>NC_092373.1:153383555-162576055 GCF_030028105.1 Mobula birostris
AACAATCTCACAAGTCCAATTCCTCCTCCACTGTAACACCGGCAAAATAGTCTCATCCCACATTCATCAACTCCAATTATCCTACTGACATCACTTTTGGAATGCAGGAGAGAATTGGAGCCTCCAAAGGAGACCCAGGTCAGAATCCAACCTAGATTCCTGGGTTATGAGGCAGAAGCATGCAATATATAGGGAAGATGTAGTAAAACAGACCATGCCAGGCAAAAAAACAGCTCTGACACAAAAACAGAATACTGGAAATACTTACCATGTGTGACAGTGTCTGAGGAGAAAGAATTTGAAAAGTTCTTTCATCAGTTGTTTCAATTTCAGATGTCTAGCATCTACAGCCTTTTGCTTAATTCTCTACATGATTAAATGAACATTTTTTTCTTGCAGGCCAAAATTCATTAAGTACTTATTTTAAAGTATCATCAGGAAGACATCAGAGACAGGAAAAACCACTGGAACTCATGGCACTTACTTAAAGATTAATGTCAGGTAAACTAAATAATGCCAGATGGAATACTTAATTGTACCTACTTCCAGACTTCTGATCCAATTGCTTTTTATAGAAATGGAGAAAAGATAATAAATTGCCCACAACTGATCACCTGGCATTTAAAGCTCCCATAACCTATAGAAGTGCACACAGATGCTGAAAATCATTAAAGTCGATCTTGACCCTCCATAGACACTGCCTAACCTGCTAAGTTTCTCCAGCATTTTTTGTGTATAACTTAAGAACAAAGAGTGCCCTCAATTCAAGGCTCTTGCCAAACAACATTTCATTCTACTCATTCGTATTCTCTTAGTTACACACTGGAGATAATACATGCTGAATACTTTACCCACATTGTGCTGAATTATCTGTTGGCTTCTCCTTGGGTCATTATCAGAACCTTGAGTTCATTTTCTATTTCTCTCAGTTACTCTGTCCTATGGGATACACAGAACTCCACAACATACTGAGCCTCTTAGTTAATTCTTACCATGCTCTATTCATTAATCCTGCGGGAGTCAAAGTGTAATTTAAAATGGAGAGTGCACATGGGGCCCTGGTTTAACATTAAAAGTCTTTCACATCCCTTGCAGTGAGATGATGGTGGCAGAAAGAGAGTGGGAACGTACATGTTGTAGGACTTGTTTTCAAATGGGAAATACTTGTTAACATGAAATCAAGCCCCTGTGTGGTCACATGGTTGGACAAAATGGATGTCTCACCTCATACTTCTTTCAAAAAAAAGTACAGTTAATGAATGCTTAATATTGTAAAGTCATAAAAGGCATCTTTTAATCAAAATTCATGAACCTTGAATCTTCCAATTTCAGGCAACACACACCCCTGGCGCTCTCTTCCCATACACACACTACTATCTACCTAATTTTCTTCTTTTGTTCATCTTCCCAAACCTCTTATCCCACCTGGCTTCATCTACCCATTATTATAAATCAACACAGTAGCACAGAGATCCAGCTATAAGCTGTAAGATCGAGGTTCAATTCCCACCGCGGTCTGTAAGGAGTTTATATGTTCTCCCTATGACCACCTGAATTTCCTGCGGGTGCTCCAGTTTTCTCCCACGTTCCAAAGATGCACAGATTAGGATTAGTGAGTTCCGGGCATGCTATGTTGGCACTGGAAGCGTGGCGATACTTGTGAGCTGTCAAGCACAATCCTCGCTGTTTTGATTTCAACATTCAAATTTCATTGGATTTCAAAGTTAATTTGATGCATACATGTGATAAATTAAGCTCATCTATCTTCTCCACATATTGGTCCACCTAACATAGAAAACCTATAGCACAATATAGGCCCTTCGGCCCACAAAGTTGGGCCGAACACGTCCCTACCTTAGAAATTACTAGGCTTACCTAACACTTTTTAATATCCACCACCCCTCCCTTGCACTGCTATTTCTCTCCTTTCAGTCCCAATGCAAGGTATCAACTTGAAACATCAACATACACACTTTACCTCCACAGCTGCTGCTTGACCAGCTGAGTTCTCCTAGTGAGTTGTTTTTGTTAAAAGTCTTGCTGAGTTTTTTCTTTGGTCAACAATTCTGAAACAGATTATCAGATCATTATCAGCCGAACGTTTGAAGGAGATTACAATGAGAAAATTGGGTACCTTGTTTCTTAAAGCACCACAGTAACGACATTTCAAGAATATTTTGTTGCCTATGAGCTATAGGGCATCCTGAGAGAGATCTAGAAGGCTTATAAAATTGCAGCTTTCTTTAACATATCATTAATGATATTGCCAGAAAGATGCTGGAAGCAGAAGCCAAGGTGATCCCATCAATGACAGAATGTGCAGCCTTGCAAAATGTGCTTTCTATACTGCACCTCATTGTGAAGCTTTTGACATCTACAGAGCACCTCACTGTCATTACAGGGCTACAAAGCCAATTCATGCACTGCCTTGCTTAGAGATACAGACATCAATAGCAAAACTAAGAACAGGAGAAGGTCAAATAATCAAGTCTGTTCCAGCAGTCATTGAGGTCATAGTGTTATTTGTTCATTTGTCTCAACTACACCTTGCCACCTAATCCTCAATCTTTGATTTCATTATGTTTCAAAATTTTATCTATTCAGCCCTGATTATATTTCAGTACCCAAAACTGTTTCAATTTTATTACGTTACTTGCTCATGGGATGCAGACATTGTTGGTAAGGCAAACTTTTGCTGTCAATCCCTAACTGGTCCCTCAAGTGTTCTCTTTTACTTCTGGCTAGCTTGTGAATTCAGTAGACAGAAGTTACTGGGCTTTCATATCCTGCTTCAGAAGGTTTTGTTTTCTCCATTCCATTTACCAGTTCTCTCAATCCTTTAGGTTAATCACAAACTATGTTCTTACATCGATTTTGCACTTAATTGTTAATCATTATGCTGCTTGTTTCCAGTCCAAGCATGACAACTTGATTGTACACTTATTGGATTGTTGAAGTTATGTAGCCAAGGGGACCATGATTACGGGTTTGAGTACTGCCTTATTCAATCGGGTAAGCTTATTTCACAAGTATATTAAGTATAAGGGCAAACAGGAAAAGAGTAGGTCCCAATGGAGACCAGAGGCATGGTCAAAGAATGGAGCCAAACATTGGCAAGCTCTAAACTGAATTCTTTTTATTTATATTCACTAAGTAGAAAGACAGGGCAGCTGAGGATTTTAGTTGAGATAGTAAAATTCCAAAGTACATCAACATTAAAAAAATACTAGATGCCTTAGCAAGCATAAAAGTGGATATATCTCCAGGCCCTGATGAGATGGATTCATGGGAAGCAATTATTGGGGCCCTGACAGAGGTATTTAATCTTCACTTGCTCCAGGTGAGGACCCAGATGACTGGAAGACTGTAAACAACATATTGCTTTTATTCAAGAAGGCAGCAGAGATAAGCAGGTAATTATAGCCTGGTTACTCTCACATCAACATTTGGGAAATTATTGGAAAAGTTGAAGGACAGGATTAAATTATATTTAGAAAGGTAGGGTTTGATCAGCGATAGTCAATGAAATGTTTGTGGGAGATCCTGTCAGACTAAATGAATTGAGTTTTTGGAAGAGATAGCTAAGTATACTGATGAGGGAAGAGCTATTTATATGGTTTCCATGAACTTGAGCAAGGCCTTTAAAAAGGCCCCACATGGAAGGTTGATGCTAAGGATGAGAGCCCATGAGATTCAATGCCTAGTGAATCAGTGATCGGAGACACAGCTTGAGGGTGAAGGGTGGCAATCAGTGTGCTACAGGGATTAGTACTGGGAACTATGCACTTTATTATTTATATTAACAGTTTAGAGGTGGTTGTAGAAGTTAATAGCACAAATTTTAGCATCAGCATCATCAATAATAGAACCAATTTTCATCTCATTTGCAAGTTTTATATGAGATTAAAAGAACTTGTTACTTCAAGGTAATTCTTTGACAATGAGGAGTGTAGAATAGGTTACAAAATGATACCATTCAGCTAGTAAATTGGGCAGGGCAAGGGCAGATGGAATCTAATTCCAACAAGTATGATGGAATATATTTCAGGGGATTTATCAAAGATTGCACAAATATCAGGAATGGTAAAGACCTAAGGTGTGGTAAAATAAAGGTGGAAGTAGATAAGGTAGTGGAAAAGACTTATGGAATGCTAGCCTTTTCTATCTATATTTGAGATTTTAGGTCATTTCGACCGCAAGTTAATTGTCCACTTCCCTCTCCAGATAAAGCCTGATCCACTGAGTTACTCCAGCCATCTGTCTTTTGCACCAAATTCCAGCCTCTGTATTCGCTTTTGTCTCATCAAGAGCAGAAAGGTCTTGGTACAATTTTACAAAACATTGCTTAGGCCACAGCTGGAATATTGTGGACAATTCTTGGTGCCACACTATAGCAAGGACATGATTGCACTGAAAGAATGTAGCGGGGATTTACCAGGATGTTGCCTGGGACAGAAAGTCTCAGTGATGAAGAATGACTGAAAAGACTACACTTGTTTCTCATGGAGAAAAGAAAGCTGAGAAGGGACCTGAGAGATTTACAAAATTATGAGGGGCATAGATAGGATAGATGGTGAAAAAATGTCATAATCAGAATGAGATTTATTATAGCTGATATATTTCATGAAAGTTGTTGTATAATAAGAAATATATTAAAAATTAAATTAGTACAAAAAGCAAGCAAAAGTACTGAGTAGGTGTCCATGGGTTCATTTCCATTCAGAAATCTGGTGGCAGAGGAGAAGAGACTGTTCTTATAAAGTTGAGTGCGTGTCTTCAGATTTCTGTACCTTCCCCCCCTCCCCCGCAAATGGTAGTATTGAGAAAAGGGCATGTCCCAGATAGTGATGGTCCTTAATGATGGTCCGCTTTTCGCAAATGTCCTCGATGTTGGTTAAGGTTGTGCCCGTGATGGAGCTAGCTGAGTTTGCAATCCTCTGCGGCTTTTTCTGATCTTGTGCATTGGCCTCTCCATACCATATGGTGAAGCAGCTAGATAGAATGCTCTCCATAGTACACCAATAGAAACTTGCTAGAGCCTTACCAGGTCTCCTCAAACTCCTAATGAAATACAGCCACTGATGTGGTTTCTGTAATTGCATCAATATGTTTGGCCTAGGATAGATCTTCAGAGATGTTGACGCCTATGAACTTGAATCTGCTCACCCTTTCTACTACTGACCCCTCAATGAGGACTGGTGTATGTTCCCTCAATTTCCTCTTCCTGAAATTCACCATCAATTCCTTGGTTTTACTGATGTTGAGTGCAAGGCTGTTGTGTGACATCACTCAACCAGTCAATCCATCTCTCTCCTGTAGTTAAATGTTCTATTTCATTGCATTTCATTTTCCCACAACCTATTCTCTTTCACAAGAATCTTTGAATCTTTGCCATCAATTCTCCATCCACCCATCAACACCAGAGTAATTTACAGTAATCTAGTGTGTCTTTGGGATGTGGAAGAAAACTAGAGCACTCAGAGGAAGCAGGGGTGGACAGAGAGAATATGCAAATTCCACACAGAGAGCCCGGGAGGTCACAATCAAACCTGGGTCACTGAAACTGAGAGACAGCAGCAGCACTCAGAGTATGGTTCCCTGCCAGGCTGCTCTGCAGTCAGCAGTTCTTCGTCCTGTTCTCCTTCAGAGGACAGGGAAGCATGACAGTCAATAGGATACAACATGTCTCTAATGATGCACTTACCATGGTCGAAGATCTGGGAGTGTGTGCAAGCTGTGCGACATGTAGCAGTGGAAGCATAGGATTGAGTGTTTAGACATCTAGTTGGTAGAGATTATTGCCATTGAGAGTTGAAGGTGCATGGAAGCAAGGTGGTGCAACTCTTGATAGGAGAGCTTTTCTGATTGGCCTTGACCACAGAAGCTAATTCAGTATATTTCATATAACTTTAGGAGTACAAAGTTAAGGACATTGTTCCTGGCATTCACTTTCCTGCTAATTTCTTGTTTTTCCTTACCCTAAAGGACTGAAGTGTGCAAGACCTGGTGTCAAACAACTCTGCAAGGATTTTAAGGGCTCAGTTCCACATCTGGCTGCTATGTGTTCACAAATTTATTCAAAGCCTTCCAGCAGTATTCAACGAGCACCTCCTCTTTAAGATGTAGACAGATGATTTCAATCACTGTAGTTTACATTCAGATGGTGCATGGGATTCCAGAAATTCTCTGTTGGTGTACATTAATGCAAAAAGTGTCACATCATCATACCAAAATACTCAAATCTTTGTTCGAGCCATACACAGATTTATTTAGTAATGCCACAGGAATAGGACCCCTAGTGCATTGCCACTTCACTGCAAATTTTCCAGAGCTATTGAATTTTTACCCCAAAGAATTTACATGATTTAAGTAAATTTTCTTGAAATTTTACCCTAAAGAACATACCAAAAGCTAGTTGTCAAGACTTTCTGCAGGTACTCATTTTTAATCAGCATGCCAAGTATCTGCAAAATGTATTACAATATCATTTAAACTGAATTTAATCAACTGTTCTAGTAGCACTACAAAGCTAAGTAGCACTAACGATTCAGAGCTAAACACCATCAGACATTTTGCATAACCAGTAACCCACGATAGGACAGGTTCCCATGAAAATTATTCAGCCCTGATGTATATTAAATGCATGAGTTAAAATCAGAGCACTGAATCATTACCATATTTTGAGTATTAAATGTCAATGCAATCTAAATAATTTGTTACCTTCGTATTTTGGTCAGATGGTTTCAATTTTTCACAGACAGCATTTTAAATGAAATTAGAGATTGCTGCACCATAGGAATTGATGGCAATCTTCAAGCTGTGCATGATGTGAAGTTTAGACTGTTCTCTCAACATGTCTAGTTTTATAGAAATGGACGGTTATTTTTGGGGATGCCAATCAACGGACAATGGCTAAAATAACAAGGGTGCATTTATTTATTTAGTTTAACTATAGGCTGTCGTAATACATGTTCTGCTGTCGCCTCCAGTTTGTGACTCAACAGTGAAAATCAATAGAATGACTAGCTTGAATATGCTTCTGGAGTCAGTCACACATTATTGTGTTTGATTATTCATTTACCTCCTAACCCTGAAAGCTAGGTCTGCCATATTAAATACTTCCTTTCCAGACCACACTCTGCCACAGCTGCCTAGTTAATATTTTTTCCCTGCTCCATTTTAGCCAAACTATCTGGGGTCATGGATTTTGATTTTGTGAATAATTGTGTGCTCTTCAGTTAGCATCAATCATCCAGCTACATTTTGTATGCCAGGATTCCTGCTCTATTGTTGCTGTTACGAGACTGGGTAATTGAGCTTCATCTCCATGGGTTCTTTCACACTCTGCCCTCTGTACACCGCGTGCCCAATCCCACACACCCTCTGCACGGTAAGGGAACTTACATTTTCACTATTAATCTTCGATGACTCCTATTCATTGGTGTCCGGCTCAATCATCTTAGTCGCCTCCTCTCAGAAGGGTGTATCTGAGTCAGTCCATGTTTGGGTACCATACCACAGCTCACGAGGGGAATCGTACGCCAAAGGGACTATTCCTGCACTGACCTGTTTGTTGTTCTATGTTGAGTTCCACGGAGGTGCCAAGATGTAGAACAAGTGTGGGTAAGGGTTACTATGGTCATTTATACTGATGGGGTGTCTTCCTTATTGTGAACATGGAATTATCTCAGCATAATCAATGCATTAGAATGTTTGAAAAGTTGTGTCACTGTGGCAGCTCCAGGGTCACGTGAAAGCTGCACTACACAGGGGAACAGAATACCTTCCCCCACCCCCACACACTTCCAATAATCATCCACGCCATTTGTAATATCAGGAACAAAGCCCTCCAACAATCCACAAATTCAACATTCTGTACAGAACCATGGATCAGTCTATCCTGTTACCAGCCTAACCAGATGGTTCCCTCTCACCTTTTCTTGTCAGGGTTCCATTTTCTTCAGTGCTGTGATGCTACGTTGAGAACCCCAACTCTTCTGACAGGCTATCAAATGAAAGCGTTGGTTCAGTTTCCTCCCACAGATTATGTCTGACCTACTGAGTACTTCTAGCAGTTCCTGATTTAAGTTTGGATTTGCAGAAAATGAAGTATTTTGTTTATGTAAATCCTTGAGGTCACTTAAATATTCTAGATACTACAATACATAATAGGATAATTGAGAACATAAAGAGCAACTCCTCGCCTCCTCATCTCCACTAAGATTTTCAAAAAGCATCTCTGCACCTTGGTTCTGTCTCTACCATTATTACTGCCAAGAACATTTTTCGAGAATCATGCTATCAGACATTTGGTGATCGTCTCAGTCTGCTCCTCTTTTCTTTTAATTAATATACATTTGCCTTCTGATCTCTTAGGATGCAAGACTTTATTGGCAGCCGAATTTATGCTCAGTTTCTCAGCCTTCCGTTAACATAGACCCATTCAATGGCAGGATAGTCATATTGAGTCCACCTTCCCAGGTAACAAGCCTTTTCCAAAGCAAACATGATCATGCAGACATTTGAAATTCCACCAAACCATGAAGAATGACTAGATAAGCTGGGTTTGTTATCCTTGGAGCAGTGAAGACCAAGCACATACTTAATAGAGATGTACAAATGGTGAGCATTGATAGAGTAGGAGTAGCAAGTCCTTCCTCATAGTGGAGATGTCTGTAAACAGAGAACACAGGGTTGAGTAAAAGATTTTTTTCTACAAGGGATATAATGAGGGTGACTGGAGCTTGAAATGCATTGCATTAGAGTGGTGGAGATACAGTCTAACATACATGCATGCAGCACTTACATCCACAGTGATGAAGTGTTTTGAGAGGCTGGTCATAAAACATATCAGCTCCTGCCTGAGAAGTGACTTAGATCCAATCTAATTTGCTCACCAGAGCAACAGGTCGACAGCAGATGCCTTCTCATTGGTTCTTCACTCAATCTGGAACATCTGGACAGCAAAGAAACATACATCAGAATGCTCTATCAACTACAGCTTAGCATTTAATACCATCATCCCCTCAAATCTAATCAATAAGGTCCAAGACCTTGGCTTCAATACCTCCTTGAGCAACTGGATTGTCAAGATTTGGCATGACATCTAAAACTTTGACGAACTTCTATAGTGTAGTGGTGAGAGTATTAATGGGCTGCATCTATGGAAACACCTATGCCCTTGAATGGAACAGCCTACAAAAAAGTAGTGGATATGGCCCAGTCCATCATGGCTAAAGCCCTCCCTACCACTGAGCACATCTGCATGAAATGCTGTCACAGGAAAATAGCATCCAGCATCAGGGACCCACACCACCCAGGGTATGCTCTCTTCTCATGGCTGCCATCAAGAGGAAGGTATAGAATCCTTAGGTTTCACACTGCAAGGTTCAGAAACAGTTATTGACCCTCAACCATCAGGATCTTGAGCCAGAGAGGATAACTTCACTCAGCTTCACTTACTTCATCATTGAGATTTTCTCACAACCTATAGACTCGACTCTTCATCTCATGTTCTCAATATTTATTGCTTATTCACTTATTTGCATTTGCAGCTTGTTGTCTTTTGCATACTGGCAAAATGCCCAAATAAGTGTGGTCTTTCATTGATTCTGCTATGGTGAGTATTCTACGGCAGTGGTCTCCAACCACCGGGCCGCAGACCAGTACCGGGATGCGAGGAAACGATACGAGTCAGCTGCACCTTTCCTCATTCCCTGTCACGCACTGATAAACTTGAACATAGGGTTGCCAGCTGTCCCGTATTTGCTAGGACATCCCGTATATTGGGCTAAATTGGTTTGTCCCATATTTCCCCCACTAAGGTAGAGCGTTCCTATGAAACCTTTCGTGCCGAAATGGTATGAAGCAAAGAAGCAATTACCATTAATTTATATGGGAAAAATTTTTGAGCATTCCCAGACCCAAAAAATAACCTAACAAATCATACCAATAACACATAAAATCGAAAATAAATAACACTAACATAGTAAAAACAGGAATGATATGATAAATACACGGCCTATATAAAATAGAAATCATATGTACAGTATAGTCGGAAAGATTAAGCAAAAACCAATTTGTGGGGAAAAAAACAGCAAGTACGCGCATGCACATATCACATGCGCACGTCACGCAGGTGCCCGCGCAAGGCTTCATGGTCATGGTAGTTTTTACTGGGGTAAAGTGTCCCGGGATTTGACTGCTACTTTTGTCCCTTATTTGGGAGTGAGAAAATGTAAAAGACACGTTGAGGAGAGTTTAACCCTATTTGAACACTACTCCCCCCCACCCCCACCGGTTGGCCAGTCCGCAAGAATATTGGCAATATTAAACCAGTCTGCAGTGCAAAAAAGGTTGGGGACCCCTGTTCTATGGAATTATTGAGTATGATGGAAGGAAATGAATCTCAAGGTTGTATATGATTACATATCTGTACTTTGATAATAAGTTCAATTGAATCACCAAGGCAGTAACAAGATTAGTATAGACAGGTACTTCATTGTAAGCATGGACAGCGTATGACAAAGAAATTGGTTGCAATGCTACACCACTGCAGGTCCAAAGCCTTAAAGGAAATGACCACATGAGAAAGGAAAGAAATAAAAACAAAGTGCTAAGATCAGGGAGCAACTATGAAGGGAGAAACATGTTTCTTGATGAAGAATAGCTGCTTCAGGATTTTGACGCTTTATCAGAAAAGAAAGACTTGGGGCCAATAGAGAATAAATGCCACTTATCAACTGAAATAGTATAGTGATAATGAAAATGACCACTCTTATCCATGAAGTACTAAATATTTAATATCTCATTCCTAAACGATATGTGAATAAACTCCATGCCAAAGAAGTGAACTTTTTTCATTTCAATGTAATGTAATGATAATAAGCAAAATAATTTACATTATTTTCCTATTTTCAATAGATTCTGATCGTTTAATAGTATTTCATATTTTTAATTTTAAAAATGAAGATAACAAAATGAATCTGATCATCAGAAAATGTAGAAAAAATAAGATGGCTAACAAACATGCTGTAGGGACATTTTCAGAGTAGGTGGGCTGCATGAAGAAGCCTGGACTAGGTTTTCCTCAGAGATCATCGCAGCTCACAGACCACTCCATGTTACAGAATTATTGTGATAATGAGACCGCAAGGCTTTGGGATCGGCGCAACTACAGAATGTCAGAGCAAAATGTGGGGCAGATGCACAATGCTGTCCAACTTAGTGATGCATGCACGTTGAACTCCACTTCTAAAATTTAGTTCTTTTGACGTCAATAGCACTAAAATGTTTTAAGGTTTAATGGGCACATATTACCATATCCTATATTTAGTACATGTGACTAGAAAATATGCCTAAATCTTTAAGCTCATAAAGGTCTTATCAAGTACTTCACTCTAGAAATCTTCTCTTGCACCTAAAAGTTAGGCAGGTTTCCAAAAGGAATTTTATGTCCCAAATCAAAAAGATGTAGTTTTACAGAACCAACTAAAAGTAGCAGCAAATGACTTGAAAAGACCTCCAAAATGTACTAAATATTACAGTTAATGTAACACAGGCCTTTAGCAAGGTGCCTAACAGCATATAATCATAGATTATTTTTACTGTGCTCCCATTGGCTATTGTAACATGCTAATTTGGAGAAAACGTTTGGGAGATCTCTGACCCACTGAATAACCGTGTGTAAGTGCAATGGAGTAAGTTCCCACAGGGGCCACACAAACCAATACTGATTTTCAGGGAAAAAATTGATACAGTTAAGAAAAATGCCTTTGAGAATTTGTGCATTGATTAACCCAAAAAAATCTAATATTAGAAGCAACTTAATCCTATAACTTGAAATGTAAAATGTAGGTGAAATACCATCACGTAGCTGTCTCGCCAACACCAAGTTGCTTTGTGAGTTATCATTAGACCTGTTTGACTCATGTTTTAAACCAAGAATCAGCACAAAATATATTTTAGAGAGATTTCATCTGCTTATAAAAGTGCTGGTGGGAATTTACTAAATTCCTAGTCTCTGGTGTCTTTCATCCATTAAGATACATATTTCTTCTTCATGAAGAATCAATTCCTTCAGCATGCTTTTGGGACATTTTCAGATGCACTCTTTTGAACCAGATATGATGCTTTCCTTTAAATCTGCTGGCACTTATTGACATTTCTAACCTGGAAATCAGAATTTTAGTGACAATCTCTGTTCCCAGAAGGTCGGAACAGAAATTTCTTGCTGCAGATTAATACTGCGTGCTAATTTTGAAGAATAAACTTATGTCCTTGCTTAATCTTCAATTACAGCCTTTTGCAATGCTCCCAATGGTTGAATTTGTGGGTCATTTTCATAATATTAAAGCAGGATATGTTCCTTCCACTTAATTTCTCATTTGGAACATTTTAGATGACATTTAAGGATAGAAAAGTCAGTGCAAGTCACAAAATAGCCAGTAAATCCCTTTCTTATTTTGCTATGCCTTGTGAATTTGACATCATTGTCACTCCACTGCCAAAATGGTGAAAAAACTAGGGCAAAAAAATTTGCAAACTATCATATGCTCCCCTCTACTCTAGATAACCTAAAGCAGATTTTAGTGACATTTGCTGAAACTTACCTCCTCAATCCACAAGTGTCATCCTGAGCTTCCAGTCACCAATTGTCCTGCTCACTTCAATGCTCAGCTCCCTAACCATGACCTCCAACATGCCCCATTGAAGTTTAATGAAAGCTGATCTTTTGATTAGGTATATCCAGCTCTCTGGACTGACAAGAAATTTAATTTTTTTTTAATATTAAAATCACAACCAGTAGTCACAATTTGTGAGGTATCAGATTCTAAGGATCCAGTTATTAACAATTAATTACTAATTTGTTCTTTCCTGCTTCCACTTTTCCTTTGTACACTATTGTGCCAACTTGCCATTTTGATCACCTCTAACTTCCACCTCATCATAGACCTTCCTCGTTTTTTATTCTTTATTTCTCTCTCTGAACTGGATCAAGATTTGTAATATCCTGCCGAAGGGTTTTGGCTCGAAACATCAACTGTACTTTATAGATGCTGCCTGGCCAGCTGAGCTCTTCTAGCATTTTGAGTGTGTGCTTGGATTTTCAGCATCTGCAGATTTTCTCTTGTTTGTGATATCTATGACAGTTTTAATTTCTGATATAAGAGTAACAGGCTCAAATGCTAATTGCTTCTCACTATAGACGCCAACTAATCTAGGGATTTTTTCCAGCATTATCTATGTACTCCAACTGTCAGTTTTTAATTTATTTTTGTAATTCCAAAAAAAAAAATGAATAATACATCTTCAATCTGTAATGAGTCAAGTGAATTTGAAGCGGAAGACCAGCTACAAGCCAACTGTCATTCCATTGGAGCATGGCTGATGAATATCACAGTTCCATTTACCTCCCCATTCCATTTCTTCACAGTTTTATTAACGAAGAGTCAGGAGGCTTGATCCAGAAGCGGAACCATGGAGACAATTCAGCAGTAAGCGAGAACGGTAATACTAGACAAAAAAATAACAAAACACAAGGGGCCACAATCCAAGAAAGAACAGAAATTAAACACACCAGGCAACCAGGAGCAATTGGTTGTCTAGTTCAATAAGTAAACAAAGTTCAATGTGGGTAAGAACTGGGGTCAAATAGGCTGCAGGTGATGAGTCTGGAACAAGAAAACCCTGGAAATAGGCGGAGAAAGCTCCCAAATCTTGAGGACTGTAATTGATCCAGCATCCTTAATCTTTGGAGAGTAAGCTACCAGCTCTGGATTTCCCCGCCAAAGGAGATAGATTTATTTTCCTCTACCTTTCTACTATTTTGAACACTATCAAACCCCTGGTTAAAGAAAAACACAAACCAAGTTGTGCACTTCAAATTTATCCCATTATGTGCCAGTTTGGTGATCTCATCCACTCTAAGAATATCTTTCCTGAGGCACAGCTTTCCAACTCAATGCAAAACACTAAATAGGATCCACAGATCACTGGTTCACTACTGGATGATGATAGCCTTCTGACAAAGAGCCACAGTCCACTATCCCTTTCAATACTTTTTGTAATTGTGCACTTGAATGAATTCAAATTTCTCTCTTTTGACCTGAAGGCCAATATTAGGCCTACCATTGT
Source organism: Mobula birostris (assembly GCF_030028105.1). Classification (NCBI taxonomy): domain Eukaryota; kingdom Metazoa; phylum Chordata; class Chondrichthyes; order Myliobatiformes; family Myliobatidae; genus Mobula; species Mobula birostris. The sequence continues at coordinate 153,397,692 of NC_092373.1, forward strand.
ATCTTTAACACTACTGGAGAACATAGACCCTAGAGGGCATCATTTGTGTCAGTTAAAGCTGTTCAAATACTCAGCATTCTACAGAGAAATACATCGAGAAATCAAATAAACCCCTTGAGCCAAGACCTTTTCATGATCACCCACGTACGCGCAAGTTGGGGTAAAAACAGGTTCAACCTCTCTACATCTGCAATGCTTCTGAATTTTTCAACAGTTAAATATTTGTGCTCAATCTGGTTTTTCAAGTCATCACAGCAAACTTAACACACAAACCCATTTAATAGTTTGGACAATCACTGGAACTTTAAACTCAATTCCACTGGTGATCACTGGTTACCAGTCCTTTTAAGAAATCCCTCTCCTTACTTTGGACAGAATACAACAACCTATGGTGTATCAGCTTGTACTATCAGGAATCCTGAAATTTGATTCAAGACCTCCCTTAACAGCAAATGATTTTCTAAAGCCCCTCTTGTACATAAACTCAGCATGGAGAAGATGCACTGAGAGCAACAAATATCTTTGAAATAAAACCCCAACATGGGCACAAAATGCTGCACCAAGACTTCCTCCTTACCTCCCTCCAGATGCTGCTTGACCTGCTGAGCTCCTCCTGCAGGTTGTTTATTTCTCCAAGTTCCAGCATCTTGCCTTTTGTCTCCATGGAGACAAAGTTGTCAAGAGAAAAGCTTGGCAAGCTGAGCAGGAAAAATATTGAAAAGCAATATCATAAATGCACAGAGAAGGTAGCTTTTTTTTTATATATAATTATTGATGCATAGTCTCATGACACCCACAGGCACTTTAGAAGAGCGGTATTATTACTTAAGACCCTGTCATTGAAGGAAATGCAACTTCATAATGACAACTAACATTTATTTTCTTTCAAATACTATTGTTCTGTTATTCTTAATATGATTAAAGTTGATCACAGCAGGCTTACAATAGCTGTCCTGCAGGAATAAGATAAACCCACAAAAGGATAAAGATAAACAAGGTAATTCTTTCTTTCTTTTTTAATCTTTTTATTAGTATCATAATGATAAAGATTAACAAAACAATAATTGTACAAAGTTATTGGGATTACATTGTTGTAATTATCATATATAAATATAAAACCAGTTGGCACATAGGTATTAAACCTCCCAAGGGGAATTCTTTATCTGTCTGTGGCATCTTGATTAATAGATTTTCAGACCCTGCTGACAAAAAAAAAAATCAGTGTCCTTGATTTTAAAATCATATGGTTTTATTTTTAACAGGAGTACTTTCTTACTCTCTACACTGCCTATTATTTTTATATAAATGTACTTTTAGCTCAATTGCACAGTCCAGGTACTGAACATTTGATTACACACAATCAAATCAACTGAACTTCGACAATTTGCCTACCAGCTACAAATTATTTCTCAAAGTCCAAAGGAAATTTATTATCGATGTATGTGTATGCTACCATATACTATGCTGAAGTTCTCCTATTGTTCCTGTCCTCCTTCCCTTTCTCCTATAATCTACACTCTTATCCTGTCAGATTCCTTCTTCTCTGGCTCTTGATCTTTCACACGAATCTGGCTTCACCTATCACCTTCTAGCTAGCCTCCTTCTCCTCCCACAATATTTTTATTCTGGCATCTTCCCCCTTCCTTCTCAGTCCTGAGAAGGGTCTCAGCCAAAAACAGTGACGATCTATTCGTTTCCATAGATGCTGCTTGACCTACTGAGTTCCTCCAGCATTTTGCACATGTTGCTTTGGATTTGCAGCATCTGCAGACCTTTCTTGTGTCTTTGCTGCGATTTATTTTCTTGCAGGCATTCATGGTAGAATGATATGCAGAATGTGCAAAAGACGACAAGCTGTACAAAGGAAGAGGAATTCCAGGCACAAGTATTTTACACAACAGTCAGTTAAAACTTCTAAGGATATATTTTCATCAGCAAAAACAGAATCCGGCACTCCATGCAAGCATATGCAATTCTGATAAACAGCACACACCACTAATCTTAAATGAAAGCACAATCCAGAGAAATGAAATTATCACTACAGAAGAAAAAGTTAACCATGGAAGACATCCCCATGATCTGTGCAGGCTAAATGTCAAGAAGGGAGTGTCAAACCCTCGACTCAGAGCTGGAGACCTCTTCTCAGAAACAGAGGGGTTCCTTGTGGCAAATAGGACCAGGTGGTTAACACAAAAAAAATTATCAAAAATACATAATAAAAGGCCAACAAATCCAAGACGATAAATACAGAAAATTCCAAGAGAAACCAGAAACAAACCAACATATTACAGAATCCTGCAGCAGCTTTACTCAATCTGATTATTTACACGGGCACAATCAAGTGGCAAAGATCTTGCTTTAAAATACAAACTCAAAAAAACATACCTTACTACAAATACAAGCCTGATCCAGTTTTAGAGTCAGAGTCCTATAAATTATATTATGACTGATCCATTATTACATATAGGAAAATCCATAATTCTGTCCAGATATAATATTACAGGATAAACAAAAACAATTTACTTAATTAGATATAACCATCACAAATATACAGAACATACAGAAATAAATAAGTGAAAAACACCAGAAAATGGCTGAATTAAAAGAGGAAATTCAAAGACTATGGAACATGAAAAAGGTATACACTGTCCCAATAGTAATTTCTACAACCGGCTTCATCCCAAAGTCACTATGCAATAGCATTAGACAGTTAGACCTACACAACAATATTTATGTAGACCTTCAGAAAGCCACAATACCAAACACCACTAAAATAATCCAAAAGATCCTAGCAAATGAGAAATAAGTGTGCTTGGCTATGCCCATACCTCAGGTTCCACCAGCTGGTGTTGAAAAAAATCTAAATATACAATAATAAATAACTAAGGAACTATTACTGAAAACATGAGTTGTTGAGTCTTTGAAAGTGATAGGCTGTATTCAGTGATCGGCTGTATTCAGTGATCAGTTCGGTGTGGAGTTGATTGAAGTTATCCAAGCTGGTTCAGGAACCTGATGGTTGATGGGTAATGACTGTTCCTGAACCTGGTGGTGTGGGACCCAAAGCTCCTGTAATTTCTTCCTGATGGCAGCTGTGAAAAGAGTGGCTGGTGGGTGGCCTTGATGATGGATGCTGCTTTCATATGGCAGCTCTCCTTGTAGTGTGCTCAATGGTGGGGAGGGCTTTGCCTGTGATGAACTGTGCTGTGCCAATTTTCATTGACTTTTCAATTCTTGGGCATTGGTGTTTCCATACCAGGCCATGATGCAACCAGTTAGGATACACTCCATCTACAGAAGTCTGTTAAAGTTTTAGATGCCATACCGGATGGGAGGAAACTTCTAAGAAAGTAGAAACATTATCTTTCTTTCTTTGTAATAGCACTTATCTGCTGGTTCCAGGACAGATCCTCTGATACAAGACATGAGACCATAAAACATAGGAGCAGAATTAGGCCATTCAGCTCATTGAGTCTGATCCACCATTCCATCACAGCTGATCCCAGATCCCACTCAACCCCATACAACTGTCTTCTCGCCATATCCTTTGATGCCCTGGCTGATCAGGAAACAATCGACTTCTGCCTTAAATATACCCTTGGACTTGGCCTTCACCACAGTCCGTGGCAGAGCATTCTACAGATTTACTACACTCTGGCTAAAAAAAAAAAAAAAAAAAAAAATTCTCCCTACCTCTATCCTAAAGAGTCAGCCCTCAGTTTTGAGGCTGTGCCCTCTCGTTCTGGGTACACACACCATAGGAAACATTCTCTCCACATCCACCCTATCTAGTCCTTTAAACATTCAGTAGGTTTCAGTGAGAACCCCCCATTCTTCAAATTTCATTAAGTACAGACCCAAAGCTGCCAAATGCTCCTCATATGTTAAACTCTTCATTCCAGGAATCATGCTCGTGAATGTCCTCTAGACTCTCTCCAAGGACAATACATCCTTCCTGAGATATGGGGCCCAAAACTATTGACAATACTACAAGTGCAGCTGGACTAATGTCTTATAAAGGCTCAGCATTATCTCCTTGATTTTATATTCAATTTCCCTTGAAATAAATGGCAACATTGCAATTGCCTTTTTTACCACAGACTCAACCTGTAAATTAACCTTCTGGGAGTCTTGCACAAGGACTCCAAAGTCCCTATGTACTTCTGATGTTTGAACCTTTGCCCCATTTAGAAAATAGTCTGCACTATTGTTCCTTTTACCAAAATGCATCATACATTTCCCAACACTGTATTCCATCTGCCACTTTTTTTTGTCCATTCTGTCAAATTGTCTAACTCCTGCTGCAATCACATTGCTTCTTCAGCACTGCCTACCCCTCCACATATCTTCGAATCATCCACAAACTTTGCCACAAAGCCATCAATTCCATTATCTAAATCATTGACAAACAATGTGAAAAACAACGGTCCCAATACTGACCCCCGAGGAACACCATTAGTCACCAACAGCCAACCAGAAAAAGCCACTTTTATTCCCACTCGCTGCCTCCTACCAGTCAGCCATTCCACTATCTATGCCAGTATGTTTCCTGTTACACCATAGGATTTTAACTTGTTAAGCAGTCTCATGTGTGGCACCTTATCAAATGCCTTGTGAAAATACAAGTAAATGACATCCACTGCCTCGCCTTTGTCCTTGCTGCTCATTATTTCCTTGAAGAATTCTAACAGATTTGTTAGACAAGATTTCCCTTCACAGAAACCATGCTGAATTTGACTCCAAGTATTATTAGTCTCCAAGTACCTCAAAACCTCATCCTTAATGATAGACTCCAACACTTTCCCAACCACTGAGGTTAGGTTGACTGGCCTATAATTTCCTTTCTTTTGCCTTCCTCCCTTCTTAGAGAGTGGAGTGACATTTGCAATCTTCCAATCCTCCGTGATCATGTCAAAATCAAGTAATTCTTGAAAGATCATGACCAATGCATCTGTTATCTCTTCAACAACCTCTCTCAGGACTCTGGGATGTAGTCCATCTGGCCTAGGTGGCTTATCCACCTTAAGGCCTTTGAGTTTGCCTAGCACTTTTGCCTTTGTAATAACAATGGTACTCACTCCTGCTCCCTGACACTCACGGACCTCTGGCATACAGCTAGTGTCTTCCACAGTGATGACTGAAGGAAAGTACTTGTTAAGTTCATCTACCATTTCTTTGTCCCCCATTACTACCTCACCAGTATCATTTTCCAGTGGTCCAATATCAACTCTCACGCCCCTTTTACTCTTAATATAACTGAAAAAACTTCTTGTATCCTGCTTTACATTTTTGGCTTGTCTGCCCTCATATTTCATCTTTTCCCTTCTTATAGCTTTTTTAGTTGCCTTTTGTTGGATTTTAAAAGCTTCCCACTCACTTTTACTACCTTATATGCCAAGGTTGCCTACCCCTCCTTTTTGAGAACTTCTTCCTCTGTGGGACTTATCTATCCTGCACCTTGTGAAGTATTCCCAGAAACTTCAACCCTCTCTGCTCTGCTGTCATCCCTGCCAGTAACCTTCTCCAATCCACCTGGGCAAGCTCCTCTCTCATGCCTCTGCAATTCCCTTTATTCCATTGTGATATAGATACATGTGAATTATGCTTCTCCCTCTCAAATTGCAGTATGAATTCAATCATTATGATCACTGTCTCCTAATGGCTCCTTTACATTAAGCTCCCTAATAAGATCTGTGATATTTCACAACACCCAATCTAAGATAGCCTTTCCCCAAGTAGGCTCAAGCACAAGCTGCTGTAAAAAGCCATCCCATAGGCATTCAACAAATTCCCTCTCTTGCGATTGTCACAAAAGGGGGCGCTGGTAGCAGACCCAAATGCGTGACACAGACACTGAAGTACCAGGAACAGGACTTGACTAGAGTAGGGACATGACAGGATACAGGCAAGGAGCAGGGACAAGAAAGTAGACTTGGGCGAGGGAAAGCAGGACCAGGACTAGAAACCATGGACTAGGAGACAATGCTTCGACTCCAAGCCCGAGACTGGACAAGGACACAGAACCTGGGTCTTGCCTCGGGCTCGGACCCCAGAACCAGGCAAGGACATGACTTCAGGACGGGACGTGGCTGGGGTCCAGAAGCCTGAGCTTGGCTGCAGGCTAGGGCCTTGGGTCTTGAGGCTTGGCTGCAGGCTGGGGACTTCAGGCTTGTGTTCTTGGAGCTTGGTTTGGGATCTTCGAGGCTTGAGTTCTCGGAACTTGGCTTGGGATCTTCGAGGCTTGTGTTCTTGGAGCTACTCCTGGGCAGGACACGGGACTACACCCCACGGAGGCAAGGACAGGGAGGGACAGACCCAACCGCAGGGTAACGGCAAATGGCCTGCTTACCCAATGGAGGCAAGGGACAGGAAGGGACAGAACCAACTACAGGGTAACAGCAATTATGGCCTGGCTTACCCAACAGAGGCAAGGACAGGAAAGGAGCTCAATCCAGGGTGGCTCTGAGTCTCGGAGCAGCCAGCACCTTGGCTGGCTATAGAAACGGCCGAAAACGTACCACAATGACTATTCCGATGAGTGGCAACAAAGCTCCATGAAGCAGTGGTCTTCCAGCCAGGCCTAAGGATCACGAATGGTTTCACTAGCCTTCCATCAACGGGTTGCTCCAAGGGAGACTGACAAGACAAACCAGCAGCCCACACTCAACCCCAAGGCTACTTATATTCCAAGCCCCAAGATGGGAATCAGGTGCCTATGCTTAACTCAGTCAAAACAAGGGACAGCTGGAAGACCCAGAATCCTGAGTCCACGGACCGGACCGTGAACTGGAATGTGGACTTCACAGACCGGACCATGACAGCAATATGATAACCCTCCCCACCTCCAATCCCCTAATGAGGACTGGATCATGGATCCCTGGGTTCTACCTCCTATAGTCAATAATTATCTCTTCGGTTTTGCTGATGTTGGGTGAGAGATTGAATGGTTCCACAAAAACAACCAGGTATTCAACCCATAAGTTGATTCATCACCACCTCTGAATTGGCCAACACTAGTGATCTTGTCAGCAAACTTACGTAAGTATGGCATTTGAGCTGTACTTAGCCTCACTGTCATAAAGCAATATAACAGGGGGCTAAACACACAGGTTATGGTGGACGAGGTGTTGTTGCCAATCTATAATGACTGGGGTCTGCAAAAAAGGTAATTGAGGATCCAGTTGCACAAGAAGGTATTAAGGTCTCTGTTTTGGACCTTAGTAATTAGTTTTAAGTGAGTGAGGGTACTTTCAACCACCTCAACATGCTGTACCTGCATTCTCGAGAGTCAAGTTGGTTGAGTCCTACAGGAGATTGTAAAATCACTCAACAGTTTAGATGGTTCAAAAGTGCATTACTTAAAGGAAAATTCTCTTCCCACAAGTTAATATCACTACCAACAATATCTGTGGAACTAGCCATGTGGTGCCCAGCCTTAACCAATACACCTTTCATCCTGTTTGTCAAACACAATAGACCATCTAAGATTTATATGCAGTGCACAAATGAGAACATAGACATATGCACTAAAGCCTGCTGATTCCAACACTGTAAAAGGTTTGGTACTCCAAACTCAAGCCTACCCTATTGAACCTACCTGGTTTGTAGCAAAAATAATTGATTCCTTTTAACAAAAAGGCACTTTTGGCCAATTCCACAGCTGCTATTAGTGCTGTTAAGAACTTCTGAAGAGGTCAGTATAAATTAGCATTCAAGCAGTAAATTAATCCAAATGCTGACCTTTTATAACTGCACAGTTGCTCTCTTACTATATGGTTTATAAATCTAAGTGTATAAAAAATTGCCATAAATAACCAAATCTGCCACTAAGCTCCTAAAGGGTTCTTAATCAAATGAAAAGGTCTGAGAACATTATACCAGCTGTTCGCAATAAATTATGCAAAGTTTCAAAGATTATCAAAAAGTGGAGCAGAGCTTGTTGACATACCTTGAAGAGCTGAACATTTTATTCATTTTCAAACAATTAAAATAATGATACCTACAATAAATAACAAGCAATCTGATTAATTTCTCACTCAGATCATAAGTCTCTGATAAATAATACATTGTAGTCAGGCTAGTCATACCTAGTACTGTCAAGGTACTGATGTAAATGATTATTTTAAAAATTCATAAGTGTCCTTAATTGTCATCCCCAAGGAAAACTAGAAGTTTCGATGATAAAGAAACCTGATTACACTAATGAAGAAATGACCTACTATGTGAAAATAGGTGGAACTCTGCACACCACAGGTAATCTAATCTTAAGGGAACATGTAGTTACTTGTTGTTACATTCACAGAATATTCTTAAGGGATTGTGAAATACACTATAAATGGTTCAAAAGCTTTTGAGTCATGCCGTGTTAGTGCTTCCTCTGCAAAAATGTCAATTTGAAAGTCATACGTTTACTAAAAAATGAATTGCAGAAGCACTGGTTCAAAAATATTTTTGAATGTCAAGCATTTGCATTCATAAACATTAATTACAAGCTCAGAAAATATTCAGCATATCAAGATAGTTCACGCCCACATGTTTAAGACCAAGCAAGAGTTGTGTTTTAAAACAAAACTTCAAGTGATTTAGTTAACGGTTGAAAACATGTTGTGTAGTTTTAGGGACGGATGTGTCCAAGGACTGGCAATGGAGACCACCAGACTGCTGTCCATGGTGTCCACTCGCTGAGACTCTGGTGCACTATCCCTCGGCTGATCAGTAAATCCCAGTGCAGGGCAAGACCTCTCTAAGAACCCCTATCCTTATCCCTTGGATGGCACTAAAAGCCCATGAAGCCTTATCCCTAAGCCTACAGGCTGTCAAGACTGGTTTTGATATTTAATATTTGTGGAAGATGACTATATTGAGTAAAAAAATCAGAAACACTATTTAAAAAATTAAAGATTTTAAATTATTTTAAATTAGAATATTAAAATCCACTCAGATTTAAAATAATTACAAATAACTAGGAAATCAAAGAATATGAGCTTATTCTTCGGTCTGATTGAGTCTAAAGGTAAGTCCAGCTTAAAGGGTCATGTGATTGGTTACGTTCTTACGTTAAGTCAAATGTATACTGCACTGACCCTGCTTTCAGCAGCTATTTTTTCCCCATTAACATGAGGTTAACTTAATGTAAGTGCAACGCCAGTGCTGGGAAATCGGTGGAAGTTTTTCCACTGACCTCTTTAGAAATTAGTGGCATGGTGCAGGTGTCCTGGGACTGCTAAACAGCTGAGCAGAAACTGGATTTCCAACAGTGCTCAGAAGTCCCAAGGTTCCACTCAGGTACATTACAACAATCAGCAGATGTATCTACTCTTAACCAAAAAATGATGCCCATAAGCCTAAAAAATGTTGAACCAAAATAACCAATTATTAGATAGGATTGCATGTTCAAAGGACTTGGATCTATATTAACATGCACAATGTGTGACAGAAATTAACAAAATAATCTCACTATAAACAAACATAGTATTCACAGTGTGGGTAACAAGATGGGCGACATCCTGCTGCAATTGATCCTCCACTAGGATTCCCACACTTGTATTTACATTCTCCCAGGGCAGAAGACCAATCTTGCTGACCTAAAGCATCCTAGGCACCAATGGTGGCAGGGACTGTGATGGCATCATGAGGAAGACCTACCCTGAAACAACTCTGAAATCTTAGGAGCCAGAAAAGTCTCACCTCAGCCATTAAAAAAAAAAACTGGTGATTATTAATGGTCTACACTAAGATACGTAATAACAACATTGATTAACTATTATAAAAACAAAGGTGAAAGGTTGTGAAACAAGTTAACGCTATCTAAAAACATTAAACTATACAAAATTTGGTAACTATCCCATTACTTCTTTGCCAATAGCCTGTCAAATCCATTAAAATTAATGATGTCCAAAAACAGCGATTTCAGTACAGTCTTGGGGAATCTGAGCAAGACTGAACTCACCTGCTGGATTTTAATGATTGGCAGTAAGTGTGCATAAATCTTAGCTTCATTGCTGTTTAAGTGAGTAGCCATCCTATTGCTTCTCTACACTCCATTCACTTACTGCAATTTGGGGAAGAAAAAGGTCCATAATTATAATTAACAATGTGCTTTATAAAGGCAATAAACTTCTTCCGATTTGGATAGACCATGAGAAGTAGTGCAGTGGTTTCAAAGCCTGCTCCAACCTCATCCCCTTAAAAACTTTCCATTACACTTCATAGTCAGACCTTAACTGCTCTCATAGAATGGGGACTTCCTGCTCCTACCGTTAGTATAATGGTAGTCAAGAAACTGCTGCTTTCCAGCTTTGCTGCTGGTGTTACATAACCGGCAACAATGAATATTAATCGAGACAGGTTTTATAAAAACAAATAAACATTTATTAAACACATAAGCGATAAGGAGAAAAAAAACAAAGGAAAACTTTGACCGGAGGTTAAACAGGTACGCAGCCGTTCATCAACTCCACTCGGCTCTGGCTCTTAAAGAGTTAAATGCGGGAACAGTTCTTAAAGCGATACAGCCAGATATAGTTCTTAAAGTGATAACTTCAAAAGTCCAACAGTTTTACACATTCAATTGGGAGAGACTTCTCTGGAGAACGATTTCTTCACTGACGCACCTTTACTGCTGGTTCTGTCCACAGGATTCCCGATGCTGAAAATAAACAGTTTAAATCAACTGACCTTAAATTGTTTAGAGAGAGAGAGAGAGAGAGAGCCTTTGTGCATGAACTCATTGCGCTATTGCAAAGTTATCTCAATGCAGGTTCTCTTCAACGAAGACTCAATAAGGTCAATCCTTTATTAAACTGCCAAACGATGCCGACTTCTCTCGATCCTTCACTTCGATGAATTCTTCACTGTCCCTTCAAAACTGTCTGAATTGAGTAAATTGGCACTTCCAGCCACAAATTCCCAGTTCAGTAATACAAATCTTGTAAGAGAACGCACCTTCCATTTTTAAAATGAAACTGCATCACAAAAACAAACACGCAACAGAAACGGAGGCACAACATGTTCTACCTGGAAATCTACAAACTCAAAATCCTACTGCGTCACCTGAGTTGACCCTTATATAGTCACAGGGCACATGTCATCACGTGACCTCACAACAGTGGGAAAATCACATCAGGTGACCTCCAAAAGACCATTACAGCATTCTCACAAAAAAAAGATCTCCTTGAGCATGTAACACTGGAAATTTGGAACTGAAATATCTACTATCCAGTATCCAGGCTACCATCATTTTCCCAAACTCTATTTATTTTTTGTTTAGAGATACAGCATGGTAACAGGCCCTTCTAGCATAATGAGCCCTCGCTGCATAAATCCACCCATGTGACCAACTAGCATATCGACCCATAGGCCTTTGAAATGTGGGAGGAAACTGGAGCATCTTGAGCAAACCCACACAGGCACAGGGGGAATGTACAAACTCCTGACAGACATCAGTGGGAATTGATCCTTTGTCACTGGTGCTATAATAGTATTATGCTAACTGTTACTCCACAGTGCCACCCCAAAAATGGGATCACTTACATTGCCAGAGAAACAAGCTACAGGGGTACAAGAATCAAAAGGAACTCAGTAGATCTGGCAGCATCTGCAGAGGTGGAGAGATGGTTAGCATTTCCAGTTGAATGCCTGCATCACATTTCAGGCAGGATCTTGACTAGAGAGATCAACCATCCTTCTGTCTCCTTGGGTGTTACTTGACCTGTTAAGTTCTTCCAACATTTGGTTTCTGAGCTGCAGTTTGGGGCACCTGCAGTTTTGTGCGTTTCCAATATGTGTACAAGCACAAGTTCATAGATCAGTAGTAAGGTCATTCATATCTCAGGAAACTTAAGGGCTGAAGAAATAGTCTACAATATAGAAATCTAGGAGCAGTCTTCAAAAGCTCGAAGGTTCAGGAATGGGAGGAGGAGGAGGAGGAGGAGGAGGAGGAGGATGGTTTCTATATCACTACCATGATCAAAGTTCTCAATGTTGCAGAAATAGCTTGAAGACAGGAAGGTCAAGATTCTGATTGAAGCTGGAAGTCATTTAGATTACATTCTTCCACAACCTTGGAATTTCAAGTCCACTGAGTTAGTGCAATGTTGCCTCAATACATACAGTGCTCAAGTCCTCGAGTCCTCTAATTGGCACCAAATTTTCAGACTAGCTACAAAGTTTGTTGAGGTGGCAAATGAAATGCCAGACATCAAAATGGAGGCTGTGGGTGCAATATAAAGAAAATGTTCCAATCCCCAGGATTGACAAGCCTCACTTTAACAAGCACTAATATTTTCTGTACAAAGCAGAGTTAATCACAGATGGCTGAGCATTTGAACATATGCTATTCTCTGCAAGACTGTAGGGAATAAATACATTTAGAATGAACAACTAAGAGCAGTCTGGGACTTCAGCAAATTACAAATGTGGCTTGAATGTAAATGGGTAACTATTAATGAAACAAATAATGAACTCTCCAAGGACTTAAAAAAAGCATAGAGTTAATATGAATGACAAGGTATCTGATCTGGGGCAATAGTCATTTTAAAGAATGACAGAAATTAAAGTCTGGGTATTAAAAGTATTTGGGCAGGTAGTAAAAGCAGATCATAAATTCCTTTGTAGGCACCTTGTAGTCAATTCCACCTTACATTGACTCCAGTGTTTTGCAAAAATTATAATACAGATGAAGAAACTCAAATCAACTATCCCAGCACTTCCAATCAAAACTGAACCTGATACTTTTCTACTATTGCTGTTTTTTGATACCCAGGCTCTAAATGGCATGAAAATTGGCCGCTTGCAGAAACAGCACAGTCCATTGCAAAAAAGTAAAAGGATAAACCACTGCATCTTAAATTCATCTAAATTATATATGCTAAATGTAAGCAACAAAATTAAACATACCAATATTAGTTAAAGTCAAGGGAGTTATAGTCTGAGGTAGAAGTAGGGATTTTCAGGTTGCTTCATGAACTTTACAGCAGTGGGGATAAAGCTACCTTGCGATGTGATCCTTCAGGTTTCTCTACCTCCTGCCTGATGAGCGGCGAGGGGAGGAGATGGACTGGAAGGCGAGGGGTCTTAATAATGGATATCATCCTCCAGAGACATCAATTCATGTAGATGCACTTGATAGTGGGAGGGCTTGAAGGCTCAGGAATGGAAGGAAGAGGAGGACGGGCATTTCTATCACTGCCTTGATCGAGATTTCCAATGTTGCTGGAATAGCACGAAGGCGTTTCTAAGGCTTCTCAGAACTCGTTGAGTCCGTCACTCACTGCAGCCTTGTGCTCCTGTGCCAAGGCAGGAATGTACAAAGGCATCAGACAAATCTTTAATGCTTCAAGATTCAAGTACATTTATTATCAAAGAATGTATAAATTACACAACTTTGATTTGCTTGCTCACAGGTAGCCACAAAACAAGAGAACCGAAAGAGTCAAATTTAAAGGAAAAAAAAAGTAAAAGACCAACTCTCAGTGTGCAAAAAGAAAGAAAAGAAACACAAATCATGCAAACAATTGAAGTGAACAAAGGCACTCTGAACCAAAACGGAGTTCTCAGATCAGAACCCCAGAGCAGCCCGGACTAGACCAAAAGCTTCGCTGATCAGTTTATCATATTAATGGACACGGAGCACATCAGCCGGGGCAGTCCACATAACCTCAAACATCTGGCCTGGGTGTGATGTTGCCACGGAGATTACCATCGTGGAGAATGAGTGAAATCGACTCCAATCTGACCAAAATCCTGTCTTTTCAGTCTATCTGGGCCAGCGTTTAAATTGACCAAACAAAGGAATAGCGAAAGGCTCCAGTGTCCTGGAGAGAGAAGGGAACATTGCGGAGTGAGTGAAATTGGCTCTTGCCCCCGATCTTGGCCAGCGTTAAAATTGTCAAAACAGCTGAAAGTACCTTGCACTGGGACCCAGGCATTGCTGCTGCAAAAGGCTCTGGGCCTAGACTATGCTGTACAGCAACTCGCTCTGGCCCAGATTTTGCCACCCAACTTGAAGCCACTGTCAAGCTCTTCAAATCACCTCAGTGGCGAAAGCAATCCAACCTCACACCTAGGCCAGTTGTAGGAGCATCGAAGTCGAATCTCCTCTGCCTGGGCTTCAACTTCTTATGGTGTCCAGAGCGATCCAATCTCACTCCCAGGCCAGTTGTGTGGGCATCAGAACCCCATCTGCAATGACTCATCCCCCGAAATCGCCTCATTATCGTCATCCCTTCACTGTTTACAGCGATAATTTAACACACTTTACCTCAGAAATGGTATCTTTAGTGCTGCTTTTAAGTTGGATCTCCTAGCATTTTGACTACCAGCAAGCTGTCGCATATGCTTGGTTAGCACCACCTTAACCGGATGTTCACCTCAACTCTTCGAGGAACCGTCTTGCTTTGGCACACAATTTACAACTGGAAAATGATGCCAAAAGTCAGTACTCTGAAGACTCAGTGCTCCAAAACTGAGTGGAGAGCCAAGAGCCACAGAGATTGTCTTCACCATGGACCTGTTGCAGCAATAGGCAAATTACAGTTGCTCCAGGTCCTTGATCAGGCTGGAGTTAATTTTAGCCATAACTAATATCTCAAAGGATTTTATTATGGCAGATGTGTATGCTGCCAGTCAGTAGTCATTGAGGGAACTCACCCTGGTCTTCTTGGTCACAGTGTGATTGCTGCTCTTTTGAAGTGGATGGGAAGCTCAGACCGCAGTATGAGAGTTTGAAGATAACCATGATTTGCAAGGGATCACTCTCTTGAAGAATGTTTTGACATCTACCTCTGAGCTAGAGATCACCTGGTTGCCAAATGCTATGGCAATTCACATAGGCATAGTATTATGCTTCGTTTCAAAGCATGCATAAAATGCATTGAGCTTTTCAGGAGTGAAGCATCAGTGCTATTTATGCTGCTAGGTTCCAAAAAGGCAGTGAATGTTTCAGCCATTAGAATAAACATGCAGTCTCGAGGTTGTTTAGCACTATGAAAGCATGGTTGTGCCTTATGAATAACAATAGGGTAATTTTGAATAAATATTACCGAATTTCACTCAGTACTGAAAAATAACTTTACTCAAGCAAAGACATGATGTAAAGATCTTATACTGCATATAGCTGCTGCCCACACTGGAAAATATCCAGTCAAATTCCCACAGTCATACAAAATGACCCAGAAATAGTTATTTAGCACTTTTCATTTGTCAGGTTTCATTTGCGTACAATTCATGTAAACGATACAATATGAGCAATTCTAGATCCAGCTACTCTGGTAATGTTTGTTACCGTAGATGTTAGGCCAAAACCCACAGGTGACAGATATCTTGAAAACTGGAAACTTCAAGATAAGAACTGGAGAGAACTAAGTGTATAGCACATCATGTGAAGTATGCACATGGTAAGATGAATAAAATGACAAACAAAGAAGATGCAGGAGATTTCAGTTGAACAAATGTACTGTGTTAGCTTCTACTCATCTCTGTAATTCCCAAGGTAGTGTGAACTCTTAGGATAAATAGGACCACAGATAGCAACCTAGCCACAAAAAGAAAACAGGGAGAAGGGATTACATACTCCTTTGAGGGGAATAAAAGGGAGCCGATATTCCAGTAGCAATTTAGGCACAGACTACTGTGCAATATTTATTTCAGGATTTGTAAACAACTTCAAATTGCAGTGCAAAATGAAGTGTGACAAAATAAGACATTAAGTTTGCAGAGTTAGCATGTAATTGGCAACCCAGTTTCAATACAGGAAAATGTGCATGAGTGTGTTTTGTAAGAGTAAGTGCCCATATTTTCTTTTGGAACTCAAGGACTGAAATAAGCCCCTTAGCACCTTGAACTTCTTTTGGCCTTCACTTAGACCTTAGCCAAGCTCTACCATTAACTAATTGTATACCTTAATTCAACAATTGTTGTAACCTTGACAAAAATTCCAGGTATTAAGTTTTCATTTGTTGTATTCGCTATGCTTGAGGGAAGACAGGTTAAGATTCATACTACTTTGCATGAAAGTATGGTTTCTGACAAAGTCTTTGAATTGAACTCCAATTTTCTACCCATTTGTGCCAAACTCCTACACCAGAAGACATGGTTTGTCTTAATCAGTTTTTTTTTAAATTTAGCTATCAAGTAAGAATTACACAGAACAAATGCAGGACCTTTCACCCACCAAGTCCATATCTAAACTAATCCCATTTCCAGCAATTTGGCCCATAGCCTTCTTGTGGTTCAAATGTTGTGATTAACTGGGTCACACAGAAGCTATAAATTAGAGACATGGAAGACCTTTTTCACACTGATCATCTGGAGAAAGAATCCAGTCTTCCTCACGTGCTTTTATACTTTATTTGTTTTATCTTTTTCTTGTGGACATTCACAGTAAATGCAAGAAACATAGTAGAGTCAATGAAAGACCGCGCCCAACAGATCAGATAAACAACTGATGTGCAAAAGACACCAAACTCGGCAAATAAGAAAAAAATAACACCACGAAATAAGCAATAAATATTGAGAGCACGAAATGAAAAGTCCTTGAAAATGAATCCATAGGTTATGGGAACAATTCAGTGATGGGGCAAGTGAAGTTAGCCTCTCTGGTTCAAGAGCCTGATGCTCGAAGGTTAATAACTGTTCCTAAACGTGGTAGTATGGACCCTGAAGCTTCTGCACCTTCTACCTGATGGCAGCAGTGGGGGTCTTGATGATGGATGTTGTTTTCCTGTGGCAACACTTTGTGGAGATGTGCTCAGTGGTGGAGAGGGCTTTACCCGTGATGGACGGGGCCATATCCTTTACTTCCTGTAGGCCTTTCCATACAAGAGCATTGGCGGTTCCATTCCAGGCTATAATCCAACCAGTCGATATACTTTCCATCACTCCTCCATAGAAGTTAATCAAACTTTTAGATGACGTGCCACATCTTGACAAACTTCTGAGAAAGGAGAGGCACTGCTATGCTTTCTCCATGATGGCACTCACATGCTAAACCCAGGACAGATCCTCTGAAATCGTAACACCGAGGAATTTATTGACCCTCTCCACCTCTGATCCTCCAATGAGGACTGGCTCATGGATCTCCAGTTTCCTTCTCCTGAAGTCAACAACCAGGTCCTTGGTCTCGCTGACGTTGTGTGAGAGGTTGTTGTTGTAGCACCACTCAGCCAGATTTTCTATCTGCCTCCTATTGATTTGTTACCATCTTTGGTTATAATAACCAACTTTGAATGGAGACAGGTAACTTTGCAGAATTACATATTTATAATGGGAGCACATCCTAACTAATAGAACCCCTTTAAATATTCAGATACTAGTAGTTGATCATTGAGAGGAGCTTCAAGCAGGCCAGCTTGAGGAAGTACCATCAACATGTTACTTGTGTAACAAGAGGGGCCAACCACTATCAAGAATGCTTACTGTGCCGTCCCATACCTGCACTTTGGAAAGTCCAATCGCCTGGCTGTACTTCCATTATTAGTGTATGGACCGCAGCACCGGTGGCAAGGTCCTTGAATGGATGGTCAAGGGAGATGGTAAAGCATTTACAGAACTGCTTTGAGTCAATGAACTGCTCTACATTCAGGGATTCATCTTTAGATCTGAATGAATGTGACACAGTTGTCATATGTGCACAGACATAAAGACCTGCTTGGATGAGTATGTGCTGTCAAGAACATGCTAAGCATACCCAAACCAGAAGCTCTGGATGAACTAGGAGATTTATAATCTGCCGAGGGCTCCATCTGTAATGTTCAAGACCAGTGATTCAAAACCATACAAGAAGTCCACTACAACCTATGGAAGGCCATCAGAGTAAAAGGGCATTTCTGTGTGAAGTTAGAGACACAATCAGATGCACAACAGCTATGGAACTATTTACAGGCCACTACTTCCTACAAAGAGAAACCTAATGGCATAAATGACAGTGAAGTTTCATTCCCCAAGGAGCTCAACACCTATTATGCACACGTTGAAGTGAAGAATAGAACTACATCAGGGCAAATCACCACAGCATCTGGTGACCATGTGATCTCAGTTTTGGAGGCCAACATCACAACATCCTTCAAGAGGGGGAGCTTTCGCAAGGGATCAGGTCCCGCTGGTCTACCTGGCAGGGTACTGAAAACCTGTGCTAGCACCTGGGCCGGAGTGTTCAAGGACATCTTCAACTTCTCACTGCTGCAGTTGGAGTTTTCAACTGCTTTCAAAAGGGCACCCATCATACCAGTGCCCAAGGAGAGCAAGCTGAACTGCCTCAACAAATAACATTCACATCTTCTGTGATGAAGTGCTTTGAGAGTTTGATCCTGGCTAAATTTAACTCGTCTGAGCAAGGACCTGCAATTTGCCCGTTACCAAAACAGTTCTACAGAGGACCCAATCTCACTGGCCCTCCACTCAACTTCAGAGCACCTGGGCAACAGGAAAACATATCAGACTGCTGTTATTAATTACAGTTCAGTGTCCAATACCATCAACCCCTCACTATTAATCGACAAATTTCAAAAGCTGGGCCTCTGTAGCTCGCTCTGCAACTGGATCCTTGACTTCCTCACCAGGAGACCGCAGTCAGTGTGGATCAGAAATAACATTTCCTTCTCGCGGACAATCAACACCAGCACTCAAGGATGCATGTTTAGCCCAATTCTCTACTCTCTCAACGGCCCTGACAGTGTGGCTAGATTCAGCTCAAATGTTGTCTATAAATTTGCCGATGACCCCACCATTATTGGCAGAATCTCAGATAGCAAAGAGACAGTACAGAACTGAGACGGATCAGCTGGTTCTGTGGTGTCATAATACAACCTTACACTCAACACCAGCAAGACCAAAGAACTGATTGTGGCCTTCAGGAAGGGGAAGCCAGGTGAACACACGCAAATTCCCACCGAGGGGTCAGCAGTGAAAAAGGTGAACCTCTTCAAGTTCCTGTGCATCAACATCTCAGAATCTACCCTGGGCCCAACACATTAATGCAATCATGAAGGCGGCATGTGATTGGCTATATTTCATTAGGAGTTTGAGGAAATTTAGTACCTCACTACAGACTCACAAATATCTACAGATGTCTTCTGACTGGTTGCATCATCACCTGATATCAAGGTTCCAATGTATACATTCAAAACAGCCTGCAGAGCTTTGTAAACTCAAGTCAGCTCTATCACGGGCACAATCCTCCCCCACCATTCAAGGACACCTTAAAAAAGCGGTGTTTCATGGTGGTGGCATTAAAGACCTTTTGGAACAGACCCTCCTACTTCTACCATCAGGGAGGAGGTGCAGAAGATTGAAGTCCCACACTCAATGTTTTAAGAACAGCTTCCTCCCCTCCACCATCAGATTTCTGAATGATTCACGAACACAACCCTACTCTTCCTATTTTGCAAGATTTATTTTTTTTTAAATATAAAATATTTGTTATTTCTGTCTCACACTGTACTGCTGCCACAGAGCACAACATTTCATGACAGGCCAGTGATAGTAAACCTGAAGCTAAGCTAACTCCAGACATCTAGAATCCCGCATGTGCTAAATCACTCGGACCTAAAATACTTATTTTGTTGCAGTGTTGAGAGATTGTTCTTTGAATATACAATTAGCCAAATTACATGACAAAACAGACCTGTCCCAAAATATGCATTGAGTGACAGAGAGGGGCCTTTAATAATGCATTAACACAGGAGATGGCCACTCACTAATAATAATAATAATCATTTTCTCCTTCTTCCCCCTTTTTATGGCAGTTGGCAAACAGATTTAAGGTGCATAACTGCTAACTTCTCAGCTGGAGTGTGGGTCAGGATATCTAAATCCTACATATTTATATCAAATTCTATGAAAAATATCTGTATTCTTAAGGAGTGCCATTATATACTTAAAGCAATAATCCTGTGACAAAAGTACTGTTAACCTTAAATTATTTTATTTCATGATAGCTTTGATATCAACCATCCTCTCTTGATTATACCTTGGACACGTCACCAGTACGTGCTCAACCATTTCTTGTTGATTACAATACTCACACCTCCCATTGTGTCTACATTAAAAACAATGTGCTAAGTGCCCAAACCTCAATAATATCACCTCCTCCCTCTTGCTCTTTTCTGCATTCTTTGACCATCCCTCTTCTTTCTGGATATTACAAAGATGCCTTCCTGTTCTCTTTTCATTCCATTGTTTTCTTCACAATTTTACTTTTAATAATATTTTTCATTTTTTTTAACCGTACTTTAAAGTTCCCACTTCTGCTCATCTAGTTGCCTCCTTTGCTAATTTCCCACATACTCATTCCCTCCAATATCAACATGTGCTGAAATCCATTTAAAACATATACAGAGCACCATCATTTTAAGTCTAAATAAGGTTTCTATTATCTTAATGTTTTCTTGATCTCATCCTGAAGTTTTCAATAATCACCAATGAATTTTCATCCATTTTCTTCCCCTGTATAGTTTAAAAGGTACAGAACCAGAATGCCGACGTCCAATAACTGGTTTCAATAATCTTAAAATATCAGTTGAAGTTAAAATAGTGAAAAGGTTTTAGTTCCTGAAGACCTGGTCTGCAGTGTCTCAGTGTCCTCATTTTAATTATTATCTGCTCCAGAATAGTCCCCAACATAGATATTCCTTAATTATTGTGAGAATCTCCATCTCTCCCTCACACACATTCAATAAATTCTCCAGATGTCTTCTTTTAAATCATATTATTTGGGATTGCTGTAGATATGGACATGATGTGCCAAAAGGTCTATGTTATTTCTGTATAACTGTAACTCAATAATGCTATAAGGGAATTGACAATGATAAAGCACGTTTTCCAGTGTGTGGGGGGGGTCTAATAGAAATGGGTATAAACTTAGAGCCCAATAGTTCAAAAATTTTTGCTAAATCCATTATCATTCCTTGGAGATCCAGCTTCCAGAATAAATGGATTATCACCAATAATCTGTGTTTTCATTTTTGTAGAAACTCCCAAACCACTATGCTAGTCATCTCTACAAAAAAAAGACAATTAGGATAATTAAACAGCTTAAATACAACTCCAACAAGTCAGAACTGTTTCTCTTCATTTGAAAAGTAGTTTTTTTTTGGTTTTAGTTCAGTTAATTACAGGAGCTAAAAAAAAAAATTGTATTTTAATTTAGAAGTACATTTCTGCAGGAATTTTAAATCTTTTTGATCAAAGACTTTTGGGAAAAATGAAAAGCTTTTCTGAATGTTTAGCTGCTCAAAGTCCATTCAGACAGTCTATAGGCCAGACCTTGGCAGTCTCTGCTGTAGCCTGGTTATCAGAAGTTAGTACAACTACAAGTCACAGGTAGGATTCAATGACATCTTGTCCATGAAGTTCTTTAGCTTTTTTTTTGCTGCACCAACCTCAAAAATCAGGAAAGTAGTCATTTCACCCACTTTGACTTTAGTATAAAAATGCATTAATAATGCCTTTTTGGGAAAGAGAAGAGTTATTAACTCTAACCATCCTCAGTTGTATGTGCACCATCTGGCACTGTTCAGCATGTCTTAGGATTCGTAAAAGTAGCTGATTGTCATTGTGTACTAAATTCCTAAAGAGGGTAATTAATTACATTACTTTACATCAACATTACCTCTTGTAACACTGCAAGCTGTTAACATACCCATACTTCACACTACATGCAATTAGCCACATTTTAATTACTCTTATTTATTAAATATGTTTCACATCATTACACAAGATAATGCCACTTTTTGAGAAATGAAATTCATTTGAAATTCAGATAAATCCTCATACAACATAATTAGTTGCAAGAAAATGCTCCTGATTGTTGATTTAAAATAATGTACAGAATGAAACGGTGAAACATGAAACTACAGACCTTTGCACTATAGTCTTTGGAACAAATTTCTCAAGTGGGTAATTTCTACACATTCAAAAGCAATTAAAAATCAAACATGCTTTACATTAAAAATGTTAAATCATTTAAAAGCACTGAAAACAAATACATTTAAATTAATTCATTTTATTAAAAGTTAAATTAAAAACTTAATCCTCCCTCGCAGCTGTTTTACTTCATTAGACGAAATGAGATCAATGTACCTGTGCCAGTTCTAATCTAGCACAAAAACAGATTTCCCAGCACAGTTGCTGGGAAATCTGCAAAAGCTCATCTCTATTCTATCAGGAGCAGTTCAACACTGGAATTCTAATAGGAAATCGTTGGTAATCAGCTGGTGCATGAGCCCCAAATTTCCATTATTTAGATGCAAACCTTAATGGTTTTCTTGTTCATTATATATTATGAGAAACATGGCAATACTGTCAAATAGTTACCTTTAATCTTCATCTTTATATCTCATTATGACTTAGGGGATTATTCAGCCCATCATCTGTGCTTCCTCCTTTCACACAAGACATAGGGCATTCTATATAGACCACGTCCTGACTGACTTTGTCAGAGGTGTTCTTCTGCACCAACTTTACTGCAAGGCACAGGTGGTAATGCACTGGCCCAATGTCCACAGCAATATTACAAGACTTATCATTTACATCAGGGACAGATCCTCAGTTGGTAGTGACATTCGGTGCATGCACACCCAAGATTTACACACAGCTTGATGCTGCCACATACAAGGCAAGAGCCAAGCTAAATATTTCTCCTTCCTTTGTCTAGATATTTGCATTGTGCAGCCGTGTAGGCACCATCAGTTTTAGATTAGCTGGTGTATCTGGTCAATGCCGAAGTAGAATATGCCTTACTTTAGTGACACAGTGAGCACTTTGCATATGATGACCTATTCCTTCCAATTATGTGAGAGCTACGTTCCAACACAATCACAGCTTTTGTTTCGCCCAAGCCATAAGCCACCCTCTATTCTTGTTGCATGTTCCAGGTCTTCTAAACCACATTCCCATCATCTTCACGTAATTAGACCTGTTAGTGGAAGGACAAAGGATCAGTTATTATGGCTGCCAAAGAACTTGGTCTCAGTTTCCTCTGTGATTCACTTTGGCTCTCAAGACCAGGTCAATCAAGACAGAGATCCTCATATCAATCATAAGTGACCCCAAGGGGACAATCATGACATCATCATCCATATAGTCAGGGTTTGCTCCAAGCACCATTACACCTCCTTTTCCTTCCTGATGGACTTGGCATAAACGATTGATATAACACAAACAGAACAACCTCAAGTGCAACCTCATACAACTGTAGCTTTGAACGGAAAGATTTCCATTTCTCATCCATTCAAATTACACCATGGATGTCCATGTCGGACAGTTGTATCCAGTTTTGGATTTCCTCCCCTATTCACATTTGTAAGATCCTCATTTACTGCCCACCCCTTACTAAACTAAATTAAGCTCAACTTGCTCAGCTACTTCAAAGATCAATTGACAGTTAAGCATGCTAGATGAATCACAAAGCCTATCCAAGGAGAGCAGATTTCCTTACCTGAATAACCACAGGAATAACTTTTTACAACAACCTAATGGTTTCTTGTCACCAAACTGATGTCATCTCTTTTACTGCAGACAACTCCATTGACTCAATTCAAATTCCATGACAAACAGATATGGGAATTGAATTTGAATCACTCACTGCTCAGGCATCTGGATTTCTAGCCCCTGTATACAACATCACTGGACCTTTCCCCATTCTGCATCCCACTGCTGAATGCTAACATATTCCTGCATTCCTCATGGTGCTCCAAGCAAGAAACAATGTCTAAAGAATGAGTCATTCGATTAAACTCTCCACCTATTTATAACCCCTCTTAAACTTTGGCTTCAGAGTGCCACTTGTTTCCTGACACTGTACACTAAGATAAGAAATTTAACACACAGACTATTTAAACATTTGGCCTGTGACATCATCTAGCAGTAGCTAGAGTGATGCTATTACAGATCAGGGTGTTCCAGAGTTCGATTCCAGTGCCATTCTTTCTTTTTCAATTTTTTTATTTTCAAATTGATAAGCATAATATTAATACAAAGAGATTGGGATTACATTATTGGTAATTAGCATATGCAAATATAAACTACAGATAACACAAGTATACCAAGCCACCCAAACTCTTAATGTAATTAAACATGATAAAAAAAAATGAAAAAATGTCAGGAAGAAAAACCCCAAATTAGAAAAAAAAAACTAAACTGAAATAAACAAAACTGGGCTATTATATTACATCAGATACGATCATTAATATTATTAACTCCACTCCTCTGTCCATATATTTAAGGTTAATAAAAAGGATTCGGAAAAGATCAAGTTACAGTGCCGTTCTGTAAAGAGTGTCTGTAGTTCTCACCGTTGAATGTAGGGGTTTTCTCCAGGTCTTCTGGATTCCACCCACAATCCAAAGATGTGCCAGGTAGATTAATTGGTCATTGTAAATTGTCCCATGATCAGGGGTTGCTGGTGGTGCAGCCCAAAGGGCAGGAAAGTTTACCAGTATCTGACAATCTCACCTTTACATTTCAGATCTAACTATACCCATTAGGTTAGAATATTTCATTCTCAGCTCAGAAGTTTTGTAGAACTTTTCACCTCATCTTATTACTTTTACATTATGTATGATTCTGGTTTTCCATGGCTAATGCTTCTTCACTTACCAAAAGGACAAGCAGCTAAAGTGCTCCCAGGCTATTAGCAAAATCTTTTCTGCCATGAAGATACACTAGACTGCCTCAGGTGTCTGATCATGGTTGTTTTCTCTGTTCTATTTGAAAAGTGTTTCCCCCTTGTGCTTCACATACTTGAGCTTTGATAATTAACTGTCTCCAGCCAGTGAAGATTAATCATCTGTTGAGAGGCTGCCCTGCAGCTTAATGCAACCAACATTTTGCAGAAATTGATCTGTTCAACCAACACCCACTGAAGCTTTCAGCAGCAAAATCAGTACTCAGTGAATGGAAAGTGTGAAGCCAGAAAAGTAAGCATGCCAAAGAAAATATTTCTTAATTTGCTATCTTCTAGATTCTGTCTTAGTTCACTGTCTGGTATTGCATTGTCAAATAGTTCATACATGTCAGCAGCCTTATTCTATTCTATGCACATGGATTTTCATATATCTGTGTGTACAAGTAGAATCCTATAATGTTTTCACATCTAACCAGTGAAAATTGAACTGTATGCATGTTGTGATTGGCAGCAATCCTTCCCACACAAGTTCATTACAATTAATGAGAATCTAAATTAATACGTGCATCATAGGCAAATAATAAGGAAGAGGAACAGACATCATAGAGCAATGCCAAATGGCTCTCCAGAGAAGAAAAATAGTATTGCTTCAAATTACATATTGTACATTAAATGAAAAAAATCAGCAAGTTCTTGTGAAATATTGAGTCTCAGGCATTTCTTTGTGATAATTTAATGATGTTTCCAACTCATAGGTTGGGAGACCAATTCCAGTTGAAGTATCAAAGAGAATCCATATTGTTTCCCGTCCATCTAGCAACCAAGCTCAAGGAGTGTTAATTCCCATAGAAAAGAAAAACATTTTACAAAATGTTTTACAAATGCTCAGACAACATTTGAGCATTGTAAGCAGAGTTGGTAATTTTATTAACCTTAGGAGAAGTGTTATGTAACTGGAGATGTTATCATATCCAGTCAAATAGTGGTGCTGAAGAATAGACATTTTTAAGAACTGCTGTACAAGTTGACCCCTTACCATTCATTCCATTCTGCTCCCTCAGCAAATTATTCAAAACCTTAGCATCCAACTTATCTGATGTTCCAACCACATATTCTCTTTTTACAAAGACTATTCGAATCTCCTTAATTGATACTGTCCCTCTCCATCCCCATCTAAACATTTCTGTATTTAAACTATCACCATGCTTTCATTTCCTCTAGGTACCTATTCCAATATTACTCACTCATTACCCATCTTTCACCATTTTACAAACACCATCACCCCTGTGTGCCCAGGCAAGTAATGCATCAAATGTCAAACCTTAATCTTGTGTTAAAATGCCTCCATCGTCTTGCTTCTGCCCATCACTCTTCCCTCCTAAACTTCTAAAACTATTTCTCCAATGCTTGCTCCTTTCATGTTTCCCACTTCTTTGTTCCTCCTTAGAGTTTTTCACCCCAACCCTCAGCCTCTCTACCTCTCACACCATCAGCCACAGATCAGTTGATAGCCTCTCCCCCCAAATGCACCTTCAACTCAGAGCTGGAGTGAGAATATCCCACTTCAAGATCTTTAAACACAAAAAGTAGACTGATGCTTTAATACAATGAGAAGCTCCTGCCCCAATGAAGAGGCTGCCTTTTGGATTAGTCATTAAATCATGATCCAAATGGCTTCTCTGAGAATCATAATAAGTACCATGAAAATATTTCAGAGTTTTGGAGTCAATCAATATTTATTTCTCAATCAAAAGCATTAAAATACAATACCATCCAGTAGATTAGTATTGGGCTTGCAATGAAGTACTGAACTCAAAGATCTTAAGCTCCATCCGGCAGAGATAGCCACAGGTACCCTCACTAAAGGAAGGTTAGACTGTAGCCAACTGCTCTTCAGAAGCTAGATCACTTCACTGTTTATCCTCTACAGCAAGTTCAGCTGCAGCTCTATTTCAGTCATGCTCTCCACTCCCTACCAAAGAGATACATCCCACTTAGCAATGTAGCTTAAACAGTTTATTTATTTTTAGTGCTACATGTTCAAATTTATATTAAATTCTTACAACATATTTAAAACTCAAGTATTTCCATGTTATGAAAGATTCCCAAATTACAATTTCTAAAACACAAAAAAACTCGTAACACATGTAGAATTCCTATAAGCGATAAAGACATACCAACGAGTTGTAGACGAACGAGTCATCCATCTCAGAAATCAAAGGCAGAGGAATGGATTCTAGTCACTTCATCTTTGTCATTCCTTGACCGTTCATAACATGCTAGACTGCTTTCTAATATTTGCATTGTTTTATTTTGCACTACTTGAACACTTGATTCAGATGGTCTATAAGTTTTTGGAGACAGAGATCCTGGACAGCCAAAATTAATGCTGTAACGGCTGACTCTCCAAGTACATATATCTCTCAACTATTGATAGATAAGCTTCTTAAATACACTAAATGATAATATCTATCTAGTCTGCAAGCTTCCTTGAACTAATAACTTAGCCAATGTTATTTGGTTTGATGCAGGCCCAATTAACATAACCCCATTGTCTCAAACTGCATCACTTGAGCAACCAGACCCGTGCTTTATAGACAGTGCTGTTTACTTGAAAAGCTCTCCTTGTAACTTCAGACCTATTATTGCTTGCAATTTACATTTAGAACCGCAGACTGGTTCTTGTTCATGACAAAAAGCTAAACAAAGAATATTGGGTGAAAGTTTAACTTACTCAAAAACAACTCTGATCTCTGAAAGTGTCAGCTGCCATGTTACAAAAGAGTTTGGCAAAAAAAGCCCTCCACTCTCCGGCCCTAGACAGAATATCCATCACACCCACAACACTATTTTGGCTATTTTAAATCCGCATGGTCAGCACACCAGGCAGCAACTTCCAAATTCACTTTTTCCCAATATGGCACATGGTGCTAAATAAGCATTTTGGACAAGTGCACAATTAAAGATGAAAATTAACATTTTGTTTTGAAAATCATGTTCCCATTCTGTACTATGTTGCAAATCCCTTATATTTTGGACCACAAGAAATCAGAGAGCTAGATCATTAATCATTCTTTGCCATTCAATGCGAGCATGGCTAATCTTCTACCTCAACACCATTTCCCTGGCTTATCCACATGCTTTCATTACAATAACATCCAGAAATCTATCAATCTAAATTTTTAACTGTAGTCAATGATAGAGCCTCCACAGCACTCCTGGGATACGAGCTCCAAAGATTCCACAACACTTTTCAATATTCATGTAAAAGTACAGTGTATGTACTTGTGCCATACTGGCAAATTTTTGCAAATTTGTTTTTCTCTTGGCAGCCAAGTAGCTTGCTAAACATCAGTTTTGACTTTGCACACCTTACTTAATCCTCTTATGACGAAAGATAAAATTGCATTTTGTGTCATGATAATTTTTAAGTAGTTCAAACTTACAACCTTTCAGATGATTTGCATGGACTGTGATGAGGAAGGCTAAAAAAACCCACAACCAATGAAGATCACTGAGTTTCAAGTAGTTTATTTCAGGATTTCTGCATCAAACCAGACATGTATAAAAGGACGTTTCACTTGGTAATGATGTAAAAAGACTGATAGTTTTGCAGTCATTACCAAGGCAAAACACAAGCAGTGGAATTTGGTGTTCCCAGAAGCTCTTTGAAATGATACTGCAGATTTGACTGCTAAGGTCAGGACACACAGGATCTGGGCAACATGTCATATTCAACAATAAGGTCAGTATGGCACAATAAAGGTCAGTATGGCACAATAAAGGTCAGTATGGCACCATTTGAACTCCTGATTCTGCTCTTGGATCTTAGACCTAGTTTTACCTGGCAGAGGATCAATGAATCCTTCCATTTCAAAGAAAGGTTTGCAACTATGAAAAATTGAATTAAATTTCAGATTTAACATTTTAATGGTGTTTGTAATAATATTTTCAATTGTTTTTTTAAATCAACAATTTGCTTCTTTTGTTTCACTCTAAATGCTTTTTGAATACATCAAAATATCAGAGATATTCATAAGCATTAACAGGTTTTGACATCTTTGACATACAAAGTTGGAAGGATGTCCAAGGCCACCAGAACACTTTTAGGAAAAAGCTTTGCTTTGGCACAAGTTACACTGAGCAAGGCCAGGTCCAGGCAACTCTTGGGTTACACGTCTCAGTGGTGAATGCAAGTAGTGGTCTACGCTCACCAGAATTTGAGCAGAAGTTAAAGATTATGGGAGGTTGCTGACACAATAGCTGCCACATTTCCTACAAGAGTGAAATCATTTAAAATATTAAATTGTCTATGATTATTTAAGGCACTACATTCTGCACTTTTTTCTGTTTTTAAACCTCAATGGATTGAATATTAAGTGGTTGAGATTTAAAGTGCTAGATACACTTTACACTTGGAGGCTGCCGTGAAAGTAGGTTGGTTAGCTCAGCATTCGTTTTCACATGTAAAGCACAAATGAAAGCTATAAACAATTTAGATTGATATTTTGACAAGAATGCAATCTCCAGTTTCGATGCTGTTGTAATTGGTTGATCCATTTAATGTGGCTCCTCACAGAACTGAGCCATTGTGACAATCTCACACGTACAATAAACAAGTAACCTCAATTTCAACACGTCATAGCAATTTCATAATTTTAGATCCCATCTAAAATTATGAAGAAGTAAACTCATTATGTCTTATTTAATACTTCCATTCAGATGATGCTAGAGAACAGCATACTTTTTTTTTTAAATCAACTGACAGGCTACACATGTCAATGTCATATTTACTTGCAGGCATTAATCAAAATTCTAATGCTTGTACATTAGTTACATTATTTCCACCATCTGTTGGGTATCCTAGGGATTAATGATTCCAGTAATCATTAAATACCAGTGTTCTATTGAGCTGATCATTAATGGATCTTGAATCACTTGTTAGGTGCATCTCATGCTATCCAATTTCATCCAACATTTAAATTTAATTTGCCTTTTCATTGACCTTTTATTTGAAAGTGTTTCTGTAAATGAACATAAATTCATCAAGAACTATCAATGGGATCTTAACCTTTACCAATGATCCCCCCTGCAAAAATCACTATAATGAAAGGCAGCATTGAAGAAACACAACAACTTAAGTGATGAGGAAATTAGCAAAATGATAGCCATCAGTATAAAATATGATCTACTTTTCCCCCAGACAGGATTTGGGAAAAAAAATTGCTTAGTTCTCTGCTCAGTCATAATGGGAAGTCAGAAGCAAAAATGAGGTATCGCATTCAGGAATGTTAGCCTTGCAGAAGCAAATCTGTCATCCACACCTCTGACTTCCTTTAAGAGAACAAATGATATGCGAGTGTTGCATATGTGAGAGAGTTAGTACAGAGGACTGAACACATGTGGCAAACTCCAGCAAACTACACCATCCGAATCTAAGAAAAATTTATCCCTACATTGAGCACAGAGTGTCAATATCAAAGAGATCCATTCTATAATGGTTCAAGACTTGCAAAGATCATATGAATGGAACAATGGAAACCAGCATCTACAGGCTGAAGTATCATCAGTAAGCATCTGCAGAATCTAAATTATTCCACAAGAACACAACACAAGGAAACAGGAGAAGGAATAGGCCATCTCACCCCTCAAGCCTACCCCATTATTCAATATGATGATGGCTGATTTATGCTGGCCTCATTTGTGCCCCTGTATCAGTTCCCCATAGCCCTTAATTTCCCAATCTTTAGAAAACTTATCTACCTCCAGCTTAAATACTTGGAAAGATCTGGTTTTTACCCCTCTCTGGGGTCAAGAATTCCAGAAATTCACAACCTTCTGCAAGACAAAATTTCAATGCAATTGAATTTTAAATGGTCAGGCCCTTATCTTGAAATTATGTTCCCATTTACGATGATACCACAAGTGAAATCTCTCAACATTTACCCTGCACAAGCCCCCTTAGAATCTTATGCTTCAATAAGATCACCACTTATTCTTCTAAAGACCAAAGAATATAAAAAATGTTTTTAACCTCTGACCCAAGGAATCAAGAGGGTGAATCAAAGGAAGGCATCTGGTCTGGACAGTGTACCTAGTTAAGTTCTGAACACCTGTGCTGACCAACTGGATGTTGTGTTCACGGATATCTTCAACCTTTTGCTTAAGCAAAATGTGATACCCAACTGGCTTCAAGCAGATGTCAATCATATGGGTGCCCAAGAGTATGGTAATCAGCCTCAATGCTTATCACCCAGTGGCACTTACATCTACAGTGATGAAGTGTTTTGAGGCAATAGCGTTGAAACATATCAGTACCTATCCGAGTAGTGACTTGGATCCACTCCCATTTACCTACCGGAGCAACAGGTCCAAAGTAGATGCCATCTCATTGGGTCTTCACAGAACCCTGGAATATCTGGGCAGCAAAGATGCATACATCAGGATG
Source organism: Mobula birostris (assembly GCF_030028105.1). Classification (NCBI taxonomy): domain Eukaryota; kingdom Metazoa; phylum Chordata; class Chondrichthyes; order Myliobatiformes; family Myliobatidae; genus Mobula; species Mobula birostris. The sequence continues at coordinate 153,428,762 of NC_092373.1, forward strand.
CTCGTTATTGATTACAATTCAACATTTAATACCGACATCCCTTCCAAGCTAATCTCTAAACTCTAAGACATGTGCCTCAATACTCCCTTGTGCAATTGGATCCTGAATTTCCTCACTTGCAGACCCTGGTCAATTCAGATTAGCAGAAACATCTCCTCCACAATCTCCATCAGCACAGGTGTGCCACAGGGCAGCACACTTAGCCCCCGGCTCTACTCACTTCACACCCATGACTCTGAGGCTAAGCACAGCTCCAGCACCATATTCAAGTTTGTTGATGACATCACTGTTGTGGGTTGTATCAAAGGTGGTGATGAATCTGCATACAGGAGGGAGATGGAAAATTTGGCTGTCTGGTGTCAGAGCAACAACCTCTTACTCCATCTCAGAAATACCAAGGAACTGATTGCAGACCTCAGGAGAGGGAAAGCAGAGGTCCATGAGCCAGTCCTCATCATAGGGTCAGAGGTGGAGGGGGTTAGTAACTTTAAATTCCTCGTTGTCACTGTCTCAGGGGACCTCTCCTGGACCCAAAGAAAGTATGACAGCTCCTCTACTTCCTTGGCAGTCTGTACAGATTCAGCATGACATCAAAAATCCCAACAAACTTCTATAGTTGTGTAGCAGAAAGAGTATTGACTGGCTGCATCATGGCCTGTTATGGGAACACCAATCCCCTTGTGTGGAAAATCCTACTAAAGTTAGTGGGTTTGGCTCAGTACACAACAGGTAAAGCTCTCCCAACCACTGAGTAATCGACAGGAAACATGGTCATGGGAAAGCAGCATCCATCTTCAGAGATCCTCACCACCTAGGCCATGCTCTTTTCTCACAGCAGCCAGCAGGTAGAAAGTACAAGTGCCTCAGGACTCACACCACCAGCTTCAAAGAACAGTTACTACCCCTCAACTATCAGATCCTTGAACAAGAGGACAACTACACTCATCTATTCAGATGTTCCTGCAACCAATCATTTCACTTTAAGGACTTTTATCTTGTTATTTCACACTCTTATTATTTATAGCTATTTATATTTGCATAATTTGTTGTCTTCCATGCTATTGATGCTGTTTACAGTTACTATTCTATAGATTTGCTGAGTATGCCCTCAGGAAAAAGAATCTCAGGGTTGTATATGGTGACATGTATGTGATCTAATATTAAAATTTACTTTGTACTTTGCTTTAATTTGCTGCACATGCTTGCTTTTTTTTTGTATAAAAAACTTGTTCAGTCCAGCAAATCATTGGACACTCAGATATAGGACACAGCTCATGTGCTGTGATTAAAAGGCAAGATGCCATATTTTTGTATGATAACAGTTCAAATTTCACTTTCGGCCATCCAACCCCTCAGATATCTGCTCATTTTAACATCAGTTCTAGACCACATGGTCTGTGCTGAACGGGTACAAAGAAACACTCCGTATTATAGAGCACCTTTATTCCTCAGGAGATCCAGTGCAAATAAGAACTCCATTTCACTCAGTTACATCAGGGTCACTTCTGGGATTAACTCGAGAATTGCTGGGTCAGTAAATTCAGCCTCATTCCTGAAGTTTCTATTTACGGAAAATGTCAATGTTAATTTTAGTGCTGACTTCACAATGGATGTATACTGTTTGATTTGTTTCGTAAGTCATTAGGGCTGGAATCTGGTTATCTTTACCATATTCTATCCAGTTTGGAAACCACATTCCTTAAAACAGGTACCAAAAGATTTTATCATCTAAAAATACAAAATTAAGTACATCATGGGTTATATTCTCAACACCAGAGATTTTTAATTTATGGTACATACCTCTGACATCTTTTTCCTACTGTACTCATTTTCCCAGTACACAATGAATAATATTCAGTCTAATTTTGTTAGAATAATAGCAAAGAATCAGGGATATCTTTGCAACATGACAAAACACAGAAATAGATATAGATGTAATAAGCTCAAAAACTGTGTGTAAACATCAAAAAAATAATGATTTGGGTAAAATACTCACGTAACTTTAAACAGAGTTGCAAAGAAAATTGGCAGACATTGCCCAAGAAAATTTCAGCCATAACTAGAAATCTAGGCATTGATTGATATCCTCATAATAACGATTTCTTCAACCACCTTACATTTGCACCTGCCTCACCACCTATCCTTCCACACATACCACCTCCATAATCCTACTTGAACACTGCACTTGGAGAACAGAAGTTATAGTTCCCTTCAATCAAGGATGGTGTTTCCAAAGCTGAGTGCAGAAAACCTTCAAGCTCTCTGGACAAGAAGGTTTAAAAAATTAAATAAATGAAAGGGTGGATTAATTTTTGCTTTGTGACAATATCTGTAACAAGATAAATACAAATCTGGAACATCTTCATTACCCAGTGTTTGAAAGATTAACATGAAAATAGGCACCTGAATCAGAAACAAATATTAGACAGCAAATCAGATGTTGGCAGATCAACATCAGATGCCATTTCATTGGCTTTCCACTCAGTTCTGGAACACCTGGACAGTGAAGATGCACGGATCATGATGTTCTTTTTTGACTACAGCTCTGCTTTGAATACTCTCAGCCCCTCAAAACTAATCAATAAAATCCAAAACCTAGGCTTCAATACATAGAAACATAGAAAATAGGTGCAGGAGTAGGCCATTCGGCCCTTCGAGCCTGCACCGCCATTCAGTATGATCATGGCTGATCATCCAACTCAGAACCCTGTACCTGCCTTCCCTCCATACCCCCGATCCCTTTAGCCACAAGGGCCATATCTAACTCCCTCCTAAATATAGCCAATGAACTGGCCTCAACTGTTTCCTGTGGCAGAGAATTCCACAGATTCACCACTCTCTGTGTGCGGAAATTTTTCCTCATCTCGGTCCTAAAAGGACCTTTATCCTCAAACTCTGACCCCTCATTCTGGACTTCCCCAACATCAGGAACAATCTTCCCACATCTAGCCTGTCCAATCCCTTTAGAATTTTATACGTTTCAATAAGATCCCCCCTTAATCTTCTAAATTCCAGAGAGTATAAGCCTAGCCAATCCAGTCTTTCATTATATGGAAGTCCTGCCATCCCAGGAATCAATCTGGTGAACCTTCTTTGTACTCCGTCTATGGCAAGAATGTCTTTCCTCAGATTAGGGGACCAGAACTGCACACAATACTCCAGGTGTGGTCTCACCAAGGCCTTGTACAACTGCAGTAGCACCTCCCTGCTCCTGTACTCGAATGCTCTTGCTATGAATGCCAGCATACCATTCGCCTTTTTCACCGCCTGCTGTACCTGCATGTCCACTTTCAATTACTGGTGTACAATGACACCCAAGTCTCGTTGCACCTCCCCTTTTCCTAATCGGCCACCATTCAGATAATAATCTGTTTTCCTATTCTTGCCACCAAAGTGGATAATCTCACATTTATCCACATTAAATTGCATCTACCATGAATTTGCACACTCACCTAACCAATACCTCCTTATGGGACTGGATCCTTGATTTCCTCACTTGTAAGTCCTAATCAGTTCGGTTTGGCAATACCTCCTCCACAATGTCCATCAGCAGAGGTGCACTACAAGGCTGTATGCCTAGTCCTTGCTCTACTCACTTTATAATAATTATGACAGTGAGGTCAAATACAGTTCCAATGCCATTTTGAAGTTTGCTGATGATTCCATTATTCATTGAATTGGTGATGACGAATCAGCTATATGAAGGGAGATTGAGCATTTGACTGAATAGTGCCACAACGATCTCTCACTCAATGTCAGCAAAACCAAAGAGTTGTTTATTGACTTCAGGAAGAGGAAACTCCTGAAGGCTTGAGCCAGTCCTCTTCATAGGATCAGAGCTGGAGAGGGTCAGCAATGTCAAATTCCTCGGTGTTATCTTTTCAGATTATCTGTCCTGGGTTCAACATGTAACTGCCATTACAATGAAGGCACAGCAACGAGCACCTCTACTCTCTTAGAAGTTTGCGTGGATTCAGCATGTCATCTAAAACTCTGATAAACTTCTATGCATGCGCAGTGCAGCATATACTTGCATCATGGCTGGGTACAGAAACACCAGTACCCTTGAACAGAGAGGAAAAAAAAACACTGCAAAATAGTAGTGGATACCACCAAATATATCACGGCTAAAGCCCTCCCCAACAATGAGCACACCTATAAGGAGCACTGTCACAGTAAAGCAGCATCCATCATCAAGGACCCCCAACCAGGCCATGCTTTCTTTTTGCTACTGCTATTAGAAAGGAGGTACAGGAGCCTCAAGTCCCACACGATCAGGATCAAAAATATTTATTACCTGTCAATCACCAGGCCCCTGAACCAGAGGGGATAACTTCAAACACCCTAACATTGAACTGATTCCATAACCTCACTTATAAGCACTCAACAACTCAAGCCCTTGATATTTATTGCTTATTATTTTCTTTTTGTATTTTCACAATTTTGTCTTTTACACACTGGGTATTTGTCACACATGACAGACTTTTTTTTAATTGATTCTATTGTGTTTCTCTCTATTTACTATGAATGCCTGCAAGAAAACAAATCTCAGGGTTGTACATGGTGACAGATATGTAATAGGCATCTGTTAGTCTCATGAGACCATGAATTTGTGCCTTGGAAGGTTTCCAGGGCACAGGCCTGGGCAAGGTTGTATGGGAGACCAGTTGCCCATGATGTAAGTCTCTCCTCTCCACGACACCAATGTTGTCCAAGGGAAGGGCATTAGGACCCATACAGCTTGGCACCGGTGTCGTCGTAGAGCAATGTGTAGTTAAGTGCCTTGCTCAAGGACACAACGCGCTGCCTCAGCCAAGGCTCAAACTGGTGACCTTCAAATCACTAGAAGAACGCCTTAACCACTTGGCCACAGCCAACACTGACAGATATGTAGCTCGATAATAAATTTACTTTGATATCCAGAATCAACGGCCAAAAACAAATATAAAATGAAGACAAATGTCAAAGGCAAAAATCATAAATCAATATCTAAGAATGAAATGATAACATTACTTGTAATGGTAATCTGATGAGTGATGATTAATGACTGACCTTATCAGTACAAATTTAGCAAGTTACTGATAATCCACATTTGCTTTCCGGCAATAACACTTTCTGCATATTTACAATTACCTCTGCCCACTACCACTAATTAATGGAATACATACAATGCAAATTCACTGTAGAAAGGACAAGGCAAAATGATCTCTTCAATGATGTCTCAAAATAACATCCATTACTTCAACGTCCAGAATTCTTGTACAATTGCCTTAATGAAGTATAGTTAACTAATACAGTATTAATCCATAGTCACATATAATACATCACTGCTGATGCGAAATGTAACCAATGTATCTGAGCACAAAGCTCTTTAATGCACAGTTAGTTGAATTGAAGGTAGAGAGCAGAAACATAATACAAAGTCAGAGCTGAGTTTATTGTCCAATGCACAAGTCCATGTATGCACAGCTGCAAGGAAAAACCCATCTGCAGCAGCATCAAATACTCAACTTTCATAAGAAAAACAAATTAAACAAAAAAAACTATACAAAATTTGACATGTACTGAAATAGATCCCAAAAAAAAAAAAAAAAAAAAAATCCCTTGCAGGTCAAGGTGGTCATAGTTTGGCTGTACTGGGATAATGGTTAGTGCTGAGCAGTCTGGGCCAAGAGCCAAATGATTGAAGGGAAGTATTTGCTTCTGAACTTGTGAGACTTGCGGCTTCTATACTTCCTACTTGATAGCAACTTCAGAAAGATGCCATGGTCCAGATGGAGGGATCTTTGATGATAGATGTTGCCTTCTTGAGGCAGCCCCTCATGCATATACAGTACCTCGAATGGTGAGATGGGGTGTGCTTGTGATGTATTGGGTTGAGTCCACTACTCTCTGCAGGTTCTTACATTTAAATTGCCTTTCTGTAATAAGGATATCGTAACCACTTTATAGAACTGAAAATGGCACAGTAAATGGCCAAAAGAAAGTTTTATAAACACTTCAATCCACCAACTAAGAACCTTGACCAATGCTTGAATATGAATGAGGTTGATCAATCAAGAGTCATGGAACTTGTACAAACATTGAAAAAGGAAAATGCATCCATAAAATATGCTGGGCAACATTGTTAATCGGTAGGGTGATGTACACACGAGTGATCTGGCAAAGGGATCAAATGACAGTTTTGATCAATGCACCCCTGATCCACTGCAAAATGTTGATGTTTCCATAAACATCTCTTCTGTGAAAAAACTACCTAACTGGCTGAATTTTTTTTTTTATTCAATTATGCTTGAATGTTCTGATAATATTTAAGTTAAAATTCCTTGACCTATAATTTCTAGCATGCAGTACAATGTAACTTGAGTGATTCATGGCTGAGTATTTGCTTTCCTGGAGAGAAAAGGGGCAACAGTTATTTCTGCAAACAACAGGAATTCTGTAGATGCTGGAAATTCAAGCAACACACATCAAAGTTGCTGGTGAACGCAGCAGGCCAGGCAGCATCTCTAGGAAGAGGTACAGGCGACGTCTCAGGCCGAGACCCTTCATCAGGACTAACTGAAGGAAGAGATAGTAAGAGATTTGAAAGTGATCTCGGCCTGAAACGTCGACTGTACGTCTTCCTAGAGATGCTGCCTGGCCTGCTGCATTCACCAGCAACTTTGATGTGTGTTGCAACAGTTATTTCTGGATCATTTCCTATCATGTTAGAAATTCATCCCGGCACCTCACAAGAGATTCAGACTGGCACGTTGGACATCAGCTCCTAATAGATTTCCATGAAAAACAACCCTTTTGGAGCAGTGCAGAGGAACATGGTCCATATTATCCCTGAGGCATCTATGCTCAGTCACTTATGAAACAAAGCTTAACTAGCACCACATTAGGCTAGGCTAGTTCATCGCCAAGGTAAATCCCTTTACTTACCCGCTATCCTTCAACACTATCCCCTAACAGTTCCAAATCTATCCGCTGAACAAGGCGGGAGGAGAAGATGGTGGCGCAACGTAGCACACGCAGCTCTCCGGTGAAATGATATCGTATTTGTAAGTAGGATGCCATGCACAGTTCTGATTTGATGGAGACAGACCTGAGAAGGCACAGAGAAACATCTGGAGAAATTTCTGAAATGCCCAGTTCGCTGCCACTGCTACTGTGTGATCGAGAATCTCTGGAGGAAAGGCCCCAAAATCCCCGGCTTTGCCTGCTGCTGGTGACCGAGGCTGGGGTCGAAGTTTTCGGCAGAGATGGTGCTCGGTACTCTGTGTCGGAGGGCTGATCACAGCTCGAAATTTTCCGACGACTCAGAGTTAGACTGTGGTCAGGCATGGCAGGGAGAGTTTTCTTCCTTCTCCCGTCTGCATGAGATGTGGGACTTTCAAAAGACTTTGAACTTTTTTTTTATTAAATAAACACTGTGCCCATGGCCTGTTCTTCATCAAGTTTTGGTATTGTTGCACTGTTGTAACTATATGTTATAATTATGTGGTTATTGTTAGTTTTTCAGTCTTGGTCTGTCCTGTCTTTTTGTGATAATGACACCGGAGGAATATTGTATCATTTCTTAATGCATACATTACTAAATGACAATAAAAGAGGACTGTGTGTCCTCATTATCTAATCTAAAAAAAAGCTTACCCATGCCTCCTAGATCCACCCTGGCCTCAACCCCTTGATCACCACATAACTCTTGAGTTACAAATCTCCCAGATTACCAACACTCCAATCCCCAGTGGCCATGGCCCCAGTCAAGCAAAGGGAAATGTGTAATACATTCAGCAATTAGAGACCTTGAACTACAGCATGATGAAGTTTGCAACAGATACCCACATTCAAAAGTTATGTGAGCATCAACCAGTAACCACACAGTGCATACATCATGGAACACAACAATTTCTAAGTCATAGAAATCAATTAAAAGCACAGATAATTTAATAATCACGTGGAATGAATCACAGTATAATTTCACAATAATCCTATATTCAAGTTTCAATGCATTTTATATCAAGCAAGCATCACGCATTTTAAATATTTATCATTATTCTAATAGAAATTTCCTGCAGAGATTAATCATCATTGCACCATGCACACTAATATCAATAACATCACTGCCACACCAGCTCAGGAGCAACTCCAAGATCACCTCAACACAGTACGCGACACGCAGTGGTATTGAGAAGCAATACTGCTCCTTTGCGGAAACACCTGCTTGTTTTACTGTTCAAAATGTTTCAAGGGACAATACGTTGATGAGGTAAAAATTCAGGCAAGTTCCTTGATCTTACTTTCAGGGAATATTAAAAGAATCTAGAATTAGCAATTAAAGATCTTAGATTTTTAATGCATCAGATCCTCCAAGGGCAAGTTGATTAATATGTACTGTAACAACCATGCAGGCAAGTGTAAAGATCTGTGTTCATGTCCTCCAATATACATCATACTGCTCTGGAATTCTGGTTAAATATGTTGTGAGCATTAGTTTGAAATAACTAAGGGATGGTTACTATACACTGTCTTCCCTCCCTAGCTAGAAACTTCATCAAAATTTCTTGTTAATCAGTGTCAGTGTGGCTTTGGCCAAATCAAGCCTCTCCTTCAGTAAAAGTCAAAGTCAACGCAACAGTGGCAACAACAACACCTTTAAACATAGTGTGGGGCTACAATCAAGCAAAATCTGAGAGATTAGAACAAAGGAGCAAGAAGTAAATTAAGAATCATAAAGGAGAAAAGTTACTGAACTTGAAGAAAAACCCTTTATTAAGCTCCCCTATTGTGATTACAGAACACACGATCCTGCTGACAAGCTTTTCTTTGTACTCTTTGCATCTTACAGATTGAAATTGATTCTTTCCAATATTGTAGAGTTTTCCAAAGATTCACCAGAATATTCATGCCACAGCAGGACCTGGGTTTACCCCACTCCTAAAACACTGATGATGATGCAGTGTTTGCAGCATTACAGCCAGCAGTAAGGTAAACTTTGAAACAGCTTTAGCAATCTACTTCAGAAAGAATTACTAAAACAGTCAAGGTACTTTAACTATTCTTTTAAGAGCACTAAATGCATAAATAATTGGACTTCCATTTGGTCAGTGTACCTCGTGTTTGCTTGGAGATGTTATTTAAGTGTTCAAGAGGGACTCAGCAGTGACCTTTTCAAGCTACATGCTGTATTTTCCTCCACATTAATTCCCTCAAGACCCAGATTCATGTTGGCAAACAGAATAAAATGGATTCATAAAAGGTTACAACCACAAGACAGAAATCAGAACGCATTCGACTCTCAATCAAGGCACCAGAGTTCTAATCCACACTATGTTAACAGGATTAAAACTGCAGCTGGTCCCTCTAACCTATTTCTTCCTTCTGTTCCAAAAACATTCAAATTCATTAACACCACTATATTAACAGTAAATGGTTCTGCAAGGGCCAACAAGTGATTGCTTTGCCTTTTTTCCCCCCTGACCAACAACATCACATGTATTTAAAACCAATATGAACTGCAGATACTGGAAATTTGAAAGTGCTGGAATAACTCATGAAGTCAGACTGCATCTGTAGTGAATAAAAGCAAAAAACATTGATCTAAAATGAAACCAATGACCTTTAATTAGAAAAGGAGAACCAAGACACCCAAGTATTTTTAAAATGAGGGAGGGGTGGGGTGGGGAAAACAAGGGAATGTCTGCAAAGGGGTACAAACCAAAGTTTCCCAGATGACACAATCACTTTCATTACCCTCTAATTAGTTGATAAGTGAAGCTTGTTGGAGAGGAGAAAAAAATACTACAATTGTGGAAAATCTGAACCAATGGAGAATGCTCAAACCAACTTACAGACCAGGCAGCATCCCCAAGAGAGAAAAACTAAATCAATGTTATTGGTGAATCATCTTGCATCAAAACTGGTTATTCAAATGAGATGTGCTGGTTATCTGAAGTGTTTAAGTCAATATTGAGTCCCAAAGGCTGCAACGTCTCCACATGGAAATAAAAATATTCTTCCTGAGGTTCTGTTGGAATAGTACAAGAATCCAAGTTCAGAGGTCTGACTGAAAATTGGATGAAGAATTAAAGTGACAGGTATTTAGAGGCTAACGATCACCCTTGTGCATTGAATAAAAGCATCCTGCAGTGAGGCCATGCATCTATTTGAGGTTCTCCAATGTAGACAAGACTATATTGTGAGCACTGAGTGCAATACCCAAGAATGGAAGAAAAGCAGGTGAATCACTGCTTCACCTGGAAGGACCATCTGGTCCCTAAATAGGAGAGGAGAGGTGACACATCTCCCACAGTTGTATGGGAAAATGCCATAACAAGGTTGGTGGAGGTGAAAAATTGAACTAGGGAGTCACGATAGGAATAGTTCCTTCAGAATGCTGAAAGGGGAAAGGAGGGAAAGGTGTGTGATCTCAGTAAAAAGTGGCTGTAAATATGGAGAGATATTCAAAAGATGTTAATATGAGATCAGCCTTATAACTATCAGCAAGTGCAATGAGACATTTCAATTCTGCACAGGTACACAAAGTAACATTAATGAATCAAAAACAAACGAACTGTTGATATATAAAGGGGACAGTGTGGCTTGTGAGAAAGATACACAGAGGCTTTTGAGCTATACAAAAGAATTGTAATCATTAGGTCTTGGTAAACAGAATATATTGTGGAAATATACCATTTTGGAAGAAAATATAGAAATGGGAGTATTCTTTAAATAGTGGGAGATTTATAGGTGCAGGTATTCAGAGGAACCTACATGGTGTGTACATAAATCACTTAAAGCTAATATGCACTTGAGCAAGCAATTTTGCTGGTCTTCATTACAAAATGATTTAAGTACAAAAATAGACATGTTTTGCTCCAGTTCTCTGGAGTCCTACTGAAACCAATTTAGAACATTATATAAGTTTTTTATCTCCCAGTCGAAGAAAGGATATTCAGTGCCTATAGAAAGTCATCTGCCCGTGCCTCCCCCCACCAAAGTTTTCATATTTTGTTGTTTTATAACATTGAAACAAAGGATTTAATTTGCCTTTTTTGATACTGAACAACAGAAATGACACTTTTGTGTCAAAGTGAAAACAAATTTGTCTAAATTGATCACAATTATTAAACAATTTAATTGATTGCATAATTACTCACCCCCTTCAAGTCAGTATTTAGTAGATGCACCTTTAGCAGCAATTATAGCCTTGAGTCTGTAAGGATAGGTCTCTATCAGCTTTGTGCATCTGAACACTGCAATTTTTCCCCTATTCTTCTTTACAAAAATGCTCAGCCTCTATCAGACTGCATGGGGATTGTGAGTAAACAGCACTTCTCAAGTCCATCCACAAAATCTCAACTGAATTGAGGTCTGGACTCCAACTTGGCCAATCCAGGATATTAACTTTGTTGTTTTCAAGCCTTTCTTGTGTACCTTTGGTTTTATGCTTGGGCTCATTGTCTTGCTGGAAATTGAATCTTCTCCCAAGTTGCAGAGCTCTTGTAGACTGCATCAGGTTTTCCTCCAGGATTTCCCTGTATTTTGCCACATTCATTTTACCTTCTACCTTCACAAACCTTCCAGGGCCTGCTGCAGTGAAGCATCCCCCCAGTATAATGCAGCCACTACCATGCTTCACAGTAGGGGTGGTGGTTTTTTGATGAGGTGCAGTGTTTGGCTTATACCAAACATAGCATTTAGTCCGATGACCAATAAGCTCAATTTTGGTTTCATTAACCATAGAATCTTCTTCCAGCCGACTTCAGAGTCTCCCACATACCTTCTAGCAAACTCTAGCCGAGATTTCTTGTGAGTTTTTTTCTTCCCAACAGTGGCTTCTCTTTTCCACTCTCCCATAAAGCTGTGACTGGTGAAGCACCCAGGCAATAGTTGTTGTATGCCCAGTCTCTTCCCATCTCAGCCACTGAAGCTTGTAACTCCTCCACAGTTATCTTATATGTCTTGGTGGCCTTCCTCACCAGTCCCCCTTCTTTCACAGTCTTTCAATTTTTGAGTATAGCCTGCTCTAGCCAGATTTACAGCTGTGCCATATTCTTTCTATCTCTTGACAATTGATGACTGTACTCCAAGGAATATTCAGTGACTTGGAAATTTTCTTATATCCATTTCCTGACTTGTGCATTTCAATAACCTTTTCACAGAGTTGTTTGGTATGTTCTTTTGTCTTCATGGTGTAGCTTTTGCCAGGATACTGACTCACCAGCAGTTAGACCTTCCAGATACAGGTATATTTTTACTACAATCAATCTCCATTTAGCTAATTATATGCCTCCTGAAGCCAATTGGCTGCACAGGTGGTGATTTGATTTGTCATATTAAAGGGGGTGAATACCTATGCAATCAATTATTTCGTGTTTTATATTTGTAATTAATTTAGATCACTTTGTAGAGATCTGTTTTCACTTTGACACAATAGAGTCTTTTTCTGTTGATTAGTGTCAAAAGAAGCCAAATTAAATCCACTGTGATTCAATGTTGTAAACAATAAAACATGAAAACTTCCAAGGGGTGGGGGGTTAATACCTTTTATAGGCACTGTCTCTGCAATAGAAAAACCACACCAACCAGGGATGACAGTAATTTTGATTGAAGAGAGATTAAACAAATTATCCTTTGGAGTTAAGATGTGCATGACGGGATCACATTGAAACATACACAGTTCTGATAGGGTAGACGTGGAATTGATGTTTCAGCTAACTTGGGTGTCAAGAGCTTAGGGTCACAAAATACAGGTCCAGCCATTCAGAGCAGAGCCGAGAATTCCTTCAGAGGGCGATGACTTTGGAAATGCTCTACTCAGTAAAGGCTTGGTCATTAATTACGTTCAAGACAGAGCTCAATAGATGTTAGATATAAAGAAAATCTGCCAGGCCTACACAGTCAAGCACCTCTAGTCCCCACCCCGCTAACAGGAATCACTTGTCACTCCTTTCCTATTCATCACCTGCAGCTCATTTCAACCCAATTCTCATCCACAGCCCTTGTTCAATCATCAAACAAGCCAGCCTCAATCAGTTGCCCCTAGCCTTCAGTTACCTTGTTGTACTAAGTGTCCATTCTCTCTTGTTTTGTGGCCCTTCAGGACCTGTTCTTTTGCAATTGATTATTAAAATGATTGCTCACTGCTAACTCATCTCTGCTGCTCTGCTTTTGGGTCAAACCTCCTCTACATTTCCTGACAGGATGGGTGAAACAGCGATCGACCCAGCAGAGTTTGCTTGCTGAAAGGAAGTTATCCACTGACACAAGCATATGATCCCAAAATGGGAGGAAACCATTGACCATCTGCTCAGCACTCACAGCCAATTCTCCATCTCATTACAGAAACCCTGCACCAGTCAAGCATCTCCCTCGGAGCCCCGGGTTCCAGGGTCCGAACGCTTTGTTGGATCCCCAAACCAATGCTGCAACGTTCTGTCACAATGTGTCTTGCACTTTGAGCTCCAGCCACTTCTATATTCTATGGAGTGAGCCAAGATTGCCTTTGTCATCTCTCAGGGACTGGACAAGCTCTGACCTGGGCCACCACTAACTAGGATAATAAAACCACCATTTGCAATAAATATGAGGAATTCGCCACTAAGATGCACCGGGTTTTCGGCCATTTGCAAGTGGAAGCAAGTGGAAGAGAGGCAGTGGATTGGATACTTCACCTGTGCCAAGGTTCACACTCGGTGCTGAATTACATCATGGAATTCAGGACACTTGCAGTGGAGTGCAACAAGAATGCACAAGTGCTTGGACAATGTCTCCCATCCACTACATAATGTACTGGGTGGGCACAGGAGTACATTCAGCCAGAGGCTCATTCCACCGAGATGCAACACAGAGCGTCACAGGTAGTCAGTCCTGCCTGTGGCCATCAAACTTTACAACTCCTCCCTTGGAGGGTCAGACACCCTGAGCCAATAGGCTGGTCCTGGACTGACTTACTGGCATAATTTACATATTACTATTTAACTTTATGGTTTTATTACTATTTATTATTTATGATGCAACTGTAACGAAAACCAATTTCCCCAGGGATCAATAAAGTATGACTATGACTGCTGGCCCATTACCATCACAGCCTCTCTGAGCACTTGAAGGGCAAGCTGTCTGCACAGGAGGTGCACACCGACCTTGAAAACCTCATCACTCTGGCCCTCTGTGTTGACAAGTGTTGTATGGAACAGCCGTCCAGGTCACCAGCCAGAACTCCAGTTCTGCTCGCAGAATCATTTCTGGCTGCAGAACCCCTCATCAGCAATGTTTCCAGAACCCATGCAGTTAGCGACAACTTTCTTGATGGTGCTAGATTTATTTTGTTTATTTTGTTGTGTAAGTTATAGAGTCATAGAAAAGGACAGCACAGAAACAGGCCCTTCAGCCCATCTAGTCTGTGCTGACCATTATGTATAATTTATGTCCATTTTAAGTTTATGTTAACTAATGTTAGTCATGTTTGCAATGTATTGTGCTGTTCCTGCAAACACTAACATTCATAACTTTTACATCCTGGGTATGTTTACCTATACGGTAATAAACTGGAACTTGAGCATCAAGTTATGACCCTAGGTGTCCTTTCTGACTGTCAATCCTGGTGTCACCATTCATAATGTAAACCAATGCCACTGTTCTATTACCAGGTGATGGACATGTATAGGAGATGAACACTTGATTAGGTCCCCACTCTGAGCTGTGGTTGCCTGCTAACCTTTGATTTCAAAATTAATGAATCATCCTGTTTTGTATGATGGCAAACCTGTCAGCTCCTTGCAGATTGGCATCATTTTCTTTGTTAACCTGTAACATCTCATCCACAGGAATGCGTACAGTGGCTGTCAAATTGCTGCACCATTGCCATAATAGGACAGCTCAAATACCACTGATTATGAGCACTCCTCCCTCTGAATCAAGGCTACACTCACAACACGCTGGAGGAACTCAGCAGGTCAGGCAACATCCGTGGAAAAGATCGGTCGACGTTTTGGGCCGGAACCCTTCGTCAGGACTGAAGTGGGAAGGGGCAGAGGCCCTATAAAGAAAGTGGGGGGAGGGTGGGAAGGAGAAGGCTGGTAGGTTCCAGGTGAAAAACCAGTAAGGGGAAAGAAAAAGGGGTGGGGCAGGGGAAGCAGGGAGGTGATAGGCAGGAAAGGTGAAGAAGGCATAGGGGAAAACACAATGGGTAGTAGAAGGAGGCGAAACCATGGGGGAGGGGGCAGAGTGACATAGGGATAGGGGGAAGGAATTACCGGAAGTTGAAGAATTCTATGTTCATACTGTGACGAGAATACACATAAAATTAAGATGTTTGCTGGCCTGGGTTAGCATCAGTGGCATCAGCAGTTGGTCTGCCACCTGTCCTCAGGGGAAGGAGAGATAAGGAACAATGAAGCAGCATCTGGAGATGTGTAATGAAGGGACGGGAGAGAGAGAGCTGTCTGGAGCGGCTCCCCCTTTGAACCCTGAACTGTTTGAAGTGATGGACAGTCGATACCCCAGCAGGGGGATAAAAAGGGACAGGTTCGCTAAGGTAGCACACACACGACACCCGAGGTAACGAGACCCTGGAAGCGGTGCGCCTCTCACGAGTCGGTGGGAAGTACCGGACCTTAAACGCACAGGGTGGAAAGGTACGATCAGCAGGAACCCGGTGTGTGTCCACCCTTGCTTGGGTGCCGGGTTCACTGCAGAGGATCGACCGCATCTGGAGGAGGGGTCACAGTTGGTGACCTCAGGTGACATCATAAAGGACCCGCTCGAAAGCTGCTTGTGAGCAATATCGCCGGTCTGTGAGTGGAAGACGTTTCTGAATGATCAGTCGTTCCCGTTCTCTCTCTCTCTCCCCCAACGTTGTCCATCGCCATGGCAACGATTACTGCGAACTGAACTATTAAATCGAACTGGACTTTTGTGTCACTTTGAAATTGGTCATTTACCCCTAGACAACGATAGAGCTTGATTGATGCTGTTATCTTAATTCTGTGCACATGTGTGTTTATCATTGCTGAACTGTTGCATTTATTATCCTTTCGATTACTGTGTTGCTTGTTTCTTTAATAAAACTTTCTTAGTTCTAGTCATCCAGACTCCAACTGAGTGATCCATTTCTGCTGGTTTGGCAACCCAGTTACGGGGTACGTAACAATACCAAGGGGCTGGAGACTACCTAGACAGTATACGAGGTGTTGCTCCTCCAACCTGAGTTTAGCCTCATCATGGCAGTAGAGGAGGCCATGTATGAACATATCTGAATGGGAGTGGGAAGCAGAGTTGAAGTGGATGGCTACTGGGAGATCCTGTCTGTTTTGGTGACGGAGTGGAGGTGCTCGACGAAGCAGTCCCCCAATCCGTGTTGGGTTTCACCGATGTAGAGGAGGCCGCACCGGGAGCACCGGATGCAATAGATGACCCCAACAGACACACGCTCTTAAACTTTTCGATGATTTTAAGTTCCCTGGCCCCCACCGCTTTATTTTCACCATGGATGTCCAGTCCTTATATACTTCCATCCCCCATCAGGAAGGTCTCAAAGCTCTACGCTTCTTTTTGGATTCCAGACCTAATCAGTTCCCCTCTACCACCACTCTGCTCCATCTAGCGGAATTAGTCCTTACTCTTAATAATTTCTCCTTTGGCTCCTCCCACTTCCTCCAAACTAAAGGTGTCGCTATGGGCACCCGTATGGGTCCTAGCTATGCCTGCCTTTTTGTTGGGTTTGTGGAACAATCTATGTTCTGTGCCTATTCTGGTATCTGTCCCCCACTTTTCCTTCGCTACATCGACGACTGCATTGGCGCTGCTTCCTTCACGCATGCAGAACTCGTTGACTTTATTAACTTTGCCTCCAACTTTCACCCTGCCCTCAAGTTTACCTGGTCCATTTCCGACACCTCCCTCCCCTTTCTAGATCTTTCTGTCTCTGTCTCTGGAGACAGCTTATCCACTGATGTCTACTATAAGCCTACTGACTCTCACAGCTATCTGGACTATTCCTCTTCTCACCCTGTCTCTTGCAAAAACGCCATCCCCTTCTCGCAATTCCTCCGTCTCCACCACATCTGCTCTCAGGATGAGGCTTTTCATTCTAGGACGAGGGAGATGTCTTCCTTTTTTAAAGAAAGGGGCTTCCCTTCCTCCACTATCAATTCTGCTCTTAAACGCATCTCCCCCATTTCACGTACATCTGCTCTCACTCCATCCTCCCACCACCCCACTAGGAATAGGGTTCCCCTGGTCCTCACCTACCAACCCACCAGCCTCCAGGTCCAACATATTATTCTCCGTAACTTCCGCCACCTCCAACGGGATCCCACCACTAAGCACATCTTTCCCTCCCCCCCTCTCTCTGCATTCCACAGGGATCGCTCCCTACACAACTCCCTTGTCCATTCGTCCCCCCCATCCCTCCCCACTGATCTCCCTCCTGGCACTTATCCGTGTAAGCGGAACAAGTGCTACACATGCCCTTACACTTCCTCCCTTACCACCATTCAGGGCCCCAAACAGTCCTTCCAGGTGAGGCAACACTTCACCTGTGAGTCAACTGGGGTGATATACTGCGTCCGGTGCTCCCAATGTGGCCTTTTATATATTGGTGAGACCCGACGCAGACTGGGAGACCGCTTTGCTGAACATCTACGCTCTATCCGCCAGAGAAAGCAGGATCTCCCAGTGGCCGCACATTTTAATTCCACATCCCATTCCCATTCTGACATGTCTATCCACAGCCTCCTCTACTGTAAAGATGAAGCCACACTCAGGTTGGAGGAACAACACCTTATATTCCGTCTGGGTAGCCTCCAACCTGATGGCATGAACATCGACTTCTCTAACTTCCGCTAGGCCCCACCTCCCCCTCGTACCCCATCTGTCACTTATTTTTATGCACACATTCTTTCTCTCACTCTCCTTTTTCTCCCTCTGTCCCTCTGAATATACCTCTTGCCCATCCTCTGGGTCCCTCCCCCCTTGTCTTTCTTCCAGGACCTCCTATCCCATGATCCTCTCGTATCCCCTTTTGCCTATCACCTGTCCAGCTCTTGGCTCTATCCCTCCCCCTCCTGTCTTCTCCTATCATTTTGGATCTCCCCCTACCCCTCCAACTTTCAAATCCCTTACTCACTCTTCCTTCAGTTAGTCCTGACAAAGAATCTCAGCCTGAAACGTCGACTGCACCTCTTCCTACAGATGCTGCCTGGCCTGCTGCGTTCACCAGCAACTTTGATGTGTGTCACAAGTGAAGTGTTGCCTCACTTGGAAGGACTGTTTGAGGCCCTGAATGGTGGTAAGAGAGGAGGTGTAGGGACAAGTGTAGCACTTACGCTTACAGGGATAAGTGCCGGGTGGGAGATCCGTGGGGAGGGACATGTGGACCATGGAGTCGCGGAGGGACCAATCCCTGCGGAAAGCGGAGAGGAGTAGAGAGGGAAAGATGTGCTTAGTGGTGGGCTCCTGGTGAAGATGGTGGAAGTTGCGTCACCTCTCCCTCTCCCTCCTGAGACCTCCCACCATTCACCCTCCTCCAACCCCAGCCCCAACCCTTGCCGTGTCTTCACCATCCCCTCTGATCTTCCCCTTTCTGAGGCAGAACGTTCTGTTCTTAGCAAGGGCCTCACTTTTGTCCCCCTCCGTCCACATCTTAGTGAGTTCCGTGCCCGCCATGACGCTGAACTCTTCTTCCGTCGCCTATGTCTCCAAGCCTACTTCTTTGGCAAGGATTCCCCTCTCCCTACTGAGGACCCCTTCTCCCGTCTTCAACCCTTCTCCTCCTCCTGGACACCCCGCCCGGGCCTTCTACCTGCACTCGATCTTTTTATCTCCAACTGTCGCTGAGACATCAACCGTCTCAACTTCACCACTCCTCTCTCCAGTTCCAACCCTCTGAGCGCACTGCCCTCCACTCTCTCCGCACTAATCCCAACCTCACCATCACACCCACTGACAAAGGTGGTGCTGTAGCAGTTTGGCGGACGGACCTCTACCACACTGAGCCAAACAGCAGCTCTCTGACACCACCTCTTACTTACCCCTGGAACAGGACCCCACCAAAAAATATCAAACCATTGTCTCTCATACCATCACTGTCCTTATAAACTCTGGAGACCTTCCATCCTCAGCCACTAAACGCATAATTCCCACACACCGTGCCGCTCCGTTTTACCTCCTCCCCAAGATCCACAAGCCTGACTGTCCCGGTAGACCCATAGTTTCTGCCTGCTCCTGTCCCACTGAACTTGTATCTGCCTACCTGGACTCCATTTTGTCACCCATAGTTCAGTCCCTCCCCACCTACATCCGAGATACATCCCATGCCCTCCACCTCTTCAGTAACTTCCAGTTCCCCGGTCCCAACCGCTTCATTTTCACTATGTATGTCCAATCCCTATACACCTCCATTCCCCATCAAGAAGGCCTCAAAGCCCTCTGCTACTTTCTGGATAATAGATCTCACCAGTTCCCCACCACCACTACTCTCCTCCGGTTGGCGGAACTGGTACTCACACTCAATAACTTCTCTTTTGGCTCTTCCCACTTTCTTCAGACTAAAGGTGTAGCTATGGGAACTCGCATGGGCCCCAGCTATGCCTGCCTCTTTGTTGGTTATGTGGAACAGTCTGTGCTCCAAACCTATTGTGGTACTGCTCCCCAATTTTTCTTTCGGTACATTGACGACTACATTGGTGCTGCTTCCTGCACCCATGCTGAGCTCGTCAATTTCATCGACTTTACTTCTAACTTCCACCCAGCCTTCAAATTCACTTGGTCTATCTCGAACACTTCTCTCCCCTTTCTCGATCTCTCGGTCTCCATCTCTGGAGACAGACTGTCCACTGACATCTTCTATAAGCCCACTGACTCTCATAACTACCTCGACTATACCTCTACCCACCCCGCCACATGCAAAAATGCCATTCCCTATTCCCAGTTCCTCCGTCTCCGCCGCATCTGCTCCGAGGATGAGGTTTTCCATTCCAGGACATCTCAAACGTCCTCTTTCTTTAAGGATCGTGGTTTCCCTTCTGCCATCATCAATGATGCCCTCACTCGCATCTCCTCCATTTCCCGCACTTCAGCTCTCACTCCATCCTCCCGCCACCACAACAGGGATAGAGTTCCCCTTGTCCTCACCTACCACCCCACCAGCCTCCGGATCCAGCACATTATCTTCCGGAACGTCCCCTACCTTCAACTGGACCCCACCACTAAGCACATCTTTCCCTCTCCACCCCCTCCGCTTTCTGCAGAGATCGGTCCCTCCGCGACTCCCTGGTCCACACGTCCCTCCCCACGGATCTCCCACCCGGCACTTATCCCTGTAAGCGCAAGTGCTACACCTGACCCTACACCTCTTCTCTTGCCACCATTCAGGGCCCCAAACAGTCCTTCCAGGTGAGGCAACACTTCACTTGTGAGTCTGTTGGGGTTATCTATTGCATCCAGTGCTCCCAGTGCGGCCTCCTTTGCATCAGTGAAACCCGACGCAGATTGGGGGACCGCTTCGTTGAGCACCTCCACTCCGTCCGCCAAAACAGACAGGATCTCCCAGTAGCCACCCACTTCAACTCTGCTTCCCACTCCCATTCAGATATGTCCATACATGGCCTCCTCTACTGCCATGATGAGGCTAAACTCAGGTTGGAGGAGCAAAACCTCATATATTGTCTAGGTAGTCTCCAGCCCCTTGGTATAAACATAGAATTCTCCAACTTCCGGTAATTCCCTCCCCCTCCCTTCCCCTATCCCTATGTCACTCTGCCCCCTCCCCCAGCTGCCTGTCACCTCCCTCATGGTTCCGCTTCCTCCATTGTGTTTTCCCCTATTCCTTCTTCACCTTTCCTGCCTATCACCTCCCTGCCTCCCCTCCCCCCACCCTTTATCTTTCCCCTTACTGGTTTTTCACCTGGAACCTACCAGCCTTCTCCTTCCCACCCTCCCCCCACCTTCTTTATAGGGCCTCTGCCCCTTCCCTCTACAGTCCTGACGAAGGGTTCCAGCCCGAAACGTCGACCGATCTTTTCCACGGATGCTGCCTGACCTGCTGAGTTCTTCCAGCGTGTTGTGAGTGTTGCTTTGACCCCAGCATCTGCAGATCATTTTGTGTCCTCAAAATAGCGCTCCTGATTCTATTAGTGCGTGAGTGTTCCATGAATTGTTTTAGAAATTTTTTTGTCCATAGAGGTTAAAACTCACATGGGTCAAAATGCTTTTTGCATTATTTTTCAGATGCTAATTAATCCAATCAAATTCATCACTTACTGTTTATGGTCAAAGCCGAAATTCACCAGCCGACATTAGTCCAAAGATTACCCTTACCCTTCTTACAGACTTGGTAACAGACCAAGTGCCTGACTGAAATAAATGTCCTTTCCCTGATCAAGTGGACAGCCAAGTGTCTCTTCCATTCCCACTGGTGAACAGAATAACAACAGAAAATGTCATGCATAATTTGTACTCCCATCAGATTTTCTGGAACATGTAAGTACCTTCTTTAATAAATGGACTGTTGACAGCTGCAACAACAAGATGAATAAAAGAGAAAGGAATGTGTGGGTCTTTACCAACAAGCTGCTCCCTGTAGATCTCAACCACCACTGGCTTACCAAGGTGTTAGCTACCAACTTTTAAACTTTTTAGCTCCTGTACACTGAATCTTGGTGCAAGAACATAAGAGACAGTGGCAGAGACTCAAGCTCCTGTACCGTACATCAAGAATGGAGCTGAACCTCTACCTCAACATTGTTCTTCCTAAACTATTCCCATATCCTTTAAGTCTCTTTATATTGAGAAATTATTGATATGTGTTTAAAATAATTCAAATATTAAGCTTCCATAACTGTCTGGGGCAGAGATTTGAAGTGTATTTTTTTAGGTAAGGAGAGCAAAACTGTACATAGTTTTCAGGTACAATCTCAATGAAACCCTCTACAAATGCATTGTCTCCCTTCCAGATTTAATCCTCTCCTTATAAAGGTCCACATAAAATTTGTCATCTGAAGTGCTGCACCAGCATACGGGCTTTCAGTGACTTGGTACAAACATCCCAAGATCCCTTTGAACTTCAATTTGCTATTTAAAAATATATACTACAACTTTGCACTCAAAATTAGCAAAATCAGGGATCTGCAGTGGAAAGGGTGAGCAGTTTTAAGTTCCTGTATGTCAAAATCTTGGAGAACTTTCTTTGGGGGCAGCACATAGATACAAATGTAAAAAAGGCACACCTTCTACATTCTTGTAAGTTTCAGGAGGTTCAGCGTGTCATTGAAGAGTGTAACCTATGGATGTATAGTGGATAGCATTCTGACTGGTTGTCTTACAGCCTGATATAGGATCTCCAAAGCACAGGCACAGAGAGTGGTGGACTCAGCTAGTTCCATCCCGTCATCAATAACATCTACCAGAGGCGATGTCTCGTGAAAATGACATCTATCATCAAGAAGCCCCACCACCCACTCCATGCCCCCTTCTCATTACTGCTATAGGTCAGAGGTACAATGCCTAAAGATCCGCATCTCAAGATTCAACACCTCCTTCATCCCACTGTCCTGAACCAACTGGAAAAACCCTAATTCTGCCTCGGTCTATATTCTCCTCCATTTGCACTAAGATTGTTATGTGTATTTTTCTTTACTTTGTTTGTCACATGCGTTATGCATAATTTATTTTAATTTAACTTGTGTAATTTATGTTTGTTGTGTTTTTAATGTACTGGGCTGCCTTTGCAAAAAGCTAATTTTCCTGGGTATGTATACCCATGACAATACATTTCAGCTTGAACTTGAAATATCTTATTTTATTGCTTTGGGTACCAAGATTAATGATTTCATATTTTCCATATTATATTCTATCTGCCCTGTTCTTGCTCACTCACTCAGCTTGTATACATCCCTCAAAGCCTCTTTATATCGTCTCCTGTATTCACAATCCCATCCAGTGTAATACAATAAGCACCAAGCACACGACCAAAATGCCATTCATTTGCTAATGACACAAATTTAGTGAATGAGCAAGTCAAAGGAATATTTACCAGGCACTTATTTCAAACTCAAACTGCTTTGTAATGTGGTTGTGCAAAATCAATAGAAGAATTTACATTTTTTAAAACCACTGTAAAAGTTCAACATCTCCAGCATAGGATGCAATATCGGTTCTTGTTTTTCTCAAAGTATCATGGAAGTGACCCACTTTATTATTTTACCAGAAATAAACACCTTTTGTGGCTAACATCATCTTGCATGCTGCTCCAAAATCTTGCCCGGAAGACAAGCTGTCAGACTTGCAGCAACATTTCAATGCTCAATGCCAGAGGGAAAAGAGATGAAATGGAAAATTTGTAACCCTAAAGTGCAAAGCACTTACTATTATAAAGATATATACTGACCTTTCACCCAGTCTTCCATCCGATTTTATGAGAAGGTGATAAGTCAAAACTGCAGAGGATGACATGAACTTAGCTGTCAATTGGGTTGATTTCTCAAGAGATGCGCATAATATCCATTGAACATCCGCAGACTACAACAAAATGGTCGGGAGCAGCTTCCTCACCATTCATGAATCTATTGGTTAAAAAATGCACAGTTAATGTTTTTTATGTATTTTCATACGTGTTATATTGTTCAACAGCACTCACATGAACATCCTGTGTATGATTAGTATAAATCTATGTAATAAAGCTGAAGCATTTTAAATCCATGCACATTGGTGTGATTCTTTCAACCCCCAAGTGGGTGCACTCCCAATGGTGTTCGATAATAACACACTAGAAAGAGAGCTCCTGAGAAAATTCAGTCTTACGCCATATCCGAATACATAAACCTGTGGACACAATCTGGAATTAGCCCACTTGTTGAAGCTTTAACAATTTGGCCCAATAATAAAGCCCATTGGTAAAGACAAATAGGCAAGGCATAGAAAAATTGGGTCCTAATATGGGAAGATGGTATCAATAGACGTATGAAAGGGTAAGCCAAAGGACATAGACGTGGTAGGTTCAAGGGCCTGTTTTTGAGTTGTATAACACAATGACCATGCAAGCACAGGTTAATAACAGTTGGACGCTATTTTTGGTAAGTTTGATATGTTTTTGACTAGGTTACAGGGAAATGGCAAGATTATGGGGTTGAGAGGGATAATAAATCAGCCATTATGGAATGACAGAGCAGACTCAATGGGCTGAATGGCCAAATTCTGCATCTATGTCTTATGGAACTAGCTGAGGCCTTCTCTTTCCTTAGAATCTGCAAATATTTAGACATTTTGAGGCCTTTCTTTGAGCACCTTTCAAAGAGACCAAATATTGGCCATATAAATATTGGGCAAAGCTTGCTCTATCTGGATAAAATCCACTAGCTATCTTGGTCAGAGAGAAGGAACATCATTTCATTATTAAAAGACAGCTGCCAAGACTAGCAAAAGAAAAGATGTTCACCGATTTGGAAATAATCCCAACATTCTGATCAGGAAAAGGCCCATATTAAATTAATACAGTTGAGTATTTCATATCAATAAAATTAGTAAAATGAGGTTAAATTTATGATCAGCTCTTGATGAGACTGGGGCCAGATATGACAGCCAGGAGAATTATAAGCAGTAAAACTCCAGTAATCTACAAATTCAGAGGTTCACTCTCTGTTCCAGTGGGTGCCAATTCCTATGTTTTCATTCCCCATGCTGGGACCCTGATTCCAATGCCCTATTTCACTCACTGGGAGTCTGGTTCCCATGCTCCACTAAAGATCCTCTTGTTCTATTTCTCATGCTTCCTAGAAACTTTGTGGTGTCATGTTTCTTATACTTCTTTTAAACTTGATGGGTTTATTGGAAATTTTAAATAAGAAGTGAATTATAAATGTGTTGGAGCTTTCTTAGGAATAACATCCAATGGTTTGAAAATCCGCTTGTCTGTCACCACAAGCAGAAATAATGGAATTTTACCGAATGTGGCATTTTCCAATGCGTAGCTGATGCATGATTGAGTGTGCACAGCAGATGTTAGATGATCACAAATAAACCTTATTTTCATGTTCCATTTGTGCCTGCATATGGAATTCCTTTATTCAATCAACTGTATTTGATAGTTTAAAAACTCTTGTTATTAGCAATTAATCAGATTCTTGAATGTTTTAGAATGATTCTGTGCTTCACCAGAACAAACCAAAGTTTCGACAACTTCATTTTTATCGTGACCAAAATTTTGATATTCAATGTGAGATTTAAAAGGGACCTGAATGGAAACTTCTTTCACTCAGAGGGTGGCAGGTTTATGGAGTGACCTGCAAAGGAAACTGTAGAGGCAGGAACAATTACAAAGTTTAAAAGACATTTTTACAGGTACGTAGACAGAAAGGTTTTAGAGAGATATGAATCAAACACAATTAAATGGGACCAGCTCAGACAGATATTATGGACAAGCTGAGCCAATGGACCTGGCTTCATGCTGAGTATGATATACAAATACAGTTTGAATGTTATAACCAGATATAATAGTCTGTTGAATGAGACGTACATTCTGTATTTTGTTTCAATTTAGGCTCAAAGTGGTCTCTTGTGCAACATATTAAATTTGCCACCAGTGAAAGTCTTTACTTAATTTATATCTTTCTCCTTCTCTTCTGATTTTAACTACAGTCTTCTGATAAGCTCCAACTAGTTTGCTCTTTGTTAAATAATTAGATGCCTTTTAAAATATTTTATATGAATTCAATACTTTGGAGTATCTAACGTGTTGCACAGAATCTTTTGAGAAATTATTGATGCTTCACTTAATGCAGATATTTGTAACTATATGAAAGTTTAAATATTGTTCAGAGAGACTATAGACTCCTCAATAACTTGCTGTATTAACCTACCAGCTGATGGGGAGAAACTGTAAACTACATAATTAAACTAAATAAATTATCTATAAAGGAGGTCTTCCCAGGTGACTCAATGGTATAATGACTGGGGAAAAAAAGCAAAAAAAACTAACTATATTATAATTGCTCAGTTGAAACTAGTGGAACATTTGTTTTATATTACATCTAACGAGCTTGTAAACCTGTTCTTTATAAAAGAGCTTCCAGGTTCATTACACATGGCCCAGAGGGGAATAGTCTCCTGGCATGTTTTATTTAGTTTTGTTACTTTTGAAAGAGAGTATATCTTAGCTCTCCAGACAATACTATATTAAGCAATCTCCTTTCTTCAAATTTTAATACTTCATTTCTACATCACAAGTTGATGCAAGTATGAGGCTCGATTCATCTAACACTTCTATCACAATGCCAGGTACAAATAATAAGACACGGGCATTGCACGTTTTGGAAAAAAAAATGAGGAAAGATTCACTCTGAATGTAATCATTAAGGTGATGCCCTTTTAAGAAAAGATCAGTCGCAAATATAAGCAGTAGGTCTTGCTGACAAAATCTAATAGCTGGTAAATAAATTTCAACCCTTAAGGACTTTGTTTAAAGTTCCGCTTGAGGCAAACAAACAAGTGCTGCCCACCTATGACAGATTGCTTTCCACATCACTGCACCGTGTACTCCAATTGTCATTGAACGAAGGTCTGTCAGTATCAAGAGTTTGTGGAGGAGGATGGAACTGAGTGAAAATGCAAAGACCACTTCCCTCAAGGGTGGCATCCACTACATGAGAACATGAGATACAATGAACAATTAAACTGGTCACCAGCATCCTTCAAATGAGCTGTTTTGCTAGAAGTTTAATAAAATTTGGACCATTGCAATTTGCACTATGAACAGAGCACAATTTTTACTGTTCAAATAGTGAATCAATGGTTAGACTGATGAAGAAGGGATTGAGTGGGTACATTAAGGCTAGTAATGATTTTGGATTGTGGAACATATCTATGATGAAATAGATTTCAAGAGAGAATCAATAATGTAAGAAAAGTACTGAAATGTGTATGCATCATACTGTATGTATTTATACTTTGGTTGAACTTACTGCGCCTAAAACTTATCTTTTTTAGACTTCATTAAAATTTACTCTAATCCAATCATTCACTATTTTCAAAAAATTAAGTAAACTGTTTTTACAGCTGATTATTAAAACTATTACCCAACATATTTGAAAGGACCATAATAAAGAATGTAGGGATATTGCATTCATCTACATTGATAAATTTACTGGCATACTTAAAGTGGAGGTTGAAAGGTCCTTGATTAGTTACGGCATCAAAGGTTATGGGGTGAAGGCAGAAGAATGGGGTTGAGAGGGTAATTAATCACTCATGATGGAATGGCAGAAAAGACTCAATGGGCTGAGTGGCCTAATTCTGCTCCTACTTCTTTGGTTTTATGGCATGTAGTACGTTGGTTCTTACACCCACAGAGTGAAAAAAGTACAGCCTGGAGAGATAGTTGCATTGAATATTTAACAGGAATATCGAATGAGTACATGAGTTACGCCTGCTGGCGCTCTCAGATTTTGAGTGGCCCAATAATTCATTTAGTGCCCAGTAAATTCCAGGAGCATCTATTCTGCAGGAAGCTCCCATGACCCTTTCATCAGTATTCTGGTCAGTCTGTCATCGGATTCCGAAAGCTTTGACAGAGCGAACATTACAAATTTGCTGCCACAAGTTCTGCTGATGCCTTCCACATAGAAAGAGGTTTCTTCATGATGCTGCACATGACAATTATTGGCAAGACCCCACCTGGAATTTTGCAAGCAGTTCTTGCAGATCTTGTAACCATACGATAAGACCATAAGAAGTGATGTGTCTTTAATATTTCAAAAATATCTGAGTAATCCTGTGTGTGTGTGTGTGTGTGTGTGTGTATGTGTTGATTCAGCATTCTTGGTCATTTAAATAATTAATTAATGGTTATCTGTAAAAAGATGTTAATTGCTACATCATCACACTACCACGTGATATGTGCATGTCTCGCGTAAAGGCTAAGCTACATCAAATTTTTGGACCCTTGTGCTCCCTTGAATCAGTTTAATGTTTTGACTTTACAAAACTTGACAGGAAGGCTATGATAAATCTAGAGGAATAATACAAAACACTCACACAGATGTTACAGAACTGAAGAGCTCAGTTATACGAGTTATATGGAGACATTGGATAGGCGGTCACTGCTATCCCCGGGGTGAAGGAGACTGACTAGTTACCTAATGGAGGTATGTAATATCATGAGGAGTATAAATAAGATGGATTGTCATACCTTTTTCCCCCAGGTTAGGGGTGTCTAAAGCAATAAGGAATAGGTTTAAGGTGAGAGGGCAACATTTTAAAGGGGAACTGAAAAGCAAGTTTATCACAAAGAGGGTGGTAAGTATATGGAATGAGCTGAAACTGTTAGAGGCAAGTACAATTCCAATGTTTAAAAGACATTTGGACAGATACATAGATAGGAAGGGTTTAGAGGGGTTATTCATCAAATATGGGCAAATGTGATTCCCTTGGGTAAACAACTTGATTCACATGGACAAGTTGGGTTGAAGGGTTTGTTTCCTGCTCCATAGCTCTATATGTAACTCTCAGAATGACAATTGTCCAATCCTACAAATTCTCTGAACCTGATCAATATCCATTTGGCTGAGTAAAGGACACAATCTCAAGCATAACACACCCCTCAGAATTCTCTGCAAATTATCTAATGACACTTCCTCACCAATCCTCATTTTCTTCTGGTGAAAGCACTGGAAAGGGTACGTGGAAATGAGAAGGAACTGGCACCCTATCGGGCCACAGCCGAGATGAGAAGGATCCTAGCCAGGGTTAACTCACATAAAGTTACGAGGCCAAACTACACACCTGGTTGGCACTTTAACATCTCGTTTCAACAGCCCACTGTCCCTGCTGGAATCCAGCAGCCACCATCATTTTGGTGCCCAAGGAAGTAATGGTGACTAGCCTAAATGATTGCCACTTAGTGGCACTGACCTCAGCAATCATGAAGTGCTTTGAGTGACTGGTAATAGTTCAGGTAAAATTCCACCTTCCACCTACTTTAGACTCTTCTCAGTTCACCTACCAGTCAAATTGGTGCACTGATGTTGCCACGGTTTCAGCCCTCTGCCCCATCCTGTTCCACCTAGAAAATGATGCCTCATACACCAGACTGCTGTTCAGCAGCTTCAGCTTGGCATTTAACATGGTCACCCCTCAGCGGCTGGTGGATAAACTGTCTTCATTGGCACTCAACACCCCTCATTGTGACCGGATCTTCGACTTCTTGATGGAAGGGCCCCAGTTACTCTGAGTTGGCAGCGACATCTCAAGCTCCGTCATGCTGAGCACTGGTGCTCCCCCGGGATGTGTGCTGCGCCCATTGCTGTTCACGCTGCTGACTCATGACTGCACTGCCAGATCCAGCTCAAACCACATCGTCAAGTCTGCTGTAGGGTAATGGAATTGGTGGAAGTGTACATAATTCACAACCACTGACATCTTTTCATGTGGTAGTGTTGCTCAGTAACTCCATGGCTGTGAGAGTGGAGAGACTACTAGAACACCCGCCTGAACATGGCAAATACTGTTTGGTGAAAACTCACCTTTTACAGACATTTGGACTGTCAGGGTCTGAACGCGCCAAACAGTTGCTCTGCTCGCCTGGCCTTGCTATAGGCGATGCTAGGCCTTTGGAGCTAATGGACCACAAGCTGTCTCTCCTGGGAAATCACCATCCTTGTTTTATTCTTTAAATAATTCTTCATGCAGCAAATGCCTGATCAAGTTTGCATAGCCCTTGCTAATGCACCCGTGAGGTATTATAGAAAGCTTGCTAAAATGTCTGATAGTCTACACTCAGCCAGACAGAGGTGTATTATTCCTCCTCCTTTCTCAGCCTCAGTAAGCCCAGTCAGCAAGGTCCCCACCATAAGGACACTTGCAGCTGCGAAACAGATTATGTCAGGCCTGTGTTTTGGTACAAATGCTAGGAAGTGCTGACTGCCTTGCATCTTCCACAGTGCCAGCACATCAGGACGTCAGAGGTCTGTGAACACCGTGGGTTCCAGTTGCCAGGGCTGTCTACTGTTCATTAAAGAAACCCTTCCAGAGCAACGCTTCCTGAGTGACACAGGTGCTCAAGTGAATGTGCTGCCAGCATCACCTATTGATGAGGAGGCAATGAGCGACAAAACCTCGCTGGAGGCCGCCAACGGGAGCAGGATCCAGACTTAGGTGACATGACAGGTGACGCTCTGCTTCAGTGGGCAACATTACACATGGGACTTCGTCCTGGCTAAGGTGGCTAGACCTCTGATAGGTACAGATTTCCTGTGTGCCCAAGGACTGTTAAGTCAATCTCAAGAACTGTCTTGTGGATATCAAGGAGTTTCGGTCACTTCCCTGTTCTCCCCAGTAAGTTCCCCACAACAACTCTGTCATGCACATGCACCACTTCATGTGAGTTTTCTCGAACGCCAGGCGAATTCCCAAACTTTACCAAACCCATGTTCTCCACTTCAGTCACAAAACATGGGGCTGACAACCACATGTCCACAACTGGCCCGTCAGTCCATGCCCGTCAGTGTAGACTGGACCCAGAAAAGCTGACAACCTCAAAGGCTGTGTTTGCCAACATGGAAAAGCTCGGAACTGTACGTCGGTCAAACAGTCCCTGGGTTTCACCCCTCTATATGGTCCCCAGGTCCAATGGTGATTGCCTCCGAAGTGGCAATTACCAACATGAGGTCACCACCCCTCATTGTTACTGGGTCCCACACATTCCGGCTCAGCACATCTAGCCGAAAAGTTAATTTTTTTCCCCCAAAGTTGACTTAGTTAGGGGCTACCATCAGGTGCCTGTGTGCTTGGAGGACATTCCCAAAATGGCTAAGATAACCCCATTTGGCCTAGGAATTTCTGAGCGTGTTGTTTGGGCTGGAAAATGCAGCACAGGCTTTCCAACAGCTGATGGATTCTGTATTAAAAGACAGATTTTCTGTCTATTTACCTGGTTGACATACTTGTCGCCAGTGCATCCAAATCCGAATAGGTAGCTCATCTCTGCACTCTTTTTGAGCACTTAAGTCAACATGAGTTAGTTACTAACTCTGCTAAATGCCATTTTGGGTTGACAACCATTGACTTTCTTAGCCATCACATCTCAGCAGAACGTGCGAAACCCCTCCCATCAAAACTAGCTGCTGTTATGTATTTCCCACGTCCTCGTACTACTTAAGAAACTAGAGGAGTTTTTACACATGGTTAATTTCTATCAGGTTCCTTAATGCTGTCACTACTTATTAAATGCTGTCAATGACAGGCACCTCAAATAGCCTCTTATAACCAGGTCCAGCTCCTGGCGTTCACATGGGCCTTAGCTACTAAGACTGGCAGAACCGTTTTTATTGTCAGGAGAAGGGACGCATGCAGGTTACTGGCACCTTAAAACCAGTTGCTTCATACAGATGGGGCTCATTAGCCATGGTTGGCAGCTCATCTAGAAGGAAAACCCTGATCTCAAACTTCCGCTGCCTTGCAGGTATACCCATTCATGGGGAAAGATTTGAGAGTAAACCCCGAGGGAAAAATCCGGAGCTGAAATCCTTATGGCAGTCCTATGTTGACTGGCAACTCCTGCAATGCTGCCGTTCCTTTGGCTTGTGTGGAGAGGGAGTGCTTAGGACATGGGCAACAGCTTGCTCTCCATAGCGTACTGCCCAGGCTTGCATGTCTGGATGGCTAGGACACAACATCCATGGTCAATCCTGACCGACGGAGGCCTCACTCACTCAACTTCTATCACAGCTTCAGCGCACGAGCTGCTGAACTTACGCTCCCCCGTGTAGTGCATTTAAAGGCGATACAGATGATACCAAACAAGCTCCTTCTAATGTGACCCTACTGGCACACCTGCCCCCCCAGTCCGCCCATAGCCATCACATGTGATGCTTCAGACTATGCTGCGAGTGTAGTGCATGAACAGTTGCTCGGGGACATGTGGCAGCTGCTCGCCTACTTCGCCTACTTCTGCGACCTACCAAAAGGAAGGCCAGCACATTTTGATTGTGAGATTCTTGGTCTCTAGCTGACTGTCCACCATCTTCATTCTCTTCTAGAGGGACACTATTTCACAATGTTCATTGACCACAAACACCACATGAACACAATGGCCAAAATATCAGACACATAGTCTGCATGGCAGCAATGCCACCAGAGTTCACAACTGATATACAAGATAACAAGAGGGAAAATAATGCCGTGGCTGATTGCCTCTTGCAGACAGCCACCGTGGCCATACACATAGGGGTTGACTATGCTGGCAAGGCTACTGACCGAGCTACTGACCTAGAGGTCCAGGTTTACCAAACAGCAGTCACAGGCCTGCGGTTGGCTGATGTTAAGTTTGGGGAAGCTGGGGTTTCTCTCTTGTGCGATGTCTCAACCGGTTGCCCTTGCCCCATAAAGCACGCAAACTGGAGACGGACTGTTTGTGACTCCATAAAAGGTCTTTCACATCCGGGCCGAAAGACCTCACAGAAACTTGTTGCACTAAAGTTTGCGTGGCACGGCTTTAGAAAGGGCGTGCGTGATTGGACTGCAGCCTGTGTGGAGAGTCAATGGGCAAAAATTAACCATCATGCTCAGGTGCCACTGGCACCTTTTGAGGTCCCTGAGCAGTGCTTTGACCAAGTCAATATGGACCTTGTTGGTACTCTTTCCCCTCTCTCACAGTTTCACACACCTCCTCGCCATGGTGGACCATACCACTAGGAGGACAAAGGTTATCCCTCTAGCATTGACGATGCTGCGGACATGGCTCGAACATTCATCAGCACCTGGGTCACTCAGTTCGGCACTCCACCTGATGCTTCCTCTGGCCACAGTCCCCAATTCATTTCAAACCTCTGGGCCGCGATGGTCCAGAACCTCAGCATTAGGCTGCATCACACCACAGCATATCACCCGCAATCCAACGGCCTATGCGAGTTATTTCACCACTTCTTAAAGGCTGTTCTGAGGGGTTCTGTGACGGACGCATGTTGGCATGATCATCTCCCATGGGTGCTGCTGGTGCTTAGAATAGGTCCAAAGAGGACCTGCAGTCACCTGCAGCTGAGTTGGTATACGGACAGCCATTTTGAGTGCCAGGTGATTTTATTCCTGGTACCATGACCGCCCAGTCGGCCTCTCAACAGCATTCCACCCTCCTCAGTGAATTCAATTCCTTTGCACCTGTTCCTAACTCCCATCATGGCATACAGCACTCTCGGGTTCCCGTTGACCTACATTCGGCCCCGTTTGTTTTCGTCCGTCGTGACTCACACCAACGTTCTGTTAGGCCTCCTTATAATGGTCTGTTCTTCATTTTGGAATGGAGAGAAAAGGCTTTTATCATGGATAAGAGGGTTAAACACCAATGTGTTTCGGTTGTCACTGCCCTCGGAGAGGCCGCGGGTTCAAGCTGCTTTCCTCAGAGGGGCTGCTGGTTCATGACACTGCCCTCGGAGAGGCTGCTGGTTTATGTAGCTTCTATTAGAGGGGCCACTGGTTCATGTTGCTTCCCTCGGAGAGGCTGCTGGTTTATGTTGCTTCTATTAGAGGGTCACTGATTCATGTTGCTTCCCTCGGAGAGGCTGCTGGTTCATGTCACTGCCCTCGGAAGGGCTGCTGGCTTATGCCACTGCCCTCGGAGAGGCTGCTGGTTCATGTCGCTGCCCTTGGAAGGGCTGCTGGTTCATGTCACTGTCCTGGGAGAGGTCAATGGGTACCAATGGTCTCTGTGATTTATTGAAATTCTGAGATTTATGGATTGGACTGTCATTCATATTGACTTCTTCCAATTTTCATTTTTTTTTTCGTGTTCTCACCCATTCATTCTTACTGCTGATTGGCGGGCTGGGGGTTTGAGTGATTTGCTAATATTTGTGCGAGAGAAGGATTAGTAGGATATGGGGTTTAGAGTTTTTGTTTCTCTTTCTTATTATGCGGTGGGGGGGAATTGATGTCTTTCTTTCAACTGCTTCTATGTTTTCTGTATTTTATGGCTATCTGGAGAAGTCAAATCTCAGAGTTGTATTCTACATACATACTTTGATAATAAAATGAATCTTTGAACCTTTAAACTGGCCCACCAAGATTTGGAGGATTCTGAGTACCTCTGCTGTAATGACATTACCATAAGCATGTCAACCCAACTCTGGATCAGCCAGAGACACCTATTATTCCTCCACCCACGGAACATAGGCTCCAAGCCAGTGGTTCATCTGAAATCCGGACAAGCTCACACTGCCGGTTTTAGTGAATTCCAGGGGTGGGAAGACATAGGATCCAATTCGATGGCTCATCCAAAGTCCGGACAGGATCATATTGCTGGGTTTAGTGAATTCTGGGGTGGGGTGAGGCAGAGGGAGCCTGTGCAGGATAATGTAATTGGTGGAAACGTACATAATTCGCAACCACTGACATTGAGTTGGGTTCACTTTAAGAGGCTGTTCTGACGTGATGACATAATTACATGCAGTTCTGTTACTGCACCTTTGTGTTCAGGGTTTGGAGTACAATAAATGAGTAGCTTTGGCTTTTCTTAAACATAAAATGTCTCACACTTTTTTATTTGTGAAAACCTCTTCAATATAACAGTGGTTGGCCTCATCAGCAACATTGATGAGTTAGCATACAGAGAGAAGGCAGAGAGGCTTGTCAAATGGTGTGAGATCAATAGCCAGAATCTTATCATGGACAAGGCAAAAAAAGCTATTGTGAACTTCAGAACTTCAGTCGACCACTCTCCACGGCACATCGTGGAGAGAGGGAAGAACACGAAGTTTATTGGTGTGCACGTAACGGATTACCTAACCTGGACCCACAACTCCTCCTCATTAGTTAAGAAAGCACAGCAACATCTACGTTTGTACATTTTCTGAGGAGATTGAGGTGTGCAGGCCTCCCTGCCCCAGTCTGACAGCCTTTTATTGAGAGTGTCCTGTCCGACTGCATGGAAGCTACAAGGCATCAGACCACGAGATGCTACATAGGATAGTTGAACCCGCTGAGAGGATTGCTGGGGTCTTCTTCCCCCCTCATTTGTGACATTTACCAAGAACATTGTAAGCGAAGAGTCCAAAGAGTTATTGAGGATAAATACCACCCATCCCACAATCTCTTTGACCCACAACAGTCAGTAAGGAGGTACAGAAGCATCAGACTAGAACTGCCAGACTGGGTAACAGCTTCTTCCCTCAGGCTGAGAGACTAATGAAGACCCTGCCACCATCGAGGTCTCATCACGAGGACAGCGAGCTGTTTACTGTTTATCTGTGCTGCACACTACA
This sequence comes from Mobula birostris, assembly GCF_030028105.1. Lineage (NCBI taxonomy): Eukaryota > Metazoa > Chordata > Chondrichthyes > Myliobatiformes > Myliobatidae > Mobula > Mobula birostris. The sequence continues at coordinate 153,463,996 of NC_092373.1, forward strand.
TGCACTTTGAGTTATATTCGATTGGCTTATTTGTGGTAACATTTTATTTGCTGTGTGTGGTAATGTTTTGTTGGTCACTGTGGTCTAGAGAAATGTTGTTTCATTTGCTTATGTATATATATAATATACAGGTGTGCAGTACAATCAGATGACAATAAAGTTAAATTTGAACTGGAACTTGAAGAACACAGAGACTCGATTTGGTAGCACTGAGTATGGGAATGGGCATGTGACACTATCAAGCCTTCACCGCGGGATCATCATCACCATCATCATAGTTGAGAATAATCGAACATTGAGTAATTAGAAATTATCTGATTAACTTGAGTAATGACTGAAGCTTATTTCTTTTACTGAGAGTTTATGCTTGGTTTAGTGCCAAGGAAAAGTCCAAATAAAATGATAGCCGTACATTTGAAAATGTATCACACATGAAATTTAATTACTGTTCTGTGATAACAATACTTGGTGGGAACTTTTATATTTATCATAAAGTAATGGCCAAAAAAAAAGCTTTCTGTGCACATTGATCTGAATAATTATCTCATCATTTTATGCTTGAAAGGAGAAAATAAACAGTTTCTTGCAATTTATTCAGAGCCTTGAGAGGCTTTTAGACAGAGACATTTTTTTTCCAAATGCTTTTGTCACAGGCATAGGTAATTAATTTGACATTTTCTTACAGTTTAATTATAATTGCTTTCATTGGGGGTGTAGGTATATCCTGTGACATATGATGGGCTTCCAAAGGCTGTATTGGAAAAATCATCTTTCTCAAGAAAACAAAAACATCATCAAAGAATGTTAGTGAAAAGATACTCAATTAAGATACCTGTGATGCAAGTGCTAAAAAAGATTTGGGTCAATTCCTTTTACCTATATTACAAGCTCAGACATCCCACCCTGCAAAAACTCATTTCAGTGAGGTATCATCACCATTTCAGGGAGGTAGCACCCCCGCCCTCCCGTAACCCCATATCCCCACCCCCCCCCCACAGGACTGACCTCCAAGGGTACATGTGTACAGGATATTTGATGATGAAAGAACACAACAATTTATTTGATCACATATTGAAACTATTTACACACACACACACACACACATACACACACACGCACACACACACACACACACACACACACACACACACACACACACACACATACACACACATATATATATTCCTTGTTGAGTATTTTGTTGGCAGTCTCAAAGCTAATAGCTAAATGCTAATGCAAATAACTATTCTATTACTTTTGCAAAGTTTCTTTGTACTGTGATGTGGCTTGCTTGGCAGAATTTAGCATCTTGCCGGAAGTCTCAACCTCAGAGCAGTCTGTGTCAATGAATTTGTTAATTTCGCAAGACATCAGATTCGCAAGTGTTTTGTGAGACAGCTGACTTCTGAATTCTGTCTTAATGTGACGCACCATGCTGAATGCCCTTCCTACAGCACAATTAGAATTTGGCAGCACCAAAAGCAGCTTCATCAACTGGCAGAGCTCTTTGAATCTCAACTGCCCCGTGCTCACAGATTTTACTTTGGACAGCTTCCCCCAGAACTCATCAACTGGCAAACTTTTGTAGTTTGGCACCAGTCCTTCAAGGTTAGTTGAGACATAATCCAGGACTTCCAAGTGGAGCTCTCCTCTTGCATTTGCCTTGATCACATTTGGAAATCTCTCTGCCAAAGTCAAAATCTGCTCTGGATTCACCTCATCTTGGCTCTCTGTATTGACCGCTGACAGATTTTTCACAAGATTTGGTCTCTCATTGGGAACTTCAAGATTTTTTGAAAGCACCTGACATAGGATGCTCTGGCATCTTTGAAGAACTGCTTTGTCTTGTAAGGGGGGGATCTCTTGTGCTTCCTCGCTTAGCAACTGCCTCCTTTCCAGGTACCCAGTAAAAAGCTCTTCATCTGGGCGGTGAATTTCAGGGTTGCTCACATCTATCTCCTGAATGTTCTGTTCTCTCAATACCTTTGGCTCAGTAAATCTCCTTGCTATGTCATGCAGGAGCTCTTCTACACTCTGATCCAACTTGAAGAGGATGGGTGCCTTGTTTTGAAAAATCAAATTGAATTTGTTAAAACATTGTGTGACATTATGGAGGAAGCATGTGTATATTTTCATTTGGGGGTCTTTCAGCCTCTTCTGAATATGAGATGACTTCTGATTCTCACTCTTTGACTCAAGATATGAAATAAAGGCTGGCCATTGGTGGAGCAGATGGTCCAAACATTTTCCTAAAGAAAGCCAGCGTGTAGGACAATGCTTTTGTATTCTCTGCTGGGCAATGTTGCAGAACTCTTGAAACTGCTTTAGGTCTTCTCTTCGTTTGAGACTTTTCTCAAAGTGGTAGTAGATGTCACTGAGCAGTTCTTCAGGTGACATTGAGAGCTCCTTAGCAGCAGCTTTGGCACAAATGTTGACCAGGTGACTTGGACAGCCAACCCTGTAAATATGAGGGGCCTGTGCTTTCACTCTTGATAAGGCAGAGTTGTTTTTGCCAATCATCACATTGCAGTTGTCACTGCTAAATCCTACACAATTAGACCATTCAAGGCCTTTGTCATGCATGGATGATGCAATGCAGTTGAATATGTTTTCAGCTTTGGCATCATTGCACAGTGGCATGTCTACAAATCCAACTGTTACCTTATCCTGTGTTTCATTCTAGTACCTGGCTAAAATGGCACATTCCTTCTCACACATGATATCGTTGCTTTCATCAACCAAAATACTGTATGGCCTTTTTTCTGTCCGGATGAACTTGTACAGATCCTCTGAACATTCAGGTCCCAGTGCCATGTTCACAATTGCTGCTGTCTTGGTTGATGAGTGGGCAGAGTTTTTTGATATTTCTGTACTTATATTATATTATATTATCAATAGACAATAGGTGCAGGAGTAGGCCATTCGGCCCTTCAAGCCAGCACCGCCATTCACTGTGATCATGGCTGATCATCCACAATCAGTACCCCGTTCCTGCCTTCTCCAGATATCCCTTGACTCCGCTATCTTTATCATGGAGTAGTTTTTTTTTATTCTAATACAACTTTAAGCACATCTACAGGGTGTTTGGCCTCATCACCTAGGACATCAATAGAGTGGCTCCTTAGCAACTAGCCAGCTAGTTTAAATAACATTAGCTATGCTAATGAATGAATGACACCTGTTAAGCTCACCTCAACATGTCCTTTACAGTCATTTGGGCAATAGAAAAGTCACTGTTGCAAACAGTGCAGCGAGCAACACTGTCATTATTTTTGACCCCTATTAGGCAGGGGTACACTTCAGTGTAGTCTGGGGTGAAGTGCGTTTTATATATTTTTTGAAACACTCTGCCATGGCAGTGCAGGACACGAAACTGAACTGATGGAGAGACAGAGGTCGACTGTAAAGCCCGCCCACAGAGAAAACTGATAGGTCTACTTAGCACAAAGAGAGACTAATCAGGATGCTCGCTCTCGTTCCTGCTCTCGATCTCACTCCAGCTCTCACTTCGGCTCCTGCTCCAGCTCCTGCTCTCACACTCCCTCTCAAAAAAATCAATTTCCAGGATATTGTATATAATTTTTCGGTTTTTTTCCCATCAGCGTTCAGAGAGGTGGGACTGCGCAGGCGTGTGACGTTGGGCAGTGAAGCGCGGAAGATTTAAAAGGAACAGAGCCTTATACAGCGGGCAGCGTCGTTTGCAGGCGGCGGAGTGAGCCGGGAGCAGAGTGAAGGCTTAAGGGCTTCGGCTCAACGGGCTTAGGCGGAAACAGGCGAAGGTTTGGTATTCATTTTTTGTTGTTATTTGAGGAGAGGGGCAGTATGAGTGTGAGGGCAGTTTGTTGTTCTCGGTGCCGGATGTGGGAGGCCCTGGAGTCTCCAAGCCTCCCGGACGTCCACATCTGCGCCAGGTGCGCCGAGATGCAGCTCCTAAGGGACCGCATTAGGGAACTGGAGCTGCAGCTCGATGACCTTCGTCTGGTCAGGGAGAGTGAGGAGTTGATAGAGAGGAGTTACAGGCAGATGGTCACACCGGGGCCATGGGAGGCAGACAAGTGGGTCACGATTAGGAGGGGGAAGGGGAACAATCAGGTAATAGAGAGTACCCCGGTGGCTGTGCCCCTTGACAATAGGTACTCCTGTTTGAGTACTGTTGGGGGGGACAGCTTACCCGGGGGAAGCGACAGTGGCCGTGCCTCCGGCACAGAGTCCAGCCCTGTAGCTCAGGAGGGTAGGGAAAGGAAGAGGAGGGCAGTTGTAATAGGGGACTCGATAGTAAGGGGGTCAGATAGACGATTCTGTGGACGCAGTCCAGAGACCCAGATGGTTGTTTGCCTCCCTGTGCCAGAGTCCAGGATATTTCTGATCGTGTCCAAGATATCCTGAAGTGGGAGGGTGAGGAGCCAGAGGTCGTGGTACATATAGGTACCAATGACATAGGTAGGAAAAGAGAAGAGGTCCTGAAAGGAGAATATAGGGAGTTAGGAAGGGAGTTGAGAAAAAGGATCGCAAAGGTAGTAATCTCGGGATTACTGCCTGTGCCATGCGACAGTGAGAGTAGGAATGCGATGAGGTGGAGGATAAATGCGTGGCTGAGGGATTGGAGCAGGGGGCAGGGATTCAAGTTTTTGGATCATTGGGACCTCTTTTGGCACAGGCGTGATCTGTACAAAAAGGATGGGTTACACTTGAATCCTAGGGGGGCCAATATCCTGGCGGGGAGATTTGCGAGGGCTACTGAGGTGACTTTAAACTAGAATGGTTGGGGGGTGGGAATCAAATTAAAGAGACTAGGAGAGAGGAGGTTAGTTCACAACAGGGGGATGGGAACCAGTGCAGAGAGACAAAGGGGTGTAAAATGACAGTAGAAGCAATAAGTAGTAAGGTGAAAAGTAAATGTGGCAGGCCGGCAAATCCAGGGCAAAAATCAAAAAGGGCTGTATACGGGCTAAGAGTGTTGTAAAAGTGAGTCTGAAGGCTTTGTGTGTCAATGCAAGGAGCATTCGTAACAAGGTGGATGAATTAAAAGTGCAGATTGTTATTAATGAATATGATATAGTTGGGATCACAGAGACATGGCTCCAGGGTGACCAAGGATGGGAGCTCAACATTCAGGGATATTCAATATTCAGGAGAGATAGACATGAAAGAAAAGGAGGTGGGGTAGCATTGCTGGTTAGAGAGGAGATTAACGCAATAGAAAGGAAGGACATTAGCCAGGAGGATGTGGAATCGATATGGATAGAGCTGCATAACACTAAGGGGCAGAAAACACTGGTGGGAGTTGTGTACAGGCCACCTAACAGTAGTAGTGAAGTTGGGGATGGTATTAAACAGGAAATTAGAAATGTGCGCAATAAAGGAACAGCAGTTATATTGGGTGACTTCAATCTACATATAGATTGGGTGAACCAAATTGGTAAGGGTGCTGAGGAAGAGGATTTCTTGGAATGTATGCGGGATGGTTTTTTGAACCATCATGTCGAGGAACCAACTAGAGAGCAGGCCATTCTAGACTGGGTTTTGAGCAATGAGGAAGGGTTAATTAGCAATCTTGTCGTGAGAGGCCCCTTGGGTAACAGTGACCATAATATGGTGGAATTCTTCATTAAGATGGAGAGTGACATAGTTAATTCAGAAACAAAGGTTCTGAACTTAAAGAAGGGTAACTTTGAAGGTATGAGACGTGAATTAGCTAAGGTAGACTGGCAAATGACACTTAAAGGGTTGATGGTGGATATGCAATGGCAAGCATTTAAAGATCGCATGGATGATCTACAACAATTGTTCATCTCAGTTTGGCAAAAGAATAAATCAAGGAAGGTAGTGCACCCGTGGCTGACAAGGGAAGTTGAGGATACTATCAATTCCAAAGAAGAAGCATACAAATTAGCCAGAAAAAGCGGCACACCTGAGGACTGGGAGAAATTCAAAGTTCAGCAGAGGAGGACAAAGGGCTTAATAAGGAAGGGGAAAAAAGATTATGAGAGAAAACTGGCAGGGAACATAAAAACTGACTGTAAAAGCTTTTATAGATATGTGAAAAGAAAAAGATTGGTTAAGACAAATGTAGGTCCCCTACAGACAGAAGCAGGTGAATTGATCATGGGGAACAAGGATATGGCAGGCCAATTGAATAATTACTTTGGTTCTGTCTTCACTAAGGAGGACATAAATAATCTTCCGGAAATAGTAGGGGACAGAGGGTCCAGTGAGATGGAGGGACTGAGGGAAATACATGTTAGTAGGGAAGTGGTGTTAGGTAAATTGAAGGGATTAAAAGCAGATAAATCCCCAGGGCCAGATGGTCTGCATCCCAGAGTGCTTAAGGAAATAGCGCAAGAAATAGTAGATGCATTAGTGATAATTTTTCAAAACTCTTTAGATTCTGGACTAGTTCCTGAGGATTGGAGGGTGGCTAATGTAACCTCACTTTTTAAAAAAGGAGCGAGAGAGAAAAAGGGGAATTATAGACCGGTTAGCCTAACATCGGTGGTGGGGAAACTGCTAGAGTCAGTTATCAAAGATGTGATAACAGCACATTTGGAAAGCGGTGAAATTATTGGACAAAGTCAGCATGGATTTGTGAAAGGAAAATCATGTCTGACGAATCTCATAGAATTTTTTGAGGATGTAACTAGTAGAGTGGATAGGGGAGAACCAGTGGATGTGGTATATTTGGATTTTCAAAAGGCTTTTGACAAGGTCCCACACAGGAGATTAGTGTGCAAACTTAAAGCACACGGTATGGGGGGTAAGGTATTGATGTGGATAGAGAATTGGTTGGCAGACAGGAAGCAAAGAGTGGGAATAAACGGGACCTTTTCAGAATGGCAGGCAGTGACTAGTGGGGTACCGCAAGGCTCAGTGCTGGGACCCCAGTTGTTTACAATATATATATTAATGACTTGGATGAGGGAATTAAATGCAACATCTCCAAGTTTGCGGATGACACAAAGCTGGGCGGCAGTGTTAGCTGTGAGGAGGATGCTAAGAGGATGCATGGTGACTTGGATAGGTTAGGTGATTGGGCAAATTCATGGCAGATGCAATTTAATGTGGATAAATGTGAGGTTATCCACTCTGGTGGCAAAAACAGGAAAACAGATTATTATCTGACTGTGGCCGATTAGGAAAAGGGGAGGTGCAACAAGACCTGGGTGTCATTATACACCAGTCATTGAAAGTGGGCATGCAGGTACAGTGGGCAGTGAAAAAGGCGAATGGTATGCTGGCATTCATAGCAAGAGGATTCGAGTACAGGAGCAGGGAGATCCTACTGCAATTGTACAAGGCCTTGGTGAGACCACACCTGGAGTATTGTGTGCAGTTTTGGTCCCCTAATCTGAGGAGAGACATCCTTGCCATAGAGGGAGTACAAAGAAGGTTCACCAGATTGATTCCTGGGATGGCAGGACTTTCATATGATGAAAGACTGGATGAATTAGGCTTATACTTGTTGGAATTTAGAAGATTGAGGGGGGATTTTATTGAAACATATAAAATCCTAAAGGGATTGGACAGGCTAGATGCAGGAAGATTGTTCCCGATGTTGGGGAAGCCCAGAACGAGGGGTCACAGTTTGAGGATAAAGCGGAAGACTTTTAGGACCGAGATTAGGAAAAACTCCTTCACACGGAGAGTGGTGAATCTGTGGAATTCTCTGCCACAGGAAACAGTTGAGGCCAGTTCATTGGCTATATTTAAGAGGGAGTTAGATATGGCCCTTGTGGCTAAAGGGATCAGGGGGTATGGAGGGAAGGCTGGTACAGGGTTCTGAGTTGGATGATCAGCCATGATCATACTGAATGGCAGTGCAGGCTTGAAGGGCCGAATGGCCTACATCTGCACCTATTTTCTATGTTTCTATGTTTCTATTTGCGGGTGTCAGGGAGCTGCCATCAATGTACGGGAGACTCCCGGAACTTCCGGGAGAGGTGGGATGTCCGCAAGCTGTCCATTTTCATTTAAGATCTGACGGTGCAGAGAGCCCTCATTCAGTCTATTGCTGACTGGCAAGAGCTGATGTTTGCAGCAACTGTTATGAATCCATGAAAAGTGACAGAAGGCAGAAGTTGAACATCAGCCCTGTGTGTGCATGTGTGTGTGTGCAAACCTGAACGATAGAGGTAGAGAGAAGAGAGAGAGAGAGAGAGAGAGAAGTGAAGGAGAGAAAAGATAGAGTAGGAAAAGAGGGAAGAGAACAAGAGGCAGAAAAGAGGGAGAGAGAAAAAGGGAGATAAAGAATGTGAGTGAGAAAAGAGAGAAAAAAAGAGAAGGGAGAACTCAATGCCAGCAGACAGTTGAAATACAATTCCCTCTTAGTAATGAAGAAAAAATGGCTATTCCCCAGAAGGGGTTAGTTAAGTCATAAACAAGAGAAAATCTGCAGATGCTGGAAATTCATGCATCTTAGATAAGGACAGTTTTAAGAGCGGTTGGAACTGATATCTATGCTACTGTGGCAAAACTTATATATCTGATAGATAGCTAATTACATATCTGTCTAGAAATAAATACTTTATGCTTTCTTAGGCATGAAGGACATTTTTATAAAACATTACAGTGCTGAGGAAAGAACTCATCTAAGTTGCCTCACACACTAATTTTCAACAACTAATTTTAAAAGTCAATAATTAATCTCAATCTAATGGTATATATCCAGCGGAAAGAAAACATCGCCATCTTATTTCATTAAATGGACCTTCCAGCTCACTCAATCAGCTGCTGAGAAGTTGGGCAAATAGTTGGAGCTCAATACACTACTCTCCTTTTCTTTCTCAGCTATTGTGCATGGCAAAACAGCAACTCAAAGAAGATAACCCCTCTTGTTCACAAACTTGGTATACTTCATACTAAGGAATTCACAAATTTATAGCATGGCAGATCTTTTATTCTCTTCCACACTGAAATTGATTTTTCAGCTAATTGTAGAATCATGGCATTTCAGAGACATAAATTTTAAAACACAGCAAATATGATAAAAAATGGTGGTATATACAAAAAAAAGTTCGAGAAACTCGAAAGGTCAAACAGCATCTATGGAGTGAAATGAACAGTCACTGTTTTTGGCTGAAAATTTTCACTAGGACTTCTGCCTCTTCTATTCTGGTCCTGCCCAAAACATTGACTGATCATTTCCCTCCATAGGTGTTAACTAATCTGCTTTTTCTCCAGCATTTTGCATGTGTTGCTCAAGATTTTCAGCACCTGCAGAATTTCTTGTGTCTCATACTATGTGCAAATTATTTGAAGAGTTTGTTTTATGAAAGAGCTCTGATAAAACATTATCCTACATGGAAAAGACTGAATCTAAGTGGTATTGTTGTGGTGAGATAAAATTTATGCAATAAATAAAGTAATATTAACAATAATGCATAAATAACAAATAAATAAGAGATGGGGCATTGTACTCCACTTTTTAAATTCAGCCCCACCTCAAAATTGATCAGTGTTCTGGCTGCCAGCCCAGCTCCTACTGTACTCAGCATGCAATGCACGAATCCTAGAAACATTTACTACGTGAGAAAAGTTACAGATCAAAATAACAAATAGAAAAGGAAGGAAATATTGATGACACACAAGAGATGGCAAATGCAGGCAACATTCATTGGTCAGGCAACATTGGTGAAGCCAGAAACAAGTTAATGCATTCAGTCAATAAGCTTACAGCAATAGCTGGAGACATAACTAATTTTGAGCATGTTCCAAGGAAAGGGGCGGAGAGAAAGGACCACTGAGGTAAGTCTGTGTGAAGATGAAAGATGGGAGAGCTCACATTTCATTGATTGTGCAAGGCAGAAGGAAAAGTTTGCAATAGCACGTGTGCTGAATGGAGAGTTTTGACAAAGTAGGTACCTCATCTTCACTCAGTGGTATCCCCAATTTAGAGATGATTTCATCAAGAACAGCAGATATTAAATGCCTAAACTGAAAGAAACCTGTACAGTATATTGCTACTTCACAGGGAAGGTATATTGGAATCCTGGAGAGTGGGAAGAAATGGGAAGTTGAGCTGAGGTTGAGGCACGTTCAAGGCAAATTCAGAGCAAGGTCAAGGCAAAGCTGGAGCGAGCGGAGCAGAAAAAAGTTGAAGCAAAGGAGAGGCAGATACGAAGCCCATCCACCTAAACCAAGAGCTGGGTTTGATTGATCTAAGTGCCAGGCTGACTTAAAAAGATTGGGTATGGACTGTAACGTAGTGGGGGAATTGAGGCCCAGAGTATATCAGTGTGACAGGGGCCAGGTCCCAATGCGAGGAACGACCTGAAGTTTGGACGATTTAAACACCGGGCCAGCTGGATTGAAAAGGCGGGGTGTTGGGACAAGAGGTAAAGATCGGGCCAGTTCTGCTCACTGCTTCCCAACCTTTACTCAGCTCCGCACTGAACTAATGCTGAAGCTGAGGCCTGCTCCTGGCTTTGTATCCTTGGAACCCTTTTGTTCTGAATGCTATTTGCTTACTTATATTGATTGCACAATTTGTTCTTTCACTCTCTGCCCATCGGGTATTTGACTTTGATAATAAATACATATCTTGATAACAAATGTACTTCCAACATTTTGAACTTTGAACTTTATGAAGAGGAAGGGTTATTGGGAGCGACTGATGAATACACCAGAGAATCATGAAGGGAATGGTCATTTCAGGGCACTAAATGGGGTGGGAAAGGAAAGTCATGTTTGGTGGTGATATTGCATCAGAGGGTGCTGGAACTGTTAGCACTGAATATGACAGCTGTACATTAGAAGTTAAGGACAAAAGAAACACTACCATGACACTGGGAAGGGTGAGGAAAGGTTAAGAGCAGGCATGCAAGAAATGGAGCACAAGTGCTTGAAAACTTGTCAAGTACAGTGCAGTAGATCTATGCAGTTCGAGAAAGAAAACCACATCAGATTGTATAGAAGGAGGCACTGTTGGATTTGATGGAGAGGACCAAGAAAAATTAATAAGAATTGTTACTGGAAGCATGGCGGGAAAACTACAGCCAAGCTAATTGAGGGTGACAGTGGGGTTATAATGCATGTTGATTAACAGCATATCCCCAGAAATGGAGAAAAAGCATTGGCGGAAGAAGTGGTGATCAATTTTCACCCCCAAGCAATACTGCTTCTAATTCAACAAGGTGTAGCTAACCCCAGTCTATATAATAAATTGTGGTACTGACTTGCTGTATTTCACAAAGGGGGTTAGTCTTAACACAGTTCTGTGGTATTAGAATAGGAACAATACAATATTCGGTTCATATACTTTATGATGGGGAAGTCTTAATGTTAGAAAAATTTATAGGGTGCAGCCACCTCTTTTGACAACAGCATTCTATTTAACTCAGCAGCAGCAAAAGATTTTCAGCTATCGCAAATGGAAAAAAACACAACAAAATCTTGTTGGATACCACAAAAATACTCTTCAAAAAAATATTCCACAAGGATCAGCTGTCATTTGCAAGCGGCTTAGATTAATGAAAGGAACACACCAGTTTTTGCTGATCAGCAATTACATCAAATTCCATCAGATCTCAACAGTTTCTGAGTTAGTTGATTCAGAACGAATTGAGGCACTTTGAAGACTGGCTTGGATTTTATACGACTATGTTCTGTCTACTAGAAAAGGAGTGAGGTTTGTACAGTGCATTACCACTGAATTACACAATGATCTACAGCTTTAGTTGATCAAGGAGAGAAAATTAATATGTCATCTATACAGGTCATCCCTGAATTTGGCAGGGCTCCATTGCTGTGAAATGTTCATAACCTAACAGTTTGCAAGTCAGAAATACAACCGTGAGCCACGTTCCCATGTGGCAGAGGATGACTGCAGCCCAGCCGTCGGTGAATCCAGACCACCGTTCTGCCAAATGCCTTGTTCATATATATGGGCTGTATACAGTCAGGCAATCATAAGCTGGGGAAGACCTGTAAACAGTGATTGATTGGATAGTTTCAATGTTGTTGTGGTTAAGAGAAATTAGAATTAATGCTGCCTAGCTGTTTAAATTTTGTCGAATTTATCAAACATTTTAGAATAGTTTGATAGTAAGCCAGAAAATGTGTTGATCAATGATTTAAAGTGACAAAAGAACCATAGAACCATAGAAACTACAGCACAGAAACAGGCCTTTTGAACCTTCTTGGCTGTGCCAAACCATTTTCTGCCTAGTCCCACTGACCTGCACACGGACCATATCCCTCCATACACCTCCCATCCATGTATCTGTCCAATCTATTCTTAAATGTTACAAAAGAACCCGCATTTACCACCTCGTCTGGCAGCTCATTCCATACTCCCACCACTCTCTGTGTGAAGAAGCCCCCCCTAATGTTCTCTTTAAACTTTTCCCCCCTCACCCTTAACCCATGTCCTCTGGTTTTTTTCTCCCCTTGCCTCAGTGGAAAAAGCCTGCTTGCATTCACTCTATCTATACCCATCATAATTTTATATACCTCTATCAAATCTCCCCTCATTCTTCTACGCTCCAGGGAATAAAGTCCTAACCTATTCAACCTTTCTCTGTAACTGAGTTTCTCAAGTCCCGGCAACATCCTTGTAAACCTTCTCTGCACTCTTTCAACCTTCTCTGCACTCTTTCAACCTTATTTATATCCTTCCTGTAATTTGGCGACCAAAACTGAACACAATACTCCAGATTCGGCCTCACCAATACCTTATACAACCTAATCATAACATTCCAGCTCTTATACTCAATACTTCGATTAATAAAGGCCAATGTACCAAAAGCTCTCTTTACGACCCTATCTACCTGTGACGACACTTTTAGGGAATTTTGTATCTGTATTCCCAGATCCCTCTGTTCCACTGCACTCCTCAGTGCCTTACCATTAACCCTGTATGTTCTACGTTGGTTTGTCCTTCCAATGTGCAATACTTCACACTTGTCAGTATTAAACTCCATCTGCCATTTTTCCAGCTGGTCCAAGTCCCTCTGCAGGCTCTGAAAACCTTCCTCACTGTCTACTACACCTCCAATCTTTGTATCATCAGCAAACTTGCTGATCCAATTTACCACATTATCATCCAGATCATTGATATAGATGACAAATAACAATGGACCCAGCACTGATCCCTGTGGCACACCACTAGTCACAGGCCTCCACTCAGAGAAGCAATTCTCTACCACCACTCTCTGGCTTCTTCCATCGAGCCAATGTCTAATCCAATTTACCACCTCTCCATGTATACCTAGCGACTGAATTTTCCTAACTAACCTCCCATGCGGGACCTTGTCAAAGGCCTTACTGAAGTCCATGTAGACAATATCCACTGCCTTCCCTTCATCCACTTTCCTGGTAACCTCCTCGAAAAACTCCAACAGATTGGTCAAACATGACCTACCATGCAGAAAGCCACGTTGACTCTCCCTAATAAGCCCCTGTCTATCCAAATGCTTGTAGATTCTGTCTCTTAGTACTCCCTCCAATAACTTACCTACTACTGACGTTAAACTCACCGGCCTATAATTTCCCGGATTACTTTTCGATCCTTTTTGAAACAACGGAACAACATGAACCACTCTCCAATCCTCCGGCACTTCACCCATAGACAGCGACATTTTAAATATTTCTGCCAGGGCCCCCACAATTTCAACACTAGTCTCCTTCAAGGTCCAAGGGAACACTCTGTCAGATCCCGGGGATTTATTCACTTTAATTTTCCTCAAGACAGCAAGCACCTCCTCCTTTTCAATCTGTACAGTTTCTATGGTCTCACTACTTGTTTCCCTCAATTCCATAGACTTCATGCCAGCTTCCTTAGTAAATACAGACGCAAACAACCTATTTAAGATCTCCCCCATTTCCTTTGGTTCCGCACAAAGCCGACCACTCTGATCTTCAAGAGGACCAATTTTATCCCTTACAATCCTTTTGCTCTTAATATACTTGTAAAAGCTCTTTGGATTATCCTTCACTTTGACTGCCAAGGCAACCTCATGTCTTCTTTTAGCCCTCCTGATTTCTTTCTTAAGTATTTTCTTGCACTTCTTATACTCCTCAAGCACCTGATTTACCCCCTGTTTCCTATACATTTCATACAACTCCCTCTTCTTCTTTATCAGAGTTGCAATATCCCTTGAGAACCAAGGTTCCTTATTCCTATTCAATTTGCCTTTAATCCTGACAGGAACATACAAACTCTGCACTCTCAAAATTTCCCCTTTGAAGAAAACAGTTATTATTTGTACTTCTACCACTTATTCATTAAATTCTTAGTTGCGAAAGCTGAAGTCTTTAGTTCAGCTTGTCCGAGCAAGTTCTAATAAAGACTTCCCTAAAGTGAAAGATGATTTTTCTCTTCTGATGCTGAGTGGCCTACCATGCATTTTATTTTCTCAAATACATTCAGCAGATCCACAAGGTGTCAACTTTGGCTCATAGTCTTGCATTCATTTTTGAGTTAGAAGATTATTAACCAGAGATTTGACAACTCATCAAGATACTCTACCAAAGTGGATCTCTGGAGAAACCTAAATGGCAAGTAGATAATAATTTGAAAGATGAAGGAATTGAACAAATGCAGCTGAAGCCCAGACAGATTAGCCATGATCATATTAAATGTGCAAGATATGGGGATGATGAGCTTGCTAACACACACAAATTTCTATTTTCTTGCATTCTTTTGTTAATGTATCCTATCAAGCACCTCCTACTTCTTCTGTGTCAGAGTCTCATTTCAGGCTTGGACCTAGAGCCTTCTAATCCAAGGCTGTTTCAACTATCTCAAAGCCTACAGAATTGGATCCTGAGGGACTGACTAAGTAGAAATACATCAGGTCCTTGTATCAGAATACAAGTTACCCTGAAATAATAATTCAGTATGGACACTGCTTGACCTAGTGAACATTTCTAACACTTTCAGTTTCTACTACAAGCTAGTCAGGAATATTTGCTGTTGCTTCTGCTCGCAGTCAACAACAGAGGTTAAAAGCATGTGTTATTTTTACCGCACCTGACAATATTTGTTGTTCATTATTTGACAGATCAGCGACAGAGTTAGTGGAGCTGCTGCCTCATAGCACCTCAGATCCAGGTTCAATTCTGACACTATGAGCTGTCTTTATAGAGTTTGTATACTTTTCCTGTGATCACACGGGTTCCCCTCTCCAGTTTCCCTCTTTGTTCCAAACACACAAGGGCTGGAAGGTTAGTTGGCCACTGCACATTGATTTGAGTGTGTAGGCAAGAGACAGAATCTGGGGGGTTGATGGGAATGTGAGGAAACTAAATGAAAATGGAATTAACATAGAAGTAGTGCAAATGAGTGGTTATGGTCAATGCAGATACAATGGGTCAAGGGGCCTGTTTCCCTACTGTATCTCTCTTTGACTCTATGGCCTATGATTTAACAGAATGGGATTAAAGGGATGAGTGACCTTTTCCTATCCTCGTGCCTAATTTGCAAATAGTAGTGGAAGAATAAGTATGTTCAGGGTCATTCTGTCCTGCAGAGCCAGCTGAGTTCAATGGCAACACTTAAATCAGAAGACTGTACATCCATCCATGCCTTATGTTACAGTTCAGTCACTTTCCTTAGGCTGCCAGTTAAATGCAGCAGCGAGACTGTCACATAGTACCAATGCTACCATTCTCTTAAGGTGAAACCATGTCCATCTTTGGGCTAAACTTTATGTGAGATCCCATAGTCAAGTCAAGTCAAGTGAAGTCACTTTTTACTGTCATTTCAACCATAACTGCTGGTACAGTGCACAGTAAAAATGAAACAATGTTTTTCAGGAACATGGTGCTATATGAAACAATACAAAAACTACACCAATCTATGTAAAACAACACAAAAACAATACAAAAACTACACTAGACTACAAACCTGCCCGGGACTGCATAAAGTGCACAAAACAGTGCAGGCATTACAATAAATAATAAACAAGACAATGTGCACAGTAGAGGGCAGTAGGTTGGTATCAGTCCTGGCTCTGGGTATTGAGGAGTCTGATGGCTTGGGGGAAGAAACTGTTACATAGTCTGGTCGTGAGAGCCCGTATGCTTCGGTGCCTCTTGCCAGATGGCAGGAGGTAGAAGAGTTTGTATGAGCATTTGCAAAAAAGCAAAAAGTTCTCCAAATAAATTATTCCCAGTTAGCTGAATGACCAATAAAATTGGTTAACCGATCATATATCCATTACTGTGGTGCAATAGATAGTAAGACCTCAGACCTTCAGTGATCAGGATTTGATCCTGTGTGGAGTTTGCACTTCATCCCTGGGACTGCATGGGTTTCCACGAGGGGGGCTCCAGTTTCTCCCAAATTTGAAAGAGGGTTTGTTAATTGCCCCAAAGTGTAAGTGGGTGGTTAGATTATCAGGAGGAGCATGTGGGAGGGAAATGAGTAAGGGATTGTTGGGATTACTCAAAGAATTGGCATTGATTTTATAGGCTCAATGACCTTTGCATCATAAGTAAACATTTTTTAAAAATTGAGAAACTGTTGGGCCCAAACTTTCAAAGGTAATGCATCTGCCAACAAAACTTCAGTCATCCAAAAATACAAGATATTTTCAGTTATTTCCTGACCTGGTACTGCACAAATACAAATCTTTGTTTTTCTAGCTACAACAGTTAAATAAAAAGCCTCTTAAATCTCTAGTGTGTGCAAGTTTCATAGCTTTACTATTAGAGGTAGAAATCTCAATAATTCAAATATTAAATTCCTGCCTTAACCCCCCCCCCCCACCATAATAAAATTGCTATCCTATACCACACCATCGCCAAACAAACAGAAAAAATACACACTCCCAATAAGCTATCTGCTTTCTGGATGAATTGCATGAAGGAATGAACAGAAAATACACAAGAAAATATACTTGAATTATACTGCCAGACATGCAAGGAAAGAATGAAATTAAATTATGGGCATTGAGGATTAGAAAGCCAAGAGAATTTGAACATAATATGCTCAAATTTTAGTGTCTACTATTCAGGCTTGGCTTCTCCAAACATACTGTATATAAGTCAGATGGTGGCAAGTTCAAATCCTGCTCTAGAGACTTGAGAACAAAATTCCAAGCTGCCACTTCAATGTGTTACTGAGAGACTGCGGCAGCAAGAAAGGTTCTTTGACTAAGACATTGAATCACTGCCCTGTCTGCTCTTTCATTTGTCACTGTTTCAGAGAATAGAGAAATTATCTCATATGGATGCCATACGCATGTTCCAAACCAGATGAACTGGAGCAACAAATAATCTGCTGAAGGAACTCGGTGGGTTGAACAGTATCTATCGGGGTTGGGGGAGAAATGAATTGTCAGTTAATTGTCAATGAAACTGTATGCACTCCCTTGTTGACAGACACAGCCTATCCCAGCAGACCATCCAGTGAAATGGTGTAATAGCCTCAAAACAGGAGTTGTAATTCCAGACAGTCTGCTGTGATAGCAAGGGGTCAAGATGATATAGTGAACATTCAGGTGCATGTTGTGTAGACCTAGAGTTAGGATCCAGCTTGATGATGGTGCACTGTGAAACTCCATCCTGAAGAATGTGCCATTTTACTTCCCCAGGTGCTGTCAGATCCCATGATGCTAGACTTAAGCTCCACTTACATTACAAGAAAGAGTAAAGGAAAGTTTCTTTGCAGTTATGTTAAAATGGAAGTCAGAAGCTAGTCTAAGACAAAATTGTGATTGTTCAGCATCAAAAATGACATGAGAACAAAAGAAAATAGGGGAAAACCTAATAAGAAAATAAATCCATGCTCAAAATGGATAGGAATTAGATAGCAGAAGGAATATAATGAAGAAAAAATTGCACTCATTTAAACCCTACCATTTTCCCTTCCCCAAAATGCATGTGTTTATTACAAAATATACATGCTAACCAACCTGCTCCTAATCAGAACTACCCTTTTAAAAACATGAACATTTTTCAATTTCATTTGCTGGATTCTGCTATAATATCCTGAATTTTCATTTTTATAATTCAAACCCAGCATACCTGCAATGTATAAAGAACATTTTTGAGGCAAGTTTGAAACTTTAAGCTCGTCAGTTTTGTGTCAGAATCTGACGAATGTTTAAATTAAGATAAATTGAGTTGTCAAGATCAGCAAAACTTTCAAATTCTATTGTTTGATACTAATATTTAAACTGTCACACTGCTACATTATGAACTGTGATGGAAAAATAATTCCTCACATTTCTGTCTTTACAGATTTTACAAAGAATATTATTGTCCCCGATCTGATAGGTATTGCATACATCTCATTATAGGTGGCAGACAGTATGATTACAGCACAAGAGAGAAGGGATGGTGAAACAGATCAGTAACAAAGAATGTTATTCCAGTCACCTGCCGTGTATTGATGGGTTTTTTTGTTGTTATTTCAGACACCTGAAAGTAGAGCATGGATGCACTTTTCATTCCTTGCAGTAACTGTTGAAAATTTGGGAGCAGTAATTTCAGTAGCCCCAAAAAAACAGATTTTAGAGATCATGATGCATCATTAAACACACCTCCATTCGGCAGCCTGTCTTTATACAGCCTGCTCATTATAATGATTTTACATCTGACCGGTACTAATCAGACTGCTTGTCAGCTGAATTTTTTCAGCAGGGGTTAGTGGAAAGCTGCCTGTACTGCTTAGATGTGGCCTGCTCTGTAAGAGAGAGGTGCAATGTGGCTGGAAACAGCTTCTGGCACCAGCAGATGGGGCCAACAATGAATAATGGAAAAAGTGGGCTCCAGGGTGTCTGGACACTGCACTGGAGTGGAGATTTTATCAGGCTCATAAATTTACAAATTTCTATCAGCTGCTGCTAGTAGGCATCTCAGAGTACTACGGGTAGTAGTTAGATATGTAAAACAGCTCATTTTCCAAATAATACTTCATTCAGATGGGAAAAGGTTCTTACAGTATTCAGTTTTTTAAGAAGTATTCTGACAAATTACTCGTTCACTACCTGGATGATATTGAGGATATTAAGGGTTCTTTGATATAGTCCTAGCTCCATGGTCTCATAAGGTATTGGGTCCAGATTAACCAGGGAAGTTAATCTCAGGAGTCAGATGCTGAGTACCTAGACGCTTTACTGCAAAGATTTCAATTAATGTACAGAAGGACAATGATTGCATCTTCGCATTCCATAAACCAGCAATGGTACAGCCATCATACACCTCACCCCCACCACACTTTCATCCTTCCAAAAACCCTATGCTTGTATCTTTCTCCTGGCACATACCATGAATGGCAATCTGAGATGCTGCTGATTCCATGTTCACAGTCACCAACGCAGACCCCACACAATGTACAAAAATTCTTCAAAGTTCAAAGGAAATTTATTATCAAACCACATCTATGTCATCCTATACACCCATGAGACATTTTCTTGTGGGAATTCACAGTAAGTACAAGAATCACAATAGAATAAATGAAAGATTGCACCCAACAGGACAGACAAACTACCACTGTGCAAAAGAAAACAAACTGTGCAAATACAAAAAGAAAAAAGGAATTAATAAATAAATAAATATGCAATAAATATTGAGATCATGAGATGAAGATATCCCCTCTGGTTCAAGAGCCTGATGGTTGAGGTGTAACAGCAGTTCCTAAACCTGGTGATGTGTGTCCTGAGGCTCCAATATCTTCTTCCTTATGGCAGCAGTGCGAAGAGACAGTGCTTCATGTAGAAGTGCTCAGTGATGGTGAGGGCTTTACCTATGATGGGCTGGGCCATATCCACTATTTTTTGTAAGATTTTCTGTTCAAGGACATTGGTATTTCCACATAAGGCTGTGATGCAACCAGTCAATATACTCTCCAACACACCTTTCTGAAGTTCGTCAAAGTTTCAGATGACATGCCGAGTCTTTGCAAACTTCCGTAGAGGCACTGCTGTGCTTTCTTCATAACGGCATTTTTGTGCTGGACCCATGCAAGATCCTCTGAAATGATAACACCAAGGAATTTAAAGTTTCTGACCCTCTTCACCTCTGATCGCCTGATGAGGACTGGCTCATGGACCTCCAATTTCCTTGTCCTGAAGTCAGTAATCAGCTCCTTGATCTTGCTGACATGAGTGAGGGGTTGTTGTGGCACCGCTCAAGCAGAGTTTCAATTTCTTTCCTATATGCTGATTCATCACCACCTTTGATTTTATTCACACATGAGCCTGCACAAATAACCTGGTTCTAAGCGAGGGGAAGGGAGAGCGAGCAGCACCTGCTCTGTGGACGCACGGTCACTCCAAGCAGAACAGAAAACTGAAATAGGAATTTTGATGAAGCAAACTTCAGAAGCAGAAGGAAGTGTGACTATGCTGATTCATTGTGCAATATGGAGGTTTTACACAGATTTAGAGCCCATCACGTCAGAGATGGACGTGATTGGTGCACATATCAGTACACATGAGGACCCCATCATACTGCAGTATTTGACGGGTTACATTTCAACTTCTACTGCAACATAGGCTAAAGTTACCTTAGGTGCTGCAGGCAAATCTCAGACCTCAGTCATGTAAGCTCCTCCCCAGCCATCTAAGCTGGGGTGTTTTTTAAGCACATTATACACAGCAAGGCATTTGTATATGGCCATGCGATCAAGTCACCACCAGATACTCCTTACCAAAGAGTATTTTCTTTTTGGCTATGCATTTGTGGCTGAAATACAATAAGCAAACCTTGTGTGCAAACATCTCTAACAAAGAACATAGAACTGCACAGCACAGGAAGAGGCCAACACCAGGAAATCTGCAGATGCTGGAAATTCAAGCAACACGCACAAAAAGTGCTGGTGAACGCAGCAGGCCAGGCAGCATCAATAGATCTCTTACTATCTCTTCTTTCAGTTAGTCTTGACGAAGGGTCTCGGCCTGAAACGTCGACTGTACCTCTTCCTATAGATGCTCCCTGGCCTGCTGCGTTCACCAGCACTTTTTGTGTGTGTTAAAGGAAGGGCCTCTTCAGCCCATCATGTGTGCCAAGTTAAACTAAGTCTCTCCTGCCTACACAAGATTCACACCCATCCATTCCCTATATATTGATGTGTCTATCTTAAATGCCACAGTCACATCTGCATCCACGTCTACCCCTGTCAGCCCATTCCAGGCACCTACCAATTTCTGTGTGAGGCAAGTAATTTTTACACAACACCTTTAACTTTTTCCTCTTTCATTTAAATGTATGATCTCCAGTATTTCCCAACCATCACCCAATACATAAGACACCATGAAGATCTACTGCCCACAGTAAAGAAGAGGAAACTGAGATGGGACGGCCACATAACAAGATCAAGTGGACTCTCAAAGACCATCCTTCAGGGAACGCAGCAGGGGAAAAGAAAAAGGGGCAGACAGAGAAAGAAATGAACAGACAACATTGCAGAGTGGATTGCAGAGAGCTTTGCCACAACCCAGGCACTTGCCCACAACCACAAGAGATGGAGGCAACTGGTGCAGTGCTCACCTGTACAGCGCCTCTACAACCCAGGCGGGTTGAGAGTTCTGTAACCTCTAGTATTTGACATTTCTATCTTGGAAAAATGATTCTGACTACCTATTCATCTCATAATTTTCTAAACTTCTTACAGCTGCTGCTGGTATGCGTCCCATAGTAATATGTATAGTAGTTAGATATGTTGAACAGGAAAATGGTGAAACAATATTTCATTCATATGGGGAAAAGTTCCTGTAGTACTTGACTTCTTAAGAAGTATTCTGACAAATTGCTCATTCACTCTGTTGGACCTTAATGACTGGGGAGGCTAGGGTACCTTTGATACAATTCTCACTCATAAATCATTAAATTGTCATATGGTCTATTGTCAGACAGGCAAAAATTATGCAAAGCTCATAAGGTTTGTTACATGGTGACAGAAGTTCCCACGGGTTGAACTGCATTAGCGCAGCTGCCTTCTTCAGCACATTATCTACCAATTTCAGGGATGTTTGAATGTGTACACCGAGCACCATCAATTCCTTTGCATTCCTTGCGGCCCTCCACTTTATTTGTAAATCCTCCCCTTGTTGGTCCTCCCAAAGTGCATCATCTCAGAATTAAATTCCATCTGTCTTTGCTGTGGCCATCTTACTAACTGAACAACACTATTTTGTAGCCTAAGATTATCCCTGTTACCACCAACAGCACCAATTTTTAATTTCATCAGCAAACTTGCTAATGTACCTCCCATATTCACATCCAAATCAGTGAAGTATATTAAAACAAGTTATGATCACAACATTAAGTCCTATAGTAGTGGTCACAAGCTTCCAGTCACAAAAACAACCCTCCAGTCTTACCCTCTTCCTCCTATTGTCAACCCAAATTTGAATCCATTTTGCCACTTGAACACCAAGAGATTGAACTTTTTGGACTGGTTTGACATTGTGGGACCTTGTCAAAGGACTTACTGAAGTCCATATAGACTATATCAACTGCACTAGCCTCATAATTACATTTTGTTAAGTCTGAAAATTCTGTTAAATTGGTGAAACAGGATCTTTTCCATACAAAGTCAAAATTACTATCTTTGATTTGTCCTGCCTTTCCAAGTACTGTACAGATTAATATTGAACCTCAGAATGTTTTCTAAATAACTTACCTCCCACTGATGGAGCTCACAAAGTTATGATTACCTGGCTAATACTATCGGAAACAATTTGCAGTTTTCCAGTCATTGGGCACCTCATCTGTGGCCAGCAAAGATTTTAAAACTTTTGTCAGAAATACACTAATTTCCTCATTTGTCTCCCATAGCAGTATGGGGCACACTTCATAAATCCCTATGGATTTATCCATCTTTTAAACTACTATGATACATGAAGCCTTCATTTTATTGATAGCTTGTTCTCGAAATTTATGTTACCTTTCCATGAATTCTCAAATTACAATGCCCTTCTCCTTAATACAAGTGCAAAGATCCCACCCACATCTTTTGGCTTCACATAGACTGCCCCTTTGGTCCATAATGGGCTCTTCTACTTCCCTGGTTACCCTCTTGCTTCATGTATTTTGAAATTCTTTGTTTTTTTTCCATACATTTATCTGCCAGTGATATTTTGTGCACTGTCTTTATCATCCTAATTACTTCTTTTGAAGCAGTCCCTCTGCATTTTGTATATTCCAATTGGATCTCCCACATTTTTTGTCGCCCTTGATGGGATATATTTTGTATGGGAGAAACTAATGTAGGCCAGGTGACTGTTTTATAAACACCCTTGTTAAGTCAATGAGGGCAAATCAGCATTTCCAGTTACTTGTCGCTTTTGTTCTCCATCCCACTCAGGCCCTTCTACCTTTCTCCTCATACTATTGCCATGAAGTTCAATGTAAGTTTGAGCTTGGCACCTTACTCTCTAATTTTCTGCATTGGAGCCCACACTGACTTGAACAACATCAGATAATGTGTCATTTCTTCCTTGATTCTAACCTTTTCAGAATTCAGCTTCTTTTTTGCTTCCTCCCCTACTGGTCTTTCACATTTCATTTGTTTCCTCCTGTATATACACCTCCTCCAGACACAGCTTTAGTTATTAACATGTGAATCACTCTCTTTCAGTCAGCATCACCGCCACTGCCTGTGTCCTTCAAAACTCTCCAGGTCTCCACCCTATCCTTTTGTTTTCTCTCTGTTCTTCCCTGCTTCAATATCCACCCCCATGCCCTCTAACTACAAGTTGCTTTAGTTCTCATTTTTTTTTCTCATTTCGTGAAAGGTCAAAGACCTGAAATATTAATTCTTCTTTCCACTGAACTAACACTGCATTGACTGTCGTCCTCATGCTATATCTGACTTTCATTCTCAGATACATTTTCTCCCTTGTTTTCTTTCATAAAGTCAAGGAGCACTGAAACTGGTCCTTTGGCCCATCTCATCCATGCTAGTCTGGTCTTTTGCCTGGTCTCATCTACCTGCACTCGGACCATAGCCCTCCATACCTCTCTCACCCATATATCTATACAATCTTCTCTTAAATATTTTTAATTTGAACTCACATCTACCACTTTTGCTGGCAGCTCATTCCACACTCACACCACCTTCTGAGTGAAGAAGCTCCCCCTCAGATTCCACTTAAATATTTCACCTTTCACCCTAAACCTGTGATCACTAGTTCTGGTCTCACCCAATCTGAGTGGAAAAAGCCCACAAGCATTCATCCTATCCAAACCCCTTTACATTTCAAGGGTTTTATTATATTAAGGTGTTAAGTGGGTGATATTGGTTTAAGAGTTCATTCTCCCTGAAATGTCACTTTACTTTATTTTCAACCTCTCATGTCATGGGTTCCGGGTTTTAACTCTGCCAGCAGAAATTTTCCGAACTACAGTCTGATCCACTGGCGTCATGATTCACTAAACTTATTCCCAATCCTCGATGCATACAATGTACTTCCACACAGTCAGTGGTGTCCAAATATCATTCTTTACCCATTTCATTGTCTCTTTAGAAAAACCTATTTGATGACCTAGGATGGCACATTGGTAGATTTGCCACCTCACCGCTCCACTGACTCAGGCTCAGACACCCCCTCATTCATGTGGAGTTTGCACATCCTTCCTCTGAACATGTGAGTGTCCCCGCCCCCCACATGCTCCTGTTTACACCCACATCCCAGAGTTGACAGGTTAACTGACCACTGTACATTTTCCCTAATCA
Organism: Mobula birostris; assembly: GCF_030028105.1. NCBI lineage: Eukaryota > Metazoa > Chordata > Chondrichthyes > Myliobatiformes > Myliobatidae > Mobula > Mobula birostris. Next base: position 153,488,621 of record NC_092373.1, read on the forward strand.
GTAAGTGAGGGGTAGCATATGGGGAAATGATGATAATAAGGGGTGAATAAGTTACAGAGATGATTAGTGAAGAAAAGGATTGCTCAGTGACTGAAACAGCCTCTTTTTATGTTTTGAGGGAGTATGGAAATATGAGCTGCAATGAAAAAGTAGGCCTCACTGCACAGGTAAGATCTGTCTCTGCAGATTAGGAACTCTAGCCATACCTGGTCCATGGGTAAGAACTATGCTGTATGGATCCATCTACAGGTAGGATACTTTTAATTCTTTTACTTAACCGTTGGTTCCAATCAGCCCAAATCCCCAGCTTCATTGCAGATGTTCTTCAAGTCCACAACTACTAGATTTGGACTTAATCATGCCCTTAATTCCTTCACAGCAAAATAGGATTGTATCCTCAAACTTGAATGCTCTGGCCCAATACTGAAAAACCCTTCACTCACCTCAATTTCCCTTCAGCCTGAACATTTGACTTTCCTTATGGTACACTAGCCATTTCCCCATCTATAAGCCTTTCTCAACTGCAGTGAACACCCAAAACCTGCAATTTCCATGTTTAATGTATTTCCACGCTAGCCAAGCCAAAAAAAGAAAAGCCTATATACACTCACGTACAATTGCTGAACAGGTGAGATAGGTGAAGTAAGGAAGGTGGACTGGGAATTCACAAAGTACGTCCAGGCGACCTACCAGTTTAATAAACATTTGATGGACAATTTCCCCATCTCATTTGTGTTTTCTGATCTTTGAGCCTACGAAAAGTACTGGATACAGTCCAGTCCAACCACAGACAAAACCCTCCCCGCCAGTGAGCACATGTACGAGGAGTGCGGCATCCATCATTAGGAACCTCTACCATGCAGGCCATCGTCCCATCACGAAGAAGGTACAGGAAACTCAGGTCCCACACCACCAGGTTCAAAAACAGTCATTAATCCTCAACCATCAGGATCTTGAACCAAAGGGAATAACTTCACTCATCCCAACACTGAGCTGATCTCACAATCTGTGGACTCACTTTCAAGGACTCTTCAACCCATGGTTTTCGATGTTTATCGATTATTTTTCTCTCTCGCTTTTTGTATTTGCAGTTTGTAGTCTTTTACGCATTTGTTGTTTGCCTGTCTTTGTTGGGTGTGGTTATTTATTGATTCTATTGTGTTTCTTTGTACTTACTGAGTATGCCCACAGAAAATGAATCTCAGTGATATATATATAGTTAGATAATAAATTTACTTCGAACTTTCAGCCAGAGGCCAAGGCTTGTATTAAGTGACAAAGGGAAACTGGAGTGAGCAGCTAAGATGGAGTGCAGCTTTATTTTCTAAAATAGTTCTGCCTGTTTTATTAATCAACAATACATTATTGATACATGAATTTTTCATTTAATTACATTTCTATGCAGTGCCACAGGACATGTTACATTAAAAGCTATATAAGTGGAATTAGCTACTGTAGTCATAATATTATTTCCAGCCACATTTATTATTGGTTATTATGATTTGTAATCTTATTGTCAGCTGATGTTTATAAAGCTCATGCGCTCTCCATGCCTAGGGTTCAAGTACACTGGTATCACAGCTCAGGTCTACATGCAATATCTAGTTTCCTTCTTTAAGCTGTAGTGGAGCAAGGTTAAAGCTGGTAATTAACAATCCCAACTGATCTTAATGCATTGAAAACATATATTTTGTCCTAACTTTGTCAAGATCTTCAAGAAAATAAGTCATGCCAATTTGTTCCCTTTTTTTCATCACTTTCACAAAATGGAACACAACTGAAATAAATTTTGCACTGGAATGTAATTATAAATGTCAATTAATTACAGTGAAAGAAAAGTTATAGTTTAGTGATTAACAACATTAATTACAGCAAGACTAAAATCAATACTATAGAATAATTTATGTAGCATTTTTAAAACAATCAGAATAAAAATACAAGTTTCTGTAAATAAAATTAATTTCTCCTTTGACTGAGATGAAGGATAATAATTCAATGGAGTTTTACTTCACCAAAACTTCTGCTGCAGATTCCAGTCATAAAACTGGCCACTGTCTCTCCTGACAACCAACCTGATCAGATACACAAACCCCAGTCTATCACAAAAGCCAGCCTCCTCTCTATTGATCCTGTCTATACTTCTAGCTTCCTCAAAATAGCCAATATGTTCAGACCCCTTCCCACCCTGGTCATTCTCTCTTCTCCCCTTTTCCATCGGGTAGAAGATACAAAAGCTTGAAAACATCTCACTAGGCCCAAGGACAGATTCTATTCTGTTGTTTAAGATTCTTAAATGTATGACAAAGATGAAATTGTGATTTCTCACAACCGTTTTGGCCCTTGTACCTTATTGTCTGCCTGCACTGCACTTCTTCTGTAACTGTAGCACTATATTCTGCATTGTTTTTGTTTTTCCTTTGAGGTACTTATGTTTGAAATGATCTGTATGGATGACGTACAAAACAAAGTTCTTTGTTGTATCTTGGCACATGGGACAATAACGCAGCGGTTCCCAAACACCAGGCCGCGGACCGGTACTGGGCCGCAAAGTACGTGCTACCAGGGCTGCGAGGAAACGATACGAGTCAGCTGCACCTTTCCTCATTCCCTGTCACGCACTGTTGAACTTGAACATAGGGTTGCCAACTGTCCCGTATTTGCCGGGACATCCCGTATATTGGGCTAAATTGGTTTGTCCCGTATTTCCCCCGCTAAGGTAGAGCATTCCTATGAAACCTTTCGTGCCAAAATGGCATGAAGCGAAGAAGCAATTACCATTAATTTATATGGGAAAAATTTTTGAGCGTTCCCAGACCCAAAAAATAACCTAACAAATCATACCAAATAACACATAAAACTGAAAATAAATAACACTAACATATAGTAAAAGCAGGAATGATATGATAAATACACAGCCTATATAAAGTAGAGATAATATATGTACAGTATAGTCGGGAAGATGAAGGCAAAATCTATCTGTGCAAGAAAAAATCGGCACGTACGCGCATGCGCACATCACATGCACACATCACGCATGCGCACACAGGTGCCCACGCAAGGCTTCATGGTCATGGTAGTCTTTCCTGGGATGAAGTGTCCTGGGATTTGACTGCTACTTTTGTCCATTATTTGGGAGTGACAAAGTTGGCAACCCTAACTATAGAAGACATATTGAGGTGAGTTTAACCCTACTTGAACAACTCCCCCCCTCCCCCCCCACCGGTCGGCCGGCCGGTCCGCAAGAATATTGTCAATATTAAGCCGGTCTGTGGTGCAAAAAACGTTGGGGACGCCTGCAATAATGAACCAATTACCTATTTCAATAATATAGTACCAGATGAATCCTGCCCTGTAGTGCCTCTTGGAACAACTTCAAATAAAAATGTGAACACTTTTTCAAACAAATACAGAGAAGATAAAAGCTCTGCCTAGTCTCCCATCTTCTACCTGAGAAGTGGGAACCAGTGGTGTCAAGCCAGAAAGCACTTTGAGAACCTTAGGCCCGTCTGGTGCCATAATCCATACAGAAAGCTGTGATGTAAATGTCCATGGAAAAAAACAAACATTTTTACTATTTGTTCAGTGGACCTCACTGGTAAATTTGGTATTTTTGACTATTCCTAATTCCCCATAAATTAAGGGATAGCTTAGACATTTCAGAAGATAGTTAACAATCAAGCTGAGATCAGATAGGTGAAGTCTAGGAAACTTACTTCCTCAAAGGGCAATAGCAAACTAAATAATTTCTTGTAAAAATGGAAATTTTATGAACAAAATTACTGTGAACAGCTGTTGTTAAATATTTAATTAACTCACGTATTTAATTTACCAGTATAGTGTAGAACTCTGGATTATTAGTCCAGTACTATCAGCAGTTCCTTACAAACTTTTTCTACATAAAAAAGATTATATAGTGCATTACACAAGTGCTTTTAGTACTGTATATAAATGTATATATTTCTGCTCTTAAGGTATGGGCACTGCTGGTAATAGTAGATTTACTACTGTAGCCAAACATACAGCAAGAGATGTCATCTATGTCAATAATTTGGATGAGAATGTACAAGGTACGGCTAATAAGTTAACAGGAGATAATAAAATAGGTAGTTATCAAGATTTACAGAGGGATTTTGATCAGCTGGGAAGCTGGGCGGAAGAATGAACAATGGAGTTTAATTCAGATAAGAGCAAGGTTTTACATTTTGGGAAAATAAATGACTGAGGTGGGCTTTAACGGTAAATTGTACAGACCTGGGGAGTGTTGAGGAACAGAGGGACCTGGGAGTACAAGTACTGTACATGGTTCCCTGAAAGTGACATTGCAGGTAGGCAGGGTGATGAAGAAGGCACTGGCACATTGGTTTTCATGTCAAGACATTGAGTATAGAAATTGGAATGTTATGCTGCAGTTGTACAAGACATTGCTCAGACGAAATTTGGAATACTGTACTCACTTTTGGTCACCTGACTGCAGGAAAGATGCTATTAGGATGGAAAGAGGGTAGAGCAAATTTACAAAGATGTGGCTGGGACTTCAGGGACAGAAGTATGGAGAGAAGGTGAGCAGAACTAAATATAGCGGAATGAGAGGGGATTTTACAGAGGGGAATAAAATCTAAAAGGGTGGTGGGCTGGAGATGCGTCTCTACCCAAAGGATGTTAAGGAGCTCCTTTCCTTTGCTAACCTACAGATCACCCTTGGGCAAGTTGTAGCATCTGCTTAGCCCTCCAATCAGGGTCACATGAAGCCATGGGAGCAGGTGGTGGATGGTCATTTGAGCAACTGGTGAATGCCACAAGTCCTGGTTATGCAACCAGTGACACCAGGCGGGCAAGCTCTGAAGGCTATTAATAATGTCTGGGGTCACCCATCTGGTAAAGGCACTGCCCAGAAGGCGGCAATGCCAAATGACTTCCGTAGAAAAATTTGCCAAGAACAAGTATGGTCATGGAAAGACCACGATCGCCCACGTCATACAACATGGCACATGACAAACGAACAATAAAATCACAAAGGCACACATGAGGGGAATGCACATAGATTTTCTTTTGCCAGGGTGGAGAATCAAGAACTAGAGGGCATAGATTTAATATGAGACATATTTGATAGAATAGAAGGGCTGGAACCGTTTTCTTTGGAAAAGAGAAATTTGAGGGGCTTGAAACTATGCTGTTTCACTCTCATCTTCAGGCCCATCCCCTTAACATGCTTCTGAGGTAAGTGTCTATACCTGGTTGGTTCTGGGAGTCCTGGAGTGGATTGACCCAGACTGGAGTTTAAATGGCTGCGTAAGGACAGGGTTAGATGGATTTAATTGGACTGGAAGGTAAGCGATTTCATTCTGCACTGACTTGGAATACCTGGAAGCTTTTTTTCAATTTCAATGCTTCTTGAACGTTAACCAACATTCTGGAGAGTCTGGAGATTTATCTATCTTTTGATCTCAGTGGGTTCTATTTTATTATTCTACAACAAATTAAATTTCTCATTTCTTTCCTTTTAATTAATTTTTAATTTTTAATTTTTAAAACCAGTCTCATCTATGTAGGCCATTTCAAAGCAACATTCCCAGTAAGAGGGTCCTTGCTAATAACTCCTTCTGACAGAAAGGGTTAATCTGCTTCTGATTAGCATCCAGTGGCCTTCAGAGTGAAAGAGAGTGAACATCAGTCAGGGATTAGGTGTCAGGTCTCACAGTTATGATGGGATAAATTCTGGGTTTATCAGGATTTTGATAAACTGATCAATCGGTTTACCACCAGCAACAATCGGAAAATTAAAATTTCCTAGGGGCACAAAACATCACTGCCTCTTTAACAAGTCAAACCACAGAGTTTCAGAAAAGCAAACAAAGTCAAATTTCAACTTATATGTACCTCTGAGTGATCAAAGTATTCTATGTCTCTGTAATTACTCTCTGCATAAATAATTCCTACAGCATTTCCCATAGTCTGTCACTTGGCATTCTGGGATATGGTGAATTACTGTTGTAGGCCTCAGAAATGCCTTTAATGGCATTTCCTGAGGTAAGTAATTTATTAGAGTCATAGAATCTTACAAAGTGAAAACAGGCCCTTTGAATCCAATGTGCCATGCTGACCAAGATTCCCATCCAAGCTAGTCCCAGTCACCTGCATCTGGCCCTTATCCCTCTAAACCTCTTTTATCCATGTACTTCTTAAATGCCTCTTAAACCCTTGTTAATGTACTGGCCTCAACCACTACAGAACAAAGTCAGGCAGCATCGCCGACAGCACATACCTTCCCAGAATGCTTAATGCATTCAACGCAGAAGAGGGTTGGAATGTCACCAACCAACCCAACAGCCTCCAATGCGCCTGGACCCAGTCACTGTAGTGAATGTAAGATCAGCATTCCAGAGAGTGAACCCATGCAGAAACCATCTGGCCTGGATGTTGTACCTGACCAGGTACTTAGATCCTGGGTAGATCACCTGACAGGGGTAGTTGCTGACAGCTTAACCTCTCTTTGCTTCAATCTGAGGCTTGCACCTGCTTTAAGATCACCTTACATACCAGTACCTAAGAAAAACTAGGTAACGTGCCTTAATGACTACTATCCAGCAGCTCTGGCTTCCATTACTATGAAGTGCTTTGAGTGCCTGATCATGGAATGCATTACATCTAGCCTCCCAAGTAACCCCAACCCACTAATATACCTACCACAGGAACAGGTCCTCAGTAGATAACATCTCCTTGGACGTACACTCATCTCTGGAGCATCTGGACAGTAAGGTGGTAGATAATTATTTACGACAGCTTCGCCCTATGTATTATTATTCCAAGCAAACTCATCTTCAAACTCCTTGAACTGAGACTCAACATCTCCATTTTCCCCTTAGCAGCTGAATCCTTGGCGTCCTGACCAACAGACTGCAATCAATAAGGATAAGCAGTGATACCTCTGCCACAGTTATCCTCAATACTGATGCCCCAACAAGGCTGTGTCCTCAGACCCGACTCTATTCCCTATACGTTCATGAATGCATGGCCAGATTCTGCTCTAACTCGAGCTACAAGTTTGTAGCTGGGATACATCTTAAATAACAACAAGTTGCAGCACAGGAAGGAGATAGAGTGCCTAGTAACGTGGTTTCATAGCATCAAAATTTCTCTCAATGTCAGCAAAACAAAAGAGCTGATCGGTGGACATGATCCTATTTACATCAATGGTGCTGCAGTCGAGAGGGCTGAGAGCTTCAGGTTTTTAAAGAGTGACCATCACCAACAGCTTGTCCTGGTCCAATCATATTGGCATCACAGTAAGAAAGCTCACTAACATGACTATTTCCTCAAGACAACCTTGAGCACATGGCCATTCTGATGTCACATGATCAAATCTCCAGGAATATAAATTTGCTCTCACTATCCACAAATCATAATTCAAACTGGTCAAAACTACATTACTTCAGATACCGGAAACCTGAAATAAAACTGCAAAATTGTGCAAATATTCAACAAGTCAGCCAGCATCCATGAGAGTAAAACTGGATTAGTATTTCAGTTTGATGGCTTCTCATTAGCCTGACCTACTGAACATTTTTTTCTGGCTGTAATTCTACCTTCATCACAGAAACAAAACCCAAAATGCTATTACCAATTTGCAATTAAAATGTAATTTTCTCCTTTGGGGATAAGATATTTCATGACATGAAAATCGGTATATCATTGTGATTCTTCAAACACTGACATATTATTCAACAACTACAATATAAGCTACATAAACTCAAGCTAAGCCTTTCTCTAGAAAGAAGACTGACTTATCATACAACAGACTGGTGGCTCTCTTAAGCTCACAAAAAAAGATTTCCACAGGTAAATCACAAGTCAAATCCTTAGATTTTAGATATTAGAAATTTCACTGCATTAGCAAAAAATTCTACACTACCTACACCAACTAAACTGTCAGGAACCATAGAGGATGCTTGACACAAATGCGGAGCAGCAGAGATGATTTAGCACTAAGCAATATTTTTAAAATAAACTGCAAAATAACATACCACAAAACAAGAGAGAACAAATACTTATCATGACAAGGTAACTGAAGGCTAGGAGCAACGAGTTGAGGCTGGCTTGTTCGTGGGTGAATGGAAGTTGGTTTTAAATAGTCTATAGGTGAGGAGTTGGAAACAGATGACTCCGGTTAGACTAGGATGTGCCTGCCTGTGCAGGCCTGACAGGAAACACTCTCTGCCTCACAGCCATGGCAGGATGATCCAGATAGGTCCAGTGAAACTCCTTGAAGAGCAATGGATCTAAGATTAAACTGGACGGCACTCAAGACCTCTCCCTCCCCAGCCAATCAGGTAATAAACATACCATTCTTGATGATGTGAATCCATCAACCAGTGAACCATATACGCTGGACCACATGCCACAATCCCAATTGTGGAGGTACGGGCTCAGGTGGGTTGAGTCGACCATGGACAACAGTCTTGAGGTAAAACCTGTGGAAGATCCTGAGGGATGGTGGTAGCTAGAGATGTGACTGGATTGATGAAATGGGTAATCTTTAAAGGACCAATGAACATGGGTAGGAGCTTGAGGGAATTGGTACACAGGAACAGATCTTGGGTGGACAGCCAGATACTGTCCCCAAGCCGGAGTAGTTTGGCTGGGCACCACCGGCAGCTGGTCTGGTGGCAGTGGGCACGGTCAGCACAGTTGGTCTGGTGGCAGTGGGCACGGTCAGCACAGTTGGTCTGGTGGCAGTGGGCACGGTTAGCACAGTTGGTCTGGTGGCAGTGGGCAGGGTTAGCACAGTTTGTCTGGTGGCAGTGGGCATGGTTAGCAGCTACGATGCTTCCCCATGCCCTCCTCCAAACATTCCATCAGCAGCGAACCAGGGGCCTGGCAGACAGAACCTCCACCACTGGCTCCTCTGTGCGGAATAACAGGGGCTGCTGGCCATGAAAGGGTGATATACTACTCTCAGAGGGGGTGTGTGGATTGTGGGACAGTTCAGCCCAGAGCCATGTGGAAGGGTTAGAAGTGGCAAGGCATTACAGAAACTACTCCACTTGCTGATATGCTCTCCTGACTGCCCGTTGGTCTGGGGTTGATAGGCAGAAGACAAACTCACTGAGGTGCACAGGAGGGAGCAGAAGGCTCACCAGAAGCTGGAGATGACCTGTGGGCCCGTGGAGGTGAACTACATGTTGGAGGACCAGGTCTGCTGTCTCAGGGCTGACAGGTGTTTGGGGAGGGCAGTGAACCAGCCTGACACTCATGATCACTGTGACCCCATCAGAAGGTGGCAAACCAATGATGAAGTCCATGGCGATGTGAGGCCACAGGTATTGAGTGCCTGGCAGGGGCCACAGAAGCCCAGGGGACTGCTCATTGGAGGAATTGGACTGGGCACATTAAAGAGAGGCAGCAATGAACTAATTTATATCTATGATCGCAGTGGGCCAACAGAACTGGTGTTGCACAAAATCCAGAGTCCACCATGCGCCTGGAAGGCCGGAGAGGGGTGAGGAGTGAGCCCACTGGAATATTTCAGTGTACGGCTGCTCAAATGTATATGTGGTTGTCAGGCATGTCAGCCAGAGCATGCACCTGCCGGGGGGTTTGGAGGATCTAGTTCTCAAGATCCCAGATAACTGAGGTGAGGATCTGCGGGAATGGAATGATGGTGATCTCCAATTCAGCTGGGTCAAATTATTATGACAGGGTGTCCACCTTAGAGTTCATGGAGCTGGTTCAGTAGGAAATAGTGAGGCTGAATTGCTCAAAGAAAGGAGCCCAGTGAGCCTGACATGGGTTGAGTTGGCGGGTCTGTTAAATAGATATGAGGTTCTGAAGGTCAGTCTCAATCAGGAAGGGCTCTGTGTTTCCCATCACCCAAAATCTCCATTCCTCCAAGGCCCCTTTATTAGTGAGTAGCTTCCTCCCTCTACTCCATAACAGTGCTGTGCAGAGTTGATCTTGCACAAGAAGGCACAGGGTGTGTATTCCTATCTGGTCTTCATTGGGAGAGATGGCCCTGACACCCACATCAGATGCGTTCACCTCAACCACTAAAGGTCCGGAGGAGATTGGACGGTGCAGAACACAAGTAGCGATGAGGCGTCTCGAGCTCCTCAGAAGTGTGGTCTTCGGCAGTAGACCAGGTTATCCATGAGGAAGGTGATTTGGTGAGAGGAGCAGCAACATGGCTGTAGATCCTGATAAAACAGCTGCAGGGGTTGGAGAATCCCTAGAAGCTATGAAGCTGGTTGAGGGAGCATGGTCAGGGCCATTCAGATGACAGTGAGCACTTCCTCTGGGTCCATGTTTATGCCTTGGGGTGAAAGGATGCAACCCAGGAAATGTCTAGGGTGTGAAACTGATAATTCTCTAATTTGCAGTACAGTTGATTTTTGAGGAGATGAAGGACTGAACGGACATAACAGACATGGCATTGGAGGTCCTTGGAGAAGATGAGGATGTCACTAAGGTAGATGACCACTGTGTAGTATGTCTCAGGGAATCTCATGAATGCAGGTTTGGAAAACAGCTGGAGCAATGGAAAGTCAGAAAGGTATCAAGTATCAAGTCAGACAGGTATATGGAGGAATTTAAGGTGGGGGTTTATATGGGAGGCAGGATTTGAGGGTCGGCACAACATTGTGGGCCGAAGGGCCTGTGTGTGCTGTACTATTCTATGTTCTATGTTCTATATCCATAGTGACCAGTAGGTGTTATGAATGCCATCTTCCACTCATCCCTCGGCGGATGTTGATTAGGTTGCATGCGCTCCGCAGATCCAGTTTGATGAAGACCTGGGCCTTGTGAAGTGTTTGAAATGCGTCTTCTATCAAGGAGACAGTAGCGGTTTTTAATGGTGACTCTGTTGAGTCCATGGTAGCCAGTTATGGACGGAGAACACCCCTCCCCATCTTTCTTTGTGACAAAGAAGGATCGTGCGTCAGCTGGGTTCTGGGATGGTCAAACGAAGGCATGCTGTTAAGCTTAGGGAATGTAGTCATTTATGGCTTGAGTCACAGGAGGGAAGAGGGAGAACAAGTGACTCTGGGGACAAGTGGTGCCCAGAAATCAATCACACAAGCACGTGGCTTGTATAGTGACAGTGAGCTGGCTTCCCTTTTGCTCAAGGCGACAGCTAAGTCATGGTAATCATGTGGGAGCTTGGTTAAGGCAAGTACTTCCTCTATCTCCATGGATTTGCAGGGCCAAATCAGCTGAGTTTTCAGGTGGGTGGTTGCGCAGATGAGTCCTCTACTCAGCAGTGAACTGGATGACCAGGTGAAGAGTGAAGAGCCAGAGGTAACCCAAGATGAGAGGAGTGTTGGGTGAGTCAATAAGAAGGAATTGGATGTACTTGTGGTGATCTCCAATACTCATGTGCTCAGGCTGTGTGTGCGCTCTGACCATCCCAGATCCCAAGGTACATCCGTCAATGGCCGTGATGCCGAAAGGGTGAGAGATAAGACTCAGTAGGGCGTCCAACCTGCAGAGTGTCTGGTCCAGAAAATTGGCTGTTGTGCCAAAGTCCACAAAAGCCTCTTGTGTGCATAGAGCTGTCAGAGATTTGGTGGAGGACAGAGAGTATGAGTTGGGTTACAGTGTTGGAATGAGGAGCTGGGAGGAGCTTACCAGATAGAAGGCCCCTTGTCTCTACCTGGTGGTGCAATTTCCCGGACACAATGGGCACTTGATGTGTGGGAGATTGGCTGCTCCACAGTAAATACACAAGTTGTTCCTCCACCAACACTTATACTCTTGTGGAGAGGGGGTTAGGAGAACTCCCCCAAACTGCTTGGGTTCTGGGGGCATTGCCAATGAGGGTCCTGAAGCCTGGAACAGAACTGGGATTCAGGCTGCTGATCTGAAGGTCCTTCCAAAATACACTCATCAATACAGAGGGCCACAGTGACGATACTTTTGAGGTCCTGGGTAGACAGCTCATCTTTTAAGAGCTGCATTCCAGCTGCACTTTGCCACGAAGGTTCTGAATTCCGCAATGCAATCCAGCTCTAAGCATGAGCTTTGATGCAAATGAAGTATCCAGTCCATTGCCCCATTTCCACTTCCTGGATAGTCGAAAACCCAGTGCAGCTCAGTGGTGAATTCTTTTTAATTCTTGCAAATGTGGGTTTTATTGTTCAAGACAGAGGTGGTCCAAGTCAGAGCCCACCCAGTCATGAGATGAGAAAGTCAATCTTCAATCGGTCTGTAGAATACAGAGAGAGCTGGGGTTCGAAGTGTGAGACTCACTGGGACAGTAGGCTTCAGCATCAGTTTGGGGATCTTTCAAAGTGCTTGGGTACTTTGGATCTGGGGCTCCGAGGTAGGAGGTTGAGTGGGGTTCCTGTATTGAGACAGAGAGTTGCTTGGGAGTGGCAAGTAGATGGTCGACAGTTCCCTGCTGCTTCTGGATCATGTACTCCAGTTGACCGATAACTTCCTTTAGGTGAGCATAACTCTGCTGGGTCAATCGCTGTTTCACCCATCCTGCCAGGAACTGCAGCGGAGGCCTGACCCAAACGTACAGCAGCAGAGGCATTTTAGCATTGAGCAACACTTTAATAATAAACTGCAAATTAGCAAGCTACTAAAGGCCACAAAACGAAAGCAAACAGATACTCAACAAAAGAAGACAGCAAGAAAACTAAAGGCTAGGGAACAACTGGTTGAAGTTGGCTGGTTCAATGGATGAAGAAGGAGTGGAGGTGAGAGCTGGGTTTAGGTAGGATGCAGGTGATGAGTCGGAGATGAGTGACAGGTGGGTCCTGTCAGCAGGGTGGAGACTGGGAAGTGCCTACTTGTATTGGCCTGACATAAACAACTTGAGGATTCTGCTGCTCTCAGAAGCCCATACACAGAATGACGATATATTTAACTAACATTCTTATTCATTGTGGTTCTTTATGTCTTAGTTACTGACAACTGCACTCAATCAAGCTTGGAATCTGTTGACCTGTTGAACATAAATTTCCTAATCACTTCAATAATGAGCATTCTGTGTCTAATGCAATCAGATATTTAACTGTCTTCCAAAGGCATATCATTTCGACAACAGTCAACCCAAAGGACTAGAAAAGTAAGATATGTTTACACTTCTGGCATCTGCATCTGTGGATTTAATCACTGCAGCTGACACAATAGTTTTATTTCCTGTGAGTGTATTTGCTTTTCTTAAATTTATAAACCGTGCAGTCTAAGTGTACTTGATGGCCTGGTAGTAAACGCACTTAAAACAAAAAAAAATATTAGAAGTGCATCATGTTTTCATGTTTGGAATCAAATATAAGATTTATAATTTAACTAACCTCTTCTTCTCTTTCTTAAAGGCTTGGTCATTAGAAACAGCCTAAGTCACTACATTCCACAATAGAGTTCCATATTTACTACTCATCCTTACTCCACTCAATAAAGAAAATACTTTACAAGGGATTATGCCAGTAATAAATCGAACCCAACTACCATTAGCCATTGCACTTTAACCTACCAGATTCATTCATCTGAATCCCCAAGCTCTTTATTTCAACAGATGTCTCACATTGGAAACATTTATCAATTGTTATGTGCTGACTCAACAAAGCATATTTCCATTAATGTCAATGACATTGTATCATGGTCCCATTATCCTGTTCTTTAACCCTGGCAGTTGGGTAGCAGCACTTCTTAAAGTAAATCAGCCAGATTTCCAAGCTGACTGCTTCTGTACATAGCATTAGTGGTTTTATCATTCTCCACAGCTATGAGTAAGAGCATAGAAAGGAATTTTGCCATAAGATGCATGGAGTCCAAAAATAGTTTAATTAAAATTAAAATATCAAAATTTTCAAAACGAAAATGTTGTAATTCTGCTTAATTTGGAAATCAATGATGATGTAAAAGCATGCCGTTGAATTTGCACATTCATGTTTGATTTCAAGTAGTCCCTACTAAAGGTAATAATTAAGGTTAAAGTCTGTCCCGAGCCTTGTGGCCCATCAGGCTGATTCTTATGTCGGTTTCTGTGGCGTGAAGCGACTGAGAGTACGAGACTCCGCCACCCACCCCCCCCCGCCCCCCGGTATGGGTATAGGACAGACTAAATAATAAAGCAAGCAGAGAGTGTAATTCCTGAATTATTGGTAGTGATTATGGCAAATTTTATACATTTCAGCAAAAAGGAGACTAACAGGACCCAATTAAAGAAATACCTTTACCATGGTAAAGTATCGTCCTTGCAGTGTCATTTTTATCATCTGCAAGAAACATGATGTAATTTGATCTGAGTGAATCATAGAGATGGCTGCAGAGGAGTTGTAGATTTGAGAATTGTCCAGGTTATGAACAAATCACAGGAACAGAAACCTACCATAACCTGGGGAGAACTTGCACAAGTATGTATGGTTGGCTATAAGGTTCATCCTGGATTTTTAAAACACAGTAATGTTGGCATTGTTTCCGTTTAAATAGGTGACAGACTTTGAGGGAGTGGCAACAAGTAAGAGATCCAATATTTGCAGTGATCTTCTAAAGAAATGTAAAAACAACAAATTAGAAGCACCCTCCAACTTCCATTTTACAGCAAAGTATAAGGCAACCATGCCACTGATTTCATCTTGCTTCAAAATATCCTTCAGCTAGGAAAATCTCCAATTTATAAGTACTTTCTATGCTTCAAAATATCTTTCAGGTGGGAAAATCGCCAGTTTATAAACACTTCCTCCGAGATAATGTCAGTCATATATCAACAAGACGCAACCAAAAGGAGAAGTTGATTGCCACTGTCTTCACATTAGGCAACAGCCAGACTGAAGCTGCTCATCTGAATAATGTGAACAATAGCTTCCTTTTCACCCGCACTGTTTCAGATCAGATTCTGTGAGCCAATTCTCCAAGTTCAATCATTAAATCTGACTGTTTAATTCCTGTAGCAGAAATCACAAACCAACAGCTTGCATTAAATTCAAAATCATAAATAACGCAGCAGCAGCATAAAAATGTTAAAGTTACCATGGATGTAATTGGTAAGCAACATGTTGAACAGGAAGGTCCACTTTGTAGTGTATTTCCTTGTCCGGGATCACTCAACCATTAAATCACTTCAATGCCAGATTTATTTTATGAGCACAATTCCACTTGAGCTGGTGTTAGGCCCTTGGTTGCTCATTATCTTTCTCAATGATCTGAATGATGGTGGTAGAGAGCCTATCCATTAACTCAGAGCCCATGAGATATCTCGAAATATAAATCAAACTGTACCTTGGCCCAGGAATGGTTTAATGTGCACCAATCATCATTACTGAATTTGCCTATAGGAATGTCCTATGTCACAGGTTATCAACTGACTCTTTGCTACATAGATAGACTTATGTGAACTCATTCATATGTTAATCATGTTGTAACAGCCCGTAGCAAATTAAATGTAATGGAATAAAATAACCTTTTTTACAGAAATGAAATTAACCAGTTTGGAATGGCTGGGCTTATTTTGTACAGGATGAAACCATTCCTTTCATCTGACTGTACTCGAATACAGTCGTCACACTTACACTGATCTCACAACATAACTGCCTTGGTATTAAAGTGCAATCTTAGACTTAGACCTGAGGCATCATCAATCACTCTCCTTATATTAACACCTGATTTAGCGTTTTTTTTTCCTTTTGCTTTCTGTAACTATCTAATTAAATACTCTCTCTTATGTGAAAAAAACTTATCTAAACCAAAATCTGCACATCAGTCCAACAAGACTAAACCATTCTCAAAAGCCTTCAGCATGTCACTTTATCAAAGATTTCTTGAAAAAGTATATTTCATATTTGATGGCAAAAATCAGCAGTTCCATTCCATCCATGCACACTGATAATGAAAATCCCAACTTGCTGACAGATGTTCACCGACATTTAAAGAGACTCAGATGCCGAATTTCAGTGACAGAATGGAAAGTTGCTTTAATTCCCTCATATTTACCAGAGAGAAGAACTCAAACAACATTTCTTACATCCTTCGTTTTTCTTATGACAGAAAAGGGGGTTATTCTGCCAACTCTCAGAGCAATCCTATCGGCCTATTCTCCCACTAATTTCCCTACAATCTATTCTTTCTCATGTATTTGCCAAATTGCCCTAGTTTCTCCTATCATTCTCCTGAAATAGCTGTAAGCTACGAAGCACCCTGCAAAAATCCTCTCACAGAGAGAACATGCAAACACCACAGAAATTGGTAAATGGATGGAAATCAGAACTGAACCCAGGTCATTGGAGCTATGAGGCAGTAGCACGCGTTACTGTGCTATTGCGTCAAGCTTCGCAGTTTTTGAACAACATAGGGAAATTACCATGAGGGATTACGGTTAATGTAGTACATGAAGATTGTTTTGAGTTCATTTGTATATTTTAGGTGTTTGCTCTTCTTTTTAATTTTTTCTTAGACATTTCAATAATTTTATTGGTACAAATAATATTAATAGTTATTTTTGTATGTGGTGAAATAATAGCATTTGACAGAGTGCAAGGAAAGTAACACTGCAGCTATCTGTAAGTGCGGAGAATGCTGAGTGAGGAATGGAAATGTAGAAGGTCCAGTGAGGAATGAATTTACTCAGTTGAACTGATATAATCACTTACTTGGGAAATATATCAAAACTAATACTAAATCAACCATCCCACTTAATAACTTCTTCACAACCAGCACTCTTACTGTGTCAGCATGGTTAAAGGAAAAGTATTAGAAAGTAAGCTGCAAAAAGTTGCTAAAGTTAATAACAATTTTAAAACTAATCCCATATCATGAAAGACATTGTTGATGAAATCCAATCAATGACCGTAGACTGGGAAATTTAACATTTAATATACAGTCTTATCTCTAACAGAAAAAAAATGTGATTTGCTGTAATATTTGACGTTCCTCTGCATTTCTTGCATAGTAACACATTTATTTTCATGATTAATTTTATAAAGTCCCACATACTTTCCGCAGTTGTCACAACTATGAGAAATGTATCAAAAGATAAAGTAGTGGCATTCCGTTCAAGGGAATGGGACATACTCTTTGCAATAGCAAGGTTAACAAAAATGCTATTGCAACAGCACTATCTACAAGAAGCTTTGCCCTCCACACCTCTCACTTACTTTGATAATTTTTCCACAGAGGGTGTGACTAATCAGTGGCAAGTAAAATGAGGAGGGAAAGAAGATATGCTCAAACAAGAACTCCTGAAAATAATACTGCAAGGAGCAGCTGAACAGGGCAGAATGATGGAAAGAAAAGTTCTGTCTGATAAAAAAGAAGAGGGAGATTCTCCCCAACACACCCTGTACCCATTGGGAATGTTTTAAACACACTGTTCTTACTTTATATATCAAATGTTTATATCATCCATCACTATATTCGTTCTGGTTCTGTGTCTCTCCAGTATTCATTACTGTTCCTTCTTCAGGAAGAAGAAGGTTGAGAGCTGATTGTATTATTCAGTAGCAATGGTGGAACAAAGAACAATTTACTAATAAATGGGTACAGTAACAATGCTCCAGGTACATCGACAAGGTCCCCCATCGCAGATGTAAATTACCTAGATGAAAGCATGGATGGGTGCGTTAGCCCCACATTTGCAGATGATAGAAAGGTTGATGGCATCTTGGAGAGTTTTGAAAATAGACAAAGTATACGGCAGAATATATGTGTTTCAGACACAGAAATGGGCAGAGAAATGGCAAATGCAGTTTAAGCTGGAACAATGTGAGGTGTTGCACTTTGGGAGGTCAAATGAAAAGGGAGAGTATATGGCTAATGGAAGGATTCTTACAACAGCATGATTTTCAGAGGGATCCTGGAGTTAAAGAATATAGCTTCCTAAAAGTGGACACACAAGCTGAGGCATGGGGTTCAAGAGTCAGGAAGTTAAGTTGCAGATATATAAAAATCTGGTTAGGAATCAGCTGGAGTACTGCATTCAGTTCTGGTCACCGCATTATAGGGAAGATGTGTGTAGGTTATGGAGATGGTGCAGAAGAGGTTTACCAGGATGCTGCCTTGATTAAAGGGTACATGCTACAAGGAGAGATTGGACAAACTGGAGTTGTTTTCTCTGGAATGGTGGAGGCTGCACGGAGACCTGAAAAAAGTTTATAAAATGGTGATAGGCATAGAGAGAGTAGACAACTTGTATCTTTTCCCAGGGTCAAATCTCAAGTACAAGAGAGGACATATTCAGGTTGAGAAGGGGTAAGATCAAAGGAGGTGTGCAGTGCAAATTTTCTTTACATAGAGTGTAGTGGGTTCCCAGAATGGGCAGATGGAGGAGTGGTGTTGGAGACCGATACTAGGGTCGGACTGTGGTCGGGCATGGCAGGGAGAGTTTTCTTCCTTCTCCCATCTGCGTGAGCTGTGGGACTTTCGAGAGACTTTGAACTTCTTACTGTGCCATGGCCTGTTCTTCATCAAGTTATGGTATTGTTGCACTGTTGTAACTATATGTTATAATTATGTGGTTTTTGTTAGATTTTCAGTCTTGGTCTGTCCTGTGTTTCTGTGATATCACACCGGAGGAATATTGTATCATTTCTTAATGCATGCATTACTAAATAACAATAAAAGAGGACTGTGTGTCCTCATAATATAATCTAATCTATAGAAACATTTAAGAGGCTCTTAAATAGGCCTATAAATATGCAGAGAATGGAGAGTTATGGACTAGTTCAGGCAGTAGGGATTTGCGATTCAGATTCAAAATTCAGGTTTATTTATACATTAAAACATCCGTGAAATGCATTGTAACACACACAAAATGCTGGAGGAACTCAGCAGGTCAGGTAGCATCTACGGAAATTAATAAATAATCGACATTTTAGGCTGAAACCCTTCTTCAGGACTGAAAAGGAAGAGGGAAGACGCCAGAATAAAAAGGTGATGAGAGAGGAAAGAGGCTAGCTGGAAGGTGAAAGGTGAAGTCAGGTGGGTGGGAAAGGTGTAGAGGAAGGGACCTGATTGGGGAGGAAAGAGGACTGTAGGAGAATAGGAAGGAGGAAGGGCTCCAGAGGGAAATAATAGGTAGGAGAGAAGAGGTAAAAGGCCAGAGTGGGGAATAGAACAAGAGGAGAGATGGAGGGAAAAAATTACTGAAAGGAGAAATTGACATTCATGCCATCAGGTTGGAGATTATCCAGACAGGTGTTGCTCTTCCACCCTGAAGGTGGCCTCATCTTGGCTCAAGTGGAGGTCACGGACTGACATGTCTGAATGGGAATGGGAATTGGAATTAAAACATTTGGCCACAGCAAAGTTCTGCTTGTGGCGGATGGAGCAGAGGTGCTCAACAAAGCAGTTCCCAATTTACAATGGGTCTCACCAATGCAGACGAGGCTGCATTGGGAGCACCAGACACAATAGACAACCACAGCAGATTTGCAGGTGAAGCTTTGCCTCACCTAGAAAAACCTCACCTGATGAAATACATTGTTTGTGTTAATAATCAACATACCCAAGGGTGTGCTGAAAGCAGCCCTACAAGTGTCACCACACATACTGACACCCATATAGCATGCCCCAAACTCTCAGCAGAAAACAAGCAACAAAACAACAACAGCAAAACAAGCACTGTTCCACCCTCACACATACGCAGTCCTCCTACCCCAAGACAGGCAGTCTTCCTTGGCTTCCAGCCTCCAGCAGACTCGGACTTGGGCTCGCAGACTTTGGACTTCAACTTTCCTAGCAGACTCACGGAGATTCAGAGACTCGGGGTTCCAGCCAAAGGGCTTCAATCCCAGACTTCCAATTATGTTCTGTTTTATAATTCCAAAACATAAAGAAAATCATGGAGCTGGGGATAAACATGTATACTTCACTTTTACTTTAGTGATGTGCGCGCATATGCTGTAGTGTTATAATGACATGCTATTGGTATACTTTTACATATAACCCATAATGAATTATTTAAACAAAGAATGCTTAATCAAACAATATATTTACAATATTACTCAATTACTAATGTGATATTAAATATACGACACTCTTCCCTGCATAACTATAAACTCCAACTCAATATAGAATGCATCTCAACTCTCAACTCGAATATGTAAGGTATTACCATAAGGCCACAAGACCATAAGACAAAGGAGCAGAAGTCGGCCATTTGGCCCATCGAGTCTGCTCCGCCATTTTATCATGAGCTGATCCATTCTCTCATTTAGTCCCACTCTCCCGCCTTCTCACCCATAACCTTTGATGCCCTGGCTACTCAGATACCTATCAATCTCTGCCTTAAATACACCCAATGACTTGGCCTCCACCACTACCTGTAGCAATAAATTCCATAGATTCACCACCCTCTGGCTAAAAAAATTTCTTCGCATTTCTGTCCTGAATGGGCGCCCTTCAATCCTTAAGTCATGCCCTCTCGTACTAGAATCCCCCATCATGGGAAACAACTTTGCCACATCCACTCTGTCTATGCCTTTCAACATTCAAAATGTTTCTATGAGGTCTCCCCTCATTCTTCTAAACTCCAAGGAATACAGTCCAAGAGCGGACAAACACTCCTCATATGTTAACCCTCTCATTCCCGGAATCATTCTAGTGAATCTTCTCTGTACCCTCTCCAACATCAGCACATCCTTTTTTTAAATAAGGAGACCAAAACTGCCCACAGTACTCCAAGTGAGGTCTCACCAGCACCTGATAGAGCCTCAACATCACATCCCTGCTCCTATACTCTATTCCTCTCGAAATGAAAGCTAATATTGCATTTGCCTTCTTCACCACCGACTCAACCTGGAGGTTAACCTTAAGGGGATCCTGTACGAGGACTCCCAAGTCCTGTTGCATCTCAGAACTTTGAATTCTTTCCCCATTTAAATAATAGTCCACCTGTTTATTTTTTCTGCCAAAGTGCATAACCATACACTTTCCAACACTGTATTTCATTTGCTACTTCTTTGCCCATTCTTCCAATCTATCCAAGTCTCTCTGCAGACTCTTTGTTTCCTCAGCACTCCCGGCCCCTCCACCTATCTTCGTATCGTCAACAAACTTAGCCACAAAGCCACCTATTCCATAATCCAAATCGTTGATGTACAATGTAAAAAGAAGCGGCCCCAACACGGACCCCTGTGGAACACCACTGGTAACCAGCAGCCAACCAGAATAGGATCCCTTTATTCCCACTCTCTGTTTCCTGCCAATCAGCCAACACTCTATCCACGTATGTAACTTTCCCATAATTCCATGGACTGTTATCTTGTTAAGTAGCCTCATGTGTGGCACCTTGTCAAAGGCCTTCTGAAAATCCAAATATATAACATCCACTACATCTCCCTTGTCTAGCCTACTTGTAATTTCCTCCAAAAATTGTAATAGGTTTGTCAGGCAGGATTTTCCTTTAAGGAATCCATGCTGAGTTCTACCTATCTTGTCATATGCTCTCTAGTTTTTCTAGTTTTATATATATACACACACTCACATACATCCATACATACACGCACATTTTCAAGACACTACATATGTATCTCGTGTGTGTGTGTGTGTGTGTATATGTGTATTAAATACATTTATTCTCTCCATAATTTCTCCTTTGACTCCTCTCACTTCCTTCAAAGAAAAGGTGTAGCCATGGCACTCGCTTGGGTCCCAACTAAGCCTACCTTTTTGTTGACAAAGTGGAGCAGTCTATATTCCAAGCTACATTGGTGACCGTTCTTCACTTTTCCTACACTACATCAATGACTGCTTTGGTGCTGCTTCCTACACTCATGCAGAGCTCATCAACTTCATCAACTTTGCCTCCAACTTCCACCCTGCCCTCAAATTTACCTGGTCCATTTCAGACTCCTCACTCTCCTTTCTCCATCTCTCTGTCTCTATCTCTAGGTCTCTATCTCTATAGACAGCTTATCTACTGATGTCTCTTATAAACCCACTGACACTCACAGCAACCTAGACTATACATCTTCCCACCCTGTTACTTGTAAAAATGTCATCACCTTCTCTCAAATCCTCCATCTCCACCGCAACTGCTCTCAAGATGAGACATTTCATTCCAGAATGAAGGAGATACTTTCCTTCTTCAAAGTAAGGGGCTACCCTTCTTCCACCATCAATACTGCTCTCAACCACATCTCTTCCATTTCGCGCATGCTTGCCCTCACCCCACCCTCCTGCCACCCCACCAGGGATAGGGTTTCTCTTGTCCTCACCTACCACCCACCAGCTTCCTTGTCCAGCACATAATTCTCCAGAACTTCTGCCATCTCCAAAGGAATCCCACCGTCAGGCACATCATTCCCTTCCCCCTACTTTCTGCTTTCCGCAGGGATCGCTTCCTATGTGACTCCCTTATCTATTCGTCCCTCCCCACCAATCTCCCTTCTGGCACATCCTTGCAAGCAGAACAAATGCTACACTTGCCCCTACACCCCCTCCCTCACTACCATTCAAGGCCCCAAAGAGTCCTTCCAGGTGAGGCAGCACTTCACCTGTGAGTCTATTGGGGTAATCTACTGTATCCAGTGCTCCCGACGTGGCCTCCTGTATATTGGTAAGACCCAACGTAGATCAGGAGACCACTTCGCCGAGCACCAATGCTCCATCCGCCAGAAGAAATGGGATTTCCCAGTAACCACCCATTTTAATTCCACTGCCCATTCACATTCCGTCATGTCCGTCCATGGCCTCCTCTATTGTCGTGATGAGCCACAGTCTGGTTGAAGAAACAACTCTTTATATTCCATCGAGATAGCATCCAACCAGATGGCATGAGCACTGATTTCTCAAACTTCTGGTAATTGCTCCCTCTCTTCTTCACCATTCCCCATTCCCACTTCCCTTTCTTTTATGGTTTTCTGTCTTCTCTTACCAGATTCCCGCTTCTCCAGCCCTGTATCTCTTTCACCAATCAACTTCCCAGCTCTTTACTTCACCCCACTGCTCCACCCACTCCTCATCTCTTTTGCTCCAGTCCGATGAAGGGTCTCGGCCTGAAATGTTGACTGTATTCTTTTCCATAGATGCTGCCTGGCCTGCTGAGTTCCTCTAGCATTTTGTGTGTGTCACTTGGATCTCCAGAATCTGCAGATTTTCCCTTGTTTAAAATACATTGAAGTAGGATCTCTTTGAGCTAATCCACAAAACATTGTTTGCATCATGTCAAATCAAAAGAAAAATTCTAAAACCTGTGAAATTTCTATGGCCTTGCACAAAAAAGGTATTTATGGAAGAATGGTAAGAAAGAAACCTTAGCTTTAAAAAAGCATATCTTTGCCTGTCACTTAGAAGATACTGTAAAGATGTAGAAGGTCTCGTGGTCAAATGAGACTAAGGTGGAATTCTTGGCCTCAACACTAAGTGGTACATGTGGTGTAAATCTAATACTATGCATCAGCCATCCTTGCTATAAAGTATGGTGGAGATAGTGTCATGCTATGGGGGTGCTTTTCTGCAGCAGGGACTGGAAACCTGGTCAGAGTTGATGGGAAGATGAATGCAGCCAAATACACAGAGATATCCTGGATAAAAGTCTACTAGTCTCTGCCAGAAATCTTAAACTAGGGAGGAAGTATATCTTTCAAACAGAAGAGTGACCCAAAGCACACTGCCAGAGCAACACGGAGTAGCCTCAAATGAAGAAAATTCCTGATCTTAACCCGATCAATCATATCTGACAAGACCTCATGGTTGCTGTCCGCCATCACTCCCCAACTAACCTGGTACAGCTTGAGCAATTTTGAAAGAAGAAATGGACAAATCTTGCTCCATCATGTTGTGCAAAGCTAATAGAGTCTTACCCAAAAAGACTACTGACTTAGCTGTGAAAGGTAGTTCAACTCAGTACTGAGCAAAGGAGGATGAATACTTTTGAACTGTTGACATATCGGTTTTTGAATTTTTAGTTTTGCATGCCTTACAATTTACCCTGTTTTTTTGGCCTCTACTGCGAAAAAAGGAGCATGTGATTAACCAATAAAAATTCTCAGTTAAATTGACCAAAATCCGAGTTATCGCCAAATTGTCCTGGTTCCGCAACCAGTGGCACGGACCTTGTTAACTTGGGCGATGTCCAAGCCTGCATGACCGCTTGTTCTTGTCCCTCTCATCCAGAGGTTTTGGTGTGCAAATGTAGCATAAGCACAAGGGGTCCAGCCCAAGACCCTACCAGTCTGCCACCACTGGGACCCTGTTGCTGCGTGAATTAAGTCACTGAAGAAAGGTACTGGTGGATATGAAGCAGTCTCTTTATCTGATAAAACAAGATACAAGAGGCATCATATTGAGACACTTTTGGTGGAAAGTCTGGCTGGCCCACACTACCCCAATATTTTATGTGCTAAACATCAAAGGACAATTCCATATTTATAATGCATCCACAATGCTTTTTTATGAAATGACACACACTTCAAACCTCCTGATTTGCACCCATGTCACAGACATCCAAATAAATTTTAATCAGCACTGCAAGCGAGAGAAAGTCTGCAGATGCTGGAAATCCAAGCAACACACACAAAATGCTGGAGGAACTCAACAGGCCAGGCAGCATCTATGGAAAAAAGAGTACAGTCACTGTTTCAGGCTGAGATGAAGGGTCACAGCCTGAAACGTCAACTGTTTACTCTTTTCCATAGATGTTGCTTGGCCTGTTGAGTTCCTCCAGCATTTTGTGTGTATTGCTTAATCAGTATTGTCTGATCTGTGAACCAAGACTTTTAGGAACCTGTTGTTCAGATCTGCGTTTTAAATGAAATCTACAATCTATATTCAGATTTAAAGATTAGTGGCTGAAGTCATTTGCCAGATGTGCTAAACCCAAAAATTGCTCTAAAAGTCCTTCCTCTTGAATCTCCCAGACAAAAATTAGTTTGTATCAGGAAAGGCCAGTCTTAATGAGGATCTACTCAAATTGGGCAGCAGAAATGCTCTGCCTTGGAATTCCTCCTAATTATTCTATGTGCATCTATATCTGCTCTATCATCCCTAATCGCTACCAACAAAATGCCAAGCAGAGAGATTGTTCCAGAAATTTGAACAACAGTGTTTAGAAATGCAGCTTTGTTCATGTGCCTATTGGCTGTTCCCCTGCAGGCCGATTACAACTTAATCACATTCCTCGTCTTCATCCCTTCCTTCCCTAGTATCTAAAACTCTCTCATTCCAGCATCAGGCTCATAGGCCCTCTCATCAATGTACAGGAACGGGTTGGGCTGGTCTCCATCTGAATTACTGCAAGGGCCTCTCCCTGGTGGCACCCCTTCTGAACTGTCCAGTCGATCGCTGACCCAACTGCTGAAAAGGCTCAGCTCATTTATATTCACTCCCCATTCAGGCTGGAGGTGACTGCCTTCAGATCCCGTGTGCAACCTTCCTCAGTCTGCCTTGCTATCAAAGTTGTGGAACCTGCTGTCTCCACTTTAACTTAAATCCCTCCCCATCTATTTTCCCCAATATCTTTTCTATTCTATGCTATTCAACTACCTTCAGCAACCAGCCTTCATTACAGAGTACCATTACCATTACACTTTAGCATGATTCACGGGTTTATGTCATGCTTTGCGTGTCTTCTGCCCTCAAGTTTGCTGTGGGTCAGCTGAGGTCAGGTCTGGTGTGGCTGGCTGGTGTTCATCTCTTAGGTTCTCTGTAATTACATGGTTACAGGGTACATTTGATCCCCACTCTGTGGGGGCAACAAGAAGGTTGCAGTAATTCAAATGGAGACCACCCCGACCGCTTCCCGTACATCGATGAGAGGGCCAGGGAGCCTGATGCTGTACGGTTTAACCTGAGTCCAGTGTTTCCACTGGCTGCCTCACAGAGTTTGCACACAGATTCTAGTGTCACTTGTTAAAAAGACCATCTGTGGGCCTATTGATCGGGGAGCAAACTCTGCCTTTTCAGGTAGCACCCTCACTATAACTTGGTTACCCGGCTGTGGGAGTACTATCTACTTTAGCTCCGGCTCTGTCTGATCAACCGTGCTGATGTTGTTTTGCTCGGTTGTTCAACACTTTTAAGTTTGGTTACAGAGGTCTTTCACATACTGTGTCATTCTATCCCTGCAAGCTCATGGCTCACTGCAACCCGTAATCACCCCATAAGGGAGTCACAGTGCTTGCCCCATCAATAATTCGTAGGAGCTGAGACCCAGCGTGTGGTTTGGGGTTGCTCGTAATCTCATCAGGATTCCTGGTAATACATCAACCCGTCTCTTCCCCGTCCTGATTGTTCAATTCATCCTCTCTACGATTCCTGAACCCTGAGGATGGTAGGGCACATGGAATTGTTGTCAAATCCCCAACAGTTGGCACATTTCCTTCATCAGTTTCCCTGTGAAATGTGCTCCCTTATCCGAGTCCACCTAGACTGGTCTCCCGTCCTTGGGAGGGTTTCCTAAACCAGAATCCATACAGCGGTGCTGGCAGTGTTGTCCCTTATTGGGTTAATCCATCTAGATGTTTTCCCAGGGTCCCCGTGGCCATGGCTGGTTTGCCAGCTGTAGCTTTCTGCTTTTACTAGGGTTGTGCTGGACACAAATGATACAATGGTGGCAGAATTTTTCAACATCCTGCCCATCCCTGGCCACCACCAGTCCTGCTGGAGGGTTGTGATCATGCTCTGCCTTCCTTGAAGCATCACCCCATTATATAACTGAAGTAGTATCAAAACAAATAGTACAAAACGACCCTCATCTGAAAACAGAATACACAATCAAAGTGAAAAACGTTTTCAATTGCTGCAGGATGAAGGAGGCAAATCTTCCTGGGACATACTGAAGGAATCCATGGTTGTAGCTGCAAAAGAAGCCATCCCACGAAAAGAACAGAAAAGTAAGAAGAAATGGATAACTGAAGATATAATACAATTGATGCAACAAAAACAGACCATCAAGCCAAGAGACAGCGAAGAATACAAACAACTTGATAAGACAATAAAAAGAAAATGCTAAGAAGCTAAAGATAGATGGCTAAATGAGAAATGCTCAGAGATAGAAATGCTACAAACCATAACCCTGGAACAAAGTTGATGCACAATAAGATTAAAGAACTAACGGGGAAATTACCTTGCTCAGCAAATGGATGCATCAAGGCAAAAGATGGCAGCTTAATTATGAACAAAGAGGAAATCCTAAACAGATGGACAGAATATATAAAAGAACTTTTTGAAGACCAAAGAGGAGAAAAACCGAACATAAAGAAGAATCTTGAAGGATCTAGCATTCGAAAATCAGAAATTCGAGCAGCCGTAAATAAAGCAAAACGTAACAGAGCAACTGGTCCAGACAACATCGCTGTTGAAATGATACTAACAGAAATAGCAAATGAAATCTGTGATCATGGGGAGATACCTGATGATTTAAGTAAATCAGTGCTCATCACACTTCCAAAGAAAGAGGGAGCAACAGAATGTGAGTTACATCATACAATAAGCCTGATGAGCCACATGGCAAAAATTATTCTCAGAGTAATCATGATGAGAGCAAGACGCTGTACAAAACCAGAAATCAGTAAAGAACAATGCGGCTTTGTGGAGAACACTGGAACCAGAAATGCAATTTTCGTGCTACGGATGATCTGTGAACAAGCCATCCAGGTAGTAAAAGGCATCTACTTATGTTTCATTGACTATACAAAAGCTTTTGACACTGTCAGACAGCAAGACCTTCTGGAAATGCTTCAAGATCATGACATAGATGGGAAAGATATACGTTTCTTAAGAAACTTATACTGGGACCAGACAACATCCATCAGAATAGTAGGAGAAGTGAGTGAGTGAGTGCTACATTTATTCTATCCTGACTTATGGAAGTGAATGCTGGACCATTTCTCCAGCAATGGAAAAGAGACTAAAAGCAGCTGAATTATAGTTCTACAGGAGAATGTTAAAAATATCATGGACCACACACACATCAAATGAAGAAGTTCTCAGAAGAGCCCAGGCAGTTCGATCACTCATACCAACAATAAGAGAAAGACAACTCAGATTCCTCAAACACATCATGCGGAAAGATGAACTAGAAAAACTCATACTCTCTGGAAAGATTGAGGGAAGTAACCCTAGAGGAAGACCTCGGCTTATGTACATCAAAAGCATAGCCAGGTGGGTACACATTGAGGAAATGGAAGTCATCCAAAAAACGAAAGATAGATCTATATGGAAAACCAGGGTCACCAAAGTCCGCATCAGATATGGTACCTAGACAGACAGACAGTAGTATCTGCCTAATACATGGTGGGCCACCATGACTCCTTCCTCCCTGTGAGACCAGCTCCCATCTGGTCCCTCATTTGCTTCCTTTCTCTACCATTTTTCCTCCTCTCCTGCCTCCACCTCTTCATATAGTTTTACCAAACTGGCTTCAGTTGTTTCTTCCTGCACACTTGCAATTTCAATTGCCTTTTGTTCCTCTGCTGCCTTCTTCGCAGTGATATCAGCCCACTCATTTGTTTTCGGCTCTGTACTCTCTCCGACCACCTCTGCTGGCAGACTCACTGCTTCCAGCAGTTGTTGTATTAGGTGCCTGTGCTGAATACCTGCCCCTGTCGAAGTTACAAATCCTCGTCATGTCCATGCCATCAGATGATCATGCACCACCCCAAAGGCATAACAGCTGTCTGTATATATATTTGCTCGTCTGCCTTTGCTGTAGCCTAGTGCTTCGTTCAGGGCCTCCAATTCCACCATCTGAGCTGAACAACCCACTAGAAGTGCTTCTGAAGCTAAATCTTCACCTTTTTCCTTCAGCACGGCCCACACAGTCCATGGCTTCCTGTCTATGTACCTCTGAGACCCATCTATGAAAATTTCCTCTGCTTCCCTTTCCAGAGGTGTTCTTCTTCCTGCTCAATTTTCACTGTGACTGCGGCTACACTGGCTATGTTGTGTACTCTGTTGGTTGTACACGTTCGTTGACCTGGCTTGCCCATATTATGTCTCCTTTTCTTGAATCTATAACAGCCCCTGCTTCCCTTAGGATTTCTATTTCCACCTTCCCCCCCAGTTGCTACCTCACTTCCCCTTTAAAAGAGCAATATTTTTCTTCATTGCTGGCATTCCCGATAGTTACCCATGTACCATACCACAGCCCCTGGGCCATACTGTCCCACATATTCCTCAGGCACTTCGCTTTTACCAACACATGCACACCTTCAGGGTGCACCCGGTGAATTTCAACCATTTCTTTGAGCTTGCACCAGAATTCCAAATTCCCACATGTGACTTTAAGTGAGGGCTACTCTGACAAAATGCTCTGTTTCTCCACGGGGGCGGGGGGGGGGGGAAGGCTTATGAATGGCTGTAATCAGAGTCAAGGGCTGGCTTGGATCATCAGGGTTCTCGACCTGACATTGCCTGACCTCAACAGGTGTCATCCTGATAGATATATCTGGGTAAAACCTCTCCCTGAAATACCTCCACTCTAATTCCCATACTATGCAAAATATAAACGATAGGTAGCAGTGAAACAGCGCATAATTAAAAGCACCGAGAATGTACTCCTCAATCTGCCACTTTTGGGCGCTGAACTCATGATGCCTACTGTATTCCTTTGCATCACACTCGCAAAACGTGTATTCTAAAATGCAGCTCCCAAACGAGTATACACTGGCATCCTTCACCTTCAGTAATTACCCTTCACAACTGGTGACTCTGTCTTACCAAACTAACACACAACACTTCATCTCTCATAAACACGCACACACCACTTTTATATCCACCAGTTTAGCTCTCTGTGTTTGTGATACATTGCGTTCCTACGTATCACCAACCCAAAGAGATCCAAGTGTAAGTGCTAATCTTAAAAATACGCACCCACATAGACTGCTAAGATCGCTGGCCACACAATGGGTCACATAAAGGTACCAGTAGATATGAAGCAGCCTCTTCATTTGATAAAACAAGATACAGCAGGCATCATATTGAGATGCTTTCAGTCTGGCTGACCCTTGCTGTCCAATATTTTATGTGCTAAACATTAAAGGACAATTCCATATTTCAAATGCATCCACTATGCTTTCTTTGAAACTACACACAAACTTCACATCTCTTGATATGCACCCACACCATAGACAACTAAGTGAATTTTGATCTGCCTTGTCTGGTCTGTGATTCAAGACTTTTAGGAACCTATTGTTCAGAGCTGCATTTTAAATGAAATCTACAATCTATATTCAGATTTCAAGATTGGTGGCTGAAGTCATTTGCTAGATGTGCTAAACCCAAAAATCGCTCTAACAGACTGAAAAGCCAGCCCCTGCGCTGCAGTAGGCAGCAGGGCAGAGCCCAGATGGTTCCCGGTGTTGGCCTCCACTCCCGGCAGCCTCGGGCTCAGAAGGAAGTACAGAGGTATGTCCATTGCTGAAGTCTTGGAAACTGCCAAGCAAGGGTTAACTGCTCTGGCAGAGGCCAAGTGAATAAATACACTCTTCTCCGATAACTGCTAGATTAACATTTCCAGCATCTGCAGAATTCCTTGTGTTTGCGAGATTAAGATTTCAGAAGCTTTCTGAGATACAATGCCTATGAAAACTGTTGTAGTCGGACCACTGCTTTTGTCACTTCCACACTTCCTCTGAGCAGCATGATCCTTCTTTGGTCCAATTTGCTTTCCAATCAGAGGCACAGAGGTTTGCGCCAACATCTGTTTGCCCTTTGTTGGGGAGCAGTTCACGGTGTACAGCATGAAGAGAATTGTGGCATCACCCAGTACCTTACTAAATTCACTTCCAGATGGCTTTAATTTATGGAATGTGACATGCAAATAGTGGATGGATCTCCAGTCAAGTTGCAGTTGTCTCAGCCAGTCATGTCCCCATAATGCCGGTCCTCCTGTATTACCACATACAAGCACAACATAGCTTGTTGGTTGTTGTATTTCATCATTCCTTCAGAAGTTATCTTCTCTCCAGTATAAGTTCTTAGTTGGTTATCAGTAGGCTCCGGATTAGTATCTTTGAAATGCTTCTCAAACTCATTTTGTGGAATGATTGAAACAGCCGAAACAGTGTCCAATTCCATTTTAATTAACTTGCCATTTGCTTCTGGTGTAAGCCAGATTGCTTGCCTTTTGTTAGCTTTCACATTCTAAATCTTAGGGCTACCCATTCGAGCATTACTCTCATCATTATCAGATTTTACATAAAAAGTATGCAGATTAGAGCTCCTTTTGAAACTGTAACTTGACTTTTTTAACTTTATCTCTTCCCTGTGCAATCCATTTACGTTTTTCTACCCGACAAACTCTGTACAGTATGTGGTGTCCTACTGTGTCGCATTTTCAGAAAGTTTCGCCTTTAATCCTGCTCTTGTTTGGTGAATGTGAGCCATTGCCACAACAGTAACACAATTTGTTTGGCAAGGCCAGTTTTTGTTTAGAGTTTGCATTTTTGTTCACACTCACCTTCATTCCTGACTGCAACTCAATTGCATCTGTTTGCAGTTCCTATTGAAAGCTGCTCTTTTAAATGTAAGTTGTGCTTCAATTAGGAGTCATTTTTTAAATGCTTTCTTGTAAGATTACACAAACTAAATGACCTCTCAGTGCATCATTAAGTCCATTACCAAACTGACAATGCTCAGAGAATCTCTTCAATTTAGCCACTGCACTGAAATGGACTCCCTATTTTTTTTATTCCACTTATGAAACCTAAAGTGTTCTATAATCAACAATAGCTTCGGTTCTAAATGTCCCTGTATTACTTTTGACAATATCAGCAAGCTCATTTATGCTGGTTTGGTTGGTGAGCCACTGCAAGTGAATCTCAGTCAAACTTCAAAGCAAACTATGTGTCATAAGGAGGGATTGGTGGCGGACCCAAATGCAAGACACAGACACTGAAGCACTAAGAACAGGACAGGACTAGAGTTAGGAACGTGACTGGATGCAGACTAGCAGCTGGGACATGAACACAGACTTGGGCTAGGACATAACTAGGAAAGCAGGACCTGGACGAGGAACTAGGAACTTGGAACCTGGACAAGGACACTGAGCCAGAGACTGGACAAGGACCTGAAACCTGGGTCTTGACTCGGGCTCGGACCCCGAATTTAGGCAAGGACATGACGTGGCTACAAGACTGGATGTGGCTTGGGTTCCTCGAGGCGAGGACATGACGAGGCTTGTGTTTGGACTCCGAGCCAGAGACTGGACAAGGACCCAGAATCTGGGTCTTGACTAGGTCTTGGACTCTGGAACTAGGCGAAGACATGACGTGGCCTTGGGAAACAGGAACCTCGGAACACAAAGCCAGAAGCCTAGCCTTGGTCGAGGGAGAGACAGGAATGCGGAGCCTTGGTCGATGGAGAGACAGGAACGCAGGGACATGGAACACAGAGCCGGGATCCCTCCTTGGGAAGAGGTCGTAGGGCTGGGACTCATACACAGAACACAGAGCTGGCACCCTTCCTCGGGAACAGGACATAGGGCCGGGGTGTGTAGCACTTGTTCCGCTTACAAGGATAAGTGCTACACATGCCCTTACACTTCCTCCCTTACCACCATTCAGGGCCCCAGACAGTCCTTCCAGGTGAGGCGACGCTTCACCTGCGAGTCGGCTGGGGTGATATACTGCGTCCGGTGCTCCCGATGTGGCCTCCTATATAATGGCGAGACCCGACGCAGACTGGAAGATCATTTTGCTGAACATCTACGCTCTGTCAGCCAGAGAAAGCAGGATCTCCCAGTGGCCACACATTTTAATTCCACATCCCATTCCCATTCTGACATGTCTATCCACGGCCTCCTCTACTGTAAAGATAAAGCCACACTCAGGTTGGAGGAACAACACCTTATATTCCACCTGGGTAGCCTCCAACCTGATGACATGAACATTGACTTCTCTAACTTCCGCTAATGCCCCACCTCCGCCTCGTACCCCATCTGTTATTTATTTATATACACACATTCTTTCTCTCTCTCTCCTTTTTCTCCCTCTGTCCCTCTGACTATACCCCTTGCCCATCCTCTGCGTTTTTCCCCCCTCCCCCTTTTCCTTCTCCCTGGGCCTCCTGTCCCATGATCCTCTCCTATCCCTTTTGCCAATCACCTGTCCAGCTCTTGGCTCCATCCCTCCCCCTCCTGTCTTCTCCTATCATTTTGGATCTCCCCCTCCCCCTCACACTTTCAAATCTCTTACTAGCTCTTCCTTCAGTTAGTCCTGACAAAGGATCTTGGCCCGAAACGTCGACTGTACCTCTTCCTAGAGATGCTGCCTGGCCTGCTGCGTTCACCAGCAACTTTGGTGTATGTTGCTTAAGAAGCAGCTTTTGTTTTGCACGTTAAGAGTGGTGGAAATTGGAATTCCCCTTTCCAAAATTCTCTGGATGCTGTGCCAATTTTCAAGATTGGGATCAACAGGATATTTTATTAGGCAGGTGGATCATGTCTAATGAATCAAGTATTGTTAAATAGAACCAGTTCCTTCAGCGATGCAGTTAAAATTGACCTCAATGGCCATCTCTATCTTTCTCACTTAGGGATGCCTTTGCACCAGAATTTGACTTAACTAATATACTATATGAGATACCTCAGAATAGATCTTAAAATATTTTTAAAGCTCTCCCTATTGTTGTGCATGAAATAATAAGGCATAATATGTAAATTAGACAGAGAGTTTAGATAATTGATATTTTACATTATAATTTCATGCTTACCTACAGTTCTGCAAATTTACATTTGCAGAGTTAAATTTTGACCTCAGCATTATATAATGTATAATTAGCAGGTAAAAACTACCAGCTGCAGTGGAAATGTCTCCAAGCAATCATTTTGGAGGGCATTGTGGTTATTGCTGTCCCTCAGGTCATCCCTCACTTTAGCTAGTAATAAGCACTTTATGTGCAGTGTTGAATATCAATTTATGGGGCTTTCTTCCATTGACATTGCCAGAAAGTCACGTCATTGTTTTAAGATCTAAGTGCTGATGGGGCTGTTAAATGTGTTGTGCTCCAACAGCATTTCTTAGTGCCGATCCTTACAAAACTCTTTATTCAAAATCAATGGGAATATTTTCTCACTTTGCAATGTGACTGGCAAAACGTCACTGACTGACTGAGAGAACCTGCCAGAAATTTCAGAATGCATTGCACTTAATTATCTAACCTAAGGGTTAGCTTATGGCTTACTATGTCCCTCATGACCAACATGAAGTAACTTGGTGTAGTATCAGAAAATTATCACTTCTATTACCACTTATAAGACTCATCAAACAAAAAAGTTATTGTGTATTGAAAATTGCATGCAGTCGCAATATTTTTATTAGAACTGCATAAAAGTATTGAGCCAAAATTGTATGATTGATAAAGTTTGTTTCCAAGAATACATATTTTCTTTGAAAATAGATCTGGCCCCTGTCAAGATAGTGCCAAGCTGTGACATCCATCAATGTTGTGGCTCAGATCTAGTTGTTCTTTATGGTCTTAGCAATGTTTTTGGGACAGTGTGGTGAGTTAGGAGTCAGAGTTT
The DNA here is from genome assembly GCF_030028105.1 of Mobula birostris. Lineage (NCBI taxonomy): Eukaryota > Metazoa > Chordata > Chondrichthyes > Myliobatiformes > Myliobatidae > Mobula > Mobula birostris. The sequence continues at coordinate 153,523,026 of NC_092373.1, forward strand.
AGGGACAGAGAGAGTTAGAGGACAGGGGTGATAAATAAAGAGCCAGGGGCAGGAGCCAGTGATCAAATCAAGATGATGCCGAGCTATTGATGATCTCCATTAACGTGTGACTCAAATTTAGCTGTCGTTTAGGTTCACAGTGATGGTTTTTCAGACAGCACAAGGAGTTAGGGGTTAGAGACAGAATGAGTGAATTAGAGGTCAGGGGAGTTAAAAGTAGTTAGGGCAGGAGTCAGTGTTCAGAATCGGTGGTCAAAGGTCAGCAATCCTGGAGGGCAAGTCAGTAGGTTCTGAGGAGACCAGCAATTCCCAGGTCAGCCATCCCCAGATCCCCAGGTTCTGGATCAGAATGTTGTACGGTCAGAAGTCATGAAGACCAGTGATCAACCCAGGTGACCTGGTCAGAAGTCCATGCGAGTCCAGAAGTCGAGGACTGACGATCAAACACATGATTGACTGATCCCCAGGTCAAGGTCTGAGGTCAAAGTGACAATCATGGAGTTCTAGGATTGATACCCAGAGGCTGGCAAAGTCCAGAGGGCAAAGCTGAAGGTCAAAGTCCAGAGCTCAGTGAGGCTGGGGGTAGAAGCCCAAAGAAAATCAAAATCGGTGAGTCTAGGGGTAGAGGCCCAAAAGATGAATATCCTGGGATGGCTATGTCAGAAGCCCAGTGTCCATGATTCTGCGAGTGCTGACCAAAGGCTGTCGGCTGGAGACCCAATGTCTGAAAATCTGAGAGTCCAGGTCAAAGGACTGGAGGCCCAGATGTAACCTGTCCAAGGGTTGTAGGTCTGTCTGTGTATGTGAAGGGTAGGTGGGTGGAAGGACGGAAAAGAGGCTGCTTTTGCTATTGTTGTGAGTGCTTGTGTTGTTCTGCTGAACATTGTAGGTATGTTATGCTGGCATTGGAACACTGGAATGTGTGATGATACTTGTGGGCTGCACCTGGCACATCCTTGTTAATGCAAAACAACACATTTCACTGTATGTTTCAATATACATATGATAAATAAATCTAAGTCTGAATCTATTTGTCTTTAAGTCAAATATTAAAATAAAATACTAAAAATCTACCCATGAAAAAGTGTGGTATAGAAAACCATCAAGAAAAGCAACAGGACAGTGTAGTGTACAATTCAGTCAATATCTACCGGAAAAAGGTGATTAGTTTAATGAATTCAACTCCTATTTGAAATTAGTAAAGGTGCAAACCCAGGTGATATAATAAACAAGCAATATAACTAGTCACATCTTAATTGTTAGTATGCTAAAACACTTGCTTCAGGAAATAGTGTCAGAGATAACAGAGGCCTATTAGGACACTAGCCAAAAGTAGATCACAGCAAGGAAGAATGAAGTGAAAGAGCTAAGGGTCAGCAGCTTAAAATACAAATTATTTTTTAGAATGTGGGTGGTAAAGGGATTGAATTTGTTCTCAGTTTATTAACAAGAATGAGAGATGTTTTTGAGAAAGCTTGTAGCTACCTGCAGTTACACTGTGTCAAGCTGTTGCTTTGGAATTTTAGTATGGGTTATTATACACTTAGAAAAGGATCCTTCACCCTGGCAGAAATTCAACACAGATCCTTGCTTTGAATGTGCTTAGATGAAAGGAAGACTTAAAGGCTTTGATTCTACTTTTATAATCATCAGAAATCACATTTGCTTGAAAGGAATAAATGAAAGAATGAAATAATTGAAGAAGAATGAAAGCAAGTGTTAAAGGAGGGTGGGTGGGTGGGGGTGTGTGTGTGTGTGTGTGTGTGTGTGTGTGTGTGTGTGTGTGTTTGTGTGTGTGTGAGAGAGAGAGAGATATCTAAAGAGGTTAAAATAAATGCAGATGCTGAAAATCTAAAATAAAACAGAAAATGTTGGCAGTATTCAACGATCTGTGTAACATTTGATGTTTCAAGCTGATGGTCTGTCATCAGAACCGGGAAAATTTGGAAAACACAATGCCAATGTTTCTGATCAGGACCCTTCATCTCAGACATCAAATATACTCAGACAAGTACGAATCATATAAGAAATACAATGCTCTGAAAAATAAAAACACATCAGCTTTGAATTATTGCATTTAAATGCCTTCAGAATCAGAATCAGGTTATTATCACCGGTGTGTGACGTGAAATTTGTTAACTTAGCAGCAGCAGTTCAATGCAATACATAATATAGAAGAGAGAAAAATACAATAATAATAATAATATTAATAATAATAAATAAGTAAATCAAATTCAGTATACTTTATGCAGTATACATATATTGAATAGATTAAAAATAGTGAAAAAAAACAGAAATACTGTATATTAAAAAAAGTGAGGTAATGTCCAAGGGTTCAATGTCTATTTAGGAATTAGATAGCAGAGGGGAAAAACCTGTTCCTGAATCGCTGAGTGTGTGCCTTCCGGCTTCTGTACCTCCTGCCTGATGGTAACAGTGAGAAAAGGGCACGCCCTGGGTGCTAGAGGTCCTTCATAATGGATACTGCCTTTCTGACACACCGTTCCTTGAAGATGTCCCGGGTTCTTTGTAAGCTAGTACCCAAAATGGAGCCGACTGAATTTACAACCCTCTGCAATTTCTTATGATCCTGCGCAGTAACCCTCCCCCCCACCCCCCCATACCAGACACTGATGCAGCCTGTCAGAATGTTCTCCACAGCACATCTATAGAAGTTTTTGAGTGTATTTGTTGACATGCCAAATCTCTTCAAACTCCTAACAAAGTATAGCTGCTGTCTTGCCTTCTTTATAACTGCATCAATACGTTGGGACCAGGTTAGATCCTCAGAGATTTTGAGACCCGGGAATTTGAACTGCGCACCCAGGAACTTGGAACTTTCCCCACTCCTGTATTATACCGATGTTGAGAAAAGGCAAGTATGAGTTTCTTCTGATTATCAGTTTTTTTAGGCCATTACTTTTAACTTACTTTGAATATTATAACTGTCTGGAAAAAAATATTAATCAAAGTCAAATTTTCAAACAAGCAAATAATATATGCATTTGGGATTAAAAATGTAAGGTATGTCATGGAAGTTACAAGTAAACATCTACCTGCTAGTCTCAGTGCACACAGATTCAAATACTGTATAGAGGATACAAAATCCCAAAATAAAAGTATTTAAGAATGGTTACAGCCAGGGAATTGAAAGCAAACTCTGCGCACAGTGAGTCCTTTGACAGAACACTAATTTAACTTCCCCAGCACTTAAGCAGAGACACCTACTTCAACCCATCAAAGGATTCATAAATACTTTCATTTCAATGGAGATAGTTCCACTGCAAGGCAACAATCTTTAACAATATATTTTTAAATGTACTTTATTTTAATAAGTTATGAATGTCAAAACATTTTAAAAGCTCGGTGGTATAACAGGTAGGTGGAAAATCTTGAATGGTGACAATAATTTGCCAAAACTCCCCCCCCCCCCACAATAGGTTTGTGGTTGGAACTTTTTCATGCAAGAACCTGTCAATCAGATCTAGGATGTTCTAGATCGGCAAGTTTGGCTTTAAGGATCTGAACAGGGTAAGTAGGTGCAATGGAGAATCTGTCCACCAAATGCAGTCAATAGGGATGGGTGGGGCATTCAGTGAACAGTCCCAAAATTTATATCATTTATTTATGAAAAAACCCTTGTATCTGTCTTCAAGGCTGACGTACATTGACTGCTGGTTGATCTACCAGCAGCCTTTTGCTTCCGTGACATTTCAAGCTACTTTTTCAGCATGCCTTTTAAACTAATTTCACTGGTAAGGCTGCACCAGTTGCAACAAGTTTCCATAAATCTTTTAACTAGGGATATAGATCCCCCTTTTCACTAAATTAGATATCTCCTACAAAACATCCATCTCCCATCACCTCAGCAAAAGAAAAGATGTAAAAATCAAGAGAGATCTGTTTTTAGACGTTGTGAGTTAGATTGCACTGCCAATAAAAGATGGTGCGAATGGTGCCATTCGGCCTTGCATGATGACACAGTGGTTAGAGCTGCCTCTTAGCTCCAGACACCCTGGTTCAAACCTGAGCCCAGATGCTATCTGTGTGGTTTGCTTGTCTTCTCCTTGAATATTTCGCTTCCCCCACTCTCCCCCCGCCCCCAAACGTACCAACTGGTAAGTTAATCAGCTACAGTACATGTGCGTTTGCAGGATAATCAGGGGAGGGGATCAATTCTTGAGTATGTGCAAGAGAACAGGTTGTAGGAAATAAGTGGGGGATTGGAATTGATGGGATTTCCACTGAAAGCAAGCATAGACTAAATGAGCTGAATGGCTCACTTCTTTATCAAGTGAAATATGATGGAAGGAAAATTATTTTCAGGGCTACAGAAGGGAACTAACTGGGTTGCTCTTTAAGAATCCAGCATGGATTTGAATAGGCTCAACAGTTTCCTTCAGTTCCCTCAGTGTCAATCGGATTCTATGATTCTTCAAACTTAGGGAATATAGTCAGCTGCCAATAAACTCACCTTCATTTGAAAGTAGAATGAATTCAAGGAGACTTCTGTATTTACAAAGAGGTTTAGTTTAATGTATCTCAAGGGCCTTTTGTTCCCGATTCTTATGTCTCATCTGTTCTTACATGTCTTCCTTTCAGTTTTGCTGCTGAATTTCTCATCTTCTCAGGACACCTGGGGAACACATGTACTACTTCCTGTTAATGGTAGCTGGCTTCAGATAGACTAGTTTTGATATTACTAATCAGGGACCTCAAAAATTGCAGAAATAGGCTTTAAGTCCTTATTTCCCTCATCAGTTACATCTCACTCATAATGAAATTTTAATGCTCTAGATCTATACTTTTTTGTTTTAAAAGCATTGGAGCTATTAAATAAACAGTAAAAATGTTGGAAGCATGCTTCTTCAATCTGAAATATGGTACCATGTATTTTCTAGTGGGAAATGATGAAATAAAGGAAGTTTACTTCTCAGGACTACAATGAAACAAAATCTGCCACACAATAATACTTTATTGTCGCCAAACAATTGATACTAGAGCGTACAATCATCACAGCGATATTTGATTCTGCGCTTCACACTCCCTGGATTACAAATCGATAGTAAATTTTATATAAATCATAAATAGAAAATAGAAAAGGGAAAGTAAGGTAGTGCAAATAAAACTGAGAGGCAGGTCTGGATATTTGGAGGGTACAGCCCAGATCCGGGTCAGGATCCGTTCAGCAGTCTTATCACAGTTGGAAAGAAGCTGTTCCCAAATCTGGCCATACGAATCTTCAAGCTCCTGAGCCTTCTACCCGAGGGAAGAGGGATGAAAAGTGTGTTGGCTGGGTGGGTCATGTCCTTGATTATCCTGGCAGCACTTCTCCCACAGTGTGCGGTGTAAAGTGAGTCCAAGGACGGAAGATCGGTTTGTGTGATGTGCTGCACTGTGTTCACAATCTTCTGCAGCTTCTTCCGATCTTGGACAGGACAACTTCCATACCAGGTTGTGATCCACCCTAGAAGAATACTTTCTACAGTGCATCTATAAAAATTAGTGAGGGTTTTAGGGGACAGGCCAAATCTCTTTAGTTTTCTCAGGAAGTAAAGGCACTGGTTGGCATTCTTGGCAGTGGACTCTGCTTGGTTGGACCAAGTCAGGTCATTTGTGATATTGACCCCGAGGAACTTAAAGCTTTTGACCTGTTCCACTTGCGCACCACCGATGTAAATTGAGTTGTGCGGTCCGCTACTCCTTCTGAAGTCAACAACCGATGAAATATTAGGTCAAATTATCAAAAGTTTGCACAAAGAGATGTATTTTTAGCAGCCTCAGGGGAACAAATGAAAGGTAGGCAATTTTCCAAATGAGATTCTTATATTTAGACCAAAACGGGTAAAGGCACAGAAAGTGAAAGAGTGATTAAAATCATGAAAATGAGAAGGCATCATTGCTTCTTGAGTCTAAATTACCAATACTGGATGCACTGCACCAAATTACATATGCACATGTTCTTAATTAATTATTTCATCCATTCATTCATTTATTCAACACACAATCCGTCTTTCATATCAGGTTTTGGGCAAATCAAAAGTTAGTGGCCTATCAATGAGAGACACTGAAATGTAAAGTTCAGAATCAGAATCCTTTATTATCGCCAAGTGGACACATGCAGGGAATTTGATGCCGGTTTCCCTGAGCTCTCGCTGTACAGAATCAAAGAGCAAACAAAACAGTAGTGCAAATAATCGTGAACTATATACAATGAGGTAAAGCTGTGTACGTACAGGTAGACTTGGTTTATAATAGACTAAAATTCAAGTGTTCATAAGACTGATGGCATACGGAAAGCAACTGTTCTTGTACCTATTTGTCCTGGCATACAGTGATCTAAAGCGCCTACCAGAAGGAAGGAGTTGGAACAGGTGATGTCCAGGGTGTGATGGGTCTACAATGACGCTGCTTGCTCGCTTCCTGACTCTAGATGCGTATAAGTCCTGGATCGAGGGCAGCTTCAGACCAATAATCCTTTCTGCAGCCCTGACAGTTCTTTGAAGTCTGTTCTTGTCCTGTTTGGTAGCTGATCCAAACCAGACAGTGATGGACAAACAGAGAACAGATTGGATTATTCCTAAATAGAATTGAACCAGAAAAAAATTCCTGAAAAGAAAAAATGTTACTTCCAAATGTTTAAAGCTGTTGGTTAATAGTTTTCTCAGAATGTTTTCTATTTAAATGAACATGATATTTTTTCCTGAGATGTATAAAAACTTTCAGAACTTTAAATAACTACATAAATCATGAGTTTTTGTTCTTCTTTGGATGCTGATCAGGCCACAGTGCATTTCCTCTGTGCTCTACACTTACACAAATACAATGTCATCTGTGTGCTGCAGCTCAATTACCGAAGTTGGAATGACTTTCATTCTGTGATTTAAGTTGAACAGTTTTCCACAGATCTTGTGGGTCAGCTGCACTCCAGCAGGAAGCTTGTTGAAAATTAGATGTAATCGCCAACCATGATTCTGTCCTTGACAGGAGTACCCTTAATTCCATCACACAACAAACTCTTCCCTCCAGTTTCAGCGCCACCCCTGATAGACAAGAAGTTGAAATGCCAACTGAAAAACATCAAGGTCTTGGGAGCAGATGGCATCCTTAATGAAGTTTGAAAGACCAGCACAGAGGAACCTCAGTCACAAATTCACAACCTTATTGTCCACACCCAGAAAGGCTGACATCAAGTCAACCACTGTATATCTGATTTCAGTAATTGTAGACAGATAAATGAATTACAGCATTAAAAAAAGGAGTGAGCTAGTTCCTGACACATATCAGCATTGGTTTTCCAATTTTCCAACTTTATCCATGTTGCATTTGCTCCTACGCAGAATAATAAGCACAACACCACTTCCTTCAGCCCAACAGTTTTAAACCTCAAGTGCATACTTGATTTCCTTGTCTGAACTTAGTTCTTAGGCTGATTTGAATATTTTTTAACAATAGTATTCACCAAAACAATGTTCCTTGGGGAAAATAAATAATTATATTTAGGCTGTGAAATATTAGCCTGTATGAGTATGCGGGGAGAATTAAAAAAGGATTAAGTAGGCTTAAGTTGATTATTGACGTGGACTTGTTGCGGGGGGAGGGGTGCGGAAACCTGTTTCCAGGCAGTATCTCTCCATGACTTTATGAAAGTAACAGGAGGCACACGTACAGCTAGCAGCCAATCACCAGTGTGAGAATTTCACCCTTCCCATGACTCTGCTGTGAAGAAAGTGAAGAGCACAAAGTTCCTTGGTGTGCACATAATAGACGATCTAACCTGGACCCACAACACCTCCTCACTAGTTAAGAAGGCACAGCAGCATCTACACTTTCTGAGCAGATTGAGATGTGTAATTCTAGCAACTTTCTACAGGAGCACTATGGAAAGTGTCCTCTCGGACTGCATCATTGTGTGTTACAGAAGCTGCAAAGCATCAGACCACATGACCCTACAGAGGATAGTAAAAAACTGCCAAGAGGATCATTGGGATCTCCCTGCTCCCTATTTGTGACATTTATTGGGAGCATTGCAGACAAAGGGCCTGAATCATTGCTAAGGATCCTTCAAGATCTCCAAGATCTCATCACCAGCACAGCAAGCTGTTTACAGTTTACAGTACTGTTTGCTGATTGGCTGTTCTGCACATTACATGAATTTTGAATTATATTTTATTATCTTATTTATGGTAATATTTTGGTTTATGTACCATAAGTGATAATAGAACATAGAACAGATAATAGTACAGCATATTACAGGCCCTTCAGCCCACAATGTTGTGCCGACCCTCAACCCTGCCTCCCATATAACCCTCCACCTTAAATTCCTCCGTATACCTGTCTAGTAGTCTCTTAAACTTCACGAGTGTATCTGCCTCCACCACTGACTCAGGCAGTGCATTCCACGCACCAACCACTCTCTGAGTAAAAAACCTTCCTCTAATATCCCCCTTGAACTTCCCACCCCTTACTTTAAAGCCATGTCCTCTTCTATTGAGCAGTGGTGCCCTGGGGAAGAGGTGCTGGCTATCCACTCTATCTATTCCTCTTATTAACTTGTACACATCTATCATGTCTCTCTCATCCCCCTTCTCTCCAAAGAGTAAAGCCCTAGCTCCCTTAATCTCTGATCATAATGCATACTCTCTAAACCAGGCAGCATCCTGGTAAATCTCCTCTGTACCCTTTCCAATGCTTCCACATCCTTCCTATAGTGAGGTGACCAGAACTGGACACAGTACTCCAAGTGTGGCCTAACCAGAGTTTTATAGAGGTGCATCTGTCATGGTCCGGATCGGGGTCCCTTTAAACTTACTTTGTTTACGTTACGATCCGGACCATTGACTCCCTGTTTCCCTTTGGTTCCCTGTTTTCCCGTGTCCCTCGACTTTGGTAATTAGAGGTGATTAACGCTCGGCTGAACCGGTAGTTTATAGTCTCCGGCTTTCAGCTATTTGGGGCGGGAGTGTCTGCAAAGTCATCCAAGGTACAGTGTGCCGATGTCATCTGGCCGGAGCAAGCCTAGTCTCTGCCGAAGCCAGTGCCGGTAATTCGCCCTTCCTCACCGGAGCAACCCTGTCCAGTTACTTCACCGAAGCGAGCCTGCAAAGTTTCCTCACTGAGGTGGGTCCGTCAGTTAACCCGCCGGAGAGAATTAGGAGCCGCTGTCTACTGTTCCTGGGCCGAGTCTAGAGCTCACCACTACTCAGAGGCTCCAAGTACCACGTCCAAGTCCTGGCCCTGGAGGCATCTGAGTACCGAGTCAAGTCCTGGCCCTGGCGGTCTGTGATTCCTGTCCTACCCCCCTGTCTGAATCCCTTCTCTGCCCCTCTCGCCTCTAGCCCTCGTCTGTAGTCCTCGCCTGCACCTTGGTCTAGTTCTATCACTGGAGCTAGATAGGAACTGTGTTGTTCTTTGGTATTCGTCCTGTCTTGTCCTCGCTTCCATGGGGTAAGTCTAACCACCTTGCCGTTGCCCCGCGGGGGGTCATGTCTTGTCTCGTCTTGTCCTCACCTCCGTGGGGTAAGTCAGGCCGTCTTGCCGTTGCCCCGCGGGGGGTCATGAGTCCCGGCCCTATGTCCTGTACCCAAGGAGGGGTCCTAGCTCTCTGTTCTGTGTGTGATTCCCAGCCCTATGTCCTGTACCCAAGGAGGGGTCCCGACTCTGTGTTCTGTGTATGTGTCCATGGTTCCATGTACCTGCTCTCCCGAGACCGAGGCTCTGTGTTCCCATGTTCCTCCTCTCCCTAGCTCATGTCATGTCCTTGCCTGGTTCTGGGGTCCGAGCCAGAGGCAAGACCAGGTACTAGGTCCTTCCCCAGTCTCTGGCTCAGAGGCCATACCCTAGCCTCTTCATGTCTCCTCTAGCTCTGGGATCCAATTCCGAGTCCAAGCCCAGACCCCTAGTCCCAGCCTAGTAGTAGTCCTGAGTCCTTGTCCAGTTCGCTACTCCTGCTCCTGCCTAGGTCTCCTGGTATCGAACAATAAACTAAATCTAAGTAACCTCACAAGATGTGTCTTGCATTTGGGTCCACCCTTGCTCCCAATGCCCCACCACTGTGACAGCATCATTACATCACGACTCTTAAACGCTATCCCTCGACTTATGAAAGCTAACACCCCATAAGCTTTCTTAACTACCCTATCTATCTGTGAGGCAACTTTCAGGGATCTGTGGACATGCACCCTCAGATCCCTCTGCTCCTCCACACTACCAAGTATCCTGCCATTTACTTTGTACTCTGCCTTGGAGTTTGTCCTTCCAAAGTGTACCACCTCACACTTCTCTGGATTGAACTCCATCTGCCACTTCTCAACCCACTTCTGCATCCTATCAATGTCTCTCTGCAATCTTCGACAATCCTCTACACTATCTACAAAACCACCAACCTTTGTGTCGTCTGCAAACTTGCCAACCCACCCTTCTACCCCCACATCCAGGTCGTTAATAAAAATCACAAAAAGTAGAGGTCCCAGAACAGATCCTTGTGGGACACCACTAGTCACAATCCTCCAATCTGAATGTACTCCCTCCACCACCACCCTCTGCCTTCTGCAGGCAAGCCAATTCTGAATCCACCTGGCCAAACTTCCCTGGATCCCATGCCTTCTGACTTTCTGAATAAGCCTACCGCGTGGAACCTTGTCAAATGCCTTACTAAAATCCATATAGATCACATCCACTGCACTACCCTTATCTATATGCCTGGTCACCTCCTCAAAGAATTCTATCAGGCATGTTAGACACGATCTGCCCTTCACAAAGCCATGCTGACTGTCCCTGATCAGACCATGATTCTCCAAATGCCCAGGGATCCTATCTCTAAGAATCTTTTCCAACAGCTTTCCCACCACAGACGTAAGGCTCAATGATCTATGATTACCCGGACTATCCCTACTACCTTTTTTGAACAAGGGGACAACATTCGCCTCCCTCCAATCCTCCAGTACCATTCCCGTGGACAACGAGGACATAAAGATCCTAGCCAGAGGCTCAGCAATCTCTTCCCTCGCCTCATGGAGCAGCCTGGGGAATATTCCGTCAGGCCCCGGGGACTTATCTGTCTTAATATATTTTAACAACTCCAACACCTCCTCTCCCTTAATATCAACATGCTCCAGAATATCAACCTCACTCATATTGTCCTCACCATCATCAAGTTCCCTCTCATCGGTAAATACCGAAGAGAAGTATTCACTTAGGACCTCGCTCACTTCCACAGCCTCCAGGCACATCTTCCCACCTTTATCTCTAATCGGTCCTACCTTCATTCCTGTCATCCTTTTGTTCTTCACATAATTGAAGAATGTCTTGGGGTTGTCCTTTACCCTACTCACCAAGGCCTTCTCATGCCCCCTTCTTGCTCTTCTCAGCCCCTTCTTAAGCTCCTTTCTTGCTTCCCTATATTCCTCAATAGACCCATCTGATCCTTGCTTCCTAATCCTCATGTATGCTGCCTTCTTCAACCTGACTAGATTTTCCACCTCACTTGTCACCCATGGCTCCTTCACCCTACCATTCTTTATCTTCCTCACCGGGACAAATTTATCCCTAACATCCAGCAAGAGATCTCTAAACATCAACCACATGTCCATAGTACATTTCCCCGCAAAAACATCATCCCTATTCACACCTGCAAGTTCTAGCCTTATAGCCTCATAATTTGTCCTTTCCCAATTAAAAATGTTCTTGTCCTCTTCGATTCTATCCTTTTCCATGATAATTATAAAGGCCAGGGAGCGGTAGTCACTGTCCCCCAGATGCTCACCCACTGAGAGATCTGTGACCTGACCCGGTTCATTACCTAGTACTAGATCTAGTATGGCATTCCCCCGGTCGGTCTGTCCGCATACTGTGACAGGAATCCATCCTGGACATACTTAACAAACCCTGCCCCATCTAAACCCTTGGAACTAATCAGGTGCCAATCAATATTAGGGAAGTTAAAGTCACCCATGATAACAACCCTGTTATTTTTGCACCTTTCCAAAATCTGCCTCCCAATCTGCTCCTCTGTATCTTTGCTGCTACCAGGGGGCCTATAGAATACCCCCAATAGAGTAACTGCTCCCATCCTGTTCCTGACTTCCACCCATACTGACTCAAAAGAGGGTCCTGCTACATTACCTACCTTTTCTGCAGCTGTAATAGTATCCCTGACCAGTAATGCCACCTTTCCTCCCCTTTTTCCCCCCTCTCTTTCCATTTTAAAGCACTGAAATCCAGGAATATTGAGAATCCATTCCTGCCCTTGTGCCAGCCATGTCTCTGTAATGGCCACTACATCATAATTCCATGTATGTATCCAAGCTCTCAGTTCATCATCTTTGTTCCTGATGCTTCTTGCATTGAGGTACACACACTGCAGCCCTCTGCCTTACTACCTTTACACCGTTTATTCTGAACAACAGGAATTTTACAGATGCTGGAAATTCAAGTAACACACATCAAAGTTGCTGGTGAACGCAGCAGGCCAGGCAGCATCTGTAGGAAGAGGTGCAGTCGACGTTTCAGGCCGAGACCCTTCGTCAGGACAGTTTATTCTGCTTCTCTTTCCTCAAAGCCTCTCTATATGTTAGATCTGGTTTTATTCCATGCATTTCTTTCACTGCTCTATCGCTCCGGGTCCCATCCCCCTTGCAAATTAGTTTAAACCCTCCCGTGATATACGTTTTGTGGGTGCTCCACGATCTAGAGGATCGTTGCTTTGTTTATTTGTATATAAGAACATTACATGAGAACATAATAAATAGGAGCAGGAGTAGGCCATCCAATAAGATCATGGCTGATCTGGCCATGCACTCTTCTCCATCAACCTGCCTTTTCCCCATAACCCTTAATTCCCCTACTTTGCAAAAATCTATCCAACCTTGTCTTAACTATACCTACTGAAGTAGCCTCCACTGCTTTATTGGACAGAGAGTTCCACAGATTCACCATTCTTTGGGAAAAGCAGATCTTCCTCATATCCGTCCTAAATTTACTCCCCCGAATCTTGAGACTAAGTCCCCTAGTTCTAGTCTCACCCACCAGTGGAAACAACCAACCTGCCTCTATCTTATGTATCCCTTTCATAATTTTATATGTTTCTGTAACATCTCCTCTGATCCTTCTGAATTCCAGCGAGTACAGTCCCAGGCGACTCAATCTCTCCTCATAGCCTAGCCCCTTCACCTCCGGAATCAACCTGGTGAACCGCCTCTGCACCACCTCCAAAGCCAGTGTATCCTTCCTCAAGTAAGGAGACCAGAACTGCATACGGTATTTCAGATGTGGCCTCACTAGTATCCTGTACAGTTGCAGTATAACCTCCCTGCTCTTAAATTTAATTCTTCTAGCAATGAAGGCCAATATCCCATTTGCCTTCTTGATAGCCTGCTGAATCTGCAAACCAAGCTTTTGCGATTCATGCATACTTGTAGCTATGGTGCCTGAGACTTTTGCACAGTACTGTAGTAATTATATGTATTGCATGGTACTGCTGCATAAATAAATGAATTTCATGACATATGTGAGTGATGATAATTCTGATTCTGATACATATCTCTATGGTGAACTGAGAGTGGGAAGGGGGCAGGGAGAGGGAAATCATGGTTGGGAAAAGGGGAAGGGAGAGGGAAGCACCAGAGAGACATTCTGTGATGATCAATAAACCAATTGTTTGGAATCAAACGTCCTTGCCTCGTGTCTTAGGCTTGGGTGTGTCCGCAACCCCACCCTTGGCTCTCCTTCCCTGCCATCTGTCGCACACCCCTCCCACGGCGCTCTGCTCTCACCACTCCCGACATCCTTTGCTCCTGCCAGATTTATAAACACACTCTCAACTCTACTTTGACAAATACAGTACACTGCAAAAAGTCTTCGACAACTTAGCTACATAAATTTGCCTACGACTTTTACACAGTACTGCATGTACAATCCAATTACAATAAATTCTAACTTGAACTTTGGGAGTACCTTCACCAGAGGGACAGCAATGGTTCAAGAAGGAGCCTCACTGCTACTTTCTCAAGGGCAATTAGATAGGGTGGCACCAAATTCGATCTTTCCAGTACCACCCAGGTCCAGAGGAGGTTCACAAGGATGATTCCAGGAATGAAAGGGTTATCATACAAGGAATGTTTGCTGGCTCTGGGTCTGTACTTGCTGGAATTTGGAAGGTTGAGGGGGGAATCTCATTGAAACCTTTCAAATGTTGAAAGTCTAGACAGACTAGATGTGGAAAAGATGTTTCTCATGGTGGGAGAGACTAGGACAAGAGGGCACAGCCTCAGGATAGAGGGGCGCCCTTTCAAAACAGAGATGCAGAGAAATTTCTTTAGCCAAAGGGTGGTGAATTTGTGGAATTTGTTGCCACATGCAGCTATGGGGGCCAGGTTGTTGGACACATTTAAAGCAAAGATTGATAGATTCTTGATTGGACATGGCATCAAAGGTTATGGGGAGAAGGCTGGGAACTGGGGTTGAGGAGGAGGTTTTAAAAAATCAGCTATGATTGAATGGCGGAGCAGACTCAATGGGCCAGATGGCCTAATTTTGCTCCTGTCTTATGGTCTTATCCCAAAATGAATAAAGTCTCTACACAAATGCAAAGCATGGTATGCTACAATGACCAGCATCTCGGTTATCCATAGTGGTAATGGACAGTACTGGGTGACCAGCAATAATGGTAAAGACTACTTAACAAGACAGAAAATTAATTAAAGAGGAAATTACTGCTCACACTATTGCTCTGTCCACTGATATTGCCTAATACTGAAAAAGGAGAGAAAGCTGGAAACATTGAACAGGTCAGACAGCATCTGTGGAAGGCAAACTAGAGTTAACATTTCAGGTTCATAGCCCTGTGTTAATTCATGTTACCCAACCACTGATAGAAGACATTGTGCAACTTGGGATGTGTAGCCTCAAGAGAAGGTAGGGTGTGAAGGACAAGAGGAAGGCTGTGACAGGTTGAAAAATAAAAAAGACAAATGCTATCTGTGCTATTTTAAAGAAAGTGGTGTAAACTCATTACTCAATCTACACCTATCAGCTGTGATTAGCAAGCATTTACCACCAACAATATTTGTCTCCCCTGAATTCCTTTGCTCTCCACTTATCATACACACTCTTGTTCTCTCCACTCCTTTGTTCTGTTGTAGCGTGGATGAAATTACCGGAGAGACAGAGTCACTGGTAGATACAAAGCAGCTTCTTTATTCGACAGAACAAGGTACAGCAAGCGTCTTACGCACGGAGATGCTTTCCGCAGAAAGGTCTGCTAGCTAAATGTGGGCTCGATATTTATATGCTAAACACAAAGGCAATCGCTACTTAAAAGTTACAGGCAATGCATAGACAATGTTTCCTATTGAAGCTACATACAAAATCTCACACCATCCTTTCCTCCTGACGCCAACATGTCTGGGTTGGTATCTACAGCCTTTAGGAATGTAAGTTAAGTCTACAATACATTTATTTGGCATTTCCCGTGCTAACATAGAAGACAATTCATACAATTAATATTTATAATGTATAGGTGATACTGCCTTCAAAACTACAGCATCAAGCACCAGAAGCATTTGGTATTTACACCTTTTAGGAAGCCCATTGTGGTGGACTCAATCCACAGTCCTTTGTCAAACAGTTCAAATAGAAGTCTGGTGGCCAAAGTCATTTAAGTGTTACCCAAAAAGAAACCCACTCTAACAGTTCCACAACTTAAAGCACACTAGTTTTCCCTCTTCTCCAGTTTCAATAAAAGATCATCAATCTGAAATATTAACTCCATTTCCCTCTCCAAAGACGTAACCTGTTCTGCTAATTACCTCCAGCATGTTCCAGAGTTCTGCACCTATTTCATATTTCTAGTATCTTCAGGTATTTGGTTTGCTTTTAGACTGTAGCCCTATTTTAAGTTTGAAAACATTCAATCAGTCACCCTCCACCGTTCTCTGGGACAAAAATTCTAATAATAACTTCAAGTCTTAGAAACAGAATCACCTGCTCAGCCATTAAATATGCTATGCACAATGACCTGAGATAAATTGCTGCAGGGCATTTTGACTCTTGCCGCAAGAGCACGTAGGAAATAGAAGCAGGAGTAGGCCATGCAGCTGTTCATGCTTGCTCCACCATTTAATAAGATCATAGCTTTTCCTTAGCTGTACTTCCTCTTCAAATCTCTTTTCCTTCAAATCCCTAAATATTCAAACATCCAAAAAATCTACAGCCACCTCAATATGAAAGAGATCTTTAATGCTAAAACTTTTCTCCCCATTTCTAGGTCCCTCATGAGGGGAGATATCTTCTCATCATCTATTTTTTCTGCAACCTTCACTTAAACTTGTTGTGATCAATGGGGAAGTACATTGAAAAACCTTCAACTGTAAAATACCACGAAAACCTAACAGATACCAAGGTAACCCGGTGACATCACCGTTGGTGGCAGAACCCCAGATGGTGATTTGGAGGCCTACAGGACTGAGTCATATAGGCTAGTACTGTGTTGTTACAACAGAAACATTGCACTCAACACCAGCATGACTGAAGAATTCACTGTAGACTGCAGGAAATGGAAATTGGGAAAATGCACACAAGCAAGTTTCTAAAGATGGTTAGTGGAGAGTATTCCAACTCTTTGCATCACTGCCTGGTATGGATGCTCCAATGCACAAGACAAAAGAGGCTGCAGAGGATTGTGGATTCAACAGGCACAGTCTTCACCATTAAGGCCACCTTCAAAATGCAGTGTCTCAAGAAGGCAGCAACCGTCATTAAGGATTCAGTTGGGATGTGCCATCTTCTCATTACTACCATTGGGGAGGAGGTTAGGAGCCTGAAGACACTCACTCAGTGTTTTAGGGACAGCTTCAGCCCTACCTTCATCAGATTTCTGAATGGTCCATAAACCCACGAACACTACTTCACGGCTACTCTTTTGCACTACTTATCTACTAATTGTAATCTATAGTAATTTATACTTTATTCTTTATACTTTATTATTGCCAAACAATTGACACTAGAGCGTACAATCATCACAGCGATATTTGATTCTGCTCTTCGTGCTCCCTGGAGTACAAATCAATAGTAAATATTAAAAATTTAAATTATAAATCATAAATAGAAAATAGAAAAGGGAAAGTAAGGTAGTGCAAAAAAAAAACGAGAGGCAGGTCCGGATATTTGGAGGGTACGGCCCAGATCCGGGTCAGGATCCATTCAGCAGTCTTATCATAGTTGGAAAGAAGCTGTTCCCAAATCTGGCCGTATGACTCTTCAAGCTCCTGAGCCTTCTCCCAGAGGGAAGAGGGACAAAAAGTGTGTTGGCTGGGTGGGTCATGTCCTTGATTATCCTGGCAGCACTGCTCTGACAGCATGCGGTGTAAAGTGAGTCCAAGGATGGAAGATTAGTTTGTGTGATGTGCTGGGCTGTGTTCACGATCTTCTGCAGCTTCTTCTGGTCTTGGGCAGGACAACTTCCATACCAGGTTATGTCTTTCACTGTAACACTGCCAATAAACAACACATTTCATGACTTACGTCGGTGATAATAAACCTGATTCTGAATGTAGAGGATGACGTTAGTCAGGTCATAAATTAAAGGTTTTGAGAAGTGACTGTAAGAAATGAATGGTGGAGGCTGCATTTTCACATTTCAGTTAAATATCAATAGCTTTCTCAAAGACTCCCACACCTGTCATGTAATATTCAGTCATAACTATGTAATAAACTTTCTTCTGAGAACCTGTTAAGAACTATAGCTGAAAAACCAAAGCATAAAAAGATGCATTTAATTTAAGAGGAAATTATTTAATTTTGTCCAAGATAATTAATATGACCGCTGTAACAGCTGAAGAGCCGTTAGAGTGTTTATCTACAGAGGGAGATGAATGGTTCTCAATATTTTCACATTCCTTGCCCACAAGTCAGTTACAAGCATAAGATATATGCTTAATTTTATAAGTGCCTGAGGGGGCAATTGTCTTTAGAGTGATATTAAGTAGCAAAAGTTACTCAACTGTGATATGTCAAGCACTTAGAGTTTATGGCCCTATCCACACTTCACATACTCTATCAGGCTGCCTTTCTCCCCTCACTCTATTGCCATTTCTCACTATTTAGTTGCAGGTTAGGCAGCTCCAACAGATGCTAACAGCAATAGTTATAGCTTGAGGCTAATCTTCTAAGCAGAACAGACTGAAAGGTTGTTATACGGAGCAGACCAGTTTCACTGCTGTATGTTAAAGTTTCAACGTTTGGAAGGCTTTCTATCAGGCACATCAGTCAGCTACAAAACAATGAAAAATTACCACTAATACTATCCAAATCAGACTACTGTCCATTGGTCTCACCCCATACTGTTCATTGAGAAAGATGATAAATTCACTTCACTTGTATTATTTTGAGTTTAGTATATATTGACTCCAATCATCTGTGTGTAAACTCAAAGATCTTAGAGAAAAGGCCTCCTCCAACTGAGTCCACCTTGATCTTTGAACTTTGAAGCAACACTGCAGTCTGTTAAGTCTACATTACTGTCCACCTAACAGAAGCCAACATGGTCATATGCAAACTTCACACAGACAGCACTGGAAGTGAGGATTGAACAAGGGTCACTGGAGCTGAGTGGCTGTGGCACATATCTGGTATCAAAAATGAGGATCTAATTTAAGTCATCAAGTTATTTGGAACTCTCCAGTAAATTCAAATGTTTAAGTACAATTTTCTATTTTCAGACAGAATATGCCAATGGTACAGCTTGCTGAGGGCACCAAGTGGCATAAAAAAGAAATTGCATTATAAGAGCAGACACACATGCACAAAATGCTGGAGTAACTCAGCAATCAGACAGCGTCTATGAAGGGTCGAAAACATGAGAAATTCAAAGCAATACACACAAAATGCTGGAGGAACTCAGCAGATTAGGTAGCATCCATGGAAATGAACAAACAGTAGTTCAGGCCATCAATTTGGAGGTTACCTAGATGGAATGTAAGGTGCTGTTCCTCGTCGTGTCACAAGAGGAGGCCATGGACTGATATGTTGGAACAGGAATGGGAATTGGAATTAAAATCTTTGACTACCGGGAAGTTCCCCTTTTGGCAGATGGAGCAAAGGTGCTTGATGAAGCAGTATCCCATTTTACAATGGGTTTCACTAGTGTAGAGGAGGCTACATCAGGAGCACCAGACACAATAGAATACCCCCAGCAAATTTGCAGGTGAAGTGTTGCCTCACCTGAAAGGGTAGCTTAGGGCCCTGAATGGAGGTGAGGGAGGAGGTTAATAGGCAGATGTAGCACTTATGAAGGGTCCCTGAGTGTAATGTTAACTGCTTATTCCTCTTTATAAATGCTGCCTGATTTGCTGAGCTTCTCCAAAATTGTGTGTGTGTGTGTGTGTGTGTGTGTGTGTTGCTCAATACACAGCAGAACAGACAAATTTGCCTATCAAAAATACCATTTTCACCCTGTAAGGACATAATAATCCAGTGCTGGTCTGGGAACAATTTTCTTTCATGGGACTTCAGGTGTATGCCAAAAGTTAAAATGTTAATCTCTCAATCAGTGCTGTTTGGTTAAATTAACACCTTGAATCTTTGCTGAGAAGAGTATGCTTTATTTTCAAAACTGTCAAATAGTCAAACTCAATTCTGACATTTTGGATTATTTTTTGCCTTTGATAAGGAATTTGTAATGAATTATCTTTGGCTATTTTGTCTTGAATTAAAGCTATCTCACTCATGTTTGGAAGGCTAAACAAAGGGTTAATTTGGTATTGGACCAGGCATTTAAGGTGGGTGTCAAAGAATATCATACAGTCTATTTCAATTTCAGAAGATAATAGATAATTACCTCATTACAGCATGGTGATCCTTCTGCCTGCATCTGATAATTGATTCAATTATTTTACGTGGGTTAGAAGTAATGACTGTAGTTCTGTTCAAAACTTCATTTTGGAATATGGCACCATATTTGTCTCACTTTAACTCATCTATGTTTCTAGTGTCCATTTAATCTACCATAATGAATAGGTATTTTTGACTCCTAAACATCCCTGGCATCAGAGATGATAGCACATTTAGCATTTTTGTTCACTTTTACTTTCCCAGACACTTAATATCCTGGAATGTCATATTTGTTTCCACTTCTACATTGTCATTTTTTAAGTTACCTTCATGGCCTAGAATTTTGAAGGTTTTTAATACTTAATAAAATAAATCTGATTTTTTTTTTAAATGTGGCAAGACGCTATGAAGGTATTTTGCTTTATTAATGCCTTCAATGGAATTTACCTGATTTTGATTCTGGCTGTGCCTGAGTTTCCACATCCTTATAATACAATTAAAAGCTTTTGACTTGATGAAGTCTCATTTGGGATCCTGCTTGCTAACTGCTCTCCTGTCCACCTTTCCAACTTAAATGGTTTTCTATTGTTACCTCAATGATCTTTGCAAACTCAGTAATCTCTATCATTTAATTCCCTAAAGTTTCAATGAACCTGCAGAGGGCACTGGTTTAGCGCTATCTGGAGAAATGTATAAAGTTTCATTCAGTTTACTATGGGGACAATCTTTCTTTACAAAGGATATAGAAGAGGGCAATAAAGTGTAACTTCAGGTTACATACTTCAATTGTAGAGCAAAAATAAAGAGACTGAGATTCTTCACACAGAGGACAGAGCTTATTTTCAAGATCTAGGAGGTTGAAAGAAGAATATTTCAATAAAAGTTCAAAGTAATTTATTAACAAAGTACCTATATGTCACCATATACAACTCTGAGATTCATATTTTGTTGACTCACTCAATAAATCCAATAACCATAATGGAATCAATGAAAGACTGCACCTAACAGGATGGACAAACAGCTACTCTGCAAAAGACAACAAACTGTGCAAATACAAGAAGAAAGAAAAGAAGAATAATGATAATAATAAATAAATAAATAGATATGCCATAAATTTCAAGAACATGAGATGAAGAGTCCTTGAAAGTGAGTCCATAGGTTGTGGGAACATGTCAGTGATGGGACAAGTGATGTTAGATAGATAGATAGATAGATAGACATACTTTATTAATCCCGAGGGAAATTGGGTTCCGTTACAGCCGCACCAACCAAGAATAGAGCATAAATATAGCAATACAAAAACCACAAACAATCAAACAACAAAATGCAAACTATGCCAGATGGAAAATAAGTCCAGGACCAGTGTTATGTTCTTTGGTTCAAATTATACTCTTTGGTTGAGGTTTAATAACTGTTCCTGAACCTGGTGGTGTGAGTCCTCAGCCCCCTGTACCTTCTTCCTGATGGCAGCAGTGAGAAGAGAGCATGACCTGGGTGGTGGGTGTCCCTGATGATGGAAGTCGCTTTCTTGTGACAACAGTTTGTGTAGATGTGCTCAACGGTGGGGAGGGTTATACCTGTGATGGACTGGGTCATATCCACTAATTTTTGTAGAATTTACATTCAAGGGCATTGGTGTTTCCATACCAGGCCATGATACAGCCAGTCAATATACTCTACACCATACATCTATAAAAGTACATCAAAGTTTTAGATGTAATGCTGAATCTTTGCAGACTCCTAAGAAAGTAAAGGCACCCAGGACACGTCCTCTGAAATGATAACACTAAAGAATTTAAAGTTGCTGACCCTCTCCACCTTTAATCCCCTGATGAGGACTGGCTCACAGACCTCTGGTTTCCTCCTCCTGAAGTCTATAATCAGCTCCTTCATCTTGCTGACACTGAGTAAGGGATTGCTGTTGTTGTGGCACCATTCAAATAGATTTTTAACCTCCTTCCTTTATGCTGATTTGCCACCACTTTTGATTCAGCCTACGACGGTGGTGTCATCAGCAAACCTGAATATGGCATTGGAGCTGTGCTTGGCCACACAGTCATAAGTGTAAAGTGAGTCGAGCTGGAAGATAAGCACACAGCCTGTGGTGCGCCTGTGCAGATGGAAATTGTAGGGGAGATGCTGTTGCCAATCTGAACTGACTGGGGTCTGCAAGTGAGGAAATCGGAGATCCAAATGCACAAGGAAGTATTGAGGCCAAGCTTTTGAAACTTATTGATTAGTTTTGAGACAACACATAATAATTGAAGGCAACACAAAGAGTATCACAATAAATGTGGGAAAAGCAACTCTAGTATGCCTCTCACTTCTGTCAAAATCGTCCTGGTATTTCAATATACTGTATTTCCCTAATTAAGTACAGTGACTCAAAGGCCGCCCTGGAGTCAAATTATTATCATCTGAATCAATATCATTTTTTAGTTTTGTTTTTGAAGGGGATACTGTCATAGAAACATAGAAACATAGAAAACCTACAGCACAATACTGGCCCTTCGGCCCACGAAGTTGTGCCGAAAATGTCCCTACCTTAGAAATCACTAGGGTTACCTCTATTTTTCTAAGCTCCATGTACCTATCCAAAAGTCTCTTAAAAGACCCTATCGTATCTGCCTCCACCACCGTTGCTGGCTGCCCATTCCACGCATTCACCACTCTCTGCGTAAAGAATTTACCCCTGACATCTCCTCTGTATCTACTCCCAAGCACCTTAAACCTGTGCCCTCTTGTGGCAGCCATTTCAGCCCTGGGAAAAAGCCTCTGACTATCCACATAATCAATGCCTCTCAGCATTTTATACACCTCTTATCAGGTCACCTCTCATCCTCCGTCGCTCCAAGGAGAAAAGGCCGAGTTCACTCAACCTGTTTCCATAAGGCATGCTCCCCAATCAAGGCAATGCAAATCCCCAATCTGTCAAAGAAGATTAGTAAGTTCTACTGAACCAATACACAATTTTCCTAATGTTTACTTTTTGGTAAAATTAATCAGAACCGCAAAGGTTATATTTTAGGTTTGTTTCAAACATTAAGTGCCATAGATGATAGGTACTTAAAATGTTTTCTATAATTTTGTGCTTTTATTCACTCATTATAGAACAAGCAAAATATTGGTTGTAAGGCATCCTTTATATCTAATTCAGTCTACATTTACCTTGACGAATCAAACTCCAAACTACTTACAGCACAGAGGATTCTGGTTAATTGTTATCAGCACATTTTGGCCAAATTAAGAGGATGCCCCAATTAGTCAAAGTTTCAAAGAAGTAGTTAAAAAGGTATAAAAAAGACAAATTATGTCTAACTGAGTAACAACTTATGTATTTAAATGAAATGCACAACCAAGTAGAACACTGCCAATACTACTGCGGTACTATGAAACTGTATGTTAGATCCTAATAGTTATCAATGGAGGGATTCATCCAGTTTAAGCCTCCACGTTATTTTGATTGTCTGTAGATGAACAAAATCAGCACAGATACCTAGTGCAGATACTGAACTGCCTTCATACAATGTTTTTGAAGATTGCATCCTCAAAATCTTCATTTCAAGATTCTATATTTTTGATTCAAGATTCAAGATTGTTTCATGTCATTTCCTATAAACAGGTGTAAAGGAAAATGAGATAATTGTTCCTCCGCAGCAGATGCAGCACAAAAAAACCCACAAAAGATAAATAACACAATAATAATAAAGAAAAAAGCTCAATAAATATATAGGATAGTTTATATACCTAGATCGATTGTATGTTCATAAAGTGACACTAAGCTGCACTTAAGGTGACTGACAGGAAATAATAAAATAGTGGTGGGGTTAGTGGGAGGAGGTGTTGATCAGCCTTACTGCTTGGGGGAAATAGCTGTTTTTAAATCTGGTGATTGGTGATTCTCCCTTATTGGAGTGAGACAAACAATCCATGAGCAGGATGGGTGGGATCCTTCATAATGTTACTGGCCCTTTTTCTGGCACCCTTCTGCATATATGTCCTTGAAGGTGGATAGGCTGGTGCCAGTGATGCATTGGGCAATTTTGACTACCGGCTGTAGAGACTTCCTGTCCGCTGCAGTGCTGTTTCTGTAGCAAACAGTGATACAATTTGTCAGGATGCTCTCCACTGCGCACCTGTAGAATGACAATGGTATGGATATGCAAATTCTAGCTCTCTTTAGCCTCCTCAGAAAGTAGAGATGTTGGTAAACTTTCATGTCTGTGTAGGATGTTTTCTGAGAGCATGAGAGGCTGCGCGTGATGTGCACCATTTTCATTGTAACTTTCAAGATGAATGTTAATACCTACAAATTCTTTGCCATTCCTAACTTGTTTTTTTTTATTTATTCATTTACAGGGTGTGGGTGTTCCCAACTAAGCCAGCATTTATTGCCCATTCCTAGTTGCCCTTGAGAAGGTGGCAATGAGCTGCCTTCTTGAACTGCTGCAGCCCCTGAGGTGTAGGTACACCCACAGTGCTGTTAGGGAGGGAATTCCATGATCTTGACCCAGCGACAATGAAGGAATGGCCAAGTCAGGATGGTGAGTGACTTGGAAGGGGGTTTCCAAGTGATGGTGTTTCCAGGTCTCTCCTGTTCGCATCCTCCTAGATGGTAGTGGTCGTGGGCCTGGAATGTGATGCCATAGGAACTTCAGTGCGTTGTTGCAGTGCATCTTGTAGATAGTAAACACTGCTTATACTGCTTGTCAATGGTGGAGGGATAGGATGCTTGTGGAAGGGGTACCAAGCAAGTGGGCTGCCTCACACTGGATGGTGTCAAACTTCTTGAGTGCTAATGGAGATGCACTCATCCAGGCATGTGGTGCATACTCCATTATGCTCCTGGACTGAGCCTTGTAGATGGTGGACAAGCCTTGCAGAGTCAGGCGGTGAATTACATGGCACATGATTCCCAGCCTTTGACCTGCTCTGGTAGCCACGGTGTTTATATAGCTAGACCAGTTCAGTTTCCTGTCAATGGTAACCCCCAGCATGTTGATAGTAGGGGATTCAGTGATGGTGATGCCACTGAATGCCAAGGTATGTTGGTTAGAGCCTCTCTTGTTGGAGATGGTCATTGCCTGGCACTTGCATGGCTCGAACGTTACTTGTCACCTGTCAGGCCAATCCTGGATATTGTTCAGCTCCTGCTGCATTTGGGTATGAACTGCTTCACTATCTGAGGAGTCACGAATGCTGCAGAACATTGAAATACAGAAATCATTTTATTTCCAGTTGCAGTTGTTTCTGGCATCTCCGAGCCTGAATGCTTGAAACCTCAGTGAGCAAAACAGTTCTGAATTATCTTACTGTTTATTTCTTGCCAACTAATATCAGTGACAAAAATCATGACTTTTTGAGCACAAACACACCCAACTGATGCTGTTAAAAAACTGTTCGCTCTAAGCATGGTTTAGTGTCTAACAGCCATACAAGTGCACGTGACTGAAGCCAGTTAGAAACTGTTTGGGAACAGTCTCCTATCCCAA
Organism: Mobula birostris; assembly: GCF_030028105.1. Lineage (NCBI taxonomy): Eukaryota > Metazoa > Chordata > Chondrichthyes > Myliobatiformes > Myliobatidae > Mobula > Mobula birostris. The sequence continues at coordinate 153,548,345 of NC_092373.1, forward strand.
TTAAGTAGTATAGGGTCCCGAATAAACAAAGGAAGCCCAAATAAGCGGCTACCCCGATTAACCAATGGCACAATTAATTGGAATCCATTACATCTTGTTTCCAAAATTAAACACATCTGCAGCTCCAGCGAAGATTAAAAGCCACATTTTCTTTTATTTAATGATTTAAAAAATCAAACTGAATGGATCAGTTAATGTGGACCACAGGAATAAGAAATAGTTAAGTGTTGTGCCATTCCAGTCAAACATTTACACTAGAATGGAACAGTCTTTTTCACCCAAAACTTGTAAGGTTACAGGATGCATCAACTAACTCAATTGGAGGTGATTAGATATTATCATAGACACAGGTTGCAAAGAAATTCCTTGTTCACCTGAAGCTCAAAGTAAACAGTGTACATGGCAATAATATATACACTAATTAATACAACAATGAGCACAAACAGCAGAAAGATGCAAAAATTGTGACACAAATTGGTGGAAGTAATTTACAGTGTTTTGGTCTCCTTATTTAAGAATGGGTGTTGAATGCATCTGTTCAGAAAAGGTTAACCAAAGCGATATAAGAAATAAGTAGATCGCACAGGCCGATAAGTAGGACAAATTAAACTTGTATCTGCAGAGGTTAAGGTGATTGAGAAGGAAATTGATGGAAACATATAAAAATCTTGAGAGGTCTTGACAAGGTATACACAGAGAGAATGTTTTCACTTATGGGAGAATGTGGGTGATTGTTAAAAACTAGGGGAGCATTCATCTGCGAGAGAGAAGAGGCATTTTTTTCTCTCAGTTATGAAAGTTTGGAACGCTCTTTTTCAAACGATGGTTGAATAATTTATAAATTCTTCAATATTAAGGCAGAGGTAGATAGGTACTTAAGTGAAAGGGCGAAAGGTTATCACAAGTGGACAAAACTGCACAGTTGAGGTTAGAATCAGATTAGCCATGATACTATTAAACAGCAGACCAGGCTTTAAAGAACAAAGAGTGGACTCCTTCTCCTATTATGTATGTTGAGATGAAGATATGAATGTAGATATTGAAGATCATTAATTCTAGGCCTGAATATAGAAGGAATGTGAAATTAATCAATTGTTTTGTAAAATTGATGACATTGAAAATTGCTTTAAAGAAAACCTATTACCATTGCTTTCTTAGCTAAAGGGACTAAAGCCAACAAACCTATTAAATTCCAAACATCCTGAGGCTAAATATTTCTCTTTTATCTGAAGTAAAATGGAAAAATGCCAACGTTTCATTTTAAATATGATCTAAAACAACAAAATTGGAAGTGGTTTTCAAATTAGCTGTTCCTAAGAATGTGATACAATTTAGAGTTGTGAGAAAATTGCATTGACAGCGCACCTGCAATAAATACTCTTTAATGGCTTTCAAGCAACAAATGTGCCAACGAGCTGGTAACATCATTAAAGAATTTGTTAATTTTTTACCAGCAGTTTCTGTGTGAAATGGTTCAATGCCATGTCTGAATAATTGACTGCAGTGTAAATCGACTGTGAACCCATTCTGGCAAACACTGATGTAGCAGAACGGATATCAGTCTGGATGACAATATAAGGCAAAAAGCATGTCAAAATATCACAATAGGGAATACACCGGTCCCACTGTATAGAAGATATCACTGAGGGTTCAGAAAAGAATTGTACACTTTCCTAACTGCTAAATATGGCAGCAAATCAGTTCTACAAATGGATTAGCATTTGAGAGGAAAGAACAAGTGATGTGGAAATATGAAGTGAAATCTCACCACTATTGCTGGGAGATTTTAATTAATTTAATTGAATAAATCTGGAATTAAAAGATGATGTCAACAGTGATGCCTGATGCTATCATTTTTTGTAATAAAAATATATCTACTTTACAAATGAGATTTGTGTGCCTACATGTCTCCAGATTCAAAAGAATTAGGTTGGCTATTAATTCCCCTCAAGCTAATTACCTCCATCAAACAGCTTTACAAAAACAACCATAATAAAACCAAACAGACTGTCTGACATCATCTAGGTAATGGTCCCAATAGAAGCATATGCAACCAAGTCAACTCTACAAGGTCCCCCTTACTAAATCTGGAGAAATTATAATATGAGACCAGTACCTCTCAGATCATCAAGCAATGGAATGCAGTCATCCCAATGGAAGCACACTTTCCAGCCATCGTCCTAAACACTGCCATCACCCCTCCTGGTTATCTTCATTCCTATCAGAGTAGGGGGAAAAAAAACAAAGTATAAGGTTGGGAAGAATGTCTTGGAATTAATTTGGATAGATACATGACGTTTGGCATGGATATGCTGCACAAAAAATAGCCCAACTTACCCATGTTGAACAATATATTCATCTAAGCGCGGCCACTCCGGTGATGAATATCTGTTATTTGTCAAGTAGGATGCCGTGCACAATTCTGATTTGATGAAGGCAGACGTGAGAGCACGGAGGAACATCTGGTGAAACTTCTGAAATGCCTTTTTTGCTGCCGCTGCTACTGTGTGATCTGAAATCTCCGGAGGGGAAGGCCCCGAGTCCTCGGCTTTGCTTATTGCTCGGCAGCCGGGGCGGAATCAAAGCACTCGGCAGAGATGGTGCTCGGTGCTCGGTGTTGGAGGGCTGGTCGGAGGCTTGAAGTTTTCAGACGGACTCAGAGTCGGACTGTAGTCGGATGCTTCCAGGATGCTGCATTGGCAAGTTTGCGGCGCTGGATGCTCATGGCAGGGAGAGTTTCTCCCTTCTACCATCTGCGTGAGATGTTGGGGCTATCGGGACTTTGAGACATTTTTTATTAGGGTGCCCATGGTCTGCTCTTATCAAATTACGGTATTGCTTTGCACTGTTGTAACTATATGTTATAATTATGTGGTTTTTGTCAGTTTTAGTCTTGGTCTGTCCTGTGTTTCTGTGATATCATACTGGAGGAACATTGTAACATTTTTTCAATGCATGCATTTCTAAATGACAATAACCGAGGACTGAGTGTCCTCATAATCTAATCTAATCTAAACTCATCCCATTTACCTGCGTTGGCCCATTTTCATCTGAACTTTTCCTATCCATATACCTGTTGAAAAGTCTTTTAATGGTGGATCAAAGGATCTGCTTCTGTACTGGGACCTCAATGTTGACATTAAACTCAATTAAAAATTACAATAGCAGATCAAGTACTTATATGGAAAATTCCTAATTACTAATGCAAGTAAATAATCCATTAATCTCTCATTCTATCCTCAGCAAGTCCCAGCACTGAACCTTCAATTGCTATAGACTCCAATACTCATTACTGTGGGACTCCTCCCCACAAGCACGTTAAATTAAAAATGACTCATGCTCCATATGTTAATATACTGTACATATTACCCCACCCTCAAGCACCCTCCTTCCGCACAATGATCTCCCTAACCATTAAGATGAACTCTCAAACTATATATCTCATCGTGGCCCTTGCACTTTATTTGTCTACCTGCGCTGCACTTTCTCTGTAGCTCTAATACTACATTCCGTCCTCTACTTCTTGTTTGCCTTTTGTACTGCTACCTGGATAGCATGCAAACTGAAAAATAAAATGTACGCCAGTACACGAGACAATAATAAATAAGTTCAAGATCAAGCTGTAAATATCAACCAAATGAAACAACGTTCCTCTGGTTTGCAGTGCACCCGCAATACATATAGCACACACAATATATAAAACTAAATGTTGCCACAGATACTGTAAGTTCATAATATATAACTCAAAATGCATGTGAAGTGTGCATCACAGGTAAACAGTAAATAGTAAACAGCTCACTGTCCTAGTGACGAGACCTTGGTGGTAGCAGTTTATGCATTACTCTCATAGCCTGTGGAAAGAAGCTGTTACCCAGCCTGGCAGACTTAGTCCTGATGCTCCTGTATCTCCTTCCTGATGGTAGTGGGTAAAAAAGGTTGTGGGATGGGTGGTAGGGATCCTCAACAATGCTTTGGGCCCTTCATCTGCAATGCTCCCAGTAAAAGTCACAAGTATTGGAGAAGAAGACACCAGTAGGGTCTTGCGGTCCAATGCCTTGCAGCTCCTAAACCACACAATGATGCAGCCAGACAGGACATTCTCGATGGTGCTCCTGTCAAAAGTCATTAGAATAGGGGTGGGGAGCCTTTCACACTTCATCTCCTCAGAGAGTGTAGTGAGGAGGTGTTGTGGGTCCAGGTTAGATCATCTGTTATGTGCACAACAGGGAACTTTGTGCCTTCACTCTCTCCACAGCAGAGTCATTAATGTACAATGGAGAGTGGTCAACCTGCACCTTGCTGAAGTCCACAATCATCTCTTTTGTCTTGTCTATATTGAAACTCTCAAGTTGTTGTTTTCACACCATTTGACAAGCCTCTCTACCTCCTCTCTGTATGCTGATCCATCATTGTTGCCGATGACCCGACCACTGTTGTGTCATCAGCGACTAGATGATGCAGTTTGAGCTGAATCTGGCAGCGCGGTTGTGATTCAGCAGTGAGCTAGGCTCATAGCCCTGCAGAGTTGCCAATTGCCATTTTATTTAGCACAATTTCAAAAACATTTTTTGAGAATTCATATGCACAACACTCTGGTTCAACATATTTAATTTGAGAGTTACATTGTCAAAGAAACTTTTGCTATGCTTGCAAAAATAATTTTCTTTCTCATAAAAACAAACCAGATCAAAATATGATTTTCTAAGAGTTCTATACCCACTTGCTTAATAATGGATTTCCGGTACTTTACAATGATTAATTGGTTTGGCATGCCTTACTTTTACTCTACCTCCTTTCCTGAAATATCTCATCATTGATCATTCTCCCATAGACATTGAAATTATGCTCCTTCTTGTTGAATACCATTGGGAGAAAGCCCTCAGACCAGCAAAAGAGGAAGATACACTCTCATGCTTTCCAAAAGCCTTACCAGCATCTATAAGGTAGATGCAGGACTATGATGGAATAATTGCTTCATGTCCTTGTGAATGCTGATCCATTTATTTCATGGAATCATCACTATCCATGATTTTAAAAAGCCCATTTTGCCCAGTTTCTCATCCACTGCCTTGAATGTTCACTCCTTCCACTGCCAATAGGATGGTGCAGCGGCACAGTTAATAGAGCTGCTGCTTCACTGCTCCAGTGGTCCATGTTCAATATTGACCAGCAATGCCATCTACATGGAGCTTGCATCCTCTTCCTATTACTGTAGGGATTACTGGTCACTGTGAATTGTCCCAGGTGTGTAGCACCTGAGAGCAGTTAATGAGAGTGTGAGGAAAATAAGTTACAGGGAAAATTAGTGCGGGAATGGAATTTCTGTATGAGCCGGCATAGATTCAGTGACCCAAATGGTTTCTTCCTAGGCCATGAAGAAACATGAATATAAACACACAGTGACCGCTTTGAAAAATCTACTGCAGTTCAATGACTAAATGTTAAAAAATGAGTCAGTTTGGTTTTGTTTAAATCAAAAATGTTGATATGGTTTATAACACCACAATATTTTATGAAAGGAAATTTGGGCTAGAAGAGTCAATATCTCATTTATTCAAAGGCAAAATGGGAAAGATAGCACAAACCATGTGACAGGTCTTTTGATGTGAGAGCTCAGTACATACTATGAAGAAATATATTTATTGACTAGAAGAGTGTGGAAAGCATTACAATATTACTGCTGCAGTCAGAGGGAACTTAATGGAGGTCTCATCCACTGAGTCTATACGGGTAGAATTTAAAGAATGACAATCATTCTGGTAGGATTACCCTACAGATTCCCCAGTAGCTACTGGGACATTTTGGAACAGATATGCAGGCAGATTAGGGAAATGTGTAAACTACAGACCAGGAAATTTCTTGTCAGTGGTAGGAAGGTTACAGGAGAGGATTGTTAGTGATAGGATTTATGATCATTGCATAATTAGGAACAGTCAGCATGGCTTTTAGTGGGGCAAGTCATACCTTACTAGCTTGATTGAGTTTTTGGACAAGTTACCAAAGGTGACTGAAGGTAGAGCTATGGATGTTGTTCAAAGTTCAAAGTGCATGGATTTTCAAAGTTCAAAGATTAAGGTACATTTATGATCAAAGTACATACTGTATATGTCACCATATACTACCCTGACATTCACTTTCTTGCAAGCATTCGCAGTAGAACAAAGAAATATAGTGGAATCAATGGAAAACTAGACTGGAAAACAACCAAGGTGCAAATGAAAACAATTTGTGCAAATACAAACAAAAGATGATAATAATAAATAAATAATACTGAGAACATCAATTGTACAGTCCTTGAAAGTGAGTCCATAGCTAGTGGAATCAGCTCAGAGTTGAGGTGAGTGGAGTAAAAGTGTTTGACAAGGTTTTCAAGGAAACTCATCCAGAAGATTAAGATTAGATTAGATTATGAGGACACACAGTTCTCTTTTATTGTCATTTAGTAATGCATGCATTAAGAAATGATATAATATTCCTCCGGTGTGATATCACAGAAAGACAGTACAGACCAAGACTGAAAAACTAACAAAAAACACATAATTATAACATATAGTTACAACAGTGCAACAATACCATAACTTGATGAAGAACAGGCCATGGCACAGTAAGAAGTTCAAAGTCTCTCGGAAGTCCCACAGCTCACGCAGATGGGAGAAGGAAGAAAACTCTCCCTGCCACGCCCGACCACAGTCCGACTCTGAGTGATCCGAAAACTTCGAGCCTCCGACACCGAGAACCGAGCACCATCTCTATCCGAACGGTTCGACCTCAGCCTCAGTCGCCAGCAGCAGGCAAATCCAGGGATTTGGGGGCTTTCCCTCCGGAAGATTCTTGATCGCGCAGTAACAGCAGCAGCAAACCGGCATTTCAGAAATTTCTTCAGATGTTCCTCTGGGCTTCCACGTCTGTCTCTATTGAATCAGAATTGTCCACAACCCCTAATTCCAAACTGGCTTGCCCATAGGAGACAGAAGGTAGTGATCGATGACACTTATTCTGGCTGGAGATCTGTGACTGGTGGTGTACTGCAGGGAAATGGACCTGAACCTCTACTCTTGTGATATATACACTATATAAATGACCTGGATGAAACATAGATTGGTGGGTTAGTAAGTCTGTGGATGATGCAAAGATTGGTAGTGCTGTGAATACTGTAGAAAATTGGACAAGCTTATAATGGATATCCATCCTTTGCAGATGTGGGCGGAGAAACGGCAGATAGAGTTTAATCCTGCCAAATGTGAAGTGTTGCACTTCAGTATACCAAATGTCAAAGGTCAGGACACTGTGAAAGGCAAGACCCTTAATGGTGTTGATGTGCAAAGGGATCATGGAGTCCAAAACCATAGTGCCCTGAAAGTGGCTACACAGGTTAATAGGGTAGTAAAGAAGGCATATGCCATGCTTACTTTTATTAGTCAAGGAAGGGAGTTCAAGATTCTGAAAATTATATTGCAGATTTATAAAAGTCGAGTTAGGCCTCATCCGGAGTATTACATTCATTTCTGGTCACCCCATCATAAGAAGGATATGGAGACTTTGGTAAAGATGCAGAAGAGACTTACCAGGATAATGTCTGGAATAGAGGGCATGTGCTATAAGGAAAGGTTGGACAAACTTGGTTGTTTTCTCTGGAGCAGCAGAGGCTGAAGAGAGACCTGTTAGGGGTTTATAAGATTATGAGAGGCATAGAAAGGCAGCCTGTATCTTTTTCCCAGGGTTGAAATATCTAAATCCAGAGGCTATGCATTTGATGCTAGATGGGGTAAATTCAAAGGAGATGAGCTGGATACATTTTTACATAGATTGCGGTGGGTACCTACAACATGTAGCAAGAGTGATGATAGAAACAAACAGAGGTGGGAGCGTCGTGGGAGCTGAATTCTGAAGCAAGGCAGTTTTTTTTTTAAAACTTCTTCGAGTGCAAAAAGGATGAGACTGCGCAGGCGCGTGACGTCAACAGGACAGCGCAGAGGGTTTAAAAAGGAGACCACCCTTTCCAGCGGGCAGTGGAGTGAGTGGGAGCAGAGTGTAGGGCTTTGGTTTCAACGGGCTTCGGCGGTAAACAGGAAGAGGCGAGAGCGAAGCACCAACTCTTTTTTTTCTCCTCCGCACACTCCCCTTTCGCTAATCGGCCCGGACAGACAGGAACAGCAGGTCTCACACAGCTAACGGTACAAGCTAACAGTTTAAAAAGTTTGTTTGTTTGGCGAGGTAAGTGGGTGAGTAGACTTATTTTTCCTGTTCCATTCCTGTAGAATTAGATAGCATGCCTGCAGGGTTAGTGCTTTGTTCAGGGTGTCAGATTTGGGAATCCTGGGAGACCTCCAGCCTCCGATGGCCACATCTGCGCCAGGTGCACCGAGATGCAGCTCCTCAGAGACCGTGTTAGGGATCTGGAGCTGCAGCTTGATGACCTACTGCTTATCAAGGAAAGTGAACAGGTGATAGACAGGAGCTACAGGGAGGTAGTCATCCCTAGGCTACAGGGGTCAGAAAACTGGGTCACTGTCAAGAGAGGGAAGGGAAATGCCCGGATAGTGGAGAGCACACCTGTGGCTGTCCCCCTCAGCAACAAATATCTTGTTCTGGATGCTGTTGAGGGGGATGACCTGACAGGGGACGCCCACGGTGACCGGGTCTCTGGCACTGAGCCTGGCGCTGTTGCGCAGGAGGGAAGGAGGGAGAAGAGAAATGCAGTAGTCGTTGGGGATTCCATAGTCAGGGGAACGGACAGGAGATTCTGTGAGCCTGACAGAGATACCCGCATGGTGTGTTGCCTCCCAGGTGCCAGGGTACGGGATGTCTCGGATCGGGACCTGAATATTCTGAAGGGGGAGGGTGAGCAGCCAGTTGTCTTGGTACATGTTGGTACCAATGACATAGATAGGACAAAGGAGGAGGTCCTGAAGAGAGATTTCCGGGAGTTAGGAAGGAAGCTGAGAAGCAGGACCTCCAGGGTAGTAATATCGGGATTGCTACCTGTGCCAAGTGCTAGCGAGGGCAAGAATAGTAGGATCAGGCAGATGAATGCCTGGCTGAGAGACTGGTGTAGGGGGCAAGGTTTCAGATTCTTGGATAATTGGGATCTCTTCTGGGGGAAGTATGACCTGTTCAAAAAGGACAGGTTAAACCTGAACCCGAAGGGGACCAATATCCTGGTGGGAAGGTTTAATAGAGCTGTTAGGGAGGGTTTAAACTAATTTGGCAGGGGGATGGGAACCGGAATGACAGAGCGGAGGAAGGGGAAAACAGAAATAAATCTAAGATAGTGAGCAGTAAAGACGTCAGGAAAGACAGGCAGGTGATGGAGCAAATTTGTAGCCATTGGGATGAGTTGCAGTGCAATAAAGTTGCAGTGAAATCAAAGTGAAAAGTATCAAATACTGGTCTTAAGGTGTTATACTTAAATGCACGGAGCATAAGGAATAAGGTGGATGATCTTGTCATTCAGCTACAGATTGGCAGGTATGATATTGTGGCCATCACTGAGACCTGGCTAAAGGATGCATGTCTCTGGGAGCTGAACGTCCAAGGATACACGGTGTATCGGAAGGATAGGAAGGTAGGCAGAGGGAGCGGCATGGCTTTATTGGTAAGAAATGATATTAAATCATAAGAAAGAGGTGATATAGGATCGGAAGGTGCAGAATCTTTATGGGTTGAGCTATGAAATAGCAGGGGTAAAAGGACCCTGATGGCAGTTATTTATAGGCCTCCAAACAGCTGCAGGGATGTGGACTACAAATTACAGCTGGAAATAGAAAAGTCTTGTCAGAAGGGCAATGTTATGATAATTGTGGGGGATTTTAACATGCGAGTGGATTGGGAAAATCAGGTCGGCACTGGATCTCAAGAGAGAGAATTTGTAGAATGTCTGCGAGATAGCTTTTTAGAACCGCTTGTTATTGAGCCCACTAGGGGATCGGCTCTACTGGATTGGGTATTGTGTAATGAACCGGAGGTGATTAGAGAGATTGAGGTGAAGGAACCCTTAGGAGACAGTGATCATAACATGATTGAGTTCACTGTGAAATTTGAAGAAGAGAAGCCAAAATCTGATGTGTCAGTATTTCAGTGGAGTGAAGGAAAGTACAGTGGTGTGAGAGAGGAACTGGCCAAAGTTGACTGGAAAGGGACACTGGTGGGAAAGACGGCAGAGCAGCAGTGGCTGGAGTTTATGCGAGAAGTGAGGAAGGTGCAAGACAGGTATATTCCAAAAAAGAAGAAATTTTTGAATGGAAAAAGGATGCAACCGTGGTTGACAAGAGAAGTCAAAGCCAAAGTTAAAGCAAAGGAGAGGACATACAAGGAAGCAAAAATTAGTGGGAAGACAGAGGATTGGGAAGTTTTTAAAAACCTTACAAAAGGAAACCAAGAAAGTCATTAAGAGGGAAAAGATTAACTATGAAAGGAAGCTGGCAAATAATATCAAAGAGGATACTAAAAGCTTTTTCAAGTATATAAAGAGTAAAAGACAGGTGAGAGTAGATATAGGACCGATAGAAAATGATGCTAGAGAAATTGTAATGGGAGATAAGGAGATGGCAGAGGAACTGAACGAGTATTTTGCATCAGCCTTCACTGAGGAAGACATCAGCAGTATACCGGACACTTAAGGGTGGCAGGGAAGAGAAGTGTACGCAGTCACAATTACGACAGAGAAAGTACTCAGGAAGCTGAATCGTCTAAAGGTAGATAAACCTCCCGGACCAGATGGAATGCACCCACATGTTCTGAAGGAAGTAGCTGTGGAGATTGCGGAGGCATTAGCGATGATCTTTCAAAAGTCGATAGATTCTGGCATGGTTCCGGAGTACTGGAAGATTGCAAATGTCACTCCGCTATTTAAGAAGGGGGCAAGGAAGCAAAAAGGAAATTATAGACCTGTTAGCTTGACATCGGTGATTGGGAAGTTGTTGGAGTCGATTGTCAAGGATGAGGTTACAGAGTACCTGGAGGCATATGACAAGATAGACAGAACTCAGCATGGATTCCTTAAAGGAAAATCCTGCCTGACAAACCTATTACAATTTTTGAGGAAATTACCAGTAGGCTAGACAAGGGAGATGCAGTGGATGTTGTGTATTTGGATTTTCAGAAGGCCTTTGACAAGGTGCCACACATGAGGCTACTTAATAAGATAAGAGCCCATGGAATTACGGGAAAGTTACATACGTGGATAGAGCGTTGGCTGATTGGCAGGAAACAGAGAGTGGGAACAAAGGGATCCTATTCTGGTTGGCTGCCGGTTACCAGTGGTGTTCCACAGGGGTCTGTGTTGGGGCCGCTTCTTTTTACATTGTACATCAACGATTTGGATTATGGAATAGATGGCTTTGTGGCTAAGTTTGCTGACGATATGAAGATAGGTGGAGGGGCCGGTAGTGCTGAGGAAATGGAGAGTCTGCAGAGAGACTTGGATAGATTGGAAGAATGGACAGAGAAGTGGCAAATGAAGTACAATGTTGGAAAGTGTATGGTTATGCACTTTGGCAGAAAAAATAAACAGGCAGACTATTATTTAAATGGGGAAAGAATTCAAAGTTCGGAGATGCAATGGGACTTGGGAGGCGTCGTACAGGATACCCTTAAAGTTAACCTCCAGGTTGAGTCAGTAGTGAAGAAGGCGAATGCAATGTTGGCATTCATTTCTAGAGGAATAGAGTACAGGAGCAGGGATGTGACGTTGAGGCTCTATAAAGTGCTGGTGAGACCTCACTTGGAGTACTGTGGGCAGTTTTGGTCTCCTTATTTAAGAAAGGATGTGCTGACATTGGAGAGGGTACAGAGAAGATTCGCTAGAATGATTCCGGGAATGAGAAGGTTAACATATGAGGAACGTTTGTCCGCTCTTGGACTGTATTCCTTGGAGTTTCGAAGAATGAGGGGAGACCTCATACAAACATTTTGAATGTTGAAAGGCATGGATAGAGTGGATGTGGCAAAGTCATTTTTCATGATGGGGGAGTCTAGTACGAGAGGGCATGACTTAAGGATTGAAGGACGCGCCCATTCAGAACAGAAATGCGAAGAAATTTTTTTAGTCAGAGGGTGGTGAATCTATGGAATTTGTTGCCATGGGCAGCAGTGGAGGCCAAGTCATTGGGTGTATTTAAGGCAGAGATTGATAGGTATCTGAGTAGCCAGGGCATCAAAGGTTATGGTGAGAAGGCGGGGGAGTGGGACTAAATGGGAGAATGGATCAGCTCATGATAAAATGGCGGAGCAGACTCGATGGGCTGAATGGCCGACTTCTGCTCCTTTGTCTTATGGTCTTACAGTCTTATAGGTGTTCAAGAAGTTCTTAGATAAGCCCGTGAATAAGCAGGAAGATATGGAATCTGTGTAAACAGAAATAATTTAATTATTTCCTCACAACATTGTAGGTTAAAGGGCCTATTCCTATGCAGTACTGTTCCATGTTCTACTTACAGCATTCTAAAGGATATGCAGAAGGAATTATGAAATAAAATTTACAATAAACTGTGTTCAACTATGATTGTAATTCTCTGCTTAAAAGATGTAATTTTGGCAAGGTACTTGTCTCTGTTCAAGTTTCATTCATTAGTTGACCTTCTCGACCCATTTTTCATTCTTGCAACAAATACAAGCTCGCACTCTAACTCACGGTGACTTCCCTGGTTGCAAAAATTAGTCTTGTCAACATTTCAATGTACTAGCTTCACACAGAAGAGATTGAAAAAATTCCAGTGCACAATGAGAAAACAAGAGAACTTAACAGAGTTCATCTTCTGTGTATTACTCAACCACATCAAAAATCAAATTATAATGCTGTTCTAGCTATTAAAGCAATGTTACAATGACTTATGTTAATTTGCAGTTATTTATTTTTTATGCACTAAGAAGAATTTTGTTAGTTACACATAAAGCTCCTTTCTACTGCAAAATATATTACTTCTACTTTCCATTACTGTAAGTCATCTTGAAAACTCTGAATAATGCATTATCCTTTCATGACAAAATTTTAGATGTAATATCGGTTATTAATGTTTTGGTGTTAAATGCTCACAGAGATAACTTATGGAATGAAAAGTGGCATTGTAGGCAATCTCATTGTTCCCAATTGAGATTGTGTTTTAATCCAAGGAATGTAACCCAAAGTGTAACTATGTAGCATTGTCATTCCAATGCTGCCACCTGCAACTCCTCTCCATATGTCATTCAGTTGTGTTTGAATAATGTGCTTAAGGCTGCTTCTCAATGACCTGTATCATAGATTGTTGAGAAGATGCTTAATATATCAGAGCAAAGCTGTCAAATTAACTAGCTAATGAACTAGTCCTGACGAAGGGTCTCAGCCCGAAACGTCAACTGTACCTCTTCCTGTAGATGCTGCCTGGCCTGCTGCGTTCACTAGCATTTTTTTGTGTGTGTTGCTTGAATTTCCAGCATCTGCAGATTTCCTCATGTTTGCATAATGATCTAGTAGTTAGGTGAATGGTGGAGCCTTTCCATCTTCTACAAAGTCTTTCCTCTTCCTCATTTTGATTTTCCTCCTGAGGTTTAAAGGAAGATTTGGGTGAACTTTATTTGGGAAATGTGTACCTCCCCGGGACCATTCAGAAAAAGGAAGGCTGGAATCTCAAATAGTTCGATATTTGGAATAAATCTTAGGATATTTTCATCGAACAGAATGCAGTCAATGTAATTCCTTCAGAAGCCTTGAGAGTACCAATATTTACCAGAAAATTATCCTTCCCTTTTAAGAAATGTATGGAAATCCTTTTGAAACAAATTTTCATCAATTTGACCCCTGCTTTGGCAAAAAGTACAAGAAAATTAAGAGTAGGAATCGACCATGAGGCTCCTCAAGCTTGCTTCACAATTGAACATAATCACAGCTGATGTATGCTGGCCTCTGCTTCTTTTCGGGGCCACCTCTCCGTGCCTCCCTATTCCTCAATCTATCAAATATCTAAGACCTTCGCTTTAAATACTTCTAATGATCCAGTTTTCATCATCTGCTGAGAAAGAGAATGCTAGAGATTTGCTAACTTCTGCAAGAGTTTTCTATGTAATCCAGTTTCAAGTGACTAGCTCCTTATCTTGTAGTAATGTCTCCTTGTCTGAGACTCTCCACTCATGAAACGATCTCAACAGATACTGTGTCAAGCCCCCTTTCGATCTTACACATTTGTAGAAGGTTCACATGATGTTCTTCTATACTCCAAGGAATACAGGCTCAAACTATTTAGTTTATCTTGATAGAACAGTCCTCTCACCCTAGAGTTTGCATGGTGAATCCCCTTTCTACTGCCTCCAATGTTACTATATACCCCAGTCGGATGGACACAATGACATCAGACCCAGGCAATGAACAAACGACGATGAGGAAGCAGTGTGCATGTGGCAAAATCTGCAAGAACAATCGCGGCTTGAAGATCCACCAAGCGAGGATGAAGTGTTTGGCGGGAGCAGGAGCAGCACGACGTGCAGGTGTCCAACCTGGTGAGACGAAGGAGGGGCCAGGCCCGGAGTCACCCCATAGTGCCCGGAACCTCCAAGTGTGGCAAACTAATCCCTTGATCATGAAGTCTAATAGGAGGTGGATCAACTGGCCTGCAGCTAACATGACTTCACTGTGGAAGCAGATTGATGAAGATGTTAACCAAATTCTGGAGGCAACGGCGAAGGGAGGGGTTGATAGGAAGCTGCAAGCCATGACAACAATTATTGGCAGTATCGCAGCTGAACGGTTCAGAGAAGTGGAGAAGGAAGGCTCCAAAACATCTTCCTTGAAGAACCAAAGAGCATTGGGGATCCACAACATCAGGCAGGAGATGAAAGCGCTGAAGTCCCAATACAAGGAGGCTGGAGAAGAGGAGTGCATTGGCTTGGCCCAGCTGATGTGCATACTATGAAAGAAGATCAGGGTCCTCCGCCAGGCAGAGTGGCATCGGAGGCGGCGTCGTGAAAGGGCCCGAAAACGTGCTGCCTTTATTGCCAACCCCTTCAAGTTCACCAAGGAGTTGCTGGGGGAGAAGCGCAGTGGGAAACTGGCCTGTTCGCAGGAAGACATAGACCAACATCTGAGGAAGATATATAATGATCCTGAAAGAGAGCAGGAGTTGGGAGAGTGCGACATCCTAATAGACCCACCTGAACCAGATGTGCAATTCGATGTGTCAGAGCTGCAACTAAAGGAAGTCAGAGAGGTCGTCTGCAAAGCAAGGGCAAGCTCGGCTCCAGGACCAAGCAACACCTCATACAAAGTGTACAAGAATTGCCCCAAACTCCTGCTGTGTCTGTGGAAGATCCTGAGAACCTTTTGGAGAAGGGGGAAAATCCCAGGACAGTGGAGAGTGGCTGAAGGGGTGTGGATCCCGAAGGAGGAAAATGCCACCCAGGTAGAGCAGTTTCGCATCATCTCCCTGCTGTGCGTTGAGGCGAAGATCTTCTTCAGTGCCGTTTCTAACCGGCTATGCACCTACCTAGCAAAGAACATCTATATTGATACATCAGTCCAGAAGAGTGGCATTTCAGGGATGCTGGGTTGTCTGGAGCACATCAGTGTGGTGACACAGCTCACCAGGGAGGCCAGAGAGAACAAGGGCAACCTGTCAGTGTTGTGGCTCGACCTGGCAAATGCATATGGCTCCATTCCGCACAAGCTGGTGCAGCTCACACTGACCAAATATCACGTCCCCAGCAGAATCAGAGACCTTATCGCTGATTATTACAGCAACTTCAGGATGAGGGTCTCTTCAGGAGCAATTACAACAACCTGGCACAAGGTGGAGATCGGCATCATCACAGGGTGCACTATCTCAGTGACACTTCTCCCTAGCCATGAACATGCTCACTAAATCTGCTGAACCAGAGTGCAGAGGGCCCAGAATGAATTCTGCCCAATGGCAACCACCTATCAGGGCATTCATGGATGACCTCACAGTCACCACAGAATCAGTCTCAGGCTGCTGGAGGATTCTGCAAGGGCTCGAAAAGCTGGTGGAGTGGGCCCCGATGCGTTTCAAACCTGTCAAATCAAGATCAATGGTGCTGAGGAAAGGGAAGGTGGAGAACAAGTTCCGGTTCAGCATCGCAGGCACAGCCATCCCAACCATCACAGAAAAGCCAGTCAAGAGCTTAGGCAAAGTTTTTGACAGCTCTTTAAGGAACACAACATCCATTCAGGCAACCTGCACTGAGTTGGATGGCTGGCTGAAATCTGTGGACAAGTCTGGCCTACCTGGGAAGTTTAAAGCCTGGGTGTATCAGCATGGCATTCTTCCCAGAATCCTGTGGCCCCTCCTCATCTATGCAGTTCCGATCTCGACAGTCGAAACCTTAGAGAGGAGGGTTAGCAACCACCCCAGGAGATGGCTGGGGCTGCCAAAGAGCCTGAGCAGCATCGCACTCTATGGACACCACAACAAACTGCAACTGCCGTTCATATCCTTGGAGGAAGAATTCAAGGTAACAAGAGCCAGAGAAGTGCTACAGTATAGGGACTCAAGTGACCCGAAGGTGGCTAGGCCAGGGATCCAAGTAAGTACTGGCAGGAAGTGGAGGGCAGAGGAAGCTGTTCAGGAGGCAGAGGCGAGGCTGCATCACAGGAGGCTGGTGGGAGTGATCACACGAGGCCAAGCTGGGCTAGGATCCTTTCCAACTCCCCAAATGGACACCAGAGGGAAGGAAAGGCGTCGTCTAGTTCAGGAGGAGGTGAGAGCAGTAGTGGAGGAGATGAGAGCCTGCAAGGCGGTGGGAATAAAGCAACAGGGAGCTTGGACAAGATGGGAGAATGCGGTTGAGGGGAAAGTGACCTGGGCTAATCTTTGGAAAGCCGAACCACACTGCATCCAATTTCTCATCCAGGCAGTGTACGATGTGCTTCCAAGCCCATCAAACCTGCACACATGGGGCAAGACAGAGTCATCTGCGTGCCCACTGTGCTCCAAGCGAGGAACCCTGGAGCACATCCTCAGCAGCTGCGCAAGGACACCTGGTGAGGGACAGTACAGATGAAGGCATGATCAGGTCCTGAAGACCATCGCTGAAGCCGTCAGCGCAGAAGTTGAGTGGGCAAAGCGGTCCCGACCCTCCAAGCAGACCATTGCCTTTGTCAGAGCTGGGGAGCAGCTAATACCTGCCAAAAGAACATCTGCAGGCATCCTGACCTCTGCAAGGGACTGGCAGCTGTTGGTGGACCTCGAAGGGCAGCTGAAGCTCCCCATCCATATCGCAGCCACCACCCTGCGACCAGACATTGTCCTAGTGTCTGAGTCTACTAAGCAAGTGGTGCTGCTGGAGCTGACAGTCCCATGGGAAGATAGCTTGGAAGAGGCCTTTGAAAGGAAGCTCTCCAAGTATGCAGGACTGGTCAGCAACTGTCAGCAGGCTGGATGGAGAGTGAGGTGTCTCCCAGTGGAGCTTGGTTGTAGGGGATCCATAGCCAGTTCTTTAGTTAGAGCCTTCAGCATTTTGGGCATCGAGGGAGAGAGGAAGAGGAGAGCCATCCGCAGTACCACCGATGTGGCAGAGAGGGCCTCAAGATGGCTGTGGCTCAAAAGAGGGGAGCCATGGAGTCATAAGTAGCTAGCCATCTGGACACAAGCTGGGGTCTGATCAGCCCCGGCTGGGTCACCTGGAGGAGGTTGTATGATGTTGAAAGACCCGAAACACCTGATGATTCCAGGAACATCACTGAAGATGTGTCCAGAAGCATCAATAGATGTATGCACACAGCATATACTGTACTACGTTTAAGTAAAGGGAGTCAAAACCACATACACTATTTCACTCACCAATACCCTGTACAATTACAATGAGACCTCCCTACTTTTAAAATCCAATCCCTTTGTAATGAATGCCAAAATGTCACTTGCCTTCTTATTTGACCCACCTGCTATATTTTAGTGATTTATATGCCTAAACACCTAGATCCCCTGTGCTTGACTTATTTGCAGCCTTTCTTCATTTATATATTGATTTGCCTTTTGAGTTCTCTTACTTAAGTGTCTAACCTCATTCTTGCCCACATAAATCTCCACTTGCCAGTCTTTTGCCCACTCATTCAATTTATCTATATCTCATTGCAGAATCACAACATGTGGTTCCTCTATTTTCATATTGTCAGCAAATTAGAAAACCTTACATACTGTTCCTTCTTCCAGGTTATTAGTATAAATAGTGAACAATGATGGTCAAGCATTGATCCCTGTGGTACTTCGCTAGTTACCACATTCCAGTCTGAAAAAAGTCCCATTTATTCCAAATAGCTGTTCTCTATGATGCAGCCAATTTTCAGTCCATTCCAACACACCTCCCCCAATGCCTTGGCCTTCTAATTTGTGTACCAGACCCCTTTACGGCATCTTATCAAACCATTTTTTGGAAATCTAAATACACTACATCTACAGTTTCCTCTCCACCAACTTGCCATCACATCCGCAAAGATTTGAGCAAATTTGTTAAACATGATTTAACTTTCATCAGAATTAGAAAGTGAAAAAAAAGAAATCCATGACACAGCTGGCATGATTCTTGAACAAGTACACCCTTGTTTAGTATCCATCTACTTGCAGTTTCTGCCCTGCTCTTCACTATGGCTGCAAATGACATGAAATTGATCTTTTCATTTACCAAATTCCAGGTAGCATCCGAGAAAGAACGTAGCATTGAAATATTTCAATTGAAATATATGTTATTAATTTTATCAGGCCTTAAACAGAATTGATGATTTTTTTTGTCAAATTACTTCATTTATATACTGCTGTTGTGTCTCCATTTACATAATGAAATATTTCCAAGGGCAACATTTTTACAACATGAAGAATAGTAACTCATCATTCAAATGATTTATGACCATGTCTTAGAAAATAATAAAGCCTGGAAGAGGTTTAATACTTGCTAGCAATTCTTTGCCTAGTATGTAGAATGTTCAATTTGATAGGTTCCATGTTTATACTTAGCTCCCAAGCAAAAAGTTTGGAGAGAGGTCATACTGTCTGTCTTCAATCCTCAATGGTTCAGCCAGTGATGGACAAGTGCCAGCTGAATCTTAAGCTGATTTCATAAGTATCTGGTAAAACACTGGAAAGTATTTCATTTTGTAACTAAATGCATTCAATACTGATTGGATGGGCAAAGATCTGATAGTAACAAAATGTGTACTGACAGCCCCAAGTTACGTGCAGGACACAATATAGTACTGATCCTACAGCAGGAACACGTTGCAGCCTTCCAGGCTCAATATTGAACTCTGCAACTTCAGATCACTAATTTTCTTTCCATTTGATATTGGCTCATTTCTCTTGCTCCATTAGTACAGTTTATCTTGCTACACAAGTCGGATAGCCCTGCATTTGGCACTTAGAATCAGTCATAAAGTTATACAGCAAGGAAACAGGCAACTCATCTGTGCTGGCCAAGCTAACTATCTAGTTAATGTGGCCCGTATCCCTCAATCTTTCCTATTCATGTGCCTGTCCCAGTGGATTTTAAATGTCAAAATTGTAGCTGCATCTACCACTACCCCTAGCAGCTTATTCCACATACCCATGTCTCCACCCTCTAACTTCCTTCATTCAACACTTTTGTTGAATTCGCTCTAACTGTAACCATTATTCCATTGACTGGATGACCTTGACAACTTATCCTGGAAAAAATCTTGGACTGACCCTATTCCTTTCCATCCCTGGCTTATCTTCTCCAAACTTAAAACAAACTCCATTTTTCTCTGTTCCAATTCTGGCAAAAAATGTTTAACTTGTGTCACACTGTTTCAAAGTATGAGTATTCTATTATTGTTTTACAGTGGCACTAACACATTAATTAACTCACAATTACCTTTCACTGTATTTCATATGATATTCATGTTCAGTTGTTATAATCTTGGCAGCCTTAATTTTATTGTTAAAAATGATTGTGCCACATTATATTGTAATAGTAATCAATCAAACGATAAAACTAATATTTTGCAAATTTCTGAAGCTTTCTATTTTTATATCATAATATTGTACTACTATTATATTATAAAATTTGCTTTTCATATCACAGCTTAGGGGAAGAAGCATTCCCTAAATTTCTAGAAGCTTTTGTATACAGTTGAGCTTCATAAACAGTCAGCAGGCATGTTTGTGGCCAATAGAAAAGGGGACATTTCCAAGAATTCTTTAAGAATTCCATTAAAGTCCTTGACAATATCTTCATGGGATTTCTACTGACATACCTGCTATCTTGCCCAAGAAGCTCCATGTCTCTCACATGTTACGTACCCTTTTATTGAGGGAATTCCTAGCACTACATATTGTCCATAATTTCTCATTGTTCTGTTGATTTTAATTTCATGGAGCATATGGTCAGTCACACTGTAAGAGCAGCACATCCAGAACCCGAACATTTCATGATCTTTCCAAGCTCATTGCCCACATTGTGCCTCTTTGAAAGTATTGTCTATCATTTTCATTCAACCTGAAAAATTTAAAAAGTGTACTAATACATAAAAAGGTGGCATTTTACTCAGTGATTTAATTTGTTCCTTGGCCTCTCCAGACAAAACATTTTCTTTACAGCAAAGTAGATCTCTCCTTACTTGACAAATCTTCTAATGAAGTCCAAATTCAATACACCACTTAGAATTTTAATTACTATTGTTCATCCATTATCATATGAAACAGCACTAATATCTGCTTGCTGAAATAACTGAGTTGACAGAGAGTGTATGAATGGAAGTACACCGGGGCGGGGCACTTTTCAGCTTTACTATTTAAGCAGTGATACGTGACAGTAATTGCACAGATATTGTTAGATTCACCTAATGTGCAACTTGAAATTGATGTTTTCAATGGTATGTATGTTATCACCTTGCCCAGGCCATGAACTTGAAAATTTACCCCCTGTCATTCTTGCGCATAAAAGCAGCAATATTGACCCAGTTGCTGAGGAAAACTGCTAAGCCTTTAGCTGAATAAATGTAGACATTTTATCCATTGAACTTTGAGACTTCCAAAAAACCACAGAAACCTCAAACAACTGTGCACAGGCATTCTCCCAAATCCACTCTGATTCCTCATCAGGGAGTGTAAAGTTACTGCCATTCCTTAAAGCAAACAGTGAGGTTTGCAAAGCATTTACTTCTTTGATAATTTCAATGGAAGGGACTGGATGTGATGAGGGTTTCTCAATATTAGTTTAGAAATTCTTTAAAACTTTGTTTTGAAATAGTTTGGGATATTTTAACTATTTTTAAGTATGTTAAGACTTTTTATAATCTTGTTTTGATTTTTTTTAAATATTTACTTTTTGTTAGTTTATTGTTCATACTTTATGCTTGATTTTGAATGTCAGAAATATACAGACTTTTGAGAGCTTTTACAGTTGTCTGAGTCACTGGTTATGCTCTTAGCTGGCAGTTAAGGTTTTATCTTTATATATGTGAGTGAGATTTGTTCTGTATTCACCACCACACTCATGGCTCCCCATGCCTGCCCACCCTCTACCCTGCCTCCAACCCTGCTGGAGAAATACTCCCTCCAACACTTTTGCGAAGATTTTTACATCATGTGAAACCTTGCCAAAAGGATTTGAAATGGCTCCCTGCTAGATGCGTCTTTCAGAAGAAAAACACTTGGAAAGATTGAACTGTGTTGAAAGGTTATCAGTGAGTAAAGGCAACTTCCAGGCTTGAGGGCAGCCACGTAAGGTGCTAATTTTTTTTAAAGTGAAGGCACAGTTAAAAAGTACTGCTTTTAAACTGAGCTGAGTCTGTTTGAATACCATAGAATGTCACTTTATTGTGGGATTATAGATAGCTTCTTACTTATTTCAGTGAGTGTGCTGTAAAATATACCATAATAAAGACCTGCTTCACCAGTAAACACACCGAAACAACGATCTGTGTTAAATATTTTAACTTTCCTTTAAGTCTTTCATTATTTGCTCTCTTTAATTCAATCGGGTAGCTATTGCATCTGGAAGACAATGGCAAATATGTTCATGCTATCAGATAGAAAGGAAGATTAGCGCAAGATTTCAACATGGAACATTGACTTATATCTTTTGCCTCCACAGATGCTGTTTAACCCACTGTCCTGCAGTCGTTTTTGTCTTTATCTCCTTCAGTCCTTTCTGTTCAACCTAATCCAAGCTGATGTTGCTAAGTCTTAGCTCATGCTTTCATGACAACCAAAGATCTACAGACGTACAATGGCAATTATTCTTCCGTCAAAAGAGCTAAAGTCAGAGGAACTGAATTTAAAACCAAATGTTTGGTTACAATATTAATAGCTCATCTGGATGTTATGAGTTTTAGTCCAAGAACTCATACAGGCTGAGTTCAACAGCCTACTGAGTGCAGTAATTATGTCCAGTGAAATTTCATGTATGGTGAAGACTTCTCTTTGCAGAAGAACAAATGTTAGATTCCAGAAAATGCATCAGATGAATGTGAACTGAATAGCTGAAATTGCATTCTTTACTGTAATCCTTATTCATTCCAGGCTCCTCTTTGTTTTGCATTGTTTTTAAAATTAACTGATAATTTGTTTGAACTCTTCAAGAGTAGTCAGAGATCCAAGAGCAGTGCTCCAAAAGTGAACATGTACACTACGTCAGAAGCCAAAAATCTGAAATCCAAATAGAAAATGCTGATGAAAGATTGGTGACTCGATATGCTAACTGTGTTTGTCACACCATAAATACCGCCAGATATGCTAGACATCTCCAGCATATTCCATTTTTATTTGGTAGATAGAGAACTCTCCTTCCATGGTTACAGAGTCAACTATCAGGCCTGCACAGGCAGGCACCTCCAGACTCCACACACAGTCATAGAAGTCACCTGCCATTCAGTCCTAACTCATCATGTGCAGCCTATTTAATCTCATTCACAGTCCTTGTTCACTTATCGAACCAGCAAGCCTCAACCAGTTGGTTGTTGCCTTGGGCTACCTCGGTGCCTGTTGCATTTACTATCTGTTCTGTCTTGTTTTGTGGCCCCTCAAGGCCAGTTATTTTGCAGTATATTATTAAAGTCACCATTCATCGTTGCATCATCTCTGCTGCTCTGCTTTTGGGTCAAGCCTCCCCTACATTTCCTGACAGGATGAGAGACCCAGCAGAGTTTGTTTGCCTAAAGGAAGTTGTCCAATGAGCTGACCACACAATCCAGAAGCAGAAACCATTGACCAGCTGCTCGCCATTCTCAACCAACTCTCCATCTCGATAAAGCAACCCCTACCAATCAACATCCTCCCTCTGAGCCCTGGGCTCCAGTGCCCAAACACTTCAACAGATCCCCAACCAACCCAAGGCTGCAACTTCCTGTCCCAGTGCTTCTTACATGTCGAGCTCCAGCCACTTCTGTATTCTACAGATTGAGCCAAGATTTCCCTCCTCATCTCTCTCTTGACTGGGTGAGCTCTGACCTGGGCCACTGCTAACTGGAACAATAAATTCACCATTTTCAACAAATATGAGGATTTCCCACTGAAATGCACTGCGTTTTCGACCATCAATGCAGTCACTTATGATCTCCACCTTTCACTGTCCCTCAAGAACACACCTGCTTTCCACGTGTCCTCCCTCAAGACCATTGTTCATGAACCTCTCAACCCACCTGAGTCAGCACTTTCAGAACCTGCTGAATCATTTCCGCTACTCTGCTTTTGGGTAAAACCTCCTCTACATTTCCTGATATCGACAACTGGGCATGTAATCTTAAAGATAAAACCTAGATCTTTTGAAAAGCTTGAAGGTTGTAAGTTACATAAGGGCAAATTCGGTTTCAGATTGGCTATGATCAAGCTGAATGCCAAAGTAAGCCACAATCTGTAAATGGCTCACCTTATTCATACACTTCGGAAGGTTATATATATAATCGACAGTGAATTATGTAGCCAAATGTCACAGTACTTCCACTAAAGAGCAGACATTATGAAAAATAAGGATCTACACTCAGTGGAACCCAGTGTGGTCTTCTGTTGCTGTAGCCCATCCAGTTCAAGATTTGACATGTGTGTTCAGAGATTCTCTTCTGCACACCAATGTTGTAATGCGTGCTTATTTGAGTTATCGTCATCTATTTGTCAGCTTGAACCAATCTGGCATTCACCTCGGACCTTTTTCATTAACAAGGCAGTTTTGCCCACTGAACTGCTGCTAAATGAATGTTTTTTGATTCTCATGCCATCTCCACAGACCGTTGTGTGTGAAAATCCCAGCAGGTCAGCTGTTTCTGAGATACCCAAGCAATCATTGTATAGGCAAAGTCACTTTGAACACATTTCTTCCCTATTTTGATATTTGGTCTGAACAACAACTGAATCTCTTGACCATATCTGCATGGTCAAGTTTGAGTTGCTGGTGTGCCTAATAAAGTAGTCATTGAGTGCATATTTTTATAAAAGCCCTCTTATCACTGACTTGTCTTTAAATCACACAGTTTTGATAACATTAACCAATTTTACATTTTGAATTGAACATCAAAGCAATCCGCATCCCCAGTGGATCAACTAATACCATTATCCTGCAAGATAATATGCAGAAGTAAAATTTTCAGAGGACTGAAGTATAACTAGCCATTACACTTGCAGACTAACTTGTATATTTATATAAAATGTCCCATTGCTCATAACTGTTATCTCTGCTTACACTGAAAGTAAAGGAGAAATAATATGTTGGTATTCAAGTGAGTCCCAATACAATATAGCAATTTATGTCATGCTTTGAGTCTCAACCATACAGACAACACGAAGGTGCAAGTGTTTCCCATAAGAAGAGCTAATATGAGGAAAATGCATCTAACAGCTAATTTCAGGACAGTATTGGGAAAATCTGAAGGCAGATCAAATGCTACTGTACTGGAATATTGCATATTACTCATCAATATTAAATTCATTCTTAGGATTAGCTATTGGATGGAGAGCATAAATTAGAAAACTTAAATTAGAATTACACTGCTCCTTAGCCAAGGATGCAGCGACTAATCGGTTTGCTTTGCTTTGATCAAATAACTTGTTTGTTGTGTGATTATAATTGAAATTTATAGCCAAATATCAGTTTTCCTGTAGAGTCATTGCAACAAACCATTGCTACTGTCCTAGCTAAAACAAACAACCCTCAATAGACTACTCAATTTTCTGGCTGATCACAGCATCATGAAAAATAAATTACCCAATTAAGCTCATCCAGGAGCCCATACTTAAGTAACATATAACCTACAGTCAGTTTAGGAAGCTTTATTAACATTTCATTGGTGGAAGAAATCTGTCCATTAAGGCCATTGGAACGACAGTCGGATTTAAAAAAGGAACTACAAAGGATTTTACTTTCATTCTAATAAGGTTGTGTAATTCTCCAAAAGCAGTGGATTAAATCAAACACAACTGATGCTGGAAAACAATTTCACCACTCTTTGTTATTTAATCTAGCCACACTATCCACTGAATAGCATTACCTTGCTAAAAGAAGATGGAACCATTTTAATTCTAAGATGGGTTTCATTGATACTCCTTTGTTTACTGTGTCAAATTTTCAAAGCAATAGATAAAAGACAAAAGTCTGCACTTGTTAGACACACAAAATGCTGCAGGTACTGGTACATCTGAAAACCCAAGGAACATTCACATTGGGAATATCTGCTGGAAGGCCCTCAATATGAAAACGTTAAACATTATGTTTTCACTTCCACAGATACTGCCTGAATTGCTGAGTATTTCCCAGCATTTCCCGCTTTTATTTCTACTGAAATGACTTCCAATATTTATTTGTGAAACACATTTTATTGTGTATTTAATATTTCAGTAATATTTGAGCAATCTTGTAAATATGTTGCTTTTTAAACATTCTTGTTTATTTAAGTAATTCATTACATGTTATATGTATAAATATGTGAATAGCTTACTTCATCACGCTACAATGTGATATGTGGGCGCCTTGCTTAAAGTAAAAGACAAAGTTAAAATCACATTTCGGACTTCTGTATCTTTCCTTTGAGTGAGTTTAATGCTTTGAAGTTACAAAAACATAACACATTTAACAAAACGTTAAATGCTGGAAATATCTAGAAGACTAGACAGTATCTATCAAGACAGAAACAGAGGCGCAGATATAGTCAGCTGAAGACCTGTTCCTGTGATGTACTGTTTTATGTTCTACTTAAGATTCACACAAAATTTTTATGAAGGAAGACTTGAAATTGAATAGGCCATTTGTAAGTCAAAAATAACTAAATAAAGATCTAGCAATCAAGTATCAGCTGTGACAGCACCAGTTGGAAGTGAATCAGAGACTATAACTTGAAGTCTAAAGTAATTTTACTCTGTCACAGTTGATACCTTTTAGATATGACATAGAACCAAAGGCCCATCTGCTCTCTCAAGTGGATGTAACAATCACAAAGCACTCACAGGAAGAACATTATGAAAGTGATTTCAGATATTCATACCTCAATCCATACTACTAAAATCCACTATTTGTCTTGTTACTTCTTGTGGAAGTTTGATTCAAACAAATTTGCTGGTGCATTAGCTATATGCAGGACACTCTAACACAGATATAAAATATCTTTAGATTTCTGAAAGGGAAGTTCAAAGCTCAAAGTAATTTTATTATCAAAGTACGTACTGTATGTGTTAGCATTTACTACCTTGAGATTCATTCTCTTGCAGGAATTACAGTTGAGTAAAGAAATACAATAGAATCAATGAAAATCTACACACAAAATACTGACAACCAACCAACGTGCAAAAGAAGACAATCTGTGCAAATAGAAAATAAATAAATAGATTGATTAATTAATTAATTTATAGATAGCAACATGAGTTGCAGAACAAGCACGAGAAAATGTGCTGAAAATGTAAGTACATGTTCGACACAGCATTGTGGGCCGAAGGGCCTGTATTGTGCTGTAGGTTTTCTATGTTTCTAAAATCTGCAGACGCTGGAAATCCAATGCAACACATACAAAATGCTGGAGGAACTTAGCAGGACAAGCAACATCAATGGAAAAGAGTAATTAGTTGATGTTTTGAGCCGAGACCCTACATTAGGATTGATGTTACACACATCAAAGTTGCTGGTGAGCGCAGCAGGCCAGGCAGCATCTCTAGGAAGAGATACAGTCGATGTTTCAGGCCAAGACCCTTCGGCAGGCCTAACTGAAGGAAGAGCTAGTAAGAGATTTGAAAGTGGGAGGGGGAGGAGGAGATCCAAAATGATAGGAGAAGACAGGAGGGGGAGTGATGGAGCCAAGAGCTGGACAGGTGATTGGCAAAAGGGATATGGAAGGATCATGGGACAGGAGGCCAAGGGAGAAGGAAAAGGGGGAGGGGGGAAAAAACCCAGAGGATGGGCAAGGGGTACAGTGAGAGGGACAGAGGGAGAAAAAGGAGAGAGAAAGAATGTGTGTATATAAATAAATAACGGATGGGGTGCGAGGGGGAGGTGGGGCATTAGCGGAAGTTAGAGAAGTCAATGTTCATGCCATTAGGTTGGAGGCTACTCAGACGGAATATAAGGTGTTGTTCCTCCAACCTGAGTGTGGCTTCATCTTTACAGTAGAGGAGGCCGTGGATAGACATTTCAGAATGGGAATGGGATGTGGAATTAAAATGTGTGGCCACTGGGAGATCCTGCTTTCTCTGGCAGACAGAACGCAGGTGTCTGTCCGCCAGAGAAAGCAGGATCTCCCAGTGGCCACACATTTTAATTCCACATCCCATTCCCATTCTGACATGTCTATCCACAGCCTCCTCTGCTGTAATGATGAAGCCACATTCAGGTTGGAGAAACAACACCTTATATTCCGTCTGGGTAGCCTCCAACCTGATGGCATGAACATTGACTTCTCTAACTTCCGCTAATGCCCCACCTCCCCCTCGTACCCCATCTGTTATTTATTTATATACATACATTCTTTCTCTCTCTCGTTTTTCTCCCTCTGTCCCTCTCACTATACCCCTTGCCCATCCTCTGGGTTTTCCCCCCCTCCCCCTTTTCCTTCTCCCTGGGCCTCCTGTCCCATGATCCTCTCATATCCCTTTTGCCAATCACCGTCCAGCCCTTGGCTCTATTCCTCCCCCTCCTGTCTTCTCCTATCATTTTGGATCTCCCCCTCCCCCTCCAACTTTCAAATCTCTTATTAGCTCTTCCTTCAGTTAGTCCTGATGAAGGGTCTCAGCCTGAAACGTCGACTGTACCTCTTCCTAGAGATGCTGCCTGGCCTGCTGCGTTCACCAGCAACTTTGTTGTGTGTTGCTTGAATTTCCGGCATCTGCAGAATTCCTTGTGTTAGGATTGATGTTGACTGTTTGCTCTGTTCCATAGGTGAGTTGTAGAATCTTTGAAAGAGAATCCATTGGTTGTGTAACCAGTTCAGAGTTGACGTCAGTGAAGTTATCCATGATGGTTCAGGAGCCTGATGGTTGAAGGGTAATAACAGTTCCAGAACCTGGTGGTGTGGGACCTAAAGCTCCTGCACCTCCTTCCCAATGGCAGCAGTGAGAAGATAGCTTGGCCCAGGTGGTGGGGTTCTTGATGATGGATGCTGCTTTCTTCAGGCAGCTCTCCTTGTAGAAATGCTGAATAATAAGGAGGGCTTTGCCTGTGGTGGACTGGGCTATTCACCACTTTTTGTAGGTTTTTCCATTCTTGGGCAATGGTATTTCCCTACCAGGCTAAGATTCAACCAGCCGAGAAACCCTGACAAACTTCAAGTTGGACAGTTCAAACTTCAACTACAGATGCACTCTCCACTGTGCAGTCTGCCAAGGCTTCAGAGGAGATGCTGAACCTGTGCAAACTTCGAAGAGAATGGAGATGCTGCCATGCCTTCTTTGAAATGGCACTTATGTGCTGGTTCCAAAACAGATATTCTGAAATGATTGCACCAAGAAATTTAAAGTTACCAACCCTCTCAGCTTCCAATCCCAGAATGAGGACTGGCTCACAATCCTCCTGTAAGTCAACAATCTGATCTGATCTTTGGTTTTGCTGTTGTTGAGTGAAAGGTGGTTGTTGTGACACCATTCAACCAGAATTTCAATCACCTTCCTAAATACCGATTCATCACCACATTTGATTCAGCCAACAAGTGGTGTCGTAGCCAACTTAACTGTGGCATTGGAGCTGTACTTAGCCTCACAGCCATAAGTATGAACATGTAGAGCCAGAAGCTAAGAAGCAGCCTTGTAAGGCACCTGTACAGAAGGTGATTGTGGAGGAGATGTTGTTGCCACTCTGTGCTGACTGAGGTCTGCAACTGAGGAAATCGAGGTCCAGTTAAACAAGGATGTATCGGGGGCTAGGTCCTGGAGGTATTTGATTATTTTTGAGGAGATAATAGTGCTGAATACTGAGCTGTAGTTAACGAAGAGCATTCTAATGTATGCATCTCATTCTTGACCAGTTGTGGCAGTCAGCAAATTGGTGCAGATTCAAGCCACTCCTCAGACAGGAATTGATATGCTTCATGACCAACATTTCAAACCACTTCATCACAGTGGATGCAAGTGTTACTGGATGATAGCCTTCGAGGCAGATTACCCCATGTTCTTCTTGGGCACCAGTATAAGTGAAGCTTGCTTGAAGCACCTGGGTACCTGAGACTGCCAAAGTGAGAGGTTAAAGATAATGGTAAACACTCCAGCCAGTTGATTGGCACAAGTCTTCAGTACCTGGGCAGGTACCGTCTGGGCCAGATGCTTTCCATGGGTTCACCCTTCTGAAGGATGATCTCACATCAGCCTCAGAGAATGAAACCACAGGTTGTGGGGGGCTGTTGGAGTTCATGTTTTATTGGTCAAAAGGGGCATAAAAGGCATTGAGCTCATCTGGGAGCAAAACCTTGATGTCACATATGTTTTATGTTAGAATGTGAAAAATACTATTTTAAAGAAATCATTTTTAATTTTTTTGAACTGTTTCCATCCTTTGAAAAAAAATTCTAAACGTCTTAGGAGAGATGAGAAAATGCTTACCTTGGCTACCTTAGTCAAATCAATGTATTTTTTCAGTGCCGATCACTGGCGTATGGTGTGAAAAGGAAGGTACTCTTGTCATTTGCTTTCAACTTGCCTCTTGAACTTATGGGAATATCTCTGTTTGCTAATCCTAGCCACTAGTTTTGGCACTGATCCAATGTGGTGAGTTCCTCATAAATTCAAAGTCCTTCAGTTACATTTCACCTGAGATTGAGATGAATTTTCAGTACTTAGGATACACACCACTGGAAGCTAGCGCATTGTTGGCATACTGCTTACTTAAGGTTATCATTTTTATTGACTTCTCAACAGATAAGACACTTACCTTCCAATTACAAGTCTCTCTCTGAATTGCTTGGTGTCTGCTTTGAGCCACTGTGCCAAGTAGTTGACTTTCTAGCAAACGTCTATTACAAGGAAAGTCACTGGATGGTTCAGGGTGATTTATAGTGTTCTTCTTAGCCATTCCCTTTGGGATTGAGGATAACTTGCTTCCACTCCAGTTCTGTGGATTAAACAATGGCTAATAAAAATATTGCAAGAAATTGCCAACTTTATTGTAAGAAACTGCTGACTCTTCCACAGTTTCATCTTCCTTCTACATTGGACCTTCTGGAGTTCGCTTATTGTTCAAATCTGTCCACTGACAACGTCATAGCCTCTGCACTCCACTCCATCATGTCCCACCTGGAGAATGTGCCTCATACGCCAGGATGCAGCTTGGTGTTTAGTAGAAGCTGGTGGGTAAACTGTCCTCGATGGATCTCAATTCCTTGGCGGGAGGAGAGAGAGCAGCGCGTCACGCATGCGCAGCCCTCCAGTGAAAAATGATATTGTATCCGTTAAATAGGGGCCGTGGACAATTCTGATTTGATGGAGACAGACATGAAAGCACAGAGGAACATCTGGAGAAATTTCTGAAACGCCAATTCACTGCTGTTGTTACTGTGCGATCGGGAATCTTCCGGAGGGAAGGCCTCAAATCCCCGGCTTTGCCTGCTGTTGGCAACCGAGATTGAGGTCGAATCATTCGGATAGAGATGGCGCTCAGTACTCGGTATCGGAGAGCTGATCGGAGGCTCGAAGTTTTCAGATGACTCAGAGTCGGACTGTGGTCGGGCATGGCAGGGAGAGTTTTCTTCCTTCTCCCGTCTGCGTGAGATGTGGGACATTTGAGAGATTTTGAACTTTTTACTGTGCTCATGGACTTCTTCATCAAGTTATGATATTGTTGCACTGTTGTAACTGTATGTTATAATTATGTGGTTTTGTTAGTTTTTTTCAGTCTTGGTCTGTCCTGTGTTTTGTGATATCTCACCGGAGGAAATATTGTATCATTTCTTAATGCATGCATTACTAAATGACAATAAAAGAGGACTGCGTATCTTCGTAATCTAACTGGATCTTGCACTTCTTGACAGAGTACCACAGTCAGCTCATATTGGCAGCAACATCTCAAACTCCATCACGCTGAGCACTGGAGTCCCTCAAGGCAGTGTTCTCAGCCCACTGCTGTTCACATTACTGATGTATGAGTGTACTTTTAGATCCAGCTCAAAACAAATTATCAAGTTTTCTGATTACACAACTGTAGTTAACCTCATCAGCAATAACAATAAGAGGGCATCCAGGGAGGAGGTTCAGCTCGCAGAATGGTGCAAACACAACTGCTTGAGTCCCAATGTGGACAGGACTAAAGAGCTGAAGGTGGATGCTGACCACTCCTCACTGCACATAAACAGCTCTTCCATAGCGAGGGTTAGTAGAGCAAGTTTCTAGGAATGCAGATAATGGGTGATCTCACCTGGTCCCTCAATAGGACCTTTTTAGTCAAGAATGAACTGCAGCATCTCCACTTCCTGAGGAGATTACGGTGAGCGAGGCTCTCCAGCACAATCCCATTCTAACCAATATTTATAGAAGCACCATTGAGAGTGTCCTGACCAGCTGTATCATCATCTGGTAGGGGAATTGCAAGGCATCTGATAGCAAGACCCTACAAAGGATCGCAATGACTGCTGAGAGGATCATCAGGGTCTCTCATTTACCCCTCCATGATACTTATCAGGAGGGCTGTATACACAGGGCCCATAGCATTGTCAAGGATCCCTCCCATCCCACCCCGACCATCAGGCAAGAGGTACTATAGCAAGGGTTCGGCCTGAGAGTCCAGCTCGTATCTGGAAGCCTAAGATCTCAGGGCTCTGGAGACGGGTGGATCGATGGTCAATGTCACGGCAGGAGACCCGTGTGTCACCGGGGGAGTCGGAAAATGTTCTGCTGTGTGCCTGAAGGCCCGAGGTCTTTGCGATCTTCAAGCACAGAGCTTGAAAAAAAGCGACGAAATAAACTTTTAACATCGTAAACCAGAGAGTTGTTTGTTATGTCTCTCCACTCGCTGGGAAAATAGAGAACCTGCTTCCTCCTTATTAGGGAGGGAGAGAACCTGTGGCATGTCGAATGCCAGTGTGAAACGCGAAGTCTTTGGGGTAACTGCAAGTCTGTGTCTTTGCCATTGCTTTGCTCACGCTCGAGTGCAATGCTTGCTTTTTTTTGCCGGGGGGGGAGGGTGGATTGTTGCACGCTGCCGCTTGCGTGCGGGGGCGGGTGGAGCTGGGGAGGACATTGGGGTTCTCACATTTGGCTGTTGTTCATTCTTTGGGGCACTTCTCTGTTTTCCTGGATATTTACAAAGAAAAAGCATTTCAGGATGTATATTGTATACATTTCTCTGACATTAAATTGGACCTTTAAATCTTTGACTGTTATGATGAGAAGGAGCTTCTTCACCCAAGCTATGAGACTACTGAACTCCCTTCCACCACCCAGGTCTCATCACTTATCAAGCAACAGTAGCATTACACTGCTTACTTTTTAACTTGTGTCAGAAATATACTTTATGTTCAATGACAATCTTCTAGATGGTGTCATCTGCAAATTTGCTGATATAATCATCTAGATATTATCATCCAGATCATTGATATAGCTGACAAACAACAACAGACCCAGCACTAATACCTGTAGCATACCACTTGTCACAGGCCACCAGTCAGAAAAGCAACCATTTTCTACCACTCTCTGGCTAGTCCCACAAAGCCAGTGTCTGATCCAATTTATTACCTCATCCTGAATGCTAGGTGACTGAACCTTCTTGACCAACCTCCCATTTCGACCTTGTTAAAGGCCTGGTTAAAGTTCTTGTAGGTAACATTCACTGCCTTGCCTTCATCAACTTCGGAATCAGAATCAAATTTAACATCACTGGCATATATCATGAAAATTGGTTGTTTTGAGACAGCAGTACATTGCAATAGATAACTTTAAAAACTACAAATTACAAGAAGTTACATATATAATTAATAAAGTTGTGCAAAAATAGAGCAAAAAAAAGTGAGGTTGAGTGCATGGATTCATTGTCCATTCAGAGATCTGATGGCAGAGGAGAAGAAGCAGTTCCTGAGAGGCTGAGTATGTGTGTGTTCAGGCTCCTATACCTTTTCCTTTATGGTACCAATGGGAAGAGGGCAAGTCCTGGCTGATATGAGTCCGTAATGATGGGTGCTGCCTTTCTGAAGCATCACCAATTGAAGGTGTCCTGGATACTGGGGAAGCCAGTCCCCAGAATGGAGCTGGCTGAGTTTACAAACTTTCTGTAGCTTTCTCCAATCCTGTGAGAGCCCCTCCATATCAGATACAACCAGTTAGAATGTTCTCTGTGGTATATCTGTAGAAATTTGCAAAAGACTTTGGTGACATATGAAGTCTCCACAAACTCCTCATGAAATATAGCCATTGTCCTGTCTTCTTTGTAATTGCATGAATATCCTCAGAGATGCTGACACTCAAAAAGTTGAAACTGCTCACCATTTCCACTGCTGTTCCCTCATTGTCATCCCTCGACTTCCACTTTCTGAAGTCCATAATCAATTCGTTGGTCTTACTGAGAGCAAGGTTGTTGTTGTGACACCACTCGACCGGCTGATCTATCTCACTCCTGTACACCTTTTCGTCACCTTCTGAAATTGTGCCATGAATAGCTGTGTCCATGGCAAATTTATGCATGGCATCAGAGCTGTGCCAAGCCACACAGTTATTGGTGTAGAGAGATTAGAGCAGTGCACTAGGCACAGTCCTTGATGTGCGCCAGTATTGATTGTCAGTGAGGAGGAGATGTCATTTCTAATCTGCACTGATTGTGGTCTCCTGGTGAGGGAGTCAAGAATCTAGTTGCAGAGAGAGGTACAGAGTCCCAGGATTTTGAGCTTGTGATTAGAACTGATGGTATGATTGTGCTGAACGCTGAACTATAGTTAATAAACAGCAAGCCTGATGTAAGTATTGCTATTGTCCAGGTCAGTGGTCCCCACCCTCCGGGCCGTGGACCGATACATTGCAGCGGTGCAGCAGTAGCCGGGACGCACCCAGCACATCTTTAAGCAAAAAGCCGAAATAAACAAGCTAATTAATTAGGTGCCACCCGGCACGTAAATGTCGGCCCCGATCAGAGGCGATTGCCAATTGCGTCACCTCTGATCTGGGCCAGCATTTACGTGCCGGGCGGCACCTAATTAATTAGCTTGTTTATTTCGGCTTTTTTTCTTAAAGTTGTGCTGGGTGCGTCCCGAGTACCACTGCACCACTGCATTCTTCGCAGCAATGTACCAGTCTGCGGTTCGGAGGTTGGGGGCTACTGGTGTAGGTGATCCAAGGCCGAGTGGAGAACCAGTGAGATTGCATCCTCTGTAGATCCGTTGTGGCGATAGGCAAATTGCAGTGCGTCCAGGTCTTTCCTTAGGAGTTGATTCTGGCCATGACCAACCTCTCAAAGCACCTCATCACAGTAGATGTGAGTGCAAATGGACAATGATCACTGAGGCAGCTCACCCTGCTCTTCTTGGGCATCGGTATGATTGCCACTCTTTTTAAGCAGGTAGGAAACTGCGACTGCAGCAGAAGGAGATTGAAGATGTCCTTGAACACTCCCGCCAGTTTGTTAGCCCAGGTTTTCAGTGCCCTACCAATTACATCATCAGGGCCTGACGCCTTGTAAGAGTTCACCCTCATGAAAGTTGTTCTCATGTCGGCCTCTGAAACAAAGATCACAGGGTCATAAGATGATGCAGGGATTCACACAGGTATCGTTTTATTCTCCCTTTCAAAGTGTGCATAAAAAGTGTTGAGCTCATCTGGGAGTGAAGCATCATACCCCTTCATAATGTTATGTTTCTCCTTGTAGGAAGTAATTGTCTGCGAACACTGCCAGAGCTGATGTGCATCCAAATCCATCTCTAACTTCAATCAGAATTATTCTTCACTCTTAAAATAGTCTTCCGTGGGTTGTACTTGGACTTCTTATACAGTTCTGGATCACTGGTCTAGCCTTCAGCATACTGCAAATCCACGGCTTTTGGTTTGGATATGTCCGGTATGTTCTCAAAGGCAAACACTCATCCACACAGGCATTGATAATGTCAGTGACTTTCCTGGTAACTTCTTTGAAAAACCATCAAAGATTGGTTCAATGCAGTCTATCCCGCACAAAGCCTTGTTGATTATCCCTAATGAGTCCTTTTCCATCCAAATATTTATGTATCAGGTTCCTTAGAATACCTTCTAATACTCACTAATGTCAGGCTCACTGGCCTATAATTTCCTGTCTTATTTTTAAAACCTTTCTTTACGGAAAGGATACTAACTATCCTCCAATCCTCTGGCACTTCACATGTTGCTAAGGATGTTTTAAGCATCTCTGCTAGCACCCTTGCAATTTCTGCATTAGCCTCCCACAGGGTTCAAGGGAACAACTTCTCAGGCTCTGGGGTTTTATCCACCTTAATTTGCCTCAAGGCAGCAAACACTCTTCTTTTGTAATCTGTATATGGTCCATGATATCACTACTGTTTTCCCTCACTTTTATAGACTCTATGCCCATCTCCCGAGTAAATACAGATCCAAAAAATCCATTTCCCCTATCTCTTTTGGCTCCATTTGTAAATGACCACCCTGATCTTAAAGCGGACCAATTTTGTCCCAAGCAATACTTTTGCTCGTATACCTATAGATACCCTTGGGTTTCTCATTTGCCTTGTCTACTAGAGCAACCTCATGCCTTCTTTTAGCCCTTATGATTTCCTTCTTAAGTGTTCTCTTTCATTTCTTATATTCCTCAAGTACCTCCTTTGTTCTTTACTGCCTATACCTGCTGTGTATCTCCTTCTTTTTCTTAATCAGGGCCTCAATATCTCTTGAAAACCAAGGTTACCAAAACCCATTATCTTTGCCTTTTATTCCGTCTGGAACTCTGTACTCTCAAAATTTCACTTTCGAAGGCTTCCCACTTAGCAAATGCACCTTTGCCTAAAAGTGACCTATCCCAAATTCACACTTGCCAGATCCTTTCTGATACCATCAAAATTGGATTTTCTCCAATTTAGAATCTCAACTCAATTTATTTATTTTAGTTTTTAATTGTAACTTATAGTATTTTTATGTCAGGACATACAATATATTTTATATATTTTTTTCATTGTTATTTTTAGTTTTTTAAATTATTATGTATTGCAATGTACTCTACTGCAAAACAACAAACTTCATGACACATGCCCATGATATTAAACCAGATTTTGATGTCTTGCAGAATACTGGTGCCACAAAGCAATAACTTTCACAACATATTCTTATTCAAGAAAGCATTGAACACATTTATGATACTAACTAAATGGTCTTTATTAGAACCAAATACACTGAAGATCAATGTAGAATGTCATTGTTCTAACAGCTTTCTCAGTCATTTTCAGTGATGTACCACACCTCTAAAACACCGGTGGAACTGAAGCTAACTTTCAAATTTTATTCAGAAACTGTTCACCTACAGCAACTACAGTTCAGAACTAAGGTCACTTAAACCTGTGTTGTCACCTGAGCTTGCGCACACTCAGATGTCATTCCAAAACATGTTTATGGTGTCATGGTCTGGTCCGTTAATTACTCATTTCAGTTAATTTCCTTTTCCCCGTGTTCCACTGGGCTCCTTAATTAGGGCACCTGATCTTCATCAGAACCAGCAGGATAAAAACCCTGGCTTACAGCTACTCAGGGCTGGTCTGTCACCATAGCCGGGGCAGCGATGAATGTTCCGAGCCGCCAAGAACAAGGGACCGTCTTCATGAGCTTCTCTGTGTCAAGATTCGTATAGTCTGTTGTTTGTTTTTGTCGTCTTGTGTCCAGCTGAGTGTTGCTGACCGTTCTGCTGCTGCTCCAAGCCAGGATGCGAGTGGTCTGTCATTGTTTGTTTTTGTTGTCTCATGTCAGCTGAGCGCTGCCGGCCGTTTTGCCGCCGCTCTGAGCCAGGATGCGAGTGGTCTGTCGTTGTTTTGTTTTGAAGGCTCTGAGTCCCAGTCCAAGTCAAGGCTCCAAGTCCAGTCAAGGATTGCCAGCCGTTTGCCACTTCATGAGCTTCTCCTTGTCAAGATACGTATTGTCTGTTATTGTTTGGTTTAGTCGTCTCGTTTCCAGCTGATTAGATCCAGCCGTTTGCCGCTATTCCAAGTTAGGAATTCTGTCTCTTCATGTCCCAGTCCAAGTCCAGGCTCTGTGTTCCAGTCAAGTCTAATTCCTGGCTCCGAGTCCAAGTCAAGTCTAATTCCTGGCTCCGAGTCCAAGTCGTCCAAGTCCGTCTCCGTGTCAAGTCTCCATGTCAAGTCTCCGTGCCTGTGTCCTGCACTTGAGTCCGCTTTCTCAGCCACCCATTGCAACATATGGAAGCATTTATGGAATCATACGTGAGGGTGGTCCTTCAGCTCAACACCTGGAATGCTAAAGTCCTCTGGCAAATTGCCTCTGTGGAATACACCACCCCCAGCAACAAATTTTCACAGCAAGACTGCAAATCTTTGACCACTTCCCAAATTCTGGTAGCCAACCACTGTTGAAGGCAGACATCAATGATGAAATTCATCACTGCCTTCAATGCACCAGCACGGCCTTTGGTTAACTGGTGAAAAGGGTATGTGAAGATTAAGACCATCAGACCTGACACAAAACTTGCTGACTGCCAGACAACAGCAATTGTCACCTTTCTGAGATCTGGATTGCCAACTGCTGGACACCAGTAATCATCACCCTTCTGTATACTTCTGAGATCCGGATTGCCAACAACAGGCATCTCAAGCCACCGTAAAACACGTATAGTATCTCCAAAAAATCTTCCACATTTAATGAAAGGATAGGCAAATTAATCTCAATGTTTTCACTAAGCTCAACAGCCCTAGCATTGAGGCCCTTGTCACTCTCAGCCAGCCACATTGGGCTGGCTACATCATTTACATGAATGGCAAAAGACTTCCAAACGGGACTTTCTATTCAAGCTATGTCCTGCGTAGAGAGGCAGACAGCCTGCAGTACAAGTACAGTGATACATGGTTCTAGGAAATTTCAAAGCTTCTAGTTCTCTTATTCCACTCAAACTGATATCATTTTTAAAAGAGAAAAACAATTCTATAAAATTATCTAAACAAAATAAGTTGGGCATTGCCTTTGGACATTGTCCTTTCAATGCCTGATATGATTCCAGAGAAAATGTTGCTGAGAAAATGTCAAATTAGTTTAGTTATTCTGAACCCAGCCATCAACAGAACAGACTTCTGCCTAAAAGCATGACAGATCGTAAACTGGAAACCTCAAGTATAAAATGGAAAAAATCAAATAGTTGAAACAAAGGATATTCACCTCAACAGGAAATTATTGGAAGGAATAGTAGATTTATTATGCCTCAGCCATCATTGTACAATGGTTATATACTTCTGCTGAATACTTACAGTATCTGATCACTACAGTAGTAAGTAATACAAAATTAATCTGGAGATATAACTACTTTGTACATTGTTACTTTTATTTCTTTCTCTGAATGCTTTTCCATATAGTTTAAAAGTTAATACTTCATGTGTACTGTAAACATTGATTTTAAATCCCTTGCAGAATGTATCAAATTATGAAGTATTGTAAAATTCTGTATGCAGCAAATTTGTGTGAATAAAGTTTCACTTCAAATAGTAATTTTTTAAAAATCACAATAATGTACATAAAAATATTCATACATTAATATCATACAAAAGGATTTCATGATTTTTAGTTCTGGGACATTTTGGATTATTATTATTATTCACTACTGGCCTATATGCATGTCTAAAAGCCATACGTAGCAGTCTTAAAATAAAATGTATATTTTGTAAGTTGCCTATGATTGCTAGCACAAAGCTTTATCAGATCAAGGAAGTTTTCTTGGTTCTTTATTGGTTAAAAAACAAAAACAAATCACTTTTTAAAGTATAATTTATTTCCTTTATATAATACTATCTTCAACTCTTCTTTGTAGCAACAGTTGCATTACTTTTGCTGTAGCATTATTATTCCTACCAGCAAGTATTATTTCAGCAGATTGTGGATTTTAAGTAATTTTCATAGATTACAATCATTTATTCTTTCCATTGTGTTTCAGCAATCTAATCCTTCACACTAATGTAATATTCTTTGATAGACTCATGACCCTCGTTTCATATATAATTAATTCATCTCTTAACTCTTTTCTAATTTTATCATATTAAGATCACTCTTCCTCAGAGGCTCTTTCCAATGAAGGAATTCCCCAACTGGATTAATAGAACCAAATATTCTGCTTCTCATGGTACTAATACCTCTTGTTTACTGTTCCTCAGTCTATAACATGAAACTGCACCAAATTCATCAAACTGCATCAGCACCAAATTTGCCCAGGGCCAATTATGGATTAAAAAAAGATTGCTATTGTCTCAATTACACAAAAACCTCAACAACTCTCATTTTTAAAAATCTAACAACATACTTAGCAAGTACAGGATTTTCCAGTGATAAGGTGAGCTATCTAACTACAAAAATTCTAAGAGCTATTTATCAAGAACTTCCATTGGTCTCAGCAGAACTACAGAAAGACACTCAAAGTCCGGAATATAATTTGTGAATATACAGTTTTGATTTGAACTGTTTTTTAAATTTACTCCAGAAGTGATGGAAAATCTGGCACTTGCTGGAAACATGTTCATAAATAGTACAAAAACGTCGTCAGTAGAATATCATGCAAATAATTCCCATCTCGAATTTCGACACATTAAGGGGCAATAGTTTCAAACACCTTACAGGTTCCCAATTATATATAATTTTTCTGTGTTGTCTATGCGCTAGCTTTGATTGCTGCGTTGGAGTCTTGACTGACAGTTGCAGTGTCTCCAGGCCGAGATAGGGCAGAGGTTGTAAGAAAGTCGTGCAGGTCTAGCACTTCACACCGAGGATACATATCGCAGTAACAATCAGATCAACCCCCCCCCCCCCCCCCACACACACACACACACACAGTATCCATTAATGTTGTATTCCTCTTAAATACGGTCACATTCACTGAAACACTTCATGGAAATTTCACTTCGTCTCTTAATTGTGTTTTTGCAAATAGATTACTACTGCATATTTACATATTGAGGATAACAATGTATTAAAATCACACGCCACTCTTGCACTTACAGATGTGGTTATCTGCCCAACACTTCACAAATGGACCTTGCGAGATCGTTCTTTCCTGACTGAATGAAAACATTGCGAAGAAACCGAACATTGTTCAAAAGAAAATTTAAAAAACGACTTTGCCAGGAAGAAAATTGTTGAATCCTGCGGCTTCGCTGTGCCTTGGCATCGGGTATACCCCTGAGGAGAAGAGGGGGAGCATTTCCCTCTTCCTTTCTAACTCTTATCCTCTCCTCCACGCAGCCAGTTCCAAAGACCTGAGGGTAGGGGGGAGGCGGAGTAACTATTTTGATTGATAGTTCCAGAGACCTCTCTAAGTTCTGTGTTTTCAGCACCACTCTCCACTGCGTATTGAATTATTTTCATCACTTCTATCCCTCCCCGATCTCCCTGCTCTAAAGTCACGGAGTGGTGCCGCTTCATGGAATGTGACTAAAACACCAGGGGCAAACTGTGGATCACCAAACATTTGACAGTCCGAACGCTTTAAAACACATTTCCGTGCGCAGATCATAAAGTTCGTTGTTCTCTGGTGTAGATGTCAATAAACTAATCAGAATTTGATTGCGCACTCTATGGATAAAAAAGATACTGTAAGAACTTTTAGTGAAAAAAAGGTTGTGAATACGAACTATATGTTAAAACACTGGATAATTGCGGAGACGGAGATGGCATAATCCTGGAGTGCAATAAAATATAAGAGGTCATTTGCCATTTATTTCATATAAATCACTTTAATTTACTTTAATAAGGAAGAGACAAACTGATCAGAATCGTGAATCCCAATGAAAAATGATACTTTATCTGCCTTTAGATCCAGCTATATAAAATACGGATGCAGCTGGTTGTGTTATCAGAGCTTAAAATCCACTTTTACAGTTGCCTCTGTTTCTATCCTAAATAGTTTTATGTGCTAAACAATACACAAATATTAGCCAGGAGATTACGAAGAGTAAGGAAGACATTGGTAAATTGATTTATTATTGTCAAGTGTACTGAGGCACAGCGGAAAAACTTGTCTTGCATACCGTTCATACAGATCAATTCTTTACAAAGGTGCGTTGAGGTAGTACGAGTTAAAAATAACAGAATGCAGAATAAAATGTTACATTACATAAAGTGCAGTAAGGTGCAAGGCCACGGTGAGGTAGATCGAGAGGTGACGAGTCCATCGTGTCATATTAGAGAACTGTTCAGTGGTCCTTTAACGGTGTGATAGAAGCTGTCCTTGACCCTGGTGGTACATGCGATCAGGCTTTTTTTTTAATTTCCTCTCCAATACTGTCTAGATGCTCCAGAGATGAGAGTAGGCCAAGGAGACCTGTTTCAGTGGTAGGTGAATTACAGTGGGTCAAAGCTGTCTGGGAGGCTGGAGTTAATGCAGTCGATCATCAGCCACTCAAAGTACTTCATGATGGTGGCAGTCAGAGCACCAGGCAGCAGTCATTAAGACGTGTTACTTCGTTTTTCTTAGGTATCGGGGTGATAGTGATCTTCTTACAGCAGGTGGGAACCTCCGATTAAAGCAGAGACGTGAATGAAATTTTCTTGAGGTGATCTCATACATGTTCATATTGACATAGCGGATGACTTAACTCAAGATAAAAAATGTTCCCCAGTGAAACTTGTGACACCATTGTTAACTGTGATTATAAAACATGATAAGCATTACAAAGAGACATGCAGCAAATTAACCTTTTTATTTTGATATGTAAAATCATGACTAATTGGTATCCTGACCATTCGAATTATATTTTAAAGACATTTGAATAATTATGTAATGAGTTGTTTGCATTAGTTTAAACCAGAAGTATTATCTATTCTAAAACAGTAGTTGCATTGTTACAAAATGATTTATAGATTCTTGAAATGAGTCATGAGTTCCGGTCTTCAACAAAATGCTTTAGAAAGAGGTGTATTAACAGCCATGAAAACAGTGATAAGAGCATTTTGATTTCACCTGGAAAATAAATAGATTATATTTCTCACATCGGAGGTTGTTATATAATTGCTTATGTCATCTACCATCCTTAAAATGATAAACTACATTTATTATAGGAAAACAGCTTTCAGGAATGTGTTTAAAAAAGGATTTAAATTATTTCTGATAAATCTTTTCTGAATGCATGTACTTTACAGTTTCCTTTCCTTACAGAATGAACTATTGTACACATTCATTTCCACAGGGAGAAGCCATGAGAAGGGGAGAAGGTTTCAGTGTTGATTGAGGGATGACCTTGCAAACTACAGAATCCCTTTATAGTTCTGAAAAATAGATGGTATTGTCTGGGAAAGCTGGAATTTAAGCTACCTTCCAAACCAGCAGTCAGAACTTCTCCTAGTATTCATACTGATCGCTGCTACTCATTCTGCAACAGAAGTTGCAACTTGGTCAACAAATCCTGTAGCCATAAGTGAGTAGTGACTGGAATTGGCACTACAGCCATAACTGAATGGATGGGCTCCAAGCTTTGTTCAAAGCTGTTTGCCAAATTTGTCCCAGACTCTTTCATGCTGAATGATGAACTCAGACAAGCTTCAGAATGCACCTATCACATTATGAACATCAATCAAAGTCTCCACAACTGAATTCAGATCTGGCATTGACCATTGTGAGTTTATTACCTTTACTTCCTGTCCTTCCAATAGACTACATATTATTTACCTCCCATGCACAGGTATGCTCAGCTGACCTGTAAATTACAAGTGTCAGTGTCTGAAATAACGACATGTGACAAGGCAAAAGTTGTATGGGGAGAAAACTGGGTGGATACTTACAATACCTGCAGCTACACAGCAGAAAGGTGTGCATTGTGGAGCAGGTAGAATATGAAAAGGAGGATGGGGATAAGAGAAATTAATTATCTTCGGTGGTTTTAAGGCAAAGGACTTAGCAATGTGCATCAGCACTGTCTCCTTAAGGTGATTACAATATGCAGCTGTACCACTCCCTCTCTGATTCACTCCTGCTGCCTTGTTTTGTCTGTCAATTTGACCTGCAAGAGAATGAGAGGAGTGCCCGTGAGTGTCATATAGCCTGTTTGCCTAATATGTTAAATAGTGCACATAAGTGTGTTACAATGAGCAAATGTGGCAGACCCAAGCGTAGGGCACTGACACATAGGTAGCATTAACAGAAGTGTGTTTATTAATAGTTACAAGGAAGGCCGGGGAGTGAGGAGTAGGCGGAGGAGAGCCAAGGAGTGAGCAAAGCTGGACCGGGGATCGAACCCGGGTCACTACAGTAAGACTCTGGCATTTAGTGGCGGGACTTAGGCAGAGCAGGGATGTGGACCAGGGAATGAGCGTGTCTGGGAAAGAACAGAGGGCGGAATGCCCTGCTCCTATTAACAGGGGGGGAAATTAACACAGGCAACTGGCACGGAAACGGAACTTAGAATATAGAACACTCAGCGGTCGAGAGACCGAGTAAACACAGGTAAACAGCACGGGTGGATACAGGAGCAGTAGGCAGGCCACACTCTTCTTGATCCCGGGCATTGGTGGAGCTGGACTTCTAACTGGAGACAGGTGGCAGGCGGCACTCCTCTTGTCATGGAGCAGTAACTAGAAAGGCAAATGGCTGGCAATCCTTATTTCAACACAGAGTAGCACAGACAAATAGCAGGCAATTCTTATCTTGACATGAAGTAGCACCTGAAGAGGGAAACGGCCGGCAATACTTAACTGGGCACGAAACAACAAAACCAAACAATGGTAGACAATTCTTACCTTGATACAGAGTAGCACATGAAGCAGCAAATGGCTGGCAATACTTAGCTGGACACAAAACGAGAAACCCAAACAACGACAGACAATTCGTATCTTGACTTGGAGTAGCGGCAAACAGTCGGCAATCTCTTAGCTGGACACGAAGAGACAGAATTTCCGAAGCAAC
Source organism: Mobula birostris (assembly GCF_030028105.1). Classification (NCBI taxonomy): domain Eukaryota; kingdom Metazoa; phylum Chordata; class Chondrichthyes; order Myliobatiformes; family Myliobatidae; genus Mobula; species Mobula birostris. The sequence continues at coordinate 153,592,739 of NC_092373.1, forward strand.
CCCAGGCCCTGAAGCAACTTGGAATCCACTATTCTTGGCGGCCCGGAATGTGCATTGCCGCACTGGCTGAGGGGACGGCCCAGCCCTGAGAAGATGGAAGCCAAAGTTTTTATGCTGCCGGTTCAGATGAGAATAAGGTTGCCTTAATCAAGGAGCCCGGAAAAACACAGGGAAAAGGAAATTAAAAGAAAATGAGGAGTCAACAGACCAGACCTTGACAAAGTTATGAGATGTGGGTATGCAGTTTGCAATACTAGTGTTTAAGGGTTTGGAGGAATATACAAATCATATATCTGAGTTCATATTTGGTGCCCTGCCGTCATTCTTCTAAAAAGTACAAAGTAAAATTTGTCAGATCCATTCTATTTTTCAAGGGCTTTCAAATTTATACTCTATCAAACTGTAATAAAATAAATTGATTGATTGATGAGCACAGTTTACTGATCCTCTGCTGATGCAAAGTATGAGCTTTGTTGTGCTTGTTTAGCAGTATAAGCTACAGACACAAGGGATGGAATCTGGAGAAACAAATGACCTGTTGGAGGAACAGGTCATGTTTCAAAATATTGACAATTCCTTTCCCTCACCAATGCTGTCTAACCTGCTGAGTTCCTCCTGATCATTCTTTCTTTTTCCCTTTTTATCGGACAGAAGAGACAAAAACTTGAGAACGTGCACCACCGGTCTCAAGGGCAACTACTATTCTGCTGCTATAAGATTCTTGAACAGAACTCATGCAAGATAAAGACAAACTCTAGATCTCTCAGTCCACCTTGCAATGGCCCTTTCACCTTATTTGTCGATTGTACGGTTAGGGAGTATTCTGTAGTTGTGTGAATATAATCACATATTAATTCAGACAAGAACCTGTCATCAGTTCTTAATGTGGATTATAAATTGCAAGCAGTAATTTGACAATGCAGTTGTGTTAATTGTCCTGCATTGGCCTGCAAATGGGTTAAGTTATTTGCACCGTTGTGACTTGTTCAAGCTGGCAGACCAGACTGATGTTGTCACTTAGCATAACAAACATGGTCACAGGTGCAGTACGGGCAATCAATAGCTTATTGTGTACTCAGGACATTTGTGTTCTCAGAGATAGCCCTGAACACATTAATGCTGGGTATCAGGCTCTCTGTCTTCAAAAGCTTTTAGACTATTTGTGTGAATTACTTTGTGACAACAGTTTTTTGAACATTCAGAGATGTCTCCCACAGTGGATATGTAATTCAAATGAAGCACTGTCAATGCAAAATATTGAAGTGAATTATATCATTGTAACCATTGAAAATACAATTAGAACAGAAAAATACAATCTCAGGAGGTTCCTTGCTGTTGCTTGCAATTGTTGATTAATAACATTCTGGAATTCTCCTTAGAAATCCCATTAAAAACTCATTAAAATGCTATCATAATCAAAGAACAACTGGTAATTTGTGGCAGATTTAGAGAAGGGTTGTCCCACATTACACACAATTCCAGCATGGTAGCCATCTTGGAGAAATAAATTCAATGTAATAGTGTTTTCCTTATTGTGATATTGACAGAATTCAGTGCAGTGGGCTGAGTTATGGGCTAGGTTTTAGTTCATATCCAATCAGAGTATGGCTTTATTGGCACAGAAGTACATTGATTTCATTGCAGCTGTGGGTCAGCTGGGATTCAACTACGAGGATAATCACTCATAGGAAAAGCTTTGAAAGAAAATACAATGTTTAGGACCAAGTCTGGGGCTGGGGTAATGAAGATCTGATGGCAGAGACAGCCATAGACTGGGGATAGAAATGCAGAAATTGTTCAATGCAGAGACAAAACAGTTACAAAACTTCTACGAATAGGTCAGCTTACTAGACCTATTTACCAAGCTTATTGCCCTCGTCAATGCAGTGACATTATTTTCGACAACCAATCCCACCATTATCAGTGACTATACAAACCACAACCTTCTAAAGGTAGGATTCATGCTTTTGGTGGGTGGATACAAGAGGTCAAAACGATTTCATTTAACTTAGCAGTCTTTCTATCCACCAAATAGCCGTGGACATTCATCTCAGTGAAAATTGCGTGTCAAAGTCTCTTATTTTAAGCTTTATAACTATTTTTTACAAGTACTGTCAAGTTGAAGATCTGGGGATATCCCTGTTATTTGTGTAGCTGATAAATTTGCCATCTTATCCTGCTCCAGTCCAAGCGCACTGAAATACCAGCCCATGACAGAGGAAGGAAAAAGAAAATAAGTAGATTGGCAGAAGACAAAGAGTGGGAATAAAGGGAGTGTTTTGTAGTTGGCTGTTGGTCACAGGTGGTGTGCCACAGGGGCTGGTGTTGGGTTCACTACTTTTTGCGTTATATGTTCATGATGTGGATGATGAAATTGATGGCTTTGTGGCCAAGTTTGTAGATGATACTAAACTAGGTTGAGGGGCAGGTAGAGTTGAGGAAGCAGGGAGTCTGCAGAAAGACCTGGACAGATTAGGAAAATAGGCAAAGAGTGGTAGATCGAATACAGTGTAGGGAAGTGAATGGTCCCGCACTCTGGTAGAAGGAATAGTGACATTTTATAAATGAGGTGAAAATTCAGAAATCAAAGGTGAAAAGGGACTTGCTAGTGCAAGATTGCCCTAAAGGTTAACTTGCAGGTTGAGTTGGTAAAAAGGAAGATAAATGCAATGTCAGCATTCTTTCCAGAGGATTAGAATATAAATATAATTAGAATATAGAATATAATATATCCAGGGAGCAGGAAGCGCAGAATCAAATATCACTGTGGTGATTGTACGTTCTAGTATGAATTGTTTGGCGACAATAAAGTATAAAAGCAAGGATGTAAAGTTCAGGTTTTACAAGGCAGTTAAAGTATTGTGAGCAGGTTTGGGCCCTTTGGCTAAGAAAGGATTAGCTGGCATTGAAGAGGGTTTAGAGGAGGTTTATGAGAATGATCCTAGCAATAAAAAGGTTAGTGTATGAGGAGTATCTCATGGCTCTGGAATTTAGAAGAATGGGGGAAGAGGATCTCATTGAATCCCACCAAATATTGAAAGGTCTAGACACACTGGACATGGAGAGGATGTTTCTAATGGTGGGAGAATGTAGGACCAAAGAGCACAGCCTCAGAATACAAGGACACTATTTTAAAACAGAGTTGAGGAACAATTTCTTGAGTCAGTGGGTGGTAAATCTGTGGAATTCATTGACACAGATGGCTGTAGAGGCCAAGTCATAGAGTATATTAAAAGTGGAGGTTAACGGGTTCTTGATGAGTAAGGGTGTCAAATATTTTGGGGAGAAGGCAGGAGAATGGGGTTGAGAAGGGAAATAAATAAGTCATGATCGAATGGTGGAGCACATGCAATGGGCTGAATGGCCTAATTCAACTCCTATGTCTTATGGTCTAATGGTCTAAGCACACACAGAACTGGTTGACCTCCTAGGCTGTCTTTACTATTAATTTTAGTGTCGATGCCAGAGATTCTTCATTTGGATCATTTTATCCTTCTTGGAGCATTAATTCTCATTGATTTACATTCTGCAGACAATTCTGCTGGTCATTAATTGCTTTGACAATTGCTAAAGATCTTTTGCCGAAATAGGTGTGTTCCTGCTTCATTGAGATTAGTTCTAACTCAGATTCATTTAAGTTGAAAGCTCAAAGTAAAATTTACTATCAGAGTACAGACATGTTACCACATAAAATCCTGAGCTTCCTCTTCCTGCTGGCATACTCCCCTTGACAAAGCCAAGCTGACTATCTCTAATCAGATTATGTCTCTCCAAATGCTCATAAATCCTGCCTCTCAGGATCTTCTCCAACAACTTGCCCATCACTGAAGTAAGATTCACTGGTCTACAATTTCCTGGGTTATCTCTACTCATTTTCTTGGACTAGGGAACAACATTTGTGACCCTCCAGTCCTCTGGTACTTCTCCCATCGCTTTTTGATGATGAAAAGATCATTGCCAAAGGCTTGGCAATCTCCCCCCTCACCTCCCACAGTAGCCTGGGGTATATCTCATCTGGACCTGGAATTATCTAATTAATGCTTTTCAAAAGCTACAGCACATCCTCTTTCTTAATGTCTATATGCTCAAGTGTTTCAGTCCATTATAAGTCATCCCCACAATTGTCAAGGTCCTTTTCCCCAGTGAATACTGAAGAAAAGTATTCATTAAGTACTTCCCTCTCTATGCACGTTTCCACTATCACACCTGATTGGTACTATTCTCACACAGCTCTTCCTCTTGCTCTTCACATACTTGTAGAATGTCTTGGGGTTTTCCTTAATCCTGCTTAGCAAGTCCTTCTACGGCCCCTTCTATCTCTCCTAATTTCATTATTAAGCTCTTTCCTAGCAACCTTGAAATTTTCTATAACTCTGTCAGTACCTAGCTTCTTGAATCTTTCCTAAGCTTTTCTCTTCTTCCTAACTAGATTTTCTACATCCTTTGTACACCATGGTTCTTTTACCCTACCATCCTTTCCCAGCCTCAGTGGAACATACCCATGCAGAACACCATGCAAGTATTCCCTAAATCTTTACCACATTTCTATCCTGCATTTCCCTGAGAAAATCTGCTCCCAAGTTTCTGCCTTGCAGCATCATATTTCCTCCTACCCCAATTAAATGTTTTTCTCAAATTGTCTGCTCTTATCCTTCTCCAACACTATGGTAAAGGAAATAGAGTTGTGAGTACTACCTCCAAAATGCTCTCCCACTGAGAGATTTGACACCTGACCAGGTTCGTTCCCCAACAGCAGACAAGTACAGCCTCTCCTGTAGTTCGCTTACCTACATATTGTGTCAGGAAACCTTCTTGAAAACATCTAACAAACTCCACCCCATCTAAAATCCTTGCTCTAAGGAGATGCCAGTTAATATTAGGAAAGTTAAAATCACCCATCACAACAACCCTATTATTATTGCACTGTTCCAGAATTTGCCTCCCTATCTGCTCCTCAATGTCTCTGTTACTATTGGGGGCTCTATAAAAAACACCCAGTCCAGTTATTGCCCCTTCCTGTTTCTGACTTCCACCCACACTGATTCAGTAGACAATCTCTCCATGACTTTTAAACGCGGCCTGAAACGTCGACTGCACCTCTTCCTACAGATGCTGCCTGGCCTGCTGCGTTCACCAGCAACTTTGATGTGTGTTGCTCTCCATGACTTCTTCCTTTTCTGCAACCATGATACTGTCCTTCATTTGCAATGCCATGCCCCCACCTCTTTTGCCTCCCTCCCTCTCTTTTTTGAAAGATCTAAAGTCCAACACACTCAGCAGCCTTTTCTGTCCCTGAGACATTCAAGTCTCTGCAATGGCCACAGCATCATAGTGCCATGTATTGATCCACACTCTAAGTTCATCTGCGTTGTTTATAATGCTCTTTGCATTAAAGTAGACACATCTCAAACCATCTGGCTGAGTGCGTCTTTGCTCTATCATCTGCCTATCCTTCTTCACAAACTCCCTACAAGCTGTCTCCACTTGTGTACCAACTGCCCTATCCTCTGCTTCTGCACTTCAGTTCCCATCCCCCTGCAAATCTAGTTTAAACCCTCCCCAATAGCATTAGCAAACCTTCCTCCCAGGATATTAGTTTCCCTCCAGTTCAGGTACAACCTGTCCCACTTGTTCAGGTCACGCCTTCACCAGACAAAGTTCCAATAATCCATGAACTTGATACCCTGCCCCCTGCACCATCACCTCAGCCACTCATTCAGCTGTGTTATCTTCCTGTTCTGACCTTCACTAGCTCGTGGCACCCGGAGTAATCTGGAGATTACCACCTCAGAGATCCTGCTCTTCAGCCTCCTTCCTAAACTCCCTAAACTTACTGCACAGGATCTCTACCCCTCTCCTGCCTATGTCATTGGTACCAATATGTACCACAATCTCTGGCTGTTCACCCTCTCCGTTAAGAATATTCTGCAAATGCTCAGAGACATCCTGAACCCTAGCACCCAAGAGGCAACACACTATCCTGGCGTCTCTTTTGCTGCAGCAGGATCGCATATCTGTCCCCCTAACTATCGAGTCCCCTATGACTATTGCTCCGCCTGGCTTCACTCTACCCTTCTGAGGCTCAAAGCTGACCACAGTGCTATTGGTCTGGCTGCTGCTGCCTTGCCAAGGTAGCTCATCCCCCTCAGCATGTTATTAAAGATTCATTTTCTCCATTGCCATTTAGACTATTTCCCTGCAAGTCTTGGCACTATCAGTGACGAGCATGGCAAAAGAGCAGGACATTGCAGTCATCAAGAAATGGCAGCAGGGCAGCTGGAATCCATCAATACTGGCTGATTATTGTTGGACATTTAAGCAAGAAGCCTCAGTCGCTGAGTACAGTTGAAAATCATCAACAAAACAACTTTAGCAAATCATCAGCACCATTATACAATTAAACACTTTACATTCAATAAAAGTTAATTTCTTGTTTCTCCAAATTCCCACATGATACAAATAGTTTGAAATTGTAATTGTGTTCAGCTTCAAATGGTCTATCATAAACAAAACAAAATTCTGAAGAAACACTTTTGAATAAAATTGTTGTCCGGTGTTATCTGTAATATTGTTTGCAACATGCCATTCACCGCAACCTGCTGCTTCATACTCCACACCAGCATTCCTCCACTTAGCAACACAATATTCTTCTTCCTTCGGAAGTTCAAAGGCGCTGTTGGGCAAGTTTTTATTACACAGAGTGTAGTGGGTGTCTTGAATACACTGCCAGGGATGGTGTTCAAGAAGCTCTCAGAAATGCACACTAAAGTGCAAAGAATGAAGTGATGTGAACTTGTAGGCAGAAGGGATTAGTTTAGTTGGGCATTTGATAGCTAATTTAATTAGTTCAGCACAACATTGTGGACCAAAGGGCTTGTTCCTGTGCTGTACTGTTCTAGGTTCTAATTTTTATTTTGTCTTTATTTTGGCTTTTGTACTCAAAGTGATTTGTTTTATCGTTCCTAGAGCACTTTATTCCTCTACTCAGATTCTTCATTTCCACCTGACATACTTACTCTTCTCACCAAAATATACCACACCACATATAACTATGGTTTCTATGTCTAAATTATTAATGCAAGTCATAAACCACAGTGTTAGCACTAACTCCTGTGATTCCTTCTCATCTTTAACCAATTTGGTCATTACCCTTAACCTTTATTCCTGGTTAGCTCACATACATAAAATGCTGGAAACATGCAGGTTCTTGAAAGATCAGCTTAGGAGACAATGGCGCCTAACAGCGACTCTTTTGCTTGCATCTTCGGAAACAGCTCTATTTCCATCTTTAATATCTCTTTTTCCCTTTCAGGGTTCTTTTGAAGACCCTAACCTGGAGTTGTACGCTGACTATGGTTCTTTGCAGGAATGAGACCCACTCTCAGGGTTTCATGACTGGCCATTATTCAACACGCCAAGGGAGCGGGCTAAGAGCTTTGCTCACCTTCGGAGGTTTGAGATTTCGTGGCTCTAGAGACAGGGGGATCGGAGGTCCATGTCCGGGCAGGAGATCAGTGTGTCGTGGGAGATGGAACATATAAGATTGTGTGCCCAGAGACCCAAGATCTTTGGGTACAGAGCGTGGAAAAGGCGATGCAACTGACTTTTAACATCATAAGCTAGTGAGTTGTTTGTTATGTCTCTCCTCTTGCTGTGAAACAGAGACACCTCTTTCTCCCTTATTAGGGACAGAGAGAGAGAGAGAGAGAGAGACTGTGGTACATCAAATACCAGGTGAACAAGCAGTCTTTGGAGTACTGCAAGTTTGCGATGGGGGGAGGGGTGATCATTGCTTTCTACCACTCTGACAGAGAGCTTTTGATTCAAAACATTAGTCTTTGAGACTTTTACTGTGCCATGGTCTGTTCTTATCAAATTACGGTATTGCTTTGCACTGTTGTAACTACATGTTATAATTATGTGGTTTTTGTTAGTTTTTAAGTCGGTTTGTCATGTGTTTTTGTGATATCATTCTGGAAAAACATTTTATCATTTCTTAATGCGTGCATTACTAAATGACAATAAAAGGGGACTGCGTGTCCTCATAATCATAATCCTGTTTCTGTTTCTACGGATGATTCCTGATCTGTTGAATGTTTTTATTTTAGGTTCCCAGTTTCTACAGTTGTTTTTATTCTCATTTTATAGCCAGCCTGTTATCCACCCTTCATGATCTGATTCATCTCTCTTCTGCAACACCACATAAAAAGAAATTCTACATGATTTTCACAAACAAGAGAAAATCTGCAGATTCAGGAAATCCAAGAATGCTGGAGGAACTCAGCAGGCCAGGCAGCATCTATGGAAAAGAGTACATTTGACTTTTCAAGCCGAGTCATGCTGAAGGGTATCGGCTTGAAGCGTCGACTGTACTCTTTTCCATAGATGCTGCCTGGCCTGCAGAGTTCCTCCAGCATTTTGTGTCTACATGCTTTTAATGTCGTGCACACTCTGTAATTTTTCAGTATAAAAGGAAAATTAATCAATCAGGATTCATATTGCACACTCACCTGAGTTCATCTTTAGTAGTCATATCTCATTCTAAAACTTCATTATGCATATGCAGCATATGTAGAAAACTTTACTATTTTTATCAAAGTATATCTGTAGGCAACAGTTTGTCAGTCAACAAATTGTGTTCTATATTCATGTTTACAGAAAGTTAGTTCACTCAGAAAATAGTCTGTTTAAACCGTGAAGGAAACAATACAACAAAAACTATAGCAACTTTTCTCAATAAAAGTTAAAAATATTCTACACGAGAATGGAATGAATGGAAGAGAGCAAGATACACATTCCAAACAGATTCAGTCTAGGCCTTAACAATGCAGCCAGTAGCTTTCATTGACAGGAAATACCCAAACTTCACCCCTGTTCCTGGGACAAATACCTTTATATGCAGCCTTCTTTTTTCAATCCATCATAATTTAATATTATATTTTCTTTTTGGTTTACAAAATTAATTATATTTACTTTTTTGTATCTTTTAATTTTTTTCATCGTTTTCCATATATATATTGCAAACATCCCCTTTTGAATTCAATTTTAGCCTTTCTTACACTTGGGTTAGAAAATGGTCCTGAAACGCACTATAAAGCCTCCATTCTCTTCCCCCTGCTTCATCTTGACAGTTCACTGCAGCTAGTTGAAAACTCCCAGGATTATTATCATCCTATTCTTCTTATTATCTTTTTTACTTGTCATTGATTCATTCTGTTTTTCACTCATTTGGTGGAACCTGAGCATTCTCTGCAATTTTATGCTTCTTAACTGAGGATAAAAGTGTGAAAAGAAAATCTCAAATTAATCTGGTGACCACAGTGGTGAGAAGCAAGTGATTCTCTTCCTTACAGTTCTGCAATGCTACCATCAAGATCTGGAACTCGAATCCTAAGCAGCCCCTTTTAATCATCAGCTCCTGCCAACACTCTGTACTTAAACTTGCCTGTGCAATATTGCAAACCCATGTAATGGGTAATTTTGCGAGGATCTTTTCTTCCGTGGAACCTGCTGGGAAAGTGGGTTGGAGACTGGTAAAAGTCTATAATTTATTTACTTGCTGTATTTTGTACTGTTCATTATTAGATATTAAATGTTGTGTTGCAATTTTTTGGTTTATTTGATTTGTCTGAAAATCTCAATTTCAAACTTTAAATGACACTATTTATTGGCTTCATGTGTTACATACATTCTTATTTAAGCCCATGATACTTGGAAAATGCATACGTTTTGCACAGAAGTCCGTTAAAATGTCACTTTTATGTTATTAAGGATTTTATTTTTAATAATTTCTCTCACATTCAAAGCCAATTTGCAGTAAACATGTTAGCAATTCATCTGTCATATCACAATGCAAGATGATATTGAAGTGATTCATTATTCTGTGGTCCTTCTTTATTAACAATTTCTATTAAACACTATATTGAATTTGTCAACCGAAACAATTAATTTTCTGTACAATAATACTCCAAGTGTGAGTGTGTCTTAATCTTCAGAATTTTACATTTACAAATGTAAGTGCTAGTGGATATATTGCAATATCAAAATAATGCACTTTCTGATCATTTGAATTAAGACAAGAAAATTCTGGAAGAATCCAATGATTCAGGCAACATCTGAGGAGAGAGAAAAATAGATTAACACTTCAGATGGATATCCTTTCACATGAATAGGAAGATCTTAGCACCAACAACATTACGTGAGTACAAAACCAGACTAGGGAAAAGCAAGGCAAAAGGAGAATAGAAATTGCTATTGTTTAAAGTGTGCTGTAAAAATTGTGTATTAACCTAGTCAAGAACAAGGTATTAACCTACTTCCATCTCGGATTTGATATTTTACAAGATCAATATAAATTAACTTTATAGAGTTCCTAACTGTAAAACTGAAGTACAAGAAGTTTGTACAAGTTCAGATAAGTTGTAATACAATCCTAGACCAAATATATTGTCAATTTTTAAATAGCACACTTGAAGTCTCAATGAAAAAATGTTCAGCTGAAGAAAGAAACGAGTCTCAGAGAGGTACAGTATACTATAAGACAATAACAACAATCGAAGCAAGCTAACCATGAAGTCCCATCAGCATGCTTCCATAGATCAGACCTAGGCTGCTTCCATTCGCCTCCCATAACTGAGCTCAAGCTGAAATCCTCAAAGTATTCCAAGCGATGACTGAAACAGAAAACCACATCAATATTAAAGACATATTACATAAAAATGCCAATTAACTTAACATGGTTAAAAATGCAATTAAGCACATGGGGGGGACTGAAATTAAGTATTTACGAAGTTTTGTAAAGAGAGAAAGCATGGGAGTGGTCCATTGCATTTCGCAAAGTTACAACAGTTTTCCAGACTTTTTGACAAGATCTCAGCATATTTACAAGTAAAAGTGTTTATCAAATGAAAATAATTAAAGGGGTTTAAGCATCCCAATTTAAGATTATAATTCCCAGTTGTAAATTAAATGGAACAGAAAGAATTGTGGAGATAGATTTGGTTCCAATTGGCATTTGGGCTTCCTGCCAGCCATTGTAAATTTTCACCAGAGATAAGGATGGGACTTCTACATTTAGCCTTACATGAAATAATACAAATAAAAGAGACATGAGTGGCCGCATAGCCATAAATACTACCTGTTCTTCTCTGCCCATCATTATACTCCATAGAAATATTCCTGCTTAACATGTGTCAGTGTACTACAATTCAGAAGAGCTCACAATACTGTCTTTGTAATGAAAAATGATCGCCCAGTAAATAGAACCACTTTCTGTGTTATCACCATATCCTCGGAATTTAACACTTTAGTAGCAAGTTAGGCTCATAGATTTTTTTCATTACAAACACGATTAACAAAATGAGAAATGGGTTTAGCTTCCCAACTAGTAAGATTATTAGTATAATGTTCTGTATTGGTGACTTAAAGGTTTGTTTATTTCAGGAATTGCAAGCAAATTTATTCCATTAATATTACTTTCTAAATTACCATTCCAAAGTCAAAAGGCAATATATAAACCTAGTAAATAATTTAATACCTTAACCCTAAACTTGTTTTTTTGTGTATGCAATTCATATTAGCAAATTTTAAAACTAACTCTACAATCAGTTTCAATCTATTCAAAATTTCAAAGATTTTAAGTTATTTCAAGGCTTTATTATATTTGTAGTATAATATTGAATAAAATTTTAAAATATATATAAATATGCACCATTATGCTACGCAACAAACAAAATGCAGAAGATAAATCTGGAACTTACTAAGATATTTTATCAAGTAATAACTTGAAATTCAAGTATCCCTTTTACAGGTGATATAGTTTATTTGGTCCTTTTGTTAAAAATTCTTGTTAAATGTTCACCATAACTATTTTACTGTGATACTTATTTTTTTTAACAAGGCTTTTATTCAATTGTCTTTCCCTATTAATCTAAGTTTAAGATATTTTCAGAAACTTCTGAAGATGTCCCCATACCATTCATATTTCCCAATTTGGTTGACAAGTGCAACTACTCCAACTGTTACTATATAACAAGCTATTAACAGGGATTTGAAAGCAAAAGAAGTCTTTCTCAAAGTCATCTTTAATCTTGCCCCAAGCAGTTAGCACCAAAGGTACAGACTCACAAAATATCAGGGAGGAGTGGAAAATAATCACATAGTACTCCACAGCATCCCATCTGTTTGAGGATCAGCACCATCAACATTTACTTGCATGGACTTCAGAGGCAGGGTTTACACAACCTTGCACAGAAGTTCTTTGCTTTAAAAAGATCACAGAAAAAAGCTGTAATATATACAGAGAGATACAAATGTAAAAGGCAAAGCATAGTTTTATGTGATATTGAAATTATTTTGCCTGAGGAAATGTAAATGAAAAGTACAATTAACTGAGAAGGATGAAAACATGACATTTTGTGTGAAGCTAATGAAGTGTGCTTAAAAACACTATTACAGTACATAGCAGGGCCAATTATCCACTAGCTTGGGTTGTACATTATTTATTAAATAACAGGATCACATCTCAACATATTAAAGGGGAAAACTGCATTAAAATGCATTATAATACATTTGATCATTGTGAAGGTCAAATGTGTGTTCCATGGCAACTTGTGCATTCTCAGTATTAGGTCTGTAATTTTATTATGTACTTAGATAGTAATGATAGAAAACAATAAACAGCAAACACTTATACTCACAAGTTAGGCTGTTGTCCCTCATTTATCTGCTCCTTAGGTATGGGATACAGAGCCTCATAAACTCTTTTATCACCAGAGCCATGAATCGCATAGGCATTAAACTTGTTAACTCCATCAGGAAAAAAACTCCAAGGAATAAGTGCTTTGCCTTCCCAATTTTGATCATGAATTGTAGAGTCGTATTTTAAATCCAGTTCTTTCTAATGTGAAGAGAAAGCAGTTAACAACTTCATACATTTGAATTTTAGCCTAATTTTTGAAAGCTGACCCAACTATATTCTGAACAATTGAATCTTCCAAACACAATCATGTGAACAAGAAAATTTAAAGTCTAGATAAATAATAATAGCTACATTGCTACATTGAGCTCTCAGAACACTTATCAGTTGTGCTAATTCCAGCATACAAACCACTTGCCAACTGAGTCAAACCAGTTCTAAAGGTGGTAAAAACCTGGTCTGAGGGGGTAATTTCAGCATTGCAGGACTGCTTTGAAAACACAACGTAGAGAATGTTCAGGGAGGCTGCTACCTATGGCAACCATGTTAACATCCAGGAATATGTGGATTCTATGAGCAGCTACACAGAGAAGTGTACTGAGGATGTTACCATCAGAAAACACATTTTTGTGAAGGCAAATCAAAAGCCATGCTGACTGCAGAGGTCTGTGCACAGTTGAGGGATCATGATGCTGCCTTTATATCAAGGGGATGTGACGGCTCTTAGGGAAGCAAGAACTGTGCTTCCCTGCTCCATCAGGAAGGCAAAACAGGCGCATTCTCAGAGGACGTACAACCATTTCTGCGATACCAGAGACACGGGGCACATGTGACAGGGAATTCAGAGGATTACAGACTATAAGTCTACCCTGCACATTAGTGACCAGGACACCTTACTCGCTGACAGGCTAAATGTCTTTTATGCCTGGTTTGATTAAAACATTAGAACATTAGAAGGTCTTTGACACGAACAGGCCATTCAGCCCAACAAAGCTCACCAAATCACCATTCACATAGTATGCTAAAAATAACTATCAAGTTTAGATTGGAAAGTCTCTAAGGTACTACTCTCAACTACACAACTAGGTAGTTTGTTCCACAATCCACTGTGTAAAGAAATGCTTCCTGATGTGAGTCTGAAATCTCCCTTGAACCAGTCTCCACCTATGCCCACATGTCCTTAATGATGGATTAATTCTGAAGTAGCAGCTGGCATCCATTTTACATACACCCTTGATGATTTTGAATACTTCTACCATGTCTCCTCTCATTCTAGGTCTACATAAGCTAAAATGATTTAATTCTTTCAATTTTTCTTCATACCTCACACCCTGCAGACCCGTAATGAGTCTCATCACCCTTCTCTGGACTCTCTCCAGTGCTTTCACATCCCTCACATCATATGGAGACCAAAATTGTACACAGTTTCAAGGTGTGGCCTCAGAAGCACATTACACAACTCAAGGAGAACATCTCTTGACTTGGACTCCACTGAGCGCATTATATACTGTAGCCCAACATTCTATTAGCCTTCCTAATCACTTCCATGCATTGTCTAGATGTTGATAGTGATGCGTCTACCAGGACACCCAAATCCTTCTCTACAGTACAGCTTCTAACTCTAGACCCACCCCCACTGCATATTTATATCTAATATTTCTACTTCCTATATGTAATACTTTACATTTATTTACATTAAATTTCATCTGCCATTTATCTGCCTACATCTGGATTCTGTTTAAATCTAACTGTATTGATTTTGCTGCCTGAATGTTATCAGCCCGTCCCCTTAATTTTGTGTCATTAGCAAAACTTCACTCATTTATTTGTTATGTGGTTATCCAAATTATTAATGTAAATTAAAAACAGCAGCTGCCCCAAAACTGATCCCCCTGAAATCCTACTTTCATATCTTCTTGGTGTAAAAATTATCCTCTCACCATAAACTCGTTGTTTTCTGTTTTTGAGCCAATTCTGCACCCATTCACACACCTTATCCTGAATCCCTACCTCCCGTAGCTTGATTATTAACCACTCATGGGGTACCTTATGAAAAGCCTTCTGAAAGTCCAAGTAAAAGATATCAACCGTTCTATTGTTATCATAAATTTTAGTTGCCTCTTCATAGAACTCCAACATATACGTAAACATGATTTCCCCTTTTGAAGCCATGCTGGCTTTCTGCTAACATGCTTGCTCTTATCAGTTGCTTTTCCATTTCATTCTTTATCATTGCTTCCATTATCTTGCCTGTGATACACTTTAAGCTTAATGGTCTATAGTTACCAGAGTCAGTGCGGTCACCCTTCTTATATACTGGGAAACATTAGCCCATTTGCAGTCCATATTGATTTTACCAGTCTTCAATGACTTTTGAAAAATACATATTAAGGGTTTGAATATATAATCACAGTTCTCTCTAAGTACTCTTGGATATATTTTGGCTGGCCCTGGAGATTTATTAACTTTCAGCCTTTTCAGCTAAAGCACAACCAAATTATTTTTTAAGCTCTCTAGGTCACTTAAAACAACCTTAACCTTCTCTATATCTTCGCAGGTGAATAGCAAAATAGGAGTTAAGAGTATCCACTATGTCCATCCCTGCATAATTTAACACTCCACTCTTATTTCTAATACACTTAACTTCCTCCTTGACTTTTGTTTTACTACTAAAGTATTCCAAAAATCTCTTAGGGTCAATTTTAGCATTATCAGCAATATCCTTCTCAACCTGCCTTTTGGCAATCTGAATTTCCCTCTTGACTATAGCTGTCATATTTTCATATGCCCTAAGGAGGGAAAAAAAGGATCAGCCATGATTGAATGGCAGAGCAGATTCGATGGGCCAAATGGCCCAATTCTGCTCCTATATCTTCTGGTCTTATGGTCTAAGGTTAACATCATTAAAATTTTTTCTATATTCCTTATATAGCTGTCTTTTCCCCAATAATCTTTATGTATTTTTTATGTACATATACGTATTTTTAAGAATTTCTTTATTGTCCATATAGTTGATCTATTGTTTTTACTGCATTTCCGAACCTTGCGTATGAACATTACCTGCACTCATGTATTACCTCTTTAAATCGACCCCATTGTTCCTCAACTGACTCAACATCAAGTATTTCCTCCCAGCTTACCTTCTGAATGAAGTCTTTGCCTCATCTGCACAAACTTTGCCTTTCAGAATTCAACCTAATGGCTTTGATTTTTACTGAAGTACTTGTTCAAAAAACTTTGAGACTAACAATGGTACAATCACTTGTTCCTAAGTGCTCAACAACTTCCGTACACATAGTTCTATCCTGATTGTTACAGAATATCAGATCATGACAGGTCTCCCTTTTTGTTGGTGCATTAACATACTGGGTCAAAAAATAATCATTCAATAACTCAATGAATTTACGTTCCTGTAATCGATAAGTCACTGGATTCTCCCACTCGATAGTTGGGAAATTAAAGTCACCCCCAACTATAACATCACCCTTAGAACTTGCTTTTTTTAATATTCTGATAGAGTTGTTCATTTGAATCACTATCAGCATTACATCCAATGTTATTCATTTGTTTTTACAGCTCTCATTTCTCACCCAGATATCTTCACTAAGACTCAATTCATTTCCTATCATAAGCAGCCTCATGTTTAAGTCATGTGTATGGCTACTCCTCCACCCTTACGATCTTGCTTATCTTTCTTAAGTATGTCCTTTAATACTGCCAAATGGTCTCGGCCTGAAATGTCGACTGTACTTTTTTCCATAAATGGCCTGCTGAGTTCCTCCAGCATTTTGTGTGTGTTCGTTTAATACCATATTCATCTCCATCCTTTGAGATCAGCCAGGTTTCAGTTATTGCTATCAGATCATACTTATATGTACTTATATACAATTCCAGCTAGTTTATTTTATTCTTAATACTTGGAGTTATACAGGCCATCCTTAGTGTATTACTGATGTTTCCATTTTTGAAGCCTATAATCGGTTTATGTCCTAACATATTATTCTCCACTAAGGTGTTTAAACAGTTGTTGAGCCTGGCTTGTTCAAAGTTCCCTACCCCACCAATTCCCTCAGCTAACCGAAGCATACACCTTTTCAGTACAAGAGTTATCCTCCAGTTCAAATGCAACCTGGTGGTACAGCTTCTATCTGCCCCAAAAGGTGCCCCGATGTCCCATAAACCTATGTCGCTTTAATCTATACCATGATCTGAGACATGGATTATATCTTCTAATCTCCTCCATTTTACCTGGACTGGCACATGACACAGGCAGAACATCCAAGAAGACCACCTTGACAGTTCTGCTCCTAAGCTTCCCACTTAACTCTTTAAATTTGTCTTGCAGAACTCACAGCGAGCCTTTACCTATGTCATTCATTCCGATGTGAACAATGACTGCTGGATCCACCCCAGCTCTAGCCAGGAGCTTATCTACTCGTACAGGGAGTAGATAAGCTTGTGCTTGTGCTCTTGGTAGGCAACAGACCATACAAGACTCCATGTCAGTCCACACCAGACTCTCACCCTACCGCCCCATAACTGAATCCCTTACTATCACTACTTCCTTCATATGGAATTTAGGTTTAGGATTGAAGAAGGTCCAGTGGGGCTCGTCTGTCCTACCTACCACCACATGGTCATCATTAAGCATCGCTAGATGTTCAAAACAGTTGGACAATTCCAACTCTGGGGTTGATGCCCCTGTACAGCATGTACCTCTTACCCTGAGCTTCCTTCCCACGGTCCCCCATCTGTCTCTTTTTGGTCTGGAGCCTCAACCGGTGGCTCTCTTAGGATACACGCTATCTCCTTAACGGACATCTGGAGCACATCTGCCAATTCTCTGCAATATTGCAGGTCATCTACCTCCTCCCCAAGTTCTGCCACCTTGTTCCCGAGGTGCTGGATTAGCTGATATTTCTCGCATATGAACTCACTAGGGGAGCAAGTTTCTGTGAATCTGACCATTAAGGCGAGTGATATTGTAGAGGCTGCATTATTATACTTTTAGGGGGAAAGAGCTACTGAACTACTGAAGATTAATTAATTTTATTTATTTAAATTCTTAAAGGTAAACTACTATTCATACTACTATTCCTACTTTGCTCCCTATGTACCAGATAGCACCTAATGCCTAACATGTGTTTGGACTTTCCTCAGACTTTCTAGATTTGTAGTCCTTGATCGATTCGCTTTCCCTGTCAGTACACTAAGCAACTCCTGGCCCCCCCTTGTTAAGCCTATAACAATTTCACCACCATCTAATTATGAGCTTGTTTTTTCGTCAGAAACACACTAAGTGCCTCTTTTAACCTAGTGCTAGCGAACTGCTTATGCAAAGGCAAGAAAACCAGTCGCCCAAAACAAGGGATAGGCCAGAAAAAAATTCCTTTGTAGCCCCTGTAAGATGAACAAACACAAGTTATACAAGCATCTGCGTCCAGAATTTAAAACGGAACAAAAGAACGCTATAGACCAAATCTTTCTCTCACACTCTGCCAAACAGCGCACATTGTAGGGCTGGAGTCTGCTGCACCAGCACCAGAACAACCTGGAAGTGCACAGAACAAAGTGCTGGTGAGGAAGGCATCTCTCCTGCCAGGGGAGCAGACACTCTATCTGGCTGAAGCTGAGGTGAGGAAGATCCGGGCTAGAATCAACCTACACAAAGTTGTGGGGCCAATATACCAGGTCAGGTTCTGAAAGACTGTGCAGTCCTGTTGACTAGGAAGTTGACAGATATATTCAACATCTCTCTGGAGCAATCCATTGTCCAACCAGTTTCAAGGCAGCAATCATCATTCCAGTGCCAAAGAAGGTGACAGTTACCTGTCACAGGACTATCATCCTGTGGCATTAAGATCAACCAATATGAAATGATTTGAGCGGCTGGTCATGGAGCCCATGAAAGTCTTTCTCCCAGCTGCATTGGACCTTTCCAGTTTGCTCGAATCAATCCACTGATGAAGCCATAGCCTTTGCCCTCCACTCTGTCTTGTCCCACCTGGAAAATGAGGTCTCATATGCTTGGCCGCTGTGTATAGACTTCACTTTGGTGTTTAGCACCATCATGCCTCAGAAACTGGTGGGGAAACCCTCCTCGCTGGGTCTCAACACTCCTCTATGTAACTGGATCCTGGATTTCTTAATGGAAAAGCAACAGTCATTCCGTGTGGGCAACAACGTCTCTAGTCATATTACGCCGAGCACTGGCACAACCCCGGGCTGTGTGCTCGGTCCACTGCTGTTCACACTGCTAACACATGACTGTGTCGCAGGATTCAGCTCAAACCGTGTCATCAAGTTTGCGGATGACACAAGGACAACGATGTTGCGTCGGAGTACAGAGAGAAAGTGGAGCAGCTGGTGGACTGGTGTGAGAACAACAACCTAAGTCAGAATGTGGAGAAGACCAGGAAAACTATTGTGGACTTTAGGAAAGTGCAGATGAACTATCACCCTTTGCACATATATGGCTCCTCTGTAGGGAGGGTTACTATAAAAGCACCAAGTTCCTGGAGTTCGCATCATAGATGACCTCAACTGGTCCCTCAATGCAATCTCCCTGAATAAAGAAGCCCAGCAGCACCTCCACTTCCTAAGGAGATAAAGGCAAGTGAGGCCCCCCCCCCCAATCTTGACTGTTTTACAGGACCACCATTGAGAGCATCCTGACAAGCTGCATCTTCACTTGGCATGGGAGGAGCAAAGCATCAGACTGGAAGTGCCTACAAAGGACTGTGAGAGTGGCTGAGAGAATCATAGGGGTCTCCTTACCATCCATCGGGGACATTTATCAGAGTCCTGTGTACACAGGGCCCTTTATACTATCAAGGATCCCAGCCATCCAGCCAGCATCCTTCTTGACTTGCTACCATCAGGCAGGAGACCCCAATGCATTTAGAAAGGAATGGTCAGAATGGAAAACAGTTTCTTCCCTAAGGCCAGTGGGCTTCTGAACACCCTGCTGCATAGCATTCATTGTGTCACCGGTCAATTTGTTCTGTACCCTACAATATTTAATCTATGTACTTTACTTTGTTTATTTATTTGTAATTCATTTGTAGATTTTATTCAAACTTTCCTAAGTTATTGTGTGTTATGTGTGTGTTATGTATACAGTACTACTATGCTTTACACCCTGGTCCGGAGAAACATTCTCTTGTTTGACAGTGTGTTTTTTTATATATATACACACACACACATATATACACACACTGCTATATCTATCTATATCTATATATATAGTTAAATGACAATAAACTTGACTTGACATGAAGGACCAACAGTTGTGAACAGGATATAACATAAGAAAATGCATCCATTTCAAATAAGTTTATTTGAATTTCTACTAAAAAAAGATGTTCAAAGCCTCACTTTTATGTGATGTTATTGACAATTAGGTGCAGAACTACTTTAGTTATTCTAGTACAAAGAACATGTGAATTTCTAGCAATGTGTCTTTTAAAAGCAAAAGTTTCACATTAATATTGTTCAGTAAAATATTAGAAGTGTTATTTTTACAATATAGGCATAGAGAAAAAGGAAATAAAAAAGTCTATGTAAAGAAAAACAAAGTAAATGACAAAATTAATGAATAAATGACAGAAGTAATGAATATATGGGAAGAGGAATGGTCTGAGACAAAATGAGACAACTATAGGAAAAGTAGAGATGGAACTACAGAAGGTGAAAAATAGAAGAATCACGAAACTGTTGAATTCAGTGTTATACTATACAGCTATAAGTTCCATAACTGAAGGACAGGGTTCTAGTTCTCACTTCCTCATTGAACACTGAAACAGGGTGCAAACTTTGGTAAACAACCTATAGTGGAAATCAGGCAGTAAATTAAAACAACTGGCCACTACAAACTTGGAACAGACTTCTGCATGAACAGATGTGATCAATAGTGCTCACCTAATTTACAATTTGAATCCCAATCACAGAGATCACATTTGAGCAATGACTACGTTATACTAAATAGAAACATGTACAAGTTATTCATTGCTTTTTAAGGAAGCAGAATTTGGGACTGCGGGCTGTAAGAAGAAAGCAAGTGAAGGGGCATGTGCTGCATTTCCTGTGATGGTATGGGAAGGTGGTGTGGTGTCTGTGACAGAGATGTGGTCACAAAGAAACCTGTCACTTTGGACGGTAGATAGAGATACCAAAGCTGTGTTAGATAGTAGGATATTGTTGCAGGTGTCAGAAATGACAGAAACAGACCAGTGAATATGGAGACTGGTACAGCATTCTCATTTCTACTGCCCAATTGCAAAGGAAATGAAAACAGGAAGAGCAAAAGTACAGGATACTGAATGGACATACAGTAGTTGAAATACCTGTCAAATATAAGCCAAGGGAATCCTCAGTTTTAAGAGAAAAAAAAATCCGTTTGGAAGTTAGCATGATAAGAAATTCAAAATGGTCATCAAGCTTAAACATTAATTCCATGATTTTCTCCACAAAATATTGTATTTTTATTTCAGAATTTTATAACTCTTTTGGGGAAGGCATGGCCTATACAAAAGAGATGGGTTAAACCTTAACTTGAGAGGGACAACGCCCCTGCAAGCAGTTTTACTAGAGCTGCTGGGGACAGTTTCAACTTTGTTGGCAGAAGAATTGGAACCAGAGTGTTAAGTCAGATGTTGTGTCAATTAGTACTTATACTTTACCTTTGAATGCTCCACTGAAAACTTACCAAAATCATGTTGGAAATTTGGGACACCAGAAGCATTATGGAGTAAAATAAATTAAATTTGTGATTCGTTTTGCTAAGATCTACTTTGAATAGTCAAAATCATTATTGTATTATTTTCATGTAATTGCTTACCTTCCATGCTTTTCTCTTGCCAGCAAGTAATAGTACTAAGTGTTGTCCATGTCTAGCAATATCAAAAAAGGGTAAACATTTAAGACTGAAATTAAGTTAGCCGAGGAAAGAAATATGAATTACACTGTATAGCTTAAAAGAAAAATAAGTTACTTTTGAATTCTTGATCAATCAAATTAAGAGGGAAAAAAATTTGTTAGAGAAAAAGATCCGGACAGATTTCTTACATGTATAGCTGCCTAGATTGACATTAATGAAGGTAAGTGAACAGTAGAAGGTGGAAAAATACCATGTGCAGAGGAGATAGCTTAAACAATCATGACAAGGCACACCAGTGATCATGGGTGTAGACACATAGCTTGGAAACTGATTGATGTCCTTAGACCATAGCAGTGCAAAGTGCAAAAAAACAATTAACTAAGCCTGAGAATAGAACTATATCTAGCGAGTTGGGGATGGGGAATGTCAGATGAGTATCGGCTGCTGGCAGTCAGTTACGGGATTGTGGAGCAGCTTGCAATTAGATCAAAAGAGGATTCCTGGCTTGGGAAGCTGTGAAAGGGATCATACTATTTTTTTTCCATTTATTCACTTTTGGCATCACAGTCAAAACAGGGATTTATTGCCTTTGAGAATGAGATGCTGAGCTGCTTTTTGAATTGATGCATCCTTCTGGTGAAGAGACTCTGGAGTATTGATGGGTAGGATATTTCAGGATTTAAACCTTGTGAGGACAAAGAAATGGCAATATATTTCCAAGTTGGAATGCGCGAGCTTTGGAGGTGTTCCCATGTGCCAGCTGACCTTCTCCTTCTTCATGGCACAGGTTGGAAGATGCCAGCAAAAGGGCATCAACCAGTACATTCTGTAAATGATACTGTAACCTACGTGGAGAAAATGAGTACTACGGTCAGCGTATGGAGGGCCAATCATGAGGGCTGTTTTGTCTTGCACTATGTTGAGCATCTTGAAGCTGCATTCATCCAGGCAAGTGGAGGATATTCCATTACACTCCTGAACCTGTGCCATGTAGATAGTGGAAAGGAGGTGAGTCACTTGCAGTGGAATACTCAGTCTCTGACCTGTTCTTGTAGCTACCATCATGAGAACAAACCTCCCCACCTTCGAGGACATTTCAAAAGGTGGTGCCTCACTAACAGCCCTCACCATCCGGGACATGCCCTCTTCTCACTTCTAGCATCAGGGAACTTGAAAATGCACACTCAATGTTTTAGAAATAGCTTCTTCTCCTCCATCATCAGACTATCTGAACACCCAATGAACCCATGTCCTTCCTTTTTTGCACCTTTAATTGATTTTATGTTTTAAAATTATAACTTAAAAGTAATTTTTTATGTCTTGCATTGAACTATTGACAAAAAACAGCAAAGTTCATGACATACTGGATGTCAGTGATAATAAACTTGACTCTGATTCTGATTCTGTAAACCACACAGGCAACTCAAACATAAATCAAAATATTGTAAATGGTACACAGACAGTTATGTGGTACACATGAGGAACCCAGAATAACAAAACTTTAAATTTCACATTTTTGTTCATGTTTATTTTTCACAGAAAATGTAATCTTAACATGCAAAAGTGTGGCATGATAAAAGTACGACATAATCTCTGAGTCTAATTTCCTGGGATCGCCGAACAAGAATAAGAGAGTTAGGCATACTGTATAAACATTCTTTAGTTGAAGTAAGTGGAATATTTAAGAAAGAACAGAAAAGTAATAGGAGCAAGAGTAAGTTATTTGACCCCTCAAGCTCTGTTATTCGCTAAAATCATAGCTAGTCTGAATTTGGCCCCTCTCCCATAGGTGTCATAGATGCGAACGAAGACTATGGAAGGGTAGCTTGCATGGCAGGATAAAGTGTTGAGTGTTATCTCTTTTGCCATGTGTTCTTACTCTGTTTTTTTTATTACTGCTCATCTGCTGAAGATAGAATCACATTCTAATTACAGAATTTCTCCTAACAATTCAGGCCATTTAATTTTGCCAGCTGATTCACATTTCGGTCATTTTTCCCAAGGTTCCTTTTAAACAGAGTTTTGCGATGTGCCGTCTATTAGTACATCAAATGTGTAACTGGCCATTTAAACTACACTGCAGTGGGATCTTCAACATTAGGAAAACCTGATTCTTCTGTGAGTGAGCAGCAAACAGTTATTTTGTAGTCCATTGTGGTTAAGTATCACACTGGAGACACCAATGAGCATAGTACTGCTGCTGATAGCAGTTTACCTAGCAGGACAATAATACTATAGAAATGGAAAATATTGCACCAAAAAGACCAGATGTGAATGATCAGCATTAATACTCCTGGAAACATGAATAAAATTCCTTAATGCCCCATCAATATAATTTTCACCTAGGCGATGTCATTTTTTTCCCCAGTGCAACACAGGTAAATTCCTAGGCTTGCATAGATTATAATACGGAGATTCTAAACAATCCACAGCATTCAAGTATGAACAGAAAAATATTGATACTCACGGACAGAGTTCCACTTCAAGATACAGTTCTTTGCAGCTATTCAAGAAAAATGCTTCCACAACTGTCAAACACAGAAAAATTAAAAAGCTAAGGCTGAAGAAAGCAATTTTCAAAACATTATATAACTGTTTATGTTACTGAATAAAGTCTTGGCACCAGACCAGCATTAATATGCAGGAGAACAACAGGAGTTCTGCAGATGCTGGATATTCAAGCAACACACATAAAAGTTGCTGGTGAACGCAGCAGGCCAGGCAGCATCTCTAGGAAGAGGTGCAGTCGACGTTTCAGGCCGAGACCCTTCGTCAGGACTAACTGAAGGAAGAGTGAGTAAGGGATTTGAAAGTTGGAGGTGGAGGGGGAGATCCAAAATGATAGGAGAAGACAGGAGGGGGAGGGATAGAGCCAACAGCTGGACAGGTGATAGGCAAAAGGGATACGAGAGGATCATGGGACAGGAGGTCCGGGAAGAAAGACAAGGAGGTGGGGGGGGGGGACCCAGAGGATGGGCAAGGGGTATATTCAGAGGGACAGAGGGAGAAAAAGGAGAGTGAGAGAAAGAATGTGTGTATAAAAATAAGTAACAGATGGGGTACGAGGGGGAGGTGGGGCATTAGCGGAAGTTAGAGAAGTCGATGTTCATGCCATCAGGTTGGAGGCTACCTAGACGGAATATAAGGTGTTGTTCCTCCAACCTGAGTGTGTCTTCACCTTTACAGTAGAGGAGGCCGTGGATAGACATGTCAGAATGGGAATGGGATGCGGAATTAAAATGTGTGGCCACTGGGAGATCCTGCTTTCTCTGGCAGACAGAGCGTAAATGTTCAGCAAAGCGGTCTCCCAGTCTGCGTCGGGTCTCGCCAATATATAAAAGGCCACATCGGGAGCACCGGATGCAGTACATCACCCCAGCGGCCTCTTATATATTGGCGAGACCCAACGACCATAGTTTCCTCTAGCTTCAAGATTATAGACCAAGGTCCAAAATTTGCTTTAGTTCACGGAGCTCACGACTTAAACTTTTATCTGTCCCCTTCAACTCAAAATTTCTGCCAATAACAACAAGAATATGGGATCTAAATAAATATCAGGGATAATGAGGGTGAAAAATATGAACAAAAATAAATAAGATTAGTAAGTAATAACAAGACAGAAATAAATAAGGAACATTTTTTCTTTTAAATATAACATTTCTTAAACAAATAACAAATTGAACAGAATAGATTCCATGCTTGTTTACTCCCTGAGGTTGATTGATAGTGAATATCAATGAAGTTACTTTTTAAAATTAATAACTAAAACAGGTTGGCATAAATAATTAAACGTTGTCATAGGGACATTGATAGGATGCAGTGCTGGGCTGAGAGCTCAATTTGTTGAAGTGTGAAGTGATACACTTTGGAAGGTCAAACTTGAAGGCAAAGTACAAGGTTAATGACGAGATTCGTCACAGTGTGGAGGATCAGAGGGATCGTGGGACCAAAGCCCAAAGCCTCTGAAAGCTGCCGCGATTGCTCTGTGGATCTTCATTAATCAGGGATTGAGTTCAAGAGCCGCAAGGTAATGTTGCAGCTCTACAAAACTCTGGAGTATTGTGTTCAGTTGTGGCTTCCTCAAGGATGCGGAAGCCTTAGTGAGGGTACAAAGGAGATTTACCAGGATCACAAACAAGAGAAAATCTGCAGATGCTGGAAATCAAAGTAATACACACAAAACGCTTGAGGAACTCAGCAGACCAGGCAGCATCTAAGGAAAAGAGTAAATAGCCGATATTTCAGGCTGAGACCCTTCATCAGGACTGGAAAAAAAGAGATGAGAAGTCAGAGTAAGAAGTTGAGGGGAGTGGAGGAAGAAGTACAAGCTAGTAGGTGATAGGTGAAACCGAGGGTGGAGGAAGAAGTACAAGCTAGTAGGTGATAGATGAAACTGAGGGGTGGGGGAAGTAAAAAGCTAGGGAGACAATTGGTGAAAGAGATAAAAGGCTGGAGAAGGCAGAATCTCACAAGAGAGGACAGAAGGCCATGGAATACAAGTACCATACCTGCCCCTACATCTCCTCCCTCACTACCATTCACAGCCCCAAACAGTCCTTCCAGGTGGGATGGCACTTCACTTGTGAGTCTGTCAGAGTCATCTACTGTATTCGGTGCTCCCAGTGCGGCCTCTTGTATATCGGTGACACACAACGTAGACTGGGAGAACACTTTGCTGAGCACCTACGCTCCGTCCACCAGAAAAAGCGGGATCTCCCGCTGGCCACCCATTTCAATTCTACTTCCCATTCCGATACGTCAGTCCATGGCCTCTTCTACTGCCGCGATGAGGTCATATTCAGTTTGGAGAAGCATCATTTTATATTCCATCTGTGTAGCCTCCAACCTGATATCATGAACATTGATTTCTCTAACTTCCAGCAATTACCCCATCTCCATCACCATTGCCCATTCCCACTTTCCTCTCTCACTTTATCTCCTTACCTGCCCATCGCCTCCCTCTGGTGCTCCTCCTGCTTCCCTTTCTTCAATGGCTTTTTGCCCTCACCTATCAGATTCCGCCTTCTCTAGCCCTTTATCTCTTTCATCAACCAACTTCCCAGCTCTTAACTTCACCCCTCACCTTCTCCCAGTTTCACCTATCAACTACGACCTTGTACTTCTTCCTCCGCTCCCCTCACCTTCTGACTCTGACTTCTCATCTCTTTTTCCTAGTCCCGATGAAGAATCTCAACCCGAAATGTTGACTGTTTACTCTTTTCCATCGATGTGGCCTGCAGAGTTCCTCCAGTATTTTGTGAGATTTACCAGGATGCTGTCTGAATTAGAAAACATGACATAAGGAAAAGTTAAGCAAGCTAGGACTTTTCTCTTTGGAGCGAAGGAGGATGAGAGGTACCTTGGATTGAGTTGTATAAGATGATAAGAGACACAAATAAAGTGGGCAGGCAGTGCCTTTTTCCCAGGGTGGCAATGGCTAACATGAGAGAACATATGTTAAGGTGATTGGAAGGAAGTATCAGGAGAATGTCAGTGGCAGATTTTTTTAAAAGAGTGGTACGGAATGCATGGAATGCACTGCTGGTATTGGTGATAAAGGCAGAAACATTAGCAACATTTAAGGAGCTCTTAGATGGGCACATGGATGAAAGAAAAATGGAGTGCTCTGTAGGAGGGAAGGGTTAGATTGATCTTGGATTAGGTTAAAAGGTCAGCACAACATCATGGGCTGAACAGACTGTACTGTGCTATACTATTCCAAGTTCTCCATTCTAACTCTACCAGAATCTGGCAGAGAACCCTGATAATGATGCTCATAAATGATAGTGTCATTTGCATCTAAAAATATTCTTCAGAAAATGTGCCTCACTAAATTATTATGTTTGATTGCCTTAATCGCAAATTCAGACATTTTGATAAAAGTTTATTGTGCGTTTGGAGGAATTTGTAAATTTGGAGGAATAAACAGACTTATTACCACATTTAATGTAAACTTGCCAAAGACAACAGTGCTGCTTCGAGGAAGTATTCCCATCAATAATTCTACAACATGAATTAGAACTTTAGGCCTCTACAGCATTCTGTTCCATCTTATGATACTATTTACCAATGCCAGAGGTTTCTGCAGAATTATCTGCAGCAATAAGCTTAAAAATATATTTTCATGATTACCAATTCCAAGTTCAATGGTAAGTAATGAGTTCCATATGCAATGGATTTCTAACAACAAACAAGGAAAAATCTACTGATGCTGGAAATCCAAGCAACATCCACAAAACGCAGGCGCAACTCGGCAGGCCAGGCAGCGTCGACGGAAAAGAGTACAGTTGATGTTTCGGGCATCGATTTCTCTCACTTACGGTAATGCCCCCCATGCCCCCTGCTTCACCATTTCCCATTCCCTTTTCCCTCTCTCACCTTATCTCTCGCCAGCCCCATTGCCTCCCTCTGGTGCTCCTCCCCCCTTTTCTTTCTTCCATGGCCTTCTGTCTCTCTCACCAACCAACTTTCAGCTCTTTACTTCATCTCTTCCCCTCCAGATTTCTCCTATCACCTTGTGGTTCTCTCTCCTCACCCCCCAGCTTTTAAATCTACTCCACAGCTTTTTTTCTCCAGTCCTGCTGAAGGGTTTCGGCCCGAAACATCGACTGTACTCTTTTCCATAGATGTGGCATATTGCCAGTTGACTTCCAGTACGTTCCTAGCTTGCTTGCTTGCTTGTTTGTTTGTTTGTTTATTTAATTAAAGATACAGCCAAAAAGATACGACCAATTAATCTACCTGTTGCATCTTTTTGCATGGACTGTGGAAGGAAACTGGAGTATCCAGAGAAAACCCACAGATTCCATAGGAGGACGTACAGAGATGCTTTACTGAGCCCGCCAGGATTGAGCTCCAAACTCCCGTGCCCTGAATGGTAACGGCGTTGCACTAACCACTATGCTACCACAGCATCAGTACTGTAGAGCACACTCTTGCTAATCTAATTTGGAATGTGCAACTACAAACACAGTAGTTTATCTGCTATTCTCCAGAGTCACGAGATCAACAGCAGTGCATACTGACACAGTGTTCAGTATCTGATCTTATTTTGTCTCTTAACAACATAAGGATAATAAAACTACTTATTTGAAAATAAAAACTGAAAAAGTTGTAATGGAAAAAATTAAAAATAGAACTAAAATTTGGTGCAAAAATAATTAGCGTTTCCTGATCAAAAAAAGGTTGATACTTGGTTTTCATATATAAAATTTTGTTAAAACTGGTGCTTGCTCTACCTTCATAATCCCACAACTGATTGTAAGGTTTTCCTCTTGGACCGGCTGGGGATGGAGGATCATTGAAGAAAGGGGCATCTACCACCATTAGTATTCCTTCATCATCCGGCTTGAGTGACAGAGCAACTCCCTTGTGAGAGACTGGTGAACTATCCCATGTTTTTGTAATTGTAAACTCCATCTGGATAACAGTGTAATAAACAAAAAAGGATAGTTTTAGATAATTATGTACTGCAGTATAATTAGCAAATATTAATGTTATGAATAACTTACACAATTTCATCATAGGATGTGGCACAGTGTGAAAAATAATAATCGATAAACCGAATTGGAGCATTCCATCTAGTGATTTAGTCAAGGACAACGATCACATAATCATTAAAACACAAGTAAAAATCTCAGTAATAATGGAAAAGAAAGATTGTTAATTGTTAATTAACAAAATATAGTTAATTTTTAAAAGGCTTGTTGAGTGATTGGTTTGAATTGCACTTTAAAACAAAAACTGAATATGGATAATTTACACATTCTTGAATTCAATTTAGTAAAATGTATCATCATTGTGTCTCGGATGACTTGTTAAAAATTATTGAAAATATTCCTTATTTTTAATAGTTTTTGAATACTTTTCAATGTCCGTCACATATGATATACTTGTCTTCATTGGACAGGGGATTAAGAATGAATCAATAAGCCCTGTTACAGCCATATAAAACTTCAGTTAGGTTAGACTCAAAGTATTGTGTGCAATTCTAGTCACCCCATTATGAGAAGGATATGGAAGCTTTGGAAAAACTGCTGAAGAGATTTTCAAGGATGCTCCCTTGAGCTACAAGAAGAGGCTGGACAACTTAGGTTGACCTACCTGGTGCATTGGAGGCTGAGGAGATACCTAACAGAAGTTTGTAAAATTATTAGAGGCATAGGTAGACGCTCAGAATCTTTTTTGCTGGGTAGAAATATCAAGTAGTAGAGAAGATCCAGTTAAGGTAAATGAGGGAAAGTTTAAAGGATATGTGCAGAGCAAGTTGATTTTACTAAGAGAGCGGTGTGTGACTGTAATGGGTTGGGGGAGGAGTGGTGGCAGCAGATACATTAGTGGTGTTTAAGACATATGACTATGCAGGAAATGCCTAAATACGGTATAGATCTTGTCCAGCCAGAAGTAGCTCACCATGCCATTATGTCGAATGACATTATGGGTTGAAGGGCCTGTTCCTGTGCTATACTGCCCTATGTTCAATAATATCAGTTTTTTAAATATGTGATATAAAGCTGAGATGGTAAACATTGCATCAATAGAAATTAGTTTTAAGTATTTTGGTAACATGTTGAGTCTAAGAATGTAGAAGGGGTGTTGTTGCTTCTTTGTGATGACATTTATGTGCTGGTCCCAGGATAGACCCTCTGATATGTTTACACCAATGAATTTATAGCTATTGATCCTCCCCCCCCCCACCCCGCCATTCTCTATTGCAGACTGATGAATGGACCACCTTCCTCCTGTAGTCGATAATCAGCTCCTTGGCTTTGCTGATGTTGAGTGAGAGTTGTTGTGGCACCACTAATCAAGATTTTCAATCTCCATCCTATATGCCAATTCCTTACCGCTTTTGATTCAGCCAACAACAGTAGTATTGTCAACAAACTTAAATATGCATTGGAGCCACACAATCAAAAGTACAATGTGAAAGTAAAATCTGTTCAGTCAGTGCAGAGCACAGGTCAAATGTAAATACTGTGTGAAAGCATATTATCACGGGAATAAGACTGTCACGCTTATTATTTTTTAGCTTTCTACTAAATCCAGTTTTGGGATAGTGCAGGGGAATTTGGTAGTCTTGACCCAGGACTTAGCTGGCCAAAAATGTCAAAATCATAAATCTTTGAAGAATGCTGAACTGGAAACAGCAATCACTCAGAATGAGAATCAGGTTTAACATTAGCAGTATATGTTGTTGAATTTGTTGCTCTGCAGCAGCAGTACATCAGCTTGATGTACTTCAGTATTATTATTACTCAGATCAGGCATCGTTCTTAAATAGATATCAGTTAGTATTTCACGCAGAAAACCATACATTACGAAGGGCAAGAGTTACATAGGCTGAAGACTGTGACATCATAAAAGTAAGTTATTAATTATTTTTTCATTTATCATTCATAGTATCTGCTCTGTGCAACGACAAATGATAATACTTGGCATTTGAATGTTTCTGAAAACAGCTCAAGAATATGTAACCATACCCCCCAGTCTACTTAACTATTAGAATTTTTAAATGCCTTTGTATAAACTAAATGCCAGTTTGATAATTTTTATTATCTTTCAAAGATTTAAAGTAAGTTAATAATGGTCCAAACTCTCTTAAAATCAGCAAACCCTAAAATGAGGCTTAATTTGTTAATCACATCCATTCAATAACCCCCCTTGCCCTCTTGATACCCCATACAATATTCTCCAGTCAATTTGGCATTTGTAGGCTAATTAGGCAAAACTTCCCTCTGACAAACTTCATGAAAGTCTATAGTCAGGCCACAGCCTCCTGCTGTGACTCAGTTATATCACGTTTCTGAATTTCAGCAAAGTCACAAAGTTGTAGCTTCATGGGGGAATGAAAATAATGCTGACATTTTCATAACCATTATTATTATTATCCTGGAAAGAAAAATAGGGCTATTATCTTTAACCCTGGTCTCTGAGCCATAAAAGTTGGCAACTGAACATGAAGCAAAGAACCACAAGCCCAAACTCTCAGTTTAAATTACAATTATCTGCTTCAACTGAATTCATCTGAGATAATCCACGAATATAATAGGTAGCTAAAATTACTTTATATTGACTAATTCTGAATTAGGAGCCTGAGGAGCAATTTGCTTCCATTTTCTTTAAAATATTAAATGGTATATAGCAGATTAGTCTGCTATATTAATCTGTGACAAGCCAAATATGGCTTTCAATTGTGCAGAGAAATACCATGAACAGCTGAAACAATGAATTAAACCTGATTCTAATTCCTATAAATATCCTCACCAATTAAAGCACCTATCTTTAAAGTTCAAGGTTCAAAATAAAATTTATTATCAGAGTACACTAGACAATGGGGTGACCCGTTGGGGCACCCTTTGAGAGAAGGGTAGTGCAGTCTGATATGACCAGAATGAACATTACATTTTCCTGAATGCTACTGGTATCGCTTCGCTTTGGAAACTGAAGTAGAAAACCTCACGTTATTAAAGAAGAACAAAGCGTAACAAAGGAAATATAGCTGCTCCTCATTTAACGAAGGACACTTTTGATGGCATCATTTCTGGTTTATCTGCCACCATTGTGCCTCTTGTTGTTATCCTGGAGATGTGCAGCCCTTTTATCCCCCGTCACTTCAGCTCTTCTGCTGTTTGTTGTTTGTCGCTGATCCTGGAGAAGTGCATGCCTCTCCTCCTCTGTCTCTTCTTTGCTCATCTTTTTGGTTCTGACTCTTTGATCCTGGAGTCGTGTGACCCTGGCCTCATCCGATTCTTGTTCTCTCTCTCTCCTTGCCACTTCCCGACGACGTTTGGCGTCATCCCTTGACCATAATGACCCCCTCCCCTTTCCACGCAGCATAATTAGGCTGACCATTTTTTTTACCCTAATGCAGGATAGAAGATACGAAGCACTAACACCAAAGGATGCTGATTATTCTTGATGATGTGGTTGGCGGTCTCCTAAATGGAAGTGATATAGTCATCGCTGTCCTTTGACTGTAGCAAAGGGTTTTATGGGGGCCTCGAAGTACATCATTACAATAAGATTTAATTATCTCTTATTGATGGGTGGTAGTTAGATCTGTCCCAATCCTGCACATGCTGATGATGATTAGCAGAATGTGACCCCTCGAAATCCCTCCCCTTCCCTTCCCCCATCCCAGTTTCACTCTGCCCCCTCCCCCAGCTGCCTAATACCTCCCTCATAGTTCTGCCTCCTTCTACTACCCATTGTGCTTTCCCCTAATCCTTCTTCACCTTTCCTGTCTATCCCCTCCCTACTTCCCCTCCCCCACCCCTTTATCTTTCCCCTTACTGGTTTTTCACCAGGAACCTAGCAGCCTTCTCCTTCCCACCCTCCCCCCACCTTCTTTATAAGGCCTCTGCCCCCTCCCTCTTCAGTCCTGACGAAGGGTTCCGGCCCGAAACGTTGACTGTTCTTTTCCACGGATGCTGCCCTCCCTGCTGAGTTCCTCCAGCATGTTGTGAGTGTTGCTTTGACCCCAGCATCTGCAGAGTATTTTGTGTCCTCAAAATAGAGCTGCCCTGCCCTTTTGCCCCGGTAGGTGTCACTGCTGAGGCTGGCCGTGCGCATGCACTGGGCTGCCGCATCCCGATTTCCATGATGGCCGATCGGATCTCGGGTGAAAGGCAGCCTGTTGAGTTTTGGTGAATGAGCAATTTCATATGAATATATAACCCTGAACTTTGCCTGCATTCTGTAAGTTAGCGTATTTTAATTCGATGTAGCCAAAAAAAGTGCCGCTGTAATGCAACGTTTGCGCTGATTGGAGATCACAAACAGACAGACAGAGCATGAGCGTTTTAGTAGTATATAGATACATGTCACCACGTACAACCCTGCGATTCTTTTTCTGCGAGCATACCTAGCAAATCTATAGAACAGTAACTGTAAACTGTAAATATCAGGAACTGTAAACTGTAAACAATCTGTGCAAATGCAGATATAATTAAATAGCAATAAATAACGAGCACCAAGTAACAATATAACAGAGTACTTAAATGAGTGTAGCTATCCCGTTTTGTTCAAGAGTCTGATGGTAACTGTTCTTGAACCTGGTGGTGCTGTACCTTCTACCTGATGACAGCAGCGAGGAAAGAGCATGGCCTGAATGTGTTCAATGGGTGGGAAGGTTTTACCCATGATGTACTGGGCCAAATCCACTATCTTTTGCAGGATTTTTCACCAAAGGCATTGATGTTTCCATGTCAGGCCATAATGCAGCCAGTCAGCCCACTTTCCACCACACATCTATAGAAGTTTGCCAAGGTTTTTGATGACATGCCGGACCTCTGCAGGAAGTAGAGGTGCTGTCATGCTTTCTTGGCAAAAATATATATATGATGGGTCCAGGACAGGTCCTCTGAGATAGTGATATCCAGGAATTTAAAGTTACTGACCCTCTCCACCTCTGATCCTCCAATGATTACTGACTCATTGTCTTCCTTTTCCTGAAGTCTACAATCAGTTCTTTGGTCTTATTGACATTGAGTGAGAGGTTGTTGTTATTACACCACTTGGCCAAGTTTTCAATCTCTCTCCTGTATGCTGACTCATCACTCCTTTGTTATGGCCCTCAACAGTAGTGTCATCAGCAAACTTCTATGTGGTGTTGGAGCCGTGCTTAGCCACACAGTCATAGGTGCAAGCAAAAAGAGCAGGAGTCTTAGTACACATCCCTGCGGTTCTCCTGTTGTGATGCTGTTGTGTGCTGGGGCAGCAGGCTGAGGGTAGCAGACACCAACAGAATCAACAAACTCATTCGTAAGGCCAGTGATGTTGTGGGGATGGAACCGGACTCTCTCATGGTGGTGTCTGAAAAGAGGCTGCCGTCCAAGTTGCATGCCATCTTGGACAATGTCTCCCATCCACTACATAATGTACTGGTTGGGCACAGGAGTACATTCAGCCAAAGACTCATTCCACCGAGATGCAACACAGAGCGTCATAGGATGTCATTCCTGCCTGTGGCCATCAAACTTTACAACTCCTCCCTTGGAGGGTCAGACACCCTGAGCCAATAGGCTGGTCCTGGACTTATTTCCTGGCATAATTTACATATTACTATTTAACTATTTATGGTTTTATTACTATTTAATTATTTATGGTGCAACTGTAATGAAAACCAATTTCCCCCAGGATCAATAAGGTATGACTATGACTATGACTATGGAGATTGTGAAGGAGATGTTTTTGCCAATCGAACTGACTAGGGTCTACAAGTGAGGAAATCCAGGATCCATTTGCACAGTGGAGTATTGAGGCCCAGGTCTTGGTGTTTACACTGATAGTTACTAATACCATCCAGAAATGAAGAAGCAAAGTCAATTGGCATTAAGGTCTACATCAACTGCAAGTTACAGTATTTAAAATGCTCATTAAATCTGTTAAAAACAAGTGTGCTTCTCACAAGTATTTACCCAGCTAAAGGTGCACTAAATCCAAAAACAAGCAAAGCAAATACTACCATAGTAATGTGAGAGTACTTCTTGAGTACTTAAGACCTCTAATCATCTCTAAATAGCACAGGATTACAATTGGAATAAATTTAAATACAGCTGCAAAGCAGGGAGAAATTGGAATCAACTAGTCAAAAGGTCAGGCTAAAAAAATATTTGTACTGGTCATTGCAACCAGAAGGAAAATCACATTTATACTGACATTCCCACTCTAAGCAGTGTGGACTATATGGGAGAGGAAGTAATTTTGCTATGACTTTCAACTAAGAAACCTTTCAATTTCTCAGATAGTTCCACTGATACCAGCATTTCTAAGAAAATAGGTGAGTGACACAGTCCAATCAATTGATCCAAAGTAATACCGTGTCCACAGGATTAATTTAGAGCATTAATAACAGGTCCAGAATTGAATCTAAAGTTGACCTCCATTCAGTAAGGTAATCACTAGCCAGATCTTTGGCTTTGTTCTTTTTTATCTGGTCCATCTAACCATCAATTCCAAATAAGAAGGAAAAAAGATGGGGGAAGGGGAGGAAGCCCTATTTCTCTGTAGTCTACAAATCTCTCTCAGCCTTAAATACTCAGTATCTGCAGCTCACCGGGATAGAGAATTCCAAATATTCACAGCTGACTGGGAAAAAATATTCTTCATCTCTGCCCTAAGTGGTCAACCCTATATCCTCAAACTCGGCTTCCCACACACAGAGAAACATCCTCATGGCATCCACCATCAGAATCATTTGTGCCTCACTGATGGCTGGAAATGCTTCAGATATTGGAACAATGAGAGATAATGCAGCAGTCATTCAAGATCAGAATCAGAATCAGCTTTTTTATCACTGACATATGTTATGAAATTTGTTCTGGCAAGATGGCAGCATGGTCAATTGCAGCAGCTTCTGCGGCGCCAGCCAAAGGCATTATTGTCCTTTTTAAGCATTTTTTTTACGATCGCAAGACCCTGGTGGACATTAAGAACTTAAAGTACTGCAGGTCTACCTCATCAGTGAGTTGCGCAATGGCAGAGAAACTGAAGGGTCTGGACTTGGTGTGGATTGTGCTGCTGCCTACATCAAAGGTGTTGGTGTGCAAAGGCAGTGTGCAGTTTAACAGCAAGTAATCATCTCAATCACTTTCCTTGTGATCACAACACCCTGTTGGACCTACCTATCACAACACCCTGTTGCACCTACCCTCATCAGCGGTGTGGACAGATAATCAACATGGTGCCCAAGGAGTGGGTGGAATTGTTAATTTGGGAAAGTATTAGAGCCATTGCCTGCCTTTATTGTTGAAAATTTTGAATGTTAATAAGTCTTAACTCTTGACCAAGGGTTGAGAGTAAACGCATGATTTACTGTAAACATCTTTCATTTGTAAATGAACAGAGAGTCAATGCAAAATTTTTATTGTTAATAACTGTATTGAATAAGGACTCACAGTCAACGAATGGTTTTCTTTTCCTGTATGTAATTATTTTTATTTTGTAATATTTCTGAATAAAGTATTTTTGGAAAAAAAAAACATTGTTAATGTAGAATGTTGCAATACCTATTCAATGATTTATTGTTTGACAGCGGGACAGCTGTATGACCTTGGCCGTAGCAAGGACTTGGCTTCAAACTGCAGTGTCACTTGCTTACAGCCGTCCAGGAGAGAGCTGTTGGAATCAGTATGCTCCACTGAAGGACACTGAGTGCAGCGTCCAAGCTGGAGTCCGTGCTGCCACCCAGTGTTCACTCAGCAAAAGGCAAGTTGTATTGCATTCGACTGCAGACTGTTGTAACATTCATGGGATTCAGGGTCTTGGACTATATTTCTTTTGTGTGACTGTAATTTATTGATATCTTATATATGCCATACGTGACTGTTGGTACTGTGTTTTGCACATTCACCCCGGAGTAAATACTTATTGGTTTGGCTGTATTCATGTATGGCTAAATGACAATTAAACTTGAACTTTGGACTTTGTTCTGTGGCAGCAATGAGGGAATACGGTCCGATATTGAAATGGGGTAAATGAGGTCAAAACAAGAATGAGCTTGAGAATCTGAATTCAGCTATTCAGCTGTACTTTGTTTGGTAATTTATATAATTTAGTTCCAACGTCATGCTTTGTTCTGAACTGGTTTATGCCCTAGAATTATGATGAGTTTATTATTCCTATGGTGAAAATAGATAGAAACATAGAAAACCTACAGCACAATACAGGCCCTTTGGCCCACAAAGCTGTGCCGAACATGTCCTTATCTTAGGTATTGGAAATATGAAATTCACTTGCGATTTGAATAATCCTTTCATGCAGCAGAGTAGCTGTGTTTATAGCTCTACATAAAGAGCAGAATCATGTTCCACTGCCTTCTGCCTGCACTCAGACCTGGATTTAATTGAAGACCATATCTGATACTTTTAATAGGGCACAATGCAAGTAGATTCAAATATTTAATCCTGGCCTGTTAAAATTCAGCCATTGGATGGTGTATATTTTTAATTGTAATTTTACACATTAAACTTAAATTTTTGCTGTGATCAAAATCTAAAAATGTAAAATTCACAAAATGAATATACCACATCATCATTTTATTGTTTCTCAATTATCGAATACAAAATAAACTTTGTGGTTGTAATGACTGGTCACTTAACTAAGACAGCACCAAGAAAAAGCAACCATGAATAACACTTCATAAACTGCAAAAGAACAGTCCAATTGGTCCCTCTCCTTTGCTCATTTCCATATGCATTCATTTTTTCACCTTCAAGAGCTAATCCAAAACTTCAATAAATACAGGTCGACCTTCATTAATCCGGCACCATTGGGACCTGAGGAGTGCCAGATTATCCAAGGAACCGGATTACAGAAGTCAGAATAGTGAAGGTCAACTGTAGTAACTTTATGTAACTAAATTTCCTATTAATCAAATAAAGCAGTGCAACTATCATTAATTTCACCTTTACACTGCATTAGAAAATGATGTGAAAGACTTCATACATTGACCTGTTTACACATTTTAGCTCCTGTCTAGTAAATTCTAGTAAATAGAGTGTGAATTTCTGATAAAGTTCCTTAGTCATTGAACTAATAATGTACATACTCATTCCTAGTCAACATGGATACATTATATAAATAAGCACATATTTTATTTAAGATTATTACCAACATCCACACAAAACTAATCTATGAACTCCAAGACCTTAGTCTCAATACCTTCTTGTGCAATTGGATCTTCAGTTTCCTCACTTGCAGACTCCAGTCAGTGCGGATTGTCAACATCATCTCCTCCATGATCTCTATCGCACAGGTGCACCACAAGGTTGTGTGCTTACCCCCTGCTCTACCCACTTTACACTTATGACTGTGTAGCTAACCACAGCCCCAATGCCATATTCAAGTTTGCTGATGATACCGCTGTTGTTGTGGTGACAAATCAGCATATAGGGAGGAGATTGAAAATCTGACTGAGTGGTGCCATAACAACAACAATTTACTCAATGTCAGCAAGATTATTGACTTCAGGAGGAGGAAACCAGAGGTTCATGAACCAAAGCAACACACACAAAGTGCTGGAGGAATTCAGCAGGCCAAACTGCATCAATGGAAACGACTATAAAGATGAAGAGTCTCAGCCAGAAACATCGACTGTTTACTCTTTCCCATAGATGCTGCCTGGCCTGCTGAGTTCCTCCAGCATCTTGTGTGTTGCTTTGGATTTCCAGCATCTGCAGATGTTTTAGTGTCCATTAGCCAGTCCTCATCAGAGGATCAGAGGCAGAGAGGGTCAGTAACTTTAAGTTCTTCAGTGTTATTATTTCAGAGACCTGACCTGGGCCCAGCAAGTAAGTACAATTCTGAAGGAAGTATGCCAGCACTTCTACTTCTTTAGGAGTTCATTAAGATTTAGCATAACAGAGTATACTGACTGGCTGCATCACAGCCTGGTATGGAAACACCAATGCCCTTGAATGGAAAATCCTATAACAAGTAGTGGATATGGCTCAGTTCATCACTGGTAAAGGCCTCCTCACCATTGAGCACATCTACGTGAAATATTTTGTAGGAAAGCAACATCCATCATCTGGGACCCCCACCACCCAAGACATGCTTTCTTCTCGCTGCTGCCATCAAGAAAAAAGGTACAAGAGCTTCAGGACTCACACCACCAGGTTCAGGAACAGTTATCACCCCTCAGCTCTTAAACCAAAGAGGATAACTTCATTCAATTTCACTTGATCCATCATTGAAATATACCTATAACCTATGGACTCACTTTCAAGGACTCTTTATCTCATGTTCTCACTTATTTATTTATTATTATTTCTTCTTTATTTTTGTACTTGCACTGTGCTGTGTGTTGTCCTTTTCACACTGGTTGAGTGCCCAGGTTGTTCTGGTCTTTCATTGATTCTGTTAATGTTATTATTAGACCGTGAGTCCAGAAGACATGGGAGCAAAATTAGGCCATTCAGCCCATCGAGTCTGCTCTGCCATTCCATCATGTCTAACGTCAGATCCCACTCAACTCCATACACCTGCTTTCTCGCCATATCCTTTGAAGCCCTGACTGACCAGGAAACAATCAACTTCTGCCTTAAATATACCCACGGACTTGGCCTCCACCCCAGTCTGTGGCACAGCATTCCACAGATTTACTACTCTCTGGCTAAAGAAAATCCTCCTTACCTTTGTTCTAAAGGATCATCCCTCAGTCTTGAGGCTATGCCCTCTGGTTCTGGATACCCCCACCGTAGGAAACATCCTCTCCACATCCACCCTGTCTAGTCCTTTCAACATTCCGTAGGTTTCAATGAGATGCCTGCATTCTTCTAAATTCCAGTGAGTACAGGCCCAAAGCTGCCAAATGCTCATCATGTTAACCCCTTCATTCCCAGAATCATCCTCATGAACCTCCTCTGGACTCTCTCCAATGACAACACAGATCCATATTCGATGGATTTATTGTGTATGCCTTCAAGACAATGAAACTCAGAGTTTTATTTGGTGACATATATGTACCTTGATAATAAATTTACTTCGTGTTATTCAAATTTAAATAATGTGCTAAAAGTTGAGCAACACACTCAGGATGCTGGAAGAACTCAGCAGATCAGGTAGCATCTATGGAAAGGAATGAACAGTCGATATTTCAGGCCGAGACCCTTCATCAAGACTGGAAAAGAAAGAGTAAGAAACCAGAATAAGAATTTGGGAGAGAGGAAGCAGTAGCTAGATAGATGACAGGTGGATGAGCGAGGGGGATGAAGTGAGAAGTAGGAGGGTGATAGGTGGAAAGGGTAAAGGGCTGAAGAAGAAGGAATCTGATAGGAGAAGAGAGTGGACCATGGGATAAAGGGAAGGAGGAGAGGCCCCAGGAGAAGGTGATAGGCAGGTGAGAAGAGAAGAGGTAAGCGGGGAAGTCAGAATGGAAGAAGAGGGAACAGGGAATGGAAAAAGTTATGAAAAGTTAAACAAATTGATGTTCATACCATCAGACCATAAGCCCTAAAAGCAGAAAAAGACTAGACTAT
The DNA here is from genome assembly GCF_030028105.1 of Mobula birostris. Lineage (NCBI taxonomy): Eukaryota > Metazoa > Chordata > Chondrichthyes > Myliobatiformes > Myliobatidae > Mobula > Mobula birostris. Next base: position 153,633,297 of record NC_092373.1, read on the forward strand.
TCAGCCCATCAAGTCTGCTCTGCCATTCTAACATGGCTGATTTATTATCCTTCTCAACTCCATTTTCCTGCTTCCTTTCCGTAATCTTTGACACTCTGACTAATGGAGAACCTATTATCCTCTGAGTTAAATATATCAAATGGCTTGGCCTACACAGATGTCCGTGGCAATGAATCCCACAGGTTCACTAGCCTCTGGCTAAAGAAATACCTTATCATCTCAATTCTAAATCGGCATCCATCTATTCTGAAGCTGAGTCCTCTGGTCCTAGAATCCCTAACTATAGGAAACATCCACTCCACAGAAAACATCAGGTTGGAGGCTACCCAGACAGAAAATGAGGTGTTGCTCCTCCAACCTGAGAGCGGCCTCATTGTGACAAAACAGGAGGCCATAGATTGATGTGTCAGAACGGGAATGAGGATTGAAGTTGAAATGGTTGGCCAGAAAAGGTGCTTGATAAGGGGTCCTCTAATTTACATTAGGTCTGCTCGATGTAGAGCAGACTGCATCAGGAGCACCAGATGCAGGAGACAACCCCAAAAGTTGCAGGTTAAGTGTTGCCTCACTTGGAAAGACTGTTTGGGGCTCTGAATGGAGGTGAAAGAAGAGGTGAATGGACAGGTGTGACACTTCTGCTTGCAGGGGTAAGTGTCTGAGATTAGATTAGATTATGAGGACACTCAGTCCTCGTTTATTGTCATTTAGAAATGCATGCATTAAAAAATGATAGAATGTTCCTCCAGAATGATATCACAAGAAAACACAGGACAAACCAAGACTAAAACTGACAAAACCACACAATTATAAAATATAGTTACAACAGCGCAAAGCAATACCATAATTTGATAAGGAGCAGACCATGGGCACGGTAAAAAAAAGTCTCAAAGTCCCGATAGACTCATCATCTCATGCAGGCGACAGAAGGGAGAAACTCTCCCTGCCATGAACCTGCAAGCGCCGCCAACTTGCCGATGCAGCACCATTGAAAGCACCCGACTGCAGCGGATTCTGAGTCCGTCCGAAAACTTCGAGCCTCCGACCAGCCCCTCCGACACAGCCTCTCTGAGCACCATCCTCTGCCGAGTGCTTCAACCCCACCCCAGCCGCCAAGCAACAAGCAAAGCCAAGGACTCGGGGCCTTCCCCGATTAGTAGGGATGATCGAATGGATAAGGGAATCACAGAGAGTGCACTCCCTGTGGAAGGCTGAGAATGGGAGGGGAGGTAAGGAAGTGATTGGTGGTAGGCTCTCGTTAAAAACGGTGCAAGTTATAGATAATGACATGATTGGTAAGGGCAAAAAGGACTCTATCCCTATTAAAGTTGGAGGAAGATGGGGTGAAGGCAGATGTCCAGGAAATGGAGGAGATGTGGGTGAGAGCAATATTAATGGTGGAGGAAGGGAAATGCTGTTCCTTGAAGGTGGAGGACATCTCTAATGTTCTGGAAAGGAAAACCTCATCCTGAGAACAGATGTGGTGGAGACAAAGGAACTAAGAACAGGGAATGGCATTTTTACAGGTGAAAAGGTGGGAAGAAGTATAGTCAAGATAGGTGTGAGAGTCAGTAGTTTTATGAAAGATATTGGTAGACAATTTGTCTCCAGAGATAGAGACAGGGAGATTGAGAAAGGGGAGAGCGGTGTCAGAAATGGACCAAGTGAACTTAAGAGACTGTGGAATTTGGAGGCAAAGCTGATAAAATTGATGAGCTCAGCATGGGTGCATGGAGCAGCACCAATGCACTTGTCAATGCAGCGTCCAAAGGGTTGGGGAGAATTACCAGTGGAGGCTTGTTCCACATGGTCAACGAAAAGACAGACACAGCTGGGGCCATTTCTTGGTCAGAATTATGTATTCAGATCAGATCTTAAAGAAATATCCTATGCTGCAAAAATTTGCTTTATAGTACAACATCTATTTTCCAAATACATTTTTGAATGAAAAGTAAATTTCTGTTCAAGATGGTGCCAAGTTGCAATGTCCATTGAGGTTAGGGCTCATACTTAGTTGTTTTTTAAGCTCATAGTGATGGTTTTGGGAACAGCACGAGGAGTTAGGGGTTGAGTTAGGGTTTAGGGACAGAGTAGAGAGGGAGTTAGAGGTCAGGTGCAGTAAATGAAGATTCAGGTGCAAGAGTTGGTGGTGGATTACTCCCAAGTCAAAGGCCAGTGATCCCCTGGTACAGACATCAGTTCGGACTGGCAAGCTCTGGGAACAAAGACCAGTGATCCCTGTCATCAAAATCCCCCAAGTTGCCAACTCCCAAGGTCAAAGGTCTATGTGGGCAAGAAACAAGAGGGCTGGAGTTCAAAGTCACATGATCGGTAAGCTCTGGGATCGATACCAAACGTTGAAGACCAAAATTGGCAAGTCCAGAGATCAAGGCCTGTTGGTTGAAGCGCCTGAGACAGAGTGTCTGGAAATTGGAAGCCTGATGTCTGCTCATCTGGGCCAGGGTCTGGAGATTGGAGACCTGGAGACAGCCTGTCATGGGGTTGGAGGCTTGTCCCTGCGTGTGAGTAGGTGGGTGGTGAGAGAGAAGAAAGGGGCTTGTTTTGCTGTTATTTGTTCTGATGCTTGTGTTACTCTTCTGAATATTGTGGGCATGCTCTTTTGTGCCGGAAAGTGGTGCAACACTTGCAGGCTACCTGCAGCATATCCATTGGTTGCGTTAGTTGTTCCCACAATTAACACATTTTACTTTATATTTTGATGTACATGAAATAAATAAATGAATCCAAATCTGAAACTGCTAATTTAATTTCACCTGGGCTGATGAAGGGTCTTGTCCTAATAGGCAATTGCTCAAATTCCTCCACAGTCTGACTTGCTGAATTCCTCCAGCATATTGTTTGCTGATACAGATTCCAGCATCTGCAGTCTCTTGTGTATCATCCGCTATTAACAAGCTGTTTGGGTTGAAACTTCGAAGTTCAAAGTAAGTTTATCATCAAAGTATATATGTGTCACCACATACAACCTTGAGATTTGTTTTCTCGCAAGCATACTCAATAAATCCAGTAACCATTATAGAATCAATGAAAGACCACACTCAAAAGGGTGGACAACCAGTGTGCAATAGACAACAGACAATGCAAATACAAAAAAAATTAATTATAAATAAATAAGCAATAAATATTGAGGACATGAAATGAAGTGTCCATGACAGTGAGTTCATAGAACGCTCAGTGAAAGGGCAAGTGAAGTTATCCCCTTTGGTTCAAGAGCACGATGGTTGAAGGGTAATAACTGTTCCTGAATCTGGTGGTGTGAGTCCTGAGGCTCCTGCACCTTCTTCTTGATGACAACAGCAAGAAGAGAGCATGGCCTGGGTGGTAGGGGACCCTGATGATGAATGCTGCTTTCCTACAACAGCGTTTCATGTAGATGTGTTCAATGGTGGGGAGTGCTTTATTCATTATGGAATGAGTCATATCCACTACCTTTTGATAGAATTCTCCATTCAAGGGCATTGGAGTTTCCATACCAGGCTATGATGCAGCCAGTCAATATTCTCTCTACAACATATCTATAGAAGTTTGGCAAAGTTTTAGATGTCATGCTGAATCTTCACAAACTCCTAAGGAAGTGGACGCACTGCCACGCTTTTCTTCGTTATTGTACTTGCAAGATGGGCCCAGGAAAGGTACTCTGAATTAATAACAGTGAGGAATTTAAAGTTGCTGACCCACTCCACCTCTGTCACCCTATAATGAATGGCTCATGTGTTGGCCATGGCGGATTTGAAATATGGAAGAAAATGTCGAACTCGAACAGGACAAAGACAGTGGAATGCAGATACTCATAATGTGAGACTGTCTTTGCAGTTCCCCTCCCCCCATCTTAGACTATAAAACCATTAAATAAAGGAACAGAATTAGACCATTTGGCCCATTGAGTCTGCTCTCCCATTTCATCATGACTAATCCAATTTTCTTCTCACCCCCAATCTCCTGTCTTCTTCCATCATGCCCTGACCAATCAAGAATCTATCAACCTCTGACTTAAATATACATAAAGACTTGGCCTCCACAGCTGCCTGTGGCAAAGAATTCCACAGATTCACCACTGTCTAGCTAAAGAAATCTCTCCTCATTCTATTCTGAGGCTGTGTCCTCGGGTTTTACACTCTCCCAACATGGGAAACCTGCTCTTTTGAGGCCTTCACCATTTGATAGGTCTCAATGAGGCCACCCCTCATTCTTCTGAATTCCAGCCAATACCGGCCCAGAGCCATCAAACATTCTTCATATGACACTCCTTTGAACACTCTCCAGTTTCAGCACATACTTTCTAAGGTAAGGAGGCCCAAAACTGCTCACAGTACTCCAAGTGCGGCCTCACCAGTTCTTTATAAAGTCTCAACATTACATCCTTGCTTTTATATTCTAGTCTTCTTGAAATAAATACTAACATTGCATTTGCCTTCCTCATCACAGACTCAACCTGCAAATTAACCTTTAGGGAATCGTGCACAAGGACTCTCAAGTCCCTTTGCCCCTCACCCTGCCCTTCCACCTACCTTCGTACCATCTGCAAACTTAGCAATAAAGCCTTCAATTCCATCATCTAAATTATTGACATATAACCTAAAAAGAATCAGTCCCAACACACACCCCTGTGGATCACCACTAGTCATGGGCAGCCAGCCAGAAAACCAGTTATTCCTGCTTTTCTTCAAAGAATTCCATCAGACTTGTCAGGCAAGATTTTCCCTTGAGGAAACCATGTTGACAATTGGCCTATTTTTTCATGTGCCTCCAAGAACCCTAATAATTGACATCAACATCCTTTCTTCTGTCTCTCTCTCTCTCTCTGTTCTTGAAGAGAGGAGTGACATTTGCAATTTTCCAGTTTTCTGGAACCATTCCAGATTCTAGTGATTCTTGAAACTTCATTACTAATGCCTCCACCATCTTTTCAGCCACCTCCTTCAGAAATCTGGGGTGTACACCATCTGGTCCATTTGACTTATCTACCTTCAGACCTTTCAGATTCCCAAGAACCTTCTCTCTTGTAATGGTAACTTCACACACTTCATGACCCCGACACCTGGAACTTCCACTATACTACTGATGTCTTCCGCCATGAAGACTGACGCAAAATACTTATTCAGTTCATCCATCATTTCATTGTCCCCCATTACTACCTCCCCAGCACTTATTTCCAACAGTCAGACGTCCACTTTCGCCTCTCTTGTACACTTTATACATCTGAAGAAACATTTGGTATATTTTTTAATATTATTGGCTAGTTTGCTTTCCTATTCCATCTTTACCTTAATGACTTTATTATTTGTCTTCTAATAGTTTTTAAAAGCTTCCCAGTCCTCTAACATCCCACTAATTTTTTGCTCTATTATATGCCCTCTCTTTGGCTTTAATGTTGGTTTTGATTTCTCGTGTCAACCACCATTGTGTCATCTTTCCTTTAGGATACATATAAATGCTGTGCCTTCCAAATTGCTTCCATAAATTCCAGCCATTGCTGCTCTGCCATCATCCCTGCCAGTGTTCTCTTCCAATCAACTCTGGCCAACTCCATGCTTCTGTAATTTCCTTTACTCCACTGTAATACTGATACAACCGACTTTAGCTTCTCGTTCTCAAATTTCAGGAAATATTTGATCATATTATAATTTCTCCTAAGAGTTCTTTTACCTTAAGCTCTCTAATCAATTCTGGTTCACCACACAACACCCAATCATGCCACCCATACCAGACAGTGATTTAGCCTGTCAGAATGCTCTCCACAGTACATCTATAGAAGTTTTTGAGTGTATTTGTTGACATGCCAAATCTCTTCAAACTCCCAATGAAGTATAGCCATTGTCTTTCCTTCTTTATAACTACATCAATATGTTGGGACCAGGTTTGATCCTCAGAGATTTTGACACTCAGAAACTTGAAGCTGCTCACTCTCTCCACTTTTGATCCCTTTATGAGGAATGGTATGTGTTTCTTCATCTTACCCTTCCTGAAGTCCACAATCAGCTCTTTCGTCTTACTGCAGCACCATTCCACCAGTTGGCATACCTCACTCCTGTACGCCCTCTCGTCACCACCTGCGACTCTACCAACAATGGTTGTATTGTCAGACAATCTATAGATAGTATTTTAGCTATGCCTGCCACATAGTCATGTGTGTATAGAGAGTAGTGCAGTGGGCACCCCTGAGGTGCACCCGTGTTGATCGTCAGCGAGGAGGATATGTTATCACCAATCCACACAGATTGTGGTCTTCCAGTTAGGAAGTCGAGGATCCAATTGCAGAGGGAGGTACAGAGGCCCAGGTTCTGCAACTCCTCAATCAGGATTGTGGGAATGATGGTATTATATGCTGAGCTATAGTCGATGAACAGCATCCTAACATAGGTGATTGTGTTGTCCAGTTGGTCTAAGGCCATGTGGAGAGCCATTCAGATTGCGTCTGCCGTTAACCTATTGTGGTGATAGGCAAATTGCAATGGGTTCAGATGCTAGCTGAGGCAGGAGTTCAGTCTGGTCATGACCAACCTCTGAAAGCATTTCATCACTGTCGATGTGAGTGCTACCAGGTGATAGTCAATAAGGCAGCCCACATTATTCTCTTTAGGCAATGTTGCCTTTTTGAAGCAAGTGGGAACTTACGCCCGTAGCAGTGAGAGGTTGAAAATGTCCTTGAATACTTCTGCTATTTGGTTAGCACAGGTTTTCAGAGCCTTACCAGATACTCCATTGGGACCTTTCACCTTGCAAGGGTTCACTCTCTTTAAAGACAACCTAACATTGGCCTCTGAGACAGAGATCACAGGGTCACCAGGTGCAGCAGGGATCTTCGCAACTGTAGTTGTAGTCTCCCTTTCAAAGTGGGCATAAAAGGCGTTGAGTTCATCTGATAGTGAAGCATCTCTGCCATTCATACTATTGGGTTTCGCTTTGTACAAAGTAATGTCTTGTAAACCCTGCCAGAGTTGCCGTGCATCTGATGTCATCTCCAACCTTGTTCAAAATTGTCTTTTCGCTCTTGAAGTAGCCCTCTGCAAATCATACCTGGTTTTCTGGTACAGGCCCAGGTTGCCAGACATGAATGCCACAGATCTAGCCTTCAGCAGATGACATACCTCCTGGTTCATCCATGGCTTTTGGTTTGGGAATGTACAGTATGTCTTTGTAGGCGCACATTCATCCACACACAGCTTAGATGAAGCAGAGCAATGGAAGTTAACACTTCTGTGTTTATCTTCAGTGTGGAGGATCAGAGGGATCTTAGGGTCCGAGTCCATAGGACACTGAAAGCTGCTGCACAGGTGACTCTGTGGTTAACAAAGCATACGGTGCATTGGCCTTCCTCAACTGTGGGATCAAGTTTAGGAGCCAAGAGGTAATGTTGCAGCTATATCAGTCCCTGGTCAGACCCCACTTGGAGTACTGTGCTCAGTTCTGGTCGCCTCGCTACAGGAAGGATGTGGAAACCATAGAAAGGGTGCAGAGGAGATTTACAAGGATGTTGCCTGGATTGGGGAGCATGCCTTATGAGAATAGGTTGTGTTAACTCGGCCTTTTTCCCTTGGAGCGACGGAGGATAAGAGGTGACCTGATAGAGGTGTATAAGATGATGAGAGGCATTGATTGTGTGGATAGTCAGAGGCTTTTTCCCAGGGCTGAAATGGCTAGCACGAGAGGGTACAGTTTTAAGGTGCTTGGAAGTAGGTACAGAGATGCTGGGGTAAGTTTTTTATTCAGAGAGTGGTGAGTGCGTGGAATGGGCTGCCGGCGACAGTGGTGGAGGCAGATACGATAGGGTCTTTTAAGGGACTCCTGGACAGGTACATGGAGCTCAGAAAAATAGAGGGCAATTTCTAAGGTAAGGACATGTTCAGCACAACTTTGTGGGCTGAAGGGCCTGTATTGTGCTGTAGGCTTTCTATGTTTCTATGTTACACTCAGCCCTGCGGGAGGAACAGCACAAGGCCAGGTGATTTGCAGGAGGCTATATTATAAGCTAAAGGGGCTAATCGAGGTGACCCAGTGGAGGCTTTGCATAAGTGCAGAGAGTGGAAAGAACAGCCCCCTCTGCATTTGTGACAAGATTTTCTTGAGTGTTTATGGTCCTACATGGGATAGGTGAAATTTGACCCAACGATGAACAATAACTGGCTGAGGACCTTGGTATCGCACAGTACTAAGGAGAGCAGGGGAGTGTTGGAACTGTTTGATCCCAGTGACCCTACACATACCTGCAGAAGGTACAAGCACGAATTCTTGTATTTTGTCGTCAGTGCTTTCAGTTTGTGTTTCTTTGTTTTCCATGGAATTGATTTTAGGAGAACCCAGATTCCATACTGGCTATCTGTAATCTAGATTGAGATGGAAATTTGTGCATCTCCATTCCGAATATAAGATGCCCACATTTCAAAGAGAAATAGGCATTCAGGGAAATTGTTCATTAGTGGACAGTTAGATTGGGAACTTGAAATTGACAATTTTGGGAAAATTGGAGTATTCGGAGAGCAAAAGTTGTTTTACTAACAATACTGCTTTATTTTACAGAACATAAAGTATATTATTCAAGACTTTTGACATATTGATTTTGAGTTTCAGATTCCTTCAAAAATATTTTTGAAGTCTCAGTATTCTGTATTGCAAATGGAAGTTCAATTTAAATATTGGATTGGTCCAAAGAGCATTTCAGCATTAATTCTTTCACCATCTTAAAGCACACATTTATCTGGCTACTGCTAGCTGTTCGAATTTAAGTGTCTTAGTCATGCTTGGCACTGCAGGGTTAGCATGTAGTTGGAAAGGTTATTAAAGTTTCCACCTTCCTTGCAAGTAATCTTCATTGTACTGGAGGGTTACCATTTGATAGCAAATGATCCAAAGGACCATTTGCATTAGAATAATAAGGGAGAAGTGGAAGACAATCAGGAACCAATACCCAAGAACAAAGACACAAACTAAACTCATTTTTGTTGCAGTGGGTTCCTCACATGTACAGGATGGTAAGATTACAGTTCTGTGGGATAACACTTATGTATATGTGAGTGAGGCAGTGATTCACTCAAGATGTATCTATTGGGGTGGTTACAGCCAAGTCCTTTCCAAAGGATATTTAACTGTTATTAACTGTACACAGAACATTGAACAGAGGGCAAGTAGAGTGAAAAGGTTCACAATGTGGACAAAACTTGTGTCATGAGACAAAACTTACAAATTGTGTCATCAGTACTTATGAAGTTTCTTCATTGTCTACTTAGTCTGTGAATAATCAGTTTTTCTTACAATAGGCAGTGGTGAGACAGACATATTGTATAGCAGCAGCTACAATGAGTTATACCAAGGGATGGAAACAATGCCTTTGAAAAATCGCAATGTCACAATTGGGAACGTGATTTTTTTAGATTGTCTCAGCTCGCAGTAAAGGTGGTAACGAAGAAGAACCTCACATTCCAACGCCGTGATACAGGTCAATATTTTGGGACCATGTTGTGATTAAGTTGCCAATGATTTCTCATTGACAGCAGTGGCCTCATCATGGGTGAAGGCTCTATTGAATGCTGCATGTACTATAAATGTATTTGTGATGGACTGAGACAAGGTTGCTTAAAGGAACTGAGACCGATCTCTGTTGATATTTATGGTTGAATAATGGTAATTTGGGGAAAAGATGGGAATGCTAGTTTAACAGTAGGAAGTCATGTTTTCTTTTTGGGTCCCGCTTCAGAAAAAAAGGACAACTTTATTTTGAATGTAACAGTGCTGTTTATGTGGACACAAGTCAGAAACAAGATTATGGATTATCATGTGCCCCAGGTAACTCAATCCCAGTGGTTCTGGAGCTCTAAGATTTTCCATATATACATTATTTCATGGTGTGAGTGACAACAACTGATACCATAACCACTGCAGTGCCAACCATTGCTCATGCTTTGTTGTGTGATGAGGTTCAGATCTACAAAGGGAGTGAATTTGGTTCTTGGAAACTAAAAGGAGAATATTGGGTTCATCTAGAGGATTTAATTAAGAATGGGTTAACAGACTGTGGGCTTATTTCTTATGATTATTCTCTATTTATTTTACATGTCAATAATAGGATATTCCTAAAATTTGCCTGGTAAATGAAACTCACAACATTGCTACTTCAAGCATTCATTGCAGGAAAGGATCTTTAAGTTGCAATTTTTGATTTTTAATGTTTTGAAGGACTTAAGTTTTGACTGGGCAAGTACAACCCAAACCTTTTGTAAAACCATCTATCCAACTGGAGATAGATATATTATCAACGATACTGCTGAGGACTTACTCAGATATGTACCTACTGCTCTTCCTCCTATCTTTTATTTTACACCAGAGTGGAATATAATTAAGCTATTACTAAACAATGTGATGAAATATCCAAGTCTATTAAAGATCATGTGGGTTTAGCTAATTATGTTTTGCAGCATCCATCCCCTTTGGAGTGAAGTTTGGAACTGGGGTTTAAACATTAATGTACATCCTTGCATGTGCATTACTTCACATGTTATTATTGTTTTGCTCTTTGTTCTAATGGTTATCCAATGTATTTTCCACTGTTTTATTATGGCAACTTTAATAACTCATGTGTTTTTTGCATTTGACATTCTAAATCTCTTTTTTGTGATTTTGTCTTCGTACCATGATGTTGTATTTAAGTGTTATTGATTGCTGTTAAATACCTTGATATATGGTACGAAATTGGATATTATTTTTATCATGTTTCTTCATACTTTTTGTATTGATAATATTTTTGTATCTTTATCCATATTCATTGGTGTGGTAATGAATGCTGGTATTCCTTTTGAGCTATATTGACTCAGGCATATAAACAGTAGTGTGATCCCCAGGATTTTCTGTGAATCAAAAGGGGGAATATGTTGGCCATGGCAGATTTGAAATATGGAAGAAAGCATCAAACTCAAATGGGTCAAGGACAGCAGGATGCAGACGCCCATTTTGTGAGACTGTCCTTGCAGTTCCCCCCCCCCCCACCGTTCCCCATCTTGTGGACACAGAACTGATTCTTGCTCTGGGATAATCTAAGAACTGTGGACACAAGCAGCTTCAAGTAATGACCTGATAGATCCGAGACCATTCTCAGACAGGTAGCTATTCATTGTGTAAAGTGACAGAACTACTGAAGAAGCAATCAGTAATCTTGTTGGGGTCACACACTGTGATCGGTGCTCTTGGTGTGGCTTCCTGTGTATCAGTGAAACCCAAGGTAGATTGGGAGACCGCTTCCCTGAGCAGTTACGCTCCATCTGCCAGAAAAAGCAGGATCTCCCAGTGGCCACCCAGTTTAATTCCACTTCCCATTCCCATATGTCTATCCATGGCCTCCTGTACTGCTGCAATGAGCCCACACTCAGGTTGGAGGAACTTTATATTCCAACTGGGTAACCTGCCACCTGTTGGCATGAACATTAATTTCTCGAACTTCCTTCTCTCCTTGCCTGCTCATTACCTCCCTCTGGTGCTCCTCCCCTCTTTTCTTTCTTTCATGGCCTTCTGTCCTCTCCTATTAGATTCCCCCTTCTCCAGCCCTGTATCTCTTTCACCAAACAACTTCCTAGCTTTTTACTACACCTCTCCTCCTGCCAGTTTCACCTATCACCTTGTGTTTCTCCCTCCCCTCCCCCACCTTTTAACTCAACTCCTCATCACTTTTTTTTCTCCAGTCCTGCTGAAGTGTCTCGGCCTGAAATGTTGACTGTACTCTTTTCCGTTGATGCTGCCTGGCCTGCTAAGTTGCCCCCCTCCCCCGTAATTTGTGTGTGTTTCTTGGATTTCCAGCATCTGCGGATTTTCTCTTGTCTGTAATCTTGTTAGAGTCAGTGACTGGATCGCCTAGTTTGACTGGCTTGGACCAGTCAGATTTGAAAGGTACAATCCCTCAAGGCTGTGGGGGGGGGGGGCAGAAACCATTGAACAACGTGGGCTGTAGCCCTGAACCAGAGCCAATAAAAAGCTGGTAAGTGTCAACCAGGTAATGTGTATCTATGACACTGGAATGCTATATTTGAATTGATAAGGAATGAATATAAAAGTGGACACTTTGATTGCACTATCAGCGATAACTCCGGAGAATCACTATCACGAGGAAGAACCCCACACCAGGGGCTGGAAGAAGAAGGCAGGTCTGGCCAATGGAGATACCCTGTTCCAGTGTGATCAATTGGAAAAGTGGTCTGAGTGAGTATTAGTACAAAGGGAACAGTAGAATTCATGTTTTAAGTTGTTTGCCCGGGGTCAACATAGTTACTTTGTTTTTTTGTGCAGAGACAATAAAGTGCGAGCTTTGGTTAATTATGAGTTGCATAGTGAATTTCCTAACCTAGGTCCATTGAGTGGTCAACAATCCATTGACAAAAGGTCAACATATGGACCTCTGGTTTCCTTCTGCTGAAGTCAATATAGCAATCAGCTCCTTGGTCTTGCTGACATAAAGCAAGAGGTTATTGTTGTGGTACTACTCAGCCAGATTTTCAATTTCCCTCCAACGTCTAGAATACAAAAGCAAGGATGTTATGCTGAGGTTCTATAAGGCACTGGTGAGACCTCACCCTGAGTACTGTGAAGAGTTTTGGGCCCCTCATCTTAGAAAAGATGTGCTGGCATTGGAGAGGGTGCAGAGGAGGTTCACAAGGATGATTCCAGGAATGAAAGGGTTATCATACAAGGAATGTTTTATGGCTCCAGGTCTGTACTCGCTGGATTTTAGAAGGATGAGGGGGGATCTCATTGAAACCTTTCAAATGTTGAAAGGCCTAGACAGAGTAAATGTGGAAAGGAGGTTTCCCATGGTGGGAGAGTCTAGGACAAGAGGGCGCAGCCTCAGGATAGAGGGGCGCCCTTTCTAAACAGAGATGTGGAGAAATTTCTTTAGCTAAAGGGTGGTGAATTTGTGGAATTTGTTGCCACAGTCAGCTGTGGAGGCCAGGTCTTTGGGTGTATTTAAGGCAGAAATTGTTAGGTTCTTGATTGGACATGGCATCAAAGGTTACGGGGAGGAGGCTGGGAACTAGGGTTGAGGAGGAGATAGTAAAAAAGGATAAGGACTGACAACGGGTCTCGGCCTGAAACGTCGACTGTACTTCTTCCTATAGATGCTGCCTGGCCTGCTGCATTCACCAGCATTTTTTGTGTGTGAAGCAGAGTCATGATGCTTGTTTAAAATTTCTAGTGACTAAACATTCTGTTAAATAACTTTGACAGACTGCTCTGAGTACCATCTAATAAGATACATCAACTCTTTTTTGTCAGGGCCTTTAAGACATTATACCTGATTGAGAAGAAAATTACGTACCTTTGCATATACAGTACTCTTCACTGAGGGCAGGCTATACTGCATGATCCAGCTGCAACAAACATCCTACCATGAGGCCAAACCCATCCTTCATCACAGGGCACAGATAAATCTTTGGTGCCAGGTGGCATTTGGTTTCTGCAAACCCAGATTATGCACACTTTGAATATACATACATACAAAACCAACCATAGAAGAGAAACCACTATGGACAGATAATTGCGCCCTTTAGAGATTTCTAACACAAAGCTTTCCAATCCCTTGATGCAGCAGGGAAATGTCTTACATTTGCAATCTTTAATTACACTGCATGGAATAATTTTACGTATAATTTATATTCTATATGATGTCTGTACCGACGTGTTTGTGATGATGCTGCAAGGTTTTCAAAGTACTGTGCCACTCCATATCAGTGCATTTGACAATAAACTCGACTCGACTTTACTGCAGAGGTAATGCTGCAGCCAATGGCAGGGTATAGGGCACACTTGCACCACGTACTTAGCACTTGACGATCAAGATCTTTCCCAGAATGGAAAAGGGGCACTTGCTGATCCGCGCTTTTTGCCAGAAACCATATATCACTCTCTTTAGCCAATCGTCACGGTGGGCCCGAAAAAGGCTCCGCACTCGCCTGATCTCCAGTTGTTTTGCGCCAAAAGCTCACGCAAGGATCTGTCCACGAACTTTTAAAAATACTTACAGTCGCTCTGATCTGTCTTCGAAACTTAGAATTGCGTCTTGTAAAAATGAAATATCAAACCCAACTGAAACAAAAACGGCGAACAAACGCAAAGGTCTGTCCCCGGAACCGTAGTTTGAGTTTTGTGTTCCTCCTCCGGATGGTTTAAAGCGGTAGCAGCCTTGGGCAGTACGGCGGTTTTTTAAATCTTCTACAGCCACCGCCGTTTATTGCGGGCGGGTCGGTACGACGTGATACTGTCGGCAGCATCGCGCACAGTGTGCGTGGTTATACGGCTGACGCCTGGGTTTACCGGTGCAGTGCGTCGTCCCTGGGCCGGGTGGCATTCGGGGGTCCCGAGGACCGGGGCCCGCCCGCAGGTCGGTGTCCTTTTTTTCGCGTGCGTGGCTCGGTTTCCAAGGCGACCGTAGGGTCCCCGGACTCGCGGATATGTCTCAATGCACACTGCACCTTAAGCAGCAGCCTCCTGCATTGCCCCAGTAGTCCCTTCTGCAAAATCAAGTCCGTTCATTGCGTATTCTGAATAATTGCACCATAACATGTTAGGGGATTAAAAGTGGCGTTAGTAGTAATGAAAACAAGTTGAAAACTCATTGTACAAAGTAAGTGCATCTTAAAAAGTACTTCTACCTGAAATTTAACATGACAATATGTAATATGCTTTAACATTTCTTCGATATTAAAAGCAGAAATTGGCAAAACAGAGGGTCTGTTTTGAGAGGAGATTCGGGGGAACAAGCAGGAAAGTGGAGCTGATTGGTAAGAGAATCTATTGCTATTGAATGGTGGAATGGATAAGAGAGAGCAAGTTGCCCACTTTTGCTGCTATCTTCCAATGTTATGTTTTGTAGTTGAGAGACTTTAAACTGCATATAAAAACTACTGGGAAAGATAAATATTTTGTGAAGATAATGTATAATAAAATGCACACTTAACTTTCAGTTATGATTAAAGATATATAGATATAGATCTTTGTTTTCAGAATGCTGGTTAATATGTATCTTTGGTGCTTTTCTGCTTTGTTTTCAGCTTCTATTATGTTTCCATTCTACTTGCTAATATCAGACATTCCACCTCTCCCGGAAGTTCCGGGAGTCTCCCGCATATTGATAGCGGCTCCCTGACGTCCGCAAATTATATACAATATCCTGGAAGTCAATTTTTTTTTGAGAGCGAGCGAAAGGGAGAGAGACAGACAGAGAGAGAGCGTGTGACAGACATAGCGAGAGAGCGACAGAGAGAGCATCCTGATTGGTCTGTCTTTGTGCTAAGTAGACCTATCAGTTTTCTCTGTGGGTGGGCTTTACAGTCGACCTCTCTCTCTCTTTCATTGTCCATCAGTTCAGTTTAGTGTCTTGCAGCACCATGGCAGAGTGTTCCAAAAAAAGAAAATATAAAACGTACTTCACCCCAGACTACACTAAAGTGTACCCCTGCCCAATAGGGGTCAAAAATAATGACAGTGTTGCTCGCTGCACTGTTTGTAACAATGACTTTTCCATTACCCATGGTGGGTTAAATGACTGTAAGGGACACGTTGAGCTGAGTTTAACAGGTGTCATTCGTTCATTAGCATAGCTAACATTATTTAAACTAGCTGGCCAGCTGCTCAAGAGCTACTCTATTGATGTCCTACGTGATGAGGCCAAACTCCCTGTAGACTTGCTTAAAGTTGTAATAGAATAAAAAAACTCCATGATAACATAATATAATAACCATATAACAATTACAGCATGGAAACAGGCTATCTCGGCCCTTGTAGTCCGTGCCGAACTCTTACTCTCACCTAGTCCCACCAACCTGCACTCGACCCATAACCCTCCATTCCTTTCCTGTCCATGTATCTATCCAATTTAACTTTAAACGACAACATCAAACTAGTCAACTACTTCTGCTGGAAGCTCGTTCCACACAGCTACCACTCTCTGAGTAAAGAAGTTCCCCCTCATGTTACCCCTAAACTTTTGCCCTTTAACTCTCAACTCATGTCCTCTTGTTTGAATCTCCCTCATTCTCAATGGAAAAAGCCTATCCACGTCAACTCTATCAATCCCCCTCATAATTTTAAACACCTCTATCAAGTCCCCCCTCAACCTTCTACGCTCCAAAGAATAAAGACCTAACTTGTTCAACCTTTCTCTGTAACTTAGGAGATGAAACCCAGGCAACATTTTAGTAAATCTCCTCTGTACTCTCTCAATTTTATTGACATTTTTCCTATAATTTGGTGACCAGAACTGTACACAATACTCCAAATTTGGCCTTACCAATGCCTTGCTATTATCAATGGTAACAGTGAATCTAATGTCTTGCAAAATTAACAAATTCATTGACACAGACAGCTATGAGGTTGAGACTTCTGGCAAAGTGCTCAAATCTGCCAAGCAAGCCACATCACAGTACAAGGAAAGTTTGCAAAAGAAATAGAAAAGCTATTTGCATTAGCATTTAGCTATTAGCATTGAGACTGCTGATAAATTGGTGTGTAGTTTCAGAATCAAATGTCCTATATACATACACCATTGGAGGTTGACCGGGGAGGGGGAGGGAATATGGGGCTGCAAGGGCGGCGGGGGTGATGGTGTTACTTCCCTGAAATGAGTTTTTGCAGGGTGGGATGTCTGTAATATGTTGAGGCACCAAGGTAGTGCAGCATTTAGTATTAAGTCGTTAACAGCTCAGAGCACTCAATGGTAATATCCTCTGTAAGAAGTTTGTACGTTCTTCACATGTGTGCATGGGTTTCCACTAAGTGCTCAGATTCCTGTCTACAGTCCAAAGACTATCCAGTTACTAGGTCATTATTAGTTGTCCTGTGATGAGGCTAGTGTTCAATAGGTGGGTTGCTGAGCTGTGCTGCTTATTAGGCTGGAAGGGCCTGTTCTGCACTGTATCCTTGAATAAAATGTTGAAAATATTTTTAGTCTTCATGACAAAAATATTTTCCAGTGTAAAAGCTTAATTATTGAAACCTTTTAAGATTCTGCTTCAAAATATGTTGAAACATAAAATATTTTGAGATCTGGTTGGTACTTGTTTGTCTTGCTGTTACATAATAATGTTTGGCTCTTACTGGGTGAATGAAAGTACAAATAGTTGCTATGATGTTTTTCTTAAATTACTGTGTCTAGCACTCCGTCATCGCTTCATTTAGACCACTAAGCTGATTGGTTGGGTTGGATGTGTGAAGTAAGTAGTACATCATAGTGTTTGCTTTGAGTCATAGCGACATTTAAAACAAAAATCCACAGCAACAAAAACAAGTGGTTAGGTTTCATCAGGAAATACTAGATGTATTGGAAATGTTTTGTTCTGCCCACTTCATGTATTGTCCTCATTGAACAAAAGCTAAATCGCACTTTGACAGTGCTCAATTACTGCCCCTGTATTAATATCTACCTTGATAAGTTGACTCAGATTCTGTGTATTTTTTCTTAGTGACTATTTGTAGTACTCTTTAAGCTCTGAATATGGCTACAAATTTCCAAATTTTAGGCTATCTGTATAATTTTAAATCGTAGTTAAGTGGCCAAGTCCTAGACCCCACATTTCCGTTCCTTATTGCTTGTAAATTACGATAGAGCGTGACATAAGTATTTTTGCTCCCTCATGTTGTGAGATGTAAGAAATGAAATAAATTCTAATTCTTTGAAAAGAGCTATGGTTTTGATGTCTAACTGTAAAGATTCTTGCTCTACTTTTCCTCTAGTTTGGTGAGGAATGAGTAACCAGCACCAGAATAAAAATCAAAAATGGCAGATATTGGAAGTCTGAAATTTAAAAAAAATGAAGTGATAAAAGCACTCGGGTCAGATAGCGCCTGAGGGAAAAAGAAACTGAATTAATGTTAATTTCATCTCTCTTTCTACAGATGTTTCGTGACCTGCTGGCATGTTTCCACCTTTTTCTGGTTTTTGATTTACACACCTTGTCTGCCATTTGTTTTGTCACCTCTGTCACTGCTACTTTAAATCATGTACTTTTTTTTAAGCAAAATTTAAATCCATGATCCTTTATCAAATATTTAAGTCGATTCAAGCATCAACCATACCACCTTGATTAATACATTTTCATTGGGACTCGGTTAAAACTCAATTAGGCTCATCGGATGCAGTTTTTGAGAAATCCAAGCAGGATTCATTAATCCAATGTTTCCAAATAACAATTTTGTCCAATATTTATATAATCTAAGGTTGCCAACCATTTTTAATTGGATGACTGAGCAATAGTAACAACTCAAGGTTTTTTTCTATTCTGGAGAGGATTGAAAATTGCAACTGACCTTCCTGTAATATCCATTTTTACTTTTCTCAGTAGCTTAGTAAGCATGCAACTGTGGGAGAGGGTGACTTTCTATTCCGAGCACTACCAGCCTTTTCAGCAATCTTTTAACCAAATATCTGCTCACTTTCTCTACATTTAGTGAAATATTGACAGCAAAGTATTCATTTAGTACCTCAGTAATCTCTTTCCCTCCCTTTAAATAATGATGATTTGTTTCTTAAAAGCCACAACCACAACTTCTTTTCACTCCTTGATTGTAAACAAGTACTAAGTTAGGATTCTATTCTCTCCTCGGACACTTTTCTCATTTCCTATTTAAAACTTAATTTTCTGTGCCTAAACATGATTTTTGATCATTATTGCCACCTTTTTCTCCTTGCCAAATGCTTCCACTTCTGTCCTTTTGTTCGAATTGGGTCTCCATTGTTGGCATGAGATCATAATGCCATGTTGTAATTAGGGACTTCCCACAAGGATAATAGCCTCAGTTCTCTTCTGATAGAAACTGCACAGGTTGCCCAAGTTCCTTTTGTTTCAGAACTAGTCCTTGAAGCTTTCTCCAGGCAGCCTTTTATTTAGTGTTTTTATACTCACTGAGAGGTAGCACTAAGAGTAACACAAATTACCAGCTTTTGGGGATCCTACACTTTAGCCTGCTTCCAAAAATTCTGTCATTGTAACTCTAACCCCTTTCTATCCCATGTTATTTGATCTAACAGAGTCATAACTTTTTGGTGTTTATTATCCAGCAGCTCATAGTACTTCCATTTCAATCGATATAAGCTTTAGGAATGTTCTATCATTATGTGCCATGTTGTATGACGCAGGCGATCACGTTCTTTCCAGGACCATGATAGTTTTTGGCAAAAATTTCTACAGAAGTGGTTTGCCATTGTCTTCTTCTGGGCAGTGTCTTTACGAGATGGGTGACTCCCAGCCTTTATCAGTGCTCTTCGGAGATTGTCTGCGTGGCATCAGTGGTCGCTTAACCAGCATTTGTGATATGGACCACATGCTCCTATGGCTTCATGTGACCTTAATCAGTGGGGGGGGGGGGGGGGAGGGGGGAGACTTAGCTGGTGTTAGACCTTGTCCAAGGTGACCTGCTAGCTAGCAGAGGGAAGGAGCACTTTATACCTCCTTTGGTAGAGACGTATCACCACCCCACTTCCCAAATGTAGTCAAGTTTTAAAAAAATCTCAGGAGTTTTGAACTTCAACCTATTGTAAGTGTGTTAGTCTTGTTGCCATGGTGGGGTGGGGTGGGGTGTGTGTGTGTGTGACATAAACCATGAGTGGTTCTGTTAAGGTTTGACATTTGGAAGACTTTGATTGCACTGCATTTCCATTGGGGGGAGCTGTGGACCATTGGAATGAAAAATACACAAGGAAAAAAATGTCTCATTAAGCACATAATGATGTTGCTGCTGTATTTAGTCTATGTTAATTTTTCAAACCGAGTACAGTGTGTAGTCACAACTGAACTAATGATTTAAAAGAAATAATTGATGAGGACAACAGCATATAAAATGTGATTGATTTTTTTTCCCCTTTGAAACTAATTTTTATAGTGTCATAGTCAAATATAACTGAATGTAGAAGCTGGACTCGGGAAGAAGTGTTTCTTATTGTTGAAACTTCATAACCAGAAGACACGTACAAGGTTTATAGCTTCACAGGTGAGTTTTTTTTTGTGTGTGTGTCAAATGAGTGGTTATGATTTGGGATGAGTTACTGATAAGGTAATGGATGCAGAATTAATAATTGTTTTAAAAAGGAAAATTGAATAAATATGAATGGACATATAAATTGGTGGGAATATAACTGACTACTGGCATTCTCTGGCATGACTACCTTGCTTTTGTTTGATGCTTTTTGAAAATGAGGTTAACTTACAGCTTACTATTATTTTCTATGTAGAATTTGATATCTTTTTCAGCTCTTAGTTGGAGGCATCCCCGGTTGTATTTTTTTTTGAAATATACAAACTCAAGAACATGAATACTCCTGAAGTAGACTTTCTGAGAGATCAAGGTAAATGGTATTCAGAACAATAGTTTAATACTTACTTCAGGTAATGTTTATGTAGTCATTCATCAGGTAAAATGTAATATTTATTACCTTTTATCTGATGATTTATTACCTTTTATCTGATGAATAACTATGTAAAGGCTTGTAATAAATTGCAGCCCATTTATCTGTTTTAAGTCTCTAATAATGCAGCAGAATTTCAAGTCATGTTGCACAATGCTGTTAGAATGTACAGTCGGCCCTCCGTATCCGTGGATTCAACCAACCGCGGATTGGGATCAAAAAAAACCAGGAAGTTCTCTCTCTTTCTAATTATTCCCTAAACAATACAGTGTAACAACTATTTACATAGCATTTCCATTGTACATGTTTCCCCCGCTATCCGAAAGTAGAGCATTCCAATGAAACCTTACGTAAGCTGAAATGGCGTAAAGCAAAGAAGCAATTACCATTAATTTATATGGGAAAATTTTTTGAGCATTCCCAGACCCAAAAAGTAACCTACCAAATCATACCAAATAACACACAAAACTTAAAATAACACTAACATATAGTAAAAGCAGGAATGATATGATAAATACACAGCCTATATAAAGTAGAAATAATGCATGTACAGTGTTGTTTCACTTACCAGAATCAGGAAGACAGCAAGCACACTGGAAGGTTCATGCATTTTTCTATCATACAGTTCTTTGTAAGCACTCAAAACATCCGGAAAACCTGCCCTAAACTTACGTGCCCTTTCAAAATTAAAGTCATACTTTTCTGCAATCATTGTAGCACTGTCAATCGTAGCAAAAATCTCACGCAGTTCAGAGCTATGGCAGCTTGATGCTGAGTGCTTGTTTTGCTCAGAGCAAAACAAACACTGAATGCTATTTTCGCTTTTCGCCACTCTTGCTGCTCGGGGTGCATGCTGCCTCTATAACGGCTCGCTGCAAAACAAACGCTGAACGCTATTTTCGTTTCTCGCCACTCTCGCTGCTCGGGGTTTGCGGAAGAGCTACGATGGTTGCGTCTGTACTGAACGTGTACAGACTTTTTTCTTGTCATTATTCCCTAAACAATATGGTATAACAACTATTTACAAAGCATTTACATTGTATTAGGTATTATAAGTAATCTGGAGATGATTTAAAGTATACAGGAGGATGTGTGTAGTTTATATGCAAATACTACGCCATCTTATATACGGGGCTTGAGCATCCGTGGGACTTGGTATCCACGGGGGGTCCCAGAACCAAACCCCCGCAGATACGGAGGGTCGACTGTATAGCAGCTTTAGCATACTCTTATTTGTTATGTCATCCTGCTCTAAGCTGCGTGTAAATATTGTGTAGAGAGCGATATCCATACCTTTCACTCAAGGGTGTTGTGAACATCACTGGATGATTATCTTCTGAGACCACAATCTTTCTATCACCTACAAGGCATGAGTCAGGAGCAGGATAGTATGCTTTTTAATTATCTGGATGAGTGTAGCTGTAAAAGCATTCAAGAAGCTCAATGCCATCCAGGACAATGCAGTTCATTTAATTAGTATGTCTTAATTGATAAATTTTAATCAATTTTTCCAGTGTGTCCGTCTGGAAAAAGTATAGCTCTTACTTGCCTGGACTTCTCAGACATCTCTCAAGCATACAGTTTCTAACAGTGAGGATCAGGGCTGCAGAAGAGTAAGAGCATCACAATAAAAGTTCCCTCAAGTCACACAGCAGATTTGTTTGGAAATATCATGTTCTGTCCTAATTAGACTACTATCTTGGAACTTCCTATTTGATAGTATTGTAGGAGTAGCTTCACCTGAAGGATTGAAACAGTTCAAGAAGATGGATTTATAAACAAAATTGCTGTCCAGAGATATTCTTGGCAGCTTTTGTAATTACTTGGAAGTTTCCTATAAATTATTTTCATAGGCATACCTCTCTGATGGATAAGATGAACCAGTGGGTGGTGCATATTAAGTTCATGAAGAAATCTGAGTGCAGATTATGTAAATTGATTTATAATTTCTTGCTGCTCATACAGACTTAAACATGAGGAGCACAGGCTTTGCTTCTTCTCTCACCCAGAGAATATTGCTGAAACAAAGCTAGTGTGACTATGAAATTGCTGCGGTTGAAGATGGTAAATGGATACTGATAGATGAGTATTGTAATTGACAACAAAAGTTGTTGTGTTCTATAAAACTGCACAGAAGAAAGCCATTTGATTCAACAAAACTTTGTTAGTGTTTATGATCCATCTGATTCTTCGTCCCATCTCTCCACCAACCCTTTTATTCCTTTCTCATGTTCTTATCTTTGCTCCTCTTGAATGTACTTAGGCTGTTCTGAGTACAGAGATGAGGAGAAACTGCTTTTCCCAAACAGTGGTGAATCTGTGGAATTCTCTGCCCAATGAAGCAGTGGAGGCTACCTCAGTAAATAATCTTAGGACAAATTTGGGTAGATTTTGCATAGTAGGGGAATTGAAAGTTATAGGGAAGAGGCAGGTAGGTGGAGATGAGTCCATGGTCAGATCAACCATGATCCTTTTGAATGGCGGAGCAGGCTCAATGGGCCAGATGGCCTACTCCTGCTCCTATTTCTTACGTACCTACTCCTATGGCAGCATTCCATATTTGCATCTCTGTAGGCGATTAAGTTTTTTTTCTGAATTTGCTGTTGGATATATTAGTATATACAGTTTTTTCCAGTTAATTGGAACTCATCAGGATCAGTACATTTTGGCCCAATTAAGTGGCTGCCTCAAATGGCTGAAGAGTCTATTAGCTGAATAGTTAAAAAGGTTTAAAAAGAGTGAAGCTAAACTGAATGATTGAAACCGCAAAACTATTCGGAATTGTCTTGTGCTTATTTCTCGACAACTATCAGTGACAAAAATCATGCTTTTTGAGCACAAACACCCGCGATGATGCTAGTTAAATATTTTTGCCGGAAGCACGGTGTCGTGTCTAACAGCCACACAAGACTATGCAACTGGCACGAGTTAGAACCTGTTCAGCAAGTTTCCTGCCCCAATTAAGCAGCAGAGTGTCCCAAGTAAACAAATTCGGAAATTTCCTTGATATGTTTTGATCTTTGAAAGTTGTTCCAAATAAACATTTGCCCTGATTAACCAATAGCCCAATTAATCGGAACTTGTAGTTAAATTTCCTAGCTTCTATTTCCCATCTTCACAGACTGAAATGTCTTTTCTACCTCTAGACGACCAATTATTTTCACAATGTTTAAAGGAAAAAAATCCATATTGATTTGTAACTATGGCCTGTATTTAGCATTTTCTCTGGTTTTCAAAAGGAAGATGCTTTTTTTTCAGAACATTAGAAAATAAGGTATTTTTAATGTTTTGTGTTCAAATTTTGTCTCTTGCAGTGCAGCGGTTAAATGCTGTGCTAGCTCAGTACCAAGCAATGCAGCTGCCCAGTTCTGCTATTAATGAGGTATAGTTTCTTTCATTATTATATTTTCCATTTTTTTTGTTATAGCTGAATCATACAGTCTGACAGAATGTTAAATCTCTTTATCTGTAATGGCTTTAGAAGATTCATCTCATCGTTCAATTTGCAAGTTATAGGTTCAAGTGCGTTGTATTCAACCTTCAGAACTCAGTATTTGTGAAATCAGCAAACTAAGGCTTAGCTTAAGCACAGTTAGAAATGCTATTTCACAGCTCCAACAACTTGGGTTCAACCCTGAACTTTGGTGCTTTTTGTATGAAATTTGCTCATTCTCCCTGTGACTTTGAGATTAGTTTTGGATTAATGTAAATGGGTTGTTGATGGTTGGTTTGAATTTAGTGCGAAAAAAGAGGTTGTATTTTATATGCTGTATCGATGAGTTTAAATCCACATTTTCAGTAGGAAATAGTTTTCAATTATGCTCTAGATAAATTCGGGGACTTGTTGAGTCCTCTGTGGAAGTCTCGCTATACAAGCTTTGATTAGGTTACATATTAGTAGTATTTTCTTTGTTGAATTAGGTCAGCCAATTAGAAGAGCATGATCCTCCAGCACCTTGGCTCGTGGACAAATGGTAAAGTTCACTTCGCTAAATTCTGTTGGTTAAGTTCATTTTATTTATCTGCATATGATTTTGTTGTATTGCAAGCATTTTCATTAAACTGCAGTTTATTGCGTGTATTTTTAAAATATTTGGATATTTTTAAATATTAAAAATTAGATTTATTAATGATAAATATTGAGTGATTGAGGTGGTTGCATCATTAGCCCGAAATGATCACAGAATTAAAAATGTGAAGTTCTAGGTACTCTCTAAAGTTAATTGAATAATATGATCATTTCCAGTGCTTAGCTGTCAAAACCTGTTCAGGAGTTGTTCATGATGCAGAAAAGATATACATATAAGGAGAACATAGCTTTTAAATGAAGGGGGTGAAAGTTGTATTAAAGATTTGATAACTGCTAATAATTCAGTACATTTCTCATAATCTCCATTTAATAAAACAGCTGTTAAAGCTTCATGATTTGTATCATTTGAATTTGTTAGTTTTTAAGCATACTTCTTAATCTAATTTTATTTTATTCCTTTTTCTCTGATAGCCTTTTGGCACCTCTTATAGCAGAATATGATAAACAGTTGCAACAAATGAATCAGCAGTTGAATTGTCACCAGGTAATCTGCACCTTTGCTTTAAAAGTTATTTAATGCCTTAAAATTTATGCATCCACTTTCCAGCAATGAATTTTCTTTTAAATTTTAACATTAGATTCATATGAATGAGATGAAATTAAAGCTTGAAGTTGTCGTAAAAGAAAATGAAAGGTGAGATTATACTGCTTTTCAGCTTAGAATTATTGCAAAGTAAAATGACTATAATCTGAATTAGAGCAGATTAAAACAAAAAACTTTTTTAAAGGTATTGTAAAATTTCCTTGGTGTTACAGATTTGCTTCTTTTTCAAGGGTAGACAAAGTGTAATACTTTCAACCCCAGGGCACAGATTTCAACAAACCTGGGCTAGCAGGTCTTTTGTTTTCATTTGCCGTTCTTTTCTTCAAATACTGAACACCGCAGCTTAGTCCCCATTTGGTTCCTTGGAAGTGCTGGCATGCAGTCAGCCATCATTCTGCCATTAAACATATTTTGATTGGAGTTGTCAGTTTTGACAAAGTGTCAGGATCTATGTTAAGGACATCTCAATCATGCTGCTGATGTTTGCAAATGTACTTAATAGCATTGTTCATATTTTGACTTTGTTCAAAGGCTGATACCATTTTCTCATTCTCTGTTGAGCCACTTGTCCACTGACTCAATGTAAATTGTAGGCTGAATTTAGGACTGTTCAATTATTTCGTTTTCAATGACTTCATTTTACCCGAATCTTTCAGTACATTATTGTAGTGAGTGGCTGAACAGAGCCCTTTAATTATTTTTTCTAAATTCAGTCTTGCTAACAAATTGACTAATGAAAAACATTTCAGATTTAAAGAAATAATTAAGACTGCAATACCTTATAATTTGCCCATTTAATTGTCTTTGCTCTAGACTGCATGCAGAATTACAGGAGACCATTGAAAAACAGTTAGAATCTCTACCTGCTGGTGCAGGCATTGGTGATGTTGACTTTACAGAAGGAGAAGTGGTGCAAAGTCTGAGGAAACAGTTACAGCTTGCCAATAAGGTAAGCAATGATCAACAATGTGGCAGATTACTTAATTTTTCAAAAAATCATGATAATTTTGATAAGTTAATCTGACAAAAGTGTGTAATGTAGCCTTCAGGTATAATCTCCTGGAAACTAGAGTTACTGCCATGAAGACTAATTAAGTAATCATACCATTAGGTTGAAATCTAATCTAATCTAATCTAAATGGCCACACAGAACTCTGATTTTAAAAAGTTGCATTTTTACAATAATTTGAGGGCTTCCATGGAGTGACACAGAGGAATCTAAGGAATACATGTATATGTTTCCTGAAAGTAGTTTTACAGTTAGGTAGGATGGTGAAGAAGACATTAGGCACTGATCCTTGTGGCACACCACTTGTCACAGGTTTCCAATCTGAAAAACAACCACACACTACTGTCCTCTACCAGCTTCTACCAAGCCAGTTTTGTATCCATTTGGTTAGTTCACCCTGGACCTCGGTGATCTAATTTTCTGGATTCATCTACCATGCCTCATCTTATCCAGTGCCCTACTGAAAGCCATGTAGGCAGCATCTACTGCTCTGCCTTCATCAATCCTCTATCTTTCTTCAAAAAACAAAAATTCAAATCTTATTTGTGGGACATGATGTCCCACGCACAAAGCCAGGCTGACAATCCCATATCAATCCATACCTTGTCCCTTAGAATCCCCTCTAGTAATTTTTCCACCACTGATGCTGGCCTCACTGACTTGTCCCTAGCTAGCCTTAGTATTGTCACTGTTATGTAGCAAAACACAACCATTCACTTGTATCTAATTAGAAACTGAAAACAGCAAATGAGATTAATATTGTCAGAATTTATATTGTACTCTTTGTGCTTCTCCACATCAAACTATTTGTTCATATTTTATAACTTTTGGTAGCTTATATTACCTTTTTTGAAGAGTGTATGGAGTTAGAGCTCATTTTCAAAAATCACAACATAGCTGTGTGTAAATGATCAGCAGTGAAATTAACAAGTTAGCTAAAGGGTTGTGATATAAGATTGGATCTGAATGATGCATATTAGATAAAGTGACTGTACAGGACATGATTGCCATTCTAGATACACTTGTAATAAAAAAAATCACTTTCATCACAGACTTCTCTTGTATTTTAGGAAAAAGAGCTAGCCTTGGAGTTACATCAATCCGTTTCACAAGAATTAGACCAAATGCAGCAGATGTACCATGATCGCATCACAGCAGCAGAGAATCATGTCTTCGGCCAACAACAAGAGACTGTACGATATCCTTAACGTTTTGATATTTCATAAGAGTTAAATTATTTTTTTATTTCTGATGAAACGTGCAGAAAGAGATTCTTCATTTAAAAAAATTAAAGTCTAAAAACATTAATTTTAAGTACTTATTAACAAATGAATAATTTTTTTTTCTTCTGACAAGCACATGCAAGAGCATAACTTTTGGTATTTCTATTTCAGGAGCAGTTGGCTCACTTTCAACAACTAGCTCAGCAGCTTAAAATGACTAATCAAAAACTGAAAATGGTAAGCCAGACACAAATGGGAATATCCAATGCAGCCTGTTTCACATAATGAACTCTTTTGAAAATAATTTCATGCAGTGTTCATGTTATAATATATGTTTACTGATGGATTATATTCTGAGAACTTGATGGTCAGTTTCTCTCATCTATCAGTTTAAAAGTTTTTGTGCCTGTCATTTTTCTCAAGTTTTCTTCTTGGCCCTGTGCTAAAGTAATTGCCTTTGATGATGAAAACTTGAAGTGTATATATTTTTGCTTCTGACCTGATAAAACAATAGAACATTATTTTTTTTTTAGTTACCATGGTATTCTGAGCAGAGATTATCATTGATTAATGAATTATAGTTTTTTTAAGAAAATAAAAGGATGAGTCCAGCCGATTACTGTTTATAAAAGAATAAGTCATTTAAATGGAGCATTATAGAAAAAATGGTTAAAATTGTTAATATTGATTATCTTTTAAAAAGACAATTTAAAAAATAACAATTCTAAGTATTGTATCTTATAAGAAATATTCTTGTACCTTATAAGAAATGTGAAACTATAGGCTTTACATCTTCATAAAAGATCAAGGGAAATAAATGTATTTCAGTGAGACTTTTGTTCCTGCACTAACAATGACAGACATTTTATATCCAGTTAGTATTTGTTTGTTTTGCGAGCTATATGTTAAGCACTCATTTCAACAGCAAGTCTGCTCCTATAATTAATCTATACCAAATTCATCACTGAAAACAATGGAAGCACTAAACTACATACAGCATTTTACTCTTCCCACCTGCCTATCACCTCTCCTTTGAGCCCCTCCTCCTCCCTTTCTATTCTGGCATCTTCCCCTTCATTTTTAGTCCTGAAGAAAGGTCTTGGCCTGAAATGTCAACTGCTTGTTCATTTCCATGGTTGCTGCCTGACCTGCTGAGTTCCTGTAGCATTTTGTGCATCTTGCTTTGTGTTTCCAGCATCTGCAGAATTTCTTATGTTACTGTATTGTACTGTTGCTATCACTGAATATCCAGTGTTCACTCATAAATCACAAAAGAGAAATTATAAGCAGAGGGAAGCCAATGCCAACTGGCACAACCATTTACTATCCAAGTACACCAGATCAGTGAGGATTTCAAAATGTATCATCCATTGCCACGTGTTCTTGCAACCACATAGCTGGCATCAATCCACTGTTCTTGGGTTATTAATAAAAACATTTGCTGCTTTATTTGACAGTAAAGATAATCATTATATTCATTACATTACAGCTCCAGTGTGCAGTTTCAATCCTGATCTGGGGTGCTGTTTGTGCAGAGTTTGCATGTTCTCACCATGATTGCATGGGTTTCCTCCCAGTCTTAAAGAAATCCTGTTAGCCTTATTGTCTAATGTAAATTATGCCTTTTCTGCACAGAAGAAAGTTGATCATACTCTATGTGAATGAGCATAAGTTGCTGAGGTACAGGGAAATGGAGGGAGAATGGGATCAATGCGATTGCTCCCCTAGAGTAGACATGATCGGCTTTGAGAATGTTGGACTCCTATCCAAAACTGCCTAGCTCTTCAGGCTCATCCTGAAGTTCAAAGATGATTATTAGCTGCTTTTTCCCTCTACTGATTACTTGCGTCGCAGAAGGAAGCCATTTATAGACAATAGGTGCAGGAGTAGGCCATTCAGCCCTTCGAGCCAGCACTGTCATTCACTGTGGTCATGACTGATCATCCACAATCAGTACCCTTTTCCTGCCTTCTCCCCATATGCCTTGACTCTGCTATCTTTAAGAGCTCTATCTAACTCTTTATTGAAAGAATCCAGAGAATTGGCCTCCGCTGCCTTCTGAGGCAGAGCATTCCACAGAACCACAACCCTCAGTGAAAAAGCTTTTCCTCAACTTGGTTCTAAATGGTCTACCCCTTATGCTTAAATTGTGGCCTCTGGTTCTGAACTCCCTCAACATCGGGAATGTTTCCTGCATGTCCAATCCCTTAATAATCTTATACAAACCCCATTTCCAGAAAAGTTGGGATATTTTCCTAAATGCAATAAAAACAAAAACTTGTGATATGTTAATTCATGTGAACCTTTATTTAACTGACAAAAGTACAAAGAAAAAATTTTCAATAGTTTTACTGACCAACTTAATTGTATTTTGTAAATATACACAAATTTAGAATTTGATGGCTGCAACACACTCAACAAAAGTTGGGACAGAGTTAAAATAAGATTGAAAAGTGCACAGAATATTCAAGTAACACTGGTTTGGAAGACTCCACATTAAGCAGGCTAATTGGTAGCAGGTAAGGTATCATGACTGGGTATAAAAGTAGTATCCATCAAAGGCTCAGTCTTTGCAAGCAAGGATGGGTCGTGGCTCACCCCTTTGTGTCAAAATTCATGAGAGAATTGTTAGTCAGTTCAAAAGGAACATTTCTCAACGCTAGATTGCGGAGAACTTAGGTCTTTCAACATCTACAGTACATTATATTGTGGAAAGATTCAGAGAATTCAGAGACATCTCAGTGCGTAAAGGGCAAGGTCAGAAACCACTGTTGAATGCGCGTGATCTTCGAGCCCTCAGGCGGCACTGCCTAAGAAACCGTCATGCTAGTATGACAATTATAGCCACCTGGGCTCAGGAGTACTTCGGAAAACCATTGTCACTCAACACAGTCCATCACTGCATCCAGAAATGCAACTTGAAACTGTATTACGCAAGGAGGAAGCCATACATCAACTCTATGCAGAAACGCCGGCGAGTTCTCTGGGCCTGAGCTCATCTCAGATGGACCGAAAGACTGTAGAGCCGTGTGCTGTGGTCAGATGAGTCCACATTTCAGCTAGTTTTTGGAAAAAACGGGCGTCGAGTTCTCCGTGCCAAAGATGAAAACGACCATCCAGATTGTTATCAGCGAAAGGTGCAAAAGCCAGCATCTGTGATGGTATGGGGGTGCATCAGTGCCCACGGCAAAGGTGAGTTGCATATATGTGAAGGTGCCATTGACTCTGAGGCGTATATTAGGATTTTAGAGAAACATATGTTGCCACCAAGGTGACGTCTCTTCCCGGGACGTCCATACTTATTTCAGCAGGACAATGCCAGACCACATTCTGCACGGGCTACAACAGCATGGCTTTGTAGACACAGAGTGCATGTGCTTGACTCACCTGCTGCCAGTGCAGATCTATCTCCTATTGAAAATGTATGGCGCATCATGAAGAAGAGAATCAGACAACAGAGACCACGGACTGTTGAGCAGCTGAAGTCTTATATCAAGCAAGAATGGACAAAAGGATTAAAAATTTCCAAGTGCAAATCTACTGCAATTAGTATCCTCAGTTCTAAAACAATTAAAAAGTGTTATTAAAATGAAAGGTGATGTAACACAATGGTAAACATGCCAATGTCCCAACTTTTGTTGAGTGTGTTGCAGCCATCAAATTCTAAATTTGTATATGTTTACAAAATACAATTAAGTTGGTCAGTAAAACTATTGAAAATCTTTTCTTTGTACTTTTGTCAGTTAAATAAAGGTTCACGTGAATTAACATATCACAGATTTTTGTTTTTATTGCATTTTGGGAAATCTCCCAACTTTTCTGGAAATGGGGTTTGTACGTTTCAATCAAATCCCCTTTCATCCTTCTAAATTCCAGTGTATACAAGCCCAGTCGCTCCAATCTTTCAACATATGACAGTCGTGCCATCCCAGGAATTAACCTCGTGAACCTACGCTGCACTCCCTCAATAGTTAGAATGTCCTTCCTCAAATTTGGAGACCAAAACTGTACACAATACTCCAGGTGTGGTCTCACCAGGGCCCTGTACAACTGCAGAAGGACCTCTTTGCTCCTGTACTCAACTCCCCTTGTTATGAAGGCCAACATGCCATTAGCTTTCTTCACTGCCTGCTGTACCTGCATGCTTACTTTCAGTGACTGATGAACAAGGACACCTAGATCTTGTTGTACTTCCCCTTTTCCTAACTTGACACCATTCAGATAGTAATCTGCCTTCCTGTTTTTGCCACCAAAGTGGATAACCTCACATTTATCCACATTAAACTGCATCTGCCCACTCACCCAACCTGTCCAAGTCACCCTGCATTCTCATAACATCCTCCTCACATTTCACACTGCCACCCAGCTTTGTGTCATCTACAAATTTGCTAATGTTACTTTTAATCCCTTCATCTAAATCACTAATATATATTGTCAATAGCTGCAGTCCCAGCACCGAGCCTTGCGGTACCCCACTAGTCACTGCCTACCATTCTGAAAAGGACCCATTAATCCCTACTCTTTGTTTCCTGTCTGCCAACCAATTTTCTATCCATGTCAGTACCCTACCCCCAAAACCATGTGCTCTAATTTTGCCCACTAACCTCCTATGTGGGACCTTATCAAAGGCTTTCTGAAAGTCCAGGTACACTACATCCACTGGCTTTCCCTTGTCCATTTTCATAGTTACATTATCAAAAAATTCCAGGAGATTAGTCAAGCATGATTTCCCCTTCGTAAATCCATGCTGACTCGGACCTATCCTGCTACTGCTATGCAAATATGCCGTTATTTCATCTTTTATAATTGATTCCCGCACCTTCCCCACCACTGATGTCAGACTATCTGATTTGGGCCATGAAATACATCTCTGCTTCTAACAGCAAGGTATTCATTTCATTCCCCTTATTTCGCTGCAGCTCTGTCTCATATACTTACCAACTCCACATTGATTGTTTGCCATTTAACTACATTATGCGATAATATATAGCTAATTAAACTAGCAGCGCATCTTTAAGACGTGGTAGAAAACCAGAGCACCCGGAGAATCAGTCCTTTGTCCTGGCCTTGAGCATACGTCTTTCTCTAGTTTTTCTGCCTGTTTGTTTCAAAGGAAGATGTCAGCATATACCCTTTGATTTGGAAGAAAGTTCAGGATATGCATACATTTGACTATAGATTTATAATGTCAGATTTATTAGTTGACTCCCTGTTGAATTCTGTATTCTGTTTTAAATGGAGAAAATTCTGGTTGATGTACCCAGTTAAACCTAGGCTTCTGACCACTTGATTTTGAGGATTGTAAGGCTTTGGATAAGAAAGATATTCCATTTTAATTAACAATTTTTACTTAAATATTTTAATTTTTAAAAAATTATTTACAAGTTCTTATTTTATCAAAACTTTTTTGATTTTTTTTTTAGTATATTTCACTTCCTAATAATTTTAATGGATTTAATTGATATCAAAAATATTTGAAAATGTATTGTTTATACCCATCCACTTCCTCTAGCAGTATTTTTTCTATTTAGAGGCCTGGCGTTGTTTTTGGTCTAGATTTAGTATCTAGAAATTACTTCCCCTATTGAAGTCCGTTTCAGACTAAATCAGGCTTGTCACGTCATCAAATGCTTGATAACATGTGGAACCCATGTCTTCTCCATCAACCATTGGTTGATTCTGGCTATCTGTTTCTCATCCATGCTTTTCTGGGCACCAAGCAATCTCTGCAATGGTGTCCTGGTTTGCCTCCCATCTTCAACCTTCCATGAACACGTGTTTGGCCAAAGTTCTGCATATATCTTAACATATCAATTACCATTGTATTTCACCCCTAAATTTTCGGTAGTATATTAACTCCTCAGTTTCCTATGCCTGAATTCTTACAAGATTAGATTTATTTGTCACATGTACATTGAAAAATGGTGAAATGTGTCACTCGTATCAAAGACCAACAGAGTCCAAGGATGTGCAAGTGTCGCCACACTTCTGACGTCAACACAGCTAACCTTAACATGTATGTTTTTGGAAATTGGGATTGTTTACTATTCATACCAGAGCCATTATTGCAAAACGGACTAACTGTTCATTTATCTTAGGGAATTGAATTTTCAACAGTTATTGTTTTTGTGTGCAACATGTGCATCCAACCTACACTAAGATAAATGAACAGTCAGTCCATTTGGTAATAATGGCTCTGGTATGAACAGCAAACAAAGCACTTAAGTTATTTCCAACTGTCTTTGTTACTAATGTGCACCATGACCTGCTGCTCACCCTTGCTCTTGAGAATCTTCTGCAGCTGCTCTTAAGACCACTTGGACCCTAGCATCTGGGTGGCAGTACACCATCCTGGTTTCTCTTTCACAGCCATGGAATCTGCTAACCGTCTGTCAAATTATCAATCATCAATCACTATTGCTCTGCCTGACTTTACTCTTCCTTGCTGAGCCTCCGTGCCAGCCACAATGCCACTGATTCAGCTGCTGCTGCTGTGCCCTGATAGGTCATTTCCCCACAGTA
Source organism: Mobula birostris (assembly GCF_030028105.1). Taxonomy (NCBI): domain Eukaryota; kingdom Metazoa; phylum Chordata; class Chondrichthyes; order Myliobatiformes; family Myliobatidae; genus Mobula; species Mobula birostris. The sequence continues at coordinate 153,667,077 of NC_092373.1, forward strand.
TCCAAAGGAGTGTACTTGTTTACTGAAGGGAATGGCCCCAGAGGAACCCTGCATTGACTACTACTTCCCCTCACTTCACTTTTCCTGGTGGTCACCCATCTACTGTCTGAAGCCGCATTTTGATTAAGACCACTTAGTAAAGATCTCATCTATGAGGTTTTCAGGCTTCTCGGTGGCCCTAATACCCCCAGCTCTCATTGTCAGTTAGGCGCTGAAGTTGGGTGCACGTCCTGCAGATGTGGTCTTCAAGGAGACCATTAGTTACCCTGAGATCCTGCACCTCACAAGAAGTGCATTTCACTGCCTGAACTACCATCCTGCCTACACTTGTTATATCTCTATATTCTCAAGCTTAAGTTCCAGCTTGCACTTTTTCTCACCTAAGCCTGTTGAGCAAAACCTTGACTACTCTAACCCTGTCCACTCCAACAATGGCTGCTCCCAAATAGTTAAGACCAATATTATTCACATTGAATAAAGATGACATATTGTTGGCTAGTGACTATGACAATGCATATAGTTTGAAATAAGAATCTTTCAATATTACGAACATGCTAAAAGCACATCTTGAGTTCTGTTCTTATTTCAGCTTGGCTCCAATGAATGGTTGCTGTGCCTAGAAACAATTATTCTAAAAGAGCAAACCATTTTGTTCTTTAAACAGACTAATCAGGAGTTTATTAAAACAGTGACAGATCAGAATTTAGAACTGGAACAAAACCACAGAGAACTGAGGTATGTATATTTTAAATGATCTCGTGATGAACCATGCCTTCCTTCACATTCAGAAAACGCTGTCACTTAGATCACATTTCTTCCCCATTCTGATGTCTGGTCTCATCAACAACTGAACCTCTTGACAGTGTGTGCATAAAGTCACTGCATCATGATTAACTGATTAGATATTTGCATTAACCAGCAGGTGTATAAGTGTACCTAATAAAGAGGCCCCTGCGTGTATGCGTAATTACACTCTAATGACAGGTAGTCCTGCAATGGTGTGTGATTCTCTTTTCACAGATACTGCCTGAGTATTTTTAATATTTTTTGTTTTTGTTACAACAGGTAAATAACATCTTCAGTTTTTATTTTCATGATATTAAACTCAATTTAAAAGAAAATGTTAATTTCCTTGTTTACCTTGCTCTTTCATAAATGTTCTTCTCAATTCAATATTGTTCCTGCACTTGGTGTGGGTGTATCAGGTCAATTTCCCCACCATGAATATCAGAGCACAACAGAATGATCACCAGTAAAAAAAAAAAAACAGCCCAGAAGTTTAGGACTTCAACCTTGTGTGGGAATCTTAATTTTGGTGGCACCTGGAATTGCTGGCTATTTGGTGTGGGATTGTCTCCAGTTCATTACAAGTTTTGGCCAATATATTTTTCTCCTTTCATCTTTGTATGTTCTGCTGAGTAAGTTTCCATTTTTGCAACACCTTCCAAGGATTTCAAAATGACTACATGCATCTTTTAGAGTTTAGGTTTAGATTTTCAGACAACGATTTACACCATTTTAGATATGGAAATACCGATTTATTTCATTATTTGATAAACCAATCTAAGTCAGTTGACAAGTGGATGAAATCCCCTCTCCTCCCTCCTCGGGCAGTCCCATGTGATCGAGAATGTTCTCCTTCCACTCCAGTACTGTGGCTTCTACATTAGCTCATGAGGTCAGCTTGGGGCCCACAGATTGCCATATTTACACTTTATATTCTTAATTACTCCACCACCCAACCTTCAACTAATCACTACTGCCCTCTGATCCTCGCCACTACTTGACACACGCAAGCAGTCAGAATATGTCAACGACTGTTTGCTATTAAAAGCTGCTTCTGACATGTATTCCTTTTCAGAAGAGCAGTTTACTATAGCTATTTTTTGTCAATGGTTTTGATTTAAAAACTGAAATAAGGCATTCAAGAACTGGAACAATTATGAGATATATTTTGGTTCTCCTCGACATGTTCAGTGTTGTAGTAAAACTGCTATACTCTTATTAAATTCATTTCTGTTGACATCAGTAGATTTCAGAACCAGAAATCCTCTACTGTTTTGTGCTGTTAGCACAAGTGGTTCAAGGCATTTCCTCTTGCTGCCATATCAATTTTGATTAAATAATTAATTTTCCAAAAATAAGATTTTGCAAAGATTGTATGTAGCACATACAGCACTCAATATTAAGAGTGAAATGTTAAATGCAACTGAAACCTGGTCCAGATTTTTTTTTTGTACAATTGAAGGAACAATTGTCAAGCTTATGGATCTTTATAGAGAACATTTATAACTGCCTGAACAGAGATGATGCTTGGTTTTACTTCCTGTTAAGGAGATGCAAAATCAATATCCCTCATACCTTAGTGAATGTCAGCTTTGGTATGCATTACGTGGGGTTTGAACCCATGGCCTAGTGATTCCAACTAAGCCAAGCTGATGGTTAATTAAGTTAATCTGTTTCCCTTACACAAAATAATTGTACAGAGCGTTTGTTTTTTTTTGTACAGGAAAGCAAAGATAGAATTGCGAATGGCAAACTTGAAAATGGAGGAAATGAATAAAATGATGCAAAGCATGCAAGAGGACATGCAGAGAAATGCAAGTACCAAAATGACTGTATGGTCCATTTTAACTGAAGGTTGTCTTTGTGTAAGGGAAATTGTGATCAGATATGATGCAGGGAAACAAATGCCATTTCATTTAAACCTGTGTTGATCCTGTAATGTTTTCATTGAAGAACGAGAATTTTTGTTTTTGGGCAGCACTCTGATTGATACTGATTTTAATTAGAAAAGAGAAATCATCAGCATTAGTAAATCAGCAATCCCTTATGTAACTGCCTGATGCAGCGGAATGGAACCGTGTTCATGGTATTATCAGGGAATAAATATACTGTATCACCATTTTGGAATTCAGAGATTTATCTGTTCATAAAATTTGCACATATATGATACAGTGCATTTGTATGTCCTGTGCAGTGAAAGTCAACAGAATATTCTAGTCATATTTATGTTACCTCAGTACAATATCAGTTCTTTTATATTCTTCTATGATCAAAAAGGCCAAAGTTTTTCCACATGGGTTCCAGTCCTTGAGCATGCAGTGGTGGCAGGGCCAAAACTTCTTCCCAGTGAGTCTGTGCGGTGACTGCACCAAGTTTCAGTGTGTTGCTTAGCAATATTTAATCATAGACAGCTACTTGCTTTGGAAAGCCAGCTGGTTTTGCACAGATTGGAAGATATATTTCACTGAATTGTTAATATTCTAATAATAGTTGATGTTTACTTCACAACGTGTCTTGAACTCTCAGGAATACAAGAATGGCACCTTGAAGTGGACAAAGGCAGACTTCAAGCTAGATTAAAGCATCCTCCTGGCCAATGTGCCATCACAAGAAAACAAGATGGAGGACTTTAGGGCAATATTGCTGTATCAGAGGGAGTTGAGGATTGCGGTGTTCTCTCTTTCAATGAGGCATGGCTCACCCCAGACACGGCAGACCAGGAACATCTAATGATTAAGTGCCAACCTTTCCACTTGCCAAGAGAGTTCTCTACCATGATCCTGACTGCAGTTTACATGTATTGAATGCCCTGATTAATATACAGGAACCAACCTATTCTGATGCCTTGCATGCCCTTGCTGAGGACTTCAGTCAAGTTTGCTGGAAGAAATCACTACTCAATTACCATCAGTATATCACCTGTATGACCAGAGTACCCAACCATTCCATCCCTAGAATTTATTTCGGGAAATTTGATCATCTGCCTGTCCTCTTCCTACCTGCATACAGCCTGAGGCTGAAAAACAAGGCACCATAGTTAAGGACAGCAAGAGAGGGTCACGCAAGGCCAAGGAGCAGTTACAGGAATTACTTTGAGTTGGTGACTGGGCCATGTTGAGGATTCATTAGAGGACCTGAATCTATATGCCATGGTTGTCACAGACCTTATAAAAACATTCATAGACTAGTGTGTACCCACAAAATTATTCAGAGTTTTCCCCAACCAGGCGCCTCGGATAAACTCGATCTGTAATCACAGGGCCAGATCGGTGGTGTTCAGGTCTACGGATCCTGATATGAATTCCATCTCACATGTGACGTGGCAATTCCAGACCAAACTTTAAAAACAGAAGGATGTTCGACAGCTGTGGCAGGGTTTGAATGTTATCACCTCCTGCAATACAAGACCAGGCAACATGTGTGTTAAAAAAGTTTCACTCCCAGACGAGCTTAATCTCTTTTATGCTCATGTTGACTGACAAATTACAAAGGGACATTCATGAGCTCCCACAGATCCCAACAATCCTGTGATTTTTAGTCTCTGAGGCCAACATGAGAGTATTCTTTAGGAGGGTGAACCCATGGAAATTAGCTGGCCAAGTACTGAAGACCTGTGCTGATCAACTGGCTGGAGTGTTCACTAATATCTTTAACCTTCGGCAGTCTGAGGTACCCACCTGCTTCAAGCAGGCTTCAATTATACTGGTGCCTAAGAAGAATGTGGTAACCTGCCTCAATGACTTTGTCCAGTAGCACTTGCATCCACTGTGAGGAAGTGCTTTGAGAGGTTGGCCATGAAACATTAACTCTTGTCTAAAGAGTGACTCGGATCCGCTCCAATTTCCCTACCATCACAACAGGTCAACAGCAGATGCTATTTCACTGATTCTTCATTCAGCTCTGGAACATCTGGGCAGTGAAGATGCATATATCAGGATGCTCTTCACCGGCTACAACTGAGCATTCATCCCTTTAAAACTATTCAGTAAGCTCGTTACCTTCTTGTGCAACTGGATCATCAGTTTCCTCACTTGCGGACCCAATCAGTATAGACTGGCAACAATATCTCCGCAATTATCAGCAGAGGTGCGCCACAAGGCTATATGCTTATCTCCCTGCTGTACTCATTTTTATATATATAAGGTGGGAGATTGAAAATTTGGTTGAGGGTGCCAAAACAACAACCTCTCACTCAATGTCAACAAGCCAAACCAACTATAGGAGTAAGACATCAGGGAGTCCATGAGTCAGTACTTATTACTGGGTTAGGATGCAGAGAATCACTAAGTTAATTCCTCAGTGTTACCGTATCAGAGGATTTGTCCTGGGTCCAGCACGCAAGTGCCATTTCATTTTAAAGAAGGCACAGTAGCACCTCTATTTTCTTAGAAGTTTGTACAGATTCGGCATGTCATATAAAGCTTTCACAAATTTCCATAGATACACAGTGGAGGGTATCCTGACTGGTGTTTACACGCTAGACTGTGATGAAACCCAAGTACAAGAATGGAAAAGCCTACAAGAAATGGTAACTACAGTCCAGTCCAGTCAATCACAGGAAAATCCCCCCTACCACTGAGCACATCTACAAAGAATACTGCTGCAAGAAAACAACATCGATCATCAAGAACCTTACTATACATGCTCTCTTCTCCCAGCTACCATCAGGACAGAGGTACAGAGGCCTTGAGTCCTGTACCACCATGTTCAGGAACTGTTATTAACCTTTAACCATTAGGCTCCTGAGCTAATGTGGATAACTTCTCTCACCTCAACACTGAACTGATCACTGGACACAACCTGTGAACTCACTCCCAAGGACTCTACAACTCGTGCTCTTATTATTTACTTACTTGGCTATTACTTTTTGTTTTTGTTTTCACATTTGCCCACTTTGTCTTATTATGCACATTGGTTGCTTGTCAATCTTTGTTTTTCATTGATTCTATTGTCTTGCTTCATTCTATTGTGAGGACAAGTGGAACTCGATCTCTGTTAAGGCCGTGGGAAATTGGGGGGGGGGCGGGGGGAGAATGGATGTCTGGGAAATGGAGGTAATGCGGGTGAGAAAAAGTAGATAGGAAAGCGTCATTTTGGGGGCAGATGCGGCAGGATTGGAGGGACTGGCATTTTCACAGAACACAGTGGGAAGAGGTAGAGTCAAGATGCCCATAGGAATCGGTGGGTTTATAAAAGCTGTTGGTAGGCAGTTTATCTCCAGTGATGAAGGCATAGATTTAGAAAGGGGAAAGGAGTTTCAGAAATGGACCAAGTGAACTTAAGAGCAAGGTGGAAGTTGGAGGCAAAGTTGATGAAATTGATAAGCTCAGTATGAGTACATGAAGCAGCTATAGTCATTAATGTAGCACAGAAAGAGTTGAGGTAGGTAGTAGGAGAAGCCAGGTGGGTGAGGGGGGAATGAAGTAAGAAGCTGGGAATTGGTAAGTGGATAAGACAAAGGGCTGGAGAAGAAGGAATCTAGTAAGGCACAGACTATTGTGTGATTCAACTGTTCAGGATGATCTACGCATGTTGCATCTCTTGAAACCTATGTGGGAAATGTACATTCAAATAAAGTTGGATGACAGTCTTATCTAAGAACAGCCATTTGAGAGCAGCACATGATGATGTAAAAACTGACTTTGCATGCAGGATCTGACATAACAGCCCCATCTTACCATCAGTTAAGCAAGGTCTTGTACTTGTTTTAAACTTCTGCTGAAGATGTCAAATGACTTTGACCGTCTATTTGAGGAACAATCCAATAGAATCCACCATCTTTCAAGAATCCAAGATCATTTGATGCATCTTAATGCAGGGTTTTGACCTAAAACATTGACAATTACTTACCCCCGACCCCCACCCCAAGATGCTATTCACTCACCCATTGGGTTTCTCCAGCACTTTGTTTTATGCAGATCTCTATTTGATTAATGTATGGAGAAGTGAATCAGAAACTAGGACTGTGGAAGTAGCACCCCCTGTTGATTGCGTTAAAGAACCTGGCTATTGATTGCAAGACACAAGTATGACATCTTCCATTTTTATCTGGAGATCAGAGTGGGATGTACTGAGGATCTGCTGGTGTGAAGGATGTGGCTAGCAATGTCATTCAGTGTCTTATGCTGTATTATCTGTCTCTGATAAAATGGTTTGTGCACAGAAACATGTTAAACGTTAGACAATAGGTGCAGGAGTAGGCCATTCGGCCGTTTGAGCCAGCACTGCCATTCACTGTGATCATGGCTGATCATCCACAATCAGTATCCAGTTTCTGCCTTATCCCCATAATCTTTGATTCCACTATCTTTAAGAGCTCTATCCATCTTTTTTGAAAGCATCCAGAGACTTGGCCTCCACAGCCTTCTGGGGCAGAGCATTCCATATATCCACCACCCTCTGGGTGAAAAAGTTTTTCCTCAACTCCATTCTAAATGGCCTACCCCTAATCCTTAAACTGTGGCCTCTGGTTCTGGACTCACCCATCAGCGGGAACATGCTTCCTGCCTGCAGCGTGTCTAATCCCTTAATAATCTTAAACAACAGGAATTCTGCAGATGCTGGAAATTCAAGCAACACACATCAAAGTTGCTGGTGAACGCAGCAGGCCAGGCAGCATCTGTAGGAAGAGGTGCAGTCGACGTTTCAGGCCGAGACCCTTCGTCAGGACTAACTGAAGGAAGAGTGAGTAAGGGATTTGAAAGTTGGAGGGGGAGATCCAAAATGATAGGAGAAGACAGGAGGGGGAGGGATAGAGCCAAGAGCTGGACAGGTGATAGGCAAAAGGGATACGAGAGGATCATGGGACAGGAGGTCCGGGAAGAAAGACGGGGGGGGGGGGACCCAGAGGATGGGCAAGGGGAATATTCAGAGGGACAGAGGGAGAAAAAGGAGAGTGAGAGAAAGAATGTGTGTATAAAAATAAGTAACAGATGGGGTACGAGGGGGAGGGGGGCCTCCTCTGCTGTAAAGATGAAGCCACACTCAGGTTGGAGGAACAACACCTTATATTCCGTCTGGGTTGCCTCCAACTTGATGGCATGAACATCGACTTCTCTAACTTCCGCTAAGGCCCCCCTCCCCCTCGTACCCCATCTGTTACTTATTTTTATACACATATTCTTTCTCTCACTCTCCTTTTTCTCCCTCTGTCCCTCTGAATATACCCCTTGCCCATCCTCTGGGTCACCCCCCCCCCGCCCCTCCTTGTCTTTCTTCCCGGACCTCCTGTCCCATGATCCTCTCGTATCCCTTTTGCCTATCACCTGTCCAGCTCTTGGCTCCATCCCTCCCCCTCCTGTCTTCTCCTATCATTTTGGATCTCCCCCTCCCCCTCCAACTTTCAAATCCCTTACTCACTCTTCCTTCAGTTAGTCCTGACGAAGGGTCTCGGCCTGAAACATTGACTGCACCTCTTCCTACAGATGCTGCCTGGCCTGCTGCGTTCACCAGCAACTTTGATGTGTGTCCCTTAATAATCTTATATGTTTCAATAAGATCCCCTCTCAGCCTTCTAAATTCCAGTGTATACAAGCCCAGTCGCTCCAATCTTTCGACATATGACAGTCCCGCCATCCCAGGAATTAACCTTGTGAACCTACGCTGCACTCCCTCAATAGCGAGAATGTTCTTCCTCAAATTTGGAGACCAAAACTGCACACAGTACTCCAAGTGTAGTCTCACCAGGGCCCTGTACAGCTGCAGAAGGACCTCTTTGCTCTTATACTCAATTCCCCTTGTTATGAAGGCCAACATGCCATTAGCTTTTTTCACTGCCTGCTGTACTTGCATTCCAGCTGTACCTGCTGTAATTATTTATGCAAATGATTTAAAAGCTTTGGTTATGGTTGTTATGTATGTTGGAAGTTTTCATGAATAACTCACAAGAGTTGGCAATAGGAGCAGGATAATGCTTTATTGGATTGAATAACCTTTTGGACACACTTTCTAGATTTTCCTGTGAAGAATGGTCACGGGAAAAAGATACAAGACTTCAGATGTGTTATATAGAGCAGAGAAAAAAACTGCTGGAGGAACTCAGAAGGAGACCAACTGAGCTCCTTCAACAAATTGTTGCTATAGAGGGGGGAACAAAACTGCTGCCCATTAAGTCTGATACTGGCAAAATGAAGGAATTGTGGAAAAAGGTGACAGAAAAGAAAGTAAATATATCATAAATGGTATAATTACTTTCTAAGCTGAATTTTAACAGATATGCTCCTTTTCTAGGACTAAAATGCACAATTTCTATTTATCAGAAATGTTATCATACATCAAAGATAACACCTGCAAGAATTTTCACCATATAGCAATAAGCTGATTTAGTCATGGTTTCTCATTCACTCAAATATGTATAAATGCAGTTCAGTACTGTTGTAAGAAATATAGTTCTGGTTCGTTTATCCAAAAGTACAATACTGCACTGCTGGAAATCTGGAATGATAAACAGTGGGAGAAATACTCAGCAAGGCAAGCAGCATTTATGGAAATAAGTGATTATGTTTTCAGGTTGATAACCTTTGAACTGAGTCAAATACTGTGCAAAATAATTAATTTGTTTCTGTCAGGTTTCTAGCTTGGCTTTTAACAGTAATGCACAATCCACCCTAGACATTGTCACTTCTGTCAGTTCCCATCAAGCAGAAGGTACAAAAGCTTGAAATCTTGAGGCTTCTACCCCACTGTTGTAAGGCTATTGAATGGTTCCTCTGTATGAACTTTGGAGACACTTTGGCTTCACAATCTACCTTGCTATGATCTTATTATCAAACTGCACTTTCTCTTTATTTTGTTCTCTTACATTACCTTGTGTAACCTCGATGCAATGAATTAATCTGTATGAACAATATGCAAGACAAGCTTTTCATTGTATCTTGGTATGTGTGACAATAATAAACCAATTCCAGTTCGTATTCATACTTTGCCATAAGCTAATTTTTTTCTAACCTATGCTGATTTGCTTGTGAGACTTGAATTTTATTTGTTGAAAATTGTGGTCCTGAAAAATACATTTCAGTTCTTTGTCTATCAACTATTCATTACCACTAGGAAGCAAAATTGTAGCTGCATGGATAGCTGATGGAGGATGAACTGAAATATATTTTTGGGATTCCCAAATACACTTCTTGGGAACTGAAATATATTTTTGGATACAAGTTTGGTTGAAACTTTTTGGGTGGTAGCAGTACCCAAAAACTTGTTAATTTTTTTTTACCTGCAATGAATGTCAAGATTGTTATCATTGACAGGCACGTTTCTGTAGAAACAAATGTTGGTTTAAGAATAACTTGCTTATCTTGGAACCATGTGGTTTTTGTCAATACCTGCAGGACCAGAATGCTGCAGCTGCATTGGGGAGAGAAGAAGCATCAGACAAACGATTGCAGCAGTTACAATCTGCCATAACCCAGTGTGAAACAAGGTATTATAAAACCCTATAAAATTAGAATGTTCTATGATATTGGATTCTTACTTGTATTTTATACTGACCTTCTTTACACATACAAGTTTTAACAAGAATTACATATTTATTTTTATACCCAGCATAGTATCAGCTCTCAACCAGCACCTGTCTCCAAATTATAAACTAATAGAATCAGAATTCAGAATCAGGTTTGTTATCACCGGCATATGTTGTGAAATTTATTAACTTAGCAGCAGCAGTTCAATGCAATACATAATATAGAAGAAGAAGGAAATAATAAGTAAGTAAATCAATTACAGTATATGTATATTGAATAGATTAAAAATCATGCAAAAAACAGAATTAATATATATTTAAAAAGTGAGGTTGTTGTTCACGGTTCAATGTACATTTAGGAATCGGATGGCAGAGGGAAAGAAGCCGTTCCTGAATCGCTGAGTGTGTGCCTTCAGGCTTCTGTACCTCCTACCTGATGGTAACAGTGGACATGCCCTGGATGCTGGAGGTCCTTAGTAATGGACGCTGCCTTTCTGAGACACCGCTCTTGAAGATGTCCTGATACTTTGTAGGCTGGTACCCAAGATGGAGATGACTAAATTTACAACCCTCTGTAGCTTCTTTCGGTCCTGTGCAGTAGCACCCCCCATACCAGACAGTGATGCAGCCTGTCAGAATGCTCTCCATGGTACATCTATAGAAGTTCTTGAGTGTATTTGTTGAAATACCAAATCTCTTCAAACTCCTAATGAAGTATAGTTGCTGTCTTGCCTTTTTTGTAACTGCATTGATATGTTAGGACCAGGTTAGGTCTTCAGAGATCTTGACACCTAGGAACTTGAAACTGCTCACTCTCTCCACTTATGATCTCTCTTTAAGGATTGGTACGTGTTCCTTCATCTTGCCCTTCCTGAAGTCCACAATCAGCTCTTTCATCTTACTGACGTTGAGTGCCAGGTTGTTGCTACGACACCACTTCACTATTTGGCATATCTCGCTCTTGTACACCCTCTCGTCTCCATCTGAGATTCTATCAACAATGGCTTTATCATCAGAAAATTTATAGATGCATGTGAGCTATGCCTAGCCACACAGTCATGGGTATATAGAGAGTAGAGCAGTAGGCTAAGCACACATCCCTGTAGTGCACCAGTGTTGATCACTAACATCTTAACTACATACTACAGAGGTGTGGTTGAGAGTGTGCTGACCATTTGCATCACAACCTGGTACTCCAGCTGCAGTGCTGTCGACAAAAAAGCCTCGCAGAGGGTGGTTAGGGGAGCAGAGAAGGTTATTGGGGTCTCCCTACCTTCTGTCCAAGGCCTCTTTCAGAGTCGATGCCTCCAGAAGACATGGTACATCATTAAAGACCCCTTACACCCTCTCCATGAACTGTTTATTCTTCTGCCATCAGGCAAACGTTACAGGAGCATCAAAACTAAAACCACAAGGCTACTAAACAGCTTCCTCCCACAGGCAGTCAGACTGCTAAATAGCTGCTCTACCTGACTCTGCTTTGGACACTTTTAACTTGCACTGGACACTTATAACTTGATTTTAACTGACATGTGGCTGTTCTGTTTTACTACTTATTGTTATGTTTATTATTTAGTGTTGCATTTGTTATGTTATGATTGCACTGCTCCTGAGAAACGCTGTCTCATTTTGCCCTGCAGAGCTGATGTACAGTTAGAATGACAATAAAGTTTTTTGAATCTTGAATCTTGATTGTCAGCGAGGAGATGTTCTCACCAATCTGCACAGGTTGTGGTCTTCTGGTTAGGAAGTTGAGGATCCAATTGCAGAGGGAGGTACAGAGTCCCAGGTTCTGTAAATTTTCAATCAGGATTGTGGGAATGATAGCGTTAAATGCTGAGCTATAGTCAATGAACAGCATCCTGACATAGGTGTTAGTATTGTCCAGGTAATCCTAGGCCGTGTGAAGAATCATTGAGATTGCGTTTGCCGTTGACCTATTGTGGCGATTGGCAAATTGCAGTGGGTCCAGGTCCTTGCTGAGGCAGGAGTTCAGTCTAGTCATGACCAACCTCTCATAGCACTTCATCACTGTAGATGTGAGTGCTACCGGGCGATAGTCATTAAGTTAGCTCACACTATTCTTCTTAGATACTGGTATAATTGTTGCCTTTTTGAAGCAAGTGGGAACTTCTGCCTGTAGCAGTGAGAGGTTGAAAATGTCCTTGAATACTTCCGCCAGTTGGTTGGCACAAGTTTTCAGAGTCTTACCAGGTACTCCATCAGGACTTTCTGCCTTGCGAGGGTTCACTCTCTTTAAAGACAGCCTAACACCAGCCTCTGAGACAGAGATCACAGGGTCACCAGGTGCAGCAGGGATCTTCATAGCTATAGTTATATTCTCCCTTTCAAGGCAGGCATAGAAGGCATTGAGTTCACCTAGTAGTGAAGCATCACTTCCATTCATGCTATTGGGTTTCACTTTGTAGGAAGTAATGTCTTGCAAACCCTGCCAGAATTGTTGTACATCTGATGTCGTCTCCAACCTCACTCGAAATTGTCTCTTCGCCCTTGAAATAGCCCCCCACAAATTGTACCTGGTTTTCTGGTGCAGACCTGGGTTGCCAGACTTGAATGCTATAGATCCAGCCTTCAGCAGACGACGTACTTCCTGGTTCATCCACATTGCTTGTGTTTCCCATTATAGTTAGCTGAGACTAGCACAGAAACTCTTACTGCCTTCTCTTCTACTGGAAAAACCACATTACCCAGGGTTATTCTGGAATTGTATACAATGCTCTAACTTCATTGTAGAAATGTAGGTCTAAAAGAAACTAAATAATGCATAAACTTAATTATAGCCATGTTGGAGTTCCAATCCTTTGATATTATTGAACTGTTGGGCAATTTTACATTTTAATGATCAGTGAATTATCTGTCAGGTGTAATAATTTTCATACAACTCCTTCAGAAGGGCTTGTAATTCAGAAATCTTGGTAGTAATTGTATACTGAACAGAAATTTTAAAATATCTGTTGCTTTTAAATTTATTAACGTTTAATTAATAACATTCTGTATCTTAGGAAATTAGATATGAGCACAAGATTTTTGTGACAGGCAAAAATTATAAATTTTTGCTTCCCATGAAGATTGCAATGATATTGAGTCTCTGGAGTGATAATCAAAATTGGGTTTATCACCACTGCCTTGTATGACATGATCAAGAATTTGGGCAGTTGGTGGGGCTTGGGAGTCACATATCTGAGGAGCAGAGTTTGAGGTTGAAGTATGAAGCCAGATTACAGGTAGGGGCAGGAGGAAAAGGAGGCATCAAGGTGAATCAGGACTACAAGGTGACTGGGATTGGGTGGAAGGCAAAACTGGGGTATGCAAGAAGTTCAGAGGGTTGAGAGTGGTATTATGATTGGGTTTGTGGGTGGTGTTTAGTGATTGGGGTTTCCATGGGAATTGCTTAGTCACTGGCTGCTCGTGGGGGGAATGAAGAAAGGATCTTTGTAGGAACTGTGGTATTAAAACCTAGTTTTTCAGGAAGTGCCCAATGATGGTAATTATTTTTTGGCAAACTGCAAACACCAGGTTTCATTTGATGGAAAATTAATTTTCAGTTGGTTAACATTAGTATTATGTAATTGAATTTAATAAATTTAATGAAGATCTGAATTTCCTCTCCTGTATCCAGGAGTGTTGTCAAGATTCTGAAAGTTGAGTGACTTATGACGTAGAAAAAATACACAATTGATAAGATTTCTAATTATTAAATTTGTATTTAAAGTTGTAAATTTCGAGGAGCATTCCTTGGTAGGACAATGCATATCCTTGATGAAAGAAAACTCGTGGTTTAAAGATAGCAGAAATCTGAATGAAAATAACTTTCCATTCTGATAAAATGAATTGCTGAACTAAATTGGCTATGCTGTTTCTTCACTGTTTCCTCAAAGCATAAAAAATGTAAGGGAAAGGGAAATTGTTCAATTACTTAATTTTACTGCTGCTAATTTAGAAGCCAGATGATTGGGCTTAATTTATTTTATAATATTTTAGCCTCACAGTAATTAAAAGCGGTAGGGTTGTATTTCAGAATTTTTGAGAGCAAATTTATGACAGTAAAAAGTCAATAAAAGTTAATCTTGTACACTTGCAATAAAAATAACATTGTCCATTCTTGCACATAACTTATGTATTTTAAATTGATGTTTTTAATAGTTGAAATTAGAAATTTTGACAACAGATAACCAGAATTAATGGACTATTATCATTAGTGAAAACATTAGGTACAGGAAGAATCTAATAAAGTGGTCACTGAGTGTATGTTCGTGGTCTTCTGCTGATGTAGCCATTCCACTTCAAGGTTCGACATGTTTAACATTCAGAGATGCTCTTCTGCACACCACTATTGTAATGCATGGCCGTTTGAGTTACTGTCTCCTTCCTGTCAGCTTGAAACAATCTGGCCATTCTTCTCTGACTTCATTAATGAAGCTCTTTCACAGAATTGCTGCTCACTGGATTTTCTTTCCATTTTGAGTACCATTCTCTGCAAATTTTTGTGCACGAAATCCCAGGAAATCAGCAGTTTCAAAGTTCAAAGTAAATTTATTTAAGGAAAGTACTTGCTTGTCACCCATGTACAACCCTGAGATTCATATTCTTACAGGCATACTCAGTAAATCCAAGAACCATAATAGAATCAATAAAAGACTGCATCCAACAGGGTGGACAGTCAACAAATGTGCAAAAGTCAACAAACGATTCAAATACTAAAGAATATAATAAATAAGCAATAAATATTGAGAACATGAGATGAAGAGTCTTTGAAAGTTGAGTCCATAGGTTGTGGCTACAGTTTAGTGATGGGGCAAGTGAAATTGAATTGGTTATCCCCACTGCTTCAAGAGCCTGATGATTGAGGTAACTTTATTCAATTTCACTTGCCCCATCACTGAACTATTCCCACAATCTATGGACTCATTTTCAAGGACTCTTCATCTCATGTTCTCAATATTTATTGCTTATTCTAAGGTACTTAAGCCATTTTATCTGGCATCAACAATCATTCTGCAGTCAGTGTAATTTGGATCACATTTCTTTCTCCTTTCTGATGTTTGATCTCAATAACAACTGAAACTCTTGACCATATCTCCATGCTTTTATACATTTTTTGCTACACAATTGGCTGATTGCAGTAGATATCTGCATAAATGAGCAGATGTATGGTGTACCAATTAAAGTGGCCACTGAGTGTATCAGAGGAGCAGAGAATAAAATGGAGCATTGTGTAGGAGAATTAATCCCTCAGAAATAATACACTTAATGGATAGACATTATTGTTGAATGCCATTTTATTGATTGTTTACAGATTTACCAAAGATGCATGAAATTACATGAATCTGTAGGTAATGCTATCTCCTAATCCAACTATCTACATAACTTTTGAAACAGTTAGTATTCATGTGTTAGCCAGAAAAGTGAGAATAGATAGGCTCTTTGACTATCATTGACATTAAGAGAGCAAGATTGGAATCCATTTTTTTAAAAAACACATTAAAAGAGGGAGAGTACATTTGTTGCTCTCAACAATCCCAAAGTGCTACAAAACTAATGAATTGCTTTTGAAAATAATCTGATAAAGTGGCAGCAGATATCAAAGCCAATTAAGACTGTTGGTTATACCATTTACAAGAAAGATTGTCTGTTGATTGTATAACCATGAGGCTAAAAGTGAAGTGTTAGATGAATTACTGCAATCCATTAGTGTAAATTGAGTTTGAGAACAGGGAAGTGCATAACACAACATGAATAGTTCTGTTAACGAAACAGAGTTTACATGAGTTTTTCTATGGAGGATTCCTACAGAAAAGTGGCCTGCAAAAATTAATTTGTTATCTATTTTCCCTACACAAAATATAGCAATCCAAATAAAGATATCACTTAGTGCCAATAGATATTTTTTAAGGGGTTAATATAGACGTTGCTTTTAACTGCAAAACGCTGGAATATAAATGGCAGAAATTATAGCTGTGCATACCTGAGAATTGCTGAAGCAAAGATTGCCTTTAGTTCCACATATGATTATCCTGAATGACTAGCTTGGCAAAGGGAGTGTGTAGTACTGATTTACCAAAGTGATACTGGAGTTAACAGTAAGGGAGCAAAATACAGGTTTTATTAACAAGCTTTGTATTTACTTGTGGTACAGAAGCTGAAATAATTAAGCTGCTCAAAATAAAATGGAGCAATTATTGTCTGTGGGGTTATTATTTCAAAATGTACTAAAGAAATGCCAAGAAGCAATAGTTTGTACAAAATAATAGAAATCTGAAACTCACTGTCACCTGTTGAGGTGAGATCACTTGGAAATTTTAGAATGGAGGCTCATAGATTTTTGTGATGGGCCAGGACATAAAAGGTTATGTAACCACGATGGGTAGATTCAATTCAAATAGATAACTGAATGATCAAAAATATTTGAGGCGTTGTGTGTGTGTCCATGCTCCAGTATAAACCAACATGGCCACTTTATTAGGTGCACCTGTATACTTCATTAATGCAAATATCTAAGCAGCCAATCGTGTGGCAGCAACTCATTGCATAAAACATGCAGACATTGTCAAGAGATTCAGTTGCTGGTCAGTCCAAATATCAGAATGCGGAAGAAATATAATCTGAATGGCTTTGACTGTGGAATGATTGCTGGTGCCAGACAGTGTGGTTGAGTAGCTCAGAAATTACTGGTCTCCTGGGATTTTTACGCAAAACAGTCTGTAGAGAATGGTGCAAAAAAACAAAAAAAAAATCTATTGAGCAGCACTTCTGTGAGTGAAAATACTTTGTTAATGAGAAGAGGTCAGAGGAGAATGGCCAGGCTGGTTCAAGCTGACAGGAAGGTGACAGTAACTCAAATAACCATGCATTACAACAATGGTGTGCCAAAGAGCATCTCTGGAACTTAAAACATTTTGGACCTTCAAGTGGATCAGCTACAGCAGTAGAAGCAAATGAGGGTGCATACAACAAAGCAAAAAATTAGTGGGAAGATAAAGGGAAGATAAAGATAAAAATTAGTGGGAAGCTTTTAGAAACCTACAGAAAGTAACTAAAAATCATTAGGAAAAAGATGAAATATGAAAGCAAGCTTGCAAACAATATCAAGGTGGATAAAAAAAGCTTTCTCAAGTATATATAAAGATGAGGGTGGATATAGGGCCTCTAGAAAATGAGGCTGGAGAAATAATAACAGGGGAGAAGGAGATGGCAGATGAACTAAATGAGTATTTTGCATCAGTCTTCACTGGAAGATACCAGCAGTGTGCCTTGTGTTGAAGGGTGTGAGAGAACAGAAGTGAGTGCAGTTACTATTACAAGGGAGAGGGTGCTCAAAAAGCTGAAAAACCTAAAAGTACTTAAGTCACCCAGTCGAGATGAACTGCACCCTAGGGTTCTGAAACAGGTAGCAGTAGAGATTGTGGAGGTATTAGTAATGATCTTTCAAGAATCATTGGACTCCGGTATGGTTTGGAGAACTGGAAAATTGTAAATGTAACTCCACTCTAACAAAGGAGGGAGGCAGCAGAAAGGAAATAATAGACCAATTAGCCTGAGCTCAGTGATTGGGAAGATGTTGGAGTCAATTGTTAAGGATGAGGTTATGGAGTACTTGGTGACACTGGACAAGATGGGACAAAATCAGCATTAGTTTCTTGAGGGAAAATCTTGCCTGACAATTCTTTGAGGAGATTATGAGTAAGATAGATTAAAGTGATACAGTAGATCTTGTATATTTGGATTAAAGGCCTTTGATAATGTGCCACACATGAGGCTGCTTATAGACAATAGGTGCAGGAGTAGGCCATTTGGCCCTTTGAGCCAGCACTGCCATTCACTGTGATCATGGCTGATCATCCACAATCAGTATCCAGTTTCTGCCTTATCCCCATAATCTTTGATTCCGCTATCTTTAAGAGCTCTATCCATCTCTTTCTTGAAAACATTCAGAGACTTGGCCTCCACTGCCTTCTGAGGCAGAGCATTCCACATATCCACCACTCTCTGGGTGAAAAAGTTTTTCCTCAATTCCGTTCTAAATGGCCTACCCCTTATTCTTAAACTGTGGTCTCTGGTTCTAGACTCACCCATCAGTAGGAACATGCTTCCTGCCTCCAGCGTGTCCAATCCCTTAATAATCTTATATGTTTCAATCAGATCCTCTCTCATCCTTCTAAATTCCAGTGTACACAAGCCCAGTCGCTCCAATCTTTCAACATATGACAGTCCCGCCGTCCCGGGAATTAACCTCGTAAACCTATGCTGCACTCCCTCAATAGCAAGAATGTCCTTCCTCAAATTTGGAGACCAAAACTGCACACAATACTCCAGTTGTGGTCTCACCAGGGCCCTGTACAACTGCAGAAGGACCTCTTTGCTCCTATACTCAATTCCCCTTATTATGAAGGCCAGCATGCCATTAGCTTTCTTCACTACCTGCTGTACCTGCATGCTTGCTTTCAGTGATTAATGTACAAGAACACCTAGATCTCGTTGCACTTACCCTTTTCCTAACTTGACTCCATTTAGATAATAATCTGCCTTCCTGTTCTTGCCACCAAAGTGGCTAACCTCACATTTATCCATATTAAACTGCATCTGCCATGCATCCGCCCACTCACCCAGCCTGTCCAAGTCACCCTGCATTTTCATAACATTCTCCTCACATTTCACACTGCCACCCAGCTTTGTGTCATCTGCAAATTTGCTAATGTTACTTTTAATCCCTTCATCTAAATCATTAATGTATATTGTAAACAGCTGCGGTCCCAGCACTGAACCCTATGGTACCCCACTGGTCACCGTCTGCCATTCCGAAAGGAACCCGTTAATCGCCACTCTTTGTTTCCTGTCAGCCAGCCAATTTTCAATCCATGTCAGTACTCTGTCCCCAATACCATGTCCCCTAATTTTGCCCACTAATCTCCTACGTGGGACTTTATCAAAGGCTTTCTGAAAGTCCAGGTACACTACATCCACTGGCTCTCCCTTGTCCATTTTCATAGTTACGTCCTCAAAAAAAATTCCAGAAGATTAGTCAAGCACGATTTCTCCTTCATAAATCCATGCTGACTCGGACCTATCCTGTTACTGCCATCCAAATGTGTCGTAATTTCATCTTTTATAATTGATTCCAGCATCTTTCTCACCACTGATGTCAGGCTAACCAGTCTATAATTCCTTGTTTTCTCTCTCCCTCCTTTCTTGAAAAGTGGGACAACATTAGCCACCCTCCAATTCACAGGAACTGATCCTGAATCTATAGAATATTGGAAAATGATTACCAATGCGTCCATGATTTCTAAAGCCACCCCCTTAAGTACCCTGGGATGCAGACCGTCAGGTCCCAGGGACTTATCAGCCCTCAGACCCGACAGTCTAGCTGACACTATTTCCTGCCTAATATAAATTTCCTTCAGTTCATCCATTACCCTAGGTCCTTTGGCCACTATTATATCTGGGAGATTGTTTGTGTCTTCCCTAGTGAAGACAGATCTGAAGTACCTGTTCAACTCATCTGCCATTTCCATGTTCCCCATAATAAATTCACCCTTTTCTGTCTTCAAGGGCCCAATTTTGGTCTTAACTATTTTTGTCTTTTTCACATACCTAAAGAAGCTTTCACTATCCTCCTGTATATTCTTGGCTAGTTTACCTTCCCTCATTTTTTTCCGCGTATTACCTTTTTAGTTCTTCTGTTGCTCTTTAAAAGTTTTCCAGTCCTCCAGCTTCCCACTCATCTTTGCGATGTCATACTTCTTCTCTTTTATCTTTATACTGTCCTTTACTTCCCTTGTCAGCCATGGCCTCCCCTTACTCCCCTTAGGATCTTTCTTCCTCTTTGGAATGAACTGATCCTGCACCTTCTGCATTATTCCCAGAAATACCTGCCATTGTTGTTCCACTGTCATCCCTGCTAGGGTATTGTTTCATTGAACTTTGGCCAGCTCCTCCCTCATAGCTCCATAGTTCCCTTCGTTCAACTGTAATATTGACACTTCCAAGTTTCCCTCTCCCTTTCAAATTGTAGATTAAAACTTATCATATTATGGTCACTACCTCCTAACAGCTCCTTTACCTCGAGGTCCCTGATCAAATCCAGTTCATTGCACAACACTAAATCTAGAATTGCCTTCTTTCTGGTAGGCTCCAGTACAAGCTGTTCTAAGAATCCATCTCGGAGGCACTCCACAAACTCCCTTTCTTGGGGTCCAGTACCAACCTGATTCTTCCAGTCTACCTGCATGTTGAAATCCCCCATAACAACTGTAGTATTACCTTTGCTACATGCCAATTTTAACTCCTGATTCAGCTTGTACCCTACATCCAGACTACTGTTTGGGGGCCTGTAGATAACTCCCATTAGGGTCTTTCCACCCTTAGAATTTCTCAGTTCTATCCATACTGACTCTACGTCTCCTGATTCTGTATCCCCCCTCGCAAGGGACTGAATATCATTCCTTACCAACAGAGCCACCCCACCCCCTCTGCCCATCAGTCTGTCCTCTTGATATGACGTATACCCTTGAATATTCATTTCCCAGGCCCTGTCCACTTGAAGCCATGTCTCTGTTATTCCCACAACATCATACTTGCCAATTTCCAACTGTGTCTCAAGCTCATCCACTTTATATCTTATACTTCGTACATTCATATATAATACTTTTAATTCGTTACTCCCCTCACCTCCCATATCAATTCTTATTTCACTTGGCCATACTGTATGATCCCTTCTTGAGCTTTCTGCTCTGTTGATTCTGTTGTCTTTCTTAACTTTTCTTATTAAGTTAAGAGTCCATGGTATTACAGGAAAATTATTAGCATAGCAGAGCATTGGCTGATGGGTAAGAGGGACCTTTTCTGATTGGCTGCCAGTGACGAGTGGTGTTCCACAGGGGTCACTGTTGGGACTGCTTCCTTTTATGCTGTATATCAGTGATTTAGATGGTGGAATTGATGGCCTTGTTGCCAAGTTTACAGATGATACAAAGATTGGTGGCGGGGCAGGTAGTATTGAAACAGGAAGGCTGCAGAAGGACTTGGACAGATTAAGAGACTTGGTAAGAAAGTGGCAAACAAAATACAATGTTGGGAAATGTGTGTTTATGCACTTTGTTAGAAGAAATAAATGTGAGACTATTTCTAAACGGGGGGGGAAAATCAAAAAATCTGTGATGCAAAGGGACTTGGGAGTCCTTGTCCAGAACACTTTAAAGGTTAACTTGCAGGTTGAGTTGGTGGTGAGGAAGGCAGATGGAATGTTAGCATTCCTTTCAAGAGGTAGAATACAAGAGCAGGGATGTGAGGCGTCACCTTGAGTATTGTGACTGTTTTGGGCTCCTTATCTAAGAAAAGATGTGCTGGCATTGGAGAGGGTTCAGAGGAGTTCAAAAGGATGATTCCGGGAATAAAAGGGTTATCATATGAGGAATGTTTGATGCCTCTGGGCCCTTACTCGCTGGAATTTAGAAGGAGGGTGGGGGGGGGGGTCTCATTGAAACCTTTCAAATTTTGAAAGGCCTAGACCTAGTAGATGGGGAAAGGATGTTTCCCATGGTGGGCGGGGGGGGGGGGGGGAGTCTTGGACAAGAGGGCATACCGTCAGGCTAGAGAAGTGTCCATTTAAAACAGAAATTTCTTTCGCTAGAGGGTTGTGAATTTATGGAATTTGTTGCCACAGGCAGCTGTGGAAGCCAGGTCGTTAGGCTATTTAAAGCAGAGCTTAATAGGTTCTTAATTGGCCATGGCATCAAAGGTTTCGGGGAGAAGGCCGGGGAATGGAGCCGAGGAGGGGACCAAAGAAAGGATCAGCTATGATTGAATAGCAGAGCAGACTCAATGGGCCAAATGGCCTAATTCTGCTCCTATGTCTTACGGTCTAAGGCAACACTGAGTTCCTTCCACTGCTGTACCTATAAACTAGCCACCGAGAGTTTTTCAACTGAGTAGCCAAGCACATATGATCCTTGCATTGTATAATCTATTTTAATACTGTGTTTGTAGATTGCGGGCAGCCGTACAAGCTTCAGAGCAGTTGAAAAAGGAGAAAATTAGTTTTGAGGTGCAAGTTCGTGAACTTAGGGAAAAATATACTCAGGCAGAAAATGAGAAATATGTGGCAGTGGCCAAGGTTCGAGAAAGCATGCAACTCCTTGAAGAAGCAAACTTGAAGAAAGATCAGGTAAGATTTCACAGCAGGCTTTGTCCTAAGGCCCATAAAAATGCTAAAGGGGAAGTTATTTTGTATCTTTGAAAGCTTAATGGAATTAAGAATTAAGTACACAGAATTTTAAGTAACTTGATGGGGCTTTCAATACAATTTTAATGTATTTGAAGTTGTTATTTTTTCAAAACATTGGAAAAATATCGAATGTGACTTCTAAAAATGTAGATAAAACTTTTTTAAAAAGGCAAAGGAGAATAAAGATGTTGAATAGAGAGAAGAAATTTTGAAATGTTGAACTCTGGAAGACTGTTCTCCACTGAAGATTCTTGAGTGCTCTGGATTGGAATTTGAGAGTTGCTACAAAGAAAGTGGCTGATGACTTGGAGAAAATTAAACAAAAGGATGTGAATTTAAAATTGTTAATTGACTGACCGACCAATGTTAAAAGGAACAGGAATGATGAGGAAGAGGATGTGTAAGATAGGACATAAGCATAAAACATTTGGAAGTGCTGAATCTTATGGGCAAAAGGGAGAATGGCAAGAGAAATTGGAGCAATAAAGATGTCAATAATGTTGGAGCATTATTGGAGCAATTAGCTGTTAGAAATTGTACATTTTCTACATTATTGGAAAATACAGTATTTTCTAATTCTGCAGAATTTGCAGATTTAGATGGTTTAGAAGCAGTATTTGACCATGGAGAGGATGCCAGGTTTACCATAGAATTGGCTCCTTTTACGACTACAACTAATAAACAAAATGGAGTCAGGAAGGATTACAAAATTGATGGAAGGAGCCAATCATAACGTTTTCAGACATCCTTCCATTAAATTTTCAATCATTTAAGATCAACTTAAATCTTAAACCAAAATCTGTATCTCAATCTGCTCATCAGTGTCTCTGTTGCTATTGGAGGAAGGGGGTTTAGGGAATACTCCCAATAGAGGGATATCTCCTTTCCTGTTTCTGACTTTCTCCCACATTGTATCAGTTTACAAATCCTCCACAATGTCCTCCTCTCTGCAACTGTGATACTGTTCCTGATTAGCAATGCCACTCCGAAACCTCTTTTACCTCCTTCCCTATCCTCCTTCAAACATCTAAACCGCAGAACATACAGCAGAATATGTCCCCTTGTGACAATCAAGTGTCCGTAATAGCCACAACGTCATGTTCTAAGTTCATCAACCTTGCTCCTGATACTGCTTGCATTAAAATAGATAAATTTCAACTGACTGTAATTAAGCTCAATCCAGTGCCTATTCTTCCTTGGTATTTCATTGCATGCTGCATCTACTGTTCCATCCTCTGTCCTATCACTCTGGCTCCCAACCCCCTGGTTTAAACCCTTTCCAGCATTAGCACACCTGCCCTCAAGGATATTGGTCTCCCTCAAGTTCAGGTGTATCTACTTCCTTTTGTACAGGTCACATCTTCCTCAGAAAAGATCCCAATGATCCACAAATTTGAAACCCAGCCCCCTGCATCTATTCTTCAGCTTTCATCAGGAAGCAGGAGCAGGAGCCTTGGGTCCTGGGTCCCAGGCCACCGGGTTCAGAAACAGTTATTACCCTTCAACCAATAGGCTCCTGAATCAGAGTGGCTAACTTTACTTACCACAATACTGAACTGATCACTGACCATAACCTGTGGATTCACTTTCAAGAACTCTACAATGCATGTTCTCAGTATTATTTGTTTACTTATTTATTTTAATTATATTATTACTATTTTCTATTAGCTCAGTTTGTCTTTTGCACGTGTTGCTCAGCAGTCTTTACGTGTAGTTTTTCATTGATTCTATAGTATTTATTTGTTTTACTGAATGCCTGAATGAAAATGAATCTCAGGGGAGTATTTGGTGACATATACTTATTTTGATAATTTTTCCTGAATCTTTGAACACATTCTACTGGATGGTATGTTGCCTCCAAGGAGCCAGGGTCAGGAATGTCTCGGATCGGGTCCACGGCATTCTAAAGAGGAGGGTGAGCAGCCAGAACTCTTGATACATATTTGCACCAGTGGCATAGGTAGAAAAAGGGAGGAGGTCCAGAAGAGAAAATTTAGGGAGTTGGGTAGAAAGCTGAGAAGCAGGGCTTCCAGACTATTAATTGCTGGATTGCTGCATGTGCCAGATGCCAGTGAGGGTTAGAGTAGGATGCATTGGAAGATTAATGTATGCCTGAGGAACTGGTGCAGGAGATAGGGCTTTAGATTTCTGGATCATTAGCATTTCTTCTGGGGATGATATGACCTGTACAAAATGGACAAATTACATCTGAACACAAGAAGGACCAATATCCTTGTGGGCAGGTTTGCTAGAGCTTTTGGGGAAGTTTTAAACTAACTTGGCAGTGGCATGGGAATTAGAGTGATACTGGCTAAGGATGGGCAATTGGTAAGAAGATAGATGCAACGTGCAATGAGGCTGTCGAGAAGGACAGGCAGATGATGGGGCAAAATTGCAGTCAGTGAGATGAGTTGCAATGGAACATAGCCACAAAATTGAGAAGGGTGTCAAGTACAGGACTGAAGGTATTATATCTGAATGTTTGCAGTACACAGAATAAGGTAGATTTTCTTGTCGTGCAGTTAGAAATTGGCAGGTATGACGTGGGTGTCACTGAGTCGTGGTTAAAAGAAGATCATAGTTGAGAGCTTAACGTCCAAGGATACACGTTGTATTGAGAAGACAGGCAGGTATGCAAATCCTTAGAAAGAGGTGACATGGAATTAAAATTAGGCAGAACTCAGCACGGATTCCTTAAGGGAAAATCCTGCCTGACAAACCTATTACAATTTTTTGAGGAAATTACCAGTAGGCTAGACAAGGGAGATGCAGTTGATGTTGTGTATTTGGATTTTCAGAAGGCCTTTGACAAGGTGCCACACATGAGGCTACTTAATAAGATAAGAGCCCATGGAATTACGGGAAAGTTACATACGTGGATAGAGCGTTGGCTGATTGGCAGGAAACAGAGAGTGGGAATAAAGGGATCCTATTCTGGTTGGCTGCCGGTTACCAGTGGTGTTCCGCAGGGATCAGTGTTGGGGCCGCTTCTTTTTACATTGTACATCAATGATTTAGATTATGGAATAGATGGCTTTGTGGCTAAGTTTGCTGACGATACGAAGATAGATGGAGGGGCCGGTAGTGCTGAGGAAACGGAGAGTCTGCAGAGAGACTTGGATAGATTGGAAGAATGGGAAAAGAAGTGGCAAATGAAGTACAATGTTGGAAAGTGTATGGTTATGCATTTTTGCAGAAAAAATAAATGGGCAGACTATTATTTAAATGGGGAAAAAATTCAAAGTTCTGAGATGCAATGGGACTTGGGAGTCGTCGTACAGGATACCCTTAAAGTTAACCTCCAGGTTGAGTCAGTAGTGAAGAAGGCAAGTGCAATGTTAGCATTCATTTCTGGAGGAATAGAGTATAGGAGCAGGGATGTGATGTTGAGGCTGTATAAGGCGCTGGTGAGACCTCACTTGGAGTACTGTGGGCAGTTTTGGTCTCCTTATTTAAGAAAGGATGTGCTGACGTTGGAGAGGGTACAGAGAAGATTCACTAGAATGATTCTGGGAATGAGAGGGTTAACATATGAGGAACGTTTGTCCGCTCTTGGACTGTACACCTTGGAGTTTAGAAGAATGAGGGGAGACCTCATAGAAACATTTCGAATATTAAAAGGTATGGACAGAGTGGATGTGGCAAAGTTGTTTCCCATGATGGGGGAGTCTAGTACGAGAGGGCATGACTTAAGGATTGAAGGGCGCCCATTCAGAACAGAAATACGAAGAAATTTTTTGGGTCAGAGGGTGGT
Organism: Mobula birostris; assembly: GCF_030028105.1. Lineage (NCBI taxonomy): Eukaryota > Metazoa > Chordata > Chondrichthyes > Myliobatiformes > Myliobatidae > Mobula > Mobula birostris. The sequence continues at coordinate 153,693,321 of NC_092373.1, forward strand.
GAATCTGTGGAATTTGTTGCCACGGGTGGCAGTGGAGGCCAAGTCATTGGGTGTATTTAAGGCAGAGATTGACAGGTATCTGAGTAGCCAGGGCATCAAAGGTTATGGTGAGAAGGCGGGGGAGTGGGACTAAATAGGAGAAAATGGATCAGCTCATGATAAAATGGCGGAGCAGACTCGATGGGCCGAATGGCCTACTTCTGCTCCTTTGTCTTATGGTCTAAAAGATGTAGAATCCTGGTGGGTAAAAAGACCCTGGTGGATGTTGTGTAGAGTCCTCCGAATAGTAGCCAGGATGTGGGCTACAATTTACAATGGGAGATAGAAAACAAATGTCAAAAGGGAAATATTGTAATTGACATGGGGGATTTCAATATACAGGCAGATTGGGAAAATTAGATTGCTGCTGGATCCCAGGAGAGTGAATTTGTAGAATGCTTATGAGATGGCTTTTCAGAGCAGCTTGTGGTTGAACCCACTAAGGGAAAGGCATTACTGGATTGGGTATTATATAATGCACCTGATTTGGTTAGGGAGCTAAAGTTAAAGGATCCCTTAGAAGACAGTGATCATAATATGATATGTCCCTGCAATTTCAGAGGTAAAAGCTAAAGTCAGATCTATCATTATAACAGTGGAGTAAAGGGAATTATGGAGCCATGAAAGAGGCATTGGTTGATTGGAATAGGACGCAAGCAGGGATGATGGCAGAACAGCAATGGCTGGAGCTTCTGGGAGAAATTGGGAAGACGCAGGATAGATATTTCCCAAAGAAGAAATAGTATTTTAAAGGCCAGATAATGCAACCGTGGCTGACAAGGGAAGTCAAAAACAACATAAAAGCAAAGGAGGGCATATAATAGAACAAAAATTAAGTTTGTAAAAACCAACAAAAGGGAACAAAGTGAAGGATATCCAAAGAGCTTTTACAGGTATATTAAGAGTAAAAGGATTGTAAGGGATAAAATTGGTCCTCTTGAAGATCAGAGTGGTTGGCTATGTGCGGAACCGAAAGAAATGGGGGAGATCTTAAATGGGTTTTTTGCATCTGTATTTACTAAGGAAACTGGCATGAAGTCTATGGAATTAAGAGAAACAGGTAGTGAGATCATGGAAACTGTACAGATTGAAAAGGAGGAGGTGCTTGCTATCCTGAGGAAAATTAAAGTGGATAAATCCCCAGGACCTGACAGGGTGTTCCCTCGGACCTTGAAGGAGACTAGTGTTGAAATTGCAGGGGCCCTGGCAGAAATATTTAAAATGTCAGTGTCTATGGGTGAGGTGCCAGAGGATTGGAAAGTGGCTCATGTTGTTCCATTGTTTAAAAAAGGATCGAAAAGTAATCCAGGAAATTATAGGCCGGTAAGTTTGACGTCGCTAGTGGGTAAGTTATTGGAGGGAGTACTAAGAGAGAGAATCTACAAGCATTTGGATAGGCAGGGACTTATTAGGGAGAGTCAACACGGCTTTGTGCGTGGTAGGTCATGTTTGACCAATCTATTGGAGTTTTCGAGGAGGCTACCAGGAAAGTGGATGAAGGGAAGGCAGTGGATGTTGTCCACATGGACTTCAGTAAGGCCTTTGACAAGGTCCCGCATGGGAGGTTAGTTAGGAAAATTCAGTCGCTAGGTATATATGGAGAGGTGGTAAATTGGATTAGACATTGGCTCAGTGGAAGAAGCCAAAGAGTGGTAGTAGAGAATTGCTTCTCAGAGTGGAGGCCTCTGACTTCTGGTGTGCCACAGGGATCAGTGCTGGGTCCATTGTTATTTGTCATCTATATCAATGATCTGGATGATAATGTGGTAAATTGGATCAGCAAATTTGCTGATGATACAAAGATTGGAGGTGTAGTAGACAGTGAGGAAGGTTTTCAAAGCCTGCAGAGGGACTTGAACCAGCTGGAAAAATGGGCTGAAAAATGGCAGATGGAGTTTAATACTGACAAGTGTGAGGTATTGCACTTTGGAAGGACAAACCAAGGTAGAACATACAGGGTAAATGGCAAGGCACTGAGGAGTGCAGTAGAACAGAGGGATCTGGGAATACAGATACAAAATTCCCTAAAAGTGGTGTCACAGGTAGATAGGGTTGTAAAGAGAGCTTTTGGTACATTGACTTTATTAAAGTATTGAGTATAAGAGCTGGAATGTTATGATGAGGTTGTATAAGGCATTGGTGAGGCCGAATCTGGAGTATTGTGTTCAGTTTCGGTCACTAAATTACAGGAAGGATATTAATAAGGTTTTGAAGAGTGCAGAGAAGGTTTACAAAGATGTTCCAGGGACTTGAGAAACTCAGTTACAGAGAAAGGTTGAATAGGTTAGGACTTTATTCCCTGGAGCGTAGAAGAATGAGGGGAGATTTGATAGAGGTATATAAAATTATATGGGTATAGATAGAGTGAATGCAAGCAGGCTTTTTCCACTGAGGCAAGGGGAGAAAAAAACCAGAGGACATGGGTTAAGGGTGAGGGGGGGAAAGTTTAAAAGGAACATTGGGGGGGACTTCACACAGAGAGTGGTGGGAGTATGGAATGAGCTGCCAGACAAGGTGGTAAATGCGGGTTCTTTTTTAACATTTAGGAATAAATTGGACAGATACATGGATGAGAGGTGTATGGAGGAATATGGTTCATGTGCAGGTCAGTGGGACTAGGCAGAAAATGGTTCGGTACAGCCAAGAAGGGCCAAAAGGCCTGTTTCTGTGCTGTAGTTTTTCTATGGTTTCTATGGAACAAAAAGAGCCATAAGGAGGAAAAAGATGATATATGAAGGTAAGCTAGGCAATAATGTCAAAGACTATACATTTTTTTCAGATATATTAAGAATAAAAGAGAGGCAAGAGTAGATATCGGACCATTGGAAAATGATTCTGAAGAGACATAGACATAGAATGGGGACAAACAAATGGTGGACAAACTAAATAAGTATTTTTACATCCATCCTCACTGCAAGATATGAGCAGTAAGTCAGAAATTTGAGCGTGTCAGGTGGCAGAGATGAGTGCAATTGCTATTATTAGGGAAGCTAAAACATCTCAATGTAGATAAGTTATCTGGACCAGACGGACTACACCCAAGGTTCTGAAAGAAGCATGTAAAGAGATTGTGGTTTCTAAAATCACTGGATTCTGGCATGGTTCCAGAGGAATGGAACGTTCCAAATGTCACCCCACTTTTCAAGAACGGAGGAGGCAGAAAGGAAGTTTTAAGCCAGTTGGCCTAACCTCCATGTTTTGGAAGATGTTGGAGTCGGTTGTTAAGGATGAGGTCTCAGGGTACTTGAAGGTACATGATAAAATAAGCCAACGTCAGCATGGTTTCCCTAAGGGAATCTCTTACCTGACAAATCTATTCGAATTGTTTGAGGAATTAAGCAGGGTAGCCAAAGCATAGACAATGGATGTTGTGTACTTTGTTTTTTAGGAGGCCTTTGAAAAGGTGCAGCACCTTTTAGATGGGCACATGGATGAAAGAAAAATGGAGGGCTGTGTGTGAGGGGAGATTGATCTTAGCGTAGATTAAAAAATCAGCACATCATTGGCTGAAGGCCTGTATTGTGATGTACTGTTCTATGTTCTTAACTGTTGGACAAACAATAGCTCAAAGATAATAACATTTTTTTATACGTTTTCTATATTTCATGCAGTTTAAAAATGTATCTAGATATTTCTAGATAAGAGTATAATAAAGCATAATACTTCCCATATGAAATTAAGGCAGTACAGTCAAATGTATGTTTTAAGGAGCGTTGAAAGTAGAGGTAGATAGTTTTGGACAGATATTTCCCGATTTTTGGAATTGGATGTCTGAAAGTGTAACCAGAATGGCAGAGTAAGAAATGCAACAATAAAGAAGAGGCCAAATAATTTTTTTTAAAAAGTAGTGAACTAGTGTTCATGGGTTCAATGTCCATTTAGAAATTGGATGGCAGAGGAGAAGAAGGTGTTCCTGAATCTCTGACTGTGTGCCTTCAGGTTTCTGTTGCTCCTTCCTGATGGTAACAATAAGAAGAGGGCATGTCCTGGGTGGTGGGAGGTCCTTAATGGTGGACGCCACTTTCCTGAGTGTGGCGCGTGGCCAAGTGGTTAGGGCGTTGGACTAGCGATCTGAAGGTCGTGGGTTCGAGCCTTGGCCGAGGCAGTGAGTTCTTGAGCAAGGCACTTAACTGCACAATGCTCCAGTCTACCCGGCTGAGGATGGGTACTGGCAAAAATGCTGGGGGTTAACCTCGCGATAGACTGGCGTCCTATCCGGTGGGGTGGGGAGTCTCGTACTCTCAGTTGCTTCATGCCACGGAAGCCGGCGTAAGCACTGGTCAGATGGGCCACGAGGCTCGTGACAGACTTTAATCCACCTTCCTGAGGCACTGCTTCTTGAAGATGTCTTGGATATTACAGAAGCTGGTACCCATGATGGAGCTGATGAAATTTACAACTGTCTGCAACTTACTTTGATTCTGTGCATACCAGACAGTGATTTGAGGCTTTGTTTAAATTTGTTGAATCAATTCTGTATGACTATGTATTTTAATGAATACAGGAGTGGGGAAACGTGGAAGAGACTTCATGCAGGTTGAGTAAGACCAGCCCACAGTAGCTGGGGCACCATGTAAAAAGGTAGGCAGGGGTGCACTGGTTCCATCCAGTTGTATTTTGCTTGCAGGATGGTTTCAGTAAGAGATGAACTAAGGCTGGCAGAGGATCGTTGAAGTGGTGGGCTGATGTAGATGATATTGCTGGTGAATGTTTGGCAGATCTTGTATTTCACTAAGAATACAGCAAGAGAGAGAAATGTTTATGGCACACAGTTTGTGGGGACTACGCTCAGTGACTTCAAGTTCCCAGTATTTAATTGGGGGACGTTTCAGCTTCTGAACAGGCAGGATGATCATTGAGGCAGTGAAGAGGAAGAATGATTCAGAAGATATTGAAATACAGTTGAGTGTTATCAGTGAATACGTGGAAGTACTTTTTTTTTGTCGTAGTAATGGAAGTGCAGTCTTTGAATGAGATAGTTGCAGGGAGTCACAAATGGGCCCTTAAACAACTACAATGCAAAAGTATTTTGGAGATGACTTGGAAAATGGGTAAGGAAAGGAGTGAAGGCAGGCTTACCCAGCTAGAAAATGGTAAGGATGGGGTGACCATTTGTATCAAAACATTGATAGATGAAGGAGTAATTCATCCCAGAGTAATGGTAGGCAATAGAAGTCATGCATTTAGTACATATTTTACTAATATTTAAGTATATATCATTGTTGAGAAAAATTATTATACTTCCTTGAGCGTAGTTTTTTAAATTAATTACTAGATTTATTAATACTCTTTTAACCATACTTTAGATGTACTGACAGCCACCTAGTAGCTTCAAAAGCTCTGTAATCAGAGCTGATATCATACTGACATGTCTACAAATGGATTGATTTTGGGGTAAATTTATCTTGATCTCTCACTTGAATTTGCTACACATTTTTAGAGTTTTACAGTAGATATGTTATCTCATTGAGTTCAGCTTGAATAACTCTGTCCATAAGTCGACTGCACACCACTGATGAACTGCCATAGGTTTTACCTGCTTGATTTCCTGGTTGATTGCAACAAGGTGCTACAACATGCTTCAACAATGTTCAATAATGATATAATTAGCTATTTTTAAGTTGAATAAGTACAGGTAGCTAATAAGGACTACTGTATTTTTGTTATTTCTATCATTTCTTTAAGCTTTAAGCATGAGTTTCTGCAGATGCTAGAAATACAGAGTAACACACAAAAAACTCAACAGGTCAGGCAGTATCTATGGAGAGAAATAAACAGTTGACATTTCAGGCCAAGACCCTTCATCAGGACAGGAAAGGAAGAAGCCAGAAGAAGTTGTTGGGGGAGGGGAAGGAATATAAGCTTGCCAGGTGGTAGGTGAAACCAGGTGAGTGGGAATGTGGATGGGAGAAAGGGATGAAGTGAGAAGATGGAAGCTTTTAGGAAAGGTAAAGGTCTGAAGAAGAAGGCATCTGAGTGGAAAGGAGAATGGACCCTGAGAGAAAGGGAAGGAAAGGCACCAGGGGGAGGTGAGGAGCAGAGAAGGGGAAAGAAGGGGCCAGAGTAGGGAATGGGAAAAGAGAGGAGGAGGGTGAAATTGCAGGAAGTTGGCAAAATCAATGCTTATGCCATCAGATTGGAGGCTACACAAAAACAAAACATGAGGTGTTTCTCCTCCCTCATTGTGGCAGTAGAGAAGGCCGTGGACTAAAATATTAGAATAGGACATTCTGCCTGTTGTGATGGAGTGAAGGTGCTCAACAAAGTGGTCCCCTAATCTATGCCAATTTTCATTGATATAGAGAAGGCTACACCGGGAACATCAAATACAGCACGTAACACCAGCAGACTTGCAGATGAAGTGTTCCTTACCTGGAAGAATTGTTTGGAGCCCTGAATGGTATTGAAGGAGGAGGTGCAGTATGTGTACCACTTGAAGAGATAAGTGTTAGGAGGGAGATCAGTGAGGCAGGAGAAATGAGTCACGGAGATGGTGATTCCCGTGGAGAGTGGTAGTGGGATCAGGGTGAAATCTGTTTAGTAGTATGATCCCATTGAACGTAGCAACAGTTACAGAGAGTGAGGTGCTAGATGCAGAGGCTCATATGGTGGTAGGTAAGGACAAGGGGAACTCTACCCTTGTTACAGCTGTGGGAAGATGGAGTGAGGGCCAGTGTCTGGGAAATGGAGGAGATGTGGGTGAGAGCAGCATCAATTGTAGAAAGAATCCCCATTCTTTGAAGGTGGAAGATATTTCATATCTATAAGTCTTTGTTCATTTTGAATTACACTTTGGGATAAGTTTGTTGATCACTCGCTTTGGGGTCATCTTATTAGATATAACTGCTCCATAAATATGACGTGTGAAATTAAAATACAAATGGTAAAAAATAAAAGAAACAAAACCACCAAGATACTCATTTATTTTCAAATTTTTGCAAACCATTCAGATATTACTACGTGAAAAACAAAAGGATGAAGAAGTGGTAAAAGTGAAAGAAGCCATGGTTCAGCTTGTTCAAGAAGCTGCTGCTCAAATCAAAAAGGAGGTTAAGTCAGATGATTTTTCTACACTTATTTAATTCTGATGGTTGAACACATGGCCCTAACTTAATGTTCAATATGGTATCAATAATTTAAAACAAGTAGAAAATATAAAACATATAAGCACTTTGGTAACTTAAGGTTTCAGTTTGCTATTACTTTAAGTCTTGCAGCTTCAAAGCATTGTCAAAAGTTTGTTTAATCATGTTGGAAGACATTGAGAATAACCATGGATAATCGGTCTGACTGAGAGAAAAATCAAAGCTTTGAATGTCCACAAAATTTCTGTTCAGTTGTGAGTGAAATCAAAGGAATGATTCCTTAAGATGAGGAAATTCAAACCTTTTGAATTTATCCCATAAACTATTAACTTTGGCAGATCTGTATTTTATTTGTATGTTACTGGTTCAGAATTTCCTTTGTCGAAAGCAATTCCAGTTCTACGAAACTGACCACACCATGTCTGAATGGCTAACTTGTTTTGATTATGCCCAGATCTATGAGGAGGCAAATGAACAGAGCATTAATCAGCCTGATCAGCAGTCACTTAGTCAGTGAGCAAGGTCTGTTTCTTATGGTACAACAATCATTTCAAATTTAGTCGATTGATCCACTCTGAGTATCTAAGAACTGTAACCAAGAGTCAATTGAAACTATACAGGTATGCCTTGTGTGTAATTAGTTAGGTAAAGACTGATGACCAACACTCAATTGAATCTAATTGCAATGAAGAGCATGAAATTGGCTCATTAATTGGCTGACACTGCTACAGATCAGTTAGTTTTAAAAGAGGAAATGAGCCATTTTCAGAACAATCCTATTGCTTTCTTTAATGCTGGAGTATATATTATTTGTCAAAATTCAGTTAGAAAACTTAAAAACATTTTTTTAAAACATTTATGAGTTAGCATGGTTCTTCAGCGTAATTTCACTCTGTTGGATATGCAAGGGTCCTGCATGTTGTGGATATTAATTTTAAAATTTGGTAATAATTGCCCTATTACACTATTATCCATGAACTAATAGTTCTAATTTAGTTGATGTTGACCCTGTAGACAGAGGATAGTGAAAAAAAACCACCGAGTGTTTCATAGGGATCTCCCTACCCCCTATTTGTGACATTTACCAGGAGCATTGCAGACAAAGGGACCAGAGCATTGTTGAGGATCCCTACCACCTATGCCACAATCTCTTTGACACACTACAGTTACAAAAGAGGTACAGAAGCATCAGGACTCGGACTGCCAGACTGGATAACAGCTTCTTCCCTCAGGCTGTGAAACTAATGAATACACTGCTGCCACTGAGGTCTCCTCACTAGGACAGTGAGCTGTTTACTCTTTACCTGAGCTACGCTTTACTAAATGCATTTTGATTTATATTTTAACTTATTTATAGTATGTTTTGGTTTATGTGCTGTGTGATACATGTGTGGGTGCACTGTGGTCCGGAGGAATATTTTGTTTGTCTGTATACATGTACAAGCAGATGACAATAAGCTTGAACTTTATTTAATTTGAATTCAAAGCAAATGACATTTTTGTAGAGTAGTGTATTGGGAAGTGATCTACAAGCCATCCCTCAGTTAAGAATGCATAAGTAATATACATCTCTAATATGAATGAGTTCCTATATTATTGAATTTAAAAGTACAACATGCATACATGCATTCATTCCTGCAAATGGTAGAACTAGTTTTCTCTCCCCGCTTTTAGTAGTTGTTCTTTCTTATCAGTCTCATGTGCTTTTGATGTATGCATTATAATATTGTGGAGGAATAGTAGGTTTTGTATATTTCTGGAGTTAAAATGGAACCTACTCATTGCCCTGGGACAGACTGTATTGTTTAATATATTTGTTGTAGTTGTGCTTTAAAATGAACCAAACCATTTTTTAAAACTTACATTGAAGTAAAATGTACAAAGGATATGCAATAACATTCTCAATTTTGTTTTTGTTGCAGGTTGAAAGTGTCAGGAAACAAAGTAATATAAGGATTTCTCGTTTAACTGAGGAATTATCTGATATGCAAATAGTAAGTGTGACATCCAAACTGAACGTGTCAACTTTATAACGGTAAAATGTGGTGAAGGCAGCTGAACTTGACCCAGAATTGAAATACTCGCTTATTTATCTTATTCATAAATGTTCTTCAGTTGAAGTCGAAAGCAAATGTGGATTCATAATGAGGGCAAAGGCAAGTTGCTTTGAAGTACACAGGATGAAGTATAGCCTGTTGGTCATTAAAAACACTGGAATAGATAAGTTCACTATTAAGAAAGGCATAAATGAAAACTTGGGGCAAATTTGCCTAAATAGAGGTGATGTTTTGAATATAAATACATACAAGTTTATTAATGCTTATGCAGATAGGTAAGCAACTACAGAGTCACTGAGAGATAATTTCCAAAATTAGACCCTTATTTTCCAAGCAATATTCCTGTCCATTTTAGTACATCAGAAATGAATTCACAGCAAATAAAGCGTACTTATTGTTGTAAAATAGCTAAGTCAGCAGCCAGTTTGTACACAGCAAGCTCCCACATCGAATAATGTGATAATGATCAGGTAGTCTGTTTTAATATTGTTGATTTAATGATGTTGTTGAAGGGATAAATATTCAGTGAGGTAGTGTCCCTTGTGACAGATTGCTAATGCTGGAGAAATTCAGCAGATCAAGCAGCATCTGTGGGAGGAGAGGAATTATCATTTTTTTTTCAGATCAGAACCCTGCATCAGGATACTCCTGATCTTTGGCAATAACTTTTAGTATATTTTGTATTCACTGCAGAGAGTATTTGGAGACTTAGTTCAATATGTACTTGTTTTTAGTATGTCAAGGTACATTGTGCTTGGGAAATAAAACTATATCTTTAAGAGTTGCGCAATCTATGAGGCAGCACTTGGACTATTTCAAACTGCTTTTACAATTTTATTATAGGAAACTATTTAGTACTTTAATGAAAATAAATACAAAATAGCTTTTTAGCCAATTATCAAGTTCAAGCCTTTTTTAAAAACCTGGTTAGACATTCCAATCACTGAGGTTTATTTGTCAATGTTATATATCGCATAACTTGAGAAATTGTTAATGTTAAACACTACGAATGACCAGTGCAGACAAAATAAATACACAGTGCAAAAGCCTTTATTGCTTTTGGTGTTGAATGATATGGAGATGCCTCAATTAAAATGAATCACTATCACAAACAGACGCTCTTCTGAAATAAAAGCAGAAAATGCTGGAAATATTCAGTTGGTCAACCAGAAGAAAAGAACGGAGTTTTTGGGTTGATGACCTTTTATTAGAACTCTTTGGTGAAGGTTTATCAACTGAAAACGTTAATTCTGTTCATCTCTCCGTAGATGCTGCCCAATCTATCAAAAATTTCCAACATTTTCTATGTTTATTTTAGTTTTTCAGCATCTGAAGCTTCTCTAAAATGGTAGGTTTAAATTCTTTACCAACTTTTATGATATGCATCCGTCTGATAGAATTGTGAAGATAAACAAGGTCAGATTGAACGAGCCAGAAGAGAGAAGCGAGCTGTAGAAGAAGAACTTGAAAAGGTAAAAAAAAAATGACAGTTTTATTGAATAAATTCTTAACTTGTGCAAACATCCATTGCTTTCCTCTCCAACCTAATTTTCTTTCTGCATTGTATGATACTTAGTTACAATAGAAATTGCAAGTCCTGCACATTTTGAATATCACTTCTACTTTATACTTTATTGTCGCCAAACAATTGGTACTAGAACGTACAATCATCACAGCGATATTTGATTCTGCGCTTCCCACTCCCTGGATTACAAATATTAAATATTAAAAATAGTAAAAATAGTAAATATTAAAAATTTAAATCAGAAATCATAAATAGAAAATAGAAAAATGGAAAGTAAAAAAACCGAGAGGCAGGTCCGGATATTTGGAGGGTACGGCCCAGATCCGGGTCAGGATCCGTTCAGCAGTCTTATCACAGTTGGAAAGAAGCTGTTCTCAAATCTGGCCCTATGAGTCTTCAAGCTCCTGAACCTTCTCCCAGAGGGAAGAGGGATGAGAAGTGTGTTGGCTGGGTGGGTTGTGTCCTTGATTATCCTGGCAGCACTGCTCCGACAGCGTGTGATGTAAAGTGAGTCCACGGACAGAAGATTGGTTTGTGTGATGTGCTGCGCCGTGTTCACGATCTTCTGCAGCTTCTTTCGGTCTTTGACCGGACAATTTCCATACCAGGTTGAGATGCACCCTAGAAGAATGCTTTCTACAGTGCATCTATAAAAATTAGTGAGAGTTTTAGGGGACAGGCCAAATACCTTTCGTTTTCTCAGGAAGTAAAGGTGCTGGTGGGTCTTCTTGGCAGTGAACTCTGTTTGGTTGGACCAAGTCAGGTCATTTGTGACATTGACCCTGAGGAACTTAAAGCTTTTGACCTGTTTCACTTGCGCACCACTGATGTAAATGGGGTCGTGCGGTCTGCTACTCCTTCTGAAGTCAACAACCAATTCCTTCGTCTTGCTGATGTTGAGGGATAGGTTATTGTCTTTACACCATGCCACCAGGTTCTTAATTTCCTTTCTGTACTCAAACTCATCATTACCCGAGATACACCCTACAATTGTTGTGTCATCAGCAAACCCCCATGAGTTTGATGGAAACTTGGCTACACAATCATGGGTGTACAGTGAGTACAGCAGGGGGCTGAGTACACAGCCTTGTGGGGCACCTGTGCTCAGAGTGATTGTAGAGGAGAGCTTGTCCCCTATTTTTACTGCCTGGGTCCTGTCTGTGAGGAAGTTGAAGATCCAGCTGCAGATCTGAGTGCTAAGGCCCAGGTTCCGGAGCTTAGGAATCAGTTTATTTGGAATGATGGTATTAAAGGCAGAGCTGTAGTCAATGAAAAGGAGCCTTACGTATGTGTCTTTATTCTCCAGGTGTTCTAAGGAGGAATGTAGGGCCAGAGAGATGGCATCTGCCATTGACCTGTTGCTCCGGTAGGCGAATTGCAAAGCATCGAGGTTGACCAGTAGGCTGTGATTGATGTGTGCCATAACCAATCTCTCGAAGCACCTCATAGCAATTGATGTCAGAGCCACAGGTCGATAGTCATTCAGGCATGCCACTTTGCTCTTCTTCGGCACTGGGATCATCATTGCCTTCTTAAAACACAAGGGGATCTTAGACTGAAGCAAGGAGCAGTTGAAGATGTCAGCAAACACTCCAGCTAGCTAGCTCGCTTGCACAGGCCTGGAGAACCCGTTCCGGGACGCCATCTGGGCTGGTCGCCTTCCTTGGATTTATCTTCAGGAAGACCCTTCTGACGTCCTCCTCGGTGACAATGAATCTCGGTGCCACCAGGTCCAGTTCATCCGGAGGGAGCAGGACGCTCCTGTTCTGTTCGAATCTTGCGTAGAATACGTTAAGTTCGTCAGGAAGAGAGGCGCCACAGTTATTGATATTCCCAGCCTTTACTTTGTGCCCAATGATCTCATTTAGACCCTGCCATAGTCTACTGGCATCCCTTTGGTTAGCCTGGGCTTCCAACTTGGCTCGATATTGCCTCTTGGCGCCCTTAATGGCTTTCTGGAGTTCACGCCTGGATTCTGTGTAGCGACTGGTATCCCCGGACCTAAAAGCCACAGCTCTAGCCTTTAAAAGGGACTTGACCTCATAATTCACCCAAGTTTCCGGTTAGGGAATATCCGGATCGTCTTGTGAGACACACAGTCCTCCCTGCATTTCCAAATAAAGTCTGTGACAGCTGAGACATACTCATCGAGGTTAGCTGCCGAGTCCTTGAATACTAACCAGTCCACCAATTCAAAGCAGTCACGGAGGACCTCATCCGTTTCCTCCGTCCAACGCGACACTACTTTTGACACCGTGACCTCCCGCTTCATTTTCTGTTTGTAAGCTAGGAGGAGGAGTACGGCCTGATGGTCCGGTTTTCGGAAGTGAGGTCGTGGGACGGAACGGTAGGCATCCTTGACTGCTGTGTAGCAGTGGTCAAGTATATTCGGGCCTCTAGTGGGGCAGGAGACATGTTGGTATAACTTTGGCAGCGCCTTTCTAAGGTTGGCCTGGTTAAAGTCCCCGGCTGTAATGAGCAAAGCCTCTGGATACCTGGTCTAACTATTTTAACTGATATTGTTATATTTCTCCCATTTGGATAGGATCAGGTAAATAGTTCAGATATTTGAGATGAAACAGAAAACGCTAGCAATGATGGGTCAGGCAGTCTCTATGGAACTATGGAGAGCAAAATAAAGCCAACATTTTGGGCCAATTGCTTTCAATCTGTTGTGTTACATATTGTGAATGGACTGGAGGTAGAAAAAAATACCAGTGATTGGTGAGGCACATTGACACTTGGGCAGAGAACCAGAGAGTAAGCAACATCAGGCCAAGTGACACTCTTTTAAAAAAAAATAGTAAAACAATTCGGTATCAGTGATTGTCTTACAGTTTTGAGTGAAGATCATGACTCTTTAAACTATTATTTTATGGATTTCTAGCTCTTGTTTTAAGATGTCTGGCTGCTGGCCACAGCTTGATCAGCATGTGCCATAATTACTATGAGATTTCTTACAGTTAGCCTTTAATCTCTTTAGTTCTGCATTTTCATACAAAATACCTTTGCCAATTCTCTTTGTCCCTTAGCATTCTTCTATGCTGCCCACCTGCTTGACTGATCTTGTTTTGTAAACTGTGAGCATGAAAATTTGACTTAAGCAGTAAAACACTTGAGGCTTGAATAATTAGTGTGGTTGTTGTAAGAAATGGAATGACAATAAATAAGTTGGTGTTTTTTTTCTCATAAGTTGCACAACATTACATTTTAAAAATTAGTTCTCTTGTCTTCTACAGAATATAAAGTATAAGTGTGCTGCTAGGCTTCAGAAGCTATGAAGGTCTTCATTGTTATTTATTTTACCAATAATGCCGACATTTAAAACTTTAAAAAAGCAAGGAACAGAGTGTCCATGTATCAGCTTTTATATTTGAATGACTACAGACTAGTTTTGTGCTACCTTCTCAGACTTAATGTGCTGTATCCACAATTTGAATTTCTTGTTTTCACCCATCTAGTTAGAATTTATTCATGTACTGTATAAATAGAAAGTACCACATCCAATTTCTTTCAAGCAAATTTCCAATGAAGTCATGTAAGTTTGTTTAAAGCTAGTCAAAAGCCCATATTTTTGGATGCTCAGGAATTAATAGGGAATGCATTAAACTTGCCATGGACGTCGTTAAGTTCTTACATATATAGAGTATAAATATAACCTATGGAATTTTCATGGTTGGAGTGTGCTAAAGAGTGAATGAAAAGCACTTTTGTTATTTTATAAATTGATTCTAAGATATCAGAAAATTAAATTATTGTAGGTTAGAGTTACATGCTGAGAAATTAAAACCAGCAAGTCATACAAGAATGACTAAAAACCAGAACATTCAGAAGTAAGGATTCTTTAAACAAAGCCTACCCTGTAGTTATTTGTTTTGTGGGAGGGTGATGTGGTCAATGTTGGCAGAGCTATGTTTATGGCTGCTTTCTGTGAAAGGGGTTGGAGGAAAATCCAGTGAGTTACATTGATATTCCAGTGCTTCTGAGTTCCTTCAAGAGGGTTAAGTAGGAAAATTCCAAGACACTGACCTAGTGACAGATAAGGAATTGTAATACAATGTAAATTAGAAGGCTGGTTAACTTGGAAGATAAATGTTATTTGTTTATATAATGTGTAATAATTACCATATTTCTAATTGATCTCAATGCCATGAGTTACTTGGGTATACTTAAGACAGTTTTTGCAGCTGCCAAGACATAGGATACTTGCTGCCTGTCAAAATGTTAAGTAGAGTTTTAGAAGTGAGAGTTCAGTGTGTCCAGGAAGGCTGTACACAAGATGTGCATTCTGTATGCAGATAGAAGATTCAATGTAGCATTTCAACAAAATCTGGCCTAGTAACTTTCATTCTCTGAATGCAGATGCTTATTTGCTATTTTTAGTTTTCTCTTATAGAATGTTGTCTGTATCTGAAATATAACTGAATAGTTTTCTTAAATAATGATTATGCCCAAGTAATTGACAATCAGTACTGACATTTAAACACCTTTTTATCTTAACCACTTAACATATTCATTTTGAGTCTTCTCTCTCTCTTTTAAAATCCTGTTCAACAGCTGATTGAAACTCTAACGTCAAAAGTTCTGTTTCAGATATATCGAAATGGTGCCAACAATGAAGATCGCAGAAAAATTGATGAACTACACCAGCGATGTTTGAATGCAGAACGTTCAAAAGATGACCTCCAGATTAGTCTACAAGCAGCTCAAAATAAAATTAGAAAACTTGAGATGAAGTAAGGACTATGTTACAATGTTTGTTTTGTTTTCTTGTCTTCCAGCATTGTGTTCCTCAAGTCTGTGATATTTGTTTACCAATTTCAAAATGTAAAGTGGTAGCATTAACAGTGAATTGGCATTGCATGAGAATATCCCAGCAGCATTTCTGAGAGCTTTTTAATCTTTGTCAATGCCCTGTTAAAGCTGCTATGGCATAAGCAGCCTTGGATAACAAGGACTTGCTTGGATTTAGTTATTCTCGTGCCTCATCATGACATAATTGAGAATATCTTAGAACCATTACCTAAACCTGCCTTTCCATATAGAGGCAAGAAGAAATTAACACAATGCTGACGCTGGAAATATGAAATTAGAACAGAAAATGCCAGAGATTTGGAGAAAGAGATAATCTAACTATTTTAGATTGTCTGTAGATCAGAACTAAGAAAACCTAAAAATGCTTTAAATTACAGAGAGGGGAAGGAAAGGAAAGAAAAACGAAAATACCTGTGGTAGGGTAGACTGGGCAACACAGTGGTGGTACAGGTTGAGAGAGTGTGATGAAGATCTGATATCATTACATCTGAATGAAATGTAAGTGGAATGAGATGAATGAGAATGGAAAGGGTGAGGGAGAAAATCAGTTCAGGAGAAGGAATATCCACCAGTTCCCTGACATTTTGCCTTTTTGAAATATATAATAATTAGGTGTAGTGATGTTTTCCTAATTATTTTTAAATGTGTGGATACAATTTACCTAAACAAGATTTACTTCCTCTTTGAGTTTGATTTCATTTATTTAATATATTCCGTTCTATCTTAAATGCACTTGTTACTCATGTCACCATCCAATGTCAGGCTTGTTATAGCTCCCTAATAAATAGCAAAGCTAAACAAGATTTTAAGATCTTTCCCTGCCATCCGTTCAATTATAAAAACAAAATGTTTGAAGCATGCAAACATATCATGCTTAATTGAAAAGAGAAATAATTGGTAATATTTCAGGTTGAAAGCTGATTGTTAGAGTGGCAAAGAGTTCTAATGAAGTGTCTTCAATCTGAAACATTTCCACTGTTTCTCCTTCTGTAGGTGCTGCCTGACCAGCTAGGTATTTACAACATGTTCAAATTTATTTATTTTTATTTCAGATTTCCAGCACTTGTATTTTTGGTTTTCTTTATTTTGTCACTGTGCCTGTATAGTATTGAGCTATTTGAATTGATATTCATAGCGTGTTTAGTTGGAATGGCGCATTGTTTCTGCCTGCTCTTGCCCCACTGAACACATGTCCACATACCTTGACTCCACTTTATTCCCCTTGGTTCAGTCCCACCTATGTCTACGATACTTTACATCTTCTCAATCTCCTCAACAACTTTCAATTCTCTGGCCCTGATTGCCACCTTTTTCACCAGGGATGTCCAGTCCCCATATGCTTCTATCCCCTACCACGAAGGCATTAAAGCTCTCCACTACATTCTTGACAGTTTACCTGATCAATTCCCCTCCACCACCAACCTCCTCCATCTGGCAGAAGTGCTACACCAGTCCATTTACATCCTCCCTCACCTCTAATCAGGGCCCCGAACTTTCTTTCCAAGTAAGGCAGCATTTCACCTGCAAATTTGTTAGGGTCATCTACTGGTTGAGAAGCAATTACTGTTCCTATACCTGGTCATATGAGCCCTGAGGCTCCTGTACCACCTTCCTGATGGCAACAGTTGGAAGAGGGCATGACTTGGTAGTGGGAGAGTCCTAATGATGGATGCTGCTTTCCTGCCACAACATTCCATGTATATGTGCTCGATGGTGGGGGGGTTTACCCGAAATTGACTAGGCCGTATCCACTACTTGTAGGATTTTTCATTGAAAGGTATTGGTGTTTCCATGCCGGGCTGTGATGCAACCACTCAATATACTCTCCACCACAAACTTTCCGAAGTTTGTCGGAAGTTTTAGACGTCATGCCAACTCTTCTCAAACTGCGAAGGAAGTAGAGTTGCTGATGTGCTTGTGTGCTGGGCCCAGTACAGGTCCTCTGGAATTGATAACACTGAGGAATTCAAAGTTGCTGATCTTCTCCACCTCTGATCCCCTGATGAGGTCTGGCTCCTGGACCTCCAGTTTCCTCCTCCTGTACTCAATAATCAGCTCCTTGCTCATCCTGACATTAAGAGGTTGTTGTTATGGCAGATTTTCAGTTTCAGTCCTATGTTCTAGGCACATGGCCAAGTGGTTAAGGCATTCATCTTGTTGAGTGAAAAACCAATGAAAGGGCATCTGCTGTGGACCTGTTGTGCCAGAAGGTCCAACTTACTTCTCAGACAGGAGTTGATGTGTTTTGAGAGGTTGGTGATAAAACATTTCATCACCGTGGATGTAAATGCTACTGGATGATAGTATTTGAAGCAGGTTACCATGTTCTTCTGAGGAACCAGTAAAATTGAGGCTTGCTTGAAGCAGGTGGATGCCTTAGACTGCCAATCGAGGGGTTAAAGATCTCAGTAAGTACTGCAGCCAGTTGATGAGCACAGTTCTTCAGTACTTAGCCAGGTACTCCAACTGGACCTGATGTTTTCATTGGTTCACCCTCCTGAAGGATGCTCTCATGTCAGCCTTAGAGACTGAAATCACAGATTCATTGCAGGCTGTGGGAGTTTGTGATGGTTCCTCTATGTTTTCAATAGGTAGGTACATTTAATGTCAGAGAAATGTATACAATATACACCCTGAAATTCTTTTACTTTGCAAACATCTATGAAAACAGAGGAGTGCCCCAAAGAATGAATGACAGTTAAATGTTAGAACCCCGAAGCCCCCTCAGCTCCCCCACCCACGCATAAACAGCAGCAAAGCAATGACCCCCCCCTTCCAGCAAAAAAGCATCTGCACCCTCCACTGAGCGCTCAAGTGTGCAGCAAAGCATCAGTAAAGACACAGACTTGCAGTACACAAAGACTACTTGTTCACCCGGTAATTCGACATACCACAGGCTCTCTCTCTCTCTAATAAGGGAAAAAGTGATGTCCTCATTTCACAGTGAGAGGGGAGACATAACAAAATAACTCGCCAACTTATGGTGTTAAAAGTCTGTTACATTACTTTTTCCGAACTCTGCTCAAAGATCTCAGGTCTCTGGGCATGCAGCCAGCTCGCTGCTTTCAATTTTCCGTGTACTCCCATGATGCACCAGTTTTGTGTGACAGCACCGACCGCGAATCCGCCCGCCTCCAGAGCCACAAAAATCAGGCACCCTAAAGGCGCGCTAGTCTTTCAGGCCGCATCCTTGGCATATCAAAAAGCGACCTGTCATGAGGCCCTGCGAGCAGGTCCCATTCCCGCAAAGAACCAAAATCAGTCTGTAACTCCAGGTTAGGGTCTTCAAAAGAACCCTGAAAAGGAAAAAAAAAGATATTAAAGGTAGAAATAGAGCTGTTTCTGAAGATGCAAGCAAAGGAGTTGCCTTTAGAAGCCAACATCCTAAGCTCCACCCTCCGTTGTTTGACAGTCAAAGCGAGCATAGAAGCCACTGAGCTCACCTGGAAGCAAAGCCTTGTTGTCACCTATGTCTCTTGATTTCACTTTGTAAGAGTTGATAGCATTCAAGCCCTGCTGCAGCTGTCGAGTATCCTTCATTGATTCAAGTTCAGTCGGGAATCGTCACTTCACCCGTGAGATGGCTTTCAAGAGATCGTACCTGGACCTCTTGTAACTTTAATGGTCGCCAGACTTGAATGCCTCTGATCTTGCCCTCAGCAGATTGAGGATCTAATGGTTCATCCACAAGTTCTGGTTGAGGAAGACTCTGAATGATTTTGTGTGGACACACTTGTCTGCGACTATTTTTATAAAGTCTTATCACCTGCCAACTTCCTTCATTTATTCCCCCCCCAACCCGTTTTCACCTATCACTTTCTAGCTTGTCCTCCTTCCCCTACCCCCCACATTATTCTGCCATCTTTCTCCTTCCATTCCTGTTAAGGGGGCTTGGCCAGAAACGTCACCTGTTTATTCATTTCCATGTATGCGGCCCGATTTGCTGAGTTCCAGCATTTCATGTGTGTTTGCACTTGTTCTTAGTTGACTTAATTGTTTTGAAATTTGTCGTCATGGTTACATGCTCTATGCAAGATTGAATATTTTAGAAAATCTTCAATAACATTTAGAAACAGACTTCCACTCTAAGTAGTTGTTACATGTACAAAATGCCAGAATTGTAAGTGGTTTCTCCAATGTCTCAGCTAGTTTTCAAGTAAAGTACACAGCCTGCTAAATGATATAGACTAAAGCCAAATTGTTCGGATGAGATAGGCTATTACAGTTGGAACAGTAAATGAAAAATTACTGTTGTGCTTCAGTGAGATGAAGAGAATATTCTACCTAGTTGTGCTCACTTTATAGTCATGAGGAAGAGATGTTTCGCTGCAAACAAATGGCCCAGAAACTGCAGAGCAGTCTGGAAAATATTCGTGGAGATTGTGATACAGTCAGTGAAGAACGGTTGAGGCTGCAGAGAGAAAATGAGCAACTTCGTAAAGAAATGGAAGAATTGAAGAAAGTTAGTCTGGACATTCAAAGGAAAGCGAAAAAACAGGTAAGTGAAAAGGACACAAAAAATGTTTTAGGTGGTAAAGGGTCAAATCTATATGTAGATCCTTCACTAGATATTGGGGAAAATGTATAGGACTTGTATTTTAGTACAGTGTAGCAAATTAGATGAAATGTTGATTGACCAAGTGTTAGAGACGAGCTGGAGATGATGATCTCCCTATTGCTCAGTTCTTAGCTGAACAGCCACATGCTTTGAACATCGGGGTAAGGAAATCTGACTTGAATTCCTTTAGGTTTAGATATACCAAGTAATCCTGACATTTAATTACCCCTACTCTAAGGCTGTGTCAACTATATTGGTAAATGGGGAGTTGTGTATAGAATAGACCAGCCAGCTAAAAGTGATAGACTTCATTCTCTCATGGGCATTTATCCAGTAATTTCATAGCTACTGTCACAAAGATTAATGTTTTTTTTTAAATCTGGATTTTGTTTTATTACTGGAATTTAAATTTTCTCAGCTTCCATGATTTGATCGTTGATCAGAAATTTGATTGGATCATGACCTTGGGATACCAGACCAGTGAATGGTAGAAAATACCATTGCACCATGTAAACAAAATTAGATAACCATTCCAAGATCATCAAGATTCAAGGACATGGGTGTAAGCTGGACATGAAGCTGAGTTTTGAATTGTTCAAATCGAAACTAATGTACATAAGTAAAATTGTGTTCCATGGAAATTAGCTGGTGTATTAATAATAGGGGAGAATTGAAAATGGAGGATGCTCTTTGGAGCATTCTTCATTTGAAAGTGAACTATAAAAATTGTTCATCGCCCCCCCCCCCCCCCCACACCCCGGAAGTCTTCATGTTTTATTGTTTTACAACATTAAATCACAGTGGATTTAATTTGGCTTTTGACACAGATCAACAGAAAAAGACTTTTTGTGTCAAAGTAAAAACAGATCTCTGCAAAGTGATCTAAATTATTACAAATATAAAACTCAAAATAATTGATTGCTTAAATATTCACCCTCTTAAAATGACACACCAAATCATCACTAGATTAGATTCAGCTTTATTGTCATTGTGCTGAGTACGGATACAAAGCCAATGAAATGCATTTAGCATCTGACCAGAAATGCAAAGAATGGTGTTATTTACAAAATAACTGCGAATAAAAAAGTGTTACAGCACACAAATATAAAAGTACTGAGACAGTACAATACAAATGCAATACTGCTTAGCGCTGTGATGAGAGGTTCAGCAGTGTCACAGCCTCAGGGAAGAAGCTCTTCCTGTGCCTGCTGGTGCGGGAGTGGAGGCTCCTGTAGTGCCTACCGGATGGGAGCAGAGTAAAAACTCCATGCTTAGGGTGAGATGCATCCCTGATAATGCTTTTCACCCTGCCCAGGCAGTGTTTATAGTAGATGTTCTCAATGGTGGGCAATTGGGTGCCGATAATCCGCTGGACAGTTTTCACCACACGCTGGAGTGCTTTGCGGTCCGATATGGGACAATTGCCATACCACACTGAGATGCAGTTGGTGAGTATGCTCTCAATGGTACAGTGGTAAAAGTCCGTCAGTATCCTGGGACGGAGGTGAGTTTTCTTCATGCTCCGCAGGAAATAAAGGCGCTGTTGCACCTTTTTGATCAGTGCAGCTAATTGGTTTTAAAAGTCACGTAATAGTTAGGTAGAGATCTGTTTTTGGAGACCTGTGTACAGTCAAGATGTTTCAACTGATTATAGTAAAAATACACCTGTATCTGGAAAATCCAACTGCTGGTGAGTCAGTATCTTGGGAAAAACTACACCATGAAGACACAAGAACACTCCAAGCAACTCCACAAAAGGTTATTGAAAGTACAGGTCAGGAGATCAATACGAGAAAATTTTCAAGTCATTGAATATCCCTTGGAGTACAGTTAAGTCGATCATCAAGAAATGGAAGGAATATGGCACTGCTGTAAATCTGCCTAGAGCAGGCTGTGTTCAAAAACTGACTGACCATGCAAGAAGGGAACTAGTGAGGGAGGCCACCAAGAGACCTATGACAACTCTGGAGGAGTTACAAGCTTCAGTGGCTGAGATGGGAGAGACTGCACATACAACAACTGTTGACCAGGTGATTCACCAGTCACAGCTTTATGGAAGAATGGCAAAGAGAGAGCCACTGTTGGGGAAAAAAAACTCACATGGAATCTCAGCTAGAGTTTTCCAGAAGGCATGTGGGAGACACTGAAGTCAGCTGAAGAAGGTTCTATGGTCTGATGAAACCAAAATTGAGCTTATTGGCCATCGGACTAAACGCTGTGCATGGTGTAAGCCAAATACTGCACATCATCTAAAACACACCATCTGTATCGTGAAGCATGGTGGTAGCTGCATCATGCTTTGGGGTTGCTTCACTACAGCGGGCCCTGGGAGGCTTGTGAAAATAGAGGGTAAAATAAATGCACCAAAATACAGGGAAATCCTGGAGGAAAACCTGATGCAGTCTGCAAGAGAACTGCAATTTGGGAGGTTTGTTTTCCCAGCAAGACAGTGACTCCAAGCGTAAAGCCAGAGCTACGCAGGAATGGCTTAGAAACAAAGAAGTTAATGACCTGGAGTGGCTAAGTCAGAGTTCAGATCTCAATCCAATTGAGAATTTTGTGGCCAAACTTGGAAAGGACAGTTCACCATACAATCTGACAGAGCTTGAGCAGTTTTGTAAGTTAGAATGAGGAAAAATTGAAGTGTCCAGATGTGCAAAGCTGATAGAGACTTACCCTCACAAACTCAAGGCTATAATTGCTGCCAAAGGTACATCTACTAAATACTGACTTGAAGAGGGTGAATACTTATGCAATCAATTATTTTGTGTTTTATATTTGTAATTAATTTAGATCACTTTGTAAAGATCTGTTTTCACTTTGACCCAAAAAGTCTTTTTCTGTTGATCTGTGTCAACAAAGCCGAATTAAATTCACTATGGTTCAATGTTGTAAAACGATAAACATGAAAACTTCTGAGGGTGAATACTTTTTATAGGCACTCTGTTTTGAAGTACTAAAGGCACACAGATTAGTCTAGAAATATCTAAACTTGGGAAGCTTCAACTGGGCTAATGTATAGAGTTGCTTACATAAAAGAAAAAATGGGGGGAGCCACATTTGTATTAGAATAACGGATATCATAGAATAACATAATTAAGGCAGAAGAACACAAAATTGAAAAGTCTTTACCATATATTCAAATAGGCATATGCATTTTTATGTGCTTGTAAGCTTGCAAATTATTTAATAATTCATGCATCTTTTGTTTCTTTACACAATCAGCTAACATCTTTCATTTAAAAAAAAGAGATGAGATGAAGTTTAGTTTCTGCCTGTGTACCAGTAATGTGGCGGTGGAGAGGGAGAAAGAATCTTAAATGGCTAAGCTGTATAGCATATTTATGTTTGCCAAAATTTTCACCAGTAATTAATATTCCATCTGCTTGCCACCCATCATTGAGAGCCCGTCTAAATTCTTTGCTGTTGGTCTTGATCGAAATGTTTTTGAATACACAGATGTGATCATGGTATGACAAATTGCTGTTTGTATGAAATCCAGTCTCTGAGTTGAATTGGGCAAAAGCACTATATTTTCCTTATTTCTTTATAACAAAGAAATATGGAAAATATAGAGCTTTTGCCCAATTCAACTCAGAGACTTGTCTGTAGAACCTATGTTGGCTCACAAAGCAATCCCACTTGTCAGCCAGTTTTTGCCTGTCACATATTCTCCCAACTCTCCCATGTACCTACACTTACCCTTAGACCTTTAAAATTTGAAAATGTATCAACATACAAAATGAATTTGTTCAAAGCTTTTTGACAGTCCACAAGTTTTGTTTCATGTAGGTAGCAACTTTAGAACATGAATGCTCTGTGAAGGAACGTGGATTTGAAATTCAGCTACAGGAACTAGAGGAGACTAATCGGAATTCAAACACTGAACTGAAACGCTTATTAGCAGCGCAGCAGAAAGCAACAAGTCGGTGGAGAGATGAAGCGAGGAAACTAACTGAAGCCTTTGAAGTTAAACAAAACAATCTGAAGTGAGTAAATTCTACTGTGTTAGGTCTTTAAGGATTAAGAGGAGAGGGTACAAATTAGTTTACTTTAATGATGTTAAAACAGGACGTGTTACCATAAAGAGAGATGCAAGAGACTGCAGATGCTGGAACTTGGGGCAACAAGCAGTCTGCAAGAGAACTCAGCAGGTCCAGCAGCATCTGTGGGAGGAAAAGAAATGTTGACTTTTGGGGATCGCTGATGATTCCTTTCATCCCAGCAATGCTGCTAGACAGCTGATACATCACTTTAACTCAGTTTATGAAAATTTTACAAAGGGCAAAATTCATTTGAGTTTTAAGTTACCACATGTAACTGATTACATGAAACAAGATGGGTATGATGCCAATAACAGCTGTCTCCTCTGCTATAATATTTCTATGATTCTGTTTTCTTGTTTACCTAAGTGCTATCCCCTTACATACAAAACTTTAAATCATTTGTAAAGTAGCCTTGGCATCAACACTTTCACTTTTATACAAAAAATCATGTCTTTCTGATTGTACAATTTTATTTTTCAGTTCATTCTGATTTTCCTTTCCCAAATTTTCTGCATACTGCTTTGAACTAGATTTGCTATCTACCCACTTTACTAACATCTCTTTCCATTGTGTTTTTTCTAAAAGTTTACTAATGATCTTTTGCATTGTTTGAACTCAATAATATTAATTATTTTGTAACCAAGTCCAATTATGATCTTGCTTAGTGTATGACCATAATGTTGCACAACAACTGGCCCATGCCAGCCTCTGAGAGATTTTGTTGCATGCAGTCAAAGGATTTACCAAATGTGAATTTGAGTAACTACCAGCTCAGATTTTGCCTCTAAGTAGAACTCACACACGTTTCTTTCTCCAAATACTCTCCTAAATTGAGCCTGCATTGAGTTTAGAAATCATTGAATTTTTACAATAGGACTGTATTGGAAAACATAATTTCCATTACTGTATGAAACTGTTCAAAAATATTTGAACACCTCTCTTGAGTTTTACATTCTCAGAAAACTGGTGGCCTCTAATCTTGGGTAAAATAAAGTAAATCCAAATTTTGTTGATGAATTGCATATGCTGAAATTCAGCATTCCATATTTCTTTTGTCTGATTATATTCAACTCTTTTGAAGTACTGAGGCAATATTCATCTCAACCCTAAATTGTAGTCTGCTCATGTTGGGAATATTAACTTCTGAGGTAAGTAAATCCCAAATTAAGTACTTCATTCTTTCTTCCACTTTGCTGACAGGACTGAACTTAGTCGACAGAAACAGCATTCCCAAGAATTGGGTTTCCAGCTAGATGTCATGCATGAGAAAATGGCAGAGGTGAGATAGTTGATCTCGGTCATAATCCTAGTCCGGAACAGATTTATCTTGCATTCTACTTTAAGAGTTGGAAATTAGCATTTTTTCCAATCTGGTACCTACGTAGTTTAATATCTTCTGAATATGAAAGCTTTAGTATTTTTGAATAAGGTTTAATTGAAAAACCTAGGAACAATTAAAGCCTGCATCAATAAATGTTTACATTCTGTTGCCATGTGAATTGTCCTTTTGTATCATAATACTTATTATTATTATTAGTAGTAGTAGTAGTAGTAGTAGTAGTAGTATTTGCAAATTGAAGCAGAAGACAATTAATACTGATTGTCCACAGTTGAAAACATCTGAAAATAAAGCTGTAATTTTCAAATTATCTATACACATGGTAGAGATTACGTGATTGATAGTTCACTAGTCTGATGTCTATAATGCTTTGATACTTAAATATGAACCTGCTGGTATAATTTGGGATTTAAACATTTTCACATGGTATGACTGACTTTAAGCAACTTGTGTCTCCAAATCTGCTGAGAGTTTTTAAATCAATCCATCTCCTTGTGCAGAAGAGTGGATATTTTTCAGTTAATTCTTAAACCTAGTGGATCAACACTGAATAATTTATAACAAATTTTTGACTCAAAATATGCAGTCTTTATATTCCCCTTCAAATGATAGAAAATGTTGATTGTTTTGATGGAATTTTAACTCCAGTAGTCGTTATTTGGAATCATTTTCAAAATTCCAATAAATTCTCATAGTTTTGGGTGGGAATGCTAATTTTGCTATTCTGACAGATGGAAAGGATAAATAAATATATGAGCTGGGAAAGTTAAAAGATTGTTTTAGGAGTTCTTCCAGCCTGTAATTAGAACTTCAAATTTTAGTTTTGCTTGATACATAATTATATTTGCTGAACATCATTTTAATTTATACACTTGCCATCAGTTCATCTGTTTCTGAGAAATCATATTACAATTCTAATGCAAGAGTGGCAGGGTGGAGATGCGTTTCTACCATAAGAGATGTAAGGCACTCCTTCCCTCCCCTTGCCTGCAAGTCACCCTCAGGCAAGGTATACATCTGCTTAGTGTCTCCCCCCCCCCCCCCCCCCCCCCGGGATTAAGGTTTGCATGAAGCCATGGGAGTGGATGGTGGATGGTCATATGAGCCACTGGTACACATCACAAATCCTTGATTATTCAACCACTTCATCTCTGAAGAGTATTGAAAGTGGCTAGGGTCACCTGTTTGGTAAAGACACTGCCCAAAAGAAGGTAATAGCAAATGATTTTTGTAGAGAAATTTGCCAAGAACAATCATGGTCAAAGGCCGTAATCGCCCATGTCATCCGACACGGCACATAATGATGAATGGAAGGGAATTACTGAGTATAGCACCACATGAAAAAGTTAATGATCTTTCTCTATAGAAAATACGTTAGCCCAAAGTTTTGGAGTAGTGAACCTTACAGTAATTGTCAAGAATTGAATCTTTTATCTCACCATTAGGTATGGATTAATTTTTTTCATTCAGCTGTAGGACACAAAATTGATGACATGATAGGTCAAGTAAAATTAGAACAAATACCCTCCCTCCTGAATCATTGAGAGGAAAGAACAATAAATAGATAGAGACAACAATGGGATGAGACTGAGGGAGAGAAAAGGGGTGGGGGAGATGGGAGAGAAAAAATAAATTAGCCAACTCTTTAAAAAATAATTATTTAATTCCATTTCTGAACCACCAGGGCACTGTGGCACATGTGGAAATAAACCCTTACCGTTTTAAAAAAAAACTATATGATGTGAATCATTGGCTCAAAATGGCCATGGCTTGTTTTATTGGTATTAAAGCAATAAACATGAATTTCATTAAATCTTATTAACAGTCTTGAGGAGCAGATATATTGAGTTCCAACATTGCTAATGATAGTGTAGAAAAAAATCATCCAATAACTTATATTGGAACTCCACACTCATCCTTTTCTTTCACCACTAGTTGCTGTTTTTTTAACACTAAAATAATGAAGGGTATTTTGACATATCATTTCTGGACTACTATGTTTTTCTATAATCATTTCTTGCTGGGATCAATCAACAGGAATTCTGCAGATGCTGGAGTTTCAAGCAACACACATCAAAGTTGCTGGTGAACGCAGCAGGCCAGGCAGCATCTCTAGGAAGAGGTACAGTCGACATTTCAGGCCGAGACCCTTCGTGAGGACTAACTGAAGGTAGAGTGAGTAAGAGATTTGAAAGTTGGAGGGGGAGGGGGAGATCCAAAATGATAGGAGAAGTCAGGAGGGGGAGGGATGGAGCCAAGAGCTGGGCAGGTGGTTGGCAAAGGGGATATGAGAGGATGATGGGACAGGAGGTCCGGGAAGAAAGACAAGGAGGTGGGGGGGAGACCCAGAGGATGGGCAGGGGGTATATTCAGAGGGACAGAGGGAGAAAAAGGAGAGTGAGAGAAAGAATGTGTGTATAAAAATAAGTAACAGATGGGGTACGAGGGGGAGGTGGGGCACGAGCGGAAGTTAGGGAAGTCGATGTTCATGCCATCAGGTTGGAGGCTACCCAGACGGAATATAAGGTGTTGTTCCTCCAACCTGAGTGTGGCTTCATCTTTACAGTAGAGGAGGCCGTGGATAGACATGTCAGAATGGGAATGGGATGTGGAATTAAAATGTGTGGCCACTGGGAGATCCTGCTTTCTCTGGCGGACAGAGCGAAGATGTTCAGCAAAGCGGTCTCCCAGTCTGCGTCGGGTCTCGCCAATGTATAGAAGGCCACATCAGGAGCACCGGACGCAGTATATAACCCCAGCCGACTCACAGCCTCCAACCTGATGGCATGAACATCGACTTCTCTAACTTCCGCTAATGCCCCACCTCCCCCTCATACCCCATCCGTTATTTATTTTTATACACACATTCTTTCTCTCACTCTCCTTTTTCTCTCTCTGTCCCTCTGTCTATACCCCTTGCCCATCCTCTGGGTTCCCCTCCCCTTTGTCTTTCTCCCCAGACCTCCTGTCCCATGATCCTCTCATATCCCCTTTGCCAATCACCTGCCCAGCTCTTGGCTCCATCTCTCCCCCTCCTGTCTTCTCCTATCATTTTGTATCTCCCCCTCCCCCTCACACTTTCAAATCTCTTACTAACTCTTCCATCAGTTAGTCCTGACGAAGGGTCTCAGCCTGAAACATCGACTGTACCTCTTCCTAGAGATGCTGCCTGGCCTGCTGCGTTCACCAGCAACTTTGATGTGTGTTGCTGGGATCAATTATGTTTTCCATTTATTTTTGACACAGAATAACCTTAGATTAACCACAAATTTGTTTTAATGTATGAAAATGTTAAATCCAGAATATCAGAAAAGTTCATGTCTTTTCTATGAATTCGTCTTTTACATATTTCCATTTTTTATTTGAGGTAGTATGAGAAACAGCTGTCGGAAAATCAGGAAAAAATTAACAGACTTCAAAGGCGGCTGACTCACTCAGAGCACAGAGCAGCTACAGCCTCCCAAAAGGTAAATGGATGCATAGTCAGACAAGCTGCTTAACAACTGTATGATTATTTTAACTTTGAAGTGAAGGAGGTCTTTCTTTTTGTGCCGTTAAGTACCGAATCGAGCTATAAAATAATGCGCACTATAAGCTTGATGTTTGATTTCAAATGATCTCACAAATTTCTTGTGTACACCTCATAAGTGATTAAAGAGAATATTGCAGTGGAAAAGGGAGAGTGAATGTCATGGAATAATCAATGATGTAAATTACCTCTTAGTTTTAAGAAACAATGGACATACAATTATACCGATTGTAAACTGCCACTTAATAGGAAAGATATTGATGAGTATGTTTGCAGGAGAATTTCAGTGATGTGCAAAAGCTGTAGTGAGAATTAGAAAACTCATTAGAAACATCTATGTAGTCTGATTTGGAAATGATATTAGAGCAAAGAGATGGAAGGTCTTAAGTGTGTTTAGTGCAGTGTGTTTCTGGCCTAATGAAGGACTTAGCGATGCTGAGGTTGGTCCTCAGAAATGAGTAAGGCCAGGTGAAGCAAAGATCAATGGGGAACATCTAGAAAACAGGGATCAAAATATCATATCAATGGAAAATGAAATGGAGCACTCCAAAGTAAAAATCGTCAATTGAAGGAAGACCACTTTGAATAGGATGAAACAGATATGGCTGGGTCAAAGCTTGCCTGGGAAAACTGCAATTGAACAATGGGAGGTCATTAGTAATAGTATTTCAGCTATGATGTTAATGCATTCCCATAGCAGAGAAAGTGTAACGTTGAATCAGATTCATCGGTCTAGCAAGCGAGACAGAAATCACTGACTGCGAATAAATATAGTTATCATATATTTACAAAAACAGTAAAAATTCGACCAAACATTCATGTTCCCCAAGTTATGGAAACTACAAAGCGGAATATTCAACAAATATACATAGCTAAAAGCATGCACAGAGCACATCTTCCCAATGGTCATTTGCACCTCTTGCCTCAAAGGAAGAGAGTGAGAACCTCCCACAGGTGCTCTTCTATATATCCAAGATATTTGAAACCGGACATCAGGCAGCTAACCAATGAGGAAAAGCAGCTGCAGTTTCTAAACTAACTAATCACAACAAAGCAAGTTTTGAGAGGCAGAATAAACTGCGCCCTGCACAGGACACTCCACCCCTCGAAAGCTGTGAATAGGATAATCCTACCCTCAAACAAGTATGACTCTCACAAACTCCCAGAGTCACATATAAAACCCAAGAGTACAATACCCAGTACTGTAAACCCAATAAACACCTCCCAGTATACTACAATAATCCACCAACCTTCCTGTGCTCCAAAAGGCCACCAGCACCACCCTGGTGTGTAATAGCTAATGAGCTGGTCCTTCCACATAATCTTATACACTGACTCTCAGATGTGATCAACCAAGTAAGTGATGTTACCTGACCTATCAGGAATGTAAGTGCAGCATTCTTGACTAAGTGCAACTTTCCTTGGTGAGCAGGTAATCTAAGGTCATCGAAATCAGTTCCCAGCACTGTCTGGCTATACCATGCTGAGAAAGGCTATCATTCAAAATCTTCCTTCCTTTATAATAGCCCTCTTACCAACCAGCAAGGACAAAGTGCTCTTCCGAGAGGACTGGGGTGGCACACATATGGCATGATATGTCAACTGCACCACCCTGTGGGAACCATGGGTAGGCTTAGGAACGGCAAGTCCAGTAAGTGCCATTCAGTACCCAACAAGAACCCACCTTCGCAGCACTATTTGGCATAGACACAGCTGTTCCAAGGATACTGTTCCTGCTCACACTTGCCATTCACCTTGCACCTTGTACATGTACTCAACGTACCACCTACGCCAACACTCTGTGGGGAAATCACTAAGAGTCAGGACCTTTCAATTCAACAAATGATATGTAGGGAAATAACAGCCCTTAAGGCACTCGCTCCACCAGTGTTATTAAGGCTCAAGAACCATACTTGGGGTTGAGGTTGGCTGGAATAGACTATCCCCCCCCAAAACAGAATGCCAAAAGCCAAGAAGCCAGATAATTCCCCCCAGCAGTCTTTTCCCTCGTCAAGGGGATCAGTATCAGTGGCATCCCTTCTGTGGAGTAGTAAGGAGTCCTCGTACAAATTCAGTAATCTGACCCGTTGGTCCAGCGTGCAAATTCAAGTGCCATCCCCAGGAATGTATCACAGGATCTCCCACCACAAGTCAACAGCCACCACTTAGCCATTTTGTAATGCAAGGAAATACAAATGCACTCACTCACGATTAGTTTAAACGCAAACAACAGGAATTCTGCAGATGCTGGAAATTCAAGCAACACACATCAAAGTTGCTGGTGAACGCAGCAGGCCAGGCAGCATCTGTAGGAAGAGGTGCAGTCGACGTTTCAGGCTGAGACCCTTCGTCAGGACTAGTCTCGGCCTGAAACGTCGACTGCACCTCTTCCTACAGATAGATGCTGCCTGGCCTGCTGCGTTCACCAGCAACTTTGATGTGTGTCACTCATGATTAGTCACTGGATATTCAGAAAACACATAAACAACAGAACTACTAGAATTGCTCCCCAAATGTGGGCATCGCAAAGATGGAATAAAGTTGCCCAAGTTTCTACCCTGAAACTTAAATTTCATGTGGCCGATATGAAATGAATCATCCCTAAAACCAGTTGCATGGGGAAACACATAACAAAGTAAAAGATTAAGACACAGTAAATGTGTAACAGATTTAAAAA
Source organism: Mobula birostris (assembly GCF_030028105.1). NCBI lineage: Eukaryota > Metazoa > Chordata > Chondrichthyes > Myliobatiformes > Myliobatidae > Mobula > Mobula birostris. The sequence goes on from NC_092373.1 coordinate 153,724,991, forward strand.
AACAAGAAACAAAGTAAGAGACTAAACAAACTCAAGAAACAAAATAGCAGATTCAGAACACAAAGCCCAGGCTGTAGTCCTCTTCATTAAAATTTGGTATGGAAATAAAGTTTAAAACAATTAATTTCTCACTGAGAAAGCACACTTATCAGAAAACAACTGATTAGGAAAAAGCAACTGGGAAGGGACCAACACATTGACAGTCTCTTAAAGACAAAGTCTTTTTTCTCTTTCACGCAAACTGATGCGTGTGGCCACACCTCACATTTTTGCATTCAAATCATTCACACTCTATTTACAGGGAAGATGGATGACACTCTCCCTACAACAATGAGTTGTTAAACACCACTACACCCCCCCTCCCCCATCCAGATCCCCTTGCATTAACCATGGCCCTTTGTAGGAAGTCCTGAATGGAATGCGAGGAATCTGGCAGAGGACAAAAAGAGCCCTTGTCTGTAGAGGGCTTGAAGAATAACGCTCTCCCTTCAACAGTCTCCCTCTTTTGCTACCCCGGACAGTTACTCCTCCACATTGCATGGAGGGTGGGGGTGGGAACCTCATTTACCTGCTCCTGGCATTAAGCAATATATATAAAAAAATTATTTACAGGATATCCAGGATCCCCCACTCTTTGTCTAGTTATCCAACTTGTGTACTTCTATGTGCATCCTCTTTTACATACTCCAAACCTTGTAATAATTGATTCACTGTACTTGTAGGATGACCAACAGCTGCTGCTATTAAAGACAACACTACCTCTTTTATTGGGAAAAACCACCATGGAAACCATGTATCCTATCATTCCTGAAGTTAATTCAATATCCTCTGGTGGGCCACGCTATCGTGGTATAACTCTACAATAGGCCAACCGGTGTAGAACGTTGAAAGTGGGATGGGGAGGGGGAGATCCGAAATGATAGAAGACAGGAGGGGGGGAAGGGATGGAGCTAAGAGCTGGAAAGTTGATTGGCAAAAGGGATATGAGAGGATAATGGGACGGACAGGAGGCCTAGGGAGAAAGAAAGGGAGAGGGAGGAAGCCCAGAGGATGGGCAAGGAGTATAGTGAGAAGGACAGAGGGAGAAAAAGGAGAGAGAGAAAAAATATATATAATAAAAGATAAATAACAGATGAGGTACAAAGGGGAGGTGGGACATTAATGGAAGTTAAAGAAGTCAATGTTCATGCCATCAGGTTGGAGGCTACCCAGACAGAATATAAGGTGTCGTTCCTCCAACCTGAATGTCAGTGGCCACACATTTTGATTCCATGTCCCATTCCCATTCTGATATGTCTGTATACGGCCTCCTCTACTGTCAAGGTGAAGCCACACTCGGGTTTCACACATCTGCAGACTTCCTCGTGTTTGTTGGTGTAGAACTAGTGCCCCCCCCCCCCCACTGTGCTCCATTCTACTTGGAATTTTAAATTCCATTCAGTAAGAGAATTATATTTAACTTTAACTGCAGCTATTATACGAACCTGTAGTGATGCATTATGCTCAGAGGAAGCAAGCAGCATTCTCAGAGCATTATTGATCACATATTGGGACGATAGGCTTCCTAAAGTACCCATCTCTGTGTTAGATAGGCTCACTCCGGTACCTGCCCTCATCCCATATCCTCAATAACCACCCAGCCAAAGACTCCCTAGACTTTCATCTGTACCTATCCCTTAAACTCACTAATTTCATAGTAGAGAACTCCCTAACCTCTCTCGTCTCAAAGGTATCCATTGTACCATCCATTTCTGATCCTCTCCCTCCCCCTCCTGAGAGGAAGAAGCCGTAGGCCAGTGCCCCCCCCCCCATGTTGGCCCGTACTGTTTCAGGTACACGGTGGAGAGGGCATTCATTTTGAGGGATAAACCAAAGGGTCCCTGCTCCCTTCTCTCCCTCATTTTCATTATCTAGCCAGGCCTCCCCATCCACCAGCCCCACAGTAGGATCATCGCCCTGCCTCATCGTGGCTCAAACCTTAAAAGGGTTGGGCTGCCAACCAGCATCTAAGTGCTGTAGCTTCATTAACTGGCGTGCTATGTCTATATTCTTATCTCTCAACTTAGCAGCCCTATCCTGAGGCATCAATAGCGATTCTCTCAGAATAATATAGCGCTGACAGATTGTAAAATTCATTCTTGGGACTTGCTGTTGTTTTATACTGATGTCTTACAATGGCTGCAAACAGCCAGAAAGCATTCCGCTGGCTATCCTTTATCCTGGGAAAACCCAACAATCTAAGTATGGAGACAATGTGGTGTCCTATTTCAACACTGGCAAAATCTAACTGGTCTGACCAATCTACTGGCATTCCAATACCTATCAGTAGGTTATAGAGACTTCCAAAGCCCTCACTATTATCAGTCCACTCTGGCACTCTGCATCTCTCAAACAGAGGATCCACTCTTACAAATAACCTTTTAAAGAAATGCATTTCTGTTCAAAAGACCAGATGCTGCTTGCTCGCTGCGCCAAAATGTAATATTGAATCAGGTTCGCGGGTCTGGTGAGTGAGACAGAAAACAGTGACTGCGAATAAATATATTAATCATTTATTTACAAACAGTAAAAATTTGACCAAATATTCAAGTTCCTGAAGTTACAGAAACTACAAAGCTGAATAGTCAACATACTTAGCTAAAAGTGTGCACAGAGCATACCTTCTCAATGGTCATGTGCACCTCTTGCCTTACACAAAGGAAGAGAGTGAGAACCTCTCACAGGTGCTCTTCTGTATATCCAGGATATTTGAAACCAGACACCAGGCAGCTAACCAATGGGAGAAGCATCTGCAGTTTCTAAACTAACCAAACATGACAGGCAGAATAAGACACATCCTCCACACGACAGAATGTTAAAATTAAAGAGTTCCACCTTGACCAAAGATTTAAGGAATTGCAAAGATAAAAAGACCCTGATGGGAGTTGTATGCAGGTCTCCAAACAGTAGCCAGGACATGAAGTACTAATTACAAAGGGAGTTAAAAAGGACATGTAAAAAGAGTAATGTTATGATGGTCATGGGGGTTTTCTTATGTAAATTAGGAAAATCAGGTCAATGCCGGATCCCAAGAGAAATAATTTGTAGCATGCCTTTGAGATAAATTTTCAGAGGAGCTTGTAGTTGAGCCCACTAGGGAAAATGCAGTTTTGGTTTTGGGGTTGTGCAATGAATCAGATTTGATGAGGGAGTTTAAAGTAAACAAACACTTTGGAGCAGTGATCATAATATGATAGAATTCACCTTGCAGTTTGAGAGGGAGAAGCTAAAATTGGATGTATCAGTATTACCATTGAGTAAGGGGAAACATAGAGGTGTGAGAAAGGAGCTGGCCAAAGTTGATGGAAAGGGGATACTAGCCCGAATGACAACAGAGAAACAATGTCTGGAGGTTTTTAGGAGTAATTTGGAAAGCACAGGATCAGTTCATCCCAAGAAAGAAGCATTCCAAAGGGAAGATGAGGCAATTCAAAGACAGCATAAATAAGGCATACACTATAGCAAAATTAGTGGGAAGTTATAGGATTGGTATGCTTTTTAAAAAAAAACAGCAACAACTAAAGAAACAATCATGAGAGAAAAGATGAAATATGAAGGTAGCTAACTTAAAAAAGATACCAAAGTTTTTATTTCCCAGATATATAATGAGTGAAAGTGAAGCAAAAGTGCTCCGGACTCTGCTCAGTTCTGGTCACCTTACTACAGGAAGGATGTGGATACCATTGAGAGAGTGCAGAGGAGATTTACAAGGATGTTGCCTGGATTGGAGAGCATGCCTTATGAGAATAGGTTGCGTGAATTTGACCTTTTCTCCTTGGAGTGACAGAGGATGAGAGATGACCTGATAGAAGTATATAAGATGATTAGAGGCATTGACCGTGTGGATGGCCAGAGGCTTTTTCCCCGGGCTGAAATGGCTAACACGAAGGGGCATAGTTTTAAGGTGCTTGGAAGCAGGTACGGGGGAATGTCAGAGGTAAGTTTTTAACATAGTGGTGGTTGTGTAAAATGCACTGCCAGTGATGGTGGTAGAGGTGGATACAATAGGGTCTTTTAAGAGACTCTTAGATAGGTATAGAGAGCTTAGCCTAGAATTTCCCTACTGCATAGCCTTCTATTTTCCTGTTTCTAGAGTAGGTTACATGGTCAGAACAACATTGTGGACTTAAAGGGCCTGTAATGTGCTATAGATTTCTATGTTCTAGACTGTTGGAAGATGACAATGGAGAGGTAGTAAAGGGGAACAAAGAAATGGTGAACAAACTGATTAAGTATTTTGTGCCAATCTTTACTGTGAAAGACACCAGAGTTTGCCAGACATTTGAGTGTTAGGGTGCAGAAGTGAGTGTAGTCACTATTACTAAGATTCTTAGGAAGCTAAAAGATCTGAAGACAGATCAGTCACATGGACAGATGGAATACACCCTGGGGTTCAGAAAAAGATAGATGAAGAGATTGTGGAGGCATTAGTAATGATCTTTCAAGAATCTTTAGGGCTGGAGAATTGCAAATGTCACTCTACTCTTCAAGAAGGGAGGGAGGCAAACAACTGAAAATTATCAGCCAGTTAACTTATGTGGTTACAGTCCATCATTTAGGATGTGGTTTTGGGTTACTTAGAGACACACAATAAAATAGGCCAAAATCACCATGGTTTCCTTAAGGGGAAATCTTGCCTGAATAACCTGTTAGAATTCTTTCGGGAAATAACAAGCAGGATAGAGAAATGATTACTTGGATTTTCAGAAGGCATTTGATAAGGTGCCACACATGAGGCTGCTACACAAGATAAGAGTTCATGGTATTACAGGAAACATACTAACATGCACAAAAAATTAGCTGACTGACAGAGGCAAAGAATGGGAATAAATGGGGCCTTTTCTGGTTGACTACCAGTGACTAGTTGTGTTCCAAATGGGTTGGTGTTGGGTCCACTATTTTTCACAGTTTATTTTAAAGATCTGGATGATGGAATTGATGGCTTTGTAACTAAGTTTGTGGATGTGATAGATTTGCGAAAGATAGGTGAAGGGACAGGTAGTGTTGAGGAAGCAGGAGTCTGCAGAAGGACTTGGGCAGATTAGGAGAATGAGCAGGTGACAGTTGGAAAACTATCGTAGTGCTGGATTTCTTAAAGCAGGCATTCACAACCTGGGGCTCACAGAGTCCTTGGTTAATGGTAGTGGTCCATGGCATAAAAGGTTAGGAACCCCTGCCCTGAAGATTAACCAAAGACAACACACTGCAGATGCTGAAATCTGGAGTAAATCATCTGCTGGAAGAACTCAGTAGCATCTGTGATGGGAAAGAAATTGCCAATGTTTTGAGGCAAGACCACACGTGAAAATCTGACAGCAAATATAAAATAAAATACAAGAAATATTCTGCAGGTTTGTGAACAGGATAAAGCGAAATTACAAACGTTTGTACTTTTAAAACAAAATGTAGAATCTAATTGTGGAGGCAAGGGGTACAACAGACAAATTAAGATAAACACTTAAAACACTGACTCATCCATAATATTGTCATCAGTATCAAGCACATTTTAGGGACGGCGTAATGGCTTTGGAAAATGTGTGGAAGAAATCTAGCGGAATGATTCTAATGATGCTCATTCCTGTGATTGTTTTTGCCACAAAGGTAGCTGGAAGGAGATCTAACATACTTAAAATCTTTAAGAATATAGACAGAGAAAAAGTTGTTTCAGCTGCAAGGGACAACATGTCGAGGATGTAAGATGAAGGCAGGTGGCAAAAGAACCAATGCTAACATGGCACCCATTTTATACTTTTATATATGGATGTGAATAGATATAATATTTAATGCCCTATGTTAGGCCCAGCTTTCATGTATAATGTCACATAATCTAGTACTTTATTCCCTTGGTATAGTTAAAATATGAATTTTAGCCTTGTTACTCTATGCTTGTTTTGCATTAGAAAAATGGTTGGACAGGACATTATTGTCTGTAGTAGTGGGGGGGGGGGGTTTATATATTGCCTAATTATTTAAGTTTGATCCTTGTAGGAACTTTACCTGATCATTTCAAAAGGAAGGGGAAAAATGAATTGTTTAAACAAGTTTTTAATCACAGTCTGAAGAAGTTTCCCTTAGGACAGTATGGTGGTACAGCAGTTAGTGCTGCTGCTTCACATCTCCAGTGACTTGGCTTCAATTCCAGTCTGCGGTGCTATCTGTGGACTTTGTCTTTTCTCCCCATAAACATGTTTCTGTTTGATTCCATATTCCATGATATAGTCATAGTCATACTTTATTGATCCTGGGGGAAATTGGTTTTCGTTACAGTTGCACCATAAATAATAAATAGTAATAAAACCGTAAATAGTTAAACAGTAATATGTAAATTATGCCAGGAAATAAGCCCAGGACCAGCCTATTGGCTCAGGGTGTCTGACCCTCCAAGGGAGGAGTTGTAAAGTTTGATGGCCACAGGCAGGAATGACTTCCTATGATGCTCAGTGTTGCATCTCGGTGGAATGAGTCTCTGGCTGAATGTACTCCTGTGCCCACCCAGTACATTTTATAGTGGATGGGAGACATTGTCCAAGATGGCAAGCAACTTAGACAGCATCCTCTTTTCAGACATCACCATCAGAGAGTCCAGTTCCATCCCCAGAACATCAATGGCCTTACGAATGAGTTTGTTGATTCTGTTGGTGTCTGCTACTCTCAGCCTGCTGCCCCAGCACACAACAGCAAACATGATAGCACTGGCCACCACAGACTCGTAGAACATCCTCAGCATTGTCCAGCAGATGTTAAAGGACCTCAGTCTCCTCAGGAAATAGAGACGGCTTTGACCCTTCTTGTAGACAGCCTCAGTGTTCTTTGACCAGTCCAGGTTATTGTCAATTCGTATCCCCAGGTATTTGTAATCCTCCACCATGTCCACACTGACCCCCTGGATGGAAACAGGGGTCACCGGTACCTTAGCTCTCCTCAGGTCTACCACCAGCTCCTTAGTCTTTTTCACACTAAGCTGCAGATAATTCTGCTCACACCATGTGACAAAAGTTTCCTACTGTAGCCCTGTACTACCTTTGCCACCTACCATTTTGTGTAGATAAGTGGTGAAAGTAACAAAAATAATCAAGTAGATGTTGATGAGCAGATGAGAAGGAATAAATTTCAGGGTTACATAGAAATAAGGGGAGAAATATCAACTCTGGTTTCTAATGGTCAATTAACTGGTGCACTTTTCCTTGTACATTGGTACCTGACTATACTTCAATGCTAATAGTCTGGATTGGGAGGAAGAACTGATTTTAAACTCATAAATTATAACTGATTTATTATATTAATGAAAAAGAACAAACAAAAAAGGAATAAGAATAAAGGAATGTATCTGTTTAGTAATAGCAGTGATAGTTGAGAACAATTTCCTTTCCAATGTTTAAAAATTAGATACGAAGATTCCATTCAACCTTGCACTATTTAGACCAAGGGTTCCCTTTTGTATGTGATAGACTCCAACTATAACGGAGGGGTCCATGGACCCGGGTTAGGAACCCCTGAATTTTAGACTATATTTTTGGCAGTATACGTTTAGTGGCCACTTCATTGGGTACAGGAGGTGTGTTTGTGGTCATCTGCTTCAATAGCCCATCCACTTCAAGGTTGGACATGTTGTGCTTTCAGAGATGTTCTTCTGCACCACTGTTGTAACGTGTGGTCATTTGAGTTATTATCACCTTCCTGTCATCTTGAACCAGTCTGGCCATTCTCCTCTGACCTCTTTCACACACAAAATTTCCATTCAATGGATGTTTTTGTTAGTTGTGCCATTTGTTGTGAACTCTAGAGACCGTTGTGCATGATTATCCCAGGAGATCAGCATTTTATAAGATGCGCAAACCAGCCTGTGTGACCCCTTTCCACAGTCAGACTCACTTGGAGCACATTTCTCCTGCACCCTGATGTTTGGTCTGAGCAGCAACTGAACCTGTTTATCATGTCTACATGCTTTTGTGCATTGAATTGCAGCCACATGATTGGCTGATTAGATATTTGTAATAAAGTGGCCACTGAGTGTGGTGATAACTAAATCGCAAACCATTAATTTAATTAAATGGAAGTAGTTGTGCTGAAACCCCTTTCCATAACACCAATCAGTTATAATGTGATTTAATTAGGGAACACTGTATTACAGTCACCATTGGTTATAGTTTGATCATGATTGGGAGAACCTGTGTAAACTTCTGCTTTAAAGACAACTGCAGCTAGTTCTACTATAACATGACTTTCTATGACATGGGGTTACCAAGGAACGTAACTATTGCATTGTAGCAGAACCGCATGGACTATACTATATGCTTTCTTTTGTTAACAAATACTACTATTTTTGAAATATAAAGCTGCAATCAATAATAGTGACCAAAATAATGAATACATTATTGTAAAAGTGCACCCAGTGCATTGTGTCATATAGGAAAGGAAATCAGTGTTTACAATAAAAAAATATAAAAGTAAATAATGTAGTGGTTGATTCTTAACTCCTGTCTAAAGCAGTCCAGCAAGCCACTCAACTTGAGGGTAATTCAGAATGGACATCAAATGTAGCATTTATCAATGATGCCCACATCATGGGAATGAATTTAAAATAGCGATTAAATTTGCCACATCCAGCAATTCAGTAATTATAGCTGTTCATCAAATGACTGAGCACTGGATCATGAAAGCTACCAGAGGAGTTCTATAACATGTCACATAATCTAAGTATGTTTATCTTCATTTTAAAATAGATAGACTAATTGTATATGAATGCAGGCTGCAAATTTCAATCCAATTAATAGATTTGGGTAAAATTTAATTGATTCCATACTAATTTGTTCAATTTAAAATTGCCATTACTGATTCCATAACAATTGTATCTTGGCTATAATTGGTTGATTTTAATAGAGTTGTAAGACAATAATTTATTAACTGTTGTTTCAATAAGTTACATATTGTGAATAACCATTAATGTTTTATACTTCAAGGAATCATTTGAACTTTTATAAATTCACAACCTAATGGTCAATTCTTAAGTTATTTTATTACTCACTTTGTGTTTGTCATTAAAGGACCATTAATTTAAAGCTTTGAAGCACAATGTAATTGTATTACAAATTCAAATAAGATGATGTGCATTAATATCACAAAAAACAATGTTTTGAATAAGACTTTTGGTCCCTTCTGTGTTGAAAGGCAACCTACCCATCCTCCGCAAATACCACCGCTACTTGAACTGTACCATTGTCCGTAGAATCCAGAGTTGTTCCTCTTGTGCTATTCCCTAAATTCTATGTCTAATGTCACTAGTACCAGCCGCAGCCAGAGCTCTCCAAGGCCCTGCTTATTGATCCATATTTCTGTTCCTTGGGTGAGTAGCATAGAACTTAAACATCTTGATATGAAGTTACATTTTCCAGCTCACAACAGCTAAGGTCTACTGGCATTTAGCAACAATTTGCAGTTTTATTTACATAATGATTGTGATAATTACTGAATATAATACAAATCAAGAGAATCTCAACAAATACAAAAAGTATTCTTGAAATGTAGCTTCTCTCAGTGCAAATGTGTTGACCCTCTTGCTGTGTAATGTTACATTATCCAGGACCAGGCAGGTACAGTATGTCCTGTAAATGATACATAATGTAGCCAGAGTTCATTGGTAGTGGAGGGAACCGTATGTTTAAAGTGGTTAATAACAAAGAGACTTCTCTATGCTGGTAGTTCCAGCACTTTTATACCTGTTCCAATTAAGTTTGTGGTTTGCTGATAATCCCCAGAATATTGGTAGCTTAGTACTGGTAGTGCTACTGAACATTGTGGGAAGAAAAAATTCCATTACAATAGATGAGGGAATAGCATTGAAATGGATTACTGTGCAGTCTTTCAGTGGACAATTCTACTTATAATTAGAAAGAAGTTAAATGATAAAATGGCTATAATTATTTGAATTTATGAAGCTGTTCCAAGAAATACCAATGATCTTTGATCTCCAACAATGGCCATCCTCCTCTTTGTAGTAAATGTAGCTTAGTGTATTAGATGACGAGGATCAAGGGAAAACTCCCTGATGTTTTGTTTTACGAGGGTTCTATAGTGCCCCTCTGTCAATTCTGCCTCATCGTCAAAAAGTAATTCATACCTCACCCAGAATTCAGCATTTTTAATCAAATTTGGATTAAATTTATAATGAGTATTGGATCTTGGACTATATTTTTGAGTGACTGCATTTTGCTGATAAGATAGCAAACATGTACAAGATTATGCTGTGTGAGACTCTTGGTACTGTGTTTGTACTTTGGCCGCAGGGTAAACTGTTTCATTTGGCTGTATTCATGTATAGTGAATGACAATCAAACAAGATTATCTTGGCAGAACCTCAGTAAAACTCCTTCCGTCTCTCTGGTGATTGTGAATAGCTCATAGAATGATTATGACTTTGAATTTTGTTTTACAACAGCTCAGCACAGTCACATCACAAAGAAGAAAAGCTGACACACTCTTTGATCTGGAGAGCATTTTAGATCACTGAATACTTCCTCTTCCAAAACAATTAGACTTTCAACCTGTGCAATAATGTCAGTTGTGGAAACAACCAAAAATCCAGGTCTGCATTCCAAGCCATTACCTGAATTTAAATGTTGTAAGATATTTACATAAAATCTTGATCAAAGCTGTTAATATGAATTGACATTGTTAAATGAACTGGTCTTTCTATCTAACTTACAGATGGTTTTTTTTAAAGTTCATAAAATTGCAAAATCTAATGGGGTTCTGCCAGTGTTGCAGTTTGGTTAGGTGTTTATTACAAGTCACAAGAACATGTGTGACTCGACTTGAGACAAGTAGTGACTTGTTAATCCTTCAGAGTTGTCACATTTTTTCTTAAAGCTTTAAAAGAAATTGAGGTTTCAACTCTGTATAATGTGATCATCTAGAAATTCTAATTCACCCTTTTCCAAAACTACAAAGTAAAATTCAAAGTTACTGACTCAATTCCTGTGAATTTGTGGAAAGGTTGGACAGGTGGTGTGGAAATATTTCACATCCAATTGAAATAAGTAGTCATTAGAAAAGGTAGTGGAGACCGAAAACTCTTAACTAAGAATCTGGATGACCACCAAGAATGCAACTCAAGGCTGTGGATCAAAAGCTGAAAACTGGAATTACCCTAAATAATTCATTTTTGGACAGCATGGGCTGGATGACTTCCTTGGGAACTGAAGATTTTTTTTTACAACAGTGGAATACATTCACAATATTGAATATTTTTTTTTGGGAGAAGATACTTGCAAATGCTCACTTTCCTGTGTTGTTTTGGAAGGCCTATCTTGGCCCATTTCCCTTTTTTCCCCCTCTCATGTGTATATGCTGCTATACAGAATAAATCAATGTTTCTACAAACATTTGTATTTTATCACAAACATCTTGGCTTATGCTATTGTTGGCCATGACAATTAAATAGAATGTCTGCAGGTTAAAATGATGCAGTTTTTCTTCATTATTACTCTATGGGCTCCCAATTGAAACAATTTGCAAATGAAAGTATAGTTTGTTTTTAAGAACTGTAATGATATAAAAATTTGAAAGATAGTTTTAAAAAATACTGGACAAGTTGTTAATGGCCAGTCCTGAACTTGTCAAACTAGAACCATTTACAATTGTATTGTAATTCTCAAGTTGAAATATCTGAAAATAGAAATGTTGCCTACTGCTATGTTTGTCCTATGAATTTAAGTCAATGCTTTGTAAAAAGCAGCCAGGTGGTTGTGTGCAGCACGGTCTCCTTTTTTGGTTCTATTTTTCCAGCCAAACCCCTCCCCCCAACAATCCCACCATAAAAGGACATTGTTTAAACCTTTGAGATCAGGAACAAATTGTATTTTTTAGTTGTAGACCCTTGGAAATTAATTAGTGCAATTATTTTTGTGCTTCACTAGCCACCACACTTTTTCATCCCAACTAGATATCATTCTTCCTGTATGCCACCAGTCAAAGCTGTGGAATTGCCCATGTAACAGGCAGCATAAGAGCACCATCACCTTCTAGTTAACTATGCCTTACAAAACTCCATTAACAATCTATTGGAATGATGCTGTATTATGATGGTGTTTTATGTAAATTGGACTAGTTGCGAGCTGATCCATTTACGCCATCTAAACAAAAGATGCTGTATACCAGGGGTTCCCAACCTTTTTTTATGCCATACTGTTAACTGAGACAGCTGTGGACCCCAGTTTGGGAACCTTGACTGTAGTCCAGTTTCTAATCCACTGTTTGAAATGCAGATATTAGGGCACGGCTGAGACTTACAAGGTTTTGGAGGCTGCCATCCAGCAACTAAACTGGAGTTTCCTAACAAACTCCAGAATTTTATTCTGGAGAATTATGAGAATTTTAAGTACAAAAAGTTGCTTAAAGTTTCAAAGTATGTATTTTTGTACTTAAAATTCTATTTATTTATAATACATATACACATTATATGTACATGTATCTGTTATTAAACCTGAGAAGTTTTTTTCAATGAATAGTCCAATGAACTTGGACATCTTAGGTCAGACATCATTAACATGAGGCACATGTAATCAGTTTCAGTCAAACTCTTTGGCTTTCCAAATGCTATTTATTGAATGTATGGGTCTTATTGCTGAGATGGGGAAGGAAAAAGGATCAGCCATGATTGAATGGGTGAAACAGACTCTGGACCAAATGGCCTAATTCTGCTCGTATATCTATATTATTTGAATTGTTAGATTTGAAAGTTAAACATTTTAATTTTCTTTGCATTCCTCCCCATTCTAATTTGTTGTACCCTTTCTCTTCAGTCTTCACCTTACTTCAGTACATACAGTAATAGCTGTTTGCCCTGCTCATATGCAACCAGGTGCTGATCTTATCACATCACATTTTCAGCAACCAACGATACTAAAACATCTACAAACAAGTGAATAAATCATAGCCACAGTTGCAAAACAGGGACCTAAAACTGAGCAACCAAGGGGAAAGATAAACACAGATCCTGCAGCTGCTTGAAATCCAGAGCAACACACAAAAAATGCTTGAGGAACTCAGCCAGTCAGGCTGAATGACTGGAAATGAATAAACGGTTGATGTTTTCAGCCGAAACCTTTCATCAGGAGCGAATAGGAAAGGGGGAGGAAGGCGGATTAAGAAAGGTGGGGGGGGGGGGGGAGGGAAGACGAGTACAAGTTTGAAGGTGATAGGATATGTATCTTGTTAAGAGCTACAGTAAAACGGACTTCAAAATAGATTTTTAAAAATCCACTTCTGCCTGTTTCTTTTTCCAATTTTGCAAAGGTGGATTTTGTACAGTAAAATTTTGTTTTTATACTTGGCCATTCATTGCTACATGACCTTTAACATTTTTGACTGGATCCCAAAGTGCTATGTGCTTGAAAACAAATTTTAAAAACTGAATTTGTATACTTGAGATTATGGACAGTCCCTGGCATTACCAAGCTAAATACATAACTACTGTACATCAATAGCTGGAAGGCTAACTTGAATGAGAGGAGATGGAAAAGAGGCAGTAGGTGGAGTAACACACAGAATGCTAGAGTAACAAGAGGGTGGAGTAGTATGTTTTCAGTTTTACATTTCTTCTGACTGAAGGCAGTGAAGTGTTAATCCATTGCATTTTATCTCAAATCCCTGCCACAGATTTTAAATATGTATGGTTAAGTGCCAAACACTCCTGGATTGGTGGACACCAGAAACTTGGTTCATTTGCCAGTTTTTTTTTTAAACACAGCAAACACATTAATCATATTTCATGTAATTAACCTATAAAATACAAAAGTAGGATTACCATAATCTTTAACGATAAAACACACATCAGAAGGTTATATTATCGTTGAACTTTACTGGGGAGAAAACAAACATATACATTTATTGCATGGTGCAAACTGGTACATATGTCTTTAAAAGCACAGTGCTTTATTTCAGTGCTCCCACAATACTTGTAGAAAAAGTTTCCTATACAAGAATTGGAAACCTACAATGTTCCAACCTAGGAGACGAGATGCTACCATAAAAAGGAATTAACATCCAGCAGAGAAAGCATATTTAGATTAAATAACTTGACTAAGATTCAAAATCCTGTTGTGTTGCTTTGCATAGGAAAGATATGTAGAACTATCTATGAAAATAATTTCCCTGACGCAACATATTAAAATGGTATATTTTCTAACAGCACTGCCTTAAAAATCCAGATTCGTTGTTATTAAACCTTAAGCAAAATCTCAATTTAAGGAAAATTCCAGATACATAGAAGGCAGTGTGCAGACCCTTATTTTTGTTACTCTGGCTTCTTAAGGCCCACAAAGAAGCCCAGTGTCTCTTTCTGTTGGTTCCAGATGAGATTTAAGTCTGAGAAATATTTTACAGGTTGATGTACCACGCTCATACTACTAATTTAAACTCAACATATCAAACACAAAAAGGCACAATTCATCTAAGTATATTCAACATTCAGAGAACACAACTTTATCTTTTAAAAGTAGTTTTATAAATATTATACAAGAAAAATAAATACATCAAAGAGCCAGGTAATTTAAAATAGTCATCTCTATATAAATTTTATTTCTGCTTTTATTTCCATGCTCTTTGTAACTAAATGGACACCAGTTAAACTTTGCTAGGCACATGGTGATAGGTTTCTTCTGTACAACACCACACTGCAAAGTTTGTTCAGCAGGTCTGTACGGAACAATCAAAAAGGGGACATGTAAAAACTAACCCCTTTACATCACTCCAGTTTAAAATTATGTACGCATGCCAGTAGCAACTACACAGTAGCTCAACTAGCTAATGTTAAACTACAATCTACAGAATACAAAAATCATAATTTAAGATCAATCTTGACAAATAAGCACAATTGGGGGAAAATGAAATTTTAAACATGAAACTGTCAGTCTAAGTAATGGTCTTTAAACAAACCATTGTACTCAAACTATTATTTTGCTGTCTATTTCTACCCAAGAGATTATTTAGTGTAGGTGTAAAACAGTTAAGCATAAAATTAATGACTGTTTCTTTTGTACAGCACAATGTGACAGTGCCTGCATGTAAAACAAAAATAAGATTAAAATGCTCCAAATATTTCAAACTAAGTTGCATATCCAAGATGCATAAATACTCAAACATGTAAGCTAAAGACCTTTCTACAATTTTTAAAAATTTAATACATAGCTATTGCACTAAGGATTAGAAAAGGCCACTTAATAAAATTAAATATACATTTCAATATTGGTATTTTCAAATGCATTACAGCACATGAATTCAATACAGTGCATGCAACACTATGTATTAAAGTTTATGTTGATGGAGATTTTTAAAACCTCAAGATATTTTTTAACAAATTTCTAAGAGATTGAAATGTTGGAACTTTAAATAGGCTTCCCCTAAATTACTAAAAACATCTATTTTGTATTTTGAGGGTCGTCGGGTTGACTATGTCAACCTTTCTTTGTGAATAAGAACACTGGATTTAGCTATGCTTTGAGACGTCAAACCCTTTTTTTAAATCTCTGGTGGTCTTCATGTTCAATCAAGACCATCCTTGCTGCACGTAATCCCAGTTAAACCATACTAGACTTTAAAGTAAACAGGACTTGTAATTAAAAAGTAGATTACAAAGATGATTAACTATTATCATACTTACTGGAAAAACTCTTTAGTGCTGCTATTATACCCCTTCACTGGTGTACAAAGAAATCTTAATGAACATAATGATACAGTCTACCAAAGTAATGTGGCTGCTCCATTGTGGGTTGATGCAATATATTGCAGGTTAGTCTTTGAGGGAGGGAGGAAGAAATCAAAATGGTCAATTGGATATGATTTAACACCTCATGATAACACTGATGCATCACATATTCAGAGCACCTTTAATGCTGGGACCACTAAAGATAGTGCACCATCATCCTATATTGAACTCCAAAAGTTGATGTAGCTTTCTTCTCAGCCCTCCTACTTAATCATTGGAATGGGTTATTCTTCAATGCACATTCTTTTTAACAGCATGTGAGTGGCATACAATTTAATTATGTGGAATGGGTTAGTAGCATTTAAAAAGTCAGACTAAAATAAAGGTAATATGTGCATGGTGCAGACATAGGATATTTTTAAATGTAAAGGACTAATAATAATCACAAACTAAATGAATTTGCGCTCATTTTTTTTAAGAAAGGAACAAAACAGAAACACAACTCCACGTATTAAGTTGCAAGAAATCCTTGCACATACTTTGTGCAGAAATTTATGAATCAAACAGGGTTCCTTCCTGCTAGAACTGTATATCTGAACCTCTCACTGTTTCCGCCTGACCACTTTCATATCAGTTGAATACTTTGAAGTGAAGAACTCTGCAATGACAATTTAATACTGTTGATTACTGAATTTTCCAATTTAACAAACTGATAGTTATATCTGCTGGATCAGAATTCGCTGCATTTACTTTGCAATTTTGTTTTGCTCAAAATACTAGATAAAACTTGCTGCTTTTTAAAGTTATTTTTTTTTAAGCGTGCTAGAAGATCAAAAATGAAATGTGTACTAAATGCTCAACCACCGGGATTCCAATTTAATTTTCTTTTAATAAAAGTGTTTAAGGTTTTGAATCTTTGCTTTACAGCTGGCATATAATGGACTAGTGGCCTCTGTTTCAATAATCTTTGCAAAAGATCTATCTGATAACTGTACATGGGGCAGATTTATTAACAAAACTGTAGCACATGACGTGAAGACAAGTGTTTTACTGACAAACATTCCATGATAGGAAATGTCCCTGGGTACCAATAGTTGGCTTGAAGAAATATCACATCACAACAAGGCATGTAAATAAAATGTTGCTGGGACTGGTCACGGTTACCAGGCAAGTGGACTTACTGCCGTACCCCCACCCCACACCCCCAGATCAGGAGGCCAGGATGCTTCTTCGAATAATATCTGTCCCATACCTCCTGTTCATTATTTGAATTAAGCCTCTGTGGCTTACAATTGTCTGTTGACTCTGTTTCTGAATCACTCATCTCAACGTCAGGACTATAACCATCATTTTCACTATCTGGCAGCAACCTCACCTTGGTTCTCTCCTTGGGCAAGGTTCGCTGTGATGCCAGGTGCTGGTATTGTGTGGATTCAGAGTTCTGCCGGCAGGGCTCCTGTCTCTCCTCATGCTGTTTCCTTTCTCCTTTTTTGGGGATTTTGAACCCACCCCAGTTTTTCACTGGACTTGTAGGCACTTTGACTGCAGATCGTCCAGTAGGAACAGCAGTTTGATTGCACGCTACCTTGCTCAAGGTACCATTAAATTTGGTGTGTGTTTGACTGCCATCCCCAGGTAACCTCCGAATACTAACAGAGGGAATTTTACACATTGGACCACACAAAGCTTGCTTGTTTTCAGACTGCCGTAGGGTTAATTCTGCAGGTATGTAGGATTTATCCCGTTTTGAACAAGCTCTCTCTCTCAATTCAACTTTTCCTCCTGTACTACGTCTACTGATGTCAGTTTTCTTCCGAAGGTCAGGAGTACTCAGTCCATTATTCCTTTCACGGGCGTTACCTCGTGCCTCACCACGAATCTTGTCGTATGGCGGTAGAATACTTGAGCTGGTGTAGTCCTCTTTGACCCTGTGAAGGTTAGGTGTGTTTTTGCACTCACTGGATCGATTTGATTGTTTCAATAAACTCTGTTTAGCAGAGTCAGAGTGGCTTTGCATTCGACCACTCATTTGGGAGCTCTTTTCACGCCAGACCTTATCAGGATGTCGGCTTGTCTCCAGTTCTCTATTCAACTTCCATTGTGAGCCACCCGTTTTGGAAACCGGATGAGATTGTGCCAGCCAACCAAGGAATAAAGCATCTGCTGATGGGAATGCTGAAGGCACACCTACAAACAGAGCACAGATTATTTAGAAGGTGCAATATTCTATTAGGCCTGCCCATCATTTTACTTTTATTACATTAAGCCCAAAACATGTAACATTCAATGAAAACAAACAAAACAAAAAGTTTAGCAAGCTGGAAACTAAACAAATGAAAACATAATTACTCATTATTATCTTGAAAATCCCTGAAACTACTTGTCATTTCATAAATCTTTTTGTTTTGTTGATTTTTTTTGGTTATTTGACAAATTTTCTGAAGTTACTTAAAATGTAAATACAGGATAGAACTGAAAACTAACACAGACATCATTCTATTATAGAAGCTGGCATCGAACATTTAATTTCAGTTTTAAAAAAATCAAGTTAGATTTGTTTCCCCAGTACCATATTTCTCTGCTGTCTGTTGTCAATACTGCTGCTTCTGCAAGAGAATGAAACATTTCTAGCAAACATCAAACCTAAAGCCTTGTTACTCACCAGGAGGTGAACTTGACTGAGACAGAAAGGGGCTATTACCAAGTCTCCTCTCCTTGACTAGCCCTCCTGGACAGCTGGCATCAAATATTAAGGTTCAATTTTTCACTT
This sequence comes from Mobula birostris, assembly GCF_030028105.1. Taxonomy (NCBI): domain Eukaryota; kingdom Metazoa; phylum Chordata; class Chondrichthyes; order Myliobatiformes; family Myliobatidae; genus Mobula; species Mobula birostris. The sequence goes on from NC_092373.1 coordinate 153,743,503, forward strand.
TTGTACAACATTGCAATTTGAAAGAAAGGGATTTGTGTTAAAATGTTTGATCATATCATTTTTTTAAGAAAGTTATAAATATGCCACTTGACATTTTGGTGTAAGCAGAGGCTCAGTAGCAGCAAATTTACCTTTAAGTCCAAAGGTTGTGACTTCAAGTCTCACTCCAGAGATAAAATCACAAAGAGAAGACTGACAAAGGCAGCTATGACTGAAGTATTCTCTTGTAGTACCAAGAGAGCTGCAATTGTCTGGTCAAAATGTCAAACCAAGATGCCACCTGCATTTCTTAGGCGGAAGTAAGAGAATCCATGACAATTTTCAGGAAATATAGCGAAGGAGTTCCAGCAGACACTATGGATGGTATTTCTCCCTCAACCAGTATCCCTAAAACCGACGTGATCTGGTTATTATCACAGTGTTGTTTGTGGGACCCTGCTGCATACGCAAATGGCATCCGTGCTTTCTCCAAGGATGCATATCATCTGTAAAATAATTTGTGAGGTTGTGGAGGCATTAGATGATTCATGTGATATTTACAACCTGCAAAGTCAAACTTAGATGGCAATATTCCCCAACCATCTTGAGCAGTACCTGAGGAAGGACTATGTTCAGTTAACGTGGCTCAGACTGACAAATTGTGGCACTTGCATTAAGTGATCGAGGCAAGGATGCATTTAAGGGGAAGATAGATACACAGGGGGTATTAAGACAGATAAGCAGGGAGTAAAGGAATAAAGGCTTTGGTGATCAAGTAAGATGAGAAAACACAGTGCAGGATATTAACGTTGGCAAAGACAAGTCTGACCAAGCAGCCTTTTTCTGGGTTAAATTCCATGTCCTGAGAGTGCAATGACTCAGAAGTCCACCTTCAACTACAACCTCTAATCCACAGTGCAATAATGACAGTGGTCAAGATCAAAAATAAAGGCCTATAATCTCATGGTAGTAGCCATTCTCTCGATTCCTCAGTCAGCATAAAGTAATCAGCTAGTTCATTTTCTCCCCCTTGCAATCCAACAAGGTCGCCCATCACCAGGTCTTCAATCTTTTCACATCATCTTCCAAAAGCAAAAACGTACTTGTGGTATTCTGCTCTTCTCCAACGTGTCTGACACATTTACAAAATGTCCATACAATACCAAGATAGGTCTGAGCCAAAACTTAATTGAGTTAAATGAAGACACCTTTTCCATTTAAAGCTTTGTGGTCTTTGGCTTCATTACATCACCTTCTTCAACTTAAGCATGATCTATGTGAGCAGAAATACAGGAATTTGCTTAGCTCCTGCTCAGCTTCTTTCTCTGTATTTGTTACTTGAACCATCTTTTTCCATTTCCATAGACTTACCCAATGCTTTGCTGTGAAAATTCTACTCCGTTTCTTAAAGTCTCAATAATTCTCTAATTTTCTACAAGTTTCAGTTCACCTGATTCTTGCCACGATTCTCCAATGGCTTTCATGCATTTAATTCATCAGTATCAAAATCTGTGTCTTTCTTTACAAATTTCTCTGTATTCTCTCCCTTAATTATATTATTGATGAGGCTTTGAATTACATCATCATACCCTTACAACACAGGACCTCTCACCTCCCTCCTCTCTACTTGTGGTTCAGGACAGCCCTCTATCCGCCTCCATGTTCCAACCCTTTCTTCAAAACCTCTGATTCCTTCTGTCCACCATCATCTAATCTTCTCTAGGATGCCTTTCTGCATGAGGGGTCACTGTAACGTCCTACTTTAGATCACCAGAAATGAGATAGTAAATCAGTTTTATTTTGGATAAACAGAGGACAATAGTTGTTTCCAGCCTGGGACATACTCTTGATAACTATGTGACTATGGTAATTCACGTGCTGTGACTGTGCAGCATTTACCTCAGTAAATCCACACGATATAAAGCCTAAAAAATCTTTGCAAGCTCTAGCATGAGTACAAATTCAAAGTACATATCCAGTGTGAAAGATCTACCTCAGCAACCATTACTATATTAAAAATCTAAGTTGTTCTTGACAATTGAACAATGAGATGAACTCTTGATAAGATTAATTCATAAACGCAGACAGGTCAAGAAACACAAGCACATTCAATGTTTAATCCAAGGAAAGAATTAGTGCTTGGGTGTTTAGCAATAAAGCAATTTATTATCAGTTATATTGATGGATCCCTTACAATGAGATCTAGCTGTATTCAGTGAAGACATGTATGGACTAAGGCTTGGGCATCTCTAAAATTCCAGCTGTCAGAGCAGAATTGTAACATTGAAGCCTGCTGTTCATTCATTGAAGTACAGTGTGGTTTTTCAACAGTATTTAACATGCTGATTTCAAATGTATTGGTTCAAAATACGGCGTTCAATAAAGCACAAGCTCCAACTGTGGTTTCATGTAATTCATTACATATGGAATCAGGAGGAAATATTAACCTCACACAGGCTTAAAACTGTTCAATTTATTGAGCAAATGATCTCATTTGAATTTGAACTGTGAAGCAGGAACAGCAATTCTTTTGGATGCAGCTTAAGATTGGAATGGAGGCAGCTAACATCTATTTCATGACCACTGCATCACTTCTCTCAAAGATTAGAGTTAATAGAAAATAACACCAAAAATAGAGTAAACCAATTTCCATAATTTATCTTTATCGACCTCAATGGCATTGCCTATACCAAGAGTCCAAGTTCAAGGGTTTTTCCCCCAAGTATTTCAAGGAAATCCAATCCAGTGCAAAGTTTTATATCTTCTGATCATAGAAATTACTTTTTTCTTCTTTATCTCTTTCCTCCCTAATTTCTGACTTGTTCTTCCTTTCTCTATGTATCTGTAGATAGCACCAACATAAGAAAGGATTGAAAACACTGATACGTTCCCCACCGACATGCTGCTCTTTGCTGGGTGACATTCCTTTCTACAAGTTTAAAAACTGATGTTTGACAACAGCACTTGCGGGAAAGCAGGCAGTTCTGTGGCAGAGCCATGGCAGTGCCACTAGGAGGATGTTTCAAGACACACAGCCACTAAAGTACAATTGTTGGGCTAACGCAAGAGGCAGGCTGGACTTTGCAAGACTTCACCCAATACATCCTATTAAATTGAGGGTCTAAGCATTCTGCATTTTTAAAAGCCTTGCTCAGATCTTCCACATACCAAAATTCCTCATTTTTATTTTAATGGGCAGAGAAATTACGTTGCACTCCTGTAGTTATTATCGTGAATGCATTTAATCTTATGTTCATTCCTGTATATTCTTCATGAGGTATCAATCAGTTGAAGCCACACCACCGCACTTTGCTGACAAGTCTCTGATTGCTCACGCCAACTTCGATCACTAAGGTGCAGTACACAATGATCTTCATCTATGTGCACCTTCCGAGGCTGAGCTCAAAAGTCATTGTTGACACATTCCCTAAAGCATATGAGGGAATGGGACTCACTCTTAACATCTGCAAAACAAGATCTTCTTTTGATCTGCTTGAAAAATAAAAGGTCCACAATAAGACCACGAAAAACATGGACTACTTCCTATACCTTGGAACCACCATCATTTTCAGAGGTAAAGGGAAGATAAAGACCACACATACCACACAAAGCTCAGTCTATTGGGTAACAGTGATATCTTTCTTCTGTATGCTCCTGAGACAGCAGGTACTTCAAAGCACTAAAGCCACCGACACTGAAGACCTTATTCCATTCAGTGAGCTACTTAAGCCAGTACACAGAATTTACAAACTCAGTACCAGTCCTCTAAAACAGGCTGCCACAGTCAGGTTGACAGCGGAAAAGATCTAAAGGTTCTTCAAAAAGCCACCTTAAAAACTTAACATCCTCACCAATTCCTGGGATTCTCAGGCTCAATAATGGAGAAGCAGCATTTGGAATGGGACCGAAAGGAGATCAACACCTTGCAAAATGCCCTTGCATCCTGCGTATTGCTCCATCTGCGGTAGTCTACAGAACCCTCACAGACCTCTCAATCAACTCAGAATCCACAGAAATTAAGCTTTCATCCTAAGGAACTGTCTTAGAAGCATCTGTTGATGTATAACAGCCCAGGTGTTTCACTAAGATTGGAGCAGAGTCTCTTAGGTTTAAATTAAAAACACCCAGAATGAGGTATCAATCAAGAATTACTGAATCCTTTTGTGACAAATTAAATGAAGTTGGCACCTTTCTATTTCTACAATGAAGTCTTAAAATAACTTACTGCCTTTTGAGCACTATGTAGCAATTCTAAGTCATTTGACTTCAGTCAGACTTTTATTTCATAAAATTCCCTGAAGCAAGCACACCACAGGAGCTAAGAAATAGATGTAAATAAAAATCTCTAGCACAATACAAAGAATATTGTGCTGGCTCATTAATGTGTCTATTCTCAGGTCAAGTAATCTTTCCCTATTGGCTTTCTAGTAAAACAGAGGGGAGAAAGTTAAACAGAAGAACCCAATCTCTCCAACTCTCATCTCCAATTCTCACTTGCACAATCATTGTCCAAACCATTAGAGTTTCAACATTTTTTGCATAACTTTTAAACCAACATCACATGCAAGCATGGACAAGAAACTAAATAAAGGTGTGCTGACATTAAGCATTGCCCAGAACAGCAGAAACCTGAGCTATCAGTTCAATGTAATGAGAGGCATGCTATGAAGCAATATTTACCTTTGCTTTGTGGAAAGTGTATCACATGATCACTGAAAGTGACCAATTGGTCTGCAGATCTGAAGAGTCTTACAGCTAAGAAAACAATGAAGCTCCCACTAAAAATAGCTTCAAAAGTAAGAATCTGAATGCAACACTCTAGCAGATCACAGATTTTGGTCTTAATGTCCCTATAACTTTGACTGTGCTGAAAATTTTCCGTGTATGGGAAGGAAAATCTAAAATGTTGGAAATGCATGTATTGTGTTTACTTGATCGAATTTCCTAATACAACAAACAGCAACAACAATACACCTGTACATCATTAACATGACTTCATGCATTAGACAGGATTAAATCAGGCATAACTCAAGCTATGCCTTCACCCCAGCAGTGAATTCAATACAAGTCTGCATCCTAACAAAATTACAAACAAAACTATATTTATTATTTTTTTATTAAGTAGAACATAAAAATCAGTTTCCTTAATTAAATCTGTACATGAGAAATGTAAGAGTCAACATCTCACAAACAGCTGTAAAAATGCTTTGGATTTTAGCACTCTTCTAGCGCTTATTTTAGCAAAACCAACATGGACAAAGGAAAAGACAAACAGCACCTCAGGCACATAAGGAGTAAACAGATGAGTAAGTGGTAGTGCTAAATGGAGTGAAAGCCCATGACAGCAAAAAAAAGATCGGGATACAAACAGCTGGTTCTCAGAAAACAGATTACTATGTTAGAATGGAAGATGGAAATGGGCACCATTAAACACGATTATAGTGGCCGAATTGATGCAATATAATTCCTGTGTTACATGACTATATGAATGGGAATTGAAAGCAGACTGTCTGAGAGAGTACTGAAATGAACATGGTTGCATGCATTGCTACAAATATCAAAGCACTTTACAAATTTATAAATTGTCAGAGACATTCTGAGCAGTGCTCCTCAGCTTGTATCTACAAAGCCTCTCTTCACCTCCATCTGTAGAATACAGTTAGAGGTGCCTGGGTCTTGTGCAAAAGTTAAACTGGTATATTATGACAATGAGAGCTCAGAATTTCAAAAACAAGTATTTCAATTCCATATACTTTACAGTATATGCAAACTTTTGAGTGCTTGACCTCATTCGGGAGGTAGCAGTCTGAGAAGTGGGTGGCTTGGACGACCGAGCAGTTTCCTTAGACTTACCAGAAATGCGCTCTTCTTCAAGAAGTTTCATTTGGTGGTGGAATATTTGCTCTTGGACACGGCAAATCGATCTCTTAATCTTTTCTCTTCTCGTAACCATATAAGTAAGGTTTCGAACCTAACGGAGGAACATCAGAAGCTGTAACACCAGTTTTTCAAAGCAGTTTAACAACAGTGCAAGAAACCAATTCACATCTTAAAAATGATCAGAACTCTAGAAGTCATCCGCTAATAACAAATGCTACATGTTTGGAAACTTACCTGCATTGTCTTCTTCAAAGAAAAAAAACTACAACTTAATACTAGCCCACCTAGAATACAAACAGAAACTGCTGAAAGAGCAGGTCAATCAGTACCTGAAAGAGAAAGAAGCTTTAATTTCTTGGCCTGCTCAGAATTATTCCTCATAGTTAATTACAGAATAGAAACACTGATAGTTTTGTTACAACATACATCATATCTGCAAAACGTTTATATACATAAAACACCCTCCCCACGTGTGCCCTCTGTCCCCCCCACCTCAGGAAGTTGACTTCATTTCAAGAAGTATGACAAGCAAAACTGTTTGAAAGCTGCCTACCACTACAACATAAACTAAGGCAGAAAAGAAACATTAATTCTTCAAAAGCCTAAAAAAAGGTCCATTACATTTCAAGCTCTGAAAGCAAGTTTTCCTTAAAATAGTCTGTGTTTTTGTACAACAATTAAATCTTGTAGCCTAAAGGACTTGGCAGGAGAATGTACTGCGTGTTATGTCCAATGAGCACATCATATGGTGTAACACTCATCATTATTGGACTTACCATCAGCAACAGTACTGGAGACCTGCTGGCATCTGTTAATTACTTTCAATGGGACAGGTCTCCCCCAGTTAACAAACATTCACATGACACATCTTCACTATTCTGCATAGGTACTTTGATAATAGATGTACTTTGAGCTACAACAAAGGAGGTTGTCTTCCAAAAACCAGTAACGTTTCATTGGGAAAGAGTCTATGAAATAAACATGCTCTTTAAAACGGAAATAACTCTTGTACACCTGCGCTCTTCCATCTGACCAGAATGGCCAGCGGATGAATAAACTCAAAAATTTCAGCTTGTCAAAACAAAATGTAGTTTGCTTCCAGCTTACTGCAACCTAACTGAGATGAGATTGACCAGCATCTGGTATTCTGCACACCCTCCGAGAAAAATGAGGAGTTACTTTACCTTCAATACAAATTTTAATATTGTACAAAGGATTCTCTTGGAATCTAACACCCTTCATTAGCTGAGGGAGACCGGCATCCAAGTTTTGTTTTAAAAATAGAAGGTATTTTATGAATATAAAGACTTTGGCTTAAGCTCATTTACAAACTGTTGAGCATCCAGAGTAAACTCTTCACTGCTGAGAACAGTGTTGGTCATGTACACACTAACTCCCCCACCCCAAACACACGAGCCATTTCCACAACACCAATGAAACATTGCTTCTATACGGGAGTGCGAGATATATCTGCTTATGATGGAGCCGTCAGTCTACACAACATTAACTGCCAGCAACCAGAGAGAGAGGGAGAGCAGTGCACATATAAGAGGATGCAGTAACTATTACAGTGCTGTACAAGCAACAGTGCAGAAGACAGTGTCAGAGAGGATAGAAGTAAAAGCAGAAAATAAGGGCAACCACACAGTATGTACGATATAAAAGAATGCACCCAATTTTATTGGATTTCATTACAATACATGTTATAATACTGTACATTCAACACTGCACAGAGTTAAATGCCAACAGTTTGAAATAAACGTAAAGCCATAAGGGAGTAGCAGAGACAGACCTGATTGTGGTACAGATTAGAAAGAATATAGGGCAAGAATGCAACAGCAAATATCTACAACTCCTTCCCTACTGCAATAGCAAACCATTACAAATGGACTTTATGCCTCAGCCCCACAACAGTCACAGTCCTCATCACAAATCTGAACTTTTTGCAGAATATTTCAGGTACACTGAAACTTAGCATATGTCATGGAATGGAGGACTTCAAAACTTTGATGTCTGATGCCGTCAATTCTAATGCTGCATTTAAAGGCAATGAAGAATCAACTCCGTATAATCAATTATGCAGAAGAAACTGGCTACTTTCAACATGCTGAAAACAGTTGATTTGTAAGAATATGAAATTGGATCATTGTACAAAAACATCAGTGTGAATTAGCAGCACCAGTATAGTTGGAAAATAATTACATTACAATCCCTGTTTTGCAAGATGAACTTCTTTAAACTGCCTAAACATAATTCTGAAATCCTTTTTTTAATAGATTGACTTTGCTACAAATGAAATAAACATTAAGAAAGCAACACAGAAATTATGTTCATATAATACCCCAGAAGAAACAAGTATGCTTTAAGTTTGATCATTGACATGCACACAGCCACAAATGGCCACATCAGCAGGCACTTTATCCCAATTACGCCCTTTTAATTAGCCTGGTGAATGGACAGCCAATTCTATCAATTGACTGAGGAAGTAGTAAAACATGATCAAGATCATGGATAGTTAACAGTTGGAACAATCAGAGAGGGACAGTTGAACATGCAATGGAAAGTACACGTTTAACTGCAAATCCACAATGGAACATCTTCAAGATGATGATTAACCCAGATGGAATGATCAGTTACTCAGTTTCTGTGCCATATATAGAATGCCTGAATGATTCTCCAAATCTGCATACTGGCATGTGACAGGCAGTTAAATCCCACCCACCCCAAATACAATCCTCCCTTCTCCGACCCACTGTGCAGTTCATTTCCTGCAAGTTTTATATCTAAACTCTGGACATACAAAATGTTAAATGCAATTCAGGGCTTTATTAAATCATGACTGACAGAAAATTGATGTCAGATAACAAGGTCAGGGTTGTAATCTAATCTAAACCTAATAATATGAACCCAAGGATTAGATCACTATCTAATTCCTTGTAACTCATCCTTCATTGGTCATTATTCTATATTTATGCCACAGGGTAAAAATAGCACAGTTCTAACTGCATTGCAGCTATTTCTAGTTATGTGGAAATACACACCAAAACAGTGTATCAGCAACTCTTCTTCTAATACTTAAAAAAAGAAAATCTCTAACCGATGATGGTATGAGGACTCATTTGGAACATGAACAGGAAATACTGTGTCAACTAATGAAATAAAGCACAAAAGCCAGGACAACAAAAGGTTGTATGAGAGTATCCTAACTTGATATTTAATCAAACATTTTGACTCTTCCACATTGGGATAATGTCTATTGCACATAATTAATTAAAAGTGCATTACAGTTTGTGCCAAATTTAAAGTAGCATGACGAAAAGTGATCTGATCTGTCTTGTGATGTGTTAAGTAGGAAGTTTTTACTGTGGCACAGTTAATACACAGCCCCATATGCTAATAAACCACAAGAAATCTGGTAGCTCTGTGTGCAAACTGGATTTGATCTCCCGTAATCCAAATGCACAAAACAACTAGAGTATAACCGTTTCAGCAGCCACTCTGCAACTAAGCTCCAATGAGAGCGTTGACAAAGACAGCAAATCGATGACAGCAGCCGCAAATTTTTAAAAAAAGGCCAGCCCAACATGAATCAAAAGACATAACATACTTTTAACTGATCGCATAAACCAAGAGGGTAATGCAGGTTATCCCAGACAAGAAAGTACTTTACTTCACAAAATGCAAGTTAGGATCCCACTAAAGGAAATATGTACATATGTGTCATATAAACCCTGAGATTAAGAGGCAAGAGTATTTAAAGAAATAACAAATAATGTGGTAACAAATAAATAAATAGGAAAAAATTGAAAAATATAAGTGGAAATAAATATTATTTACTGGCTTAAAAGCAATTGGAGAGCATAGTTCTATTAGCAGATGGGCTTAGTTCAGTCAAACAAATTTACTTGTAACGTGGGCATAAATCTTTAAACTGCCATAGTTAACTGATATAATTGTCACGAGCTCAGTTTATTTCCAATCAGCAAGCAGCCAACAATTTCTTCACTGTTGAAAATCCCTGCTCTCTGACATTTCTGGACAGTATAGATATGAATTGGTTACACAGTACCAAATTAACCTAGCACCTCTACAAGTAAAGACTTACACTTTAATTTTCAGGTAGTAACTAGAAAGCATAAGGGATGCAATTTAGAGAGGACAGGTGATGCAAATGTACTGACCCCCCCCCAATAATACTCAGGCATAAAGATAATTAAAATTTAACAGAGAACGTGCTCGACTCAGGCATTAAGATAATTAAAATTTAACAGACAACGTGCTCTGATTCTTAGGAGATGCCAACTAATGAAATACAATTTGAGGAGCAGTCATTTCTAATGGGATAGGTAAGTGAGGCAGCTAACCTTTCTAAAAGGCTGCACACAACAAAGGAGAAGCTGTTAAGTCTTGAAGGAGACAATGTTTGGGGGAACCAAATGCCAAGATATTCACAGTGGTCACAGCCTTTCTTAGTGTCATAAAACTGGTCATTTCTAAACATGAAGAATCCTATAAAGAAAGAAGCAAAGCTAAACAGCTGTTGGTAGCATTTACTGTATTAAAAATAACATTCATTATTTAAGCTTTCTCCACAATGAAGAAAATTTGCTCCAATCCTACCTCAGAATTCTCGAGCTTAGTTACTGTATTTCACAAGTATTACAAGCAAAACCAAAGTGAAGTAGTGGTGTGCCTTTTAATTAATACTGAGGAATTGTTCCAAAGGTAATTTCATCTTCCAGTTTCTTGCCCATCGGCAATTATTTCTTTGTTGTTGCAGCCGGTGAATGATATGGTGGGGAATTTCATATACAAGCCAATGCCCATACCCATGTAATGCCTGCAGTAGCAACTACATACAACATGGAAGAAGGATTTTGAGCGCATTTGCCTTTCTCAAGCTCCTACTGCTCCAGTGGAGGTAACTTATTCAGCTTGGAATAGGAACAAAGCTAACAAGTTTGATGGCTCCTATAGTTCACAGGCAAATACCTGGGATTTCTATAGTTCTTAGTGTGGAACTGGCATATCCCACTGATCAGAAAAGCAGCAAAAATGGTTATTCATGCTCTTCCAGGAATCCACCAATCTCTGTGACAATGACAAGAACTTCAAGACTATGTATATATGACACTGTATTTAAGTTTTCTGGGAAAATATCTGTAATACTTGCAAACTCATTCAATTTTGTCTTTCTAAAGTTAATTTTCTTACACTTCAAGTAGAGTTGAGAATTCAAGTACACTTGAGAATTTATCTGCAAAAATTGAAACTCATGCTTGAAACTGCTTAGCTCCCAACCTAAAAAGCTCATGCAGGTAACCGTTGAGTAAAGGCTATGATAATATGCGGCACTAAAACACTTCCAATGGTGTGCATGACTGAAAACACAACAGGAGACTTGAGCACCCAGATAAGAATTAAGATTAAAAAGTCCCGCGCTTCACAAATTGACCAGTGGGACACCACTGATTCCAGAACAAATACAATCTTTCAATAATTTTTCTCAATAATTACAAACAAGAGCTTCAGAGAAAAAACTTCCCCTCAGAAAGAACAGTAAACAAAATTTCATAATTTTCTTCCCACACACGTGTTCAGCTCAGCCAAAATGGTTGTGCTTGCAGCATCAGAAGGGAGACTATAGACAAATTGAACACTTTCTCTTTCTGGAGTTCCAAGAATATTCCTCACTTTCCAAAAGGAATGACTTCTCAAATTTGATACAAATAAATTAATACTAATGTAGATTTTCTGTGGCAGAACACCCCAATTTAGCAAGGAATATTGCTTAGTATTTGAGTGTAGTACTTTGGTCACCAATCACAAAACTTACATCTGCATAATCTGCCATCAACAAGTTACTTCAGAACTCCAAGAGGAGTCCACATTTTACATAAAAACAGCATGACAAAAATAAACAGGTTTCAGACTGACAGACACTCCTTCAATGTTATTGCCTCTTCACCTTTCCTACAGTTAAATCTGAAAACCTTAATTGGGAATGGAGGGTTTGAAGATTTTACTGATGGCTGCTGTAGAACTTTTTTCCCCAGCCAAGGTCTAAACAGTGCACCAGAAAGTTAACCTCCTTCAAGTGTGCTGGATTGTCTTTATTAACTTGATCGTGGTTTGTTCATAAATAAGTTACTCAGAACTTGGTACCAGCCTGCATCCACTTGAAAGGAAAATTTAACCACTAAGATTCTCCCAGACCAGCTCAATAAAAATATTTGGAAGATAAAAACTTTCAGAATCACAACATTCACTTTCTAAAAACAGGGAATTTGCAGGGAGGATGATATTAAATTGCAGAATTGCAGCTCCAAGCAACAGCACTCACCCTCTCTAGGTCCTGTCGGAGGTGGGTGAAAAGCTGCAGCCGTCTGAACAAGACATCTTGCTCCTGCTTTGCCAGATTGTCCTCTTCATCCTTTTTGGGAGTGAAGAGAGGCTTATTTAAGTTGCTCTTCCTTTTTCCTTTCCAGTACTGGTAAATAAAATCCACAAGCTCCTCAGACAACTTCAAATGCTGGGACACGTCAGAGATGCTGACAAAGTTATAAAATTCATCCTCCAGTTCTTGGAGCTTTTGTTTACGGAGGCTGATCCTCTGAGCCTCTGCCTGGGTCTGGTCCATGCTATCCAGAGCACTTTCCACAACGGTGGGTTTCTCCTCTCTCTCTGCATTGGAATAGTTTTTTGTTCCCTCATCTGGCTCCTTGCTGCTGTGCTTTGGACAGTAAGATTTAAACTTCACCTCATCGTTTTCCGCCAGTATAGTCTTCATTTCCAAATTGCGATCAAATGCACAAGTCACATGAAAGGCCGTTCGACAGTTCTTCACTGAACACTGCAGGTATTAACAAATTGAAGCACAGTCATTAAAGACAGTTTATACTCAGTTCTGCAGTGCCGGCTCTATCTTTTGATATATTTCCTTCTAAGTTTAAGATGGATTTCAGTGAGAATAGCCACGAAATGATCAAAAACATACTTGCTACTAACTATTTTGCTAAAAGTAAAAACAAAATGGACTAGTTTAAACAGAGGAAGACAGCCTTTTCCTACCCTCTGAAGCACAAAGTTGCAAACTGTTCCTTAATGTCACAAGTTAAATAATTTGGAAATGGGTCAATTTAGAGAAGTATTATCTTTAACTATATACACAGAACCCTATAAGAAGTTAAGGAAATTGTTCTAAGTATTAAAAAAAAATGATTGGTTGAGACTCAGCTGTAAAGTGACACAGCATTCTACTTTAGGCACCAAACAATGGGCAGGACTTCAAGGTCAAGGGCAGAATGGTGCAAGGGAAGGGTGACTTCAGAAATTAGGAATGGGTGAAGAAATTTGGATTGAGCTCTGAGAAGATGAGGAGATTTACTGAACGTTGAAAATAATGAGGAACGATGGTGCAGTGAATAAATGGAATCAGCTACAGTACCATTGGCAGATATATTATTAACTGGAGGTACTGGAAATACTCAGCAAGTCAGACAGCATCTGGGAAGAAAACAACAGAGTTAACATCTAGGTCAGTGTTCTCTCTCCACAGATGTTCTTAAATTGCTGAACATTTCTTGCTTTATTTTCTTTTCAATTTTTAGCACCAATCTTCCCTTGTAAACTTTAAAGTCTGTAACAAAGAACTGTACTGCTGAGCAGCAATATACTGTATGTGTATTGATTGCCCACAGAATAACACATTCACTAATTTGCTCCAGCACTGACCCATGTATGAGTGGCCAAGTTAATAAATCGAAGTAATTTATATCTTTTTAAGTTCATTGCCATGTTATTTTGGCCTATAAAATACTTTGAGCAAAGTTTTTGCACAATACCTTCTAATTAACGTACAAAAAAAGTCATTGGCCCTGTAAAGGACAGATAATCATGGCATGGGATAGAAAGGCTTTATTTCAGCATCAAGGTTGTATCACTGGCCAACAGGGTGCAGTTTATGACTTTCACATACAAATCTTAGCCATACCTTCCCTCCAACTGTTGGAATACCAAACCGGATTTTAAGCATGAAAATGTCAACTCAATCAGCCTTCAGGAACTAAATGTTTTTGCTGGGTAGTTAATTAACATGATTTTGTCTACACAACTATTGTGCCGAGAAAAGTTAAAATCTCAACATTTAAGGCAAATGGCTAGAATAAGCTAAAATATGAAATTTAACTAACAGAACAAATAATTGACTCTAATCTACAGAAGAACAGGAGATAGTAGAACATAGGAAGTTTGTGTATAAGTTAATTAAAGACAGGAAATCAAAAGGTTTCATGTGATTATTTATCTTATACACAAATCTTCGATATTGTTCTGGGATCCGGATTTACTCCTGGGAAGAGAAGTTGAAGTGAAGCATGATCTAGCCAATAGCAACAGTTAGGTTAAGTGATCTGTTTGTGTTATATATTCTATGTATTATGTATATTCTTGCTATGTTGCATTGTGTCCACAAATTTAAACAAATGTACTCTAATGTGGATGACGGGGGAATGGAAACTTTGATAAAATAATTAAAAATAAGAACGAAAATTTTACCTCAGTAACTGAACAACATGAATTAAGTATCCATAAAACACATTCTAGATTTTAATTAACTTCCTGCTGATTAATTCAACCAGCTAAGTATCATACTCACAATTATTTCTGTTTACTGTATGCCTTTTTACCTCATGTTAATTCATACAAAACAAAGATAATTGACGTGATACAGTTACTTGAAAAACTGCTGGAAAGCAGCAATGAGACTTTAGTTTTCCAAACCTGTATGCAGGCTCCAGTTTTTTCAGTACACAAGCTGCACACTAATGCCCATCTGCTGGCGGGGACATGTGATATCTTTGTAATAGGCTCCATCTTTTCTGGACAGCCTATGCTAACCTAAATAATTAAAACAAAAAGTGTCAACCAAACCAGATTGCATTTTTCTTTAAATATAAAACAAGTCTCACCAGTAAGGATCTTCATAAATGCAATACAGTGTACACATCCTGCAAATGTATTGGCTTTATCTCAACATCAACACTGCTTAACTGAACAGGTACACAAAGAAAGCATTTTTATTACTTTGAGTTCCAAATCTGAGCCAAGTCTTCAAAAAATAAAAGTGTTTATCCTGGCTTCACCTTATGGCAATATATCTGAACGTTATCCAGTTGGAAATATTCATCACAATTGGACTAAAAGTAACACCAACTTCGTGGCAACTAAATCATGGCTTTCACAATTCTGCTTAGAAAAATTAGAGGCAATTACCTGCTTCTATTTAGGATCTTTGAAGTTTGCAAATATTGTTGATAATGTGCACACAATCTTACACCACCTTAAGAAACTACATTAATACTTCAAAACACCAAATTAATTGTTTAAGAAAATGGTGGTGACTCCAGTAATATTATTTTATTGTCAACTGGACAGCAACATGGCTGGCGGTGGTATCTCTAAACATTCAGATTTGGATTCTGCGCCTAACGTGAAACAAGACAAGCTCTCATTGATGCACGCAGGCCATGTGAGTGGCAATGGTGCCACAGATTCAAAGACTAAGTTAACAGCACTGAATGTATTGACCATAAAAGGTTTTGCATTGTGTTTATTCTTTTGTGAATGCTTATTATGAATAAAGTTTATTTTTGGATTATTCCCAATGGGCTGCAAGGAAGTAATTAGAACTGGAGCTGCAGCCACAGGATGTAAAGGGAAAGAATTGTTACCTTTAGACATACTGGCTGCTTCTCTTAAAGAAAATGGACAAGAGTATGTAAAGATTTTAATTGGGCAAAATTATTTGTGTGTAGCATTTCAACCAGTTAAACGCCAGTTAAATATTTCTTTCTCAACAGAAATATATTGAGAGAAACTATCTTTAAAAACATATTCAATTTTCTTATTTTTCTCTCCACTTTCTTTCCAGAATCTCTTTACATAGATCCCACATCACAGTATAGTTATTAAACATGCTCCTGGATACAACCAATGATGCTCACAATCAGGTTCAAAAGAGAAGGCCAAGAATTTAGGCCTCCAAATGTACCCCTTGGTACCTCTCTTCTCACCATTCTCACTGCTCTTCCAACATTAACTTTTCCAAAAAAATAATTAAAAATCCCAGTTTAGCTTCAAAGCAAAATTTCAAGCCAACCTATATCTTACACTTTCACATCACTGCCCCATCTATTTTCACAAATGTCCTGATTGACTGAGGAGATTCTGGATCAAACTTCATCCAGAAGTAGTTGATTATAATTATTATGCAGTTATGAGAAACAAGTCTATTGCTTGAATTTCCTGAGATTGATGATTCTGAAGCAATTAACCATAAAAATCATTACATCTTCAATCAAAATCAAAGTTCACCATGAAAATATTAAGTCCCTTCCAAACTGACTCCTTACTTACGAACATCTAACAGAATGACAGAATTTTTCACACAAGAACATAAGAAATAAGAGCAGGAGTAAGGCATCTGGCCTGCTCCACCATTCAATCAACATGGTTCCACCTACCTGTGCTTCCACCCCCAAACCCACCCCCACCCCCACCCCCACATAACCCTTAATTCCCCTGCTATACAAAAATCTGTCCAACTGTCTTAAATATACTTGATGAGGTCATCTCTACTGTTTCCCAAGGTGTTGAATTACCGAGACCTACTACTCCCTGGGAAAAGTATTTCCTCTTCATCTCTATCCAAAATCTGCTTTCTTGAATTTTGAGGCTATGTCTCCTAGTTCTAGTCACACCTACCAGTGAAAACAACTTTCCTGCCTCTATCTTATCATCTCTTCCATAATTTTATATTTTCTATAAGATCAATACTCATTCTTCTGAATTCCAGGTGACTCAAATCTTTTCACAGGCTATATTAAAAATATTTAATAACTCCAACAAGAGAATCTCCATAAAAATTCATGTCATTGGAAAACTAATCACTGTATCTCAGTATCAGAACTAAAACTCTAAATGTGTTCTATTTAATTACTTCATTATCAGAACATGAATGGAATTTCCCTTAAAATGAATGTGGTTACCACAGAATCTCTGACGAGGACAAATACTGAGGAACCTTACCTCAGGAATCCATAAAGCACAGCTGACATGTACCCACTTTGTTCCGCTGCGAGTGGGCTTCATGGCTCCACCTTTCTTGGGGCAGAGCAAGCATTTTGGCTGGACACCTAGTGCACAGGTTCGACACAGCCAGCTGCCTTCAGGAACCTTCAAAATTCCGTAACAAGCCTGTAACAATCGCACAAAAAATGTATTGAATACATATGCCTGATGCAGACTCATTGGGCTAAAGGTCTGCTTCTGTGCTCGATGTCCATCCGTGTGTCTGTCTGTCTGTCTAATCTCTCTCTCTCTCACACACACACACACACACACACACACACACACACACACACACACACACACACAAAGGGACTCAGACATGGAGAATGACTATCTCAGGTATTCACTGGCAGATTCTGGGGCATCTATTAAAGCAAATCTCACTACCAGTGTTCGAACTTGTATGACTGTCAGTGAGATAGAGCAAGCACTGAGAAGAATCATGTTCTTATAACAGAGCAGTCAATAATCATTAATAGTGCCCAATTACTGCTGAAGGTTACAAGGAATAATTCCCTCCTTCCCTCCCTTCAAATTACAAGATAAATGGTCTACCCAAGCTTTGAATAGTGGAGAGGCTACAGTGCATGACCAATTCCTGGCTCAGTGAATCAGCATGGTTGAGAAAGACAAGTTGTTCTACATTTAATTACAGATAAGGCTTGGGGAGCAGGAAATAAGCAAAGTTGTTCTCAAAAGTGATTGCAGCTACAGAACAATCTGCTTTGGGCACTGGCTCGAAGAGATAACCGAACATTCAGAGTGGACAGGTTTTAAGCAGAGGGATACAGGGTAAAATTCTACAGCAGACACAACTGCTCTCCAAAAATTAAGCTGTTATGGATGAATCAGGATTTTTTTTAAATCAACATTGAGTAACCTGCAGGACAAAGAGGGATGAGAGTAGAAAAGTAGTTCAAGTGAAAAACTAAGCCTTAACTTTAGATACTGCTCTGGGCTCTATCACAAAAGAAGAGTACTTTTTGTGCTATTAACTTCTTTAATCATTTTAAACATTTCCATAACATCATCCCTTTAATTTTCCTCATTTGAGAAAAAACAAGGATACATTTTTCAATAAATTATTGCTGAGCAAATTGCTATTCTATTATAATAGAAGTGGAAGGGAATTTACATGCTGACCAGAGACATTTAATATGCTAAATGAGTTTCTTATATAGTTATTAAAATATAAAAAAACAGTAAGACTTTTGCACCAACATACTACTTATTACAGAAGAAGTCCTGTTTAATGCAGGCTTTACTTTGGGACTTGAGGCCAGATTGCAATGAATAGTATGGCAGGAAGACATGTTAGAAGGATTTGCTCCAGCTTTTTTGGTGAGCACTTGCACCTTTGGGCTCCTTGTCAGATTGAAATCGTTGTATGTTAGAGGGATAGTGGGTAGGAAGTCACAACTGTACGGGGTTACAGGCCAATAGGGATTGGATCTTCAAGGAAACGGGACAAACAGAGGCCTGGGTCAGGGACTGTAGCATTGAGATTTCCGGATCAGGACTAGCACCATTTCTAGGCAACTGTGGTATTAATACTTTCTTTTCATGTGAAAATTTATAGGTGGTTGCTTCATGTTCATCCTTGCTCAATAAAGCTGGTCAATAGTCCAGTACTTTACCTGCTATTTTTAAAAGGCCAAGTCGCACCTGAAAGACTGTTGCTCAGGGTTAGAAAATGAGGTGGAAAGGGATTTCTATGGAACCTTTTGAACCAGATAGCTTTTTACCCCAATGACAGAAGTGGTTAGTGGTTTTATTTTTTATTTTGTAATAATAAAACCACTTATTACAAAAGTGGTTTTGTAATAAATATTGCCCTTGGTGCCATCCACTTAGCATTATGTCACCTTTAGCATAAAGTCTGACAACATCCACCTTTACACTTGACAATATTTCTAAACAGTCTCTTTGCTCTCAGATTATCTATTTGATGTCAAATCATAAATGAGTTGCTACTCCTTCCAGAAAAATGACAAGTTATTACCTCTGCTGCTTTGTAACCAACAAAAAGCCGAAGAGAGGGCATATAATACAGATAAGATTAGTGGGAAATTAGAGGATTGGGAAGCTTTTAAAAACCAATAGAAAGCAACTAAACAAGTCATTAAGAAGCCAAAGATGGATTACAAAATTAAGCTAGCCGATAATATAAAAGAGGATACCAAAAGTTTCTTCAGATACATAAAGTGTAAAAGGGAGGCGAGAGTGGATATTGGACACTGGAAAATGATGCTGGAGAGGTAGTAATGGGGGACAACAAAATGGTGGATGAACTGAACAAGTATTTTGCATCAGTCTTCACTGTGAAAGACACTGGCAGTACGGTGTAAGTTCCAGGTGTCAGGGGGCATGACGTGTGTGAAGTTACCGTAACTAACGAAAAGGTTCTTGGGAAACTGAAAGGTCTGAAGGTATATAAGTCACCTGGACCAGATGGTGTACAAACTAGCATTCTGAGAGAGGTGGCTGAAGAAAAAGTGGACGCATTAGTAATAATCTTTCAAGAATTACTAAATTCTGGAATAGTTCCGGAAGACAGGAAAATGTCAAATGTCACTCCACTCTCCAAGAAGGGAGAGAGGCAAAAGAGAGGAAACTATAGGCCAGTTAATCTGACCTCAGTGGTTGAGATGATGTTGGAGTCAGTTATTAAGGATGAGGTCTCTAGGTACTTGGAAGCACATGATAAAATAGGCCAGTAGTCAGCATGGTTTCCTCAAGGGAAAATCTTGCCTGAGAAATCTGTTGGAATTCTTTGAAGAAGTAATAAGCAGGATAGACAGAGGAGAATCGCTTGATGCTGTATACTTGGATTTTCTGAGGGCCTTTAATAAGGTGCCATGCATAAGGCTACTTAACAACCTATGGTATAACAGGAAAGATTCTAGCATGGATAAAGCACTGGCTGATTGGCAGGAGACAAAGAGTGGGAATAAAGGGAGTCTTTTCTGGTTGGTTGCCGGTGACTAGTGATGTTCCACAGGGGTCTGTGTTGGGACTGATACATTTTACATTATATGTCAATGATTTGGATAATGTAATTGATAGCTTTCTTGCAAAATTTGCAGATAGGTGGAGATGCAGGTGGTTTTGAGGAATTAGAAGCTACAGAAAGATTTAGACAGATTACAAGAATGGGCAAAGAAATGGAAGATGGAATACAGTATTGGGAAGTGTATAGTCATGCACTTTGGTAGAACAAATGAAAGGGCTGACTATATTCTTAAATGGAGAGAAAATACAGAAAACCGAGGTGCAAAGGCACTTGGGAGTCCTTGTGCAGGACTCCCTGGAGGTTAATTTGTAGGTTGAGTCTGTAGTGAGGAAGGCATTAAAATTAGCATTAATTTCAAGAGGACTAGAATATAAAAGCAAGGATGTAATGTTGAAACTTATATAAAGCACTGGCGAGACCTCACTTGGAATATTGTGACCCTCCCTTTATCTTAGAAAGTTTGTACTGAAACTGGAGAAGGTTCACAATAATGATTCCAGGATTGAACGGCTTGTCATATGAACAGCGTCTGATGGCTCTGGGCCTGTACTCACTGAAATTCAGAAGAATGAGGGGTGACCTCAGTGGAACCATCGAATGGTGAAAGGCCTTGATAATGTGGATGTGGAGAGGATGTTTCCTTTGGTGGGAGAGTCTAAGACCAGAGGACACAGCCTCAGAATAGAGGGGTGTCCTTTTAGAATGGAGGTGAAGAGAAGTTTCTTTAGCCAGAGAACGGTGAATCTGTGGAATTCTTTGCCACAAGCAGCTGTGGATGCCAAGTCTTTATGTATATTTAAGGCAGAGGTTGATAGGTTATGGACTGGTCAGGGCATGAAGAGGTACGGGGAGAAGGCAGGAAGGAAAACAGGATCAGCCATGATGAAATGGAGGAACTGATACGATGGGCCAAATGGCCTTATTCTGCTCCTATATCTTATGGTCTAATTGTAACAAACTTAGTATACTGATATGCCACAGAAACCAAGCCTTTCGATTTGATTTATTCTAAACCACCCATAATCCTGGAACCTTATTAAACTAAAACCATTCATTCCCTTATCACAAAATTGCTTGCCTTCACTTCTGCAATTCTTCCTTCCCAAAACAACCACATCTCCCATGGTTTTATGCCCCTGTCTCTGTCTAAGCCAATGTCTTAGTGGCTGTCCATCCGTTCTCTACTCCTGATAAACTCCATCTACTTCTCATTATTCACTTCCTAACCGATCCACTTTGGCTTTCTGCCTGCCAAAATAACACATTTTAATATTTTTGACAACTCTAAATCACTCAATGCCACATCACATTTCATTTCAGTTTTTAAAACCCTGTGAGTTTCAGCCATCTCCACAGCATGTCACCAATAATGTTAGGTTGTTCTGATAGAAGAATCTTTCCCTTGAAATATCAATTCTTGTTTCTCTTCCTACAAATGCTATCTTAACCCACTGAGTGTTTCTAGTTTTATCTGTTTTTTTTACCTAGGATGTACAGCAATGTGACTTACCATCTTTGGAATTCTCGCTCTGCCTTTAAAGGATTGTTCTCAATTCAAGGTTTAGACACCTTCCCTTAATGTTACTTTTAGTTAAGCTTTCCTTACATGATTAGTAATGCACCTTAGTTACATCTGCTTAAACCACCTGCAGACATGCTTATCTATAGTTACTATTGTAATGCAAGACATTAATTAACAAAGTGGTTTTGTACACTGTCAAATTTCTTTCATGCTTGGCTTGATAACAGGACAGGCACTCATTTTATCACAGGCTCGTTTTCCAATTGAATGAATGGACTCATTCAGTAAAATAGCTGCAACGTGCTTGAATGCGTGTAATCTTACCTGATGGACACAGATGTTGCACTTGTCACAGAAAACCATCTCATTGCCATCTTCACCATCTGGAGATTGACACACATCACACACCACATCTTCATCATATTCAATCCCGAGACCTTCTTCTGTCTCAATGGCATGGTTCATATTGTCATCACATCTCCGCTCCAGTTCTTCCATGACCCTCTCCATGGTAAATTCATCTAACTCAGCCATCCCTGATAGATTGAAAGAAAAAAATTGTATTATAATCATGCAGTGTGCATTTGTTCAGATGCTGAAACTTTCCTGACAGCTGAACAGGTGCCAGCCCTTGTTCCCAAGACAACCGAGCAAGGATGCTCCTTACAACTGTACTTAGAACATAAAATCATTTTGGACACCTCACCCGTTCAAACTGGCTGAAAGATAAACAATATTTTTTTGTATGCTGTTAACATCTACAAGAAGAAAAAATGTACAAACTTAATACATTTTAGGTGTTTTGAATTCAAGAAGAAATCACATAATATAAATCCAAAACTACAAATAAAAGACATGCCACAGCAAGACAATGTGCAGCATGATGAATGGACAACATTAAACAAAGGCTTAATACCTTCCCAAGAGCTACTTGGCTGCTTTGAAGCATTTGTTAAAATTCAGACAATTCCAATCAATTCTGTCAAGCACCATAAAGCAGTTTAATAGATTTGGAGATGTCATGCCATCAAGTTTCCTTTGTCTTTTGTTTTCTCCGTGTGAATCAGTGGCATCCAACCTGCTCAATCAGTTTCCAGCAATGTGTACTTTGATTATACACATACACTAACTTGAACCCTCATTTACTTTTCTTCCTATAAAAACAGATTTATCCCGCTCAGTCACCTTTTACATTATAGTTCCCTCACATGTCTGCATGGTGGAATTCAGAATACAGGGCTCTTCAAACACTTCTTCAAGGGCTCTCCCACCTGAAGCCAAATATGTCCAGTAACTTTTTTCAATAATCATTAAGACACACATTAGATTAAACCCTCAGTAGAAAGAGACTGTAAGTTTCAGTTTACAATTTATTAATGAGAGACATGGAATACTTCCTATTTGCATTTGAATCTATTCAAGGGTTCAATTTTATTTGCCATATACAGTTACATCTATTAGGAATTTGCTTTGGTGTGTTGGTCAGGGCGCAACATGCACCACAACATGGCTTGTCATATGAAGAACATATGATGGCTCTGGGCCTGTATTCACTGGTATTCAGAAGAATGAGGGATAACCTCATTGAAACCTATCAAGTGTTGAAAGGCCTTTGTAGGGTGGATGTGAAGAGTATGTTTCCTGTGGTGGAAGAGTCTAAGACACAGTCTCAGAATAGAGGAGCGTCTGAGTAGAATAGAGATGAGGAAATATTTCTTTAGCCAGAGGGTGGTGGATCTGTGGAATTCTTTGCCACAGTCCGTTGTGGATGCTAAGTCTTTATGTATATTTAAGGCAGGGGGGCAGCAGAGTAAAGTAGCACCGGTAACTCTGGTTCAATTCCCATTGCTTAGGGTAAGGAGTTTTACTCTTGCCATGACTGCAGGCGTTTCTTCTGGCTGTCCTGGTTTCCTCCCACAATCCAGAGACTCATGGGTTAATTAACCAAGCAACCAACGATTTCCTCAAGAGGCATAGTGCAAAGATGCATATCTAGTTGACAGTCTACTGGTCTGCCACAAATGATACTTGTTTGTCCATCTTTATTCGACAGATCATAAGATACAGGAGCAGAATTAGGCCCTTCAACCCACTGAGTCTGTTCCGCCATTCCATCGTGGCTGATTTATTATCTCTTACCTTCTCCCTGTAACTTCTGACACCCTGACTGATTAAAACCTATCAAACTTCACCTTAAATACCCAATTACTTGGCCTCCACAGCTGGCCGTGGCAATGAATTCCACATATTCACTATCCTCTGGCAAAATAAATGCATCCTCATCTTTGCTCTAAATGGATGGTCCTCTATTCCGAGGCTGTAACCTCTGACCCTAGACGCCCCAACTGTAGGAAACACCCTCTCCACCTCTGTGAAACACCAGACACTGCGCTCCCTAGAATAGGAAGTATTGTAGAAAACAAACTACATATTGATGTAGACTGACAAAACGATTAGCTCCAAGCTGGATGATGAGTGGGGTGGAGACAGGAAGACCCGGACATCAGCTAGAGCTGTCGAAAGGAGTTGAGTAATCAGAAACTATGAGAAAGATGTAGCAGCCCTTTAACAACTAATCAAGACTGAAGACCCTGACTAAGATCAGGTGCACTCAGAGAGTCTGGATTGAATTTTTGATAAAAATCCTTTCAGAGTGCACATAAAAACTGCACAATGCAAAGTAGTTCTGATCAGGAGACCAAGCATAGAATGTCTATTGAAAACAATTTTATTTCAGTGACTATTATTCAAGTTATACAGGTGCTTATTACTATTTTGAGAGTACAGCAATTAGATTCTCTCATTTTGGTTTCTGTTTAGTGTGTTATTAAATAACATTCAATTACTTCATAAGCATGGGCAAACAAACAAAAATTCTACTGAGGTTTTTGTGCATGAGAAATAGTAACTGGGAAAAATGAGACATATGATTTTGAACAATTCTAGTAGGGAATCATATAATGCCTATGGCAACATACAATATGTATTTTCAATGTCAAAATGTTTTGTTGTCTGCAATTGAAAAGAAGAAACTAAATTCATATCTTAATTGGAAATCCCTAAGTTGCACTAGCACATCCTTGATTACCTACTACGCAAGCATTTGCGGAAATTTTCACATTTAACACTGATTAAGGGCCTCAGTGATCTTTTTCCAGAGTATTTACTCAAGACTCATCACACTGGGCACCATGACAAATGATCCAATTTGCCCCATTCTGTTGCTGCACTAAAGTTCGGTTACTCAGATCACATATCTGCTTTGCTAATCCCTGCATACAGGCCACTGGTTAAGCGAGTCAAACCAGTTCACAGGGAGATCAGGACCTGGCCAGACGGTACAATTTCAGCGGCGCAGTACTGCTTCGAGGGCACGGACAGGGAGATGGCTACCCATGATCAACAGGTCAATATTGATGAACATGCAAGATCGGTGACTGGCTACATAGGAAATTGCAATGAGGATGTTACCGAGATTAAACACTACACTTGCCAGGACAAACCAGAAACCGTGGCTGACTACAGAGGTTCATTCACTGCTTAGGGATCGAAACGCTGCATTCAGATCAGGGGACAGGATGACTCTAAGGTCAGCAAGAGCCACACTCTTCCATGTCATCAGGAAGGCAAAGCATGAGCATACACAGGAAATTCAGAGACACCTTTGTGACACCAGGGAGATGTGGCGCATATGGCAAGGTAGACAGACTATAACTGATTACAAGTCCACCCCTGCGCATCAACAACAGCAACACCTCCCTTCCTGATGGGCTGAATGATTTGATTTGAGCACTGAATGATGGGACATCGAAGAAAGCCCCCGCTCCCCCTGAGGAACAGGCGGCTTGTCTGGTTGCAGCCAAGGTGAGGAGGATCCTAGCCAGGGTAAACCACGCAAAACTGCGGGGCTGGTCAACATACCTGGTCAGCTGCTGAGGGACTGTACAGACCAGGTAACAGGGGGCTTAACGGACATCTTTAATATTTTTCTGAGACAGTTTACTGTCCCTGCAGGCTTCAAGGCAGCCGCCATCAACCCTACGCAAGCCCAAGATAGTGACAGTAACTGGCCAAAAGGTTTACTGCCTAGTGGCACTGGCTTCAACAATCATGAGGTGCTTTCAGTGGCTGGTAATGGATCACATAAAATTCCCTCTTCCAACTACATTGGACCCTGTCCTGTTTGCCTAGCACTCAAACCATCCGCTGATGATGCCATGGCCTCAGACTTATAAAATGATGTTTCATACGCCAGGCTGCTGTTCATCAATTTTAGTTCAGCATTTAACACGGTCATCCCTCAGAGGCTGGTGAGTAAACTGTCCCAGCTCGGACTCAACAACTCTCTCCTTAACTGGATCTTGGACTTTTTGATGGAAAGACCCCAGTCAGCCCAAGCTGGCAGCAACATCTCAAGCTCCATCATGTTGAGCACTGGTGCCCCCAGAGCTGTGTGCTAAGTCTGCTGCTGTTCATGCTGCTGACTCACGGCTGCACTGCCAGATTCACCTCAAACTACATCATCAAGTTTGCTGATGATACAACAGTGGTTGGCCTCATCAGCAATAACGATGAGCCAGCAAATAGGTAAAGAGTCCTGCCAAATGGTGCAAGAACAACCACCGAGATCTCAACGTGCACAAGACAAAGGAGATGATTGTGGCCTTCGGGAAGGCACAGGTCGCCTACTCTCCATTGCACATTAATGGCTCTGTCACGGAGAGTGTGAAGAGCACGAAGTTCCTTAGTGTGTACACAACAGGCGATCTAACCTGAACCCACAACACCTCCTCAGCAGTCGAGAAGGCACAGTCGCATCTGTGCTTTCTGAGGAAATTGAGTTGTGCAAGGCTCCTCGCCCCTTCCTATCAACTTTCTATAGGAGCACCATCGAGTATCCTGTCTACTGCCTCATTGTTACAGAAGCTGCAAGATATCGGACCCCAAGACCGTACAGAGGAAAGTAAAGACGACCAACAGGATCACCAGGGTCTCCCTCCCCCATTTGTCACATTTATTGACAGCATTGCAGACAAAGGGCCGAAACATTGTTCAGAAACCCTACCACCCATCCCACGATCTCTTTGACCCACAACTGTCAAAAAGGAGGAACAGGACTAGGATGGCCAGACTGGGTGATAGCTTCTTCCTTTGGGCTGTATGTAATTTATGTAATCTCTACCCAAACAAAGAACAGCAAAGAGCCAATGTACAAATAAAAAAATAACACTGAGAACACGAGTTGTGAAGAGCTCTAGAAAGTGAGTCTGTAGGTCATAGAATCAGTTCAAAACAGCGGCGAATTGAAGTTATCCACACTGGTTCAGAAGCCTGATGGTTGTAGGGCAATAACTGTTCCTGAACCTGTGGGAATAGTGCTCAAGGCTCCTGCACAGAAGCCAGTAGGTCAAATGGAATGGGATTTGTATTTGGATACGTAGTAGACAGCATGAGCTTGGTCAGACAAAGGACCTGCTTCTCTGCTGTATAACTCTGGGTCTGTTACTATGCACCTCACCATTCAAGTAATTTTTAAAATATGACAAAGGGTTTTTTGCAGCCCTTCAGACTGTTAGACTTTGAGGAACAATGTTACATAACAGAAAAGGATTTAAAAATGGCATTTATATAATAAGTATGATGACCTTGGAATGTTCCAAAGCTATGTATAATGTGATTTTCATTGTAGTGCATTATTTGACTTTGTTAATCTGACTTTGTGATGTTGATCAAGAACATTGTTAAGGATACCAAAGTTAACTTTTCCACTATTTTCACAATAAGGATCTCTTTTCAAAATAGAAAAATCTTTTTATATTTGAGAGAACAGGCAAAGCTTCAATTTATTGAATCATTCCCTCAGCAAAACACTGCAGCATCTGCCTGAATTTTTTTGTCAACTGTCTGGAGTGGGACTTGAACCTCTAATCTTCTGACCAAGAGATGAGAAATACAATGCTGACATGCAAGTGAAGCACAATAGGAGCTAAATAAATGTGCAAATTAACTAGTACATCTGTCAACAGAATGTAGTAAGTGATCATGAGAGTAAAGGAGGTAAAGGCACCTATTCTCTAAGTGTTGCTAGGCACCATGACTTTTATACACTCTTTAAGTAGCATAATCTTACATACTTCACAGGTTTTTTTTTGCATTTCTGCTAAGGCAACTGTGCCAGACTAAACAGCAAGAAAATCCCACAGTTAACTGGGAAACATCCATTTTGCCAGTTTGGATCAAAATTTTATTACCTGCAAATATGCCCGTGAGCAGTACTGTGAGATGCACCACACAGCAGCAGTGGTGCATTGCACAGCACACTGCCAACCACAGAATTTTGAGGAAATACAAGTTTTCTGCATTTAAAAAAATCAGGGATTGAATATGTGGGTTTCCTAACCATGCAACTTAAGATCTGAATAACCATTCTGGACTTTCATTTCCACTGGAATCTCCAACTGTAAAATTTCACAACAAATTATCTTCTAATCTGTTCCATAAATATGGGTTTTAACTTCACAGAATTGTCACGTATCCACACCCTTCCAGATTAAGTAGCAGTTTTACTTTATCCAATTCAGCGTTACATTAACTCAACATCATTATGATTCTTAGAACAATTACAAAAATCCCATATAAACAAAACTAAACGGGAACAAGATAACCCAACAGTTTAGAACATTAATCTTCCATTATTTCTTTGCCTCAGAAAACTCTCTCCATTTAGCACAACAAAGCAGCAACAGCCTGCATTCCTCACATTATTAAAAATGTTGCATTTTTAAGTACTTGTTCACACACAATCTCATTTCACAAACATGTAGTGTGGCTATACTATATTAGCTATAAAAAGAGCAAAAGTCTTTCATGTTATTTTAAATCAGCCACACCAACAAGAGTTCTATAACAGAAAATAAATTTTAAACTTGCTCCTCATCATAACTACTTAAGACAATGAAGTCATTCATATTCTGATCCAAACTGGAAAATCTCAAATTTTGACAGATTAACTTGGCATAGATTGTACATTTTACTGCCTAGCATTAATCACAGGGACTATATCACAATGTATTTATTTAACAGGAGGCAAGTAATCAGTAAGATTCTTGTAGTTCTAAAAGACAGCAAAATATTGGTCACGTCCAGCAAGCTTTTTTTTTGTTGTAGTCCTAAGCATGTAATTTAATAAACAGTTGCACACTGCACTTAGCTTGTCTTCAATGGAACAGAATTTCAAAAGCAGATCCATTTGCTGTACATTCAAGTTTATCACAGGCAAACAGGGATGAAATTTTATTCCGCAATTGCCTGTTCGTTTATGCAAAATTAGTGCAAAATATCTTTAAGATCTGTACTGATGAGTCTTAACTCTGAAACCAGGTACTCCTGTATTACAATGAAGTAGCAAACCAAATCTAGATGCACTGACTGGAAACATAGCAAATGTTAAGACAGTCTTTACTTGGAGATTCATAAGCATATGAACTTGCATGTTTCACAACACTGACAAGCGTATAACAGCAATGATCTAATTTAGAAGTACAATTATTGTGTTGCTGACAATCTCATCATTGCTTTGAGCGGGAGGAGGCTATTAACAGAATGTGAAATTATAGCTGGAATGACATTTTGTCACAGCATAATTCAGAAGTCAGCAATGATATTCTCCCAGTATTCAGTACAACATTCACACCTCAACAGGAAGCGCTTATGAAAATATATTATCTGATCTGTTATTATCCCATTGTATTTGGAGGGCCTAACTGTGAGGGTGTCTGTGTTAACCAGTGACACCACCACAAAATATACCATGAACTGTAAATCACTGAGGGGTGTTGTGAAAGACTTACATTCATATAGCAGTTTATAAACCAACGAGACTATTAAACTTAGCCACGAGGGAGACAGCTACATTTCCAATAGGTCTGTTGAAGACATACCCATTCTTTTGAATTCTTCATTCAGCAGCTCTAGCCAGGCCACATCCATGTCATCTAGATCATAGCGACACACACTCTCTGCAAGTGTACGGATGTCCACATAGCCAAGCTCTGGGGGCTCAGAGCCAGAGGAGTGGATATACTTCCTTGGTCTAGAAAATATCACAGCTGTTTCCTTTTCATTAGTCACTCTGTAAATACAAAAAGGGGAAAAAGTTTATATTCAGTTTGCTCCTATGTGTTGGGTTTCACTGATTCAATCCTCAAAAGAACTATAAACATTCAAAAAAGACAAAAATATGTTTCTTAGATGTCCTGTGAAACATTAATGAAACAAATTCTGTTTATTTCCAAATACCACATGAGATTAGGGGCTACTCTGGTGGCTGAGGCTCAAGGCATTTTGTTTTAAAATGTGGGTATAATTTCAGAAATCAGGCAGTAATAAGTGGACAGTCAGGGTACTGTTACAATTTTCCACTCTGCTGGCTATTTTAGAGAAGAATAAACTACAGGAGAGGGCAGTAGTGTGCATGCCTTTTATTTTACTATCTCTAACAATGTTTTTCACAGGTTAAAGTCTGCAGTTTAATGAAAAATAGTAAGAAAACCTATCCAGAGCATCCACTTGCTAGTGGCTAGTGAAGTCGCATGGGGTGGGGGAGGGGGTGGTCAGTGTTAGGCCTGCTACTTTTCACCTTATATGTTAATGATCTGGATGGCAGGATTGATGATTTGTGGCCAAGCTTGTGGATAATAGAAAGATAGGTGGAGGGGCAGGTAGTATTGAGAAAACAGGGAGTCTGCAGAAGGACTCGGACAGATTAAGAGAATGGACAAAGTAGCTGTCGGAATACTGTGTTGGGGAGCATATGGTTATGCACTTTAGTATAAGGAATAAAGACAGCTCATTTTCAAAACAGGGACCAAATTCATAAATTTGGGGGGGGGTGGGTGCAAAGGGACTTGGAAGTCCTAGGGCAGGTCAATTGAAGATTGAATCACTTGCAAAATGTTAGCATTTATTTCAAGACGATAAGAACATAAAGGATGTAATGCTGAGACTTTATAAGGCATTAGTTAGACCCCATTTGGAGTACTGAGAGCAGTTTTGGTCCCTATATCTAAGAACGAAGGTGCTGGCATTGGTGAGGGTCCAGAGGTGGTTTACGAGAATGATCCCAGGAGTGAAAGGGTTAAAATATGAGGCGCATTCGATGACCTGTACACGCTGGAATTTAAAGAATTTGGTGGGGGTGGGAGGGTAATCTCATTGAATGGCACAGTAGCATAGTGGTTAGTACAGGGGACCAGGATTCAATTCCCATCACTGTCTGAAAGGATACTGACATTAAAGCAGAAAAATTCAGCTCTCCTTAAACAGTGACCATTAGAAACAAGAAAGTGTGGAAAGTGGCCAGAGCGTGAGTGGGCCAGTGAAGGAATGGAGCTTTGAGGCTTTGACTCGAGAGGCTTCGACGAGAAGAGGCGGAGGACAAGTTTGCTCACAGTTAGTCTTTACAATGCCTCCTGAGACGGTGATGTGCCTCTCATGTGAGATGTGGCAGTCTTGGGGGAACGCCCCTCTCTCGCAGAGTCACATCTGCCAGAAGTGCATATGGCTGGGCGATCTGGAAGACCATGTAAGGAATCTGGAACAGCAGCTGGATGACCTTCGACTCATAAGGGAGAATGAGGCAGTCATAGATGAGAGCTACAGGGAGGTAGTCACTCCTAGGCTGTCGGAAGCAGGTCGTTGGGTGACAGAGGGAGGGAAAGCAAAGGTGAGCAGACAGGTAGTGCAGAGCACCCCTGTAGCCATTCCCCTGAATAATAAGTTTACCGTCCTGGATACTGTTGGCAGGGACAACCGACCAGGTGTGAGCCCTGGTGGCAGGGCTTCCAGCACTGAGTCTGACTCGGTGGTGCAGAAGGGTGGGACGGAGAAGAGGAGAGCTGTTGTCATTGGAGACTCTATAGTCAGGAGAGCAGACAGGAGATTTTGTGGACGTGAGAAGGACACCCGCATGGTTTGTTGCCTCCTGGGTGCCAGGGTCCGGGATGTCTCTGACCGGGTGCACGACATCCTGGTACGAGAAGGAAAGCAACCAGAAGTCGTGATACATGTAGGGACCAACGACATAGGCAGGAAAAGGGATGAGGTCCTGAAGTTTGAGTTTTGGGGAACTAGGCAGAAGGCTGAAGAACAGGACCTCAAGGGTGGCGTTCTCAGGATTGCTGCCAGTGCTATGTGACAGTGATGGGAAGAATTGGAGGAGATAGCAGTTGAATGCGTGGCTGAGGAGTTGGTGCAAGGAGCAGGATTTTAGATTTTTGGATCATTGGGATCTCTTCTGGGCAAGATGGGACCTGTACAGATTGGATGGGTTGCACCTGAACTCGAGGGGGAGCAATATCCTTGCAGGTAGGTTTGCTAGCATGGTTCGGGAGGGTTTAAACTAATTTGCAAGGGGGATGGGACCCAGAGCGATAGAGCAGTGAAAGAAATGCATGGAGTAAAGCCAGCTCTAACATATAGAAAGGCTTTGAAGAAAGAGAAGCAGAATAAATGGTGTAAAGACAGTAAGGTAGAAGGGCTGAAGTGTGTGTACCTCAATGCAAGAAGCATCAGGAACAAAGGTGATGAACTGAGAGCTTGGATACATACATGGAATTATGATGTAGTGGCCATTACAGAGACTTGGCTGGCACCAGGGCAGGAATGGATTCTCAATATTCCTGGATTTCAGTAGGGATAGAGAGGGTGGAAAATGGCGAGGAGGGGTGGCATTACTGGTTAATAATACTATTACAGCTACAGAAAGGGTGGGTAATGTAGCAGGATCCTCTTTTGAGTCAGTATGGGTGGAAGTCAGGAACAGGAAGGGAGCAGTTACTCTACTGAGGGTATTCTATAGGCCCCCTCGTAGCAGCAGAGATACAGAGGAGCAGACTGGGAGGCAGATTTTGGAAAGGTGCAAAAATAACAGGGTTGTTATCATGGGTGACTTTAACTTCCCTAATATTGATTGGCACATGATTAGTTCCAGGGGTTTAGATGGGGCAGAGTTTGTTCAGTGTGTCCAGGACGGATTCCTGTCACACTATGTGGACAGGCCAACTGGGGGAATGCCATACTAGATCTAGTACTAGGTAACGAACCAGGTCAGGTCACAGATCTCTCAGTGGGTGAGCATCTGGGGGACAGTGACCACTGCTCCCTGGCCTTTAGCATTATCATGGAAAAGGATAGAATCAAAGAGGACAGGAAAATTTTTAATTAGGGAAGGGTAAATTATGAGGCTATAAGGCTAGAACTTGCGGGTGTGAATTGGGATGATGTTTTTGCAGGGACATGTACTATGGACATGTGGTTGATGTTTAGAGATCTCTTGCAGGATGTTAGGGATAAATTTTGTCCCGGTGAGGAAAACAAAGAACGATAGGGTGAAGGAACCATGGGTGACAAGTGAGGTGGAAAATCTAGTCAGGTGGAAGAAGGCAGCATACATGAGGTTTAGGAAGCAAGGATCAGATGGGGCTATTGAGGAATATAGGGAAGCAAGAAAGGAGCTTATGAAGGGGCTGAGAAGAACAAGAAGGGGGCATGAGAAAGCCTTGGTGAGTAGGGTAAAGGACAACCCCAAGGCATTCTTCAATTATGTGAAGAAAAAAAGGATGACAGGAGTGAAGGTAGGACCGATTAAAGATAAAGGTTGGAAGATGTGCCTGGAGGCTGTGGAAGTGAGCGAAGTCCTCAATGAATACTTCTCTTCAGTATTCACCAATGAGAGGGAACTTGATGATGGTGAGGATAATATTAGTGAGGTTGATGTTCTGGAGCATGTTGATATTAAGGGAGAGGAGGTGTTGGAGTTGTCAAAATACATTAGGATGGATAAGTCCCCAGGGCCTGACGGAATATCTCCCAGGCTGCTCCACGAGGCGAGAGAAGAGATTGCTGAGCCCCTGGCTAGGATCTTTATGTCCTCGCTGTCCACCGGAATGGTACCAGAGGATTGGAGGGATGCGAATGTTGTCCCCTTGTTCAAAAAAGGTAGTAGGGATAGTCTGGGTAATTATAGACCAGTGAGCCTTACGTCTGTGGTGGGAAAGCTGTTAGAAAAGATTCTTAGAGATAGGATCTCTGGGCATTTAGAGAATCATGGTCTGATCAGGGACAGTCAGCATGGCTTTGTGAAGGGCAGATCGTGTCTAACAAGCCTGATAGAGTTCTTTGAGGAGGTGACCAGGAGTATAGATGAGGGTAGTGCAGTGGATATGATCTATATGGATTTTAGTAAGGCATTTGACAAGGTTCCACACAGTAGGCTTATTCAGAAAGTCAGAAGGCATGGGATCCAGGGAAGTTTGGCCAGGTGGATTCAGAATTGGCTTGCCTGCAGAAGGCAGAGGGTGGTGGTGGAGGGAATACATTCAGATTGGAGGATTATGACTAGTGGTGTCCCACAAGGATCTGTTCTGGGACCTCTACTTTTTGTGATTTTTATTAACGACTTGGATGTGGGGGTAGAAGGGTGGGTTGACAAGTTTGCAGATGACACAAAGGTTGGTGGTGTTGTAGATAATGTAGAAGATTGTCGAAGATTGCAGAGAGACATTGATAGGATGCAGAAGTGGGCTGAGAAGTGGCAGATGGGAGTTCAACCCAGAGAAGTGTGAGGTGGTACACTTTGGAAGGACAAACTCCAAGGCAGAGTACAAAGTAAATGGCAGGATACTTGGTAGTGTGGAGGAGCAGAGGGATCTTGGGGTACATGTCCACAGTTCCCTGAATGTTGCCTCACAGGTGGATAGGGTAGTTAAGAAAGCTTAAGGTGTGTTAGCTTTCATAAGTCGAGGGATAGAGTTTAAGAGTGGCGATGTAATGATGCAGCTCTATAAAACTCTGGTTAGGCCACACTTGGAGTACTGTGTCCAGTTCTGGTCACCTCACTATAGGAAGGATGTGGAAGCATTGAAAGGGTACAGAGGAGATTTACCAGGATGCTGCCTGGTTTAGGGAGTATGCATTATGATCAGAGATTAAGGGAGCTAAGGCTTTACTCTTTGGAGAGAAAGAGGATGAGAGGAGACATGATAGAGGTGTACAAGATAATAAGAGGAATAGATAGAGTGGATAGCCAGCGCCTCTTCCCCAGGGCACCACTGCTCAATACAAGAGGACATGGCTTTAAGGTAAGGGGTGGGAAGTTCAAGGGGGATATTAGAGGAAGGTTTTTTACTCAGAGAGTGGTTGGTGTATGGAATGCACTGCCTTAGTCAGTGGTGGAGGCAGATACACTGGTGAAGTTTAAGAGACTACTAGACAGGTATATGGAGGAATTTAAGGTGGGTGCTTATATGGGAGGCAAGATTTGAGGGTTGGCACTACATTGTGGGCCGAAGGGCCTGTACTGTGCAGTACTGTTCTATTACTATTACTATGACAAAAGATTGGTATCTCTTTACTTGGTATTGATAATGCTCACTGTTGCTCACTTGTTTCTGATAGCATTTTCAGGCATCAGTTGCCTGAGCCCATTCGCCATGGGAATCTCCTTGCAATGGATTCGATTTTGATGTCCTGAATCTGCCTCTGTGTTAGGTAACAACATACAGAAACCGGAAGCAGGATCTGTCTGATGGCCTCTCACTGATTTCTCCCCAAACTCACAAGTCAACTTTTATTTAAGCCAGATAGTGAAAGTGGGATCCAAACAGAAAGGAGTAAACAGAGGCAGGGTAAAAATAGTGAAATATATTCAACATAACAAAATATAAAAGAAACAGCACCACGATCATCACCAGGGAAAAGCAGCCTTCGCTTCTATTCATTGTGCCATGATATCTTTTATATCCACTGGACACAGAGAGACCTTTTGATTTTATATCTTGTCCAGAAAGAAGTCACAACTTTGAGAGGGCAGCATCCCCTCAACATTGCATTGGCATGGTTATTTCCCACCACGTCCACAAGAGTATTGCAAGTGAAAAAAAGGGAGAAAATAACAAAACTTTGGTAAGTTGTTAATTTGCAAAAGCAAGACACATTAAAGTTGCCATTATAGTTAAGAGGAAAACCAAGATCTTTTATAGTTAGCTAGATTTTCTTTTGCCGTACAAGATCTTAAGTCTATAAGTAAGTAATCCGAGAGAGTACAGCAATAAATCTTGGGACTAATTACCAATGGGTATGTAAGTGTTTGAAGGTAGGATGGTTTATGAACGTCAGATGGTACTAAACAACTTCATTCTTAATTCCCCAGAAGTAATAAATTTAGTAGCTCTAGGTAGTATGTCACCAAATATGTCAACATTCAAAATAAAACACATGGTAAGGATCATATATATGGATAAGTTTAAGTATTGCAAGCTTTAGGTTTTTGCTTACAGGGTATCGTGGTTTGATCCAAGATGTATTGCCTCAATGAGAGGCAGAACCAAATTCAACAGCAGCTTTCAGTAAATAATAGGGTAAATATTTGAAAAGATGATTCATACAAAGCAATGCAGAATAAGAAAGATACCGGGGCAAATTAGTTCCATGCTGGATATTATGATTTTGATCTATAAAGCAATTATAATCCTAGATGATTAACCTGCAGAGAAGAGATACCAGTTTACAGTGCAACTTAAGCAACTGAGGCAAGAAATGGCCCCAAGCATCTTCAGTACCATTAACTATCACTGTTATCCAAATTTCCAGAAGCCAATAGTGAACCTAGTAACAAGAATCACACATCAAAGTTGCTGGTGAACGCAGCAGGCCAGGCAGCATCTCTAGGAAGAGGTACAGTGTTGCTTGAATTGCTTGAATTTGCTTGAATGTGTGTTGCTTGAATTTCCAGCATCTTCAGAACTCCTGTTGTTTGCCTAGTAACAAGAATACCTGCTAGCTATGGTCTGAAGGCAGCACAACAGGTAAGGTTTCTGTACTTGCAACTAATCAGAAAAGCTAATTTAATTCACTTTAAAAGAATAGTGACTGAATTAGTTCACCTTTGTTACCAATTTGACCTGATGAATAATTCAGGTTTTCATGTTATTGCTTCACTACGTTAAGAACAAACGTATCCTAGCCTGAGTCCTCCAGTTACAGTCATACTAATTTTAACCTCAATGTTCACACACAATTTTTGTTTGAAATCAAACTTTTCTTCCAACCATTTAAAAAATAGATCAAGTGGGCAAAAATGTTAAATATCTTATGCACAGCATCACTTTTATTTCCCAAAATGCAAATACATGTAAATCGCTCCTGGCACTTGTTCCTGCAATAGAAGTGCTACTCCTACCCATTCACCTCCCCCCTCACCTCCATTCAGAGCCCTAAACAGTCCGTCCAAGTGAGGCAACACTTCATCTACAAAACTGTGGGGGTCTTCTACTATATCCGGCGTTCCCGGTGCAACCGGTGAAACCCAACAGAGATTGGGAGGGGGTGAGAGTGTGCCTTGTTGAGCACCTTTGTTCCAACCGCAAAAATTCGGGATTTCCTAATGGCCAACCATTTTAATTTCAATCCCCATTCCCATTCAGACGCGTCAATCCGTGACCTCCTCTACTGGCGCAATAAGGCCACTCAGCTTGAAGGAGCACACCTTACATTCCGCCTGTGGAGCCTCCAAGCTGATGGCATGATCATCGATTTCTCGAACTTCCACTAATTACCCCTCTCCCCCTCCCCTCTTTTTCCATTCTCCAGTTTGGCTCTCCCTTGCCTCTTCTCCTCACCTACCACCTCCTCCCTCCCTTTCTCTCATGGTCCACTCTCCTCCAAGATACTATCTATACCTTTTACCCTTTCCAACTGTTACCTCGCAACTTCTTACTTCATCCCCCTCCCCACACACCTGGCTTCACCATTCACTTCCAAACTTGTACTCCTTCCCTTCCCCCACCATCTTATACTGGCATCTTCCCTTTTCCTTTCCAGTCCTGATGAAGGGGCTTGGCCCAAAACGTCAACATTCATTTCCACAGGTGCTGCCTGACCCACTGAGTTCCTCCAGCATTTTGTATGTGTTGCATGTAAATAAGATGCTAAAAATAAATCAGATTCTAAGTAATTTCTGGAAATGTAGAAACTTGACAACTTGTTTATAAATGACCCTTAATAGTGAGAAGTAAACAGTTGTTCCAAATGCGTGTTTTTTTTTGTTACATATACTCATTGCTACCTGGCTAGCGTCCAGTCTTGACCTAAGTTGCAATGAAGCCTTAATAAGGCCAGCTGACTAGCTACATTGACAAAAAGTTTAAAGCAGGCTGCATAACAAAGCTCCCCACAAGAAAGCAGAATACGACAGGACACAAGGCAATACAACATGACAGTACAGCCAAACTTTCTACATAAAACATAAAAGTATTAGAAAAAAATATGAAGTGGGGTAGGTTACAAATTTATGAAACCTTGATCTCTGTTGATTTAGAGTTGAATCTGCAACAGTAATTGATCAGAAGTTTAGCATTTTAAAAGCTGATAGTTATTGCAGTTCAGTTTCTCATGCTCACACACACACACACACACATAAACAAACCTTACTCTCACCTTAGTACAGTACGGTACCTACTTTTATCGGCAATGAAACTGCAGACAAAACTAATTACTTTAATAAATGGATAGAAGTAATTCCCTTCTTGGATTATTTAGTGCAATTAACTAAGTTACATCCACTTTTACTGGAATAACATCACCAGAAAACGGAGGGGGGGAGAAGGCAGGATGTACTAAACAGCCAAGAATGTGCACGCGGATGAAGTTTCTGAGGCAATGCTGGGAAGAGGTTAAAATAGCCAGCAATAATTCGAGTTCCAATGGAGTAGATGGTCTGCTGGGATATATAGAGCACAGAAAGTCCATCAGTATCAATTAAAATCTCCACTAAAATAAAAATTTCTCTACCCTGCCTTACAGAACTAGCAAGGGGGAAACTGAGCTGTGAGTTTGGCAAATCATGTTGTTTTTTTAGTATCTACTTAATTTTTAGAACACAAGCTCAAAAGATAACTTGGAATGTCCCAGTCTGAGCAAAATTTGGGTGTGAACTCAGCTCAGACTCTCCCAGCTGTGTTAAATCAAGTGTTTAACTTTGCTGATAACTGACGGACTGAAATGTGCAAGTGAGAATTCCACATGACGCAGGAAACAGTAGTGGTACTCTGGCAGAGTATTAGCCAAATCCAAGCTTGTTTAAAACAATAATTTACCCCAATTGTCATTCCATAATGCTTCATCTGGGTATTTTTTAAATTAAGTGCCATGTGTAAACCTTCGTCCAATTTCCAGAAATTACTTAAAATATTATCCCTTGACTTTGAACCTCTAATTTGCATTCATCCATCAACTTCTTCAGTGCATTCTTAGGCTATGAAGTGACATGCCAACTGATCATCTCCACATTTACTGGCGGAAACCACAAGCAAGCTGCACAGTAACTACTTGACAGCAACTCTCCCTCAAATTGTCTGACTGCAGTTGGATATGTGTTTTCTGAGGTCTCTGTGGCAAGCAGAAAACTAACAGCATTTTTGGCACCTCTATATCTTTCTGGAGGGTGATATATACCCTCTCATGATTAGGATTACATAGCATTTAGAATTCTTAAAATTAGATTGATTTCTATTGCCTTTGAAATGACTGCATGTCCTGACGGAGTTATTCAACACAGTAACATCTTAGCACAGTCTGGATATACACATAGGTCTTACAAGTTTTTTTTAGGGAAGACTATAATATGGCCACTGAAGTCATCTTTCTGAGACTTAGGAAGGTCTAACATGGTGAGCAGGGTGGGGCGCAGTTGTTAGGGGAACTAACTTTTGAGTTCAAGCAATGAAACTGTGAAATATCAGACACTTTTAATGAAATATATTAGGTTTAAACTGATTGGGAAAACACAAGCGCATTTTAAATTCCAAGGAAGGGGTTCTCCAAAGACAAACGACCCCAATAGAGGAGAGCGTGACACAGTTTTTCCAGATGCATCAACACTGGACATTTTGGCAAAGCGGTGGATGTTGTCTATATGGACTTTAGTAAGGCCTTTGACAAGGTTCCGCACGGAAGGTTGGTTAGGAAGGTTCAATCGTTAGGTATTAATATTGAAGTGGTAAAATGGATTCAGCAGTGGCTGGATGGGAGACACCAGAGAGTAGTGGTGGATAACTGTTTGTCAGATTGCAGGCCAGTGTCTAGTGGTGTGCCTCAGGGATCTGCGCTGAGTCCAATGTTGTTTGTCATATATATTAATGATCTGGATGATGGGGTGGTAAATTGGATTAGTAAGTATGCAGATGATACTAAGATAGGTGGAGTTGTGGATAATGAAGTAGGTTTTCAAAGCTTGCAGAGAGATTTAAGCCAGTTAGAAGAGTGGGCTGAAAGATAGCAAATGGAGTTTAATGCTGTTAAATGTGAGGCGCTACATTTTGGTACTACTAATCAAAACAGGACATACATGGTAAATGGTAGGGCATTGAAGAATGCAGTAGAACAGAGGGATCTAGGAATAATGGTGCATAGTTCCCTGAAGGTGGAATCTCATATGGATAGGGTGGTGAAGAAAGCTTTTGGTAAGCTGGCCTTTATAAATCAGAGCATTGAGTATAGGAGTTGGGATGTAATGTTGAAATTGTACAAGGCATTGGTAAGGCCAAATTTGGAGTATTGTGTACAGTTCTGGTCACCGAATTATAGGAAAGATGTCAACAAAATTGAGAGAGTACAGAGAAGATTTACTAAAATGTTGCCTGGGTTTCATTTCCTAAGTTACAGAGAAAGACTGAACAAGTTGGGTCTTTATTCTTCGGAGCGTAGAAGGTTGAGGTGGGCCTTGATAGAGGTATTTAAAATTATGAGGGGGATAGATAGAATGACGTGGATAGGCTTTTTCCATTGAGAGTGGGGGAGATTCAAACAAGAGGACATGAGTTGAGAGTTAAAGGGCAAAAGTTTAGGGGTAACATGAGGGGGAATTTCTTTACTCAGAGAGTGGTAGCTGTGTGGAACAAGCTTCCAGCAGAAGTGGTTGAGGCAGGTTCGATGTTGTCATTTAAAGTTATATTGGCTAGATATATGGACAGAAAAGGAATGGAGGGTTATGGGCTGAGTGCAGGTCGGTGGGACTAGGTGAGAGTAAGAGCTCGGCACGAACTAGAAGGGCCGAGATGGCCTGTTTCCGTGCTGTAATTGTTATATGGTTAATTCTCCTAGTTTTCCTTTTATTCATCTGAAGGTCCGTTTGACCCATTAAATCTGAAAATTAAGGATCCATCTCTCACTTTAGCATTTCAACAAACACCGGATGCCAATTCAACAAATGCTTTTGTTTCGGATTGGGTCATAGAATCACCGAGCAAAACAGCACAGATCCAGGCCCTTTGACCCAACAAGTCCACTCAGCTAGTCCTCACTTTCTGCATTTAGCCCACAGCCTTCTAAGCAACATTCTTCCATGAACCTATTCAAGTGCTTCTTAAATGACATTATTGTACCTCCCTCAACCACTTCTTCTGGCAGCACACACAAAATGCTGGAGGAACTCAGCAGGCCAGGCAGCATCTATGGAAAAGTGTAAACAGTTGACCTTTCAGGTCAAGACCCTTCATCAAGACTGGCAACTCACTCCACTGTAAAAAATATGCCTCTCAGGTCCCTTTTAAATCCTTCCCCTCTCACCCTAGATACATGCCCCCAAGTTCTGGACTCCAAATACTGTTAACGGCTATCTTTATCTGTACTTCTCACAATTTTAAACATTTCTATATCACCCCTCATTTGCCTACATTCCAAGGAATAAAGAACTATCCAGGCCAACTTCTCAAGCCCATTAGTCCTGGCAAAATCCTCATATTGTCTGCACTCTTTCTATTACAAACAAAAAAACAAAAAAAAAGCACATCTACAAAAACCATGACAACAAAATCTAATTAAATATTGAGCAGCAAAAGGGAGAAGAATATAAAGGCAAAAGTAAACATACACAGTAGAGATGCACCGCACCAAAAAACCTCAGTCCTCACCCAGTAAGAAAGTCCAATACAGGGCCCCATATCCTTTCAAAGATGTCCCCTCTGTCCTCATTACATAATCCTAGACAATGAATATTTTCTTTATCTTGATTAGAGCCTCAATATATCTCATCAGCCAGGGT
This sequence comes from Mobula birostris, assembly GCF_030028105.1. NCBI lineage: Eukaryota > Metazoa > Chordata > Chondrichthyes > Myliobatiformes > Myliobatidae > Mobula > Mobula birostris. The sequence continues at coordinate 153,785,125 of NC_092373.1, forward strand.
TTCCTAAGCTGCTGGGTTTGCCCTTCACACTAACAGGAGCATGTTGCTGTTGGACTCTTAATACCTCACTCTTAAAAACCTGCCACTTGGCTTTCAAAAAGGCTCACCCAATCAATCTTTGCTAGATTCTGTCTTAATTCCCCCAAAATTAGTCTTGCTCCAGTTTAGGATCCTAACCTGTTCATCTATCCTTATCTTCAAACTAAGTTTTAAAATTTAATCTATCTTAAAACTAAGAGGATTATGATCAATGGAGTCAAAGCGCTCCCTGACTGCCACCTCAATTACTCGCCCTGCCTCATTCCCCAAGAGCAGCTCTACTATTCTACCCTGCCTCTATATACTGACACAGGACACTCTCCTGGACACATTTCACAATTCCACACCATCCTTGTCCTTAATATTCTGGGTTGCTCAGTTAATACCAGGAAAATAAAAATCTCCCACTAACACAACCCTATTATTCTTACACTTCAGAACAATTGCTTGAAACACCTGCCCCTCAAGTTCCCAATGACTATAATACAGCCCCACTAGTGACCCTTGCTTCTTCTTTCTAAGTTCTACCCTCATGGCCTCATTGGACGATCCCCTAAGAATGGCATCTCTTAAGTACTACTGTTATGTTCTCCCTTATTAGTCAGAATCAGATATAGTATCACAGGCATATGTCATGACAACTCTTAAAGAACAAAAACCAATCAAGAAAATAGTTGGATTCCCTTCATTTATTTTGGGATACTGCCACTTTATCGGGACAGGAAACTGTTATTCAGCCGTTTCCAACTAGCGTGCTAATTAGTCGTGTGCACTTCATCCCTCTCGATTGTCTCTACCACAGAAAAGATGCCATTGGTCCAAGAGGTCAATATCTCTGCCCCTTGCACCAGTCATGAATTCATTTGGTATGGCCTTTTAGTTCTCACCTCACTTCAAGAAATCACTACCCTTGAGGTGCCTCTTAACTTCTGATCCAACTCCCCATACTCATTCTTCAGGACTTCAACCCTTGTACTACCCATGTTATTTGTAACAACACATACAATGATCTTTGGCTGTTCACCCTCATCCTCGAGAATTTCCTGCAGCCGCTCAAAGATACCCTTGACCCTAGCATCCAAGAGACAACACACCAGCCTGGTGTCTCTTCTGTGGCCACAGAAACCCTTGTCCATTTTCCTCACTATTGAGTCTCCTATCACTCTCACACTGTCTGAGTACACCCTTCCTCTCTAAGCCTCAGAGCCAGTCGCAGTGTCAGGGATCTGAGTATTGCCGCTAGCCCCTGAAAGAGCACCCCCCCCCCGCTTAATACTATCCAAGGGGATACATCTGTTAGTGAGGGGAATGCACTGGCTGCTCGCTCCCCCTGCTTTCCTTGGTGGATATCCATCTATCTGAAGTCTGTACCTTGGGTGTGACCACCTCAATAAAAGTTTCATCTATGAGTTTCTCAGCTCCACCGATGGCCCTGGATACATCTAAATCCAGCTCCAGTCCCTCTGCCTGCCCCGACAGGACCTGCAGTTGGATGAACTTCCCACAGATGTAAATCAGGGAAACTGTGAGGTTCCCTGACTCCCCACATCTTGCACAAGCAGCATTCCACTGCCCAAACTATTATCCTACCTCCATTGAATCACATACTAAGCATGAATGGTAAAAATAAAACCTTAGTTCTCCTGAACAGTGCCCTTTCACTGAAGCCGCTGGAGCCAAAACCTCAACTCTACAATCACACAGCCTTTACTTTGTCTTCTTCTTCTTCTTCTTCTTCTTCTTCTGACTTTTAATGGCGATTGGCAGTCCAACTTAAAAGCGCATCACAGCCACCAACTGGATTGGAGTGTGGTGTAGAGATTAGGAAATAAAACCCCTACCAGTTCTTTATCAAATGAAAACTAAATTACCCTAAAAAGCCCTATAGATTGTAAATAATGAAAGACAATACTGTGAATTAAAGTCACTTCCATAACATAGTAAAGTTTTTAAATGAAAACTATCAATACCCAAAAATTATAGTGAAGCCTGCATTTGATTTCTTTCAACCTTATATGCTTCACGTTGTAATAGAATGTGTTCAGCTGTTTTATAGAGAAGGCGGGGGAGTGGGACTAAATGGGAGAATGGATCAGCTCATGATAAAATGGTGGAGCAGACTCGATGGGCCGAATGGCCAACTTCTGCTCCTTTGTCTTATGGTGTTATGGTCTTATAATGATGACAAAACCTACACAACCCAGAGTGATGTTTTTCAACAAGGTATAAGGAAAACTTAATTAATTAAAAAGCATAATTATTCCTTTTATCTTGTTGGAAATTATAACCCACACCTCGATGACAAACTCCACCATCATCAGGGATGATGAAAACGTCGGTTATTATCGATATCTGTACCCAGCTGCAAGCCCGAGATATTCACTATCTTTTGATCCGTCGGTAAGAATGGTTAACATAATAATTTTCCTTAACATATTGATGAACCAACAGACTCTCCGGCATTTCAGGATCCTTAGACTTCATTAAATCACGTAACCCAAAATCAACTAAAGTCATTGGAAAAAACCAAGGTGGGGTTACTGAGGAAGTTACAGTACAATCCAACAAGCCCATATTCTTAGCGTGAAAAGAACCCAACCACCCAAAACTAAAAACGCTCTTCTCTCCCAACAGTCCTCAGTCAACAGTTTTGACAGGGTGATCATTGCTCTGCCCACTCAAAACCAATCCGTGTTCAACATCAACTTCAACCTCCGCAATTTTTAGGGTAATTGTCCTATTTCAACCAGTAAAGCCGAAACAGAGGATGATCTTACTGCACCACAATGCAATCTCAAAGCCCGAGTTTTTATAACATCTGAACATTTTAATGTTGAAAATGAAACTGATCCATAAGCCACACAGCCATAATCAAGAACAGATTTAATTATATAAATGGCCAAAGATTTTTGTGTAGCACCCCAACAATACCTACAGTCACCTGAAAATATTTAATGCTCCCTTACATTTATCAATTATTTTACTGATATGATGCTTATTAATGTCAGCTTATTATCCATCCCCCTGACTAGGAACACTTCACATGTTCTACCAGTCTGCTGTTGCCAGTACAATCTTCGATGTGGAGGTGTTCTGGGGCAATGGCATCAATGTAGATGACTGAATAAACTGATTAGAAAGGCTGGCTCTGTTATTAGGAGTCAAACTGGACATGCTTGTAATGCCCTGGTTCATATTTTTACTGTTATGCTGTATGCATTTCATTCTGGCACCTCTGTAAGAGCAGTCTGTTCTGTTTTCACGCTCGTTTGGGTTACTGTTAAAGATAAGAGTGAGGAGAAATGTGTGTCATCCAATTAGGGTGGTCGGATTAAGGGGAGGTTTCTCTGGTGAGGGACACTAAGGTTGGGCTTGGGGCTTTTGTTCGAGAGGAGATGGAAGGGAGAAGACGCTGGAGAGAACCGGTCATAGCATATAATCCACTGGGAGATCCGGTTGTTCAAAATGAACTGCGAGCGACGTTCGGAAGGTGGTGTGTGCTTTCACGTTGACAGAGGGCCCACTGCATGTGTGACAAAGAAGTTCAAGATGAGCTCCAACTTGTCCACATTTGATGGTTTAATTAGAATGGGTCCTTTCCTTTTGGTTATTCTTTACTAACCCTTTGGTTAAGATTCATAAATATAATTCCTTTAGTCGTATGCAGTGTTCTGTCTGTTATTTCGTGGCATTAATTTGCAACAGGGTAGCAAGTGACACAGCATCCACACAACCAAGATTTGGGATGAGATCAAGCACACCCCAATCTCATAAGTTTGGTGGGGCCAGAAGTTGTCTCCCCTAGACTTATGCAGCCAAGGAAACCAGAGTGTTTCATACTGGAGGCTGTGGTAGAACAAAAGGACCTTCTGAAAAACCCCGGCAATTCTGGACAACGTTTCTCACCCTCTGCGTGCCACCTTGGCTGAACAGAGGAGGTAAGGGGAAGGGGAGGAGGGGGAGGCCATTACCAGAAGTTCAAGAAATCGATGTTCATGCCATCAGGAGGCTACCCAGACAGAATACAAGGTGTTGTTCCTCCAACCTGTGAGTGGCCTCATCACAACGGTGGAGGTGGCCATGGTTAGACATATTGGAATGAGAATTAGAAGTGAAACTAAGGTGGGTGGCCACTGGGAGACTCCACTTTTTCTGGTGACGGAGCATAGTTGCTCAGCAAAGCAGTCTCGCAATCTATGTCAAGCCTCATCGATATACAGGAAGCCACATCAGGAGCACCGGACACAGTACATGACCCCAACAGGCTCACCTGGAAGGATTGTTTGGGACCCTGAATAGTTATGAGAGAGGAGGTGTAGCACTTGTTCCGTTTGCAAGGAGGAGCGCTAGGAGTGTGATCAATGGGGAGGGATAAATGTACAAGGAAGTTGCACAGGGAGCAGAAAGCAAAAAGTGCGGGGGGGGGGATGGGAAAGATGTGCTTGGTGGTGGGATCCCACTGGAGATGGCGGAAGTTGTGGAGAATTATGTGTTGGACGCAGAGGCTGCTGGGATGGTAGGTGAGGACAAGAGGAACCTTATCCCTGGTAGAGTGGTTGTAGGATGGGGTGAGAGCAGACGTGTGTGAAATGGAAGAAATGCAGTTGAGGGCAGTGTTGATGATGGAGGAAGGGAAGTCCCTTTCTTTGAAAAAGAAGGACATCTCCTTGACTCTGGCATGAAGAGCCTCACCCTGAGAGCAGATGTGGCGGACACAGAGGAATTGAGAGGAGGAGATGGTGTTTTTACAAGTAATAGGGTGGAAGGAGGTACAGTCCAGGTAGCTGTGAGAGTTTGTGGGTTTATAATAGACATCAGTCAATATGCTGTCTCCAGAGATAGAGACAGAGAGGTCGAGTAAGGGGAGGGAGGTGTCAGAAATGGACCAAGTAAAATTGAGGGCAGGGTGGAAGCTGGAGTCAAAATGGATGAAGTCAACAGGTTCCGCATGGGTGCAGGAAGCAACATCAGTGCAGTCGTCGCACAAAAAGTGCGGGACGGCCACCAGTGTAGGCTTGGAACATAGCCGACAAACAGACAGGCAGAGCTGGGACCCATACAAGTGCACATGGCGACAACTTTTGTTTGAAGGAAGTGAGAGGATCCAAAGGAGAAATTATTTCGAAAGAGGACAAGTTCTGCTAGGCGGAGGAGAGTGATGGTGGAGGGGAACCGGTTGGGTCTGATGTCCAGAAAAAAACATAGAGCTTTTTGGCCTTCCTGGTGGGGGATGGAGGTGTATAAGAACTGGACATCCATAGTCAAAGTAAGATGATGGGGGCCAGGGAACTTGGAATCATTGAAAAGATTTCTTTCACCATTCCCCATCCCCTATTTCCTCTCTCACCTTTTCTTCTTACCTGCCCATTGCCTCCCTCTGATCCTCGCCCCTTCTCTTTCATCCATGGCCTTCTGTCCTCTCTCATCAGACTCCCCCTTCTCCAGCCTTGTATCTTTTTCACCAATCAACTTTCCAGCTTTTTACTTCTTCACCCCCCACCCCACCAGTATCACCTATCACCTTGTGTTTCTCCCTCCCTTCCACCCACCTTTTAACTCTACTCCTCATCTTTTTTTCTCCAGTCCTGCTGAAGGATCTCAGCCTGAAACGTTGACTGTACTCTTTGCAATTGACGCTGTCTGGTCTGCTGAGTTCCCCCAGCATTTTGTATGTGTTACAGAACATTTCATACTCATGTTCTCCCTACTTCATGGGTCTTCAGTTGCTCCTCATTGAATAACATCCAAACTAAACTATCTGATACTTAATCTAATGCTTGTCAAGAAAGCACTGTATACAAATTGACTATCTAAATTGATCCCTATACAAGATCTGATTGCTAGTAGCTCCAATGATGTCTTCCAATGAAAAAAAAAGCCATTTATGAATAAAGAACTGGCAAATGAGGAGGACCTTAACGGATAAAGGGAAAGGCAGAAATGATGTTATTGCAGTTCGGGTCTAGGCAGCAGATGGCACAGCTGACAAAGGTGAATCAAAATTAGAGAGATCGCCTGGATGAGTTGTGGGGTTAGAGTATTGGTATTGGTTTATTAGTGTCACATGTACCAAGATACAGTGAAAAAAACTTATCCTGCATATTGTTCTTACAGGATTAGTCACAGTGCTTTGAGGCAGAACAAGGTAAAACAGTAACAATGCAGAATAAAGTGCAAAAGCTACAGGGAGAGTGCAGTGCAGGTAAACAATAAAGGTGAAAGATCATAACTAGAGAGATTGTGAGGTCCAGTCCATCTTATCATAAAAGACGTCCAAGAGTCTGATATCAACAGGATAGAAGCTGTACTTTAACTCAGGAAAAGAGGAATGGGAGTTGGAAATTCCGCTATGGACTGAAAGGGATAATCAAGAAGAATGGCTCAGTCAGAGGAATATTATATTGAAGATAAGAGGACATAGTATAGGAAACCTGAAAAGTTGGATGATGAAAAGGCGGCAACTTCAGTGATGTACGTAAGAGTACAAGGGTTGCAACAATAGGAGTCGCCAGTCTACTTACACCTGGCAGATAATATTACCAGGGACCAGTAGGTGATTGAGGAAAGGGAGCAATGACAGATCCTTAGGAACTTCAGAGTAAACAACACAGCAGTAAGAATGGAAGCTCCTGATGAATATGCTCTGACTGTGGTCCAATGGGGAATACAAGGACTGTCCCATAGAGCTGTACAGTGTAAAGAGAATGGTAAGACAAACAGATTGAAATATTAACAGTGGCTGTAGCATGGAGACAGATCACATTCTGTGAAGGTATGTTGCAAAATAAGCTAAATACCCAGGAACCAAGTGTCAAAGTAACATCTGACAGTGATTGATCCTCGCCAAGGGTAAACCAAGCGGAAAAAGATACTATGTCAGAATCTCAGTGAGTGCTAAAGCGAACTAAAATTACAAATTCAAACCCCACAATGGCAGCATATTTGTGGGCTAGGTAAGTTCCTTTAAGAACAAATGGATTCACATTTGTGTTGTAGAAAATGAAATCTGTCCAGCCATCACACCTTCCTACTCATACACCTGGCTTGGCCTACAAGTGACTGCTGGTGACCTGGCAAGTCATTAAGTATTGTGCAAACTGCAATCAAGATTATAAGGAATAGGCTATATATGCAACTATTTCCATGATGTACCATTTCTGAAGAGCTAACAGCAAATGAAAGCACCTTTGCTTCAAGAGTGTAAGTTAACATGACAACCTGATAATATGCAAAATAAATATTTTGCCACAAATACTGTAGTTTGAAACAAAGACCATAATTATGTATATTACTTGAAGAAAGCTTATTTATTGGGACTTTAAATCGGGGAACTTGGAGTTAATTGTGGCTCTTCCACACATGGTTCAGTTAGCTCCAAATTCTAAGCAGAAGAATAGCAGAGAAGTATTACAAAAGGGATGAATACTTTTTCAGCTTCACAATTTTGGTTTTTCATCTTTAGTAAATTGTTGATAGGTTTTGGAATCGTTCTTTAATTTGACATGATGCACAATGTTTTGGATATTAGCTCAAAATAATCCTACTTCAATATATTTTAAATTAAGAAAGTGAAACAATAGAATGTGAAAATAGTTTTGGAGGGCTGTAAATTCCTTAAAGAACAAATGGATTCACATATGCATTGCAGAAAATGAAACGTATCCAGCCTTCCCACCTATATACCCAGCTCGGCATGCACATGACTGCTGGTCACCTGGCAAGCCATCGTATCGTGCAAGTAATATTTAGCTTTTACAATTTCAAAACATCAGAAACTTGCACATTAAGAAAGAGGATCACAAATACGCTTGTAACCATCCTAGAGTTTCTAGGAATTAAGCAAAAAAGAGAAAGAACAAAAGAGCTTTCAAAAGTGTTAAGCTTTGCAACCCCTCCTGTCTCTATTAATCATAATAATACTAGAAATGGCTATATGTTACATACTTAAACTTCCAGTAATGCATCAAACCAGAATTGATGACCTTAAGAACTGGGCTGCTGATGTGCTGTTTTTCATCTCCACGCTGATAATTATATCACAGTTCAGAGAAAAACTGCACTTTAACTCTGCAAATCCCATTGTTTTCCTAATCTGAAGGGAACTGCTAATGGCAAAGAGCATGTCACTAGTTATTCAGTAAAAGTATGAAATAATGTGGCCAAGGTCCAAATCAAAACATCCAAACATTTTGCTTTTGCAATTTTATTCTAGTGCCAAGCACTTAACAGTGGTGATATTATTGAACATATTATTAAATGTGAATGTAGCACTACTACAGTGCCTTGAAAAAGTATTCAGCCCCCACAACTATTTCACATTTTACTGTTCCATTTCCTGAACTCAAAATATATTGAAGTAGGAATATCTTGAACTGATCTATGAAACATTGACCATCATGTCAAATCAAAGAAAAATTCCAAAACCTGTCACTAAAAATTAAAAACCAAAATTGTGAAGCTGAAAAAGTATTCATCCTCTTTGTAATTACTACACTAAATTTCCTCAGCACAATCCTATATACTTCCTTACCGACTCACCCAATTTGTTGATGTACAAAGTTGGAGGATCACCTGTTTCCAATGAAATCATAAAAATAAATACCCCTCTCTCTGCAAGGTCCAACAGACGGTAGATTTTCAACAGACCAAATCAAAGTGAAGACAAAAGAGCATTCAAGACAAGTTAAGGACATGATAATAGAGAAGCACAAACTGGGGGAAGGTTAGAAGTCCATCTCAAAAGCATTGAACATACCTTGGAGCTCAGTGCAGTACATTGTGAAAAAGTGGAAAAAATATAAAACCACAGGCACATGGCCCAAGTCAGGCTACCCCTCTAAACTTAGTTGCCAGAGAAGAAAGGCACTTGTAAAAGAGGCTATGCAAGGATACCCAACCTTTTTTTGGAATGGATTATTGTTACGGGTCAGGTTTTCAGCAGCAAGGACTGGAAATCTGGTCAGGACTGATGTGAAGATGAATGCTGCTAAATACAGAGAGAGATCCTGGATAAAAAAAATGCTAGCCTCTGTCCCAAAGCACACTGCTAAGTTCTACTGTGAAAGAGGAGCATGCGATTCACAAATAAAACTTCTCAGTTAAATTGATCAAAATCCCTGGTTGTAATACTTATTTATGTGAACAAACGGTTGGAGGCTGAATAGTTTTACAAGGCACTAGACATTTATCCTATTCTGACAGTCTTTATATTATTCATGTTCACACTTTGGCTGCAACAGGATATTGCTGGCGATATGTTTGTAAAAACATTAGAGTGCTAGTCACCTGGTAATCAAAGTAATTGGCAATTTGAATCCCACACATTTGCAGGTGAAATTTTGGCAGGTGAGCCTGTAGTGATAGGGATAGTGACTGGTTAAGGGAACAGAAGGGAGGTTGTGTTATCGAGAATGAGATTTCCGGATGGGATGTTGCCTCCAGGGTGCCTGGGTCAGGGATATCTCTAATCGACTCCACTGCATTCTTAAGTGGGAGGGTGAGCAGCCAGAGGTCGTGGTCCACAGTGGTACCAAAGACATGGGTAGATGAGGTGACGAGGTCCTGCTAAGTGAGTTCAGGGAGTTAGATACTAAGTTAAAGGACAGGCCCTCCAGGATTGTGATCTCAGAATTTGTACCATGTTCTAGTGAGGCCAAAAATAAGAAGATTATACAGTTTTACATATGGCTAAAGAGATGGTGCAAGAGGAAGAGCTTCAGATTCTTAGATCATTATGCTTCTTCAAAGGAAGGTGGGATCGGTACAGAAGGGACAATTTGCAACTGAACTGGAAGGGGATCTATATCCAAGCTGGAAGATTTGCTAGTACTGCATGGGTGTGTGTGGGGTGGGGGGGGCGGTGCAGAGGGTTAATCTAGATTTGCAGGAGGACGGGAACCAGAGTGCCAGAGCAGATAGTGGACTGGTTGTGGAGAAAGATATTGTTAAGCCTATATACAAAGTCAGGCATTAAAAGGTTGAGTATGGTGGGGCTAACGTTCTGAGTTGGGTAATACTTCAATGCAAGTAGTATTGTAGGAAAGATGGCTGAACTTTGGGTATGGATCAACACATGGAATTATGACATAGTAGCCATGACTGAGATTTCGATGCTAGAGGGACAGGACTAGCAGCTCAATGTGCCTGTGTTTCACTGTTTTAGAAGTGATAGAGTGGGAGGGATTAAAGGGGAAAGGGTGGCATTACTAGTCAGGGAAAATGTCACTACAGTGTTCACATAGGACAGACAGGAGAACTCATCTAGTGAGGCTTTATGGGTAGAACTAAGGAATAAGAAGGATATGACAATGTTATTGAGATTATATTATAGACAACCCAACAGTCTGCAGGATTTAGAGGAGCAAATTTATAGAGATATCAGAGACTGTTGCAAGAAGCATAACATTGTGACAGTAGGAGATTTTAACTTTCCACATATTGACTGGGACTCCCATACTATAAAAGGGCTGGATGGGAACAAGTTTGTCAAATGTGTTCAGGAAAGTTTCCTTAATCAGTACGTAGAAGTCCGAATGAGAGACTGTGTGATAGTGGGTCTGCTATTAGGGAATGAGACAGGGCAGGTGACATTTGTGCAGAACACTGCATCTGGCAGTCATAAAGCCATTAGTTTCAAGGTAATTATGGAAAAGGGTAGATCTGATCCAGGGGTTGAGATTCTAAATTGGAGAAAAGCCAACTTTGATGGTATCAGAAAGGATCTAGCAAATGTGGTTTGGGACAGGCTGTTTTCTGGCAAAGATGTACTTGGTAAGTGAAACTTTAAGAGAACAGAATTTTTATGTTCCTGTAAGAACAAAAGGTAAGGATAACAGGTTTAGAGAACCTTGGTTTTCTGGAGATACTGAGGCCCTGGTTAACAAAAAGGGTGTATAGCAGGTATAGGCAGAATAGGAACAAAAGATGTACTTAAGGAGTAGAAGAAATGAAAGAGAACACTTGAGAAAGAAATCATGAGAGCTAAAAGAAGGCATGAGGTTGCTCTAGCAGACAAGGTGAAAGAGAATCCTAAGGGCTTCTACAGATATATTAAGAGCAAAAGGATAGTAAGAAGATCAAAGTAGTAATCTATATGTAGAGCTGAAAGAGATGGGGAAAGATCCTAAACGGACACTTTTGCATCAGTATTTACTCAGGAGACAGACACAGAGTCTACAAAAGTGAGGCAAAGCAGCAGCGAGGTCATGGATCTACAGATTACAGAGGAGGTGTTTACTGTCTTGAGACAAATTAGGGTGGATAAATCCCCAGGGCCTAACAGGGTGTTCCTTCGGACCCAAGTGACAGGCAAGTGCAAAAATTGCTGGGGCACTAGCAGAGATATCTAAAACATCCTTTGCCACAGTTGAGGTGCTGGACGATTGGAGGATAGCTAACATTGTTCCATTGTTTAAGAAAGACACCAAGAATAAGCCAGGAAATTTTAGGCCAGTGAGCGTGACATCAGCAGTGGGAAAGTTATTATAAGATATTCTAAGGGACCAGATGTACAGGTATTTGGATAAACAGAAACTGATTAAGGGTAGTCAACATGGCTTCATAGATGTTAGGTCACGTTTAACCAATCTTAGAGTTTTTCAAGGAAGTTAACAGGAAAGTTGGCGAAGGCAAGGCAGTAGATGATGCCTATATATACTTTAGCAAGGCCTTTGGCATGGCCTCCGCATCAGGAGGTTGGTCAAGATGGTTTAGTTGTTTGGCATTCGAGATGAGGTAGCAAATTGGATTAGACACTGGCTTTGCTGAAGAAGCCGGAGTAGTAGTAAATGGTTGCTTCTCTGACTGGAGGCCTGTGGCTGTGGTGTACCGCAGGGACTGGTGTTAGGTCCGTTGTTGTTTGCCATCTATATCCATGATCTGGACGATAATGTGATTAACTGGATCAGCAAATTTTCAGATGACACCAATCGAGGGTATAGTTGACAGCAAGGAAGACCATCAAAGCTTACAATCGGGAACTAGACTAGCTGGAAAAATGGGCTGAAAAATGGCAGGAGGCATTTAATGCAGGCAAGTGTGAGGTGTTACACTTTGGGAGTACCAAACAAGTAAGGCCTTACATGGTAGGGCACTGAGGAATGTGGTATAACAGAGGGATTTGGGAATACAGATCCATAATTCCTTAAAAGTGGCGTTACAGATAAATAGGTTCGTAAAGAAAGTTTTTGGCCTTCATTACCTCAATATATAGAGCACAGGAGTTGGGATGTTATGTTGAAAATGTACAAGACATTGGTGAGGCCTAATTTGGATAATTATGTGTAGTTTTGGTCACTTACCTACAGGAACGATGTATGTAAATAAGATTGAAAGAATGCACAGAAAATTTACAAGGATGTTGCTGGGACTTGAGGACCTGAGTTATAGGGAAAGGTTAAATAGGTTAGGACTTTATTCATTAGAATACAGAAGACAGAGGGGAGATTTGATAGAAGTATGCAAAATTACGAGCGGTATAGATAGGTAAATGCAAGCAGGTTTTTCCCACTGAGGTTGGGTGGGACTACAACCAGAGGTCATGGGGTAAGGGTGAAAGGTCAAATGTTTAAGGGGATCATGAGGGGAACCTCTTCACCCAGAGGCCAGTGAATGTGGCGAGTGAGCTGCCAGCACAATTGGTGTATGCAGGTTTGATTTCAACACTTAAGAGAAGTTTGAATAGGTACATGGTGGGAGGGGTATGGAGGGTTATGGTCCAGGTTCAGGTCGATGGGAATAGGCAGAATAATGGTTCAGCATGAACTAAATAGGCTATAGGGCCAGCTTCTGTGCAGTGGCATTCTATGACTCTAAGACTGTAAATGCATTGCAGAAGGAAATTCGTCACAGCCAGCAATTACCCTTTCACACAGCAACAACTGTATGCCAAAAACATAACCAGCCTGAACTGAGGAATGATCAGAAAGTGCTACATGGCTCAAATTAAGAATACAAAACTAAGCAATATGAAAGACAACATTTCTCCTCTCCAATACCTGATACTTGCTTGTGGCACTGATTCAGGGCTAACAGGTACTTGAACTCCCTTTTCCCATTCTTGTCTCCACGAATCAGCCAGAATGTAATATTCATCTGAATTCAGCTGGTATGAATCATGTAGTTTCATTGCAGTTATCAAGTCTGTTCTGTAGACCTGAAATACAAAATACAAATTACACTGTGGAGTGGATACCAATATCCAATAAAACAACTATTATCATTTTCCCCACCTCGTTCTCACACCAACCACCCACCCCTACATTTCCTCTCTTTTCATTGTTGACTCTTATTGGGGTACAACTCCACTGGCATTTGAAATTGTCCAATATTGTGCTCAAGCAGGCATCCAGTTTGGCTGGACAGTCAATGCTTCAGACTACTTAAGTATACCAAGCTTATAGATAGAATGATGAACCCGTTCATCATCCCCATTCGCAATGAGTCCAAATCAAAAACAGCCCATTTTTAGCCAAAGTGACAGGGTAGTGACGAGGAATGGAAGACTAATCTCTAAAACAGAGCACTGGCTAAAATCAGTTAATAGGGAACATGAATCAATCGAGGATTTTTGTTTCCTTTGCAGTACACTAAGTACCACATTGCTCATTTCAGATCATCAGAAAAGCTCTACTGCCCGTTATTCGAAAGGTGTCTCACCCTGCTTCTACGTTGTTTTAAGGCCATTTAAAATTGAACGAAAATGCACCCTAGACAATATCCAAACCAATAAACTGTAGCATTAACATCAAGGAGATATTGGCAAAACCATGCTTAACAGCAACAGTGAGCTGCCAAATTCAAAATTCAATAGGGCAATGAGAAACTACTTAAATGCAAGAAACACTAAATATCATGCAACACCATAGACAGCCAAGGACAAGGATAATTGCATAACTTCAGTCAAATTTTATGATTTGTGGTGGACTGAATTTACATGCACCTATTCTTCTCTTTTCTAGAGAAGTTACTCTGCTTTTACAGAGAAGAGTTGATACTGAGGTCAACTGTTTCCTCTGCTCATGAGTAAATTGACTTTGCTGTACAACACGAGCTATTTTGGGTCATAAGCCACATCCACCTCAAATTCACTGGTCGACAGGCCTGGCCGTAAAATCTTTAAAATAAAGTAGGTTGTAGAGGGCTGGTTCAGAAAACAACACAGAATATTTTATATTTAAAATATTGATACAATGGCTCAATGTGATAGGTAAAATGGATAAATTCAGCACCAGAAGGGAATAATCCAGACTGGAGGCAATTAAAATTAGGTTGATGGTTTAGGCATAACAGGGAATAAAAGAGCAGTGATGAAATAGGATGGAATCAATTCAGAGTTTGAAACCCAGTCTAAAACATGACTCAAGTATTTTGCAGGGTCTTGTTTGGACAAGGAGGAGAAAGAGTTGGGGCAAATCACTGGAATAACAGCTTCTGTCTACTGAAGTAGACAGAACATTGGGACACAACATTGCTGGCTACGGTAATATCTATTATCCAGCTTTAATTGCCCCTGGCTACTGCAACAACTAGCAACGAAACATTCCCATTGGTAAAAGTGGAGTCACACCTAAGCCAAACAGGGCGACAATTGGAGGCAAAGTGAAGTGATGATGGTGCTAAACGGCGACCGTCTTTAATTATTGATCCAAAGTGTTTAAAGGCTAGTCATGAAACTAGCAACTACCTGATTCCAGCAAAGTCATCCCAGGTAGATTACACAGTGTTAACCATGGTAGCTTCCTCTTGCGTTTCCAATGGCCTGTCCTTTTGCCAATCATATCAATTCCCACCTTCAGTGTTATACTCCCACCAAATCTATGCTTGGATGGGAAAACAGTTTTAATTTCAATAGATTTTGAGCTTTTGTTTCAGATACAAGGAGGAGCTTAGGAGAATTAATGGTGCCTAACGACGACTCCTTTGCTTGCATCTTCGGAAACAGCTCTGTTTCCATCTTTAATATCTCTATTTTTCTCCTTCCGGGTTCTTTTGAAGACCCTGACCTCGAGTTACATGCTGACTATGGTTCTTTGCAGGAATGGGACCCGCTCTCCAGGTTTCATAACTCGCCGTTGTTCGGCACGCCAAGGCTGCGGCCTAAGATTTCGGCTCGCCTTTGGAGGCCTAGGATTTCGAGGTTCTGGAGACAGGCAGATTGAAGGTCGGTGTCCCAGACCAGTGTGTCGTGGGAGCTGGAAGATCTTTGGCTGGGTGCCCAGAGACCTGAGATCTTTGGGCATAGAGCTCAGAAAAAGCAAAACAACGAACTTTTAACATCATAAACCAGCGAGTTGTTTGCTATGCCTCCCCTCTCACTGTAAAACGGAGGCATCTCTTTCTCCCTTATTAGGAAGAGAGAGAGCCTGTGGCATGTCAAATGCCAGGTGAACAATGTAGTCTTTGGGGTAACTGCAAGTCTGTGTGTTGCTGTTGTTTTGCTCACGCTTGAGTGCTCGGTGCCGGGTAACAATGCATTTTTTTTGCCGGTGAGAGGGGGGATTGTGCTTGCTGCCGCTTACACGCGGGAGGGAGGGGAGCTGGGGTGGGGACTTTGGGGTTCTAACATTTAACTGTCATTCATTTTTTGGGACACTCCTCCGCTTTCATGGATGGTTGCGAAGAAAAAGCATTTCAGGATGTATATTGCATACATTTCTCTGACATTAAATGTACCTTTGAAACGTTTGAACACAAGAATGCTCATCTCAGGTAAGTTGAGACTCATGAAAACATTAAGGGAGACAGTCAACTTGACAGCATAGAAACAGCAGAGAGGTCAAAAGACATGGTGGAGTGGAGCTGAGTGTAATCAGTAAACAGGTGGAAGCTGGTCCAGTAGCTATGGATGATATCACTCAGGAGTGTTGCATAGATGAAGCAAAGAATGTTGACAAGGCAGATCCTTGGGGGAATTCAGAGCTGAGGGTACAGTTTTCATTGGTACTGTGCCAGCTACATGCAGATAGTTGTTATAACACAATACACTCAGAAAATTATATGATATTAAACTGTGGTACGAAGAATGAAATACTCAATAAATATCCAGCTACCTTTCATGCAAAATAAAATCACCCTAACAGAATTACAGTGGTTGGTATTGAATGATATGTTAGTGATTATATTTTTCTTCCCAGAGAGAAAATAATTCATCTGTGAAAATAAAAAAGTTATTTGATCACTGAGCTGTTTTGAAAAAGCCTTACACTAAATTGTTCTTTAGTTTTCAAAATATCATGAATTTAACCTTTCATGGCAGTTGTGAATTAGATTTTGAAAGCTAGATGTGATAAAATACAAAAATGGATGGGAGCATGTGGAAATACAGATGATAATAACTGGTCTCAAGGCCTTAAAAAGGACAGATTATCAACAAAAGGTACATGGTCACATCCACAGAATATTCAAACAATTCACAGAAAAAAATTAACTTGTAAAGGCCAAAAAGTGCCTCATTTTTAATGTAATATAACAACAATGAAAATCTTGAAGACGGCCTCAGCATTAATGACCTAACATTTCAGCCATAAGTACACTTGGATATTGGTTCGACCTGAATCGTAAAGTTCAGAAATTGACTTCATCTCAAAGCCATGTGAGGTTCACTCTACATCAAATTGATGGCCTTGGCAATGGGTTCTATCATTGATTTTAAGGTTCTATGCCAGATATGAGAAAAATTAGTTGATATTCAATATTCTGATCACCTTAAATTGATCATCACTAACCAAGATCAGCTATAATGGCATCCAATTCATTGGCATTCACTGCCACAGTTCACACAGGACAAGACTAAAAACTGGCCATCGTCCAGGTGATTCTAAATACCAACATAAAAACTAGCATTTTCAGTAAAGTAAAATTAGAAGGAAGTGTTTCAGACAACAGGAACAGGACAATACCTCAGATGGTTTTCGGTCCTTGTGCCTTGAAGTTGAGTTTCTCCTGTGCTGTGATTTGGAATGCTGAGACCAGGAAGTTGAATGACCTAAAAAAAGAATGAACAGCATTTCTGTCTCTTCTACGAAGAGTAATCTGATCAGTCACAAATAGGACAAGTGATCTTTTGTGGCACAGTGATTTGTCATACAATAATTCTGATCAGAAGCAGCACTTTTACTGCCTCTGAAATGTCCTGTTTTCAGGGACAAGCTGTCAAACTTTATTAGTGCTGTGCTGTGCTTTGTTAGATCATTTGTCCTCCTCATGAAAAAAAAACATTATACTGAATCATATCATATGCCAAAGGTGTCCCCCAGAGCACTTCAAGATCCAACATCTTTACATTTGAAGACTTCTAGTCTGAATTCCTTGCAACAGTTTTCAACTACATATTAATTTTGTTAAAATACTAATCTGCCCATGGGTTGTCAAGATTTTCTTATTACAGTTATAAACATTAAATGAACATCTCATCAGAAGATAAGAGTAATGGATATAATACATAGATGAGAAATTCTGAAGATATTGCAAATCCAAAGCAATACACACAAAATGCTGGAGGAACTCAGCAGGCCAGGCAGCATCTATGGAAAATAGTTAGAATCGATGTTTCAGGTTGAGATCCTTCAACAGTCCTGATGAAGGGTCTCGGCCTGAAACGTTGACTTTTTACTCCTTTCCAATAGATGATGCCTGGGCTGCTGAGTTCTTCCAGCATTTTGTGTGTGTTGCTAATGGATGTAACATGGGTTAGGCAGATAATCAAACTCAAACAGGAGGAGAAACATCAGAACAGAGCACACAATGTCGGACAAGGGTCAACTTAACTACATCCTCGACATTTATTTTCCTCCCCAACGCTCCTCAGAGGGGGAGGAGGGATGAATAATTAAATCAGAACAATACAAGAAAAAAGCATCTTTAAGCACATTACAATTTACAATGAGTTTAAATATGCATTTCCTAACCAAATCAGCTTAATC
Organism: Mobula birostris; assembly: GCF_030028105.1. Classification (NCBI taxonomy): domain Eukaryota; kingdom Metazoa; phylum Chordata; class Chondrichthyes; order Myliobatiformes; family Myliobatidae; genus Mobula; species Mobula birostris. The sequence goes on from NC_092373.1 coordinate 153,803,085, forward strand.
CTTTTACATCTTTACCTTAGGATGTTAATTATGATTTTAACATGATGAAACTCATGGAAATGTTTGATTTCATTTTGTTCCTATGGTGGCAAAGGGCAACTACACAACAACACTGAATTCTCAGAACAAAATATCACAGCAGCTTTGTTGCACAAGTAAAGGAAATGAAAACCAACTTAAAACAAAGCTAAACCGAGTAAAAGGTGAAGAGGTTAAATGAAAAGTACTTCTTTTCGATTCATCTGTACATTCTGAGAATTACAGCAAAAAAATTAGCAATTGTGTTAGTTGAGAAAAGATGGGAAATTCCACAGGACCCACTGACCAGTATTCTGAAATTCATGATTTACTTCAGTCAGATGACTCAAATTCATAAAATAGAGCTGAACATTTCAATACCAAAGAGGATTGTTATACTTATATAATGACTTTTTTAAAAAGATTATGAGGACACGCAGTCCTCTTTGTCATTTAGTAATGCATGCATTAAGAAATGATACAATGTTCCTCCAGTGTGATATCACAGAATCACAAGACAGACCAAGACTGAAAAACTGACAAAAACCACATAATTATAACATATAGTTACAACAGTGCAAACAATACCGTAATTTGATAGAGAACAGACCATGGATACGGTAAAAAAAAGTCTCAAAGTCTCTCGAAAGTCCCATTATCTCACACAGACGGTAGAAGGAAGAAACCTCTTCCTGCCATGAGCTTCCAGCGCCGCAAACTTGCCGATGCAGCATCCTGGAAGCACCTGACCACACTCCAACTCCGAGTCCGTCCGAAAACTTCCAGCCTCCGACCAGCCCTCCAATATCGAGCACCATCTCTGCTGAGTGCTTCGACCCCAGCCCCAGCAGCCAGCAACAGGCAAAGCCGAGGATTTGGGTCCTTCCCCTCCAGAGATTCTCGATCGCACAGCAGCAGCGGCAGCGAACCAGGCATTTCAGAAGTTTCTCCAAATGTTCCTCCGTGCTTCTCACGTCTGTCTCCATCAAATCAGAATTGTGCATGGCATTCTAATTACAAATATCGATATCATTCACCGGAGAGGCTGCGCGCCGTTATGCAGCCGATTAGAACGGAGGTTAAAAAAAAAGACAACAAAAGAGGACAGAGGGAAAAGAGGAAAAATAAGCAAACATAAATGCTTTTAAGAAACATTTCATTCACTCCTTTGGAAGACACATTAATTATTTTGTAATTGCATCCCTTTTCTCCGAGCTCCAAGCACATAGTCCTACAGACTGCAACTATTTCTCAAGTATTCTCAAAGCAGCAGTGTAGGCAAAGACAATACAACTTAAAAGATCTGTCTGTGCGCCCAGTTCAAGCAGAACACAATCAAGACATGGACGTATTCCCTGGGTAACATACTAAAAATGCAGAGGGAACTCAGCAGGTCAAGCAGCATCTATGGAGAAGAATAAGGAGTCAACATTTTTGACCAAGATCCTTTATCAGGACTGGAAAGTAAAGGGGAAGAAGCCTGAGTAACAAGGTGGGGGGAGTGGAAGGAGTACAAGTTGGAAGGAGATAGATAAAGTCAAGTGAGGGGAAAGGAAGGTGAGTGGGTGAGGTGGGGATGAGAGGAGAAGCTGGGAGGTGACAGGTGGGAAAGGTAAAGAGCTGAAGCAAGAATCTGATAGGAAAGGAGAGTGGACCCATGGGAGAAAGGGAAGGAAGAGGGGTACCAAATGGAGGTGATAGGCAGGAGAGGAGAACAGAAGGGGTATGAGCGGAGCCGGAATGGGAAATGGAAAAGGAGAGGATGGAGAAGAGTGAAAAATTACTGGAAATTGCTAAAATCAACTTTCATGCTGTAGGGTTGTAGGCTACTAATGCCAAGCACACAAGCTGACCTTTGAATCCAAATATCTATCTTGGCTGAAGTCAGATTACTCAGTATAGCAAAAGGAAAGATCTATAATCTTTTTACTCTTCTTGGGTCAGTACTACCTATTCACTGATACAATGAGGGAGCTGCTTAATATTTTCTGTGAATGCTGGATGTCATCAGATATCCATAACTGGGCACAATAGTGGATAAGCATTCAAGCCTAATAACTATTCAGGAGCTCTGGACGAAGAGCCAAGCATTGAATTACTCTGTGTCATTTGTTTTAAATGCTGTGTTAGACATAACCTGGAAGCTATGTCACTTTCACTGTAAGAAAGCAAAACACTCACTGTCATTGTCGTCAGAATCATCGCTGCTGCTTGGAAGCCGGTTCCTTTTCATGGTCTTCTCTATTTCTGGCACGAAGACTGTGAAGAAATAGACACGGTTAATGTCAAGGGTCAATTAACCAATGGCAACCCATCTTTCCGCAAATGAGGGAGCAGATTGGTTCAAATGCTGAAAACCCCTTCTTTCTTGGGTCACATCAGGTCACCAATTCACCCACAAATCAAAAGGCTTGCAATTTAAGTAACAAAGCTGGCAAGTGTCATAATGGAAACATTATCTCCACATGAAAGTCAGACCTTTCTGTACTGGAACATCAATACACAGAGAAAAACTAAGTCACATTACTTGTGGATCCTGAGGAATACCAGAAGGCTGCTGCAAACCCTCACTTCATACAATAACTTCAGCCAAAAAAAAAACTTTAAATTAAACAGACAAAGACCTCTGCTAAAATAGCAGTGGGAACAATTTCAGACAATGTATTCATACGCTGCCATGTGGGCCAGGATTATTACATGGAAACAGCTTAGTGATTAGAATACAAGTTTAACTGTCAAATATATCCTCTAAAATGCTGCAACAACTTGATTTCAAACTATACCATTATTGAAACAAAATTATATCAGCTTCTTTTGCAATAGAAGAATAAAGCAAAGCTGTACCAAAATAAAAGTACATAAGTAATTCAAAGAATCAAAGTCTGGAAGCAATTTCGCCTCCAATTTTTCCTCTTCTTTTCTTAAGGTAGCACAGTAGTTTAGGAGGCGGTGCTACTGTCTTACGGTTCTACCAAGTTAAGTACAATTCTAAACTCCAACGTTGTATGTAGTTTGTAGGTGCCCTGGTTTCCTCACCCATCTCAAAGTCATGCTGCTTGGCAGATTAACTGGTAAATCACCTCAAGTGGAAATGGGTGGCAAGAGAATGGAATTGATGCGCTTGAGGGAGAGAAGATTGACTACAAAATCAGATTCATTATCACTGGCTTAGATGAAGTAAAATTAGTTGCTTTGTGGCAGCACGACAATGCAAAGATAGTAATTACAATAAATTACAAATATAAATGGTTTTTAAAAAGGAATAATGAGATCGCAATCAAGAATCATTCAGAAAAATGTGCTGGCGGAGGGGAAGAAGCTGTTTCTGAATCATTGAGTGAGAGTCTTCTTGCCCTCTTCTTGCTACTATCGTTGGGTAGGAGGTGGATGTCATGGATGCTGAAATTCCGAAGACCGCCCGCCCCCCACCCCCGCTTTTTGAGGCACTCCGTCTTTCTGAAGTCCTCATGGTAGGAAGTTTGTGCCTGTGATAGAGCTGTTTGAGTCAACAATGCTCTGCAGCCTTTTTCTATCCTGCACACTGGAGCTTCCACGCCAGGCTGTGATGCAACCAGTACGAATGCTCTCCACTGTACATTTACAAAAACCCTGTAATATTCTTTGTCAATGTACCAAACCTCTTCACATTCCTAACATATCATAGCCCCTGCCATGCCTTCTTTAAGAGTGCACACAGAACTGATTGCTCTGAGAGCCAGTACAAATTCAATGGACTGAATTCCTTCATTTAAAAAAAATAAAAATATCAAGTCACTCTTTTGCCACTTTTGTCCATTGCTGCCATTCCTTGTGTGACTCCGGTATCTTTCTGACTATCCTTTGGAGGGTCTGCCTTCACCTGACCAGACTGGATGCACTTGGCCACCAGGGTAATCACACACATTTGAAAGAAAAATCAAAACAGCAGAATTAACTGAGGCTGGTGCAAGTAGAATTAATACTTCCAAGAAAAAAATTCATTCACAGGACACGGATGTTTCTGGCAAGGCCAACATTTGTAGCTGACGTTAATTGCTCCTTGAACTAAGCAACTGACTGGGTAATTTCAGATGTCAATTAAGAATCATCCATGTTGCCCCGGATCTGTAATCACGTGTAGGCCAGACTGAGCAAGAAGGGCGGAAGGACATTAGTGAATCAGATGGGATTTTATGAATATCAAGCAGTTTTATAGTTTTCACTTTTGATACCAGCCTTTTAATCGCATTGATTTAAATATTTGCAATTAAATTCTGCACTGCCACAGTGAGATTTGATCTCATGACTCCAGATCAATAGTTAAGGCCCCTGGGCACTACTCCAGGAACCTAACCATTGTGCGATTACTTTAATATTTATGGTGCCCATTATGTCACTAAACAATACAGTTGACAGCAGATACAATTAATAAAAAAGTCTGAAGGCTATTGAGGAAAACCTGTGCTTTGGTAAAATTGTATAAAACTAGATTCATCTGTAAAGGTCTGAAAACTTAAAATAACATTCTGTATTTATAAGAATGATATAACTAAGAGCACCAATGGCCACCAATGAACCCCTTTTCATAATGCGTACTTCAGTACTTTTTCCAATCAGAGTAAATCTACTTTTTCACATCCTTCAGCCACTTATTGCTCTGGGTACTAAGATAGCACATCATAGAAATTAGGTCCATACCTCAGAAACAGGTAGGATACTGAATTTTTTTCTGTATTATGAGCAAATACACTATCTTTGATAATTCAGATGCAATACGCATCACAAATTGGTTCCTGCCCGCTCATGACTGTGTTCAGTGGTGCTGCAAAAAATGTAAACTTTAAAAAAAAGAGTACTGTATGAACATTTTATCTTCCTGTTTCATAACCACCAGATTTTTCTCCTAAAAACAATCCCAGGTGCATCACGCTTTTGAAGTGACTAAATTACCACAGTATTTTGAAACCCAGTAAGCAAAATAATGTATTCCAACTGTAACTCTTAGTTTAGAAATCCAGAAAAGGGAGGGAGAAAAAAAAACAGCTGAAAATAAAAATCAAGTGTCATATTTCTCCCAAAATAGAACGCAAACCACAATAGCGGAGCGGCCATCAAACTTAAAAACATTACATTTGTGTTCAGATGTGTTTCCCGCTATGTGAAATATTTATCCAGTAAGCAAAATGTTTCTGTTGCATTATTTATTAAATCAGAGACTAAAGCAATGCAGAATTAATGCCAGCCCAGTAAATTTACCACAGATTGCACCTTCAGGGTGTTTCAAATCAGCTTGTTTATGGGAATTAGAAGATCACAGAATTGAACAATCAAGGTTAGAAGTAACAAAGATATGGACAAGAGTTTCAGCAAATGGTCAAAATAGAGAAAGCAGTCATTTATGATGGAGAGAAGAAAGAGACAGAGTCTCAGTTCTAGTTCAATTAGGAGGACTGTGTTAAACATGTCTAGTCCAATTCTGAGAGGGGAATGAGAGCGGCAATAAGTTAACAGTGTTGCATGGGACGAGTCATTCAGCCCGCAATACTGTGCCAATCTTGACGCCGCTATGCTATGAGCCGAATGGCTGAACTCTGCTTCTACGTTTTATGGTTTTAAATGTCCCCGACCTGTGAATCACCTATACCTCTTCACTTTCCTTCATATTTTTGTCATGTGTCAATCTAAACCCCACCCAACTTCCTGCTTCCACTACCACCCCTAGTAACCCACTACAGGCAGCTGCCATTCTCTGCATTAAAAAATTGCCTCTCACTTTGCTTTTAAACTTCCCCCCTCTAACCTTGAAAGCGTGTCATCTGGTGTCCGACATTTCCACCCTGGGAAAAAGATTCTGACTGCCTCCCTATCTGTGCCTCTCACAACTTTGCAGACCTTAACCTCCAGCACTCTAGAACAACCCAAGTCTGTCCAAGTTTTCCTGATAGCTCATATCCTCTAAACCAGGCAGCAGACTGATAAAACTCTTCTACACCTCTCTACAGTCTCCACATCTTTCCTATGAGGCAGCAGAATGTACACAGTACTCCCAAGTGCGGTCTGACTAAAACTTTGTAGTTATAGCATGACTTGCCTACTCTTAAACCCAACACATTGACCAATGAAAGCAAGCATGCCTTCAATGCCATTTTTACCACCTTATCCACCTACGTATCCACTTTCAGGGAGCTATAGACTTGGATTCCAAGATATCTCTCTACATTAATGTTAATAATGGGTCTACCGTTAACCATATGCTTTCTCCTATTATTTGATCTCCCAAAGTGCTAAGTTAAACTCCACTGCCATTTCTCTACCCATATTTGCCAACTTGCTAATCTAACTAATCTTAACTTGCTAATCACACACACACTTCTCAATGGTTGGGGAGCTGGGACCATCTGCCGAGAAATTGGCTACCAGAACAAATGGACAAGACTGGACAGAATGGAATTAATGGAATGCTACCCACATGAAAGAGTACACATCAAGCGTATGTGGGGGTTCGGGCAACAACAAGGACCATTGTCCACATTCACAGAAAAACAACTGGTTACCCAGCAATCTCACTTTGTCAACACAGGATTACTATCACATCTTGAACTGGAAAACATACAATCATGATACACCGCTGAACTGAGCCGATCGAGAAACATCTCCATAACTCACAGATGGCACAAAGATAATAGCATCACATTGTACATGGGAATTGCAAGTTTAAGCCTCATCTCAGGGCATATCAACATTGGCTGCTGCAATCAGAGAGGAGATCATAGCTAAACTGGCAACTGTCAATCCATGAACTAGGCTCCCCAGACTTAGTGATAAAATTCCATCAGACAGCATGCTAGAAGCGGCCAACGAAGCACTACTCACAATTGCAACCTCCAACATAACTGAGACCAATAATCTGATATATACATTGGCAGCAGTAATCACAGAAATGCTGGGCTACAAAATGAAATACAGTGGAGAGTACTGTCATAATCCCCTCTGGAGACGATGATTGGATGCAAAGATGAAAACCACAAGTGTGGAGGTCAGCATACTAACTGAGCTACATAAAGGTGTAAAGATCAAAGATTCATCTTGGCTACTAAGGTACTATGTTTGTAGCCAAAGCCCTGGACGGTTAACAGCTCTGGCTACCAGACTGCAGAGGTACACTAATGATGCAGTGGCCAAGCAAATAATTGCACGCATACTGGACGAGTATATGGGAGAAAGAAGCATCACGTAACACCAGTGCCCAATGGCTGAAAGACCGATAAGCAAGCCTCTGCAATCTCCCAGTGGAAGAATCAGTCACCGTTACAGCAGTAGATGTCCAGCAATGCATACTAAGTATGAAATAACTGGACATCACCAGGGCCTGACATGATTCACAGCTATTGGCTGAAGAAACTAACAGCACTGCATACACAGCTGGCCATTCAAATGAACCAGCTGCTTGAAGCAGACTCCCACCCTGAGTGGCTAACTCAAGGAAGGACAGTGCTCAGAATGAAGGGTCCTCACAAAGGAGCAACACCATCAGACTACTGGCCTATAACCTGCCTGTCAGCAACATGGAAGCTCCTATCAGACAGGTCATTTCTTCGGCAGTTTGAACGGGGCACGACTGCGCAAGCGCATGAAAGTCGGCCTGTGAGACAGCGGGAGAGTTTAAAAAGCGAACAGATTAACGGAGCGGGCGACGGAGTAGTGGGAGACAGAGTAGGAAGGCTTTGGCTCAAGAGGCTTCGGTGAGCAGAGGCTGAGGACAAGCTTGCTCCCAGTGAGGTAAGGCCGGGTAAGTTCCTTTAATTAATCTAATTAACTTAGGAGCAGGTAATGGAGGCAGCAGCTAGGGCAGTCGAGTGCTCCATATGCAGTATGTGGGAAGTCAGGGCAGGCACAATTATCCCTGATGACTACACCTGTAAAAGGTGTATCCAGCTGCAGCTCCTGACAAACCGAGTTAGGGAACTGGAGCTGGAGCTGGATGAACTTCAGATCGTACGTGAGGCAGAGGCAGAAATAGACAGGAGTTACACGGAGATAGTCACCCCTAAGAGTCAGGAGGCAGGTAGCTGGGTGACTGTCAGGAGAGGGAAGGGGAGTAGACAGAATGAGCAGAGCACCCCCGTGGCCGTTCCCATCAATAATAAGTATACCGTTTCGGATACTGTTGGTGGGGCCGACCTTCCAGGGACAATTTGTAGTGGTTGTGTCTCTGGCACCGAGAATGGACCCTCAGTTCAGAAGGGAAGGAGGGAAAAGAGGAGAGCAGTAGTGATAGGGGATTCGATAGTTAGGGGGACAGATAAGAGGTTCTGTGGAAGAGATCGAGAATCCCGGAGGGTCTGTTGCCTCCATGATGCCAGGGTCCGCGATATCTCAGATCGAGTTCTCAACATTCTCAAGAGGAAGGGTGAGCAGCCAGATGTCATGGTCCATGTAGGGACCAATGTCGTGTATAGGAAGAAGGAGGAGGTGCTGCAAACAGAATTTAGGGAGTTAGGTGCAAAGTTGAAGGACAGGACCTCCAGGGTTGCAATCTCAGGATTGCTACCCATGCCACATGCTACTGAGGCTAGAAATAGGAAGATAATGCAGCTAAATACGTGGCTAAGGAGTTGATGCAGGAGGGAGGGCTTCATGTTTCTGGGCAACTGGACCTTGTTCCAGGGAAGGTGGGACCTGTTCCGACAGGACGGGTCGCACCTGAACTGGAGGAAGACTAACATCCTTGCGGGAAGGTTTACTAGTGCTGTTCCGAGGGTTTTAAACTAGTTTTTCAGGGGGAGGGGAACCAGAGTGTTAGAGCAGATAGTGAGGTGGAGTAGGATAAAGGTCATTTGAGAACTGCAAGTATAGTGCATGGAGTAAAGCGAGATCTAACATAAAAAGGGGCTTTGAGGAAAGGGAAACAGATTAAAGGGTGTAAAGACAGTAAGGGAGAAGGGCTGAAATGCATGTACCTCAATGCAAGAAGCATCAGGAACAAAGGTGATGAACTGAGAGCTTGGATACATACATGGAATTATGATGTAGTGGCCATTAGAGACTTGGCTGGCACCAGGGCAGGAATGGATTCTCAATATTCCTGGATTTCAGTGCTTTAAAAGGGATAGAAAGGTGGGAAAAAAGGGGGGGGGAAGGGGAGGAGGGGTGACATTATTGGTCAGGGATACTGTTACAGCAACAGAAAGGGTGGGTAATGTAGCAGGATCCTCTTTTGAGTCAGTATGGGTAGAAGTCAGGAACAGGAAGGGAGCAGTTACTCTACTGGGAGTATTCTATAGGCCCCCTGGTAGCAGCAGATACCGAGCAGCGGATTGGGAGGAAGATTTGGGAAAGGCGCAAAAATAACAGGGTTGTTATCATGGGTGACTTTAACTTCCCTAATATTGATTGGCACCTCATTAGTTCCAATGGTTTAGATGGGGCAGAGTTGGTTAAGTGTGTCCAGGACAGATTCCTGTCACAGTATGTTGACAGGCCGACTAGGGGAATGCCATACTACAGCGGTCCCCAACCACCGGGCCGCGGACCGGTACCGGGCCGCAAAGCACACGCTACCGTGCCGCAAGGAAACGATATGATTTAGCAAAATGAGTCAGCTGCACCTTTCATCATTCCCTGTCACGCACTGTTGAGCCATTACGCATGCGAGTTCATTACTCTCGTGTCATCCATGTCAGTGCAGGAAGAAGATCAACTCCTCAAGCTTGCAAATGACGGCAGGCTGAAAAGTATGTTTGACATAACATCTCTGTCAGCATTCTGGATCAAATTCAAGGCTAAATATCCTGAGATAGCCACGAAAGCACTGAAAACGTTGCTTCCATTTCCAACATATCTCTGCAATTAATGCAACGAAAACTAAATTGTGGAATAGACTGGATATAAGGCACCGCCTTCGAGTATCGCTGTCTCCCATCACCCCTCGATAGGACCATCTTGTTGCAGGAAAACAAGCCCAGGGCTCCCACTGATTCAGCGATATTGGTGTGTTGCAATGATTTTATATGATCATATGGGGAAAATATGTGCTGTGTGTTTAATATCCAAACGTTACTTAAAATGTTATGATGCTATTGACTTACTTATATAACCATAAAACAATTACAGCACGGAAACAGGCGATCTCTGCCCTTCTAGTCCATGCCAAACGCTACTCTCACCTAGTCCCATCGACCTGCACTCAGCCCACAACCCTCCATTCCTTTCCTGTCCATATACCTATCCAATTTTTCTTTAAGTGATAATATCGAACCTGCTTCTGTCACTTCTACTGGAAGTTTGTTTAACATTTACTTCAAGCTCCCCTGTCCTCCCCTGATAATTGACTTATCACTATATTCATGCAAGGAAAATGTGTGCTGTGTGTTTAATATTAAATTCGTTAGATAAACCCTTTCAGAAACAAAATTGTGTGTATTAGCCACTTATCACCTATATTCCGGTAGTGATTAACAACCCCCCACCCCGAACAAAATCGCCAAAAACGATATACAGAAAAAAAATCAGGTCACGCATGCGCACTGGTGCCCACGCAAGGCTTCATGGTCATTGTAGTCTTCCTCTGGTTAAACACAACGTATTTGACTGCTACTCTTGTCCGCTGGCAACCCTACCAGCCCCCCCACCCCCGGGTCGGCCGGTCCACAATGCAAAAATGGTTGGGGGCCCCTGCCATACTAGATCTAGTATCAGGTAACGAACCGGGTCAGGTCACAGATCTCTCAGTGGGTGAGCATCTGTGGAACAGTGACCACCGCTCCCTGGCCTTTAGCATTATCATGGAAAAGGATAGAATCAGACAGGACAGGAAAATTTTTAATTAGGGAAGGGCAAATTATGAGACTATAAAGCAAGAACTTGCGGGTGTGAATTGGGATGATGTTTTTGCAGGGAAATGTACTATGGACGTGTGGTCGATGTTTAGGGATCTCTTGCTAGATGTTCAGGATAAATTTGTCCCGATGAGGAAGATAAAGAATGGTAGGGTGAAGGAACCATGGGTGACAAGTGAGGCAGAGAATCTAGTCAGGTGGAAGAAGGCAGCATACACGAGGTTTAGGAAGCAAGAATCAGATGGGTCTATTGAGGAATATAGGGAAGCAAGAATGGAGCTTAAGAAGGGGCTGAGGAGCTCAAGAAGGGGGCATGAGAAGGCCTTGGCGAGTAGGGTAAAGGAAACCCCAAGGCATTCTTCAATTATGTGAAGAAAAAAAGGATGACAGGAGTGAAGGTAGGACCGATTAGAGATAAAGGTGGGAAGATATGCCTGGAGGCTGTGGAAGTGAGCGAGGTCCTCAATGAATACTTCTCTTCGGTATTCACCAATGAGAGGGAACTTGATGACGGTGAGGACAATATGAGTGAGGTTGATGTTCTGGAGCATGTTGATATTAAGGGAGGGGAGGTGTTGGAGTTGTTAAAATACATTAGGATGGATAAGTCCCCGGGGCCTGACGGAATATTCCCCAGGTTGCTCCACGAGGCGAGGGAAGAGATGCTGAGCCGCTGGCTAGGATCTTTATGTCCTCATTGTCCACGGGAATGGTACTGGAGGATTGGAGGGAGACGAATGTTGTCCCCTTGTTCAAAAAAGGTAGTAGGGATAGTCCGGGTAATTATAGACCAGTGAGCCTTACGTCTGTGGTGGGAAAGCTGTTGGAAAAAATTCTTAGAGATAGGATCTATGGGAATTTAGAGAATCATGGTCTGATCAGGGACAGTCAGCATGGCTTTGTGAAGGGCAGATCATGTCTAGCAAGCCTGATAGAGTTCTTTGAGGAGGTGACCAGCTATATAGATGAGGGTAGTGCAGTGGATGTGATCTACATGGATTTTAGTAAGGCATTTGACAAGGTTCCACATTGTAGGCTTATTCAGAAAGTCAGAAGGCATGGGATCCAGGGAAGTTTGGCCAGGTGGATTCAGAATTGGCTTGCCTGCAGAAAGCAGAGGGTTGTGGTGGAGGGAGTACATTCAGATTGGAGGGTTGGGACTAGTGGTGTCCCACAAGGATCGGTTCTGGGACCTCTACTTTTAATGATTTTTATTAACAACCTGGATGTGGGGGTAGAAGGGTGGGTTGACAAGTTTGCAGACAACACAAAGGTTGGTGGGGTTGCAGATAGTGTAGAGGATTGTCGAAGATTGCAGAGAGACATTGACAGGATGCAAGAGTGGGCTGAGAAGTGGCAGATGGAGTTCAACCCAGAGCAGTGTGAGGTGGTACACTTTGGAAGGACAAACTCCAAGGCAGAGGTCAAAGTAAATGGCAGGATACTTGGTAGTGTGGAGGAGCAGAGGGATCTGTCCACAGATCCCTGAAAGTTGCGTCACAGGTAGATAGGGTAGTTAAGAAAGCTTATGGAGTGTTATAAGTCGAGGGATAGAGTTTAAGAGTCGCGGGATAATGATGAGGCTCTGTAAAACTCTGGTTAGGCCACACTTGGAGTACTGTGTCCAGTTCTGGTCACCTCACTATAGGAAGGATGTAGAAGCATTGAAAAGGGTACAGGGGAGCTTTACCAGGATGCTGCCTGGTTTAGAGAGTATGCATTATGATCAGGGATTAAGGGAGCTAGGGCTTTACTCTCTGGAGAGGAGGAGCATGAGAGGAGACATGATAGAGGTATACAAGATATTAAGAGGAGTAGATAGAGTGGACAGCCAGCACCTGTTCTCCAGGGCACCATTGCTCAATACAAGAGGACATGGCTTTAAGGTAAGGGGTGCAAGTTCAAGGGGGATATTAGAGGAAGGTTTTTTACTCAGAGAATGGTTGGTGCGTGGAATGCACTGCCTGAGTCAGTGGTGGAGGCAGATACACTAGTGAAGTTTAAGAGACTACTAGAAAGGTAATGGAAGAATTTAAGATGGGGGGTTATATGGGAGGCAGGATTTAACGGTCGGCACAATATTGTGGGCCAAAGGGCCTGTACTGTGCTGTACTATTCTATGTTCTATGTTCTATAATAGCCACCAAGAAGGAGGAACATGTGTGTAATTTCCTGAGCCCTGCTTAGAGGGCGACCAGTAATGGAACCAGATGCTCCAAGCACCAAGTACTGGTAGACAAAGCAGTCATGCAAGACTCCAAGACCAGGGAAAGCAACCTAAGTACAGACTGGATCGACAGCCAGAAAGCACATGGATTCTGGAATTTTGTCTCTGTACAAGGCCAACAAGACAATAAGGACCTTCATCAAGAACACAATGCTGTTGGAAGACAATGCTAGAAGTTAACTCAAAGCCAATAGCACAAGTGACCATCAGATGTGAAATGTACCAGGGTAATGCACTATCCCCACTGCTGTACTGCGTAGGTTTGAACCTCCTCAACCAGATAATGTCAAAGAGTGGATACGGGTACAGATTCAAGATGGAGTCACTTTCAGCCATCTCCTGTACACAGATGACATCAAGCTGTATGCCAGAAACGAAAGAGACATTGACTCACGAATCCACTTGAGACGAAGGTGTACAGCGGAGACATGGGATGTCATTTGGAGTGGAAAAGTGCAGGTGGATAGTAGTGAAAGACCAAGATCAGAGCCATCAACACATTCGTCCCACCAGTCATCAGATACCCAGCTGAAATAGTATGCTGGCCACGGAATGAACTGGGAACTGCTGACATCAAGGCCCAGAAACAAGTTTGGAGGTTTCCATCCAAAGTCCAACATCGAGGGACAGTACACCCACTGGAATAAAAGAGGACAGGGACTTGGAAGTGTCAAGGCCACAGTCCTGGAAGAAATGTGAAACATTCATGAGTATGTCAGGAAGTTGGCCCCTAAGGATGATCTGCCAGGAGAATACTCAGACAGCAGGCAGGGGCCATGGAAATAGGAATGGAAGTGGGTAAAGCAGAGCCAGAGGACCAGAGGCCATGGAGGAACAAGCCACTGCACGGTATGTACCACTGCCAGATATCAGAGGAGGCTGACATAAGAAAGTCCTACCAGTGGCTGGAAATGGCAGGGCTGAGGGCAGCACAGAGGCGTAGCTCACGGCTGCACAAGAACAAGTGCTGAGCACAACAGCAATAGAAGCAGGGGTCCATCACACCAGGCAAGACCCAAGATGCAGACTGTACAAGGAATCCACTTAAACCATCCGGCACACAGTAACAGGGTGCAAGAAACAGGCAAGGACAGCATACACTGAATAGCACAACCAAGCTGCTGAAATTGTGTACAGGAACATCTGTGCTGACTATGGATTGGACATTCCCAAATCCAAATGGGAAACACCGTGAAGGTAGTGGAGAGTGACAGGCCTAAGATCCTGTGGGATTTCCAAACACAGACTGATAAGCAGGTACTGGCTAACCAACCAGACATAGTAATACTGGACAAGGAACAGAAGAAAGCAATAGCAATAGATGTGGCAATCCTGAACAACAGTAACATCAGGAAGCAAGAATATCAAAAGCTGGAGAAATACCAGGGCTTGAAAGAGCAGATAGAAAGGATGCGGAAGGTTAAAGCCAGAGTAATCCCGGTGGTGTTAGGAGCACTTGGAACTGTGACTGGGAGAGTGGCTCCAACAAATCCCGGGAACAACACCTGAGATCTCAGTGCAGAAGAGCGCACTACTAGGAGCAGCAAGGATACCGCGCTGAACCCAATTCCCATGGATCTTTATCTTTTGAATCAACCCACCATGTGGGACCTTATCAATTGCCTTACTAAAATCAATGTAGATAACATACACTGCTTTACCCTCATCCAGCACCTCTTCAAAACTATCAAGTATGTAAGGCATGACCTGCCCCACACAAAGCCATGCTAACTGTCAAAGAAGGCCATCCCTTTCCAAAAGTGCATAAATCCCCCCTCGAAGTAAAGATAATGATTACTTTTTACTTATACTTTATTGTCACCAAACAATTGGTACTAGAACGTACAATCATCACAGCAATATTTCATTCTGCGCTTCACACTCCCTGGATTACAAATATTTAAAATAGTTAAAATTAGTAAATATTAAAAATTAAAATTATAAATTATAAATAGAAAATAGAAAAGGGAAAGTAAGGTAGTGCAAAAAAACCGAGGGGCAGGTCCGGATATTGGGAGGGTACGGCCCAGATCTGGGCCAGGATCCGTTCAGCAGTCCTATCACAGTTGGAAAGGAGCTGTTCCCAAATCTGGCTGTACGAGTCTTCAAGCTCCTGAACCTTCTCCCGGAGGGAAGAGAGACGAAAAGTGTGTTGGCTGGGTGGGTCGGGTCCTTAATTATCCTGCCAGCACTGGTCCAACAACTTGCGGTGTAAAATGAGTCCACGGACGGAAGACTGGTTTGTGTGATGTGCTGCACCGTGTTCACGATCTTCTGCAGCTTCTTTCGGTCTTGGACAGGACAACTTCCATACCAGGTTGTGATGCACCCTGGTATTTCTCCAGCTTCTCATATTCCTGCTTCCTGATGTTACTGTTGTTCGGGATTGCTATTGCTTTCTTCTGTTCCTTGTCCAGTATTACTATGCCTGGTTAGTTGGCCAGTACCTGCTTATCAGTCTGTATTTGGAAGTCCCACAGGATCTTACACCTGTCACTCTCCACTACCTTTACGGTGTTTCCCATTTGGATTTGGGAATGTCCAATCCATAGTCAGTGTGGATGTTCCTGTACACAATTTCAGCAGCTTGGTTGTGCCATTCAGTGTATGCTGTCCCTGCTTGCATCTTCCACCCTGTTACTATGTGCTGGATGGTTTTGTGATTAGCTTTATTTGTCATAAGTACATTGGAATATACAGTGAAATGTGTCATTTTGCATCAGATCAAATCACTGAGGATTGCGCTGGGCGATCTGCAAGTGTCACCATGTTTCCAGCAGCAACACAGCCTGCCCACAACTTACTAACACTAACTTGTACATCTTCTGGAATGTGGGATAAAAACTGGAAGACCCACAAGATCCACAGGGTCACTGGGAGTACATACAAACTCCTTGCAGACAACTGCAAGAACTGAGTTCTAATCTTATAGCCGGCGCAGTAATATGTCTGCTACTGTGCCATCTAGGGTACTCTCCAATAGTTTCCCTACCACTGAGGTGAGGTTCATTGGCCTATAGTCGCCTGGATTATCCTTATTCCCCTTCTTCAACAAAGACTCATCACTTGCTACTTCCCAATCCTTCAGGAACTTGCTTGCTGCTACTGGGGATGCAAAGATCTTTGTGAAAGCCGCAGCAATCTCCTCACATGTTCCGTTCAATATTATGCCGATGCATGGAGTTCAGTACGAGGCACAGGTACACTGGCTTTGGACGTCCCAATGTTAAAATGGAAGAAACTACAACTCACTCAGAACTGGATGTCAGGCATTTTGCTTAAAATCACACAGGCAAACAGGAGCTGAAGATGAAGGTGCAGTAGAGTAACCAAGTTTTCGCAGGCCAACTGCTCAACCTGATATTAAAGACATTTTTGCAACTGGTAAGTATTAGGGAGATAAGGTCAGATCTTCCAGTTGTGTAACAGAATGAGTTGGAAAGAGAAGCCAGTGCAATAGATCAAACAGCTCTTCCTGCAGCAATGACTTCACATTGTAATAGGCACTCAAAATTTATCAGCCTGCTCACTGATGAGTACATCAACATATAAAATTTCTACCACAATTCCCATTGACAGATTAAGTATACCAATTAATGCGTGGTGTCAAAGCAAGTTAAAAGGAATGTGACCCACATTTCAAAACTTTATTCTCAAAATACCGCTGCACATCAAGGATTCACAGTTTCAAAGAACTATGCCTACAATGGTTTGACAGATACAACCAGGGGGTGGGGGTGGGGGGGGTGAGGGATGGAGTCGCAACAGTACAAGCCACAATTATACTCAACGACCGACGATACCAAAAGATAAAAATCCCCATTAAAGTTCCACTATCCTGGGAGAAGGTTTCATTCACTTTGAACCTCATCATCTGGCTGAACAACCAGCACCCAAGTCCAAGTATGTAACATTACAGCAGTGCTTTAATACTCCGAGTGAGGGTGCATTAGATATTGCCCCGAAGGACCCAGCAGCTAAATGGGTTGAAATACTCTTTCCACCTGAGACATGGTTCAAAGCAAGTCTGACTGGAGAAAAAAATAAGCACTGGATTAGGTGCTAGGTTTAATCCAATAAATGCTTATCATACAACAGAACGCCTTCTTAAAATGCACATTGCTGCTGCACACCTAACACACTTTCTTTAAATATCATTATTCTCCAACTTCAACCCAGATACTGGCACACCTCAGCATTACTATCTAAACTACTGCACATCAATGATCTTCAGATCTGTTTCAACAACTGGCAATTTTCAAGTCAAGTGGCTTTTATTGTCATTTCAACCATAACTGCTGGTACAGTACACAGTAAAAACAAAACAACGATCCTCCAGAACTATGGTGCTACATGAAACAACACGAAACTACACTAGACTACCTCAAAAAACACAAAACTATACTAGACTACGTGAAACAACACAAAACTACATTAGACTTCAGACCTACACGAGACTACATAAAGTGTACAAAACAGTGCAAGACAGTACAATAATTAATAAACAAGACAATAGGCAAAGGACAAATTACAATATAATAATAAATGATGTAAATGTAAATGTAAACAATGTTTTAGCAGGAATTGAGAAAGAAATTAGCAAAAATTGCAAAGAGAGTGGAGTGGTGTTCAGTTGAGTGTGTGTGTGTGAGAGAGAGTATGTGTGTGAGAGAGAGAGAGTGTGTGTGTGTGTGAGAGAGAGTGTGTGTGTGTGTGTGTGTGTGTGTGTGTGTGTGTGTGTGTGTGTCTAGGTTGGTGTCAGACTAGACTCTGGGAATTGAGGAGTCAAATGGCTTGGGGGAAGAAACTGTTACACAGTCTAGTCATGAGAGCCTGAATGCTTCGGAACCTTTTGCCAGATGGCAGGAGGAAGAAGAGTTTGTATGAGGGTTGCATGGGGTCCTTCATAATGCTGTTTGCTTTGCGGATGCAGCGTGTGGTGTAAGTGTCTGTGATGACGGGAAGAGAGACCCCGATGATCTTCTCAGCTGACCTCACTATCCACTGCAGGGTCTTGCGATCTGAGATGGTGCAATTTCCGAACCAGGCAGTGATGCAGCTGCTCAGGATGTTCTCAATACAACCTCTGTAGAATGTGGTAAGGATGGGGGGGGGGGTGGGAGATGGACTTTTCTCAGCCTTCGCAGAAAGTAGAGACGCTGCTGGGCTTTCTTTGCTATGGAGCTAGTGTTGAGGGACCAGGTGAGATCCTCCGCCAGGTGAACACCAAGAAATTTGGTGCCTTTAACAATCTCTACAGAGGAGTCATCGATGTTCAGCGGAGAGTGGTCGCTCCGTGTTCTCCTGAAGTGAACAACTGTCTCTTTTGTTTTGTTCACATTCAGAGACAGGTTGTTGGCTCTGCACCAGTCAGTTAGCACTGCACCTCTTCTCTGTATGCTGACTCGTTGTTCTTACAGATGAGACCCACCATGGTCATGTCATCGGCGAATTTGATGATGTAATTCGAGCTGTGTGTTGCAGCACGGTTGTGGGTCAGCAGAGTGAACAGCAGTGGACTGAGCACACAGCTCTGGGGGGCCCCCGTGCTCAGTGTGGTGGTGTTGGAGATGCTGCTTCCAATCCGGACTGACTGAGGTCTCCCAGTCAGGAAGTCTAGGATCCAGTTGCAGAGGGAGGTGTTCAGGCCCAGTAGGCTCAGCTTTCCAATCAAGTGCTGAGGAATGATTGTGTTGAACGCTGAACTGAAATCTATGAACAGCATTCGAACGTACCTGTCTTTTTTGTCCAGGTGACTGAGGGCCAGGTAGAGGGTGGTGGCAATGGCGTCATCTGTTGAGCAGTTGGAACGATACGCGAACTGCAGGGGGTCAAGTGAGAGCGGCAGCAGGGTCTTGATGTGCCTCATGACGAGCCTCTCCAAACACTTCATGATGATGGATGTGAGTGCAACAGGACAGTAGTCATTGAGGCAGGACACTCAAGACTTCTTCGGCACGGGGACGATGGTGGTGGCCTTGAAACACATTGGAACGATGGCGGTGCTCAGAGAGATGTTGAAAATGTCTCGGTCGCTAATGAATTGTACAGCACAGAGAGTTAATTATTTGTTTACTTAGAGATCCGGTGTGGAATAGGCCCTTCCGGCACTCCAGGCCGCACCACCAGCAACCCATCTAATTTAACCCTACCTAATCACGGACCAATTTATAGTGACCAATCAACCTACTAACTGTTGGACTGTGGGAGGATACCGGAGCACCCGGAGGAAACCCGTGCTTGGACAGGGTGGACATACAGACTCCTTACAGATAATGTCGAAATTGAACGTTGAAGCCCCAAGCTGTAACAGCATCGTGCTAACCGTTACACCATCCCATACAACCCATTCAGATTCAAACTCTCGGTTTGCATGCGACAGTGTGTGAGATCACAGGGGAACTTAAACTCGAAGACCAAGTGTTTGTGCCACTACAGATCCGAGATAGTACATGCACTGAGATCCACATGGACAAAAAAGACACATACGTTCGAATGCTGTTCATAGATTTCAGTTCAGCATTCAACACAATCATTCCTCAGCACTTGATTGGAAAGCTGAGCCTGCTGGGCCTGAACACCTCCCTCTGCAACTGGATTCTAGACTTCCTGACTGGGAGACCTCAGTCAGTCCGGATCGGGAGCAGCATGAAGTCCATTGGTGTTTTTTTTTGTTTTACAAAGACACCATCATTAACAAAGGCTGATAATTTAGCCCATCTGCATTTACGCTGCAGGTATTTGTTCTCATCTTGACTTTGTACATAGATGCAAGGATATGGCCTTCAGCACACGGTCTGAGGAAGGATAAGTACATCTGTCAGCCAGGACAGCATTTAGGACTTTCTTATTTGTCGACGCTGCCATCTGTTGCAAGAGAGCAACTGTACTATCTCAGTTTACAAGGATAAAAAACTTTCAAGATCTTTTGCCAGAGTTGCTGACATTCCACTGCAGCAAAAAGGCAGAAAGTGATGATACAACAATACAATGCTTTACAATGCATTGAAGGCAGACAACAAGGGTGGACTGCTGAGGTCACCGCAGGGCCTTACCACGACACTCACTGGAGCCGATTGACAAAATCTGCGCAACACTGTCCCTCGCCACAGAAATGTCTTTTCCTGAAGTGAATGAACTATGTAACATGCAAATCATATTCAAGGGCAATGCGCTTCAATTAACAGATAAAACTGGTGTATTAAATATACTCCCTGACCTGTGATTAACCTCACTCAGTAAAAAATAGTGGTAATTTGTACAAAGGACAAAGGAGGGTGGTGCGGATGAGGAAGGAATCACATGCATCAGAATAACACACACAAAGTGCAGGAGGAACTCTGCAGCTCAGGCAGCCTCTGTGGAGAGGAATAAAGTGTCGAGGTTTTGGACTGAGACCCTTCATCAGGACTGAATGCCTGATTCTGAATGCATCAGAAATTCCTTTCAAGTTTAAGGAGCTTCTAACCCCAGAAATTAAACTTTGTAAAACTTACACATTGGTTCCGTTTATCCAGCATACTGCAGTTACGTGCAAATACTTCTTCAGTCATAGTTCCCAAAGCCACTACCATCTGACAGGTCAAGGAGAACAGGCCCAGAATACCACCACCCTTAAGGTTCCCTCTCCAGGTCACACGTCATCCTGACTTCCAATCCAGATGAAAGGTCTATTGACTGCCCTTGGATGCTGCCCGACCCATTGAGCTTATCCATTTCTTTGCCGTCTCTATTGGCTGCCACTCTTCTAACAGCTCCAGCACCCTCTCACATCTAGCATTGTTAATATGCCTCACCACCGTGGTGGCAGGCGTTTAAGACAAAAGTTTCCCATAAGCATTTAGGGATGGACAATAAATGCTGGGCTTTTCATATCCTGTAAATGAATTTTTAAAACCTACACCATCAGCAACTTCTGCGTTATGCTAACCACCCTATTTCCTCCTCTCTTTTCCAGAAGGCAGTTACTGATACCAAGAACCATCTGGACCAGGACTGCGCACAGTCTTACAGCTATACGTGAGTGCCCAGAAGAAGCCTCACATAGGAAAAAAAATCACCTCTAGAAAAAACTCAGTGGAATCCAGGACAAGGCTTCATCGGGAAGCCTTTCCCACACACCTAGATTCACCTATCACCTCTTAGCTAGCATTCTTCCCCTCCCCCCACCTTTTTATTCTGGCACCTTCCCCTCTTCTTTTCCAGTCCTGAGGAAGGGCCTTGGCTCAAAACGTTGAATGTTTGTTCATTTCCAGAGATGCTGCCTGACCTGCCAAGTCCCTCCAGCATTTTGTGGTTGTTTCACTGCAAAATGCTGGCATTTCTTCACATACCTGTTAGTCATAGTCATAATCATAGTCATACTTTATTGATCCCGGGGGAAATTGGTTTTCGTTGCAGTTGCACCATAAATAATAAATAGTAATAAAACCATAAATAATTAAATAGTAATATGTAAATTATGCTAGGAAATAAGTCCAGGACCAGCCTATTGGCTCAGGGTGTCTGACCCTCCAAGGGAGGAGTTGTAAAGTTTGATGGCCACAGGCAGGAATGACTTCCTATGACGCTCTGTGTTGCTTCTCGGTGGAATGAGTCTCTGGCTGAATGTACTCCTGTGCCCAACCAGTACATTATGTAGTGGATGGGAGACATTGACCAAGATGGCATGCAACTTGGGCAGCATCCTCTTTTCAGACACCACCGTGAGAGAGTCCAGTTCCATCCCCACAACATCACTGGCCTTACGAATGAGTTTGTTGACTCTGTTGGTGTCTGCTACCCTCAGCCTGCTGCCCCAGCACACAACAGCAAACATGATAGCACTGGCCACCACAGACTCGTAGGACATCCTCAGCATCGTCCGGCAGATGTTAAAGGACCTCAGTCTCCTCAGGAAATAGACCCTTCTTGTAGACAGCCTCAGTGTTCTTTGACCAGCCCAGTTTATTGTCAATTCGGCAGACTCAAGCTCCCAGTGTAGCACCCCCACAAACGTTATTCAGACTTTTATTATTTATTCATTTTATTGGGGCATGGACACCAGTAACAAATTCAGAATCTAGTGCTTGAGTACTTGAGACACTGATGTTTCAACAGTTCCCCGAACAGCGGCAGTCTTTCTGATGACCCTACTCCCTCAAAGCCATAGTGTGCAGAGTTGCAAGATTTAGAGTCAGTGATGGTGAAGGGACACCTATTCATTTCCAATAAAGGGCAAGGTGCAACTCACAGAGGAACCTTCAAGTTGTGATGTTCCACTGTGGCTGTCACCTTTCTTCTAGGCCCCAAGGTCATGGGTTCAGCAGGGACTGGCACTGTACCTTAAATGAGTGCATTTTGTAGAATGTGGACACTGAGTAGATAGATATGTTATTGATCCCAAAGGAAATTACAGTGCCACAGTAGCATTACAAGTGCACAGATATACAAATATAAGAGAAGAAAGAAAGAATAAAAAATAAGTTACCTCAAACAGTATAACGGGGGGGGGGGGGTCATCATTTCCCAACCTGTAGGTTGACTCATTATAGAGCCTAATCGCTGAGGGGAAGAATGACCTCATATAGCACTCTCGGGAGCAGCGTGGCTGTCTTAGTCTATTACTAAAGGTGCTCCTCCGTTCAGCCAAAGTGGCCTGCAGAGGGCGAGAAACATTGTCCAGAATTGCCAGGGTTTTTCGTAGGGTCCTTTGTTCTACCACAGCCTCCAGTGTGTCCAGTTTGTCTCCTATAACAGAGCCAGCCCTTTAAATCAGTTTATTGGGCCAGCTGGTTATCACCTGTATTGCCCAGAACATCACCGCATAGAAAATTGTGCTGGCAACAACAGACTGGTTGAACATGTGAGGAAGAGGCCTGCATACTCCAAAGGACCTCAGTCTCCTCAGGAAGTAGAAGAATCCACAAGAATTAGGCATTCTGACCTTGATGGAATGAATGCTTAGAGGAATTATCAAGCTTCTTAAACGTGGATGAAGCCACACTCATCCAAACAAGTGGGGAATTCTCCACTTTGAATACAGACTGCTCTTGAATGTTGAGCACTTTGGCACACAAACTACCTGTAGATCCAGCAGTTATGATTAATTAATAAAGTTTTCAAGCTCAAATTTATTGCAATGGACATATAATACATATCCAGGAGTTCATGCCATGAAAAATAGCTTTTTACAGCAACAGCACATTACAAACATAAATTGCATAAACTTAAATTATTATACATGATACAAAATAAACACGTTAGTGCATGTTAATTAGTGCAAATTAATAATTTACATGTTACTGCTTTAAACATAGCATTAATTCTACTAAATTTGACAAAAGTAGCATGTTAAATCATTTTGAATGATCTTGGATTACTTGTAAACATTTGTATACCATCTTCTTAGGTAATTCCTCAGATTCAATGATGACTTGCGTTCAGTCAGGTTTTGTGGGCTAAAGTGGCCAAATCCCCCCAACCCTCTGAAGCTGAACTGCACTTTGCACACAAGACCTGCATTTATGTAGATTCAGAGATCGAGCTCTAAAACATGGCTGACTCAAATCACATTTGTATATTCTAGCCACTTGGCAGGTGCTTTAGTCTGTTGTGTGATTTTACGAGCTGTTGTGGGATTCCAGATAGGAAAGCCCTGCTCTGTCTGGGGCATCACCCATCAAGTTGGCACCAGCTGCCGTTAGAATTTCTCACTAGGGAATCTGCTTGTGCAAGAGTGGTTTAGCCAAAAATTCCAGACGCCTGAGAAACCAAAATGCACAAAAGAGATGTTCAGGGTAGAACACTGCTGGTCCAGCAAGATTTGACTGTGGATTCAGGCAGTTTCCTGGGAAGTTCAATAATCAAAAAGGAGAATGATGGTAGTAGATGACTTAACAGCTAGCAAACAAGAGCTAAGTATTTCCCAAATACATAAGGAGAGATTTCTCCAGTCTGCTTTGATGTACTTCCTAATGCATAGTCTGGCAAAAACCCAGAACACGTTTCACTATGCACTCTCAGGAGAAGAAACACGGACACCTGCAGGAAGTTGAACAGCTGGTGCTATGTCGTGGGAAAGATGAACGGAAAACACTGGTGTAATGGAATTTAAGAGTTAAGTGTCTTGTAGTCCAGCACCATCAAAACTCGACCCTGAACTCAATCCTCCCAATCAACCACATGCTCCTTTTTATTGATATCTTCATCACTCAGCATTTCTTGGGTGTTTATTTCTGATCTGTACTCTTTAAAAAAAACTGGAGAGATTTCATTTTGAGTTTGTTATTTTTGCTCATTTGTTTTGACAGAACTGCAACAAAAAATGAATAAGCAGCATTTTTTTGAGGATCTTGACTAACTTAAGATAATAATCCAGAATTATATGTCAGTAAAATATACTTCCTGTCATAAGCAGGCTGCATTATTTTTCACTGACGGACAAACAAGATAAACCTAATCTAGAGCCATATGCAAAGCCACTCGTCATTGACTAGTTGACAGATTTCATGGACAATACACAGGGACAGAAATTTATCTACATTAACTAAATGCTGTGAAATTCCACTGCTGATTTCAGAGAAACAGCAACCAAAGGTCCAATGAAGTGGCTGCTCAAGTATCCTAACTTCCCCACACCTCACTAAAGAAATGTGTCACCTTCAACCAAACAGGGAAATAGTTCTTTATTTCAATTCTTCATTCAAGACTTCTGACATGAAGCACCCTCTCAATACTGCACGTGTCAATCGTAATTGTGTGGCAAGCTCTATTTTGATGCATAAACTTCCAAATCAGGAGCAAGGATGGCATAAATGACAGAAGCTGGCAGTTATACCAGTCACAACAGAAAGTCTAGAAACACTCAACATGTCAGGCAGCATCTGTGGAAAATTATACCAACCATACTATCTCAAATTAATTGACACAATTATGATACAGATCAACATTAACCTTTCAATTCAAACAGAATAAACTCTATCAATGGAAAGATCAAATGGCAGACATAACATCATGCCTTAAAGCAGATAAAGGTCTCTAACCTGCACTACTGACTACAGCTAGTCCATCAAGATTTGAGTGAATTCAGACATATTTTCTATAATGTAAAGGGGAGTAAGGTCTACTTTTATGAATAAAGGAAGATGCGACTAACTGGAGTGTACAAGCCTTCAAAGCAAAGTATAATTACCTACATAGGATTGTTTACAAACTGCATAGGAGGTTCAGTTTACACACATAAAAGTTGCTGGTGAACGCAGCAGGCCAGGCAGCATCTCTAGGAAGAGGTGCAGTCGACGTTTCAGGCCGAGACGTGAGTCCTGACGAAGGGTCTCGGCCTGAAACATCGACTGCACCTCTTCCTAGAGATGCTGCCTGGCCTGCTGCGTTCACCAGCAACTTTGATGTGTGTTGCTTGAATTTCCAGCATCTGCAGAATTCCTGTTGTTTGTAGGAGGTTCAGTTTGTCAACTTTTGCTCTGACAAGTTGTAAAATTGCAATTCATGGGTCTAGAAATCCCATTGCAAAGCACGTTTTCAACTCATGAAAGAATTTAATCTGAGATTTAAATGTTGAACATGACGTTGCACTGACTGACGCACATGCAAGCATGCTTTTGGAAGTTTGATTACAGGTCTTCAAGCACCTGGTACAATGTTGCAATGCCTGCTCGATGTCTCTATTATGATCTTCTGACCATGATATGTGGTGATGACCTCAAGTTTAAATTTGGTTGAACCCAGAAGAGCCAAAATACATTGCTGGCAGTGAAGACCTCACCTTGGAAAGCAAGAGGTGTTTTTCTTGGGATGTCCCTACCCAGAACCATCTCTGCCTCTGTTCCCACCTACAACAAATTCTGTTGCAACCCAGCAGCTAGTATGCCCCATACATCCACCCCAGTTCCAGCAGGACCAGATCACATAGTCACACATGACGCCTAACATTAGTTCAACCAAGCAGTTTGTGGACATGAAGACCAGGAATGGCTACTGTGATACCCTTGATGCCTTGTATGTTAATAATAGTGCCCTCCTTGTGCTCCAAATAAAACAAGATCAAATTCCCATGGCCTGACAAAGTGTTCCCTCAGACTTTGTGAGAGGCTAGTGAAGAAATTGCAAAGGTCCTATCTGAGATATTTAAAATGTCCTTAGCAACAAGTGAGGTGGAAGAAGATTGGAGGGCAGCTAATGTTGTTTTATTGTTTACGAAAGGCCCTAAAAAAATAAGTCTGAAAATTATAGGCCAGTGAGCCTGTCAGCAGTAGTGGGTAAGTTATTGGAAGGTATTCTAAGGTACTGAATATACAAGTATCTGAACTGATTAGAGATAGTTAACATGGCTCTCTCCATGGTAGGTCACGTCTATCCAATCTTAAAGTGTCTTTCGAGGAAGTTATCAGGAAAGTTGATGAAGGCAAGGCAAAGGACTTCAGCAAGGCCTTTGACAAGGTCCCGCACAGGAAGTTGGTCAAGGAGGTTCAGTCATTTGGCATTCAGGATGAGATAGAAAACGGATTAGACATTAGCTTTTCAGGAAAAGCCAGGGAGTAGTAGTAGAGGGTTGCCTCTCTGACTGGAGGCCTGTGACAGTGTTGCACAGATCAACGCTGGGCCTGATTTGTTGTTTGTTTTCTATGTCAATGAACTAAATGACAATGTAGTAAACTGGATCAGCAAGTTTGCAAATGGCACCAAATAGGGGACGTGGTAGACAATGAGGAAGACTATGGAAGTCTGCAGCAGGATCTGGACCAGCTGGAAAAATAGGCTAAAAAAAAAATGGCAGACAGAACTTAATGCAGACTAGTGTGAGATATTACACTTTGGGAGACAAACCGCAGTGTTTGGGCACTGTGGAGTGCAGTAGAACAGAGGGATCTGGGAAAATAGATTCATAATTCCTTGAAAATGGCAGCACAAGTAGATAGGGTCATAAAGAGAGCTCTTGGCATATTGGCCTTCATCAACCAACACATTGAGTACAGGAGATGAGATGTTAGGTTGAAGTTGTACAAGACGTTGGTGCGGTCTAATTTGGAGTATTGTGTGCAGTTCTGGTCACCTACCTACAGGAAAGGATGAAGGAGTGCCAAAAAAATTGACAAGGATGTTGCCAGTATGTGAGGACCTGAGTTCCGGGAAAGGTTGAATAGATTAGGACCTTATTCCCCAGAGTATAGGAGAATGAAGAGAAATTTGATAGAACTATCTAGGGTAAATACAAGCAGGCTTCTTCCACTTTGGTTTGGTGAAACTAGAACTATAGGTCATGGGTCAAGGCTGAAAGGTGAACAGTTTAAGGGGAATATGAGGTGAACTTCATCACTCAGAGACTGGTGAGAGTGCGGAATGAACTGCCAGTGAAGTGGTGGATTTGGGCATTGAGTATAGGAGATCGGATGTTATGTTGATGTTGTACAAGATGCCGGTGCGACCTAATTTGGAATATTGTCTGCAGTTCTGGTCACCAACGTACTGGAATTATATCAATAAGATTGAAAGAGTGCCAAGAAAATTTACAAGGATGTTGCCAGGATGTGAGGACCTGAATTTGTAGGGAAAGATTGAACAGGTCTGGACTTTATTCCCTGTTGCGTAGGGGAATGAGGAGAGATTTGATGGAGGTATACAAAATTATGAGGGGTACAGATAGGGTAAATGCAAGCAGGTTTTTTCCACCGAGGTTGGGCGAGACCAGAACTAGAAGTCATGGATTAAGGGTGAAAGGTTAACTGTTTAAGGGGAACTTCTTCACTCAGAGGGTGTTGAGAGTCTGGAACAAGCTACCAGCAGAAGTGGCGGACTCCGGTTTAATTTCAACATTTCAGTAAGTACATGGTTGGGACAGGTATAGAAGGCTATTGTCCAGTTGCAAGTTGATGGGACTAGGTTGACTAATAGTTCATCGTAGACTAGATGAACCTCAGGGCCTGTTTCTGTGCTGTCGTGTCCTATGCCTCTATGATAAGTTACCCGCTTTGATTGTTTTTCCACAGAGTCCTTGCTTACCAACTTCCATATCATAGGTTTTAAAAAGTAGAATGGTTTAAACAACATCAGCAGGTGATTTCTGATGGTACAAGCACATTTTGATAGGGACTACACAACTTTTTTCCATCCCTTTTGTGGCGATAGTATGCAACCATTCTATTCTCGGAGCGAGGTGGTGAAAACAATGTTATTTCATATGTGTAACAACTGCAAGAAGCAGAAAGTGTAAATCGCACCAACAGCAGAATTCATGGATTTAATTAGTCTAAATTTGCAAATATTTACACCTGCTCTGTTGTTCAAGATGGTTTTCATTCAGAGCACTGCAGCTCTAAGGCAAGTAGTTATCAGGGCTGACAGTGAATTAGATGGGAACCAGTCCAACTAAGTAAACCAGAAAAATTCTAGAGATAATATCATAGATGCCTAACATACTGATGCAATCACAACAAAGGCACGGCAGCTGCTATACTTCATTAGGAGTTTGAGGAGAGTTAGTGCGTCACCAAAGATGCAAAGCACATTTCTACAGATGTACCATGAGAAGCATTCTAACTGGTTGCTTTATCGACTAGTATGGAGACACCTATGCACGGGTTCAAAGGGGGCTGCAAAGGGTTATAAACTCAACCAGCTCCATCACAGGCCTAAGCCTCACCACCACCAAGGACATCTTCAAAAGGTGCTACAGCTTCCATCACTAAGGACCCTCACTGTCTGGGACATGCCCACTTCTCATTATGAGGGTCAGGGAGTGGTACAGGAGCCCAAGTACCCACACTCAGAGCTTTAGGAACAGCTTCCCTCCCTCCACCATATTTCTGAATAGTCCATGAACACAACCTCACTATTCCTCTTTTGTACTACTTCTTTTATGATTGTAATTTATAGTAATTTTTTTGTCTGCACCTTGTTGCCACAAAACAGAACTCATGACTTTTCAAGAATCAATTTTATTTGTCATACACGTTTACATGTATTAGAAAATTGCTTTGGTGTGTTAGAATTACATTCAACAAAAAAATGACAACATTCAATAATTATACAGAATTAAGAGCTATATAAAAATAAAATTAGAAGCACAGATAAGGAATAAGATGTGCATAAACAAGCGTCAATGACAATAAACTCAATTCTGATACTGCTGAACATCTGAAGTTAAACACAAAATACTGTGGATTCCAGTTAATTGCGGCACTGTTTAATCAGGACAGTCGCTTGTTTGGGACAAAGAACAAAATCTAATTGAGAAAATTGGACATTTACACAAGACAGGTGTGAGAAAAGGGCCCGAAGGATCATTGGGGACCCATGTCACCCCAACTACAATCTATTCCAGCTGCTGCCATCCGGGAAACAGTATCGCAGCATAAAAGCTAGGACCAACAGGCTCCGGGACAGCTTCTTCCACCAGGCATCAGACTAACTAACTGACGCTAATTTGAGTGTATTTTTATGTTACATTGACTGTTCTATTTATTATAAATTACATTACACATTTAGACAGAGACATAACATAAAGATTTTCACTCCTCACGTACGTGATGGTTGTAAGAAATACAGTCAATTCAATTCAATAGCCGGGATTCCCTTCATTTATTTGAGATACCATGCGGCTTAATGCAGGAGACTGGTGCTGAACAGTTTCTAACTGCTGCCGGTTGCATGCAATTTGTGGCCAAAACCATGTTTCTAAAGAGCATCACTTGTGTGTGTTTCTGCTTAAAACGCAAGTGATTTTTGTCACTGATAGACGGTGATACTCTCCCACACAAGTTTCTTGAGATAGTCAGATACCACAGACAACCACCAAACCAACAATTAGAAACTAATACAGTTTTATAATACTGTGGTAGTATTGATAATGCTCTAGGTTGTCTGTATTTCATTTAAATACATAACTTATCACTCAGTTTGTCTTTTTTTAAAACTATTTCCATGAAACTTCAGCTAATTGGGGCAGCAGCTAAATTGGGCGAAAATGTACTGGTCACGATGTGTCCCAATTAACCAGATTCCACTGTATTCCATATTCTCTGCAGTGGGACAATTTAAGCTGGCCATTAACTTGCCTAGCATCCAAGTTAAAGGTCTGAAATATATTCACCATTTCTTTCACTGGAGGTGTTGCCCAATTTACTGAATACCCCAGCATCTTCTGTTTGAACCAAAATCAGAATCAGGTTATAATTGACTTATTTAATATGAAGTTTGTTGCTTTGCAGTGCAAAGAAAATACTATAAATTGTAAATAGTGCAAAAATAAGAAATAACAAGCAACATATTAGATGATTTTTTTCAACTTAGAATAAATTGAATTAAACAATGAATAGCAAATTCTGGTGCATGAAAATAAGCTTTTATACTCAAAAATCCAAAAGTTAGTGCCAGAGATTTTGTTGCTTCTCCAGAATGACCCGGTTGTCAACCTTAAGAAAATCTGCTAATGCTGGAAATTCAATGCAACACACACAAATTGATGGGGGAACTCAGCAGGCCAGGTAGCATCTATGAATAAGAGTAAATGGACGACATTTCGGGCCGAGACTCCTCTTCAGGTTCTGATGAAGGGTCTCAGGCTGAAATGTCAACTGTTTACTCTTTTCCATAGATGCTGCCTGGTTTACTGAGTTCCTCCAGCATTTTGTGTGTGTTGGTTGTCAACCTTCTTCAGCACGATTATCAGTGACCTGGCTAGAAGTTTTTAACGGTGTACCATTTAACAAACTTGCTGTCACCCAAGTTTATGCAAAGACCAATCCTCTTGAAAAAATATTTCAAAAATAGCAGATATTAAGAAAATAAGGTTTTTTTTATTTATATGTTCGCGATATTCAGTCTAGAAAGACTGAAGTATAGAGTAAAGTGGGTGAAAATTTGTCTTTTGTTGCATACACTAAATATGCTTTAATAATGGATATACATTAAATTCTGCTAATGAAATTCTGTTCCATTCACTCTTAGCCTAGCTCAGTGCATAATTACTGCTATATCACAAACATGGCAAATCTTTAACTTGAGAGGACTTATTGCAGCTGTATAGGACACATCTGGAGTGCTATATGGAATTTTGATCTCCTTACACAACAGTGGAAATATCTGCCTTGGAAATGACAAAACAAATTCAAAGATTCGATTACTGGGATGAACACTTGCTCTATGAAGAGTGATAAAGAACAATCAATAAATTGGAAGACTGAGGATCTCACAGAATACAGTGAGTGAGAGATCAGGACACAAACTGACAGGTTAAATGCTGAAACGTTGTTTCCTGAGAGCTGGAGACTTTGACAATGGGTGATTAGGCTCTGGGTGGGAGAATTTATTACTAATACTTGAAGAAACTTCCACACTGAGAAGTTGTGAATCTTTGGAATTCGCTATCCAAGAAAGTTGTGGATTATCAGATATTCAAGGCTCAAGTCAAGTGGAGTCTTGGAAAAACTAAGTCATTCAAAATATAGTGAACAGTGGGAAACTAAAGAAAAGGTAGATTCTCAGTCTTGCTAAATTGTAGATTCACTTGAACAATTATATTTTTGTTTCTAATTCATAAGTTTTTTTTCTCATCTGCATGTTCCAAATGTGCATAGTAAAAATATTTGAAATTTCCTTCTTTCTTCCTCATTTGTTTCCTCGATCTGAATGGCTGAAAGCCTACTCAATGGCATTGCAAATACTGGGTGCCAGGGGTCAAAAGAAACTGATGTGTGGCACCAACCAGCATTGGGAAAAGGGCGATCAACTTCACAAGGATAGTTAAGACTACTGGGACTATCGTTCTTTTGAGATTGATTATGAATTCCACGACTTTGGTTCTGGCCATAAAACACACACCTTGCAGCAAACAGGATCAGTTCCTGTGGATTGGAGGGTGGCTAATGTTGTCCCACTTTTCAAGAAAGAAAGGAGAGAGAAAACAGGGAATTATAGACTGGTTAGCCTGACATCAGTGGTGGGAAAGATGCTGTAGTCAATTATAAAAGATGAAATTACGACACATTTGGATAGCAGTAACAGGATAGGTCCGAGTCAGCATGGATTTACGAAGGGGAAATCGTGCTTGACTAACCTTCTGGAATTTTTTGAGAATGTAACTATGAAAATGGACAAGGAGAGCCAGTGGATGTAGTGTACCCGGACTTTCAGAAAGCCTTCGATAAAATCCCACATAGGAGATTACTCGGCAAAATTAGGGCACATGGTATTGGGGACAGAGTACTGACATGGATTGAAAATTGACTGGCTGACAGGAAACAAAGAGTGGCGAGTAACGGTCCCTTTCGGAATAGCAGGCGGTGACCAGTGGGGTACCGCAGGGTTCAGTGCTGGGATCGCAGCTGTTTACAATATACATTAATGATTTAGATGAAAGGATTAAAAGTAACATTAGCAAATTTGCAGATGACTCAAAGCTGGGTGGCAGTGTGAAATGTGAGGAGGATGTTATCAGAATGCAGGGTGATTTGGACAGGCTGGGTGACTGGGCGGATGCATGGCAGATGCAGTATAATGTGGATAAATGTGAGGTTATCCACTTTGGTGGTAAGAACAGGAAGGCAGATTATAATCTAAATGGAGTCAAGTTAGGAAAAGGGGAAGTACAACGAGATCTAGGTGTTCTTGTACTTCAGTCACTGAAAGCAAGCATGCAGGTACTGCAGGCAGTGAAGAAAGCTAATGGCATACTGGCCTTCATAACAAGGGGAAGTGATTATAGGAGCAAAGAGGTCCTTCTGCAGCTGTACAGGGCTCTGGTGAGACCACACCTGGAGTATTGTGTGCAGTTTTGGTCTCCAAATTTGAGGAAGGACATTCTTGCTATTGAGGGAGTGCAGCATAGGTTCACAAGGTTAATTCCCAGGATGACGGGACTGTCATATGTTGAGAGATTGGAGCGACTGGGCTTGTATACACTGGAATTTAGAAGGATGAGAGGGGATCTGATTGAAACATATAAGGTTATTAAGGGATTGGACACGCTGGAGGCAGGAAGCAGAGTTGATGGGTGAGTCCAGAACCAGAGGCCACAGTTTAAGAATAAGGGGTAGGCCATTTAGAACAGAGTTGAGGAAAAACTTTTTCACCCAGAGGGTGGTGGATATGTGGAATGTTCTGCCCCAGAAGGCAGTGGAGGCCAAGTCTCTGGATGTTTTCAAGAAAGAGATGGATAGAACTCTTAAAGATAGCAGAATAGCAAAATTAGCCAGAGAAAGTGGCTCACCTGAGGACTGGGAGAAATTCAGAGTTCAGCAGAGGAGGACAAAGGGCTTAATTAGGAAGGGGAAAAAAAGATTATGAGAGAAAACTGGCAGGGAACATAAAAACTGACTGTAAAAGCTTTTATAGATATGTAAAAAGGAAAAGACTGGTAAAGACAAATGTAGCTCCCCTGCAGACAGAAACAGGTGAATTGATTATGGGGAGCAAGGACATGGCAGACCAATTGAATAATTACTTTGGTTCTGTCTTCACTGAGGACATAAATAATCTTCCAGAAATAATAGGGGACAGAGGGTCCAGTGAGATGGAGGAACTGAGCGAAATACATGTTAGTAGGGAAGTGGTGTTAGGTAAATTGAAGGGATTGAAGGCAGATAAATCCCCAGGGCCAGATGGTCTGCATCCTAGCGTGCTTAAGGAAGTAGCCCAAGAAATAGTGGATGCATTAGTGATAATTTTTCAAAACTCGTTAGATTCTGGACTAGTTCCTGAGGATTGGAGGGTGGCTAATGTAACTACACTTTTTAAAAAAGGAGGGAGAGAGAAACCGGGGAATTATAGACCGGTTAGCCTAACATCGGTGGTAGGGAAACTGCTGGAGTCAGTTATCAAGGATATGATAACAGCACATTTGGAAAGCGGTGAAATGATCTGACAAAGTCAGCATGGATTTGTGAAAGGAAAATCATGTCTGACGAATCTCATAGAATTTTTTGAGGATGTAACTAGTAGAGTGGATAGGGGAGAACCAGTGGATGTGGTATATTTGGATTTTCAAAAGGCTTTTGACAAGGTCCCACACAGGAGATTAGTGTGCAAACTTAAAGCACACAGTATTGGGGGTAAGGTATTGGTGTGGGTGGAGAATTGGTTAGCAGACAGGAAGCAAAGAGTGGGAATAAACGGGACCTTTTCAGAATGGCAGGCGGTGACTAGTGGGGTACCGCAAGGCTCAGTGCTGGGACCCCAGTTGTTTACAATATATATTAATGACTCGGATGAGGGAATTAAATGCAGCATCTCCACGTTTGCGGATGACATGAAGCTGGGTGGCAGTGTTAGCTGTGAGGAGGACGCAAAGAGGATGCAGGGTGACTTGGATAGATTGGGTGAGTGGGCAAATTCATGGCAGATGCAATTTAATGTGGATAAATGTGAAGTTGTCCACTTTGGTGGCAAAAATAGGAAAACGGATTATTATCTGAATGGTGGCCGATTAGGAAAAGGGGAGGTGCAACGAGACCTGGGTGTCATTATACACCAGTCATTGAAAGTGGGCATGCAGGTACAGCAGGCGGTGAAAAAGGCGAATGGTATGCTGGCATTTATAGCGAGAGGATTCGAGTACAGGAGCAGGGAGGTACTACTGCAGTTGTACAAGGCCTTGGTGAGACCACACCTGGAGTATTGTGTGCAGTTTTGGTCCCCTAATCTGAGGAAAGACATCCTTGCCATAGAGGGAGTACAAAGAAGGTTCACCAGATTGATTCCTGGGATGGCAGGACTTTCATATGAAGAAAGACTGGATGAACTGGGCTTGTACTCGTTGGAATTTAGAAGATTGAGGGGGGATCTGATTGAAACGTATAAGATCCTAAAGGGATTGGACAGGCTAGATGCAGGAAGATTGTTCCCGATGTTGGGGAAGTCCAGAACGAGGGGCCACAGTTTGAGGATAGAGGGGAAGCCTTTTAGGACTGAGATTAGGAAAAACTTCTTCACACAGGGAGTGGTGAATCTGTGGAATTCTCTGCCACAGGAAACAGTTGAGGCCAGTTCACTGGCTATATTTAAGAGGGAGTTAGATATGGCCCTTGTGGCTACGGGGGTCAGGGGGTATGGAGGGAAGGCTGGGGCGGGGTTCTGAGTTGGATGATCAGCCATGATCATAATAAATGGCGGTGCAGGCTCGAAGGGCCGAATGGCCTACTCCTGCACCTATTTTCTATGTTTCTATGAATCAAAGGTAATAGGGATAAGGCAGGAACTGGATACTGATTGTGGATGATCAGCCATGATCACAGTGAATGGCGGTGCTGGCTCGAAGGGCCGAATGGCCTACTCCTGCACCTATTGTCCATTTGTCTAAATTGCTCCTGGAACTCACGAGAGCCAAGCAGCATCCATGGAGGAAAAAAGGGCAAGCTAATCCAAGAGGTTAAGGCACACGGGATCATTCGAGTCTTAGTAGACAGGATTCAAAACTAGCTCAGCCAATGAAAGATGGAAGGTTGTAATGGAAGGGTGTTATTTTGATGGGAGATCTGTCACCAGTGTTCTGCAGTGATCAGAGCTGGGAACTTTACTTATCACATACAAATGATTTGTATGAAAATGTAGGTCAGCTGATTAGTTAGTATACAGGCAATGTGAAAAATAGCGAGGTTTTGAAAGTGAGAAAGCTTGCAAAATAATTTAGTAGTATGCAGAGCAGTTGGAAATAAGGATAAAGAAACAGCAGATGGAGTTTAATTTATACAAGTGTGAGGTGTTCCAACTTGAGAGGTCAAATTTAACAGCAGAGCATCCGATATATGGGAAGAATATCTGGAGCACCGATGTACAGAGAGATCTTGGGGTACATGTTCCTTATACCCTGAAAGAGGCAATACAAGTAGATAGGGGATGAAAGGTGGTATACAGCATACTTGCCGTCACAGTCGAGGGTACTGAGTACAAAAGTCAGGAATTCACATTGCAGTTGTCCAAAAGTTTGGTTTGACCACATTTGGAGTATTCTGTGCATTTCTGGTTACTGCATTACATGTAAGTAGAAGCTTTATAAAGGGCGCAGAAGAGGTTAACCAAGATGCAACCTGGATTTGAGAATTAACTATAATGAAAGGTTAGGTAAACTTAAACACGAGGAAATCTACAGATGCTGGAAATTCAAACAACACACACAAAAAATGCTGGTGAACGCAGCAAGACAGGCAGCATCTATAGGAAGAGGTACAGTCGACGTTTCAGGCCGAGGCCTTTCGTCAGGACTAACTGAAAGAAGAGATAGTAAGAGATTTGAAAGTGGGAGGGGGAGGGGGAGATCCAAAATGATAGGAGAAGACAGGAGGGAGAGGGATAGAGCTAAGAGCTGGAAAGTTGATTGGCAAAAGGGATATGAGGCTGGAGAAGGGAGAGGATCATGGGACGGGAGGCCTAGGGAGAAAGAAGTGGGGGGGGGAGCCCAGAGGACGGGCAAGGAGTTATAGTGAGAGGGACAGAGAGAGAGAGGAAAAAAAGGGGGAAAAAGGGGGAAAATAATAAATAAAGAAAGGAAGAAATAAGGGATGGGGTACGAAGGGGAGGTGGGGCATTAATGGAAGTTAGAGAAGTCAGTGTTCATGCCATCTGGTTGGAAGCTACCCAGACAAAATATAAGGTGTTGTTCCTCCAACCTGAGTGTGGCTTCATCTTGACAGTAGAGGAGGCCATGGATAGACATATCAGAATGGGAATGGGATGTGGAATTAAAATGTGTGGCCACTGGGAGATCCTGCTTTCTCTGGTGGATCAAGCGTAGGTGTTCAGCGAAATGGTCTCCCAGCCTGTGTCGGGTCTCGCCAATATATAAAAGGCCACATCGGGAGCACCAGACGCAGTATATCACCCCAGCCGACTCACAGGTGAAGTGTCGCCTCACCTGGAAGGACTGTCTGGGGCCCTGAATGGTGGTGAGGGAGGAAGTGTAAGGGCATGTGTAACACTTGTTCCGCTTACAAGGATAAGTGCCAGAAGGGAGATCGGTGGGAAGGGATGGGGGGGACGAATGGACAAGGGAGTCACGTAGGGAGCAATCCCTGCGGAACACAGAAGGTGGGGGGAGGGAAAGATGTGCTTAGTGGTGGGATCCCGTTGGAGGTGGCTGAAGTTACGGAGAATTATATGTTGGATGGGCTGGTGGGGTGGTAGGTTAGGACAAGAGGAACCCTATTCCTAGTGGGGTGGCGGGAGGATGGGGTGAGAGCAGATGTGCGTGGAATGGGAGAGATGCGTTTGAGAGCAGAGTTGATGGTGGAGGAAGGGAAGCCCCTTTCTCTAAACAAGGACATCTCCTTCGTCCTGGAATGAAAAGCCTCATCCTGAGAGCAGATGCGGTGGAGACGGAGGAATTACAAGAAGGGGATGGCATTTTTGCAAGAGACAGGGTGGGAAGAGGAATAGTCCAGGTAGCAGTGAGAGTCTGTAGGCTTACAGTAGACACCAGTAGATAAGCTGTCTCCAGAGATAGAGACAGAAAGATCATGATAGGAGACGGAGGTGTCAGAAATGGACCAGGTAAACTTGAGGGCAGGGTGAAAGTTGGAGGCGAAGTTAATGAAGTCTTGGATTGTTTTCTGAGGAGCAAAGATTGCGGAACAACTTGATAGAGGTATTTAAGATTATGAGGGTAGATACTTAAGAGTCCCTTTCTCAGAGTGAAAACGTCAAATAGTAATAGCTTTGAAATGAAGAGGTAAGTTTAAAGGAGATTTGAGGCTTTTAACACAGAGTGGTAGGGGCCCAGAAGTTACTGCCAGGGGAGGTGGTGGAAGCTGTTATGAACGCAATATTTAAAAGGCATTCAGACTGACACATAAGCAGGCATGGAATAGGGGGGTATGGAACATGTGCAGACAGATGGGATTCCTTTAAGTTGGCATTATGGCCAGCTTTGACATCCTGGGTTCTTGTGGTGTATTATGTTCTAAGCCCCATTCATACTGGCTCGTGGTTGCTAATCAACACTTGGTCTCAGTTAAAGCTTAGGCTGCAAATATTAAAATTTATTTCTGTTTATAGATCTCTCCACTGTCATCATATCTTTAAATCAACCCCAGAGATATCTACATTCTTCAGTTCGTGTTTCCTGTTAATCTCCAAACTTACACACACTTACTACCAGACACTGTGGTTCTAGTTGTCAAAGCATTAATCTCAAAAAAATCCCTCCATAAACTTATTCATCTCCCTTTCCTTTTCCCAAAGCATTTTTAAAACCTCCCATAAACACGAGGAATTCTGCAGATGCTGGAAATTCAAGCAACACACATCAAAGTTGCTGGTGAACGCAGCAGGCCAGGAGCATCTCTAGGAAGAGGTACAGTCGACATTTCGGGCCCAGACCCTTCGTCAGGACTAACTGAAGGAAGAGTTAGTAAGAGATTTGAAAGTGGGAGGGGGAGGGGGAGATCCAAAATGATAGCAGAAGACAGGAGGGGGAGGGATGGAGCCAAGAGCTGGGCAGGTGATTGGCAAAAGGGATATGAGAGGATCATGGGACAGGAGGCCCAGGAAGAAGGAAAAGGGGGAGGGGGGGGGAAACCCAGAAGATGGGCAAGGGGTATAGTCAGAGGGACAGAGGGAGAAAATGGAGAAAGAGAGAGAGAAAGAATGTGTGTATATAAATGAATAACGGATGGGGTACGAGGGGCAGGTGGGGCATTAGTGGAAGTTAGGGAACTCAATATTCATGCCATCAGGTTGGAGGCTACCCAGATGGAATATAAGGTGTTGTTCCTCCAACTTGAGTGTGGCTTCACCTTTACAGTAGAGGAGGCCGTGGATAGACATATCAGAATGGGAATGGGATGTGGAATTAAAATGTGTGGCCACTGGGAGATCCTGCTTTCTCTGGCGGACAGAGCGTAGGTGTTCAGCAAAACGATCTGACTGGTAGATCCTGCTTTCTCTGGTGGACAGAGCGTAGGTGTTCAGCAAAACGATCTGACTGGGAGATCCTGCTTGCTCTGTCCGCCAGAGAAAGCAGGATCTCCCAGTAGCCACACATTTTAATTCCACATCCCATTCCCATTCTGATATGTCTATCCACGGCCTCCTCTACTGTAAAGGTGAGGCCACACTCAAGTTGGAGGAACAACACCTTATATTCCGTCTGGGTAGCCTCCAACCTGGTGGCATGAACATTGACTTCTCTAACTTCCACTAATGCCCCACCTGCCCCTCGTACCCCATCCGTTATTTATTTATATACACACATTCTTTTTCTCTGTCTCTTTTTTCTCCCTCTGTCCCTCTGACTATACCCCTTGCCCATCCTCTGGGCTTCCCCCCCCCCTTCCTTCTCCCTGGGCCTCCTGTCCCATGATCCTCTCATATCCCTTTTGCCAATCACCTGTCCAGCTCTTGGCTCCATCCCTCCTCCTCCTGTCTTCTCCTATCATTTTGGATCTCCCCCTCCCCCTTTCAAATCTCTTACTAACTCTTCCTTCAGTTAGTCCTGACGAAGGGTCTCGGCCTGAAACGTCCACTGTACCTCTTCCTAGAGATGCTGCCTGGCCTGCTGCGTTCACCAGCAACTTTGATGTGTGTTGTTTAAAACCTCCCACTTGGATCAATCTATTCATCATTTTCCTAAAATCTTCTGTGATTTTGTATTAAATATAGCTCGTATCAAGCTTTGGGTATTTGCCTAGCAAGAAGGCACCATATAACATACAAGTTCCCTGTTGCTTTAATAATGAACTCAAAATGCTGGAAGTACTCAATATTCAATGGATCTTCAATCTGAAACACTATCTGTATTTCTCTTACCACAGATGCAACCTGTCCTGCTGAGTATAACCAGTATTTTCTAGTTTTGTTTTATATTTCTAGCATTTGCAGTTGTTTTCTTTTCCTTTGGTGATTTTCCCCTAATACTGTACAACTAGGCTGCATAACATTAATGTAGCACATTGATGCTTGTCACTTTTACATTTCATTGCAGACTTGGGTTGAGGTATCTACCCAAAAATTGAATTCATTTGACGAAATTTACATAATTTGCTGCATAGCTTCTATTCCACTGATATACGGCCTTTGAAGGGACCTCTTGTACGACAAGCTCTGAGTCTCTCAATCTATTTTGTCATGGTCTTTGCACTTTATTTGTCCACCTGCACTGTGCTCTTTCTCAGTAACAATCGCACTATAGTCTGCATTCTGTTATTGCTTTTCCCTTTGCACTACCTCAATAAATTATGTTTGCAGGAATCTGGATGGTTGCTATGCAATTTTTTTTTTACTGTATTTCAATACCTATGACAATGAGCCAATTACCAGTTTACCTTGCTGAAGAATGTGTTATAACTACTGTTATCAAAGGGAAAGAAATAAACCCACCATGGTCCCACTGGATGCCATTTTAATTTTTCTATTTTTTTACTTTTTGAATTAAACAAGTCTTTCCCCATCTTTCCAGTCCCCTTAAGGTATTAACATCTAAGAATATCAAACCCTACAGCAGAGTACAGGCCCTCCAGCCCACGATGTTGTACCGACCTCATAACCTAATCTTAAAATCAGTCTAACCCTTCCTTCACACATAGTCCTTCATTTTTCTGACAACCATGTGCCTAACAGTTTCTTCAATGTCCCTAACGTAACTGCTCCACCACCACCCTGGCAGGTCATTCCACTCATCCACCATCTCTACGTAAAAAACATACCTCTGACATCTCCCTATACAGGTTTCCCCCGCCACCCAAAGGTAGAGCGTTCCCATGAAACGGTTCGTAAGCCAAAATGTCGTAAAGTGAAGAAGCAATTACCATTTACTTATATGGGAAAATTTTGTGAGCGTTCGCAGACCCGAAAATAACCAACCAAGTCATGCCAAATAACACATAAAACTTAAAGTAACAGTAACATATAGTAAAAGCAGGAATGATATGATAAATACACAGCCTATATAAAGTAGAAATACTTTTGCACAATCATTACTGAACTGTTCTCCGTAGCGAAAATCTCACGCAAGCGCCGTCGGCAAAAAATCTCACACAAGCGCTATCGGCAAAAACACGGCACAAGCGCTCTCCAGTAACCTTTAAGCTATGAAGCTGCCAAATCATACCAAATAACACATAAAAAATACACAGCCTATATAAAGTAGAAATAATGCATGTACAGTGTAGTATCACTTACGGGGATCGGGAAGACAGCTTGCCGAGCACACTGATGATGGTGTGTTAGAGTGAGTCGTCGCAGGTTGGGTGGTGCAGCGGCACCCATCCTCCAGGCCGCCGACCCGATACATTGCCGTGAAGCATGCAAGAATGCAGCGGTAGCCGGGAGGTACACAGCACATCTTTAAGAAAAAAGCCGAAATAAACAAGTTAATTAATTAGGTGCCGCCCGACACGTAACCGTCGGCCCAGATCAGTGCCAATTTCCAATTGCGTCATCTCTGATCTGGGCTGATAATTACCTGTTGGCGGCACCTAATTAATTAGCATGTTTATTTTGGCTTTTTTCTTAAAGATGTGCTGTGTGCCTCCCGGCTACCATTGCATTCTTTGCGAATCGGTATCTGTTCGTGGCCTGGGGGTTGGGGTGGTGGAACACTGGGGTGGTGGGACACTGAGGTGTCATCTCGTCGTCTGTTTCCATTAGAGCAGGCAGCTCATCTTCTCCTATGACTGCCCACCTCGATGTCGAAAGTCAAGGTTCGTTGTCTGCTGTGGCTGATGTGGAAGGCTTGCTTGACTGCTGAGCCTCGCGCATTTTTCTATCATACAGTTCTTCAATAAGGACTCAAACCATCCTGCAAATATCTCCTAAACTGACGTACCCTTTCAAAATTAAAGCTGTACTTTATCATTACTCATTCGGTTTCGATTGTTATCATTTTTTCTTCCAATTGCATCAGCTCTTCATCTGTCAGTTTTTGGTCATGGGATGCCAAAACCTCTTCAACATCATGTTCGTCAGCCTCCACAAGCCAAACTCACGTTGTCCTTACTTCATTCACCACGATCAA
Organism: Mobula birostris; assembly: GCF_030028105.1. Lineage (NCBI taxonomy): Eukaryota > Metazoa > Chordata > Chondrichthyes > Myliobatiformes > Myliobatidae > Mobula > Mobula birostris. The sequence goes on from NC_092373.1 coordinate 153,845,086, forward strand.
AACGCTTAATTATGTCTAGTTTTACGCTAAGTGTAACACCCTTACGAGCTCTTTCAGGCTTTTCCGACACCTTAGAACTCATCTTGCAAATGGCTGCTCAATGCAATGTGTTTAAGCAATGCCAGCGAGAATCCCGGGGAGAGCTGCTGCTCAGGGCGCGCACTGCCTTTTATCGCGCGCTGATTTTTTCACGTGCTGAATTTTTTTTCGTTACAGTGAAAATACCTTCTGAAAGCGAAAACAGGGTACTAATGTAGGTCTTTCGTAACAGTGAGGTTTCGTAAAGCAAACGTTCGAAAAGCAGGGAACACCTGTACTTTCATCCAAACACTTAAAATTATACCCCCAGTATTACCTATTTCACCTTGAGAAAAAGTCTCTGGCTATCAACTCAATCAATGCCTCTCAGCATCTCATACACCTCTATCCAGTTGCCTCTGACCCTCCTTCACACCAAAGAGAAAAGCCCTAGCTTGCTCATTCTATTCTCATAAGACACACTCTCTAATCAAAGTTCAAAAGTTCAAAGTAAAACTTATCAGAGTACTAGACAACAGGGTGACCTGTTGGGGCACCCTTTGAGAGAAGGGTAGTACAGTCCGATGTGACCAGAATGAACATTAAATTTTCCTGAATGCTATTGCTATCTCTTTGATTTGGAAATTAAAGAAGAAAAACTCAGCATATTAAAGAAGAAAGACGCATAGCAAGACAAACATGTGAGCAGAATGAACATTAAATATCCATGAAGTAAGTTTGAAGGAATCAGGCTTGCTGGGTCGGGTCTGGAATTAAATGACCGATGTAATGATGGATTTGGCCTTGAATAATCACAGAAAGATTCCATCGACTCCTAGTTGGAATGACTTCTTTGGCACCAAAGGATGTCATTTGGAAGAGGCAATTGTACTGTCTGTTGTTCTTCCTGAACTCATTTACAACAGGTTCATCATTGCTGTATAAATTGAGGAGTTCATTAGGTAGAGGCTGCAATTTGCCTATCCTGACCCTTCCCTTCATACAGCAGACATGTGCGGTTTCTCCAGTGAATAGGAAGGCACGACAGTGAGGGCATACTCTCGTCACCGAACCAACATCAGCAGAAATGTGACGGCATGCAGGTCGTGCATTTTCCCTTGCTCTTTCTCTGTCGAGGTATTGTCGTCAAAAGTGGCCACTGTCATCTTCAGCAACTCTCACAATAATTACTCTGTGCCATATATTCGCGAGTTGATCTTCCCTTTTCTCCTCTGTCTCTTCCACTCTCCTCCTCTGCCTGTTTTTGTCATTCTGGAGACGCGTAGCCCTTTCATCCTTCGTCTCTTCATCTCTTCTACCATTTGTTCTTTCTCTCTGATCCTGGAGTCGTGCGGGCCTGGCCTGATCGGATTCTTGTTCTCTCCTCCGTCTGTGCCTATTGTTGTCATTTTGGAGATGTGCATGCCTGTCCTCCGCTGTCTCGTCTTCTCTCATCTTCTTTGTCCTCTTTGATCCTGGAGTCACGCGGCCCTGGCCTCATCCAATTGTTGTTCTCTCCTTCTCCTTGCCGCTTCCCGATGACGTTTGGTGTCATCTCTTGACCATAATGTCCCCCTTCTCTTTCCACGTGGCATAATTAGGCTATCCATATATTTTTACCCTAATGCTTAATAGAAGATAGGAAGCAGTAACAGCAAAGCCTCCAAGCTGCTGAGGCTGGCCGTGCACATGCGTTGGGCTGTGGCGTCGCGGTCTCCATAGAAGGTGGAGCCAGCTCTGTGAGCATCATGAGGCGCTGCTGAGGCTGGCCGTGTGCATGCCTCAGGCTGTGGCGTCCCGATTTCCATGGTGGCCGATCGGGTCTCAGGTGAAAGGCAGCCTGTTGATTTTTGACGAATGAGCAGTTTTATATGAATATATAACCCTGAACTTTGCCTGCATTCTGTAAGTTAGTGCATTTTTATTCGATTTAGCCAAAAAAAGTGCCTCTGTAATGCACCGTTTGCGCTATTTGGAGGTCACAAACAGACAAATAGACAGACAGAGCATGAGAGTTTAAATAGTATATAGATATATTCATGTCACCACATACAACCCCAGATTCTTTTCCCTGCGGGCACACTCGGTAAACCTATAGAACAGTAACTGTAAACAGGATCAACAAAAACAATGAACAACAAATTGTGCAAATGTAAATATAAATAAATTGTAATAAATAGCAAGTATGAAATAACAAGATAAAGTGAGACCATCGGTTGTGGAAACACCACAAATAGAATAAGTGTAGTTATCCCCTTTTGTTCAAGAGCCTGATGGTTGAGGGGTAGTAACTGTTAGTGAACCTGGTGGTGCGATCCTGAAGCATCTGTACCTCCTGCCTCATGGCAGCAGCAAGAAAAGAGCATGGCCTGGGTGGTGAAGATCTTTGATGATGGATGCTGCTTTTCTACGGCATCACTTCACGTAGATGTGTTCACTGATTGAGAGGGTGTTACCCATGATGTACTGGACCAAATCCACTACTTTTTGTAGGATTTTCTAATCAAAGGGATTGGTGTTCTCATAGCATTCCATAACGTAGTCAGTTAGCACATTTTCCACGACACATCTATAGAAGTTTGCTAAGTTTGACATGCTGAATCTCCGCAGACTCCTGAGGAAGTAATGCTGCTGTTGGGCTTTCTTTGCAATTATATTTATTTGTTGGGTCCATGACAGGTCCTCAGAGACGGGGACACCCAAGAATTTAAAGTTACTGACCCTCTCTACCTTGATCCTCTGATGAGTACTGACTGGCTCATGGACCTCTGTCTTCCCTCTCCTGAAGTCTACAATCAGTTCTTTGGTCTTATTACCATTGAGTGAGAGATTGATGTTCTCACACCACTCTGCCAAGCTTTCAATCTCCCTCCTGTATGCTAATTCAACACCAACTTTGATGCAGTCCTCAGTAGTGGTGTCATCAGCAAACTTGTATATGGTGTTGGAGCTGTACTTAGCCACAGAGTCATAGGCGAAAAGCAAGTAAAGCAAGAAGCTAAGCACACATCCCTATGGTGCTCCTGTGCTGATGGAGATTCTGGAGATGTTGTTGCCAATCCAAAATGACTGAGGTCTGCAAGTGAAGAATCCAGGATCCAATTGCACAAGGGGGTATTAAGGCCCAGTTCTTGGAGTTTACTGATAAGTTTTCAGGGGATGATGGTGTTAAATGCGGAGTTATAATTGGAAAAGAGCATCCTTAAGCACGCATCTTTACTGTCCAGATGTTCCAGGGTTGTGTGAAGAGCCAAGGAGATGGCACCTGCTCTAGGCCTGTTGCTTCAATAGGCAGATTGGAATGGATCCAAGTCACCATTCAGACAGGAGCTGGCTGACAGCGCCAACTTGTCCAAGCACTTCATCATTGTGGACGCTAGTGCCACTGGGCAACAGTCATTGAGGCAGGTTACCACTCTCTTCTTGGGCACCAGTATAAAGCAGGTGGGAATCACACACTGCCGGAGCAAGAGGCTGAAGATATCTGTGAACATACCAGTCAGTTGGCTGGCGTAGGTCTTCAGTACCCGGCCAGGTACTCTGTCCGGACCAGATGCTTTCCTTGGATTCACGCTCTTAAAGTCATCTTCAGGTACTAAGACCAAAAGATCATCAGGAGATATGGGAGTGCACAATAGTTGTTCCCTGGACTGGTGGTCAAAGTGAGCATAGAAGACATTGAGCTCATTTGGAAGCAAAGCTTTGCTGGCCCCTATGCTGCAAGTTTTAACTTTGTAGAAGGCTATGGCATTCAATCCCTGCCCCAGCAGTTGAGCATCCCTCATTTATTCCAGTCTAGTCCAGAATCTCCATTTTACCCGAGAGATGGCTCTCCAAAAATCATGCCTGCACCTCTTGTAACATTCTTGATCTCCAGACTTGAATGCCTCTGATCTGGCTCTCAGCAAATTCTGAATTTCATGGTTCATCCAGGGCTTTTGATTGGGGGAAAACCCTGAACAATTTCGTGGGGACACACTCATCCACAGCTGTTTTAATAAAGTCTGGTATGACCCTGGTGTAGTCATTAGGTCCTCAGATGAATTCTTGACCATGGCCCAGTCCACTGACTCAAGGCAATCTTGTAAACCCCCTGCGACCACCTCCTCGTTGCCTTGATCTCTACCGCCTTCCTTTTTAAGCTCTATCTGTATGCAGGTAGTAGTGGAACAGCCAAATGACCCGATTTGCCAAAATGTGGTCTCGGGAAGAAATGATAGGCATTCTTTGTTCTGTTGTAGCAGTGACCTAGAGTGTGTTGGGACCTCTGGTGCAACAGGTTACATGCTGGTGATAGTTAGGCAGGGTTTTCTTCATGCAGGCCTGGTTAAAAGTGCTGACTATAATTTGAAAAGCGTCGGGATAGACTGTTTCTTGCCTGCAGACAACATTGTTCAGTTTCGCAAGTGCTTGCTCATATTCGGCCACTGGGGGTATATAAATTGGGGTTAGGATCACAGACGAGAATTCCCAAGGTAAATAGAATGGTCTACATTTAATCGTCAGGTATTCCAAGTCAGGGGAACAAGAGGTCGACATAACCCAACGTCCATACACCAACAAAAATTGACTTAAAGGCACACGCTGCGACCTTTTTCCTTACAAGAGTTCGTGGTTCAATTCATTCTGAAAATCGTACAACCTTTCGGTCGGTTAACCCCATCTGGCATAGTTATTGTTAAGCAAATTTCAATGTAAAAAACAATTGCCATCTGCCTGATCTGCCTCTGATATAATAGCCTTGCCAAGATTGTCAATCTTATTTTCCAGTGAGTACACATTCAGCAACAAGATACTGGGTAGATGAGGCCTTATTGCCCTACCCTTCAGCCTGGTTTGAATTTCGCCTCTCCTGCCATGTTTTCGGTCATAGCATTGATACTTAAAGGCGCCGCGCTTAACTGCTCCGCATTTAACTGTCGATCGTGAGATCTGGGGATCATTGATGTAATTTCATAATCTGCTGTTAAGAAGAAATTTAATGCTTTAGATTGCAGCAAAAGTGGTTCAAAAGAAGTATATTTAAGAGGAAAACTGGTACAATTTTTTGCAGCTCACAAAGTCGCCGATGTACGCGCTGGCACCATCTTATATTCAAGCAGCATCCTGGTAAATCCCCCCTGCACCCTCTCTAAAGCTTCCAACATCCTTCCTGTGATGAGGCACCAGAACCGAACACAATACTGTATTCCAAGTGTGGTCTAACTAGGGTTTTATAGAGCTACAACATTACCTTACTGCTCTAAAATTCAATTCACCTAATAATGAAGGCCAACCTTCATAAACCTTTTTGACAACCCTAGCAACTGTGAGGGATCTATGGACATGGACTCCAAGACCCCTCTGTTCCTTCATCTTATTCAGGGTTTAAGTCTACCAAGGCACTAGTTGCACTCTGCAATATTCTTCATGCGAGAGCAAGCTTAAAAAGAGATTCACTCTACAGTTCAAAACATTGTGTGACTGGTAGCTGAAAAGAAAATTCTGATTGTATACATTTCCATCTACTGCTCTAAAATAGATACCATTGTACTGTACATCCACTACAATAAGTGAGCAGGTACGAAAAGCAAATCATAAACACAAAATTCTGCTGATGCTGGAAATCCAGAGCAACACACACAAAATGCTGGAGGAACTCAGCAGGCCAGGCAGCATCTAAGGAAATGAATAAACAGTGGATATTTCAGGCCAAGACCCTTCATCAGGACAGGAAAGGAAGAGGGAAGAAGCCAGAATAAAAAGGTGCAGGGAGGGGAAGACAGAAGGCAGTAGGTGAAGCCGGGTGGGTGGGGGAGGAGGATGAATTAAGAAGCTGTGAAGCAGAAGGTGGAAAAGTTAAAGGGCTGGAGAAGAAGGAATCTGATCGGAGAGGACAGTGCAGCACAGGAGAAAGGGAAGGAGAGGAGGCACTGGGGAGGTGATCAGCAGATGAGCTGAGAAGAGACGAGATAAGAGGGAAGCCAGAGTGGGGAACCGAAGAGGAAATGGAGAGGGGAAAATATTACTGGAAGTTAGGGAAATCTATATTCACGCCAGCAGGTTGCAGGCTACCCAGAAGGTGTTACTTCTCCAGCCTGAGTGGTCTCATCATGACAGTACTTGAGGCCATGGGCTGACATGTTGGAATGGGAACACGGATAGGAATTAAAATGGTTGGCCACCGGGATACCTTGCTTTATGCGGATGGAGAGAAGACATTCGGCAAGGCGATCCTCCAATTTAAATCGGGTCTCACCAACATGGAGGGGGCTGCATCGGGGGCATTCAAAACAGTAGACAACCCCAACAGATTTGCAGGTGAAGTGCTGCCTCACCTAGGAGGACTGTTTGGGGCCCTAAATGGAGGTGGGGGAGGAAGTGAATGGGCAGGTGTGGCACTGCTTCCACTTGCAGGGATAAGTGCCAGAAGAGAGAATTTGGGGAGGGATTCGTGGACAAGGGAATCACAGAGGGAGCGATCCCTGTGGAAGGCAGAGAGTTGGGGGGCGGGGTGGAGGAAGGGAAATCCCATTATCCCATTCTTTGAACATGGACAACTCTGATTTCCTAGAAAGGAAAGCCTCATCATGGGAACAGATACAGCAGAGACGAAGAATCTGAGAAAAGGGAATGGCATTTTCACGGGAGACCCAGTAGACAAGATAACGTAGGAGTCAATAGGTTTAAAAACGATATTGGCAGGCAGGTTGTCTCCAGAGATGGAGACAGAAAGATCAAAAAAGGGGAGAAAGATGTCAGAAATGGACCAAGTGAAGTTAAGGGCAGGGTGGAAGTTGGAGGAAAAGTTGATAAAATTGACAAGCTCAGCATGGGTGTATGAAGCATCAATGTAGCACAGAAAGTGCTGGGAGTATTACCAGGGAAAGCTTGGAACACGGACTGTTCCACATAGCCAACGAAAAGGAAGGCACGGCTGGGCCCAAGCAGGTGCCCATGTCTACACCACCCCCATTCGCCTGGCTTCACCTATCACCTTCAAGCTTGTAATCCTTCCCCTTACCCCTCCCTCTTATTCTGGTTTCTTCCCTCTTCTTGTCCAGTCCTGAAGAAGGGCCTCGACCTGAACCATCAACCTTTTATTCATTTTCATAGACGCTGCCTGACTTGCTCAGTTCCTCCAGCATTTTGCATGTGTTGCTATTAAAAGTAGATATTTGAATACATATCAGGAAGTAGGCATTAAGGTTACTGTCGGTCTAAAAATAGTCCATCTTGAAACTGGAGTCAATCCAAAAAGGAGCAGGTCAAGTGACAGTGACATTATATCAGCTGAGGCAAGCTTTGCCAGAAAAAAAAGATACATAGCTTTAAGGACTCAGCAGATCCCAGCAAAGGGCTTTAAGTTTGATAGCAAAATATGACTACCAAAACAGTAAAAACATAGAAAATGGTAAAACCATAAATATTTTAATATCACTTTACATCTTATTGCCAGTAAGTAAGTTTCTTAAGTAAACTTAAGTAAACTTAAGTAAGTTTCATCATGGCCAATGCAATGAATTAGGTGTAAGTAGCAAATCATCTGCACAGGATTTATCAATGATATTCACCAATGGCATTTACCATACCACAGAACTTACAGGAACATGGCACAAACTGGACATTGAAGTGAGATATGGTTCATGATTGAGTTCAGGGTAGTTCAATCGCACTAGTCGATATGAGCACAAGGTCAGTATTACATATTTAGTAATTTTGAGAACAAGTGGTTGAAAATCTGTAATACAAACTAGAAATCACATTAAGATTTGGGTGATATCTTAGCAATCAGGATAGATACACACAAAGACAATCAGAGAAAAACAGCTCCATATAAGATTTAGATTATATGAGAATTTCTACAGGGGTCAGGTTTAATGATAGTCTTGAATTAATGGAAAACTCAGTCCATTCTGCTATAAGCTTCTTATACCAGATGATTCACAACTAAACCAAAATGTACCAAAGTTTCATAAACTATCAAAACACTTTCTTGACTCACTTTTGCCATACCACCAATTTCTTCGAATCGAGTAAATATGCTTCCCTTCTAACAATATTTTTTAATGGGTTCTTTTGAGTTTCTTTGTTTTGTAGGACCCGGCTGGTGGCGTAGTGGCTTCAGTGCAGGATTATGGGGCAGGAGGACCCGAGTTCGAAGCCAGCCAGCTCCCCTGCACGCCTTTCATCCGTGCTAGGTTAAGAGCTGGTGATCTCTTTGAAAAACTCACCCGGCTGAAGGCAATGGCAAACCACTACTGTAACTTGCCTCGTACGCAATTCCCAACTACGTCAGAGTAGCGTGGGAGGAAGTCATCCGCTAACTGGAAAAATTCCAGATGCGACGTACCTTTCCTTTTTTGTTTTGTAGCTGTCCATAAGGAGATGAATCTCAATGTTGTATACATACTTGGATAATAAATGTACTTTGAACTTCAAAAATGGCCCCAATTCTAGTTTCCTTCAGTGGAAAACATTTAAACACATTTATCTATTTCACGTATTCTAGAAGTTATTACAGATTCATATCTGTCTAGCCATTGATTTCGGTTGGGGAATCTATTATTTATTCATAACAGGACAATAGATTCTTTTGGAATAAATTTGAAAGCTAATATGCAATCATCAGATGACAACAATTAGATTTCAAAAATATAACTTACACTGGCTGAATTTTACTTAAGTGTTTGGGATCTTTGCAAACCTAGAACTGATTAAATTAAAACACAGGTCGTCAATACAGCTGATTCAGGACATGGGATTATTTATCAACAGTGTAAAGCATCACTGTTGAAGAAAATTCTAAAGTTCACGTGTAAAAGTGCAAATATTCAGAAAAAAATCATCAGGTTAAAAAAAAGCCACTCAGTATTTCAAAAATCAGCTCACAAAACCACTCACCTTGGTTTTACAAAACTGACTGTTCTGGCAAAGTTGATACTTCTCTCAATTTTGAGTTAGAAACTTTCAGGTTAAGTTTGCATACAAAGTCATGAGCCTTAAGAAAAATCCAGACTGACACTCAAATGCAGTATTCATGAGGTGCTAAACAGTAGGTGGAAGGTCACCTTTCAGATAAAACATTAAACCAAGACTAGACAAGGACTTGGTGGATATTAAAGGTCAGATGACACTATTTCAGAATAGGGCTGGGTAGTTATCCACGGTGCTGACCACCATTTAAGCCTTATTCTAGCATAACAGAATTGCAATATCAGCAGCCTAGGTTCAATTCCACTGCTATCTGTAAGCAGTTGACGCATTCTCTCCATGACAGCCTGGGTTTCCTTTCGGTGCTCCACTTTTCTCCCTCATTCCAAAGTTGCCCGGTTTAGTAGTTTGATTGGTCACATGGGTGTAATTGGGCAGCGCAGGCTCGCTGGGCCAGAGAGCCTATAACTGTGTTGTATCCATAAATAAGAAATATAACATTTACAAAAGAACACTGTGGTTTGAGGGAAGTTGCAGAAATTTGTTTCATCCTTACTACTACAACTTGGATTACACATACAAACAGTCTGAAAGTGATATGCAAAGGCTGTTAAAACACACCCATCGTCCTCTCTAGATGAACGTAATGCTTTTGCTAATCAGCTTATAACTCACCTAGAGATCCTTAGGAGATATATCACATCTGAGGAATTACAATTTGCGAAGCACAAAACTCCAAGAGCTCCGATACACCACGGAATCTTACTGCGACCAAATCAGCTTTCACAGGTCTACTGTTCATTGAAAGATTACTACCAGATTCACTGAGAATCTACAGAGTCTTAAACATAAAACAATAATAGTTCAACTTCCATCCCAAAAATGAAAACTTACTGTACAGCGTAGTGACCTGTTTTAAGGTAGCAAAAGTTAAACCCTCACTAACTTAACACAGTACCGACATGTGCAAGAGGCGCATAAATGTGCCACTTTGACAAGCTATACAAAACTCTTCTTCAATCCAATTTTTATGTTTCCTGTGGTCTAAATAGGTAAAGAACTGCAAATGTGAAAGGCACTTTTTAACATAATGAAAATGTAAATAACAATTGCATGTGGAAACTAAACTGATAATTGGAAGGACTGCTGTAACATTGAAATATGTTTTCCTTTGCCTTGCTGCAAAGTATTTTCAATAGATTACATTGATCATGTCATGTACACCACTACAAAAATACAAACACAAAAATGTCAACACTCATTCTGCTGCATGAAGTCCACAACTTAACACCAGATAACACCCCTGACTAAAATAGACTAAAGGAGCTCTTTTTTTCCTTTTAAAATTAAATTCAAAGTGATGAACTAAAGCTGTCAGATTTTATCATTCTGCTGGGAACTTCCCCATAAAGACAAGGATTTGGAGATTCCAAAATCCATGCATGCCTAGAAACAAGCTGAGCTTGCATGAGGTTATGTTTCCAATGGTCAGTTATGCATGAAGGATAACAAGCAAAGAAAAACAAGGAACCCGAGAAACAAACGAATCATCACCAGAGACCACAAATCAGCAATATCTTAAACTGCTCCCTGGATATTCATGTGTTTAATCCTCCACCTGACAGGTACAAATGCATACTTCACACGCAAGAAAACAAGCCACTGATTGCCAACCTACGCCATTTAGTCACAGGCCTACCGCTGGCAGCAAAGTAACAGACCTCTTCAAACATGCAGAACAGCAAGTCACAATGCATTCCCATTCCATCCTCCAAAGACAAAGATTCTCACGTGAGCCAACTGGGCAATTTTCACATCAGCACTGCCTGTAAAAGCTATTCCTGATGTTGAATAAAGTCTACCAACAGAAACACACCTTATAATTTACTCATGCAGATCTTCTAGACACAGCCTGATGTGCACTTCAGGATTAATTATTGGGAATGTGGAACATGAGAAAACTCCACATCAAAAACAGGTCACTAAACAAATAGTGTATTTATATATAACAACATACCCGACTGTGAACGAAAGAAAATACCTGATCCCACCATTATTTTATTCTAGTTACACAGTCTAATAAATTACTGCCCTTTCTAATTATACAACCCAGACCGACACTTATTGTCACTGAAAGAACAGAATGGCTATTTTCAGCAGCAACACAAGTTGGAATTTAAACTACATGTTATAGCATTTGAGAACCCCAACAGCAGGGTGCATATTTATGACTTTTAACACATTGTTTGGGCTCGGTTGATTAAATAAGCAGCTTGCATAACTGCTTTGCGTTCCAACACTCAAGGGTTCCTAAAGTGCATTCACTCTCATAAATTGAGGAGATGATCAAGATCCTCTGGGCCACAGAAGGCAAGGCACAATTAGCCAGCTTAAACTGTCAGGGGCATAGAGAGACCTAGAAAGTTGCCATCTTTTGAAGTATGCACACACAGATACATAAACTGAAAGGAAAGAGGGGTGGGAGGGAAGAGACTGTGCTCATGTCTGCTCTCCCTTATGTGCACACACCGGCCTTTCATGATATATACTACAGCAAATCAGCATAACCTCAGTATCCCAACCACTGTCTGCCCTCACTCTCCCAATGCAGAGGAGCACTGTCTACTCCCATTTTTTCTGCTTTTGCTCCATATTTACATGCACCTGGGTTACGTGATCAGTTTCATGTGTGCCACCAAAACTAGCTTTATTACTCCAGTCAGCGGACAATGGACCTCTATCTCACGCTGTACATAAACCAGAGCTACATCCAGCAGAGTAACCACGTCAAGGTGCTTCATTCTAGAAATATTGCTCATTTCTCCTCATTCCTTTCAGCTTCCTCACTGCTCACTCAAGCTGAACTTTCAATAGAAATCTAAACTCTTTCAGCAGTCCTAATGAATGGTGCCAGCCGGAAATATTGACCGTTTATTTCAACCCATAGGTGCTACCTGACCTGCTGAGCTTGTGTGTTTGTGTATGTAGATATAGAGAGAGTGGGGGAGGGAGAGAGAGGGGGAAGCGAGGGGGGTAACAAGGGGGGGTAATGAGGGGGGTAATGAGGGGGGGGGTGGAGCAAGAAGGGAGAGAGAGATGCAACAACAATCCAAATGCCTATTTTAAACCAAGTCTTATCTTTCATTTTAATGCTTTATTTCTATTTCCACGATACCTGCCCTCAGCCCTATTGACCCTGCAACACTTCTGTCCTCAACTTTTCCAAAACTCTCCAGTAAGTCTAAAGTTTGGATTGCTCAACACCAACTCACATTATAGTGTAAACATTCTCATCCACCTGCTGTTTTGTCTTCACTTTCTTTTGGCTTGTTGTCCCACAAAACACTGATTCCTAAATCATTTTCCATGGCCTTCTCAAATCCAACTTTCTGCCATTCCATTAACCCAATTTTTACCTTCACATTTTCTGATTTTTACATACCCCAATCTCTGTAAAAGTAAAATTGTACAGATTGAGCTTTTGATCTAATTGTGCTCTTTCATATAGAAATTGAAGATAGCTTAATGCAGTTTATCTGATGTCACATGCTTGTGATGATACTAAAATTTTTCTTTGCACCTGTCCATATGACAATGATACTTTGCCTTTGTTGCTCCTGTACCCCAGTAATCACTCCATATTCTTCACCATGTTTTAATGCCGCCTACCTGAAAACTTCAGTGCCTATACTAACAGTCCCGCTTTGCCCAGACCATTGTGAAATATCATTTTGAAGGAAACTTGGCAATTCTTTTAAGCTCCCAGTTAACATTTCCTTCAACACACCCACAATACACTCCAGACATATGTGATTATTCACAACACTAGTGTAAGTGGGGTCAAACAAATCAAGGTTGTTCTGCAAGCCCTATTCTGCATTCACTGAAGTTGTTCCTCCGTGGTTGGTCCGATATTTTTGACTTCTCCTACAATAGAAATAAATTACAGATGAGATAACGGCAGCCCCACTCAAGGACAGCTTCTTTCCCACTGTTATCAAGTTCTTGAACGGACCTCTTATCTGACAAGATGGACTCTAGACTTCACAATATATGAGATGTCAGGGATAAGTTTTTTTTAATGCAGAGAGTGGTGAGTGCATGGAATGGGCTGCCGGCGGCAGTGGTGAAGGCAGAAACGATAGGGTCTTTTAAGAGACTCCTGGATGGATACATGGGCTTACAAAAACAGAGGGCTAGGGGTAAGCCTAGGTAGTTCTAAGGTAAGGACATGATCGGTACAGTTTTGTGGGCTGAAGGGCCTGTATTGTGCTGTATGTTTTCTATGTTTCTAATATATCTTGTTATGAATTTGCACTTTGTTTACCAGCACTGCATTTTTTCAGTAGCTTTTATACTTTATTCTTCAATTTTGTTTTACTTTATTCTAGCTCAGTACCATACAATGATTTGATCTGTATGAAGAGTATGCATGCCAAACTTTTCACTATACAGGTGGCCCCCATTTTCCAAACGTTCGCTTTACGACACCTCGCTGTTACAAAAGTCCTACATTAGTTACCTGTTTTCGTTAACAGAAGCTGATTTCACTGTTTATGAAAAAGGGCAGCGTGCAATAAAAGGCAGTGCGCGAAAAAAGGCAGCGCACGCCCCGAGCAGCCAAGCTCCTCCCTCAGAACTGCATTCTAGCCGGCATTGCTTAAACACGTGCTTTATCTCGATTTATTTTGTGCATCCATTAGCAAGATGAGTTCTAAGGTATCGGAAAAGCCCAAAAGAGCTCATAAGGATGTTACACTTAGCGTAAAACTAGACATAATTAAGCGTTTCGATCGTGGTGAACGAAGTAAGGACACTGTCCACGCGTTGAACTTGCCTGCGTCCACCACTCACACTATTTATACGCAAAGAGAAAGAATTTTGAAAGCTGCCGATGTTACTGTTGGTTCTGCTGGTAGCAAAGTGGTCTCTCTTAGTCGGCACCCAATAATGGATAAAACGGAAAGTCTATTGCTTGAGTGGATTGATGGGTGTACAAAGTGTGGTGTTCCGTTAAGTTTTCTTATACTTAAGGAGAAATCAGTCAGCCTTTTTAATAAGCTGAAACAGAAAGCACTGGACGATGGTGATGAAAGTAGAATTTAAAGGTAATCATGGGTGGTTTGATCGGTTTCTGAGGCAAGGGCAGCTTCATAGTTTAAGCAGTGGTCCCCACCCTCCGGGCAGCGAACCGATACCGAACTGCGAAGAATGCAGCGGTGCAGCGGTAGTCGGGACACACCCAGCATATCTTTAAGAAAAAAGCCGAAATAAACAAGCTAATTAATTAGGTACCGCACGGCACATAAATGTCGGCCCAAATCAGAGGCGATTGCCGATTGCGTCAGGTGGTTATTCGTATAAGCAAGTGTTTAACTGTGACGAAACTGCAATTCATTGGAGTCTTCCTGATTCCGGTAAGTGAAACTACACTGTACATACATTACTTCTACTTTATATAGGCTGTGTATTTTTATGTGTCATTTGGTATGATTTGGCAGCTTCATAGCTTAAAGGTTACTGGAGAGAGTGTTTCTGCTGAGAGCACTTGCGCCGTGTTTTTGCCGAGAGTGCTTCCATGAGATTTTCGCTGTGCTAGACAATGCTGCAGAAAAGTATTTCTACTTTATATAGGCTGTGTATTTATCATGTCATTCCTGCTTTTACTACATGTTACTGTTATTTTAGGTTTTATGTATTATTTAGCATGATTTGGTAGGTTATTTTTTGGGTCTGGGAACGCCCAAAAATTTTTCCCATATTAATAAATGGTAATTGCTTATTCACTTTACGACATTCTGGCTTACAAACCGTTTCATAGGAATGCTCTACCTTCGAATAGCGGGGGAAACCTGTATCTTGATGTTTGTTATAACAACAAAACATACCAGTGTAACCTGTGAAAAGGTCATTTCCATTAACCTCAAAAAATCCCAACGTACAAGAAGCTTCCCTTCCATAACTGTCCAACTGAGAGTTCAGTCACCCACATAAATGCCAATGTCTCTATGACTATTTAATCTACACTTTTTATTACTTCGGTCACAGAGCACCAAGTTTTTTTAAAAACTTCCATTACTTTACGATGGATTTCCAATACAAAAGACCATAGACCTTCTTCTAAGGGCAAAAGAAAAAAAAACACAAATCTATTCATCAGACCCTTAGTATAGTTTTATTTAAAAGTATAGGAAGCTTTATATGGAGCTTGTTTTGTATGAGAGATGAATGAAGAGAATCCACTTCATTGGAAAGGCTCACACTCATAGCTGAGTGCAAATTTTAAATGTCTGGCTGTGTGAAGACATTTAAAAGCCTAAAGGATGTGAAAATGCAAAGACCTTAGGAACATCAAGGGGAGACCAAGTCCTCAGGTTTGAATAGTACCAGTATAATAGTTCAACCATAGTAAAAGCAAAACAGTGTCAGTCCAGAGATTAGAATCACCTCAGATACTTTTCAGGGAAAGTCATGTAAAGAAATTTATCGGGATGAAACTATACAATCAACTTCATAATACAATGGCAACACACACAAAAAAAAATCGCAAAATGCTGGAGAAACTCAGCAGGCCAGGCAACATCTGTAGAAAAGAGTAAACAGTCGACATTTCAGGCCAAGACCCTTCAGAAGGACAATGGATCTGCCAGTGAGGGACACTGCACTAACAAAACATCAGCCACACACCTTCACTTACTTAGCACAGGATTGCTTACACTGATCCAGGTCATGTCAACAAGATATTCACTGCAAAAGAACATTGTGGGAAAGAAAACGACTTTTACAGGATGTACAGAAAACGCTTTCAACACTTGGGAACGTCAAATATTTGTTTAATGCCATTTACAGAGATTCGTGCTGGGCCCATTTGTTTTAATTCTTAAGCAATCAGTGAAAGTAATATTTGAACTTGAGTAAAGGAATATTTAAAGGGAATGTCTTGAGTTTGGACTATTTCATCATGATTTTTTAAGACAAAAACTAATTACAGTTGCACAATTATAACGCTCAGTTTAAGATGGCTCTGGTGAAGTGCAGCGATGACTTGCTGGCAGCAAAAACTATTAAACAAACTTTTTCTATACAACCTGACATTTTTGCAGTGTGAACTAAAGTCTCAAAGGTGCAGGACGGTTGCAGAACATGGCGTACATGGGCCAAATCGGGGCAGCGGCGCCTAGGCCCAAGAGTGGAGAACAAGCCAATTGCTGGGTTGGACTTGGGAGGCGATTCAAAGTGGCAGGAACTGAGTTGTTAGGATCTGGGCCTGAAACCAAGGAACAAGCTGATGTTTGACAATTTAAGTGCCATGCCACATTGGAAAGGTCAGGTACAGGCACAGGCTGAATCAATGCAGCCCGAGAGTGCATCAAAGCAGCAGGGCCCAGGTCTGAGACTGAGGAGTGACTTGCTGCTTGGTCAATTTAAGCTCCGGCCAGATTGAAAAGGTCCGACTTTCAGGGGCGAAGGTGAGGGTTGGGCCAGGGTGCAGTTCACTACTCTGCGATTAACTGAGGCAGTGGCCTGCAACTAATGAGCTCCTGGACCAGCTGCAGTGATGACTAACTTCATGGCTGTGGATACACTTTTGTGAACTACAGTTCTGAATGTTATTTGCTTACTTTTATCGTTTGCACAATTGTGTTTTTTCCTACATAGTGGGTGGGTGGTTGAAAGTTTTTTTTAAAAAAGGGTTCTATTGAGTTTCTTTGTTTTGTAGCTGCCTGTAAGGAGACAAATCTCCAGCTTGTATATAGTCTACATACTTTGATAGTAGGAGGAGGAGAAGATGGTGGCGCGACGCAGCACGCACGGCCACTTCGATGTCTGTTATTTGTCAAGTAGGGGACCGTGCACAATTCTGATTTGATGGAGACCGATGTGAGAGTACAGAGGAACATCTGGAGAAACTTCTGAAATGCCCGCTTCGCTGCCGCCGTTACTGTGTGGTCCGGAATCTCCGGAGGAGAAGGCCCTGAATCCTCGGCTTTGCTTGTTTTGGCAGCCGGGAGGAGGTCGAAGGCGCTCAGCAGAGGATGGTGCTCAGGAGGCTGTATTGGAGAGGCTGGTCGGAGGCTCGAAGTTTTCGGACTCAGTGTCGGCTGTGGTCGGGTGCTTCCAATGCATCGGCAGTTGTCAGCGCCTGGAGGTTCATGGCAGGGAGTTTCTCCCTTTGCCGCTTGCTATCAGGGACTCAGGAGTCGATTGACTTGGGACTTTGAGACTTTTTTTACCGTGCCCCTGGTCTGTTCTTATCAAGTTACGGTATTGCTTTGCACTGCTGTAACTATATGTTATAATTATGTGGTTCTGTCAGTGTTAGTCTTTGGTTTGTCCTGTTTTTCTGTGATATCACTCTGGAGGATCATTGTATCATTTCTTAATGCATGCATTTCTAAATGACAATAAACGAGGACTGAGTGTTCTCATAATCTAATAAATGTACTTTGAACAATTTGTGATTTTATAATGATCACCTTATGCTATATTGTTTACAGATAGCAGTCAGCTCAGCAGATATCCAAAGGAACACAGGGACTTCAGAAGTTATAGGAAATTTTGAGAATGTTACCAGGGTTGAAATTACTTGCTTATGCTAAAGGCTGGACAACACTGGGCTGCTTCCTTCAGCAGACGGGAGGCTAATCAAGGCTTAGACTTGGCCAACTGGGAAGTCCCAATTCCCTTAGTAGAAACGTCAACAACTAAAAACACATCAACAAAAGAAATTACATTGAATATTTTTGTTCATTCCATTGAGCATTGGGTATAAAATTCACTGCCAGAAAAGATGAAGGAGGCAACCATTCATCACATGTAACAAATACCTGAACAGATAGATCTGGCTAATGACACAACTGTTGTTGGCAGCATCTCAGATAGCAATGAGTCGACTGGTTGACCCAGTGTCAGTAAGACCATGGAACTGATCGTGGACTTCAGGAAGGAGAAGTCAGGAGAATATGCACCAATCCTCATTGAGAGGTCAGTACTGAAAAGGGAGAGCAGCTTCTCAGAATACTTACCCTGGGCCAAACATATTGGTGCAATAACAAGGGCATGGCAGCTGCTATATTTCACTAGGAACTTGAGGAGATTTGGTATGTCACCAAAGACTCACAGATTTCTACAGCTGTACTGTGGAGAGTATAATGACTGGTTACATCACCATCTGGTATGGAATCTTCAGAAGCTTCTCTACCATCATGGATATCTTCTAAAATTGGCATCCATCATTAAGGAGCCTCACCATCCAGGGCATGCCCTCTTCTGATTACAACAGCAGCCTGAAGATCCTAGCTCAATGCTTCAGGAATAGCTTCTTCCTTTCTACCATCAGACTTCTGAACGTCCATGAACGCGACCTTGCTATTCCTCTTTTGACTTTAAAAAAATGTGACATAGTAATTTGTTATGCCTACACTGCTGCCACAAAACAACAAATTTCTCAGCAATGCCAGTGGCAATAAACCTGATTCTGACCTCAGCCGGCTGGTGGTGTAGCAGCATCTGCACCAGACTTTGGGGTGAGTGGTCTTGGGTTCAATTCCAGCTGGCTCCTTGCACACTTTCCATCCGAGCATCGAACTAGCAACTCGGCCTCGGAAAACAGATAAATGGCAAGGGTTCTGCCCAGTGCACCAGTGAGGTGCGGGAGGACATTATGATCCTGACCTGGAGGAACCAACAAAGCAATACACACAGAGCTTAAAAGGTCAAGTTAAGCTAATTAGTTTTTTCTCAGAGGGCATGGACACAATGGCTCAAATGGTCTCTATTGTCACGACATTTTTCTTTAACTTTCAAAATGAATTTAAAAGCAGGAATTTGTGGATCTATTAGATACTGCCAGAGTATGGAATTAACAGGGACAAGTTCCAAAGTTGTCAAGACTCTGCAACCTAATTGTCAGCAAATGCTTCCCTTCCATAGTTTGGCAAGGAACTGCTAATGTGGGGATTTAACACAATGTATTTGCACAGAGAGCAATGAGAACCTGTAACACTCCACACTTCCTAACAATCCATTCTCAAAATAAAATTGGACAGTTGGTTTGAAAAAAAATCAAAAAGCACAGACAGTGACGCCAAACTTGCATGGAGAAAAACAGCTTTAATAATCATACTTTTACTTTCACTAACAGTCTACAAATAAGTTTTATTTCAATTGTCACAATAGAGATGCTCACTTCAGTAGAAATATTGTATTAGCATCAAGAAGAAACAAAGTCCAATTAATTCACTGTGGCAGCATTGACAATAAGGTAAAGCAGAGACAAGCTACACCCTATCCTCGTTATATGCGGGGGATACGTTCCTCGAAGTCGACACATAATGTAAATATTTTAAATGGAGAAAATAGGGATACATTCTGGAGGTTTCCTAAATATGTTTTATCTGTAATTTATTCACATTTTCATACCGATACAACACAAAAGCAGTACCACAAGGCAACATTCGGATTATATTTCATCAATTTAAGGTAATATTCAATGTAATAAATCATAGAAAGTTAACATACTAGGGTGTACAGTACAGTACTCACCAACAGTGGCAGGTGTGTTCGCTCCGGGAGATGAGTGGTTGTTGTGGTGTTGGGCAGCTTTACATGGATGAGGTGGATGGTTGTGTCTCGTCAGGATCATCAAGGACAGCAAGGGGTGAAGGAAGACTCACAGAACTCTCAGTACTGCCGGCAGCAGGAGATGACACCGGTTTGAAGAAAGTGGTGAGGGTTGTTTGCTTGGCAGGATTTTGTTCTTCAGCACAAATTTGCTTGTAGGGAAGAAGGCTTGACTGCAGGGAACGACTGAAATGCTGACTCCGTTCTAAACGTGGGTTGATGTCCATTGCCATTTGTGCCAAGTGTTCCACAGCCTTAAAAAATTCTGCCAGTTGCTTCACCGTAAGATCCTTCGCCTGCAACTCCACACTTTCTTCTTCATCATTATCACCTTCAGTCTGAGTTAAATGCAGAAGGTCATCCACACTTAATTCTTCATCATGAGAATCCAGGAGTTCTACCACATCAGCAGTGTCGAGATCTGAGAATCCTTCCCCACCAATTTTACGGCCCAGGGCCACACAATCCTGGACAGCAGCAGTGAAGGCAAGAAAAACCCTTGAGGGTGTGCGCACACTCCGCCCAAATTGATTTCCACGCTCCATTCAGAGTGGAAGACCTGACTTCTTTCCAGGATTCATCAATGTTGTTGATGGCATGTCTGATATTGAAGGATTTCCACCATTCCTTCACCGTTGGTAAACTCCCGGGATTTTCAAGATCGTCTGCTGCTTGCAGCATCTGAGAGATAGTTTACTGTAAAAAATACGCCTTGAATGTGGATATCACACCTTGGTCGAGTGGTTGAATCAGTGATGTTGTGTTAGGCAGCAGGAAACGCACTGTTATGTTAGAATGAATGCTGTCCAAATATTTAGGATGGGCTGGCGCATTGTCAAGCAACGAAAGAACTTTAAAGGCAAGATTCTGTTCCTGGCAGTAGCATTCAGCCTCAACAGCAAAATGATTAGCAAAGCAATCTTCAAAGATTTGACCAGTGACCCATGCTTTCTTGTTAGCTGCCCAGTGGACAGGAAGCATATTCTTACACAAACCTTTAAGAGCACGGGGGTTTAGTGAATGGAAAGCTAAGGCAGACTTCATCTTACAGTCTCCTTCGGCATTGGACGACTTAAGCAAAGTCAATCTATCCTTTGCTGCCTTGAAACCTGACGCAGTTTTTTCATCCTTATTTATGTAACTGAGTTTCGGCATACGCTTCCAAAAAAGCCCGGTCTCATCTGCATTAAACACCAGCTTTGGTGTGATGCCTAACTCAGCTATCATAGCCCGCAACAGCACAGGGTAGCGTTCAGCAGCTTCGTGGTCAGCACTGGCTTGCTCACCACGCACAGCTAAGTTGTGAAGCCTGTGACGATTAACAAACTTAGAAAACCATCCCCTACTTGCAATGAAGCTAACAATATCACTTGACACTTCCTCACTAGCCTCTGAACAAAGGCGACCATAAATTTCCAAAGCTTTCACACGAAGATGATCAGAGCCAAGTGTAGTTTTTTCCTTTGTTTCATGCTCAATGTACAAACTCAACATTTTCTCCATTTTTGTCATAATCAGGTTACGCAGTTTGGTAACAATCTTTGAAGACACTTGTGATGAATCAATCACTGCACTTTTTATTTTCTCAGCATTTTTCTTTATGTTTCCGATCGTGGACTTACCCAGGCCGAAGTAGCGTCCCAGAGCTGTGTTACCTTCACCTGACGCTGCCCTGTTTATAATTTCCAACTTTTTCTCAAGTGTTAAAGCAGTTCTCTGCCGCTTGGCTGATGGCCCAGGACTTGACATCGGACGCTTAGGAGGCATAGTTAAATATTTCAAGCACAAAATCAGTGCACCGTAGGTAAAAAGATCAAAAGTTTAAGAGCGCAAGATTGCACATCCGCACGTTGCCAAAACCAATGCGAGACTGGCAGGAGTGAGACTGTGAGGCGCACATGACTTGTATTGGCGGGAAAGCAGTGCTTCTTGTTCCAACAGTGAGACTGTGAGGCATGCGCATGTAACTTGTATTGGCGGGAAAGCAGTGTTCCTCACATAACTGAGAGTTTTGGACACATATAACGAGAAGTTGGTAGAAATAGGTTCCTTGCATAACTATGAATCCACATTGTCTGAAGACATATATAACAAGGATCGGGAGTATTCTCTGCTTCAAGCCCATATATTCAGAGAGGAAGATCACAGCTGATCTTCAACACACACACAAAATGCTGGAGGATTTCAAGTAGTTAGGTAGCACCTATGGAATGGGAATAAACAGGCAACATTTTGGGCTTTCATCAGGACTGGAAGGGAAGCAGGTAGAAACCAGAATAAGAAGGTAGGGGGAGAGGAAGGAGTTTAAGTAGCAGGTGATAGGTGAGACCAGGTAAGGGAGGTGGGTGGGTGGGGGAGGGTTGATGAAGAAAGAAGATGGGTAGGTGGAAAAGGAAAGGGGCTGAAGAAAAATGAATCTAATGAAGAGAGGACAGTGGACCATGGAAAAAAGGTCCATAGGAATATTCTCATCCAATAGATGCCACCTTACTAGCTAAGTTCCTCTAGCATTTTTCGTGTTGCTCAGAATTTCCATCATCTGCAGAATCTCATGTTTATGACCTTCCATCAACTTCAGTTCCCTGCCATCCCTTAAAAATAATGATACTCAAACTATCCGCATATCCGTCGATGTCTGCCGTAAACATATTCAACAAACAAGCCATGATTGGGAGACAAATCCAAAACTCATCAATAAGGTACTTACAGGATCTTGTACATAATTCAAATAGAAAGCTAGAATCTTTTCCCAACAGCAGAGCAGTGTAAAACTAGAGGGCACAGGTTGAAAAAGAGAAGGGAGAAATTTGCAGGAAGTTCAGAAAGGTCAGATTTACAGACACAGCGTGATGGTTATCTGGAACAAGATGCCAGAGAAAGTATTGGAGGTGGAATTTATTACAACATTTAAAAAGCATTAGCACAGATATATGCACAGGAAGGGAGCAATGCAGGCAAATGGGATTAGCTATAGATAGGCACCAGAATCAGATTTAATATCACCAGCATACGTCAGGAAATTTGTTAACTTTGCAGCAGCAGTACAATGAAATACACAATAAATTTAAAAAAACTGAATTAATATAAAAGAAGTTGATTTTGAGTCGACATCTTGCAACCTCTGTGATCCAACATTGTTTTTACGATCCCAACCTGATCAAACACATTACCACAGCACCATAAGATCAGGCATTGCAATTAGCACGGGCAAGGTGGCCCAAAGCAATCTGTTTTGGTGCTGTACATCTATGATTTATAATATTTAGTGTGAAGGATTCTCTCCTCGCCTTATAAATATCTAACCACTATTTCAAGTCTGTGATATCAAATGCAGACTTGACCCAAGAGAAAAATCATCCCTATCTCTAACCCTGTAAATTCATGGAGAATTTAATCTTTCAATAGAATGCTTCCAATCCTTCTAAAATCTAGGGAATATATGCCTAGGCAACCTAATCTAGACCATCTCAGGAATCAGGTTGAACAAACCAAGTCCTCCACAGTACACTGGTACCTCACTCGCAGGATGTTTTGTCAGGAACAAAAATCGCTGGTGGAATCAGCACTGAAGTGGTTACTTACAACACGGCTACATCAAATCTACTGGAGGACTCCTACAGCAACGGCTTAGTGTGGAAAGAACTGCGGAGTCTGGCAGTGCTGGCAGGTTGACTCTTTTGGTTGTTCAATCAAAGAATTAAGATTCAAAGTGCATTTGTTATCAAAGAATGTACCAATTATACAACCTTGAGATTTGCTTACAGACAATCGCAAAGCAAGGAAACCAAAAGAACCCAGTTAAAAAATAAGACCAACCCCCTCCCCCCCGCCGTGTCCAGAGAAGGAGGGGCAAAAAAAAACACAGATCACAGATTAAACACTAGAAGAGGTAACAACAACAGCATTCCAAACCAAATTGGGTCCTTAAATCCAAATCCCCAGAGTAGGTCCCACCCCTCGATATTCAGTTCATATCAGCGGGGCAAATCACCACAAAGTTCGCAGACACAAAGCACAGCAGCCGGGGCAGCCTCACAGCCTGAGCATGGCAGAAAGAGGAGCCCCCAGACTATCTGGGCTGGCATTTAAATTGCCTGAATCTTACACTGGAATCCAGCCCCAGCGCAGTGAACCGTTCCAGGCCTAGATTTTGCTGCTGGAAAAGCCATTCTTGACCTCTCCAAATTGGCTCAGCACCCAGAGCAATCCAACCTCACCCGACACCCTGCCTTCCAGTATATCTGGGCTGGCATCTTGGCTGTCCAAACAGCGGATTACACCTCGCATTAGGACCCAGGACTCACCATGTCGAACCATTCAGGGCCTAGAGCATGCCACCCAGCAATTTGCATCAGACCTTGATTTCTTTACTGAAGGAGCTGTTCTCGACCTCTCCTAATCGGCTCGGCACTTAGAACAATCCACCCTCACAGCCAGGCAAGCTGGGCTAGCATTGGAACTCCTCTGTCCCATCTTCTCCCCTCCGAGACCTTCACTCCAACCAGCGCAGCTCCAACTCCAAGTGCGGCAATTTTCAAGCACACTTCTCACAAATTCACTTTGTCTTCACTCACCTCTTCATTGTCTGTGGTAATAGTTCACCACAATTTACTTCAGAAAAAGTGTTATTAATAATGTTTTTTTAAAAATCGAATTCCTTTGCTTTCAAACCACCAGTAAGCTGTCACACATCTTCTGTGGCGCTATCTTAGACGGAAAGATCTCTCCTTTTGCTGCTTGTTCTCTGCAGCACAGCAGACGTCGTTCTCATGAAGCACAACTCCCTCTTGAACAGATTTGCTTCAGGTGTATCTATTGGTTCAATGTCTTCCCAGTTTTTAGATGTAATGATGAATTTCTTCACCAATCACGCATCTTCAGCTGTACTACAACTTTTTGTAATGAGGGCTAACCTGTCATTCACCCTCCAAATACATACAATCTGCATGTTAATTTACTAGGATATATAATCCCTTTGAATATCAACACTTAACAGAAATTCCTCTTTTTAAAAACTGCTTTTCTATGTTCCTACCAAATGGATAGCTTCATGTTTCCACACGACTAAATTCTTCCCATCCGTATTTGTCCACACCTCAATGCTATCTGCATCTTCGTATCTTCCTTCCCCTTTTTCCAACCATGATTGTCCTCTCCCTGTCCCCTTCCCACCCTCAGACCACAATAGAGATGCACATCAGAATCACATTTATTATCATTCACACGTCATGAAATTTGTGTTTTTTTGCAGCAGCAGTAGTACAATGCAATATATAAAATTGCTACAGCACTATGCAAAAGCCTTAGGCATCCTAGCTATATATATCTATATATACACACACATCCCCAAGACTTATGCACAATACTGTACCGACTCCTCAACTAAACAATACACAAGAACTAAGAGTAGGAGCAGGCCAGCTGGACCCTCAGGCCTGCCTCGCATTCAATACCATCATCATTCATAGGCCACAGGCCTCCATTCTTCTTCTGCAACAGCTCTCAATGCCCCAACCTTGCAAAAATGTTCCACATCCCCTTTAAATACAGTACATCCAGTCATCCAGAAGGCTCTAAGATGGAGAATTCCAGAAAACATCTGGAAGAAAAAATAGTCATAGGCAGCTTAGTTTTTAAAATGGCCACTCTTATCTTGCAACTACACCCACTGGCCACTTTCCTAAGTATGCCCGCATACCTGCTCGTTAATGCAACTATCTAATCAGCCAATCACGTGGCAACTCAATGTATAAAAGCATGTAGACATAGCCAAACGTTTCAGTTGTTGTTCAGATCAAACATCAGACTGGGGAAGAAATGTGATCTAAGCCTCGACCATGGAATAATTGTTGGTGCCAGACGGAGTAGTTTGAATAGCACTGAAATTGTTGATTTCTTGGGACATTCACACACAAGAGTGTCTAGAGTTCATAGAGAATGGTGCGAGAAACAAAAACATCCACAGACCCCCAATTCTGCAGGCGAAAACACCTTGTTAATGAGTGAGATCAGAAGCCACTCAAATAACCACATGTTACACAAGTGGAGCGCAGAAGAGCATACCTGAATGCACAACACATCAAAACTTGAAGTTAATGGGCTACAGCAACAGAAGCCCTCACTGAGTTCCACTCCTGTACCTAATAATGTGGCCACTGAGTATGTCCCCACATTCACATCTGTCCCACCAAGGAAACATCTCAAAATCTATTTGCCATGTGCTGTTAGACTCTTTTGTGGCTCAACCACTTGCACTCTAAACTCCAAAGATGAGAAACCTAATTTTTCTAGTCACTCATGATAGGGTAACCTTCACACTCTCAGAATTAAACCAATGTATCTTTCTTGTACTAGCTAAATGCAAGTACATCCTTTTTATGTAAGGGGTCTAAAAATTGCACACAGTCGGTTGATAAGTATTGGAAATAGTTAAAGATCCCTTTGGATTCCCAGCTATCCACTGAGAAGTGACCTATTGATTCTTTCCCTATTTTCTATCAATTAACTTCGATGACCTTATTTGTGTACTAAAGTGCTCTATTCCTTCTTCCACATTCTCTCTCCCTCTCTCACCCCACAGTACATACAATAAGCAAACTCACAACATGGAACTTTCTTTAAATACAGGATTGTGTTTGCTAAAATCCAATCCACGGAAAACATTCCAAAATCCTGGAGGAGCAGAAAACAAAATAAACAAACATAAATCAATGGATGCATTGTACTTGGATTTTCTGAAAAGATTCTAAGAGGCTATCTTTTCAATAATTAAACCACCTGTAAAATATCACTGAGCTCCATAATATCTATAAATAAACTACATGCAGTTTTTAAACAAAAACTAATCGACTAATCACACTAAGAGTCATAGTACACATTTAGATGGCATACTTAAGCACAAAAGACACAGAAAGCAAAAGATAATGAAAGGAGACTATCTAGAGGCAGCCATGGCTGTTACCTTGACTCTAGAACTCAGATAAAGATGACAAACCACTCAAACTTTGCAATTGTAACCATGATACAGTTAGGACAAATAATTTCATTATGGACCTTGTTTTGATTATTGACTTCTAATTTGAAACTCTGCAAGGAAAACAGTTTCTTTTAACCTGATGCCACACTTCTGTCTTTAATCCCAAACAGTTGTCATTAAGGGTAAATGATGTGACAATGGAACTGATGCACACAGTAATACATTTTCAATAATCAGATTATTTCTAATGATGCATTAATTTAATGACTTTTTAAACTAATGGAATGAAAGTGTTGAGAACATCTGGCTGATCATCAGAATAATGATTTAGTTTTACTATACCTCATTAAAAAAACTCCATGTGCACTCCCCCAACGTGTACACACTGATGCCTCCTAAATACAAAGATTTCTTGCCTTATAAAATTTGCAAATACAACTTAATTGGATGTGCATGTCTGTTAGTGAAATGAGGTACTGTATACTGCTGCCACTTCAAAAGTTATATTCCACATTGCGAGATTAGTGCATCGTCTTTCTGTCCCTTCAAACATCTGGGGAAAAAAGATGTTAATTGGAACTAAATGATATTGTGTCATTCTCATCAAGACAAATGAGGCATCTTTGAATTTTGATCCACTTGTAGTTCCCTCCCACACCCCCTCCCCTGATCACCATTCAGCACTGGCTTGCTTTAAAATAACTTCATCCTGAAATTATCCTTTAGGGAAGGCCAGTCCAGAAAGGAAACAGTACAGGTGAAGCAGCACAATACAACACTGAGTTATATTTCAGAAAAGAGGGGAAATAAAGGTGAAGTTTAAAGGAGGAGTAAATTCTACTTTGATGGTGGACAAATGGGTATGAAGTGGGATTGGGGCAAGAAAATGAAAGGGAGCAGTTTTGAAATCAAGCAGGCTTTTCTCTTATCAAAAGTACAGGGAATCACTAGAGCACTAATAACATATCAAATCTGACCAGAAAGCATCCAAATGGCTAAACAATTGTTTTAATTTTAAGCTTATTTTAAGTTCCTAAGACTCTATCTTCATTTCAATTCAAGCAAGTGTTTATTCTGAAGAATTGACAGCCTTTGAGGGGTGAGTAACACCGGGATTTATGGTGTGAGAATTGTTACCAATTGTCAAGTACGTGTCTACAGCAAAATACTAAGCAGGCTACTTGGATTACGTGAAGTGTTGCTCCTCCTCCCCGAGAGTACCCTTGTCATAGCAAAATAGGAGGCCACGGACCAACATATCGGAACAGGAATAGGGATTGTAATTAAAATGGTTGGCTATAGGGAGATTTTACTTTTGATGGATGGAGGGGAGATCCTCGGCAAAGTGTTCCCCAATTTATGTCGCATCTCACTCGTGCAGAGGAGGCCACATCGGATTCAACAGACGACCCCAACAGATTTGCAGGTGAAGTGTTGCCTCACCTAGGAAGACTGGGGCCCTGAATGGAGGGGAGGGAGGAAGTGAATGGGCAGGTGTGGCACTCCTTCCACTTAGAGTTAAGTTTAGTTATTACAGTTGGCCAGTAAGGTAAAATACAAATGAATAAAAAAAATTAGAGATTCCTAAAATCCAAAAAAACAGAGAAAATTATAAGAAATATTCAGCAAATCAGGTCATATCTGTGGGAAAAAATGTAGTCAATGACTCAAAATTTAACTTTGTTCCACCCCCCCCACCCCCACCCCCACCCTCATCCTCACCCTCAGATGCAGGCTAACCTGTTGAGAATTTCAAGCACTTTCTGTTTTTATTTCTGGTAAAAAGCATATCTATGCTCGAAAAGCTTTGATCACTTCTGGGAAAAGAGGGGACAGAGTGATTAAAAGAATGTTGGCTGCAGAGCGATGAAATGGTCTTTCAAGGATGATTTTTTAAATTTAGATTTGAGGGCAAAACCTATGAGTATCAAGTGGATATGCAGGTATCTTGTCAACGTTTCTCAAGCTTTAGCAATGCCTAGTGTGCACGTAAGCAGTAGAATCTAGAGAGAATTGATGGGGATGTGGGCATAATAGTTTATTGGGAGAATTATTAGGTGGAATAGGATTACTCTTATGAACCAGCATAGGCTTGAGGGGCCAGAATGGCCACCTCCTAGTACAACATAAGTGAATAAATTCGCATTTAATCCTACTTTACAGTTGATCTTTATGAATTGCTTTGGTACATAGAATGATGTTTCAGTCCAAGTGATTTAACCAGTAATATTCAAGAACCAAAATTCTGTACTAAATATTGGCTGAGTTACCAGTTAGTAGCACTGTCATTTTCAGTTGTTTTAAAGAATCATTTGCAACCAATTAAAATGTATATTAGTATCCAAGTGAATGAAGGCCAATAACTCTAAGCTGTGAAATTCTCAAATCAGTGCAACTCTTACACTGTCCAATCTTCTATCGGAAGATAATGATCTGACACTTGGAATGAAAAGAACATGAGGGTAACTCTGAGATTTATAGCATAGGAAATAGGAGGGGAATAACAAATTCTGAAGTAGACATAAAGTTAAAAGAATTCCAGAAGTCAATATGATAGGTAGTTTGTTCCTCCACAGGATGTGTTACAATCCTCACCGACTGAATTCATTGCACTAAGCTTGTGTGCTTGTCATGGCAATGAATTCAAGAGAAAAAGGGGCCTAATGCATTTAAAAGCATATTATTTTAAGAAGGCATATAATTACAGCTATACTAATCTCTCTGGCACTGAAATTTTAAGAGTGTGGGGCCTCATTCTTCAGAAAAGTTAATGATCTTTGAAGATTTTAAAATTTAACTCTAAATTTCAGAACCAATTTTCAAATACCCACATACATTTCCATTATATTTATAGTTCCCGTTTTATGTTTGTTGGTTCGGGATCTGCACAGCTCAGTTACAAGGATTTTCAGTCCGAGGGCATGGAGATGCCATCTGTCACACAAGCCTAGATCTCTTGTAAGGCCACTTCAGATGGAAATTTATAAATTAAGAGTTTGTGGGTATGGGATCAGTGAATCAAGCAGAAAGTCCCATCACTTTGTCACTGATGATATTCCCTTAAAGCTTATAGCTAAAAGACCACAGAAGACCAAACTGAAAATGTGGAACAAAAATCAAATTCCACTTTGAAAACTTCAAGTAGCTTGCATCCCACTTTAAAAGGGGATTTTAAAAAATTATTTCAAATTAACTTATTTATCCAATATTTTACACAGTAAAAAAAAACAGCATCTTTAAATTCAGATGAATATTTGTGCCAAAAATGCACCTCAAAATTCACTTTCCAAAATTTTATTGTTTTCTGAATTGATAGTTTCCGAACATCCTTTCATTCGAGAAACGGCCTCACATTACTTGGTGAGCAACTGTTGTGAATGATTGTCTTACAAGGGAAAGAGTGAAGTATGAATGGCACCGATGCTTCACTACCAGATGAACTCAATGCCTTCTATGCACACTTTGACAGGGAGAATACAAGTACAGCTGTGAAGATTTGTGCTGCACCTGATGACCCTGTGATCTCTGTCTCAGAGGCCAGAGCAACTGGGCTTGTATACTCTGGAATTTAGAAGGCTGAGAGGGGATCTTATTGAAATATATAAGATTTTTAAAGGATTGGACATGCTGGAGGGAGGAAGCATGTTCCCGCTGATGGGTGAGTCCAGAACCAGAGGCCACAGTTTAAGAATAGGGGTAGGCCATTTAAAACGGAGTTGAGGAAAAACTTTTTCAACCAGAGAGTGGTGGATATATGGAATGCTCTGCCCAGAAGGCTGTGGAGGCCAGATCTCTGGATGCTTTCAAGAAAGAGATTGATAGAGCTCGTAAAGATAGCGGAATCAAAGGTAATGGGGATAAGGCAGGAACTGGATACTGATTGTGGATGATCACAGTGAATGGCGGTGCTGGCTCGAAGGGCTGAAATGGCCTACTCCTGCACCTATTATCTATTGTCTATTGTTAGGCTGCCTTTAAAGAGAGTGAACCCTCGCAAGGCGGAAGGTCCCAATGGAGTACCTGGTAGGGCTCTGAAAACCTGTGCCAACCAACTAGCGGGAGTATTCAAGGACACTTTCAACCTCTCACTGCTACGGGCGGAAGTTCCCACTTGCTTCAAACAGGCAACAATTATACCAGTGCCTAAGACGAATAATGTGGGCTGTCTCAATGACTATTGCCCAGTAGCACTCACATAGACAGTGATGAAATGCTTTGAGAGGTTGGTAATGACTAGACTGAACTCCTGCTTCAGCAAGGACCTGGACCAATTGCAATGAGCCTATCGCCACAATAGGTTAACAGCAGACACAATCTCAATGGCTCTCCACACAACTTTACACCAGGTGGGTCAAATACCATCTATAAATTTGCTGATGATACAACCGTTGTTGGTAGAATCTCAAGTGGTGACGAGAGGGCGTACAGGAGTGATATGCCAACTAGTGGAGTGGTGCCACAGCAACAACCTTGCACTCAACGTCAGTAAGACGAAAGAGCTGATTGTGGACTTCAGGAAGGGCAAGATGAAGGAACACATACCAATCCTCAAAGAGTGATCAGAAGTGCAGAGAGTGAGCAGTTTCAAGTTCTTGGGTGTCAAGATCTCTGAGGAACTAACATGGTCCCAACATATCGATGCAATTACAAAGAAAGCAGGACAGCGGCTATACTTCATTAGGAGCTTGAAGAGATTTGGCATGTCAACAAGTACACTCAAAAACTTCTATAGTTGTACCGTGGAGAGCATTCTGACAGGCTGCATCACTGTCTGGTATGGAGGGGCTACTGCACAGGACTGAAAGAAGCTGCAGAAGTTTGTAAATCTAGTCAGCTCCATCTTGGGTAGTAGCCTACAAAGTACCGAGGATATCTTCAGGGAGCGGTGTCTCAGAAAGGCAGCGTCCATTATTAATGACCTCCAGCACCCAGGGCATGCCCTTTTCTCACTGTTACCATCAGGTAAGAGATACAGAAGCCTGAAGGCACACACTCAGCGATTCAGGAACAGCTTCTTCCCCTTTGTCATCCAATTCCTAAATGGAGATTGAATCTCTGGACACTACCTCACTTTTTTTAAAAATAAACAGTATTTCTGTTTTTGCATGTTTTTAAAAAAAAATTCAATATATGTAATTGATTTACTTGTTTATTATTTTTTAGTTTATTTACTATTATTTTTTCTCTCTGCTAGATTATGTATTGCATTGAACTGCTACTGCTAATTTAATAAATTTCACATCACATGCTGGTGATAATCAACTTGATTCTGATTTTAAAATTGTAAGAGACTGGATGTAATAGACAGCCAGTTTCTTTCTCTCAGGGTTGAAATGTCTAATGCTGAAGGCATGCATTTAAGCTGAGAGGGGCAAGTCCAAAAATGCGCTGGGGAAATTTTTTTTTATTTTACATTGAGGGCAATAGCTGACTGCAATGTGCTATCTGGAGTGGTGGTAGTAGCAAATAAGATAGAGGTGTTCAAGAGGGTCTAGATAGGCACATACTTGTACAGAGAATGGAGGGACATGGGCACCATGTAGACAGATGGCATTTAATTACTAAGAGCCTGTTCCTGGGCCCATGTACATTGTGGTCCCACAGACATGGACAGTCACCACATCAAACTGCTGGATGCCACACATGTGCATCAACAGAGCAGTCAAGTCAAACAGCTGTCAAGTGATTCCTGATGTTGGCTGGTGAACACTGCTCTTCCCTCACCCTCCTTCCATCCTTCCCCACCCTCCCCCCACTCCAATCACTGGACAACAATTTTTTTTTCCAGATGTGTTGCTTCCTCAGAATTTTTTTTTGTTTATGACAGGCTGCTAGAAGATGAACACAAATATAATTTCAGACTACTTTATCACATAGGAATTTCAAGAAACAACAAATTAACTTTTATTGAATATAATGTGTTTAATTGCATAATGGTGCTGATGCTTTGCAAAAGTTCAACTAAGTTAAAAATACTTCGTTAATGATTTTCATTTGTACTCAGTGTCTGAGGCTTCTCGCTTAAGTGTCCAACAATAATTCGCCAGCATTGATGGATTCCAGTTGCCCTGGTATCTTTTCTCCATGACCGCAATGTCCTGGTGAAACCTTTCTTTTTTTTATATATATAATTTCTATTGAGTTTTCAAACTTGATTACATGAAATAATAATATCTACCCTCCCCCCCTCCCCTTAACCCTTCCCCCCGACCTAAAAGAAACCTACCTAAAAGAAAGAAAAGAAAAAAAAAGAAAGAAAGAAAGACTGCCTGGATATTGCAAGGTCTCCACATGCTCCATGGGATTCGAAATAAATTTAATATATTTATTTGTTAACCTTTCACCATGCTCGTCACTAACAGCACCAAGATTTACAGGGAAGAAGTCTAAATGGGAATGCAGAAAATGAATCTTCAGTGACATGTTGTATTTCATGGTTTTGTATGCTTGAAGCATGCTTTCAACAAGCTGCATGTAGTTTGGTGCTCTGTAGATGCCGAGAAAAATTTCAACAACTTCCTTGAATGCATTCTATGTTATTTTCTCCTGATCCACTAGAAATTTTTGAAATTGCCTATCATTGATGACCTGTTTGATTTGTGGACCAACAAAAATGCTTTCCTTAATCTTGGCATCAGTTATTCTGGGAAGCATCTGTCTCAGATATCAAAATCCTTCATAGAAATTTTTGTGCCTGGTGATAGCAAATTCCATCCTTACAGTCCTGAACCTAATAATTATTACTAAAACCTGTCCTGCCATGCAGCAGCTGCATAGCCTAAGCATGCATGGACAAGATAGGAAACTTTCCAGCTTACATTGTAGGCAACATTCTAATTGGCTTGAATTATGAATTGAAATAACAAATGTAGGTGATTTCAAAAACTGGCACTTGATAGGGAAATTTCAAGGTGATTTTCATGATCAGTAGCCCAAAATCTATAAAATACTCCCAAAAGTATTCAGGAAGCAAAATCTTTGTTGTCCAGTATTATAGAAGCAAGGGCTCCACTGTGCACTTTGCGAATCAAATGTCTCTGACTACACCAGGAGTTGCAGGAGGGGTGTGATTGGCAACTAAATATTCCAGGATTTCATTGCTTCAGGTGTGATACAATAGGAGGGGCAAGAGGGGGAGGTGTTGCATTGCTTGTCAGAGATTATATAACAGCGATGCACTGGCAGGATAGATTAGTGGACACATCTAGGGAGGCTATTTGGGTGGAATTGAGGAATAGGAAAGGTGTTGTGACGCTTATAGGGGTTTATTATAGACCACCTAATGGAGACCGAGAACTGGAGGAGCAAATTTGTAAGGAGAGCAGATATTTGTAGTAAGCACAAGGTTGTGATTGTGGGAGATTTTAATTTTCCACACATAGACTGGGAAGCCCATACTGTAAAAGGGCTGGATGGGTTGGAGTTTGTAAAATGTGTGCAGGATAGTTTTTTGCAGCAATACATAACTAGAGAAGGGGCAGTGTTGAATCTCTTGTTAGGGAATGAGACAGGGCAGGTGACAGAGGTATTTGTTGGAGAGCACTTCGGGTCCAGTGATCACAATACAATTAGTTTCAGTGTAATTATGGAGGATAGGACTGGACCTAGGATTGAGATTTTTGATTGGAGAAAGGCTAACTTTGAGGAGGTGCAAAAGGATTTAGAAGGAGTGGATTGGGAAAATTTGTTTTATGGGAAGGATGTAACAGAGAAATGGAGGTCATTTAAAAGTGAAATTTTGAGGGTTCAGAATCTTTATGCTCCTGTTAGGTTGAAAGGAAAGGTTAAAAGTTTGACAGAGCCATGGTTTTCAAGAGATATTAGAAACTTGGTTCAGAAAAAGAGAGGGATCTTCAATAAATATAGGCAGCTTGGAGTTAATGAGGTACTCGAGGAATATAAAGAATGTAAAAAGAATCTTAAGAAAGAAATTAGAAAAGCTAAAAGAAGATACGAGGTTGCTTTGGCAAGTAAGGTGAAAATAAATCCAAAGGGTTTCTACAGTTATGTTAGTGGCAAAAGGATAGTGAGGGATAAAATTGGTCCCTTGGAGAATCAGAGTGGACGGCTATGTGCAGAACCAAAAGAGATGGGGGAGATTTTGAACAATTTCTTTTCTTCGGTATTCACTAAGGAGAAGGACATTGAATTGTGTAAGGTAAAGGAAACAAGTAGGGTAGTTATGGAAAGTATGACAATTAAAGAAGAGGAAATACTGGCACTTTTAAGGAATATAAAAGTTGGTAAGTCTCCAGGTCCGGACAAGATATTCCCTAGGACCTTGAGGGAAGTTAGTGTAGAAATAGCAGGGGCTCTGACAGAAATATTTCAAATGTCATTAGAAATGGGAATGGTGCGTATTGCTCATGTGGTTCCATTGTTTAAAAAGAGTTCTAAGAGTAAACCTGGCAATTATCGGCCTGTGAGTTTGACGTCAGTGGTGGGTAAATTGATGGAAAGTATTCTGAGAGATGGTATATCTAATTTTCTGGATAGACAGAGTCTGATTAGGAACAGTCAACATGGATTTGTGCGTGGAAGGTCATGTTTGACAAATCTTACTGAATTTTTTGAAGAGGTTACTAAGAAAGTTGACGAGGGTAAAACGGTGGATGTTGTCTATATGGACTTCAGTAAGGCCTTTGACAAGGTTCCACATGGAAGGTTAGTTAGGAAGGTTCAATTGTTAGGCATTAATATGGAAGTAGTAAAATGGATTCAGCAGTGGCTAGGTGGGAGATGCCAGAGAGTAGTGGTGGATAACTGCGCGTCAGATTGGAGGACAGTGTGTAGCGGTGTGCCTCAGGGATCTGTACTGGATCCAATGTTGTTCATAATATATATTCATGATCTAGATGATGGGATGGTAAATTGGATTAGTAAGTATGCAGATGATACTAAGATAGGTGGTGTTGTGGATGATGAGGTAGGTTTTCAAAGCTTGCAGAGAGATTTAGGACAGTTAGAAGAGTGGGCTGAAAGATGGCAGATGGAGTTTAATGCTGAAAAATGTGAGGTACTACATTTTGGTAGAACTAATCAAAATAGGATATACATGGTAAATGGTAAGACATTAAAGAATGCTTTAGAACAGAGGGATCTAGGAATAATGGTGCATAGTTCCCTGAAGATGGAATCTCATGTGGATAGGGTGGTGAAGAAAGCTTTTGGTTTGCTGGCCTTTATTAATCAGAGCATTGAGTACAGGAGTTGGGATGTAATGTTAAAATTGTATAAGGCATTGGTAAGGCCAATTCTGGAGTATTGTGTACAGTTCTGGTCACTGAATTATAGGAAAGATGTCAATAAAATTGAGAGAGTACAGAGGAGGTTTACTAAAATGTTGCCTGGGTTTTATCTCCTAAGTTACAGAGAAAGGTTGAACAAGTTAGGTCTTTATTCTTTGGAGCGTAGAAGGTTGAGCGGGCACGATGGAGGTGTTTAAAATTATGAGGGGGATTGATAGAGTTGACGTGGTTAGACTTTTTCCATTGAGAGTGGGGAAGATTCAAACAAGAGGGCATGGGTTGAGAATTAGAGGACAAAAATTTAGGGGTAACATGAGGGGGAACTTCTTTACTCAGAGAGTGGTAGCTGTGTGGAATGAGCTTCCAGCAGAAGTGGTTGAGGCAGGTTTTATACTGTCGTTTAAAGTTAAATCGGATAGGTATATGGACAGGAAAGGAATGGAGGGTTATGGGCTGAGTGCAGGTCGGTGGGACTATGATAGGGTGAGGGTTCGGCACGGACTAGAAGGGCCAAGATGGCCTGTTTCTGTGCTCTAATTGTTATACTGTATTGTTATTTGGTTATACCACAAAGGATCCACTGCATGTTGGAAGGCAGGCAGAGACTACCGCTCAACGAAGAAGAGATCACAATGGGAGAGGCACTAAGAGTGCACCTTAAAAAGGAACAACAGA
Organism: Mobula birostris; assembly: GCF_030028105.1. NCBI lineage: Eukaryota > Metazoa > Chordata > Chondrichthyes > Myliobatiformes > Myliobatidae > Mobula > Mobula birostris. The sequence continues at coordinate 153,881,539 of NC_092373.1, forward strand.
AGTGCAAATTTAACAAGGACCTCAACAATGATTCCCCAAACCACCACACTGCCTAGGTCTCTCAGCAATAAATAAACAGGCCTGAAGTGAACGTTGAACAGAATAGGAGAATATAACTATTTATATTTCTGACGACAAGTCATTCAACCTACTTAGTCTATGTGATCTCACAGAACAATCCCGTATGCCCTATTATTCCCTGATAACCTACACTTTCTCTTATGCCCAAAGTATTTGACTGGACTTCCCAGTCACCCACCAAGACTAAATGGCAATTATCAGTAACCAATTAGCTTAACAACTGTCATGTGTTGGTATCTGGAAGGAGAGCAGTGCATCTACAGGAAATCAACATGGTCACAGGGAGAGCTCGTATACTCCACACAGACAGCACCTGAAGTCAAGATCGAGCCTGGGTCACTGGAGCTTTTAGGCAGTACCCTTAACCAATGCTCCTCTGAACCACCCTCTAAAAACCATGCTATTTTGCTAACCCGTCTTTTATAATAATGCAAACTCAGGTTATCCAATTTAGAACTAAAACAAAAAAAGTCAAATGATGAAATATATTAACAAATTCCCTCTCTAATCTCCTTGTGCGCACATGGTCAACATTCACACAACCACACCAGACTGTATGATCTGGCAACAAAACCTCGACAATATTAGCTACCACAGCCAAATGATGTTAACAACATAATAACATACAGGCCCTTATCATAACTTACAAAAAGAAAAAAAGTTAAAGAGTCATCAGTTTCTTCTGAATTGCTAAATCTTCACCTGTGATTCAACAGATTAATGGCACTTTCAGCTGGGAATATACGTTTGTACTACAAACATACAAACTGTGCTAAGCCACATAAAAGAGATATAACAATTTCACTTTCCATTTCAAAAAAATTGCTGAATCATGTTTAAAAAGCAACAGATCAGGGCAGATAAAGGAAATGCGCAGTAGTTGCAATTCAGATTCCACCAGCTTCGGGTCAGCTGTCAATGTCAATGGCAACACGCCTGACATTCCCTCTGAATCTGGCACTCCCCACTTCACAGTTCTCAACTAAGAGCAAAAACAAACAATCCGACAAGTGGATAAATCTCGGACAGCTGCAGACTACAACAGACCACAGGAGGGACCATTTTTCATTGACAGCTAGGTGGATTTTGTAGCTTGCTATGGGCCAGATAATGGTCAAGGACTTTGCAATTTCTCTTTAATTGTACTGTTTACTGAACTTGATGCCAAAAAAAAAAATTGGGACATGGCTTTTTTCAGTAGACAAATGAAAAATTCCCATCTGATGCCAACAATAATTGATGACATTGACATCCACACAACTTAACTGAACATTAAAATTGCAGCCTCTCTTTAGCAGATCGATGGCAGTGTTGCAATCATTTCCTAATTGAACCATGCATTGGGTAAGCAGACATAGAAACTACAGTCACAGTCTCATGTCCTCCTGATAGTTCCCTCATATCCTGCTAGCTCAAATGTCCAAACATTAACTCAGGGCATTTATTCTGTACATTCTGCCAAGGTTGGGAGGAGAAGATGGCGACATGACACAGCTTGCAGTGGCCACGCCAGTGAATGTTATCTGTTATCTGTCAAGTAGGGTGCCGTGCACAATCCTGATTTGATGGAGACAGAAGTGAAAGCACGGAGGAACATCCAGTGAAACTTCTGAAATGCCTGTTTCGCTGCCGCTGCTACTGTGTGGTCCAGAATCTCCGGAGGGGAAGGCCCCGAGTCCTCGGCTTTGCTTGCTGCTCAGCGGCCGGGGCGGGGTCGAAGCGCTCAGCAGAGATGGTGCTCGGTGCTCTGTGTCGGAGGCTCGAAGTTTTCGGACTGACTCAGAGTCGGCTGCGGTCGGGTGTTTCCAATGCATCAGCAAGCTTGCAACGCTTCCGTCTGCGTGAGATGATGGGGCTATCGGGACTTGAGACTTTTTTTTTTTTACCATGCCCATGGTCCGCTCTTTACCAAATTACGGTATTGCTTTGCACTGTTGTAACTATATGTTATAGTTATGTAGTTTTGTCAGTCTTAGCCTTGATTTGTCCTGTGTTTCTGTGATATCTTTCTGGAGGAACACTGTATCATTTTTTAATGCATGCATTTCTAAATGACAATAAACGAGGACTGAGTGTCCTCATAATCTAAAATAAATCCCCGCAAGCACACTTCTTTGGAGAATAAGGTTTGTATTATACTGTGCCGTTTTGCAAAATGAAAAAATAATCAGAAGGCTTCAAATGATGATAAGGGAAGAGGGCTCAAATTCCAGAAGCATTAGATGGGGGTTGGAGACTGGATAAAGGGGACTTATGAATATATATATATATATAGATGACCTATCGGTCCCAGAAACAGTTTGAAATCTGAAAAGTATCAATGCTTATTAAAATTTGAACTGGGAAAAAAAAAATCCATTTATCAATCTCACTGTAAGTAAGCACACTGAAGTCAAGTCTTCCAGGAAATGCTTGCTTTATAACTTCCCAGATGTGGCTTTGAACGGAAGATTATCATTGTGCAAAGCAACTGTTGGTCTCTAAGCTTTCAGCTTTAGGGATACCTTGCAAGTGATTTGGCAATCAACCACAAAACAACTTTACTCCACTCATGCAAAGGAAAGATGCAATTTAGTGAAAAAGTAAAAGCTCCAATTTCTTAAATCACCCTCAGTCCACCTAGGCATTGGTTTGCACGATGGGAAAAAAAAACTTCACATTCATACTGCACCTTCTGAGTCTTCAAGACATGGAAGTGCTTTATTTTTCAAAAGTGAAGTTATAAACCCACAGGAATCTCTACTTCTGATTTTCTATTCCCAAGTCTGAAGGAATTGCAAATGGATTCAACCCCTTCTAGATCTTGTAAGCTATCCTTAAAAGTTATTGCAAGCAGACCTTTTAGCAGGAATCTAACTATTCAATGATCAGCAGTGGGAGACTTTCCCAACCCAAATGCCTTGGAACAAGGAAAATGCGCAGCTGACATCAGTATAGACTAACAATCAAATCTGGCTCCTCCTCTTTACTGAAGTTCTGTGATACAGACAATAGCAACTCAGCAACTTTAACCACAAATTCTGCGTTATTATTTTTTCTAGGGTATGTCTTCATCAAGTCATAATGAGAAATTCTTCTCAACATTTCCTTTCTAAAGTCAACAGTCACCAGTAACATCCAAAATACAGCTCTCATTAACAAATATTGGTCACTAAATGTGGACCTTCTGCCCGGATCTTGACATTTCATTTATTCTATTATTCTTACAAATATATTAAAAATTAAGCACAAAATTTGAATTTCTGATTTACTAATATTAAAAAAAGCTCACTCACTTCTGAAGGTATTGTTTACTGGAAATGGCTCAATGGTTCTAGCTACTCCTTCATGCCAACAATGTCTTTACACAGTGAATGGCTATCCGACACCAGGATTGAACACTTTGCAGTCACCTACCAATATCCGACTTACACTTACCCACAACCCACACTACTGCTGCAACGAATTACAACTGCGCATCACTTGGCTGCTTCATTCCCTCCAATCATTTAGTGATTATGCTTCAAAACAGTACTCCATTACAGCAATGCTCTGATGTCTTGAAAGGTGCTATTCAAATGCAAGATTTTCTTCCTTATTTGCTTTCCTGACATGAGACTACTTATTCAGAAAGGGGAGCCACTTTATTATGTGCAGTTGTTCAACATGACAGGTCTGCATGCTTTAATAGTTTATCATGGTACATTACATACTATAGTACAACATAGTCTGAAGTTCTGGTCTCCTTACTTGAGGAAGGATATACTAGCTTCGGAAGCAGTTCACCAGGTTGATTCCAGAGATGAGGGGATTAGACTATGAGGAGAGATTGAGTCACCTGGGACTGTACTCGCTGGAATTGAGAAGAATGAAATGACATTTTATAGAAACATAAAATTATGAAAGAGATAGATAAGATACAGGCAGGAAAGCTGTTTCCACCGGTAGGTGAGACTAGAATTAGGTTCGGGGGAGGTTTAGGACAGAGAATAGAAGGAACTACTTTTCCCCAGAGAGTGATGAGTCTTGGGAATTATCTGCCCAATGAACCTGTGGAGGCTACCTCAGTAAATATATCTTAAGAAAAGGTTGGATAGATTTTTGCATACTAGGGGAATTAAGGGTTATGGGGAAAAGGCAGGTAGGTGGAGATGAGTCCATGGCCAGATCAGCCAAGATCTTATTGAATGGCAGAGCAGGCTCAACGGGCCAGATGGCCTACTCCTGCTCCTATTTCTTATGTTCTTATAGCATTTTCTCAAACCTTCAGAAGAACCTTTGTTATAGAAAGGACCAAATACAAACATTTCAATATATTCAAGGACATCAACAACCAACTTGAATAACGAAAACAACAGTAGTTTGTTATTGCAGCTCAAGAACTTAGTTAACGGTTGCCATATATTTCAAAGAACAGCAAAATCTGAAGACTACTTTTGAGCTGAATGAATTTATTCCAATCTTCGCGCACTTGATTATTTACATTGGTGAAAAATGTCTCACCAAAGTTTATATAAACTATTTATACTTGAAACTCAGTGTATACAGCCAATCCAGAAAAAAATGCACCCCATAAAAAGGTATCAAATTCCTGTAACTTCTGAAAAACAGCCAATCCTGACCAACACTGGAAAATTCTACTTACTTGCTTACTTCACACAAGTTTCCAAACTGGTAAACAGAGAGGGGCTAGAAATAAAAAACATACATATACACACACACAACTCACTAACTACTCAACGAAAATTTGTCCAGTGGTAACTTCTTCTCAGTCAACAAGAACAACAAACTAGTTTGCACTTTTAGCCTGATTCAGAATCCTTATAGGCAAGTTAAGAAACTGCAAGGGTAAAAAGACCCTAATGGGAGTTACATACTGGCCTCCACACAGTATCCAGGATGTGAGATACAAATGAAAACTGAAGACAGAAAAGGCATGTCAAAAGGGCAATGTTACGACAGTCATGGGGGATTTCAATATGCAGGTTAATTGGGAAAATCAGTTTGGTGCTGGATCCCAAGAGAGGGAATTTGTAGAATTCCTATGAGATGGTTTTTTGGAGCAGCTTATGGTCACTATGGGAAAGGCAATTCTGGATTGGGTGTTATGTAATGACCAGATTTGATTAGGAGCTTAAGGTAAAGGAACCGTTAAAAAAGTGAGTAAATGGAATTAGAGAGGTATGAGAGAGCGGCTGTCCAAAGTTGATTGAAAGGGAATACTAGCAAGGATGATGGCTGTAGGTCCTGGGGGCAATTCAGAAGACGCAGGATAGATACATCCCAAAGATGAAGTGCAGTGGTTTCTAAAGGGAAAATGAGGCAACTGTGGCTGACTTGAAAAGCCAAAGACAGCATAAAAGCAAAAGAGAAGGCATATAATAGCAAAATGTAGTTGAAAGCTAGATGATTGGGAAGCTTGTAAAATCTAGCACAAGGTAACAATAAAAGCCATAAGGAGATGAAATATGAAGGTACACTTGCTTAAAAGAAGATACCAAAAGTTTTTCAGATATACTGTACAAAGAATAAAAGAGGTGAGAGTGGATATCAGACCACTGGAAAATTATGATGGCAAGGTAGTAATGGGGGACTAAGAAGTGGCAAACAAACTGAACATTTTGTGTCAGCCTTCACTGTGAAAGACACTAGCAGAATACCAAAAATAGAAGACAGAAGTGAATATAGTTGCTTTTACTAAGGGGGAGGTGCTTGGGAAGCTGAAAAGCCTGAAGGTAGATAAGTCACCTGGATCAGCTGAATTACACCCCACGGTTCTGAAAGAGGTAGCTGAAGAGATTGTGGAGGCAATCTCTTTCAAGAATCAGTAGATTTTGGAATGTTTCTGAAGGTCTGGAAAATTGCAAATGTCACTCCACTCTAAGAAGGGAAGAAGAAGAAAGCCCTTAACTCCGGGACGCCGTCATGACGGCGTTTTTCAGCAGGCTTTCTTATTTTTAAGAGTTGCTAGCTCGACGCTCAACCCAGCACGGGTGGAAAGCGTGCAAGGGAGCTGGCTGTATTTGAACTTGGGAGCCTTTTGCTCCGAAGTCTGGCGTTGATGCCACTACGCCACCAGCCGGCTAAGAATGGAAGGAGACAAAAAAAAAAAGGCCAGTTAGCCTGACTTCAGTGGTTGGGAAGATGTTAGAATCCATCAGTAAGGATGAGGTTTCGGAGCACTTGAAGGCATGTATAAAGTAGGGCAAAGCCAACAGGGTTTCCTTAAGGAGAAATCTTGCCTGACAAATCTGTTGGAATTCTTTGAGGAAATAACAAGCAGGATATTCCATAAACATGAGAAAATCTGCAGATAGTGGAAATCCAAAGCAACACACACAAAATGCTGGAACTCAGCATCTATGGAAAAGAGTAAATAATCAACATTTCAGGCTTAGACCCTTCAGGCAGTGTCTCTAACGATAATGTCGAAGGATGTTACTGAGGTTCTGTGTTTAAGGATTTGGACAATGGATATTTTTAGTCCTATGGTTTTTATATTGTGTTTTCACTGGTTTTTTTCCTCAGTTTTTTTTGTGCAGAGGAAGTGGAGTTTGGGAGGCTAATGATGTTATCTATTTTTGTTAGTTTTTTGTGTGGAGGAAGAGGATTTGGAGGCTGATGTTTTTGTTGTGTTTTGTGTAGGGGTAGAGGCGCTGGAGGGGGTTGATGATGATGTTGCCATTCTTTTTTTGTGTGTGGGGGGGGGGTCCGTGTGCTGTTTCTCTGTGAACTGACTTTTCTTTGTTTCGTGGTTATCTCGAGAAGAATCTCAGCATTACATACTACATACATACTTAGATAATAAATTAACATCGGAATCTTTGATCAGGTCCTGATGAAGGGTCTCAATCTGAAACATTGACAGGTTACTCTTTTTTCTATAGATGCTTCCTGATCTGCTGAGTTCCTCCAGCACTTTGCGTACATTGCTGTCAGTGGATGTATTTGGATTTTCAGAAGACCTTTGACAAGGTGCTGCACAAGAGCATGCTTAACAAGAGTCCATAGTATTACAAGATAGAACATTGGCTGCGAACAAGAGGCAAAGAGTGGAAATAAAGGGGACCTTTTCTGTTTGGCTGCCAGGTACTAGTGGTATTCCACAGGCATTAGTGTTGGATAAGTTTCTTTTCACGTTATCTTTCAATGATTTGGATGATGGAATCAATGGCTCTGTAGCCAAGATTGTAGTCAATACAAAAATACATAGAGAGCCAGGTAGTTTTGAGGAAGCAGAGGGTCTGCAGAAGAACTTAGACAGTCTTGGAAAATGGGCAAAGAAGTGGCAGATGGAATATTGAGTATGGAAGTGTATGGCCATGCACTTTGTAGAAAGAATAAAGGCATAAACTATTTTCCAACCAGGGAGAAAATTCAAAAATCAGAGGTGCAAAGGGACTTCGAAGTCCTTGTGCAGGATTCCCTAAAGATTAACTTGCAGGTTCAGTCGATAGTAAGGAAGGCAAATGCAATGTTGGCAATAATTTCACAGTAAGTAGAATATAAATGCAAGGATGTAATGCTGAGACGTTATAAAGCATTGGTCAGACCACATTTGGAGCACTGTGAGCAGTTTTCAGCCCCTTATCAGAGAAAAGATGCACTGGCATTGGAGAGGGTCCAGAAGAAATTCATAAGAATGACTCCTGGAATGAAAAGATTAACATTGGAGGAGCCTTTGATGGCTCTGGGTTTGTATTCACTAGAGTTTAGATGAATGAGAGGGAATCTCATTGAAACCTATTGGACATTGAAAGGCCTATATGGAGTGGATGTGGAAAGAATATTTCCTATAATGGGAACAGTCTCAGAATAAAAGGGTGTCCAATTCCAACAGATGTGAGGAGGAATTTCTTTCACCAAAGGGTAGTGGAATTCATTGTCACAGGTGGCTGTGGAGGCTAAGCCATTGGGTACACTTAAAGCAGAGGCTGATAGGTTCTTGATTGGTCAGATGGTCAATGGTTACGGGGAAAATAGGGTTGACAGTAATAACAAATCAGCCATGATGGAGTGACAGAGCAGACCCAATGGCCTAATTGTGCTCTTGTGTCTCATGAACATCTTAATTCTCTTCACTGTCATCTCCTTCCTTCATCACTAAATTTGCATCTTTATCTACGGCATTGAATATGTCCACTTATACTAGGAAGACTAATGAAACCATCATCTCCATATCAGACTCAGATCAATTTATTTATCATTTGTACATTGAAACATACAGTGAAATGCATTGTTTGCATTAATAACCAACGTAATAACCCAAGGATGTGCTGGAGGCAAGTGTCCGGCACACATTCAGGCACCAACATAGTATGCCCACCATGCTCACTTAACACCACAAGCAATTATAACTATGAATGAAATAATACCAGTAAAAACATATGCTTCAATAAATTCCATCCCTGGCTCTAGAGATGTCCAAGTCTGAACCTGCTATCAGTTTCATCTCTAGGCATACCAACTCCCACCTCAAAAATAATACTCAGCCTGAGCATACAGCTAAAACACTTGTTCCCATGTTTGAATAGGTGAGGTTTGATCTAACAAAGAACACCTAGTCATCCTCTCAACCTTTAATCAAAATTCTGCTCTCCATATTTTAACAAATCTCATTCTAATTATTGCCCATGGTTAAGTAAAAAAAAATCAACTTTAAAATCATTGATGGCCATAATCAATGTTAGCCTGACAACTCCCCAAGAACATGTGCTCTTTGAGCTACTTTGTGCCAATCCCTGACTTTAATTGCTCCTCTAGTGCTACCTCTACCTTCAACTGCTGAGGACCCAAGTTCTAGAACTTTAGTTCTAAAATGTTGCTCCCTCACTTTTCTCCTTTAAGACACTCCATAAAACAACAGGGTCTTTTGCAGATACAATAGGGTCTTTTAAGAGACTCCTAGATAGGTACATGGAGCTTAGACAAACAGAGAGCTATGGGTAATCCTAGGTAATTTCTAAAGTAAGTACATGTTTGGCACAGCATTGTGGGTCAAAGGGCCTGTACTGTGCTGTAGGTTTTCAATGTTTCTAAAACCAATTCTCATCTGTCCGAATGTCTCCTCATGTGGCATATGTCAAATTTAGTTTGACAGTACACCATGAAACATCGTTTTCAGCATTTTAAAGTAGTTTTAGAAGGATAAAATAGTGCTGCAATGTCTGTCCTACTAACCAGAGGTATATGACCTGGTCCATGGCCCCTAAAAACTCAGCAACACCTTAAAAGTTGGTTGTGCACTAAAAAGCAACAGTTTTTAAAAATGCATATGCTTTGACTTCCCATAAAACAGCAGCTTTCACACTGAAAGTCATTTAAAATGATATTTTAGGATAATTTGAGGCACATGCTTAAAATCCAGGTTTAAAATCACACAACTCTATTTCATATACACTTGTACAGTGTAAGGCTACCCACTCTACACACAGCCAATCCTGTGAGCTTCCCCTATCTTACTGCACCATAATCTACTATTAGTATGTAACTTTAATAGCATAACCAATTGCAAGCTTCTCTACAGCAACCCAGTTAAAATGGATCTTTACCTGTACTCAAAATGGATTACAGGCAGCATTTAAAATTGATGCACACTTACATGCACTGAAGGTAAGAGACTTACACTTCCCACCTTCTAAAAATGATTGCTCTTTAAGGTTTTAAGGCTTAGATTACTCCAGCTTGTATGGACACATGAAGGTAAGTAAATATTGGAAACATACTCCAAGCCACAAGGGTCACACAACAGGAGCAGAGACTAGAGTGATGAACATCCTCCCTTCTCTTCTAGTCAGCATAACATGAACAAAATATACTCGTGAAAAGCAATTTAAGTGCAAAGAAGCAGAGTCATACCAATTTGATTGCATGGTAATTCAGCATCAAAATTTTTTTTAAGTTAATTTTACTACCAGATGACACAACCACACACACAAATCATTAGTATAGAGGATTTGTTGTTTTAAAAGTCAAAATTAATCCAAAAACTTGATGAATGGTTGGAACCCAAACTGAAGATGTGTAGTGTCAGATCTCTGTGTTATCTATACTGCCTTATGCTCCAAGAATGATTTAAACTGCTTTACTCTTAACTTATTTGTTTCTCTTTAAAAAATATTAAAATACTGAATGGAATGTTCTGTTTGTGAATCACCAAGGTATCTCAACTCAGTGGAATTTTGAACTTCCTCATCTACAGGATTCCCACTGGAACAAGTCTGGCCTCATAAGGAAATTGTTTCTTGACTATTGCTAGCACACGTGCACACGAGCACGCCTTGATATCAAAAACTCAGCTGCAATTACAGAGGCAGAAGCTAGAAAATGAAGCTAAAACTGTAACAAGTACATAGTTCAGTCTCTTGGCTCAAGATCTATACATAACTGGAAGCAAACTAGAATGGTTTGCCAAGCACAACTCCTGAAGCACATGAAGGAATCCAATTAATAGTTTATACTATGACCAAACTTAAACTTCCCCTCTGTAGCAAAAATAATGAGAGTCTTATTACCTTTGAGCCAGTTTTGATAAACTACATTCCAAAAACTGTCATCACTACCACATTCTTAACTGACATCATATATTCCATTTTAATGCAATCAACAGTTCCAGAATAAAAACGTGGCAAGTAATCTTTCCTCAATCAGACAGTACTAGAGACACGACAAAGAATGTCCAACACTGACACTGGACTTGTAAATCCACCAGTGGACAGGGAGACAGAGGTATGATCAGTTTCAAATGTGGTGCTTCTCACTGTCAACAGCCTGCCAATATCCACACAACACTCACATTCACAGACAGCGTAGGCTGTGACAAAGGCAACAGCAAAGACCTAAAGTTTGGCCACAGAAATTTAAAGAAGCAAACACTCAATTACTCAAAGGCTTGGATTGCTGAACTCAAAATAAAAATGGAACTAACAAAACCAGAAGATGGAGTGACTCACAATGTGTAACAGTCCACTTTTCTGCCCTTATCCAATTTTCAGAAATCTTCAACATTGGAAATGGAAGTGAACTTGGCCTTTTGGACAACTCTTACACTGCCTTCCTATCCAATCTGCTGATTGCCCCAAGATCCAAAAGATGGTCATTCTCAGCTATATATATATTACAAGACCTTCCATGGCCTCCAAGATTGGGGTGCCATGGTAGAGAAGCGGTTAGTGTAACACTAATATAACTCAGGGCATTGAAGTTCATTTCTGGTGCTGTCTGTAATGAGTTCGTATGTTGTCTCCTGGACCACGTGGGTTTCATCCGGATGCTCCGGTTTCCTCCCACAGTCCAAAGACGCACCAGCTAAATTGCCCTGAGATTAGGCTAGTGTTAAAGAGGTAGTTTGCTGGGTGGTGTGTCTCGTTGAGCCAGAAGGGCCTGTTACACACTGTATCTGTAAGTAAACAACGAAGATTAAAAATTCAGAAAATTTTGCAATCTGGAGTTTTAAGAGATTTCTCCTCATCTCAGTCCCAATCACCAAACCGTTTATCCCAAGTGTACATCCCCCAAGTGGTAGAATTTCCAGCCTTTGGAAACAGTTCCCGATGTTGGGGAAGTCCAGAACGAGGGGTCACAGTTTGAGGATAAAGGGAAAGCCTTTTAGGACTGAGATTAGGAAAAACTTCTTCACACAGAGAGTGGTGAATCTGTGGAATTCTCTGCCACAGGAAACAGTTGAGGCCGGTTCATTGGCTATATTTAAGAGGGAGTTAGATATGGCCCTTGTGGCTACAGGGATCAGGGGGTATGGAGGGAAGGCTGGTGCAGGGTTCTGAGTTGGATGATCAGCCATGATCATAATAAATGGCGGTGCAGGCTCAAAGGGCCGAATGGCCTACTCCTGCACCTATTTTCTATGTTTCTATGTTTTTATGTCTCTATGTACCCTCTGTCAAAGACGTCACAATATGGCATATCATACTTCTCACTCTTCCACACTCGCTGCTCACACCAGCTAAGTGATCCAAGATGGCCTGTGAATATTACAGCTCCTTTTAGCCCACTTTCTAAATTGGTACCAAACGCTTCAGCTAAAAACAAAATATCTGTTGACTTAACAGGCAAAATAAAGTAGTAATATCCATCTCATTATTTTGTGTTTCCAGCCATGCTGCTCAGGAAATTCACTGAATGAAAATTAACAAAAGATAGATAAACACATCTTGCGATTAAAAATTAAGTGCCTTTTCAAACTGCAAAATGCAATACAACTCCAAGGCACCTACCCACTCCTCTTGACTGAATGAGCAATTTAAATTTCATCGTTTCTTTATATAATTTTAAAACTTCCTCTTGAGAAAAAAAACATTAAAGAGACTTTCCAGTTAACAGTTTTATCTAGAAGTTATCACCCATTTCAAACAACCATTTCTGCAACCTTCTAAAGCAGAAAGTTTACATCACAAAACACAGAACTCCCAATAAATAAACTGAAAAGTAAAACTGTATGATATAAAGTCTTTCAAAAAGAACTCACAATTTTATAGATTTACTGAACTTAAGCTTTGAACAGTAATAAACAAACAGGTATTAGTATGGCTAACCAGAGCAAAGGATGAGGCTTGAAAAAGATGCACAAAATCATGGCACGTCTAACGTGGGAAAGCAGAGAGAAGCTGTTCGGCATGGAAGAAAAAGGGTGAAGTGCCTGTTTTTATGTTGTGTTCTATGACTCTATTAGCAAATGGCACAAAAACTTCGGGAATTTCCAATTTAAGTAAGGTGGGAATGATAAGAAAAGCTGGTCTTGTTCAGAGTATGGCTATAACTTAGAACCTGTATAGGTAATAGAAACTGTGTCAGTCAGGGGTTTTCTTTGGGGGGGGGAAGGCAAGTGGATAGGCAATCGAGGGAAAATAATTCACAAACTGACAAAGAATATTGGGACTGAATGGATGAAAGAGATAAAGTGCAGGAAACTCTCAGGTCAGGCAGCACTTGTGGAAAGAGAAAGAGGGTCCTTGACCTGAAACACTGTCTTTATACAGATGCTGCTTGATCTGATGAGTGCTCTCAGCATTTTCTCTTTTAACTGCAGTATCTGGAAGTTTTATTTTGAATTTTCATCTGCATGGACTTACACCCTGATGGGCAAATCACCCATTCAGTGGTAATTCTACACTTCTAGGTTAAAGTGATGAACCTGTAACAACTCCCCGAAGCACACTTAATGATATAATTAAGGCAACTTTTGTCTGATCCAAACTAAGGTCCTCTGAAAAATATCCCTGGGCAGCAACAGAATCAAACAGAGGAACCCTAAGCAGAAGATGGCAAGCATAAATCTGGTTGCTTCCAGTTACATTGGTGACGTGTCAGCTGGCTAACTGAACAGTAGCTAACTAATTTAATAGCAACGATCTTTTCTCCAACAAGACTGCATGCAGAAGTTTAGAAATAACTGTGGCAAATCCAGGGCTATGGGGTTAAATTTTATTTGGGATTTTTTTTGTGTGGCTGAAGACAAGCTGGTGCTTGAACTGACCTTGAACTCTGGAATAATGACTGAGGTGGCACAAATCAAACAAATGACAACTTCCTTATCTCATGGAAAAACAATATTGGAACTTGTTATTTTTAAGAGAACTATGCCTTGATCAGAGCCGCCTAATTAACTGCAGGTATAAAGTATCAAAAAATTACAGTGTAAAACATGCTTCCAAAGTTTTAACTGAAAAATAATAATCAATTTTCAATTCCAAGTTCAAGATCATTTTATTATCAAAGTACATAAATGTCATCACATACTACCCTGAGATTTTTTTTTGCAGGCTGTCATTCCCAAGTACTGAGTGACTCTGCCAAGCAAGGGAATTGAAGAATGCTCCTTTACTTGTCCTTCGTGAGTACTCACCCTTCTGAGACAATACATTAACAAAGAAACATTGATTGCATAAAGCTTTAATGATAAGATGAAGTACTTGAATACAAAGTCTCCCCGGCTTAAGATTTTAAAATATTCAAAGAAATACAAGATACTGGATGAAGCAATAATGCAAATTGTAGAAAATAGTCAAGTTGTCAGATTATTCATGAAAGAACAATTTGACTCAGCAATGTAAGTTAGCAAGTATCTAGCACAGCGGATGTCAGAAGAGTTGACAGCGCCAAAAGTGGAAAACTTGGCCAATAAGTCTTAATCACAAGGAAAGAATGAACTGCTTGATAAAAAGGGACATCTAATTAAAGTCACCATATCACCTAAGACATGCACATAAAGGGAAATGCGTTGACTTGCTTCATGTTACGTAACTGAGAGTGATTCAGTGGTATTCAAACTATCATTATTCCGATAGGAAAACCCAGCTGCTGTAATAGTGTAACACACTATAGAATTGTCATCAGGTAAAATACAGCAAAATACAAAGCAGAATCCATTACTATCCTCCATGAAAATTACACTGTCAATGAGATTGAAATAGTGCAGAGAAACTTTACAAGGGCATTGCCAGAACTTCAGGTAGAGGGAAATTTGAATAGATTAGGACTTCATTCCTGGAGCATAGACGAATGAGGGGAGATTCAATACAGGTATGAAGAGTATAGATTGGGTAAATGCAAGCAGTCTTTTTCCATTGAGGTTGGGTGAGACCAGAACTGGAAGTTATAGGTTAAGGGTGAAAGGTGAAATGTTTAAGTGGAACATGAGGGCGCATTTCTTCACTCAGAGGGTGGTGAGAGCGTGGAACAACTTGCCAGCAGAAGTGGGTTTGAACTCAAAATTTAAGAGAAATTTGTATAGGTACATGGATGGGAGGTGTATGGAGAGCTGTGGTCCAGGTGCAGGTCTTTGGAACTAGGCAAGTTAATAGTTCAGTATGGACTAAATGGGCCAAAGGACCTGTTTCTGTGCTGTAACTGTTTTATGACTCTATGGCAATCAGAGTCCCGCTCTACAATCAAATTCTTACATCCATCTCTGAAACAGATTTCAGAGATGCAAAAATTTGGCCACAAAAGCAAACATATCACTGCCTTATATCAAAAGAATTTGTGTACATTGAATAGTCAAGTTATCTTAAGGGAGATGTTAATTAAATTGTTCTTAAATTAAAAATGAAGCAAACATCTAAAGTATATGCAACTCGAACAAAAAACTGTTGGAAGAACACAATGCAACAAGCAGCACCTGTAGAGATAAATGGAGAATCAACATACTGGATCAAGATGTTTCATCTGGACTGAAAAAGTAGGTGAGCAGTACAAAGAGGACTACTCTACTCATTCAGTTCAGATGAAGGATCTCAACCCAAAGCATTTACTATCTGTTTATCTCCACAAATGTTGCCCGATCATCAAATTCTTCCAAAAGTTTTTCTTTAGTCCAGATTCTAGCATTTGGAGTCTTTTGCTTTGTCCATATATTTGTAACTTTAGTACTCAACCTACGCATAGCCTTCTTGGTCAACAATTTTCAGACATACCTGACCTAGACATTAACAACAGTTTCTACAAGCCACACAAAAACAACTGCCAAGATGGAAATAATGTACCTGGTTTAATGGTGTAACCCTCAAAGTTAATTGTTGAACTAATATTATATTTCTCGTAAATTCTAAATGCGGCTTTTTAAAAAATTATCCATACAATGTCAATTACAAATCACAACTTAATAGAAAATTAACATTCTCAAGACACACCAAAACATGTCAAGAAAATGAAATATGTTCATTTCATTATTCGTGGGCTTTTCCTTTGTACATGTTCACAAAACAAAGATTTTATTTATCTCAACCCAAGAGATTCTGCAGATGCCAGAAATCCACAGCAACACACACAAAATGCTGGAGGAACTCAGCAAGTCAGGCAGTATCGATGGAGAGAAAACAACAGTCGACATTTCGGACCAAGACTCTTCATCAGGACACATTAACAAGACTTTATCTAAACAACTGCAATCAGACCAATTAATAAAGAGGAAAATAAAGGTACAGGAGTAAGTTTCCATCAAATCTAGTTAACCTACACAGGGAACTACCTGCACAATGATCAGAGAATGAGTTTGTATGCCCAACAGTCTAGCTCCATAACACTCAATTGCTCTGGCAGTATTTTTTTATTCCAGCATTTTATTACACCACACTTTTTTTAAAAACTGTACAGTCACCATGAATTAACTACACATTGGCTGTTAGTCACTTAGCAACACTGTCTCTTATGGGAAGTATAACACCACAACACACTTGAGATAACGTAAACTCCTAAACACAAGAAAGTCTGAAGATGCTGAAAATCCCAAACAATACACACAAAATGCTGTTGGAACTCAAGTCTGACAGCGTCGATAGAAACGATAATACAGTTGACGGTTCCGGCCAAGACCCTTCAACAGGACCGGAATGGACGAGTGAAGATGCCATAATAAAAAGGTGGGAGGAAGGGAAGGAAGACAAGCAAGAAGGTGAGAGGTGATGAGTGGAAAAGGCAAAGGGTTGGAGAAGTAGTAATCTGATAGGAGAGGAGAGTGATCATGGGAGAAAGGAAAGGAGGAGGGGCACCAGGGGGAAGTGATAGACAGATGAGGGGAAGAGGTAAGAGGCCAGAGTGGGGAAAAATTACTGGAAGTTGGAGAAAGTGATGTTAATGCCGTCAGGTTGGAGGCTACGTAAATGGAATGAAGTGTTGCTCCTCCAATCTGAGTGGCCTCGTCATGGCAGAAGAGGAGACAATGTCAGAACTGTAAATTCCTACCCAGATTTACTACCACACTGAAATGAGAGATGTTTTTGAAACAAACATATAGATTATATCAAACCAAATATCACAAACAGCAAAAGTTTATGAAAAGTAATTGCCATTCTCTGAAACATTGATACAGCCTTTCAAAACTTTCAGCCAACTCGACATTAATATCCATTTTTTTTTTAAGTGTAAAGACTGAACATTATGAAATCAAGAGTGTGCCCTTGGCCCCTACGCTATTTATCGAAGATAACCTCTGGTAGCCTTGCCAATACACACAGTGCATTCGAGGGGATACATTTGGCCTCCAGATAATACGGTGCATTCCATCACAACTAATGTTGCCTCAATTTCCATGCTCCTTCTGGGTCCTGAACACGAGCAGCTGTGTTGGCAGTAAGTACTGTACTGTATTCCGAAAGTACGTGCAGGTTTTCCCCCTCTAAAAATATCAAGTCACAAACTACGAACATTTCGAGAAACCAACCCCATTCATAATTTCTAACACAGTTCGATTTTCCCCTTGAAATCGAGGAGTAATAAATGACACGCCGTATAAACAAATCGGACCGCACGTCGCACGGAAGAAAGTTTAAGCCGCAAAGTTAGGAGCACAAAACGGAGGAAACTGTCATATTTAATAGTTATATTTGTAAATGTCTCCCATAAATTAAATAACACTTTTTAACATGCGATCACTTACATGCTAAAGTCTCAATGCAAGTGCACCTTTATTTCTCTCAGTGCTGTTATCTAAGCAACATGTGTTAACACTCCACCAGGCTCGCGTCCTGCCCCCCAATCGCTCGTCCCTTAATAACATGCTGTACACATTTTTCGTTGTTCCCTCCCCCACAATTTTACTTTTGCTCCACTTGAATCTAATGTAAAGATAGGGTGGCAGTAATTTATCTCTTGGCACCACGGTGAGCATTTCTGTGCAAATGCAAATATAAAGCTAGGGAGCCGAGGAAGGGCGTTCGCACGCCCGCGAGGTTTCTCACGGAACGCTGCACGGCCCCGAATCCCGGGCCGTTCTATCGCGTCACGTTCCACAGCGCCTGGCAACAGCGGTTGCCAAATATACACATCGTTCTAACTATACAGAGAGAGCGAGAACCCAGCCGGGACTCCGCAAGCAACTCCACCGCAACCGAATGCCATCCCAGCCCCCTCCTCCACTTCATTTTTTTTTAACATCACAGTCGCAATTTTAACAATAACCCGTGCATATTAAACATTGCAGCCGGTCTCCGCCTTCCTGGTAACTTTTGCAGGAAAAAGGACACCCTATCATTTTCTTGCCTGCTTTCACCACCACCCACCCCCTCCTGTTCTCTCACAACACACAAGCTTTTGGCGCCATATTAATGACGTACTATATTATTTCCATCATCGGCGACGTTCGGGATCAAATTGCTGAACTAAAAAAATTCCCCTTGTAGCAGAAACTAGGCCAACAACGGAAAAGACATCAAAAGCTTGACATTTTCTTTAAACGCCGGATCTCCTCCTCTGCTTCCTCTCCCTCCCTCCACGTACTCTCCATCGTCCTCCTGTTTTTTTTCTCTCTCTCTACACATTAATCTCTCTTTTCCCTCCCCAAAAGAAAACGAGCCCAAACGCTTAAAAGTATTGGAAGAGGACAGTACCTGCTGTAAAAAAAATTGTGTGTGTTTGTTTTGTTTTGGCTTTAAAGCTGGTCTGTTGACGTGAAACTGGATGGAAATGGTGAAGATTTTTTGAATGTGGAGTTCAGGCAGCTGCAGTGGCAGATTTGGCTCCCTCTATCTCTCTTTCTCGCTCCCTCTTTCTCATATGCACTGACTGACGTTGGTCCTTATGGTGGAATTGGTTGGGTGAAACAAGGACTCTCTACATTCTCTTTCTGTCGGTCTCCGCTTGCTGCCAGACGAGGGAGTGCTTTCTTTCATGTTGTGTCAACACGATGACAGCGAGCCTCCTTTGCAAGCCAGCTTTCGTTTTCCACTATAACTCGATGCCTTGTTTAACAGACGAATTTGGAAAGCGACGCTTAAGAGGGAGGGTAATTTAAAACTTAATTCACAATTTCCTAAATCACGTTAAAAACTAAAACAAAAAAAATGTTTATTTTCAGTTTTCCATGGGATTTAAAAAAGTTTGACAGCTGGCCACTATTGCAATGCAGTAAAACGGCAGCAAGGTAAAGACAGTCAACGGATCAGGCAGTATCAATGGAAGGAAATGAACAGGATGTTTTGGGACGAGACACTTAATTAATTTATTTAAATATTTATTGAAGTACAGCGTGGAATAGGCCCTTCGAGCAGCGACCCCAGCGTAATCATGGAACAATTTACAATGATCAATTAATCTACCAACCGGTTTGTCTTTAGACTGTGGGAGGAAACCGGAGTACCCAGAGGAAACTCACATGTCACGGGAGAAAATACTAGGGCGATCCTTCAATTTGCAGCACTTCTGACTACTTGGAATTATGAAATTTCTTGAGACCCTATTATGTTATAATCTTTGTTTTAGGCTCTGGTATGAAGACCAGATCTTGGCATTGATCAATCTTTAAGAGAACTGTTATATTTTAAGGCGTTTTTGCAGAGTTTTCACGGATGAGTGTCAGTATCATCATAATACTGAATGTAAAATGAAATGACAGATTTCAAAGTCAATCCTGCAAATAAAAACCATGCCCTTTAATAAATTTGTTTTAATTCATTTTTAAGTACATTCAGAACATTTTGAGATATTTTCTAAGCATGTCAATATTTTCCTTGGCTAAAGAAAACATTTGTTTACTAATTAGACTATTGGAATTTTAACCCTTTTTGACAGAATGCTGATTTTAGCATCAAATCACTTGACTCCAGCAAATGAGTTCAGACCAATATTACTGAACAACACTTTAATTCCCATCAACATGTGCACTGTGATGGTAAAGACAAAATACTTTTGACATTGACAAACAATGGTTTTAGTTTAACATTAACTCGGACAAAACATTTGTCCAACTAGAAGAAGCAATACTTACAATTAAAAACACATCCTTGCAATCTGCTCTATTTATCAAAATTCCATAAGAGATCACAGTTTTAAAGGAAGGCGGCTAGAGAACTTATTTAAAAACATCTATGTGAAACATGAACATAGGTAGCCTAGCTAAACTAGGCAGTCTAGTATTGTTTTAAAAAAAATCATGCTTACAAAACATCTGCCTAACCCTCCTGAACTCTGGAATAAGCAGCAATTCAAATTTCAAACAGTTTCCAGAGATCAGTATTTTTCAACTATCCATAAGAGAGAACACTTTTTTACACTGACAAAACATTTACTCAACTCTCTGCACGCTTTTTTTTTATCAGTAAGGCTTCTGAAACATTCAGAGAAATCTCAACAACTCTGAAAAAAGCAAAATTTGAAATTTAAAGCAACCTCTTTTAGTCTCCATGAGTGTATAACTGAAGCCTCAGGAAGATGAAGGTCATTCTGTTGTTGCTGGCCTGCTGGATATTTTGGCAGGGTATTCTCTGCTTTAAAACTTTGTACTGCCTAACTTGTCTTATTTGCAGCCCTTTTGTTTCTTTGATTAACTCTCCACTGTCATCTCTTAAGTCTTTGCTCACACTTTGATAAACATAAGATCTTAAATTTTCCTGTTTCCCTTTTTGTTGTATCTCTGTCATTCAAGTACTGCTGATATTTCACTAGGTCTTTAATTGTATCTCTGTATACTTTTGATTGGTCTACTGAGGACTTTGGGGCCATCTTGACAACTTCACCACTAGTCATGTGATAGTAAAGGCATGTGATGGTAATGACATTTCTCACTTTTTAAAGGAAAAGTTGGCTAAGTCTCACACTTACTAACTCGACTGGATAGCTAGCTAATAAATGTAATTTAAATGTACAGAAATAAAGTGAAGTTACCTATTTCTCAGTTAAAACACTCAAATAGTAAGTAATTCATTTAGTATGTAATAAACATACTCTCAGATCAAAAGATATATCTTTAAATTACTCACATTTCTAGACATCAAAATGTCAGTTTTCTGCCATGACAGCCTGTCATTTCTTATTTCCATGGCAATGACATAAGCAGTTGTTTGAATAAACTTGTTTGGTCTTTAAAATGTGTTGTGTGTTGGTAATGACAGAAGTGTTGGGGACAGCAGTTCTTTGTCATAAAAAAATGTACAAATTTATAAAAAAACATTAATTTGACGTGTGTTTAAAAAGTTCTTGTGAAAAAATACAAACTAAAAGTTTCATGAATTTAATATGTATCATCTTTTTATTTTGAAGATGAAGTTACAGAGAGGACAAGCCCAAAATAGTGAAATTCTGGCACATTCAAGTTTTTAACTCACTTAAAAAATAAGAAAATATTATTTATAGACAAGAGAAAATATGCAGATGCTGGAAATCTGAGCAACACACACGAAATGCTAGAGGAACTCAGCAGGCCAGACAACATCTATGGAAAAAAGTACAGTCAATGTTTCAGGCCAAAACCCTTTGGTAGGTTTGGAAAAAAAAAGCTGAAGAGTAGATTTATAAGGTTGTTGGGGGGAGGGGGGAGAGAGAAACACCAGGTGAGGTGAAATCTGGAGGGGGGGGGATGAAGTGAAGAGCTGGGAAGTAGATTGGTAAAAGAGACAGAAGGCCATAGAAGAAAGAAAAAGGGGAGAGGAGCACCAGAAGGAGATGATAGGCGATCAAGGAGATAAGGTGAGGGAAGGGAAAGGGGATGGGAAATAGTGAAGTGTGGGGTCATTACCAGAAGTTTGAGAAATCGATGCTCATGCCATCAGGTTGGAGGCTACCCAAACAGAATATAGGGTGTTGATCCTCCAACCTAAGTGTGGCCTTATCACAACAGTGGAGGAGGCCATGGATGGACATATTGGAATGGGAATGGGAAGTGGAATTAAAGTGGGTGGCCACTGGGAGATCCCACTTGTTCTGGTGGACGGAGCATAGATGCACAGTGAAGCAGTGTCCCAATCTACGTCAGGTATCGCCGATATACAGGAGGCCACACCGAGACCACCGAACACGGTTATGAAGCATACTGAAAAAAGTTTAGTGTTACTATTATCTGACTTAAAACTACAATACTTGTTTTTGTAAAAACTATTTTTTTGGCCTGCAAATCTACCCAGGGACAGAAAAGTTACCCTAATTAAAGAATCACCCACAAACTTGTCAGAGACAGCCATGGGAATCTGTACTGAAATTTAGAGGGGAGCAGGCTAATATCAACCCGTTCACACCTGGATCTACCTATCCTGCTTGCTCTTTATCCATCCTTTTCCTCCATCTTTTTATATTGGCTATCTCCTCTCTATATTTTATTCCAGATGAAGGGATTCAATTCATTGTCAATTTCCCTCTATAGATGCTGTCTGATCTGCTCCTCCATCTCTTTGTGTGTTGATCCAGATTCCAGCATTGGCAGCCTCTTGTTTCTCTAGCAAGGTAAAGGTGTTGAGATTGAGACACAAGAACCTGCAAATGCTGGAATCCGGAGCAATCTGCAGGAGGAACTCCTGTGTCTGTTGTGATAATTCAGTTTAGTGACAGTGATTAATGAGGACAAAAGAGAGTCATCCCAATTCTTCATCAAATAGTGCTCTGGAATCTTTTACGTCTATGTGACAAGGGAGACAGAACCTCACTTTAACAATCTCCTCAGATATACAGCTTCTGATGGTATTTTGCTGCTTAAAGGATATTTCGGGTTGAAGCTACATCTGTTGGCAGCAGCTGCACATACAACATGCATCAAATGGTGGTGCACAGAGGTTACTGGACAGGTACAGTAATGTCAAATGGTATATGACACTTGTTTCAATAGTACTTCTGCAAAATTCTACAAGCTCCATCCATGCAATGCTGAGTTAAGGCCTGTTCTGGCTTTTGTTAAGGAACCTCACCCACCCTAGGCTGCTACCAGACGGTTTTTGAGTCCATCATCTTTCACAAAGGTAATAAAATCAAAATGCTAGATGCATTAAACAAGTCAGGCAGCATATGTGGAAAGAGAAACGGAGTTAATGTCAGGTTAAAGACTCAGGAAGGTTATTTTATGTCACAAACACTAAAGTCCTGACGAAGGATCAGCCCGAAATGACGACTGTTTATTCCTTTCTATAGGTGCTGCCTGACCTGCTGAATTCCTCCAGAATTTTGTGTGTGTTGCCATGGCTATTTTATGTATTTAATAATGTAGATTGAATATGTGAGTCTGTTACACATCCTGAAGATGTACAGGTTGGTAATAAATTGGCCACGGTACCGTGTCCGGGATGTATAAGTGGGTGGTAGAATCAGAAGGTGTCGACAGGAATGTGGGCGAATAAAGTGTGGGATTAGTTTAAATCAGTGTTTTCCAATCTTTTTTAGCCCAATGCCCCATAAAGCACTTTCATTCTTGCCAACACCCCCCTAAAACATCTTCCTCCTTGCCAATGCCATTCTTAGGCACAATATACTTTCCGACAACCTCATTGTGTAAAGGTATGTCTACCATATGCTAACATGAGAAAAATATTTCTGCTGTAAATTTTTATTCATCTTTAAGCCCAGCTTATACAGCAGCAATGCCCGTGCAGCAGCTTTGATATCAGTGTGATCCTTGAGCTTGATGGTTTTTAGCAAGAGGTGAAATATCTGGTTCAAGTTGTGACAGCAAAAACCTTAAGTCCCCATGTGTAACAATGTCAAGGTGGTTTCTTTTTTTTGTGAGTATATGGTTCACTGCACTGAAGCTTCTTTCAACAAGGTAGGAGGATGGAAATTCGATCATTTTTTCTTGCAACGAAGAGCAGTTTGGCTCTTTTCCAAAGACCGGAAAACTTCGTATGACAGTATAGCACATACCACAAAAGTCAAAATTTTTGAAGAATATTTTTGTTTCTTCATCATTCTGAATTCTGTTTTTTGTAGCTCTGTGCATAGTTGATACTCAATGCCTTCATTCATTTCATCAATATGAGCTACAAAGTTATTACTCAGAGGAATTTATTTTAAAATACTGATATCCATTTTGAGAACAGTGATAAGCACTTCTGATACAGCAGGCATGATTAATCTTTCACCAAATGTGTGAGATTTTCCACACTTTGCTACCATTTTGGAAATGTTCTGAGAATAAATGAGACCACTATCATGGTCATTTTTAGCTTTCTTGGCAGATGACTCAAGTGTGCATCACTTTTCAAACGCTTCTTCATCTTCTGGAACTGAGTAATGCCTTTTCAGCCTGGCTGTTACGGAACTATGCCTGCAATCTTGATGGTTTCATGGTTTCATTAGACAGTACAGTATTACAAATAAGACACATGGGGCCTAGCCGATCTGACAGGAACAGAATAAAACCATACGCCAGGTATGTAGTATTGTATTGACGCACTTTCTGTAGTTTCTGTTTCTTAGCAGGATTAGAATTCAAGCCTTCAATCTCATAGGGATTGTGTTGCATGTCTTTATAATTGGGGCTAAATTAAAATAAAAAATTAACACAAACTGGGAACGCCAGTCAGATGTTGATGACAGCAACGAGTTGACACGGATGGAACAATGGGAGTGCCACACAAAGAAATGGCAAACCGAAGATGAGGGCGATCACAGCAGCAAAAATTACATTGACAAGGATTCAGACTGCAAGCTGAATGTTAGTTGGGATAGAGCTGGTGTCTGGCAAGCTACCTTTATACTTTTCCAGCAACACACATCAAAGTTGCTGGTGAACGCAGCAGGCCAGGCAGCATCTGTAGGAAGAGGTGCAGGCGACGTTTCAGGCCGAGACCCTTTGTCAGGACTAACTGAAGGAAGAGTGAGTAAGAGATTTGAAAGTTGGAGGGGGAGGGGGAGATCCAAAATGATAGGAGAAGACAGGAGGGGGAGGGATGGAGCCAAGAGCTGGACAGGTGATAGGCAAAAGGGGATACGAGAGGATCATGGGACAGGAGGTCCGGGAAGAAAGACAAGGGGCGGGGGGGGACCCAGAGGATGGGCAAGAGGTATATTCAGAGGGACAGAGGGAGAAAAAGGAGAGTGGGAGAAAGAATGTGTGCATAAAAATAAGTAACAGATGGGGTACGAGGGGGAGGTGGGGCCTTAGCAGAAGTTAGAGAAGTCGATGTGCATGCCATCAGGTTGGAGGCTACCCAGACGGAATATAAGGTGTTGTTCCTCCAACCTGAGTGTGGCTTCATCTTTACAGTAGAGGAGGCCGTGGATAGACATGTCAGAATGGGAATGGGATGTGGAATTAAAATGTGTGGCCACTGGGAGATCCTGCTTTCTCTGGCGGACAGAGCGTAGATGTTCAGCAAAGCGGTCTCCCAGTCTGCGTCGGGTCTCGCCAATATATAAAAGGCCACATCGGGAGCACCGGACGCAGTATATCGCCCCAGTTGACTTACAGGTGAAGTGTTGCCTTACCTGGAAAGACTGTTTGGGGCCCTGAATGGTGGTAAGGGAAGAAGTGTAAGGGCATGTGTAGCACTTGTTCCACTTACACGGATAAGTGCCAGGAGGGAGATCAGTGGGGAGGGATGGG
Source organism: Mobula birostris (assembly GCF_030028105.1). NCBI lineage: Eukaryota > Metazoa > Chordata > Chondrichthyes > Myliobatiformes > Myliobatidae > Mobula > Mobula birostris. The sequence continues at coordinate 153,906,851 of NC_092373.1, forward strand.
GGGGACGAATGGACAAGGGAGTTGCGTAGGGAGCGATCCCTGCGGAATGCAGAGGGGGGGGAGGGAAAGATGTGCTTAGTGGTGGGATCCCGTTGGAGGTGGCGGAAATTACGGAGAATAATATATTGGACCCGGAGGCTGGTGGGGTGGTAGGTGAGGACCAGGGGAACCCTATTCCTAGTGGGGTGGTGGGAGGATGGAGTGAGAGCAGATGTACGTGAAATGGGGGAGGTGCGTTTAAGAGCAGAGTTGATAGTGGAGGAAGGGAAGCCCCTTTCTTTAAAAAAGGAAGACATCTCCCTCGTCCTAGAATGAAAAGCCTCATCCTGAGAGCAGATGCGGCGGAGACGGAGGAATTGCGAGAAGGGGATGGCATTTTTGCAAGAGACAGGGTGAGAAGAGGAATAGTCCAGATAGCTGTGAGAGACAGTAGGCTTATAGTAGACATCAGTGGATAAGCTGTCTCCAGAGACAGAGACAGAAAGATCTAGAAAGGGGAGGGAGGTGTTGGAAATGGACCAGGTAAACTTGAGGGCAGGGTGAAAGTTGGAGGCAAAGTTAATAAAGTCAACGAGTTCTGCATGCTTGCAGGAAGCAGCACCAATGCAGTTGGCGATGTAGCGAAGGAAAAGTGGGGGACAGATACTAGAATAGGCACGGAACATAGATTGTTCCACAAACCCAACAAAAAGGCAGGCATAGCTAGGACCCATACGGGTGCCCATAGCTACACCTTTAGTTTGGAGGAAGTGGGAGGAGCCAAAGGAGAAATTATTAAGAGTAAGGACTAATTCCGCTAGACGGAGCAGAGTGGTGGTAGAGGGGAACTGATTAGGTCTATTCCAGTTAGTGCAATTGACCAATCATGTAATGTCTCATAATCCCCAAAGATGGTTCTTGACTGCACATACAAAGCTGAGGTCACTTTGAACACCTCAAGAAGAATCCTCTGGGTCAGCAGGTTCATTGATTGGCTCTATTTCACCGTTTGACTACAGCCAACACTGTATTGGTGTGTGACCTTTTTCTACAGATCTGTTGAGAAAGCTGAGAGGGTGTACTTGACTTAACAACTGTTAACTTGCATGAACTCATTCCGTGCCGTGAGTCAAGGAGGACTGTTGGGCACCCTAGTTACTAATTTATGCATCCCCGATAATGTCATTTTGGTTGGTAAGGTCAGATGAGATTGCCAAATTTCAGATACTTCGTGGTGACGAGTACTGAATGACTGCGGAGCTATGATTCTTCCTGTGTTCCAGGGCCTCATCCATTTTCTTTGGAAATGCCTGCACTACTAACAGTCGGTTTGGTCTCCTGCTTCAAGTTAGGGTGCTGCTTACTGCACACCCCCCCCCATGACTTCTATTACCCCAAATGTCCTCTTAGGACACATGACAACTACTGCAAGGAATCAGTGGTTTAAATGGATGGGTCATAGTCAGCATGGGCTCGGTGGGTCAATGGGCCTCTTCCCCTGCTCCGTGACACAAACTGTAACATTCTTCACCGGTCCTTAGTTCAAGAAAGCACAGTTAAGATAGATCCTCAAATGCAGTAATAAAATCACTAATTGACTAACTTGATTTTTGGTTTGGGTCCCAAATTTGTAAATGTCAACGATTTATCAAAGAACTGGATGAACATGATTCAGCAATCTTTTATTACTTCATCAAGCATATTTTGTATTACCATGTCAAGAGGTCTACTCAAATGATTTACAAATCTAAGACATTGTCCATTAGTAAGATTGCTTTCTTGCATTCTTGTATGCCTTCTTTGTGTAGGCACAATTTCACCTTCACCTCCAAATTCAACAATATTATTGGCTCTGAAATGCATTCCATTTTTTCTGTATAGGACTGAAGGACAGAGGAGTTTTATCATAATTCCCAAAACAACTAAATAGTTGAACTGCCTTCTTACACCATCCCCACTTTAATAGCTATGAATTTTACACTTAGCAATCCATGCATACTATTTAATTCTCCTGTTCCTCAATCGTAATCAGAGCCTTGTTGCTTCAAGATGTTCTGTTGAAGATATAGTGACTACTTGCACATTTTCAGAATCACAAATATTATAACTGTACAATTACTCAATTCATTCCCTGACTTTGTCACTTTGGGTAGCTTCAGCCGGGTTTTTATCCCATCTTCATTGATAGTGTAATGCAAAAGGACCTGTAAATTCAAATTTTATGATAAAATAAGACATAAAATATGCAGTGAAAAATATGAGAAACAAAAAGAATGCTGAAGAGTGAGTCTGTTATTTGAGATTCCTCTTAGACTGCACAATCTAAGAAGAATCACAATTGCGACTAATATACACACATCATGCAGTGATCAAACATCTCCTCTAGAGTGAGACTTGGACAGATAACTCATCTCAAAGGGATAAGTGCCAGCAACTTGAGGCACAGTTAAAATAAAGTTGGTTGCAAGAAGATAGAATACTCAAGGTGTTTTGTAGCTTCCAAATGCAAACATTAAGTTAACACTTAAAAGCATTAGCCAATCTCCACAATATGTTCTTGTCTTGAATATTTTCCAAAATAATAGATTTCATATTTGTACTTCTACATTGTGAAAAGAAACACATTTTCAGCCATTTGATGCCAGTAACACTTTAATCCCCCACACTGCTGAGTTTCTCAACATCGAATTTTAATAAATGTGAAGGGTTGAGAAGGGATCATTAAGTGACTAAACTGGTTTAGTTTCTGCAGGCAGATTTCCCAGCTTAACTGGTGAAAGAAAAATCACATTTCGCCAGTGGACTCCATAAAGCACTCAGTGTCAGGGCCCGGTTGCAGTGACAGTGACAATCAGAAGTGTAAAGATGTGAGGCACACAAGTTCAAGACAAGCGTGACAAAGTTTGTATGCACACCAGTTCCAAAGTAATATACAGTTACAAGAATAAAAAGCCAGCAGTTCTTTGCAGAACTATCAATTTCTTTGTAAAAAAATTTAAGATCATGATCTTTTCTTCTCATACTCAAAAATTTTTCCTGCTACCAAAATCAAAGATCTCTCACTATCTCTTTCTTTTCAAATCTTTTTATTGTATATATATAGGAAAAATAACATGAGTACATCGAAGTAACAACACTTACAATGCCTCAAAAAAAACCATCATCTTAAAGATTGAAAACAAAATTTTGTGATAACAAAAAAAAACCTACTGAGCAGAGAAGTGAGGAAAAAAAAGAGAACCCATTAGGTGTACAACCCCGGAGCCATGCGTCATACAAAAAGCTTCCAAAAATAAACATCAAACCGCCAGCAAGAAAAGAAAATATACTAAAAGAGTTTACAATTAGATCGTGGAAAAATTATATCAATTAACTCAAATGATAATAACGAGCAAATGAGCCCCAACTTTTCTCAAAATCAAGTAAAGGTTCAAAGGTTCGACTTCTAATTTTCTCCAAACTAAGACATAGCATCACTTGAGAGAACCATTGTGACAAAGTGGGAGCTGATGTATCCTTCCACTTCAACAAAATGGCCCTCCTAGCTATCAATGTAACAAATGCAATAACATGTTGGTCAGACACAGACATACCATGAATATTTTGAGGAACTATTCCAAAAAGCACAGTTAATTTATTAGGTTGTAAATTAGTTTTAAGTGCTTTAGAAATTGTTGAGAAAACCAACTTCCAGAACTGATCCAATATAGAACAAGACCAAAACATATGTGTCAGTGTAGCTATCTCAGTTTTACATCTATCACAATAACTATCAACATTAGGAAAAATTTTAGAAAGTCTCTCCTTTGTCAAATGATAACAATGTACAATTTTAAATTGAATCAATGAATGGCTAGCACAAATTGAAGAGTTAACCAACTTCAATATCCGCATCCAATCCTCCGTCATAAAAGTCAAATTAAGTTCCTTTTCCCAATCCTGTTTAATCTTAGACAAAGGACGCTTATCCCATTGTAATAATAAATTCTAAATTCTTCCAATAGAACCCTTAATCAAAGGATTCATACTCATAATAGTATCTAACAGGTCAGCCTCCAATATGTAAGGGAAATTACTTAAATATTTTTGTAAAAAATGTCTAACTTGAAGGTATTGCAAGAAGTGTGAATATGAAAGAGAATATTTATTAGTTAATTGTTCAAAGGACATCAATCTATCTTCTTTAAATAAATCCAAAAAAGAATTAATACCTTTATTCTTCCAAAATAGAAAAATTGGATCACTCAAAGAAGGCTTAAAAAAGTAATTTTGGTAAATTAAACTACAAAGTTTAAATTTTGTAAGATTAAAAGAATTGCGGAACTGGAGCCGAATTTGTAAAGAATACTTAATCACAGGATATAAGTTTAAATTAACAATTTTACCTAATTGCATAGGTAAAGGAGCCCCCAATAACAAAGTTAAATAAAACTGTTTTACAACTTTTAGTTCCAGATCTACCCAAATTGGCCAGTCAGTCTTATCAACCCAGTATAACCAAAAAGACATATATTGCAGATTAACAGCCCAATAATACATTCTAAAATTAGGCAAAACAAGACCTCCATCCTTTTTCAATTTTTGTAACTGGCACAGAAGAGTTGAGGCCAGTATAGATCAGCATTGAATGGCAGTTAATGGTACAGAATCCAGACTTTCCATAGTCAATTGTTTCATGATTATATCCTGGCAAGATGCTTTAGAAATGGAAGGTATGAAGCAAGTAGCTACAAGTCACTTGCTGTTTGTAAAATACAATTCAGTGTGAACACTACCAGCCTCTCACTAATGCAGTTGCTTTGCAGTTCTGCCACCAAACATCAGATAAAACAAAAAAATACACTCAGTGTAAAGTTCATAATACTTTAACCAATATAGATGTTCCCAAGTCAAAGCAAGATAAAAGTTAGATTTAATATGTCCATTCCATTGAGAATGGGGGAGATTGAAACAAGAGGACATGAGTTAAGAGTTAGGGGGCAAAAGTTTAGGGGTAACATGAGGGGGAACTTCTTTACTCAGAGAGTGGTAGCTGTGTAGAACGAGCTTCCAGCAGAAGTGGTTGAGGCAGGTTCAATTTTGTTGTTTAAAGTTAAATTGGATAGATATATGGACAGGAAATGAATGGAGGGTTATGGGCTGAGTGCAGGTCGGTGGGACTAGGTGAGAGTAAGAGTTCGGCACAGACTAGAAGGGCCGAGATGGCCTGTTTCCGTGCTGTAATTGTTATATGGCTATATGGATACATTTGGGGTAATAAATGGATCTGATATCAGCTCATAATTCAGACACTTCCTTTCCCTCTAACGTTAATGAGTTTAGAAGGGGAACAGGCAGTTAATCAGCCCTTTATTGTAACTTGTCTGGACAAATGGCAAAGATGCTCATACAAGTACATGACTTTCCCACTAGGACAAGAAAGCACATTTTTGACACCAGTGTACAAATTGATTCAAGGTGGAACCTGCATCAACATTCAACTTTTTGTCGGGCATTGAAATTTTTAATAAATGGATAAATGGTGGGTTGGGGGGGGCATGTAATCTTTCCCGAGCTTGGAAGGAACTGAACACTCTAACACAAGGCCCATGAAGCAAGTAAGAGGAAGGGTAACCTAACAGGGAGAAATAAGAAACAAATAATCTTGCTCAAATAAATTTAGATGTTCAGGGATTAGTAAAGTACAAGCTACTTAAACTCCACCATGGACGACCCCTAGCCCAGCTGCCAAAAATAGGAGGGATGGGCATGGAGCTAACAACCACATCCTGTGAAAAAAACAGCGCTACAGGAATGCCAACAGAAGCTCCGAAGACCTCATTCCCAGGAGAGGAAGGATCTTCAAGTGACTACAGCTTGAGAGGCTGAAAGACCTTCTCAGGCCAGAGGACTCTGGAAAGCTGCTCTCGGTGGCCTTTGCCCCAGTGGGGATGATGGACTTCAGGAGAAGAAGAAGACAAGCTTCTTCAGTGGTAGTAGAATTCAGCTCAGATCTAAAATTAGAAAATCCATCTCAAATCTAACCAGCCTACAGCTGCTCCAAAACTGACCAAAGTTCTGTATGTAGCTACTTTCCAAACCCTCACAATAAGCATACCATCACAAACTTGCTAATCAAGTGCAGTAATGATAAGCATATCATCTGAATGGGATAAAGTAACCAGACTCTACTTGGTAGATTAGAAATATAGCCAACGGTTTGACAAAAAGGTAAAGAACAAGTGAGGAGTCCCAGACCTGAAACATTAACTCTGCTCCTTGCTCCCTTTCTATGGGCGCTGCCTGACCTGCTGAATGTTTCCAGCTTTCTCTGTTTGTTTTAATTCAGATTTCCAGCATCTGCAAATTTTTCTTTTTAAATTTCTGAATGATAAAGGAAAACTTCTCATGGTTTCAAAACAAACTCCTTTATACCATTCAAGCCTATTGATTTTTAGACTTAATTGCAAAATCCCATGAAATAGCACTACATAATAGTAAATTAAGTGTTACCTAAAATTGTTACAGAACAGGTGTGAGCACATGAAAACTTTCCAATGAGACAATGTAAGAATCATAATGATTTTCTTCTTTCTTCTTTTGTATTGGCATATATATATTTTTTTTCCTGTACTCTGTGTTCTTATATATATAAATTATTAAAAATATTGGAAAAGATTTTAATAATATATCAGTGCATCTGGCATTCCAGTTCCAATGATTTTTACTCACATACAGATGCAAAAAAAAATTAAAATCTACCCCATCTCATTTGGCTCCATGCATAAATGATCACAATGAACTTCAGGAGAACTAATTTTGCCCCTTGCTATCCTTTTGCTCTTCATATAGCTATAGAAACCCTTGATATTCTCTTTCACTTTGTCTGCTGGAGCAACCTCATGTACTCTTTTAGCTTTCCCGATTTCTCTCTAAGTGTTCTCTGGCAGTTCTTATAACTCCTCAAGCACCTTATTTAATCCTAACTGCCTATACCTGATTTGCACTTTACTTTGCTTTACTAGGGCCTCAATAGCAAAGGTTTTCTAAGCCTGTTAGCCTTGCCTTTTATTTTAATAGGAACAAACAGATTATATACTCTCAGTATGCCACTTTTGAAGGCCTCCCACTTACCAAGAATCTTCATGGTAGATGGAGCACATTCTAACTGAAGTCCACTAGCAATGGTATTCTGCAGGGATCTGTTGTGGGACCCCAGCTCTTTATGGCTTTTATAAATGATTTACTGAGAAAGAGGAAGGGTAGGTTAGTAAGTTGCAGATGACACAAAGATTGGTGATGTTATGGATAATATAGAAGCTTCTTGTAGGATTCAATGGGACATAAACAGGATGCAGAGTTGGGCTAAGAAGTGGCAGATGGAGTTCAATCCAAAAAATATGAAGGGATACACTTTGAAACGTCAGACTTTTAGAGTACAAGGTTAATGGCAGGATTCTTAACAGTGTGGGAAATTCACAACTACAGATGTGCTGGGTTCTCTGCATCACTCTCTGCAGAGTCCTGCGATTAGGGGAGGTACAATTCCCATACCAGGCGGTGATGCAGCCAGTCAGGATGCTCTCAATTGTGCCCCTGTAGAAAGTTCTTAGGATTTGGGGGCTCATACCAAACTTCCTCAACCATCTGAGGTGAAAGAGGCGCTGTTGTGCCTTTTTCACCACACAGCTGGAGTGTACAGAACACATGTGATCCTCAGTGATGTGGATGCCGAGGAAGTTAAAGCTATTTATCCTTTCAACCCCAGATCCATTGATGTCAATAGGGCTAACCTGTCTCCATTCCTCCTGTAATCCACAACCAGCTCCTTTGTTTTTGCGACATTGAGGGAGAGGTTGTTTTCTTGACACCACTGTGTCAGAGAGATGACTTCTTCCCTGTAGGCCACCTCGTTATTGTTTGAGATTAGGCGAATCAATGTAGTGTCAGTAGCAAATTTAATTAGCAGATTAGAGCTGTGCGTGGCGACACAGTCATGGGTATACAGGGAGTAAAGGAGAGGACTTAGTACACAGGCCTGAGGGGTTCCTGTCCTGATCTTGGAGTTGGTTAAAAGGTTGGCACAACATTATGGTCTGAAGGGCCTGCACTGTGCTGTACTGCTCTGTGTCTTATGTTCTCTCTTCATTGTTACCTTCCATCCCAGAAAATCCATAGTTCCATTTCTCAGTCTAGTATTACACACATAACTGATCAATCTGAACATCTAAACTGAGGCTTTCACTTATTAAAGTTCTTCTCTTATCCACATGCCATGCTAATGCTTATTCATGCCAATTCTTTAGTTTCAGGGATTCAATAACACATGCCAGTAATGACTGCAGCAGGAAATTCACAACTTACTGCATTAAAAATTGCTTTCATCCCCCAAAAGCTGTAAGAATGTGTGGTGGCCTTACAACGAAATCATTTTGACTGGGTTTTTTTCAGAAAGAATATATTGATATACTTGATTGTGCACTGTGTGGTTAAACATTGATTATTCACCCTTTTATTGTATGCAGTGAATGGAAATGTGCCAAAATGGTCATTGGTATGCCTGGGTACACCACAGTTACATTTTAAGGTTCTTTTACAAGTTTATATTCAGTTTAGATTATTCCTATACAAGCTAGCTATCAACATTTCATTTACCCTGATATCTTCATAAATAGAATTCTACATAATAAAAATCAAAACCAACTGTTCAGTTTCCTTCATTTACTGATTCTATCCCATGCCTCCTTGAGTTGTGCTGTGACTTCAGAAGATTAGATCCAATTTGAAACAATTTTATTAACTAGCAAACAATGGCAGAAAAACAGCAAACATACTCATAGTAGCATAGTAAATAATAAATAGTTCAGAACCAAGGATTACAACTGGAACTATACGTGTTCACTTTCATGTCTTTTTTCACATTCTTTCCTCACCAGCTGTGGAGTTTGCTTGGCTTATCTTGTTTTGTTCGCACATTCCATTCAAGCAACGTAAAAGGTTCCAGATCAAACTCAGTAATTTGAAAAGGGCAGCTAACAGCATCCAGAGCAGTAATTGGCGTGAAACAAAATTTGGATTCATATTAAATTCAAAAAGCTGGTAATCAGAAACACATCAAAACAAATTGTACAGTTGTTGAATTGTATCATCACCTCCCTTATAGAAACTGACAGCAATCACCCGAAAAGGTCTAACTTACTTATAATGCAACGTAAATCTATCATTAAAAACTTCATCCAAACTGTTTTGATATTTTAAAATGACAAAATAGCAGTTGGTAATTGGTTTATTATTGTCACATGTACCAAGATACAGTGAAAGGTTTTTGTCTGCATGCTATCTAGACAGGTCATTCTATCCAAAAGAGCATTGAGGTAGTACAAAGGTGGAAAAGAACAGAATGCAAAATATAATGTTACAGTTAATGAGAAGGTGCAATGCAAGTAGACAAATAATAATGAGGCAGCCTACAGAGAAAAAGTCATCACCCTGATACAGTGGTGTCAAGAAAACAAGCTCTCCCTCAATGTTGCAAAAACAAAGGAGCTGGTTGTGGATTCCAGGAGGAATGGAGACGTCAATGGATCTGGAATAAAGAGGGTAAACAGCTTTAAATTCCTCTGCATACACATCACTGAGGATCTCACGTGTTCTGTACATATCGGCTGTGTGGTGAAGACACAACAGCACCTCTTTCACCTCAGACGATTAAGGAAGTTTGGTATGGGCCCTCAAATCCTAAGAACTTTCTACAGGGCAAACAACAGGAATTCTGCAGATGCTGGAAATTCAAGCAACACACATCAAAGTTGCTGGTGAACTCAGCAGGCCAGGCAGCAACTCTAGGAAGAGGTACAGTCGACGTTTCAGGCCGAGACCCTTCATCAGGACTTTCTACAGGGGCACAATTGGGAGCATTCTGACTGGCTGCATCACTGCCTGGTATGGGAACTGTATTTTCCCTCAATCACAGGACTCTGCAGAGAGTGGTGCGGACAGCCCAGTGCATCTGTAGATGTGAACTTCCCACTATTCAGGACATTTACAAAGACAGGTGTGTAGAAAGGGCCTGAGCGATCATTGGGGACCCGAGTCCACCCCAACCACAAACTGTTCCAGCTGCTACCATCTGGGAAACGGTACCGCAGCATAAAAGCCAGGACCAACAGGCTCCAGGACAGCTTCTTCCACCAGGCTATCAGATTAATTAGTTCATGCTGATACAATTGTATTTCTATGTTATATTGACTGTCCTGTTGTACATACTATTTATTACAAATTACTGTAAATTGTACATTGCACATTTAGATGGAGGCGTAACATAAAGGTTTTTACTCTTCATGTATAAAGGAGATAAGTAATAAAGTCAATTCAATTCAATAAAGTGCATGAGCTATGACGGGAAAGGCTCTTAGTTACTCTTTTTTTAAAAATAACATTAGAACATTTCTCCTCCTGATATTATATTCCATTCTTGAACATGCATCTCTGGGCTGTGAACCTCTGGAATTCTCAATCCCAGAGGGATATGGAGGTTAAACACTGAAGGTATTTAAAGAGGATGTAAATGCGTTTTTGAAGGATCTGGTAATTAAGAGCAATGTGGAACAGTACAGCAAAAGAATAGAAGCCTGGTTTAGATCAGCCATGATCATATTCAATGGATGGTAGGCTTGAGAGATCATATGGCCTACATCTCCTCCTATTTTCTTATGTTCTTATGAGTCAGATTGTGCTGGACCCATCCCGGTAGTTACACTTAACTCTTAAAGTTGCTAGTTTCTCCACATCTTGAAGGCATTGCTAATTAGCAAATTGGTTTATTATTTTCACATGCATTGAAGTACAATGAAAAATTTATCTTTCAACCCATTCATATAGTTCAATTTATTACAACAATGCACTGAGGTGGCCCATGGGAAAACAACAAGAGTGCAGAATAAAATGTTATAGTTGCAGACAGAGTGCAGCGCAAGAAGACAATAACGTACAATCTCGTAATAAAGTAGATTGTGAAATCAAGATTCTATCTTATCATATTAGGAAACTATTCAATTGTCTTATAACAGCAGAATTGAAGCTGGCCTTAAGCCTATTGGTATGTGCTTTCAAGCTTTTGTACCTTCTGCCCAGCTTGAGGGGGGAGAAGAGAGAATGTCAGGCGTGGGGAGGGTTTTTGATTATGTTGGCTGCTTTACTGAGGCAGCAAGAAGTGCAGACAGAATCCATAGGTGGGAAGTTGATTTTGAGATGTGCTGAGTTGTGTCTACAGCTCTCTGCAGTTTCTTGCAGAGATGGGTGGAGCAGTTGCCATACTAAGCTGTAATGAATCCTTAGAGGTTGCTTTCTATAGTGAGGGTGAAGGGGGATACGCAAAATTCCTTCAGCCTTCTGTGGCCATCACAGCCATTTGTAAGGGAACGGAAGTGTCAGCAGTGACCAGAGTGCATTTTGCATTATGAACTATTAACTATTGCTGGGATCCCACTCTGTACATTCTGATTTATATTGATACACTGCTTCTGATACACTCATAATAGTGTTGAACTATATACAGGGAGACATTGGAGGATCCTGTGATGAAGAAATTCATGGGTGGTGCTTCATCAACAATGTTGTCTGTTGCTACTGTTGGATTTGAATGTATAATTGTTATTGCTCTGCAGTTTAACTTTCTTATGCCTGCAGGTATGGTATTTTTATGTAATTACCGATATACATGTAGTTGTTCTGTGTGTCCTCTAGTGGCTACAGTTCTTTGTATATTTGTATTATTATGGAAGCTTCCTGGGTATCACATTATTTGAATAAGGGCTATCTGATTGGTCAACTCTTATCTACAAATTTGAATGGAATGGCTGTTATCTAGGGTATAAGAAAGCAGAGCACGTTGGCTTGCTATCTTTTCTTCTTTGTCCTTGGATTCCTGCCATTCTCCATTTCCTATTTATTTGTTTAATTAGCGCTTAATAAAACAATCATGTAGCAACAAGTTTTATGTCTCGTTCTTGACTCCCAAAAGAACCTTGGATCAAAAACATCAGAATCCAACAATTTGGTATAGTTGGCAGGATGGTTGCAAAGATTTAAGGACTCGGATGAATCCCAGAGGAAGTAGAAATTTTTAGTGCACAAACTTCAAAGGAGGTAAGAGATTCCTCTTTATATATTCTAAATTGTCCAAGAGTGAGAATATTACTGTATGTTGCTATTTTGAGAAAAGCAGATCTGTAAAAATATTGAAACTTCAGTTGCACATCTACAGAATTCTGGTTGTAGATACAAAATAAAATTTTGTCTACAATCTATACAATGTTGAGGTACAATCTGATAATTCAACTGCAGCCCCATGAAGATTTTGACATGATCCTATAAAACTTAAGTTGCAATCTACTAATGATATTCCAGTTGTAATCTACTAATATTTTGGATCATAGTCAAAATGATAAAATGTACATACAAATTAAGTGTTACATGAGACAATTAAGACAATGGTCAAAATCATGAAACCAAGCTAGGTTTATTAAAAAGATATGTGATAAGATCCAGAGAATCTCTGAGGGAAAGGAAAATACTAGAAAATATGAGTTAAAGACACAAGCAAGTGATAAATTTGATAGAATATGTGAGCGAGTGAAAAAGTGAACGAAGCAAATAATGGAATTAACTAAATAATGAGAAAGAAAAGTGAAACATGTGATAAACTACAGAAACAGTATGATAAAGACAGAAAAAAGTCAAAAGAACAATTTTCTGCATTAACTTCATGAGTGAACGAACAACGTGACAAGTGTAATCAAATTGAAGTGCAGTGTATGGTGCTTCGAAACAAAGTGAAGCAACAGGAGGAAGTTCAGCAAGGAATTCAAGTGGGCAATCCTGGGAAATGCCCCTGATACTGGACAGTCCTCCCTTACAGCACCACCAACCAAACTTTGAGGAATTTCAGCATGAACATGACAAGGACTTTACAGCGGCCTCTAGCGACTCAAGTGAGGAGGACATTAATGAAACAATAGGATTGGCAACTATGTCACAGCTTGCTCCAATAAAGACCAAATGAGTGAAGACACGCAGGACTGAAGATGGAACTTATAAAAGAAGATTGATAGTGGATTACAGGGTTGCTAATCAATGTATTGACAAGCTCACCCTTCTAGTGGCAGATCCATCAAAGATTTTCAATGCCCTGAAGACATTACACATGTGGTTTATGGTTATTGATATGGCTAATAGGCTCTAATCCATACCACAGGTGCCTAAATGTCAACCGTGAACGGCTTTCGCAGCTGATGGTCAACAACATCACTGGATGAGGCAACCACAAGGGCTCCACAAGTGTCCCACTGTCTATCACATAGATTTGAGACACCATCTGAGTGGCTTACTGGCCATTGATTCATCCATCACACAATGTGCGATGATGTCCTGATTGCATTTGATGTTGCAGACCAGCATGAACATGATGAGCTTTATTTACTCAGTTATCTATCATCCAAGGGTCACAAAGCAAATCTAGACAAGGCACAACTGCAACAAGAAGAAGCAATTTACTGAGGACAGGAAATTTCCCAAGGTAAGCAGGAAATCACTGGGGATTATGCCTACCCCATTAAGTCAGCAAAGCCACCTCCAACAGTCCAGCAACTCCAGACATTTCTGGGTTTGTATGACTACAACAAAGCATGGGTGGATTCAATGCTGAAATTGCCCAACGCTCAACAATCTGCTGACGGACAGTAAGCATTCAAATGACCCTGTGTCTCTTAATGAAGAGCAACTGAATGTGTTTCAAATTTTAAAGGCAACCCTGATAAGGGGTGCATAAGGAAACCCTGATATAGGCAAACCATTTACCCTGTATGTCAATGAGAAAGCCATGATGGCAACCTTAAGTCAAGAACATGGAAATTGACAGCACCCTGTTGGGTATTATCCTGCCAAAGATCTGATTCTGTACACCAATGGCTCTTCAATGATTGAGGGAGGAATTTGAATGTCTGGATAGGCTGTTGTTTCTAAATCTGAAGTGCTGGCATTAGGCAGCATGGGCTTCTGGTGCCTCTGCACAACAAGTAACTGAAAGCTCTGATTGAAACTTGTAAGGTGACAGATCAGCTAATATCTACACTGTTTCTCGATACGCTTTTGGAGTTGTTCATGATTTTGAAAACATATGGAGACAAAGGGAATTTTGTACAGCTGTAAGAATTCCAATCAAGAATGGCCAACTAGTACAGGAACTCATGCCTGTCATACAATTGTCATTAGAAGTAGGTGTATTAAAATGTAAAAGCCATTCCAAAATGACTACAATGGAAAGCCATGGACATGCATTCATGGATGAAATTGCAGAAAGGGTAGCAAGGGAGGAAATTAAAGAAGTAAAAAAGGTCAGAGAATTGAAAGTACTGAGAATATATGTGGAGAACCTAACAACTGAGATAAAGTTGAACTCTGTATCACAGGTGATCATACAAGATATTTGAGAGCGGCAAGCTCGATGGTCTAGGCAGGAAAAGTGGCTCTGGATGGAGAATGATGGGAGGTTAAACAGTGATTGAGTATAGAGATATGGCACTAATCATAGACTATTAGCTCCAACTACATTGCTGATTGCTGCTTTATCTGGCACAGCAGAAACAATCCCTAGGACATATTGGAGTGGAAAAGATGATAGTAGTTGTGGAATCCAAAGTTCAGTGCACAAACTCGACAACCATTTGAAAAGTGTATGACATGCCACAAAACAAATCCTGGAGCAGTGGAAAAACTACCACGATTAAGTTCTCCTGCCCCACCTGGTCCATACTTATAAGGGGACTACATTATTTTGCCAAGGTGTCAAGGATACCTAGACATACTGGTAACAGTGGACAAGTTTTCGGTGGAAGCTATCCCAACAAGGAAAGCCACTGCCACATATGCAGCAAGAACTTTGATCAAGGTCTATATTCCTAGATGGAGATTGTCGTGTCATATCAACTCTGACCAATGAACATATTTCACTGGGAATGTTTGTCAAGAATTCTGTCACCTAATGAAAGTTGAATGGTCTTTTCATTGTCCACACCACACAGAGTCATCAGGACAAGTTGGGCAAATGAAAATAAACATCAAACAACTTTTGACTAAGTATCACGAGGAAGGCATACCGTGGCCTATGGTTCTTCTTATGCCCTTATGTAGCATCAGAGCAACCACAACCAAGAAAACTAACTGAAGTCCATTTGAGGTAGTAATAAATTGTTCTATGTCACTGCCAGGACCTCCTGATATCAGAGAGGCAGATATGCACATTATGGCAGGCAGCTTAGTTAACTATTGTGTGAAATTAACCAAAACTGTCCAGTTTGCTTCTCAACAGGTTTCTGCCATTTGAAGTGATCCAACAGAGGGAGGTTCCTGGTGAGTGTCGGTCCTTTATTAAGAAAAGGCATAAGGAGCCATTCGGAGCTCAATGGAATGTCCTTATCAAGTACTCTTAGTTACAAACTTAGTGGTGAAAGTAGAAGGTAAAAGTAAGTGGATACACACTTGTCACTGAAAACACGATAAAATGAGAACAACAAGCACTATGGTTAATGTGGGAGTAACCTCTGACCCAGTGCCTACATTACTGGCCTACAGTGAACAAATCACTAACCAGCCAGAAGACTTCAAACAGAGTTGACAGCTACTGGACATTATGAAATTTATTCTAATATTATTTGTTATTGTCATATTTTGCCAATTTTCCCTACTCACAATATACCAATTAAGATGACTCACAATGCGAGTATCACGTGAGCTTACTGATGTTGTTAATGCCTCTAGCTGTTGGATATGTCAATATATACCACACACTTTGAAATAGCTGTCACACGTAAGATGGTTCTTCAAAATCATATGGGATTAGATCTTCTCTTATGGCGCGGGGGGCGGGTGGCGGGTAACGTGTGCAGTTACAGGCAATGATTGTTGTGCTTACTTACCTGACAAGACTGAAGACATAACTGATTTGGCTGATCATATCCATAAAGAAGTTAAAATACATCAGCCTCATGAATGGGATTTCTTTGATCAGATTCATTTACATCTAGTAAACTGGGGTTACACAATATTACAAGTCTTAATATTTGTCCTGATATGTTTTATCATAATTTACACCTTTTTTACTTATATAAGTGTGATCATTAATAGAGTAGTTCTAAGTCACGCAGATTACTAAGACAATCCAATGAATACCCTTTGATATTTTTATAACCTAGGTAGATTTTATATAGATAGATAGATATACTTTATTAATCCTGAGGGAAATTTGGTTTCGTTACAGCCGCACCAACCAAGAATAGAGCATAAATATAGCAATACAAAAACCATCAACAATCAAACAACAAAATGCAAACTATGCCAGATGGAAAATAAGTCCAGGACCAGTCTATTGGCTCAGAGTGTCTGACCCTCCACGGGAGGAGTTGCATGTTCAATGGCCACAGGCAGGAATGACCTCCCGTGCCGCCAGGTGTTGTATAACGGTGGAATGTGGCCGAAGTCCA
The DNA here is from genome assembly GCF_030028105.1 of Mobula birostris. Classification (NCBI taxonomy): domain Eukaryota; kingdom Metazoa; phylum Chordata; class Chondrichthyes; order Myliobatiformes; family Myliobatidae; genus Mobula; species Mobula birostris. The sequence continues at coordinate 153,923,347 of NC_092373.1, forward strand.
ACAGTGAAAAGTTCAATATCCAGTCTGCAAACACGTTCCTCGATCGTAATATGCCCCGGATTGCACCACCTGTTGTTAACCAGATCAGTAAGCACCCAGCTCCTTCACGCTTACCGCTCTCAGTGCACTTCCGGTCAGCCGGAATGGTATTACCCACCGAACTCCCCTTCTCCAAAAGTCTCTGTTGTCTCAACCCACTCCTCTTTCCTCGACTTTGTGATCCCCCTCTACATCCTCTGTGTGTTTTCCTCCGGATTTCAGCAGGGGTGTCCGCCGCTCTGCTCGCTAAACTGGCCGGCATTTGCTGGTCCGTGGAATACACTATGCGACTTTGCTTCTGTCCCGCGTGTCGGGATGTAACCATTTTCAGCGCTAAAAAAAAACATATAGAACTCTCTCTACCAGCATGTTAGAGAGGGTGCAGCTTCGACGTGTTACTGTGAGAAAAAAAATACAAAAAATAACTTAGATTAAAAAGTAAGTAAGAAGAAGAAAGTGAGAATTTTGATTATTTAATACCTAACATAGATACCATAAGTTTTTTGGCCTCTGAATTTTCAGGTGTAATGATTCTAAATGTGTGATTGAGAATCAAAGGGGGGAGGATGTTGAATTGGGCTGTATAATTGTTAATTCTTTGCTGTTTAACTCACTTATGCCCGCTTGTATTATTATATAATTACCTATATACCTGTAATTGTTCAATGTATCCTCAAGGGGTTATAGTTCTTGGTATTATACTGGAAGCTTCTTGGATGTCACATTATTTAAATGAGGGCTATCTGATTGGTTAACTCATAAACAACTCTGAACAGAGTGTCTGTTACTGAGGGTATAAGAAGAGCAGAGCACATTGGTTTGCCTTCATTTTCTTTTTCTTTCTTATCTTCTTTGTTCTTAAACTCCTGCTACTGTCGATTTCCAATTCCTTTGTTCTATCAGTGCTTAATAAAATAATTACGAAGCAACATTGTATGTGCTTCATTCTTGACTTGCGAAAGAACCTAGGATCAAAAACATCAGAGTTCGACAGTGGGCCTGCAAACCGGGCCTTTGCTGCAGGCTGCTTCATGTCCCTGTGTTCAGCTGCTTTTTTTCTTACATTCTCTCAATGTTTCAACAAACTAAAAATTTCAGATTTATTAATTTTTTGTCAACTGAATTTACAGACTTGTTCTGTGTCATTCTTTCCACACTTGTCAACTCTTCCCTGTAACTTTCTGACACATGGCCACTTCTAATGATCTTTGCCTCTTTATTTCCTAATTTCTGATCTGATGGTTGTGGCTGTGGCCTGTTCCTCACCAGCATCACACATGATGATCCCAAACCTACAATAAAACCACGCCACAGTGCAATGTGTGCAAATTATTTTCTCCCCCTTGTTTATAGCTGAAAAGATAAAGGACCCATGGCTTGAGGAACAGCTTGAATAGTTCCTTATCGTCAACTGTTCTGATTATTTTTATCCAAAAAAAAAATCATTGGGGGTGGCTAACAGAAACACAAGGCTACAGCATGAATGAAAGCCAATTAGCCCACTGAGTCTACCACCTAGAACCATGATACTGCTCATTCCATCATCCTATCAATTCTTTCCTTTCAGATGCTTATTCACATCTCTTTCAAGCGCTACAACTGAATCACCCTCAATTGGTGCCACTGATCGTACATTCCAGGCTCTAACCGTTCATAATATAAAAGAAGTTCCTCCTCATGTCACTTTCTGTTCTTTTGTTTGACTATGTCCTTCATTCTCAATCTTTCTGCCAACAAGAACAAGTGTCTCTCTTCTGCCTATATCTATATACTTCACAAACACAAGAAAGTCTGCAGATGCTAGAAATCCAAGCAACACACATAAAATGCTGGAGGAACTCAGCAGGCCAGGCAGCATCTATGGAAAAGAGTAAACAGTCGACATTTCAGGCCGAGACCCTTCATCTGGACTGGAAAAAAAAGATGAGAAAGAGCAAGAAGGTGTGTGGGAGGGGAGGAATAAGTACAAAATTGTAGGTGATAGGTGAAACTGCGCAAGGGGGAAGGATGAAGTAAGGGCTGGGAAGTTAACTGGTGAAAGAGATACAGGGCTGGAGAAGGGGGAATCTGATAGGAAAGGATAGAAAACTATGGAAGAAAGGGAAGGAGGAGCACCAGAGGGAGGTGATGGGCAGGTAAGGAGTTAAGGTGAGAGAGGGAAATGAGAATGGGAGAATGGTGAAGAGGGAGGCTATTACCGGAAGTTCAAGAAATCAATGTCATGCCATCAAGTTGGAGGCTACCCAGACGGAATATAAGGTGTTGCTCCTCCAACCTGAGTGTGGCTTCATTGTGGCAGTATAGAAGGCCATGGACTGACATTTCAGAATGGGAATGGGAAGTAGAATTGAAAAAGGTGAGGCAACACTTCACCTGTGAGTCTGTTGGTGTCATCCACTGTATCCAGTGCTCCTGGTGTGGCCTCCTGTATATTGGTAGATTGAGAGACTGCTTTGCATTTCAGTCTATGGCCTCCTCTACCACCACAATAAGGCCACACTCAGACTGGAGGAGCAACACCTTTATTCCATCTGGATAGCCTCCAACCTGATGGCATGAACTTCCAATAACTGCCCCCCACCTCTTCACCATTCTCCCATTTCCTTTTCCCATCTCCTTACCTGCCCTTCGCTCCCTCTGGTGCTCCTCCTCCTTCCCTTTCTTCCATGGTTTTCTGCCCGCTCATATCAGATTCCCCCTTCTCCAGCCCTTTATCTCTTTCACCAAACAACTTACCAGCCCTTTACTTCACCCCTCCCCCTATCCCAGTTTCACCTATCACCTACCTCCTACCATCTTGTACCTCTTCCTCCCCTCAATCCCTCCCCACATTCTTACGCTAACTTCTCATCATTTTCTAGTCCTGATGAAGGGTCTTGGCCCAAATCGTCATCTGTTTACTCTTTTCCAAAGATGTTGCCTGGCCTGCTGAGTTCCTCCAGCATTTCGTGTGTGTTGTTGTCAAGACTCTGAATGATTTTATAAGGTTCCTTGACAACCTCCGAAAAGAACAACAGCAGTCACTTTACCAAAGTCCCCCGTCAATGAATTAATTTCATTAGTTCTCCTTTCACAGTAATATGGTGCCCAGAACCAGACACAATAATAAGTTCCTTGTTCTTGCATTTTTAGTTCTATTTATAATGCACAAATTGCCAAATACCTTTTAAACCACTTTCTCAACTATCCCTGTCACTTTAAGTGAAATATGCAAAAAAAAATTAAAACATGCAATTGGGTGTATTGAGTCTGTACCAGTGTGGTGGCTGTTCACTGTTCCACACTGGGGGCCTTTCTTTTTTAGCCAAGATTCACTTTCCAACACTGCAGCTGAAACTTCCAGAGATCAAAGAGGTATTTTTGAATAGATTAAACTTCTAGCTAATGTTCTTTGTTTAGCTTCTTGTTGTAAACAGGAGCTAGTCTTCAGTTCTTAATGTAAATAGCAAGCAGTAATCAGTTTGAAGTTAAAAGGACAGCTTTGCAAACGAACAGCACTGTCTATATAAAACAAGATGCTAGCTCACAGCATGTGGGCTCAACAGATTCAGTGTGAGACAATGGGGTTATGTTAATTGGCCTGTTTCAAACCAGACAACACTGGCCAGGTTATTTAATTCAAGGAAACTGCAGACCAAATTGATCACCATCACTTAGCACACCAAATAGCTAATCAGTTAATAGTTGGATGACTTGTATGCTCAAAGAGTCTGTTTCACAGCATTAATTGTGGGAATCTGGGAATTCGGTTTCCTGAAGCAATTAGACCATTTGTGTAAAAAGGTGTCCAAAAAATATCACATGCATGTGAGGTCACCTAAGTGGCAGAAAAACAGTATAAATGTAGAGAACAGTCAGGCTTGTTAGGAATGGTTAAGGAACACCAAGAAGAAGGACAGAAAGATGAAATGACTAGAATCCATTCCTCCGCCTTTGATTTCTGCAAAAGACGATTCATTCGTCTGCAACTTGTGGGTATGTCTTTTTAGCTGATAAGAGTTATATCTGTGTTTTGGAAAACTTTTGTGTTTTCAAAATAGTTTGTATTTGGAAATCTTTATAAGATGGAAATTTTCTGTGAGGTTTAGATGTGTTCTAAGGATTTTGACGGATTTAAACGTGTATCACTAAAAATAAATGAACATATCTAAACTCCTTTGTTAGCTGGAAATATCTTGTCATTTATAGGGAAGGGGGACCGACCACTCTAATAGTGGGTGTTGGCAGCTAACTCACCATGGAGCATAAATAGGGAAGGGAACTAGTCTTTGAAGAGTAGGTGGCTACAGTATAACTATCCATACCTATCTATATTGGGTAGGGCTTAAGGTCTTTAAATTCAGAGCTTAGTGGTCGGCAAACCCAACACCATCACCTGAGTTCATTCAAATGGCAATTCAGTTAGTGCTGTTCTTTCACTCACTTCCTTTCTCTCTGCCCACTGTTGTCTGTAAGAACTTGGTACATTCACCACATGACCGCGTGGGGATCCTCTGGGTGCTTCGGTTTCCTTCCACAGTCCAAAGACATACCAGTTGGTAGAGTAATTGGTCATTGTAAATTATCCTGTGATTAGCCTACAGTTAAGTCAGGGTTTGCTGCACAGTGTGGCTTGAAGAGCCAGAAGGGCCTACTCTCGTCTGTATCTCAATAAATAGATAATGCATTTTGCACAAGTTCTTCGCTGATAGCTCACTCAGGTGACTGAGATTTATTCAAGTGCCTATTGTAATCTTTTGAACCATGATTTTCTTTACTGCCAGATCTGAGCCTGTTCTGGTCTGATTTCTCTAAGCCTATGCTTTCTACACGGATCACTGGGCACCAACTATCAGCGGGAACCCTGTCTGGTGTACATGTGCTTTAGGGACATTGAGACGATTATTAGTGTCAGTAACGCTGAAGTCAGCACTGATATTTATAACATTTGGTATCTTTCTCGTATATTTTGCTTACTCAGTTATAAATTACTTTATGGAAATCAAGTACTGGACAGATCTGACAATTAGTGTGAAGGAGATGGTGTTTCAAGTCTTTTATGAATTCAGATTACTATCAGAGAATAATACAATCATTAGAAATAAAGCGATTTTACCTGTGATTCTGCTGAAGATGTGTTCCGTTTTTAGGCTACGTTTTCTTGATAGAATTGTACATGTGATAAGCTGACAGCTCTGTGTGGATTCTGTTTATTCCTTCACAAATCCTTGGGCTCAAAGGATTTCTTTGATGGAAAGAACTCAATATTTGTACTATACTTGGCGCAGTCTTGATCTTACCTGTCTTGAACATTCTTAATTGGATTATATTTTTCATTTATGCACAGGCATTGAAGCACATACTGAACTTCAAGATAGAAAAATCTGCTTGCTGCTTATTCACGTTGCTGTGGCAGTTCATATATCAACGAAGAAACTATCCTTCAACACCACAAGGTCACCAGTGCACATATCTCAAAACCAGCCTAGCTCAACGAGTCGTTTCAATCACACTTGCCATTCCGAATGTGTTGCCCAATGTCATTAAGCAATGCAACATTCACATCACAGACAGTGGTAGGTTCTTTGTGTGAGATGTGGTTACTCTGGAAGACCTCCAGCCTCCCTCTTAACTACATGTGCACAAAGTGCATTGAGATGCAGCTTCTTAGAGACTGTGTTAAGCAACTGGAGCTGCACCTCGATGCAAAGTACCTCTGTGACCGTGACCATCAATCATAAGAATACTGCTGTGGGGGTGGGGGGGGGGAACAACCCTTCGGGGGAAGCTGCAGCAACTGGGTCTCCAGCACTAAGTCTGGCTCCATGGCTCAGAAGGGAAGGAAGGCGTGAGGAGTGTGGCAGTGATAGGAGATTCCATAATTAGAGAAGGAGGAAGTAGATTCTATTGAAGTGAAAGTGTTTCCTCCCAGGTGCCAGGTTCATGGATGTCTCAAATTAGGCCCATGGCATTCTAAAGTGGGAGGGTGAACAGCCAGAAGTCGTGGTACACATTGGTACCAACAAGAGAGAAGGAAAAGGGAGGAGATCCTAAAGAGAGAATGTAGGGAGTTAGGCAGAAAGATGAAAAACAAGACCTCCATGGTACTAATCTCTGGACTGCTGCCTGTGCCATGTGCCAGTGAGACTAAGAATCGGATACTTTGGCAGGTGAACGGGTGGCTGAAGAATTGGCGCAGAGGGCAAGGTTTCAGATTTGTGGATTATTAGGATCTCTTTTGGGGAAGATACAATCCATATAAAAAGGACGGGTTACCCCTGAGCCCAAGGGGACCAACATCCTTACAGGCAGATTTGCTAGAGTTGCTGGGGAGGGTTTAAACTATTTTGGCATGGGGATGTGAAATGGAGCGATAGGCCTAAAGGTGGGGCAGTTGGTATAAGGCCATAAGGCATAGGAGCAGAATTAGGCCATTTAACCCATCGGGTCTGCTCCACCATTCAATCATGGCTGATCCTTTTCTCCCTTTCGTAACCCATTCCCTAGCCTTCTCCCCATAACTTTTGATACCATGTCCAATCAAGAACCTATCAATCTCTGCCTTAAGTGCACCCAACAACCTGGCTTCCACAGCTGCATGTGGTAACAAATTCCACAAATTCACCACACACTGGCTAAAGACATTTCTCCACTTCTCTGTTTTAAATGGATGCCCCTCCATCCTGAGGCTGTGTCCTCTTGTCCTAGATTCCCCACCATAGGAAACATCCTTTCCACAACTACTCTGCCTACACCTTTCAACATTCAAAGGGTTTCAATGAGATCCCCCCACATTCTTCTGAATTCCAGCGAGTACAGATCCAGAGCCATCAAATGTTCCTCGTATGTCATATGACAATCATTTCATTTCTGGAATCATCCTTGTGAACCTCCTCTGGACCCTCTCCAATGCCAGCACATCTTTTCTAAGATGAGGAGCCCAAACTGTTCACAGTACTCAAGGTGAGGCCTCACCAGTGCCTTATAAAGCCTCAGCATCACATCCCTGCTCTTGTATTCTAGACCACTTGTATTGATGCTAGCATTGCATTTGCCTTCTACACCACCAACTGCAAATTAACCTTTAGGATGTTCTACACAAGGACTCCCAAGTCCCTTTGCATCTCAGATTTTTGATTTTCTCCCTCTTTAGTGAATAGTCTGCACATTTATTTCTACTATTAAAGTGTATGACCTTGCATTTTCCAACATTATATTTCATTTGCCACTTTCTTGCCCATTCTCTTAATCTGTCTAAGTCCTTCTGCAGCCCATCTATTTCCTCAATACTACCTGTCCCTCCACCAATCTTTGTATCATCTTCAAACTTGGCAACAAAGCCATCTATTCCATCATCTAAATCATTGATGTACAGGCATAAAAAGAAGCAATCCCAACTCTGACCCCTGTGGAACACCACTAGTCACTGGCATCCAACCAGACAAGTATCCTTTCATTCCTACTCGCTGCCTCCTACCAATCAGCCAATGCTCTAACCATGTTAGTAACTTTCCTGTCATACCATGGGCTCTTAACTTGGTAAGCAGCCTCATGTGTGACACCTTGTCAAAGGCCTTCTGAAAATCCAAATGTACAATATCCAATGCATCCCCTTTATCCTACTTGTAATCTCCTCAAAGAATTCTAACAGGATCGTCAGGCAGAATTTTCCCTGATGGAAAGCATGCTGACTTTGTACTATCTTGTCCTGTGTCACCAAGTATTCCATAACTTCATCCTTAACGATTGACTCCAACCTCTTCCCAACTACTGAGGTCAAGCTAACAGGTCTACAATTTCCTTTCTGCTGCCTTCCTCCTTTCTTAAAGAGTGGCATGACACTTGCAATTTTCCAGTCCTCTGGAACTATGTCCAATAATTTTTTGAAAGGTCTTTACTAATGCCACCACAATCTCAGCTACTATCTCTTTCAGAACACTAGGGTGCAGGTCATTTGATCTGGGTGACTTATGAGTTTTTTGAGCACCTTCTCCTTTGTAATAGTAACTGCACTCACTTCTCTTCCTTCACACACTGCAACATCTGGCACACTGCGAGTGTCTTCCACAGTGAAGACTGATGCAAAATATTCATTTAGTTCATCTGCCATCTCCTTGTCCCCCATTATTATTTCTCCGGCCTCAGTTTCCAGCGGTCCTATATCCACTCTCACCTCTCTTTTTTTACATACTTGAAGAAGTTTTTATTACCCATTATGCTTTTATATTTCATCTTTTCCCTTCTAATGATTCTTTTAGTTGTTCTCTTTAGTTTTTTAGAAGTTTTCCAATCCTCCCGCTAATTTTTGCTTTGTTGTATGCCCTCTCTTTTGTTTTTACATTTGCTTTGACTTCCCTTGTCAGCCACAGTTGTTCTGTTTTGCCATTTGAGATTTTCTTTATTTTTGGAATACATCTGTCCTATACCTTCCTCATTTTTCCCAGAACCTCATGTTATTGCTGCTCTGCTGTCATCCCTGCCAGCAGCTCATTCCAATATACTTTGGCCAACTCCTCTCTCATGCCACTTTAACTTCCTTTACCCCACTGAAATAATGCTATGTCAGACTTTACTTTCTCCCTATCAAATTTCAAGTTGAACTTGGTCATATTGTGATCATTGGCTCCTAAGGGGTATCTTACCTTAAGCTCCCTCTGGTTCATTACATAACACCCAATCCAGTATAGCTGATCCCCTAGAAGCCTCAACAACAAACGTCTCTAAAAAGCCATCTCATAGGCATTCAACAAACTCACTCTCTTGAGATCCATTACCAACCTGATTTTCCCAATCGACTTGCATGTTAAAATCTCCCATGACAATCGTAACATCTAGTATATAACTAGACGCAGCATGTAGTGAGAATGTGAGGAAGGAGAGGTAGATGATAGTGCAAAATTGCAGCCAGTTGGATGAGCTAAAGTGTAACAGGAGGCCAAAATCAAAAAGGGGCATGAATACAGGACTGAAGGTGTTATATTGAAATGCACACAGTGTATGGAATAAGACAGATGGTATTATAACGCATTTATAGATTGGCAGGTGTGATGTTATGGGCATCTCTGAGTCATAACTGAAAGAAGATCATAGTTGGGAGCTTAACATCCAAGGATACACATTGCAACAAAAGGACTGTAAGGTAGGCAGAGGGGGGTGCAGTAGCTCTGTTGGTAAAAATTAATTCAAATCCTTAGAAAGAGATCGGAAGGATCAGAAGATGTAGAATCATTGTGGGTAGACTTAAGAAAATGCATGGGTAAAAAGATCCTGACAGGAATTATAATGCCTCCAAACAGTAGCCAGGATGTGGGCTACAAATTACAACAGGAAGTAGCAAAGGCATGTAAAAAGGGAAATGTTGCAATAACCATGGGGGATTTAATATGCAAGTAGATTAGGAAAATCAGGTTGGTGCTGGATCACAAGAGTGGAAATTTATAGAATGCCTTGAAGATAGCTTGTGTTGAGCCCACTAGGGGAATGGCAATTCTGGAACGGGTGTTATGTAAAGACCCAGATTAGCCACTTAGATCAGATGGACTACACCAGGGCTCTGAAAGAGGTGGCTGAAGTGATTGTGAAGGCATTAGTAAGTATCTTTCAATAATCACTAAATTCTGGAATGGTTCCAGAAGACTGGAAAATTGCAAGTGTCACTACACTCTCTCAGAAGCAGGGAGGCAGAAGGAAATTATAGACCAGTTAGCCAGACTTCAGTGCTTAGAAAGATGTTGGAGTTTATTATTAAGGATGAAATTTTGGGGAACTTGGAGGCGCCTGACATGATAGGCCAAAGGGGAAATCTGCTGCAATTCTCTGAGGAAATAATAAGCAGTACAAACAAAGGAGAACCAGTGCATGTTGTTTATTTGGATTTTCTGAAGTATTTAAACAAGGTGCGGCACATGAAGCTGCTTAGCGAGATAAGAGCCCATGGTATTACAGAAACAGTACTAACGTGGATAGAAGCTTGGCTGACTGGCAGAAGGAAAAGAATGGGAATAAAGGGGGCTATTTCTGGTTGGCTGTTGGTGACAAGTGGTATCCCACAGGGGTTGGTGCTGGTACCATTTCTTTCATGTTATATGTCAATGATTTGGATGACGGAATTGATGACTTTGTAGCCAAGTTTGCGGATGATACAAAAATAGGTGGAGGAGCAGGTAGTGTTGAGGAAACAGAGTGTCTGCAGAAGCACTTAGACAGGTGGGGGGAATGGGCAAGAAGTGGCAGATGGAATATAGAGCAGGGAAGGTTATGGTCATGCACTTTGGCAGAGCGAATAAAGGAATGGACTATTTAATAAATGGGAAGAAAATTCAAAAATCAGAAGTGCAAAGGGATTGGAAGTCCTTGTGCAGGATTCCCTCAAGGATAACTTGCAGATTGAGTCAGTGGTGATGAAGGTAAATGCAACATTAGCATTCATTTCAAAAGAGTAGAATACAAAAACAAGGATGTAATGCTAAGGCTCTATAAAGCAGTGGTCAGACACACTTGGAATATTGTGAGCAGTTTTGAGCCCTTTATCTAAGAAAAGATATGCTGGCATTGGAGAGATCCAAAGGAGGTTCATGAGAATAGTCCCAGGAATGAAAGGGTTAATATATGAGGTCTGTACCCGCTGGAGTTTAGAAGAATGCAGGAGCAATCTCATTGAAACCTACTGAAGATTTAAAAGCTCAGAAAGAGTGGATGTGGAGTGAATGTTTACTCCAATGGTAGATTCTAGACCAGAAAGCACAGCCTCAAGATTCAGGGACTTCCATTTAGAACAAAGATGAGGACATTTTTCTTTATCCAGAGGGTGGTGAATCAGTGGAATTCATTGGCACAGACGGTTGTATAGGCCAAATCATCGGGTATATTTAAGGCAAGGGTTGATAGGTTCACTAATATTGTACGTGTTAAATAATATTGAACTATGAATCTTGAATATCCCTCTAAATCTTTCATATCCATATAACGATCTATGTGTCTTTTAAGTTTTGTCAATTTACCTACCTCAACCTTTTCTTTTGGTACCTTATATACCCCCTCTGTGTGAAGAGGTTGCCTCTCAGGTCTTTTTTTAAAGGGTGGTAGTGTGCAGTTAAGCAAGGGGTAGTAAATTGTGGGCATGCTATGTTGGTGCTGAACTCTGCTATGGATAGCCCACGCCAGGCTGCCAAAGTTGGAGGGTTGGGCATGAGGCTAGCAACCCTGTCCTGTAACATCCCAGAGCTATAGAAACGTCAACAGAAGCTCCAAAGACCTCAATCATGGGAAAGGAAGGATCTTCACCTTGAAACGATTTGGAAGTCTGGCCTAGGACAACAGATTCTGGTGAGCTGCTGTTGGTGGCCTATGCCGCAGTAGGGGTTATGGACTTAAATATGTATGTTGGCACTGAAAAATAGTGACACTTGTGGGCTGCTCCCTGCACGTGCTTGGACTATATTGGTTGTTGATGCAAATAACACATTTCATTCTATATTTTGATGTTTCAATGAACATGTGACAAATAAAGCTATTCTTCAATCTTTGAAAAATTCTTTCCCCTTACATCATAAACCTGTACTCTCTAGATTTTTATTCCGCCCTAGGCCCATACATGCTTGAATAAGATCACCCTTAGCAAATGAAGTGCTATCTTTTGTACTGTGAATAGTGACACGTGAATGCACTGTATTATATATTCACAATTTCTAACAATAAAGCATTCTGTAACAGGAAAAAGCTTGTTTCACTATCAGAAGGTTACGGTCCACAGGTGGTAAATCACACTGTCTTGGTTTTAAAAACTAATGACTAAAACAGAAGTTCCTCGAATTTCCCCAGGGTCTTCTAATCTCCAGTGTAACCAGGGTGAGTCCAAAACCAGGCACAGTAAGTATAAACACAAGAAAATCTGCAGATGCTGAAAATCCAAAAGAACAAACACAAAATGCTGGAGGAACTCAAGAGGCCAGGGGGCACCTATGGAAAAGAGTAAACAGACGATGTTTTGGGCTGAGACCCTTCAGCAGGACTGAATTTTGTGTGCGTTGCATAGTAAGTGTAAGTTATCCACTAATCATTCTGGTAAGGAATTCAGAAGAGACTCGTTTACAGCCGAGTGTGGAATGTACTTCAACAAAGAGTGGCTAGGCTGAATGCACAGATAAGGGGGATGCTGTAGTAGTCTGGCGTACTGACCTCTACCTTGCCAAGGCACAGCGACAACTCGCGGATACCTCCTCTTATTTACTCCTCGATCATGACCCCGCTAAGGAACACCAGGCCATTGTCTCCCACACCATCACCAACTTTATCCGCTCAGGGGATCTCCCATCCATTGCTACCAACCTTACAGTTTCCACACCCCGCACCTCCTATTTCTACCTCCTACCCAAGATCCACAAACCTGCCTGTCCAGGTAGACCCATTGTCTCAGCTTGCTCCTGCCCCCGCCGAACTCATTTCTGCATACCTCGACACTGTTTTATCCCCCTTGTTCAATCCCTTCCATGTTCGTGACACTTCTCACGGTCTGAATTTTTTCAATGATTTTAAGTTCCCTGGTCCCCACCGCTTTATTTTCATCATGGATGTCCAGTCCCTATATACCTTCATCCCCCACCAGGAAGGTCTCAAAGCTCTCCGCTTCTTTTTGGTTTCTAGACCTAACCAGTTCCCCTCTACCACCACTCTCCTCTGTCTAGCGGAATTAGTCCTTCCTCTTAATAATTTCTCCTTTGGCTCCACCCACTTCCTCCAAACTAAAGGTGTAGCCATGGGCACCCGTGTGGGTCCTAGCTATGCCTGCCTTTTTGTTGGCTTTGTGGAACAATCCATGTTCCATTCCTATACTGGTATCTGTCCCCCACTTTTCTTTTGCTACATCGACGACTGCATTGGTGCTGCTTCCTGCACGCATGCTGAACTCATTGACTTCATTAACTTTGCCTCCAACTTTCACCCTGCCCTCACGCTGTCGGAGCAGTGCTGCCAGGGTAATCAAGGACACGACCTGCCCAGCCAACACACTTTTCATCCCTCTTCCCTCTGGGAGAAGGCTCAGGAGCTTGAAGACTCATACGGCCAGATTTGTTAACAGCTTCTTTCCAACTGTGATAAGACTGCTGAACGGATCCTGACCCGGATCTGGGCCGTACTCTCCAAATATCCGGACCTGCCTCTTGGTTTTTTTGCACTACTTTTTCTATTTTCTATTTATGATTTACAATTTAAATTTTTAATATATACTATCGATTTGTAATCCAGGGAGCACGAAGAGCAGAAGCAAATATCGCTGTGATGATTGTATGCTCTAGTATCAATTGTTTGGTGACAATAAAGTATCAAGTATAAGTATAAGTTTATCTGGTCCATTTCCGACACCTCCCTCCCCTTTCTTGATCTTTTTGTCTCTATCTCTGGGGACAGCTTATCTACTGATATGTACTATAAGCCTACAGATTCTTACAGCTACCTGGACGATTCCTCTTCTCACCCTGTCCCTTGCAAAAATGCCATCCCCTTCTTACAATACCTCCATCTCCACCACATCTGCTCTCAGGATGAGGCTTTTCATTCCAGGACGAAGGAGATGTCTTCCTTTTTTAAAGAAAGGGACTTCCCTTCCTCCACCATCAACTGTGCTCTCAAACGCATCTCTCCCATTTCACGCACATCTGCTCTCACCCCATCTTCCCGCCACCCCACTAGGAATAGGGTTCCCCTTGTCCTCACCTACCACCCCACCAGCCTCCGGGTCCAACATATAATTCTCCGTAACTTTCACCACCTCCAACGGGATCCCACCACTAAGATGTCTTTCCCTCCCTCCCCCTGCTTTCCATAGGGATCGTTCCCTACGCGACTCCCTTGTCCATTCGTTCCCCCCGTCCCTCCCCACTGATCTCCCTCCTGGCACTTATCCTTGTAAGCAAAACAAGTGCTACACATGCCCTTACACTTCCTCCCTCACCACCATTCAGGGTCCCAGACAGTCCTTCCAGGTGAGGCGACACTTCACCTGTGAGTCGGCTGGGGTGATATACTGCGTCTGGTGCTCCCAATGCGGCCTTCTATATATTGGCGAGACTTGATGCAGGCCGGGAGACCATTTCACTGAACACCTATGCTCTGTCCGCCAGAAAAAGCAGGATCTCCCAATGGCCACACACTTCAATTCCATGTCCCATTCCCATTCTGATATGTCTATCCACGGCATCCTCTGCTGTCAAGATGAAGCCACACTCAGGTTGGAGGAACAACACCTTATATTCTGTCTGGGTAGCCTCCAACCTGATGGCATGAACATTGACTTCTCTAACTTCCACTAATGCCCCACCTCCCCTTCATATCCCATCCATTATTTATTTATTTATTATTAACCTTTTTCCCCCTTTTTCTCTCTCTCTTTTTTCTCCCTCTGTCCCTCTCACTATAACTCCTTGCCCATCCCCTGGGCTCCCCCCTCCCCCTTTCTTTCTCGTTAGGCCTCCCGACCCATGATCCTCTCCCTTCTCCAGCCTCGTATCCCTTTTACCAATCAACTTTCAGGCTCTTAGCTCCATCCCTCCCCCTCCTGCCTTCTCCTATCATTTTGGATCTCCCCCTTCCACTTTCAAATCTCTTACTATCTCTTCTTTCAGTTAGTCCTGACGAAGGGTCTCAGCCTGAAACGTTAACTGTACCTCTTCCTAGAGATGCTGCCTGGCCTGCTGCGTTCACCAGCATTTTTTGTGTGAGTCAATGGAGAGGTTGGCATGTACAATCAGGAGAGGCTTGTGGACATTGTGTACAACAGTGTGCATCAGTGAATTTCAACTGCCTTTTTCTGTAACTGTATACTCAGTGTTATTATGATGCAACTGTTCATCAACTATGTCAAAAAGAAGAAATTTATGAGCTCCCTCTGGATCCATTTGTATCCAATTGTCAGATACCAATCGTTCTGTTTATCCTCAGTATAAAAAACTAGCAGCATGTTCCCCTGACGACTGGACTATTGAGTGGGTCAAGGTACTGTAGCTTTAGAATGACAACCTCAGCTGGTTGGCACCAAAGCTGATCTTATTGTCTCTAACTTACGGGAGTTCAAGCCCCTGGATCAGTGGATGAGGAATCACTGACTTGCAAGTCTGTGAATCCAGGCCAGGTACTGTAGGTTAGAGCCCCAGATCCGGCCTGTTTTGTGGTTGGAGAACTACCTGTGTGTGTGTGGGTGGATGGGATGGAGAAAAGGAGCTTGTTTTGCTGTTGTTGTTTTCTTGCTCTTTAGCTTGAGTTGTTCTGCTGAACATTGTGAGTAAGCTATGTTGGCACCAAAATGTGTGGCGACATTTGTGGGCTGACCCCGGTGCATCCTCAGGTTGTGTTGGTTGTTAATGCAAATGCTACATTTCATAGAACATAGAACACAGTGCACCAGAGCACATTACCGACTCTTCAGCCCAGAATAGTGTGCCAAACTTTTAACCTACTCTTGGATCAATCTATCCCTTCCCTCCAACATAGCCCTCCATTGCTGACACTACCAACCCTGTATAATGCCTTTCCCAAAAACTCAATTCTGGAAAATGTTATAGAGCTATTAAAACAAAAACTTTGCATCATCTTAAAAGTGTCTTCCCCAGACAGTTAAGTTGATCAATGATTGCAATTAGCTCCATCCACTTCTACAGTACCTATTACCCCATCACTGCACTGTAAACACTTTAAACCTCTTTTTATAATGCTGTTCACATTGTAATACATGGTGGTATGTACATATTTATTAACATTTTATTCCATTTCTGTACTTTAACCTCTAACTTATTTTAGATACTTTTTCTTCTTTAAGATTGTTAAATTCTATTGCTTTTTGTTGCATGCCATGCTAACACACACACATGTAAATGTATATAGTGAATAAAGCTGATCCTTGATTTTCTATTGTCTATGTGACTTTCTGAAAGTTTCTTAAATGTCCCTAATGTATGTTTTGGTGTGCATGTAATAAATAAATGAATCAGAAATATAAATTCCTGAGCTCCAGCCTCTGTTCCTTGCCTTATGTAGGAGCCATGTATCGGTTCTCTATCAGTTTTGTATTCTGTATTGTGTGTTTATTGCATTTATTATAGTAACAAGTCACACGAGTGGGGGGGACAAGGTAAAAACGAATGGAGAATAAGTTACATATTCTTGCTTATTTTGCGACAGTGTGTAGCTTGGGACCAACAGAGGTCATATCTTTTGCTGACTGCTGAATAATACTTAACTTACACTTGGATATGCTTAAGTTCATTGCTTCAAGGTTGTATGATTGCTAATTGCAAATAAAGAACCAAATAAAGGGTTCAACTTTCGGAGCCATCATTGGAGCTGGGGGTGCATCATGCAAGTATAACAACTCTGTAGTGGTCACAGGCTAGTGGCAATTACCTTGTTTCGGTTTTTGCTTTGGTTTTGCTGCTACTCCTTGGGTATGTGTTTTGGTGGAGGACTTGGCAATATTTCACTGGGACTATCCCTTGTGCAAGCTGTCACCTTGAGGAAAGATGGCCAACAGGTAACATTTAGAATGGAGAGTGCTGGAGGAGAATGCAATGGATGCTTGAATTTGACCTTCACCATTCAGGACATGGCCTCTTTGCTTGACTACCACTGGGGAGGAGGTAGAGAAGGCCGAAGACCTACACTCAATGCCTTAGGAACAGCCTTTCTCCCTCTGCCATCTGCAATCTGAATGGTCTATGACCCCATGAACACTTCCTCGCTCTTTGTCTTTTGCACTATTATATTTATTTTTGTAATTTATTGTAACATTTTGTACCTGAAGTTTGTTACAGCTGGGGGAGGTGGTGGTGGTAAGCTCCCACTACCTATTAAGTGCTCCCAATTGTGTGTGTGTCTCAAATAATCTCTGACAATAAGTCCATCTCCTGTCTTTTAGGTGTTGCTTAGCTGCTAAGCCTGGTAGAACCATTTCTACTGACAGGAGAAGGGGAAAAGGCAGGTTACTAGTGCCTTAAAACGAGCGGCTTCGGGCAGATGGGGCTCATCAGTTGTGGTTGGCAGCTCATCTAGGAGAAGGAAAATTCTGATCTCATTCCATCACTACCTTCAAGTACATTTAGTTATTATCAAAGAATGTACAAATTATACACCTTTAGATTTGTTTTCTCAAAGGCAGTCACAAAGCAGGAAACCTGAAGAACCCAATAAAATAATGACAATAAAAGAGGAAAAAAGCTCACAACATGCAAACAATAGAAGCAAATGACAGCATTCCAAACTTGGATCCAGTCCCCGGAGTAGGCCCAAGCCTAGCCATATTACCATCTCAGTTCATCATATTAATGGGGCAAAAATGCTGTGAAGCTCACAGAGATGACGGCTGCTGGAGAGTGGGTTGAATATCGCGGGAAAGCGAGCGAAATCAGTCTGACCTTGCCTCCAGACCCGATACTCCGGCTTTCCAGTCAACCTGGGGCTGGCGTTTAAACTGTCCAAGCACTGAGTAGTGCTCCACTCTAGGACACGGGCCCCTGCGCAGCGACACACCCAGGCCACACAGCCCGAAGCCGTTCTCGATCTCACCAAAACAGCTCAGCAATTGGAGCAATCCAACCTTGCACCTGGGTTAGGTGGATGGGAATTGAAGCTCTTCCACATCGACTCCTCTCCAAGTTGTTCACTCCAACAGTGACGGTTATACGAACTCCGTCTGTGACCACATCTTGAGCACATTGTCCCTCGGACTTGCGATGCACGCGTATGAACCATCCTTCAAATCAGCTTCAACTTCTGCTTGCTTCTTCATTGTTTGCAGTGAAAGTTAACACAATTTCCTTCAGAAAAGGTGTTATCAGTAATGTTTTTAGTCATATTTCTTGCCAGCTGAACTACCAGTAAAGTGCCGCGAAACTTCAGTAGCGCCATCTTAAACATTGCAGCTATACCCATTCATAGAGATGGCTTTGGGAGTAAATCCCAAAGGAAATCCAGAGCTGGATTCGCTAATCAGTCCTACATTGAGCTCCTGTGACGCCACTGGTGCCAAACCCTATCAGTCTCTGCTGTTCCTTTGGATTCATCAGCTGCGTGGGGAGGACGTGCTTGCCACGTGGGCGACAGCTTACTCTCCATTTCGTACTGCTCCAGCCAGCTATCAATCAGGGCAGCGATCGAGATTTTAAAGGCAGAACATTGCAGCATTTTCTCTGAGTTGGGGAGCAACCAATCAGCAAGAGGGATTCACTAGAAAGAGCCAATAACAATAGCACAGGTGGAAGTAGTTACAGGGAAGTAGTTACCCCTAGATTGCAGGAGACAGGTAACCAGGTGACTGTCAGGAGAAGGAGGGGAAATGCAGAGTACACCTGTGGCTATTGCACTCAATAATAAGTATATAACTTTAGATACTACTGAGTGGGGATGACAGACCGGGGGGAGCCACAGTGACCGGGTCTCTGGCACTGAGTCTGGTGCTGTGGCTCAGATGAGCAGAGAGGTAAAGAGGACTGCAGTGTTGATAGGAAATTCCTTCATCAGAGGAACAGAGATGAGGTTCTGCAGGCATGATAGAGACACCTGAATGGTGTGTTGCCTCCCTGGTGTCAGTATCAGGAATGTCTCAGATCGGGTCCGTGGCATTCTCAAGGGTGAGAGCGAGCAGCCAAAAGTCTTAGTGCATATTGGCACCAATGACATCAGTAGGCAAGGTGAGGAGGTCTTGAAAAGAGATTTTAGGGATCTAGGTAGAAGGCTGAGAAACATGACCCCCAGGTTAGTAATTTCTGGATTACTGCCTGTGCCAGATACCAGTGAGGGTAGAAACAGGATTGGCAGGTGAAGCGTGGCTGAGGAACTGATGGATGGAGCTGGGGTTTCAGATACTTCTGGGGAAGGTACGACCTGTGCAAAAAGGATGAGTTACACCTGAACCGGAGGGGGTGCATATCCTTGTGGAAAGGTGGGGTAAAGTTGTTTTGGAAGGTTTAAACTTATTTGGCATGGTGATGGGAAGTGGGGTGATAGTTCTGAGATGAGGTAGCCGGTTTACAAATAGAGGCAGTGTATAGTGAGGAGAAGCTGTTGATAGGGCAAAATTGCAGTCAGCAGGACGATTTGCAATGTAAAAGGTGGACAAAATCGAAAAGGGTGAATACAGGACTAAAGATCCTGTATCTGAATGTGTGCAGTATATGGAATAAGGTAAATTAACTTATAGCGCAGTTACAGATTGACATGAATGATGTTGTAGGCATCACTGAATCATGGTTGAAAGAAGATTATAACTGGTAGCTTAATGTCCAAGGATACACTTTGTATTGAAGAGACTAGCAGGAAGGCAGAGGGGAAGGTGTTGCTCTGTTGGTAAAAATGAAACTAAATCATTAGAAAGACGTGACATTGGGTCAGAAGATTTTGAACCATTGTGGATAGGCCGAAGGAACTGCAAGGGTAAAAGGACCTTGATGGGAGATGTATATAGACCCCCAAACAGTATTAAGAATGTGGTATTCAAGTCTGGTGATCCCGGTTTGTACCAGAAAACCAGGTATGATTTGTGGAGGCCTATTTCAAGGGCGAAGAGACAATTTTGAAAGGGGTTTTAGGTGACATTGGATGTATGACAACTCTGGCAGGGTTTGCAAGACATTACTTCCTACAAACCGAATCCCAATAGCATGAATGGCTGCAATGCTTCACTACCAGATGAACTCAATGCCTTCTATGTCCACTTCGAAAGGGAGAATATAATCTACAGCTGTGAAGATCCCTGCTTCACCTGGTGAGCCTGTGATCTCTGTCTCAGAGGCCAATCTTAGGCTGCCTTTAAAGAGGGTGAACCCTCACAAAGCAAACGGTCCCAATGGAGTACTCGGTAAGGCACTGAAAACTTGTGCTAACCAACTGGTGGGAGTATTTAAGGACATTTTCAACCTCTCACTGCTATGGATGGAAGTTCCCACTTGCTTCAAAAAGACAACAATTATACCAGTGCCTAAGAAGAATTATGTGAGCTGCCTTAATGACTATTGCATGGTAGCACTCACATCTACAGTGATGAAATGCTTTGACAGGTTGGTCATGACTAAACTCAACTCCTGTCTCAGCGAGGACCTGGAACCATTGCAATTTGCCAATTACCACAATAGGTCTACGGCAGACACAATCTCAATGGGTCTTCACACGGCTTTAGGCCACCTGGACAATACAAACACCTATATCAGGATGCTGTTCATCGACTACAGCTCAGCATTTAACACCATCATTCCCACAATCCTGATTGAGAAGTTACAGAACCTGGGCCTCTGTACCTCCCTCTGCAATTGGATCCTCGACTTCCTAACCAGAAGAACACAATCTGTGCAGATTGGTGATAATATCTCGCTGATGATCAATGCTGGTGCACCTCAGGGATGTGTGCTTATCCCACTGCTCTACTCTCACTATACCCATGACTGTATGGCTAGGCATAGCTCAAATACCATCTATAAATTTGCTGATGATACAACCATTGTTGGTAGAATCTCAGATGGAGATGAGAGGGCATACAGGAGCGAGATATACCAATTAGTGGAGTGGTGTCACAGCAACAACCTGGCACTCAACGTCAGTAAGACAAAAGAGCTGATTGTGGACTTCAGGAAGGATAAGATGAAAGAACACATACCAATCCTCATAGAGGGATCAGAAGTGGAGAGAGTGAGTAGTTTCAAGTTCCTGGGTGTCAAGATCTCTGAGGACCTAACTTGGTCCCAACATATCAATGCAGTTATAAAGAAGGCAAGACAGCGACTATACTTCATTAGGAGTTTGAAGAGATTTGGTATGTCAACAAATACACTCAAAAACTTCTATAGATGTACTGTGGAGAGTATTCTGACAGGCTGCATCACTATCTGGTATGGGGGGGGGCTACTGTGGCTAGGAGTGGTGTCTCAGAAAGGCAGCGTCCATTATTAAGGGCATGTCCAGTACCCAGGGCATGTCCTTTTCTCACTGTTACCATCAGGTAGGAGGTACAGAAGCCTGAAGGCACACACTCAGCGATTCAGGAACAGCTTCTTCCCCTCTGCCATTCATTTCCTAAATGAACATTGAACCCATGAACACTAAGTCACTTTTTTAATATACATTATTTCTGTTTTTTGCACAATTTTAATCTATACAATATGTATACAGTAAATTAATTAATTAATTAATTTATTATTATTTTCCTTCTATATTATGTATTGCATTGAACTGCTGCTGCTAAGGTAACAAATTTCATGACACATGCCGGTGATAATACACCTGATTCTTATTCTGGTTCTGGTAGACTAGAAAATTACAAATGTCACTCTACTCTCCAAGAAGAGAGAGAGGCAGAAGATAGGAAACTATAAGCCAATTAGTCTGACCTTAACAGTTGGGAGGATTTTGGAATCGAGTATTAAAGATGAGTCTCAGGGTACTTGGAAGCACATGTTAAAGTAGGCTGCAGTCTGCATAGTTTCCTCAAGGAAAAATCTTGCCTGCCAGATCTGTTGGAACTCTTTGAAGAAATAACAAGCAGGACAGACAAAGGATGATCAGTGGATGTTGTGTAGTTGGATGTTCAGAGGGATTTGACGAAGTGACGCATATGAGGCTGCTTAACAAGCTACGAGCCCATGGTATCACAGGAAAGATGTATGGATAATGTAGTGGCAGATTGGCCAGAGGCAAAGAGTGGGAATAAATGGACCCTTTTCTGACTAGCTGCCAGTGACTAGTGGTGTTCCACAGGGGTTTGTATTGGGACCAATTCTTTTTATATTATATGTCAATGATGGAATTGATGGCTTTGTTGCAAGGTTTGCAGACAATATGAAGATAGGTGGAGGGGCAGGTATTTCTGAGGAAATAGAGAGGCTACAGAATGATCTAGACAGATTAGGAGAATGGGCAAAAAAATTGAAGCTGGAATACAGTGTCGGGAAGTGTATGGTTATACACTTTGATTGAAGAAATACACTTTGGTTGACTAAATGGAGAGGAAATACAAAAAACTGAGACACAAAGAGTCTTGGGACTCCTTGTGCTGGATTCCCTAAAGGATAACTTGCAGGTTGAGTCTGTGGTGAGGAAGGCAAATACAATGTTAGCATTCATTTTGAGAGGACTAGAATACAAAAGCAAGGATGTAGTGTTGAGACTTTATGGTGAGACCTCACTTGGAATATTGTGAGCAGTTTTGAGCCCCTTATCTTAGAATGGATGTGCTGAAACTGGTAAGCTTCAAAGAAAGTTCATGAAAATAATTCCAGGATTGAACGGATTGTCATATGAAAAGCGTTTGATGACTCAGGCCCTGTATTCACTAAAATTCAGAAAAATGAGGGGTGACCGAATTGAAACCTATCCAACAGTGAAAGGCCTTGATAGAGTGAATGTGGAGAGGATGTTTCCTATGGTGGGAGAGTCTAAAACCAGAGGACACAGCCTCAGAATAGAGGGGCATCCTTTTAGAACGGAGATGAGGAGGAATTTCTTTAGCCAGAGAGTGGTGAATCCATGGAATTCTTTGCCACAGGCATCTGTGGAGGCCATATTTATATATATTTAAGGCAGAGGTTGATAGATTCTTGATTCATCAGGGCATGAAGGGGTACAGGAAGAAGGCAGAAGATTGGGGCTGAGAGGATAATTGGATTAGCCATGATGAAATGGTAGAGCAGACTTGATGGACCAAATGGCCTAATTCTGCCCCTATATCTTATGTCATGTAGACAGCTCAGATGCTACATCCATGGACAACCCCAACCAGCAGAGAGTCTCACATACAGTAATATTCATGTCTTGCACTGTACTGCTGCCACAAAACAACAAATTCAAAGATTAGAGGAGATTTCATGACATATGTCAGTGATAATAAACCTGATTCTGATTCTGCATCTGACTAGAAGGATCATGTGACACTTGGATGGGAACATGGATAGGAAAGGTTCAGAGGGATATGGCCCAAATGCAAGCAAATGGGACCAGCTCAAATGGGCAATTTGTTCAGCATGAACAAGTTGGTCAGAAGGGTAAGCTTCCAAGTCGTATGAGTCTATTTCACTGTCAGGCCATTTCCATTTGCACCAAATCCTATTTGGTTCTCCCCAATTCTGATCAACTCACCCCAGATTCTATCACCCAACTACAACACTAGGGACAACGTACAGTGGCTATGTAACCTAGCAAGCCACTCATCTTTGGAATGTGGAAGTATTCCAGAGCACCCGGTGGAAACCCACACCATCATGGGGAGAACATGCAAGCTCCACAAAGACAGCACCAGAGGTCAGGATCAAGCCCTCATCACTGGCTCAGTGGGGCTTCCAGGACCGATGGACATTCTGTACTTCCGTGAAATGTTGTGATTTTTTTTTAAATGAGAGAAGAAATTAACGAATTAGATGTACCTGTATTGTAAGCTGCTGTTTCTGAGCCCAGCCAGAGCTCTGAGCTAGATACAAAAGGGTGTAGATGCCAGAATCTGGAGCAACAATCTACTGAAGGAACTCAACAGATTGAGCAGCAACGGAGGGGGGAAGAAATTGCAAACAGTTCCTGTCAATTAGTATCTGATACACATGATCTATATTGGATTTTACTCATCCATCCTTTAATACTGAGAGGTCCCCTCCTTTAGCCCACATCGAAAGAGATTTTCTGACGCAATTGCTATATTGTGACAAGCATGTTATTTAACAATATTGCCATATTGTATTCAATAATTTTGGATCATTTAGACGATTCTGACCCAAGGGAGTCATTTATGGCATATACTGATCATCTCAGCGGTGACGGAAACTCTGCCCTGCATTTGTTAGTCACAGAGGTATACAGCATGGAAGGAGGCCCTTTGATCCAACTGGTTGATGCTGACCAAGATTCCTTTCTAAACCAGTCCCTCTTGCCCATGTTTGGTCAGTATGTTTCTAAACTTTTCCTACCCATAGGCCTGGCTAACTCTTTTAGATGTTGTTGCCTCTAGATCCGACTACTCCAATGACCACCAGCTGAAATTCCTTGGATCTTCATATATCTTAGGTTCCTCCTGACACAGTAGAAGGCCATTCATCCCAAGAACTCAGTGCTAGCTCTCAGTCATTGGCATTCATAGGAAGATAAGAACCTAGGATGTGGAGTAGGCTACTCTCTAGGGCAGAGAAATCCGGCAATTCCTGTGCAGGAAGAAGCTCCTCAGCACCTCAGTTTTTATAACGATAAAGATTATGAAGATTAGCTTTATTCATCGTATGTACATATATGCAAGAAATACTCATACACACATGACAAAATAAAACTAATTGGGCACCACAGAAGCAAAGTGATAGTGCAACGCTATTACACCTCTGAGCGTCTGAGTTCCAAGTTAAATCCTGGCATCCTGTGTAAGGGTCTTTGTATGTTCTCCCCATGGAATGCCTGGGTTTTCCCCGGGTGCTCTGGTTTCCTCCCAAAGTTCAAAGCTCGTGTGAGTTAATTGGTCATTGTAAATTGTCGCATGATTAGGTTAGGGTTAATCAGGCTTGTCGAGGGTTGCTGTAGAGGTATAGCTTGTAGGGCTGGGAGGGCCTACTCCATGCTGTATTGCTAAATAAATGAACTTTGAAGAATACAGTGAAATGCATTGTGTTGTGTTGATGACCAACAGAGTCCAAGGATGTGCTGGGAAAAGTTAAGTGTGAATAAGTACATGGACGGAAAGAGTATCGAGGGCTATGGTCTGGGTGCAGGTTAATGGGACTTGCAGCATAAACGTTCAGGATGGTTTAGATGGGCCAAAGAACCTATTTCTGTGCTGTAGTATTCTATGACTCCACCTACCTTGGCATATCCTTATATGGTTCAATATGATCACCCCTCCTAACTCAGATGATCACCCCTGTTTCTCTTTAAAACAATTCCCCAGGGCTGTGAAAATGTTTCATTCCCATTTCCACCCCAAACTGCATAGAATTTAAGACCTGACCTTGCACCTGTACTGTAAACAACCCAGGCAGATGGGTTGAGAAAAGAGTTGAATTGAATTGTTAAACAGCATCAAATGAACAGAACAGGTTCTGCTGACCAAAGTCCTGGAAAACCATTGCTGATGAAACAACCTCAGAACATTTTGAATTCCTGAATTCCTGACAAGATGGGGAGATACAGAATGAACGTCCTTTAATTTCACAACTGATATTCCCTTTGAACATTACTTGAGTAACACATACTAAACCAGGGAGGAACTCAGCAGGTCAGGCAACATCTACAAAGGGGAATAAATAGCCGACGTTTCAGACTGCATCAAAGTTCAAAGTAAATACATTGTCAAAGTATTTATATGTCACTATATACTACTTGAGATATATTTTCTTGAAGGCATTCACAATAGAACAAAGAAATGCAATGGAACCAATGAAAAACTGCACACAAAGACTGAAAAACAACCAATGCACAAAAGAAGACAAAAAGGACAATATAAACAAATAAATAAATAATACTGAGAGTGAGCTGTAGAATCGAAAGTGAGTCCATTGGTTGTGAAATAGGCCAGTGTTGAGGCGAGTGAAGTAATTCGTGCTGGTTTAGGAAACTGATGCTTGAAGGGAAGTAACTGTTCCTGAACCTGGTGGTGTGGGACCTAAGGCTCTTGTTTCTCCTTTCTAATGGCAGCAGCGAGAAGAGAGCATGGCCTGGATGGCTTGAGAACTCGAAAAGTGGGGGAACGAGGTGGAGTACAAGCTGGCAGGTGATAGGTAAGACCAGACGAGGTGGAAGGAGGGTGGGCAGGAGAGTGAGGACTAAGTGAGAAGCTGGGAGGTGGTAGGTGGAAAAGGAAGAGGGCTAAAGAAGAAAGGATCTGGTAGGAGAGGACAGTGGAACATGGAAGAAAGGGAAGGAGGATGGGCAACTGAGGAGAAGTAAAGGGCTGAGAGGGTTGCCCTTTTCCCTCACAGCTTCTTACTTCATCCCTTCTCATCTGCTTTCATCTACCACCTGCCAGTTTGTACATCTTACCTTCCACCAACCTTCTTATTCTGGCTTCTATCTTCTTCCTTTCCAGTTCTGATGGAGGGTCTCAGCCAGAAACATTGACTGTTTATTTCCCGTCATAGACCCTGCTAGACCTGCTGAGTTCCTCCAGCATTTAGTGTGTTGCTCAAGCTTTCCAGCATCTGCAGAATCTCTTGTGTCCCTAATAAATATTGATGGTGTGTGTCTCCTGTTTAAATGAGTGCAAGTTATACTTCTTCCTTTTTAAAACTGTGCTATATTCACCAGCCTCTGGCCCATTGTGCTAAGGAAGTCTTCATGGAGTACTGGTCTGTGTAACCTGAGGAATTGCTGAAGTCAGGTATAATAACCATGTTCAAGAGACAAAGAACATAGAACATAGGACATTACAGCACACTATAGGCCCACAATCTTATACCAGTCTTTTAACCTATTCTAAGATCAATTTCACCCTTTTCTCCCATATAGCCCTCCACTTTTCTTTCACCTATGTGCCTATCTAAGAGTCTCTTAAATGTCCCTAATATATCTGCCTTTGCATTTAGACAAAATTTCAAAAGATTCTGAAGGTACTCCGACCGTTTGCATCATGGTCTGGTACCAAATGCGCAGAGACATGAGAAATTGCCGAGCACAGCGGACTCTGCCCAATATTTCATGGACAAATCTCTCCCCACCATTGGGAGTACGTACATGGCCATTATCCAAGCCATGTCACCTTCTCACAGCTACCATCGGGCAGGGGCTACAGCAGCCCGAAGTCCCACACCACCAGGTTCAAGAACAGCTACTTCCCTTCAACCATTCGGTCCTTGAACTAACTAGAACAATCTTAATCACTAGAGCTTAGCAACACTATGATCACTTTGTACTAACATGGGCTTTGTTTATTTTTTTCTTCTCACCGTGTTCTTTTTTGTGAAAATTGTTTAATTCAAGTTTATGTTTTTATTGTAAATGTTGCTCAGATGATGCCATGTGGCTGTGATGCTGCTGTAGGTAAGTTTTTCATTGCATCTATACAAGCATGTAATTGTGCATTTGACAATAAACTCCTCTTAGACTTGAATAGGTAAGGTATGGAGAGATACAGTTGTAATGCAGGTTAATGGGATTAGTGTAAATGGACAGAAAGGTTGTCATGGACAAGATGGGCTGAAGGACCTGTTTCTATGCTCTACAACTCTCTGCCTCTGTGACTATATTTGACCAAGTGTGAGCACAGTTGCTTTTCTCATGGAACAATATTCCGGATATTCAAAGAAAATTTATTAACCAAGTACTTTATATATATGTTACCACATATTACCTTGAGATTCATTTACTTGCAGGCATTTACAGGAAAATAAAGAAATACAATAGAATCTACAATAAACCATACATAAGCAAAGACTGACAAACAACCAATGAACAAAAGAATGCACAAACTATGCAAATAAAAAATACTGAGAAGAAGAGTTGTACGGAGTTCTTGAACGTGGGCTTGTAGGATGTGAAATCAGCTTAGAGCTGTGGTGAATGAAGTTATCCATGTTGGTTCATGAGCTTGATGGTTTTATGTTCCTGAACCTGTTAGTGTGAAACCTAAGGCTCCTGTACCTCCTACCTGATGATAGTAATGAGATGACAGCATGGCCTGGACAATGGAGCATTTGATGATGGATGCCGCTTTCTTCTGGCAGAGCTCCTTGTAAGTGTACTCAATGATGGGAAGTTTTACAATTCCATGGAATTGTAAAATGAGGATTGCAGAAGACTATCCAGAGATCTGGGCATTCATTGCCTGTGCAATATTTCAAAAGGATTACTTACTTACTTTGCTGCTGACTTTGGAACCTATCTCTGTGCAAACAGTTTGTTGTGTTTCCCTGTGTCACAGAACTGACTACACTTCTAAAATTAACTCTTTTGCTACAACATTGGCTCCCTACAAAATCTTTCAGACTCCTCCCCAATCAGAAATCCTGCTTGAACCATAATATCCACAATCTGTTGAGAGCCACATCAGAGGCATTCATGTTTGGTGACCAGAAAGTAACAGGATGTCCAGGTACAATCTGCAGAAAGCCATTTCCCAGGTGAAATGGCATTTTTGGACTAAACTTGTATCAATGAAGGATGCTAGGCACCTGTGGTAGAGCTTGAATGATATGACGTCTTACAAAGTGAAATCAAGTTACATAGGTGACAATAGGGCTTCATTTTCTGATGAGCTCAATGCCTTCTGTGTTTGCTTTGACCGTCAATACATGGAGGAACCATCACCAACTTCCATAGCCCTCGATGACCCTGTGATTTCAGTTCTGCTGCCATGTGAGAGCATCCTTCAGGAGGGTGAACCCATGGAGAGCATCCAGCCCAGATGGGGTACTTGGGTGAGTACTAAAGACCTGTGCTGATCAGCTGGCTGGATTGTTACTAAGATCGCTAACCTCTCACTTCAACATTCTGAGGTGCTCCCGTGCTTCAAGCAGGCTTCAATTATACGGGTGCCAAAGAAGAACATGGTAACCTGCCTCAATGACAAGCATTCATTTACATTCACAGTGATTAAGTGTTTTGAGAGGTTGCTGATGAAACATAGCAACACCTGCCTGAGAAGTGACTTAGATCCACTCTAATTTGTCTACTGGCACAACAGGTCCGCAGCAGAAGCCATTTCATTGGCTCTTTGCTCAACCCTGGAACATCTCAACAGCAAAGATGCATATATCAGTATGTACTTTGTCGATTACAGCTCGGCATTCAATACTATCATCTCCTCAAAACTAATCAATAAGCTAAAAAGAACTTGGCCTCAATACCTCCTTGTGCAATTGGATCCTCGATTTCCTCACTTGCAGACCCCAGTCAGTTCAGATTAGCAGTAACATCTCTTCCAGAATCTCCATTAGCACAGGAGCACCACAGGGCTGTGTGTTTAGCCCCCTGCTCTACTCACTTTATACTTATGACCGTGTGCTTAAGCACAGCTCCAATGCCATATTTAAGTTCGCTGACGAGACCACATCAAAGGTGGTGATGAATCAGCATATAGGGATGGAGATTAAAGCTCTGGATGAAGGGTACCACAACAACCACCTCTTACTCAACGTCAGCAACACCAAGGAGCTGATTATTAACCAGGAGGATGAAACCAGACATCCACAAGCCAGTCCTCCCTCATCAGGAGATCAGAGGTGAAGAGGGTCAACAACTTTAAATTCCTTGGTGGTATTATTATGGAGTATCTGTCCTGGGCCCAGTGTGTAAGTGCAAAAATGAAGAAAGCACTGTAGTATTTCTATTTCCTCAGAAGTTTGCAAAGATTCAGCATGACATCTAAACGTTTGACAAACTTCTATAGATGTGTGGTGGAGATTATATTGATTGGTTGCAAATCAGCATGGTATGGAACCACCAATATCCTTGCATAAAATATCCTACAAAAAGTAATGAATATGGCCCGGTCAATAGACAATAGACAATAGGTGCAGGAGTAGGCCATTCGGCCCTTCAAGCCAGCACCGCCATTCACTGTGATCATGGCTGATCATCCACTATCAGTATCCAGTTCCTGCCTTATCCCCATAACCTTTGATTCCACTATCTTTAAGTGCTCTATCCATCTCTTTTTTGAAAGCATCCAGAGACTTGGCCTCCACAGCCTTCTGGGGCAGAGCATTCCATATATCCACCACTCTCTGGGTGAAAAAGTTTTTCCTCAACTCCGTTCTAAATGGCCTACCCCTAATTCTTAAACTGTAGCCTCTGGTTCTGGACTCACCCATCAGCGGGAACATGCTTCCTGCCTGCGCGTGTCCAATCCCTTAATAATCTTATATGTTTCAATAAGATCCCCTCTCAGCCTTCTAAATTCCAGAGTATACAAGCCCCGTCACTCCAATCTTTCAACATATGACAGTCCCGCCATCCCGGGAATTAACCTTGTGAACTTACGCCGCACTCCCTCAATAGCAAGAGTGTCCTTCCTCAAATTTGGAGACCAAAACTGCACACAGTACTCCAGGTGTGGTCTCACCAGGGCCATGTACAGCTGCAGAAGGACTTCTTTGCTCTTATACTCAATTCCCCTTGTTATGAAGGCCAGCATGCCATTAGCTTTCTTCACTGCCTGCTGTACTTGCATGCTTGCTTTCAGTGTCTGATGTACAAGAACACCTAGATCTCGTTGTGCTTCCCCTTTTCCTAACTTGACTCCATTTAGATAATAATCTGCCTTCCCATTCTTACCACCAAAGTGGCTAACCTCACATTTATCCACATTAAACTGCATCTGCCATGTATCTGCCCACTCACCCAGCCTGTCCAAGTCACCCTGCATTCTCATAACATCCTCCTCACATTTCACACTGCCACCCAGCTTTGTGTCATTGGCAAATTTGCTAATGTTACTTTTAATTCCTTCATCTAACTCATTAATATATATTGTAAACAGCTGCCGTCCCAGCACGGAACCCTCCAGTACCCCTCTGGTCACCACCTGCCATTCAGAAAGGGATCCATCAATCGCTACTCCTTGTTTTCTGTCAGCCAGCCAATTTTCAATCCATGTCAGTACTCTGCCCCCAATGCCATGTGCCCTAATTTTGCCCACTAATCTCCTATGTGGGACTATATCAAAGGCTTTCTGAAAGTCCGGGTACACTACATCCACTGGCTCTCCCTTGTCTATTTTCATAGTTACATCCTCAAAAAATTCCAGAAGATTAGTAAAGCACGATTTCCCCTTTGTAAATCCATGCTGAGTCGGACCAGTCCTGTTACTGTTATCCAGATGTGTCGTAATTTCATCTTTTATAATTGACTCCAACATCTTTCCCACCACCGACGTCAGGCTAACCGGTCTATAGTTCCCTGTTTTCTCTCTTCCTCCCTTCTTGAAGAGAGGGACAACATTAGCCACCCTCCAATCCACAGGAACTGATCCTGAATCTATAGAACATTGGAAAATGACTACCAATGCGTCCACGATTTCTAAAGCCACCCCCTTAAGTACCCTGGGATGCAGACCATCAGGTCCCAGGGACTTATCAGCCTTCAGACCCAACAGCCTATCCAATACCACTTCCTGCCTAATATAAATTTCCTTCAACTCATCCATTACCCTAGGTCCTTTGGCCACTATTACATCTGGGAGATTGTTTGTGTCTTCCCTAGTGAAGACAGATCCAAAGTACCTGTTCAACTCGTCCGCCATTTCCTTGTTCCCCATAATAAATTCTCCCGCTTCTGTCCATCACAGGTAAAGTCCTCTCCACCACTGAGCACATCTATATGGAGCATTGTCACAGGAAAGCAGCATCCATCATCAGGGTCCCCTACCACCCAGTTCATGCTCTCTTCTCACTGCTGCCATCAAGAAGAAGGTACAGGAATCTCAGCACTCACATCACCAGGTTCAAGAACAGTTATTACCCTTCAACCATCAGACTTTTGAACCAGTGGGGATAACTTTTCTTGCTCCAACACTGATCTATTTCCACAACCTATGGACTCACTTTCAAGTGCTCTTAATTTCATGTTCTCAATATTTATTGCTTATTTATTTATTTTTTATTATTTTTATTTATTTTCTCTGCTCAAGCTGGTAAAACCTGAGGTACAGGCATAGCAAAGCACATATGTTTGTCAATTGTTAGGAACTTTCAGACTATTCTAGTGGTGTTTGGTATTGTGGCTCTCTAGAGAGCTACATAAATATTGCTGTCTATGTCTAATTGTTTAATGCTATTGTGTGGTGACTTTAGGATAATACCAGTTGTGGATATTACAATTGGGTACAATCCAGGTATCTTCTATAGATACATGGATGGGAGAGGTCTGGTGGGTTATGGGCTGGGTGCAGGTCAATGGGACTAGCGGAATAAAGTTACGGCACAGACTACAAGGGCCGAATGGCCTGATTCCTGTGCTGTAGTGTTCTATGGTCCTATGGATGGTGTATAGCCTGTTCATATTCCGTAGTCTTTCAATTTCCACTTTTAATTCAGCATATCTGTGGTGTTTTTCATTTATTGATTTCTATATGTTATGTGTGTTTGGAATGGCTATATCTATTAAGTAAGCTGTTCTTGCTTGTTTATCCTGTAACATTATATCCAGACAGTTATTATGGGTTGTCCCATCTGTAATAATTGATCAGTTGTAACATAATTTGGAGGACTCTAAAACTGGATCAGGCTTGTAGTTATAGTTAGTATGGTGTCTTTTATGAGTTTGTATTTTAAAGCAAGATTTTGGTGCATGATGCTTGCCACTTGATTGTGTCCATGTTATTAATCAGATTGAGTTAATCTGCTGCAGGATCCTCAATATGTTGGATTGTTTCTGGTTTCTCTTGGTATTTTTTGAACTTATCATCTTGGATTTGTTGGTCTTTTATTATGTATTTTGATAATTTTATGTGTTAGCAACCTTGCCCTGAATTGCCCCCAAGGAATCCTTCTGTTTCTGGGAAGAGGTCTCCAACTCTGAACTAAGTGTTTGATACTTCCTTGTCAACATCTGATCTGCTCATATCATGGGGATGCCTTCTATAGAGGGTTATACTCTTCCCTTGGTTAACCTTTTCTTCTATAGTAATAATTTCTTCATTTTTCTGGATTGTGCTTTCATTTAAGTTTAGTGGTATGTACTTCTAATCAGAATAGCATATGGTAGATAGCATGGAGTGCTGAACCCTGTTTTCATTGATGAAAATATATACTTAGAAGTTTTATCTATTGTGTAATTTTTTAATGTCTGTTATTATTGCTCCTTCTGACCTAGGTAATGTTACTCCAAATGCATTTCAGTGTACATAGTGTTTCCTAAAATTTGTCATTTCAGTTCTTATTTTTCTTTGTAAATTTTCCAGATCAGTTTTGGATCAAGATGTTATGCCAAAAGGATTCATTAATATGGGTGTAACAAAAGGGTTTATTTCCTTTGTTATATTTTTATTATTGAACTCCGTTTAGCAGATTTTCTTAAGCCCTGAAGTAAAGTCTTTTGAACATTTTCCATTTATTGTGCTATGATCTATTTTCTTTGCCAGATACTTACATAATACATATTCATCCATCAGTTGTACAGTATCCTGCTGCTCTGTTTTATATTCTGTTAGCTCTATTGCATCTTTCTTTATGTTTAATGTTCTACACTTATCTAGCCCAAAGTTCATGTTTATACCTTTTGAAAATAGTTCTATTATTTGAATTAATTGCTTTAGCTTTACTGATGAAGGAGCGAATAATTTCATATCGTCCATGTGTAGAAGATGGACCAAGGTATAATTTCCTCGGTTGTTTCTGATTTAGTAGCCAATTTTCATCCAATTCAGTAAATTAGAGAGCAGGTTTAAAACTAGACAAAACCATAGTGGACTTAGAGAGTCGCCCTGGAAAATGCCTCGGTGTATTTTGATACCGGTGGGTGCTCTTTTTTTGGTTGTTAGTAGATCGAACGATTGTATTATTCCAATGCTTCATCAGGTGTTGAAGGAATTTCTCAAGCATTGGGTGTAATTTATATATCTTAAGCACTTCTACTAACCATGAGTGTGGGACAGAATCAAATGCTTTTTGGTTGTCAATATAACAACATGAAAGATTTGCTGGGCTTGATTTAGAATTACAGAATCAATTAGCAGTTGTTCTTTACGTACTATCATACCCTTACAATATCCTTTCTGATCTTCTGTAAGTATATTCTGCTCGTCTAAATCAGATACATGATGTTACAATTTTATACATAGTTTGTAAAAAAGTAATAGGATGATATTTTGTTGGGTCAATTGTGATTTGTCCTTTAGGTAAAAGATGTGTTTTACCTACCATCAAAAAATCAGGAAATTTTTCAAGATTTTTAAGAAAATTGTTGATATGTATTAATGGTAGAGATGAGGGCAAGTAAATTTCTTACACCAATGATTATGAATATTATCACTGCTGGTAGTTTTCCATTTGTGGGTATTTTTTATAACCACTTTTAGCATATCCATTGTAACTACAGGTGTCTGCATTTGTTAAATTGTGTGAGTGCATTCTTTTTCCTCCGTAATTCAGATTGCTTCTTGATTGTGCATCAATTTTAGATCAAAAGTTCATTATATCTGTGTTCGTTGGTAACTCTGTGCGAGGGTTGGTGACATTTTGGCATATCAAATTTAGTTTCAAGGTCCTATATAAGCCCCTATCATTGTTCCTGAATTGATGATTCTATTTTCTTTGTTTGGTGCATTTCATGTACATATTTAGTCTGGCTTTGTATGCAACAAGCTTTTTGCTTTGTTTAGAATCTATAAATTCTACAATGCTTTTGTTATGTTAATTGCATCTTTTATGGACCTTATATTCCTTTAGTATTTCCTTAGCTTTTCTCTTAACCTTCTTGCTTGGGTTATCAGTTTTATACTCTATTAAGCAGGCTATTTCTGCTCTTAAGGTTTCAATTTTATTACTTAATCTGTTCTACCTTTTCGGAGTTCTCATTTCATTACTCAGTTTTGAGCTTCTATTAATGAATGTCCCTATTTTGGAGCCATTGCACTGCACTGCAGTTAATGCTGCACAGTATGCTATTGTGTGTAGTTCTTCAAATGTTTCAACTTTTCCTAAATATTGTGGTAATATAATATTGTTCAGTGTGTTAAACAACTTTTGCAAATTTTGATGATGCATTTTGTTTTGGTATGTAGGGTCTTTTAGTTGGGCCAGTGCCTATGTATTCTGTCAGTGTGGTGTTAAAAGTTAGGATAATTTTATCTGTAAGCTCAGCTTCATCATCAGCATTCTGTGGAGGCCTTACATTTGTGTTGTTGCTATTACTGTCAGGTTATGGAGCAGTTGTTGAAGTAATTCTATTTTTATCAGCGCTTTAGGGGAGGCATCTTCATTATTTTCTTGTATGGCATTGTTGTGGTCTTTAGGTTGGTTTCTTTCTAGCTTTGTGCAACTTTATGTTTTATTTGATCTAACATGTCTATAGAAATTAACTTAATTTTATTATAATTCTACATTGACCTGCTATTCATTGTGCATTTACTTGCATGAAGGCATATTGCGTAATAAACTGTTGCTGAAGTTTGTCCCTGTATCCAGTCATATCAGTTTCAAATTCTGTTACTTAGTAATATACACACATTATGAAAGTGTTAACTTCTAATGACCATTTCTTGCGTCTTTCTTCACTTAACCGCTTGAGTGGTCTCAGTTGTAAGTGGACAGCGTCCCTGAGAAACACCCACAGTAGTCGCAACCTGCTATGTTGATGGGCTACTTTGAGTGCTGGCTGTGCTTGTTTTTGTTGGGTTTCATGGTGCTTGTCCACCACGAGCAGTTTGCTAACTCTCATGTACAGCACTAGCTCCAGGCATGCTCCGGCGATCCCCAGGCAGTGGTGACGTTACTCTATTTTGTAGACATCTCTCCATTTCTAAAGTGAAAGGGTATTGCTTTTTATACCTACAGCCAGGTTTTGATTGCAACTGCCCCTAACATGGGGAACAGATGCCGACCAGAGACACCACCCAGTCTGGGTACAGACATGCCTGGATTTGTTGTTGCTGTTGTTATTATTATTATTATTAATTTTTTCCTTCTTTTTATATTTTCACAGTTTGTTGTCTTTTGCACATTGGTTGTCCGCCCTGTGGTGCAGTCTTTCATTGATTTTATTGTGGTTATTGAATTTATTGAGTATTCCCACAAGAAAATGAATCTCAGGGTTGTATATGCTGACATGCTCCATATATACTTTGTTAATAAATTTATTTTGAACTTGAACTTTGAGCATTAAGAATGACAGATATTGTAGACATAATAGTAATTTCAATTCTAATCTTTTGAATCCTGATTAGCTTATTAGACAACACCATTGTTGTTTGCAGAATGAGCAGGTGATGAGGAGGCATACAGGATTTAGGGAGATTGAATGAGTGGTCAACAAGAGAGGAGCAGCTTCAAGTTCCTGAGTCAACATCTCTGAGATTCTGTCTTAGGCCCAACATACACTCAGTGGCTACCTTATTAGATACACCCATACAACTGCTCATTAATGCAGTTATCTAATCAGCCAATCATATGGCAGTAACTCAATGCATAAAAGCATGCAGAAGTGGTCAAGAGACTCATGCGTTGTTCAGACCAAACATGAAAATGGGGAAGAAAAGTAATCCAAGTGACTTTGATCATAGAATGATTGTTGGTGCCAGACAGGGTGGTTTGAGTATCTTAGAAGCTGCTGACCTCATGGGATTTTCACACGCAACAATCTCTAGAGTTTACAGAGAATGGTGTGAGAAACAAAGCACATCCAGTGAGCATCAGTTTTGTGGGAAAGGTTGTCTTTTGAACAAGAGAGGTCGGAGGAGAATGGCCAGACTGCTTCAAGCTGATAGGAAGGTGACAGTAACTCAAGTAACCACACTTTACAACAGTGGTGTGCAGAAGAGGATCTCTGAATGCACAACATGTCAAACCTTGAAGTGGATGTGCTCCAGCAGCGGAAATTTATGAACATACACTCAGTGGTCAATCTATTAGGTATGGGAGGTAAAGTGGCCATTGAGTGTATTGATTGCAATTAAAAAGAAAGTGTGCCAGCATCTATATTTCATTAGGAATCTGAGATTTGGTATGTCACCAAAGACTCCTGCAAATTTCTACAGATGTATGGTGCAGAGCTTTCTGACTGGTTGCTTCATGGAGGTTACAATGTGCACGACTGAAAGAACTGCAGAGGGTTGAAAACTCAGCCTGCTCCATCACGCACACTACCTCCCAACCATCGAGGACGTACTCTAGAGTCAGTACCTCTAGGCAGTGGCACTAATCAATAAGGACTTCAGCATCTGGGACGTGCTCTCTTCTCATTACTACCATTCAGAAAGAGGTACAGGAGCCTGAAGACCATGGTCAATGATCCTGGAATAACTTCTTTCTCTCTGCAACCCTATTTCTGAATGGTCCATAAACCAATGAATATCACCTTACTATTCCTCTTTTGCACTATTGATCTTTCTATTTATCTACAGTAGTTATCTATTTATTTATTCATTGTAACTTACAGTAATGTTATGTATTGTACTGTAATGCTGCCACAGAACAAAACATTTCCTGGCATATGTCCATGATAGGAAACCTGATTTTGATTCTGATTCTGAAGTGAAGTTGCCACAGAAAACAGCATGGTCATGGAGAGAGCACGTATGAACTCTTTATAGATAGAGGTGGTGTGGAAATGTACTTTACTAACAAAATGGCGTGGTAGTAACAAAATGGAACCTGTATTGTACCAGAGTGCTTTGCTAATCATGTTCATGCAACACCATGCTGATGGAACCTGAGCCCTTGACAAACTGCAGCCCAGCAGATGTGTTACTAAAAGAATGTCAAATACACTGATTAAGCAGATGGACAGAATGGCCCTGTTCTTGAACTTGGGTATAAAGTAGTGACTAGACTGTCTGGTTTTTTTTTGAAGCTATCACCAGCTCTTGTCCAGTGCTGGACTTCCCTTGCTGCAAGTAAAAAATACACCCTTATGATTGATCCACTCTGATTTATTGTCACCAGGTTCGGATATGGCCCAAGTGCAGAGTGAGAGATATTGAAGCGGGTCGATAGTTCACAGACTTTAATGTGAACAGTGTTAAAGAGAAAATAAAACAATAAACACTAGGCCAAACAGGGCCGTTAACTAAAACCCTCAAATGGAAAACAAAGCCTACACTGCAGCTGAAAAAAACAACTAAATATTGAACAAATACCGCTATTTTTCAGAGTCAGTTGATTGGAAGTCTAATTTCTTAGGCAAGGCCGAATGCAAACAGGCAGCGAAGCATTGCTGTGCTGCGTCCAATTCTCGACAAACACTACGACAAGTATGGACTTAAATATTATCACAATTAAATAATAATTAGCTGACACGTGTAAATTCAGAAGCGCAATTGCCGTATCTACTGTCTGCCGAATTCGTGGTTGTGACACTTATTTGTTGTTTGTTACAGGATGCAACGAAAAGGTGCTCAACAGAATTTGAAGGTTCCACTAAGATCACATGTTTAGATGCAAGAGCGGACCACGGGGAATTCTGGTGACCGCCAGCTCCTGGGGAATCTCTGGTGGAGGATTGATCTGCAAAAAGTAAGCTTGTTTTTTGCCCTGTGTGGCCTTTCCAGGTGAGTAGCAAAATCCCGGC
The DNA here is from genome assembly GCF_030028105.1 of Mobula birostris. Taxonomy (NCBI): domain Eukaryota; kingdom Metazoa; phylum Chordata; class Chondrichthyes; order Myliobatiformes; family Myliobatidae; genus Mobula; species Mobula birostris. Next base: position 153,961,525 of record NC_092373.1, read on the forward strand.
TCTGCCCCACTCCTGTTCTATACACTACAATCAATGCTACTGTCTATTGAGTGGATCAGATTGCTCTCCGTGATACTGATGCTTTTGCCATGGCAACCAGAAACATATGGGTATCAATGATCAAATTTGAACAGTAAGAGCGTCGGGGATACTTTTGGCACCAGTGATGCACCAAATCGGTATGGTAAGAGTGCCAGGGACACCTAAGATCTGGCATTAGGGACTCACCAGATCTGACATCAAGGACGCATCGGTAAAAGAGTGGGGTTTGTGGAAACTGAACCCATGAGCTTTATCCTACAGGACGCTGTAGTGAACAAAAAAAAAAGGAAACACAGCAGGTAGGATGAGGAGGAGAAATTGGTAATCACAGGACAAGAAGAGTCCTTCCCTGTCCCTAATAAGGAGACACCAGCATGGTATATGTTCAATAATTATAGGATTAGTGTTAAGAATTACTGTTGGTAAATCAAGGAGCACATATTGACCTTGGGTGGTAGAAGAACTACAGGCCATGGTAGAAGAACTTGGAGACAGGTTTGGCAAAAGCTATTCTGAAACTTAAAACTAGTGTCTTGTGTCACAAACCTAGTTTTATGGATTTGGAAACCTTAATGAGGTCCCAGATTCGATTTTTATGGGGTGGAATTTCATGGCTTTCAAGAACACCATTAACAGTGCCAGGACCTGCCTCTATGTTAAATGAAGATTTTTATAAAAAATATGTAGGATACATTTCATACTGCCCTTTGTAAAACAGTTGATTGAAATAAGATTATGGTGACACGAATGGTAGAGGTGAATCTATAGAAGAATATATACAGAAGATAGCACGGAAAATGGAACAATATTCAGGACTGCTGAAAGAGCAAGCTATGAGACCTACATTAGTATTACTGCAAATGGTCTTTGGCCCAAATTGCACTCGATCCTTCCCAAACAGAGGACAGCCTATTAATGTCCCGAAATCAGACCCAGTGGAGGTTACCATAGGAGACGTGTCTACTTTCTCCAGATGTACCTATAGACTTACCTGGAAGAGATTTATTGTGTTAACTGCGAGGCACAATTACCTGCACTCCTGAGGGACTTGATGTGTGTATACCAGAGAGCCATTGTGGACTATACTATTTCAGTAGTAGTCAGCCTATTTTGTGCAAGTCACAATTACTCACTACCCACTTATCATGGAGTTTGGAAAATTCTTACAAGAGTACCTTGAAAGTCTCCGAAGATTACCCTAGATTATGTTTAGATCTACAACTCGATAAGTTGCACTGTTATCTTCTCTGTATGACTTACTATACATAATACTTACTCGACTGGAAATGACAATTTTATGCATCAGAAGTTGGATCCCTATATCAGTAAAGAAATTACTCTATACACTTCAGTAAAACACATGGGTAATTCCGGTATTGCATCAGCAACGCAATTTCCCCACAAAGTTCAGTGGACGGTACTAGATCAGGAGAACAGGGAATCCTACCTAACTCTAGAACTTTCCTGTGGTAAGGCGGCAAAGGACCTTGGACCAATGATTAAGGGTCTGTGAGGACTCCCATAATGAAAGGTCGTGGCAATGACTGGATGGAGTTTGTGGCGATTGAAAGGAGTCACTCCCAAGTGCATTAGGAGTAGAGACAACCTTTGAACAGGAAGTAGTAGGAGGGTTATTGTTCAGTCCTGGTGTTGAACCTTCACTCTCCAAGATCCCACTGTAACTTTGGGCCCTCCAGCCAAATGAGTCGGGAAAGATGCTCACAGCTGAGATACATAAAGTTACCACCTACCCAAATCCTCCACGGCCCCGCAGGGCACAGTACCCTCCTTCTCCGGAGGCTGAAGAAGGGATTGATAGATTGTGTAAATCAAACAAACATGGTATACTGCTGGTTTATCACAAGCTGTAAATCAAGTTCGTGAACAATGTATGACATACATTTTACAAAATCCAGGGAAACTCGTGAAGGTGGAGGGATCTCGTACACCATCCTCTGGTGGACCATTTGTGCACTTACAGATGGATTTTATAAAATTACCTTCATGAGAAGAATATAAATATGTATTGGTAATAATTGGTTTTTTTCATGATGGGTTGAAGCATTTCCTTGTGGAAAGAATGATGTAGCTAAATGTTTATTGATGGAAATCATACTGAGGTTCGGGATCCTTTGGAAACCACCTAGCGACAGCAGTCCCCTCTTTACGGGGAAGGTAACAGAAGAACTATGTAAGGTCTTACAAATTGGCCAACATTTCCATTCAGCAGGCTTAGGAGAAAACAATTAAAAACAAGCTTGGTAAAATGTGTGAGGAAACAGGATTGAGATGGAAGCAAGTATTAACTTTTGTCCTTCTGAGCATTCGGGCCAGAGCCAATAGGACTACTGGATTGCTCCCCTGGAAAATCATAATGGGGTAGCCATTGCAACTGCTGATTGATGCACCACTAGGAGTTCAGCAAATGGACATAATTTGGATGAAAGCATGTTGACTTGTTGTGTATCCTTGACAAAACGTATCATCAACAGATGAAAGGAAGCACAACAACTGAGAGGGGACACTAGGTGTCACAACATAAAGCCTGGAGATTACATGGTTGTCTGGATATTTATGAGGAAGAATTGCTTGCATCCTTGGTGACTAATACAGCTCTTAATGTAAGAGAGAAACCATTGTGAATATACAACTCGCACTTTAAAAATACTTCTGAGCAAATAAAAACGAGATCCTTCAACACCACCCTGATTGCCTTGCTTGTACTGGTAAAGCTGGAACTTCCATGGTGAAGGAGGAATCCCACTATGGCTGGTTTCCTTTAATCCCAGTGAATGGGGTTCAGCATACGTGTTCATACTGTCCATTGCAGTAGCCAAGGGTGTTGATCAGGTAATACATCACTGCAAGTGCCAGTATCACTATTGTTGAAGCAATACAAAAAATTATATCTAGTGCCTATTGTGTTTCTTAATGGGCATCGGAAAGAGTAACAATGATTTTGTTCTCCGTTACACTCGTGTGTTGAAGAATAACAATAAAAATTCTTGAGTCTGGAAGTATGCCACCATGCAACCTGCAATGTGACCCCTCTGTCAAGTCCTTGGCTGCATCCTCGGCCTGTCTGAACATCTGTGCGCCAGAGAATTAAATTGATGTTGATCGTGTAGACCAGGAGCTAAAGAAGCAGCCATCGGTGTCAAAGAGCTTCATCTGCAGGATGCCTACACATTAATTACTCTCTTTGATTTTAAAGTTACCTGGCGATACGACTTTAAAGTTCCATCTCTTCACAGGAAGGCCAAAGTAAACTTTGAATCAGATTTATAAAAATTGAAGCTGTAAATTATGGGCCTGTTATCTTTCAGATTCCTTTACTCATCATATGTACTTTGAAACGTACTGAAATGTGTCATTGTGTTAACAAGCTGTTATGTATTCATGTGTAGTTTGACCCTGACGGGCTGCAGTCAAGCTTCCCCTTGTGCTGCGCTCTGGACGTAATGTGAGACGGCATTCTGGGTAGATGACTTACAAGCAAAATAAACAGCAGCCCATTTGATCCTCACCTCTCCGTCTCTCGTGTGTGTTATTCACGGCTACCTGGCTTCCCCGTCCCACAAACATAGCAACTGGAAATGAGGTGACAAGTCCTCACGTGATATTTCTCGTTTTGTTCTTTCGGCAAGAAAAATCCGTATGCAATAATGACAGTGTACTGCTGTGTAATGTGGGTGGGCAAAATGAATTTGGTTGCAGGAAGCGTAGTGGGTGAAGGATCCGAAGGGAGAGAACGAGAGTGGGTTGATCAAATAAAATGAGACAGATAGACAGACAGGTAAGTCTAGTTAACTTTTCTGGAATGTGATTGTGTTTGAAAATGGCAACAATGTTTGGAAGTATGGGGCCATATGATGAAATGATGGAGCAATGGAGTTCATCTACTTAAAGATTTGAAGATTTTGCACTGAAAAATCAAATTTCAGATGATATTCATGTTCCAACTTTTCTTACTGTGATGGTAGTAAAAATGTTTAATTTATTATGCAATCCAGTCCACCCTTACTAAGCCTGGTGATAAGCCTTATGAGGACATAGTTAAAGTCTTAAAGGACCATTATTCATCTTCATGGCTCCATCTGTCTAGTAGACAATGGATGCACCCATCCGGGGCGCAGACCTAGCTATGAATATGGAGATCCTAGGCTGCCCAGACATCAAGATCTCCCTCTCGGCCTCGCGGATGTGGTCCAAAGGAATGCCAAGCAGTACATTTGGCATCAGTTTGGCTGCAGGAGCTGCCGGGAGGTGACGTGATATGTCATCCAACCACCTTAGGGGCTCCACTCCGGATTTGTGTAGGGTTTACTCCTTAGCCTTCTCTTCTCCCGAAGATACCCACAAGGCAGTGGGATCCGTAACCCTGGATAGGGGCCCATACCGGATACTGTCAGCCGGAGCCAGCTGAGCCCAGGACTCGTGTAAGGCAGGGTCGTCACGCCCTGTAGTAGTGACATATGGAGCCACTACCCACTACCTGTGATTATTCACCTAAACTTTTGATTATTGCTGAGAGGTTTGGATTTCATAAGACAATCAAAAAGGAGGTGAGTTGATTTCACAGTTTGTGGCAGTGCTGAAGCAATTGTCTGAACACTGTGGTTTAGGGCAATTGATGAATAACACAGGTATATGGAGGAATTTAAGGTGGGAGGTTATATGGGAGGCAGGGTTTAAGGGTTGGCACAACATTATGGGCCGAAGGGCCTGTACTTTGCTGTACTATTCTATGGTCTATGTACTTGATAGACTTGTATGTGGTCTGCATAGAGAGGCAGTTGTTTGCTGATACAAGATAGAAGGCAATTGAGATTAGTACATTTATGGGGATGGCAGCTAAAGATACATAGATATTAGGTGCTTTTTCCCAAGTTCATAAAGTTTTCATTGACTTTAAAAATAAGACACTTACTACTGTTACTGTTGTGGCAAAACTGGGCATTCTGCAAAGGAATGCTGGTATAAGGATTTAGATTGCCGAAGCTGTGGCAAAAAAAGGACATACTGAAAGTGCCTGTAAAGGTAAAGAGACACTGTCAAATAAAAACACTGCAATAAAGTAAAATGGCTTTTGGAAAAACAAAAAGGACGGTATGAACAAGACAGAGCACACTGAGGACAGATTGAGTGACTCTCACCCTGTGGTTGAAGAAGCTTTGCATGTTTTATCTGTTTCAGGACATAAAGGCGGCTATTGGGTGACTCTGCAGTTTGGTGGGGCCACAGAGAGGATGCAGGTGAACACGGGTGCTGCAGTATCACTGGTGTCAGAGACAGTTTACAAGGAGAAATTGTAGCATCTCACCCCAAAAGGAGCAAGGTTGACTTTAAAGACTTTCGCTGGTGAGATTGGTCCAATGAGGGGAGTAGTACATGTCACAGTGGAGATTAACACACAGAGAAAGAAACTTCCACTGTACGTTGTTAAAGGTTGTTATCCAGGGCTTCTGGGATGCTCGTGGTTGGAGCAGCTCAAACCCAATGGGGATGAAGTGCACTTGATTGGTGGGAGAACTGGTCTACAAGAGGCATTGAGGAAACACGTAGAAATATTCAACGGAGAACTGGGTAGTATGAAAGGAATCACTGTAAAGTTGGTTGTTAAGCCAACACAACACCTAAATGTCCTAAAGCAAGACCTGTTCCATCTGCCCTCAAAGCAAAGGCAGAGGCTGAATTGGAAAAACTGGTCCAAAGTAAGGCATTGGAATCAGTGTGTGTACACTGATCCACGTGTGGGCATTCCTTCCATGCCTGCCAATCGAATGCAACGGTGAGCTCTGTTACTATCTGCAAATCAGTATGATATAAAGTATAGGAGGTCCCAGCACCATTTGAATGCTGATGGATTATCCAGAATTCCATTAGCTGTTATAGCTCCAGAGACATCCCCAAAGGTGATCTTTCACTTCAAGAAGTACCTACAGCTTCAATAACTGTATGGCATCCAGCAGCACACACATACAGTCCTGTTCTATTTAAAGTAGTGGATATGGTAACTCACGAATGGAAAGGAGAGCCAACCGTAGAACTGAAACCTTACCAGGCTCAATGGAAGAAGCTCACAGTTCAAGCAATAGACAATAGACAACAGGTGCAGGAGTAGGCCATTCAGCCCTTTGAGCCAGAACCACCATCCACTGTGATCATGGCTGATCATCCACAATCAGTACCCTTTGCCTGCCTTCTCCACATATCCCTTCACTCCGCTATTTTTAAGAGCTCTATCTAACTCTTTCTTGAAGGAATCCAGAGAATTGGCCTCCACTGCCTTCTGAGGCAGAGCATTCCACAGAACCACAACCCTCTGTGTGAAAAAGTTTTTCCTCAACTCCGTTCTAAATTGTCTACCCCTTATTCTTAAACTGTGGCCTCTGGTTCTGGACTCCCCCAACATCGGGAACATGTTTCCTGCCTCTAGGGTGTCCAATCCCTTAATAATCTTATATGTTTCAATCAGATTCCCTCTCATCCTTCTAAATTCCAGTGTATTATGATTAATAGTATTAAATATATTATAATATCATTGTGATGAAGCAGGATGATTACTCTGGGGCTACCATGTTGTCATTCCTCCACCATTAAGAAGGCAAGTGCTTGACAAGCTACATATAGAACACTGTGGTGTAGTGCGCATGAAAAAAATTACTCGCAGCTGCTTCTGGCGGCCAGGGCTGGACTTAACCATTGAAGAGAAGGCCAAAAAGTGAAGAAGCATTCCTCAACTTACTCCTTTGCATCTATGGGAATGGCCTGAAGAACCATGGCAGAGGATTCACGTAGATTTTGCAGGACCTATGGAAGGCCACATATTCTTGGTCATAGTGGACGTGCACAGCTTATGGCCCAAGGCTGCCATCATGAAGAGCAGTATATCTGAAAAATGCTTTATGGCGCTGCAGTCCACCTTTAGCCTTTTTGGGCCTCCTCAAAAGTTTGTAAGTGACAATGGTTCATAACTTCTGACTCTGGAGTTCAAGGCATTGATGAAAGCAACTGGTATTTGGCACATCAAGTTAGCACCATATCATACAGCCACAAATGGCCTTGCTGAACAATTCATACAACCAATGACATCAGAGGGAAGTGGATCCCTCAACCAGTGTCTTAGCACTTTCTGGCTAACGTACCGCAACACAGCTCACACCACCACCAAAATGGCTCCAGCCACTGCACTGATGAAAGCACAGCTTCACACTCAGCCTGACCTGTTTATATCCCCAAACACAAAAAATAGATTGTGCTATGAACAGAGAACCCAAGCAGAGTCATGCCAAAGTGAAATACAAAAGTTTCACAGCAAGAGTGAGAATACTTACCAAGAACTACATCTCTGGAACAAGGTGGATTTCTGAGATGGTGGTGGCACAAACTGATCCAATATCATACACAGTGGAAACTGTAACCATAACATCTGAGAAGGCATGTGGATCAGCTGTTGCCCACTTCTGAGGCTACTGGAAACCAACACAAACTGACCAATCCAGATCCAGTTGTAGGAATGAGACAGGATTCAGAGACACAAACACAGACAGAGACAAAATGACACAGTCAGAGCTCCCCCATCATCTGTGCTTTCTGAGGTGCCCCCTACTGACAATGCAGTACTCAAGCCAAGATCAATACATACACCATCAAAAGATAAAATGACTTTGGTGTCATCCCCTGGTCGTCGGTACCCTCACAGGACCAGGCGGCCCCCAGACAGATTGAATCTCCAGTTTAGTGATTAACCCTCAGCACATGGGGCAGAATAATACCCAGGGTTATGTCTGGGAATAGAGGCAGTCTACCATTTTTCTCTAGTTTAGAAAAAAATGTTCTTTGTTGTAGGTTGAATTTGATGATTACCCCATTGAGTGTTAATAGTTCAGCAGCTGATCTGTATATGGGAAGAGGGAAAAAACTTCAAAATAGGGTGGGAGGGATATTTATGTATCCATGTATATTTTGACCCTTATGGGTTGCTTCAAGCTTCCCTGTGTGTTCCATCATGAACGTAATGCAAAAGGGCATTTCGGGTAGATGAACAGCAGCACATTTGTTCCTTACCTCTCTGTCTCTCCTGTGTGTTATTCATGCCATCCGGCTTCACAAGCATAACACAATCAACACAACCTAAGGATTTGCTGGGGGCAGCCCGCAAAGTTTGCCACATGCTCCGATGCCAGCATAGCATGCTCACAATGTTTAGCAGAACAACAGCAATACAAAAAAAACAGCAAAACAAGTCCTTTCCCACCATCCCACACACTCACAATCAGAGAAAGGTAATTTTTTATTAAAAAGATGGGTGCTGGGGGGTGGGGGTGAGGGGAACAGGAATCCTCATAGTCTGTGCTTCATAAATTTTTCTGCTAATTTCCAAGAAATTTTTCTGCTAATTTCCAAGAAATTAGCCAAATCCTTAAGAAGCTTTGCCAGATTAAATGTAAAACTTTCATTCACTTTATAAATTCATATACTGAAAAACTGCATAACCCATGGGCAAAGTGCTGTGGATTGTCTCTAAAATTATTTTTGCTGTGTGCTCTTGACATTAACTATGAAGAATAGGTGAAGAGACTGGAAGGTTCTTGGAATAAAGTAGAATTATAGAGCACTACAGCACAGAAACAGGCCCACTGGCCCATCTAATCTGTGCTGAACTGTTATTCTGCTTAGTTCCATTGACCTGCACCTGGACCATAGCCCTCCATACCTCTCACGCCCATGCACTTATCCAAACTTCACTTAAATGTTGAAATCAAACTTGCATCCACAACTTTCACTGGCAGCTTGTTCTACACTCTCGTCAGCCTCTGAGTGAAGAAGTCCCCTCTCATGTTCCCCTTAAACATTTCACCTTTCACCCTTAACCCATGACCTCCAGTTATAGTCTCACCAAACCTCAGCAGAAAAAGCCTGTTTGCATTTACCCCATCTAATTCCCTCATAATTTTGTATACCTCCATCAAATCTCCTTTCATTCTCCTACGCTCCAGGGAATAAAGTCCCAACCTTTTCAAAATTTCCCTATAGTTCAGGTTCTCCTGCTGAGATCTTTATAAGATTTCTCTGGACTCTTTCGATCATGTTGTTATCTTTCCTGTAGATAGGTGAACAGAACTGCACATAATACTCCAAATTTGGTCTTACCAACATCAACATTACATCCCAACACCTGTACTCAAACTTTGATTTATGAAGGCCAATGTGCCAAAAGCGCTCTTTATGACCCTATCAATCTGTGATGCCACTTTCAAGGAATTATAGATCTGTACTCCCAGATCCCTCTGTTTTACTGCACTCCTCAGTGTCCTACCATTCCCAGTGTATATCCTATCCTGGTTTGTCCTCCCAAAATGCAACGGCTACATTAAATTCCATCTACAATTGTTCAGGACATTTTTTCAGCTGGTCCACATCCCACTGCAAGCTTTCACAGATATGGCCATAAAACTTAGGAGCAGAATTAGGCCATTCAACCCATCAAGTCTACTCTGTCATTCCAGCATGGCTGATTTATTAACCTTCTCAACCATATTCTCCTGCCTTCTCCCCGTGACCTTTGACATCTTTACATAGAAACATAGAAAATAGGTGCAGGAGTAGGCCATTCTGCCCGTCGAGCCTGCACCGCCATTTATTATGATCATGGCTGATCATCCAACTCAGAACCCTGCACCAGCCTTCCCTCCATACCCCCTGATCCCCGTAGCCACAAGGGCCATATCTAACACCCTCTTAAATATAGCCAATGAACTGGCCTCAACTGTTTCCTGTGGCAGAGAATTCCACAGATTCACCACTCTCTGTGTGAAGAAGTTTTTCCTAATCTCGGTCCTAAAAGGCTTCCCCTTTATCCTCAAACTGTGACCCCTCGTTCTGGACTTCCCCAACATCGGGAACAATCTTCCTGCATCTAGCCTGTCCAATCCTTTAGGATTTTATACATTTCAATAAGATCCCCCCTCAATCTTCTAAATTCCAACGAGTATAAGCCTAGTTCATCCAGTCTTTCATAATATGAAAGTCCTGCCATCCCAGGAATCAATCTGGTGAACCTTCTTTGTACTCTCTCTATGGCAAGGATGTCTTTCCTCAGATTAGGGGACCAAAACTGCACACAATACTCCAGGTGTGGTCTCACCAAGGCCTTGTACAACTGCAGTAGTACCTCCCTGCTCCTGTACTGGAATCCTCTTGCTATGAATGCCATTTACAAATCAATGACCTATCAATCTCTGTTTTAAATATAACCAATGACCTGGACTCTACAATAAATTCCACAGTTTCAATACCCCCTGGCAAAAGAAATTTTTCCTCATCTCTGTTCCAAAGGGACGTCCTTGTATTCTGAGACTGTGCCCGCTGGTCCTAGACTCCCCCACTATAGGAAGTATCCACTCCATCTAGGCCTTCCAACCTTTCAATGTTTGATAGGTTTTCAATGAGAACCACCCTCCACCCCCCCCCCGCCGTTCTTCTAAATTCCAGTGAGTACAGGCCCGAGCTGTCAAGCACTCCTCATACATTAACCCTTTCAATCACAGAATCATTCTCGTGAACCTCCTCTGGACACTCTTCAATGCCAGCACAGATAAGCAGCCCAAAGCTGCTTACCATACTCCATTTGTGGTCTGACCAATGCCTTATAAAGCCTTAGCATTATGTCCTTGCTTTTATATTCTAATTGTGCAAAAATTATCTTTATGTCACCTTCTTTGCTATCCACTGTGTCCCCAGTCTTGGGGTCATCTGCAAATTTGCTGATCCAGTTTACCACATTATCATCCAGACTGTTGATTGATATTTCCTGCACGAGAGACAGGGGAACACAGAAGAAACAGAAACCAGGTGCTCGAATCTGGAGTGAAAAGTAAACACCTGCCTGAAGATCTCAGCGGGTCAGGCAGCATCCGGGGAGGGAAAAGGACGGTCAACGTTTCGGGCTGAGATTCTTCAGCTGGACTGAATGATAGACAGTGGATGGCCAGTATAAAGAGATGAGGGGAAGGAGTGAAGCATTCGAGGGGAAGGTGGACCCATCTGAGGAGGGGTAACAAGCAGATTGAGGAGGGGACAAGCAGACGAAGGAGGGGACAAGTAGACAGAGGAGGGGACAAGCAGACGGAGGAGAGGACAAGGAGACGGAGGAGGGGACAAGTAGACGGAGTAGGGGACAAGTAGACGGAGGAGGGGACAAGCAGACGGAGGGAGGACAAGCAGACAGAGGGGGGAACAAGGAGAGAGGAGGGGACAAGCAGGTGGAGGGAGGGCAAGTAGATGGAGGAGAGAGTGAGTACAGCAAGAGAAGCTGGGTGGTGATAGGTGGAGATGATAGAGGGCTGATGATGGAGTCTGATAGGAATGGAGCCGGGAACTAAATAAAGGAGATGGGAGGCCCGACGGAAGTGGCGGTGGGAAGCGGTGTGGAGGCCCGATGGAAGTGGCGGTGGGAAGTGGTGGGGAGGCCCGACTGAAGTGGAGGTGGGAAGCGGTGGGGAGGGCCGACGGAAGTGGCGGTGGGAAGCGGTGGGGAGGGCCGACGGAAGTGGCGGTGGGAAGCGGTGGGGAGGCCCGACGGAAGTGGCGGTGGGAAGCGGTGGGGAGGCCCGACGGAAGTGGCGGTGGGAAGCGGTGGGGAGGCCCGACGGAAGTGGCGGTGGGAAGCGGTGGGGAGGGCCGACGGAAGTGGCGGTGGGAAGCGGTGGGGAGGCCCGACGGAAGTGGCGGTGGGAAGCGGTGGGGGGGCCCGACGGAAGTGGCGGTGGGAAGTGGTGGGGGGGCCCGACGGAAGTGGCGGTGGGAAGCGGTGGGGGGGCCCGACGGAAGTGGCGGTGGGAAGCGGTGGGGAGGCCCGACGGAAGTGGCGGTGGGAAGCGGTGGGGAGGCCCGACGGAAGTGGCGGTGGGAAGCGGTGGGGGGGCCTGACGGAAGTGGCGGTGGGAAGCGGTGTGGAGGCCCGACGGAAGTGGCGGTGGGAAGCGGTGTGGAGGCCCGATGGAAGTGGCGGTGGGAAGCGGTGGGGAGGCCCGACTGAAGTGGAGGTGGGAAGCGGTGGGGAGGGCCGACGGAAGTGGCGGTGGGAAGCGGTGGGGAGGGCCGACGGAAGTGGCGGTGGGAAGCGGTGGGGAGGGCCGACGGAAGTGGCGGTGGGAAGCGGTGGGGAGGCCCGACGGAAGTGGCGGTGGGAAGCGGTGGGGAGGCCCGACGGAAGTGGCGGTGGGAAGCGGTGGGGAGGCCCGACGGAAGTGGCGGTGGGAAGCGGTGGGGAGGCCCGACGGAAGTGGCGGTGGGAAGCGGTGGGGGGGCCCGACGGAAGTGGCGGTGGGAAGCGGTGGGGGGGCCCGACGGAAGTGGCGGTGGGAAGCGGTGGGGGGGCCCGACGGAAGTGGCGGTGGGAAGCGGTGGGGGGGCCCGACGGAAGTGGCGGTGGGAAGCGGTGGGGAGGCCCGACGGAAGTGGCGGTGGGAAGCGGTGGGGAGGCCCGACGGAAGTGGCGGTGGGAAGCGGTGGGGAGGGCCGACGGAAGTGGCGGTGGGAAGCGGTGGGGGGGCCCGACGGAAGTGGCGGTGGGAAGCGGTGGGGGGGCCCGACGGAAGTGGCGGTGGGAAGCGGTGGGGGGGCCCGACGGAAGTGGCGGTGGGAAGCGGTGGGGAGGCCCGACGGAAGTGGCGGTGGGAAGCGGTGGGGGGGCCCGACGGAAGTGGCGGTGGGAAGCGGTGGGGGGGCCCGACGGAAGTGGCGGTGGGAAGCGGTGGGGGGGCCCGACGGAAGTGGCGGTGGGAAGCGGTGGGGAGGCCCGACGGAAGTGGCGGTGGGAAGCGGTGGGGGGGCCTGACGGAAGTGGCGGTGGGAAGCGGTGGGGGGGCCCGACGGAAGTGGCGGTGGGAAGCGGTGGGGAGGCCCGACGGAAGTGGCGGTGGGAAGCGGTGGGGGGGCCTGACGGAAGTGGCGGTGGGAAGCGGTGTGCAGATGTGGCAGTTGTAATAGGTGAAGGATAGGAAAGAAACAGGGTGCTCGGGGGCTGAGTGTAAGAGCAGCTGGGTAGATCAGGAGGAGAGAGTTGGAATTCCAAAGCTCAGATTCATGATCAAGTTCAAATCCTGTCAAAGCAGTGAATTTAAATTCAATTAACTCGTGGTCATTAGCGGGAGAAATTTACCCTCACCATTCATTCCAGACTTCATGTGATTCCAGACCAACACCAATGTGGTTCTCCTTTCGCCACCTGGCAAGCCGTTTGGTTATGGAGTAATAATGGCTTGCTTTCCCAGTGATGCCCACAACGTACTGTAGCTCAAAAAACTAAAGCTATTGGGCTTCACAGTGCACTTCAGTATTCAAATGGTTACTGAGAAACAATTGAGGAGAATTATCTTTTTACACTATTATACAGAATCAAAATTTACCCAAACAAATTAATAAACTTGGATCTGATTTTGTCTCCACCAGCTCTCAATTAAACAAACCAATTCAGTTGATAATGAAGCAACTGGTGTACCCATTTCTACATTCACACAGAGGGAGGGGTGAAGTAGTGTTCTGTTGTGGTGTGGCTTGAGGAGATGCAGAGAGACTTCGGGGGATGTAGATAGACTAAGTGAATGGGCAAGGAGAGGCAAATGGAATATAACATGGAAAAGTGCAGGTTTATCGACTGTGATAGAGAAAAAGGGAAAGTCACTGTATTTTTGAAGAGGTGACAGATTGAAAGGTGTTGATGTTCAAAGAGACCTGACTGCCCTTCTATATGAATCACTGAAAGTAAAGATGCAGTATTTTTGGAAAGCAAGCAGTTTGGAAAGCAAAATGATGTGTTCAAATCTCAGAGTAAATCTGCTGTCAAAGTACATATACTCACCATATACAGAACTGAGCAACACACATCAAAGTTGCTGGTGAACTCAGCAGGCCAGGCAGCATCTCTAGGAAAAGGTACAGTTGACGTTTCGGGCCGAGACCCTTCGTCAGCACTAACTGAAAGAAGAGCTAGTAAGAGATTTGAAAGTGGGAGGGGGAGGGGGAGATCCAAAATGATAGGAGAAGACAGGAGGGGGAGGGATGGAGCCAAGAGCTGGACAGATGATTGGCAAAAGGGATATGAGAGGATCATGGGACAGGAGGCCTAGGGAGAAAGAAAAGGGGGAGGGGGGGGGAAACCCAGAAGATGGGCAAGGGGTATAGTCAGAGGGACAGAGGGAGAAAAAGGAGAGAGAGAGAAAAAGAATGTGTGTATATAAATAAATAACGGATGGGGTACAAGGAGGAGGTGGGTCATTAGCGGAAGTTAGAGAAGTCAATGTTCATGCCATCAGGTTGGAGGCTACCCAGACGGAATATAAGGTGTTGTTCCTCCAACCTGAGTGTGGCTTCACCTTTACAGTAGAGGAGGCCGTGGATAGACATATCAGAATGGGAATGGGATGTGGAATTAAAATGTGTGGTCACTGGGAGATCCTGCTTTCTCTGGTGGATCAAGCGTAGGTGTTCAGCAAAGCTGTCTCCCAGTCTGCGTCAGGTCTCGCCAATATATAAAAGGCCACATCGGGAGCACCGGACGTAGTATATCACCCCAGTCGACTCACAGGTGAAGTGCCGCCTCAGCTGGAAGGACTGTCTGGGGCCCTGAGTGGCAGTGAGGGAGGAGGTGTAAGGGCATGTGTAGCACTTGTTCCGCTTACAAGGATAAGTGCCAGGAGGGAGATCAGTGGGGAGGGATAGGGGGGACGAATGGACAAGGGAGTTGTGTAGGGAGCGATCCCTGCGGAATGCAGAGAGGGGGGGGAGGGAAAGATGTGCTTAGTGGTGAGATCCCGTTGGAGGTGGCGGAAGTTACGGAGAATAATATGTTGGACCCGGAGGCTGGTGGGGTGGTAGGTGAGGACCAGGGGAACCCTATTCCTAGTGGGGTGGCGGGAGGATGGAGTGAGAGCAGATGTGCGTGAAATGGGGGAGATGCGTTTAAGAGCAGAGTTGATGGTGGAGGAAGGGAAGCCCCTTTCTTTAAAAAAGGACTTCTCCCTCAACCTAGAATGAAAAGCCTCATCCTGAGAGCAGATGCAACGGAGACGGAGGAACTGCGAGAAGGGGATGGCATTTTTGCAAGGGACAGGGTGAGAAGAGGAATAGTCCAGATAGCTGTGAGAGTCAGTAGACTTATAGTAGACAGAACTGAGATTCATTTTCTTGCAGGCATTCACAGTAAACCCAAGAAACATAATAATGTCAATCAAAAACCACAGCCAACATGATGGACAATCACCAATCACCAAGAGACAACAAACTGCAAATACAAAAGAAAAAATAACAATTAAAAATAAATAATAAATATCAAGACCATGAGATGAAGAGTATTTGAAAGTGGGTCCATAGTAATTGAAGAGTACTTGAACAGTTCAGTGATGAGATAGGTGAAGCTGTGTGAAGTTATCACCTCTGGGTCAAGAGCCTGATGGTTGAGGGGTAATAACTGTCCCTGAAACTGGTGGTGTGAGTCCTGAGTCTCCTGTGCCTCTTTCCTGATGGCAGCAGCGAGTAGAGAACATGGCCTGGATGGTGGTGGTCTTTGATGATGGGTGCTGTTTTCCAGTGACCGCGTCCATGTAGATGTGGGGAGGGCTTTACCTGTGACGCACTGGGCTGCATCTACTACTTTTTGTAGGACGTTCCGTTCAATGGGATTAGTGCTTCCACAGCAGGCCATGATATAACCAGGCAATATACTCGCCACTTCATATCTATAGAAGCGTATCAAAGTTTTAGACGACATGTTAAGTCTTTGCAAACATCTCAGAAAATACAGGCACCACTGTGCTTTCTTTGTAATGGCAGTTATGTGCAGGCCCAGGACAAGTCCTTAGAAATGATAACACTGAGGAATTTAAACTTTCTGACCCCCTCCACATCTGATTCCCCCAATTATGAGGAGGATGGCACCTATTGCAGGAAGAGTTGAGTACTGGGGTAGAGACTTCTAGCTCTAATTAAAAGGTCCCGTTACCACATCTAGTCCATGTCTATAGAGCCCTCAAAGTTCCAGTGCAAGTTGATAAGATGGTTAAGGAGATGTGTAGTGTATGGCCTTCATTATTCGAGGGGATTGAATTCAAGAGCTGCAAGTTAATGTTGCAGCTCTATTAAGGTCTGGTTAGACCATACAGAGAATTGTGTTCAGTTCATATCGAAGCTTCAGAGAGCACACAGAGAAAATTTGCCAGAATGCTGCCTCTATTAGAGAGCATGTCTTATAAAGAAAGGTTGAAAAAGCTAAAGCTTTTCTCTTTGGTGTGAAGGAAGATCAGAGGGGACTTTGATAGAGGTGCGCAAGTGTAGATAGCAACCTGTTCTTTCCCAGGGCAGAAATGGCTAAAATGAGAGTACATAATTTTGAAACGACTGAAGGAATGTACAGGGGTAAGTTTTGTTCTCACAAAGAGTGGTGGATGCATGCAATTCACTACCAGGAGTGGTGGTAGAGGCAGATACATTAAGGACATTTACGAAATTCTTAATTAAGCACATGGATGAAAGAAAAATGGAGGGCTTTGTGAGAGAGGAGGGTGAGATTGATCTTGGATAAGGTTAAAAGGTTGGTGCAACATCATGGTGAGGGGCCTGTACTGTGCTGTACAGTTCTATGTGCTATATTGGGGTGTCAGTTTGTGGGCATAGAGATAATTACTCTTGTGTTTGTTGTTCTCCTTAGTATTGATTCAGCCTCGCTTCATTGGCTGCTCCAGCCTCACTTGCCTTTATTGAGATCCACGCTTTGTTGTTTATTTTAGTTGAATTGAGAGAGTATAGCTGTCCCAAGCGTTGTGAAGTGTGGAGGGGTGGTTAAGGTTAGGAGCAGGAGTGTGAGTGTGTAGATATGTTTGTGGTGATAGAATTAAGGACTCTTAGTCAACTGGATGTTCAGGAAATGCAGGGATGTGGACATTGTGAAGGCAGAAACAATTAGACTATTTAGGCATTTAATGACTAGTTTAATTACTACTTCGTAGGCTGTAGGGTCTGTTCTTGTGGTGTGCTATGTTCTATGTTGTATGTTCTCTCCTCATCACTCTCTGCCCCACAATTACTTCCTTCTCTCTCCACCTTGCTCTCACTCTATCACTCCAGTTGCCTGCTCCATCCCTCTGCCTCCCCACCTCCCTCCCTTCTCCAATTCCCATACTCTCCCTCTCACTGTCCACTTCTGGGATGTCCAATGGGTGGGGATGTCCGTTTCTGTGGCCCAACTCCTGGATCACCTCTGTCTATCACCCCAATGGCGCCTTCTCTGTCCAGCAAGGATACCCCCTGCAGCTCCGATATTTCTGAACACCACAACACCTCTCCTTCGTAGCACTAGGTGAAGACCTGATTCACTTTGAAGATAAATATTTTGATTCACCACAGCGCTGTTTAACATTGAATATCTCCACCACCTCGATTTCAGCCCATCCTTCTCTCTGGTCCCTTTGGACATGAGAAGGTGTTGGGGGGGAGGAATTTGTCTACTTCCCACCCTTATCCCTCACTCCTTCCTCACTATTTACTGGGATAAAGAGAGGATTACATAATTTTTGCTCTGGAGAGAGATGCAGGCAAGAGGGAGTGAGTGAGTGGGAGGGGCAGTGAGGAGAGAGGGGTGCTGCAGGAATGACAGGGAGGAAGGTAGGAGTGTAGTGGCAGAGATGGTAAAGAGAGTGAGTGCACTGTAATTACAAGCCCATTCAACCATGAGACATTTGGCATGGCCACTTAATCCAATCACTTTATTGGTTAATACAGATCTGTCTCCCCCTCTCCATTCCACCTTCCCTCTACCTCGCACTTTTCCCTCCCATTCCTGCTCCTCTCTCCATCTGCAGTTCCAAATCCTACCCACCCACACCCATAAAATCAACAGAGGGTCTCTAAGAATAGAAAGAGACATTGGAGGAGCTTTGTACTAGGCCACCCTCATGGAACCAGCTAACTCTGGTGTCAGATAGGGTCTGACACTGACACTTCACTCCCCCATCCCACATTAGTACTACACTGAACTTCCTGTTTCTTTCTGTGGAACAGCCCCCTCATGATCTGGTGTCACGGAGGGCCCTCTGTTTTTGGCGGCCTGCCATAGGCTACAGTCTTCCACGGCGGCCTCCTTGATGCCTCCATTCCTCCAGTGAGGTAGGTAGCCCAGTAATCTAGATTGGTGCACAGCACGGACACCAGTTGACTATCTGGGAACATGGAGGGAAAAAAGCCTGCCTTGTCTGCAGCTGTCTCAGAGGCTGCTCCTGCACCTAGAATCTTGAGAAGAGACCTGACCCAGATCTTTCAACCCATCACTTGGGTCGTCTCCTCAATCAGGCTTGGGTTTAGACCTTTCCTTTTGCACCCCAGTGGGCTCTCTCTCACTGGAGGGGAGGCACCAATATTGAGCATTGCCCCAGGTGGAGTGGCAGGCCTCTCCAGTGACTGGTTGCTATGTCAAAGACTGTCTGGTGTAGGCCTGGCAAGGCCTGAAACAAAACTATGGATATCCCAGGATTCTGGAATTCCTACGGGGCGTGCGATTGTAGGGGATGCTGGAGAAGGTCAGGATGCAGGTGACGGCATATGGAGGTTGTGACTGCACCATCGCCAATGTCATCACCACCAAGATCCGGGAGACAACTACAACTGCTATCATCCTCACCATCAGGATGGGAGACCCTAGCAGCACCGCAATTATATTCAAAACCACAACCTGATGTGCTCTCTGATAAAATGGCCAATCAACAACAACCATAAGGGACTGTTGAGTAGAGTTGGAGAATAATTCCAAGAATAAAACCCAAGGACACGACTAATAAAGGGAAACATGCATTGCGTCTTCGTTATCATTCTCAACCCGTGCATTCACCTTCAGGGTGATACGCATTGCTCCCCAAAATTCTTTTTGTCACTCTATGTGAGCAGAACTCAGGCAAGCCTGTAGTAAAGGCAGACTTGTTTAGAGTGGGTGTAAATCAGTCAAGATATATTGACAGTTCCTATGCAGGATGTAGTTAGTTTTCTGGATGGGTGGTGGCTATATTGGGGGGTGGGGTGGATGGTCAGAATCGCAGAGAGTACACGAGAGGGAATGGGCACAGTCAGGAAGATGAAGTTCTTCCCCCCCATCCCCGCTCTTAATTACTACAGGGTGGAGAACTCACCGACAAACAAAATGAACGGTAACAACGAAGTTTCCTCAGTGCATCGAAGAACAAAGCGACGGGGAAGGGATCAATTGTCTTCTAGTTTCATTTGATCAATGGAGTGTCGTGTTCTCTACAGTGGGATAGGAATAGAAGGAGCATCACTCCGTGCCTAACCCTGGGAGTGCGTAATGGGACATTGTGGAGGGAGCTTCATCCTGTGTCTGACCCTGGTAGTGTGTGATCAGATATTGTGAAGGTTCACCCTGTATTTGCCCCCGGCAGAGTGTGATGGGATGGTGTAGAGGGTGCTTCACTCTTTGTCTGACCCAGACAGTGTATGTATTGGTTTTGAGCACACCTACCCTTTGCACACACAAAGCACCATAATCTTATGGGAGAGGTCTGTGCGTCCCAGAGATGAGGGAGTGGACAGTGTGTCCGACAACCCAGAGATGGGGGAGAGCATGGTGTCTTTGGAAACTGTTCCTAAAGGAAGATATGACAGTGTGTTTGGCACCTGTTCCCAGAGGTGGAGAGGACAATGTCTTGATGCCCAATCCTGGGAGGGGCAGAGGTCAATATGTCTGACACCCAGTCAAGGGAGGAGGAGGAGAACACATGGTCATTGCCATCGTTGACCATTTGCCTCTGAACCTTTGCCCCTCACTGTAGTCCTAGTCGTGGAGTTACCCTGTAATTCCCCCGTGCATTCTTCCACTACAGTGCACTTTCCTCATCCAAGGAAAAATCACTTCCCATCTCCGAGCCTTGCCCTCCCAGCCCTCCAATGCTCGCACTCCCAGCAATTCCCCACCTCAGCTCCTTCACCTTAACTCTGTTGCCTGAAAGGCAATTATGGACAGTTTTGTTTGCTGTAGAATGCACCGATTTCAAAGTTGGACTCCAGTGTGTGCTGGATGGAGGGAGGCTCTGAGACGCTCCTGACTCTCTGGGCTCACCCCAGGAATGTCTCTTTCAATCTTTATCTCACTGCCCGCTGGCAGAGCAGGGCTTGATGTGTGGTCACAGAGAGGTCAATGTCCCTTTGTGAGCCCACCGGGGTGGTGGGGGGGTTGGTGGGAGGGGACAAAGGTGCATTAGAATGGGAAGGGTCTTAACACCTCTCCCTCCCCTTAAAACATTGTCTGATCCTGTCCTTTGCTCCCACACTGCATCCGCCAGCTCCTCTCTCTCTATGTTGTTCTTCCCATTCAGCACAGGACAAAGCACATCATTCTCTCTTCCCTCTCCTTCCATTGGGCAGAAAATACAAAGTCCTGAAAACACGTACTGCCAGGCTCAGGGACAACTTCTACCCCGCTGTTATAAGATTATTGAATGGTCCCCAGGACGACAAGATAGACTTGACCTACAATCTATCGCATCATGGCCTTGCACCTTATTGCCTGTCTGCACTGCACTTTCTCTGTAACTGTAACACTTTATTCTGTGCACCGTACAGAATTCCGCTCCTGACTGAAATAAACTGCAGAATTATGTGGCGTTGGCTCAGCACATCACAGAAACCAGCCTCCTCTCTTACTGCCTCTCCTCAGTGCATCAGTAAAGGAGCCAGCATAATCAAATACCCCTCACACCCTGGACATCCTCTCTTCTTCCCCCCTCCCATAGGGCCAAAGATGCAAAAACGTAAAACATTTATCTCCAGGCTCAAGGACAACTTCCACTGCTGCTGTTATAAGACTATTGAATGGTTCCCTACTATGTTAAGATGGACTCTTGACCTCGTCTACCTCACTGTAACATTGCACATTATTGTCTGCCTGTAGTGCACTTTATTCTGCACTCTGTTATCCTTTTGTCTTGTACTGCATGAATGCACTTTTGTAATGAATTGTTCTGTATGAATAGTACGCAAGGCAAGTTTTTCACTGTATCTCGGTGCTCTTGACAATAATAAACCAATTTACCTGTTTAGAAAATAAAGGATTGGTTCAGCCTACAATGGTATCAATTGTAGCTCTTCATTATCAGGATTTATGGCAGATGCTGACTTCAGTGGTGTATATGTGATGTAATAAAACATTTAATTCCTTACAATATGCTTGTTCAGTATAGAAGTATTGAACACATGCAACCTTGCATATTTTCATCCAATATTGTAGTATAGATGAAGGGCATTCAACCCAATGTAATTATGCTGGTTTATAAGAGCTATTCAATTAGTACAACTCCCTTGTCACTTCCTTATAACTCTATAAATATTTCTCATCTGTGTACTTATTGAATTCAGCTATCGAGTTACTGATAATTTTGTTTTCTGATTGTGCACCTTAAATTATAAGCTCTCCGAAACATTTTGAGGAACTGTGGTTACCTTCAAATAATGGGGTGATTTATCATCACAATAACTGACTGTATTGTCTTTTTTTTTATTTTTGGAAGAAACAGTCCCAGAGGGAACAAGCAGGAGACTGGATCTTGCGTGATGAAGGATGTAGGACTCAGCTGAAGAAGGATGGCATGAGGAAGGAGATTGTTAGGGAGTAGCACCCATACTCAGAGACAAAAAATATACTAGCCATTAATACAATCAAGAAGCAGCCTTCAAAGTACTGTCCAATAAAACAAGCAGTAATTGGGATAAAACATACAAAGACGGCTGCACTAACTGACAGCACTGTCAATGAAGGCAGCAGGTTACCTGCTTAAAGCAGAAGGTTATTTGAGAGATTTGCTTTGGAAACTGACAAGACAATACTGGGAGTGTTTGTATTCCTCGAGAGCCAAGTGTCACAATACTGCGGTAAATGTAGGATGCTTTGGATATATATATTTTGCACCCAAAGCTTTAGAATAGTTTCAAGTAACCTTGTCTCAACAAAGGTGATTAAAGATGGTCTAGTAAAACAAAAAGATGGTCTAGTCAGTTAATGCGTGTTCCCATTGTAAATGTATGGAGCCAGTTAACCACACCAAAAATATTTAAACAAACTAAGCAAATGTGGCCATTGAAAATGTACTTAATCACAGCCACACACACAAAATGCTGGTGGAACGCAGCAGGCCAGACAGCATCCATAGGAAGAAGCACAGTCGACATTTCGGGCCAAGACCCTTCATCAAGCCCATTACCATTATACCTTCAATACAGTTTGAATTCTGTGAAAGTCTCCCCTATGTGGCTGCTTATGCTGTATCTACAGCTCTGATCCCAACATGACACATTCAAATCACCAGAGAGCTAAATGGAGGGGAAGAATGGGCTGAAGATTAGGTTTAAGTGGGGGAAGAGTACTGATGACAGCAGAGGCTTGAGCAAGATGGTGATTAGTCAAAAGACGTGATATAAGGAGGATCACTTCAGTATTCATAAGGTAGCTGAAGCAAGCTCCATGATTCAGCTCCCAACAAACTCACTTTTGCTGTTTCCCTTACTCATACTTCAGACCAAAATATTAGTGGCATTCAACTCACAAATAAAAAGAGATAGCTCGCTGCCTTCAAATGACTGTCCTCAGGGCAACGTATTAAGATCGGGTTTCAGTAGAAAGATGGAGGCCTAGCAGTGGGCAATTTGCTGCCAATTAACTTTTGCCTGCAATTTGCTCTGAGTCTGATTCTGAGCAGAATAAAAGACAAGATATTTCTGTCCAGAGAACACCAACTAGCTTATCAGAAATGTATTGAAAATAGACTGCCTACTTGTCCCATCCTTAGAGTGATTCCCACCAGGCACGAGATAGCTTGTGTTATACAAATCTAGTATTGTTATGTATTCATGTATACTTTGACCCTTACAGGTAGCTGTCAAGCTTTCAAGTGCGTTACATACTTAACGTAATGTGAGACGGCACTCTGGGTAGCTGATTTCAAAGTAAAATAAACAGCACGTTTGTTCCTCACCTCTCCGTCTCTCACATGTGTTATTCATGGCCATCTGGCTTCCCAGTACCATAAGCATAACAACGGGTGATGAGGTGACAATTCCTCATGTGATATTTATTGTTTTGTTTGCTTCAGCAAGGAAAGTCTGTGCGCAACACTGGCAGTGTACTGCTGTGTAATATGGGTGAGCACAAAGAAGACGCCATGAGGAAACGACCACAGGGAGCACGGTGAGTGAATAATCTGAGGGGAGGGAGCAAGAATAGGGCAGTTAAATAAAATAAATACAAGAAAGAGGGAGACAGGTACGACTAGTTAACTTTTCCGGAATGTGATTCTGTTTAAAAATGGTGATAATGTTTGGAAATACGAGGCTGTATGACAAAATGACAGAGCAATGGAGTTCAGGTAGTGAATTATTTGAATATTTTGCACTGGAAAATCAAATTTCAGATGATATTGGTGTCACAACTTTTCCGACTGTGGTGCGTGCAAAAACATTTAATTACGCAAACAAGAGAAAATCTGCAGATGCTGGAAATCCGAGCAGCACACACAAAATGTTGGAGGAATTCAGCAGGCCAGGTAGCATCTATGGAAAAAAGTACGGTTGACATTTCAGGCCGAAACCCTTCGGCAGGACTGGACTCAATGTTTCAGACCAAAACCCTTCGGCCGGACTGGATTCGACGTTTCAGGACAAAACCCTTCAAAAGGACTGGATTTGATGTTTCAGGCCGAAACTCTTCGGCAGGACTGGACTCGACGTGTCAGGCCGAAACCCTTCGGCAGGACTGGACCCGACGTTTCAGGCCGAAACCTTTCGGCCGGACTGGACCCGACGTTTCAGGCCGAAACCTTTCGGCTGGACTCGACTCGACGTCTCAGGCCGAAACCCTTCAGCCGGACTGGACTCGACGTTTCAGGCCGAAACCCTTCAGCCGGACTGGACTCGACGTTTCAGGCTGAAACCCTTCGGCAGGACTGGACTGGATGTTTCAGGCCGAAACCCTTCAGCCGGACTGGACTCAACGTTTCAGGCTGAAACCCTTCGGCAGGACTGGACTCGACGTCTCAGGCCGAAACCCTTCAGCCGGACTGGACTCAACGTTTCAGGCTGAAACCCTTCAGCCGGACTGGACTCGACGTTTCAGGCTGAAACCCTTCGGCAGGACTGGACTCGACGTTTCAGGCCGAAACCCTTCGGCAGGACTGGACCCGACGCTTCAGGCCAAAACCCTTCAGCCGGACTGGACTCGACGTTTCAGGCCGAAACCCTTCGGCAGGACTGAACTCGACGTTTCAGGCCGAAACCCTTCGGCCGGACTGGACTCGAAGTTTCAGGATAAAACCCTTCAGCCGGACTAGACTCGACGTTTCAGGCCGAAACCCTTCGGCAGGACTGGACTGGACGTTTCAGGCCGAAACCTTTCGGCCGGACTGAACTCGACGTTTCAGGCCGAAACCCTTTGGCCGGACTGAACTCGATGTTTCAGGACAAAACCCTTCAAAAGGACTGGATTCGATCTTTCAGGCAGTAATCCTTTGGCAGAACCAGAGTCTGCTGAAGCCTTCCAGTCCTGCCGAAGGATTTCGGGCTGAAACATCGAGTCCAGTCCTGCTGAGGGATTTCAGCTTGAAACATCAAGTCTAGTCCGGCCGAAGAATTTTGGCTTGGAACGTCAACTGTAATTTATTATGCAGGCTGGTACAACTTATAAAGTCCGATGGTAAGCCTTATGAGGACAAAGTTAAAGTATTAAAGGTCCACTATTCACCTAAGCCTTTGATTATTGCTGACAGGTTTAGATTTCATAAAGGAATTAAGGTGAGTCTAATTTACAATTTGTGATGGTGCTGAAGCAATTGCCTGAACACTGTGATTTTGAGCAGTCATTGAATGATAAGTTCTGTTTTTGACTTGTACGTAGTCTGTGTGGTGAGGCAGTTCAGAAATGTTTGCTTAAAGAAGACAGACTACCAGACATCCCACCTCTCCTGGAAGTTCTGAGAGTCTCCCGTATATTCATAGTGGCTCCCTGATGCCCGCACATTATATACAATATCCAGGAAATCAATTTTTTTGAGAGCGAGCGAGAGAGAGAGAGAGAGCAAGAGAGAGTGAGCACGAGAGCGACTGCAAGAGAGAGAGAGCGAGAGAGTGAGTGCGAGAGAGAGAGAGAGAGAGAGAGAGAGAGAGCACGCCAGCACGCCATGGCAGAGTGTTCCAAAAAAAGAAAATATAAAACTACGTCACCCCAGACTACACTAAAATGTACCCCTGCCTAATAGGGGTCAAAAATAATGACAGTGTTGCTCGCTGCACTGTTTGCAACAGTGACTTTTCTATTGCCCATGGTGAGTTAAGACTGTAAAAGACATGTTGAGGTGAGTTTAACAGGTGTCATTCGTTCATTAGCATAGCTAACGTTATTTAAACTAGCTGGCTAGCTGCTAGGGAGCTACTCTATTGCAGACATCCCACCTCTCCCGGAAGTCCCGGGAGTCTCCCGCAAATTGATGGTGCTACCTCCCTGAAATGAGTTTTTGCAGGGTGGGATGTCTGGATTAACATTACAGAAGGCAATTGAGATTAGTACATCTATGGAGACGGCAGCTAAAGAAGCTCAGACACTCAGCACATCTTCCCCAGTTCATAAAGTTTCTACTGACTTTAAGATTAAGACACATACTGACAATCAATGTTACCATTGTGGCAAAATCGGGCAATCCACAAAAGAATGCTGGTATAAGGATTTATATTGCTGAAGCTGTGGCAAAAAGGGACAGACTGAATGTGCCTGTAAAAGTAAAGAGTCACTGTCAAATTAAAACACTGCAATAAAGAAAAACTACTTTAGAAAAAACAAAAAGAAATGTGTGCAAGATGGAGCATACTGAGGACAGACTGAATGACTCTCTGTGGTTGAAGATGCTTCACATGTTTTATCTGTTTCAGGACACAAAGGTGGCTATTGGGTGACCCCGTGGTTCGATGGGGCCACAGAGAGGATGCAGGTGGACATGGGTGCTGCAGTATCACTGGTGTCAAGGAGAAATTGTAGCATCTCACTCCTGGGGGAGCAAGGTTGATTTTAAAGAGTTTCGCTGGTGAGATTGGTCCAGTGAGGGGAGTAGTACATGTCACAGCGGAGATTAACACACAGAGAAAGAAACTTCCACTGTACTTTGCTAAAGTTAGTTATCCAGTGCATCTGGGCAGCTCGAACACAACTGGCATGAAGTGCACTTGATTAGTGGGAGCACTGGCCTACAAGGAATATTAAAGGAGCATGCAGAAACATTCAGAGGAGAACTGTCCTAAAAAGGGATGGATCCTTAAGACCTCAAGGAACCATTATCCCAGTTCTTATGGCTGAACAATACCCTCGTCCTCTGATTGAATTTTTTGCAGGACTGGCCAGAGGACAGAAGTTTAGCAAGATTGATGTATGACAAGTATATTTGCAGATGCATGTGGAGCTAGTGTAACAAGAACTGTTGATCAAAGTGACTCACAAACGAATGTTCCGTTTGGTATCACAGCAACTCCCACACTTTTTCACTGAGCAATGGACCAGATCCTGAGTGGATCAATGGGGAGCAATGCTAGTTGGATGACTTACTCGTTACTGGGAAAAATTAGCTTGAGCACCCTACAAAATTTGGATGCTACACAACAAAGATCATAGGAATATGGACTAAGGGTCCAGAGCAGACTGAAAGCACTTCATGAGCTTTTAAATAAATCAGCAGACTGGCAGTGGACAGATCGCTTTGTCACAATCTGAAGCACTCACACACTTGAGCCCATCATTGCCCATACAGTTGGCCTGTAATGCATCAGTTATCTCACACATCATGCCACTGGTTGAAGGGTTTCCAATCGCTTTTGCATCAAGGACATTAAGCAAGGCAGAAAGCCACTATGCCTTGATAGAGAGGGAAGCATTTGCAATTGTCTTTGGAGTTAAGAAATTCTATCAATTTCTCTTTGCTCAACAGAATCAGAATCAGAATCAGGTTTATTATCACCGGCATGTGACGTGAAATTTGTTAACTTAGCTGCAGCGTTTCAGTGTAATACATAATCTAGCAGAGAGAGAAAAAAAATTAATAAATAAAATAAAATAAAACATAATAATAATAAATAAACAAGTAAATCAATTATATATATTGAATAGATAAAAAAAGTGCAAAAACAGAAATACTGTAAATTTTAAAAAATGTGAGGAAATGTCCAAAACTTCTACGTCCATTTAGGAATCGGATGGCGGAGGGGAAGAAGCTGTTCCTGAATCGCTGAACATTTTACAGTACTGACAGATCATCACCCCTTGATGTCAATTTTTGTTCCACATGGCTGTTTTCCTCGCTGTTGAATGCAATGGTGAGCTCTGTTACTGTCTGCACATCAGTACGATATAAAGTACAGGGGGTCCGAGCACCATTCAAATGCTGGTGGACCATCCAGGCTTCCCTTAGCTATTCCAACTCCAGAACCATCCCTGAAAGAGATCTTTCACTTCAAGGAAGTACCTTTAGCTTCGATAACTGTGTGCCATCTGGCGGCACACGCATACAGTCCTGTTCTATATAAAGTGGTGGACATAGTAACTCATGAATGGAAAGGAGAACCAACCATAGAATTGAACCCTCACCAGGCTCAATGGAAGAAGCTCACAGACCAACCGGGGTGTTTATTATGGGGCTACCATGTCGTCATTCCTTCGGTATTAAGAAAGCAAGTGCTTGACAAGCTAAATGCAGGACACTGTGGTGTAGCACACATGAGAGAAATTGCACTCAGCTACTACTGGTGGCCAGGACTGGATGTAACCATTGAAGAGATGGCTGAAGCGGGCCCACATTGTCAGCAAGTGAGAAATGTTCTTCCACTTGCACCTTTGCATCCATGGGAATGGCCTGAAGTATCACGGCAGAGGATTCACATAGATTTTGCAGTACCTACAGGTGGTAGTGGATGGCCTGAATGGCCTGAAGTTGCCATCATGAAGAGCAGTACATCTGAAAAACACATTATGAAGCTGCCTTCCATCTTTAGCCATTTTGAGCTTCCTCAAAAGCACGTAAGTGACAATGGTTCACAACTCCGGACTCTGGAGTTCAAGGCGTTTATGGAAGTAAATGATATTTGGCACATCAAGTTAGCACCATGTCATCCAGCCACTACTGGCCTTGCTGAACAATTCATACAAACAATGAGACAAGCCCTCTAGACTTCAGTGGAAAGTGGATCCCTCAACCAGCGTCTCAGAACTTTCTGGCTAACGTACCGCAATGCAGCTCACACCACCACCAAAATGGCTCCAGCCACAGCACTGATGAAAAGACAGCTCTGTACGCAGCTTGACCTGCTTAGGCCCCCAAATGCAAAACAGATCGTGCTAAATGAGCTGAAAACCCAAGCAGAGAGCCGTGCCAAAGCGAAATACAGACGTTTAACAGCAGGAGAGAGTACTTGCCCGGAACTACATCTCTGGAACAAAGTGGATGCCTGTGTCATACACAGTAGAAACTAGTAACCACAACACCTGGAGAGGGCATGTTGATCAGCTGTTGCCCGCCAGAGACGACTGAAAACTAGCACAAACTCACCAGACCCCAGATCCAGTTGTAGTAATGGGACACTATTCTGAGACAACAACTGCAGAACCTCTGTTAAGATCAAATGACACAGCCAGTGCTCTCCCACCAGCTGTACTTTCTGAGGTGCCCCCTACTGACAATGCAGTACCCAAGGCAAGATTTCTACATACACCACCACAAGATAAAATGACTTTGGTGTCATCCCCGGGTTGCAGGTACCCTCACAGGACCAGGCGGCCTCCAGACAGATTGAATCTCTGGTTTTGTAATTAACCCTCAGCACATGGGGCAGAATAATACCCAGGGTTATGTCTGGGAATAGAGGCAGTCTATCTTCTTTCCTTAGTTTTGTTGTTGGTTGAATTAGATGATTATTCCATTGAATGTTAATAGTTCAGCAGCTGGTCAGTAAATGGGAAGGGAGAGAAAATTTTAATGAAGGGGGAGGGATGGGCAACGTGTTCACGCATATCTTGACCCAAGCTTCCCTGTGTGTTACCTACTGAACATAATGTGAGAGGGCATACAGGGTAATGGGTAGATGACTTCAAAATAAAATAAATAGCAGTACATTTGTTCCTCACCTCTCCGTCTCTCATGTGCGATATTCATGGCCACCACTTTCCCGGTACCATAAACATAACAGGTATCATATCTGCGATTAATAATACCAAAAGGTCAAAGAGAATAATGCAGCATGGAGAAAAGTCCTTCAGCCCACCAAGTCTACCTGACCATTAGGCAAACATTTACACTAAACCTTCACATTTGATTCTCCTAACATTCTCATTAACTTCTCCCAGATTCTACCAATGCATCAGCACACAAAGGGCAACTTAGAGTGGCCAGTTAAGTTACCACCCTGTATTTCCTTTAGATGTGGGAGGAAACCAGAGCAAATGGGGGAAACCCACACATCACACGGAGAACATACAACTCCACAGGGAGAACACTCGAGGTTGGAATGAAGCAGCGTTGCTGGAGCTGTGAGACGGCAGCTCTAGTAACTGCACCATTTCTATTAGCTCTGTCTGTTGCAAATGTCTCCTAATATCGTGATTGATATGCTGCTGTAAAGGTCAAAGAGGAATATCCAAGAGCTTGTTTTCTAAGCTTGCAAAAGTTGAAATTATTTGTTGCTGTTGCCTAAAGTTTGCTGAGGTTGACTGAAATATTATATATTTTTTTCTGAATCTTCTGTATCACAAGACAAAAATTGTCATTAAAAGATAACATTCAGACATTTGATATTGATGTTTTTGGTGCATGACTCAAGAACTCTGATCCAATTAAATAGCAGCTGTAAGACTAAACCTGGGGTGTGCTTAAAAATTGGCCAGCCTTACTGATACAAACTGAGGCTTTAGTGGTTACGAAACAGCTGGGAAGTGAGCGTAAATACAAGGACAGCCAGAAGGAGCATATTTCCCAAGACCCCACACCTACACCACTGTAATGGGCTTTAAGGATGCACATGTATCTGTGTAAATGTGTAATGCGTGTTTAATAAAACCCTCCAAAAGTGATTACATTTAAATTCTGTACAAGCCAAGTTCGCTGGCCTTTGGGTTGTGGTTGATGGAAACAGTACATGGATGCATAAAAAAAGAGAATAAATCAAAGAACAAATGGTAAAAAGTTCTGAAAACATAGATCAAGTAGATAACTGGCAGATAATCTCGCAGCATCTCTGGACAATGGCTTGGCATTTCTGAAGTGAAGCTACACCTCACTTTGCCAAACTCCAAAATCTGGGACTCAGCACTTCCCTTTACAATTGGGTCCTTCGCATCCTGACCAGCAGACCACAGTCAATAAGGACAAACAGCAATGGAGGCCTCCCCTGCCATGATTACTCTCAACACTGGAGACCTACAAGTCTGTGTCCTCAACCCCTTGTACACTCAAGACTTCATGGCCAGGTTCTGCTCGAGCTCCATCTACAAATTGCAGCTGATACTATTACACAGCCGTATACAGTATTGAAAATGATCAGTAAGAGTGCAGGAAGGAGATAGACAGCCTAGTGCCATGGTGTCATGACAACAATCTTTCCGTGAATGTCAACTGAACAAAAGAGCTGGTCATTGACTTTCAGAAGATAGGGCAGTGCACGTGCTCCTGTTTACAATAACAGTAATGAGGTCAAGATGGTTGAAAGCTTCCTGTACCTTGGTATAAACATTACTAATAGTCTGCCCTGGCCCAACCATGTTGACACTACAGCCAAGAAAGCTCACCAGTATCTCTACTTCCTCAGGAGGCTAAAATAATATGGCATGTTCCCTTTGACCCTCAGCAATTTTTGCTGAAGCACTATCGAAAGCATCCAAGTTTGATCCATCACAACTTAGTATGCCACGACCACAAGAAACTGCAGAGAGTTGTGGATACAGCTCAACACATCATAAAAACCAAACTCCCATCCATAAAGCAGCCAGCATAAAGCTGCCTCGATAAAGCAGACAGCATAGTCTTAGATCCAACCCACCCCATACTTTTGCTCTTCTATCCCCTCTCATTGGGCAGAAGAAGTGAAAGGCTGAAAGCACATACCACTAGGTTCAAGGACAGCCTCTGCCCTACCGTTAATAGAAGACTATTGAATAGTTCCCTAGTACATTAAGATTGACCTTGATCAACCAACCTACCTCATTGTGACCTTGCAGTTTACTGTCTACATGCAGTGCACTTGCTCTGTACAGTAACACATTATTCAGCACACTGTTATTGTTTTACCTTGTATTACCTAAACGCACAAGTATAATAAATTAATCTGTATGGGCATTATGCAAGACAAGTTTTTGCTATACCTTGGAAATATGACAATAATTAACCAATTTACCAATTTATATCATGAGCCATTGTTTATGCTGAACTAAAAGGCGATTTCCAATAAAAGCATACATTCTCCTCAGCTTTTCTTAAAGATTTTCTGCTCAAAGCCTCATTGATTAGCTCTCTCAATTTGTTGGATGCTTGTAAGTTTTAATCTATTTCTGAGCATGAAGCATAAAACGATTGAAAGAGTGCAAAATAGATAGATAGATACAGCAGATGTTGGCGATCTAAAACAGAAGCAAGATAATTCTTGAAATACTTAGAAGATCACGGTGCATCCGACAATGGATCTCCAGTCTGAAATAGTGACTTTACTTCCCTTCCCAGAGATGCAGCCTGACTTGCTGAGCATTTCGAGCATTTTCGATTTTAATTGAGGGAATGTTACACTGTTAGCAATGCCACCTCATGAATGGAGCACTTTGTTGTGGCTCACCTGTTCCCTCAAATGAATTTCAAAGATCCCACGGCATCATTTTGAAGAAGAGAAGTTTATCCTCATGTGTTGGTCATATATGTAAAACACAATCAATGTTATTTCTAAGATATGGAGTATCTGTCATTATCCACTTTATTTTTTATTGTGGAAATCTGCTGTATGCATCTTAGCTCTCTAATTTCCCACATCAAACCTCGGATTGCACCTCAGAGTTACTTCACTGGGTCTCAAGTACTTTGGGATGTCCTGGAAGGAATGTGAAAAGAGATACCTAAATGAAAATGTTTTATTTTCGTCCCCATAACTTCAGTAAGACACGAGGCCTTTGCAGGTTGTTTTAGGATGTGATGGATATCTGAGCAACTTGTACAGAGCTATTTTTTTTGTTTTGTTACTTTGGAACATTTACAATCTATTGAAGGCCAGATTCTACAATGATCAAGCTACTGAAATGTACTTCAGTGCAAGAACATTGATGAAGAATGGCCACTGATGAAATAGAGGAAATCACCATTAAGGTAACCAAAAAGGGTAAGTACATGGCCCTGGACCCTATAACGATCTGTGGAACATAAACTAAAAATACAGCCATTGCCAGTTGTGCACCACATGTGGATCTGAAATTGCTGGCAGTCATCAGTATGTCACCTTTTACTGTGAGATCCAAGCTAAGAGATTATACTGTAAATAAATTGGTGAATAAAATGACAGAGATTTTATGATGGAAATAAGTGTGAAGTCTCATAATGCTTGTTCTAGGTTATGGAAATAGTTTGCTTGTAAACATATAGAAGATAGAACATTACAGCACAGTATAGGCTCTTCAGCCCTCAATGCTGTGCCAACCTATACAAACCAATCTTAACTCATCCCTCCTACACAGTCCATAACCCTCCATTTTTCTTACCTCCATGTACCTATCTAAGGTTCTATTAAAAGTATCACCACAGCAGCTAAAGTGCACAGGCTGGAATGGAGTTCCATGCTATTACCAATAAGTGACATTGTTCTTTCTCGAGTGCTCACAACACTAAAACATTGACATGTAGAACCACAGTAACACACACAAAACACTGGAGGAACTTAGCAGGTCAGGTAGCATCTATGCAGAGAAATAAGCAGTTGATAGTTTGGGCTGAGACCTTTCATTATGATTATTTATTCTTCTCCATAGATGCTGCCTGATCTGCTGAGTTCCTCCAGCGTTTTGATTTCTGGCATCTGCAGGATCTCTTGTGTTTATGACTTGTAGCACTGCAACCCGTGAAGAATCAAACAAATCTCTGATCGCAAGTTTTTGATCACATAGTTACCTGTGCATGGATACATATCAGAAGTCATTTCCATCATTACAGATTGTTGATTGCAGGAGTGGTGGTTTGTATTGATACTAGATTTGCATGTTTGTGGTTATTAAGTTACGGATTCAAAATTACTATCAGTTCATTTTTACAGCCCTACGGAGCCTGTTCTGCATGTTTGTAGAAAGGAAATGCGAATGCTTAACATTCATGTTGTGGCTTTTATAAGCTCAGGACATTCCAATGCATTTTACAACTAATTAAGTACTTCTGAAGTATAGTCCCTTTCTCATAAAGCTGCTTGAAATTTAGATCATGTGGCTTCATGTTTCTGCACACTCATCTCAAGAAAATGACACAAACTAATGAAATCTATGGATGTGTGGCATGGATGCAATTTACTGCAGTCCGACATTTTCATCCTTGATTTTTCTTGCATCTGCCACATACAGGACAGAGAACTCCAGTGATATGAACCATATGCAACACACATCTGGGTTCCTTTCCTTGGATGTTCACCTGAAGATCACCAAAACAAGATCATCCGATTTGAGATCAACCAAGTCTGGTTTTTGTGCTCAAGATTCAATAGTTCTTTCTGTAATGCTCAGAGCATTACATAAAGTCATAAACCTGCAGGCTGATACCACACAAAGTTTAGCCCAGACCATAAAACACTCCCTTTTGATGTCTTATCTTAACTGGAAGATACGCTATATAAAAGACCAATGTTTTGTAACATTCTGCTAATACTCATCCACTGATAATAATTAATGTGGTGTAGTACTTTTAAACAAAATACTTGTTGCTTTGGTCTCATTCACTTTATAGTGGTGAAATAAATTCTAAGTCTACTCTTCAATCGGTGCTCTACATTGATGGCCTAATCTCAAATAATAACGAGGCAGCCTACAGAGAGGAAGTCATCACTTTGACACAGTGCTGCCAAGAAAACAACCTGTCCTTCAATGTCGCAAAAACAAAGGAGGTGGTTGCGGACTACAGGAAGAATAGAGACAGGCATCAATGGATCTGGGGTTGAGAGGGTGAACAGCTTTAAGTTCCTCGACGTACACATCACTGAGAATCTCACGTGGTCTGTACATACACGTTGTGTGGTGAAAAAGGCACAACAGTGCTTCTTTCACCTTAGACGATCGAAGAAGTTTGGTTTGGGCCCTCAAATCCTATGAACTTTCCACAGGGGCACAATTGAGAGCATCCTGACTGGCTGCGTCACTGCCTGGTATGGGAATTATACCAGGACTCTGCAAGGTGGTGCAGACTGCCCAGTGCATCTGTAGATGTGAACTTCCCACTATTCAGGATATTTACAAAGACAGGTGTGTAAAAAGGGCCTGAAGGGGATCATTAGAGACCCAAGTCCACCCCAACCACAAACTGTTCCAGCTGCTACCATCTGGGAAATGGTAATACAGCATAAAAGCCAGGACCAACAGGATCCAGGACAGCTTCCGTCAGGCCATCAGGCTGATTAATTCATGCTGATACAATTGTATTTCTACGTTATATTGACTGTCCTGTCGACAATACTATTTATTATAAATTACTATAAATTGCACATTGCACATTTAGATGGAGACGTAACGTAAAGATTTTTATCCCTCATGTATATGAAGGATGTAAGTAATAAATTCAATTCAATTCATGATAGTTTCCATTTCAGGAAAGGTTTTGACAAAAATTCATTAACAAGATTAAAAGCATTCAAAGCTCAAAAGTTCAAAGTAAATCTATTACCAAAGTTCGTATATATCAGCGGTCCCCAACCTCCGGGCCGCGGACCGATACCGGGCCGCGAAGCATGCAGGGGTGTAGTGGTAGCCAGGACGCACCCAGCACATCTTTAAGAAAAAAGCCAAAATAAACAAACTAATTGCCTCTGATCTGGGCTTACATTTACATGCCGGGTGGCACCTAATTAATTAGCTTGTTTATTTCAGTTTTTTTTAAAGATGTGCTGGGTGCGTACCAGCTACCACTGCACCACTGCATGCTTCGCGGCCCGGAGGTTGGGGACAACTGGTATATGTCACCATACTATCCTGAGATTCTTTTTCTTGCAGGCATTCACAATAGAACAAAGAAAGACAATAGAATCAATGAAAATCTACACACAAAGACTGACAAGCAACTAGTGACAAATTATATACAGGATTAAAAGGGCTAAATCCTGACTGACTTGTTTCAACTGACTTGTGAGAATAACGTTGGAAGACAACTAATGAACAAAGGAGTGTTTGTGCATGAGAAAGTTGCTTTGTGTAACCACTAATCAAGGATGCTTGGCAGCAATCAGAGTACTATGTGATAATGAGTGTTTAACAAGCAGCCTCAGATAGTATTCAGGGCTCACCCGATTGCAGATTTTCCGAGGCTCTATGAGCGGGGGCTCTGTTGTACCAACTGAGATGCAAGCTTGCTAATAAACAGTATGTAATTTTAAGTAAACTGTGTTTGATAATTACTCCCTGGGTCTGAACCTAAAGTCCTCTGGTAGAGAGGCAGATCGGAACTGGTACTGTTGGATGCCCATTTAAAATTGGTCTCAAGTTGAACACAGTTGCTATTTTTTATGATATATTCTGAAAAAAGAGGACTTAGTAAGTATATTACTTTTCTTCTACCTGTTGGCTTTTGATTGCATACGGCTACTTATCAACGTTATTCCCTAATGAGTCGCATACCTCTAAGTCATAAATGATTGGATTCATGCCCAGCCCAGCCACACAGTAATTGATTGCTATGCCTTGGCTGATACCTCAGCTGAGTGATGAGGGAGAACTGCAGTGTTGAAGACAATGTTTTGACATAATTTTATACTGAAGCTACTGCTGTCAAGTTCCCATGGTACAATTCAAATATGAGTAGAGGGGATCAAACTAAGAAGGATTAATTCCTCACATTTGTGGACATTAATTATAAAGTTGCATAATACCAGGAAAGAAGTCTTGAAATGAAAGATCAAATGAGAGAATATGGTACTCATTGGAAAAATTGACAATGATTGAAGAGTTAGCAAATTTAAGATAATTAAACAGCAGATCTATCAAATTTATAAATTACGTATTCTATGATACTCATCATTCAGTCATCATGAGATACTGTGTATGTCAGTAGTTCATTTTTTTTCTATTTTGGGATGTGTGTTCCAGCATTACTCAATTTATCCACATTCCCTAATATTTAAAATAACCAGGTTTCTCCTCCATTGTCAATATATGTAAAATAATACATCACATGACAGTTATTCAGACTAATAATCATAAAAGTATCAATACAGAAGGAGCCCCATCCATACTGAATTTGTTATTCTCAAATCCCAGCTCCCAGTGAGTTACTTTGTAGGTTACAGCTCCCGAACAGTCAAATAATGTAAATATAGTTGGGAGGACGAGTATGGATGTAACACTGAGGCTTTATAAGGCTAGTTAGACTGCACTTAGCGTACAATGAGTAGTTTTGGGCCCCTTATCTAAGAAAGGATGTGCTGCTATTGGAGATGGTCCAGATGAGGCTTATGAGAATGGATTGGATATAAAAGGGTTAACGTATGAGAAGCATTGATGGCTCTGGGCCTGTACTTGCCTGAGTTTAGAAAAATGAAGAGAGGGAAGTTTGAATGAGACCTATGATGTATTGAAAGGCCAGATAGAGTGGATGTGGTGAGGATATTTCCTGTAGTGGGGGATTCCGGGAGCAGAAGGCCTAAGAATACAAGAACGTCGCTTTAGAACAGAGGTGAGGAGGAACTTCTTTTGTCAGAGGGTGGTAAATCTGTGGAATTTATTGCCACAGGTGGCCATGGATGCCAGGTCATTGGGTGTATTTAAAGCAGTTAGGTTCTTGATTAGTAAGGGCATCGAAGGTTGGCAGAAGAAGGCAGGAGAATGGAGTTGAAAAGGACAATAAATCAGCTGTTGTGGAATGGCAGAGCAGACTTGATGGGCCAAATGACTAATTCTGCTCCTATTCTTATGGTCTTATGTTTCTGCATTCAATACCCTTTCAGTCAGTGAGTTCTGACCCCTCTATACATAGAGTAAAAATGTTTCTTTAATCTCCTTCTTCAAGTAAACCAACTTCATGCTCTCCAGTTACTATCCCTTCTACTACCTCAGCCTCTCATAATTTTTTTTGCATCTCAATCAATTCTCCATTCAGTGTACAAAGAATGCAACCATAGCCTAAAAATTCTCTCCTCAGAACCAAAACGCAATGTCTATTAAACATCCTCATAAATCTCCTCTGGACACTTTCTGGTGCAATCATGT
Source organism: Mobula birostris (assembly GCF_030028105.1). NCBI lineage: Eukaryota > Metazoa > Chordata > Chondrichthyes > Myliobatiformes > Myliobatidae > Mobula > Mobula birostris. The sequence goes on from NC_092373.1 coordinate 153,999,065, forward strand.
CTTTCCTGTATTATGGTGACCAGAACTGTACACAGTACTCTAGCTGTAACGTACCTACTGTAGTGTTTAACATGGTTTTGGTTTAATCCTCTGCTCTATAACTTGGCCAATGAAGATGCATCCATTTCTCCCACTGCCTCTATGAACATGCACTCCCAGTTGTGTTCCTTTGTAGTACCTCGTATCCACCCATTTATTCAAAGATTCAAGGTACATTTATTATCAAAGAATATATAAATTATACAGCCTTGAGATTTGTTTATGTACAGGCAGTTGCAAAGCAAGGAACCCAAAAGAACCCAATTTAAAAAACTTAAATACCAACCCGCAATGCGCACAACGAAAGAGAAGAAAAAACAAATCATACAAAAAACAGAAGTAGCAGCAACAACAGCATTCTGAACCATATTGAGTCCTTAGATCCAAATCCCTGGAGCAGCCTGGAGTAGGCCCAAATCCTCGGTATTCAGTTCATCATATTAGCAGGACAGATCATCGCAAAGTTTGCAGACACAAAGCATAGCCGCCAGGAGGCAGTCTCACAGCCTTAGTGTCTCAGAGAAGGGAGCCCCCAGTCTATCTGAGCCAGAGTTTAAATTGTCAGAACAGTGTATCATACCTCGCATTAACACTCAGGCCCCACCAGGCCTTGAGTTCGCTGCTGAAGAAGCCATTCTTGGCCTCTCCAAATCGGCTCAGTGCCCAGAGCGATCCAACCTCACCTGACTTTCAACACCCTGCCTTTCCAGTCTATATGGGCCCGTATTTTGATTGTCCAAACAGCGGACAATATATTTTCCCTTCCTTTGCTTGTCCTCTTTAAATGTATTACCTAGCACTTCTCCTGGCAGAATGCTAGTTACCACTTCTGTGTCTGCCCAGCTAGTTCACTGATGCCCTCCTGTATCTTAAAGCATTCCTGTTTACCATCACTAATCCTGTCTAAATCATTCATATTGAGTCAAAGAACACTACAGCACAGAAGCAGGCCCTTAGGTCCATCTAGTTTGTGCTAAGATATTAATCTGCTTAAGTCCCAACAACCTGCACTCGGACCATAGCCCTCCATACCCCTTCCATCTATTTAGTTATCCAAATTGCTGTTAAATGTTGAAATTGAACCTGAATTCACCATTTCTGCTGGCAGCTCGTGCCACAGTCTTCATCAGTGAATAAGTTCTCCCTCAGGGTCCTTTAAACGGTTCACCTTTCACCCTTAACCCATGACCTGTAGTTCTAGGCTCACCCAACATCAGTGTAAAAAGCCTGCTTGCATTTACACTATCAATATCTCTCATAATTTTGTATTTCCCCTCATTTTCCTATGATCCAAGGAATGAAGTCCTAACCAATTCAAGCTTTCCCAATAACTCAGGTCCTCAGGTCTTGACAACATTCTTGTAAATTTTCTCTGCACACTTCTGTGACACCACTTTAAAGGGATTATGAATCTTTTCTACTGCACTCCTCAGTGCCCTACCGCTCACTGTATAAAGCCCTGGTCTATTCTCCCACAACGTAGCACCACACTTTAGTCTGCATTAAATTCTATTTGCCATTTTACAGCCCATTTTTTCCAGCTTGCCCAGATCCCGCTGCAAGACTTGATAGCCTTCTTTGTTGTCTAATACACCCATAACCTTGATGTGATCTGCAAATGTGTTGATCCAGTTTACTACATTGTCATCCAGATCATTGATAATAGATGACAAACAACAATGGACCCAGCACCGAACCCCATGGCACACCACTTGTCACAGGCCCTCATCCAATGATGCAACCATCTACTACCACTCTTTGTCTTCTCCTTTGAAGCGAATGTCTAATCCAATCTACTACCTCATCCTGAATGTCAAGCAATTGTGCATTGACCAACCTCCCATGCAAGATCTTAACAAAGGCCTTGCTAAAGTCCATGTAGATTATATCCACTGTCTCGCTTTCATCAACTTTCCTGGTAACTTCCACAAAAACTCTCAAAGATGTGTTGGACACAACCTACCATGCACAAAGCCACGTTGACTATCCCTAATCAGTCCCTTTCTTTCCAAATATTTATACTGTGTACCTGGTCCCTCAGAATACCTTCCAATAGTTTACCCACTACTGCTGTCAGGCTCACTGGTCAATAATTTCCCCTCTTATTTTTCGAGCCTCTTTTAAACAATTGAACAACATTATCTTTTCTTCAATCCTCCAGCAGCTCATCAATTCCGAAGGACGTGTTAAATATTTCTGCTTGGGTAATTTCTGCATAGTCTCCCATAGGGTCCAAGGAAATAGCTTGTCAGCCCCTGGGGATTTATCCACCCTAATTTGCCTCAAAACAGCAAACACCTCCTCCTCCTTTGTAATCAGTCTAAGTGGGTGAGTACTTTTTTAAAGATTAGTACTCGCACTTAGATCTGTTCAGGTCTGTGACTACAGGATCACGAAGTATCACAAACATGGTGGAGATCTGAATTAGTAGGTATAGAAGTAGTGTGTTGTGTGTGCATGCACCTATGTTTATATAAGAGAATAGACATTTTTGAGTTAATTTGGGGAGACAGGGCCATCATTTGCGAAGGGTGGTTATTGACCAATTGAGATGCCACTGGGTTCGAGGAACTGCATAGTAGCAGACACGTGTGTTTGTCTGTTTTAAAGGTAAGTCTGTAACCTTGGTGTAACAGTTTTAAATGCAAAGGGATACAACAGGCATTATGAGTTCAAAGGCACGTAAGTGGCAGAGTGCAGAGTACATACTTTGTGGTTTTAAAAGTGTACTGTTTAATTTTTATCCATCATTTATATTTATAGTGTGAGAATAAGTGTGGAGGTATCTGAGGGAGAGGTTATACCCAGATCTATCTGTTGGGATCGGACTGATTAAGTTCAGGCAACGTCAAGTCATGAACATGACAATCCTAGCCAGGGAGGGGAGTCAGGGCGATGTGTGGGAATCATATCAGGAGGTCCCAAGGATAGGGGCCAAACACAATCAGGAGCTGTTAAAAGTAGTGCTGCTGCCTGCGAAAGTAGCAGTGATTAAAATAAAGGCTCACCAGAAAGGGAGAATAAGGAGCAAAAGGGGAACCAGTGGGCAGATCATGGGGCAAAGATAGCAACAGAACACGAGATGACAGGAATTGAAGCAGAAGTTACTGGAGCCAATTCAGTAAGATTATATGGAGGTATAAAGGACCTTTGTAATCAGGTTAATGCATTGAAGGACCAAGCAAACAACACCACCCTATTGCTGATCAGAGAGAGCCAGAGGAAGGGGAGATAGTCCTCCCACAGCCAGGTGACCAAGCCATGGTGAGGGTTTGCTCTCAGATGGATAGGACCTCAGACGGTACTTTTGTCAAATGACACCTATGTTCGTGTGCAGACCTGGCAAGGTAGCCAGTAGAAACACTGGACTCAGGGTATTTTCCATCTAGGAGATCTGTTTGATGGTTTTTTTAGTCAAATAGTACAGAAATTTAACATACCCAACAAGGATCTTTCTTGTTTCTTTCAGATAAGAGATTATATACAGAAAAAAACATCATTGTTAACTGATTTCTATAGTTCTGACATAGAAAAGAGGGTGTTTCCTTCTAAGGGTGAAGTCTCTATTAGTACTTTTTACAGCATCCTGAGGGACTGTTCTTGTAGAGAGGCTGAGCAGCTGGGAAGGGTCTGAGAGGAAGAGCTGGGAGTAGAAATTATAGCCGAAACATGGGAAGACATCTGTGATAACGCAAAGAAGATTTCAGTTTGTAACAGAACTAAAGCATTGCAACTCAAAATTCTGCATAGAGCCCATCTGACTTCAGATCGTCTCTCGAAATTTAAGATGGGGGTTTCTCCAATGTGTTCTAAATGTAAAGTAAATACTGGAACTTTCACCCACTGTTTTTGGACTTGGCCCAAACTTCAGGCATACTGGAGTGGTATTTTGGGTGAAATGGAAAAGATTCTGAAGGTGGAGCTTGAACTGGACCCAGTGTCTTTTCTCTTAGGCTTACCCCGCAGTCGCATTTTTAATGCACGTCAGAAAGTACTTTTTAACACCCTGACTTTTTGTGCAAGGAAGAACATTTTACTTCGTTGGATATCCGATAAGGCCCCTGGACTTTTAGGTTGGTGTAAATTAATCATGGAATACATTCCTTTGGACTTTTTGACATGCATGGTACACTCAAAAGCAAATAGCTTTCATAAAACATGGCAACCTTTTCTGCAGTATATACAGTAGATGTAAACCTATCTGCTATACTAATTAGGGCTTTTGTATAGGATGTTGTGGTAATGTCTATATTTCGATGGAAGTGTTCTGATACTTGATATCTGTGAGGGGAAGAAATGTAAATGTACGTGTATCTGGAAATTGGAAGTTTTGTTGTGCTGAGCAAAAAAAAATTATATAAAAAAACTGTACAACTCACCTGCTTATCGCCTTCACAGAGCAAGAGATCAAGTGTACCTGGTAACAAAGTCATTGCAGAGAACCTAAGTGATGAACACCAGCTGGTTGCATGAGAAATGACCACACTTGATGGAAGCAGACCCACAACAGACGCAAATACAGAAGGCACTGAAAGAGCGTGACAGCGAGCTGTGAGCAGTATGTGAAAATATAACAGTAACTGTACCCTGTAAAGAAGGCTGCTTCCTGAAGGTAGACGATGAGTTGTGCAGATCAGAATAGAAAAATTAATAGGCGAGCGACCCGAGTTACAGGAGAGGAACCATGCTCCACAACTTCGATGGCGTGGCAGACTGAGAAAGAGAAGAAATTACACACAGCGCCTGAATGCAGTCACCCCTGCCTGAATGGGGAGTGAGTACAAATGAGTTGGGCTCTTTCAGTGCTTGGGCCAGTGATCGAATGCACAGTTCAGGATTGGATGCCACCAAGAAGAAGTCCTTGCAGCCATTCGAATAGAGACCACACCAACCCCTTCTATGTCAATGAAGTGGTCTGAGAGACTAATTTGCTTGATCATTCTGCAATCTTTTGTCATGGCAGGGAGTCTGAACTGTGAATCTGATACATTTACCTAGCTGATGTTCCTGACCAGAGAGTAACCACAGGTAACCACTACTGAGCCTGATACATTTACCTTGCTGGTCCCCCTGACCAGAGAGTAACCACTGATAGCTACTGCTGAGTTTTAACTATCAGAGAAAGAAGGGTTGAAGATAACGAATGTGATTAAACCACAAACGGCCAGCAGGGAAGGAGGCAACAGGCATATGAATGACGATGCTACACTTCAAAAACTGTCGGTCAAATTTCTGCAGTGATCTCTGCTTAGAATCTTGTAGCGAGCCATTAGGGATGAGAGCGTAGGTGTAGAGGTACACAGGGATATGATAAGTAATTGGGGAAGGGGGTCTGAATACAGGGCATTTTTGCTGCCCCATTTGAGTAGATCCTCCTGATTTGGTTTGGCTTTTTCTGAAAAAATATGTTTTTGTCCAGGAGGGCCAAGAGGAGGGAATGTTAGGGCGTAATCTGGTGATGGAATATAGCAAATACTAATTTCAACAGCAACCAGTCTTCGTATCTGAATATGGATTGTAGATTGAATTTAAAATGCAGCTCAAAACAGTGGTCTTTCTGGAGTTGCATTTTTGGGGTTAATTGAAGACAATTGATGTAAGATATCTGCATATCAAAGTAGCTCAGAGACAGTGGCAATTAACACTCGATTTGGATGTATTGGAGTGAAGATCTAGGTAGTTGAAAAGTATATATAACTCAAAGTAAGCTTTATGAATGCATTGCAACTATAGAAATTGTCCTGTTGTTACCTTTGTTCTTTAACATATAAAAATGTGATGTAATAGAAACATAGAAACATAGAAAATAGGTGCAGGAGTAGGCCATTCGGCCCTTCGAGCCTGCACCGCCATTCATTATGATCATGGCTGATCATTCAACTCAGAACCCCGCCCCAGCCTTCCCTCCATACCCCCTGATCCCCATAGCCACAAGGGCCATATCTAACTCCCTCTTAAATATACATTATGTAATGTTGGGTCAGGGAGCCTCTCTCCAGAGTGACTCCAAATACTATCAGCTTGTGTGTACTGAATAAAGACTTTTACTGAACAAAGATTTTTATACTATCAGTAGCATGAACCTCCAATGGCTTTCTTTAACAGTCACAACAGAATGCACTGCCAGGAGTGGTGGTAGAGGGAGATACACTGGGGTCATTTAAGAAACGCTCAATTTGGCACATGGATGAATGAAAACTGGAGGGCTTTGTGAGACAGAAGGGTGAGATTGATCTTGGATAAGGTTAAAAGGTTGGAGCAACATCGTGGTGAGGGGCCTGTACTGTGCTGTACAGTTCTATGTGCTATATTGGGGTGTCAGTTTGTGGGCATTGAGATAATTACTCTTGTGTTTGTTGTTCTCCTTACTATTGATTCAGCCTCACTAGACACTGTCACTTTGATATGGCCCGTACTTTCATTGCCTACTTCAGCCCCGCCAGCCTTTACTGAGATCCACCCTTTGTTTATCTTATTTGAATTGAGAGAGTATAGCTGTCCCAAGCGTTATGAAGTGTGGAGGGGTGATTAAGGTTGGGAGCAGGAGTGTGAGTGTGTAGATATGTTTGTGGTGATAGAATTATGGACTCTTTGACAATTGAATGTGCAGAGAATGTAGGGATGTGGACATTGTGAAGGCAGAAACAATTAGATTAGTTAATCATTTAATGACTAGTTTAATTAGTTCATCTTGGGCCGAAGGGCCTGTTCGTGTGCTCTGCCATGTTCTATGCTATATGCACTGTCCTTCTCTTTCTCTGCCACACGATTATTTCCTCTCTGTTTGCTCTCATGGACTTGGCTGACTCTGGTCTCAGACGGGCACTGACACTTCGCTCCCCCATTCCACGTCAGTCCTACACTGAACTCCCCACTTCCCTCTGTGGGACATCACCCTTATGACCTGACCCCATAGGGCCCTTGGCAAACCACCGGGGGGGGGGGGGGCAGTGCCTTTCAACCAGCTCTCCCTCAGCGGCCTCTGCGATGCCTCTGTTCCTCCGGCAGGTCAGAAGGTGGCCCAGTAATCTAGATTGGCCTTGGGCACGCACATCACCTGGCTGTCTGACAGTGGGCAGTGGGGAAGGAGGGGAGGCCTGCCCTGTCTGCAGCCGTCTCAAAGGCTGCGACTCGAACCCCTGGTGGGAACCGGCTGAGATCTTTTGACCCGTCTGTTTGTTGACTTGCGTCATCTCAGTCAATCAGACCTGAATTTACGTCCCTCCCTTGCACCTCAGAGAGTCCTCTCTCATCAGATGGGAGGCGCCGATGATGAGCACAGTCCTGGGCCCAGATGTGCAGGGGCGGGCCCTCTCTGGTGTCCGGTTGCTATGTGAAAGGTGAACTGGCAAGGCTGGAAAAACAACTGCAGGTATCCCAGTATTCTGAATGTGCAATTTTAGGGGATGTTGGTGATGGTCAGTGATGGTATATGGAAACTGTGATTGCACCATTGCCAATGTCGTCACCACCAGAACCTGGGAGATGATGACAACCGCTATCCTACTCACCACCAGTACATAGGATCCAAGGAGCATCACAATTCTATCCAAAACCATGACCTGGATGCACCCTCTGATAAAATGGCCACCCAGCAACAGACAAAAAGGATCACGAGCAGAGTTGAAAAATAATCCCATGTTGGGAATCATCTCGAAGACGGGCCAGGGATGACAGAAATTGGTGGAGCGCTGTCAGGGAGTCACAGGTCATATCCTGGGAGAGGGGAGAGAGGTTTGAATATCCAAATAAAAAGAAATTATTCCAGAATTTCCACATGCGAATGGCACCCCGGTATGCTTGTGACCCAGGGGATATGGACTCAAGATCTGTGCACAACGCTCTCCGTGTGGCTCTGATCCGGGGATACAGGGCTGGGAACCATGCGTGGTGCACCCGTGATGGGTCTGAACCAGATAAGTGGAGGGGGGACCGTGCATGCGCTCCTGTGTTAGTGTGACCGAAGGATACAGATATGGGACTCCTGGTGTTGGTCTGATCCAGCCCTTTCCAGATTTAACCCATATCTAACAATCCCACTGCACAACCCTCAGTACCTGTAACTGATATTCCATGGACATTTCTGCCACTTCCATTATCCATGCTGGTAGATGGAACATGGGAGATTTCCAGCACAGAACAATGGCTTGTTTCTGCTCCCTGCTGTTCATCCTCGGAACCTGCAGATAGACAATCTGATGTACGTCAGCATTGGGAACCCTGTGGGAGAGATTTCAAAGTTGCTGAGTTGTAAGAATGACTGGGACTCTGTCCTGGTGTGATCTGACCCAGGGATGCAGGGACCGGAACTCTGCATGGTATTCCCAGAAGCTGAGGTTTAGCATTGGTCAGAGAGCTGACATTATCTCAAGTTTCGCAGGGAAACGTTAAAGAAAAAAAGAGGGAATTATTAAGTACAGAAGTAGACAATGGAAATCAGGCTGGTTCTACAGAGTTACTGCTCACTGGTTGTAGGAGGGTGGGGCAAAATATCCTGCTTGAGGGTGTTGAATATTTGGATAATTCAATCTCAGTGTCAGTCTGGGGGTTATTGAAGAGGAATAGGCTCTTCGGCCCTCGATGTTATACGACCATAAGGTATAGGAGCAGAGTTAGGCCATTTGGCCCATCAAGTCTGCTCTGCCATTTCATCATGGCAGATTCCGCTTTTTCTCTCAGCACCAATCTCCTGCTTTCTCCCCCGTATCCTTTCATGCCCTGACTGATTTAGAATCAAATACCCAATAATGTCCCCCCCCACCCCCCCATAGCAGCCCCTAGCAATGAATTCCACAAATTCACGATTCTCAGTCTAAAGAATTTCCTCCTCATCTCTGTTCTACAAGGACGCCCTTCTATTTTGCTGCTGTGTCTTCTGGTCTTAGACTCCCCAGCATAAGAAACATCCTCTCCACATCCACTCTAATGAAGCTTTTCAACATTTGATAGGTTTCAATGAGGTCACCCCTCATTCTTCTGAATTCCAGAGATTAGATGCCCAAATACATCAAAAGCTTCTCATATAACAAGCCTTCCAATCCTAGAATCATTTTCGCGAACCTCCTTTGAACCCTCCCCAATATCAGCACATCCTTTATTAGATATAGGGCACAAAACTGTTCGCAATACTCTAAGTGAGGCCTCACTAGTGTTTTATGAAACCTCATCATTACTTTTACATTCTAGTCCAGTTGAAATGAATGCTAACATCAATCACATTTGCCTTTGTCACCAGTGACTCAACCTGCAAATTAACCATGAGGGAATCTTACATAAAGACTCACAAATCCCTTTGCACCTCAGATTTTTAAATTTTCTCTCCATTTAGAAAATAGCCTACCAAAGTGTAAGACCATACACTTCCTACCATTGTACTCCATCTGCCACTTCTTTGCCCAGTCTCCTTATCTAAGTCCTTCTGTAGCCTACTTCCTCAAAACTACCTGCCCCTCCACCTACCTTTGCATCGTCTGCAAACTTGGCACAAAGCCATCATTCTCAGAAGAGAAGTGGTCTCACCACACACCTCTGTGGAACACCACAAGTCACTGGCAGACAACCAGAAAAGGCTCCTTTTATTTCCATTCTCTGCTTCCCGCCAGTCTATCCATGCTAGTATCTTTCCTGTAATACCATGGGCTCGTAACCTATGTTCCCTCTAAGCTGTGCACATGTGCGTGCTGTCATGTGTGACGCCAAGCAGAGCTGCAGGACGGATGATGCTAATGAGAGAGATAATGGAAGACAATGGAGAAACATTCAAAATGCTAATAAGAGAGAAGAGAGAGATTAACGAGAAAGAAACACAATTCCAATGTTGGCGTCTGCGACAGGCCGTTTGCTTTGAACTTGAACTGTTTGAAGTTTGATGGACAGGTGATACCCCAGCAGGGGGATAAAAATAGCAGGTTTGCTAAGGCACGACACACACACGCCACGAGACCCTGGAAAGAGCAGTGTGCCCCACAAAGTGGTGGGAGTTTGGAGGACTGGTTCGCGGGAATCGGTCAGAGGCTCACAGGGTGTAAAGGTACAATCGGTGGGAACCTGGTGTGTGTCCACCCTTGCCTGGGTGCCGGGTTCACCACGGAAGAACGATCACATCCGGAACGGAGGGGTCACGGTCAGTGACCACAGCTGGATCAGAAGGCATCGAAAAGGTTTGCCTGAAACCAACTGCATCTCTCACACTCTCTCCCTCTCTCTCTCTCTCTCCAACAGTACAACAACAGCGATTACTTCGAACTGCACTAGACTGAACTGAACTCTGCTTCTCTTAAGATTGATCATTTTACCCCTAGACTGAAATAGAGCTTGGTTGATTCCTACTACCCTATTTCTGTGTATATGTGTATACTATCATTGCTAACCTGTTACATTTATATCCTTGCGATTAGTGTACTGTATTACTTATTTCCTTAACAAAACTTTATTAGTTCCTAGTAATCACAGACTCCAACACGTGTTCCATTTCTGCTGGTTTGGCAACCCAGTTACGGGGTACATAGCAGCGCGCACACACATTTTTCAACCAGCACACAAAGGAAATTACTGTGCGTAGAAAAGGTTAGTTACCTAAAATAATGTAGTAATTAATAATTATACTTTTTGCAAATAATCTTTTAGCTAAATGTTTCTGTTAACTAGTTAGTCGGTTTTTCAAATACCACAATGCACGTCACAAATTTATGTCACCTCACCTTTCCTGTTCTGGGATCTGGGAGACAATGTTTTGTGGAGTGACAAAGTTAAAGTTTTGCTAAGCCAACAACGTGAAGAAAACATCACAGTAGATACAAGTTCGCTGTTGACTTTTATAAATAGTCTTTGTGTTCATTTAGAAGAAAGGTTTCCTGAAGATGAGGTACAAGAATGGTCAACTTTTGATTTCTCCGCAATTGCAGATTGTGGCTTCACATTTGATACTGTAATAGTTAGACAGTTTAATGATTTCAAATTTTCCGTGCAAGAGAAAATTAAATCCAATCTGATTTTAAACTTTGCTCAAATGGTGGCATTTGTACTTCAAAATGAACAGTTTTGCGACCTTGCACAGTTGTTGGATATTGGAGGAACATTTCTTGCGTCTGGTGCGGACTGTGAATGAGGTTTTAGCCCAATAAATCAACTCAAAAACAAGCTGAGAAACCGTTTAGGTGAATGTCATTTGGATATGTTAATGAGAATCAAAAGCTATCAATTGGATGGAAGTTCTATTAGTCTAAATAGAGTTTACAAAGAATGAGTAAATGCCAAAGACAGGAGAGAGAAAAAAATAACCTGAGTGACTTAAATATGTATATTATTTTGTTGTTATTCTGTGCAGTTTTATGTCAAATATTTTGTAAATCTACATAAACTGTGCCATGTGTGCATTCAGTGCGCACATACTTTTGACACAGGAAAAAAATTTGTACAACATAAGACTTTTGCGCACATTGACTACTAAAAATTAGAGGGAACATTGCTCTTAACCTGCTAAGCAGCCTCATGTGCACTACCTTGTCAAAGGCCTTCTGAAAATCCAAGTAGACTACGTCAACTGATTCTCCTTTGTCTTTCTTGCTTGCTATTTCTTCAAAGAATTCCAACAGATTTGTCAGTCAAGATTTTGCCTTGAGGAAACCATGCTGGCTATGGTCTATTTTATCATGTGCCTCCATGTGCCCCGAAACCACATGCTTATCGATCAACTCCAACATCCTCCCGACCGCTGAGGACAGACTAACTGGCCTATAGTTTCCTTTCTTCTGCCTCTTTACCTTCTTGAAGTGTGGAGTGACATTTGTCAATTTCCATTCCTCTGGAACCATGTCAGATTCATTGGATTCTTGAAAGATCACCAGTAATCAATAGGTTTCAATAGGTACATTTAATACATCCTGAAATTCTTCTTCTTTGCAAACATCCACAAAAATAGAGGAATGCTCCAAAGAATGAATGACAGTTAAATGTTAGAACCACAAATCCCCCCTCCCATGCATAAGCATCAGCAAAGCAACAACCCCCCCTCCCCCACCAGCAAAAGTATCAGTGCCCTCCACCCAGCACTCAAGTGTGCAGCAAAGCATCAATAAAGACACAGGCTTGCAGTACCCCAAAGACTACTCGTTCACCTGGTATTCGACATACCACAGGCTCTCTCTCTTCCTAATAAGGGAAAAAGAGGTGTCTCCATTTCAAAGTGAGAGGGGAGACAAAACAAAGCAACTCGCTGATTTATGGCGTTAAAAGTCTGCTACGTCACTTTTTCTGAGCTCTGTGGCCAGAGAACTCAGGTGTCTGGGCACACAGCCAGCAGCCAGCCCACTGCTTTCGGTCTTCTGTCTCCCACAATGCACCGGACGGTGGCACCAACTTCAAGTTCACCTGCCTCCAGAACCATGAAAATCCGACACCCTGAAGGTGCTAGTCTTCCAGGCCGCATCCTTGGCGTATCGAAAAGCGGCTGGTCGTGAGGCTCCGAGAGTGGGTCCCCTTTCCACAGAAAACCAAAGTCAGCGTGTATCTCCAGGTCAGGGTCTTCAAAAGAACCTTGAGAAGGGAAAAAGGAGCTATCACAGACAGAAATAGAGTTATTTCCGAAGATGCAAGCAAAGGAGTTGCTGTTAGACGCCATCATCCTCCTAAGCTCCGCCCACTTCCGGTTTGAAATGGCGCTACTGAGGTTGCACAGCAGCTTATTGGTGGTTCAGATGGCAAGAAATACGACTAAAAACACTAACAATAAATCTTTTTTGAAGTAAATTGTGGTCAACTATCACCACAAACAATGAAGAAGTAAGCAGAGGTGAAGCTGATTCGAAGGATGGGTCGTATGGGAACATCGCAAAGCTGAAGGGGAATGTGTTCAAGACAGGGTCGCAGAGGGAGTTCATATTAGTGTCGCTGTCGGAGTGAACTGTTTTGAGAGGAGTCAATGCGGAAGAGTTTCGACACCCATCCACCTAGCCCGGGTGTGAGGTTGGATCGTTCCAATCGCCGAGCTGATTTGGTGAGATCGAGAACGGCTTCGGGCTGTGCAGCCCGGGTGGGTCACTGCACCAGAATCTGGGCCCTAGAGCGAGGTACTGCTCGGTGGTTGGACAATTTAAATGCTAACCCAACTAGACTCGAAAGTTCGAGTGTCAGGACTGGAGGCAAGGGTCGGACTGATTTCTCTCACTCTCCCGCAATGTTTATCCCTCTCCTTGGCAGCTGTCATCTCTGCGAGTTTGGCGGCATTTTTGCCCTGCTAATATGATGAACTGAGATGGCTAATATGAGTAGGTTTGGGCCTACTCTGGCTGCTCTGGGGAGCAGATCCATGTACTCAATCTGGTTTGGAATGCTGTCGTTTGCTTCTATTGTTTGCATGATGTATGTTTTTTTTTAAATTGTGTTCTTCAGGTTTCTTGCTTTGTGGTTGCTTGTAAGCAGACAAATTTCAAGGTGTATAATTTATACATTCTTTAATAATAAATGTACTTGACTCTGGAATCTTGAATGCCTCTACAATTTCTTCAGCCACTTCTTTCAGAACTCTGGGCTGTACAACATCTGGTCCAGGTGACTTGCCTACCTTCAGACCTTTCAGTTTCCCAAGAACCTTCTCCCTAGTAATGGCAACTTGACACACTTTTGCCACTGACACACTCGAACTTCTGGCATACTGCTAGTGTCTACCAAAGTGAAGACTGATGCAAAATATTTATTCAGTTCATCCACCATTTCCTTGTCCCTCAATACCAGCTCTCCAGCGGTCTGATATCTACTCTCACCTCTCTTTTACACTTTATGTATCTGAAGAAACTTTTGGTATCCTCTTTAATATTATTGGCTAGCTTACATTCATATTCCATCTTTTCCTTCTTTATGACTTTTTCAGTTGCCTTCTGTTGGTATATAAAAGCTACACAATCCTTGAAATTCCCACTAATTTTTATTCTATTATATGCCCTCCCTTAGGCTTTTACGTTAGCTTTGACTTCTCTTGTCAGCCACATTTGCGTCATACTGTCTTAAGAGTACTTCTTCCTCTTTGGGATCTATATATCTCACACCTTCCAAATTACTCCCAGTTAATTCCAGCCTTTACTGCTCTGCCGTCATCCTGCCAGTGTTCTTTTCTAATCAATTTTGGTCAGCTCCTTTCTCATGCATCTGCAAGTCCCTTTACCCCATTTTCATGCTGATACATTTGACTTTAACTTCTCCATCTCATCTTACAGGGAGAATTCTACAATACTGAGGTTCTTTTACCTTAAGCTCTCTAATCAATTCCAGTTCATTGCACAACACCCAATCCAGAAGAACTGATCCCCAAGTGGGCTCAATCTCGAGTTGCTCTAAAAAGCCATCTTGTAGGCATTCTACAAATACCCTTCTTGTGATTCAGCACCAACCTGATGTTCCCATGACTATCACAACATTGTCCTTTCGGCATGCATTTTGTACCTCCTGTTGTCATTCGTAGACAACTTCTTTACTACTGTTTGGGGGTCTGCATATAACTCACATCAGAACCTTTTTTACCCTTGCACTTCCTTAGCTCTGCTCTCAACGATTCAACATGATCCGACTCCATGTCACCTCTTTCTAATGATTTGATTTTTTTTTTACTAAGAGCCACACCACCTCCTCGGCAGTACATGGCCTTTCACCGGCATCAACAGAGCTTTACCAACTAAATAAAAGTACAGAAGGGATACGCGGAGCGGCCATTGTTGGGGTGGCCATTGTTGGGAGTAGGCCAGCGGTGAGAGTAGAAGTGACAGGCTTTGGCTCAAACTAGGCTTTGGCTCAAACTAGGCTTTGGCTTGGAGGAGGCGTCACCTCTGTGTAAAGCATCTGTTAAGATTTCCTTTTTGTTTATTTTTCCCTCTCTTACTGTACCATTTAAATGGCTGTGGTGTGCTTTTCGTGCCGGCTGTTGGAGAACTGGGAGACCCAGGGTCTCCTGGGGAACTACATCTGTGTGAAGTGCATCCGGCTGCAGATCCTTGAAGACCATGCTGGGGATCTGGAACAGCAACTGAATGACCTTCGGCTTGTACGGGAGAGTGAGGAGATAATTGATCAGAGTTACAGGGAAGTAGTCACCCCAAAGTTGCAGGAGGTGAGTAGCTGGGTGACCGACAGGAGAAATGAAAATAGGCAGTTATAGCAGAGCACACCTGTAGCCATTCCCCTCAAAAACAAGTATACCACTTTGGATACTTTTGTGGGGGATGACCTCCCAGGACAATGCCATGGTGATTGGGTTCCGGGCACTGAGCATGGGTCCATGGTGCAGAAGGGAAAGAGAGAGAAGAAGGGAGCGGTAGTGATAGGCGACTCGATAGTGAGGGGAACAGACAGGAGATTCTGTGACATGAACAGGACAATCGGATGGTATGCTGCCTCCCAGGTGCCAGGGTCAGGGATGTCTCAGATGGGAGAGCAGCCAGGTGTCTTGGTACATCTTGGTACCAATGACATAGGAAGGAAAATCATTGAGGTCCTGAAAAGAGAGTTTTGAGGGCTAGGTAGAAAGCTGAGAAGCAGGAAATCCCAGGTACTAATTTCTGGATTGCTGCCTGTACCATGTGCCACAGAGGGTAGAAACAGGATGGTTTGGCAGACGAATGTGTGGCTGGGAAGCTGGTGCAGGGAGCAGGGCTTCAGGTTCTTGGATAATTGCGATCTATTTTGGGGGTGGTATGACCTGTTCAAAAGTGGTGGGTCGCCCGTGAACCCGAGCAGGACCAATATACTTGTGGGCAGGTTTGTTAGAGCTGTTGGGGAGGTGGGAACGAGAGTGAAGGGACTCAGGAAAGGACGGATGGCAAAAAAGTGAAGATAGCGTGCAGTCAGATTATCAGGAAGGGCAGGCAGATGATGAGACTTAGTTGCAGCCAACAGGCTGAGTATCAAATCATTAGGGATGTAAAGTCAGAAAGGATAGCAAACACAGTACTCAGGGTGTTGCATCTAAATGCATATAATATAAGAAATAAGGTGGATGATCTTGTTGCGATATTACAGATTGCCAGGTATGATGTTGTGGCCATCACTGAATCATGGCTGAACGATGGTTGTAGTTGGGAGCTGAATGTCCAAGGTTACACGTTATATTGGAGGGATAGGAAGGTAGGCAGACAAGGTGGTGTGGCTCTATTAGTAAAGAATGGCATCAAATCAGTAGAGGGATGTGAGATAGGATCGGAAGATGTTGAATCCTTGTGGGTTGTTTTATATATGTGGGATGACAGTTACATACAGGCCTCCCAACAGTGGCTGAGAGGTGGACCACAAGTTACAACAGGAAATAGAAAAGTCGAGTCAAAAGGGCAACGTTATTGTAGTCATGGGAGATTTTAACATGCAGCTCAGTTCGGAAAATCAGGTTGGTAATGGATCTCAAGAGAGTGAGTTTGTTGAACGCTTAAGAGATGGCGTTTTAGAGCAGTTTGTCATTGAGCCTACTAGGGGATCAGCTACACTGGATTGGGTGTTATGTAATGAGCCGGAGGCGATTAGGGAGCTTAAGGTAAAAGAGCCCTTTGGAACCAATGATCACAATATGACTGTGTTCAACTTGAAATTTGAATGGGAGAAAGTAAAGTCTGATGTAGCAGTATTTCAGTGGAGTTAGGGAAATTACAGTGGTATGAGAGAGGAGTTGGCCACAGTAAATTGGAAGGAGCTGCTGGCAGGGATGTCAGCAGAGCAGCAATGGTGTGCGTTTCTGTGAAAAATGTGGAAGGTGCAGGACACGTGTATTCCAAAAATGAAGAAATACTCAAATGGTAAAATAGTACAACTGTGGTTGACGAGAGAAGTCAAAACTATTATAAAAGTAACAGAAAGGGCATACAACAAAGCAAAAATTAGTGCTAAGATAGAGGATTGGGAAGTTTTTAAAAAAACCTACAGAAAGTAGCTAAAAAAATCATTAGAAGAGAAAAGATGAAATATGAAAGCAAGCTTGCAAATAATATCAAAGTGGATCGTAAAAGTTCTTTCAAGTATGTTAAAAATAAAAGAGAAATGAAAGTGGACATAGGACCGCTAGAAAATGAGGCAGAAGAAATAGTAACGGGGGACAAGGATATGACTGCTGAACTAAATGAGTATTTTGCCTCTGTCTTCACTGTGGACGACACTAGCAGTATGCTTGATATTGTAGTGTGTGAAGGAAGAGAAGTGGGTACAGTTATTGTTACAAGAGAGAAGGTGCTCAAAAAGCTGAAAGACCTAAAGATATAGAAGTCACCCAGACCAGATGAACTACAACCTAGGGTTCTGAAAGAGGTGGTATTGGAGATTGTGGTGGCATTAGAAATGATCTTTCAAAAATCAATGGACTCTGGCATGGTGCCAGAGTACTGGAAATTGCAAACGTTACTCCACTCTTTAAGAAAGGAGGAAGGCAGCAGAAAGGAAATTATAGACCAGTTAACCTGACCTCAGTGGTTGGGAAGATGTTGGAGTCAATTGTTAAGGATGAGGCGATGAAGTACCTGGTGACACAGGACAAGATAGTACAAAGTCAGCATGGTTTCCTTCAGGGAAAATCCTGCCTGATGAACTTGTTGGAATTCTTTGAGGAGATTACAAGTAGGATAGATAAAGGGGATGCAGTGAATGTTGTATATTTGGACATTTAGAAGGCCTTTGACAAGGTGCCACACATAAGGCTGCTTACCAAGTTAAGAGCCCATGGTATTATAGTAAAGTTACTAACACGGTTAGAGCATTGGCTGATTGGTAGGAGGCAGTGAGTGGGAATAAAAACATCCTTGTCTGGTTGGCTGCCAGTGACTAGTGGTGTTCTGTAGAGGTTAATGATGGGACCACTTCTTTTTATGCTGCATATAAATGATTTAGATGATGGAATAGATGGATTTGTTGCCAAATTTGCAGATGATATGAAGATTGGTGGAGGGGCAGGTAGTGTTGAGGAAACAGGTAGGATGCAGAAAGACTTAGACAGATTAGGACAATGGGCAAGAAAGAGGCAAATGAAATACAATGTTGGAAACTGCATGGTCATGCACTTTGGTAGTAGAAATAAATATATGAACAATTTTCTAAACGGGGAGAATATCCAGGAATCTGAGATGCAAAGGGTCTTGAAAATCCTTGTGCAGAACACCCTGAAAGTTAACTTTCAGGTTGAGAAGGTGGTGAGGAAGACAAATGCCATGTTAGCATTGATTTCAAGAGGTCTAGATACAACAGTAAGGATGTGATGCTGAGGCTTTATAAGGCACTGGTGAGACCTCACCTTCAGAATTGTGAACAGTTTGAGCCCCTCATCTTAGAAGTTATGTGCTGGCATTGGAGAGGGTTTAGAGGAGGTTCACAAGGATGATTCCAGGAATGAAAGGGTTATCATATGAGGAACTTTTTATGGCTCTGGATCTGTGCTCGCTGGAACTCAGAGGGATGAGGGGGGAATCTCATTGAAACCTTTCGATGATGGGAGAGTCCAGGACAAGAGGGCACATCCTCAGGATAGAAAGGCGACCTTTCAAAACAGAGATGTGGAGAAATTTCTTCAGCTAAAGGGTGGTTAATTTGTGGAATTTGTTGCCACATGCAGCTGTGGAGGCCAGGTCGTTGGGTTTATTTAAGGCAGAGATTAATAGCTTCTTGATTGTACATGGCATCAAAGGTTACAGAGAAAAGGCCAGGAACTGGGGTTGAGGAGGAGATAGAAAAAAGTGTGACAGGAATACACATAGATTAAGATGTTAGCTGTCCTGTGGAATCAGCAGTTGGTCTGCCACCTGTCTTCAGGAGAGAGAGAGATAAGGAAAACAATGGGGCAGCATTTGGACATGTGTAATGAAGGGACGGGAGAGAGAGCTGTCTAGAGCGGCTCCCCCTTTGAACCCTGAACTGTTTGAAGTGATGGACAGGCGATACCCCAACAGGGGGATAAAAAGGGACAGGTTCGCTAAGGCAGACACACACGACACCTGAGGTAACAAGATCCTGGAAGCGGTGCGTCTCTCACAAGTCGGTGGGAAGTACCGGGCCATAAGCGCACAGGGTGGAAAGGTACGATCGGCGGGAACCTGGTGTGAGTCCACCCTTGCCTGGGTGCCAGGTTCAGCGCAGGGAAACGATCGTGTCTGGAAACGGAGGGGTCACGGTCAGTGACCTCAGATGACATCACAAAGGACTCGTTCGAAAGCTGACTGCGAAGGTCTGTGTCTAGAAGCCCTGAATATTCATTCGTTTTTGCTCTCTCTCTCCTTCCCCCCCACTGTCCATCGCCACGGCAGCGATTACTGCGAACTGAACTGAACTTGGCGTTACTTTGAAACTGGTCATTTACCCCTAGACAACGATAGAGCTTGATTGATCCTGTTATCTTAATTCTGTGTACATGTGTGTTTATCATTGCTGAACTGTTGCATTCATTATCCTTTTGATTAGAGTACTGTGTTGCTTGTTTCTTTAATAAAACTTTCTTAGTTCTAGTAATCCAGACTCCAACTGAGTGATCCATTTCTGCTGGTTTGGCAACCCAGTTACAGGGTACGTAACATAAAGATCAGCTATAATTGAAGCGACACACATCAAATTTGCTGGTGAACGCAGAAGGCCAGGCAGCATCTCTAGGAAGAGGTACAGTCGACGTTTCGGTCCTGACAAAGGGTCTCGGCCTGAAACGTCGACTGTACCTCTTCCTAGAGATGCTGCCTGGCCTGCTGCGTTCACCAGCAAATTTGATGTGTGTTGCTTGAATTTCCAGCATCTGCAGAATTCCTCGTGTTTAAGCTATAATTGAATGGTGGAGCAGGCTCGATGGGCCAGATAACCTCATTCTGCACCTATGTCTTATGGTCTTTTAGTACTGTCTAAATAAACTTATCCTTTCTTCCTACACAGTGTCCATATCCCTCCATTCTCTGCATAGTTAAGGGTTTTCTTAACCACTGCTATCATGTCTGCCTCCACATCTGGCACATCTAGTCTGGACACCCACTGTGCTATGTGTAGGAAACTTGCCCTGCTCATTTCCTATGATTCACCCCTCTCACCTTAAATGTATTATATCTTGTTGTAGACAATACCATCCCAGGGGATAAAGATACCAGGTATCTACCCTACGACTCTCACAATCTTATAAACTTCTGTTAGGTCTCCCCTCATCCTTCATTGCTCCAGAGAAAATAACCCCCAAGTTCTCCAACTTTGCCTTGTGGATAGTGCCCTCTTGGCACGGCAGCATCCTGGAGAACCTCTTATGCACACTCTCCAATGCCTGTACATCCTTGCTGTAACGGAACAACCAGCACTGAATGCAATGCCCTAAGCAGAAGTGGATGGTCAGAATTGCAAAGAGTGCATGAGAGGAAACGGGCATGGTCAGGAGGATGAGGTTCTCCCCCCCCCCACCCCCGCTCTTACTTCCCACAAGGTTTAATCTTGGTGGAGAACTCACAACCAAGCAATATGAACGGTAACAAAGAAGCTTCCTCAGTGCGTCGAAGAACAAAGCAACAGGTGAAGGGATTAGTTGACTTCTTGTTTGATTTGATCAATGTGGTGTTATGTTCTCTACAGTGGGGCAAGAATAGAAGGAGCTTCACTCTGTGCCTAACCCTAGGCGTGTGTAATGGGATGTTGTAGAGGGAGCTTCATTCTGTATCTGCCCCCAGCACAGTATGATTGGATGGTGTAAAGGAACCTTCACTCTTTGTCTGAGCTAGGGGGTTTGTGTGTCAGTTTGATCACATCTCACCTCCATGCACACAAACACCACAATCTTATAGGAAAGGACTGTGTGTCCTAGAGATGGGGGAGAGCATGGCATCTTTGGCACTCATTCCCAAAGGGAGAGATGAAAGTGTGCTTTGTGCCTACTCCCAGAAAGGGAGAGGACGGTTTGTTTGACACAGAGTCCCAGGAGGGGGAGAGGATGATGCGTTCGACACCCAGTCGAGGAGGGGAGGAGAACACATGCTCTTTGACATCATTGACGATTTGCCTCTGACCCTTTGCCCCTCACTGCAGGCCTAGCCATAGAGTTACCCTGTAACTCCACCTGTGCATTCTTCCACTACAGTGCACTTTCCTCATCCAAGGGAATATCACTCTGCGCTCTCTTTTTCCATCACCAAGCCTTGCCCTCCTAGTCCTCCGATGATCCAGTCTTCATTAATTCCCCACCTCCTCCTCTCTCCAGCTCCATCATCTTACCTTTGTTGCCAGGAAGGCAGGTTGGTTTGCTGTAGAATGCAGCATTTTCTAAGCTGCACTTTGGTGTGTTCTGGATGGACAGAGGCTCTGAGATGCTGCTCTCTCTCTGGGCTCACCCCAAAAATGTCCCTCCCAATCTTTTCCTCACCGCCTGCTGCCAGGGCACAGAGAGGTTGATGTCCCTTTGCGAGCTCACCAGGGAGGTGGGGAGTTTGGTGAGAGGGGACAATGGATGGTGTAAAGGTGGAGGGAGTGTATTGAAGGAGGGGTCTCAACCTCTCTTCCTGCCCTTAAAACATTGTCGGAATCCGCCTTTTGTTCCCCGGACTCATCCGCCAGCTCCTCTCTCTCTATGTTGTTCATCCCATTCAGCACAGGACAAAGCATATCATTCTCTCTTCCCTCTCCTTCCATTGGGCAGAAAATACAAAGTCCTGAAAACACGTACGGCCAGGCTCAGGGACAACTTCTACCCTGCTGTTATAAGATTATTGAATGGTCCCCAGGACGACAAGATAGACTTGACCTACAATCTATCGCATCATGGCCTTGCACCTTATTGTCTGTCTGCACTGCACTTTCTCTGTAACTGTAACACTTTATTCTGTGCACCGTACAGAATTCCGCTCCTGACTGAAATAAACTGCAGAATTATGTGGCGTTGGCTCAACACATCACAGAAACCAACCTCCCCTCTTACTGTCTCTCCTCAGTGTATCAGTAAAGGAGCCAGCATAATCAAATACCTCTCACACCCTGGACATCCTCTCTTCTTCCCCCCTCCCATAGGGCCAAAGATGCAAAAACGTAAAACATTTATCACCAGGCTCAAGGACAACTTCCACTGCTGCTGTTATAAGACTGTTGAATAGTTCCCTAGTATGACAAGATGGAGTCTTGGCCTCAGTCTACCTCTATAACCTTGCACCTTATTGTCGGCCTGCAGTGCACTTTATTCTGTTCTCTGTTATCCTTTTGCCCTGTACTGCATGAATGCACTGTTGTAATAAATTGTTTTTCACTGTACCTCGGTGCTCTTGACAATAATTAACCAGTTTAGGAAAAAAAAGGATTGGCTCAGCCTACAACGGTATCAATGGTAACTCTTCATTTACAGGATTTATGGCAGATGCTGACTTTAGTGGTGTTTATGTGATATAATAAAATGTTTCATTCCTTACAACATGCTTGTTCAGTGCAGAAGAATTGAACACATGCAACCTTGCATATCATCATCCAGTGTTGTAGTATAGATGAAGGACATTCAACCTAATGTAATTATGCTGGTTTATAAGAGCTATTCAATTAGTTCAACTCCCTTGTCACTTCCTCATAACTACAAATAAGGGTACTTATTGAATTCAGCTTTTGGGTTTCTATTAATTTTGCTTTCATCTCCCCTGCAGATTGTGTGTCTTAAGTTATAAGTTTTCCAAAATATTTCAAGGAACTGTGGTTACCTTCAAACAATCAGGTGATTTGACAATAACTGACTGCATTGTCTTTTTTATTTTTGGAAGAAATAGTCCTGGAGGGAACAAGCAGGAGACTGGATCTTGCGTGATGAAGGATGTAGGACTCAGCTGAAGAAGGATGGCATGAGGAAGGAGATTGTTAGGGAGTAGCACCCATACTCAGAGACAAAAAATATACTAACCATTAATACAATCAAGAAGCAGCCTTCAAAGTACTGTCCAATAAAACAAGCAGTAATTGGGATAGAAAATACAAAGACAAGCTGCATTAACCGACAGCACTGTCAATAAAGGGAACAAGTTACCTGCTTAAAGCAGAAGGTCATTTAAGAGATATCCTTAAATAAGATATGTGTATCCAGGGAACCAAGCATCACAATACTGTAGTAAATGTAGTATGCTTTGGATGTCTAGATTTCTAAAGTTTTTATAATATTTTCAAGCAGTTTTTCCAAGCAAAAGTGTTTAAATATTCATAGACGATCTGGTCAGTTAATAGGTGTTCCCATTGTAAATATATAGAACCATTTAAACACACCAAAAATATTTAAGTAAACTAGACAACTGTGACTATTGACAAAGTACTTAATCACCTCTATATCTAAGGATATAAAACATCAACATAGTTTGAATTAAAAGAAAGTCTTCCATCAAGTCTCCCCTGTGTGTCTGGTTAAGGTGTATCTACAGCTCCATCTCTATATGCCTCATTTAAAGTCAGAACAGAGGTAAAGGAAGGGGTTCAGCCATAATTGCAGGAAAAGAATGGTCAGCAGATTAATCTTCAGTGGGCGATTGTTTCTGACGGCAGTGTTTTGAGTAAGGTCATGATTAGTCAAAAAAAAATATGAGAACAACTACTTTTGTACTTGTAAGATAAATAAGAACTATCACTAAGGTCCACGATTCAGCTCCCAATAACCTCATGTTTTTGATCCGAGGTTCTTTGCAAGTCAAGAATGCGGCTTAAAACTTATTGCTTATGATTATTTTTTTAAGCTTTACAAGAACAGAGAAGATGAAGGCAGGATAATGAAGCATGAGGATGAGAGGAAAGAAAAAGAAAGAAACCTTAGTGGCAGGGAAAAGAAATAGGGGAAGAACGGAGATAAAAAGAGACTGAATCTAACATGCTCTGTCTTCTTATATCTGTTTGATAAATCAGCTGAATTTCTATAGGTAACAGGTATTCCATTAAAATTCTATTGCTTGAATTAACCAATATTGTAGCCCCTATTCGAATCATGTGGTACCCGCAACTGCAACCAAGTTGTTACTAAAGTAACTGCAACCACTAGAAAACACACTGAATAAATACATATATATATAGGAATCTATATAAAAATATAAACAATTAAATCAAATCATATGAAAAATAACAACTGCACAGTCTAATTCAACATTACCCTCCTTGACGAATAAATTCTTCTTGGGCTTCCAGCTGGGTATAAATATCAATTATAACTGATATTTCAATGACAACCTCCTCCACCTTCATGAGGGATGACACCAGGGCATGTCTAGTCCGGTGGTATTTATACACTTGTAGTCCAACCCTCCTGATTGGATTGTCCTCATCCAATCAGGTTTCCGCTTTCCCACCTTGTAAAGAACGAAGAGGACGAACCAATCAGGAGGGACGGACTATGGGTGTATAAATACTACTAGACTAGACGTGCCCAGGTATCATCCCTGATGAAGATCACAGAGTTTCTCATCAAAATGTCAGTTATATTCAATACCTGTACCCGAGAAGAGTTTAATCATCATATATGCTGGGAAAGCGCTAGATCCTTTTTCGTTCCCTTCCTTGATTCGAAATGACACAATTAGAATCATTACATTGGAAAATTCAGAGGCAGAAAAACTTGTGGTACTTATATTAAGCATAAAATAATTTTTTAAAAATCACCTAAGTTGTAGAAATATCAAAGGGTATTCAGAGGATTTTATCATTGTTAGGTAGATAGTTTTTGTAAGTAGGCACACTTATGTGAGTTTGAACTGCTCTATTAATAATCACCTTTAAACAAGTAAAAAATATGTAAATTATGATAAGGCCTATCAGGACAAATATGATGACTCGTAATATTGAGTAACCCCAGCTTCCTAGACTTCAATGAATCCAGTCAAAGAAGTCCCATCCATCAGATTGATATATTTTAGCTGATACTTTGCAAATATGACCAGTTAAATTATTTATGTCTTCAGACTTGTCAGTCTGTAAGTACAGAACTCATTGCCTATAACTTCACATGTTCATAAGACCATAATACAGAGGAGCAGAATTAGGCCATTCAGCCCATCCAGTCTGCTCTGCCATGCCATCATGGCTGATCCCTGATTCCACTCAAATCACACCCCTGCCTTCTCACCTTATCCTTTGATGCCCTGACCAATCAGTTAACTATCAATTTTTGCTTTAAATATACCCACGGTCTTGGCCTCCACAGCTGTCTGTGACAGAGCATTCCACAGATTCACTACACTCTGGCTAAAAAAATTTTGCCTTACTCTATTCTAAAAGGTTTTGCCCCTCAATTTTGAGGCTGTGCCCTCTAGTTCTGGACACCCTCACCATAGGAAGCATCCTCTCCGCATCCACCTAAACTAGTCCTTTCAACATTTGGTAGGTTTCAATGAGATCTCCACTTATTCTTCTAAATTCCAGTGAGTACAGGCCGAAAGCTGCCAAACACTCCTCATATGTTAACTCCTTCATTCCCGGAATCACCCTTGTGAACCTCCTCTGGACTCTCTCCAATGACAACACATCCTTTCTAAGATATGGGGCCCAAAACTGTTGACAATACTCCAAGTGCAGCCTGACTAGTGCCTTATAAAGGGTCAGCATTATCTCATTTTTATATTTATTCTCCTTGAAATGAATGCTAACATTACATTTGCCTTCTTTACCACAGACTCAACCTGTAAATTAACCTTCTGGGAGTCCCTTTGCACTTCTGATGTTTGAATTTTCTCCCCACTTAGATAACAGTCTGCACTTTTGTTCCTTTTACCAAAATGCATTATCATACATTTCCCAACACTGTATTCGACCTGTCACCTTTTTGCCCATTTTACCAATTTGTCTAAGTCCTTCTGCAATTGCATTGTTTGCTCAGCACTACCTACCCGTCCACCTATCTTTGTATCGTCTGCAAACTTTGCCACAAAGCCATCAATTCCATTATCTAAACCATGACAAACAATGTGTAAAGTAGCAATCCCAATATTGACTTCTGAGGAACACCACTAGTCACTGGCAGCCCCAGCAGTTCCTCCCTTAACTGCTAAGAAAAGATCTAATCCCATATTATTTTGAAGAACCGTCTTACGTGTGATGACTATTTCAAAGCACGTGGTATATATTGACATGCCCAACATTCAGCCAAAGACTCATTCCACCAAGATGCAACACTGAGCATCATAGGAAGTCATTCCTGCCTGTGGCCATCAAACTTTACAACTCCTCCCTTGTAGGGTCAGACACTCTGAGCCAATAGGCTGGTCCTGGACTTATTTCCATCTGGCATAATTTACATATTATTATTAAAGTATTTATGGTTTTATATTGCTATATTTATACTCTATTCTCGGTTGGTGCAACTGTAACGAAACCCAATTTCCCTCGAGATCAATAAAATATGTCTGTCTATCTATCTATCTATCTATAATAGCTATAGGCATTAGCAGCATCAGCAAGCGCACGTGATCTCAAAGGTATACATTGTGAGTCATCTTAATTAGCACATTGTGAGTAGGGAAAATTGGCAAAATATGACAATAACAAATAATATTAGAATAAATTTTATAATGTCCAGTAGCTGTCAACTCTGTTTGAAGTCTTCTGGCTGGTTAGTGATTTGTTCACTGTAGGCCGGTGGTGTAGGCACTGGGTCAGAGGTTACTCGCACATTAACCATAGTGCTTGTTGCTCTCATTGGATACCATTTTATCTCATTTTCAGTGGCAAGCGTGTATCCACTTACTTTTACATTCTATTTTCACCATCGAGTTAGTAACTAACAGCACTTAATAAGGACTTCCCATCAAGCTCTCACTGGTTCCTTGTACGGTTTTTTAAATGAAGACCCCACTCACCAGGAATCAGGGTGTGACCTCGTTCTGTTGGATCACTCCTCTCAACAGGAAACTGTTGAGAAGCAGACTGGACAGTTTGGGTTAATTTCACAAAATGGTTAACTAAACTGTCTGCCACAATGTGTTTATCAGCCTCTCTGAGATCAAAGTCAAAGTTCAAAGTAAAATTTATTACCAGAGTAAGTACATGTCATCACATACAAACCTGGGATTCCTTTTCTGCAGCCAAACTTAGCAAATCTATAGAACAGTAACTGTAAACAAACTGTGCAAATGCAGATATAAATAAATAGCAATAAATAACGAGCAGGAAATAACAACATAGAAAGAGCCCTTAAATGTGCGTAGCTATCCCCTTTTGTTCAATGAATCAACGGCTCCCAGCTGTGACATAGGACACTCTGTTACTACTTTGAATGGACTTAGTTTAGTTTTCTTGTTTGGAGTTACTCTGATGCTACATAAAACCATAGGATGAACTATTGGCCATGGTCTGCCTTCTTCATGATACCTAGTCAGTCGTTGTTTGAAGATTCCATTCATTTGTTAAGCTTGTCCTGATGTTTCTGAGTGATTGGACAATGAAAAGACCATTCAATGTTCATCAGTCGACATAATTCCTGACAAAACTAGTCAAATGTGTTCCTCAGTCAGTCATGTGATCCTGTAATCAACAGCTAGGAAAATAGTCCTTGATCAGAGTTTTGCAGTACGTATGGCAGATGCTCTCTTTGCTGGAATATCGTACACCCAACTTGAAAACTTGTCTACTATTACCAATACATCTGAATATCCACGGCACTTCAGTAAGGAAATATCGTTCACTTGGAAGAGTAAAAATGGACCAGGTGGAGCAGAAACATTTAATAGTGGTAGCTTTTTCTGCTGCTCGTTTTCTATCATGTCATTCATCCTTGAAACATTTGTTGAGCTTCTGCCCTTAACTTTGGATTCCACCACCACTGGGATAATCTGTTCATCATCTTCTCCACTCTAAAGTGCCCTAGGGAGTGTATCTGCTGTGCCAGATAGGGAACAATGTAGTTGGAGTTACTGATCTATGTCTATCAACGTCCTGTATGATATTCTAATTTATTCAAGGAACTCCTGAATAATTTAACCATGCAGTCTCAGCGTGTTCCTTATATTCTGAAACATACTGTTAGTTGAAATCAACCATTTTCCTCCAATAGCATTCCAACCATCTTGCATATTTTGTTTTTCTCCCATGCTGTTTTTCAACTAAACTAGTCAACTGTTTGATTTGCTGAGAAGACAACATACAAGGCAAAATTTGGATGCCTTCATATGGATGCATTTTGTATATGTTCTTAGTACATTGAAGCTCAGCCCAGATCTTCAAACTTCCTTTTTTTAGGATGTAGAACTTCCTTGATCATAAATCAATCTTTTCCAGTTCAAGTGGTTGATAGGAAACCATTTGCTCCTTTTCATAGTTTCCATCTTCATTCCTGCATGTCTTCATTGGAGCCAGCGTGATATAGCTGCCAATCTTATTGTCTTATCACTGTCATCCTCACTTGAGACACTAGAGACCACTATAGAGTTCACATCATGTCCATGCTGTAATTCCTCAGAGTTCTGATGGTGGCTTTGTCTCAGAGGACTGTCCAATATAAGGGATGTTTCCTAACAAGAAGTGTCACTGACAGGATTGCCCACTTGAGGAACCTGCTGAGTTTTCTGATACAGCTTCAGTTCACTCTGAAGTTCCATACAATGAGCCACAATTCAATTACACTTATCATGTCTTTCTTTAACTCGTTCAGTTAGTGCAGAAATTTGCACTTTGGACTTTTTACTGTTTCTATCATATTTTGTAGTTTATCACACATTTCCCTTTCCTTTCTAAATTGATCAGTCAGCTTTTACACTTGTTTAAAATGACAATGTGTCTGTATCTTTAACTGTGATAGCTCTGCTAAGATCCATCCAAGTTTGTCTTTTCCCTCAGACATTCTATGCCTTCTCAATAGATTCAACAATATTTCAGCCAGATTTTTTGAAGTTAATCTCGTCAAATTGAAATGTTTTTTTCAGGTAAGAACTCAAACTGTCCTATAGTAGCTTTCATGACTTTGGCAATTGTCTTAATTCAATTTTGTCTAACAATTAATTTGTATGTACATTTTATCACTTGGACTGCAATCAAGATACTTGGTGATTGTGTCAATATATTATTGGAGTGCAATCAAAATATTGTCGGATTGTGCTTGGAATTATCTTTTTAGGATTATAATCAAAATATAATTTTAGGATTGCAATTGGAATTTTAATTTTGGATTGCAGTCAAAATATCATAGATTTCATTTGAAATTTGATAGGATTGTATTCGAAACTTTGTAGGATTATAGTCGTAACTTCGTAGAATTGCAGTCATAACTTTGTAGAATTGCAATCAGTATTTCATAGTATTACAACTGGAATTTTATTTTTGGATTACAAACGATATTTTGTAGGATTGCAATTGATATTTTATTGGTTTGTAATTCTTTTGTATGAATTTAATTTCAACATAATGTTAATTTTATTGCTGGTCTAATTTTTTTCCCTCCAGAATAACAACATATACGGTTTTCCTTCACTCTTAAACTTCCACTAGATGGTGTATTGAAGCAAGAACCAGGCAATTGCTTGGACAATTTGGAAAATAAGGAGCAGCGTCTTACCTCATTCTAAATTTATGTGTGGAAAATTTCCACTTTATCTGCAATTCTTCTGAGACCTTAAATCTTTGCATCCATCCACCAACTACACAAAAATTGTTGGATACTAATGATTTTGATTCAAGGTTCTTTGGAAGTCAAGAATGAGGCAAAAAATGTGGGAGAGGGAGAGAGAGTTTTTTTGGTTGCCTTCTGTTAGTTTATAAAAGCTTCCCAACACATTAACTTCCCACTAATGTTTTGCTCTATCATATACCTCTTTTCTGCTTTTATGTTGTTTTTGACTTCCCTTGTCAGCCACGGTTGTGTCATCCTGCCTTTTGAATACTTTTTTTGGAATGTATCTATGCGGTGCCTTCTGAATTTCTCCTGGACACTCCAGCCATTGCTGTCCTGCTGTCATCCCTGCTATTGTATCCCCCATGACTATTGAAATGTTGCCTCTTTCACATGCATTTTCTATCTTCTGTTGTAAACTGTAACTCACATCCTGGCTACTGTTAGTAGGCCTGTATATAACTCCCATCATGGTCTTTTTAACTTTGCAGTTTAATCTGTGATTAATAATATCAAAGGGTCAAAGGGAGTAAAGTAACATGCAAACAAGTCCTTCAGCCCACCAAGTCAAAGCGACCATTAGATAAATATTTACACTAAACCACAGATGATTCTCCCAACTCCCATTAACTTCTCCCAGATTCTACCGATGCATCTGCACACTAGAGGCAGTTCAGAGTGGCCAGTTAAGTTAACAACCTGCATATCTTTAGGATATGGGGGAAACCCACACTGTCACAGGGAGAACATGCATCTCCACACAGAGAACACTTGAGGTTGGAATGAACCAGTGTTGCTGAAGCTGTGAGACGGCAGCTCTAGAAACTGCACCACTTGTATTAGCTGCGTCTGTTGCCAAAGTCTCCTGATATCTTTATTGACATGCTGCTTTAAAGGTCAGTCAGGAATATCCAAGAGTCTGCTTTCTAAACATTCAAAACTTGTAAGTGTTGCTTTGTTGCTTTTACTTAAAGTGACAGGGTTTTCAGTGATATCCCTTGTACAGAGGGAAAGACACTGAAGCAGAATGAACAGTTCACAGAAATTTAAAATGAATTCTTTGGAACGAAAGAAAAATAATAAATGCTGGACAAACAGAGCCACTAACTACAACTCTCAAAACTAAAATTCCAACGCTAACACTGTGGGTTGGAAGCAGACACTTAGTAGTAAATTAATACAGCTCCTTTACAGCGTCAGTCAAAGTTGTCGTCTTCTTCCCTGGAATGTGGACTAAGGTACGAGAGAACATTGCCACCTCTGTGCTTTGGCCAAGTCTCAACAAGACAGAAACAAAAGAAGGGAGTTAAGTACAACCACAAAGAAACCCTGATTGGCTGGAATGTGCATTCTCACTAGCGTGATTGCCAACCCCTTTCAGCTGCCCACTTGCAAGGGCGGTGGAAGAGACTTTGTGACAGGATCACCCTCCCAAAATGCTGGTGGCCTGTGCCTGCTGCAAGTCCCGGATGAGAGAATAGTCCAGGGTTTCACAAGCTAGAAACCAAGAATGTTGCCTCGGCCATTCCCCTCCCAATGCACAAGGTACTAGATGCTGCCCCAGCGCAGTGCTAGGAGGTGACACACACACATGACCAGGAACTCAACTATCAAGTGGGGAGGAGAGGATGGGGGAAGGTAACTGGAGCCAGAGGGAAAGAAGTCATCAGCTTGAACAGGGAAATGTGGAACACCGGGAGAATCTTCGTAGATGGTGGTAGGTGCAGTCTATAGGAGGCCCTGCTACTATGAATGGTCCCACGTAGCATAGGGACAACATGTGGCTCTCAAATCTCAAAGGAAGATTTCAAGTTGCCATCTAGACATTTTTCCCTGGCTTGAGGGGCCTCATTTGATGGCAGAGCCAGTCAGCCTGGCGGGTATTCTGCATAGGTGAGAAGCCCTGGCATGTCTCCATGTGCAGTTGTAGCGCTGGACCAACTGTTCAGCCGCAGGAACTCCTAGGTCAATCCCCTAATCAGGGACGATCAGTGGCTAGAATCCCTTTGGACATTCAAAGGAGGACATGGCAGTGGAGCATAACTGGTGGTTATTGTAGGAGGTGACAGCCCAAACAAACCAGTTGGGAGCTCCAAGTCGAGGGGTTGGAAGAGACCAGGCACCACAGGGTTGTCTACAGCTCCTGATTCACTCACTCAGTCTGGCCATTAGATTGGGGGTGGAAACCTGAAGGGAGTCTGGTTGTGGTTCCCATAAGGGAACACACACAACATGCTGGAGGAACTCAACAGGTCGGGCAGCATCCGTGGAAAAGATCTGTCAACGTGTCGGGCCGGAACCCTTCGTCAGGACAAAGAGGGAGGGGGCAGAGGCCCTATAAAGAAGGTGGGGGGAGGGTGGGAAGGAGAAGGCTGGTAGGTTCCAGGTGAAAGATAAAGGGGTGGGGGAGGGGAAGCAGGGAGGTGATAGGCAGGAAAGGTGAAGAAGGAATAGGGGAAAACACAATGGGTAGTAGAAGGAGGCAGAACCATGAGGGAGGTGATAGGCAGCTGGGGGAGGGGGCAGGGTGAAATAGGGATGGGGAAAGGGAGGGGGAGGGAATTACCAGAAGTTGGAGAATTCTATGTTCATACCAAGAGGCTGGAGACTACCTAGACGGTACATGAGGTGTTGCTCCTCCAACCTGAGTTTAGCCTCATCACGGCAGTAGAGGAGGCCATGTATGGACATCTCCGAATGGGAATGTGAAGCAGAGTTGAAGTGGGTGGCAACCGGGAGATCCTGTCTGTTGTGTTGCTTTGACCCCAGCATCTGTAGAGTATTTAGTGTTTACATAAGGGAACAGAAAGCTTTCTAAAAACAGGATGTGAGCTGGCATTATGTCCTGAGGGAAGTTATGCAGCCTGAACACATGCTGAACCATGAGGGTCACAGCTTCACAAGCTGCCTTGCGGCTGTTTTGGAGAACCGATCCACAACTGCCATCTGATGGGGGCAGACCAGTGATGAAATCCACTGAGAGGAGGGTCAAGGGGCAATGAAGCACAGGCAATGGGAAGAGTAGCCCAGC
The DNA here is from genome assembly GCF_030028105.1 of Mobula birostris. NCBI lineage: Eukaryota > Metazoa > Chordata > Chondrichthyes > Myliobatiformes > Myliobatidae > Mobula > Mobula birostris. The sequence goes on from NC_092373.1 coordinate 154,031,638, forward strand.
AGGGCACAAGAGGGACAGGAAGACATGCAGTCATGGACATCTTGGGACATCAAAGATCCCACATTCCCCAAACATTCACTCTTGTCTCCCCTGCCATCAGACAAAAGATATGAAAGGTTGAAAACAAACAGCACCAAGCTCAAGGACAGCATCTACACCACTGTTATAAGAATATTGAACGGTCTCCTCTACAATAAGATGGACCCTTGACATCACAACCTGCCTGGTTATGACTTTGCATCTTATTGCTCCCTCTCAACACTTTATTCTGAACTCTTATTGTCTTACACTGTGCTACATCAATATAGTGAAGTAATGAGTTGATTTGCATGGACATTATGCAAGACAAATTTTCACTATACCTTGGATGTGTAACAATAATAAACAATTGCTTATGCTAAACTAAAAAGCTATTTCCAACCAGGCCTGCTTGAAGAAGTCTTTGAACAACTACCACCAGCATATTACCTATGGAACAGAAGGAGACAACACACTTGACCGCTGTTATACCACCATCAGGAATACTTACCAGACCACCTCACAGCCACACTTCGGAAAGTCTAATCACCTGACTGTACTTCTACTCCCGGCGTATAGGCAAAGACTAAAGACCACAGCACCAGTGGTGAGGACCAAAAAAGTACAGTCATGAGAGGTGGAGGAGCACGTATAGGACTGTTTTCAGTCAGTGGACTGGACAATATCAGGGATACATATTCGGATCTAATACCCCACAGTTGTCACTGACTTCATCAAGACCTGCATGGATGAGAGAGTGCCTTCGAAAAATAAACAATTCCGATTCAAGTTAGAAATGAAATTGGAAGCACATCAGTTCTGGTAGGGTTTGCAGGTCGTTACATCTTACGGGTCAAAATTTAACATCATGAATGGCAGTGATGCTTCTCTTGATTGGAAGTTAATGTAGTAAATTATTTTTCTTCTACTTATTCGTGTTTGTTTGCGTATGGCTACTTATCAATGTGACTCCATAATGATTCTCATACCTCTGAGTCATAAACAATTGGGTTCGTGCCCCAGCCAGCCACACAGTAACTGACAGCTATGCCTAGGCTGATGCCTTAGCTAAGCAATGAAGGAGAACTGCAGTGTCGAAGATGTTTTCGACGTAATTTTATACTGAAGCTACAACTGCTCTGTCTAGTTCCCATGGTACAATTCAAAGAAGAGTAGAGGGGATTAGACTAAGATGGGTTAATTCCTCACAAGTTTGGATATTAATAATAAAAAGTTTGCTTAATATCAGGAATAGAGAGTTGAAATGAAAGATCAAGTGAGGGAATATGGTACTCATCAGAAAAATTGACAATAATTGAAGAGTTAACAAATTTAAGATAATTAAACAACAGATCCATCAATTTTATAAATTATATATTGTATGATATTCATCATTCAGTCATTATGGATACTCTGTATGTCAGTAGTTCATTTTTATTTTTATTTTGGGATTTGTGTTCGAAGCATTATTCAATTTATCCACTTTTCGAATATTTTAAATAATCAGAGAACAGGGTTTTGCTCCATTGTCAATATATTGTGCAAAATGATAAAGCCATGTAATAGTTATTCAGACTAACAATCACAGAAGTACTGCTACAGAAGGAGTCCTATCCATGCTGACCAAACATGGGATTTGTTGTTCTCCAAACCCTGCTTCTGGTGTGTTGCTTTGTAGGTTTCAGCCATATGAATGCCAATACTAAGTGGACATCAATTTGACATTCTACACACTGTTATTTCAGGCTATTTACATATATATCATTTCAGAGGTCAATTAGAAGTCAGCCTCATGTCTGTGGGTCTGAAGTTACCCGAAAGCCAAATCCAGTCAGGAGAAGAATTCCTTTCCTGAAGAAGATCAGTGATCAAATAGGTTTGTCGTACAAATGTGATGCATTTCACTGAATTAACGTGATTCATTTACAATGATACACAGTACCTATACTCACTATGACAGTGTAATGACAGTTTGAGATGATATTGTGCTACGAGCACTTTGTTAAGCTTGTAGTGGAATTAATTAGTATAGTTCTCATACATAATATTAACAATTACTCGTCTCACTTTTATCAAGAGCACCGTTAACAGATGAAGAAACCGGTAAATAAAGAGAGAACAAAAAGTCATTAAAAGTCAATTGTCATAAGATGAAAGAGAGCAGGAAAACATGTCAACAAAACCCGAGGTACAGGAGCAACAACTGAGAAATAGGTCAATCATCCTTAATTACCTCATACAAATCTCAGCTCTATACGCACGGGCAATAAAAATGTAAATAATGCTTCAATTTTTGCAGAGCATGTTATAGGTGGTTTCATATCAGATTTGGCATTCGCTGGGTGATTGCCACTGCATGAGTATTCATGGCTCACCCTGTCCTGAATGAGATTGAAGAAGCTGTAACTTGACTACTGTACTTTAATTCAGTAATCCTGCAGAGCACAGATGGAGTGAGCTTTAGTCGAAATTAAAGACGAAATCAGCCATGAGATGGAAGTCGGAAACAAAGTTTAAGTGCAGGGTAGGGACAACGTACCAGGCCAAAATATAATAACAGTGAAAGTGAGAGATTAATAAGCAATCAATGGGCCTACCCTAAAGCAGATAAGCATGGAGAGATGATGAAGGTCTTAGAGTGAACAGATTAGGATGGAAAATAAACAAGAATTGATACATCATCCAATTAAGGAGCATAAACCCAGGAGAAGAATACAGGAAAGAAGCCACTGGTAAGGAACAACCACTAATGTCTGACAATAAACAGGTTTATCTGCTGTATATATGATGAATATTGCAAAAGATGCTAAAAGTGCTAACAATTTCATTGGTGAAGTGATAGGGATGGCATAGTTAGTGTTGATTATACTTTCTTGGTCTTATATGAAAAGTGATTTTAAGCCATTCTTGTTGGTGTTTAAGAAGAGGTCAAGAAGAACAGAAGAGACTGTTTCACTTACAGGTACTCGACATCGCTCCAGGACCGTAGGGTCAGCAGTTCATGGATTCAAGTTTTACTCCAGGAATTTGAGCCCACAATCTTGCCTGGCACCTTAATGCAGCATTGAAGAAATACGATACTGTTGCAGAAGCTGTCTTTTTGGATGCTGCTATTAGGTTTTATAACTTCAGAACATTAAACTAATTCAAAGGAAGACACGGGAGTCCGAAATGTGAGTTTAACATTGTCAGTGCTATAGGTGAGATACACATGTATCACGTGGTAGCATGATGACGTATGAAATTCACGTATTTATACATATAACCCATAATGAATTATTTAAATGAACAAGAATGCTTAATCTTTATATACAAGATTACTCAAATATTACTGAAATATTAAATAAACAACACTCCTCCCTGCTTAGCTGTAAATTCCAACAATATAAAATGTACAGTCCATTTATTTTATCTCCCTAACTCTGAGAATCCAGGAAATAGTTCTGATTCCTCTGGACACCTTTTTTTCTCCTTCCCTTCTTTTCTAGTTTGTTCATCTTGATCTTGGGAATGTGCATTTGTTCACTGCAGTATTCTCTAATTAATACTTCTATTGGTCTCATTACGATCTGATCTCTCCTCTTGGTTTCTCATCCACAACATCATCTGATGAATCCTCTGTTTTCATATCTCCATTGACTCCTTTCTTTTTGGCCTTCCGTGCATCCAGCTGGGCTTTGGTCTTTGCATCTACTTTTACGAGCAGCTTTTTGTCTCCCATTTGAAGTTCATGCAATAACCTTAATGCACACAGAGTAAATTCTGGTTCTTTATACTCACAAAACCCAAATGCTTACAACTTTTCTGAAGCTTCTTGAACTCTCTTCCAGCTTAAAACCAAGCTATATTTTGCAAGTAACTCCCTGATTAACATATGAGCAACTTTCTTAGATATGTTGTCTACAAAAACTGTTGTGATCAGACCAGTGTTTTCATCACTTTCACACTTCCTATGAGTATTATGTTCATTCCCTGGTCCAATGTGTTTTCCAAGCAGAGGCCCAGAGGTTGGCACCAACATCTGTTTGCTCTCTTTTGGGAAACAGTTCATGGTGTACAGCACGGAGACAGTTGTGGCATCAACTAGTACCTTTCTTAATTCACTTTCGGGCGGCTCTGTTGCAGGGGATGTGGCATGCAAATGGTGGATGATTCTCCAATCAAGTTGTAGTTTTCTCAGCCACTCACATCCCCTGTTTTTTAATCACATACAAGCTCAATGACTTGTTGGTTGTTGTGTTTCACTGTCACAAAATTCATTCGCACAGGAGTTATTTTTTCCAGTATAAGGTTTTAGTTAGATATCTGCAGGCTTCAGTTTGGTGTCTTTGAAATGCCATTCTAACTCATTTTGTGGAATGACTAAAGCAGCTGAGCCAGTGTCTAGTTCACTTTTAATTAGTTTGCCATTCACTTCTAGCACAAGCCATATTACTTGTCTATTGTTAGTTTTCACACTGTAAATCTTAAAGTTACTCAGTTCTGAGTCAGCCTCATCATTATCGGATTTTTCATCAACAACATGCAGATTAGTACTCTTTTTGAAACTGCAACTTGAATTCTTAGCTTTTCTCTTCTCTGTACAGGCCATTTATTTTATCTGCCTGACCTACTTTTTGCATGTGTCCAACTTTGCTGCATTTTCTTCAAGGTTCACCTTTGAAACTGCTTTGATCTGGTGCATATGAGCACCTGCCACAACGGTAATATGATTTGTTCAGCCAGGCAGGCCTCCAACGCTGCAATTTTGTTCACACTCACCTTCATTCCTTACTGCAACTTATTTGCCTCTCTGTCTGCTGTTTCCATTGATACAGCAATTTCAACTGTTTTTTATGTGAGCTGTGCATCAGTAAAGAACCATTTTCAAATATTTTTGTAAGATTCCACAAACTAAATGATCTCATAGTTAATCAAGCCCATTGCCAAACTGACAATGCTTAGACAACCTCTTCAATTCAGCCACATACGCTGAAATGAACTCCCCTTCCTTCTCATTGCACTTATGAAACCTAAAGCATTCTGCAATCAACAATGGCTTTTAAGTGTTCCTGCATCACTTTCACGATATCAGCAAAGCTAATTTCAGATGTATGGTTAGAGCAGTTAAACTTTGAAGTGTATGCCTGTAAACCTAATGCACTCAGCAAAATTTGTACTTGTTTCTCATTGGCTGTTTCATTTGCTTCAAAACACAGTTCAATCTGTCCAGTATATAAAATCCAGTTATCTATTGTGTAATCAAACACATCAATTTTCCTTACGTGGCCAGTCATTGCTGCTTCTTTTAATGATTATTATCACCCAGTACTCACACTTTATGAACCCATGAATTCTTCCATTTCCTGCCTTTTTTTTGACACAACCGTCTCTGCACATGCTGGTCGGCATTTTTTATTCTCCATTCCTCGCTGCACACCTTTTAACTTGAACATCTCACTGCACTTCATCAGGTCAGTAACCATCTTGGGTCCGTTTTAAAAATATCCGGTCACCAACGTCAAGTTTTGCAACTTCAAAATATTAAAATAATTCAAATAAAACATGGGAGTCTGAAATGTGAGTCTAACTTCGTGTTCCCTTTAAGTGAGGCGTGCATGATATCACGTGGTAGCCTGATGACCTACGCAATTCATATATTTATACATATAACATATTGAATTATTTAAATGAACAAAAATGCTTAATCAAACTGTATATATGTATATACAAGGTTACGCAAATATTACTGAAATATTAAATACACAACAGATGTGTCACAGTAGACATTGCTGCTACCCCATGACTGCAGTGACCAGAGTTCAGTCCTGACCTTAAGTGTTGACTGTATGGAGTTTGCATGTTCTTGCTGTGACCAGATACTCTGGTTTACTCTCACACCCCAAAGACATGCTGATGAGAATGTTAATTAGCTACTACAACCTGCCCCAACTGTAGGTAGGTGATGAGAGAATGAAGGGGGAGTTGGTAGCATGTAAGGGAGAATAGGTTACACAGAAAATAATGGGATTGAGGTCATTGCACTAAAAGTCAGTGTAGACTCATTGGGCTGAGTAGTGCCTTCAATGTTGTGAGGAAATATATGAAATATGATGTTAAACAAAACGCTAATGTTGGTACCAAGAGGTTTGAGAAATGCTACTGTGTAATGCATATTCTGTAAACATTGCACAATCTAGTTAAACTACACTAATCCATTGACCTAAAAGCCAAAAGTAATCTTCTGGGTTCCTTGTGCATCAGACACAATACATGCAGATACACAAGCAGGAAGAGATGTGCACGGTAGGCCTGTCCACCATCTCCGTGATTTTCAGTATCTCTCTGCCCCACACATAGTACCGATCACACACATAAAAGCAGGCAAGTCATGAGAGACTTCTGAAGGGAATCTTTGTGACCTGCTGAGGAATCTTGAATGGTTGGCTGGTGACATGCTACTGCTGCTTAGGAACAATCAGGATTTGAGGGGTGCGATAGGTGGCTGGGAAGGGACATTGGTTACTGTAATACAACTAAAAGGTTGCACAGTATTCAGGTGGCTGAGAATTGTTGATAGTCATGTGGATGTCGTTGATGGTACAGACTGGTCAGTGTTCCAGGGCTATGAGACAGTGATAAGTCAGAGCTATCGAGCAAATTGGGGTTCCATACAAGGATGACGGAAGGGGCTTCAAAGGGATTCAAATAAACTACCAGTCTGAAAGAGATTCTCCCAGTTTCTAGTGCCAGCCTTGGACCTGCTCAGGCAGGCACCCTTCAAGTCACAAATGATCAAGCCTGACTGCTAATGTGATGAGTGCCATTAGACTCCAACTACACAAGTGTAGATTTCCCCATTTATGGGCACATAGGGGTGTCAAAATGAAAAATGACCTTTACAACTCATGCCATGTCCCAGATTTTCAAATATGCTTCACTTTTCATTGAAGTGGAATCACATATTGCCTAGCAACAATTTTTAGGCAAATGGAGCAAGATTTCCCTCTTTGGGCTGACACAGAACTCTATCCGAGGACGTGTATCTGGACTATAGAGGAGGAGGTAACGGAACAGATTTATACTGCTTTTGTGGTCAGGCAGTCACAAGAACCAGAATTTTAATACAACGTAAACCTTTGACAGACTAAATGCAAATGCAAATATCTGGTGTTATGATACAGGAATGAGCACATGTGTCTTGATCTTCTATCTCCCTATGTTAGATGTGGATGAATGTTCATAATTCTAACTTTTTTCGCACAGTTGCAAAATGATTTGGCATGACACACCTTACAAATTTCAAGCAGATATCAGTGATGCTGCCAAGATACCAGGAAAAAATATTAAGGCAAAAGAAAATCTTCTAAATGTTGTGGATGTCCTGAGGTGTATGGGCAAAATTATAATGGTGATAGAGAGCTGTCAGTCAAAACCACCATTTAGAGTGGGTGACCACCACACACTTGCAGGCTCATCGTCCCTTTGTTATTTTTTCCCCATCTTTTCAGGCATTAACAATTTAGCATATGTTTAATATGTAAGAGGATAATCAACTTTAGCTATTTTATCAATGACAATTCCTTCCATCATAAGATCAAAAGTGGGGATGATCAAAAGTGGAAGAGGTTCCCTTCCACGTCCAATTTCTTGTTAATTAAGCAGTCCGTTCCCACATGCAGCAATACCCACACATGGGCTATTAAGTAGCCAGTAACATTTGATCTACAAATGTGCCAGGCAATCTTCAACAAGAGAGAGGCTAACTGCCCACCTACAATTGGCTTGCCAACTCTGAGTTCTCCAGCATCAATACTCTGACCAGAAATGCAATCCGGACTATGAGCTGCTGCAAAAGAGCGAGTGTGCTTTAGCACTGCCTGACAGCCGGACGTTTTGCACAACATCAAGGCACAAATTAGGAGTGTGATGTTATGATCTCCACTTGCTTGGTTGAGGGCAGTTCCAACAACTCTCAAGAAGACTGACTCAATCCGAGGCAAAACAGTCTGACTGGCTCCCTATTAAGTAACCCAAGCATTCATTCCCTCCTTCACCAGTGCATTGGCTCCTGTTTGTATCATAAGTAACACCTGTAAAAAGCACTGCGCCTACTCATCTTGACCACCCTAACAAGAGTTTCCAAACCTGCAATCTGTACCACCTAAAGGAAAACTGCAGCAGGGTCATGGGAGCACCACCACTGACAGATTTTCCTCCTGGTAGCACACCCTCCTTACTTGGAAATGCAATGCCAGATTTTCCTTGACACTGGGTCTAAATCTCTCAACTCAAAACACTGTAGGAATATCTTTTTTAGATGGAATGGAGTTCAAGAAGGCAAATTATCTCTGCTTTATGGAGGGAAATTAGGAATAGACAATGAATTTATGCCCTGTATGATTCCTAGATGCTGAAAAGTAAGTAAAAGTAATACTTTGTTTCTGCTGATTAACATCTGGCTAATTGGTGGGTGATCAACAGATTTGATGCTACCTTTTTAAAGTTATATTTACTTATTTCCTGTTAGTGGATGCTCTCTGTATTTCATTTATCTACCACAAAATAATTGCAATATTTCTCAATTGCATTTGTCACCTTATTCAGTTTGAGGTCCTGCATGGTTTATTGAATTTTAAGCTTTGTAGTGTGAAATAAGCTTTAGCTATTGGTGTTGGTGTTGTGATCCGTTTATTATTGTCTTATGTACCAAGATACAGTGAAAAGATTATCTTGCATACTGCTTCTACAGATCAAATCATTACACAGAGTGTTGAGCTTAAATAAATTAAAACAATAACAATTTATGATAAAAGTGTAAATGCTGCAGAGAAAGTGCAGTGCAAGTAAACAATGAAGTAAAAGATCATAATGAGTTACATTATGAGGCCAAGAATCCATTTTATCTTACAAGAGGACCATTCAAGAGCCTATTAAAAGCAGGATAAACACTATCCTTGAGCATGTTGGTATGTGCCTTTTGGCTTTTGTATCTTCTGTTCTTTGAGAGAGGGGAGAAGAGAGAGTGGCTGGAGAATTGAAGCTGATGTTGACCTTTGCTGGACAGGATCAGTCTCCTCTGGCTCACCTCTGGGAAATAGGTTCATTGGCAAGACCAGCGTCTATTATCTGTCAGCAACTGCCCGTGAGAAATTCATGGCAGCAAGCCACATTTGTGAATGTTGTAGTTCTTTTGGTGAAAGTGCTCTCACAATCAGGTTGCTGAGGGAATTCCAGGATTTAGACCAAAGCTAATGAAGGAAAAATAAAATATAATTTCAATTCAGAATGTTGTATGATTTGGAGAGATCAAAATTCAGTGCCTAGGTCAATGCTAGGTCCATTGGTATTCTGTCTTAATGTATCATAGCATTCATGATACAACTATAATGCTTGCTGGTTATTTTACAGGTAGTTGCACAAAATTCCTCAACTTCCCACCCTGATGTTATCTTCTCGACCTACCCCAATCCTTCCTCAACCTAACCAATCCTCCAAAACAGTCCCTGGTTCCCGATTCTCTGCCTATGCAACGAACCCTAACCCTAATGTTCTGCAGCCATAAGACATCTCTTTAAAAGAAAATTATGTATCGGAAGTTTGTTCTAAGTGGTGTTTACCTGGCTGAAGTTGGCTTAATAGCTCAGCACAACCTCCCTCTTTCAGCAGCTTCATTCTCCCAGCCAAATTGTATTCCAAAGAAAATGCCTGTTAATGCTTCCATGGAATATCTAATCTGTGCCCAACACTTGGATCAGGGAGATGATCTTGAACACCTGCCACACCAACCCCAATGGATTAGTCCAATTTTAAACAATCATAGAAAACACAAAATACATGTACAATCATTGAACCATCAAGTGGCAGATAATCTGTAAATAATCTATGATGCAGTGCTGGCGGGGAATACCTTTCAGCTGTTGAATGCATTTTAGACCATGCAAGGGTAAGAGTGGACATTATTAACTGACATCATCCACTGCTCACTCTGCATATACATTGCCCGCTCTACACATTCACTGTCCCCTCTACACACTCACTGCCCCCTCTACATATTCACTGGCCCCTCTGCACATTCACTGCCCCCTCTACACATTCACTGCCCCCTCTACACACTCACTGCCCCCTCTACATATCCACTGGCCCCTCTGCACATTCACTGCCCCCTCTACACACTCACTGCCTCCTCCACACACTCACTGCCCCCTCTACATATTCACTGCCCCCTCTACACATTCACTGCCCCCTCTACATATTCACTGGCCCCTCTGCACATTCACTTCTCCTTTTGCATTTACTATACTTTCTACACATTCACTGTCCCCTCTACACATTCAATGCCCCCTCTGTACATTCACTGTACATATTCTAACAGCATCATCAATATAGTTTTTGCCACTCTAAGAGTCTGTCATGGCACAGATGCCACTTTAGAGCCCTTGGGGCACTCATACCATGGGAGATCTGTTTACAATTGAAAATGTAAGCTCTTAATCTTTACATGTTATGAAAAGGAAACATAAAAATTTCATCTATATAAATCAACTGATTACCGAGAATTATCATTTTCATCACCACTCACTTAGGGATTTGGTGCAATAATCTTGAAGATGCTTTATTAACTGTGGCATTGTTTTCTACTGTCATGTCATCCAGTGATAGCTAGGATTACAAAAGGACTGTTGGTAACCAAGCGAGGCCAGTTCAAACTACCTCTTCAGCAGTAGCAACATTTTTACATAATTTTTGATTTGTTACACCTCCCACTGAAATATCTGAGACACAGTAGCCCAAGGAATCCAAGTTTACTTTTGTCCAGAAATTCTATGCAACTGCATATTATTAGCAGATAAGCAATAATGTTTCACAAATACTGTGAAGACGTTAATCATCTTGTATCCATTCTAATCAGTTTGTTCTATTTAATAGCTAATAGAAGACAGGATCCTTCAGCAACATCCTGAATGTGTCTCATCGGACTAGCGGGTAGTGTATTGGTTGCCAAGTAAATGAAGGAATGCCCTGTTGGCAAAGAGATTAAATTATTCCTTGCTCTGTTGTACAGTAATCCTCTTGTGAAATGTATCCCAGGATTGCAAATGTGGATCTTTGAACTGCTTAATCACAACATCACCTAAAGGTAACAGAGGGAAGTTCATTTTTAATCTAATGAAGACGCGCCCCCTACAGGGAAATCCATCTATGATTATTAATTGAGGATTGAGATTCCAAAACCTCGTAAGGGCTTAGTCATTCTGATGTTGAATCAGAATGACTCACATTGTTAGTCTGGTTTGGTTGGTGTTTGGTTTATGAGATAGATAAAGGCATGGAAATAAATGTAAGAAAAGGTTGCATGCATGCAGCAGGGTTGCTTTTACACCTCAAGGCTTATATTACACCTGTGATATTCAGCCTTGAGGAGAAAAATCCAGGCTTATCGAAGGGGTACCAAGTAACAAGTGCTGCCTTTGGATATTTTAACATCCCATTTCCTCTTTCCTTGGAAGTGAAAATTCTATGCCACTATTTCTAAGAAATTTAGAAAAAAATATTCCATTGACATAAGCAGTATTAACTCATTCAACCAACACTCAAAACCGAATTATCTGGCCATCATCAGACTGTTGTTTGTGAGACGTTGTGGCACACAGGGTGGCCTCACTACTCCCTATTTTACAACAGTGATTACATTTCCAGTGCAGTTCACTAGCTATAAAGCACGTTGAAATGGCTATTAGATCACTTATATAGACATTATGCAGTACTGGAATTTAAGCTAGAAATGCAAGGTTTTCTTTAAGTAAAAGCAGAATAAAATAAGAGAGGAGGAGGCGGCTTAGCCCCTCAAGCCTATCCCATCATTTAATATAATCACAACTGATCTGTTCCAGCCTCATCTCCTCTTCTGTCCCAGATTCCTTAGCTCTCAGTTCCCTGATCATTCAACAATTTATTTATCTTTTGACCCTTTAAATATCCACAATGGTTCAGCCTCCATGATATGCTGGGGTAGAGAATTCCAGAGATTTACCAGCCCATTTCTTCCAATTCCTTTGACACACTTCTACTAAGTCTTTTTCCTAACGTTTTGTTTCACCAGGATCTTTTCCCTCCTGTTCCCCTGCTGTTCCGAGTCAAATTTCACAGTCTTTTAACCTTATCAAATGCTGCTCACCGAATCTCCGATTCCAATATACCGACGCAGGGTTTTTACCTGGAAGGTCGACAGTTCCTTTCCTCCCTTGGACGCTGCTTGACCCTTTGAGTTCCTCCGGCAGATTGGCTGTTGCTCCAGTCTCCTGCTGCCAATTACCTGCTCCTGCTCATTCATCTCTTGCAGATCTTGTCACCTGAGCTCCCAATCCACAAGGTCAATCACTCCAGCTACCACAGGAGCCAACATGAATCATTCTGGGCTTGCTGCAACCAATTGCCCATTTCAGAGAACGGTGTTAAAGACTCATTTTCCTCATTACCAAGAGGATCAAAGATACTCAAAGAATTAAAATAAAGATTGCAATTAAGCATATCTTACTTAAGTATAAAACAGATAAAAAGTACAATTTGTAGTAATGACACAGATTTCAGTTATCATTCATCAGGTGACATGATATACATGTAGCCCCCCCGGCCACCCTCAGGGTCGCTCGGCTCGCTGCCGTCTAGGGAAACAGCCTCGTCCCCAGCAAACTGGGTAATTTGTTTGTGTGGATGCTGTGTGAGGTACCCCACCCCGCCCAAATAACAGACAATACACCAGATGCAATTAAATGATTTACAGTTTATAGGTATTACTGGAACTATATAATTAAAAGAGAATAAAATATAAAAGGAAAATAAAAGGCGCCACACTTATCAAAGTTCAATCTCTTCGTGCACAAAAACCGTTGGAGCTCAAGGACCTTCTTCTTCACCCTACGACCCCCTCGGACCACCTCGACCGGCCGTCTGGGACCAACAACGGTGGTCGACCAGACGCTCCACACGAGTCCGTCTCCGTCTCCTCGCCGAACGTCCCGCTTGGGGTCCGATCCCGTTAGCGGACTCACAGCACCTTGTCCATCCTCTGTCTCGCTCTCCCGCCTTCTGCCCCAAAACCCCATGCATACAGTATCTTCAAATACACCAAAACCATAACAACTATCCCAATTGGTTAATCACGTATTTCTTATCACCCTCTAAACCACAACAAGCTGCTAGCGCAAACTTTCTCAGCGTTTAACACAACAAAGCCGCATTCCCCAGATTAACATAACAAAGACGCCATTTTAATTAGCCTCCGCAGTAACATAAAAATCAAAACCCCCTTACACTCTCCCCCACCAAATAAAGTCATGTCCTCATGACTTCTAAATAACTCGCCACCCAGTCCTACAGACACACAACACACACATACACATATACACACAGTGACAGTGCTCCCCAAACAGTGGACCTTACTCCCGTCCCACTGGCGCTAAATAGGCCAACCTATCTGGGAGCTTTTTAACCCTCTGAGACCTCCGTACCCCCTCACCTAAACCCAAAAGGCTCAGACGCTAATAGGGATACCTCGGGCCTGCTTGCCAACTCCTCTCTCACTCAGGCCACCACTACAACTCAGAGCCCCCAGTCCCGTGTCCGGGGCCCCGCCTCTCCTCCTTCCTGATCCTGCCGTAACTCAGACTGCCCACAGCTAGCTCTCCCCACTACACCTGACTCAGTGGGAGAAGGGCCAAAGGTCTCTTCCTCAATCACGGGGAAGTTAGCGAAAGGCAGCATGTTCCACATGTGCAGCACATCATCCTTCGAATCCGTATCCTTCCTCATTCCCTCGATCGGTAGCTGCTGTTTGAGTTTCTCCAAACTGAAACATTTAGCTGGGGCTACCCCTTCAGCCTCCTGCAGTCGAGACGTCAGCTTCTTCGGGGACTCCTTCAACTCTCGCCACAGCCTCCGCAGTTCTGACTCAGGGTTCCTGGCCATCTCAATCTGGGACGCAGTTACGCCACCAGCTTCTTCCTCCCTGACCTGAAAAGCAGCAGTTAAAGGACGTTCAGCCTCCGGTTGTTTCTTCCTAAGGACGCCTTCCAGGTCAGCTCCCCTCCCTCGTGGTAGTTCGGAGCATCTACTAAGAGGGTCTCACCCTCAGCTACTTTCCCCAGACCGTACTACCACTGGGTCTCGTTTAAATTTGGTACTGGCTCAAGGCTGCTACCCATGTCCTCAGAAGCAACTCGACACGCTGGGTGCCCAGACAATGCCCCCATGAACTCCAGGGTCATTAACCAATCATCGTCTTCTGGAGAACTACTGCCACTAGTACCCAAAGTCTCCGGTGCCCTTGCGGTTGTCAAGGGAAAATGCTTCAGACACCGGTTGTAAAACGAACTGTACAACAACTTGATCTGCGCCCCGGGGTCGAGGATCGCTTTAGCATCGCTTCCCTCTATCCATAGTGACACCCTGGCGCGTGGCCCCTCTAAGCCTTCAGGAATAGGGTCTTTTCCTTTTGGAAGTTCATTGGTATATTGCTGGGAACGTGCTTCCCCAGAGACCCCAAGCTTTTCCCCCACTGGGCCTCCAGTAAGTTTCCCGACACCTCTCTGATCAGCTGAACAACTGATCCCCTGAAATGATCCCCCGGCACTGCAAGCAATTTAGCCGCCCTCCTCGCCAGAGAAGACACACTGAAAACTTTCCCCCCTCTTTCAAATAACTGACAGCTGTCACTATGGTGTAAGTGAACCTGACAGCTCTAACACCGTCACCAGCCCGCCTACTCAAACTTTCAACCAATCCCTGTCGCTCTCCCTCAGCCGAGCATTGTCACTCATCTAACAACTGAGAGATCCACTCCGCCCATGTCTCACAAGTCTCCGCCCCTCTTGGGGTGGACACTATCCCCAGTGCCAGGCGGAGCCTGCTAGAGCTAGAACATTTATTCGCAGACTCTACCTCCAAATCAGACCACTCTTTCCTCTCTCTCCCAACAGCATGGACAGCCCGAGTTCCACCTCCAACTCGTCAATGCTAGTCTGAACTCGAACAAAGACCGCACCCACAACGCATACAGCAATCAACAGCAAATAACCCACAGAGACGCACATTACAGATTTAAACAGGGCATCCACACAGCATACCAGCAGACTCAATCTCAGACAAAGCCCACACAATGTAGCCCCCCCTGGCCACCCTCAGGGTCACTCGGCTCGCTGTCATCTAGGGAAACAGCCTCGGCCCCGCCAAACTGGGTAATTAGTTTGTGTGGATGCTGTGTGAGGTACTCCACCCCGCCCAAATAACAGACAATACACCAGATGCAATTAAATGATTTACAGTTTATAGGTATTACTGGAACTATATAATTAAAAGAGAATAAAATATAAAAGGCGCCACACTTATCAAAGTTCAGTCTCTTCGTGCACAAAAACCGTTGGAGCTCAAGGACCTTCTTCTTCACCCTACGACCCCCTCGGACCACCTCGACCGGACGTCTGGGACCAACAACGGTGGTCAACCAGATGCTCCACACGAGTCCATCTCTGTCTCCTCGCTGAACGTCCCGCTCGGGGTCCGACCCCGTTAGCGGACTCACAGCACCTCGTCCATCCTCTGTCTCGCTGTCCCGCCTTCTGCCCCAAAACCCCGCGCATACAGTATCTTCAAATACACTAAAACCATAACAACTATCCCAATTGGTTAATAACATATTTCTTATCACCCTCTAAACCACAACAAGCTGCTAGCGCAAACTTTCTCAGCGTTTAACACAACAAAGCCGCATTCCCCAGATTAACATAACAAAGACGCCATTTTAATTAGCCTCCGCAGTAACATAAAAATCGAAACTTCCTTACATACAATTAATAGAACACCCCCTCCTAACCAGCTGGTCATGTACTTGAGTCCTTGTGCTATCAGCCCTTACTCATCTGCCAAGGTACCAGATGGAGCATCTCTATTGAAACACAGCACTTCAACTAAATTTAAAGTTTGGAATTAACTACAGGCAAGACCTTGCCCTACGGCTGTTCAGGAAATTTGTGATACAGAATAAGATAAACTCTCACAGAATTTGTCTGAAAAGGAAAAGCTGTGCCCCTCAGCTATGTGGAGTACCTCACCATGTCTTCAACCTGAGCCTGAGGCTCCAGAGGGTTCCTGTACTATGGAATATGTCCTGCTTCGTCCCTGTGCTGAAGACGCCACGCCCCAGTGGGCTCAATGACTGCAGACCAGTGGCATTGACCTCCCACATCATGAAGACCCCGGAGAGACTTGTTCTGGAGCTGCTCCGGCCTCTGGTCAGGCCACACTTAGATCCCCTCCAGTTCACCTACCAGCCCAGACTAGGAGTTGAGGATGCCATCGTCTACCTGCTGAACTGTGTCTACGCCCACCTGGACAAGTCAGCGAGCACTGTGAGGGTCATGTTTTTTGACTTCTCCAGTGTGTTTAACACCACCCGCCCTGCTCTGCTGGGGGAGAAGCTGACAGCGATGCAGGTGGATGCTTTCCTGGTGTCATGGATTCTTGATTACCTGACTGTCAGACCACAGTACGTGTGCTTGCAACACTGTGTGTCGGACAGAGTGATCAGCAGCACTGGGGCTCCACAGGGGACTGCCTTGTCTCCCTTTCTCTTCACCATTTACACCTCAGACTTCAACTACTGCACAGAGTCTTGTCATCTTCAGAAGTTTTTGGATGACTCTGCCATAGTTGGATGCATCAGCAAGGGAGATGAGGCTGAGTACAGGGCTACGGTAAGAAACTTTGTCACATGGTGTGAGCAGAATTATCTGCAGCTTAATGTGAAAAAGACTAAGGAGCTGGTGGTAGACCTGAGGAGAGCTAAGGTACCGGTGACCCCTGTTTCCATCCAGGGGGTCAGTGTGGACATGGTGGAGGATTACAGATACCTGGGGATATGAATTGACAATAAACTGGACTGGTCAAAGAACACTGAGGCTGTCTACAAGAAGGGTCTGAGCCGTCTCTATTTCCTGAGGAAACTGAAGTCCTTTAACATCTGCCGGATGATGCTGATGACATTCTACGAGTCTGTGGTGGCCAGTGCTATCAGGTTTGCTGTTGTGTGCTGGGGCAGCAGGCTGAGGGTAGCAGACACTAACAGAGTCAACAAACTCATTCGTAAGGCCAGTGATGTTGTGGGGATGGAACTGGACTGTCTCACGGTGGTGACTGAAAAGAGGATGCTGTCTAAGTTGCATGCCATCTTGGTCAATGTCTCCCATCCACTACATAATGTACTGGTTGGGCACAGGAGTACATTCAACCAGAGACTCATTCCTCCGAGATGCAGCACAGAGCATCATAGGAAGTCATTCCTGTCTGTGGCCATCAAACTTTACAACTCCTCCCTTGGAGGGTCAGACACCCTGAGCCAATAGGCTGGTCCTGGACTTATTTCTTAATTTACTGGCATAATTTACATATTACTATTTAATTATTTATGGTGCAACTGTAATGAAAACCAATTTCCCCCAGGATCAAAAAAGTATGACTATGACTATAAGTAAATTAACCCACATAAAATATATTTTACCTCAACTTTTGTTCTATTGACTCATGCACTGATGAGGCAGCCTCGTGTTCTGGGAAATTGCAGTACAGCCTGCATTATAGGAACCCAATTACCCCCCTCCTCCTGCCCTCCTGCCCCCCTCCCCCTCCCTGTAACATGGGGTTGCGTATAGTTTGACTGTTTAAACCAAGCGAAAATTTGACTTCTGTGATGACACTAGGCACTGCACCTAACTCACTACAAGAAATAAAAAGCCTGTACGTTTGGAATGGCACCCTATGGAGGATAAAAATAACCAAGACAGAGTGGTCAGTATAGATACAAATAAAGTTTCTAAGGCCAATACATTGTATCATAGCAGAAGCATGAGAAACCTGTCAATTTCAATGCACTTTGAGTTAGAAGATTCTGACAGTTGCTGTTGCAATAGTAATCTGCTCTGTATGAAGGAACCACAGATTCATACATTTGATTTTGTGCTAGGCTGAGGAGCCAATGGTGCAAAGCTATCATCTGCGGGATTATGAATGAATACCCCTATCATACCTCAATTCCTATGGCTGTTAATGTCAAAATTAGCAAAGTCATTATCAGAAACAAAATCATAATCAGGTTTATTATCATTGACATATGTCGTGAAATTTGCTGTTTTGTGGCAGCAATGCAAGACATAAGAAACATCAAGTTACAATAACAAATAGATAAACGGGAAAGGGGAATATCAAGATACTGTTCATGGTTTTATGGACTATCTGATGGCAGAGGGAAAGAAGCTGCTCCTAAGACATTGAGTGCCGGTCTTATGCTTCTGCACCTCCTCTCTGATAGGAGTAATGAGAAAAGGGCATGTCTAAGTCAGGATCCTGCCCAAAACTCTGGTAACTTTCACATTAACAGCCGTACAGATTGAGTGAGATTTACAGTAGATGCCTCAGACGATTTAACCATTTACACAAAGCATCCTCTGCTGTAGTCTGAGAACAGTTTCATAGTGAGATGGTACCTACAAGTTCTGTTCACTATCTGGCCGAGGCAGAGTGTTGAGCTCTTTATGTTGAGCACTTATTTCAGTTGACCTTGGTATGCTCGGGTTGTGGAAAGTTGGGCAATAAGCAGGCAGGCCCACCCAATGGCATTTTGCCAGTTGAATAGATCACTGATGCTGTTTGTTGGGGACCAGACAAAAATAAATACTTTTTGGCCCAAATTAATAGAGTTATTGTTCTTTTTTTCTGAATATTATATATTATGGCAGAGACTATTAGATCAATGAAATGATAAGTACAATATTATGAAGATACAAGATCTATTTACTGTAGATGCAACAGCCTGAGCTACAGGGAGAGGTCAGGCAGGTTAGGGCTTCATTCCATGACACATAGGAGACTGAGGGGGACATTGTATAAAATCATATAGGATCTACACCAGGTGACTGCACACAATCCTTTTCCTAAGGAAGGGGAATTTAAAGTTAGAGGCTATAGGTTTAAGGTGAGAAGTGAAAGGTTTAAAAGGCATCTGAGGGGTAACCTCTTTACATATATGAAATAAGCTGCCAGAGAAAGTGGTTGAAGTAGGTAGAATAACAACACTTAAAAGTTAGAAGTAAATTTACTATCAAACTACATATACGTCACCATCTACAACCCTGAGATTCATTTTCTTGCAGGCATACTCAATAAATCCACAACTGAATAATAACCATAATAGAATCAATGTGCGACCGCACCCAAGAGGGTAAACAGCCGATGTGCAAAAGACAACAAACTGTGCAAATACAAAATGAAAAATAACAACAATAAATAAATGAGCAATAAATATTGGGAATGTAGGATGAAGAGTCCTCGAAAGTGAGTCAATAGGTTGTAGGAACATTTCAGTGATGGGGCTAGAGAAGTTGAGTAAAGTCATCCCCTTAGGTTCAAGAACCTAATTGTTGAGGAGTAATAACCGTCCCTGACCAGGCTGGTGTGAATCCTGAGCTCCCGTATCTTCCTCCTGATGACAGCAGCAAGAAGAAAGCATTTCCTGGGTGGTGGATGTCCCTGATGAAAGATGCCGCTTTCCTGCAACAACACTTCCTGTAGATGTGCTCAGGTGTGGGAAGGCCTTTATCCATGATGGACTGGGCTGTATCCACTACCTTTTGTAGTATTTTCCATTCAAGGGCTTTGGTGTTTCTATACCAGGCTGTGATACAGCCAGTCAATATACTCTCCACTGCATATTTATAGAAGCTTGTCCAAGTTTTAGATGTCAGGCCGAATCTTCACAAACTCCTAAGGAAGTAGAGGCACTGCCATGCTTTCTTTGTAATTGCATTTACATACTGGGCCCAGGACAAGACCTTCTAATTAATAACACCAAGGAATTTAAAGTTGCTGACCCTCACTACCTCTGATCCTCCAAAGAGGACTGGCTCATGGACCTCTGGCTTCCTCCTCCTGAAGTCAATAATCAGCTCCTTGGTCTTGCTGACATTGGGTAAGAGTTTGTTGTTATGGCACCACTCAGCCAGATTTTCAATCCCCTTTCGATATGCTGATTCATCACCACTTTTGACTCGGCCAGTGACAGTGGTGCCATCAGCAAACTTGAATATGGCATTGGAGCTGTGCTTGGCCACACGGTCATAGGTGCAAAGTGAGTAGAGCGGGGGGATAACAGCACAGCCCTATGGTGCACCTGTGCTGATGGAGATTGTGGACAAAATGTTGCCAATCCAAACTGTCTGGGGTTTGCAAGTGAAGAAATTGGGGATCCAATCGCACAAGGAGGTATTATGGTCAAAGTCTTGGAGCTTATTGATTAGCTTTGAGGGGATGATGTTGTTGAATGCAGGGCTGTAGTTAATAAAGAGCATCCCAATGTATGCATCTCTGCGATCCAGATGTTCCAGGGTTGAGTAAAGAGTCAGTAAGATGGCATCTGCTCTGGACCTATTGCTGCAGTTAGCAAATTGGAGCAGATCCAAGTCGTTTCTCAGGCAGGAGTTGATACATTTCATCACCAACCTCTCAGAACACTTCATCACTATGGATGTAAGTGCTACGGGATGATAGTCATTGAGACAGGTTACCTCTTTCATTCTAGGGGCCACTATAATTGAATCTTGCTAAGGGATTTTAAATCATGCACAACTGGCGTTTTGGACTTATCTAAGAAAGGATGTGCTGATATTGGAGAATTTAAAGGAAGTTATGAGAATAATCCTGGGTATGAGTAACATTTGATGGCTCTGGAATGTACAGATAAGATAAGAAAATAAGATAAAAGCATTTTCTCACGATTGGCAGTTTAAAAGGTTTAAAATTAAAAGGAAAAATTTGGTCAGAGATTAGGCAAAATATTTATCTTCAAAGGATACTGGAGCCTACCAAAGTGAAATAGGATATCTGGTTGAGTGGTATCTCAACAACATCTTGCTCAATGTCAGTAAAACTAAATAAATCATATTAACTTCAAGAAGGGGGAGGGAGGGAAATCATGTATCAGTCTACATTGGTGAATCGATGGTGGTGAGAGTTAGCAGTTTTAAATTCCTGGTCATTAACATGTCAGGCGACCTGTTCTGGGCTATGCACATAGATTCAATCATAAAGAAAGTGCACCGGTGTCTTTGTTTCCTCGGGATGTGAACAAGGTTGAGTTTGTCACCAAACACTTCAACAAACATCTTCAGATGTTCTGATTGCATCACAGTCAGTATGGCAATTCAAATGTGCAGACTTAAGAAGCTGCCAAGAGTAGTAGTTTCTACCCCAATACATCATGGGCCCATCCTTCCTCACCATTGGTAGTACCAACAGGAGGCACTACCTCAAGAAGACAGTATCCATCATCAAGGATCTCCATCATCCAGGCCATGCCGTCCCTCTCACATCCACCATCTGACAGCAGGTATAGAAGCCCGAGGTCCCACACCATCAGGTTCAAACCATTCGGTTCTTGAACCAACCAGCATAACCTAATCATTAGAGTTTAGCAAAACTATGCCACTTTACACTAAAATTGACCTTTTATGTTCTAATTATATTCTCTTCTGCAAAAGTTATGTTTAGTTTATGTTTTTTCTTGTGAATGCCGCTCATATGATGCTATGTGCCTGTGATGATGTTTTTCATTGCACCTGTGCATTCAGGTACTTGTGAATACGACAACAATCTCAACTTTGACTTTGACTCTCTTCAAAAGGTCATGGAAACAAAGCCTTTGAACATCACTGTGACAGAAATGGATAGATTCATGACGAGCAGAGGTCACTAGGGTTAGGTGGCAATGCACAGTTAAAATTACTATCAGATCCTGATCTTAGTAACCAATGGAGCTGCCGCACATTCTGAGAGCCTTTCACTTGCTCCTAATTTGTGTGTTTACGTGAAAAGTCAAACAATGCAATCACATCTCCTTCCACACAAGTACGTATGTAGTGTCTCTGTTATGGATGTGCCTCCTTACCTTCAGACCAAGTCCATGGACTGTCAGGTCTGTCTAGTAAGTTGGCATGTAACCGTCACCCTATGTACCAAGAGTGTGAGCACGTGGCCAAGTGGTTAAGGCATTGGACTAGCGACCTGAAGGTCGTGAGTTCGAGCCCCAGCCGAGGCAACGTGTTGTGTCCTTGAGCAAGGCACTTAATCACACATTGCTCTGTGACGACACCAGTGCCAAGCTGTATGGGTCCTAATGCCCTTCCCTTAGACAACATTGGTGTCATGGAGAGGGGAGACTTGCAGGACGGGCAACCTTGCCCAGATGTCGTGGAGAGTGAAGTCTTTCCAGGCGCAGATCCATGGTCTCGCAAGACTAATAGATGTACCAAGAATTCACTCACTGAATTCTAGTACTGGAAATTCACTGAACTGTAGTGACATCTAGAACTGGAATGAAAACAAGTCTTTCTTGATCCTATGGAATGCCTACGGAGCAGAGAAATTGGTTATCCTGCCTTGCCTCATCGTTGCATGTCAGTGGTAATGCTTCTTTTATCTAGGTATAATTTTAAGTAATGTCTGTCCTTTGCAGTCTGTCAACTTGTTAATGATTATCATTCACAGGTGAACATTGATAAACTATTCTACTGATGGTCATCCTTAATTCAACTGTATCTGCTATATATTTAATATTTCAATAATATTTGAGTAATCTTGTGTATGTGTGTGTGTGTATATATATATATATATATATATATATATATATATATATATATATATATATATCGTTAGTTTAAATGACGCACTACAGGCGATATTAAAAATATGTTCATTGCATCATCACATTACCATATGATATGTGTGCACCTCGCTTAAAGTAGAAGATGAAGTTACACCTGCATTCTTCAGAGTCCCATTGAATTGGTTTATTGCATTGAAGTTACAAAATATAACATTGGTGACGAGATGTTTTTAAAATGAACCTGACATGGCTACCAACCTGTTAACATACAGTAAGATGTACAAAATAAAATAAAACACAGTGGCAGCAACTTCAAAATAGAGCAGCACGTGTTCATTGGAAGGGAAGACATGATCGAGTTTAAATAAAAGTCATTAATGGAAGAATTCAGGGTTCATAAAATCAGAAATATCTGGCTACATCGGGAAAATTGACAAGTTTAATTACAAAACCGGTAATTGGCTCAAGTATACCGAGCTATTGGAACAGTACTTTGAAGCAAATAAAATAGCCAATGAAAACCTAGTGCCAATTTTGTTAATTGCATCAGGTTTAAAGACTTTGAAGTTTGACTGCTCCAACAAAACCATCAGAGATGAGCTTTGGTGATATTGTCAAAGTGATGAAAACCCTGATCTGACCACAACAGTTTTGAAGACAACATATCTGAGAAAGTTTCTTATATGTTAATCAGGAAGTTACTTGCAAAATATGGCTTGGTTTTAAGCTGGAAGAGAGTTCAAGGAGCTTCAGAAAAGTTGCAAGCATTTGGCTTTTTTGAGTATAAAGACACAGAATCTACTCTGTGTGCATTAAGGTTATTGCATGAACTTCAAATGGAGACAAAAAGCTGCTAGTGAAGTTGTTGCAAAACCCAAAGCCCAGCTGGATGAATGGAAGGCCAAAAAGAGAGGATTCATGAGATGATGTTGTGAATGAGGAAACCAAGAGGTGAGATCAGATTGCAAAGGGAGCAATAGAAAGATTAACAAGAAAATACTTCAGTGAACTAAATCAAAGATTCAAAAAACTTTATTGTCATTCCAACCATACATCAGCTCTGCAGGGCAGAATGAGACAGTGTTTCTCAGGGGCAGTGCAATCATAACATAACAAACGCAACACTAAATAATAAACATAACAATAAATAGTAAAACACAGCAGCCACATGTCAGTTAAAATCAGCTATAAGTGTCCAGTGCAAGTTAAAAGTGTCCAAAGCAGAGTCAGGTAGAGCAGCTATTTAGCAGTCTGACTGCCTGTGGGAGGAAGCTGTTTAGTAGCCTTGTGGTCTTAGTTTTGATGCTCTTATATTGTTTGTCTGATGGCAGAAGAACAAACAGTTCATGGAGAGGGTGTGAGGGGTCTTTAATGATGTACCGTGTCTTCTGGAGGCATCAGCTCTGAAAGGGGTCTTGGACAGAAGGCAAGGAGACCCCAATAACCTTCTCTGCTCCCCTAACCACCCTCTGCAAGGCTTTTTTGTCGACAGCACTGCAGCTGGAGTACCAGGTTGTGATGCAAAAGGTCAGCACACTCTCAACCACGCCACTGTAGAATGTAGTTAGGATGTTAGTGGGGAGTGATGCTTGTTTAAGCTTCCTCAGAAAGTGCAATCTCTGCTGGGCCCGTTTCACAATCCCAGTGGTGTTCCTGGACCAGGTGAGATTGTCCGAGATCTGCACCCCAAGGAACTTGATGTTTTCCACTCTCTCCACTGTGGAGCCGTTGATACTGAGGGGTGTGTGCTCAGGCTGAGACCATCTGAAATCGACGATCATCTCCTTGGTTTTCTTGATCATCACCTTCCCAAGATCGAGATGCACAAACTGGAACAAGAAAAAGGAGGAAAGTGAAGGAGATAAACAATGTGAATGAGAAATAGAATGGTGTGAAAGAGAGAAGGAACGTGAAAAAGAAAAAGAAAGGGATTGAAGTACAAACGTAGATCCAGAGAGAGAAAAGGAAAAGAAAGCTGTCTAGGGCTGTCAGAACCACTTCTTGCAGTGTCACAATTATCCTCTACAACCACCACGAAGGAGGCCCCAGTACCCATCCCTTATTTATTTATTTATACTCTCTCCGCGCCCCCCCCACAACACACCTTTTTCTCTCTCTCTCTTTTTTCTCCCTCTGTCCCTCTCACTATAACTCCTTGCCTGCCCTCCATCTTCCTCTGGGCTCCCCTCCCCCATTCTTTCTCCCTAGGCTTCCCATCACATGACCCTCTCCCTTCTCCAGCCTTGTATCCCTTTTGCCAATCACCTGTCCAGCTCTTGGCTCCATCCCTCCCCCTCCTGTCTTCTCCTATCATTTTGGATCTCCCCCTCCCCCTCCCACTTTCAAATCTCTTACTATCTCTTCTTTCAGTTAGTCCTGACAAAGGGTCTCGGCATGAAACGTCGACTGTACCTCTTCCAATAGATGCTGCCTGGCCTGCTGCATTCCACCAGCATTTTGGGTGTGTTGCTTGAATTTCCAGCATCTGCAGATTTCCTCATATTTGCCCCAGAACCTGAGATTGTTTTCACAGCCACACGTCTCACTGGCCAAGCACAGCGATGAAATCTTTAGGCCTGAATAGGACAATTTAAAACTTACTATGTTGTGGATATCTGTACACAGTATACTGCACATATAGTTGAGATGCTTCTTTATTGAGTTGGAGTTTATAGCTAAGCTAATAATACCTAAGTAATCTTGTGTGTGTGTATATATATATATATATATATTCATTTAAATAATTCATTATGGGTTATATGCAAAAGTACGTTAATTTCATATGTCATCACACCACCACATGATAGGTGCACACCTCATCCAAAGACGAAGCTAGACCTGCATCCTTCGACTTTCCGAGTCTTCCTTTGATTTAATTTAATGTTTTGAAGTTACAAAACTTAATAGTACCTAGCTATATAGTTATGAGGAAAGGGTATGTTATTGATTCTCCCCTCCTGATACTGGGGCAATGTCAATTACAGTCATCTTGGTTTCTTTGGCTCAATAGTACATTGTACAATGATTTTATACTTAAACCAATGTGATGGGAGATTTTTTTTTTACCTTTACATATGAGTTATGAATTTAATGTTTGGAGGATGGAACTCAGGCAGAACTAAATCACTAATAGTGTGTTTCTGTCAAATGAGTCATTTCTCCAGCATTTTGTGTGTATTGCTGCAGATTTCCAATATCTGCAGAATCTCTCATGTTGATGATTTGCTGCTTCACTGCAGAGTCTATCTGAGATGTGTCTGCTGCTCTGCATCTCTTTGCCCCCGCACCTGGCTTTACCGAGCACCGGCCAGCCTGTACTCCTTCATTCCCCCACCTTCTATTTCTGGCTTCTTCCCCCTTTTTTGACGGAGGTGTCAGCCCGAAAAGCCAACTGCTTATTTCTCTCCATAGGTGACCTACTGAATTCCTCCAGCATTTTGTTTGTGTTACTACAATTCACCTTATGAGTTATTTCACTAGGTATTTGTATTCCCTTGTTCTTCCAGATTAAAATCATAACCAAGATTTTCCGACACTGGCCTGTTAACACTAACATGATCTGGTATAAATAGAGTCTACTGCTTTAAATAAGAATGTATTATACTTCTATAAGCCTACAGAGAAAAGAAGTCATCTTAGACATTTCTTTGATAAGCTGCTGACTTCACCATGGGATGCTCCTTTTAAAATTTGGAAAGGGATCAGAGCAGATCAGCTGTGGGCAGAACATCTGAGAAGGTTTCCCCAGCTTGGGTAAGGACGGTAAGGGTCAATGCTGTCATGCTGTCTACTGAATCCTTTTGAATGCATGAGAAACATGCCCAAGGAGACACCGCTTTTTCCCTTATTAGGGAGAAAGAGAGCCTGTGCTATGTCGAATACCAGGTGAACTAGTCTTTGGGGTACTGCGAGTCTGCGTCTTCACCGCACGCTTGAGTGCTCGATGGTGGGTGCCAATGCTTTTTTTGCTGGTGGGGGGAGGGGGAATTGTAGCTTGCTGCCGCTTATGCGCAAAAGGGAGGAGAGCTGAGGGGGGGACTTCGGGTTTCTAACATTTAACTGTCGTTCATTCTTTGGGGGCACTCCTCTGTTTTTGTGGATGGTTGCGAAGAAAAAGCATTTCAGAATGTATATTGTATACATTTCTCTGACATTAAATGTACCTTTGATACATTTGAAACCTTGAATAGCTGACTCTCGTGATATGTTCTTGTTGCAATGGTTGGTACTTCAGTGGAACTGTTGTTTTATATCTGATACATGCACATCATTGGGAGGACATTTCACTAACACGAATCAGCAACACAGCAAACAGGAACATTAACATTAGTCTCATACTGATAGTAATCATGAGAATCATTCCTTGTTCAAATCCATTCTGGCATTGAACAATACAATCTATGTGTGCTGTTGAGAAAAGGCCGTAACAGTGCCTCTTTGGATTCTTATTTTTCATCATAATAATAGGAAGGCTGAGGCTAATTTTTCAATTCAAAGTGATTTATAGTGAAGTTAGAGTTTTTGATCATCTGTATTCATCTCTCTTTATGTTACTGTGTGTCATAACAATGCTATAAAGTTCCTTGAGATGCTTGACTGGGTTAACAATACACACACAATCCATTGTTATTGAGATAGTTACCACAATGCATTAATACCACATATGGCTTTTAGGTGAAATAAAATAGTGAGGGCAAAGGAAAGACCTTAATTACAATGACTGTTTATAGGCTGTGCACTTCAATATTTTTAAATACTTAGTAGTGGGGAAGGAAGCATCTGAAGATCAAGACATAGCCCAAATTTCATTATTTACTACACATCTGTGATCCCTCAGATTTCACATCAGTGTTTCTGACTATATACTACATACAGCAGACATATCAACACATGACCATCGCTGTCTCTGTAAAATCCCCATGGTAAATACATCAACATCACTGACTTTTCCCAGGCCAATGTGCCCCATACAGAGGCCCTGCTTACACATGACTAAGCTGGACTATCCACTTCTTCCATATGCCTGGCACTAGACTCACAAAACAGGGACATCTATTTTGAGGTTTGTTATGGGAAGAGATTACTAGGAGAATAATTCAAGGGTATGCTTAACACATTCTTCAAGAATCTGCAACATTCCCATAGTTATTTAACTCTCATAGTCTGCTGAACATTCTAATACAATCTTCTAGTGAAATAGTTCCATAATAGGCAGCCTCTAGATGGGCCAATGTCATTTGGTTGTGCTCCTTGGGAAACATCCCTGCATATTACATACCCTTGCCGTCCCTTAATGATATTATTACCAGTCCCTCTACCAACAGAGATCTATTGAGTTAACCCTACTAGTTAAGTGAACTTTAAGAAGAATTGCAAGGAGCTATTCTTGCACAGCCTATAAAATCTACTGAAGCAATCATTGTAATTTCATTAAATTAAGGTCTTTCCATGGGCTCATTAAGTTATTTCATAAGAACATAAGAAATAGGAGCAGGAGTAGGCCCCGTCATTCAATAAGGTCCTGGCTGATCAGTCCGTAAACTCAGCTCCATCTTCCTGCCTTTTCCCCATGACCATTAACTCCCTTACTATGTAAAAACCTATCTAACTGTATCGTAAATATATTTCATCTAAAAGGTCATACGTGGTCAAATATTTGAATATGTTTTAAGTAAAAAGCAAATAGATTCTTGAGCAGTAAGGATTGAAAGGCCACCCAGGGTAGGCAGAGTGGAGTTTACAATTAGATCAGCAGTGATAATATTGAAAGGCAGAACAGGCTCAAAGGACTGAGTGGTCTACTCTTGTTTCTAGTTTGCAAATATTGTTTCAATTGGATGTTCAATATAGGATGAAAAAATTGAGGGAGCGAGTATAAATTAAACATACCTAACAAACAAATGATGCCAATGAGGATACATTTTTCCTTATCTCCTTCCCTTTATCTACCTTCATGTTTTCTTTAAAAGAAACAGAAAGTGCTGAAGATCTCTCAGCAGATCAGGCAGCATCCGTAGAAAGAGAAAACAGAGTTAAGGTTGAAGATCCTTTTGTCAGAATTTGGAAAGAGGGATAAAGGAGATAGTGTTCAATTGGAGAGAAGGTAGCTATTATAGAATGAGGCCACTGTTGCCATGAAGGTGTGTTCTGGGATCACCTGGTCAAATGAATGAATCGGGGGAAGGTAGAGGATAAGTCAGACTGTATGAATGGAGAGTGTAAAACTGAGTCAATATCCAAGTTGGATGATTGACAACAGAAATAGCCTGTTCTGATAACGGATGGAGAAAACACGTTTCCTGAAGTTGGAGAAAATGACATTGAATCCAGAAAGCTGCAAGATGTTCAGACATAAGGTGAGTGTTGTAACACATTGTTGTTCGATGTGCAGGAGGGCCACATCCAGAGAGGGAGTGAGATGAGAATTAAAATGGTAGGCGTCAGAATGCTCAGGGTCACTCCAGTGGACTGAACACAAATGCTTCACAGAGTGATCGCTCTATCTGCATTTGCTTTTCTTTATTTTGTCTTTATAAGTTAGTGACAATATTTCTCAGCTGGTAGCTCTCTTGCCTGTGGATCAGAAAGCAATGCCTAGAGATGTTAAGAATTTAAATAACAGGAATCTATTTTTGAGGCTCCTTCTACTAGATTTTTGAATTGCAGTGGGAAATGGTATTGCAAGCCCCCCGTAGAGGTTGTACAATAAAGTTAGAAAGGGATGAAATAATTAAAACAAACTGCAGTTCGTCAGTGTTTATCATAGGAGTGAAATTCAGGCAGTTTGGTGGGTCAGTGGAGGCTAGACTGAAGCAAATAATTCTGAAGTGGGACATGGCAGAAAAAGTTGAGGGATATCTACTGTCCACGATTCTCCACCTTAGTCCGGACTTCTCTGTAATTTGTTAGGCAAAAGAAAAGATAAAACTTTATATATCCTTATCACATATCTTAGAGATACCTTAATACAATGAACTATTTTAGTGTGCATTCAAACATCACAGACTTGTCAGATGGAGCAAGATCTCACTCTCAGAGATAACAAAGGCAATTGTTTTTGTAACAATCTTATGTTTAAAGATGAAGGGAATAGGCATTTGTGCTATTTTTGGAAACATAGTATGTTTAAATTGAAATAGATCCACTCTTATCATGAGGTTTTTATTGTTTACCCGAACTATCAGGGCAAATGAATGAGTCCTTACTTTAATGTACTGCTGGAGTGCAGTGCTGACAAGGCAGCATGCTGTAATGAGCTGTATTTTATGTTACGTGCTGATCGTCTGATCTTCTGGCTCGGATGAGCCCAAATGTCAAGTACACAAAGCTGACTGAAGGAAGTCAATGGCACCTAGAGCCTTCAGGTCAATTCCCCTCCTGTTGTCATTCGCTGCTTTTGGGAGAGCTGCTCAACAAATTGCTCCCTACCTTCCTTCCAAAGACAGCTATAAGAGATCAGGAAATCTTACCTATGGAGAATTATATATGCATGCTTTAGTATTCACTTATAGATCCTTAGTACAAATATGTACTGTACTGTCTAAAGAAGTTCTAAAACTTCTGGTTGATAACTTGCAGTCATTTAAAAAAATTGTAATTAGTTCATCCATGAAACTGTACAAAATAACATATGATTAAGTGATATGACCTTTACAGCAGCTTCCTCCTACTTGACTGATTACTGCACAAAGCAAACTAAATGAATTGAAACAGGTTAATTATTTATGATTGTTTATCTTAATAGAGCAGGGTTAATATTGAACATTTGAATACAAGTAAGGGCAGACTGATTACCAAACCTATGATAAGGTAATGTTCTGGAATGAAATGGAATGGTTGAATAGTTTTCCATATTTGGCTATTTGTATTTGCTGTTATGTAGTCCACACCACATTCTTCCTATCAAGCAACGGAATGCCAAGCTGATGTGGGCAACTCCAGCTTGCTAACTGTTTCTTTACAATTGCCTGTATTTTTCACACCTGTCTGCATGTAGTTCTCTTATTTCCCATTTGAGAAAACATGTTAAAATGTGTCATTTCCATAGAAGAATACAAGGTACACAATTACTGCATTCCTCCTAAACAATACAATTGCAACAGCTTTAATGCTGACCCTTATCTTCTGCCAACAAATAAGATGCTTCTTAAAAAGATCTGCGAGATATCAAACCAGCCGCAGACAAGCTCACATGACATCCACTGGCAGTTCTTGAGCTTTAAATGTTGGCCTTCTTACGCTGGACTCTCACTGATCATGAACAAGCATTACTTGATGCTGGCTGGTGAATGTTTATTTAAGAAAACTCTTAGTCCCAGACTGGATGATAAAGAAATTGCAATTCAGATTTCAAACCCTGTCCCTTCTCTAATATGCCAACCTGATTTTAACAAACTGGGTCAAGAGGTGGGTGGGCAAAATCTGACAAAAACACAGATCGGGCAACAGAAACTGTTAAAGGGATCAATGATCTAGTCTTTAAAATATTTTTATTTTTATTTCATAAAGACCAAGACACTTGGACTTTGGAATCCGAACAGCTAAAAGATGCCATGCAGTTGCAAGTAGAGTTTCCTTTTCTGTTCTGTGAAATACTTGCACATTGGAAACATTAATCTGCACTTGCTCTGGTGTTCACACTTTGCCGCATATCCTTCACACTGTGAAATTGCTGGCTCCCTCCAACTCAGGACAGACTAGTAAACAATAAACTGCAAGAGATCTACCACTGACAACACAAATAACTATCACTACACAATGCACTGATGAGGCATCTTTAATGGATTAAAGTATTTCAAAGCATTTTTCTTTACAAGAATTTGAAAAATTGAAGATTTCATTTACAGAAAATGATAGATAAATATAAAATTCTTAGCTTATTTGAACTGGTTAAATCATTGAATCCTTTCTTACATTACAGCTCCTCTTGTGCTATTGTGAACTCACTGCAGGATTGCAGCTGGTGAGTTTGGAGACAATGTACGACAGGGTTGTTTACTATTTCCATAAGTTTCCTCTTTTCTCAAACAACCACGTGCACCTTCTTGGCCAAATACTGGAAGACTACCTGTTTACTCCTTGTATACCATTTTGACTGGATCCTGTTCTTGCTTGAACATCTCAGCATTTATGGTCCCACGAATGGGAGGGCAACACCCTCCAAGAGATGCAACAACATTTCAAATTAGCCGACTGAAAAGCAGCAAGTAAATTCAGTCCACAAGTTTGGCCAGAACAGGGAGTTGGGAAAGACCTGACTGGATCATTCCCAGTGCTCAAGTGAGCAGGAACTAGAAATGGAAAGGATTTTCAGAGGACATGCATAGGTCTGAGCTCTGCCTAAAAAAAATTCAAATGCACATTTCAGGTATAGATTTTGATGGAGAGATCTCTCTGTACTTGGGCGCAACATTAACTTACCAGTCTAGAATGTACCAGGTGATCATAATGGCCTCCCTTATTGTGAATCTGATGCCACCAGTTGTTGCCCTCAGAGAATGTTCATCATGCAGGCATTGCACTTCACCATCTCCATTTTGCACAGGGAAATGAAATAGAGGATACAATGCACCAGTCAAGGATGGCTTACAGTTTGCTCTTGTGCAGTTCAGCAGGAAATTGGTCAAAAGAAAGGCATATGATCCCCTTTCCCCGACGGCAGCCTCGGCTCCTCAATCAGTGTTTACTCTGCTGCTAGACTACCGTAGCATCAGTCAATTAACATTAGTCAGGCCAAGGTGCTGGAGACCACCACTCAAGCATCACAACAGCCCCCATTTGAGCACCTGCACTCGTCATCGCTCAGGGTGTAGCGTCAAGGTTGCAGATTGGCATGAAGCAAATAAACAATGATGTCCTGAGACCAGATTACAATTTACTGTCATACATTTAATGCTAGATTCTGAAATGCAGTTTGTTTGGGGATTATTATTTGGTACAAAATGCTGCCATATTAGCAGCTATTCCTCATATCCACTGTCTAAAACATGCAATTGCAGTGGGAGAAGCCTAGGAGAGACGTTCTGTCTCATCTAATGAGGCAACACTCACAACACGCTGGAGGAACTCAGCAGGTCGGGCAGCATCAGTGGAAAAGATCGGTCGATGTTTCGGGCCGGAACCCTTCGTCAGGACCCTTCGTGCTTTGACCCCAGCATCTGCAGATTATTTTGTGTCATCTAATGAGGCACTGGTGCAGAACTAGGACACACTTCGCAGAGACAGTGGTCAATGAGTTGTCAAGAAACTCTTCTGCTGCGGTTCAAGAAGGCATTACACCATCACCTTCCCAATCGCAAGAAGCGATGGGTGATTAAATGCTAGCTCAGCCTGCAGAGCCCAAAAATCAAACATTCATCAGATAACACAGTCTCACACCTCCAGTAATCCTGGCCTTGGTGCTATCTGTGTGGAATTTTCTCATTTTTGCCATGATTTTATGTGTTTCCTCCAAGTCTTCTGGTTTTCTACTGCACCTCAAAGATGTGCATGTTGGTAGGTTAATTGGTCACAGTGAATTTACTTCTAGTGTGCAGACAAGTGTAGCGAATGTACTAGAATCTGAAGCGTGTTGGTTCAGATGTAGGGAGAATAAAAGGGGATTAGTATTAGAACAGTGTTGATGGTCAGCATAAATTCGGTAGATCAAAGGGTCTATTTGAATGCTCCATGACTCTCTTTCCTTCATCTTGATTTCTCCATTGCAGGACAATATTGTGTAAAGTGTAGTTAATGGCAACAAACTGGGAGATTCTGTTTGAGGCACTTAGGTAACTAAACAGCAGCAACTCATCTTATGACCTGCCTAATGGTCTACTGCAAGACGTCTATCACGGCATCAAGGTTAACATTGCATCTTACATTAGCCACAAGGCCAGAGGGGAATACAAGAAGTGTCCTCATACTGCCAGTTGTGGTATTAATGGATCACAAAATTTGTGAGGTTGGGTGGTGGGGAGAGGAGGGAGAGTGAATGGTCTGAAATAATGTAAAGATGGCATTATAAACTGCTCAGAGAGGCAAAATATGTTTATGGCTGTGGATGTCTACAGGTTTATTGGTAGGGCTCTGATGATATGATGGCGGGAGGAGAAGATGGTGGCGCGCCGTGCATGCGCATCTCTCCGGTGAAAATGATATTGTATCTGTTAAATAGGGGCCGTGGACAATTCTGATTTGATGGAGAATGGACGTGAAAGCACAGAGGAACATCTGGAGAAATTGCTGAAACGCCCATTCGCTGCTGTCGTTGCTGTGTGGTCGTGAATATTTCGGAGGGTAGGCCTCAAAATCCCCGGCCTTGCCTGCTTTTGGCAACCGAGAAGGAGGTCGAATCATTCAGACAGAGATGGCGCTCAGTACTCGGTGTCGGAGAGCTGATCAGAGCTCGAAGTTTTCGGATGACTCAGAGTCGGATTGTGGTTGGCATGGCAGGGAGAGTTTTTCTTCCTTCTCCCGTCTGCGTGAGATGTGGGACATTGAGAAACTTTGAACTTTACTGTGCTCACGGACTTCTTCATCAACTTATGGTATTGTTACACTGTTTGTAACTATATGTTATAATTATGTGGTTTTGTCAGTTTTTTTTCAGTCTTGGTTTGTCCTGTGTTTTGTGGTATCATACCGGAGGAAATAAGGTATCATTTCTTAATGCATGCATTACTAAATGACAATAAAAGAGGACTGCATGTCTTCATAATCTTAAATATGACCAATGACAACTTCCTGACATTCCAGTTTCCAGTTAACCCACATGACATCCTACATCATTCAGGCTTCATTTGTTTCATTGTGGAGATAAATGCAACAGAAAGCCTCTTCAGTACCTCGTGACATTAGATATCTCTACCTATAGACTTCAAAGCCACTCCTGTGTGCTATCTTATATTCTTTTATATTCAGTCAGCATGATGATTTTGTTCAATATATCTTCCATTTATTGACTGCCTGGTGGAGGACACATTTATTCTAATCTCCTCAAACATCCTTATCTTTGTTCTCATGTTGCCCAATCTTTCAACCAAATTAAATAACCTTCCTGCTTCATGTGATAGTTTGATATGGGTCACATTCACTTGTATTTCTTTCCTACAGTTTAAGATGCCTGTTTTATATATTAGTGATTTCGAAACTAATGATTAAATGCTGACCCGTTCTACTTACCAGGAGTTCACTGCCATGATCCTGACTGCAGTTACATACTGCCAAAGGCAGATGTTAATCAAGCACTCAATGTACTGAGCGCCCACCAGCTTAAGGAACTGTTATTACCTTCCAACCATTAGTCTCCTGAACCAGTGTGAACAGCTTCACTCACCTCAACACTGAACTGATTCCATAACCTATGGACTCATTTTCAAGGACTCTACAATTCATGTTTTCAATATTATTTATTATTATTATTTTGTTTTCTTTGTGCATTTGAACAGTTGTCTTCTTTTGCACATTGATTGTCTATCTTTTCTTTGTGCATAGTTTTTCATTGATTCTATTGTGTTTCATTGTATCTGCTGTGTATAAGATGATGAGAGGCATTGATCGTGTGGATAGCCAGAGGCTTTTTCCCAGGGCTGAAATGGCTAACTCGCGTGGGCATAGTTTTAAGGTGCTTAGAAGTAGGTACCAAGGGGATGTCAGGGATTTTCTTCGGATTATCACATTTTCTTTACAAATGGAAAAACAATCACGAATGCCCTACTCTCTCTATACCTATGACTGTGGCTAGGCATAGCTTAAATACCATCTATAAATTTGCAGATGATACAACCATTGTTGGTAGAATCTCAGGTGGTGACGAGCGGGAGTACGGGAGTGAGATATGCCAACTAGTGGAGTGGTGTCTGAGGAACAACCTGGCACTCAACGTCAGTAAGACGAAAGAGCTGGTTATGGACTTCAGGAAGGGTAAGATGAAGGAACACATACCAATCCTCATAGAATGATGTGAAGTAAGAGAGAGTGAGCAGTTTCAAGTTGCTGGGTGTCAAAATCTCTGAGGATCTAACCTGGTCCCAACATATTGATGCAGTCATAAAGAAGGCAAGACAGCAGCTATACTTTATGAGGAGTTTGAAGAGATTTGATATCTCAACTCAAAAATTTCTATAGATGTACCATGGAGAGCATTCTGACAGGCTGCATCACTGTCTGCTATACAGGGGCTACTGCATAGGACTGACAGAAGCTGCAGAGGGTTGTAAATCTGGTCAGCTCCATCTTGGGTACTAGCCTACAAGGTACCCAGGACATCTTCAAGGAGCGGTGTCTCAGAAAGACAGTGTCCATTATTAAGAAGGTCCAGCACCCAAGGCACTCCCTTTTCTCACTGTTACCGTCAGGTAGGAGGTACAGAAGCCTGAAAGCACACACTCAGCAATTCAGGAACAGTTTCTTCCCCTCGGCCATCCGGTTCCTAAATGGAGATTGAACCTTTGAACACTACCTCACTTTTTTTTAATATATAGTATTTCTGTTTTTGCACAACTTTTAATCTATTCAATATTCATATACTATATAAAATATACTGATTAAGAGTTACTTATTTATTATTATTATTATTTTTCTTCTATATTATGTATTGCATTGAACTACTGCTACTAAGTTAACAAATTTCACGTCACATGCCAGTGATAATAAACCTGGTTCTGATTCTAAAACAAAAGGAGAAAATGGAAGAATTCACAGGTTCATAAACAGTGAGTGCCAGGTGATAATAACCATAATAATAAAAAGAGCAGTAATGGCTAACTATATCAGAAAGATTGATGCATTTGATTACACAACAGATAACTGGATTTTGTATACAGAGTGAATTGCACAGCGCTAAATAGCAAATTAAATAGCCAATAAGAAGCGAATGCCAATTTTGCTAGTCCACTGGATTTAAAAGCATATAGTTTGTTTAGGAGTGTAACTGTTCCAACCAAGCCAGCCGAAATGAGCTTTGCTGATATCATGAAAGTAATGCTGGTGCATTTCGAACCAAAACCATTGTTGATTACAGAACACTTTAGGTTGCATAAGCAGAATCAAATGGAAGGGGAGTCCATTTCAGCGTACACGCTGAATTGAAGAGATTGAGCATTGTCAGTTTAAAGATGGGATTAATGATGCACTGAGAGATTGTTTAGTTTGTGGAATCTTACAGGAAAGCATTCAAAAACAGATCCCAACTAAAGCACAATTTACATTTAAAAGGGCAGTTGGAATTGCTGTATCAATGGAAGCAGCAGGCAGAGACACAAATGAATTTCAGTCAGGAATGAAAGTGAGTGTGAACAAAATTGCAACATCTAGTCAGAGCCTGGCCTGATCAATCAAATTGTGTTACTGTTGTTGCAAGGGCTCACGTATACCAGACCAAAGCAGGTTTAAAAATGAAACTTGCAGAAAATGCAACAACGAGCATGTCTGGGCTGACAAAAACAAATGGACAGGACAGGGAAGAGATAAGATAAAAATTCAAGTTGCAGTTCCAAAAAAAGCACTAATCTGCATGCTTGATGAAAAAGCTGATAATGATAAGAGTGACATAGGACTAAATAGCCTTGAGATTTATAGTGAGAAAACTAACATGAGACAAGCGATATTCCTTACACCAGAGGTGAATAGCAAATTAACTAAAATGGAATTGGACACTTGCTCAGCTGTTTCAGCCATTCGATAAAATGAGTTTGAATGGCATTTTGAAGATACTGAACTGAAGTCTGCAGATATCCAACTAAGAACTCATATTGGAGAAAATGTAACTTCTTTGTGAATGACAATTATTACAGCAAGTTACTACAACCAACAAGCCACATTGGGCTTGTGTGTTGAAAAAAACAGGAGGGCCAGCATTGCAGAGTCATGATTGACTCAGACAACTATAACTTGATTGGCGATCCATCCATAATTTGCATCCAATCTCCTGCAATGGAGTCAACTGAAAGCTAATTAA
Source organism: Mobula birostris (assembly GCF_030028105.1). Taxonomy (NCBI): domain Eukaryota; kingdom Metazoa; phylum Chordata; class Chondrichthyes; order Myliobatiformes; family Myliobatidae; genus Mobula; species Mobula birostris. Next base: position 154,069,281 of record NC_092373.1, read on the forward strand.
GTAAGGGAGTGGATAAGGCCACAGCAGTGTTTAAGGATGGTATTGGGAAACTGAAACTTATCAAAGATAAAATGGTGTTAAGTGAAAATGCCGCACCCAAGTTTTGCAGAGCCCTTCCAGTTCTTACACCATCCATGATAAAGTAGCCAGTGAGCTAGATCACATAGAGGTTGACCAGATTTTCCATGGTTGAGTGGAACTCTTGGGCAGTGGTCCCAGTAGCCAAGAAGAATGGGTCTGTCAGGATCTATGATGAATTTTAGAATCACCATCAATACCCTCTGCCCAGGATAGAGGATATCTTTGCAAACATTTCTGGAGGGAAACAATTCAGCAAAGTGGACTTAACTGAGATCTGCCTACAGATAGAAATGGAAGAAGAGTCTAAAGTGTTTCTCTCCATAAACATTCACAAAGGGCTTTATCATCATAATAGGCTTATTTTTGGAGTAGCACCTGCACTCTAGCAGAACGCTATGGATCAGGTGCTGCAAAGGTGCCAGGCACTCAGTGTTACATGGATGACACATTTGTTACTGATAAGGGTGATAAGGAACATCTCCAAAATCTCAAAACAGTGTTAAAAAAATTAGAAGATTATGGGCTCAGAGCACGATGCAAGTGTGAATTCTTTAAAACAAGGATCACTTACTGTGGTCACACCATCTATGACTATCAGCCAGTAGCACATATCCACAGTGATAAAGTGTCTGAGAAGTTGGTGATGATACATATGAATTGGAGTGGAAAGCAGCCAGAGCGTGAGTGGGCCAGTGAAGGAGTGGAGTTTTAAGGCTTTGACTCGAGAGATTCTGGCAGTTTTGGCAGTTGGTCTGTGCAATCAAGTCAATCAAGATTTGAATAGATCAGCAGAAAGCCGTTGATTAGACAATCAAGATTTGAATAGCTCAGACTCAGCAGAAAGCAGCTGATTGGGCAGTCAAGGCCAGGTGACCAAACATTTTGAAAAGCTCAAACAGGTAAATAGAGGGATAGCTCAAGCGAAGCGGCCAGTGGAAAGCGGCCAGAGCGTGAGTGGGCCAGTGAAGGAGTGGAGCTTTGAGGCTTTGACTCGAGAGGCTTCGACAAGAAGAGACGGAGGACAAGCTAGCTCGCAGTTAGTTTTTACAATGTCTCCTGAGACGGTGATGTGCCTCTCATGTGAGATGTGGCAGTCTTGGGGGAACTCCCCTCTCCCGCAGAGTCACATCTGCCAGAAGTGCATACGGCTGGGCAATCTGGAAGACCATGTAAGGAATCTGGAGCAGCAGCTGGATGACCTTCAACTCATAAGGGAGAATGAGGCAGTCATAGATGAGAGCTACAGGGAGGTAGTCACACCTAGGCTATCGGAAGCAGGTCGTTGGGTGACAGTCAGAGGGGGGAAAGCGAAGGTGAGCAGACAGGTAGTGCAGAGCACCCCTGTAGCCATTCCCCTGAATAATAAGTTTACCATCCTGGATACTCTTGGCGGGGACGACCAACCAGGTGTGAGCCACGGTGGCAGGGCCTCCGGCACTGAGTCTGACCCGGTGGTGCAGAAAGGTGTGACGGAGAAGAGGAGAGCTGTCGTCATTGGAGACTCTATAGTCAGGGGAGCAGACAGGAGATTTTGTGGACGTGAGAAGGTCACTCGCATGGTTTGTTGCCTCCCGGGTGCCAGGGTCCGGGATGTCTCTGACCGGGTGCACGACATCCTGGTACGAGAGGGAAAGCAACCAGAAGTCGTGATACATGTTGGGACCAACGACATAGGCAGGAAGAGGGATGAGGTCCTGAAGTGTGAGTTTCGGGAATTAGGCAGAAGGCTGAAGAACAGGACCTCAAGGGTGACGTTCTCAGGATTGCTGCCAGTGCTACGTGACAGTGGTGGTAAGAATTGGAGGAGATGGCAGTTGAATGCGTGGCTGAGGAGTTGGTGCAGGGAGCAGGGTTTTAGATTTTTAGATCATTGGGATCTCTTCTGGGGAAGGTGGGACCTGTGCAGATTGGATGGGTCGCACCTGAACTCGAGGGGGAGAAATATCCTTGCAGGTAGGTTTGCTAGCATGGTTCAGGAGGGTTTAAACTAATTTGCGAGGGGGATGAGACCCAGAGCGATAGGGCAGTGAAAGAAGTGCATGGAGTAAAGCCAGATCTAACATAGAGAGAGGCCTTGAGGAAAGAGAAGCAGAATAAACAGTGTAAAGACAGTAAGGTAGAAGGGCTGAAGTGTGTGTACCTCAATGCAAGAAGCATCAGGAACAAAGGTGATGAACTGAGAGCTTGGATACATACATGGAATTATGATGTAGTGGCCATTACAGAGACTTGGCTGGCACCAGGGCAGGAATGGATTCTCAATATTCCTGGATTTCAGTGCTTTAAAAGGGATAGAGAGGGCGGAAAAAGGGGAGGAGGGGTGGCATTACTGGTCAGGGATACTATTACAGCTACGGAAAGGGTGGGTAATGTAGCAGGATCCTCTTTTGAGTCAATATGGGTGGAAGTCAGGAACAGGAAGGGAGCAGTTACTCTATGGGGGTATTCTATAGGCCCCCTGGTAGCAGCAGAGATACAGAGGAGCAGATTGGGAGGCAGATTTTGGAAAGGTGCAAAAATAACAGTGTAGTTATCATGGGTGACTTTACATTCCCTAATATTGATTGGCACATGATTAGTTCCAAGGGTTTAGATGGGGCAGAGTTTGTTAAGTGTGTCCAGGATGGATTCCTGTCACAGTATGTGGACAGGCCGACCAGGGGGAATGCCATACTAGATCTAGTACTAGGTAATGAACCGGGTCAGGTCACAGATCTCTCAGTGGGTGAGCATCTGGGGGACAGTGACCACCGCTCCCTGGCCTTCATAATTATCATGGAAAAGGATAGAATCAAAGAGGACAGGAACATTTTTAATTGGGGAAAGGCAAATTATGAGGCTATAAGGCTAGAACTTGTGGGTGTGAATTGGGGTGATGTTTTTGCAGGGAAATGTACTATGGACATGTGGTCGATGTTTAGAGATCTCTTGCAGGACGTAAGGGATAAATTTGTCCCGGTGAGGAAGATAAAGAATGGTAGGGTGAAGGAACCATGGGTGACAAGTGAGGTGGAAAATCTAGTCAGGTGGAAGAAGGCAGCATACATGAGGTTTTGGAAGCAAGGATCAGATGGGTCTATTGAGGAATATAGGGAAGCAAGAAAGGAGCTTAAGAAGGGGCTGAGAAGAGCAAGAAGGGGGCATGAGAAGGCCTTGGCAAGTAGGGTAAAGGAAAACCCCAAGGCATTCTTCAATTATGTGAAGAAAAAAAGGATGACAGGAATGAAGGTAGGACCAATTAGAGATAAAGGTGGGAAAATGTGCCTGGAGGCTGTGGAAGTGAGCGAGGTCCTCAATGAATATTTCTCTTCGATATTCACCAATGAGAGGGAACTTGATGATGGTGAGGACAATATGAGTGAGGTTGATGTTCTGGAGCATGCTGATATTAAGGGAGAGGAGGTGTTGGAGTTGTTAAAATACATTAGGACAGATAAGTCCCTGGGGCCTGATGGAATATTCCCCAAACAACAGGAATTCTGCAGATGCTGGAAATTCAAGCAACACACATAAAAGTTGCTGGTGAACGCAGCAGGCCAGGCAGCATCTCTAGGAAGAGGTGCAGTCGACGTTTCAGGCCAAGACCCTTCGTCAGGACTAACTGAAGGAAGAGTGAGGAATATTCCCCAGGCTGCTCCATGAGGCGAGAGAAGAGATTGCTGAGCCTCTGGGTAGGATCTTTATGTCCTCGTTGTCCACGGGAATGGTACCGGGGGATTGGAGGGAGGCGAATGTTGTTGCCTTGTTCAAAAAAGGTAGTAGGGATAGTCCGGGTAATTATAGACCAGTGAGCCTTACGTCTGTGGTGGGAAAGCTGTTGGAAAAGATTCTTAGAGATAGGATCTCTGGGCATTTAGAGAATCATGGTCTGATCAGGGACAGTCAGCATGGCTTTGTGAAGGGCAGATCGTGTCTAACAAGCCTGATAGAGTTCTTTGAGGAGGTGACCAGGCATATAGATGAGGGTAGTGCAGTGGATGTGATCTATATGGATTTTAGTAAGGCATTTGACAAGGTTCCACACGGTAGGCTTATTCAGAAAGTTAGAAGGCATGGGATCCAGGGAAGTTTGGCCAGGTGGATTCAGAATTGGCTTGCCTGCAGAAGGCAGAGGGTGGTGGTGGAGGGAATACATTCAGATTGGAGGATTGTGACTAGTGGTGTCCCACAAGGATCTGTTCTGGGACCTCTACTTTTCGTGATTTTTATTAACGACCTGGATGTGGAGGTAGAAGGGTGGGTTGGCAAGTTTGCAGACGACACAAAGGTTGGTGGTGTTGTGGATAGTGTAGAGGATTGTCAAAGATTGCAGAGAGACATTGATAGGATGCAGAAGTGGGCTGAGAAGTGGCAGATGGAGTTCAACCCGGAGAAGTGTGAGGTGGTACACTTTGGAAGGACAAACTCCAAGGCAGAGTACAAAGTAAATGGCAGGATACTTAGTAGTGTGGAAGAGCAGAGGGATCTTGGGGTACATGTCCACAGATCCCTGAAAGTTGCCTCACAGTTGGATAGGGTAGTTAAGAAAGCTTGTGGGGTGTTAGCTTTCATAAGTCGAGGGATAGAGTTTAAGAGTCGCGATATAATGATGCAGCTCTATAAAACTCTGGTTAGGCCACACTTGGAGTACTGTGTCCAGTTCTGGTCACCTCACTATAGGAAGGATGTGGAAGCATTGGAAAGGGTACAGAGGAGATTTACCAGGATGCTGCCTGGTTTAGAAAGTATGCATTATGATCAGAGATTAAGGGAGCTAGGGCTTTACTCTTTGGAGAGAAGGAGGATGAGAGGAGACATGATAGAGGTGTACAAGATAATAAGAGGAATAGATAGAGTGGATAGCCAGCACCTCTTCCCCAGGGCACCACTGCTCAATACAAGAGGACATGGCTTTAAGGTAAGGGGTGGGAAGTTCAAGGGGGATATTAGAGGAAGGTTTTTTACTCAGAGAGTGGTTGGTGCGTGGAATGCACTGCCTGAGTCAGTGGTGGAGGCAGATACACTAGTGAAGTTTAAGAGACTACTAGACAGGTATATGGAGGAATCTAAGGTGGGGGCTTATATGGGAGGCAGGGTTTGAGGGTCGGCACAACATTGTGGGCCGAAGGGCCTGTACTATGCTGTACTATTCTATGTTCTATGTTCTATGTTTAACTTACAGCCTGAGAAGCAACTTGAATCTGCTATTTTGCCTACTAAAGCAACAGGTAAATAGCAGATGTCATTTAATTGGCTCTTCACGCAGGACTGGAACATCTCAACAGCAAAGGATGGTCTTTACAGCTCAGCACTCCAGCTCAGCACTCAACACCATCACCAAACACCATCACCCTCTCCAAACTAATCAATAAGTTTGTAAACCTTGGCCTCAATACCTCCTGTGCAATTGGATCCTCGATTTCCTCACTTGCAGATCTCCAACAGCACAGGAGCACCACGAGGCTGTGTGCTTAGCCCCCTGCTCTACTCACTTTACACTTATGACTGTGTAGCTAATCCAAGCTCCAGTGCCACATTCAAGTTTGCTGACGACACTACTGTCATAGGCTGAATGAAAGGTGGTGATGAATCAGCATATGGAATGGAGGCTGAAAATCATGCTGAGTGATGCCAATACAACAACCTCTACACAATGACCAAGGACCTGATTATTGACTTTAGGAGAAAGAAACTAGAGGGCCATGAGCCAGTGCTCATCAGATAATCAGAAGTGGAGAGGGTCTGCAACCTTAAAATCCTCAGTGTTATTATTTTGGAGGACCTATTCTTGATACGGCACATAAGTGCAATTACGGAAGAGTAAACCTCCTTAGGTGTTTACAAAGATTGGCATGACATCTAAAACTTTGACAAATTTCTATAGACATGTGGTGAAGGGTATATTGACTGGCTGCTTCACAACCTGGTATGGAAACACCAATGCCCTTGAATGGAAATTCTACAATAAGTAATGGATACACCCAGTCCATCACAGCTAAAGCCCTCCCCACTATTGAGCACATATACATGGGGTATCATTGGAGGAAAGCAGTCTTCATCATCAGGGATGCCCACCACCCAAGATGTGCTGTCTTCTTGCTGTTGCCATCAAGAAGTAGGTACAAGAACCTCTGGTCTAGAACAACCAGGTTCAGAACAATTATTACCCTTCAGCTATCAGTCTCTTAAAACAAAGAGGATAACTTCACTCATCCCAACATTGAATTGTTCCCATAACCTATGGATTCACTTTCAAGGACTCTTCATCTTGATATTTATTGCTTTTTTATTATCATTATTTCTTATTTTTTATGTACTTGAACAGTTTCTTGTCTTTTGCACTCTGCAAAACCCAAGTTAATGCAGTCTTTCTTTGATTCTGTTATTGTTATTATTCTGTGGATTTATTGATCATGCCCACAAAAAGATGAATCTCGGGGTTTGATATCATGACATACATTGTATGTGCTTTGATAATAAATTTACTTTAAACTGGAACTTTGAACTATTGACACACAAGGATTACACTAGTGTGCTGGGAAAATTCAAGAAGTGGTAGATGCCCCAGTGTCAAAGGATGTGTTGCAGTTGTGGTGCATTTAGGGTTTGTCAATTACTATAACAGGTTCCTGCCAAACCTGGCGTCCGTGCTTCACCCCTTGAACTCATTATTGCCGATTAGGAAGAAATGGCAATGCAGTGCAAGGTGGCATTAAAGGAAATGGTACTCACACATTATGATCCACAATTTCCATGAAGCTTGCCATGTACTGTTCAGGATGCCAGCATATCCAGAAGGAAGGCAGCCAGAGCTGTCAGAACCACTTCCTGCAGTCCCAGAGTCAACTCCACCATGGAGGAGACTGAAGAACCCAAGACTGTTTCACAGTCACAAGTCTCACTGCCAAGCAGAATGACACTCCTTGTCAATAAAGACAATATCACAAGATTTAGAAATCCTCCCCAGTGATTAAATCTTCAGACCTGATTGGAACAATTTAAAATTAGTATGCTGTGGATGTCGATATAGTAGTTGTATTATATAGTATATTATGTACATTTTGTATTTATTTACCTTTCTATTTATGCACATACGTGTGTGTGTGTGTGTGTGTGTGTGTGTGTGTGTATATATATATATATGTATATATACACACACAAGTTGAGATGCATTTTTAATTGAGTTGTTGGAGTTTATAGCTAAGCAGGGAAAAGAGTTGTATATTTAATATTTCAGTAATATATGAGTAACATTGTAAATATATTGCTGATTAAGCATTCTTTGTTTAAATAATTCATTATGGGTTACACAAAAAAGTACGCGCATGGCATTCGTCATCACGCCACCACGTCATATGCGCATGTCTCACCAAATGTAAAAATAAATGTACCAGGTTATGTCCTGAATTCCTTGTTTTCCTTTCAATTAGCTTTTGTGTTTTGTACTTGCAAAACATAACACGGTCCATCACACCCCTCAACCATCAGGCTTTTCAACCAGTGGGGTTAACCTCACTCACCCTATCACTGAACTGGTCCCACAACCCATGGACTCACTTTCAAGGATGTTTCATTTCACGTTCTTGATATTTATTTATTATTATGATTATTTCTTTTTTGTATTTAGTACTTGCAGAGTTTGTTGTTTTTTGCACATTGATTGTTTGTCTGTCCTTTTGGACCTGGCCTTTCATTGATTCTGTCATCCTTCTCGGATTTACTGAGTATGCCCGCAAGAAAACGAATCTCAGGGTTGTATATGGTGACAATTATGTACTTTGATAATAAATTTAGTTTGAACTTTGAAATTTGTAACAGGAACAGAAACCAAGGCACAACCATTCCACTCAATATCCCTTTCTTACCTCTAGATGGTGGTGTTGTTTAACCGTATCACATTACCAAGTGGCATATGAGCTGAATATACGTAATATATACGTCTTATATAATTTATTTTATTTTCAGTGATCAGGCCTTGTAAATTAAGTGTATCAGGTATGTAACACTTAACATAAAAATACAATATGCCTGATCTATTTCTCCCTGTGAAGTTTTGTAAGAGGAATAGGCAAAATACTGTATATGTTCACAAAGGCCATATTTTTACTATAATTTAATGGGAAAGAAAATGAAACTTACAATCCTATATGTAACTGACAAAAAGAATAGACTCTATTGATATCCATGACTCATTGCATCTGCTTCCTTCCTACACAGTACCACTGAGATGATGCAAATCTTCATTTGGCAGTGTGCCACTCTACAGCTAAAAGCAAATAGCACTGTAACACCAAGAACATTCTCGCAATGCAATAATCTTACTTAAAACTGACAGGCCACAAGTACGACACAACATTTCAGCTTCAACGCTCCAGTTAATGGAATAGAGGAATGTGAGTTTGTATCGATGGTGGAGATTTCCATCTACACCCAGTGTTAAGGCAAAGAAACGGAGGCAGAGATCAGACCATTAGGTTTCCAATTACATGCATGAAAAGTATTGCCTTTCACTTGCAAACCATTTATCTCGTAATCTGAACCATTCAGCTCACCCATTAGGTTTTGGGTCCAATGCTCGGAGGGTGATTTTCCAGCATAATGATTGAGGTTTCCATACAAAGCTGGAGTCCATGCCAATTTCAGCAATGGAAGACTATAGCCTATGCCAGGCCCTGGATGTCTTAGCATGTTTCAGATTTATGGTGTATATTTTCCCCAACAGCGGACATTTAACGGACTGACCATCAAGCAATAGCATCATAAAATGTTGCAGAGCTTATGGGCCCATGTTAAGAATAGTGTGGAGGTGCAATAGACACAGATCATGTCTCTAAATGTAGTGGGGTAATGACACTCACATGAAGAACCCCCATCAAAGAGTGGCTATGGGAATGTTGTGACATAACATTATTTCTACTGCTGGGACACAGCATGACAAATACTGGAATAGAAGAGTGGTTTGAATGAAAACTCTGTGTGCTCCCACTGCCATAAAAATGACTTTTCACACTCACAATTATATTTTAGGCCAATTAATTCAATGAGCAATGACAAAGGGGATCAGAGGCGGAGAGGGTCAACAACTTTGAATTAATCGTTATCATTTCAGAGATCTGTCTTGGGTCCAGCATGTAAATGCCATTATTAGATTAGATTAGATTACATTCAACTTTATTGTCATTGTGCCGAGTACAGTTACAAAACCAATGAAATTCATTTAGCATCTGACCAGAAATGCAAAGAATAGAGTTACTTACAAAATAACTGCGAACGAAAAAAGTGCTACAGCACACAAATATAAAAGTACTGAGACAGTACAATATGGGTACAATACTGCTTAGTGCTATGATGAGAGGTTCAGCAGTGTCACAGCCTCAGGGAAGAAGCTCTTCCTGTGCCTGCTGGTGCGGGAGCGGAGGATCCTGTAGCACCTACCGGATAGGAGGAGAGTAAGAAGTCCATGGTTAGGGTGAGATGCATCCCTGATAATGCTTTTCGCCCTGCCCAGGCAGCACTTATGGTAGATGTTCTCAATGGTGGGCAGTTGAGTGCTGATAATCCGCTGGGCAGTTTTCACCACACGCTGGAGTGCTTTGCGATCCGATACGGGACAATTGCCATACCACACTGAGATGCAGTTGGTGAGTATGCTCTCAATGGTGCAGCGGTAAAAGTCCGTCAGTATCCTGGGACAGAGGTGAGCTTTCTTGATGCTGCGCAGGAAATAGAGGCGCTGATGTAGATTTATGAAGAAAGCACAGCAGCAACTCTACTTTCTTAGAAATTTGAGAAGATTCATCTTGTCACCTAAAACATCGACAAACCCCTATAGGTGTGCGGTGGAGAGTATATCGACTGGTTATATCACTGGAACCTTCAATGCCTTTGAAAGGAAATGCTGATAATAAGTAGTGCATATGGCTCAGTCCATCAAGAGAAAAGCCCTCCCACCATTGAGCACGTCTATATGGAGAACTACTGCAGGAAAGCAGAATCGATCATCAGGGACCCCCATCATCCAGGCCATGCTCTCTTCTCGCTGCTGCCATCAGAAAGGAGGTACAGGCTCCTGAATCATGGGAGATAACTTCACTCACCTCATCATGGAACTGTTCCCACAACCTATGGACTCGCTTCAAGGACTCATGTTCTCAATATTCATTTATTTTAAATTATTATTTCTTTTCCCTTTCTTTTTGTATTTGCATGGTTCAATAATAAGTTTACTTTGAAATTTGCTGAGAATATATATATATAAATGTTTACTTTTAAGTCAGCAATATAGCTTCACAAACTCCTATTGCAGCACACATCCCCCACTGCACGGAGACACATATTGTCCAGCTAGGGGACCACTGGAAGAGATTCTAAGTGTTCTGGACACCACTACCCCTCCCCCACTTCACATTGTCAGCTCTTGAAACTTATCAAGGCAGCAAAACCACAGTAATAACAAGCTTCACAAGATGTGAAATTAGATAAACTCCTAGTTTGTTTATAGAAACAAAAGGTTTTACTGCAGAGAATCTCTCTGGTATAAATTATGTAAAACCACACAAGGCCTTCAGTAATGCTTGCTCTATCTCATTTTTAGCAGCAGATCTGAATTCTTACCCACATCCAGCACTCAGCTGAATGTTAGAGGATTATTGACAATATGAACCAGGAATACGCAATTATTTCAGTGACTGTTCTAATGTTGTAATGTTTTGATCTTATATTATTATCATTATGTAGTTAACTTGAGCTAGTTTGATATGCAGAAAATAATTGGAGTGAATATTTCCCCATGCTATCATTAACTTTTTGAGATATTAATGTTTCTGATATAAAAATAATCTTATCAAACTTTAAGCGAAAGCTTTTACAATTTCATGGGTTGTAAAACCAGTCTTTCTGGCTTTGAATAGCTGAAGCTCAGAAGTGAAGTCAGCAAATTGTATCAACAAGGAACAAAATCCAACCCTTTGGATACATCCAATCATAGTTCACCTCTGGTGGTGTACTTATTGTGGGATCATGTGGGATGTTTGTATTTGCTGGGACTCATAGTCAAAACAGTACTTGTTCTAGTCTCATGAAAGAAACTTCAGCACATAATGGGTTGGGTGCTACAGGGCGTGGCTGGCCAAATGAGCTGGACACCCAAAGTGTCCTCTGCTGGCACCTTGTGACCAAGGTACAGAAAGTGTCCATACCCAAAAGCCCTCCTGTGGGGTGAAGGAGGCTGAGACATTGATGCTGGGGATTGGGGGTGATATCAGTGAAAGTCAAAGGTAGGTAGATGGATTCTGTTTTGTTGATGTTCATTGCCCGGTTTATTTATTGGCATATGATACTCGCCACTTTTCAGCTTATGCCTGAATAATATTGAGCACCTCCTGATGCAGATGCAAGGGAACTTTCGCAAATGTCAGTAAGCATGCAGGCTTCTGAACGGGAAGGTCAATGATGAAACATCTGAGAGTTGGAGCTAGAACACTGCCATGATGAAATCTTAAGTGGTGTCCTGAGGGTGCGATTTTTGATTCCAATTATTACAAACATTAGTTCATATTCTTTTACATTACCTGAAAATGCAAAAAAAACCAACAGGCACTCCAGCTGAAATTTCCCCTACCATATATGCACACAGTAGCCACTTTATTAGGTATACCTGCTCATTAATGCAAGTATCTAACCAGCCAATCATGTGGTAGCAAGTCAATACAAAAAGCACGTAGACATGGTCATGCCGTTCAGTTTTTCTTCAGACCAAACATCAGAATGAGGAAGAAATGTGATCTAAGTGACTGACTGTGGAATGGCTGTTGTTGCTAGAGGGGGTGGTTTGAGTATTTCCAAATTGCTGATCTCCTGGGATTTTCACACACAACAGGCTCAGGAGTTTGCAAAGAATGGTGCAAGAAACTAAAAAAAAATTAGTGAGTGGCAGTTCTGTGGGGAAAAAATGCACTGTTAATGAGAAAGGTCAGAGAAGAATGGCCAGACTTGTTCCAGCAGATGACAGGAAGGCGATAGTAACTCAAATAACCACACATTATAACAGTGGTGTGTAGGAGATTGAGCAATTTTTTGGGTAGGTGCCCCTTCCACTTCCTGCTCTGATCCACAGAATAGTTTGTAAGAATAAGGGAAATATTTCAAATACAGCCCACTCCACTTAAAATGGGGGTGGCCCCTCTGGAAAAAAAAGCATCAAATTGACAAAAATGCAACAGGCTACATCCAATATATTGACTATTATACATTTTTCTTTAGTTTATTGAGCTATCAATTTATCTCAATAAACTGATCTGATTATTGTGTACGACCTTTGAATTAGCACCAGAGACTGGTTATCATGTTGGGTATTAATAGATAGTTGGACTTTTCAATAGGAAGATCAATTAATACAAAAATAAATATTTTAAAAGACACAACAATTAGTTATTTGTATAAAACACAAGTTTGAATAGCACCTTCGGTGATTATTTTATTTCTTATCTCCACAGATTTATTTCTGAGCAATGTCTTTTCTAAAGGCCACAAACAGTACTGAGCAAAGTGCAACTTCCTGATTAAGGATGTTCATGAATGATTCTGTTATCCTAATATAGACTATTTTAAGATTACATTCCTCTCTAAGGATAAATCAAGCCAACAAAACACATTTATGAAGATTACAATATTGACATATAACATTACCTAATATAAGACAAAGGGGGAAACTTATTTTTCATGGCAACGCTAAAAACCAAATGGCCTGTTAGTGTATACAGGCTCTCAGAGCAATAGTATTCACTTACTTCCTTGAAACCTATTCTTTCTCACACATCTGTTAATTCCTCCCCACCCCCCCCACCCTGATTCTACTGTCACCCACTGACACAAGGGGTACCGGTAGTTTCAGGAACCAGTTAACCAATCAGTTCGGTTGTGGGAAGAAATTGCAGCACGCAGGAGAAAATACCAGCGGCAACAGGGGTATCGAACAGATTGCATCTGAAAACACTGGAGGTTGTGTATCTAAATTATATGTTGATATTCATTGAAATCATAAATCAACTCAGCTCTCAATAATATCTGGAAATTGCAAAAATAGGGAAAAATAAACACTCCTAATTTCCTTCCAAACTGGACTAGCTTTACGGCTGTCCCACTCCTTATTTCTGCAGGTGATGAAATTAAGTGTCCTTCATTTGACATACACAGATTTATGGCATTTCTCCAGGGGATCGCTTGATCATCTATTGGAGAATCCCTGGAGATATTCCAGGGACAACAGTACAGATGTACCATATTATGCAATGAACTAATTTCCTATTGGCTAGAAAGTACTGATAGTAAAGCTGATCTGCAAGTACAAGTAAAGAAGCAAACACAAAATAGACGACTGTCAAAATATGATCTGAAAGTGGTTAGACTAATAGGGAAAAATGTGTCCTACATGGTTAATAGTGATCACGGCTTCTGGGGCACCAATTCCAGAGACCTGAGCACAGAAGTCTAGTCTAACACTCCAAAGTTGCTCTGAGGTAGGTCAATACTGTCAGGTTCTGCTATATAGATGTTACTGTGAGACCCCCATTTACTCTCTGCAGGATCTCAGGATCCTGCTGTGAAGATTTGCATCTGCTATTTATTCCTCAATTAATATCATTAAAATGAATCATTAATTGGTATTATTATTTGAAGCTTATGATGTGACAATTGGATATTACACTCCAATGCTGAAAATAACAACATTCAAGTACTTCACACTCTGTAATGAGTTTGGACATCCTGAATGGAGAATCCCATTACACAACTAAGGCTCTATTTCAAAATAAACAAGAGAAGTATATAAATTATTTAAAATATTCAATTCGCTAATTTAGAAGATTAAAACTGTCTAGGCGTAGAAGTAAAAGGCACTCTTGATTAAATGAGAAATGGCTAATGATGAGGGGTTAAGTTCAGCAAATAGAATGAAGATTGGTACAGGTCCTTGCCTGGTTACAAAAACCTGGCTTACCTAGAGTCTGCACCTCCTGCCAGGTGGCAACTCGGCTCAAGGAATATTTCTGACTTAAGAACTGCTCAGGTTATGCATAGTCCACAGGAATAGAATCCTGGGGATTCTTCAATCTCTTTGACCCACTGCTGTCAGAGAGGAGGTACAGGAGCATCGGGACGAGGACTGCCAGACTAAATAACGGCTTCTTCCCTCAGGCTAGAACACTAATGAATACCCTGGCACTACTGAAATCTCATCATGAGGACAGCAAGCTCTTTATTCTTCACTGTTTATTTGTGTTGCACACTACATACACTTTGAATTATGTTTTATTACCTTATTTGTGGCAATATTTTGCTTGATATGCTGTGTTTTTTTTCCTTGTTTTACTTTGATGTACTCATGTTATTTTTGAATAATATAATAATTTTAAAAACATTTAAAAAGAATGATGTGCTGTGTGTGATGTTTTGTGGGCACCCCTTGGTCTGGAGGGATGTTGTTTCATTTGAATGTAAATATGCACAGTCAGATGACAATAAACTTTGAATTAAAATTGAACACCTGCAAAATGCTGGAGGAACTCAGCAGATCAGGCCGTATCTACGGGAAGTAGTAAACAGTCAACATTTCGGGCAGAGACCCTTCATCAGGGCAGAAAAAGGGGAAGAAGCCAAAATAAAAAGGTGTTGGGCAAGGGTGAGGGACACCAGGTGCAATAGCCAAGATGGCAGTCGAATGATCCTCAGGACTATTTTCAAAATATTAAACTTTAGAAGTGCAGTGGCCTCCATCCATTGCAGTGTCAAGGCATAAGCTAGTATAGTGGGAAGCACCAAGAACTTGTCCTTTTAAGCTTTGAAATTATCCTTTAAATTAGAAACAGTGAAGTCAGCCTTTAAGGATATTGCGACTTAGCTATGAGTATCATTCCCTGGACTCTTGTCCGCAGAAGCTGTTTTCCTGGCAGCGAAAATGCCCATGTTCTGTTTATCACTATGATGCAGCTGGTGCTCTGGGAAATTGGGAGCAGTAACAATGGGGGGGGGCAGAGAGGAGGGAGGAGGAGGAAATCAGCTAGCTGCTTTGAAGCATGGTTTCTGCAAAAAGCTCTAATTCTGTCCAGCAGGAAATGTAGTCCTCCCCAGCCAAGCGCAAGTATCATCATTTCGATGAGCTTCACCATAGATCCACCGGCACCCCCCCCCCCCCCCCGATCTGTATGATCTGTCTAGCACTTCACCTCTGAATACTTCCCTATGCATGTTTTGAAAGGCATTTTAAACTTGAAAAGCTTTTAAACCAAAAAGTAACAAGACAGCAATAAACTGTTTTATCCACCTGCATCGCTGCGCAATTTCGGATTCTCTATTCCACAGAGAGATTTCCCAACATTTGCAACACAAAGAATTCCCACTTGCATCAGCAAGATCTGATGTTGGATGCAATTGCATCATCCAAGACTGCCCCTGACAAAGGAAACAGGTTTCACACCATAGTAGCCACTTTGAAAAAAATCTCTTCCTTTGAAATTTATGGTGAAAGTTTTTCCCCAGAGAACAAGATTCTACAATGTAGCAGAAGACAGCAAAATAGCAGTGTTGGCCTTCAGTGGGTAGTGCAGACATATTTATTGAGGTCATGAAAATAGCTTTTGCTACTTGTCACAAGGGAAGTTGTTAAATAGGTCAAACATTTTTGCAGAGGTGCAATTTTAACCAACTGGAACTCCTATAAGCGCAATCCATGGTTCTGTTAGTTCCCCAGGTGCTATACAGCTTGGTTAATTTGGATGGCAGACTCATGAGACAAGCTGGTACAGAAGATTTTGGCAAGGGTGCTCTGGTGGAGGTGCTGTTGAAACAACCAAACCTTCTTACAGGAAGTGTTCTGCAATGACTCCGGCAGTTGATATCAAGGGGACTTTCTCGACAAGAGGTATTCATTTCCTCCAATGCAGATTCCCAAAGAGAAGGAACTCAGTGGGAGTAAGAATCTTGCACATTGACTGTTCCATGCTACCCTTAATATATTGCAGGTCTTAGAAAACAAAGTGTCAATGTAGTAATTTAACTAATTTTCACAGGTTGCAATCTTTACATGCCTTTGGAATTAAAGAGTAACAGATAATTTGTTTCAAATTGTTTTTTTAATACATCAGAAGCAAGCAGGACATAAAGGGCAGCTTCCTAAAGCAAAAGGTGGTGCATACTTGCAACCAACTGCCAAAAATAATGGTCGAGGCAGGCACATTAGCAACATTTAAAAGACAAATAGATAAGTACATGGATACATGTTTAGAGGGCTATGTAGCATGGGTGTGCAGATGGGGCTAGGTTGCTGGGCAACAGAGTCAGCATGGAACACTCACGACACGCTGGAGGAACTCAGCAGGTCGGGCAGCATCTGTGGAAACAATCAGTCAAAGTTTCGGGCTGGAACCCTTTGTCAGGACTGAAGAGGGCAGGGGCAGAGGCCCTAACTTTGACCCCAGCAACTGCAGAGTATTTTGTGTTTAAGAGTCAGCATGAAGTTGGGCCAAAGGTCCTGTTTCTGTGCTGTTAAGAATCTATTACTACATGCTGCAGCAGGTAGTTCAATACAAATCCAATCATGATTCATCGCAGCAGGAGGAAAAAATGTACTGTGAATGCATTTCACTTTGTGATATCATGGCATCTTCTCCAATGTCAAAATGGGCAAATTCTCCTTCAAGCCATGACCAAAACATTTGATGTCAACCGCTGATATTTAGAAAGAAACACTCAGTGTTGAAATCACTCGTAGTTGGTTTAAAATGTTTCCAGAATTTAATCACAACTGAAGGGCATCAGGACTATTAATAAACAAGACAAAATGTTTCTCTAAATCCACCTTTATTTAGGAAAACATCTTATTTACATTTGGAGGAAAATCCATGTTCTGCATCAGTATAATTTCTTTCATAATCTGGTAACCTTATTCAGTTTAAATCACTTATGCCCAGGATAGAAGTAAACTAAACATTAATAGGGTGTGTATCATTATTAAAATGGCAGCCGTGCTTTTTAAAACACCACTTCACAGAGTTGAAATGGTGTCAATAATATGCCACAGGGTGTACAATTAAGAACATTTAAAATGTGAGAAAAATAACTTCCAGTGCCAAGATCCAGTAACAAAATAATAAAATCACACTTCAGTCACAACGAAATGATCTGTCAAAACAGATAGCTGTTAAACATTAAAACCTGTACAATGAAATAGCTAAATTGAGACATATATACACATTAATTGCATTGTTTGTTACTAAGTGCCTCAAACCTTATCAAATTCAAGAAAGAATCCTCACTTCAACTACTACACCCCAGAAGAGGATATTTCACAATGAATTCTTTCAAAACTGTGCAAATATTCAATTATTGCAGCATTTAATTCTTCACACTACCAAAATAAATCTTCACTGCACGATGAACCACATCTACAAAAAAAGCACTATATGATGGAGTACAACACACAGAAGAACTGAGGACAAAGTTGACAAGTACCAGTTACAGATATTATACACAAGTGCAAATAGATCACTCTGCTAATAGAGCCTCAATGTGATATTTTGATCTCCAAAAGCAGTCAACAGCAAATGATTGGGCTGAGTTATAGTTCCTTTTTGCAAAATCCATTTAGATAGTCATCTTGTAAAGTGGTCAACACTGGCCAGAGTTTTTTTAAGAACACAAATGCACAGATATTAACATAACTGTTTATTTTGCACGGTCCCAGAATAAAATGCATTCCCAGCTATTGTAAGGTTACATGCTTCATTTTGTTTCAGTTGTATTTTAAATTGGTAAAATATGGAATATTTTGCTGTATTCAAATTGCCTTTCAAATTATTAAGTGATGTGCATTACTCCCAAATTTAAATGATAATTCATCCTAGATGGGACTCAGATTCTATCCTACTTATGATGATTAAAGGAATATTATACAGTACATCAATCCACTTAGAAGCATGCACAGTGATCATACAGTCTACAAATTAGATTTTGATAGCATGGGCAGTCCCTATCCCAAAGAAAAGTTAGCTCACTCGTTAAAACATCTGGTCCTGCAAGTTATTGCATCTGTGCTCATTAAACTCAAGCTTTTCTTCCTTCAGAAATATAATTAAGTTCAATAGCTCAAAAAAAAAACAAACTGATCATAAAACCCAATTTAAGGTTAAGTGGGAATGCAACTGGAACTGTTTTACAAATTAACCATATAACCCTAAAAGCAAGTTAACCCAACAACTTGAAATAAAATCCATTTTAAATGTTTGGTGCTAGCTCAATCAAGTCACATTGTTACCGGACTGTGCTAATCAGCAACCGTCGTGAAACAAATTGCACATCAACAATTCAGTATCTTGCTCCAACATGCAGCAATAGTAAGAAATTCCAGTATCAATGGCTCAAAACAATCTAGGCTGAATTCAGAACGGCACAAGATTATTTTATCTTATCCAAATATCTCATTGTTTGAAGAACCTCAGTGTTTGTTAACCGACTCCAAGGTTGCACATTGAAATAATGGCTTATGCTGAATCAGCTCTCTCTGTATGCTGGTGGTGGACTGCTAGGTACAGAAACAAAGTACATAGACAAAAATTGTTAGTGCTCCAAATAACCTCTACTGAGAACAGAGATGCAAAAATTGGTGCAGGACTGAATGGTTAAGATGCGGCAATGGTAGAAAAGTTACCCAGGGGTTAAGCTTAATGTGACAAATGGCGGCACATGTACAAGCATGTGTCACCTTAATTGTAACCAAACTCCAAAATTCCCAACTTCTATGCCATATTCTGATTTTTCCAAGAGGTTGTTATGAAAGTGCTAGTATAAGGTCACAAAAGATACAAGTGAAATCACCACCTACAATTTAAGCAGCTATTAAAAAGCAAGTGTATATTTTAGTCTTTTAAATTTCTGGTGGTACATTGAAGCCATTTAATTTCATAGAGAAAAATGCCCTGAGCTAAAGAATACCAAGAAATATATCACTTTTGAGTACACAACCACACAGTTTCATCTTCTGTCTGCACACATCAATTGTTCCTTACTGTAAAAATAGTGTTTAATCCATTGACATATGACAACTTTTAGTTACCTTTTTAATTGCAGTGTAGTAAGGCCAGAGTTATTCTGAACATTTTATAATGAAGTAGAAACTGTATTACATTTTGTTGTCCATAGATAATTTATTTTTGCTGCTAAAATCGTATTGTTTTGTGACCTCAGTATTTGCATGGATAGCAACAAAATGACAGCAGCTCTACTTCAAGTACACACCTTATGGGAAAAATATAGTGGTATGATTCTAAACAGCTTGTGATGAATAGATACAGCCATTGTGTTGTCCCATTTAAGTACAGCAGAATTAAGTCAAATGCAAGGATGCACAGGATTCTGTAATTATATGCAAAATAAGATGTAATATAGGCAGTGGAAGGGCAACAAACATTCAATAACTGGACTGAAGTTGAATGGAACAAGCTATTAAATGTAAATCAAATGAACTGGAAACAAGGTGGAAACACAGGATTTATAGTTTAAATTTGATGCTCCCTGCACTTAATTGAAGTTAGTATGACAAAAGGAAGGCAAAACTGAAAGACAAACTACCACATTTAGTGACAACATTCCACTGTTTGGAATTGAAAGATTTATAAATCACATTGGACATATCTGAGAATGTTGCTGATGGTATATTGATGTACAATAAATATTTTGTTTTCAACTGTTGGGATTAAAACTGGTTTTACAAACGGCCTGTGATACATAGGAGATGAGGCTGTGCAAAATTCTTAAGGCTGCATCCACAATTTAAATTATGTAAATATATTCTTTTAAGGCTTACTCCAGCATTCATATCAAACAACACGATGTTGTAAATCGCAGTAAGAAACCCATCACTGCAACTGAGTCATTATTTTCATATTTTTTTTTTTTACCAAACACACAATTTACTACAACATGGCTTCAAACATTCAAATACACAGGTCATCGCTTCATAGCAGGACTTCCTTTATCCAGCTCTCTCGAATCCTTTTGCAATGCTGAGAGAATCTGAAAATGCATAAAAAATTATTTAGACACAAAAATAACACTATTTCTCAAGATTCAATCTTGATAATAGAGTTGCATCACAGGTAGGCATAATGCAATTTGAAATATGGAAGCCTGCTGTTAAAAATGGAGAAAATTTTGCTAAGAGAAAACAGGCATTTCGTGCCAATTTATTGCAAAAGTGGAGTAACCAAATATGCTAAGTTCTATATTATGCAAGGGGGAAAAAAAACACTACTGAGCAGTAGAACATATATCCCATGAAATACAAAAAACAATTAAATGTTGCTACTGGAACTAGACTCATTTCCACAAAAAAAATCTTTCTCAGGATCTTGATTTTATCACATCAATCAAAATGAATGAAAATTTTATCATATGTTACAATCCCATAAGTATGTTGATAAGCTAGTTAACTTCAAAGTCAAACCACAAATACAACCCACTTTTAAAAAGTAGCAATCTACATAAATCTGTTCAAGGGCAAAAATTCCATTTTCCAACACCAATATTCTTTAATCCCAAATTCCAACAAGTCTTTCCTGTGATCCACCTTCCAACCATTTAATGAATTCTCTGAATCCTCATCTTTTTTTCCTCCAGTTCTGATGAAAGGTCTCAGTCCAAAATGTTGACTGTACTTTTTTTCCATGGATGCTGCATTTTGTGTGTGTTGCTTTAATTAATTTAATGGGCTGATTAAAGAGGGGAGATACTAGAAAGTTTGTGAACCCTATAGAATTTTCTCTATTTCTGCATAAATATGACCTCAAATGTGATCAGATCTTCATGCAAGTCCTAAAACTAGATAAAGAAATGCTAATTAAATAAATAACACAAAAAGCATTATACTTGCTCATTTATTTATTGAGTAAAATGATCCAATATTACATGTATTTGCTGGTAAAAGTATGTGAACCTTTGCTTTCAGTAATTGGTGTGACTCCCTTGCACAGCAATACCTTCAGCCAAACATTTCAAGTAACTGTTGATCAATCCTGCATATTGGCTTGCAGGAATTTTAGGCCATTCCTCATTATAAAACTGCTTCAACTCTGGGATGTTGGTGGGCTTCCTTACATGAACTGCTTGTTTCAGGTCCTTCTACAACATTTCTATAGAATTAAGGTCAATACTTTGACTTGGCCACTCAAAAACAAAAGAATTCTTCTTTTTAAACCATTGTTGTTGATTTACTCTTGTCTTTTGGATCGTTGTCTTGTTGCAATATTCAACTTCTATTAACCTTCAGGTGATTCTCCTGTAAAATGTCCTGGTACAATTTTGAATTCATTGTTCCCTCAATGACTGCAAGCTGTCCAGGCCCTGAGGCAGCAAAGCAGCCCCAAACAATGATGCTCCTTCCACCGTGCTTCACAGTTGGGATGAGGTTTTGATGTTGGTGCGCAGTACCCTTTTCCCTCCAAACACAGCAATATGTATTTCTGCCAAAAAGTTCAACTTTTGTCTCATCTTTCCACAGAACATTGTCCTAGAAGCATCGTAGAACATTCAGGTGGTCTTTTGCAAACTTGAGAAGTGCATCAATTTTTTTTGGAGAGCAGTGGTTTCCTCCATTGTGTCAGTTCATGAATACCATTCTTGTAAAGTGTTTTTCTTACGGTGAACATGTGATCAGAGACTTTAGCAAGTTCTGGAGATTTTTGTAGGTCTTTTTATGTTACCATTGGTTTCTTTTTCACCTCCTTCAGCATTGCACTTTGTGCTCTTGGTCTGATCTTTGCAGGATGCCCATTTCTAGGGACAGTGGCAACAGTACTGAGTTTCCTCTATTTACAGACAATTTCTCTTACTGTGGACTGATGAAGACTCAGGTCTTTAGAAATGCTTTTGTAGCCTTTTCCAGCTTTATGCATCTCTATAATTCGTCTTCCAAGGTTCCCTGAACGTTGTTTTGATCGAGGCATGGAGCACATAAACAGATCTTTCTTGAGAAGGGCAGGCTCTGTCAGTAAATGGACTTTGTGTACTTTTTTAATATAGGAGTAAGGCACAGCTACATCCCATGCCTCCAATATCATCTCATTGACTGGAACATATGATTCCAAATAGCTTTTGTAGAAGGCATTACCCAAGAGGTTCACATACTTTTTCCCACAAATACAAATAATATTGGATCATTTTTTCAATAAATAAATGAGCAAGTATAATTTTTTTTGTGTGATCTAATTGGGTTCTGTTTATCTAGTTTAAGGACTAATGTGAAGATCTGTTCACATCTTAGGTCATATTTATGCAGAAATAGAGAAAACTCTACAGAGTTCATAAACTTCACAGCACCACTGTAGGTCTCTAGCCCCTGAGCATGTTATGCCATTCAACATGACTCATCTATCTCAGTGCCATCTTTCAGCAATAGTTCCTTAATGTCAAAAATTTCGCGTTTAGAGTGAACACAAAGACCAAGTCTCTACAGTCTTCCAGGAAAGTGATTGCCAAACATTCAACACTCTGAATGAAGGAAGTTCTTCTCATCAAACAGCTGACCCCTTAAACTGAAAAGGTGCTGCCGGTTCCAGATTACTCTACCACAGAGAACATCTTCCCTGAATACATTTAGTCATCTAGTTATGTTTTGAAAAGACCTCTCAACCTCTCCTCATATGATGAACCTGACATCCATTGAACAAGCCCTGTGATTTCTTTTTGCTGAATTTCTTCACAGCAGGAAATGGATATTCATCTAGAAAAGTCACAAAACTTTTCACAAAACTTTCCATGGGATCTCAGAAAGGCCTGACACAGTAACAAAGTTCACAGTTCAAAGTTATTAAAAATGTACATATGTCACAACATATAACCCTGAGATTCATTTTCTTGCAGGCATACTCAATAAATCCAATAACCATAATAGAATCAATGAAAGACTGCACCAACTTGGGTATTCAACCAGTGTGCAAAAGACAAACTATGCAAATACAAAAAGAAAGAAATAATAATAATAATAATAATAATAAATAAGCAATCAAAATCAAGAACACAAGATAAAGAGTCCTTGAAAATGAGTCAAGAGCTTGTGGGAACAATTCAATGACGCGGCAAGTGAAATTGAGTGAAGTTATCCCTTTTAGTTTAAGAGCCTAATGGTTGAGGGTCAAGAACGGTTCCTGAATCTGGTGGTTTGAGTCCTGAGGCTCCTGTACCTCCTCCCTGATGGCAACAGTGAGAAGAGAGCATGACCTAGGTCACGGGGCTCCCTAATGATGGATGCTGCTTTCCTGTGACAACACTCCGTGTACACAATGTTGGGGAGTGCTTTACCCATGATTGACTGGGCTATCTCCACTATGTTTTGTAGCGTTTTTCATTCAAGGGCATTAGTTTTTCCAAACCAGGCTGTGATGCAGCCAGTCAATATACTCTCCACTGCACATCTATAGAAATTTGTTTAAGACTTCCTTACTTCTGTATTCAAATCCTCTCAAAGGGAAACCTATCAAATGGTGAAAGGCCTTGGTAGAGTAGATGTGAAGAGGATGTTTCCTCTGGAGGAAGAGTCCAAGACCAGAGGACACCCAGCCTCAGAACAGAGGGGCGTCCTTTAAGAATGGAGATGACGAGGAGTTTCATTAGCCAGAGTGGTGTATCTATGGAATTTGTTGCTACAGGCAGCTTTGCAGGCCAAGTCTGTAAGTATATTTAAGGAAGAGGTTGATAGATTCTTGATTGGTCAGGGCATGAAGGGATATGGAGAGAAGGCAGGAGATTGGGGTTGAGAGGAAAAATGGAACAGCCATGATGAAATGGCAGAGCAGACTCGATGGGCCAGACTACCTAATTCTGCTCCTGCCTTATACTCTATATTTTGTTTGCTTTCACTTGTTTCCCTTTTGATGTCCTTTCCACATCTCTTCATCTTATCCCCAACTATCCCCAGGTAAGAC
Organism: Mobula birostris; assembly: GCF_030028105.1. Lineage (NCBI taxonomy): Eukaryota > Metazoa > Chordata > Chondrichthyes > Myliobatiformes > Myliobatidae > Mobula > Mobula birostris. The sequence goes on from NC_092373.1 coordinate 154,093,310, forward strand.
AGATGAATAATTTGAAACATTAACCATTTTCTCTCTGCAGATGCTGCCTGACTCGATTTACAGCATTTTAAAAAAAGCTCAGATCATCAGCATCTGCAGTATTTTGTGCTAATTTTCATACCTATTAATGTTTAAATTAAACCAGATGAAACAAAGCACTAAAGAAACGCACTAAGTTAAATTTGAGTCATAAACAATGCTATAGAAAAGAATTGTAAAATCACTTCCCTACTGTATATTGCAATAAATCAATTTAAAATACCTTCAGAGGAAAAGTACATTGCATTAATACATTGTAATGCATCATCACTGTCATGATAATAGGGACTTACCTGAGCCCACTTTTTATTTCTACTCTGCATCTGAATGGCTGCGATGGCTCCAAACAGATCCTCTGACAACATTTCTTCAGGGAGCTTGGTCAGGAACTGTGCCATGTGGATAAAATCCATTTGCGTCAAAATATCTTCATAAAGCTTTAAGATTCCCAGAGCAGTTCGGAAAAGAAATTCCTCCCCATCACGACAGAACACATCCCAGACACGACAAGCAAGGTCCAGAGGGAAGGATTTACTGTACAGAGTGAATATCCTGAAGAAAGATGTACAGTATTAATTCCAGTTATGAAATACTTACAACATGTGTAATTGTAACTGCAAAATAAAGACTAAATATTGCACCTGACACCTGTTTCTTTCTTCAAAAAAACCTCTCATTGGAAGAGCAACTATTCAGATTTTAATGGCAAATGCCAATGGCTCTGAACAAACTGCTATCAATTACTTACTTAAGTATAGATAATTTATCCTAATTTATGGGTTTCTGGTCTCCTAACTTAAATGACAGAAGTGAGTAGTATCTATCAAGATTCTCTTTGCGATCCTCCCTCCATCCACCAATGCTGGGAAAATAAGCAGATCTTTAAAAACAAAACTGCAGTGAAGAACTTGGGCAGGATCTAAGACCTCACTGATTTTAATGGGGATAATAGAGCTGTACAGAGCAAAAGCAAGAGATCAAGTCATTGAAAAAAAATTGGTCTGGTGCAATGTTTTAATTTTAATAGTTGATTTGTTTTAGCTAATTAAATTTAAAGCTAGCTATTAAATGTTTGGTAGTGTTAAAAAAAACAACAGCACACCAAATTTTCTGGGGGCTTGGACTAGGACTAGGACTTCAGTTGTCCCTGCAGCCTGCACTGTTGTTCAAGTCAAGCTGATGCTCTGGATCACAAAATCAGTCCTCTGCATCCAAACCAGACGTGTACTCGTTTGGGGTGGTCACTCTGGGCAACTGACCCATTCCAGCGAAATCTGGTCCGATGTATTACCAGCAAAATCTTGATTAAATTAACCTAGATGCAGCTTTCCCTATAATCTGTCAAATTCCCGCATGACCAAATATACATCTTGAACAAAGGCCCATAAAGAGTAGAACTTCCATTTCCTCATTTGATTAGTGGAATGTTAGTACATTTTAAGGGAACAGATACACAATAGTTGAAGAAATTAGCCTTCTTCTTTCCTTTGACGAGAGATATGGTTAGAGAAATCTATTTACTATTATTAAGATTAGGGTGAAAGGTGCTCAAAGTGTGAAGGCAGAATTTATCCCTGACTGGACTTTCACTTCCTAAAATATCTAGGCATGCACAAAACACATGCAAATTATCAAAATCTGTACAAAACTGCAACTAGTTCACTAGCAATATCCACATTCCTCTCAACTCTATTCCATACTTCTTGCTAATGTCCATGGAAAATATCTAGGGCAGGTTTATCACAGCATAATTACACCTCCCATCAGTGGAGATGCAGCACAATCACTGGCAAGAGGAGTCACTTAGTTTTTAGTTTGGAGAGTCTTCACAGCTTAAGCAGGTTGTTGGCATTAAAGCAACTTCCTGTACTTTGTATTCAAGTAGAACAGTGAAAGTAAAAGCAATCTCTTTTAACCTAAAAAAAATGAAAATCTAAACTGCCAACCATGATAATTCTAACCTTATGAGTAAGCAATGTTAACTAAGTGATTATTAAACAATTTAATGAAGTTATCTGACTAAATATGGGTCAAAATCCCCACATTTTAAATTCAAAATGCTCAATGAAAAAAACTCCCATTCCTTTCACCAAATAGGTACCATACTCACGGTTGTAGAGAAACTTTACATCTGACTCCCATGGTAATGGAAAATAAATGACTAGGATTTAACAGGTTTATGCAGCTGTCTATGCTGCCTAAGTAGAAAGTTTCAATGGCACTGACTGTACAGTTTCCATATCAGAAATACTGACATTACACGAAAATAAGGAATAATTTAGGAATTTCAAAATAATGATTCAATTTTACCTTTGAGCACTAATCAGTTCATTAAGTGCAAAATAATGAACTGGAAGCACAATAGATTTAAGTCGATAGTTTTAAAAAAGTTAGCACTTTATTTTCATTTAACATGAAGGTACATACCACCATGGAAGTACAGATTCTGAGAAAGACTTAACCAATTACCAATCTAACTTGTAAACACAATAGCTAAAATTATAACATTTAACCATAATACTTATTACTTTTCAACAATATTAAGTGTGCTTAATATTGTTGAAAGGATAATATATTTGCATGTTTTTCTTAAAACTGGGTAATGATTATGTCATGAAATCACTGAATGCTTCCTAAAGATCTCTCCAAAAAACCTTCACAATGTGAAATATTGCTAGACGATCTTCTTCAATGCGGTATAAAGTTTGCAAAGTGATTTTTCCCAGTGATTTTTCTTTGCTTTGATAGTGCCTTTTTTTTTTAAATGTTTAACAAGTGTATGAATAGAAGAGATAAAAACAGAAACTTTAGTACTAAAGATAAGCAATGTTACAACATTTGGGAAGTTTAGGAGATTTGATTGATGACTCTTGCAATACACTAGTGTAGAAAAGGTCATAGCTCAACTATATATTAGTTATGATGACAAGGTTACATAAATACCCTCCATGTTAAGCTGCATTTTTTGTAAATTGATGGAATCCCTGCCCCTGTCTGTCACTTACTGGTCACAAGGGATTCAATTTCTGCAAAATCACAGCAAAAATTCAAGAAAAAGCCAGGGACTGAGAATCAAATAATAAAATGTAGAGTACATTATGAAGAAGCTTTTGTGACAGAGTCAATGGAGGGCATCAAATTCTGTCTTGACAGTAATGGAAAAAATAGAGTGAGGAATACCTTTACAGCTTCAAAAAACTGATCAATGATAACAGCCACCATTATTTTGAGAAAAACTATCAGGAATAAAATATGCAAATTAATAGAGTAAAAAAAATCAGCCAAAAATATAGCAATCTGAAGAAAAGCAAAATGTAAAAGTGAAAGAAAAGTCAGGAATGGAATTATGTAGTCTTAAACTGCAATTAAAGTGGCCTATTAAAATTCTCAGATGGTTTTAAAAAAAGCTATTACCAGTCAATTAAATAAATATCTGGGGTAAGGTTGTTTTTCTTGAAATGTGCGAATAACCGTGGCAGGTTTTCTTCAAAGAACACCTCAAAGGCTGCAAAATATTTCAATATCTATATGAAGGAGTAAAAAGAATGCATTAAGTTATTCATAAAATGAATGCTTAATCATATTAATGAGAACTATTTAAAAGAATATTACACTTGGCAACATTTAACTATACAATTTCATATTATCTTGTTTCTCAATCTTTCTCTGCTAGTGGTTAACTTAGACATTTTAAAATACTTGAAATAAAATTCTTTACATAAAAGCAATCTCCACCACTTGCAGGAAACAATTTTTCTATTGTACGCAAAGGCTAGTTTTAAAATTATGGAACTATTCATATTTATATTTAAGGTGAAAACATTTTATATTAGTTAAATCATTTCAATTTTCAGAATTCTTCTGATCTATACATAAAGGATAGTATCTGCATTGTGAACATAACATTGGTGTCATCTGTAGCAGGATCAAATGTACAAACATTTGCATTACCATATAGAAATTTTAATATCCTCTGCGACAACACTGGTGTCGTGGAGAGGGGAGACTTGCAGCATGCGCAACTGCCTGTCTTCCATACAACCTTGCCCAGGTCTGCACCCTGGAGAGTGAAGACTTTCCAGGCGCAGATCCATGGTCTCGCATGACTAACAGATGCCTTTTTTAAAAATATCTTCTGAAATCTTGTCAAAAATTAAATTCCTTCACTCAGTCTCCCAGGAAAGAAAAACTACATGACCACTCATTATACACATTCTAAAGTTAATTTTGAGCTTTGTCGGCTATAATCACCATTCCTTTTCCCACCCCTGCAATCTGCCCTTGGTTTGTGAACTACTGGGCTGGATCACACTTCACCCAGGCTGGTCTACATACCCATGCAAATATCCTGCAGCTGCAGGGCTTATAATATTATATCAGCATCACCACCACCACCATAACAGTAAGCCAATGCATTGAAGGTGGGTAAGTAAAATCCCACCAATGGACTGCCTAATGGCCTCTGACAGGTCATCTATCAGAAGGTCTAATTGGAAAAAATCAACCATGTTTAAATTGAAATGAAACACTAATTAACAAGTCAATATTAACAATTAAATTCACAAATTTATGGTAAGGACTTATATCTGTTAAAATTCATTTCCAAGCTGTGCATAGGCCAATTGTTTCAGCTTTATTATAATTTCTAGACCCAACTGGATATTAGGAATTTTGTCCAGTGAATTCAAAGAATTTTTGATTCAATCTTCAGTTCATATTAAACTATAGGGGGCTTGGCTGGAAAAACTATTGTTATAATATTAGAGCTAAAGTTAGAGGCAGTCAAAATTAGAAAGATATTTTTCCAACTCTCCTCCGTCTCATTCAAAAAGAATGTTTAAAGCTGTTATTGAGATGGCCCAATGAGATATATTGACATATTGATCCACTTTGTAGAAAAACATAACACATCTTAACACAGCAGTTCTTCAATAGAATGTGGACCCCCCTGTGCTGTAAACCATGATTTAATAGGAAAAGTTAAGAAACAAACTACTCAATAATTCCAGCTGTTAAAATGTTTTGTAATTTCATACCAAGTTTTTCCATTATCCTGGCATAAACAGCCCAAAATCAAATTATATAAAATATTATTTCATTAATACTGCTTTGCAATGCAAACATTTGTCATCATAAAAACCTATCAGCTTCTTGGCTCCATGTTCTTCCATTAATAACGAGTAGGGAGGAAGTTGTTCTGGGAATAAAACTTAACCTTTATAGTCCCGTCTTTTAACTGAACAATTTAAAAATTGCATAACTTTCAATTTCTCATAGAACTGATTGATACTAAGAAACTTTTACAATAGTAGGTTTAAAACACTAAAATACTCACAAGGCTGTGGTCCACACGGAAAAAAGCCATTTGACATGGTTTGTTCAATAAATTAGCAAAGGCAATGAAGGCATCTGCAGTATCCAAGTTCAAAATCAGCACAGCAGCAATGAAAGACATTCCCTGAACCTTTTGAGGAATAAAATTTAGAGTTACCATCCATCAGTGGCTATAATTTAATCAAGTGAAGGAGAGGCATAGTGGTACAGTTTATACAGCTGTTGCTTCACAGAAGCAAACACCAGGTTCAATCCTGACGTCAGTTACTGTTGATACTAAATTTCCAGCTTCTCCCTGCGACTGTGTTGGGATTCCTCGAGGTGCTCCTTTTCCCTCCTATATCCCAAGGAAATGCAGGTTGGCAAGTTCATTAATCCCTGTATTTTTTCCTCAAAAGTAGGTGAGTGGGAATGTGGGGAGAATATAAAATAGGGCATTAACGTCGGGTTATTGTAAGTGGTTGGCTGACGAGTGATGTGGACTTGGTGGCCTGAAGGACCTGTTTCCATACTGTATCTCCATGACTACAAATAACATTCAGACAGAAAAAAAAGACAAACAATTAAGAGGGCCAAGAAATCAATTCTATTATTTTTAGATAACTGAATTACTGACTCCTGATGAAGGGTCTTGCCCCAAAATGTTGTCTTTATTCTCATCCATAGATGCTGCCTGACCTGCTGAGTTCCTCCAGCATTTTGTGTGTTAAACTGAAATACTACTGTTAATTATTCAACATCTTAAGGCTGTTCAAAAAATTGATATAGATGGTTTTTCTCCAATCTTGTCAACAACACTAGCAGGAAGCAAATCACCTTTGATTTTACTTTGGGTCAACATTAGATTTCTCAACGCTAAGGCAACTTAAAATAATTTAACACAATTGACCTATTTGCCTGTGCATTCCACAATGGTGTAACACAGTGTCACTTTCACAATAAAAGTACCTGTTCATTACATAAGTAAAGAGTGCACTGCTACAGCATGTGTGCAGATAAGAGTTGGGCTGTTCCAAACAGAAGATACACCTCCAAAATATTAATTTTGTAGTCTTGACTTCATAATTTTTCAGCAACTCTGATCTCAGAATTTCAATCATTAGGAAATTTTTCAACTCTTCAATATTACCTACTCCTCATATTCTCATGATTCTCCGCTGTTCTCCTCTCTGTAGGCACATGCAATATTCACATTCCTTTTGAGAAGAGTAGAATACAAAAGCAAGGATGTAATGCTGAGGCTTTTGAAGGCATTGATCAGATCACATTTGGAGCACAGAGCAGTCTTGAGCCCACTTCTAAAAAGGAAATGGTGGCTTTAGAGAGGGTCCACAGGTGTTTACGAGAATGACCCCAGAATGAAAAGGTTAACATATGGGGAGTATCTGATAGTTCTGGGCCTGTACTCACTGGAGTTTATAAGAATGAGGAAGGATCTCAATGAAATCTTCAAATATTGAAAGGCCTAGAGTGGATATGGAAAGGATGTTTCCAATAATGGGATAGTCTAGGACCAAAGGGCAAAGCATCAGAATAGAAGGACATTCCTTTAGAAGAGAGATGAGGAGGAATCTCTTCAGCCAGGGGTTGGTGAAGCTACAAAATTCCTTGCCATAGACGACTGCAAAGTGGAGGATGACAGGTTCTTGATTAGTAAGGGAGTCAAGGGTTGCAGGAAGAAGGCAGGATAATGGGATTACAGCGGTAAATAAGTCAGCCATGATTGAATGGCTGAGAAGCCTTGATGGGCCAAATGGCCCAATTCTGCTCCTGATGCCCTTAAGATCTCTCCCCCCGCCCCCCGACTCTACGCATGGATTACCATTCTGATCTCTCAGATCAATTTTGTCCCTTGCAATCCTTTTGCTCCTAACACATCTGTAGAATCACATAGGATTCTCCTTCACCTTGTCTGCTAAGGCAACCTCATGCCTTCTTTCAGCCCTCCTGGTTTCTTTCTTAGTGTTCTCTTGCATTTCTTATACTCCATAAGCACCTCATTTGTTCCTTCTTGCCTACATCTGCTATGCACCTCTTTTTTTTCCTTAACCAGGGCCTCATCTCTTGAAAGCCAAGCTTCCCTGCCTGTTATCTTTACCTTTTAATCTGGCAGGCACATACAACTTACGTATTCTCAAAATTTCACCTTTGAAGGCCTCCCGCTTACCAAGTACACTTTTGCCAGAAAACAGCCTATCCCAATCCACGCTTGCCAGATCCTTTCTGATACCATCAAAATTCGCCTTTCTCCAACTTAGAACTTCAACCTGTGACCCAGACCTATCTTTTTGCATATTTACTTTGAAACTAATGGCTGGCATTGTGATCACTAGATACAAAGTGTTCTCCAACACAAATGTCTGTCACCTGCCCTCACTCATTCCCTAATAGGATATCAAGTATTGCACACTCTCTCATTAGGAATTCTATGTACTGATTAAGAAAATTTTCCTAACACATTTGACGAACTCTCTCATCTAGTCCTTCTACAATATGGGATTTCTAGTCAATATGTGAAAAGTTAAAATCACCTGTCACAACCTTACGCTTCTTGCAAAAGTCTATGATCTCTATACAAATTTGTTCCACTAAATCCCTTGGACTGTTAGGTGATCTGTAATATAGTCCCATTAACATAGTCATACCTTTCTTATGACTCAGTTCCATCCATAATGTCTCACTAGACAAGTTCTCCAGTCTGTCCTTGACTAGTAATGTCACCCTCCTCTAATTCCTCCTGCTCTGTCATGTCTAAAACAATGGAACCCTAGAACATTGAGCTGCCAGTCTTGCCCCACCTGCAACCAATATCATAATTCCAGGTACTAGAACATTACAGAGAAAAACTCAACCAGAAACATTTATTTTCCTCTCTGCACATACGCTCTCTGTTTTAAACATTTCCTGCACTGCCTCAGATTAAACTAGTTAGCAATTATGGATAAGCAACTTCATCCTTCTACTTGAGGTAGCATGGATTTTTCTCAGCTTACCATTTCAGACGTAAACTTCAAAAATAAATGTTCATCATTGCATTTCATTTAATTAAACATCTTGCACTTACAAAATATCATTTGCAACCCAATATCTACAGTACAGTTGTGAGCTTCATATTTAAAAATAAAGTACACCATGTAACAATATGATACATTAAAACAGGCAAATAAAACCTTACTGAGATAGGTTTTAAGCTGCAATCAAAAGGGGCATATTAGGTGCTGCCGTTAGATGTATGTGGAGGTAACTTACGTATCCTACATCAGGCCTGTAACAGGTGTATGCTCCAAGAACGTTGTGTAGTATATCATAATAAGGCCCTCCCTGCAGGAAAAGACAGACAGACAAGAGTTTCATCAGAAAACTAAGTGGCACTGCAAAGTACTTAATCTTCATATAAAGAAAACACTTCAAATCGTTTTCACTGAAGGCTTCTATTACATCACTAGCTTACAGAAAGCTATCCACTTCTACAGTGAACCTCCAAAAGCATGTAAAAATTCTGGCTTTGTTTTTTTAATAAACATTGTACTTGCGTATTAGAAAGCATGAATGATGACATTTTTTAATGATCTTGTAGCACTGCCAAAATTGTTAAAGCTTCTTAATTTAATACTGTAAAATCAGACAGCCTACACCTTTGGAAGATTCAATATATTTCAAGTTGTATAATAAAGCTCAGTATTTAATTTTAAGATTTACATAATTCCGTAATGATCAGCAAGTTGCTTTCAATCACATACTTTACTGCAAAGATGCATATAATTAGAAATTATGTTCATATTCTGTAATATTGCATATTAGTCATTTGTTAGAGATGACTAAACCTTGGGATGTAACCAAACTAAACAGTTAAACTAATTAAAACATCGCAGTACATGTTATTACAATAGTTTAGGTATAGCAATGATTAGTAATGATCTTTAGCTTATTCTGCAGAAAATAACCTTTCAGTTTCATATTTACCTGCTGGAAAATGCAAAGGTTAGGAAATGTACGCGAAATGTCCAACTTTATGAGTTCTAAACTGGCTTCCCTGTCTGCTGCAGATAATCCTTGATCTGGAATTTATAAAGACATACACTGCTTAGTAGAATATAACAATTGTTTAGCTTGAGATGCACCAAATGAAAACTTTAAATGAGCAAATATCTGACCAACTGCAATACCCAAAAGAATTTAATTTTCATCAAACCATTCAATAACTCCATGGTACCAACTATTTCAAAAGAATAGTGATTTTTCTGTCATATTTCTCTAAATGAAATAAAATAATGATTTAACATTGTTGACCTTAAGGGATTGCATTAAGCTAATTTGAACAAATAAGGGGAGGGGGTTGAAAGGGTCAGATTTAAAATCAAGCAATGCTTGTGACTGGACAGCTAATCTGAGCAAAATAATAGGCCATAAACTCACTCTCTTAGACACCCACCACAAACAGGAAAGATTCAGCAAACCTCAAAAAGGGAATTTGATAAAGTCTGAGAAATATAAGGCACAAAGGACCAACTTTTTCTCATATCAAGTGGTTGAAATAGTGGCAAGAAATTGTATTTGAAAAAAGAGAATTTCAATCAGTATCAAGTTAGGTTTGAGTGATCTTGGTTGCATCAGTATCAGATACTAGACACATAATCGCTTTCTGCAAGTAAAGTCCAAGTCATTTTTTCCCTAATATTTCTCCCAATCATTAAGCATAGGAAACTTGGACAACCCCAAAGCAGCCTTTAATACCATCCACAAAACTTACAGGTGTTAATTGCTATTGACTATGCAAAGGTACATTAATGAGGTTATTTGATGCAAAAGTAAACTGGTGTCAGGTCCATTCAAGCCTCTCCATTAGCATAAAAATAAAGTTTCAAATCAAATACCTTCATTGTCTATGTCGGAGTGTGCTGTACTGAGAGATCTACATTTGTCTTTAGCTCGAGATAAACAAATTTCATAAAGCTCTGAAAGAGAACATTATTTGAAAAGTTTAAATTGTCCATGAAGTAATTTTAAAATTGAAAGTAAAATTTAAAATGAGAAATGTTCTAGTGCAGCAATTTTAAGTAAAATGAAGAAAAGTGCCTTAAGAAAAAGATACATCATTTTATAAATTAATTCAAGTTTGTTCCTGCATTATTACTTATCTTGCCATAAGGAATAGATGTTTGCTGAAAAGGAAAGTCAAGTTATATGAACTGACAGGTTATATGATAGGAACTGAACTGACTTTGAGGAGAAATAACATTGTTTACAGAGAATCTAAACAGTATAAGTCAAATTCACAACAAAGAATTTTCACTGTTTGGAAACTGTGCTAATGATTTAACGGTAGTCTCAGTGATGCTGGTCTAGATCTTTGCTTACAAGTGTGAAGGACAATAGTTTAAATATTGTTATTTCATAATTAGGGAATTGAGAAATCTAATACATTTTACAATGAGAAAGGCAAAGAAAAATTAATTTTATTTTTAAAAAGTTAAGGAGAACAGCAAATACAACATAAGTGGTTGATTGTTCAAGGTTTTAATCTATCAAACTGTAGTCATAGAATATTTCCCATTTGTAAATCTAAACTTTTAATCTGAGCAAAAAGATATATATAATCTAGCAATAATTTAGTGGATGCATTCTAAATTAACAATTGGAAAGGTTGAAGAAGAGGAACAAGTGGGGAAAAAGTATGTCATTTACAGAGGGGGAAAAAGCCTGTTTTGATGCTTGGGAAGGGAGAACAAAGGAAAGAATCTTGGATTTTGCTACAAGATCCTAAAATATCAGGTTAACAAAAAATCACCTCCTTTCACTCTTGTCAATTATTTCATTCAGCACACATAAAAGTTGCTGGTGAATGCAGCAGGCCAGGCAGCATCTATAGGAAGAGGTACAGTCGACATTTCGGGCTGAGACTCGCCGTCAGGACTAACTGAAAGAAGAGCTAGTAAGAGATTTGAAAGTGGGAGGGGGAGGGGGAGATCCGAAATGATAGGGAAGACAGGAGGGGGAGGGATGGAGCCAAGAGCTGGACAGGTGATTGGCAAAAGGGATATGAGAGGATCATGGGACAGGAATTATTTCATTCTATCACATTCAGTAGGCAATTTCAACTATAGCAAATAAAACTCTTGAAATCAATACATAGTTTACTGACTTGTACTTGTAACAATTTTGAGACAGTTTATGCAGAAAGTTCTAATTTAGTAAACCCATTAAAGGCCGATTAACTATGCAGACTCACCATGAGTAATGTTTAGATCATTGCCTATGGCCAAGCTCCACACCTTCCCTCGCACACTAGGAGGAATTCCTTGCCACCAGAGATCACGGACTTTACGAGAATTACACCTTCATTTATTTTATAAACAGACAATACATAATTCAAGTTGGTAACTAGAAAATAGCATAAAGGATTTTAAAAAAAATGATTTAAAATGAATTCAATAAATACACAAGGATAAATTTTGAATAAATTTAGATCAATAGCACTTCGCTAAAAATTAATCCTATAGGTGACCAAGGATGTGAACCAATTCAGGGAAATCCACCAGAGTTGAACATACAAAAAACAGAAACTGCCAGAAAAAAAAACTAATGTCAGGCAGAATCCATGAGCTGGAAAAGTGAGAAAACAAATGCTTTAAACTGCAGATGGTGGTGGGGTTGAGTAGGCTGGAGAGGACCAAGGGAATGACTGTCAGGATGCAGACTAAAGTTAAAGGATCAATAATTTACATTCTAACATTTATTGTATCACTTTTCTGGTTTTGATGTAGAATTGCTGACTAGAAAAATAACTGCCTGCTAAATCGTAAATAAAAAGGCTTAGGCCTATCACAAAGCAAGAATATAGAGAAACACAGAAATTAGGTACAGGAATAAACCACTGAGGGGTGCGTGTCTGCATGCATGTGCACCCACCACACTGAACTACACAACCTTATCTCTCCCAGCCCCACATACACATCCATCAACCCTACCCTCAAACCTAATTCCAAGGTCCAAGAGAGCACCCCCACTAACCCTAGGCATGCCCTAATTAACCCTGGCCACACCCCCACAAACCCAATGACTTGTGTAAGGAGGAGCAGGATCCAATAAAGGCAAGTGTTGGACCTGGTTAATGAAGGCATGGGCCAGATCAAAATGGCAGGGTTGTGTGACACTGAATCTCAAGTGACGAGATTAAGAAGCACAAGAGGGATGATTCTCCCACTGCCCACATACTCTCAACCTAACCTCACAGTGATACACTCTTCATTCTCCCAGTCCATGAAATGCCAACAAAAAAGCTGAGATACCCACAAGGTGAGGGAAAACCAGTAAGTTAAACCCAAGCTGGGTCCACAGAAAACAAGTCACCACTAAACTCATTCACAGGATGGAGTGACGCTGAATCTCCAGTAAACACTTAATTTAACCCATGTGATCCCAGACATACAGATGTCAGGTAGTGAGGTCTAAATTACCATAAACCTCAGCATTACATGCCTCTCATTACCTTGGTCCATGGGATAAACATAAGCCGGGCCTGATCAACCCTGGCTGGGTCGCCTGGGTGAGGGTGTCTAATGATTTAAAGACCCGAAACACCCAATGACCCCAGGTTGCATTTCTGATGATGTGTCCCAGAGCACACCCGGTTCATTAAGCCATGTGGTGTCGGACCAGGTTAATGAAAGGCATCAACCAGGTTAAAGTGGCTCCATAACCCAACACACACACACACACACACACTCATCCCTTCTCCCTGCCCCTCAATATTTTTACTTTCATCTTTAGATATATTCTGTGACTTAGCCTACACAGCCTCAGAAGCCATAGATTAACCACCTGAAACTTCTCATCCAGGTCCTAATCTCTTGCTCTGTAACCCTGAACTGGGACCCCTATTCCAGGCGGCCCAAGCTATGGCGGAGGTTTTCCTGTTTGTTCAAGACCACTTGCACTCGTTTTAGCATCTTTTACTTAGCCAAATGACATTTTCTCTATTCACACATGTAGATTGGCCAAGTACAACCATTAAACTGTGCCTGATAACAGCTTAGTTCATTTACAAAGAAGGGGAGATATTCAGGAAAAGGAAATGCACATCCAATTAGTGCTGATATCACATGAGAGTAAATACTAACTACAGGATTTTCTTCAAAGTATAATATCAATCCAATGCAAAAAGCTTAAAAAATATAAACACAAAAAAATTGTCTTTTTCTTACAATGTAGAATATTTGTTTCTCTCACTCACATAGTCTCCCAGTTGGGTAGGACTTCATTATTCCAGGTCATCACAGCATTACCGATGGTATCCTCCAGTTTACACCTGTCTTCCAACAGCTTCCTCCGCCGCTGGGCATCTTTTTGTTCTACAAAAGGAGAATACTCCAAGTTGAATATGGATTTCTGTGACCTGAAGACATTACAATCATAGGATATTCCATACTGCATCTCTGTGTATCTTGCCACTCCTCTTTAATTCAACCTCCACTACCAACCAGAGTTTAAGCGTCAACGAAAGCCCTACACCTATATTATATATTTATGGTTGACAATATTTAACTGCAGAAATTGAGTATGCATTACACGAACTTTAACAAGGTCTTTGATCAGATCCTGGATGGTAGGTTAGATCATATGGGATTTAGAGTGAAGTAGTGATTTGGATACAAAAATTGGCTTGGTGAAGACAGCAGAGAGTGGTGGTGAAGACAGCAGAGAGTCATAGTCATAGTTTATTCATCCCCGGGGAAATTGGTTTTCGTTACAGTTGCACCATAAATAATAAATAGTAACAGAACCATTAATAGTTAAATAGTAATATGTAAATTATGCCAGTAAATTAAGAAATAAGTCCAGGACTAGCCTATTGGCTCAGGGTGTCTGACCCTCCAAGGGAGGAGTTGTAAAGTTTGATGGCCACAGGCAGGAATGACTTCCTATGACGCTCTGTGTTGCATCTCGGTGGAATGAGTCTCTGGCTGAATGTACTCCTGTGCCCACCCAGTACATTATGTAGTGGATGGGAGACATTGACCAAGATGGCATGCAACTTGGGCAGCATCCTCTTTTCAGACACTACCGTGAGAGAGTCCAGTTCCATCCCCACAACATCACTGGCCTTACGAATGAGTTTGTTGACTCTGTTAGTGTCTGCTACCCTCAGCCTGCTGCCCCAGCACACAACAGCAAACATGATAGCACTGGCCACCACAGACTCGTAGAACATCCTCAGCATCGTCCAGCAGATGTTAAAGGACCTCAGTCTCCTCAGGAAATAGAAACGGCTCTTGGTGAAGCAGAGTGTGGTGGTGAAGGGATGTTTTTCAGATTGTATATCTGTGACCACTGATGTGCTTTGGGAATTGTTGCTGGGTCCACTGTTGTTTGACATTTTGATTAGTGATTTGGATAGAAATGTTGGTAACATGATTAATAATTTTGCAGATGACACCAAAATTGACAGCATAATGGACAGTGTGAATTTGTCCAAGGCCATAAAGGAGCCATATCAGTTAGGAAAGTGGACAAGGTGGTGAACACTACATATGGCATGCTTGCCTTTATCATTCAAGGAAATGAATACAGGAGTTGGGAACGTCATGTGGCAATTGTACAAAATATTGGAATATCACATGGAGTTCTGGTTCCCACTCTGCAGAAAAGTTGTGATTCAAGTAGAGAGTGTGCAGGAAAGATTCATGAGGGCCTATATTGGAGCGCTTGAATTATAACAAGAGATGGATGCACTGCATCTGTTTTCCCTTGTGGAAAGTAGACAGAGGTGAAATGAGAGAGGTATATAAAATCCTGGGAGACACAGAGAGGGCAGATAGCCAGAGTCCATTTGCCACGGTAGGGGCTACTAAAATTAGGGGGCAAAGGTTTAAGGTGAGAAGTAGGTGGTCTAAATTTTTCCACACAGTTGTTATTATCTTGGACAAGCTGCCAGAGGTGGAAGAGGAGGCACAATTAGTAATATTTAAGAGACATCTGGAAAAGTACTTGAATGAACAGAATGTAGAAGGATATGGAATTCATACAGGCAGGTGGGATTAGTATAGATAGGTATAATGGTCAGCACCGACACTATAGCCCAAAGGGCCCGTTTCTATACTGCACAACTCTGTGCTTCTGTGAAAATGGTCAGCTACATATCTCACATCTGAACAAAAACAAATAAATCAGAGTTAGACACATGGTCTCGAGCCTGCTCCTTCATTGAAGATTACAGCTGATCTGATCTTGACCTCAGCTCTAACTCACTGTTCATTCGACATAGGCTTGATTCTCTTCTATCTAAGCAGTTTTATTTTCTGTTGTCATTTGGTAGAAAATAATCTTCTGGTTCCTATCAGGCTAAGTACATTAAAATTATACGCTATTTTGTTTTTGAAACCAGCTTAGCTCTACTTTCAAAG
The DNA here is from genome assembly GCF_030028105.1 of Mobula birostris. Classification (NCBI taxonomy): domain Eukaryota; kingdom Metazoa; phylum Chordata; class Chondrichthyes; order Myliobatiformes; family Myliobatidae; genus Mobula; species Mobula birostris. The sequence continues at coordinate 154,109,086 of NC_092373.1, forward strand.
AAAAGAAACATATGGGAAATGTAAGTAAGATGAGATGGTGGGAACTGGAAGGGAAAACAAAACTGGTAAGAAAACTCTAATAAGAGCAGAGCTGCACTATATTGTTAAAAAAACTCAATACTAAGATACCATTTACTGACATTATATCAATGCAACAAGTTGTATTTAACCTCGTTTTTTCACTTGAGCCACCATCTCTGCATACTGCTGCCTATGCTTTTCAGCTTCTTCGGCTGGTTTTGCAGGGAGATTTCTGAGGAGAAATCGAAGCATTTATTAATTTCCTGACTTTGGCAACAGCTCAAACTACAAAAGAGTTCACAGGTCTAAAATATACAAAATAACTGTTCAATGATATGACTAATTCAGCCAAGTAACAGACCCTAGGGATACTGTACACCAAAAATTGCTCTGCTATTCCAGCATAATCTCAGCATTTTCTCAGTATAATGCCAATTTGGATGTTGGTTGAACGTAGCAATGTTCTGTTCTGGGCTTATTTTAATTTCACTTAAATTCATTCAACCCTCTTCGATAACAAGCTGCAATACCAACCTAGAGTGCACACTCAGCTTCTCCAGTTGGTCTTGAATTAGTGATCATCTCTTTCCTAATCCTTTAGGTCTACAAAAAGTTTCCTCCTAGTTAAGGCTGTAACAGCTACTCATTCTCCAACTTGCCTTTCTGTCACATCCTACACAAATTTAGACAGAAGATATTCTAGATTTAGGCTAAAACCATTCCAGTGGGCGTTGCTCTTCAATATCTGACGTTGTTCAAAGAATTTAGCAAGAACTTCTTTCCAAATGCATTATTCACACGGAGACAATTTATGGGATTTTAATCACCAGTTGAAAATTGATCAATTTTTCACACACTAGGGATCAATCTGAGTTTCTCTTATTTTGTATGACTCAGTGTCAGCCTCAGTCATGACTTTCCCAAGTTATTTAGCATAAAAGTTAGCATTTCTCCCCTGCTCACACCTATTGATATCATTGAGTCCTCACTGGAAACTAACAAACTGTGTTATAGAATCAACATACACCTACAGCAGAGGGAAAGGGTATTTGGCAAATCATGTCCTTGCTGTCTCTCTCCACCCAAGTCTCAAAGATCCAAATGTACAATTTTCTTTGCAATATATTTATCCAAGTCCCTTGTTAAGGTCACAATGTAATTGATTTCCACCACATCTGCAGGTAGAACATTTCAGATTCCAAACACAACATAAAAAAGTTGTTCCTCATGTCATTTTTAGTTCTCTCTAATTTTATGCCGATGACTTCTGTATCTTGATCCATCCAATAACCAACTTCTATTTTATGCAGACCATCATCATTTATATTTTATCAAATATCCTTACAGCCTTTTCCAAATTAAGTAGTTCATACCACACAAATCTATCCTTGTAACTATAATTTCTTGTGAATATACTCCAGGATGGTTAACCATGGGACTATCATAGCTACTCACCCACACCTACATACAGATACTGGCAACTATAATCAAAGTTTTGTATCGTTCTCAAATAGATTTACTAATTCTGTCTCTAGTCACTATGTACGATATAACAAAATAGAGCTTGGCCCATAGTATTTTATATTAATATGCACTGAATTTTCAATGACAACAGATAACTTGACTTTTAATCTCAAGGAACTTAACATTCACCTCATAGCCATGAGGAGGTAGAAAAACAGATTCACAGATAACCTTTGTTGCAGAGTTTTCAAGTAATGTCAAATCAGATTGATCAGCTAATAGAAGTATATAGAAAATGCAATTTACCATCAAGTCAGAAAATATGAATCATTTGTAATTTAATTCTACCTCATTTCTATTGCATAGATGAGGCACAACAGGAGAACCAAGTATTTTGGGGTGTACAAGCTCGTTTGTGACAAAAAAAAAGGTTAAATAATAAGAAAATAGTGCTTAATACTTACGCTGGCCTGTCCTCAAGAATTAGTGCTGTTGTGGAAAGGGGTTCAAAGTCGAGATTTTTCCTTACACATTGATTAGGAGAGGGGGACTTCTGGGCTCTCCTTGATCCTTCTTCATATTCCTGTAAGGACAGATAATTTACTTTTATTTCCAAGCCTACTAACTAACTGTAAAATTGTATGGATAATGAAATACACACAGGCTTCAAATCAAACAGATTTTGATGAAGTAGCAGAAAGACTGAAGATTGACTTCTCCATTTTTGGCTTCTGCATCCTTGATTTACACCACTGTCAACACTCAAAACATTAGAAGCCTTTCACTAAACTCTCCCCTCAAAAATGCCACTTCATATTCTAACTATTTTAGTTTACATGACAGGAAAATACCCACCAGCAACTCCCCACGGTGAAGTCTGGGAATTGCATACCACAAGCCATTAATTCCTACTGGGCAAAAGATAATTCTGGCACATACACAAATAATTGAAAGCAGCTGGATGGGTAAAGTAAGATTCAAGATTTTACAAGACTGTCCTGCTCAACCCTGCACCTCACTTCACCATCACTGGTTGAGTCTCTATGGCAAAGCCTTCAAGCTCTAGGATACAAACACATCTTTAACTTCAAAGATGTTGCTTAAAAATTTCATTAAAACTTCTCATACAGTTTGTTATCAAATTCTGTTACCTAATATTTTTGTGAGATGTGCAAGTCTAAAGAGGGAAATTAGATTTTCTAAAGGCAAAGCATCATTATTTACATACCAATTTTTTAATATAAATTTAGTCCGGCTACTTGTACAGTTCTTTTGGCAGAATTTGGGCTAAACACACAAGATTATGGGACATTGCATGTAGCTTAAGTTATGCTTCAGTGATTCTTCTCAATGCAAATAGAGTTTTAAATAGATTTTACTATAATTCATCAATTATGGGACTGCCTATTCTACAGCAGTTTGATGAATTGCTTTTAATAAATAACTTGCACTTTTAACAAATAACTTGGAGCAATTTAAAAATAGGTTAATTTTAGGTGGTAGACAGAATTAGTCAACATTGTTTCCAGCCCTTTATTGATCGACGTCGACCACAGAAGGTACACCCTAGCTGTCTATGTCAAAGCTGATACACAAGCCAGGGCAGTACCACATGGAGAACAAGCTGTTGCCCATGCAGCAGGCTTCCACTCTCCACATAGCTGGTGAATTCAAAAGGAATGACAGAAACTGAAACAGTTTGGCACCAGTGGCATTGAAGGAGTTGCCAGTCAGTGTTGAACTCAATGTAGGACTGCCTTAGGGACTCCAGCTCCAGATTTTTCCTTGGGGATTACTCCTGAAGTCTGAAGTAGGTATAGCCATAAGGCAGCAGAGGTTTGAGATCTGTTTTCCTTCTCCTAGATGGGTTGCCAACCATGGCTGATGAGCCCCATCTGCCCAAAGTGAGTGGTTTTAAGGTGCCTTTCACCCTTCTCTTATTAGTAGGAATTGTTCCTCCAGGTTAATAGCCAAGCCATATGTGAAGTCCAGGAGCTGGACTTGGCAGTCAGAGGCCATTTGAGGCACATGCCATTGAGTGCATTTAATAGGTAGTGGGAGCTTATCCCCACCCATCCACTGCTCTGCCCCCCGACTATGACAACCTTAAGGAACCTCAAAATAGTTTATATACATCAAAATGCAACTCAAATTAATAAATCAAATAATTGAGTTTACCATTGGCAGCAGAATGATTCACTACACAAGGCTGATGTCTTGGAGCTTCAACAGTCAGGGTTTGATCCTGATCTCTGGTGCTGTGCATGATTTGTACATTTTTTCCCTGTGATCACATAGGGTCTGCCCCGTGCCCATCTTTGCCATATGCCAAAGGCATGCTAAATAGTGGGTTAACTGGCTACTGCAGTGTAGATATGTTTTAGGAGAATCAAAGTGATATTGATGGGTATGTGGAACAGGTTAGACTACAGCGAAATAAATGGGAGGATGAGATTTCCGAGACAACATGGATTTGATGTGCTGTACTGAAAGAAAATGAGAAACCCAAAACTATGAGGAATTTGGTGAGGGGGAGTTGGGCAACATTTTTCAAAACAGGTGCATACACCAGAATTGCTTATAATGTAAAAAAAAATGCTTAACAGTTTCAGAAAGACCAGTAGTCTGTACTACCAAACATTGTTCTGTGATGTCTTAAAATAGAGCATGTTTATTTCAACGTTATTCTCAGATTCACAAAAAAGCAAGAGATTGGCAATGGTAAATCACCTTAGGAGGCTTATGAGGCAATTTTGTCAGCAGTGGAACAATAAAAATGTTGCAAGGTAAGATTGGTTATTGTAATTTAACATGTCACAGGAAATGAAATGCAGAAGTAGAAAAAGACGAAATTGAAGAATGAGATAAGATTTGGTAACAAAAATTAAGGGCAATAGAGTTATCAACCTGAATTTCCAAAAGTGATTAACTTAATGAATTCTCAGATGAAATGAGAACATTTAAACCAGATTTTCTCAAACTCTGAATGAAATATAGCTGCTGCTGTGCCTTCTTTGTAGCTGCATCGATATGCTGGGCCCAGGATAGATCCTGAGAGATGATGGGACCCAGGAACTTGAAATTGCTCACCCTTTCCACTTCTGACCCCTCTACAAGGGCAGGAGTGTGTTCCCTCATCTTACCCTTTCTGAAGTCCACAATCAGTTCTTTTGTCTTACTGACATTGAGCACAAAATTGTTGCTGTGACACCACTCAACTAGCTGATACATTATCATTCCCATTCTCCTTTGCGTCACCATCTGAAATTCTACCAACAATAGCTGTGTCATCAGCAAATTTATAGATGCCATTTGAGCTGTGTCAAGCCACACAGTCATTGGTGTAGAGAGAGTAGAACAGTAGTATAAGCACACATCCCTGAGATGCATTTGTCAGCGAGGTAGAGATATTATTAACGATCTTCACAGACTATGGCCTTCAGGTTAGGAAGCTGATGATCTGTTTGCAAAGAGAGGTACAAGGCTTTGGCACTTTTCAATCAGAACTGTAGGAATGATTGCGCTAAACGCTGAGCTGTAGTCAATAAGCAGCACCCTAACATAAGTATTACCACCGTCCAAGTGATTCACGACCGTGTGAAGAGCCAATGAGATCACATCAGCTGCGGACCTATTGTAGCGATAGGCAAATTGCAGTGGGTCCAGATCCTTGCTGAGATAGGAGTTAATTCTAGCCATAAACCAACCTCTCAAAGCACTTCTGTTACTGATTGATAGATGATTGGTAGCTCACACTACTCTTCTTGGGCACTGGTAGATTGTTGCCCTTTTGAAGTAGATGGGAACATCCAACTGTAGTCATGAGAGATTAAAAATTTCTTTGAACACACCCACCAGCTGGTTGGTACAGGTTTTCAGAACCGCACTAGATACTCCATCGTGGCCTGTTGCCTTGCAAGGGTTCACCACCCTGAGAGACAATCTGATGTCGGCCTCCAAGACAAGATCACGGGGATCAAGCTGAGGAGAGTAGCTAGAAGTGCAAGGCATAGTAAATGACATACTGGTTTGGAGATATGGAGTGGAACTGATAAAGTGTAAGTACAAATATTGCTCTCTACCACCGAGTTCATCAGCAGTAAACATTACCAGCTCTGATCCAGTAATCTGCACCATTGTTAAGGGATCAGCAATTTTGAATCTGAAAACAGGATTTGAAAAGATATTTTAGTGTTTACATCCTAAGTCATGGCTTAAACATGGTGTTATTTCTATTACTGAAATTTAAAGATTACTCTGCAAAATAACAAATCAGAAGTTAATACAGTAAAACTGACTAAAAGGCAGAGGTACTTCTGTGTATTCTTCAAGAATTGCTGAGAAGTATGGCTCCTTGGTTTGTAACTATGACTACAAATTATAGCTTTAGACTACAGTTGGCCCTTGGTATCCGCCGATCGAAAATATTTTAAAAAAATTCCAGAAAGTTCCAAAAAGCACTACGCTGAATCCACGTGAATGAAGTGATGTGTGTAGGAATGCGCTGCTGTAGCCTCCCACCATTTCACAGATCCTCAGTCTCTCTCCAGCGCTCATTGTTTGAGCATTGTTCGCCTTGCATCTCATTTGTTCGCTACTTGTGTTGTGAGCGAGAGGAAGGAGTTTAGGGCTAGTAAGGGATGGCTGGCTGGCTGTGTAAAGCACTACAGCCTCAAGAACTTAAAGATTACGGGAGAATCGGCATCGGCTGATGCCGAGGCAGCATCAGGGTTCCCAGAAGAGCTACGATGGTTACGTCTGTACTGAACATGTACAGACTTTTTTCTTGTCATTATTCCCTAAACAATACAGTATAACAACTATTTACATAGCATTTACATTGTATTAGGTATTATAAGTAATTTAGAGATGATTTAAAGTATACGGCAGGATGTGCGTAGGTTATATGCAAACACAGGTCGACCTTCACTAATCCGGCACCATCGGGACCCGAGGAGTGCCGGATTCATGAAAATGCCGGATTACAGAAGGATCACATTAAGCAATAGCTAACCGCCTCATCATGCCTGTAAAATATCATGTAAATCAGTATAAGTTAGATAATAATGAAACAGAAATATTAAATGAGTAGCAAGTGAAATTTTAATAAAGTAATATAATGTGCAGGCACAGATAAAATAAAGGGTACAGGTAAATGTACAGGAATTAATTTGTACAGAAAAGTTGAACACTTTTGCTTCTAAAGTGAGACTTTTAATATACCTTCAGGCAAAGTTACATGTCTGCAAGTGTGGGGTTGTCAGGATCATCAACATCTTCATTTTGAAAATGAGTGAAGCAGCAGGAACGGGTGCTGAAACTGGTTGGTGGCAGCACATCTGGGTGAGCAGAAGTTGATGGCACTGGATTTTGAAGTATTAGCTCCCCTGTTGCACTTTTTCTAGTAATTTTTTGAACATATCCTCCCAGGTAAGCTGTTACGTATATTTCAGTCTCTCTCTGATTAGCTTATCCTGCAGCATATAAACACTCATTATTTCTTGCTCCATTATAAAACTTTGTTGCTCTAATCCTTTCAGCAATTCATCTGTCAACTTAATTACCCTGTCAATAGAAAGTCTCTCTGCTACAACTTCCTCATCTTCATTACTGCTTTCTCCTCCAATATCTTCCTTTTCTGGATGTACAACCATCTGCACAATTTCCGAGTCAGTATAATGATGAACAGTAGGCTCATCCTCATCTATATTCATCCATTCTTCAACACTGTCATCATTGAACCTTGATGCAAGATCCTTGGCAGCAGGATTAGTTAGCTCTTATCACGTATAATCTGTTTTTCCTTGGAAACTCTAAAGCCTGTAAAGTCATTCCCAGTGTCTTCACCAGGTGCAGACTCAAACATTGAACCTGGCCATAATCTATGCCAACCATTCTTCAGTGTGGATGGCCCTACAGACCTCCAAGCATTAGCAACACAGTAAATCATCTCTTTCATATTAAAATCCTTTATAAATTCCTTTACCGGTCTGCCAGCATTAACTGCACTCAAAAGGCGCCTCATAAATGAAACGATACTTCGACTTGAGAGAACGTAATATGCCATTGCCCAGGGGTTGAATTAATGACGTACAGTTAGGTAGCAGGAAGATACTGAAAACTTTTTTTTACCAGGAGTTCTGCTTTCGGGTGTGCTGAACAGTTGTCTAAAACAAGCATTTTCTTACAGTTGTGCTGCAGGCCAACAGAGTCACAGTGAGCTCGTGCTTCGGGAATGAAATAATTTTCAAACCATTCTAGTGTGATGCTAGTTGTAATCCATCCATTTTTGTTAGCACAGTAAATTAACAGGAAACTGCACCATACCTTTGAAGGCCCTGGGACGTAAACTTTTGCCAATGACCGGTAACTTACATCTGTGGGTTCCTGCAACATTAGAGTAGCCTAGCAAAGTCACACGATCTCTCAATGCCTTATACCCTGTTGGCAATTCTGCATCTGCTGTTGCTGGCGTTCCTCTTGGTGTACATCTCCAATACAAAGCAGTCTCATCAGCATTGTACACCTGCTCCGGGGTTAATTTTTCATCGCAGACTAACTTAGCGAACTCATCAACAAACTCTGCTGCTGCTTCCTTGTCTGCTGAACGTTTTTCCCCACGCACTGCACAAAACTGTGAGCCGTGACGCTGCTTGAACCGATGAAGCCAGCCTTCAGTATAGTCACACTCATAATCTAGTCCTAGTTCTTCATGAAACACTTTTGCTTGTTCCTTCACCATATCTCCAGATAGTTCAACACCTTCACTTACACGAAGGTTAAACCACGTTATCAGTACTTTATCTAGTTCCGAACATCTTCCGTCTTTCATTGTTTTTCTTATACACATTTGTTTCTTTAAGCCACTATCAGCAAAAAAATGTAGTTTCTCTTTCTGTTTCTTTATATCGTACACTGTGGAAGAGCCAATGTTGTAACACTCGCACAAGCTTTTCACCGATACACCACTGTCCAGTTTTTTCAAGAATTCAACCTTATTTTTAATGGATAATGTGCGGTGTTTTCGCTTCTCAGCATGAGGTGCATTTCCTTTACCCACTGGGGCCATAATTGGGGCCAAAAAAAGAGCAAATGATATTAATAAATGCAGGAAAACAAGCAGGAATCGCCTGTCTGTGCTTATAAGAGCGGGCCAACACGTGAACAGATCTAGCGCAACCAAAACAATGTGCAACAGATTGGTACGGTGGCCCAGGAAATTTGAAATTACAGTTGCGCGGAAAATTTGAAATCAGTGCCAGATTATTGAACGTGCCGGATTACAAGTAGTTGAATTAGTGAAGGTCGACCTGTACTACGTCATTTTATATAAGGGACTTGAGCATCCGCAGATTTTGGTACCCGCAAGGGGTTCTGGAACCAATCTCCCACCGATACTGAGGGATGACTGTATATTGAATGTCTATTGTAATACTCAACAGATTTAAATTACATGAACTGTCAATGGCATTGAACATTGCGAACTAAATAGGTGTTACCAGCTACCTGAAGACTTCCAGACTCACATTGAGAAATATTACCAAGTACAGGTTGAGTACTCCTTATCCAAAATGCTTGGGGCCAGAAGTGTTTTAGATTTTTTTGGATTTTGGAATATATGAGATATCTTGGGATTGCCATTGTTCCAACCCTGAATCTACGTGCTATCAGTAAGCAGTCTTTGTCTTACGCATGTTCACACACATGCGCTTACAGTAAAATGACATACAATATAATGAAAATAAGTGTGCACGGTAACAAAAGCAACACAGCAGCATCCGGAGAATATCTGAATCCGCTGTTAAACAATGACAACAATAGCAGTCTTTCAGTCTCCACATACAATGCCACGTTTTGATTAAAAGGTTACAATACACGTTATTTCTATACTCTATATACGGATTATAGTTAGTAAACTGTGGCCATACTATGTTGACACTGAAAGCATGGTGACACTTGCAGACTGCCTGCAATAAATTTTCAAGACTGTGTTGGGCATTGACACAAACGGCAGATTTCATTGTATTATACAATGTGACAAATAAAGCTGATCAATCTGCATCTTTAACCCGAGCATTCAGAGCAATGTGGCCAGTAGGGTTGATTACAATGGAATTAATTATTATTTCTTAGTGAATAACCACACAGCCATCTGGTTCACACATACCTTTAAAAGAACCCTGAAATGGCAGCAACCCAAGAAATTTTCTCAATCTATTTTAGAATCTACAGTATATATCATGTTGCAATGACTCGTTGTATATAGACAAATCAACATTTAATGCTTTTCTTTCAATATTTTCTTATTTAAGCTACAGTTTTATAATTTCTTGCCTTTCTGCAGCTTTTCTATTAATCAATGTATTCATTTGTTGTATTAATTCACTGCACAGAATGTCTTCCACTTTACTTTTTATAGCATTCAGAAAGGATGCATTTCATTAAATAGAATCCAATTAAACAGATTAGTAGATTAGCCAAAATGAACACTTAAATATGACAAAAGTGAAGAGTGAAAGTAGAACCAAAAAGATCCAAGTGGGAACCAAATACACGATCTCCTTAGAAATATGTTTGATTGCAGTGAGAAAATGGAATCAATTTTATAAGTCCGGGTGTGACCTATGGAAGGCTTCTAAGAGCGAGAAAGCAATTCCAAGTGAAGTTGGAAACAGAAACAGATGCACGTCAGCTCTGGCAGGATTTGCAGGTCATTATTTCCTGCAAGGCAAAACCTGTCATAAGTGCCTGTGATGCTTCACTCCCAGATGATCTGAACACCTTTTAAACATGCTTTGAAAGGGAGAATAAAACTACATCTATGTGAATCTCTGCAGTATCTGGCAACACTATATCTGTCTCAGAGGCCAACATCAGAACATCTTCAAGAGGGTGAACCCTTGCAAGGTGCCAGGCTCCAATGCTGTACCTGGTAGGGCACTGAAAACCTGTGCTGACCAATTGGCGGGAGTGTTCAAGGACATGCTTAATCTCTGACTGCTGCAGTCGGTGTTTCCCACCTGCTTGCCAAGGACATCAATCCTATTAATACCCAAATAGTGCAGGGAGAGCTACCTCAACTACTTTCACCCAGTTGCACTCATCTACTGTGATGAAGTGTTTCGAGAGGTTGGTCATGGCTAGAATTAACTCCAAGAACCTGGACCTACTGCCACAATAAGTCTACAGCTGATGCAATCTCACTGACTCTACACTTGGCCTTTGACCACCTGGACAAAAGCAAAACCTACACCAAGATGCTTACACTTCCTCCCTCACCACCATTCAGGGCCTCAGACAGTCCTTCCAGATGAGGCAACACTTCACCCGTGAGCTGACTGGGGTGATATACTGCGTCCGGTGCTCCCGATGTGGCCTTTTATATATTGGCGAGACCCGACGCAGACTGGGAGACCGCTTTGCTGAACACCTACGCTCTGTCCGCCAGAGAAAGCAGGATCTTCCAGTGGCCACACATTTTAATTCCACATCCCATTCCCATTCTGACATGTCTATCCACGGCCTCCTCTACTGTAAAGATGAAGCCACACTCAGGTTGGAGGAACAACACCTTATATTCCGTCTGGGTAGCCTCCAATCTGATGGCATGAACATTGACTTCTCTAACTTCCGTTAATGCCCCACCTACCCTTCGTACCCCATCCGTTATTTATTTATTATCATTAATTTTTTTTTTCTCTCTCTCTTTTTCTCCCTCTGTCCCTCTCACTATACTCCTTTCCCATCGTCTGGGCTTCCCCCTCCCTCTTACTTTCTCCCTAAGCCTCCCATCCCATGATCCTCTCATATCCCTTTTGCCAATCAACTGTCCAGCTCTTGGCTCCATCCCTCCCCCTCCTGTCTTCTCCTATCATTTTGGATCTCCCCCTCCCCCTCCCAAATCTCTTACTAGCTCTTCTTTCAGTTAGTCCTGACGAAGGGTCTCGGCCCAAAACGTCGACTGTACCTCTTCCTATAGATGCTCCCTGGCCTGCTGTGTTCACCAGCAATTTTTATGTGGATTGCTTCAAGCTGCTTTTTGTTGATTACAATGCAGTATTCATCACTATAATCCTCTCAGCACTAACCAATAAACTTCAAAACCTGGCCCTCTGTAACTCCCTCCGAAAGTGGGTCCTTTGACTACAGTCAATACAGATCGAAATAGCATCTTCTCCTCGATGACAATCAACACCGGTGCACTTCAAGAATGAGTGCTCTGCCTATTGCTTGACTCTCTCCACAACCATGACTATATGGCACAACTCAAACATAATCTATAAATTTGCAGATGACACAACTGTTGTCGGCAGAATCTCAGATAGTGAGGATGAGGCATATAGGAATCAGGTAGATCGTCTGGTTGTCTGGGTGTTGTAATGTTCCTGCACTCAGTGTCAGTAAGACCAAGGAATTGATTGTAGACTTCAGGAAAGGGAAGTCAAGGGAACACACAACAGTCCTCATCAAGGGGTCAGCAGTGGAAAGAATGACTGAGCAGTTTCAAGTACCTGGGTGACAACAGTTCTAAACAGTTCTATCCTGGGTCCACTATACAAAAGAGGGCACCCCAGCAGCTATGTTTTATTAGTTTGAGGAAATTTGGTACGTCACCAAAGACACCATCAAATTTCTGCAGATGTACAATGGAGGGCAATAAGACCCCCACCACTTCTCATTCTTATCATCAGATAAGTGGTGCAGGAGCCTGAAGACAGGCAACCTTTTAGAAACAGCTTCTTCTCCTTCGTCATCAGAATTCGGAACACAGTGAACCCATGAACACTACCTTACTATTTTTTGCACTATTTATTGTTTTAAATATTTATTAAAATTTTCTAAATTGCAATTACTGCACAAATTTCAGTGATAATAAACCTGATTCTGAAGATAGCAATGCTGTAATTATGAAACTGACAACTTGGTCAATTCTGGTAAATTCATGTGGCATGAAATGGATTACTCCTTTTTTTGAAAAAGGCACAGAATTTACATCTGAAGATGTATCTTGAAATATTTACTAAAAAAATGCTAAACTGAAAGAGAATTAAATATTGTACTCAAGCACAATTTGCTAGAGTTCCCAAAGGCGTGTTTTTTTGTAAATGGGGTTGTGAGCCTCAAGTCTTACACAAGAATAGCCTACAATCGTAAAAATGCGTAAATTCTCAGAATGGTGCCATATTGCTAACATTATGATCAATTCTTACGTCTCTAGTTAAAGGATAACTCTATAACAAAGATAAAAGATTCGAATTAATTTAGTTTGGGAATACAAAAAGGCTTCTTGATAAGAATTCAAGAACATTAGTGCCCAATCATTTTACAGCCAACAAATATCTTGTGCAGAGAGAGTAGTCCACCATCTACCATGATCACTGAAACAATTATTGTACTGACAGGGTTACCTAAACATAAGAATCTAAGGCCATCAGTTCCATTAGTTTCATATTGCACAATACATTTACACACTCTGCTATTTAATGAGATACACTGTAAGATGTTAATAGTTGCATCTGTGTGCATCTGTCCAATGCAAACGCAAAGTTGCATATAGATTGCTCTATGAATGCTCACAAAATAAGTCTCAGGGTAATATATGGTGACATTTATGTACATTGAAAATAGATTTACTTTGAACTTTGAATGTTCTTGAATTTTGAATTTTCTTTGAATTTTTTTTGTGATATCACTCTGGAGGAATATTGTATCATTCCTTAATGCATGAATTTCTAAATGACAATAAATGAGGCCTAGTGTCCTCATAATCGAATCTAAAATAATCTAATTAGAAGTAAAAACACAGTAATTGCAATTCTTTAAGCCTTGTTCCTAGAACAAACTACTGGCCATTTCCTTTCAAATACTTCCTATCTCAGCAATAGCAAAACAACTGAAAGATAGTGATGTTTATTTGTGACAACCACCAGTACTGATTTATGGTCATATTTAATCTTCAGTACAACCGACTTTGATCAGTCACAAGAGGTCACGTTCCCTTGACAAAACACAGTGACCACAACTAATATTTTCTAATAACTGATATTATCCAGGACATGTTCCAAAACATTAAATCAATCAAAAATGACCCTACTCAGTACAACTGAAAATACAGACATTTCTAATGAAAACATGTGTCACTCAAATGTATTTAATCACAGTTGACCAAATAATAATACGTCAATGTAACTGAAATATTCATGCCAGATCCCCTTTTGAGTAACATTGATATTTTCCCTTAGCTGCATAGTATTCAGTACTTTTATTATAACTTTATTGTTGTGTATGTGTACTGATAAATGCATACAAGTAAATAAATCGTCTCACTCAGCTGTCAAGCACAAATGCATGTGAGATCTACTTTAGTAATCTAATTTCCATTCTACCATGTAGTTTCGAAATGTATGCAAATCAACATACTTTAAATAAACCACCCGGTTCTTTTTATATCATCTCCCTTTACTTTCTTATTCATACAATACTGCTCCATGGTGCAAAAAACAATGTCAACCCAACTATTAAACCTATCTGATTTTCCCTTTAGGCAGCAAATTTCTCATGCTCACTGAAGCATTGAAATTTTTAAAAATATATTATTTGGTGGTGATAGTGTACAAACCCTCTGCTAAAATCAATGCTGAAAAATATTAAATCATCCCAACGTGGAGATAGTTTTTTTTTTCCTGAACTTGAACTAAAATATGACGCAAAGTAACACGGCGAATCAACATGTACACTTGAATAATGACTGGCTTTCAATACAAAGAAAATGCATCGTCTCTTGCTGAAAACATTTGGATTAAAAAAAGATTCACCCCTGCAAAATTTGACAATGATCCTCAGCTTATAATATTTCAACAAAATTTGAGTGACGTTAGTTTTTGTGCAAAACAAAGATTCCTTTCCCCATGGAAGCACGAAGAACATTGTAGAACAGGTTACAGATCCTTCATGAAAACAGTGCTAGTTATAGCGTAATTCACAAATACATTGTGTGCCAAGCAGACAAAGAAAAGACTGCATCAATAAAAATACCGAGGTATCAAACATATAATTATATACTTTAAAGCAAATCTGAAAATACTTGTTTATTCAACTTAATGTCACAGCTTTAAGGTGTGTTCTTACCATGAAAGCTGGCCTGACAACAATCCAAGGGACAGCAAGAATGAAAAGACTTCATTATATATCTTAAAGCTCAATCTGCTTTTTCTGCAAAGGATACTACAGTACGTCAGGCTTGCTAATTTATCTGTTATGACCTTCTCTCCAAATCCTTACTACTGCATACAGAATATCACTGAGGTCTGCAGTTAACCACCGTCAGTGAAAAGGCTGCAGCCATATTAATCATCTGCAGAGTGCAAACACCCAATCAGTTTTCTCAGACTCCTCTATTATGCCTTAGTAGCAAATCACTGATGCAGCTGGGCAGGAACAAGTTTCGAATTGAATTAGTCATGGCCTCCCAGGTTTATAAACAATTACTCAGGTTGCACTGCAGCACAGCAAAGGATGAAGCTAAAATATGAACTACTGAACAAACAGCCAAATTACCAGTTAAGGAATCTTCTGGAGATTGTGATAAACAATTTTAAAAATCAGAAATCAGGTTTATTATCACTGGCATGTGTCATGACTTGGTAGCAGCAATTCAACATAATACATACTACAGAAGAAAAAATACATAAATCAATTACAGTGTAAGTATATTGAATAGATTAAAAATAGTGCACAAACAGAAATAATATATATTAAAAAAGTGAGGTAGTGTTCACGAGTTCAATGCCCATTTAGGAATTGGATGGCAGAGGGGAAGAAGCTGTTTCTGAATCGCCAAGTATGTGCCTTCAGGATTCTGTACCTCCTACCTGATGGTAACAATGAGAAAAACGGCAATGAGAGCATCCTGACTGGCTACATCACTGCAGGACTCTTCAGAGAGTGGTGTGGACAACCCAATTCTATAGTTGTGATTCAGGACATTTACAAGGACAGGTGTGTAAAAAGGGCCTCTAGGATCATTGGGGTCCCAAGCCACCCCAGCCACAATACCACAGCATAAAAGCCAGGACCAACAGACTCCGGGATAGCTTCTTCCACCAGGCCATCAGACTGATAAACTCATGCTGACTTGAGTGTATTTCTATGTTACATTGACTGTTCTATTTATTATAAATTACCCTGACTGCACATTGCACATTTAGATAGAGATGCAATGTAAAGATTTTTACTCAGCTATGCGAAGAATGTGTCAATTTAATTCAAGCTCTGCGTACTGGAGGTCCTTAATAATGGAAGGTGCCTTTCTGAGACACCACTCCTTGATGTCCTGGGTACTTAATAGGCTAGTAACCAAGATGGAGCTGGCTAAATTTACGATCCTCTGCAGCTTCTTTTGGTCCTGTGCAGTAGCACCCGCCCCCCCCAATACTAAACAGTGATGCAGCCTGTCAGAATGCTCTCCATGGTACACCTATAGAAGTTTTTGAATGTTATTGTTGACAAAGCAAATCTCTTCAAACTCCTAATGAGGTATGGTTGCTGTCTTGCCTTCTTTATAGCTGCATCAATATGTTGGGACCAGATTAGGTCCTCAGAGACCTTGACACGCAGGAATTTGAAACTACTCACTCTCTCCACTTCTGATCCCTCTGAGGATTGGTACGTGTTCCTTTGTCTTACCATTCTTGAAATCCACAATCAGCTCTTTCATCTTACTGACGTTGAGTGCAAGGTTGTTGCTACAACATCACTCCACCAGTTGGCATATCTCGCTCCTGTATGCTCACTCGTCTCCATCTGAGATTCTACCAACAATGGTTGTATCATCAGCAAATTTATAGATGGTATTTAAGCTATGCCTGGCCACACAGTCATAGGTATATAGGGAGTAGAGCAGTGAGCGAAGCACCCACCCGTGAGATGCACCAGTGTTGGTCGTCAGTGAGGAGGAGATATTATCACCAATGCACACAGATTGTGGCTTACGGTTAGGAAGTTGAGGATCCAATTGCAGAGGGAGGGACAGAGGCCCAGGTTCCACAATTTCTCAATCAGGGTTGTGGGAATGATGGTGTTAAATGCTGAGCTATAGTTGATGAACAGCATCCTGACATAGGTGTTTGTATTGTCCAGGTGGTCTAAGGCCGTGTGAACAGCCACTGAGGTCGCGTCTGTCATTGACCCATCAGGTGTGACAGAATCAGAGGGACAAGAGGGGGAGGTGTTGCATTGCTTGTCAGAGAAAATATTACAGCGGTGCTCTGGCAGGATAGATTAGAGGGCTCGTCTAGGGAGGCTATTTGGGTGGAATTGAGGAATGGGAAAGGTGTAGGGACACTTATAGGGCTGTATTATAGACCACCTAATGAGCGAGAAGTGGAGGAGAAAATTTGTAAGGAGATAGCAGATATTTGTAGCAAGCACAAGGTTGTGATTGTGGGAGATTTTAATTTTCCACACATAGACTGGGAAGCCCATACTGTAAAAGTGCTGGATGGTTTGGAGTTTGTAAAATATGTGCAGGATAGTTTTTTTGCAGCAATACATAGAGGTACCAACTAGAGAAGGGGCAGTGTTGGATCTCCTGTTAGGAGGTATGTGCTGGGGAGCACTTCGGGTCCAGTGATCACAATGCCATTAGTTTCAGTATAATTATGGAGAAGGATGGGTCTGGACCGAGGGTTGAGATTTTTGATTGGAGAAAGGCTAACTTTGAGGAGATGCGAAAGGATTTAGAAGGAGTGGATTGGGACAATTTGTTCTATGGGAAGGACGTAATAGAGAAATGGAGGTCATTTAAAGGTGAAATTTTGAGGGTACAGAATCCTTATGTTCCTGTTCGGCTGAAAGGAAAGGTTAAAAGTTTGAGAGAGCCATGGTTTTCAAGGGATATTGGAAACTTGGTTCAGAAAAAGAGAGATATCTATAATAAATATAGGCAGCATGGAGAAAATGAGATGCTCGAGGAATATAAAGAATGTAAAAAGAATCTTAAGAAAGAAATTAGGAAAGCTAAAAGAAGACATGAGATTGCTTTGGCAAGTAAGGTGAAAATAAATCTAAAGGCTTTCTGCAGTTATATTCAGTTATACAGTTCTACAGCAAAAGGATAGTGAGGGATAAAATTGGTCCCTTAGAGGATCAGAGTGGACAGCTATGTGTGGAACCAAAAGAGATGGGGGAGATTTTGAACAATTTCTTTTCTTCAGTATTCACTAAGGAGAAGGATATTGAATTGTGTAAGGTAAGGGAAACAGATAGGGAAGTTATGGAAACTATGATGATTAAAGAAGAGGAAGTACTGGCGGTTTTATGGAATATAAAAGTGAGTAAGTCTCCGGGTCCTGACAGGATATTCCCTCGGACCTTGAGGGAAGTTAGGGTAGAAATAGCAGGGGCTCTGACAGAAATAATTCAAATGTCATTAGAAACGGGAATGGTGCCAGAGGATTGGCGTATTGCTCATGTTGTTCCATTGTTTAAAATAGATAGATAGATATACTTTATTAATCCCGAGGGAAATTTGGTTTCGTTACAGCCATACCAACCAAGAATAGAGCGTAAATATAGCAATACAAAAACCATCAACAGTCAAACAACGAAATGCAAACTATGCCAGATGGAAAATAAATCCAGGACCAGTCTATTGGCTCAGGGTGTCTGACCCTCCCCGGGAGGAGCTGCACGTTCAATGGCCACAGGCAGGAACGACCTCCCGTGCCGCCAAGTATTGTATCACTGTGGAATGTGGCCGAAGTCCAACAGTAAAAAGTTCAATATCCAGTCTGCAAACACGTTCCTCGATCGTAATATGCCCCGGATTGCACCATCTGTTGTTAACCAGATCAGTAAGCACCCAATTCCTTTACGCTTACTGCTCCCAGTGCACTTCCGGTCAGCCAGAACAGTATTACCCACTGAACTCCTCTTCTCCATAAGTCTCTGTTGTCTCGACCCAGTCCTCGTTCCTCGGCTTTGTGATCCCCCTCTGCATCCTCTGTGTGTTTTCCTCCGGATTTCAGCAGGGGTGTCCGCCGCTCTGCTCGCTAAACCAGCCGGCATTAGCTGGTTTCTGGAATACACAATGCGACCTTGCTTCTAAGGGTTCTAAGAGTAAACCTGGCAATTATTGGCCTGTGAGTTTGATGTCAGTGGTGGGTAAGTTGATGGAAAGTATTCTTAGAGATGGCATACGTAATCATCTGGATAGACAGGGTCCGATTAGGAACAGTCAACATGGATTTGTGCGTGGAAAGTCATGTTTGACAAATCTTATTGAATTTTTTGAAGAGGTTACTAGGAAAGTTGACAAGGGTAAAATGGTGGACGTTGTCTATATGGACTTCAGTTAGGCCTTTGACAAGGTTCCACCCGGAAGGTTAGTTAGAAAAGTTCAATCATTAGGTATTAATATTGAAGTAGTAAAAGGGATTCAGCAGTGGCTGGATGGGAAACGCCAGAGAGCAGTGGCGGATAACTGTTTGTCAGATTGGAGGCCGGTGACTAGTGGTGTGCCTCAGGGATCTGTACTGGGTCCAATGTTGTTTGTCATATATATTAATGATCTGGATGATGGGGTGGTAAATTGGATTAGTAAGTATGCAGATGATACTGAGGTGGCATTGTGGATAATGAAGTAGGTTTTCAAAGCTTGCAGAGAGATTTAGGCCAGTTAGAAGAGTGGGCTGAAAGATGGCAGATGGAGTTTAATGCTGATAAATGTGAGGTGCTACATTTTGGTAGGACTAATCAAAATAGCACATACATGGTAAATGGTAGGGCACTAAAGAATGCAGTAGAACAGAGGGATCTAGGAATAATGGTGCATAGTTCCCTGAAGGTGGAATCTCATGTGGATAGGGTGGTGAAGAAAGCTTTTGGTATGCTGGCCTTTATAAATCAGAGCATTGAGTATAGGAATTGGGATGTAATGTTAAAATTGTACAAGGCATTGGTGAGGCCAAATTTGGAGTATTGTGTACAGTTCTGGTCACCGAATTATAGGAAAGATGTCAACAAAATAGAGAGAGTACAGAGAAGATTTACTAGAATGTTACCTGGGTTTCAGCACCCAAGTTACAGAGAAAGGTTGAACAAGTTGAGTCTTTATTCTTTGGAACGTAGAAGGTTGAGGGGGGACTTAATAGAGGTATTTAAAATTATGAGGGGGAATAGAGTTGACGCGGATAGGCTTTTTCCATTGAGAGTGGGGGAGATTCAAACAAGAGAACATGAGTTGAGTGTTAGGGGGCAGAAGTTTAGGGGTAACATGAGGGGGAACTTCTTTACTCAGAGAGTGGTAGCTGTGTGAAACAAGCTTCCAGCAGAAGTGGTAGAGGCAGGTTTGACATTGTCATTTAAAGTAAAATTGGATAGCTATATGGACAGGAAAGGAATGGAGGGTTATGGGCTGAGTGCAGGTTGGTGGGACTAGGTGAGAGTAAGTGTTCGGCATGGACTAGAAGGGCCGAGATGGCCTGTTTCTGTGCTGTAGATGTTATATGGTTATTGTAGCAATAGACAAATTGCAATGGGTCCAGGTCCTTGCTGAGGCAGAAGTTGAGTCTAGTTATGACCAGCCTCTCAAAGCATTTCATCACATTAGACGTAAGTGCTACTGGGCAATAGTCATTAAGGCAGCTCACATTATTCTTCTTAGGCGCTGGTAGAATTGTTGCCTTTTTGAAGCAAATGGGAACAATAAGAGGTTGAAAATGTCCTTGAATACGCCCACTAGTTAGTTAGCACAAGTTCTCAGAGCCTTACCAGGTACTCCACCGGGTTTCAGGTCTCTCAAACTTTTCCCAAAAATAAAAATAAGTTGTGGAAACCAAATCAAATTTTATACAGATCAGTATAAGGTACTTTGTAAATCATTCGTTGTGTCTCTGAAAGGTAAATAGACAAATACATGCAATTGATGCTATTTAAAAACTGTTCGCTCTAAGCCAGCCACACAAGTGCATGAGACTGACACTAGTTAGAAAGTATTCAGCCATAGTCTTCTGTCCAATTAACTGGCATAGTACCCTAAATAACTAAGTGAACCCCGGCTATTTTCTTGATTAGATTTTGTTCTTTCTGAGCTGCCCCAATTAAATGATAGCATAATTAACTGGAATCCACTGTACATTGAAGCAACCTGAATTTTTAAACCCATTGACAATTGTACCTGATTTTTTTTTGCATCATTCAACCAAATTTTATTCAAAATACTCCCCCCCCACCTTACCAAATATTGTACGTATACACCATTCAACCTGTGAATCCACTTTACTACCTTCCCCAAGGATAGGCTATAGAAATTACCCTAAAACTCATTAAGCTTCTCTTCCATCTTCAACCTTGGTTTAACATTTCCTACCAGCAAATCCATAGGACATGCAAATACTGTAGTCCATAGTGTTCCAAGTATCAATAACTTCATTCAATAATACAGTCGAGACTTAATATTATTCAGGCAGGTGGAGCTCATCAGCCTTGGATGGCAGCCCGCCTAGGAGAAGGAAAACTCTGGTCTTTAACCTATGCTGCTTTGCGGCCCTACCAACCCATAGGAAAGGCTTCGGGAGTAAACTCAGAGGAAGAAATACGGAGCTGGAGTCCCAAAGGCAGTTTGATGCTCTTTACAATTTCGCTCTGACAACCACTGCAACGACACTGGTGCCATGCTGAATCGGCGCTTGCCCTTCCCTTAGACTACATCAGTGACGTGAAGAGAAGGAATCTGCTGCATAGACAACAGTTTCCCGCCCAGGCTTGCGCCTTGGAGAGGCCACAGTCATCCAGAAGCGCAAACCCATGATCCCCTGGGATCGACGGCTGCCTACTCAAGAGACTTGTACACAAGTGGTCTACATTCCAAGTTATTCATTCATATTCTCTTTTGGAAAATAATTTCATGCCTCACATTTCCTTCACAATTCGGCCGTGCAAACTTTGGAGTTGATGACTATAGATACAGATTATTCCTTCACGTTACTTTCAACTCATTTTGTAAAAATCCATGACATACTGAACTCCACCAACACCATCCAACCCCTTAATCATGTGGCAAAGAATCTTTGACAACAGCCTCTATCTGATTGGCTGAGTGTGGGATTGAGGTGCATGGCATAAAGGAAAGAGGGTTTTACATACATTTTTGGCTAGATTTAGTAGGATTTCTGTTGAGACTCTGGAAGAGACTAAAATAACATTCAAAAAAAGAGCATATCAATTTTTAAATCAAATATTTGTATAATTAAATACTGAAAAGTTAATTCTAAAACTAGAAGTTCTTAGATGTGCAACTAGAAAAATAAATAGCAGCAAGATTAAAAAAGCAAAATTAGAAGCTTTTCATACGGGGCAGGTAAGGAGATAAGGTGAGAGGGGGGAATGGTGAGGGGGGAGGCATTACCAGAAGTTCGAGAAATTGATGTTCATGCCATCAGGTTGGAAGCTACCCAGATGCAATACAAGTTGTTGCTTCTCCAACTTGAGTGTGGCCTTATCGCAGCAGTAGAGGAGGCCATGGATGGACATATCGGAATGGGAATGGGAAGTGGCATTAAAATGAACGGCCACTGGCAGATCCCGCTTTCTCTGGCGGACGGAGCATAGGTGCTCAGCGAAGCAGTCTCCCAATCTATGTCAAACCTCACCGACATACAGGAGGCCACACTGGGAGCACCAGATGCAGTTGATGACCCCAACAGACTCACAGGTGAAGTGCCGTTGCACATCATCAAAACCACACCATCCGCACCATGAAATATGGCAGTGGCTACATCATGCTGCTTCACTGCATCAGCCCCTGGAAGATTTGTGAAGGTAGGAGGGCAAAATGAATGCAGCAAAATACATGGAAATCCTGATGCAGTCTGCAAGACAACTGCGACTTGGGAGAAGATAGGTTTTCCAGCAAAACAATGACCCCAAACATAAAGCCAAAGATACATAAGAATGGCTTAAAAACAAAGTTAGTCATAGTCATACTTTATTGATCCCGGGGGAAATTGGTTTTCATTACAGTTGCACCATAAATAATTAAATAGTAATAATAAAATCATAAATAGTTAAATAGTAATATGTAGATTATGCCAGGAAATAAGTCCAGGACCAGCCTATTGGCTCAGGGTGTCTGACCCTCCAAGGGAGAAGTTGTAAAGTTTGATGGCTACAGGCAGAAATGACTTCCTATGACGCTCTGTGTTGCATCTCGGTAGAATGAGTCTCTGGCTGAATGTCCTCCTGTGCCCAACCAGTTAACGTCCTGGAATGGCCAAATCAGAGTCCAGACCTCAATCCAATTAAGAATTTGTGCTGGACTTGAAAAGACCTGTTCACTCATGATCCTCATGCAATCCTACAGAGCGTGAGCAGTCTTGAAAAGAAGAATGGGGGAAAGTTACAGTGTCCAGATGTGCTGAGCTGATGGAGACCTACTCACACAGACTCAAAGCTGTAATTGCTGCCAAAGGTACATCTATTAACTACTGACATGAGGGTGGTGAATATTTATGCAATTGTGTTGTGTTTTATATTTGCAATTAATTTAGATCACTTTGTGGAGATTTGCTTTCACTTTGACATGAAAGAGTATTTTCCTGTGAATCAGTGTCAACAAATAAGCTAAATTGAATCCACTGTGATTCAATGTTGTAAAATAATAAAACATGAAAACTTCCAAGGAGGGTGAATACTTTTTACAGGCACTGTAATTCTATCAGGGCAGTGGAATATCTGACACTAGATTTCTAGTGCCTCTTTTCCTTGAACCATAATATCCCTGCACAACATTAATTTGATTTCATGTTAAGCTCCCAATTTCACCTGTAATACAAACAGACTGCATGCAGTTTACTTCCTCATACCTGAATTTCTCCAACTCAGTGAAGCAATTCAGCATGCATAATTTCAAAGCACAATATAGATACTGTTTCAATACAAAATATTTTCATCCTAATGACGAGCTAGATTTACCACTATTAAGATGGAATTCACTATTTTGCAGTGGTTGATATAGGAACAGCAAAATAAAATATTATACCTCAAGTTTCCACACCTTTATTATCTAGGAATGAGCTGTGTTGCATGAAGTCCACAGCAAAATATAACCAGCAAAATTGTCCTCTAGGAACTTGGAACATTTTCTGTAAACAAGAATCAATCTAGAAAGACTTTGTTACCTGTGTAATTGCTTTTTCAATAAATGAAAAGGTTACAGTTTGTTAATGGTGATTATCAGAGAGCCATACTGAGAATTCACAGCACAATAATGACTTCAGTTAAATTCATGCAACACTTGGGTTTCTTTGTTTTCACTCCAAGATGTCAACCCTACATCAAATGTCAACCCCTCTTTTACTCCCTGTACACCCATCACTGTATCGCCACCCACAACTCCAATCTGCTAGTTAAATATGCCAACGACACTAGATTGATTGGCCTTATCTCAAACAATAACGATGTGGCCTACAGGGAAAAAGTCATCTCTCTAACACAGTGGTGACAAGAAAACAATCTCTCCCTCAATGTTGCAAAAACAAAGGAGCTGGTTGTGGATTACAGGAGGAATGGAGACGGGCTAACCCCTATTGACATCAATGGATCTGGGGTTGAGAGGGTAAACAGTTTCAAGTTCCTCGGCATCCACATCACGGAGAACTTCACGTGGTCTGTACACACCAGCTGTGTGGTGAAGAAGGCACAACAGCACCTCTTTCACCTCAGACGGTTGAAGAAGTTTGATATGGGCCCTCAAATCCTATAACTTTCTGCAGGGGCACAATTGACAGCACCGTGACTGGCTGCATCAATGCCTAGTATGGAAACTGTACCTCCCTTAATCGCAGGACTCTACAGAGTGGTGCGGACAGCCCAGCGCATCTGCAGTTGTGAACTTCCCATGATTCACGACATTTACAATGACAGGTGTGTAAAAAGGGCACATAGGATCATTGGGGACCCAAACCATCCCAACCACAATCTATTCCAGCTGCTACCATCTGGGAAGTGGTACCGCAGCATAAAATCCAGGGCCAACAGGCTCCAGGACAGCTTCTTCCACCAGGCCATCAGACTGATGAACTCACGCTGATTTGAGTGTACGCTATATTACATTGACTGTTCTATTATAAATTATTATAAATTACTATGATTGCACATTTAGATGGAGACGTAAAGATTTTTACTCCTCATGTGAAGGATGCAAGAAATAAAGTCAATTCATTAATTCTTAGGCAGAACAAAATTCTTTATGTTAAAATAGCGCCACATTAAATCAGATTTCATCCTAAAGAAGAAACAATGCAGTATCCATTTGTGCTATAAATAACTCTCACCACCTTTTAATAATTACTTAATATATCCTGGAAAACAGGGAAATTTTTACTTCCTTCATTAAAATCCCAGGTAATTATCACAAATAACAGGTCCATATACATTTCAACCATAATGATCTTTCTGCAAGTGATAAACATGGAAAAACTGAGACCAAAAGGAATATTTATATCATACAAAGCAACACACATAAAATGCTGGAGAACTTCAGCAGGCCAGGCTATGGAAAAGAGTAAACAATCAACTTTTCTGGCCAAGACCCTTCATCACAACTCTATAGATGCTCCCTGCCCTGCTGAGTTCCTCCAGCATTTTGTGTGTGTAGCTTTGCAGATTTTCTCATGTTTGTGATTTATGTCATACAATTTATTTTCAAAATCAGGGCATGGATAATGATTCTGAATATCACCAATACCTGCTGAATCTTCTTAGAATCTTTAAGAGGGCTTTCCTTGGCAGGCATTCTCCCAAATAATTTCCAGCTTGGAGCATTCTGCTCTAATGGTACGGAATCTTTGAGTTTCTTCGCAAACAGATTCCTGAAAAAGTAAAACCAAACAGCTATTAACTGGAATTTTCTCTATTTCTAAAGTGTGTCGAGCATACTGTTTGAGAATTACTACTCCATAGAGCAAGGGTTCCCAACCTGGAGTCCACCGACCCCTTGGTTGATGATAGGCATCTATGGCATAAAAAAGGTTGGGAACGCCTGCCACAGAGGATAAAAATCCCATTAACATCATACCATTCAGAAGCTCTGCATATTAAAAATATGGCCCTCCTGCTTATGGAACACCACCGGCAAATTCATTCAAAAGGCAATTGCTTAGCATTCACAAAGTACAAAAAAATCAAGTAAGTTCCTGGTGCTGAAAATCTGAAATCAAAAACCAGAACATGGTTGAACTACACCATGGTTTATTTAATATCATAGAGAGAAAACAGATTAAAATTATAACATATTACATCAAGCAGGATTTGCAATAAAGAAATTAAATAAAACAAGCCAGGCAGCAATCAGAGAGAGGAATAGAGTTAATCATTCAGGTCAATGATGCTAAAAACACTGCTCCACTGATGTCTGATCTGCTGAGTATTTCCAGTATTTTGAGGGGTTTTTTTTAAGTAAAATTTTCATTTATCAACTATTTGTATTCATTGAAGAGAAATCAAACTGCATGAAAAGAGATTCCAACTGCTTACATTTGACATCTGTTACTCTTGGCAGTGTCTAATTTACTTTAGTAGATCAATCCAGTTTGCTTTTATCAACTATATCTACTTTCTGGTCAGAACAGACTTACCAAAAGATTCAGACTCAGAAATAACAACAATTCAATAGTTTATAACAGATTATTTATGCATGGAATGTGCATACATCATCAACCACCATTACCAGCAGTCTAGAAAATGAAATAGATTCCAACGTCGCATGCTTTGAGGGGGAGGGGGTGGGGAATGTCGACTCAGACCACGAGAGGCCAGCGTCAGGCATTTTCATGCCTTATAAGGCGCAGATTAGAATGTGCAATGTGTGGTTAAGTGCCTTGCTCAAGGACACAAACACGCTGCCACAGCTGAGGCTCGAACTAGCCACCTTCAGATCACTAGACGAATGCCTTAACCACTTGGCCACGTGCCCAACATGCTTTAATTCATTACAAATGTTTCTACTTTTAAATGGGTGCATGAAGTAGTTTATACTATCTTTGGCACAATTTGCAACATTTTTCATCTGTCAAAAAATCATGTTTATTTTAGCAGATACCAATTCAGAGAACAGAGGATGATACTGAGTTATACTTAATTTTGATTGAAATAGCTTCACATTGTAGTGAAATTTTGTTCTTTACTAGAAAACTTTGTGAATGTGATTTGATGACTATCAGTGCATGCCAATTACTCGAACAATGATGTAGATTACCACTAGAAAAATCAATGGAAACAGGAACATTATCTCATATCTTGAAACATTCCACCATTAAAAGAATGCTTTTAAATAAATATTGATAAAGGAACTAAAATTTCAAATACATTGGATTATACTGTTGACCAATGAAAACCATAAACAAATCCATTACTCTGTTAACTTGTACTGTTATCTCAAATGTATTGTTTTGTTAATCTATTGCCATATTTATAAACTATTTTGAGAATAGTTTCCTAAGGCAGGACACCAGGTATTCTTGGCAGTACATACGAGATGTAGAAGTACTTTTTTTAAAAAAAAACAAAGAGCAGATCTATAAACCAACATTCAATAATAGCTACAACTAGCATTTATATACTTACGGAATCACATGAGAGTTCAATTCAACTTATTTTGGTGTTGTTATATAAGAAAAGTAGCACACAATTAGCACACAATAAGATGTCACAAACAACATGATCAGATACAAGTATACACTGTTGGTTGAGAGAAATATCATCCAGAATTTGCATTTCGTGCTGAAACAAGAGCATACTTCACCAGTCTTAAAAGAAAATTTCAAACAAATCTGAAAAATGGATCTTGAAAACTCAAAACACAGGTAAACAGGTTGACGAGGAACACTTATGACATGCTTGCCTTTGCCAGTTGAGGTACTAAGTACAGAGCTGGTACGTCATGTTGTAGCTATGCAAAATACTGTGTGCATGCGTCTGGTTGCCCCATGACTGGAAAGATGTATTTAAGATATAGCTTGCAGAAAAAAAAATTCACAGGGATGTTGGCTGGATTGGGGGGCTTGAGTTACCAGGAGAGAATGGATAGATTGGGTTCAAGGAAGTGCAACTGTGCAAAGAAGGTTGAGACGTGACTTGATAAAATTAAGAGGGATATAGACAGGGAAGGCAGCAAATGTCTGTTGCCCATGGTTTTCCAGTTCTAAATCTAGAAGGCATTGGATTAAGGAGTGAGGGAGAAAGCTCAGAAGTTCTGTGGGGTAGAGGTATCTGGAATGAACGGCCAAAGATGATGGTGGAGACAGGAACAGTAGCAATAAGGGGCCCTGGACACAAACTTGATGATCAGGTCATAAAGGACTATTAAATTTATGCAGACAAGTGAGATTAGTACAGGCAGGCATCATGGTCAACATAGACAATAGGGTCAAAGGCCTGTTTCTATACCACACAACTACCTACTGCCCTCAGCCTTGTGAGACAATAAACACGGCTTGGTACAAGTTCAAAAAGTACTTCTGATGGGCAAACTCACCCAGTCGGCTAATCAACCGTATTTTTGTGTACACACAGCACCCGAGGAAACTGAGGTTTTAAACATGACACAATGTTGTTTGGATTGGAAAATCTCTTAAATATACAGACTAAAACATTAATGTTTTCAAATATCATGCCTTATTCTAAAATGATAAAATGTGAGTATTGAGTTTTACGTCCGAAATGTTTGCTGACCAGTCATGACAGTTTAATATGGCACTAAAGTTGATATAGACGTCAAGCAATTAAAAAGATTTCCAGCATATTTGGAAGAGGAAGCTATGCATAAATGCAGATCAATTCAGCTAAATTTCCCTTGGCCACAGTGGAGAATGTTAGCAACAGTGCAGTCTGTATGCGATGAGCACTGAAGAGATTTGGGATTTTTGTATTCATGTGACATGTTGGTGCAGCAATTAACGTTGCCACCTGCTACCTCCAGGGAGAAGGGTTCGATTCTATTCTTGTGTGGAGCTTACACTGCAACTAGATCTCATAAAGACATGCTGGTAAGTTACCCAGTAGTGTTGGCTATAGGCAGAAAAAAAAAGAATGGACTTGTGCGAGTTGCGAGGGTTCTGAGAAATGAGGGTGACAGGAATTAATTTAATAGGATTGGTACCTTAACAGCCTACTGGACCAGATGGGCAGAGCAGCCTCCTAAAATATTGTTCTAAGCATGAAATAAGATCTCCCAAATTCTGTGAATTGCACAAACTAATGATAATGTTAATGAATGTTGATAATTTCAACTTTATTATCACTGCAATACAAGACGAGAGAAATGCCCACGTTCTTCTTTGAACAGTCATTGGATGTAGACCTCCATATTATGCCTCAGTCAAAGATCTTTGCACATGACTGCAGTCAAAATATCTCTTCTTCCCCACAGTGCTCCTCACTGCCATACAGTATATTCTAATTTTCTGTTGCATTCAATTGGCTCATTCAAATTAAGAGCAAATTTCAAACTGCAATATTTATACGTTAAAAGTATATCCTTATTATCCTTTCAACTATGTTTCAACAGGAGGAAATACAAACTATATTTTGAGTGTAGGCACAATGTCACATGACATTATAAAACCATCTGTGTGAAACAAACAGACTTAGATTCAAAGCAGCAGATTTCAGCCCAGGAATCACTGAATATAATTTTATTAAAAACCTTCAGGAAATACAATTTATAGTTTACTTTTAGCTTTTATGAAAAGCCCCATAGTGAGTATGAAAACAGCATTCAGTCATGTACAACATAACTGGGCATAAAGTTCCAAATTGAATGAAGTTAGCATTTAATACTATCCAATTATTTATTTCAATCCTATCTGTGAAAGATTCCCCTGTCCAATTAAACAACTTAAATGTGCCTTTAAAGCTTAAAAATGCATCTCAATTTTACTCCAAGACTGCCTTAACATATTTTAAGATCTTCCCAGCAATGGAACGGCAGATAGAAGAAAATTAGGTTGAAGCAGTTCAACTACAATATATGCATTCTCAGTTAATATTTCCTGACCAACAAAAATCCCACTGGTTCTTCTATCAGAATTTAATGGGGAAATGTGCACTATGCATTTACAAAATATTCCTGATCAAAAATATTAAACACGGGACAGTTAGACCTGAAATAATCATCTACATCTTGCCTTGCCAGCAAACAGTAATAGTACAGTGGACAAGCTCAAGGAGGGACGGATTGCAGTCAAATCTTCACACAATTTTTTTTAAAAGGGTAAAAGCAATTCACAATTATTAAATTATTAAATTCCAAGCTAAAATTCTAAAATTAGCATTAGTTCTTTACCATAAATCTCAAATACTGGGAGACTGGAGGCTTTCTAGGATGTATCAATTCTCTAAATCGAGGAGACTGGATTTACCAATGCCTAAATGTAAAAGCTAGCAATAAAAGCCAAGCTTAGTTAACAGCTGCCAACACAAACCATGCACTTTCAGAGAAGGAAGCTGCATATTAAATTAATTTCCTGCAAGAACTCTATCTTAACACTACAGTTTTACAAACAACAAGTGCTGTCAACTAAAAGGCAGCTAATCTAAAGGCACATAAGCAGGTCATTTTATTTACTAGAGTGAACAGTGGCCCATTCATAAAGGCATGTCAATGTTCTGATCACACTGCCATACAGCAGTACTGAAAATTGTCTAACAAACTGTGGGTTGCTGTATCAATTCTGATGGAGTTACTATAATTCCATCTTTGTTTTCTGTTTCTGATAACGGTATTACAGTACATTTATTTTAAGCATATTTATACATAAACAATTCTTAAGTGATACTGCAGAGATGATTTGAATAGTTAATTTTTCTTCCAACAATTCTGCTTACTCCACAGAAGCATTTTATTTTATTTATTTTTATTTAGAGATATGGTGTGGAACAGGCCCTCTGGCCAATGAGCCACATTGCCCAGCAAATCACCTATTTCACACTAGCCTAATCACGGGACAATGTACAATAACCAATTAACCTACTAACTGATACATCTTTGGACTGTGGGAAGAAACACACACTGTCATGGGGAAAATATACAAGTTCCTTACAGATGGTGCTGGAATTGAACCCCGGGCTCCAGCAGATTTTAAATACATTTTATTTCTAAATGGGAATTAAGATTATTACATTGTGAATATAGTTTAAGGGTCCAGAATGTCAAGTCATGATCACAAGATTCAAACACAAAAATCTGGCACACAAGAATAAATGTAGGACATCAATGGATCTGGGGTTGAGAGGGTGAACAGCTTCAAATTCCTCAGCATAAACATCACTGAGGATCTCACATGGTCTGTACGTACTGGCTGTGTGGTGAAAAAGGCACAACAACGCCTCTTTCACCTCAGACGGTTGAAGAAGTTTGGTATGGGCCCTCAAATTCTAAGAACTTTCGAGAGGGGCACAATTGAGAGCATCCTGACTGGCTGCATCATTGCCTGGTATGGGAACTGTACTTCCCTCAATTGCAGGACTCTGCAGAGAGTGGTGTGGACAGCCCAGTGCATCTGTAGATGTGAACTTCCCACTATTCAGGACATTTACAAAAACAGGTGTGTAAAAAGGGCCTGAAGGATCACTGGGGCCCCGAGTCACCCCAACCACAAACTGTTCCAGTTGCTACCATCTGGGAAATGGTACTGCAGCATAAAAGCCAGGGCCAACAGGCTCAGGGACAGCTTCTTCCACAAGGTAATTAGACTACTTAATTCATGCTGATGCAACTGTATTCCCATGTCATATTGACTGTCCTGTTGCACATGCTATTTATTATAAATTTCTATAAATTGCACATTGCGTATTCAGACAGAGAATCCTCATGTATATGAAGAATGGAAGTAATAAAGTCAATTCCACTTAATACCTTCAACCTTCTCTACAAAATTCCAAATTATGAACCAAACTTAAATTGCAACAGTGGTCAAGAACGGAGCTTAAATTCTCAAATTATATGCCTGAAAAAGTACAAACTAAAATGCACAAGACAAATACAGGAGAGAGAGAAAAAAGAAAAACATTAATAATCCCCAATAGTTCGATGAATGCACAGATAGAGGAAGGAAAGGAAAGCAGCAGGTATAGAGTCAAGGCTTATTAACCCAATTAATTCACCACTACACCACCACCTTAACTAAATGTTATCACTAAAACCAAAGGGTAAGAAAGACTTCATAAAGACTTGAGGCTGTGAAATTCATTTCAATGTTTAGTGAATGAAGAAAAGCTTAGGCAGTCTTAATGTTATCCCATACTTATCAATGGTGCTTGAGAGCTTCAAGTTCAGGTGTAAATATCACCAACAGCTTGAGCTGGCCAAATGAGGTAGACACTATGCCATAATGACTATGGTGTAGAAATCACACTAAAGCTCAGAAATTCAGCATCTCCATTGACCATCACCAATATTTATAGATTGAAAGCATCCTATCCCGTTGCACCAAAGTAGGACAACTACTCTGCCCAAGACTGTAAGAAACTGCAGACAGCCTTGAACACAGGTCAGTCCATTACGAACACTAGCCTGGCCTCCATGGATTTCTACACATCTCGCTGCCTCAGAAAAGCAACCATAACCAAAATACCGTCCTGCCCTGGACATTCTCTGCCCCCCCCACCATGCAGGAAAAGGAAAAGCTTGAAAATGCACACCACCAGGCTCAAGGACAGCTTCCATTCCACTGTTAGGACTCTACGTTGACCTCTTGCACTTCAAAGATGAACTCATCCTCACAATTTACCTCATTATGGCCCTTTGCACCTTATTGTCTACCTGACTGCACTTTCTTTGTATTATAACACTATATTCAGCTTTTCCTTAGTACCATCTTGATGTAGTTATGTTTTAAATAATCTGTAAGGATGCGTGCAAAACTCTCTCACAGTTTTTCCATGTGATAAAAAACCAATACCACAAAATATTAATGATGACAGAAAAATGAAATGGTAAAGTAGACAATTCAGATTACACCCATTAATTCAGTTTTGGACAAATCCCAACAGACTGAATGCCCTGCTTCTATTTTTTATTCTATGTCTAATGCAATATTCAAATTACTTCAACCAAAAAGAATTAAGTGATCCCAAGCTTTAGGTTGGGAGCAGCAGAACCACTAGCTATCCCTCTAAAAGAATGAGCAGCATACACAAAATACTGAGGAACTCAGGCAGCTTCTATGGAGGGGAATAAAGAGTCAACATTTTAGGCCAAGACCTGGAAAGAGGGAAGAATTCAGAAAAAGAAGGTAGGAGGTGGGGAAGGAGTACAAGCTGGCAGGTGATACGTGAAGCCAGGTGACGGGGGGGGGGGGGGCTGAATTGAGAAGTTGGGATGTGATAAGTGGAAGAAGACTAGGATGAAGGAGTCTGATAGGGGAGGACCATGGAAGTAAAGGAAGGGGGAGGGAAGTGATGGGCAGGTGAGAAGAGAAGGGGTGAGAGAAGGAAAGCAAAATGGGAACCGGAAAAAGCAAGAACACAAGGAGGAAAATTATCAGAAGTTAGGGAAATCGATGTTTATGCCATCAGCTTGAAGGCTACCCAGAGGGAATACGAGATGTTGAGATTTCATTTAAAATTACTGGAAATTCTGTTTCATACCATCTGTTCAAATATTCCCAAGACTTATGAAGAAGCTTATTTAATCCTAAATCAAATAAAACACTTCTAGGACATTTTTTTTTAATTATCAGTAATATTTATAAATGGGAAATGATCTATTAATAACATGCCATCTTGTTTTAGATGAAGGTCCCAATGCAAAGAAAGTTGTCGTTCTCTAACAGATCTTAACTAGTTTCCAACGCAAACACAAGGAATTCTGCAGATGCTGGAAATTCAAGCAACACACATCAAAGTTGCTGGTGAATGCAGCAGGCCAGGGCATTAGTGGAAGTTAGAGAAGTCAATGTTCATGCCATCAGGTTGGAGGCTACCCAGACGGAATATAAGGTGTTGTATTCCCTCGCCCTCCCCCTCCTGGCTTCTATCATTTTGGATCTCCTGCTCCTGCTCCCCCTCCCACTTTCAAATCTCTTACTAGCTCTTCTTTCAGTTAGTCCTGACGAAGGGTCTCAGCCCGAAATATTGACTGGACCTCTTCTTAGAAACGCTGCCTGGCCCGCTGCATTCACCAGCAACTTTGATGTGTGTTGCTTAACTAGTTTCCATATTCTTTAAATATGCAGTTCCTCAGTCAAAGCAAAGACATCCTCAATTTTATCCACACATTTAAATTTATTTTTTTGAATGATGTATAATATTAGAATAGAGGTTGATCATCAGTAATTATGAATACCCCCAAGGCTATCAGAAAGGCAAGTTACTCAAAATTATCTGAAAGAAATGGCTGGCAGAAAACAAAAATTTAATAATTTAAATCAGTTTTCATTCATAGCACACAAGCTCACTATTCAGGATTTTGATTATATATTGTGCAGTTAAAAGAGAAAGTTCAGAAAAAAAAATGTTGAAGGAAACAGGGACAATCAAACCACAACAAAATCTGCTGGAGGAACTCAACAGTTTAAGCAGCAGCTGTCTGGTGAGGGAGATAATCATCAACACTTCAACCCAAAATGTCTACGATCCACTGTACCCCAGCCCCCACCAATACCACTGAACCTGCTGGGTTCCTGTTGCTCCAGATTCCAGCATTTGTACTCTCGTCTGTTCCAAATTGAACCCACTGAAGCCTGAATGCACCAGATTTGGGTTGAATATTTATCTGATAAACTTTACAAGTTTAGCCTAGCCAGCATTGGCTAGATCTGATCACAGTACTTTCATAAAGATTTGGATTGTTTGTCCAGTGCACTGTATGTGCCTCTATCCTCAATCAATATTTAGTATTTCATCCTCATACAGATCAATAGTAAGTCTGCATTACTATTTTTACTGCAGTGATTATTGCATTGAAAATAATTTAAAATACTTACATGTGAGACTCTTTTGGATTGGCTATAGTTGGGCCATATTTTAACTCTGCATCAGGCCTCTTAAAATGTCAGTGAGCCACCTGGAGGTACTTCTGCACCATCTTGTGGCGGTTTAATGTTTCTTTATGTCAAAAAATATTTGAGCAATATTTAAGGGATTTAATTCTAACTTTGAATTAAGGTACAAGTTACATTTTTAGTAGCAGATAAGCTATTTAAGTGAACTGATTATTTATGTATTTTTCTATGCCTTGCTCATTGAAGTGTCTAATTGTTGATTAAATATAGTGATTGTATCGAATTCCAATACATCCTCTGGCAACGAGTTTCAGATATCAACCACTGTGTAAAAAGTTCCCTTGGATCCCCTCAAACTCCTTCCTTTCACCTTAAACCTGGATTTTCCATGGCAGAAAAGAATCTGACCATCTATATCTGTGCACCTGTATCAAGTCATGCCTCAGCCTCCTTTGTTTCAGGAAAAACCTAGTTTATCCAATCAAATCTCTTTCTATAATAAAAGATCTCTCATCCAAGCAACAATCTGATGAATCTCCTACTCACTCTATCAAATGGAACCACACTTTTCCTACCGTCTGGCAACCAGAAATGTCCACAATAATTCGAATACAGTCTAACTAGTGCTTTGTAAAGTTGCAACATAATCCCTAACTTTTATATTCTTTGCCTAGATGTATGAAGGCAAACATGCTATATATGTCTTCTACACCACCCGATCTATACTGTCACCACTTTCAGGGAACTACGTATTAGAGCCACAAAGACCATGGATTCATCAACATTCCACAGTGCAATGTCATTTGCTGAACATGTCTTTTCCCTATTTACCTTCCCAAAATGCATATTGCACTCTCTGCTTTCTGCAGGGATCACTCCAATCCCACTCCCGTTCTGACATATCCGCCCATACCTTCCTCTTGTGTCACAATTAGGACACTCTCAGGGTGGAAGAGCAACACCTCATATTCCACCTAGGTAGCTTCCAACCTGATGGCATGAACATCGATTTCTCTTTCTTCCCTTTCTCCCACTGTCCACTCTCCTCTCCTATCAGATTCCTTCGACTCCTGACTTTATCACCTTCTTAGCTTGTCATTGTTCTCCTCGCATCCCCCCCCCCCAACTTTTATTCTGGTGTCCTCCCCCTTTCTTTCCAGACCTGGTGAAGGGTCTCAGCCCAAAATGTTTTCACAGATTTATTCATTTTCACATATGCTACCTGACCTGCTGAGTTCCTCCAGCGTTTTAAGTGTTGCATCTTGCACTTTAAATTCTATCTGCAAACAATTAGCCCAGCTTTTCATCTGACCTGTATTCTGCTATAAGATGAAACAACTTTCCTTGCTATCCAGAATACCACCAGCATTATCATGCCTCTGACATTCACATCCAAGTCATTAACATACATCACAGACAACAAAGGTCACAGGATCAATCCACCACTGGTCACAAACTTCCAATCAAAAAGGTGCTCTTCCACCTACCTTCTATCAAATCAATTTTGAATCCAATCAGCTGGTTCACCTTTGATCCCATGCACCTTAACATTGTGGGCTAGCCTACTACATGCAACCTTCTCATATGCATTATTGAAGTCCACACCGAGTGTCTACCATTCTGCCACCAGTCTTCCTAGTCGTATCCTTAATAGAAACAGGATTTCCCCAAAGGTCATGGTGCCTATTCCAGGTCATTTCCGGACTTTCCAACTGTACACAAATCCTATTTTTAGGATATTCTCTATTAGTTTCCCAACTTCTTACCCAAGACATACCAACCTGCAGTTTCCTGGTTTTTAAAAATATAGAAATAACAAATGCTAACTTCCAATCTTCTGGTACATCACCCATGGTAAACAAACATGCAGAAAATCTATCAGGGCCCCAGTTATCTTCTCCCATGCTTTCCATGGCAATGTAGGAAAGATTTCAACTGGCCCCAAAAAACCCTTACACGTCCCATGACATTCAAAGCCTTGTTAATACTGACCCACTCCAGATTATCTATGTATCCTTCCCTGAACTCATCATATGCTTCTTCTTTGTGAATACTGACTAGAAGTATACATCTAGATACCATCACCTAGATCCACATATAGATTACTCCTAATTCATTCAGGCATTCACTTTTTCCTCTGACTATCTTCTTGCTCCACATAGGCTGAAACAAAGTTCTGGGATTGTTTTTATTAAGTAAAAAGAAACTGCTGCACCTGGTGACCCTGTGATCTCTGTCTCGGAGGCCAATGTTGGGCCACCTTCAAAGAGGGTGAACCCTTGCAAGGTGGAAGATCCCGACGCACCACTTGGTAAGGCTCTGAAAACTTGTGCTAACTAACTGGAAGGAGTATTCAAGGATATTTTCAGTCTCTCACTACTACGGTTATAAATTCCCACTTGCTTCAAAAGAGCAACAATTACACCAGTGCTCAAGAAGAATAATGTAAGCTGCCCTAATGACTATCGCCCTGTAGCACTCACATCGACAGTGATGAAATGCTTTGCGAGGTTGGTCATGACTAGACTGAACTCCTGCCTCGGCAAGGACCCGGACCGATTGCAATTTGCCTATCGCCATAACAGATCAACGGCAAAAGCAATCTTGATGGCTGTTCACACGGCCTTAGACCACCTGGACAACACAAACATCCATGTCAGAATGCTGTTCATCAACTATAGCTCAGCATTTAACATCTTAATTCCCACAATCCTGATTGAGAAGTTGCAGAACCTGGGCCTCTGTACCTCCCTCTGCAATTGGATCCTCAACTTCCCCACCAGAAGACCACAATCTGTGCGGATTGGTAATAACACCTCCTCCTCGCTGACAATCAACACTGTGCACCTCAGGGGTGTGTGCTTAGCCCACTACTCTACTCTCTCTATATCCACGACTGTGTGGCTAGGCATAGCTCAAATACCATCTACAAATTTGTTGATGAAACAACCATTGCTGGAAGGATCTCAGATGGAGACGAGAGAGCGTACAGGAGCGAGATATGCCAACTAGTGGAGTGGTGTCGCAACAACAACCTTGCGGTCAATGTCAGTAATACAAAAGGGCTGATTGTGGACTTCAGGAAGGGTAAGACAAAGGAATACATAACAATCCTCAGAGGGATCCGAAGTGGAGAGAGGGAGCAGTTTCACAATCTGAGGACCTAACCTGGTCCCAACATATTGATGCAGCTATAAAGAAGGCAAGACAGCGACTATACTTCATTAGGAATTTGAAGATATTTGCTATGTCAACAAAAACAATCAAAAACTTCTATAGATGCACTGTGGAGAGCATTCTGACAGGCTACATCACTGTCTGGGATGGGGGGGGGAGGAGCTACTGCGCAGAACCGAAAGAAGCTGCAGAGGGTCATAAATATAGCCAGCTCCATCTTGGGTACTAGCCTACTAAGTACTCAGGACATCTTCAGGGAGCAGTGTCTCAGAAAGACAGTGTCCATTATTAAGAACATGCAGCACCCACAGCGTGCTCTTTGCTCACTGTTACCATCAGGTAGAAGGTACAGAAGCTTGAAGTCATACATCAGCGATTCAGAAATAGCTTCTTCCTCTCTGCCAGCTGATCCCCAAATGGACATTGAATTTGTGAACTCTATCTCACTTTTTTAATATATATTATTTCTGTTTCTGCACTATTTTTTTATCTACTCAATTTCTTTTTCTTCTATCTTATGTATTGCATAGAACTGCTGCTGCTGCTAAGTTAACAAAATTTCACAACCCATGCCGGTAACAATAAACCTAATTCTGATTCTAATCAAATACACTTAGCTTGACACCAAGTACAAATAATTCTCAAATTTGACTTTGATGGCTTTCTGAAAGAAAGGTCTATAAAAATAATGCTATATGGCACAATGTTAAATAATGCACAAAGAGAATGATGCAGAAAGTTTCAAAGATGAAAGATAAAACTTGCCTGAGGGTATTCAGTACTCACTCACATTTACCCACCAGCTATGCACATGTTGTCAAGCCACAAACCTACTGTGATGCAGGGAGTTTTCTCAAAACTCTTACAGTTATTACACTAATGAAGCCTCTACAATAGTAGTTGAAAGACCATTTCAGTATTTTAATTCAGTAAGTCGTGTTGGTTTAACTTTGTTGAACACCTCCTTTGATGGGGCTTTGTTGAGAGGGAAACAGGATATATATTTAATAATTTCATGTTATAAATTTAATATTTCACATAGTTCTTCTCCAATAGCTGCACTGTTGAAATTTAAACCATTCAGGAAGACATACACTCAGTGACTACTTTTTTTTTAAGGTATAGGAGTAGAATCCTGTGTGGTAGTCTGTTGCTGTAGCCCATCCACTTCAAGGTTGGACATGTTGTGCGTTTAGAGATGCTCTTCTGCACAACACTGTATCCCAAGATTATGAGTTATTGCTGCCTTCTTGGCTCAAACCAGTCTGCTCTGAGCTCTCTCATTAACAAGGTGTTTTTGCTCACAGAACTGACACTGACTGAATGTTTTCTGTTTTTCACATCATACTCTAAATTCTAGAGACTATTGCCTGTGAAAATCCCAGGAAGTCAGCAGTTTCTTTGAAATTCCGACCATCCCATCTGGCACCAAAAATCATTCCACTGTCAAAGTCACATAGACCACATTTCTTCCCCATTCTGATGTTTGATCTAAATAACAAATGAACCTCTTGACCTCATCTGCATGCTTTTTTAACACTGAGTTGCTGTCATACGATTGGCTGATTAGATATTTGCATTAACAAGGTGTTTAGGTGTACCTAATAAATTTACCGAGTGTAGAAAATCTGAATGAGCATCAAAATCAATCAGCTATTTTGTAGAAGTCACTTATGCAGTAGGTGAATTGTTTTTAAAAAGCATCTGATATTATCTATTGGTTTTGCCTCGCTATCTAGGCAACTTCACAAACAAAACACGATGAATTTTGTTCAGAAAACAGGCTATCAACAATATTGAGGAATTCTCAGAATTGAACACTGAGAAACCACACAAAATCTCCTTGGATCTGTGCCTACAAGTTTAAACAAGTGACTACATTAGCAGAGTACAGTTCTCTGGCTTTTCATGTAAATATTTTTTTCATTACTTTCATAATTGCTACAATTTTCATATTCATTATCTTTATAGCAGATCTAATTTTCTTTAGGCTGTCCCTAACCAATGTTTCATAATTCTGTGGCCAACTAATGTTTAATTTGAATTAGATGACTATAGATACCTTTATTTTACAAGATTTCGGTTTAAATCAAAGTGATCCAAAGAAGATGATTGAGAATGATAATGTGCAGAAGCAGCACAAACACCATTCCTGCCACAAATTTCAAGTGAGCAAACAATTCTGCCATCTCTCTCTGGAGTAAGAAAGCACTATATCTAACAATTAAACGTTGCATAAGCACCATAATAAGAAATAGTATGTGGCAAAAGTAAGCCATGCCTTTGTCTGGGATTGTACTGTAGAAATCAAGAGATTAAAACAAAAAAAAAAAATGACTACAGCTTTAAATTTAACTTAAATGAAATAAAGAAATTTGTTGTAGAACCTAGAGTAGGAAGGTAGGAAAATCTAGAGAAATAGTTACAAGCACTACTTTACGAACATCCAACAGATATACTTCAGATCTAAATATTACTATATTTACATTTGCTATATTTACAGGAAGAGCTGTTATCTCAGTACAAAATAGGCATGTGCGGTGCCCAAATTCTGTGAAATATGACTCGAAAATAACAAAACAAGTTAGTCTAACAAACATACCAAGCTTGCACGACGGCGATATGTCAATTCAGTTAAATAAGAGTTATACAAAATGTGCAATATTGTTGCCTAAAAAGAAATACAACTTGATCCCAAGGGTAACACAATGACTGTATAGATTCACCTCCAGGCCCACATGACCTACTGTCACTATTGTTTGCATTCTCAATGATAATCCAAACTAATTCCTTGTAAACTTCACTTTATGATGTACAGAGCTACGAAGCATGTTAAAAATCAAAAATACACCATCAAAGCCACTCCACTGTCCAGAAAGAACAGAAAATTCAACCCCATCGGTTAACGTATGCTCAATCAACTCATTATCAAAACACTACTGGAGAGAGATTAACACAATCAAGTAACATTTATTTAATAATAACCTTGTCAAGTGAACAGTTGAGTTCCACTAGGACAAGTCCACTGTCGTCACTGTTATGGCCTTGTTCTAAATGCGAATGTACAAAATGAACACCAGCGGCTAAGTGAAAGTAATTAACCTTGAGCTAAATGTCAGTCTTTGAGATCCAGAGAATATTTGACAGAATGTTGCACAACATGTCTAAAGTGAATAATATCTGGGTAAAATGCCCCACAAATGACAAGATTTTATTCACAATTGTCAGAGATCAAACGTTTCAATGTCAGGACAATGGTGAGGATGGTCATCAGGGCAACACTCTCAGCCCTACCACCTTCAGTTGCAATGAACTTCTTTCCAATACGTTCAAAAATGAAGATCTGTTGAAGAATTGAGCCACAAAGTAAAGTTATTCATCCTCACAAGGAATCCCAAGTATGTCATTAATCCTCACAGAGAGTCCCAAGCATATCATACTGCAGTCATTGTATCTCCCTCACAGATGTCCTGGATACAAATAATTAAAGTTGCTAAAGCAAAGTCATATTAACTATTAAGTCTCCTCTCAATTCTCCAGCAGCTACAAAGCATCAGAAGTGTAACAAAGTACTCTCCAGTTAGATGAATGGACAGACCCGCAGCAATATTTGAGCACTGGAGTCTGCTGGCAATTCATTCAATTATCTAAATGCCCGTTTGTGCCGAGTGCCATGCAGCTTTACCATACA
Organism: Mobula birostris; assembly: GCF_030028105.1. Lineage (NCBI taxonomy): Eukaryota > Metazoa > Chordata > Chondrichthyes > Myliobatiformes > Myliobatidae > Mobula > Mobula birostris. The sequence continues at coordinate 154,150,441 of NC_092373.1, forward strand.
GCAGCTATTCTTTCAGTGAAACAGGAATACATCATTCAACTCACTACGCTTTGATTGAGGTTGAACCCCTTTCTGAACATCCATAATTTCTCCTTATACTTCTTGATATATTGTATTCAGACATCCATCACTTTAAAAAGATTGTGCCAACTGGCCTTCACAGCTTAATCATCTGAGTGAACAAATTTCTTCTCATCTAACTCTTGTATTTCCCTGCCATTGATGTAGGCCGGGGGTTGGCAATCTTTTTGCCTCTGTGGGCCGGATCACGTATTAATGGCCAGATAAATGCCATAAAAACTTGAAATATAGGAATTATCCATTTAAATACATCTAGTTATGTTTTGCCTGAAATGAATGAATAACACATGCTAGAAATCATTTGTGCTTAACCAAGGATGCCAATTAGTAATCAAAGAACTCAGTTTAGTTGCAATTTATTTTAATCAAGGCATCTTTTGAATCTATTAAAAGGACACAATGAATTTTAAACATAAAACGTATGAACATGATGCATTGAATGGTGGTAAATTAAGTATAATAAAAAAGAAAATTTTAATGCAAACAGTTGATAAATCAATGTGAAACTTGATGCTGTTTGTTGCTTGAAAGCTTCTCAATATTGGGTGTCAGACCTGTTGCCAAGAGCAAAGACATTATCCAGATGGGCATCAGTCAATCTTGTTCTCAAATGGTTCTTGGTGTGCTTCATTTTTGAAAATAATTGCTCACACAGATAAGTGCTGCCAAACAATGATGCCATCTTTTTTGCATGGCCCTCTAAGTTAGGATACTTCCCAACTGGTTGAATATATTTTCTATAGAAGTCAAGCACTGACATCTTCAGAATGAAATTTTGATCTCAATATATCGTCACACTGCATCTCAATCAATTCCATTTGAAAAATTTCTGATGCAGTGTCCACTTCCACATCAAATGGAGCAGCAAACAGCTTGAATTCATTTGCACGCAAGCGAAAATCAGCAAAACGAGATGAAAACACTTTTCTCAATTCTTGGACCATATTCACAAAAAGGCCTGGATCTTGTGCTTTACTTTTTTGAAAAGTGGGAAAATGTGCACAATTTCCTTTTTGGAGCTGGTACTCCCACAATTGCAGCTTTCTATGGCAGGCCTCGTAATGTCGCCTGATATTTGCCACCTTCTTCACAGCAACATTTTCTAGGCAAATGAAACAAACTGGTTTCCCAGCTTGCTCGATGAAGAAGTAATCTAGTGTCCAAGTGTCTTGGAAATTTTGGCACTCAGCGTCTACCTTCCTGTGTTTTGCATTCATTGCCATTGGAATTTTTTTCTTCAATTTTATTTCAAAACGCGAGTTATTCAACAAGTATCATAGCACATGTAAATATCTGGATATTTAATGTGGATTTCTTGTTAAAACACAGTGATGCTGTTTCTGTTTACAAATTTGAACGATCCCATCTGAAAACCTGAGCGTGCACAGAGAGTATCTAATACATATTAATAAGGTAGTCTGTCTTCCCGTCATTCGTATATATCAGTGTTTGGTTTAGAACAAAACGGAACCTGGGGCCAGTGAAACAAGATGCCATGCATGTCCATCAGTATGGTCGCGTGAAACACTCAGAATAAGGAAAAAAATCACTCGTGGGCCGGATAAGCATAGTATCCCAATATTTGCTTGCGGGCTGTAGGTTGCCTACCCCTGATGTAGGCAAACCTGTCTATACTTCACAGTCTTTCCTCTCCTTCCTTTGTTTAAATAGAATTACATTTACTATTCTCCAATCTGCAGGAATAAACTCACAACATAATGAAAGATGACAAAATGCATCCTGTGGCGACCCACTTTCCAGCGCACACGAACCGGCTCAGGCCATCTTCACCAGCAGGGGGAAAATCCCGCGAGTGGAAAGGGCCTGCGAATATGCATTCCACACAGCAGTCCCACCCGGGGAGGGTGGGAACGGAAAGGTTTTAAAGGAGGCCACGAAGTTTGAATAAATCTCTTTTATTGCAACTCCAACTCACCGACTACATGTCATTATTTTAGCGCTGTGTGTAGCATGCTGCTACAATTGGTGACCCCGACGGCCCAAACGATATTTGGACCAGAGATGACCGACGCCGCATCTGTTCATGCAGTTTCGTTAAAACTGCCAAGCTTCTGGACGTTGCGACCCCACCTATGGTTCGAACAAGCAGAAGCCCAATTCCACATTCGGCAGATAACCTCCGATTCCACTCGTTACTACTACGTGGTGAGCTCCCTCGACCAGGAGACAGCTGCACAAGTTGAGGTGTTTATACAGTCGCCCCCAGAGGATGGCAAATACACAACATTCAAAGCCCTGCTCATAAGGACTTTTGGGCTCTCATGGCGCGAACGAGCACGCCCCCTTACTGCACCTGGATGGTTTGCGAGACAGGCCACCGTTAGCATTAATGAACGAAATGCTGGCCCTGGCTGAAGGACACAAACCCTGCCTCATGTTCGAGCAGGCGTTCCTAGAGCAACTGCCCGAGGACATATGCCTGCTGCTGTCCGACGCAGATTTCAGCGACCTCTGGGAGGTGGCGGCCCGGGCAGATGTGCTGTGGAATGCCAAGAAGGAGAGAGGGGCATCCGTCGCACAGATCACCAAGCCGCATGCCCAACGACAGACCAGACCAGGCCCGGCAGCAGAGCCTACAAAACCCGGCGACAGGAGTGAGGAGCTCAACGAACAATGGTGCTTCTACCACCAGCGGTGGGGCACAGAAGCCTGCCACTGTAGACCGCCCTGCAAATTCCAGGAAACGCCAGGACCAGCCACCGCTGATGGCTACGGCAGCTGGCCATCAGGACAGCCTCCTGTATGTCTGGGACAAGCAGTCGGGATGCCGCTTTTTGGTCGACACCGGAGCAGAGATCAGCGTTTTACCTCCAACGGGTTATGATACCCACACCAGAGAACCAGGACCCACCCTGAGGGCCGCAAATGGCAGCACAATACGGACCTACGGCACCCACACAGTGCGGCTACAGTTCAGCTCCAGCCAGTTCACGTGGGACTTCTCACTGGCCGCCGTGGCCCAACCACTCCTGGGGGCAGATTTTCTGCGAGCTCACAGCCTGCTGGTCGACCTGCAAGGGAAGCGACTAGTCCACGCCAAGACTTTTCAAATATTCTCCCTGGGTGAAGCCAAGTTGCCAGCCCCACACCTGGACTCCATCACGCTGTCCAACGACAAATTCACCAGGGTCCTGGCGGATTTCCCATTAGTTCTGACACCGCAGTTCACGGTAGCCATGCCCAGACATGGAGTACAGCACCACATCCCGACCCAGGGACCACCCCTCCACACCCATGCTCGAAGGCTCCCCCCGGACAAGCTCCAACTGGCGAAGAAGGAGTTCAAGAAGATGGAGGAATTGGGGATCATACGACGGTCCGACAGCCCATGGACCTCCCCCCTGCACATGGTGCCCAAGGCAATGGGGGGCTGGAGACCATGCAGCGACTACCGCAGGCTGAACAAGGGTACTACGCCAGACCGCTACCCTGTGCCGCACATTCAAGACTTTGCAGCAAACCTACATGGCGCAAGGATCTTTTCCAAGGTAGACCTCGTCCGGGGATACCATCAAATCCCGGTACATGCAGATGACATCCCCAAAACAGCACTCATCACCCTGTTCAGCCTTTTCGAATTCCTCCGAATGTCGCTCGGCCTAAAGAATGCCGCACAGACGTTCCAGCGGCTAATGGACGCAGTGGAACGCGACCTGGACTTTGCATTCATCTATTTGGACGACATTCTCATAACCAGCAGTAGTCGTCAGGAGCATCTGTCCCACCTCCGTTAACTCTACACCCGACTCAGCGAATTCGGCCTTACAATCAACCCGGCCAAATGCCAGTTCGAACTTGACACCATCAACTTCCTGGGCCACAGGATTACTAAAGACGGGGCAACCTCTCTGCCCGCCAAGGTAGACGCGGTCCGCCACTTCCCCTGACCCAACACAACCAAAGGCCTGCAAGAATTCGTGGATATGGTGAATTTCTACCACCGTTTCCTCCCCTCAGCAGCCCAAATCATGCGCCCCCTGTTCACCCTGATGTCGGGTAACGGCAAGGACATTACCTGGGATGATGAGGCCGTGGCTGCTTTCGTTAAAAGCAAAGAAGCCTTGGCAAACGCCGCGATGCAAGTGCACCCCAGAACGGACGTTCCTACTGCCCTCACGGTGGACGCACCCAACACAGCAGTCAGTGGAGTGCTGGAACAACTCATCGAGGGTCGCTGGCAACCCCTGGCATTCTTCAGCAAACACCTATGACCATCCGAACTCAAATACAGTGCTTTCGACCAGGAGCTACTGGCACTATACCTGGCAATCCGGCATTTCAGATACTTCTTAGAAGGTAGGCCCTTCACTGCGTTCACAGACCACAAACCGCTTACCTTTGCATTCACTAAGGTGTCCGACCCCTGGTCGTCCCGCCAGCAGCGACACCTGCCCTACATCTCCGAATACACGACGGACATCCGGCGTGTCTCGGGAAAGGACAACGTTGTGGCGGACGCACTATCCAGACCTACTATATTGGCCCCGTCCCGGGGGTGGACTATGCAGCGCTGGCAGAGGCACAGCAGGCAGATGATTAGATCCCTAGTTACAGGACTGCAGTCTCCGGTTTAAAGCTCCAAGACCTCCCCGTAGGCCCAGGTGAAAGGACCCTATTGTGTGACGTAGCTACCGGCCAACCCCACCCCGTCATCCCGGCAGCCTGGCGGCAGTGCGTTTTCAACTCTATTCACAACTTAGTGCACCCCTCCATCAGGGCAACCGTCTGGCTGGTCGCCAACAGGTTCGTGTGGCATGGACTGCGTAAACAGGTCAGTGAATGGGTCAAAACGTGCATGCAGTGCCAAATGGCCAAGGTACAGTCGCACACCAAGGCTCCGACGCAGAAGTTCAAACCCACCCGCCGGAGGTTTGACCACATTCATATGGATATCGTGGGGCCCCTGGCAGTGTCACGAGGAGCGCGGTACCTCTTAACTATGATAGACCGGTTCACCAGATGGCCAGAGGCGGTCCCGCTCACCGACACCACCTCCGAATCCTGCGCCCGAGCACTGATCGCAACCTGGGTAGCACACTTCGGGATACCAGCCCACATTACCTCCGACAGGGGCGCTCAGTTCACCTCCAGCCTGTGGTCAGCTATGGCCTGCCTTTTAGGAACACAGCTACATCACACAACTGCCTACCACCCACAGTCGAACGGACTAGTGGAGTGTTTCCACCATCACCTGAAGTCAGCCCTCATGGCCCGCCTGTAAGGGCCTAACTGGGTGAACGAACTCCCTGGGTCCTGCTCGGAATCCGTACAGCGCCCAAGGAGGATCTGCACACCTCGTCAGCCGAGCTGGTGTACGGCGCACCCCTGGTCGTCCCAGGAGAGTTCATACTGGCCCCAAGGGGGCAAGAGGAAGAACCCACAGCAGTCCTGGAGAGACTACATGAGAGGCTCGGTAACCTAGCCCCCATACCCACTTCACAGCACGGACAGAGCCCGACCTGCGTACCCAAAGACCTGCAGAACTGTACTTTTTGTACAACGGGGCGGACACCGGGCACCACTACAGCGGCCCTATGAGGGGCCATTTAAGGTGATCAGGAACAACGGGTCCACGTTCATGCTGGACATTGGGGGGGAGAGAGGAGATTTTCACAGTGGACCGACTCAAACCGGCCCATGTGGACTTGGCGCAGCCGGTCCAGGCTCAGGCACCGCGGCGCAGAGGCAGACCTCCTAAACAGAGGCCAATCCAGACTGTGGACATTGGGGGAGGTATTGCTGGTTCTGGGGGGGGGTTATGTGGCAACCCACTTTCCAGCGCACACGAACCGGCTCACAACAGCGCGCGCAGGCAGAGGGCTGGCCCCAAAAAGGGAGCCAGGCCATCTTCACCAGCAGGGGGAAAATCCCGCGCGCAGAAAGGGTCTGGGAATATGCATTTCCCACAGCAATCCCGCCCCAGGAGGGCGGGAACGGGAAGGCTTTAAAGGAGGCCGCAAAATTTGAATAAATCTCTTTTATCGCAACTCCAACTCACCCACTACGTGTTGTTATTCTAGCGCTGTGTGTAGCACACCGCTACAATCCACCATTTCCATGACCATCTCTTTCAGTGCTCTGTGATGCAGATTACCAGACCCTGGGTATTTATTAGTTTTTTGTCCCATTAATTTTCCAAGCACCTTTTTTGATGAATAATAATTTACTTCAATTCCTCCTTTTTATCAGGCTCTTGGTTCCCTTCCATTTCCGTGGAATTATTCATATTGCCTTCTGTCAGGAAAGAATATATTTTTCTCAATGATCTGCTATTTCGGTTTCGTTATAAATTCTCCTACTTTTGACTGCAAGAGACTTAAATTTGTTTTTACTAATTTTGCCTACGTGCAGAAGCTTTTACAGTCTGACTGTGTTGCTTGCAATCTCATTGGTATATACCATATTTGCCCTCAATCTCCAAGTCTTTTTGTGGAATTTAACTTCTCAACCATCAGGCTTTTGGCAGCAATACATCATTCACTTTATTTTATTAGCCACCGATGGGTTGCTCTTATTTTAGTTTTTTATGCCAGAAAGGAATGAAAAACTATTGCAATACTACATTCATTGTTAGCCACTGCCTCACCACCATCATGTCGATCAATGAATCACCCAAACCTACTCTGACCAACTTACTACGCACACATTCATAGTTTACTGTTTACATTTAGAACAGCAGTTTCAGATTAAGATGCACCCATTTTTATCTTAATGACGTATTTGATATGGAAAGCCTTTCATAAAGGGCACTGAACAATGAGATAAAAATCAGAATTATGACACCACAGAAAAAGGACATTCGGTCCATTACATTCATGCCAGCTCATTAATTAACACCACCTCACTGCACAAAATAAACTTTAAAATAGCCTTATCCTCAATGATATATTGATCAGATAATCAGTTCATCTACATTCAATGACCATTCCCATTATCTTATTAGAACTAATTTAACATAGTCTGTCTTGAGGTCATCCATTGTTTTTATATCTAGTTACTAAGCTAATAATACAATTATGGAGGCCTGTAATTGACTTGCACCCTTTATTTTCTGCAAACCCAAATTAATTTTAATTCCATGTAATGATCTACCAAACTAAGATCATTTCTTATCACTGCACTGACCTCCTTCATCAAAACAGAAGCAGCTTGATTTTTCCTGATCTTCCCAAATGTCAAATTCTCATGAATATTTAGGTCCCAGCTGTGGTCACCATTCAGCCTTGTTTCCATAATGATAACGAGATCATTACTCTTTATTTGTGCCATTAATTTGCCTTGTGGCAAATGCTGCAAGGATTTTCATATTGCACTTTCAATTTTACCATTTTAACAAGTCACTAAACAGAATGCAGTGGCCCAAGAATGCAACCACCATGCTAACACAAATTAGAAACATTCACACCACTCACTCTCTAATAGAAGAGAAATGTTTTAAAAATTATATTATACCTGGCAAAAAAGCTGGCAAGGGTACCCAACCTTTTGTATTTGGTCTCTTGTTCCGATGAACTGTCTGCTTGCAAGTATGTGTCTCTGGAAGAATTTAGACTGATGTCAATGAACTGTGCCTCATCAGTTTCCAGAGTTACAATTGCACTCGAATCACTGGTCACCAGACTATCTAATATATCCTCATTGCTAACAGACAGGGTTGTGGAGAGTTCTGTGCTCAGGCTTGAAATACTGCTTACAGATATCTCATCAGCTTTGTTTACTCCTCTAGCAGATGGACTGTACAGCTTCACATTGTCATAACCAGAACGAGGGAATGTGGAGGATTTTCGTATTGCGTTGTCATTTTCCAGTCGTATAGCTGGTGAGCACATGCCAGGTGGGAGACTACTTGAACCTTGTCCCAGTTTGTCATTTGAAAATCCAGCACACTGGGATGGATCAAAGTTGTTCGTTCTGACATTTAACACACCACAATGGATGGGTTCTGGATTTCCAACTTCTAGTGTAGGAATACCCGAGTCCTCAGAATTAAGGCTATTACTGTCTTCATACCTAGAACAGTGCAAATTGTGCTTATATGTTGGAACAGACAAAGACCACCTTGTTTTTACTTCACAGTTTTGAAAATTCACAACTTCAGAATTTCCAACACACTGTCCAGCAGGAGTCGTGAAGTCGGTCCAAACTTTGTCCTCCAATATCTTAGGTGCGCTGCTGTATGTACCTTAAAAAAAAAGTAAAAATAACATTGAATTTTGGCCACGAAACAAAAATCTGAGGACTCAAAGCTCTGATAAAAAACATTAAACATAGAAAAACCAGGATCGTAAAAACAGGTTTTCAGACCAAATTGAAAAAGCACAAGAATGATAAGAAAACCATTAAGTCAAACTGTTAAATGGAGTCAACATTATACTTTCAGAAAATAAATTTGCCCTGGCTTGGAGCCAAAACTGAGAGCATTTCTAATTATCTTTTGTAGTTCAGTATGGGAGTCCAATGATGACTAACAATATTAAGCACAGATGGTTTATAAAGTTATTAAAATGTTTTATCAAGAGAAAAAAAACACAAGCAAAGCATATTAACCCAGACTAATGAGACACCATTATTAGACATGATCAAAACAAGATTATGTTACACAAGGAGGAAATATCTCACTACAGTCATCTTGGTACAAAATAATCAAACTTTAAGGGATGACAAAGATCAGTGTAGAAATTTTAAAACTCAAAATGTCACCTGTCCCAGATAACTAAGTTTATTTACTTATCTAACTGGCAGTAGCTTGGAGATTTGTGGCCAGCATCTAAGCTGCAAATTTCACTCAGACTGTGCTGCAACTGATAATCGCATTGCCATTTCTATAGATGGATAGAGTTGGCTACAAGGCACAAAGGCAAGCTTTTGTTGGCTTACACCATTAAAATTGTTCTGGCATGCTTAAAGGTTTTGAAGTGTCTCTCAACATTGCGTGTGTTTAAATGAATTTTATTATGCTGTAATATTGAAGTTTATGCTCATCTAACAACATTCAAGAACACAAGGTTCTACCATCACATAAGGCTTCACTATTAAGGGTCAAACAATCTTGAAAACACGTTGACATAAGGAATCTACTAAAAATGATTATTGAATTTGTGCATAGGTAAATGAAGAACAACAGCGGATCACTGCTCACAAGCAATTCTGAATCAATAAATTTAAAAAGATCACACCTGATGGATACCAGTGTGCCCAGTTAAACCAAAGCCAATAAGAAACCTTGGATCCGATTTGCCAGTCAATGTTCTATACCCCGACACTGAACATTATCTACTAAAAGCATTTTTTAAAGAATCAACCACACAGTTTGATGCCAAATATAACGAACTTCTGTTCATCAGAAGCACTGAAAAGTCAGAGCATCAACTTTTGCCCTTCTGTTGACCCAGTATTTGAATTCATTTTACTTTAAAGTATAACTAAACTTTTTTTTGCCACTCTGAACTTTACCTGTACAATATTAAAGATTTTGATTGCAAAGCAGAGAAGAAAAACTCTCATCTCAAACCTCTACTACTTGTAGCTATACCTCGAAGCAAACCCGCCCCTCCCCCACCCAAGGAAAAATCTGGAGCTGAAGTCCCTAAGGCAGTCCTATGTTGAGTTCGCAAACACATGAAAGTCTGCAGATGTTGGAAATTCAAGCAACACACACGAAATGCTGGTGGAACGCAGCAGGCCAAGTAGCATCTACAGGAAGAAGTACAGTCGACGTTTTGGGTCGAGACCCTTCGTCAGGACTAACAGAAAGAAGAGATAGTAAGAGATTTGACAGTGGGAAGGGGAGACCCGAAATGATAGGAGAAGACAGGAGGGGGAGGAATGAAGCCAAGAGCTGGAAAGTTGATTGGCAAAAGGGATACAAGGCTGGAGAAGGGAGAGTATCATGGGACGGAAGATCTTGGAAGAAAGAAAGGGGGAGGGGAGCACCAGAGGAAGGTGGAGGACAGGCAAGGAGTTATTGTGAGAGGGAAAGAGAAATAAATAAATAAATAAATAAATAAAGTAGGATAGGGCAAGAAGGGGAGGAGGGGCATTAATGGAAGTTAGAGAAGTCAATGTTCACGCCATCAGGTTGGAGGCTATCCAGACGGAATATAAGGTGTTGTTCCTCCAACCTGAGTGTGGCTTCATCTCGACAGTAGAGGATGCCATGGATTGATGTATCGGAATGGGAATGGGACATGGAATTAAAATGTGTGGCCACTGGGAGATCCTGCTTCCTCTGGCGGACAGAGCGTAGGTGTTCAGCGAAGTGGTCTCCCAATCTATGTCCAGTCTCACCAATATACAGAAGGCCACACTGGGAGCACCAGACGCAGTATATCACACCAGCAGACTCACAGCTGAAGTGTCGCCTCACCTGGAAGGACTGTCTGGGGCCCTGAATGGTGCTGAGGGAGGAAGTGTAAGGACAGTTGTAGCACTTGTTCCGCTTACAAGGATAAGTGCCGGGAGGGAGATCAGTGGGAAGGGATGGGGGGGGGAACGAATGGACAAGGGAGTCGCACAGGGAGCGATCCCTGCGGAATGCAGAACGTGGAGGGGGGGGGAGGGAAAGATATGCTTGGCGGTGGGATCTCATTGGAGATGGCATAAGTTATGGAGGATTATATGTTGGGACACGGAGGCTGGTGGGGTGGTAGGTGAGGACAAGAGGAACCCTATCCCTAGTGGGGTAACGGGAGGTTGGGGTGAGAGCAGATGTGCATGAAATGGGAGAGATGCATTTGCGGGCAGAGCTGATGGTGGAGGAAAGGAGGCCCTTTTCTTTAAAAAAGGACATCTCCTTCGTCCTGGAATGAAAAGCCTCATTCTGAGAGCAGATGTGGCGGAGACGGAGGAATTGAGAGAAGGGGATGGCATTTTTACAAGTAACAGGGAGGGAAGAGGAATAGTCCAGGTAGCTCCTCCGCTTCTTACCCCATCACTAATTTATTTTTTTTTCCTCTCTTTCCCTCTCACAATAACTCCTTGCCTGTACTCCATCTTCCTCTGGTGCTCCCCTCCCCCTTTCTTTCTTCCAAGATCTTCTGTCCCATGATACTCTCCCTTCTCCAGCCTTGTATCCCTTTTGCCAATCAACTTTCCAGCCCTTGGCTTCATCCCTCGCCTTCCTGTCTTCTCCTATCATTTCGGGTCTCCCCCTCCCCCTTTCAAATCCCTTACTATCTCTTTTTTCCGTTAGTTCTGACGAAAGGTCTCGGCCCGAAACGTCGACTGTACTTCTTCCTATAGATGCTGCCTGACCTGCTGTGTTCCACCAGCATTTTGTGCGTGTTGCCTATGTTGAGTTCATCGCTGACTGGGAACTTCTGCAACACAGCTTGTGCCAAAGTGTTTCGGTCTCTGCAGTTCCTTTGCATTCAGCAACGATGTGGAGCAGGGGAGTCTGTGCATGGGCAAAGAGTGCTCTCTGTATCATGCTGTTCTGGCTTGTGTATCAGCTAGGACACAACATCCATGAACAACCCCAACCACCGGTGGGCTTCGATTGCAAAATACTTCCTCTATTTCTGTGGCAATGAGGAACTTAGTCCCGTGATTTATTTACTTCCTTCAAGTTAAAGCTTACAAAAATTCTATCGACATTCAATGGTATCACCATTCAGTCTGCACAGTGGTGGTTTGCTACTGATTAGAATACAAGCAGACCAGCCATATAAATATTTTGCTGATCAGAACAGGTTGTCTATTCTGTGGCAAGAGACTCATCTTCTAACACCCCAAAACCTTTCAACAAGGCACAAATCAGCAGCACAATAACATAGTTGCCACTTATCTAACGAGTGTGGCTCCATCATTATTCAAGCAGCTTGTTGTCCTCCAGGACAAAGCAGCCAACTTGATTGGAATTCACTCAACCACCCGAAACACTATTCCTTCCACTATCAGTGCATTGCATCTGCAGTGCATGCCACTTACAAAGTGAAGTCACTAACCAGTTATTCCAACTGTACCTTCCAAATTCATACCAACTTCAACGACCAAACAGCAATAGACGCATGGGAATGTCATCAGCTGCAGATTTCTTCTAAGTTGTGCACTATCCTGACTTGTAAATATTATTCAACTTTCTTTCCACACAGCCATTTGTTATGGGCCTTTGAAAATGCCTAACTTAACTTAACAAACAGTGTTGGAACCCCCAATATTCTGCAGGAGTGTCCACACCAGAAGGACTTCAGTGGTTCAAGGCAGCACCTCACCACCACCTCAAGCCAAGTAGGGATCAGAAACAAATACTGCCCTTGTTAGTGACACCCACACCACCTTAGAAATTATATCAAAATAATTAAAATCCCTCCTTGTATCCTCATCAGGACGCTTAGATCTTTCCTTAAGATTGTCTTTCGCCTCTGACTTCTTATCCCAATCAGTTTTAACCCTTCCTTCACTACCCCTGAATGATACAGCCACAGACAAAAGTTTTCGAGTGTTTTACACACAGCTGAAGAAGCATATCTGTTGGGGTGAAGGTTTGGTGCTGGATGGGGAGGGGAGAAGGTGAAAAGAGAAAGAAAGATTCCGGGGAGAGGAGAGGCAAAGAAAGTCACCCCTGAGGGAGGCTTGGGTTGGGGAGGGGGTGGGGGAGAACGGGAGAAGAATAAGTTGACTCCGGGAAGGGGGTTGGAAAGTAGGAGCTATTGGGTGGCGCCGACCAGCGGCAGAAGGTGTGAACGGTGCGCACACAGCCTGTACAGCACCATCGACCAAAAGACGAAGGCCGGGCGGCTCCCTCCCCAACCAACGACTCCAGACTCACCGGCTCTGGCCCTGGCGAGGACGCGGACCCTCCGGGAGGGGGACGGACCCTGAACGGAACCGTGCGCATCGCTCTGCTCGCCATTTAGTTGAACTACAGGTGGCGCGGCCCCATCTCTGACTTCGTCGGCTTTAGCTTGGTCCTGGGAGCGACGTTCCATCAGCTGCGGTCCGGCGGCCGGCGCTCAGCCCCGAACCATATTGCGGAAGTATCGCAGCCTCAGCGCCGCCATTTTGAAATATAATGATGTCACATAAAGCACGATCAGTCCAGCTTGATCAATCCTTTCAGACCAAAGCAACCGAGAGCGTCAAGTGGAGAGCTCTGCGCATGTACCCTTGGTACCCGTCAGGGCAAGGAGCTGCTCATGACGTCAATTTGGACAATGTTGAGTAATGTAAGCTACCAAACATTGCCAGTTTGTTATCAGAGGTAACCGATAGTTAACTCAGCATTTTCACTCGTCACAGCTGTAGCCTTGCTAGTGAATAGTTCCAGTATTCGCTGTTGTTTCAAGTTTCCAGGTACACCAGTGTTTTGTATCTCAGTCATCATCTGTCCCTTTCTAATTACTTCTCCTTCAAACAGACATGATCCGGACCGTGCCATCTGCATGTAGCTACCATGGGGCTGATATTCCATACCACCAGGTTCAGAAACAGCTACTGCCCTTAAATCATACGATTCTAGATCCAGCCTGCACAACTATAATCACTAACTCAGGATAGCAACACTATGGCCATTTTCACTACAATAAACTTTGTTTTTTGTGTACTTTCCTGTAAGGTTGTGCTTATGTTTTCCTTGGTGGATGTTGTGTATTTGGTGCTGTGTGCCTGTGATGCTGCTCATTGTAAATGTGCATATGACAATCAATTCGAGTTTGACTTTTGACTTTGACCTGTCAGCGAGCACAAACACCATCTGTGTCACGCAGTTTATCCAGATCTTCATCTATCCATCTCATTCCCTCCTCTGTCAAATCTTTGATATCTAACAGTTATGTTTTGTAACTCCAAAAACTAATTGAAAGAAAAACAGGGGAACTGGGAAATTTATCTATTTAGTATTTGTTTTGTTTTTGCTTAGTGAAGCACTCACATATGACATGGTGCTGTAATGACATATGCCATTCACATACTTCTTACATATAACCCAGAATGAATTATGTAAACAAAGAATGCTTTCACCCTGACCTCAAGCTTACCTGGGCCATTTCTGACCCCACCCTCTCCTTTCTCGATCTGTCTGTCTCTGGAGACAGCTTATCGACTGATGTCATTTATAAACCCACTGATTTTCACTGCTACCTGGACTATACTTCTTCCCACCTTCTTATTTGTGAAAATGCCATAACCTTCTCTCAATTCCTCCTTCTCTACCACATCTGCTCTCAGGATGAAGCTTTTTATTCCATAACTAAGGAAATGTCCTCCATCAAAGAAAGAGGCTTCCCTTCCTCTACCATCAATGCTGCCCTCACCCACATCCCCCTGCCACCCCACCAGGGATAGGGTTCCTCTTGTCCTACCCTACCACCCCACCAGACTCCGCATCCAGCACATGATTCTCTGTAAATTCTGCCGTCTACAATGGGATCCCACCACCAAGCACACCTTTCCCTCAGCCCCCACCCCCACTTTCTGCTTTCCACAGGGGTTGCTTCCTATGCAACTCCCTTGTCCATTCGTCCCTCCCCACTGCTCTTGCTCCTGGCACTTATCCTTGCAGCGGAACATGTACCACACCTGCCCCTGCACCTCCTCCCTCACTAACATTCATGGCCCCAAACAGTCCTTCCAGGTGAGGCAGCACTTCACCTGTGAGTCTTTTGGGGTCATCTACTGTATTCGGTGTTCCCGGTGTGGCCTCTTGTTTATTGGTGAGACCTGACGTAGATTGAAAGACCATTTCGCTGAGCACCAGAAAAATTGAATTGAATGGAATTGTTTTATTTCTTACATCCTTCACATACGTGAGGAGTAAAAATCCTTATGTTATGTTGCCATCTAAATGTGTAATTTATAGTAATTTGTAATAAATACTATGTACAATAGTACAGTCAATGTAACATAGAAATATAGTTGTGTTAGCATGAATTAATCAGTCTGATGATCTGGCAGATGAAGCCATCCTGGAGCCTGTTGGCCCTGGCTTTTATGCTGCGGTACCACTTCTCAGATGGCAGCAGCTAGAACAGTTTGTGGTTGGGATGACTCAGGTCCCCATTGATCCTGCGGGCCTTTTTACACACCTGTCTCTGTAAATTTCCTGGATAGTGAAAAGTTCACATCTACAGATGCACTGGGCTGTCTGCACCGCTCTCTATGGAGACCTATGACTGAAGAAAGTACAGTTCCCATACCAGGCAGTGATGCAGCCAGTCAGGATGCTCTCAATTGTGCCCTTGTAGAAAGCCCTTAGGATATGGGGTCTCATGCCAAACTTTTTTAACCGTCTGATGTGAAAGAGGCGCTGTTGTGCTTTTTTCACCACACAGCCAGTATCTACAGATCACATGAGATCCCCAGTGTTGTGTATGCTGAGGAACTTAAAGCTGTTCACCCTTTCAACCCCAGGTCCATTGATGTTGATAGGGTTAGCCTGTCTCCATTCCTCCTGTAGTCCACAACCTACTCCTTTGTTTTTACGACATTGAATGATTTCCCAGTGGCTACCCATTTTAATTCTACTTCCCATCCCCATTCCAATATGTCAGTCCGTGTCCTCCTATACTGCCACGATGAGGCCACACTCAGGATGGAGGAGCAACACCTTCTATTTTGTATGAGTAGCCTCCAACCTGATCTCATGCACGTTGATTTGTCTAACATTTGGTGATGCCCCCCACCCCTGACTCCTTCAGCATTCCCCATTCCCATTTCCTCTCTCACCTTATCTCCTTACCTGTACCTGCCCATCACCTCCCTCTGGTCCTTCCCTCCTTCTCCTTTTTCAGCCCTTTATCTCTTTCACCAACTGACTTCCCAATTCTGCACTCTACCTCTCCCAGGTTTCACCTATCACCTGCTACCTTGTATTTCTTCCTACCCTCCCCCTCGCCACCTTCTTACAATAACTTCTCATCTTTTTTTTCTCCAGTCCTGATGAAGGATCTCAGCCCGAAATGTCAATTGTTTACTCTTTTCCATAGATGCTGCCGGGCCTGCTGAGTTCCTCCAGCATTTTGTGTATGATGCTTAATCAAGCACTATATTTATAATATTACTCAAATATTAAATAAACTACACATCTCCCTTTTTAGCTATAAACTCCAACTCAATATAGAATGCATCTCAACTCAAATATGAAACATATTGCTCTCTAGTCATCTTATGAAGTATTATATATACACTGTATACTGTATACAAGTATATAGACATCTACAGCATAGTAAATGTTAAATTGTCCCATTCAGGCCTAAAGATTTAATTGTTGTGGATGACTTCTTACTCTTGTGGGATGACATCTTTCCTGACAAGGAGGTGGGTCACACTGTTTGGCAAGTGAGACTTGCTGCTGTGAAACAATCTCAGGTTCTAGGACCTCCTTCATCGTGGCTGGAGGATTTGACTCTGGGACTGCAGGATGTGCTTCTGACAAATGACTGCTGTCCTCAACTGGTCTCCAGTGATATTAGACACAATCTCTACTGTGTAGAGCAATGGTCCAGTTCTGTCCTTAATCTTTCCAAGTACCCACTTCTGATCATCTTTGTAGTCCCTCACCAGGACTGCTCGTCCAGGAGTGAAATATTGAATATCCTTCTTTGAGGAACCCTCAGATTGTCTCAGTTGTTCGTCCTACATCTCTGTCGGAGAGTGGGTTTAAGAAAATTTCAGAAGCCCTCCCCATCATTGAGCATACCTACCCGAAACGTTGTCACAGGAAAATGGCATCCATCATCAGAGACCCCTACCGCCTAGAACATGCTCTCTTCTCACTGCTGCCATCAGGAAGAAGGCGCATGAGCCTCAGGATTCACGCCACCAGGTTCAGGAACAATTATTACCCCTCAACCATCAGGCTCTTCAACCAAGGGGAATAACTTCACTCAATTTCACTTGGCCCATCATTGTAATGTTCCCACAGTCTAGGATTCACTTTCAAGGACTCTTCATCTCATGTTCTCAATATTTATTGTTTATTTATCTGTTATTATTATTTCTTATTTTTTATATTTGTACAGTTTGTTGTCTTTTGCACACTGGTTGATGCCCAAATTGGTGTAGTCTTTCATTGATTCAATAATATGGATTTATTGAGTATACCGCAAGACAATGAATCTCAGGGTTGTATATGTTTTCATATATATTCTTTGATATAAACTTACTTTGAACTTTCACGTTTGAATGGTCTGGCAAAATCTACATGAATCCTCTGCCAGGTCAATGCAAGCAATCCTCAGGGATGGAGAGGTGTGTTGGCATCTTGAATAGTACAAGGCAAGCTGCTCAATCTGCTAATCTATCCCAGGCTACCAGCCAAAGCTTCGAGTCAGCACTTTCATTTTGACCATACCCAGATGACCCACAAGCAGCTCTTCCAACACTTCAGAATATTGTCCTGTGGTTTTGGAGATGTTCCTTATCATCCTCACTGGTAACAATGATGCCACCTAGGTAACACAGTGTGCTTGGACAGCCTTGCAGCACCTGGTTCATAACTTTCTGCCAGAGTGCAGGTGCTGATGCTACTCAAAAAAAAAAGACAATAATTTGCGCTTTGTGAGTTTTTATGGACTTCGGACTATTCTTCCATTTCCATCTGTTTGTAGGCAAGTCCACTTTGCTGAAGTGTTACCCTCTGGAAACATTTGCAAAGGTATCCTTGATCCTGGATAGAGGGTATTGATCTACATTCAGTACAGGGTTGATGGTGATTTGTGCCCTTAAATCATCACAGATCATTAAGACCCATTCTTCATGGCTCCTGGGACCACTAGCATTGCTAATGGGCTCCACTCAACCTTAGTAAGAATTCCTTCAGTCCCCATGCAATCTAGTTTACTGGCTGTTTTTATCATGGTTGGTATAAGGAAGCAAACAGGTTTTAGAAAACTTGGGTGTGCCACTATTTAACACTATTTTACCCTTAATATGTTTTGAGTTTTCCAGTGCCATCCTCGAACACTGCTGTGGCATCATTCAGATGACTCTATTGCAGGGGATGTGGCATCCAACTAGTGGATGGATCTCCAATCAAGTTGTAGTTGTCTCAGCCAGTCATGGTCCCACAATGCTAGCCCTCCTGCTTTTACCACATACAAGCCCAATCTAGCTTGTTGGTTGTTGTATTTCACTGTTATGAGTGTCATTCCCACGAGTTATCTTTTCTCCAGTTCTTAGTTGGATATCTGCAGGTTTCACTTTATTTTCTTTGATATGCCTTTCAAACCAATATCCAATTCCATTTAAATTAATTTGCCGTTCAACTTCTGGTGTAAGCCATATTGCTTGTCTCTTGTTGGTCTTCACATAGTAAATCTCAAGTCTAACCAGTCCTATATCACACTTATCATTATCAGATTTTTCATCAACAGTTAGCAAATGGATGATTTTTTTTGAATTGACAAATTAACTTTTTATCTTTATCTCTTCCTGGTGCAGTCCATTTATTTTTGTCTGCCTGACATTCTCTTAATATATATCCTACTTTTTGCAAGTTTCACCTTCAAACCTGCATTAGTCTGGTGTATGTGATCCCATGCCGCAACAGTAACACAATTTGTTTGGCCAGGCAGGTTCCTGTTTAGACTTTGCAATTTTGTTTATGCTACCTTTCAATCCTGACTGCAGCTCAGTTTCATCCCTGGCTGCTGTTTCCATTTATACAGTGATTTCAATTGCTCTTTTAAATGTGAGTTGCACTTCAGTTTGGAGCCGTTTCTGAATGCTTTCTTGTAAGATTCAATGAACTAAACCAACTTTCAGTATGTCATTAAGCCTATCACAGAACTGATAATGCTCAGACAATTTCTTCAGTTCAGCCACATAAGCTAAAATGGACTCCCCTTCTTTTTGATTCCACTTGTGAAACCTAAAGAATCCTGCAGTCAACGACAGTTTTAGTTCTAAATGTTCCTGCATTATGTTCACAGTTCAGCAAGCTCATTTCAGCGGTTTGTTTGGAGCAGTTAAACTTCTAAGCAAACTTTATGCTTTTCCACCCATTGCACTCATTTGCTTCAAAATACATCTCAATTCATTCAGCATTCATTAGCCAGTTATCTGTTGTGCAATCAAATGCCTGTCTTTCTGATGAAGCAAGCTATTTCTGCTTTTTTTATTTATTATTATTATCTCCCTGTACTCACTGTTTATGAAACTGTGGCCATACTCATTGCTTGTTAACTTCACTTGTTTTCTGCCTTTTATTTAACTCGAACGTCGCTCTCCCTTCGGAAAAAAAAAACCTGTGCTTCAACAGGTCGTCAGCTTGGGTTTGTTTTAAAACTTGCTCATTGCCACAGTTATGTTTTGTAACTCCAGAGACTATTTGAAAGAAAAATAAAGGAGCCAGGATACTTGTCTACATAGTCTTTCTTTCCTTTTTTTTAATGAGGCATTCATATATGATGTGATGGCATAATGACATAGGCTAGTCACGTTCTTTTTAAATATAACCCATAATGAATTATATAAACAAACAAAGAATGCTTTATCAAACAGTATGTATATTTAGGATATTACTCAAATATTATTAATTCCTAAATACACTCCATTAATATTTCTTAATTTTGATGAAGTCATTGATTAGAAGCATTCTACTTCTCCCTACAGATGCTGGAAATTTCCAGTATTTCCTGTTTTTCTTTCAGATTTCCAATATCTGCAGTGTGTTTTTGTTTTTTGTTTAATAACATTCCATGGTGTACAGCACATGTCATTGCCAGTAGAATTTAAAGCTATCAGGGAAAGCTTAATTCTTCACTGTTCACTCGTAAAGCTGAGAAAATCCTACTCATTAATAATCCTACTCATTAGTATCTTGTGCTCATCTGCTGACAACATTGTCTTCATTGTAGAGAATTGATCATTGGGGCTTCTATTTCTGAGGCAAACATTTTTAAAAATTAATTGAGAACATTGGAAATAGAAGGTGTAGAATTTTCAGCCACTTGTGCATCACCATCCAGTAAGATCATGCTTTACTTTCCTGCACAAGCTTCGATGCCCATAAAATCTGTTGATTTCCATCTTGAATCTCTCAAGCTGTCTTGGGAAGAGAATACCAAAGATTCTTTGCCCCCTGGATGAAGGATTTTATCTAGTCCTAATGTCAGATGGCAATATCTAGTTCCAGATTCCTCAGTTTAGGAAAGAATCATCTCTGCATTTACCCTGTCATGTTCAATCAGAATTAAGTATACTTGAATGAGATCAACTCACTTTCTTCAAAGTACCAAAGGCTGGTCTGCTTAATTCACCTTCATAGGGCAATTTTCCCATCCTAGGAATGAATCTGGTGTCCTTTTGTCACATTCCTATCACAAGCATATCCTTTGTAATCACATCAGTCATTGCGGGGTGAGGGGGGGAGGCGCAGCATGGCAGCAAAGTGATTAGCACAACGCTTTACAGCATTTGTGACCAGGGTTCAATTCCTGCCGCTGGCTGTAAGAGGTTGATACGCTTTCCCCATGACCACGTGGGCTTCCTCTGGGTGCTCCAGTTTCCTCCCATAATCCAAAGGCAAGTTGGTTGGTAAGTTAATCGGTCATTCTAAATTGTCCCATAATTAGGCTCGAGTTGAATGGGGGTTGCTGAACAGCACAGTTTGAAGGGCCTGTTCTGCAAGAGAAAAGCAATAACACAATATAGAATAAAGTCTAACAGTAACAGAGAAAGTGCAGTGCAGGCAGTCAATAATGTGCAAGGCCACAGTTAGGTGGGTTGTGAGCTCAAGAATTCATCTTATCGTTGTAGGGGACCATTCAACAATTTTCTAACAGCAGGATACAAGCTGTCCTTGAGCCTGATGGTGCATACTTTCAGCCTCTTGTATCTTCTACTTGATAGGAAAAAGGAGAAGAGAGAATGTCCAGTGTCTGGGGGTGTTTGATTGTATTAGCTGCTTTCCCGAGGCTGCAGGAAGAAATTGGGTAAATCAGGAGGAGAGGGAAAAGGGCTGGGGGGAGAGGTTACTGAAATGAATATGAGTAGGTGTAGTCTATTTGCCACCAAAAGCCACTCGACAATTCGACATGGCTGACCCTCTACCTCAGCACCATATTCTCACATCATTTCAAGTATCCTTAGGATTTTATTTTGATTTGTTTACACCACTATGGCTTCTGTAGATGTATTCATAAAGCACGAACTGCTTCCCAACATGTTAAAAATAGGTTCCAAATAGTCTTAATGAATTGGGAGATATGAAAAAAAAAGCCTTCAAAAAGCATTTTGCTAAGCAAACAAACAAAAAATAGATCAATGGGAGCTGTGTGTATGAATGGAGAACAAGCACCGGGGAATTTTTAAGGTTTTTATTTCTTCACCTACAATCTACTCCATTGCAAATGTATAGTTCCTTTCAGACTGTGTTTCTAGTTAAAACTTGATTGAACTAAAGTGAACACCAGTGTAATAATGGAAATTGTGTTTGACCAGCTTGAAAGTAATGCTGAATTATGACATTATGACTTGAAAACTGCAACAAGCAACTGATTAGTTAATTGCAATTGCAGCTTCCCCAAACAGAAGGGAGGAAGTGGACTGAGCATTGTTTGTTCAGCTAGCAGCGGAAGGGTAGTGTGAAACTTAGGGGGTTAAAGAGGAAGCTGCAATTTCAATTATTTGTGGCTGTTGGAGTTTCAAATTAAAATAAAGAGCTCTCAGCCATAATTGTATTCAAGGAAAAGAAGTACATGGTCAGTCACCAAATTTCATGTCTCATTGCAACATTGGTAAATTGACCACCCCGCCACCAACCAAAAGGATAGTTTTGAGCGTACACAAGATTAACTCATAGAATAGGCTAGAGAGAACAACAAAAATATCATTGCAACAGCTGTAACAATTAAATTATAATGTTTCAACCTCAATTAAAGGTTTTCCACCACAGAATAAGGAAATTCCATTTAGTGATATCTTCACGTGCTTGGTGATAGAAATTGACTACTTAATCAGGTTTCATGAATGCTTGAGCCAGTGTTTTTCAGCTGATCTGGTGCTGCGTACAGCTTGGTGTATCTGTGGTTTCAACAGATAATCTGAAATAAATGTGGGATAACCAAACGAAACAAGATATTCGACTTTCAGCAGCAACATTGACTGCTTGTATCAATTCAATGTTCATCATCTTTAAGATAAAGAAATCATTGTATTTATGCTTCATTGCTAAAGGCTTGAGTAAATCTATTAAAAATAGACCGTCAGCCCTGCCAGTGTTGGAAGATGTTACATTACCTACATTTCTATGATTTTAGAAAATTGAAAGGAATTTTGGCACATGATTTTAGATGAATAGCCATTATGTTCAGCGACTTTCTATGGACCCTTTGGAAGGTTCTGCTCAAAATGTCTGCCTTTACCCATGCCAGAAGTCTTCAAAAGGAAAATATGCAAGTTGGTAACAAAAAGTTGCAGAGAATAGAAGTCATTCCTGATGAATATATAGCCATGAATTTTAGAGAGAAGATGGAAGAAGCAATACAAAATGGTAACAAAATATTTTGAAATATTTCTTCTAAGGTGCAGTGAGTGTGAAGCAGGGGTAGATAAAGGAATGCCTTTTTAGAAAAATGGTTCATCTAGCTGGACGTTGTGTCATCAGCTAAAGACTTTGTAAAGAATCAGATGTGGCAGGGATCCAGTATTTGAGGGGCCGTTCAGTCTCTGAGTAAGTTCCTTCTTTACTCATTGAAAATGGTGACATTTCTCAGAGATTTAATTAGAAAAGATACAGAGAGGTTCTCGGAAGAATTTCAAGAAGTGACACTAAAATTAGTTCAAGTAATAAGATCACTGATACACTAATTCACAGAAATTATAACATATGGAAGTAGTATTTTTACATTGTTATTATCTCTACCTGGACTTGAAGTTACAGTAGTGCAAAATGGACGGATGCCTCTGCATCAAAGACAGTTAAGGAAGGAAAGGTGAAAAGGGTAAAAATTGAGAAAGAATGCTTGGCATGAGATATTTAAGTCACATTTCTACAGACAGAATGCTATGAATGTTGAGGGTAGGTGGTTAGACCTGGTCAGCACCTGCCACAGTGCCAACAAAAAGTTTTCATGTTTTATTGTTTTACAACACTGAATCACGGTGGATTTAAGTTGGCTTTATTTTTGACACTGATCAACAGAAAAAGACTTTGTCCTGTCAAAGTGAAAACAGATATCTACAAAGTGATCTAAATTAATTACAAATATAGAACACAAATTAATTGATTGCATAAGTGTTCTCCCTCTCCCCCTTTAATATGACACACAAAATCATCACTGGTGTAGCCATTTGGTTTCAGAAATCAAAGAATTTGTTATATGGAGATCACCATGTGCAGTCAAGGTGTTTCAATTGATTGTAGTAAAAATACACCTGTATTTGGAAGATCCAACTGCTGATGCGTCAGTATCCTGGAAAAAATTACATCATGAAGACAAAAGAACATGCCAAGCAACTCCACGAAAAGGTTATTGAAAAGCACAAGTCAGGAGATGAAAAGCACAAGAAAGTTGCCAAGTTACTGAATATCCCTTGGAGTACAGTTAAGTCAATCATCAAAAAATGGAAAGAATATGACACAGCTGTAAATCTGCCTAGGGCAGGCTGTCCTCAAAACCTGAGTGACTGTGCAAGAAGGAGAAGGGTGTGGGAGGCCACCAAGAGACCTATGACAACTCTGGAGGAGTTACAAGCTTCAGTGGCTGAGACGGGAGAGACTGTGCATACAACAACTGTGGCCTGGGTGTTTCACCAGTCTCAGCTTTATGGGAGAGTGACAAAGAGAAAGCCACTGTTGAAAAAACTCATATTAAATTTCAGCTAGAGTTTGCCAGAAGGCATGTGGGAAACTCTGACGACAGCTGGAAGAAGGTTCTATGGTCTGATGAAACTAAAATTAAGCTTTTTGGCCATCAGATTAAACACTGTGTTTAGTGTAAGCCAATCACTGCACATCATCAAAAACATACCATCCCTACCATGGAGTATGGTGGTGGCAGCATCATACGTGAGGATGCTTCACTGCAGCTAGCCCTGGAAGGCTTGTGAAGGTAGAGGGTAAAATTAATGCAGCAGAATACAAGGAAGTCCTGGAGGAAAACCTGATACAGTCTGCAAGAGAACTGTGACTTGGGAGAAGATTAGCTTTCCAGCAAGACAATGATCCCAAGCATAAAGCCAATGCTACACAGGCGTAGCTTAAAAACAACAAAGTTAATGTTTTGGAGTGGCCAAGTCAGAGCCCAGACCTCAATCCAATTGAGAATTTGTGGCTGGACTTGAAAAAGGCTGTTTACTCATGATTCCCATGCAATCTGACAGAGTCTGAACATTTTTGTATAGAAGAATGGGAGAAAATTGCAGTGTCTGGATGTGCAAAGCTGATAGAGACCTATCCACACAGACTTAAGGCTGTAATTGCTGTCAAAAGTATGTGTACTAAATACTGACTTGAAGGGGGTGAACACTTATGCTATCAATTATTTTGTGTTTTATATTTGTAATTAATTTAGATCACTTTGTAAAGATCTGTTTTCACTTTGACACAAAAGAGCCTTTTTCTGTTTATCAATGTCAAAAAAAGCCAAATTAAATCCACTGTGATTCAGTGTTGTAAAACAATAAAATATGAAAACTTCCAAGGGGGATGACTTTTTTATAATCATGTACACTAGTGGCATGAATGTTACTTACCACCTATCAGTACGTATTCACTTCATTATCATAGGAGATGCAGACAGGACTGAACAGAGTCAACAAATATCCTCACTTCTGATGTTATGATTGAGGGAAGGTCATTACTGAAGGAACTAAATATTGTTGGAGCACTTGGAGCAATATCCTATTACTGTGATGATGGACTTTCGCCAGACACCTTGTCCTGCCTGGGCCAGTGAGGTATTATCCTCTTAATTCTGAATGACTTCAGTTTACTGTCTGTAAAATAGAGCTTAATGTCAAGGTTAGTCTCTGCAAGATTGCCTCTGGAATTAAGCTTTTTTTGGTCCTTGTTTGACCATGGTCTTGATGGTCAAAAATTTACTGATCTTGGCAGCACCCAAACTGAGCATCTCCAAGCAGAATGTTGGTAATTGGTTTATTCTCGTCACATGTATAGCGATACAGTGAAAACCTTGTTTTGCACACCATCCATAAAGATCATTCCAAAACATGTACATTGAGGCAGTTCAGATTGCAAAATACAGTGTTAAACTCATGGGTGTTAACATATTGGTTAATTTAGCCTGGGCCCAATACACTGAAGCAATATAAGGAAGGAACGCCAGAATCTTCACGTTTCGTTGAAGGTTCAGCATGTCATTAAACAAGTGTACTAATTATGGTCTGATACTTAAATTTAAATATGCAGGAACATAAGAAGCTGCTGGGAGCAGTGAACTCTGCCCAATATGTATCCTATGTGCTTGCAATCCTATCCCAACACATTCTGTGCACATTTTGAACAAAAGGGAATGTGTATGTCAGCACCCACCT
This sequence comes from Mobula birostris, assembly GCF_030028105.1. Classification (NCBI taxonomy): domain Eukaryota; kingdom Metazoa; phylum Chordata; class Chondrichthyes; order Myliobatiformes; family Myliobatidae; genus Mobula; species Mobula birostris. The sequence continues at coordinate 154,175,980 of NC_092373.1, forward strand.
GACAGTCTGCAGTGCACCTGAATATACAGTGACCCTTTTGGGTGTAAAATCTGTCTTCTAGAGGGTGAACTCATGGAAAGCATTAAGCTAGGATAGTATGCCTGGTGGGTTCCTGAAATCCTTTGCTGATTAACTGGAAGGGTTATTTGCAAGCATTTTTAACCTTTCCCTGCTTCAGGCCATGGTATCCTCCTGTGTTAAGAGGACCAGTGTTATCCAAGAAAAACAAGATAGCATGCCTTAATGACTACCACCCAGTGGCCCTTTCATCTACCATCATGTCGTGTTTCGAGAGGCAGTCATGACATGCATCAACTCAAACCTTCCAATCTCAACCCGCTACAATTTGTCTCCCATGAAACAGGTGGATGGGGTCTCGGAGTCAGAATCAGGTTTACTATCACCGGCACATGGCGTGAAATTTGTTAACTTAGCAGCAGCAGTTCAATGCGATACATAGACAAGAAGAGAAAAAAAAATAAACAAACAAGTAAATCAATTACAGTATACGTATATTGAATACATTTTAAAAACGTGCAAAAAACAGGAATATTGTATATTTTTTAAAAAGTGAGTTAGTGTCCAAAGGTTCAATGTCCATTTAGGAATCAGATGGCAAAGGGGAAGAAGCTGTTCCTGAATTGCTGAATGTGTGCCTTTAGGCTTCTGTACCTCCTACCTGATGGTAACAGTGAGAAAAGGGCATGCCCTGGGTGCTGGAGGTCATTAATAATGGACGCTGCCTTTCTGAGACACCGCTCCCTAAAGATGTCCTGGGTACTTTGGAGGCTAGTACCCAAGATGGAGCTGACTAGATTTACAATCCCCTGCAGATTCTTTCAGTCCTGTGCAGTTGCCCCACCCCCACCCCATAACAGACAGTGATGCAGCCTGTCAGAATGCTCTCCACAGTACAACTATAGAAGTTTTTGAGCTTATTTGTTGACATACCAAATCTCTTCAAACTCCTAATGAAGTATAGCCGCTGTCTTACCTTCTTTATAACTGCATTGATATGTTGGGACCAGGTTAGATCCTCAGAGACCTTGACACCCAGGAACTTGAAGCTGCTCACTCTCTCCACTTCTGATCCCTCTTTGAGGATTGGTATGTGTTCTTTCGTCTTCCCCTTCCAGAAGTCTATAATCATCTCTTTCGTCTTACTGACGTTGAGTGCCAGGTTGTTGCTGTGGCCGCACTCCACTAGTTGGCATATCTCACTCCTGTATGCCCTCTTGTCACCACCTGAGATTCTATCAACAATGGGTCAATCATCAGCAAATTTATAGATGGTACTTGAGCTATGCCTAGCCACACAGTCATGGTTATATAGAGAGTAGAGCACTCTCGATCGTCTTTCCATTTGTACAGGTTTCCCCTGCCATCCGAAGGTAGAGCATTCCTATGAAACGGTTCGTAAGCCGAAACGTCGTAAAGCAAAGAAGCAATTACCATTTATTTATATGGAAAAATTTTGTGAGCATTCGCAGACCTAAAAATAACCTACCAAATCATGCCAAATAACACATAAAACCTAAAACAACAGTAACATATAGTAAAAGCAGGAATGATATGATAAATACACAGCCTATATAAAGTAGAAATACTTCTCTACAACGATTGCCTGCACAGATCTCCGTAGTGAAAATCTCACGCAAGCGCTGTTGGCATAAGCGCCCTCTCCAGTAACCTTTAAACTATGAAGCTGCCAAATCTACCAAATAACAGGTAAAAATACACAGCCTATATAAAGTAGAAATAATGTATGTACAGTGTAGTATCACTTACCGGAATTGGGAAAACAGCGCCGAGCACACTGATGATGGTGTGTTAGACTGAGTCGTCGCAGGCTGGGTGGTGCAGTGGCCCCCACTGTCCAGGCCACCGACCTGATACATTGCCGCGAAAAACGCAACGGTAGCAGGGAGGCACACAGCACATCGTTAAAAGAAAAGCCGAAATAAACATGCTAATTAATTAGGTGCTGCCCGGCAAGTAAATGTCGGCGCAGAACAGAGGCGATTGCCGATTGCATCGCCTCTGATCTGGGCCGACAATTACGTGCTAGGCAGCACCTAATTAATTAGCATATTTATTTCGGCTTTTTTCTTAAAGATGTGCTGTGTGCTTCCCGGCTACCGCTGCATTCTTCGCGAATCAGTACAGTATCTGTCCGGAGCCCGGGTGTTGGGGTGGTGGGACATGGGGGTGTCATCTCATCATCAATTAGGGCAGGCAGCTCATCTTCTCCTATGACTGCCTGCCTTGATGTCGAAGGTTGAGGTTCGTTGTCAGCTGTGGCTGATATGGAAGGCTTGCTTGACTGCTGAGCCTTGCGCACTTTTCTATCATACAGTTGTTTGTAAGCACTCAAACCATCCTGCAAATATCCCCTAAACCTACGTACCCTTTCAAAATTAAAGTCGTACTTTATCATTGCAGCGAAAATCTCACGCAGTTGCTTCACTTTCTGCATTCGGTTGCATTCAGTTTCGATTGTTATCCTTTCCTCTTCCAATTGCATCAGCTCTTCGTCTATTAGTTCTTGGTCATGGGATGCCAAAACCTCAACATCATCTTCGTCACCTTCCACAAGCCAAACTCACTTTGTCCTTGCTTCGTCCACCACGATCGAAATGCTTAATTATGTCTAGTTTTACGCTAAGTGTAACACCCTTGCTCTTTCAGGCTTTTCGGACACCTTAGAACTCATCTTGCTAACGGCTGCTCAGTGCAACGTGTTTAAGCAATGCCGTTCCGAATCTGGGGCAGAGCAACTGCTCGGGGCGCGCGCTGCCTTTCTTCGTAACAGTGAAAACACCTTCTGAAAGCGAAAACAGGGTACTAATGTAGGTCTTTCGTAACAGTGAGGTTTCATAAAGAGAACGTTCAAAAAGCGGGAGACACCTGTAAATCATCACTGTCAATGTGAGTGCTACCAGGCAATAGTCATTAAGGTTGCCCACATTATTCTTCTTATGCAATGGTATAATTGTTGCCTTTTTGAAGCAAGTGAGAACTTCTGCCCTTAGCAGTGAGAGGTTGAAAATGTCCTTGAATCCTCCCGCTAGTTGGTTGGCACAGGTTTTCAGAGCCTTACCAGGTACTCTACCAGGACATTCCGCCTTTCGAGGGTTTACTGTCTTTAAAGACAGCCTAACATCAGCCTCTGAGACAGAGATCACAGGATCATCAAGTGCAGCAGGGATATTTAAAGCGGGCATAGAAGGCGTTGAGTTCATCTGGTAGTGAAGCGTCACTGCCATTCATGCTACTGAGTTTCGCTTTGTAGGAAGTAATGTCGTGCAGGACCTGCCAGAGTTGCCATACATCCGATGTCGCATCCAACCTTGTTCAAATTTGTCTCCTTGCCCTTGAAATAGCCCTCCGCAAATTATTCCTGGTTTTCTGGTACAGGCCTGGGTCACCAGACTTGAATGCCGCAGATCTAGCCTTCAGTAGACGACGTACCTCCTGGTTCATCCACGACTTTTGGTTTGGGAATATACAGTAAGTCTTTGTAGGCACAGTCTCCTCCACACAGGTTTTAATGAAGTCGGTAACAACTGCAGCGTACTGATCCAGGTTTGAAGATGAATCCCTGAATACAGTCCAGTCCACCGATTCAAAGCAGTCCTGTAGGTGCTCCTGTGCTTCCTTGTCCATACCTTTGTGTTCCTTACTACTGGTGCTGCGGTCTCCAGTCGCTGCTTATACTCAGGGAGTAGAATCACAGCCAGGTGATCAGACTTCCCGAAGTGAGGGCGTGGAATGGTAGGGTAGGCATTCTTGATGGTGGTGTAGCAATGGTCCAGTGTGTTGCTTCCTCTGGTATTGCAAGTGATCTGTTGATGGTAATTGCTTAGTGATTTTTTTCAGACTGGCCTGGTTAAAATCTCCCAAAATGATGGTGATGGTGAAGGTGTTAGGGTGTGTTGTTTTGTGCATGTTGATCCCATTGCTCAGATCATCTAAAGCCTGATTGACATTGACCTGAGGTGGAATGTGAACTGCTACCAAAATGACCCCAGAAAACTCTCATGGTAGGTAAAAAGAATGGCACTTAATTGCTAGATATTCCAGGTCTGGTGAGCAGAACTGGGACAGTATATTTGTGCACCAAGAAGAGTTGATCATGAGGCATACTCCTCCACCTCTGATTTTCAGAGTCTCTATAGATCTATCCTGACAGTGTATAGTAAACCCGTCGATCTGAATTGCTGCATCCAGTAGGGAAGGGGTTAACCAGGATTCCGTGAAACAAAGAATACACGCGATCCTAATGTCTCTCTGATTCAGCACCCTAGCTCTGAGATCATCAATTTTGTTCACCAGAGACCACATGTTCACCAGCAAGGTAGTCAGTATCGGGAGTTTAAAACCCCGTTTCCTTAAACACACTTGTAACCCCGCTCTATACCCGTGCTTCCTCTGAGGTGTCCTACGTGGGCAGTTCCGACCACAATTGGTGTTGTTTCTGTCTGTTTTAATCAGCGATAGATTGTTTAAACGCAGTAAGACAGCTTTGTTGACTGTACTGATTGTGGAAGCAGTTGTATCAGTCTGAAACAGGAATATTTAATTATATCCATTGAGAGTACTGCTGCTACTCTCTGGCCCTACATTCATCTCTGGAGCATCTGCATTGTAAAGACACCTACGTCAGGCAATTTATGGGTCACAGCTCTGCCTTCAACACTATAATTCCTCATCACCAAGCTCCAGACCCTGGAAGTCGACGCCTCCCTTTGCAGCTGAATTCTTGCCTCTCTGACCAACAGAAGGAATTGTTAGCAACACCTCTGGCATGATTATTCTAAATAGCTGGTGCTCTACAAGGTTGTGTCCTCAGCCCCCTACTCTACTCCCTGAACACTCATGATTGCGTGGCCAGATTCCATTTTAACCCCATCTACAAGTTGCAGATGATGTCACCATAGTGGGCTATATCTCAAACAATCATGGTGTACAGGAAGGAAATAGAGACTTTAGTGACATGGTGTCATGACAACCATCCTTTCAGTATTAACAAAACAAAAAGCTGGTCATTGACTTCAGTAAAGGGGGAGGGTGGTGCGCATGCCCTGTCTACATAAATGGTATTGAGGTTGAAAGGGTTGAGAGCTTCAAGTTCCTAGTTGTTAACATCACCAATAGCTTGACCTGGCCAAATCACATAGACACCAAGAAGGTTCACCAGTGTTTCTACTTCCTCAGGAGGCAAAAGAATTTTGGCATGTCCCCTTTGACCCTTACCAATTTTTATTGATGCACCATAGGAAGTTTCCTATTTGCATGCATAAAAGCTTGGTACAGTTGCTCTACATGTGATCGCAAGAAACTGCAGAGAGTTGTGGATTCAGCTCAGCACGTCGTGTAAACTAGGTTCCCTTTTTTAGACTCTGTTTATAGTTCCTGTTGCCTCAGTAATGCAGTCAGCATAATCAAAAACCCCAGCAACCTGGACATTTTCTCTTCTCTCCTCTGATCCAGCAGAAGATACAAAAGCCTGAAAACGTGTACCACCAGACTCAAGAACAGCTTCTATCCTTGAGTCAGACTAATAAATGGACTTCTTTTACAATAGGATAGACTCTTGACCTCACAATCTACCTTGTTATGATTTTGCACTTTATTGTTTATCTGTACCACACTTTCTCTGTGGCTTTTACATTTTATTCTGCATTATTGATTTATCTTGTTTTACCTGAATGCACTATGTTATGGCTTGATCTGTATGAACAATATGCAAACTAGCTTTTCACTATATCTTGGTACGCCTGACATTTTGACTTAACAGGCTTTGGCGAGAACAGGCAGAGTCTCTAAATAAGTTTCTAGCAAATTGTTTGTTTCTCTTTCTTTTTCCATTAGAACATAGATAGTGTATTGAGAATGGATCCAAAGTTAGTGGTATGTTTAATGCCTAAGCTCGTCTCGGGCTTCCAGATGGGTACAGGTATTGATTATAACCAACATTTGGATGACAAACTCCACTATCTTCATCAGGGATGACGCCTGGACATAGCCTAATCCAGTGGTATTTCAACCCCCATAGTCCATCCACCCTTATTGGTTAGATCTCATCCAGTCAGGTTTCTGCTCTCCCATCTTGTTTACAATCGAAGTCCAGTTCTTACTTAGAGCGGACCTTCATCTTTGTCTAAAATTCTTTTCTTCTAGTTTTATTTCAATGGCTTCCTTTACCAGGTGGTCCCAAAAGCCATTGGCAAGACACAGTAGTTTTATGCCATGGAAGTCAAATATGGCCATTTCAAATATAATATTCTGCTAACGCCAATTTCTCTGGGTAACCCAACCAGATACACGTCCTGTGCACCTTGATACAGGTTTCCACTATGCATCCTGTCTGCTGATATACACCGCTCCATATTCACAGGGAATCCTGTAAACGCCAGCCGACCCAAGTCCCAAGTCATCTTTGACCCAGATAAGCTGTGATTTGAGCTTCCTTATGGGTTTGTGGATGGTATTCATCCAGTATTTTTTCAGGATCCTGGTGATCCTTCCAGAAACTGTGGAAATATTGGGAAGACTGGTGGTAATGACAGGTTCCTTCTTGTTGTTAGGTTTCTTGGTTCTTCCATTGGCCATTTTAAGGATTCGATTGAGTTCCTTCACCTTGTGGCCATTCTGTCAGAACATCAAGTGTAATTGTCTTATTTTCTTGGGGAGACTCTCCGGGTCCGAAGTAGTTTTTGCACGGTTCATCAAAGTAGAAAGAACCACTCTACATTGGGAGGCATGAGGTATAAGTCCATGTGAATGAGTTTCCGGTAAATGCCATGTCCAAGGCTGCTGTCCAGTTTCCATCATATTAAAATGTCCAGGCACGGGAGGCAAACATTCAAACATTTAATTTACAATAGAGGAGAATGGTTGGGAAATCTAGACTAGATCTTTTTTGTTTAGTGGTATGTTTCTTTGTGTGAGATATGGGAACTCGGGGAGAGCTCCAGTCTCCTTGATACCTACATCCGCATGAAGTGCATTGAGCTGCAGCACCTTAGAGACCATGTTAAGGAACTGGAGCTGCAGCTGGATGACCTATGGCTCATATGGGAGAATGAGGAGGTGGTAGATAGACGCTACAGGAAGTAGACACTCCTAAGTTGCAGGAGGCAGGTAACTGGATAATTGTCAGGAGGGGGAAAGGAAATAGGCAGCCATTACAAAGTATCCTTAGGGCTGTTCCCCTCAATAACAAGCGTACCACTTTTGTTACTGTTGGGAGGGATGACCGACTGGGAGAAGCCGCAGCAACTGTATCTCTGGTACTGAGTCTGGCTCTGTGTCTCAGAAGGCAAGAGGGGAGAAGAGGAGTGCTCTCGTGATAGGGAGATTCCATAGTTAGAAGAGCATAGAGGATATTCTGCAGATGTGAAAGAGATACCTGGATGATATGTTGCCTCCCAGGTGCCATGGTCAGGGATGTCTTGGATCGGGTCCACAACGTTCTAAAGATGAACAGCTGGAAGTCATAGTACATATTGGTACCAACGACATAGGTAGGAAAAGGATGAGGCACTGAAGAGAAAATATGTAGGAGCCATGTATCTATTTTCTGTTCTTTGGAGCCATATATCTATTTTCTGTCACATGGGTTGGGGTGTGTTAGAAGCAATGAGTATAGTTATGTATTCTTATTTCATTAGTTGTTTAGTTCAGTCTAGTGGAGAGTGATTGAGTCACAGAGAATTATATATTTTTTTATTGGCCGCTATTAGAACACACAGTACCATTGAGAGCACCAAATCAATTTGCTTGTTTAGTTACCTTAATTGGATCATTATTAAACCACTTACATACCTGCAGAATTTTACTTCTGATATCATTTAAATATACTATTGGATTATTAATTATGTCAATTGGAATGCTAATTTAGTTTGACCACTTAGTTATGCTAATTGGAAGACTAATTAGATCACTAACTTTGCTTAAACATGTTAGTTCAATGCTAGGAATGGCCTCTTTTTGGCTTTGGAACTTTGTTTTTTCAAAGCACGTCATACAGTGTTGATCTCCTGGCTCGGTCTCTCCACGGTTTTGGTTTGTTTTAAAGTAAACACTATATTTTGTCAACAAAAATTAGTTGTACCAAACGAACACCAGTCTACGGCAAAGTATTGCCTCGGACCTCATGATGAAATTAGAATCACAACACTGAGCAGCTTGCGGCAAGTAAACGACCGTTTTGTTGGTCATGGTGTGTGTTTGTGGTTTGAACACAGTTTTGAATTGCTCAATCATGTGATGTTTGTTTAAGGGTTCATCGCTTTCTTTTATTGAAGCAGTGAAATATTCTGGTTGCCAATATTTGAATTGAAGGCTGTTTGTTCGGTCTGGTTTGGGCGCTGTGGATGCATTGACAGTTTGTTGACTATGTTTATTGAATTGAATATCACTAGTGCTGTTGGCAAACAAAGAGTTATTTGCGAGTTGCACCACCAGATAAAGTAACATAAATGTATCGAAGCATGGAATTGGCACCAATGACTCTGCAGTTGGAACTCGCAAAAGAGAAATTAAAGCTAAAGCTAAGGTCAATCCAGTCAAAAGTCTTCCAAAGGAATATGAAACAATGTGAACAAAATTAAAGGTTTAATACTATCAATAAATGGTATTACGAAAATTAAAGAAAATGCCTCACAGTGCAATCTTGTCTTGAGGATTTATTAATATCTGTGAAGCTGTTGCTAAGCAACGTCATACGCTAATCTTATTACTTCCCAAGCTTGAGCAGGAAAGACAAAATAGGTGTTTTTCAGATTGATACTGTAGCTATCGTAGTACATTCATAGGGAATGTGAAACAGTGGTTGAACCAAGCACATTCCATTGAAGTTCATGTTGCAGTAACAAGTGAATATGTGTCTCAGCTTCCACCAGATATTGTTTTTCAATGGCAAGTTTTGACTACATATAGAGCAGGTGACCCACATGATGATGTGAAACTGAATGAAATATGTCTAACGTCAGCACTTGAGGTTCTGTTGCAGGAAGAAATCCTTCTGTATCTACTACCTCCTCTGCATCATTTTCCTCTTGTAATGGCTACGACAAAGGAAGAAACAGTTTAAGTTAGAGGAAGAAATTGCTATACATGTGGCCGAAGTTAATGTGCTAAGGGCTTCAAGTGTAGTGAATACTCAAAGTGCTCCAGCAGGACAGTCCTATGGTGTGAGTTCCCATATTGAAAAGGCACAAGGAAAAACAAAAACACCCAATCTCAATGGTGATTTCTTTCCTCAAAAACACCCAATCTCAATGGTGATTTCTTTCCTCAAGTGCCTGTGGAATATGAGGTTCAGGGTGGTTATCCAGCCTGCAATATTGAGGCATTGTTAACCTATGTCATCTCCAACAGCTCAAAGTACTTATGTGGACATTCACTTACTGCAGGGGAACATTCTTTCTTCAGATGATAGATGTCAAGACAGTACTATTGATATAAAGAGGAAGCAAAGTGAAATAACAACCTTATTGGTACAACAGGAGCACATTTCATCTTTGCCTAAAAAAGAGATTCAAATTTGGCGGTAATGCACCATTAAGCTGGATGCCAACCACCGTAAAACAAGATACAGACAGAAGAGATTCAAATATTCAATGGAGACATGTTGCAGTATCATTCATCATGAGGGCTTTTGAAAGCAAGACGGACAGCTATAGTGACTGCTTCTAACTCTTTGAACAGTACATTAGAGGTCACCCAAGCAAACTTGTCAGAAATTGCCAGCATGTTGACCCTAAGAAAGGACATCTAAAAGCTAAGGCTTTACTACAGGAACATTTTGGTTAGGAACAGAAAATTGCATCCCCCTACATGCAAAAGGCTTTTTCTAGGGTACTGTGATAGAGCGGGTAAGACACCCCTCCCTGAAACTGGATGCAACAACAAACAGAACAGTCCTGGAGTGTGCAAGTACAAACAAAAGTGGCCCTGCTGCACATTAGCCTGGCATGTGCACCTGGCATGTCACCACTGCTAAACAGGGAGAATGAGAATACGGGTCTACTGGGGGAGGGGGGGGAAGAGGATGTGGAGAAGAAATTACTTGTGGCAGACACAATCTGTCACAGGTACCTATCAAATCTGAAGACATGAAAGCTCTTCAATATCACAGCCTTTTTCTTAGAGGCTGTCGTAATGTCATGGAAGAAATGCGGTACATGCGTGGGCTGGACATGCAATTTCTTCATGACAATATGTCGATTGTTATAAATAAATTGCTCTCTTGGGGATAAATGGAGAATGGTGATCTGTGAACTGCACAACCATAAGATTACTTTTACTGATTTTATTGAAAGGCAAGTAAAGATTGCTACGCACCCAGTGTTTGGGAATATACAGGATGCTATGTCACCAGCAATAAGCAAAGGTGGAAATAAAACCAAGTCTCAATTTTGTTCTAAGGTTAAAGGAAGCAGCCTTGCCACTGCTGTGGCCACTGTGAGAACTGAACCTGGAACTCATGGCAGGGAAATGGTCTTATCAGCTAAAAGTGTTTGTTCTGTGAGGGCGAACATGCATTGGACTTTCTCAGCTAGAGATAAGGGCTCATAGTGAGAAGGTTGCCTTCTTAACAGAAATGGTGTCGGCTTTGGCTGTTTATGTACAGGACACATCAGCGAGGATTGAAGGAAGCATCTTTCATGTGAGGTATACAGTGACAAGAACCCATGCATACTTCATATTCACTCTAACGAAAAGGGTGCAGAATCAAAACAAATCGTGAAAGAATCAAGAACAGCCATGAGTAGTGCCATAGCCTTACAGGGACAGGTGATTATGGTTGTAAATTCCCCATAGTTCCAGTACAAGTGAAGTCTAAGAAGGGTAACAAGACAGTGGTTACTTATGCTTTCCTAGATCACGGAAGTACAGCAGTGTCTGTACGGTGGGCTTCATGAACAAGCTCAACCTCACAGGAAAAAGGACACATATTCTCTTATGCACTGTGGGTTAAGAGAAGGTCGTAAGTAGCTACACTGTTTTGGGATTGGAAGTAGCTGGCTTAGATTGTGCAAACTATTGTGATCTACCTAACATCTATACGCAGTAAAGTATGCCTTTCCACAAAGGGGACATTCCACGATAAAGGGATCTCCAGGGATGGTCTCACCTCAAACATGTCCATTTGCCAGAGATTGATTTAGAAACTGAGCTGGCTATAGGGACAAATGTGCCTAAAATATTGGAGCCATTGCAAGTGATTTGCAGTGTTAATGATGGATTCTATGCAATTAGAACAATGTTGGGTTGGGCTGTGAGTGGATCACTGAAAGGAGACAATGGCGATGGGTGAGACGGTGCAGAGCCAGAGCTGACAGTTAGCAGGATCTCAGTTTTGAACTTGGATGAGCTTTGACAGCTGCAGTTTAAGGCAGTCTTCTCTCAATGCAGTCACAGAGATGGCCACTACCAGATTAGTTTACCTTTGAGAAAGGAGGAGGTTAACATGCCAAATAATAGGAAGATTGCTGAACAGCATGCTCTAAAATTAAGGAACAGGTTAAAGAATGATTTGTCATTTCACACTGACGACACAGTTTTCATGAAGGACGTCATCTCCAAAGGTTATGCTGAAGGTGTGCCAGCAGAAGATCAGGAGTGCAGCGATGGGAAGTCTGATATATTCCACATCATGGTGTTTACCACCCCAGAAAAGGGAAACCGTGTTGTGACGATGGAGTGACTTTTCAGGGAATATCACTTAACACTCTGCTTTAACAGGGACCGGATCTTACAGCTCACTGGTTGGAGTCTTAACCAGTTTCAGAACAGAACTAGTGGTGATCATGGCAGATATTGAATTAACGTTTCATCACAGTAGAGTACCAGCAGAAGATGCAGATCTGCTGAGGTTTCTCTGGTGGTCTGATGGTGACCTCAGCCAAGATATGGTGGACTTTAGAATGGTGGTACATCTCTTTGGACAACTTCATCACCAAGTATATACAGTATTTTGGCTGCATTAGATTGGCATCCTTCAATCCCTCTCCTACCCTAGTGCATGTCTAAATGTCTCTTTAACACAGTGATTGTATCTGATTCCATCACATCCTCTGGCAGTTACTTCCAGATATCAACCACTCTCTGTGTAAGGAAACTTTCCTCTCAGGTCCTTAAAACTGCTTCTTCTCACCTCACCTCTATGCCCTATTGCTTTTGATACTCCTTCTACAGAAAAAAATTACTCCTATCCATAGCAACACAAAAAATGCTGGAGGAACTCAGCAGGTCAGGCAGCATCTATGCAAATCAAAAACAGTTGACATTTGGGCCAAGTCCCTTCTTCAGGGCTGGAAAGGAAGAGGGGAAGGCAACAGAATAGAAAGATTGGGGAAGGGGATGGGAGATAGTTAGAAGGTGATAGATGAAGCCAGCTGAGTAGGAATGGTAAAGGGCTGGAGTAGAAGGGATCTGAGAGGAGAGGAGAGTGGAAAATAAGAGAAGGGGAAGAAGAAGAGGACCAGTGGAAGGTGATAGGCAGGTGAGAAGAGGTAAGGGGCCAGAGTGGGACTAGAAGAAGAGGGGAGGAGGAGGATTTTTTTTGCCAGGTTATGGGGAAAAGGCAGTTAGGTGGAGATGAGTCCATGGTCAGATCAACCATGATCTCATTGAATCGCAGGGCAGGCTCGATGGGCCGGATGGACTACTTCTGCTCCTGTTTATGTTCTTAAGTTGTGCCAACTTCACTCTTAGGAAATGCGCAGAAGACAATGAACCACAGCTTAGCCATGAGATGGTGGATAAGGTTTTGCATCTTCTATATTGGTGACTGCCTTGTGTCAGTGTTCTCTGAAGAAGAAATGGTGTCTTTCTATCATGACCTTGTATCGATTTGTGCTAAAGGCAGCTTTTGACTCACAGAATGGATAATACATGCAGAAGAGGATTACTGGGGGAATTGGAGAATGCTCTGGAGGAAATAAACCCAGCAAAGGAAGAAGTGGTGCAAAAGGAAGTGAGAGTTAAGATACTGAAAGATAATATAAACACCATTGTTAAGAGAATGTTACCTGCCGATGAGGACTTGATGAATAGGGACCTTCATGCTGTTTTAGAGAACTACAAGAGGCTCTGAGATCGGATTGAAAGAAAGTACTTAAGTATATTTATTGCTTCATTTCTATGACTTGGAAAACAATTGGTTAAATAATTGTAATACCCTGGTTAGGATTTTACCGCTAATGTTGTAGGGTACTTCATTTAATGGTTTTCTGTAGAAGCAATATGTTCTGCTGGTAGTGTTTAGGTTACCATTAAAGATAAGGGGTTGTGATGTTCAGCTTAGGAATGCCGTGTCATCCAATCAGGATGGTAGAATTGGGAGAAGGTTCTAGGGAACGCTGGGTGGAGACGTTATTGTGACGCACACTGGGGTGGGTCGAGATCTTTTCGGCAGGAAATGGAGAAAGAAGAAGCTCGAGAGAACCAGCTGTAGGATTCGATCCAACAGGAATGCGCGATTCGATGGAGTTACCAGTAATCAGTGAATTGAAGTTGGTGCGATGAATACATTGGACACTTCAGATTTTGGACAATTTGAGCTCCAACCTCTGTACTGTTTTAAATCATGATGGGCCTTTTTGTTTTTTTCTTTTTTATCTTTCTTTTTTTAATAATGGTTTGGCTAAGTTAACATTCATAAATATACTTCCTTCATAACTGTATGCTGTGTATGGTCTGTTATTTCTTGCCGACTGGCGATTGCATAGGAGCAATAATTACACAGTATTCACACAGACCAGGGTTCAGGTGGGCGAGTCATTCCAACTTCCTGGGTTTGGTGGGACCCAAGTCATATCGACCTGGACGTATGGAGCCTGGGAAAGGTGGTTTTCATACTGCTGAGTCCAGTGGCTGTTAGCGAGGCGCTAACGAGCCACATCATTAGAGACAGCTGGTAAAAAGGGGTTTCATAATTTGGAGGAGAAGTTGAAAACTGTAGAAAATGTTTCAGACTGTTAATGCCCAAACAACAAAGACACATTTTTCTTTTGTTTAAACAACTTTACTTTCAACGTCTCAGTTCAATCCTTGAGGGCGGCCACCTTTTCACCCCACGCTCCCCCCTTTTTCCTCTGGCCTGCATGCACATAGCGGGGAAAGTTCGCATGCCTACTAAATACTTAAATAATCCAAATGAACAGAACTCAACAATCTCCCATCTTATTTTTATGTTTTTATTAAAAAAATTATTTAAAGAAATTCAATGGCCATTAAGATATGAGAATTAGTTCTGACCCTTGATGTTAATACAATTTTTAAGGTATCAAATGCCTTCACTAAGTGCCTTTAACAGCACAGAAGCTGGAGCTCCCTTCTTTGTGAGTCAGTCAGCTAGTTGTTCCTTTGTAGTTGACCACAGCACGTGATGAATTTTCTGTTGTTGGAATAGTTCTTTGATGCTGCCTATCTCCAGACAAAGCCTCTTCTCTATAACTGACTTGGTGGATTTGATGTCATCAACAAGTTATTTGTAGACTGTTTTTCTTTGAGTCACCATGGAAAAGCTCAGAATAGAATGTGACCAGAAAAACAGCATTGTCAATACCTTCAGACATTGCAAGGGTTTCTCCTGCCAGTGAACTCCATAGAACTCTTTGGATCCTTTGTCATTGCCAGTAGAGAGGTGAAAGTCTTCCCTCTTCTCCCATCAGTACAATAAAATGTCCCCTTTGAGTCCCTCCATCAGGAAGATTTCTAAGTGAGGCATCACTGAAGACACCAAGCCTCAGTGAGCTATCTTTTCCAAGCTGTTGAAACTTCAAGATAACTTTTTCACACTGAATTCTGTGCACTATCTTGTTTGCCTCATGTAAAGTTTGTACTGTGGCATTTTTTGTGCTGGATGCCAAGTTCAGGCATCAAACTTGATGTCAGGTCTGCTCTGCCTTGCCACCCATAGAATCTGACCTATCTTTGACCTGTTGTTCAGCTTCAGCTTCTCCGAGGGGTACATCTGTTGTGTGGCACATGAGGATTCCATGTGGATTGTCTAAAGATTCCTGATGTGGCTTTTTTGGTGCAGTTGTACTGTTCCGTCAACGGCAAAGGTATCTATCCCTACATAGCAGTATCAGTGTCATGCTCCTCACACCCAATCTGGAAGGCTGACTTTAGTTGGAGATGACTGTTGTGGCAAAGATTTGTGAGCCTTTTCATATGAAGTCAGCTACATGACAGCTAAGTACACCAATCACATGATATCCTGAATCTTGCCAGTAAAAAACAGCTGGATCCACTTGTGACATCTTTCCACCTGTTTTCAACATTATTTCCTTGACCTTTATATACCAGTAGAGTGATGCATCTGTTAGATCATACACACACTTTCTGAGTTTCTACAGTGTTCCACGGATTCTAGCTTCAGGCAGGGGTTTAGTGTAAATGTCATGTAACAGCTCCATTCCCTGTAAGAATGTGAATTTTATGTCCATGCAATGGGGTTGCCAGTGCTTTTGACATATCACTGAGAGAAGTAGCCGGAGAGACTCTGATGCACGTATTTGTGAGTCTTTTCTGTCATGGGCCCGACCGTTAATTCCCCATTTTCTCCTAATTCCCTTTGATTGTGCCACGGTTCCGGCCGTTAATTCCCATTTTCTCCTAATTTCCTTTGATGGCGGCGCACCTGGTTTTCATCAAGACCTGCAGCATAAGAACCCCGGCTTTGCACCCACTAGTTGCCAGATCATTGGTTTTGCCAGTGTGGTAATTAACGTTTCCCGGCCACTTAGGATTGTGTGTTCTAAGCTTTGCTTCAGTACTGAGATTTACCTGTGAAACTCAGTCTCTCCGTGTCAAGATAAGTATTCTAAGTTTTACTTCAGCACTGAGGTTTACCTGGAGAACTCTGTCTCTCCATGCTAAGAAAAGTTTTGTCTGTCTTTTTCCCTTCTACGCTCCATGTCATGATAAGTTCTGCCTGCCTCCTGCTTTCCTGTACTCCCTCCTGTTTGCCGTTCAACGCTCACGCCTGCATCTGCATCCTAACTCAATTTCCATGCCTGTGTCCTACGTTTGGGTTTGCTTTGTTCGTTGCAATAGAACTATCTGGCCACCATGGACCCAGCGGACACGAATACCCTTCAATAAGCCCTCGTCAGCCAGAATTTCCTCGTGGGACAGCCCAACCAACTTCTGTGGGAGGTCATGGAGAACCTCCATTCCCTGTCTACTCACGTCACGCAGATTGGTGAGCAGGTGGACCGTGTATCCACTCATTTTACTCAACCCACTCCTGGAACCCTGTCTAACCAGCCCAGGCAGCCTGTAGCGGCACCCCCCCTACGTGTCAGCAACACCCCCGCCAAGACAGCCTCACGTACCTGAACCGGAGCACTACGCTGGGGATTTGGAGAAGTGCCGGGCCTTCCTTCTTCAGTGCTCCTTGGTGTTCGATCAGCAGTCATCCACATACTCCACGGATAAGTCAAAGGTTGCTTATATCATGTGGTTGTTGCGGGGGAAGTACATTAGCGTGGGCCACAGCTGTTTGGGATAACCAACCGGATATCTGCTCTTCCTTCGCCACCTTTATTGCAGAAATAAGAAAGCTCTTTGACCACCCCGTCCGTGGTAAAGACACCACCAAGCATCTAGGCACTCTCTGCCTGGGCTCACGCAGTGTTGCCAAATATTCCGTGGAGTTCCAGACATTATCGGCCATCTCGGGGTGGAACGATGAGGCACTCCAAGGGGTATTTCAGAATGGTCTCAGCGACATGGTGAAAGATGAGTTGGCGGCAAGAGACGACACCGACAGCCTGGATTCCCTGATCTCCCTAGCCACCAGGTTGGACAATCGCCTCCGAGAACGCATAGAGACAGAATTGGTCGTCCACCATCTTTGGCCACTCCTCGGCACACATTACTGTCTCTCGCCAGAACAAGCCTCTCTCCTCCTCCTGCACCCCGAGTAGCTCCCAGCCCTGTCGTTTCCACCGCCCCAGGAGAGGAACCCATGCAGCTGGGATGGAACCACCTTTCTCCTGCTGAAGAACTCCGGAGATTGAGAGCGGGTGAGTGTCTATATTGCAGCCAGTCTGGTCACTTCTTTGCCACCTGCCCCCTTCGGCCAAAAAGGGAAGGCTCACCAGTAGCAGGGAGGACCCTGGTGAGTCAGACAACATTCCCTTCCATCCCCCGACCCTGGATGCAGCTTCAAGCCACTTTGTGTTACAACCAACAGTCCCTGCCTCTGTTAGCACTAGTGGACTCCGGCGCTGAGGAAAACTTTTTGGATGAAAACTTAGCCTTCCAAGCTGGAATTCCTCGTGAGCCATTGAGTACCCCCCATGGAAGCCCGGGCACTGGATGGTAGACTACTGGCCCTAGTCATACACTGCATAGAACCCCTGCCTCTCCTTCTCTCCAGAAACCATCGGGAACAGGTATGATTCCATTTAATTTCCTCTCCTCAAGCCCCTATAGTTCTTGGTTACCCCTGGTTAAGCCGTCATAACCTCCACATCAGCTGGTCCACCAGGAAGATAGTCAGCTGGAATTCGTTCTGCCATTCCACTCATCTACAATCAGCCCTTTCCCCAGTGGAGGTCACCGTGAACTCATCCGCCTCTGAACCCCCCAACTTATCCAAGGTTCCAGTAGAGTATCACGATCTGGGAGAAGTGTTTAGCAAGCAATGGGCTCTTTCCCTGCCTCCACATCACCCTTACGGATGCGCAATTGGCCTTCTCCCCGGAGCCTCATTAACCACCAGTCGGCTGTACGACCTGTCCCGACCAGAAAGGGAAGCAATGGAGGCTTACCTAAATGACTCTCTTGCAGCTGGCGTTATCCGACTCTCATCTTCCCTTATAGGCGCAGGTTTCTTCTTTGTTGGGAAGAAAGATGGCTCACTGCGACCCTGCATTGACTACTGTGGCCTGAACAGCATCACCATAAAGAATAAGTATCCCCTGCCCCTTATCAACTCTGCTTTCGAACCCCTTCACGGAGCCACAATTTTCTCTAAGCTGGACCTGCGGAATGCCGTTCACCTGGTCAGGATAAGGGAGGGAGATGAATGGAAAACAGCTTTTAACACCTTCCTCAGTCATTTCGAATATCTTGTCTTGCCATTCGGTCTCACCAATGCCCCTGCTGTCTTCCAAACCCTGGTAAGTGACATCCTTAGGGACCTTATTAATTGTTTCGTTTTTGTTTATTTGGATGACATCCTAATCTTCTCCCGTAGTCTTCAGGAGCACACCCACCATGTCCGTCAGGTTCTTCAGATGCTTTTGGAGAACAAGTTATTCGTTAAGGCAGAGAAGTACGAGTTCCATGCGTATTCTGTCAGTTTCCTGGGGTACATCATTGAGATCGGGCAAGTGAGGGCGGATCCTGAAAAGATCCGGGCAGTGGCAAAGTGGACAAAACCCACGACGTTCAAACAACTCCAGCGATCTCTGGGGTTCGCAAACTTCTACCATCGCTTCATCAGGGACTACAGCCAGGTGGCAGCGCCCCTTACTCAGCTCACCTCCCCTGCGACCCCTTTTCACTGGACCCCCGAAGTGGACTCAGCCTTCTCAGAGCTGAAGAGATGTTTCACCTCCACTCCCACCCTCGTCCAACCTGACCTCTCTCGCCAATTCATTGTGGAAGTCGACGCCTCCCACTCTGGGGTGGAAGTGGTCTTCTCCCAATGTTCCATCCCAGACCAAAAGCTCCATCACTGTCTATCCCCCGCTGAACGGAACTACGATGTTGGGAACCGGGAGTTGCTGGCCGTCAAACTCGCCTTGGAGGAGTGCAGGCACTGGCTGGAGAGAACTGAACATCCATTCATCGTCTGGGCGGACCATAAGAACCTGGCATACATCCAAACCGCTAAATACCTTAATTCCCGCCAAGCCCATTGGGCATTATTTTTTGACCATTTCAAATTCACCCTCACTTATCGTCTGGTTCTAAGAACGGGAAGCCAGATGCTTTCTCTCGTCAATACGTCTCCAAGGAGGGCCTTCCCAACCCCGAGACCATCCTGTGTTGTGGCTGCCCTCACCTGGGAGGTCGAATCCATAGCCAAAGAGGCTCAACAAACTCAACCTAACCCAGGCAATGGAACCCCCCCCCCCGCCCCCACCAATCGCCTCTTCGTGCCTGACTCTGTCCGGTCTCAGGTTCTCCAGTGGGGGCATACCTCTCGTTTCGCCTGCCATCCCAGAATCGATTGAACTCTGTTCCTTCTGAAGTGACATTTCTGGTGGCCCTCCATGGACGCTGATACTCATTCCTTCGTCTCTGCCTGTTCTGTGTGTGCCCGCGGAAGAGCCTCCCATCGGCCTCCTGCTGGGTTGCTTCGTCCTCTACCTGTCCCTGGCCGCCCTTGATCCCACATTGCTCTGGATTTTGCTACTGGGCTACTCCCTTCACATGATAGCACTGCTGTACTCACCGTGGTGGACCATTTCTCAAAGCCATGTACTTCATAGCCCTTCCCAAACTCCCTACAGCCCCGTGAAACAGCCGACCTTCTTGTCCATCACGTCTTCCGCCTTCATGGAATTCCCCCTGACATTGTTTCTGACCGGGGCCCCCAATTCATCTCTCAAGTCTAGAGATACTTCTGTCAAGTCCTTGGAGCCTCAGTTAGTCTTTCTTCTGGTTTCCATCCACAGACTAGCGGTCAAACAGAATGAGCAAACCAGGATTTGGAAGCAGCACTGCGCTGCATATCCGCCAACAACCCGTCATCCTGCAGCACCCATCTCACCTGGGTGGAGTACGCCCACAACTCCCTGGTCAGCACCGCCACCGGAATGTCTCCCATCGAATGCTCCCTCAGTTATCAACCCCTCTGTTTCCTGCCCATGAAGACGACATTGCTGTGCCTTCAGTTCATGCCCATCTCCGCTGGTACCGCAAGGTCTGGAAGGATACACTGCGCAGCCCTGCTCCATTCAGCTGACTGCAACTGGAGGATGGCTGATCGCCATCAAATTCCTGCACCCAACTACCGGCCTGGTCAGAGGGTTTGGCTCTCTTCAAAAGACATCCCCCTCAAGAATGAACCCAAGAAACTCACCCCTCGTTACCTCGAACCATTCAAAGTTGAGAGCATCATCAACCCCTCGGTGGTCAAACTCAGACTGCCCAGATCCATCCACATTCATCCCATGTTCCACATCTCCCAACTGAAACCCATGTCTGTCAGCCCTTTGTGCCCTCCTGCTGAACCTCCTCCACCCGCCCGGGTCATTGATGACTACCGTACGGCGAATACTGGATGTGTGTCTTTATTTCAATGTTAAAGTTCTCTGCCATATCTCTGAATTTATCATTATTGAATTCATCACCATTATCACTGAATACTATATGAGGTGGGCCATGTACACTTATCCAGGAATGGATGAAGTTTTTTACTATTCCTGAGGGTCTCTTTGTATTTCTGGTGCTACCAGCACTGAAACATGTGAACTCATCAATGATGCAGAGATACCACACTCCTTGCTCCAGTTCACGTAGGTCTAAGACTACTGTTTCATTGTATTCAGATGCTAGTGCGAGACCAACTACAGGCTTGGGCTTGGGTTTTCCAGACTTTAGGCATATCTCACATCTGTCAATTATCTGCTTTAGAATGGAAAAATAATCTGCATCTTTGTTTCCTGAACTCCTGAGCAGTTTCTGAAGTCTATCAGTTGAAGCACGTCCAAAATGCTTGTGAAGTTTGAGCAACATTTTGCATTTCTCATCTGTGGTCATGTGTTGTGTGACAGTTAGTAATACATTCTCACATTGATTATTAGTAGTGTCTTTATCTAGAATGTTCACACAGTAATGTCCAGAGCTGATGAACTCAAGAGACACTGGCTGTTGAAACATCATTGCTTTCTCATTCTCCATATGCAGTACTGCTTCTGCTTTCTTTAGAGAAGTTTTACTCAAGAGTAATAGAAAGTTCACTGGTACCACCTCTGTTTCAATATAACATTTTGTCTGCCCTATTTTTGCGGGAATTTTCACTCTTTTGTTGAAAGGTACAATCTTTCCGTCTCCAAATTTTGAACGCTTTATTACTAGGAACATCTGTGTTCACCAGTTTCTGCACTTCATTCCTGTTTAGTTCACCGACACAGCTTTCAAGCCATTTCTCTCCACACACTGTAATAATAATAGCAAATCCTAGAGATTCTAGCATCAAAATGTCTCTGCATCAGTAAGTGATTCCTTTGCAAACAATGTGATTATGGCACTCTTCTACATCTTTAGATTTGTTATTTTCTTCAGTTAGCCTAACTTGTTCGGCTCTGTGCAGACAGTTTGTTGCCCAGTGGTAAACACTTTGACATACTGCACATTTTGTTCTCCTACCATGCTTGTTTATTGAGTTTGTGCCAATCTGGGATCTACACTTGTTATACTTGCGTTCCTGCTCAGTGAAGTATGCCGTTTCCTGACTCAAGCTAATTCCAGCTGTTATTTTAGTGGCCTTTTCTCCAAAAGTTCTCTTCAGTGCTGATTTCATAGATGCAAATGTAAATTCTGTACATGCAGTTAACGCTAGTTGTCTGTGCTTTATGTCTAGACACACAGTTTCCAACAATTTAAAAGCTAATACAGGGTCAGGAAGTTCCATTTTGTATTTACACATGTGACTGTGCTTTTGTTCAAAATCAATAATATAATCACCATATTTTTAGAATTGTCTCTGTAAATATTGTCAAAGTCTGAATATGACTCATAAAACTGATCCTTTTCTTCCAAAAACAGAGTCAAGTGTATTTATTAGCGTATTCATACCATCGTCTTTGTTCAAGTCTTCCATCAAAACTCCCATCGCGGTCTCTCTCACTGTTCCCAAAAGCAACAATGCAACAGCCAAGGCTTGCTTCATCTTCTCCAGTTCCATAACACGTCCATATTCTAATTTCATTTTTCCAGCTTGCTCTCATCACGTGCTGGCGGTGTGCTATAATTGGAAACCATCCTCTGCTACCGCTGTCGACATCCAAACAACAAAGACACATGCCAACTAAATATTTAATAGTCCAAATGAACAGAACTCAACTTAGACAACACCAAAGCTGTTAAAAATGCCCTTGAGCCTTTGCTAAACCATCCTGCAGATAACCAAACACAGAACCGGGAACTAGACCAAACATTGATTAATGGTGGAATTTTGGTTGAGCTCATGGGTGAAAGGCTACAGGTATTCAGTGCTCAATATGAAGAGCTCAATCACTAGGCTGTGAGAAAGCAGATTTTCTTGAGCAGTGTTTACAAATGTTCCAAGAAAATGAACAGCAAATGTATTACCTGCAGGAATCCTTTGGACAACTGATTAAGGAATTAACTTTATATCTGACAGATCACACAGATGCCTTGCAGATACCACAAAAAGCTCAGAAAATTCCAACAGATATCGTTGCCCATGAAACCAGCTTGAAAGAATTGAGGATAATGTGGGAAGCCTTACATTAGTAGATAACAGGCCCCATTCTTGAGGTGGCACTTATTTGAATTTGCTTCAGAGGAAACTTTGAGAAGAAGAATCAACAAAATTCCAGCTATTCCAGAAACCCATATGTTTTGCGCAGCAAATGCTTAACTGTAAATGTGACTTAGATGGTGTTAAAGCTGAGTTGCATGTACTGGATATGAGAAGAGTTGAGACTGAGGAAGTAGTCACAATTGGATAATTATATGACATTTGTGGATGAATTTCCAAATATTTAGTCCAATTTGACATCCATGAGTGAAATTTAGGAGTCACTGAAAAAGCAGCCAGACCCAGTCATTTCTAATTCTGTGGCAACTCGCCTAAGAGACCATCAGACATTATGGTACAAAGTGAAGAACCAGATTGTCTCAAAAGCTGAGATTACCTGAGGGCCAAGCAAAGACATTGAATTTTTAAAAAGATCTTGTAGAGATTTCACAGGTAGATTTTTAAACCTCGGTTAATTCACATCATGAGGAACATGGGAGAGATTGGTCAGGTGAATGTGAAAGGTGCTCAGTTCCATCATGAAGATACTAAATCATGATAAAGAGGGTTTTCACATGAAGTAGAGTCTATTATCAATGGGTGTGCAATTACTAAATCATCCTCCGATCCCAATGATTTGGAAGTGCAAACACCCAGCCATTTGTTGCTTCTGAAAACTTCACCATCCTTACCATCAGGGAAGTTCCAATAGGAAGATTTTATGCTCATCGTAGATGGAAGCATGTCAAATACATGCCAAACTTGTTTTGGAAACGTTGGGTCAAGGAGTACTTACCACAGTTCCAGTAACATCAGAAATGGTCAGGTATAAAATGCCATGTCCACACAGGAAATGTGCTTACAGTTGATGACACAGTGCCTCAAAACTCATGGATCATTGGAAGAGTTATTTCCAGACAGAAGAGGGTTTGTGTGGCAAGTATGCATCAAGACCAAGACCAGCTGTCTAAACAGGCCTATAACCAAGGAGACAGAGGTCTGAGGAGCTATAGCTCGTGAAGCTTCATGACTTTGTCTTGATTTACTGACTTGACAGAGAGTGGTGGCAAAGATCATTCTGTTCTGGGTTAAGTGCTAGAAACCTCTGGCCTAGGTGACTGTTACATGACTTGACTGGAAGAAGAAAGAGAATTATTTGTATTAAAGTTGAGATATTTGCCCTTGAAGATTTCATGTCTCCTATTTTTAGAAGTATATAGTTGTAATTATTATAGCGTAATAATTAAGGGTCAGGGATGCAGGAGCCATCTGTCACATGGATTGGGGCGTGGTAGAAGCAAATGTCTATAGTTATGCATTTGTGTTTCATTAGTTGTTTAATTCAGTCAAGTGGAGAGGGATTGAGCCATGGAGAATGATGTATTTTTTTTGTTGACTGCTAATAGTACATTTGGTACCATTGAGAACACTAGTTAGTTTGCTTATTTACGCTAACTAGAACGTTATTAGACCAGTTAAGTACATATATAACATTAATTCTGATATCATTTAAATACGCTATTTTATCGCTAATTACATTAATTAGAACACTAATTTAGTTCAACTGCTCAGTTACACCAATTGGGATGTTAGTGGAATGCTAACTAGATAACTACATTCACTTAAATACATTAGTTCAACCACTATATTTGTTACTTCACTAAGTTGAACGCTATATCACTAATAGAGTTTTGTTAGTTTTTTGTCAGTACAAGATTATTCGTCTTTGCTGGTTTTGTAATAAAGGATCGAATAAACCTTTTTTGACTTTGGAACTACATTATTCAAATGTGCATCATCGAGTGTCGATCTCCTGGCCTCGTCTTTCAGCTGTTTTGGTTTGTTTTAAAGTGATCGCTACAAGGTAGAAGGCTGAAAATCAGGACCTCCAGAATAATAATCTTTGGATTGATGCCTGTGCCACATGTCAGTGAGGGGAAGAATGAGATGAATGCATAGCTGAGGAATTGGTGCAGCAAGCAGGGTTTCAGATTTCTGGATCATTGGGATCTTTTCTGGGGAGAGTATGAACTGTGCAAAAAGGATGGGTTACATCTGAATTAAAGAGGCACCAATATCCTTGTGGGCAGATTTGCTAAAGCTTTTGGCAAGGGTTTCAACTAATTTGGCAGGGGGATGGGAACCGGAGTGGAAAAGATGAGGATGGGGCATTTGATATAAAAGTAGATGCAATGTGTAGTGGGACTGTGAGGAAGGATAGGTAGATTCCTAGCACATTGGACATTCACCAATATGCTTACTAACAGAAGCATTCTATGACAGATGCTGTTGCATCTGTCATGCACTGGGCCCTGACTGACCTGCGAAGCAAGGACACTTATGTCCGAGTGCTGTTTCTGGATTTCATCTTGGCATCAACACTATTTTCCCACAGACCTAGGTGAACTCTTAATCCTAAATACACCACTATGCAACTGGGTGTTGGACTTCCTAACCAACAGACCTCAGACAGTTAGGATGCACAACTGCTCCTCTTTCCCCATCATCCTCAAAGTAGGTTCCCCCAGGGCTGTTTGCTGAGCTCATTGATGTACAATCTGCTCACACGTGACTGCACAGGCAGTCACCTGAATGATCATATTGTCAGGTTCACCAAAGACACAGCTGTGGTGGGGCTCATCAGCGATGAGACGAACTACAAAGAGGAGGCAGAAGAGCTCAAGGCCTGGTGCCAGGCAAATAACCTCTTCCTCAATGTCAGCAAGACAAAGGAGATGGTTATCGGCTTGAGGAGAATGCACACCACTCACACCCCTCTTTACATCCGCAGCACCGCAGTGGAAACTGCGAGCAATTTTAGACTCCTGGGAGTGCACATCTCACACAACCTCTCATGGCCTCAGAATGCACTTTACAAAATGAGGAAAGCTCACCAACGCCTCGACTTTCTGCGGAGGCTGAAGAGAACTGGACTTGGCTCATCTGTACACACATCATTCTATAGATGCACAGTAAAGAGCATACTAACAAGTTGCTTCACTGCATGGCAGGGAATCTGGACTGCAGTGGATAGGAAGGCTCTACAATAGTTAGTCAAAACTATCCAACACATCACCAGCACCAGCCTACCCACCATCAAGGACATACATATAGAAAGGTGCTGGAAAAGTGGGTCAAAGTCCAGCCGTCTTCAGCCTCGTCAGAAAATATTGGTGAGCTTTCTTGACTGCATAGCATATGTTCTGGGACCGTGAAAAGTTGTGTGAGATATGCACTCCCAGGAGTTTGAATGAAACTGCTTGCAGTCTCCACTGCTGTGCCGCCAGAGTAAAGGGGGATGTGAGTGGTGCAAGTTCTCCTGAAGTCGATAACCATCTCCTTTGTCTTGTTGACATTATAGTAGAGATTATTTGCCTGGTACCAGGCCTTGAGCTCTTTCACCTCTTCTCTGTAGACTGTCTTATCATTGTTGGTGATGAACCCCACTACTGTTGAGTGATTGGCAAACTTGATGATACATTTGCTTGGGTATTTGGCCCATGCAATCATGTGTGAGCAGATTGTACAGCAATGGGCTCAGCACAGAGCCCAGGGGGACACCCGTGTTGATGGGAAGGGACGAGTGGTTATGCATCCTCACTGTCTGAACATAGGAGCCATGCATCTATTTTCTGTCTGATTGTATTCTGTGTTGTGCATATAGTATGGGTGATTTGTCACATGGATAAGGGTGTAGCAGAATTGAATGAGTATAGTTGTATATTCACGCTTTGTCTTAGTTAGTTGGTTTTAATCTTGTTGAGATTTAGAGGCAACCAGGGAATGAATGCTTATTTTGCTATGTTATGCCTATGCTAATTATGCTTAATTATGTTAATTTAAATGCTAATTATTCTTATTTCTCTATATGGCTAATTTAATTTTGTTAGTTTTTATCGCTATGATTGTTCATCTTTGCTGGTTTTGAAATAAAGGATTAAAAGTCTGTCACAAGCCCTTGTGGCCTATCAGGCCGGTGCTTATGCCAGTCTCCATGATGTGAAGCAACTGAGAGTATGAGACTCCCCCCCCCCCCCCGGGTAGGAAGCCAGTCTATCACGAGGCTAACCCCCAGCATTTTTGCCGGTACCCATTCTCAGCAGGGTAGACTGGAGCATTGTGTGGTTAAGTGCCTTGCTCAAGGACACACACGCTGCCCCAGCTGAGGCTCGAACTCACGATCGCTAGTCCAACACCCTAACCACTTGGCCACGCGCCACATGTAATAAAGGATTGAACATACTTTTTTTTGACTTGGAACTGAGTTACTTGTAAGTGTTGTACAGTGTGAACTCCTGTCTCCCAGAGGTTTTGGTTTTTAAGTAACCACTATACTGAGATCTGTTCATTAGGAAATAACTAGCAATTAGTCACTGCCTCCCACTGGAGTCATTCTCTCTTCTCTCCTCTTCCTTAGGCCAGTAGATACAAAAACTTGAACAATGCACCACCTGACTCAAGGATAGCTTCTATCCAGCTGCTGTAAGACCTCTTGATAGAAAGATGAATTCCTGACCTTTCCATCTACCTTGTTATGGTGCTTGTGCCTTATCTATCTCCTTGCACCGCACTTTATCTGTAACTGTAAATGTCAAAGTTGAATTTATTGTCATACAAGTACATGTAGGTAGATGCAATGAAAAAATTACTTGCAGCACTATTACGGGCACATAGTATCAGAGACACAACATTCACAAGAGAAACATAAATTTTACATAAATTATATCAAAATAAGAAAGAAAGAATATCATGTAGAACACCTCTAGTTACTGGCAGCCAACCAGAAAAGGCCCCTTTATTCCCATTCTTTAACCTTTGCCAGTCAGCCAATTTTCTTTCCACGCTAGATCGCTCCGATAATATCATGGACTCTTAACTTGTTAAACAGCCTCATGTGCAGCACCTTGTCAAAAACCTGAAAAGCAAGTAAACAACATCACTGACTCGCCTTTGTCTATCCTGCCAATTTTTTCCTTAAAGAATTCCAACAGATTTGTCAGGCAAGATTTCTCCTAAAAAAACACGCTGATTTTGGCCTATTTTATCATGTTCCTCCAAGTACACTGAAACTTCATCCTTAATAATGGACTCCCAACCACTGAAGTCAGGCTAACTGGCTTATAATTTCCTTTTTTCCTGCCTCCCTCCTTTCTTAAAGAGTGGAGTGACATTTGTAAATTACCAGTCCTTTGGAACCATTCCAGAATCTTATGATTCTTGAAGGATCATCATTAATGCCTCCCACAATCTCTTCAACTACCTCTTTCAGAACCCTGGGGTGTAGTCCATCTGTTCCAGGTTACCTTCAGACCGTTCAGTTTCCCAAGCACCTTCTCCATAGTAATAGCCCTACACTCATGTCTGCTCATAGAGTCATAGAAAAGTACAGCACAGAATCAGGCCCTTCGAATCATCCAGTCCATACCAAAACCATTTAAGTTGCCTATTCCCATTGACTGGCAATGGGACCATAACCCTACCATCCATGTACCTATCCAAACATCACTTAAATGTTGAAAGCAAGCTCGTGTGCACCACTTGTGCTGGCAGCTCATTCCACACTCTCAGTGAAGGATGGTTTCCCCTCATGTTCCCCTTAAACTTTACACCTTTCACCCTAACCCATAACCTCTCGTGTAGCTCCACCCAACCTCAGTGTAAAAAGCCTGCTTGCATTTACCCTATCTATACTTCTCATAATCTTGTATACCTCTATCAAATCTCCTCTCAATCTTCCACGTTTTAAGGAATGAGGTCCTAATCTATTCAATCTTAACTTATAACTCAGGTCCTCCAGACCCATCAACATCCTTGTTAAATTTCTCTCTACTCTTTCAACCTTATTTACATCTTTACTATAGATAAGTGACTAAAACTGCACACAATACTCCAAATTAGGCTTCAGCAACGTCTTGTACAGCTTCAACATAGCATCTCAATACTTGAATTTATGAAGGTCAATGTGCCTTCAGAGTTAATAATGAAAGTTTTGTTGAGTTTTTTGCAGATTTATTGCATTGTGAATGAACTAAAAATGAATATTAGCATTCATTTTTAGCTCACGCACGTTGCAACAGAAATTAACACAGAGATTATGGTACCCCTGAACTTCTTGCACTTTGAAGGATAGAATGTTAAATCACTTTGTGCATACTGTTTGTACAAAGCAAGCACAAATATCAACTAAAGAAAGACTTCTGATATTTTAGAGTTGTATCGCTGAGCTCAGAGCTTTGAGATACCATTTTTGCAGGAATTATATCTGAGTCAAAACATTCCAATTGTTTGTTTGGTGAAATATATTTTTGACACTTTTGAAAAGAATAATTAAAAATATAAAAGCTTCACTGTTCATCAATCTTGGTTTTAAAACCTAAATGTCCACATTTAATGCCAACAATTTTCTGATTACATTATCCAAATTCCTTCTCTCCTCAACTCCTTTTCCTGCTCACCCCTGCAGGATCGGACAGAGGCCGATTGTCAAAACTGAATGATTGCCTAGTTGAACTCTGATAGTGCTGACTTAACTCTGTACCACTCCAATTTTTAACATTAATGGTCAATGCCAAAGTGCCTGCTGTGAATATGAATTAAAGATGCACAGTAAAATGTTGAAGACGGATTTATTCAGGAGGCTTAGAAACTGTGGAACAGTTCTCCGTCAATTCTCCATCACAGTGATGACTTGGTCTCCTTGTACCTATGTTCATTTCAGTATTCAAATAGTTACTTAAGGAATCCCAGAAAGATTCTTAATGAGTCAACAGAATGGTTTTCCACATAAACATCTCCTGCAGTTATTGACTAATGTGGTTGCCACTTTTAGAACATAGAACATAGAATAGTACAGCACAGTACAGGCCCTTCGGCCCACAATGTTGTGCCAACCCTCAAACCCTGCCTGCTATATAAGCCCCCACCTTAGATTCCTCCATATACCTGTCTAGTAGTCTCTTAAACTTCACTAGTGTATCTGCCTCCACCACTGACTCAGGCAGTGCATTCCATGCACCAACCACTCTCTGAGTAAAAAACTTTCCTCTAATATCCCCCTTGAACTTCCCACCCCTTACCTTAAAGCCATGACATGTTTCATGTTTCTACTGACATGTTTCCCTCCTCCGATCCAGCTTCCTCTGTGGACTCTGAAATTTGCAACACCAAGTGCAATGGAGAAAGAAGTGGAACTGCGGTCTCTGATGAGACATTACCCTACTGCTGGTCTTGGGAGCCAATGGCTTCCGTTGTTCTGCTCTCAGATCATTTTGACAGTGTTAACTTCTAGCCAAGGCAACCTTTTACACTCAATTGTCTCCTAAACATCGTTGGTACCTATTCCTACTCTTGTGGTAGCTTTCTTTAGATCAATGATTCCTAATTGCTTTCATCTGGCAGAAAACAAACCCAATGTGATAGCAGACTTCTGGCATACAATTGAAATCAGTTTAGAAAAATAACTCCAAAAGGCAGCAACCCAATCTCCATTCTGAATACGTGATGAAGACTTTGGAAGAGGAAACGTTAATATTTTCTCCTGTATTGTTATAACCAAATAAGGAGAGAACTATTTACTTAATACTTTTTCTTAATACTCCTTTTATTGGCTAAATTAAACATACAATTGCAATTCTTGCACATATAATTTGGAATGGACAAATTTGAATCTTGCTGAGAAAAAATAATAATTTGGGTTCAGAGAGGTTATGTCCATATTCCCATGGCAAGTACTTGTAACTTATAATGACTTTTCTGCAGCTAGGGTTCTTTAAATCCTTACATCAAGACCTTTGATCACTATGGGTTCACAGATACCAAGCATAACTAAATTAAAGGAATATTAGAGGAAAGTGTCAGATTTCCAGATATAATTTTCCAAAGATTGTAAGATTTGACTATTAATCTGCACACATTTAGATAGACCCCAGAGATGCTTCTTAGGTAGTAGATTTATATGGAACCAAGGCTTTTGCCTTCAGCCATTTCTACATTTCAGTTGAGTTTTGGCTGCTCTGTATCTTAACTACATCTACTGTATTTATCCTTGTTCTATAATTCTAGATATTCATTTATAAAATATATATCAATCTCAGTCAACAGGAATTCTGCAGATGCTGGAAATTCAAGCAACACACATCAAAGTTGCTGGTGAACGCAGCAGGCCAGGCAGCATCTCTAGGAAGAGGTACAGTCGACGTTTCAGGCCGAGACCCTTGTTATTTGTCATTAGATATTATCTCAACAACTTTTTGGGGAATAGAGTCATAGATTTCCAATGTGAAGGATTATGCTGAACTGGTTATCTCCAATTATGTGGTTACACCCTCTTGTTCTGAATCTCCCATCAGAAGGGTTGTTCCCTCTATGCAGTCAAATCCTATAATCGTTATAAAACCTCAGAAGATTGCTTCTTAATTTTCTTCCAACTTTGACCCTGTTATCCCATTACAGTTTCAAACACAAAGTGACAGAAGTCTCAGAGTATTATTGGAAGTCCATTGTCTTGAATAGCAAAATCATTCAGGAGAAAACAAAATTCTCTTGGTGCACCAACATCTCACTTGTGTCTTCATAAACATGTTTATAATCTTGCTACATTGTGTGCTCAAAGTGGTTTTATCTCTAGAGATTATGATGTTAAATAGGCATAATGTGTTTTGGATTTTCATATTGTGTAACTGCATTCAAAGATCTGAAGAAATTGGTTTGTGTGGCACCTGTTTTGAGTTTACCCAGAGATTGTGCTGGTAATCCTTTCAAAATAAAATGTTACTGGACTCAAAATTAGACAGAACACCACAAAGCACTATTTATGTCAGGCATGCACATGATGACATTATTCCTGAAATGAACTGTTCCACCTTGAAAGTAATGCTATTATTCCTGAAATTGGAGCAGGAATCTAACACTGCAACCAATTTGGAACAATAGCAATAGAACTAAAATCACATCGTGCTAAGATAGTGGTTTATTTTGCTAAGTAGCAGACATTTATTTTCCAACATTTATTCATTGTTCTCTTAGCAGTGGTATTGCCAGCAGCTTTCCATTATGGATAATGTGCAAGATATGGCCATTCAGTTTGTATCAGGGACTTTGAGGAAACAAGAGCATTCCAGCTAATGAAGGACTAATCCCACAGAACACCATCTCCATCAGTTCTTTCTGATCAACTAACAATTCACAGGTTCTGGTAATCTACTGATGCATGTGACCTTCAGCCAAGTTTTTGATACCAGAATCGAGGAAACAAGTTCGGAGAATTTATTTATTTCCACATATGTTAAGATGTTGGGTTTTGACCACAGGAAAGAAAATTGGCTGGAGTCAATTAACACTTATTAGGTGAGACAAAAATCAAACTTACAAACATTAACGCAAATAGTGAAAACTGCCAATATTTACAGAAAGATATCTACTAGAAAACAATAAATAACTCCATACTATTTTCTCCAGTGTGAAATCCTGGCATCTCTCTCTCTCTCTGCTACTGAGAGCCATCTGCCCCATTTTGTTTAGGCACCTGAACATACCATCTTTAATTACCCACAGAGTGAACTTAAAACTACACATGAATTAGAATATGATGCTGTCATAAGGGGGCACTGGGAGTGGACCCAAATGCAAGACACAGACACTGAAGTACTAGGAACAGGACAGGACTAGAGACTAGATTTAGGGACGTGACTGGATGCAGACAAGGAGCTGGGACAAGAACACAGACTTGGGCTAGGACATTGGCTAGGCAAGCGGGACCAGGACGAGGAACTGGGAACTAGGAGCCTGAGCTTGGACTCCGAGCCAGAGACTGGGCAAGGGCCCAGAACCTGGGTCTTGACTCGGGCTCGGACCCCAGAACTAGGCGAGGACATGACATGGCTACAGGACTGGACAAGGCTTGGGTTCTTTGTGGTTGGAGTTCCTCGAGGCGAGGACATGACGAGGCTGGGGTTCCTCAAGGCGAGGACATGACGAGGCTGGCGTTCCTCGAGGCGAGGACATGATGAGGCTGGGGTTCGGACTCCAAGCCAGAGACTGGACAAGGACCCAGAATCTGGGTCTTGACTCGGACTCGGACTCCGGAACTAGGCGAAGACATGACGTGGTCTTGGGAGACAGGACTAGGCGAGGCTACAGGACAGAACGAGAGACTCCTGGGCAAGATGAGGGAACTCCAGCACAGGACGAGGCACATGGACAGGGCGAGAACACTAAGCCTTGACTTGGTCAAGGGAGGGCAGGAACGCAGAGCCTTGGTCGAGGGAGGACAGGAGTGCAGAGACATGGAACACAGAGCTGGGACCCGTCCTTGGGAACAGGACTTGGGGCCGGGTCTCTACACAGAATCAGGACTCCTCCTAGGGAGCAGGACGTAGGGCCGGGACTCGTACACAGAACACAGAGAGACAGTTCCCAACACAAGGTAACGGCAAACGGCCAGACCTACCTAGTGAAGGCGTGAACACAGAGACAGTTCAAAACAACGATAGACAGTTCCCTATCTTGCTCCAGCAGTTGAACTTGACAGCGGTGCAGGCGAAGGTTGCAGGTAAGGGTTACGGGCGAGGCAAGGCTCCAGACACTGGTTACAGGGCAAGACTTCAGGAGGAAGGGGCAGAGAAGGGATTCAGACAGGGGGTTTGGACAGGAACAATCCAGCAACTGAAGCTGGACCAAGGAGCTATTTATGTAGCCGGCCCAAAATGTGAATTAGCTGCCTCAGTTAGAGCACCCAACAGAAAAAAGGGAAAACCAGAAAACCTGGAATAAGGAACGATGGACCGGAATCTGGACTTCGCGGACCGGACCATGACAGATGCACCCAACAATGTAGTTACAATCATATTGCAAAATAAACTGAAATATATACCTTAAATACAGTATACAAACAATATATACATGTTTACACCTTCCGATTGCTAAGAAGTGAAATATTCCACTTTGTCTGGCTGGAAAGCACCATAAAGGCAAACTCTTTACAAGAATATACCAAGAGGAAGACATTGCAGTGTGCACACTCAGCACAGCAATAGCAGAATGACAAAGCAATGTTTTGTCAGGGTGTGTAAGTGTGCATGTATATGGAGTTTGTTTATCGAGAGCTCTCCACCACAGCATCTAATCATGGTCAACATTAGATAATTTTACTAGAGCAATATCTGATCTGCATTTGGGAACAACTGATTTAAAGCCAATAAAATGTCCTTAAGAAATTGTCACACATTTCCCTTTATACTGCGATTTGTTGGAATAATGTAATCCACAATATGGTGATATTGCAGTTAAGCCATGGGTGTGGTATGCAGATGACTGGGCAATTCATCTGAAGACATAAATCAAATCCTACCATGACAGATGAGGAACTTAAGTTCAAGTAATGAAATAAATTACAAAGCTAATATCTGTGATAGTGATGAGGAAACTGAATTGCTGTAAAAGCCTTTCTGGTTTAATAGTGTCCTTTAGAGTAAGAAAATTACTATTTTTAACCACTTTGGTCTAAAGGAACACTGGACCAATATCACAAAGGTTGACTCTTACCTACCCCCAGAAATAATTCGGCTAGCAATTCAATTCAAGGACAAGTTGGGAAGTATTGTTGGATCATACCATACCACCTATCCCCTGTAGAAAACTATATGCAGAAAAGTGATTGGTCTGTGGTCTTCATGGAATATCCCCAACGACCAACAGGATCAGTAGATGGTAGACTTTCGATGACAGTTTCCTGAAGAGGAGACTGACATTAGGCAGAATGTATTATCACCAGAACCTTCAGCACTTTGCTTGGTTGAAGGTGAAAGGGCACACTCTCTGTTAGTTCCCCTACATGTCTCAACAGCACTGAACGCTGCCCTCATAGTGACTGTGGAGGGAACAGACCATTATCCATCGCTTTCAGGGGTGTGCATTTTCCAAAAAGGACAGGTAAGAGAGACAGAGCACATAATTGAGGTACATCCCAGATACTTGCGTAATACAGGCCACTGACCTCTAACAGAAGTTCCCTGGGATATTATTAAGAAATGTAGAGGAGACTCGAGCCAAAAGCAGAACAGCAGAAACAATTTTGCAGTAAACAATAGCAATAAACTGCAAGATAACAAGCAACAAAGGGCCACATAACAAGAGAGAACCGACACTAAACACAACAGAAAATAATGTAGCTGAAGGCTAGAATCAATTGGTTCAGGCTGGCTGGTTCAAGCGGTGAACAGGAACTGTTGCTGAGAGCTGGGTTTAAATAGGCTGCTGGTGATTAGTTGGAAATGACTGGCAGGGGACTCCTGTTAGCTGGGCAGGGACTGAGAAGTGTCACATTGGTTGTCAAGAAGACCATGGCTACAAACTTTGTGTCATGTTCCTTAACAGTGGGAATAGAAAGTAGTATGCTATATGGTACAAGATATTGGTAAGACAAATCCATCCAGTCAAGCTACCTTCCACTTCCCCCTCCCCACCCCTTTAGTTCTAACAGCATAGCCCTCGAACCGTTATATGTTTGACCAGCCTCACATTAAGTGTCTGTATTCTAATAGCTTCTACAATTTCCCAGTGTGGTGAGTTCCACATTCTCACATTCTCTAGATGTAATTATATTTCTTGTTGAAAGTTCACAATGTGGTTGATTTAGTGAGCCATTCCCTTTATATAAAGGAAAAGTAATTCTGTTTAATGATCCTAAGCATGCCACAACCTTTTAATGGGAAGAATTCTGTGTTTATCTGCAGATTTGTGGAATGATGAATGAACTTCAATTTTTTACAATGCAATGAGCTTCCAAAGGCTTTGTGGAAAAATCGATGGAGCTAGGATTGCTTTTTTCAGGATGTTTAAATCTTGTAGGGAGCCACACACAGGGATTCATTAGGTGCAACAGATGTTACAAATCAGTGAATTCATGTTTTGCTTCTGCATATCTTTGTAGATCTCCAACATTTCCTTCGGCACACAGCCTGTTTTAAAAGTTCATAAAAAATCTTCTGATTTTTTTTGTGTCATGTTGAGTGGGACTACAACCAGGCATCATGGGTTAAGGGTGAAAGGTGAGAGGTTTAAGGGGACCGTGAGGGAAAACTTCTTCACTTGGATGGTCATGAGACTGTGGAATAAGCTGCCAGCACAGGTGGTGCTTGCGAGCTCAATTTCAAAATCTAAGAGAAGTTTGGATAGGTACATGGATGGTAGGGATATGGAGGGCTATGGTCATGCCTGGTGCAGTTCGATGGGAGTAGGCAGTTAAAATGGTCTCAGCATGGACTAGATGGGCCAAAGAGCCTGTTTCTGTGCTATACTTCTCTCTGACTGTGACTCATGGCATTTTGGGATATGAAGCTGAGTAATTTTTGTGGCTATAACTGCTTGTGCAGTCCTATCCCTTTAGTATCAGTTCTGGGCTTGGCAATAGTGTGTTTGCAAGTGTGTAGGGATGGGTGAACGTATGTATGTGCTAAGATATATGGTTTGTACTTGCCAGAACATCTATTTCATTTCTGTTTGGTTTACATATTGAAAAACACAAGAAGCCAGCACTACTGAGCACAGAAACAAATAACAGTATCTTAATTGTCACTAACTTCATATCTTATATTCCTGTTTGAGTGGTAATGTAGACTAGGACAGAATGGGGTTGTCCAGTGCACTAGTAGCAATAACACAAGAGGCTGAATTTTAGGCAATCCTCTATTTCAATCAGAATAAAGCTAACATTATGCAAGATTATTAACATTTTATTGCAAGCTCCATGATAAATAAAAACAAGCAGAAAATAATTTATCCTGAAGGATAATTATATATAAACAAAACTTTTCCTGAAGGACAGTTCTATAAAAATACAATTTGTACATTTAAAAATGTTCAGTTAGATGTGTTATGTACGACCTTTGACAGAGTTAAATGTATTGTTTTTGGAATCTGTTCTAAAAAATTGTACCTGAGCGCTGAAGAACATCGCCTGGCTCACCTGTTTTTTTGTAAAATACCTTGGCTGTAAGTATTCTGTGATACGTGTTGATGGCATCATGACCTACTGTAGTTCAATGAGTCTGGCAGTAAGGTTCATAGAGGAGTGGCACCCAGCAAACCTAGGTACGTATGATGGGCCTCAGGTCTGCAATCCAACACGATCAGCGTGAATGGTTGTGGTTCAGGTTACTGTGACTTACACAACAAAGTGGAATATTCCATAAGACCATAAGTGCATGAAGGGACATGGGGAGAAAGCAGGAGATTGGGGCTGAGAGGGAAAATGAATCAGCAATGATGAAATTATGGAGCAGACTCGATGGGCCAAAGGGCCTAATTCTGCTCCTTTATCTTATGGTCTTAATGATTACGGCAAAGACAAAGGAGCAGAAGTAGGCCATTTGGCCCATTGAGTCTGCTCCGCCATTTTATCATGAGCTGATATACTATTCCTATTCAAGTGAATCATCACCACCCCTGTCACTGGAGGAGGCAGAAGGGCAACTTGTTGGAGGGCTAGAAAAATTATGAGGTAGATACATAGGGTCGATGGTAAAAGTCTAATCTCTGAGGTGTGAATGTGTATGACAAGCATATACAGGCTTAAGATGAGTGTTTGGGGGTGTAGAGGCGATTTTAAAGGGAATTTGTTCACATAGATAGGGGTTGGAATCTGGAATGCACAGCCTGATACTCTCACAATATCTGAGAAGCATCTAGACCAAAGTGGGTGATATCATGCCTCTGGGGGCAGTGGGAGTTTCTAAGGGGGTGATAAAGATAAAGAGGACAGTGGGTGGGAGCACCAGAAATGGGAGACAAATTGTGCGTTCTGGTCCGATGTACTGTCCTGGGGGAAGCCGTGGAGTTGAACTACATCTTGGAGAACCAGGTTCATCATCTCAGCAGCTGATGCAGGCTTTGAGAGAGCAATCAAGTGGGCCACCTTGGAGAACCACTGCCATGATCATGGTGGCCCCATTGGAAGGTGACACATCTGTGATGAAATCCATGGTAATGTGGGACCATGGGCATCAAGGGACGGTAGGGGCCACAGGAGGCCAGAGGACTGCTGGTTAGAGAAATCGGACTGGGCACGTTGAAGGCAGGCAGTGATGAACTGTACAACTACGATC
The DNA here is from genome assembly GCF_030028105.1 of Mobula birostris. Taxonomy (NCBI): domain Eukaryota; kingdom Metazoa; phylum Chordata; class Chondrichthyes; order Myliobatiformes; family Myliobatidae; genus Mobula; species Mobula birostris. The sequence continues at coordinate 154,213,555 of NC_092373.1, forward strand.
ATGGTGAGCCACCAGAATCAGCTTTGCAGAGAATCCAGAGTCCGCTAGAGAGGCCCACTGGAGTGCCTCAGATTGCATGGCTGCTGGCACGTAAATGCAGTTATCTGGTGTGGGCAGGCTCGTGCTATAGAGCCTGACGGATCTGGTTCTCAAGGCTCCAGATGATTAGGGGAAGGATATGAGAGATGGGATGATGGGCTGAGGATCAGTCTCTATTTCAGATGGGTCGAACTGTTGTGACAGCATTCGCCTTAGTGTTCTTGGAACGGGGTCAGTAGAAGGTGGTGAAATTGAACTCTTTGAAGAAGGGAGCCCAGTGAGCCTGAGGTGGGTTAAGTTTGCAGGTCTCCTGTATTGTATGAGTTCTGGTGGTCAGTCCAGCTCAGAAAGGGCTCAGTTTCCCATCTGCCAATGCCTCCATTCCTCCAAGTATCTCTCTGTCTCCTACTCCATAACGGAGCTGTATAGGATTGAAGTTGTATGAGAAGAAGACACAAGGGTGTGTCTTCCCATTTACTTTCCACTGGGAGAGGATGGCCAAAGCACCCTTGTCAGATGTGTCCACCTCTACCACAAAATGCCTTGAGGAGTTTGAATGGTAGAGAACGGGAGCGGTCGTGAAGTTCCTTGAAAGTGTGGTCCATGGCCGCAGAACAGGTTATCCATGAGGTAGGTGACTTGGTGAGGGAGGTGGGAGGAGTAGGTGATTGGGCTGTACTTTCTGATGAAAGGCGGTAAAAGGTGTAGAAGTCCAAGAAGAACTGCAGCTGTATGAGGGTGTGCAGTCAGGGCCCATCAATGACCATGCACACTTTCTCTGGGTCCATGGATATGCCTTGGGGTGAAAGGACGTAGCCCAAAAATGAAATGACTGGAGTGTGGAACTGGCATTTTTCTAACTTGCAATGCAGTTGGTTTTTGAGGAGATGCTGAAGGATTGAATGATGTGACAGACATGGTCTTAGAGGTTCTTGTGGAAGATGAGAATGTCGTCAAGGTGGACGAACACATAACTGTGTAGCATGTCTCGGAGGATCTTGTAAATGAGGGCTTGGAAAATGGCTGTACTGTTTGTAAGATCAAAAGGCATTGCCAAGAATTCATAGAGGCCACTGGGTGTTAGGAATGCTGCCTTCCATTCATCCCCTTGTAAATCCAGCTTGATAAAGATTTGGGCCCTGCCAAGTGTTTCAAAAGCACAACCACGAAGGGCAGAAGGTAGCAATACTTGATGATGATTTTGTTAAGTTCATTGTAGTTAATACAGGGATGAACATAGATCTTAGAACATAGACATCTACAGCACATTGCAGGCCCTTCTAGACTCTAGAAACTGTCTGGAATTTCAATACCACATAGCCCTCTATTTTTTCTAAGCTCCATGTACCTATCTAAGAGTCCCTCAAAAGACCCTATTGTATCCGCCTCCACCACCGTTTCCGGCAATGCATTCCATGCACCCACCACTTTCTGTGTGAGAAACTTACCTCTGGCACCCCCTCTGTACCTACTTCCGAGCACTTTAAAACTATGCCCCCTCATGTTAGCCATTTCAACCCTGAGAAAAAGTCTCTAGCTCCCCACATAATCGATCAATCAACCCTATCTCTCTTTCTGAAAATAAAGAATCCTGCATCAGCTGGGAACTACGATGGGCGAATGAAACCACGTTGAAATGTTCTGGCGACGTAGGCAGAGCTTGTGTCTCAGGAAGAGAGAGGGAGGATAGATGGCCTTGGGGAGGGGTGGTGCCCTGGAGGAGGTCGATCTCACAGTTGTGTGGTCTGTAAGGGTGCCAGCTTCCTTTTTATTGAAGGTGGTGGCTAAGTCATGATATTCCCAGGGGAGTTTGGTGAGGTTGAAGATTTCTGTCTCCATAGATTTACAGGGTGAAGTCAACTGAGGTTGCATGCAGGTGGTCCGGCAGGTTGCTCCCCAACTCAGCAGTGCACCAAATGGGCAAGAGAAGGGAGGGTCATGAGTGGAGAGCCAGGAGTAAACCAGGATGACAGGAGTGTTGGGTGAGCCGCTCAGAAGGAATTGGATGATACTCTCTGCGGTGCTCTCTGATACTCAAGTGCACAGTTAATGTGCATGTTCTGGCTATCCCAGACCCCCCCGAGGACATCTATCAATGGCTGTGATTTTGAAGAGTTGAGAAGTACTTTTGGTAGGTAGTCCAAGCTACACACACACAGTCCAATCCGGAAAGGTGTTGTTACAAGCAAGGGTCATTTTTAACTAGAGTTTTTTTTGTCAGTTAGTATGCAGACTGTATTTTTTCTTTTTCTTGGTGTCAATTCATAGGCATGCTTTGTCCTTGGATTGTTTGTCTTTTTTGTCTAATTGCTTTGCACTAGCTCTGGTTTTTCACTTTATTTTGTAGGTGTCACATTTGGGATCATTGGGGATTGTTAAACTTTGTTTTTATCACCTTGGGATAATTTAATTAGCACAGTAAAGTCAATGTCCAGAATTCCTAGGTGCTCCAGGGTGTATTTCAGAGGGATATACCAACCCCTCTTTGTTGGGTCACTGTAGTTCCTTGTTGCGTGAAATTCAGACCGAACTCTTCTGTGTATTTCAGTTTGGTGAGATCTTGTATTGTTTGCCTGAGCTCTTGTTCATTTTCTGAGTTAATTTTTGTAATAAATCTTCAGTTTCGTTTGGATCGCAGAGTTCTCCCCTATTCCTGCACTTGCATTTGCTAGTGATCCTCACAGATGCCTCCTGCACCAGAATCCACCAGAACCTCCTGTGTGCGTAGAATGTACAGAGTGTGGAGAGGACAAGGAGAGTTTGCCATATAGGAGGACCCTTATCTCTAGCTGACAACACTGTTTTCTCAGACGCAATGGCCATTTGATGTGTTGGTGATTGGCTGCTCTGCAGTATGCACACAAGTTGTTCCTCCACCAATGCTCATGCTCTTGAGGGCTTAAGGAACTTCTCCCTAACTGCCTGGGTTCTGGAGAAGCTGGTCTTGATCTGGAGAGTTGTTCCATAAGACGCTTGTCAATATGATGAGGCTTTCAAGATTGGTGGCCATCTCCTAGGGAAACAGTTTTTTTAAGCACTCCAAGAAGCAGTGATAGTTAAGGGCCTTGGTGCAGGCAAAGTATCAGGTCCACTTCCTCCCTTTCATTTCCCAGCTGATCAAAAACCCCAATGCATCTCAGTGGTGAAATCTTAATATTTGTTGTAAATGGCTTTTTTTTTTAATCCCAGTTTCTTGGTGGCCTAGGTCAGAGCTCACCCAGACAAGGAAGAGATGAGGAAGATGCATAAATAACTGAGTCGACTGGAGCTCAAAGTGTAAGATGCACTGGGACAGGAAGTTGTGGTTTCGGCTTGGAGATCCATCGATGTGTTAGGTCTCGGGAATCCGGCGCTCAGATGGAGGAGCTGAACTGGCACGGAGTTGCTGTGATGGGACGGAGAGTTGGAAGAGAGTAGCAAGCGGATGGTCACTGGTTTCCTGCTACTTCTGGATTATGTACTCATGTCGGTGGATGATTTTCTTTATGTGAACATACTCTGCTGGGTCAATTGGTGGTTCACTCACCCTGTCAGGAAATGTAGAGGCTTGAGCCAAAACAGGGCAGCAGAGACAATTCAGTGGTGAGAGATATCTTCCATAATAGACCACAAAAGTAACAAACCATGAGAGGCCACAAAGCAAGGGAGAACAGGAATTCAACACAACTGCCAACCAGACAAACTTTAAGCAGGGAGAGTGAAAGCTAGGAGCAACTGGTTGTGTCCATCTGATTCAATGAGTGAACAAGGATTGTGAATGAGAATGAATGAATGAATAAATAAATGAATGAATGAAATTTATTTCAGTCAGTACAAACATAACAAAAAGCATCATTTTCAATGATGATTTCATAGGACAAAATTACAACAAAAAAACATAGATATTCTTTAAAACAGACTGAAAGGGTGTACGCTGAAGCTACAGCTTATTTCCCCTACCCCTCTTACTTATACAACAACATATTTGGCATCAAACATCACATCAAAACAAAAAATTTCATAATCTTTTAACACAAAATCCAATTCCAAGTATCATTTGTTTACATTACTCCCATTCATTTTAAGTCATGTATTTTATATTCAGAATAGAAGGAGAAGTGAGTGAGTATGTGAATATCACGAGAGGAGTCAGGCAAGGATGTGTCTTTTCGCCAGACTTATTCAACCTGTATAGTGAAAATATCTTGAGAAGTATCAAAGGCATCAAAGGATTCACAATTGGAGGCCATAATATAAATAATATCAGATATGCTGATGACATCATACTAATAGCTGACTCAGAAACAAAACTTCAAGAACTACTCACCATAGTGGCAGCAGAAAGTAATCACAGAGACCTCCCAATCAACACCAAGAAGACAGAAAGCATGGTCATCTCCAGAAAGACAAACATCCCACGATGTGTGATCAAGATCGGAAATACAAACATTAAACAAGTCAACAAATTCAAATATCTTGGCAGCCTAATAACAAGTAATGGCAGGTGCGACACAGATATCAAATACAGAATAGCAATGGCGAAAGAAGCTTTCCAAAAAAATGAAGACCATATTAACAGACAGAAAGATGAGCATGTACACTAAAAACAGAATACTGCAGTGCTACATTTATTCTATACTGACTTATGGAAGCGAATGCTGGACCATTTCCCCAGCAATGGAGAAGAGACTAGAAGCAGCTGAATTATGGGTCTAGAGGAGAATGCTAGAAGTATCATGGACCACACACACATCAAATGAAGAAGTTCTCAGAAGAGCCCAAGCAATTCAATCACTGATACCAACAATAAGAGAAAGAAAACTCAGATTCCTAGGACACATCATGCAGAAAGATGAACTAGAAAAACTCATACTCTCTGGAAAGATCGAGAAGAGCAAACCTAGAGGAAGACCTCGGCTTATGTACATCAGAAGCCTAGCCAGGTGGCTATACATTGAGGAAATGGAAGTCATCCAAAGAATGAAGGACAGATCTATATGGAAAACCACGGTCACCAAAGACCGCATCAGATATGGTACCTAGACAGACAGACAGACATTTTATATTTGTTCATTAAATTATTTTTAAATAATTTTTTAAACTTGTTAAGTGTGGTTCATGTTTTTAAATTCTCACTACAATTGTTCCATACATTCACCCCTCTGACTGAAATACAATGATTTTTTACATTTGTTCTTATCCTTTGTTTTTGAAATATACCTATTCCTCTCAAATCATGTTGACTTTCTCTCATTTTAAACAACCTTTGGATACTTTGTGGTAGCTGTCCATTTTTTACTTTATATATAATTTGTATTATTTTAAAATCTACGAAATCTTTGAATTTTAAAGTGTTTAGTTGAATAAATAGTGGATTGGTTGGCTCATAATAACTTGTCTTATTTACAATTCATATGATTTTCTTTTGGAGTAGAAAAATTGAATTTGTATTTATTTTGTATGTATTTCCCCACACCTCTACACAGTAAGTCATATATGGGACTATAAGTGAACAGTATAATGTATACAAAGATTCCTGATTTAAGAATTTTGCAGTATTGCAAAAGATTTTGACATGTTTGCTTTGACATAATTTATATGCGGTTTCCAGCTTAATTTACTATGTATTACCACTCCTAAAAATTTTGTTTCAGATACCTTATCAATTTCAACATCATTTATTCTAAGTTTACTATATGAGTTTCCAAATATTATGAATTTAGTTTTACTTAGATTCAGTGATAATTTATTAGTATCAAACCATTTCTTTATAATTTTTAGTTCTTTCTCCACTGTATCCAAAAGTTGCTTCAGATGTTCCCCACTACATAATATAGTTGTATCATCAGCAAATAATAGACATTTTAATGTCTGAGAGACCATACATAGATCGTTTATATACAAAATGAACAGCAATGGACCAAGCACTGAACCTTGTGGAACCCCACAAGTTACCCTCAAAAGTTTTGAATTTGAGTTGTTTATCTGTACATACTGATACCTTTCTTCCAAATACAGTAACTGCTTAACCAGTCATGTGCCACCACTGTAATACCATATCTTTCTAATTTTGTTAATAATAACTTATGGTCAATGGTGTCAAATGCCTTTTTTAGATCAAAGAATATTCATTTCTTTCTATAGCATTTGATATTTCTTATACAAAATCTATTAATGCTATTAATATTGCTGTTAATAATGCTATAATCTATTAATATTTGTGGTTCTGTTTTTTTCCTGAAATCATATTGCTGTTCACAGAGTATATTATGTTTTGTTATGAAATCATTTAACCTTCTACAAATATTTTTTCCAATGTTTTGGAAAACTGTGAGAATAAAGAAACTGGTCTGTAATTTGAAAATACATGTTTATCTCCAGCTTTGTATATTGGAATGACCTTGGCTATTTTCATTTTATTAGGAAATTTTCCAGCAATCAAAGACTGATTACAAATATGAGTCAGTGGTTTCACAACACAGTCAGTGATGTTTTTAATTAAATACATATCATTTCCATTCCAATCTGTTGATTTCTTGCTCTTTGATTTATATACTATGTCAATTATTTCTTTTTCCTTGCTCTAATAAACATAGTGTAAGTGTTTATATTGATAGTATTACTCCATCTTTATTGCTGGGTTCAGTAATTAATTTAGCTCATTTAGTTCCCATATTAACAAAGAACAGGGTTAAATAGGCTGCAGGCGGTGAATGGCGTGACCAGCAGGTAAACACTATTAGCTGAATGGAGACTGGGAGGTGCCTGCATGTGCAGGCCTGACAAAATGAAAAAGGACAGTATAGTGTGGAGTTCTGAACAATGGATTTACAGTAAACCAGCACCAAGCAACCAACAGCAGCCAATGTATCTGTTGTGTGAAAATGATTTTTTGTTTCAAACAAGGCAATGAAACCATCCAGGCGTCTTGAACAGTTGAAAAGAATACTCTCTGATAAACCAATCAAGAACTTGGTTTATTTTCAATCACTTTGTGAAAACTTTCAGAAACAGAAAACGTTGCAAAACATGTTTGCCAGCAATTCACAACAAAACAGTGATGGTTTGCATTCTTCATACAACATTTCATTCCTCATTGCTAAACCTGGAAAGCTCCATACAATTTGAGAAAACCAGATTCTGCCAATAGAATGGGAGGTTCTGACTACTACTTGGCATAAGTCACCAGGCCAATTAATAAAAGTGATTCCACTCAGCAACAACTTTGTTTAAAGACGAATAGATGAAATGTCTCAGAATGAGGAAGACACATTATGCAACATACTTAGAACAACAGAATTTACCCTACAGTTGGATGACTCAATTTTGCCAGGCAATGAATCTTTGCTTCTTGGTAATGTTAGCTTCATAACATATGAACATATAGTTCAAGAGTTGTTACTTGCAAAGGGACTAGAAATAGATACAAAAGGAGAGCCAATATTTCATGTTGAGCAATTTTTCAAAGAGAAGGACATTCTGCTCACCAACATCCTTGCTTCTGCAACATATGGGGCATTATCAATGACAGGACATCGCCAGGGGGTTATTACTTTCTTGAAAAAAAACTGTACCTAACATATTTCACATTTACTGTGTAATTTACAGACAACATCTTCCTACAAAATACCTACTCAATCAGCTGCACATATCATTAAATACTGTTGTCACAGTGGTAACCAAAATAAAGTCCCATGATCTCAGTTCTCGACTATTTTCAGAGCTTTATATTGTGAAAGATGAAGAGTTTGAACACTTGCTGTTGCACACAGAGGTAAGATGGTTCTGAAAAGGAAACTGGCTAAGTCACTTCTATGCTCTTTTTGAAGCTTAGAGAAAATTCTTTGAAGACTCGAATGCTTCATTCAGTTATCAACTCAAAAATGTTAGGCATGACATTATTTATTTACCAGAATTAATTGCAAAGTTTAATGAAATCAATCTTCAATTGCAAATAAGTGATGTGAATCAATCAAAGACAAATGAGTTGTGTTCACATTTCTGTCCATGTTAACTCAAGTTAACTACAGCATGGCCATTGTGACCTTTTCCTATTTCTGAGCATTTCTGAGGTGGAAGAGAAAGAAAAAATACCAGATGATAATCTTCAAGTATACTGTGCCCACCTGAATGAGCTGCATAAAGTCATATCAGAGTGATTTCAGGATCTCTCAATCCAAATTCAGACCAGGTAATAAATCCATTTCTGAACACTAGTAATGAGAAATTAACAGGAAGGCTGGAGAAGAACTGATCTCACCACAGTTGCAGAAAAGGAAAAAGTCATGGAGGGTTTGTCCACTGAATCATTGTAGATGGAAGTCAGAAACAGGAAAGGGCAATAACTTGACTGGGTGATTTTTATACAGTAACAGAGACATTGAGGAGCAGATAGGGAGGCAGATTCTGGAATAATAGGGTTATTGTGTTGGGTGATTTTAACTTTCCTAATATTGACTGTCATCTCCTTAGAGCAAGGAGTTTAGATGGGGTAGAGTTTGTTAGGTGTGTTCAGGAAGGTTTCCTGATGCAATATATAGATAAGCCAATTAGAGGAGGGGCTGTACTTGATCTGGTATTGGGAAATGAACCTGGTCAGGTGTCAGATCTCTCAGTAGGAGAGCATTTTGAAGGTAGTGATCACAACTCTGTCTCACTTACCATGGTGCTGGAGAGGGATAGGAGCAGACAATTTGAGAAAATATTTAATTGGGATAGTGGGAAATATGATGCTATTCGGCAGGAACATAAATTGGGGGCAGATGTTCTCAGGGAAATGCACGGTAGTAATGTGGCAAATGTTCAGGGCATGGTGTTCTAAATAGGTATGTTCCATTGAGGCACGGAAAGGATGGTAGGGTAAAAGAACCATGGTGTACAAATGTGGATGTGGAAAATCTAGTTAAGAAGAAAAGAAAAGCCTACAAAAGGTTCAAGGAACTAGGTACTGTTACACCACATCTACCGCATCTCCTTTGTCTGCCCTGCTTGTAATTTCAGCCAGGGAAGGTAGTGCACCCGTGGCTGACAAGGGAAGTTAGGGATAGTATCAATTCCAAAGAAGAAACATACAAATTAGCCAGAAAAAGCGGCACACCCGAGGACTGGGAGAAATTCAGAGTCCAGCAGAAGAGGGCAAAGGGCTTAATTAGGAAAGGGAAAAAAGATTATGAGAGAAAGCTGGCAGGGAACGTAAAAACTGACTGTAAAAGCTTTTATAGATATGTGAAAAGAAAAAGATTGGTTAAGACAAATGTAGGTCCCTTACAGTCAGAAACAGGTGAATTGATCATGGGGAACAAGGACATGGCAGACCAATTGAATTACTACTTTGGTTCTGTCTTCACTAAGGAGGACATAAATAATCTTCCAGAAATAGTAGGGGACAGAGGGTGTAGTGAGATGGAGGAACTGAGGGAAATGCATGTTAGTAGGGAAGTGGTGTTAGGTAAATTGAAGGGATTGAAGGCAGATAAATCCCCAGGGCCAGATGGTCTGCATCCCAGAGTGCTTAAGGAAGTAGCCCAAGAAATAGTGGATGCATTAGTGATAATTTTTCAAAACTCTTTAGATTCTGGATTAGTTCCTGAGGATTGGAGGGTGGCTAATGTAACCTCACTTTTTAACAAAGGAGGGAGAGAGAAACTGGGGAATTATAGACCAGTTAACCTGACATCGGTGGTGGGGAAAATGCTAGAGTCATTTATCAAAGATGTGATAACAGCACCTTTGGAAAGCGGTGAAATCATCGGACAAGACAAAGTCAGCATGGATTTGTGAAAGGAAAATCATGTCTAACGAATCTCATAGAACTTTTTGAGGATGTAACTAGTAGAGTGGATAGGGGAGAACCAGTGGATGTGGTATATTTGGATTTTCAAAAGGCTTTTGACAAGATCCCACACAGGAGATTAGTGTGCAAACTTAAAGCACACGGTATTGGGGGTATGGTATTGATGTGGGTAGAGAATTGGTTGGCAGACAGGAAACAAAGAGTGGGAATAAACGAGACCTTTTCAGAATGGCAGGCAGTGACTAGTGGGGTACCGCAAGGCTCAGTGCTGTGACCCCAGTTGTTTACAAGATATATATTTATGACTTAGACGAGGGAATTAAATGCAGCATCTCCAAGTTTGCGGATATCATGAAGCTGGGCGGCAGTGTTAGCTGTGAGGAGGATGCTAAGAGGATGCAGGGTGACTTGGATAAGTTAGGTGAGTGGGCAAATTCATGGCAGATACAATTTAATGTGGATAAATGTGAGGTTATCCACTTTGGTGGCAAGAACAGGAAAACAGATTATTATCTGAATGGTGGCCGATTAGGAAAAGGGGAGGTGCAACGAGACCTGGGTGTCATTGTACACCAGTCATTGAAAGTGGGCATGCAGGTACAGCAGGCAGTGAAAGAGGCAAATGGTATGCTGGCATTCATAGCAAGAGGATTCGAGTACAGGAGCAGGGAGGTACTACTGCAGTTGTACAAGGCCTTGGTGAGATAACACCTGGAGTATAGTCTGCAGTTTTGGTCCCCTAATCTGAGGAAGGACATTCTTGCCATAGAGGGGGTACAAAGAAGGTTCACCAGATTGATTCCTGGGATGGCAGAACTTTCATATGATGAAAAACTGGATCGACTAGGCTTATACTCACTGGAATTTAGAAGATTGAGGGGGGATCTAATTGAAACGTATAAAATTCTAAAGGGATTGGACAGGCTAGATGTAGGAAGATTGTTCCCGATGTTGGGGAAGTCCAGAACGAGGGGTCACAGTTTGAGGATAAAGGGGAAGCCTTTTAGGACCGAGATTAGGAAAAACTTCATCACACAGAGAGTGGTGAATCTGTGGAATTCTCTGCCACAGGAAACAGTTGAGGCCAGTTCATTGGCTATATTTAAGAGGGAGTTAGATAAGGCCCTTGTGGCTAAAGAGATCGGGGGTATGGAGGGAAGGCAGGTATAGGGTTCTGAGTTGGATGATCAGCTATGATTGTACTGAATGGCGGTGCAGGCTCGAAGGGCTGAATGGCCTACTCCTGCACCTATTTTCTATGTTTATATGTTTCCTCAAAAAAACATCGAGAGCTGCGAAAGCAGTGAGCTGGCTGCTGGCTATGTGCCCAGATACCCGAGTTCATTGGGCACCAAGCTCAGAAGAAGTGATGCCACAGACTTTCTCTGACATTAAATGTACCTATTGAATATTAATGGTAAGACTCTTGGCAGTGTGGAGGATCAGTGAGATCTTGGGGTTTGTGTCCACAGGACACTCAGGGCTGCTACGCAGGTTGACAATGTTGTAAAGAAGGTGTCTGGTGTGTTGGCCTTCATCAACCATGAGATTGAATTCAAGGACCATGAGGTAATGTTACAGCTTATAAGACCTTATTTAGAAGCCACTTGGAGTACTGTGTTCAGTTCTGGTCACCTCACTACAGGAAGGATGTGGATACTCTCAAGAGAATGCAGATTTACAAGGATGTTGCCTGGATTGGGGAGCATGCCTTATGAGAATAGGTTGAGTGAACTTGGCCTTTTCTTCTTGGAGCGATGGAGGATGAGAGGTGACCTGATAGAGGCGTATAAGATGATGAGAGGCATTGATTGTGTGGATAGCCAGAGGCTTTTGTCTGGGGATGAACTAGCTAACATGAGGGGGCATAGTTTTAAGGTGCTTGGAAATAGGTACCAAGGGGATGTCAGGGGTAAGTTTTCTACACAGAGTGTGGTGGGTGCGTTGAATGTAATGCCAGTGACAATGGTAGAGGCGGATACAATAGGGTCTTTTAAGAGACTCTTAGATAGGTACATGGAGCTTGGAAAAATCGAGAGCTGTGCAGTAGGAAAATTTGAGGCAGTTTCTAGAGTAGGTTAAATGGTCGGCATAACATTGTGGGCCGAATGGCCTGTAATGTGCTGTAGAGTTGTATGTTCTCTGTTCTAAAATGACTTTGAACTGACGCTGAGGTTTAAAAAATCATATCAGGATTTTTGGTTGCAGACAGGTATCTCGGAATGCTATCCTGCACCGTGGAAAATGTCAAGATGTTCTTTATTGCCTTTCCAGCATCTTATTTAGTGGAGCGCAGTTTCAGTGCAGTTGCTCGATCAACATCTTTCAAAGAAACAAAACAAACTGCAAATTTCTGAACATGGGGATGTGGGACTCATTCTGAGTGATGTTCAACCTGATGTTGAGAAGCTGATATCACTGCACTAAGCCCATCCATCTCATTGAAAGGTGAAAAAGTAATGAATAGTTGAACTTCTAATGAATGCTCTAAAATTGTTAATGAAAATTGTTTTTACTGTAATTGAAGAAATAATTTTATTTGTAGCTTTAAGTAGATTTGAGTAATTTTTGCAATTGTTTGTCATTGCTTTAAATTAGCATTTCCTATTTTCTTTCATTGTGCATTGTAAACCAAAATTCTTTAGTTTTTCTGTAATGGCGGGAAGAACGTGGGGAGCACAGGGGATGTGTCCTGGGATATAGATAAACATCTGACTGACAAAGGCATAGAAAGCTATAGATATAATGCACAAAAATAGATTATTATAGATAAGTGTTATGATTGGCATGAACACAGTGGGCCAAACGACCTGTTTTTCTGCTATACAACCTAATGATTCTATGATGATTATCATTTTTCAATGCCTAAACTAACACAGCTGTTCCTGTTTTCAGTGTGAAGTTCAAGAATTACCAAGGGTAAATAATTTGTAAAATATTTCATATTGAGAAGGACCTTACTTAAAATTTTAATTTTTGTATTAAATTATCTGAAACTTTGTACAAATTTAGCATGCAAAACAATGAAATAACAATGTTTTACCACTGGATGTTGCTCACAAGCAAAATACAGTTAAGTCTCATTACAGGTGGCTGAATACATTATAATTACTGCATATTTAATCATGTAAATTTCATGGAAATTTGACATTCACAAAGCAGATGGCGATGTATTTGGCAGACTGGATAGATAGGAGGTGCATGCCCAGGCAGTCAAATCTTCCTATCATCTACCTCAAGCTGTACCCAGCCAATTCTACCTTGCACCCACTCAACTGTATCTCCTCCACAATCTCCATCAGCATAGATGCGCCATGAGGCAGTGTGCTTAGTCCCCTGTTCTACTCACTTTACACTTATCACTGTGTGGCTAGGCACAATTCCAATGCCATATTCAAGTCTGCAGATGACACCATGATCACAGGCTGAATCAAAGGTAGTGATGATCAGCATATAGTAGGGAGACTGAAAATCTGGCTGAGAGTTGTCATAACATCAACATCTTATTTATTGTCAGCAAGACCAAGGAGCTGTTTATCAACTTTAGGAGGAGGAAACCAAAGGCCCATGAGCCAGTCCTCATTGGAGGATCGAGGTGGAGAGGGTCAGCAACCTTAAATTCCTCAGTGTCATAATGTCAGAACACTTGTCCTGGCCCAGTATCTAAGTGCAATTGTGAAGAAAGCACGGCAGCACCTCTATTTCCTTAGGAGATTGAGAAGATTTGGCATGACATCTAAATCTCTGACAAACTTCTATAGATGTGTGATGAGTATATTTACTGGCTGCATCACAATCTGGTATGGAAACGCCAATGCCCTTGAATGGAATATCCTATATAAGGTAGTGGATTTGGCCCAGTCTATCATGGATACAGTCCTCCCCACCATTGAGCACGTCCGCATTGCACACTGTCGCAGGAAAACAACATCCATCATCAGGGACCCCCACCACCCAGGGGGTGCTCTCTTCTCGCTGCTGTCATCAGGAAGAAATGTACAGGAGCCTCAGGACCTACACCACCAGGTTCAGGAATTTATTACCCCTCAGGCTCGTGAACCAAAGAAGATAATTTGCAGTCAACTTCACTTGCTCCAACACTGAAATGTTCCCACAATCTGTGGACTCACTTTCAAGGATTCTTTATCTCGTTCTTGTTATTTATTGCTTATTTATTTATTTTTTGTATTTGTAGTTTGTTGTCTTTTGCACACTGGTTGAATGCTTAAGTTCATTGATTTTTAGATTAGATTATGAAGACACTCAGTCCTCGTTTATTGTCATTTAGAAACGCATGCATTAAGAAGTGATCACAGAAACACAGGACAGACTAAGACTAAAACTGACAAAAACCACATAATTATAGCATATAGTTACACAGTGCAAAGCAATACCGTAATTTGATAAAGAGCAGACCATGGGCACGGTAAAAAAAAGTCTCAAAGTCCCGACAGCCCATCATCTCACGCAGACAGCAGAAGGGAGAAACTCTTCCTGCCATGAGCCTCCAGCGCCGCAAAATTGCCAATGCAGCACCCTGGAAGCACCCGACCACAGCCGACTGAGTCTGTCCAAAAACTTCGAGCCTCCAACCAGCCCTCCGACTCCAAGCACCATCTCTGCCGAGCACTTTGACCCCACCCTGGCCGCCGAGCAACAAGCAAAGCCAAGGACTCGGGGCCTTCCCCTTCGGCAATTCTGGATCACACAGTAGCAGCGGCAGTGAAACAGGCATTCCAGAAGTTTCACCAGATGTTCCTCCGTGCTCTCACGTCTGCCTCTATCAAATCAGGATTGTGTCCGGCATTCTACTTGACAGATAACAAATATTAATCAACGGAGTGGCCACTGCGCGCTGCGTCACGCCGCCATCTCCTCCTCTCACCATCTAAGCATCTAAGATTTAACTATGGTTATTATTATTCTACTATGGATTTAATGAGTATGCCCACAAGAAAATAAATCTCAGTGCTTTATAGGGTGACATATATGTACTTTAGTAATAAATTAATTTTGAACTTTGAACTATGTTGTGATTCATCAGTTAAAATGCCTACCCAGCCCTCTCAACAGCAGCCTCCTTGTGGTTCTAAAGCCACAGATAATGCCATTTTGACACATATCTACCTATTTCCTATTATGATTTCTCAGCAGTCACTACAAATATGCTTTGGAACAAAGGCACAATGACAGATGTTTATATTTGTTTGTAACATGTGCAAATTCATTTTATCCATCACTGCGTTTGGGGTTAGTGATTAATTTTTCAAAAAATCTCTGCAGTGGAGATATGATCAGAATACAGGAAAGGCTTTCCATGTGGATAACACTATATTTGGTGTGGCTTGCAATTGTGTGTTATGGTGAATTTACAGTATGGAAAGCCATTCATCTCAACAATAGCAAATTAATCATTCACAGCTTCTCCCCTAACCTACCCACTTCATCTAACTTTACAACTCCTCCCTTGGAGGATCAGACACCCTGAGCCAATAGGCTGGTCCTGGACTTACTTCGTGGCATAATTTACATATTACTATTTAATTATTTATGGTGCAACTGTAACGAAAACCAATTTCCCTTGGGATTAATAAAGTATGACTATGACTATGACTATCTACTTCAAACCTCTATCCAACTCCCTTCTTAAAGTGAAAACTGAACCGGTTTCCATCAGTAAATTCTAAATCATGACTATTCACTGCATTGTAAATTAGCGGAAGTTAGAGAAGTCAATGTTCATGCCATCAGGTTGGAGGCTACCCAGACGGAATATAAGGTGTTGTTCCTCCAACCTGAGTGTGGCTTCATCTTTACAGTAGAGGAGGCCGTGGATAGACATGTCAGAATGGGAATGGGATGTGGAATTAAAATGTGTGGCCACTGGGAGATCCTGCTTTCTCTGGCGGACAGAGCATAGGTGTTCAGCAAAGCGGTCTCCCAGTCTGCGTCAGGTCTTGCCAATACATAAGAGGCCACATCGGGAGCACCGGACGCAGTATATCACCCCAGCCGACTCACAGGTAAAGTGTCACCTCACCTGGAAGGACTGTTTGGGGCTCTGAATGGTGGTAAGGGAGGAAGTGTAAGGGCATGAACATCGACTTCTCTAACTTCGGCTAATGCCCCACCTCCCCCTCATACCCCATCTGTTATTTATTTTTATACACACATTCTTTCTCTCACTCTCCTTTTTCTCCCTCTGTCCCTCTGAATATACCCCTTGCCCATCCTCTGGGTCCCCCCCTTGTCTTTCTTCCCGGACTTCCTGTCCCATGATCCTCTTGTATCCCTTTTGCCAATCACCCGTCCAGCTCTTGGCTCCGTCCCTCCCCCTCCTGTCTTCTCCTATCATTTTGGATCTCCGCCTCCCCCTCCCACTTTCAAATCTCTTACTAACTCTTCCTTCAGTTAGTCCTGACGAAGGGTCTCGGCCCGAAACGTCGACTGCACCTCTTCCTAGAGATGCTGCCTGGCCTGCTGCATTCACCAGCAACTTTGATGTGTGTTACTAGAATGTTACCTGGGTTTCATCACCAAGTTACAGAGAAAGGCTGAACAAGTTGGGTCTTTATTCTTTGGAGCGTAGAAGGTTGAGGGGAGACTTGATAGAGGTAATGAGGGGGTTAGGTAGAGTTGACGTGGATAGGCTTTTTCCATTGAGAGTGGGGGAGATTCAAACAAGAGGACATGAGTTGAGAGTTAAAGGGCAAAAGTTTAGGGATAACATGAGGGGCAACTTAGAGAGTGGTAGCTGTGTGGAACGAGCTTCCAGCAGAAGTGGTTGAGGCAGGTTCGATGTTGTCGTTTAAAGTTAAATTGGACAGCTATATGGACAGGAAAGGAATGGAGGATTATCGGTGGGATTAGGTGAGAGTAAGAGTTTGGCACAGACTAGAAGCGCCGAGATGGCCTGTTTCTGTGCTGTAATTGTTATATGGTTATATGGTTAAGTATAACATTAAAAACAGCAGGAAGCATGTTTTGAAGTTCATTCATGAATAAAGATTCTTTTTAATTAATATTTTCAGGTGATGGTGATCCACCTTCTAAATTCACTCAGTCCTTTGGTGAAGGTACTCCGTGTTCCAGAATTTAGACCCAATATCCATAAATGATTGGTGATAGATTTTCAAGCCAGCATGGTGTATGATATGGAGGGAAACCTGCATGTGCTGGTATTCCGCGGCATATGCAGCCTTTGTCCTTCTTGGTGGTAAAAGATAGGTGTTTAGAAGGTGCCATTGGACTATCACAGATGAGTACCTTAGTGCATCTTGTAGGTGGTACACCCTGCAGCTAGTCTGCGTTGCTGGTGGAGGGTATGATGGACTAGAATATTTGATCAAAACAACCAAATAAAGCAGTCCGTTTTCTCATGCATGGTGCCAAGTTGCTTGCAAGTTGTTGCTGCATTCATCACAAAGGGAGTAAATATTTGTAAGCAGTGAAAAAAATTACAGATATTAGATACTGGAGGGAGAGCAGAATCATTTTAAGTGATGCAGTCACTTTGCTGCGCATTATAAAAAAATCAACACTGTAGTGAACCATCAGACGAATGTCATTTCCCTTAAAACAGTTAGCCAGCATAGATCATCACACTTGTGTGAAAGACAGAAATTGGAGGGAAATATTAATAGTACTGACAATTCCATAGAACATAAGACAAAGGAGCAGAAGTTGGCTATTCGGCCCATGGAGTCTGCTCCACCATTTTATCATGAGCTGATCCATTCTCCCATTTAATCCCACTCCCCCGCCTTTTCACCATAACCTTTGATGCCCTGGCTACTCAGATACCTATCAGTCTCTGCCATAAATACACCCAATGACCTGGCCTCCACTGCCGCCCGTGGCAACAAATTCCATAGATCCACCACCCTCTGGCTAAAAAGTTTCTTCGCATCTCTGTTCTGAATGGGTGCCTCTCAATCCTTAAGTCATGCCCTCTCGTACTAGACTCCCCCATCATCATCATGGGAAACAACTTTGCCACATCCACTCTGTCCATGCCTTTCAACTTTCAAAATGTTTCTGTGAGGTCCCCCCTCATTCTTCTAAACTCCAAGGAACTCAGTCCAAGAGCAGACAAACACTCCTCATATGTTAATCCTCTCATTCCCGGAATCATTCTAGTGAATCTTCTCTGTACCCTCTCCAACGTCAGCACATCCTTTCTTAAATAAGGAGCCCAAAACTGCCCACAGTACTCCAAGTGAGGTCTCACCAGTGCCTTATAGAGCCTCAACATCACATCCCTGCTCCTATACTCTATTCCTCTAGAAATGAATGCCAACATTGCATTCGCCTTCTTCACCACCGACTCAACCTGGAGGTTAACCTTAAGGGTATCCTGCACGAGGACGCCCAAGTCCCATTGCATCTCCGAACTTTGAATTCTCTTCCTATTTAAATAGCAGTCTGCCCGTATATTTCTTCTGCCAATGTGCATAACTATACACTTTCCAACATTGTACTTCATTTGCCACTTCTTTGCCCATTCCTCCAATCTATCTAAGTCTCTCTGCAAACTGTTTCCTCAGCACTACCGGCCCCTACACCTATCTTCGTATCATCAGCAAACTTAGCCACAAAGCCATCTATTCCGTAATCCAAATCGTTGATGTACAACGTAAAAAGCGGCCCCAACACAGACCCCTGTGGAACACCACCGGTAACCGGCAGCCAACCAGAATAGGATCCCTTTACTCCCACTCTCTGTTTTCTGCCAATCAGCCAATGCCCTATCCACGTATGTAACTTTTCCGTAATTCCATGGGCTCTTATCTTGTTAAGTAGCCTCATGTGTGGCACCTCGTCAAAGGCCTTCTGAAAATCCAAATATACATCCACTGCATGCATCTCCCTTGTCTAGCCTACTTGTAATTTCCTCAAAAAATTGTAATAAGGTTGTCCGGCAGGATTTTTCCTTTAAGGAAACCATGCTGAGTTCTGCCTATCTTGTCATATGCCTCCAGCTACTCCGTAACCTCATCCTTGACAATCAACTCCAACAACTTCCCAAACACCGATGTCAAGCTAACAGGTTTATAATTTCCTTTTTGCTTCCTTGCCCCCTTCTTAAATAGTGGAGTGACATTTGCAATCTTCCAGTCCTCCGGAACCATGCCAGAATCTATCGACTTTTGAAAGATCATCGCTAATGCCTCCGCAATCTCCGCAGCTACTTCCTTCAGAACACGAGGGTGCATTCCATCTGGTCCGGGAGATTTATCTACCTTTAGACTATTCAGCTTCCTGAGTACCTTCTTTGTCATAATTGTGACCGCACACATTTCTCTTCCCTGCCACCCTTGAGTGTCCGGTATACTGCTGATGTCTTCCTCAGTGAAGACTGATGAAAAATACTTGTTCAGTTCCTCTGCCATCTCCTTATCTCCCATTGCAATTTCTCCAGCATCATTTTCTATCAGTCCTATGTCTACTCTCACCTGTCTTTTACTCTTTATATAATTGAAAGCTTTTAGTATCCTCTGTGATATCATTTGCTAGCTTCCTTTCATAGTTCATCTTTTCCCTCTTAATGACCTTCTTAGTTTCCTTTTGTAAGCTTTTAAAAACCCTCAATCCTGTCTTCCCACTAATTTTTGCTTCCTGGCATGCCCTCTCCTTCAACTTTGGCTTTGACTTCTCGTCAGCCACGGTTGCATCCTTTTTCCATTCAAAAATTTGTTCTTTTTTGGAATATACCTATCTTGCACCTTCCTCACTTCTCGCATAAACTCCAGCCACTGCTGCTCTGCCGTCCTTCCTGCCAGTGTCCCTTTCCAGTCAACTTTGGCCAGTTCCTCTCTCATGCCATTATAATTTCCTTTACTCCACTGAAATACCGACACATGGGATTTCGGCTTCTCTTTTTCAAATTTCACTGTGAACTCAATCATGTTATGATCACTGCCTCCTAAGGGTTCCTTCACCTCAAACTCTCTAATCACCTCCGGTTCATTGCACAATACCCAATCCAGTACAGCCGATCCCCTATTGGGCTCAACAACAAACTGTTCTAAAAAGCCATCTCGCAGACATTCTACAAATTCTCTCTTGAGATCCAGTGCCGACCTGATTTTCCCAATCCACTCACGTTAAAATCCCCCACAATTATCATAACACTGCCCTTCCGACAAGCCTTTTCTATTTCCTTTTGTAATTTGTAGTCCACATCACTGCAGCTGTTTGGAGGCCTGTATATAACTGCCTTCAGGGTCCTTTCACCCCTGCTATTTCTTAGCTCAACCCATAAAGATTCTGCACCTTCCAATCCTATGTCACCTCTTTCTAATGATTTGATATAATTCACCAATATAGCCACGCCACCCCCTCTGCCTACCTTCCTATCCTTCCGATACAGTATATCCTTGCACATTGGAAGCAACCTTCTTTTTAAACTCTCTACGCTGTCCTGTCTACGTCACACACCTGCGCAGTTTTTTCTTCAACATATAATTCTGGTTGATGAGGTTGAAACCCTCCATGTCTGAGGAGAATGAATTCCTTGGAGAATGTTTGTAACTAAAGTCTTTGGACAACAGATAGATAAGTATTCAGAGCATGATGATATGGCATTACAAATGGGTGCCACAGTAGTGTAGTGGTTAGCACAATGGTATTACAGCTCAGGGCATTCTGGAGTTTGGAGTTCAAAAATGTATTGTTCTGTAAGGAGTCTGTACAACCTCCCCATGGAATGCATAGGTTTTCATTGGGTACTCCAGTTTTCTCCCACAGTTCAGAGATGTATCAGGCAGGTTAACTGGTCATTGTAAATTGTCTCGTGGTTAGGTTAGGGTTAATCATGTTTCTCATGGGTTGTTGGGCCAGTGTGGCTTAAAGGACTGACCACACTGTTCTGCTAAATAATTATAAAATAAATAAACAATTGTGTTTTTGCTTTGCAATTATTAAGCAGGTTGTTTTGCTCTATATCATTTGGAGTCTGCTACTGCTCAAGATTATTTCTCAATATGTAAAGTTATGAGTGCATGGACTCGAGTTCACAGTGCTTTGAAATATGTTCCAGATTTTGTAGTTTCTATCAAGAGTTATTCTGACACCACTTAGGGCATTATTGTTTGGTTCCAGAACAATCTCAGGTTCCATAATTATCTTTCCAGATATGAACATTATAACATTGTAAGTGTGTGCTATCATCAAACCTCAGTGGCATAGTCAAGAAATGAGCCTCACTCAATAAGTCAGGGTTATTAATTAAAAACATTAGTGCAAATAAATTAAAACTCTGTTAAAGTTTACTTTTGAGTCTTTATTAGGTGTAAAGTAATTCCACAATGAAACAAAATCAGTTACTCTGGTGTACATGAAATTAGAGAACAATGCAACCACTTTAAGCAAAAAAATTAGAAAAAGGCTAACAACTGAGAAATGGGAAACTCAGGTTTCAGTACTATGGTGTATACTATTCCACAATGAGTTCTATGTTGTCTTTTCAAACTGCTTGTAGTAGATGACAAATAAAACACTCTTCCCTACTTTTCCTCAATAAATCACTCAGTTGAAAACCTGACCATAAGAAACTTGAAATCACATTTCTCAAACTATCCAAATTGAATGCTGCTTTTAATTTTTATTAATTATATAAGTATGGAAACTACTTCAGGTGACCTGTGTAAACATTTCATTATTCCCTAATCCACTTCTTAAGCCTTTTGTCTTTCCAAAGATGACTTAGCATCTTAATACTCTTTACGACAAGTTTATGCATCACCTGATATTGTCCTTATTTGTCTATATAAGCAGCTCAAAAAAAAAGAAATCAATAACTTAAGCATATATGATTTACAGAAGGCTTTCAATTCTGTCTTTGTTAACATCCATGGCCATTCAAAAATTCTATAACCCTTTTTAAACATAATGGTTATGAATTTCTGAAAGCTGCAGCATTTGTTTTTGCTCATTTACATACTGTGTTGCTATTGAAATAACCCACAACCAAAAAAAAATTCACAGAAAGGCCCTGTTAAATGGCTTTGTAAAGTTTGAAATTTTAATAGTTAAAACTATTTCACTGAGCAACAGCAGCCATCTCTGACAAATTTACGTGCAAACTATTATTTTGCTTTTAATTTTACAACTGGCTCACATGTACAAAAAAAAATGTTGCAGCTCAAAAATTATGGATGCTGAACTTATCTCTAAGATAAATTCAATTTAATCCTTCCACTTTCTTATTATAATTTTAATTATCACCATGATAAGTTCTGTGGTTACTCTGTTCTTAATAGGTATTCAAGTTTAGAACTTAACTTGAATTTTTGATCTCCACCGTAACCAGCGATTATTGTCATGGGATTCAGGTAGCCAATCACTAAGTTGAAAAACTCTTGGCTGGCTGTGTACCTGGTAACCAGAATATTGTTCCCTTGGCTTTTTTTTAAATCTTGCAAACTCGTAGCACAAGGGTGTGGCAGATATTCAACAAATGTCAAACTGATGTTTATGACACCAGTGTTTTTTTAAAAAAGGAAAAAAAATCTCAAAGTCACGTGAAGAAACAATCATTACTGCAGTCACACATGTTAATGAGATTCTCATGTTTTAAGTCTACACTTGGTTCTTGCAGTCAGCACGAGTAAAATGTCAGAATGGTTCCTCACACCATTCCAAAACACAAAATGAATTCTGCTAAAGATCTATAAAAATCACAGCCACAACATGGAGTAACTGTAATTTGCTCAGGATTTCTCACACTACTAGAGCATACAGATTTACCAATCTTCTGTTTAATAGTGACGCCTAAAGTCAGTGTAAGAATCTCTTGCATCAACCCAATCCCTCACACTGAAACCTTTCCCACAACCTCAAAATCCTGGACATTCACAGTTAGCATTTCACAAGCCATACTCACTAAATTTATCTCAATTTTATGAAAACATATTTAGAATCATTCAGAAAAATGTTATTTATACTTATTCTGATTCTAAAGCACAACCTTGTCGTTCCTACTTTGAAGTGAGATAACAGGTTTCAATTAGATGATTTAAGTCTATTCATCCATGCTGTTGTCCTGCATTCAGAAAGGCACTGATCTAGTTATGTGGTTTAGTTGAAGTATTTATCTCCCAATTCTTTTATAACAAAGCATTATAACTGTGCCATATGCCAAGAGCCTCTGAATAGCAGAAGTTGTAGTTGACAGAGTAGTCCTAATGAGAACAGTAGTTCTACAATAGTAATGGAAGCGGTTGTAATTAATCAGCAAAATAAGCATTGATGCTAGTAAGATAGACACATGCACAATCATTCTTTGACAAACACAACCTATACTAGTTGAAAAAGCCAAGGTTTCGATAAACTATTATTGTTAATTAGTTTTCCTGTCATGGGATTGCAGTCAATGCCTAACAGAGAAACCTACAAGAAGAGAAAGATAAATCCTATCTAAAGGAGTTAAATGAAAAGAAAACTGAAGTTTTTTTTCCCCCAAAGAGCAATAAGTTCTCAGCAAGAGTGTTGTGAACTTATTAAAAGTAGAGTTGCCTCTGCTGAGCAGAATTAAAGATGTGTGCGAGAAAAAAGCTCTTCATCTGGAGGGTCATCCCAGTCACTTCCGCCTTCTGAAGCAGTTTCATCCGAGCTCGAACAGTCGCTGGAAAAAAGCTTTCTGCGGATGACAGCTGACCTCCCTCTAGTGTCATGCTCTACTCTGCAATTCACATCACAGGCTGCTGTATTCTGCTGAGAGAGAAATGTGTTACAAGCTTTAAATTTCACTCCGTTTACACATGTAATATTTTTGTTCTTTTAATAAATAAATTGGAAGTCAAAATAAGCTTTTGTCTCCAAAATTAGATTTTAAAATAAAGCAACACACATCAAAGTTGCTGGTGAACACAGCAGGCCAGGCAGCATCTGTAGGAAGAGGTGCAGTCAACGTTTCAGGCCGAGACCCTTCGTCAGGACTAACTGAAGGAAGAGTGTGTAAGGGATTTGAAAGTTGGACGGAGAGGGGGAGATCCAAAATGATAGGAGAAGACAGGAGGGGGAGGGATAGAGCCAAGAGCTGGACAGGTGATAGGCAAAAGGAGATACGAGAGGATCATGGGACAGGAGGTCCGGGAAGAAAGACAAGGGGGGGGACCCAGAGGATGGGCAAGAGGTATATT
The DNA here is from genome assembly GCF_030028105.1 of Mobula birostris. Classification (NCBI taxonomy): domain Eukaryota; kingdom Metazoa; phylum Chordata; class Chondrichthyes; order Myliobatiformes; family Myliobatidae; genus Mobula; species Mobula birostris. The sequence continues at coordinate 154,237,510 of NC_092373.1, forward strand.
CAGAGGGACAGAGGGAGAAAAAGGAGAGTGAGAGAAAGAATGTGTGCATAAAAATGAGCAACAGATGGGGTACGAGGGGGAGGTGGGGCCTTAGCGGAAGTTAGAGAAGTCGATGTTCATGCCATCAGGTTGGAGGCTACCCAGATGGAATATAAGGTGTTGTTCCTCCAACCTGAGTGTGGCTTCATCTTTACAGTAGAGGAGGCCGTGGATGGACATGTCAGAATGGGAATGGGATGTGGAATTAAAATGTGCGGCCACTGGGAGATCCTGCTTTCTCTGGCAGACAGAGCGTAGATGTTCAGCAAAGCGGTCTCCCAGTCTGCGTCGGGTCTCGCCAATATATAAAAGGCCACATCGGGAGCACCAGACGCAGTATATCACCCCAGTCAACTCACAGGTGAAGTGTTGCCTCACCTGGAAGGACTGTTTGGGGCCCTGAATGGTGGTAAGGGAGGAAGTGTAAGGGCATGTGTAGCACTTGTTCTGCTTACACGGATAAGTGCCAGGAGGGAGATCAGTGGGGAGGGATGGGGGGGACGAATGGACAAGGGAGTTGTGTAGGGAGCGATCCCTGCGGAATGCAGAGAGAGGGGGGGAGGGAAAGATGTGCTTAGTGGTGGGATCCCGTTGGAGGTGGCAGAAGTTATGGAGAATAATATGTTGGACCCGGAGGCTGGTGGGGTGGTAGGTGAGGACCAGGGGAACCCTATTCCTAGTGGATGATCATTTTATGCCAGTAATTTGATTGATATGGTTGCATTCATGATAACACATTTCAATATTTACTATTTGCATAAAGACAGATTTTACTGAATTAGACTGTCTCACAAAGTATATGAATCTAGTGACTTATTAAAACAAGGCTGATTTGGGCCAAATGTCTTGCGCAATTCTTTGAGTACTGTTTATAATACTATTCTAGTTATTTAAGTAAGAACGTAAATGAATAACTTACAAAGCAACACACACAAAAGTTGCTGGTGAACGCAGCAGGCCAGGCAGCATCTCTAGGAAGAGGTACAGTTGACGTTTCGGGCCAAGACCCTTCCTGATGAAGGATCTTGGCCCAAAACGTCAACTGTACCTCTTCCTAGAGATGCTGCCTGGCCTGCTGCGTTCACCAGCAACTTTTGTGTGTGTTGCTTGAAATTCCAGCATCTGCAGATTTCCCTGTGTTTGCGAAGTTACAAAGCAGAAATTTTCTAGACTAATACCTAGAATGGGTGAGCTTTCTTGTAAGAAATAGCTGGACAGGCTAGACTTGTCTCCATTGGAAATTTGAACCGTAAAATTTGACTGGGCTTTTGACAGGAAGAACATGAAAAAGATGTTTCCTCATGTGGCAGAATCTACAACTGGGAGCCACTTTTTAAAATAAGTGGCTGTCTAGTTACGATAGAAATTAGATTTTTCTTCTCCCCAAGGACTGCAAGTCTTTGAAATCTTTTCTCAAATGAATTTGAAAGGAATCTTTGAATATTTTTGGCAGTGGTAGATAAATTATTGATGAGTAAGGGGATAAAAGATTATTAAGCAGGCAGGAATGTGTTAGAGGTAACAACTGATCTTATAAATGAAAGAGCAAGTTTGAGGGACTGGGTGGCCTGCTGCTGCTCTTAATAATTCAGCAGTGATTAGTTCCATTTGGGATTGACGGGATGTAATTTATTTCAGACCAAAAACAATGCACTAACCTGCCATACAGGCCATTCAGCTCATCCTTTAATAAATGAGATAAATAATGCTTCAAATTTTTAAAAGTGGTGAGATTAGATCGAGCTGAATTGAACGGCTGGCTATAGCCCACTTAAATTAGCTTTTATTAACATTCTAAAGTGGGATTAGTTCACATTGTGAAGTAAATGCTAAACTAAACAATATGCTACCTTAATATTGTTTCATTTAGCAATAATTCTGGAGCAACACGTAATTTAGAACATTATCTGAAAACGGTGATTACGTGGATACAAGAGCTTCCTGTGGATTTTTTAATACGGGTTTTTAAATTTTACACACTTAAAACAGTGAAAGTAAGTATCTTGTGTTCACAAGCGAGTTAAAAATTATAGTTAAACAGCACATTTTGTAAACAACAAATCAATAAATACAGGCAAGTATTGATATGGGCCTCGCAAAATGTTATGCATTTAGCAGATGAGAGACAGCATCAGGTACATTAAGAAACAGAATTTCAGCATTACACAACCATTCACATGAATTACAATCAGATTTTATCTGCTAAAATTTTAGTTACACATTAGGATTTGCAATCCTCCCCCAAGTTAACTCAGTCTGATACTGTACATTCAGTTCTCATATAAAAACAACTTAAAGAATACATTGTAACTATTGCTAAATGATAAAGGATTTCTGTTTCAGTGTAATACTGAAACTCCATCTTGGAAATGGGTTTTTAATACCTGATTAACTTACCAGATCTAATGGTAGGAGACAATCTCCATTTTGTGAATGTCCTCTTAAGACTGGACAATGACTTCCATCTTTTCCCCTTGCATCAGTGTAGCATTCTTAAGAAAGAGTTGAGTGAAAATAATTTAAAGATTTTTATTATAATATAAAATATAACTTAAAAAACTTCATCATATATTTTCACTTCCAGCTATTCAATAAATCAATAAATGGAGAGGTTTTTAAGCAAACCTCTTTTAATTGGTGGTAACCATTGTTCTGTCTGAACAAACAATACATACTGTGATGCAACTATAATTTCACACATCAATTATCAGAGAGTACAATCTGTCTTGCTAAATACAACATTACATTTGAATTTCCGCAGTGGATACAGAAATTGCTCTTGCTCACCTACTACAGTACAGAAATCATTGCTTGGCCATTTATCAAGTATGTAAAGAGACCAAGATCATGAAATAAGTGCAGTTCAGTGAAGCCATTCTGCACAGCTGGTTCTTACTTCAATACAAATCTGCTATTTTCCCACCATATCATCCAAATGATTCTATAGTCCTATTGCATGCATTGGGCCCAAATCTCTCTAGACCAGTGGTCCCCAAAGTGGGCAATATCACCCTCCAGCGGCAGTGGGTGTTTCTAAAGGGGGGGGCAGTAAAGATAAAGCAAACAGTGGGGGGCATTTGGTGCCAAGGGATTACAGGCTTAATTTTAAAAATGAACTTATTTTATATGCATTTGATTCTCAGTGCCACATAATCACCTCAGCTCTTGCTAGTCCACCATTCTCTTAGACTTTGCTCAAAGTGTGTTGTAGTTGTTGAAAAGCAATGTGACATTTCTTTATTTGCAATATCATGAGAAATCTGGGCTGAAGAAAGAGAGTTATTAACTGGCCTGGCTTGTGCATTATTGCCATCCGTTACTGTTGTACAGTATTAACTAGTATGATCCCCAAACTCTAATCATTTAGTGATGCAGTTCCTGTGAGTTAGGGTACAGCATTCAAGCCCTCCAATCCTGAATAAAATAGCATTCTTCCGAGAGCATCTAACCAAAATTGCATGCAATATTCCATATGTGGCCTCACCAATATCTTGTACATGGTGTCCCAACTCTTGTATCCAATGTCCCATCTAATGATGCCTAGAACTCCGTTTACCTTCTTCACTGCTTTAGCTACCTGTGTTGCCACTTTCAGGGAATCATATATCCTATCCGTTCTAAAATACTCAAAGATTCAAAGAACATTTATTATCAATGTTTACAGAATACAACTCTGAGACTTGTCTTCCCACAGATAGCCACAAAACCAAGAAACACCATGAAACCTATTCAAAGAAAACATCAAACACCCACTGCGCAAAAAGACTACAAATCGCGCAAACGGCAGAAAACAAGCGAAAAACACATAAAAATATAAAACATCAAACTACAGTCCTTAAAACAGTCTAGGAATGTTCACATGAGGAAATCTGCAGATGCTGGAAATTCAAGCAACACACACACACAAAATGCTGGTGGAACGCAGCATCTATAGGAAGAAGTACAGTCGACGTTTCCGGCTGAGACCCTTTGTCAGGACTAACTGAAAGAAGAGATAGTAAGAGATTTGGAAGTTGCGGGGGGGGGGGGGGAAGGTCCGAAATGATAGGAGAAGACAGGAGGGGGAGGGATGAAGCTAAGAGCTGGAAAGTTGATTGGCAAAAGGGATACAGAGCTGCAGAAGGGAGAGGATCATGGGACGGGAGGCCTGGAGAGAAAGAAAGGGGAAGGGGAGCACCAGAGGAAGATGGAGAGCAGGCAAGGAGTTATTGTGAAAGGGACAGAAAGAGAAAAAAAGGGGAAAAATAATAAATAAATAAATAAATAAATAAATAAATAAGGGATGGGGTAAGAAGGAGGAGGGGCATTAATGGAAGCTCTTAGCTTCATCCCTCCCCGTTCTGTTTTCTCCTATCATTTCTGATCTCTCCTTCCCTCTCCCACTTTCAAATCTCTTACTTTCTTTCTTTCAGTTAGTCCTGACAAAGGGTCTCAGCCCGAAACATAGACTGTACTTCTTCCTATAGATGCTGCCTGGCCTGCTGCGTTCACCAGCATTTTGTGTGTGTTGCTAGAAATGTTCAGTTTAATTCAGCTCAGTTTAATTTAGCTTTGAGTTGTTCGTTGACTGCAGGCTGTAGAGGCAGTCTGCCCCGATCAAAATTGCACAAAATAGCAATTTAAAAAAACGGAGTAAGCAGAAACCAGTAACACAGAACATGAACTGTGAGATCATTCTACCAACCACATCAATTAAACCTTGCTTAAGATCCAACAGTCCGGCAGCAGTAAGCAAGAGGAGAGAGATAGTCAAAAGCGGGCACTTGCCTTCCACTCTCTTCCTCAATGATTTCAGTTTTGCTTGACATTTTAAAATCGGCGAGATCAGTAAGAAATGGAGTAAATCATGGGCCCCATCTCTAGGATTCCTGGCCTCCAGGCCGCACACTCTGCTCCAAACCACATCCAACTCCCTCAGAGCAACATATAACCAGAACGTTCAATCGACCCAAAAACACACCATCAAAATCTAACTTACAAGTTCCAATCACCCGCAGCTTAGTAGTAGAATCATATTTGAAAGAAGTAGCTTTGTAAACTGCCAGAAGGGCATCACCAATAGTCACGATGTTCGCAGGTGCCATCTTCATCGGGCCCCTTGACATTTGTCTGAGTTAAATCATATTGGCCATTCCTTTGCACACTTTCCCAGTTAATCTAAATCCTGTTGTACTGCACTACCAATATTGATATTATCTGTAAAGATAATATATGCCACCTACATTCTCATCAAATTTACTGATATTACTGATATAAAATTATAAGCAACTAGGGATCTAACACTAATCTCTGTGGTACAGGCCTCCAATCTGAAAAACAAACCTCCACAACCTGCCTCTAACTCATTCCTCCAAGCTAATTTTATGTGTGTCGCTCAAGATTTCCAGCATCTGTAGAAACTCGTATGTTTATAATTTTGTATCTAATTGGTCAGCACACCATGGATCCTATGTGATCTCACCCTCTGGACCAGTCCATCATGTGAGATTTTGTCAAAGACTTTGCTAATGTCCATGCAGACATCTACTTGCTCTGACCTCATCAGTCCCCTTGGTCAACTTTTTGAAAAACTCAGTTGAATCCTTGAGACACTATTTCCCATGTAAGAAGCTATATGCACTATCCATGATACGTCTTTATCTTTCCAAATGCAGATACAGTAGATCCTGTTTCTCAGAAACCCCTCTAGAAATTTCCCACCAGTGATGTATGGCTCACCAGCCTATAATTCCCTGGATGGTCCTTGCAGTCTTTTTTCCCTTACAAAGTCTTAGTATACATTTAGTCAGGTCCAGAGATCACCTTAAGAATGCCAACACATCATCTTATGTAACATTGATATGTAACAGGCCTTCCCTGGTTTCCTTAGTTTCCATGATCTTCTTCACAGTAAAAGCAAAAGTATTAATTTAAGAACTATTTATTAAGACCTTAAAGGGACCCATTTACTCTCTCTAATTATCATTTTGCTGTTAATATGATTAAAGAATCTCATAGAATTCTCTTTTAACTTATCTGCCAACAGAATCTTATATCCTCGTTTACCACTTCTGATTTCCTTTTAAATGGACTCTTATATTTTAAAGTATTACTTAGAAATTGAGCTTAATTATTGACTTGCCTGCACATTCGAGCCCAGTAAATGGCTGTGGGTACAGTGTATCTCGCCACCATTCTGGTTCTTCCTTGTAGTCACTCTTCCCTTCTTGGGTCAACTCTGTGAAGGGAACCTGACATAACAACATAAATAAATTTGCAAACCAATTTGAAAGGCCATTATTTTATGCCTACATTGGTGACTTGGAACAGATTTTACTGACATTTTGATTATTGTTTACAAATCATTGCTTGAACACAATGCTAAATATCTTGAGGTCACTATTTGCCAAGGAAATGATGTGGAGAAAAAAATATTAAAATTTACAAGTTCACTCTGAAGATTAATTTTGCTCATCAGTTATAATCAAAGTATTGCATATCCACATTAACTTGCATCTACAGAGTCTTGAAAAAGTATTCAGCCCCTAAGCCTTTGTTCACATAAATGAGTATTACAACGAGGGATTTTGATCAATTTAACAGAGAATTTTTATTTGTTAATCAAATGCTCTTTTTTTCACAGAACCCAAAATCAGGGAAGATGTAAAGAATGAAAAACTAAAAATTCAAAAACTGAGTGGTATTCATCCCCTTTTGTTCAGTACTTCGATAAACAACCTCTCATAGCTATTACAGCCAGTAGTCTTTTTTTTGTTAAATCTCTATTAGTTTTGCAAAATGTGATGGAACAAGAATAGCCCATTCCTCCTGGCAAAATTGCTCAAGCTGTGTCAGGTCATTTGGGGAGTAGCAGTGGATAGCAATCTTGAGGTCTTACCAAAAATGTTCAATCAGGTTAAGGACAGGACTCTGACAGGACCACTCGGGGATATATAATTTTTTTTTCATTTGAAGCCATTCTGTTTGCTCTGGCAGTGTGCTTTGGGTCGTTGTCCTGTTGAAAGATGAACTTCACCCCAGTTTAAGCTTTCTGGCAGAGGCTAGCAGGTTTTTATTCAGGATCTCTCTTTCTCATTCTCTTTCCACCAATTCTGACCAAATTTCCAGTCACTACTGCTGAAAAGCAGCTCTGTAGCATGATGCTATCTCCACCATACTTTACAGTAGGGATAGCTGATGCACAGTATTAGATTTACACTACACATACCACTCAACATTGTGGCCAAAATGTTCCACTTTAGTCTCATTCGACCACAAGACCTTCTTCCACATCTTTACAGGGGCTTTGTAAAGTCTTTATGGGCAAAGTTATGCTTTTTCTTAAGCCAGGGTTTCTTCTTTGCCACTCTTTCATAAAAATCCTTTTTGTGCAAGGCCTTAGAGATTGTGCAGCCATGACCTTCATCTCCAATCGAGCCACTGACTTCTGCAGCTCACTCAAAATGACTGTTGGTGTCACAGTAGCCTCTCTTGCAAGTGCCATTCTTCTCTGGTGACTACGTTTAGAGGGCAGCCTGACTTAGGCAGTGTAGCTATGGCTTCACAATGGACTACACTGAGCTCTGAGGCATTTTCAGTGCTTTTAAGATAGTCTCATATCCTTCCCCAGATTTGTGCTTCTCTACTATCATTTCCCTGACTTGTCTTGAATACTCTTTTGTCTTTATTTTGGTTTGGCCTGTTCAAAATCTACCATACTGCTCGAAATTACAGAGTGAATGAGTGAAGCCTCCATTGGTTAGGGTCAATCATGGATGTTGCATCCTAGATGTCTAGATATGCCAGCCTGGGCAGTACGAAGTGGAGAGCAATCTCTCCCTCTCCACACAGCTAATGAACCCAAAGGAATGGCAGTGACCAATACAGTTTGGCACCAGCAGTGTCACAGGAGTTGCAAGTCAGCGTTGAACTCAACATTGGACTGCCTTAAGGACTCCAGCTCTGGATTTTTCCCTTGGGGTTTACTCCCGAAGCCTTCCCCATGACTGGATAGAGCCGTAAAGCAGCGGAGGACTGGGATCAGCGTCTTCCTTTTCCTAGATGAGCTGCTAACCACAGCTGATGGAGCCCCATTTGGTTTTAAAGCACCAATAACCCACATTTTCCCCTTCACCTGTCAGTAGAAACGGTTCAGCCAGGCTTAGTTGCTAAGCCACACAAGGAGGTCAGGAGCTGGACTTGGTTGTCAGAGACTATCTGAGGCACATGTCATTAGCAGCATTTTATAGGGGGGGGGCATTTACAGCAGTCTTATGAATTCATTGAAAACAGGTGATCCTCTAATTTCCTACATCAACAAATTGGGTGAGTTGATAAGGTAATACAGGTCCACAATCCCTTATCCGAAATCCTTGGGGCCAGTTGCATTTTGGAATTTAGAATTTTTCAGATTTCAGACCCCCCCCCCCCACCAACCAATACCAAAAAACACGTATGCTCAAGTCCCTTATTTAACCTGTCTCAGTGCGGTGGACTTTAGGACCCGGTGGCGCACCAAACCTACACACATCCTCCCATCTACTTTAAATCATCTCTAGATTACTTATAATACCTAATACAATGTAAATGTTATGTAAATAGTTGTTATACTATATTGTTTAGGGAATAATGACAAGAAAAAAATTTATTTCCAACAAAAACATTAAATGAATCATAAAAATATACAGTTTCAAACGAACCAAATCAAGCACATGGTAAATGACTTATTAGAATAAATGTAGAATGTCACTGTCACTATAAAATTTCAGTAACTTGTCTTTCTTTTTATTTAAATCATATATACAGTGGTAGCTCAGACACTATTTTCTTCAGTAAGACGCCACAAAGACACACCACGATCAAGCTTCTGCAATAACTCCACTTTCTATGTTATTGATAATGATAGATGTTTCCTCCTCTTTTTCTCATTGTTACCCATACGGGTATCTGCAGCTCTTTTTGACATTTTCACAGTGAAATTAAACACAAAGTCAACAGTGAACACAAAATACCAGCGAACAGCAAATGCACATGTAACCAGTACGAGCACTGAGCCACAACTGATGTTTTGCGGTCTCTGCTAGTGCTGCCACGTCACACCTGAGTGACATCAGCTGTTGGCGATAGAAACTTTGGTTTTCGGAGCTTTTTGGATTTCAGAATTTCGGATAAAGGAATGTGCACCTGTACTGTATAATGCACCTGAGGAAAGTTAGTGTAGTAATTACAAAGGGGATGAATAGTTTTTCAGCCTCACACTTTTGGTTTTTAATTTCTAGTAAATTGTTGACAGGTTTTGGAATTTTTCTTTTGCTTTGTTATGATGCACACTGTTTTGTAGATTAGCTCAAAGAATTCTACTTCAAATAATTTTAAATATAGAATAGTAGACAGTAAACTGTGAAAATAGTTATAGGGCCTGAATACTTTTTCAAGGGCATGTAGTTATGCCACTTATTACTTGTACTTAAATAAAAACTATAGTTCATTCTACAGCTCTTAGATCCTTGTTATAAGATGCAAGTTAAGGACACTAACTTGTTGATAGTAATTTGTAACAAAGTGAATTTTAAATAAGGCTACGTCATATTTTAATTTAAGATGAACATTAGCCTTCAATTACTTGACTTCACAGTTGTGATGTACTATACACATTTCTTACAGACAAGGCACCAGCAGCAGTAACTAAATTACACATTAGTCTGAAATTTCTGATGAGAGATCATCAACATGAAGCATTAAAGCTATTTCATTCGTGATTAATTGTGCCAGCCCCACTTAATATTTTCAGCACTGATTACTAAAAAACCCAGAAAAAGCAGTAGACATTGCTGCAATATTTACATTGTGGATCTGGTCATAGTGAAACTAATACATGTTTTACAATTCATTCTGTAGGTTTCTGCATATTATCAGCAAAACCATCTTCCATTTGCATGGGACTTTAACTCCAGTTCCAAGGCATTATTACAGAGGAAGTAACAAAAAAATAATCAAAACCAGCTATATTTAATACTAAACCACAAAGGCATAATAGGGCAGATGACTAAAATCCTGATCAAAATAGCATTTAAAAGGAGGATACAAAGATAAAGAGGTTGTAGGTTTGGCATGGCATTCCAGAGGACAGGCGTATTCATTAATAGTGGAGGAACTGAATTTGAGGATGATCAAGTTGCCAGAAATCAGGAAGACCAGTAGTTTTAGAGGGACAAAGGGCACAATTACAGACAAGGAAAATGCCTTGAGGAATCTGAAAACAAGGTTGACAATTGTGGAATTCAGGTGTTTCTGAACATAAAGTTCACAAAGGTCAGCAAGCACTGGACCAATAGGAAGGTGTGGAGACTATGGAAAGGGTGCACAAGAGGTTTACCATGATGCTCCCTGGATTAGAAAGAATAAGCTAAAAGGTTGGACAAACTTGAGTTGTTCTCCTGAGAGCATCAGAGGCTAAGGGGAGACATGATAGAAGATTTTTTTTAATTATGAGAGGCATAGATAGGGTAGACAGTCAGAGTATTTTCCCCAGGTTAGAAATATCAAACACTGGAAGACATGTTTTTCAATTGGAGGAGGGGGGAATACAGGTATAAAGGCAATGTGAGACACAAGACTTTTCCTTACCTAGAGTGGTAGGTGCCTGGAATGGTTATCAGGGTAGGAGTGGAGGCTTTGAGATAGACATGAATATGAAGGGAATTGAGAGATATGAATGATAGCCAGAGGATTTCTAGTATAAATAGGCATCAAAACCAGCAAAATATTGTGGGGGAAAATGGCCTGTTCAGTGCTATACTTTTCTATGTTCTATAAACAGACCTCAGTACAAGTTAGGACAAGAACACAATTTGAATGACCTCAGGTACTTTAATTCAGTTTTCACCATTCACAAAAATAGCTGTAAACAGCAATTCTAAAGGAGAAAGGAAAAGTTATATTAAGGAAATTTTGGAGCCCTTGGAGTCCTCATAGACTACATTGCTAGGACTTACAGTGCCTTGTAAAAATATTCAGCTCCCAACCCTTTTGTTCACATAACTGAGTATTACAACCAAAGATTTTGATCAATTACAACCATCAGATACAAGCGCAGAATTAGGCCATTTGGCCCATCAAGTCTGCTCCACCATTTCACCATGGCTGATTCATTTCCCTCTCAGCCCTGATCTCCTGCCTTCTCTCGCAACACTTCATGTCCTGACTAATCAAGAATCCATCAACCTCTGCCTTAAATATACCTAATGACTTGGCCTCCACAGCCGCCTGTGGCAATGAATTCCAGATTCACCATTTGTGAATCACATGCTCCCTTTTTTTTTAATAGTAGAGCCCAAAAAACAGAAAATTGTAAAGCAAAAACTCAGCAACTCAAAAGTATTCACCCATCCCTTTGCTCAGTAATTGGTTGAACCACTTCTCACAGTAATTACAGCCAGTAGTCTTTTGGATGTCTCTATTTGCTTTGTATAACATGATGAAGCAAGAATTGCCCATTGTCCTTGCAAGTTGTGACAGGTTAGTTGGGACAGCAATCTTGAGGTCTTGCCAGTGATGTTTAATCAAGTTAAGGTCAGGACTCTTAACTGGGCGATTCAAGGGTATCAATTTTCTTCATTTGAAGCCACTCCACAGTTGCTTTGGGTCATTGCCCTGCTGAAAGATGAACTTCCTCCCAAGCTTTGTGGGTGAGGCTAGCAGGTTTTTATCCAGCATCTCTCCGTATTTAGCAGTATTCATTTTCCCATCAATCCTGATCAGATTTCCACACCCTGCTGTTGAAAAGCATCCCCATAGCATGATGCTATCTCCACCATACATTATAGTAGGGATGGCTGATTGGCTGATACACAGTACCAGATTTATGCCACACGTACCGCTTAGTGTTGAGGCCAAAAAGTTCCACTTTAAGTTTCATCCGACCACAAGGCCTTCATCCACATCTTTGCAGTCTTTACGGGCAAGAATATGTTCTTTTTAAGCCAGGGCTTCTTCCTTATGTCAGTCAGTCAGTGGGTGCCGTCCTGAATCCGGGGTTGGCAGCAATGCACCTCCATCTTCTTCAATCTTGTGACAGCACCGAGATGACTCTTCCATAAATACCCTTTTTGTGCAAGGCCTTAGAGATTGTGGAGCCATGAATTTCATCTCCAGTTGCAGCCACTGACATTTGCAGCTCACTCAGAGTGAATGTTGGTGTCACAGTAACCTCTCTTACAAGTGCCATTCTTTACTGTCAGCAAAGTTTAGAGGGACCTAGGCAGTGTGGCTGTCGTTTCATATCTTTTTCCACTTGCTCCCAATGGACTGCACTGAGGTCTGAGGTATGTTCAGTGCTTTTGAGATGGTCTTGTACCCTTCCACAGATTTATGCTTCTCTATTATCACTTTCCTGACATCTTGAAAGCACTTTTGTCTTCATTTTGATTTAGTTTGTTTAAAATCTACCACACTATAGGACCTTATAGAGAGGGGGGTATTTACAGTATTCCAATGAATTCAATGAAAGCAGGTGATCTTTCATTTTTTATATCAACAAATTGGGTGAGTTGGTAACGTAACACAGTTTAAAGTTGAAAGTACATATTATCAAAGTATGTATAAATTATGTATAAATTATGTATGTATAAATTATACGACCTTCAATTTCTTTTGCTTAACACAAAAGAAACAAAACAGACACAAAAGAAACACGAAAGAATCCAACTGGGGAAAAAAAAGACCAATGAGCAGAAAGGGAGAAAAAAAAACAAATCAAATCAAATAAAGCAAACAATAAGCAAGCATCAGATCTCAAAATAAAATTGAGTCCATAAACCTGAAGCCAGGAGTAGCTGGAGTGGGCCCATAGTCTGTCTTAGTCCATCACAGAGGCAAATCGCCACGAAGCTTGCAGACACTAAGCCTGCAGCAGCCGGGGCACAACACAGCCTCAGCATTAAGGAAAGCGGTGTAAAATGTTGTTGACCAGAGAATCCAAGGGGCACAAGTAAGTGAGAATACCGTTAAGCACAATTGCAAAAAAAGTCCATGGCCTGACAATCTTCATTGTCATAACACAGTTAAGTCATCATTTACAATTGTACAAAACACTGGTTCTGTTGTATTGGAGTACTATATGCAATTCTAGCTACCACACTATAGGAAAACTGTGATTAAGCTAGAAAGGGCACAGAAAATTTTTACAAGGATGTTGCCTGGAATGGAGAATTGCAGTTAGGAGAGATTGGATAGGCTGGTTCCGTTCTCCCTGAAGCATGGGAGGCTGAGAGGTGACATGACAGTATATAAAATGTCAAAAGGAATGAATAGGGTGAATAGCTATATGGTCTAGTCTTAAAGTAGACAGCATAACAGCACCTCTTTCATCTCAGACAGTTGAAGAAGTTTGGTGTGGGTCCTCAAATCCTAAGAACTTTCTATAGGGGCACAATTGAGAGCTTCCTGACTAGCTGTATCCTGGTACGGCAAATGTACTTTCCTCAATCGCAGGACTCTGCAGAGAGTGGTGTGGGCAGCCCAATATTCAGGACATTTACAAAGACAGGTGTGAAAAGAAGGATCATTGGGGACCCGAGTCACAAACTGTTCCAGCTGCTTCCATCCTGGAGAAAGTACCGCAGCATAAAAGCCAGGACCAACAGGCTTTGGGATAGCTTCTTCCACCAGGCCATTAGACTGCTTAACTCATGCTGACACAACTGTATTTCTATGTTACATTGACTATTCTGCTGTACGTACTATTTATTATAAATTGCACATTGTACATTGAGATAGAGACGTAACGTCAAGATTTTTACTCATATATGAAGGATGTAAGTAATAAAGTCAATGCAATTCAATTGAAAGGGAGGAAGTTTAAAGAATAGTTGGTACCTGGAATGAGTTGCCAGAGGTGGTAGTAGAGGCAGCAAACAACAACATTTCAGATGAGCAAGGCTTAGAGGGACATGAAATGAATTCAGATGTAGAATATTGATATGCACAATGGTTGACATAGACTCAGTGTGCCAATGGGCCTACTTCTAAACACAACAACTCTGTCTCTATAAATTTGGGACCTTAGTGTCCAAGTGCATGATTTACAAATGGCTAGATGCAGATATAGCATGTAATTAGGAAAGCAAATCAAATGTTATCATTTATTCCAAGGACATTAAACAGAAAAGTAGGAGACAGAGACTGCAGATGCTGGAAGTCTGTAGACACAGAAAAAGCGAGAGAAACTCTGCTCGTCAGGCAGCATCTATGGAGGGAAGCAGACACTTGATGTTTTGGGTTAAGACCCTTCATCAGCACTGAAAATTAACAGGAGAGATAGCCAGTATTAAAATGGTGTGGGGCACTAGGGGTGGAGCAAATGCTGATGGGTGATAGGTGGATCTATGCGAGGGGGTGATTGGTAGGCAAGGAAGGGAGGAGAGTAGGAATGATGTAAGAAACGAGGGGCTGAAGATGTAATATGATAGGAAAGGACAGTGGACCTTGGAATCAAGGGAAACAGGTAAGCAGGAGAACCAGTGAGAGAATCATGCAGGTGATGGCAAATGGAGAAGTTTGAAGAGGCAAAGTGGATAGTGTAATTGGGGTCAGTGGGATCAGGACAGGGGGGAGTGGTTACCAGAAGTTAAAGAAATTGTTGCTCTTGCTGTCAAGTTAGAGCCTCCTAAGGCGCTGGAACTGGATGAACTCATTTGGGAGGCTGAAGAGGTGATAGATCGGACATATAGAAAAGTAGTTACACTCCAAGTGGCAGGACACAGGAAACTGGATGTCAGTCAGGAAGGGGAAAGGGGTTAAGGAGCCAGTGCAGAGGACCCCTGTGGCCATCCCATCAACAACAGGTATGTCACTTTGGATACTGTGGGGGTGGGGGGTTTACCTAAATGAAGATAGTCACAGTGGTCGGGTATCCGGCACCGAGTCTGTTTCTTTGACTCAGAAGGGAAGGGGGGAGAAGAGGCATGCTGCGATGATAGGGGATTCTTCAGTTAGGAGAATGGACAGAAGATTCTGTGGGCAAGAACGAGATTCCTGGATGGTATGTTGCCTCCCAAGTGCCAGGGTCCAGAACATCTTGGACCGAGTCCTCAGCATTCTTAAGAGGAACAGCCAGAGGTTATGGTCCATGTCGTTACCAATAACATGGGTAGGATGAGTAACAAGGTTCTGCACAAGGAATTCAGGGAGTTAGGTGTTAAAGGACAAGATCTCCAGGTTTATGATCTCAGGATTGCTACCCATGCCACTTGCCAGTGAGGCTAGAGCTAGGAAGATTATACCGTTTAATATGTGGCTAATAGTTGGTGTAGGAGGGAGGGCATAAGATTTTTGGATCATTGGGCTCTCTTCCAGGGAAGGTGGGATCTGTACAGAAGGGACGGTTGGCACCTGAACAAGAGGGGAACTAGTATCCGAGCAGGAAGTTTTGTTAATGTTGCATGCTGGGATTTAATCTAGAATTGCAGGGGAATAGGAACCAGAGTGCCAGAACATTTAGTGGGAAGATTATGGAGGCAGATGTTAGTAAGACCTCAGACAAAGTTAGGAATAAAAAGGTTGAACATGATGCAGTTATTGTTCTATTTCAATCCAAGTATATCGTAGGAAAGGTGGATGAGCTCAGGGCATAAATCAACACCTGGAATTACAGAATGACGTTGTAGCCATTAGTGAGACTTGGGTGCAGGAGGAGCAGGCCTAATACGTCAGTATTCCAGGGTCCTGTTGTTTTAGGTGTGACAGAGCAGGAGGGATTAAAGGAGGAGGGGTGGTATTACTAGTCAGGAAATATGCCACGGCAGTGTTCCGTCAGAACAGACTGGAGAACTCCACTAGTGACACATTATGAGCGGAACTGAGAAATAAGAAAGGTATGACCACGTTAATGGGACTATACAATAACAGACCAGACTGGAACAAATTTGTAGAGATCACAGACTGTTGCAAGAAACATGAAGTTATTGTAGTAGGTGTAGTAAGTGATTTTAGCTTTCCACATATTGACTGGGAATCACATAGTATAAAAGGACTAGATGGGACAGAGTTTGTCAAATGTGTTCAGTACATAGAAGCCCCAACAGAGCGCGCAATACTGGATCTGCTGTTAGGGAATGAGACAGGACAGGTGACAGAAGTTTATGCAGGGGAGCACTTTTTTTTTTTGCATCCAGTGACCACAATGCCATTAGTTTCAAAGTAAATATGCAAAAAGATAGGTCTGGTCCGCAGGTTGAGATTCTAAATTGGAGAAAGGCCAATTTTGATGATATCAGAAATAATCTGGCAAGTGTGGATTGGGACAGGCTGTTTTCTGGCAAAGGTGTACTTAGAAAGTGGGAGGCCTTCAAGAACAAAATTGGGAGTACAAAGTTTGTACTCTCAAAATTTGTGCCTGTCAGAATAAAAAGTAAAGATAACAAGTGTAGGGAACCTCAATTTTCAAGAGATATTGAGGCCCTGGCAAAGAGAAAAATGGAGGTGCAGAGTAGATATAGGCAAGTAAGAACACATTACATGCTTATGGAGTACAATAAACGCAAGAGAACACTTAAGAAAGAAATCAGGAAGTTACCAGGAAAGTGGATGTTGCCTACATGGACTTTAGTAAGGCATTTGATAAGGTCTTGCATAGGAGGAGGGTCAAGAAGGTTCAGTCGCTCGACATTCAGGATGAGGTAGTAAACTGGATTAGACATTGGCTTTGTGGGAGAAGCCAAAGAGTAGTAGTAGAAGGTTGCCTCTCTGACTAGAGCCCTGTCTCTAGTGGTGTGTCACAGGGATTGGTGCTGTGTCCTTTGCTGTTTGTCATCTATATCAATGATCTGGATAAGAATGTGGTTAACTGGATATGCAAATTTGCAGATGATACCAAGATTGGGGGTGTAGTGGACAGTGAGGAAGTCTATCATGGCTTGCAGAGGGATCTGCATAAGCTGGAAAAATGGGCTGAAAAATGGCAGATGGAATTTAATGCAGAGAATTTGGAGGTTCTGCACTTTGGTAGGACCAACCAAGGTAGGTCTTACACAGTGAAGTGGGGCACTGAGGAGTGTGACTGAACAAAGGAATTTGGGAATACAGGTATATGATTTATTGAAAATAGCATCACAGGTAGATAGGGTCATAGAGAAAGCCTTTGGCACACTGGCCTTCTTAAATCAATGTGTTGAGTACAGAAGATGGATGTTATATTGAAGTTGTATAAGATGTTGGTGAGGCCAACATTTGGAGTATCATGTGCATTTTTGGCCACCTACCTACAGGAAAGATGTAAACAAGGTTGAAAAGAGTACAGAGAAAATTTACAAGGATGTTGCCTGATCTGGAGGACCTGAATTGTAAGAAAAAATTGAATCGATTAGGACTGTGTTCTTTAGAACGTAGCAGATTGAGAGGAGATTTGATAGAGGTATACAAGATTATGAGGGACATAGGTTGCGTAAATGCAAACAACAGGAATTCTGCAGATGCTGGAAATTCAAGCAACACACATCAAAGTTGCTGGTGAACGCAGCAGGCCAGGCAGCATCTCTAGGAAGAGGTGCAGTCGACATTTCAGGCCGAGACCCTTCGTCAGGACTAACTGAACTCCCTTACTCACTCTTCCTTCAGTTAGTCCTGACGAAGGGTCTCGGCCTGAAACGTCCACTGCACCTCTTCCTACAGATGCTGCCTGGCCTGCTGCGTTCACCAGCAACTTTGATGTGTGTTGCGTAAATGCAAGCAGGCTTTTTCCACTGAGGTTGGGATTGCAACCAGAAGTCATAGGTTAAGGGTGAAAGGTAAAAGGTGAGAAGTTTAAGAATATGAGGGGATACTTCTTCACTCAGCAGGACGTGAGAGTGTGGAATGAGCTGCCACCACAAGTGGTCCATGTGAGTTCGATTTCAACGTTTAAGAGAAGTTTGGATAGGTACATGGATAGTAGAGATATGAAGGGCTATAGTTCCAGTGCAGGTCGTATGGAAGTAGGAAATTTAAATGGTTTTGACATGGACAAGATGGGCCAAAGGGCCTGTTTCTGTGCTGTACTTCTCTATGACTCCAAGGCAAAATTTGACATACTGTTTCTATACTCTGCATCTGGTCTCAAATCAACAGTGGAGGGGGCTGTGGAAAGGCAAGCAAGTGTAAAAATGGGAAGTGGAATAAAGTTAAAAGTAGGAATGCACTGGAAGAATTTCAACAAAGGTTTTACAAGACAGATACCTAGAATAGGCCAGGTTGGCTTATGATGAAAGATGGGCAGGCTAGGCTTATACCCACTGGAAGGAACAGTGAGAGGAAACGATTAAAACTTGCAAGATATAGGAGGGTCTTGACATAATGGATGTAGTGAGTTATGTTACATTTTGTGGGAAACGTAACAGGTCACTGTTCAAAAATAAGTGGCTATTCATTTAAGACAAGGATGAGGTGAAACCTTTTCCTTAGTGGAACACAAGTACAGTATTTGGAATTTTCTTCCTCAAAGCACAGTGGGAGTACAGTCTAAGTATTTTGAGGCAGGGTTATATTAGATGTTTAAAAAGTTAATGGGTAAAGATAAGAATGTAGAGTTAAGGTTAGGATCAGATCATTAATGATCTAACTGAACGGCAGAGTATGCTGAAAGGGCTGAGTAAGCTTACAGAGAGAAGGATGTACATGGCTAGCCTGATACACATTTGAAGGGTTAAATCCAGGGATAACAAGGGTATGGTTTGAGTTTCAAAAGCCAATGAACTTCCTTGTGCAAACTTCATCCAGGGAAAGAAAAAGTTATTTAAAATGCAAAGCAATTACAGAACAGAGAGAGCTCTAATTTATGTGAGATCCAACAGGTCAACCAATAGGGCTATTACACTAACTAAAGAGATTTTAAAACATTGGAAGAGTGAGTTAATCAAGGTTTAATGAGGTATAGAAAAAAAGTAAATTGATGTTTAAGAGATGGAGAGGAAAGAAAAATTTTTAAAAGATGATACACATGAAGAGTGTGGAAGGGTATGTGGAGCATTATATCAAGCATACTTAAAAATAAGTTGACAGACTGGAGAAAGTGCAACAGACTTGTTTAAACATGTATTAAACAGCAAAAGCAATATGCAACAGACAAAACTGAACCCAAGGATCTGATCGAAGTTCTATCCTACCACATTTAGTTGTGGATGGTGGACGATTAAATGGCTTATGAGAAACCAAATCCAAGAACACCCTCAAACAGGATGTGAATGCTAAAGAAGAGACTAAGTATTTTCTGTCTGCCCAAAATACCAAGTGGATAATCCAGCTCAACTTCTTTATGAGATACCCAAATCTCAAAAGCCAATCTACAATTAATTTGATTCATAGCACTGGATATTGCAAAGGCTTTGAAACCAGATAATACTCTGGCTATTGCACTGAAAGTTCAGTCTAGCAGAAGCTGCTCCTGTAGCTAAGATATTCCAATAATATCACAATACTGACATATACCCAGCAAAGTGAAGCAGTGCCCAGGTTTACATTGTTCATAGTCGGTTGAATAAATCCAATTTGATAACTACCACTCATTGAGGTTACTCTTAATTATCAGCAAAGTGCTGGAAATAGTTGTTAATAGTACAAGTGGCACTTACTCTTCAATAATTTGCCCACTGTGGGTTCCACAAACATCACTCAGCTTCAAACCTCAATACAAATTGGAACCGTAGAGCTCAATACAACTGGTGAGGTGAGTGATTGATTTTGCTGCAATACACCATTTTACTGAGTGTGTTAAGAAGGAGGCCTTTTCTACAATGTTCCATGCAACAAGATCTTATAAACATTCAGGTATTGCCAATAACAGGCATGTGTCATTCAATAGTCATAGTCATACTTTATTGATCCCAGGGGAAATTGGTTTTCGTTACAGTTGCACCATAAATAATTAAATAGTAATAAAACCATGAAGAGTTAAATAGTAATATGTAAATTATGCCAGGAAATAAGTCCAGGACCAGCCTATTGGCTCAGGGTGTCTGACCCTCCAAGGGAGGAGTTGTAAAGTTTAATGGTCACAGGCAGGAATGACTTCCTATGACGCTCTGTGTTGCTTCTCGGTGGAATGAGTCTCTGGTTGAATGTACTCCTGTGCCCAACCAGTACATTATGTAGTGGATGGGAGACATTGTCCAAGATGGCATGCAACTTGGACAGCATCCTCTTTTCAGACACCACCGTCAGAGAGTCCAGTTACATCCCCACAACATCACTGGCCTTACGAATGAGTTTGTTGATTCTGTTGGTGTCTGCTACCCTCAGCCTGCTGCCCCAGCACATGACAGCAAACATGATAGCACTGACCATCACAGACTTGTAGAACATCCTCAACATCGTCTGGCAGATGTTAAAGGACCTCAGTCTCCTCAGGAAATAGAGACGGCTCTGACCATTCTTGTAGACAGCCTCAGTGTTCTTTGACCAGTTTATTGTCAATTCGTATCCCCAGGTATTTGCAATCCTCCACCATGTCCACACTGACCCCCTGGATGGAAACAGGGGTTGCCGGTACCTTAGCTCTCCTCAGGTCTACCACCAGCTCCTTAGTCTTTTTCACATTAAGCTGCAGTGTAAGGCAGTGATCATTCTGATCAGTCCAATCATCCACCTCTGATATTAAATAGCAACACCAAAAGCCCAGTAGTATCAACATTGAACAAAAACTCAATGGGACCAGTCAAATAAATACTATCATGTCAAGAGCAGGTCAGAATCTGGGTATCATGTGGCGAGTGAGACCCTTACAGCTACCCTAAAGCCTTTTACCTTCTGCAATGCACAAGACAGGAAAATTCTCCACATCCTTGGCTAAATGCAACATCGATGTTCAAGAGTCTTGACATAATTCAGAACAGGTCAACCCATTTAATTGGAAATGTATCATCACTGAACTGCCAATCCTTCAGTCAATGACTCACCAATAGCTGTAAAGTACGTACCATCAATAAAATGCATGCCATTTACTTACCTTGACAACCCCTACCAAACAGTGGTTTTTACCATTCAGATCGATAAGAGCAGTGGGCAATTTGGAATACTTTTATCTGCAGAAACCCCTGCAAGTCATCCACTATCCTAAACTGGAATTTTATTGCTATTATTTCATCCTTGCTGAATCTAAATCCTGGAACATCTTGATCATAAAAAATCTACGTTAAGTTCCAGAAGGTGGCTCTCCAGCACTTTCTCAAGAGCAATTAAGGTTCAACAAGTCCAACCACACAAACCACTAATAATAAAATAATAATATTAAAAATCTGTGATAATCCATCAACAGTCACAGTTACCTAAATTCTTGATTACCGAAAAGGAATATTTACTTCTGATCCAAGTTGCACTAAATACAGAATGTGCGATTTTGGGTGTATTCATCAACAGTCGTGATAAAATAATTGAAATCAAAAATCTCAGATCTCTAGGATGTCAAGCTCAGGAGCCATTTAGTATTTCCTGGAAGCAATATGCTTCAGATGCTAAAAAAAAATACAAAACACAGAATGCCAGAAGAACTCAATAATTCAGGCAGTGCCTATAGGAAGAAAGAACGAATCAATGTTTCTGGTCAATGATTCTTCATCAGGGCTGGGCATTAGGCTTATATTCAGTAGGGTGGGGCAGCGAACCTTTTTGGGAGTGTGCCAAAATTGGCAACAATCTTCTAAAATTTTTGAGCAGAGATTTTCATTGATTAATGAATTAGTAACAATAATTATGCACTTTAAGGAAAAAGAAAGAGCCATGTTGCTTATTTGTGTATTCATTGTTTTACTATTAATAGAAGTGTAACAGAGACAGATTGAACTAAATGAAGCATTTTAGAAATTATTAATATTAATCTTTTAAGAAAATTGTAAAATAACATTATTTCTGAATAGTATTCTTATTGTACCTCATATACAGCATAAGAATTTACTCAGCTTACATAACTTACTCAATGTCAACAAAACCAAGAAGCTGATTATTGACACTCAATCTTTTGCACACTGGTTGTCCATCCTGTTGGGTGCAATCTTACATTGATTCTATTATGGTTATTGGATTTATCAAGTATGCCCACAAGAAAATGAATCTCAAGGTTGTATATGGCGACAAATATGTACTTTGATAATAAATTTACCTTGAACTTGGAAGAAATATAAATCTGAAATTATGAACTTTGGTGTATATTCATAAAAGATCAACAAAAGGAAAATAATAAATTTACTCTGTGACCTGAGTTTTGTTGCTACATTAATGATGACAAGTGCTTGTATTTGGCTGTTTTGAGAGCTATGCAGCAAGCACTAGTTTTATCTGTATTTCTACTCTAATAATTAAACTTGGCCAAGTTCATCATTGAAAACAATGACTCACATAAGCTTATAATGCATATATCAATCAAAATACTGTTAATATTGCCATAACAATATTTTTCAGACAGTTAAAAGTTTCAGGAATGGAATTCCAGTTTTAGAACTTCATTTACCTGATTTTTAATCTTTGATCCAGCCCTTCACTGATTTTTTTAAATATTTTCTTGTTCATCTCTTAACTCAATAAATGTTTGTCTCAAATTGAGCTACTTTGTAAATCAATCAATTGCATTTCAAAATTATTCAAATCAACCCATTGTAACATTTCCAAATTCAATATGTCTTATGATACACTGCATACTTTGAATTTTGCAGTGTTTGAGTGACTGGAACTTAGTGAATCTTAAAGAAAATTGTTCAGTAGTTGAACCAATGATACTCAAATCTGCACTAGAAGGCTCTAGATATTAAATACTTCCAGTTTGATTTTAGAGGCTTTTATATTATCAATAGTTAAGAGGTTTGCTATATCCCTGCAATTTCCTGTTCAAGTAATTTAAATGTGAGGAGAAATCTGAAAAAAGCATCAGTCTATAAATCCACAAAATGTCATATAATTCTTGACAAGAAAATGCTTCATTTATCAAAAGCAGGCAAATTTTATCTAATCACTCAGCAAATTTAGACAGAACTTCTACTAAGCCACCAAAAACATTGTACGTAAGTCATCTTGTGTACACTGAATAAATTCTGAAATTGTCCTTTTTCAAAGCACACCCAGAAATAATTACCCCTACTTTCATCATTTCAAGTTCCTTTGTGTCAGCATTTGTACATAGCCTCCTCATGTACTGTACAGTGAATGCCCAACTAATTCTTCAAACAGAATGACAAGACCTGTCTCTTTACCATTCAAGCTGGGTACACTATCAGTTGACACAGAAACTATTTTTGAAAGGTTAACTTGTCGACCAGACATTTCTTTTATGATTGCCTTACATATTTCACCCTGTAGTGCATTCAGATAATGTTACCAAGTTAACCATTTCTTCACATACTTCATCGCTGCAAAAATAAATCAAGCAACAATAGCTAACCTAGTGGACGTCAGTGTTCTCATCAAGACAAATGGAAAGCAATTTAACAAATTCATATCTTTTGTTAATCATTCTATGTTCCCTTCAGTAATATTCTTTTACTGGGTTTCTGCTCACTGACAAATCCTTAATGTGCTGAATAATTTTTCTTTTCTGGAAAACAGTCAGGAGCATACTCTAGCCACAATTCTTCAACATGTTCCCCATCACTGACTAGTTTTCCATGTGGTGTTAAAACCTCAAAACTAGCAGCAACTAAGCTGGAACTATCTGATATATCTTCAAAATATTTGACTACATTTTTGTTGTCGATTTCTTGAGAACTGCATCCTTTTTGTTCTTGCTCACTTTCTAAATGCAAAGCCAATTATGAAAAATTTCATAATGTTATTTTACAGAAGACACAACACTGTTTCAGAACATAAGATGCATAATACTTTATCATCTTTTTTAATGGTGATGAATCTGTGGAATTCATTGTCACGGATGTCAAGTCATTGAGTATATTTAAAGTGGAGATTGAAAGGTTCTTGGTTAGTCAGGGCATCAAAGGTTATGGGGAGAAGGAAGAGAATGGAGTTGAGAGGGATGATAAATCAGACATGATGGAATGACAGAGCAGACTCAATGGGCCAAGAGGACTAATTCTGATTCAATATCTTATGGTCTTAATCATGCCAAATCTTTCACTCCATCACCCTTAGAAATCTCTGCAGTTTCTCGCATCATTTGAACATTTTTCTTTCTTTACTAGTGTAAAACTGAAAAGAAAAGTACTATTTTAAAATATCTCACCAATAAACTTAACAGTTTTACTCATGTAATAAACTGTCTACTGTGAAAAAAAATTCATGGAGCATTAAATTACTTACAGTATTTACCAATATTACTGAATATCCAGTGTTCACTCACAAACTGATCTGTACACCATGTCTGAGGATTTCAAAATGTATTATCCAATGTCATGTATTCTCACAACCGTCTAGCTTGTGCCAAGCTAGCACAAGTTTCCTGTGAAAAAATTTCACTGCTCTCATGTAAAAAAAATCATTGCTGAAAATGGGAAACATGCAGAATTCTCTACCTCAGAAAGTAGTTGAAGTAAACACAAAATACCCACTTCAACTCTGCTTCACATTCCCATTCGGATATGTCCATACATGGCCTCCTCTACTGCCATGATGAGGCCAAACTCAGGTTGGAGGAGCAACACTTCATATACCATCTGGGTAGTCTCCAGCCCCTTGGCATGAACACTGAATTCTCCAACTACCAGTAATTCCCTCCCCCTCCCTTCTCCCATCACAGTTTCACTCTGTCCCCTCCTCCAGCTGCCTATCACCTCCCTCATGGTTCCGCCTCTTTCTACTACCCAATGTGCTTTCCCCTATTCCTTCTTCACCTTTCCTGCCTATCACCTCCCTGCTTCCCCTCCTCCACCCCTTTATCTTTCCCCTTACTGGTTTTTCACCAGGAACCTACCAGCCTTCTCCTTCCCACACTCCCCCCACCTTCTTTATAGGGCCTCTGTCCCCTCCCTCTTCAGTCCTGACAAAGGGTTCTAGCCTGAAACGCTGACTGTTTGTTTCCACGGATGCTGCCTGACCTGCTGAGTTCCTCTAGCATGTTGTGCGTGTTAGTTGAAGTAAATATGTTCAACAAGTTGGAATAGTTTATTTTTAAAAATGGTTGGAGCCATTAAGGGAAATGGGGATAAAGTTGTAGCAAGGTAATCAGCCACATTCAATGGTCAGAATGGCCTACGCCTGCTTTTTTTTCCCCCTATCTCTGTACCTCACACTACATTAATAGATTGGCAGTAACGTGCTCATGTTACTTCACTTGCAGAGGATAATGCATTCAAACCAATTTATTAATCCAGATTGTGTGTGCAAATATCAGAAGAATAACTATATCAACAAATGCTAGAAAACCTCTCTGTATCATGCATTATCTTCATGGAGAGAAATGCATAGTGCTGTTCTATGTTTAACTCAAGTCTCATAGTTTCATAGTTTAATGCTGCTCAATTTGGGTTCATTGAACAATGCATATTTGTAGAGGGTTCCTGTGACAGCAAAAATTACATAATTATGCTCCATACTCAACTGCTGAGCTGAAATATGTTACAAAAGATAACAAGGAAAGGCAGCTTTCTGTAAAGAATGTAAAAAGAATCTAAGGAAAGAAATTAGAAAAGCTAAAAGAAGATACGAGGTTGCTTTAGCAAGTAAGGTGAAAATAAATCCCAAGGGTTTCTACCGTTATACTTATAGCAGAAGGATAGTGAGGGATAAAATTGGTCCCTCAGAGAATCAGACTGGACAGCTATGTGTGGAGCCAAAAGAGATGGGGGAGATTCTGAACAATTTCTTTTCTTCGGTATTCACTAAGGAGAAGAATATTGAATTGTGTAAGATAAAGGAAACAGGTAGGGAAGTTATGGAAACTATGATGATTAAAGAAGAGGAATTACTGAAGCTTTTAAGGAATATAAAAGTGGTTAAGTCTCTGGGTCCTGACAGGATATTCCCCAGGACCCTGCGGGAAGTTAGTGTGGAAATAGCAGGGGCTCTGACGCAAATATTTCAAATGTCATTAGAAACGGGGCTGGTGCTGGAGGATTGGCGTATTGCTCATGTTGTTCCATTGTTTAAAAAGAGTTCTAAAAGTAAACCTAACAATTATCGGCCTGTGAGTTTGACGTCAGTGTTGGGTAAATTGATGGAAAGTATTCTTAGAGATGGTATATATAATTATCTGGATAGACAGGGTCTGATTACGAACAGTCAACATGGATTTGTGCATGGAAGGTCATGTTTGACAAATCTTATTGAATTTTTTGAAGAGGATACTAGGAAAGTTGACGAGGGGTAAAGCGGTGGATATTGTCTATATGGACTTCAGTAAGGCCTTTGACAAGGTCCCACACGAAAGGTTGGTTAGGAAGCTTCAATCGTTAGGTATTAATATTGAAGTAGTAAAATGGGTTCAGCAGTGGCTAGATAGGAAACGCCAGAGAGTGGTGGTGGATAACTGTTTGTCAGATTGGAGGCCGATGACTAGTGGTGTGCCTCAGGGATCTGTACTGGGTCTACCATGTTATTTGTCATATACATTAATGATCTGGATGATGGAGTGGTAAAATGGATGAGCAAGTATGCAGATGATACTAAGATAGGTGGAGTTGTGGATAATGAAGTAAGATTTCAAAGCTTGCAGAGACATTTAGGCCAGTTAGAAGACTGGGCTGAAAGATGGCAGATGGAGTTTAATGCTGATAAATGTGAGGTGCTACAATTTGGTAGGACTAATCAAAATAGGACATACATGGTAAATGGTAGGGCATTGAAGAATGCAGTAGAACAGAGGGATCTAGGAATAATGGTGCATAGTTCCCTGAATGTGGAATCTCATGTGGATAGGGTGGTGAAGAAGGCTTTTGGTATGCTGGCCTTTATAAATCAGACAATTGAGTATAGGAGTTGGGATGTAATGTTGAAATTCTACAAGGCATTGGTGAGGCCAACTTTGGAGTATTGTGTACAGTTTTGGTCACTGAATTATATGAAAGATGTCAACAAATTAGAGAGAGTACAGATAAGATATACTAGAATGTTACCTGGGTTTCATCACCTGAGTTACAGAGAAAGGTTGAACAAGTTGGGTCTTTATTCTCTGGAACATAGAAGGTTGAAGGGGGATTTGATAGAGGTATTTAAAAGTATGAGGGGGATAGATAGAGTTGGCATGGATAGGCTTTTGCCATTGAGAGTGGGGGAGATTCAAACAAGAGGACATAAGTTGAGAGTTAAAGTGCAAAAGTTTAGGGGTAACATGAGGAGGAACTTCTTTACTCAGAGAGTGGTAGCTGTGTGGAACGAGCTTCCAGCAGAAGTGGTTGAGGCAGGTTCGATGTTGTCGTTTAAAGTTAAATTGGACAGTAATATGGACAGGAAAGGAATGGAGGGTTATGAGCTGAGTGCAAGTCAGTGGGACTAGGTGAGAGTAAGAGTTCAGCACGGACCAGAAGGGCCGAGATGGCCTGTTTCCGTGCTGTAATTATTATATGGTCATATGGTAATGAGAATTCAAATTTGTACCCTTAAATAAAGTGTTTTCTGAAAAGTATCATTAAAATATATTTTACATGTGGAATTTAAATAGTTTTTGTAATTAAATTTTGAATGGAGTAGAAAGATAGACATTCAAACAAAAAAATAGGAATCTTTGGCAAATTTCTAGCATCCAAGAAAGCCTCCATTCTTTAAATACAGCAAGCAACCAGATGATAAACTACTTCAGTAGTCCAATAAAGGATAATAAATGCAACATTCAACAGTTCTTTCAG
Organism: Mobula birostris; assembly: GCF_030028105.1. NCBI lineage: Eukaryota > Metazoa > Chordata > Chondrichthyes > Myliobatiformes > Myliobatidae > Mobula > Mobula birostris. Next base: position 154,265,274 of record NC_092373.1, read on the forward strand.
AAATACATTCTATTCATGCAAAACTAATGTAGATAGAAGACACTATAAAGTTCTCGCAGTGAATCTCAAGAAAATTTTTAAAATGATTATCTTAATTGGTTAATAATAGTCTTATTATTGCAGTTTCATTTAGCAGCATGTTACTATTGCTATGATTAAATTGCAGACTCAAGAAAACTACAAAATAGAATTAATGACATCTTAAGTAGTCATAAACATGATTCCTCACATTAAAATTTTCTAAGCCTTTCCTGATTTTCCTACCTAAAAATCATTTATTTACATGAAATCAAGGTTATTAGTTCCAGCACTCCATAGCCTTATAAGAATTCAACACTGCTGAGATGTCAGCAAGAGTTGATAATGCTCAATAAACTCTTGGTTAATTGCTATTAAGGACTACTCTTTCCTTCTGCAATATACAATTTATTTCTTCAAAATTAATTGACCAAACCAGATCGTGTATTTACATTTTTTATAGCGAGCAAATCTGCTAAAAAAAAGACGGAAGGACCTGCAGTAACATGACAGATTTCAGAATCAGAATTATCACTGACATAGGACATGAAATTTATTGTTGATGATGAATCTGATTCTGATTTACCACCTCAGGATGTTTTCTCATCCTCTAACTATCCAATCTTCTAATTTTGTAATCCTCTAATTAATGAAGTACAGTGTGATGCTGTTTGTAGGCTTAATTTTGCAATAAATAAAGTTAATCAGTAATAAGACCTTAAGACATAGGAAAAGGACTAGACTATTCAGTCCATCGGGTTTGCCCTGCAATTCAATCATGGATGATTTATTTTCCCTTGCAACCTCATTCTCCTGCTTTATCCCACTTTCTCCCAAAAACTTTTGTTGCCTTTGTGAATCAAGAAGCTACGATAGCGTGGTGGTTATCATGACACTATTACAGCTCAGGGCTTTTTGAAGTGCAGACTTCAATTCGGCACCCGTTCTGTAAGGACTCTGTATATCCTCCCCGTGGAATGCATGGATTTTCCCCGAGTGCTCTGGATTCCTCCCACAGTCCAAAGACATACTGGTCAGTGAGTTAATTAGTCACTGTAAATTGTCCTGCGATTAGGTTAGTGTTAATGTGGCTCGTCGGGGGTTGCTGGGGTGGCATGGCTCAAAGGGCTAGAAGGGACTACTCCACGCTGCATTGCTAAATAAATAAATAAACCTGCTTAAAATATATCCAATGATTTGGCTTCCACAGTTGTCTGTGGCAATGAACCCTACAGATTCCCCGCCTTCTGACTAAAGAGATCATAGGCAGAGACCAAAACTGCAGCATTGGTGGTTAGGACCAAGGAGGAATGGTCAAGGGAGGCAGAGGAGCGCTTACAGCATTCAGGGATTCATCTTTGGATCTGAATGAATATGCCACATTTGTCACCGACTTCATCAAGACCTGTGTGGATGATGTTTCCTTCCCTCGAGAACATACCAACATACCCATATACCCAAACTAAAAGCAGTGAAAGAACAGGGGAGATTCCCAGTCTGTTGAGGGCTAGATCTGTGGCATTCAAGACTGGTGATCCAGAACTTTATAAAAAGTCCAAGTACAACCTACAGAAGGCTATTTTAAGAATAAGAAAACAATTCAGACTAAAGTTTTGATTTGGAATCTGACGTATGTCAGTTCTGACAGGCTTTGAAGACCATTACTTCCTACAAGCCAAAACCTAAAACGAATGGCTGCGATACTTCACTCTCAGATGAGCTAAACACTTTCAATGCATGTTTTCAAAGGGAGAATGAACTACACATGCAAATTCCCGCAACATCTGGTGACCCTGTCAGAGGCTGATGTCAATAGCTTTCGTGAGGGTGAACCTTCACAAGGAGCCAGGCCCCAATGGTGTACCTGTGCCAACCAACTGGCTGGAGTGTTCAAAGACATCTTCAATCCCTCACTGCTGCAGTCAGAGATTCCCACCTGCTTCAAAAGAGTGACAATCATAACAATGCCCAAGAAAAGCAGGGTGAGCTGACTCAATGAAATTCGCCTATTGCACTCACATCTATAGTGCTGAAATGCTTTGAGGAGTTGGTCATGGTCAGAATCAACTCCTGCTTAAGCAACGACTTGGATCCAATGCAATTTGCTATTGCCACAATATGTCTACAGTGAGTACAATCTCACTGGCTTTCTACTTGGCCTTGCATCACTTGGACAATAGCAATACCAATGTCAGACTGCTGTTTATTGATTACAACTCAGCATTCAACACAATCATACCCTCAGTACTAACCAACAGCTTCAAAATCTGCGCCTCTATATCTCTTCTGCATCTGGATCCTCTGCCTCCTCACCAGGAGACCACAATCGGTGCATATCAGATATAACATCTCCTCCTCGCTGACACAAAAAATATCAGCGCACCTCAAGGATCTGTGCTTGCCCCACTGCTTTTCTCTCTCTATGCTCATTACTGTGTAATTAGGCACAGCTCAAGCACCATCTAAAATTTGCCAGTGGCAACTTTTGTTGGCAGAATTTGAGATGGTGACAAGGAGGTGTATAGGAGTGAGATAGATCAACTGGCTGAGAGATAGCGAAACAACAACCTTGCAGTGAACATCAGCAAGACCAAGAAATTGATAGATGACTTCAGGAAGGGGAAGGTACAAAAGCTTGAAAGCACGCACTCAGCGATTCAAAAACAGCTTCTTACCCTCTGCCATCCGATTCCTGAAAGGATATTGAACCCATGAACACTACATTACATTTTTTTTAATATATATTATTTGTTTTTTTAACATGAATTTTAATCTATTCAATATACATATACTGTAATTGATTTACTTATTTATTATTATATTCTTCTTCTATATTATGTACAGTCGGCCCTCCGTATCCATGGGGCATTGGTTCCCGGACCACCCGCGGATACCAAAATTCGCAGATGCTCAGGTCCCTTAATAAAATGGCATAGTATTTGCATATAACCTACGCACATCCTGCTGTATACTTTAAATCATCTCTAGATTACTTATAATACCTAATACAATGTAAATGCTACGTAAATAGTTGTTATACTGTATTGTTTAGGGAATAATGACAAGAAAAAAAAGTCTGTACATAGGCAGTATAGACGCAACCATTGTAGCTCTTCTGGGAACGCTGATGATGCCTCAGCGAAAATAACGTTCAACGTTTGTTTTGCGTGAGCTGTCATAGAGACAGAGTGCACCCCAAGCAGCGAGAGTGGCAAAAAGCGAAAATAGCGTTTGTTTTATAGCGACACACATCAAAGTTGCTGGTGAACGCAGCAGGCCAGGCAGCATCTCTAGGAAGAGGTACAGTCGATGTTTTGGGCCGAGACCCTTCGTCAGGACTAACTGAAAGAAGAGCTAGTGAGAGATTTGAAAGTGGGAGGGGGAGGGGGAGATCCAAAATGATAGGAGAAGACAGGAGGGGGAGGGATGGAGCCAAGGGCTGGACAGGTGATTGGCAAAAGGGATATGAGAGGATCATGGGACAGGAGGCCCAGGGAGAAGGAAAAGGGGGAGGGGGGGGAAAAACCCAGAGGATGGGCAAGGGGTATAGTCAGAGGGACAGAGGGAGAAAAAGGAGAGAGAGAGAAAAAGAATGTGTGTATATAAACAAAAAACGGATGGGGTACGAGGGGGAGGTGGGGCATTAGCGAAAGTTAGAGAAGTCGATGTTCATGCCATCAGGTTGGAGGCTACCCAGACAGAATATAAGCTGTTGTTCCTCCAACCTGAGTGTGGCTTCATCTTTACAGTAGAGGAGGCCGTGGATAGACATATCAGAATGGGAACGGGATGTGGAATTAAAATGTGGGTTGCTTGAATTTCCAGCATCTGCAGAATTCTTCATGTTTGTTTTGCAGCGAGCCGTTATACAGGCAGTGCGCATGCCATAGCTTTGAACTGCGTGAGATTTTCGCTACGATTGACAGTGCTGCAATGACTGCAGAAAAGTATGACTTTACTTTTGAAAGGGCACGTAGGTTTAGGGCAGGTTTGCAGGATGTTTTGAGTACTTACAAAGAACTGTATGACAGAAAAATTTGTGAACCGTCCAGTGTGCTCACTATCTTCCCGATTCTGGTAAGTGAAACTACATTGTACTGTACATACATTATTTCTACTTTATATCGGCTATGTATTTATCATATCATTCCTGCTTTTACTGTATGTTAGTGTTATTTTAGGTTTTGTGTGTTATTTGGTATGATTTGGTAGGTATTTTCTGGGTCTGGGAACGCACAAAAATTTATCCCATATAAATTAATGGTAATTGCTTCTTCGCTTTACGCCACTTCCACTCTACTTTCGAATAGCGGGGGAAACCTGTAGAGTATTTTCGATCTGTGGTTGGTTGAATCCGCGGATGCGGAACCTGCGGATATGGAGGGCCAACTGTATTGCATTGAACTGCTACTGGCAAGTTAACAAATGTCATGACACGTGCTGGTGATGACCTGATTCTGATAACACACACCAGTCCTCAGTGAGGGATCAGCAGTGGAAAAGGTGAGCAGTTTCAAGTTCCTGGGTATCAACATCATTGAAGATCTATCCTGTGCCCAACATATCGATGCAGTTACAAAGAAGGCACATCAGTGGCTATATTTCATGAGGAGTTTTTGGAGACTTGGTATGTCATCAAAGTCTCTCGAAAATTTCTACAGGTGACCATGGACACATTCTAAGTGGTTGCATCACCGTCTGGTCTGAAGGGACTACAGCACAGCATTGGAAAAGGCTGCAAAAAGTTGCAAACTCAGCCAGCTCCATCAAGGGCATCAGCCTCTCCAGCATCAAAGACATCTTCAAAGATGATGCCTCAAAAGACAGTATCCTTCATTAAGGGCCCCCATTACCCAAGACATGTCCTCTTTTTGCACTAATATATATATTCTTATTGTAATTTATAGTTTTTTATTACGTATTGTAATGTACTGCAGCCGCAAAACAGCATATTTCACGACATGAAATATACCAGTGATATTAAATCTGACTGATTCTGATTCCTCCTCATCTGTTGTAAAATCTGAAGCTGTGCCCTCTGGTCCTCTCCCGCTATTAGAAACACCCTTGATTGTGAGGTGCTAGCTACCTCCAGGCCTTTAATGATATTTTCCCTTCTTGGACAAGATTCTGAAGAAAGTCATTTACAACCAACTTAACAACTTTCTGAATAAGAATAATATTCCAGAAAACTTAGGTTTTAGAGCAAACCATAGCACAAAGATGGCCCTAAACAAAATTATAGAAACACAGAAAACATACAGCACAATACAGGCCCTTCGGCCCACAAAGCTGTGCCGAACATGTCCCTACCTTAGAACTACCTAGGCTTTACCCATTGCCCTCTATTTTTCTAAGCTCCATGTAGCCATCCAGGAGTCTCTTAAAAGACCCTATCGTTTCCGCCTCCACCACCGCCGCTGGCAGCCCATTCCACGCACTCACCACTCTCTGCGTAAAAAACTTATTCCTGACATCTCCTCTGTACCAACTTCCAAGCACCTTAAAACTATGCCTTCTCGTGCTAGCCATTTCAGCCCTGGGAAAAAGCCTCTGACTATCCACACGATCAATGCCTCTCAATATCTTGTAAACCTCTATCAGGTCACCTCTCATCCTCTGTCACTCCAAGGAGAAAAGGCCGAGTTCACTCAACCTATTCTCATAAGGCATGCTCCCCAATCCAAGCAACATCCCTGTAAATCTCCTCTGCACCCTTTCTATGGTTTCCACGTCCTTCCTGTAGTGAGGCGACCAGAATTGAGCATAGTACTCCAAGTGGATCTGACCAGGGTCCTATATAGCTGCAACATTATCTCTCGGCTCTTAAACTCAATCTCATGATTGATGAAGACCAATGCACCGTATGCCTTCTTAACCACAGAATCAACCTGCGTAGCAGCTTTGAGTGTCCTATGGACTCAAATCCCAAGATCCCTCTGATCCTCCACACTGCCAAGATTCTCACCATTAATGCTATATTCTGCCATCATATTTGACCAACCAAAATGAACCACCTCACACTTATCTGGGTTGAACTCCTTCTGCCACTTCTCAGCCCAGTTTTGCATCCGATCAGTGTCCCGTTGTAACCTCTGACAGCCCTCCACACTATCCACAACACCCCCAACCTTTGTGTCATCAGCAAATTTACTAACCCATCCCTCCACTTCCTCATATCCAGGTCATTTATAAAAATCACAAAGAGTAGGGGTCCCGGAACAGATCCCTGAGGCACACCACTGGTCACCAGCCTCTATGCAGAAGGCAAAGGGTGGTTGTAGACGGGTCATATTCTGCATGGAGGCCGGTGACCAGTGGTGTGCCTCAGGGATCTGTTCCAGGACTCCTACTCTTTGTGATTTTTATAAATGACCTGGATCCCATGCCTCCTTACTTTCTCAATAAGCCTGGCATGGGGTACCTTATCAAATGCCTTGATAAAATCCATATACACTACATCTACAGCTCTACCTTCATCAGTGTGTTTAGTCACATCCTCAAAAAATTCAATCAGGCTCGTAAGGCACGCCCTGCCTATGACAAAGCCTTGCTGACTATTCCTAATCATATTATGCCTTTCCAAGTGTTCATAAATCCTGCCTCACAGGATCTTTTCCATCAACTTACCAACCACTGAAGTAAGACTCACTGGTCTATAATTTCCTGGGCTATCCTTACTCCCTTTCTTAAATAATGGAACAACATCTGCAACCCTCCAACCCTCCGGAACCTCTCCCATCCTCACTGATGATGCAAAGATCATTGCCAGAGGTTCTGCAATCTCCTCCCTCGCTTCCCACAGTAGCCTGGGGTACATCCCGTCTGGTCCCGGTGACTTATCCAACTTGATGCTTTCCAAAAGCTCCAGCACATCCTCTTCCTTAATACCTACATGCTCAAGCTTTTCAGTCCACTGCAAGTCATCCCTACAATTGCCAAGATCCCTTTCCATAGTGAATACTGAAGCAAATTACTCGTTAAGTACCTCCACTATTTCCTCCGGTTCCATACACTCCTTTCCACTGTCACAATTGATTGGTCCTATTCTCTTTCGTCTTATCCTCTTGCTCTTCACATACTTGAAGAATGCCTTGGGGTTTTCCTTAATCCCCTCCGCCAAAGCCTTCTCATGGCCCCTTCTGGCTCTCCTAATTTCCTTCTTAAGCTCCTTCCTGCTAGCCTTATTATCTCCTAGATTCCTATCATTACCTTGTTTCTTGAACCTTTCGTAAGGTCTTCTTTTCTTCTTGAATTGATTTACAACAGCCTTTGTACACCACGGAGCTTGTACCCTATCATCCTTTCCATATCTCGTTGGAACATACCTACCCTGAACCCCACGCAAATATCCCCTGAACATTTGCCACATTTCTTCTGTATGTTTCCCTGAGAACATCAGTTTCCAATTTATGCTTCCAAGTTCCTGCCTGAGAGCCTCATATTTCCCCTTACTCCAAATAAAGATTTCCCTAACTTGTCTGTTCCTATCCCTCTCCAATGCTATGGTAAAGGAGACAGAATTGTGGTCACTATCTCCAAAATGCTCTCCCACTGAGAGACCTGACACCTGACCAGGTTCATTTCCCAATACCAGATCAAGTACAGCCTCTCCTCTTGTAGGCTTATCTACATATTGTGTCAAGAAACCTTCCTGAACACACCTAACAAACTCCACCCCATCTAAACCCCTCACTCTAGTGAGATGCCAATCAATAATTGTGAAATTAAAATCTCCCACCACAACAACCCTGTTATTATTACTCCCTTCCAGAATCTGTCTCCCTATCTGCTCGTCCATGTCTATAAAAAACACCCAGTAGAGTTTTAAACTCCATCCTATTCCTAACTTCTACCCACGGAGATTCCGTACACAAGCCCTCCATGACTTCCTCCTTTTCTGCAGCCATGACACTATCTCGGATCAACAGTGCCACGCCCCCACTTCTTTTGCCTCCCTCCCTATCCTTTCTGAAACATCTAAAGCCTGGCACCTGAAGTAGCCATTCCTGCCCCTGCACCATCCAAGTCTCTGTAATGGCCACAACATCATAGCTCCAAGTGCTGATCCACGCTCTTACTTCATCCGCTTTATTTGTATTACTCCTCACATTAAAATACACATCTCAAACCATCGGTCTGAGTGCGTCCCTTCTGCCAATCGCACTGTCTCCAAGCTTTCTCTATTTGTGAGCCAACCTCCCTTTCCTCTGTCACCTCCGTTTGGTTCCCATCCCCCAGCAACTCTAGTTTAAACTCTCCCCAATAGCCTTAGCAAACCTTCCTGTCAGGATATTGGTCCCCCTCGGATTCAAGTGCAACCCATCCTTTTTGTACAGGTCACAACTGCCCCAGAAGAGTCTCAATGATCCAGAAATCTGAATCCCTGCCCCTTGCTCCAATCCCTCAGCCATGCATCTATCCTCCACCTCATTCTATTCCTATACTCCTATATTCCTATATTCATATTATCAGTAACCTTAGACTCAGGATTGATGCCAACAGGGTCTGAAGTTCTATTCTATTCTCTTCCCAGATCTAAGTGCTGCATTTGGTACAAATGACCACAATATTCTCCTAGATAGCTTTGAGAACTGTGCCGGTCTTTCTGGTAGTGCCCTTAATTGGTTTTAAACAGAAAACTAAGAATTTTTTTTGTCTTTCTCGGAGACCATTTTTCTAAGAGGTATGATGTAACTTTTGGTATTTGTTTAGGGAAGCTGACTTGGTCCCCTACTCTTCTCCTTATACATGCTCCCCTTAGGAGACATCATCAGAGAGCATAGACTTGATTTCCATAGCTATGCAGGTGACACACAATTGTACATCTTGATTGAGCCTGACAATGAAAAAGAACATCTTCTCTGATCTCTGGCATGGCTACAATAAACAAATAGATGAACAATCATTTCCTAAAACTAAATGAAGATAAAACTGTAATACTTTAATATGGTGCTAAAGCCAAAAGAGAAATGTTTTAATAAATTTGGGAACTTAGATCCTCTTGTAAATTCAGAAGTAACAAGCCTGGATTTTATCCTTGATTCAGATTCAAATTTTAAATCCCACCTAAAGGAAATGACCAGAGCAGCATTTTTACATTTCAGAAATATTGCAAAGGTACATCAGTTCCTGGCACAAAACAATGCTGAAAAACTAATTCCGCCTTTTGTATTGAATAGAATGTAATGTAATGCAATGCACTTTTTACTGACTTTCCAAAGTAATCTACTTACAAACTTTGTATTATTCAGAAGGCTGCTGCTGGACTTTTAACAAAAACCAGGATGAGGAAGCATATCACTCTCATCCTAATTACTCTGCATTGGCTTCCTGTATCTTTTAGAATTGATTTTAAAGTTTTCTTACTTGTTTTTAAAGCTCTTAGTGGCCTGGGACCAGAGTACAGTGGTGCTAGAAAGTTTGTGAACCCTGTAGAATTTTCTCTATTTCCGCAAAAATATGACCTAAAATATGATCAGATCTTCACACAAGGCCTGAAACTAGATAAAGAAACCCAATTAAATAACACAAAAAACATTACACTTGTTCATTTATTGAGAATTATCCAATATTACATGTATTTGTTGGAAAATGTATGTGAACCTTCGCTTTCATTAACTAGTGTGATCCCCTTGTACAGCAATAACTTCAACCAAATATTTCCGGTAACTGTTGATCAGTTCTGCACATCAGCTTGAAGGAATTTCAGGCCATTCCTCCTGACAAAACTGCTTCAACCCTAGGATGTTGGTGGGCTTCCTTGCATGAACTGCTTGCTTCAAGTCCTTCCACAACATTTCTATAGGATTAAAGTCAGGACTTCGACTCAGCCATTCCAAAACAAAAAATTTCCTTCTTTTTAACCATTCTGTTGTTGATTTACTCTTGGCTTTCAGTTAATTGTCTGCTTGCTATACACAACTTTCATTAAGCTTCAGATGATGGACTGCTACCCTGACATTCTCCTTGATACAACCTTGAATTCATTGTTCCCTCAATGATTGCAAGCTGTCCAGGCCCTGAGGTAGCAAAGCAGTCCAAACCATGATGCTCCTTTCACCATGCTACACAGTTGGGATGAGGTTTTGGTGTTGGTGTGCAGTGCCCTTTTACCTCTAAACATAGCAATGTGCATTTCTGCCAATAAGTTCAACTTTTGTCTCATCTTTGCAAAGAACGGTGTCCCAGAAGCGCTGTAGAATATCCTGGGGGTCTTTTGCAAACTTGAGACGTGCAGCAATGTTTTTTTTTTGGAAAGCAGTGATTTTTTCCCCGTGGTGTCCTTTCATGAACACCATTCTTGTTCGTGTTTTTCTTGTAGTGGACACTTGAATAGAAACTTCAACAAGTTTTAGAGATTTCTGCAGGTCTTCTGCTGTTCCCCTGGGCTCTTTTTCACCTCCTTCAGCACTGCACATTGTGCTGGGTGTGATCTTTACAGATGCCCACTCCTAGGGAGAGAGAGTAGCAACAGTACTGATTTTCCTCCATATGTAGAGGATTTCTCTTACTATGGACTGATGAACACTCAAGTCTTTAGAAATGCCTTTGTTGCCTTTTCTAGTTCCATGCATCTTGACAATTCTTCTTCTAAAGTCCTTTGAAAATTGTTTCGATCGAGGCATGGTACACATAAACAGATCTTTCCTGAGAAGAGCAGACTCTGTCAGTAACCGGACTTTAGTATTTTTTTATTAAGAGGGCATGGCACCTCTACAACCCACACCTCCAATATCATCTCACTGATTGGAACACCTGACTCCAAATAGCTTTTGTAGAAGGCATTAGCCCAGAAGTTCACATACACTTTTCCAACAATTACATGTAATATTGGATAATTTTTCTCAAACAAAAGGATAATTTTTCTCAAACAAATGAACAAGTATAATTTTTTTGTGTTGTTTAATTGAGTTCTCTTCATCTAGTTTCAGGACTTACATGAAGATCTAATCACATTTTAGGTCATTTATAGGCATCCATTAGTCTCATGAGACCATGGATTTGCACCTTGGAAGGTTTCTAGGGCACAGGCCTGGGCAAGGTTGTATGGGAGACCAGCAGTTGCCCATGCTGCAAATCTCCCCTCTCCACGCCACCGATGTTGTCCAAGGGAAGAGCATTAGGACCCATACAGCTTGGCACCGGTGTCGTCGCAGAGCAATGTGTGGTTAAGTGCCTTGCTCAAGGACACAACACACTGCCTCAGCCAAGGCTCAAACTAGTGACCTTCAGATCACTAGATGAACGCCTTAACCACTTGGCCACGCACCAACACATTTTAGGTCATATTCATGCAGAAATAGCGAAAATTCTACAGGACTTACAAACATTTTAGTACCACTACATGACAGAAATACTTTTGCTTTATAATCCTGCTTGAACTCTCAGGTCTTCTTCTGCCGGTCTCTTTATATTTATAACAATCACACTCAAAAGATAATTGGCAGGTCAGCTTTTTTTGAGCTGTGCTCATAAACTGTGGAACTTAATGTCTAAAATGATAAGGAATACAGGCTCATTTGACACTTAAACACCAGCTCACAACATATTTATTTAACCTTGCTTTTAACTGACATCTTTTTGTCTTTTATTTTCATATTTGTACTTCATCCCATTGTAAAGCACTTTGAACAACATCATTTACATGAAAAGTGCTCTATAAATAAGAGAGTTTTGTTAACCTTTCCAAATCCAATCTAGGCCTTTCAGTATTTGGTAGGATTCAATGAGATTTCCCCCTCATTCGTCTAAATTCCAGTGAGTACAGGCCAAGAGCTGTCACTGATACACATATGTAAAAGTCTGCGCATCCCTGGTCAAAATTTCTGTTAGTGTGAATAGCTAAGCGAGTAAAAGATGACCTGATTCCAAAAGGCATAAAGTTAAAGATGACACATTTCTTTAATATTTTAAGCAAGATTACCTTTTTTTTATTTCCATCTTTTACAGTTTCAAAATAACAAAAATGGATAAGGGCCCGAAGCAAAAGTTTGGGCATCCTGCATGGTCAGTACTTAGTAACAGCCCCTTTGGCAAGTATCACAGCTTGTAAACGCTTTCTGTAGCCAGCTAAGAGTCTTTTAATTCTTGTTTGGGGGATTTTCACCCATTCTTCCTTGCAAAAGGCTTCTAGTTCTGTGAGATTCTTGGGCAGTCTTGCATGCTCTGCTCTTTTGAGGTCTATCCACAGATTGGCGATGATGGTTAGGTCGGGAGACAGTGAGGGCCATGGCAAAACCTTCAGCTCGCACCCCTTGAGGTAGTCCATTGTGGATTTTGAGATGTATTTAGGATCATTATCATGTTGTAGAAGCCATCCTCTTTTCATCTCCAGCTTCAGACCGTGTGATGTTTGCTTCCAGAATTTGCTGGTATTTAATTGAATTCATTCTTCCCTCTACCAGTGAAATGTTCCCTGTGCCACTGGCTGCAACACAAGCCCAAAGCATGATTGATCCACCCCTGTGCTTAACAGTTGGAGAGGTGTTCTTTTCATGAAATTCTGCACCCTTTTTTCTCAAACATACCTTTGCTCATTGCAGCCAAAAAGTTCTATTTTAACTTCATCAGTCCACAGGACTTGTTTCCAAAATGCATCAGACTTGTTTAGATGTTCCTTTGCAAACTTCTGATGATGATTTTTGTGGTAAGGATGCAGGAAAGGTGTTCTTCTGATGACTCTTCCATGAAGGTCATATTTGTGCAGGTGTCACTGCACAGTAGAACAGTGCACCACCACTCCAGAGTCTGCTAAATCTTCCTGAAGGTCTTTTGCAGTCAAACAGGGGTTTTGATTTGCCTTTCTGGCAATCCTACGAGCAGTGTTCTCTCAGAAAATTTTCTTGGTCTTCCAGACCTCAACTTGACCTCCACCGTTCCTGTTAACTGCCATTTCTTAATTACATTACGAACTGAGGAAACAGCTACCTGAAAACGCTCTGCTATCTTCTTATAGCCTTCTGCTTTGTGGGCATCGTTTATTTTAATTTTCAGAGTGCTAGGCAGCTGCTTAGAGGAGCCCATGGCTGCTGATTGTTGGGACAAGGTTTGAGGAGTCAGGGTATTTATAAAGCTTTGAAATCTGCATCACCTGGCCTTTCCTAACGATGACTGTGAACAAGCCATAGCCCGAACAAGATAATTAAGGTCTGAGACCTTGGTAAAAGTTATCTGAGAACTCAAATCTCTTGGGGTGCCCAAACTTTTGCATGGTGCTCCTTTCCTTTTTCCCCCCCACTCTAAAATTTTACAAAACAAAAATAATACACTAAAGATGTTCCATCTTTAACTTCATGACTTCTGGAGATCAATTCATCTTCTACTCACTTAACTATTCACAGTAACAGAAATTTTGACTGGGGTGCCCAAACTTTTGCATGCCACTGTACATTAACTCTTTCATTCATGGAATCATTCTCATGAATTTCCTTTGTTCCTTCTCTAATGCCAGCACATCTCTTCTTAGATAGGGGTCCAAAACAATACTCCAAAGTGGTCTGACTAACTTATTGAGCATCAGCATTACATCCAATCTTCTCGAAATGAATGCTAACATTCCATTTGCCTTCCTTACTACCAACTCAACCAGCAAGTTAACCTTTAGGAAATCTTTTAGGAGGACTCCGAAGTCCCTTTGTACAACAGATTTCTGAACGTGCTCCCTATTTAGAAAATAGTCTATGCCTTTAATCCTTCTACCATACACTTCTTGATACTGTATTCCATCTGCCACTTCTTTGCCCATTCTCCTAATCCATCCAAGTCCTTCTGCAGACACCCTGCTTCCACAACACTAACTGCCTCCCCACTTATCTTTGTATCAGCCACAAACTTGGTTACAAAGCAATCAATTCTGTCATTCATATCACTAATATATAATGTGAAAAGAAGTGGTCCCAAAACCAACACCACGTCACTGTCAGCCAACCAGAAAAGGCCCACTTTATTCCCACTCTTCGCCTCTTGCCAGTCATCCAATCTTCTATCCATGCTCATATACCATTTAACAACTTCATGTGCAACATCTTGTTGAAGGCCTTCTGAAAATCCTTTCTCTGTCCTGCCCGTTACTTTCTCTAAGAATTCAAACACATTTATCAGGCATGATATTCCACTTAAGGAAACAATGTTGATTTCAGCCTATTTTATCATGTGCCTCCTAGTACACCAAAACGGCATCATTAATAATGGACACTAACATCTTGCCAATGACTGAAGTCAAGCTAACTGGCCTAGAATTTCCATCTTTTGCCTCCCTTCTTAAAGGGTGGAGAGACATATGTAATTTTCCAGTCAGTGAATAAATTATAAGAGTTATAAATTTACAGCAGAAAGGGTTTCTCAAACCTAGAGATTTAAAACAGATTTATGAATAACTGTCAAGCTTTTAAGTTAATACATTACATGTATTTCACCTATTCAGTTTCTTCTACAAACAAAGCGTAAAATCCTCTTCAAATCAACTTGCAATATATGCATAATTTATGATAATTTTTATTGGTTTCTTTAAAAAAAGACCATACATTTGTCATATATAAAGGAATAAGTGGGCAGATGGGGCTCATTAGCCATGGTTGGCAGCTCATCTAGGAGAAGGAAAACCATGATCTCAAGCCTCCGCTGCCTTGCGGTTATACCCATTCATGGGGAAGGCTTTGGGAGTAAACCCCAAGGGGAGAATCCAGAACAGGAGTCCCTAAGGCAATCCTAGATTGAGTTTATTGTTGACTGACAGCTCTTGCGATACTGCCGGTACTAAATTGGATCAATCTCTGTCGTTCCTTTGGGTTCATCAAATGCGTGGAGAGGGGGAGCTTGCTACATGGGCAACAGCTTGCTCTCTATATCATACTGCCCAGGCTTACGTATCTAGACAGCTGGGACACAATATCCATGGTCAACGCTGTCCAACGGAGGCCCTCATTCAGTCATTCAAAGGAACAAGTAACAACTTCAACTGCAAAACATTATTTGTCACCATATTTTGTACAGAATGCTTTGTAAATGACAAAAATGAATCTTATTTTTGTATTGCTTGGCTCTCACTATAGAATACGGCAGTACAGCTGACCAGCTTCGATTAC
The DNA here is from genome assembly GCF_030028105.1 of Mobula birostris. Lineage (NCBI taxonomy): Eukaryota > Metazoa > Chordata > Chondrichthyes > Myliobatiformes > Myliobatidae > Mobula > Mobula birostris. The sequence goes on from NC_092373.1 coordinate 154,280,378, forward strand.
ATCTATATGCTCTTGCCCAAGGCATTCTTGTAAGCCTACAAAATCTCTAATATTCATCTCCATTAGATAAGGTAAACAACTCTGTTAACTGAGTACGGCTCTTAAAGAGATTCTTGCAAAGCATCAGTACCTTTTTTGCAACAGCATAACCTCTGATTTGATGCAATTAGTTGAAGACAACATCAAGTATATGAAAATGTGGGATTGATTTGACTGGTGAGATTGATTGATTGAGATTGTCCCAAAAGGTTAATTATTGCTTATTTTTTTCACCAACGGCTTTCAAAATACTGGAAAAATCTAACTTGTAATAATAATGTTGACTGTGAATGCACTACTGTTCGCTGTGAAAATGGGGAATACCTCCCTCTCCCTTGTCAGGGAGAGAGAGAACCTGTGGTTTGTCAAATGTCGGATGAAACGCGAAGCCTTTGGAGTAACTTTACTCGGTGTCTTTGCTATCACTTAGATCACGCTTGTGCTCGGTAGCGGGTGCACTTTTTGTTTTGTCAGTGGGGGTTAGCGGGGGATTGTTACTTGCCACCGCTTATGCACGGGAGGGGGGAGCTGGGGGGGTACTTTGAGGTTCTCACGTTTAACTGTCATTCATTCTTTGGGGCACTTCTCTGTTTTTATGGATGTTTGCGAAGAAGCAGCATTTCAGGATGTATATTGTATACATTTCTCCGACATTAAATTTGACCTTTGAAAGAAACTCATAAAAACAATAGTAACTCTTACCTCTTGTAGTGATGCTGCTGTGACACACGTTCCCTCGCTAAAGCCAGAAAAGCTCCTGCTTATTGTGCGATTCTGGAACATTTCCAATTTATCACATGGTACCTTCACCTTAAAATCCGTTTCACAACTATTCACACTGGTGCATCCCATTGATGCCTCTAAATGGCATTCCGGGCACTGCTGTTCTGACAGTAAAAGGCCGCCAGACCCCTCATGAGAATCTAAAGAAGTCTGAGCACTCTTTTCCATTCCAGCCTTTTTTAATCGAGGCAGAAACTTCCCCGATTCCAGCTCTGATTTTCCATAGTAATGTCCTTCTCGCTCAGCATCTTCTTCCAATGGCTTTAGATCAGCCTGTGGATCCTCAAATAAATCTATCTGAGACAGAACAGGTACGGTAACTTCCTCTTTTTCAGATTCAAATTCAGATTCACTTCCTCCACCTGGTGAAAGTTCAGAGGCAGGTATGGGTCGGAAATGAGTCCTTGGTGAGATTCGAATAGCTCTATACTGTGTTTTGTCAATACTATATATTTTAGGATGAAATGTTTCATTTTCTGAGTCTGAACACAATATAGATTTAGGTTTAAAGCTTGGACTGAATGTTGCAAGCCTTTCAGATTCAAATGAACATTCCACATGAAGAACTTGCGAGAAAGGATTGTTCAGGTCAAAGGAGGAAAATGAGTACTCAACACCAGGCTCCTGATTCTGATAATTACTGCAATTCCCAAATAAATCTTCATGGAAGATTAAAGAGAACTCAGTATTTAACTTGTCTTCTCCTTTTCTCATTTGATCACACTGTGTGAATGAAGCACAAGATCTCCACAAAGGTTTATGGCCAGGAGCAAAATTACTTCCTGGAGTCATGAAGACATCTGTACCTGCTATGGTCACTACATCTGAAGATGCACATTGTAATAAAGTACCTTTTGCAGGATCAGGTGGAACCACTCCCCAGTCTCCACAATTGTCAAAGGTTGTTAGTTCTCCATAGACTCCACCAAGAATGAAAGCACTTTCTTTGTCAGCACCAATATCCCAAGGTTTAGAGGGTGCAGTGTAATCACCTACATCTATGTCTGCAAGTTCCCCAGTGGCAATAGCCTGGGCTTCCAAGTTTTCTTCCTGGCACTCCCATAAGTGATATTCTGATCTCTGTATTGCCTTTTCATGAGGCCCTTGTAGAATGTCTTGTTTCATTGCCATGTCCAAACAACAACAATGGCAACCATTCACCTCACCAGAAAAGAAGTCCTCTTCTGATCGCTCTACATCTAGTTTTGTTACAGCATCATTTTCAGCTATGGCTGTCCAAATGTCTTTTATAACTTCTGAGTCATAGCTATCTCCATGACTGGCCATCTGCTCTTTGAAAATTTCCGCAGTTGTTTCATACTCCTTATTTTCTTCTTCTTCCAACTGAATTCCACAAATAGACTCCAACTTAGATTTCTGCTTGAAAGCCACATTTGTTATGTTTCGTAAAGCTCCATCTGTTTGCGAATGTGTCTCCTCATGCAACAAATCTAATAGATCTTCATCAAGAAGGCTGGTTGAAATGCCTGGAACAATGCAATCAATCTCATCTGCATTAAATTTAGTGGACTCCTCCATCTGAATACCAAAGGAGGCTTCATTATCTGAACGTGTTTCTTCAGAATGTGACCACGGGCTGCACGTTCGTGTTGAAAGATTTGAGCAGTGGTCATTTTCATCAAAGGCACTATTTTTGGTCCATATAAGCAAACGAGACTGTGCTTTCCCAGGCAAATCTGCCCAGCCTCCAATATCATTATTTTGATTTCCCAAACTTAGCCCATCAAAACAGAATGGTGAAGCAGGGTTATCATATTGCACTTCAAACAGAGAAAAACAAGTGGAGTTTAAACTTGACCCTTCATTTGCTTCTGAAAAGTGTTCTTCTTGATTGCCAGTACTACTACTTGCATCACACACTGTGTTATCCACAATAGGAGAAAGAGTAATGGGGGATTCCCCAGCGAAGCTTTCCCCCTCTGCTTCATCAGAGCTAGAGCACTCCCAGAATTGAGCTATATTTGCAAGATCATGCAAGAGCAATCCTTCTGCACCAAGAGAAGGTTGTGAATCTGTCCATATTGCACTTTCCCTCGACAATTGTAGTCCATCTAATACTATACAACAGTCTGCCTCAAAATCAGTTTGCTCTGTACTTTTCCGTCGAATCATGCTTAAAATTCGACTCTCTCCTTGCAATGAATTTGAGGCACTAGGATCCAATATGGATTGATGAATATCTACTTCATAGAAGTGAGTAAATTCTGAAAGATGCATATCATCTAAAATATCACTGTCCTTGGGATTAGAACAGCTTGAGGTCCCAGTGAGGTCATTAGCCTCATCTAATAATGCAGGCATTTCAACAAAGTGACCATCGACGAAAGCACCTGCAGCGAGGTATGTTTGAAAATTATTGTTAATACAAAGACCCTGCATCGTCTCCGAAAGCTCTTCCAAAGTCAAAGATTCAGTATCATTAGCAGCTACACTATTTCGGTATGCAGTTTCCAGCTTGCTTCTTCTACTTGGAGGGAACCAGTATTCTGCAATTGGTTCAGTGTACCACAATGGCTCTTCTTTAAATTCTTGTTCCCTTCCATTTTCATTGCCAAGATCCTTAGCACTATTGTTGCCATTTGTTTTCCTTCTTGTTTCTTTCATAAACTTTTTTCCTTTTTTGCACAGTTGCTTGGTATGTCCACTGCTGCTGCTTCCACAGGTGCTTCTTCGATCATCTTTGTCAACAGACTTCAGCGATAACCTGACCTGTCCATTCCGCCCCTTTTTGTTCCGAGAAGTTTCTCTCACCTTATGTCGAACTTTGACCGCTTTCGTGGAACCCTTCAACTCATATTGGTTGCCACTAGAGCTTGAGCCTGCTTCACTGGAGCCAGAGGACCATGAACGAGGGCGGATCTTTCCTTCTGACCTGTGCCTGATCTTCTTTCCTGTTATGGGTTTTTCTTCTGGCATGCTGTTATTGTGCCTATTTTCTTTTTCCTTTTTACTTCTCCTGGATGTTCGATTGTTGGTTAAAGTGGAAGCCTCATTTGTTCGCTCTCTAGTACCTTCACCTTCACTGTTGCATTCTTTTGGAGATGATGTATCAGTGCTTGTCTGTGGAGCAGCAGATGAAGAAGAAGAACCAGAAAATGAACAAGCTTTGGTTTTATTCCACACGGTCATGATTTCTTGCAGACAGATTGGCTTTTCAGAAAGAGGTGGAAATGCTTCATAATACCTAAATGAAAAAAAATAAATCCCAGATAATATTTGTTTGATTTATTAGCAAACTAATGTCAAACATCAATGTCAATTAACATCAACTCCATTAATTTTGAATTCATCAGGTAAATCACAGTTTAAAAATATTACAGTAGCTTCTGATGGAATACTGATCAGTCATCCAATAATAATAGGCCTACACAAAGTTGGTACATTTTCTTTCCAAACTTAAAAAAATTATGAAGTTTTCTTGCAATGCTTCAGTGTTATGTCCATAATAAAGAGCAATCGTATGCTTCAATATGTCAACTGTTTTCCAATGCAGAATAATATTCTAAGTATATACATACATTTCTACCTGATCCTTGGTGGAAGGAGATCCTATTATTTCAGGAGATTGAGATCCTTCTGCTTTCTTACTATTTTGCTTCTCTTCTGTAATTTGGTAAGAGAGAAGATAAGTAAATTCAAATTGGCCTTGACAAATATTACGTAATCTTTACTTACTTTATTATTTTTTTCTACTTTGAATGACAAAAAATGGAAACACAAAATTAGGCAAAATTGTGCTGCTTTGTACCTTTAGGCATAGATTTTAGGGCCCTGGTCTGATGTTAATATTTATTACCTGTGGATCCTTCAATAAGGCACTGAGCGAATTGACAAAAGATTGTAAGGTATTAGTAACATGCTTAAAAGCGAGCAAAGTAGTTGGGAAGCTATCAATGGACAGACTAGGAAGTGCTGTTTTCTTTGAAACCAAGTATGCTAAGGAGAGATTTAACCAAGGTGTATAAAATCAAGTGTGGACAGTGAACAGGAAGAAGCCATTTCCTATGAAAGAGACATGGAAAAAAAGGCATAAAGATTTGAAGTAAAGGAAATATAGAGGAACCATGGAATTTTTTTCGTCCAAAGATTGGTGCAGGACAGGAACTATCTGAAAGAGTAATGAAGGTAGAGCTCCTCAATACATTTAATATTCTGCTGAATGACCACATTATAAATAATACTGTATTTGAGAGCTGAGACATGGAAATAACCTTGAGTAAACTGATTTCTACTTAGCATGGATGTGATGCATGGAATGCTCACCTTCCAAACAGTAACTGTCTAAAGATCCTGTAACTCCAAATATACAAAACCATACAGGAAAAGACCTTATTGGCTTGGTTTTGTCACCTTATGCAAGCATTTTAGGCTTAGAATTTTAAATTTTGGTTTTAAAACAAGTCTGGATGTTATAAAAACACCAAAGAAATGCTGAACATGTTTTCAGAAAATCTGTTATATATTTCCCACATCTCTTCTACTTGTTGGACGTGCTTCATACATTTAAAGTTGAGAATTTCTGTGTGTTTGCTTTTGCGCATTAAACCCAAACTCCTTCACTTTTCATTATTTGTATTAATATCCGCTATATAGCACAATGACTGAAATCACAACTTAACAGCCATACTGTGACATGTTTGATCACCAAATTCATGTATATACTTCAAAGTGACTGCAATTTCTGAAACTCACAGCTAATATTCAGGTCAGATAGAATAACTTTCAAGTTCACTGTTGCAAGGAAATAATTCTCTGTGTCTTGATCAGTATTAATCCTCAGCCGATGTTACTAACAAACTCAAATTCCTGGTCACTATGACACTTGTTTGTTAGAGGTTGTGTATATTTGCTGTTTTTCGTTGCCACATTATAGGAATGACTTATGGTCTCATGACTATAATACATTAGTTGTAAAGCTAATTGGGATTTCCTGCTATCATGAAAATGGTATACAATTGCAAACCATTTGATGTATTTTACTTTCGGATCTTACCAAAACCAATTCTTATCAGGTGTCTAAAATTTTACTGTCAGTACTTCATCTATTTCAGCCAGTCCCTGCCAATGACTCAGTAGCAGGAACACTTCCCATATCAAAATTTGCAAGGTATTACTCAGGTAGGTTAACAACAGTTTGGCTCCATATTTACAGAAACTATTTTAGAGTGTAAACAGATATCATTTTATCAATTATTTGTTATGAATTTATGTTAAAATACATGGCCTTTTGTGTAAAAATTGATATTACTCCTAAATCATGAGAAAGAAAATTCTTCCGTGATAATAGTTGCTCTTGTGCTTACCTACCTCCCTAGGAGCCTCCGCATCCAATACAGCATCCTCTGCAACTTACACCATCTTCAAAGGAATCTAAGACCTTACCTCCCCCCTCCTCCACTTTCCACTGGGATTGCTCCCTCCATGATTTCTTTGTACATTCATCCCTCCCCACTAATCTCCGTCTCCGCACTTAGCCCTGCGAGTGGCCTAAGTGCTACATACACCTGACCATACACCCCCTCCTTCATCTGCAAATCTGCTGAGGTCTTCTATAATGTCCAATGCTCCCGATGCTGCCTCCCCTACATTGGTGAAATTCTTAAAATGGAGAATGCTTCATCGAACATTTCTTGTCCACCTGCCAGAAGTGGAACTTCCCAGTGGCCAAACATTTTAATTCTGATTCACATTCTGACATGTTGGTATATGGCCTCCTTTTGTGCCAAGATAAGGCCACCCTCAGGGAGGAGGAGCAATACCAAATATTCTGTGCAGATAGCATCAACCTGATGACATGAATATCAATTTCTCCCTTTGGGAAAAAAAAATACCTCCCCCTTTCCTCCTCTTCTATTCTGCACTCTGGCCTTTTGCTCTTCTCACCTACCTATCACTTCCCCCTGGGTTCCCTCCTCCTACGGTCCACTCTGCTCTACCAGATTCCTTCTTCTCCAGACCTTTACCTTTCCCACCCACCGAGCTTCACCTATCACCTTCTAGCTATCTTCCTTCCCCTCCCCCACCTTTTTATTCTAGCATCTTTGCCCCTTCCTTTTCAGTACTGAAGAAGGGTCTCAGCCAAAACGTTGACTGGACTGCTGAGTTCCTCTAACATTTTGTTTTATCCTTATTGTCGTTGAAACTCATTGACAATTTTCAGTTCAGTCATGCACAGCGTTAAAAATTACCGATCAGTTTAGATCTAGCTGATCAAGTGTTAGGAGTACTCTCTCATAAAACTTCATTAGAATCCACTGAAAACATTCAGTACTAACAATTCCTTAGGTTATGAACCTGCATTCTATGAATTTGAAAGGTGGTAATGTCAGAGTGCCACAAAAATAACATCTTTCTTTGCACTACAGAGAGATTAATCAGTTATTTTCAAAAGTTCTCCATGGAGAATCGCCAGTATAATACCAAAATGAAATTATTGATTGCTTCATATTATTACATGGTTTGTACTTTGAATGTTTATTGGAAATGAATTAGTATTTTAGGAACAGCGAAGCAGGCTAATGTTAAAACTTTTTATGAACTATATTAACATTTGAATCAACTATGAAACAACCTCGATTTTGTACATTAATTTTGTAATGAACTCTAGTAACATCATGGGAACTTATCCTAGGATCTTGAACATTACAAAATGGATTCATATCTTTGTTGTGTACCCTTCTAATGGTTTTCCAATAACTATGGTTGAGAATACTCAAAATAAAAAAAAACTGTACGATGATATTCAACTTGGAGAAAAACATACCTTTTTGCTTATTCTGCAGTTCTTTCAATTTGGAGCAAAGTTCTTCAACCAAGGTCTCAATTCCAGAACTCTAAGTGAAAAAGAAAAAAAAAATCAAATCATAATGTTTGTTGAATTAATGCTTCAGAATGCTTTCAAACATGCGAGTGCTGATGCAACAGCTAATAGTATTTAACTAGCCCAATGTAATACACTTTTTCTTGTAAAGGAAGTAAAAAGACTAACATTTTTAATATATTGAAAAGAGTGTCCACATTTGGTCAAATATTAAATATACTTTAAATACGATTGTGTTCTTATCAAGTATTAACTCCATAAACTTTAGAGTAGCTACTATTATAAAATTCTTTTATTTTCTATTTCCATATATAAACAGAGAAAAAATACAGGTGGTTAGGTATTGTTGAAAAGAAATTACACCCTATTGATCAGACTGTGCACTTCATAAATCACTACAATCAAGGAAAATGTAACAGCAACCTGTATCTTACAAAGGTTTCAGAAATAGTAGTGACCAGATTAAATTTGAATTAAATTACTTTAAAAAATAAAATTACATTATAATAAAAGCAGGTAGCTGACAAGTCAGATTAACTCAGACCTATCATGTCAAAGAAACTAGTGGTACAGCAGAACAGCTATGTCATCACTCTGAATTGAAAAACCAACACATAATCCTCAAGCATACAAATTGCTTAATACTGTACTGATTTGCTATTTTCTTAAGAGGGTTCTCCACTGAAAACTAGCTATTGAACCAGTAATATCAACAGTTTGGCCCATTTGACAACAATACCACCTCAGATTCATTAGATAATACTTACAGCTTTTGCCTCAGGTTTTGAATGAATAACAAAGCTGTTATTCTGGCCAATAATATGGACAGCCACATTTAATCAGAATGAGGTTTATCACCACTGACATATGTCATAAAGTTTGTTAAACAGCAACAGTAAAATGAGATATCAGAATCAGATTTATTATCACCAGCATGTGTTATGAAATTTGTTAACTTAGCAGCAGCAGTTCAATGCAATACATAATATAGAAGAAAATAAATAAATAAATAACAGTATTCCTATATTGAATAGATTAAAAATCATGCAAAAACAGAATATGTATCAACAAAAATTGGGGTAGTGTTCAAGGGTTCAATGTCCATTTAGGAATCGGATGGCCAAGGGGAAGAAGCTGTTCCCGAATTGCTGAGTGTGTGCCTTCAGGATTCTGTACCTTCTACCTGATGGTAGCAGTGAGAAAAAGGCATGCCCTGAGTGCTGGAGGTCCTTCATAATGGATGCCGCCTTTCTGAGACACCACGCCTTGAAGATGTCCTGGGTACTTTGTAGGCTAGTACCCAAGATGGAGCCGACTAAATTTACAACCCTCTGCAGCTTCCTTTGGTCCTGTGCCGTAGCCCCCCATACCAGACAGTGACGTAGCCTGTCAGAATGCTCTTGACTGTACATCTATAGAAGTTTTTGAGTGTATTTGTTGACATACCAAATCTCTTCAAACTCCTAATGAAGTATAGGTGCTGTCTTGCCTTCTTTATAACTGCATCGATATGTTGGGATCAGGTTAGGTCCTCAGAGATCTTAACACCCAGGAAATTGAAACTGCTCACTCTCTCCACTTCTTATCCCTCTGAGGATTGGTATGTGTTCCTTCATCTTACCCTTTCTGAAGTCCATTATCAACTCTTTCATCTTACTGAAGTTGAGGAAGTCAAGGATCCAATTGCAGAGAAAGGTACAGAGGCCCAGGTTCTGTAAGTTCTCAATCAGGACTGGGGGAATGATGGTATTAAATAATGTGCTATAGTTGATAAACAGCATCCTGACAGGGATGCTTGTGTTGTCCAGGTGGTCTAAAGCCGTGTGAAAAGCCATTGAGATTGCGTCTGCTGTTGACACAATAGGCAAACTGCAATGGGTCCAGGTCCTTGCTGAGGCAGGAGTTCAGTCCAGTCAAAGCATTTCATCACTGTAGATGTGAATGATACTGGGCGATAGTCATTAAGACAGCTTACGATATTCTTCTTAGGCACTGGTATAATTGTTGCCTTTTTGAAGCAAGAGGAACTTCCACCCGTAGTAGTGAGAGGTTGAAAATGTCCTTGAATACTCCCGCCAATTGGTTGGCACAGGTTTCCAGAGCCTTACCAGGTACAGGTTTCCCCTGCTATCTGAAAGTAGAGTGTTCCTATGAACCCTTTCGTAAACCGAAATGGCGTAAAGCAAAGAAGCAATTACCATTAACTTTTATGGGAAAAATTTTTGTGCGTCCCCAGACCCAAAAAATAACCTACAAAATAGCACATAAAACCTAAAATAACACTAACATATAGTAAAAGCAGGTATGACATGATAAATACACAGCCTATATAAAGTAGAAATAATGTATGTACAGTGTAGTTTCACTTATCAGAATCGGGAAGATTTAGCCAAAACCGATTTGTAGAAAAAAATCAGCACGTACACGTATGCGCACACACCTGCCCGCACAAGGCTTCACGGTCATGGTAGTCTTTCTCGGGGTAAACACAAGTTTAAAGTGGGCGCCTTATTTCGTAAAAGCAAAAATCCTCTTCGACTTTCTTTTGGTTAGCGAAAATAGGTACAAATGTAGGTCTTTTGTAAAAGCGAAGTGGCATAAAGTGAACTTTTGTAAAGCGGGGGACACCTGTACTCCATCGGGATCTTCCGCTTTGTGAGGGTTCACTCTCTTTAAAGACAGCCTAATACGGAGACAGAGATCACACGGTCATCAGGTGCAGCAGGGATCTTCATAGCTGTAGTTATATTCTCCCTTTCGAAGCGGGCATAGAAGACATTGAGTTCATCTGGTAGTGAAGCATCGCTACCATTCATGCTACTGGGTTTCGCTTTGTAGGAAGTAATGTCCTGCAAACCCTGCCAGAGTTGTCGTACATCCGATGTCGCCTCCAACCTCATTCGAAATTGTCTCTTCGCCCTTGAAATAGCGCTCTGCAAATCATATCTAATTTTCTGGTACAGGCCTGGGTCACCAGACTTGAATGTCACAGATCTAGCTTTCAGCAGACAATGTACCTCCTGGTTTACCCACAGCTTTTGGTTTGAGAATGTACTGTAAATCTTTGTAGATACACATTCATCCACACAGGTATTAATGAAGTTGGTAACAACTGTAGTATACTCATCTAGGTTCAAAGATGAATCCCTGAATACATTCCATTCCACTGATTCAAAGCAGTCCTGTAGGTGCTCCTGTGGTTCCCTTGTCCATACCTTCTTGATCCTCGTGCATGCTGATCCCATTGCTCAGATCATTTAAAGCCTGAATGACATTGGCCTGAAGTGAAATATATACTGCTACTAAAATGATCCCAGAAATCTCCTGCGGTAGGTAAGAAGAATGGCACTTAACTGCCAGATATTCCAGGTCTGGTGAGCAGAATTGGAACAGCACTGATATGAAAACGAGTTGATAATGAGGCATACTCCTCCACCTTTGCTTTCGAGAGACTCTATAGATCTATCCTGATGGTGTATAGCAAACCCGTCGATCTGAATCGCTGCATCTGGTATGGAAGAGGTTAACCAGGATTCCGTGAAACAAAGGACACACGCGGTTCTAATGTCCCTCTGATTCAGTACCCTAGCTCTGAGATCATCGATTTTATTCACCAGAGACTGCACGTTTGCCAGCAAAATAGCTGGTACTGAGAGTTTTAACACCCCATTTCCTTAAACGCACTTGTATCCCTGACCTGCAGCCATGCTTCCTGCATGGAATCCTATGAGGACGAATGCGTCCACAATCAGCATTGTTTCTGGCAGTTTTAAGCAGCAACAGTTCGTTTAAATGCATTGACTTCTTTGTTGACTGTACTGACCTTGGAAGCAGTTGTGCTTTTTAGCTGTTTCAAGCTGAAATGAGAATATTTAATTGTATCCATTGAGAGTTCTGTTGCTACACGAGTCACCCCTAGGCACCCCAGATATATAAAAAATTACTCTAATTTACAATAAGGAAAATCAGAAAAGTGCACAAAGTGAGCAAAATAGTGAGGTGATGTTCATAGGCAGTTCAGAAATTTGCTTGGGGGGGGGGGGGAAGAGCTGTTCCAAAAACGCTGGGTGTGCTTCTTCAAACTCCTGTACCCCCTCCCTGATGGAAATAATTAGGTGATGTCCTTGAAATGTTAAGCCAAAGACCAAACCTATCCATCTTGGTTATTACTATATTTTCCAGTGCACTCCTTTAGCAGAGTTCTCCCGTGACCCGCATTTCCGAAATCAAAATTCACCATTCATCTTCTCAATGCTGTTTGCAAAAACTTGTAAAAAATGTATACATATGCTTAAACTAATTGCATGAACAAGAATAATCACATTTCAAATATTAGCTGTGATATATTCCAGAATCATATTTCTAAATTAACTCTAGTCTTCAGGGCCAGTGTTCTGTACTGGGTGTCAGATGTGGGATTTCCAGGAGACTCCCAGCCTCCCCAGTGGCCACAGTTACACCAGGTGCATCAAGATGCAGCTTCTTAAAGACCGTGTTAGGGAACAGTAGCTGCAAGCTCAATGACCTTCAGCTTGTTAGGGAAAGTGTAGTGGTGATAGACAGGAACTACAGGGATGTCGCCACGCCAAGGAAGCAGGAGACAGATAAAAGGGTGACTGTCAGGAGAGGGAAGGGAGAACGTCAGATAGTTGAGAGCACCCCTGTGGCCATACCCCTCAACATTAAGTACTTCATTTTGAGCACTGTTTGGGGGGGAGGGGTCGGTGGAGAAACAACCTACCTGAGGGAATCAACAGTTGCCGTGCCTCTGCCACAGAGTCTGGCCCTGTGGCTCAGAAGGGTAGGAAACTGAAGAGGATGGCAGCAGTAAAAGGGGACTCTATAGTGAGGGGGACAGCTAGGCAATTCTGTGGACGCAAAAGGGAAACATGGATGGTAGTTTGCCTCCCAGGTGCCAAGGTCCACAATGTTTCTGAACATATTCATAATATCCTGAAAAGGGACGGTGAGCAGCCAGAAGTTGTGATACATATTGGGACCAACAACGTAGGTAGAAAAAGGGAGGAGATCCTGAAAACAGAATACAGGGAGTTAGAAGGAAGCTGAGAAACAGGACCGCAAGGGTAGTAATCTTAGGATTGCTGCCTGTGCCACATGACAGTAAGGACAGTAATAGAATGAGGTGGTTGATAAATGCGTGGCTGAAGAATTGGAGCAGGGGACAGGGATTCAGATTTCTGGATCATTGGGACCTCTTCTTGGGCAGGTGTGACTTGTACAAAAGGGATGCATTGCACTTGAATACAAGGGGGACCAAAATCCTTCCGGCAGGTTTGCTAGAGCTGTTGCAAGAGCTTTAAACTAATATGGCAGGGGGAAGGGAACCAGTATGATAAAGCTGAGGATGAGCCAGCAGGATTACAAGTAGATGAAGTAATATGTAATATGAATGTAAGGAAGGTCAAGCCAATGATTGAGTACAACTGCAGACAGAGCAAAGAGACTAAAGGTGCTTATTTAAATGCACGTAGCATTTGGAATAAGGTGGATGAACTCCTGGTGCAATTAGAGACTGGTTGGTATGACGTTGTGGGGATCAATGAGTCGTGGCTGAAAGAAGGTTATAGTATGGTGTTTAACATCAAAGAATATACTTTGTATTGAATGCGGTGGTGTGACTCTATTAGTAGGAGCAGAGAATGTTGAATCTTTGTGGGTGGAGTTAAGAAACTGCAAGGTAAAGAAGACATTACTTGAATCATATACAGGCCTCCAAATAATAGTCAAGATGTGCGGTTGAGATTGCAAAGGGAGCTAGAAGGAGTAATAAGGGTAATGTCACAACTGTAATAGGGGACTTCAAAATGCAAGGGGATTGGTAAAATCAGATTGGTGTCGGATCACAAGAGTAGGAGTTTGTTAATCTCTTACTATCATTTTCGATTGAAAGTCAATTAATCAAAACTAAGAGTCAATTCTATATACGTGGTGATAAAACTGGGAAACTATTGGCTAATCAATTGAAATCGATCTTGGTTAAACGACAGATTCTTAAGATTAGTAAACAAGATGGCACTTTGACGGTTGACCATGACGAGATAAATAAATCCTTTCAAGAATTTTATACCTCCTGATATCAATCAGAATTTCCTGATAAATCCACTATAATGCATGAATTTTTGAAGAAATTGAATACTCCAAAATTATCATCTAATGAATGCTTAAAACTAGACACACCTATTACAGTAGAGGAAATAAAAAATGCTATTCTTTTGGTGAACTCAGGTAAAGCACCTGGCCCAGACAGATATACAGAAGAATTTTTTATATTTTTCTCTACTACACTGACTCCTTGGCTATGTAGAGTTTTAAGGGATGCAGTATCTATAGGTAAATTACCACAATCTTTTTATCGAACTTCTATTTCCCTAACTCTCAAAAAAGATAAGGATCCCACTGAATGTGCATCTTACAGGCATATATCTTTGCTGAATGTGGATTCTAAGATTTTTTCTAAAATACTGGCAATGGGATTGGAGAATGTATTACCTCAAATTATTTCTGCTGATCAGACTGGATTTATTAAAAATCATTACTCTTCTTTTAATATTAAATATTATTTATACTCCTTCACCCAGAACTCCAGAATGTGTTATTTCACTGGACACTGAGAAAGCTTTTGACAGAGTTGAATGGACATATTTATTTAACACCCTTGAGAAATTTAATTTTAGTTTGATATTTACATCTTGGATTAAGCTGATATATCTCACTCCTTTGGCTTCGGCATTTACTAACAATCAAAGATTTCCTCTTCTTCATCTATTCCGTGGTACTAGGCAGGGCTGTCCTCTTAGTCCACTACTATTTGATATTGCTTTGGAACCGCCAGCTATTGCTATTCGTGACTCCCCTAATATATTTGGCATCACCCGTGGAAATGAGACTCATAAATTATCATTATTTGCAGATGATTTACTATTATATATTTCTAACCCAGGAAAATCTATTCCAGCAGTGTCAACTTTGTTTGCTCAGTTTAGTAGTTTTTCTGGTTACAAACTAAACCTAGGTAAGAGTGAACTTTTCCCATTAAATACGCAGGTTCCCATTTATAGGTATTCTCTATTCAGAGTGACTACTGACTATTTTACTTATTTGGGAGTTAAAATTACTAAGAGACACAAAAATCTATTCAATTTCAACCTTTTACTGTTAATTAATCAGGTTAAACAACTGATTACTAAGTGGTCCCCATTGTCTCTGTCACTGATTGGGCAAATCAATGCTATTAAAATGATTATTTTACCTAAATTTTTATATTTATTTCAAACGATACCAATTTTTATTCCTAAATTCTTTTTTGATACTATTGATTCTAAAATTTCCTCTTCTATGGCAAAACAAAAATCCCAGATTAAGTAAAAAAATATTTACAGAAGTCCAAGAAAGATGGTGGTTTAGCACTGCCTAACCTAAGATTTTATTACTGGGCAATTAATATTCGATATTTAATATTTTGGACACAAGATTGGAATACAACTCCAAGCCCACATTGGGTAAAATTTGAAAGCTACTCTGTACAAGGGTTCTCTTTAGCTTCCATTTTAGGAACTTCACTTCCTTTTGTACCATCTAAATTGAATAAACAAATGGTTAATCCGATAGTTAAACATACATTGCGAATATGGTTTCAATTTCGTAAATTTTTTGGTTTGAACAAATTTATGTTATCAAGTCCTATTATATCTAATTTCTTTTTTCAACCCTCGGTTATGGACCAAGCCTTTTTGATATGGAAAACGAAAGGTATAACAGGTTTTCATGACTTATTTCTGGATAATTGTTTTATGTCTTTTGAACAGTTATCTAAGAAATTTGATTTACCTAGATCCCTTTTTTTTTAGATACTTACAAATAAGAATTTATTTAAATACTACGTTGCCTACCTTTCCGACTTCATATCCTACTGATATCACTGATAAAATTTTAGGTTTAAATCCTCTCCAGAAGGGATTAATAGCAGTTATCTATGATATAATTATGAAATTACAGCCAGGTATATCTGATAAAATTAAAAATGAATGGGAAAAGGAACTTCAACTTTGCCTACCTATAAAGAAATGGGATAAAATTTTTCAATTAGTTAGTACTTCCTCTATATGTGCTAAACATAAATTAATAAAATTTAAACTAGTGCACAGAGCCCATATGTCTAAAGATAAATTAGCCTGTTTTTATTCCCATATAAACCCTATTTGTGACAGATGTCACTCTGAGGTGGCTTCTTTAACTCATATGTTTTGGTCCTGTCCTCTCTTGGAAAAATATTGGAAAGATATTTTTGATATTATCTCAACAGTTCTATGTTTTGATTTACAACCCCATCCTATTACAGCAATTTTTGGATTGCCAATGGTAGAACATAGATCTTTGTCTTCTTCAGCCTGTTGGATGATAGGATTTGTTACTTTAATGGCCAGGAGATCTATTTTATTGAACTGGAGGGAAACCAATCCTCCTACGACATTCCAATGGTTTTCCCAAACTATATTAAATTTAAATTTAGAAAAAATTAGAAGTGATATTTTTGATCCTTCGGTTAAATTTGAACAAACTTGGAAATCTTTTATGCAACATTTCCATATGATGTAATTTGACCTTTCCGAATCTTCTCTATTAACTTAAAATACATGAATAGTGGAGCGGAGTTGACGATATTACTGAACGTGTTCGATTCAGGATATTGGTCTAGCCCTGTTTTGTTGTTCTGTTTGCTTTTTTTGGGTTTAGTATTTAGTTCCTTTTTTTTCGGGGAGGGGGGTTTCTTTGTGTGTGTGTATATATATATTTTTGTTTCTTTTTCTTCTTTATGATTAATTTCAATGTGAGTTTGGAAGTCTATTATACCTGTTATTTGAAATATTTTTGTATATGTTTATTAATAATAAAATTATTCCAATCTCTTTGCATTAACATTGTTAGTGTTTATAATTTTGAAAATTAATTAAAAAATTTAAAAAGAAAGAAGAGTGGGAGTTTGTTGAATGCCAACAAGATGGCTTTTTAGAGCAGCTTGTGCTTGAGACTACTAGGGGAAAGGCTATCATAGATTGGGTGCTGTGTAATAACCCAGATTTTATTAGTCAACTTAACATAAAGGAACCCTTAAGAGGCAGTGATCATAATATGATTGAATTCACACTGCAATTTGAGAGGGAGAAGCGCAAGCCATATATATCAGTATCGCAATAGAATAAAGGGAATCACAGAGGCATGAGAAAGGAGCTTGCCCAGGTGAATTGGAGGGGGATGCTGGCAGGGATGATGGCAGAACAGAGGTGGCTGAAGATTCTGGGAATATTTCACAAGGTACAGGACAGAAGTTGTTCTCAAATGACAGGGCTAGGCATAAAAGCCAAGGAAAGGGCATATAAGGTAGAAAAAGCGAGTGGGAAGTTGGATGAGTGGGAAGTTGGATGATTGGGAAGCTTTTAAAATCCAACAGAAGACAACTAAAAAACTATAAGAAGGGAAGAGATGAAATATGAGGGCAAACTAGCCAATAATGTAAAACAGGATCCTAAAAGATTTCTCAGTTATATAAAGAATAAAAGAGAAGCGAGAATTGATATTGGACCACTGGAAAATGATGCCGGTAAGGTAGTAATGGAGGACAAAGAAATAGCAGATGAACTTAATAAGTACTTTCCTTCAGTCTTTACTGTGGAAGTCAATAGTTGTATGCCAGAGGTCTGAGAGTGTCAGGGAGGAAGAGTAAGTACCATTGTTATTACAAAGGAAAAGGTGCGAGGCAAACTCAAAGGTCTTAAGGTGGATAAGTCACCTGAACCAGATGGACTACATCCCAGAGTCCTGAGAAAGGTTGCTGAAGGGATATCAGATGCATTGGTCATAATCTTTCAAGAATCACTTCATTCTGGCATGGTCTTGGAGGACTGGCAGATTGTAAATGTCACTCCATTCTTTAAAAAGGGAGGAAGACAAAAGAGAGGAAATTATTGGCTAGTTAGCCTAACCTCAGTAGTTGGGAAAATGTTGCAGTCCATTATTAAGGACGAGGTTTCAGGGTACATGGAGACCAATGATAAAATAAGTCAACACAGACACAAGGAAATCTGCAGATGCTGAAAATTCAAGCAACACACACACAAAATGCTGCTGAACGCAACAGGCCAGGCAGCATCTATAGGAAGGAGTACAGTCGGCGTTGCGGGCTGGGACCCTTCGTCAGAACTAATTGAAAAAAGAGATAGTAAGAGATTTGAAAGTGGGAGGGGGAAATCCCAAATGATAGAAGACAGGAGGGGAGGGGTGGATTTAAGAGCTGGAGAAGGGAGAAGATCACAGGATGGGAAGCCTGGGGAGAAAGAGGAAGGGGGAGGGGATCCCGGAGGGTGGAGAGCAGGCAAGGAGTTATAGAGAGAGGGACAGAGGGAGAAGAGCGAGAGAGAAACAGAGAGACAGAGAGAGAGCGAGCGAGCGAGAGAGAGAGAGAGAGAAATAAAAAATATATATTAAATAAATAAATAAGGGATGGGGTGTGAAGGGGAGGAGGGGCATTAACAGAAGTTAGAGAAGTCAATGTTCATGCCATCAGATTGGAGGCTACCCAGACGGAATATAAGGTGTTGTTCCTCCAACCTGAGTGAGGCTTCATCTTGACAGTACAGGAGGCCGTGGATAGACATATCAGAATGGGAATAGGACGTGGAATTAAAATGTGTGGCCACTGGGAGATCTTGCTTTCTTTGGCGGACAGAGCTTAGGTGTTCAGCGGAACGGTCTCCCAACCTGCGTCAGGTCTCGCCAATATATAGAAGGCTGCACCGGGAGCACCGGGTGATGCAGTATATCACCCCAGCCGACTCACAGGTGAAGTGTCGCCTCACCTGGAAGGACTGTCTGGGGCCCTGAATGGTGGTGAGGGAGGAAGTGTAAGGGCATGTGTAGCACTTGTTCCACTTACAAGGATAAGTGCCGGGAGGGAAATCGGTGGGAAGGGATGGGGGGGACGAATGGACAAGGGAGTCGCGTAGGGAGCGATCCTTGCGGAAAGCAGAGCGGGGGGGGAGGGAAAGATGTGCTTGGTGGTGGGATCCCGTTGGAGGTGGTGGAAGTTACGGAGAATAATATGTTGGACCCGGAGGCTGGTGGGGTGGTAGGTTAGGACAAGGGGAACCCTATTCCTAGTGAGGTGGCAGGAGGATGGGGTGAGAGCAGATGTGCATGAAATGGGAGAGATGCGTTTGACAGCAGAGTTGATGGTGGAGGAAGGGAAGCCTCTTTCCTTTAAAAAAAAAGAAGACATCTCCTTCGTCTTGAA
Organism: Mobula birostris; assembly: GCF_030028105.1. NCBI lineage: Eukaryota > Metazoa > Chordata > Chondrichthyes > Myliobatiformes > Myliobatidae > Mobula > Mobula birostris. The sequence continues at coordinate 154,299,349 of NC_092373.1, forward strand.
ATGAAAAGCCTCATCCTGAGAGCAGATGCAGCAGAGGTGGAGGAATTGCGAGAAGGGGTTGGCATTTTTGCAAGAGACAGGATGGGAAGAGGAATAGTCCAGGTAGCTGTGAGAGTCCGTAGGTTTATAGTAGACACCAGTAGATAAGCTGTCTCCAGAGATAGAGACAGAAAGATCTAGAAAGGGGAGGGAAGTGTCAGAAATGGACCAGGTAAACTTGAGGGCAGGGTGAAAGTTGGAGGCAAAGTTAATTAAGTCAATGAGCTCAGCATGCATGCAGGAAGCAGCACCAATGCAGTCGTCGATGTAGCGACGGAAAAGAGGGGGACAGATACCAGTATAGGCTTGGAACATGGATTGTTCCACAAAGCCAACGAAAAGGCAGGCATAGCTGGGACCCATACGGGTACCAATGGCTACACCTTTAGTTTGGAGGAAGTGGAAGGAGCCAAAGGAGAAACTGTTAAGAGTAAGAACTAATTCCACTAGACAGAGGAGAGTAGTGGTAGAGAGGAACTGGTTAGGTCTGGAATCCAAAAAGAAGTGGAGAGCTTTGAGACCTTCCTAGTGGGGGATGGAGGTATATAGGGACTGAACATCCATGGTGAAAATAAAGCAGTGGGGGCCAGGGAACTTAAAATCATTGAAAAGATTCAGAGTGTAAGAAGTGTCACGAACATAGGTGGGAAGGAATTGAACAAGGGGGATAAAACAGTGTTGAGGTATGCAGAAATAAGTTCGGTGTGGCAGGAGCAAGCTGAGACAATGGGTCTACCTGGGCAGGCAGGTTTGTGGATCTTGGGTAGGAGGTAGAAACGGAAAGTGTGGGGTGTGCAAACTATAAGGTTGGTAGCAGTGGATGGGAAATCCCATGAGCTGATAAAGTTGGTGATGATGTGGGAGACAATGGTCTGGTGCTCCTTAATGGGGTCATGATCGAGGAGTAAATAAGAGGAGGTATCCGCGAGTTGATGCTGTGCCTCGGCAAGGTAGAAGTCAGTACGCCAGACTACAACAGCACGTTCCTTAACGGCGGGCTTTATAGTAAGTTTAGCATTAGTGCAGAGGGAGTGGAGAGCACAGCGTTCGGAAGGAGTGAGGTTGGAATTGGAACAAGGTGTGGTGAAGTCAAGACGGTTGACGTCCCGATGGCAGTTAGCAATAAAGAGATCCAGAGCAGGCAGAAGACCAGAGCGGGGTGTCCGTGAAGAGGAGAAGGGTTGAAGACGGGAGAAGGGGTCATCGGTAGGGGTGGGAGAGTCCTTGCCAAAGAAGTGGGCTCGAAGATGGAGCCAGCGGAAGAAGAGTTCAGCGTCATGGCGTACGCGGAACTCGCTGAGGTGTGGGTGAAGGGGAACAAAGGTGAGGCCCTTACTGAGGACAAAGCGCTCTGCCTCAGAGAGTGGAAGGTCGGAGGGGATAGTAAAGACCCGGTGCAGATAAGAGCTAGGATCAGAGGGGGGAGGGGGGAGGCTGGGGGTGTCAGTGGAGAGGGGAGGGTTGGGGTGAGAGGAAGATGGAGCCTCTGAGGGCCCAGGAGCTGATGGTGGGATCTGAGGGAGACGGGGTGGCAGAGTGGTGGTGGGGGAAGGGGAGACGGGAATCACAATAGCAGCACATAAAGACCCGGCCTGGAGTTCAAGACTGGAGTCACAGTTGGTGGTTGCGCAATCGCTTTGAAGGTGTCCATGGTCGTTGCTGGAGTCTGGGTTTTGAATATGCCCTGGGGTGCTGGAGCCGCCGAGACCGATTTCATGCCTGCTAGCGTCAGAGCCAGTAGGCTCTGGGGCCTGCAGATGTAAGATCTTATGATCCTTGTCTAACATGACAAAGTCCAAGAAATGGCAATTGTACTTATGGATCCAATGGAGGATGAAATAACGGGTAGGAACATCTCTTCTTTCAAGTTAGTCCTGAAGAAGGGTCCCGGCCCGAAACGTTCACTGTACTTCTTCCTATAGATGCTGCCTGGCCTGCTGCGTTCACCATCATTTTGTGTGTGTGTTGATAAAATAAGTCAAAGTCAGCACGGTTTCTGTAAAGGAAAATCTTACCTGACAAATCTGTTAGAACTCTTCAAGGAAGTAACAAGCAGGGTGGACTAAGGAGAGGCGGTGGATGTCATTTACTTATATTTTCAGAAGATAATGTTCTGGTTGACTGCCAGTAACTAGTGCTGGTCCTCAGGGGTCAGTATTGGGACTGCTAGTTTTCACATTGTTTGTCAGTGATTTGGATAGTGGAATTTGGAATTGACAGCTTTGTGGCAAACGACTCCCAGAAGGTTAATTCACAGGCTGAGTCGGTGGTAATGAAAGCAAATGCAATGTTTGCATTTATTTCAAGGAGAATAGAATATAAAAACAAGGATATAATGCTGAAGCTTATAAGACACTAGTCAGGCCGCATTGGAGTATTGTCAACAGTTCTGGGCCCCTTACCTCAGAAAACATGTATTGTCATTGGTGAGTGTCCAGAGGAGGTTCATGAGGATAATCCTGGGAATGAAGGGGTTAACATATAAGGAGTGTTTGGCAGCTTACAGCCTGTACTCACTGGAATTTAGAAGTATGCGTGGGGATCTCACTGAAACCTACCAAATGTCGAAAGGACTAGATAAAGTGGATGTGGTGAGGATGTTTCCTCTGGTGGGGTTATCCAGAACTGGAGGGCACAGCCTCAAAATTGAGGGGCGACCTTTTAGAACAGAAGTAAGGAGGAATTTTTTTAGCCAAGGAGTGCTGAATCTGTGGAATACTCTGCCACAGACCAGAGTCCAAGTCCATGGGTATATTTAAAGTGGAAGTTGATAGATTCCTGATTAGATTAGATTAGATTAGATTATGAGGACACTCAGTCCTCGTTTATTGTCATTTAGAAATGCATGCATTAAGAAATGATACAATGTTCCTCCAGCATGATATCACAGAAACACAGGACAGACCAAGACAAACTGACAAAAACCACATAATTATAACATATAATTACAACAGTGCAAAGCAATACCGTAATTTGATGAAGAGCAGACCATGGGCACAGTAATAAAAGGTCCCGATAGCCCCAACATCTCACGCAGACAGTAGAAGGGAGCAACTCTCCCTGCCATGAGCCTCCAGCGCCGCAAACTTGCCGATGCAGCATCCTGGAAGCACCCAACCACATCCGACTCTGAATCCATCCGAAAACTTCCAGCCTCCGACCAGCCCTCCGACAGCGAACACCATCTCTGCCGAGCGCTTCGACCCCGCCCCAGCCGCTGAGCAGCAAGCAAAGCCGAGGACTCAGGGCCTTCCCCTCCGGAGATTTTGGATCACACAGTAGCAGCGGCAGCGAAACAGGCATTCAGAAGTTTCACTGGCTGTTCCTCCGTGCTGTCACGTCTGCCTCCATCAAATCAGAATTGTGCACGGCACCCTACTCGACAGACAACAGATACCATTCACCGGAGTGGCCGTGCGCACTGCGTCGCGTCGCCATCTTCTCCTCTCCTCGGACGGTGCATCAAGGGATATAGTGAGAGGGCAGGTATATGGGGTTGAATGGGATCCAGCATCAGCCATGCTGAAATGGTGCAGTTGGCTCAATGGGCTAAGTAGCCCAACTCTGTTCCTATGTCTCATGGCCTTATGATCATAAGTACCATATAAACATCCATAGATTTCCCATGTTCCACAGAATCAGTACAACCAGATACACCAGGGGTCCCCAACCTTTTTTGCACTGCACACCGGTTTAATATTGACAATATTCTTGCGGACCGGCTGATGGGGGGGCGGGGTAGGGTTGCCAACGAACAAGAGTAGCAGTCAAATGCGTTGTTTACCCAAAAGACTACAATGACCATGAAGCCTTGCGCGGGCACCAATGCACATGCGCGTCGTGACCTGCCGATTCCACCCCCCCCCCCAAGCAAATACTTTTTGGCGATTCTGTTCGTGGGGGTGGGTGTCAATCACTAACGGAATATAGGTGATAAGTGGGATAAGTGGGTAATACACTCAATTTTGTTTCTAAAAAGTTTTATCTAACGAATTTAATATTAAACACAGAGCTCATATTTTCCTCGCATGGATATAATGATAAGTCAATTATCAGGGGAGCTTGAAGTGTTGAATGAACTTCCAGTAGAAGTGGCAGAAGCAGGTTCGATATTATCATCTAAAGAAAAATTGGATAGGTATATGGACAGAAAAGGAATGGAGGGTTATGGGCTGAGTGCAGGTCGGTGGGACTAGGTGAGAGTAGCGTTCAGCACGCACTAGAAGGGGAGAGATGGCCTATTTCCGTGCTGTAATTGTTATATGGTTATATAGGTCACTTATAAGTCAATAGCATCATAACATTTTAAGTAATATTTGGATATTAAACGCACAGCACATATTTTCCCCGTATGAATATATAAAATCATTGCAACACACCAATATCGCTGAATCAGTGGGAGCCCTGGGCTTGTTTCCCTGCAACAACACAGTCCTATTGAGGGATGATGGGAGACAGCGATACTTGAAGGGGGTTCCTTAAGTCCAGTCTATTCCGCAGTTTAGTTTTCGTCGCATTCATTGCAGAAAACTCCGCTTCGCAGAAAAATGTTGGAAATTGAAGCAATGTTTTCAGCGCTTTTGTGGATATCTCAGGATATTTAGCCTTGACTTTGATCCAAAATCCCGACAGAGATGTTATGTCAAACATACTTTACAGCCCATTGTCACTTGCAAGCTCGAGGAGTTAATCGCCTTCCCGCCCTGACACGGATGACGCGCGGGTCACGACCTCGCATGCGTAATGGCTGATCAGTGGCCGTGACAGGGAATGAGGAAAGGTGCAGCTGACCAAATCATATCGCTTCCTCACGGCCCAGTAGCGCATGCTCTGCGGCCCGGTGGTTGGGGACCGCTGAGATACACTGATTTTTTTTTAGTAATGGCTTTAATAAATGCACAAGCATGCATTCAGAATCCTTTGATGTCTATAAAAGCAAATGGATTTTTCTTGCTCTTCACTCGTTCATATGATTTCTCTCTGGATACATGTCATTATTCTTTGTAAGTAGCAATATGTGATGACATGATGAAAATTTGAATAATTGGCTTAACCATCTAGTACAAGATGAACCACATCAAATGTTTTGTGCCTATTCCTCCATCAAAACCACCACAGAATTATCTGCAGACTTGTCATAAATACTTCTGGCAGGTTGATGCAGACAATTGTTTACCCTGCAACTGTTTTTCCCTGCTAATCATAATGTCAGTCAGACAAAAGAGCTGATTGTGGACTTCAGGAAGGGTAAGACAAAGGAACACATACCAATCCTCATAAAGGGATCAGAAGTGGAGAGAGTGAGCAGTTTCAATTTCCTGGGTGTCAAAATCTCTGAGGACCTAACCTAGTCCCAACATATCGATTCAGTTATAAGGAAAGCAAGACAGCGACTATACTTCATTAGGAGTTTGAAGAAATTTGGCATGTCAACAAACACACTCAAAAACTTCTATAGATGTATCGTGGAGAGCATTCTGACAGGCCACATCACTGTCTGGTATGGTGGTGCTACTGCACAGGACCAAAAGAAGCTGCAGAGGGTTGTAAATTTAGTCAGCTCCATCTTGGGTGGTAGCCTACAGAGTACCCAGGACATATTCAAGGAGCGGTGTCTCAAAAAGGCAGTGTCCATTATTAATGACCTCCAGCACCCAGGGCATGCCCTTTTCTCACTTTTACCATCAGGGAGGAGGTACAGAAGCCTGAAGGCACACACTCAGCGATTCAGGAACAGCTTCTTCCCCTCTGCCATCTGATTCCTAAATGGAGATTGAACTCATGACACTATCTCATTTTTTTAAAGATTTATTATTTCAGTTTTTTTGTATGATTTTTAATTTATTCAATATACATATACTGTGATTGATTTACTTATTTATTATTATTTTATGTTTTTTCCTCTTCTTCTACATTATGTATTGCATTGAACTGCTGCTACTAAGTTAACAGATTTCAGAACACATGCCGGTGATAATAAACCTGATTCTGAATAAGGTTTCACTCCACATTTCATACATGGTCTGGATGAAGCCCTACTGTTAAGTAAAGTCTGGCTACCTGACCTGACACCCAATCAAACGGGTTAGATTTGAGATCTATTCTAATAAAACAATTGTGTTCAGCGCTTTACTCAGGTCAGGATGATTAGCTTAGATTTACCATCATGTGTTCTGTGTCTGATCAATGTCTGATATTTCCATCTTCAAACTGATCAAAAGCACATTTGACATTATTAGGCTTTTACATATGGCTGGGTAGTCAGGAATGGAAAAAAAATAAGAATACTCAGGCTGCATCGGGTTAAGATTGACTGTGCTCTAGTCGGGTTTTAATTTTTTTTATGTTGAGAAGACTGCAACAAAGTAATCCAGAACCTTGAAAGAAATGTTTGGACACACATTAAATGTCATGTTATGAATATAACTAACAAGTTTGACATTTTACATTTTGAATCAAAATCTATCAAAACTAAAACATTCAAAAATCTGAAATAGAATTTTTAATCCAGTGCTTTTAAACCTGTTCTTTCTTCAGGCGAGAAACTGCAATACATTTAAGAACTAAGTCCAACACTTTTGGGCAATAAAGAATTAATTACTGAAGTTGGGTATAATGAATTAATTATGGGCAAGTGCAATAGATCCTAATTTATGCAGCATCAAGAGCAAAAAATGAAAATCAGCTCATAATTTTAAGACAAACATTCACTTTTGAATTGCCAAGTACAAAGCTTTACAAAGAAGACACAACAGATTGGAGATGCTACAATGTGGAGCAAATAAATAAACAAACCGCTGGGGGAATTCGCTGGGTCAAACAACATCTGTGGATGGAAAGAAATTGCCAGTGTTTTGGGTCAAGAACCTACCTCAAAATTATTGAAATGTCAGCTATTCCTCCCACATTGCCCGCCCCCCCCCCTCAATTAATGCTACTCAAGCTGCTGGATTCCTCCAGCAGTTTGTTTATTGCATACAACACAAAATCAATGCCTTCTTTAGCATTACTTGCTTGTTTACAGAAGATTAATGAAGTAGACAGAGAATTATCAATGTACGTGAGAAAAAAGGAAAAAGAGAAGAAAAAGGAAAGAAATTCTAATCTTACCATCCTTCTTTACCAGGTAAAAGTTTGACGGTTCTATACACTGCATTTCCTCTTACATCACTAACATCAGCTGACAATCTGCATACTGAGTCACAGCAATTCAGTGCGGCCAGTTGTGCCAAAAATAGACCACAGTAGAGTATGCCAAACTATTAGTTATTCCACTTCTCAAGAGTGGTTGCTTAAATTGTATTCCTTAATTGGATGCTAAAACACTTATTTTCTACAAATATTGCTGTGTTGATCCGTTGCCACATTAACTACAGAAGTTGCAAAGTCATAACTACTGTGCTTGGCCATTCGTTTCTCCTTTCACTGAAGCTCTGTTCACTAAGAGCTACATTATTGACAGGTCACTGGCCTCAAAATTCAAATACAGCATGCTTTCTGCTCCATATCTCTGTCGTAGCAGTATGCTGTGCAAGTTTTCTGCTCATGTACTTTAAGACACAATGGCTTTTACCTGTTGGTGTACCAGGCTCTTTTTCAACATACTATTCAAACTACTTTTTGATCCCCACTTGAACAGTTTCATGTGTTCCAGGAATATCAGCAGGCATTTTATACACAATTTGAATATGAAAATGAGCTAACCTAAAATCTATGACAGAATTTATGCCAAAATCTGGAAGGAGTGAGATCATGCCATAAGTACTCATTGTAGAATTCCCCAGATATATAACAGTAATCAGAAATCACTGTACACCATCTTCCTCTGAACATTCAATCTTATATATCCTGTCTAATAAACGAACACCATCAATGGTTTTCAGAGGGATAAATGTGAGGTGCTACACTTGGGTAGGACTAAGCAAAATAGGACATACATGGTAAATGGTAGAGCATTGAAGAATGCAGTAGATCAGAGGGATCTAGGAATAATGGTGCATAGTTCCCTGAAGGTGAAATCTCATGTGGATAGGGTGGCGAAGAAGGCTTTTGGTATGCTGGCCTTTATAAATCAGAGCATTGAGTACAGGAGTTGGGATGTAATGTTGAAATTGTACAAGCCATTGGTGAGGCCAAATTTGTACAGTTCTGGTCACCGAATTATAGGAAAGATGTCAATAAAATTGAGAGAGTACAGAGGAGATTTACTAAAATGATGCCTGGGTTTCATCTCCTGAGTTACAGAGAAAGGTTTGAACAAATTGGGTCTTTATTCTTTGCAATGTAGAAGGATGAGGGGGCACTTGATAGAGGTATTTAAAATTATGAGAGGGATAGATAGAGTTGACGTGGATAGGCTTTTTCCATTGAGAGTGGGGGAGATTCAAACAAGAAGACACAAGTTGAGAGTCAAAGGGCAAAAGTTTAGGGGTAACATGAGGGGGAACTTCTTTACTCAGAGAGTGGTAGCTGTGTGGAACGAGCTTCCAGCAGAAGTGGTTGAGGCAGGTTCGATGTTGACGTTTAAAGTTAAACTGGACAGCTATATGGACAGGAAAGGAATGGAGGGTTATGGGCTGAGTGCAGGTCGGTGGGACTAAGTGAGAGTAAGAATTCGGCACGGACTAGAACAAACATAGAACTTAGAAAAGTACAGCACAGTACAGGCCCTTCGGCCCACAATGTTGTGCCGACCCTCAAACCCTGCCTCCCATATAAGCCCCCACCTTAAATTCCTCCATATACCTGTCCAGTAGTCTCTTATATGTCACTAGTTTATCTGCCTCCACCACTGACTCAGGCAGTGCATTCTACGCACCAACCACTCTCTGAGTAAAAAACCTTCCTCTAATATCCCCCTTGAACTTCCCACCCCTTACCTTAAAGCCATGTCCTCCTGTATTGAGCAGTGGTGCCCTGGGGAAGAGCCACTGGCTATCCACTCTATCTATTCCTCTTATTATCTTGTACACCTCTATCATGTCTCCTCTCATCCTCCTTCTCTCCAAAGAGTAAAGCCCTAGCTCCCTTAATCTCTGATCATAATGCATACTCTCTAAAACAGGCAGCATCCTGAAAAATCTCCTCTGTACCCTTTCCAATGCTTCCACATCCTTCCTGTAGTGACGCGACCAGAACTGGACACAGTACTCCAAGTATGGCCTAACCAGAGTTCTATAGAGCTGCATCATTACATCGAGACTCTTAAACTCTATCCCTCGACTTATGAAAGCTAACACCCCATAAACTTTCTTAACTACCCTATCCACCTGTGAGGCAACTTTCAGGGATCTGTGGACATGTACCCCCAGATCCCTCTGCTCCTCCACACTACCAAGTATCCTGCCATTTACTTTGTACTCTGCCTTGGAGTTTGTCCTTCCAAAGTGTACCACCTCACACTTCTCCAGGTTGAACTCTATCTGCCACTTCTCAGCCCACTTCTGCATCCTATCAATGTCTCTCTGCAAACTTTGACAATCGTCTACACTATCTACAACACCACCAACCTTTGTGTCATCTGCAAGCTTGCCAGCCCACCTTTCTACCCCCACATACAGATCGTTAATAAAAATTACGAGATGTAGAGGTCCCAGAACTGATCCTTGTGGGACACCACTAGTCATAATCCTCCAATCTGAATGTACTCCCTCCACCACCACCCTCTGCCTTCTGCAGGCAAGCCAATTCTGAATCCACCTGGCCAAACTTCCCTGGATCCCATGCCTTCTGACTTTCTGAATAAGCCTACCGTGTGGAACCTTGTCAAATGCCTTACTAAAGCCCATACAGATCACATCCACAGCACTACCCTCATCTATACGCCTGGTCACCTCCTCAAAGAACTCTATCAGGCTTGTTAGACACGATCTGCCCTTCACAAAGCCATGCTGACTGTCCCTGATCAGACCATGATTCTCTAAATGCCCAGAGATCCTATCTCTAAGAATCTTTTCCAACAGCTTTCCCACCACAGACGTATGGCTCACTGGTCTATAATTACCCGGACTATCCCTACTACCTTTTTTGAACAAGGGGACAACATTCGCCTCCCTCCAATACTCTGGTACCATTCCCCTGGACAACGAGGACATAAAGATCCCAGCCAGAGGTTCAGCAATCTCTTCCCTCGCCTCGTGGAGCAGCCAGGGGAATATTCCATCAGGCCCCAGGGACTTATCCATCCTAATGTATTTTAACAACTCCAACACCTCCTCTCCCTTAATATCAACATGCTCCAGAACATCAACCTCACTCATATTGTCCTCTCCATCATCAAGTCGCCTCTCATTGGTGAATACCGAAGAGAAGTATTCATTGAGGACCACACTGACTTCCACAGCCTCCAGGCACATCTTCCCACCTTTATCTCTAATCAGTCCTACCTTCACTCCCGTCATCCTTTTTTTCTTCATATAATTGAAGAATGCCTTGGGGTTTTCCTTTACCCTACTCGCCAAGGCCTTCTCATGCCCCTTTCTTGCTCTTCTCAGCCCCTTCTTAAGCTCCTTTCTTGCTTCCCTATATTCCTCAATAGACCCATCTGATCCCTGCTTCCTAAACCTCATGTATGCTGCCTTCTTCCACCTGACTAGATTTTCCACCTCACTTGTCACCCATAGTTCCTTCACCCTACCATTCTTTATCTTCCTCACCAGGACAAATTTATCCCTAACATCCTGCAAGAGACCTCTAAACATCGACCACATGTCCATAGTACATTTCCCTGAAAAAACATCATCCCAATTCACACCCGCAAGTTCTAGCCTTATAGCCTCATAATTTGCCCTTCCCCAATTAAAAATTTTCCTGTCCTCTCTGATTCTATCCTTTTCCATGATAATGCTAAAGGCCAGGGAGCGGTGGTCACTGTCCCCCAGATGCTCACCCACTGAGAGATCTGTGACCTGACCCGGTTCATTACCTAGTACTGGATCTAGTATGGCATTCCCCCTAGTCGGCCTGTCCACATACTGAGACAGGAATCCATCCTGGACACACTTAACAAACTCTGCCCCATCTAAACCCTTGGAACTAATCATGTTCCAATCAATATTAGGGAAGTTAAAGTCACCCATGATAACAACCCTGTTATTTTTGCACCTTTCCAAAATCTGCCTCCCAATCTGCTCCTCTGTATCTCTGCTGCTAGCAGGGGCCTATAGAATACCCCCAATAGAGTAACTGCTCCCTTCCTGTTCCTGACTTCCACCCATACTGACTCAAACGAGGATCCTGCTACATTACCCACCCTTTCTGTAGCTGTAATAGTATCCAGGACCAGTAATGCCACCCCTCTTCCCCTTTTTCCGCCCTCTCTATCCCTTTTAAAGCACTGAAATCCAGGAATATTGAGAATCCATTCCTGCCCTGGTGCCAGCCAAGTCTCTGTAATGGCCACTACATCATAATTCCATGTATGTATCCAAGCTCTCAGTTCATCACTTTTGTTCCTGATGCTTCTTGCATTGAGGTACACACATTTCAGCCCTTCTACCTTACTGTCTTCACACCATTTATTCTACTTCTCTTTCCTCAAAGCCTCTTTATATGTTAGATCTGGCTTTACTTCATGCACTTCTTTCACTGCTCTATCGCTCTGGGTCCCATCCCCCTTGCAAATTAGTTTAAACCCTCGCGAACCATGCCAGCGAACCTACCTGCAAGGATATTGCTCCCCCTCGAGTTCGGGTGCAACCCATCCAATCTGTACAGGTCCCACCTTCCCCAGAAGAGATCCCAATGATCCAAAAATCTAAAACCCTGCTCCCTGCACCAACTCCTCAGCCACGCATTCAACTACCATCTCCTCCAATTCTTACCATCACTGTCACGTAGCACTGGCAGTAATCCTGAGAACGCCACCCTTGAGGTTCTGTTCTTCAGCCTTCTGCCTAGTTCCCGAAACTCACACTTCAGGACCTCATCCCTCTTCCTGACTATGTCGTTGGTCCCAAAATGTATCACGACTTCTGGTTGCTTTTCCTCTCATACCAGGATGTCGTGCACCCTGTCAGAGACATCCCGGACCCTGACACCTGGGAGGCAACAAACCATGCGGGTGTCCTTCTCACGTCCACAAAATCTCCTGTCTGCTCCCCTGACTATAGAGTCTCCAATGACGACAGCTCTCCTCTTCTCCGTCCCATGCTTCTGCACCACCGGGTCAGACTCAGTGCCAGAGGCCCTGCCACCGTGGCTCACACCTGGTCGGTCGTCCCCGCCAACAGTATCCAGGACGGTAAACTCATTATTCAGGGGAATGGCTACAAGGGTGCTCTGCACTACCTGTCTGCTCACCTTCGCTTTCCCCCCTCTGATTGTCAACCAACGACCTGCTTCCGAAAGCCTAGATGTGACTACCATCCTGAAGGGCCAAGATGGCCTGTTTCTGTGCTGTAATTGTTACATGGTTATATGTTATATGGTTATATGGTTAAATGCATCTACTCTAAATTAAGTGAGTTATCTTGAGCAATACTAAGGATGTCTGTTAATTAAAAGTCCTCTGCATGCTACTCGCTTCCCATAGAAAGTAATCTACCTCTTGCTTTACAAGATGAAATGCATGAAACTTGAGGGGGGAATCTAGCATCAATATTTTTAAAATGGAAAGCCCATGATAAAAAGTTAAACTTAGAAGATCCACTCGGAGTCAGATTTCACACATCCCCACCATCCTTTGTTTCCTACAGAGTTGCAGCAATTATTGATGAAAACATCTGGATTTACGTATCTCAGTGATTCCCAACTGGGGGTTGGGGTTATGTGTCCTAAGGGGGCACTGGGGAATTTGTGGAAATAGAAGTCGTTGGAGGGGGGGGGGGGGTGCAGGTGGAAGCAATCTAATTTGAGGCATGAGACCTGACTAACTGTTAGTAGAGCAGTCATTTCCAAAAATAGGATGAGGCACTGGAACACAAGAAGAACCATAGCTCTGCAGGTGGTGAGCACTCGTCGTCACAACATGTCTGCAACTCGGCAATCTCATCTGATCTCACCAACCAAACAGACATTATTAGGGATGCATTAATTAGTAACCAGAATGCCCAACAGTTCCCCTTGACCCAAGGTATGTAATGAGTTCATGCAATTGAACAGCTGGTAAGTTAAGAACACCCTCTAAGCTTTCTCTACAGATCTACAGAAAACAGGTTGCGCAACAATACAGCACTAGCCGGAACCAAACAGTGAAATAGGGCCAATCAATGAACCTGCCAACCCTGAGGATTCCTCTTGAGGTGTTCAAAGCAACCTCAGCTTCATATGTGCTGTCAAAAGCCATCTTTGGGGATTATGAGACCTTGTGTGAACTGGAATAACATAAAGGTGGCTTGCTGAACACCAACACAAACAACAGGAATTCTGCAGATGCTGGAAATTCAAGCAACACACATAAAAGTTGCTGGTGAACGCAGCAGGCCAGGCAGCATCTCTAGGAAGAGGTACAGTCGACGTTTCCGGCCGAGACCCTTCGTCAGGACTAACTGAAGGAAGAGTGAGTAAGGGATTTGAAAGTTGGAGGGGGAGGGAGAGATCCAAAATGATAGGAGAAGACAGGAGGGGGAGGGATAGAGCCAAGAGCTGGACAGGTGATAGGCAAAAGGGATACGAGAGGATCATGGGACAGGAGGTCCGGGAAGAAAGACAAGGGGGGGGGGACCCAGAGGATGGGTAAGGGGTATATTCAGAGGGACAGAGAGAGAAAAAGGAGAGTGGGAGAAAGAATGTGTATAAAAATAAGTAACAGATGGGGTACGAGGGGGAGGTGGGGCATTAGAGGAAGTTAGAGAAGTCGATGTTCATGCCATCAGGTTGGAGGCTACCTAGACAGAATATAAGGTGTTGTTCCTCCAACCTGAGTGTGGCTTCATCTTTACAGTAGAGGAGGCCGTGGATAGACATGTCAGAATGGGAATGCGATGTGGAATTAAAATGTGTGGCCACTGGGAGATACTGCTTTCTCTGGCGGACAGAGCGTAGATGTTCAGCAAAGCTGTCTCCCAGTCTGCGTCGGGTCTCGCCAATATATAAAAGGCCACATCGGGAGCACCGGACGCAGTATATCACCCCAGCCGACTCACAGGTGAAGTGTTGCCTCACCAGGAAGGACTGTTTGCGGCCCTGAATGGTGGTAAGGGAGGAAGTGTAAGGGCATGTGTAGCACTTGTTCTGCTTACATGGATAAGTGCCAGGAGGGAGATCAGTGGGGAGGGATGGGGGGGACGAATGGACGAGGGAGTTGCATAGGGAGCGATCCCTGCGGAATGCGGGGGGGGGAGGGGAGGGAAAGATGTGCTTAGTGGTGGGATCCCGTTGGAGGTGGCGGAAGTTACGGAGAATAATATGTTGGACCCGGAGGCTGGTGGGGTGGTAGGTGAGGACCAAGGGAACCCTATTCCTAGTGGGGTGGCGGGAGGATGGAGTGAAAGCAGATGTACGTGAAATAGGGGAGATGCGTTTAAGAACAGAGATGATAGTGGAGGAAGGGAAGCCCCTTTCTTTAAAAAAGGAAGACATCTCCCTCGTCCTAGAATGAAAAACCTCATCCTGAGAGCAGATGCGGCGGAGACGGAGGAATTGCGAGAAGGGGATGGCGTTTTTGCAAGAGACAGGGTGAGAAGAGGAATAGTCCAGATAGCTGTGAGTGTCAGTAGGCTTATAGTAGACATCAGTGGATAAGCTGTCTCCAGAGACAGAGACAGAAAGATCTAGAAAGGGGAGGGAGGTGTCGGAAATGGACCAGGTAAACTTGAGGGCAGGGTGGAAGTTGGAGGCAAAGTTAATAAAGTCAACGAGTTCTGCATGTGTGCGGGAAGCAGCGCCAATGCAGTCGTCGATGTAGCGAAGGAAAAGTGGGGGGCAGATACCAGAATAGGCACGGAATATAGATTGTTCTACAAATTCTTTCTCTCATTACACACATTCTTTCTCTCTCTCTCTCCTTTTTCTCCCTCTGTCCCTCTGAATATACCCCTTACCCATCCACTGGGTCCCCCTCCCGTCTTTCTTCCCGAACTTCCTGTCCCCATGATCCTCTCGTATCCCTTTTGCCTATCACCTGTCCAGCTTTTGGCTCCATCCCTCCCCTTCCTGTCTTCTCCTATCATTTTGGATCTCCCCCTCCCCCTCCAACTTTCAAATCCCTTACTCACTCTTCCTTCAGTTAGTCCTGACGAAGGGTCTCGGCCTGAAACGTCGACTGCACCTCTTCCTAGAGATGCTGCCTGGCCTGCTGCGTTCACCAGCAACTTTTATGTGTGTTGCTGAACACCAGCTCTATCCCGACTAACATTCAGATTCCAATCTGAATCCTTGTGAATGTAATTTTCACCGTGCCACTTCTTTGCATGCCGCTACCATTGTTCAATCCGTGTCAACTCACTGCTGTCGTGAACCTCCAATTGGCATTCCCAGTTTGTGTTAAGTTTTTAGTTTTAATTTAGCTCCATTAATGATGGATACATACATACAGTGTGACCTCTGAGAGTCTGAAGGCAGTGGAACCTTGAATGCTTATCATGCTATGAAACAAACTACAGAAAGTGTGTCAATACAATGTTACATATCTGGAGTATTGGTTTATTCCATTTCCATCAGATCAGTGATGCCTCATGTGTCTTATTTGTAATACTGCACTGTCTAATGAGGCCATGAAACCATCAAGATTGCAGCAACACTTCCATAAAAGACAGCCTGAGTATTACTCAGTTCCAGAAGATGAAAGAAGCATTTGAAAAGTGTTGCAGACTCGAGTCATTTGCCAAGAAAGCTAAAAATGACCATGATAGTGATCTCATTGCTTCTTATAACATTTCCAAAATGATAGCCAAGTGTGGAAAATCTCATACAATTGGTGAAAGATTAATAATGCCTGCTGTATCAGAAATGCTCACTGTTCTCAAAATAGATACCAGTATTTTAAAATCAATTCCTCTGAGTAATAACTATGTAGCCTGTCGTATTAATGAGATGAGTGAAGACATTGTGTATCAACTATGCACAAAGCTACACAAAAAAAAAACTGAATTTGGAATACAACTGCATCAGTCAACTGTGCAAGACAACAAGGCATTGGTAATGGCATATGTATGGTTTATCAAAACTGGAAAAGTTTATGAAGAGATTCTCTATTGTAAAAAGTTAAAGACAACAATCTACGACAAGCTCAAAATGTATACTGAGGATAAAAGTATGCTGATTAGGAACATGATTTCTTGTGCAACAGGTGGAACACCTTATATGACAGGTCACCATGCTGGTTTAGTGGCATTTATGAAAAAAGAAATTCCCAGTCAGTTTGCAATCCTTTGTGCAATTCATCATCAGCATCTCGCAGCTGAAAACCTCATCCAGTGACTTTTTTCAAGCATAACTCTAGTAATAGCTGTCATCAACAAAATTTAAACTTATCCATTAAACAGCAGAATATTTCGACAGTTATGCTAAGATAACGATGAATAGTTTGAACACTTGCTTCTTCACAATGAAGTGCATAGGCTGTCAAAGTGTTGTCAAACATTTCTTTGATCTTTTTGATACCGTGGTTGAAATTTGCTCAAAATTGGCAAGAGCTTGGGAAACAAGATTGAACTGCTATGCGAGATGTGGTGTACCTAGCTGAACTGTAAGACAAAATGAACATTCTAAATATGAAACTGCAGGTTGAGAATTTCAATTTAATCCAGGCAAAAAATGCAAGATCTATTTTTAATCAGAAGGTTGTAAATATATAAGCAAAACATTGGGAGAGGAATGTTTTCACAGTTTCCCTGTATGGTAAGTATGGAACCCTCTTTCAGACAGTGATTTGCAAGAGTACTGCTTACACCTGCAGTCACTGAAGGAGGATTTTAAAGATCGATTCAAGGATTTGAATGATCTGGAAATTCTGAACTGGGTAATTAATGCATTTCTTTGCACGGTGGAAGAACAGGAAGAAAGCTAGCAAGAAGAAATTATTAAAATTTAGAATGATGAAGAAGCAAAAATGCTTTTCAAAAATGTTAGCTTTTGTGGTATGTGTCTACATTGTCATACAAAATTTCCTGGTCTTTGGAGACAGCCAAACTGCTATTCATTGCATTTCCATCCTCCTACCTTGTTGAAAGAGGCTTCAGTGCACTGAATCACATACAAAACACAAAAATTGCTTGGACATAGGAATGCATAGGAACTTTTGCTGTCACAACTTGAAACAGACATTTCAACTCTTGCTAAAAACCATCAAGTTCAAGGATCACATTGATATTGAAACCGCTATACAGCACACAGGTACTGTGTAAGCTTGATTTAAAGACAGAAATTTAAAACAGAATAATTTTTCTCACGTTAGCATATGGTAGACATGTTTTTACACTATGAGGGTGCCAGAAAGTATATTGTGCCTAACAGGGGCATTGGCAAATATGAAGGTGCTTTGGGGGCGTTGATAAGTATAGAAGTGCTTTAGGAGGGCAAGGGCTAAAAAAAAGGTTGGGAAACACTAACTTAGCTGATATGCAATTCAATAGTTTAATCGAATTCTAGTCACTATAAATACAAGCTATGTTGTTTCACTCATCTGTGAATTAAAACAAAAATTTAGCTTTTGCTATTCCCAATGTGTACTGAAAGTACCCATCACAAATTGCTGCCCAAATCGATGATTGGCTGAAAAAAAAATTAGTAAGCAGATCAGTGGTACTACCTTAATAATGACAATCAATAACTTATCCATCTTCGACATAAATATTTTGAAAAATAGAAATTTATACAAAGCCATAGAGTGAAACAAGATAAAGAGTTATTTAACACTAGACAAAATTGATTTTTGGGATGAATTTAATGAGGAAAATCATGCCAAACAAATGAAAGATACATCAGGAGGCAATTTGAGACTGGTTTAGATGTGAAAGTGTTATGTTTTGTAACTCCAAAACACAAAACTCATCGAAAGGAAAATACGGAGCCAGGACAAAGTGTCCTTAGTTTGCTTTCTTTAGTGAGGCCTGCAGATATGACGTTGTGATGTAATAATGCATGCCATTCACATACTTTTACATAAGAATTATGAAAACAAAGGATGCTTAATCAAGCAACGTATTTACAAAGAAGAGAAAATATGCAGATGCTGGAAAACCAAGCAACAAAGGTAAAGGTCAGTCTGCCAGACTACTACTGTAGCCCTGTTATCTGCAGGTTTGATGGTGAGGTTAGGATTAGTGCAGAGAGAGTGGACAGCAGTGGTTCTAAAGCAGTGAGGTTAGAATTGGAGAGAGGAGTGGTAATGTCGAGTAGGTTGATGTCTCGCCGACAGTTAGCAACGAAAAACTCCAGAGCAAGCAGAAGACCAGAGTTGGGTATCCAGGAAAGGAGGAGGGATGAAGATGGGAGAAGGGGTCATCGAACTGGGCTGGAGAGTCCTTGCTGAGGAAGGAGATATAAAGACCATAAGACATAACAGCAGAATGAGGCCATTCAGCCCATCGAGTCTGCTCTGCCACTTCATCATGGCTGATCCCAGATCCCATTGAACCCTACACACCTGCCTTCTCACTATATTCTTTGATGCCCTGACCCATCAGGAAACTATCAACTTCTGCCTTAAATACACCTACGGACTTGGCCTCCATCACAGTCTCTGGCACAGCTTTAAACAGATTCACCACTCTTTGGCTAAAAAAAAACTCCTCCTTACTTCTGTTCTAAAAGGTCACTCCTCAATTTTGAGGCTGTGACCTCTAGTTCTGGATACCCCCACCAGAAGAAAGATCTTCTCCACATCCACCTTATCCAGTCCTTTCAACATTCAGTACGTTTCAAGTAGATCCCCATATAGCCTTCTAAATTCCAGTGAGTACAGGCACAAAGCTGCCAAACGCTCCTCATATGTTAACCCCTTCATTCTCAGAATCATCCCTGTGTACATCCTCTGGACTCTCTCCAATGACAACACATCCTTCCTGAGATATGGGGCCCAAAACTATTAACAATACTCCGTGCGGCCTGACCAGTGTCTTATAAAGCTTCAACATTATCTCCTTGTTTTAAAATATTCCCCTTGAAATAAATGCTAACATTGCATTTGCCTTCTTTACCACAGACTCAGACTGTGAATTAACCTTCTAGGAGTCTTGCACAAGGATTCTCAAGTCCCTCTGCACCTCTGACGTTTGAATCTTCTCCTCATTTTGACAATAGTCTGCACTTTTGGTCCTTTTAGCAAAATGCATTGTTGTATATTTCCCAACATTGTATTTCATCTGCCACTTTTTTTGCCCATTCTTCCAATTCATCTAATTCCTGCTGCAATCACATTGCTTCCTCAGCACTATCTACCCCTCCACATATCTTCGTATCATCTGTAAACTTTACCACAAAACCATCAATTCTATTATCCAAATCACTGACAATGTGAAAACTAGCAGTCCCAATACTGAGCCCTGAGGAACAGCACTAGTCACTGGCAGCCAACCAGAAAAGGCCCCCTTTATTCCCTCTCGATGCCTCCTGTCTTTCAGTCATTCCTCTATCCATGCCAGTATCTTTCCTGTAATGCCATATGATTTTATCTTGTTAAGCAACCTCATGTGTGGTATCAAATGCCTTCTGAAAATCCAAGTAAATGACATCCACTGACTCTCCTTTGTCCACCCTGCGTGTTACTTCCTCAAAGAATTCTAGCAAATTTGTCGGGTGCGATTTCCCTTCACAGAAACCATGCTGACTTTGACTCATTTTATCATTAGTCTCCAAGTATCCTGAAACCTCATCCAGACTCCAACACTTTCCCAATCATTGAGGTTATGCTGACTGGCCTATAATTTCCTTTCTTTTGTCTTCCTCCCTTCCTAAAAACTGGATTTGCTATTTTTCAGTGCTGTGGGACCATGCCAGAATCAAGTGATTCTTGAAAGATCATGACCAATGCATCTGTTATCTCTTCAGCAACCTCCCAGAAGAGGAGATCAGGGTCATGGTGGACACAGAACTCACTGAGGTGGGGGCGCAGGGGTACAATGGTAAGGCCCTTACTGGGAACAGAACATTCTACCTCAGAAAGGGGAAGGTCAGAGGGAATAATGAAGACCCAGCACAGATAGAGCTGGGATCAGAAGGGAGGGGGGAAGAGGGTTGGTAGTGTCTGAGAACAGGGTTGGGGTTTTCAGGGAAGGTGGGGTGGGAGGAAGATGGAGTCTCTGAGGACCCAAGAGCTGACGGTGGAACCTGAGAGACACGGGATTGCAGAGTGATGGTGGGGGAAGGAGAGACTGGGGCTCCAGTGATAGCACATAAAGCCCCAGCCTGGAGGTGCTGTCGATTAAGGTCCAGACTGGTGTCAGAGTTGGAGGTCGCAAAATAGGTATTTCGAAAGTTTCTGAGGTTGTTGGAACTCTCACTGATGGTAGTGGAGTCGGGTTTTGAATCTTCCCGAGATTGTTGGAACCATTGAGATCGGCAGCAGGGATCACAGTCTAGGGAGGTCTGTGCCTACCAGCTCTGGAGATGGCAGATTCTGTAGTCTGTAAACAGGCATTCTTCTGATCCTTGATGTATGTGAGAAAGGTGAAGAATCAGCATTGAAAATGTGAATCTGATGGAAGATAAAGTATCAGATAGGTCCATTGCAGGTGGAAGAGAGAATCCTGGAGTTATGGAAGCAATCGAGATAGGGTTCCCAGGTACCTCTTCATGGCAGAATATTTACATATTTACAATGTTACTCAGATGTTACTGAAATACTAAATACTCAATATTTTTCCCTGCTTAGCTACAAACTCCAACTCATTGTGGAATGTATCACAACTATATACAGAGCATACTACATAATACAACTACTATACAGACATCCATAGCACAGTAAATCTTAAGTTGTCACATATGGGCCTCAAGATTTACTCTATATGGAGGATTTCTTACTCTTGTTAGACAACGACTTTCCTAACAAGGTGGGTCACTCTGCTGTGAAACAATCTCCAGTTCTGGGACCTCCTCCACAGTGGTTGTAGAAGTTGATTCTAGGAAGTGGTTCCGACTGCTTTGGATATGTTTCCCTGGAACAACTGACGCTGCTCTCCTCAACTGATCAATTTGTCATCTCCAGATGATATCAGACACAATCTCCACTGTGTAGGAAAGTTGTACCGTTCTGTCCTTAACCTTTCCAACTACTCATTTTGATCACCCCTGTAGTCCCTTGCCAGAACTGCTTGTTGAGGAGTGAAACATCGAACCTTCTTGTTTGAGGAGCCCCCAACTGTCACAGCTGTAGACTGACAATGGATGCTAGTGATTGATGATCAGAAATCAGGATGAACACTCTCCCATACAGGTACTGGTTGAAATGCTTTACAGCTCAAAGCAAACTCAAGGCCTCTGTTAGTCTGTGCACTTATCTTCTCTGCAATGTTAAGGGAATGCTTTACAAAGACTAATGACGTTCACTTCAGTCATGTGACATGACTGCTTCTATAGCAGAAGGCAAAGCATCATACACAAGCTTTACTAGACAATGTGGATCAAAATGTGTGATTATAGAGTCTGACATTACCATTTCCTTTACCTTTTTGAAAGGCAACTCACACTGCTTTGTCCATTCCCATTTCTTCCCGATCTGTAGTAATGAGATCAAAGAGTGGAGCGCAGTAGCCAGGTTTGGCAGGAGTCTATTAAAGTGATTGACAAATCCTAAAAAGGACCACAACTGTGACACGTCCTTTGGCCTTGGGCATCCATCACTACTTGAATTGTCTCAACACATTTATGTAAACCTTGTGTATCAATGGTGTGACCACAGAAAGTGATGCTTAGTTTAAAGAATTCATACTTGTTGCATTGTGCTCTGAGCTCATAATCTTCTAATTTTTTTAACACTGTCTTGAGATTTTCGAGATGCTCCTTATCATTCACCAGTAACAATGATGTCATCCAGGTAACATTGAGTGTCTGGACAACCTCACAGCACCTGGTCAATAGTTGTCTGCCGGACTACACGTTCAGATGCTACTCAAAAAATAAGTCTATTATAGCGAGAAAGCCCTTTGTGGGTGTTAATGGTGAGAAACACTTGGGACTTTTCTTCCATCTCCACCTGTTGGTTGGCCTCAGCTAATTTCCACTTTGCTGAAGTGCTTCCCTTCAGAAAAGTTTGCAAAAATATCCTCTATCCTGGGCACAGGGCATCGATCTACTTTCAGTACAAAGTTGATGGTGAACATAAAATCCCCACAGATCCTGCCATATCCACTTTTCTTGGCTTTACTGGAACAACTGGCATTGCTCATGGGTGCCACCTGGCCATGGGAAGAATTCCTTCAGCCTCCATGCGATTTAGCTCACTAGCAACTTTATCACAGAAGGTATAAGGAACAGGACGGGCTTTGTAAACTTGGGTGTTGTGGTGATATCACGTGCAATGATGTGCCAATACATGATTGGACAGCACTGAGCATGCATGGGGTTTGCCTGAATGTATCAGCATGTGGCAGGGTCAAGATGTGTTTGTTTTGTTTCTGTAAATAAAAGTTCTCTAATTCTTCCAGAATATGATTCTTTGTTGTTAACCAATGGAATGTTTAAATAGAAGTAACATAACAGGTGTGACATTTTCATTTAACACTATTTCACCCTTGATATGTGAGTCTTCCAATGCCATCCTTAAACACTGCTGTGGTATCATCCAGTACCTTCAATTCACTTTCAGTTATCTCTGTTGCAGGAGGGATGTGGCATGGAAATGCTAGGTGAATCTCCAAACAATTTGTAGTTGTCAAAGCCTATCACAGCCCCATAAAACAGGGCTTCCTGTTTTTAATCACAATGGGGCTTGTTGGTTGTTATATTTCATTGTTATGAATGTCATTCCTACAGAAGTCATCTTTTCCCCAGGATAAGTTCTTTGTAGGATATCTGCTGGCTTCAGTTCAGTATCTTTGAAATGCCATTCAAACTCATTTTGAACTCCTAGGCTACACAGTCCTGTGTCACTCTTATCATTATCAGATTTTTCATCAACAGCATGAAGATTAGTACTCTTTTTGAAACTGCAACTTAAATTTTTAGCCTTTTCCCTGTATAATCCATTTATTTTTGTCTGCCTTTTTGGATATGTCCTATTTTGTTGCTTTCTTTATTTTTATTTATTGAGATACAGCGCAGAATAGGCCCTTCGAGCCTCACCGCCCAGTATTCCCCCAATTTAAACCTAGTTCTATCACGGGACAATTTACAATGACCTCTTGTCAACTGGTATGTCTTCGGACTGTGAGAGGAGATTGGAGCACCTGGAGGAAACCCACGTGGTCACATGGAGAACGCACAAACTCCTTAAAGACAGCAGCAGAAACTGAACCCAGGTCACTGGTACTGTTAGGTGTTGAGCTAACCACTATGCTACCTTGCCACTCCATATTTCTTGAATACAATGATTCATTTTAGGGTAGCGAACCAGTACATTAAATCTATTAATATTTATGCAGAAACTCCATGCCTTGTGGCAGTCACACTTTTGAGGTACTACTATGACACAAAAATGCCTTGGGAGATTGCTCTGCGGTGAAATACAAGCATTTTATCCCTGCCCTCCCAACTCATTTTAAACAAATAGTACGGGGGGGGATGCATTGCCATACCTTGACAACAGATCCACAGATACTATTTCTGCACAAATTTCATTAAAAAACATTAATATTAGCATGATTGAGCTACCAAGCTCAACCCTGTTTACATTAATTTTTACTGGAATAAAAATATTCAAAGCTAACCTAAAAAGAACACAGAATACCCATTTTCACTTGTTTTTTTTAATTTGGTGAAGTGAACTTTAGAATAAACATGGTATGAAAATATATCCTCCATTAGAATTATTGAAGTGAAAGTATAAGAAGGTTGGAAGTTATTGCATGAGCAACTGTCATTGATTATGCTTCCAGCTAAAGTGATAAGTGACATGAATCTCTGCCATGCTGCAGTTACAAGACCTCGAATCAAAGACGACCAATTTCAAAATGGAATTTATAATTCACACCTCTCGGTAATTTCAAATTATGGCTCGATTCTCTTCCATGATCAAATTAGAGGCCTTAATTGTGATAAATAGTCACTGTTCAAAAAGCCAAAAAAAGGAGCAACGAAAGGATGATCAGAAGAGAGTTGACAGTAAAGAAATTATGCAGCACAGGATAGCAAAGATCTTTTTAAGATTAAAAATTTAAAATATTAACTTTATTTGTCACATACACATGGAAACAACAAAACACACTGTAAAATGCATCATTTGCATCAATACATTAGAGGCAAGGGTCCCAGGACTGATAGAATTAATGTATGAGCAGCATTTGATGGCTCCAAGCCTATACTCACTAGAGTTTAGAAAAATGAAGGGGACCTCAGTGAAATCTATTAGATATTGAAAAGCCTATAAAGTTGACATGGAAAGGATGCTTCCTACATTGGGGTGGGGTGGCTCAAGGACAAGAGGGCATAGCCTCTGAATAGAGGGGCATCCATTTACAACAAAGATGAGGAGGAATTTCTTTAGCCAGAGGGTAGTGAACCTGTGGAATTCACTGTCCAAGTTCACAAAATTCCAACAGCCAAACAGAAATCCAAAGCACACAAGGAGTTGCTCAGACCTGACAAAACCAAATCAAGGGTGATCAAGATCTTGATAAACAAAATATTTCATTGACTTAAACTTTCAAAAAGAAATCAAAACACAATGTAACAGTCAGCCAGTAAAATCCAAGAGGGTGAACCATCTGAAAATTTAGTGGTTACAATTGAAAGCGAATGCAAGGAACAAAATATTTTCCTCCTCGTGCTTACACAATTAAGTAAACCTGGTAAGTATATATATATAAGGAGCTAAAAGAAAACAATTATTGCAAATATTAACACAAGTAATTGAAAAGCATGTCTAACACAATGAAACTTTTCTCTTTATCAAGGCATAATTCTGGGTGTTGGACAAGTCTGACTTCTGTGCTTCACTGAATCCAGTGGTGCCCTTAATCAGGGATAGCACTTGTGCAGCATGACAGATAAATGCCTTTAACATGAAGAACGTCAGAAGCAGATTAAACAGCTGTTATGAAGATCAGCTGCCAATCCACATGGTATCTTAAAGCAGAATGATTCCCTACGGCTGCAGTTTGCATTGAGTCTAAATGCTTCTGTTACAATCAGAATGGCAGCATATTATACATTCCAACAATAACCATGCTCTCAAAGTGTTTCAGAATTTGTGAAACGCTTTGGGTTGTCTAAAAATTGCATTTTTCCATGTTCCTCAATCATGGCAAATTCAAATACATATGACTTAGCTGGACAGAGTACAAGTTGAAAATTTTATTCACCTTCACGGTGAACACTATATGGTGAATATAAACAAGAATGAAACTGTCTCTCATAAATCACCTTCAAACCGGGGGAATTTTATCTCCCTGACAAAACTAAAATATTGCAATATTCTAGGAAACAAAAAACAAAGCACCAGAATTATAGAACTTTGACTAGAAAAAAAACAAATCATGATTCAATTTTATCCAAATGTTCAAAAACAAAACTATTCACCTGTACATTATTGTATATAGGGAAACTAAATGAAAATCTGCCAGTATCTCCCAGCTAACACTTCGATGATGACTGAAATATTCACCAGAATATAAGGGAATGAACAACAAATATGAAACATTAAAGGTTTTTACTTTCTGATACCTTCAAATAAGCCCCACAGACAATTTATTAAAATTTTAAAATGAAAAAAATAAAATGAAAAGCAATTGAAAGATATTAAGTATCAGAATAAAATCTGTTTGGGCTTTAAAAAGGTTTTCTCCATATTTTGTTGTGAAATATATAATGTACAAAGTCAATGTTTTGTTAACAAATATTGATAGAGATTGATCATGTTCTTTTCCTGCTACAATTAAGGAAATACCATGCTCCTTTTAAGCAGCTGATTAAGTGATAAAAGATCATGGGATCACAAGATTGGAAGATTACTTAATTTATGATTCCATCCTATCTCATTTCTATGTGCCTTTGCTTGCCATAGTTATCATGGTTAACAATAGATATTACCAGAACTCCTGATAAACAAAATTTTAAATAAATCCCCGAATCATGACCCTGCAATCCAAGCATTTCAGAGTTTAATACAATTTTCAATCCCAATTGCCTCAAGATTCCAAAAAAATTAAAATGTTTTCTATCAGTTTTAAGGTTAACAAAGCATAAATTGAATAAATTCTGATTTAAAAGACAAAGCAAATATACAGTGGATTTTTATACAAGCAGACTGGCAAGATACACTGATATGGTATCATGGCAAGAGATCACAGTGTCAGTATAGGGGAAATCTTCAAGGACTGAGCAAAAGCTTTATTCATTCAGATGATGGTGAATCTGTGAAATTCTCTACCTCAGATGTTGAAGACTCAAATGCTAAATATAAATTAAAAAGAGATAGACATACGATGTATCCACAGGTATAGGGAGAAGGTCTAAATCTGGGAGGGAGGGGGAGAAGGGAGAGGGAGGGGAGAGAGAGGGGGGAAGGAGAGAGAATGGGGGGGAGAGGGGGGAGAGGGGGGAGAGGGGGAGAGGGGGAGAGGGGGAGAGGGGGAGAGGGGGAGAGGGGGAGAGGGGGAGAGGGGGAGAGGGGGAGAGGGGGAGAGGGGGAGAGGGGGAGAGGGAGAGAGGGAGAGAGGGAGAGAGAGAGGAGAGAGGAGAGAGGAGAGAGGAGAGAGGAGAGAGAGAGAGGAGAGAATCAGCTATTAAATAAGAGTAAATTCAAAAGAGCTGCATGGCTTTCTCTTGCTCTTTTCTAAACACAAAATAATCTGCAGACGCTGTGGTCAAAGCAACACTCACAACACGCTGGAGGAACTCAGCAGGTCAGGCAGCATCCGTCAAGCACCTCCGCTTTGTCAGGATCTCCCAGTGGCCACCCGCTTCAACTCTGCTTCCCACTCCCATTCAGATATGTCCATACATGGCCTCCTCTACTGCCATGATGAGGCGAAACTCAGGATGGAGGAGCAACACCTCATATACCGTCTTGGTAGTCTCCAGCCCCTTGGTATGAATATAGAACTCTCCAACTTCCGGTAATTCCCTCCCCCTATCCCTATGTCACTTTACCCCCTCCCCCAGCTGCCTATCACCTCCCTCATGGTTCCGCCTCCTTCTACTACCCATTGTGTTTTCCCCTATTCCTTCTTCACCTTTCCTGCCTATCACCTCCCTGCTTCCCCTCCTCCACCCCTTTATCTTTCCCCTTACTGGTTTTTCCACCTGGAACCTACCAGCCTTCTCCTTCCCACCCTCCTCCCACCTTCTTTATAGGGCCTCTGCCCCCTCCCTCTTTGTCCTGACGAAGGGTTCCGGCCCGAAACATCGACTGATCTTTTCTACGGATGCTGCCTGACCTGCTGAGTTCCTCCAGCATGTTGTGAGTGTTTCTTGCTCTTTTCTGTTTTGTTTCTGTGTGTGCAATTAAGGAAAAAAAATTTCAAATTGAGCAGAGCAGAATAAAAGTAAAACATTTCTTTCAAAATTATGCTCTCACAGCAATTTTCTTAAGATGTTTGGTTTTATAGTTGCACTTACTTCATCAGAGGCAGAACGCAGACACTGAACAGCAGCCTGTTTCTTCATTTCCTCAAGACTCAGGTCTGAACACTTTTTTTTCCCTTTTCCCCATTTCTTGGATGTTCCTTTCTCCCAACCCAAAAAGATGTCATTTTCCTGTTTCATAAAATCAGAGTGCAAGAATTAATGTATAGAAAACCCAACAGATTGATCTATAAGATTCAGGTTTATTATCATCGACAGATGCCATGACATTTGTTGTTTTGTGGTAGCAGTTCAGTGTAAGACATGAAGAACACTATAAGTTACAAACAAAATCTAGTAAATTGTGCAAAAAAATACAGGACTAAGACAATTTCTGTCATGGGATGGACAGGCAGAGGCAGAGGGGATTAAGTTAATCCTAAAACGTTGAGTGTGGGTCTTTAGGCTCCTGTACCTCCTCCCTAATGGTAGTAATGAGAAGAGGGTATTTCCTGGATGGTGACAGTCCTTAATGTTGATGCTGCCTTCTTGAGACACCATTTTTTTGAAGATGTCCTCAATGGTGGGGAGGGCTGTGCCCCTGATGGAGCTAGCTAAGTCTACAACCCTCTGCAGCCGGATTCAATCCTGCACACAGGAGCTTCCATGTCAGACAGTGGTGCAACCAAACAGAATGCTCTCCACCATACATCTGCATAAATTTTACTTGAGGTTTTGGTGACATACCAAATGTCCACAAACTCCAAATGAAGTACAGCTGCTGGTATACCTTATTTGTGATTGCATCAATGTGTCGGGCCCGGGGTAGATCCTGTCTACTACTGACTTCTCAAAAAAAATGGTGTGTTCTCCTGACTTCGCCCTCCCGAAGTCCACAATCAATTCCTTAGTCTTCCTGATGTTTAGTGCATTAATTATGATAGATAAAGCAAGCATTATCAAAATTAAGTCCTATCCTCACACCAAGGACACCATTTACATTGATGATTTGGAAGAGGGGACTGAATGTAGCGCAGCAAAATTTGCTGATGACACTAAACTGAGTGGAAAAGCAAACTGTACAGAGGATGTAGAGAGTCTGAAGAGGGATATAGATAGGTTAACTGAGTGGGCCAAGGTCTGGCAGATGGAATACAGTGTTGGTAAATGTGAGATCATCCACTTTGGAAGGAATAATAGAAGAGCAGATTATTATTTAAATAGTGAAAGATTGCAGCACACTTTTGTGCAGAGGGACTTGGAAGTGCTTGTTCATGAAACACAAAAAGTTGGCTTGCAGGTACATCAGGTTATTAAGAAGGCAAACGGAACGTTGGTCTTCATTGCTAGAGGGATTGAATTCAAGAGCAGAGAGGTCATGCTGCAACTACACAGGGTATTGGTGAGGCCACACCTGGAGTACTGTGTGCAGTTCTGGTCTCCATACTTGAGGAAGGATATACTGGCTTTGGAGGCAGTGCAGAGGAGGTTCACCAGGATGATTCCAGGGATGAAGGGGTTAACCTATGAGGAGAGATTGAGTCACCTGGGACTATATTCTCTGGAATTCAGAAGAATGAGAGGGGATCTTATAGAAACATACAAAATTTTGAAGAGGATAGATAAGATAGTAGTAGGAAAGTTGTTTCAAACAACACACATCAAAGTTGCTGGTGAACGCAGCAGGCCAGGTAGCATCTCTAGGAAGAGGTACAGTCAACGTTTCAGGCCGAGACCCTTCGTCAGGACTAACTGAAGGAAGAGTTAGTAAGAGATATGAAAGTGGGAGGGGGAGGGGGAGATCCAAAATGATAGGAGAAGACAGGAGGGGGAGGGATGGAGCCAAGAGCTGGACAGGTGATTGGCAAAGGGGAATTGAGAGGATCATGGGGCAGGAGGCCCGGGGAGAAAGACGGGGGGGAGGGGACCTCGAGGATGGGCAAGGGGTATAGTCAGAGGGAGAAAAAGGAGAGTGAGAGAAAGAATGTGTGTATAAAAATAAATAACGGATGGGGTACGAGGGGGAGGTGGGGCATTAGCAGAAGTTAGAGAAGTCAATGTTCATGCCATCAGGTTGGAGGCTACCCAGATGGAATATAAGGTGTTGTTCCCCCAACCTGAGTGTGGTTTCATCTTTACAGTAGAGGAGGCCATGGATAGACATGTCAGAATGGGAATGGGATGTGGAATTAAAATGTGTGGCCACTGGGAGATCCTGCTTTCTCTGGCGGACAGAGCAAGTTGTTTCCATTGGTAGGTGAGACTAGAACTGGAAGACATTGCCTCAAGATTCAGGAGAGAAGATTTAGGATGGAGATGAGGAGGAACTGTTTTTTTCCCCAGAGAGTGGTGAATCTGTGGAATTCTCTGCCCAGGGATGCAGTTGAGGCTTCTTCACTAAATATACTTAAGATACAGTTAGATAGTTTTTTATATAGTAGGGGAATTAAGGGTTATGGGGAAAAGGCAAGAAGATGGAGCTGAGTTTATGGACAGATCAGCCATGATCTTATTGAATGGTGGGGCAGGTTCGATGGCCCAGATGGCCTACACTTGCTCCTATTTCTTATGTTCTTATGTTATGATCTTTCATGCTATGTAGCCCTATCATACTAGATACGTTAGATACAAAATTAGCGGGTCAAACTGAAATCCATGAAGCATTGCTGGCCTTAGTAGTAATACAACCTTAATCCACAAAAATAATCCAACAATTTTATGACCAACCTTCTCTGCAATACAACCGTAACCATCAAACCAGGGGACCAAACTTGGTTCAATGAACGCTTTTGATCAGCATCAATGGACCTAAAATTACGACGTCTGTCTGGAATGCACACTTCAAATGCTAAATGCTGTTAAATGAAACCACCAGTCAAAGGAAAAGGTTAAGTAATCTTACATCAAGAAATCAAATCAAAACTCTGCACTCCTGCTGCATCCAGAAGAAAACTAATCAGCTTAGGAGAAGGAGAAGCTCCAATAATGGCAAAGCCCTGAACACAAGTGTCAAGGATAAAATTAACACAGTTACAAAGATCTACAGTCTGAAATGTCAGAGGGATAATTTATTTTAGTCTCCTCCCAAGCTCCCCACTCTCAGGTAAATCAATCCAGTCATTTTCAAGAAATGGGTGAAAAAACTACATCCTGAAAGTCAAACTGAAAAAAAATACTCCAGAATTAAACTATACCTGTACAACAATTTGAGGAACGCCACAATGGGGCCACTGTCAGGTTGGAGGAGCAACACCTCATATTCCGTCTGCATAGCCTCCAACCTGACAGTATAAACGTTGATTTCCCCAACTTCCAGTATTTCTCTCCCCTCCCACTTCTCGTTTTCCATTTCCCATTTTGGCTCCCCTCTTATCCGTCCTCTTCCTCTCACCTGCCTATCACCTCATTATGGTGATCCTCCTTCCCACAGTCTCAAATCTGCCCTATCTTGTATTCTATGAGTTCTCATTCTAGTCTCCACTCTCCTTAGCCATTCAAACTATGTGGCCCTGAATTTTCAAATCCCTTACTCACTCTTCCTTCAGTTAGTCCTGACGAAGGGTCTCGGCCTGAAACGTCGACTGCACCTCTTCCTATAGATGCTGCCTGGCCTGCTGCGTTCACCAGCAACTTTGATGTGTGTTGCTTGAATTTCCAGCATCTGCAGAATTCCTGTTGTTGGCCCTGAATTTTCTAAGTTTTTATGTGATCTCAGTTAAATTTCACTAATTACCAATCTAGTTAAACCAATTTCTCCTCATACAACAATCCTGTCAGCCCAACAATCAGTATGATGAATCTTCTTTGCACTCCTTTTGGTAAGTATACCCCTCTTCAGCACATACCTTCCAATCTTCGAAAAATCCTCAAGAATGCTTGTCAAATGTGATTGCTCTTTCATAAAGCCATGTTGACCATGTCTAATCCTGCTTATACACTTTGTATTTTCCAAGTGTTCTGGAATCACATCCTTTATAATAGAATGGCATCTTCACTAATAATGTAGCTGGTTGGCCTGCAGCTCCCCATTTTCCCTTTTCCACTTTTTCAAAGTAGTGTAGTTATATCTGCCAATTTCCAGTTGAAGGAACTCTTCCATAATCTTTACAAATTTGTACACTGACACAAATGCATCCACTATTTCTATCTCTACTTTTCTTACTGCCCTGTAACAAAGACCATCAGATCTTGAGGATAAATGGGCTTTCCATTCCATTAACTTCTCCAGCGCTATTTCTAACACTTATTTCCTTTAATTCCTCCTTTTTATTGGACTCTTGGTTCCCTACCATTCCTTTGCATTACTTGTATCTTCTTCTGTGAAAACAGAACAGAACCAAAATGTTCATTCAAAAACTCAGCCATTTCATTGTTTTCCATTATATATTATCCCTTATGTCGGAGAGTTACATAGTACAAAACAGGACCCTTCGATTCACATGTCTATGGCGAATGCACACTTATACTAATCC
Organism: Mobula birostris; assembly: GCF_030028105.1. Lineage (NCBI taxonomy): Eukaryota > Metazoa > Chordata > Chondrichthyes > Myliobatiformes > Myliobatidae > Mobula > Mobula birostris. Next base: position 154,331,400 of record NC_092373.1, read on the forward strand.
AATTTGAGTCCATATCCTACTATGCCCTGCCTATTCAAATGCCTGTCTAGATGTCTCTTAAAGTCAAGTCAAGTTGCTTTTATTGTCATTTCAACCATAACTGCTGTTACAGTACAAAACAACGTTCCTCAACACAACACAAAACTACATTAGACGTCAGACCTACACAGGACTACATAGAGTGCACAAAACAGTGCAAGACTGTACAATAATTAATAAACAAGACAATAGGCACAGTAAAGGACAAATTACAACATAATAAATTATGTAAATGTATATAATGTTTTAGCAGGAATTGAGAAAGAAATTAGCAAAAATTGCAAAGGGAGTGGTGTTCAGGGGTGTGTGTGTGCGCGTGTGTGTATGTATGTATGTATGTATGTATGTAGGTCGGTGTCAGACTAGGCTCTGGAAATTCAGGAGTCTAACGGCTTGGGGGAAGAAACTGTCTGGTCGTGAGAACCCGAATGATTCGGGACCTTTTGCCAGATGGCAGGAGGAAGAAGAGTTTGTATGAGGGGTGCGTGGAGTCCTTCACAATGCTGTTAGCTTTGGGGATGCAGCATGTAGTGTAAATGACTGTAATGACGGAAAGAGAAACCCCAATGATCCTTTCAGCTGACCGCACTATCCGCTCCAGGGTCTTGCGATCCGAGACGGTGCAATTTCCGAACCAGGCAGTAATGCAGCTGCTCAGGATACTCTCGATACATCCTCTGTAGAATGTGGTGAGGATGGGTGGTAGAAGATGGACTTTTCTCAGCCTTCGCAGAAAGTAGAGACGCTGCTGGGCTTTCTTGGCTACGGAGCCGGTGTTGAGGGACCAGGTGAGATTCTCCTCTAGGTGAACACCAAGAAATTTGGTGCTCTTAACGATCACTATGGAGGAGCCATCAATGTTCACCAGACAGTGGTCACTCCATGCTCTCCTGGAGTCAACAACCACCTCTTTTGTTTTATTCACATTCAGATACAGGTTGACGGCTCTGCACCAGTCCGTTAGCCACTGCAGCTCTTCTCTGTACGCTGACTCGTCGTTCTTGCAGATGAGACCCAGCAGTCGCGTCACTGGCGAACTTAATGATGTTGCTGCACAGTCGTGAGTCAGCAGGAGTGAACAGCAGTGGACTGAGCACACAGCCCTGGGGGCCCCCCGCCCCCCGTGCTCAGTGTGGTGGTGTTGGAGATGCTGCTCCCGATCCGAACTGACTGAGGGCTCCCGATCCGAACTGACTGAGTTCTCCCAGTCAGGATGTCTAGAATCCAGTTGCAGAGGGAGATATCCAGGCCCAGCAGGCTCAGCTTTCCAATCAAGTGCTGAGGAATGATTGTGTTGAATGCTGAACTGAAATCTATGAACAGCATTCCAACGTACGTATCTTTTTTGTCCAAGTGGGTGAGAGCCAGGTGGTGGGTGGTGGCGATGGCATCGCCTGTTGAGCAGTTGGGACGATACGTGAACTGCAGGGGGTCCAATGAGGGGGGCAGCAGGGTCTTGATGTGCCTCATGATAAGCCTCTCAAAACACTTCATGATGATGGATATGAGTGCAACGGGACAGTAGTCATTGAGGCAGGACACTAGAGACTTCTTCGGCACTGGGACGATGGTGGTGGCCTTGAAGCACGTTGGAATGACGATGCTGCTCAGAGAGATGTTGAAGATATCAGTGAGAACATCTGCCAGCTGGTCTGCACATCCGCTGAGCACTCTGCCAGGAATATTGTCTGGTCCAGAAGCCTTCCGTGGGTTGCCCTTGCATAGAGTTTTCCTCACATCAGCCACGGTAAGACACAGCACCTGGTCATTGGGAGGAGGGGTGGTCTTCCTCGCCACCACATCATTTTCCGCCTCAAAACGAGCATAGAAGTTGTTCAGCGCATCTGGGAGGGAGGCATCACCAGCACAGGCAGGTGATGTTGTCCTGTAGTTGGTGATGTCCTGGATGCCCTTCCACATGCACTGCATGTCGCCACTGTCCTGGAAATGGCTGTGGATTCGCTGGGCGTGTGCACGCTTTGCCTCTCTGATGGCCCGGGACAGTTTGGCCCTCGCTGTTGTTAGGGCTGCCTTGTCACCTGCTCTGAAGGCGGAGTCTCAGGTCCTCAGCAGCACACGCACCTCTGCGGTCATCCATGGTTTCTGGTTGGAGCGTATAGTGATGGTCTTGGACACAGTGACGTCATCAATGCACTTGCTGATGTAGCTAGTCACTGATGCTGTGTACTCCTCTAAGTTGATGGAGTCGCCATCGGTTGCAGCCTCCCTGAACGTGTGCCAGTCAGTGTGCTCAAAGCAGTCTTGAAGAGCAGAGATGGCTCCTGCTGGCCAGGTTTTCACCTGCTTCAGAACTGGTCTGGAGCGTCTGACGAGCGGTTTGTATGCTGGAATTAGCATAACAGAGATGTGGTCTGAGTAACTAAGGTGAGGGCGGGGATCTGCCCGGTATGCGTCAGGGATGTTTGTATCAACAAGGTCCATCGCGTTCGCCCCTCTCGCTGATGATCAGTCCACACGCTGATGGAATTTGGGGAGCACTGACTTGAGATTTGCATGGTTGAAGTCTCCGGCAACAATAAACAGTCCATCAGGATATGCGTTCTGCAGTTCGCTAATAGCCCCATACAGTTCACAGAGCGCCTCCTTAGCATTAGCGCTGGGGGGAATGTACAGACCGACTACAAGGACAGTGGTTAATTCCCGAGGTCTGCATCTAACAGTCACAAACTCCACTAGCGATGAGCAGTAACTAGAGACTAGCACAGAGTTCTTGCACCATTCCGTGTTGATGTATACACACAAGCCACCACCGCGAGCCTTAGCGCACAGAGCTGCTTCTCTGTCGGCCTGAAACAAAGCAAGCCCGTCTAGTTGAATGGCGGCGTCCGGAACTCTGTCGCTGAGCCACGTTTCTGTAAAAACAAAAACGCAGCAGACTCTAGACTCACGCCGAGTAGTCCACTAGAGTTGGATGTAGTCCAATTTATTGTCCAAGGAGCAGACATTGGAGAGCAGAATGGACTGGAGAACCGGCTGGCTAGGGTTTGTTTTCAGCCTAGCACGAACCCCTGCCCGCTTGCCGCGCTTCCACTTCATTGTGATTCTACAGCCCCCATCACTTCCTTTGGAAAAATGTTCTAAATATCAACCACTGTCTGAGTGAAAAACTTTCCCCTCAGATCCACTTTAAACTTCCACCATCTTACCTTAAATCTCTGAACTTGTTTACACAATTGTGAACAAAAATGTTTAAGTACCTACCCTGTATATATCACTCCTAATTTTTTATACTTCTATCAGGTCACCCCCCAACCTCCTTCACTCCAGAGCAAATGCATCCTACCCGATCTCTCCTGAAAACTAAAGTCCTCTAGTCCAGGCAACATCCTGATAGATCTCCTCTGTATTCTCTTCAGCACAATTACATCCTTCCAATGGTGTGGCAAGCAGTTTAGAAGCTATTTCTTCTAAAACCATTAATCCTAAATCTACAGGGAACATACAAAATTCATTAAGCAAAAGCAAATTTTCAAAACTGAATTGAATTGAATTGACTTTATTTCTTACATCCTTCACATACATGAGGAGTAAAAATCTTTAGGTTACAAAGGGAGAATTACTGATCACAGAACTAACTGAACCCTACTAGAATGAATAATCGAATGAAAAAATACATTATGCTTTAAGAATTCAGTGGGTCAAGCAGCATCTATGGAAAGTCAACCTGATGCACAGTCTGATCCAAAGCATCGAATTGCACAAGACCTTGAGACAATAACTTGTATCTTTTGTCTCCACAGATGTGACTTAATCCTTTGAGATATTTGAGATTTTTTTTGTTCCAGATTCCAACATCTGCTGTCTCTTTGATCTCAAATGAACGCAAGGACTGGTTAGGGGCTTAAGTATTTTAGTGACTCACCTTCCATATCTTATTATTTATAACTTTAGAGAATGTCATCAAATTGCCTGGATGTGCACAGCTCCAAGAACTCTCAAAATGCTTGGACTCATCCAGGACTAAGCATTCCCCACAATCTGGACCCCTATTCATCATCTTAAACATAGACATCTTCCACCCACAAACCACGTTGCTACATTACCCATCAGATATTTCCATTACAACACCTCCTAAAATACACAACCTCTAATGGTATGATGACGAAGAACAGCAAGCATGTTTAATTTGCAACTACTGACTTGAAAAATCATCATTCTTTTATTTTATTCTTAACAGGTAAAAATTCTGTTAAGTCTATTCACTACAAATGCTGCAGAGCTTGATTCAGCAACTCATTAAAACATTTTCAAGGACAATGGATCTTAACATTACCATCAATATCCATTCTGTGAATTAAAACAAAATGTTTTAAGGTAGTCCAATAAATCAATAATGATCACAGCTCTATGATTACATATATATAAAAACAAACTTCTCATATAACAATAACAAGATTATCAAAGAAGAAATGAAAACCAGTAAAGGTAGTAATGTGGTTAAAACTCAAAACAAATAAACAGCCCTCTCACCAAGTCAACCCTCTATGTGTGGCATCCAATTTGTTTTTCCTTTAGCACATTATAAGAAGATCTAAACTGTCTACTGACATCTTCTATAAACCTACCAAATACCATGGCGATCTTGACTATACCTTTTCCTACCCTGCCTCCGAATCCAACACAACATTCTCTGCAACCTGTGCCACCTTCAAGGGGATTCTAACACCAAACATGTCTTTACACCTCCACATAACTCTCCGCTTTCCACAGCAATCATTGCCTCTGTGAATCCCTTGTACATTCACACCCCCCCACCCCCCCGCACTAAGTTCCCACCTGGCACATATTGGCAAGTGACAGCAATACTACACTTGCTCATTCACCACCTCCCTTACCTCAGGGCACCAAACAGTTCTTCAAGGTGAGGCAAAACTTCCTTATTGTACTCAAGAACTATTCAATTTTTATAACAGTGAGGATGAAGCTGATCTTAGGCATGGTGGTACGTGCTTTCAGACGTTTTTAATCTTCTGCCCAAGTCATTTGCATCCTCCCCAAAGCTTCCACTTTCTTTCTAAAAAGAGGCAACCAAAACTGAACAATACTCCAAGATTTTTATAGAGCTGCAACATTACCTTGTGGCTCTTGAATTTAATCTCCTGAATAATGAAGGCCAACACATTGTATATGTTCTTAACTACCCTAACAATTTGTGTGGCAACTTTGCGGGATATGGACCCCAAGATACCTCTGTTCTTCCACACTTTGAAAAATCCTGCCATTAACCCTGGCCTCAAATAAGAGCTTCCAAAGTGTACTAGTTCACTTTTCCACGTGACTGGCAACAATGAATTATCAATGGAGTCAGGTTTTATAAAAAAAAAACAAACATTTATTAAACTCTGTTCAAGAATAGAGAAAGGTATTCCAACGACTAACTTAACCAGAAGTGAACTGCTATACGTCAACTCTGGAACAGTTCTTAAAAAGGTAAATTCGAAAGTCCAAGTGATTTACACAGTCAATAAGGAGAGACTTCTCTGGAAATGGATTTCTTCGAAGACGTGGTGTTACTGCTGATTCTTCAAAGGATTCATGACGAAGGAAATAAAACGGCTTAAAGGAACTGACCTTTTTCTGGCAAGTGAAAACTGCACAAACTTCCCTGCTCTTGCAGGAGTTATCTCAGATACAGGTCACCATTTCTGAATGAATACTCAATACGGTCGATCCTTTATTACAGGGGTCCCCAACCTTTTCTGCACCGCAGACTGGTTTAATATTGACAATATTCTTGTGGACCAGCCCACTGGGGGTGGGGATTGTTAATCACGACCAGAATATAGGTGACTCTAGGTCACTTATAAGTGGCTAATACACTCAATTTCGTTTCTAAAAGGGTTTATCTAACAAACTTAATATTAAACACACAGCACATATTTTCCTCCCATGAATATAGTGATAAGTCAATTATAAGTCACTAATAAGTCAATAGCATCGTAACGTTTTAAGTAACATTTGGATATTAAACACAGCGCATATTCCCCTCGTATGAACATATAAAATCATTGCAACACACCAATATCCCTGAATCAGTGGGAGCCCTGGGCTTGTTTCCCTGAAACAAGACAGTCCCATCAAGGGGTGATGGGAGACAGCGATACTCGAAGGGGGTTCCTTATGTACAGTCTATCCCGCAATTTAGTTTTCGTTGCATTCATTGCAGAAAACCCCACTTCGTAGAGATATGATGTTGGAAATGGAAGCAATGTTTTCAGTACTTTCGTGGCTATCTCAGGATATTCAGCCTTGACTTTGATCCAGAATGTCGGCAGAGATGTTATGTCAAACATACTTTTCAGCCCACCATCATTTGCAAGCTCGAGGAGTTGATCTTCTTCCCGCACTGACATAGATGATTCACCAGGGACATTCACAAATGGGTCAAGGACCCATTCCTTTGCACGTCTTGGGTCATTTGCGGTTGGGAAGTAATGCTCAAATTCTGTCCACAGCGAAGATAGGTGATCGCGCACCAGCTGTGAGAAGGACGATGCAGCCTCAGTCTCTCCCAAAATCCCAGCTAATGTTCGGAACATGTCAAATATGCCCCTGTCCACTCGCCATCCCCACAGTTCCAGTTTGGCTTTGAAAGCAGACACTTTATCTGCCAACTTGAAGACAGCTGTCATTCTCCCCTGAAGTGACAAATTGAGTTCATTGAGCAGGTTGAAGATGTCACACAGATAAGTGAGTTTTGCTATCCACTCCTCATCACTGAAGTGTGCTGCCAGTGGTGACCTTTTTCCTGAAAGAAATCTCTGTAGCAGCTCTCTTAACTCAAAAACCCTGGCCAGAGCTCTCCCCCTTGATAGCCACCTGACTTCAGTGCGTAAGAGAAGACGTTTGGGCTCTGCATCTACTTCCTCGCAAAGCTGCTCAAACAGACATGAATTAAGGGCTTTTGCTTTGATGTGATTGATAACTTCAACAACGTTGAAGCTTCTCCCAACAGGTCAGGCAGCACTTGCTTCTGTCCCGCTTGCTCACGTTTTTTTCGCTCAAAAAACTCAATGTGTTTGTCTTTAAGTGCAGGGTGCTTGGACTCAAGGTGCCAGAGCAGTTTTGAGGGCTTCATTGCCTCATTAGACAGCTTGTCTCCACATATCACACACAGGGGGCTTGGAGCGTGCGAGTCACCGGTCGAAATAAAGCCATATTTTATGTACAACTCATCGTATTTTCTGTTGAAGGAAGCTTTCTTTTTTTTTTGCAGTCTTGGCCTTAGCTGTCTCTGCATTATCATTATCGTGAGGCCTATTACGTCCCCTACCACCTTTTCCAAAGAAACTCTCAAGCAACGTTTGCTTTTTAGTCATCGAGTAGTTGTAGGTTAATGACTGACTGATGACCTTGCGTGGGTAATGACACCGCGTGCGTAATGATCTCGCATGCGTTCAAGTTCAACAGTGGGCGTGACAGGGAACGAGGAAAGGTGCAGCTGACTCATATCGTTTCATACGGCCCAGTAGCACATGCTTTGAGGCCCGGTGGTTGGGGACCACTGGTTTAGACAGCATCTGCTGAGCCAAAGTCAATCACAGGACTCTGCAGAGTGGTGAGGACAGCCCAGCACATCTGTAGATGTGAACTTCCCACTATTCAGGACATTTGCAGTGACACGTGCCTAAAAAGGGACCGAAGGATCATTGGGGACCTGAGTTATCCCAACCACAAAGTGTTCCAGCTGCTACCGTCCGGGAAACAGTACCACAGCATTAAAGCCAGGCCAACAGGCTCCGGGGACAGCTTCTTCCACTAGGGAATCAGACTGATTAATTCACAGTGACACAATTGTATTTCTAAGCTATATTGACTGTTCTGTTGTATATCATACTGTACATACTATTTATTACAAATTACTATAATTCGCACATTGCACATTAGGACAGAGATGTAACATAAAGATTTTTACTCCTCGCATAAGAAATAAAGTCAATGCAATTCGAAGTCAACTATTGTTTACCGCCACAGATGCTACCTGACCTGCTGAATCCTCGAGCAGCTTGATTTTTTTGTTCCAGATCTATTTGTAGACACTTACATCTCAATATTAATGCAAGCTTATTTCTTAATCAGATCTCCTGCAGAAGCAATGGCAATAGCACTCACATCTACTGTGATGAAACAGTGGGTTGGTTTCCACCAGGTTTCTTCTACTTTCTAAAAAAAAATGTACAGGCAAGTAAAATTGTAGACATACTACGTTGGCCCCAGAAGCATAGGGACGCTTTTAGGCTAGCCCTAGCACATCCTCGGAAACGTTGGTCATTGACGAAAACACATTTTATTGTATGGCTGAATTAACTCCTGCCTGAGCAAGGACCAAGATCTGCTCCAATTTACAGCGGACACAATCGCACGGCTCTCCACTCAGCCTTGGACCACTTGGACAAGAGCAATACCTAAATCAGACTGCTGTTTATCGATTACAGGTCACCGTTCATCATCCCCTGTCAGTACAAATCAACAAGCTTCAAAACCTGGGCCGTTATACCTCCAGTTGTCACTGGATTTTTGACTTCCTCATCAGAAGACCACAGTCAGTGTGGATCGGTGATGACATCTACCTCTCTCTGACAATTGACACCTTAAGGATGCGTGCTTAGTCCACTGCTCATTGGCCACCAACAGCAGCTCGCCAGAGTAGTCTGTCCTAGGCCAGTCTTTCAAGTTACCCCAGGTCTCTAGGCAAAGATCCTTCCTCTCCCAGGGATGAGATCTTTGGAGCTTCTGTAGCTCCAAGTTTTTACAGGATGGGACAGCTAACCCTATGACCAACTTTCCTCCTTTCACAGCTGGGCTTGGGACCATCATGGTGGAGTTAGTTCACTGATCAACTCACTCTAAGCTCATTACTGTGTGGCTAGGCACAGCTCAAACAGCATCTATAAATTCTCCAATGACACTACAGTTGTTGGCCACATTCCAGATGGTAATTAGGAGATGTACCCTGTACATCTCGATGTACATCAACGAGACCAAGGAATTAATTGTGAACTTCAAGGAAGTCAGGGAAATACACAAATCCTCATTGAGGAGTCAGCAGTGAAAGGGCAAACAGCTTCAACTTACTGGCCATCAACATCTCAGAGGAGCTATCCTGGGCCCAACAGATTGATGCAATCACAAAGGTGGTACACCTGCAATTATACTTCATTAGGAGTTTGATGAGATTTGGTATGTAACTAAACACTCTAGCAAATTTCTACAGATGTACGGTGGACAGCTTTCTGATTGGTTGATTTACCAGCTGGTACAAAGAGTCAAATGCACTGGATCATAAGAGGCGGAAAAGGGTTGTAGACTCAGCCAGACTTTAGTCCCCCTCCCCCCACCACCACAGAGGACACCTTCAAAAGGCCTGCCTCAAAAGACGGCATCCATCATTAAGAATCTCACAACCTGGGACATGCCCCCTTCTCATTACTACCATCAGGAGAAGGTACAGGAGCCTGAAGACCCACATTCAATGGTTAGGAACAGCTTCTTCCCCTTTGCCATCAAATCTCTGAATAGTCCATGAACACTACCTCGCTATTCTTCTTCTGCACTAATTATTTATTATCTTAGCTTATAATTTTTGGTATCTTGCACCATATTACTGCCATAAAACAACAAACATCATGTCATATGTCATTGATGATAAGCCCGATTCTCATTCTGACTAAGGAAGACAAAGAGCCATATGCAATCCTTGATAGATGTTTCATTGCTAAATTTAAGGGGTGTATTGTCACTTCTATGACAGATGAAGACGGAGGCTCTGAGGTCGACGGCAGTTGTTACCAGGTCGGCGCAGTCACTCTTCATGCAAGGACTGAGTTCGTATGACCGCTCTCTTTGCTGGTGTCAGAAGGATGCTTTCAAAATTATTAAATATATATAATTACTGGACTGTAGTTTATATTGCTATCCTTCAGTCTGCTGTGTTTTCTTTCTTCTTGCTGATTGGCAGGTGGGTGATATATTACTTTTTGTGCGGGGGAGGGGTTGGGCATTTGGGGTCTGATGTTCTTGGTGTACTCTGTGTGGGAAGATTGTTAGTTTTTGTGTGTGAGAGAGGGGTAGGGTTTGATGCTATTGTTGCTGTTCATTTTTACGGGGGAAGGGATGGAAGTTTAGGGCTTTAATGCTCTAGCTGCCGTTTTCTGTATAGGTAATCTGTTTGTTTGTGCAAGGGAAGGGTTGAGGGCTTAGGGTTTGCTAGTTTTGTTTCTATTTTTTTTCTTTTTTATCTGGGAGTTTGATGTCTTTTCTTTCAACAAATCCCATGGTTTTCTTTATTTCATGGCTATCTGGAGAAGACAAATATCAGAGTTCTATTGTACATGCATACTTTGACAGTAAAATGAACCTCTGAACCCTTAGAAGGGCTTTAAAATAATAAAATTGAAGATGATAGAGGTCCTTCCCCAGCATACGAATGCCCAGCTTATGTACCATCCTTAAATACAAATAAATGCGAGATACAAAGTATGGATTTGCTAGCTACCGCAGGGCTACACTTACAGGTGTTCCCTGCTTTTCGAATGTTCGCTTTATGACACCTCACTGTTACGAAAGACCTACATTAGTTACCTATTTTCGCTAACAGGTGTTTTCACTGTTACGAAAAAAGGCAGCGTGTGATAAAAGGCAGTGCGCGCCCTGAACAGCCAAGCTCCTCCCACAGAACTACATTTTAGCCAGCATTGCTTAAACACATGCCTGTGAGCATCTGTGTTTTACGTCCATTTATTTTGAGCATCCGTTTGCAAGATGAGTTCTAAGATATCGGAAAAGCCTAAAAGAGCTCGTAAAGGTGTTACACTTAGCCTAAAATTAGACATAGTTAAGCGTTTCGACTGTGGTAAACGAAGTAAGGACAAAGTGAGTGCGGCTTGTGGAAGCTGATGAAGATGATGTTGAAGAGGTTTTAGCAACCCATGACCAAGAACTGATAGATGAAGAGCTGATGCAATGGAAGAGGAAAGGATAACAATCAAAACCGAATGCAGTAACGAATGGACTGAAAGTGAAGTCGTCCAGAAACTGAACGTGAAGCAACTGCGTGAGATTTTTGCTGCAATGATTGCAGAGAAGTACGACTTTAATTTTGAAAGGGTACATAGGTCTAGGGCATATTTGCAAGATGGTTTGAGTGCTTACAAAGAACTGTATGACAGAAAAATGCGCGAAGCTAAGCAGTCAAGCATACTGACGTTTTTCAAGCCTTCCACATCAGCCATAGCAGATGATGAACCTTGACTTTCGACATTGAGGCAGGCAGAAATAGAAGAAGATGACCTGCCTGCCCTGATGGAAACAGACGACGATGAGATGACACCCCAGTGGTCCCAACCTCCGGGCCGTGGACCGATATATTGCCCCGAAGCATGCAGTGGTGGCCGGGACACACCCAGCACATCTTTAAGTAAAAAGCTGAAATAAACAAGTTAATTAATTAGGTGCCACCCGGCACATAAATGTCGGCCCAGATCAGAGGCGATTGCGTCGCCTCTGATCTAGGCCGACATTTACATGCCAGGCAGCACTTAATTAATTAGCTTGTTTATTTCAGCTTTTTTCTTAAAGATGTGCTGGGTGCGTCCCGGCCACCGCTGCACCACTGCCGCTTCGCGGATTGGTATCGGTCGGCAGCCCGGAGGTTGGGGACCATTGCACCACCCCAACCTCCAACGACTCAGCCTAACACGGCGTCATCAGTCTGCTCGGTGCTGTCTTCCTGATTCTGGTAAGTGATACTACAGTGTACATAATTTCTACTTTATATAGACTGTGTATTTTTATGCATTATTTGGTATGATTTGGCAGCTTCACAGCGTAAAGGTTACTGGAGAGAGCGTTTCTGCCGAGAGCGCTTGCGCCATGTTTCTGCCGAGAGCCCTTGCGTGAGATTTTCGCTACGGTGGACAGTGTGGCAATGATTGTAGAAAAGTATTTCTACTTTATATAGGCTGTGTATTTATTCTATCATTCCTGCTTTTACTATATGTTACTGGTATTTTAGGTTTTATGTGTTATTTGGCATGATTTGGTAGGTTATTTTTTGGGTCTGCGAACGCTCACAAATTTTTCCCATATAAATAAATGGTAATTTCTTCTTCACTTTACGACATTCCGGCTTACGGACCGTTTTATAGGAACACTCTACTTTCGGATGGCGGGGAAAACCTGTATATTATGTCATGTGGGAACTCAGTTTGTGGCCTCATTTTCAACTTGCAAGCAGTTAACAGAAAAGGAATCCTACCATAGCCTGGGGACAACATGTGTACAACTAAGGTGTCTACTTCAGGAGGGGATGCAATTAACAAGTGCATCATGAGGGAGAAAAAACATCTGAAGGAAGTGAATTCCCAAGCTGATTGTAGATAATAAAAAATAGCAAAAATTACAACAGAAAATGCTGGAGGCACTCAGCAAATCAGACTGCACCTCTGAAGAGAAAAAGAGTATTAACATTTTTGTTCAGTGACCTTCCCTCAGATCTGAAAAAGTAAGGACATAAGTATGGCTTTAATGAAGACACAGGAGACCGCAGATGCTGGAATCTGGAGTAACATACAAAAAGCTAGAGAAACTCAGCAGGTCAGGCAGCACCTATAATGTAAATACAAAATTCTGCAGATGCTGGAAATCCAAAGCAACACACACAAAATGCTAGAGGAACTCAACATGTCAGGCAGCATTTAAGGAAATAAATAAACAGTCAACATTTTGGGCCAAGACTCTTCCTCAGGAAGTTCAACAAACTGTTGGAGGATTTTACTAGATCGTGCACTGGGGAAGACAGGAATTGTTGATGTTTCAGGTCAAGACACTGTATCAGCATAAGACTATTTTAAGATGCAAGATTTGGGGGAAGCAGCAGGAGACAAAGTGGAGTGGAAAATGTGAATGTGTGATATGATGTCCAAATACAAATATGTTGCTGAACAATCTGACAAAGGCTGATGAATGCATGTTAATCACCATTGATCTCTGTGCAAGAGTATAAATACATGGAAATGAATTAGCACGAAACAATCATGATACAATCATTCAGTAAATCTTTTACTTCCTCCATCAATGTTACCTAATTTAATGTTACAGGTGGTTGACGTTACATCAAAACTATTGAGCTCTGACCCAAGCAGGTTGCTTATCTAAAATTGTTGAACTTAATATCCAGTCACAAGAACTACAACATGCCGATATAGAATCAGAGTTGCTGAACCTTGAGCTGACACTAAGGTTCACTGAAAAAATTCAGATCAAATAAAATGTAATGCCTGGTTAAGGACATGGTTTATTGTACTTCTACTGCTTTGCTGTTAGGTATTGCATTTTAGCAGTTATTCCGCAAAAAACAGTGTGTTCTGCTAGTTAAGCATCATAGACTAGTGTTTTGGCTTCAGATAAGATAAGGAGCCATTTGCTCAATTTAGAATGTTGTGTCAGCCAATTGGGTTTGTCTTTGCAATATTCTGTTCAGTGGGATTCCATGGAATGAGAGAGTTGGGAGGGATCAGCTTTCTAAGGGACAGTGGTCTGGGTTTGTCTCTTTTGTTGGGAGGTATTGGAAAAGAAGGAGGAGTGCACAAGGGAAGGCGTTTGAAAGACCCGAATCAGATCTGTTGACCAAGCACAAGAAGTCCAGTTATGACCTCCGGAAAGCTACTTCATATGCAAAGTTGCAATTACGGACTAAACGAATCACAGAAGGGTCCTCAACAGTTGTGGCAAGGCTTGAATGGTATCATCTCCTACTAGGAAAACCAAACAACCTATATGACAACAAGGTTTCACTCCCAGATGAGCTCAATGCCTTTTATGCTTGCTTTGACTGACAGAACATGGGGCACCTTCACATCCTGCAGAAGGGTGAACAAATGAATGCACCTGGTGTACCTGGCCCAGAACTGAAGACCTGCGCTAATTAAATGGCTGGAGTGTTAACTGACATCTTGAACATCTTACCTCAACAGTCTGAGGTACTGACCTATTTAAAGCAGACTTCAGTTATACTGCTACCCAAGAAGAACATGGTAACCTGTCTCAGTGACTATCGCTGAGCCCTTTCATCCACGGTGATAAAGTGCTTTAAAAGGCTGGCCATGAAGAATATCATCCCCTTCCTGAGGAGTGATTTGGATCTGCTCCAATTTGCCTAACATCACAATAGGTCAACAACAGATGCCATTTCGATGGATCTTCACTCAACCCTGGAACATCTGGACAGTCAAGATGCATACATCAGGATGCTCTTCATTGACTATAGCTCAGCATTCAACACCATCATCTCCACAAAACTGAAACAATAAGCTCCAAGACCTAGGCCTCAAAACATCTTTGTGCAACTGGATCCATGATTTTCTCACTTGCAGACCCCAGTCAGCTTAGTTTGGCAATATCTCCTCCACAATCACCATCAGCACAGGTGCACCACAAGACTGTATGCTTGGCCCTCTGCTTTACTCGCTTTATGTCTGTGAGGCTAAGTACAGCTCCATTGCTATTGCTAAAGCCAATGCTGACAACATCAGCATTGGTTGAATAAAAGGTGGTGACAAATTTGTGTATAGGAGGGAGATTGAAAATCTCAACATCAGCAAAATCAAAGAGCTGATTATGAACTACAGGAGAAAACCTGAGGTCTCTGAGCCAGTCCTCAGAGATTTGAGGTGGAGAGGGTCAGTAACTTTAAATTCCTTAGTATTATCATTTCCGAGTATCAGAGTATTGATCCTAAGACCAGCACACAAGTGCCATTACAAAGAAAGCACGGCAGCACCTCTACTTTCTTACAAGTTAGCACAAATTCAGCATGTCATCTAAAACTATGACAAATTTCTATAGATGCAAAGTGGAGAGTATCCTGACCGGTTGCATCATGGCCTGGTATGGAAACACCAATGCTCAGAATGGAAAATGATAAAAAAGTAGTGGATGCAGCCCAGTCTATTACAGGAAAAATCCTCCCCAACATTGAGCACATTAACAAGGAGCACCGCTACAAGCAAACAGCATCCATCATCAAGGACTCCCACCATACCTAACATGTTCTTTTATCACTGCTGCCTTCAGGAAGAAGGTACAGGAGCCATGACCCCCACATCACAAGATTCAGGAACAGTAATTACCCTTCAGCCATCAGCCTCCTGAACCAGCACGAATAACTTCACTCACCTCAACTCTGAATTGATGCCACAACCTATGGACTCACTTTCATGCACTCTACAATTTACGTTCTCAGTATTTATTTATTTACTACTTATTTGTTATTATTGTTTGATTTTTGTATTTATTGCTCTTTGTTGGTGAGTAGCTTTTCATTGATTGTACTTCTTTGTTAAACTGTGAATGCCCTCAAGAAAATGAATCTTAGGGTACTATATGGTGACAATAAAGTTAAATAATATATTCTTAGACCTTAGGAGCACAAAGTAAACATGCTACGTCGAAGATTTTCCAGCATTCATTAAGACTATTCCATATTAAGTAAAGAAAAAATTATTAACCTCTTTAGAAATTTTCAACTGTTTTCTTCCCCTTTTCAGGAGAGATTCCCAAATTCCAGTGACTTTTGTATGAAGAAATCATTACTGACGTTGCAGAAACAGCCAATGGAAGTCAACATTAACAGATGCATACTCTGGCCAAAAGTACAGAATTCAGTCGTCTAAATAATGAAATGAATTGTATCACCTTTGTTCATGAGGGGTTGCAGGAAATATAAAATTATGGAAAGTATGTACTTTAGGAAGCACTTGTAAAACTACAAAACAAATATAACATTATGGTGAAAAGAATATTAAATCCCACAATTATTTTTCTTTCACAGTGAAAGCAACTCCTAAACAAATCACTTGCAATTCTGAAATCTGTATTATAACTTAATAAATACTTTAAAAAATTACGTTACATACCTGTTCCTGCAAGTCATAGTCATAACTGTCATGGAGCAGAAGACTGAGGACATAGCGAGTGTAGATCATGGCATCGATCCCACATTTCTCTAACTCTTGTCCTAGCCAGGTCTGCACTGGACCCAAAGCTTGAAAGAGAGACATTTCAGGAGCAGATGAGAGGCTTTGGCAAGAGCTTGAAGATTCCTCAGATGGTCGGCCTTCCACAACAACTGCACAGGTTGGAAGCGTAAAGGTATGCTGTAGGCATTCTTAAATCTTGCAGCATTTTCCTGACTGATATTGAAAATTATCTGGAGTTATTCACTCCGGGTGTAATGGTCGACCAATTGCTTGGACTACCATTTATACTGGCTGCAAATAGTCAATAGATGGAAGTTTCATTCCACTGGCATGGCAGATGGCGAGAGAGGATCTCAATTAGCAAAACACTCCCCTGTGCTTGCAAACTTTCAGACAGATTAGACACCTTTCATGGTTCTGTTATTGCAGGACTACTTGTGGTAGAGCCTGAAAAATATGATAGAGGTACAAAAGTGTATTACTATTAAAAATTCCAAATGATGGACAACTTACATAATGTAGTTATAATTCATCATCAGCCAAATTAGTTTACTAAATTGACCAACTTCTGTATATTCCATGTAATTTTTCATCATCTGGCAATGCATTTCTACAACTAATCAAAAATAGACTACATCACAAATGATTTAGCTTTAGGTTATGCTACTGGGAATGATAAAATGGAATCAATTGTCATCCAGAGCTAATCAAGGCAATTTTTAACATTTTCAAGAAATTTCTCTTCACTTGAGAAGATTGGAAATTGTTGATAATATTAAAATTCCCTCTCATCTCCCTCGGCTCCCACAGCATAAGAATTGAACTCATGAATGCTTGATCTGGCAGTCTATTTTTAATAAACCTTAATACTCTTGCCTGATTCAAATATTCAAGGCCCAGCTATAATCACCTCAAAAGGTGAAGAGAGGACAGCACATCACATAATGTGTTACCAGGGGTAACCCAATTTCATGGCTCGATTTCTCAACTCCATGCATTTTTAAGTATATATTTACAAAAACACAAATTATATGGTGTAACAGATAACACTTTCATTATTGAAAAAGCTCATGGCACAAAAATAATAAGTAACAATATAGGATGTGGTTTGATTTTACCTAGTATCAGCACATTGGTGAATTTATGCATGTCTGTGCTATGCTGTGCATCCATGGTATAGTTTGATAATATAGATACAGGTGTCCCCCGCTTTTCGAACGTTTGCTTTACGAAACCTCACTGTTACGAAAGACCTACATTAGTTCCCTGTTTTCGCTAACAGAAGGTGTTTTCACTGTTACGAAAAAAGGCAGCGCGCGAAAAAAAAGCGGCACACACCCCAAGCAGCCGCTCTCCCCCGGATTCGGAACTGCATTCTCGCCGGCATTGCTTAAATACGTGCCTGTGAGCAGCAGTTAGCAAGATGAGTTCTAAGGTAGCAGAAAAGCCTGAAAGAGTTCGTAAGGGTGTTACACTTAGCATAAAACTAGACATAATTAAGTGTTTTGATCGTGGTGAACGAAGTAAGGACAAAGTGAGTTTGGCTTGTGGAAGTTGATGAAGATGATGTTGAAGAGGTCTTGGCATCCCATGACCAAGAACTGATAGATGAAGAGCTGATGCAATTGGAAGAGGAAAGGATAACAATCAAAACCGAATGCAGTAGCAAAAGTGAAGTTGTCCAGGAACTGAACGTGAAGCAACTGTGTGAGATTTTCGCTGCAATGATAAAGTACGACTTTAATTTTGAAAGGGTACATCGGTTTAGGGCATATTTGCAAGATGGTTTGAGTGCTTACAAAGAACTGTATGATAGAAAAATGCATGAAGCTCAGCAGTCAAGCACAAGCCTTCCACATCAGCCACAGCAGACGACGAACCTCGACCTTCAACATCGAGGCAGGCAGACACAGAAGAAGATGACCTGCCTGCCCTAATGGAAACAGACAACACCCCAGTATCCCACCACCCCAACCCCCAAGCCGCGGACAGATACCGATTCGCGGAGAATGCAGCAGTAGCCGGGAGGCACACAGCACATCTTTAAGAAAAAAGCCGAAATAAACATGCTAACTAATTAGGTGCCGCCCGGCATGTAATTGTCGGCCCAGATCAGAGGCGATGCAATTGGCAATCGGCTCTGATCCGGGCGGCACCTGATTAATTAGCATGTTTATTCCTGCTTTTTTCTTAAAGATGTGCTGGGTGCGTCCCAGCCACCGCTGTACCCCTGCATGCTTCGCAGATCGGTATCGATTTGCTGCCCGGAGGGTGGGGGCCACTGCACCACCCCAGCCTCCGACGACTCAGCCTAACACACCATCATGTGTGCTCACTGTCCTCCCGATTCCCGTGATACTACACAGTACATACATTATTTCTACTTTATATCGGCTGTGTATTTTTACGTGCTATTTGGTATGATTTGGCAGCTTCGTAGCTTAAAGGTTACTGGAGAGAGTGTTTTTGCCAACAGCGCTTGCGTGAGATTTTCACTACGGCGAACAGTGCGGCAATGATTGTGGAAAAGTATTTCTACTTCATATAGGCTGTGTAACATCATATCATTCCTACTTTTACTATATGTTACTGTTATTTTAGGTTTTATGTGTTATTTGGCATGATTTGGTAGGTTAATTTTGGGTCTGCCAACGCTCACAAATTTTTCCCATATAAATAAATAGTAATTGCTTCTTCATTTTACGACCTTCCGGCTTACGAACCGTTTCATAGGAACGCTCTACCTTCAGATGGCGAGGGAAACCTGTACTGGATACTAACAAATGTGTTGGGTTTGTGTAAACGAATAATTGGAGATTTTGCTGAATTTTTATAACAAATTAAACAGAAACCTCAGAATCAAAAAAAATGAGAACACCTACTATTTAGTACACTGCTATCCTGCCTAGAGTTAGGATACAAACTGCTGATTCAAAATAACAGTCCTCTCATCCAAATACACTAGTACAAACTCATCCAAACACACTGGTACAAACCCACTCCCTATCTACACCCCAACTTTGAAAATAAAATACTTCCTGGAACTAGACATTACTAGGGAAGGTAGTGTGGACAGCACTAAAATGTGGGATAAAGGTGCACCCTGGCGTGGCATGACATGATGAGTACAAGCTATAGCTGGGAACTAGCAACACCTATTCTACAGGTTGTCAGTTCATCTGGACCCAACAATCTCACTCAACACTACCTACTGGATAAGATGGAAGTTGTTATCCTTCATTACCTTCACAGCTTTGCTCAGCCCAAGGCTTATCTACTGTATCAAACTTTACAGGAACCCTTTCCATACTGAGCAATGGGGCAATTCCTCATTAGATATGTACCAGGTTTTCACACAGCAACACACACACACACAGTGAGAAAGGGAGTATTTACACCAGATTCCTGCTACAGGAGCTCTGAAAGTAACATATCTTTCTACATACAATAAAGCGCTATCACCATCCCTCTAAGTGATGATGCAGTATGCCTTATCGCTCCTTAAAACACATTCTATGCACCTCAAAATATTTAAGAATATTTGATTCACTAGAGTCAAAAGTGATTGGTTTTATCGTGCCTATCACCCCTAATTACACAATTATAACATACAATTTTAAAAGATAGTCACATTTTTTTCTGAAAATATGTGGAAAAGAAATGACCAGTTCCTCGAGTGATAGTTCATCAATAAGTATGTAGAGGTCAAGTTCAATCTTCCCTAAAAAAAATTGACATTCCACATTTGACCATTTTCTGTAAATAGATACTAAAATATTTAGTTTATATCAGTTGAACCAGCGGACTGCTTAACATTTCAGATTACATTCTCCTATTACAGTCATAGGTTGATCAGCAAGACCCCAATTCTTCTTGCCCATGCTGAAAAAATGATCACACACTACCAAACTCTGCTATTACCCTATATCCAACAAGTATGATCCACCCCTTATTTATCAAGGAAAATTACTCATTTTGTTACCTTCCTCATTCAAGGGTGATGAGAAGCAACTTGATTTTGTCACGAAGAATTCTACATCATAACGTGAGTTATAATATGTATTTTAGTGCACCAACATAGGTTGCATAGAACCTGGTAGGGGCCCATTAAAGATATGTTGGCTGGCCTGCTCCTGTCAGAACAATTGTTTTGTTAAGAATGCATTGCCTGGGAAATTCAGCAGCACAAGTTCAAAGCTGCCATGCAGTATTGAAGAGGTCTTGCAGACTCACAGGTACTTCCTTTACTAACTCTTCCTTCAGTTAGTCCTGACGAAGAGTCTCGGCCTGAAACGTCGGCTGTACCTTTTCCTAGAGATGCTGCCTGGCCTGCTGCGTTCACCAGCAACTTTGATGTGTGGTACTTTCTTTTATCTGCTTTGCCATTGCAAAGACCTTAAAACTCATGAAGGAAGTAAGCAAGTCTAGGGCTACGTCTACACTACGCTGGATAATTTTGAAAATGCTGGTTTCAAGTAAAAACGATAGGCGTCCACACTAAGCCTTTTTCAAAATATCTCCGTCCACATTAGACAGATATTTGGGTGAATCTCCTCCAACAAGGCATGCGCAGGACACACAGAAAACAAGTGAAGAGGAAACGATATACTTGGTGTGCGTTTGTCCAGTTACAGAGTAGAAAAACTTAAAAGGAATTGCTCTTGGCTCTCGCGCAGGAGGACTTAAAACTAAAAAAAACAAATACTGGAGCGTATGGAGGCAACCGACAGGGAGTTCACGGACAGTATGACCCAGCTGACAACGGACATTGAAAAACTGACTAACTCTGTTGCATTAATAAAGCACCTTGTTAAAGGTATAAAACATGTCTACATCAGTGTTATCTTATATTTCCATACAATGTTACATTAGGCTGTTACACATCTATTGTCAGAGAAGTACTTGCATAAATAGGTAAAGCACCTTCATACAAGCAAGGACAGAAAACAGGGCAAAGTGAGTATACTTATTTATTCAGAAAGCTATGGGTCAAAGTATTTGGTGAGTACATTTCTAACCCTTCTGGCTTCAGTCTCGTTGCCAGCTGTTCTGAAGTTGTTAGGTTCTGCGAAGCGCAGAATCAAATATCGCTGCGATGATTGTACGCTCTAGTATCAATTCTTTGGTGACAATAAAGTAGTAATAATAATAATAACAAGAAGAATAATAATAAGAACAATGAAATGCCGCGCTGTCGCCATCTGTTCCGGCACGTCATGACAGCGGTTTTGAAAAGCTCCGGTTACCCCGTACACACTGCAATGGATATTAGGCGTTTTCAGATTTATTCACTCTGGAGACCGTTGCTGAACATCTCCGTTTTCGGGGGCTGAAAACGCCGTTTCAGTGTGGACAGAAGGTCAAAACGAAGAGAAAAGGCTTCGTTTTCAAAATTATCCAGCGTAGTGTGGACATAGCCTAGGATTGCAGCTGCATTGAAGGTAGTAGTAAGGAAATGGTGGGGTGGGTGGAGGGCAGGTAATGGAAGGCACAAGGATCACAAAGGCATTCACAGTTGGTACAAAAATTCAAGTGATCTGGTTATTGCGGTGGGGTAGGTGTTGACTGACAGATAAAAGAATGGAAAGAATGAAATCAGCACACAAGAGGTAAAGGTTCAGTGGTAATATATCACTTCCCTTTTCCTGAGATTTGCTCTATTATAGATTAGTTACAATTTCTGTACAGTTAGTTCAGTTTCACTCTAAACAATACCCCACCACAAGAATTGAATTTCACTGAGGAAAAACACTGGAATTATCTCTCCTTAATTCTTCTAAGTTTTCTGCCTGGAGATGAAAAATAATGAAGTTTACAAGTATGTAAGCTTTCTCCACATTCAAAGAAAGAACTGTAATGGCATTTAATTTTCATGTTTAATTATTGGTAGAGAAGGAAGCCATTTCACCACATAACTGTGGCACCTCAATGGAAGTGCATCCACTTCACTCTATTCCCACTTCTCTTTATAATACCCTTCTAAGGTTTTTGCAAACATATGTGGGTTTTACCCACATAATTCACATTCCCTGCATAAATTTCACTTCCATGACTATCCTGGCAGACCAGTCTATCTTCCAAGAGCCAAAACCACTTCCCTTATTTTTTCATTGATTATGCAGCCTGTGATTAAAGAAGATAGTCATTTTCCTCTTCATAGCATCAGTTTCTACTATTTTAATGAATAATACTGTGCTAAGTAAATCTCTTTTGGTCTCAATACATTCATTCTCAAGTAGAGAGTTGCTAACAAGTAAGTATGTTGAGCTTAACCAATTATTTCTATACATTTATCCTTATCTCATTTCTTTTGGACATCATTCCTCCTTCATTAAATGTTTGTTCTCTACATTTCTCTGCATTGTCATGATATCTTTCTGCCAGTCTGCTAGCTTTACAAATAGTCCTTCCACAATCAGCCACAGTCACTTCTTTTGATCCATATTTAAGTCCCAAGATAGTCGTAAATTATTTAGAAGTTTCATGTAACTTAATTTTATCTTTTAAAGTGTACAGATCAATACTTACTCACAAAAATTCCTTTAAATTTAACTTATACAATTTGCTTTTTAAATATTCAGATTAACCATTTTATGAATAATGCTGAACATTGATTATATTTTGTTTTCACACTGGATGGTTGCCTTCATTCCTTGATACGATCACTTGAATTGGGAATGCTCCTACTTTGGATGCCATTCTGTCCAATTCAGTTGAAAAAAGAGAGCTGTTGATGTCAACAAATGCTACATAGCAAGGTCTCTTGTTCCAATTTCTTTTCCAACTTAAGTGCCTTGATGTTGAGTCATTGTTATCAATGTTATTTTTTGTAAAATGCTATCATATGACTTGCTTGGTTTTTTACAATTTCCTAATATCTCTTCCAGAAATACCTTAATCATCACCTTTATGAGCAATAGCAATTATGGTTTTGGTCAAAGAATAGTCAGGCTTTCTTTCCTATTTTTCTGAACTAGTTCCTCTTTTATCACAGAGAAACTGCAATCCCTTCACCCCCAAGTACTTGGGTGTGCATACATGCACACATGCCTGTCCGAACACACTCTCACACAAAATTACAATTTTTGACAGCTTTCATTATCAAATATAAAGTGTATATGAAAACTACCATTGAATATAATTCATGTAATGCAATCCTCAAGACTCGTTAAATTGCCAAATGGAATTGGATGAACCCCGATTCAGGACGCCGAGTTGTTGATAGATAGGACATATGGAGAGGTAGCTACACCCAAGGTGCAAGCCTGTGCAGATTACCCCTGAGGTCATTCCACTTAGGATACTATTGAGGGGGATGACCTCGCAGAGAACTGTCACAGCACTCAGGTCTCTGGGACTGAGTCTGGCTCTCTGACTCAAAGTGAAGGGGGAGAGAGTTGAGCTGTGGTGATAGGGGATTCGTTAGTTAGGGGAACAGAAAGGAGGTTCTGTGGATAAGAACAAGATTCTGTGAATAACAATGAATGGTATGATGCCTCCTGGATGCCAGGGTTTGGGACATTCCGGATCGAGTCTGCAGCAACCTTAAATGGAAGGGTGAGCAGCCAGCAGTCATGGTTCATGTAGGTACCAATGATCTAGGTAGGAAGAGTGATGAAATTCTACAAAGTGATTTCAGGGAGTTAGGCACTAAATTAAAGAGCAGAACATCCAGGACTACAATCTCAGAATTGTTAACCGTGCCACATGCTAGTGAGGCCTGAAATAAAGAGATAATACTGTTTAACACATGGCTAAAGAGTTGGTGTAGGAGGGAGAGTGTCAAGTTTTTGAATCATTGGGCTCTCTTCCAGGGAAGGTGACCTGTAAAGAAGACTTGTTTGCACCTGAACTGGAGAAGGACTAATATCCAAGCGGGAAGGTTTGCTCGTGCTTGATGTGACAGAGTGCGATGGAATAAAGAGGGGAGGGGTGGCATTACTAGTCAGGGACAATGTCACTGCTGTGCTCAGTCAAGACAGATTAGAGAACTTGTCTAGTGAGACTCTGAGAATGGAACTGAGGAATAAGAAAGGTATGACCACATTAATTGGACTAAGTTATAGACCACTCACCAGCCTGCAAGATTTAAAGGAACAAATTTGTAGAGAGTTCGAAGATTTTTGCAAGAAGCCTAAAATTCTGACAGCAGGTGATTTCAACTTTCCGGATATTGACTGGGACTCCCATACTTTAAAAGGGCTGGATGGGATACAGTTTGTCAAATACGTTCAGGAAAGTTTCCTGAATCAGTACATAAGAAATCCCAATGACAGAGTGTGCGATACTTGATCTCCCAATAGAGAATGAGACAGGGCAAGTGACAGAAGTTTGCGTCGGGGAACTCTCTGCATCATAATACCATTAGTTTCAAAATAAATATGGAAAAAGACAGATGCGGTCTGCAGGTTCAGATTCTAAGTTGGAGAAAGAGCAATTTTGATGGTTATCAGAAGGATCTGGCAAGTGTAGATTGGGATCGGCTGTTTTCTGGTAAAGGTGTACAGTCGGCTCTCCGTATCCACGGATTCAACCAACCGCAGATTAAAAATACTGTACAGGTTTCCCCCACTATCCAAAAGTAGAGCGGAAATGGCGTAAAGCGAAGAAACAACTACCATTAATTTATATGGGAAAAATTTTTGGGCATTCCCAGACCCAAAAAAAACCTACCAAATCATACCAAATAACACTAACATATAGTAAAAGCAGGAATGATATGATAAATACACAGCCTATATAAAGTAGAAATAATGTATGTACAGTACAGTATAGTTTCACTTACCAGAATTGGAAAGACAGCGAGCACACTGGAAGATTCACAATTTTTCTATCATACAGTTATTTGTAAGCACTCCAAACATCCTGAAAACCTGCCCTAAACCTACATGCCCCTTCAAAATTAAAGTCATACTTTTCTGCAATCACTGTCAATCGTAGCGAAAATCTCACGCAGTTCAAAGCTATGGCATGCGCACTGCCTCTATAACGGCTCGCTGCAAAACAAACGCTGAACGTTATTTTCGCTGAGGCAGCATCTGCGTTCTCAGAAGAGCTACGATGGTTGCATCTGTACTGAACATGTACAGACCTTTTTTTCTTGTCGTTATTCCTTAAATACAGTATAACTATTTATATAGCGTTCACATTGTATTAGGTATTATAAGTAATCTAGAGATGATTTAAAGTATATGGGAGGATGTGCGTAGGTTATATGCAAATACTACACCATTTAGTACAAGAGACTTGAGCATCCACGAATTTTGGTATCCGCAGGGGTCCCGGAACCAATCCCCTGCAGATACAGAGGGCCGACTGCACCTGGTAAGTGGGAGGCCTTCAAAAGTGAAATGTTGAGAGTACAAAGCTTGTATGTGCCTGTCAGAATAAAAACTAAAGGTAACAGGTTCAGGAACCTTTGTTTTCAAGAGCTATAGAGGCCCTGGTTAAGAAAAAAAGGTGTATAGCAGATAGGAACAAATGAGCTACTTAAGGAGTATAAGAAATGCAAGAGAACACAAGAAAGAAATCAGGAGAGCTAAAAGAAGGCACAAGGTTGCCCCAGTAGATAAAGTAAAGGAGAATCTTAAGGGATTCTACAGACATGTTATGAGCTAAAGGATGGTAAGGGACAAAATTGGTCCTCTGGAAGATTAGAATGGTAATCTATCCTTAGAGCCAGAAGAGATGGGGGAGATCCTTAATGAATATTTTGCATCTGTATTGACTTTGGAGATGGACACAGACTATATAAGTGAGGAAAAGCAGTAGTGAGGTCATGGAACCTATAAAGATTACAGAGGGGGATGTGTTTGCTGTCTTGAGGCAAATTAGGGTGGAGAAATCCCCACAACCTGACAAAATGTTCCCTCGAAACTTGTAGCAGGCAGGTGCAGAAATTGCAGGGCCCCTAGTGAGATATTTAAATCATCCTTTGCGACAGGAGAGGTACCAAAGAATTGGAGGATAGCCAATGTTATTTTACTGTTTAAGAAAGGCTCTAAGAATAAACCTGGAAATTATAGGCCTGTGAGCCTGACATCAGCAGTGGGAGAGTTACTGCAGGGTATTCTAAGGGACCGGATATATGAGTTTTTGTACAGACATGGACTAATTAGAGATAGTCAGCTTGGCTTTGTATTGTTAAGTTGTATCTAACCAACCTTAGATTTTTAAGAAAGTTAACAGGAAAGCTGATGAAGGCAAAGCAGTAGATGTTAACTACACTGAATTAGCAAGGTCCCACATGGGAGGATATTCAAGGAGGTTCAGTCACTCGGCATTCATGTTGAAGTTATGTTGGGGAGGCCTACTTTGGAGTATCATGTGCAGTTTTGTCCACCCATCTACAGGAAAAATATAAACAAAAGTTGAAAGAGTACAGACAAAATTTTACGAGGATGTTGACAGGACTGGAGGACCCGAGTTATAAGGAAAGATTGAATAAGCTATGACTTTATTCCTTGGAAAATCGAAAATTGAGGGCACATTTGATAGAGGCATACAAAATTATGAAGGGTATAGATAGGGTAAATGCAAGCAGGCTTTTTACACTGAGGTTGGTTGGGACTACAACTGAAGGTCACGGATTAAGGGTGAAAGGTGAAAAATTTAAGAGAAACTTAAGGGGAAGCTTCTTCACTTAGAGGGTCACAAAAGTGTGGAATGAGCTGCCAATGCAAGTGGTGCATGCAAACTTGATTCTCAAGAGAAGTTTGGTAGGTACATTGGTGGTAGGGATATGAAGGGTTAAGGTCTGAGTGCAGGTCGATAGGAGTAGGCAGTTTAAGTAGTTTGGCATGGACTAGATGAGCCAAGGGGCTCGTTTCCGTGTGTGTATATTTCTATGACTTTAAGACGACCATACAAAATGCTGAGTCACTGTTGTTGATCATGTGCAAACAGCAGATTGTATCTTAATAGCACTGAACAATCTAAATGTTGCTGTAACTACTGCAATATGAGAGACAAACTCATTACCAAGGCAAAGACGCAATTTTCAGAGAAAAACCAGGAACTCCAAGAGAATGGGTTCATACGAAAAGTAAGTGAATACACTTTTAAAATGAGTCAGTGTCATTCATCATACTTACATAATCCAAAGTTCTGGTCAGCCTCAGATACATCGATGGTACAGTCAATGATTTAACCAACAGACAACCCAAAAGCACTCATCACTTTAAGTACTTGAACAGTCAAATTGTATCAGTAAACGACACACAAATATACCACACAGCTGCCTCAAAAAAATATCAATTCTTTCAACTTAGGAAAATCATTTGGCTTGCGTACAATTATTGTACTTTCAAATTTCCTAGAATAGGCTCCTACTACCTTGTAAATTTCTATGATTCTATGAAATGTTATACTATTCATTAATTGAATTTTATTTTGTGCTTGTTTTATCTGTTTTTAAACAAATGAAACAATCAAATACTTTTTTAATTGTTCTTAGCTCTTGCTGCTAAATGCTGAAGGTGAATGATCAATAAAATTATACTTTAGCAAGGATGTTGCTGAAAATAAAATTTCGGCATAACAATATTAAGAGATTTGTAATAAATGAATATGTATAAATGAACGTAGATAAACCTCCAATCAAACAGAGCTTCAGCTTAACATCTCATTTTCAAAGATGTCACTGATTTTTCAATACCGTATGGGAGTACCAGCCAAGATTTTGGTATTTGTGACATTGGGATGGACTTGAACCCACAACCTGCTTACTCGTAAGTAAAAGCCCTTCTAACTAAGCCATAATTTGCATGATCTTTCAAAGCAATATATTTATAATAAGGCCCGACAAAAGAGCGATTGAGTGTTCATGGAAAATAGTACAGAAGGAACCCACTGGATTACTTGAGTCATTACCACGATCTCCCATCTCAATTCCACTTTCCACAAATCCCTTGCTGCCTTGAAATCTATCTTCTTCTTAAATATCTTAAGCAACTTAGCGTCCACCATTTGTGGTAGAGAATTCTTAGCATCCCTACCCTTTCAATAAAATATTTTCATCGCAGTCTTAAATGCCTTGTTTTGTATTTAAGACTGTGAATGATC
Source organism: Mobula birostris (assembly GCF_030028105.1). NCBI lineage: Eukaryota > Metazoa > Chordata > Chondrichthyes > Myliobatiformes > Myliobatidae > Mobula > Mobula birostris. The sequence continues at coordinate 154,359,500 of NC_092373.1, forward strand.
AGTTTAATCCCCTGTCTCCCAGCAAGGAGAAACATCCTGCAACTAAACTGTCAGAATTTTGTATGGTTCAACAACAACCTCTCTCATTGTTCTAATTCTGACAGAATACGGGTCTCATCATGCATCCAGGCATTCCATGAATGAGTTTGAATAGATCTTTGCAAGTGTATGCCATCTTAAGTCAGGAGAGCAAAACTACACATACTTCAGATACAACTTCACTAAGGCCCAATAAAACTAAATTCAATGTGTTAATCATTTTGCTTCAACAATATAAATCAGTATTCAATATTTTGAAGGTTTTCAAAAATATTTAGTTTGTAAAACAAAACAGCACTGAGTAAAATAAGCATGTTTTAACATTTTTTTACCTAATTGTAGCTGGCAGTGGCAAAGAAGGATGTTAGATTACTGACAAAAGTAAGAATGAACATTTGGGACAAAAGGACAGGGTCAGCATTCCCTGTCATTGCTCTTGTGTCCAAGAGTTTGATGCAATAGATGACATTTGGACATCACCAGCAGTAATAGATTGTATTCCAATAAGGAGTTAATTATCATCCCGATTTAGAGGTTACTTCTTTTTTAAATTGTATGTTGTATTAATACAAATACAAGAGATTCTGCAGATTCTGGAAATTCAGAGCAACACACACACACACACACACACACAAAATGCTGCAGGAACTCAACAGGTCAGGCAGCATCTATGCAAATGTATAAACAGACAATGTTTCAGGCAGAGACCTGATGTATAATTATATTATTACTTTGTTCAATAGATTCCTTTACCATTTCTTACAGGATTGCAAAGATCAGCTGTTTATTTATTAATTTGCTTCCTAATCTGAACAAAGATCATTTTGCATATCATTACATACATTTCACCATAAACCAAGTATTAGCTGCTAATGATATATACCAGGCTTTTTAAACATCCTACATCAATGGTCCTGAAGATTGACTGAGAAACGTATAACCTGGAAAAGAATAGAAACCATGCTACAGCAGATATGATGTAAATCATGTTTTTCTCCAACTTAAATTAATGTACACAATCGAAAGCATAATCTATAAGTAATGTCTCATGAAGTACTTGTAAATGGTAACTAATGTAGGTTCAATTCAAAAATTCAAGGATTCATCATTTGTATCTGTGTCTGACTGGCATATCACAAGATCCACTTACATCACCAACACAAAAAAAATTAATGTCAATCTACCGCTTAATTTCCTGAAGATTACATGTTCTATAATGAATACTGTTGAAATGTTATGAAATAATGTGATCCATTATGAACAAAACTGGCACTGCCAAATTCAAAACACAGTCCAAAGACAGTAACATGATCCAGTAAGCTACTTAATTTCTTACTTAGAGCAATTCTCAACATAACTGGAAAAAAATTACAATTCATGCTACTCTCTTAACATTAAACCAAGATTTGCACCTTAACATAAACTCAAACTTGGTTATTCATAATGAATACATTTTTCTCATCACAAATGAAAAATGTTTATCTAGTTTAATATTGCAGCAATGAGACTTTGGTCACGGAAAGAGCAGTTATTATGATGTTGCTCTATTCACTGGTCATATAGCTACCAATTATACAGTCATCCGTGATCTATGCTACTATAGGTCCTTGTCTCTGCTTGCAGAAGCATGTACTTACTAGTCCAGAAGAGGCACATTATCCACAGTAAGACATGTTATTGAACTACAAGCTTGTCTGCACACTAAGCAATGGATGGTACTAAGGTAATCATAAAGGTTCTGGGATTTGCAAATCTGGGTTACCTGGTGTCAGCTTTCCAACATCGCTAATACCAACGATCGTCAGTACATTTAAAAGTCATGAGAAACTTGTGTGAAGCATGCTAAACAGAAATTTATTTGGAGAAGGCTATGAAAGGCAGTAAATCTTTAAAGTACCCTATAGAACGTGGCCTAGTAACTTCCTGGGAGCATTTGGAGAAGCTCCAGAAGCACACTTAATACACCAAATCAAGAGAAACCGGCTATGATAACTATTGCTCCACTGACTTCTTTCATTTACACAGAGAAGATGACAGAAATCATGTTTGAAAGCCTGAATATACCAGTAATGTACGTGGCTATTCCTACAACTCTCACACTGCATGCATCAAGAAGAACGCAGGATATAGTTCTAACAGTGGCTTTGGATTAACTGATGCTGTCACTGTTTTGAAAACTACTACCTGCCCAATGCTGTTAAAAGACTTAAATTGTCAGGAAATTATATTACCGAAAATATAAAGATTCCTGTATGAAAGTGAATATCCTAAGTACAATCCTTAAAGAAACTTTTGATAACATTAAGGAAACATTATGTTATGTTGCTCCTGACAATGAACTAGAGCAGAAATATCAGATGGGCAATCAACAACAGGAATACACATTTCCTGATGAGAGTCCAATCACAATCCAAAAGGAGCTCCTCAAAGTACCAGGACTAGGTGTATAAAATGATGGGGTACATCGATTGTGTGGATAGCCAGAGGCTTTTTCCCAGGGCCGAAATGGGTAATACGAGAGGGTGTAGTTTTAAGGCGCTTGGAAGTAGGTATAGAGTGGATGTCAAGGGTAAGTTTTTTCACTCAGAGAGTGGTGGGTGCATGGAATGCACTGCCGGAGATGATGGTGGAGGTGGCTACAATAGGGTCTTTTAAGAGACTCTTAGGATACATCCACACTAGACCAGATAAATCTGTAACCGAAGTTTTTCTCTTCGTTTTGACCCTCCATCCACCCTAAAAACGGAGCTTTTCCAAAACACTCTCCAGAGTGTTTAAATCTGAAAACACCGGTTGGGCATTGTAGTATGTACGGGGTAACCGGCTAATTTTAAAAACGCTGTCATGACGTGCCGGAACAAATGGTGGCAGTAGTGCGGCATTTCATTGCTTTCTTGAACGCAACCTCCAACACAACAACAATATTTGACAATAGATGTGCAACAGCCTAATGTAACATTGTATGGAAATACAAGATAACACTGATGCAGACATGCTTCATACATTTAACAAGGTGCTTTATTGATGTACTACTTGTGCAAACATTCAATAGATGCAATTGTCTCTTTTGCCCAGTAACTCGTTTTATTGCATGTTAAATACAGCAAAATAATACACAAAGACGTGGCAAAAGTAAAGGCAAACAAATGAGGTAACAGCAAACCACATCAAAGTTGCTGGTGAACGCAGCAGGCCAGGCAGCATCTCTAGGAAGAGGTACAGTCGACGTTTCGGGCCGAGACCCTTCGTCAGGACTAACAAATGAGGTAACAGCAAATTTCACTTTCACCCAGTAACAAGCCTTATTGCATTTAGTTGTAGCTGTCAGCCCTTTCATCGATGAAGAGACTATGGCTGTAGGAAATGTTTCTGGACAAACGCGCACCAAGTCTTTCATTTGGTAATTTCCATTTAAGTTTTTCTAGTCTGTAACTGGACAAACGCGCACCAAGTATACCGCTTCCTCTTTGCTTGTTTTCTGTGTGACCTGTGCATGCCCAGTGGGAGGAGATTCACCCAAATACCCATTTTAATGTGGACAGAGGTATTTTCATAAACGCTTGGTGTGGACGCCTATTGTTTTTAAGTGAAACAGGCGTTTTCAAAGTTATCCGGTCTAGTGTGGACGTAGCCTTAGAAAGGTACATAGAGCTTAGAAAAATAGAGGGCTATGCAGTTTCTAGAGTAGATCACATGGTCGGCACAACACTGTGGGCCTAAGGGCCTGTAATGTGCTGTAGATTTCTAGCTTCTACGTTTACTTAACAATAACCAGTGCATATTTGCAAGAAACCAGAATTCATGAACTGATCTGTAGAAGTATTTTAAGATGCGATAAATACCTGAGGAAAGACCTAATTAGCAATATAATGCTCTCTGGTGGTTCCACACTTTTCCCAGGAATGCAAGATTGCTCAATGAGAGTAAGTGTCAAGTACCCAATGGACTACAAACTAATATCTTTGCACCACCAAACAGGAATTATTCTGCTTGGATGGGTGCATCAGTTTTAACTAGCTTGCCAATATTTAAGAATATGTGGGTCACTTGTAATAATCATAGAGAATTATAGGCCAATAACAATTAACAAAAAGCATTTTTAGGGATTAAACAATGAATTGAAATTTGCCTGGAGATGATCAAATACATTAATAAACAGCCCAAAATTAACTATTGTGTTTTAGTCAAATTAAAGAATTAAATAATTTACACAGAGGGTAACTAGTACCTGAAGCGAGCTGCCAGAGATCACTGGAGCAACATTTAAACGGGATTTGGATAGGTACATGAAGGGGAGGGACTTAGAGGTTTATAGGCTGAACCCGAGTTTCTGGAACCAGCAGGAAAGATGCTGTAGTCGGCATAGACCATTTGGGCTGAAGGGCCTGTTTCATGCTTTTTTACTCTACGGCTCCCATTTGAACTTCTCCAATCGGATCACTGCCATTACAAAAAAAAGGTAACATCCTGCATCATTGATGAAAGAATAATCTCTCTCCTCAGCTTGAACACTAAATCAACTGAAATGGTTGACCTCATTCTCTTCAAATGCTTTTTCTTTCATCTTCAAGCTGACTGTAGTTTCCCCTTGCCTAGTTGTATTCTGATCTATCGCATTATTCCAGAAAATCCTTGCAAGTGTTTCTCAATCTCATACAGCAGCATCACCAGAAGGTCCTCATGGATCCTTACCTGTCTGGATATTTCTTTTACACAACAGCACCATATTGTTCAAAAATATCATCCAAAGTCACTAGTTTCTATATGTATGCTAAGAAACTCACAACAGATACTCAGGAAATTGAAAGGAGGCCACATTTTAGTATCCAACTTTAAAGACTGTTCTTTTGAATGATCATAAGTGATTTGAATAAACATCTTCAGATGAATACAGCTGCATTTCAGGTGTGAACCAACAAGATTTCAGATTCAGAATCAGAATCAAGTTAAATATTACTGGCATAAGTAGTGAAGTCCTGTATGTCAACTGTACTCTTTTACATAGATGCTGCCTGTCCTGCTGAGATCATCCAGCATTTCATGTGTGTTGCTTGGATTTCCAGCATCTGCAGATTTTCTCTTGTTTGTGTAGTGAAATTTGTTGTGGCAGCAGTACTTTGCACTACATAATAAAAAAAAACCTATAAATTACAACAAATATATATAAAAAGTAAATGAAATAAATAGTGCAAAGAAAAAGAACAAAAATAGTGAGGTAGTGTACATGGATTCGTTGTACATTCAGAAATCTGTTGGCAGAGGGTAAGAAGCGTGTGTGTCTTCAGGCTAATGTACCTCCTCCTCGATGATAGCAATGCAGACATCCCACCCTGCAAAAACTCATTTCAGGGAGTTCTCAACCGGAAGTCTCAACCTCACAGCAGTCTGTGTCAATGAATTTATTAATTTTGCAAGACATCAGATTCACAAGTGTTCTGTGAGACAGTTCACTTCTGAATTCTGTCTTAATGTGCCATGTTCACAATAGCTGCTGTCTTCATTGATGAGCAGGCATAGTTTTTTGCTATTTCTGAATCAGGAAACATTTTCCTGAATAGCTTGCCTGTGTTCTTACATACTTGGAATGGCAGGTTATGCTCAATGATGAAAGATGTAAAGTACACCTCAGCTCTAGTGACCTTCTCTGTCAGACTTTGGTGTTCTGCTGAAAAGAACTGTGAAATACTTGAAGCAGCTTTCCCTGCACTTAGCCTCCCTAATATGTTGTGGTCCCTAAAAGAAATAAAAGCATAAGGTGTATCCTTATTACAGGTGTGTGTCGCTTAACATCCATTCGGACAATGTCCGATCGCATATACATCCGTAGTCACACACATACACACATTGCCTGCAATAGTTGGGATCAGAATTTACATCGAAATATAGGGGATTTAAAATGAGTGATTTAGAAGTTCTGTATCTTCAAGTTCAAGTTTATTGTCATCTGGCTGATTGTCCACAAATGAAACAACTTCTGTCCGGACCACGGTGTAGCTACAATACATATATCACGCACACCACATAAAACAATATATTACCATATTATTTAATAAAGCGCAACTCAAAATGCATATAAAGTGTGCAGCACAGGTGAACAGTTCGCTGTCCTAATGACGAGACCTCAGTGGGGGCCGGGTATTTATTAAAGTCAGTTTTTCTTCTGAAAACGGCTGCGCTTAAACCCAGCCCATCACGGGCTTTGATGTACCTGTAAGTGGAAATGTTTCAGGGAAAAAACCCCGAAGAATTTGCTTGACGCGAGCGCGTTTTTAAAGATGTCTTAGCGAACGATTTTGGAATTTCACTCCAATTTAAACCCCGCTCTAATCCCCTTTAAGATGACAACGCGTCCCACCCATATAGGACAGCCTCGTGTAGTCAGGTTGTCACCGCCAGCCTTGGGAGTTTCTTTGCCAGGCTTTTGTACTTCCATCACTGACAGTTGTCCGGATGATTTCAGCGTCATTACAGAATTACAGATGGCATTAACTGAACTGATGAAATATGGAAGAAAGAGGTCGACTATAAAGCCCGCCCACAGAGAAAATTGATGGGTCTACCTAGCACAAAGAGAGATCAAGCAGGATTCATTCATTTTCTTTCTTTTTTTCCCCCCTCTCCCTCTCTAAAAAAAAATCGATTTCCGGGATATTGTATATAACTTAAGGGAATCAGGGAACTGCTATCAATATGTAGGAAACTCCCGGAACTCCCGGCAGAGGTGGGATATCTGCAATTACGGCCTGGGTGATGTGGGTCCTTAATGATGGGTGCCGCTTTTTTGGTCTATAGATAGATAATTTTTACCTTGCATTTTATCTGTTTGCAAATCTCAGAATTACCACAAGATTTAACATTCAAAATCTACAGACTGAAATGCCAAATCACAAGTAGATTTTGAAGCATTCTCAAGTGACTTAATTAAATCACTGAAAATGCTTCCTGAAATGTATCTTTCTCCCCCTCAGTAAATGAAAATACTAAACATGATAAAGTCAGCAGATGCTGGAAATCCAAAGCAACAAACACAAAATGCTGGAGGAACTCAGTAGGTCAGACAGCATCTTTGGAAATGAATAGACGGTCAATATTTCATGGTGATACCCTCCTTCAGTTCTAAGAAAGGGGAAGATGCCAGAATAAAAAGGTGGGGGAAGGGGAAAAAAGCTAGATGGAAGGTGATAGTCATACTTTATTGATCCCGGGGGAAATTGGTTAATAGATGAAGCTGGCTGAATGGGAAAGGTCAAGGGCTAGAGAAAAAAAGAGTTTGAGAGAAGAGTTGACAGTAGGAGAAAGGGAAGGAGGGGACCCAAGGGGAAGTTATGAGCAGGTGAAAAGTAGTAAAAGGTCAAAGTGAGTAATGGGGGAGAGGGGGCAGAATTTGTTCACCGGGAAGGGACCGAGGTCTTCCCTTTTCTCAGTTTCTTCACCTCCGCCGCATCTGCTCCCAGGATGTCGCTTTCAGTTCCAGGACATCAGAGATGCCCTCCTCCTTTAAGCAACAGGGTTTCCCTTTCTCTACTACTGATGCTGCCCTCACCCACATCTCCTCTATTTCCCGTACATCTGTGCTCACCCCATCTTCTCCTGCCCTAATCATGACAGTCACTCTTGCCCTTACCTACCATCCCATCAGCCTCTGCATGTAACAGATTATCATCTCCAAATTCCACCATCACCTAAGAGAGATTTCACCACTAAACATATCTTTTACCTTTCTCCCCCACCCCACCCCCATCTCCACTTTCCACAGGGATCACTCCCTCCACAAGTCCTGTCCATTTGTCCCTCCCTCAGGTACTTATCTCCCTTCAAACAACTAAAGTGCTCAAGCTGCCTATACACCTCCTCTCCCACCTCCATTCAGGACCCAAGCAAGTCCTACTAGGTTCACCTGCAAATCTGCTGGGGTTGTTCATTGAGACCAGTGCTTCTGATGCAGCTTCCTCTACATTACTGAGACCAGGCATAAACTGGGGGACTGCTTGTGCTGTGCTATACTAAATTTTGTAAAAAGATATTGATGAAAACCTGAACAATTCCAAGTGACACTTTAGCTCTGTGAGCTTGCTATACCAAGGTGTCTGTACCAGTTAGTTACACTGTAGATTTGTTAAATGTTTGTTGATAATGGCTGTATTCTTACACTATAGGTTGTTACATGTTTGCTAATCATCTCTGAATTCTTTCTCAACCTCAGGCACTCGTGATACGAGAACAACAGACCCAAGAATTTATCTGTCTATGCGCATCGCTCAATGCTTGTGAACCGAACCCCTACTACCGAGGCACCTTTTGCAAGGTTCTTGGGACTTCACTTAGACCAGGGATTACAAATGATAGGTGCTGAGGACGGACCCAGGATAATTCCAAGAGTCAGAATTTGGAGTTCCCCTGACAACGGCGACAATTATGTGGCAGCTGAGAATCGCGAGTCCTGAAATATTTATGAAAATCTTTGCAACTTACAACATGGTATCTAGTGTGGTTTATTTGTGCTTTCTGTTTCATGATAATAAATTACGCTTAAGTTACTTTGTTGTACTTGTATGCTTATTACTACATTTCCTGGACACTCAAATTGGTTTGGGTCTTTTGGGTCTGATCACCCCAGCCCATTACGCTGCTTTGTCGAGCACCTCCACACCAGCTGCCCCAAACAAATCTTCCCGTTGGCCAAACATTTTAATTCTGACTCCCATTCCAACGTGTCAATCCATGGCCTACTCTTGCGCCAAGATAAGGTCACCCTCAGGTGGAAGAACAATACCATATCTTCCATGTGGGTACTCTCCAAGCTGATGGCATGAATATTTTCCCCTTCTGGTAAACAAATTCAACCCTTCCCCCATTGCACAATCCTGATTTGATAGAGACAGATGTGAGAGCACGGAGGAACATCTGGAGAAACTTCTGAAATGCCCGCTTCGCTGCCGCCGCTACTGTATGGTCCGGAATCTCCGGAGTAGGCCCGAGTCTTCGGCTTTGCTTGTTTTGGCGGCCGGGACAAAGTTGAAGGTGCTCGGCAGAGGATGGTGCTCAGGAGGCTGTATTGGAGGGGTTGGTCAGAGGCTCAAAGTTTTCGGACAGGCTCAGTTGGCTGTGGTTGGGTGCTTCCAATGCATCGGCAGTTGTCAGTTATCGGTGCCTGGAGGTTTATGGCAGGGGAGTTTCTCCCTTTTTGCTGCCTGCTATCGGGGACTCTGGAGTCAATCGGGACTTGAGACTTTTTTTCAACCGTGCCCATAGTCTGTTCTTTATCAAATTATGGTATTGTTTTGCACTGCTGTAACTATATGTTATAATTATGTGGTTTTGTCAGTGTTAGTCTTTGGTTTGTCCTGTTTTTGTGTGATATCACTCTGGAGGAACATTGTATCGTTTCTTAATGCATGTATGCATTTCTAAATGACAATAAACGAGGACTGAGTGTCCTCATAATCTATCTATAATCTTATTCCTATCATCACCAAGACCTCCTACTTCCTCCTTTTTGATGTTGCGTGCTTCCATCCTTACCTCAATCTAACAACTAGCAAAACTCTCATCCGCACTTTTGTTACTTTCAGAATCAATAATTCCAATGGGCGCTTTGAGTGTTCACCATCAGTCCATCCTCTGAAGACTGAAGTTGAACCAGATTTATGAAATCAAATTAAAAGGTATCAAATGCAAACTGAAGTTCCATTTCCCAAGTACTGCTCAGTTGACTCACCAACAGAACAATAATATCACAAAAAAAGGCAGATTTGCCAATAAAATTATTTGCATTTGAGTTACATTTAAGCCATTTTTTATTGTTTACTTGAATGACATTTTAGCTAACTGAAGATGTTTTTGAGAGTCTAACAAAATCTACCTGGCTAATCTTCAAAACAACTTATGGAAAGTAAAAAGCAATATGGATTTTATGTTATATTCAGATAACATTTACATTGAAATGTATTTCTAAACAATGATTGTACATACTCTTTGTACATGTTTGCCAGGATAAAAGAAAAATAATATTTATACAGATTGAGCACAGATCAAATTGAGACATTCTAGTTGAAACTTATTTCATGTGTTATGTATCAACGTTTTTTTCACCCCACAAGCGTCATTTTAGGTGCCTGGACAAGGCTGGTGGATGACATCATTAACAAAATGCAGAGAGGTTGCTGGAATATTCAGCAGTTAAAGGGTAGCGGACTGTGAGCTACAAGCAGAAGAGCGAGCTGGGTGGAGTTAGTTGAAGAGTTCACTACAGCAGTGGGCGAGTCTAATACTTCTCCATGTCCAGAAGATTGTGATAATTAGTGGCACACAGTGCATATTGGATACGTGACTGTCACTTTGTACGATCCATACTTGGATTTCTGGAGTATCTGTGGTGACCACTTTTTGTTAATTTGTACATGGATTTGACTGTGTTACATGGCGGCCACTTGTGTTCAGGAATATTCCGTGACTGTCACCATGTGATATCCTTACGGGGATTTTGGAATTTAGGCGTCACTTTGTTACCCCTGCATGGACTCTAGTATTTCAGTGACGACTACTCGACTTCTGGAATCTTCTGTGACTGCCACCTTGTGTCATCTTAAGGTGGATTTATGAGCTCTCCCTCACAGACACCTGTACCTGTTCACGTGGATTTCTGGAACCTTCTGGATTGCTATCCTAGGACTCTGTCTGAGTAAGACTTGGTAAGAACTGTTCCTAGACCTCCGCAGTTTGTGAGCTAAAATGCACTGTTAATTTTTGTTTAGGGGAGTAATTTGTTTAATTGTCTGTATTTGAGTAGATACTGAAAATATAGCTGTTTAACATTAAAAATTGAGTCTGTGGCTACTGGCACATAACACATGTCCTTAGGATGTTCAAAACAAATTTATAATAAAGATTCAAGATTCAAGATTCAAAAAACTTTATTGCCATTCTAACCATACATCAGCTCTGCAGGGCAGAATGAGACAGCGTTTCTCAGGGGCATTGCAATCATAACATAACAAATGCAACACTAAATAATACACATAACAATAAATAGTAAAACACAACAGCCATGGCTGTTAAAATCACTTATAAGTGTCCAGTGCAAGTTAAAGGTGTCCAAAGCAGAGTCAAGTAGAGCAGCTATTTAGCAGTCTGACTGCCTATGAGAGGAAGCTGTTTAGTAGCCTTGTGGTTTTAGTTTTGATGCTCCTGTAACGTTTGCCTGATGGCAGAAGAACAAACAGTTCATGGAGAGGGTGTGAGGGGTCTTTAATGATGTACCGTGTCTTCTGGAGGCATCGACTCTGAAAGAGGTCTTGGACAGAAGGTAGGGAGACCCCAATAACCTTCTCTGCTCCCCTAACCACCCTCTGCAAGGCTTTTTTGTCGACAGCACTGCAGCTGGAGTACCAGGTTGTGATGCAAAAGGTCAGCACACTCTCAACCATGCCTCTGTAGAATGTAGTTAGGATGTTAGTGGGGAGTGATGCTTGTTTAAGCTTCCTCAGAAAGTGCAATCTCTGCTGGGCCCATTTCACAATCCCAGTGGTGTTCCTGGACCAGGTGAGATTGTCCGAGATCTGCACCCCAAGGAACTTGATGTTTTCCACTCTCTCCACTGTGGAGCCGCTGATGCTGACGGGTGTGTGCTCAGGCTGAGACCGTCTGAAATCGGCGATCATCTCCTTGGTTTTGGTGACATTAAGCATCAAGTTGTTATCCCTGCACCAGCTCTCTAGGTATTTGACCTCCTCCCTGTACATAGTTTCATCATTTTTGCTGATGAGCCCCACCATACAAAATGTTGAATGGCACATATTTTCTCATCCATCTAGCAAATTAGTCACTCATCACACCATCCAATTGTTCAAGGCATCACGAACTTATTGCCACAAAAATCCTGTGTAATATATTACAAATACCAACATCACTGAAGAACTTCTCACTATTTAAATAATTTTGAATTATGTTTTCATTCTGTGTTCAAATGTGACAGATCAATAGCAGACACTGCTGCAAATCTTTTTTAGTGATTAATGTAGATTATAAAATTAATTATCAACCAAGTAAAACACTTAAAGCAAGAGTAATGTCCATAAAACCCGGCACAGAAATATCTATTTTTTTAAACTTACCATTTGTTTGAGTGATAATTGTTAACACCAAAATATATTATTTAAAATTAAAGTTACGAACCAAGATACAAGTAACTAAAAATAACTAACATTCTTCCCCTTTTCTCATGCCCAAAACTCCACTTTCAAATGAATGACTTTGGGGATCTTATGCCAAGTCTAATCTGGCAAAGGGTCTGAAAACAGATTCCTCAGTGTGAATGCAGAGGAGTGTCATCAAGATTCTGCTCTGGATTCCATAGGGAGAACAGTAATGAAGCACGGCAAACAACAGCCAGCAGAGTACATAAGTTTCAGAACTTCTGAGAAATTATGGCAGTTTTGTGCAGAACTGCTGGCAAAACCAATAAAATCTGTGCCAACATGCATAACCACACAAAGAAAAGATGAAAAAGTATTTACAGAAACAAGGTGAGTAGAGTGAATATTTTCTACTGTATTTCTTTAAAAGGTGAAATAATCGTTTTTATGTGCCTAATTAAATACACAACATATATTGAATAATCCACTAAAACTTCACTTCTATATTATTTGAATTTCACTCAATTTAATGGTTTTAATCTGGCACTGAATTAAATAACATTAGAATATCAGAAACAAGGCATTTTGCCCCAGATGTCTGTTCTCTCAACCAGTTGAACTTTTACTTCAGTCATTTTCCCCACACTAATTCCACAATTCCTCAATATCTTAATATCTAAAAACCCATCAAGCTTTGTTTTGAATATACTCAGCAAATGAATTTCTAAAGTCTTCTTGAATAGTGAATTTCAAAAGTTTCACTACCTTCTAGAGTAAGAAATTTCCGATTTTAGCCCTGAATAGTCTACCACTACGACCTCAGGCTCTAGACATCCTAGAAAAGGGAAGTATCAAATCTGCATGTACCTTGTCAAACCCCTTGAAAATGTATCTTTTACAGGTTTCCCCCGCCATCCGAAGGTAGTGCGTTCCTTTGGTTCGTAAGCCAAAATGTCGTAAAGCAAAGAAGCAATTGCCATTTATTTATATGGGAAAATTTTATGAGCGTTCGCAGACCCAAAATAACCTGCCAAATAACACATAAAACCTAAAATAACAGTAACGTATAGTAAAAGCAGGAATGATATGATAAATACACAGCCTATATAAAGTAGAAATACTTTTCCACAGTCATTACTGCGCTGTTCTCCGTAGCGAAAATCTCACGCAAGCGCTGTTGGCAAAAACACGGCGCAAGAGCTCTCCAGTAACCTTTAAGCTATGAAGCTGCCAAATCATACCAAATAACACGTAAAAATACACAGCCTATATAAAGTAGAAATAATGTATGTACAGTGTAGTATCACTTACCGGAATTGGTTCAGCACCCAGCATACTGATGTTGGTGTGTTAGACTGAGTCATTGCAGGTTGGGTGGTGCAGTGGCCCCACCTTCCAGGCCGCCGACCGATACCGACCCGCGAAGCATGCAGGGGTGCAGCGGTAGCCCGGAGGCACACAGCACATCTTTAAGAAAAAAGCCAAAATAAACATGCTAATTAATTAGGTGCCACCCGGCACGTAATTGTCAGCCCAGATCAGTGCCGATTTCCGATTGCGTCGTCTCTAATCTGGGCTGACAATTACGTGCCGGGCGGCACCTAATTAGTTAGCATGTTTATTTCAGCTTTTTTCTTAAAGATGTGCCGGGTACCTCCTGCTTACCATTGCATTCTCCGCGAATTGGTAGCTGTCCGCGGCCTGGGGGTTGGGATGGTGGGACACTGGGGTGTCATCTTGTCGTCTGTTTCCATTAAAGCAGGCAGCTCATCTTCTCCTATGACTGCTTGCCTCGATGTCGAAGATCGAGGTTCGTCGTCTGCTATGGCTGATGTGGAAGGCTTGCTTGACTGCTGAGCCTCACGCATTTTTCTATCATACAGTTCTTTGTAAGGACTCAAACCATCTTGCAAATATCCCTTAAACTGATATACCCTTTCAAAATTCAAAAATCTCACGCAGTTGCTTCACGTTCAGTTCGCTACTGCATTCGGTTTCGATTGTTATTCTTTCCTCTTCCAATTGCATCAGCTCTTCATTTATCAGTTCTTGGTCATGGGATGCCAAAACCTCTTCAACATCATCTTCATCAACTTCCACAAGCCAAACTCACTCTGTCCTTACTTCATTCACCACGATCGAAACGCTTAATTACATCTAGTTTTACGCTAAGCGTAACACCCTTACGAGCTCTTTTAGGCTTTTCCGACACCTTAGAACTCATCTTGCAAATGGCTGCTCACAGGCATGTGTTAAAGCAATGTCGGTGAGAATGCAGTTCTGAATCTGGGGGAGAACGGCTGCTCTGGGCGCACGCTGCCTTTCTTCGTAACAGTGAAAACACCTTCTGAAAGCGAAAACAGGATACTAATGTAGGTCTTTTGTAACAGTGAGGTTTCGTAAAGCAAACGTTCGAAAAGCGGGAGACACCTGTACTTCTCATTCCTGTAAACTCAAGTTTATGCCCAATCTTCTTAATCTCTCTTTATATAACATTCTTCTATCTGAGGAATCAATCTGGTGAATAATTATTGCAGCTCCCCTCTTGCAAGTACATCATTGTTTTCTGTAGACTTGAACATGATCTTTCTATTGCAGTTCTAGACATGATTGTCAATTGCTTTTTCCAGTGTGTTTTTTATATATTCTTACAGACATTCCAAGGTTGCCAAGCCGAGGAGTGGTAGTGGGGACAGGCTCCCACTACCTAAAAGTGCTCCTCATGGCATGCGCCTCAAATAGCCTCTGACAACCAAGTCCAACTCCTGGCCTTCTTGTGTGGCTTAGCCTCTAAGCCCGGCAGAACTGTTTCTACTGACAGGAGAAAGGGCGAAGGCGGGTCCTGGCACCTTAAAACCAGTGCTTCGGGTAGATGGATCTCGTCAGTCTGGTTAGGTAGTCCATTTGAGAGAGGGAAAACTCTGATTTCAAACCTCTGCAGCCTTGCAGCCATACCCACTCATGGGAAAGCTTTGGGAGTAAACCCTGAGGACAAATCCAGAGCTGGAGTCCCTAAGGCAGTCCGACGTTGCCTTCAACCTCGTTCTGGCAACTCCTGCGACAACACTGGTGCAAAGCTGCATCGGCCCTTGCCTTTCCCTTGGACAACATTGGTGTCGTGGAGAGGGGAGACTTGCTGCATGGGCAACTGCCAGTCTTCCATACAACCTTACCCAGGCCTGCGCCCTAGAAAACCAGGCGCAGATCCATGGTCTCACAAGACTGACGGATGCCACCACTACAGACATTCCCACTTGGTTATTAGGTCTGGGGAAATTTAATTTGGTGATAATACAGGATGTTCCAAGGTTTTGTAAAACTTATGAAAACCTGACTTTTTGTGAACACCCCTCCTCCAACTCTGCTCTTGAGTACAACACTCAAATCTCTTCTCCAGGTAACAATGCAAAGATCATCCACGCAAGATTAAACATTACAAACCCTGAGCCACCACTCATTAGCACTCTCTTGTTTTTCTTAAACTTCCAATAGCTTTCTTGCTAATTAGCAGATCAACTCCCTGGCACACCACCCAGGCTACTCTGGATAAATCAGTAACTGAAGCTTTCTCTCTTCATTTTGACCCTCTGTCCACACTGAAACGGCATTTTCCTCCCCCGAAAACGGAGCTTTTCTAAAACGCTCTCTAGAGTGTTTAAATCTGAAAACGCCGGTTGGGCGTTGTAGTGTGTATGGGATAACTGGAGGTTTTAAAAAACCTGTAGTCCCTTTCATTGGTGAAGAGGCTATGGCTGTAGGAAATGTTTCCAGGGTGACCCCTCTGTGGGAGTGGGGAAGGTGTTGGTGGGGGCACCCGGGGGTCTGTGTGTCCGTATGTGTAGCTATTGTAGTGGCTGTGAGGCTGGTATTGTGGCGATGAAAAGTACTGGGGTGGGGGCGGGGGGAGCTATCATATTCCTCATCATTGTAAATCCCTCTGCAACAGAGTTAGTCAGTTTTTCAATGTTCGTCATCAGCTGGATCATACTATCCATGAACCCCCTGTCGGTTGCCTCCATACGCTCCAGTATTTGTTTTTTTAGTTTTAAGTCCTGCGCGAGAGCCAACAGTTGTCCGTCGTTTGGCAATTTCCTTAAGTTTTTCTAGTCTGTAACTGGACAAACAGCGCACCAAGTATACTGTTTCTTCTTTGCTTGTTTTCTGTAGATGTGTCCTGCGCATGCCCAGTAGGAGGAGATTCACCCAGATACCCGTTTTAATGTGGACGGAGGTATTTTCAAAAGCACCTGGTGTGGACGCCTATCGTTTTAAGCAAAACCAGCGTTTTCAAAATTATCTGGTCTAATGTGGACATAGCATTAGACAAATATTTGTCAGATTAAGGTATGATCTTCCCCAAACTACACTTTGCACACTAGTCCCTAAGGGCTGTGGAAACTGAAGATTTTCATCACATGACCATTTTGGGGGAAACCAAATCAGAAGACTTAGGGAAAATTCAGTTCATGAACAATTTTTGACCATGGAATCCTAATGTAAGTTAGGGAACCCTGTATGCTGAGGTGATACCTTTTATATGTAATTTTGTATCTGCATACTTTAATTTTACCAACTACATGCTATATAAATCATATTAAGAATGAGGCCTTAAATATAGGTCCTCAGTCTTCATTGAGATACATAGACATGTGGTATGAGAAAGCAAAATTCAAACCATTATGCTTGGCTGTAATCTGTTTTCATCAATTCTCTCCATGTATTTTCACTCCTTTAAGTCTTAAATTCTTAAGTTCTACATTTTTTACAATCTCAAGCACACTGTCCATGCTGTCAAAAAATACAGTGACCATTCATTGATTACTCCACTATAAATAGTTTTTCTATATTCTACAGCAGGTCACAATAACACCAAGCAAAATACAGAGATCAACTCCTGGTTCCTCATTGTACTTTCAAACTCACATCACCCCCAGAACAGTTATTAAAAACTGTGTTAATAAAAAAATAACTTTTTTTGCATCACTCATTTCGTGGCATTGCTCATGGAATAAAGATCACATTAACTTTTTCACAAAAGCCCTGGTGTGGTTTGAAACAAATGACACCCAGGCAAAGGTGTTTGGTGGAGAGGTGTTATTGGGGTAGGTTTAATACTTAAAAAGCAGATGCCCTTGGATTTGATCATTTTCAAGTACTTAATTAGTGGAAAGCTCAGAACTGCAGACTTAAGTGCAGCCTTCTGTTCCATTTAAGCAACAAACCAGCAATATGATAGCAAGGTCCCTATGGACTGCAATTGGGCAGCACAAATTTTCTCGTCTTCCTCACCTTCTTAGCTGGGAAAATAATGAAATTTTAAGGGAATTGGGGGACATAAGATATGATCCGATGATTCTTGTAAATAGCGGGTTAAAATTAAGTGCCAGCTTGTGTATGCTCTGTTCTGTGAAAAGTTGCAGAGACTGTCCTTGACTGAAAAAAACTGCCTTCAGTTTGTTTAGATTAACAACTCACAGCTGTCCCTTTGAGAACAACCCGTGGGCTGTATCCACATAGGGTGCATACACCATGCCCCACGATGTCACATCACTGATCAATGTTCCCACCTTTGTCTATTCAAGTTTTACTGATAAGGCAAGAATTTGTCTGTAATTAAAACCCATGATTTAGAGTACTCTCTTGTCTAATTAATTAAGTTTTGCTGTAACTGATTTGGTGGGAGTATCCATGAAACTGACTGTTCTGTGTTTCACCAGTTCTATAAATTGTCATGTTTCTGAGTGTTAGACAGAAAGCTCGTTGCGAGTCGCCGGGGAGACAGAGATACTCTGTCTTCCTGATGATCGGCTCCGAGTCTTTCTCGCCGGCTGAGTTTGAGCAAATAAACTGGTGAAAGGTTAAAATAAAGACTTGTGTGCGGTGTGGTTATTTGGTCCGGCAAATTTAAGTTTACAAAATCTGCCTACTAAATGAAGCAAATTAGGCTACCCTCTCTGAAATCAATGGGAAGAAATTACTGTTCACAAGGTAAGCAAACCCTTGTATGGTTTTTGCATATGCAATGGGATTATCAAGTGCCCCATAAAAAGTCTCTGGACCACTCCCACCCCCCAGGGAAATTACTATGACTAAGATTTGTCCCCCAGGGAGATTTGGTGTTTATTTTTATTCCAGGCAACAAGGAAGCAATAACATTCCTAAAAAAAATACAACAAATCTTGTATTTTAGATTCTGATGTGATAACTGCTCTGGTGAGAAACCAATAGATTCTTGAAAATGATCATCAATACAGCACTGAGGATCTGTTCTACAGATTGTGGCAGTGACATACAGTAATGCAGATTAAATGGGGGTGGATATTGGAAAAATCTCTTCAACTTTATTATTTAGTGACCCTCACATCCACATCATATCGAGGTTATTGTGTTTATTTTTATTCAGTTAATGTAAATAAATTCATTTATTTAGGTGTATGTCTTCTGTTTTAACAGTGCTTGAGACATTAAGAATGGGAACTTAAATATAGGTCCTCAGTCTTCATTGAGATACATGGACATGTGGTATGGAGCTTTGATGTTGTGACCATTACAGAGAACTGGATGGCTCGGGGGCAGGAATGGTTACTTCAAGTGCCAGGCTTTAGAAGTTTCAGAAAGGACAGGGAGGGAGGCAAAAGAGGTGGGGGCGTGACACTGTTGATCAGAGATAGTGTCACAGCTGCAGAAAAGGAGGAAGACATGGAGGGATTGTCTACGGAGTCTCTGTAGGTGGATGTTAGGAATAGGAAGGCGTCAATAACTCAACTGTTTTTTTTATATAGACAGGGACATCAAAGACCAGATAGAGGCGCAGATTCTGGAAAAGTAATAATAACAGGGTTTTTGTGGTGGGAGATTTTAGTTTCCCAAATATCGATTGGCATGTCCCTAGAGCGAGGGGTTTAGATGGGGTGGAGTTTGTTAGGTGTGTTCAAGGTTTCTAAACACTATGTAGATAAGCCTACAAGAGGAGAGGCTGTACTTGATCTGGTATTGGGAAATGAACCAGGTCAGGTGTTAGATTTCTCAGTGGGACAGCATTTGAGATAGTGATCACAATTCTATCTCCTTTACCATAGCAGTGGAGAGGGATAGGAACAGACAAGTTAGGAAAGTGCTTAATTGGAGTAAGGGGAAATATGAGGCTATCAGGCAAGAACTTGGAAGCATAAATTGGGAACAAATGTTCTCAGGGAAATGTATGGAAGAAATGTGGCAAATGGTAGGGTACAGGAACCGTGGTGTACAAAGGCTCTTGTAAATCTAGTCAAGAAGAAAAGAACTTACGAAAGGTTCAAAAAACTAGGTAATGATAGGAATCTAGAAGATTATAAGGGTAGCAGGAAGGAGTTTAAGAAAGAAATTAGGAGAGCCAGAAGGGGCCATGAGAAGGCCTTGGCAGACAGGATTAAGGAAAACCCCCAAGGCATTCTACAAGTATGTGAACAGCAAGAGGATAAGACATGAGAGAATATGACCAATCAAGTGTGACAGTGGAAAAGTGTGTATGGAACCAGAGGAGATAGCAGAGGTACTTAATGAGTAATTTGCTTCAGTATTCACTACGGAAAAGGATCTTGGCGATTGTAGGGATGACTTACAGTGGACTGAAAAACTTGAGCACGTAGATATTAAGAAAGAGGATGTGCTGGAGCTTTTGGAAAGCATCAAGTTGGATAAGTCACCAGGACCAGACTCTGTGCTTAAGAAAGCATACGGTGCATTGGCCTTCATCAATTGTGGGATTGAGTTTAGGAGCCAAAAGGTAATGTTGCAACTATATAGGACCCTGGTCAGTCTCCATTTGGAGTACTGTGCTCAGTTCTAGTCGCCTCACTACAGGAGGGATGTGGAAACCATAGAAAGGGTGCAGAGGAGATTTACAACAATGTTGACGGGATTGGGGAGCATGCCTTATGAGAATAGGTTGAGTGAACTCGGCCTTTCTCCTTGGAGCGACACAGAATGAGAGGTGACTTGATAGAGGTGAGTAAGATGATGAGAGGCATTGATCAAGTGGATAGTTCGTTGTGTAAAAAAAAAACAAACAGAGAGTGGTGAGTGCCTGGAATGGGCTGCCGGCAATGGTGGTCGAGGCAGATATGATAGGGTCGTTTAAGGAACTCCTGGACAGGTACGTGGAGCTTAGAAAAATAGAGGGCTATGGGTAACCCTAGGTAATTTCCAACTCAGCTTTGTAGGCCAGAGGGCCTGCATTGTGCTGTAGGTTTTCTATGTTCATATACCTTCAATCTCAAAAATGATTTCATAACCGACAAGCCAATGGTTAGGCCTCCCCAACTTGCAAAGCCATTCCGGGAGGCTGAGCCAGCCCCCTGTGTTCTAAGGAAAGTGTCGTCAATGGGCACTGAATCATCTGGTTTGCTCACCAATCAGCAGAAGATCTGTCTGATTTTTAACCACCAATGCTACCTAATTCTAACTACAGCTGTAATAAAATAAGTAATCACAGCTTGCAACTGTTTTTTAAAAAAAAATGACATTTGCCTAGCCTACATTCAATGAAGTCTGCTTCAAAATTTGAGAAAATAGTTGAAGAAAACTGCACTCAGGGAAAAAAAAATGACTCTACTTTTCTCCTTCAGGATATATCAGTTAGTTTCTGAAACTGATAATTGTTGAACCTAACAACTGCTAACACCAATGTCACAACCTGGCAAATCTCAAGAAGGAACCTGTTGTATTGCCTTAAAAGACCTCAGCATCTTTCAATCAGTGTTTCAGTTTTAGAGACTACTCGACAGGTATATGGAGGAATTTAAGGTGGGGGGTTATATGGGAGGCAGGGTTTGAGGGTCGGCACAACATTGTGGGCCGAAGGGGCTGTACTGTGCTGTACTATTCTATGTTCTATAACTAGAGGGGAGGGGTAAGACCACTGAAGAATAAAGGGAGAACATTTACTTGGGTGTGAAGGGTCCGTTTGAGGTCCTTAATGAGTACATTACATCAGTATTTACCAAGGAGAAGGACATGCAGGATAAAATCAAAGTCAAACATATTAATATGCTAGGACATTTCCAGGTAAAGGCAGAGGGTAGTGGTGGGTCTCTAAAGAGCATGAAGGTGGATGTCCCCATATATACTGAAGGGATATAATCCAGGTTATTGAGAAAATCATGAGATGAGATTTCTGGGACCATGACTAATATTTTTGTGTCTTCTCTAGCCACTGGCGAGGACTGGCAAGTAATTAATGTTGTTCCATTACTAAAGGCAGCAACCAGGGATAATCCTGGAAACTATAGACCATTGAGTCTCATGGAAGTGATATGGAAGTTACTGGGCAGAATCCCAAGAGATAGGATTTATGGGCATTTGGATGACCATGGCCTAATTTGGAAGAGGCTTTGTATGGGTCAAGTTGTGTCTCACTAACTTGAGTTTTCTGACAAGGTGATAAGGGGGATGGATGAAGGTAGAGCTGTGGATGTTGTCTACGTGTCTATATGGATTTTAGTAAGGTGTTTGACAAGGTCCCTTATGGGAAGCTCATCCAGAAGATGAAGAAGCATGGAGTCCCATGGTGAATTGGCCAGTTGGATTTAGAACTGGTTTGCCCATAGAAGACAGAGGGTAGTGGTCAGTGGGATTTATTCTAGCTGGAGGTCTAAGATTAGCAATGTTCCACAGGGATCTGTACTGGGACCTCTGCTGTTGTGATGAAAATATATAGATGGGCGGGTTAGTAAGTTTGTTAACCACGCGAAGATTGGTGATACTGTGGACAGCGTAAAAGGCTGGCAAAGAATACAGCGGGATATAGATCAGTTACAACTATGGGTGGAGAATTGGCAGACAGAGTTGAACCCCTCCAAATGTGAAATGTTGCTGCTTGGTAAGTCAAATGTAAAGGGACAGTACACTTAAGGGCAAGACAATTAACAGCGTTGATGAGCAGAGAGATCTTGGGGTCCAAGTTCATGGCTTGCTGAAAGTGGCTACACAAATTGATAAGGCAGTTAAGAAGGCAGATGGCATGCTTGCCTTCAATAGTCGGGGCACTGAGTTCAAATCATTGTTCCACAGAAAGTGAATTGAAATAGACCTTTCGTGGAAAACGGTTTGCAAAACAGAGCACTTCTATGCCCTCTCTCTTATGAGCAACCCTGTCACTATCATCTACACTGCAGCTCCATAACTTCCCACATAATTAGGCTAATATCTACAGATCAGATTTATTTATCAAATGTACATGTTAACAGTGAAATGTATCATTTGCATTAACAACCAAGGATGTGTTAGGGTAGTCCACAATTGTCGCCACACAAATGCAATAATTATCAAAAGACTAGAGTTGCAAAACAAACAATTCTGACAAATGCATTTTTAAATACTCCCATTATAAAACTTGTACAAAACTTCAAAGCATTATGATTATTTCCTGTTCTGTGGGTAAACAAAAGGCACTGTGGTCTCCGTCCCAGCTGCAAGTCTTTTGGAAATAGTATTCAGCTTTACTCTTTACTTAAGTTCATCTTATTTACTTCTAAAACTGGAACTCATGAAATAATTTACCAAATTTCTTACCATTTGTTTTGAATCTGTATTTCAAGTTATATCCCAAATTATAAAACTTACATCATTTTATCATGATTCTTTATTTATTCACTAATTTACCGTGATTTTTTTTTCATTGCAATTTATGAGGATATTTAGACAATATGATATGTTTCACAATGATATTTCAAGTTATTTACTTTGCAGTGAGTGAGTGATGCTCTGTAGCAACAGCATGATGCTCTTTTGCACTGCAGTTTGCCATCTTTACAGTAAATGCAAAATCTTATCATTCTGGCTTAAAATTAAAGACAGGGTACTAATGCAATAGATTCTGGTAAATTGGGACAGATCAGAACCAGTACATTTTGGCCCAATTAAGGAGCTGCTCCAATTATCCGTAGTTTCATATAGATTAAATTAAAAAAGGAATAAAAAAGACAAAATAGACTGAGTAGCAAGTTATGTAGTTAATTGAAATTAGAATATTCAGAATACTACCAATAGTACCACAATAATATAAAACAGTATTAGTTCCTACTAGTTATCAAGAGAACTTCATTCAGTGTAAACAATTGAGCAAAATAAGTGCAGACACCAAGTGCAATAATGTAAGGCCGTCATACAATGCTACCAACAATTGTATACTCCAAATCTTCATTTTCATTTTAACATTCAAGATGACTGTTGGCACCTTCAAATTATTCATAGTTCCTAACTTAAATAGTTTCACTTTCACTCCAGCCGTCTCCAGCATTACCATGCCTGAATGTTTGAAAGCACAGTGAGCAAAACAGTTCTGTATTGTCTTACTGTTTATTTCTCGCAAATTATCAGTGACAAAAACCACTACTTTTTGAATACAAATACATCCAACTGATGCTATTTAAAAACTGTTTGCTCTAAGTACAATGTGGTGTCCAATGGTCACACAAGTGTGCGTGACTGACGCTCGATAAAAGCTGTTTGGCAATAGTCTCCTACCCCAATTAAGCAGGAGAGTGTCCCAAATAATCAAAGGGAATAAGGAAATTTTCTCTATTAGTTTTTGTTATTTAAGAGTTATCCCCCCAAAAAAAGCTGACCCAATTAACTGGAATCTACTATACAAATCTACTATGAACAGACCGCATCGCCTACATTTCACAGGTTGTTGTGCAATGTAGAAATATTCTTCGGGAAAATTTCAGACATACCATAAATATACAATAAAGTCAGACTGCCAGCATCTGACCTCATTGTCCCTTGATCCTTTACTACACAATTTTTCGTGAACTGTTATTTGACAGAACGCAACATGTGTTTGACATCATAGCCCTAGTTACAGTATATGTATTGGATGGCAATACACAGCTAAGTTAAACACCAAGTGTGTTTGCCATGTTCTCAGTCCTGTGTTTCTTGAACTGCAAGAACCACATGAAGCTTTAACTAAACTGAACATTTTGTGATCAATACATGCATTTTTAGATTAAGTTGGCAATCTCCAGAATGTAGTGCAGTAAAGTAAAATTGTAACAAAAGTGAGCATGAACATTGACTTCTCTAACTTCTGTTAATGCCCCTCCTCCCCTTCTTACCCCATCTCTGATTTATTTTTTTTCCCTTTCTCTTTTTTCTCCCTCTGTCCCTTTCACTATATCTTCCTCTGGCGCTCCCCTTCACCTTTCTCTCTCCCTAGGCCTCCCGTTCCACGATCCTCTCCCTTCTCCAGCCTTGTATCCTTTTTGCTAATCAACTTTCCAGCTCTTAGCTCCATTCCTCCCTCTCCTGTCTTCTCCTATCATTTCGGATCTCCCCCTCCCCCTCCCACTTTCAAATCTCTGACTATCTCTTCTTTCAGTGAGTCCTGAAGAAGGGACTCGGCCCAAAACATTGACTGTACCTCTTCCTATAGATGCTGCCTGGTCTGCTGCGTTCCATCAGCATTTTGTGTGTGTCCCTTTAAATAATGCTGCATACTCTTTCCACCTACAATCCCTAAATGAGGACTGATTCATGGACCTCTGGTTTCTTTCTCCTGTAACCAATAATCAGGTCTTTGGTTTTGCTGTCAGTGAGAAGTTGTTGTGGCACAATTCAACCAGATTTTCAATATCCCTCCTACAATTTGCACTTTTATTATTTTTTTTAAATGGTTCTTACACCTGGTCACCACAATTTTATCCTACTGGAGGCATCTCCCCCTCCCCCACTTCTGCTGCAGTTTAATAAGCTTCTTCTCTCCTTCCCAATTCTGGCAAAGGGTCTTCAACTTGAAAATGTTAACTGTTTCTCTTCTCAGGATGACCTGGTGAGTATTTCCAGTATATCTTTTCTTTATTTTAGACTTCCAGCATCTGCAGTTCATTTTCAGTTATTTACTTTACCACCTGAATGACCAACAGCTGAAACATGAGGATAGAGTCTAACAAAACAGAACACGATCAAATCTGAACCAGAAGAACGGCAAAATGTATTGGGGTGGCAAACCTTGTTGACTGTGTAACCAAATTGTCAATAAGCTTTGAAAAAGCTTCTTTTGCAAGCCATTTGAACAGAGATTATCACTGATTAATGAATTAGTAACAATAACTATCGACTTAAGGAAAAAATGTCCCTGTTGCTTAATTACATGAATTATTGGTTTTACCATTAATAAATGCATGACAGATTGAAATAAATGAAGCATTAAAAAAAAAGTTCAAAAATTGTTACCAATAATCTTTTAAAAATACAATTGAAAAATAGCATCATTTCTAAATAGTATTGTTTTTGTATCCATTTACTACCCACATTCTAATGTGTACAGCCGGTCTGCAAGTATTTTAAAAGGGATCATCCAATGTCACATGTTTTCACACCTATCTAGCTGGCGCCAAACCAGTTTGAGAAGTTTCTTATGGAAACATCTCACTGTTCTCGTGTTGTAAAAATTCATTCACTGCTTCAGTTGGCAATAAAGATAATCATTATGCATATTATTAGGCATGTGATTTGAAGAATCAAACAGTAGCACTGTTTGTGGCGTGCCAACAAATTTTCTGCACATGCTAACTTGGGCATGCGTGCCATAACTTCGCCACCTCCAATGCTTTTTTTAAAAAAAATAAATACATAGGAATAACAATGAGAAAATTCAAAGAACTTTAACAATAAAAATAACCTGCAATAAAATTTTACAAATTGTTTATACAAAAAAAATCAAACAGTGTGATAATTTTGATCTACTGCATCCTGGCAATAGTGGTTTCAAGGTAGAGAATAGCAATATCCGGGTGATCACAAATAAGGTTTTATTTTATGCATACCCAAACCATGATGATATATCAAAGCTCCTGAAACTCCTAATAAAGCCACCTGCGAGTTTTCTTTGAAAGTTGCACTGGGGCCAGGTTCTTGCTTGTGCAAGAGCTAATTCTTGCCATGACAAACTTCTCAAAGCATTTATCACAGTGGATGTAAGTGCTACTGGTAGATAGTCATTGAGGCTGCTCATCCTGCTGTGGGCACTGGCATGATTGATGCCCTTTTGAAGTTGGTGGGAACGTCTGACTGAGAGGTTGAAGATGTCCTTGAACACTCCAGTCAGATGATCATTCAGCTTGATCAAATGAAAAATCCACTTAAGCTAATGCTTCATTTGAACCAGCCCTTCACTCTTTTGGAACTCAAATTAAAGTTATGCTCTTTCCTCAGCAATTTACCAACTAGTACTGATGGGGCGGGGGGGTGCAATTATTTAACTCAATTTTGACCTTCACACTTTCTCAACAAAAACAAGGTCTATATTTCTTCCATATTGCTAATACAACTCTTTCCCAGCATAACCACAGCAGTTCTTCATGATCCTGACATGGGCAGGAGTCCAGAGACAGGGTGCAAACACAACATAACCATGGGAACTTTTAAGTTTGAAGTTTTATGAGTTGGCTAAGCCATCCTAAAAAACAGTACAAAGTTGTACTACATACAAGGAAAAGACTTTTCAAAATAGTAATCCTGAGGACCAGAAGCATATATAAGAGCAAACTTGTTCATATTACAAAGGCACATTGCAAAAGCTGCTATAATTACATAAAAAGGAACAGATCAGTGAGGGCAAAAGTGGGTCCCTTGCAGATGTAGAAAGGAGAAGTGATAACAGGGAATAGGAAAATGCCAGGAGAATCAAAGAAATACTTTGTGCCCATCTTTGCGGAATAATATACTTCATATGCCTTGCTTTCACTACTTGCATAATGTTTTCTCTATTTCTTTGTGGATTCTGTACGCTGTTCACAACTTTCTTGCCCTCTTTGAATCACCACCAAATCTGGATATGATACACTCAGCTTCTTCATCCGAGTCATCAAAAGAGATTGTAAATAAACAAGGTCCCAGCACTGACTGTACTGGCAGCCCACAAAATAAAAATGTCAGGCTACACTCCATATTTTCTGCTTTCCCTGTTCCTGGAAGATGGATATTCATGATCTTCCAAACAAACTGTGTCTATTCCATAACGAAGATCTCAACCAACAAATCCATCAACTCTCTGCCACTCCTTTAAGAAGCTTAGATTCAAATTGTAAGAAATTAGGAACACATTGTCCTTGAGTCCTCCTGGTCTACATAGTATATCACCTGATGTACTCAGATCAGCCCTCAATCCCCTGCAGTTTGCCTACCATCAGCACACTGAAGTCAATGATGCTTTCAGCTATCTGTTGAACAGAGCCTACTCCCACTTGGATAAGCAGAGCAGCACTGACTGTGAGGATCATGTTTTTTGATATCTCAAGTGCCTTCAATACCATACAGTCCTCATTGCTGGAGGAAAGCTCCATTCAATATAGATTGGCACTTCCATTGTATCCTGAATAATGGACTACCTGACTGGCAGACCACAGTTTGTGTGGCTTCAGAGCTGTATGTCAGACACTGCGAAAAGCAGCACTGGGGCCCCCACAGGGGAATGTAGTGGTTCCCTTCCTGTTTACCTCGGACTTGAGATACAAATACTGAGTCATGTCCTCTGCAGAAATTCTCTGATGACTCTGCAATAGTTGGGTGTATAGAAGGAGGACTGGAGGATGAATACAGGGCCTTGATGGAAGACTTTGTCAAATGGTGAAAGCTGAATCATCTGCAGCTCAACATCAGTCAGACAAAGGAGATGGTATTAGACTTGAGGAAGACAACTGCACTGCTCCCTGTTACTTTTGCAGTCGAGGATGTGGATGTGGTAAGGACCTACATGTACCTGGATGACAGACGAGTGGAGAACGAACACAGAGGCTGTATACAAGACGGGCCAGAATCTCCTCTACTTCCTGAGGAGACTGAGATCCTACAGAGTACGCAGGCCTCGCCCGCCAGTACTAAATTCTATGTGGTGGTGTGCTGAAGCAAAGGCATCTACAAGGGTAATGCCAACAGACTCAATAAACTGATTGGGAAGGCTGGCTCTGTTATAGAAGTCAAACTGGACACACTGGAGGCTTTGGTAGAACAAAGGACCCTACAGAAAATCTTGGCAATTCTGAACAATGTTTCTCACCCTCTGTGTGCCAACTTGGCTGAATACAGGAGCATTTTTAGTAACACAGACCAACAACTGCACTGCTCCAAAGAGCACCATATGAAGTGATTCTTACCCTCATCCATTAGGCTCTATAATGAGTCAACCTATAGCCAAGGAAATGATGACCTCCCCCCCACTCCTGTCAGACTGTTTGAGGTACCTTATTTTTTCTTTCTTAGTTCTCTTCTAATATTTGTATATCTGTGCACTTATAATGCTATTGTGACACTGTAACTTCCTTTGGGATCAATAAAGTATAAATTTCTAGATTAAGTAATTGTTCTAAATTCTTTCCTTATTTTTGCCCCCGAAATATCTTGCTATTCTTGTGAAGCTAAATATATTTGCTCAAAGTCTCTCTAATATTTGATTTATAATAATCAGTTCTCCAGTTTGAACTTCTTAGGAACTTCATTACTTTTTCCCTGTTAACAAAGTTCCAAAATTTCATAATTTATTCTTTCCCTCCAACTGCTTTTTAAAATTTATTTTCCCAATCTTCTGGATGATCACTGGTTATCACAACATTGCACTTTTCAATTTGATAGCATTTATAATTGTCTTGTTTATCCAAGTGTAGATTATTTTTCAATGGAGTCCTTATTTTTGAATGGACTATTACCTTTGTTCAATTTGATAAAACTTAAATTTCAACCACTGCATCTATAATATCTTCATATTAATTTATGTTGATTTCTGCTTAAGATGGCATTTTATGTGCAGAACAAAATATGACCATGAGTTTCAACCACAAGGTCCATTAAGATTTTGTGTATGATAAATAAACCAACTTTGGAGCTATACTAAGAAATTCATATTGTTTGAACATGAAACTTAAATGGCCATCAAACTAGGGAATAATGACTGGCAGAGAAAGAGAAGAATAAACACACATAGGACAAGCATGTTGAAATGATAAGCAAAATGTTAATTTTAGAGATATTGCTGCAAACCGACCAACTAGTTGAGAGCATGGAAGTGCAAGACAGTAGAAATTTGACCTTGGGATACAATGGTAAAGTCAAATTTCATAGTACATTGAAGTATGTATACAGTACACAACCTTGAAATTTGTCTTCTTGCGAACAGCTAGAAAACAAAGAAACACCTTAGAACTCATTTAAAGAAACCCCCACGAGAATTTCAGACATGCAAAATAAAAGAACAAATTAAGCAAACAGCAAAAAGAGAATAAATAACATGCAAAACATTAAACATTTAACCACGGGGTTCCCAGTCACTGAGGCAAGTTAAGCCAGTCCAGGAGCCAACAGCCACAGCCACCAAATCAGTCAGTTCAGCCCTGTGTCAATGGCTTCAGACCACAGTCACAGACCCAATTCATTGTTGAAGTGCTTTAATGAAATTGTGTAAATAGTAAAGCATGCTCAGCATCAAAGACATTAAACATCATCCTCAGCAGAAAGTGAGTCCACAGCCACAAGCCACTGTGGTGATCAAACCTTGCAACGTGAGACCCAAGTCTCCTGCACTTTCTGCCACAGCAGCGAGAGATAGAGCAGTCAAACCCAAGCAAACGGCACTGAACACCCATGATTTTTCCACTCTCATCCTCGTCGATTTTTATCTGGCTCGCCGATTTAATTGGTGCAGAGCCAAACACAGGTTCATATTCCGCCATTAGGAATATGCCGGAAGCGCCAGGTTGTTCAGTCAACCGAAAAATGTAATCTTAAATGGAAGAATAAAAGGAAACCAAGGAATTGGGAGAATTAAGGTTACTAAAATGAGGAAGAATTTGCTCTTTCAGGTAATTGAGATCAGGAATCTGGAGAAGTCATTCGAGAATAGTCAAGAATAAAAGTAGGAATCTTTCAGAAGTCATAGAGGCAATGAATATAAAAGAGAGCAGATTAAACGCATTAAAATTTAAGTTTCTGAAGATGTGAAATCATGGGCTGCAAGAAATAATGAATATCTCAGAACAAAATGAGCCCGGGACAGAGGATGGGAAAAACTAGGGTGGTATGCAATCTGGAGTCCAAAATTGAAAGGGCTGAAAGATGTGCGGTACAGTAGCCTAAAAGGTGGAAACAATACAAGGTGGGAGGGAGGTTTGTGCCAAATCACCAAACTGACAGAAGGTATAGTCAGCTTCATATGTTATAGTAAGAGGTAAGATACCACTATCTGAGAACCAAGTTTCAATGACACCCTAAAATCACTGCAACCATACTGACAGTGTATCTTAATTTTAACATGATTCCCAAGACAACACTTTAGTAAGCATTTTGAACACTTTTCTGTATAATAATTACATATTTAAAAAATTTATATGTACAAATCTTCACTAAACTACATGTCAACCTTCTATTGGTTTTGTTTTACTTTTATGCTTGAAACACTCTCCGAAGGCAAGTATTCCTTTGTTTCAGTCCCAATAAAAGGTAATCAACCTGAAAAGTTAACTGCTGCCTAATCTGATGTATAATTTGAGAATTTCAGTTTTGTCACAATTCCAGCATCTGCAGTTTCTTGCTTTCTATTCCTTTTCATGCATTGTTTCAGTCTAAATTTCAGTACTTATGTAATTTATAATTCTCAATCTTATGTTTCTGAATTACTTCTTATTTTTCTAGAACTAAACAAGTTTCTGTCTCCGAATACATTCAGTCTTTAAAGCCTCAGCACACTATAACATAATTTGCTGTTTTTCATTGCTTTGAAGTTTTTTTTTCAAAACTGAGATTTATCTTATCAAACATAACTGAGAAGCAGATCCAAGAAACAAATTTGTTGTGGATGGGCACAAATTCTGAGAAAGCACATGTAAAGTGTATTCTCCATTTGATATTATAAGTTAAAGAATCTGAAAAGCGAGAAGTTATAAGAATCTCTCCATCATGTCTGTTACCTTAGTTTTTAAATGCATTCTATTAAACTTATTGCATTTCCCTATTTACAAAGATTTGCAATTACATGTAACTTATTTGTTCTGAAACACAACATGCATGAAATATATGGAACTTGATACATGTTTTACTAAAGAAATTATCCATGATGATTTGCCTCTGACTCACCATCAAATAAATATTTCCATACAACCTCTGCTAAGTCTTCTTCACATAGAAATAACTGTGTTCCTTAGAAGTCAAAACAAAGTACAAAGTAGGCCAAATGGAAATAATTATTTGCAATTTCTACCATTAATCCAAGTGTTAAGATTCAAATATGTTCAAAAAATAGCAAGATCATCTTGGATTCATTTATTTTTCCAAAAGAAACTGAATAGATAAATATATTGGTATGTACATGGTAGATGCCATGTAAAACAACCAGCAAAATAAACTTGTAACACATTAGCTTCGCTTACGTCAAATGCAGTTCATAAAAATATATATGTAAACAAAAACCATTAATGTTACTTTAATAAATTATCCAAAAAATTCATGCAGATAGTTCCAAGACAAGCTCCGCAACGTTGCTGGCAACTCCCACATATTTCCCATCAACTGCAGTGCTGATGACAAAATGCCGCTGTACACACAAATGTGCTTCGGGCAACTGAACACCACAAACAAAACCTGCAAAACCCAAATTAAAACAAATCTTGCAATAAAATTCTACCCTATAGTTAAACTTCTGGACCACTGCTGCAATGCTTTAACCAGTTATGAATGTCAACCCCTAATCTGTGGTCTTATCTTTAACATAATGCTTTTTTTCCCAGGAACAACTTGAAATTTACTTCAGCAAGCCCAGGCGAATGAAACCATAGGCAAAATCATCCTGGCAAGATCAGGTGTAATATTTCATATACTGGGTTGTTTGTAAACGCAAGAAAATTCTGCCAATCGACTACATACACCTATATTCAAACATAGCATCATCCTTCACAAGTTGCTGTTATCAGCCCTCTACCAGTTCAGTGCTCGCTATCGGAAATAATTATTCTAGAGTATATTGATTTTAAAAGAGACGAGTTTACACATCGAAACAGATGTCACCACCATACTTCGCAAACGTAGTTGCAATTTAGCCACAAGCCTTCAGTCATTAAAGAGCGAGTGGGTTTGCATAGTTTCTGTAATTCCGCCAACCACGCCCCGGACCCGTACGTTCAATGGTAAAACATGTAAAAGATAGAACTATCATCCATTTAATATTCTTACAAACGACGCATATAACTAGAACTAACATGTACGATCGATTTTTTTCACTCAACATTAAAATGTTGTTGACACTTAGATTTTTGGTTACCAGTTATCTTTCACACGATTATAATACGATTTTCATATTTTAAAAAATCAAAGTTAAATGAAGGCTGGCCTGAACGATCTAATTTCGTATAAACCCGTGCATCGCAAATTGATGAGAAGTTAAACCCAAATGTTGCATTTAAGAATTATGTTACAACAATAAAATTAATCGGAGGACGATTGCAGTGCAGAATTAACATGGATCATGATCTACATTAAATAAGATTTATGGAGGCTTAAAATAAAATAATATGACCACGGCTGTAGCCCTTTTATCCCGAATCACAAGGCTGCATCCTATACCTGAAAACGCTACGTTAGGATGAATCATTTTAAAAGTGGGGTATCAAAATAATGCCCCCGTATTTAATTGAAATAAATGATAAAGGGATCATTCTTAATACGGTACTGATTAAAAGCCTCAAGTCTGAAATCTAAACTATTATTTAGGACAACAAAATCTCACTCTTCTCAGCATGACAACTAACTTTGCACCAGGTGGACCCAAAACCAAAATCTTACTCCGATTCGGCATACCTTCCTTACTCAATCGCAAAACGGGGTAAAGAAATTCAAGTTTTCTCATCCTTAGCTTTAATTTGGGTTACACGGATAAATTTGGCGGCCAAGTGGCAGAGCAATTGAGATTAGTAATACGGACAGAAAAAATGAATTATCGCAACCAAAACATAATGATGTTTGAATTAAAAAATCACACAAAGCAGTTCACTAAATACCGTTCAAAATCCAAGAGATCGTTGGAAATGCGCACAAATGAATGCACCAAAAAGCATGCAACCCGTTTTTGAACTTGACCTTTAGCTCAACTTATACGACAAACTATAAAAGAGGCTATTTCGAAGAATTATTCATGCAGTTCTTACACGAGCATTCACTGAAGGCGGGAGAGCTAGTACCATCAATTCAATATTTACAGGGAATGAGGTGAACGATTGAAATCGATCCGATTCCTTTTGCCCCCCACCATTCCCCGCCTCTGCTTCTCCCTGTGACCACTCCACCTAACCTGACCAGAAGGCAGCGCCTACTCCTTCACCATTGGACGAAACCGGCCAGCAACGCCCTGACGCACCATGTCAGAGTCCCGGCCCACTTTCCCACTCGCCAACGTCCCCGTCAATCCTTTACGTCACAATAGTTAAGGCGGACATCAAGTCAGGTTGCCGTGAATTCAGAGGCTCTGAGGTTTAAGGACAAACTAGCGGGGGGAGGGTGGAAGAGAGGGAGGGAGATGATGAAATATATGCACTTGCCCTTATTCCAAACCAAACCACTTATTGACAATTTAAAAGAGAAGGCGCTCGCGTTCATAAATGATGCCCGTTTGGGAAAGGGGGAGGGGAGAATTAAATCAAACGCTGCGGAGCTGTCACTCTGAATAAGACGGTGGTTGTTTTTTTTGAATTTTAAACTGTTCCCCATTCTGACGCAGCTCGAGGGCGCCGGCTGACATTTAAAACACACACACACACACACCCGGCGCTTTGTACAAGCCGGTTACTGGCTAGCATTCACACACACCAGCCAGGGCCCCCGCCCCCTCTTTCTGCTCCTCATTCCCCATTGCTTAAAACGGCGGCAAGCGTGTCACCACGAAAGACGCACAACAGATGAGCCGGTGAAAAGCGCCGCTCCCGGGATCTCCAGCGATCACCGAGCAAGGGTCGCGTCAATTTGTTCAGCTTCCCCACAGTTGATGTGACTTGCCTGATTCTCCCCGCAGCTGCAGAAGGAGGAGGAGGAGGCGCGGCCCCCGGTCGCTCTGTCCGGCGCTGGCAGCACGATCGCCTTCCCGTCTCGCTAGCGTGCGCCCGGGATTCAATTAACGTCCCCCAAGCCACAGCCGCAACAGCGCGAGGGCCCCGTCGCCAAGGGAAGCACGTAGTCAGGCGACAGACCGCAGCACACCGTCCCTCGAAACACGATCACTCCGCGACCGCGTCACCCTCCCACCTCGCGCGCACGAGTACACGCCAAGGCCTGGAGGGCACGAGCAATGTAGGTCGCTCGCGTCGAACCAGCCCCGCCTCCCTCCGCCGCTGGTCCGGCGGGTGCGAGACAGGTGAGAGGTGAGTTGTGTGTTTGCGGCTGTTGCACCTGAACGGATCAGCAATGGACTGGTTCGGCCAAGAAGCCAGTACTTTTGCAACAGGAGTAAATTATAAATGTACCAACTACTCCATTAAATGCGCAAGGTAGTGACTTATGAAATATACGTATTTGCATCCTCTCTGATTATAATTCCGATATTAGAAAAGTAATCGTATTTCAGAAGTACTTCATCGATCTTTGAAAGTGATCATAAAGGTGCTACACAAATGCATATGTTTCTAATTTATTTAAAGTATTTAGATAGTGCAAGCTTTCTTAAAAATCCTCCTAGGGTAAGCAAATATAACATCCTTAACAATTCATGGGCTATGACTGCTGAAAATAGAGTATGAACACCCGGACTAGGAATGAAAATGTTATTTTTTTTTCATGGAAGCATGTGAAGGTCGGGCATAAATATTGCAGAGAGCGTACAACATTCCCCCCCCCCAAAAAAAAGCACCATTGCACCATTCAAGAGCCTCTGGCGTTGCCAGACACCTCAGAACTAGAATGGAAGTAAATCACCCAAAACCGCAAAACGTTGCTAAAGGAGACCACTTAAATGGAATTTATTTGGCTGTCTGTAACTATGGAACAGGTGTTTGCTAATTGTATGCATAAATATGGTATCTGTTTCCACAATACAATGACAAGAAATATTTTATTCAGTTACATCAGATCATAAGTACACGCAAATACCTCAAAGCACATTCCTATGCTTTTAGGAATAATGACTAAGCTTTCATAACTGATGAGGGTGCGTTAAACTGGTCTAGTACACTGTTGACTATTATACATAAGAATAGTTTGTTATCTGAGTTATAGAGTAAGTGGTGCAAGTTAGTATGCACGTTGTCTTACCTTCCGTTGAAAAGTTCTGTCCCCGTATGATATGATTTTCTTGTACCAAGTGGATACTACAGCCGGTAGTTATTGGGCGAGAGCTGCTGCGGCTCTAACTATGAATTCACGTGCTCAGTACCATTTAACCAGGGTCTGATTTTTTTTTAACTTTTCGTGACTTCTGGGTAATGAATTGCTGCAAACTGTTATCTCACAAAAAGGGCAAACTCTACATTCCAAAGCTGACAGCAGTTTACTGCGTGGGTTAATTACGTCGTCGTATTGTGCATCATAGCTGCAGCAGGTTGTCAGCTTTTTACAATGACAGGAGAGCTTTGATTTGCACACAGTTGAAATTTAAATCGTTCAAATAGTAACACTGATAACTAGACTACACATTCTTTTTTGGAAGTTTTTCTTCACTATTAGGCTCACTTGAGTATAGAGCAGCAGTGTTAACAAGATCACTATCATTTTTGTAGCATAATAATGTGCATTTAAATTTAGTGTCTGTTTTTCAGAGTATCATTGAAGTTATTATCTTCCCTGTCATATTATGGATTTTTTGAATAATTTGCACTTGAGCATTTAAGGAGTTAAGCAATCAACTTTACATAGAAAAATATGCATGTAAGTACGCACATTTAACTATTTCTATCTGACATGCATGTAAATTGCTGACCTGTGACCCAACTTAATATATTTGCCTTTACTGATATCCCTTAATTATTTTGGTTAAACTCAGGCTTGAAATTTGCAGTTGACCAAGCAACAATTCGCAGTTGTGAAAGAGGGTTTCTGGCTTCTCCTAGTCTTAATGTATAAAGAGATTTCTAAACTTCACTTCTGAAAGGTCTATTCATCATTTTTTGACAGTATGCCTCTAATCCTAGGTGATAAGTTTTCCTTTATCTAACATGCCAGTTTCCCTTTAATATCTTGAAGACTTCGACAGACAGCCACTTAATCTTATGAATGCAACCTTTGTGAAATCATTTTACCTTTAGATTTCATGTTATTGGTAAATCAGTGTGTAATGAATGGTGTTATATTGTTTCTTTATGGATTCTTTAGAATGTTAATAGTCAAAGTTAATATTCATATAAGTTAATAGATATTTTCAGAAGTCTTTTTGATAATTAGTGTTAAAAGTTGAATAAAATCACTTGAACTGAAGTTACAAAGTTCTTTTCCTTTTGATCAATAAAGAACAAAAGGGATATATTTTAAACTGTTGCAGTTTGTGTAACATAAACTGAAGTGACTGCTAGACATAAAGATAGAAGAGCAAAAAAAAGTTTCCAGATCTTGGAGTTCCAGCTTCATAGCTGCAAGTGCTTTTAGCCTTTCAATATTTTTTCAACTAGTACTTCTGTTGAACACTGACCTCACATTACAAAGTTTTCACTGTTATCCAAGCAGGGATTATTTGAAGATAGCAACTCTGGCTAATTAGAAATAGGTACAACTTCTGTGGCTTTTTAAAAGTAATGAAAGTGTGAATGCATTTATATTTGCTATTTATGTTTATGATTAATTACCTGGAAAAGGAGCATGCTTCAGCAGCAAAATTAAAATTTCAGTTATTTATTTAGACACCAAAAGCTTTTGATAAGATGACACATAAGAGATACCATTTGTTTGTTTATTTATTTACTGATGCAGCGTGGAGTAGGCTCTTCTGCTACGCTGCTGCAGCTGCCCCGGTTAACCCTAACTTAATTACAAGGAATCTGGATAAATCAAATGGTGGATGCTTGATCTGGCGGCAAGTTGGTTAGTTGCCTGCAGATTATTGGTGCTTATGGAAGTGTTTTGCATAGAGACATTTTTTAAAAATTGTGTCAATAAGAATCTCTCATGAAGGGCAAATACAGTACTAGAATAAATTATTTTTATACAATTCCAAGAAAAGTAGCATCTTTTACAAGAGTCAAGTAGATCTCATCTCAAGTATTTCATTCTGTTTTGGATGTAAGTTATACAATGAAAGTAATATGCAATGGCATCATTTTACACTTTGTGAACTTCAAAGAAGTAGCCAGCCATTTAGCTTCTCAAGCTAATTCTCATTTGTTGTAAAGGCAGTGAATGATGCATCGCTCACCCTCACATCAGAATCAGGGTTTATTATCACAATCTTGGATGACACAAAATTTGTGTTTTGTGCCAGTGGTACAAAACCAAATTAAAATTACTACAAATTTCAAAATAAATAAATAGTGCAAAAAGAAGGCATAGTGAGGTTGTGTTCATGGATTGCTCAGTGACAAACAAGACAAAATCTGCAGATGCTGGAAATTCAAGCAACACTTAGGTTGGAGGAACAACACCTTGTATTCTGTTTGAGTAGCCTCCAACCTGATGGCATGAACACCAATTTCTCAAGCTCATGTAATGTCCTCTACTCCCCATCCCCTTTTCCCATCCTCTTCTCCCTCTTTCACTTTATCTCCTTGCCAGCCTATTGCCTCCTTCTCCCTGGTGCTCCTCCCCTTTTCTTTCTTCCATGGTCTTCTGTCCCTTTCACCAATCAACCTGCCAGCTCTTTACTTCATCCCTCCCCCTCCAGGTTTCACCTATCACCTTCTATTTCTCTCTCCCCTCCCCCACCATTTAAATCTACTCCTCAGCATTTTTCTTCAGTCCTGCCGAAGGTTTGCGGCCCAAAATGTCGACTGTACTCTTTTACTTAACGCTGCCTGGCCTGCTGAGTAATCTGATGGCCAAGAGGAAGAAGGTGGTCCTGAAAACAAAGTGCACCTAGTTGGTAGTCAGTCAGATGTTCTGGTCTCCCAATAAGGAAATCAAGGACTGTACAAATATTATAGGTTATCTAATGCTATAAATTAAAAATGTTAGATATTTGATCGAGAGATTTATTTAAGAACAAGGGAGGTCAGAGAGCATATGCACAAATCTGAATGACATTTCATGGGCTGTTTTTAACAAAGAGGATGCACAATGTGGTGGTTGCCTAAATTTTGTTGCTCAAGGCTTGCGAACACAGGGAGGAGTACAAAGTAGGAGATGACACTGCAATAAACATTCTAAAGTTGGATGTAATATTGGGATTGTCAGGGTTTTGTGGTGGCTTTACCAGAAGATTTGTGTCATTAATTATGAAGAGAGCATTCACCATGGTCTAAAGTGTTATTTACTTATGCCATGATCAGCTGTGCCCCTCAGCTATGTGGAGTACTTCGCCATGTATTCAACATGAGCCTGAGGCTCCGGAGGGTTCCTGTACTGTGGTAGACATCCTGCCTCGTCCCTGTGCCGAAGACGCCGCGCCCCAGCGGCCCCAATGACTACAGACCAGTGGCATTGACCTCCCACATCATGAAGACCCTGGAGAGACTTGTTCTGGAGCTGCGCCGGCCTATGGTCAGGCCACACTTAGATCCCCTCCAGTTCACCTACCAGCCCCGACTAGGAGTTGAGGATGCCATCGTCTACCTGCTGAACCATGTCTACGCCCACCTGGACAAGCCAGCGAGCACTGTGAGGGTCATGTTTTTTGACTTCTCCAGTGCATTCAACACCATCCACCCTGCTCTGCTGGGGCAGAAGCTGACAGTGATGCAGGTGGATGCTTCCCTGGTATCATGGATTCTTGATTACCTGACTGGCAGACCACAGTACGTGTGCTTGCAACACTGTGTGTCTGACAGAGTGATCAGCAGCACTGGGGCTCCACAGGGGACTGTCTTGTCTCCCTTTCTCTTCACCATTTACGCCTCGGACTTCAACTACTGCACAGAGTCTTGTCATCTTCAGAAGTTTTCTGATCACTCTGCCATAGTTGGATGCATCAGCAAGGGAGATGAGATTGAGTACAGGGCTATGGTAGGAAACTTTGTCACATAGTGTGAGCAGGATTATCTGCAGCTTAATGTGAAAAAGCCTAAGGAGCTGGTGGTAGACCTGAGGAGAGCTAAGGTACCGGTGACCCCTGTTTCCATCCAGGGGGTCAGTGTGGACATGGTGGAGGATTACAAATACCTGGGGATATGAATTGACAATAAACTGGACTGGTCTAAGAACACTGAGGCTGTCTACAAGAAGGGTCAGAGCCGTCTCTATTTCCTGAGGAGACTGAGATCCTTTAATATCTGCCGGACGATGCTGAGGATGTTCTATGAGTCTGTGGTGGCCAGTGCTATCAGGTTTGCTGTTGTGTGCTGGGGCAGCAGGCTGAGGGTAGCAGACACCAACAGAATCAACAAACTCATTCGTAAGGCCAGTGATGTTGTAGGGATGGAACTGGACTGTCTCATGGTGGTGTCTGAAAAGAGGATGCTGTCTAAGTTGCATGCCATCTTGGTCAATGCCTCCCATCCACTACATAATGTACTGGGTGGGCACAGGAGTACATTCAGCCAGAGACTCATTCCTCCGAGATGCAGCACAGAGCGTCATAGGAAGTCATCCCTGCCTGTGGCCATCAGACTTTACAACTCCTCCCTTGGAAGGTCAGACACCCTGAGCCGATAGGCTGGTCCTGGACTTATTTCATAATTTACTGGCATAATTTACATATTACTATTTAACTATTTATGGTTCTATTACTATTTACTATTTATGGTGCAACTGTAACGAAAACCAATTTCCCCTGGGATCAATAAAGTTTGACTATGACTATGACTAAATACCTATACCCTAACTTCTACTCAGCTTATTCTGACAACCCAGACTATAGCTGGAATGAAATGAATCACATTGCCTAATGTCAATTAGCACACACTAAGTTCAGTGTTGGACCACAATAAATGCATGCAGCCAAAAATAACATTATAATGTATTTCTAATTATGTTCATACCATTTAATTGGTTATAAAGTAAGGAACTTCAGAAAATATTTGACTGGAGTTAAATTTAAAAGTAAGAAATCAACAGGATCACCACCTAAGCCATGTACTAATTAGCAAAGGGACAAACGGGTCAGAAAGGTGAACACGTTTTGCTATTTTATGAGATATAGGCACCAATCACTACAGGTTCAGAATGGAACTGAACCTTTATGGCGTTCACCTGAACTAGGCTGGAACAAAATCCTTTCAGAAAGAATAAATGACAGAGGACGTGGAGCTAATAAATAAAGCAGAGCTTAGTTCAAAACAT
Organism: Mobula birostris; assembly: GCF_030028105.1. Taxonomy (NCBI): domain Eukaryota; kingdom Metazoa; phylum Chordata; class Chondrichthyes; order Myliobatiformes; family Myliobatidae; genus Mobula; species Mobula birostris. Next base: position 154,400,041 of record NC_092373.1, read on the forward strand.
TACAAAAGGGAGATTAAAGATTAAAAACATGAAAATTTAACTTCTTAATATTAAACAATATTATATAGACTGTAGGTGAAAAGGATACAAAAATAATTACTACAGGAGTGACAAATTTAAAAAATAATAATAATTTAAATGTGAGAAAGAAATTATCAGGAAGAAGAACAGCCAAGATCAACATATCTGTTAGCTGAGGAATATGAAGCCAGACCAGGCACACTTGGCCTACGGGATCTGTACTTAGCCCTCTGCTCTAATCTCTGCACTCACAGTTGTGTGAATAAGCATGACTGAAACACCATTTAGAAGTTTCAGATATCACCACTGTGGGTAGTAAAATCTCAGATGGCAGCAAGGAGGCTTACAGGAGTGAGATAGATCAGCTGGTTAAGTGGTGTCGCAACAACAACCTTGCACTCAGCATTAGCAACAATAAGGAACTGATTATGAGCTTCAGGAAATGAAAGTCAGGAGAACACATACCAGTCCTTTAGGGGTCAGCAGTGGAAAAGGTGAGTGGCTTCAGTTCCTGGGTGTCAGCATCTCAGAGGATCTATCCTGGGGTCAACAGATTGATGCAATCACAAAGAAGGCATGCCAGTGCCTTTACCTCATAAGGAGTTTGAGTAGATTTGGTGTGTCAAAGTTCAAAACACATTTATTATCAAAGAATGTATACCATATATAACCTTGAGATTCGTCTCCTTAAAGGCAGTCACAAAACAAAGAAACACAATAGAACCCATTAAAGAAAGACCACAAACCCCCAATGTGCTGGGGGAGAAAACCATGCAAACAATTAAAGCAACAAATAGCATTTAGAACCGAAGTTCACGAAAGTGTGTTCACAGCCGATTCAGGAGCCCGTTGCAGACCAAAGGCACAAACAAATTTATGTAGATATACTGTTGAGAGCATTCTGATAGGTTGCATCACAGTCTGGTATGAAGGCTCCAATGCCCAGGGCTGCAAGAATCTACCAAGGGTTATATCTCAGCCGGCTCTATTATGGGCACAACCCACCCCACCATCGAGGACATGTTCAAGAGGTGGTGCATTAAGAAGGCAGCATGCATCAATACGGAAGCCCATTATCCAGAACATGCCCTCTTCTCACAGCAGGGAGGAGGTTATCAGCCTGAAGATCCACAATCAAAGATCTTAGGAACATCTTCCCATCAGCCATCAGATTTCTGAATGGTCTATGACACTTTCTCATTATCCTTTTTTGTGCTGTTTATTGTTTGAAATTTTTAAAACTTTAGAACATAATAGATAGGAGCAGGAGTAGGCCACCTGGCCCATTGAGCCTGCTCCGCCATTCAATAAGATCATGGCTGATCTGGCCGTAGACTCATCTCCACCTAACTGCCTTTTCCTCATAACCCTTAATTCCCCTGCTATACAAACACCTGTCCAACCTTGTCTGAAATATATTTACTGAGATAGCCTCCAGTGCTTCATTGGACAGAGAATTCCACAGATTCACCACCCTCTGGAAAAAGCAGTTCCTCCTCATCTCCACCCTAAATTTACTCCCCTGAATCATGAAGCTAATGTCCCCTAGTTTTAGTTTCACCCATGAGTGGAAACGACTTTCCTGCCTCTATATTATCTATCCCATTCATAATTTTATATGTTTCTATAAGATCTCTCAATCTTCTAAACTCCAGCGAGTACAGTCCCAGGCGACTAAATCTCTCCTCATAGTCTAGACGAGGGGTCGCCAATCTGTCGATCTTTGAGACTTTCCCAGTAGATCCCGAAAAAAATCAAAAATAAATACACAAATACTGATGTAATGTGAGCATTATAAAAATAAGTAATACTAATTAGGATAATGGTAGTACTGTATAGCAATACTTTTGCTACAAAGCTGTTTGTAAAGAGAGATTGTTTACGGGTTGTGAGGTTTTAGTTCCATTCCTTCTGCCCAGTACACGTGTGTAGCACCCCCGCCATGAACTGCGTTTTCAGCGTAGCTTGTGCTGCTTCAAAGTGACCAATTAAATTAGATACGCAGTGGTCCCCAACTACCGGGCCACGAAGAATGCAGCGGTACAGCGGTAGACGGAACGCACCCAGCACATCTTTGAAAAAAGCCGAAGTAAACAAGCTAATTAATAGGTGCTGCCGGACACATAAATGTCGGCCCAGGTCAGAGGCGATTGCTGATTGCGTCGCCTCTGATCTGGACCGACATTTACATGCCAGGCAGCACCTAATTCATTAGCTTGTTTATTTCAGCTTTTTTCCTTAAAGATGTGCGGGTGCGTTCCAGCCACCACTGTACTGCTGCATTCTTCGCAGCCCGGAGGTTGGGGACCACTGGATATCAGTACAGACTGTCGCAAACATCAATATATGGCACTCGTTCATGATATCCTGATAGCATGGTGGAGGCTCCACGAAAGAAGGCAAAAACATACAAATTCCATCCAGAATGGGAAGAGGAATTTCTATGTACCTTGGTGAAAGACAAGTGTGTATGTATGTTGTGCCACCAAACACAAGCACTGACTAAAAGAGGGAATCTGGAGTGGCACCACAACACCAACCACCAGAAATTTAAAGACACCTACACCCCCAAAAGCGCAATTCGTGCCAGGAAAGTTGAGGAGCTGGAATCAGGGTTGAAGACAATCATTTTTCACAAAACATGCTGCTCAAAATAAAGCTGCTATAGAAGCATCATTTCGTGTAAGTCACCTCTTGGCTAAACACAAGAAGCCTTTTACAGATGGCGATTTATTCAAGGAAGCAATGGCTATTACTGCAAAGATTGTTTTTAATGACTTTAAAAACAAAAACGACATTATAACCGCAATACATAATATACCGCTTGGCCCTGCAACAGTGACAAGGAGGGTAGAGTCACTGTCAGAGGACGTGGATGTTTTTCACTACAATTCAATGAATCCCTGGATGTAATGCAAACAGCTCAGCTTGTTGTATTTGGCAGAATGGCTTTCCAGGATTTTACAACAAAGGAGGACTTCCTCACTCTTTTGCAATTAAAGGAGAGAATGAGAGGTGAGGATATTTACAATGAGTTTAAAAAATATGTCCGTGAAAATGACAACCCCATTTATAAACTGGTTGCAATTACTACTGATGGGGCCCCAGCAATGTGCAGTTTGCATGTTGGTTTTATGGCACTAAAAGTCAGTGCCTACTTTGGGTCAACTTATCTATGTGAAATTGCATTTTCACAGATGAAAAATTATTAAATCTAAGTACAGGAGCTGTCTTACTGACAGACACCTCACAGACTGTCTCAGACTGGCTGTCTGTAGTTATGAGCCAAATTTCAGGGAACTAGCAATAAGTATTCAGCCCCAGTCATCACACTGAGTGCAACAGTCAATTTTTATTCATTTATTTTTCGTGTTGAAATAAAATTAAATGATGAAACTTAGAATTAAAGGTATGAAGTATTGTAATATTCTTAAAGATATGCTAGTTACAGTGTTTTCTAGTTTGAATTAATTTGAAAGTTTGACAAAAGTATTTTGTGTAATTCAAATACAATTAGACCAAATAAAAAGCCTCAAATTGGCAGTACAATCTGAGCTGTTTTATTCTCTAACGATTTAGTAGGCAGATCTTGCCTTTCACTAAGGTCAAGGTAGGGGATCGTGGGCTTAAAAAGGTTGGTGACCACTAATCTAAACCCTCAATCTCTGGAATCAACCTGGTGAACCTCCTCTGCATGACCTCCAAAGCCAGTATATCCTTCCTCAAGTAAGGGGACCAGAACTGCACACAGTACTCCAAATACAGCTTCACCAGTACCCTGTACAGTTGCAGCATAACCTCCCTGCTCCTAAATTCAATCCCTCTAGCAATGAAAGCCAACATTCCATTTGTCTTCTTGGTAGCCTGCTGCACCTGCAAACCTTTTGTGATTCATGCACAAACACTCAAGTCCATCTGCACAGCAGTATACTGCAATCTTTTACCATTTAAATAATAATATGATCTTTCATTTTTTTCCTTCCAAAATGGATGACCTCCCACTTACCAACATTGTGTTCCATCTGTCAGACCCTTGCCCTCTCACTTAACCTATCTATATCTCTCTGCAGACTCTCTGTATCTTCTGGACAATTTGCTTTTCTACTCAATTTAGTGTCATCAGCACACTTAGATACACTACATTCAGTCCCTTCTTCCAGATCGTTAATGTATATCGTGAACATTTGAGGGACCCAGCACCGACCCCTGCAGCACACCGCTCACCACTGTTCGCCAATCAGAGAAACACTCATGTATCCCAACTGTCTGCTTTTTATTGGTTAACCAATCCTCTATCCATGCCAATACATCACTTCCAACTTCCTTATCTTATGGATAAGTCTTTTATGTGGCGCCTTATCGAACGCCTTCTGGGAAATCCAAGTAAATAACGTCCATCTGTTCCTCTCTATCCACTGTGCTCATTATATCCTGAAAGAACTCCAGTAAGTTTGTCGAACAGGACCTGCCTTTGATGAATCCATGCTGTGTCTGCCTGATGGATCCATTTCTTTCCGGATGCCTCGCTATTTCTTCTTTAATGATAGCTTTCAAGCATTTTCCCAACTTTGGACGTTAAACTAACTGGTCTATAGTTACTCACTTTTTGTATACATCCTTTTTTGAACAGTGGCATGACTTTTGCCGTCTTCCAATCCGCCAGGACCAGCCCAGAGTCTAGAAAATTTTGGTAAATTATCACCAAAGCCTCTAGTATAACCTGCCATTTCTTTCAGTATCCTGGGATGCCCATGAGTTTGCTCAGCACTTTTATTTATCAAGGTCCTCACCTCCCATCTCATCCATAACATCCCTCTTTGGCACGTTAGACGTGTCCTCCACTGTGAAGACCAATGCAAAATAATCATTCACCACCTCAGCCATTTCCTCATTACCCAATATCAATTCCCCTTTCTCACCCTCCAAAGAATCTTTGTTCACTTCAACCACCCTTTTCCACTTTATATAATTATAAAAATTTTTACTATCGGTTTTTATACTTTGTGCTAGTTTATTTTCATGATCTATCTTCCCTTTCTTTATTGCTCGCTTAGAGGTTCTTTGTTGCTTTTTAAAGTTTTCCCAATCTTCCAGTTTCCCATGACTCTTGGCGACTTTGTACACACAGTCTTTTAGTTTGATGCCTTCCGTTATTTCCTTAGTTATCCAAGGCTGGCTCTCCCCACCCTTACTGTCCTTGCTTTTAACTGGAATATACTTTTGTTGAGCATCATGAAAAATCTCTTTAAAAGTCTTCCATTGTTCCTCAACCATCCAATGATATAACCTGTGTTCCTAGTCTACATTGGCCAACTCCTCCCTCAACCCGTTGTAGTCGCTGTTGTTTAGACATAATACATTAGTTTCAGATCGAACTATTGCACCCACCATTTGAATGAGAAACTCAGTCATACTGTGATCAGTCTTTCCAAGAGGATCCCTGACTACAAGATCGCTAATTTTACCTGTCTCATTGCACAGGACCAGATGCAAGATAGCACGTCCCCTTGTAGGTTCAGTAATATGCTGTTTAAGAAAGCTATCACGAATGCATTCTATGAAGTCTTCCTCAAGGCTACCTTGACCAACTTGATTCACCCAAACTATGTGCAAGTTAAAGTTTCCCCATGATAACTGCTGTTCCATTCTTACATGCCTCAGATACTTGGTTTAGGGCCTGTGCCACTGTAATGTTATATTCAGTGGCCTATAGACAACTCCCACCAGCGACTTTTTCCCTTTACTATTCCTCATCTCTACCCAGATGGATTCAACTTCCTGATCCTAAGATCTTATATTGTCTCTCACTATCACCCCGATCTCTCCATTAATTAAGAGCACTACCCCGCCTCCCTTACCTTCCTGCCTATCCTTCCATGTAACCTGATGCCCTTGGATATTTAATTCCCAACCCTCTCCACCCTGCAACCATGCTTCTGTAATGGCCAACTAATCATACCCCTTTATACTGATTTGTGCCACATGTTCACTGACCTTATTTCAAATACTATGGGCATTCAGATAAACATAGAAACATAGAAAATAGGTGCAGGAGTAGGCCATTCGGCCCTTCGAGCCTGCACCGCCATTCAATATGATCATGGCTGATCATCCAACTCAGAACCCTGCACCTGCCTTCTCTCCATAACCCCTGAACCCTTTAGCCACAAGGGCCATATCTAACTCCCTCTTAAGTATAGCCAATGAACTGGCCTCAACTGTTTCCTGTGGCAGAGAATTCCACAGATTCACCACTCTCTGTGTGAAGAAGTTTTTCCTCATCTCGGTCCTAAAAGGCTTCCCCTTTATCCTTAAACTGTGACCCCTCATTCTGGACTTCCCCAACATCGGGAACAATCTTCCTGCATCTAGCCTGTCCAATCCTTTTAGGATTTTATACATTTCAATAAGATCCCCCCTCAATCTTCTAAATTCCAGTGAGTATAAGCCTAGTCGATCCAGTCTTTCATCATATGAAAGTCCTGCCATCCCAGGAATCAATCTGGTGAACCTTCTTTGTACTCCCTCTATGGCAAGAATGTCTTTTCTCAGATTAGGGGACCAAAACTGCACACAATACTCCAGGTGTGGTCTCACCAAGGCCTTGTACAACTGCAGTAGTACCTCCCTGCTCCTGTACTCGAATCCTCTTGCTATGAATGCCAGCATACCATTCGCCTTTTTCACCACCTGCTGTACCTGCATGCCCACTTTCAATGACTGGTGTACAATGACACCCAAGCCTCGTTGCACTTCCCCTTTTCCCAATCGGCCACCATTCAGATAATAATCTATTTTCCTGTTTTTGCCACCAAAGTGGATAACCTCACATTTATCCACATTAAGTTGCATCTGCCATGAATTTGCCCACTCACCTAACCTATCCAAGTCACCCTGCATCCTCTTAGCATCCTCCTCACAGCTAACACCACACCCAGCTTCGTGTCATCCGCAAACTTGGAAATGCTGCATTTAATTCCCTCGTCAAAGTCATTAATATATATTGTAAACAACTGGGGTCCCAGCACTGAGCTTTGTGGTACCCCACTAGTCACCGCCTGCCATTCTGAAAAGGTCCCGTTTATTCCCACTCTTTGCTTCCTGTCTGCTAACCAATTCTCTACCACATCAATACCTTACCCTCAATACCGTGTGCTTTAAGTTTGCACACTAATCTCCTGTGTGGGACCTTGTCAAAAGCCTTTTGAAAATCTAAATATACCACATCTACTGGTTCTCCCCTATCCACTCTACTAATTACATCCTCAAAAAATTCTATGAGATTCATCAGACATGATTTTCCTTTCACAAATTCATGTTGACTTTGTCTGATGATTTCACCACTTTCCAAATGTGCTGTTAATCACATCTTTGATAACTGACTCTAGCATTTTCCCCACCACCGATGTCAGGTTCACCGGTCTATAATTCCCCGGTTTCTCTCTTGCTCCTTTTTTAAAAAGCGGGGTTACATTAGCCACCCTTCAATCCTCAGGAACTAATCCAGAATCTAAAGCGTTTTGAAAAATTATCAAATTAAGTGCCCTTACACTCATTGTACTTTTAAAATCTAATAATCTTTGACTCTTTTACACTTGACTTTTCTGCACTCCCCCCTTACTTTTTACCAACTTTTGCCTTTGCTTTATCCAGATTTTTCTTTTACTTTATCTGTACTTCTCCAATCTATTGAACCCAGTCCCCTGCTATTTAGTTTAAATCCCTATCCACAGCCCTAGTTATGCAATTTGCTAGGATCCAGGTCCCATCACAGTTCAGGTGGTGGCGGTCCCAGTAGAACAGCTCCCTCTTTCCCCAATATCGGTGTCAATTTCCTATAAATTCAAACCCACTTCTCCAACACCAATCCTTGAGCCACGCATTTAACACGCTAATCTTCTTGACCCTGTGCCAGTTTGCACGTGGCTCAGTTAGTAATTCAGAGATTACCACCTTTTTGCTTCTGCTTTTTAATTTAGTCCCTAGCTGCTCAAATTCCCTCAGCAGAACCTCTTTCCTCAGTCTACCTGCATTGTTGGTACCCACATGGACCACGACAACTAGATCCTTCTCCTCCCATTTAAGTCTCTGCACTGTACTGCTGCTGTAAACCAACGAATTTCACATCCTAGGACAGTGATAATACTGACTTTGATTCAGTACACTTTATTCGGTTCATACTTATTATTCAGCCAATGCAGCAAGAACCACACCTAATCATGACAAATAATAGCCCAGATTAAAATCTCTATTTACACTTCAGGGTATTTCACAGATTCTATAGCTTCATCCTGGGAGCGTGATCACAGTGATCATCGTTTCTTCCCTGCCAGGTAAACAAGCAGTGGTGGATAAGAGGTCTCAGGACTTTAGGCATTAACATATAAATGAAGTTGATTACTCATCTGGCCTAAGTGATTCAACAACATAATAATATAAAGGATCTAGTCAAGGGTCATGTTTTCTGTGAAGTTGGGCAAGTAGTGGGGCTACATTAGTGCAGGTTTGTTGCCGAGAGTACTTTTTTTATATTGAATTTATCCTTGAATATTTATTCACTTAACAACATAAAAGTATTCAATTAATCAGATACAGTGACATAAATCACCTCAATTTTGCACCGAAGTCAAGTGATTATAAGGAAGCACAGTGGTTGGACATCACCCTTCCTCTGTTATTCTAGTGAATATAGAAACCATCAAAATGAGTAGAAATCACTGCTGTTTTAAAGGAGCACTAATCATCAATTGACAAATGCTGAAATAATCTGATTATAATGAGCAGTAAACATGAGCAACTGGTTATCTGACAATCTCAATCAAAATAGGTATATCATCAGTCAATAAGTAATGAATTGGAACATTTTGTAAATCAATTATGAGTTGATCTAGTACCTAATTAATCACTAGATCATTTAAACTTCAAGCTAACAATTATTGAGAATTTTTGATCTCTTTAATCTATTGTTCATGAAATTAGATTCCATTATTTGGTAAATGGATAGTTTTATACCAAATCATTTTTATTAATTGCTTTGGATTTTGTCTTATCAAGAACATAACTAATCAGTAATTTTCAAATGATAAACAAGGCTTTGAAATCATTCATGAACCCAAGCAGAAATTTTGCAGACCAGCCAAATATGATATTTAACAAATATCATCCAGTGTTTCATTCCTTATCAAGACTTGGGGATCAGAATGGAAAGATCCTTTGACTCTCTCCAAATTGGCTTACAGAATGCAAGTTAGGAGTTGGTGCAACAGAAGTGCATTGTTTCCAAGCAGCACTACAACACACAATTTAATGAAGAATCCTGTGTTGTGTTGCAGCAGGGGCAGTCTTCAGCACGGACTATACTTCAAAGATGGTGTTGACAGTTTATTACCAGTGCCAATGATGTCTGCGAGGAAATATGAGTCCCTGTGGAAGTTATCGTGCCCAGGTTAAGAAGATTTGTCTGATCAAATTGTCCAATCCAAACAATTGCTTCTACGTACTTTCTGTTTTCTGCTTCACAATGCCTCAGGCAAAATTATGGCATTCCTCCCCACAACTTCTGTCTTCAAGACTTCAACCTTTTTTTCCCCTCTAACCTCCCTATGCTGCTGACAGATTGTTCTTTTCCCTCTTGCTGCACTTGTTTCCTAAATCCCACCCTTTCCCACAAGTATTGGAGTGCTTCTATTTTGTCTATTTTCTTCTCTCACTAAATACAACAAAGAAAGCTGTTTGGTTAAAGGTAATTTCATGTTTTCACTTACACAATGATTTTAAGTGAATATTTTCTTGGGATATGAATAAACATGGTCCTTGAATGTCTTTGAATTGTGAATTGCATGTTGCAGTGTTAACTAAATAGCCTCAGTTATGAAAATTATAATATGTCTTGATTAGTGGTGTATTCATATGAAATAAAAATAAGTTTAAAACTAATTTACTACTAAATCCCTAGGCTTTTTTCCAGGTGGCAGACACACAAGCACTCTGATGTTGTTACTGAAAATCATCGCTGTTGCCTCACGTCTTTTGCATGTGCACAGATGTCTCTATGCATGGAATGTCATTTGCATGTCATTCTTACTGATCATGCCAAACAATAGAGCTATTTATATGGCATCATTAAACATCAGTGTTTTCTTTGGTAATGTATTAGTGAAGATCATTGAAGAATCAGCTTGTTATTGTTCCCTAAATCCTTGGGCATGAGATGGATTTCTATTGAAAGTTCTACATTCTTTCTGGTTGATACATGGATTAGAATGTTTCTATTTTCATCTTTGCGACTTGGATTCGTAGCCAACCTTAATATGAAACTCTCCTTTCTTTATTGACTGAAAGAAGCCAAAATGAAATGAGTTTTCAAACTCCCAGCCAAAATTGTGCTGGGCAGCTGAATAAAGTACAGACAATACTTATCTGGAAATTGCTTGTAGATTGTGCCAAAGAAATATTACATAAACAGATATCCAAGTGAATAAGTAGGTTGGGATTTTTACATTTCTAATTGCAGCATTTACGCATTATGTAGAAAATTAATCCTTTAAGGGAATAAAAGCAACAACTAAAACAAAGCTATGTTGTCAATAACATGATGATTGGTACCTATGACAATGTTGTACATAGCACACTGTCTTCCCAGAGCAGCAGATGATAAGGGTCATTGTCTGCCTTTGGAATTGACAATGTATGCAGAGATTGATAATCTAACAGGGAAAAAAAACCTCCATGAATAGAGCCATGACTAAGTAAAGTCTTAATTTTCTAAACTTTACTCAAATCAGGACAAGTCTAATATTACAAATAAACAGCCAAAAACATATTGCAGCAACTTTTATTTAAGTGGTGCCACAAATGTTCAAAATAAATGAGACATTTCATTGGCCCATATGGAAATAAAACCAAACTGGCATTGAAGGTTTTTAAGAGAGAGAGAGGCATTTCTATGTTTTGGAATGGATTTCAATGAGCTCATGCAACTGAAGGCTGGACTATCAATACTTTTCACAAGTCAGAAGGACAGAGATAAGGAGAACCTGACGAATTAGGTGAAAGTTGTCAATGGTCATGGAGGGATTTGGAAATAAGAATTTTATATTTAAGGTGCCGGTAGCAACAAAAAGCAAAGTAGATGGGCAAAGACTGGGATTGCCAGACAAACAAAACTTAGAGCAAGATAGAAAGTGGTTCTACAGATGTTGAAGGCATATGTGAGAATTTCAATAGGTGAAGAAATGAAGGTAAATGAAAAGATTTTGATGTTATGCAAATAGAAATTAGATCTTTGTGGGAGGATATTGTGACTGAAAAGAATCCAGAGTTTGTTAACTGCTGGTTCACCTGAGAGGATGGCCAGCAACAGTGATAGAATTTGCAAAAGGAGCCAAAAAAATGGATATCCATTATGAAAATACGGATTATTCAGAATTTGTTTGTATGAACAGATTCGCAGCACCGCTGTAAATTAGCTTGTGAGTAATGGTGAAGAGATAAAGTTGAGCATCTTTTTACTTGAAGTATATAACAATATAAAGCTCATTACATACTGTATACATTTACTATTATAAAGATTACATGTTGTACTTTCAGAGGGGCATTTGCAAGCATAAAAGCCTAACTTTGAGAAATTAAAATGAAGATTAGAAGATGCTCATGTAATGTGCTGAAGGTTCAACAGTGTAAAAATATAGAGAAGAATACTAACAGTTTACTTGACTCTGTTATTTTCCTTTAGCTTATTCATTCCTCAATATAATCTTAACTAGATGTAGTCATGATGTTTCTGAAGATTTTTTATGTCATCAAGTGAATTTTGCTTGGGAGAGATTAGCTTCATCATTTTAGATATTAACATAAGCTTTCTCTAAATTAATTCTAATTTTTTTTCTAGCTTATCTGAATCCCATAATTAAGTTCAACATATCAGGAACCACTACAAGCCAACTGGTATTAAGAAGAAACTATATCAACAAGTGTGCAATTTGATTTATGAATTGTTTGCAAAAGCACCTTTATTAACTAGAGAACAAAAAGCACAGATTTTTACAGAATGTTGTGTAACTGTATAAACCATAAATGCATTAGTCATTCAAATTTGAAAATGCAAATGCATGTCTCATATACAGTACAACTGTTAGGAAATACAGATATTAGATTTACAGTGCACTTTTTAACCCTTCACGACAAACAATTTAATAACCTAATTTAACAAGGAATTTAATGATCCCATAAAAGGGTGACTATGCTGCATTGAGCACTACAAATGCCATGTTCCTTCATTAGAACTATTCTTAATAGCTTTGGTTGAAAACATTCTATGTAAACTTGAGTATAAATGAGATTAGACTCAAAGCAGTCACAGAAAATTTGCAATGCCTTAAATAGACGCATCAGCTAAATTTCTGAGACAGCTTGAAAACCTAATCCAGAATTAAATGAATTGATCTTTGGAAAAACTGACATTAGTAAACGACAGGCAAATAGATCATTTGATTGACTTATTTGAAGTACAAAGTAGACAGGGATGACAGGGGGGTGGGGTGGTTACTGTGGGGAGTGCTGGTGGTTGGATGGAGGGGAATGGGGGATAGCAGGGGTTGAAGAAGGGTTTGGGAATACAATCAGGCACTTACAGTACTGAAACATTTATACCTATTCAGTGAAGGAATTAAGTGGAATCACCGATCTTTTACTTGAACCACATATTAATCCTGAAGGGAATAATTTAATATACAGTAAAATGTGTTATGTTTTACAAACATTATAGTTATATTTCTAGGGGAGGGTTTTATTATGAAGTGCTGACTAAAGTATTTATATGCTTTTGGTAATAGTTCATGGCAAAATGACAGGTTACTCTGCATAACTTTTGAGCTGGAATATTAAGGGGTTGTTTCAGCTATACTATTGTGCATCTTTGACTAACAGTCAGGAACCCCATGAATTCCTGCCCACTATGCTAAAAAATAGGCATTTGTGTATTGAAGGAAGTTCTTTTTCACCTGTTGTGTTTCTTCTTAGCAAATAGGCTGACAAGATGACGAGAAATACATTGCTATTGACGCACATTATAATTTGGGCTTACTTACTTGCCATTGTTCAAGACAAGATTTTTGTCTTGGAATTTTAGACTGACTCATATGGTATTCTTTATACCCATACTCCTGTGACTTGTTATTTGATATAACTTATCATGTGTAAATTTAAGAGGTTGAGGAAATAAGTGATGAGTCATATCTTAAAAAAGTGAAACATTTGAAGGGGATTATCATGAACAAAGACAGCAATTGTCAAAAAGCTCAACAAAATCCAAAAATGACTCCAGTTTGGGATAACATTTGGTAGCATGGCAGGGATAAGGGAGTGACAGACTAAAAGATAAGAAAAGAATAGCTAAGTATCAAGCACAAGACAAAGTACCCAAATCTCACATCTTCTTAGTTGCTACTGAGGTGGAGGGTGCATGCACCAAGTGGTTGCAAACAGAGATGTATCACATGTGTTAACTCATGCCACTGTCTCCACTAGTCATTATTATAACATGAATCAACCCAAAAGCCATAACTGACCTTGACTGAACAAGAAAACTGTTAGGATGTATCTGAAAATGGCATATTAATAATCTGCTTTTTTAATAAGCCAAATTATTAAAGTTCACTGGATGAATACCGTGGCCTGTAAATTGCCACTGGATGTCATAAGGAACAGGAACAGAAACAGGTAAAGACCATTCAAGTTTGCATAAGGTCTTTCAATAAGATTATAATTGATCTGATCTTTGCTTACTTCAATTTCTGCCTTTTTCCCATATCCTTTCATTCCCCTATAGAGCAAAACTCACTAATATATTCCTCCATAGTTGTGCAACAAGGGCTTCAGTCTCATCCTCTTCAGTCCCAATAAGCCAACCTTAACTTTTACCAATTTTTTCTCAGAGCTAAAGTTTTCTTGACCTGACAACATCCTCATAAATCTCCTATATTCACATATGATTCTATTTCCTAACTCTACACAAGTGCATTCATATCTTTCTTGTAATATGGAAAATGAAACTGCACGTAATACCCGAGCTGATGAGTCACATGCATAACATATAATTATCATGTAACATTTCTGTTTCTTTTAATCAAAGCCTGGGCTAACTTAGTTAAAGCAGCCAATTTGCCATTTTACCAAATCTTGGACTGTTCTGCTAACTTCCAGGATATGTGGATGTACAGTATGTGCCCAAGACCCTCTGTTTTCCTGTCTAATGAAATAGAACATAGAAACATAGAAAACCTACAGCAAAATACAGGCCCTTCGGCCCACAAAGCTGTGCCGAACATGTCCTTACCTTAGAAATTACCTAGGGTTACCCATGGCCCTCTATTTTTCTGAGCTCCATGTACCAGCAGTCTCTTAAAAGTCCCTATCTTATCCGCCTTCATGACCGTCACCGGCAGCCCGTTCCACACAATCACCACTCTCTGCGTAGAAAACCTACCCCTGACATCTCCTCTGTACCTATTTCCAAGCACCTTAAAACTGTGCCATCTCATGCTAGCCATTTCAGCCCTGGGAAAAAGCCTCTGACTATCCACACAATCAATGCCTCTCATCATCTTGTACACCTCTATCAGGTCGCTCCAAGGAGAAAAGGCCAAGTTCACTCAACCTATTCTCATAAGGCATGCTCCCCAATCCAGGCAACATCATTGTAAATCTCCTGTGCACTTTTTCTATGGTTTCCTCATCCTTCCTACAGTGAGGCGATCAGAACTGAGCACAGTACTCCAAGTGGGGTCTGACCAGTGTCCTATATAGCTGCAACATTACCTCTTGGCCCCTAAACTCAATCCCATGACTGATGAAGGCCAATGCACTGTATGCTTTCTTAACCGCAGAGTCAACCTGCACTGCAGCTTTGAGTGTCCTATGGGCTCAGACCCCAAGATCCCTCTGATCCTCCACACTGCCAAGAGTCTTACTATTAATACTATTATTGTGCCATCACATTTAATCTACCAAAATAAATCACCTCATACTTAACTGGGTTGAACTCCATCTACCACTTCTCAGCCCAGTTTTGCATCCTATTGATGTCCCGCTGTAACCTCTGACAGCCCTCCACATTATCCACAACACCCCCAACCTTTGTGTCATCAGCAAATTTACTAATCCATCTCTCCACTTCTTCATCCAGATCATTTATAAAAGATCACGAAGAGTAGGAATCCCAGAACAGATCCCTGAGGCGCACCACTGGTCAGCAGCCTCCATACAGAATATGACCCATCTACAACCATTCTTTGCCTTCAGTGGGCAAGCCAGTTCTGGATCCACAAAGCAATGTTCCCCTGGATCTCATGCCTGCTTACTTTCGCAATAAGCCTGGCATGGGGTATCTTATTGTATGCCTTGCTAAAATCCATATACACTACATCTACTGCTCTGCCATTATCAAAGTATTTAGTCACATCCCCAAAAAATTCAATCAGGCTCGTAAGGCACGACCTGCCTTTCTCAAAGCCATGCTGACTACTCCTAATCATATTATGCCTCTCCAAATGTTCATAAATCCTGCCTCTCAGGATCTTCTCCATCAACTTACCAACCACTGAAGTAAGACTTACTGGTCTATAATTTCCTGGGCTATCTCTACTCCCTTTCTTGAATAAGGGAACAACATCCGCAACCCTTCAATCCTCCGGAATCTCTTTTGTCCTCATTGATGATGCAAAGATCATCACCAGAGGCCCAGCAACCTCCTCCCCCACCAGAGACTCAGCAATCTCCCTCGCCTCCCACAGTAGCCTGGGGTACATCTCATCTGGTCCTGGTGACTTATCCAACTTGATGCTTTCCAAAAGCTCCAGCACATCCTCTTTCTTAATAGCTACATGCTCAAGCTTTTCCGTCCGCTGTAAGTCATCACTATAATCACCAAGATCCTTTTTTGTAGTGAATACTGAAGCAAAGTACTCATTAAGTACCTCTGCCATCTCCTCCAGTTCCATACACATTTTTCCACTGTCACACTTGGTTGGTCCTATTCTCTCACGTCTTATCCTCTTGCTCTTCACATACTTGTAGAATGCCTTAGGGTTTTCCTTAATCCCGTCCACCAGCTCCTCCTCATGGCCCATTTGGGCTCTCCTAATTTCTTTCATGAGTTCCTTCCTTCTAGCCTTATAACCTTCTGGATTCCTATCATTACCTAGTTTTTTGAACTTTTCATAAGCTCTTCTTCTTAACTGGATTTACAACAGCCTTTGTACATCATGCTTCCTGTACCCTACCATCCTTTCCCTGTCTCATTGGAACGTACCTATGCAGAACTCCACGCAAATATCCCCTGAACATTTGCCACATTTCTTCCGTACATTTCCCTGAGAACATCTGTTCCCAATACCATGCTTTACCTGCACTTCCCAAGTGCATTACCGTGGATTAAATTCCATTTGCTGTTTTCTGTTCAAGAATGTTTGTATTTCCAACCTCTCCAAATTTGGTGCCAAAGTTGCATAGCGGTTAGCGTGATGCTATATCAGCTGGGGTCATCAGAGTTCAATTTCGGCATCCTCTGTAAGGAGTCTGTACATGCTCCCTATGGAATGCGTGGGTCTTCTCCAGGTCTTCCGTTTCCATCCACAGTCCAAAGATGCACTTGGTAGGTGAACTGGTCATTGTAATTTGTCCTGTGATTTGGTTATGGTTAAGTCTGGGTTGCCGGGGTTCCTGTGCAGTACGGCACTAAGGGCTAGCAGGGCCTATTCTGCACTGTATCTCTAACTAAATAAACAAGCCAAATAAATTCTCCCGATTCAAGATAATTTCTCACTGCTTCATTATATCCTACAGGCTTTATCTTTCTGCCAAACCTTCCAAAGTGCAAGGTACAATGAGATATTCAATTCCCAGCCTTTGTCATCATGCAGCACAATTTTGAAATGGCCATCAGGTTATTCCCATTAGTTTCCATTTGTGCCACCAAATCATCAATGTTGTGATTGTTACATGCATTCAGATAAAGAACTTTATTTTTTGTCATTTTATCATTATTCCAATTCTGACCCTGTTTTCAGATACATTCTAATGTTTGTATATGTAATGCCGTTAATAATTCTTTGAAGAAGAAACATGTTCTGTGGATAAATAGGACAGGTAGATGTTCAATATGTATATATGTTTCCGGAAGGCATCTAATAAGGTGCAGCATCAAAAGTTATTGTGGAAAATAAAAGTTTATGATACAGCAAATAGAATATTGGAATGGATAGAAGATCAGCTAGTTAAAAAGAAACACAGGAGGCAAAATGTGTCTTTTTTTTGGGAAGATGCTGGCACTTCAACTTTTTAGAGTTTATTGAAATGACTTAGATGAAGACACATGAAGCATGATTGCTAAATCTACTGAGTCACTTGTGAAGATGTACTAAGTGAGATGGCAAAAATCGAACAATGGAGAACAACATGGGAGAACATGAAACTATTTTATTTTGCAAAAATTTTTCAAAAAAACATGTTATGGTGAGAGATTGCAGAGGCCTAGGATGTATAAGGATCTGAATGTCCTAATACATGATTTGCAAAAGGCTAGTACTGTATGCAAATATGCCAAGAAATTTGGAAAGCTAACAGGTGGCTATTGTTAATTGCTAAAGTAATTAACAATATAAAATATGCCGATCATGCTTCAGCTTTATTAGTGTGACCCATATGAATTACTGTAAACTGTGTTCATCTCCTTATATTAAGAATGGATGTTAATGCATGGAAGTCATTCAGGGAAGCTTTACTAGACTGATACCAGGTGTAGGTAGGTTTCCTATGAGAAAAATGTTTGACAGGATGGGTTTGCATCCACTGGAGTTTAAGAGTGTCCTGAGAGGTAACTTGATTGTCCTGAAGGGACTTGACAGAGGAAATGTGAAGAGGCTTTTACTCTTTTGTGGGAAAATCTAGAACAAGGATTACTATTTAAGAACAGGGGTTGCCTACTTCAGACAGGTGAGATTATTTTTTTCTTAAAGCTTGTGAATCTTTGGAATTTTTAAGGTCCAGAGAAATAGATGCTTGATAAGCAGTGAGGTGAAAGGTTATCATTTGCGTAGCAGTAATGTTGTGTTGCAGTTACAATAGTCAGATCAGCAATATATTATTAAATGCTGGAGTGGGTTACTGCTCCTACTGTTCCTAACTTGAGTGCCACTTATTTTTGCACTAACACCTTGCCCCTCAGCTGAGCTTTGTCCATCTCATCCCATTCTACTAAGCATGTAATTTAAACTACTATCTTCATTCCTAGTTAGTCAGTTCCCCAGGAGTACCTTCTCCAGAAGCATAGCTTCTCTAGTGCAATTACTGAAGGGTACGAAATACAGGCTTAAAAGAATATCTGAAAACAGTAATATACAGGAGGAAATCAGTGCGTTACGCAGGCTCAGGATTTCAACCCAAAACATCACTTCATAACCTCCCTCTCCCCGTCACCTCTTACCCGTTTCCCCCCCCACCACACACACACACACACACACACACACACACACACACACACACACACACACACACACACACACACACACACACACACACACACACACACTACTTGATTAGTTATCAGTTTCTCCAGTGGATTGTTTGTTGCATTGAAAATAAATGCTGGCTCAGTTACTGAAAATTGAGTAAGTAAAACAATACAAAGATGTCTCCTTACTAATTAGTCATATGCTTCACACAGAGTGATTAGTACTGTGTTGTTGAAATTCTAATCATGTTTGTAAACTCTAATTATGAATGTAAACTCTTTATTTGCTTTAGCGTCAGACTTGACTTAACCACATTGTTCTGTGTCATCACAGTAAACAAAGTAAACAAATGTTACAATATTAATCAGTTTAGTGCCTAATCTTGCAATGATGGCTTTGTGCATAGTAAAAGCAGTCCAGTAATTGGGCATTTTAGATTATTATAACGGAGAAACAAAGCAAGGACTGAAAATAAATTAATAATGTCAAGATGAACCTAGTTAACCATGATTAACCTAGTTACAAAGGCTTAGGAAAAATGCATTTTTCTTGGAATATGATTAACCTCTATATATAAAACAAGATTTTTAATGTTCACTTATTGTGTTTCTAGCATGATGGCAAAATTTATTGTTTTCCTGTTAACAGATTGATTTTCACTTACTTCATAAATAAAGATGTCTCTCGAAATAGAGGGGCAGGTAGCGTCGAGGAAACAGGTAGGTTGCAGAAGGACTTAGACAGATTAGGAGAATGGGCAAGAAAGTGACAAATGAAATGCAATGTTGTAAAATGCATGGTCATGCATTGTGGTAGTAGAAATAAATGTGCGGAATATTTTCTAAACAGGGAGAAAATCCAGGAATCTGAGGTGCAGGGGGACTTGGAAGTCCTTGTGCAGAACACCCTGAAGGTTAACTTGCAGGTTGAGTTGGTGGTGAGTAAGGCAAATCCAATGTTGGCATTCATTTCAAGAGGCCTAGAATACAAGACCAAGGATGTGATGCTGCAGCTTTATAAGGCACTGGTGAGGCCTCACCTAGAGTATTGTGAACAGGTTTGGGCCCCTCATCTTAGAAAGATGTGCTGGCATTGGAGAGGGTTCGGAGGAGGTTCACAAGGATGATTCCAGGAATGAAAGGGTTATCATACAAGGAACATTTGACGGCTCTGGGTCTGTACTCACTGGAATTCAGAAGGATGAGGGGGGATCTCATTGAAACCTTTTGAATGTTGAAAGGCCTAGACAGAGTAGATGTGGAAAGGATGTTTTCCACGGTGGGAGAGTCGAGGACAAGAGGGCACAGCCTCAGGATAGAGGGGTGCCCTTTCAAAACAGAGAGGCAGAGAAATTTCTTTAGCCAAAGGCTGGCAAATTTGTGGAATTTGTTGCCACATGCAGCTGTGGAGGCCAGGTTGTTGGGTGTATTTAAGGCAGAGTATGATAGGTTTGTCGTTGGACATGGCATCAAAGGTTACGGGGAGAAGGCCAGGTTGAGGAGGAGATAGAAAAAAGGGATCAACCACAATTGAATGGCGGAGCAGACTCAATGGGCCAGACGGCCTAATTCTGCTTCTATGTCTTGTGCTCTTATGGTCTTATGCTCTCAATGTTTTAAAAAAGCTGCAAATTATAAACGACAATTTATCAATTCTGGTGTAGTATACAGCCTGAAAAGTTTATTTAATTTTTGCGATACAGCGTGGTATAGGCCCTTCGAGCTGCACCGTCCCAGCAACCCCCAACAACCCCAGTTTAGCCCTAACCTAATCACAGGACAATTTACAATAACCAATTAACCCACCCGGTACGTCTTTGGATTGTGAGAGGAAACTGAAGCACCCTGTGAAAATCCATGCATTCCCTGGGGAGGACGTACAGACTCCTGACAGATGACTCCAGAATTGAACTCCAAACTCCAACACCCCAAGCTATAATAATGCTGCGTTCACTGCCTCGCTGCAGTGGTGCCTGTCATGAATGGTAAAGTTCAAAGTACATTTATTATCAAAGTATGTATACCATATATAACATTGAGATATGTCTTCTTACAGACAGCTACATAAGAAAGAATCACAATAGAACCCATTAAAAAAGACCACCAAACACCCAATGTGTGAACAAATCAATCAATAAAAGGTAAACACCTAATACTCACAACAAAGTTCACAAAAATGAGTCCACAGCCACGAAGCCAGTTCATTGCTGTAGCCGGTTCAGGAGCTCGTTAGTTGTAGGCCACAGCCTCAGCTCAATACAAAGGTGATAAATCTCTTGCAGCAACAAGCTGAACACTGGTCCATCCCTTGCCTCCAGCTCCAACACCTCTGGCCCTGCCCTCAAGTCTGCCAAATATTGGCTCATTCCTCTGTTGGGCTCAGGTCCTGCAGGTTCAGTTCAGTTACAGTCTGCTCCAGCATTGGCCAAACATTGGCTGTTCCTTACTCCTGGGCCTCACCAGCTCGACTCAGCCCATACCCACCATGCCGCAACCTTACTGCGCCTTCGAGATTCCAGTTCACATCACAAAAATGCCAGGTCATGCAGGGGGTTCAAAAGCATAGCTCCAAAAGGGAAGTTACAGGCTATTGATAGCAGTGATCATTGTCCAGAATGAAACATGACTAATAGATTTGTTTGCTGCCAGTGAGGCATTGCTGTGTCTCACCAGCACCATCTTTAAACTTGAACAGGACCATAAGACCATAACCTGAAAGAACATTTCTGTGTTTCCTTATGTGAACTAAATCTACTAAAAGCATTCTGAAATTATCATTTAGAAGTGTTCGATCAGAAATTGGCAAACTGTGCAATAAACAACTGAGATGAAATGAGGTCAATTTAGATGCAAACCAAGGGTCATTTGGTAACAGTTTGCATCAAAAAGATTTGGGTTCAAGAGAAAATTCTTTACTTTTTGTAAATTATTGAAAATCCTTTGAGAATAATTACAACTGACTCTAAGTGATTTTCAAAACATTTTCTTCCTCCTTTTTTCCATCAGATGCAGTTTTTCTCTATTCCACTGCAACAGTTTTCTCTAAGTATAGCCAAACTGGTGAAATATACTTTTCAAAAATAAACATGAATGTTAATTGATTGTGATACCATGCGGAGTTTGGAATGGAAGGCAACATTCATTGCATGATATTATTTTACTTCTAAATACACAAGTGTACAGAAAAGCAGACAATAGATTTCGAGGAAAGTTCAATAAAGCAATGGTTGGAAATTTGATAAATATGAATGGATTTCTTCCTTTGCAATTCCCCAAGCCACTTCCTCTCTCAAGCCCACTCCTACCTCACCACAACCCTACATCCAAGTAGTGTTGCTGTTGCATCAAAAGGAAAGGGGAAAGCAGTGACATATGACATTGCATATATTGAAAACCAGAGCCAGATGACAACCAGATGACAAAACCAATGTCATCTACTGCATTCACTGTTCCCAGTGTGGTCTTCTCTACATTGCTGTGACCAAGTGCAGACTATGTGGCTACTTTGCAGAGGTGGCTATAATAGCCATCCCAAGCTCCCAGTTGCATGTTATTTCAACTTCTCATCCCATTCCCACACCAAGCTGTCTGCCTTTAGCCTTCTTCACAGACATGGTGAGGCACAACTCAAATGGGAAGAACAACAGCTCACATTCCACCAATGGCATGAACATTGAATTTTCCAGTTTTATGTAACTCTTACCTCATTTGTTCCTCCCCCCCCACCCCCATTCCCTCTGATTCACTTCCAGTCCATCTAATTTTCTTCGCTTTTCTATTCCAACTCCCACCCCTGCGGTCCCAATCACCCATTATCTCTCCCACCCTTCTGTTGTCTAATTCCACCTGTCTTAATATCTTACTGAATTGTTCCCATCATCACTTCCCCTACAAGATTCCAGCATGTGTCCTCTCTTTTCATCTTTCAGCAGCTGTCCACGTTCATCTTTCTCTCAGCTGGCTCCATCTGCCTTCTTTTTTCACTTTGCTTGCCCGCTTCACCTATCACACCCCTGCCTCTGTCTCCCATTCAACACTTTCCCTTCCCATAGTTGCCTCCATCTGCCCATCATATTTAACCCCTGTCCACTTATCGCCTATCAGTTGCTACCTCACACCTCACATGCTGTTTATACCTGCTATTTTCCTGAGTGTTGACCTGGAATATCAACTATTCCTTGTCTCCTCACAGATTCTGCTCAACCCATTGGGTTCCTCCAGTGTGTTTTTTTGCTGAAGGAAGTAATATGCTGGAAGTTATTTTGTTTTGATGTAGTTCAGTTTCCAGACATAAGAAAGAAAATGAAAAAAGTTTTGGCAGCACTGTGACATTTTTCATCTTTTTTTAAGGTCTTGATCTTGACAGGGTACATACATGGAGGATGTATTGTCTGGTTGAGAAGTATAGAATGAAAGATCACAGACTCAAAATAAGGAGTGGGGCAATTAGCGCAGGCATATGGAGAAACCTCATGTAAATATGGGAAAAAAATAAAATACAGTTTCAAATTAAACCTGCACGTATGTGCTATAAAACAGTAAATATAATACATTTGGAAAGGGTCTAAAAAGGTTTTGTATACAAAGAAGTATTGGAGAAATTCTGTAAAAGACTTACAAATTAACAAGCTATAGTCAGTTATTAACCTATAGAACATAAAACTACATTTTCATTAGAGGCGCAAACAAGAGGAATTCTGCAGATGCTGGAAATTCAAGCAACACACATCAAAGTTGCTGGTGAACGCAGCAGGCCAGGCAGCATCTTTAGGAAGAGGTACAGTCGACGTTTCAGGCCAAGACCCTTCGTCAGGACTAACTGAAGAAAGAGTTAGTAAGAGATTTGAAAGTGGGAGGGGGAGGGGGAGATCCAAAATGATAGGAGAAGACAGGAGGGGGAGGGATGGAGCCAAGAGCTGGACAGCTGATTGGCAAAAGGGATATGAGAGGATCATGGGACAGGAGGCCCAGGGAGAAGGAAAAGTGGTGGGGGGGGAACCCAGAGGATTTGCAAGGGGTATAGTCAGAGGGACAGAGGGAGAAAAAGGAGAGAGAGAGAAAGAATGTGTGTATAAAAATAAATAACGGATGGGGTACGAGGGGGAGGTGGGGCATTAGCGGAAGTCAGAGAAGTCAATGTTCATGCCATCAGGTTGGAGGCTACCCAGACGGAATATAAGGTGTTGTTCCTCCAACCTGAGTGTGGCTTCATCTTTACAGTAGAGGAGGCCGTGGATAGACATGTCAGAATGGGAATGGGTTGTGGAATTAAAATGTGTGGCCACTGGGAGATCCTGCTTTCTCTGGCGGACAGAGCGTAGATGTTCAGCAAAACAATCTCCCAATCTGCGTCGGGTCTCACCAATGTATAGAAGGCCACATCGGGAGCACCGGATGCAGTATATCACCCCAGCCGACTCACGGGTGAAGTGTCACCTCACCTGGAAGGACTGTCTGGGGCCCTGAATGGTGGTAAGGGAGGAAGTGTAAGGGCATGTGTAGCACTTGTTCCGCTTACAAGGATAAGTGCCAGGAGGGAGGGATGGGGGGGGGGTGATGAATGGACAAGGGAGTCGCTTAGGGAGCGATCCCTGCAGAAAGCAGGGGGGTAGGGAGGGAAAGATGTGCTTAGTGGTGGGATCCCGTTGGAGGTGGCGGAAGTTACAGAGAATAATATGTTGGACCCGAAGGCTGGTGGGGTGGTAGGTAAGGACCAGGGGAACCCTATTCCCAGTGGGGTGGCGGGAGGATGGAGTGAGAGCAGATGTGCATGAAATGGGGGAGATGCGTTTGAGAGCAGAGTTGATGGTGGAGGAAGGGAAGCCCCTTTCTTTAAAAAAGGAGGACTTCTCCCTCGTCCTGGAATGAAAAGCCTCATCCTGAGAGCAGATGCGGCGGAGACGGAGGAATTGCAAGAAGGTGGTGGCATTTTTGCAAGAGACAGGGTGAGAAGAGGAATGAACCATAGAACCATAGAACCATAGAACCATAGAAACTACAGCACAGAAACAGGCCCTTTGGCCCTTCTTGGCTGTGCCGAACCATTTTCTGCCTAGTCCCACTGACCTGCACACGGACCATATCCCTCCATACACCTCCCATCCATGTATCTGTCCAATTTATTCTTAAATGTTAAAAAAGAACCCGCATTTACCACCTCGTCTGACAGCTCATTCCATACTCCCACCACTCTCTGTGTGAAGAAGCCCCCCCTAATGTTCCCTTTAAACTTTTCCCCCCTCACCCTTAACCCATGTCCTCTGGTTTTTTTCTCCCCTTGCCTCAGTGGAAAAAGCCTGCTTGCATTCACTCTATCTATACCCATCATAATTTTATATACCTCTATCAAATCTCCCCTCATTCTTCTACGCTCCAGGGAATAAAGTCCTAACCTATTCAACCTTTCTCTGTAACTGAGTTTCTCAAGTCCCGGCAACATCCTTGTAAACCTTCTCTGCACTCTTTCAACCTTATTTATATCCTTCCTGTAATTTGGTGACCAAAACTGAACACAATACTCCAGATTCGGCCTCACCAATGCCTTATACAACCTCATCATAACATTCCAGCTCTTATACGCAATACTTCGATTAATAAAGGCCAATGTACCAAATGCTCTCTTTACGACCCTATCTACCTGTGACGACACTTTTAGGGAATTTTGTATCTGTATTCCCAGATCCCTCTGTTCCACTGCACTCCTCAGTGCCTTACCATTAACCCTGTATGTTCTACGTTGGTTTGTCCTTCCAACGTGCAATACCTCACACTTGTCAGTATTAAACTCCATCTGCCATTTTTCAGCCCATTTTTCCAGCTGGTCCAAGTCCCTCTGCAGGCTCTGAAAACCTTCCTCACTGTCTACTACACCTCCAATCTTTGTATCATCAGCAAATTTGCTGATCCAATTTACCACATTATCATCCAGATCATTGATATAGATGACAAATAACAATGGACCCAGCACTGATCCCTGTGGCACACCACTAGTCACAGGCCTCCACTCAGAGAAGCAATTCTCTACCACCACTCTCTGGCTTCTTCCATCGAGCCAATGTCTAATCCAATTTACCACCTCTGCATGTATACCTAGCGACTGAATTTTCCTAACTAACCTCCCATGCGGGACCTTGTCAAAGGCCTTACTGAAGTCCATGTAGACAATATCCACTTTCCTGGTAACCTCCTTGAAAAACTCCAACAGATTGGTCAAACATGACCTACCATGCACAAAGCCATGTTGACTCTCCCTAGTAAGCCCCTGTCTATCCGAATGCTTGTAGATTCTGTCTCTTAGTACTCCCTCCAATAACTTACCTACTACTGACGTTAAACTCACCGGCCTATAATTTCCTGGATTACTTTTCGATCCTTTTTTAAACAACGGAACAACATGAGCCACTCTCCAATCCTCCGGCACTTCACCCGTAGACAGCGACATTTTAAATATTTCTGCCAGGGCCCCCGCAATTTCAACACTAGTCTCCTTCAAGGTCCGAGGGAACACTCTGTCAGGTCCCGGGGATTTATCCACTTTAATTTTCCTCAAGACAGCAAGCACCTCCTCCTTTTCAATCTGTACAGTTTCCATGGTCTCACTACTTGATTCCCTCAATTCCGTAGATTTCATGCCAGCTTCTTTAGTAAATACAGACGCAAAAAACCTATTTAAGATCTCCCCCATTTCCTTTGGTTCCGCACAAAGCCGACCACTCTGATCTTCAAGAGGACCAATTTTATCCCTTACAATCCTTTTGCTCTTAATATACTTGTAAAAGCTCTTTGGATTATCCTTCACTTTGACTGCCAAGGCAACCTCATGTCTTCTTTTAGCCCTCCTGATTTCTTTCTTAAGTATTTTCTTGCACTTCTTATACTCCTCAAGCACCTGATTTACCCCCTGTTTCCTATACATTTCATACAACTCCCTCTTCTTCTTTATCAGAGTTGCAATATCCCTTGAGAACCAAGGTTCCTTTTTCCTATTCAATTTGCCTTTAATCCTGACAGGAACATACAAACTCTGCACTCTCAAAATTTCCCCTTTGAAGGCTTCCCACCTACCAATCACATCTTTGCCAGAGAACAACCTGTCCCAATCCACACTTTTTAGATCCTTTCTTATTTCTTCAAATTTGGCCTTCTTCCAGTTCAGAACCTCAACCCTAGGACCAGATCTATCCTTGTCCATGATCAAATTGAAACTAATGGTGTTATGATCACTGGAACCAAAGTGCTCCCCTACACAGACTTCTGTCACTTGCCCTAATTTGTTTCCTGACAGGAGATCCAATATTGCATCCCCTCTAGTTGGTCCCTCTATATATTGATTTAGAAAACTTTCCTGAACACATTTTACAAACTCTAAACCATCTAGACCCCTAACAGTATGGGAGTCCCAATCAATGTATGGAAAATTAAAATTCCCTACCACCACAACTTCATGTTTCCTGCAGTTGCCTGCTATCTCTCTGCAGATTTGCTCTTCCAAGTCTCGTTGACTATTGGGTGGTCTGTAATACAATCCCACTAATGTGGCCATACCTTTCCTGTTTCTCAGCTCCACCCATAAGGACTCAATAGACAAGCCCTCTAATCTGTCCTGCCTGAGCACTGCTGTAATATTTTCCCTAACAAGCAATGCTACTCCCCCACCTTTCATTCCTCCGCCTCGATCACATCTGAAACATCGGAACCCTGGATCCAGATAGCTGTGAGAGTCAGTAGGCTTGTAGTAGACATCGGTGGATAAGCTGTCTCCAGAGGTAGAGTCGCTCCCTAAACGACTCCCTTGTCCATTCATCCCCCCCATCCCTCCCCACTGATCTCCCTCCTGGCACTTATCCATGTAAGCAGAACAAGTGCTACACATGCCCTTACACTTCCTCCCTTACCACCATTCAGGGCCCCAGACAGTCCTTCCAGATGAGGCGACACTTCACCTGTGAGTCGGCTGGGGTGATATACTGCGTCCGGTGCTCCCGATGTGGCCTTCTATATATTGGCAAGACCCGACGCAGACTGGGAAACCGTTTTGCTGAACATCTACGCTCTGTCCGCCAGAGAAAGCAGGATCTCCCAGTTGCCACACATTTTAATTCCACATCCCATTCCCATTCTGACATGTCTATCCACGGCCTCCTCTACTGTAAAGATGAAGCCACACTCAGGTTGGAGGAACAACACCTTATATTCCGTCTGGGTAGCCTCCAACCTGATGGCATGAACATTGACTTCTCTAACTTCCGCTAATGCCCCACCTCCCCCTCGTACCCCATCCGTTATTTATTTTTATACACACATTCTTTCTCTCACTCTCCTTTTTCTCCCTCTGCCCCTCTGACTATACCCCTTGCCCATCCTCTGGGTTTCCCCCTCTTGTCTTTCTTCCCGGACCTCCTGTCCCATGATCCTCTCGTATCCCTTTTGCCTATCACCTGTCCAGCTCTTGGCTCCATCC
The DNA here is from genome assembly GCF_030028105.1 of Mobula birostris. Lineage (NCBI taxonomy): Eukaryota > Metazoa > Chordata > Chondrichthyes > Myliobatiformes > Myliobatidae > Mobula > Mobula birostris. Next base: position 154,428,030 of record NC_092373.1, read on the forward strand.
CTCCCCCTCCTGTCTTCTTCTATCATTTTGGATCTCCCCCTCCCCCCCCCACTTTCAAATCCCTTACTCACTCTTCCTTCAGTTAGTCCTGACGAAGGGTCTCGGCCTGAAGCGTCGACTGCACCTCTTCCTAGAGATGCTGCCTGGCCTGCTGTGTTCACCAGCAACTTTGATGTGTGTTGCTTTTTATTAGAGGCCTTTTTGATACATAATTCTCTTCCAGTGACCTCCTTCCTGAAAGAACTACTTTTGCAAAGTGAAAATGACCTATAGTGCTTGCACATTTCAAGCACAGAATTTTTTGGGAAGCTTTTACCCTAATGTTCTTTAATTAGCCCAAATTCATGTCCTGGTACAAATGTCCATGATGCATTTAAGGAGAATGTAGTTTGTCTGTCGACAGTGAGTTATTAAACCAATTTCCAGGTTTCTGCATTTTACTCTCATGCACATAATCCTGCTTCACTGTCAGTTTTGCAGACTGATGATGAAAAACACCAGCAGTTATGCATAAACAGGCTATCTATCATAAGATGCTTGCCATCATTTGCATTACATTGTTGCTTTGATCATGGTCAGGTTTCATCCTATTCCCCATATGCTTTAATGCAGAGGACAAGAAAATGAGGACAGGAGCTCTGGCTAAATTTTCTGTCTCTGTCCCAGAAAACATCGTCAATTGTTTTCAATAGAAATAGCTGCAGCAAGAAGATTGCACGATTCCAGATTGTTCTTTCAAAAGTCTTGTTGGAATGTGTGTACAGTTCTTTGTATGCACCTGCAAGATCTTCAAAAGTATACTGCCTTGAAGAGTTGCAGCATAGCAGCCTGTATAGTGGTACTTTGAATTTGAGTGACTACCATCTGGTTTGCATGCTTGTTTTGTGAGCAATGAGCAGATAATAATTAGATGGACTCTACAGATTGCCAACAGAATTTTGGTCACCCATTTCAATTCTACTTCCCATTACCATTACCACTCCCACATGTCAGTCCATGGCCTCCTCACCTTCAAGATGAGGCCACACTCAGGTTGGAGGAGCAACAACTTGTATTCCATCTGGGCAGCTTCCAAACTGATGGCATGAACATCAATTTCTTGAACTTCCAGTAATTGCCCCTCACCTCCTCTCCTTCACCATTCCCTGTTCTTGTTTCCCTCTCACACCTTCTTTTCTTACCCACACATCACCTCTCTCTGGTGCTCCTCCCCTTCCCTTTCTTCCATGGTCTTCTGTGCTCTCCTATCAGATTCCCCCTTCTCCAGCCCTTTATCTCTTTCACCATTGACTTCCCAGCTCTTAACTTCACCCCTTCCCCTCTCCCGGCTTCATCTATAACCTACCATCTTGTACTTCTTCCTCCCATCCCCCTACTTTCTTAGTCTGACTTCTCCCTTTCCTTTCCAGTTCTGATGAAGGATCTGGGCCCGAAACGTCAACTGTTTACTCTTTTCCATAGATGATGTCTGGCCTGCTGAGTTCCTCCAGTATTTTGTGTGTGTCACTTTTGGTCACTCTTTCCTTCATTCTATAATTATGTCTTACAATTCCTATTAGTAGCACTTTACTGAAAGGCTGTTGGAACGTCACAGTGAAAGGTGCATTGTACTGTGGCAATAGTTCAGCTGCTTTCCATATGAGAGCAATTTTCCTTCAAATTAAGATTAGAATTTAAGAAAGCATTCAATGAAATAAAAACAGCATCCACAAGTCGGCAATTTGCTCTGCACATTATTGGCCAGAGACCAATGCTTAAACTAAATAGCCAACCCAACCACAAGGCCTGACCTCACCCTCCCTCTGCCTCAGATCATTCCCAATAAACTGGAGAGAGCAGCTGACCAAAAGGTTTTTGCTGCCCTCGTGCTTTTGAATGATGTAAAGTGAACCAGTTTTGATCAGTTAAAGATCTACAGATCTGAATTAGGAAATATGATGGCCTGCCAGTAGCAATGGCAAAGCACTCACTGTTCTTTTGTACTTACAGAAGCCACAAACACATTGCAGTTTTTAAACTGCAAAGTAAGATTCTGAGAGATCAACATGTTATCCTCTAGGGATCTGGAGTGTGTATGAATGTGACAAGTAAATGTGCCTTTTCATCCAATCAGACTGAAGGTTTCTTGTCCAGGAAGTATAATTTGAAATAATTATTTATGCAGAATGATATAAAAAGGTGAAATAACAAAAATGAAAGATTAGAACAACATATAAAGCATATCTTCAAAATTAGCGCGATTTATGCATTTGACCTAATGTTTACATGGGGTGGGGGAAGGTTGATGTCGGAGAGCTGTATTTAGATGTTTCAATGCTTGTGGAATGGGAGGGTTGGATGGGGGGGGTTGGTGGTGGTTAATCACAATTTCATATCTTCTACAGTAACTTCAATGCCAAGATTCACGATGAGGTACCGCACCATGCAGTAAGTCATGAGAAGGAATAGAGAAAATTGCTCTATACTTTAATTGTGCATGAAAGGATGCCAGAATTTACTATGTTCTGATAGATTTACTGACAAACTCTTATTTTTAATCAAAAGTAAGACTGATGTTTGCCCTTGAAATATTTATACTTTCTAATGGTGACAATATAATTATTTGGAATAAAAATCCTTCTTTGTTTACCATGATGTTCTGCAGATATTTGTTTTATAATTTGATAAGATATCTTGTTGTATACGGACAAGATAGGTTTCGTAGAGACAAAATCTAAATTGCTACAATACCCTAATGATTTATTTTCCTTTCCTTTGCCACTCTTTCTTTTTCTAAAAACTATCCTTACCTTGAACTCTGCAGCTTCAAACTTCCTACCAATGAGATGATTACATTATTTCCTTTACTCCCCAGAAAAATTGCTGGTTCAATTCAACATTTCCCATTGTCTCTGTGGCCTTGCTTTTGAACCCATTGATATCTATATATTAGTGTTCATCCTTCAAGTTCAAGTTCATTTTATTGGCATTGAACCGTACCCATGCATACCGCCAAACAAAACAAAGTTCCTTCGGACCAAAGTGTATATGTAACTCACACACAACACATAAGTAGTATTCCCACAAATAAATTAACAAAAATTGTGCATACACAATAAAAAGTAAACAGTATAATGTTACTGATGCTTCATACATAATGAGAGCTGGGTGGTGATGACAAGTGGTCTTATGCCCTGGGGGAAGAAGCTGTTTCCCATCCTAATAGTTCTTGTCCTAATGAAATGGTACCTCTTGCATGATGGTAGGGTGTCAAAGAGATTGTTGACAAGATGGGAGGCATCACTGACAATGCCAAGGGCCCTGTGTATGCAGCACTTCTGATAAATATCTTTTAACGGGTGGAAGAGAGACCCTGATGATCCCCTAAGCAGTCCTTGCAATCCTTTGTAGGGACTTGTAGTTGGATGCCTTGCAATTCCTGTTTCAGATGGTGCTGCGGCTGGTCAGGACAATCGCAATGCTACTCCTGTAGAAGTTGGTTAAAACAGTGGAGAGCCTTGCTCACCTCGATTTCCTCAGGGAGTGGAGGCGTTGCTGTGCTTTCTTGACCTAAGAGGTGGTGATGAGGAACCAGGTGAGAGCACCTGTTACGTGCACCTCCAGAAACTTGGTACACCTAACTGCCTCCACAGAGTCACACATCAAAGTTGCTGGTGAACACAGCAGGCCAGGCAGCATCTCTAGGAAGAGGTACAGTCGACGTTTCGGGCCAAGACCCTTCGTCAGGACTAACTGAAGGAAGAGCTAGTAAGAGATTTGAAAGTGGGAGGGGGAGGGGGAGATCCAAAATGATAGGAGAAGACAGGAGGGGGAAGGATGGAGCCAAGAGCTGGACAGGTGATTGGCAAAAGGGATATGAGAGGATCATGGGACAGGAGGCCCAGGGAGAAGGAAAAGGGGGAGGGGGGGGAAACCCAGAGGATGGGCAAGGGGTATAGTCAGAGGGACAGAGGGAGATAAAGGAGATAGAGAGAAAGAATGTGTGTATAAAAATAAATAACGGATGGGGTACGAGGGGGAGGTGGGGCATTAGCGGAAGTTAGAGAAGTCAATGTTCATGCCATCAGGTTGGAGGCTACCCAGACGGGATATAAGGTGTTGTTCCTCCAACCTGAATGTGGCTTCATCTTTACAGTAGAGGAGGCTGTAGCCTCCAACCTGATGGCATGAACATTGACTTCTCTAACTTCCGCTAATGCCCCACCTCCCCCTCGTACCCCATCCGTTATTTATTTATATACACACATTCTTTCTCTCACTCTCCTTTTTCTCCCTCTGTCCCTCTGACTATACCCCTTGCCCATCCTCTGGGTTTTCCCCCCCCCTCCCCCTTTTCCTTCTCCCTGGGCCTCCTGTCCCATGATCCTCTCATATCCCTTTGCCAATCACCTGTCCAGCTCTTGGTTCCATCCCTCCCCCTCCTGTCTTCTCCTATCATTTTGGATCTCCCCCTCCCACTTTCAAATCTCTTACTAGCTCTTCCTTCAGTTAGTCCTGACAAAGGGTCTCGGCCTGAAATGTCAACTGTACCCCTTCCTAGAGATGCTGCCTGGCCTGCTGCGTTCACCAGCAACTTTGATGTGTGTTGCTTGAATTTCCAGCATCTGCAGAATTCCTCGTGTTTCTCCACAGAGGAGTCATGTGCTGTGTATGTTCCATGAGAGGAGGTCAGCCTGCACCTTCCTGAAGTCCACAATCATCTCTTTGGTCTTGTGCACATTGAGACTCATGTAGTTGTGCTCACACCATTCTACCAGCCACTCTACTTCCTGTCTGTACGCCTTCTTGTTGTCACTGTTGATGAGGCCAACCATTGTTGTGTCATCAGCGAACTTGACGACGCTGTTTCAACTGGATCTAGTAATGTAGTTATGCGTCAGCAGTGTGAAAAACAGTGGGCTGTTGTTAACTTGTGAACATGTAGCATCATGTAGATTTGATATTCATTATTCACTGTTTTAGGTTTTCTAAAGTATTCATGGATAGAGTGCTGCCAGCAAGGCTCATCAAAAGGTGATGATAAAATGCTATGCTGGGAGTTCTATAACAGTGCTTTGAAGAGGGAGGGAGTAGATCCAAGAATGCCAAAAATAGACAGTATTTTTCCAAGTCAGATGGCATGTAACTTAATGGTGGTAATGCTGCTATCCACCCTTGTCTGTCTCGTGGTTCTAAACAGAAGATAAGGAAGTTCCATCGCAAAGAACCTTGGTGAATTGCTATAGGACACCTTGTAGATGGTACACATTGTAATTGAAGTGTGACAACGGTGAACTGGATGAGAATCAAAAAAGTTGATTTGTCCAAGGTTGCATTTAGCTTACTGTGTCATAGGAAGTGTATTCAGTCAAGCAGCTAGAAAGTATACTGTCATATTCCTGATGTGTATTCGGGATTAGCAGACGAATCACTTTCTGCAGTTAACCTAGTTTCTGTTAAACATTTTTTGTGACTGTAGTGAAACAATTCACTCCTTTAAATGAATCATTAATTCATTTAAATTAATCAGATCAATATGGGTAGTAAATTAACAAAGTAATTTTGTTATCAAATTGATCCAGGTCTTTCATATGAAAAATATATATCCTCTTCTAAACAAGATATCTGTAAAGGAATGTAGTTCAACTACAAGATGTAAATATATCTTTGACCCTCCCAGAATATGCTATTTTTGACAAAGGACAAATGGAATATTTGCAATCAGATAATTACTTCTCGAAATCCCAATCCTAAATCTGGAATTCTGTCAATGCCTTGTTTAAATATTTAAGGAATTCTTGTCACAGAAGTATAATTGAAATGTCATTTTAATTATAGTATGCATTGCCAACCATGCCATTTAGTCAAGTTATAATTAGATGTTGAAAGCTTAAAAAAAAAGCTACTATCCTTGGCTTCTTGTGATCTCTCTCCCTCTGTGAATGTTGCTTTTATTTTAGAGAGTGGATGACTTTCAGTTTTCAAGAGTTGGATATTGACCCTTCCATGGTAGTCCCTCAGCCTCCACTTGCACTGCAAGACAGGGAACTATGTGTCATACAATATGTTTGGATGATGCAGCTGCAATGATTGAATAACATTTTACAAGCTAGGAATTTGAATGAGAATGTGAGTATAACGCTTGCTGCAAAGTGTGCAGAGTTTTAGTTATACACCACTTATTTATACTCATCTCATTTTTTAAATCCCTTCCCATCCCACCACCTCTGACCCTTTCCAGCAACACTCCCAGATGCTTCACTAACCTACACCACAATCTAGAGTGGCCAATTAACCTACCAACTTGCATGTCTGAAATGTGTGAGGAAACTGTACCACCCAGTATAACTAGCTGTGTCAATGTGCCACCCTAAGGAAGTGGTGAGAATGTATGAATGTTCATTTACCTCCAAATTGTGATTGTTGGTACACGTATAACAGAAATGTCATGAATTGAGCAGTGCCTGAGGCTAGGGCTGCTTTTTGTAACAACATACTTGAATAGACATTTATGTAATTGGTCACTCATGTCAAATTACTGTATTGAATTGACAATGGCATTTCAACAATGTAACCAAGGTTTGACTCATGGTATTGGACTCTATATGACAGTTTGTTCCCATGTGCTCCTCTGCAGATGCTTCTGTTTTCCACTTCCTTCACCAAGACTTCATTGCAGACACAGAAAACCTTAAAAACCTTGCTATCCTTTGCATTATTCATCAATAATTCTCAGATAGAATTTTCTCCCTAGATTGCTGTCAGCTACTGTTTCAGTCACAAAAGGCACCTCCCTTTTTTGAGGTGAGGACTGGGTCACAAGGGCTAAATGCTGAGGGTATTGGAAATCTGGAATAAAAACAGAACGTGCAGGAAATACTTGGCAGATCAAGCAGCATCCGTGGTCAGAGAACCAGTGACAATGTTTCAAGTTAATGACCTATCACACTGGACAACAAATTTTTTTTAAAGTGTTGCTTCCTCAAAATTTTTTTTTGTTTATGATAGACTGCTTGAAGGTGAACACAAATATAATTTCAGACTAATTGTATCATGTAGGAATTTGGAGAAACAACGAATTAACTTTTATTGAATATAATGTGTTTAGTTCAATAATAAACACATAATTCCATAAGTTAAAAATATTTTGTTAATGATTTTCATTTGTACTCAGTGTCTGAGGCTTCTCGCTTAAGTGTTCAACAATAATTCACCAGCATTGATGGATTCCAGTTGCCCTGGTATCTTTTCTCCATGACCACAATGTCCTGGTGAAACCTTCACCATGCTCGTCACTAACAGCACCAAGATTTGCAGGGAAGAAGTCTAAATGGGAATGCAGAAAATGAATCTTTAGTGACATGTTGCATTTTATGGTTTTATATGCTTGAAGCATGCTTTCAACCAGCTGCATGTAGTTTGGTGCTCTGTAGATGCTGAGAAAAATTTCAACAACTTCCTTGAATGTCTTCCATGTGATTTTCTCCAGTCCCACTAGAAATTCTTAAAATTGCCTGTCATTGATGACCTGTTTGATTTGTGGACCAACAAAAATGCTTTCCTTAATCCTGGCATCAGTTATTCTGGGAAGCATCTGTCTCAAATATCAAAATCCTTCATTGAAATTTTTGTGCCTGGTGATAGTAAATTCCATCCTTATAGTCCTAAACCCAATAATTATTACTAAAACCTGTCCTGCCATGCAGCAGCCGCACCGCCTAAGCATGCCCAAGCATGCCTGGACGAGATAGGAAACTTTCCAGCTTACATTGTAGGCAACATTTTAATTGACTTGAATTATGAATTGAAATAATAAACATAAGTGAGTTCATTTTTTGATATACATGATATGCATGATGTGCATGATAGGGAAATTTCATGGTGATTTTCATGATCAGTAGCCTAAAATTCATAAGATACACCGAAAGGTATTCAGGAAGCAAAATCTTTGTTGTCCAGTGTCATCAGAACTCAAGCTTGAAGTAATGTAGTTTGATGTAGACAAACTTTTCCTGTAGCTTATAAGCTATGGTACTGGGTTATGGTAGATCAGATGTATCAGACCTATCCCAGTCTTGGAACAGATATGCGGTAGAATAAGCCAGACACATAAACAGAATATTGATGTGTAATAAGTGATATTTTTCACCCTTTGGATTATTTAAGCTATCAGTGAATTTGTAAACTCTGACAAGTTACTAATTCAGAACACCGTTTGCTGTGATTGCCCAATTACGCCAACTAAACCATAAACAAATTCAGGAGCTTGAGTTTTTGATCACAATTGTGAGGATATAATTTATTGAGTTTTGTTACTTATGTTTATGAAGTCAGCATTGTACATATTTCTAATGTCAACACATGTTAGTTTCTCTGTGATGAGTTCCTGCATGTCCCAGTTGAGTTATCTGAATGACTGGTTTTGAAGTTCATTTCTTATGACAGCAAAGTGATGCGCTTTGATCTTAACATTTGAATTACTACTTTGCAAGGAGATCTGAAAGATGTTAAAAAACAATTTTCAGTCCTGTCATATAATGGAAAATTAGAACACAAGAAAATATGAGTAGGAGTCAGCTGCATTTGGCTTCTTAAGTCTGACCCACCTCATGGCAAATCTGTACCAGACCATAACTCCTCTTTTGTGCCAGTTACCCATTGCCCTAAATTCCTTAATCCTTCAAAAATGTATCACTTCTTGATTTACTACTTTCCTTTCTATCAATTATTTTATGAGAATACAATCAGTCATGCCACAAAGTAAAACTCTCTGTACCTCAAAGAACAAGAGCAAATATTTTCACTCTGTACAGTAATGACATAGGAATCTTTATACTCACATGAGAGTGAAAAAAAATCCTTGAAAATAAAACAATCCTTGAAGTTTCCTCTGAAACGTGGCACCACCGGCAAACACCCCATGCAGACTTCAATGGGGCCTCTTTCAAAGTTCAACACTGCAAACTGGTCCAAAAGGTTAGGGCCCTTTGAACCCAAATTCGACATGGTAATAGGTGGCAAAGGATGATGTGCAGAGTTGTTTCTGTGATTGGAAGACACCGGCAGTAGTGCTAAGGCCTTTACTGTTTACTATATACATCAACCATTTGGTTATTGATGTAGAATCATAAAGAGATACAGCACAGAAACAGGCCTTCCAAGAGCTAAGTCTACGCCACTTATCAAGTACTCATTTTTATACCAATCCACGCCCAACCCATTTTATTCTCCCAGCATTCCCAACATCTCACCCCTAAATTCTGAGACTCACCTACACACTTAATTTTCCAACTCACACATCTCTGCGATATGTGAGGAAACTGGATCAACCAGAGAACACCCCTATGGTCACATGGTAGAAGTTCCATACAGGCAGTACCAACTATCAGGACTGAACATGGGTAGAATTATTAAGTTTGTAAACGGCTCAAAAATTGATGGTGGTTTTGATCATGAGAATAGTCATAGACAACAGGTTGACTTTGATCAGTTGCTCAAATGGAATTTAATCTTGGTAAGTGTGAAGTGATGCACTTTGAGAGGATTAATAGGGGTAGGATATGCACAAGGAATAGTGCGGCCTTTGGGAGTATTAAGAATCAGAGGAACCTCGATGTAGACATCCCAGGGCCCCTGACAATAGCTGAACACAGATAGGGTGGTGAAGAAGGCTTAAGATTTCTTTCCCTTCATTAGCAAGGGTATTTGAATATAAGAACAGGGTGGTTATGACCAACTTTGTAAAATATTGGTTTGGCCACATTTGAAGTAATTTGTCTATTTCTGTTTGCCACACAGTAGGAAGGACTTGATTGCGCTGAAGAGGGTGTACAGAGTTTTTCGGTTTTGAGGAGAGCCTGAATAAGCTGGGCTTGTCTTCCTGGAGCCAGAGGAAGCCAAAGGGGTATTTAAAGATTTCAAGATTCAAAAAACTTTATTGTATAATATAGGTATACAAAATAATGAGGTGCATAGGTAGGTTAGATAGTGGAAACTTTATAGCAAACTTCTGGCCATAGTTTTATAATAATGGATGAGTTTTAGAGGAAATCCAAGGAAATTTTTTTCACCAGAGGACAGTTGGAACCTGGAATGCAGTCCGAGTCAGTGGTGTTAATGGGTACTTTCACAATACTTAAGAAATACATTAAAACTCTGATAATCCAGAATTTGATTACTTCATTTAAGTATTTGAAAATCCGGATGGTCTCATCACTGACTTACTGAATAGTTTATAATGGGGTCAGGAGTCCAGAACATAAGTATGGTCAGAGCTGTGAGTAATGTTCCCTCTAAGGTGTATGAGCATGCACACAATCTTTTGCTACTAGCGCACAAAAGTTTGTCACCCTCTACCTCGTTGGAATATAAAATATATTTTGCGATTGTGCACAATCACATTTTCTTTTCTGGTTTCTGTGGTGGACGTTATTGACAACGTGGAGTTCGCAATGATTCGTCAGCAGATTTAGAGCTGGCTTATTTATGCTATTATTATTGAAGAATTGTTGAGGAATTCTGTCGAATTCCAAAGAAACAAAGGGCGTGAAGCGCAAAAGAACTGCTAGTTCATTTAAAGCGGAATGGCATAATGAAATAGTAAAGACTGCTACACCTAAAGCTCTTGAGGTCAGGAACTATGACTACGAGAAATATTTATGTACAATACAGAAACTGGTGTTACCTGCATGTATTGTCACAATGCAAAAATTGCTGGAGAATTTGCAAGTGGGAAGAAATAGAGTGATATTTGGAAACTTGACTTTTCAAAATGTCATTTAGCAAGCAAATCACATATGGACAGTATGCAAAAGCTCTGCAAAAAAAAGGCCTGCTACATGTGTTTTCTGAGAGTGCAGATGAATGAGAGCGAAAGCAATCAAACCCAGAGATCAAAGTTCTCATTGACAGTGTTTTGCTAACTGTTAAAATTAATACCTCTCTATATAAAATTCAGTGCGCAAATGCAACATCACTGGGCAAAAGGTTGCACAGCACAAGATTTTTGCGCGCACTGGTCACTATAAATTAGAAGGGACACTGGCTGTGAGTCTAAAGTGCGGCTACGGTCAGAGCTTGCACTATAACTGATCCCTGGGCTAGAGTCTGGCGTTGCAGCAGGAACTGAATCAGAAAAGCTTATATATTTCCTAGTCCCTTTGTTCTCAGAGGCTCACTGGAACACTTATTATACCACTGTGTGATTTGCAAAAAAAAATGTTTGGATTAACATCCAATAGAACAATAACTCTGTGAGTCTGACACTACAAGAGTCATAAAGGTCTTTTGTTGCCAGAGCTTGTACCTCAGATCATTCAAATTGTGGTGTAGTTGAAAGTTACCAACCAAGTGCTTGTAAATAGGATGAGTGTAGATGGGTATTTGATGGTCAGGAAGATGATGATGGCCAAAAGGTCTATCCCTGTGCTGTATGATTCTATGAAATTCCTTTATTAGTTAAATTTTGTTTTGCTGTACGACTGTAAAAGATTAAGTTGTTTGTAGTTTCATGGTCATAAAAGACAGTGTGAAAGGCAGAACCAATGTCCTGGCCTAGCACAACCACACCAACATCACATGTAGCATTAGCATACACTCCACAAAAAGCTGTCTACATTTTCATTAATTTTTTCCATTTAAAATGTGATTTTATTTAAATAATGCAAAGTGGCAGTGGCTATCCCATCAACCTTCATGAATTATTAGACTGTTCTTGCAACAGTGTGATGACCCCCTAATAAGAGGATGCAGCACTTATCTAAACATACAGCACGTGTGTCCCTGGATTGCTGCAGAGACTTCTTGACGTGGTACTACGTACTTAGAGAGATGTATTGTGATGGATTTTGTTGTTGGCAACCCAGTTTGATAGGATTTCTTTTACACAACTTTGCTAATCAATGCCCTTGTCATGTTAAGTTTCCTGAAAAGTTACTTATACTCCATGTACAAAATGGAAATATAGCTTGACTTACATTCCTAGAGTTTGACCTTTAATTTTCTTTACAACAAATTGAATTTTGAGCGGGCAATCTGTAACCTCTGTGGTAAGATCAAAACAAAGTGACTAACAAGGACATATGTGTGCTCATTAGTGACCGTGATTAGAGAATATATGAAGGGGAAGTAAGGGAATTTAAAAGGGTTTAAAGAAATACTTTGCATCACTCTTCATTGGAAATAATGCAGAAGAACTGAGGGATCGCTGCAAATGAGTAAATAAAGAACGTTGGTATTAGATTTAAGAATCTGCTAGAGAAGAAGAGGAAGTGAAGCAAAGATTTGCCAGACTTTTTACTGGGATGACCAGTCCATTATATTAGTTTAGACCAGCAATCCCTTGACTTTAGTAGAATGAGACATGACCTAATTGAAGCATATAGAATTATTAGGGAGCTCTGTAGGCTATCTGCAAGAAAGATATTTCATTTGACTGAGTCTAGAACTTGGAGTCACAAAAGAAGTGTTAAACCTTACCGATTGAAATAAGGAAAATTTCTTCAGTCAAAGGTGGTGAATCATCGGAATTATTTTCACAACATAGGTGTGGAGGCTCTGGAATTTAAAATCATATTCAAAACAGAGATTTCTAGGTACCTCTATTCTAAAAGAATCAAGAGACATTAGGATTGGAATGATAGAATTAGAGGTAAAAGACCAGGCGTGATTTTGTTGAAAGACAATGCAGGCTCAAGGTGATGATTGGCCTACTCCTGTATCTGATTATTATGCCCTTGTTGACATTCCAACAGTTCCTCCTTAGAATTGAAGTTAATTTTGTAACATATGTAAATATGTTGATTTATTGCTATGGACACCAGTTTTTATAATGTTTAAAGTTGAAGCATGGGCTAAAATATTCCAGCTGTTAAATAAATTATTTGCAAATTGGTTTTGTTTTAACTTAAATGGTTGAAACTGAACTAGGTGTTTAAGAATAAATGAAAGCAAAATTGCTTCTGGTTTAAGAGGGCACTACCAAAGGAATGCAGCAACTTACTGGTAGTTTGAAAGTTAAAAAAAATTCAATTAAAAACATTACCAATACAGTAACATTTTTTTTGAAGTAAGTTGTGGTAAACTATCACTGCAAACAATGACAAACCAGCAAAGGTGAAACGGATTCGAGAGGTGTGTCATGCTGGTATGCCTCTAAATCGATGCACTTGGCCGGGGATTTGGTTTCCATGCTGGTTGGAGTGAACAATTTGGAGAAGAGAAGCTGAGGCAGAGGAATTCAGATGTCCATCCAACTAACCCAAGTGTGAAGGTGAATCGCTCTGAGTGCCAAGCCAATTTGAAGAGGTTAAGAACAGCTTCTTCGCTGGGTGGCGTGTTTGAGGACCAGAGTGAGTCACTGTGGCAGAGCCCGGGTCCTAATGCGAGGCACAATCCGCTGTTTGGATAATTTAAGTGCCGGCCCAGGTAGTCTGGAAAGGTAGAGTGTCAAGAGTTGGCTGAGATTCAGTCACTTCCAGCACTGAGCCAATTTGGAGAGGTTGAGAACAGCTTCTTCGCTGGGTGGCGTGTTTGAGGACCAGAGTGAGTCACTGTGGCAGAGCCCGGGTCCTAATGCAAGGCACGATCCGCTGTTTGGATAATTTAAGTGCCGGCCCAGGTAGTCTGGAAAGGTAGAGTGTCAAGAGTTGGCCGAGATTCAGTCACTTCCAGCACTGAGCCAATTTGGAGAGGTTGAGAACAGCTTCTTTAGCAGCAAAACCTAGGCCCGGAGTGATTCACTGGGCAGTTTCATAGGCCTGGAGCAATTCACGGTGACAGAACCTGGGTCCTAATGCGAGGTACAATCCACTGTATGGACAATTTAAACTCTGGCCTAGATAGATTAAGGGCTCCTCTTTCTGTGACCCTGAGGCTATGAGACTACGCCCATCGCCTGTGCTTTGTGTCTGTGAACTTTGCGCCAATTTGCCCTGCTGAAAATATGAACTGAATACCAAGGCTCCGGAGATTCGGATCTAAGGACTCATTCTGGTTTGGAACGTTGTTGCTGCTGCTTGCTTCTGCTGTTTGCAAGATTTTGTTTTTTTTTTCTTTTTCTCTGCGCATTGGCAGCTGGTCTTTATTTTTTTTTAATTGGGTTCTTTTGGGTTTCTTGCTTTGTAACAGCCTGTAAGAAGACAAATCTCAAGGTGTATAACACATACATTCTTTGATTATAAATGTACTTCGAAACTTTGAGTCTTTTGCTTTTTTGTTCATGGATGTTTATTGCATATAGGAAATTTAGAAAGTAGGTTATCAGAATTAGCTGTGGTTCTACAATCATATACAGCTTATGACAAAAGGAAACTGAATTGCTTCTAACATCTTCCTTAACTTCACATTTTTTATCCTTTATGCCAGTGACAAAAAGCTGGTGATTAACGCTAATCTAATTCTCCAAAGATGGCAGCATCATTAAATTGTGCTTAAATAAGACCATAAGGCATAGGAGCAGATTTAGGCTATTCAGCCCATCAAGTCTGCTCCGCCGTTCCATCTCAACCTCGTTCCCCTGCCTTCTCCCCAATGTCACCCTTGTTGTGTATTTAATGTTTCCTTTACATATATATTGGTTGAGCATCCCTGTTTGTTTCAATAATCCACCATGGGTTTTATGTATAAATACATGAATTACATATATCATGATGGTACCATGTGATATGTCCATGCCTCACTTAAACTCAAAGTTGGACCCATATTTCGGACTCCCATGTCTTCCTTTGAATTAGTTTAATGTTTTGAAGTGACAAAACATAACAACCCTGACTAATTAAGAACCTATCAACAGATTCACTATCCTCTGGCTAAAGAAATTGCTTCTGATCTCTGTTCTAAATTCTGAGGCTGTGCCCTCTGATCCTAGACTCCCTCGCAATAGCAAACATCCACTCCATCTTGACCATTTAATATTCAATAAGTTTCAATGAGATCCCCCTCATTCTTCTAAACTCCTCATACATTCATCCTTTCATTCCCAGAATTATTCTTGTGAACCTCCTCTGGACCATCTCCAATGACCAAAACTGCTCACAATACTCCAAGTGAGACCTCACCAATGCCGTATAAAGCCTCAGTATTACATCCTTGCTTTCATATTCCAGTCCTCTTCAAATGAATGAGAGCATTGCATTTACCTTCCTTACCACTGACTCAGCCTGAAGTTAACCTTCAGGAAATCCTGCACGAGGACTCCCAAGTCCCTTTGCACCTCTGATTTCTGATTTTATTCCTTGTTTAGAAAATAGTCTATGCCTTTGTTTCACATACCAAAGTGTATGACTACACATTTCCCCGCACTGTATTCCATCTGCCACTTCTTTGCCCATTCTCCCAATCTAAGTCCTTCTGCAGACTCCTTGCTTCCTCAGCACTACCAGGTCCTCCACCTATCTTTGTATTCTCCACAAACCTGGCCACTAGGCGTCAATTCCATCATCCAAATCATTGATATATAATGTGAAAAGTAGCGTCCCAACACCAATCCCTGGGCACAATACTAATCACTTGTGGCCAACTAGAAAAGTTGGCCTTTATTCTCACTCTTTGCCTCCTGCCATTCAGCCAATTTTCTTTTCAAATCTCTTTATTATTATTATATTATTCAAAAAATACACGAGTATGTCAAAGTAAGCAACATTTACAATATCTCAAGGAAAAAAAAACATTATTTTAAAGATTGAAAAGTTTTTGTGATAATAAAAAAACCCTACTAAGCAGAAAAAGTCCGGGGGGAAACCCCATTAGGTGTACAACCCCGGAGCCGTATGTCATACAAAAAGCTTCTAAAGATAAACATCAAACCGCCAGCAAGAAAATAAATACCAAAAGTTTACAATTAGATCGTAGAGGAAATCTATCAATTAACTCAAATGATAATAACGAGCAAATGAACCCCATCTTTTTCTCGAAATCATATAAGGACCCAAAGGTTCGACTTCTAATTTTCTCCAAACTAAGACATAGCATCACTTGAGAGAACCATTGTGACAAAGTGGGAGCTGATGTATCCTTCCACTTCAACAAAATGGCCCTCCTCGCTATCAATGTAACAAATGTAATAACATGTTGGTCAGACACAGAGATACCAAGGACATTTTGAGGAATTATTCCAAAAAACACAGTTAATTTGTTTGGTTGTAAATTAATTTTAAGTGCTTTAGAAATTTGTAGTTTAATTTATCGAAATTACTTTTTTAAGCCTTCTTTGAGTGATCCAATTTTTTTACTTTGGAAAAATAAATGTATTAATTCTTTTTTGGATTTATTTAAAGAAGATAGATTGATGTCTTTTCAACAATTAGTTGATAAATATCCTCTTTCATACTCACACTTTTTACAATACCTTCAAGTTAGACATTTCTTACAAAAATATTTAAGTAATTTTCCTTATATATTGGAGGCTGACCTGTTAGATACTATTATGAGTATGAATCCTTCGATGAAGGGTTCTATTGGAAGAATTTATAATTTATTACTACAATGG
Source organism: Mobula birostris (assembly GCF_030028105.1). Lineage (NCBI taxonomy): Eukaryota > Metazoa > Chordata > Chondrichthyes > Myliobatiformes > Myliobatidae > Mobula > Mobula birostris. The sequence goes on from NC_092373.1 coordinate 154,444,495, forward strand.
GATAAGCGTCCTTTGTCTAAGATTAAACAAGATTGGGAAAAGGAACTCAATTTGACTTTTATAACGGAGGATTGGATGTGGATTCTGAAGCTGGTTAACTCCTCTTTGATCTGTGCTAGTCATTCACTGATTCAATTTAAAATTGTACATCGTTACCATTTGACGAAGGAGAGATTGTCTAAAATATTTCCTAATGTTGATAGTTATTGTGATAGATGTAAAACTGAGACAGCTACACTAACACACATGTTTGGGTCTTGTTCTATACTGGAACAGTTCTGGAAGTCAGTTTTTTCAACAATTCAGCCAATGATACTATCGATGTTAGTATCTTTCATGTAATACCATGGGTTCTTATCTTGTTAAGCAGTCTTATATACAGCACCATGTCAAAGGCCTTCTGAACATCCAAGTAAACAACACCTACTGATTCTCTTTTGTCTATCCTTGTGTTTCAGACCAGTAAGTCATTTGACAACACAACTGTCTGGCCATCAGCATTACAAGAGCACCTTCATAACATGTCTCGTGGTTAAAAAGGAAATCAACCACAGTTTATGCACAATTAAGGTTGGGCAGCAAATCTAACATTTCTGCACCTCCAAAATAAATAAATAAAACTCCACTCTCCATGTCATGATATGCAATGATAGCAATATATGCCACTGCGATATTCATCATTGAAGATTAGTTTTATTTGTCACGTGTACATCAAAATATATAGTGAAGTACATGTTTGCGTCAAATAAAATCTGTAAGGATTGTGCTGGGGGCATCCTACAAGTTTTGCCACGTTTCCAGCATCCACATAACTTGCTCACAACGGACTCGCCCCAACCCATGCTTCTTTGGAAAGTGGGAGTTAATCGGAGCATGGGGAGAATGTAGAAACTCCTCATAGGCGGCAGCATGAATCCCAACTGCTGATTAGAAACATAGAAAATGGGTGCAAGAGTAGGCCATTCGGCCCTTCGAGCCTGCACTGCCATTCAGTATGATCATGGCTGATCATCCAACTCAGAACCCTGCACCAGCCTTCCCTCCATACCCCCTGATCCCTTTAGCCACAAGGGCCATATCTAACTCCCTCTTAAATATAGCCAATGAACTGGCCTCAACTGTTTCCTGTGGCAGAGAATTCCACAGATTCACCACTCTCTGTGTGAAGAAGTTTTTCCTAATCTCGGTCCTAAAAGGCTTCCCCTTTATCCTCAAACTGTGACCTCAAATTGCGGTCACTATGAAGTGATTGCGCTAACCACTGAGCTACCGTACTCCCCCAGACTGCTAAGGCCCTACCAATTTGCATCCGAGCAAACCTGGGTAAAAAGAGTTACAATTTTCCAGTTCTGCTCTGGGTTCGATAAATTTCAGTTTTTAAACAACCAATTTTGATAAAGAGGCGAATCACCACAAATGCCCTCCCACAAACATCAGCAGGAAATGTCCACATTACACGATTTGTACCAGCAGACCAACCTCCAGAGCACCATATAACATGAAAAGATGTAAGCATTTTGCAGGTTGCTCGGGATTGGAAAATGGAAGTGGACTTGGAAAAAAAGCTTGTGTTTCCCCCAGACATCGCAGCTACAACACTCCGGCCAAACATGGTCCTGTGGTCCACAACAGCCAAGCTGGCATATGTTGTGGAATTGACAGTACCATGAGAAGATGGTGTTGAAGAAGCTTATGAGAGGAAAAAGACCAAGTACTCTGAACTGGCAACTGAAGCTGCCCAGAGTGGCTGGAAGACCAAGATTTTCCCTGTAGAAGTGGGATGCAGGGGATTCATTGCTACATCTACGACCAGTCTATTGAGGAAGATGGGGGTGAAGGGTCACTCCCTCCAACAAGCAATCAAGTTCTTGTCAAATGCAGCAGAAGAAAGCAGCAATTGGATTTGGATTAAAAGGAAAGACAACAACTGGGCTGCAAGATGAAGACAGGAGAACTGAGGGGGGTGTATCTGGGACGCCAGGTAGCACTGTTGAGCCCTCTGGAGATGTTGTGGGCTTATCAATGAAACGTCAAAGAAGGAGGGTGCCCACCTGATGACCCCGATGACATACCTACCCTCCCTCCCTGTCACCACTCCAAACCCACTGCCAACATCGAGAATGCCAACTTACCATAGGGATTGAAACATCAAGTCCTAGTAGCTCTACTGTAACACTCAAATTTCCAGCATCTGCAGATTTTCTCTTGTTTGAACTTTGATACTGCAATTGATTGCTGAATTGCCAATATTAAGATGAATCTTCATGCATAATCTTTGTGTCTACTTTGTTTCTTCTACTAGGAAGATCTGTTTAACCTTATTATACTGCTGCAAATTTCCTCTCCCGTTCCCAGGACAGGTGTCCTAGAATTGCTATATGTGGCGCATATGTCTGTAGAAAATAGTCAAACACTTTAGTTGTCAAAGTATGAATTGGGATTAAATAGCTGAGATAAGGATAAATTATCTCACAGGACTTTCTCACCTTTATCGTTTAGAAGTAAATATGTTTACTGCAAGCAAATGAAGGCAATAAAAACTGCAGATGCTGAAAATCTGAAATAAAACCAAGAAAGTGCTCATAAAATGAAGATCTATCTGGGTGGGAATCTAAAATAAAAATTGAAAATGGTGGAAGAGTTTTCAGCTTGAAACATTAACCCTCTTTCTCATTGATTTGGTCTGATAAACTGAGTATTTACAGTATTTTCTGATGTTATATTTACTAAAATTCCCTGTTTGCTAAAAAGGCTAAAACTAACAGTAAGTCTGTCATTCTCGAAGTGAGTTAATCAGTGGGCTGTTGGGTATCATCTTGCAAATCTGGAATGCTTCTCATGTATGTGATGACTAGGAAAACCAATGAAAATCTTACCTATTGACGAGCTGGTTATTCAGCATGCTTTCATTAATCAGCCTTTCAAAAATGTTGAAAGATTTCTGGAGGCCATTGAGTCAGGAAGTGAACTGTAAATTAAGTCTTTCAATGACTCAGTGAATATTTGAAATATCCACTGAATAATTCACGACATAGACCGGTAAGATCTTACGTGCAATTTCCTATTTGTGCTAAGCTATCTTATCTCAACAAATAGATATTACAATTAATTTTAATGCCCTTTCATTATGAGGTGATTATTAGTGGTGAATGTTACTCAGCAGAACTATTCGGTGCCTGAAATGCTGAAATCTGGAGCAACAAACAACCTGCTGGAGGAGCTCAGCATGTCCAGCAGATTCTGTGGGGGCAGAAAGAAATGATCGAAACCTGGCATCAGGACTGAGAGTAGAGTTGGCCAATATAAAGAGAAGAGAGGGAGTGGCAAGACAGAAGCTTGAGGGAATGGTGGACTGAGGAGGGACAAGAGATGACAGGCACATTGCAAAACAACAGGGGGAGCAGTGAGAAAGGGTCTCACAGAACCCTGATTGAAGATAGGAGGAAGACCGCTTCAAAGTCAGCATACCTTAAAGACACTTTGCAGTGGAGTGATAAAATGGAGACACGAACAATTGAAGATATTGGAATCTGGAGCAACAATCTGCTGAAAGAACTCACTGGATTAAATCATATTGGGTTTGGCAGAAATTGTTGACATTTTGGGCTGAAACTCTGCATCAGTTCGAATTCCCTACTTCTTTCCAACCTCATTCTTGACTCCCCAGCTCACTCATCCATCCCCATTGACCCTCCCCTGACCCTTGGCACTTTCTCATGCAATTACAGAAAGTGTTTTTACACTTTCTCCCTCGGTGCCCTCCAGGGACCTAAACAGCCATTACAGGTGAGGCAAAGATTTACATGTGCCTCCTCCAACCTTGTCTACTGAATTTGGTGCGTCCCCTATGTTGACAAGTTCAAGCAGGGACTGGATAATTATTTTTCAGAGCACTGTGCTCTGTCTGCAGTGGCCATCCTAAGCTACCAGCTGTATGCTGTTTAAATTCCCCTTTCCATTCCGACGCTGATCGGCCCACCTCTGGCCTTCTCCACTGTCAGGGCGAGGATGAACACAATGCTGTTTTGCCCCAGCTTTCTTCTGAGCTTCACCCGGATGATTAATGTAACATAAGGGGAAGCTGTGAATAGTATTGACTCTCAAATGGACAGGTGAGGCTCTTTTACAGAAGATCATTTATGGAAGAGCCTGTATTTTAAGTTGGATCTCATTGTTGATTAGATAAGATAAAGGACAATAGATATAACTTACATGAATTTAGAAATTAGAAATTAGAATAGTACAGCACAGTACAGGCCCTTCGGCCCACAATGTTGTGCCGACCCTCAAACTCCGCCTCCCATATAAGTCCCCACCTTAAATTCCTCCATATACCTGTCTAGTAGTCTCTTAAACTTCACTAGTGTATCTGCCTCCACCACTGACTCAGGCAGTGCATTCCATGCACCAACCACTCTCTGAGTAAAAAACCTTCCTCTAATATCCCCCTTGAACTTCCCACCCCTTACCTTAAAGCCATGTCCTCTTGTATTGAGCAGTGGTGCTCTGGGGAAGAGGCGCTTGCTATCCACTCTATTTGTTCCTCTTATTATCTTGTACACCTCTATCATGTCTCCTCTCATCCTCCTTCTCTCCAAAGAGTAAAGCCCTATCTCCCTCAATCTCTGATCATAATGCATACTTTCTAAACCAGGCAGCATCCTGGTAAATCTCCTCTGTACCCTTTCCAATGCTTCCACATCCTTCCTATAGTGAGGTGACCAGAACTGGACACAGTACTCCAAGTGTGGCCTAACCAGAGTTTTATAGAGCTGCATCATTACATCGCGACTCTTAAACTCTATCCCTCGACTTATGAAAGCTAACACCCCATAAGCTTTCTTAACTACCCTATCCACCTGTGAGGCAACTTTCAGGGATCTGTGGACATGTACCCCAAGATCCCTCTGCTCCTCCACACTACCATATCCTGCCATTTACTTTGTACTTTGCTTGGAGTTTGTCCTTCCAAATTGTACCACCTCACACTTCTCTGGGTTGAACTCCATCTGCCACTTCTCAGCCCACTCCTGCATCCTATCAATGTCTCGCTGCAATCTTTGACAATCCTCTACACTATCTACAACACCACCAACCTTTGTGTCATCTGCAAACTTGCCAACCCACCCTTCTACCCCCACATCCAGGTCGTTAATAAAAATCATGAAAAGTAGAGGTCTCAGAACAGATCCTTGTGGGACACCACTAGTCACAATCCTCCAATCTGAATGTACTCCCTCCACCACCACTCTTTGCCTTCTGCAGGCAAGCCAATTCTAAATCCACCTGGCCAAACATCCCTGGATCCCATGCCTTCTAACTTTCTGAATAAGCCTACTGTGTGGAACCCTGTCAAATGCCTTACTAAAATCCATATAGATCACATCCACTGCACTACCCTCATCTATATGCCTGGTCACCTCCTCAAAGAACTCTATCAGACTTGTTAGACACGATCTGCCCTTCACAAAGCCATGCTGACTGTCCCTGATCAGACCATGATTCTCTAAATGCCTATAGATCCTATCTCTAAGAATCTTTTCCAACAGCTTTCCCACCACAGACGTAAGACTCACTGGTCTATAATTACCCGGACTATCCCTACTACCTTTTTTGAACAAGGGGACAACATTCGCCTCCCTCCAATCCTCCAATACCATTCCCGTGGACAACGAGGACATAAAGATCCTAGCCAGAGGCTCAGCAATCTCTTCTCTCACCTCGTGGAGCAGCCTGGGGAATATTCCGTCAGGCCCCGGGTAATCTGTCCTAATGTATTTTATCTGTCCTAATGTATTTTAACAACTCCAACACCTCCTCTCCCTTAATGTCAACATGCTCCAGAACATCAACCTCACTCATATTGTCCTCACCATCATCAAGTTCCCTCTCATTGGTGAATACCGAAGAGAAGTATTCCTTGAGGACCTCGCTCACTTCCACAGCCTCCAGGCACATCTTCCCACCTTTATCTCTAATCGGTCCTACCTTCACTCCTGTCATCCTTTTTTTCTTCACATAATTGAAGAATGCCTTGGGGTTTTCCTTTACCCTACTTACCAAGGCCTTCTCATGCCCCCTTCTTGGTCTTCTCAGCCCCTTCTTAAGCTCCTTTCTTGCTTCCCTATATTCCTCAATAGACCCATCTGATCCTTGCTTCCTAAACCTCATGTACGCTGCCTTCTTCCACCTGACGAGATTTTCCACCTCACTTGTCACCCATGGTTCCTTCACCCTACCATTCTTTATCTTCCTCACTGGGACAAATTTATCCCTAACATCCCGCAAGAGATCTCTAAACATCGACCACATGTCCATAGTACATTTCCCTGAAAAAACATCATCCCAATTCACACCCGCAAGTTCTAGCCTTATAGCCTCATAATTTGCCTTTCTCCAATTAAAAATGTTCCTGTGCTCTCTGATTCTATCCTTTTCCATGATAACGCTAAAGGCCAGGGAGCGGTGGTCACTGTCCCCCAGATGCTCACCCACTGAGAGATCTGTGACCTGACCCAGTTCATTACCTAGTACTAGATCTAGTATGGCATTCCCCCTGGTTGGCCTGTCCACATACTGTGACAGGAATCCGTCCTGGACACACTTAACAAACTCTGCCCCATCTAAACCCTTGGAACTAATCAGGTGCCAATCAATATTAGGGAAGTTAAAGTCACCCATGATAACAACCCTGTTATTTTTGCACCTTTCCAAAATCTGCCTCCCAATCTGCTCCTCTGTATCTCTGCTGCTACTAGGGGGCGTATAGAATACCCCCAATAGAGTAACTGCTCCCTTCCTGTTCCTGACTTCCACCCATACTAACTCAAACGAGGATCCTGCTACATTACCCACCCTTTCTGTAGCTGTAATAGTATCCCTGACCAGTAATGCCACCCCTCCTCCCCTTTTTCCGCCCTCCCTATCCCTTTTAAAGCACAGAAATCCTGGAATATTGAGAATCCATTCCTGCCCTGCTGTCAGCCAAGTCTCTGTAATGGCCACTACATCATAATTCCATGTATCCCATCCCCCTTGCAAATTAGTTTAAACCCTCCCGAACCACGCTAGCAAACCTACCTACCTGGGAAAGGTGACTTACTGGATTTGCTCTTCGGAGGAGCTGGCATACGTAGATGCAATAGACCATATTGCCACCTGTTCCACTGTGTTATTCTTGAACATTGGTTCATTCGGAAGTAGAATAGTACAGTAGTCTCAGGAGTGTTGTCAGACAAATTTTTTTTTATATTGTGAAAAACTGGAGGATCTAAATTACAGCAAATGAGATGGTATGAATTTTTTTCGTTTCTATCTATTTGTTCTTCAGCTATTTTCCTTCCTAGCTGTTGTTTGTTTTCTTGCATAAGCAAGAAAGTATTCTTCGTTTGTTTTTAAATATCTTGTATGGACAAAATCAGATTACAATTGCCAATCAATGTTGCCGTTTTTAAGCTACTACATTTTTCAAAAGCAACAAAATTCCAACATCAAAGGAAACTAAGGCTGGGTATTTCCCTACCTTCTGGAAGGGAAGATATAGAAAGCAGCAGCTCACTTCTTGCCTGAGTGAATGAGGTTTGAAAACATTTGAGGGCCCAAGGTTTGAGAACTTACCTTGGTTAGTGAATCATACACATGGAGCAGTGATCCAGAGAAACAAGTTCAAATTTGCCCTAAAATTTAAACTTTCTTAATTAAGTAACCTTGCATAAAATGGTTGCATCTCTAATGAAAAATATGTAATGATAAAACTACATAATTGATTTGTTACGTTCAGTTATGCCTTTGGGGAAGGGAATCTTCACTTTCATCCTATATCTGACTGTAGGTCCTACAGTAAGTGGTTAATTTCAAACTGTCAATTGAAATAGCTCAGTAGTTCATTCAATTGCTATGACAACAGACAAAAATGACAATAAAGTTGATCAGACCATCTAGTGCCAAACCAGGAACTAAATTTGGATACATAAAGGTGCAGTCAGTCCTGTCAAACCTGTACATCCTTCTTGCAAACATATGCAAATGATCTACATTAGTTCTAGTCCATTCCATAAGACCATAAGATCATAAGGTATAGGAGCAGAGTTATGCTATTAGGCCCATCGAGTCTGCTCCACTATTTCGTCATGGCTGATCCATTTTTCTTCTCTGTCCCAATCTCCTCCTTCTCTGTATCCCTTCATGCCCAGACCAAACAAGAATCCATAAACCTCTGCCTGAAATATACGTAAAGACTTGGCCTCCACAGCTGCCTGCGGCAACGAATTCCACAGATTCTCCACTCCCTCACTAAAGAAATTCCTCCTCATCTCTGTTCTAAAAGAACTCCCCTCAATTTTGAGGCTGTGTCCTCTGGTCTTTGACTCTCCCATAGGAAACACCCTTTCCACATCCACTCTATCAAGGCCTTTCACCTTTCAATAGGTTTCAATTAGGTCACCCTTTATTCTTCTAATTCCAGTGAATACAGGCCCAGTACAAAGTCTCTTTGTACATCAGATTTTTGTACTTTCCCTCCATTTAGAAAAAAGTCAAACCTGTCATTTCTTCTACCAAAATGCATGAGCATACACTTCCCAACACTATTCCATCTGCCACTTCCTTGCCCATTCTTCTAATCTGTCCTTCTGTAGCTTCTCTATTCCCTCAAAACTACCTGCCCCTCCACCTATCTGCAAATTTTGAAACGAAACCATCAATTTCATCATCCAAGTCATGGACATAAAAAGTGAAAAGAATTGGACCCAACACAATTCTTGTGGAACCCTGTGGAACATTATTAATCACTGGCAGCCTACCAGAAGAGGCTGCTTTTATTCCCACTCTTTACCTCTTGCCAATCAGCCACTGCTTTATCCATGATAGAATCTTTCCTGTTATACCATGGGCTCGTAGCCTGCTAAGCAGCCTCATGTGTGGCACCTTGTCAAAGGTCTTCTGAAAATCCAGGTACACAACATCAACCAATTCTCCCTTGTCTATCTGGCTTGTTATTTCCTCAAATAATTCCAATAGTTTTGTCCGGCAAGGTTTTCCCTTGAGAAAACAATGCTCTCTACAGCCTATTTTATCATGTGCCTCCAATTACCCAGAAGCCACATCCTTAACAATGCACTCCACCTTCTTCCCAACTACTGAACTTGGACTAACTGGCCTATTCCTTTCTTCTGCCTCTCTCTCTTCTTGAAGAGTGGAGTAACATTTGCAATTTTCTAGTCTTCCTGAACCATTACAGAATCTAGTGATTCTTGAAAGATCATTATTAATGCCTTCACAATCTCTTTAGGCACCTCTTTCAGAACCCTGGGGTGTACACCATCTGGTCCAGGTGACTTATCTACCTTCAGACTTTTCAGTTACCCAAGAACCTTGTCTCTAGTAATGGTTACTTCACACGCTTCATGACCCTGAACTCCTGGAGCATCCATCATATTGCTAGTATTCTTCACGGTGAAGCCTGATACAAATACTTATTCAGTTCATCTGCCATTTCCTTGTTCTCCATTGCTACCTCTCCAGCATCGTTTTCCAGTGGTCTGATATCCACTGTTGTCTCTCTTTTACACTTCCTGTATCTAAAGAAAGTTTTGGTATCCTTTGTAATATTATTGGCTAGCTTACATTTGTATTCCATCTTTACCTTCTTAATGACTTTTTTATTGCCCTCTGTTGGTATTTAATAGTTTCCCAATCCTCTAATTTCCCACTAATTTTTGTTCTATTATATGTACTCTTTTTGGCTTTTATGTTGGTTTTGACTTCCCTTGTTTGCCATGATTGTGTCATCTTGCCTTTAGAATACACTTCCTCTTTGGAATGTATATATCCTGTGCCTTCTGAATTGCTTCCAGAAATTCCTTTACTCCACTGTAATATTGATACATGTGACTTTAGCTTCACTTTCTCAAAATTCAGTGTGAATTCGATCATATTATGATCACTTTCCTCAAAGGGTTCTTTTACCTTAAGCTCTAATCAATTCTGATTCATTACACAACACCCAATCCAGAAGAGCTGATCCCTTTGTGGGTTCAAACATGAGCTGCTCTAAAAAGCCATCTCGTAGGCACTCTAGAAAATCCCCCTCTTGGAATCCGGCACCAACCTGATTTTTCCAATCTACCTGTATATCAAATCCCCTATTGTAACACATTGCCCTCTTGACATGCATTTTCCATCTCCCATTTTAACTTGTAGATCACATCCTTATCTCTGTCTGGGTGTCTGTATATAACTTCCATCAGAGTCTTTTTACCCTTGTAGTTCCTGTAATATTGATGTGACTTGGACACTGCTGTAGATTGAACAACCACGTTTATTCACCAGACTTCCATTTTTTACTTCTCCACGTCCTGACGTCATATGCACTCTGACACTACGAATACTCACACAATACATTACATCCCCCGTCTCAAGATTTTTTTTTCCCCTTTTACAACACTGTGAATTACCAAAACAATGCCTCTAGGTATGCCCTTCTTACAGTGCAACAACCATGACATAAACTAAAAAAAATCTTACCTTCCTGTACTGTATTCTACATTGTATTTTACAATACTAACAGCAGTGTATTTTCTTTTACTAACATAGACTAATAAACCTTTTATTTCACATCTTGGAACTTATAACATGTGTGACTTTGCCTCAAACTGTGTGAGACTGTAAGTATGCCTAGTCTCTGTATCTAGCTGGAAGTTTGACTTGTCTCCCAGACCGTGTGTGATACAACTGTGACTGTGCTTGTCCTTCATCAGTGTCAGTCTCTCGAGTGACCTCTGTGTCTCTGCGGTCTGCATCAGTCTTGGTGTCGTTTGTTTCCATGTCTGTATATGTGGAAATGTCCTGTGCATCTGTACGTGGAAACTCCCTCTCGCCTGTCTTCTACAGATGTTTCCTGTTCCTCCTGTAGACTCTTCCATCCGGCGTGTGATCTATGAAGGATCTTGGTTGCTGATGTCTGTTCACAACCACAGCTGGTTGCCAAGTATTCTGACATTTTCACCTGTATGCAGATCTGGCAACTGTCTTATATGTCTGTCATAGTAGCTCTTTTGCTTTATTTGCTTGTACTTTTGCTTGTCATGTACTTGAGCATTACCTTCAGGAGTCAGTAGAGTTGTGGATGTTGGCAGTTTGGACTTCAGATGACCTCCCGTCAACAGCTGCGCAGGAGAGAACCCCACACCCTCAATCAGTGTGTTGCAGTATTCAAGCAGAGCAATGTAAGGGTCACTGTTGCTGCTATGTGCCTTCTTGAGCATGTTCTTGACAGTTTGTACAGTTCTCTCTGCTTGTCCATTAGACTGAGCGTGCCCTGGACTGGAAGTAACATGTTGAAATTCCCAGCTTTCTGAGAACCCTCTGAACTCACCACTGGCATACTGTGGACCATTGTCACTAACAACAATATCTGGAACACCATGTCTTGTGAATGTCGACTTCATTGCGGTAATGTCTCCTCGACTGGACGTGTCACTTAACTTGGTGATCTCCGGATATTTTGAATAGTAGTCCACACAAAGCAGATATTCTGTACCATTGTAGTGAAAGAGATCTGTGCCAATCTTCTCCCATGGTCTTCCTGGTAGTGGTAGCTATACCATAGCTCTGACCTTTTCATCATCTGGTTTTAGCCCATCAGCACTGAGCACATGACCTATGTATTTGATCTCTGTAGTTCTGATCTTACATTTACTTTTGTTCAGTTTTAGGTTGTACTCATGTGCTCTCTCCAGGAGCTTCCTCTGTCTCTGATTATGTTCCTCAATTGTTTCACCCCATATCAGCAAATCATCAGTGATGTTGACCACCCCGTCCAGGCCTTCAATCATTTGTGCCACGGATCTCTGGAATACCTCTGATGCAGAAGAAATCCCAAAGGGTAGACGCAGGAAACGATATGTCCCTATGGGCATTTGAAAGTGCATAATTTGGAACTTTCTTCATCCAGCTTGATCTGCCAGAAGCCTTGATTTGTGTCTAATACTGAAAAGTATTTTGCATTAGGCATGCGGGAGACAACCTCTTCAACTTGTGAGCAATGGATAGTGCTCTCTTTTGATGGCTTGGTTGAGATCTTGTGGATCCATGCAAATCCTCGTCTTTTTTTTTATGACCACTGTCACCATACTATTCACCCAGTCGGTCGGTTCTATTTGTCTTGTTATGACTCCCATCTGTTCCATTCTGTGTAGCTCCTCCACTGCTCGATCCCTACTGGAATCTTTCTCGGGGCATGCACGACTGGTGCAATAGTTGGATCAATCTGGATATGATGTTTCCCTGGTAAACATCCTAATCCAGAAAACAAGTCAACAAAGTCATGGATTCTTGATTACCTGACTGGCAGACCACAGTGCATGTGCTTGCAACACTGTGTGTCCGACAGAGTGATCAGCAGCACTGGGGCTCCACAGGAGACTGTCTTGTCTCCTTTTCTCTTCACCACTTACACATTGGACTTCAACTACTGCACAGAGTCTTGTCATCTTCAGAAGTTTTCGGATGACTCTGCCATAGTTGGATGCATCAGCAAGGGAGATGAGGCTGAGTACAGGGCTACAGTAGGAAACTTTGTCACATGGTGTGAGCAGAATTATCTGCAGCTTAATGTGAAAAAGACTAAGGAGCTGGTGGTAGACCTGAGGAGAGCTAAAGTACCGGTGACCCCTGTTTCCATCCAGGGGGTCAGTGTGGACATGGCGGATGATTACAAATATTTGGGGATACGAATTGACAATAAACTGGACTGGTCAAAGAACACTGAGGCTGTCTACAAGAAGGGACAGAGCCCTCTATTTCCTGAGGAGACTGAGGTCCTTTAACATCTGCCAGATGATGCTGAGGATGTTCTACGAGTCTGTGGTGGCCATTGCTATCACGTTTGCTGTTGTATGCTGGGGCAGCAAGCTGAGGGTAGCAGACACCAACAGAATCAACAAACTTATTCGTAAGGCCAGTGATGTTGTGGGGATGGAACTGGACTGTCTCAAGGTGACGTCTGTAAAAGAGGATGCTGTCTAAGTTGCATGCCATCTTGGTCAATGCCTCCCATCCACTACATAATGTACTGGGTGGGCACAGGAGTACATTCAGCCAGAGACTCATTCCACCGAGATGCAGCACAGAGCGTCATAGGAAGTCATTCCTGCCTGTGGCCATCAAACTTTACAACTCCTCCCTTGGAGGGTCAGACATCCTGAGCCAATAGGCTGGTCCTGGACTTATTTCATAATTTACTGGCATAATTTATATATTACTATTTAACTATTTATGGTTCTATTACTATTTATTATTTATGGTGCAACTGTAACGAAAGCCAGTTTCCCCTGGGATCAATAAAGTATGACTATGATTATGAAAGTCTTTGAGAATGTCATTTTCTTTTTCAACACCATGAATTCGCTTCACCAGGCCTAGCTTTGTGCATGTTGCTTTGCCCAGTATTGCTGGAACATGTTGCTGTACTATTTCAAACTCGATCTTGTATTGTTGACCTTTGTACACACAATGTGAGTGCTTTTTTGCCCAGTGGCGCCATCTTGTGGCTGAAATATGCAACAAGCTTGCAGGTGGATTTTCTTAGTCTTCCTCTGAAGTCCAGTGAATTGAATGTTTCTGCTGACATTACATTGCACTGTGCCCCAGTGTCATTCCTCCTGTTTATTATCAGATCTTGATTCCAATCATCTTCATCCTCCATCTCTGCATTGTCAATATTCTTGATGCTTACCTCCTGTTCCACTTCAGCTGTGCCAATGAACATGTCACTGTTGCCCTCACTCTGTTCCACAGCATGCATTTTCCTTGCGTGCTCCTTCGATTTGCACATCTTTGCAAAGTGATTTCTTTTCTGGCATAACTTGCATGTCTGACCAAAGGCTGGACATTTTCTGTATCCATGTTTATAACCACACCTGTTGCAGTTAACTTCCTTTTGATTATCCTGTGGAGCTGGCTTTGTCCTACTCTTGTCAGTTTTCACAGTTTTTACTTTGTGCACTTCAACCTCTTCATTGAGCATTTTAACCTGACTTGACGTGATCTCGCTGGCACGACAAACATCAATCGCCTTTTCTAATGTAAGATCTGCCTCTCTCAATAGCCTGCCTTTCACTTGATCATCTCGTATGCCGCATACAATCCTGTCACATGTTAAAGAGTCATGCAGTTGTCCAAACTCATAGTTTTTTGCCTTGCTCTTCAAATCTGCTACATAGGCGTCTATGGTCTCTATTGGTCCTTGAGCCCTCGTGAAAAACCGGTGTCGGATGTACGGTAGGTTTTTTCTCAGTTCTCAGTAATCTTGAAACTTTTTCTTCAACACTTCAATTTTTTTCTTGCTTATCATCTTGGAAGACAAACGTGTTGCAAACCTTTATTGCCCCTTCTCCCGCTACGTGCAGAAACGTAGCACATTGCACTTTCTCCGTCTTTTCAGCTACGCCATTAGCGGTGCAAAACAGCTCAAACTTCTGGGTCCATATTTTCCAGTTCTCAGCAAGATCACCTTGTAGCCTTAAACTTGACGCTGGCTGTAACTGTGACATCTTTTACCTGTCTTCTCTTCCTTTTTTCGCATTTTCTTCTGACACCATGTAATATTGATGTGACTTGGACACCGGTGTAGATTGAACAACCAACGTTTATTTACCAGACTTCCATTTTTTACTTCTCCACGTCCTGACATCACACGCACCCTGACGCTGCGAATACTCACAATACATTACAGTTTCTTAGCTCTATCCACAACCATTCAACACCTTCCAACCATATACCACCTCTTCCTAATGATTTAATTTCATTTTTTTACCAACAGAGCCACATCTGCCTTCCTGCCCATCCTTTCAATACAATGTATATCCTTCGGCATTAAGCTCCCAGCTATAATCTTCTTTCAGCCACGATTCAGTGATGCCTACACCATCATACTTGCCAATCTGTAACTGTTCTATAAGTTCACCGACCTTATTCCATATACTGTGCCCAATCAAATATAACACTTTTAATCCTACATTCACTCTTAAGTTGCCACTCATCCTATTGACTGCAATTTTGCCCTATCTTCAGCCTCTCCTTCCTATGAGCATTACCACATATATTGCCTGTGTTTGTAAACCAACGATCTCACCTTCAGTACTAACACTTCAGTTCCCATCCCCCTGCCAAATTAGTTTAAACCCACCTGAACAACTCTAGCCAACCTGCCCGCAAGGATATTGGATCCCTTCAGGTTCAGGTGTAACCCATCTCTTTTGTACAAGTCATACCTTCCCCAGAAGAGATTCCAATGATCCATAAATCTGAAACCCTACCCTCTGCACCAATTCTTCAGCCACACATTCATCTGTCAAATCATCTTATTCTTACCCTCACTGGCATGTGGAACCAGAGATTACTACCCTGGAGGTTCTGTTTCTCAGCTTTCTACCTAACTTCTTAAAATATCTTTTCTGGATCTCCTCACATTGTCTAACTGTGTCATTGGTGCCAATATGTAGCAAAATTTCGGGCTGCTCACCCTTGCCCTTGAAATTGCTGTGGACCTAATCCAAAAGACCCTGATCCTGTCACCAGGGAGGCAACATACCATCCAGATGTCTCTGTCACACCCACAGAACCTCAATCCTGTTCCTCTGGCTAAGGAATCTCCTATCTTCATCTTCACTTCTCTGCTCTTCTGAGCCACCGCACCAGGAGACTCGGTGCCAAATACTCAGTCACAGTGCCCCCCCCCCCGTAGGTCGTCCCCCTGAATAGTACCTAAAGTTATATACATTATTGAGGGGACAGATGTACTCCGCATTGGCAGTACATTTTTCCTCTTTTTCCTGGCAGTCACCCAGTTACCTGTCTCCTGCAACCTAGGGGAGACTACCTCCCTGTACCTCCTGTCTATCACCTCCTCAATCTCCTGTATGAGTTGAAGATCATCAAGCTGCCGCTCCAGTTCCTTGATATGTTCTGTCAGGAGCTGCAACTCGCTGCACCTGGTGCAGATGTGTTTATCTGGGAGACTGGAGGCCTCCCAGACTAGCCACATTACACACAGAGTACAAAACACTGCCCCTGGAACTAAGTTCACTGATCTACTATGCCCTAACAGATTGAACAAATAAGGACAGAGAGAGAAAGAGAGTAACTTTCTTTCTCTCTCTCCCACTCTCCCTCTCTCTCTCTCTCTTGCTCTCTCATGCTCGCTCTCTCTCTCTCTGTACCTCTGTACCTCGCCTAAGCCTGATGAGCCAAAGCCACTCTAAACACTGGCACATCCGAAATGAATGGCCGCTCAAAGAATAGTCGCTCTGCTTCTCTTGAATTATCCTAAGTGGCCCTTTCTAACGAATCCCTCTTGCCAATTGGTCACTCCTCAAATCAGAAAAAACTGCCACGGAACTGGAGGAACAATTTTAGTTCTCAAGGCCAACATTAGCTTGGTAATATCACTAAACAAGTTGACTAATTCCTGAAAGTCATAGCTGACTGATTTGATCTGTAAGAGAACTAACCAAGAAAGATCCTTGTTTTCATTGATCTACCTGTTGCAACCGTTCATTATAGCACTGAAGAATGACCAGTGATATGTTGTGTGACATTACAATTGTGCCAAGCTAAAAAAATTCAGAACAGACTAAACCAGGTGCCCCTTTAACAATGTGAGCTATTAACAGCAACAGAAATAAACTTGATCATAAACTAACTTTATGGCCTGTCACATTCTTACCATTAATAAGGCAGTAGTAATAGTTCTCATCTTGCAACAGACCTACGTCAGTTTGGATTGGTAACATCTCGTCCACAATCTCCCTCAGCACAGGTGCCCCTGTGCTTAACTCTCTGCTCTTCTTCGTCATCTGAAACCCATCACACCTACCAGGACATAAGCCACTGACAGCAGCTCACCAGAGTCCTCTGTCCTGGGTCAGCCTTTCAAGTTGTCCCCAGGTGTAGTCCATCTTCTTGATCGTTCCTCTCCCAGGGATGAAGTCACTGGAGCATCTGTTGGCATTTCTGTGGCTCTGGGTTTTTACGGGATGGGGTTGCTACCCCCGTGCCCAAATGTCTTCATCTCATAGCCAGGCTTGGGACCGTCCTTGGCAAAGTTAGCCCCCTGCTCTACCTGCTTTAAACTTATTACTAAGAGGCTAAGCACAGCTCCAATGCCAGTCTTAAGTCTGCCAATGACACCAATGTTGTAGGCGGAATCAAATGTGGCGACAAATCAGCAATTTGGAGGGAGATTGAAAATCTGACTGCATGGTGCCAGAACAACAACCTCTCACTCAATATCAGCAAGACCAAGCAGATGATTATTGACTTCAGGATGAGGAAACCGCAGCTCCGTGAGCCAGTCCTCATTGGGGGATCAGAGAAGCAGAGGGTCAGCAGCTTTCAATTCCCAATGTTATCATTTCATGGGATCTGTGCTGGGTTCAGCACATAAATGGCATTATGAAGAAAGCACAGCAGTGCCCCGCTTCCCAAGAAAGTTTATCAAGATTCAATATGTCATCTCAAACTTTGAAAGACTTCTATATATGTCTTGTGGAGAGTATATTGACTGATTGCATCAATGCCTTTGTATGGAAAAGCCTTCAAAAGGCAAACACGAGGAAATCTGCAGGTGCTGGAAATTCAAGCAACACACATAAAAGTTGCTGGTGAACGCAACAGGCCAGGCAGCATCTCTAGGAAGAGGTACAGTCTACGTTTCGGGCCGAGACCCTTCATCAGGACTAACTGAAGGAAGAGCTAGTAAGAGATTTGAAAGTGGGAGGGGGAGGGGGAGATCCAAAATGATAGGAGAAGACAGGAGGGGGAGGGATGGAGCCAAGAGCTGGACAGGTGATTGGCAAAAGGGATATGAGAGGATCATGGACAGGAGGCCTAGGGAAAAAGTAAGGGGGAGGAGTATAGTGAGAGGGACAGAGGGATAAAAGGGAGAGAGAGAAAAAGAATGTATATAAATGAATAAATAATAGATGGGGTACAAGGGGGAGGTGGGGCATTAGCGGAAGTTAGAGAAGTCGATGTTCATGCCATCAGGTTGGAGGCTACCCAGATGGAATATGAGGTGTTGTTCCTCCAACCTGAGTGTGGCTTCATCTTTATAGTAGAGGAGGCCGTGGACAGACATATCAGAATGGGAATGGAACATGGAATTAAAATGTGTGGCCACTGGGAGATCCTGCTTTCTCTGGCGGACCAAGCACCTTCAAAAGGTTGTGGACATGGCCTGGTTCACTACAGGTAAAGCCCACCCGTGATCACAATTGCATGGAGTGCTGATACAGGAAAGCAGTCTCCATCATCAAGGACCCCCCACCATCCAAGCTATGCTCTCTTCTAGCTGTTGATGTTAGGAAGAAGATACAGTGGTCTCAAGACCTGCACCATCAGGTTCAGGAACAGTTATTATCCCTCAACCATCAGGCTCTTGAACCAGAGGGGATAACTTCACCCAACTTCACATGCCCCATCACTGAACTGTCCTACAATCCATGCAGTCAATTTCAAGGACTCCATCTCATGTTCTCCATATATATAGCTTATTTATTTTTTATTGTTATTATTTTTTCTCTTTGTTTTTGCACTTGCACAGTTGGTTGTCTTTTGCGCATTGGTTGGTGTCCATCCTGTTGGGTGTGGTCTTTCATTGATTGTATTGTGTTTCATCTAGTTACTGTGATTGCTGGCAAAAAAAATGAATCTCAGGATTGTATATGGTGACATACATGTACTTTGATAGCAAATTTACTTTGAACTTTGAAAGAAGTGGATCGGGTAAGGGTTGTTGAGGTAATTTTGCCTATAAATATCTTTAAAGGAGCAATCTAAATGTAATGGCTTTCATGAGAATAAAAAGTGATTTAAAAAATTACAAATATTACCTTTGTAGAGTTTTGCCTTAAAAGTCATTGTGGTTGTACTCATCTGTTCCTCTTTACTTGGGCTGTCAAATCAATTCTATTTCTGCACCTCAACAGCAGAGGGCGCTCATATCCAACAACTGAATGCAAGAATGAAAGCTTTTCCACACCCCCCCCGTCAAAATTTGCGCAATAATCCCATGCATCTAAATTTCAAATAAATTGATCAATTACTTCAAATTAGTACATCACCTTCACAAGGAACAAATTGCAAGTAATAGTGTACTCTATCAGGAAGTCTCATTCTAAAATATATTATAAATTCAGAATTTTGTAAATATTTCCTTAAAAAGGTAAGTATTTCTCATAACAGATGAATACTTTCTTCAGGATTTTAAACAACATCAGTTCATAACATTGCACTAATTGCACAAGCAATAGAGGCTGAAAGAAAAGAGAAATAAACTGCAGATGTTGCATATCTGAAATAAAAAAACTGATGCCTCTCTCCATAGGCCCAGTCTCACCTGTGTTACATTTCCAGCAATTTCTCCTTTTATTATGATATAGATTTTCTGTTATTTCTGATTTCTTTTCAGAATAAAACTGCAGTGAAAAAGTACATTAGTCATTCTGCCAGCTTGAATCTACCATTTCGCCTGGGCAATAACACACAGGCTATATTTAGATTCTATAAAGAACTAATTATATCAGTTAGCAAGTGATGCAAGTCCTGGCAGAAAATCGAAGAGCATGCCAATGCAAAGGAGAGAACCTCTCTCCACTTTTAGGGCAGTCTCAAGTGATCAAGGCTGACTTGTTTCCTCTCCAATTGTGCGGGTTCTCAGATGGCTGATAGGTCACATGTGAGCATTACAAAATCTACCATAAGTGAAAAGGGGGGCTGCTGGAAGACAGGGTCTTTTTACTTAGTGAAGTCTGGCATCCCTTTTCTCTGCTTATGTTTGCTTCCAATGCCTGATCTTAAGGCACTCAGTACCATCTCAAATGCTCCTTTTCCACTTTGAGCAGTTGTGCAGATTTTTTCAGCATTATCTACAATAAGGATCAGCAGAATAGAATGTCTTTGTATTTTCCCCCCAGCAACAGTGGTGAATTTGTGAAATCATGCCCCCATCTCTGAACAGGGGGTACAGGCCAATCCTGCTCAGGGCAAGAGGCACGTCACAGCTTTTTCACTAGTTCATCAATTGACATCTTATCCCCACAAATCTAATGCAGTGCCTCTACTCGAACTGCTGCAACCAGTCTGCATGATTTCACCTTCTAAGAGCTGATAGTGTAGGGTAATGTAATTGGTGGAAATGTACATAATTCACAACCACCAACATTGAGTGGGGTGTTACTTTATGAGGCTGGTCAGACCTGATGATGTAGTTACGTGAAGGTCTTTCCGCCACACTTTATTTTCCGTGTTTGGAGTACAAGAAATGAGTTGCTACAGTTTTGCTTTAACATAAAATGCCTCACACCATTTTATTTGTGAAAACCTACATTGGTGACACCAATGCTCTAGGATGATTCCAGAGTTATTGAACATGTCAGCCAATGCAAAATTTTTGGGAGCAAAATGCAATCGCTTGGCGTGTACAGGCCAAGACCCAGAGAAATCTCCACCAACAACATGAAATATTTCTATGTGGTATCATTGCTCAGTATCGCCACGGTTGTGAGAGTGGAGAGTCTACTAAAATACTCGCCTGAACACGATAAATACTGATCGCTGAAAACTCACCTTTTACAGACTTTTGGACGATCAAAGTCTGAGCACGCCAAATAGTTGCTCTCCTTGCCTGGCCTCAGCGATGCTAATCCACTGGAGCAAATGGACCACATGCTGTCTCTCCTGGGAAATCACCATCCTTATTTTATTTTTTAAAATATCTTCATGCAGCAAATACCTGATCAAATTTGCACGGCCCTCACTAATGCACCTGTGAAGGGCTATAGGGAGCTTGCTAAAATGGCTGATAGTCTATACTCAGCTGGGCAGCGGTGCATCATTCCTCCTCCTTTCTTTACTTCAATAAACTTTGTCAGCAAGGCCCCCAATGTAAGGATGCCCGCAGCTGCGAAACAGATGATACCGTGCCTGTGTTTTTACCGTGCTCGCTTTGGTACAAACACAAGGAAGTGCCGACTGCCTTGCAGCTTCCACCGAGGCCAGAGAATCGGGATAACGGAGATCTGTGAATGGAGGAGTGTAGGTTTCTAATCACAAGCTATACAGATTCTATTTGCTCTCACATCTGAAACTTGCTTCATCATCTGTGAACGTGCTTCAGCAGTGCATTTAATGACATTGAAGAGCTTTTGAACACCTGGTAACACAGTCTTCCACCATGACTCTGGCCCGAGATAATCAGAAGCCCATGCTATTGGCCTCTTTTCTCTCTCACTCCTCATAAAATAGACGATAAAGACATCTTCCCTGCTTTGTAAAGTTTCAAGGCCAGAATTTGATGTCAAAATTGGAACAGATTGAAGTTTCCGGATGTCTATTTGATAAACAGCTATATAGAAACCATTTAGTGTTTCTCCCATTTACTAATATGTGGCCCTGGCTGAATTTTGCTGGAATTTTCTATCAATAGCATTAATCATTTTCTCAAAATAACCATTTAGTTGTTATCATGGTATAATGGAGGTGGAATAATAGGCTTTAGGTAGGGAGTCAGGAATTGGATCCATTTGCTGTACTGACTAATTATCATGTTAGTTATGGGTTTCTCATCTACTCAGTACAGTAATATTCCTAACCACTCCCTGTTCTTTTCTCATAGACAATTATTCAACATTTTTCCCTAATGATGAATGAGTAATATTATTAGAAAATATCTGCAGTTTTTAGAATGTTGTTTGTTGTTTTTTTATTGTAATGCGATTTTGAAAAAAAAAGTTAGCTTCTACTTCAAGGATTGAAATTATTAAATAGTGCTGTGGAAACCATACTTCTTCCGGTTGGCTGACTCAATATGTCAACTGATTGCCTGATACAGAACGCAGAAATGTTCCATTTCCTGTGCAGATATGTATGTGGGTTGGTGCAGTCTGTTTTGAATTGTTATGCTAATAATACTTTGGGAATGGTTTATTGCACTAATAAATTTTCTAATTATGATGCCAGCAAGATACATAATAAAATATTAGAAATTATCCCACCAATGTTGGAAATAAATCTCAAACTTATCTTTTTGTTTGCAGTTTATTAGCATTCCAGCCCACAACTCCAGTGAATTGAGATTGATCTTGACACTGGATGCTGTCTATTAGGACTTTACACATTCTCCCTGTGACTGGGCTTTAGTTTCTTCACTTGTCGAGTAACAGGAAAATAAGGGAGAATCAACATGAGAGGAATTGGATTACAGGGATATATATGCGGGAATAGGATTGACAAGAAATCCTTGAGAGTCAGCATATATTTGATATGTAGAATGGCTTCCTTCTGTGTGATAAAAGATGTGTGTGTATGTATAAATATATATATACAATAATAAAAATATAATTATAGGTTCAAAATTTATTTATGTCATCACTTTAAGAGAAAACCAAGAAGGTGTCCTTACTGCCAAACCTAGTGCCAATTTACTTTTAACTTAATGTCTGCAACCTGAAAAGTACATATATCCATGACTTACTTTATCTTTTTCCTTAAATTTCCCATCTTTATCCTTTCCTCATAAAGGAAACCCTTAGCTTCTCCATCCTTGAACTTTAATGATCCATTTCTAACCTCCACTAATGGAGAGCGTCCTATATTCCTGTAATCTTTTTTTAGAAATTCTAGTTTAGATCCATCCTATTGAGATTTTGGTCCTGCAAACTATTCAAAACCTCTGCCATCAAAGTAACAAACTGCATGTAAGTGCAATAAAAATAATGCAATATTCATAATCCCTCTCTACTTGAAGAGATTCTCCACACCATCCACCTTCAATTTTCCCTACCAGCTGGGTAGAGAGATATTCAACTGCTTCCATCTTCCAGTGTCTTCTCATCACATATCTGCACTCTTGTACCTGATGTCCTCTAAGGATCTATCCATCAACCTCTCTTATTTTTAGCCACATGATATCCATTCTCACTATCATTCAACAACATACCATTTGTTTTTACATGTATACGGACAATACCCAGCTTAATCTCACATCACCTCTTTGACCCCTTGCACTGACTTTTAACTGTCAGACTGCTTGTTCAACATGTAGTATAGGATGAGCAGAATATTGAGAAAATAAGAACTATTGTTCTCAGTTCCATGCATTCACCACCTTCAATTCCATTCCCCTTTCTGATTTTTTAAAAATGAACCAAACAATTCACAATCCCAGGATGTACTTTGGACCACATGCTGTACGTGCACCGTTTCTAAGACACCCAGTTTCCACCTCTTTAACACTGCTTATCTTCATTCTTGTCATAACTAATCTACTGCTGAAACGTCATCATTCATATTTGGCTGTAGGCTTGATTACACTATTGGCCACTTCCCCTCATTCTGTTCTGTTAAATTACTTCAGTTGCTCTTGTGAAATACCTTGATTTGTTTTACCTAAAGGTGCTTAAGTGGGATAGAAGTACAAGTTATTGCTGTCAATTTCCTCGCTATCCCATAATAAAGTCCCCCTGTCTCCGTCTGGGTGCCACTTTCTCAAAACGCAACACAGCAAAGTAATTCAGATTGAGAACATCCAACCTTTTTATAAAGCTGCTCAAATCCACACCACTACCAAAGCTATTCTATGATCTTTTTTGAATAAGATGCAAACTATAGCAAACAAAATGAAATGGTGGAAAACTCTTACAACCCATAAACCGTCTATTGTGAGGGTATCCTACACAGTTTTATTTACTCTCTGATTTTCTCCTTTACAAGTTGCCCCACATTACAAAGTTCTTCCAGCTAAAAGCCTAATCCCATGCCATTCTTAACTCCTTCAGAGAACATGATCCTGCATCATTTGGTGTTGGCTCCATAAAACATTTGAAAGCAATAAAGAGAATGGTATGTCAACACTTTAGTCCTTCTGCTTCATGGTCAAACAAACTGTAGCACTTAAAACCAAATATCAGATTCTTCTCCAAGAATGCACATGACAAGGCAAACCTTTCAGCAGGATTGTAATTTAGACTTAGTCTGAAATTATGAAAAGCCAAAACACAAATTCAGTCTTGAAAATGTTTTTCTTCTTTGTAATCAACCGTCCGATGCATTGCAACACGTTTCTTCATTTTCTTCTTGTTTGATTGTGAAGTAATCAAAAGATTCATAAAGTGATGAAGTCAGCTGGAAAAGCAGTGTGTTATTTGTTAGTTACTGGATCTCTTGATAATAATCATAGTTTTCTTTTGCTCAGATTGCTTTCAGAACACAAATTACTCATTCCCAATCAATAGGAGGAAGTCCATTAATGCTGATACTGGCTTTACAGCCATAAGCTTTTGCAACCCCAAGCCTTCCTAAAATATTTTGTAAATTTTCATATAATTCAGAACATGGCATGATCATTACTAAGGATTTGAGCCAATCCCAATTTGCATTATACTTTGGATTGTTCACCCTGTAACCAAGAATTGAGCGGACTAGTCCACACTATAGTGTGCTATCATACTGCCCTCTTTTCTGTTGTGAAGTGGTTTCAGTTCCTTTATGAGATTGTGACCTATTTTTTCTCATGACATTACTCGTTAGTGATCTGGATGACAGAATTAATGGCTTTGTGGACAATGTAGAGATAGGTAGAGGGGCAGGAAGCATTGGGGAAGCAGCGAGTCTGCAGAGGGACTTGGACAGATTAGGAGAATGGGCAAAGAAGTGGCAGATGGAATACAGTGCAGGGAAGTGTATAGCTGTGCACTTTAGTAGAAGGAATAAAGGCTTTGACTATTTTCTTGGCTATCTACCCTATCTATATCTCTTATCATCTCTATCAAGTCTCTTTCACCCTTCTTTGCTCCAAAGAGAAAAAGCCTAGCTCACTCAACCTTTCTTCACAAGAACAAGAACATCTGCAGATGCTGGAAATCCAAGCAACACACACAAAATGCTGGAGGTACTCAGCAGGCCAGGCAGAATCTATGGAAAAGAGTAAACAGTCAATATTTTGGGCTGAGACCATTCATCAAAAATCATGAGACAGTCTCTGTAATCCATGCAACATCCTGGTATATCTCCTCTGCACCACATCTTCCACATCCTTCCTATAATGAGGCAATTAGAACTGAATATAATATTCCAAGTGTGGCCTAACCAGAGTTTTATAGAGCTGCAGCTTACCTCGTGGTTCTTGAATTCAATTCCTCAATTAATGAAGTCAAATACATCATATCTTTATTAACTTCCATATCAATTTACGCAGCAACTTTGCAGATATATGGATGTGGCCCCTGAGATCCTTCTGTTTCTCCACACTGCTAAGAATCATGCCATTAATCTTGTACTGAGCCTTCAGGTTCAACCTTCCAAAGTTTACACTTTTCCAAATTGAATGACATTTGCCACTTCTTGGCCCAGCTCTGCATCATACAAACATATGTCATTTCCACCACTTGAAAAATATTATCACTATCAAACACATCTTCCTCCACACTTTGAGCATTCTTTTCCCTCTGCAATTTCTTGATTCAATTATTCCACTCTACTCACAGCACCTACCTATACAACTGAGATGTAGTACCTACCATTTACTCTGCTTCTTACACCACAAATGATAATCATCTCCAGATTTTCTGTTTATTTTATTGTCCTTTTCCTATTTTTCAAACTGACTAACCTGCAATATTTATGGGTCTATGAACAAAAGAAATTTTTTCAAAGAATCCAAATAACCCAAGGAAATTGGTAATATGATTGAATTAGTTTTCAATTTTCCGACATACCCAATGGGATGAGCCTCTTGAAGACAAGCTTTCTTCATGTCCTCTATCCTCTGGATTTTCTTCATTGATTACTTCTGCCACTGCACCAACTGATACAAAGTGCATGAATTAATGAATCAGGGACTATTAATTTCATGGAACATGAATACAATTAATACAATAAGTGACAGTAAGATTCTATGAAATCAAACGTAAGCCTGTCCAACACAATCTGCAAATATTAGTGTTTTTAGCTTACAGAGTATTTGCAAATCCAGTGAGTGCATCTGAAGAGAAGCAATGAAAATGCAACATATTATTAAATGATATGTAAAATACTAAAAAAAAATAAAAATTCTCTAAATTCCATAATTCCACTAGCTCATGTAAATATAAACAGCATTATTGTCTGTTATTTTACTGATGTCTAAAATTATTTGAAAGTGCTTGACAAAAGTAAGTTAGAATACATTAAAAATTAGATATCCTTTGTCAATGCGAAGTTAATTTTACTTTTAATTCATAGGAAAATAAATACAAGTAATGTTGATTTCTTGTTAGTGGAAGCACAAACATGGCCCGTTTTTTATCCTCATTAAGTGGACAGAGAAAGATACAAACATACTTACCCAAACTCAATGCATATAAAGTTCACCATTCCTATGCATCTTGCACTACTTAATACTTCAGTGGTGAGTTGGAACAGTGTTAGTGTATTAATTTTAAGAAGTGTCAGAATCCACTTAAACTGTCAGCTATAACAAATTAGTAATTGCATACAAGTAAGTTTTGCATTTGTTGTATTGGTGTACAGCTGCTAACATCACTGCTAGAAAGCTTGGCTGACCACACTGTGAGACCTGCATTTCCTGTCCTGGCTAATTCATATGAATTCAATGTGTCCTCAGACATAATTTGTAATATCCAGCCACATCACATTTGATAAACAATGCTTGCATATCGTGCTTTTGATTTTTTTGACCACTTACCTCCTAGGTTAAAAAGTTCTAGTTCAGATCCAAAATAAATAAATTCTATAAATTTGATGATGTTCCCTTACAAGTGGACATCACTGTTTAAGACATGATTACATGTCTGGGTAAGTAAAATTACAAACTGAGAAGAAATTCATAAGAAGTAGAAGAACATGTGACCATTTGCAATATTGGTATGCCCCGTAATTGAACTGATCTTAGAAGGCTGGATTTTCCTGAGAAATCCCAGTGGTTCTGTGCAAAACCAATGACATTTACCAGCTGAGTGCTCAGAATTCCCATGTCTATATACGTAGTGCAGAAATCCTGAAAGGTAATTGATTTTTTTTTCTGACTAAACTCTGCCATTGAACACTAGTGGAATCCAAGAGAGTATTAACTTCCTGCAACTTCCCAGCAATTTCAGCTGAGGAATTTGGTTGTCTCACCTTAGCTAGGTGATACAATTAATTTGAAAGGAAAGGAACAAGTGCTAGGGAGAAAGGTATATTTTATCAAAATTTCATTTTTTTCATATTAATTAGGTTTACTAATTTGTTTAAATGTGCTATTTTTAGTTTCTAAGATTATTCCTTGATAGTTTTGTTACATTTCTGAATGTCAGAGAGTTTGCGTGTTAGCTAAGACTCAGATTGTGAATTGACCAGCTGCCAATTTGTTTTCCCTGTTCAGATCCCGTTCCACGACACCACTTATTTCCATACAGATCCAGAATAGATTCTCATCAAGACGCTCATTGTGGAAAATCTGCTTTTAGCAGCTTAACTGAAGATAAGTGCCGGCTAAATATGAAAAGAGAGTAGAGGTTGAATGGAAAATGTGGGCATTGGGAATAAGGCCTAATAATTAGTATTGGGAATAAGATCTGGTCAAGAGAAAGAGAGTCATACAGCACAGAAACAGGCCCTTTGGCCCATCTTGTCCATGTTGACTCTGTTGCACAAAGAACTAATTCCATCTGCCTGCATTTGGATAAAGGCCCTCTAAACTTCTCCGATTTGTGTCTTTATCCAGACGGCTTTTAATTGTTGCTAATGTGCCCACCTCAACCATTATTTCTGGTGGCTGATTCCAAATATGTACCAGGTTTGCTAATTGTTGAATGATCTCTGAAATATTACTTTCAGCATGAGTATAATAAAACATTTTTGAAGAGTGTTGTTTCTCTGTCTAATTTTTTTCCTGAAGTTTTTAACCATTCCATTGCTGTTGCTTTGCCATAAATGTGTTGGAAACCCTGTTCACACAGCTAAACAAGGGTTCAGTAGCATTTCTGCCAATATTATATCAGCTGGGCAGAAACAGCTCTGATGTGATAGAAATTCCCAGCGATTATATCCAGGTGGTTGTGCCACTAGATTATAATGAAATACTCTGTAGTAATCCCAAAGAATTAGGAAGCTAAGGGAGTTTGTCACAGAGTACCTTTAACCCATGTTTCCGATCTTGGGTGCCATCTGTATGAAGTCTGTACATCTTTGCTGAGTCTATTTGAATTTCTCCTGGTTGCTCCTGTTTCCTCAACCTAAAGGTTCATTAGTAACTGTGGATATAGTGAGGTGAGAAGCAGATTATTGCTGAGGGTGGTAGGACGGCAGAAGTTCTCAGGCATGGGAGGAAGAATAGATAAGTGGGCCAAATGGCCCCCTTTTGTATTATAAGGAAATAAAATATATTAGACATCGGCAATCCAGTTAAAGAGTTTTCATTATTAAAAGTGATCTCATCCATTATGCTCTTTTGTGGAACATCGGGCACCATGGGACAACCAAAGCAAAGTGCGGTTAATTGCAATTCCACCACTACAAACTCAATGCCTTTATTTGCATTGTGCCTCAAAAGTAATCTAAGGATATAAATCAATGGATAGGGAAGATATTGTATCAAGTCAATGCATTTTAGGCTCTACATCTAAATTCAGTTCTGATCCAGTTTGAATACCACATTCTTAACAATTGTTAATGGTCACATACCTGACACGCTTGCATCTCTTTGCCTTTTTTGCTGTTGCTTGTAACACAAAATTGCAAGAACCAATATCACCAACAGTATCAATGCAGCAAGTTCAGGCCTGTAGTTGTGATACACTAGATAGAAAATAATTGTTTCAGATTTAACAAATTAAATGAAATTAATCTTTACTGCTGAAGGAGGAACAAAATACTGTCAGAGATTGAAGATTTTTTAATGTCAATTCCTGTACACAAGTGTAAAGAGAATGAAATCATTGTTACTCTGGATCTGATGCAGCACACAAAAAACTACGAAAGATAATGAATACGATAATAATAATGAAAGCACAATAAATATAAATACATAAGATAGCTTATATACGTATCGATTGATTGTACTGTGTGTCCATAAAGTGGTAGTACTGGATGTCCATAAAGAAGTGTCTGCACGTAAGGTGACAGGAAATAATAAAATAGTGGTGGTTGGGGACGTGGAGGTGTAGGTTAGTGGATGAAGCTGCTGATCAGCCTTACTGCTTGGAAAAAGTAACTGTGAGTGTTGTGTTCCTGGGGACAAACAGTTTACGAGCAGGGAGGAGGGAATGACGTGAGTATAGATGAGCATAGTCCAGCTCTCTGCAGCCTCCTCAGAAAGTAGAGGCATTGATGAGTTTCCTGGACTGTGTAGGATGTGTTCTGGGACCATGAGAGCTTGTGTGAGATGTGCACTCACAGGAGTTTGAAACAGCTTGCAGTTTCCACTGCCATGCCGACACATTTTGAGTATCATGATATTTCCAAAAAAAGATTCCTTTTAATGTTAAAATCTATTTGTTAATTTTAAATTTGTGATGACTTAAAATATTGTTTCTCATCAAAATGTGAATATTGATGAAAATAGCAACAGTGTGAGACAACTTATTTAACGTCCTGTCTAAGGTGTATCCTAATAGATTAAAAAGTTTATGCAAAAAACATTGTAAGACTCTCAAATTATTTTGTGATCTTCCACCTGATGTGTAAAGCAAAAATTTGATCTTACATTTCGTGAGCTGCTGTAAAATTATAATTATTTTACGTCCCTTTCTTATGTACAAAATACGTCAATTCTCCAACCTCTTAAAGTTGCCAAAGAGGGACAGAGCTGAATGCATTAAATGGAGGAATTCATAGAGTAAATTTATTTTGTTTTTGTAGAAAATCTAATGGTCTTTGAATTATTTACAAGACAGAGATACAACTTCATCCAGTGGGACAGGCAGAATAGGAATTGATCTTTAAATTAGAGTTGGGTGCTTAAGAGTGACACTCAGGAATATTTCTTCATGGAAAAGATAGTGGAAATTTAGCAATCTCCTTACAAAATGTTGCTGTATGCAGGGTTTATTCTGGAATTTAAAACTGAAATTGAAAGATTTTTGAGAAACAGAAGTATTTAATGGTTATGGAACTAAAAGTCACAAGGTGGAATTAAGTTGTGATCCAAAAGGCAAACTTGACAATGGTCATTAAAATCATGGAGGGCCTTGCTTAAACATGACAATATTTTCAGTAAAGTATAATCAGAATAAGATTATATTCTGTGGTATTGATTTGTAATTATTTTATAAGAATAAGATAATCACAAATAAATATCACAGAATACTGGAATACAAGTCATGCCCAGAGAACAATACTCAGCGGTATGGGAACAGGAGCACTAATTATTTAAAGAGTAGATTGATACATACATAATACATATCTCCATATGCCTTAAGTAAACTCTAATTTTATATATCTCTATTATGTTGCCTCTCAGCCTCTTTGTCCAAGGGAAAACAGATCCAGCCTATCCTTCTTACTCAAGCCCTCTACCGAGGCAACACTCTTGTATGTTTTTTTCTGCACCCTCTCCCGCCTGTGTGATAAGTGTGATAAACTGGAATTGCACACAATACTCCAAGTGCAACCTATCCAATGTTTTCTACAACTGTAATATGGTGTCCTAACTCTTGAACACATTACCTCATCGATATGGACAGGTAAACATATGTCTTCTTCATCTCCATTTCTACTATGTTGCCACTTTCAGGAAATATGTGCTTGTACACCCCAGGTCTCTCCTTTCAACAATGGCCTGAACTTTCACTGTTCATGTCTTACCTTGGCTTAAC
Source organism: Mobula birostris (assembly GCF_030028105.1). Lineage (NCBI taxonomy): Eukaryota > Metazoa > Chordata > Chondrichthyes > Myliobatiformes > Myliobatidae > Mobula > Mobula birostris. Next base: position 154,475,349 of record NC_092373.1, read on the forward strand.
TTCCCAAAATACAGCATTTCCCACTGACAAATAAATTCCACCTGCTATTCTTTTGCCCACTTTCCCAGTTGTTTGCAAACCTTTTTTGCCTACTATACTGCACACTAATATTGCTATGATTTGCAGATTTATTAATCATGTCACCTACATTCTCATCCAAATCATTACTATATATGACAAACAACAGAGGACATGGCATTAATCCTTGTGGCATCCACTGGTAATAGACCTCCAATCTGAAAAACAGCTCTCTACTATCACCCACTGTTTCCTATCTGCAAGCAACCTTTGTCTCCAGTTGTCCAGATCACCCTGGATCCCATGTGTTTTAACCTTCTGGACTAGCTTACCCGCCATGCGGGACCTTGTCAAAGTCTTTCTAAAGTCCATTCAGATGACGTCCTCTTTATTACCTTTTCAAAAAGCTCAATCAAATTTGTGAGACATGATTTCCCATTCACAGATCCATACTGACTATTCATAATCAGTCCTTGCCTTTCCAAATGCAAATAAATCCTGTTTCTCAGAATCTTTTCCAAAAACTTTCCCACCACTGATATACTGGTGTGTAGTTTCCTGGCTTATCCGTGATGCCCTTCTACTTCATCTCCTTTGTTCTCTGCATCCTTCCTCTTCTCTGCAAATTACATCGAGCTTCTTTTCTAACTTTGCCTTGTTACAATGAAAGGTCATCCACATTAACTGTTCCTCTCTATACAGAAATACCAGACAGATATTTCTACCATTTTCTGTTCTTTTTCCACTAAACACATCAGATAATACCCACATTTATCATTTTCAATGAAATGCTAGACAAAATTTGCACTTAAGTTTTTGTGGATTTGTATGCACAGCCTTCTGAGTAGGAATCAGATTTATATTACACTATGTAATATAACTCTCAAGTTAAATCACAGTCATTCTCAAATGATGAAACACTGTAGAATCTGAAAGTTGTAGTGTATTTAATGTTTGAGTAATATTGTAAACATATTGTTTGATTAACCATTCTTTGTTTACATAATTCATAATGGTTTATACATAAGAAGTACGTGAATGGCATATGTCATTACATCACTATATTAAATATGAATGACTCACTGAAACAAAAGTGAAAAGAAAATCTAAGTAGACCAACATTCCAGCTCCAATGTTTTCCTTTTGATTAGTTACTGGGGCAACAAAAAATAACAGTAGTGACGAGGAAGTTTTAAAATGAACACGAGGTGATTACCTACCTGTTAAAGCACAGCAAATTTTTTTTCGGAAGGGGAGAGAGAGTGAGACATTCAAGTTTAAAAAAAAGCAGAAAACAAGCAAAATTAACAAACAATGAGTATTGCCATGGGTAAATAAACAGTGAGTACCGGGTAATAACAAAAAAAAACAGAAATGGCTGTCTACATTGGAAATATTGACATGTTCAATTGCATAACAGAAAACTGGATATTGCATCCTGAATGAATTGAAGCAAAGGAAATAGCAGATGATAAGTGAGTGTCACTGCTGCTGAGTGCAATGGGTGGAAAAGCATACAGTGGGCTGAGAAGCTTAACTGCTCCAAGCAAACCAGCCAAATGAGCTTTGTTGATATCATAAATGTAAAGCAGGAACTTTTAAACCAAAACCATTCTTGATTGCAGAACATTTTAGGTTTCATAAGCAGAATCATAACATAGGGGAGTCTTATTTCAGTTTACATAGCTGAACTGAAGAAATTGTCCAAGATTGTCAATTCAGTGATAGGCTTGATAATGCACTGAGAGATTTAGTTTCTGGAATCTTACAAGAAGCATTCAAAAAACAGCTCCTAACTGAAAGAGAACTCACATTTAAACAAGCAGTTGAAATTGCTGCATCAATGGAGATAGCAGCTGGAGAAGCAGGTGAGTTTCGGTCAGGAATGAAAGTGAGCACGAACAAAGTTGCAACAGCTAAAGAGAGACCTGCCTGGCCAAACAAATTGTGTTACCATGGTGGCAGACACTCACATACTCCAGACCAATACAGGTTTAAAGGTGAAACTTGCATAAAATTAACAAAGTAGGACAGATAGAGAGCATGTTGGGGGGACAAAACTAAATGGACTGCACAGGGAAGAGAAAAAGCTAAAGTGTCAAGTAGCCATTTCATAAAAGGCACTAATCTGCAGCTGTTGATGAAAAATCTGATAATTTTGTGAGTGACACATGACTGAGTAGCCATGAGATTTACAATGTGAAAACCAACAGGAGACAAACAATATGGTGTACGTCAAAAGTGAATGGCAAATACATTAAAATGGAATTGGACATGGTTGTTTCTGTCATTCTACAAAATGAGTTTGAATGGGATTTCAAAGATACTGAACTGAAGTCTGCAGAAATCCAACTAAGAGCTTATACTGGAGACAAAATAACTCCTGTGGGAATGACATTCATAACAATGAAATATAACAACTAGTAAGCCACATTGAGCTTGCATGTGATAAAATCAGGAGCCCCAGTAATGTGGCGCTGCGGTTGGCTGAGATAACTATAACTTGATTGGATATCCATTTACAATTTGCTTGCCACAACCACTGCAACAGAGTCACCTGAAAGCAAATTAAGAAAAGTACTGGATGATGCCATAGCATTGTTCAAGGAAAGCAAACCTATCAAGAGTAAAAGAATGTTAAATGGAAACCAAGTTCTCCAAAATCTGAGCAGTTCCTTATACCATTCATGATGATGTAACCAGTGAGCTGGATCGCATGGAGGCTGAAGGAATTTTTTCCAAGGTTGACTGGAACCCATGGGCAATGCCAGTGGTCCCAGTAGCCAAGAAGGATGGCTCTGTCAGGATCTGTGGTGATTTTACGGTCACCATCAACCCAGTTTTGATAGTAGATTAACACCCTCTACTCAGATAAGAGGATATCTTTATAAATCTTTCTGGAGGGAAATACTTCAGCAAGTTGGACTTTGCTGAGTCCTACCTACAGATGGAGATGGAAGAAGAGTCCAAATTGTATTTCACCATAAACACCCATAACTTTATCACTATAATCGACATATTTTTGGAGTAGCATCTGCACCTGCACTCTGGCAGAAAGCTATGGACCAGGTGCCCCAAGGCTGCCTGGGAAATCAGTGTTACCTGGATGGCATTGTTATTACTAGTGAGGATGACAAACAACATCTCCAAAACCTCAAGAAAATTTTAAAATGATTGGAAGATTATGGGCTCAGAGCACAAGACGGCAAGTCTGAATTTATTACGTCAAGCATCAATTTCTGTGCTCGCACCATTGACGCACAACATAACATGAATGTGCTGAGAAAATTCAAGCAGTGGTGGATGCCCAAAGGCCAAAGGACATGTCACATTTGTAGTCCTTCTTGGGTTTGGTCAATTACTGTAACAGATCCCTGTCAACCCGGCTACTGCACCCCATCCCTCGAACTCATTACTACAGATCAGGAAGAAATGGGAATGGACAAGCAGTGTGAGGTGGTTTTCAAAAAGGTAAAGGAAATAATGACATCAGATACTGTACGCACACATTATGATCTACATCGCCCAGTGAAGCTTGCCTGTAACGCCCCTCCTTTTGGTAAAGGCACAGTCATGTCACGTGTTATGAGTGATGGAAGTGTAGCCTTTACATCACACTCCCTTACTGCTGAGGAGAAATCTTCCATGCAGATTGACAGAGAGGTCTTGAGTCTGGTTTGAGGTGTAGTATTTGTATGGCAGATTTTACCTTCATTACAACCATCAACTGTGAGTGTCCATTTTCAATCCACGGAAGGGTGATCTCCTAACAGCAGAAGCATGATTGCAGATATGGGCTTTGTTTCTTGGAGGAGAAAAGTACAAGATCGAATTCAAGAGGATGACTAATCATGGAAATGCTGATGGATTGTTCTCTTTACCCTTGGAAAAGGAAATACCTGAAAAATTTACAGAAGAGGACATTTGTCTTGATGTGTTCTCCCTGCCTCAGGTCTACTTCGCAACCCAAAGTGGCTGGAATGTGCGGCAGAAATTCCAGTTCCCCTATTTTTACCAGTGCCAGGATAAACTTACCCTTGAAAGGGGTTGCCTTACATGGGGATTGAAAGTTTTTGTACCATCCAAGCTGAGAGCAGAAATGTCGGGGGAGCTACATGCCAGTCATCTGGACATGGTTAAAATGAAAGCATTGGCTCAAAGGTTTGTCTAGTGGCTTGGGAAAGATCGGTAGCTTAAGCAGCTTGCCATGCACTGTTCAGGATACTAACACGTCCCGAAAAAAAACGCGTCCAGAGCTATCAGAACCACTTATGCAGTCCCATAACTGTGGTAAACCGTATATATATGTTGTAACTGGGTTACCTGTCTGGACACGCCCCCTGCTGACTGCTTCTGTGGCTCCTCCCACAAGTCCCTGAATAAAGGTGATTGTGCCATTGCTCCTCCTCTCAGTCCAGGGCAGATACTCGGCATGGTCAAGGTCACATTTTACTGCTAATAAAAGCCTTTCAGTATTTACTCTACTTCCAGTCTTTTGGAGTAATTGATAGTGCATCAGTAACCAACTCCCACAACCACCACGGAGTAGCCCCCAGAACCTGAGATTGTTTCACAGCCAACGGGTCTCAGCTGCCAAGCAGTGTGATACCTCCCCTTCCTTGTCAGGAAAGACCTTACCAAACAGGAGTTGGAAGCCCTCCACAGCAATGAAATCTTTAGGCCTGCATGGGACAATTGAAAATTTACTGTGCCGTTGATGTTTCCATAGTCACTGTATTACACAGTGTACAGAGAGCAGTATGTTACATACAGTATTGAGTTGAGATGCATTCCATATTAAATTGGACTTTATAGCTAAGCAGGGAGAAGTGCTGTGTATTTGATATTTTAGTAATGTTGTAAACATATTGTTTGATTAAGCATTATTTGTTTATTTATATAATTCATTAAGGATTTTATGTAAAGGTATTTGAATGGCATATGCAATTACACCATCATGTCATTTGTGTGCACCTCACTAAAGAAGCAAAACAAAGTAGACACATTTTCTCAGCCTCCCAATTAATTTCTGGAGTTACAAAATGTAACAGTTTACTATTTTTTTAAGTCCTTCTGCAATCACCGTGCTGTTATCAAAATGTAGCTTTGCTGGTAAATTCATCAACTGAGAATGCAAAAGCTGTATCAAATTCATGCTCAGGTAGACCAGCTTCGACTGGTCTGGTGCGCACCAGTGTTTAATAAATCGGCCCCTTCCCCCACCAATTCTGTCCGATTTTTCAGTTTGCTCCAACAGTAATTAAAGAATGCTATGGCACCTTTGGAATCAGAATCAGAATTAGGTTTATTACCACTGACATATGTCATGAAATTTGTTGTTTTGTAGTAGAAGTACTGTGCAAGACATAAAAAATTACTGTAAATTACAAGAAGAAATAAAATAATTAAATATTGCAATAGAGGAATAATGAGCTAATGTTCATGGGTTCATGGACCATACAGAAATTAGATGGCAGAGAGGAAGAAGATTTTCTTAAAACATTGAGTGTGTATCTTCAGGCTCTTATCCCTCGTCCCTGATGGTAGTAATGCGGAAGAGGGCATGTCTTGCATGGTGAGGGCCCTTAATGATGGATGCAGCCCTTCTGAGGCACCACCTTTTGAAGGTGTCCTCGTTGGTGAGGAGGCTTGTGTCTGTGCTGACCTGGCTGAGTCTACAACCCTCTGCAGCCTCGCTTGATCTTGTGTAATGGAGCTTCCATATCAGGCCATGATGCAACTCATCAGAATGCCCTCCACCATGCTTCTGAGGAAATCTATAATGTTTGGTGACATACCAAATCCCTTCAAACTCCGAATGAAGTATAGCCACTGGCATGCCTTCTTCATGATTGCGTCAATATATTGGACCCAGGACAGATACTCTGAAATGTTGACACGCAGGAATGTGAAGCTGCTCACCCTGTCCACTGCTGATCCGCTGTCTTCCTGAAGTCCACTAACAATTCCTTGGGATTACTGACATTGAGTGCAACAATGTTGTGTGCCACTACTCGACCCAGCTGATCTGTCTCATTCCTGTTCACATCTGCAGCACCGAAGCATTCATGTAATCTGCCCAAACAGCTTCTCTTAAAAACATCACTAAGAAAAATCAACCCATCGCTCATGTTTGCAGAGCTTTGCTGAATGCTAATTGACTGCTACAGATCATCATAAATAAGTGATTTTGCTTTAACATAATTAATTCTTCATGGTGTGGATTTCATGAAGAATTTAAACATGTTAATTTCACAGCTTTTTCCATCATAATTGCAATGTCAGTTTTAAAATGTTTTCCTCTTTCATAGCCATGAATTTGACAATTATAATATCTGATGCATGCTTATTCAGCTGATTGGTGCCTTGCAAAATTATCCATGAAATTATAGGCTTTATATCATTTAGTTTTTAATGGTCTGTGCACCTTTGAGATAAAAATTTGGAGACATTAAAAAATTTCATGGCTCAGAGGAAAGGTTCTTAGATGTTAAATAGACAAGAGGCACCAAAATGTTTTGAAACTTCTGTTAATATTTTTAGTTAATATCTTAATTCCTTAAATATAAAGAATAAAGGCTAAATTAACTAGGGGATAATTAAGGTCAAATAGAAAGATATATTGAATAAAGATAGATATGGGCTCTGTTTTAACTTAATTTGACCATTATGAAATTGATTAAATCAGATAACTCTTGGTTTTACGCACCTTCAAATGTAAAGCTTCAGTCAGCTAGTAGCCTGCCTGGTAAGAATAAAATTATTTGGAAAGGACCGAATGACAAACTGAAATAGCAATCCCAAAGGAAGGTCAAGCATTTTATGTAAATTTAAAGAGCCCAAAATCCCAGCAATAATTTACTTTATGACATGGATACGCTTTGATTTTGCTGTGATGGAGTGTAACAGCATTAATTGAATTAACAGAAAAGTATAGCACAAAAACAGGACCTTTGGCCCATCTAGTCCATACCAAAACCATTTAAACTGCCTACTCCCATCGACGTGCACCAGAACTTACCTCTACCATCCATGTACCTATCCAAACTTATCTTAAATGTTGAAATGGAGTTTGCATTCCACATTTTCATGACCCTCTGAGTGAAGAGGTTTCCCCTTATTTCCCCTTAAACTTCTCACCTTTCACCCTTAACCATGACCTTAGGTGGTAGTCCCACCTAACCTCAGTGGAAAAATCCTGCTTGCATTTATCCTATCTATACCCCTCCTAATTTTGTATGCCTCTATCAAATCTCCCCTCAATCTTTCATGCTCTAAGAAATACAGTTTTAACCTATTCAATCTTTTCTTATAACTCAGGTCCTCCAGATCCAGCAACATCGTTGTAAATTTTCTCTGTACACTTTCAACGTTGTTACATCTTTCCTGTAGGTAGATGACCAAAACTGCACTCAAAACTGCAAATTAGGCCTCACCAACGTCTTATACAATTTCAACATAGCATCCCATCTCCTGTGCTCAATACATTGATTTAAGAAGGCCAATGTGCCAAATGCTTTCTCTACGATCCTATCTACCTGTGACACCACTTTCAATGAATTATGGACCTGTTTTCCTATATCCCTTTGTTCAATCGCACTTCTCAGTGCCCCACCATTCACTGTGTAAGACCTACCTTGGTTGGCCCTACCAAAGTACAAAACCTTGCACTTGTCTGCATTAAGTTTCATCTGCCACTTTCAGTCCATTTTTTCCAGCTGATGCAGATCCCTTAGCAAGCCATGGTAGCTTTCCTTGCTGTCCACTGCACCCCCAATCTCAGTGTCATCCACAAATTTGCTGATCCAGTTAAACACATTATCAGCCAGATCATTAATATCCATGACAAACAGTTAAGGACCCAGCACTGATCCCTGCAGCACACCATTAGTCACAAGTATCCTGTCAGAGAGGCGATCATCTACTGTACTATCACTCTCTGGCTTTTCCCGCAAAGCCAATGTCTAATCCAATTTACTATCTCATCTTGAATGCAGAGCAACTGAACCTTCTTGACCTTCTTGTCAAATACCTTGCTAAAGTCCATGTAGACAATATCCACTGCCTTGCCTTCATCCACTTTCCTGGTAAATTCCCTAAAAAATTCTATAAGATTATCAAGACATAACCTACCATGCACAAAGCTATGCTGACTATCCTTAATTAGTCCACGTCTATCCAAATGCTTATATATCTGGTACTTTAGAACATCTTCCAATATCTTTCCCACAACTGATGTTAGACTTACCAGCCTATAATTTCATAGTTTATGTTTAGAGCTTTTTTTAAACAGTGGAACAACATTGGCTATCCTCCAATCTTCTGGTATCTCTCCTGTCACTAAGGATGTTTTAAATATCTCTGCTGGAGCCCCGGCAATTTCTGCACTTGCCTCCACTAGACACCTTGTCAGGCCCTGGGGATTTATTTTAAATAATTCCAATTAAATTATTATTTAAAAATTTTGTTATACCATTCATAATTTAAATACCTGGATTAAAGGTAGATATGTATTCATGGACAATGTAATTACCACGTTTCAGTTTTTTGGTTTTAAATAGGTGTATTTAAATGAATCAGTTAAATGTTGTATCTGCATCTAAACTCATTTTTATTACTCTGAAGTCTAATTTTATTCGCTCAATTGTTATGTCATAATACTGCAAAAATATTGTGATGGTTTGGCTAAGGTAAGCACTGATATGTTTAAAATTGAGTTCTGTCAGGCAGTTCACACTTGATTTTATTTAGTTCTCTGATGAACCTCGAAAATGATTGGAGGGTTATCATCCAAATTTTCAAAATGTTCACAGCTGAAAGTGGGAAAAAGTTTCAACCCATCAAGGGCCATTTGAAGCAACACACATTAAAGTTGCTGGTGAACGCAGCAGGCCAGGCAGCATCTCTAGGAAGAGGTACAGTCAACGTTTTGGGCCGAGACCCTTCGTCAGGACTAACTGAAAGAAGAGGTACTCACTAATGACACGTTTGGGATACACAAGTTTTCTGTGTTACAATAGGAAATAGAACTGCATCGAACAGAATTCTCCCTCTGTAGCCATGAGCCATAAGTATTTATCTTAAACATGAGAAAATCTGCAGATACTGGAAATCCAAAAGAACACATACAAAATGCTGGAGGAACTCAGCAGCTAGGCAAAATCTATGGAAAAGAGTAAACAGTCAATGTTCCAGCCTGAAATATCAACTGTTTATCCTTTCCATAGATTCTGCCTGGCCTACTGAGTTCCTCCAGCATTTTGTGTGTGTTATTTATCTTATATTCTGTCTCCTGATGTTACAAATGACGGAAACTGACCAATAAAAATATTTTTACAAAACCTGATTCCAGCATACATCTGAAAACAAAAAAAGTAATTTTAATCTGTCATAAATGGAACTGAAGGGTGCACTGGCTAAATGTTGATAAGACCTAGCCACACTATCATAGTGTAATCTTGTGGAATCCTCAAAGTTCTCGTATGTACTAGCCAGAGAAACAAACAACAAACGGCAAACATGTTTGTCCTGACCACAGTGCATTTGCAAACATGGTTAACCAATGCCTCTAATAAAAATGCATAAAGTAATAATGTGTATCAAGGTCTAACAGAATACACGTAATTAATTCCAGCATTTTGTCACAAAAATTTTGGAACTGAGTTTCATTTCATATCAATATTTAGAAATTTGGATTTTAATTTACCTTGCAATGTTCTCAGTTTACGGGGTAGCTCTTATGATAAAATTGATTCTGATAAGTGACAAACTGGTAAGGTTTCCATTCTAAAATAATCAATAGATTAAAACTCCCAACATTCTGATGAAAAATTCTGGCCAACTATTCAAGTTCCAAAAAAAATCATGATGATAAGCGAAGTCCAAGATGCATGACAAACCTTGAGATGGGTAGAGATGCTGTAGTTCACCAGCAAAGATGTTGAATCATGCATTGAACAAAAAGCAACATTTAAAGTCAGTACAGTGTAGAAACAGGCCCTTCAGTCCATCTAGTCCATTTAAACAGCCTCCTCCCATTGATCTGCACTGGGACCATAGCCCTCCATACCTTGACCATCCATGTACCTATCCAAACTTTTCTTAAATGTTAAAATCAAGCTCATGTGCACCACGTGCTGGCAGCTCATTCTCATGACCCTCTGAGTGAAGAAGTTTCCTCTCACATTCCCCTTAAACTTCTTAGCTTTTGCCCTTAACCCATGACCTCTGGTTGCAGTCTCACCCAACCTCAGTGGAAAAAGCCTGCTTGCATTTACCTTAACTGTAACCCTCATAATTTTGTATGCCTCTATTAAATCTATTTTCAATCTTCTCAGGTCCAAAGAATACAGTCCTAAACTATTCAATCTTTTCTTATAACACAGGTCCTCGAGACCTGGCAACATCCTTGTCAATTATCTCTGTACTCTTTCAACCATATTTACATCTTTCCTTAGTTAGGTGAACAAAAGTACACACTATACTCCAAATTAGGCCATTCCAACATCTTATACAACCTCAATATAACATTCTATCTTCTGTACTTAATACATTGATTTATGAAGGCCAATGTACCAAAAGGTTTCTTTCCAACCCTATCTACATGTGACGCCACTGTCAATGAATTATGTATTCCCAAATCCCGTTGATCTACCACACTCTTTAGTACCCTACTGTTCACTGTCCTCCTGAAGTGCAAAACCTCACAACTTGTCTGCATTAAATTTCACCAGCCATTTCTCAGCCCATTTTCCAGCTGATGCAGATCCCTCTGCAAGCCATGACACCCTTCCACACTGTCCACTACACCCCCAGTATTGGTGTCATCTGCAAGTTTGCTGATCCAGTTAACCACATTATCATCCAGATCATTGATATAGATGACAAACAACAAAGGACCCATTACCAATCCCCGTGGCTCACCACTAGTCACAGGCCTCCAGTCAGAGAAGCAACCCTCTATGACCACTCTCTGGCTTCTCCCACAAAGCCAATGTCTAATCCAATTTAATACCTCATTCAGAATGCCGAGCAACTGAATCTTCTTGACCAGCCTCCCATGCAGGACCTTGTCAAGTGCCTTACTATAGTCCATGTAGACAACATCCACTGCCTTGCCTTCATCCACTTTCCCGGTAACTTCCTCAAAACAATCTATAGGACTGGCTTGGTATGACCTACCATGCACAAAAACTCTATGAGATTGGTTAGATATGACCTACTATCTCTGCTAGATCACTGGCAGTTTCTGCACTTACCTCCTATAGGATCTGGGGAAACAACTTGTCAGACCCTAAGGATTTATCCACCCAAATCTCTCCTCCTCTATAATTTGTATAGGGTCCATGAAGCTGATGTCACTTTGCCTCACTTCTATAGACCCTGTGTCGGTCTCCTGTCTAAATACAGATTCAAAAAAATTACTTAAAATCTCCCTCATCTCTTTTGGTGTCAAGCATGGATTACCGTTCTGATCTTGTCCCTTGCAATCCTTTTGCTCACAATAAACTATTTAAAGTGGTTAATATTTCTTTTGTTTGAAATATTTGTCATCTTTTGTGCATTAATTTTTTGCAGGATGTTCCGAACCCTTCTAAACTTCTATTTGAAAATGTTTCTCTTTATCTCTCACCTTGTAATTTTGTTTATTGAAGTTTATTCTTATCCCTACATGTGTTATATCTCCTTCTTTAAAACAGGCAATGTATTACATTACTTTACTTTATTGTTGCCAAACAACTGATACTAGAGCGTACAATCATCACTGCGATATTTGATTCTGCGCTTCGCGCTCCCTGGATTACAAATCGATAGTAAATATTAAAAATTTAAATTATAAATCATAAATATAAAATAGAAAAGGGAAAGTAAGGGAGTGCAAAAAAAAAGCCAAGAGGCAGGTCCGGATATTTGGAGGGTACAGCCCTCCAAATTTTGCATGCTGTGTGCTATTTGAATATTTGTGTGCTAATATTTTAAAATACAATTCTGAATACCATTTAAATTTCAGCCATTTAATATTATCTTGAAAGCCTAATCATACTGGAAAGATGGGTGTGTGAATAAATTATAAGTCTGCCTAGTTCTTGCTGAGTAACTTCTTTTCCTTCTGATATATTTGGGGGCATAATGAGATCAGGTATGCCAAATTGTTCTGTCATGACCGGCAGCCAAGGAATAGTCTTCATACAAAGCAAGTCCACCATCACTCAGAAGTAAACTAACTTATAACAGAGGAAGTTTTTTGTCTAATTTGAATTTTATCAAGAAATCTATGTTTACTTAATCTGTGTAGCCTTATTCTGTTTTAGCTTTCCGCTGACTGCAACATAACTATGTCATATGAAAACTGAAAATGAAAACTTTTTTATTTGATCAGTTGCAACTTCCCAGTGTTTAATTCCTGATTACGGTAATCACATTGCTTTATTGAAGTTCACTTCTCAATACAAAAATCTTGGCATAACAGTACTTAAAGAATACTAGATAATTGTTTGTGTTAACATATTAATTGTATTTGAGTTCTTCAAATTCCCAAGATTTTTGTTGGACATAATGAAATGGCCGTTGCCATTCAGATAATGCCATGGATGCGACTGACAAATAAACAAAGCTTAATTGTTTTAATAATATCCCATTCAAAGAAATCTCTTGAAAACATATTCTAAGCAATCATAAAAGGTACGGCATAAAGGTCAATAATCACTTTGTGCACAACACAGCACTGGTCTAGTATCTAAAAAACGCCAGTCTCCTTTCTCTTGTGTTCTTTATTCTTCACGTTTCCTTTTACTTTCTTCCATTTTAAGTAATAAGCTCATTACTCTTGTGAATGCCTCTTACTCTTTACCCACTTGTGATAAAATAATCAATGTTCTAATCAAAATGGTGAATGGTGTTGTGTGAATATATCTATGTATCCTGCTTATGTGAATTTAGTTTTTCCCCATGGTATTGTTAATTATTTGCAAACCAACATTTTAAGATAATGCGCACACAGAGACTGTAGCTGCTGATATCTGGAGCAACATACAAAGTGCTGCAGAAACTCAGTGGATCAGGCGGCATTGATGGAGGAAAATGGATAGGTAACATTTCGGCTCAAGACCTTAGGTGAGATGAAACTCCCCATTTCCGTCCATTGAATGCTGCCTAACCCTCTAAGTTCCTCTGCACTTTGTGTGTTGTTTTAAGGTAATACATTAGAGAATCCATTGTAGAATTTAATATAAGGTTTATAGTACTGAATATTGATGCTGTAGAATGAGGCATGTGAATTAAGTTTATCGTGTTTGCTGTTTGTAATTTTCACCGGCTTTGCCCTGAGATTTTCAAAGGATCATATAATCATCAAAACTGACTAGAAGCTACCATTTATCCTCATCCTACACTAATCCAATTTAATTCCCACTGAGCTGCCATCAACTGCTCTCTTTTGTGATATCACTTTATCTGTAAAATCAATATTGCAAAGAAAAATGGTAACTGGTGGAAATATTCATAGGCCTTCCACTCAAATTAACACACACACAATGCTGGAGGAGTTCAGCAGGCCAGGCAGCATCTATGGAAAAGAGTAAATAGCTGATGTTTCAGGCCAAGACCCTTCATCAAGACTGGGAAAAAAAACGAGAAGATGAGAAGTCACCTTTGTTCCACTAAAATTACTCTGTCCTGATTTCCTATTAAGCATCTCATTTTTATTTCAAATTTATGACGTTCATACATATTACTTTAGTTCCTCATGTTCATTTAATATAACCAATAGATATGATACCACTTTCATTATGCATATATGTGTGATTTCCCAGACTAACACTAGCATAAACAATACTGAAATGGGAACTAGGAAGTTTACCCTGTTAACCCCGAGTCCTGCTGCTACCATTTTAAACAAAAGGTATTGATATGACAATTATGTGATTGATCTTATGTGTGCAAAGCAATCGGTTACATTATTCTACTTCCAAAAATCAGAGACCACATCATAATAAAAAAAGATTAAAAATAATTGTTTGAGAATTGTGTGTGTATTTATGAGGGGTGATTTTTAAGTTCGTGGCCTAAGGTAGAAGGAGTCAATTTTAGAAAACTTAGCACATTTATTTTTCAACTTAGTCCCCACCTACATTTACACACTTAGTACAGCAGTCGTGGAGCATACAGATACCTTCTTTGTAGAAGTTGGCATCTTGGACCTCCAGAAAGTGGTTCACGGCAGGGGTAGGTTTGTGGCCTAAGGTAGAAAGAGATGAGTTATAGAGCTCTCATTACATGCATGTGCAGTTCAACTCTTTGAGTGATTATGCAGAAAGTTTGAAGTTAATAACTCATCTCCTTCTACTTTAGGCCACGAACTTATCAATCACCCCTGCCGTGGACCAGTTTCTGGAGATCCAAGACACCGACTTCTACAAAGAAGGGATCCGTGTGCTCCATGACCGCTGGACTAAGTGTGTAAATGTTGGAGGGGACTATGTTGAAAAATAAATGTGCTAGGTTTTCTAAAATTGACTCCTTCTACCTTAGGCCATGAACGTATCAATCACCCCTCATATACTTAGAGGATTTTAATGGCTATTTACCTTTCACAGTTAATTTTGTTCCATTCCCTTGGCCTTTTTGAACTGGTACTGGTATTTCAACAAATATTTCACAGAAGTACGTTCCTGAATCATTCCGGATGATATTTTCAATTGTAAGATTTGCAGTTGTTTCATTAATTGAAGAATAACTTCTGTTGACACGGACTGGAGACATTGTAGTGACCTGAAGTAATGGCATTGAGTCTTTGGTCCAGGCTACTCTGATACTTTCAATTGTTTTGTCCTGTTCACAAGAGCACTGCATATTTATTGTGTCTCCCTCAAAAGCTTTTATTTCAGGAGGGGTCTGAAAGACTTTGTTCTTCTCCGTGACTACTGTTAAGTGAAAAAAATAATAACTTAGAGCAATCAACTGCTTATGCCTCAGATAATGAACATAAATTTGCTACCGACAAGCAGCATTACAAGTGTGTAAGTATACGGTAGGATATCTATTGCAGTATTTACCCAAGCATATCCATTAAAGTAATACTATTAGAAAAGCAAACTTAGAAGCAGTTTTATTTTTGAGGAAGTAAAACATAAACGTACCTGCAGTTACTTGAGCTAATGTTTGGATGCAATGTAATGCCCATAACAAGTGTAAATAATCCTGATTAAGTTTCATTTTAGCAGCAGTGAGAAGCAGCTTCATCTACATTCAATGCAGCAGCTCTTTGGTTGAGTCACATAAAGGCAAGTTGTGCTATAGGTTTCCGTTTCTACGTCAAAACCACGTCTGATTGATATCTGTCATTACTTCAAAGGTACTAACCTTTGAAAAGTTCCAAATTTTTGAAATAAATCTCTCTGATGCAGAAAACTGACATTCAGCTTTGAAACTCCTAATACGGTCTGCTCTGTGATATTATTTGGGAGTAGTATGTTCAAATTAAATCACAAAGCTAAACTAACACACCAGGCTGTTCTATAAATTATGCTAATAATAGTAGAAATGAGAGATATTCGTGAAATTGTGCTCTTAGCATAATCCATTTCTATTTTGGCACGTAGTTTCCTGAAAACATTGGTCTACCATAAAAATTGATTAAAAAAAGCTGGTTTTCATCATAAGCAAATGATGCTTAGAAAATGAAGTTCACGTTATTTTGGTGTAATGCGTATTTACTGCATGGGCATACTTCAGGCTGATGTTTATCAATTACAGTCAGCGTTCAATACCGTCACCCCCTCAGTGTTAATCACCAAGCTTCTGCATGTGGACCTTTGTACTTCTCTCTGCAACTGGATCTGCTATTTTGTCATCGGGAGACCCGTCAGTAAGGATTGGTAATAATCTCCTCCTCGCTGACAATCACGTTGCTTGATTAGCCCATTGCTCTACTCTCTCTACACTCATGACTGTATGGCAAAGCACAGCTCAAATACCACTTTTAAATTCCCAGATGACAACACTAATGTCAGTAAAATAGCAGATGGCAACGAGAAGGCATACAAGAGTAAAATAGATTGGCTGGTTGAGTGGTGTCGCAACAATAACTTCGTACTCAAAGTCTGCAAGATCAAGGGATTGATGGCGAACTTCAGGAAAGGAAATTTGGGAGAACACACTGCAGTCCTCATTAAGCAAACTACAGTAGAAGGGGTGAGCAGCTTTAAGATATGTTAACGTCTCTATAGATCTTTCTTGGGTCTAATACATTGATGCCTACACAAAGAAGGCACACCAGCAGCTATACTTCAGTGGCTCTACTCCATTAGGGGTTTGAGGACATTTGGTTGGTCACCAAAGACTCAAGCAAATTTCTATTGATGTGTCATCGAGAACATTCTGACTGGTTGCATCACTATCTGGCATGGGGGCTCTAATGCACAGGATCTCAAGAGGCTGCAGAGGGTTGTCAACTCAGCTTGCTCCATCACAGTCATACTTTCCCTGCCATCAAGGTATCTTCCTGGTACCTCAAGAAAGCAGCATCCATTATTAAGGACTCTCAGCATCTGGGATATGCTCTCTTCCCATCATTGCTGTCAGGAAGGAGATACAGGAACCTGAAGACCCACAATCTGAGTGAATGTTGAGTTGGGTGGTCTTTTGTTGGATCTGTTATAGTTATTACTCTATAGATTTATTGAGTATGCCCACAAGAAAATGAATCTCAGGATTGTAGGTGGTGCCATACATGTACTTTGATAATAAAATTTACTTTGGACTTTGAATTCAGGAACACCTCCTTCCCTGCATTCATGAGATTACATTCATGTGATTGGCTAAGTCTCAAATTTATTTTGTAGATTATAATAACTTAATGTCTTTGCACTGCACTGTTTCTGCAATGCAACAAATTTCTCATTACATAAGATGGTGATAAAAAGGCTGATTCTGACTCTGATTTTGGAATGCATACGTCCATTTTGATTGCCTAAAATTGTAAAATAAGTGAAGGCAGTTAAAATTGAATCATTGGCACTTAGCTGCTTCATGAACTGAAACACATCTCAAGTAGTTCCTTCCTAGAACTATGTGCAGGTTTTGCAACTGCAACGCCTTTGCCACAGTAACTTATGCTAAGTGAGTTGCCACTTAAAGAACATTTCTAACAAAAAAATAATGTCACCATGGTTGTGAGAAAAATTGCAGCAAAGAAGGGATGAGCACTTGAATTGTCAAGGCAATGGATGAAATGCCAGTAAAGGGGACTAGAGTGGGACTTGTAGGTCAGCCACTGCAGACTGTGGGGTTGACAAGGGGCCAGTATTAATGCATGTCACTCAATGTTCCTTTTTAAAGAAGACTATCATCCATAAAGGAAGCTCCAGTAAATTATTTCACATAGTTGCAGCATTGAAAAATGAAGCAGAAAGATGAAATGCAAGCACTGAAGTGACAGGAAGGACCCTTTAATTGCATTCTCATCTCAAATCCAGATGTTGTGCTCCTGATTTTTTTTTGTAAGTGAACAGCTAAGGTTTTAAGGAGATACAAGAAACTGCAGATGCTGGAAGATGGATCAACAAATAACCTTCTGAAGGAACTCAGCAGTTCGAGCAACATCTGTGGGAGGAAAGGAATTGCTGACATTGCAGTCTGAAACTCTTCATCAAGGTTAAGGTTTAATATTTCCCCAAAGAGCTCCAGTTTCTGGGTGCAATTGAGAAAGGATGCGCAACATATCAGTTGATATCATTAGTGATGGAAATGAAGCCAGGCAAATATGAATCATGCAATGAAGCCAGGACAATCTCACAATGGTTGCTGGTTGAACTGGTTGATCTCTAATATATTCTCCTCTGTGGAAAATTGCCATCACAGGCAAACTGCACATTTAAAAAATGCATGGATAGAATTATTTTGGAGAAAGAAATAAAATCAGAGTTAGCATTTCAGGCTGAGAACCTGTCCCCAGTTTTGAATAGAATCAAGGTGTTCTGGATCAGCCCAAGAGATTGGAGAGATTCAACTTCAGGCAGCACGGTAGCGTAGTGGTTGGCATAACGCTTTACTGCACCAGTGACCCAGGTGGTATTCCCACTACTGTCTGTAAAGAGTTTGCATGTTCTCCCTGTGACTTCAGAAGTTTCCTCTGGGTGTTCCGGTTTCCTCCCACATCCTAGAAGCATATGGGTTCAGGTTAATTGGTCACATGGGTGCAATTGGGCTCATAAAGCCGGAAGGGCCTGTTACCATGCTAAATCTCTAAATAAAAATAATTTTTAAAATCTTCAACAGGTTATGAAAATAAATTCAGTATAAATAAATTTCCAAGAGCTATAATTAAAATTGTTCATAACTGCAAAGTACTCAGTTCCTGATTATTGCTTGAGGCAAGATGACAGGAGTGACCTTAGAACACCAATGCAATATGCTCCAAGGTCCTAAAACCACTTCCTATGTTTTCCAGGTAAGAAAGTTAAATGAGCTACAGGAGTTTCAAGACCTGCACCACCAGGTTCAGGAAAAGTTGTTAACTCTCAACCATCAGGCTCTTGAAGCAGAAGGAGTAACTTCTCTCAACTCACTCGCCCCATCACTGAACTATTCCCACTGAACTGGACTCACTTTCAAAGAGTCTTCATCTCACGTTCTTGATATTGATTGCTTACTCATTCATTATTATTTTCTCTTTTTGTATTTGTACAATTGGTTGTCTTTTGCACAGTGCTTGTTTGTCTTATTGGGTGTGGTCTTTCATTGATTTCATTGTGTTTCTTGTATTTACTGTGAATGCCCACATGAACATGAATCTCAGGATTGTATATGATGACATTTATGTACTTTGATAATAAATTTACTTTCTACTTAGAAAGCAATCAATCCATTACCTTGAAGTGGATAATTCAGCTGAATTTATGGAATTGCAGCACAGATTGATTCAAAGATCTTGAGCAATGTAAGCGGAGTCCCTTTTAAATAAGTCTAGAACATTCTTTCACAGCATTCAAGTCACATTCCTGAGCAGCAAATTTGCAGCAGAATTTCATCATGGTGTCATTAGTTATGTGCTACTAGCCAATTGACAGCAGTAAGCACACCAAGTAGACTCCTTGCAAACATTTGAGAACTACTAAAGGACTGCTCTACAACTTCACAAATTACACTATGCACTCAAAGAATTAATGATTACTTTTTAACTTTTAGCATTGAGAGGAAATATCACATTAAAATATAACGCTTCATGTTAGAAGTTCTAAGTCTTTGGCATCAATAAACACATACTGGGGGAAAATGTTATTTTTGGTGCATCAAAATACAGTCTCCTACACATATCTGTTCTGTAGTTTCCTTCTGGACACATACACCCTTCTCCACAAAGGTACTGCTTTTGACCTATTAAAATTGCCATCCAACTGAATTTTTTGATGAATAATGTTAATAAGGTTTGGCCATAAATGTAATCTCAGGATAACACTGAGTTAGTTGAAGAGAGAGTTTAGTGAGTTCAGATGTATGGATCTTTCAAGGTAAGTTGTAGTGCCAATATCCAACCGCCAAATAAGATGCTGCATTGCCTTTATAAGTTATTAACTGAAGCTAAAGCTCACTACTTTGTTCCTGCTCAGGATGTTGTCCATGACAAGACACCCAGGCCTAGATTTGATCTCCTCACAGATGAACAATATTGAGACTATGAGAAGGATCTCTATGAAGGCCTGTTGCCGCTTGTGAATGTCTTCCATTGTGAAGCTTCAAGGAACTCAGTTCTTTTCCAGATGTTGAGCAGATAGAGGACAGGGATTATTGCAATGTGACTTTGAGAAAGTTTTTTATCTGCTCATGACAGAGCTTGGAGCAGATTGCTTGTTTGGGGAGAGAGTCATGGTCTGGTCCGTGAAGTCCGCATTCCGGTTCATGGTCCGGTCCATCGACCCTTGCTCCAGGTTTTCCTGTCTACCCTGTTTCTGTTCCTGTTGAGCACTAATTGGGGCAGCTGATTCTCATTGGGGCCGGCTGCATAAATACCTCCAGAGACCAGGGTGTGGCTGCTGGATTGTTCTTGTACTTACTCTTTGTATCCCTTCCGCTGCCTTCTGTTTCCCCGCCTGAAGCCCTGCCTTGTCTTGCCGGTAACTCTCGCCTTGCCTCGCCTGTAGTCTTGTCTTGGAGCCACCCTGTACCTAGCTCCCTTCCTGTCCCTTGCCTCCGCCGGGTAAGTCAGGCCGTCTTGCCGTTACCCTGTGGTTGGTTCTGTCCCTTCCTGTCCCTTGCCTCTGCTGGGTATGTCAGGCCGTCTTGCCGTTACCCTGTGGTTCGTTCTGTCCCTTCCTGTCCCTTGCCTCCATCGGGTGGAGATCCACGCCCTGCCCAGGTGTACCGTGCCCTGTCCAGAAGGAGCTTCAAGACCCCAAGCCTCAAGTCTCTGGTCTCCAGCCTCACCTCAAGTCTCTGGTCTCCAGCCTCGCCTCAAGTCTCTGATCTCCAGCCTCGCCTCAAGTCTCTGATCTCCAGCCTCGCCTCAAGTCTCTGATCTCCAGCCTCGCCTCAAGTCTCTGGTCTCCAGCCTCGGCTCAAGTCTGAAGACTCCAGCCTTGTCCTGCCTGCCAGTCAAGTCATGTCCTTGCCTAGTTCTGGGGTCTGAGCCAGGGGCAAGACCCAGGTTCTGGGTCCTTGTCCAGTCTCTGGCTCGGAGTCCAAGCCCGTGCTCCTAGCTCTCTTGTCCAGTCCTGTTCCGGGTTCCCGGTTTTCATGTCCATGTCCTAGCCCTCACCCTGTATCCTAGTCCTGTCCCTAGTACTTCAGTGTCTGTGTCTTGCACTTGGGTCCATTCCCAGCCACTCCTTATGACAGAGACTGCTGTTGAGTATGTCACTCAGTCTTTCCTGCCAATAAATTTGGAGAATGTTGCAAAGACAGTGCTTTGTCGTGTCTGCCGTACTTTGTCAAACTATTCCAAGCAATGGCAGGAATCACTGCTACTTGGTTGAGCAGGAACCTGGTACTGGGTTCAAGGTCTGAGTCTTTGAAAACCCTTTTCCTGAATTGACAGAACACAATATGAACTTCATTGTTGGTTTTTGACTTTGTGGTTAATTCCTGAAATGAGGAATTAAGATATACTCTACAGTATGACCTTCAGAAACACTGAGGATTATACTATGTACTATAATACTTAGGGGACATAGTTTTGAGGTAAGACAAGTTGATTGAGAACCTTTGTCTTTGATCTGATTAGTACAAGACTTTTTTTTATTTAGAGTTTAGTCATCAGGCACAACCACAGTATGTCTGTAGATGGTAATTTGATGACTGAGATTTGGATGATATTTTGGGGTAGAGACAATAAAGCCTAGACAGTTTCCTGCTTGCCCTGTCAATTAACTTAATTTGAGCAGGGAGCTTGCTGGAGGTGAGCTGGAACAAGCAACGTTGAATAAAAGGTTAGTACAATATGAAAGCCTATTGGTGGATGGATGCATGGTTTTCACCTGAAACATAACCATTTCTTTGCCTCCAGAAATGCTGCCAGACCCACTGTTTACTTTTCTTTAACTCCAATCTTTATTTATAAATTCAAATCAAATTTATTTTTCTTCTTAAACTCATCCAAGTTTCCTTTTTTGCTCCAGATTCAAGCATCTGCGGTCCCTTGTGTTGCTTATGATGGATAATTAATTAGGATCACAGTTTCCATGGCACAATGTAGCTGGCACTGATTGGTGATGAATTTCAGCTAGGTTTGTCACACTGTTTCTCTTTGCTCAACTGCTGACTGGCCTGATGAGCATTTCCTGACTTTTGGTTTACATTGTCCACATTCTGTCTCAGCAAACACAATCAAAGGCGCTTGTGACATTGATAAAGCCCTTGAACCTTGGCTGACAATGTCCTCCAGATTTTTCTTGGATTTGTGGTACAATCATGTCCGTTATACCTCTTGATGGGTGGAATCTATGATTTTGGCTCAGAGAGGAGCTACTGGGGGGAAAGGAGTATAATCGCAATGATAGCAGTTATCTTTGAGGTCCACTGGAATGCAAATCTCTTCCAAGACAAGGAAGGTGAATTTACACCAGATATATTTTTATGTTATACAGGTCAACCTTCACTAATCCAGCACCATTGGGACCTGAGGAGTGTCAGATTAGTGAAAATGCCGGATTACAGAAGGATCACAGTAAGCATAATCAGTGCCGGATTATTGCAGGAACCAGATTACAGGTAGTCAGATTAGTGAAGGTCAACCTGTATTATGTTTTACTACTCAGCAATGATTTCATCTGCTCATTTGTTTTTCAATTGTTGGATGGTTTTTCAGTCTCTGGGCTAGAAATAATTATGATTAAAATGTGAAAACCATTAAATCGAGGAGGGAGGAGAAGCTGGCGGTGCGACGCAGGACGTGCGGACGTTCCGAATGAATATCGTATGTGTTAATTAGAATGCCGTGCACAATCCTGATTTGATGGAGACAGTCGTGAGAAGCACGGAGGAACATCTGGAGAAACTTCTGAAATGCTTGCTTCGCTGCCGCTGCCACTGTGCGATCGAGAATCTCTGGAGGGGAAGGCCCCAAATCCTCGGCTTTGCCTATTGCCCGTTGCCAGAACCAGGGTCAAAGCACTCGGCAGAGATGGTGCTCGGTACTCAGTGTCGGAGAGCTGGTCGGAGGCTGAGAGTTTTCAGACAGACTTGGAGTCGGACTGTGGTCGGGTGCTTCCAGGGTGCTGCATCGGCAAGTTTGCGGCGCTGGAGGTTCACCGTCTGCGTGAGATGATGGGACTTTCGAGAGACTTTGAGACTTTTTACCGTGCCCTTGGTCTGTTCTTTATCAAATTACGGTATTGCTTTGCACTGTTGTAACTATATGTTATAGTTATGTGGTTTTTGTCAGTTTTTCAGTCGGTTTGTCTTGTGTTTCTGTGATATCATTCTGGAGAAACATTGTATCATTTCTTAATGCATGCATTACTAAATGACAATAAAAGAGGACTGCGTGCCCTCATAATCTAATCTAATCTAATAATCAGAAAGCCTGAAACAGAACCAGTGCAATAAAGTACTAGAAACAAACTGAAGTATGATGCATGAAGCAGCAGATGGGACTAAAGGGGAATAGCCGTGATATGGGATAGAGTCATGGACACTTCCATTAAAGTCGGGGTGTTGAGCAATTCAAAATTCCTTTGGGGACTCACATGATGGAAATGGAGATGTCCTGTCTGAAATATCTAAAACTGGTGGTCACAGTCTCAAAATAAATAGTTGGGCATACAGGGTAAAGAGATGTCTTCACAAAGAGGGCAATGAAATTTTGGAATTCTCTATACAAGAGGTCTGCGGAGGCTGAATCATGAGTGTATTCATGACATAGATATTAGGAGCATTATAGGATCTGGATTTAGTGCAGGAAAGCCGGCCATTTGCACAGCAGGCTCAGATGGCCTACTCCTGATTCTATGCCCCATGTTTTCAAGACTTTATCCCAAATTTGCCAAATATGGCATTGACCAAGCCTGTGTTTGAAGTAGCATTTCATCTAAATAGCTTTCAGCATTCCCTTGTTGTCATGTAGCACCCTCATAAGTCCTCTTCCACTATCTCCCACAGAGGTTTTGTCTTTTCTGGCTCTAGCAATGATGTCTTCTTACTTAGGGGGATCCAATTATCTCCTGTTGGAATTGTGGCCAGGGAATATTCAAAGCCAGAATAGAATTCCCCTTTGGTCCTATATGCTGCGTCATGTATCATACTTCAGTTTGTTTCCAGTACTTTATTGTAATGATTCTGTTTCAGGCTTTCTGATTTAAAGATTTTCACATTTTAATCATAATTATTTCAGTTTATTCTTTGTAACTAGCATTATTTTTGACTTAACAGACCATTATTTTTTGCTTCTCAATTTTACTTTGCTTTAATGTCAAACTATCCATGTTGTTATTTCTTTAATGATCTTTACAATGCTGTTCCATTACAACAATATTAACACAGAGACACATTGGAAACAAAGCTACATTTTACAGATTACTGGATAAACCTCTGAAACACTACTCACCTTCTAACCTGCCACCACCCTCTCCTCACCTAGCAACCTCATTCCCAATCTTCCAGTCCTCCATTCTCCAGCTGCCAAATCTCACTTTAGCCCATTGCTGCTGTCTGATCTCCACCATCTCTAGTCACCTTGTCCCCAGTCACCAATCATCCTCACTCTATGCCCGATCACAGCATAACCTGAGGCTTGTTACCAGGCAAAAGCTCAGATGCCATCCACTACCTCACTCAAGCATCACAATCATGAGTAAGAGGCTGGATGGGCACAAAGTTCTTTTCCCTGTCTCCCATTATGTTTTATTTCTTTCTTTCATTTTAAATCTTTTTATTGAATAAGTATACAAAAGGATAAGCCATATAGGCACTAATACACTGTTAGAATATAATAAAATTACAGGAAATATTAATACAGAAAAAAAAGTGATACAAACAATGTAATTTAAACATAACATACTAAGGTAACATAATAGTATACTAATTTATATATATATATATATCAATAGAGAAAAGGAAAAAAAAACCCAAAAAAACCCACCGTGCAACTAAACTAAAAGCAAAGCAAAGCAATGGGCTAACTTGGAACCAAATAGAGTTAAAGAACTTAAAATCACGTCCTCAAACCCGACCTCCATTAAAAACAGTAAAAAAAAAAACAAGAAGGGTATATAAATATGGAGCAAAAAAGAGAAGAAAAAAAAATTACATTAAATGAAAATATTGAATAGAAGATCTCCAGGTCTGTTCAAATTTAAGTGAGGAATCATAAAGATTGCTTCTAATTTTCTCCAAATTCAAGCATAGTATCGTCTGAGAAAATCAAAAAAAGATGGTTGGAGCGTTAAGCTCTTTCCAATGTTGTAAGATACATCTTTTCGCCATTGAAGTAAGAAATGCAATCATTCTACGGGCTGAAGGAGAAAGATTACTGGAAATTTTAGGTAGTCCAAAGATAGCAGTAATAGGGTGAGGAGAGATATCTATATTCAATACCTTTGAGATAATATTAAAAATGTCTCTCCAAAAAGTTTCCAGAGTAGGACAAGACCAAAACATATAAGTTAAAGAGGCTATCTGCCCCGGACATCTATCACAAAAAGGATTAATATGAGAATAAAAGTGAGCTAATTTATCTTTGGACATATGTGCTCTATGAACAACTTTAAATTGAATTAGGGAATGTTTATTAGAGAGTTAGTACGGACCGAGGCCACGGGAGAATGATATAACAGTTTGATCCAGGATATAAATTTTGAGCTAAAATTAAACACTTCAAGCACCTTAAATAAGTAAGGCCATTCTACTCTATCAAAAGCTTTCTCAGCATCTAAAGAGATAACACACTCAGGAACATTTTGTGAGGGGGTATAAACAATATTTAACAGTGTGCGAATGTTATAAAAAGAGTAACGACCTTTAATAAAACCCGTTTGGTCTTCCGAAATAATAAAAGGAAGTACTTTTTCTAATCTGTTCACTAATAACTTAGAAAAAATTTTAGAGTCAACATTTAATAAAGATATTGGTCTATAAGATGCACATTGAGCAGGATCTTTATCCTTCTTTAATATTAAAGAGATTGATGCTCTATTGAAAGATTCGGGAAGTTTACCAAGATTTAATGAAGCCTCGAAAACCCTACAGAACCAAGGGATTAATGAAGGTGCAAAACATTTATAAAATTCTACGGTAAACCCATCAGGGCCAGGAGCTTTCCCCAGGTTCATAGAGGAAATAACATTCTTAATCTCATCAGTAGTAATGGGAGTATCTAGCATAGAAGACATATCCTGTGAAATCTCAGAGAAGTCTAGGTTATCTAAAAAATCATTCATATATTTAGAGTCTCAAGGAGACTCTGATTGATATAAGGAAGAATAAAAATCAAAGAAAGTACGATTAATCCCCGCATGATCAAGTATCAGTCGATCATTTTGATTATAAATCTGATTAATTTGAGATTTAGCATAATTAGACTTCAATGGTTAGCCAACAGTTTGCCAATTTTGTCACTGTGTACATAAAATTCACTTCTTGTTTTCTTGAATTGGTTTACAATCGAGGACGAAAGTAATAAACTGTGTTCCATTTGAAGTTCAGTTCTTCATTTATATAACTCCTCAGAGGGAGCTGTAACATATTTCTTATCAATTTCCTTAATCTTATCCACAATTACCAACTCCTCCTGCTTCAGCTTCTTCCTCAAAGCAGCAGAATACGAGATAATCTGACCACGAATATAAGCTTTAAAAGTATCCCAAAGAATGTTCACAGAAATATCCTCTGTATAGTTGATTGTAAAAAAAAGATCAATCTGTTCATTCATAAAGTTAACAAAGTCCGAGTCCTGAAGCAACAGCGAATTAAAACGCCATTGTCTATTATTTTGTGTATTGGCCAGAATTTTAATAGAAAGCTTAAGTGGAGCATGATCCGAAATGGTTATAGAGTCATAATCACATTTAATCACTGAAGAAATAAGACGAGAGTCAAAAAAGAAATAATCAATTCTTGAATAGGAATGGTGAACATGTGAAAAAAAAGAAAAATCTTTTTCCTGAGGATGCAGAAAATACCAAATGTCCGTCGACCCAGAATCAGAGAGGAATGAATTAATCAAAGTTGCAGATTTATTGGGTAAGGTCCGTAGAGGAGCCGAACGGTCCAAAGCTGGAGATAAACAGGTATTAAGATCTCCGCCCCAGATCAATGAACACTCATTCAAATTCGGGAACTGATTGAATAATGATTTATAAAATTCCAGACAGTCCATATTGGAAGCATAAACATTGACTAAAACTACCTTTTTATTAAATAATAGACCACTAACCAGTAGAAATCTACCATTCGGATCAGAAATAATATCTTGTTGTATAAAAGTAACTGAGGAGTCTATAAAAATAGAGACACCTCGAATCTTAGCGTTAGAGTTCGAATGGAACTGTTATTCCTTCCAGAATTTAAAAAAACGTAGTCTGTCCCCCCTCCGCACATGGGTCTCTTGTAAAAATAAAATTTGTGCTTTAAGTCTCCGGAACACTTTAAAAACTTTTTTCCTTTTAATAGGATGGTTAAGACCATTAGTATTCCAGGAGACAAAATTAATAATAGACTCCATAAACCCTAAAGTCAACCCGCAACAAGGAGGATTGACAATAGGCTTGACCCACGAACCCGGAAAGAGAACAGAACAAATAAGAGATACCGGGAAAGAGAACGCAACCAATACTTCAATAGTATACATAGCCCAAGAAGAAAAAAACTAAAATGTGAAGCCCCTCCCACCACCCCCCACCCCATGACTCCAAGGCTAAATCTAACACAGACCAGCCAGAAAGAAGCAAGCACTAAAACTACCCCCATGACTTCTGATAGACGCTCCCTAAAAAAAGTGTAAATATAAAAAAGATCAGCTAGTTATAAAACAGTAAAAGAATAAAAAAAGTAAGTCAATTTAAACAAACACTTAATATAACAGAGAAAAAGCCAGAAAATATAAAAAAACGCAACAAACCCCAGACCCTATGAATAAACAAAAAAAGAAATAAAATTATTAACATAAACTAGTTATGAAAACCTACAAAAAAAGATTTAAAAACTACAAAATTTAAGGTCTCAAAGGAAATATGTAGAATGACGCTGAGAGAATAACCACCCAGAATCCCCTGGGAAAAAGAAAGGAATGACGCAGATAGAAAGAAAGTTTAGCAACCATATTAATTAATCAAAAATAAACTTTTCTGCCCATATAAGGCAAAAAAAAATTAAGGCCGACAGATTCACAACCTCCGATCAAACGGAGATAGTATGTTTTATTTCTTGAAGACAGACCCAAAATGCTAAATTTAGTATCCAAAATCAATACACTGCACCAACCACCTTGTTTTCTTTACAGTACAGTAGTTGCTTCAAAGCAAGAAATATTAAAGAAAAAGACATAAAACGGTAATTGTATCTTATCTGTGAATAATTATCTAATGTGTTACCCATCCTTTCCTGTTTTGACACACTAATGAACAGATTTATAGAGTGCTACAGCCACACACGCAAAATGCCGGAGGAATTCAGCAGGCCAGGCAGCATCATTGGAAACCAGTAAACAGTCAACGTTTTGGGCTGAGACCCTTCGTCAGACTGAAAAGAAAGAGGGGGTTGATGCCTTAGAACATTTTAAAGATCAATGCTCAGAATTCTAGATCAATGACCAGAACTCCAGCTACCACCAAAGTAATTTAACCACTATGCTGTTGTATCCTCAATCTAATCAAAAATTACATTCAACTACAGAAGTAGAATTTGAGTTTGAGTGACCTGATCTGTAGCCCACACCTTTTTATTAATCTCTATTGACATAACCACTTTCCCACCACACTTCATTATCATGCACATAATGACCCAAACTAAATACTGTGTGGTTTACTTTGTGCAAGCAAGTTATGTACAGCAGTAACCAGTAAGCAAAAGAGAAGTCAAATAAGAAAGCATGAATTCTTGGACTTTTAATGAGGTCACTGCTGTTTCTATGTCAATGGTTTTACATGTTCAAATCGCTTCAGACTTCCTGTTGATGACCACTGCCTGCTTAAGATCAAATTGGTTCTCATGTTATTTTAATAAGACATCAAATCTTTCGCTTAACCTGGCCATCTTTAAAAATAGCAGTTTAGTTGATTTTCCACTTGAAGATGGGAACAAAGTTCAGAATCAGAGTCAGAATCAGGTTTAATATCAACCAGCGCGTCATAAAATTTGTTAACTGAGTGGCAGCAGTGCAATGTAATACATGATGATAGAGAAAAAAAATCAATTGCAGTAAGTTTATAAATGTATGTTAAAAATAGGTTAAAAATTGTGCAAAAACAGAAGTAATTTTAAAAAGTGAGGTAGTGTTTATGGATTCAATGTTCATTTAGAATTCAGATGGCAGAGAGGAAGAAGCTGAATTAATGAAAATAGCCCTGGATTTCTGGTCCTGCCAAGACTTCAACTTTGGACATTAATTTGACTCTGCGACTTCTGAGAATTTCTCACTGGAAAACCAAGAAGGAAAATTTTTAAAAAGTGTTAAGTTATCTGATGAATCAACTATTTGGCTTGATTATTAATAAGGCTGTGCTGCTGAAGAAGAATTGAAAAGCTTGGACTACACATCTGTCATGGGTTCAAATCCCACTACTGGCTCTGGGAAATAAAATTATTGGGTGGATTAACAGTACAGCAACATAACTGTTAAAGTACTGAACTAGCAGCCAATGCTCTAGCCATTAGTTCTGAAATAAGAGCTGGAGGAATTGAAATTCAGGTGATTAAAGACAACTTGAATGAAAGATAGTTTCATATACATACAATACCGTGCAAAAGTCTTAGGCATATATGTATATATATATATATATATATATATATATATATATGAGAGAGAGAGAGCGCTAGGGTGCCTATGACTCTGCATAGTACTGTAGTGATTTTATGTATTGCAGTGTACTGCTGCTGCTGCAAAAAAAAAATTCATGACATATGAAACAAGAAGTAATCTCCAATTGGTCTTCAAATGAGAAACAGTCTGTCCCGGCGTATTTCAAATCATAGTCAGGGACCTCAACCAGGCTTGTTTTAAGAAAACTCTGCCTAGTTGCCATCAGTATAGAACCTGAGGTTCCAACACACTGGACCACTGTAAACTAAGATCAGGAATGCCTACATTCCATGCCCAGACTGCATTTTGGTAAATTGGATCACTTGCCTGTCCTTCTCATACCTGTATACAGGCAGAGGCTAAAGAGAAAAGTTCCAGAGATTAGGACAACAAAGAGGTAGTTGCGGGAAGCTGGGCATCAGCTAAGCAACTGCTTTGGATCAGTGGACTGAAATGTGTTCAAGGACTCGCCTGTAGATCTGAATGAATACACTTTGGTTGTCACGGACTTTATTAAAGCAGTTATAGATGAGTGTATCCCCACAAAATCATTCAGGGTCTTCCCCAACCAGAAGCCTTGGATGAATAATGAGATCTGCAATCTGCTGAGAGCCAGATCAGAGGCATTTAAGTCTGATGACAATGACCAAGAGATCCAGGTACAATCTTCAGAAAGCCATCTTACAGGTGAAGTGGCAATTCTGGACTAAACTTGCATTAACAAAGGATGCTAGACAATTGTGGCAGGACTTGAATACTATCATCCCTTATAACATTAAATCAAGTTTAAATCAATACTTCTAAACAGTCGATAAGTCAGGCAGTGTCCCTGAAACATGAAACAGGGATAACAATTCAAATCCAAGATGGCACATGAATTGGTTGGCGTTATCAGCAGTTTTTTGTTGTTTTTAGCTCATGACTATCAGTAGGTTTAATGTCCTTAAGAGAAAGAACTCCGTATTCTTATCCACTTTGGCCTATATGAACTCCCTCCCACGGGTCTTGTCGAGGGCAGCCAGGTCCTGTGAATGAAAGTATTGACAAGATGATTGTTTGACATCACTGATCTGTTCAAATACAAGTCTAATTTTATTATGGCAGGACCCATAGTCATGAGTTGATAAAAAGGATCTTTTGTGGATCATGTTGATGAAGGATGTAAATTAACCCATGTGTAACAGATGTGTCTAATCTGTTCATCTTTGACAAATGAGCAAAGAGATTTCATGACTAATAGACATCTGTCAGTCTCGTGAATCCATGGATTTGTGCCTTGGAAGGTTTGTATGGAAGACTGGCTGTTACCCATGCTGCAAGTCTCCCCTCTCCACTACACCGATGTTGTCCAAGGGAAGGGCATTAGGACCGATAGAGCTTGGCACCGGGGTCGTCACAGTGCAATGTGTGGTTAAGTGCCTGCTCAAGGACACAACACGCTGCCTCAGCCAAGGTCCGAACTAGCGACCTTCAGATCACTAGACAAATGCCTTAACCACTTAGCCATGCGCCATCACAAACCCCAGATATGGGACGTATCAGATATTAAACTGATAAGAACAGATACTAGCAACACACCTAAAAGTTGCTGGTGAACGCAGCAGGCCAGGCAGCATCTCTAGGAAGAGGTGCAGTCGACGCTTCAGGCCGAGACCCTTCGTCAGGAAGCTGCGTTCACCAGCAACTTTTATGTGTGTTGCTTGAATTTCCAGCATCTGCAGAATTCCTGTTGTTTGCGTTTTTAAAAGAACAGATACTACACTTGATTTTAGCAAAAAGGCCGAGAAGTGACTATCCCTATCTATATTGAAGGTGCAGTCCAGTATGTGAATGTGAAAGACTAAGCTTAGAACGAGGGGTCACAGTTTGAGGATAAAGGGGAAGCCTTTTAAGACCGAGATTAGGAAAAACTTCTTCACACAGAGAGCGGTGAATCTGTGGAATTCTCTGCCCCAGGAAACAGTTGAGGCCAGTTCATTGGCTATATTTAAGAGGGAGTTAGATATGGCCCTTGTGGCTAAAGGGATCAGGGGGTATGGGCGGGGGGGGGAAGACTGGTACAGGGTTCTGAGTTGGATGATCAGCCATGATCATACTGAATGGCGGTGTAGGCTCGAAGGGCTGAATGGCCTACTCCTGCACCTATTTTCTATTTTTCTATGTCTATGTAGTCATCATCCACATCCAGCTGAGATGGACTGAAAGGTATTCCTGGTGGTGGTGATGGTACCTCAGCAATGAAAATCTTCAGGCTACCTCTTGCCCTATTATAGACCTGTCTCTGATTGCATCTTCTATTTGTATTCAAGTCTTTGTTTTGCACAAATCTTTTCTTCATCCTCTCTATATTGTCTGTATAATTTACATTCTGTGTCTTGTCTATACCAACATGCCTGTGATGCTGTTGCAAGTATTTCATTGTACCTGTACCTCACCAGAGTTGTGCACATGACTATACTACAAAATTGATTTATTTTCCTCTCTGCTGGAAGGAATGGATCTTTCTTCATCAGCCTGACTAAACTTCTTATGATTTTATATAGCATGACTAAATATGCCACCCCAGCCTCTCCTGTTCTAGAAGTTTAAAAAGGCTAACCTAACCATTCTTCCTTAATAACTAAACTTCAACAGCCCCGGCAACATCCTTATGCATCTCCTCCCCAGGTTCTGTCTGTACTGTGGTAACCAGGTCTGTAACACTAGCAGCAGTCTAGATCATAAAACCATGAAACATAGGAGCAGAATTAGGCCATTTGGCCAATCAAATCTGCTCCACCACTGCATCGTGACTGAAATAGTGTTTGGGAATTTAGGAATGGCTCATCATTCAGTTCCATATCAACCCTGCTCTTGTATGCCATGGGTAATAATTATTCCCTATAGACCCTTAACCACTTCTTGCCCTGGGTCTTCAGAAATATGCAGGCTGCATGCAGAGCCTTCAACCTCTAGAAGTCTGTCACTATTTGGGAACCAAACATCTGCAGCACTCATCCATCATCCTTTACACTCATTACTCAGCACCATGACATAATTGGTGCAATGTGTGTCATCGTCAAAATGCACAGCATCAAATCGCCAGGTTTGCAGCACTTCTAGGATATGGAGGATAACAGAAGCAGATACCATCCTGACATGGAACTATTTGCTTTTTTCCTTAATCACCACAGATTCGCAATTCGAGTTCTCCTCTGAAGCATGATGTGGAAGAACCTTCACCAAACGGGTGGAAGATTCAGGAAGGAGGCCTACCACATCCTGTCAGGGGTAAGCCACAGAGGACAATAAATGCTGCAGCTGCCATCAGTGCTTCCACTCCATGAGTGAGTGAAAAGTAAGTAGCTGACTGCACTACTCAAGATAAATGTGAAATTGTCAAACTACGTGCATTGGCATGACTTCCACTTGAAGCTGTTCCTTTATAACTACATTACAAAAGGAAATTAGTAAATATGAGAGGTATATTGAGCTCACCAAATCCATTCAGCCAACCTCATACAACCTCAACACATTTTATTTCTGACGAAACAAAATGAAACAGGTGGAAATTCAAAGAGGAACCAACATATTATGGGTCAAATTCACAGAACTACCTTTCAATTGTACAAGGTAGTTAGGTACACTGTTGAGAGTGTGTATTTTTTTATTTGTTGTAAATAGGTCTGGACACTGATATGGTTTTCAGACAGATGGCCAAGAGCAGCCTGGCAGTGGGGAGTGTTGGACCTTATTAATGGTAACAGGTTGACAGCATTGACCATGCTGTTCATCCTGAAAGGCTGGTGACATTCTCAGCAAGCTCCTCTCAAAAGCTGTTCTGGGGTTTAATAGAGTATCAGAGCCATCTGACACTCAGCCCTTGTGCAGCCTGCAGCAACCCCAGAGAAAGCTTGCCAGATTTTCTAAGGCTGGAGAAACTGTCCCATTAATAGGCTTTACTGTGATCAGTCTTGGCAACTCTCTTAAGTTTTCTCTGGGATTATTGTCAAATGTATGTGAGCCAGCAATAAGCCTAACACTGTCCCTAAAACCAATATAAAAAGGGACTGCTGTGCTTTTCTAGATCCCTTTGATCTTAGTTCCCATTTTTTCAACATTTGGAATTCACTTCATCATTTGATTCAGTTATTCTAAGGTTATGTTTGGCACATTTGCCAGCACTGGCATTCTTTCAGCTTGCAAGTAAAATCTGTCATGATTTTCTAAGAATGAACAGTTAAGTACTACCACATGAACACTAGCCTGTTCTCGAATCTTCTAAAAATTACACATGCTCATTAACTGCACTACGAAATGGGCTTTACATCAGTAAAATTAAGTTGACAAAGGAAAAATGACTATGGTGGAGGCGTCTAGGACCAGATGGCACAGCTCAGAACTGAGGGACATCAATTTGAACAGTGGTGAGGAGGAATTTCTTTAGCTGGAGGGTGGTGAATCTGTGGAATTCATTGCCAGAGGCAGATGTGGAGGCCAGGTCATTGGGTGCATTTAAGGCAAA
This sequence comes from Mobula birostris, assembly GCF_030028105.1. Taxonomy (NCBI): domain Eukaryota; kingdom Metazoa; phylum Chordata; class Chondrichthyes; order Myliobatiformes; family Myliobatidae; genus Mobula; species Mobula birostris. The sequence continues at coordinate 154,509,317 of NC_092373.1, forward strand.
GGTTGATAGGTTGGTTTTTGATTAGCCAGGACGTGAATGGTTATGGCGAGAAGGCAGGAGAATGGGGTCGAGGAAGAAATGGATCGACCATGATGAAATGTTGGAGCAGACTTGATGGCCTCTTATGTCTTATGATCTTATAGACTCTATTATTGTACTTAGTTTAAACAGTGTCAGAGAAGCAAATGTCCTTTATTAATATTTGTCTTCACTCCTCTTTCCTCTCCATTCTTCAAATGAGATATATCTTCCTTGCTCAAGAAAGTAACCCAGAATCCAGAGTGAAGCACAAGAGTTCAATCAGCTCTGTAACTGAACATGCAGACAGTGGCTACTTTATTAGGTTCACCTGTACACCGTTAATGCAAATATCTAAAAAGCCAATCATTTGGCAACAGCTCAATGCATAAAAGTATGCAGACATGGTTAAGAAGTTCAGTTGTTGTTCAGACTAAATACCAGAATGGGGGAGAAATATGATCTAAGTAACTTTGACTGTGGAGTGAAGGTTAGAGCCAGATGGGGTGGTTTGATTATCTCAGAAACTCTGATCTCCTGGGATTTTCACACAAAACATCTCTGGAGCTTACAAAGAATGGTGCGATAAATGAAAAAAAAGTCCAGTGTGCAGCAGCTCTGTGGCAAAAGTGCCTTGTTAATGAGAGAATTCTGTGGAGACTGGCCAGAATAGCTCAAACTGACTAGAAGGTGACAGTAACTAAAATAACCATGAGTTACAACAGTGGTGTGCAGAGAGCACCTTTGAGTACACAACACATCAAACGTTGAACTGGATGAGCTACAGCAGCAGAAGACCACATCAGGTTCCACTCCTGTACCTAATAAAGGGTAGTTACCTCAGTTGACTGGTTTCCCTAGCCATAAAATTTCAAGATAATTTCCCAAGTTTTCCACTATAACTTCAGTAGATTTATGAAGGCCAATGTGCCAAAAGCTTCCTTTACCACCCTATCTACCTGTAATGCTACTTCCAATGAATTAGGGACCTGTATTCCCAGACCCCTTTGTTCTACCACACTTCTCAGTGCCCTGCCGTTCACTGTGTAAGACCTGTGCTGGTTGGTCCTACTGAAGTGCAACACCTTGTTGCACTTGTCTGCATTAAACTCCATCTGCCATTTTTCAGCCCATTTTACCAGCTGATGCAAATCCCTCTGCAAGCTGCGGAAGCCTCCCTCACTGTTCACTACACCCCCAATCTTGGTGTCTTCCGCAGATTTGCTGATTCATGGCCTAGAAAGTGTCTGCTTTTTCTGATGTAACAATCCAAGGAGACACTTCAGAAACTCCTGGTAACAGTGGGATTAGGATTTTGACTCCTGATCCAACTATATCTGTGGCTCACTTTATATAGCATCTTAATTTTAGAAAAGGCAGCTCCAGGTAAATCAAGAACTCATGGCACATTTGTTAAAGGAAGTGCCATTCGCCACCTATATTAATTCCGTGCCTACTAATTAATATAGCTCTAGAATTGGCTGCCTCCAAATTAATTCCTTTTGCTGACATTCAAGATTGACTTCCCATTGTTTATAATTCAAAATTATTCCCTCTGTGGGATTTTGGAGCTTCAATTTCAGACTTTCTCATCTTGTCATGATCTTGTTACCATAACCCACCTTGCTAACCTTAGTGAAGTAATCTTGCCACCAAATGAGAAAGCCATAGATGACTTGAATTTCTTAGCCTTGACTTAAAAATAAATCCTGCAGACCTACATAGAAAAATAAATTTTTCACCAATTTCCTTTCAGAATCCTGTACATGGCTTTAACAGTCAAATGCAAGATTCTGAACAATCCCAATTGTCGTGGGATGAGCTGGTAAATGGCTGATGGTGCAGAAACAATAAAGTGTATGTAGGAAAAGGGCAAAAAAAAAGTGTGGGCGATTATGCAAAACAAAATGAAGATTTTTTCCACAGTAGCCATCCTTGGGGATTTTGTTCCACAAACTGTTTTGCCTAAGAAAAATTTTGTGAACAGTCTCTAATATTCAATCAAGCAACTAACAACTATGACACAAGATATCTAATGAGATGCTGGGAATGAAGGGATAACATTTGGTATACCAAAACAGATATATAAGAGACTGCAAATTGGAGCAATAGATAAGTATCTAGAGGGACCCAGAGGATCAGGCAGCATCTGTGGAGGGAAATATGTCGTCAATGTTACAGACTGAGATAACCTTTGGTATGAAACTGGCAGACTACTGTGTAGGCTGACATCGGCACTTGTGCATGTTTAATAAAACCCAAGTAAGAACAAAATCTAATCTCTCCTTAGAAGAAATGTTGAGGGCAGCCACTATCATCAGCTCGAAGCAATGGTAGGGATTTTGCTCCTGTTTTCCTCTAAATTCAGGATAAGTACGTTTCAGAATGCTGGGGGAGCTCAGCAGGTCAAACATCACCTGTGGAGGCAGAAGATCCAAGTCAACGTTTCAGTTCAAGTCATGATACAGGGTTTCAGTCTAAAATGTTGGTTTACACATCAAAACCAGCACAGATCAGGACTGGTTCCCCTCCAGCCCCTCCCCAGTTCAGCGAGTTGTTAGTGTGTTCCAGAGTTAGAGTTCATGTGGATTGGACAAACAAGGTCTGAAGTCCATTTGGGTTTGTGAATTGGTGTGACCAGAGTTCAAGGCCTACTGAGGCAGGTTCAGGAATCGATGCTAAGGCTCAAGGCCTGAGTGTCGAATCAGAAGTCAAGGCCTGTTGGCCGGGGCCTGAGTCTTCAAATTTCTGCAAGTCCACTAGGGAAGTCGAAGGACCAATGACCGTAAGCAGACATACCACCCTGCAAAAACTCATTTCAGGGAGGTAGCACCATCAATTTGTGGGAGAATCCCGGAACTTCCGGGAGAGGTGCGATGTCTGCAATAGAGTAGCTCCTTAGCAGCTAGCCAGCTAGTTTAAATATCATTAGCTATGCTAATGAACGAATTACACCTGTTAAACTCACCTCAACATGTCTTTTACAGTCTTAACTCACCATGGGCAATAGAAAGGTCACTGTTGCAAACAGCGCAGCGAGCAACACAGTCATTATTTTGACCCTTATTAGGCAGGGGTACACTTTAGTGTGGTCTGGGTGACATACGTTTTATATTTTCTTTTTTTGGAACTCTCTGCCATGGCGTGCTCTCTCTCTCTCTCTCTCTTTCTCTCTCTCTCTCGTGGTCTCTCTCGCGTGCTCTCGCTCTCTCGTTCAAGCGCGCTCTCTCTCTTTCGTGGTCAGTCTCACGCTCTCTCTTGCTTTTCTCTCTCGCTCGCTCACTCTCAAAAAAACTGATTTCCGTGATACTGCATATAATTTGCGGGCATCAGGGAGCCACTATTAATATGCAGGGGACTCCCGGAACTTTCAGGAGAGGTGGGATGTCTGACTGTAAGCCAAAGTTCAAGTCCACTGGAGGATGGAGGCTCAGTACAGCTTGCCCTGAGGTTGAGAAGCTGTGTATGTGTATGGGTGGGAAAGAGGAATGGGGCTTCTGTTGCTGTTGTTGTTTTGTTGCTTATCATGTTCTGCATTGCTTGGCGCTGAAAGGTATAGCAACACTTGAGGGCTGCCCCAACATACCTTCAGATATGTTGGTTGTTAACACAAATGATGCATTTCTCAAATGATGTACGTCTGTAAACCTGCTCGGTAATGCAAATATCTAAGCAGCCAATTATGTGGCAGCAACTCAATGTATAAAAGCATGCAGACATGGTCACGTGATTCAGTTGTTGCTCAGACCAAACATCAAAATGGGGAAGCAATGTGATCTTTGTGACTTTGACCATGGAACGAAGGGATGGTATTAATATTTCAGAACCTGCTGATCTCCTGGGATATTTCCGTACAATAGTCTCTAGAGATATATAGTATAGTACGAAAAGTAAAAAAAGCATCAAGTGAGCAGCAATTCTGTTGGTGAAAACATTTTGTTAATGAGAGAGGTCAGAGGAGAATAGCCTCTGTATAATCTGACAGGAAGGCAACACTAACTCAAATAACCATGTATTACAACAATGGCGTGTGGAACAGTTTCTTTAAATGCAAAGCACATTAAACCTTGAAGTGGGTGGGCTACAACAGAAGAAGAGCACAAATATACACACAATAGCCTCTTGATTAGATGCAGGAAGTACCTAATAAAGTGGCCACAGCGTGTATACACATTTCAATGTACACCTGGTAAGTAAATTTGAACCTTGAAGGGCTGCCCTGTTGTATTTTTTTTGGATGAAGTCTTAAACTCTCCACCCTCTGTGGCATAAAAGATCCCATGACCTATTTCCAAGAACTGTGATCGCCCCAGTTCTATGCTCTTTATACAAAATTACAAACAGATTGTCTTGTCATTTACCACATTGTCATGTAAAAGCATATCTGTGTTCAAATTGTTTGCTGTTTTGTCTACGCTACAATAGTGTAAAAACATTCTCTATTTTAATGCCAATTATGTGATTTTTTTCCTTTTCAACAACAACTATATTTATTTAATCCAAAAATTCCTTTTTATCCAATTTTTCTTACTTTGTGATCCCAAAACCATGCACATCTCTTAAAGCCCCAACATACTTGTTCTTTTTTGTAACTTAAAAAGATTAAACTTATTCAAAGGAAGACACAGGAGTCCGAAACATGGGTCTAACTTTGAGTTTACTTTAAGCAAGGGGCACATGTAATACATAACCCATAATGAATTATTTAAATGAACAAGAATGCTTAATCAAATGATACATATACAAGACTACTCAAATATTAAGTACACAACACTCGTCCTTGCTTAACTATAAACTCCAACTCAATATATACACTCAAATATATACACAGTATTTTATACAATACAATTACTATGTACAGACATCCACAGCATAGTAAGTTTCAAATTGTCCCATTCAGGCCTAAAGATTTAATCACTGTGGAGGATTTCTTACTCTTGTGGGATAATGTCTTTACTGATGACGGGGAGCACTCTGCTTGCTAGGTGAGACTTGTGGCTGTGAAACAACCTCAGGTTCTTGGAACTCCTCATGGTGATTGTAGGAGCTGACTTTGAGACTGCAGGAAGTAGTTCAGATACCACCTTTCTTCTTCCAGTTTGTGCATCTTGATCTTGGGGAGTTGCATTTAGTTCACTGGAGTATTCTCTTATTAATTATTTTATTGCTCCCTTTACGATATGATCTCCCTTGGTTTCCTCATCCACAACGTCATCTGACTAATTCTCTGTTTTCATATCTCTACTGATTCTTTTCTTTTTGGCTTTCCATTCAGCCAGTTGGGCTTTGGTCTTTGCATCTACTTCTACAAGCGGCTTTTTGTCTCCCACTTAAAGTTCGTGCAATAACCTCAATGCACACAGAGTAGATTCTGGTTCTTTATACTCATAGAAGCTGAATGCTTTCAACTTTCCTGAAGCTCTTTGAAGTCTTCCAGCTTAAAACCAAGCCGCATTTCACAAGTAAATGCCTAATTAATATATCAGAAGCTTTCTCAGATATAATGCCTTCAAACACTGTTGTATTTGGACCTCTGCTTCCGTCACTTGCACGCTTCCTCAGAGAGGTATGGCCCATTCTTGGTCCAATATGCTTCCCAACCAGAGGCATAGAGGTTGGCACCAACATCGGTTTGCCCTCTAATGGGTAACATTTCATGGTGTTCGGCGTGGAGATAGCTGTGGTATCATCCAGTACCTTTCTTAATTCGCTTTCAGTTGACATCATTGCGGGGAATGTGACATGCAAATTGCAGCTGGATCTCCAATCAAGTTGCAGTTGTCCCAGCCAATCTTGCCCCCACAACGCTGGTCCTCCCATTTTTTACCACCAGTAAGTCTAATGTGGCTTGTTGGTTATTGTATTTCACTGTTATGAATATCGATCCCACAGGAGTTATCTTTTCTCCTGCATAAGTTCTTAGTTGGATATCTGCAGGCTTCAGTTCAATATATTTGAAAAGCCATTCAAACTCATTTTGTGGAATGATTGAAACAACCGAACCAATGTCCAATTCCATTTTAATTATTTGCCGTTCACTTCTGGTATAATCTACATTGCTCGACTTCTGTTAGTTTTAAAATTGTAAATCTCAAGGAGCCAATCCAGTTTTGTAAGGGCTTTGAATCAGCCAGCCTTAAGCAGAACTAATTTACTTCATGTTAAATTCTATGGTTAGTTCAGAGTAGACATTGACATCACAGATATAAAATAGATTTTAATTCAAATCCCATAGATGAAAGAAAAGTATTCCACCCCATTTACATAACAATTTAATGTTGGAACGATACATATATTAATTATTACATTTTGCTCTTTACATCATTGGATCCAGGTAAACTCATCTTGTGTGAATAACTTGCACATTAACTGTGACTAATTATTATTGCCAAATGTGTATAAATATTTGTGCCTCTTCATCTAAATGTGTGATGGAATAAGGCTGGATTATCATTGAAATCACTGCAGATAAATTCTAGACAGTACCAGGACCATTAAATGATGATAAAGTTCTGTTTTAGGAGATAACACCCATGATCAGAAATGAATTTCTGGTACCACAGTCTTGTTTTAATCACTATTGGCCATAGGAAAGACTACTACCGCTTTGTTTTTCTTTATTTCTGTGCTGTGGGCACAATTGGCGAGACATCATTTAATGATCCTTAAACACCATTAAGAGAGACGTGATCAGCAACATTCCTTGAATCAATGTCGCCTTGGTGGTTAAGGCACCCTCAGTTTGTTGTTTGGTAAGGAGTTTCACAATTTAAACCCAAAGAAACAGCGATAAATTTTTAAGTCATTCTGACAGATGGAAGCTTAAGGGTATTTTGAAGGCATTTTTTTTAGCATTACCTGCTTTAGAGGCAATTGATAAAGTTATCAAGAAATTCTTACAAGAGTTAATGGTTCAGCCAAAGATCAGGACAAGATGGCCCTAACAAAGTCAGCAAGAGTATTTAGCAGGTTGTGAACTGGTTGCAGGTATGTATCCTTCTCAAATGTGAGTGCTGAACTCATAACAAAATCATAAAATGGTGAGTGTTGAACCCATGTATCTCACTTGTGTCTCATGAATGCATATCTTTTATCAATCATCACAACAAGCAGGTCAATGAAATGCATCAAAATATGGAGCAGTAACTGACTTATCTTGCAGCTAGTACATGAATGGAGAAAGGATGTACCTATGCTGAAGAAAGGAAAGAGAGAGAAGAAGGGAGCAGTAGTGAGAGGTGACTCGATCGTGAGGGGAACAGACAGGAGATTCTGTAGACGTGAACAGGACACCCGGATGGTATGTTGCCTTTCAGCTGCCAGGGTCAGGGATGTCTCAGATCGCATCCACAACATTTTGGAGAGGAAGGGGGAGCATCAGATGTCTTGGTACATATTGGTACCAATGACATAGGAAGGAAAAGCAATGAGGTCCTGAAACAAGAATTTAGAGAGCTGGGTAGAAAGCTGAGAAGCAGGACCTCCCAGGTAGTAATTTCTGGATTACTGCCTGTGCCATGCGACAGTGAGGGTAGAAATGGGATGATTTGGCAGATAAATGCGTGGCTGAGATGCTGGTGTCTGGAACGGGGGCTTCAGGTTCTTGGACAATTGGGATCTTTTCTGGGGGAGGTATGACCTGTTCAAAAGTGACCAGTTGCACCTGAACCAGAGGGGGGCCAATATTCTTGTGGGCAGGTTTGTTAGAGCTGTTGGGGAGGGTATAAATTAAATTGACATGGGCATGGGAACCAGAGTAAAGGGACTCGGGACAGGATGGATGGTAAAAAAGTTAAGATAGCATGCAGTCAGATTGTCAGGAAGGACAGGCAGGTGATGGGACTTATTTGCAGCCATCAAGCTGAGTATCAAATCAGTAGGGATGCAGAATCAGAAAGGATAGCAAATATGGTAGTCAGGGTATTGTATTTAAATGTGCATAGTATGAGAAATAAGGTGGATGATCTTGTTGCAATATTACAGATTGCCAGGTATGATGTTGTGGCCATCACTGAATCATGGCTGAACGATGGTTGTAGTTGGGCGCTGAATGTCCAAGGTTACACGTTATATCGGAGGAATAGGAAGGTAGGCAGAGGGGGTAGTGAGGCTCTACTGGTAAACATAGAAACATAGAAAATAGGTGCAGGAGTAGGCCATTCTGCCATTCGAGCCTGCACCGCCATTTATTATGATCATGGCTGATCATCCAACTCAGAACCCTGCACCAGCCTTCCCTCCATACCCCCTGATCCCCGTAGCCACAAGGGCCATATCTAACACCCTCTTAAATATAGCCAATGAACTGGCCTCAACTGTTTCCTGTGGCAGAGAATTCCACAGATTCACCACTCTCTGTGTGAAGAAGTTTTTCCTAATCTCGGTCCTAAAAGGCTTCCCCTTTATCCTCAAACTGTGACCCCTCATTCTGGACTTCCCCAACATCGGGAACAATCTTCCTGTCCAATCCCTTTAGGATTTTATATGTTTCAATCAGATCCCCCCTCAATCTTCTAAATTCCAACGAGTACAAGCCCAGTTCATCCAGTCTTTCTTCATATGAAAGTCCTGCCATCCCAGGAATCAATCTGGTGAACCTTCTTTGTACTCCCTCTATGGCAAGGATGTCTTTCCTCAGATTAGGGGACCAAAACTGCCCACAATACTCCAGGTGTGGTCTCACCAAGGCCTTGTACAACTGCAGTAGTACCTCCGTGCTCCTGTACTCGAATTCTCTCACTATAAATGCCAGCATACCATTTGCCTTTTTCACCGCATGCTGTACCTGCATGCCCACTTTCAATGACTGGTGTATAATGACACCCAGTAAAGAATGGCATCAAATCAGTAGAAAGATGTGACATAGGTGTGGAAGATGTTGAATCCTTGTGAGCTGAGTTAAGAAACTGCAAGGGTAAAAGGACGTTGATGGCAGTTATATACAGGCCTCCCACCAGTGGCTGAGAGGTGGACCACAGGTTACAACAGGAAATAGAAAAGGCGAGTCAAAAGGGCAACATTGTGGTAGTCATGGAAGATTTTAACATGCAGGTCAACTGGGAAAATCAGGTTGGTAATGGATTTAAACAGAGTGAGTTAATTGAACGTCTAAGAGATAGCATTTTAAAGCAGGTTATTGTTGAGCTTACTAGGGGATCAGCTATACTGGATTGGGTGTTTTGTAATGAACCGGAGGCAATTAGGGAGCTTAAGGTAAAAGAACCCTTCAGAACCAATGATCACAATATGATTGCGTTCAACTTGAAATTTGAATGGGAGAAAGTAAGGTCTGATGTAGCAGTATTTCAGTGGAGTAAGGGAAATTACAGTGGTATGAGAGAGGAGTTGGTCAAAGTAAATTGGAAAGAGCTGCTGGCAGGAATGTCAGCAGAATAGCAATGGCATGTGTTTCTGGGAAAAATGAGGAAAGTGCAGAACATGTGTATTCCACAAATAAAGAAATACTCAAACAGTAAAATAGTACAATCATGGCTGACAAGGGAAGTCAAAGCTATTGTAAAAGCAAAAGAAAGGGCATACAACAAAGCAAAAATTAGTGGGAAGATGGAGGATTGGGAAGTTTTTTTGAAAAAATCATTAGAAAGGAAAAGATGAAATATGAAAGCAAGTTAGCAAATAATATCATAGTGGATAGTAAAAGTTTTTTCAAGTATGTTAAAAATAAAAGAGAAGTGAGAGTGGATTTAGGACCACTAGATAATGAGGCAGGAGAAATAATAACACAGGACAAGGAGATGGCCCATGAACTAAATGAGTATTTTGCGTCAGTCATCACTGTGGAAGACACTAGCAGTATGCCTGATGTTGTAGTGCGTGAAGGAAGAGAAATGGGTGCAGTTACTATTACAAAAGAGAAGGTGCTCAAAAAGCTAAAAGACCTAAAAGTACATAAGTCACACGGACCAGAGGAAGTGCACCCTAGGGTTCTGAAAGAGGTAGCGTTGGAGATTGTGGTGGCATTAGAAAAGATCTTTCAACAATCATTGGACTCTGGCATGGTGCCAGAGGGCTGGAAAATTGCAAATGTCACTCCACTCTTTAAGAATTGAGGAAGGTAGCAGAAATGAAATTATAGACCAGTTAGCCTGACCTCAGTGGCTGGGAAGGTGTTAGAGTCAATTGTTAAGGATGAGGTGATGGAGTACTTGGTGACACAGAACAAGATAGGACAAAGTCAGCATGGTTTCCTTCAGGGAAAATCCTGCCTGACAAACCTGTTGGAATTCTTTGAGGAGATTACAAGTAGGATAGATAAAGGGGGTGTAGTGGATGTTGTGTATTTGGACTTTCAGAAGGCCTTTGACAAGGTGCTACAGATGAGGTTGCTTGCCAAGTTAAGAGCCCACGGTATTACAGGAAAGTTACTAACATGGTTAGAGCATTGGCCGATTGGTAGGATGCAGTGAGTGGGAATAAAAGGATCTTTTTCTGGTTGGCTGCCAGTGACTAGTAGTGTTTGCAGGGTTCGGTGTTGGGACCGCTTCTCTTTATGCTGTATTTTAATGATTTGGATGATGGAATAGGTGGCTTGGTTGCCAAGTTTGCAGATGATACAAAGATTGGTGGGGGTGGGGGGATAGTGTTGAGGAAACAGGTAGGATGCAGAAGGACTTAGACAGATTAGGAGAATAGGTAAGAAAGTGGCAAATGAAATATAATGTTGGAAAATGCATGTTCAAGCACTTTGTTAGTAGAAATAAATGCGCAGACTATTTTCTATACATGGAGAAAATCCAAAACTCTGAGATGTGAAGGGACTTGGGAGCCCTTGTGCAGAACACCCTAAATGTTAACTTGCAGGTTGAGTTGGTGGTGAGGAAGGCAAATGCAATGTTAGCATTCATTTCAAGAGGTCTAGAATACAAAAGCAGGGATGTGACGCTGAGGCTTTATAAGGCACAGGTGAGGCCTCACCTTGAGTATTAACAGTTTCGGGCCCGTCATCTTAGAAAAGATGTGCTGGCATTGGAGAGGGTCTAGAGGAGGTTCAGAAGGATGATTCCAGGAATGAAAGGGTTATCATATGAGGAACATTTGATGGCTTTGGGTCTGTGCTCACTGGAATTCAGAAGGATGAGGGGGGATCTCACTGAAACCTTTCAAATGTTGAAAGGCCTAGGCAGAGATGTGGAAAGGATGTTTCCCGTGGTGGGAGAGTCCAGGACGAGAGGGCACATTCTCAGGATAGAAGGGCGCCCTTTCAAAACAGAGATGCAGAGAAATTTCTTTAGCCAAAGTGTGGTGAATTCGTGGAATTTGTTGCTACATGCAGCTGTGGAGGCCAGGTCATTGGGTGTATTTAAGGCAGAGATTGATAGGTTTCTGTTTGGACATGGCAAAGTTTACCGGGAGAAGGCCAGGAACTGGGGTTGAGGTGAAGATATAAAAAAAGGATCAGCCATGATTGAATGGAGAGCAGACTCGATGGGCCAGATGGCCTAATTCTGCTCCTATGTCTTATTATCAGTATTGGCTTTTTACAGCAGCTTGTGGTTGAGCCCACTAGGGTTCAGCTATTCTGGATTGGGTGTCATGTAAAGAAACAGATTTGATTTAGGAGCTTAAGGTAAAGAATCCATTAGGAAGCAGTGATCATAATATGATGGAATTCATTTTATAATTTGAGAGAGAGGAGCTAAAGCCAGTTATATCCATATTACAGTGGAGAAAAAGGAATTACAGAGGCATTGGAGAAGAGCTGGCCAACTATGACTGGAATGGGGCACTAGCAGGGTTGATAGCAGAGCAGCAATGACTGGAATTTCAGAAGGCACAGGAATTTGTATTCTAAAGGCAGGATTACACAACTGTGGTTGACAAGGAAAGTCAAACCCAACATAGAAGCAAAAGAGAGGGCATAAAATGGAACAAAAGTTAGTGGGAACGTATAGGATTTGAGAACTTTAAGAAACTGACAGAAAGCAACTATAAAGGCCATAGGGTGGGGGTGGGGGAGAAGAGATGAAATTTGAAGTTAGGCTGGCCAACAATATCAAAGAAGATACCAAAAGTTTTTCCAGCTATATAAAGTGTAAAAGAGAGGCAAGAGTAGATATTGGACTGCTTGAAAATGACACTGGAGTAGTAATGAGAGACAAGGAAATGGTGGACAAACTGAATAAGTATGTTGCATCAGTCTTCACTGTGGGAGATACTAGTACTATGCTGGAAATTCTAGAGTGTCAGGTAGCAGAAATGAGTGCAGTTACTATTACCAGGGAGAAGGTGTTTGGGAAGCTGAAAGGTTTGAAGGTAGATAAGTCACTCAGACCAGACAATGAGTAGCTAAGAGATTGTGGAGGCACTAGTAATGATCTTTTAAGAATCACTTGATACTGGAACGGATCCAACGGACTGGAAAATTGAAAATGTCACTCCATTGTTCAAAAAGGGAGGTAAAATAGGCCAAAGTCAGCATGGTTTCCTTAAGGGAAAATCTTAGCTGACAAATTTGTTAGAATTCTTTGAGGAAATAACAAGCAGGATAGACAAAGGATAATTGGTGGATATTGTGTACTTTGATTTTCAGAAGGCCTTTGAAAGATGCCACATTTGAGGCTGTTTAACAAGAGCTCCTGATATTACAGGAAAGATACTAGCATTGATAGAGTATTGGCTGATTGGCAGGAGGCAAAGAATGGGAATAAAGGGAGCCTTATCTGATTGGCTGCCTGTGACTAGTAGTGTTCTGCAGGGGTCAGTGTTGGGACCACTTTGTTTTACATTGTATATCAATGATTTGGAGGATGGAATTGACGGCTCTATGGCCAAGTTTGCGGAGATATGAAGATATGTGGAGGCACAAGTAGTAGAGGATGCAGGGGGGCTGCAGAAAGATTTGGACTGATTAGAAGATCATTAGATATAAGAGCAGAATTAGGCTATTTGGCCCATTGAATTTGGTCTGCCCATGAAGGGCAAAGGATATGGCAAATGGAATAGTGTCAGGAAGTGGATGGTCATGCACTTTGATAGAAGGAATAAAAGCACAGACTATTTTCCAAGTAAAGGACCAGAATATAAAAGCATTATCTAATGCTGAGGCTTTATAGGACACTGGTGAGGCCTTACTTGCATTGTGACCAGATTTGAGCATCTTATCTCAGAAATTATGTGCTGATATTGGAAAGGGTGCAGTGGAAGTTCATGAGAATGATTCCAGGAACGACAGACTTATCGTATGAGGAGCAACTGATGGCTCTGGGCCTTTACTTGCTGGAATTTAGAAGAATAAAGGGGGACCTCATTGAAACCTATCAAATGTTGAAAGGCCTAGATAGAGTGGATCCGGAGAGGATGTTTCCAATGGTGAGGGAGTCTAAGACCAGAGGGCACAGCCTCAGAATAGAGGGACATCACTTTAGAAAGGTGAAGGCCTAGATAGAGTGGATGCGGAGAGGATGTTTCCAATGGTGAGGGAGTCTAAGACCAGAGGGCACAGCCTCAGAATAGAGGGACATCACTTTAGAAAGGTGATTGAGGAATTTTTTAAGCCAGAGGGTGATGAATCTGTGCAATTTATTGCCATAGGCAGCAGTGGAGGCCAGGTCATTGGGTGTATTTAAGGCAGAGGTTGATAGGTTCTTAATTAGTCAGGATGTGAAAGGTTATAGGGAGAAGGCAGGGGGATATGGTTGAGAGGGAAATGAATCAGCCATGATGAAATGGTAGAGCGGAGCAGGCCCAAGGGGCTGAATGGCCTAATTCTCCTCCTGAGTCTTATGGTCTTGATAATTCACAATGACAAAAAGGGTCAGTGTTCTGAAATGTTAACAAACTCTTTCTACAGAGATGCCTGTTTGCCTGAGTATATCCAGTGTTCTCTGTATGACGTATTACAGCTCACAGCTTTTCCATCAATGATCTCACCCAGACAGAAATCTCAGTCATTGGCCCACCTGATCCTTCTTACCAAACCCACTTGGAAATGCCCATGTTTTCTCCTATCATGGTACCAATCAGCACAGAACCAAGGACTTCAGCCCATCAATCCTATGCCAACCATTAAGGACCTTTATTTGATGCTATACCATTTTATTCCCTCCATATTCCCATCAACTCTCTCCCCTGATTTTATCACTCATCTACACTCCAGTGGCAATTTGCAAAGGGAAATCTTTGATTTTTTGGGGACTGGAATAATGTTTCTTAAAACATGCTAGAACAGTGTATGGTTTAAAAGACTGATTGAAAATGTCTGTGAAGGTTGTACACAGCAGATTAGCACAGGGCTTAAAGGTAGCAGGGGAAACCAAGTCAGGGCTAGCAGCCGTCTTGATATTTTGCTTCCTTAACACCTTTCTCATTGCCTCTCCCTGTGTGATCTGTGAGTCAAATCTGCAGTAGAAATTGTCTGACCAATTTGGGAGGAGTTGGTCGTCTAGGGTGGGCTGGGTGGAGTGCCCTCTTTTTGCAGTTGGTAATGCATTGTAAGCCTTTTCAAATTAAAGAACTGTCATTTGCAGAAAACTGGTTTTCAGTTGGCTGAATAGTGCTGTGAGTTTGTATCAAACAGAGCCTATATAGGGAGAATAATAATCAGAAACTTACCTAGATAGAGAGGCAAGAACGTGGATCCCATTCGAGACAGAAGAAATGAGGAAGGTACAGGAATATATTTTTACAGTCTTACAGGCTCCGACAACTTGTACCATGTACAAACCACCCTTCTGTCTGAAAGTGTTACCCCTTAGGCCTCCTTTAAACTTTTCTCCTCTCACCTTAAAACTATACCCAAAGATAAATGTTCAGGCAGTTGACAATCCTCTGAAGCCATTACCATCTGCCACTCAGCAGTGATAATACTTTCTTAGTTAGAACTGAAACAGTTTATATTTAGCTTTAGTCACACCTGTACCACTCTTTTTTTTGTGTTTATAACAAGTGATAATATCCATCCATCTATACTTTATCTTCTGCTGCTGCACATATCTTGTTTAGCAGCCCAGAAATTTTTACTGAAAGCGACACTTAACACGTTTTAGCACCATGTGATCTGATTTTAGAAAGAACAGTTGCAAAATGTAAGTTCATTTATTTGTTTATCACTATATTTACATTTTTCTTCTGACAATGTGTGCTAGATTTTAACCATTCTTTACTGCCTGATAGATTCATTGTGATAAAACAATGGGTGAAATCGAGCCAGATTCAGCCAATTGTCTGGACTTTCATGTCAGCCACATTTGGTCTGGGCTGAATTCTGAACGCTGGAGCTGGCTCTCTCTCCAGGAGTTACAAAGTGAGGCTGGTGAGGTCTCAGCAAAGAGAGGGCTTCAGACAGTGTTATGGTGAGAACCATGACAAGAGGCAAGAGTGGGGTCAGAGTGCCACTCCAACAGCACGGGGCTTTGTTTGCATTATAATGCCTTTAAAACTGCTGTAATCAATGAAGAAAACTTCAATCTATTAAAAAAGTGAGAACTAATTAAACATTAAAAGCTTAAAAATGATTAATTGCATTAACTTAATTTTCTTAAAGATAACTAAGAACATATTCGTTAGTCAACCATTTTAATTCCTATTTCCATTCCTGTTCTGACATGTGGGACCATGGCCTCCTCTTGTGCCACAATGAGGCCACTCTCAGGATGCCCTCTTACCTATCATCTCAACCTGCAAGTTAGCCTTTAGGGAATTCTGCACTAGGAGACCCAAGTCCCTTTGCGCCTCTAATTTTTGAATTTACTCCCCATTTAGAAAATAATCTATGACTATGTTGCTTCTATCAAAGTGCATCTGCCACTTTGCCTGTTCTCTAATCTGTCCCAGTCCTTCTGTAGACTCCCTGCCCCTCCACCTATTTTTGTATTATCCACAAACTTGAGGGAATGGTAGAGGCAAGTTAAATTATATTATTTAATAGAAAACGTTTAGAAAGATATGGGCCAAACAGATGCAAATGGAAATAGGTCAGGCATGCAGCTTGGTTTCATGATGTATAACCCACGACTTTTTGTTGTAATGGAGACATTCTGCTCAGGGTGTAGACTATCGTCTGGACAATTGCCTCCAAGGGTCAAACAACTGACACACAGGGGTGTGATGGGGAGTGCATAGGAGGGGAATCAAAACTCTAGCAGGAAATAGGATCAATGACCACAGGATTGACTTCGACAGCACAGAACTACTGTGCCGCACCAATAGCTTTTGGGGCCGTTTGGTGAAGGAAGCCATTGAAATAAGACTAGGGAATAAAAATTTCAACAAAGACAAAAGGTCTCGCTCTAAGTAAGAACTGGAATACGATTTTAAACAAGGTGGGACAGCAGAAATCTGATTAGTTGAGGACCAACCAATCAGGAGGGATGGATGACGGGAGTTGAGCATATACACCACCGGACTAGACATAACTAGGCATCATCCCTGACGAAGATGGTGGAGATTGTGATCAAAATATCCATTAAGATTAGTACCTGGACCCAGCTGGAAGCCCAAGAAGAGTTTATGCATCTAGCAGGAAATGTTATCTGGTACTCAATATCCTTGTAATTGGATATAGAAGTTAGCAGTCAGTTACTGATTGACCTAGAGATTTCTGATTCGTGGTTTCTAATCCTGAACAAAATGTATAAAATAACTGAGATGGGCAAGGTTATATATACATGCAAATACTAAAATACACTACTTAGGAACAAGGGTAGGCAAATTAGCCTCTCAAGCCTGCTCTACCTTTCAATGAAATCTATAATGCGTATACTTTTTAAGCACTCTGTTGAATAATATCCGCCTATAAATCTCAATCATCAGTCACTGAAAGGAAGCATGCAAGTACGGCAGGCAGTGAAAAATGCTAATGGCATGCTGGCCTTCATAACAAGGAGAATTGAGTATAAGAGCAAAGAGGTCCTTCTGCAGCTGTACATGGCCCTGGTGAGACCACACCTGGAGTACTGCGTGCAGTTTTGGTCTCCAAATTTGAGGAAGGATGTTCTTGCTATTGAGGGAGTGCAGCGTAAGTTCACAAGGTTAATTCCCGGGATGGCGGGACTGTCATATGTTGAAAGATTGGAGCGACTGGGCTCGTATACTCTGGAATTTAGAAGGCTGAGAGGGGATCTTATTGAAACATATAAGATTATTAAGGGATTGGACACACTGCAGGCAGGAAGCATGTTCCCGCTGATGGGTGAGTCCAGAACCAGAGGCCACAGTTTAAGAATTAGGGGTAGGCCATTTAGAACGGAGTTGAGGAAAATTTTTTTCACCCAGAGAGTGGTGGATATATGGAATGCTCTGCCCCAGAAGGCTGTGGAGGCCAAGTCTCTGGATGCTTTCAAGAAAGAGATGGATAGAGCTCTTAAAGATAGCGGAATCAAAGGTTATGCGGATAAGGCAGGAACTGAATACTGATAGTGGATGATCAACCATGATCACAGTGAATGGCGGCGCTGGCTCGAAGGGCCGAATGGCCTACTCCTGCACCTACTATCTACTGTCTATAAGAGTTTTGGACTGCTTTCACACTTACCCAAGAACGATACTGAAAAGGCAAGCAACAATTAACTGGGAGCAATATAAAAAAATACAATATATGGATGACGTATTTGTCTTAAGTACTGATGTATGGAGAAATTGGTGTTCCAATTTCTAACTGTGGTCTTGATTCTCAACAATAGAAAAGTTATGGAGACGCAAGGCATGTAAATTGCCATATCTGGAGGTTCTTGCGGCAATAAAAGGTGACGTTACCATCAGAACATGCTTTATTGAAGGTAGTTAACTCTCAACTGTTGACACTCAAGTGTCAAAATCATTTATCAAACAATTTGTCCTCCATTCTTTCAGGTACAATCACATTTATATAAAATAATTTACACATTAAGTTTGAACCTAATACCAAAGGAAAAAACAAGTTAGTATTAAAGTCTTCAATGGTAAACTTCTAGATAAGGCTGCAGGCTTCACCTTGATGTATTTTTAAAAATTTTCACTTGTAAACAAGAATTTTATTTTAAGGTTGGAGACGGAAGAGCCTGCAGATGCTGGAGTTTGAAGCAACAAACAATCTGGGAAGGAACTCAAATGTTTAAGCAGCATCCGTGAGGAGAGATTGGTTTTAAGACATCACTTGTCTTTTTTTTACTTTTTGAAGTGCACAAAAAATGTTCTCAGCTCCTTGGGATGAATGGTGATGGTAAATCCTTCAGTCAGACTTCTTGTAGAATTGTGAAGATCTGTGAATAAATGAAATTAGCAGTCAGAATATGTCATTTTTTTTCCCAGCAGTATTAATACCATCAGAAGATGAAACAAGGTCAAAATGTTTTTATATTATAAAAATATATTTAGTTATATGTGTGAAGGAGGAGAAGTGGGGAGAGAGAAAAATCATGGGTGAGAGAGCAGGTGGAAAAGAGAATGGGTGGGGGGTGAGGGGTTTAAGAGGAATATTAAGAGACAAAGGGAGAGCTCTTTGGGGTGATAGAACAGGTGAGTTGTTGGGACAATAAATATAGTTGCTGGGTGGTCAGAGAGAGAGGAAGAGCATGGAGACAAATGGAAAGTGACAGGCGTTTAGGAGGGAAGGGGGCTCAGAGAGGGAGGAGCTCAGAGAAAGGATTACTTAAGGAGATGGTCAACAGAAAATGGGGGGGGAGACAGCTGAGGTAAAAGCAGTATCTACGTCTGTCTCAGAACATGTCTTTCTGTATGCATGGGTGTGTTTCTGTGGGTGCACACGTGCAAGTATGTCATTGTGTGTATGTCTGTGGCACATGTAAAAAAAATTCTGTGAAGCAAAGGTGCTTTCAAGAATAATGAAATGAAGTTTCTACATATAAAAAAACTATAAAGAGCAGTAAACAGTAAAAAAAACTAAAAAAAAATCAATATGTGGTGTGACCACTCTTTGCCTTTAAAACAGCATCAATTCACTTAGGTACCCTGTCATGCAGTTTTATAAGAAAATTGGCTGATAGGTTATTCCAAGCATCTTGGAGAACTTGCTACAGTATTTCTGCAGACTTTGGCTGTCTTGCTTTTTTCTGTCTCGCCAGGTAATCCCAGACATCCTCGATGATGTTGAGATCAGGGCTCCGTGGAGGCCATTAGCATCTGAAACCATATGAAACATCTAGTGTGCCGAAGACGTCTGCACAGTACTGTATATCCACTCTACGGAGCAGAACTTCATCCTAGCTGTGATTGACTTCCTTACCACTAGACCAAGACCTCACTATTTCACTATATGATAGCTGGTGTTCAAAGGCTGCCCCACGTCAAAAGAAATTACATCTAGTCATCTTCCACTTTTCCTTGAGCAAATTAAGTCATTCGGTAGCCCAAGAAGAGAAGATGAGCAGTACTTGTTCAGGAATTTATCTATTAAAGTATAGTAGGAGGGAAATAATACAATTAGAGGATAGATTCATTGCCTCAAATTCCACACTCTGCTCCAGTAAACCTATTCAAGTAATTTAGCATTTTAATTTTGCGTTTGGCTTTTTAAAAGAAAGGCACAGATATTTGATTATCTATAATTTTTTTTCATTTAAATATTTCCCACAGGATGAATTGCAGTTAAATAGAACCTAATAGCTAGGGCTCTTGTCATAGTAGGTAATATTGGTTCTTTTATACAAAGGAAATATGCTTTCCTCCATCCAATTACAGAGCTTCACCAACAACAAGAAATATTTTTTCCTAAATAGCCAACTTGTCCCATGGCAATTGAGCATAGTTTTGTTTTCTTTTGGCATGTAACTAAAGTCACTTTCCACTGGACATCCTCACATAGTAATCAGAGCTAGCCGAATTTCCCTCTTGGCTTTGGTTAATCCCTGGCTGTACTTCATGATTATTGCAAGATTATTTTATCCTTTAACTTTGTCAATAATATCTTCATTTGTAATTCTAAAGGTCAATCTGCATGAGAAAATAACTGGGAATAGCAGAACCACTGACAGTGTTTCTGCTGTTCCCACACACCTCCTCTCACCTGACCTTTTGTTTCCTTGCTTATCTTAAGGTCATCTCCTTTTGCTTGCAATATCATTCCCTTTGATATTTATTCTCTCCTGTCCGCCACCCTATCAGATGGGGTTGAGAGGGAAAATAAGTTGACCATGGTCGCATGACAGAGCAGACTCAATGGGCCGATTCTGCTCCTACACTCGGTGGCCATTTCATGAGTTACAATAATGCAAATATCTAATCAGCCAATCACGTGGCAGCAACTCCAAGCATAAAAGCATGCCAGCATGGTCAAGAGGTTCAGTTGTTCAGACCAAACACCAAAATGAGGAAGGAATGTGATCCGAGTGACCTTGACTGTGGAATGATTGCTGCAACTAAGCCGAGAATGGTGTGGAAAACAACAAACATCCAGTGAGCGTCACTTCTGTGTACGAAAACGCCTTGCTAATGAGAGAGGTCCGAAGAGAATGGCCAAACTGTGTCAGGTTGACAAGAAGAAGGCAGTAACTCAAATAACCACACGTTACAACAGTGCTATGCAGAAGAGCATCTCTGAATGGAGAACAAGTCGAACATTGTATTGGATGGGCTACAGCAGCAGAAGACCACAAAAGTACGCTCTGTTGCCACTTTATTAGGTACCTCCTGTGCCTAATAAAGTGATCACTGAGAATATGACTTGTGCTCTAAACAGCTTACCTTACTGTTACTGTTCAGTCTTACACTGCTGATGGACATGCTTCAAACCTGAAATTTCCAATGATGGCTAATTCAGATCTCAGCAAATATATACGAAGACAAGGTGGGATAGATTTTTGCACGGTAGGGGAACTAAGAGTTATGGGGAAAAGGCAGGTAGGCGGAGATGAGTCGATGGCCAGATCAGCCATGATCTTATTGAACGGTGGAACAAGCTCGATGGGCCACATGGCCAACTCCTGCTCCTATTTCTTATGTTCTTTTGCAAGGGCGCCATGCCAGCGTAGTGGTTAGCAGAACGCCATTACAGCTTGGAGTGTCGGAGCACCAAAGTCATTTCCAGTGCTGTCTGTAAGGAGCTTGTATGTTCTGTCTGTGTTTCCTCTGGGTGCCCGGGCTTCCTTCCACAGCCCAAAGACGTAGCAATTAGTAGGTTAATTGATCATTGTAAATTGTCCGGTAATTAGGCTAGGGTTAAATAGCTGGGTTGCTGGGCTGGCAGGGCCTACTCCTCGCTGTATCTCTGAATAAAAATATTAACTACTCGTCAATCCACAGACTATCTGACTTGCTGAGTATTTCTTCAATATTAATTTTCTTTCAGTATGTTTGAACAAATTAAGCCAGTTCTCTGAAGCAAAACATGACCCCCCTCCCTGCCAATTTTCCCTATTGTTTCCGTAATGAGCTGCACATTACGATATTTTTCCATCAAGGAAATACAAAAATGAAAATTAACTGCCACCACAAACCAAACTTTTTGACTTATAAAGAAATGACAATGAGAGGCATAATTTTCAAAGGCATCCCATGAATGGCTGATCTTGAGATGTGCTCCAGATTCTCCCACAGGGCACGACTGATATAAGTGAACTTAATTATGACTTCTAACTGAGTGCATAAAAATCAGCGCGTCATTGCAATACAAGTCCCATTTTCAATGGCAAATTCTCAGCTACACGAGATTCAAGACAGTTGCTGAAAATATGTTCAAAAAATCTTGAATGAATTGATTCATTCACAGCCTCCACTGAGCTGTGAAACTGGCTTTTCATTTTAATTTGAAGCACTTTGGAAAGGTTTATAATACATAAACAGATGGCAGAGGCAGCAGGAGAACCTCCAGCTATTCAAGATTTAATGACCAAGACCACAAAAGCACTGACAAGGGCAGGCAGAGTACCGCCAGCAAAGGAGGAAGCCCAGAGGGTGGATGATGCTGTATGGAATGAATGGAGGCCACAGGAATGACACCTCAAAACCCATGATGATGCAGGATGCTAAGATATCAAAGGTCAAGATTTGTAATGGCATTAGTCGTTGACAGGGTTGAAAGGCCAGCCACTGAAACAGGCAGGGGCAAGCAGAGGTTCTGGGCAGATGGTCTCTGATACCAGCTAATCCAATGTGTCAGACCAATTGAGGTGATTGAGCCAGGAGGAAATATGGCCAAGTCTCCATGTAGGCAGATGGGATAGAGGAGGTGACTGATTTCACGAGAGTTTGATCTGTCTGGCAAAAGCAAGACTAAGATAAATCTAGTAAGCACCATGAAAAAATTGTACTTCACATTGAATGATTTATTCTGAAACACTCACTTCTCCAATATACATTGGAAAAGACAGGTACATGCACAAACAGCACACCCAAATAGCAGTGAAATGGCCAAGTATATAATAAGTACCAATAATAGGCAAAGTTACATTTTACTGCAACACTAACGAAAGTAATTTATTTCACCACCCGTGATCTCACAATCCCCCCCATCTGTGAACTGGTGACAGAATCAGCATGTATCTCTCACTTTCTTTAATCCTGACCCTCTCACTTCCGTTCACCCTGACCCGTCACTACCTTTAACCCTGACCCTCTCACTACCTTTAACCCTGACCCTCTCACTACATTTCACCCTGACCGTCTCACTATCTTTCACCCTGACCCTCTCACTTTCACTCACCATAACCCTGTCCTTAAGCCTTCCACTTCTCAGGAAGCACATCTCCTTCTGTGCCAGAATTTACAAGTGGGCAGCTCCAGCACCATTATAACTAAGCTCAGTGCTGACAGCAAGGATGAAAGCTGAAGGACGA
This sequence comes from Mobula birostris, assembly GCF_030028105.1. Classification (NCBI taxonomy): domain Eukaryota; kingdom Metazoa; phylum Chordata; class Chondrichthyes; order Myliobatiformes; family Myliobatidae; genus Mobula; species Mobula birostris. The sequence goes on from NC_092373.1 coordinate 154,532,062, forward strand.
AGTGGTGTTAAGAACATGGCACAGACACCACTTCAGATAGTGTCTGCACACACTGCAGAGGCTAATTGAGAGGCAGGACCTCGAATAAGGAGTGTCAACAGGCACTAGCCAACAACAGCCAGGGCAATGCAAAGTCACACACTATTTTTCTGCTGAGGATTCAGATTAGGATCAATGGGCAACTCCAAAATAAGGCTGATGACAATGCACAGTGTGATGCTTTGCATATTGACAGGCTGACCTGAAAGCATGCATAGAATCCATGGACCAAAGTGGAATTTAATTCCTTTTCCACGGAGCTTGACACAGAGCCTGGAGATCACCCCTTCCAGCATCAAAGTGCTGATCAGTTCTCTTTCAATTCACGTGGAGACAGTATGTGATGGTCAAAACGTCAAACTTCCATTGCACGTCTATGTACGTAGATCAGAGATGCTTCCTGATGCTCCGTAAATTCCCCACCCCATTCTCTCTTGCACCCAAACCTACCTGCCCCAAAAGATTAAAATTCAGTCCAAGAGAAACAAAACTTCAAATGGAAAACGAGCAAAAGAGAATAACCAAAAGAAAAAAAAAACAAAAACAATAGGCTCCAGTCAAAGGAAAACACAGCCTGTCTACAGATATAGCCCACTGCAGGTTTAATGACGAGAGTCATTAGTTTTAACCCCAGAGTCCTGAAAGAGGTTGCTGAAGAGATAGTGGGTGCAGAGGTCATGGTTGTTCAAGAATCACTTAATTCCGGAACATAAACATGGAACATAGAATAGTACAGCACAGTACAGGCCCTTCAGCCCACAATGTTGTGCCGACCCTCAAACCCTGCCTCCCATATAAGCCCCCACCTTAAATTCCTCCATATACCTGTCTAATAGTCTCTTAAACTTCACTAGTGTATCTGCCTCCACCACTGACTCAGGCAGTGCATTCCACGCACCAACTACTCTCTGAGTAAAAAACCTTCCTCTAATATCCCTCTTGAACTTCCCACCCCTTACCTTAAAGCCATGTCCCCTTGTATTGAGCAGTGGTGCCCTGGGGAAGAGGCGCTGGCTATCCACTCGATCTATTCCTCTTATTATCTTGTACACCTCTATCATGTCTCCTCTCATCCTCCTTCTCTCCAAAGAGTAAAGCCCTAGCTCCCTTGGATCATAATGCATACTCTCTAAACCAGGCAGCATTCTGGTAAATCTCCTCTGTACCCTTTCCAATGCTTCCACATCCTTCCTATAGTGAGGCGACCAGAACTGGACACAGTACTCCAAGTGTGGCCTAACCAGAGTTTTATAGAGCTGCATCATTACATCGTGACTCTTAAACTCTATCCTCGACTTATGAAAGCTAACACCCCATAAGCTTTCTTAACTACCCTATCCACCTGTGAGGCAATTTTCAGGGATCTGTGGACATATACCCCCAGATCCCTCTGCTCCTCCACACTACCAAGTATCCTGCCATTTACTTTGTACTCTGCCTTGGAGTTTGTCCTTCCAAAGTGTACCACCTCACACTTCTCCGGGCTGAACTCCATCTGCCACTTCTCAGCCCACTTCTGCATCCTATCAATGTCTCTCTGCAATCTTCGACAATCCTCTACACTATCTACAACACCACCAACCTTTGTGTTGTCTGCAAACTTGGCAACCTAGCCTTCTACCCCCACATCCAGGTCATTAATAAAAATCATGAAAAGTAGAGGTCCCAGAACAGATCCCTGTGGGACACCACTAGTCACAATCCTCCAATCTGAATGTACTCCCTCCACCACGACCCTCTGCCTTCTGCAGGCAAGCCAATTCTGACTCCACCTGGCCAAACTTCTCTGGATCCCATGCCTTCTGACTTTCTGAATAAGCCTACCGTGTGGAACCTTGTCAAATGCCTTACTAAAACAAGCAAAAGAGAATAACCAAAAGAAAAAAAAAACAAAAACAATAGGCTCCAGTCAAAGGAAAACACAGCCTGTCTACAGATATAGCCCATTGCAGGTTTAATGACGAGAGTCATTAGTTTTAACCCCAGAGTCCTGAAAGAGGTTGCTGAAGAGATAATGGATGCAGAGGTCATGGTTGTTCAAGAATCACTTAATTCTGGCGTGGTCCAGGAGAACTCCACTCTTTAAGAAGGGAGGAAGATAAAAGAGAGGAAATTATAGGCCAGTTAGCCTAAGCTCAGTGGTTGGGAAAATGTTGGAGACCATTATTAAAGATGAGGTTTCGGGATACTTGGAGTCTAAATTCCACCAGTACGTTGTTTTTTCCTACCAGAAGTGAAAATACATTAGACCTGGTTTAAACTGACATACCTGTTTCCCAATCCTATATTGGGCTCTCAGATCACTTATCTGTTATGCTAATGCCAGCATACAAACCACTGATTAAATGGGCCAAAGGTGGTGAAAACCTGGCCTGAGGAGGCAATCTCAGCATTGCAGGACTGCCTTGAAAACACAAACTGGAAACTATTCAGGAAGTCTGCTACCTATGGCAACCACATTAACGTCGAGGAATATGTGGCTTCTGTGACCAGCTACATAGAGAAGTGCACTGAGGATGTTACCAACATGAAACACATCCCTGTGAGGGCAAATCAGAAGCCATGTCTTACTGCAGAGTTCCAGGCACGACTACGGAATCATGACAATGCCTTTAGATGGGGGATGTGAAGGCACTTAGGGAAGCAAGAACTGCGCTTTCCACGAAACAGGAGCAACCTCAGAGAATATACAACCATTTCTGTGATACCAGAGACACGAGGCGCTAGTGGCAGGGAATTTAGAGGATTACAGACTACAAGTCTGCCCTATGCGTCAGTGACCAGGACACCTCACTCCCCGACAAGCTAATTCTCCTTTACGCCTGGTTTGACACACAAAACAAAGTGCTGTCAAGGAAGGCACCCCTCCCCCCAGGGGAGCAGTCATTCCATCTAAAGCCGAGGTGAGGAAGACCCTGGTCAGGACCAACCCACGCAAAGCTGTGCGACCTGATAACATACTAGGCTGGTTCTGAAACCCTGTGCAGCTCAGCTGACTGAGATCCTGACAGATACTTTCAACATCTCTCTGGAACAGTCCATTGCCTCTTCGTTAAACATGGAGGCAACCATCATTCCAGTGCCTAAGAAGGTGACAGTAACCTGCCTAAATGACTATCGTCCTGTGGCATTAACATCAGCCATTATGAAATGTCTTGACTGGCTGGTCATGGACAGCATTCAAGTCTTTCTCCCGGATACATGGGAAACTTATTGCTCAAATTGATCCACTGACGAAGCCATAGCCTCTGCCCTCCACTCAGTCCTGTCCCACCTGGAAAATGGTCTCAGTAACTGGATCCTGCACCTCTTAACAGTAAGGCCACAGTCAGTCTGCATGGGCAGCAACATCTCTAGTTCCATTACGCCGAGCACCAGCGCTCCCCAGGGCTGTGTGCTCAGCCCGCTGCTGATGCATGATTGTGTTCAGGATCCAGCTCAAACTGTGTCATCAAGTGCGCGGCTGACACAACGGTGGACGGCCTCATCCGCAGCAATGAGTCGGAGTACAGAGAGGACGTGGAGCAGCTGGTGGACTGGTGTGAGGACAGCCACCTCAGTCTGAACATGCAGAAGACCAAGGAAATGATTGTGGACTTTAGGAAGGTGCAGATAAGCATACCCCTCTGCACACACATGGTTCCTCCATAGAGAGAGCTATGTGCACCAAGTTCCTGGGAGTTCACATCACAAACAGCCTCATCTGGTCCCTCAATATCACCTCTGAATAAGGCAACACAGCAGCACCTCCACTCCCTGAGGAGATTGAGGGAAGTGAGGTTCCACCATCGCCTTTCCCCTCCCCATTTTAACTGAATTTTACAGGAGCACCATTGAGAGCAGCCTGACAAGCTACATTTCCATCTGCTATGGGAGCAGCAGAGCATCAGACCGGAAGTCCCTGCAAAGAACTGTGAGAAGGGCTGAGAGGATCATAGGGGTTTCCCTACCATCCATCAGGGACATTTATCAGGAACGCAGCGCCCTTAGTATTATTAAGGATCCAACCCATCGATCCAGCATCCTCTTTGACTTTCTACCATCAGGCAGGAGACTCTGATGCATAAAAACAAGAGCAGTCAGGATGGGAAACAATCTCTTCCCTCAGGCCATTAGGCTTCTGAATGTCCTGCCACGTCACATTTGAATGTCATCGGATAATTTGTATTGTACCCTACAATATTTAATTTCTGCACATAACTTTGTTTATCTATGTGTAGTTCATTTGATGATTTAATTCTTACTTTCCTAAGCTATTGTGTGTTTATACATGTGTATGTGTACGACTGTGCTTTGTAAGGTTTTTTTTTCACACACAAGAACAGAATATGTTCATTGTGTGAAAATATGTGTGAATTCCCGAGATACAAACCTAGTTGATGTTTCTACAGCATCAATAGTATTTATTATCATTAGAATAATTTTGTTACCAATGCATTTTGGTAGGAATTCTTTGTTGAGTACAGCTCGACATTCAATACCATCATTCCCTCAAAACTAATCGATAAGCTCTTAGACCTTGGCCTCTATACTTCCTTGTGCAAATGGATCCTCGATTCCTCACCTATAGACCCCATTCAGTTCAGATTGACAACAACATCTCCTCCACAATCTCCACCAGCATAGGTGCCCCACAAGTCTGTGGTCATAGCTTCCAGCTCTACTCACTTTACACTTATGACGAAGTGGCTAAGCCCAGCTCCAATGCCATATTTACATTTGCTGACGCTGGCCGGATCAAAGGTAGTGATGAATCCACATATAGAAGGGAGATTGAAAATCTGGCTGGGTGGTCCATAACAACAACCTCTTACTCAATGCCATCAAGGCCAAAGATCTGATTTCTGACTTCAGGAGGAGGAAACCAAAGGTCCATGACCCAGTTCTCATCAGAGGATCAGAGGTGGGTAGGGTCAGTGACTTTAAATTCCTCAGTGTTATTATTCCAGAGAACCTGTCTTGGGCCCAGCACTTAATTACAAAGAAAGCATGGCAGTGCCTCTTCTTCCTTAGGAGTTTGCGAAGAATCGGAATGACATGTAAAACTTTGACAAACTTCTATAAATATGTAGTGGAAAGTATATTGACTGGCTGCATCACAGCCTGCATGGAAACATCAATGCTCTTGAATGGAAAATCCTATGAAAAGTAGTGGATACGGCCCAGTCTATCACAAAGTCCTCCCAATCATTGAGCACACCATCATGAAATGCTGGGGCAGGAGAGCAGCATCTATCAATAGGGACCCCCAAACACCCAGAGCATGATTCATTGCCACCATTAGGAAGAAGGTACAAGAGCCTCAGGACTCACACCACCGGATTTAGGAACAGTTATTGCCTTTCAATCATCACACTCTTGAACCAAAGGAGATACTTCATTCAACTTCACTTGCCCGTCATTGAAATGTTCCCACAACCTATGGACCAATTTCACGGACTCTTCAACTCATGCTCTTGATATTGCATGTTTATTTATTTATTGTTATTACCCTTTTTTTATATACTTTGACTGTTTGTTGTCTTCTGCACTCTGGTTGAATGCCCCAGTTGGGCAGTCTTTCATTGATTCTGTTATGGTTATTATTCTATAGATTTAATGAGTATTTAGAGTATTATATCTTAGTGAATTCAAAGTTCAAAGTAAATTTATTGTCAAAGTACGTATGTGTCACTGGATACAACCCTGAGATTCACACCACCGGATTTAGGAACAGTTATTAACTCTCAATCATCAGGCTCTTGAACCAAAAGGGATAACTTCACTCAGCTTCACTAGCCCCATCATTGAAATGGTCCCACAACCAATGGACTCACTTTCAAGGATTCTTTATTTCATGTTCTCAATATTTATTGGTTATTTATTATTATTTCTTTCTTTTTGTATTTGTACAGTTTGTTTTCTCCTGCACACTGTCTGAACGTCCAAGTTGGTACTATCTTTTATTGATTCTATTATGGTTATTGTTCTATTATGGATTTATTGAGTATGCCCAGAAGAAAATGAATCTCAGGGTTGTATCCAGTGACACATACGTACTTTGATAATAAATTTACTTTGAACTTTGAATTCACTAAGACATAATACTCCAAATAAACAATAGTCAGATAATTATGTTAACGTTGTGATAAAGGGAGAGGATAAGCAGAAGAAAGATTTCATGGTTACCAACAAAACCTCTAATTTAGATGCGAAAGCTGCAGTGCACTCAAACCAAAGCTTCTCAACAATCAAACTTAAAAATGGCCGAGTTAACATAGAGAAGGGGTGATCTTAAAGTGATATAAAAGTACTGCCAGCTCACTTGTACCAAAATTTATCTCCCAGATGTAATCCTTCAAACATAGATTTGCTGACAAGAACGTAAGAGTAGAAGCTTTAGTCATATCACTCCTGCACACTCTGTCACTGTGACTGATCCTATGTCTGAGATCCATTTCCCTGAGAATTTCCTTCATTTATCTCCGAATAAATTCTCATCTACAAATCTAGTGATGGCAGCTTTGAATATATACACTGGCTGCTAGCCACATACTGTCACTCTGCTCAAGAGGGGGATCCCAAAATTTTATCAAACCCCTCATCCTGACATTCTGCCTCTAATTTCCAGATCTCCAGCTGGAGAAACCAACTTCTTCATGTCAATCTTGCAAAACTCTCTCAGAATCTTTAATATTTTAAGGACATCTCTCATTCTTCTCACTTTTAACCTGAGTAGACCAATCTTACTTCATTTCTCTTCAGAGGAATCCCTTACTGCAGGAATCATATTGTACTCTCATCAAACAAGCATATCCTTCTTTCGGCATGGTGACCAAAGCTACACATTGCACTCATGTAGAGGTCTCACAAAGAGCGTGCATAACAGATCCTGAAGTGTTTATTAAGGATAATAACATCAAAAACAATAGAAATGTTCCACTGCATGGTGTATCTTATTCTCAGAATCTTAAGATTAATTCCAAAAGTCATAACTCACCCATGTCATGTTGCTGTGCCGTTTTCCACTTCCAACGTTGGAGGGTGTTAACATTCCAGGTTCCTGTGAGTGAGCGCTCTTCTACAGATACCACTGTTCCCAACGGTTTCAGCAAATCCTGACAAGTTCCATTTAAAGAGAGAACTTAGGCTTTATTAGGTGTGGGTAGGCCCATTGTTTCTGCCTGCTCCTGCCCACTGAACCAATGTCCACACACCTTGGCTCTATTTTGTCCTCCTCGATTCAGTCCCTTCCTACCGACATCCATGACACCTCACGTGCTCCCTGGCTCTTTCAACCACATCTGTTTTCAGGATGAGGCTTTCCATTCTAGGACATCTAAGATGTCCTTTCTTCATCCTTCCCCTCCCCCCACCTTTGTTTTCTTCCTTCTTCCCCCTTTCTTTCCAAATTTGGTGCATCATTCATCTGCATATCGAGGCACTTACATTTGCAGCACCTTATATCACATTGTCATGGACTTCACAATAGCAATTTACACAAGGCTAACATTATCTTTAGTTAATTAAAATTTATTTCATAGTTTGTGTTTTTATAAATAATTTCCTTTTGGCATAATACTTTTTAAAATTTTTAATTGTTCTTAAATTATTTTGAATAGCTGTGGGCGAGATACTTCACCAGCTGTTAGTCATTCTGTTAGCTTAGCTATTCCCTTGCGCTTGGAGAAGCCATTGTGCTGTGGTGGCTGGTGTCCCACATGGTGGCTCTGCACCATGACACATGAAACAGCAGAGTCCAGAGCACAGATAACCAACCATTTCAGGGCAGCGGAAGGTCTCATAGTGTGTAGAATGACAGGGAAGGGAAAAATATGACATAAGAAAGCTTAATAGCTAGAAAAGGAAGTGGTAAGCCTAAGGATGAAGATATTTAATCATTATTAATTTACTTTATTCTATGTGAGGCAGCAAGGTACTACATTGACCGGATATCCTTACGGGTGTAAGGAACAATTCCAAACAAGGCCATGACACATGTTCAGAGAGTGTTTAATTAATTAATTAATGTATGTAGAGATGCAGCGTGACAACAGGCTCTACTGGCCAAACAAGCCCAGGCCATCCAATTACACCCATCTAGCCAAGTAACCTACGAACCTGCCCGTCTTTCTGGAATGTGGGAGGAAACTGGAGCACCAAGAGGAAACGGAGAGAATGTACAAACTCCTAACAGACAATGGCAGGAAATAGTAAATGAATTGTGTGTGAGCATGTTTACATAGAGGTGCACAGGGAAAGAAGTAAAATGCAAAAAAGGAGGAAAAAAAGAATACGTGAAAAGGAAAATACAGGATGCGCTCATACTCGAGCACTGAGGGCGTAAAAGCAGGCTTAAATGTCTAGGACACCATCTTGTGAAAGTTTCTACACCTTATATGAGACATTGTTATTGTATGCATTTCATGTAATACTGTTACAAATAAAAATGACAACAGACCTTCAAATTGACTGTCACAGGTTGGGATAGCACAGGGTGTTCTCCCACCTCATATAAATGCAGAATTCTCAGCAGAACCCGGCGTAGGTCTGGTTTAGACCGTTTACCTTGAAAGGCAGAAAGCTACATTAGTGATTCCAAATTAGTGATTTAAAATAAATACAATATCAAAAAAAAATCAAATTGTATGCAAGATTTTATTAAGCACAGTAGAAGCCTTTCATTATGTCCAGAATTAATTGATCTACCGTAAGAAACAAAAACATCAAAGACCGACATTAATCCGGTACAAAGGACCATGGAAAAAGATATAAAAAGACCATTAAGTTGGCTGCTATTTTATTTAGTCACCACATTCTGAAAGAATATATTTGTTTTGGGAGTGCATAGGAAATGAAAAATAAGAGGAAAGATTTTGTTGTTTCTTAACCTGTTCAGCAGAAGCTGAAGTTTGCAGATACAGTACCTTGTAAAAGTATTCGGCCCCCAACCCTTTATTCACATAAATGAGTATTACAATTAGGGATCTTGATCATTTTAACTGAGAATTTTAATTTGTGAATCACATACTCCTTTTTTCACAATAGAGCCCAAATACACTGGGGAAATTATAAAAAAGGGAAAAACGAAAAATTCAAAACCTGAAATGCCAGCAGTTCAGAAGTCTTCAGCCCCCTTTGCTCAGTACTCAGCTGAACCACCTCTCGCAGCTATTACAGCCAGTCGCCTTTTTAGATAAATCCCTATCAGTTTTGCACAACGTGATACAGCAAGATTTGTCCATTCCTCCTTGAAAAATTTTTCAAGCAGTGCTACGTTAGTTGGGGAGCGGCAGTGGACAGCATTCTTGAGGTCTTGCCAGAGATGCTCAATCAAGTTATGGTCAGGACTCTGACTGGGCTATAAAAGGGCATCAATTTTCTTCATTTGAAGCCACTCCATGTTTGCTCTGGCAATGTGCTTTGGGTCGTTGTCCGGCTGAAAGATTAACTTTCTCCCCAGTTTAACCTGACTGGCAGAGGCTTTTATCCAGGACCTCACTGTATTTAGCAGCATTCATCTTCCCATTAATCCTGACCAGATTCCCAGTTCCTGCTGCTAAAAAGCATCCCCTCAGCATGATGTTAACTCCACAATACTTTACAGTAGAAATGGTGTTACCCAGTTGATGCACAGTATTAGATTTACACCACACATCCGCCTAGTGTAGAGACCAAAACCATATAACCATATAACAATTATAGCGCAGGAACAGGCCATCTCGGCCCTTCTCATGTTCCACTTTCGTCTCATCCACCTACATGACCTTCTTCCACATTTTTACAGTATCTTCTAAGTGACAATTTGCGAAGTATTTACAGGCAAGGATACGCATTTTTTTTAGCCAAGGCTTCCTCCTTGTCACTTTTCCATAAATACCATTCCTGTACAAGGCCTTAGAGATTGTGGAGCCATGAACTTCATTACCCGTTGCAGCCACTGATTTTGGCATCTCATTCAGAGTGACTGTTGGTGTCACAGTAGCCCTTCTTAGAAAGGCCATTTTTCTCCAGCGACTTAATTTTAAGGTGTCTGCCTAACCTAAGCAGTGTGGCTGTGGTTTCAATATGTTTCCACTTCTTCTCGATGGACTGCACTGAGCTCCAAGGTACGTTCAGTGCCTGTGAGATGGTCTTGTACACATCGCCAGACTTGTGCTTGTCCATTCATTTCCCTGACATATCTTCAATGTTCTTTTGTCTTCATTTTGGTTTGGTCTGTTGAAAATCCACCATACTGTTGGAACTTACAGAGAGAGGAGATATTTACAGTAGTCTTATAAATTCTTTTAAACAGATGGTTCTCCAATTTTCTACATCAACAAATTGGGTGATCCAGGTAAGATAAATGAGAAAAGTTAGCCTAAGGAATGAATACTTTTTCACAGTCTTACAATCTAGATCTTTCATTTTTAGTAAATTGTTGACAGGTTTTGGAATTTTTCTTTCGATTTCACAATGAAAATGAGACGGTAAAGTGTGAAAAAAAGTTGTGGAGGCTGAATACTTTTTCAAGGCACTCTGATATCCATCAGAGCAACTCCAATGCACAAGTTCTGACATTCGCCTTGTGATGTAATCACCCACCTGTAAACACTGATGAAACCTCCCCTCACCAAAGGTCAATGTAATCAATCCACTGAAGACCCTCTATAATTATGTGAATGCTAATGGAAATTAAGCAATTTAATCTAATACAATAGTATCAACACGTCTTTTGAAAACCTCCTGTAATTATAAAGTGCTGATGGAGAACATATATAATTGCTGAAGCACCACCTAGAGAGTTCCTGTAAACATTGATACATTGATAAAGTACTATCAAAAGATCAGCTTTACTTACCAGATACATTTACACATATTAGGAATTTGCTATGGTGTGTTGGAGCAATATGCAACAAAATAACAACAAAGAATAAAGAATTTAATAACAAATAAAATTTAGAGGTTAAAGTAGATAGGCAATAAAATGTGCTTAAACACAAATACCAGAATGTATTTACAACGCATACAGCATTATAAAGAGTAGTTGAACGTGTTACAATGCAGTGCAGTCACTGTGATAATAGATAAAAGGGGTGGGAATTGGTTAACTAGAATGGTTTCTCAGATTAACTGCCTGGGAGGAAGCAGCTTTTAAGATAGTGTTAAATTTTTGTTTTAATAGCCCTATAACGCTTTCCAAAAGGGAGCTGCAATGATTTTTTTCTGCCCACTTCTTTGTCCTGAACACCTGAAAGTCCTCCAATGACATTTTCTGCTGATCAGACAGTTTGCTGTTGCTTTTTGTATACTGTGAGAGGACGCTACACCAAACCAGACAGTTATGGCCAATGCGAGAACACTCTCAATGATGGCTGTGTAGAATTGCACCACTATGCTCTGAGCAAGATGGAATTCTGCCAACTGTCGCAAGAAGTACATCCCCTGCAGAGTATTTTGTTAATGAAGGAGACATGGTTCTCTCACAAATATAGAAATGCAGCAGCTATTTGCCAAAAACATGAAATACAGAGCTTTCCTGACACTGCTCAAGGATTCCTGATAAATATTTGGGCTCCTACGTTGAAATCCTGTGGTCAGTGTGATAGTGTCTGAGCCCTAAATCAAATAATGGCTCATGTTCCAGAGTTCCAAGTATTATTAAAAGGAACTTCGAAGGTTCTTAAATTAACTGTTTGTTTAAGTATGTAAAAGAGCATAATCCTTGTTAATTCATTGGTGTTGTCAAACTCCTGAGGGGGTGCTGCATGATTATTTCCGCCAGGATACAGGATACACCACTTTCTCTCGAACTAACTCAAATGGACATGGTGTCGATAGGAGGGATTCGAGTTTTTGATTGGCTTTGTAGCTGGTTCAGCACAACATCATCTGTTCCTGTGCTGTAGTCTTCTATATTCAATGTTCTAAATTGGAGCATGGAGAGGGAGAGCCCTCAGAAATGGCCTGCACTTGCAGGGGGCAGAATTCTTTGGGTTCATGGAAAATCTGCAAAATTGACAAACTTTGACAATAAGGTACAGGGAATGAGTAGACACGTTGGGTCCAAGTTGGTTAGAACTCAAGACAATCACCATTAATATTTTACCCAACTTCAGCCATAAAAGCTAAGCTGCCTTGAGTACCCTATGGAAGGCATACCATTGTTCAGGAATCCCAAACACAAGACATAGCCACACAAATGAACTGTAACCTCTGTTTTCTAGCCTCTTGACGATAAAACTCTGATATTTATCAGCTGTGCTTTTTGTATATGTCTACAAGTTTTGAATAATTTATTTTCATGAACTCCCAGATACAGGTAGCTTTGCACCTTAACAATTTGTGGTTTCTCAGTTATTCAGCAAATACTCCCATTACCTACAATAGCTAAAAAGTTGATGATCTTACACTTACAACATTAAATGCCAAATACTGTTGCCTTACCCTCTTACTTAATCTGCACATCCTTTTGCAACTTCCTGCTCTGTCTGCAATTGATCCACTGTATCTTTTTTTTGATGGCATTTTCAAATTTGTATGAGCATGACAAAAACATTTTAACGTCTGCTAAATTCAAACTCTCAAACACTTCATCGACTCACTGAATATGCAACACATCAATAGACTGTAAATCAGTCATGTGGTTTACCTCGAATTAAATTTTGTAGGTGTTCATTGTGGTTTGAATTGTATCGCCACCCAGGCACGGAAAGTGTTAGGAGATGAAGGTTGGATGGCAGAGAGAAAGAATTTGCTTCATTGTCACCACGTGATTTGTTTGTTTGGGTAAGTACTGCTTTACCTGTGGAATGCATCACAATATTAACAAAATGATAAAAACAATAATAACTGACTTTTTTTTGCTATGTACTTCTAAACTTCACACACTAATTTTAAAAGATCAAGAAAAATAAAATGATAGGCTGGCTTGCACGCAAGCAACTTATTACTGACTGTACGTACAACACAGTGCTGAAGAACATAAAAGGAGCTGTACACCATTCTGTAGTCAAAAGTAGGATCACGCTTATTACTACTGTCTTATTACCGTTCCACGCTTAGAATGCATTTCAGGAAATCTGATCACTTGACTATCCTTCTGCTACAGGTGGAGGCTAAAGAGCGAGGCTCCAGAGAGAAGGACAATACTTGCTGGAGGAAGAGGAGTGGCTATGGGATTGCTTCAAGCCAGTGGACTGGGCTGTGTTCAAGGACTCAACAGAGAATCGGAATGAGTACACCATGGTTACCATGCACTTTATAAAAACAGTCATAGAGGAGTGTGTCCTCACAAATATCATTCAGTCTTCCCCAACTAGAAGTCCTGGATCAACCAGGAGAATTGCAATCAGCTGAGGGTTAGATCAGTGGGATTCACCACCAGCGACTAGGAACGATACAAGAGGTCCAGATTCAATCTCCGGAAGGTCACTTCACGTGTGAAGCGGCAATATCAGACCAAACATGAATCACAGAAGGATGCTTAACAGCTACGGCAGGGCTTGAATGCCATTACCACTTACAAAGTGAAACCAGGCGACATAGGTGGCAACAGAGCTTTGCTTCCAGCAGATCTTAATCCTTTCTATGCTCACTTTGACCATCAAAACATGGGAGAACCTTCACGAACTCCCAATGCTCACAGTGACACTGTGATTTCAGTCTCTGAGGCTGACCTGAGAGCATCCTTCAGGAGGTGAATCCACGGAAAGCATCTGGACCAGATGGGGTACCTGGCCAAGTACTAAAGATCTGTGCTGATCAACTGGCTGGAGTGTTCACCAATATCTATCACTGCTCACTTCGGCAGTCTGATGTGCCCACCTGCTTCAAGCAGGTTTCAATTATACTGGTGCCTAAGAAGAATGTGGCAAACAGCCTCAATGACTATCATCCAGTGGCACTTACATCCACTGTGAGGAAGCGCTTTGAGAGGTTGGTGATGAAGCATATCAGCTCCTGCCTGCTCCGATTTGCCTACTGGAACAGATCCACAGCAGATGCCATTTCATTGCCTTGTCACTCAACCCTGGAACATCTGGACAGCAAAGATGCATAAACAAGAGAAAATCTGCATATGCTGGAAATCCGAGCAACACGGAACTCAAACAGGTCAGGCAGCATCTATGGAAAAGAGTACAGTTGATGTTTCGGGCCGAGACGTCGACTGTAGTTTTTTCCATAGATGCTGCCTGGCCTGCTTGAGTATCTCCAGCACTTTGTGAGCGAAGCTACATATAACTGCAGCTTGGCATCCAATACCAACATCCCCTCAAAACTAACCAATAAGCTTCAAGATCTAGACCTCAGTTCCTCCTTCTGCAACTGGATCCTCGACTTCCTCACCTGCAGACCGTAATCTGTTTGGATTGGCAACAAAATATCCTCCACAATCTCCATCAGCACAGATGCACCACAACCCACTGCTCCACTCACTTTAGGCTTATTGCTGTGAAGTTAAGCATAGCTATAATGCCATACTTAAGTTTGCCGACAAGACCACTGTCATGGCCGATTCAAAGGTGGTGATGGATCAGCATATAGGAAAGAGATTGAAAACCTGGCTGAGTGGTGCCACAACAATAACCTTTCACTCAGTGTCAGCAAGACCAAGGAGATGATTATTGACTTCAGTAGGCGGAAACCAGAGGTGCATGTGCCCGTCTTCACCAAGGCATCAGAGGTGGAGAGTGTAAATCCCTTGAAGTTATAATTTCAGAGGACCTGTCCTGAGCCCAGCATGTAAGTGCAATTATGAAGAAAGCACAGTAGTACATCCACTTCCTTAGAAGTTTGCGAAGATTCAGCATGACATCTAAAACTCTAATAAACTTAGCTAGATGTGTGGCGGGGAGTATACTGGCTGGTTGAATCAAGGCCTGATATGGAAGCGCCAATGCCTTTGAGCAGAAAATCCTACAAAAAGTAGTGAATATGGCCTAGTCCATCACAGGTAAAGCCCTCCTCATTCAGCATGTCTACACAGAGCACTGTTGCAGGAAAGCAGCATCATCATCAAGGACCCGACCATCCAGGACATGCTGAACCGCTTCCTTAACCTAAGGGCTCTCTTTCAAGGGCTCTTCATCTCATGTTCTTGATATTTATTGCTCATTTATTTAATTTTTCATTCCTTTTTTGCATTTGCAGCTTGTTGTCTTTTGCAAATTGTTTGTTTGACCATCCTATTGGATGTGGTTTTCATTGATTCTGTTGTGTTTTTTGGATTTACTGTGAATGCCCACCAAGAAAACAAATCTCAGGGTTGTATATGGTGACATAATATGTATTTTGATTATAAATTTACTTTGAACTTATGTAACATAAAATTTATTGTATTGTGGCAGCAAATCAGTAAAATTACTTTAGATTACAAGATAGACCTACAGTGCATAAACAAAAGGAATAATTAGGTAATGTCCTCCCCAGTTTACAATTACCCAATTTATGCACAACCCATATGTGTAAACAACCATTTCTTGGCTATATTTCCAACTTGCAAACAATATGGGTTCTGAAAAGTTCAAAGGAATGAAACCCTACCGTAACCTGGTGAGAACCTACACTTGGGTTTCATAAGACTAACATCATAAATACTATCATTTGGTTTATTTATAACAGCGGTTGACAGGTTCATGATTATCAAGGGCGTTAAAGGTTACAGGAAGAAGGTGGGAGAATGGCACTGATAGAGGTGATAAATGTAATACTGAGGCATTATAAGACATTGGCCAGACTGCACTTGGAGTGTTGTAAACTGTTTTAGGCCCCTTATCAAAGAAAGGGTGTGCTGGCATTGGACAAGGTCCAGAGGAGGTTCACAAGGATGATTCCAGGAATGACTGGATTAACATATGACGAGCATTTGATGGCTCAGCGCCTATACTCACTAAAATTTAGAAAAATGAGAGGAGAGCTCAATTGAAATCTATTGATTTTAGAGCATATGTGGAGAGGATGTTTCCTATAGTCTAGGACCAGGAGGCACAGCCTCAGAATATAAGGACATCTTTTTAGAACAGAAATGAGGAGGAATTTCTTTAGCCAAAGGGTAGTGAATCTGTGTAATTCATTGCCACGGATGACTGGGAAAGCCACGTAATTAGGTATATTTAAAATGAAAGTTGAAAGGTTCTTAATTAGTAAGAGTATCAAAGGTTATGGGGAGAAGGCAGGAGAATGGTATTGACAGGGATAATAAATCAGCCATGATGGAATGGCAGAGCAGGCTCGATGGGCTGAGTGGCCTAATTCTGCTCCTATGTCATATGGTCTATTTTTAAAAATGGTCAACAGCAGCATCCGTAGCCTTTGAAAGTGGTGTACAGTACTTCAGTTTAGTGCCACAGAAAGCATTGACATTCCTGAACTGAAGGGCAGTAACAACAGTCTCTGCAACACCAGAATCAGAATCAGGTTTAATATCACTGGCATATGTCATAAACTTGGTTGTTTTGTGACAGCAGTACATGGCAACATATAAAAATTTTAAAAACTACAAATTACATTAAGAAATACATTTTTAAAAATGAAATTAAATAAGTAGCACAAAAAGAGAGCAAAAAAAAATTAAGGTAGTTCACATGGGTTCTTTGCGCTTTCATAAATCTAATGGCAGAGAGGAAACTGTTCAGTAAGTGTGTGTCTTTGGGCTCCTGTACCTCAAACTGGACTGGTCAAAGAACATGAGGCCATCTACAAGAAGGGTCAGAGCCGTCTCTATTTCCTGAGGAGACTGAGGTCCTTTAACATCTGCCGGACGATGCTGAGGATGTTCTCCGAGTCTGTGGTTGGCAGTGCTATCATGTTTGCTGTTGTGTGCTGGGGCAGCAGGTTAAGGGTAGCAGACACCAACAGAATCAACAAACTCATCCGTAAGGCCAGTGATGTTGTGAGGATGGAACTGGACTCTCTCACGGTGGTGTCTGAAAAGAGGATGCTGTCCAAGTTGCATGCCATCTTGGTCAATGTCTCCCATCCACTACATAATGTACTGGTTGGGCACAGGAGTACATTCAGCCAGAGACTCATTCCACCGAGATGCAAGACAGAGCGTCATAGGAAGTCATTCCTGCCTGTGGCCATCAAACTTTACAACTCCTCCCTTGGAGGGTCAGACACCCTGAGCCAATAGGCTGGTCCTGGATTTATTTCATAATTTACTGGGATAATTTACATATTACTATTCAACTATTATGGTTCTATTACTATTTATTATTTATGGTGCAGCTGTAACGAAAACCAATTTCCCCCGGGATCAATAAAGTATGACTATGACTATGGTAGCAAGGAGAAAAGGGCATGTCCTGGGTGATGAGGGTCCTTGATGGGTTGTGTGTTGAAGACGTTCCTCGATCCTGGGGAGTCAGGTTCCAATGATGGAGCTGACTGATTTCGTGACTTTCTGCAGTTTTTCTCGATCCTTGTGCAGTCCCCCTTCCATAATAGACGGTGATGCAGCCAGTGGAAATGCTCTCCACAGTACATCTGTAGAAATTAGTGAGAGTCTTTGGTGTCATACCACGTCTCCTCGAAACTCCTCTTGAAATATAGTCACTATCATGCCTCCTTTGTAACTGCATCAATATGATGGGCCCAGCATAGACCTTCAAAAAACCTTCAAGTTCACACACAAGAACTTGAAACTGCTCAGCCTTTCCACTGGTGATCCCTCAGTGAGGACCGGTGTGTCGTCTCTCGACTTCCCCTTCTTGAAGTCCACAATCAATTCCTTGGTCTTACTGAGGCTGAGTGCAAAGTTGTTATTGTGATAACACCTATCCAGCTGATCTATCGTACTTCTGTACGCCTCCTCACTGTCATCTGAAATTCTGCCAAAGATAGTTGTGTCATTGGCAAATTTATAGACGTCGTTTGAGCTGTGCCCCGGCACACAATCATGGGTGTAGAGAGAATAGAGCAGTGGGCTAAGCACACATCCCTGAGGTGTGCCAGTGTTGACTGTCTGCACTTTGACAGTCAATTTGGTGTCATTCTGGAAACCTGACTACTTCCAATTGAGAGTCATCCTGATGTAGTTTCCAGTTCTGGAGTGCATTTATTGTGTTACCACGCCAAGAACCTCCCATCCCTCCATCCACTACCTGATAATCTCAAATTCAAAGACTGACCTCCTGTCCTGCTTACCCATCCCAAGTATTCAAATGTTTGCCCACATCCTGAATCTACCATCTCCTTCAAAATATGAGGAAGGATATTTCAAATCGCAACCCGATCTATACAGAAGTGCCAGTTTTCAGTCTTCTCTCAGTCAAATACCCTTGAGATCCAGATACCCTCCACCTATGCCTGACAGTTCATACAATTGTGCTCAGTTCCAGTATCAGGCGTACTTGGAGCCACTGCATGGGTTTGTTCAGATCAGCCTCTGTGCCCATCAGGATGGCTGCTCTTACCAATATCGGTTGCTACATCATGCTTGCCACAGGCCGTAGGAGATCAGAAGCATTCTACCATGAGTGGTGCAGAAACTATGTAATGAGAGGTCCAAGGTTAAAACTGAGATCCAGTCTCTCCAATGTCCAGGTCCTACTGGATACCGTCATGGCAGATTCACAGGATGGCAGTCAGTACTGAAACATCCGTCAGATAAGATTGCTGCAACACAGTAATTTTTATGTCTTTACCATTTTCAGCAGTGTCTGCATGCTGAATGTAGTTCAAGTAGCATGCACTGAAGTGGCATCCAAGATATAGGATGTGGTCCACATTTCTAGAGTCTTGTAGGAGACCATTATTGTCAGAGGGTGGTGTTGTACAGCTGGGGAACATTTCTCTTTAGGACATTGAGTGCAACGTCCAGCCCTTCACGTGGTTCAATATTAGCAATTAAAGAATATCAAGGCCTCAGGAGCAGACGGTATCTCTGCTGAAGTTCTAAAACACAGCGGTGAGGAATTTCAACTATAAATCCACAACCTCACTGCCCACGTTTGGGAAGAGTATATACCAAGAGACTTCAGAACCGCCGTAATTCTGAGCATCATCAAGAAAGGAGATAAATGCAGTAACTATAAGGTGATCTCCTAGCTGTCTGCAGCAGAGAAGGTCATGCCAGAATTCTCCCCAACTGTCTCAAACCAATGGCTGAAGAGAAACTTCTCGAACTCTAGAGTGGATGCTGTCCTACAGCCTCATTGGGATAAGATTCATTGCATCCATATTTATCCTTCTTTATTTCAGGAGAAAAGTAGGGAGCAGAAGCAACCATCATAAATGGCTTTTTACAACCTCACTAAAACCCTTGCCTTCACCAGCTGGGACACCGTTTCAAATATGGCTGCGCACAGAAGCTCATCGCCATCACACGTCTGCCTCACGATGGTACACAAGCCATGATACTAATCGACAGATCTTGATCAGACCAGTTTCAGATTGGAATCAGATAAGGCAGTGCTGTTGATCTGACGCTTTCCTTAATCTTTCTTGTCACAGTGCTCCAGATCACCTCCAACAGATTTCCCACTTGAGTGAACCGACTAACCCTACAGCACTCCTGAACCAGGGTTTCTCAAAACTCATACTCAAACTGGTTATACTCGTCATATGTCCTTGAAAAATCCAGAATATACAACGACTTACATTTCATCCCATGTACAGATTCAGTCACACATACCCGAGACAGGCCCAAGTGCAACGACAGGTCTAAACTCGAGAGCCAACCCGCTCTGATACAAGGAAGAGGTTGTGGACTTTGAACCGAACATTAGCCAGAAAAGTGGGCGTACAACAGAGGTGTCATTCAGTGTAAGGTTGTAGGCCAGGTCCCATTCCTTGTTGTTCCACAATCTTCGATGAAGCATCATCTGTAAGTGTTGTTAGGGGGAACAGCAAACTGTCAAGATTACAGAATTAAGGGAGCAGAAACAGTCTCTCATAAGAAATCACAATCCTAACTGAAGGTATATTTATATTATCAATGAGTTCTGTGGAGGACAGTTATGTAAAATGCTGTAGAAGGAACAATGAGGTAGAGAGTTGCCTTGCATGTTTTTAAGTTTGGTATCTCTCCTGCAAAGCTAAGGTACTATATACACAAGTGAAAAAACCCAAACGTGGCATCATTGTAAACAGGAAGAGATTTTGAAATAGCCCCTCTGATATACAAAATGATCAATTTTAGTTACAAATTTTAACCATTTAAGTGCCATTTAAGTTATTTAGCACTCAGATGACAAAAGCTGTATTTATCAAAAGATGGATACTTGTGGAAAGTTTCAAAAACCTATCACATTTTTCAAATAAATTTATAAATCTCTGTTACTTATAGTCCTTTCATCTGTATAACTGCAAAGATTCAATAATTTAATTATGGTCTTAGATACTGGAATAAC
The DNA here is from genome assembly GCF_030028105.1 of Mobula birostris. Classification (NCBI taxonomy): domain Eukaryota; kingdom Metazoa; phylum Chordata; class Chondrichthyes; order Myliobatiformes; family Myliobatidae; genus Mobula; species Mobula birostris. The sequence goes on from NC_092373.1 coordinate 154,552,419, forward strand.
TTATCCAATTACTTGTCCAGTCCTTTCTTGGAATATGTAGGTATTCTTCAGTTTCAGGACACATTTTAACACTGAGAAAGCAAAGCTAAGATTGCTTTTCAGACCCCCTGATGTATCTACTTTCAATAGACATGAGCGCTCGGGGAGCTTGTGATTGAACCATCCATTTTGTTCATTGCCATTCTGCAATAAACTTTGGGAATTGATCCACTTCCTCCTCCTGGCCACATTTATACCCATCATTTGTAAAGATTATTATAATTGCAATAACTCTACCCTATTCATGAAAAATCTGTCCTGCCTGTAACTGTATTTTGTATTTGCTGATAAGAACTCCCATGTATTACTGTTCATATTGTCTGGCAGCCTGTTTGTCAATTGTTCACATTTTCCACATCCACAGTACATTGCAAAGTACTGTGCTGCTGGTGCTGCGAAGAAAAGCTCATTTTCATCTCATTTATACCCTGGATATATCTGCCTATGACAATAAACCTCAACTTGAAATTTGAACTTTTCTTTAGTATTCTGTTACATTAGTTTAAATCTCCCTACTGCACTATTCAGCTTGTCTTGAAGAATTATAATAGTAGTTCCCTAGTACACTTGCTCCTACAAAAAAAAAGTTAATCCATTCTATTTTAACAGCCTTGCAGTGGTATTTTGGCCTTCCTATTTTTCCTTTTCCTTAAACATCAAAAGAGACTACCTGATGAACATCACCCTTGAGGTCCTGTGTATACTTGTCACTGTAGGCTCTGAAGCACAATTCAAGTGAGATTATTCCCACTTCAATTGCAAAGTTTCACAAAACACTGCTGGTTATTGTAAATTCATCTATAAACTGTAAGTGTAAAGACCAGCTGATGTTTTAAATCATCCTGGAAAAATATCTGCTCTGCAGGACTTTTTGATTATACAGGTTTAAAAAATAATAATCAATGAATAATGAATTGTCATATTATTTTAAAAAAAAAGCAGGAAAAAAAACTTACTCACCTCCACTTGCCCATCAGCCTGGCTGGAAACACCATGTGCTCTCTCAGATATCATAACAAGCCTTGTGCCATTTTCCTCAATATAAGCTGTCCTTACAAGAGGGTAGTAGTTCTGAAAAGACCAAGGGGAACATCTATTACAATACCTCAATTGCAATATTCTGAAGGAAAACTGTTATCCTTAATGTTCAAACTTTGATAAGTTATTAATCTCTGTACAATTTTTCAAGAGTTCACTATTTCCATTTGCATGATTAGCTTTTTCAAAGGGAATAACATGAAACCGACGGAAATTTGACTTGCACATTCATGTACATTTTAATAATTTCCTATCAAAACAATGAACAAAATCCAAAAATTCTACTATAATCTTCCAATAGTTGTATGAAATCAGAATCTTTTTCCATTTACAACAAATACAAATGGAATATAATTAAATGCACTTACCCTGGCCAGAGTATTGTTGGTGTGAACCTTATACTGTCTCTTCATCATCTGGTAACCATTACTGTCAGTGAAAATGGTCCTATCTGTTTTCAGATCTGTAGTCATCCTTAAAATTGCTTCCTTGTTTAATTCTAGTGGCCCAACAATATACTCCTGCTCAATTCTACGGCACAATAGTGATCCATCATACCCTTTAGGTACGTTATAGATCCTCGTGAATATTGCATACTGGTATTCATTTGCCAGGGCAGACACATTGCTGTTTAAAACAAAATGTCATTAGCATTTAATGTCCCCTTTTGGGCAGATTTTTTTTCATTTGGCTGTTTCAAAATGAGCATTTATAACGAGTGGACATTTCATGAGCATCTGTGCCAATGAAAAAAAAATACACAACACACAAGAAGACAGGTTTTCTCACACCTATATATCAAAAGTTTGTTTTAATCATGAATTGGAACCAGGAACAAAATTATGGCTGAGATGTAAAACATGGGTGAAAAATAGACTACTCTATTCAGGAGTTCTGGATTAAGCTTCATTGACTAACAAAAACACACGATTCCACCCTTCATTTTGTAAGCTCTATTCGCTTACCCTTTTATGTAACCCTACTCTGCACCCCATTTCCTAACTACAATAGCAGCCCCACGATTTGGTTCTGGGGTCAAGATAAAAACTAAAGATTAACATAAGTGTGTAAGTGTACAGACATTCCCCTAATTTTTCTCCGTTCTTTAGGGTGATCTATTAGGGAGGTTCTCCTCCATCCTGATCAAAAAGGCGCAACAGCTCCTTTATTTCCTGCGAAGCATTAAGAAAGCTCACCTCTGTCCCAGGATACTGACGGACTTTTACCACTGTACCATTGAGAGCATACTCACCAACTGCATCTCAGTGTAGCATGGCAATTGTCCCGTATCGGACCGCAAAGCACTCCAGCGTGTGGTGAAAACTGCCCAGTGGATTATCAGCACCAAATTGCCCACCATTGAGAACATCTACCATAAACGCTGCCTGGGCAGGGCGGAAGCATTATCAGGGATGCATCTCACCCTAACCATGGACTTTTTACTCTCCTCCCATCCGGTAGGTGCTACAGGAGCCTCCGCTCCCGCACCAGCAGGCACAGGAAGAGCTTCTTCCCTGAGGCTGTGACCCTGCTGAACCTCACATCACAGCGCTAAGCAGTATTGCACCCATATTGTGCTGTCTCAGTACTTTTATATTTGTGTGCTGTAGCACTTACATTTCATTCGCAGTTATTTTGTAGATAACACTATTCTTTGCATTTCTGGTTAGCATTTCATTGGCTTTGTATCTGTACTTGGTACAATGACAATAAAGTTGGATGTAATCTAATCTATTAGTCTATCTAAGTGGTTTACCACTTGTAGGCATTAAGACATTGTGCTGTATCAATAACCCACTCATATAAAGATTATTGCTTCCACAGTGACTTTGGCTTGCGTCAGCCACACAGGATTTGTGTGCCATAGTCGGATTGTTCTGATCACATCCATATGAGGTTTGGAGAAAAGAATACAGGTGACTACCTCATGGAAGTACGATGGCACTGTGCTACAACACTTGCGACCTCTCAGCTCCGGGAACCCAGGTGCAGACTTCACCTCTGATGCTATTGACGTGAAGTCTGCACATTCACCTTGTGATTGCATGTGCCTTTACTCCTGTTGGGTATTTCAGTGTCCTCCAACAAACCAAATATGTGCTGATATATAACTGGCTGCTGTTAATCATCCTTAACATGGGTAAAAGAATGAAAGGGTAGCTGCTGCAAGTGGCTGAAAGACCTGCAAGGGTGCAGGGAAATGAGACTGATGGGATTAATCTAATCACAAACAAGAGAGAATAAAATGCTGGAGGAACTCAGCAGACTAGGCAGCATCTATGGAAAAGAGAGCAGTCCATGTTTCAGGCTGAGACCCTTCAGCAGGACTAGAGGGTCTCGGCCCGAAACATTGACTGTGTTCTTTTCCATAGATGCTGCCTGGCCTGCTGGGTTTCTCCAGTACTTTGTGTCTGATGGGAATAATTTGCTAAGAGCGAGCGTGGAACCAATGGGCTAAATCCTTCTCTGTCCCAATGAGTGACAAAGAACGTTTTACTGACGGAGATGTTCATGTTTGGATCAGAATGAAACTGAGACAGCATTGACCTCCGCAATGGGGATATAAGATCCCACAGTAGTATTTAAAAAGAAGCCTTTCAACAAGCAAGATTGTATTGACTTTATATACAGACAAGTTAGTCTAAATTGGCATTTTTAATTTTTCATCCTCGATTAGAAAATCATTAAGTAAGGTCCTTACAGTTCAACATACATACCTATAAAAGTACTGCCTAATTTCGGTTACTAGTGTTCCAGTAATGATTTCTATTCCAACAGACTTTGACACTGTCACCGCTGGTCCATTTGGTGTGAATATGTAATTATCAGAAATTGGGCCCCGTTTTACATCTCCATTAGCGTGGTACTCCAAGAATTCCTGCTTTACTTTGACAGTTTCCTGTGAGGACCTGCCATTTGTACAAAAAGCGAATAAGTATTATAAAAACTGGTTGACGGAATACACCCACCTGGCATTTTCTCATGGCAAGTAGCAACCACGCACTTCAGAACAGCACAGCACAAAGCAGCAAAATTTAAATTAACCCTCAGTGTTCAATACGAATGCAAGATTTATTAAATATGTGTTTCTTCAATGAGGAAGGAGCTACGTGCAATTCAGTTTCAATGTGTTGTAAAATTTGAATCCTCTTCAGAAAATAATGTTTTCTAGATAATTCCCTTCAGGAACATGGATAAGAAAAGCATGCAGAAAAGTATTTTTTATGACCACGTGTCCACGTTTTTGATTGGACTAAAATAAAATGGGGAGTGTTTGAACAATGGAGACGAAGGAATCGAATGGTGCTGAGGGAGGTGCATTAATAAGTCATCACACAATGGGCCTTCCAGCTCATGGGACTGCCAGCACTGCTGAATGTTCCTTGCATGTCAGAGGTCAGGTCGAGAAGTCAGGAAGCAAATATGGGGCATGACTGGTCGGAGTGAGTTCACTAGGCTGTGGCAGGAGGGGAGTAACCATGTACATCTGACACAGATCATGCCTCATCAATATGCGCTGCCCATGGTCCAAAGTTCCTGGTCAAATTTCAATAATGGCACAATTTGATCTGTAAATCATTGCAGTCTCATGCCACTCCATTCTTGGGCTACTGAAAGCAAAATAACCTGGGTACGGATTTCTTGGCCATTGCGTTTACTATTTGATCTGTGCTAAACTGGCTATTATCAACAACCCCAGCAGGAAACGGCACTCAAGTTATACAGAATGGTCACAGATAAGATTCTGAAGCAGAGAAAGGAGAGAATGATTAATGCTAACAAAAACAATTCAATTTCCTTAGCTGGATTGCGAGTTGCAATTTTTGAGTTAAAAGTTCAATATTTTATAAATGTATTATAGGACAGATTTGTACTGTGCTACAGGCTGTTTTCTACACAGGAGAACAATCATCATTTATATTCATAATTACACAATGTAGAGGTTTCCAAGAGAAACAAGCTGTTATTTCCATTTTATGCAAATCCAGAAAGAAAAGTTTGTTATTGCACACTACATCAAATTTTGAACCACATTTCCACTGTTCCAACACACTGGAGTTTAAATGAAGAAAGGCTATTTCTGTAAAGCTTGATTTACATACCTGTCGGTGATGCTGTGCAACAAGTTAGTATCTTCGTTGAGCAACAATAAATAGCACTCATTCATCACTGGGAACAGTCTAAGGCCTTGATTTTTCAATTTGCCAACTAATTTTCTGTCAAATGCAATCTCTTTCCCTACGTACGAGGTTGGTTCTTGAGTACATTGGCCTTCTAGGCCCTTGGTGCAAATTGGTTTTGTTGCTTTTACTAAGTACCTGCAATAACTGAGAGCATCCAGCCTTACGAGAACATACAGATCAAAAGAACTGTTGGAGCCTGCAGATTTTTGAATCTGCAACAGAAATGGAAAAGTGCATCATTTAATTATTTCATCAACTATCAATTATTTCAGTGTTTACTTACTCAAGGAAATACATTTTTTAAAAAACAAGAGACAAAATTATTACAAATTCACTGAAAGTTTACTAATTTCAACCCCTTCTCAGCTGGATTCACCTTTTGCTGACCAGCTCTTGTCCCACCCTTTCCCCCTCACCTCTTTATGCTGACTATGTCTTCGCTACTATTTCAGCCCAGATGAAGGATTTCAACCCAGAATATCGACTGTCCACTTCCTGCCACTGATGCTGCCTCCAGCAGTTCGACATTTGATTATTTACTTGCTAGTTTCACTCCAGGTCATTTAACCCTCAAGTTTAGGTGAGCCCTGATGCTCCAAAGCTCTGGTGAGAGAGAGCAGGTGTACAATTTGCTCCCAGGCTAGTTCCATTTTATCTTCACCTCTTTCAGGGAAGTGCTATAAGACAGAATTCTCTCTTCTGATCTTAACTTCCCTACACTTAGCTTGACTCAGATCTGAAGAGGACAATGCTGAACAAGGAAGCAAAATCAAGTCCATTTTAGCGTGTGGAGCACATAACTTGATCCTCTGGGGGCGGCCTGCGGTTCTCCGAGTATTTAGCCTGAGGCCCCATTTCAACAATGCTGATAAAGTCTCAAGAGCCTGCTGTCAAAGAGGACATTAGGTATAGACCACTTAACACCACGTAACACTCAGGTGACTATTCTCAGGTATCTGGGTCTGTGCAGCGAGAAAAAGGCATTACTGGTGCCATCAAGAGTGAGATGTTGTCATAAGAGTTCAAGTTACAGATGGAGAGCAGGCGCTGAAATCCCAGGAACTGTGAATGCCAATCTGGTCCTTTCAGTGGGGGGAGAAGCACTCTTCTCCCCCTCCACTTGCAACTTTTCAACTGCAGATGATCTTCCTAATAGAGCCCTTTAGTAATAATACACCAGGACAGACTCATTTTGTAGTGGAGCTTCACAGACACAGAGCTGATGCTCCACTTGTGCCTGGGCGATGGATGTCTCGTTTGCCTGTGTGGTGTGGTGATGCACAGTTCTGCCTCCGATCCTTCATACTGAGCACTCTGCTCCCAAAAATCTGTTATTCAATCACATAAAAAGCAAACGCCTTCATGCTGTGTGGGCCTCATTGACAAGGTCAACGTTGATTGCCCAACCTTATTGCTTTTTTCAAAAAAATAGCTTTTTGAGCTGTTTCAGAGCTCAAAAGTCAGAGCTGTCAAGAGTCAAGACATTGTTATGGTATGGAGTCACATACTAGATCCCTACTAACCTGCTGAGCTTTTTTCAGCAACATCAGTTTTTGTTTAAAGCTCCTAGTGACACCTGTGATACAAATAACTGATTTATCTGCTTCTTGCTGGCATTGTTTGGGAGCCAAATTTTAGCATATATACCAGGAAAATATCATTTCTTCACTTCATTCAGTGCCATGCCATCCTCTACATCAAGCACGTAAAACTGACTCAGTCCTACATCTGTCAGAGCACCTGTTCTTGCAGACTTTGCAGGGAAGCTTGACACACTTTCATCTGCCTCAGACGTGGAAGTGGTTTTACTTGCGTGAATGGAAAACAAAGATCATCTTTTCTGAGACAGTTCTTAAAAAGCAATTTCAAAGGCGGATTTCTCTCAAGCGAGTTTAGACAGCAGAAATATGAACCCCTTTTTGTCATATGCTTTGCATATTTATAAGATTACTTATTGTAATCACATCAATGCTCTCAGCAAAAAGTATCCAATACCTGTGATGGTACAGCATTTCCTGCATCGTCATACACATTGATCATTGAATCAGCAACCGTGATATTAATAATCGTTGTGATGTTCCATCCAAGAGGATTGTATACTGTGATCTGTAAAGAATCATCCTCTTTCAAAATAGGGAGAAAAAGAATAAGTCAGACTTTCAGGAGAAGTGTGAGCATGTTGATTGCTATTCACTATCAATTATGCTGATTAACCATCACCAATTATTTTTAAAAATTACCAAAATGACCCAAGTCATGAAATAATTATAATGTTACGATCATATGTCCAAAAATACATCTTTGTCACTGTACGATTACTAACATGAAAAGTAATAGAATTACGATTACTGAGCTTTTAAATGGGTATTCTTGAAGCTAATTTTTCCTCAATAGCCCTATATTGGCTAGATCAAAATGAAAAGAACAATGCTACTTGCCTCACTATGCCATGAATTTAAATTTTAAAAATACAAGTGTTTTTACTGACAGCTTTCTTGGTGAATCTGTACATATCTTTTGCCCAGTTAACACTGAATACTTGTCGCCAGTTAAAATGAAAGCTATCGTTAATGTTCAAAGAGACTTTGCTTCTTGGTTATGGAGCCAGCCATACCTCTATTTCTGGAGTCCTGTCTGTACGGAAGAGGATAATCAAAGTTACTCTTCCTGCCATTCAAAGTTTCTTGAAATATGGCAGCCATTACCAATTTCACAGCCCTCATCCCTTGCAGTAGGTGATCCATGTACATATCTCTCACCTTGGGAGATTCTGTTCCAGTTATACCATCATGATGTTGTACCTAGCACAGAAGCGTTAATATTTCCATTCACATAAAACAAAAATATATGATTTTTGAGGAGAGTTTAATCATTTTTTACTTCAATTTCAGTAGAGGAGATTCTACAATTAAGCACACATTACAAGGCAATGTATGTTTTTTTTTTGTTTATTGGGTGGTAAATAGTTTCACTGCAAATCAGCAGCTTACACCCTGTGGGCAAGTACGTTTCAGTGATATAGAGCTGTTCATGTTCATGTTCTTCTACATTATGCTGTAGAAGATCCACCTTGTTTCTTTGTCACCTATTGGTTTCCAAATGTTTAGAAATGAAAATACTCTTACTTTCTATATTAAAGAACAACCACTCCTTCATTAATTACTAACTTCTCCAACCATTGTTGTTGTCCCAGGTACAGTTTGATGACATTTCTATTCAGCACCTTGGGATGCTTTATTACAATAGCTATCTAATGGTAGCTACATTTCCTCTTGTTTTTAATATGCTTAAATAAATACAAATTCTATTCAACAGAAGCTGTGACTAATTTTTAGATTGTTGTTGCAAATTAAATTATAATAATTTTAACATCAGCACTTCACTTAAAAGCACACACATCAGTGCATTTTCTGGAAATTTACAGAATTTAAAGGATGGTGACATAGCAACATAAGTTTACATCCAACACAAATCACTTAAATCTCAGTTCAATTAGCACCCAGTAATTTACAAAGCATCCCATTATTTGTTATGCTATCATTTGACTACATTAGGCTGTATGCTTCGTCCCTGCTCTACTCACTTGACACCTATTACTGTGTGGGTAAGCACATCTCCAATACCAAATTTAAGTTTGCTGACAACACCATCATAGGCCAAACCAACACATCAGAGGAAGAGTGAAAATCTGGCTGAGTGGTGCCAGATATTCAATGTCAGCAATACCAAGGAGCTGATTATTGACTGCAGGAGAAGCAAACCAGAGGTCCATGAGCCAGTTCTCATCAGAGGACCAGAGGTGGAGAGGGTCAGAACTCTAAATTCCTCAGTGTTATTATTTTGGAGGACCTGTCCTGGGGAACAACACTTAAGTGCAAATATAAAGAAAGCAAGGCAGCACCACCACTTCTTTAGGAGTTTGCAGAGATTCCGAATGATATCTAAAACTCTGTCAAACTTCAACAGACGTGTAGTGGAGAGTATATTTACTGGCTGCATCACAGCCTGCATGGAAACATCAATGCTCTTGAACGGAAAATCCCATGAAAAGTAGTGGATGCGGCCCAGTCTATCACAAAGTCCTCCCGACCATGGAGCACATCTTCATGAAATGCTGTGACAGGAGAGCAGCATCTATCAATAGGGACCCCCAAACACTCAGAGCATGATCTCTTCTCATTGCCGCCATCAGGAAGAAGGCACAAGAGCCTCAAGACTCATACCACTGGATTTAGGAACAGTTATTGCCTCTCAATCATCAGACTCTTGAACCAAAGGAGATACTTCATTCAACTCCACTTGCCCCATCATTGAAATGTTCCCACAACCTACAGACTCAATTTCACGGACTCTTCAACTCATGCTCTTGATATTATTGCATGTTTATTTATTTATTATTAGTACCCTTTTTTATATACTTTGACTGTTTGTTGTCTTCTGCACTCTGGTTGAATGCCCTAGTTAGGCAGTCCTTCATTGATTCTGTTATGGTTATTACTCTATAGACTTAATGAGTATGCCCACAAGAAAATGAATCTCAGGGTTGCATATGGTGACATATATGTACTTTGCCAATAAATTTACTTTGAACTTTGAATTTCTTTACATCTACACCAGCTAATAACAATAGGTCTGTGAAAAAAGACAGATGTAACAGTTGAATGTCATCAAAAAAACAATTTATATTTCTTCATAGAGTACTTTCCTTTGGGGTATTGGCACATTTTCATAAAATCTTCCACATTCCTCAGGAAAAGTTAGTGTTTCCCATCCCAAGCAATCAGTTAATTTAATGTTCTATGGTACTTCTCAACAATATACCTTATAATAATACACAGGTGTCCCAAAGTTATGAACAGTCTGACATGTACAGCTTGTACATAGAAACCAGGAGAGTAGATTCGCTGGATGCTGTGGGGCTGCAGGCATCTTCTGCTGTGTGGGAAATTGGTTTGGAGCAATATATGAATGACTGAGTTAATCATCCTGCTTTAACTACACGTTGCTTCTGGGTAGCCTGTGTGCTGATTTAAATAACTTCTGGTCAGTCTCATTTTTGATGTGCAAACTGCCTGTGTTACGAACAGTTCTCTGTAACAGAACCCTACTGTAACACAAAAGGGTCTCTATCTATATTTTGGACATGTTAAATGTATCCTATTGGAAACTGTGAGAAAAATTACTGGAGTGTAAATTCAACCTTAGTCAGCAGGCAAAACTGTAGTAAATATGTGTTGAATCTTGTTTGTGAAATAAGCTAGAGTTATACACAATTTCACATGTGGGTGAGGATGAATTTCTGCCTCTGTTTGCTATAATGTTCACTATTCTTCTTAAAAGACAACAACTTAGAATATTTACATCCCAAGTAAATACAGTTGTTCACCATACCTCTGATACAGCCCATCTTAGCTGCTGAATTTTGTGAAGGGCCCAGAATTTATCAATAGATCCCAATGGGTATTTCATGAGATACAAAGTGAAAAGAGATTCACAAGCATAAAGGAAAGAATTTGCTCTTCGGGCCAATCCTTTAAGTATGTTCCGAGAGGCATAAAATCCAGTCCAGGCCTGAAATGGCTCTGAAATTAGATAGGTAACATACTTCAACATGAATAGTAAAATAATTATATAAAGTTTTAATTTACAGTGTGGAAAGAATTCATCAATAAACAAAGTACGTAGAGTGGCCTGTATTTCAGTGTTAACACTCTGTGTTAGGCAAATGGATGGATCTCAGCTCTATCAATGTCAATAAGGAGAAATAATTCACTTATTCACAGAAAGAAGCTAGGAAATAACATGGATTATATACTTAACCCAAAATAAGATTCAAGTATTTTCAGGTGGGCCATTTTTAGGTGTTTGGATGCCAATTCTTGCAAGCAATTTTTTGGATGGTTTAACGAAAGCCAAATATATTTGAGATTTTAATTCTATGACCATTTATAACCAGAGGGTGGCAAAGGAACACAACTAACAGGCTCTTTCCTGAGCTCTGGTGCTGTCTGTTTGGAGTTCGTATGTTCTCCCTTTGCCTGTGTGCGTTTACCCCTCCCACATCCCAAAGACTGGATGGATAATAAGCTGCTGTAAATTGCTCCTACTGGTAGAATAGTTTTTTGGGAATGTGGGGGAGATTGGATACAGGAAATGTCGAGGAATGGGATTTTTCTGTGAGCAATCGAAGGGCTCTTCTATGGCAAATGGAAATATTAAATATAAATTGCTTGCCCTTGTCTGGTTGATCTTTACTTGAATGGAATTGCTAGCCATAACAATAAATTAATACAATAAGGTTTTGATCCTGATAAATACTCATCACCCAGAACCGCTTGAAAGTCAGAAATGAACATCAACAGCAAGTTGCAGAGATTCACAAACAGAGATATGACGGGTGAGCGAGCAGCCGCGGTAAGAGCAGCCGCCAGTCAGCCTCACAAACTAAAGGAGTGAGTGAATAAGTGAGTCTGCTCTGCACTCCTAATTCTGCAACGGCCCATTCCCACCTGGCAGAAGATCCCTGCCACCCCAGTGGAGCTGGCAAATGGCAAATTCATGCCCGTCTTTCAAATGCCATTCGGGTGTGCAGTGTGTCCCTAAATTGAGTGCTTCTAGCCCAGGAAAGACATGTAATTCCTTTCCGTGTGTCAATGAGAAGCAAAAAGAAAATCAATGACCAGCATAGCAAAGATTTCTACATCACCCTTGATGCTGGAGCTTTTATATTTGTTGGGCAAATATGGCAGCAGGCAGAAGGGACAGCATTTCGAACAATTCCAACTTTCTGCACTGGGGACAAACATCTGGTTTCAAATCCACAACAATTAAGTGTACTAAACCACAATGGGAATTCCATCAATGAAATAGTAAAAAGCAAGAGTATTCGTATCTAAAACAGGGAATTCAAATCCAGTTAAAGTGGACATTTTGGCATGAACTGGGGCAGAAGATGTTTAATGGTGCTCAGATCAATGAAATAAGTTTGCAGGCTTACTGAGCACCGCACTCAAATACCTCAAAAGCTCACCAGACTAGTTAAAACCATTCAGCCACCAGCCACCAGCCACCACAGGAAGACTAATTGGTCTTAAGTGTTTGGTGGTGCAAATTATCAACAACCCAAATACAGCCACTCACACTGGGACATCATTGGCAAACCCTTCAACCATTAACTACCTTCACTTACAATCTTCCTCAATGAATGGTAAATTGATAAACTGGTTTACTATTGTCACAAGTACTAAGGTACAGTGAATTGCAAGTGGATCATGGTTGTTTGGAAGGCTGGAATTAACTTGTGCCATGCCCGGCATCTCAAAGCACTTCATGGTGGTGACCTTCAGAGCCAATGAGCAATAGTCATTAAGGAACTTTACTTTGTTTTTCTTAAGTAATCGGATGCTATTGGTCTTCTTAAAGCAGATGAAAACCTCAGATTGAAGCAGGGAGAGGTTAAAAGTGTCTGCAGATACCTCTGCCAGCTGAACTGCACAGGATCTAAGGACAAGGCCAGGTACACCATCCCGGTCAGATGGTTTACATGGGTTCACTCTCCAGGTTGCTTAACATTGTTACAAACAGGTTGGGGGGGCGGGTTTAGCGGGCGGTAATGGGGAAAAGCTCCCAATACCGGGTGGGGGGGCAGGTTTAGCAGGTGGTAATGGGGACAAGCTTCCACTACCGGGTGGGGGGGGGGGCGGGTTTAGCGGGTGGCAATGGGGACAAGCTTCCACTACCGGGTTGGAGGGGCAGGTTTAGCGGGTGGTAATGGAGACAAGCTTCCACTACCGGGTGGGGGGAGGGGCAGGTTTAGCGGGTGGTAATGGAGACAAGCTCCCAATACCGGGTGGGGGGGCAGGTTTAGCAGGTGGTAATGGGGACAAGCTTCCACTACCGGGTGGGGGGGGGGGGCGGGTTTAGCGGGTGGCAATGGAGACAAGCTCCCACTGCCTATTAAATGCTCTTGCCCTTCACTTGTAGCTTAGTTACTAAGCCCAGTGGAACCATTTCTACTGACAGGAGAAGGGGCACAGTTGGATTACTGGTGCATTAAAACCGGTCACTTCGGGCAGATGGAGCTTGTCAATCATGGTTGGCAGCTCACCTAGGTGAACGAAAACTGATCTCAAACATCTGCTGCCTTGTGCTATACCTACTCATTGGGAAGGCTGCGGGAGTAAACCCCGAGGGAAAAGTCCAGAGTTGGGGTTCCTAAGGCAGTCCTATATTGAGTTCAATGGTGACTGCCGTTGGTGCCAAACTGTATCGGTCTCTGCCATTCCTTTGGGTTCCTCAGATGCATGGAGAGGAGGAGCTTGCTACATGGGCAACAGCTTGCTCTCCATATCGTTCTGCCCAGGATTGCATATCTAGACAGCTAGGATGCAATATCCATGATCAATTTTGACCCACAAGAGGCCCTCGACTCAACTCAACTCTCCAGAAGACTGACCTTATGTCTGCAACTGTGACTGTAGGTTAAAGTGCTCTGTGCACCTTACGCACACCCAAAATTTGCAAGTTAATCAATTCTTTTTACGCACGACAGCAAAATTTGCCATTTCAGATAAACTAACTTGTTAAAAAATATATTTATGACTTCACTTCATAGATAACCTGGAACAGCTCTAAATTGCAAAATAAAACCTTAAACAATTTTGTGAACAATGACTTTGCATTTATTTTGTTGCAGCCACTAATCAGTCTTAGAATGTGTTTGAAGAATCCTCTATATAAAGTATTCTTCTTGTCAGGCAGTAACAGAACAACTCTTAAAATTGCATTCATGCTATTATTACTGGTACATGAATAGAATGAATGTGCACAATGACTCCCTCTGCAGGAACTAGCGGGATTCAGCAGAGCTAACAAAATGAATAGCAAGAGATGCCAAGAATGACACTTCACAGTTTTTGTAGTGTTTATAGTAAACTAATCAGCATCATTTTCTGACTTAAAAAGTCCTGAAATTACCTCACAACACATAATCCCAAATACCAAATGACTCATGTCACTATCTTAAGTACTTTTGTAATATTAGGCAATTACATCAATATAATAAACACTTTGTATTAAACAACTCTCTACAAATGAAGTGTGGGTTCATTAGACTGATTTCTGGGATGGAAGTGGGCTAACCTGAACAAGAAAAGCTGGACTGCTTTCACCAGAGTTTAGGCGAAGGAAGGAGACCTACAACATTCTGAGAGGGAATGACAGGTTGAAAGGCTATTTTCACCAGACGAAGTGAAGAAGAAAGACATTTAGGACAGTGATGAAAATAAATTTCTTTATTCAGGGAATTGCAATTCTTTACCAATGAAGGACTCAGTTACTTAGGACAAGAAAAACATATGGACTCTTCAAAACAAAGGAAAGCAGAGGATCTGAGGATGTAGCAAGAAAGCAGTAAGCTGCAATCTTACCAAGTGTTCAATTGGGCTTTGGTGCTACGATCTACTCCTGATTCTATCTCATTTTTAAATTTTTACTAGTATTAAATGAAAAGAGTCACAACCACTTCTAAAGATTTCCTTAGCATTGGAATAGATTTTAAATGACTGAACTTTATTAAGAGCAATATTTTTGCACACTAACTTTAGTTTAAAATATGATGTTGGAAACTCCCAGATGCTGCCCTTTCTATGGGTTGCTGTGGAACACCACAAGTTAACCCAATCAATATTGCCATCTTACATTGACCCAGATATTGTTTAAGGGATCATTGAGCAAGCATCGGAAAGGTTTCAAAAGATATGAGCCAAATGCTTGCAAATGGGACGGGCTTGGATGGAGCATCTTGGTCAGTATGGACCATTTGGGATGAAGGGTCTTTTTTCTTGCTGTATAACTCTGTGAGTCAAAGATTGATTGTTCCGAGAGCAAACCCCAATGAAAGAAAGAAACAACATAAGGCTTAAGGCATCACCACAACAAACTACTGAGATTCCTTCATTAGATCATTGATACATTTGACAATTTACTTAATTCTGCACAATAACAAGAGTTTTCACATGAATATAAAAAGAAAGTGTTTTCTCCAAAATTAGTACCTGAGGAGTACGGGAGAAAATCCTGACTCTTTCGGATGTCCCAAGTCAGGTTTGCATTGTGAATTGCTTGAAAATATTCACTCAATGTTGCATATTGCACTGTGACTCCAAATTTATCCCGATGTTGGTTGACATAATCCATTAATGGATCCATGTTCTCAAACTGTACAGAGGCATTGAAAAACTGCTTGTCACAGCCCTGTGAGCAAAACGATAGGAGGCAAAGATAAAAGAAGCAGTTTCACACAAACTGCTAATATTGTTTCATGAATCAGTAACTTGTACTTCTGAACATGGAAATCTTTACAGCTTAATGAACAAGTGAGATTGCTATTGTGATAAATTAATGCAGATGTAGAGTTTATGCAAAGACAAGGAGAAAGCTTACTGAAAAACTGTGTAAGGGAGAATAGAGTTTTGAAAGGATGGGAGGGGTAGTTGAGTTCATCGTGTCGAAGGAGCAGCTGCTGGTGGTGAAAACAAAATAGTATAAGCTGGCATCGGTAAGCTAAAAAGACACATGAATGTACATTATTAAGATAGGAGTATGTATGAATTAGTGGGTGAGAATAATGACTTTGAATTTGATGCACAAGGATACTGCAAGCCAGGTGGCAAAGATAGGTCAAGAGGTACGTGGTAGTTGTCATAAGTTAGCATCAGTTGCATTTTGCAAAGACTGAAACCCGACAGGACTACAAAGAAATAATTTTAAGTTTTGGGGACTTAAAAAGAGACAACCAGATGTGGAAAATCTCTTGGTTAAGGGGTTGCTTTTGGAAAAGATAGGTTAAATGGATAGATGGAAATTGAGTTCAATCAATGCAGAAACACCAATGTTCCGCCACAAGAGTTGAGCTAAAGCAGGGGTCCCCAACCTTTTTTTGCACTGCGGACCGGTTTAGTATTGATAATATTCTTGCGGACCGGCCGACCGGGGGTGGGGGGGGGCGGGTGTAGGGTTGCCAACGTACAAGAGTTGTAGTCAAATAAGTTGTGTTTGCCCCGAGAAAGACTACAATGACCATGAAACCTTGCACGGGCACCAGTGCGCATGCATGATCTGCCGATTTCTTCCCCCCCACCCCCCCCGGCAAATCATTTTTGGAGATTCTGTTCGATTGGGGGGTTGGGGGTGGTTGTTAATCATGACCAGAATATAGGTGATAAGAGGCTAATACACTCAATTTCGTTTCTAAAAGGGTTTATCTAACGAATTTAATGTTAAACACACAGCGCATATTTTCCTCGCATGAATATAGTGATAAGTCAATTATCAGGGGAGCTTGAAGTAAGTGTTGAACGAACTTCCAGTAGAAGTGGTAGAGGCAGGTTCGATATTATCATTTAAAGAAAATTTGGATAGCTATGTGGACAGGAAAGGAATGGAGGGTTATGGGCTGAGTGCAGGTCGGTGGGACTAGGTGAGAGTAGCATTTGGCATGGACTAGAAGGGCCGAGATCGCCTGTTTCCGTGCTGTAATTGTTATACGGTTATATAGGTCACTTATAAGTCAATACCATCATAACATTTTAAGATATTAAACACACAGCACATATTTTCCCCGTATGAACATATAAAATAATTGCAACACACCAATATCGCTGAATCAGTGGGAGCCCTGGGCTTGTTTCCCTGCAAGAAGTCAGTCCTATCGAGGGGTGATGGGAGACAGCGATTCCCGAAGGGGGTTCCTTATGTCCAGTCTATTCCGCGATTTAGTTTTTGTTGCATTCATTGCAGATACGTTGCAACGTTTTCAGTGCTTTCGTGGCTATCTCAGGATATTCAGCCTTGACTTTGATCCAGAATGCCGGCAGAGATGTTATGTCAAACATACTTTTCAGCCTGCCGTCATCTGCGAGCATGAGGAGTTGATCTCCTTCCCGCGCTGCCATGGATGACACGTGTGTAATGACCTCGCGCGCGTACAAGCTCAACAGTGGGCGTGACAGGGAATGAGGAAAGGTGCAGCTGACTCATATCGCCAAATCATATCGTTTCCTCACAGCCCAGTGGTTGGGGACCGCTGAGCTAAAGGTTACAACCAGGCCAATGGAAAAGAGCTGACGCTGGAGATGTAAAGGAGATGAGAGGAACCAAAACAGACTCCTTCAGTTTTCTGACATTTAGAAGAGGAAGTATAGACTTACCAGGTTTTGTCACTGTTTTAACAATTCGGTGATTCAAACCTGATAATGTCAACAGAACCTTCATGCACGAATGACTGTTTGACACTGATGCAAAAAGGTAGAAACCAGTCAACAGAAATGAGAATTAGATAGAAAAGGAATGAATTATACTTAGTCAGCTGCTTCATCAGTGACCTTCCTTGACTGATAATTGCATCATTTTAAAATTAATTTCACAACTCCTCAGCAAATGAAAGACCAGGACATCATTCAAGAATGTGCTGACAAAGTGAAACCTGAATTCACCTATCCTGTCAGTGGCACTACCACCGCTGAGTGCCCACCAGCTATATCTTGGGGGTAACTCAACCAGCCAGCCACACATATACAGGGCAGATCAGACACTGGACAACTTTCCGTGAACCTCTTGCTTCCTGGTGCCCCAAGGCCTTTCTACCATCTGCAAGGCACTCTAACCAGATCTGTGGAAGGAACTGCAGTGGCAACAAGTCAAAAGAAGCTTAACACCAAGCAGGACAAAGTAGCCCATCTGACTGGCAACCCCATTGACCACTCTAAACATTTATTTCCTCCATCATCTACACAAAGTGGCTGCAATAGACAGCATTTACCAAGTGTATTGATGTTACTCATCCAGGCTACGCTGACATCACTTCCCCAACCTCTACCCGAGGGCAGCAAATGCTGGGCCACAGCAGTACCCACAGGTTCCCCTCCAAGCCACACTGCATCTTAGCAATATAGTCGGTCCTGTAACCATTACTGGTTTCAAATCCCAGAACACTTCCCAACAGCATTACTATGGTACCTTCACCAGAGGGGATGCAGTACTTCAATATGGCAGCTTACTGCCACCTTCTCAAGTACCACTACAGGATGGGCAATAATTATTGGCCTCCGACCATGCTTCAATCCAAGAAATAATTAAATAACAAAAAAACTGACTTGTTCACTTATAAATTACATGAAATGAACTCAATTTCTCACTTATTAGAATTTATTTACTTTAATGTGTACATTATTTAAATGTCAACTCTTTAAATAAGTCACAAAGCACATAACTGCATGTCAAATATACATGAATTGTTCAGGATTTTGAAACAATCATCTTGCTTATACATTTCAGTACTTACCCACGGCCACAGGACGTGATTGGATCTGAACCAGGCTGCCCTCTCCTTTATGTTTGCTACCATGGTCTCTGCATAGGCGTGAACTGTCTGAGTGGTCACTGGGAGACTCATATTGGGGTAAATTCCATCTTTAGGAGGGTCAGGAAACACCGCAATTCCATTCCAGTAAAAGCCAGATCTAAACCACATCAACAAAGTTATATAAGCCCTCACATCAAACTGATCAACAGTAACATTTTTCCTTCTGTATTACAAGACAATTTCACATTATTTTACCACCTAACCAATGGGTACAGAGTCATAGAGTTACAGAGCAATACAGCAGGAACATAGGCCCTTCAGCCCATCTTGTCCATGCCAACCATGGTACCCATCAAGCTAATCCTGTTTTCCTGCGTTTGGCCCACCCTACCCACATACATGTCGAAACATCTTTAAATGCTGTTACTGTACCTGCCCCTACCACGCCCTCTGGCAGACTCACTCCATATCTGCAGAATCTCTTGTGTTTATGATTTGCCACTCCATATACCCATCACCCTCTGAATAAAGAATCTTCTCTTCGGTCCCTATTAAATTTTTCAACTCTCACCTTAAACCTGTCCCCTCTAGTTCCATGTTCCCTTTTCAAAGGAAAAAGACTACGTGTGTGTTTACCCTATTTATAAACTTCATGATTATATATACTTCCATGAGGTCACCGCTCAATCTTCTACATTCAAAGGAGTAAAATCGTACCCTACCCAACTTCTCCCAAAATCTCGGCCCTCTAGTCCAGGAAGCATCTTCACAAATTTTCTCTATACTCTTTCCAGTTTAATGATGTCTTTTCTCGAACAGAGCAACCAAAGCTGTATACCATAGTTTAAGAGTAGTTTCACCAACATCTTGTACAATACAAATACAACTTGATGTCCAAACTCCTACACTTAATGCCAATTAATGAAGGCCAGTGTGACAAATATTTTCTTCAACATCTGTCTACCTATAACGCTGCTTTCAGCACACGATGTACATATTCCCTCCATAACGCTGCTTTCAGCAGTGTAGGTATTCCCTCCATAACGCTGCTTTCAGCACAGTGTACGTATTCCCTCCATAACGCTGCTTTCAGCACAGTGTACATATTCCCTCCATAACGCTGCTTTCAGCACAGTGTACGTATTCCCTCCATAACGCTGCTTTCAGCACAGTGTACGTATTCCCTCCATAACGCTGCTTTCAGCACAGTGTACGTATTCCCTCCATAACGCTGCTTTCATCACAGTGTACGTATTCCCTCCATAACGCTGCTTTCAGCACACGATGTACGTATTCCCTCCATAACGCTGCTTTCAGCACACGATGTACGTATTCCCTCCATAACGCTGCTTTCAGCACAGTGTACGTATTCCCTCCATAACGCTGCTTTCAGCACAGTGTACGTATTCCCTCCATAACGCTGCTTTCAGCACACAATGTACGTGTTCCCTCCATAACACTGCTTTCAGCACAGTGTACGTATTCCCTCCATAACGCTGCTTTCAGCACACGATGTACGTATTCCCTCCATAACGCTGCTTTCAGCACAGCGTACGTATTCCCTCCATAACGCTGCTTTCAGCACAGTGTACGTATTCCCTCCATAACGCTGCTTTCAGCACACGATGTACGTATTCCCTCCATAACGCTGCTTTCAGCACAGTGTACGTATTCCCTCCATAACGCTGCTTTCAGCACACGATGTACGTATTCCCTCCATAACGCTGCTTTCAGCAGTGTACGTATTCCCTCCATAACGCTGCTTTCAGCACAGTGTACGTATTCCCTCCATAACGCTGCTTTCAGCACAGTGTACGTATTCCCTCCACAATGCTGCTTTCATCACAGTGTACGTATTCCCTCCATAACGCTGCTTTCATCACACGATGTACGTATTCCCTCCATAACGCTGCTTTCAGCACAGTGTACGTATTCCCTCCATAACGCTGCTTTCAGCAGTGTACGTATTCCCTCCATAACGCTGCTTTCATCACAGTGTACGTATTCCCTCCATAACGCTGCTTTCATCACACGATGTACGTATTCCCTCCATAACGCTGCTTTCAGCACAGTGTACGTATTCCCTCCATAACGCTGCTTTCAGCAGTGTACGTATTCCCTCCATAACGCTGCTTTCAGCACAGTGTACGTATTCCCTCCATAACGCTGCTTTCATCACAGTGTACGTATCCCCTCCAGGAGATGATAAGACACAGGAACAAAATTAGGCCACTCGGCCCATCAGGTCTGCTTCGCCATTCCATCGTGGGTGGTTCATTATCCCTCTCAACTCCATCTTCCTGCTTTCTTCCTATAACCTTTGATGCCCTGACTAATTAAGAACCTATCAACTTCTGTGACTTGGCCTCCAAAACTGTCAGTGGCAATGAATTCCACAGATTCGCCACCCTCTGGCAAAAGAACTTCCTTATTTCTGTTTTAAATGGATGTCCCTCTATTCTGAGGCTGTGCACTCAGGTCCTACTCAACCACAACAGGAAGCATCCTCTTCATATCCACTCAGTCTCAGACCTTTAATGGGTTTCAATTAGATACCTCCTTCATTCTTATAAACTCCAGTGACTACAGGCCTTGAGCTACAAACTGTCCCTCAAACATTAACCCTTTCATTCCTAGAATCATTCTCATGAATCTCCTCTGGACCCTCTCCAATGCCAGAACATCCTTCTTGGACCAAAGCTGATCACAATACTCCAAGTGTATTCTTAGCACTGCCTGATAAAGCCTCAGCATCACATCCTTGCTCTTATATTCTAACCCACTCAAAATGTTAGCATTATACTTGTCTTCCTTACCACCAACCTAAAATGCAAGTTAACCTTTAGGGAATCCTGCACAAGGACTCCCAAGTTCCTTTGCACCTCAGATTCTGAGGGAACTTTCTCCATTTAGAAAATAGTCTACACCTTTATTCCTTCTAACAAAGTGCATGACCATACACTTCCCTACACTATATTCCATCTCCCATTTCTGTGCCTATTCTCTCAATCTAAGTTGAAGACTCCTTGCTTCCTCAACACTATCTGCCTCTCTACCCGTCTTTGCATCATCTGCAAACTTAACCACAAAGCCATCAATTCTGTCATCCAAATTGTTTATATATAACATGAAAAGAAGCGGTCCCAACACCAATCCCTGCAGAACACTACTAGTCACCAACAGCTAACCAGAAAAGGCCCCTTTTATTCACACTCTTTGCCTCCTCCAACCTATCCATGCTAGTATCTTTCCTGTAACACCAAGGGCTCTTAGCTTGTTAAGAAGCCTCATGTGAAGTAGCTTGTCAAAGGCCTTCTGAAAATCTAAATAAACATCCTCTACGGACTCTCCTTTGTCTACCCTGCCTATTATTTCCTACAACAATTCCAACACTTTACCCTTCTCTGCTGAGCCTCAGAGCTGGCTGCAGTGCCACTGGCCTGACTGCTGCTGCTGTGCAGAAATGTTATTGAGGGAAATAGCCACAGGAGAACCCTACAATGACTGCTTACTCCTCTTACTTCTCCTGGTGGTCACCCATCTACTATCTGAAGCCTGCACTCTAGGTGTGACCACCTCAGTAAAAGTCTCATGAGGTTTTCAGTCTCCTGGATGGTCCTCACTACATCCAGCTCGACCTCCGGTTCCCTGACCTTATCACCCAGGAGCTGAAGCTGAGTGCACTTCCTGCAGATATAGTCATTAGGGAGGGTACCCTAAAATACCACTTCTTCCAGGAGGAGCACTCCACTGCTTGATCTACCAGTTTCCCTACACCTGTTACACCTTTAAGTCTCAAGCTTAATTTCTTTTGCAATCTTTTTATTAATATCAAAATGTTAAACATAATATAGTACTAATACAAATATTAGATTACATTGTTAATAATTAGCATATATAAACTCAGTTAACACACAGATATTAAACCTCCCAAAATCTTACAGAATACGAATATAAGAAAAAAAATATCAAGCTTAATTTCTAGCCTGCACCTATTCTCACTCATGCCCGTTGGGCCAAAGCCTGACCACTCTAACACTGGCCCACTCCAACAATGGCCATTCTGCTTATATCTCACTTCTTTTTATTGGCTCCTGCCAAGTGCCTAAAAGATCACGATGATTTCAACCCGCTGAAAAGTTCGAAAAGACCTCAAGCTTCTTTTGTACCTCGTGCAGCCTCACCAACGAACAACCTCTCATGATGATTGCAGACAGCCTTTGTCCTCCTGTTCCACAAAACTCTCCTCAGGGCCCAACCATTCACTGTACAAGTCCTACCCTGGTTTGACTTCCCAAAGTACAACACCTTTCACTTATACCAATTGAAAGCAATTCGCCAATTCTTTACCCACTTAACCATTTAATGAAGTCCCCTCTTTAATTTTTTTATAACCTTCTTAACAGTCTATGATACCACCTATTTTACAATCATATACAAACTTAATAACAACACCTTACACAGTCACATCTAAAACCATTAGATAATAACAAAAGTCCCAGCACAGACCACTGTGGCATAACAGATCATGGCTGTTTTTGTGTGATCCCTGCACTGTATGATCAAGAAGGCATAATTACAACCAATGCTGCAAAAAGCAATAGCTTGGCAACAATCAAGCTAAAAAGGATGCATTAATATTGCAGTCAACAAATATCATAAGGACTACAGCAGGTGAACAGTAACAGCCCAACACGATGTCCAGTGGGCGACAATAAAGGAAGCAATAATGTTATGTAAAATAACAGGTAAATTATCAGCTGATTTCTTCAAGTTTCCTGGTACAATACAAGTTATTCAACATAAATTTACAAAGGAAAGAATCCTAAACAACTTCCTTGGTCTTTTCAAAGACATGACATACTAAGGTATGCTACTGAACATCACAATTTTAAAACTCCCCATGGGCATTCTATAAAGTACCACGTGGAAGGTTATTAGCTAAGCACAATGGTGTGTGAATTTGATGCAAGATTACTCTTGTAGGAGAATTTAACTGAAGGATACAAAACATCAGCCCAGAAAACCTTTCACAGAACAGAATACTTGCGCTTGCTACAACATAAAATTCTGTCAGGAAACCAAACAATAAATGTCATTGGATACTTAACTAATTTCACAAATTACTTCAGAATCCTCTGTGCATGTGTCTCCCTAATGCTCAGAGATCCCTGATATGCCACAATGGCATCCACGTATTAACAAACACCACTTTTTGGAAATTAAATTTTGAAGTTGTGGTTCAAAGGTGACTTATGACACCCACGGCGTCTTCGCAAAGGCTACAAGGTCTGATTTGTAAAGGAGATTTGCCTAACCAACTTGAGCCTGTGGAGCTTGGAGCCACCTGCTATAATGCTTTTGGTTCCAAGTCCCCCAACCACCTATGTTATCCTCATGACGACACCAACCTACTCAATCATGACACCAAGACCCCTCGGAGTTGACTATCACTATTTCATTCAGTATCTCAATACCCTCCTCATTCTCCCCAACAAAAGCTCAGACTCCACCCTCTCCTTCACCCCACCCACTCAGCACATCTCCACTGCAAAGATAATGCACTGTGTATTTACAGTATTTAGTAGACAAGGATTATTCTGATGGTCACAACACTTTAAACCTTGGATGCAACTGAAATTCGTAGCACTTGACCCTTACACAAATATGTGTTGTCCTGTGTCTCAAATAATGCATCTTTCTCATTGCAGAAAAATTCTAGATAATATACTACACTTTTGTGTTATAAAAGCCACATTAGGAAAAGCAGAATGAGACATGTCCACCATTTTTAAATGGGATCACTAACTTGGAATCAGAAAGCCCAATTTTCAAATGTTACTTATTTAACAAATAACTTATTTTGTAACTTATTTATTTATCAAGGAATTAAAACAAGAAATTCAGAAATGAGAGCATAAACAAAGCAAAGTATGCAAACTGGATTGAACAATAACAAACAAAAATATTAGATTAGATTAGATAGTGGCCAGGAGAGGTACTGTAGATGCCAGCTTTCCTGTGTGATTCAGATGCAGAAGAATTCTCCTGTCATTACTTCTGTTTCCCGTTTTTTAGCAACCAACTACAATGTCCCACAGCGTGCTTTTGATTTTTCTCTTTTTTCTCCCCCTTCATTCCCAGGAACAGGATTGCAGCTCGTAGAGATGTTTAACAGGGATAAAAACCCTCTGATAAAAATAATTCCAAAAGGCAACTGAGTTTTGATTTTATCTATTCTATGATTCACTATTTAAATTGTCCATTGTGCTTACTATTTAATTTAGACTTAATAGATATAAAAAGACTTTGGATCAAAGGTTTAATTGCAAATAAATCTAAAACCATTCTTTTCCCCAGAGAAAGTTAATCAAAACCTAGAGGACAAACATTTAAAGGACGAGAGAAACATTTAAAGATGGAGGGGGATCAGCAGCACCATCAGTGCATTCAGCTCCGGGCTGACGGTCAAACTTTATGGAAGGACTGAGTCTGTGTGGATGCTCTCCTCAAATACAGACAAAAAAGTTTCTGATATTCTGAGATTTTTTTTGATTATTCGACTGTACTTTACATTGGTTTCCTTCTTTTTTTTTGGTGTTTTCTTTCTGGTGTCTGATTGGTGGGTGGGTGATCTGTTTATTTTTTGTGAGTAAGAGGGGAGGTTGAAGTTTGGTACTACTGTCACTGTACTTTTCTGTGAGTGACAGAGTCAGGGACTGTTATTGTAGCTTTTTTTTTGCTGCCGGGAGGGGGGATTTTTGGGGTCTGCAAGTTTTGCTCCTTTTCTTTTTCGTGCCGGGAGTCGAAGAGGGTTACCTTGTCTTTCATCAACACCCATGGCCTTTCTGCATTTAATAGCTACCTGGAGTAGACAACTATCAGAGTTGTACTGCACATGCATACTTTGACAATGGAATGAACGTTCGAGTCCTGGGAAAGCTTTAAAGAGGACCCGAGACCTGAGGGACAACTCTTCACAGAAAGAGGGCATGTATATCAAGCAAGCTACCAGAGCAAGTGGTCGAGGCAGGTACAATAACAAAACTTAAAAGACACTTAGATTGATACATGGATTGGAAGGTTGGGATATGGGTCAAGTGCAAGCAAATGGACACCCTGCTTGGCATGGATGAGTTTCAGTGCGATACTATTCCATGCTGATTGATTACTGGTTGTGAATTCTGTGAGATACTTTTGCGCGTTGGTGCTTGATGTTTTCTTTGGTTGGTTCCATGGTATTTCTTTGTTTCATGGCTGTCTGCAGGAAGACAAGTCTCAGGGTTGTATACTGCATACATACTTTGACTTTGCTGATAGACAAAGCCTAGTTGTTGCTTCCTCAATATTGTATAAGTGCATATGTGGAATTTATTCAGTGCTTCCCCATTAGCACTATGAAGGAGAGCAAAAGTCAAATCAATATTGCACCATTGTGCTTGCATGTACAGAAACATTTCATTTCATACTGTGATGCAGTATTTAATTAAACAATACCTCATATCTGGTCATTTTGGTTATTATAGTGAAAATTACTCTAATACCTGTTGGAAAATGGCAGGGAAGCAGGAACACAGTAACTGTATTGATCCATAGTATGAGTGAAGATCTCCTGCTTCTCAGCAAGGGTGGGAGAACCTTGCCAGACAAACTGAAGTTTCTGTATGGAAGGAGAAAAGCAGTGAGAGAAAAGTAATGCAGCATTGCTCATTAGAATAATCTAGAAGGTATACTTTATTTTTATTAAGAATGCATGCATTTTAGTAACGCAAACACAAGGAAATCTGCAGATGCTGGAAATTCAAGCGATACACACAAAAAATGCTGGTGAACGCAGCAGGCCAGGCAGCATCTATAGCAAGAGGCACAATCGACATTTTGGGCCAAGACTCTTCATCAGGACTAACTGAAAGAAGAGATAGCAAGAGATTTGAAAGTGGGAGAGGGAGGGGGAGATCCGATATGATAGGAGAAGGCAGGAGGGGGAGGGATGGAGCTAAGAGCTGGAAAGTTGATTGGCAAAAGGGATACGAGGCTGGAGAAAGGAGAGGATCATGGGATGGGAGGCCTAGGGAGAAAGAAAGAGAGAAGTGGGGAGCCCAGAGGATGGGCAAGGAGTTATAGTGAGAGGGACAAAAAGAGAGGAAAAGGGAAAAAAAATTTTCACGCACATCTGCTCTCACCCCATCCTCCCTCCACCCCACTAGAAATTGGGTTCCCCTTGTCCTCACCTACCACCCCAACAGCCTCTGGGTCCAACATATAATTCTCTGTAACTTCTGCCACCTCCAACGGGATCCCACCACTAAGCACATCTTTCCCTCCTCCCCTCCTTCTGCTTTCCGCAGGGATCGCTCTCTACATGGCACCCTTGTCCATTCATTCCCCCCCACATCCCTTCCCACCAATCTCTTTCCCAGCACTTGTCCTTGTAAGCGGAACAAGTGCTACACATGCCCTTACACTTCCTCCCTCACCACCATTCAGGGCCCCAAACAGTCCTTCCAGGTGAGGTGACACTTCACCTGTGAGTCGGCTGGGGTGATATACTGCATCCGGTGCTCCCGCTGCAGCCTTCTATATATTGGCGAGACCCAACACAGGTTGGGAGACCGTTTCGCTGAACACCTACGCTCTGTCCGCCAGAGAAAGCAGGATCTCCCAGTGGCCACACATTTTAATTCCATGTCCCATTCCCATTCTGATATGTCCATCCACGGCCTCCTCGACTGTCAAGATGAAACCACACTCAGGTTGGAGGAACAGCACCTTATATTCCGTCTGGGTAGCCTCCACCAGCATTTTTTATGCGTGTCGCATGCATTTTAGAAACTTCTCTCATGACTTAAAACCCAACAGAAAGAGGGCTGTCTGATTAATTATTCAACCGCTCATTATTGTTCCCTGGTTGGAGCTTTAGAAAAGGGGAAAGGTACTTAGGTGTGGAATTTCCCCATTAAAACCTCCAAGGATATCATTACAATTCATCAACTAACAGAATCAACACAATCTCAGCAATTAGCCCAGAAATTGCAATAAACACTAATGTTATGTTCCGCCTTTCAATATGAAATTTATTCCATCAACTTCGACAGAATTAATTTCAGATGCAGCATACGAAATGCTGATGCCTCTATTCAGCATATTCAACATAACTAGCAAGGTGAATTCTGAGCCAATTGTCTGCTAATAGTCTACAGTGTACAGCAATTAAGTGTGATGATACCTCTGGAATACTGAAAACAGCTCAGGCCTCTTATGGTTGCATTCTCTTGCCTTGGACTCACTGCACAGAAGGCTCACTGAATTGATAACTGGGATGAGGAGATCATATTACAGTGGACAACTGAGCCTCAGTTCTCTGAGCTTAGAGCAGGTAATTTTGCTGAGGTAAATGAGGTTGTGGGAGAAGGGTGTGATAGGTGCTCAGAGGATGTTTCTCCCGTTTGAAGTAAAAGCAATTAGAGGTCATAGTTCAAACAACAGGAATTCTGCAGATGCTGGAAATTCAAGCAACACACATCAAAGTTGCTGGTGAACGCAGCAGGCCAGGCAGCATCTCTAGGAAGAGGTGCAGTCGACGTTTCAGGCCGAGACCCTTCGTCAGGACTAACTGAAGGAAGAGTGAGTAAGGGATATGAAAGTTGGAGGGGGAGGGGGAGATCCAAAACGATAGGAGAAGACAGGAGGGGGAGGGATGGAGCCAAGAGCTGGACAGGTGATAGGCAAAAGGGGATACGAGAGGATCATGGGACAGGAGGTCCGGGAAGAAAGACAAGGGGGGGAGAACCCAGAGGATGGGCAAGAGGTATATTCAGAGGGACAGAGGGAGGCATGGGCATCCGTATGGGTCCTAGCTATGCCTGCCTTTTTGTTGGGTTTGTGGAACAATCTATGTTCCATGCCTATTCTGGTATCTGTCCCCCACTTTTCCTTCGCTACATCGACGACTGCATTGGCGCTGCTTCCTGCACGCATGCAGAACTCGTTGAGTTTATTAACTTTGCCTCCAACTTTCACCCTGCCCTCAAGTTTACCTGGTCCATTTCCGACACCTCCCTCCCCTTTCTAGATCTTTCTGTCTCTGTCTCTGAAGACAGCTTATCCACTGATGTCTACTATAAGCCTACTGACTCTCACAGCTATCTGGACTATTCCTCTTCTCACCCTGTCTCTTGCAAAATGAAATCCCCTTCTCGCAATTCCTCCGTCTCCGCCGCATCTGCTCTCAGGATGAGGCTTTTCATTCTAGGACGAGGGAGATGTCTTCATTTTTTAAAGAAAGGGGCTTCCCTTCCTCCAATATCAACTCTGCTCTTAAACGCATCTCCCCCATTTCACGTACATCTGCTCTCACTCCATCCTCCCACCACCCCACTAGGAATAGGGTTCCCCTGGTCCTCACCTACCACCCCACCAGCCTCCGGGTCCAACATATTATTCTCCGTAACTTCCGCCACCTCCAACGGGATCCCACCACTAAGCACATCTTTCCCTCCCCCCCCCTCTCTCTGCATTCCGCAGGGATCGCTCCCTACACAACTCCCTTGTCCATTCGCCCCCCCATCCCTCCCCACTGATCTCCCTCCTGGCACTTATCCGTGTAAGCGGAACAAGTGCTACACATGCCCTTACACTTCCTCCCTTACCACCATTCAGGGCCCCAAACAGTCCTTCCAGGTGAGGCAACACTTCACCTGTGAGTCGACTGGGGTGATATACTGCGTCCGGTGCTCCCAATGTGGCCTTTTATATATTGGTGAGACCCGACGCAGACTGGGAGACCGCTTTGCTGAACATCTACGCTCTGTCCGCCAGAGAAAGCAGGATCTCCCAGTGGCCACACATTTTAATTCCACATCCCATTCCCATTCTGACATGTCTATCCACGGCCTCCTCTACTGTAAAGATGAAGCCACACTCAGATTGGAGGAACAACACCTTATATTCCGTCTGGGTAGCCTTCAACCTGATGGCATGAACATTGACTTCCCTAACTTCCGCTAGGCCCCACCTCCCCCTACCCCATCTGTTACTTATTTTTATGCACACATTCTTTCTCTCACTCTCCTTTTTCTCCCTCTGTCCCTTTGAATATACCTCTTGCCCTGCCTCTGGGTTCCTCCCCCCCCCCTTGTCTTTCTTCCCAGACCTCCTGTTCCATGATCCTCTCGTATCCCCTTTTGCCAATCACCTGTCCAGCTCTTGGCTCCATCCCTCCCCCTCCTGTCTTCTCCTATCATTTTGGATCTCCCCCTCCCCCTCCAACTTTCAAATCCCTTACTCACTCTTCCTTCAGTTAGTCCTGACGAAGGGTCTCGGCCTGAAACGTCGACTGTACCTCTTCCTAGAGATGCTGCCTGGCCTGCTGCGTTCACCAGCAACTTTGATGAGAGGTCATAGTTCTCTCAGCCACATGACAGGGATTGTTCAGCCACGAGGTTTATTCAAGCTGAGCTGGACTTTGGGACTGTACAGAAATTAGTTGGGAAAGTGCAGTTGAAGCCAAGACAAGATCAGTCATGATTTTGTATTATGAACAGGCTTGAGGGAATACACAGCCTATACCAGCTCTTACTTCTGAAGTTCCTCAAACACAAAATTTAGTCATGATCTTATGCACCTTCCAGTGCTACCGATCTTGACAGCCGATGTGTCATAGCATTCAGATACAGGGAGAAATTTCTAACAGTTCAAAATTTGATGCCAGCAATTCTTGCCACAATGTCTTTTGATAAGCTTCTAGTTAATCCAAACAGCTGTGTGATTAAAAGCAGTATATAGATTCAGAAACTTTGAGATGTTCACTTCACAAAACTAGAACACCAAGGACGAACTGGTCAGAATAGAGACAAGATTTGAATAATAGTTGTAAATTGGATTGCCCCTAGGATTTTCTTTTCCTCTACTTCACCTTCTTTTTCTGCATCATGTCCTTTTCATCATAGTCAATGCGAGAGATGAGGTGAGCATTAAAACCAGCCAAAGCAAATACTGTGGGTGTGGTGACTGAGGCACCAAAGGGATCCACATGCCACGAAAACTGAGGTCGTTTTCCAAACGTTTCGTACAGGAAGCCGTGTCCTTCTGTAAAGATATAGAGTTTCATCAAAACTCCTTCAAAATCATGAAGGTAATAACTGCACATATTAATGCAACAGAAATAGGCAGTGATTTTCCAATCCAACATGGCTCTAGAACCATATAGTTTCAATAAATTTTGTCAAAATATTAAATACTAGGAAAACAATAATACAGTGAATTTCAGTTAATTGGGTCATCTGTTCATCAGGGCAGCTGCTTATTTGGGACAACTCTTAAAAAACTTAATTAAGGAAACAGCTGGGATTCCCTTTGTTTACTTGGGATATTACGCTACTTAACTGGGATAGAAGACTGTTGGCAAATAGTTTCTAACTACGTCAGTTGTGTGCACTTTTGCAGCCGTTAGACAATATACTGTACTTAGTCCAAACAGCTTTTAGATAGCATCAGTTGCATGTATTTGTGTTCAGTGATTTTTGTCACTGATGGTTGGAAAGAAATCAGTAGTAAGCTAATTCAGAACTGTTTTGCTCACCACAGTTTCAAGCATTCAGGCTTGAAGATGCCAGAAAACGCTGGGAGTGAAAATGGAATAATTTCACAACACAACAGTTAGGAATTATGAACAACTTGAAGGCGTTGACAATCATCTTGAATGTTCCAATGAAAATGAAGATTTGAAGGACGCAGTCATCGAATGCTTTGTATGAAGGCAGTCACTATCTACACTAGGTGCCTGTGATGATTTTGTTCATTTGGTGGCAGTTGTCCACTGTATCCAATGACAACAGGAAAACCTGCATAAGAGTGTTTTTAAAGTGGAAAAGCCATTGCACTAGGGCAGCTCTACTCTCTTGACCTTGTAGGTCCGGGTCCAGTAGTACAAGCAGTCATCACAACTGGGGTCTTCATTGTCTACAGTAGATGGCCATGAAATCTTCTGTGCCTCATGATGCCCTTTGCTCCCCATGAAATATTGCAGAACCGTCTTCCTAGCCATCAGATCTGTCTGCCCTGTCTGCCAGAGCTGACTTCATTTACAATCAATCAAACGAATGGGGCAGCGTACACTGAATGAATTCCTTCATTGATAAATATTAGGAACTAACACACAGCTTTATAGTACTGTGGAGGTATTGGCACTATTCTAATTTGTCCTGTATTTTACTTAAATACATAATTTGTCACTCAGTTAAATGTAAGTTTGCCTTTTTATACCTTTTTAACTATTTTCATGAAACTCTGGCTAATTTGGCCAACATGTACTGGTCCAGTTGAGTCCCAATTAACTGGAATCCACTATGCACCAGTCAGAGTCACAGAACACCACCACACAGAAAAAGGGAAGAAGCAATTCGTGAATCGTTGAGTCTGTGCCTTCAGGCTTCAGTACATCCTCCTTGATGGTAGCAATGAGAAAAGGGCATGTTCTGGTTGATGAGGTCCTTAATAATGGACGCTGCCTTTTTGAGGCATTAATCCTTGAGGATATTCTGGATTCTGGGGAAGCTAATACCCATGATGGAGATGAGTGAGTTCACAACTTTCTGCATCTTATTTCGATCCTGTGTAGTGCAGATGGCAATGCCGCCAGTTAGAACGCTCTTTATGGCACATCTGTAGACATTTGCAAGTGTCTTTGGTGACATACCAAATCTCCTCAAATTCCCAATGAAATATAGCTGCTGTCATGCCTTCTTTGTATCTGTATCAACATGTTGGGCCTCAGAGATGTTGACACCCAGGAATGTGATATTGCACACTCTTTCCACTTCTGATCCTTCAATGAGGGCTGGTGTGTGTGCCCTCGTCTTACCCTTTCCGAAGTCCAAAATCAATTCTTTGTTCACACCTAACCTCAGTGAAAACAGCCTGCTTCCATTTACCCTATCTACACCCCTCAAACTTCTATCAAATCTCCCCTTATTCTCCCACCCTCCAGGGAATAAAGTCCTCACCCATTCAACCTTTCCCTCTTCCTCAGGTCCTCCAAGTCTGGCACAATCCTTGTAAATTTTCTCTGCACTCTTTCAATCTTTTTGGTATCTTTCTTGTAAGTAAGTGACTAGAACTGCACACAATACTCCAAATTAGACACCAGCAATGACTTATACAATTTAAACATTACATCCCAACTCCTATACTCAGTGCTTTGATCGATGAAGGCCAATGTGCCAAGAGCTCTCTTTACAACCCTATCTACTTCTGACACCACTTTCAAGGATTTATGAATCTATATTCCAGATCCCTCTGTTCTATCACACTCCTCAGTGCCCTATTGCTCACTGTGTAAGTTCTACCCTGACTTGTCCTCCCAAAGTATAACACCTCACGCTTGTCTACATTAAATTTCATCTGCTTTTTTCAGCCCTTTTTTCTAACTGGTCCAGATCCCACTGCAAGCTTTGAAAGCCTTCTATACTGCCTAATATTCTCCCAGTCTTGTTGTTAACTACAAATTTGTTGATCCAGTTAAGCACATTATCATCCAGATTATTGATATAGATGACAAAAAACAACGGACAGAACACCAGTCCCCGTGGAACACCACTTGGCACAGGCCTCCAGTCAGAGAGGCAACCGTAGCTGAAGAGGAATACAGGAGAGAGCTGGAGAACAAGCTTGGGCAGAGTAGCACACGGGAGGTATGGACAGGCATAGAAGAACATCACTGGCTTCAATCAGTCTAGCTGCAGAGTCTCGGAATGCAGCCATGAATGGGCCAATGAGTTAAACCAATTCTTTAATAGGTTTGACAATTGCCCTCCCGTTCACACTCCCCTCAGCACATCAGTCCAGGTGCCAAGGCATCCAATGCTCTCTCAGCACCAATACCTCCCCTCCAGTTCAACATGTGGATGAACAACACAGGCTACCACTGTCTACATCCCTTCTCTACCCTGCACCTACTATCCACACCTCCATATACCAACCAACTGCTATTGTTCCGATCTTCACCCTACCCCCACCCCCTACCTTCCACCAACTACCCTGTCATCATGGACTCACCACCACTACTGAACAGGTGAGAAGGGCTCTAGGGAAACGCAGGCATGGCAAAGCATTGGGACCGGATGGAGTGAACTCTAAGTTCCTGAAGGAATATGCTGAGCAGTGGTATGGAGTTCTCCGGGCTATTTTCACTCCGAATCCCAGACTGGAAAGGATCTCGACTGTGTAGAAAACATCATGTGTGGTCCCATAACCCAAGAAGAGCCAACCAAAAGTCCTGAATGACTACCATCCAGTGGCCACGACCGCACACATAATGAAGACCTTAGAGAGGCTGGTCCTGGCTCACTCCAACCCCTGGTTACATCAGCCCTCGATCCTCTGCAGTTTGCCTACCAGGAGCACGTTGGAGTTGATGATGCTGTCATCTACCTGCTGAACAGAGCCTACTCCCATTTGGATAAGCAGAGCAGCACTGTGAGAATCATGTTTTTTGATTTCTCAAGTGTCTTCAGTACCATATAGTCCTCATTGCTGGGGGAAAAGCTCTGCTCAATACATTGGCACTTCCATTGTATCCTGGCTAATGGACTAACTGACTGGTAGACCACAGTTCGTGCAGCTTCAGAGCTATGTGTCAGACATGGCTATAAGCAGCAGTGGAATCCCGCAGGGGACTGTGTTGGCTCCCCTCCTGTTTACCCTGTGTACCTAAGACTTTAGTCACAACACTGAGTCATGTCATTTGCTGAAATTCTCTGATGACTCAGCAATAGTTGGCTGTATAAAGGGAGGACGGGAGGATGAATACAAGGTCCTGGTGGAGGACTTTGTCAAATGGTGTAAACTGAATTATCTGCAGCTCAACATCCGTAAGACAAAGGAGATGGTGATGGACTTTAGGAAGACTAAGCTTGCCCTGTTCCCTGTTACTATTGATGGTGAGGATGTGGATGTAGTGAGGACCTACCTAAAGGGTCTCGGCCTGAAACATCGACTGTACCTCTTCCTAGAGATGCTGCCTGGCCTGCTGCGTTCGCCAGCAACTTTGATGTGTGTTCCCTAAACCTGTTACTCTTGCCTTATAATCTGACAGAAATATACAAACCCTGTACTCTCAAAATGTCACATTTGAACATCAACTTACCAAGCACACCTTTGCCTGAAAACAATCTGCCCCAACCCATGTTGGCCAGATCCTTTCTGAGCAAATCGCAATTGGCCTTTCTCCAATTTACGAGCTCAATTCAAGGACCAGAACTATCCTTCTCTATAATTATATTGAAACTAATGTCATTGTGATTGTTGAATACAAAGTGTACCCCAAGACGAACTTCTGCCCTGTCACATTCCCCGACAGGAGATTTAGTATCACACTCTCTATAGTTGGGACCATGATCTATTGATGAAGAAAAGTTTCCTGAACAAATTTGACAAACTTTTTCCCATTCAACCCTTTTGCAATATAGGAGTCCCAATCAATATGTGGAAAGTTAATATCACCACTTATAACAACTTTATGCTTTTTGCAACAGTCTGTAATTTTTCTACAAGTTTTCTCCTCTAAATCCCGCAGACTTGATGAGTGGTTTACAATATAATCCCATTAACATGGTCAAACTTTTCTTATTCCTTAGTTTTACCAATAAAGTCTTACCAAACAAGTTCTGTGGTCTGTCCTTTCTGAGCACTGCCAGGACATTTTCCCTCTTGTCACTCCTCCCCCTTTAATCTCTTTAGCTCTATCATGTCTAAAACAAAGGAAACTCAGAATATTGAGCTGCTAGTCTAACTCTCCTGTGACCAAGTCTCACTAATGGCCACAATATCATAATTCCACTTGCTGATCTATGCCCTAAGCTCTTCTACTTTTCCTACAATACTCCTTGTACTGAAATAAACACAATTCAGAACATTAGTCCCACCGTGCTCATTTCTTTCAATTTCTGACTTTGTATGTTCGCTTAACATCTTTCCCACAACCACTCCACTATATGCTCTGGCACTCTGGCTCCCATCCTCCTGCAACTCTAAATTAAACCATCTCCCACCCTGCTAATCACTAGCAAACCTTCCCGCAAGGACATTGGAGGTCAGGGACATGGCGGTCTCCCTGCCTTCCCACACAGTCTGAAGATACCTGATGTTATAGGTCAAATAAACAGCTTCTGTACAGAGAAAAGTTGGGTTTCTACTGTTTCTGTAGCACGTACATCATCAGAACCAAATCTCTCTGTGTCTCTCTGTGAAGGCGCGATTCAATAATAAGGAAAAGACCAAGCAGAAAACCAATGTTCTATGGGGCGGCAATGATTCTTATCCATTTTTGAAATTTTTGTTATTTTTTTTTCTCCAACGGCGTTCTGAGAGGTGGGACTGCGCAGGCATGTGACGTCGGGCTGTGCAGCGCAGCAGATTTAAAAGGAACAGAGCCTCATAGAGCGGGCAGCATAGTTTGCGGGCTGCGGAGTGAGCCGGGAGCAGAGTGAAGGCTTAGGGGCTTCGGCTCAACGGGCTTAGGCGGAAACGGGCGAAGCGAGGGAGGTTTGGCATTCATTTTCTGTTGTTATTTGAGGAGAGGGGCAGTATGAGTGTGAGGGCAGTTTGCTGTTCTCGGTGTCGGATGTGGGAGGCCCTGGAGTCTCCAAGCCTCCCGGACGTCTACATCTGCGCCAAGTGCATCGAGATGCAGCTCCTAAGGGACCACGTTACGGAACTGGAGCTGCAGCTCGATGACCTTCGTCTGGTCAGGGAGAGTGAGGAGGTGATAGAGAGGAGTTGCAGGCAGGTGGTCACGCCGGGGCCACGGCAGGCAGACAAGTGGGTCACGGTTAGGAGGGGGAAGGGGAAAGGTCAGGTAATAGGGAGTACCCCAGTGGCTGTGCCCCTTAACAACAGGTACTCCTGTTTGAGTACTGTTGGGGGGGGACAGCTTACCCGGGGGAAGCGACAGTGGCCGTGCCTCCGGCACAGAGTCCGGCCCTGTAGCTCAGAAGGGTAGGGCAAGGAAGAGGAGGGCAGTTGTGATAGGGGACTCGATAGTAAGGGGGTCAGATAGGCGATTCTGTGGACGCAGTCCAGAGACCTGGATGGTAGTTTGCCTCCCTGGTGCCAGGCTCTGGGATATTTCTGATCGTGTCCAAGATATCCTGAAGTGGGAGGGTGAGGAGCCAGAGGTCGTGGTACATATAGGTACCAATGACATAGGTAGGAAAAGGGATGAGGTCCTGAAAGGAGAATATAGGGAGCTAGGAAGGGAGTTGAGAAAAAGGACCGCAAAGGTAGTAATCTCGGGATTACTGCCTGTGCCACGCGACAGTGAGAGTAGGAATGCGATGAGGTGGAGGATAAATGCGTGGCTGAGGGATTGGAGCAGGGGGCAGGGATTCAAGTTTTTGGATCATTGGGACCTCTTTTGGCGCAGGCGTGACCTGTACAAAAAGGACGGGTTGCACTTGAATCCTAGGGGGACCAATATCCTGGCAGGGAGATTAGCGGGGGCTACTGAGGTGACTTTAAACTAGAATGGTTGGGGGGTGGGAATCAAATTAAAGAGGCTAGGCGTGAGGAGGTTAGTTCACTACAGGGGCATGGGAACCAGTGCAGAGAGGCAGAGGGGTGTAAAGTGAGGGTAGAAACAAAAAGTACTATGGAGAAAAGTAAAAGTGGCAGGCCGACAAATCCAGGGCAAGCATTAAAAAGGGCCACTTTTCAGCATAATTGTATAAGGGCTAAGAGAGTTGTAAAAGAGTGCCTGAAGGCTTTGTGTGTCAATGCAAGGAGCATTCGTAATAAGGTGGATGAATTGAAAGTGCAGATTGTTATTAATGATTATGATATAGTTGGGATCACAAAGACATGGCTCCAGGGTGACCAGGGATGGGAGCTCAACGTTCAGGGATATTCAATATTCAGGAGGGATAGACATGAAGGAATGGGAGGTGGGGTGGCGTTGCTGGTTAAAGAAGAGATTAACGCAATAGAAAGGAAGGACATAAGCCGGGAAGATGTGGAATCGATATGGGTAGAGCTGCGTAACACTAAGGGGCAGAAGACGCTGGTGGGAGTTGTGTACAGGCCACCTAACAGTAGTAGTGAGGTCGGAGATGGTATTAAACAGGAAATTAGAAATGTGTGCAATAAAGGAACAGCAGTTATAATGGGTGACTTCAATCTACATGTAGATTGGGTGAACCAAATTGGTAAAGGTGCTGAGGAAGAGGATTTCTTGGAATGTATGCGGGATGGTTTTTTGAACCAACATGTCGAGGAACCAACTAGAGAGCAGGCTATTCTGGACTGGGTTTTGAGCAATGAGGAAGGTTAATTAGCAATCTTGTCCTGAGAGGCCCCTTGGGTAAGAGTGACCATAATATGGTGGAATTCTTCATTAAGATGGAGAGTGACATAGTTAATTCAGAAACAAAGGTTCTGAACTTAAAGAGGGGTAACTTTGAAGGTATGAGACGTGAATTAGCTAAGATAGACTGGCAAATGACACTTAAAGGATTGACAGTGGATATGCAATGGCAAGCATTTAAAGGTTGCATGGATGAACTACAACAATTGTTCATCCCAGTTTGGCAAAAGAATAAATCAAGGAAGGTAGTGCACCCGTGGCTGACAAGAGAAATTAGGGATAGTATCAATTCCAAAGAAGAAGCATACAAATTAGCCAGAGAAAGTGGCTCACCTGAGGACTGGGAGAAATTCAGAGTTCAGCAGAGGAGGGCAAAGGGCTTAATTAGGAAGGGGAAAAAAGATTATGAGAGAAAACTGGCAGGAAACATAAAAACGGACTGTAAAAGATTTTATAGATATGTAAAAAGGAAAAGACTGGTAAAGACAAATGTAGGTCCCCTGCAGACAGAAACAGGTGAATTGATTATGGGGAGCAAGGACATGGCAGACCAATTGAATAATTACTTTGGTTCTGTCTTCACTAAGGAGGACATAAATAATTTTCCAGAAATAGTAGGGGACAGAGGGTCCAGTGAGATGGAGGAACTGAGCGAAATACATATTAGCAGGGAAGTGGTGTTAGGTAAATTGAAGGGATTGAAGGCAGATAAATCCCCAGGGCCAGATGGTCTGCATCCCAGGGCGCTTAAGGTAGTAGCCCAAGAAATAGTGGATGCATTAGTGATAATTTTTCAAAACTCGTTAGATTCTGGACTAGTTCCTGAGGATTGGAGGGTGGCTAATGTAACTCCACTTTTTAAAAAAGGAGGGAGAGAGAAACAGGGGGAATTATAGACAGGTTAGCCTAACGTCGGTGGTGGGGAAACTGCTGGAGTCAGTTATCAAGGATGTGATAACAGCACATTTGGAAAGCGGTGAAATGATCGGACAAAGTCAGCATGGATTTGTGAAAGGAAAATCATGTCTGACGAATCTCATAGAATTTTTTGGGGATGTAACTAGTAGAGTGGATAGGGGAGAACCAGTGGATGTGGTATATTTGGATTTTCAGAAGGCTTTTGACAAGGTCCCACACAGGAGATTAGTGTGCAAACTTAAAGCACACGGTATTGGGGGTAAGGTATTGGTGTGGGTGGAGAGTTGGTTAGCAGACAGGAAGCAAAGAGTGGGAATAAACGGGACCTTTTCAGAATGGCAGGCGGTGACTAGTGGGGTACCGCAAGGCTCAGTGCTGGGACCCCAGTTGTTTACAATATATATTAATGACTTGGATGAGGGAATTAAATGCAGCATCTCCAAGTTTGCGGATGACACGAAGCTGGGTGGCAGTGTTAGCTGGGAGGAGGATGCTAAGAGGATGCAGGGTGACTTGGATAGGTTGGGTGAGTGGGCAAATTCATGGCAGATGCAATTTAATGTGGATAAATGTGAAGTTATCCACTTTGGTGGCAAAAATAAGAAAACAGATTATTATCTGAATGGTGGCCGATTAGAAAAGGGGAGGTGCGACAAGACCTGGGTGTCATTATACACCAGTCATTGAAAGTGGGCATGCAGGTACAGCAGGTGGTGAAAAAGGCAAATGGTATGCTGGCATTTATAGTGAGAGGATTTGAGTACAGGAGCTGGGAGGTACTACTGCAGTTGTACAAGACCTTGGTGAGACCACACCTGGAGTATTGTGTGCAGTTTTGGTCCCCTAATCTGAGGAAAGACATCCTTGCCATAGAGGGAGTACAAAGAAGGTTCACCAGATTGATTCCTGGGATGGCAGGACTTTCATATGAAGAAAGACTGGATGAACTGGGCTTGTACTCGTTGGAATTTAGAAGATTGAGGGGGGATCTGATTGAAACATATAAGATCCTAAAGGGATTGGACAGGCTAGATGCAGGAAGATTGTTCCCGATGTTGGGGAAGTCCAGAACGAGGGGCCACAGTTTGAGGATAGAGGGGAAGCCTTTTAGGACCGAGATTAGGAAAAACTTCTTCACACAGAGAGTGGTGAATCTGTGGAATTCTCTGCCACAGGAAACAGTTGAGGCCAGTTCATTGGCTATATTTAAGAGGGAGTTAGATATGGCCCTTGTGGCTACGGGGGTCACGGGGTATGGAGGGAAGGCTGGGGCAGGGTTCTGAGTTGGATGATCAGCCATGATCATAATAAATGGCGGTGCAGGCTCGAAGGGCCGAATGGCCTACTCCTGCACCTATTTTCTATGTTTCTATGTTTCTATCTATATCAGAATCAGAATCTTGCTTAATACCTCCAGCCTATGTTGTGAAATTCATTAACTTTATGGCAGCAGTACAATAAAATACATGATAAATAGATATAGAGAGAAAAATCTGAGTTACATTAAGTATATATGTCTATTAACTTGTTAAGTTAAAATAAATCATGCAAAAAGAGAAGAGAAATAAAAAATAGTAGTGAGGAAGTGTTCATGGGTTCAACGTCCATTCAGAAATCAGATGGCAGAGGGGAAGAAGCTGTTCCTGAATCACTGAGTGTGTGCCTTCAGGCTTCTGTACCCTCCCTCCCAAAGGTAACAATGAGAACAGGGCAGGTCCTCGCTGGTGGGGATCCTTAATGATGGCCGCTGCCTTCCAAAGGCACCTCTCCTTGAAGATATCTTGGATACTACGGATGGTGGGGCTAACTAATTTTACAGATTTCTGCAGCTTACTGATCCCCTCCTTCACCATACCAGACTGTGATGCAGCCCGTCAGAATGCTCTCCAGGGTAAATTTGTAGAAGATTTTGAGAGTTTTATTTGACAAACTAAATCACCTCAAACTCAGAATGAATTATAGTCACTGTCTTGTCTTCTTTATAGCTGCATCAATATGTTGAGTCCAGGTTAGGTACTCAGAGATGTTGACACCCAGGAACTTGAAATTGCTCACTCTCTCCACTTCTGATCCCTCTATGAGGATTGGTTCGTGTTCCCTCATCTTACCTTTCCTGAAGGCCACAATCAGATCTTTACAATATAGATTCTATATCATAAACCTGAGAAAGTCTATAGGTGGTGGAAACCCAAAGCCAGTGCATGTGGAAAATGTACCTAATTCATAAGACTGTCATAAATGTCTGCATATCACTTCAAATGTCAATATAGGTAATGGGGGAAAATCAAAAGCCTTTGGATTAGGGTTATTTGCTAGCATATTTTACAGATGATATTCAGCTTTTGAAAAGATAAAAAAAATTATAGTGTATTCAGACATATTACATCATATGTTCTGGAGGTCACATTGTGTAAAAATAGTCATTTAAGACCAGATTTGGAAAGGACAATTACCAACCTGTGAGTTGCAAGATCTGGGAACTGAGTTCTGTTACTGCTTCATCATGCATTACTTGTCCTCCAATGATAAACTCTAACTGCCCCTCCTCCAGCAACTTATGCACCTGAAATTAATAAGCAGTAGAATGTTATACTTCAAGCAGGACTGAATAACTTTCATAATACAACAAAATTAGTTAAGTCAACCCACATTGGAATGAAAAACAGAAAATAAAGAACCAATACTCTCATTTCAGTATTCACCACTATATGAAGTTTTAACATGATTTTACAAAAAACAAATGCCATCAATAATCCTGTAATTCAGTGAAATTGAATTTGAAAGAGCTCTAAGCCTTCTAGGTGATAGATTCAATGCTATGACATTGTTGTATCAATAAATATTTCACTATTTAAATATTAACACAGAATTAACATCGGTTCTTGATTAAATAGGCTACTTTTTGTGAAAAACATTTGCAACTGATGTTTATGACATTTATCTTGTTTTTCCTCAAGTGACACCTTTTTCATTTTAACTATTTATCTTTCGAGATCTATTTTCTTCCCTCATTAAGCATTTCTTTCTACACAAGCAAACATTTAACGTATGTCTGAATAACATAACAGAACTGTAGA
The DNA here is from genome assembly GCF_030028105.1 of Mobula birostris. NCBI lineage: Eukaryota > Metazoa > Chordata > Chondrichthyes > Myliobatiformes > Myliobatidae > Mobula > Mobula birostris. Next base: position 154,594,395 of record NC_092373.1, read on the forward strand.
TTCAGTGGTGATGAAAACTAGTTAGTGAAGTCATATTGACTGGGATGATCCTAAGTTCGAATCGTAGTCTGTGGTCTATGACTTCATTTCAGTTGAAGCATTATCAAGGCTTCAAAAACTAAATCCCAAGACTGAAATGGAAAGAAATGTCAATAAGCCAGGATTCAAGAACAGTGCGAGATGGTAGAGGATGGAGCCAGGGTGAAACTTAGCTTTAATTCCTGCCACACTGAAGTAGCTTATTAACAAATCCTATGAAGATTTCTGCAAGACTATCTCAGTAGCAATACCTCATCAATATGTCAAAAACTTTAATAAGTAATAAAACAGAACACAATAATAACCAAGTGCTGTGAGGTAGTAACATTTCATCAATTTCGAATACCCATCCCAGATAGTGATAGGTGGTCAGTTCTTAAAATATGTTAAGTATTTTAATGAAGTTGCATTATTCAATTTTAATCGTTATAGGCTGGGCTTCCAGTGCTCAGGAAACCTAGCAGCTGAAGGGCATGAGAAGGCCCAAATCAAGTCGATAAATGTCTTTCCAGTACTTCTGAGTTACACAATTGGAAGTGCTTCACCCTGCTCCTCCCCACTTTGCTTCTCACACCTGGTCTTTCTCCACACAATCTTCCTACCCACTCAACAGTCTCCTTCCAACAAGCAATGGCTACCCTTTATTCAACAGGAAACAAAAAAGAAAAAACTAAATGAGGGTCATGTATTAAATTCACTAATGCTCCTCCCTGTAAAAATCACATCCATATAATGAACCCACTCAAAACAACAATGAAAAGAAATAGGAACAACAGTGATGTTCCAAAATTAATTACAGTTGGGAAAATGATTCTCAAATCTAATTCAAAACAATTCAAGTTCAAAATCAGAATAAAAGAATTGAATATACAATCTAGGTTTATTCTTCAATGAAATACCAAGAGGTGCTGTTGTTTGAATAAAAGTTAAATCAAGCTAGTTTTCAAATTATAATGCAGAATGCCTTAAAGCACCATTAAAATAATGCTAAATAATTCTACCAGCCTTGGTCAATATTCTTTCCTCAGTTGACACCACCAAAATAAAATTGCAAGTAGAGTCAGATGTAGTAAACAACCCAATATTGATCTCACTTCAATAGTAATCCATCAGTTGTTTAACAGCCTGAGAGATGTTGACCACTGTTCCATGAAGAACCATTTAACACACAGAAAACAGTGATATACTCGATCAAATGTTTATTTCTGCAAAAGAAAATAGGATTGGTTGGCGTATAAAGATTAGCCAGTGGTGATGAGGCATCCCTCATTCCTTCCCATTTTCAAACAAATAGTATCCTGGGAGTGGCTGCACTTTAGTTCCACATCAAAAATAGTGAAATGTCAATTATGCTACACAATTCTATGTCATTGGCCATTTTTAAGAATATATAAGTTATTTTTCACAATCCCAGTGGCTGTAAATGTTTTCTTTCTTTTAAACGAATTTATTTAAAAGAATTAAAAGGGTGATATTTGAGTAGATGAGATGCCATAAGCTGAGAATCACTGAATGCTAAAATAAAGAAGGGATCATTTGCCTAATGCCAGACTGCCTTTAAGAAAGCTCCCCATACTTTCCCTATTTCCCTGCTATTTTGCCCCTTCAATATTTATTCTCCTGAGGGAAGTTACAATTGCATTTTTCTCCACTATATAATGTCTTGATTTAATGACTGCAGGAGAGGAAATGATTGAAAAACATTCTCAAAGTCTCCTTGACTCCCACCAGCCTGTGGAAGTCCCTGGCAATAATGATTTGAATAATACCCTGGACAGCTCTGAGGCCCTTGATCTATTTATTGGGAGTCTCCAGGAGCCCAGCAAAAAACTGAAAAAGAAACACACATTTCCCACACCACTGACTCACTTTCCCCGTTGAGCATCTCATACCCCAGCTGTGGAAGACTCAGTGGAGATTAAGCTCACCTAAACAGCAAGCATAGAACCCAAAAGCTGAGTGGAAACAAATGCTCCTTAACTGAGTAAAAAAATGTATTTGCAATGAAAAATCTAAGTATAGTCACAACGAAATCTATTACCTGCTTTTTCTGTGTATCAGTGGCTACCTTATCCCACCAGAGTCGAAAGAACTCTTGCTCTACAGCAATAAATTTGTGCTGTTTCTTCTTTACCAGTTCCTCCACAACAGTGGTGTAAACATTGGCTGCATATGCATGCATACTTTCCTGTTAAGAGACAATAAGCCAATTTAAAGGATATTTTTATCAGATTGTTCCCTTGCAGCAGAAGCTTTTTTCCATACATTCATTTCCAATCCACTAATTACATAACTATAGTCCAGAGATTTAACCGCAGATGATCTTATAATTATCTCCAATCAACTGGGGCATTGAGTCACCAACGACATCCATTGTGAATATCATCAAGTAAACCTGAGAAATGAATTTACCGAGATTCAAATCTGAGTAAGACACACCAGCAGTCCTAATGGCTAAACCTAGCTACAAAACCAATCCTCCAGGTAATCTAGGCTAATATGGACAGTAATGTACTAATATTTAAAATAAAATTAAGTACGCAAGGACTCAGTAAAATTGATAGCTATCATGATTTTGACATACATCATCCTTGTTCAGACTACATCACATAGAGGATTGTGCCCACACTCAGTTTTAAGATTTTTACAGAATAGAACAAATATATTATATAAATCTTTATTACTTTTGTGCTGTGAATGAAAAATGTCAATGTTGTACAATGGAAAACTTTCATTTTAAGTTCACATGTCAAATTAGCTCATACAATAAAGAGCTATCTTTTTAGGCCAGCAGATATGGATTTGATTGCAATGTTTAAGGGAAATTTGGATACGTACATGGATGGGAGGAGGGGTACGGAGGGCAATGGTCCAGATGTGGGTCAACAAGACTAGAAAGAACGACAATTTGGCATGGACTAGATGTGTCAAAGGGCGTGTTCCTGTGCTGTGGTACTGTATGACTCAATGACTTTGCGCCGTGTATCATACCAGTTGGTGGAACTGTCTGTTATTGCTGGAGACTTCAGAATGCAAAAGAAAAGTCTTGTATTATAGTAGTTATTTGCCTAGATAAGATGTATGCTATTTTGTGTTAATGACATTATTCATATAATTGTGGCTCTGGAAGAAAAGGTAACTGTGAATCCAGTAGTGTTAACCCATTGCTACAACGTGCATGAAGGCTAACCGTAGAAAGCAAAAGCCATTTTCTGAGAGTTAGAGCTGTTTGAACAAGATGTATCACCTTGATGTATCTGATTAAGTGATGAAATTTCCTCAGTGAGCCTTACAATTGAAGAGCAGCTGTATGGTTCTCTTACTGCTGTGCTTCAGACCCTTCTCGAGGTAGCCTGCCTCCCCCCTCACAGACACAGCTCAACCCACTGAGTTCCCTTGGCAGACTTCTCTTGCTGTCTATACAAAGCAGATTCTTTCCTTCTTCAGCTGTTTTCACCAGGGCTTCCACATCCCTCTGAGAAGCTTGCATTTTCACCGCTGTTGGTGAAGCACTCTCCTGAAAGCACTGTAACTCATGTTGTTTGGCTGTTGAACCAAGTGCCAGCGAGGCTTCAATATTGGAATGCCAGTGCTGTTTCACAGCAACATTTGCTAAATAAGGAAGCAGTTGCCATTTTAAGCACAACAATACAGTTTTAAAATCAAATTTTTGAATGTGGTTTTGGAATGGTACCTCTGTAACTAATCCTTATCACACAAAAAAAACCTTAATGTATTTTTTCAGCTGCATCCAGTGCTTTAAATACTTCACAGTAACTAGTGTTTCCAGATAATCGTAGACCAACGCTGACCATATTTAGGTGTAATTGTTTACTATTATTACTCATGACCCTTTTTGAGATGACATTGCCATGTAACTGGTTTACTTTATATCCTGCATTTAAACTCGTTATAATGAATTAGAATGCTTAATTGTCAAATGATTGACTTGAGCTGTGTTTTTAGGACATAATGAATAATTGGGGGTGGGGGTGGGGTAGGGAGTTGGAGGGAATGTACAGTTAGATGGAAGCTTAGACTCTAATACCTCATTAAATTACACCCAAGGGGTTTCAATAGACGGAGAGAAATGTGCCCAAAGATTCTCAGAGGGACGTTTAAGCTCCAGTCAATGTCAAAGTAAATTTATTATTCAAGTATGTGTTTGTCACTGTGTACTATCCTGAGATTCATTTTCTTGCATGTGTTTCATTGGGACATATCGGGACCAGTACATTTTGGCCCAATTAGGCTGCCCCAATCAGCTGAAGTTTCATGGAAATAGTTAAAACCGTATAAAAAAAGACAAACTACCATTTAGCTGATTAACACATTATGTATTTAAATAAAATAAAGAACAAATTTGAAAATTGACAATACTACCACAGTACTAAAAAACTGTAGTTCCTAATCGTTATTGATGGAGGAATTAACCCACTGTACGCTGCCATGTTCTTTTGACTGAATGTAAATTGCTCATCGTTTCAGACTTTGCGAGAGTAGTGTCTATATGAAAAGGAAGATTGTAGGAGTAGCCAAAGGCAGCTTTTGCAGTGATTGGCACATTTGTAAGCAACCTCTCAGCACAGAGCAACTGAATCGAGCAAGGTTAGAATCCTTTTTGCTGTTCTATGACAGGTGAACACAGAGGACATGCAGTGCACTAGAAAACAGGAACCTCTTCAAATGCAAAGTTACCTTAGTGAACTCTGTCTCTTTTTTGACCCTGAGGGGCTACAGTGAGTTGGAGGACACATGAAGAGAACACAACCCACTTCAGAGGTACTGCACCCAATCATCATTCTGGAAGCGCACCATATCACCCGTCAGCTCATCAGACTTTACCATGAGCAAGAATGTCATCAAGGATGACCATTCAAAGCGAGAATGATTAAAGACTGTGCAGTAAGACTGTTTCAAGGCTAGTTTCTGAGATGCCCATTCTTTTGCCGAAGACCTAATGAAATGATCATTTGACTTTCTGTTTAAGTAGTTATGTTTGACGTGGATGTCAGGCGGGAGTGTTCTGCCTCTGGAGCCGCTATTCATTTTGTATGAAGTCTGATTTGCACAAACATCACTTCATGTTCATAAGCTGTTTTTTTTTACCTCATGGGTTCATTTGGATTTTGACTCGAAACACATAGGGCAGAAAGTCATCCATTGCCATCCATTCTTTATTTGCCTTTGAAAAAGCAGTATCTTTTCATAAAGTTTTCTCATTAAAAATCCTGAAGAAAGCTTCTGACTCGGGTGATTTTTGTGATTTTTGAGAAGGTGTTTAACTCCCTGTCTCGCTTTGCACACAACGCTTTGCAAGGGCAGTAGAACAAGGGGAGTAAAGGGAATGCCTGGGGTGGGAGGCATCCTTGATTATCTTGTCTGTTATATTCCATCAAATTGAATTTAAGGCAAGGTTGGGGCATGATCATTGAAGAATTACAGAGCTCCCACTTAATTAGTAAAAATATATGATGCATCCAGCGATCTAACAGCTACCCAACGGACATAACTAATACCACACTTGTATTATGCATTGGTTTGAAATATCCCTTGTTTTACTGTGGTTAATTGAGATTAAAAGTAAAAAAGGGGATAATTGAGATCTATAGCAGATCATAACAATGAACCTGCTTCGAGTTTTGGATTGTATATTTTCCCTATGTCAGATTTATTCAAAAAAAATCATTTGTGAGACATCTGGTTCACTCACAGAAGAGATAACAATTCTCCGTTTATTCCATCAGCAGTCAATCATTTCTGTTTGGTCCTGGTGTCACACAGCATCAGAGGCAAAATCAGAATAAAACCAAGCCATGAGATAGTGTTCGGTGCCTATGGTAACATTATTGTCACCTTACTCATGTGACAGAAAATCACAGAAACCGAATAATTAACAGTGGTTTACATAGGCAGGGAAACCTATCCCCTTATCCCGTCCTACTCTACCCTGTTATTTGACACTTCTGACACTGCCACAATGCTACTTAAAGGTCAATAAAATATATGTATATTAACATTGTGGGAGGAAGAAGCTTACATGTCACAAGCCAAGCTACCTACGCTTCGCTAACAAATACACTTCACCTCATCTAGCTCGTTATCATCTAAGGATATTTGAAATTCCTTTATCAACAGGACCTATTACAAGAAAATCTTTGCAAGCCAGTCACAGCATGGCCCAGTGTCTTGGAAATCGCTGACACAATGCTTTTTCCATGTCAGGACAACCTCACTTAACAGGCTTACTGTTGGAAAGAATCTTTAAAGGTTATGAGGGCACTCTGAAGTAACATTATCTATTATAATTCAGCATTCAATAAAACTGATAATCTGGCACACTTGGGACTTTAGCGATGTTGGAATGGCAGATTTTCCAGGCCATTGAATGCTATTCCTATTAAAACTCCTAAGGCATTGCAAATTAGATTGTTTAAAATGGCAACAGTACTATAATACATTTTCCAGTGAACTCAATTAATTGAAAGGGCGCATTGTAAGTGGGGCCCCAGTCAGTGGAAAGGGAGCATCAGAACGGGGGCCTTAGTGAGCAGAATGAGACTGCTTTGAAAGGGCAACAATCGTACCAGTGCTCAAGAGCAGTGTGAGTTGCCTTGACAATTGTTGTCTGGTAGTGTTCACATCTACAGTGATGAAGTGCTTTGCAGGTCTGGTTATGGCTAGAATCAATTCCTGTCTCAGCAAATACCTCGACCCGCTGCAGTTTGCCTATCGCCACAATAGGTCTACAGATGAGATCTCATTTCGAGTTTGAGGAGGCTTGGTACGTCACCAAAGACACTCACATATTTCTACAGGTGTACTGCTGCACCACCTTCTAGTATGCGAGGGGGCGGGGTTACTACACAGGATCGAAAGAAGCTGTAGAAAGTTGTGAACTTAGTCAGCCCCATCAGCTTCCATAGCATCCAGGGCATCTTCAAGCAGCCATGCCTCAAAACAGCAGCATCCATAATTAAGGACCCATATCACCCAGGGCATCACACACAAACTGCTGGAGGAACTCAGCAGGCCAGGCAGCATCAATGGAAAAGAGTACAGTCGACATTTTGAGCCAAAACCCTTCAGCAGGACTGGAGGAAAAAAAAACTGAGGAGTAGATTTAAAAGGTGGTGTGAGGGGAGAGAGAACCGCCAGGTGATAGGTGAAACCTGGAGTGGGGGGATGAAGTAAAGAGCTGGGAAGTTGATTGGTGAAAGAGACAGAAGGCCATGGAAGAAAGAAAAGGGGGAAGGAGCACCAGAGGGAGGTGATGGGGGTGCAATGAGATGAGGTGAGAGAGGCAAAGGGGGGGTGGGAAATGGTGAAGAGGGGTTGGAGACATTACCAGAAGTTTGAGAAATTGATGTTCATGCCATCAGGTTGGAGGCTACCCAGACAGAATATAAGGTGTTGTTCCTCCAACCTAACTGTGGCCAAATCACATGAGTGGAGGCCATGGCTGGACATATCGGAATGCGATGGGAAGTGGAATTAAAATGAACCCAACCCAGAACATGCCCTCTTCTCATTGCTACCATCAGGAAGGAGGTACAGGAGCCTGATGGAACTCAGTCAGCAACCCAGGAACAGCTTCTTCCCCCCTGCCATCCGATTTCTGAATGGACTTTGAAGCTATGAACACTACTTTTGTGCTCTATTTATTTATTTTAACTAATATATATATTTACTGTAATTCACAGCTTCTATTACTATGTATTGCAATGTACTGCTACTGTAAAACAAAAAACAAATTTCACAACATATGCCAGTGATATGAAACCTGATTATGATTCTAAACAGGAAGCAGGACCCTGGTGAGTGGAAGGGGAATGCAGCAAACCATATTTGGTGAAGCAGGTGCCAACCCATCAGGATTTCCAAACAGTCACACAACAGACTGGCTCTAAAGTTATAACACAGACTTAAACTTTTTGAGGAAGTAGTGAAGGGAGAAGATGATTTTTTTTTTGTCACCCAGAGGGCGATAGAAACCTGGAACACTGACTGACATAAACAGAGGCAGAAATTCTTGTCACATATAAAGAGTATAAGCACTTGAGTGATACAGATGGAGAGCTGGACAGGAGGCAGAAGAGAATTCAGTTGCTGGAATCTGGAGCAACAAGCAATCTCTCAAAAGTCAGTGAGTCAAGCAGCATATGTAGGGTTTAAAAATTCACCCCACAGATGCTGCTCTTAACGCTGGGTTTTGTTGACAATTCCTCTCCCCACCCCTCCTCCCACCCTCACAGATGTTACTCAGCCCACTGAGTTCCTCCAACAGGTTTATTGCTGCAGCTGGAGAGGAGGATCTCTTCCAACTATGCTGCAAGTTATTAGTTTATATTATGTGTTACAGCTACAGTTTTGCTACTATCATTTAGTGCTATTTGAACTGGAGTGGTTGCACATTTGCTGTATTAGGCAGCTTTTCTGCACAATATTGAGTCTAAATTATTCTGGTATGGATCTTCACCAAAACAAAATGAAAACTAGGAATGTCCCTCCATCCAAATCAAGGTCCAGCAGGCTATCATATCACGAGGGTGGAATTTGCACAACCTACTCCACCTGAACTGCTTGCTTGATATTTAAATTGCTTGCGTGACGCTTTTATGCTGCTCTGGGGTCCAATCGATTGCCTGGAGATACCACAGTCCAGCTATGTTAAATGGCCTGAACGTTTATATTGGCTTGAAGGTCTTAGTTGCCGTGCTGTATCACTTTGAAAAAGAAGGGGTATAGGAGAGCTGGACATGGGGCACAAGAGAACGTGCACGGTGGAATCTGTAGCAACAAACAACCTAGTGAAGGAACTTAGTGGATTCCTCCTACTTTGAATGCCACTGTCTTATCTGAGCAATAACTGACATCCGCGTCATGTTGCACTTTTATGCATGAACCCCTTGCTTTGCATTTTAGGTTTGGTACAATTTACACGAGTTAAAGCAAATTCCCCAACAATTTAAATTTAAAACGTTGTTAATGACCCAAGACGCTAGTTTGCCAGAGGTTCAATAACATCCATTTGACTTATGTTGAAGCAAGGAATCACAAGGCTAAGGTCGCGGTGTACGTTAATCCAGTTACTGTAATAAATACTTCTACACGCATTCATTTTGCTTCAAAAATCTAGCAAGAGATGAGCTGGGACAAAAGATAATAGAATTTGCACATCAAGATGTGCTTTATCACTTTCTTTTTTTTAAAAAAAAGAGAATGCACCTGCTTATACTACACACTGGCATGTAGGAATCATAGACATTCCACTCCCCTACCTCCACGGTGTAAACCCAGCCAACGTCCATGTGACTGTGAGGAACGACGAACGCCTGGATGACATTATCTTTGCCCGAGTGTCCGCCAAACCGCCGCGTCGCCCCTCGGACGCTGAAACACAGCAGAGTTCCAAAAACTGTTACAGTAACAAACATTCCAAAGCCTTTCATTGTTGCAACATTCCTTCCGCCTTTCTGGGGAAGCGCAAAATTGAATACGGAAAGAGAACGTGACCAATTGCTCGGTGCAAAAGAGACACAGACCAGTTTATCGAAAAAAGTAATGGGTATAACAAAGGCCAATGTTTCTGACCCGTTACGAAGCAAATGGTATTAATGTTTAACCTAGTGTGATGCCCTCATGTTGTATGGTAACAAGGCATGTGTGCATGAATTAAAAATAACGTATCCATTTTGTTATGTTTTGTAACTCCGGAAACTAATCGAAAGAAAAACACAGGAGCCGGAATGTTTGTCTATATAGTTTTTCTTTATGTTTTTTCTCCAGTAAGGCGCTCATATATGACGTCGTGGCGTAATGACGTTGACATGCACGTAGTTCTTACATTTAACTCATGATTTATGTAAACAAACGAAGGGAATGCTTTATCAAACAGTATATTTACAATTTTACTCAAATATTACAGACATATTAAATATACTATACCTTTTGCCTGTCACATGCTTGACGTTTCGCCAACTGTTGGGAAGTGGAGTTATGTACAGAATATCCAGTTGTCAAATGGAGTGAAACAAATCCAGAAAAATCCATATTTTAAAGGATAATTTTAAAATAAAAATGTACAGGCATAGTCCTCAGTGTGTACTTTTGTTACTCCCTACTTGAGCGATGAGGTATTTATATGAATCAGAATCTGATTTATCATCACTGACATATGACGTGAAATTTGTGTGGCAGCAAAGACATAAAAACCAATAAATTACAAAAGTAAACAAATGAGGTAGTGTTACAGGTTCATGGACTGTTCAGAAATAAGATTGTAAAACGTAGAAGCAGAATTTGGCCATTTGGCGCATCAGGTCTGCTCCACCATTCCATCAGGGACAATGTATTGCCCCTCACAACCCCATTTAACTGCCTGCTCCCTGTAACATTTGACATCTTGATTAATCAAGAACACATCAACCTCCGCTTTTTATATACCCAATGACTTGACCTGCATAGCCCTTTGTGTCAATGAATTCCACTGATTCACCACTCTCTAGATAAAAAAATTCATCCTCATCTATGTTCAAACTTTTCAGTTCTGAGGCTGTCCCCTCTGGTCCTAGAATCCCCCATTATTGGAAGCATTCCCTCCACATCCACTCTATCTAGGCCTTTCAATATTCGATAATTTTCAGTAAGATCCCCCTCATTCTTCTAAACTCAAGTACAGACCTAGAACCATCTAGGATCTTCATTCCTAGGATCATACCCATGGCCCTTCTCTAGACCCTCTTCAATGCCAGCACATCCTTTCTTAGATAAGGCGCCCAAAACTGCTCACAGTACTCCAGGATTGGTCTGACTGATGTCTCAGAAAACCTCAGCTCTGATATTATAGTTCTGATATTATAGTTCTCTCCAAATGAATGCTAACATTACATTTGCATTCCTTACCATCGACTCAACCTGCAAGTTAACCTTTAGGGAATCCAGCACAAGTACTTCAAAGTCACTGTGCACCTCCGGTTTTTGAATTTTCTGAACTCTAGAGAAGGATTTCTTGTAATAACAAGGGCTCTTGTTAAGCCACCTTATCTGTGGCATCTTGTCAAAGGCCTTCTGAAAACCAAAACAAACAACATACAGTGACTGTCCTTCGACTATCCAGCCTGTTACTTCCTCAAAGAACTCCAACAGATTTGTCAGGTAAGATTTCCCCTTTCATGCTGATTTTTGGCCTATTTTAGCATCTGCCTCCAAGTACTCCAAAACCTCATTCTTATTAATAGACTCCAAAATGGCCTATAATTTCCTTTCTTCTGCCTCCCTCCCTTAAAGAGTGGAGTGACATTTGCAATGTTCAGCCTCAGGAACAATTCCAGGATCTAGTGATTCTTGAAACAACATTCCAAATGCCTCCACAATCTCTTCAGCTACCTTTTTCAGAACTCTGGGCTGTAGTCCTTCTGACTCAGGTGACATTTATCTTCAGATTTTTCAGCTTCACAGGCACCTTCTCCTTAATAATAGTAAAACATTCCCTTCTTCCCCTGACACTCTCACAGTTCTGGCATTCCACTAGTGTCTTCCAGAGTGAAGCCTGACAGAAAATATCTAGCAGTTTGTCCACCGTTTCTTTTTCCCCCATTACGATATCTCCAGTCTCAGCATCCGATATTCACTCTCACCTTTCTTTTACTTTATATAGTATGTCTGAAAAAACTTTCTGTATCCTCTTTTATATTATTAGCTATCTTCCCTTCATCTTTGCTCTCTTATGGCCCTTTTAGTTCCCTTTTGTTGATTTTTAAAAGCTTGCCAATCCTCTACTTACACACTAATTTTTGCAATATTACATGCCCTCTCTTTTGCTTTTATGCTGTCTTTGACTTTCCTTGTCAGCCACAATTGCGTCATCCTCCCTTTAGAACACTTCTTCATCTTTGGGATATTTCTTTCCTGCGCCTTCCAAATTTCCCTCAGAAACACCAGCCATTGCTGTTCTGCTGTCATCTCTGCCGATATCCCATTCCAATCAATTTTGGCCAGCTCCTCTCTCATGCATACTAAATTCCCTTTACCCCATGATAATACTGATACATCCGATTTGGCTTCTACTTTGCAAACTGCACAGTGAATCCTATCATATTAAGATCACTGTCTCCTAAAAATTCCCTTACCTTAAGCTCTCTAATCAAATCTGAGTTATTACATAAAACCCAGTCCAGAACTGCTGCTTTCCTAGTGGGCTCAACCACACACTACTCTAAAAACCATCTCATACCCATTCTACAGATTTGCTCTCTTGATATCCAGCACCAACCTGATTTTCTCAATCTACCTGCATATTGAAATCCCCCATGATTATCACAACATTTGCCTTTTAACATCTTTTCTATCTCCTACTGTAATTTGTAGTCAGTATCCTGGCTACTGTTTGGAAGCCTCTGTATAACTCCCACGAGGGTCTTTTTACTCTATCCCCAGAGATTCTACATCTTCCAATCCTGTGTCACCTCTTTCCAAGTATTTGATTTCATTTTTTACCAGCAGATCCTCCCCACCCACTTTTGATACTATGTGTATTCTTGGATGATAAGTTCCCGGTTGTGATCTTCTTACAGCTATGATTCAGAGATTTCCACAATCTCATACCTGCCAATCTCTAACTGTGCTACAAGATTATCTACCTTATTTCATCAACTGCATGCTTTCAAATATAACAACTTCAGTCCTATATACAAGTCCCTTTTTGATTTTGGCCCTATGTTACACTTTAATTCATTCCATTGACTGTAATTATCCCCCATCAACTGCCTGTCCTTCCTCAGATTCTCCTTATACAGTATGTTGCAAGTAGTCGTACACCAACTGCCCCCTTCTTAGCCCGATCACTCCAGTTCCCATCCCCTTGCCAAGTTAGTTTCAGCTCTCCCCAACACTTCTAGCAAAGCTGCCCACAGGGATACTGTACCCCTTGGGATCATCCTTTGTATAAAACCCATTCCCTCCCCAGAAGAGATCCCAAAGAAGCAGGAACCTGAACTTCTTCGGCCATGCATTCATCTGCCAAATCATCCTCTTCTTAACCCTCACTGCACATGGCACAGGCAACAATCCAGAGATTACTAACCTGGAAGTCCAGCTTTTCAGCTTTCCACTTCCCTCCTGATCCCTTTTCCTTCCTATGTCACTGGTATCAATACATGTCACAACTTCCGGCTATTCAACCTCCCCCTTGAGAATGCTGTGGACCCAGTGATTGAGGAGAAAGATGATCGGGGGGGGGGGGGGGAAGAAGCCACTTCTGAATTGATGAGTTTGAACCACCTCCCTGATAGTAATGAGAAGAGGGCATGTCTTGGACGGTGAGGATCCTTAATGATGGATGCTGCATTATTGAGGCACTGTCTCTTGAATATGCCCTACACGATGGATGGCTTGTGCCTGTGATGGAGCTGACTAAGTCTATAATCCTCAGATCCTCTTGCAAATTTGTGCACTGTTGGCTCCACACCAGGCCATAACACTGCCAGTCCACCATATAAAAATGGATGTATGGTGGAGAGTCTTTGATGACATACCAAATCTACTCAAACTCCTAATGAAGTAGAACCATTGGCATGCCTTCTTCGTGACTGCATCAACGTGTGGGATAGATGCATTCAGTCCATTAACAATGGTGATGCTCATGGTAAAATAGAGAATATGGTCACTCTTCTGTTCCTCTCATGTATTAATGTTACTGAGTTGTATTTCTTTCCTTATTTGTCACATTCTCTTTTCTGCTTCCTTTTCTTTTCTTTGAATATAGAAGGAAGCCACACATTTTTGTGACAATCTTGAGTGAAATGTGGTCTGTTACACCTCCCTGCTTGTTCTCTCCAAAAGTTCTCTTTGCTCCTGTCATATCCAGCAATTGTTCACTTCCCCACCCACCCAGCCTATCCTTACCCTAATGCTTCCCCTTCAAAAGGACACTTAACTCCTAGCCTTCCCTTCCTTTTTCAGCTCACATCAAGACTCAGTCTACTCACTCATAATCTTCAATTAGAATTTCCTTTCAAAACATAACATTTTTAATATACAAAAACTGCAAAAAAATGTACAAGATGCTGGTGAGGCCTCAATTGCAAATTTATGTTCTATTTTAGTCACCATGTCATAGGAAAGATGCCATCAAACTGGAAAGAGTGCTGGAAATTCACAAGGATATTGCTGGGATTTGAGGGATTGAGTTTTTGGAGAGGCCAAGCAAACAAGCACATTATTTTTTGGAGCATGGGCATTGAAACTTATTGAATATTAAAAGGCTTAGGTAGAGTAGATGTTGAGAGAACATTTCCTATCGTGGGTGAGACCAGGACCAGAGGGCACAGCCTCAGTATATAAAGCTGTCCTGTTAGAACAGAGATAAAGAGGCATTTCTTTAACCAGATGGTGGTGAATCTGTGGAAATCATTGCCACAGATGCTTGCGCAGGCCAGGCCATTGGGTGTATTTAAAATGGAGTTTGATAGATTCCTGGTTAATTAAAGGATTACGTGGAGAAGGCAAGAGAATGGGGTTGAGAGAGAGCAGAAATGATGTGCCGAACGGCTTATGTCTTATGGTCTTAAATCTTGCACTTTACACCCATGCCCTCTAGTTGTTGTTTCCTTAACCCTGAGAAAAAGACAGAGTGTATTTTCACACAGAGGGTGGAATGTATATGGAACAAACTGCTAGAGGAAGTGGTTGATGCATGTACAATATCATTGTTTAAATAACATATGGACAGGTGGTGGCATCCGTTAGTCTCGCGAGACCGTGGATCTGCACCTGGAAAGTCTGCTGGAGTGTCCTCTCCAGGGCGCAGGCCTGGGCAACGCTGCATGGAAGACTAGCAGTTGCCCATGCAGCAAGTCTTCCCTCTCCACGATACCGATGTTGTCCAAGGAAAGGGCAAGGACTGATACAACTTGGCACCAGCGTCATCACAGGAGTTGCCAGAACGAGGTTGAAGGCAATGCCGGACTGCCTTAGGGACTCCAGCTCTGGATTTGTCCTCAGGGTTTACTCCCAAAGCTTTCCCATGAGTGGGTATGGCCGCAAGGCAGCGGAGGTTTGAAATCAGAGTTTTCCCTCTCTTAGATGGACTGCTTTCCCAGGCAGACAAGCTCCATCTACTCGACAGGTACATGGATAGAAAATACTTAAAATGAAATAGACCAAATCAGAGGAAAAAGGAGTAGTTTAGATGGGCACCTTGGTTGGCATGAATGTGTTATCATTTGAGAGGATCTCTCCTGTGTCCAGCACGTAAGTACCATTATAAAGAAAGTTCAGCAGTGCATAAACTGAAAGTAAGCATGCAGGTACAGCAGGCAGTGAAGAAAGCTAATGGCATGTTGGCCTTCATAACAAGGGGAGTTGAGTATAGGAGCAAAGAGCTCCTTCTGCAGTTGTACAGAGCCCTGGTGAGACCACACCTGGAGTATTGTGTACAGTTTTGGTCTCCGAATTTGAGGAAGGACATTCTAGCTGTTGAGGAAGTGCAGCGTAGGTTCATGAGGTTAATTCCCCGGATGGCGGGACTGTCACATTTTGAAAGATTGGAGCGACTGGGCTTGTATACACTGGAATTTAGAAGGGTGAGAGGGGATCTGATTGAAACATAAGATTACTAAGGGATTGGACACACTAGAGGCAGGAAATTTGCCCCGATGTTGGGGGAGTCTAGAACCAGAGGCCACAGTTTAAGAATAAGGGGTAGACCATTTAGAATGGAGTTGAGGAAAAACTTTTTCACACATTGGGTTGTGGTTCTGTGGAATGCTCTGCCTCAGAAGGCAGTGGAGGCCAATTCTCTGGATTCTTTCAAGAAAGAGTTAGATAGAACTCTTAAAGATAGCGGAGTCAAGGGATATGGAGAGAAGGCAGGAAAAGGGTACTGATTGTGGATGATCAGCCATGATCACAGTGAATGGCGGTGCTGGCTCGAAGGGCTGAGTGGCCTACTCCTGCACCTATTGTCTATTGTCTATTAAACTTTCTTAGAAGTTTGTGAAGATTTGGCATGTCATCTAAAATTTTGATTAACTTCTATAGATGAGTGGTGGAGAGTATATTGTCTGGCTGCATCACCAATCGGTATAGAAACACGTATGCCGTTGAATGGAAAAACCTACAAAAATTAGTGGATATGGCCCAATCCTTCACAGGTAAAGCCTTCGCCACCATTTAAAAAACATCTACACAGAGCGTTGTTGCAGGAAAGCAGCATCCTTTGTCAGGACTCCCAACGTCCAGACCGTGCTCACGTCTCGCTGTTGCCATCAGGAAGAAGGTACAGGAGTGTCAGACTCACACCACCAGGTTCAAGAACAGTTATTACCTCTCACCCATCAGATTCTTGGTGCAGACTCCCCGCAGCCCATCACTGAAGTGTTCCCACAATTTACCTTCAATGACTCTTCATCTCATGTTCTTGATATGTATTGCATATTTATTACAAACGCAATGTTAGCACTAATTTCAAGAGGTCTAGAATACAGGAGCAGGGAGTGATGCTGAGGCTTTATAAGATACTGGTGAGGTCTCATCTTGAACATTGTGAACAGTTTTGGGCTGCTTAGAAAGGATGTGCTGGCATTGGAGAGGGTTCAGAGGAGGTTCACAAGGATGATTTTGGGAATGAAAGGGTTATCATTCGATGAACATTTGATGGCTCTGGGTCTGTACTCGCTGGAGTTTAGAAGGATGAGGGGGATCTCATTGAAACCTTTTGAATGTTGAAAGGACTAGACAGAGTAGATGTGGAACGAATGTTTCCCATGATGGGGCAGTCTAGGACAAGAGGACACAGCTTCAGTATAAAGAAGTGTCCATTTAAAACAGAGATGTGGAGAAATTTCTTTAGCCAGAGGGTGGTGAATTTGTGGAATTTATTACCGCAGGCAGCTGTGGAATCCAGGTTATTGGGTGTATTTAAGGCAGCAATTGATAGGTTCTTGCTTACACGTGGCATCAAAGGTTATTGTGAGTAGGTTGGGGAGTGCAGCTGAGGAGGGGAAAAAAGGATCAGCCATGATAGAATGGCAGAGCAGACTTGATGGGCCAAATGGCTTAATTCTGCTTCTATGCCTTATGGTCTTTATTTATTTATTATCATTTCTTGTTTTTTTCATTTTGTATTTGCAGTTTGCTGTCCTTTGCACATTTGTTGTCTGTCCATCCTTTTGGGTGTGGTCTTTCATTGATTCTATTGTGTTTCTTGTATTTACTGTGAATATCCACAAGAAAATGAATCACAGGGTTGTATATGGTGAGATATGTGTTTTGATAATAAATTTACTTTGGAACTTTGAACAAGGTCGAAGACCCTTGAGCAAGATTGCTATACCGGAAGGAAATGAGGGATTGTTGCATTCTGTATTTCACAGAGACACGGCTCACTTCAGATATATCAAATACATTGGTAAGACCCAAGGGGTTCTCAATACACTTGATGGACTGGAGTTCTTATTCAAAGAGGGGAAAAGGTGTGGGTCTGTGTTTCATGATAAACTCTTCATGATGTTCAGTCTCTTGTTGCACTCTTATTTCCCCAACCTGTAACATCGAATGATTAAATGCTGACCATTCCACTTAGCAAGAGAGTTCCCTTCCATATGCACTTTACATACCACCAAAGGCCAATGTTAAGCAAGCACTTGAGGTATTGAATGCAGTGATTAGCAAACAGGAAACAGGCTACCCCGGCACCTTTCAAATCATTGTCAAGCAATTCAATCAGGCTTGTTTGAAGAAATCTTTGCCCAGATATGAGCAACACGCACAAGGGGTCCAAATACATTCGACCACTGGTATACTAAGAGAAAGAGTGCCTACCATTCCATGCTGAGAATGCATTTCAGGATATCTGGCCCCTTGGCTATCCTTATCCTTCCTGCATACAGGCAGAGGCTAAAGAGCAAGTCCCCAGTGAAAAGGACTGCAAAGTGGCAGAGGAGTGGCTACAGGATTGCTTCAAGTTGGTAACTTGGCCGTGTTCTACAACTCATCAGGAGAACCGAATGAATATGCTACCGTGTCACGGACTTTATAAAAATAGTCATAGATGAGTGTGTCCCCACAAAATCATTCAGAGTCTTCCCCAGGCAGAAGCCCTGGATGAACGAAGAGATCCGCAATCAGCCGAGTGCCGTATCAGTGGCGTTCAGATCTGGCAACCAAGTTTGTTGCATGAGGTCCAGGTACGACCTCCAGAAAGCCATCTCGCATGCGAAGTAGGAATTCTGGCCCAAACCTAAATCACTGAAGGTTGCCTAATAGCTGTGGCAGGGCTTGAATACTATCATCTCCTTCAAAGAGAAACCACGTGACGTAGGTGACAACAAGGTTTTGCTCCCTGAAAAGCTCAGACTCAGTTTGAACAACAGAGCATGGAGGCTTCTTCACATACTCCAACATCACCTGACGACCCTGTGATTTCAGGCCTTAAGGCTGATGTGAGAGAATCTTTTAGGAGGGTGAACCCCATGGAAAGGGTACCTGGTCGAGTATTCAAGACCTGTGTCGATCAACAGTGTTCACTGAGATCTTTAACCTCTCACTTTGGCAGTCTGAGGTATCCACCTGTTTCAAGCAGGTTTAAGTTTTACTGGTACCTAAGAAGACTGTGGTAAACTGCTCAATGACTACGTCCAGTACGACTTACAGCCACTGTGATGAAGTGCTTTAAGAATTTGGTGATGAACCAAATCAATTCCTGCCTAAAGAGTGATCCACTTCTGCTCCAGTTTGCTTACTCTCACAATAGGTCAACAACAGATGCCACTTCATTGGCTCTTCTCTCAACCCTGGAACATCCAGACTGTGAATATGCATACATCAGGATGTTCTTCATTGACTACAGCTTATCTGTTATCAAATGCTGTTCTTCTCTCGACATTAAACAATAAGCTACAAGATCTTGGTCTCAAAACCTCCTTGTTTAACTGAATTCTCGATTTCCTCACTTGCAGACCCAGTCAGTTCAGAATGGCAAAATGATTTCCTCCACAATCACCATCAGCACAGGAGCACCACAAGGCTGTGTGCTTACCCGCTGCTCCACTCGCTTTACACTTATGACTTTGAGGGTAAGCACAGCTCCATTGTCATATTTAAGTTTGCTGATGTCGTTAGCTGAATTGGTGATGAATCAGCATATAGGAGGAAGATTGAAAATCTGGCTGAGTGGAGCCACAACAATAACTTCTCACTTAATGTCAGCAGGACTTAGGAGCTGATTGTTGTCGGCAGGAGGAGGAAACTGGAGGTCCATGAACCACTCCTCAGCAGTGGATCAGAGGTGGAGATGTTCAGCACAAAGACATAAACTTACTTTAAATTACATATTAAATAAACAAAGAGTGCAAAAATATAGAAAATAAATTTGGTGGCAGAAGGGAAAATGCTGTCCTGCAGATGCTGGAAATCCAGAGCAACACACACAAAATGCTAGAGGAACGCTGACGGTGCCTGACCTGTTGAGTTCCTCCAGCATTGATGAGTGTTGGTTTTCAGGCTCCTGTACCTCCTCCCTGATGGTAGTAACAAGAACAGGGAATGTCCCGGATAGTGATGGTTTCTAACAACGGACACTACCTGCTTGAGGCACTGTCTCCTGAAGATGTCCTTCATAGAGGGGAGGGTTGTGCCTATGATGGAGCTGGCTAAGTCTACAACCCTCTGCAGCCTCTTGCAATCCTGTGCATTGAAGACTCCATACCAAGATGTGATGTAATGAATCAGAATGATCTCCACTATACGTCTGTTGAAATTTGCGAGTCTTTGATGACATACCGAATCTCAAATCACCTCATGGGTGATGGTTGAATGAAGGTTGTTGCCTGGAATGGAGGCTGGTGAATAGTGGTCTCTGCTGGGACCCGTGTTTTTCATTATTTATACAAATGACTTGGATGCAAAATGATCAAGGCTTGACCAGTAAATTTGTGAATGATACAAAATTAGGTGTGGTAAATTGTTAAGAAAGTTACTGTAGATTGCCGGGGGATCTTGATCAGTTAGGGAAGAGGGCTAAAGTCTGATTTATACTTGTGCGTCAAATGGATGCCGTAACCTATGCAAGTGGCCTACGTGCGTTGTGAGCATTTATACTTGTGCGTCGGTGTTTCTGCATCGCTCTGCAATTCGGGCACGCCGTGCATGCGCACACATCTGCCCGTGCAAGGCCTCATAGTCATGGTAGTCTTTCTTGGGGTAAACAAATTTAAAGCGAGCGTCTTTTTTCGTAAAAGCAAAATGTGTCCTCCATGATTTCAGAGGTCTGTAAAGCTTTACGGAAAGCATTGCAGCCAGAGTTCCTTCCCTGCCTTTCAGTCGCCCAACGGGAAGCTATTTCAGTGTAGGAAGAAATGCGATGCTACCAAGCAGACCAATCACAGTTGTTGCGGTCTGCATTGCCCCGACACATAGTTACATTTTGGGAGAGGTACGCGTCAGGCTACGGCGTAGGAATCCGCGTAGGCTCTGCGTAGGGTTTGTGGCAATGCCATACCTACGGCATCGATTTGACGCAGAAGTATAAATCAGTCTTAAGGCATGGCAAATGGATTTCAATACAGATATGTGTGAGGTAATGCAATTTGCAGATAACTTATACTGTGACTGGTAGGGCACTAAGGAATGTAGTGGAACAGAGGAACATAAGGGTTCAGCTGCATAGTTCATTGAATGCAGCATACAAGGAGGCAACAATTTGGCCTTCATCAGTCAGGGCACTGAGTATAGGGGGTATGTCATTATTTTACAGTTGTATAAGTCATTGGTGAAGCTGCACTTGGAATACCATGCACAGTTTTCATTACCCTGTAATTGAGAAAACATGGTTAAACTGGAAAGAGTACAGAAAAGATTTATGAGGACATTGTTAGGCCTGAGTTATAAGGCGAAGTTGGCCAGGCTGGGTTTTCATTCCTTGGAACCTGGAAAAATGAGGGGGTGACCTTATAGACATGCTTAAAATTATGAGAGGCATAGAAAAGATGGACGGCAACAGTTTTTTCCCCATTATGGGGGAAACCTAAACTAGGGGGCATAGATTTAGGGTGAGAAGGGAAAGATGTAAAAGGGATCGAAGGGGCACCCTTTGCACACGAAGGGTGTTGAGTGTATGGAATGTGCTGCCAGAAGGAGTGGTTGAGGCAGGTACAATCATGTCATTTAAGAAGCAATCGCATAGGTACATGGGCACATGGAGGGGTAGGGCTTAGTGAGATATGGGCTAAGCTCAGGAAATTGGGACTACTTGTGTGGCAGAGTGGTCACCATGGAACTGATAGACTGAAGGGCCTGTATCTGTGCTGTATTGTACTATCATTCTGTCTGTCTGTCTGTCTGTCTGTCTCTCTCTCTCTCTCTCTTTCACCCCCCCCTTTCTCTCTCTCACCAACACCCACCCTCCCTCCTCCCTCACTTAATAGGTGATAGCAAGAATAATCGTCTCAGCATGTATGATGTTAACAGTAAATTCTTCCTTAATTGCCATGGAGAAATAATTAGGTGAGTTCAAAGGCTCTTCTATGAATATTTAACTGACACTAAGTAAAGTACATTCTCTCATTATTTTCTCGCTTTCTCACTTTGTGCTTTTTAGCCATCTTTTAAATGTTTGAAAAATCTTTAATGGTTGCAGACTCAAAACTTTTAATTTCCCTCTCATTCACAACACACAAGCTCTCTGAGCAAAAATATAACATCACTGGTTAGACGGGGCACAGCTCCTGTTCTGCAGGCAGGTGCCTGGACTGTGCTCCTTTCCCACAACACCTTTGTGCTACCCGTATTGAGTTTCAGTACATCTTACTATGCATATTCCTGCATTCTTATGTACCAGTCAGCAGCTTTGACTTCAGGCATCTCCATACACTGAAAGATCTACACATACTGGCAGACCACTGTGCATCTTTCACTGAATTGATGATCTTGCAGCAACAGGTGATCTTTTTGAAAGTTGATGCAAATTGGGTATTGCATTTCCTGTATGACAATGATGACTGCACCTCAAAAGGCCCTTTATTGATTATAAAGTGCTTTGCTAAGTTTCAGGGCTGTGAGAACACCATTTAAGAAGTCTTTCCCTGAATTTTCTGAATTTGTCTTTATTTGAATTGTTACAATTATTATTTTTAAATTTACTAACTAAACAACACAATAGCTAGCCTTGTTATAAAACTGTCTTACTGTGAAAAATATTATCATTATGCGATAGCTTCATAAGATCTCGATGCATACCATGTTTCATTCTTTAATTATTTTGTACATGCAATGATATTTGTATCTTTTTCTATGCTTACATTTCTTTGATTCTGAACCAAATGTTATGAATGTAATGGGTCTTTACCTGGAGATTAAAGTCTAATTTTCTCTGAACTAAGTAGAAACCTTATCACATGTTTCGTAGGGACTCAGTTCTGTCTCTTTTTTGGCCTATTGAGGCAATTCAGTGGAGATTAATTTGGCAATTGACATGAATTAGCAACACTGAAAATCAAAACAAACAGAGTAAGACAGCACAGAAAAGATACATAACAGCGATAAGATTCCTATTTAGCCTTTGGAGAAAATCAGTGTTTAATCAGCGTATAAAATTATTATGTTAATCACATTTTGCAACACTATTCAGAACTAAGCATTTGAGATATACATTATGGACAGGGCAAATGGAGATAAGAATTTACTTGTGCATACGGAGTGCGTGAATTGAAATGTAATACATGCCTGAGTTTGTAAAGCATCAGAAAAACGAGTGAAGTTCCCCACCGCAAAGAACGTGATAAAATAGAGCAATTCTCCTTGGCTGCACCAATACATCACTTTTAGGGTGACAAATGATACCAAACACCAGATTTTGGCTTTCTGTGCTTATTTACTTCTTGCTGCTCCCATGGATTTACCATTGAATTGGGAAGGTAATGTCAGAGAGACCAGAGTTTTAGGTTTGCAGAGAAAAGCCGTGATATTAAATGTCATTAACAAAAATATAGGTGGACATTGTTGGCATTATCTATTTGTTAAAGTTGGATTGGTTGCCATATTTTCAAAGATATATAAGACAAAATAAGTAAATTAACATTTTCTATCGTGAAGGATAAATTAAAAGATAGAAAGTATCAAAATTATGAACGTTTTCTAAAACTTGTATATTCATCTGAGATTTCAAGCATAAGACATCCATTGCTAGAATAAATAACAAATCACCAAAGGAAATTTTCAAAATTGCAATATTTTGACAGGATGATCTGTAGGAAGCAAAGATCAGTTTATAATTATTACAAGACTAGACGGGGTGAGATTTAAGTACATTTCCCACACATTAAAATGTGCATTTATTTACCTTTCACAACACCCCACAATGCTATCCAACCAATGAAATGCTAATAGATGTTATATAAGACCACGGTTGAAGATTTGCATAAAGTTCCCATAACCAATGCTGTGATAGATTGTCTGTTTACAACAGGTTTATTACATACAAATCTCAAGCAGCATATTAAAATAATTCCCTGCTCTTCTTCAAAAGGGTATATTGATATCTTTGATGTTCATTTGAAAAAACAGGCAGGGTGAAAGGTAGCACCTCTATAAGCTCAGAGCTGCAATGCAGCATCAGCCTATATTTTTCTTGCTCAAATCTTTCGACCAGAAATAAAACCCAGAACCTTCTGGCTCAGAATTAAAGAACTACCAACTGAGCTGCAGCTGACACAAAGAATGATTTACTGTAGGTAGTGAATGAAGATACTGTTCTATTATCTCGAAAGAAATCAAATGAAAAAAAGAGAAATAGTATGCAGTCTGTCAATTCTGTGCACTCCAGCTTGCATTTGAACTAATGGTGCTTTTTTGGAAGTGCCCTCTCCGTTTTGGTATTTTGAGAGAATGAATAGACGAAAGATAAGGACAACTCAGCATGACTGGCAGCATCTATGGCAAGAGAAGCTATAGTGTTCTGCTCCACAGATTCTGCACAATATGCTGAGTATCTCTATTTTATTTCAGATTTGCAGCACCTGCATTATCATTCTGTCCAGGAAATTAAATTATTTGTGGATGGGGATAAGCAATTTTTTTTTGGTTGCTGGTATCTTTCCAGATTTTGTGGTTATTTGCTTTCTAACAGCCTCTATTGTCATTATTTGTCTCCTTTTATGTGAGGATTATATTAAGACAAAAGTGATGACACATTGAATCTGCTGCTCAAAACCATTTGCCCTACCTGTTAGGGAGTCCCACACTGGTCTCTCAGAACCAGGCAGGAGGAAGTCAATATCCCAGCAAATATCTAACAAACGCAGAGATTCTTAGGGGAGCGGCTGACTCTACAGGGACAAAATGTTTTAAATTCCAACAGGTGTTCTGCAAGTAAACGGCGTTTAACTTTTCTTTGGCTAGCATAATACTGGAAAGACTGGAGTCAGTAGACTTTTCACTGGTCTAAGTGTTAATTTTAAAGAATAGTTCATTATGAGATGATAAACACCACACTATTTTAATCGGAAAATCACTTTAAATCTGGTAAATCTTCAAAATCTCCACCATGAGTCAACTGAACGGTAACCTGCCTCGCTTTTTCTGATTGGGCAATCGAAAACTCCTCACTAGGGAATCGCCCCGTTGATCCTGGCGCGATTGGCTTGCACAGCTGTCAATCAGGACAGCCCCATTCATGGCCAAACCAAGACGATCAGCCAACAGATGATTAAGGGACATCGCTTTGGGGTGTGACCGAGTGTTGGCTCCAGTCTCCCGCTTATAACGGTGGGGTGAACTCGCAGCCATGAGAAGTAAGCTGCTGTAATACATACTCGGAGCGGCATAGCGTAACATAAGGCTAGTTTGCATTTGTCGAAATACTAGATGCACGTTGAATTGATGCGCTGCTGATGAATTTATCTTTTAGGAGTCGGAGGATGTGGGAACGATGTTCAGTGGTGCTTTACCCAAGTGAAAGGTACCTCGGACCTTGATATATCTGAAGGTAGGATTTAAATTTGTCATCCTCTCCTGTGTGGTGGAAGTGGTATGTTTGTCTTTGTAAACACACCCACCCCTCTTGAATTACAGGTTTCTCATTCTTTCCTCACATATGTGTTTTATAGTTGTCTTCCAACCTGTTTAAAGCGTGAGGATGGGAAATCTGCGTGTGTAGTTATTTAAATTATCTGACCTGTAAAATGGAGTGTGAGTGCTCAAATATTAATTTACTGTGTTAGGAATTGAATTATCTATCTAGATTTTTAAAATAATCCCAAGGAATTTGTTGTATCAAGACTGTGACAAAAAATAATTTAGTAGTTTATAATTTGTGTTAATGAGGTTTTGGAAAATGAAGTGAAGTGTTGTGCTAGAGAAATTTATGAGTATGGTTACAATGGTATTTTGCCTTTTTTTTGGTCTGCTCTGAGTTTAGTGTCTGGTAGTGAAGTATGAATGTCTGGTATTAACTGGTTTCCTCAGAGCCATTTTTGAAAAAAAAAATTGGAAGGTAGCAATAAATTTAAATTTTATAAATGTCTTCAGTAAAATACAGCTGTGAATTCATCATCCAGAATTATGTTAATGTAGGTGAGTCAACTAAATTCCATTCATCCAAGTGAAGAGCACTTGGAAATGAGTGATAACGCATGACCAAAAACAACTGCTTTTCCTCCTCAAATCTATTTAAAGTAGGATCTATATGTTTCTGTGACTCATTCACTGGGAGTATTATTTTATTAGACTTTATAATTTGATTTTGTTTTCCTACTGCTTGGTTTTGACCTCCCCAACAAAACAGTTCATAGACATGCTAGAACTATACCATCTGAAACAGACATTTTTTTTGTTTTACAATTCTCCATTATCAAGGAAGTGACTGTCCAGGGCATCAAAAGCTGTTTGTGTGGGAAGTCCAAGGCATTAATGCTCAAAGGTCAGTCAGTGTATAGCCAACTTCATGGGTTGTGTCCTTTGGAGAATGCAGCAGTCTATTGAGCTTGACTTTTTTTCTTTTTAGAAATGTGATTACAATCCCATAAATGCATAGTTTGCTTGATCACAAATGTTTGGATGATTGAAGTTTTTTTTCTCTTAATGTGTGTCTGTAAAGTTTTACATTGTTCTGTGGGGAAGTTAGTATGGGTCACCAACATTAGTGTCTGGTTGATTATGGAGTTGCATCTGAATTCCTGGACAATCTATTCATGATGAACAGATTTGTTGCTTGTAGTATACCCACAGTTCTATTTGAATATCTACTTCTGCATTGTTACAATTCTACGTCATTTGACATGTTTAATTGCTTCATGGGTGAACTTTTCATTGGTATTGGAAGTTTGGATGCATTTCTTTAATCAGCTATTGTATTTAAATTCTGATGGAAGACTACATGGACTGCTGAAGAAATGTTTTGCATCATTTCTTAATAACTGATCATTATTTCGTTTTTGAAATAATGATTTTTTTCCTAACTTTAATCGGTGAACAGATAATTGAATGTGCAACATAAATTTGACGAGGCACATACAACAAATTCAATGGATGAAAAATGGAAGGTTGTTCTCAGAAGTACAATTATTTTGTTGCCAAATGTGTTACTGGAAGGATCCTGAAAAATTCAACATGGGAGAGCATTCCATTGTTTAGGGGATGGGCAATTGAAGACATCACTGTAGTTGTCTAGAATACAAGAATAATTGAATTCTAATGCGATTATTGGAATAGAAGGTATGAAATTAACAATTAAAGAACTTGAGTAAAATGTTGAGCATTGTAAGAAATGTTCCATTGATAGATGCAGAACTTGTTTTGACCAGTGAACAATGTGAGGATTTAGGTATGGCTTTACGGAGGTTTTAAATGGGGAGGCAAGCCAAAAGCAAGTTGAATCCAGAATTCTTTTTGTCTTCAAGAGCTTGGATGAGAGGCTTGGGACTAGCTGACGTAGGCTCTGAGCTGGCTGTTGTCAGGAGCTCAGTCTGTGTCTATAAAATACTGAGATTATGAACAGTTGAAATAGAAACTGTGGTTGGAGAAAGATGGAATTTGTAGCAAAATCTTGGTGAAAATTAGAAATAGTATTCATTTCAAAGCAAGTGTTCCTCAATAAAAATTGGAAGACCAGCAAGTAATTTGACAATTTGCAATAGCGAAGTTGAGAGGAATGATGAGGAGAATTGTGCTTTTGATTGCCCTCTAGAAACAAATGATGGCTTCAGATAATATGGAAAAGTAGCAGGTAAATGGGGGCTCTTGGAAAAGACATTGGAGGAATATCTCCACTGCTAGATGGAAGAGGTGAGGGTAGTGCCATTTATATTGCACAAAAGGAGGGAAGTATTGGAGGAAGTTGTAAGTTTGACAACATCAAGGGCAATGTCAAATTAGAGAAGTCAAAATTGATGTTGCCTCTTGCACATATATTTTGTGCGAAACTGTTCCAGTTTTGCAGTGTGTGTGAAAACTAGGAGGGATTCACACTTGGAACTGAGATGAGAATGGAGAGGACGTGATGCCTCTCCCTTTTTAAAAAAAATATTGATTTGTTACTTTTTAGTCTCATGCCACTTGGAACTTTCTATCTGTTGATGTAAGTTGTGAAGAATATTGGAACTATTGTGTTCTTGTTTGAGGAAATTATTTTTTCAAGAAATTGCTTCTGAAGTGAGAAAATTTAAAGTGACTGTTTAAGTTTGTGTTTAGAGGTAATCTTTTTTTAAAGTATTAAAGTGTAATCCTTGTGCAGTATCAACTATATTTTCTGTGAAGAATTACAAATATAATAATTAGTGTCAGGTTAGTGTTAGTTTCATTTATTGTATGTTTAATTTCAAATGGAGATGACTTGCAGACTGACCAGGAATCTGATATGGGAACTCTCTCATGAGTTGGATGAAGGTGGTGAGGGCATGACAGGTGTGAAGAGAGAAAACAATGAAATGATGTATGATTTGTTGGAGAAGGTGGTTCCTGAATGCTTGCATTCGGTGACCTATGTTCTTGAGGTCCTATTTGCTTTTGGTTGTGATTTTTATGTTGGAGTCCTGGAAGAGAAGCTTGACTGATTAGATGCAAAGCTGAAACCATGTCTAGCCAATGGTCAGGAATAATTTTTTTTCACATAAAAGATGGTATATTTTTATTAAACTTGGTATGCAAGAAGACTATGGAGATTCAGGTCTTGAGTGCATTCAAAGTACAGACTCCTGGCTTATTCCAATGGTGAAAGGAAGATTGAAATGAGAATCATGATGGTGGAGACAAGGGACTGAATGGCTTGCTACTTCTTTTGCTTGAATTCTTGGGAGGCTATGACTATGATATTCTTAATTACCTCATGTAGAACATTTTTATATGATACACAGTAATCACACTTTGATCTTAAAACAGACAAATGTCTGTGGATCCCCTTGTGATGTCAGAGTTAATTACTGGTTATTCAAACATCATGCTTGTACATATACTACTGAGGGAGATAAATCACCAAACATGCTGACTTTCATCTCTCCATAACATGCTAATGAAACCGAATTTGAAAACCTTGCCAAACAACTTTTGTTTATCCAAGGAACAGGAGATAGAAAGTGAAGAATACCTTTTTATTATGGGTTGGGGAAATTGTAAAGTGTTGTGTTTTGTCTGAATTTGGAGTGACGTGAATGTATGATCTGAATTCCTTCCTTTTGCTAACAGTCTAGTACAAAGGGTGTAGCATTTCAAATGCACATTGATCACCAGAGAAAGGTTACAGGTAGCCTTCTGCAATCATAGTGATAATGTCTTATGCTAATAATGGTTCATACTTCCACACTGGGCAAGAGCATATAATCTGCTTGTATGAAATTCTGGCAAGGATATAGTTATTTTGCTGTGGATAGTAACAATTGGCTACTTTTTAACTATTAATACTAAACTTTCACATTTTAAGCTTGTTTCATAGTCCTGGTTAGATGATACAGTTGATAATTTGTACACCCTTAAGTGTTTCTATAAATGGCAATGTTTTGACTATGACTTGCAAACGTTTCCTCTATCTATTGTCTGCAACTTTAAATTGTTCATAAAATATAATTAGAGTGTTTACTCTCTCAACAATATCTGTAATGAAGGTCATGGATTTAGCTTAATTGTTGACTATTCCAGTACATTATAACACAAAGTATCATTTAGAATGGGGTAGCTTTCTACAATAGGAATGAAGCTGCAGTAATTTTCATGTTTATCTATTTATAGTTTCCTGGAGAGGTTTTGTGTGCATGCGTGCGCATGCCACATTTAATGGAAATTTTTGTCTGCTCATCTCTAACAACTCTGCTGGAGATAGTTTTTTAACCTTCTGTTGTTTGAACCATCTGCCTATCACTTGCAGTTTAATGTTTCACCAAATGTTCCTATTTAATTGTTTTGATAATGTAGCACTTGTGTAACAGTACATTAGCTAGCAGCAGGATGATATAGCTTATTGTGCACAATATGAAACTATCTAAGTGCTCTCTCACTAATTTTCCCGTACACTTGAATAGAGGACGAAAGGCAGATTACCACCTCATCTTTCTGTGATGCAGGCCTGGACACTTTTTTTCCTTCCAGAAGTCTTGATATTTAATTGTTAACTTCATTTCAAACTGCTCATGATTTTTAAGCTATGACTGCATTTTGTACTGTTCACCATTTCTTTAAAGGGCTCAAATGCTGCAAGTATGACATCTCATTGCATTGGACCATCTGTGTCAAAAGCCTTTCCTGGCTTATTCATAGAAAACATCATTGGATCGAAAAGAATTTAACCAGAATTGATTATTATATGGATTTGGCTGAAAATGTATGCCAGAACCTCCCAAATCATAGAATTTAATGTCACTATTTTAAGGATGCTCGTCATGTGGAAGAGAGTATCTGCAATGTAACATACAACAGAATGGTGGCAACTGAAGGTAGAGATGAAAATCAGGAAATGCTCAGCATTTGCAGGCAGTGTTGGTGGAGAGAAAATAAATTTCAGTTGTCTTTCATTAGGACTGTGCTTAGGATGGCTCAAAAAGGGGCCCCTGAGTGCTTTGTAATTGAACATTGAGAGCTGAGTTTATATTTCGTATGTTTTGAACTGAAAATAGTCTGAATTTTCAGCTTGCTTTGAAACTGGCAGTCACATTCGGAAGAACTTCCACAAGTAGTATCTCTCAACTCAAAACAATCTAAAGAACTGATTACTTGGAATGTTGATTTTCTTTTTTGGCTGTTGTTGCTTCTAATCACTATTTGTCAGGGAAAGCAATTGTAACTTGTTGCGAGGTTTCAGAGCTTTGTTAGCAGTACAGTATCTGGTCTCTGACATCACTACACCTCCACAATTACTATATTTTATCTAGCTAGTGTCTGTAAAAAGCAGGCAATTGTACAGGGAAGTAGTTTATTGAGAATGAGTTTTGCGTCATCCAACACCAGTTTATATATAGTTTTTGAATATTAAGACCCTTTATTCAAATAGGAAAGTGAAGTAACATTATGCGGGGGTCATTCTTTCACCTGCTTTCTGAGATGTGTGGTACAATTACACCACCAGAACTGGGCAGGGTTTACACGCTCAATAATGCCATTTTGCCACGTTTGTTCCTGATTACTGAGTGCTTGATGAATCTTCAAAAGCAAGGATTACTTCCACTCTGCTTCTGAGGTGGTCATTTAGCCCATTCAGATTCATTGAAGGTGTTCGCAGTGCTTTACGGGGCAAATGGTTGGATAATTTGAGCCCGAAACGTCTACTGTACCTCTTCCTAGAGATGCTGCCTGGCCTGCTGCGTTCACCAGCAACTTTGTGTGTTGCTTGAATTTCCAGCATCTGCAGAATTCCTCGTGTTTACGAGGATAATTTGAGAGTTGGTATTCTTGGAGATCATTTAACTTGCTGAATCCACACTAATAGTCAAGCACCCTTTCACAATAGTACTGCATGGATCCCATTCTATCCACATTCTCTTTCCCACCCCCCCATCTCATCAAAACACCAATTTAAAGTGGTCAGTTAATTTGTCATCCTACTGTACTACAAACTGTAGGGACATATAGCTAAGGTGTCTGAGACCTTTGCACAATACTGTGGTAATTTTATGTATTGCATTGTACTGCTGCAAAAACTAAATTTCATGACATATGTGAATGATAAACCTGATTCTGATGGGGGTCTCCACTGTGGACTGAGAGTGGGAAAGGGTCGGGGAGAGGGGAATCATGGTTGGGAAAAGAGGAAGGGAGAGGGAAGCTCAAGAGAATCTCCGTAATGATCCGTGTGTCTGCACCTGCACCTGCCCTCGGCACCCCTTCTCTGCCACCTATCCTACATCCCCACCCCCCTCATTCCCAACAGCCTTTGTTCCTGCCAGATTTACAAACTCTCTGTCCATTCCATGTGGACAATTACAGTACTGTGCAAAAGTCCTGGGCACTCTAGCTATATATATATATATATATATATATATATACCTAAGATTTTTTGCAGTACTGTATGTCTTTGATTATGGGAGAAAACTGACACTAAGGGAGAAAGCATGCAAATTACACACAGCACTGGAGCTAAGAACTAAACAATGATCAATGGAGCTACGAGGCAGTAACTCTTACCTGTGCCATTGCGCCTACCACGTTTTTTTACTAAGCTCCAAAGAGATTTAATGAGGAAACCTCCTTCCACCAAATGTTACAGGTTTATTTTGATCGTTGGCCTGAAATTCCCACAAGCTGTGAGAATGTTGGCCCTGGAAAACAACATCAAAGCATTTTTTTTGTACTCTGCTGGTTGTCTCTTGTTGTAATGGGAATGTGGTGTTCACCTGACCAAGGTATATAAGGTTTTGCCTAGAAAAAGATGGTGATTTATTTATCTTGTGAATGGATATTGCAGAGACTGCATTGGTGATACTTCTCCAGTGCTTTAAGGTGCCTGCTATAAGTGGTCCATTTATCCAAGGTATGCATACTTGAGGGCAGGGGTCACTGCTGCCTAATAAACAATGAGCTAAAGACCAAAATCCATGTCTTGAAATGTGAATGTTCTTGGATGGTTAAAATCTGTGCTGGCTTAGTCATCAATATGTTTGCCTAGTAATGGCTTCAGAGATCTTGAGGTAATCAAGTTTCCCAGGGTCTTGTCGTGGATCCGTGTTATCTGTGTCCTGTGTGTAGAGAGGAATTGTTAGCATTGGCCTGTTTGTCTTAATGAGCTGCAGGTGGTCTCTGAGCATTGATGTGTGCAGCAACTTGATAACTAAATTCTGGAGTGGAGATGAAGGGGAGCAGTTTCCAATCATTTTACGGATTAGTCTCACTCCAGTCAAAAGCATGTTGGTTTGTGAGGCGAGGTTGTAGTTAGGAGAGTTGAGGAGCAGATTGGGCTGCACCTGTGGCAGATCTACTGACATTTGTGACCTTCAATCAACAAACATTAAATGGAGATAGGTTAATTATTGAGGTAGCCAAATTTTGGAAGTTGTTTTCACTAGAAAGTAGATTAGGTAGCTACGAAGGCTTTTAAGATTATGTAAATATTTGACGTGAAAATTATTTACATGTGTGGAAGAGAAACTTGGCATTTATGTAAGCAAGCTACCAGTAAATCCAAAGGAATTCTGGAGAAGCTTTGAAACCTGAAGCGTGTTAAGAAATAAACTTATTGCCACACAAATGAAGACAAAGAGCAAGGAAGCATTTGACTAGCTACTTAGGATCCAGTAGGAGAAGGAAATGGAAGATGTCTTCAAGGTGTTGGATGATATGGAATGGAATACTAACACAAACATAAGTTGCCTTTGCTGAAAAGCCTGTTCCTATGCTGTAAGTACTTGGCAGCAACAGTTCAGCTTTACTGATGCTCTCTACAGTAACTTCAAGTGGAATTGAAACTTTTAGATTTTACAGTGATAGTTATTGGGTAGGAGAACTCATTAGCTAACTGATTTGGAAGTAGACAAGCCACCATGAATAGAAAATCTATCTTTAAATTAAAGAGACAATAATTAAAAGCTTTCGGAGCAAATGGCACTGAATCATGAGATCAAATGGCTAAATACAAGTTCCTTTTTTTAAAAAAAAAAGTATCACCCTAATAAACAAATGCAGTAAAATCAGTTGGAATCTTGTTCCATAAATTGAGCTGATTTGATAACCCATAATGATATTGATTTGAAATACAGACACTAAGCTAACTTGTGAGCAGAAATACTTTATTGTGCAAGGAAGTGACAAAAGACATTACGGAAGACTGCCAGCGTTCATCTAGTTTTGTGCATATTCTTGAGAGAATTTGAAGATTAGCAGGACTCCAAAGAAGGTATGCCAAGCAGTTATAGGTAAGATTTTTAAAAATCTTCCTCACTAACAGTATTTAAATTACAAACGTTTGTAAGTCAGTGTTACATGGTCTGAGGGAAATGATGAAATTAGATTTGCAATGATCAATTTAAAGTGAGTATATATTTAGTAACAAAGGGGAGTTGAAAATGTTCTTCAAAAGTCTATTTCAAAGGTTGTTAGAATATTTAAAAATTGGAAATGACCTTTGAACCTGAGGTGAAAATGGAGTTTGGATGTATATGAAGTGCGACATCTAAAGGTGTAGTGAAGAAATTGGTAAATGTTTGTGACCAGTGGTGTTCCACAGGGATAAGAGCTGGAACTTTGTGGATGTAAATGATTTCAGACGGTGTGGAGAAAGATGGAGGGGTCTGTATCGCAATTCATCCTGAGCAGCTGTGTGACAGGGGACTCTCTAATCTACGGACTGTTCCCAGGGACACCCACAGAAACAGACATCAAATGCTGCTGGCACACCATTAACTTGGTAAAAGATGTGCTTTCGTCTGCCCGAAAGTTGTTGGTCTGACAACAGGTTGAGATGTCCATTGAGGAATGTTGTGTCTGGCACATTCCAGGCTGCAGGAATGTGCTGAAGGGTGCACTGAAGCTTGGTGCAGCCACCACAAGGGCTCAGTGGGAAAGGACCGTGATGTAGTGTTCTTCTACTGGAGAAGGTGGGGCTGGGTTGGGTGAGGAAGCCTCTCATTTAATGTGAGTAGTATGCCACCCCAGCAGATATGAGTGGCAGCAGTGCTATTGATGTATAGGAATATAATAGAACAGTATTGAAAGCATTGAATATTTATGTAAAAATAGCACTGCATGATTTATTGTAAATTTTTTTTGTTATGGATAAAGTTTATCTTGATTAAAAAGGATTTGGATGAAAATGCAGATGGATGGACAAGTCTGAAAGATCTGTATAGAGTGGGTGTGTGGAGGATGTTTCCAACAGAGGAAGAATTTAAGAACCGAGGACGTAGTATCAGAATAGCAATACATTCTGTTGCATGAATGAAATCACGGGAGAGAGTTACTGGTAGATACAAAGCAGCTTCTTTATTCGACAAAACAAGGTATAGCAGGCATCATATGGAGACACTTTAGTTGGAAAGGTCTGCTGGCCCAACGTGGGGCTGGATATTTATTTGCTAAACATAAAGGACAATTCCATGTTTACAAAGTATAGACAATACTTTCTTTTGAAGCTGCATACAAACTTCACACCTTCTGATTACATCCATCCCACAAGCGCCAGCAGCGTCTGGACTGGGATCCACAGCTTTTGGGAAAAGCATTGTTCCAAATTAAATCTACAATACATTATAAAGGAGTAGAAGACTGGTTGCCAAAGTCATTTGCTAAATGTAAATGACCTAAAACAAAAAATCACTCTAACACATCCATTAAGGGTAGAGATGAGGAGGAACTTACTTGGCAAAGACAGCTGTAGAGGCCAAGTCGTTGGGTACATTTAAAGTGGAAGTTGACAGGTTCTTGATTAATCAGGGCATCAAATGTTATGGGGAGAAGGCAGGAAAATAGGGCTAAGAGGGAAAATAAATCAGCAGTGATCAAATGGAAGGGCAGACTAGATGAGCTGAATAGCCTAATTCTCCTCCTATGTCTTATTGTCTTGAAGTTTGAAGATGAAAGTGATTGGAGTTGTAAACAGTGTAGAGGGCTGTCAAAGGCAACAGTAGAATATAGATTAGTTACAGATAAAACATGAATAGATGGAGATTAATCCAAGTAACTGAGACATTACATGGAGAGGTCAAATGTAAGAGTAAAGTGTACAGTTAATGACAGCTTGCAGCTTTGTAGTACAGAGGACTCCAAGTTCATAGCTGTGTGTAAGTGGGTGCACAAAGTAGTGTAGTGCAGGGTATTAACAAAGGCATATGGCATACTTGCCTTTAATAGTGGGCGTACTGAGTATAAAAGTAAGGAAGTCATATTGCAGCTATGTAAGTCTTTTGGTTAGATTACACTTTGAGTATCGCATTCAGTTCTAGATGTCCCATTACAAGAAGAATTTGCAGATTTTGGATAGAGTACAGAAAAGGTTTACCAGGATGCTGCTTGGATTAGAGGTTATGAGCTATTCCAAGAAGTTGGACAAATTTAGGTTATTTTCTCTCAAATGTTGGAGACTGAGGGCGAGACCTGACAGAAATGTATCTCTGCATCCCATAATTTTGCAGGATAGATAGTCAGAATATTTTCCTCAGTAATGTCAAGTACTAGAAGAAATCCATTTAAGTTGAATGTTTCAAAGTTTAAAGGAGATATGGGGCAAGACTTCCTTGTTTCAGAAAGTAGGTGTTTGAAATAGGCTTCTGGGATAGTGGTGGGAACAACTCTGATAGTTCCCACTTATGTCCGCTGGGGTGGCATACTACTCTATGTTAAATGAGGCAGAGATAGATAGGTTCCTGATTCGCCAGGGCATTAAAGGGTATGGGGTGAAAGCAGGGAAGTGGAAGAATTGGATCAGCCCATGATTGAATAGCAGGGCAGACTTGATGGGCTGAATGGCCTACTTCTGCTCTTATATCTTGTGGTTTTGTGATAGTGGCATTTTCAGAGGCAGTTTGATAGACACGAATATGGAAAGGCATGGATCATGTGCAGGGTTTAATTTGGCATAGTGTTTGGTGCGGACACGAGGGACTATGGGGCTTGTATCAAATGGGTATATTGACACAAGAATAATTGACTCATTGTGCAGAAATAGTTGCCATTGTTCTTGACTGGCATTCTATGATACTTGAGAGCTGTAATACTTTACTCATGCTTGTTAAAGATGACTTTACAAATGTGTATATTGGAGCAGTTTCCATTTCAGATCATTGTTATATGCAGTTTAAACTTGGGTCGGTACTTCATTGAAAAGGTACAACATTGCAAGAGGATTGTAATCTCTAGTTATTTAATTGTGCCTCTTTACTAGCCAATGTTAAGGAAACATTTAATTAACGAGATCCTGGACCAAATCACCTTGGACCTTACAGTTGTAACCTAATGAATGGAATACAAAACTTGCAGAAAATGTCTGTTTTTATATAAATAGTCAATAAAAAAAATCTATAGATCCATTTTGGAGAAAAATATCTTATCAAATAATTTTGTGTTGGTCAAATTTGGAGGATGCAGGTTGAGTACTTAACTGAAATTTCAAAATCTGAAAACCACCAAAATCCGAAATTGTTTTGAGCACTGACATAACATCACAAATGGAAAATTCCCCAAGGCACTAGGAAGGTTCCCAGGTGATGGGCAGGTCTTTGTGCACCACAGACAGTTCTGAGAAGTGACCTCGTATGTAATGAACAGAAATTAATGAAAAATAGAAAAACACTGCATAAAGCAAATAATGAATATCTCAATCGTGCATTGAAAGAGTGGATTCATCAGTGTCAGTGGGTCTGTGCTGCTTAATAGTATGCTTATCATGAAACGAGCAAAGTTCGATCACAACAAACAGAGAATTGAAGGTAGTTGTGAATATTCAGTAGACTGGTTGCAGAAATTTAAGAAAAGGCACAACATTAAATTTTTAATGATTTGTGGTGCTAAGGCATCTGCTGATCATGAAGCAGCAGAGAAGTTCATTGAGTTTGCCAAGATCATTGCTAATGAAAATCTAACATGCTGAATGACTACATCAGTACATGTGCGTGATGAACAACTGTAAGACAGACTGCTAACCCATGGCACATAAATTCAGTCGGAAATGATAGTGATCCAAAGCTATCTCATTATATTTTCCAAAATTTAAAACTTCTAGCCCCAAGCATTTCAGATAATAGGTACTTAGATTGTAATTCTTTGAGCAAAGTATAAATAACTGTCTGGGAAGAGTTGGACTTAATGCCTGTACCCATGTAATTGGATAGCTGAATGCAAAGATCAGGTGATTTGATGTTGGTATTCATCTGCCTCTGAAATGAGATATAAATTGATGGTAAAGAAGGCATATTGAAGCAACATTTCAACAACTTCCCTGGATGAATCTGTCTTGTAGAAGTCAGACTTGGTGCTGTATCCGCTATTTGCCACTTTCAGGGAGCCTTGGTCTTGGGAACTTATCTACCTTAATGTTCCTTAAGAGTCCACATCGTGTTACCACCACCACCACTTTTATCAACACACCTTAGCACATCGGCACGTCCCAACTTGATCTTGCTATCCTCTATGTTCTGTCCTTGGTAAATACTGATGTAAGCACTCTTCTAGTACTCTACACACACTAATGCTCCAGCGTAAGTTCCCTCCTCTGTCTGTCAGTGGTCCTACCTCATGTTTTTAATGTATAAATAAAATGCTTTGGTGATTTCTTTCAATCCAATTCACCAGAGACATTTTATGGTCCCTTTGACCCTTCTTGATTCACTTCTGTCCTTTAATTCCTGAAGTCCTGACCAATTCTGTATTCCTCCAAGCTTCCTGAATCTTGCCATCTTTGTATGACTTCTGCACAGGAACATGTTGGTCCTGAATTTGACATAGTGGGCTATTAAACAACTCTCGTGTTGGTTGTGGACTTGACCAATAACAACTGCTTACAATCTCATCTCAGCTCCTTTGGTCTTGTTGGTACTTGTAGTGTGAACAAAGTTACCAGAGAGACTCAGTTAGCAGATATGAAGCAGACTTTTATTTGACAAATCATCATATTAAGACCCTTTCAGAGGAAGAGGCCTGTTTGAACCAATATTACATGACATTTTATATGCTAAAGATCAAAGGGCAATTCTATATTTACAGTGTATCTACAATGCTTCCTTTGAATTTAACATTCGCATCACCTTCTTTGCACCCACACTGGATAGCCAAAATGAATGTTAAATCAGCATTGTCTGGTTTTTCAGTTAACTGTGGTTCACAGCTCAAGGAACCAGTTGTCCAGTGCTGCATTTTAAATTTGATCTACAATCCATATTCAGATCTGAAGGTTGGTTGCTGAAGTTAATATTTTGCTATGCACCTCAAGTCCAGAATATCCTCTTAACGTAGGTCACAGGGAGAAGGCTGAAGTATGGGGTTGAGAGGATTAGTAAATCAACCATGATGGAATGGCAGATGGCCTAATTCTGCTTCTATGTCTTATTGTCTAATGATCTCCTGCCTGGTACTTTAGTAATCACCTTTTCCTAATTTAGGCATCATCCTTACCCATGACTTTGCACCATCATCCACTTACCCATGGCTAGCTTAAAACTTGAAGTTGTGATCACTGTTCCTGAAATGGTCTGCTGTTGCTCCAATCACCTGGCTAAGTTCATATTCTAGTAAAAGTTCCAGTGCTCTTTTCCTGGTTAGGCATTTTACATAGAGTGTTGATAAACCCTCCTGGATGTACCTAACAAATTCTGCCCTATCAAAGCATTTGGCAGAAAGGAGGTCTTGGACAATATTGGAAAAATTAGTCACCCACTATGGCTAATTTGCTTTTGCATCTTCCTATAAGGATGGTTCCTTAAGCTTGTCGTAGCTGGGGGAGGGGGGAGAAGTGGTGCAGATAAGCTCCCACTATCTTTTAAATGCTCCCAATGGTGTGCATCTCAACTAGCCCCTGACAATCAAGTCCTGCTCCTAAGCTTCGTGTGTGGCTTAGCAACTAAAAACCTACTGACCGAAGGGCCAAAGTCGGGTTACTGGTACCTAAAAACCAGTCACTTGGGGGGCGATAGGGCTCTTCAACAATGGTTAGCAGCTCATTTAGGATAAGGAAAACCTCTGCTGCTTTTCAGCTATACACATTCAAGGAGAAGGCTTTGGGAGTAAACTCGGGGGGTAAAGTACGGAGCTCGAGTCCCTAAGGTATTCCTACGATGAGTTCAATACTGACTGGTATCTCCTGTGATGCCACTGGTGCAGAACTGTATTAGTCTCTGCTGTTTTTTGGATCCACTCATGAGTGGAGAGGGAAAGCTTGCTGCATGGGCAAAGCTTGCTTTTTCTTATTGTACTTCCCTGGTTTGCATACTGGCTTGCACAGACATCTAGGATGCAATATCCATGGTCGAACCCAATCAACGGATGGCCTAATCGTCCCATAATCTGCTGACGTATCTCTTCCTTTGTAACCCACTGGCTGTTGGGGGGGGGCCTATAGTATAACCCCATTCTTATTTCTGAGTTCTACGCCTGATGCCAAACTGGTTGAACCATCTAAGATGTTGTCTCTAAGTAGAGCTGTGATGTTCTCTCTGATCAGATCTGCACGCACTCACCTCTCTTTATTGTACCTGAAACATCTGAATCCTGCAACATGCAGCTGTCAGCCTTGCCTTTCTCTCAGCCTTGTCTCTGTCACTTGTTCCATGTATTAAACCAGGTTGTAATTTCCTTTCTTTCCTGTTGTTCTCCTTGTATTGAAACAAATGGTTTCAGCCCATCAGTCCCACTGACTTCATTAACCTGGGCCTCCGGTTCTTGCTTTCAACCTTGATCTAACCTCTATTTTCCCCTCTTCCTCCACTTACTGACCTGCTGTGGTTTCTAGTCCCTGCCATTATAGTTTATACCCTCCGTAGTAGCACTTGCAAGCTTTCTTGCTCCTTCAGTTCAGGTGCAACTCTTCTTTATAGAAGGCCTATCCACCCCATTAGACAGCCAATGATCCATAGACGTGAAGCCCTACCCCAAGTGACTCTCTGTACCAGCTGCTTAGCAACACATTCAACTGTGCGATCCTGTTGCTTGTCTCAAGCATGTGACATGGTGTGTAATCTTGAGATTACAACCCTGGAGGTTCTGTATTTTTAGCTCTACTTGAATTCTCTTTGTAGAATGATGGCTGTCTTCATGTCTAAGATTTTGATTCCAATGTGAATCGTGAACTCTTTCTGGTCACCTCCACTTACTGAATGCTCTGTGCCCCATCGGAGATGTCCTTGACCTTGGCACTAGGGAGGCAACAAACCATCCTGAAGTCTTACTTACAGCCATAGAAATGCTTGCCTATACCCCTAACTATTGAGTCCCCTATCACTATTGCTTACCTTGACTTAGCTAGATGTTGCTGAACAACAGTGCCAGATGTGGTGCTACTGATTGGGCTGTTGCTGTCATTGTCCACTGAGAGGCAAGATGCAACACGTCTCAGCACTACTTGCCTATCCCCCCCTGGTGGCCAAACATCAAAATAGCTAAATCTTTTGGACCATCTTCCTGAGACTCCTATCTGGAACACAATCTCTTTCCTCCATGCTCCTCTGAGTCCAAATAACAGTCCACCCAATTAGCACTAAGTTGTAGGTGGACACCTTTCCTGCAAACCGTCATCAGGAACACAATTGCTTCCTGATCTTCCACATCTCACAGGAGGAGCATACCACTCCATTAGCTGCCATAATTCCACTTAAACCATTGGACTTTAACTTTCTCCTGCCTTCTCCCTGTAGTCCTTCATGCCCTGCCAAATCAAGAATCTATCAATCTCCTGTTTAAATATACATAAAGCCTTGGCCTCCAAGCTACCTGTGGCAACAAATTACATGGATTCACCACTTGCTAGTTAAAGAAATTCCTCCTCATCTCCGTACTAAAAGGATGCCCCTGTATTCTGAAGCTGTGCCCTCTTGACCTAGATTCTCCCA
This sequence comes from Mobula birostris, assembly GCF_030028105.1. Lineage (NCBI taxonomy): Eukaryota > Metazoa > Chordata > Chondrichthyes > Myliobatiformes > Myliobatidae > Mobula > Mobula birostris. Next base: position 154,635,374 of record NC_092373.1, read on the forward strand.
CCATACGAAACATACTCTCCAAATGTACTCTAATAAGGCCTTTCACCGTTCGATAGGTTTCAATGAGGTCACCCCTCATTCTTCTGAATTCTGGTGAATATAGGCCCAGAGCCATCAAATGCTCTTCATGTGACAAGACATTCACTCCTGGAATCATTTTCATGCATCTCCATTGAATCCTCTCCAGTGTCAACACATTCTTTGAAAGATAAAGGGCCCCAAACTGCTCACAATACTCCAAGTGAGGCCTCACCAGTACTTTACAAAGTCTCAACATTACTTCCTTGCTTTTATATTCTAGTCCTCATGAAATGAATGCTAACATTGCCTTTGCCTTCCTCGCCACAGACTCAACATGCAATTTAACTTTTATGGAATCGTGCACAAGGACTCCCAAGTTGCTTTGCTCTTCAGATTTTTAATTTTCTCTCCATTTAGAAAATAGTCAACCCTTTCCTTTCTTCTACCAAAGTACATAACCATACACTTCCCGACACTGTACAGTGTTCCATCTGCCATTTTTTTTGCCCATTCTCCTAATCTAAGTCCTTTTGTAGCCTCTCTACTTCCTCAAAACCACCTGCCCCTCCAGCTATCTTCGTATCATCCGCAAACTTTTGAAATAAAGTCATCAATTCTGTTATCCAAGTCATTGACATGTAAAAAGAATTGGTCCCAACACAAACCCTTGTGAAACACCAGTAGTCAGCCAGAAAAGGCTTCCTTTATTCCCACTCCTTGTCTCCTGCCAATTAACCAGTGCTTTTTCCATGCTAGTATCTTTCCTGTAATACTATGGGGTCTTGTTAAACAGCCTCTTGTGGCACTTTATGGAAAGCTTTCTGAAAATCCAAGTACAAAACACCGACCGATTTCTCCTTTGTCTATCCTGCTTGCTATTTCTTCAAAGAATTCCAGCAGCTTTGTTAGGCAAGATTTTCCCTTGAGGAAACTATACTGACTATGGCCTATTTTATCTGTGCATCCAAGTACCCTGAAACCACATTCTTATCAATTGACTCCTAACACCTTACTGACCACTGAGTTCGGGCTAACTGGCCTATAGTTTCCTTTCTTCTGCCTGTCTCCTCTTCTAAAGAGAGGAGAGACATTTGCAATCTTCCAGTCTTCCAGAACCATTCCAGAAACTGCTGATTCTTGAATGATCATTGCTAATGACTCCACAGTTTCTTCAGCCATCTCTTTCAGAACCCTGGGGTGTAGGCCATCTGGTACAGGTGACTTATCAGATCTTCCAGTTTCCCAAGAGCCTTCTCACTAGTAATGGCAACTTCACACACTTCTGATCACTGCCACTCTGAAACTTGCATGATACTGCTCATGCCTTCTTTAGTGAAGACTGATGCAAAATACTTAGTCAGTTTGTCTGCTATTTCCTTGTCCCCCCACTACTACCTCTCCAGCATAGTTTTCCAGCAGTTCAATAAGCTCTCTTGCCTCTTTTGCACCTGACATAACAGAAACTTTTGGTATCCTCTTTAATATTGGCTAGCTTACTTTTATATTCTATCTTTTTCTTAATGACTTTTTAATTGCCTTCTGTTGGTTTTCAAAAACTTCCCAATCCTCTAACTTCCCACTGATTTCTGCTCTATTATGTGCCCTCTCTTTGACTTTTAGACTGGCTTTGATTTCTCTTGTTAGCCATGGTTGTGTCATTTTTCCTTTAGAATACTTCTTCCTCTTTGGCATGTATATATCCTGTGCCTTCCAAATTGCTTCCAGAAATTCCAGCCATTGCTGCTCTGCCATCATCCCTGCCAGTGTTCTTTTCCAATCAATTTTGGCCAGCTCCTCTCTCATGCCTCTAATTCCTTTTTCTCCACAGTAATACTGATATGCCTGACTTTAGCTTCTGCTTCTTAAATTTCAGGGTGAATTTGATCATATTATGATTGCTTACTCCTGAAGATTCTTTTGCCTGTAAGCTATCTAATCAATTCTGGTTCATTGCACAACACCCAGTCCAGAATAGCTGATCCCCTAGTGGGCTCAACCACTAGCTGCTCTAAAAAGCCATTTCGGAGGCATTCTAGAAAATTCCCTGCTTGGGATCCAGTACCAACATGATTTTTTTCCCAATCTATCTGCATATTGAAATCCCCCATGACAATTGTAATATTGCCCTTTTGGCATGCATTTTCTATCTCCCATTTGTAATTTCTACACCACATCCTTACTACTGTTTGGGAATCTGTACACAACTCCTATCAGGGTCTTTTAACCCTTGCAGTTCCTTAGTACTACCCATAACCAATTTCCTCCAGGATAAATAAAGTATGACTATAGTGATTTAATACCTTCCGACCAGATGTTGCCTCTCTCTAATAATTTGACTTTTTTTTTTACCAAGGGCCATGCAATCCCCTCTGCCTAGCTGCCTGTCCTTTCAATACGATGTGTATCCTTGGACCTTAAGCTCCCAGCTATAATCTTCTTTCAGCCATGATTCAGTGATACCTACAACATGCATGCCAATCTGTAACTCTGCAACAAGTTCATTGACCTTATTCCATATACTGCATGCATTCAAATTTAACACCTTCAGTCTTCACCCTTTTCAAATTTTGTCTGCCCTTTTTTGCTTTGCCTTAATGCTGTTTCTTTCTCACTTAAGCCTTACGTTCACCATCCTTGACTTAGCAGCCTCTCTTGGACTTCAAGGCTATCCTCTTCAAAATAGCTGCTCCATTATTTCATTTTATTCTAAATATGTTGGAAGGAAAACTACTATAGATTTTAAAAACTCGCACTGCCTCTCCTTGCTGCTAAGCCTAATTTGAATGATGGCTGAAATAGGTCAAAAGGGTATATCTGAAACCACACGTATTTACCTGAAATTTTGTCAATACTTCAGCAAAAGCATGGGAAAATGTCAATGTTTCTGTGGCTACACTGTTTCAAGATGTGGAAAATTTGTGTAAAATAAGTTCATTAGAGCTGTGCTCAAATTTCCACCTTCATTTGCAGAGTTTAAACACTGAAATCTAAACCTTAACTGAGATCTAATTGTCTCATGAACATTTTCTCATGCCTAAAAAAATCTCTGCAGATACATATTTTAGAATTGGGCAAGTCCTAAATTCTATTGTGCTCTTATTTCTCTCCTTGCAACATTTTTTTGTTCTGTCTGAGGTGATCAGTTTTTAAAAATCTTTTTAAAAGAAATATTCCTTTAATATGGAAATGATTTGGTAGGCATTTAGGTTGTATCCCAAGGCTGTACTGTCTGCCAACAAGTTTGTATGGTGGCTGATATCTCTCTTTCTCTGGAACTTGTCATACGTTTCCAGAGTAACTACCAAGAAATATGTACTATTCTTACTTCATTGACCATATGAGGTGAGCCGTATTGGATCAATAATCAACTACATGGAAATTTGAGGCTTCCACATTTTTACATGGTTGTGTGGGGATTTCAAACCTCAGGTTTACAGAGTATGTACTAGCAGTTCCATACTAAAGTGCTTCTAATTACCTATCTATTTTGAGCAATTTCAAGCAATATGATTTTAATTGGTTATTTCTTTTACATTTACTTGCAATTTGATGTTCATTATTTCTGTTTTGCAATAGAAAAGCATGAAGGAATTGGTCCAACTGATATTCTAATATCAGTTGCCTAAAATAATTGATCAAACAAGAGAAAATCTGCAGATGCTGGAAATCCAAGCAACACCCAAAAATTGAGAGGTACTCAGCAGGCCAGGCAGCATCTATGGAAAAGAGTAAACAGTTAACATTTCAGGCTGAGACCCTTCGTCAAGAGTCTTGATGAAGGGTTTCTGCTTGAAACATCGACTGTTTACTCTTTTCCATGGGTGCCATCTGGCCTGCTGAGTTTCTGCAGCAGTGCGTGTGTGTATGTAAAACAATTGATCTTTGATATAGGCAGCAAGCAAATCTGTTAGCTTCAGTTTGAAGTATGATACTGTTCTGTCACATGCATATACTCATTAATGTGGTTAAGCCATTAGTTTCAATGTGTTGCATGGAATCGTGTTCAGTTTAAATAGATTGTTATAAATTATCTCAGCATCCAAATTTGGTGACAGGAAACAACATTTGAGGTACTTTGGATCTTGTGGTTATATATTGTCAGGTTTGACAGAGAGCTGATTTTTAAAACCTAGTTTAGCACCGAGATTCAGTTGCTAATTTTTAGTGCATAATTTGAGTTCATGAGACTTTGTTGTGCAAAGTAGTGCTTCTCATTGCACTTTGAGGTGTGAAGAATAGCTTTATGCTGCAAATGAGGTTTCTTAAAAGTGATTAATTACAACTTGAATTTAAATGGAATTACTGCTTTAGAACGCACATAATTTTTAATTTAATAAGCACATGCATTGAGCTGATTAAAAAGGAATGAAGCAGAGCTGCATGAGATTGTATGCAAAGAAGCCCTTCATCAAAGATGCAACAATGATTTATTTTGATAAATTAGTGTTAAATTTTGAATTACAAACATGTAATTTTCTTACCAGAAAAAACTTGTTTCCAGTATAAAGAAATAAACCAATGCTGGAAATTTTTGAGAGCTTGAAAGGGTTACTGAATTATGAATTAACGAGTGAACTCTTCAAACAGTTCTCTTTGTGCAGTGTCATGATGTGGACAATTATGAGTTTTCCAAGACCATGATTGTTCTTGGCAAATTTTTCTACAGAAGTGGTTTCCATTGCTGCCTTCCGGGAAGTGTCTTTACCAGGTGGGTGACCCCAGCCATTATCAATACTCTTCAGAGATTGTCTGTCTGTATAACCAGGACTTGTGATATGCACCAGCTGCTCAAACACCTATCCACGCCTGCTCCCATGACTTCACGTTTCCCTGATGGAGAGCTAAGCAGGTGCTACACCTTGCCCAAGGGTGACCTTCAGGCTGGTGGAGAGGAGTACCTTGTATCTCCACCCTAGGGTAGCAGACACCAACAGAATCAACAAGCTCATTCGTAAGGCCAGTGATGTTGTGGGGATGGAACTGGACTCTCTGACGGTGGTGTCTGAAAAGAGGATGCTGTCCAAGTTGCATGCCATCTTGGACAATGTCTCCCATCCACTACATAATGTACTGGTTGGGCACAGGAGTACATTCAGCTGGAGACTCATTCCACTGAGATGCAAGACAGAGCGTCATAGGAAGTCATTCCTGCCTGTGGCCATCAAAAACTTTACAACTCCTTCCTTGGAGGGTCAGACACTCTGAGCCATTAGGCTGGTCCTGGACTTATTTCCTGGCATAATTTACATATTACTATTTAACTATTTATGGTTTTATTGCTATTTAATTATTTATGGAGCAACTGTAATGAAAACCAATTTACCCTGGGATCAATAAAGTATGACTATCTCTATCTCTAACACCCACCTTTGAAGAATAATACAGGTCACATTACATCTGTCTATGTTCATGTGTCTATGTATGGATGCAGATGTATGGTCTGATTCATTTTGCCTGCAAAGACATTGGAGTCCGTTGCAATTGTTGCAATTCTAAATGGTCAATTTTAATTATTGATCATAGCCTTGCAGAAAATGACCATTGTCAAACCATTATGATGGTATTAATTAATCTTTTTAATCTAATCATTACCTTCCAAGCTAAGCTGCCTGATTTGATTTTTCACCACGTAAAGGATTAGAGCAGTTTTTAGACTGATTTTTTTCATTAAATTAGTTTTAATATGTTAGCAGTTACTGAATATTATAAATGGGGTCTCTTGTAGTATATGGGTAGCTCATAGCATCACTGCTGGCATAACACTTTACAGTCCAGCAGTCGGGGTTCGATTCCGAACATGGTCAAAGGCAGGGGTTCTCAATCTGGGGTCCGTAGACCCCTTGGTTAATGGTGGGGGGTCCATGGCATTAAAACACTGAGAGCCCCTGTTCTAAGGAGTTTGTACATTCTCCCATGACTGCGCAGGTTTTTGGTTTAATTCCATGTTCCAAAGATGTACGGGTTAGTAAGCTGTGGGAATGCCATATTGGTGCCGGAAGCAAGATCACACTTGCTGGTGGTCCCCGGCACAAACTCAACTGCATTGGTTTCTGATTGCAAAACAGCTCGTGCTTTTCACTTGTCATGTTTAGATGTACGCATGATAATAAAACTAATCTCCTTTTCAAAGGATGCTGGGTTTTGTTTACTCCCCGATTATTAATTTTTGGTCATTAAGTGACTGATCATATCTGGCCACAGCTGCACGTGCCACTGACATGCAGAGAGCTTCATTGGAGTTGCTAAATGGTCTGTGCACTTGCACTTACTTATAGAGGTACCTACTTCCTAAAATGATGTATATGCTGCTTGTGATGTTTCCTTTGTAGCTCTGAGGGACTCTCCAGTCTGCAATTATGATATGAGCCACTTGTCATTCTAATTCTTCATCACAATTCCAATCGAGCCTTTGTCTTCCGCCCCCTTACACTGTTCCAAAGAGCCTCACAAAAGCTTGAGTGACAGATTGTATCCTGGCGAAGTACATTACAGCCTCTGGATCTGACAATGTATTCACTAAATTCAGGCAATAGGCATTCCCAGCATTTTTAAAATTTCTACTTCCTTTATTTGTTCACCTTCCAGACTTGCCTTTGTGTTCTCTTGCATGTTGCATTAATTAGTCACCATTTTGTTTTTGTATCTCACCCAGTTGTCATTTAATCCCTTCTCTCCATTCTTGCTGATCAAGAGCATCAATATGCAATGTTCCCCCCTCCAATACTATCTGACCAGAGTATTCCCAGCATTTTCTGCTGCTTTTTAAAATTATTATTTCAGTATCTGTAGCACTTGCTTGAGGACTACTACCAACCCCTGCTCCCCTTTCCTGCATCTTTAGAGCTGTTTTCTGTATTAAATGTTATTTGGTCATGCAGCAGGTAAATAGACTTTTCAGCCAAAAGAGCCCACCCCAGTATCAAGTGTTTTTTTTTTTAACCAGAAGTTTTTCCAGTACCCTTCTCCCCATATTCCATTAACATGTATACATGAGCAAGTTACAGTTACTTGTTAATCAACCAATCTATACAACTCTGGGAAAGCAGGGCATCCACAAGAAATCCATCTACCCCTCCCTCACAGGGGTTCAACACTTGACCCCATGCCTCCTCCTTCAAGGACCCAAACAGCCTCTTCTGGGTAGAGAAAGATTAACATGCACCTCGTCTGCATTTGGTTCTCTTGGTGTCCTCCTGGCAAGGTCAAGTCCAGAATAGAAAGTCATTTTATGGAATGTCTACATTTAATCTACAGTGCTTGCAGTTGCATGATATTTCAACTCTCCTTTCTCACACCAACCTGCCTGTCTTCCCCATTGCCAGCGTGAAGCCAATCACAAACTAGAAGGACACAACTCATATTCTGCCCAGGTTATCTCCCAACTAGTGGTGTGAACATCGAATTTCCCAACTGCACAGAACACCACTCTCCTGCTCAGATAACTTGGAATTTTTTTTAAAAATGGAACTTATGGTGAGTTCCAAGCGAGCAGATTCTTGATTCGTTGAGTTCCTTCAGAGGACAAAATCCAGCCAAACCCGATTTACCTAGGCAGCATATCCCCTCTAGCTGAGCTAAATGGTAGAGCTGTGCAGTAGATAGAGCTGCTGCCTCTCAGTTCTAGCAACCTGGGTTCAATCCTGCCCTGTGGACTTTGTGTATCCTCTGTGTGATGGTATGGTTGATGTCTGGGTGTTGTAGTTCCCTCCCATATATCAAAGTTGTGTGGATTGGTATTCTACTGGGTCACTAGAAATGGTCTTGTGTGTAGGCAAATGATAGAATTTAAGGTTAGCTCATAGCAATGAGGGAATAAAATGTGATTAGTTCAATTGGCAGAGACTTGACGAACCCAAGGGCCTGTCTCTGTGCTGTGTGTCTCTTATAAAACACCCCTTTTGCTCTCATTTTTGTTGGCCATCGTCTCATGTGAGAACTTGTCAAAAGTCCTGTGAAAACCCATGTGTACTGTATGTACCTCTTCAATATATTCCGCCAGTTACATCTTCAAAGAACTCGGGTAGATTGGTCAAGTGTAATTTTTTTCACAAAACCAAGCTAGTTCTACTCTTGTAATTATTTTTAATCTTTCTATTGTGGATGTGAATACAGAAGTTCGGGCGTGGGTCTAATAGAACAAGGTTTTTGAAAAGATGGTGTTTCAAATGGATTGCACTGCAGGACATTGAGGCTTTCCCAAAACAAACGATGCTGAGCATGGCAAAATGTGCTTTGAGGATTTAAATGTGTGTATTGTGTATAAGTGTACTTGGCACCACGTTAGTAGGATGCGATTACAATTTGGGGCATCGGAATTCAATTCCAACACCATCTGTAAGGAGTTTGTATGTGTTCGCCTTGAACGCCTGGGTTTCCCCCAGAGCTCCAATTTCCTCCCATGTTCCAGAGATGTGCTGGTTAGTAGGTTAATTGTAAATTGAACTATGTTAAGGTGAGGGTTAAATAGGTGTGATGCTGTGCGGTGCAGCTCGTTGGGCTGGAGGGGCCTGTTCAGCTTTGTATCTATAATCATACTTGGTGCCGATTGCAAGAGGTTTTATTGCAAAATAGGGCCCCCTGCTGACAAATGTAGTAAAAGCAATGGACTCATTCAATTCACCTGAAGCATTAAAGCAAGCATCTAAATTGTACTGATTTTTATTGGATTAGGGCACATGACATCCCATTTAGACTTGTTAGTGTACATTCAGGATTTAAAATTTTTCTGGTCTCAAAAGTTGCCCTAAGTGTCACTGCATGGACAATAACATTTAGGGTCTGAGTAAACTTTTGGACCAACAGCAATGGCAAGAAATTTAGTTTTTCACAAAGCCCTTCACGGTGAAATTAGCTGCACATCTGACCCAAAGTCTTCCATGATTTTGGACTGGCTTTTTATACTGAAGTATTGTTGGTTTTTTTTTGTTAAATCTTCATTGGGTAAATGATGGTAGTCAGCTGGCCTCAGTCAATAATGCTTTGGATAGTGAAGGGAGATTAGCTAATGATAAGGTGCAAGAATATAATGGATGCAATAGTATGGTTGGATGCTTATCTTTGAGATGAGGTGTGGTGGGGTTAACACCAGTGTGAAGGAGGGTCTACCTGTAAGATACTAGAGGATCTGAGCATCACAATGTCCAGATACAGTTGATCCCCTTTGCCTAATATGAAGCAGACTTCAGTTCTCCATTTTTAATTCTGTTTCAATATGAGAGAGCTGCACCATTAAGGGGGCTTTTTTTAAACAAGTGTCATCAACATAATTGTCTATCATTTCATGTTACGATCCAAGTCTGACGGTGTTGTAGAAGATCTGGTTGAGTTGCGAAGTCATATTTGTGAAAATATACTGTGCATTGCAATTAGTAAGCAAATTTGCTTTTACAACAAGTGAAACTTGAGCATTGAGATGCACAAAAGAAAAGTTGTTAAGGGTGAGGGAGAACAAGAGTTGGCAAATTCAAGGTCAAATCATGCTCAGCAACAAAAGGAGAATTTGGATTAAGAGGCTACACACAAAGGAGCTGGAGGAACTCTTGTGGTTTAAACATCATCTGTGGAGGTAAATGGAAAGTTGATGAGTCAGGTTGAGACTCTCAGCTGAAGCAGTGACTGTTCATTTCACCCCATAGCAGCTCCTTGACCTGCTGAGTTCCTCCAGCTCCTTTGTGTGCTGCTCCACGCTTGCGGCATCTGCAGCCTTCTGTCTCTGTTTGAAGTCGGGTAGACTTTAAAATTGAAACATCAAAAATGAGAACTTGCTTCAAAATGGAACTTCTTTAAAACTCAGAAGAATTCAACCTCAATGAAACTCCACACTTGTAAATCTTTCTCTCAGTAAAGAGATTTATTGAAAATTACGAGGGCAGGCAGGAGATCCCATGGCCACAGAAGAGATGTGAGGATGGTGTATTACCTCCCGGGTGTCAGTCAAGGATGTCTGAGTGGCTGTAGGAAAATTCCTCAAGGGGGAGGGCAAACACTCAGAGGTCATTGTACATGTTGGTACAAGGGATGAGGTTCTGCAAACTGACTAGGGATTTGGGTAAGAAATTAAAATGCAGAAACTGATGTTATGTTTTGTAACCCAAGAATCTAATTGAAAGAAATACACAGGAGCTGGGACACTTGTCCACTAAGATTGTATTTCCTTTTTTTCTTTAGTGAGGTGTTAACGTAATGTGATGGTGTCACGTACTACTTGCATTTAACTTGTAATGAATTGTGTAAAGAAAGAATGCTTATCAAAAATATATTTACAATATTACTGAAATATGAAATACACTACCCAAGGCCTTGACTATAAATTCCAACTCAATATAGAGAGCATCTGAACTCAAATAAGTAATGTACTGCTGTGTGTGTTTTACTTATCTATATTCATAGAGTAAATTTTCAATTGTCCAGTTCAGGCCTAAAGATTCAACCACTGGAGTATTTTTTACTCCAGTGGGATAATGCCTTTCCTGATTTTGGGGGGGGGGGTCACTCTGCTTGGCAGGTGAGACTTGTGGCTGAAACAATCTCAGGCTCTTTGGCCTCCTCTGTGGTAATGAAAGGAGTTGATTCTGGGGCTGCAGGAAGTGGCTCTAACAGCTCTGGACCCCTTCTGTAACAATTAATTCTGCTCTCCTCAACTGATCGAAGTGTTGTCCCCAGATGATATCAGACTCTATCTCCACTGTGTGGGAGAGTGGTTTTGTTCAGTCCTTAATCTTCCAAGTATCCACTTCTGGTCACCTCCACTCCCTCGCCAAGACTACTTGTCCAGGAGTGAAATATTGAACCTCCTTGTCTGAGGAGCTGTTTGTCCTACATACTGGTTCTGAGATTGGGTTTGAGGAGATCTTTCCTTAAACTCTGGATAAACCTTTCTGCGAAGCCATTTGTTAAGTTGGTGTGTTATGTTGCTCAGTTAGCCACTCCCACATGGGAGGAGTTCACATAATACAAGCAAGGTATCAATAAAGTTCAGTTGAATATTCTGCAAGGCTGGTGTCTTGGTGTGTTCTGCACTCTCTCAAGATCAAATACAACATGGTGTCAAAAGTGATTATTGATGGTGCTACAGACCAAGTGAAAGCCCTAACATGCAAAAATTTACAGTAAGACTGTTTGCATATAATCTATGAAAAATATCCAGAGTCTTATCAACCTAAACTGCCTATGCTAGTTGCTAATTGTATGCACTGCATGAGCTGAGTACTGGCCAAGTTTGCCAGGCAATGCCTTCAAGTCACATCCAAAAGTAGATACATTGTATTAATCTGTGGGCCACTACCCTAGGGAAGTGCATAGAGACACAGACACAGCAGAAACGTCAAAGTCTCAGGGAGAGAAAAGAAGACTTTTGTAGTCCTAATAAATATACAAATAGGAAAATGGAGCAAATTACTTGCATCTACTTAACTAATAAAGCTCCCACCCAAGACATGTTGATTTTTCTAAACAAGGGGCCTTTGATGGATGGCTCAGACATTTTGAAACATTTAGGGTTGCAAGCAATCTCACTCGGGCTTCAGAAGAGCATCAAGTAAGCACACTGATATACTGTATGGGCGACAAAGCAGATGTCGCCACTGGTGGATTAGGACTGGCAGTTGCTCAGAAAGGAGTACAAAACAGTGCAGGACAAATTTGAAAAATAGTTCACAGGAAGGCAAGATGTGATATGAGAAAGCAAAGTTCAACTCCAGAAAACAGGAGCCAGGTAAAAGTGTCAATGACTTCACACAACGTTGTATGCCCTGTCAGACAACTGTGCATATGGAAATCTGAGCGATGGGCTACAAGCCACCATAATGTCAGAAAGACTTCAAGCGCAGGAAAATCTCACACTGGAGAAAGCTATTACAATGGTCAAGCAGAGTGAGAATGTTTGCCAGAAACAGCCGGAACTCGGGCATGAAAACAATGCTGAGGTAAAGCTAGAAGCTGTTCAAAAAGAAGGGTACAAACAAGATGCAGTCACAGAGACTACTGAAAGAGGTGACAGTAAATCTCAGCTCAGACAAAACAGACAAGCGAAGCAAAGAGCATGTAAAATGTACAACTGCAGGGGATGTGTCACGTCTTTATTCTATGTCAAACAGCTGTCCAGTAAAAGAAATGAAATGCCACCAATGCAGTAGAGTTGGCTGTTATAAAAGTTAGTGTTACTCAGACAGTTCTTCAGGAGGTCAAGGAAGGCCATGATTCAGACGAAGAGAGCTTTTCTCGGAGCTCCAGATACAAATAGACAAGGCTGGTATACTACGGTTCAGTTGCAAAATGAGGCAGTGATGTTCAAGATGGGGCAGATGTCACAGCCATCCCTGGATGTCTGTCCACAAAACTGGTGAAGAAAATAGCCATTATGCTAAACCCAACAAAGAAAGTGCTCATGGGGCTAGGGAAGTGCAAGCTCGGTGTGAAAGGATTGTTTACTGCTTCTGCCCTTTAAAATGGGAAACAGTTAAAGGGGATGTTGATGTTATTCGAAATCTCTTCTCAATGCTACTGGGACAACATGTCACCAAGAAGCTGAATCTCTTTGCAAGGTTGGATTTGCTAAACAATGTTCAGTGGCTGGACAAGTACCCAGAGTTGTTCACAGGCCTGGGGGTACTGAAGAAGAGTGCCTTATCCAACTGAGGCCAGGAGTAATGCCTTACTCTCTGACCATGGCAGGGCATAGACTAGTCCCACTGATGAGCAAGGTCAAAGTTAAACTTGAAGGAATGGAGTGCTTGACATCATAACTAGAGTGAATGGACCTACTAACTGGTGTTAGTAGGTCCATTGTTCCAAACTAGAAGGTACAGTGAGGATCTGTGCTGATTTAACACTTCATGACCCCTAACACCTGGAACTTCTGGAATTGAATGATGCAGTGAGGTCGGAGAATTTTATTCTGCCCTCTGAGCACATATTGGTTATACTGGGTGGAGCAAAGTTCTTCACAAAATTAGATGTAAATTCGGGGTTTTGGCAGATCTGTTTAGCTCCTGAGTCACAGAAGCCCACAACCTTTATCACACCATATGGACACTATACCATCAAGAGACTCCCTTTTGGCATATCATCAGCTCCTGATCTTCAAATGAGGAACCAAATTTTGGATAAACTGGGAGGAGTAGTCTGCCACGTGGATGATATTCTTATCTTTGGAGGCACAGGTGAGGAAACTGACAAGAGTGGAAGCTGCCTTGGAGAAACTGAAACAGACTGGAATCACCCTGAACAAAAAAAAAATGCGAATTCACAAAGTTGGAGGTGACATTCTTGGGCCACCAACTGTCCTTGGGAAGAGCAACCAGATTCGGACAAACTGGCAGAAGTTCAGAACATGGAAAAACCTACGAATGCATCAGAGATCCGCAGCTTCCTTACGGTAAACCAGCTGAGAAAGTTCATTCCAGACTTGGCGGAGAAAACAAAGCCACTACGTGACCTCCTCTCTCAAAGAAACACATGGACTTGGGATGCATCATAGGAGAAGTCATTCTCATCACTCAAAGCAGAACTTATAAAAGGGCAAGGATTAGTGGGAAGTTAGAGGATTGGGAAGTTTTTAAAAACCAACAGAAGGCAACTTTTTAAAAAGTTATTAAGAAAGTAAAGATGGATTACCAAAGTAAGCTTGCCAATAATATTAAAGGGGATACCAAGGTTTCTTCAGATACATAGTGTAAAAGAGAGGCAAGAGTGGATATCAGACGACTGGAAAACCATGCTAGAGAGGTATAATGGGGTATAAGGAAATGGTGGCTGAACTGAATAAGTATTTTGCATCAGTCTTCACTGCGGAAGACACTAGCAGTATGCTGGAAAGTTCCAGGTGTTAGGGGTCATGAAGTGTGCAAAGTTGCCATAACTAGAGAGGAGGTTCTTGGGAAAACTGCAAGGTCTGAAGGTAGATAAGTCACCTGGACCAGATGGTGTGCACCCCAGGGTCTGGAAGAGGTGGCTGAAGAGATTGTGAAGACATTAGTAATGATCTTCCAAGAATCACTAGATTCTGGAATGCTTCTGGAAGACTGAAAAATTGCAAATGTCACTCCACACTTCAAGAAGGGGGAGAGGCAGAAGAAAGGAAATTACAGGCCAGTTAGTCTGACCTCAGTGGTTGGGCAGATGTTGGAGTCGATCATCAAGGAAGAGGTCTCAGAGGCACATGATAAAATAGACCATAATCAGCATAGCTTCCTCAAAGGAAAGTCTTGCCTGAGAAATCTGTTGGAATTCTTTGAAGAAGCAAAAAGCATGATAGAAAAAGGAGAAGTGCTTGATATTGTGTACTTGGATTTTCAAAGGGCCTTTGACAAGGTACCATGCATAAGACTACTTAACAGCCTATGGTATAACAGGAAAGATTCTAGCATGAGTTAAGTGGCTGATTGGCAAGAGGCAAAGAGTGGGAATAAAAGGAGCCTTTTTTGACTGGCTACTGGCGATGACTGGTGTTCAGCAGGGGTTTGTGTTGGGACCAGTTCCTTTTATATCATATGTAAATGATTTGGATGAAGGGATTGATGACTTTATTGCACAAGTTGGCAAACGTTATGAAGATGGGTGGAGGGGTAGGTAGTTTAGAGGGAGTAGAGAGGCTACTAAAGGACTCAAATGGATTAGGAGAATGGACAAAAATGTGACTGGAATACAATGTTGGGAAATGTATGGTCGTGCACTTTGATAAAGAAATGAAAGAGTTGTCTATATTCTAAATGGAGAGAAAATACAAAAAACTGTGGTGCAAAAGGACTTGGGAGTCCCTGTGCAGGATTCCCTAGAGTTAATTGGCAGGTTGAGCCTGGTGAGGAAGGCAGACATGATGTTAACATTCATTTCAAGAGGACTGGAATACAAAAGCAAGGATGTAATGTTGAGACTTTAGAGAGCACTGGTGAGGCTTCACATGGAGTATTGTGAGCAGGTTTGGGGCCCCTTATCTCAGAAAGGATGTGCTGAAACTGGAAAGGGTTCCAAGTTGATTCACGAAAATGATTCCAGGGTTGAATGACTTATCATGTGAAGAGTGTTTGATGGCTCCGAGCCTGTATTCACTAGAATTCAGAAGAATGAGAGGTGTCTTCTTTGAAACCAATCGAATGGTGAAGAGCCTTGACAGAGTGGATGTGGAGAGTATGTTTCATATGTGAGAATCTAAGACTAGAGGACACAACCTCAGAAGAGGAAGGGTGTCCTTTTAGAATGGAGATGAGGAAATTCTTTAGCCAGAGAGTGGTGAGTTTGTGGAATTCCTTGCCACAAGTGACTGTGGAGTCTAAGTCTTTATGTATATTTAAAGCAGAGGCTGATAGATTCTTGGTTAGGAAGGGCTACAGGGAGAAGGCAGGAGATTGGGGCTGAGAGAATCAGCCATGATGCAATTGCAGAGCAGACTCAATGGGCCAGATGACCAAATTCTGCTCCTAGATCTTATTATTTTATCTCTATCAACACTGGTGTTTGATGTGAACAATGCAACCAAGGTCTCAGCAGATGCCTCTTCCTTTAGCCTGGGAGAGTAGTCATGTAAAACTGTAGTGGTGTATGGAAACTGGTGGCATGTGCGTCAAGAGCACTGACTCCGACTGAACAACGTTGCGCCCAAATCGAAAAGGAGATGCTAGCTCTTGTGTAGGCTTCTGAACGCTTTAGCTGCTACTTGAAAGGCACTAAATTTCTACTTGAAATGGACCACAAGCAACTTGTCAGCCACCTCACCTCAAAATGCTTGGATGACTTGCCTCCACATCCGTAAAGATTCAGAATGAGACTTGTGTGATACTGTTATGACATCAAGTATGTCCCCGGCAAATCTTTCATAACATCAGGCACCGTGTCAAGGATGCCATGCAAAAAGGAGTGGACGGAAGCTGACTCCGCTTTCATGGAAGATAGCAACATCTACTTTGCTCAGGTGCACGAAAGCTTTCCTGCTTCAGAGAAAACTGGTCAAAATTCGCACTGATTTGAAAAAGGACCAAATTTGTAGCAAGGTCATGCAATCCTGTGAGCATGGATGGCCAGCTGTTCCAAAGGAGCTCACAAGCCCAGACTTTACTGGGTTGAAAGAGACACATTTGCCATTCTTGATGGTTTGCTGCTAAAGGGCTCCAGACTCATCATTCCTGCTTCTGTGCACACCAACATTATTAGTCAAATCAAAGGACATCAAGGCATTGAAAAGTGGCATCTAAGAGCAAGGTAGTCCATATGGTCACCTGGGCTGAGAGCACAATTGGGAGAGTGTGTGAGGCAGGCAGAAAACTGCAGAGAAATCATGCTGAGCCTCTCTGTCCCACCAAATTCCCAGTCTTTTGCAGGCACAGACCTTGTGGAGCTGAAAAGAGACTAATATTGTCTAACTGTGGATTACTATTCATGAACTGTTGAGGTGCCCAAGCTGTCCTCTACGTCCTCAGCAGCAGTTACACAGCACCTGAAAGCTGTATTCGCACACCATGGAATATCAGGAACACTTGTGTCAGACAATAGTCCACAATTCGGCTGCTTAGAATTCAAAGCACTTGCTAGAAACAGAGTTCAAACTCCAGACGACCAGTCCACAGTACCCATGAGTAAATGGAGATGCAGAAAGAGCAGTGCAAACTGTTCCAAATGTCCTCCTGAAGACAAAAGACCCCTTTCAAAGCACTGCTAACTTATTGCTCCATACCTTTAGTGAATGCTGACAGTCCAGTGTCACTGGGCTGGAGAGTGAGAACAAGCCTGCCCATTCTTCCTTTCCTTCTCCAACCTCACTTACCAGACTTGGACAAAGTGAGAAATTTTGCGACAATACAGCATGAGAAAACAAAACACTCATGAACTCGGACACAGAACAGAATCTTTGTCGCTGCTCAGGAATGGTGAAGCCGTTTGGGATTCAGACCAAGTCACCAAAGGAACAATAGTATACGCCATGATTATTTGTGATCATAACATAGTGAATTTGGGCGGAACAGGTATGCACTTGTGAGTCCTCAAAGTCCATAGAAGGTAAAGAAAGAAATAATGGCTTGATCATATGACAAGGACCACTTACCTGAGGTAGGCGCACCTGTTCAGAATCTCCATCTGCTCCACTACTACCAAGAACCTGTACCAGATCAGGGCACTTATCTATCCCACCACAGAGCCTAATAGCTTAGGGCAAGTGATTAAAGAGACAGAATAATCCTCTCACTTTGCTGGAGTGTTCAGGTAGTCTATCCTGACCTGCAATAGACTTTTTTTTAAAAAAAAAGTTCTAATGTTGAAAACATTTCATAAATGAGACTGTTCTTGTATTTTGAAAAAGGAGGAAAACAGACCATTAAAAACAAAGACATTTATAATGTTGGCAATTCTTTGTTATGTAAGGAGCATCGGTTACATGCAATGGGTAAAGTGAATTGAATCACTCATTTTCAGTGACTATAATTTCAGTTCTATTGTAAAGAAGTACATAAACTTTTCTAGGGAGATGTTGTGGTTATTAGTAGTGTTATTCCTACATCACTCAGTTAGCCACTCCCACATGGGAGGAGTTCACATTTTATAAGCAAGGTTATCAATAAAGTTCATTTGAATATCCTACAAGGCTGATGTGTTGGTGTGCTTTGCACTTGCCCTCCATAATTCCCTCCATATCAAACACAACAGGTGGTTTGGTGCAGATGTAATATGTTTGTCTTATTCCATTCATTTTCAGGAATGTTTGAAACTGTTCCACAGCAAACTGGTTCATTGTCAGTGAATGCACTGGAACACCAGTCCTTGAGAAGAGGCTTCACAGACATCAACAGTGTGTGAGGCTGAAGGGGAGGCTATTGGGAACACTAGTGACCACATTGTAGCTGCACCCCCTGCTACCAAGAATTTTTGTGCCCATGAATGGTCTGGCAAATGCCACAAGAATCCTCTGCCAGGGCAATGAAGGCCATTCCCAGGGATGGAGACAAGCTTCTCTTGGCATCTTCTGGATGTCTTGGCATTCTAAACAGAGCATGGCAAACAAATTGATCCGCTGATCTGTCCCAGGCTACCAGATAAAGCTTTCAGCTAACACTTATAGTTTGACCATGCCTAGATGATTGGCATGTAGCACCTCCAACACTTTAGTTCTCAGCTTGGATGTTACAACAACTCTCAATTCCCACATAAGGCAAATCCCTTCAAGGGCAAATCCATCCCTGCCCTTGTATATAGCCTCTGTGTTGGTGCTCCACTCAAGACTGTCATCCAGGTGCACCCCCAGGTATTTGTAGGACCTCACCACATCCACACCCTCACCATCAATAGTAACAGGGAGCAGTGCAGGCTTAGTCTTCCTAAAGTCCATCATCATCTCCTTTGTCTGACTGATGTTGAGCTGCAGATGATTCAGTTTGCACCATTTGACAAAGCCCTCCTCCAGGGCCCTGTATTCATCATCCCATCCTCCTTTTATACACCCAGCTATTGCAGAGTCATCAGAGAATTTCTGCAGATGATATGACTCAATGTTGTATCTAAAGTCTGAGGTATACAGACTAAACAGGAAGGGAGCCTCTCGAGTTCCCTGTGGGGCCTCAGTGCTGCTTATAACCATCTCTGACACACAGCTCTGAAGCTGCACAAGCTGTGGTCTGCCAATCAGGTATTCCATTATCTAGGTTACAATGAAGTGCCATCCTGCCTTGAATGGAGCTTTTCCCTCAGCAGTGAGAGCTGTGTGGTATTGAAGGCACTTGAGAAATCAAAAAACATGATCCTCAGTGCTGCCCTGCTTATCCAAATGGGAGTAGGCTCTGTCAGCAGGTAGATAACAACATCATCTCCTCCAACGTGCTTCTGGTAGGCAAACTCCACGGACCGAGGGCTGATCTGATTGGGGGTTGGAGAAGAGACTGGGCCACTGGATGGTCGTCATTCAGGACCTTTGGCCCTGCTTGGGTACTGGGACCATGCCTGATGTATTCCACACAGTTGAGGCTCTTTCTAGGCGGAGACTCAGATTGAGAATGTGCTGGAGATCTCTACACAGCTGCTAAGCACACTCCTTCAGGACATTGGGGTTCATGCCATCCGGTCCCAATGCTTTGCTGTGACTGAGTTTCCCCAGAGTCCTTCTCACACGCTCAGTATTGAAGGTAAATCCATGATAACTGTGGAGTTGGTGGAAGGTGGGGGGGGGGGGTCGGTGAAGATTGGGATGATAGCAGTTGGTATGGGGAGGTAATAAATTGGATCCTGAGAGTGAGTTTGCTGAGTACCTGCTGGATTGGTTTTTAGAGCTGCTTGTCTTTGTGCCTGCTAGGGAGTCAGCTATACTGGATTGGGTGTTATGTAATGAACCTGAGTGATAATGGAGCTTAAAGTAAAGGAACCCTTGGGAGGCAGTGATCACAATATGTATGAGTTCAACTTGGAATTTGATCGGGAGAAAGTAAAGTTTGATGTATCAGTATTTCAGTGGAGTAAAGGAAATTAATGATATGAGAGAGGAGTTGGCTGAAGTAGATTGGAAGGAGATGCTCACACAAGGAATTCTGCAGATGCTGGAAATTCAAACAACACATCAAAGTTGCTGGTGAACGCAGCAGGCCAGGCAGCATCTCTAGGAAGAGGTACAGTCGACGTTTCAGGCCGAGACCTTTCGTCAGGACTACCTGTCAGGACTAGTCCTGACGAAGGGTCTCGGCCTGAAACGTCGACTGTACCTCTTCCTAGAGATGCTGCCTAGCCTGCTGCGTTCACCAGCAACTTTGTGTGTTGCTGGAAGGAGATGCTGGCAGGAATGACAGAAGAGCATTAATAGTGTGAGTTTCTGGGAAAAATGGGGAAAGTGCAGGATAGATGTATTCCAAAAATGAGATACTCAAATGGCAAAACACTGACAATTATTGGTGACAAGGGAAATCAAAGATAATATAAAAACAAAAGAGAGGGCATATAACAAAGCAAAAATTAGTAGGAAGACGGAGGATTGGGAAGCTTTTAAAAACCTATAGAAAGCAACTAAAAGGGAAAACATAAAATATGAGAGCAAACTAGCAAGCGATATCAAGTTGGATAGAAAAAGCCTTTTCAAGTGTATTTTAAAGAAAAAGATGAAAGTGGATATAGGACTGCTAGAATATGAAGCTGGAGAAATAATGGGGAACAAGGACATGCAGATGAACTAGATGAGTATTTTCAAGTCAAGTCACTTTTTATTGTCATTTCAATCATAACTGCTAGTACAGTACACAGTAAAAACGAGACAACATTTTTCAGGACCATGGTGCTACATTAACAATACAAAAACTACACTGAACTGCGTAAAACAACACAAAATCTACACTAGACTCCAGACCTACCCAGGACTGCATAAAGTGCACAAAACAGTGCCGGCATTACAATAAATAATAAACAAGACAATAGGCACAGTAGAGGGCAGTAGGTTGGTGTCAGTCCAGGCTCTGGGTATTGAGGAGTCTGATGGCTTGGGGGAAGAAACTGTTAGATAGTCTGGTTGTGAGAGCCTGAATGCTTCAGTGCCTTTTACCAGATGGTAGGAGGGAGAAGAGTTTGTATGAGGGGTACGTGGGGTCCTTCATAATGCTGTTTGGTTTGTGGATGCAACGTGCAGTGTAAATGTCTGTAACAGCGGGAAGAGAGACCCCGAAGATTTTAGCTGACCTCACTATACGCTGCAGGGTCTTGCGATCTGAGATGTTGCAATTTCTGAACCAGGCAGTGATATAGCTGCTCAGGATGCTGTCAATATAACCTCTGTAGAATGTGGTGAGGATGGGGGGGGGGGTGGGAGATGGACTTTTCTCAGCCTTCACAGAAAGTAGAGATGCTGCTGGGCTTTCTTTGCTTTGGAGCTGGTGTTGAGGGACCAGGTGAGATTCTCCACCAGGGGAAGACCAAGAAATTTGGTGCTGTTAACGATCTCTATGGAGGAGTCGTCGATGTTCAGTGGAGAGTGGTTGCTCCGTGTCCTCCTGAAGTCAACAATGATCTCTTTTGTTTTGTTCACATTCAGAGACAGGTTGTTGGCTCTGCACCAGTCCATTAGCCACAGCACCTCCTCTCTGTATGCTGACTTGCTGATGAGACCCACCACGGTCGTGTCATCGGCGAACTTGATGATGTGGTTCGAGCTGTGTGTTGCAGCACAGTCGTGGGCCAGAAGAGTTAACAGCAGTGGACTGAGCACACAGCCCTGGGCGCGCCCCCCCCCCCCCCCCCCCCGTGCTCAGTGTGATGGTGTTGGAGATGCTGCTTCCAACCCGGACTGACTGAGGTCTCCCAGTCAGGAAGTCTAGGATCCAGTTGCAGAGGGAGGTGTTCAGGCCCAGTAGGCTCAGCTTTCCAATCAGTTTTCACCAAGAATTCACTGTGAAAGACACTAGCAATGTGCCAGGTGTTGAAGGGAGTGAGGGAAGGGAAGGGAATGCAGTTGCTATTACAAGGGAGAAGATGCTTAGTAAGCTGGAAGACCTAAAGGTGCACAAGTTACCTGGACCAGATGAACTGCAGCCTGAGGTTCTGAAAGAGGTAGCAGTAGAGATTGTGGAGGTGTTAGTAGTGATCTTTTAAGTCATTGAACTCTGGTATGGTTCCGGAGGACTGGAAAATTGCAAATGTCACTCCACTGTTTAAGAAAGGAGGAAGGCAGCAGAAAGGAAATTGTGGACCTGTTAGCCTGACGTGAGTGGTTGGGAAGATGTTGGAGTCAGTTGTTAAGAATGAGGTCATGCAGTACTTGGTGACATAAGGACAAGATAGGACAAAGCACGGTTTCTTTAAGGGAAAATCTTCTTTGACAGACCTGTTGGAATTCTTTGAGGAGATTACAAGTAGGATAGATAAAAAGGATGTAATGGATGTTGTATATCTGGACTTGCGTAAGGCCTTTGACAAGGTGCCACACATGAAGCTGCTTACCAAGTTCAGAGCCCATCACATTACAGGAAAGTTACTGGCCTTGCTAGAGCATTGGCTGACTGGTAGGAGGCAGCAATGGGTGGGGTGGGGGAAGGATCCTTTTCTGGTTGTCTGCTAGTGACTAGTGGTGTTCCACAAGGTCTGTGTTGGGTCTGATTCTTTCTATGCTGTGTATCAATGATTTAGATAATGGAATAGATTTGCTTTGTTTTTTGCAAAGTTTGCAGATGATACAAAGATTGGTGAGGGGCGGGTTGTGTTGAGGGAATGGGTAGGCTGCAGAAGGACTTGGACAGATTAGGGGAATGGGTAAGAGGGTGGCAAATGATTACAATGTTGGAAAATGCATGGTCATGCACTTGGGTAGTAGAAATAAATGTGCAGACTATTTTCTAAACACGGAGAAAATCCAAATATCTGAGAAGCAAAGGGACTTGGGAGTCCTTGTGCAGAAAACCCTGAAGGTTAACTTGTAGGTTGAGTCGATGGTGAAGAAGGCAAATGAAACATTAGCTTTCATTTCAAGAGGTCTAGAATATAAGGGTAGGGATATAATGCTGAGACATTGTATGGCACTGGTGGGGCCTCACCTTGAGTATTGTGAACCGTTTTGGCCTCCTTAGCTAAGAAAAGTTGTGCAGGTATCGGAGAGGGTTCAGCCGAGGTTCACAAGGATGATTCCTGGAATGAAAGGATTATCATACAGTGGTGCTCGAAGGTTTGTGAAAGATTTTGAAATTTTCTCTAGTTCTGTATGAATATGACCTAAAATGTGATCCGATACTCTCACAAGCCCAACAACTAGATAAGGAGAACCCAATTAAACAAATAACAGGTGACAAAGGACATCAGTGAAAGTAGATTGGAAGCTGAAGCCTAATGGCTGAAGCTTGGATGACTGTCTGTGAGTGAGAGGGAGGGTGAAAAGGGGTGGTTTTGTTGGTTTAATTTGGTTGCCCTTGTTATTTTGCTCTGATGAACATTGTGGGCGGCTGACAGTGATGTTTTGCAAAACAGTTTACAAAACTACTAGATACTCTTCTAAATATACTACACCTGAACTGTAGTAGACTGAAGCCTGTAATTTCTTTTTTAAGGATGTATTTTTGAGCTGACCAAATGATCTGGTACTTTTGTGACTTTAGGGGATTTGGAGTGGATGTTAGTCGAGTTGCCGTCACTGGGGATTAAATCAGAGTCATATAGACGTACAGCACAGAAACAGGCCTTTTGGCCCATTTAGTCCATGCTGAAACCATTGAAACTGCTCACTCCCACTGACCTGCCCAGAGACCATAGCCCTCCATATCCCTGTCCATCTACAAACGTTTGTATATATCCAGACTTGTCTTAAATGTTGAAATAGAGCTCGCATGGACCACTTGTGCTGGCAGCTCATTCCACACTATCACAGCCCTTTGAGTGAAGAAGTTTCCCCGTCATGTTCCTCTAAACTTCTTGCCTTTCATCCTTAATCCATGACCTCTAGTTGTGGTCCCACTCAATCTCGGTGGAAAATGTCTGCTCCCATTTACCCTATCTATACCCCTCATAATTGTGTCTACTTCTATCAAATCTCTTAATCTAATACGTTCTGAAGAATGCAGTCTTAACCTATTCAAGCTTTCCTTGTACCTCAGGTCCTCCAGACCTGGCAACATCATTGTAAGCTTTTTCTACACTCTTTGAACCTCGTTTACATCGTTACTGTAGGTAGGATACCAAAACTGCACACGATACTCCAAGTTAGGCCTCACCAACATCTTGTACAGCTTCGACATAACATCCCATCTCCTGTAATTGAAACATTGATTTATGAAGGCCAATGTGCCAAACGCTTTCTTTATGATCCTACCTACCTGTGATGCCACTTTCAACGAATTATGGACCTGTATTTTGTTTTGCCACACTCCTCAGTGCCCTATCGCTCACTGTGTAAGACCTACCCTGGATGGTCTCAACAAAATGCAAGTCCTCTTGCTTATCTGAGCGTCTATTTGTAATGATCGAATATGAACCTGTGGCTGGCTCCATTGCTCCGCACCGATTAAAGCATCAAGCAAGATTACAGTCGTGGAGGAGAAGAGTGGAAAATGAACAGGTGTTAGTGCCTCTGACTGCGTGCCCCCCCGGCTTCTCGCTGCTGCTGTCTTGGATCCCGTGCTGCTGGGTTTGGGAGCAGCTGTTACCATGTATTTATCAGGCTTCACTGGATCAGTCATGATTTGATCGGCTGAATGGCCTAACTCTGCTCCTATGTCTTGTGGTCTGGCCTCTGTGCTGAATGCGCTTTGCAGTTGTGGACTCACTTTTGGTACTCTGCAATTCATATTCCATGTGCTTTTGTTTACTATTTACTATCTGCACGGCTTGATCAAGGTGCTTCAACCATCAGCACAGTGCTGGTCTGACTCCATGGCTTGGCCTGCAGCCTGCAGACTCACCTCAGCAGCTTCCTGGCTGTGGACTCCCATTCAGGGACATAACGATTAATATTATTCATTTACTTTTTATTGTTTGCACAATTTGTTTTTTTTTCCCACACATTGGGTACTTGGAGGTCTTGTGGGGTTTTTCGTTTAATGGGTTCTATTGTTTCTTCGTTATGTGACTGCTTGGAAGAAAATGAATCTCAAGATTGTATGCTGTATACATTTTTATAATGTATATGGAACTTTAAAATTTGAAAGTTCCCCTACTAAAAAATGACAATTGAGAAATCTGAGACTCATAACTTGAGATCATAATGGTAGTAAATTGGATGTAAAAATGTTTTATTTCCTTTGGGATCTTTTTGAAGGCCCAGTTACTGGGGATTACTGATTAAATTGAGTTTTAAATTGAAATAATCTATGCTGAGGTGCCTCTGTCTAGAGTTATGTTGGAATAGAAAGATTTATTAAAATTGTCACTTTTTATTTTTTAAGTTTGTTGCCTTGACAGGATGGTACCATGCATCTCTCCCCAAAGAGTGATAATAAAAACTGACAGCAACAAGCCTTTGTCCATGTCCCTTTGATTGCTTTCCTTTATTGTTTCGTTTGTGGATACTTAGAGAAGATGCCTCTCATCTATTCTGTATCCTAGCATATAGATATTTTAGTGTCCTTGGAGGGAATTTCTGATTTATCTTTGGCATTGACCTTCAGTAATGCAGATTATAGCAGAACGAGCATTTTGTCATTTCCCAGACACTCAGTTATCAGTCACTTCACATAGAATTATAGAAAAGCAGAACTCTAGAGGGAAAATATATGGGCCTAGACTTTGTTGAAAGTCTGTCTGAATTAGCTGTTATTAATACTTCATTATGTTACAACTTTTAGGGTCTGTGCCCAGTGAGATGCAGATATCAATAGGTTGTTATTGCACTGGAGATTTTGAAGCTACTTCAGTATCCTGCTGAGAGACTGTGTTCAAATACATAAAGGATGTGAGTTTACAATAGTGCCAGGCTATTTCTCCCCCCCCCCCCCAACTACTTTTTTTTAAAAAACTGATTCAACAAAGCCTTCCCTTATACTCTTGTATCTGCTGACATCTATTTCTGCTCAGGGTTTACATCTGCCTCCAGTTCTATTTTTTTTTTCACCTGAGGGTTGTGCATATGTGTGCATGGGTAGGGGAGGTGAAATCGATGGTGCAGGCAAGATCATTTTCAACCAAAATTGACTGTTACAGATTATAAAATATTTTTTCCTAGATTAGTAGTCTGACTACAAATGAAATAGATCATCTTAAGGATTCCATTAACTCTCCCCCTCTCCTGCTCAGATTTGAAAAGAGCGACTTATTTGTGGGATGTTGCTATGGCTGACACGACCAAAATTTATTGCCCTGTGCTTTCAAAAATGTGTTGTTTTAAACTCCTGCAATCCTCGCAGTGAACATGGTGCCAGGGTATGGTTGGGCTTTGAGTTTCAGCTCTGAAATTCAGCACAATGAAGGAACAGCAATATATTACCACAGGAGGACACTGAGCCACGGTGGAGATTCCTCCTGTTGGTGGAAATTGTGATTCTTGCACAGTGTGGTCAAACGAGATTTGGTGAGTTCTTCTGGTGCATTTTGTATCAGGTATCTGCTGCCAAAATGCGTATGTCTTGGAGGAAGTAAATGCTTAGAGGTGGTTTAGGAGGCAGTAAAGTGGCTTTGAAAGAAAAGAAACTAATGTTGACTACTGAGCTTCAGTGCTCTTGGTGCTTACTATAACCATTTTCCTTTCACATTGGCGTCTGGTTTGTCAATGAAAATTGGGTATTTGACTAATTTTCCCATTCCAACCATTTGTAATGCCATCATCAGTTTACATTTGCAATGCAGATGTTTGTTTCCACCCCCACTCCAGGCCTTCCTTCCTAGGTAACATCAAAATTGCTTGTATCCTTATTGCCGTTTAACCATTGTCCCAAATTAAATTTGGGATTAATTTCATGAAGCAGCCTGCAAGTTAACTTGTAATCTTAAAATGCACCTGTATAAATTGAATAATTCTGATTTCTGAATTGCCTGAGCACTGATTTTCAACTTCTCATTTTAACAGATGCACTGTGTTGTTCTCTGGAATCAGAGCTACTAATTGCACTTAAACACACTTATGAGTGGAAGTTTTTTTTCCTGTGTGGGCCAAAACAAGGAGTGCGTCTTTAGCCTTGCCACCTGTACTGCAGTAGTAGGCTTCCCATAAAGTCAGGTGAGGCAGCATGTACTTTATATCAGTATCGTTCAATAAAACTTAATTCAGCTCCTTTTTTCCTGCTGCTTAGAAGCTTATAATAAGGTTAGCTGAAAAGAGACTTGTTCATCCACCTGTTTTGCAATTGCAGCACCGATTTTGCGCCTTGTTAGCAAGAATAGCAATAAATTCCTGTTTTCCTGAAATTGTAAGATTTCTGCCCAATTGCAAGGAAGCACAGACAGTCAGTGGTCTAAAAATAGGAGCCAGCTACATTCTGAGCCTGTCAAGTATAAGACACAAAATCAAATAATGTATTTTGCTCTCCAGCTTAATTTTTGGATTGGGAAAACTAGCATTCTGCATCAGAGCCCAAGAACAGCTGAACAGGTGTCTTTGTTGAATATAATGACTGCATTACTTGGCAGATGTTACGGAAATGTATTACACTGGGGAAAATATCACTTTGTTTTTCTGGTTTATTTGCTACATAAGCTAATAATCCAGAAGGAGGACCATTTGTTTCAAAGCAACCCTCAAGATGCTGGAGAAACTCAACAAGTCAGGTGGTATCTATGGAAATGAATAAGCAGGCAACGTTTCAGGCCAAGGACCTTCAGGGCTCCTTTTATTTTGGATTCTTTATTCACTGTAATTTCAGAAGTATTCTCTCCTCACTGTTTTTATTTTGGGCTAGTTATGAACACATGAGCTGCTTTAATCATTAAACTAGCCTTTGTCAAATTCCACTTCACTTAGTTCTGGAAATCTTCTCAATCCAAGTACTTAATAGAGGATTTAATCCATGATGAAGTTCATTCCCAGCCATCTGCTATATCTCTGCCTAGTGGACATGATCTAGATTGTTTGTAACCCTTGTCATAATTAACTAAGATCTTCTAAACGTTCATCTGTGGCATCACTGACTTCCTGCTTCATCTTCATAGTACATCCATTTCTGCTGCCATCAATTTCTGAAATCCTTGTTAGATTAGTTCTGTCTACATTTCTGTTTGAAGCCACTTCTGGTCAGACAACCATCCCACTCTCCATGAAAGCTAGCTCATTTTAAAAACAAGTGTAACACACGGTATAGGTAGTGATGTTTATTATAAATCTGTGCTCATCATTTATCATTAGTTTCTGGCTCAACTTTAAAATCCTAAACCTTTTCTGTTTCTGCAGCTGTGCCCTCGCAATCTCTGCAATCTTCAGACAAACGCCTGTCTGTGGTTTCTCAACTGATCTTTGATTCCTGAGTTGATTGCTATGGATTGAACCGAGGACCTAAAGTTCAGAATTCTCCAACTTCACCTGTACCCACTTCCTTTGAAGATGCTTCTAGCTTGCTTTGTTTTAATCCTTTACAATGTGTGTGCACAGTAGGAAGGTAATAGTTGTTCATTTCTGCAACTCGCATTGGAATCCTGAGACTCCCCAAGGAATTTTAATTTCCTTTGGAGGATTTAATTGAGGGCATGAGCTTGATTGAGGCTGACTACTTCTTCCACAAAACATAGACGTATTGTGTGGAGAAATAGTAGTAACCGATTGAATATTGTTATTGATTTAAATATGTACTGTATGTATATAGAGCAAGAAAGCATAGAAAAGGTCTAATCATGAACCTTTTAATCCTTTTTTTCTCATCAACTCTCAGAATCACATCTAATAAATCTTTAATCTCTCTTTCCACTGACACTCTTTCCAAGCCCTCTTTTATTTCAGGCTTTCGACATCTGCATGTTTTTTTTTAATTCAAGTGCAGCCGTGTTTCAATGGTAATGATCAGTGGTGCACCTCCAAACAGTGTAATCTAACTTCCTGGGCAAAAGGTGTAAAAAGTGTTAAATAAGGGAATAATATGTATTTGTACTTTGCAAATAAAATAGTCCAGTGTGTCAGTTTTGATCCAGAAATAATTATAATTGCATTGTATTTGTACTGATTTTCATTTGTGAAATGCTGCCTTTTTTCAGAACTGTATTGTATATGAATTCCTAGGCTGTGGTTTCTTGGTATTCAAGAACAGATGTTGAGTAGCTTTTAATCTGTAACTGTTAAAACAGATCTATCTACCTCTATAAAAACTTTTTTTTCATTCAGACGGTGCTTGTTTGGAAGTGGGCATCACACACACAGAGGGAGCACTTGAGCTGTTTTTTCCCAATCTTGGTTTTGGGAAATGAATGATCTCGGCATGGGAATTAGATTTCACTTCAGTGCACAAAAGCAGTGTTATGTTTGCTGCCAGTGCCAAATTGGGTATTGCTCAAAAACTGGAGATTGAAATTGGTCAAAAAGACATTGAAACTGCTTTTCGGCCATTTGCAGCCAGAAGGAAGAGCAGACAATGCTTGTGGTTCTGCAAGGCATTGCACTCTGTTTAGTGCTGCTGCTGAAGCTTTGTAGCACAGCAATCAGAAAAGTGTTGGCTCTTAAAGCTGCTCTCCGGTTGCCATGGAGAGAAAAATGGCTGCAGAGGGAGGAAAAAGCACTATGATTTTCAGAGGGATGTATAAGTGAGTTTAATAATCAGGGGGAAGATTCTGTTTGTTAGTTTCCTGCAAAAGCCACTGTAAGGAGAACGTGTTAAGATGTGGCATGAGTAGCAGTGACAAATCATTGATGAGGGGAATGTTGCATGGAATTTCATGATTGAGGTGTGAAGATGAACGGGGTGACACTGGATCTCGTGCTCAAACATAATTACCCATCCACACTCAGACTTCTATTTAAAGCACATTGAATGATGTATGCACAGTGTTTGGACAAGGATGTAGTAGAGCTGAACGATTAAGGGGTAGAATGTCAGATGTCATCCCTACAAATGTTCAATGATGGAAAATTACTGTGTTCTCAATGTTTTCCACCTCTGTCCCCATTGTAGAGAAGGAGGGACGACAGCAGTGACTAGCTTGTTATCTTCATACCTTCTGGTTTCAGATGTTCATATACTGGTAGTGTGATAGGACTTTCAGCAAACCATTATATATTGCTGTGTCTATTCTCCGAGAGCTCATGTGGTCAGCAAATTCAGGACATTGGCACCCTTGTGTTGATGAATATCAATATGTCTCCTACTGTGGCCTCTTGGGCAAGATGCTCTTGCCACTCAGCCAGTCAACACAGATTGCTCTTTTCTTGGCCTTGGGCAGCGGTCTGAAGCCAGCCCATCTGGGACAACAGATTCTCCTGCAACTTCAAGAACATCTGTTTGAATGAATGGAACAGATTTCACCATCTATTTTGCAGCCACACAAGAAAACGCTCAGACATCAAGATCCACAATCAAGGCTCTGAAATTGAAAAGCAGTGTGATGTGTTACTTTACAGAAACTTGTCATGAATTTTCACTTACTTTATTTAATGTTTGCTTTAAGGACAATTCAAATGTATTCTAATTTGTATCAGCTAACAACTGTGAAGGCAAAACATTAAGGCAGGTGAGAGTGAGTGTAAAGTGGTTGTACATTGAATTTACCCAACTCTTGCTACTGCATATCCTCTAATATTTTGTCAAGGAAGAATGCAAAGACCATGTGGATATGTTTGTTCAGAAGCTGCATGATCTCCAGACATTGATTCTTCTCTTTAAAACTTCTAATAACACTGCAGTGGAGGAGGTGATTGTGAAGGCAACTATTCATCTAAAATCTGTTAATCTAATAATTGTCAATGATGACTCTGTCCTGGTTATTCTTGCTTTTATCTGTTTGTGATACTTATCATGTAATCTCTGAAAGTGGTACTCTAGTGAGAAGCTGAGCAAAGTCACATAGTGTGAAGAAACTTCTGAGTCATGTTCTCTTTGCGTATCTTTTCTCCCTGCAAAATAAAGGGTTGTTTTGCTCCTGTTGTGGTGTTTGTTGCTTTATCTGCTGTTGTGTTGTAATGGCTGCAGTTCTGTTGAAAATTGCTGGAATGCGATGTTGGCACATTCCCACAATAATCCTGAAGCAGAGAACCCATTGAGATGATTAGTGCAGGATACAGGTGCAGAGGATTTCTACATCAATGATGAGGTGAACTGGTTGTTAACATGGAATTGGAAATTTGTCAGTGAGTCAGGGGGTACCTGAATATTCAAGGATGTAAATAGGAAGATATCAAGAACAATGGATGAGGGTGAAGTAGGAAGCAAGGTTGGGCAAAATTAGGCCACAGCAATGAGTTTGCCTGGATGGCACTCCTAGTAGATATTGGGCAGAAGCAGGTTGTGTGGGATGAGGGCTGTGGAGGAAAGATTTAAGGAATTGGGTCTTTACCTGTGTGGAAGATAATGGCTTGATGATTTGTATGGTCCGACGGTGTGCTGTCAGAGGGACCAGTTCATCTGTACTTGCAGGACATGTATAATGTTGGGATTGGCTCTAAGTGAGCAGATTGCTGCACATTCATAAGGAGTGAGGTTAGAGTGTGTGAGTGGAATGGAATGATCAAGGTGGAATATCTGATCAGTTTTTAATGGATGCAGAGGCTTTTATACTCCATTGACCTGATTATTATGTGGGCTGGATCATGCTTGACTCAAGCACTGCCTTGTATTTGCCTCCAACTTTGTAGCCACAATAATTTTTGGGAGCCATGCCATCTCCAATGTACTGGAGGCATGGTCACATAGCAATGTTGGAAGTAGTTGAAATGCAATAATAAAATGAATATAATTCTACATGTAAACATTTTAAGCGCTAACCTCCATTAAAATGAACAAAGTTGATATTGATTCTTGGAATTTAATACTTAAATGCTTAAACCTTCGGTAACAAAGTCCAGCTGTGACCACTTAGAAGTATGCTGGATGGACCAGGAATAACTGGTATAAGGCTGTGGAACTGTTTGTTGATTTTTTAAAAAAATCAATGCCATCTGCCTCCAGGTTAAGCGCTTTGTTGCAGTAGTGCCAAGAATGATATCAGCATCAAAAGGGTTAACTTCTTGCCTGATGTTTAGACCTACAAAATGTGGTTCTCATTGCATTGGTCCTTGGTTCTTGTGTTGGAGAACTCGTGGAGCTGTGCAAGGAGGGAAGACCTTGCTCCCGAGGATCAAGATCTACTTGTCATGCAGGGTGTTGAAAATGTCTGTCAGAATACGCTCCTTTGGGAGAGAGCAGTTGGGGATGCCAGACATTAAGTATTAGATTCTTATTGTTGAGAATTAGCTGTACATTAAGGGAGTAGAGAAGCTTTCTAATAACAAAAAGGTCTGGGTTAGTAACCAGAGCCTTTGTTTACCTGTACCAATCAGGGGTAGTCTAAGTACATAACCTGGGGAATTCTGGAAAATCCCAGTGCCCTTGGAGCTATTTTCTCTGTGCTGGAATAAAAAAAAATCTTTTTGTATTATGTGTTAGAGTGATCACTCAATGCCACGAGCAACACATTGAAATAATCTTAAAATCTACAGGTTGTCTCAGTTAATCCAGTTATCAAGAAGTTGAGGGCTGCTAACACTTTGCCCTGGATAGAGTTGCTCAAGCAAGACAGAGGCTGTGCATGTCTGACTGCATTAGATAGCCAGAGCCTTCAAATGAATTGTTCACCAGCAACACTCAGTAGGATATGATGGCCTCAAAGAATCTTTGGGGAATAGAAATTTTGCAGGAAAGTATATGGGTTTTCCTTCCTGCCCAGGTAACCAACCTGCATTAGGCAACCTGTAAACTTTGGAAGCTAATTAAGCAGTCAGTATGGAAGATGTCCATTATAGTCATCTTGTCTCATCAGAATGCTTCTTAAGATAGTGAGGGAAAAGGGAGAATTGAGCTTGGATGTGCTCCTTATCACAACAAGACCTGTTCCGCATTGGTTGGAGCTTTAAATTTTATCCTTAGAAATGTGCAGTGCATAACTAAAGTCACTACTAAATGTAACTAATGTAAGGAAAAGATCAGATGCATGAAAGTAAATGCCTAGTCTAGTTTCCAGTTGTTGGAATTTCAGTTAGGAATGATTATTAACAGCTTGTCTAGGTAAGGTTTCAGAATAACTTCTGGGCTAAGAAGTGTGTTCCTAGCTGCATTTGAAGTTTCCAGAGTTGTTTCCTATACAGTAATGTCAATTTAATAGCACACAACACAAGTACACAGTAAGGCTGCCCAGTGAGGCTTGTGTTCACTCTCTTTAGTTTTATTTTCTAATATAATTCAGTTAAAACCCAAGCTTGGCATCTCATGATTACTGTATTTCATTATTTAAGTATTTTCACTTTTGCATTTCTTTTACTAAACTGAGCACCAATTAAAACATTGCTCAACAGAAGGATGTGAAATGGCCATTTTGAAAAGATGTTTTCGTGCAATTTTACTCAATGTGTTCATAAGTAAAGGGAAGGCATGCCTTGACTGGGTACAACTGGGCAGTAATTTAAGTTTTTAAGTTTTGCTTTTAAAAAAAATTCCTTAAATATAATAAAAAAAAGTGGTAAGTGACCATTTCTGATATGCCTGGGTGGAAAAAAGGTTAATTGTTAAAATTCAGTAATCTCAAATTTGCTTTCCATTTGTTTGGAAATACCAATGGTGAGACAGGTTCTTCTCAAATTGAATGAATGATATTTATTTCAGTCAGTACAAACATAACAAAAAGCATCATTTTCAACAATGATTTCATAGGACAAAATTACAACAAAAAAACAGATTCTTTAAAATAGACAAAGGGTGTGAGCTGAAGCTGCAGCTTATTACACATAACATAACATATCTGATGTCAATCATCACATCAAAACAAAAAAAATTCGTAATTGTTTAACACAATCCAATTCCAAGTATCATTTATTTACATTACACACATTCATTTTAAATCATGTATTTTATTTGTTCATTAAATTATTTTTAAATAATTTTTTAAACTTGTTAAGTGTGGTGCATGTTTTTAAATTCTCACTACAACTGTTCCATAGATTCACCCCTCTGACTGAAATATAATAATTTTTTACATTTGTTCTTATCCTTTGTATTTGAAATAATACATGTTCCTCTCACATCATGTTGACTTTCTCTCATTTTAAGCAACCTTTGGATACTTTGTGGTAGCTGTCTGTTTTTTGCTTTGTACATAATTCGTATTATTTTAAAATCTACAAAATCTCTGAATTTTAAAGTTTTTAGTTGAATAAATAGTGGATTGGTTGGCTCATAATAACTTATTTACAATTCATATGACTTTCTTTTGGAGTAGAAAAATTGAGTTTGTATTTGTTTTGTATGTATTTCCCCACACCTCTACACAGTAAGTCATGTATGGGACTGCAAGTGAACAGCAATGTATACAAAGATTCCTGATTTAAGAAATCTTGCGCTTTGTATAGTATTGCAAAAGATTTTGACATTTTTGCTTTGACATAATTTATATGTGGTTTCCAGCTTAATTTACTATGTATTACCACTCCTAAAAAATTTTGTTTCAGATACCTTATCAATTTCAACATCATTTATTCTAAGTTTACTATATGAGTTTCCAAATATTATGAATTTAGTTTTACTTAGATTCAGTGATAATTTGTTAGTATCAAACCATTTCTTTATAATTTTTAGTTCTTTCTCCACTGTATCCAAAAGTTGTTTCAGATGTTCCTCGCTACAAAATATAGTTGTATCATCAGCAAATAATATACATTTTAACGTCTGAGAGACCATACATATATCGTTTATATACAAAATGAACAACAATGGACCAAGCACTGAATCTTGTGGAACCCCACAAGTTACCCTCAAAAGTTTTGAATTTGAGTTGTTTATCTGTACATACTGATACCTTTCTTCCAAATACAGTAACTGCTTAACCAGTCATGTGCCACCACTGTAGTACCATATCTTTCTAATTTGGTTAATAATAATTTATGGTCAATGGTGTCAAATGTTTATTTTAGATTGTGTGGCTCATTGGAAAATTAATGATATGGCTCATGTATATTTTTTAAAAATGAATGAAATGGCAATGAATCAATAAGAATAACATCCAAACTGTGGAAAATCTTCTGGCCAAGCACCACAAGTCCTGAGGATTCCGGATTATTGCAGTTTTACTGTAAGTAGTTCTGCATTGGTAGACCTTCAGAGAGAAATTGCTTTAAAATGGCTGAAACTGGTTTTACAAAAAAAAAGCACATGAGAACATAAGTTTTTTCCTAGCCAATATCTCCAAAATAAGCAGATCTTGCTTGCATCAGTCCTCCTGTTCGAGAGAAGATGGGAACTTTCCTTAAAGCCTATCTTGTCTAATCCTGCCTATGTGACAAATGTTGCAGCCCATTCCCCTTCCTGTTAATCAATACTGGTATCCATGTCATGATCCAGACATTGTAGTGTAGTGGTTAGCACGATGCTTTTCAATACAGGTGACTCAAGTTCAACTCCTGCTGCTGCCTGCAAGGAGTTTGTACGTTCTCCCCATGAAAGTGTGGGTTTCCTGTGAGTGCTCCGGTTTCCTCCCACAGTTGGTAGGACAAGTGATCAGGTGAGCATTAAGTTGTGGGATTGCTGGGCAGCCTGGCTGTAAGGATTTACTCTGCACTGAACTTCGATAAATAAATAAATAAGAAGTGCAGAACCAACTGAAAGTGGGCTAATCTGAATTAAGTTTGATTGGTACTGATGCAATAGTCTATGATCGCTTCATAGTTGGAACAGTATTTGACCAGATTTTCTCATGTCAGTGTCACAGTTGTACTGAAATAACTTGCAAGAAAGATGTCAGTCCTATTGCTCATCCTCACTGCAGCTGAGTGATTTCATAGCTTACAAATTTATAACCTTTACTTAAAGTCGAATCAACAGAATTTGGCTAGTCTTTTGATGGTTATCCTGCTAGTGAATGTACTCTGCTGGATAAACAAAAGTGACTTTGTGATGAATTATGGTTACTTCCTTTTTTTTTTTACAAAGAAGCTCTAGCTCTGTTTTTCCCAACCTTTTTTAGCCCAGTGCCCCCCTAAAGCTCCTTCATACTGGCCAATGCCCCTCTTAGGCACAATATACTTCCTGGTACCCCCGTGGTGTAAAAACATGCCCACCATATGCTAACATGAGAAAAATTATTCTGCTTTAAATTTTTATCTGTCTTTAAACCTAGCTGACACAGTACCTGTGTGCTGTACAGCAGTTTTGATATCAATATGATCCTTGAGCTTGATGGTTTTTAGCAAAAGTTAAAATATTTAGTTCAAATTGTGACAGCAGAAGCCTTAAGTCCCCATGCCTAACAACATTCAAGCAGTTACTATGTTTTGTGAGTATGTGGTTCACTGCACTGAAGCCTCTTTCGACGATGTAGGGGATGGAATTGCAATGAAGAACAGTTCGGCTCTTCCCCAAAGACCAGAAAACTTCACATGACATTGTAGCCACATACCTCAAAAACCAACACTTTAAAAAAGCATTTTTGCTGCTTCATCATTCTGAATTTCATAATTTCTTGCAAGCTTTCTTCCTGTTCTTCCACCATGCAAAGAAATGGGTTAATTACCCAGTTTGGAATTTCCAGATGATTGAAATCCTTGAATCGATCTTTAAAATCCTCCTTCAGTAACTGCAGGTGTAAGCAGTACTCTTGCAAATCACTGTCTGAAAGAGGGTTCCATACTTTCCATACAGGGAAACTGTGAGAACATTGTTCTCCCGATGTTTTGCTTATATACTTCTAATTTTCTGACAAAAGTAGACATTGCACTTTTTGCGTGGATTAAATTGAAATTCCCATCCTGCAGTTCCATATTTAGAATGTTCATTTTCTGCTGTTTAATGGATGAGCTTTAATTTTGTTGATGGCAGATATTATAAGAGTCATTCTTGAAAAAAGTCACTGGCTGAGGATTTTGGTTACAAGATGTTCATGATGAATTACATAATGGATTGCAAACAGACTTGGAATTTTTTTTTACAAATGCCACTAAACCAGCTGGTGACCTGTCATATATGGTGCTTCATCTGTTGCACAAGAAATCATGTTCCTAATTGGGATACTTTTATCCTCAATATATATTTTGAGCTTGTCATAGATTGATTCTGTGATATTTCTTAACTTCTTACAAAAGAGAATCTCTTCATAAATTTTTCCATTTTTGATAAACTATACATATGCCATTGGCAATGCCTCATTGTCTCTCACAGTTGACACAGTTGACTCATCCTTTTGTATCCCAAATTCTGTTTTTTTTTTTTTAAAAAGCTCTGTGCAAAGTTAATACTCAACGACTTATTTTGTCAATGTGTCGAGCTACAGAGTTACTACTCGGAGAAATTGATTTTAAAATACTGGTATCCATTTTGAGAACAGTGGTAATCACTCCTGATACAGCAGGCATTATTACTCTTTCACCAGTTGTATGAGATTTTCCACACTTTGCTTCTTTTGACATTTCCAAAATGATAGCAATAAGACCACCACCAAGGTTGTTTTTAGCTTTCTTGGCAAATAGCTTGAGTGTGCAACACTCTTCAAGTGCTTTCATCTTCTGGAACTAGAGTACTCTCCTGTAATACCTCAAGTAACCTTTCAGGCTGTCTTTTATGGAAATGTTCCTGCAACCTTGATGGTTTTGTGGCTTCATTAAAGTACAATATTACAAATCAGGCACATGGGGCATCGCTGATCTGATGGGAAGGAATAAAACCATACTCCAGGTATGTAGTATTGTATTGATGCATTTTCTGTAGTTTCTGTTTCTTTGCGAGATTAGAATTTAAAGCTTCACCACCTTCAGACTTGGAGATTGTGCCATACATATTTTTCTATCATTAACAGGACTAAATTAAAGTCTTTTTATAAAAAAAAAACAACCGGGAATGCCAATCGGATGTTGACAATGCCAAAAGGTTGATAAGGTCGGCCAGATCTTGCGCCTCGATTTAGGGTACTGCTTACCACCCCCCCCTGCCCCCCCCCCGGAATCTTGAAAGCCCTCCAATGACTGTATTTCCCCTAACATCCCCTTAGGACATGTATCCACCCCTTTGGTATCACTCTAGCTAATACCAGTAAGTTTGGAATTTTAATCGATTGTGCTTGCATGCAGTGCAGTTGTCCAAATCTTGTGTAGCAAAAATGTGGGAAGACATGTATTCACCTTTCTTGTATTGAACAGTGAATGCCACTGGGAAAATAACATCTTGTGCACCTCCAAGGATATTTGGGTTCATATGTGACCTACCGATTTCTTATTCTTATCCCTTGGCTACACAAGACAGTCGTTACCTAGCAACCATTGAATCTGCAGAAAATATTCAAATTTCAGTCGAGCAAATTTTGTGTTATGGAAGTATTTTAATATTATGCAATGTGTTAAGTAAAGGTTAAGAGCTGTGCTTAAGAGTGTGTGTGTTGCAGGATCTCTGGTGTTCTGTGGGTAAGGTTGTCCTGCTGCTCTTGCTTCACTTTCACTTGCAGAAGGCTGTTGCAGCACAGAACCCTGCCTCTGAGGGCTTACCACCTTTGTCTAATAAGTTCTCACAAATAGCATCAAGTCAATACCTAGCTCCGTCTTGAGTTGGTAGGTGAGCAGATGGCTCACGGCTTGACTGCAAATTGCAGGCTGTGTATCTTGCCATTTTTAAAAAAAAATTGGAATTGGATTAATTTTAAGATTCCAGTGTGTTAACTATAGATAAACACATTATGAATCAACTTGTTGCAAGTGCATGAATAGATTAGAATTCTACTCACATCAAAGGTAATACCCTTTTAGAATTTGGCTGATGCAAGAAAAATTGACTGTTTTATTTAGCTAGTTTTAGCTTTTGGCCTTCATATTCTGGTAAGATTAAGATCATAATAGATGGCATATTTCATTTAATAGTGTATTGGTAACATTATTAAATCTACTGGGCTCTAACTCATAATACATAAAGATAGAAATGCCAAAATTTACTTGTGTAATTCATTGAAAAGTAAAAAATCACATTCTGACATGGTGACAAATTAGTGCAATCTCACTGGGGTAAAAAAAAGCATCTCTCTCACCCTCAGAACAAAGTCCCAAAATCTAGCTTGTTTAATGATAACAAATATCTGAAATAGGGGTGGGGTTGGAGTTGACTCTTCGTAGCCCTTTACCTCTTTAGTTCAACTGATCGAAACATTTTTTTCCAGCAGCTATCTGAGGATTTTTTTTTTCAAATTCCAGTTGTTCACAGACAACACTTTCAATGTCCCCATTAAAGCTGACGAAGAATCCTGAGTTTAACTGGCTCTTCTTTTCCATAGATGCATGACCCGCTAAGTTTCTCCAGCACTTTTACAAATATATTGTCTATGCCCCGGGTCACATTACTGCTCCTTTCATCTATAACCCCTCTTTAAATGAATAAATTGCCAACTTCCGCAGATAGTAATAAAATTTTATCCCATGAATCCATGGAAACGGCCATTTATTTTTCCTAGACTTTGAAGTTAAGTTGAGATGAAAATTCGACTTCAGCCAGTTTTTTATCTTAAAATGCATCTTAGAGCCACAGAGCAAGTTAAGCTTGCAGTCTCTTCCTTCGTGGAACTTGTATCCATAGGGATCTTGGAGTCCAAGATCATTGATCCCTCAAGGTTACTGCGCAAGTTGAGAGAGTGATTAAGAAGGTGTTGGCCTTGTTAATTGGGACACTGAGTTAAAAAGCTGTAATGTTGCAGCTCTGAAACCTCTGGTTAGTGCACACTTGTAGTATTGTGTTCTGTTCTTGTTGCCTCATTATAGCAGGGATGTGCAACCTTTAGAGATTGGTGTAGAGATTTACTAGGATGCTGCCTGCGTTAGAGTAGATTAAATTGGAGTACATTGGGTTAGAGTCGCTGAGTAAACTAGGGCTTTTCTCTTCAGAGCAAAGTAGGATGAGAGGTATATAAAATTCAAGGCATCAATAGAATGGGCAGCTAACTTTTTTCCCAGGGTGATGATAGCTAGTATGAGAGCACATACTTTTAAGGCGATTAGAAGCAAGTATAGGAGGGATATCAGGTAGTTTTTTTTTTCTCTCTACAGAGCAGTAGGTGCCTGGAATAACTGCCAGGAATGGTGGTAGAGATTAATACAGAAGGAGCATTTAAGAGACTCCTAGATATGCACATGAATGGAAGAAAATGTGAGTTGTGGGATGTGTAGAAGGGAAGAGTTAAACTGAGTAGGTTTATATAGATTGGTAAAACATCATGGGCCAAAGGGCCTGTACTGTGCTTTTCTATGTTCCATTCCAAAGGTTCACAACCTTAGAAAAGAAATTGTTTCAGCTAATATTTAATATATTTAAGACTTTCAGTCTGGTAGTTGAAGTGCAAAGGCATTCACAAATGGAAGTCAAATGTAATTCATGTGCACAAGTACATGTATACACAGGTACTGTGGTAACTTCAACTTTGAAAAAGGCACACTCGACAACTGCATGCCCAACGAAACAACTTTATCTCGAATGTCAAAACCGATAGGTACATAAGCTTTCACAACCCGTACGCCATGGCAGGCACACTATATACAAAGCACACCCGAAGTAAAAAGAAAGGAAGTAACCCCCCCCCCCCCATTATCCTAATTAGTATTAACTTGCTTTTAATAATGCTCACATTACAACACACCTCCACCTTTTAAAATCCAACATTCCCCAAATGTAAAAACTAGGAAATAAAAACAGTGGTGTTATTAACTTGTGTACCCCTGAAAACTTATACTAGTATCTCAGCAATAGTTTATCAATACAAAACATCTGGAAAATGTGGCAGATTCAACATTCAATCGAACAACAAAAACTGCCCTGTCAAAGATTCAGTCTGTCAGGAGGTTTACGAGTGCACTGTGATCTGCGCACTACCCCTGGTGACCCAGCAGGCACCGCTGGTGATGGTGTTTTGGGTGGGTCTGGTGTTGGGGGCATGAGAGGGGGTCTGTGTGTCTGCGTGAGAATGTCCATCCTCTTCAGGGGACCCCGACTCCTCTGCCCGCATCTCTCCCTCTGGCAGAGTCACTGGTGGACATGCTTCCACAGTAGTCTGTCTCACTTTTGCCTTCATGTCCGGGAGTAGCAGGTCCATTCTTGACTTGGGCCTATGCCCCATCAGCATCTCTGCTGGAGTGTGGGCAGTCGTAGTCTGGCGTGAGGCGGTGTTTAAACAGGAAACATGAAAGCCGAATGCTAAGAGAGTCCCCTGTCATCTGCTTCAGGCCTTTCTTCACTGTCTGAACAGCCTGCTCAGCCAAACTATTGGAGGCTGGGTGGGAAGGGGCCGTTCGAATGTGATGAATGCCATTCTGCTGCATGAGCTCACTGAACAGCTCACTGGTGAATGTTGGGCCATTATCAGTGACCAGAGTGTCAGGCAACCCGTGGACTGCAAACACTTGCCTGAGTTTGTCTATGGTTGAGGGGGCTGTGATGTTGCTCGTGATGTGAGCTTCGATCCATTTAGAATGCGCATCTAACATGACAAGAAACATCTGCCCCATAAAAGGGCCAGCAAAGTCCAAATGTAGCCTAGACCAGGGGTGGTCTGGCCACTCCCATGAGTGCAAAGGAGCTGGTGGTGGCATATTCTGATTAGTCTGACATTGCGTGCATGATTTTACCTTGTCCTCCAGATCCTGATCCATTCTTGGCCACCAAACATAGGATCTTGCAAGGCTTTTCATTTGAGACACTCCTGGGTGAGTCTCATGAATTTCCTCCACAATCTGTGAATGGCCAGGGGGAGGCACGTTGACCCTCGCCCCCCAGAAAATGCAGCCATCCTGCAGGCTGAGTTCTGTCTTGCGTTTGGCATGAGGCCTCAGTTCCTCTCCTTCCACGACCGTGGGCCAACCTTGTAAAAGAAAAGTCTTGACCTGGGACAGGACTGTGTCCCTCTCTGTCCTCTGCTTGATCTGGGTCACCTTTACAGGTGACTCTGACAGCCTCTCCAATGAAAACACAGTCTCTGGAGGCATATATGTAGCAATAGGTGTCTCAGGTAAAGGTAGCCGACTCAGTGCATCGGCATTTGCATTATCCCCACCTGCTCTGTACACTATAGTGTACTGGTAGGCTGACAATGTAAGAGCCCAATGCTGTATCCTGGCTGAGGCGAGCGGTGGGATGCATCTAATCTCAATGAACAGGCTCATCAGTGGTTTATGGTCCATATAAATTGTAAATACATGGCCATAAAGGTACTGATGAAAGCGTTTGACTGCAAAAACAATGGCCAGACCTTCTTTGTCTAGCTGTGAATATCCCTTCTCAGCAGCTGTCAGGGTATGTGAAGCAAAACCAATAAGCTTCTCTGAGTGGTCCTCCATTACATGTGAGAGAACTGCCCCGACTCCATAGGGTGAGGCATTGCATGCGAGGGTGATCTCCTTGTCTGGGTCATAGTGAATAGCAGCTTCGCTGAGTGGAGGAGTTCTTTCACTTCCTTGAAAGCTTCTCCTGCTCTTCACCCCACTGCCAATTTGAGTCATTGTGAAGCAGCTTATACAGTGGGGTCAAAACCCTTGAGCGGTCAGGAAGAAACTTGCCATAATAATTCACCATGCCCAAAAATGATCTGAGTTCTGTGACGGTCTTGGGGCTTGGGGCCTCCCTAATAGCTCTCACTTTGTCCTCCACAGGGCAAAGCCCCTCAGCTGTGATCTTGTGTCCCAGGTAAGTCCCACTCGATGCCAGGAACACACATTTTCCACGTTTCAACTGCAGCCCTGCGTCTTGAGAGCCTCTTCAGCACCTGTTCTAAATTAGCCAGATGCTCCACATCTGTAGCCCTGTGATCAAATTATCATCAAGGTACACTGCTACGTGTGGAATCCCCTGCAGCAAAGTGTCCATTGTCCTTTG
Organism: Mobula birostris; assembly: GCF_030028105.1. Taxonomy (NCBI): domain Eukaryota; kingdom Metazoa; phylum Chordata; class Chondrichthyes; order Myliobatiformes; family Myliobatidae; genus Mobula; species Mobula birostris. The sequence goes on from NC_092373.1 coordinate 154,677,745, forward strand.
GAAAATGGTGGGGCTGGACACCACTCCAAACACAAGGCGATTGTACTTGAATAATCCCTTGTGTGTATTAATTGTGACATACTCCTTTGAATCCTCATTGAACAGCAGCTGTTGGTAGGCATGGCTCATGTCTAGCTTTGTGAACAGCTTACCCCCTGACAGGATCGTAAACAGACCATCCACCCATGGCAATGGGTACTCCTCCAGCCTAGAGACCTGATTCACCATAAGCTTATAATCCCCACATATCCTCACCGTTTTGTCTGCCTTCAAAACTGGAACAATGGGAGCTGCCCACCTTGAAAACTGGATAGGCTCAATAATGCCCAGCCTCTGTAAACGTTCTAGCTCCTCCTTGACTTTGCCTTTCATGGCATAGGGCACCGACCTGGGCTTAAAAAAAAACATGGTGTAGCCTCAGGGTCGACATGGAGGTTCACTGTTATGCCCTTCATGTTCCCAGCTCATCCCTGAAAACGTCACTGTACCGCTGCAGAATGTCCTCCGTCATGTGTGCATACTTAATTTCATGCCAGTTTAGCTTGATTTTGCGAAGCCAATCGTGACCCAAAGGACTGGGCCCCCTGCCCTTAGCTGTCACTAGCCTGGCTTTAGTCTTCTGACCCCCGGCTGAAATGTCCACATATAACACCCCTAAATGAGGTATGGGCTGCCCCGTATAGGTCCTAAGTTTGAGCTTTGACGGTCTAATGGGAGGCAGGTTGGACCCGCATGTCCTCCTGTAGGTCTCCTCACTAATGACCGATGCCGTAGCCCCTGAATCGATCTCAAACTTAATGTCCTTTCCCCTGATAGTGACTGTGGCATAATATGGTTCAGGTGGTTCCTCATCTGTTTCCACTGCAAACATGTAGGCACACGCTGCCTCTTCATCTGCATCTTCTAGATGGTGTGTGGCTGCCTGAGCCTGTTGAGCTTTCCCCTGCCCAGGCTGAATCTTACCCTTTGAACTTCTGCACTTTTTAGCTAAATGTCCCTTTTTGCTACAAGCATGGCAGACAGTGTCTTCGAATTTGCAGTCATTTGCATAGTGTGTCCCTCCACACTGGAAACATTCCACCTGCTTTGCCTGTTTACCAGTCTCCCTCCTGACTTGGTGCACTGCCGCCGACTGCGACCCCCCCATGTCCTTTCTGGATATCCTTGCCAGTATTAGCAGCCATCCCCATGCCTTGGGCAACCTCTAAGGCTTTCTTGAAAGTCAACGGTGGGGTTTCCCCTAACAGGCGACGTTGTATGCCGTCATTATTAATGCCGCATACCAATCGATCACTCCAAAATCACAATGCTCCGACAGCTGCCGAAGCTCGGTCACAAAATTGGCCACAGACTGACCTGGCTTCCTGAAACAGCTGTGAAACTTACACTGTTGGACTATCACAGAAGGTTTCGGATTGTAGTGGTTCCCCATGAGCTTGACCAGTTCGTCATGTGGAATGTCCCCCGGTTTTCACGGTATTCCTTATTAGCTTGTAAGTCTTTGCCCCACACACACTCAGGAGAATAGAGCGCTTCTTAGCCTCCTCAGTAATTTTATTAGCACAGAAAGAGTGTCCCAACCTTTCCTCATGCTCTGGCCAGTCCTCCGTGACCTCCACAAATTCAACGATAGTCCCAAACTTAGCCATCTGAACATGAGGCTCCTTATTGGCGCTGCTGCTCCCGTTTGAAACGTGCTGACACGTCCACAAAACCAGTTTACCTCGTCGCCAAAAGTATGTGGTAACTTTGACTTTGAAAAAGGCACACTCGACAACTTCATGCCCAACGAAACAACTTTATCTCGAACGTCAAAACCGATAGGATATACAGAAGCTTTCACAAACCATATGGCATGGCAGAAACACTATATACAAAGCACACCGGAAGTAAAAAGAACGGAAGTAAAAAAACCCCCCCCCCCCCCCCATTATCATAATTAGTATTAACTTTTAATAATGCTCACATTGTAACAGGTACAATAAAATATTTGCAGTAGCATCTCAGGCACATGGTATCATAAGCATTCACAAGAAAAAATAAATTGTACTGTCTCTTAACAAAAAACACAATTAGAAGAAAAAGAACATCAAAGCCATTTTAGTGCCAAGTGGTCAGTGTTGCTTGACTGTAGAGATTGGGGTTTTGGGACTAACTCTTCCTGAACCAGTGTTGCGGGATGTGGCTTCTGTGCCTCCTGTCCAGCAGTAATTAGGAGGAGATGGCATGTCCTGAATGATGGGGATCATTATTGCCTTGGTGCTGCAGTGTCTCCTGCAGATACTATTGATGGTGGGAGGGATGTGTCTGTGATGTATTGGGTGGAGTCCACTACTTGCATTCCTGCACATTCAAATTTGCCATTCCAGACCATGATACAACTGCTGAGTATATTTTTGATGGTGTATCTGTAGAAGTTGGCTAGTGTTCGATAATAACCTCCTAAGGAAGACACTGGTACCCTTTTCCATGTGCTGGGCCCAGCATGGGAGCTAAGCCTAGCCTCAAAATCATATGTAGATAGAGATGAGAGCAAGTGTGTTGTTCCCATGTTTTAGTTTCATTTGTTCTGTTTACTTATTCAGCTTTCCAAATGATGTAGTCATTTTTCAATACCTATTCATGGTAGTAAATTCTTCCTTTCCATTTTCGTCCCGGGGCTGACTGTGGCCATGCAATTTCCTTTTTTAGGTAGAAAATGTTACAATTGGTATGAAAGTACTTGAGCTGTGAACTCTGTGTTAGCATCAACTGACTTGGATTATGTTTGATTTGTCTACTTTATTCCTTCCTCACTATTTCTCATTGTAGTTTTGCATCATACCTCTTCTTCTGGGTTTGTGTTTTCTTGCAGTGAGCCACCTCTGGTCAGTAGATGACAGGATTCTTTTTGTTTCTATCTTCTCATTGTGGCACAATGTTCTCTCTTCACCTATAACTTTATTGCATTTAGTGGATCATATCCCTACTATCTATGCTCACCCTTGCTAATTTACTATCTCTCAGCTTGCTTAATTTTCTTTAGCTTCAGTGTCTGTTGATTGTCTTATCATTTTCCTTTTCAACTACAGGGGCTAGAAAATGTATGCATTCAAGCCTTCCTTTAAAAAAAAAACTGCTAATCTACAATGTCAGATGTTCTCAAAGCACCTGTGCTGGAAAGACTAACTGTTTTGTGGTCTTTTTGTTGAACACATGGGTGTGACCCCAACTTCCTAGCAGCTGACAATTTTAACAATTCCCATTGCTCTACCTTTTGATATCTCTGTCCATTAGCAACTGCACCATTCCTTATTTGCTAAGTCCCCAGCAATCAGCCCCTTTTTTTTGCCCCTCCATCAACACATATCTATTCCTACTTTCTTTGGAACCAGTGAATTTGTTTGCTTCCAGTGAATAGATTTGGTCTGGAATGAGCATTTCATCCTGAGCTGTGGGAATTATTTTTTGTTGACAACCTTTTGTTGCCTCATTAAGCTGATCTTGCAGTAAAAGATCTTAATTGCATCATGGATAATTCACATCATTAACTTCATCTCTACCATTATAGATACCATTTTGCTCTCATTATGTTTGCCCCTTAGTTATGTTGCTTGCACTTTTGTCCCACTCCATTAATAGGTTTGATGAATAGTGCCAATTGCCAAATCAAAGAAACGATCTTAAAGTGAAATGTTGTTCGAGACCACCGGACCTCCCCCGCCCCCTCCCCCAACTACTTACTCTTTCTTTTCAGTCCTGATGAAGGGTCTCAGTCCAAAATGTTGACTGTTTATTCTTTTGCATAGATGCTGCCTGGCTTGCTGAGTTCCTCCAGCATTTTGAGTGTTGCTTTGGATCTCCAGCATCTGTAGAATTTCTCATGTTAGTGACCCCACATTTTTATTAAATTGGTATACTCCAGACAGATCTGGAGCTCTAATTTTAGAGATTTGTAGTTTATGGAAATAGACCTTGTGTAAAGGATTGGTGATCTGTTCTTCCTGTGACATTGCTGCTCAAGGTTTGGATTTCAGCTAATCCTTTGCCAGCTGAAACTCACAGCAAAACACAAATAATTGCTCTGCTTCCATATTCCATATACTGGTGCCATGCTCGTCAGCACTGATCCAGCCATTACAGAAGCCACAACAGTTCATGTGCCTTGTTTGCTGAACTCATCAGTTTTATTGCTTGAGTCCCTCAAGAAAGTAAAGACCCCATATATTTTATTTTGAATTTGTTAATTTTGCCACTTATTAACACTGATTCAACCTGTTCCTTTTAAATTGTTGAAGGAAAAATGGAGGGCTCTGTGGGAGGAAATGGTTAGATTGATTGTAGTAGGTTAAAAGGTCAGCAAAACATTGGCCTGAAGGAACTGTACTGTGTCGTACTATGCTCCTAAAATATTAACATACTGCCTATTTATATTCATGGTTAATGATGTTGACTCATTAGTTTATGCATAAACTGCAAATGGATGAAAATGTATCAAACTGAAACCCAAATGCATTCTGACAAAGTGATGCTTGAAAATCAAAGGCCATCAAATAAAAGTTGCATTTTTTTATCTTGTGCTTTGGGAATTCTCATGCCAAATTCTGTCATTCTCCCCCCGGATTCATTTAAATGTATAATATTCAAAGTACAGTTGCAAATCTCTAAATGATCATTAATTGGAAAAGGTTCTCCCAATCAAATGCCATCATTTCAGGAAAAGCAAAACCTGGAAATTGCCAGAATTTATCTTGGTTACCCCAACAAACTTTGCAGTTTTCTTGACCTTTTACATCGGTTAGTGGATGTACTGTCTCCAGCTTTTCTTTTTAGAATCTTGAAAAGAATGGAATATTGACAGCCGTTTAATTGTTAACTATAACTTGGTATGGAGAATTACTAATTCACTCAAATTAAAACTGTACTTATCAATATCAGCTACAAGCTCAAAATTGTGGTCCATTATCCATATCCTACATTGGTAAAGAGCCATAAATGTATGTCATTTAGTTAACCCATTTAAAGTTGGCCAGAAATGCGATATATGATTTGTCCAAAATCAAGTTTGCTTTGATTTGTCTTCAGTCCCTCAGAAAACTAACATTGTGCATGTTCTTAAATACATGCTTAATAAAATTATTTCAGAGATCTTTGTGAAAGGAAAATCACACAATGTAACATTTTTGATATCTGCCTAAAATCAATACACGTTATTTTAGTTAGTATTAATCAACTGTCAAATTTAAATTTTATTTTTCAAATTCGCTCATAGTGTAAAGAACAAAAATCAAGAACTTGGAACACTTGAATTGCATTCAGTAATCTGGAAGATTAATTCCAGAAGACAACTTCAGAAACAATAATTGCATTTATAAATAGTTCTAAGTACTAGAAAAGCAATTTCAAGTTTATCATCTGGCTGTACATACCAAAAGAAACAATGCTACACAAACCATAGTGCACCAATAGCATCATATCACACATAGCACACAAGACAAAATATTACCACAAATAAGTTACTGAAATGTAATTCAAAATGCATGTGAGGTGCACAGCACAGGTAAACAGTACAGTAAACAGCTTGTTATCTTAGTAATGAGATCTCGGAGGTGGCGGGGTATTCATTAGTTGGCCTGAGGTAAGGAGCTGTTTCCTCAACTGGCAGTCCCAGTCCTGATGCCCCTGAATCACCACCCTTATGGTAGTGGGTCAAAGAACTTGTAGGATAGCTGGCAGGGATCCTCAACTATGCTCAGGCCCTTTGTATGCAACGTTCCCAGTAAATGTCAGACGTTGGAGTGAGGAACACCCTGGTAAAATGGGAACTGTATTGTTTACAAAGGGTTGGATCTTTTCTCCATGCTCTTCATATTGGTTTCAATGTGGTATTCCACACTTTTTTTTCCCCACTGTGTATGCAAGTTATTTTGTTGCATTCCAGTGTGCCCATGACCTACTTTACACCCATATCATTCTCTTAACGCTTGACTAAACCGGTTCTATTTCAGTGTTTCAAGTCAATGATTTAGTTGGCATTCTGACTAATGTAACAGCAAACGTGTAAAAATGAGTTCCTTACTCAAGTGCTTCACAAACCCTAATCACAGCACTGGAAGCAAAATACTGTAAGTTTAAGGGAACAAGCCCATGGCTGGTTAGGCAACACCTGTGGAGAGATTAATGACCTTCTGTCAGAATGGAGAGAGATTTACAAATGAACAGCTCATAATTACAGAACAGAAGGATGAGTAAAATAGATCTGTGATTTGGTGGAAAGCAGGAGGTAATGAAATAGAAAAATTGATAACACAAGACAATAAGATGTGACTTTGTTTTGTTCAGGGAAAGTGATTGAGCACTTTGAAATTTGATTAGAGAAGAGTTGAAGTAAATTTGTAAAGGATAATTTGTGTCTTTAAAAGTAAATATTATTTTGGAGGAAATAAGTAATGAGAGCTGCCTCTGGATGTAATTTATGAAACTGTATTTCAGTGCAATTATTTAGAAGTCATCAATTTTGATCAAGAAATGATTATGTAAGTTAAGACAATTTAAAAGATTTGGACAGCAAAGAGCCAATGTGATTGAGGGGTTTGTGTGCACAAATCAATGAAATCTGCCAAAAATTAAAAAATGGATAGTTATCTTTAAATGGAGAGATGCAAGATAAAAGGGAGAGATGTGTTCAGAGAAATCCTGAGTTGGATCGCATCTTGAGCGCTTTTTCTAGATTGGACAGACCACATTAGATAAAAAATATTGATCTTTGAAAGTGTAGCATAGGCTCCTCAGTTTGTGACTGTAAGAATTGTATCACAAGGAGAAATAGCATGTAGTTTTTCCAGAATGCAGAAGGCTCAGGAATGGTTCAGTAGAGACTTTTTTGCCTTTTGTTTTAATCTAACTCGAAGTTATGATGCAAATGAGAAGAATGTGCCATTAGTTTGGCCTCATGGTAACTTTATTCCAGATGCTGATTGTAAAACAGTTACTATAGTGAACTCTTTATGCTCACAACAGTGACAGCACCTTGGTGAGGCCAATCAAGGTTAGAATTGGAAGTCCAGAAGTCGAAGCCTGATGGGTGGTGATGGATGACTGTCCTTGTGTAGGTTGGGAGGGAGGACAGTAGCTTGTTTTGCCATTCTTGCCCGTTTGTGTTTTGTTATGTTCTTTGTTGTTCTGCCGAGTATTGTGGGCATGGTATGCTGGTGCCAGAATGTGTGGCAACATTTTTGTGTTGCTCCCCAGCACATCCCCAGTGTGATAAACAGATCTGAATGTAATACCGTTGTACTGATAGGCTGTACAGTTGTGTGATGACCTGTGCTTTAAACTTCCAATTGTCTAGAAGTACACTTAAAATGCATAATGATTACAACAAAAAATGCGAGATTTTTATAGCAATTACAATTTTATTGCTTAAATTAAGTTGCACTGTGGTTCAAAATCCCCTCTTAGTACGTAGAGTGTGAAACAATACAGCATGGGAAAAGGGCCTTCAGCTCATGATGTTGTACTGAGCTGAAAGGATACAAAACTTGGAAAACAAAGTTGTTTTAGAATGTTTTTGTTTATTGGGTACAAAGTTTAAGTAAACAGATGTGTTATTTTGTATTAAAATTCACTTTTAACAGGTTGTGTACATGTTGCATTAAGATCATCACCAGTTTAAGGCAAGAAAGGAATATTTTGCCATTGCAATTTCCCTGACACTCACTCAAAGCAAAAATTAAAAATTATAGTTTTATCCAAAACTGCTCTCATGCAGTGCTGCTGTTTCGTGAAGACTGCCCTTGTTCTTAAAATTTCTTGTGTTTAAAAGGTCTTTGCTTAATATTCTGACCTCTGGGAATAGTCCTTAAAGGATTATACAAATCATATACAATATTGCATTCTTCCAGCAACTAGAAATAGTTGGCAAAAAATAGTTGCATGCTACACTAGGTAGTGGTTAAGGTAGCGGAATGTTGCAAGAAAAGCTCTAGTGGCAACGTGTGGGGGTTTGCTAAAGATGACTCTTAGATTTGCGTAAAGAAGAAAGATTTTCAAATGCACTGCATTCCTAAACATGAAAATGTTGGTTGAGAGTATTTGGTGTACAAATGGCATGTAGCATAATGACATATGCCATTCACATACTATTTGCATGTAAACTCATAATGAATTACGTAAATAAAGCTTAATCAAAATATTTACAATATTACTCAAATATTACTGAATATTAAATACATTACACTCCTTCCTGCTTGGCTATAAACTCCTACTCAATACAGAATGCATCTCAATTGCATACACTGTATAATATACAACTACTATACAGACATCCACAGCATAGTAAACTTTTAATTTGTCCCATTCTGGCCTAAAGATTTAATTGCTCATGATTTCTTATTCTTGTGGAATAATGCCTTTCCTGATGAGGGGGTCAGTCTGCTTTGCAGGTGAGACTTGTAGCTGTGAAACAATGAGGCATGCACCACTGCTTGAATTTTCTAGGCACACGGGTAATCCTTGTGTGTTAATAGTGTGACCACAGGAAGTGATGCTTGTTATAAAGATTTCACACTTGTCACGTTGTGCTCTGAGACCATAATCTTACCTTTTTAGCGCTGTCTTGAGATTTTGGAGATGTTCCTTGTCATCTTCACTGGTTAAAAATGGCGTCATCCAGGTAACACTGAATGCCTCGGCAGCCTTGCACCACCTGGTACATAGCTTTCTTCCAGCATGCAAGTGCAGATGCTACTCCAAAAATAAATGTCTAATAGCAATAAAGACCTTTGAGTGTTTACGGTGAGAAACACTTTGGACTCTTTTACCATTTCCATCTGTTGGTTGGCCTCAGCCAAGTCCACTTTGCTGAAGTATTTCCCCTCCAGAAAAGTTTGCAAAGATGTCCTCTACCCTAGGCAGAAATTATTGATCTACTTTCAGTACTGGGTTGATGGTGACCTTAAAATATCACCAATCTTGACAGGCCCATTCTTCCTGGCTACTGGAACCACTGGTGTTGCCCATGTGTTTCAGCCTCTCTGTGATCTAGCTCACCAGCTACCTTATCACGGATGGTATATGGATCTGGACGACTTTGTAAAACTTGGGTGTTGTATTTTCATGGAACACTATTTTCCCCTTGATATGTTTGAGTTTTCTAATGCCTTGTCAAATGCCTTGCTAAAGTCATTTATGCAATATCCACTGCCTCACCTTCATCAACTTTCTTGGTAAGTTCCTCAAAACTCTAAGATTGGTAAACATGACCAACCACACACAAAGCCATGCTGACTACCCTTAATCAGTCCTTGTCTATCCAAATACTCCTATATCCAGTCTCTTAGAATATCTTCCAATAACTTTCTCCCTACTGAAGTCAGACCTACTGGCCTATCATTTCCTGGTTTATTTTTAGAGCATTTCTTAAACAGCAGAATGATATAAGCTACTCTCCAATACTCCAGTACCTCCTATGTCACCAAGAATGATTTAAACATCTCTGCTAGGGCCCCTGCAATTTTGGCATTTCCCTCCTACACGGTCTGAAGGGACACCTTGTCAGGCTCTGGGGATTAGTCCACCCAAGTTTGCCTCAAGACAGCAAACTTTTCCTCCTATGTAAAACAGTTAAGGAGAATAATTGCTTTTGTGATTATACCCCAATCATGGAACAAGTGGGCAAGAAAAGAGGGAGAATAATGGCTGAAATTTAATATAGATTCCTGAAAATTTTCAGGATGTGTGCCCACATAAAACTTGGATATGAAAACTGTATTGCAAATTAGCTGGATGATTGACCAACAGGTGACAGAAATAAATTAGTTCCCAAAGGAACTCCCAAGGCTGTGCAATATCCCAATGTTCAGTGCAAGATGCCCAAATGCTTATTTAAAAACGTGGAGCTGAAATTTATATTTATAGACAATTGCAAGACTGAGTTAAGATGTCGAAGGCAAAAGGATCAAAGCATGATTTGGACATCAAAGAATCCCAAAATGGCATTTACTTTACATAAATAAATGCACAGTTATACAAATGGGTATAATTTTCCAATAGTAGTTGAATTTGGTGTGAATAAGGGACAAAAGCCTAAAGTGATCATTGACTATTAGCTAAAATTGTAAATAAATGGTTCAGATTATTGCTGTAGTGAGTGCTGTATCACCAGTGGAAGCCCATGTCATAAGAATAACAATGTATAGAGAAATTCTGGAAATTTAATGGTGCTACCAGTCAATGGTCTGGAACTATTAAATTCTTGGAATACTAGATGGAACAGGGCCAAAATTCCAAATGGCAATATTGTGTCATTCAGTATATGGTTGTAATGTTTTATGCCTTTTTTTTAAAGGAAACTAAGGGGAAACTTGGTGTGGGGAAAAGATTTGAATGGATTTCAGTAAGTCAACACAGTAAATAGTTAAAAGTATCCTTGTGGAATAACCTAATGATTCTAGTATATTTTTATCATTTGATAACACACTTCTTCAGAATTTTAAACTATTGGCTAAAATTTGAGATATAGGATTAAAAATGGCTTTATTTGTATTGAATTCTTTATACAAATAAACAAGCAAAATATCCTTTAAGATCTTCCTGGAAAAACCTGGTGTATTGAAATTGATTAACTGCATCATAAAGCACTGAGTGTTGTTCTTTTTAGAGAAACAAGTTGCCAATATAAATGCCTCTTGAGTATCCTTGATTATTTTCCACTAAAAGGTAATTAGTTCCACACAAATTCTTTTGACTTAATACTGCAACAGTTCATCAATTTTCTGCACAATCCACTTCTTGACTCTTCTTGATATTGATCAAGTGACCTTTGGCTCAGCAGTTTTTATGATGGTTGCCAGTTATGTTATCTAGAAGAGTTTTTTTCCCCCCAAGAAGCTAGTTTAATAGCAATTTCTGTTTCACTTTTGTCAGCTTACTACTGGCAAGGAAAAAGAGGGAAAGAAAACTAATTCACAAATTAGTAACAAATGCTTGAGTTTGAGGTCTATGGACTCAATTTTTCCAACAAAAGCAGTAGCATTAAAATAGTTCCTTTTGATTATTTGCATCATACTGGCATTGTAAATAATGTGCTGGTAAGATTCCAAGATATAGTTTTTAAAAAGAGCTCCTGAGAATCTAGTAAATGATTCACTTAACTGTTTCCCTTTTCTTGAATACCAGGCAAACATTACACAGAGAGAATTCAGCATAATATGCAAGCTATTTAGAAACATTTAAAAGCATGTCAAGCAGTCAAACCAGATAATGACTAAATGTCTTAAATCAGTCAATAACTTCTCTATCAGAGTTCAAATCAAATTAAGTTTAATTATCATTCAAGACATACATAGATACAGCTGAACAAGACAACGTTCCTCTGGGGCCAAGGTACAAATCAGTCAAAAATGAGCAAATGTTTCTTTTAAAAATAAATGTGAGTAAAAAAATTCAAAGAAGCATATTTTTACACACAGACACACAGACACCCCCCTCCCACTCCTGCAACGGCTCTGCCACCGACACCAGTCCAGCCACTCCCATCAATGAGCAGCTCACTGGAGTAGCCCTGCACTACCCGATGTTCTTGGAGTAGAGTTGTCTTTGGATTGTTTTCAAAAACAAAAATAAATTTACAAAGAACAAAGCACATTTGGTTGTTTATCCGAGAGGCCATTGCTTTCGCATGTGTAGCCATCTTAACATAAGTAGCCACTTTGAAAGTTTGCCACTTTGACTGAGGCAGTTGCATTTGTTGGAAATGCGAACTGGAAAGGTTCAGCGGTTTATCCTGTCCACACTGAGTTATTTCTGCACCAAAAATGTAATATTCTGCTTTGAGTAAGTAACTCAAATCATTAGCAACAACAAAATTCACACATGCAAAGCGGGACTCAAAGTTCTCTAGCAGACACCCCACCTCTCCCGAAAGTTCCGGGAGTCTCCCGCATATCGACAGTGGCTCCCTGACGCCCGGAAATTATATACAATATTCCGGAAATAGATTTTTTTGAGAGGGAGAGCGAGCATCCTGATTGGTCTCTCTTCGTGCTGAGAGTGGTTCCCAACCATCGGGCCACGAGGAAACGATATGACTTGGCGATATGAAACGATATGAGTCAGCTGCACCTTTCCTCATTCCCTGTCACGCCCACTGTTGAATTTTAACGCACGCGAGGTCATCAGTGACCTGAGACGTGCAAAGGAACGGGTCCGTGACCTATTTGTAAATGTCCCCGGTGAATCATCCATGTTAGCATGGGGAAAACAGATCAACTCCTCGAGCTTGCAAATGACGGCAGGCTGAAAAGTACGTTTGACATAACATGACGAAGGGTCTCGGCCTGAAACGTCGACTGTACCTCCTCCTAGAGATGCTGCCTGGCCGGCTGCGTTCACCAGCAACTTTGATGTGTTTTGCTTGAATTTCCAGCATCTGCAGAATTCCTCGTGTTTGCGTTATTTAAACTAGCTGGCTAGCTGCTGAGGAGCTACTCTATTGATGTCCTACTTGATGAAGCCAAACTCTCTGTAGACTTGTTTATAGGTGTAATAGAATAAACATGATAATATAATATAAGTACATATTTTAATGTCACATTTCTGCATATACCCAACTTGGTTTACAGATTCGACAAAATCACTAAACAAAGTATTACATACACCCTTGGAGGTCGATCGTGAGGGAGGGGGGAGGTGGGGATATGGGGTTGCGAGGGGCGGGGGTGCTACCTCCCTGAAATGCGTTTTTGCAGGATGGGATGTCTGCTCTACTATCTTTATTTCCGTAAGGGATCAGCTAACCTCATGTAAATGTTAACGCTATATCCAGTTGAGCCGCGCAAGAGAGGCTTCATTTCAAGAATTCTGTTTATATAACCTCCCTGTTGGATCTGACAGTGTACCCTAAGAGGGAAGAGCAGCGACCCAAAAACAAGGCGGCAACAGTTCCCTTGAATACTTAAAGTACACAATGTATGCAGGGAGTAACATTGATATTACTTTCTATGTAGTTTGGCAGAGATGTTGAAATTGTGGAATTTTGCCTCTGCCAGAAATAGATAAAATTCTTTAAGAAAATGTGAAAAACGTCTGTATGCTAAAATACAATATGCACAAATTTGGATTTGTTATAAAAACACAAAGGGTTTTTGTGCAAGCTACTGTTCCAAAAACCACACTAAATGTTGGAATTCAGCTTCCTCTGGGAAATCTTCAGAAAAGATTTGTCTTTAATGCTTCTATCTACATTCGGTAGTATGATATCAGGCACAGGAGTAGAACCTGGTTTGGTCTGCTGCTGTAGCCCATCCACATTAAGGTTCGACATGCTATGCATTCAGAGATGCTCTTTTTGCACAAGACTATTGTAATGCATGGTTATTTGAGTTACTGTCCCCTTGTTAGCTTGTGCCAGTCTGGTCCTTCTCCTTTGATCTCTCTCATTAGCAAGGCGTTCTCTGCCACAGAACTGTTGTTCACTGAATGTGTTTTGTTCTGTAAACTCTCAAGATGGTGTGTGAAAATCCTAGGAGATCAGTTTCTGAGATGCACCAACCACCCCATCTGGCACCAACAATCAATCCACAGGGTCAAAGTGACTTTGATCACACTTCTTCCCCGCTTTGATATTTGACCTGAACAAAAATTAAACTAGTTGACTATGCCTGCATGCTTTTATGCATAGAGTTGCTCTCACATGATTGGCTTATTAGATATTTGCATTAATGAATAGGTGTACTTAATAAAGTGGTAACTGTGTGTATATGGACAGAAAAGCTGCAAAATTTACAGCCAAATTTGATCTAAGTAATTTAAACTTAAATTGGCAAGGCAAAGCAGGGAAGGGTATGGCCTTAATGCAGGCAAATGATAGCCAGAAGAGGAGGAAGAGTGTCATGAAAAGTGACTAATTAAATATTTGGAGGGAAACAAAACATCCAGAAATGATTAATAACCAGTTTTTTAAATATATAAATTATCAAATTTCAGTTTCTTGAGGTGTGGGGGTGAGAACAGCATTATTTGATTGAATTTCTGTATCTTGGGAATGAACGTGGTGCTCTTACAAATATAGTGGAATGTTGATGAAGGATAGATGCACTCTGATTCCAGCTTGTACCAGCAAAACCATTTCCAAACTTGAGAATGTTAGTGCATTGTATTTGTATATGAGAATGTTAGTGCATTGTATTGGGTTGTATTTGTCACTTGAATTAGGTGAAATTATTGTTTATCACATGTTTATAGCAGCTACAGAGCAGACAGTCCTAAAGGAATGCTGCTCCCTGATGTTTTGATATATGCCGGGGAGGGGAGGGGGGGGTGCAGAATGGCTCAAACGATGGTTTACATGCAAAACCCACTTAATTTTTTAATGTATATATGTATTTCCACTCTCCATCGAAAGGCCAATACAAAATGATGGTTGTTTACAGTGATGCTACTGCTTCAAGAAAGGATGACAGCACAGAACTGTAGTACATGGCTGACGTGTGTAATGTGATGCTAATAGTAGTAAATACTTCCTTTGCAATTCCTTTTGCTGTGTGGTTCAATTAAATTTTAATTAAGTCACAATAAGCTGTATTGGATCACTTCATCACTAAAATGCTGTTAAAATAAACAAGCATCTCAGTTATGAAATGGAGGCATCCGTTGTAGAAGCCTGCAGCTGCTCTACCCCCGACATTCATACTCCCACAGTGACTTGTGACTGGCAGTCAGGATGGAAACACTTGACCTGGTCATGTGCTCCTACTGTTGGGCTATTTGCCAGTTACAAAGAATTCAAAGGAACTGGGAGGCGAGGATCTGTCTCTAGTCATAGCAGCAGCTTACAGGTAATGGCACATCCTCTTGCGGAGAGATGAACCAGCAGTTCTCAACTCAGGCCAGCCAAACTGTTGAGCGTACATCCAAAAAGCAGTCACATGACTGGATAAGGTGCAGAGTTGATGAAGCACTTATTATCATGTTTGATTAAAATCTTCAACTTAATATCTGCAGTTACCGTTATCAGTCAGAAAGCTCTGTAATACCTAAAAGCAGCTGGTTTGAAAGTAAGAACCCACATGAAATTGCAGGGTTTATTTATGGACAAACAAATTTAAGAAATTGTTCCCTTTTAATGTTAATTTCCTTTGCAGTTTTAATTTGACTTGCAAAAGATAAAATACACTAATCAATGCCATAATCTCAAAGAGCACTAATAAAATAACCTGTCAATTAAGTGGTGTCAGCACATCCTAACAAAAGTTTGTCACAAGCATGCATGGAGCATGATAATTAATTAAAGTCAAGACAGACGTGATGCCTGAGGGTTTTTTTCTCCACAAAGCCTGATGTAAATTGGAGTTATCTATTGAGATGCTTGATGGCAAACGTTCATGGGGCTAGTTTCACTCTGGCACTTGGGGACTGTCATATTTCTGCCATGTAAGCTGAAATATTCTGTCCTAGTGAGGTTGGCTTCTTGGGTGAAAGCTTGGATGCTCACTGAAGCCTTATTTTGGTGCAGTAACAGATCCTAATGCTGGTAGATAAAAACAAGTTATTGTACTGCATTGAAATGCATGGTGAATTGATGAATTGAATCTTTATACTGAATGATGGCCTCCGCACAATCTAACAGTGAATAAACATAGCTATTGTAATGACCATGGCAGGTTAATATTGCTTCTCCAATATATTTTTAAAACTCCCTACTTATAGTTTTATATCCCTAGCTAATATAGTTATGACCATTGGTTTGTTTCCATGCTGGCATAACCCTTTGTGCTCTGTGAAAGACTGAAAAGAACAGGTTAATAGCAATGTTGTACTTAACTCCTGGAATTCATATTTGCCTCTTTTGATTTCAAATTTGCTTTTGGTGTGTACTGTTGAGAACTATGCTAATTTCCCACTTAGACCTTCAACCGAGAATGAGACCGACCAGAAATTCTGTAAATTGGTGGCTTATTTCCATAGTTGTGTGCTAAAATGTTTCTGTGCCTTTCTTGTTGAGGGCTGGCTCAGTTTTGCACTGTTTAAGCACTTTGTGGTATGCTAGTCTGACAAGGGGGCTGCCCCCAAATGTATATTTCACGTTGCAACTACCGTGAGTGAGCTACAGTTCTTCAACTGCCAAGGGAGGGGTGGAGGCAACCGAAAAGGAAAGAAACCCCTGATTTAGCAGCATATGTGCATGCTGCTTCTCTGAGACAGGATGTTGTCTTTGTGCAGTCCATGAGGAAAAATATCTGTATCTATTTGATGCATTCTGCTAGGCGCCCTTAACTGATACAGGTGCCGATATCTCACTTTAAGAGAGCATGTGGCATTTTCTGTATGTATTGAAGACTTGTATGGCTCTTGGTGCTGAGGAACTCTGGAAGAATGGTGAATTATTGCCTGGGAAATAGAGGGTGTTAGTTGTGCAATTGGGAGCTTTCCCTCTGTCTGGAATTGTAGGAATGACCCAGTAGGTTGATCTTGTGCATGGGAAACATGGTATTCGTCATCAGGAAAGCCTTATGATCTGCAACTACTCAGGGAGTGCAAGTTTTCCTGTTGATATGAAGTCTTAGTTATTAATAGGAATCCTCCTGGGCATGACAGTGATGGCTTGTACTCGTGGTAAGTCAGCAATGCTGGCAAATCCCAGTGCCTGAGATGCCACCTGCTCCTTGTTGAAACTCAAGTAATTGGAAACATCCCTCTGAGCACTGTGCCTGTGTGTCCTCTTTGATACTAATGTGAGCATCATGCTGTAAAACATGGCTGAGTTGTTCAGTAATATCTTGGAAAAATCCTTGGCAAGCAAGTTGATTGTGAAGGTGACCTTGACCTCTGTGTAGAGAGCCATCAGCACAAAAGATTGTGTCTGAACCTCCATCCCACAACATTACACACGTTTGACAGACTTGGAAGCCAGGAGCACATTGCACTTCAGAGAAATCTAGGTGAGATGTGTTTCCTCTGAAGATACTGATTGGCAGGGTCTTCAAGATGGTCATGTCTTTGACTGTTGTGCGGACAGACCTTTTCCATTATGGTATCTCCAGTACAGCAGTGCTGGTGGTGGTGTCACACCTGCAGGACCAGTTGAATGAATGTCAGGAGAAAAGGGCCATTGCTAGTTCAAAGGCAGTCTGCAGATTCGTCGTCGTGGCTATCCCTCAAGGCTGAGGATAATGGTCTTCGTTCTAAAGAAGTGGCCCATGGAGCGAAGATGCCTATGCGTGTATTTGTTTAACACGTACTTGATGTTGCACTCCAAGAAGCACACGATACCTCACAAATCAACCAACTGATTCCAATGGCATGGAAACCACGACGATTGGAGCTGATGGATTGGTTACAGCCTTCATCCACCTTCACAGCTGTTGAGTTCAAAGTAACTTCATCCGCCCGTTCCACCATTGAGGTCTTGGTTGGATTGTTCTTTGTCAGGGACCTCACCTTCGACCTTACCACCATGGGTGACCCTACCAGGAGCATAGCTCCAGAGGGCATCACTCTCGGGATCACACGACCACACAAGCTTCTCCACCATGACAAGGTGACAATCCAGGGAGAAGTCTGCAGACTAGAATGTATTTCAACGGCCTGTAATAAGTCTGAAGCAATCCAGTCATGTTTCCTGATGTCAGCAAAGGCAAATATGTGATGATGTGGCACTGTGTAAATGTTGTACTGAACATTCCAGGACTACTGTGGATTATACCTAAAAAATCAAATTTATTCCAATCAGACAGGAAAGATGTGATGCACAATTTGACATTCTGTGTGAGTCAGAGATCTTGGGGTGAATAGTATTTAGCCCAATGTTCTGACCAGTGTGATTAAAAATTTGTAATAATGTGTGATATTATCTGGATAAAATAGTTTTTCTGCATTTTTATGCAAAAGAGAAAATAGGCCATTGGCTTCTAGATTATTATAAATAAAGACAAAACCTTCCGCATCTGGAGGAAAGAAATTGTTCAGGAACACTGCACACAGGGTCAGCATACAGGGTTAATCATAGTAAAATCTTGCTGGATTGAATACTGTAAGTGACTGAATTAAAATAAAATTATTGTATCTAGAATGGATTTGTTTGAATGTGTTTGCTGTGAGATGGGGTAGCAAAAAACTTGATTTATGACTATAGCAATTAAATAATAAAGGAGTTAATGGAAAAGAGGTGAAAATCTCAAACAAAATAATTTGGGACACTAGATCCATGCCAACCTTATTGCCCATCTGTATGTGTTCTGCATTAGGACTGGATTCTTCAATGACTTGCCTATTTAAGTATTAGCCTAAATTGTCTGAGTTATTTGGTACAGGACTTTGAATTCATTTTGTGAAAGCTAAGCAGGCACTTTTCAAACATGTGACTTGATATTAGATCTTTTTAAACCTTGAAAATATCTTTTATAGTAACAATAAACAAGCTTTTGCGATCCTTGAACAATTGGTATTAGAAGTATGGCAACTGATTTGTTAGGTGAAATCCCAAATGGGCAAGAAGATGATTTTCTCTGCAAACAGCTTATTTGTGACTGTATTTTTTATCTAGCAATTTGCAGTGTCATTTATTTCCCTTAATATAGTAGGACCCTTCAACTGGGTCTATTTCCTGTTTTACCTTGACTTTAGCCTGCCCAATATCTTAGTCTACAGATCAGCCCTGATAAATTTAATTTTCCCCCACAGCTGAATGCCGCCCTTTTCTGTTGGCAGCTGATGCTTGGTGGATCACTAGACTCCAAGCCACTGAGTGGAAATATATGCTCACGCTCCAGTGTCAAACTGTCAGAGGAAATGTGATCTCAGTTGCTCTGTGAATGGAAAATATCCTGTACCAATACCCTGACGAGCAGCACAGGAGGCATCTCCATGGTCCTCGCCAATATGCAGTATATCGTCCTCTGGCGGCACAGGAGGCATCTCCATGGTCCTCGCCAATATGCAGTATATCGTTTTCTGGCGGCACAGGAGGCATCTCCGTGGTCCTCGCCAATATGCAGTATATCGACCTCTGGCAGCACAGGAGGCATCTCCGTGGTCCTCGCCAATATGCAGTATATCGACCTCTGGCAGCACAGGAGGCATCTCCGTGGTCCTAGCCAATATGCAGTATATCGACCTCTGGCGGCACAGGAGGAATCTCCATGGTCCTCGCCAATATGCAGTATATCGTCCTCTGGCAGCACAGGAGGCATCTCCGTGGTCCTCGCCAATATGCAGTATATTGTCCTCTGGCAGCACAGGAGGCATCTCCGTGGTCCTCGCCAATATGCCGTATATCGTCCTCTGGCAGCACAGGAGGCATCTCCGTGGTCCTCGCCAATATGCAGTATATTGTCCCTCTGGCAGCACAGGAGGTATCTCTGTGGTCCTAGCCAATATGCAGTATATCGTCCTCTGGCAGCACAGGAGGAATCTCCATGGTCCTAGCCAATATGCAGTATATCGTCTTCTGGCAGCACAGGAGGCATCTCCGTGGTCCTCGCCAATATGCAGTATATTGTCCTCTGGCAGCACAGGAGGTATCCCCGTGGTCCTAGCCAATATGCAGTATATTGTCCTTTGGCAGCACAGGAGGTATCTCCGTGGTCCTAGCCAGTATGCAGTATATCGTCCTCTGGCAGCACAGGAGGTATCTCCGTGGTCCTAGCCAGTATGCAGTATATCGTCCTCTGGCAACACAGGAGGAATCTCCATGGTCCTCGCCAATATGCAGTATATTGTCCTCTGGCAGCACAGGAACAATGATCATCCGTCACCACCACATTTTTGTTGGTGGGAACTTGCAGCCTATGTTACATCTATATTATATATTTAAATATTCAGGCTACTTTAAATGTCATTAGTGCATTAGAGGACAAGCTTTTCAATTAAAATCTAATTTTGTCTCTTAGCTATTTTACAAGTTAAATACTATACATAGTTCAATAGAACCAGTTTGGAGGCAGGGCTGGAGGATGGGAATATTACTGAAGACGCCAGTTGCTGATGGTGTTCAGAAATTAAGCATGCCTGTAACCTGTTTTACCACATGTCCCTTAATAGTTGATAATAAAGTATGAAAGTCATAGTAAGATCCTTCAAATCCTAACTTAATCCAAGAGAATTGTTAACTTCATAACCTCCTGACGATGGCGGCATCCATTATTAAGGACCCTCATCACCCAGGAAATGCCCTCTTCTCATTGTGGCCATTGAGGAGGATGAAGTACAGGGACCTGAAGACACGCACACAATGTTTCTGGAACAGCTTCTTCCCCTCTGCCATCAACTTTCTGAATGGATAGTAAACCATATACACTACTGCACTATTGTTTTTCACGCCCTTTTGGCACTACTTATTCAATTTAATTTTTCACATATAATAGGTACTATTGAAATTAATGTCACAGTAGCATTAAGAGTGTGCAGATATACAAATAATAGAAGAGAAGAATTAAAAAAACACTATTGTAATATAGTGTTTATTATCTATGGCAATGTAGTGCTGCAAAACAACAAATTTCATGAACATATGTCAGTGATTCTAATTCTGATTCATAGTCTCTGGAGCATGTTGTATGACACTTAATTAGAAACGCAAGTTTGAAACTTCTGCCCGTCTCTAAGTTATGACATTAATTTTGAAATGTTGTGGAAGTAAAGATTACAGTGCAAGGTTGAACTGCAATCAATGGCATTAGATGGCAAGGAGCCTTCTAATAATCAGTTTTGAGTGCATGCTGTTGTGGCAAATCCCGAGTGGTGTAAGCATGGAGAGGCAATCAATAGAGCATGTTAGAGGTCAGGGCCCTTCACCTTCATTCTGTGGGAGTTGTATCTCTGTCTCTCGGTGTCTTGCCTTGTGTTGAGGATGCCTGGAACGATGTTCAATAAGATTATTCTAATTTTAGGGTTTGATAGTTTTTTTTTTGTTCAGCCTCATTGGACTTAAAAATGTTATAACTCAAATCATGAAAATGGAATTGAAGAAGCCTTGAAGAAGTGGTAAAACACCCAATCTGACTGCAGTAGCAAGGTCCTGTATCCCTCAGTAATGTGGTGTCAGATACTGGTCTCTCCACAATCATGTACATTGGGTGTCATTTTGGAGCTCCTAGAAGATTGCTAGAGTCCAAAATAAGAATATTAATAGGTAGTACATAGAATATAGCGCAGCACAGGAAAGGGCCCTTTGCCCCACAAAACTAATTAAACCCAGTATCTAAATTAGTCCTTTCCATCTATGAAAGGTCACATCCCTCCTATCTTTGCTTATTTACAGTATGTGCCTCCCCTGGCAGCACATTCTAGGTGCCTTGCCCTTCACACCTCCTTTGAACTCCCCTTCCTGTGTTAAATGCATGCCCAATAGTTTTAGACATTTTGACCCCATCTACCCTACCTGCAATGGAGTGACCAGAACTGAATGCAATACTCCAGATACAACCTAACCAGAGGTTTATAAAGCTGCAACACAACTTCCAGACTCTTGAACTCAGTGTTTTCACCAATAAAGGCAAGCGTATCCTGTGTTTTCTTTGCCACCTTCTTGTGCAATAAATTTTGAGGAGCTTTGTATGCAGGGACATCGGTTCAAACCCAATGTTGTTGAGGGTCTTGCCATTAATAGTGTACTATCCTGGTAATTTGCTCTTCCAAAGTGTAATACCTTACATTTGGCCAGATTAAACTCCATCTGCCCATATCTGCAACTAATTTATTTCCTGCTCGATTCTTTGGTGATCTTCTACACCATCCACAAGGCCACCGATCTTGATCATCTGCAACCTTCATAACCCGCCCAGCAACATTTTCGTCCAAGTCACATCACAAGCCGGTTGATGATTCCAGTTTTTATATTGAGTATCTGCAATGGAAACTGTCTAGTCTTTGAATATTGTGGCATCAGGTTGTAAACTCATCATGTGAACTTGATGCATGTGATTCAGTGCCTTACAATATCTTTTCATTGTGTAACATTTTAGATGAAAACTAGGTTATTAACAGGCATTTCATTTTATTGTTGATTTGTAACATTTCATGTAACCTAAACTAATGTGGCACATCACAAAATATAATTTTTAAACAGAACAAGTTTATGGAGAAATTATTGACCCTTAAAGCCAATATCAAAAGACATTAGAAATCTCTTAACAATGGAAATGATCAGTGGGTCAGGCATCCTTGATGGAAAGTGAAAAGGCAAAATAGTTCGGACTGGTAAAGGCTCTTAACTTGGAAAGTTAACTATTTCTCCTATCCCCTTGAGCCTATCCCTACCTGGATGTAGGAGACTAGGGAAATGGTGCTGCTACTCCAGGTGTAGATTAGCAATGTAAGTACAAATCATATTGCCTTTTGAGTGGAATTGTGTGCAACTGATGACTGTAGCTCCTCCGACAATTTGCTTGAAAGTAAAATGTGAGTCAGGGAGTGAATTTCCATGGATGAGGAAATACTTGGTGTTTAATGGTGGCAAGTTATATACTATATAACACAACTGATGATGGCTTAACTGTCAATTAAAACATTTTTGAGTGTTGACCCAACCTGATTTTAAACCACTCAATGACATGAAAAATCACACAGAACAAGCTATGTGTTGTCAATTTCATAGAAAATGAAACATTTCATTCCTTTAAAAAAAAAGTCCGAAAAGTTATGCGGTGAGCAATAGTATTTAAGTCTTGATTGGGCCAACTTTTCCTGATCTTTTAAAGTAGCTTATTTATAATGTTTTTAAGAGTTTTCTATGTGAAAATATTCTTTATTTCTTGTTAAATTGTGCTGGTAAATTAGCGCAAATTGATGGAAATCCACATTTTAAAATGGAGGATTATAAATTCAAGGTGTTTTAATTCTTAACTTTCAGTTCTTTGGTTATTTTAACCTGCCAGTCAGATGTTATTCTCTTAAAAACAGATGAGAAATTCTCTGTATTAATCCTTGCTGATAATGAACATTTTGGATATCCCAACATCTTCTATGAATGTTTGCTGTAATCTTAAAACAAGACAGATCAGCTTCTCATTCTAGCTTGCATTTCCCAGAAGCTGTAACTTGTGGTTTGAGCTATCTTGTGAACTGAACATTTTGCTTCAAACAACAAGAAGTTAGATTTATTGGCAAATAGTCAGCCGACCCAATCTTCGCAAGGCACAATTATGACATGCAACTTGCTGCACTTTAACACCGTAGTTTTGGAAGCTGAGTGGATTTTGTTCTTGCTTTGTTGAATCCAGTGTAAATGGGCCCATTCATCACCAAAAAAGAACCTGATTAATGGTGCAGTTGCATTTGAAGCAGCTTAATTTAGAAAGGGCATTGGAATCTTAAAGAACAAAGTCACCTGAGCATTGAAATTGTTCAAGCTTTCATAGTTGGCATGGATTTGACATGCCTCCAATTTGTTTTGCATTCATCAGCTGCAAATTTCTCTTGGTTTATTGCTACAGAGGATATTTCTGTAATTTACTGAACAGGTTTCATAATTAAGTGCATTCCATAAAATAAAGTAGAGGAATTAAGCCATTTTGTCCATCAAGCCGGCTCCACTGTTTCATGATGGCTGGTCCAATTTTCCTCTCAGCTCCAGTCTCCTGCCTTCTCCCCATATCCCTTCATCCCCTGACCAATCAAGAATCTATCAACCTCTGCCTTAAATATACATAAATACTTGGCCTCCACACTGCCTGTGGCAAAGAATTCCACAGATTCACCACTCTCTGGCTAAAGAAGTTCCTCCTCATTTCTGTTCTAAAAAGACGCCCCTCTATTCTGAGGTTGTGTCCTCTGGTCTTAGACTCTCCCACCGTAGGAAACATCCTCCTGTCTATGACCATTCCAACAGACCTTTACCATTCGATAGGTTTCAATGAGGTCATCCCTCAATCTTCTGAATTCTAGTGAATATAAGCCCAGAGCCATCAAATGCTCTTAATATGACAAGCCAATCAATACTGGAATCATTTTCGTGAATCTCCTTTGAACTCTGTCCAGAATAAAGCTTTCCAAATCAGTGTTATGATCATTGAATGATTAGACTTATGAAATTATACCCATTTGATGTAATTGGGAGAGGAAATGTTTTCTGCTGTTTAAACAGAAACAATGTATTATGTAATTAAATTTTAAAATGAAAGTGATTGAACCACCAAGTTAAATGCCCTCCCAAGTACCGTAGTTTAAAAGGTCTTTCTGTCGTGTGAATCTTTTACTCAGTGTTTGTTAGTGACAGAGCAGAGATTAATGCCCTTAGGCTCAGCTGGTTCACGCTGACAGAAATGCCCCATTCAATCCAGTCCCATTAGGTAAACATCGGCAGGTCTGCTGGAAGTTACCCGAGTTTAACCTGGTACAGGCAGGGATGTTTGACCTCTGGTATATTTGTATCCAAATGTCAAACTATGGAACCCAACAGACTTCACTGACTGGCATGTTTAGATGTCTAGCCTTATCAAGTGAAGGAATGGAAGTGGTGGATGTAGGCAGTGGGTCTAGGCAAAAATTCAGACGAACATGGTCCCATGACAGGAAATCTATTTTTGCATGTTGTGCCAACACAACACAACAAATTCCTATTCATTATATGGCAAATAAAGCTGATGAAGTGGGAATGAGTGAAGGGAACTACAAAGTAATTACTTGCTTTATTATCTCCCCAACATCTGGTGTGGAATTGAGTTCAGCCTTTGAAAATAACATGGCTGAATATTCATCAGAAGTCCTTGGCTTAGTAAATTTGTGTACTGAATGTCCACACAATGAAAGCATGGATGTCTCTGAGTTGGCAGATCTCAATGAACTGGAGCAATGCTGACTTTGATCTTGGTCTCCCTTGGTGTAGGAAGAGGAGGAGGAGGAGGAGAAGGAGGGTATCATCCAGAGCTGCAGATCCTGATCATACAACGGCAGTTGTTGGAAGGGTTTCAGATGGTGACAAGATGTACGGAACAGAAGAGAGATGTCCCAACAACAACCTTGCACCCAACGTCATTAAGACCAAGGAATTGATTGTAGACTTCAGGATGGGGATATTGAAGCAACTCACACCAGTCTTCATAGATGCGATAACAGTGGAAAAGATACGCAGCGAAGACCCAAGCAAATTTCTACAAGTATGCCGTGGAGAGCATTCTAACTGGTTGCATCACTGTGTGGTATGGAGATACCACTGTACAGAACTGTAAAAGGCTGCAGGAAGTTGTAAACTCAGCCAGCTCCATCATGGGGAGCTCCACAACCTCCCCAGCATCGAGGACATCTTTGAAAGGCGATGCCTCAGAAACACAGCATCCATCATTAAGCACCCCCACCCCACCTTACAAATCCAATATGTGGTATGTGCTCTTTTATTGCTACAGAGGAGGTAGAGGAGCCTGAAGACACACAATCAGTGTTTCAGATATAGCTTTTCCCCTCCGTCATCAGATTTCTGAATGGACAATGCACTAACCCATGAATGCCGCCTTACTATTTTACTCTGTCTTTGTACTAATTTAATTTAATCTTTAAAAAGTGTATATATTGTATTTTGCTGCAAAACAAATTTCATAATGTATATCAGTGATATGAAATCTGTTTCTGATCTTAAATATTGTCAACTGGAGTGAAGACATTGAACTTGCCCCCTTGCAATCAAACAAGGTCCAAATGCACCGGGTTCTGCTTAGTCCTGAGTAATTGCTGTATGGGATTGCCTTCTATAATTGAATGTCCATGCAATCATAATTGCTGGTGAGAGAGACAATATAATGGTGTATTTTACTTGACGTTAGGAGAAATTGCAAGAGTTGAAATGAAGCCTAGGAAATAGTCCATGGTTTCAGGAAAGGTGGGAGGAAATGAGCTGTATTTCTCTGAAGGCTTTGGGACCTGTTAATCTTAAATATCCAAGACCCCTTAGTTAAAAATGACTTTCATTAAATTTCAAGTTTGCTTTGGAATATCTTTTCTATTTATGTTTTTCATTTTTGAAAATGGCTGCTGTTTGTTCTCTGGAAAAATTGATTAGTTTATCAAATTGAAATTGGTCACAGAATCACAGCTTCATCAGAGGCCATTTAGCCCACTTCGTTAATGCTGCCTCCAAGAAATACTATATCTCAATCCCATTTACTGATGATAGTTTAGCATACTTCTATCACCATGTGTAATAGACAGTATATTCCAAACATAAAAGCAAAAATACGTATTTACTGTCATCAGGTGTCCAATCAGATTGGAGATTCAAGCAAGAATTTTTGACTCTGGATTATGTATTGGCTTCCACACTAACTCATCAGGGTGGTGCATAATTTAAATGAGCTGCTGGAAATAGTGGTTGAGATGGGTATAATTAGCAATGTTTAAAAGCTGTCTCGGTAAGTACATAGGAGGTTTAAAGGGCTGTTGGCCAAAAGCAGGCAGATGGCACTCATTCCTTAGGCAATACAGTAGGCATGGATGAGTTGGGGTCAAAGAATCTCTGACTCTACACAGGTAGTAGCAGGACCCTGCACAGTGATCTGCAGAGAGATCTGAGGATCAAAATCTATGGTTCCCATAAAGAAGCTACATTGGCTCATGGGATGGTAAAGATGTGTCCAGCTTCCTTGCTCTTGTTAGTCGGGGTACTGAGTTTGAGTTTGGAAGGTACATTGCAGCTTTATTAAAACTCTTGTTAAACTGCTATTTGCCTACGCAGTCAGGAAGGACTTGTTTAATTAGTTCTGGACAACTTCAAGGACTCAAGGGAGTGTTGCTGTGCTGTACCGAGATTAATGTAAGCAAAACCACTGATGGTTTAGTACCCGAGGCACCCCTGCATAATATCGCCAGCCCATGCATTATTGCATGTGAATCTACCATTTGTATGATGATTAGTGTTCTTTACATTTGTGAGCTTCTGTGGTCCAAACATAAAAAGATGGTTTGAATCCAGCATGTATGTGAGGAGTAAAATTCTTTACTTTACGTCTCTGTTCAAATGTGCAATTATAGTAATTTATAATAAATATTTTGTACAACAGGACAGTCAATATAACATAGAAATACAGTTTATGTCAGCATGAATTTAATCAGTCTGGTGGCCTGGTGGAAGGAGCAGTCCTGGAGCCTGTTGCTCCTGGATTTTATGCTGTGGTATAGTTTCCCGGATGGTAATAGCTGGAACAGTTTGTGGTTGGGTGGCTCGGGTTCCCAATGATCCTTCAGGCCCTTTTTTACATGCCTGTCTTTGTAAATGTTCTGAATAGTGGGAAGTTCACATCTGCAGATGCGCTGGGCTGTCCGCACCACTCTCTGCAGAGCCCTGCCATTAAGGGAAGTATAGTTCCCATACCATGCAGTGATGCAGTGACGAGGAGTCCTGCAGGTGCTGAAAATTCAAGCAACACACATCAAAGTTGCTGGTCAGGCAGCATCTCTAGGAAGAGGTGCAGTCGCTGCCTGGCCTGCGTTCACCAGCAACTTTGAGTGATGCAGCCAGTCAGGATGCTCTCAATTGTGCCGCTACAGAAAGTTCTTAGAATCTGAGGGGCCATACCAAACTACTCCAACCATCTGAGGTGAAAAAGGCGCTGTTGTGCCTTTTTCACCACGCAGCTGGTATGTACAGACCATGTGAGGTCCTCAGTGATGTTTATGCTGAGGAACATAAAGCTGTTCACCCTCTCAACCCCAGATCCATTGATGTCAATAGGGATTAGTCTGTCTTCATTCCTCCTGTAGTCCGCAACCTGCTCCTTTGTCTTTGCGACATTGAGGGAGATTAGATTATGAGGATACTCAGTCCTCGTTTATTGTCATTTAGAAATTCATGCATTAAAAAATGATACAATGTTCCTCCAGAATGATATCACAAGAAAACACAGGACAAACCAAGACTAAAACTGACAAAACCCCATAATTATAACATAGTTAAAACAGTGCAAAGCAATACCATAATTTGAAAAAGAGCAGACCATGAGCACGGTAAAAAAAAAGTCTCAAAGTCCCGATAGCCTCATCATCTCACGCAGACGGCAGAAAGGAGAAACTCTCCCTGCCATGAACCTCCACTCACTGCAAACTTGCCGATGCAGCGCCCTGGAAGCACCCAACCACAGCGGACTCTTTAAGTCCGTCTGAAAACTTTGAGCCTCTGACCAGCCCCTCCGACACAGCCTCTCTGAGCACCATCCTCTGCCGAGCGCTTTGACCCTGCCCCGGCTGCTGAGCATCAAGCAAAGCCGAGGACTCGGGGCCTTCCCCTCTGGAGATTCTGGACCACACAGTAGCAGCAGCAGCGA
Source organism: Mobula birostris (assembly GCF_030028105.1). Classification (NCBI taxonomy): domain Eukaryota; kingdom Metazoa; phylum Chordata; class Chondrichthyes; order Myliobatiformes; family Myliobatidae; genus Mobula; species Mobula birostris. The sequence continues at coordinate 154,705,971 of NC_092373.1, forward strand.
AGCAAGCATTTCAGAAATTTCACCAGATGTTCCTCTGTGCTCTCACATCCGTCTCCATCAAATCAGGATTGTGCACAGCACCCTACTTGACAAATAACAGACATCACCACCAGAGTGGCTGCTGTGAGCTGTGTTGCGCCGCCATCTTCTTGAGGTTGTTTTCTTAACACCATTTTGATGACTTCCTCTCTGTAGGCAATCTCATTATTATTTGAGATTACGCCAATCAGTGTAGTGTCAGCTGTAAATTTAATTAGCAGATTGGAGCTGTGGATGGCGACACAGTCATGAGTATACAGAGAGTAAAGGAGGGGGTTAGTACACAGCCCTGAGGGGTACCTGTGTTGAGGGGCAGAGGTGAGGGAGCCCACTCTTGCCACCTGCCGGCGATCTGGCAGGAAGTCCAGGATCCAGCTGCACAAGGCAGGGTGAAGGCCAAGGTCTTTGAGCTTCTTTTCGAGCCTGGAGGGAATTATGGTGTTGAATGCTGAACTGTAGTCCAAGAACAGCATTCTCACATAAGCATTCCTGCTCTCCAGATGTGTACGGATGGTGTGTAGAGCTGTGGCTCTTGTGTCATCTGTCGATCGGTTGTGTTGGTAGGTGAATTGTAGGGGCTTCAGTGCAGATGGCAGCGTGCTGCAGATGTAGTCCTTGACCAGTCTCTCAAAGAACTTGCTTATTATTGAGGTGAGTGCGACAGGATGCCAATCGTTCAGACATGTTACCTTGGTCTTTTTAGGTACAGGGACAATGTTGGATATTTTGAAGCAGAAGAGCACTCTACACTGGCAGAGGGAGAGATTAAAAATGTCTGTAAACACACCTGCCAGTTGTGTCATGCATATCCTGCGTCCTTGCCCTGGGATGCTGTCTGGTCCTGCAGCCTTGCGACTGTCCACCTGTTGGAAACACCTGTGTACTTCGGCCTCAGAGATGACCAACCTGCCGGTCACATCATCTGTAGGTCTCCTCAGGGGCTCAGTATTGGTGACGTTGAATCAAGAGTAGAAAAAAAAATTAGCTTGTCTGGGAGAGAGGCATCGATGTTAGAAACTCCACTGCATTTAGCTTTGAAGTCTGCGATGGTGTGCAGACCTTGCCATAAGCTGTGTGTGTTGTTGGTGGAAAGGTGAGTCTGAATCTTGTCTCTATTGTTGTTTCACTGCTATGATGACTTTGTGCAGATTGTAGCTACATTTCTTGAGTTCATGTTGGTCACTGGCAACGTAAACTCTGTGTCGTGCAGTAAGTGCTGCTCGCACGGAACTGTTGATCCAGGGTTTCTGATTTGGGAAGACACCGACCAATTTCTGAGGGACAACATCCTCGATGTGCTTCCGGATGAAACTCATGACCCATCCTCGAACTAGGAGACATCCTCATCGTGGAAGACATTCCAGTCGATGTCATCAAAGCAGTCCTGCAGCATGGAGGCTGATTGGTCGGACCAACAGTTGACCGCTGTAACTACGGCCACCTCTTGTTTCAGCGTCTGCATGTACTTCAGCGCCAGAAAAAAGGAGTGATCTGATTTTCCAAATGGAGGGCGAAAGAGCACTTTGTAAGCGTTGCGGAAGGGAGAGTAGCAGTGGTTGAGTTTGACTTTGAGAATAAGTGCTAGACCTACACCATGAATGTAAAATAGCATTAATTGCTTTGGGCTGAGTAAATTTTTCATTGTTTTGTAAAGCCAGAGCTTTGCTTTAAAGTCTTAATTATTTCATTAAAAATATTTGGAGTAATTTTACCTACACTATGACCATACTGATGTCAGAAGTGGGGTTTTACTGTAATTAAAATAAAGTTCCAGAAATCTTATTCTTTTTGCTTTACTTGATGATGTTATTAATTTTTAAAATCGGTTTTGGCCTGAACCTACAATGTACTACAACTTGATATCAACAGGCTTTAAACAGGACCTACTGACAAAATTCCAGCTTTGATAATTTCAATGGTTTCAGCATTGTTTTCGCACTCTGGCTGATAATTGAAGCAAACTGTTGAACCTGTTGTGCTGATCTCTCCTTCTCCTTCTTCTTCTTCTCTTCTGTTTCCCCCTCCCCCCATATTTTTGTTAATAACATGTGTTATTAGGACCAACAGCACAGAGTATTTTTACTCAGCCGCTGAATTATAATGCAATATCTTCCTTTAATCACCTGCATTGCCATATTTCATCTCCCAGAAATGCGGACTAACATGGTTGGATGCTGACAGCATGACTGGGAGGAGCTTGCCCTGATGCAGCCTGCACATACGATAGCAGCAGCAGCCGCCACACGGCTTTACTGAGTCTCCACAGGCAGCTAATGCAGCAGAGCACTTGGATTCCAAGTGCTGCTCAAACCTGCCACTTCCTCAGCAATTGTTTTAGGATTCTGCGGCAGTACTCGAACATATTCTGCACAGGATTTTGTGTGGGGAGTTCCTGACTGAAAGATTGGCTCTTTTCACTGCAGAAGTGTTACGGTACTGTGAAACGCCCCCTCTACAATAGACCACCTTTTGCTTGATTTTTTTTTTGACACTGTCACTTTGGCAGCTATTTTCTCCTCATTTCTCTTTCCCTTTTAGCTTTTTGTTTTAAACTACTCTCTTTTTTTGTAAAGCTGTGCTGCATCACTAAACCACATTATGCTGTGCCCTGCACCCTTTGCCTTCCTCCTCCACCTCTGCTAGGCAGTGGGAGTATGGATGCTGCTGTTGTGACGACCTCTCCTTCTTTTAGTCCACTGCGGATCGGCATGCTGAATAATCCTGCTGTCAATGGGTGAGGACATTGATGCACGAAAAATCAACAACAGCTTCCTCCGAGACCATAACTATGTGACAGAAGGTATTGTATTTTTCATTTTATTTTAATTCTATAGCTTTTTAACCTCCACTAATAATTTACAATGCATTCAAGAGTTGGCTGTAATCTTGCAGAATAGCAGCAGGATCAGTGAAGTCATGTGTTGAATACCTTATCAGATCAGAAATGAAGTAATGAGTCAGCAGATTTTCTTCAAATGTTCACCAGGGAGAAACCTTTAAAATGCTGTTTAAAAGAAAAACCTGAGCAGGGTACAAAAAAGCTTCGTCCTGATTTAGTTGAATTTTTAAATCGGATGTTAAATGTTGCCTCCTCTGACCTGTACTTGATAGAGGCCTATCCCTTTAGAACTCACATTTGGAAATGTGTATTTTCTAGTTTTATGTCATGAATTTTGTCAATGTTTAGACTGCAGAGATTTGGCTCACTTGAGGGCTCCTCTACTTTGACATTTTAATTGAGGCTACTGTTCATTTTTGTCAGGTTTCTCAGTAATAAGAGCTTCGAACAAAAGCTGTAATAAAAGACAATACTAGATCACTGTGGTGTGGTTTTTCTGTTTCTCTATGTAACACAAAATGATGTGAAATGTTAAATTCTAAAATTGTTGTAAAAGTCTGTGGGTTACTTTGTGGTAATTTTTTTTTCCGATTCGTTAGAAATCTGTTGCATCTATGTTTGTTCTTAACTATGAATTTGCCCAAAAGTCTGTTGTGTGGCAGTACTACTTTGTCTCATTGAAGATGGGATGTACTTTCATGCACTTAGTGTTTCATTTCTGGTGTGACTTGCTGATGAGACGAAACCCACAGGCTAGGCGCTGCTTTCCAAACAGGGGAGTTTCGAGCCTTGGTTGCTCTTGCACACCTCCTTGTGGCCAGAGTGAAGAGAGAGATGCTTGTTTTCTTCAGAAACAAGCAGGAAGAGAAAGGTAATAAATGGATTTAATGAAGTTCTCCATCAATATCAAAGTATTTTAAACTGGGAATTGGTGGGGAAAGTGTACAATTCTAAGTTGTGTAGGATTGAGAATATTGATTGATTTGATGCCGCTGTGTAACTAGATGCCTGTTATTAGGCTCAGTGTTTCTTTGTTTAGGTGGCATCTTTTACCAATGTGTTCAAACTTTCATCCCATTGTATTGCAGTTGGAGCGGGATGAGCCTAATATCCTGCTTCTAACATATTGGCCAAGTATTTTGGCTAAAATGAAAAATTGTCCAGAGATGAGACTGTTGTGATAGACTAAAACTGAGCCACGAGGAAGTTGTAATTGGGAAGTATAGAAGTCTTGTTTGACACAGCCAACTTCCAGGAGAAAGGCAGTCTGGGTTGATCCAGGAGAATCTCATTCTTCCAGTATGTCTTATACTTCAACACAAGGTATAAACAAGTAACTACTTAATCTACTTAAACTACTTAACCTAATCGACTTTAACATTTGTGATGGGTAAATTTACAGAATTATATTTACAATGGTAGCACATCCCAACTGGCAAAACTTCTTTTAATATTTATTACAGGTGTCTGTTCCAAAAACCTCTGGGTACATACTCCAGACGCTCAAAATATACCCATTTTGTTGCAGTGTTGAAGGATGACTTCAGGAATATCCAACTAACCAGGAAGTTAAATGACAGAGCAGATCTCTCCTGAACTGTGCCCTAATGTGCCGATAGCAGGAACATTAATTGATTGTCTTCCATGTAGTTTCATTGGGACCAAATCAAAATGTCCCATACAAATAATTGGTTTCACTAGCCGCAATGTATCAGTTGGAAGTTAAATTATGTACAGATTTTATTTTCTGAAGATTTTTGGTTCTTATTTCAGTTAATTGTCACAACTACAGAATGATCTCTAATGGAGACAATATACTTGGTTGTAATCCAAATGTTATGTCCATTCTAGAAATAACTTCAGTTGGGCAAACTACTATAATGTGCAACATTCTGCTCAATCATTCAACACGTATCCACAAGTAATTATACATATAATCTAGCAGTATTATTTAAAGTAAAGGATCAGAGGTAGGAAGAGCAATCCTGGAGAAGTGTGTGTGTGGCAAAAGTTTGGCAGCAAACTTCCTTAAGAGTCAGTAGCAACTGAAGGCATGGCCACGAGTGTCAGAAGATCATGGGCTGTAGGGCTGTCTCACTGTAGATCAGTGCCTTGTAGAGCTGGAAGAGATTGGTATCTGTGTAGCATGAGGAATTTTGTAGAGCTGGATGAGTGTGGTATCAGTGCAGCATGTACTTTGTTCAGCTGAAAGACTATGGTATCAGTGTAGCGTGAGGTGTTTTGCAACGCTGGAAGAGGATGGTGTCAGTGTAGCGTGGGGAGTTTTGACACTTCAGTGACAAAATTGCAACATCTGTTTAAATTTTCCTTTAACATATGCCCACCTTTATGAATACCATAGCTTTTGGGAAGACATGTTTTATCTGGTGAGGAATAGCCCACATTTTCCCATAGAGATCCTAGAGAAAAACCTACTAGCCTTAAAATAAATAGTAATGCTAGTCCTTTCATTTGTGCTTAACAGCTTGGAGTTGCTGTGTGACATTGTCTGAAAGGACAGAATATGGATATAAATTTGAGATGCTCTGCTTCATATGAAATGAGAAGGAATTTTTAGCTGTGATACATAATATAAATAAAATGGCTAAATTAAGTAAGTAGTGCAACAACAGGAAAAAAAAAGTAGTGAGGTAATGTTCATGGGCTGTGTTCAGAAATTGGATGCCAGAGGGGAAGAAGCTAGTCCTGAATTGTTGAGTGCCTTCAGACTTCTATACCTCCTTCCTGATGGGAGGAATGAGAAGATAGCATGTCCTGGGTGATGGGGATCCTTAATGATGAGTGTCACCTTTCTGAGACACCCATCCTTGAAGATGTCCTGCATGCTACAGAGACTAGTGCCCATGATGGAGCCGTCTAATTTTACAACTCTTTGCCGCTTACTTCGAACCTGTGCTTTTGGGTTTATCAATTTAAGTCTGTAAAATGTAGATCATCTTATAGCTGCATTTGGTGCTTTTTGCTATGGTATGTTTTTGTCAGCTTTGAGCTGTTCTTTATTCCTTCAGTAAAATGCTAAATATTCGGTATCTGAAATGGAAAGTGACCTTTTGAGAGTGAGGAAACATCTGTATGGCTTGTCCAAAGGTGATGGTGCCATGTTTTGTTATGAACAGCATATCCAGTAGAGCCCTTCAAATAAATAAGTATTGTACTAAGTGCAGTTTGAAATGATTTTCTGCTTTATTTTTTGCTCATAGACAAGCAGTGCAGTTCTTGTTGAGGCAGATTGCCATACTTAGTAATGACTCTGCAAATTGCAATACTGGGTGATGAAAAGCATTGACTGCATTAATGATATATTTCCAATTCAATGTGAGAGTTATTGGTTTCAGGATTCAGATAGGACTAATCTCAAATTACAGCCCGAGATACTGTAAATGGAGTGTATTCATCTGATAATGGATGTCTTGGGATTAGTCTCCATAATGAATTCTAGCGGTGCACAGACCATTGTAGGCCATGTCACATTGTTGACCAGCTTTGCTGAATTATTAATTCGTTACAGATGTTGGTTTTAACACTCTCCTCAAATAGTTCAGTATCAGTTGCTTTTGCTGTGTAAGTGTCTACCACAAAACATTACAGATGAATTGAAGGATGGAAAAACTGTCCTGCAATTTCAACTAATCAGCTTCTGTAAACTCTCACATTGATTTATAATTTCTCAGTTTGCCCAGGTTATATCGTCAGAAAAGCACTTGGCTTTTTCAACTCTTAATTGCGGAGACTGCATTTTTTTGTAGTTAGTCCTTGACTACTCTGCAAATTTAGGAACAAAAGTATTCTCATTGATTCTGTATACAAATAACGTAAACTTACTGATGTAAGCAACAATGCTCTGTGGGACTGTAACATTTTTTTCTAAGTAAAAAAAAATGCAAGCCATGAAGCAATCGTGCAATTAACTTGTACTTCTAAATGAGAACTTCTGTTTCTCAGTGGTGTGTACAAAGCCTCGGTGTCTGGTAATTGGCCAGAAATTGTAGCAGTTGAATTGGTCTTGCTTACTTGGTGTCCCCTGGCCAAAGAAAGGAACAAGTCTGTGTTGTTGCTCGTTGTTGCTGTGTAGGTAGGGGGCAGAGATCAAGCATTGAGATGCCATTATGACAACTCTATGATAGCTGTGGATTTTGCTTTCATTGATTTCCACAGCCTGCTTGTAGACCATATTGCTGTCACCCTAATCTTGCAGCTTATGGCTTGATTTCCTAGAAACCTTTATAGACACGTGCCCAGGCACCTGTAGGGTACAATTCTGTAGTGATTTGGCAGAAAGCACGCAATGAACCTAGCATCACGAAAAGACGTGATGCCTGATCCAGCAGTAAATGGTTCTGGTCTGTTTGCTCCGAAAGAAAGCTCCAAATGGGATTGTTATCATTAAAGACCTTTGTGGTCTCTTCATAGCAAATTGCATTGCAGTGTGAGTGGTGAAGTGGATTGTGATGGTGGTCACTATAAGTCAGTAAGTTTGCAGGTATTATGAAAAATGGTAGCTGTGGACCATGAAGGTTCTCTAAGGCTCAAGCTTGTTGAAAAATTGGGCAGAGTGTTCACAGCTGGAATTTCATCGTGAAAGTAAGAGGTGATGTATTTTCAGAAAGGAAACCTTCTACACTGCCAGTGTAGTGGCTCAGTGATTTGTGCTGCTGCTTTAGTGAGGTGAGCTTGATCCCAGTCTTGGGTATTGTCTATGTGCAGTTCCCACAGCTACTGTGGTTTCCCCCAACGTCCCAGAGATGTGTTTGCTACTCTCAATTGCCCTCGGGTGTTGTTGAGTAGTAAAGAGGGCATATCAGAGAGAGTAAGTTGCTAGGAAATTGAGAGCAGAGATTATACAAGTGGGATAGGCCTGGTGGACTGTGTGATGGCCTCTGCTGTCATAGTAAATAAGTAGAGAGCAAATGCAGAGGGCAAGGAGAGGGAGATGAAATGTATGGTGAAATACAAGAGTTCAATAGACAGTGGAATCCTAACCTGCATCTTCACTTCAGTTAAAATAAGAGCAATGGTCATGATCTGAAGTTTCTGAATTTGACATGGACTAAAGCAGCTCTTCTGTTAACATGCTTACCCACAAAAAAGGTTCCAGATCTGACAAAAAAAATTAATTGAAGTCAATTGCTTCATTCATGAGGTGTGCTTTGTAAGATGTCTGGTGCTTCTAGCCTTTGGTGTGAAAAGATGACTTGTAATAGGCCAGGTTGAGTTTTATGTTTCATCTTGCTCTGCTGTCATGTATATAACCTTATGGGTGTAGCATATGTGTGTGAAAGTGATGAGGCATGTGTACTTGCTGCCCGATATGCTGCTGATGCTTAGGGCAGCAATGAGGGTCCTCCATCTTGCTGTCCTTGGCATCGCACACAAATGTAGAAGGATTCTTCATTGCTGTTACAATACCAGTTTTGTTTGACCAGTCAGGGTTGTCAGCCTTGAGCTGAACCTCTGTATGGAGGAGTAGTGGACCACTCTTAGTCTGGCCTCTACCCTTTGACCTGTTTGGCATGGGTGGACCTACCAAGAGCCAAAGCATAAAGCTCTCCAGGTCATTGAGGGACACATATCTCATGACCGTGACAAGGTTGTGGTCCTCTTGGAGGGGAGTCATCTGTATTGAAGATCAAATAACACGGTGTGAAGTTGCTCTGAGCAGGCTGAAACTAAATCGGATCAATATGTATTGTGTTTGTAGGTGATGCAAATTTGTGTTGCGAGAGGAGGATAATTTGAGCCAAGGGACAGCATTGCTTTGTAAAGCCTAGTGCCAAATCAATATCACATGGAATTTAATCCTCATAATTAAGGTGGTGCACTTTTGGAGGTCTTAAAAAGGTGTAAACAATAATAGGACCCAGATAATAGTGAGGAACAAGGACCTTAGCATCCATACCCTAGAATTCCTGAAGACAGCATTATGGGTAGATTAAGGAACTTTCTTTAATTATCTAGGGCATGGTATACAAGTGGGGAGTTCCTGGTACAACTTTTAAATGTTGGTTAGGCTGCAGCTGCAGTATTGTATTCATTTCTGCGTCCTGTACTGTTGACACAGCATAGCAAGGATGTGATTATACAGAAGAGCTGCAGATAAGATTCACCATGGTGTTGTCTGGGGTGGATCATGCAATGATGAGGTTTATTTTCAATCGAGGCAGCTGAGGTGGGGTGGGAGTGAAGAGGATGAGCAGAAAGTGATACACAAAACAATTGCATAAGGTATTTAGAAACATTTTCCCATAACGTGCATAAAACGGTATAAGTTAAAGCAAAGGGGTAAGATGTTCGGGGCGGGGGTCAGAAGTAATATTTTTACTCGGGTAGGTTGTAATCTGGAACACGTTACCTGAGTGGCTGGTGCAAGAATTTGAGTTTCAATATTGTAGAAGTATCTAGACAAGTGCTTGAATTGTCAAGGTGTGGAATGGTATAAATTAGATGTTGTTAGTCATAGTTTATTGATCCCGGGGGAAATTGGTTTTCGTTACAGTTGCACCATAAATAATAAATAGTAATAGAACCATAAATAGTTAAATAGTAATATGTAAATTATGCCACTAAATTACCAAATAAGTCCAGGACCAGCCTGTCGGCTCAGGATGTCTGACCCTCCAAGGGGGGAGTTGTAAAGTTTGATGGCCACAGGCAGGAATGACTTCCTATGATGCTCTGTGCTGCATCTCGGTGGAATGAGCCTCTGGCTGAATGTACTCCTGTGCCCACCCAGTACATTATGCAGTGGATGGGAGACATTGACTAAGATGGCATGCAACTTAGGCAGCATCCTCTTTTCAGACACCACTGTCAGAGAGTCCAGTTCCATCCCCACAACATCACTGGCTTTACGAATGAGTTTGTTGATTCTGTTGGTGTCTGCTACCCTCAGCCTGCTGCCCCAGCACACAACAGCAAACATGATAGCACTGGCCACCACAGACTCGTAGAACATCCTCAGCATCATACGGCAGATGTTAAAGGACCTCAATCTCCTCAGGAAATAGAGACGGCCTCAGTGTTCTTTGACTAGTCCAAGGGATTGTTAAATGGGATTAGTATAAAGATTGATGTTGACATGGTGGATAGAGGGATTGTTTCTCTGCTGCTTGACTGACTTTGAATTCAGTGTTGAGTCTGGAAGGCTGCAATGTGCCCAGACTGAAGATGAGTTGTTGCTCCAATTTGTATTGTTGTTCGGTCCAAGTGCAGGAAGCCACTGGCAGCTCAGTCAGGCTTGTAAATGAAGTGGGAGGCCACAGAGTACAAGAACCTTGTGTGTAGACTGAACGCAGGTGCATTCACCCAGTCTGCATTGGGCTTTTCCAGGGCAGAGGTGAACATTGAATGCAGTACACTGGATTGGAAGATGTACAACTGAATTGCCGCTAAAGACATTTAGGTCTCCTTGTAGTGGAAAGAGAAAAATGTTGAGGGGCAGATGTGGCATCTTTGGTGGTTGCATGGGTAAGTGCTGTAAGTAGGGAGTTGGCTGGTGAGGCTCAAGATGCAGACCATTCAAGTGCAAAGGGACATGGTCCCTTAAAATTTGGGGGAAGAAGGAAGGATTTACATTGTGGTGAAATCTGGCTAAAGGTTGTAGAAATTGTCAATGATCTGTTGCATGTAGAGGATACATTGGGGTGGTTGAAGTTCAAGGAAGGATTGAGAGCTGGGAATGTGGGAAATTAACAGGCACGATTGACAAAATCAGTGGCTGCTGCTTACTTGGATTTTCAGACAAGGTTTGAACATGAGACTGCTGAATATCCCTCCACAATCAGGCAGGAGGTACTGTAGCATTAGGACAAAAACTAATAAGATAGGAAACCACTTCTTCCTCCAGGCCATAGCACTACTGAGCTCCCTGTCGTCACCATCTTTTAACATGCAAGAAAAGTATCAGATATGCACTTTATTACCACAAGCAATTTAACAAATATTATTTCTGTTATGTGTGTCAGTTGTACTATGTATCATGTTGTGCACCTTGGTCTGGAGGAATGTTGTTTTGTTTGGTGGTATATGTGTATAACTGAGTGACAGTAAATTGAACTTGAAGAGCTTATGGTGTTAAAGGAAAGATATTAGCATGGTGTGAGGATTGGCTGACTAGCAGGAAGCAAAGAGTAGGATAAGCGACGTTTACTGATTGGCTGCTGGTAACGAGTGATATTCTGCAGTATTTGGTGTTGGGATCACATTTCATGTTATACAATAAGTCAATGATTTGGATGATGGCATTAACTCTCTGGCTACGTTTGCAGACCATGCAAAGACATGTGGAGGGGCAGGTGGTGTGGCTGAAGCAGGAAATCTGCAGGAGGACTTGGATTAAGAGAAAGAGAAAAGAACTGGTAGATGAAATATAGTGTAGGGAAGTGTACGATCATGCACTTTGTTATAAGGAATAAAGGCGTAGACTACTTCCTAAATAGGAAGAGAATTTAGAAGTCAGAGGTGCAAAGGGACTTTGGGAGTCCTTGTGCAGATTCCCAGAAGGTTAACTTTTAGGTTGAGTCAGTGGTAAGGAAGGTTGCATTCACTTCCAGAGGACTAGAAAATGAAAACAAGGATGTAATGCTGTGGTTTCATAAGGTATTGGTCAGACCGAATTTGGGGAATTGAGCAGTTTTGGGCCTCTTATCTAAGAAAGGTTGTGCTGGATTTGGAGAGGGTCCAGAGGAGGTTCACAAGACTGATCCTGGGATTGAAAGGATTAACATGGTATTGGATGACTCTGGGCCTGTACTCACTACAAGTTAGAAGAATGAGAGTGGAACCTCATTGAAACCTGCCGAATATTGAAAGACAAGATGGAGTGGATATGGGGATGATGTTTCCAAAAGTGGGGGAGTCTGGGACCGGAGGGCACAGCCTCAGAATCAAAAGATGTCCATTTTGAACAATTGAGGAACTTCTATAGCCAGCAGTTTTGGATCTGTGAAATTTATTGATACAGAGGGCTGTGGAGGCGAAGTCATTGGGCATATTTAAAACAGATATTGATGTGTTCTTGATTAGCAAAGGTTACAGGAAGAAGCCAGGAGAATGGGGTTCCAAAGGATAATAAAATCAGTCATAATGGAGTGGTGGAGCAGACGTGATGGGCTGAATGCCCCAATTATGCACCTATGTTTTATAGAAATCTGAGAGATGCAGTCAAGGGCTCTGTCAACAATAGTGGGGGGAGGGGGTGATATTGATGCCTCCCTTCAGGAAGGATTAAAATATTTCAGAGGCAGGTGCTCTTTGGTCTCAATGGCAAGTCATCATTAGAGTAAGTGCAATGGAGATGGGAGAATAGATTGTCATTGTAGGAAGTAAAATCAGATAGCTGTGGCAGTCTAGTGACTTGTAATGTGTGTTTGTGGCTGGCTGCATCTGAAATGTGATGACTTGATCCAGAAGAAGTCAGGGGTAGTGATTTCAGAATGAGTGCAGGAAGCAGCACCTGTATAGTCTTGTGCTGGAAGAATAACTGAGGAGAGAGTATAATTGCAACAAAGACTATTCCATTGTACTAACAAAAAGGGATGCTTGGCTTGGACTAAGTCAAGTTCACAGCGCTTCATGTTCTTCCATTGGAGAAAGTAGGTGGAGTTGAAGATAAAGTTCTTCAATGTGAGGAAAATGTTCAGGCAAGCAAATCTGTTGGTCCAGGGGAACTGGTTATGACTCTATGAAAGGAATAAGTTACAAAATGGTGGTGATGCAAGATTCTGCATCCATGGCAGAGATGACCAGGTTGGGACCAAAGAACTGGAAACTATCAAAGTGGAGGAGTGCATCAGAGAAGTGATGGATGAGGGTGGGAAGGCTCTAAACCAGGGAAGGAAAGATGGAGTCAAGGCAATAAGAAAATTGTTCAGCAGGCAGGAGCCTGGACTATACTGACGGTGCATCTTGGGCAGGAGATGGAAGAGGGCTGTGCAGGCATAGCTGAAGCAGTGTCTGGCACAAGCTGTTCTCTGGTCCTACACATCGGACCCTCCAGTCACCATTTCACATCTTTAGCATTCTACTTTGTCTGTACTCTCAACCTAACTGTTCTCCTCTTGTAGCCTAAATCCCTGTCTAACATGTCCCATTAACTGAGTGATCTTACCCCACAGCAGCTTTGGTCTTAGCTGATCAGAGAGATTCTCTCTGTACTATTCAATTTCCACCAGAATCAGGTTTAATGTCATTGGCATGTATCGTGAAATTTATTTTGCAGCAGCAGTACAATGCAATATGTAATAAAAAGAAAACTATAAATTACAATAAGAAATAAAAGTTACTAGTTCAATAAGAGCAAAAAAAAGGGAATGTACATGGGTTCATTGTCTATTCAGAAATCTGCTGGTGAAGAAACTGTTCCTAAAATGTTGTGCGTCTTCAAGCTCCTCTACCACCTCCCTGATGGTAGTAGTGAGAAGATGGAATGTCCTGGGTGATGGGGGAGGGGTTCTTAATAATGGATGCCAACTTTTTTGTTTAGGCATCACCTTTTGAAGATGTCCTTAATGCTGGAGAAGCAAGTGCCCATAATGGAGCTGGCCAAGGTTTACAACTTTATACAGCTTTTTCCCGATCCAGTGCAGTGGCTCCTTCATGTCAAACGATGCAACCAGTTAGAATGCTCTCCACAGTACATCTGTAGAAATTTGCTGTAGTTTTTGGTGATATATCAAGTCTCTTCAAGCTCCAATGAAAATTGTTGCTGTCGTACTTTTTGACAGCATCAATATATTGGGTCCAGGATAGACTTCCAGAGATGTTGGCACCCAGGAACTTAAAACTGCTGATTCCTCGATGAGGACTGGTATGAGCTCCCTCAACCTTCTCTTGTTCCTTGTTCTTACTGACATTGACTGTAAGGTTATTGTTGCGAAAACATTCAATCAGCTGATCTACCTCACTCCTGTATGCCTCCTCATTAAATCGGAAATTCTCCCAATAATGGTTGTGACATTGGCAAACTTACAAATGGCGTTTGAGCTTTGCCTAGCCACACAGTGACAGGTACAGAGAGCAGTGGACTCAACGTTCATGCTGATGTTGATTGTCAGCGATGTTATTTAAGATTGCACTGACTGTGGTCTCCTGATGAAGAAATCAAGGATCCAGTCACAGAGAGGTCCAGAGGCCCGGGTTTGGAACTTGTTGATTAGAACTCGGGGTATGATGGTGGTGAACGCTGAGCTGTAATCAATAAACAGCTGCCTGACGTGTGTTTTGCTGTTGTCCAGATGGCCCAAGCCTGAATGGAGAGCCAGTAAGGTTGGATCTGGAGTAGAACTATTGTGAGAACTATTATACAATACAATGCATATTGTATATCATACTATTGTATCTGCTATGTCTACCTCTGCAATTTAAAGTTAGCTTTTTACTCTCTCCCTTTTCTCTGACTGTCTTTAAAATGAAATGTTGTCTTGATTCTTTTTCCACAGATGCTACCTGATCTGATGTGTTCCCAAAATATTTAGTTTTATTGCCATAAGTAAAATATATTTTGTCTTGCAATATGCACTTGTACAGCTTTGTGTTGGTGGACATTATAGATTTTTTTTTCCAGAGTTGATGAATATAAACAAAATTTGTTTCTAAATTCTTGTTTTTTGCAGATTGTTTGAGCCCCACGTGTAACCGTTGGATTGAGATGAAATGTCTGAATCAATCTAAGGCATTTTTTTGAGGCATTTTAGTGACCAGTCTTAGCAGAAAGATGTAATCTACCACCATTATTTTAACCAGGAAGATTTTCCTACTGCCAAAGCAATGTTGTGCATGAACAAGCCTGATACAAATGTTGCTGCGTGATTTAGGCAGAATGCTAAGTACTGTGATACAGACATAAGCTTTGCGTAGGATTGCTGGTAAGCTTCCAGGTTATTAAGTCAATGCATAAGACAGCTGCCAGGAACTGCCTGTGTGCATGGTTAGCTAATGGGCTATATAGTTTGCTGAATGATAAATTCAAATTAATCAAATTTTATTAAGTTTGAGTCCCTCTCTCCCCCCCCCCCCCCCCCCCCACTGAGCATTGGGTTGAATCAGAACTTGACACTGCAATCACTGTCTATAAGACATAGGAGCAGAAATAGGCCATTGGACTCTGCTGCGCCATTTCATCATGGCTGATCCATGTCCTTCTCAACCCTATTCTCCTGCCTTCTCCCCATAACCTTTCATGCCCTGACTAATGAAGCAACAATTAACCTCTGCCTTAAATACACCCAGTGACCTGGCCTCCACAGCGGCCTGTGGCAATGTATTTCACAAATTCATCAGCCTCTGGCTCAAGAAATTCTTCCTCAGCTCTGTCCTAAATGGACATCCCTTATTTTTGAGGCTGTACCCTCTGGTCCTAGACTCCCCCACCAAAGGAAATATTCTCTTCACATTCACTCTCTTTAGGCCTTTCAACATCTGATAGGTTTAAGCGAGATTCTGCCCCCCCTCCCCCCCCAACATTCTTTTCAATTTCAGCAGGTACAGACCCAGTGCATTCAATCGTTGCTCATATAAACCTTTCGTTCCTGGAATCATTCTTGTGAAGCTCTTCTGAACCCTCTCCAGCATCAGCACATCCCTAAGTAAGGGGCCCAAACCTCGTCACAATACTCCAAATGTGTCCTCACCAATGTATTATACAGCCTCAGCATTACACTTATATTTAGTCCTCTTGAAATGATTGCTAAGACTACATTCACCTTCCAACCACTGATCCAACCTGAAAAGTTTTCCTTGAGGGAATCCTGCACAAGGACTCCCAAGTCCCTTTGCAACTCTGATTTTTGAATTTCCTCTCTTTAGAAAATAGTCTGTGCTCATATTCTGTCTACCAAAGTGCATGGCATGCACTTCCTGACACTGTATTCCAACTGCCACCTCTTTTACCCATTCTCCTAATCTGTCATTCTGCAGCCTCTCTGCTTCCTCACACTACCTACCCCTCCACCTATCTTCATGTCATCCACAAATGCGACCACAAAACTATCAATTTCATCATCCAAATCGCTGATATACAACAAAAGAAGCAGTCCCAAAACAGACCCCTGTGGAGCACCGTTTGTCATCAGCAGCCAACACAAGGAGGATCCCACTCTTTGCCTCCTGCCAATCAGCCAGTGGTCTATCCATGCTAGTATCTTTACTGTAAATACTCGAGCTCTTACCTTGTTCAGCAGCCTCATGTGCAGCACCTTGTCACCTTCTGAAAATCCAAGAACACTACATCCACTGATTCTCCTTTGTCTATCCTGTTTGTTATTTCTTCAAAGAATTCCAACAGATTTGTCAGATAAGAGTTTCCTTTAAGGAAACCATGCTGACTATGGTATAATTTATCATCGGCCTCCAGTTACCCCAACATCTTCTCGACCACTAAGGTCAGGCTAACTGGCCTATAATTTCCTTTCTTCTGCTTTCCTCCCTTGACAAGTGGAGTGAGATTTGCAATTTTTCACTCCTCCAGAACCATGCCAGACTTTACTGATTCCTGAAAGATTATTATGAAAGCCTCCACAATCTCTTCAGCCATCTCTTTCAGATCCCTGTGGTGCAATCAATCATGTCCAGTTGACTTATCTACCTTCAGACCTTCCAGTTTCCCATACACCATCTCCCTAGTAATAGTAACTGCACTCGCTTATGCCCCTTGGCACTCTAGAAGGTCTGGCACAGTGTCTAGTGTCAGAAGGCACTAGTGTCTTCCACAGTGAAGACTGATGCAAAATACTTATTCAGATTGTTCGCCATTTTCCTGTCCCTGTTACTATCTCTCCAGTGCCATTTTTCCAATGGTCCAATATCTACTCTCGCCTTCCCCTACTCTTTATATATCTGGGAAAAAAAAACTGTGATACCATTTCTTGATGTTATTGGCTAACTTATCTTCATATTTAATTTTCCCCATTCCCCTATTTTTTTAGTTGCCTTTGTTTTTTTTTTAAAAATTTCTCAATCCTCCAAATTTGCACTAACTTTTGATCTATTTATATGCCCTGTCTTTTTCTTTTATGTAGCCATGGTTCTGTCATCCTGCCTTTAGAATACTATGTTGGGATGTATGTATCCTGTGTCTTCTGAACTGCTTCCAGAAACTCTGGCCATTGCTGCTCTGCCATTATCCCTGCTCATGTTTCGTTCCAATCAACTTTGGCCAGCTCCTCTCTTGTGCCTCTGTAATTCCCTTTACTCCACTGAAATACTGATACATCTGATTTTAGGGTGAATTTGATTATATTATGATCACTGTTTCCTAAGGGTTCCATTATATTAAATTCCCTAATCATATTCAGTTCTTTGTACAACACCCAATCCAGAAAACCATCTTGAAGGCATTCCATAAATACTCCGGGGACCCAGCATCAACTTGATTTTCCCAATCTATCTGCATATTGAAATCCCCCATGACAATCGCAGCATTGCTTCTTTGACATGCTTTTTCTATCACCCACTGTAATTTGTAGAGCACATTCTGGCTACAGTTTACAGTTCCTTTTCTACAGATTACGAAGTATGCCCACAGGAAAAAAAAGATCTCAGGATTGTATGACAATCTTGGTGACGTGTACTCTAATAATAAATTTTATGTTGAAGTTTTGAACTTTGATCTGATTGGAGGCCTCTAAATAACTCCTTACAGGGTCTTTTGCCCTGGCAGTTTCTTAACTCTATCTGCAAGGGTTCTACACCTTCTGATCTTATATCATCTCCTTGTAAAGGTTTGTTGTCATTTTTTTTTTTACCAGTAGAACCAATCCTCCTCTGCCTACCTACCTGTTCTTTCGATAGATTGTGTATCCTTGGCTACTAAGCTCTCAACTGCAATTGTCTTTCAGTCATGACTCCATGATACCTACAACATAATACCTGCCAATCTCTAACTTCACTACAAAACCTACCTTATTTTGTATATTACATGCATTCAAATATAACATCTTGTCACCCTTTATCAATTTTGTTGCCCTTTTGCGTTGCAACCCAATCCTTTTATGTAACTCCATAGTGGATGTAATAACAGGACACTGAAAAAGATAATAGGATTGACTGATGTAAGGAAAATAGTGTCTGAATCTGGTAGAATTCTTGGAGGATGTGAATTGTAGAGTAGATGGGTGGGGGGGGTAGTGTGGTGGTCTTTTTGGACTTTTTTTTAAGGCTTACAATGAAGTCCTGCAAATAAGGTTGATCAGTAACATAAGAACATGAATTTGGGGTTTCATATTGACGTGGTTGAGAGCTGGATATTTGACAAAATGGCAGGTGGTCCATCTTTTGTTGGTGTGTTAATTAAGGGGATGTCTTTGGTTCACTGCCTGGGTCCTGCCTGTTAACCATTCATATCAATAACTTGGCTAAGGTGATCATATTTCATATTTCAGTGTTTGCTTATCACATGAAACCAGGTGGGCTGTGGCTAGAGAGGAGGATGTTAGAAAGCTTCAATGGTGTGTTGAAAATCTGAATGAGGGGACTCTGTTTGGGGGGGGGGGTGTTGTGTAAATGCACAGAACTGAAGAAGCTGCAGTGAACAATTAGGCATTGTTGGTGTTCAAAGGATCTGAGTGATATAATGCATGAGCCACTAAAACCAACATGCAGGAGAAGCAAGCACTTTGGATTGGAAATGTCTTGGCTTTTATTCAAGTAAAGTTTATTATCACCTGACTGTACAACCAAATGAAACAAAGCAAACACCCACAAAATATAAATCACACACAGCACATCAAGCAAAATATTACCACAAATAAGTTAGTAAATGTAATTCAAAGCGCATGCAGTGCGCAACACAGGTAAAAGGTACAGTAAATAGCTCACTGTCCAAGTGATGAGACCTTGGTGATGGCAGGGTGTTCATTGGTCTCAAGCCTGAGGGGGGAAAAGCTGTTACCAGCCTAGTAGTCTTAGTCCTGATGCTCCTGTACCTCTTTTCTGACAGTAGTGAGTCAAATGTATTGTGGGATGGGTGGTAGGAATCCTTAACAATGCTTTGGGCCCTTGGTGTACAGCACTCCCAGTAAATGTCACAAACTGCGGGGGGGGGGGGGTGATTTTGGAACTTGGTGCTCTTCACTCTCCATGGCAGAGCCATTGATGTGGAATGGAGAGTGGTTGACCTGTGCCTTCCTGAAGTCCGCAATCATCTCTTCTGTCTTGTCCACCTCGAGACTCAAGTCGTTCTCACTCCATTTGTCAAGCCTCTATACCTTTTCTCTGTATGCTGGCTCATGTTTGTTGCTGATGAAGCTACCACTGCTGTATCAACAGCTGACTTGATGCGGTTTGAATTGGGTCTGGCAGTGCAGTCATAAGCCAGCAGCATGGGCAACAGTGGGTAGAGCAGATTTCTGGGGGCACTGGTGCTCAACATGATGGAGCTTGAGATGTTGCTGCCAACTTGGACACTGGGGTCTTTCCATCAAGAAGTCCAAGATCCAGTTACAGCAAAGGGTGTTGAGTTCCAACAAGAGCAATTTACCATTCGATCTCTGGGGGATGGTTGTGCTAAACACTGAGCTAAAGGCGATGAACAACATCCTGGTGTCTGAGGCATCATTTGTGGGTATGCAAGGACAGCGTGGAGGGCCAAGGCTATGGCATTATTGGTCCACTGGTTTGAGAGGTGGGCAAAATGGGAAAGGTCCAATGTAGATGGAAGGTGGGATTTTATACGGTCCATTACCAACTGCTCAAATGATAATTGAGGTCAGTGCTACTGGGTGGTCCTTGTTCACGCCAATTACTGTTGTTCTTTTGAGTACAGGAATGATGGTGGCTGACTTGGAGCTGCAGTGACAATGGACTGTTGCAAAGGGATAAAATATGCCTGTTAAGACTATTTTATCAGGGTCGCACAATCCCTCAGCACCCATACAGGTGTATTGTCTGGCTCCACAGCTTTCTATGGGTTTACCCTGGCTCAGATCCTCTTCATCTCAGTTGTGGCCAGACAGTATGTCTGTTCTTTGGAGGAAAGGGTGGGTTTCCTTCAACATCACATAATTCATTGCATCAAATAGTGCATAGAAGGCACTTAGCCTATTGGAAAGGGAGGGATTGCTGTTGTTGACGCGTAGAGTGGACCTGCAATCTGTTATGGTTTATATACCTTGCCACTTGTCTCTGATATCATAAAGGTGCATGTGAATTTTCTATGAGTATCCTCACTTTGCCTTGATGGCATGGGAGATCATGGCTCTTGCTCACTTTAGAGTTGTCCTATCCCTCCGTCTGAAGGCTGCATCCTGATCCTTCTTCTGGAGCATTAGAAATCTTACCGCAATTGAATAGGGCCTGCCAAGTCTGTATACTTAGAATGTTTTGTACAGCTTTGGTCTCCTTGCCTGCAAAAGTTTATACTTGCCATAGATCAATTTCAGTGAAGATTCTCTTGATTACTTAGAAGGATGATGGGTGTTGTGTGAGAAGAGAGGTTTGTTGTTCTGTGTCTGAAAAATAACAACTTGCCTTGTAAATTTTCTTTTATATCCTTTCCTGTTTCTCCTCTAAATCCATGCCCAGCAGTGTTTGCTATTTCCACTCTGAAGGTGGGGCGTGGGGTGGGGGTGGAAACTGACTGTCCATTTTACTTGCATCTCTCAATTTTATATACTTCTGTCAAGTTGTTTCTCAGCTCCTCAACGTAAAAATATATCATACCAGGTTTCTCCAATCTCTCACTAGAGTTAATGCCCTCTAATCCAGACAACATCCTGGTTTACCTATTCTTCATCTTCTCCAGACTCCCACATCCTTCCTGTAATGTATTGACTAAAACTGCATGTAATATTCCAAACAATGGGATTCCCTACTTCTACAGAAAATTACTGAGGCTTAGTTATGAAGTTAATTCAAAAGATTGTTTGGAATTAATGCAATCCAGTCATATAGGGATAGTGAAGAACAGTGGTGTTAAGGTGGAAGATAAGCCATGATTAAATATTGGAGAAAATTGAAGGGCCAGGTGGCGGCCTCCTGCTCATTTATGAAGTATTTTGTATTTCTAAATTTTATCTCTTCCCACCCCTGGAGATCCTCTGTTGAAGTTGGCTGCCATTCACTTGTTGATGTGTTAAGCACCTGATTATTTGTTTAGTTGTACAACTTTGTTATAGAGAAGTCGCATGGTATGGGCTGTGAGCTTTTTGAGATGATGTAGCTGATTAATGAGTAGCTCATTTGTTTTTGTCTACATGAACTTTAAAGCATTCAACAAGGTCTCTCATGGCAGACTGATCCAAATTAATGTGGTGGAATCCACAGTGATATGCTGTGTAGAATCCAGAATTAGCTTGATCATAGAAGTGATGGAGTGTTAATAATTTATTTACAGAGCACTTTATATTCAGATGATGTACATCGAAGTCCTTTACAATGGGATAAAGTGCAAATGTGAAAATTTTAAAAAGCATGACAATAAAAGACAAAGATATTAGACAAAACCAAGTTTTTGAGGTTTTTGAAGTGTCATATGAATCTGCATCCAATGTAGATTTAGGAATTCCACACTTTAGGAGTATAATTCAGAGAAGATAACCTGCCAATTGAAGGAGATTGTTTGAGACCGGCAGAGGAAGATCTTGAGCAAGGTTATAAAAAGAAAATGATTCTGTGATGTACTCCCCTCTCAGACCATTAAGAACTTTAAAAACAAGTAAGAAGTTTCAGGATGCCAAGCTGAGTGATATGTTAACCTAACAGAGAAAAGTCACAGTGGTCAAGTCTCTGGAACTGAGTCTGCCTCTCACTCAGAAGGGAAAAGGGAAGAAGAGGCAGGTTGTGGTGATGGGAGATTCATTAGTTAAGATTACAGACAGGAGGTTCTGTGGGCAAGAATGAGATTCCCAGATGGCATGTTGCCTTCCAGCTGCCAGGGTCCAGGATTTCTTGGATCAAGTCCTCCACATTCTTAAATGGGAGGGTGAACAGCTTGAAGTTGTGGACCATGTAGGTACCAATGACATGGGTAGGACAAGTGACAAGAATCTGCATAGGGAGTTCAGAAGTTAGGTGCTTAAGCTAAAGGGCAAGACCTGTAGGATTGTGATTGCAGGATTGCTACCCGTGCCATGTGCTAGTGAGCCCAGAACTAGCAAGATTATACAGTTTAATACATGGCAAAGGAGTTGGTATGGGAAGGTGATCACTGGGCTCTCCTCCTGGGAAGGTGGGATCTGTATAGAAGGGAGGATTTGCACTTGAATTGGGGGGGGGGGGGGGTGGTTAATAACCTCACAGGAAGACTAGTTAATGCTACATGGTGCGATTTAAACTGGACTTGCAGGAGGATGGGAACCAGAGTACCAGAACAGTTAGTGGAGAGGAGGTGGAGGCAGGTATTGGTAAGACCCCAGACAAAGTTAAGAATCAAGAAGTTTGAGCATGGTGCGACTAGAACCCTGAGCTGTGTATATTTCAATGCAATAAGTATTACAGGAAAGGCAGATGATAGTGGTGAAGATATGGTAGCTGGTTTACAAACAGAGGCAATGTCTAGGGAGGAAAAGCTGTTGATAGGGCAAAATTGCAGTCAACAGGATGAGTTGCAACGTAAAAGGCAGGCAAAATCAAAGGGTGAAAACAAGACTGATGGTGTTGTATTTGAATGTGCAGATATACAGAATAAGGTAGATGAGCTTGTAACACAGATGCAGATTGGCATGTATGATGACATAGGCATCAATGAATCATGGCTGAAAGAAGATTATAGCTGGAGCTTAGTGTCCAAGGATACACATTGTATCAAAAGGACAGTCAGGAAGACAGAGGGGGTGGCATTGCTCTGGTAAACAATAAAAGCGATGAGAAAGAGGTAACGTAAGGAGTTGGATATAGACTACCCCCGCCGCCCCAAAAGCAGTAGTGAGGATGTGGCCTACAAGTTACAAATGGAGATAGAAAATTCATGCCAAAACGGTAATGTTACAATAGTTATGGGGGATTTCAATATGCAGGTAGATTGGGGAAAATCAGGTTGGTGCTGCATTCCATGAGGGGGAGTTTCTAGAGCACCTACAAGATGGCTTTAGAGCAGCTTGTGGTTGAGCATACGAGAGGATCAGCTGTTCTGGATTGGGTGTTGTGCAATGAACCGGATTGATTACAGAGCTTAAGATAAAAGAACCCTTAAGGGAAAGTGATCATAATGTGATCAAATTCACCCTGCAATTTGAGAAGAAGTTAAAGTTAGGTGTATCAGTACTACAGTAGAGTAAATTACAGAGGCATGACAGAGGAGATGGCCAGAATTGATTAGAAAAGAACATTGGTAGCAATGGCTGAAATTTCTGGAAGCAATTCAGAAGGCACAGGATATATACATCCCAACGAGGAAGAAGTATTCTAAAGGAAAGATGACACAACCCTGGTTAACAAGAGAAGTCAAAGCCAGTATAAAAACCAAAGAGAGGGCATATAATAGAGCTGGAGGATTGGGAAGCTTTTAATAACAACAGAAGGCAACTAAAGTCATTAAGAAGGTAAAGATTGAATAAGAAAGTAAGCTTGCAAATAGTAAAGAGGATACCGAATGTAGTAATGGGGACAACGAAATGGCAGGTGAACTGAACAAGTATTTTGCATCAGTTTTCACTGTGAAAGACTTACACAGTACAGTGGAAATTCCAGGAGTCGGGCCATGAGGTGTGCGAAGTTACCATTACTAAAGAGAAGGTTCTTGGAACTGGAAGATCTGAAAATAGTCACCTGGACCAGATGCTGTACACTCCAGAGTTCTGAAAGAGGTGGCTGAAGTGATTGTGGAGGTATTAATAATGATCTTTCAAGAATAACTAGATTTGGGAATGGTTCTGGAAGATTGGAAAATTGCAAATTTCACCCGACTTTTCAAGAAGGGAAAGAGGCAGACAAAAGAAAACTATACATCAGTCAGTCTGACCTCAGTGGTTGGAAAGATGTTGGAGTCTATCATTAAGGATGAGGTCTCGGGGTACCTGGAGGCACATGATAAAATAGACCGTAGTTTCCTTGAGGGAAAATTTTGCCTGACAAATCTGTTGGAGTTCTTTGAGGAGATAACAAGCAGGATAAACAAAGGAGCATTGGTTGATGTTGTGTACTTGGATTTTCAGAAGGCCTTTGCCAAGGTGCCACATGTGAGGCTGATTAACGAGCCAATGGTATTACTGGAAAGATTCTTGCATGGATAGAGCATTGGTTGATTGGCAGGAGACAAAAAGCGGGAGTAAAGGGAGCCTTTTCTGGTTGGCTGCTGGTGATTAGTGATGTTCCACGGAGATCTGTGTTGGGACTGATTTTTTTTTTACATTATGTCAGAGATTTGGAAGATGAAATTAATGACTTTGTAAAGTTTGCAGATGACATGAAGAGAGGTGGAGGGGCAGGTATTTTTGAGGAAGTAGAGAGGCTACAGAGGGCAAACAGATTAGGAGAATGGGCAGTGAAGTGGCAGATGGAATACAGTGTTGGGAAGTCATGCACTTCGGTGGAAGAAATGAAAGAGTTGACTATTTTCTAAATGGAGAGAAAATACCAAAAAACTGAGACACAAAGGGACTTGAGAGTCCTTGTGCAGGATTCCCTAAAGATTAACTTGCAGGTTGAGTCCGGTGAGGAAAGCAAATGCAATGTTAGTGTTCATTTCAAGAGGACTAGAATATAAAAGCAAGGATGCAATGTTGAAACTTTATAATGCACTGCTGAGGCCTCACCTGGAGTATTGTGAACAGTTTTGGGCCCTTCATCTGAGTAAGGATGTGCTGAAACTGGAGAGGGTTCAAAGGAGATTCACAAATGTTTCCGGGATTGAATGGCTTGTTGTATGGAGAGTGTTTGGCTCTCAGAATTCAGGTTTCAATGAGGTCACCCCTCATTCTTCAATCAAATGGTGAAAGGTATTGATAGAGTGGAAGTGGAGAGGATGTTTCCTACGGTGGGAGAGTCTAAGACCAGAGGACACAGCTTCAGAATAGAGGGGCGTCCTTTTAGAATGGACATGAAGAGGAATTCCTTCAGCCAGAGAGTAGTGAATCTATGGAATTCTTGGCCACAGGCATCTGTGGAGGCTAGGTCTTTATGCATTTTTAGGCAGAAGTTGATAGGTTCTTGATTGGTCAGGGCATGAAGGGATACAAGGAGAAGGCAGGAGATTGGGGCTGAGATCAGTCATGATGAAATGGTGGAGCAGACTCAATGGGCTCAATGACCCAGTTCTGCTCCTAGCAACACTGGGTGGGTGAAGAAAGCACAGTCGACGTTTCGGGCCAAAACCCTTCGGGACCTGCTGGAATGTCAGCTGTGATTTTTTTTTCTATAGATGCTGCCTGGCCTGCTGAGCTCCTCCAGCATTTTGTGTGAGTTGCTCAGAGTTCCAGCATCTGCAGATTTTCTCTTGTTTGTAATTCTGCTCCTATATCTTATGGTCTAAGTTTGTCAATTGATTGCTTTGGAAGGCCAGTAAAAGTACATTGTAGTATTCTGTTCTATTCGTTATTAAGGCATGAATTAATTTTTAGCTTCATTACATGACAGATATGGACATAACTTTACAATATTTCTTAAGTGTAGAAATGCTGCTCTGGTCATTTTCTAAATGTGTGATTTAAAATTCAAATCAAGGCTTGTTACTTATTTTGCAAGGGGAGCCAAGTTCAAGTTGTTTATCTCTAACAGCTTTGGGACCAACCAAAAGTATTTCAGTTCTTTTAGTTTAAGGAAATTATTGCACATCCATTTGTTTTTTACAGCCATGCCAGAAGTCAGAGGATAGGGTGATATCATCGTCAGGCTCTAATGAAATGTTGTATTATCAGGTGTATAACTGTGGAAATTAAGTGTATACACTCTAACGATAGCTCCTTAAAGGAGTATGTAAAAGGGGAAGAGTAGAAGACCAAGACAGCTTCTCTGATCAACACCGAAAGGTACATTGTAGCTCTTAGACGCAAAAAAAAATTCTGTCTTGGAAACCACTTTGCTATGATATGTGCGAAACCAAGTAAGGGCACTACTGGAGAGGCCATCCCAGTTTTCAAGGCGATTTAGAAGAATTTTGTGGTCAATTGTGTCAAAGACAGTATTTGCATAAACCTGAAAAAAATTAGAACTGAGACTCAGTGCTGAGCTTAAGGTCACTGGCAGTTTTGGTAAGGGCCATCTCTGTGCTGTGGCTTGCTCTGAAATGTCACTGAAGCTTTTATAGAGTATTGTTCTCATTCAACCAACTCAACAAGTTTCTGAAAATGACTTGCCTAGGAAGGGAAGATTTAACTGTAGGCCTGCAGTTAGCTCATTCCTCACGAATCAAGGTTTGGATTTTTAAGTGGGGTTTTGACATCTGGAAAGGCTTCAATTTCAAGGGATATGTTAATAATTTTGCTAATAGAATTGAAAACACTTGAGTCCTTAAAGTGTGTTAGGGGCAGGGTCAAGACAGTAAATAGACATTTTACTCCTTATTACAAAGTTGGGAATACCTGTACATTTGGACATGGTCGCTATGTTTTTAATGATGTTGGCTACAGAGATTAACGGTATCTGTAGCTATACTCTCCCTAATGGAAGTAACTTCATTGATGTGAAAAAAATAATGCAGACTCCTCATGTTTTGTGCAAGATGCTTGACTGAGAACATTTTTGGTTGGGGCAGAGTTCAACAGGCAGTTTATAGTTGAGAACAATATTCTAGAATTGCCAATATTCACTGTAATCATCTTGGAAAATTAAGCTCTTCTAGCAGAGTGTATACCAGTGTTAAAGGAGGCCTGTTTTGCCATGCAAACAACTGTGGACTTCTAACCCAGTCTTATTTTTTCCCTCTTAGAGATACTCTACATGATCTCGAGTTTGTGGACAGAATTGTTTGACCGTGGCAATATTTTCCGAAGCGATCTAATCACAAACAAGAGAAAATCTATACATGTTGGAAATCCAAGAATCTCACAAAATGTTGGAGGAACTCAGCAGGCTAGATAGCATCTAGGAAAAGAATACAGTTGACTTTTTGAATCTACTCAAGCATTTTTTCTCTAGTCCTGCTGAAGGCTTTTGTCCAGAAACATCGGCTGGCCTGCTGAGTTCTCCCAGCATTTTGTGTGTTTTACCAAGTGATTTCTTTTTTATCTCAAGTAGGGCCACTGTGCTTAATGTATTTGTCAAGTTATTGTTGAAAGAATCAACCATTCAAACTGAAAATCTGACCAGAGATCAGTACTGGGATGACTTTTATTTGTGATTTAGGCTGACAATAAAAATGCTGGAAGGTTAAATGTTTGAGAAAAGTCTACAGTAAATGGCAGGTGTCTGAGCAGAAGACTGGTGTTGTGGGCGATGGGAGATCTAAGGTTGTGTGCCCAGAGACCCGAGTCCTTTGGGCACAGAGCTCAGAAAAAGTGACGCAACGGACTTTTAACTTTGTAAACCAGCGACTTGTTTATGGCTCCCCTCTCGCTGTGAAATGGACACTTCCCTTTCTCCCTTATTAGGGAGCGTGAGAGCCTGTGGTACGTTGAATGCTGGGTGAACAATGTAGTCTTTGGGGTGACTGCAAGTCTGTGTCTTTGTTGCTTTGCTCAGGCTTGAGTGCTCAGTGGCGGATGCCGATGCTTTTTTTTTTGTCAGTGGGTGGAGGGGGATTGTTGCTTGCTGCTGCTTATGTGCGGGAGGGTGGGACTTTGGGATTCTAACCTTTAACTGTCGTTCATTCTTTGGGGCACTCCTCTGTTTTTGTGGATGGTTGCGAAGAAAGAGCATTTCAGTATGTATATTGTATACATTTCTGTGATATTAAAATGTACCTTTGAAACCTTTGAGATGTCTTGAAAGTATTGAGGTACAGAGGGACATGGAGTGCAAGTCTGTAGTTTCCTGAAAGTAGCAACAGAAGTGGACAGAAGAAAGCACATGGCATTTTTGCCTTCATCAGTGGGGGCAATGATTACAAAAACTGGGAAGTTGTGTTGCAGTTATATGAAACTTGGACCACATTTGGAATATTATCTGTAGTTCTGGTTCCCTCAATATAGGAACAATATGGAGGCTTTGGGGAGGGTGCTGAAGAGGTTCCCCAGGGGGTTGCCTGGATTTAAGTATGTAACTCTTAGTAAAGATTGGACAAATTTGGATTGTTCTTTCTGAAGCGTTAGTGGCTGAGGAGGTAACCTAGTACAACTCCCTCAGCATTGTTCTGTGACTCCATTCTGTTGTTGCACACAATGGATTGGGACTCTGTTAGTGACTTTTCTCCTCTTGGAGTGGGGGGGGGGGTGGTGAAGGAGTTTATTCTTCAGCCCAGTCTGATGTGATTCGTTCCTTATTTTGACACTGACTGCTGGTTTTAAGTACTACAGCCAACACAATCAATAGCCCTGTATTTATGCCGTTGAAACCCCTGTGAATTGTGGTGGAACCAGTTCATGAGGATTGTCTGTTCGAAAAAGTCGTGGATACGGTCCAGTCCATCATGGGTAAAGCCATTCCCACTATTGCTGCAGGATCCACCATCATCAGGGAACCCTACCACCAGATTCAGGAACAGTTACTACTCAATCATCAGGATCTTGAACCAGAGGGGATAACTACACTCAACTTCACTTGCTCCATCACTGAAATGTTCCCAGAACCTGTGGACTCACTTTAAGGATTCTTCATCTCATTTTCTTTATATGTTGTTTATTATTTATTAATGTATTTGCACAGTTTGTCTTTTGCATGCTGGTTGAATGCCCACATACTATCTTTCATTGATTCTATTATGGTTATTATTCTATTATGGATTAATTGAATATGCCCACAAGAAAATGAACCTCGGTTGTATATCTGTACTTTGATAGGAAATTTGATTTGAACTTTGAATTCCTGCCACTGTATTTCTGAGAGGGACGACTTGTCCAATAACCCAATTGGATTGTTTTGTGAAACATCTGGCTGCTGCAACTATTCTGATTGATAGATGTCAAAAGCCAAGGTAACAATCTTCATGTGAAATGTCAGTAAGGTAGTGAGACTGGGCATGTGAGGGACAAGCAAGCAAAATTGAGGATATTTGCATTTTTCTCTGTGAAACATATTAACAACAGAAAATTCATGCTTAAACAGATGAAATGTACAATTTATAATTTATGGGCATCATTTAGTTAAACTATTGATTTAGGATTCCATGGTGAACTTGTGTACTGTATGTACATGTTAATCAGGTGAAGTCTATCGACCCTTATTCTGTTTACACAGTTGTGTTCTGGACAGATCTGATATCTTATTGACAGGCCAAATCCATCTCCATTCGAGGACTATTTTACTGCAAACTTCACTGACAGGTTCACTGATGGAACTGTACATAATAATGAAAAGCATCATCATAAATATTTCAGTAGCAATCAAATTTCATTTCATTTTGATAAAGATAAAAATGATTTGTAACTTCCTCTTGGATTTCTTCGACCTAATATGCAGTATTTGTGCTCAGCATGGATTAAAGTCTATCACAAAACAATTATACTGCAACCCTGACTGCACAGTGTGCTTCAGCATGGAGTCTCCTGGGCAGGCGTCTGAGATGTTAGTTGGTGAGCAGTGCATGTTTGACTTTGCTGCTGCAGTAATTGAGTGTATAATTGCATGGAGGAATTCATGTGTATCTGAGTTAGAAGAATAGGTATTAATAGGAGGAAAAGATGTTCAGAAGAAATCTTGCTATCACTGGCAGTGAGTTTGCCACTGAAGATCAAGATCTTCTCTAAGTAACCAGATGATATGGGTAGGCTGACACTCCAGGGAGAGTTCTGACAATTTCACTGAGTGCTACCTCTGGTACTATATGACTAGTTGATAGAATGGGCTTTTGTTGGTGTGGTTTTTTGCCAGTCCATCACCCATACTGAGACTGTCCTACTTGTTTAAACATTAGTTTCTATTGAGGGCTACTGTTGTGAACTGCTACTCTAATGGAACTATGATAGTACTAGGTAAGATTTTTAAACGTTCTGCACTTTATCATGAGTTACCATGCCAAAGGCAAAGAATCCATGCATGCTTGTGTATATGCAAGAAAATCCCTTCATGGACCTGGTGTGCAGTACTGTTTTTGCAGTTGTTGTGCAAGTGAGAATTCCTCGAACACTTACTTTTTAAGTGCTTGCTGTCTGTTTCTTTTTAAACTAGGCAATATTGATGCCACTTGGCCATTCAAAAATTTCTCAGAACAGTTGCATAGTTTTCTTGAATGTGCTGAAATATTGCTTTAGAATTGAAATTGTTAAGCTTGAATCGTCTTTGTGCCATTCAGTTGAGACATTTATTTCTGTTTTGTCCTTGATGACTGAGCCACCAGTTATCAGGGATTAGTTACTCATTGTGCAGTCACCAGGTAGAGAGTAGAACCTTTTCCAGTGAAAGAGCAGAAAGAGCAAACTAATTCATTTTAATGCATTAGTTTTCTGTGTTATTAGTTGTTCCTCATCCTCTAAAGTGAAATGAGTTACAAGATTAAAGAAAGTATTATTGCTTGCGGGGTAGCTGATGGCCTTTGAGGATTACCACCTTGTCATGGTGCCCATTCGCCTTGGATGCCATGCCACTGGACCCTGACCTCTCGTGTTAAGAATCGCATGGTGGCTGCCTGTGCATCAGCCTCCCCACGTTAAACAGTCACACACAGGCGTCCTTCATGAAAGGAATAACCCTTTGGGAGAACATTGAACTTGACTTGATGATGAGCTTGTGCATAGTCCGTCAGTGATTGCCCACACTCAAACTTGGGTATTGAAGGAATAACCCCAGCTTCTCCGCTATTTATGTCAAGTCCCTCTCATCAGAGAGTGAACCAACATTGTCGAAAGCATGGTCACAAAAGGATGCTGTTATTTTTGTTGCCTCTCAACATATGTGATTGAGCAAGTGGATACTGTGAATGAATCCCAAGCGTTACAAAAGGTATTAACATGTGAAATTAATTCCAATGAACTGTGATACAGTGAGCAGCTTGTCTTGCGTACCGTTCATTTAGATGAATTCATTAGTGTGCATTGATGTAGAACAAGGTAAAACAATAACAATGCTAAACCTATTAAGATGTCTTTAGTAAGCACAAAATACAGCAATACTTCGTGTATTAGTTAATGATAAGCAGCAATCAATACAAATGATAGCAATTTGTCAGTTAAGTAGTGTTAATAGTGGAATCCTCCCTTTCATTTGTACTGTTATGTTTTCCAACTGTTAGTTATGGACCTTGAGCATATTCTATGAGTTAGTTGTCTTTTGCTTAATGAAGTTTCTATTGTGTAAGTATGTGACTGGAGAGCATTTGTCAAAGCCATGAGGGAACCTTCAGAGCCAGCAGAAATCTGTTCATTTGTGAAATGATGCAAGACCTTCATTCTTTTCATCAGTCAATATTTATTCAAACCTTGTATGAATGTATAGTACAGGCATTATTTGCAGAAGTAATATGATTATAAATGCCCTAGGCAATATTAAAAGGTTTAAGTGCTCTGGATGAGAGCTTCATTTTCTGTCTCTCAGTTCAGCCAAATAACTAGCCTTTCCCCTTTACTTTTGCATGGAATTGTAATTGCCACATCCGGTCATGTTCAATATAAAGATGATGAATAATGTATTTGATATTTAATGGCATCATGTGGTGCAGTGTCAGGAAGAGAGCATAAAAAAAAGTTTGGCTTAACAGTTACATGTGTAAGATATTTAAAGGCACTTTAATATGATTAACGTATTCCAGTTAATCAGAATCTATTTGATGCTACAGTACGCTCCTTTCTCGTTAACTAGCATGGTCTAAAGCTTCCTCATACACTTTGAAAATCATTTGCTTAGAAAATTGATTTTGCTGACTGAAATGATACCTCAAACATTACTTGAAATAGTTTACTGACTTTTACTTCTATTTTGAGAACCACAATCTCAAAATTCATAAAACCATATGCTAGTGGCAGCATTAATAATGTTTGAATATATTGGATAAATTCCTGTTTGTTACATATGCTTCAATTCACAATTTTCACTTGTCAGTTGTCTAAATGTATCTGTAAGTAACAGCCATCGAAAACTGCACATGGTGCGCAGGTCTGTGACCCTTGGATATGTTTAGTATAAAAGTGTTCTTGGTGGTGGGTACAGAATTGAATTCCTTAACAGGATAACAGGACCTTGTATCTTTAAATGGAGATTTAAGAGACTCCAGATGCTCTAACCTGGAACCAAAGTAAACTGCTGGAGGAATTCTAAGATCCAGGCAGTATCTGTGGAGGTAGAGGGATGGTCACTGTTTCTGGTCAGTCTGCATCCTTTGCCTTCACACGTGTTGCCTGACCTTCTGAGTTGTTTTTGCAGCTTTCTCATGATTTCAATACCCATTTTTTCATAATAACTGTCTTTGTCACTAAAAGTGCATGAGCACAGTAGTCAGAATTGTGTTTTCAGCACTGGGTTCAAGACTTCACTCATGACTTAAATCCAACTGTTCTTAAGATGAATTTTTTATGTTGTCGTCTTGTTGCACTTTTGCTCAAAAATCTTATCTAATATTAATAGATTTGCTACCACATTTAGGAGCGAACTGAAGTAAATTAATCATTGGAAGCATCTATCCTGTCATAGGTCCATTTTTCCTTTGTTCATCTTGTATGTTGCACTGTTGTGGCATTAACATCCAACTTGGGAGGTCTGTTAATTACAACATTAAGAATTCCTGAATACTGTTTGTGAGCAATCAAAAATATTTATTGAGGGCTTAATGTAAATTCTGATGGGCTTGGAACATCAAATGTTGCATGAGATCAAAAGATTAATGTACATGAAATTTACATGTCAACTCAGTGAATTAAATTAACACGCAGTAAATCATAGAAGGGTTGCACTGTGAAATGAGTTTGAGCTTGCCCCTCCTGGATTATTCATTATTTTCCTAACTAATGACAAACATCATAGTTGTTTAAATCAGTGGAACGTTAGGAATGCTCTTTGCTCTGCAATTAAATTGGGAAATGTTTTTTTCCACACTGCATTCCTCTGTATAGAAACACAATTGCAACTATTACTCATTGCTTCCACAACCTTGGTGTCCTTCAGAAGGTTGAAAGGACCCATTCTCAATGTAGAAGATAAGGCCGTGAAGGAAATTGAGATGCATTGATTCAGGCTTTATACAAGGTAATTGGCACTTGGACTTGTCATTGAGAATGAATAAGTTGAATTTTGAATAGAGGTCATTGAGCAGAAGAAGAGAGTGTGCGAGTGGAAAGACTACTAGGAGGTCACAATCCATAGAAAGAACAGAATGAATCTTAAAATTTGAAAGATTTAGTCTTTTGAAAAGAAATTTCAAAAACGAAACCAAGCCTTTACAGCTTGTGAATTTATTAGTCAAACTCTTCAAAAGCTACATGACAAGAACCACAAGTAGGTCAGTATTGTTTTGAATAAATATGATTATAAAAGCCATATTATAGATTGCTACAAATAATGTATGCCTCATTATAAAAGTAGCTTCCATGGGTATGTACGTAAGGATATTACATGTCAAAGGGTGAAATAATATGGTAGTAATTCAAATATATAATGGTTGTTAAGTGGAGACGGCCGAGAAGCAATGGTTTATTGGCACATGTATTGAGGTTCAGTGCAAACCTTTAGGTGCCATCCTGTCAGATGTTATACATAATTACATCGGGCAGAAAAATGAAAACAGTGCAAAAAATAGTGTTGCAGTTGTGAAGAAAATGCAGTAGTTAGTTAAAAATAAATAAATAAATAAATAAATAAATTATAAGGACCCTGATAAGGTAGATTGGGAGATCAAGCATTAATTTTCAGCACATGAGAGATCTGTTCAAGAGTCTGGTTTAAAAACACATACAAAAGCTAACATTAAATGCCAATAATCTTAACTGATCGCATAGCAACCAGCATATAAGAAAATATTTTTGAAGCTAGCTACAGAAAGCACAAGGTCTTTAAGATTGCTCTACATTGTGTACTTGGTGTTAAAATAGTGTTGTGGGTCACCTTCTTGCCCCTTCTGAATACCCCATGAAAATCGAAATTGATCACTGAGGTTCACAGCTGAATGGGTTCAGTTCTGAAGAGCTTTCACTTATTAACATGCTTCAAATTCACACTGATGTTTAATCTCAGTAGCTTTAAAAGGAGCATACTGGGATAAAGCAACACTCTGAGCTGCTGGAGGATGTTGCTACCAGACCAATTGTTGCTTCAGTGATGAGTGGTGGGAGTGTGATCTGAGACGCAGTAGACAGATACAGATTAAGTATGGTACACATAGAAAGTCTTTGTGTATAGTAGTTGGAGAGCACATGCAGGTTTATAACCAGGGGTATTTGTAGGAATAAAACCAAACTTGGCCAATCAAACAGCATCTGTAGGAAGCAAAATTACTTCTGTTGAAGGACTTTTAAATTGAGTAGTTAATGGCTTTCTCTTTATGCAGATGCTGACTGACTGGCTGAGTTCTTCCAACATTTATGTTTTTGTTTCAGGCTTCATTATCTTTCAGGAGTTGTAAGCAGAAAATGATTGCACTGTATGAATGATTTCCCTTTGGGGAAAGCTTGTAGTTCGGCCAAAGATCTATGCCTACATTGTCTCCTGTGTACTGGGGGAGAAGCTGAAATCTCTCCTTGAAAAAGGAGTTTGAGCATTTTAGCTCATACAGCAGTGAGGAGCCAGTTGTGAGTCATGCCAGAAGTCACCAACAGCTGCCTGGAATGATTCTGTGGTTAAGCTGAGAATGACGATGATTCTGATCTGAGGTGAAGCAGGGAAAGTGCTTATGGGGTAGGAATTAAGGCTGCTGGAGGCCACAAATTAATAGTGAGGGTAAAAAAAGCAGTTTAACTCCCTCAAATATAGCTTCAGGGAGTATTATGTTAGCTTCTGTTTGCCAGATCGGTGAAACAGCAGAAGAATTTTGCATATAACATATGATTGATACTGTATTATGCAGATAGGAAGACTCCTTGCAAGAAGTATCAATGAAAGGACAACATTTCCAAATGTCCCTGCAAAGATCTAGTGCAAGAAATAATCAGCGATACAAATCAAATGAGTAGTTTATTTACAAAAATATAAACATGATTGGATTTGTCTGATCACATTTTGGGAGGATTTTTTTTCTCTTTGCTTCTTTCATATAAATTTGCGGAAGGAATAGACTTTTCAGGACCATAAATGATTTTGAGTTTAATGTTGAATCAAAATGTTTTTTCTCTTGCTGCACAATTTTTGCTTATTTCAATGATATTAAGTGGTTTTATGTACTGCTGAAATCACACAAATTTCATGATATATGTCAGTGATAATAAACCTGATGCTAATATTCTCCATGAAGGTTTTGAATTCATTTTCAGTCTGGGTTTGGCTGAGGACTTGACAATTGCGTACAATCATATTATAGTCTACAGTGAGGTGACAATTCAAAGTGGCATAAAATGGCCGAATCTGCCTGCTGATGATGACTGTACAGATACCCAACAGACATCCCCATAATGACCAAGGAGAAAAATTGCTATCTTCCATCACTGTCTTGAATCAAATTGAATTTCCTCTAATTAGTTAGTCCCTGTATCAGCATAGATCAGACAGGCTCTTTGTTATCTTTAGCAGAAGGGAATTAATACTATTCAATCTCTTATCAAGTAAACAATAGCTGCAAATGCAAGGAAAAATCTGAGTACATTGTGTAAAAATAGTTGTCAAATGGATTTGATTGACATTGTATTATGTTTTCCAGAGCTTGATATTTCCAATAGTCCTCAGTAGTTCACTTGAGATTTTGGTCTGAAGTTTATAAAATGGGTGACACATTGCAACCAAGTGTTGTTTTTATATACGGAGGTTCAGAGAGCTGCAAAAATAATGCCCTGGCTAGATAGGTAATCTTCTAAATCATTATAATAGTGACATTTTGTTCCTTATGGAGTAGTTGAGCATTCTGAAGGAGATTTGGCATCAACAATTTTATCACATGACAGGATCATATTTTGTTAAGGCAGGGGAATAGTACAGATTTAGTACAGTACATCAACACCAAGTGCTCCCAAGTTTATAAGGTGATTTGGTGCAGAGCAAGGCTTTCATTTCTGCATTATTTTCTTGACTGAACATGGCATCAAAGTTTACAGGGACTGGAGTTGAGGAGGAGATTAAAAAAAAGAATCAGCCATGATTGAATGGCAAAGCAGACTCGATGGGCCAGATGGCCTAATTCTGCTCCTGTTTCTTATGGTCTTATTCAGCCATGTCTGTTAAGTTATTTCAGTTGTGCCGTTTAGTTAGCTCCCTCTTCCTGAACAAGTTGTAGTTTAGAAACTTTATTTGTCTCATAACTTTTAATAGGACGCAATATGGTGTGGATTAAGAAACACTTAACTGAGGTCATTCAAGCTTCTTTCCTCTACATGCCCAGAAAAAAGCACCGGTAAAAATGTACCGGAGGTAAAAGTACACACATTTGTCTTTGCATATAACCTGCTGTGAATCTGAGTGTGTAATCTTAGGCAATACTTGAAAGCATCATGACAATTCCTGCATTTTTTCCCCTGGGGTTGCCTTTTAGGTCACGTCAGACTGAAGCCCGTCATTCTGTAAAGTTCAACTTGTAGCACGGTTGCAAAACGGTTTATCCACGTGCGCTAATGCTGGTCAACCAATAACATGACTAATGTGATTATTTCTTCCATTTGCATTATGTGCAGCCTTAATGTGCATGCCAACATTAGCTTAGGATGTTGATTGTCAAAGTATATAACCAGGAAAGGGTCTACATAAAGGCAAATTGAGATTTGGTTTGCTGTATCAGCTGCAATATGTAACAGAGTGGAAATGAAATTTTGACCTTGCCTGCAGCACACACTGCCTTAACTGAGTAGTGTCATGGGGTACTAGTCATTAATGTTTGATTCATTCACTATCTGGGATCACTGTTTGGATAAGTAAATGCAGTTGTTCCTGGTATCCCTGAAGTAAACCTAGCATTGTACTTGGATTAGCGACAGCATGTAAATCATTTTCAATGGGGAATGATGGATATTCGTAATGAATCAGAAGTGTTAGATGTGTGGCTTTGAGAAACAAAGAATAGTTTATTTTGTATTGAGAAAATATTCTGGATGAAAAACTAATTTTTATTGTTTTTCATAGTTGTTCATTATCTTACAATGCCTCGAAAGTATTCAGCCCTCAATCCTTTGTTCACATAAATGAGTATTACAACCAAGGATTTTGAT
This sequence comes from Mobula birostris, assembly GCF_030028105.1. NCBI lineage: Eukaryota > Metazoa > Chordata > Chondrichthyes > Myliobatiformes > Myliobatidae > Mobula > Mobula birostris. Next base: position 154,743,099 of record NC_092373.1, read on the forward strand.
AAATTTAACCGAAAACTTTTCTTTATGAATCACGTGCTCTTTTTCGCAATAGAGCCCAAAAAAGCAGGGAAATTTGTAAAGCATGAAAAACTAAAAATTCAATATCTGAAATGTCAGCAGTTCAAAAGTATTCATCCCCCTTTGCTCAGTACTTGGTTGAACCACCTCTCGCATCTCATACAGCCAGTAGTCTTTTTTGCTAATTCTCTATTAGCTTTACACACAGGATGAAGCCAGAATTGCCCATTCCTTGCAAAATTGCTCAAGCTGTGCTATGATAGCTGGGGAGCAGCAATGGACAGCAATCTTGAGGTCCTGTCAGATGTTCGATCAAGTTAAGGTCAGAACTCTGGGCCACTCAAGGACGTTAGTTTTCTTCATTTGAATTCACTCCAGAGCTGTTCAGGCAGTGTGGTCTGGGTTGTTGTCTTGCTGAAAGACTAACTTCCTCCTCAGTTTAAGCTTTCTGGCAGATTCTGATGGGTTTCTATTCAGATCGCTCTGTATTTAGCAGCACTCATCTTCTCATCAATCCTGACCATATTTCCTGATGAAACACACAACTCTTACCTGCGAAGTGACTTGGAGCTGCTCTAATTTGTCTATGGGCACAACAGGTTCAGAGCAGATTTCATTTTATTGGCTTGTCACTCGACCCTGGAACATCTGGACTTTGAAGATGCATAAATCAGAATGTTCTTCAGAGATGCAGCTCAGCATTCAATGCTACCACCTTCTTGAAACTAATCATTAAGTTCCAAGACGTGCCTCAATACCGTATGCAAATACATCCGCAATTTCCTCACTGGTTATTTTGGTTTAGCAACAATATCTCCTCCATAATCATTTCAGCACCAGCCATGTGCTTGGTCCCCTGCTCTGCTCACTTTATACTTACAATTCAGAGGCTAACCACAGCTTCATTGTCATTCTAAGTTTGCTGATATCACTGTTGTAGGCCGAATCAAAGATAGTGACAAATCAGCATATAAGAGGGAGATTGAAAACCTGGCTGAGTGGTGCCACAACAACCTCTCACTCAATGTCAGCAAGACCAAGGAGCTGATTATTGACTACAGGAGAAGGAAACTGGGGGGTCCATGAGCCAGTCCTCTTCAGGGAATTGAATTTGGCCTCCACCACAGTCTGTGACAGGGCATTCCACAGATTCAGTATTCTCTGGCTAAAAGTATTCCTCCTCACCTCTGTTCTAAAAGATCGCCCTTCAATTTTGAGGCTGTGCCTTCTAGTTCTGGACAAACCCACCATAGGAAACATCCTCTCCACATCCACCCTATCTGGTCCTTTCAACATTCGGTAGGGCTCCCCCCCCCCCCCACCCCGCATTCTTCTAAATTCTGATGAGTACAGGCCTTTGCATTTCATCTTTTCCATTCTTGTGGCTTTTTTAATTGTCTTTTGTTGAATTTTAAAAGCTTCCCAATCATCCAACCTCCCACTCACTTTTGCTACCTTGCATGCCCTTTCCGTGGCTTTTATGCAGTCTTTATCTTCCTTTGTCCTCCTCACCTACCTGTCTCTGCTGTTTGAGAACTTCTTCCTCTGTGGGACTTACCTATCCTGTGCCTTGTGAACTATTCCCAGAAACTTCAGCTATCATCTCATCGCTGCCAGTATCTCCTCCAATCCACCTGGGCAATCTCCTTTCTCGTGTCTCTATAATTCCTTTTACTCTATTGAGTCACTGATACTTGTTCCACTTGCAAGCCTAAGTGCTGGGAGGGATGAAGGGACAAGGGAGTTGCGTAGGCAATGATCCCTTCGGAAAGCAGAAAGTGGGGAGGGGAGGGAAAGATGCGCTTGGTGGTGAGATCCTGCTGGAGATGGCGGAAGTTACACTGAATTATGTGCTGGAGGCTGGTGGGGTGGTAGGTGAGGACAAGAGGAACCCTATCCCTGGTAGGGTGGTGGGAGGATGGGGTAAAGACAGAAATGCACAAAATGGAAGAGATGCGGTTGAGGGCAGCATTGATGGTGGAGGAAGGGAAGCCCCTTTCTTTGAAGGAGGATGACATCTCCTTCGTTCTGTAATGAAAAGCCCCATCTTGAGAGCAGTTGCGGCAGAGATAGAGGAATTGAGAGAAGGGTGATGGCATTTTTACAAGTAACAGGGTGGGAAGAGGTATCGTCCAGGTAGCTGTGAGAGTCATTGAGTTTGTAATAGACACAAAATGCTGGAGGAACTCAACAGACCAGGCAGCATCTATACGGTCCTGTTCATTGTGGGTAAAGCCATCCCTACTGTTGAGCATACCTATAGGGAGTGCTGTCTCAAGAAAGCAGCATCCATTATCACAGATCCCCACCATGCAGGATGTGTTCTCTTCTCACTGCTGCCATCAGAAAGAAAGTGCAAGAGCCTCAGGGCTCTCAGCACCAGGTTCAGGAACAGTTATTACCCCTCACCATCAGGCTCTTCAACCAGAGGGAATAATTTCACTCACCCCATCAGTGAACTGTTCCCACAACTTAAGGGCTCATTTTCAAGGATTCTTCACCTTATGTTCTCGATATTTATTGTTTACTTGCCCATTTTTAAATTTCATATTTGCAGAGTTTACCTTTGCACATTGGTTGTTTGTCCGTTCTGTTGGGTGTGCTGTTTCATTGATTCTATTGTTTTACTTGGATTTGCTGTGTATGCCCACAAGAAAATGAACCTTGGGTTTCTATATGGTGACATGTATGCAATTGGATAATAAATTTGCTTTAGAAACATAGAAACATAGAAAATAGGTGCAGGAGTAGGCCATTCGGCCCTTCGAGCCTGCACCGCCATTCAGTATGATCATGGCTGATCGTCCAACTCAGAACCCTGTACCTGCCTTTTCTCCATACCCCCCATCCCTTTAGCCACAAGGGCCATATCTAACTCCCTCTTAAATATAGCCAATGAACTGGCCTCAACTGCTTCCTGTGGCAGAGAATTCCACAGATTCCCCACTCTCTGTGTGAAGAAGTTTTTCCTCATCTTGGTCCTAAAAGGCTTCCCCTTTATCCTTAAACTGTGACCCCTCATTCTGGACTTCTCTAACATCGGGAGCAATCTTCCTGCATCTAGCCTGTCCAATCTCTTTAGAATTTTATACGTTTCAATAAAATCCCCCCTCAATCTTCTAAATTTCAGCGAGTATAAGCCTAGTTGATCCAGTCTTTCTTCATATGAAAGTCCTGCCATCCCAGGAATCAATCTGGTGAACCTTCTCTGTACTCCCTCTAAGGCAAGAATGTCTTTCCCCACATTAGAGGACCAGAACTGCACACAATACTCCAGGTGTGGTCTCACCAAGGCCTTGTACAACTGCAGTAGTACCTCCCTGCTCCTGTACTCGAATCCTCTTGCTATGAATGCCAGCATACTATTCGCCTTTTTCACAGCCTGCTGTACCTGCATGCCCACTTTCAATGACTTGTGTACAATGACACCCAGATCTCGTTGCACCTCCCCTTTTCCTAATCGGCCACTATTCAGATAATAATCTGTTTTCCTGTTTTTGCTACCAAAGTGGATAACCTCACATTTATCCGCATTAAATTGCATCTGCCATGAATTTACCCACTCACCTAACCTATCCAAGTCACCCTGCATCCTCTTAGCATCCACCTCACAGCTTACTCTGCCGCCCAGCTTCGTGTCATCCGCAAGCTTGGAGATGCTGCATTTAATTCCCTCATCCAAGTCATTAATATATATTGTAAACCACTGGGGTCCCAGCACTGAGCCTTGCGGTACCCCACTAGTCACCGCCTGCCATTCTGAAAAGGTCCCGTTTATTCCCACTCTTTGCTTCCTGTCTGCCAACCAATTCTCTATCCACATCAATACCATACCCCCAATACCGTGTACTTTAAATTTGCACACTAATCTCCTGTGTGGGATCTTGTCAAAAGCCTTTTGAAAATCCAAATATACCACATCCACTGGTTCTCCCCTATCCACTCTACTAGTTACATCCTCAAAAAATTCTATGAGATTCGTCAGACATGAGTTTCCTTTCACAAATCCATTCTGACTTTGTCCGATGATTTCATCGCTTTCCAAATGTGCTGTTATCACATCTTTGATAACTGACCCTAGCATTTTCCCCACCACCGATATCAGGCTTTGAACTCTGAAATGGGTTATTTTCTCAGGAGTGGCAGAGGCTGAGAGGAGGTCAGGCAGATGTATAAGACTTAGAGGCTTAGAGGCATGATATCTTTTTGCCAGGGTGGAAATGTCTGATGTCAGAGGGCATGCATTTAATGTGAGGGGTAAGTTCAAAGGAGATATGAGGGACAACTACGTGGTTTTTTTTTAAGGGGTGGTGGGTGCTTGGAATCCACTGTTTGGGGTAGTGGTAGTAACAGATACGTTCGGGACTTGAGAGACATTTAGATAGGCACATGAATGAGGGGAAAATGGAAGGATAATGGACATTGTGTAGGCTGAAAAGAGTAGTTTAGTTGGCCATTTGATTATTAATTTATTTGGTTCATTTATTTGGGCTGAAGATCTTTTTCCATTGCTGTTTTCTGTTCTGTAATGTGACATATACGTACTTGTATAATCAATTTACTTTGAACATAACTTTGCAATGCAGGAGTCACCAGCATTAGTTCAAACATTCAGTTAAAGTGAGGCAAGGTAAGTGATGATAATGAAACATGTCGTAGATTTCATTTTCTCCAGTACTTGGTAAAAATCATGAGGTCTGAATTGGAAGATCGCTGAAAAGAACCCTTGACATTGGTTTTTCTGTTTGAAACTTTAGCATCTATCATTATGAATAAGATCCACTGATAATAGGAATTGAGTAATTATAAACTTACCAGATTTTGTATTTCACATGCGGTATAGCGGTGTGTCAGATAAGATATGTAAATTACATACATTATTTTTGCCAACACTGCACAATTCAAATGTGCTTGCTAAAGAAAACACTGCTTTATAAAGCATGAACCTTCTCAAAGGTAATATGCAGAGCTGCAATAAAAGGTGTGGATTATCTGTTGCCCCACACTGCATCTCAATTTTCAGAATATTATTATCAAGGGAGCCTCTAGATTTTATCTTGTCCATTAAGGAGATGTCAGTGGTGAATCATTTAAAATGAATAAGCTGCTGAAAGAATAGAAACTTATTTATCAGTGAATTATATTGGTTGTAGAAACAAATTTTATATCTCTTGTCTTCCTGCGAGAATATTGTGTGTTTATTTGAAGCTTCAGCTAGAATGTTGAGATCCACTACTGCCTTCAGTGTGTCAGCAGAGCCTTTAGGCATCCGTTAGTCTCGTGAGACCATGGATTTGCACCTTGGAAGGTTTCTAGGGTACAGGCCTGGACAAGGTTGTGTGGAAGACTGGCAGTTGCCCATGCTGCAAGTCTCCCCTCTCCATGCCACCAATGTTGTCCAAGGGAAGGAAGGGCACCAGGGCTGATGCAGCTTGGCACCAGTGTTGTTGCACAGCAATGTGTAGTTAAGTGCCTTGCTCAAGGACACAACACGCAGCCTCAGCTGAAGCTCGAACTAGCGACCTTCGGATCACTAGACCAACGCCTTAATCACTTGGCCACGCACCAACAGCAGAGCCTTTAGTTGGTTGACAAGCAGGGCATTTAAGTTTCAACACCTCAGATTTGGCACAAAACTCATGGTCAGCCTGGTTAAGACATATACTGAATGGTAAACCTCTGAGATATGTGGTAGAAAAAAGGGAATGGGAAATGCAGGTCTATAATTCCTTGAGAGTGGCATCCTTGGTAAATGGGATCATGAAGAGAGCTTTTGACATAAAGCATTGAATACAGGAGTTGGGAAGCTAAATTAAGTTGCAAAAGATGTTGGTAAAGCCGTATTTTGAGTATTTTACGAAGTTCTGGTCCCCAATGTACAGGAAAAAAGATCAGTAGGCTTGAAATAGTACAGCGAAAATTTACTAGGATATTCACAGGACTTGAAGACCTGAGTTATAGGGAAAGGTCGATCAAGTTAGGACATCATTCCCTAGGGTGAATGCAAGTAGGCTTTCCCCCTGAGGTTGGGTGAGAGTCGAACTAGAGGTGATAGGTTAAGGGTGGGAACTTGAGGGGAACCTCACTCAGAGTGAGCGTGGAACAAGTTGCCAGCAGAAGTGGTAGATGCAGATTCAATTGTAACATTTAAGAAAAACTTGGATAGATATATGGATGAGTTGGGCATGGAGGGCTGTGGTCTAGGTGCTGGTAGATGGAACTAGGTAGAAGATCAGGTCAGCATGATTTAGATGGGCCAAAGAGTCTGTTTCTATGCTGTTGTACTCTAAAACTCAGATTAGGCAGTATTAATCCTTGTCCTTTTATTTGCTTTGGAAATTTGGATGACTTGCAGCAAGGATCAAAAGGCACTGGAAAAATGTCACTAACAAATTTTCTGCAAAATGCTCCACATTCACTGGAAAGATGTCAACACATACCAATGTTAATGGAACAAGCACAGAATCCTGAAGGAACTCACTAGGTCAGGCAGCAGCTATGGAGAGGAATGACCAGTCAAAGTTTTGGGCTGAGGTCCTTCATCAGAACCTGTTCATTCCTCTCAGTAGATGCCGCATGACCTGCTGAGTTCCTTAAGCATTTTGTGTTTGTTCCTATGCAGAATCTCTTGTGCTTATACAAATATTATTGTCCTGTCCCAAGCCTTTTTCTCAGCTCCAAGACAGCAACTGTGCTGCCCCTGTTCTTCATACCATGCTCCTGAAGCTGATGTTCTATTCCTCATAGATAGAAAAATTCTTTGGGAATGTGTTTACTTTGCTGGAAGAAACCGGACATTTTGACTGTGTGATATAGACCACGTTAAGGCAGATAGAATGAATTTAAATTGGCATCATGATCAGCACAGTCAATATATGCTGAAGGACTTGCTCCTTTGCTGTGCTGTTCCCCAGGAGCCTCCTGGCACAACTCAACCTCCAAGTGGAGAAGAGGCAATCAGAATGACATTGAGGAACATTTCTATGTGTCAAGAGTACACAAATTCTTGTGTATGCAGTAGGAGTGCACCACTTAACAAGCTACCTACCTGTTTAACCTTATCTTCCCTCTTCTGTGCAAGTGTCCAGACTTACCACGTTAGCACCTCAGAAATTTCAGCCCTTTATTAAGGATTAGCCATAAAGGCTTATAAGGAGGCAGTTAAGAGTTAAATAAGTTAATATTTTTAAAGGCATAACTTTTAATTTTAAAACATCTGTTACTGAATTGTTGATTATTTTATTTCCAAAGCCTAATGAACTAACTTTTCAAAATGGATTTTCATCCTTTGCCCTTCCTTCATCGTTACCTCAAAAAAAACATTTTGTTTCTGGTACCTCTTGATGAAACTTGGAGAAGTTATGGTTTTGCACTGTATATCCATACACAAGGCAATGATGCAGGAGAATCTGTTCTATTGCAGCATTGTAGGAATTCTTAGAGAATCAATAAAGGGTCTAGTGGCCATCCTATCTTGTTGACTTGGTACATTATTTTTCGCGTATGTGCTCACACTCCATTCTTAATTTCACTCATGCAAACACCCAGAGTAAATAAATATCTTCTCATTGAGACCAGAGACAAGATATTGATAGTGTATTGAATGTCAGCTTTGTATTGACCAATTCAGAGAGTTAGTGAAAATTTGTTCACGATATGAGGGGAAATGATGTAAATGTTGAAAAACCCTGCATTTCTGGAGAAAATGAAAAAGCTGAGAAGCCTTATTTCAAATAATTCATTGAGGTTTATAAGGAATTCATAATAAGCACAAATAAAGATTACTTGGTTTTGCTTGAGATACTGACATACAAATGTTCAGAATACAAGGGTGTTGAGGGTTGGGTGGGCGAACTGCAGGTAGGAAAGAGAACCTATTGCTGAGTTTTCTATAGTGCAAGAAGGTGGTGGGGTGATGGGTAGGGAGAAGTACCTGTTGCTAGTTTCTGAGAGTTGATGCTGTTGCTGATTTGTGGTTTCCAAATAACTTGGAGTACAGTCAGGTTTCCAGTGTCAAAATCAAATCCTACTCATCTTGAAGAATGGTTTCTGTCATGAATAATGATACAAGGTGAGCCATTGTAACATTTCATTATTGCAATGGGCTTTGTGCTGAAATTGCCAATACTTCACTAAGCTTTCTAAGTGCCAAATTGTGCAGATTAATTTTGCCTTAAGTTAGCAAAATAACAGAGGCTAAAAGAGATGTCTTTAATTGTTGAGTCTTCTAAGAACTGAAAGAAACTTGACACCAATGTCACTGAGTACAGATAAATGAACACCAATAATTTTGAGTAATAGTTTCTTCATGACCTTTTTGTTTTGAAAAAAGAGCAACAAATGTGGATTTTGTGCAGTGCTACTTTGGCCATTGAATGAAATCATTAAAAATGACCTGTTCTACCATCATTAAAACCATTGATTTCTGTATTCAATGTTTGTGGAAAAGGCATAGAACAATTAAAATGAATTTGTTAGATTCATGGTGTTATTGAACAGCATGCATGGCTAGCTTGTATTTGACTTAAATCTCCAACGATCCCTCACTTATTGCCAAAGTGGTCTGCAGGTTATTTGCATTGCAGAACACAGAACTGCTGTGAAGTCAGTGAAAGTATACTTAATAGGATAGGGTTGAACGTGTGTGGGAATCTGCAGGGATCTGTATTTTAATTCAAACTTAAGTTTTCCGGAGTCTAGTGTGAACCTGAAATCTCTGGAACTCTTCTATGAACACACAGAGAGGAACGTCATCAGGACACTTAAAAATGGCTTTCATTTCCTTCTGAATAGGATTAGTCATTTTTTAATAGAACAATGACACGGGGGAATATTGCTGTTGAACAGTGAGTAAAGTTTGGATAATAGGAGATGATGATCAAGTGACTGGAATATTTGTGGATAGGCCCACAGGAAAATAAATCTCAGGACTGTATATGGTGACATATGTTCTTTAATAATAAATTTACTTTTAACTTTGAAGTCTATTCATTTGACAACTAAAAGGGAAGTGGAGAAGATCAGAGATCTTCAGGTTTCCTGTATTCTATCAATGTCTTCATTGTAAGCCTTTGTCGAATGTTTATTGAGATACAGCTTGCAATAGGCCCTTCTGGCCCTTCGAGCCACGCTGCCCAGCAACCCCAAATTTAACCCTACCCAGATCATGGGGCAATTCTCAATGACCGGTTAGCCTACTAACCTGTGTGTCTTTGGACTGTGGGATAAAACCAGAGCACCCAGAGAAAAAACATGTATTCTGTGGGGAGGATGTACAGATTCCACTGGAATTGAACTCTGAATTCTGATGCCCTGTGCACATTAGCTACGGTGCTACCTTGGAGCCCATCCAGGGTTGTCCAGCCATCCAATATTATTCAGTATTCCCAATGTTATGTATGTTTCTTGGAGAAGCTTGGAGTCAGAGGAAATAAGGAGTGAAGTAAATTTGTTATTTTGTGGTGAATACACTAAGTAAACCACATTTTTAATTGAAATGGCAATGATTATGTTACCTAAATTCCAAAATAATCCTGTCTTTTTGATCTCCTATTGATCATTGTATAATATGCTTTACTTTCAATGACTTGCTTTCATCTTTTCCCTCGTTTGAATTGGTATTGAGTATCCTGGATGAATGGTTGTAATCAGTAAGTGCCTGAAAAATCTTTATTTATCTGTTTAAGTGCAGGTGAGCAGTGAAATACTTTAGAAATATATTGGGTTATTTTCAGGAACGAAGCTAATCCATTCTACTCCATTGGTGTATTGTTAATGCATCAGAGTTGATTACACTTGCAGGCCTGTAATACTGTATATGGTCCAGAGAACAAATGACTTCCCTTGTGGGGATTGTTCTTATTTTATTCTGGGAAGGAGTAAATCTTATTTTCTTTCATGCAGTGCCTTAACTGTAATATTGCAATGCTAGTGATTGGAGACAGATTTCAGTGAAGCATGAATGACAGTGGTAATTTCTTGACTGTCACATATGGGAATATTTATAAAACCATCTTTAGATAAGTAAGCACCTTCCATTTTGCTTTCTATTTCCTCCTCCACCCATGACTGGAATTGCTGTATTCCATTTACTACTGAATAGTTTTGTTCCTTTCTGCTCCTCTGCAACTCCTGCCTTCAAGCTTATCTTTTTATTTTACTCTCTCATCTCCCCCTTTTCTATTTTCAAGCACACACGCTTCTCACTTGACTGAACTTCCTTTCCTTGCACTCAGTAGTCACTGAATTCTCTCTGTAGTTCCCATTCACCTTGCCCACTTCTCCACTGATGTCACTGACTCTCTGTCTACTTGCATTGTACATCATAAAGAGGCAATTTTTATCCCTCAGTTGTATTTCTCACCTTCCTCCAATCACCACCTTGCCCATACCACCCCAATGGGTCAGCATTTATAGATCTGTTTAGTGTAGTTTTAAGATTCTAAAAAATGCACAGGTAATTGGTTTCTCGTCTTCCGTTCCTCCAAATAACCTGAATGAGCTCATCATTGGTTCAGCAAAAAGGCACAAATACTTGACAGCATGATGTTGAAAGATAATATTGCAGCAAAAAACAATGGCAGTTTGAGGCTTCTTTCCTCCTCAATTCTGAGGGACTTGTGGGGTGGGGGGACAATTGGACTGCAAATTTCATTTAATTTTATTTCAGACTCGGTAGATGAAAATTTGCAATACCAGTGACACTAAATGTAATCATTCCATTAATTGACGTTTTAATTTCTTTATCCTGTTATCCCAATCTTTTGTTATGTGATCAGTATATTTAAATATTAAAAATAGACTTTTTCCAGAACATTTATCATTCTATGCTACAAAGTAACATTTATTATTTTACAAATTTTTGTTGTGCTAAGATTGTCACAGCAAAGAAAAGTCCACCAAGACAGGTGAATGAACTTATGGGAAAAATATTGTAGAAGATAAGAATGTAGAAGCAGTGATTTTTGTGTGTGTGGTGTGCCCTTTACAAAATTCAGTGAACAATCAATTCCATGGGAGTTCGGCTCTCCGGCATCGTGATGGATCAGATTCATCATCCAGCTTGTAGTAAGGTTGAGGGTCGGTTTCTGCACACAAGATAGAATTCTATCTATCACAACCACATTGATGAGCTCATCACAAAGCTGCAGAGAAACACGCCGCTGATTGATAATGGCGAAACATCATTAGTTTGACTAGAGCAACCCACGAGACTACAGATAGCAACATCTCATTACTTGGTTCGTCGTATATTTTTAGGAGCTCGCTGACATTTTCAACAATACGACAGATAACATTTGAAGAAACTGGAGGCTGATATAATTTTAATCTGCCATGTTACCTTTTCTGTTCTGCAGACAGCTGGTATGATTGGATGAGTTCATGTCATGGCTTACTGTAATAAGTCAATTTACCTGGTGCTCCCGGCAAACAGAAATGCTTCTTTGTCTTCAACCAGTGCAAATAATTTGTGGTAAAAGATTTATTTGCCTTTTTAAAATTTCCAGTGAGTATTTTTTTTTTAAAAAAATCTTATTCTTGAGGGGTAAATTGACCTTGCCAAAGGAAAACTGCCTGACACTGAAAATTTTCATAGATATGGCACTGGATATAGTTTAGTGACATTTCTTACACTTAATACTATGGTTCTTGATTAGTATGTAATGTTATGAGATTATAAATAGGGTAAAAGTTGCATTTTGCTATCATTCTTTCTAGTCACAAACTAGGGCAATTTTTTTACATGTTTAGAATGTACTTCAAATAGCAATTACCATCAAGCCAATTATTACTTTAACATAAAATTAATAGATGTTTGCTAGTCTTGGATGTGAGGGTGTGTGGGCAAAGGGTTATGGAGTTGCATCGCATCAGCCAAGTTATTAAATAGCAGAGCAGGCTCATTGACTTGTGTTCCCGTTTCCTTGTCGAGGAACCTCAAGCAAATGTTGCCTTAACTTCATTTCAAGATGAAAACTGCAAGAAATGTGCCGATTTTGTGGAATGTTTTAAAATCAGAAGGAATGTTGCATTTATTCCAACTAACTCCCTGCCAGTGAATTTTTTTTTTGATTTTGGGTAGATGCTGATATAGTGTCAGTAACTTACTAAATGATTCATTGAAATAGAGATTAGTTCTATGCAGGACAATAGGTGAGTACTGGTCAGATCTGAAAGATCTCCAAGCTATTTTAATAAATTAATAATGCTTTTCTTCCAGTCCTGTTGAAGGGTCTCAGCCCAAAACATCGTCTATTTATTCTTTTCCATAGATGCTGCCTGGCCTGCTTAGTTTCTCCAGCATTTTTTTTTGTGTGTGTGTGTATATGTGTTGTTTGGATTTCCAGCATCTGCAGATTTCCTTGTCTTTATGCTGTGAAAGATTCTTAGTTTTGAACGAATCTTGATAGAGGTGTGGATGAAAACATCAGCTTGCTGTGTTCCATGGATGTGCAGGAGTTGCTGGGCCAAATGGATATTCAAGATGGTGCATTCCTGCTGCTTATGCAAAGCTTCTGTGTGCTTTTGATGCATATTTACAGTTCTCTGTCATCCTGAATACTGGTCCTTCACTTGGAATGGTCTTGGGTCAGGAGACAGTGAGCTGTTGTCTTTCTTCAAGGGATATTTCAAGCAAGTTTTTGACATTTTTTTTCTGTCTGTTTCAGAATTTGGATTAGTCTGTTTGAGGTTTGTCAGGTTTGCAATGCAACCTGGCCAGTGTAGTCACATGGATGGAATAACAACCCCAGTGCTGGGGGCAGGATGCTGGTGAAGGTTCACTTAACATTTCAGTGAAGTTGAAGGATTGCATGGAGACAATGTCAGTGATACCTTTTTGAAGTAAAGAACATGCCAGTGGATCATTTTTGCCCCCCATACCATATTTGTATACTTACCACAAGTTTTGGTAACATTAGCCCAATTTTACTTGATTCAGGTTTTACTTAATCAGCTAGTACCCAAGCATAGTAAATTCACTAATGGACAGTGATGACAACTGCATTGAAGGTGACAAGTTTTCACCGAGTCAGTTTTGGGAAGCGTGTATGTTGTTCTTGAACGATTAGGTGCATTTTGGAGGCAGATTGTAGGTGTGTTTTTTTTTTGAATGATGGGAAGAGAACAAGAGACAGGTTACACTCCTTAGCCTTGACAACTTTGCTTTAAACAAAGGATAGTGATTGCTCATCTCACTTGTTAACTTCTTGGGAATAAAAGACTATGCCGTTAGAAAGATTCAACAGATGTATGTAAATTTTGACTGCTTAAATGGGCAAATGCAAATTGGTTGCCAAGTTTGGATCCTATGCAATTAATTTATCCACTGTGTGAACAAAGACTTTCAAATAACTTTATAACAATAGTATTAAACAAAGAAAAAAATCTGATATATAAATTTCTTCCACATTGGACGATATTTGGCTTGTAGTTTTATAACATCCTGGCCATATTCTTGTGAATTTTGAGCATCACTACAAATTGGTATTTTCTTGCTGCATTCTGCCTCTTATAGCAAGTCTTTCAAATGATATCACGGTATAAAACTACACTATAGAAGCAACTTGGTTGTTAATTGTAACTAAACTTTATAAATAGGTCTTGGGGGTGGGATTTGGAACAGTATGATGTTTTCAGAGCTGTAGAGTAGCTTAAATTGTTACCATAGTGATATGAGCTGCTTCCTTGTTGCTGAAAATGAGATTCTCTGTGATATATTCAAGTGGGTTGAAGCTGCCATGCACTGTTTCTATTTTGGAACGTTGCACAATGGCAATTCTGCCCATAATAACTCATGACTTGCAAACAGTTTTTTAAAGCACAGGATTTATTAGTGTTTCACAGACACATGAAAAATCCACAGCTTTCTAAAGGAGGGTGACCAGCCAGAAGGCATTGTACAAATTGGTACCAGTGACATAGTAAGAAAAGGAAGGAGGTCCTGAAAAGAGAATATTGTGAATTAGAAAGCTGAAAAGCAGGACCTCCAGGGTACTAATCTCTGTATTGCTGCTTTTGCCATGTGCCAGTGAGGGGAAGAATGGGATAATTTGGCAGATGAATGTGTGGCAGAGGAATTGGTGTGGGGGGCAGTGTTTCATATTTCTGGGTCATTTGAGATCTCTTCTGGGGAAAGTACCACTTGTTGAGAAAGGGTGGGTTGCACAGAGTTAGGATCAGAAGATGTAGCATCCTGGCGGGTACAGTTAAGAAACTGCAAGGGTAAAAACACCCTGATGGGAGTTGTATACAGGCCACTGTGCAGGAACCAGGATGTGAGCTGAACATTACAATGGGAAGCAGAAAAGGCACATGACAAGGACAATGGTGCAATAATCATGGGAGATTTCGATATGCAGGTAAATCAGGTTGGTGCTGGATCCCAAGAGGAAATTTGTGGAATACCTACGCCATGGCTTTTCAGAGAAGCTTGTGATTGAGCCCACTGGGGGAGCTGCAATTCTGGACTGAGTGTTGTGTCATGGCCCAGGTTTGATTAGGGAGCTTAAGATAACAGAACCCTTAGGAGATGGTGGTCATAATATGATTGAATTCACTCTGCAGTTTGAGACGGAGAAATCGGATGTATCGGTATAACAGTGGAGCAAAGAGAATTAGAGGCATGGGGGCCATGCACTTGGGCAGAAGGAATAATGGTGTAGAATATTTTTTAAGTGAGGAGAAAATTCAAAAATCCCAAGTGCAGAGGTTCTTGGGACACCTCGTGCAAGATTCCCAAAAGATTAACTTCGTTGAGTCAGTAGTAAGGAAGGCAAATGCAATGTTTGCTTTTCTTTTGAGAGGACTAGAATACAAAAGCAAGGATGTAATACTGAGACTTTATAAGGCATTGGTTAGACTGCACTTGGAGTATTGTAGGTAGTTTTGGGCCCCTTATCTGAGAAGAGATGTGCTGGCATTGGAGAGGGTCAGGAGGAGGTTCACAGGAATGATCCCAGGAATGAAAGGGTTAACATATGAGCAGCTTTTGACAGCTCAGAGCCTCTACTTGCTGGAGTTTAGAAGAATGAGGAAGATCTCATTGTAACCTATCGAATATTGAAATGTCTAGATAAACTGGATGTGGAGAGGATGTTTCCTGTATTTAGGGAGTCTAGGACCAGATGGCACAGCCTCCGAATAGAGGTACATACATTTAAAACAGAGATGAGGAAAGTTTTCTTTAGCCAGAGGTGGTGAATCTGTGGAATTCTTTGCACAGATGGCTGTACAGGCCGAGTCATTGCATATATTTAAGGCAAAGGTTGATAAATTCTTGACTGATCAGGGAGTCAAAGTTTACGGGGAGAGTGTGGGAGAATGGGGTTGAGAAAATCAGAATCAGGTTTAATAATCACCGGTTTATGTTGTGAAATTTAACTTTGAGGCAGCATACAATGCAATACATAATCATTCAGTTTTTTACCTCTCTGTGTCTGCACAGATTGTGGTTTACTGGTAACTGTAGGAATGATTGTGTTAAATGCTGAGCTGTAGTCATACACAGCATCCTGGCACAGGTGTTTGTATTGTCTAGGAATGGTAGACCAGACCTGATGCTTAATTCTGCTCCTGTGTTTCAAAATGGGAGCAGAGCACGACATTTGGTCCTTCACTCTGAATCTACTATATAATATGATCATGATTTCTCTTTCCCAACACGATATTCCTTATCTATCCATGCCTCTTGATGCCTTTTGTCTCCAAGTGTAGTGAAAGGTTCAACTTGTATCCTTGAGTAACTCACAAAGTAATCTAACCTTAGCATTACCTGTCCATCCTGTTTGCACGCAATCAGTTAGCAAACGTTTTACCACAACAGAATAATTAAAAGTCATTTGTTTGGTGCAACATTCTGCCCATAACACATTTCACTATGTTTTGATGCACAGTTGACAAGAATGTGGTACGTACATCCTGGAGGACCTGGAGGAAATGTGGGCTGGATAGATTACCAGTAGAGATTCAACTGGCCCAGAATGGTGTCATAGAATTATAGAAAAGTGCAGTACAGTTCAGATCGGCTACAGCATCTCCTCCACAATCTGCATCAGCACAAGTGCTTAGCCTCCTGCTTTACTCACTTCATATCTCTGGCTGTGTGACCTGTGATTCAGCTCCAACACCATATTCAGGTTTGCTGATGACACCAGTGTCATTGGCTGAATCAAAGTTGGTGATTCAGCATACAGGAGGGAGATTGAAAAATTGGCTCAGTGGTTTCATGGCAACAACCTGTCACTCAATGTCAGCAAGGCCAAGGAACTGATTGTAGACATCTGGAGAAGGAACCCAGAGGCCCATGAACCAGTTCTCATTGGAAGATCAGAGGAGGAGAGCATTAACAACTTTAAATTCTTGGGTGTCACTATCTCAGAGGACCTGTCCTGGATGCAGCACTTAAGTGCAATTGTGAAGAAAAAGGGGCTGTACCTTTGCTTCCTTGGGAGTCTGTGGAGATTTGGCATGACATCAAAACTTTGACAAACTTCTATAGATGTGTTGTGAAGGGTATATTGACCAGTTGCAACACAGCCAGGTCATGGAAACACCAATGCCCTTGAGTAGAAATTCCTACCAAAGGTTTTGGGCTGAATCCACTACATCATGAGTGAAGTCCTTCAAACCATTGAGAACAACTACATGAAATGCTGTCATCAGAAAGCAGCATCTATCATCAAAGATCCGCACCAACTAGGCCAAGCTGTTTTCTCACTGTTGCCATCAGGCAGAAGGTACAAGAGCCTCAGGACTTGCACGGCCATGTTCAAGGACAATTATTAGCTCTCAACCATCAGGCTTCTGAACAAAAAGGGATAACGACATTCACTTGTCCATCCATTGAGACCTTCCAACAACCAATGATCTCAGGTTAAGGACTCTTTATTTTATTATCTCACGTTCTTGTTAGTTATGTATATTTGCATTTGCACAGTTTGTAATCTTCTGCAATCTTGTTGATCTTTCATTGATCCTGTTATAGTTACTAATCTGTGAAATTGCTGAGGATGCCTGAAGGAAAATGTAGCTCAGGGTTGTATCTTCTGATGACATATGTACTTAGATAATAAAACTTACTTAGAACTTCGAACGTTGAAGTCTTTATTCACTCACAGTATTGTCTCACTTTGCTGATCTCGTTCACCTGCATTAGGCATGTTTAACTTTATTAATTTGCCATCAAGATATCTGTCTAAATACATTGTTAAGTGTTGTAATAATTTATACCTCCATTATTTCCTGCAGCTCATTGCAAATAACTGTTTATTTCTCTCCACAACAGATCTCTACCCTACTGTATACTTTGACAACCTTCCTTGCTATCCATTACTCCACCATTTAATCTCGAATAAAATATTCAAAATCTGTTTTCAAATTCTATTGATGTTCATGCAGTCATTGTAGTTTAACAAATGAGAATGGAGGCTCTCCAATTTTACTCCAGAACTGAGAACAGCCATTTGAGCAGTCAGCTTTCCTTTCAACAAAAGAGCCTCCTGCAACATTATAGATTTTTTTTTCCAGATTGCAGCAGTAGAGAACCTAATTTATATTCTAAAATGAGATCTGATCTTTGGTTTTGAAATGCTGGATTATTTTTAAATTTTAAAAGGTTTATTTCACAGTGCCTTTTTACCATCACATTGAAACAGTCATCAACTTTTCTGTTGTGCCTATAGAGTGTGTGCACCCTTTTCCAAGAAGTAAGCAAGTTGGTCATCAGTACCTATGCCGAATGTCTATAATTTCTGGTGAATACAGACGTCTTACTTCAAAACTTTTACCTCAATTGTTTCCTTCAAAATTAACAAGAAAGTGTTCTAAACTGTGTCGTTTTAATACTTTGTAGATCCAACTTGGGTTATGTAAATGTTCACCTACCGAGTGTTCCTTGAGCTTAAATGCAATAAAAATCCCAAGTGTCTTCATTTTGATTTTGTTATTTAGATATGACTACTTTTTTTCCAAGGAAGCTAAAACCAGTTGTCAGAAGGAATTATCTTTATTCTATGTTAATTTCTCTTGGTTTAAGATGGCTCCATGAAGATGGCTCCATGAACATGGGTGACAGCTTACTGGTGGTTCACATCCCAAGAAATTTGACTAAGTGCTGCTTTAATAATACTTTATATGGAAAATTGTGGTAAACAATCACTGCAAACAATGAAGAGGCAAGTGAAGGCAAACCTGATCCAAGGATAGAGGTATGCGAGACAGAGCTGGTACAAGGTCAAGGCATGTTCCAGGAGAAGATCGAGTCAGAGTAGGAATTGGAGACATAGTTGGAGCAAGCAGAGTGAAGAAGAGCTGAAGTGGAGCTGTTTCAGAGCCCATCCACTTAAACCAGGAGCAAGGTTTGATCCATCCAAGTGCTGCACTGATTTGTATAGGTCAAGAATGGGCCGGAAACAGCCCAGAGCATATCATTGTAGCAGAATGAGGGTCTGAGGGATGACCCAATGCTTGGACAATTTAAACACCAGTCCAGATGGTTTGAAAAGGCAGGTGTCAGGACCAGAGGTGAGGGTCCAGTCAGTTCTGCTCCGTGATGTTTTACTCTGCTCTTCTCAGT
The DNA here is from genome assembly GCF_030028105.1 of Mobula birostris. Classification (NCBI taxonomy): domain Eukaryota; kingdom Metazoa; phylum Chordata; class Chondrichthyes; order Myliobatiformes; family Myliobatidae; genus Mobula; species Mobula birostris. Next base: position 154,761,691 of record NC_092373.1, read on the forward strand.
ACTGAGGCTATATCGTACCCTGGCTGCTCCAGGCTTGGTGTCTGTGAGCTTTGGGGTGATTTGTGTGATAGACTGTGACTATAGGTCCTCTCCACTTGCTCTCAGCTTCAGGTTTCTGGACTCAAATTTTTTTTCTGAATTCTGATGCTTTATTGTTTGCTTGATTTCATTTGTTTTTTTTTTCTTGCAGCGCATTGGGTGTTGATCTTTTTTAACTTGGGCTTTTTCAGGTTTCTTGTTTTGTGGCTGCCTGTAAGCAGGCAAATCTCAAGGTTGTATAATTTGCACATATTTGATAATAAAATGTACTTTGAACTTTAAGCATTATTCAGTATGCATTTTGATTCCTTAGAGTAATATGATCATTAATTTGAAAGTTTTTGCTTTCAACTGGCCCAGAATTTCTTCTCAAGGTTACGGCAAGGCTTAAGAGAACTTGTCATTTGCTATAACTTGAAGCAAACGATTATTAGTTAAAACTCTGACAGAAATATGCTGCTTTTTCATTGGCTTTTCAAATTCTACCTCACCATCAGTTTTAGATGGTGTGAAGTTGCTAAATACTGCAGCAGATAATTAAAAGTCATGGAATATTTAAGTTCATTTTTATAGTCTCAGCAGTGCAATAATTATTTTACTACAAAACAGCATTCCCTTCTCTTTTCTCCTTTAATTCAGTCTTTCTTGCCTTTGTGCGTGACAGGACATGAGATTTACGAAATTTGATTTAAATACCTCATCACTTATACTTTTAATTCTGAATGACAACTATTTGCTTGTATTGATCAGGTCTATCGTCCTATTACTCTGCTGTGCCAACTCATATTTTTGACAATGGCCTCCTAAAAGCAGGGCTTGGACAAAATTCTTAAATGTATTTCTCTGAAAGATCAGTGGATTAAAGTACATATCAACAAACCTCATTACCAAAAAAATCTGGGCTCTCATGTCTGATCCACTTCTCTCTCAGTTCCAATCTCTTGCCTTCTCCCAGTATCTCTACCTGCCCTGACTAATCACGAATCTATCAACATCTGCCTTAAATATACTCAATAGTTTGGCCTCCACAGCCGTCTGTGGCAACAAATTCCACAGATTACCACTTTCTGACTAATAAATTCCTCAGTTCTAAATGGCCGTCTCTCTATTCTGAGGCTGTGTCCTTTGGTCTGAGACTCCCCCAACATAGGATTCATCATCTCTACATGCACTCTATCAAGGCCTTTCACCATTCGATTTCTATGAGATCTCTCTGTTTCTCTCCCCCCCCCCCCCCCCCCCATTTTTTGAATTCCATTAAGCCCAGAGCTATCAAATGCTCCTCATATGATAAACCTTTCAATCCCGGAATCACTTTCATGCACCTCCTTTGAACCCTTTCCAATGTCAGAATATGCTTCCTAAGATAAAGTGCCCAAAACTGCTCACAATACTCCAAGTGAGGCCACAGCAGTGCTTTATAAAGCCTCGAAATTACATCCTTGCTTTAATATTCTAGTCCTCTTGAAATGAATACTAACATCGCATTTGTCTTTCTCACCACTGATTCAAACTGCACATTAACCTTTGGGGAATACTGCATGAGGACTCCAAAGTCCCTTTTGCACCTCAGATTTTTTTAATTGTCTCTCCATTTAGAAAACAGTCTGCACTTTTATTTCTTCTACCAAAGTGCGTGACAGTACACTTTTTAAAGAGATACTTTTTTCATATCCCTCCTTTAGCCACAAGGACAAAATTTAACGTGAACAGAAGTTGTTCTCATGGTCCTGATCAACATTTTAGATATATTTAAGGCTAGTGACTATATTTCCTGGAGAAATTTGAAATAGTTGCTTCATTTAAGCAACAATGTCTTCCAACTGCTGTTTAATAGTACAGATGTGAAAGAGACTTTGAGAAGACTGGTCAGTGTGGCCTGGGAGCTAATGAATGCATGGAGTGACAGGATGGAATGGTCCTCGAAGAGACGTTTAAATTCTGTTTGAAAAGCTGCTGTTAAATAATGGTTCCCAATGCCACACTTCCTCACGGCCTCCCATCAATCTCCTTCCTTCTGCTCATGGCCAAGTTGAATGAGCGCTGACTCTGTCCCAGTAGGTGAGATACTCTTTCCCAGTCATGAAGGATAAAGTGAAAAGTAAAGATCCCCCAGGAGTTCTGGTCTCTGAGAAGTGACCCTCCTTGAAAACCAGAATGAAAATAAAAGTAGATTATAATTATCCAGGATCTAATTCTTCTATTTAAATGTACCATGGGTTAACAGTAAAGAATCATATTCTGGAAGAATTAGAGAACTTTTATTTACAGCTATAAACAAACATGTCTTAACCCCGCCACATGCTGAAACATTCTGGTAAACCCCGTGCTTGCTCAGTGCTGTCCAATCATGTACTGGCACGTTATTGCACGTGATATCACCACAGTCGGCACTTTCTAATTTATTTCGTAGTCTGATCCCAGAGATTTTTTTGGTCTCCCTAAATGCCTTGCTTTTGTGTTTTTAGCCCAAAAGTTTTGGTGATCTTTTCAACCTTACGTAGAAGTTAACTTGGACATAGTTTTGCTGAGCTAAAGCATGACTGCATTTAGCATTGCTGACAAATTTGAGTCTTGGCACAAAGACCAAAATGCAGTTTGAAACAGCATTTGTGTGCTTCATGCTGAGAAATGAGCTCAAAAAGACATCTGCGATCTTGGATAGTTTCATTTGTGCTACTTAAAAGTGCACACAGATGACCATACCAAGGTAACAAACTCGGTCTACTATGTTGGGGGAGTAGGAAAGATCCCAGATTCTTGCTTCAGATTCACCCCAGGAAGTACAAACTCAACCGCTCACGTGGCTGAAGGAAACTTTCTTTATGGGCAATGAGAATAGAGACCCAAATCATTGGAAGGGCAGATGGTACATGGAATCTGTTCGTATTCTTGCAAATGGTGTTTCATTGTGATTACTAGATATCACTTAATTTTCAGTAGAACCCTCTGCTACTTTTTTTTGCTGCTACATTATAAAAGTACTTTGGTGCAAGCTGACTCCAATATCTTGTTAGACCAGACACGTTCACATTGCAATTTTTGGTGGAAGTCATGAGGAACATAGTGCACACTATCATGGGCTCCAGTAAGGACCTTGATTGGGATGCTTTTGTGGTGAGGTTGATGTTGTTACATATTGAGAGAGACTTACCTGGCTGAATATACTAGTCCTCCTCTGCTGTTTCAGGAGGTTGTATAGATCCTGGAGGCAATGACCTCTGTTATGGAAGTTAATGCACATTTCTTGGCAAGACCATGATGGGACCATTGCCTTACTGATGTTGGTGACTGCAGCTGGGTAAACTCAGGTAGAGCTTATGTGTGCATGGTCTTGGCCTGATCCAGCTAAAGGTTAGGTCACTATCACAAAGGAGAAGCTTGAATCTCCAAGGAAGTACAGACAATCCAGGGAGCAGCTTGATATCCTCGTGGATCAGAGATGCCATGAGACTGCAGGTTGCTCTCACTTATTGAGCTACATTGAAGTACAAGTTTGAGCAAGTTAAATTTGAGATCCCAAGCGAATCATGGTAATGGGTTAGGCTATGGTGAATGAGTTTGGTGGAAGGGGGCTATTTCAATCAATGAACCGCCCAAAAAGTAGCAAGAAAAAAAGAACTGCCAAAACTAGAACACAAACCTGAAATGGAGTCCATCTTCTGACAGCGTCAAAGGAGAAAGATCACTCAAAAGCAAGGACCTTCCCTCGAGAGCAGTGAGGGAGAGGAGGAGAGAGACCACCATAGGCAGACAATTTCTCTGGCAGCAGCAAGCAAGAGGCAGGTAGACTTGAACAAAAGTGAACCAGGAACTTCCCTTACTGCTGGCAGAATCAGCCTTTCTCCAATTGTATGGGGCTTTCTAGATTTAGCAATGAGCATTGAAATGCTGTGTGACCCATAGAAAACCTACAGTACTGTGCCGAACATGTCCCTACCTTAGAAGTTACTAGGGATACCCATAGCCCTCTATTTTTCTAAGCTCCGCATACCTATCCAAAAGTCTCTTATAAGACCCTATCGTATCCACCTCCACCACCGTTACCAGCAGCCCATTCCATGCACTCACCACTCTCTGCTTTTTAAAAACAAGCTTACCCCTGACATCTCCTCTGTACCTACTCCCAAGCACCTTAAACCTGTGCCCTCTTGTGGCAGCCATTTCAGCCCTGGGAAAAAGCATCTGACTATCCACATGATCAATGCCTCTCATCATCTTATACACCTCTATTAGGTCACCTCTTATCCTCTGTTGCTCCAAGGAGAAAAGGCTGAGTTCACTCAACCTGTTTTCATAAGGCATGCTCCCCAATCCAGGCAACATCCTTGTAAATCTCCTCTGCACCCTTTCTATGGTTTCCACATCCTTCCTGTAGTGAGGCGACCAGAACTGATCACAGTTTTGTTGGGAAGTGCTAGGAAACATGTTTTGAAGTATTTTCCCTTTCTGAAAGTTTTCACAAAATGACTGTAAATAAGCCAGGTTCTTGTTTGCTTTATCAGAGTGTATACTTTTCAAATCTTCAAGGAGCCTGGAAGGCTTCATGGCTTCATTTGAATAAAAAACAACATTTTCATACAACAGATTCATTGACCGCTGTTGGTTGCTTGGTGCTGGTATAAATCCATATTTCAGATACTCCACACTATACTGACTACAGAATTTTTCCATTTAGTCTGCTTTACTATTTTTGGTATAGATTAGTGACCACGGTCAATCGCCTGTTGTTAAGTCCAACCTCAAACCTGACTCTCTGCTTGAAGGTACATAAGTAGGGCAGCAATATCCCCGTTGGGTCACAGGCTACTGAAATGAGGTCAAGACCATTTGGGTAGGTTCTGAACACCATACCCTAATTCACAGGAATTGTGTAACTGTGTGATTAGGATATGGGAATCGTATTAGCTAATACTGTACTACAATAGTGAATGACAATGGGTGGCTGCTCCGAGAAGTAACACTATTTCAGTCCAGATTTCTCATGATATGTCAAATTGCTATGACGTGCTTCGAACAAAGCCTGAGAGAATGGTGGGTTAGCATGAGGTGATTACATGATAATTGTAACCAATTATGAACTATTGAGGATCAAATGCTTACTATAAGTAACTAATTTCTTAGTTTGTAATCCCTCAGCTGCTTCCTTTGCTACAGAGTATCCCTCTCCCACTGCCCTCTTTATCTTTATTGCCCCCTTAGAAGCTCACACCACCCCCAAGGGGGTGATACTGCCCAGTTTGGGAACCACTGCATTGAAACTATTTAATTAAGCTTTCCAATACTAGTTTGAGAATACTATTGTGATTTAACTCAGTAAATGTTGCAATGTTAAAGTTTAATTTGTTGATCTGTTTGATGTATTTTGAGGCAAGTTCTTTAGTGTGAAATACTATGGCATGGAGCACTAGTTCAAATTCCAGTTCACTTCAAGCTGTATTTTCAGTTTGACCTGACAATACAATGACAACGTTTGTAGTAGATGCAAGCACTGATGATATTGAACTGTAATACAGAGGATTATTCATTAAATTGTGTGAGAATTAACACCCCTAATTTGATATGAACAGCCAAAATGTTTTTAAACATAAAAATGTAATTAAAACATGTAAAATTTCGTTAGCCCTCAGCTTGTGTTGTGCAGCAGATGAGTTTAATTGGTCTCTATAGTAATGCACAGATGTTCAGTGGTGAATAAACAAGTATTTTCTTGTATTCAATGAACAATTAATTGTGCATCGGCACTAGTGGTGGGGGTTAAGTGTGTATACAAATGCTGACTATTGAACCGTTTGGCAGTTGTCTCCTAAATATGGTTTTAAACTTGCATTTTCTGTCCAAGAAACAATATTAGTTGGCAGCGCCTTGGTATTCTGCAAATCAAATGTTCAGTGCACATAAAGTTAAAGTTTTTAGTTTCTTGTCGTTCAACCATTCACATATATACAATTCTTGTCTTAATGCCTGTATGATGGTGGGGGGGGGGGCAAAGATTGTTGTACAGTTGGAACAAACCATTGTCAATGCTAAGGGCCCTGCATACACAGAGCTCCTGATTAAATATCTCTGGTGGACCAGAGATCTCAATGATTCTATTTGGATTGATTTGTAGTCTGTTGTTCTTCCTTTAATGACAATCATGGCTCTGCATTCTGTCACGTTTTGAGTTGTTTATTTTGGTAAATGGCTGTGCAGTCTTCCTATTTTAAAATAAGACTTGGCTGGTGATGGTGAAATTAATAGCATATATAAGAAAATGTGAATTAAACATTATAAAGTTGAACTATAATAAACACTGCATTTTGGCAGCAGTGAATGAATATTCTCAGAATCTGTGTTCAGTTTTTTCATTGTTTTTCAAATTGATTGTACTGACAATGGATTGTGAGCATAAGATTTTCAGTTTGAAATTTAATATTGTCATTTAGACATCGTAGAAAATTTACATCCAGTTTAACAACTTTATTTAGCTACTTGGCAATTCACAAAATCAAATTTGTTCTCTATTTCAGTTATGTCTGTTTATAATGTTTATGCAACAAATTACATTTGTCTTGATTATTGTAATCTTAATAGAATTTGCCATTTAATTCTAAAAGTAGTTACTATTAATCATTAATTTGTCTGTGCTATTTTCTGTCTGCCTTTACAGCAAGTAACTTGGTTAAATTCTTTGTCTGAGCAAAGTGACTCACAGATATATTATGTCTGTCTTGTCTTTGGACAGGTTCTCCCAGTTTAACCATCTTAAGAGGATAATTTTGTTTTGGCTGACTGTTATTTCCATGTGCAGCTGGTATTCTAGTGTCCATGAATTATAAATTATTTGCTATTTTAAAAGTGCAAGTCTAAATTTTAAAGGAAGTCATTTTTAAAAATAAATCTGTCCATGCACAAAATTTTTTGTGCAAACATATTAAAGATGAGGATATTTTAATTCCAATTCCCTCATGACAATGCCTTTTATTTATGATTCTTTCTTTTGAATCTTATCAGTTTTTAGTTCATTTCTGCGAAACATCTTTGTTTTGTGATCAAGAACAACAATGTGAGTTCAGACTCAATGTGCTGTAATGTACCACATGAGAATCATCTTTCATAATTCCATCAGTGTGTTCTTTGTGGAGAAAAGACGATCTGTAGTTGCTGTGCTTGCCGTCTGCTTAAGATGTGCTGATGTGAAAGAATTTCAAGATGAGAACATGAGTACTTTATGTGACATATAAGGCACCTATGAGAGGATAGTTAAGTTACAAAGACTACAAAGCTTATGAGACATCAACAGATAAGATGCGTCTTTGGTGCATGAAAGCCTTTGATGTGAAAATATAACTCCAATTTGTTATTTGAAGGAAATTGTGTAAATAATGATTTGCAAGAGAAGCTAGAGAGTGGTAGTAGATGGTTGCCTCTCTAAGGCCTGTGACTAATGGAGATGCAGGGATGAGTGCTGGGTTCATGCTGTTTGTCATCTGTATCAATGATCTAGATGATAACGTAGTTACCTAGATCAGCAAACCTGTGGATGTCACCAAGATTTGAGGTGTAGTGAATAGCAAAAAAAAGACTATCAAACCTTGCAGCAGCATCTGGGCCAGCTAGAAAAATGGGCTGAAAAATGGCTGATGGAATTTAATGCAGGCATATGTGAGGTGTCCCACTTTGGGAAGCCTAACCAGAGTAGGTCTTGCACAGTAAGCAACAGGGCACTGAGTATGGAAGAACAAAGGGATCAAGGAATACAGGTCCATAATTCATGAAAAGAGCGTCACAGGTACATATTGTATATAAGGTTGTAAAGAAAGCTTTTGGCGCATTGGCCTTCATAGATCACAGTACTCAGTACAGGAGACAGGATGTTATGAAGATGTATAAGATGCTGGTGAAGCCTAATTTGGAGTATTGTGTGTGGTTGACGTTGCGGACTGAAACCCTCCAGGCCTTGATGAAGGGTCTTGGGCCCGCAACTGTTTGCTCTTTTCCATAGACACTGCCTGACTTGAGTTCCTCCAGCATTCTGTGTGTGTGTGTCAACATTGATATCAATGGTCTAAATTAGATCATCATGTGGTTAAGTACCAGAGAAAATTGTATGCTTTTCAGGGAAGTGTAACTTTATTTTTACTGTGTACCCAGTACTGGACACCTGAATGTGCAAGTCTTTCCTTGCCAGTACATAACCTCTCCAACAGCAAACCTCATGTAGTTGTCCTTGCTGGCAACAGATGGAAACTGATTCCTTTTGCACTCAGGGTGAACTACAGAAGACGGGGACCTGATCCCTAGCTAGGGGTAAATAGCCCCACTACCTTTTGGGCAGCCTTGGGAGAGACGAAGTCTATGGGAGTAAACCCAGGCAGCAAATCTGGAGTGGAGCCCCCAAGGTGGCTGGACACCGTTGAGCATCATTCCAGCAGCTCCTGTAGCCGAGCTGGTGCCAGACTTATTGCTTCATAAGCTATCTTTTGGACTACACTGGTGAGGCTGAGAGGGGGATCTTGACAACTGGGCATCTCAGGATCTCCATACCTTCTGCCCAGTCTTGCGATGATGATCATCACCCATTGTCCTTTGAGACGGATGGATGCCAACCAGTGCTGGATGACCACAATATTCACAGACTGGGCAACTTCACAGCACCCAGTGGGCAACTCTGCCCGGCTAATTGGGACGAGTCATCCACTCAGACTCGTTCCCTTTCTCCACCACTACCCACTCAGCAAAGTAAAAGTACTTCAGTTTTATCTTTTCCCAATAGTGTTGAAAGGTCATCAGTCTGAAACCTTAACTGTCTGCTGAACTTCCTAAGTGCTGTTTTCTACTTTTCTTTCAATTCTCCTTACCTGGGTTTTGAGCACAAAGTTGAAGTTGTTTGTGCTGTTCTGGCATTTGGTAACTCCATCATATATGCAGTGTAAACAAAATTCTGATTGCATGTTCATGTGACATCTGAAAGTTCATATGGTCTTGTCCTTGCAGTCCAATGTTACAATTTTACTTATGAGCCATTGATTTGTTAAATGGCTGGCCGTTGTGTAAGAAAATCAACATTGACCAGGCAAGGAATGGAGTGATTCTAGACTATGTACGGACTGATGGGGTGGGGGTGGGGGTTTAATTCAGCACAGGGTTGAAAGGCCTGCCCCTGTGCTGTACTCTTCCATGTCCTCTTGAATTAAGTTATAGAAAGCTTGGCAAAGGCACGGGGAAATATTGCATCAAAAATGTTACTGAAGAATTGTAGTTAATTAAATACAATTTGAGCTATAGCTGGAATAGGTCCATTTACTATGCAGTTAACAGGTATTAGGTCATGGCTGAACAACTTGATCTAAATGTTCCAAAATGTCTAATGTCCAAAACTCAGGCTGAGCCAAAACACTTCCACTCAGTCTCCCCTCACGACATACTTATTTTATTTCAACAATTATTTCACTTCGTCACCACTAAATTATGCACTTTTTACTTCTATCGTATCACCAAAACTTTGCATGATCTTGAGGTGCAGTCTCTTTCAAGCCATACGTAATTAAAGTAAGATCTACTTATCTAAAAAAATGTTCGTAAAGGATTGCCCCAATTTGTCTTAATTGTTGTATCTGTCTGACTTCCTATCATTAGTTGGCATAGATCTTATGTGGAATATTCTGTTTTAGGAATTCAAAGCATTATTTCTTAACTTTCCCACTGCTGGATGAGACAGGTTCAGAAAAGAAAACTTCAGCTTGGAAGTGGAAATTATTAAAATTCCAGGAGACTGCCACATAGCTAAAATTGGTCCTTCAAGAACGGCAGCAGGGATAAGCCAGACCATGAAAAGGTGGTGAGCTTTGCAGCAGTGGTAGGGAAATGATTGGAGAAGATTCTTGGGGACAGGATTTAATCACCATTTAGGAACAGATTGACTTGTAGGGGATGGCCATCAGGTTGAAGGTACTAGCACCTCAGGACTCTCACCATGAGGTTCAGAAGCAGTTTTTACCCCTCAGCCATCAGGCTTTTGAACCAGAAGGGATAACTTCACTCAACTTCACTTGCTCCATCATTGAACTGTTCACACAACCTATAGACTCACTTTCAAAGACCCTTCATCTCTCGTTCTCTATTACTGATATATTTATTATTATTATTATTTTTAAAAAATCTTTGTCTTTTGCACACTGGTTGTCCACCCTGTAGGGGCTGTTTTTCATTAATTCTATTATGCCTATTGAGTATGCCCCTAAGAAAATGAATCTTGGGGTCGTGTTGTGTTTGCTGATATACATGTACATTGATAATAAGTTTACTTTGAACTTTGATTTTTGTGACAAAGGTCATTCCTAAAATTTGACTTTTTTGAGGAGATGACAAAGATGTGCAGGTAAGACAGTGGATGTTGTCTACATGGACTAAGCATTTGATAAGGTCCCTTATCGTAGCCTGGTTCACAAGATTAAGTCCCTTGAGGTCCATGGTGAGTTGGTAACATTGATACTAAATTGGCTTGCATATTGAGTGTGGTGGTGGAGTTTTGTGACCAGTGGTGTTCTGCGAGGTTTTGTGCTAGAACCTCTGTGATTGTGTATTAATGATTTGGATGTAAAGGTAGAAGATCTGATCGGTAGGTTTGCAGAAAAAAATGAGCAGTTCAAGTTATGAATGCTGAAGAAGGTTGTCAAAGGATGGAAATATTTTTGGATAGGTGTCAGCTGAAACAAACTGCATGAATCCCACTTTTCAGCTGTGCATTGGTACAGACAGACTCACATTCTTCAAAGCATATCCATTGACTTCATTTGAAGATGGGCTTGTGGCTTATTTCAGTCAACTGCATACATTAATTTTTGCTTAAAAAAAATTACAATGGTTTCTGATTAATTGGGGCATATTGGATCAATGTATTTTGGCCCAATCAAGGAGCTGCACCATTTAGCTGAAGTTTCACAGAAGCAGTTAAAAAGGAATAAAGATGACTGCTTAACTAAGAAACAAATATTTAATTAGAATACAGAACAAATTAGAACCCAGTACTGTAAAACTATTAGTTCCTAATAGTTACTGACAGGAATTCATTCCATATGCTGCCACGTTCTTTTGACTGTAAGTGAACAAAATCATTGCAGACACCTAATACAGATAATAGACTGCCTTTGAACGATGGTTTCCATGATTGCATCCTCAGTCTTTATTTCCACTGTAACGTTCAAGATGATTGTCAATGCCTTCAATTTCTTCATAGTTCCTAATTTGAAGGAATGATACAGTTTCATTTTCACTCCCAGCTGTTTCTGCATTTTGAAGCCTGAATGCTTGAAACTACAGTGAACAAAACGGTTCTAAATTGTCTTACTGCTTATTTACCACCATGTATCATTGTCAAAAATCACTGCTTTTTTTTAAATACAAACTACGCCATTTAAAAACTGTTTGCTCTCAGCACCGTGTAATGGTTAAATGAAGGAAATTCAGGTGATATTCTGAATTACTTCTTGTTCTTTAAGATTTGTCCCAATTCAGTGGCTACCCCAATTAACTAATGACCCAAATAACTAATTCACTGCATATCTATTTATATAGTGGCTTTCATAAAATTATGTTCAAATGTTTTGCAGCTAATGCTGTGTGTTTGAAATGAGGCTGCTGTTGGAATGGCTAAAACCATTCAAATTTGCAGCTTACATACTTGTAATAGTGATTTTGATTGGGCAGGAAACATTTTAACCAATGAGAACACTGGTCAGTGTCTTTCACTTGGGTACATACTTGATGTGTGTCCGAGGTCTTGATTTTGAGAACTGTCGTATAAATGAAAGCAGTCTCATTCTTCAGGTTACTCAATGACGGGCAGGAGTATGACATGGGTGACCAAGACTTCTCAAAGTATTGTGATGTTGCCAAAACACAGATATTTAAAACGTACACAGGTAATGAGGTGACTTCTCATTATAGGGAGTGAATACTGTGCACAATGAACAACCAAAGTTGGTTGATGTCACCCTTTAGTGGCTGACTGCTCCACCTTAAGTCATGTGCTTGAACTAAAGGATATTGGAAAATGAATCATCAGGCCTTTGATTTGGAAAGTGGCTAACAACTGAGGGACAAGAAGTGGATCGATTAGATACTGGAATGTATTTTTCATAGCTGGGGTGCACAAAGCCAGCAATTGCAGTGGAAGGATAAGGGGTAGCCCTTTTAAGACTTGGATGAATAAATTTCTTCTCCCTGTTAATGGTGCAAGTCTGCTGTCTGTGATGGAGGATTCCATTGAAGCCAAATTATAAAGTATATTCAAAAAAGATTTTGAGTCCTGATGAAGGGTGTCGGCCCAAAACATTGACTGTTTATTCTTTTCCATAAATGCTGTCTGGCCTGCTGAGTTCCTCTCGCACTTTGTGTGTTCCTTGGATTTCCAGCATCTGCAGATTTTTTTTTTTCTTGTTCAAGAAAGATTTGTGCATTTTGTATCACAGCTGGAGGTGGTATAGGGTATTAAAATTGGAGAATTGTCATGGTCATAATGAATGGTGGAGCAAATTTTGGTTCAAATGGCCTACTCTTAGTTTTCAATATTTCTAAGATAGTTTTGGTGAATGGTGTTATACTTGTACCAGGCCACAACAGTTTGCAAAAGGGAAACTGATGGAAGAAAAGTGGAGAAGCAAATATATTTTAACAACCAGAATGGCTTGTTCATCAGGTCAAAATTGTGTTTTCATCCCAGTTTTCTTTTACCTGGACGTATTTGGGGTGTAACTTAATTTTACCTGTAAAATTGTTAGGTTATTTGACTGCTTAATTGGGTAAATAGTCTTTACCCAATGGTCATTCATAGGTTCCTCCTGCGAGAATTCACTGACTGCATCACCATACTGATGACTCTGGACAACTAAGATTTTGCTTTTTGAATACTTCTGGGTGCATCTTCTGGATTTTGGGCTGCTGATCATGAAAGTCACCATGAATTTCTCTATCATGCAACATTTTTGTAATCTCTATTTATTTCAACTCATTCAAGTCAATTAAATGTTGTCCACAATGTAAGCTGACAAATTTTCTATCTTGTCCAGGCATGCCTGGGCATGCTTAGGCATGGCAGATACTGCATGGCAGGACAGATTTTTAGAAAGGCTGTAAAAAGCATCACACACATTACATTGTATTTACATGTATATGTGTACATGTTTGCTATTACATTGATGTGCATGTTCTGTGTTGGCTGATTATTGTTGGGCACTTAAGCGAGAACCCTCAGACACTGAGTACAAACAAAAATCATCAACAAAACATTTTTAGTTTAGTTGAGCTATTATTACAAAGCCTCAGCACCATTATACCATTAAACGCATTGTTCAATAAAAGTTCTTAGCTTGTTTCTCCAAATTCCTAAGTGATACAAGTGGTCTGAAATTATGTGTTTAGCCTCAAGTGCTCTATCATAGCTGCAAAACATTTCTGAGGAAGCAACAATTTCAAAGAAATTTGTTGTCCGTGTAATCCGGTTTAATTTTGTTCTCTCTTAACTGCATCTGTCCCTCATCGTTCTCAACCGACGAACATGGAGGTGAGGGACATCTGAATGTAGTTGAAATAAAATAAAACTACAAAGTTGTTTTGGTGATGGGTTCTGAACCTGAAGCATTAATTTATCTCTCCTCCCATAGATGCTGTCTGACCTGCTGAGACCTAGAGGTATTTTCTGTTCTTTATATCTACAAAGCAGCTGGATAATCTGTCAGGAAATGGAACCAACTGAGTTGAGTCCCTTTTCGAAAAAAAAAGCACTGATAAGATGGGCCAAAAGACCTGTGCCATTTCTGTGCTGATATAAATTTGCCAAACCTGTAGGTCCAGTGACCTATCTGCTTCAACTACTCTATCAGCAATTTCCCCAGTCAATGGGAGAGCAAGCAGAATTTCGTATTTAAGATCTATGCTAAGGATTTTTCAAGCTACAGATGTGACTATATAATAGATTTAAGTACTGAAGATCAATTTCAATTTTGGTTCACTGTACAGATTAAATGGGAGAGAAAGGCCTCTAAATCAGATATGGTTGTACCAGTTGTAGATGTAATTTCTGTATTAAAATTTTTTGAAGAATATTGATAGTAATGTTTGTGAATTTCCTCATTATGCACGTCTTCATTGTGAACTTGTTTCTAAAATTAGCTTGTGACAGTGCAGCATTGCCGGTATCTAAATATAATATATTGAGACTTTGAAAAGAATTACATTCTCTGCATGCTTTTATTAGCGAGCAATATGCTTGTCTAAATTACTCACTAGGAAGCCTCACAAGACTATGCTAATAAGTGTCAGGCATGTGTGAAATGAAGTTTATATTATTGCAAACAAATAACTGTTAACAGTTAAATATACAAAGTCATGATTGTTACTAATGACAGGCATTGAAAAGTATGGACTCCCGATGGTAGTTGGGTACTTGACTGGCAAATAGTAAGATTAATATAAAATTATATTACTTTTTTTTAAATTACACAATGCGTTTTTGGTCTGATGAATGTTATTGCAAAGGTGTTGGTGTGTGCCAGGCATTTAGTCTGTGTTAATGCTTAAATATACTTGTGACAATTCAGATGGCCTTTTGAAAGGCTGCTCCTTTACTTCAACTCAAAGTGGAAGTGGAGTAAATGGTGAAGTTGAGTTCAGTGATTTGGATAAATTATTTCCTCAGTGCCTTTGTCTCTTGGCTTAAGTGTCCAAGCAACCCATTTGATATTGAATTTGTACTGTGAGTGCTTTTGCAAGCTTTGCCAAAGATTAATGAAATTGTCAAGTATAAAAGGAACATTGATTCTAAATGTAGTGATGAGTAAAGTAAATTTAAAATCAGCTACTGAGTGAGAAAGAGGCTTTCAAAGAACCTATGAAATCATACTACTGTTTTGGATAATTGCATTTCCAGTATCTCCACCACTTGCTGGCATGCACCATATACATTAACGATACTTGAATATTTTATGCTGGCAGCAGGAAATGTCACAGTAACTCTGTCCCTACAATCAAAGTGTTTACAACCCCTTCTGCGACTCTGATTTTGAGGCTATTCACCAAGGAAATGGAGAGGAAAGAAAACAATGTCTCTGCATGTACTTAGCCTTTACATATATCTTTCCAATCATAGTGCGGCCAGAGAGAGGCAGTTACGTTGTGGGCATCACTGGGTCGTGGCTTAAAGAAGATCATAATTGGGAGCTTAACATCCAAAGGTACACATTGTATCGAAAGCATAGGCACTTAGACAGAAAGGGTGGTGTGGCTCTTGGTTTTTAAAAGAAGAAATCAAATCCTTAGGAGTTGAAATCAGATCAGAAGATGTAGAATTGTTAATGGGTAGAGTTTAGAAACTACGAAGATATAAACACAATTTCATACATGCCTCTGATCAGTAGCCAGGATGTGGGATACAAATTACAATGGGAGTTGGAAAAGGCATGTAAAAATGGCAATGTTACGATAGTCATTTTAAAAATGCGAGGAAATCTGCAGATGCTGGAATTTCAAGCAGCATACACAAAAGTTGCTGGTGAATGCAGCAGACCGGGCAGCATCTCTAGGAAGAGGTACAGTCGATGTTTCGGGCGGAGACCCTTCATCAGGACTAACTGAAAGAAGAGCTAGTAAGAGATTTGAAAGTGGGAGGGGGAGAGGAATCACTTGATTCTGGGATGGTTTTGGACGACTGGAAAATTGCAAATATCATTCCACTCTTTAAGAAGGGAAGGAGGAAGAAGAAAGGAAATTGTAGGCCAGTTAGATACATACATTATTGATCCCACAGTAAATTAGTGTCACAGTTGCATTACAAGTGCGCAGATAAATATTAGAAGAGAGGTGCAGTAGAAAGAATTTTTTAAAAAAGTTACCACAAACAGTTGAACAGGAGGGGGTCAGCACTTCCCTGCCTACAGGTTGACTCATTATAGAGCTGAAGGTAAGAATGAGCTCATATAGCACTCCTTTGGAGCAGCACAGTTGTCTTAGTCTATTACTAAAAGTGCTCCTCTGTTCTTCCAAGGAGGCATGCAGAGGGTGAGAAACATTGTCCAAAACTGCCAGGATTTTCTGTAGGGTCCTTTGTTCTACCACAGCCTCCAGTGTGTCCAGTTTGACTCCTATAACAGAGCCAGCCTTTCTAGTCAGTTTATTGAGCCTGTTGGCATCACCTATGTTGATGCCATTGCCCCAGCACACCACCACATAGAATACTTTACTCGCAACAACAGACAGGTAGAACATGTGAAGGTGAGGCCTGCAAACTCCAAAGGACCTCAGTCTCCTCAGAAAGTAGAGGCAGCTCTGGCCCTTCTTGTACACAGCCTCTGTGTTGGTGCTCCACTCAAGTCTGTCATCCAGGTGCACCCCAGGTACTTGTAGGTCCTCGCTACATCCACATCCTCAACATCAATAGTAACAGGGAGCACTGCATGCTTAGTCTTCCTAAAGTCCATCACCATCTCCTTGTCTTACTGACGTTGAGCTGCAGATGATTCAGCTTACACCATTTGACAAAGTCCTCCACCAGGGCCCTGTATTCATCCTCCCATCCTCCTTTTATACACCCAACTATTGCATTGTCATCAGAGAATTTCTACATGTGACATGATTCTGTATTGTATACAGGATAAACAGGAGGGAGCCAATACATTCCTCTTTGGGGCTGCAGTGTCTGACTCACAGCTGTGAAGCTGCAAAAACTGTGGTCTACCAGTCAGGTTATCCATTATCCAGGATACAATGGACTTCAGTGCTTTGGAAGATATTGGAGTGCATTATTAAGGATAAGGATTCAGGGTACTTGGAAGCACATGATAAAACAGGCCAAAGTAATCATGGTTTTCTAAAGGGAAATTTTGCCTTACACATCTGTTGGAATTATTTGAGGAAATAACAGGGAGGATAGACAAAGGAGAGTCAGTGGATGTTGTTTACTTGGATTTTCAGAAGGCATTTGACAAGGTGCCGAGCAGACAGTATCTTAACAAGTTAACAGTCTGTGGTATTGCAGGAAAAATACCAGCATGGATAGAAGCAACACACATCAAAGTTGCTGGTGAACACAGCAGGCCAGGCAGCATCTCTAGGAAGAGGTACAGTCGACGTTTCAGGCCGGGACTCTTCGTCAGGATTAACTGAAGGAAGAATTAGTAAGAGATTTGAAAGTGGGAGGGGGAGATCCAAAATGATAGGAGGGGGAGGGATGGAGCCAAGAGCTGGAAAGGTGATTGGCAAAGGGGATATGAGGGGATCATGGGTCAGGAGGCCCAGGGAGAAGGAAAAGGGGGGGGGGAACCCAGAGAACATTGACTTCTCTAACTTCTGCTAATGCCCCACCTCCCCCTCGTACCCCATCCGTTATTTATTTTTATACACACATTCTTTCTCTCACTCTCCTTTTTCTCCCTCTGTTCCTCTGAATATACCCCTTGCCCATCCTCTGGGTCCCCCCCCCCTTGTCTTTCTCCCCGGACCTCCTGTCCCATGATCCTCTCATATCCCCTTTGCCAATCACCTGTCCAGCTCTTGGCTCCATCACCTCCCTCTCCTGTCTTCTCCTATCATTTTGGATCTCCCCCTCCCACTTTCAAATCTCTTACTAACTCTTCCTACAGTTAGTCCTGACGAAGGGTCCCGGCCTGAAACATCGACTGTACCTCTTCCTAGAGATGCTGCCTGGCCTGCTGCGTTCACCAGCAACTTTGATATGTGTTGCTTGAATTTCCAGCATCTACAGAATTCCTCTTGTTAGCATGGATAGAAGATTGGCAGACTGGCAGGAGGTAAATTGTGGGGGATCAAAGGGGGCCTTTTCTGGTTGGCTGCTAATGACTAATTGTGTGCCACTGGTTGGTATTGGGGCCACTTCTTTTCACATTAGATATCAATACTTGATGACAGAATTGATGGCTTTGTGCCAAGTTTTGGATAGTACAAGATGGGTGGAGGGGCAGGTGGTGTTGAAGAAGCAGGATGTCTGCAGATGGACTTGAATAGATTGCCAGAATGGGTAAAGAAGTGGAAGATGGAATACAGTGTAGGGAAGTCTATGGTCATTCACTTTGGTAGAAAAATTAAAGTCGTAGGCTATTTTCTAAACATGGAGAAGATTCAAAAATCAGAATTGCAAAGGGACTTGGGTGTCCTTGTTCCAGATTCTGTAAAGGTAAACTTGCAGATAGTCGATGATAACGAAGCCAAAAGCAATATTAGCATTCAGTTGAGAGGATTAGAATATAAGAGCAAGGGTAAAATCCTGATGCTTTAAAAAGCATTCATTATACTGCACTTAGAGTATTGTGATCAGTTTTGAGCCCCTTATCTGAGAAAAGATGTGCTGGCATTAGAGTGAGTCCAGAGAAGGTTCACAAGAATGAATCTGAGAGTGAAAGGATTAACATATTTGGAGCGTTTGCTAGCTCTGGATCTGTACTCGCTGGAGTTTAATAGAATGTGGGGAATCGCATTGAAACATATTGAAAGGCCTGGAAGTGGATGTGGAGAGGACGTTTCCTATAGCTGGTGAGTCTAGGACTAGAGGGCACAGCTTCAACCTATCTAGAACCGAGATGAAAAGGAATTTCTTTAGGCAGAGAGTGGTGAATCTGTGGAATTCATTGCCACGGACAGCTGTGGAGGCAATGTCATTTGGAATATTTAAAAGAGAGGTTGATAGATTCATGATTAATCAGGGTGTCAAGCATTACAGGGAGAAAGCAGGACAAGTGGGTTGAGAGGGTTAATAAATCAGCCATGATGGAATAGCAGAGAGGACTCCATGGGCCAAGTGGGCCAATTCTGCTCCTATGTCTTGTGGTCAAATAGATATGTGAATAAACCTGGGGACATGAGGGGAAAATGTTGGTTTAAACAACAGGAAATTACCATAAAATGTAATTAATCCAAAGTACTGTATCGTTAACACTTAGGGACACTGCTGATTAATTACTGGTCTGCACCATAGAACAACATTTGCAATAATGCAGTATTGTAAGAGGGATCCATGTTCAAGTTTTAGTGCTGAATTTTTCTGGATGTACTGAGTCTTATACTAAGTATGAGACTACTTGAGAATGCCAGAGTTTATTGAATCCTTAGATTAATCATTTAGAAGTTGCATTTAATTGTCTTGGAAAGTGCACTCTCCATGTACTTCAGAATTAAGTAGATTTCTCATTTTACTTTTTGAGTATAGTAAATGCTGTCTCTATAGATTGTTTTATTGCTGCTCAAAGTGGTCATTAAATTCTGAATTGTTAGACAAAGCATTTCCTAATAATGCAGCACACTTCTGAGTCATACTGTGACTAAGACTCTCCCTCCCTCCAACCCCCCCAGTCATCATTCCCAATTTCTTGAACCTGTGACTGTTTAATGATACATAAATGGATTTTAATATATTTGTCAATTACAATGTGTTTTAATGGTGAGGATGTGCAGGATGACTCTTGTGCTACACATTGAGTTTAGGGGATTGGGGGAAGGACAGGGATGGGTGGTATCTCATGCAATGAGCTAATAACCTGACTTTTTATGATTGGTGTTTATAACTGAATTACAAATGGAATACAAAATTATTTTTATGTACGAAAAATAAAGCATTGGTAATTACTATTTGCTCAAAGGATAGCATGATTAAATAAGAACCCTTTGAAAATGTCATTAATTTTGCATAATGTACTAATTAGGAATGTACAGAAATAACTTCTGCAGCTGCATTTTGACAGGAATTTTTCCATATCTTCTGCACTGCTCTTGACAGCCCTATTCCAAGTTACTGTGCTTAAGAATTGGTCAACTTGTAGGTGAATAATGAAAGGATGCTTAGTGTCCAACAGCAAATAAAATCTGAATTGTCACTTAATTGATTTCTGCTATTGGCACCCTCCCCATCTATTTAGTTCCTTCCTTTCTTAACTTACTGCTTTGCTCAACTGCATCATCTGAGTTAACACTTGGCCAGTGTATCACATGCCATTTACAATCTTGCACTGGCCAATAGGAGCAGAATGTTAATTCTCCTCATTTTTCTTTATGAAATCACAGATGAGGATCAAGATGAGCCCTTCAACCCATTGACTCCATATTGACTATCAGTTGCCCACTAACGCTAATCCTATATGAATCCTTCATCCCAGGTCCTTTCACACACAGTCCAGATTTTACCACTCACCTACACACGGGAGGCAATTTACAGTCTTCAGTTTGTCTACCAAGTTGCATTTTTTGGATGTGGATGAAAGAAACCCACTTGGTTATAGGGAGAATATTCATACTCAACACATTGCATTGGAGGTGGGGATTGAACCAGTATCTTTGGATCTGTGGAGTAACAGCTGTACTAGCTGCACCCTTAATGTACTGAGCCACTGTGCTTAATAGCCACACCCTTACATTGCAACACAATGTGACTGACAATTGTTTTAAAAATGAGGCTTTGTTACACCTTTTTGTAGTTTTAAAATGTTATAAGCAAAAGATTTGATTAAAATGCTTGAAGTCACTGAGCACTACAACACAAAGACTGTAAGACATAGTAGAATTTGGTCATTTGGCCCATCGGGTCTGCTTCGCAATTTAATCATGGCTGATAATTTTTTTTTCCTATCCTCAGCCCCACTCCCTGGCCTTCTCCCCATAATCATTGATGCCATTAGAAATAGGTCCTTCAACCCTTCTAGTCCATGCTGAACTGTTTATCTGCAGAATCCCATTTGCTCTCACCCAGACCACAGTCTTCCACACCCGTCTCATCCATGTACAGAGCCTTGGAAAAGCCTTCGCTCACAAAAATGAGTATTACAGCCTGGAATTTTGGTCAACTTAAGTGAGAATTTTTTTGTGTATCACATGCTCCTTTTTGCACAAAGCCAATAAAACAGGGAAATTGTAAAGCATAAAAAAACAAAAAGTTGAAAATATGAAATGTATTCATCCTCTTTGCTCAGAACCACCTCTGTTCTTTTGGAAAAGTCTCTATGAACTTTGCACAATTTGATGGAGCAAGATTTGCCTATTCCTCTTTGCCAAATTGCTCAAACTGTACCAGTTTAGTTGGAGTGCGGCAGTGGACAGCAGTCTTCAGGTCTTGCCAGAGATGTCCAATTGGGTTAAGGTTAGGACTCTGACTAGACATTTTTCTTCATCTGAAGCCACTCCACACTTGTTCTGACAGTGTGATTTGGGTTATTGTCCTGCTGAGAGATGAACTTCCTTCTATTTTAAGCTTTCTGGCAGAGGCTAGCAGGTCTTTATCCAGGATTTCTCTCACAGATGGTTGCAAACTCAGCTAGCTTCATCATGGGCACTAAACTCTCTAGCAATGAAGACTTCAAAAGGAGAACTCAAAAAGGTGGGGTCCATCATTAAGGGCCACCATCACCCAAGCCATGCTCTTTTCTCATTGCTACAATCAGGGAGGGGGAACAGGAGTCTGAAGACGAGCATTAAATGTTTTAGGAACAACTGCTTTTCTTCCATCACCATCAAAGTTTTGAACAGACAATAAACCGACCTATGGACATAACTTCGCTATTTTTTATGTGTGTATGTATGTAAAGGGAGGGAACATTGACTCAGACCATGAGAGACTTGTGTCAGGCATTTTCATGCCTTACAAGGCGCAAATTGGAAGTCTGTGTGGGGCACCACTCCTCGCACAGACACTAGAGCAATGTATGGTTAAGTGCCTTGCTCAAGGACACAAACACACTGCCACAGCTGAGGCTCGAACTAGCGACCTTCAGACTAGACGAACGTCTTAACCACTTGGCCACGTGCCCAACACATATATGTAAAGCTAAATATATTCCTTATTGTAATTTATAGTTTTTAATGTAGTGCTCTGTGCTACTGCTGCAGAACACTAAATTCATGACGTGTCCATGATATTAAATCTGATTCAGTCTGACTTTCACCTGAACACAGACCCAGTTCAGTGACTTACTCAGTTCTCAGAAATGGGTGTAAAAGCCGATCAGTTCAGGATCAGTGAAGGAGAAGCACTATGTTGTTTTTGTGGTTTTGTAACATGTCATAAGAATGATTGAATGTAACTGGAAGTAGAACTTGATAAATTATAAAACATAGTTGCCTTCCACATTTAGATAATGGAATTTAAGTGTCTACAGTAACAAGCTGACATTGTGTATTTAGTGAGTATTTTTGCAAATTCATTTTTGAGTATCTTCATGCCATTGATACTACCAACATTTGTTGCCCATACCTAATTCCCCTCGAGAAGGGGTTGTTGAGCTGCTGTGTTGAATTATTTGAGTTCTTCTGGCATTTTTCACTGCTTCTTAGAGTGATCTTGCATTTAAACCAGTGACAATTGAAAATTTGGAGATGGTTCTGAAACAAGATGGTGGTATTCCTGTGTACCCTCTGCCCCTTAATATAGGTTAAGGGTTTAGGAAGTACTTTTGGAGAAGTCTGAGCAAGTTACTGCTGAGCATTTTAGAGATGGGGCACCCTATTGAACCACCCTGAACACATTCCTTCCTCTACTTGTGATTTTCATGGACAGTTGCATCCTGGATGATGCTGAGATAAGGTGAGGTGATTTCCATCACATCTGTGTCTTGTAGGTAAAGGCCTTGATGGTTAGTGAATCACTCTCAACAGGAAACCGAGCTTCTAAATTGCTCTTGTTGCTCTGAAATTTGTGTTTATTCCTATTGATCTTCGGATCCAGGGTGGTGAGGTATTGTAATGGTAATACTATTGAATGTCAATGGCAGGTGTTTAGACTCCTTCGTTATAACACGGATGCAAGAAGTTTCAGCACTGGGCTTGTCAGTAGTGTTGGATCCTGATGCTTTTGCAATCCAAATTTTTTTCAGAAGTTAAGAATGAGTCATATAATGAGTTGCTTATGATCTGTTTTATTAGCAAGAGCAAAGGTGAAGGGAGAAGAAGCACGGTGAGAGAAGAACAGCAGAGCAGGCAGATAAAGACTCAGTATTCTGGTTAATATTATCAATGGAGTTTCGGTATAAGACCAATCAAATAGCCAGATTCAAGTAATATGCCTGTCATTGAAACCAAGAAGTTTCCAAAGAGGCAACTGTAACCACTGAAAAGCTCCCTGAATGATTACATGTACAATTCATTCCAATTAATTGGGCCATCAGTTAATCAGGACAGTTGCTTATTTGAGACAACTCTAAAAGAAAAACTAATTGAGAAAATAACCAGGATTGCCTTTGTTTATTTGGGACACTGCGCTACTAAATTGGGACAGGAGACTGTTGCCCAACAGTTTCTAATTAGTGCCAGTCATATGAAAGACTTTCAGTACTCTGGATGAACTCAGCAGGTCAGGCAGCATCAGTCAGAAACGATGAGTCGACGTTTTGGGCTGGAACCCTTCATCAGGACTGAAGAATGAAAGATGGGGAAGGATTTGAAGAATTCTTGTAGCGTCAGATGAAAGACCAGTAATTTGAAAGACAGAGGGATGGGGGAGGGGAAGCATTGACGTCATAGCCCTGAAAACAATGGGTGGTAGAAGAAGGAGGCGGAACCATGAGGGAGCTGGGGGAGGGGGTAGAGTGAAATAGGGATAGAGGAAGGGAGGAACTAAGCATAGGAAAGTTGAACTACGAGAAAACTAACAACTGTACAGTCCAGTCCAACAGTAGCTACAACAGGACTTGTGCTGTAGATTTTATTTTGCATAAAGTTCAACTCAATGATGCTGAATATTTGTCTTGGATATTGTGTGATCCTCTCTCTAATTTCAGGATCATTTGCCTCCAATATCAATGATTTTTATTTTATTTCCTGTGGAATTTTCTCTGGTGCTTCACTGTATCAGAGAAGGGTTCAATCCTGATCTTGGCTATTGTCTGTGCTGAATTTGCGTGTTTTCCCTGTAACTATGTAGGTTTCCTTTAGATGCTGTATTTTCTCCCAGATGTCAAATGTATAGTTTGGTTGGTTTCAGCTGCTGCACATTTTTCTTGGCATGTGTGTGAGCAATGGAATCAGGGAGCAGTTGTTCAGAACATGAGGGGAAAATGGAAAGTGGAGGTACTGTGGGATTAGTGGAAATGAGTGCTTGATGCTCTGAGTAGACTCCAGCCTAGGGCCTGTAATCTGCAGTGTATTGTGACAGGAATTGAGCTAACTGAAGAAATGGCAAAATTTTTTGTAAATAATTTCATGTCAAATAGAAGATCTTGGATTCTTAGAAATCTAATCTTAAAATCAAAAATATAGCTCATTAGAAAAAAAGTCAATTTAATGTTTCAGCACTGAGGTGAATATTGTGCAATATTCCTTGTGTATTTTCAAAATGCTGAATTATTTATGACCACTTTGCAGATGATAAATGATAGGGCTGCACTACAGTAATTTTTAAATTTTTGTTTGCTTTAAAGTGTCATTTCTCATCTCTGTAGCTACTTTACCATTCATTATCACTAAGACCTTGACTGAGATGAGCTGATTAAGGAGCTGAATATTTCACACCATAACTGTACAGGCCTTGGGCACTACGTGCAAAACTCAACTGTGTCCAGGATATTTTAGGATCCAAATCAGGTTTGTTGTCACAAACATGTTGTGAAATTGGTTTGTGGCAGCAGCACAATGCCAGACATAAACATTTTACTGTAATTTACAAAATCATGCTGAAGACAAATAATGAGATGGTGTTCATGGATTGAGGTTTGTTCAGAAATCTGATGATGGAGGGAAAGAATCTGTTTGCTGACTACGAGTCTTTGGACTCCTGTGCTGCCACCACCCCGAGGGTAGTAATGCAAAAACAGCATGTCCCAGTTGGTTGATGGTCTTTAATGATATATGCTGTCCTGCCAAGATGCCACTGAGGACTTGTGGCAACATTTTGCAGACAGCTCACAAAACTACGGGATAACCTGCTCAATATACTTCTGAACTATGATCACTGCAATCTGCAGCCTGTAATTTCCCTTCAAGAAATGTACTTTTGAACCGTCTAAATGAACAAGCAATGAAGGATATGATGAACTTGACTCCTGAGAGCACTGGTATGTCAGTCGCTGGGGGCAGGCACCGCACTGAGGCATGAGATCTTAAAACGTACCTGTGCTCAGCTCCACTACTGTGCTATGATCTTGCTATATGCTTTAATTGGCGCAGGGTGTAAAACGAGCTGGTGTTCTCAGTGCCAGCCAAGATTCCCCACCTGAACCTGTCTCGTCTGCCTGCATTTGACCAGTCTCCCTCTCTTCTCACTACTACCATCTGGTGGAGGGTACAGGAATCTTGGGTTCCATGCCACTAGGTTCAAGAGCCCTCTGAGTTTAACAGAAATTGCAAAGATTTGCAATGGCGTACCCAGGTATTTATTGTTGGGTCAAACCCTTGTAATGAAACCATATCCTAGTTCTAGAAGACACGACTTGTCACCATTCTTAATCCGTCTTTGTAGAATATGTCACCTAGTAATCGATGCTGTCTTCCCCAGCATCCAGACAAATTTGTCACCTTTTTCCCCTCTTCGGTCTTGCATCCACTTGCATGCCAACTTTCATTGCACTAAATTCATATCAAATAGTTTTTGATATTGTACATCACTAAGAAATCAAAAGTTTCTAAATCCATCATTGCAAAGTTACATTTGAATATCATTTAGCACACATTACACCATGTAAAATTACTGAAAGTGATCATAATTAACATAATATTACTGCAGGCAAGTGTTTCTTGCCACTTTTGTTTTTTTCCCACAAGGCACTTTCATGTTGTTCAGTATCCAACTGCCTTTGATTATTTTTAGTTGTGGACCATCTCACTCCAATTCTCAACTCCTTTTATGCCTTTCATATCGTAAAGTGTTCATTTTCTTCTAGGGTAGTGGTTGCCAACCCGTCGAGCGCGATCAACCGGTCGATCTTTGAGACTTTCCCAGTAGATCCTGAAAAAAATCAAAAATAAATACACAAATACTGTTGTAATGTGAGCATTATAAAAATAAGTAATACTAATTTGTAATATAGCAATACTTTTGCTACTGAAAGTTGTTTGTAAAGAGAGATTGTTTCCGGGTTGCGGAGTTTTAGTTCCATTCTTTCTGCCCAGTGCCCATGTGTGTAGTTCCCCTGCCATGCACTGCATTTTCAGCGTAGCTTGTGCTGCATCAAAATGACCAATTAGATTAGATAAGAGTACAGACTGTCGCAGACATCTATATATGGCAGTGGTCCCCAACCTCCAGGCCACAGACTGACACTGATCCGCGAAGAATGCAGCGGTGTAGCGGTAGTTGGAATGCACCCAGCACATCTTTAAGAAATAAGCCAAAATAAACATGCTAATTAATTAGGTGCTGCAGGGCACATAAATGTCAGCCCAGATCAGAGGTGACGCAACCACCAGAAATTTAAAGACACCTACCCCCCAAAGAGCGCAATTCGTGCCAGGAAAGTTGAGGAGCTGAAATCAGGGTTGAAGACCCAGCAATCGTTTTTCACAAAACATGCTGCTCAAAATAAGGTTGCTATTGAAGCATCATTTCGTGTAAGTCACCTTTTGGCTAATCACAAGAATCCTTTTACAGATGGCGATTTATTCAAGGAAGCAATGGCCATTACTGCAGAGACTTAAAAAAACAAAAATGACATCACAACCGCAATACATAATATACCGTTTGGCCCCACAACAGTGACAAGGAGGGTAGAGTCATTGTCAGAGTATGTGGATCGACAAGACTTGGCACTCTGTGAATATTTTTCACTGCAGTTCGATGAATCCCTGGATGTAATGCAAACAGCTCAGCTTGTTGTATTTGTCAGAATGACTTTCCAGGATTTTACAACAAAGGAGGACTTCCTCACTCTTCTGCAATTAAAGGAGAGAACGAGAGGTGAGGATATTTACAATGAGTTTAAAAAATATGTCCGTGAAAATGACATCCCCATTCATAAATTGGTGGCAATTACTACTGACGGGGCCCCAGCAATGCGTGGTGTGCGCGTTGGTTTTATAGCACTAAAAGTCAGTGCCTACTTTGGGTCAACTTATCTATGTGAAATTGCATTTTCACAGATGAAAATTATTAAATCTAAGTACAGGAACTGTCTTACTGACAGACACCTCACAGACTGTCTCAGACTGGCTGTCTGTAGTTATGAGCCAAATTTCAGGTAACTAGCAGAAAGTATTCAGCCCCAGTCATCACACTGAGTGCAACAGTCATTTTTTATTCAATTATTTTTCGTGTTTAAATACAATTAAATAATGAAACTTAGAATTAAAGGTATGAAGTATTGTAATATTCTTAAAGACAGCTATGGCCTGTTTGATATGCTAGTTAGTGTTTTCTTGTTTGAATTAATTTGAAAGTTTGACAAAAGTATTTTGTGTAATTCAGATACAATTAGCCCAAATAAAAGTCCTCAAATTGGAAGTACAATCTGAGCTGTATTTTCTCTAAATGATTTAGTAGGTAGTTCTTGCCTTTCACTAAGGTCGAGGTAGGGGATCTTGGGCTTAAAAAGGTTGGTGACCACTATTCTCGGGCTTCTCCTCCCTTTGTGTTGCACTGTATACCAGAGGTACTGAGATTGGTTCCTCTCCTGGATTTGTCTGCTTCCCTGGGTCACTTCTTTAACATCCAAGGCACACCCTGATCCTTCTGTTTCTCCTTCCAACATAAATGCCATTATGAGTTTCCATGGTTACAGAAATGGCACCTATGGTCTGGAGCTCATTAATGTTGATAATAAACACTGATATCCTGATGGTGTGGATGATATGAATTCTTCTCTATTGCCTTGAGGCTTGAAGTAATAGGTTTCTGTCCTCTGTCAATATTTGTAACAATGAAGTTTGTAATAAAATATTTTGTCCATTCACTTTCAAGTAAATGGTTGCTTTTGATGGAAATCTTTTAAAAGGGACAACTTAAAAGCTTTGTTTAGTTTTTGTTTTTGGATGTAAATGATGCTTCTCACAAGTAACAATTCTAAAATATATACTTTGTCACAAATACAACCCAAAGCTTCCTCAGAATGTCAGTATACGTTATTTGTTGTTTGCAGTCAGGATGAATTTTGTATTCTGATCCCAGAGATGAGTCTTGAGATAATTTTGGATTTTGATAATGGTGCAAAAGAAGCTATGTTGTAGCCTTGGTGCATAAGCATCAGAGATTTTTGCATTGGATGTAGTGTTAGGTTAAATTTGCTCTGCTGTTGATCGTCCAGTACTAGTAAATTTCAAGCTTCCAATGAATGGTGCTCACTCAGTAAATGTTGAAGGCTTTCCAAACCAAATTTTAAATTAAAAATATAAACATCCTTCCACTTTGCTTTCCTTGGTATGCAGTACGTAAATATTAATTGTTAAATAGAAAAATATATTAATGTTGACATCTGCACAAATGCATCAATTGTCCCCCTTTTTAAAAAAAAGTTGTTTATGTTCTGTAACTCCAGAACGAAAACTCCTTGCAATGGAAAAAAAAGATGGGAGATAAAGACGTGTACTTTGTTTTACTTTAACGAGACATGCACGAGTGATATGTTGGTGTGATGACGTATGCCATTTACGTACTTTTACAGGTAACACACAAAGCATTATGTATACAACCAAGAATGCTTAATATTTAAACACGAGGAATTCTACAGATGCTGGAAATTCAAGTAATACACATCAAAGTTGCTGGTGAACGCAGCAGGCCAGGCAGCATTCTCTAGGAAGAGGTACAGTCGACGTTTTGGGCTGAGACCCTTCGTCAGGACTAACTGAAAGAAGAACTAGTAAGAAATTCGAGAGGGGGAGGGGGAGATCCAAAATTTTGGATGCTGTGTTCACCAGCAACTTTGATGTGTGATGCTTAATATTTATAATATTACTCAAATATTACTGAAACAGCCGAGCCAGTATCCAATTCTATTTTAATTAATTTACCGTTCACTTTTGGTGTAAGCCATATTGCTTGTCGCTTGTTTGTTTTCACATCATAAATCTCCAGGCAATGCAGTTCTCTGTCACACTTGTCATAATCATATTTTTTATCAACAGCATACAGATTAATGCTTTTCTTGAAACTGTAACTTGACTTATCTTTTTCTCTTCCTTGTGTAGTTCATTTATTTTTGTCTGCCCTACATACTCTTTGTATGTGTCCTACTTTGTTGCATTTTCTGCAAATTTAGCTGTTAGATCTCCATTGATCTGGTATACATGAGCCCTTGTCACAAATGGTAACAGAATTTGTTTGACCTGTCCATTTTCTGTTTAGATGTCACAATTTTGATCACACTTTCATTCCTGACTACAACTTAATGCTGTCTCTGACTGCTGTTTCCGTTGATTCAGCAATTTCCACTGCTCTTTTAAATGTCAATTGTACTTCAGTTAAGAGCTGTTTTTGAATGCTTTCTTGTTAAATTCCACAGACTAAACAGTCTCTTGGTGTATCATTAAGCCAGTCACTGATCTGACAATGCTCAGGCGACGACTTCAACTCAACCACGTACATTGAAATGGACTCCCCTTCCTTTTAACTCTGCTTATGAAACGTAACGCGTTCTGCAGTCAACAATGGTTTCAATTCTAAATGTTCTTGCATTACTTTCATGATATCAGCAAAGCTCATTTTGGCTGGTTTGGTTGTATTACTGTAAATACAATGCACTTAGAAAAATTGGTGCTCGCTTCATATTGACTGTTTCTTTTGCTTCAAAGTACTCAATTAGGTCAGTATATATGAGGCAGCGATATGCTGTGTAATCAGATACATCAACCTTTTGTGATGTAGCCAGTCATTTCAGCTTTGTCTTTGTGATT
This sequence comes from Mobula birostris, assembly GCF_030028105.1. NCBI lineage: Eukaryota > Metazoa > Chordata > Chondrichthyes > Myliobatiformes > Myliobatidae > Mobula > Mobula birostris. Next base: position 154,791,520 of record NC_092373.1, read on the forward strand.
ATTATCACCCAGTAGTCACTGTTTATGAACCGACAAATTTCTTCATTTTCTGCCTTTCTTTACCTCTATTGTCTCTGTCTCTTTTTCTGAAGAGACATGCTGAGTAGCTTTTATTTTTACTCAACTGTTTCTTTGAACTTCTGTTTTAACTTGGGCAACTCTCTGCACTTCAACTATTAGGTAGTCATCTCGGGTTCACTTTATATATTCCTCGTCATCACTGTTATGTTTTGTAACTACAAAACACAAAAGCTAATTGCAAGAAAAGAAAGGAGCCGTGTGATAAACTTGTGTACTTCGTTTTTACTTTAAGCAAGATGCACGTATTATGTAGTTTGTGATGACGTGTGCCATTTGTGTGCTTCTACAGATAACCCGCAATGCATTACGTAAGTAACAAAGAATGCTTAACCAAACAATATATTTACTATATTACTCAAATGTTACTGAAATATTAAATGCTTAACAGTTCATTATTTTAATTGGTGTAAAGTCACTGTTTAGAAATTTCATGGAGCCTTTCCTATTCCTGATCTATTTCATCAAGGTATTAAAAACATTAAAATTGTAATAATAAAGTGATACAAGCATGCTTTGTGTTACGTATAATATCAAAACTTCAGTTTCATGTTGATCTTAGTCATTTCTCTCGTTCAGATCTCCAAATTACGTGCAATACAAAGGTTCAAAACTCATTAAGCTTCATTTGCATCAAATCTGAACGTTAAGTTACTTTTATAAAACCATGGGAGTATTATTGATGTTATGAGAATGTGGTTGAGAGGGATAATAAATCGGCCAGGATGGAAAGGTGAAGCAGACTCAATGGATATTTACTTTGAGAAAGAAAATTAGGAATTCAATCAAGTGTTTGAAAATTAGGAATTCAAATACATCAGAGTGCTGGAGAAGACATGCTGGTAGTAGTGCTTCGATACTTGGTGACTAGGTAGGTCTTTGCACACAATTTTACCTCTGAGATCCAAAGCAGAGCACGGACCTCGTGGAGTGTTAGTAGTGTGGCATCTGTGCTTGTAATCATTCTGTGCACATTTACCATTCAGCACATACACTATTAAACAAATTTATAGCTGCTTTTTGTGAGAGTTGTCTGCAGGCTGTGTTACTGCAGTTTGCGAGTATAGTTTCGGATTTGATATCAGCTTTAATGTTTTATGTGCTTTTGTATACATTTTAAAAATACTGATCTGTTAAGATGTTGGAAAAGTGTCAGTAGTGTTCTCGGTCATAATTGTAGCGAAACAATTCCTTTGGCTCTGAAAAAGCTAATTTTATTGGTATAGAGCGTCATTCAGGATGGCACTTAGACTGATTTTTTTTTTGAAATCAAAAGCAAAACAACATTTCTTTTTGGTATGCATGCTTATACTTTGACTTTATTTATCCTTTGTTTATCCCAGACTTAATATCTCCTGGATATTTCAGAATCTGTGACTTTTGAAGTGTCCATCTACACTAAATTAGCAAATGATAATTAAACATCTGGGAACTAGTGCATAAATTGAGAACTATTCTATGGACTCTTCAAGCAACACAGTTGGGTTATGTGCAAAACTCTGCAGTTCTTGTCATACCGGCAGGACTAATTCATCATGGGCATGATATCTCATGGGAAGGAGGGACTACATGGGTGCCTATCTTCATAAAGTCTCATGGCATCAGGTGAAACATGGCTAAAGAAGCCCCTGAGCTACCACAGAATCTGTGCTGTCCCATGGTGGAAATGGTTGGGAGAAATATTAAAAGTAACAAGGACACGGAATGTAATTTGCCTCGACAACTTCAGTGGCCATCACTAAGAGTTACTTGGTAGCAACTGAATGGATTGAGTTGGCTGTGTACTGAAGGACGTAGCTGGCAGCCTGGGACCACAACTGATATTTAATGAAGCAACATGAGCAGTGAACTCGTTCAGCATTATTCCTAGTAAACCATGTGAGCTGCATGCATCTGTTAATGATAGAGGCCACCATTACACAGTCCTTGTGGGGTCAAAGTTGTGCACACGAAGGAGCCTCCTTTGTGGTGGGTGGCACGTCATAAATATTTTATGGAATTGTCTCAGAACAGATATGACAGCTCAAAAGTAGGCATTCATGTGGTCTTGAGGGCATCAGGAGATTCAGGCATGCACCCCATTATGATCTGTAACTTTGTGGTCTATCATATCCCTTGCTCTGCTGTTGAACTAGAGGGTCAGTGAGGAGAGCACAGGACTGACAGCATCACTTCTAAATTAAAATCCATGACAGAGAGCAATGTACTTCAGGAGTGAACTGTTCCTGTACTTTATGCATTGTTCTCAAATTGTGGCTCCATTCAATATTTGATTTCAATCTGAACATTATTCTGCTTTCCCCCTCTTAACTATTTTAAATCCTACATTAATTATTATGATTTTGTTTTTAAAAGAAGCTCTTGGAATGTGATTTTTTGTTTTGGGCAAGTCCTCTAAAATGTGCTTGTTCAGCGTGCTACCTTTTTTTGACATAGTAATTTTTAAGTCAGTGTGGGCATGTGGCCAAGTGGTTAAGGCATTGGACTAGCTACCTGAAGGTCGTGAGTTGGAGCTGCAGCTGAGGGAACATGTTGTGTCCTTGAGCAAGGCATTTAATCACACATTGCTCTGCGACGACACTGGTGCCAAACTGTATGGGTCCTAATGCCCTTCCCTTGGACAACATTGGTGTCGTGGAGAGGGGAGACTTGCAGCATGGGCAACTACTGGTCTTCCATACAACCTTGCCCAGGCCTGTGCCCTGGAGAGTGAAGACTTTCCAGGCGCAGATCCATGGTCTCGCAAGACTTAACAGATGCCTTTACTTAATTTTTAAGTCCGATTCAAGTGATATATGAAAACAGAATGCAAAAGAGCAAAGTACTGAGGTAGGGTCATGGACCATACAAAAATTTGACAGGGGAAGAAGCTGTTTCTAAATCATTGAGTCTGCACCTTCAGGCTCCTGTACTACCTCCCTGATAGTAGTAATGAGAAAGTGGCATATCCTGGATGGTGAAAGTCCTTAAAGATAAATGCTGTCTTCTTTGAGATGCAGCCTTTTTTTGGGACACTGCTTTTCAACAATGCTTCTATGGTGCCTATGATTCATTAATTTTTATTAATAACTTTTCATTAATTATTTCTCCCCTACAATGAGGAGGTGATTGTTAGTGCAACCAAACTAATAATGCATCATCAAAATTTCACTGTCCCATGGATATCAGTGTCGCTCAGTGTGTCATCTTTAAAAGAGATGCTATCTTTAAAAGAGTAACTTTAGTCTGTCTTGCTTGAATGGAAACTAGGCTTCAAATCTACTGAAACGTGTGCTGTGTGCGTCTTAATTCAAGTGTATCACTTTAGTGTGTGTAAGATGAATAAATGTACCTTTGAGTTCCAACTTAGTTTTAGTTTGAACTTGTGTTTTCATGTCTTCCAGCTGATATCATTTCTACGGTAGAATTCAACCACACTGGAGAATTGCTGGCTACAGGGGACAAGGGGGGTCGTGTTGTAATATTTCAGAGAGAGCAAGAGGTAAGCATTGACAAATTGCAAGTCAGTACTCCATTGCCATTTCTGGTGTCTAATTCTTTTGAATAATATTACATTTATTCCCTGAGTGCAGTAGGTGAAACAGTTGATTAAATTCCCCCTCGTAAATTCTGTGTGCTGAAGCTTGCTTCCATGACTTAAAACAGAACAATAAATATTTTGCTTTGGATTGAAAATGTATTTACTCTTTTCTAGCAATATACACGCATAGTGCTGGAGGAACTGAGCAGGCCAGGCAAAGAATAAATAGTCCTTACTATGGAAAAGAGTAAACAGTTGATGTTTTGGGCCGAGACCCTTCCTAGATCCTGATTTTGTGTGTGTGGTTTTGATTTCCAGCATCTGCAGATTGTCTTGTTTGTTTCGCTTTCTGAGCTTAGTTCATTGGCAAGTTAGCAACCTGAATGAGCTAGTTTCTTTCCTGAAAGCAGTGCTCACATTAATTCTCAATGTTTGTTAAAATACATGAATATTTTTCACTTCAGTTTGTTCTCCTCTCTGGGAGATAGATGAAAATTGATTGTGCTGAAGCCCGAAACAATGTCCCCAATTTTTTGATAACGTTAATATCTCGTTTACTGAGTTGAGATCAGATTTGGTATGTGATTCAGAATAGAATTCCAGAGGTTCATTTTACATGTTCCACAGTTAATCATCTAAATGTAACCTCAGAACCTTCTCCAAGAATGTGTAGGTGGCCTGGAGAAATTTTCCTTGCATTTTGCAGAATTTTGAGAGAAATCTGCTGTGTGACTTGACTAAAAAAAAGTAATTGTACATGTTGTATATTATTATTTTGTAATTCAAATATTCTGATTTAAAATTCAAGGTATCAATCATAGATAAAATACATCTGCAAGATATTTTCCATTATGTAATTGGATAAAGGTCTGAATATTTCATGTTTAGAGGTCCCAGTGCAAAATAAATTTTCCATTAAACCAAACAATCTGCTTGGAGTAATAATCAGCAAAGAAACTGGTTTGCATCACTGTTAGAACTTTACAGTTTTTTAATAGATGTTGCCAGCAACAATTTTATCAGATTCAGGAAATGATAAGGTAGCAATTTAATTAAATAAAAACAGGCAAAACAATTGCAAAATGCTTAATTTCCCCAGCACTAAGTTTAATGCATTGGTGGCTGTTGACTTGTTTTTCTTTAGCAATTCCTCCATCCTTCCAGTTCTTGTGAAGGGTTTTCAACCTGAAATGCCTGTTTTTCCTCTTTCGCTGACCAGCTGAGTGTTTTCAGCATTCTGCTTTTTAAGATTTCCATTGCCTGTAGCTTACTGATTCTGTGTAACATTCTTGTTTGTTGGCGACATCATTATTAACTAATTGTTGCCTTCAATTGAATCAGTTGTATTCTTCAACACACCACTTCCTTTTCAGCCACTCATTTTCTCCCCTGAAGATGCAAACTTGAGTTGGTATGGGGCACCTGACCAGTTTTGCTAATCTGGTGTCTCATTTTAGCTGATATTTTTGGCACCTTTTCATTGATTATGAAATATATCCAGATGACCCAACTTTAGCAGCAGCTGAAGAATAGTATTTCCAAGTGTAAGAATGGGATGACTTTTTTCCCCAAAAAGTGTTGAGGCCATTAACTTGTATAACTATTCAGTCGAGATGAATTATCAAAGTTGAGAATATTCTGGTTTGTGTTGCTACTTCCTTCCATCAGATTACTGAGGGGCTTTCCTACAATCCAACCATCTATAGTCTACAGAATTCTAATTGGTCATGGCTCCTACACTTTGGCTCTTGATCTATGGATGGCATGCAAATGTTTTTCACTGTGCCTCAGTACATGTGACAAAAATAAACCAACTAGCACAGATCAAGTTTGATTCCGGATTGCTGGAGCATTGCAGTTACCGCTTTATTAGCTAAAAGGTGGTCTTTGGGCACATGCAGTGTATATTGACTTTGTCTCAATCCCGCCAAGTGCTATTTCTTAACATTTACCCATAATCCATACACTTACATGATCCTATTATTCCCTCTATTTTCTCCCCTCAACCACCTGCACTTGGGGCAATTTACAGTAGCTATTACATTAACAGCTTGAACACCCCCAAAACGTGGGAGCCTCTGGAAGAAATCTTTGTTCACATGGAGAGCCTGCAAACTCCACACAATCAGCACTAGAGGTCATAATTGAAAATTATTAATAATGCTACTTCCCCCTGGCCAAAAATATCCCTTTAATCTCTTCTGTTCACCTTTACAGTTATTGTTTCTTTTCTTTTTAGACAAAAAGCCAGCCTCACCACCAAGGTGAGTATAATGTTTACAGCACTTTCCAGAGTCATGAACCTGAATTTGATTACTTAAAAAGTCTGGAAATAGAAGAAAAGATAAACAAGATTCGGTGGCTGCCTCAACAGAATGCAGCCCACTTCCTCCTCTCCACCAATGGTGAGTGAACTCAGACTCTTCCTTCGATTTTTCTGCCTGGTGGTGTTATCCGAGTGCAGCAACTTAAGGTTGGTTGAGCAGATTCTGAATTCCTGATGTTTCTCCTTTTTTTTTTAAGAAATTGGGTCATTGAAACCATCAAATCATACAATCTACTGAAACACATGGATCATTTAGCACTTATTTACATTGATCCGACACTAATTCCATTTTATTTTTCTCCCTCTCTCATAATTTTGCCCCAGATTCTACACCTTGTGCACACTAAATCTACCGGCCAGCTAACCTACTCACCTGTACACATTTGGGATATGGGGGAAATTGAACAACCCAGAGGTCATGGGACAATGTACAACGCACAGAGCTCTTGTTTATTTATTGAGATACAGTGTGAAGGAGTTCCTTCGGGCCTCTTGAGCCACACCATCCAGCAATCCGCCAATTTAATCCTATCCTAATCATGGAGCAACTTACAATAACAAGTTAACCTACCAACCGGTACATTTTTGGATTGTGGGAGGAAACCCACGCTTTCACGGGGAGAACGTGCAAACTCCTTAAAGGCGGCGCAGGAATTGAACCTGGATCTCCTGTACTGTAAAACGTTGTGCTAACCACTACACTACCATGCCATCCTACTGTCCGCTACACTATACCTGTGTGTACCTGCAGGATGTACCACAAATAGAATGTATTGTGTTAACTTTCCAGCACTTCTTCAGCAACGTTACCAAATCTTCACCATCTCGAAGGCCACAGGATTTTAATGAAAGTGGATATTTCCCTAACATGTCACACACTCTGCTTGAAATGTATAGCTATTTCTTAACTGCTACTGAACCAAAATTCAGGCACTCCCTCTCCTGGACAATTATGAAGGAGTTTTAAATGCTGGCCTTGTCATTACCCCCACCCCTCGTATTTAATGTATGATGTGAGATGTGGGATATATTTTCCTGCTTGTTTTATGGCCTTTGAACCGTCACTTTGTTCAAGTATCCTGTTGCCACAGAACAGGAGTGCATACTGTACGGCTTTCACTCAAAGAATGAATTGGAATCAAAATAGAATGGGAACTGGAGTGATAGGACTCTGGATGGAACAGTTGGTATACAAGTAGATGCAATCTGTAGCGAGACTGAGGAAGGGCAGGCAAATGATAGGGCAAAATTGCAGTCAGTGGGATTAGTTGAAGTGTGAGGCCAAAATCAAAAAGTGTGATGAGTACAGGACGAAGATATTATATTTGAGTACACCCAGCATACGGAATAAGGTAGGCGATATTGTAGCGTAGTTAGAGATTGACAGGTATGATGTTGTGGGCATCTGAGTCGTGGCTGAAAGATAATAGTTTGGAGCTTAACATCCAGTGATACGTATCGTATCACAAGGACAGGCAGATAGGCGGAGGAGGTGGTGTAGCTCCGCTTTAAAAAGATGAAACCAAATCAAGGATAAGAAGACCCTGATAGAAGTTACTTTATAGTGAGCCTCTAAACAGTAGCCAGGATATGGGCTACAAATTACAATGGGAGTTAGCGAAGGCATGTAAAAAGGGGAATGTTGCAATAATCATTGGGGAAAATTCGGTTGGTGCTGGATCCCAAGCAAAGGGATTTGTAGAATACCTACAAGATGGCTCTTTGGAGCAAATTGTGGTTGAGCTCTACTTGGGGAATATCATTTCAGGGCTGGGTGTTATGTAATGACCCAGATTTGATTAGGAAGGAACTCTTGGGAGAATGATCATAATATGAAAGAACTCGCCCTGCAGTTTCAGAAGAAGCTAAAATCAGACGTGACAGTATTACAGTGGAATAAAGGGAATTACAGAGGCATGAGAGGAGCAGGCCAAAGTTGACTGGAAGGAGACACTGGAAAGGATGACAGCAGAACAGCAATGGCTGGTGTTTCTGGAGGAAATTCGTAAGTTGCAGGAAAGGTGCATCCCAAAGATGAAGTATTCTAAAAGGAATATGAGGCAACCATGGCTGACAAGGGCAGTCAAATTCAGAATAAAGGTAAAGAGAAGGCCTATGATTTAGCCAAAATCAATGGGACGTTGGAGGATTGAGAAACTATAAAAAATCAAGAGAAGGCATCTTAAAAAAAAAACCATAGAGAAATGATTAAATATGAAGGAAAGCTAGTCAAGAATGTAAGAGGATACAAAATGTTTTTTTCAGATATATGAAAAGTAAAAGAGATGAGAGTGGATAATAATGCTGGAAGGTAGTAATGGGGGACAAAGAAATGGCAGATGAACTGAACAAGTATTTTGCATCAGTCTTCACTGTGGAAAATGCAAGCAGAATACCAGAAATTCTAGAGTGTCAGTGGGGTGGGGGGGTGGTGTGCAGAAGTGAGTGTAGTTGAAATTACTAAGGAGAAGACATGAGTAGAATACCAGAAATTCTAGAGTGTCAGGGGGCAGAAGTGAGTGTAGTTGGGAACTTGGGGAAAGCTGAAAGGTCTGAAGGTAGATAAGCAACATACACCTCAGGGTTCTGAACGTTTTATCAGAAGAGGCAATAATAATGATCTTTCAAGAATCAATAGATTCTAGAAAGATTCCAGAGGACTGAAAAATTGCAAGTGTCACTCCATTCGCAGAAGGGAATGAGGCAGAAGAAAGAAAATCACAGACCAGTTAGCCTGACTTCAGTGGTCGGAAAGATGTCAGAATCCATTATTAAGGATGAGGTTTCAGGGTACTTGGAGACACATGATAAGACAAGCAAACATCAGCATGGTTCCCTTAAGGAATAATAGGTCAAAGCTGGCATAGTTTTGAAAGGGAAAACTTGCCTGACAAATCTGTTAAAATTTTTTTGAGGAAATAACAAGCAAGGTAGACGAGGGAGAATCAGTGGATGTTGTTTACTTGGATATCAGAGGGCACTTGACAAGCTGCCGCGCATGAGGCTGCTTAACAAGATAAAAGCCCATGGCATTACAGGGAAGGTACTAGCATGGATAGAAGCTTGGATAACTGGCAGAATGCAGAGTCGGAATAAAGGGGATGATTTCAGGTTGGCTGCCGGTAACTAGTGGTGTACTGCAGAGGAGGGTGTTGGGACAGCTTCTTTTCACATTGTATGTCAGTGATCTAGATGAAGGAATTGATGGCTTGATGGCCATGTTTGTGGATGATATGAAGATAGGTGGAGGGCAGGTAGTGTTGAGGAAGCAAGGTGTTTGCAGAAGGATTTAGATTGGGGGAATAGGTAAGGAAATAGCTGATGGAATATAAGGTAAGAAAAGGAATAAAGGTGTGGACTGTTTTGTAAATGGAGAGAAAATTCTAAAATCAGAGGTGCAGATGGACTTGGGAGTCCTCGTGCGGGATTCCCAAAAGGTTAACTTGCAGGTTGAGTCGATGATAAGGAGAGCAAATGCAAGACTTGTATTCATTTCAAGCGGACTGGAATACAGAAGCAAGAATGAAATGCTGAGGCTTTATAAGGCATTGGTTAGAATGTCCTTGGAGCATTGAGTAGTTTTGGGCTCCTTATCTAGGAAAAGATGTGCTAGCATTGGAAAGGTTCCAAAGAAGTTTCAGATGAATGATCCTGCGAATGAAAGGATTAATGTATGAGGAGTGTTTGGCTGTAAGCCTGTACTGGAGTTTAGAAGAATGAGGAGGGATCTCATTGAAACCTACCTAATATTGAAAGGCTTGGGTAGAGTGGATGTGGAGAGGATGTTTTCTATAGTGGACGAGTCAAGGGTCAGAGGGTATAGGCTCAGATTAGAGGGATATCCATTTAAACAGAAATAAGGAGGAACTCCTTTAGCCCAGAGGGTGGCGAATCTGTGGAATTCTTTGCTACATATGACTGTGGAAGCCAAGTTGTATGGCTATATTTAAAGTGGATGATGATTGTTTCTTGTCAGGACGTCAAAGGTTATGGGGAGAAGGCAAGAGAATGGAGTTGCAGGGGATAATAATCAGCCATGATGGAATGGTGGAGCTGACTCGAAGGGCCAAATGATCTAATTCTGCTTCCATCTGATGGTCTTGTTGCTTGCACGCTATTCCTGTGATTGGTGACCAGAATTGAACACAGCACTGCAGTTGAAATGGGATCAATGCTTTATTAAGGTTCAATATGACTTCTCTGCTTGTGTACTCTTTGTATTGACAAAGCTAGTGATTGCTTATGCTCTCTTAATCTGCCTGTCACATATAATAATTTAAACACCCCCTCCCCTGTTCCTCTTTTCCTGCACCCCTTTTACAACAGGAGTCTTTGTTTCTTGGACTGATTTTTATTCCCAGATAGATAGTTCTCAACGTTGCTTCTCATCTGTGACAGGTTTGCTCATTCTATCAGTTTATATCCTGCTGTGGTTATTACTAAGCTCCACATTTCACTAAGCTCCACATTTCACGAAGCTGCCAAGTTTTGTATTATCTGCAAATGTAGAAATGGTCCCTTTTAGTCAATATACTCAGTAACACTGCTGTTATATGGCACCTGATCAAAAGCTCTGGAGGTCCTGTGCACATTTTGAGAATTATTGTTCAACTGTTCCTTGTTCTTTTGTCAAGAAACTCGCCTTGTGCCTAAATTAGAAACACAAGTTGTTGTGTGCTCTGTGTCACTGCCTGACATGGGTCTATAAAAACCACTATCTCAAGTGTTCAAGCTGCAGATGATGCTTGTACTTGTGAGTGATTCACTCAATTCAGATAGTGTCCATTTGATCGGATGTTTCAGCTGATTAGTGGAATAATGCGATGCATGTGATATGGAAAAAGTGTGCTTATCCTATTACGTAGCTCTTACTGTGCATTCTTTGATCCTAACAGATTGTAATGTACTCTGGTTTGCACAGATAAAACCATTAAATTGTGGAAGGTCAGTGAAAGGGATAAGAGGCCAGAAGGTTATAACCTCAAAGATGAAGAAGGTAGAATGAAGGATTTATCAACAGTTACAGTGTTACAGGTGAGCAACTACTTCACATGTTGAGCCTCATTTTGGCAGAATTTAACAAGTGGTTATACTCAAACTTTGTTATGTCTTGATTAAAAGCAGAACTGAACTTTAACATCTTTCCTTAAGAGATTTTGAAACGGTGTTGGAATGGAGATGATCTCATTATCGTGTAAAATGTGTAGCATGATTGTGTTCATGAAGGAATTACCTTTTCCATGAGAAACTACTTATATTGAGCTTTAGTTTCCCTTTGTCAGCGCAGTTTATGCGCTGAGAGCGAGGATCACTATCATACACACCGATAATATTGAGACATGAGTGGGCTAAGTAATATGACTCTGATCAGGTTAAAACCTTTCAAATTGTTATTGAAGAATGTTTTCTAAAATGTGTGGTTGCAGTCATGTATATCATCCTCGTATCCCTCGCGATGTGGTTCTCTGCAGAATCTGAAACCTGTTTGATTTCAATGGATTATAGCCCAAGTAATTAGAAGCAAGGGAATTATTTATAGTGTTTGATGTTTTAAGTAATGCCAGACCCTGGAAGACATAACAAAGCATCCCTCTGTGTATTGAAAACAGATGTCATACTTTTCAGAAGATGGACAAAAAAGGCCATCCAATGAGATGAATCCAGTTGTAGACTCATCTGATTCAGTTTGTCTGAATGAACCCTCAACAAATTGCTTGTGCAGTTTATTCACTTAAGTTGTCAACCTCTAAAATGACAATTATATTTTAATCTGCAGACCTCAAAACAACTGTGGATATCCTAGTCTGGTCTGCTGCAGCTGAGAGACAAACACTGCCACATACTTATGCAGGCGAGGATTGACCTCTTGCCTATTTGCCAGCTGTCTGCAAAACTGCTGCTCATTAAGATTCGTAAACAACATTGCGCCGTAAATGAGTAACTGTTCTTTGTGTGGAGCTGAGTAAACTGCACAAGAATTGTGGGGAGAACAAAAAATACTTCGGCACATGGTGCATTTTAAAGAGCAATAACAAAATCATGTTTGAGGCCAGCTTGCTCTGGGCTTTATTTTAATTGTTCATATTCTATAGCCTGCCTCCAAGCTATTTTTAAGGGTTTTTTGGTGACATGAAACACACTGGAGGTTAAATATTAATACTGTATGAAGTTGTTTAGATGTAATTTTTTTTGCCCTGGAAGAAGCAATTGGATGCGGCTGTGCAGGGAACTAGGAGCCTTGAAATTAAACATGTTGCTGCACATGTCAGTTGTTTCAGAATGAAATTGATATTTTAAACTAATCACACCTGATAAAGTGATATCCTAGTTTTATCCCATTAGGAGCAAGGTATGTTAGAATATTAGTCCAAGAATTTTTGTTTTTTGTTTATTAATGTGTTTACAAATCTAATCTAGATTTTCTTGGTTCAAAGTAAATTTATTATCAAAGTACATGTATATCACCATTTACAACCCTGAGATTCGTTTTCTTGTGGGCATTCACAGTAAATCCAAGAATCATTATAGAATCAAAGAAAGACTGTACCCAATGACAGACAAGCAACCAGTGTGCAAATATGAAAGAAATAAGCAATAAATATTGAGAACATGAGATTAAGAGTCTTTGAAAGTAAGTCCATAGTTAGTAGGAACTATTGAGTGATGGGGCAAGTAGAGTTGAATGATTTTATCCCCTCTGGTCCCAGAGCATGATGGCTAAGGAGTAATAACTTCCTGAACCTGGCGGCGTGAGTCCTGAGGCTTCTGTACCACCTAACCGTTGGCAGCAGCAAGAAGGGAGCATAACCTGGGGCGTGGGGTCACTGATGACGAATGTTCCTTTCCTGTGGCAGTGCTCCAAGTAGATGTGCTCAATGGTGGGCAGAGCTTTACCCCTGATGGAATGAGCCGTATCCACTTCTTTTTGTAGTATTTTCAGTTAAGGGCATTGGTGTTTCCATACCAGGCTGTGATGCTCTTCACAACATACCCACAGAAGTTTGTCAAAAAGTTGGATGTCATGCCAAATCTTTGCAAACTCCCAAGGAAGTAGAGGTGCTGCCATGCTTTCTTTGTAATTGCACTTGGGTGCTGGGCCCAGAACTGATCCTCTCAAACGATGACACCAAGGAACTTAAGGTTGCTTTTCCCTCTCCATCTCTGATTCCCTCAATGAGGACTGTCTCATGAACCTGATGTTTCCTCTTCCTGAAGTCAATAATCAGCTCCTTGGTCTTGATGACATTGAGTTGTTGTGGCACCACTCAGTCAGATTTTCAATCTTGCTCCTATATGCTGATTTGTCACCACCTTTGATTTCACCAGTGACAGAGGTGTTGTCATCAAGCCTAAATATAAGAAAGAATAGACAGTAATTAATTCAGAAAATTAAGTACCTTGAAATTCAGTAAGATTAGATTTTTTAGGCACAGATTGGGGTAAATATTTGGAAATTGAATTTGTGCTTAATTTCATTGTTCACATAAATCATGTGTGATGAAAAGGCCATTTCCAGATTGTGTTTGTCAATGTAAAGCTAAATAAGACACAATATTATGGCAGGTTACGGTTTTGAGAGCAATTCCTTATTAGAAAGCTGTTTTTAATTATATTGATCCTGTTGACTATTTGCCTTTATTTCATAGTTTAATCATTCAGCTCTTTCTGCGATCTTTTGACCCAGCCGGTCTTGTTGAGGAATCATAGCTAGGCATCTGATAATGTGCTAAGGAATGATGAAATGTAAAATGTTTGTCAGCCATGAATATACAGAGCAGAAATTTATCCTTGCATGTGTTGAACAATTAGTTTGTCTCAGTGAACTATCACTTCAAAAGTTTACTTCCTTTGAATTAATTCAACTCTTCCTACCTTGGGTTGTATTTGCATAAATGCAAACATTTATAAACATTGCCTCGGTTTTTAACTGATGTATTTGTGATTGTGGAAGTATTAAATGTCAGCTCTTGAGTTGATGTAGTCCAGATCTCCAGAATAGTATTATTTATTAGTATTTTAGCATTGTATGATGTTATATACCAATCATGTTCTTTGTGAGATGCATGTAACATTTAACTTTGTGGGTACCTAGTGCCTCCACATGAAGGTTGAGCTTTTTATTCATTTAAATTTAATATTTCATGAGAAATAAAGCCTGTAATCCTCCACATTAGTTTGTCTCTTCACTAAGGCACATTATATGTGTTGTTATAGTGGTGGATTTGGGTATCTATCTACTACTTATTCTGTTAGACTGCTGTAAGGCAGGGGTCCCCAACCTTTTTTGCATTGCGGACCAGTTTAATATTGACAATATTCTTGTGGACTGGCTGACTGGGGGGGGCGGGGTAGGGTTGCCAACGGACAAGAGTAGCAGTCAAATGTGTTGTTTACATAGAAAGACTACAATGACCATAAGCCTTGTGCGTGCACCAGTGCGCATGCGCGTCGTGACCTGCCGATTTCCCCCCATCAGCAAATCCTTTTTGACAATTCTGTTCGTGGGGGTGGGTGTTAATCACTACTGGAGTATAGGCGATAAGTGGGTAATACACTCAATTTTGTTTCTAAAAGGGTTTATCTATCGAATTTAATATTAAACACACAGTGCATATTTTCCTCGCATGAATATAGTGATAGTCAATTATCAGGGGAGCTTGAAATAAGTGTTGAACAAACTTCCAGTAGCAGTGGCAGGTTTGATATTATCATTTAAAGAAAAATTGGATAGGTATATGGACAGGAAAGGAATGGAGGGTTATGGGCTAAGTGCAGGTCGGCGGGACTAGGTGAGAGTAGCGTTTGGCATGGACTAGAAGGGCCAAGATGGCCTGTTTCCGTTCTGTAGTTGTTATACGGTCACTTATAAGTCAATAGCATCATGACATTTTAAGTAATATTTGGATATTAAACACACAGCACATATTTTCCTCGTATGAATATATAAAATCATTGCAACATACTAATATCGCTGAAACAGTGGAAGCCCTGGGCTTGTTTCCCTGCAACAACACTGTCCTATTGAGGGATGATGGGAGACATCGATACTCGAAGGGGGTTCCTTATCTCCAGTCTATTCCGCAGTTTAGGTTTTGTTGCATTCATTGCAGAAAACTCCGCTTCGCAGAAAAATGTTGGAAATGAAAGCAACGTTTTCAGTGCTTTCGTGGCTATCTCAGGATATTTAGCCTTGACTTTGATCCAAAATGCCGACAGAGATGTTATGTCAAACATACTTTTCAGCCCGTCGTCATTTGCAAGCTCGAGGAGTTGATCTCCTTCCCACCCTGACATGGATGACGCATGGGTGATGACCTCGCATGCGAGTGGCCATGACGAGGAATGAGGAAAGCTGCAGCTGACTCATATCGCCAAATCATATCGCTTCCTCACGGCCCGGTAGCGCATACTGTGCGGCCTGGTAGCTCATGCTCTGCGGCCCGGTGATTGGGGACCACTGCTGTAAGGAACAAGAGGTTGAATGAGTTGGTGCTAATTCTATCTGCTAAGTAAAGTAGAGTTGGTAGCAGCATATTTCTGGGGCTGTTGCAGGATGACTCTATCATATTTAAAGACTTTACCGTGGATTTAATTTGCGAAAGTGAATAGACATACTTTATTGATCCCGAGGGAAATTGACAGCTGCACCAATCAAGAGTAGAGCATAAATATAGCAATACAAAAACCACAAACAATCAAACAACAATATGCAAACGATGCCAGATGGAAATAAGTCCAGGATCAGCTTATTTCTTTGTAATACTGAATAGCAGAAGATGACCTGTTTTTGACTGCTTAAGTCACAAATCGATCCTATCATAAGAATAAAGCCAGTAGGTATGCTTCAGAGATTTTCTCAAATAATGTTACTTCTGTAACAATGAAATACAGAGCAGCAACCTTTGCAACAGTTTTCCCTCTGTAACTGGTTAATGGTTGGGTATTTCAGTTGTTCATTCTTGCCTTTCACAGCTGCTGCCTGTTCTCTGCAGCACTGTGGAGGTCACTCTCGTAGTACAGCTCCCTAGTGAACTGATTTCCTCTGGGTGTATCTACTGAGTGCAGTGTCTTCCCATTTTTTAGATGTAATGTTGAATTTCTTCAGGTTGTTCCTGATGCTACCTTTGAGGCATTCCTTTTGGCCACCAGGGGCTCGCTAACTGACCTTCAACTGGGAATGAAAGATCTGCTTGTGGAGGCACGAGTTTAGCATCTGGATGACGTGACATCAGAGTTGGTTTTACTTTATGGTGGAGATGCTATTCACGTTGGCTTCTTCCAGTATGCTGGTGTTAGTTCACCTGTCTTTTCAGATGATCCTGAATCTGTCTTAATATTCTTTGGTATTGTTCCAGGGCTTTCAGGTGTCTACTGTAGGTGGTCTGTGATGCAGCTCTAAACAGCAATGTAGGAAGGATGACTACTCCATAGAGCAAGTGTCAAAGACTCCCTTCCTTAAGCTTGCATGGGTTCCACGAGGACTACTCAGTTTGTGGTTGATCAGAGTAGATGTTAGATTTTGATTAGAGAATGCTGCCAAGGTAGGGGAAGTGGTTTGCATTTTCAAGGGTGATATTGTCAACTTTTATGGAGGTCTGGATAAATGTTTGGATGGCTGATACAGGACCACTCATTTTTATATTCAAAACAAGACCCAGGGCCCTTTATGCCTTGGCAAAGGCATTCAAGATACATTTGAAAGATCGTCTTTAGAGTGTGCTGTGATGGTGTTGGCATCTGCATACTGAAGCTCCTTGATATTGGTGGTGCTGACCTTGTTCTCAGTCTTGAACCGGTTGAGATTTGAAAAGGCTGTTGTCCATTCAATACACAGTTGTGATTCCCTGTGGCAGATCTTGGCCAGTCAGGTGAAGGACAGCAGCAATAAAGGTGGCGAATGATACAGCCCTCTTTGACTCCTGTCCAGACAGTGAAGGGTTCTGATTCAGTGCCACTGTTGCTGAGTGCTTAGGCTGACGTGCCATTATGCAGTAGCCTCAGTATTCATCAGTACTGTGGCTTTGTTGCTTTTCATGCTCCTGATGGCATCATGGACCTCTCTTATTCTGGGAGGTTCCCCCATATCTTCCCTCACAGATTTCTTGAGGGTTTGGTTGGTTACCTCTGGTTCAGCAGTGCTGTCGTGGTTAAGAACTCTCTCCGTCAATTTTTGATATCCTTACGATCCTTTAGCGAGTTCTTCACATTCTTTAATTTCAGGGACTTAACCTGCAGTAACTTGCACCGTAGATTGTTTTGGTGGCACTGAAGAAGTCTCTAGTATCGCCAGAGTGCGAATTTCTGGATTTCCGGGGCTTTCTCAGGGCTCCCTTACCCTGCGCTCTACATTTGCTGTGGGAGTAAGTTTCTCTTTTGGCCCTGCTGCTAATGTGGTTCTGCCAGGCACAAAAGGCTTTCATTTTCTTGGAGATAAGTTGTTCTATCTCCATGTTATTGTCATCAAACCAATCCTGAAGTTTTCTGGACTTGCACCCAAGGATGTTTTTGCAGGTAGAGAGAATGGTTGATTTGAGCAGACCTTTCTTTGATATCCTCCAGATATTCTTGTTGGAGGTTTTACTCAAATGAGGCCTGAATGTGCTGCTGGGTGGCAGTGTCAAATAAGCTTTCAAGATTTAGTCTAGGCCCAGTCTGCTTTTTATGAATCCTCCTCTTTTTCAGGAGTCTTGACATGGTGGAGCGGATGAGTGATTATCTGAACAGCAATTATCTGTGCCAATCGTTGGCAGGGCAGACGGGTTTCAGAAAAAGCAACTAGGTCACTCTGACATCTCCTCAGTTCATCGGTAATGATCAGTTTCCTCTCTGGTTGATCACTGGTTACATTATCTCCCAGAGTGCGTACATTCCAGGCTCCAAAGGCAATGTTCCTTTTGTCTTTGACCTCCTATGGTGATCCTTCTGGGTGTGTGAATCCAATCAAGAGGTTTCAAAGCAGGCTGTTTTTTTTTTTTTTAGGCACCTTTTTTCAGCCTCTTCTCTGAGTGGGGTGAACAGAATGGATCCTAAATAGGGCTGCTCAGTTGTGGGTGCTCTTCCTGCCTCAGCCCAAGAGCCCAGCGACTGACAGCCACCATCCAATGTGCCAGCTGGTCACAGACTTCACAATCCAGCCCCCTTCCCCACTTGCTGATCGCCATGGGACTGCAGTAAATCCAGATGTTACGATGGATTGCCTTAATGGAAAAACACCTGTACATGACTTTGTTTAACGAGGGGAGACTGATACACACGCTGCCACCACATGGTCCTTGGCAGATGGGTGGGGGTTGTGGTGGGGGGGTCAAGGTCAATAGTATGCAGTGCAAGGTGACTGGTGACCATTGCATTCACCATTGCAGTCTGTCTTCTCCACTGGCGTTGTGAAGTGTCCTCATCTTCGGCCAGCTCCACCAATGAGGTCTTGGTTGGATCACTCTTTGTCTGGAACCTCTCACCCTTGACCTTACTGCCATGAGTGACCCTGCCAGAAGCTAAACTCCTCCAGAAGTCATCATTCTTGGGATTTCAGGAACTCACAAGCCTCTCCACCGTGATAAAGTGACAACCCTTGGAGAAGGATCTGTTTTTACTTGGACAACAGTCAGTAGAACTGAGGCAAAAGTAGTGAGTAATGGACATCATCTGGATTACAAAGGGGGAGGTCTTTGCTGTTTTGAGGATAAATCCCAAGGGCCTGATAAGGTGTCGCCTCAGACCTTGTGAGAGGCTATTGCAGAAGTTGCATTGGCTCTGGCAGATGTACTTAAGCTATCCTTCCATTTTCTGGCACCTCCCCCATTGCTAAGAATATTTTGTGTTGTCCCATTGTTTCAGAAAGGCTCTAAGAATCAGCCTGGAAATTATAGTCCAGTGAGTCTGATATCAGTCGTGGGTAAATTATTCAGAAGGTATTCGAAGTGACATTAAGTATTTGGATCCACAGGGCCTGATTATGAATAGTCATTATGGTTTTGTGCAGCTCATGTCTAATAGAACCTAGAACAGTACAGCACAGAAGCTGGCACCTTGGCCCATAATGTTGTGCTGAAACAATTAAATTAGTAATCAAAAGGCCATCTAAACTAATCCCTTCTGCCTACACAATGTCCATATTCTTCTGCTTTCCTCTCATCCATGTGCCTATCTAAGCATCTCTGAAAAGTCCCTAATGTATCTATCTCGACCACCCCAGGCAACGTATTTCAGACACCCACCACTCTGTTTTCAAAAAGAAAGAAAAATACCTTCAAATCCCCTTTGAATTTGCCCCCTTTCACTTTAAATGCCTGTCATCTGGTATTAGAAATTTCTGCCCTGAGAAGATGCTGTTACTTTGTTAATGCCTCTCATGATTTATAAACCTCTATCAGATCTCCTCTCAGCCTTCACTGCTCCAGGAAAAAAAAACAAGTTTGTCCAACCTCTTGTTATAGCACATGCCATCTAATCTAGCCAGAAAACTGATAAACATCTTCTGCACCCTCTCCAAAACCTCAACATCCTTTCTCTAATGGGGTGACCAGAACTGTGTGCAATACTCCATATGCAGCTTAACTAGAGTTTTATAAAGCTGTAGCATAACTTCCTGACTTTGACCTTAACAGTATATTGTCTCTTCACATTTGACCTACCAACGTGCAGCATTTCAAATTCAGCTGGGTTAATCTCCATCTGCCATTTCTGCAACTGTATCTGCAACTGATCTATATCCCACTGGATTCCTTGCAAGTCTTCTACGCTTTGCACAACACCATCAATCTTCATATCATTTGCAGACTTACTACCCTTTGTCTTGAGCCCATCACCCCTACTGGGGCAAAGGCTGTGGACAACAGCTCACCAAAGTTCTCCATCCTGAGCCGAAGGTTAATCGACCCTGTGACTTCCACTTTCAACACACAACTTTGTGTGTCTTCCAGGCAAAGATCATTCCCCTCCCAGGAATGAGATATTTGGAACTTCCATTGCAGTTTCTGCTATTCTGGGTTATTTGGGATGGGGTTGCTAGCCCCATGGCCAATTCTCTTGCTTTCGCAGCCAGGCTTGGGTCTGTTCGATGGCGGAGGTTTACTAACCCACCCATGTACATTTTCATACAGGTTGTCCAGATAATTACAAACAACAGATGTTCCAGTACAGATTCCTGTGGAACATCACTAATCACAGATCTCCTGCTAGCTCTCTTTGATCACCACCCTCTGTCTGCTTATGGGCAAGCTAGTTCTGAATCCAAACTGCCAATTCATCATGGATCCCATGCAATCTAATCATCTGGATCAGCCTCCCATGAGGGACCTGGTCAGACACCTTACTCAAATCCGTACAGACAACATCCAAAGCACTGTTTTTATCAATCACTAATGTCGCCTCTTCAAAAACTCAATCGTTAGCAAAACAAGACTTGCCCTGCACATGCTGGCTCTCTCTAATTAGGCCTCAGATTTTCATAAGTTCATAAATCCTATCCCTAAGGATTCTCTCCTGTAACTTCCCTACCACTGATGTGAAACTCACTTGTTTATGGTTTCTATGATTATCCTTGGTTGCCTTCTTGAATAATGGAACAGCATTAGCTACTTGCCAGTCCTCCAGGGTCTCACCTGTGGCGAGAGAGGACTCAAAGATATTGGTGAAGGCACCAGCAATTTCTTTGCTTGCCTCTCTCAAAAACCTGGGGTATATCCCATCAAGTTCTGGGGACTTATCCAACTTAATGCACCCAGCACCACCTCTTCCCCTGTCTCCATCAAGATGGCGGCTGTGTATAACACACCTTTGGTCAACACCTTCTGGATAGATCATGAAACCATCTTTTTTTGCCCTTTTATATTTGTTTCTCATCTTGAATGTGATTCTGGAACCATTGGAGCTTGTGTTTTGCTGTTCAGAGATCATTTAGGGGCTCCAGTACTCTGAGTCTCCAAGAGGATTCTGGGAGGTAGAAGCAGCATGCGTGGACCTCGTAGTGGGTGGGCTATAGGGCAGGACGCAAGCCGATGTTTGTCTCCATTTCAGAGTATAACTTCCATTGCTCGCCGATTAAAGCGATGAGGGAGGTTGAAGCATCGAAGTGAGTGCAGTGGGTGAGCGATGGCTGCTTGCCTTTTGATTGGTTGCTCCATACTGTAGAGGGGAGAGCCTGCTGCTGCACCAGAGAGTATTGCCCAGGTTTCTTCTGCATATTGAATGTGGACTTGGACTATAGTTCCTTTTTTTTTTCCAGTCTTAGAGTTTTTATATTGTATTTTTTTTGCCCAATCTTTTTTTTGAGTGTGGGTGGAGGGATGGGGGGGTGTTGATATGACTGATCCATTTTTGTTCATTTTCTTTTGTGCAGGAGGAGGGATTTGGGGGTTGATGTGTCTGTTCCAATTTTGTTCGTTTTTTTTGTGGGGAGGTGGGATTTGGAGGTTGATGATTGTGCTGCTTTCCTTTTCTTTCTTGGTTTCATGGCTACCTGGAGAGTTGAAGAATTTGAGTTGTAAACTGATAATAAATGAACCTTTGCACCTCAATGCTTTAGCATATCAATATGCTTGGCATTAATCTTCGTATTCTTCACGTCTTCTCCTTGGTAAATAGTGATTTTTAAGTAATCATTAAGGACCTCACCGACATCCTCCACATCCAAGTAAATGCTTCCCCCTTTATCCATGAATGGTCCTGTCCTCTCCCTAAGTATTATCTAATCTTAACGTAAGTATCAAATGCCTTGGGTTTCTGTTTAATCCTACTTTTCATGACGCCTCCTGGCTTTCTTAATGCCCTTAGTTTTTGTTTCTGACTTCTTTATAATCCTCAAAGGCTCTGTTTGATTCTAACTTCCTCGGCTTTGCATACGTCACCTTTTTCTTCTTGACTAAATTTTATTACCTTGCCATCCTTGTCCTTCCTCTGACAGGAACATAGCTGTCCTGTACTCTTTACAGAAGAGTCAATCCTGCTAAGTTTTTCTAGGAGTTTTCCAAGAAGGTTAATGAAGGGAAGGCAGTGAATGTTGTCTACAAGGCCTTTGACTAAGTTCTTCATGGGAGGTAGGCCCAGAAGGTTAAGTTGCTTAGCATTAAGGATGAAGTAGTCAAATGGATTTAATATTGCCTTAGTGGGAGAAACTAAAGACTGGAAGTAGTGGTTTGTCTCTCTGACTAGAGGCCTGTGACTTGTGTGCCGGTGATTGGTGATGGCTCCATCATTGTTTATCATCTATATTAATGATTTAATATAAACTGTATCAACAAATTTTGAGATGACACCAAGATTTTGAGGCTTCATAAGCAGTAAAGAAGGCTATCAATGCTTGCTGTGTGATCTGAAGCAGCTGGCAAAATAGGCTGAAAAATTGCTACTTGGAATTTAATGCAGACAAGTGTGTGATGTTGCACTTTGGCAGGACAAACCAGGGTAAGTCTTACAGTGAATGGTAGGGCAGTATGAGACCTGCAGTGGGACAAAGAGACCTGGTAGGGCAGTATGAGACCTGCGGTAGAACAAAGAGACCTGGTAAGGCAGTATGAGACCTACAGTGGGACAAAGAGACCTGGTAAGGCAGTATGAGACCTGCGGTAGAACAAAGAGACCCGGTAGGGCAGTATGAGACCTACAGTAGAACAAAGAGATCTGGTAGGGCAGTATGAGACCTACAGTAGAACAAAGAGATCTGGTAAGGCAGTATGAGACCTGCAGTAGAACAAAGAGACCTGGGGATACAGATTTAAAATTTCAGGTAGATAGGATCATAAAAAGAGCTTTTGGCACATAGGCCTTCATAAATCAGGGAGTTGACTGTAGGAGCTGGGGTATCACGTTGAAGTTGTATGAGACGGTGGTGAGGCTGAATTTAGAGTATCATGTGCAGTTCTGGTCACTTATCTGCAGGAAAGGTGTCAATAAGCTTGAAAAGGTGCAGAGAAAATTTACAAGGACGTTGGCAGGACTTGAGCACCTAAGTTGTAAAGGAAGGTTGAATAGGTTGGGACTTTATTCATGGGAGGGCAAAAGAATGGGGTGTGATCTTATCGAGGTATAGATAGGGTGATGGCATGCAGGCTTTTCCTTTCTGGTTGTGTGAGATAGAACTAGAACTCGAACATAGGTTTAGGTGAAAGGTGAAACAATTCAGGGGAATCTGAGGGGAGTTCCTCAAAGTGTTAGTGGAGAATGAGTTGCCAGTGAAAATAGTAGATGCAGGTGCAATTGTAACATTTAAGAGAAGTTTGGATACGTACATGAATGAGAGGTGTATGTAAGCCTATGGTTCAGGTGTTGGCAGATGGAACTAGTCAGAAAATAGTCACATAGACTTGATAAGCTGAATAGCCAGTTTCTGTGCTGCAGTGCTCTGAATCGGAGTTTTAACAATTACTACTTACTTCAGCAATCAGATCAAAAGGTTTTGAATTTACTTTATTTTTCCAGGCATTGGGTAGAACTATATATAGTTTAATGAGGAAGGAATTTTGGCTGATTCTCCAGGAAGAGCGGGCTTTGAACATATATGAGGCTGCTTCTATCAGTTCCGAATCATAGGTAGGAAGTCAATGTTCTTCTGAAAATGAAAATGTACACTTCAGCCCCAGTACTGCACAAGGAAATGTGTCCTATTGCTGTGTGGGCTGCTGGGGAATGATTTTCTTGAGTACAGAGTGCAAGACATGACCTTCTAAAGGAGCAATTTGCTGTGGATGTACTGCTTCAAATGGCTTAGCTGATGCTTTCAGTTACAGGTTGGAAATGAATGAGGAAAGTTTACAATTCTGATAGAGAGTCAAGACATTCTCGCTTTGGAGGTGGGCACTCAGGGAAAAGGTCAAAGTTACTAATCGCTTCCTCTGAAAGCAGTGGAAGACCTTGGCCTACTCTTGATACTGCAAGGACTCTTATGGTTTCCCATGAATGTGTATTTGTATATTGCACCAGAGGCAGCAAATGTGCATAGCTATTGCTATATCAGTTGCTGCAAATGTATCATATCTGAGGAAGGTGATAATGTTTCCCGTTGTGTGTTGTGCAGAAATAAACACAATCGAATCTCGCTTTCAAATGTGTCATGCAGCATGAAACCCAAGTTAAACAATTAATTTGTTTTAGATTAGATTATATTATGAGGACAGTCCTCTTTTATTGTCACTTAGTAATGCATGCATTAAGAAATGATACAATGTTCCTCCAGTGTGATATCACAGAAACACAAGGCAGACCAAGATTGAAAAACTAACAAAAACCACATAATTATAACATATAGTTACAACAGTGCAAACAATACTGTAACTTGATGAAGAGCAGGCTATGGGCACGGTAAAAAAAAAAGTTCAAAGTCTCTCGAAAGTCCCATCATCTCACGCAGACGGGAGAAGGAAGAAAACTCTCTTCCTGCCATGAGCTACCAGTGCCGCAAACTTGCCGATGCAGCATCCTGGAAACACCTGACCACAGTCCAACTCTGAGTCATCCGAAAACTTCGAGCCTCCGGCCAGCCCTCCGACACCAAGCACCGAGCACCATCTCTGCCGAGCGCTTTGACCCCAACCTCAGCTGCCAGCAACAGGAAAAGCCAAGGATTTGGGACCTTCCCTCTAGAGATTCTCGATCTCACAGTAGCAGCGGCAGTGAACCGGGCATTTCAGAAGTTTCTCCAGATGTTCCTTCATGCTTCTCATGACTGTCTCCATCAAATCAGAATTGTGCACGGCCCCTATTTAACAAATACGATATCACTTCATTGGAGAGGCCATGCGTGCTGCGAATTTCAAAATGTAGTCAAGCATGAGCTCCTTATCCAAGAGTCAAATGGACAATTAAGTGGTGAACTATCTATTTCATTAAATCTCATCTGTTATTTTATATTCCGAGTATTTATAAATATTCAGTTATGCATAGATATGTTCTACTGACAAAGAAAGACAACTCTTAATTGCAAAGAGAGCACGACAGTGCCTCTCCTTCCTCAGTCTGTGGAGATTTGGCTTTTCATCAGAAACCTTGGCAAACTTGCATAGGTGTTTGGTGGAAATTGTGCTGACTGGCTGCATTACAGCCTGGTATGGGAACACCAATGCCTTTGAGTGGAAAATCCTACAGGAATAGTGGATTCAGCCCTGTACATCACAGGTAAAATGCTCCCAAACATTAAACACATCTACATGAAAGGTTGCCATAGAAGAGCAGCATCCATCATCAGAAATCCTCACCATCCAGGCCATGCTCGTTTCTCACTACTGCCGTCAGGTGCCTCAGGACATGCACCACCAGGTTCAAGAACAGTTACTACCCCTCAACCATCAGGGTCTTGAACAAAAGGATAACTACAATCATTCTATTTCTGGTGTTCCTGCAACCAATAGTTTCACTTTAAGGATTCTTTATCTTGTTATTTATTGCTGTTTATTTATATTTCTATTTGCACAGTTTGTTCATTGATCCTGTTTACAGTTACTCTTCTATAGATTTGCTAAGTATGCCCGCAGAAAAGAAGCTCAGGATTGTATATGGTGACGTGTGTGTACTCTGATAATAAATTTTACTTTGAACTTTGAGGTTATTCCTCTCTGTCATCTTTTAGGGTCCTCTTGGATCTTTTGGTAAGTTGCCTTGGTATGATTTGATGTGTACAAGGTACTGTGGAAAATAGCCCTAAAACTAATTCCGACCTATGTTCGTGACACTTCTCACGCTCTTAAACTTTTCGATGATTTTAAGTTCCCTGGCCCCCACCGCTTTATTTTCACTATGGATGTCCAGTCCTTATATACTTCCATCCCCCATCAGGAAGGTCTCAAAGCTCTACGCTTCTTTTTGGATTCCAGACCTAATCAGTTCCCCTCTACCACCACTCTGCTCTGTCTAGCAGAATTAGTCCTTACTCTTAATAATTTCTCCTTTGGCTCCTCCCACTTCCTCCAAACTAAAGGTGTAGCTATGGGCACCCGTATGGGTCCTAGCTATGCCTGCCTTTTTGTTGGGTTTGTGGAACAATCTATGTTCTGTGCCTATTCTGGTATCTGTCCCCCACTTTTCCTTCGCTACATCGACGACTGCATTGGCGCTGCTTCCTGCACGCATGCAGAACTCGTTGACTTTATTAACTTTGCCTCCAACTTTCACCCTGCCCTCAAGTTTACCTGGTCCATTTCCGACACCTCCCTCCCCTTTCTAGATCTTTCTGTCTCTGTCTCTGGAGACAGCTTATCCACTGATGTCTACTATAAGCCTACTGACTCTCACAGCTATCTGGACTATTCCTCTTCTCACCCTGTCTCTTGCAAAAACGCCATCCCCTTCTCGCAATTCCTCCGTCTCCGCCGCATCTGCTCTCAGGATGAGGCTTTTCATTCTAGGACGAGGGAGATGTCTTCCTTTTTTTAAAGAAAGGGGCTTCCCTTCCTCCACTACCAACTCTGCTCTTAAACGCATCTCCCCCATTTCACGTACATCTGCTCTCACTCCATCCTCCCGCCACCCCACTGGGAATAGGGTTCCCCTGGTCCTCACCTACCACCCCACCAGCCTCCGGGTCCAACATATTATTCTCCGTAACTTCCGCCACCTCCAACGGGATCCCACCACTAAGCACATCTTTCCCTCCCCCCCTCTCTCTGCATTCCGCAGGGATCGCTCCCTACACAACTCTCTTGCCCATTCGTCCCCCCCATCTCCTCCCCACTGATCTCCCTCCTGGCACTTATCCGTGTAAGTGGAACAAGTGCTACACATGCCCTTACACTTCCTCCCTTACCACCATTCAGGGCCCCAAACAGTCCTTCCAGGTGAGGCAACACTTCACCTGTGAGTTGACTGGGGTGATATACTGCGTCCGGTGCTCCTGATGTGGCCTTTTATATATTGGTGAGACCCGACGAAGACTGGGAGACCGCTTTGCTGAACATCTACGCTCTGTCCGCCAGAGAAAGCAGGATCTCCCAGTGGCCACACATT
This sequence comes from Mobula birostris, assembly GCF_030028105.1. NCBI lineage: Eukaryota > Metazoa > Chordata > Chondrichthyes > Myliobatiformes > Myliobatidae > Mobula > Mobula birostris. The sequence goes on from NC_092373.1 coordinate 154,818,378, forward strand.
TTAATTCCACATCCCATTCCCATTCTGACATGTCTATCCACGGCCTCCTCTACTGTAAAGATGAAGCCACACTCAGGTTGGAGGAACAACACCTTATATTCCATCTGGGTAGCCTCCAACCTGATGGCATGAACATCGACTTCTCTAACTTCCGCTAATGCCCCACCTCCCCCTCGTACCCATCTGTTACTCATTTTTATGCACACATTCTTTCTCTCACTCTCCTTTTTCTCCCTCTGTCTCTCTGAATATACCTCTTGCCCATCCTCTGGGTCCCCCCCCCCCCTATCCTTCTTCCCGGACCTCCTGTCCCATGATCCTCTCGTATCCCCTTTTGCCTATCACCTGTCCAGCTCTTGGCTCTATCCCTCCCCCTCCTGTCTTCTCCTATCATTTTGGATCTCCCCCTCCCCCTCCAACTTTCAAATCCCTTACTCACTCTTCCTTCAGTTAGTCCTGACGAAGGGTCTCGGCCTGAAACGTCGACTGCACCTCTTCCTAGAGATGCTGCCTGGCCTGCTGCGTTCACCAGCAACTTTGATGTGTGTTGCTAAAACTAATTTGCTGAGACTGACTGTAAGCATGCTACTATTACAAAGAACAACAAAGGAAATTTTTCTCTTCTGTTTTTAAGTTACAGAGTTGATATTCTTTAGTGGTGATTTGATACCTTGGCAATTCTTGACCAGTTTAGCAAGGATTTTGACTACTTCATTTTCAGTGTAGGTGTGAGATGAAATTAATTACTGTTTTTGTATTTATTCTTGTCCATAAACATTTCCAAATGCTTCTCTTCAGTTTGATTGCGAGTGCTTAATTTCCATCATATCTTTATGCCAGATTAGTTGTTTTCTAAATTTTCCCTTTGGCTGCATTCCTCTTGGATCTCAGACACATTAATTTGGCTTTAGGAAAAATGAAAGAGTTCCTCTTTCAGAAACAATGAGGCAGATATTCATGAATTTCAGATAATTTGAAAGAGGAGAGATTACCTTTTCAATTCAGTTAAACAACTTTTAACATTTGGCATATTTATTATAATGTTTGAAAGATATTCCATTTGTCCCTTTTGTTTGGTCTCCCCCACTGCTTAATACATGGCAATGTTGTCATTGCAAAAAGATTAATTTTGTCTTGCATCTTGGAACATTATTCTGTGAGGTAGCAAGACATAGATAACAGCCCCCATGCAGGCTACTGTTGTAATAATTTTCTCCAGTTGAAGGGGATTAATTTTGATTAAACCATCCAGTTTATTAGCCAAGCTGTATGTTAAGCATTGAAATGTAACATTTTGCCCATAAATCCATTGCACGGGTCATAGATCTCAAAATTAAAAAGAGGCTGATGTACTCTTGCTCTGCAGGCTCTAGTATAATAAAAACTGTTGCCATATTACTCCAGTGGATTTTACAATGCCTTTGAGCTCTCAAGGCAAACAGCAATTGCATTTTTGAGATAATTAGAACAGAGGCAGAGGACAATAAAGAAGAGAAATTAATGACCACATTGTTCGAAAACAGTAACAGAAATACCAGTAACTAACTTTATTTACAGTCAGAAGATTGAACTAGTACTTGCCAACCATGGAGATAGCCACTTTATGCCATCTGCTTATTGGAGCAGCAGGTCCTTCACTGCATTCCACTGGTATATGGGCTTTCTTCAACCTTTGGTCAGTGGCCCTGTGGTTACATGCTACAGCTTTGCTGAGACTGTACACTTAACCACTGAATGACAGGAGATCTGTTCGTGTTAGACTTTGGGAAAGATGAATATCTTTTCCAAGATGGTGCTGCAACAAACAACAATGTTTTGCAGAGAGTTCACGAAGCTACGAGATACTCTAATGGATATACATCTCCTTCTGAACTGCAATCGCTACAGTCTGTAATTTCCCTAGTAAAGATGTACTTTTGAATTGACTTAACGATCTGTCACTCGTGCAATCTCTTATGGGATTCAGCAAACTAGACTCTGTTGCAGGTATGGCCAGCGTGGCTGTTACTGGGGGTGGATGCTGCATCAAAGCCTGATAGTGGAAGATCATCTGAGGCAAGAGGAGAAAGCAGGTGTTCAGCGTTGTTTGCTTGCATTTGACCAGTCTCCCCCTCTCCTCGCTACTACCTTCGGGTGGGAAGTGCAGAAGTCTTGGGTTTCAGGCTACCAGGTTCTGGAGCAGTTGGTGCCCAGCAGCCATTGGGTTCCTGGAATAGTGCTGAACAAGTTCCATAGCTGTGGACTCACTTCTGGGGATTCTGCAGTTCATGTCCAATGTGTTACTATTTACTTTTTTTACTATTTGCGCAATTGGATATGTGGCGGTTGTCTGTGGTTTATTTTGGTGAATTCCATTGTGTTTCTTTGTTTTGTGAGTGCTTGCAAGAAGGTGAAATTCAAGGTTATAAATGATTTACATGCTTTGACAATTTGGAATTGGGGTCTTTGTGGGGCATGGTGCAAGGCCATTCCGCTCTTCAAAAATTGATGTATTGGGAAATGTCACGTGTTCCTTTGTCTGTCACCTGTCCAAAACAGAATGAGATATTATCAATGCACAAGTGGTATTCAATGTTTTACAGCAGAATAGTTTGGTTCTGTTGGATGTTGTATATCTCTGCCTTCCTTGGGTGGATTAGTTTCAACTTGATTGTAGGGATGTATTGGTAGTTGACTAAAGGCTCTAAGTGCTTGTGTTGTCAATTACATGTTAGGAGTACTTCTGACTTGCCCGGTACACTGAATCCTACTGTTGCACAAACCGCTTGCAACCTGATGTTTCTGGAAAAATTGGTACTATGTCCCAGGAAGTAGAGCGTTCTATGAGTAGCAACTTGGCTTTATTTGACAGACCCTGTGGACCTTCCTTTGGATTGTCTTTGCATAGCTATCAAAAGTTGTTGATTTGAATCCCAAGTGCTGCTTTCTGGGGACACGAGACTGTAAGTCTGAAGCAACGCACACAAAATGCTGGAGGAGCTCAGTATATCGGGCAGCATCTTTGGAGGGAAACGGGCTGTCGATGTTTAGGGCCAAGACTCTTCATCAGAACCAGAAATAAAAAAGCAGAAGCCAGGAGGTGACAGGATTCAGCTTTTTCTTTTCATTCCTGATGAGCGATTTCAGCTTTGAGTCATTGATGGTCGATTTCCCTCTATAGATGCTACCTGAGCTACCGAGCTCCCCCAGCTTCAACTGACTTTCCTTCTGTAAAGTACACATGCTAAATTGCTTTGATTGAATTTTGATATGGGATCTTGTACTAAAGTCGAGAACCCAAAGTTTGGTACTTACCACCAATGGGACCCATCTCCCAAAGCCCGAACTGGATGTAGTGAGATTATGTTGGTAGAAATGATTTGAAGGAGAGGTTCGGGTGGGAAGGAGCATGTAGGTGGTAGAGTACGAGAAGGTAATGAAGAGAAGGACTGATGCCTGGAGGCTGTTATGTCCCAAGAGATGTGATTATTCTAGTATTCTCACCATCCTACTGCAATTATTTTGGGCTGTTTACAATCATCATATAAAACTATCACTCGTATTGAATTAACAGTATTGGTGTGTCATATTTCCCATTAAATTTGAATGATTATGTCTCCTGATTGGAGTATGAATCCTGGAAACAAGATGCTAGTGTTTAATGTTTAGTTGCTGAACAGGTCTCGGTTGTATTTAAACTGGGCTCAGTTAACCGAAAGTTTATTAAAACCAAAATGTATTTCCAATCCCACTCTTCTGAGATGTGCCTATTAAAAGTACTTATTAACTGATTTAGCCAACTGACCAGGCATTTGAAATAAGGCTGTGTTCACTCTTGCAGAGGATCTATTTCTGCAGTGATGTCGTTCAGGCAGTGTCACTGATAAATTAATTTGTTCTGCACCTGTTTTTCTCTCTCATTTTCACAAAGATTATATTCGTCATGGAGATACAGCATATAAATGGGCTGTTCAATTAGAATCTGTGCCAATGACCAAGCACCTATTTATACTAATCATATCCTTTTACCCATTTAATCTTCCTCTGTGCACACTAACTCCTCCCAGATTCTACCAGTCACTCTCACACATGATATTAGTCAATCCAATCACAGACTGGGTCCTGCTAAAGAGTCTCGGCCCGAAATGTCAACTGTATTCTTTTCCGTAGATGTTGCCTGGCCTGCTGACTTCCTCCAGCATTTTGTGTGTGTTGCTTTAATCGTCAATCCAATCCCAGTTCCAAGCCACGTCCCACTATTCCCATTCTGACCTTTGGGCTTTTCAATGTAGCAGAGCAGAAGTGTAATCTTATTTCCAAATATATTTCCAGGCTTCTAGCACCTTCCCTGAGTATTTCCCCAGTCTCATGCACTATCTGATGTTACTATGGAAGCCAGTCAAAACCCACAGATGAGTTTACTTCCTCATCCATGTAATACATCTTACTCTGGCAGCACTTCTTTTTTAAACACATCTGATAGGATGGTCAAATTGTACTACCTAATGATTTTTTAAATGAATTTGTTTGACTAAATGGAATAATCTTATATGAGGAAGATTGAATTTAGTGAGAATATTTTTCTTGGGTTACCATTATTTTCATGTCCCAAGCCACAGATTGACTTTCATGGGAATATGGATGAATCAGTTTCCCCCAAAATAATTCCAAGTAAGCAAATGAAATTTTGCTTTGCTAATTCTGGTAAATCAGTGACCCTCATTATAACCTTTTTTCAAGAAGTGAATTGATGAGCAATTGGGCCCAATATTTTGAATATGCAAGTAAGGATACATAGAACAGTAAAACATGGGAGAAAGCCCTTTGGACTACAATGTTGTGCCAAGCTAATTAAAATCAGTAACCAAATGCCCAACTAAATTAATCCCTCCTGCTTACACAATGTTCATGTCCTTCCGTTTCTTGTACATTTAGGTGCCTACCCAAAAACCTCTTGAACACCACCTATTGTATTTGTCTTTACGATCGCCACAGGCTGCACATTGCAGGGAACTTCAAATCTCTTGTGTGATTTGTAAAACAAACTTGCAATGCACACTTCCTTTAGGTTAGCCTCTCGCACCTTAAACACATGCCATCTGGTATTAGATATTTCAACCCTGGAGAAAAGTCACTAGCTGTCAACTTTATACCTTTGATAATCTTACAAACCTTGATCAGATATTTTGTCAGCCTCTGCTGTTCCGGTGAAAAGCCAAGTTTGTACAGCCATCCCTTAAAGCACATACTTTCTAATCCTGGTGAACCTCTTCTGCACCCCATCCAAAGCCCAGGTATCCTTCCTGTATTGGGACGACCAGAATTGCGTACTGCTCCAGATGCAGCCTTACCTGGGCTTTATAAAGCTGTTACATAATTTACTGACCTCTGAACTCAGTGCCTCAACTAATAACGGCAAGCATGCCATGTGCAATCTTTTCCACCCTGTCAATCTGTGTAGCCACTTTCAGGGGGGCTATCAACTTGGAGCACAAGATCCCTCTGCTCATCACTGTTAAGGATTTTGCCTTTAACGGTGTACTGTCCCTTCTCATTTGTTTTTTCAAAGTGCAATACTTTACATTTGGCCGGGTTAGATTCAATCTGCCGTTTCTCCGCTCATAACTGCAACTGATACATATCCTGCTTTATACTTTGCCAGTTTTCTACACATAATTCCAGAAATTATGAATGGGGGGCGGGAAGCATAATGGCAGTTGGTGAGAAAATCGGTATTTGGTTTGTTTTGAATTAGAGCCTTGCCCCCCCCCCCCGCCCCCAAAGGGAGAGAGAAAGTGGGAAATGAACATTGATTGAACTGTTGTTGTGATTGCTTAGGACAGTGAGGAATGGTGCATATGGTGAGAGGCTATTAAAATAGATATGAACAACAAAGCAATAAAACAGTTTTCAGTGGCACCATCTTGCCCCATTAATCCATCAATATGAGAGAAATCTATCAATTAAAGCCATTTGTTTGCAGTCACGTATTAGCGGAACCACCAAAATTTTTCATTCATTTTTTAAATTGAATTATGGTCATTTCTACAATTCATGTTGTGCAGGAATGAGACTTTAAATCAGTCGTTAACTGAAATGATCATGCGAATGCAGCAAAGCTCTTGGGGATACGTAGCAGTGTGAAATACAGTGCCTGTCAGTGGATTTCAGAGAAAAGGTCATAAACATTGACGGATAATGTGCCTGCATGATATTGTGAAAAAGCTTCGTGTGATGCAGCTTCACGGCCGACTGACAAGTGCACTACTGCACTTTGTAGAGCTGGAGTAAACTATGCCAATGATAAAATTCTTGAGGAATATGCAATGATCGCTTTTATTTTTGGTAGTACATTGTGTTTATAGGATAACTTCAGTTGATCAGTAAACCTGCAAATATTTTCTCTTTGCTCAGCAATTGAATCATATGACTGAGCATTGCAAACAGAGGTTTTATTACAAAATAAAACAGAAAGGATGTGCTGACATTGGAGAGGGTTCAAAGGAGGTTCATGAAAATGACTCCAGGATAAAAAGGCTTATCATTTGAGGAGCGTTTGATGGCTCCAAGCCTGTATTCACTGGAATTCAGAAGATTGGTGGGGGGGGGGGGTGGAATCTCATTGAAACCTATCGAATGGTGAAAGGCCTTGATTGTGGATGTGGAGAGGATGTTTCCTATGGTGGGAGAGTCCAAGACCAGAGGACACAGCCTCAGAATAGAGGGGTGTCCTTTAGAATGAAGAGAAGTTCCTTTAGCCAGAGGATGGTGAATCTGTGGAATTCATTGCCACGGGCAGCTATGGAGGCTTAGCCATTATGTATATTTAAGGTAGAAGTTGATAGATTCTTGATTGGTCAGGGCATGAAGGGATATGGGGAGAAGTCGAGAGATTAGGGCTGAGAGGGAAATTGGATCAACCATGATGAAATGGTGGAACAGACTCAATGGGCTAAATGGCCTAATTCTGCTCCAGTATCTTGTGGTCTTAATAGTACTTATTAATTGATTTAGACAACTGACGAGACATCTGAAATAAGCCTGTGTTGAATCTCACAGAGGATCTAATTCTACAGTGATTTGGTTCAAGCTGTGTCACTGCTAAGTTAACTTAATTTTAAAAAATTGATATACAGCACAGAGTAGGCCCTTCCACCCCTTTGATCTACACCGCCAAGCAATCACCCAGTTTAATCCTAGCCTAATCGTGGGACAATTTGCAATTATATGCTCTTGTAGTTGAATATTGAACTTGTTCATTTTGTATGACCCTTCGGTTGCTGTTCTACTTCTCTATGCATTTAATGTTCTAACTCAGATATGTCCACTGCTGAGACAGGAAGTAGAATGAACAGGTTTAAGATGGATATTATAGAAGGGTAGCAGTAAATACAGTTTTGAGGGATAATTAACAGAAGTGGGGGAGCCCATGACCAGGTGATGAATTAAGCCACCAAAAATGGGACAATAGGGGTGGCACAACTGAATGGGATAATTTAGGCAGATACGCAAATGAATTGGAGGAGAGCGCAGAAAACTGAGTCGTTCAGCAATTCTATATATTTCTCCATCCGATTAAGAAATCAGAAGGGCCAGGATAAAAATATCATGAAGCCTGGTCAGTTTTCTTGTCCATTGATTTTGATTAAACTCAAAATGCCCTAGTATAAGAGGACAACCAAATTTATTTTGAGCTTAAAACCTGAAGTTACTTTTGGCACCTTGGTGATAGAGAATTGTTGTAGAATAAATGTTTTATTATGCTGTATGGTTTATTATATTTCAGTACCACCTTAATATTACATTGTGCCATAGATAACTTTTCTTCAGTAGCCTGGTTATCTGACATGGATTGACACTCAATGCCAAATTTACATGTTCAAGTCAAACAGAAAATTTTCATTACTTGTGCTCTGGCATTTCCTCCTGCCTTTATGGAATGCAGATAACTAAACCCATGCAGAAAAACTTGATGCAGTTGTAAATGTACGAGTTTAACTGACTTGGAAATGTTGCTTAAAATGTAAATCAACTAAAGATGTGCAAGTTGCGAATACGAATTTTTGAGATTCCCACTGCTTTTCCATTTGGAGCCATGGCTTTTAAAGGAATTCATTTATAACTATTTGAAACTGAAGACTACTCTTTGAATATACTTCAGGTACCTGGACTGCTGGCGTCAATAGTACCTTTTGCTTAATACACTGAGAATTATAAAGGTGTTGAAGTTGATTACAAGTGTTTGAATAATGCACTTTTGTTTCTCCCTGCAGGTCCCGGTACTGAAGCCTATGGATCTGATGGTGGAGGTGACTCCACGGAAGATCTTCGCTAATGCTCATACCTATCACATCAACTCAATTTCAGTCAACAGTGACTGTGAGACTTATATGTCAGCTGATGACCTCAGGATAAACCTTTGGCACTTGGGAATAACAGACAGGAGTTTCAGTATCCTTTCACTGTGTTTGTATGTGATTATTGTTACTGAAATTAAGTGGGTAAAGGAGCTCGTACCTTGAGGCACTGATTAATCACAGGATGTTTAGAGACAGGCACTGCTAACATATCTTGCACATGTTTGTGTGTCGAAGTTATTATGGCTGGGTATATGCAAATATTACAATGACAATACCCCTTCTAGATTTTTTTTGTTACTCAAACTAAACTTCTTGCAGTTCTACATAAGCTCTTTTTATTTTTACACCTATGCTATTCTTAATTGTTCTCATCCAAGTTTATTGTCATGGGCATTCACACCCATAGTATGAATACCATGAAAATTAAGTTTTTGTAGTAGCAGAACTGAACATTGCAAATATGATGAGCAGAAATTGCATGAATCAAAGCAAGTTACTTGACAAAATAAGCATAATGAGCATGTTGAGGGAAAACCTAATTCTATCTCAGAAAATGTTTTTTTTATAGTCTGTTGAAGAACCTCATGGTAGTGGGGAAGGAGTTACTGTTGAACTTTGGGGTTGGGTCTTCAGCTGCCTGTATCTCCTGCTTCATAGCAGCAGTGAGAAGAGGACGTGGCCTGAATGGTGGCAGGCTTCAATGATGGATGTTACCTGCCGGAGATAACATCTCTTGTTGATGTTCTCAGTAGTGGGCGAGCTGTGCCCATGATGGTTCTGGCCAAGTCCACCATTCTCTGTAGCCTCCTTGAGTTCCCTTGTCAGGTCGTGGTACACCTAGTTAGAATGCTTTCCACTGAACATCTGGAGAAGTTGGTCAGAGACTAGGGCACACTGAATTTCCTTGAACTTTGTGAGAGGTGCTGGTGCGCTGCCTTCAGGGTTGCATCTATGAGCTCTGCCTAGGAGAGATACTCAGCTGCTAGCATCCAGGAAACTGAACCTTTTCATCCTTTCTAACATAGACCCTTCAATAAGGACTGGTGCTAGTTTGCCTAATTTCCCCTTCCTAAAGTTCACAATGGAAGTTGTGGCTGATATTGAGGCACTGCTCTACCAGCTGACCTATCTCACTCCCTTACCGCCTTGTCACCATCTGTGATTGCGCCAACAACATTGGTGTCATTGGCAAGCTTGGAGTTGGTGTTGGATCCGTGCTTAGCAGCACAGTAGTTGGTAAAGATTGGAGCAGGGTCTAAACATACGGCTTTGTGATGCACCTGTGTTGATGGTCAATGACAAGGTTAAGTTTCTGATCCATAATAATTGCAAGTGTAGGAACTGAGGATCTAATTGCTGAGGGAGATTGAAACCAAAGTCTTTGTAACTCTCATTGAATTACTGATTGAACGAAATGAAGCACAAAATGATAGTGACCGCAAAAGTTATTGTTTAACTCTGAAGTGCTTGGAACCTTGAAGGAAGTGACTTCGCTTGGTGTTTGCTTGCATCAGTTGTTTTGGTTTATGATGTCACATCAGCTTGGCCAAGTGGTAGTATCACTTTCTGAGCCAGACTGCTGTAACTGTAGATTAATTTACTGAATCCAATAAGGAGCAGGCTGACAACAGAAGCTTATTTGTCTGGCAAGTTGCTGTGTTTTTAATATGATGAAACACCAAAGCTTGTTCAGCTGGACCTAAAAAGTGTAATACTGTTGTCTGCTCTTAACTGAGTGTGTTACCCACTACAAATGGCTAGCTGGAAACTGGTCACATTTGATGTTAATAGAATAAATTTGCTCCTGGTTATGTTTGATGAAAAGGAGGAATTGTATAAATAAATTATTTCCTTTATTATGGAACATTTTGGCACTTGTGGCTAAATTAATGCTTTCCCCTCAGTTTCTGATTGAGTAGTTCCACACATGGACAGGGTGCTTCAAAATGTAAAACTCAAACACGCTGTTTATGTTCTCACACCATTGTGTATGCCAGTTGCTATCCCACACCAGTACATATGACATCAGATGAGTAGGCTTCTTTCAGAAATTGGAGTACTCTACTAACATGTTTGCATCAAATACACACCCAATAATGTGCACCTTGAATTAAGTATAATAGGTTTCCCCAAATGATTGAAAAGCAAAGCAGAGACAAGATTCTGATGGTTCACCGTGGTCATCTTGTAGGTTTGGATAGTAAAAACATAGACAGTCTCTGGGTTAAGCACACCTGACTTATGAACACATCTACATATTTAATTCAAAAATCAGACATAATTATTTATTCCTGGATGTGTTTCAAACCTGCCAAATCAAGATCGATGGTGCTGAGGAAAGGGAAGATGGAGAACAAGTTCCGGTTCAGCATCGCAGGCACAGCCATCCCAACCATCACAGAAAAGCCAGTCAAGAGCTTAGGCAAAGTTTTTGACAGCTCTTTAAGGGACACAACATCCATTCAGGCAACCTGCACCGAGTTGGATGGCTGGCTAAAATCCGTGGACAAGTCTGGCCTTCCTGGGAAGTTTAAAGCCTGGGTGTATCAGCATGGCATTCTTCCCAGAATCCTGTGGCCCTCCTCGTCTATGCAGTTCCGATCTCGACAGTCGAAACCTTAGAGAGGAGGGTTAGCAACCACCTCAGGAGATGGCTGGAGCTGCCAAAGAGCCTGAGCAGCATCGCACTCTATGGACACCACAACAAACTGCAACTGCTCTTCAAATCTTTGGAGGAAGAATTCAAGGTAGCAAGAGCCAGAGAAGTGCTACAGTATAGGGACTCAAGTGACCCGAAGATGGCTAGAGCAGGGATCCAAGTAAGTACTGGCAGGAAGTGGAGGGCAGAGGAAGCTGTTCAGGAGGCAGAGGCGAGGCTGCGTCACAGGAGGCTGGTGGGAGTGGTCACACGAGGCGAAGCTGGGCTAGGATCCTTTCCAACTCCCCAAACGGACACCAGAGGGAAGGAAAGGTGTGGTCTAGTTCAGGAGGAGGTGAGAGCAGTAGTGGAGGAGACGAGAGTGGCGGTGGGAATGAAGCAACAGGGAGCTTGGACAAGATGGGAGAATGCGGTTGAGGGGAAAGTGACCTGGGCTAATCTTTGGAAAGCCGAACCACACTGCATCCAATTTCTCATCCAGGCAGTGTACAATGTGCTTCCAAGCCCATCAAACCTGCGCACATGGGGCAAGGCAGAGTGATCTGCGTGCCCACTGTGCTTCAAGCGAGGAACCCTGGAGCACATCCTCAGCGGCTGCGCAAGGGCACTTGGTGAGGGACGGTACAGGTGGAGGCATGATCAGGTCCTGAAGACCACCGCTGAAGCCGTCAGCGCAGGAGTTGAGTGGGCGAAGCGGTCCCAATCCTCCAAGCAGACCATTGCCTTTGTCAGAGCTGGGGAGCAGCCAAAAGCTGCCAAAAGAACATCTGCAGGCATTCTGACCTCTGCAAGGGACTGACAGCTGTTGGTGGACCTCGAAGGGCAGCTGAAGTTCTCCAACCATATCGCAGCCACCACCCTGTAACCAGACATTGTCCTAGTGTCTGAGTCTACTAAGCAAGTGGTGCTGCTGGAGCTGACAGTCCCATGGGAAGGTAGCTTGGAAGAGGCCTTTGAAAGGAAGCTCTCCCAAGTACGCAGGACTGGTCAGCAACTGTCAGCAGGCTGGATGGAGAGCGAGGTGTCTCCCAGTGGAGGTTGTTTGTAGGGGATTCGTAGCCCATTCTTTAGTTAGAGCCTTCAGCATTTTGGGCATCGAGGGAGAGAAGAAGAGGAGAGCCATCCGCAGTACCACCGATGCAGCAGAGAGGGCCTCAAGATGGCTGTGGCTCAAAAGAGGGGAGCCATGGAGTCATAAGTAGCTGGCCATCTGGACACAAGCTGGGGTCTGATCAGCCCCAGCTGGGTCACCTGGAGGAGGTTGTATGATGTTGAAAGACCCGAAACACCCAATGATTCCAGGAACATCACTGAAGATGTGTCCAGAAGCATCAATAGATGTATGTACACAGTATGTTCATTGTTATGAATGGCAGAACTACAGTTCTAGGAATTGTTCTCATCAGTCTTGTGTGATTTTGATGTTATTCATTACAATACTATAGAAGTAAGTTTGCCCTGTTGAGTTCTTTGCGTATTTTCTGACTGGTGGACAAATCAATATTCAAAATAGTTTGGGACTCCTTGGTTACCAGGGCTGACCTGCCTGGGCTTTCTTGCACACTCCCATCCCCTCTGCCACCAGCTCTCTACTTGCTCAAGTCTTTAGCTTTCTTCTCATCAATTGTACTGTCTTTTTTCTGGATAAGTAGCAATCTTACCCCTTCTGCTTCTGAGGAACCTTCATTTACCCACTAAATCCCATAATGGCCTCTTTTTCTCCTGTCTGTCTGTCTGTCTGTATCTTGTTTTACGGCAGTTGGCATCCAGCTTAATGGTGCATTACCGCCACCCTCTGCTCCAGAATGTGCACTAGACATACATTCTAAATCCCTTCACCTAATCTCTCTCACTCTCTCTCTCTCTCACTCTCTCACACACACACACACACACACACACACACACACACACACACACACACACACACACACACACACACCTACACTTCACCCTCCCATCTTTGACCATCCTAGTATCCTATTCCTGTTTATCCGTCATATTCTATAAAAAACCCCTGTACCCCTTAAAAATGCTAAAAATACCCGGACTTGTGCTCTCTCACCCATGCCCAGCAACCCTTCTAATGTGAATTCCTGCATCCCCAACTCCCTTAATTTATTTCTCATCATCTCTCTCTGTATCCCATACTTCCTGCAACTCAGAACTACATGTTCTACTGACTCCTCTTCCTGACATTCCTCACACAATCCTGTCTGGTGTTTCCCTACCATTTTCAATGTTTTGTTTAATGCACAATGCCCCAGCCTTGACCTAGTCCACACAATTTCCTCTCTTCTGTTTCCATTACCTACCCTAGTAACTGCAACACTCTTTTGTATTTGATATAAATGCCTCCCTTTCCCCTCCCTGTCCCATCTTTCTTGCCACATTCAGTTGACTTTTTCCCAGATTACACACTTAACCTCTGCTTTACTGATACTAATGTGCATTTCCACATTTTCTTTCTTTAACACCCTCTTTGCCAACTCATCCAACCTCTCATTCCCCTTCACCCCTACATGTGCTGGAACCCATAGAAATTTTACCTGACTTCCCTGATTTGCAATCCTTGTAAGTAACTGAAGGACTTCATAAAGTACATCTTGCCGACTGTTTGTGTGAAAAGACCTTAAACTTGCTAGAACTGAGGATGAATCTGAACATATCAATGCTTTGACTTGTCTGGCTTTCTGCACCCATTGCAACGCAACCAACACTGCCAGCATCTCCACTGTAAACACTCCTAACTTATTAGATGTTCTTCTGCTGATTCCAATTTCTTTTGCTGGTATGACCACCCCAAACCCTGTCACTCCTGTTGCAGGTTCCTTCGCACCATCCGTATAAATGTGAGTATAATCACTATACTTTTCCATCACATGACAGTTAAATGCATTTACCAAATCTGTTTTATATCTTTCTTTCCTTTTTACCTCTAACAAATGCCAGTCTATGTCAGGCCATACAAGCTTCCATGGAGCTACAACCGGATAAACTACTGAAGGACTTATCCTCAGATCAAATACTCCACATTCTTTCGCGATATCATTCCCTACCCAACTAAAGGTATCCCTCTGAAACCTCCCATTTTCCCAGCACTCCTGCAACACTCCTTTAGTAGGGTGAGAATCATTGTGCCCCTGCAAGTTAGCCCAGTAGTTTGCCATCAGTTGCATCCTTCTTAGTTCCAAAGGCATTATTCCCATTTCTACCTGTAGGGCTGACACTGGTGACGTTTTAAAGGCCCCACTGCACACTCTCAAGGCCTGAGCCTGAATCACAACCAGTTTCCTTATAAGAGACCTAGCTGCTGATCCATATACTATATTTCCATAATCCAATACAGATCTTACTAAAGCCACATACATTCTCTTCAAAGCTGAACAACTTGCTCCCCATTCCCTACCAGTCAAACATCTCATCACATTTATTACTTTTTTACATTTCTCCTCAACTTTCCTGATATGGTCTGCCCATGTTAATTGTGAATCAAATATAACTCCCAGAAATTTAAATGATGCAACCCTTTCTAATTCAACCCCATACATCCTTAACTTCTTCCCTACCTCAACCCTTTTCCTGGTAAAAAAACACAGATTGAGTTTTGTCTACTGAAAATCTACATCCCCAATCATAACCCCACTCCACCACTTCATCAATTGCTTCTTGTAGTTTCCTGATTATATGGTCCATGTTCCTGCCTCTTTTCCACAAGGCCCCATCATCCGCAAAGAGTGACCTACCTATATCCACTGGTACCTTTGTGAAGACATCATTGATCATAATCATGAAAAGTAATGGGCTAATCACACTACCTTGAGGTGTGCCATTTTCCACTATGTACTGTTTTGATAATTTTGATCCAATCCGAACTTGAATTTTTCTACCAAACAAAAAATCTTTAATCCAATTAAAAATTCTCCCACCAACCCCCATCTTGTGCAGTTTAATTAATAATCCTTCCTTCCACATCATATCATAGGCTTTTTCAATGTCAAAGAACACTGCCACTACTGACTCTCTATTTGCCTGGGCCTTCCTTATTTCAGTCTCTAACATAATCACTGAGTCCATGGAATTCCTTCCCTTTCTAAAACCACTCTGATAACTTACCAGCATTCCCCTTTTCTCAAGCTCATATGATAACCTTTCTGTTATCATCCTTTCCATTATCTTACATATACTTGATGTTAATGCAATTGGTCTGTAGCTAGTGGGTTTTGACAGATCCTTGCCAGGCTTCCTTATTGGAATTACTACTGCTTCTTTCCATGCACTTGGTAATCTTCCTCCTCCCACACTCTGTTATAAAAATGCAGCAACTTCAAGAGCGCTCCTTCTCCTAGATTTTTTAGCATCACAGAGCATATCAGATCTTTCCCTGGGGAGGTTGGTCTCGATCTCTTTATTACTCTCACCATTTCTGCTAATGTAAATGGATCATCAATTATATCATCTGTTCCTTCCCGCCTGCTTAACACACCTGGGTGTTGGTTCATTATTCTTTCCCTCCTTCTTCTCCCTTCTTCAGACAAATTTTCTGAACTGTTTATCAGTACGAATGACTTGGCCATGATCTCAGCCTTATCCCTACTGGAGACTGCAGTTTCCTCCTCAGATATCATTACTGGATATTCCCATTCCCTTCTATCTCCTCCCATCCTCTTAATCATTCCCCATATCTCTCCCACAGGTGTTGTTCTTCCTACCTTGTTGCAAAAACTCCTCCAACTTGCCCTTTTAGCTTGACGTATAGTTCTTCTCACCACTGCCTGTGCTTTCTTATATTGAACCAAATGCTGCATATTATGGGTTCTTTTAACATCCTGAATGCTCTATTTCTGTTTTTTTACAGCCTGACAACATTCCTCTGTCCACCATGGTACCAGTTTTCTATTCATCCTATTTTTACTCCTAGGTATAGATCCTTCTGCTGCCATGATAATTGCTGAAGTCACCTGACTATTTAATTCATCTACATTTCCAGAAATATCAATCTTTGTCAACCCTTCTTCACTCAACTTCTGGAACTTACCCCAATCAGCTTTTTCAAACACCCACTTTGGGGTTCTGCCACCTGGTCTTTCTTCAACTCTTTCACCCACTGAACACAAAACTGGGTAGTGATCACTGCCTACTGTTGAAGCAGTCCAAACTCCCAGTTACTAATGCCAGCCAAGGTATTAGACACTAACGTAATATCTAACACTGACTCAGTTCCTGTTGTTATATCTATCCTTGTGCCGCTACCATCATTCATACACACCAAATCCCTTTCTTCCATCAAATCTTCAATTACCTTTCCATTTGGATCTGTAATCTGATCCCCCCATATTGTGCTATGAGCATTGAAATCTGCACACCACACTACTTTATGTCTGTTTTGTCCTTGTATCTTTAATAGGCTGTCCAAATCCAACCTTTTACATGGATTGTAGTAGTTAATTATAACCACTCCCTCCCCTCTCTCCCACACTTCCACCACTATGTATTCCTGATCATCTCCTTTTTCCAGTACCCTATATGGTATACCTTGCTTGATTAACATAGCACAACCCCCTCCTCCCCCTAGATTTCTATCTTTCCTTATCATTGTATACCCATATACCACAAAGTCTAAAGTTGGTTTCAACCAAGTTTCCTGAATACACACTACATCTGGTTTTACAACCATTTCTTTAATAAAGTGCTTGAATTCCTGGCTATTGGCCAGTAAGCTCCTTGCATTCCATTGTAAAAGAATCACCATAATTAGTATTAACCAACACATGACACTTCCTGGCTTGACTGATTACTGAGGTTCTCCCTCACTTCCTCCCATGTCAGTCCTACTAACCCTAAATGGTTTACTGCTGCTTTTACCACCAGCTGAATTTTGTCACTTTTTGACTTTACCTCAGCAGTACTATTAATCACTCCTGCAATGAATGTTACTAGAGCCTTTTTGTCTACATAAATCCTGTCATTTGTTCTTTGTTGCATCTCTCGTATCCCTATTGCTCCCTGTTCATTAGGAACATTATTCTGTTCTCTTGACATTCGTACAGGTTCTGCATAAGTGATCTTTCTTTTCACTCTTATTTCTTGAATTTTAGTCTCCCGTCTCACAACCGCACACCCACTATATGCAACATTATGTGCTCCTCCACAATTGCAGCATCTTGGTTGAACTCCTGTTCCGCACTTTCCATATTCATGATCACCCCCACATCTAGCACATCTCCTCTGCCTTTTACAGTTTTTAGCCACGTGTCCAAACCTTTGACAATTATAGCACCTCAGTGGCTTTGGCACATACACCCTTACTGGGTAACTCATGAAACCCAGGAACACCTTCCTTGGCACTCTTTCTTCTTCAAATTCAATCAATACTGATTCACTTTCCTTTTTCACTCCCTCCTTTGTTGTTTTCAGTCTTTGAACATTCATTACTTTCCCTCCTTTGATATTCCTCTTTATCTCCTCCATATTTATACTCATTGGTATCCCTGTGATCACTCCTTTACAACCACTGTTTTGTGCTCCCACCCTCCCAGTGTATTCCACCTTGTATTTTCCTATCTCTTTTAGCTTGAGTGCTTTCTCAAGTTGTTCCTCATTCGCACATTTTACCAATAAGTTGTCATCATTAAGGACTTTTGCAAATACTATTTCCCCTACCTTATTTGTCAGAGTTGTTGTTAGCACAAACGGGTTAATTTTCTTCATATGTCCCTGAGCCTTCTCATTAAACCTAATTATGACAACACCTCCTCTCTGAGCTTGTTCATCTTCCTCACTTTCAGAGCTTTCTCCACTATCATTTTTTATTCTTTTATTCTCTTTGTCTTGGTTTTTATTCATCCGACCCCTCACTACCTCCTCATTCCCTTTATTTCTCCCTTCACAATAATCCACCTCTCCCCAGCTGCCTACCTCTGGTCCCAAGTCTCTATCCCTCTCCTTCTCCACTTTCTTTCCCTCAACCCCGCCTCTTGTCCGCCATTACCGGACCCACACGACCCCCTCCCAGCAATTTCTGTTCCTTCCCCACTCTCTTTCCCTCAACAGGTTCCAAAACACACTCACGCATCAAGCAAAACACAGCCAGCTTCCAGTCCAACCACTCTAGCCCTGGCCAACTGCATGTAGAGTTCACGAGTCTGATCCAAGAATTTACCTGACCTCTTTTTTCTCCGTCCTCCCCTCAAAGCCTATGGTATCTGCTGTAAATCATCGAAGTTCACACCAGCACTGATAATAAATATAATTCTGATAGTTCCTTGCCACAGTTGAATGTCACCTGACACACCTTAACCCCTATCACCTCTCCTCCGTTCTTATCGCACCTCCCCTACAAACCCATAATGATCAGTGACAGAGCGTCTTCAAGAACGTTGTATAAATGGAAGCCCGTTTGCTGAAATTTTGGTGAATTTATTTTGTAGTAAATCCTGTATAATGTTTAAACGTGTAGTATTATTCTTGTGTGAGATATGGACATTGCAAATGATATGTTTATAAGAAGCATATGGAAGCACAAATACACTTTACTTCCATATCTTAGATTGGAGTTTTTGGATTCCACTGCAGTCTTCAAATGCAAATGATGTTTGCTTTGACATGATTTGCACAAAATCCTACTCGCCGATGTCTGTGATGTTCAGGCTACAGATGGCCAAGAAAATCTTAATTAATAACTTTAGTGTTATAGGGCTCATGCCCCCTTCTTTATTTCTGCTGGAATCTGTTTTGTTAAGTGCCTCCTATATGTTGTTATAGTTGGTTTGCAACTCATGCCCTATACTACTCCCACCAATATCCTCCACTTGGACTTCCTGATCATTTTTCTGATGCTATTGTCTCCTTAAGTAATATTGCCAGGAGTCATAAAATCATAATATGTGGGAGTGGGCCCTTTGGCCCACTGTCTCTGTGCTGACCTTCTAATATCTATGTATACTAATCCCATTTCCCAGTGCTCAGTCCATGGTGAGCTCTGTGCCTTGGTGATTCTGTTGCTCACCGAGATATCTCAATGGTGTGAGAATGCTCTCAATCCTGAAGCTGCTGAAAATGGCTAGATATTCAGAATTTCACTGACATCTGGGGCTGAAATGAATGGTTCTGAACAATATGATTGTTTCCGTTTGTATTAGATGTGACCCCAGCCAGTGCAGCGGCTTGCCATTCCACTACCCTCCTGCTGAATGATTGTCACTCTTTCCCCTTAAAGTCACGTATGATTGTATGCTGCCTCGTTGAAGGAAGTTGCTTTCGCCTCAACCTAGGAATTTAGCTTTTTTTAAAAATTCATAGTTTGGTGTATCTTGCTGGTGGAGCCCAGCAGAAAACTTGAACAGGTTATTAAGAACGATCTCACTCGATGTCATATCCAAGACTTTGGTGATAAAGAGTTGGTCAAAGGTGCTATAATCAAGTGGATTAGATTTGCCCTGCTTTTTGTGATCAGCGCAGACCTGTTGTGGGGGATATGAGGTCAATTTATTTGCATGGTTAATGGTAACTTGTGTTGCAATTGAAGTACAGTTGACTTAGATGCAGCAAAATACCTTGTACTCAGTTATTGATGTTAACAAATGACATATCAGAGCAGCTGTACATCAGAAAAGAGAATTCCCAAGGCATCCTATACATACATCAAGAGCAAGAGGATTACTAGGGAGAGGAGTTAGGACCACTCAAGGATAAAGGAGGGAGCGTGTGCTTTAGAGGTGGAGGATGTGAATGAGATCATATATTAAAACTTTGCAGAAGTATTCAAGAAGAAGATGTAGATACGTAGATGGTAGGGAGATCTGGAGAGCATGCTAATTTGTTAGTGCATTCTAGGTTAAAGGTGGCCGTGCTGGGTTTCCGAAAGAACATTAAGGTGGCTAAGTCTCCAGGGCCTGATGGAGGATCAGGATAATCCTAGAAAGAGTAGACCAGTGAGTCTCATGTTAATGCTGGGAAGTTGGTGAAAAGGATTCTTAAGGATAGGATCTATGAGCATTTGGAGAACCATGAGACAGTAAGCATGCCTTTGTGCAGGGCAAGTCATGTTTTGATAACTTGATTGCATTTTCTGAGGTGATGTGGAAGTTGTGGTAAGGCAAGGGTTAAAGACAACATCCAGGCAAAGTTAGCCTGGGGCAGTTGTTGTCAAATGAGACCACCAGAGACACCTCTGCTTACTACGGATGAGATCGGCTGGGTTGACTAGGACAGGGTTCACTGGGTTCTGGCAAACTAGCAACAGAGGAGCTGAGGGCAGTGTGGACAGGGCCAACGAACTTAACCTGTTCTTTAACAGATTTGACATTGTGACCCCCGCCCATCCCCACATGAGCCATCTGTTGTCGGCCCCCAATCAACACATGTTCCACTCTCCCCTCCTACCCCTCCTCACAGTCCCCCGCCCTGCTCTCATAACTATACCCCTTCCCCACACGAAACCACCACTGTGAGCTTCACAGCTGAATAGGTGAGAAGACAGCTGAAACGTCTCAACCCAAGCAAGGCTGCAGGACCGGGTGGTGTCAGTACCAGGGTGCTCAAAGCCTGTGCCCCTCAGCTATGTGGAGTACTTCACCATGTATTCAACCTGAGCCTGAGGCTCCGGAGGGTTCCTGTACTGTGGAAAACATCCTGCCTCGTCCCTGTGCCGAAGACGCCGTGCCCCAGCAGCCTCAGTGACTACAGACCGGTGGCATTGACCTCCCACATTATGAAGACCATGGAGAGACTTGTTCTGGAGCTGCTCCGGCCTATGGTCAGGGAAACTTAGATCCCCTCCAGTTCACCTACCAGCCCTGACTAGGAGTTGAGGATGCCATCGTCTACCTGCTGAACCGTGTCTATGCTCACCTGGACAAGCCAGCGAGCACTGTGAGGGTCATGTTTTTTGACTTCTCCAGTGCGTTCAACACCATCCGTCCTGCTCTGCTGGGGGAGAAGCTGACAGCGATGCAGGTGGATGCTCCCCTGGTGTCATGGATTCTTGATTACCTGACTGGCAGACCACAGAACGTGTGTTTGCAACACTGTGTGTCCAACAGAGTGATCAGCAGCACTGGGGCTCCACAGGGGACTGTCTTGTCTCCCTTTCTCTTCACCACTTACACCTCGGACTTCAACTACTGCAGAGTCTTGTCATCTTCAGAAGTTTTCGGATGACTCTGCCATAGTTGGATGCATCAGCAGGGGAGATGAGGCTGAGTACAGGGCTACAGTAGGAAACTTTGTCACATGGTGTGAGCAGAATTATCTGCAGCTTAATGTGAAAAAGGCTAAGGAGCTGGTGGTAGACCTGAGGAGAGCTAAGGTACAGGTGACCCCTTTTCTATCCAGGGGGTCAGTGTGGACATGGTGGAGGATTACAAATACCTGGGGATACGAATTGACAATAAACTGGACTGGTCAAAGAACACTGAGGCTGTCTACAAGAAGGGTCAGAGCCGTCTCTATTTCCTGAGGAGACTGAGGTCCTTTAACATCTGCCAGACGATGCTGAGGATGTTCTACGAGTCTGTGGTGGCCAGTGCTATCATGTTTGCTGTTGTGTGCTGGGGCAGCAGGCTGAGGGTAGCAGACACCAACAGAATCAACAAAGTCATTCGTAAGGCCAGTGATGTTGTAGGAATGGAACTGGACTCTCTCATGGTGGTGTCTGAAAAAAGGATGCTGTCTAAGTTGCATGCCATCTTGGTCAATGTCTCCCATCCACTACATAACGTACTGGGTGGGCACAGGAGTACATTCAGCCGGAGACTCATTCCACCGAGATGCAACACAGAGCGTCATAGGAAGTCATTCCTGCCTGTGGCCATCAAACTTTACAACTCCTCCCTTGGAAGGTCAGACACCCTGAGCCGATAGGCTGGTCCTGGATTTATTTCATAATTTACTGGCATAATTTACATACTATTTAACTATTTATGGTTCTATTACTAATTATTATTTATGGTGCAACTGTAACGAAAACCAATTTCCCCCGGGATCAATAAAGTATGACTATGACTAAGCCAGACAAGTGAGAGCTCTGCAGTGAGGCTTTATCAGAAATGTCTTCCTGAAACATAGCATCCCTTTTACCACAAGGGGGTGCTGGATGCAGACAATATGGGAATAACAGAAGGCTGTGAGACACACCTAGCAAAGGAGCAATTGCTTTACTATCTTCGAAATATCATCAGTTGTCTGCTTGAAGTTTCAATTGACTTTTGTGAATGGTGATTGATTTTGCAAGTAAGGAATTCAAACATATGATTTACCAAATGTTCAATATTTGTAATTGATAAGCTAATTCTGTATATATAAAACAAATCAGTTTTCTGTCCTGGCTTCAAAGTAGTGTGGCTGACATGGGCCCATACTGTTCTCCTTGTGCACATGTGAAGTAGAAAATATTGCTGGAGTTATGTGAGTGTGTGTGTTCTGGGCCCAGTTATTTTATTTTGTTATAGGTGACGACAGCGACAAAGGTGATGAAAGGAAGAGCTGTGGATGTTGTCTTATATGGATTTTAGTAAGGTATTTGTTAAAGTCCCTCATGCGGAGTTCATAGAGAAGATTGGATTGTATGAGATTCATGGTGAATTGGACATTTATATTTAGAATTGGCTTGCCCATAGAAGCCAGATGGTAGTAGTCGATGGGAATTATTCTGGCTGGTTATCTGTGATGAGTAGTGTTGCACAGGGTTCTGTACTGGGCTCTCTGCTGTTTATGATGTGTATATAACTAACCTGGATGAAAACCTAGAAGGGAGAATTAGTAAATTTGTAGATGTTACAAAGGTGGGTGTTGTGGATAGCATAGAAGATTGGCAAAGGATACAGCTGGGAATATAGATCAGTTGAAGAAATGGCAGATGAAGTTTAACCCAGCTAAATGTGATATGTAAGACTTTGGGAGATCAAATCTAGTGGTGGACAAATGCAATCAAAATGTTCAAGGCTCCTGGAGATGCAGATTAACGTGCTCTAGATGGATGGATATGGACATTGTGTAGGCAGAAGTGATTAGCTTTGTTGGCCATTTCATTACTAATTAGTTCAGCGCAACCTTGTGGGCCAAATGTTCTTGTGTTGTATTTTTCAATATTCTGTTCTACTAATCTTTAAAATTCTGATATGGATGGAGCTCTCAGTGTCTGTAGCTGCAAATTCAAAATATCCTAAATAGAGAAATAGGAACATGAGCATGCTGTGTAATCATTTCATTTTTAAGAATTTAATGAAGCTTTAATTTAGTTGTAATCTAATTTTTCATTTACTTTTCCTCCTCCTGTTAATACATTGGTTAGCAAAAATCTACCAGCCTTGCATTTAAATAAACCACTGATCAAGCATCAATTGCAACTTGCAGAACAAAATTGCGAAACTCAGACATTCTGTAGAGGTCCTCCATAACTTTACTGATTTATGTTTCTCCCTGTTTTCAGGAGGAAAATGGACAAATGCAATTTCCCCACACAGCTCTCTACACTTCAATCCATCTGCCAATTGGCCCCCTTCACCTAGATCCACCTTTGCTTGCCAGCTGTTGCCCCACTGCTTTCCCTTCACCTCTTTGTACTGGCTATGTCACTCTACTCTTTCAGAATTGACAAAGGGCATCAACCCAAGATGTTGACAATCCATTATCCTCTGCAGATGCTGCCTGGCCTGCTGAAGTCATACAGCAGCTTTTTATTTGCTCTAGATTCTAGCATCAGCAGTCTTGTTTGAGTGATCTTTTCCTGTAATTTAGTCCTTACAGGCTACGAAGCATCTAAAAGAGAAATGGAAATTTTCTTTGGGTCTGAGCTAGAAGCTGTGCTATGGTCTCAAGGCACTTTAGTCCATAATCATATGCTGAGTCTGAATCTTGTTCTGCATTCATATCTACTAAATTCAACTTGCAGGTCCTTATCGAAGTGTCCAAACCTCATCTGCTTTTTTAGGAGATTGAGGTTGCAGTGGGCTAATGCAAAGGAAATTAGCATTAATGATGACTGATGTTACAACAAATTTTTTTTGCTTAGTATCTTGACTAGAGTGATTTAAGCAGCCTCATGATCAATGTGCTGGAAGTGATTTCAGAGCTTATTGGCTGTATGCAGTGCAGTAATTTAAATGACACCTGCAGTAACCTGGGAGTTGATTTGAGTGTAATTTCATTTTCAGTGCAGTGATTTAGAACAACAGCTGTGTGAATTCTGCACTTAATATCTGCTCAGTGTTTCATCTGACTAGAAAATGCGATTATTAATAGTTGGTGGCACTCCCTATTGTGCTTTTGAGCACGGCAGGGTAACTGCAAGTTTCCAGAAGAAATATAGATTTACTGCACCTGTTTTTGTTGTTGAAGTATGATCCTACTGTCTCAGGTAAGGTCGAATAAAGTCTGAACCTTATGTCAGACTAATAGAACTCAAAAACAAGGGGCTTGTTATTAGCGAAGTGTGCAGGATTTTATTGTGTCCAAAATGTCCTCTTTCAAACATGTCCAATCAGTAACTTTGCTTTTTGGGTGCTATGGTAGTGTAGCGAGTAGCGTGATGCTATTACAGCTCGGGGGCATTCCAGAGTTTGGAGTTCAATGCCAGCACCGTTCTGAAGGGAGTCTCTACATGTCTTCCCCCTAGAATGTGTGGGTTTTCCCTGGGTGCTCTGGTTTCCTCCCACAGACCAAAGACATGCTGGGTAGGTTAATTGGTCATTGTAAATTGTTCCGTGATAGGTTGAGGTTGTGGGGTTGCTGGGGTGGCATGGCTCAAATGCCCATAAGGGCCTGCTCCACGCCGTATTGCAAAATAAAATAAAACAATCTTCTTCTGTCTACAGTTTTGCATGTGAAAGATCTTGGGGGAAATAAACTGCTGCTGTTACACCTTACACAAATGCTGAACCAAATTAGCTTATCTGCTGAATGCTTGTGTATTCAAGAGGTTATGTCAAACTGTGAGCAAAATCTACAGAGAAAATTGATTGATTGCCAGTATGTTGCACTATAATCTGCAGTTAGTGCTTTAAAAAAAAGATGCCTATAAATGATTCAATTCCTTGTTTCAATAAAATCTATGCTCTTATGTCAACTAGCTCCTGTTGCTGTAGCCAAGAGCTCTGGTTCCAGTGTTAATGTGAAGGAAAGAAAGGAGCAGCTGAGGAATGTGCAGATTTGGCTGTTGGGTGTCAAGGAATGGCTAGGAGTGAAGAGAAGAATAGTTGATGTAGGCTGATGTCAGGGTGCAGAGATTTTGGGCACAAGGAGCTGACTATGGGGATACTGACAGAAATGGTAGTGGGGGTGTGATTAGTGGTAATCTTCATGGGAAGTTGAACTTTGTGTATGGAGAGGAGGACTTTGGAGATTATGGGGGAAGAGATAGGCAAGTTAATTTGGTGGTCCTGTGGCCCTAACCAGTGGAACAGTAGACATGTGTCTTACTCATACTACCTTGTCTACTGTAATTGTGATCCAAAACAAAATTAAGCCAGTGTTAAACCCAAGATGGAAAAACAAATCAAAACCAGGGTCTGGAACAAAATATTTTGAATTGGGCTTGGTCTCCTGAGAAAGGATTGGCTGCCTGTCCTAGCCCTTGAAACAGGAAATGAGTGACAAATAATAAACACGAGAAGTTCTTCAGAAGCTGGAAATTTTGAACAACACACAAAATGCTGGGTGATCTCAGCAAGTCGAGCAGCATCTATAGAGGAGAATAAACAGCCGATGCTTTTGGCTGAAACTCTTCATCGGGACTGGAGAGGAAGGGGACAGAAGCCAGAATAAGGTGGGATGAGAGGGAATAAAAGCTGGCAGGTGATAACGTGAGACCAAATGAAGGGGAATTTGGATGGTTGGCTGGCTGGGGGAGGCAGATGAATTAAGAAGTGGGGAGTTGAACCTATGAAATTGAAGTAGGTGTAGATTAACCATTTCTATGCCTTGAACCTGCTCTAACATTCAACAATGTCATGACTGATCTTCCTCAACATCATTTTCCTGCTCTAGCTCATACTTCCTGATTCCGCTAACATCCAGAAATCTATTCATCTGTTTTGTATTCCTCCCGAATGGGAAATTGTAAAGATTCACCACCAACTCCCGATGTGCACAGAATTCAAACTGTGCATTACTAACACACTGTTCAGATTGCCAGACAAGCTCAAGTACACATGGATGCATCCACGATCTAAAAGCTGGCATTTCATTGACAATGTCATCACCTGACAGCAAGACATCTCTGATATTCGTATCACCAGAGTTAACTGTGGAGCTGAGTGCTCAACTGATTACCAAATGGTGTGTATTTTACCTTCTGTATGTACTGTTATTGACATAAATACCAGAGATATTCTCCTCCTGTTTGTCTACACACTTTTTTTAAAAAATCAATAAAAAGATTGGGGGGAAAAAAAAGAAAGAAAGAGCAAATGGTGTGGTCGGATCTATGTCTATCGATCAAACCTCCACGCAGACTGAATGCTGCCAAACCACCCAAAAAGCTGAACACCACCAAAGTGAAACATCGCGAATGTGCTTATGCCCTGAAATCCTCTATGGAAACTGCTCTAAGCAGACTGGTTGAGAATCCACCAGACGATATTACTGAGCACTGAAATGACTTCAAAGAAACGGTCTACAGCGCTGCCCAGGACACCTTGGGTAAAGTCAAGCCCAAGCATCAGGACTGGTTTGATGAGAGCAACCAATCTGTTCAAGACCTTCTAAGAGCTAAGGCAGCTGCACACCAGGCTCTTCATCGACACCCAAACTCAAGTTCCAAAACACGTGCCTTTTTGAGTGCAATATCAACTTTGCAGAGGCAACTCAGAGCTAAGAAAGACCAGTGGTGGGCAAACAAGGCCAAGGAGTTACAAACCTTCACTGACTGTAATGACTCAAGAAGTTTCTATGAAGCAATCAAGGTTATGTATGGTTCATCAAAACAAGGCACCTCAACTCCAGAGCAAGAACAGTACATCCATCTTCACTGAGAAGTCAGAGCACATGAAAAAATGGCAAGAACATTTCCACGAGCTGTTGAACATACCAGGAACCATCACCAATGAAGCACTGGGCAGAGTACACCCTCGACCCATACTGTTTGAGCTACATGCTCCCCCTACTCTTCACGAGGTCATCAAAGCCATCAAACAGCTAAAACCCAACAAAGCACCAGGGCCTGACAGCTGAGATCTACCAGTATGGGGATCACACATTGACATCATACCTGCACCAGCTGTTCACAAAGTTGTGGGGAGCTGCAGAACTACCACAAAACTTCAAAGACACATCAATCATGACCGTCTACAAGAACAAGGGAGACGAGAGACTGCCACAATTACCGTGGCATCTCTGTTCTGTTAGTTGCGGGAAAATGCCTCGTGAAGATCATCTTTAGATGCTTGATGTCCAACATCAGTGACAACATCCTTCCAGAAAGCCAGTGTGGTTTTCGAACAGGCCATACTACAGTGGACATAATTTTTCAGTGAGGCAGCTGAAAGAGAAATGTGTTGAGCAGCAGAGATGTCTCTATGTCACATTTGTTGATCTAACCAAAGCGTTTGATACTGTTGGTAGAGATGGCCTGTGGAAGCTCCTACCAAAATTTGGTTGCCCCCCACACCTCACCAGCATCATCTGTCAGTTCCACGAAGGTATGGAAGGCCTCATCAACATGTGTGGTGAGTTGTCAGACCCATTTCCCATCAGCAATGGCGTAAAACAGGGTTGTGTTCTGGTTCCTACTCTGTTTGGACTATTCTTCACTGCTGTTCTTCAGGATGCCACATCAGATCTGAAGTCAGGGGTCTTCCTACCAACGAGGGTTGATGGTGGGCTCCTCAACCTCGCAAGACTGAGAGGGAAAACAAAAGTCAGGGACGTTGTGGTGCATGAGCTACAGTTTGCTGATGACTGTGCACTAGTTGCCCACTCTCTCGAAGACTTACAGGAGATCACCAGTCGCTTTGCCAGTGCAGCCAAAAGCTTCGGACTGACAATCAGCCTGAAAAAAATGGAAGTTTTGTACCAACCGGCTCCTGGCTCAAGCTACGAAGAACCACCTGTCCTCATTGATGACACTCGTCTCAATGCTGTCAATAAGTTTTGCTACCTGGGCAGTGTAATAACATCCTAAGCTTCTCTGGATGTAGAGATTGAGTCGAGAACCAGAAAAGCCTGCTTTGCCTTTGGTCAGCTGAAAGATCGAGTTTGGTCACAGAACATCAGGTTGGCCACTAAGTGCAAGGTATACAGGGCCGTTGTCATATCAACCTTGTTATACGGATGTGAGACATGGTGCCCATATCAGAGACACTTACGCCAGCTTGACCAACTGCAGCAGCATCACATACATTCTCTGATGAAGATCACCTGGCGAAACAAGGTCTCCAATACTGAGGTCCTCGCTCGAGCCGGAATGCCAGCAGTTTCAACCTTGGTGATGTCAGCCCAACTGCACTGGGCGGGACATGTTGTCAGAATGCCTGATGGAAGACTGCCCAAGGACATCTTGTACGGCCAACTGTCCAGTGGTACCCAAAAATGAGGAGGCCAGCGACTACGGTACAAGAATGTTCTGCACAGGAGCCTCAAGAAAGCTGACATTGCCCCATCAACATGGGAGGATCTGGCTCAAGATCGCTCACAGTGGAGGGATGCCATCAGAAAAGGTGTGGATGCTGCTGAGAACAAGCTCAACGAGGCAACAGAGGAAAGGCACAGGAGTGCCACCCCAGGGCTTCTGCCCCTGTTGCCCTTCTAGGCCTCACTTGCCAAGTATGTGCCAAGCAGTGCCTATCAAGGATCGGCCTGTATAGCCACTCCAGAATGCACATATCAAACCCCACTAACTGACTGAAAGGAACCATCATCATCCTATGGGATGAATAGCCAGAGAGAGAGAGAGGGAAGAAATTCCTCATTTCAGTCACAAATGGCCTACCTTTTACTTTAAGATCTGTCATCTTTGATTGTTCACTTCCAGCAAAGGAAAGTATCTTTCCCATATTTACCTTTAGTAACACACAAAGAATTCTTACTGGCCTTCTCGACATTAGTGGTACCAGAAGCAGACAGATTGGCTGGCTGTTTTATTGAGGACATTTGTTTCATTTATCATGGCTGTCTGGATCTCTTGGTTGCCAGCCATTGTAATTCATCTTCCCATTCCCACTCTAACATATCTGTCATCTGCCTCCTCCACTGCCAAGTTGAGTCTAAGCATAAATTACAGGAACAGCACCTTATTCTGATTTAGTAATCTGTAAACTGGCAGGGTGGACATTGAATTCTCTAACCTCTGGTAACTACTCCAACTGTGTCCATCCTTCCTCTCCTCCAGATCCATCTGAAACCCATTATTATTTCTTTTCTATTTGCCACCCTCACCTTCTGCATTGTCCAACTGCTGGTTTCCCTCCCCACCATCCTCATTTAATTCCATGCTCCACTTTCTTCTCAGGAGATTCCATCAACCTTCATCTCCATTCCTCCCTTTGTCACTTCTACTCATCATCTCATAACTTCTGATGCAATTCTCACTCTCACGCCTCACCCATCTCTCCATTTCCCTTCACCTTTAGTGGATCAACCTAATACCTGCCAGATCTTGATCCACCAGTTCCCTTCACAAGTGTACACAGCAATCTTTTAGACTAAATGAAGGGTCTCGACCCTAAACATCAACTATCTATTCCCATATATCAGTGGTCCCCAACCACCGGGCTGCGGACCGGTACTGGACCGCAAAGCATGTGCTACTGGGCCACAAGGAAACGATATGATTTGGTGATATGAGTCAGCTGCACCTTTCCTCATTCCCTGTCACGGCCACTGTTGAGCTTGAACGCACGCGAGGTCATTACGCACGCATCATCTATGTCAGCACGGGAAGAAGATCAACTCCTTGAGCTTGCAAATGACGACGGGCTGAAAAGTATGTTTGACATAACATCTCTGCTGGCATTCTGGATCAAAGTCAAGGCTAAATATCCTGAGATAGCTATGAAAGCACTGAAAAAATTGCTTCCATTTCCAACATATCTGCAATGAATGCAATGAGAAACTAAATTGCAGAATAGACTGGACGTAAGGAACTTCTTTCGACTATCGCTGTCACCCATCACCCCTCGATGGCACTGTCTTGTTGCAGGAAAACAAGCCCAGGGCTCCCACTGATTCAGTGATATTGGTGTGTTGCAATGATTTTATATGTTCATACAGGGAAAATATGTGCTGTGTGTTTAATATCCAAATGTTACTTAAAATATTACGATGCTATTGACTTATAAGTGACTTATAATTGACTTATCACTATATTCATGCGAGGAAAATATATGCTGTGTGTTTAATATTAAATTCGTTAGATAAACCCTTTTAGAAGCGAAATTGAGTGTATTAGCCACTTATCACCTATGTTCCGATCGTGATTAACACCCCCCACCCCCCCCGAACAGAACCGCCGAAAACGACTTATAGAAAAAAATTGGCATGTACACGCATGCGCAAGTCATGCATGCACACTGGTGCCCGCGCAAGGCTTCATGGTCATGGTAGTCTTTCTCAGGGTAAGCTCAACGTATTTGACTGCTACTCTTGTCCGTTGGCAACCCTACCCCCCGGTCGGCCAGTCCGCAAGAATATTGTCAATATTAAACCCGTCCGCGGTGCGGAAAAGGTTGGGGACCCCTGCCATAGATGATGCTTGACCTGCATTCCTCCAGCTTATTGTGATTGCTCCAAATTCCAGCATCTGCATTCTCTTGTGTCTCCACTAAGAATTCTGTAAACTTCAATTAGCTCACTTAGAAAATAATAGAGGCATAGCCAACCTAATCTCTCCTTACTTGATAGTTTAGTTATACCAAAAACTAGTCTGCTGAATCATTGCTGCATTTGCTTTGTATTTCTTAAAGGGCATGAAGGAGGAAGTATATTGTTTCCATAACAATCATGTCACATTTTTCTCTGTGAGATTAACTTTGTTGAAATAAACCACTGTGAATTACAATGAGCTGACTAAATATTATACTTTGAAAAGGAGTTACACATCTGTTCATACTGAATTTTAAACCATGTTTGTATTGCGAAGCTGTAATTTTATTCAACAACTTTATCAAAACCTGCGGCCAAAAGTTCTATTCAGAAAGTTCAAAGGAACATTTAAACAAGCCTGATGCATTTTGGAAACAAGTCCTGTGGACTGATGAAGTTAAGATAGAACTTTTTGGCTGCAATGAGCAAAGGTATGTTTGGAGAAAAAAGGGTGCAGAATTTCATGAAAAGAACCCCTCTCCAACTGTTAAGCATGGGGGTGGATCGATCATGCTTTGGGCTTGTGTTGCAGCCAGTGGCATGGGGAACATTTACTGGTAGAGGGAAGAATGAATTCAATTAAATACCAGCAAATTCTGGAAGCAAACACCATACCATCTGTTAAAAAAAAGCCAAAGATGATAAGAGGATGGCTTCTACAACAGGATAATGATCCTAATCACACCTCAAAATCTACAATGGACTACCTCAAGAGGTGCACGCTGAAGGTTTTGCCATGGCCCTCACAGTCCACTGACCTAAACATCATCGAGAATCTGTGGATAGACCTCAAAAGAGCAGTGCATGCAAGACGGCCCAAGAATCTCACAGAACTAAAGCCTTTTGCAAGGAAGAATGGGCGAAAATTCCCCAAACAAGAATAGAAAGACTTTTAGCTGGCTACAAAAAGCGTTTACAAGCTGTGGTACTTGCCAAAGGGGGTGTTGCTAACTACTGCCATGCAGGGTGCCCAAACTTTTGCTTTGGGCCCTTTTCCTTTTTTGTTATTTTGAAACTGTAAAAGATGGAAATAAAGTTTTCTTAAAATATTAAAGAAATGTGGCATCTTTAACTTTATGCCTTTTGGAAATCAGGTCATCTTTCACTCGCTTAGCTATTCACAGTAACAGAAATTTTGACCTGCGTGCCCAAACTTTTGCATACCGGCACTTCAAGTTGTGCTTTTTGCCTTTTACTTTATTACTAGGCCAGAGACCCTGGGGGTGGAAGACCACAAAGCTTCTATTTAGATTAGAAATGGAAAAAGGAGAGATTTCAGGTTGTTGGGTGGGGTGTGGTGAAGTGTGTTCAGATGAGAGTCGGGATGGGTAACTGGCAGGGGCAAAGTAGAAATCAATTGCTGTTGGTGGAATCTCTCTCCTGTACTTCTAGACCCATTTAATGCTTGAAAGAAAATATAAAGAGTGTGACATAAAGTTTTTAAGTGACAAATAAAGTAGAGAAATCTTAAGCAATCTTATTCCACAATTTTGGAATAAGCAACCATTTCATTCAGGTTAATTTAAGCAATTTTATCCCCCAGTTTTTAGATTAAGCAACTATTTCATTTACGTGAGAATTGAATGGATAACTGATGAGTCCTCAGCACCTTTCTTCCCTTGATGGTATGCAAGTTTGGTGTGAATGCCCTATTCATTATGGTAGTTTTGCAGATATGTGGTAATTAGATTAAAACAAAGGGATCTTCTTTATGAATATCATATGAACATCTGGGTACATCTTAGCACACTTGATGATAAATCCTGCAAAATTACTTTTATAGGTGGCATTTTAATTCTTTAGGGGTGAATCCATTTATGATCAAGTTTGTGGAAGTTGTACTCTCAGCCAAGTACCCTGCCTTCGGAGTTCAATCATTACAGGAGCTAAGATTAACAGCTGTGAAAGCTTCTGTGTGGGATTCTGTAGGCATATGCAAAAGCAGAATACTTCAGAATTTTAATCAGCACGGTGCTGGATGAGCTCAGTAGGTCAGGTGACAGAAATGGAGTGGAATGAGCAGTCACCATTTTGGGCCAACACCCTTCTTCAGGACTGGAAAGGAAGGCAGAACTGACAGCAGAGTATAAAGGGGGGGGGGGAGGGCAAGCGTGAAGTGATGGGTGAAGCCAGGTGGGTGGGAAAGGGAAAGGGCTGGAGATGAAGGAATCTTGTAGGAAAGGAGAATGGAAAGGAGGGGGAATCCAGAGGGAGATGATGGGCAGGTGAGAAGACATGAGGCCAGAGTGGAGAAGATAAGAAGAGGGGAGGGGGAGGGAATTTTTTTTACCAGAAGGTAACTGAATGTCTATGGTGTCTAGAACAGTGATTCCCAACGGGAGCATTTGCGTGTCTTAAGGGGGCATTAGGGGAACTAGAAGTGATCATGGGCCCATTCAAGATTCTTGGGGGTGGGGGGGGGCAGTAAGCGGTACTCTAACTTGAAGCACGAGACCTAACTGACCATTAGAGCAGGCACTTCCCAAAAAAAGATGAGACACTGGAACACAGAAAAAACCTGGCTCTGTGTGTGGTGAGCACTTGTCGTCACAACACATCTGCAACTCAGCAATCTCATCTGACCTCAACAACCAAACAGATATTATTAGGGTTGCATGAATTAGCAACTAGGGTGCCCAACAGTTCCCCTTGACTCGCGGCATGGAACAAGTTCATGCAATTTAACAATTGATATGTTAAGTACACCTCTCAACTTTCTCTACAGATTCACTGAATACAGGTCGTGCAACGATACAGCACTGGCCTGAACCAAGTGGTGAAATAGAGCCGATCAGTGAACCTACCAACCCAGGGGATTCCTCTTAAAGGTGATCAAAGCAACTTCAGCTTCAAATAGGCAGTCAAGAACTATTTTTGTGGATTGAGACCTTGCGTGATTGGTCAATCGCACTAATTGGAGTAGTATAAAGGTAGCTTGCCAAACACCAGCTCTATCCCAATTAACATTCAGATTTCAATCTGGATCTTTGTCAACGTAATTTTCACTGTTATTGTCTTTATCTTTGTCTTGCCGTTCTTTTGTGTGCCACTACTATCATTCTATTTGTGTTAACTCACTGCTGTCGTCAACATCCAACAGGCATTCCCAGTTGTGATAATTTTTTATTTTAATTTAGCCCCGTTAATGATGGATAAAAATGTATGGCACAACCCCTATGGGTCTGATGTCAGCGAAGCCTTGAATTCTAATCCTGGTAGGAAACAGAATCTACAGAAAATGTGTCAGTACAATATTACATACCTGGAGTATGGTTTTATAACGTTCCCATCAGATCAGTGATCCCATATGTCTTACTTGTAATACTGTACTCTCCAGTGAAGCCATGAAACCATCAAGATTGCAGGAGCACTTCCATAAAAGATGCCCTGAAAAGGCTACTTATGGTATTACTCAGTTCCAGAAGATGAAAGAAGCATTTGATGAGCATTGCACACTCGAATCATTTGCCAAGAAAACCAAACAATTACCTTGAGGGTGGTCTCATTGCTTCTTATAACATTTCCAAAATGTCAACGAAGTGTGGAAAATCTCATACAATTGGTGAAAGATTAATCATGCCTGCTGTATCAGAAGTGCTCACCACTGTTCTCAAAATGGATAACAGTATTTTAAAATCAATTCCTCTGAGTAATAACTCTGCTGCTCGTCGTATTGATGAAATGAGTGAAGACATTGAGTATCAACTATGAACAGAGCTACCAAGAACAGAATTTGGGATACAACTGGATGAGTCAACTGTGTGAGACAACAAGGCATTGCCAATGGCATATCTATGGTTTATCAAAAATGGAAAAGTTTATGAAGAGTTTATTTCCTTTATTCAAGGACAAAAACAAATATCAACAGAGAATCAATCTACAATAAGCTCAAAATATATGTTGAGGATGAAATTATTCCAATTAGGGATATAAAAGTGGCGGGAGGAGAGAGAGCAGCGCACAGCGCGTGCGCAGCCCTCCAGTGAAAAATGATACTGTATCCGTTAAATAGGGGCCGTGGACAATTCTGATTTGATGGAGACAGACGTGAAAGCACAAAGGAACATCTGGAGAAATTCCTGAAATGCCAGTTTGCTGCTGTTGTTACTGCGTGGTCGGGAATCTTCTGGAGGGAAGGCCTCAAAATCCCCGGCTTTGCCTGCTGTTGGCAACCGAGATTGAGGTTGAATCGTTCGGACAGAGATGGCGCTCAGTACTTGGTGTCGGAGAGTTGATCGGAGGCTCGAAGTATTCGGATGACTCAGAGTTGGACTGTGGTTGGGCATGGCAGGGAGAGTTTTTCTTCGTACTCCCGTCTGTGTGAGATGTGGGACATTTGAGAGACTTTGAACTTTTTACTGTGCTCATGGACTTCTTCATCAAGTTATAGTATTGTTGCACTGTTGTAACTATATGTTATAATTATGTGGTTTTGTTAGTTTTTTCAGTCTTGGTCTGTTCTGTGTTTTGTGATATCACACCAGGGGAAATATTGTATCATTTCTTAATGCATGCATTACTAAATGACAATAAAAGAGGACTGCGTGTCTTCGTAATCTAATTTCTTGTGCAACATATGGAGCATCATATATGACAGGTCGCCATGTTGGTTTAGTGGCATTTATGAAAAACAAATTCCAAGTCTGTTTGCAATCCATTGTGTAATTCATCATCAACATCCCGCAGCCAAAAACCTCAGCCAGTGACATTTTTCAAGCATGACTCTTGTAATATCTGTTGTCAACAATATTAAAGCTCATCTATTAAGTAGCAGAATATTTTGTGAGTTATGCCAAGGTAACAATGAGTTTGAATGCTTGCTTCTTCACGCTGATGTGCATTGGCTGTCAGAAGGCTACTGCTTAGAATGTTTCTGTGATCTTTTTGACACTGTGCTTGAATTTTTGCTCAAAGTTGACAGAGCTTGGGAAGCAAAATTGAATTTGTATGTGGAGATGTGGCGTACCTAGCTGATCTGCATAACAAAAGGAAATCAGGAGGGCTAAAAGAAGACACGAGGTTGCCTTGGCAGTCAAAATGAAGGATAATCCAAAGAGCTTTTACAGGTGTATTAAGAGCAAAAGGATTGTAAGGGATAAAATTGGTCCTCTTGAAGATCAAAGTGGTCGGCTATGTGCGGAACCAAAGGAAATGGGGGAGATCTTAAATAGGTTTTTTGCGTCTGTATTTACGAGGGAAACTGGCATGAAGTCTATGGAATTAAGGGAAACAAGTAGTGAGATCATGGAAATTGTACAGATCAAAAAGGAGGAGGTCCTTGCTGTCTTGAGGAAAATTAAAGTGGATAAATCCCCGGGACCTGACGGGGTGTTCTCTCGAGCCTTGAAGGAGACTGGTGTTGAAATTGCAGGGGCCCTGGCAGAAATACTTAAAATGTCGCTGTCTACAGGTAAGGTGCCGGAGGATTGGAGAGTGGCTCATGTTGTTCCGTTGTTTAAAAAAGGATTGAAAAGTAATCCAGGAAATTATAGGCTGGTGAGTTTAACGTCGGTAGTAGGTAAGTTATTGGAGGGAGTACTAAGAGACAGGATCTACAAGCATTTGGATAGACAGGGACTTATTAGGGAGAGTCAACATGGCTTTGTGCGTGGTAGGTCATGTTTGACCAATCTATTGGAGTTTTTCGAGGAGGTTACCAGGAAAGTGGATGAAGGGAAGGTAGTGGATATTGTCTACATGGACTTCAGTAAGGCCTTTGATAAGGTCCCGCATGGGAGGTTAGTTAGGAAAATTCAGTCGCTAGGTATATATGGAGAGGTGGTAAATTGGATTAGACGTTGGCTCAATGGAAGAAGCCAAAGAGTGGTAGTAGAGAATTGCTTCTCCAAGTGGAGGCCTGTGACTAATGGTGTGCCACAGGGATCAGTGCTGGGTCCATTGTTATTTGTCATCTATATCAATGATCTGGATGATAATGTGGTAAATTGGATCAGCAAATTTGCTGATGATACAAAGATTGGAGGTGTAGACAGTGAGGAAGGTTTTCAGAGCCTGCAGAGGGACTTGAACCAGCTGGAAAAATGGGCTGAAAAATGGCAGATGGAGTTTAATACAGACAAGTGTGAGGTATTGCATGTTGGAAGGACAAACCAAGGTAGAACATACAGGGTTAATGGTAAGGCACTGAGGAGTGCAGTGGTACAGAGGGATCTGGGAATACAGATACAGTATCCCCTAAAAGTGTCGTCACAGGTAGATAGGGTCGTAAAGAAAGCTTTTGGTACATTGGCCTTTATTAATCAAAGTATTGGGTATAAGAGTTGGAATGTTATGATAAGGTTGTATAAGGCATTGGTGAGGCCGAATCTGGAGTATTGTGTTCAGTTTTGGTCACCAAATTACAGGAAGGATATAAATAAGGTTGAAAGAGTGCAGAGAAGGTTTACAAGGATGTTGCCGGGACTTGAGAAACTCAGTTACAGAGAAAGGTTGAATAGGTTAGGACTTTATTCCCTGGAGCATCGAAGAATGAGGGGAGATTTGATAGAGGTATATAAAATTATGATGGGTATAGATAGAGTGAATGCAAGCAGGCATTTTCCACTGTGGCAAGGGGAGAAAAAAACCAGAGGACATGGGTTAAGGGTGAGGGGGGAAAAGTTTAAAGGGAACATTAGTGGGGGCTTCTTCACACAGAGAGTGGTGGGAATATGGAATGAGCTGCCAGATGAGGTGGTAAATGCGGGTTCTTTTTTAACATTTAAGAATAAATTGGACAGTTACATGGATGGGAGGTGTATGGAGGGATGTGGTCCGTGTGTAGGTCAGTGAGACTAGGCAGAAAATGGTTCGGCACAGCCAAGAAGGGCCAAAAAGGCCTGTTTCTGTGCTGTAGTTTCTATGGTTCTATTCTAAATATGAAACTGCAGGGTGAGAATTTCAATTTAATCCAGGCAAAAAGTGCAGTGTTTACTTTTATTAGAAAAGTGGAAACATATAAGCAAAACTTTGGGAAAAGAATGTTCTCACAGTTTCACTTCATGGAAAGTACGGCATTCTTTCACAGAAGGTGATTTGCCAGAGTATTGCTTACACCTGCAGTCACTGAAGAAGGATTTTCAGAATTGATTCAAGTATTTGAATGGTCTGGAATTTTTTGACTGGGTAATTAACCCATTTCTTTGCAAGGTGGAAGTACAAGAAGAGAGCTTGCAAGAAGAAATTACTAAATTTAGAATGAAGAAGCAAAAATGCTTTTCAAAAATGTCAGCTTTTGTAGTACATGACTACATTGTCATACGATATTTCTTGGTCTTTGGAGAAAAGCTAAACTGCTCTTCATTGCATTTCCATCCTCCTACCTTGCTGTAAGAGGCTTCAGTGCAGTGAACCACGTACCTAAGAAAAAACACAGAAACTGCTTGGACATTGTTATGCATGGGGACTTAAGGCTTTTGCTGTCACAACTTGAACCGAATATTTCAACTCTTCCTAAAAACCAAGTTCAAGGATCACATTGTTGTCGAATCTGCTGTACAGCGCACAGGTGCTAAGTAAGGTAGGTTTAAGGACAAATAAAAATTTAAAGCAGAATGATTTTTCTAACGTTAGCATATGGCAAACATGTCTTTACACTATGGGGGTGCCAGAAAGTATATTGTGTCTAAGAGGGGTGTTAGCAAGTGCAAAAGTGCTTTAGGGGGATGCTGGGCTGAAAAAGATTGTGAAACATTGAGCTAGAAGGTCTACAACAGGAATAGCTCTCGTGAATGACTTATGTGAATGGTTATTCAAAGGAAACTTTTTTCTGAACTGCAAGGGAAGATGGGGAGAAAGTGACTGGGTTGGATTCACTGGACAAAATGGCTGACTTCCATCTTAATTCATTGAAACCTGTGTTAGATGCTTTTGGAAACTTTACTCAAATATTACTGTTAAAATAATCCAAATTATATGTTTAGTGAGCTGTGTATAGAAAATTTCAGCTCGTATCTGCATGAGATTGGATGCATTGTATTCCATGATCAAGCTGCTTGAACTCTAATCTGGCTAAACTTTAGTGATTCACTACATGTGCAAAAACTGCTGATGTGAGAAACTTGCATTATTCCTTTTTACTTGTACCATATCTATCAACAATGATGTGTTTGTCTGATCTAGGCACAAGAATTATTCACTGGATATCCATTAAGCAGCCAGGAAATTCTATACTATTATTACATAGATTTAAAGAGAATAAAAGCAGGAAAAATTGCTGGCAACACACACAAAAATGCTGGAGAAACTCAGCAGGCCAGGCAGCATCTATGGAGAAGAGTGCAGACAAAGTTTCGGGCCAAAGGGTTACCTGTACTCTTTTCCTTAGATGCTGCCTGTCCTGCTGAGTTCCTTCAGCATTTTGTGTGTGTGTGTGCGTTGCTCGGATTTCTGGCATCTTCAGATTTTCTTTTGTTCAAAATTGCTGGTCCTCACTTTGCAGTAATTGCTCTTTTGAAGTGTTCATGGGAGTGTCAGATTATTTTAGGAATACACGGTTGCCCCATAATTCAGCCATCTATAATGCTTCCAGACACATGCTCGCATAATGCCATGGAAACAGCTTTATTATCAGTGGCAAGTTGGGTGAGTGGTGGCAAACAAGATAAACTTAATTCTTTAAACTCCTATTTGACTCCTTAGATAATCAAATAATTGTGTGTACTTCAGGGTGTTGTGTATTAGTTGCAGTTCGCTGTTATTGAAACTGCTATGCCATCAACATAGAATACTTGTTAAATTGGTGTTGACCTTTGAGTCCACCATCTGTTTTGTTAATGTTATCATAGTTACTTACAGTGAGTTAGTGTTAAAGCTCTGACCATCAGTCCCATTGCTTTGCAATGCACTACACATCTGTGATGGATAAGCTGGATGCAAGTTATGTGGAAATTCAAATAGCAACAGTACTTACTCTAAATGCTTTGCTTTATGCTGATTATTAATCAGGAATTGGATCATGTACTACTACATTTTTAAATACTAATTAGACCATTTGTCTCTACCAAGGGTAGATCATACTCGATACAACCTGATCTTGCCACCAGCCACCCTCCATCCTGCACCCTTTTCTGCTTAACATAAGAATCATTCTCCTTGTGACTTCCTGGTTTTCTCATCTCTACCCATCCATCACATGCCCCCCCCCCATCCTGACCCCAGGCTCTTTCCCTTGCAACCATAGGAGGTGTAACTTCTGCACCATGATCCAGAGCTGTCAATAGTCCTTCCAGGTGAGAAGGAGACTGGCACGTAACCACTCTGGCCTTTATTGTATTTGATGCTCTTGATATGCAGTTCACGTTCCATGTGTTTTTGATTACTTTTTTAAAAACTATTGACACAATTTGATCAAGGTGTCAAGGTTGAGAGCAGAGGATGGACCTGAGTTCAGCTCCCTACTCATTGAGGTTTACTCACTTCAGTGCAGAACTGACTCTGGAGCTGTGGCCTGCAACTATCAGTAGTCACATCAGCACTGAACTGGCTCTGTGGCTGTGGCCTGCAGGCATCAGGCTCCAGGAATGGTTTCACTCACGTCAGCACTGAAGCTGGCTCTGTGGCTGTGGCCTGCAGGCATTGGGCTCCAGGACCTGCTTTACTTACCTCAGTGCTGAACTGGTTCCATGGCTATGGACTCAATTTTGGAGACCCTGCAGTTAATATTCTCTGTGTTATTTGTTTACTTTTTATTGTTTGCACATTTTTTTCACACGGGTGTTTGGCAGTCTTTGTTGTGTGGGTTTTTTTAATGGGTTCTATTGTGTTTCCTTGAAGCTGTCTGCAACAAGATGAATCTCAAGGTTGAATACTGTATACTATATATATTGGTAATGTACTTTGAACTTGATCTGTTCTCACATACATCTGTGAGACTAGGCGAATGCTTTGCTGAGCACCGACACAATGCCATTGTGGTAGTCTAGATCTCTCAGTTGGAAGCCATTTTAATTTTCTTCCCCATTCCTACACTGACCTGTCTATCCACTATTGCCAGGGCAAGATTAAACATAAACTAGAGGAACAGCAGCTCATATTCTGTAGTCTACAAGTATGAACATTGAATTCAGTAATTTCAGGTAACCTGTTCTCTCTATATCCATTACTCTCTACTCCTATTTAACCCAGTTCCTTCTATACCCAGTCAAGCATCCTAACACTGTTTCTTTTCCCTCCTCCACTTACTCCATCCACCTTGCTCTTGATCAGGGTTTTCCAACCTGGGGTCCATGACACCTTGGTTAATGATAGGCGTCCTTCTGGCATTAAAAAAGGTTGGGAACCCCTGTTCCAAATCATGACAGTGACAATTTCTGGATGAAATTACAAAACTGGACTGGGAACTTCCATACCTGATACAGCTGATCTTTATTCAGCTTGTGCTGAAGGACGCATTTATCTGTGTAACATCTGCTTCTGCCCATACAGGCATAACTTGGAGTTCAAATTTCCTAAGTATTTCTATTTTGGAGCAGTCCCAGTAGAACTAGGAATGCATCACACTGGTTTATTGCTTCAGTTTGCTATTCAAAGGAGCAAACTGCTGATGTGAGGAGATCTTTCAAAATTCTTCCAAAATGACTGTCAAGGTCATCATTCCTAATGCAGGCTGAGAGATTCTGTCTACAGTAGGATTGCTACCATCAGTAGAGTTACCAATAATCAGTGGGGGGGGGGGAGGGGAATCAGATGGCACACCTATTCTCTAGGTTACTTGCTTCGATTATAACATGATTGAATGTATTCCTGCTTCTTAAGGCTTGCTGCAATATCCTTGTACGTATTTAGTGATGGGTGATACCTCCCTTAACATATTTTGACATCTCCATACCTCTTTGGACCGCTACTCTGCTGGCGAAACAGTGTTGTGCAGATTTCCTCAGCATATCTCAAAAAAACATGATATTTCTTTTGTATTCATCCATTGTCCAGGGATTCTTACCACAGATGCACTTGAACACCCTTTAAAATTTTTTTTAAAGATTAGCTTGACACATATACATTGAAAGATACAGTGAAATACATCATTTGCGACAAATCAATTCATTGAGGATAGTGCTGGGGGCAGTTTGCAAGTGTCGCCATGCTTTCAGAGTCAACATGGAATGCCCACTGCACACTAATCCTAACCATTTGCCTTTGGAGTGTGGGAGGAATCTGGAGCGTCTGGAGGAAACATAAGGTCTCAGGGAGAATGAGTTTGTACATTCGTAGTCATAGGGTCATAGAACACTACAGCCGAGAAACAGGCCCTTTGGTCCATCTAGTCCATGCCAAACTCTAATCTGCCTAGTCCCATTGACCTACACCCAGACCATAGACCTCCGTACCCACCCGTCCACATACCTATCCAAATTTCGTAAATTTTGAATTTGAACCTGCATCCATCGCTTCTGCCAGCAGCTTTTTCCACACACTCTCACACTTTGAGTGAAGTTTCCCCCTCGTGTTCCCCTTAAGTCTTTCAGCTTTCACCTTTAACCCATGACCTCTAGTTCTAGTCTTACTCAAACTTAATGGACAAAGCCTGCTTGCATTTACCCTAACTATAATTTTGTATATCCCTTATCAAATCTTCCCTCATTCTCCTACGCTCTAGAGAATAAACTCCTCACCTCTTCAACCTTTCCCTATAACTCAGGTCCTCAAAACCTGGCAGCGTCTTTGAAAATTGCCTGTATTCATTCGATCTTATTAATATCTTTCCTGTGACTCCAGCAGGACATAATACTCCAAATTAGGCCTTACCAATGTCCTAAATAATTTCAATATAATATCCCAATTCCTGAAATCAACACTTTGATTCATGAAGGCCAATATACTAAAAAGCTCTCTTTATGACTCTATCTACTTGTGATGCTACTTTCATGGAATTATGAATCTGTGTTCCCAGGTCCCTCTGTTCTACCACACTGGCATTTACTGTGCAAGTCCTACTCTGGTTTGTCCTCCCAAAGTGCAACACCTCACACTTGTGTGTATTAAATTCCATCTGCCATTGTTCAGCCTTCTTTTCCAGCTGGTCCAGTTCTTGCTGCAACCTTTGAAGTTGACACCGTCTGTCTCCCCTTACAGAGAGTGGTGTGTATCAAACCCCGAATGGTGAATGCAGGTGTTGTAAATTGATCGCACTAACTGCTAGGCTACCGTGTTGCACCTATGTCACCCACACTATGCCATCTTTAATGTGAAACGTGGAGCTTTCTCCCTCTCCCCTGTCACCTCTGGCTGCTCCATGGCACTGATGTTGCTGTTACATGGTTGCACTGAAGACTGTGATTTTATTTTTAGGGCAACCAGCCTTCTGATTGCTTTGCAGAAACATGATGGCAGCTGTA
Organism: Mobula birostris; assembly: GCF_030028105.1. Classification (NCBI taxonomy): domain Eukaryota; kingdom Metazoa; phylum Chordata; class Chondrichthyes; order Myliobatiformes; family Myliobatidae; genus Mobula; species Mobula birostris. The sequence goes on from NC_092373.1 coordinate 154,861,505, forward strand.
TTTACTCAGTGAAGTCATAGTTCTGTGCTTGTTTCTGGGTGTAAAGCACCATAACAGTTTCACATGGATTTTTGACCTATTCCATGACGTGTTTGAGGGGAACATGATTTTTCATTAGCACTATTGCAGCATGATTAAAGGTGAAGGGTCTCGACCTGAAATATTGACAATTTATTCTTCTCCATTGATGCTGCCTGACCTGCTGAGTTCCTCCAGCATTTTCTATGTGTTGCGCTGGATTTCCAGCATATGCAGACTCTCTTATTTTTATGAAATGCAGTAGTGTTTTTATGCACTAAAATTAAATGTAGTCCAGTTTCTAGGCTTGAATACTTGCTCTTTCACCCATTAACCACAATACTTTGGCACCTCTTCAGGTTTTGGAGGATGTGCTTTCGGTTATGTGAATATTTATTCAGGCCTTAAATTTTCTAAAGTTTCTTCAACCACAATTACTTGTTGCAAGAACAGAACAACAGAATTCACCAAACTCTGAGTCTAAATAAAGATGTAATTGTTTGTCCTTCACGCCTCTTTCACGATCACAAGATACTGCTGGATATTAAGAGCATTAAGTATTGCAGTTGCTCAACAGCAGAGGAACTGGACTTGTTGCATACCGTGTTGCCATCTGCTACAGGAACACGTTGGAGGTAGTGCACGGAAAGCAAATGGTGCAAATGATAGTCTTGGGCATTTTCGTGTGATTGCAAAACCCTGTTGGAAATTGGTATTATAGAATACTGCAAGTCTGATTCATTGATGAGGCTGATGGCGGGGGAGCACTGTGGCGTTAATTGTTGCGCGGACCAAGCCTTCACGCTGTGGGGTCGCCTGTTGCAGCCGTCCGGGGGAGGAGACACTGGAGGCAATGTTTTCATAGCAAGAGTCCATGCTGAGTTGAGGGCTGTCCTCTCCTGTCAGTGCAGCTCTCTAGCGTTCGCTCGGTGGAAAACAAATTGTGTTCATCTGTGGCTGCATGCTTGTTCTTGCAGAAACGTGGCTCCAGGACAAGATGCCGTGCACCATCAATCTGCAGGGCATGACTCTTCAGAACTTGGGTTATTTCAATTAATAAATAAAAATTGATCAGCTGGCGTGTACTGGATTCCCTGTGAATGCGGAGCAGCCTGTATCGGCTAGATGGGTCACGGTGGAAGCCCACATCAAGGAGCACAGCAGGTGTATCTGCTTGGGTTACCTGGAGAAATTGGTCGTAGCAGAACACTGCATTCGCAGTGACGGTAGGACTGACTTCACATAAAACTACTGTGCTGCGCCAAAGGCTTTTGAGACTGCCTGGTAAAGGAAGCCATTGAAATAAAACTAGAGGAAAAGAATTTTAACAAAGATGAAGGTGTCGCTCTATAAGAACTGGAATTCGATTGTAAACAAGGTGGGAGAGCAGCAACCTGATTGGATGAGGACTAACCAGCCGGGAGGGACGGGTGATGGGTATAAATACCACCAGACTAGACATGCCCAGGCATCATCCCCGATGAAGATGGCAGAGTTTGTTGTCAAACATTGTTTATAATCGATACCTGTACCCAGCTGGAATCCCAAGGAGAGTTTATTTGTCATATATGCCAAGAAAGCACAAGATTCTTTTTCATATTTGCATATGTATGACTTAAAAATGTAACTGGTAATGTTTCATTCATAAGTTATCTTTCCATCTCCACCCCAGCAAGCTTGATCCCATCTTCTCGTCCCCAAGCCATAATGTTGTCTTAATACATTTCAGTAAATTGCTAACAAATCTTAATTTCCATATAAAGCAAAACAATGATTGCGGTTGGCTGAGGTGCATTTTAGAGCACAAGAGATTTCTTCTTTATTCTAATTGGATAGCTTAATGGAAGGTGAGTGGATCTAACAAGGACTGACTGGCATGAAAAAATTTACCAGCTACAAACAAGATGTATGCAGTTTTTCTCTTTTTTTGTTGTTTCTTCTAGCTGAGCTGTTCCTTTATCAATTTCTTCAAGTAACTGCAACCTTTGTGGATTGTACTGTTATCATTAAGGTATTCATTGTTGGTAAAGTACCACTTAATGTGTTCATTTAAAATCCCCTCAAAAATTACATTGTCTAGCCTAAGATAATATTACAAACAGTAATACTGATGATAATACGTACTTTAGAGACTGAATTAGAATCCGAAACAAGAAATTCTGCAGATGCTGGAAATCCAAAGCAACATGTACAAAATACCTCAGCAGGTTGGGCAGCATCCATGGAAATGAACAAATAGTCAATATTTCAGGCCGAGACCCTCCTTCAGGACTGGAAAGGTAGGAGGAAGATGCCAGAATAACGAGTTAGGGGAAGGTAAAGGGGGATGGCTAGAAGGTGACAGGTGAAGCTAGATAGCTGGGAAAGGTAAAGGGCTGGAGAGGAAAAAATCTAATAGGAGGGGAAAGTGGATCACACAAGAAAGGAAAGGAGTGGCACCAGGCGGAGGCAATAGGCAGATCAGAATAGGCAAGAGGGCAGCGTGGAGAATAGAAGAGGAGGGGAGGGGGAGGTGTTTTTTTTTTACCAGAAGGAGAAATCAATATTGATGCCATCAGATTGGAGGCTACTCAGACAGTGTTACTGCTTCACTGTGAGGGGTGGGGGCCTCATCATGGCACAGGAGGAGGCCAAGAACATTATATAGATATTTGAGGATAAGTGATATTACTTATTTCAGTCAGCATGCTATCTCCTTGGCAGTAATTGTACAATCAATGAAAATCTATAAAATTAATTATTGCTGAAGTTGCTGACAGAAGTGTTTATAACACAAGGCTTAGTTTTATTATTTACAGTATTGTCTTGGTCTTTGGATATCCATTGAGAATGGGGGTAGTGGCTGCATTCAAACAATGTGTTTCTGTGTTGTAACTTCCCTGTGGGAATTCCAATCTGATATAGTGCATAGATGTGATGAATATGGTACAATTTATGTATTGGAACCAACTGCCTCTTGAAGGGCTGCTGCACTGCAGGCTCATGGGAGATTGTATCAGAACTCAGAGTATAAAATTGAAATTTACATTTTTGAAATTCTGAAATATCCTTAGAAATTTTGTAGCAATTGCACAAGAATTTCAGATGCTTAAGTACGATATGATCAAGTTTATTGTAGTTCAGTGCAGACTGTTGTTGCTGCATTCCAACAAGAATGTACTCTACTAGTTCACAATTGTGATTTTATTGAACGTTGTGGTAATGAATAATTTCTCCAGATTGGATGAGGCCACAAAAATGTTTTGGTGGTCTTGGCTCCTGAATTGTACTTTTTTCCTTAGGAGGCTAACAAAATTCATGTCCTCATTGTCTCTTAATAACTTTTATCGAAGCACCATAGAAAACATTCTGTCTGGATTAATAATAGTTTGGTGTAGCGATTGCTCTGCACGTGACCACAAGAAATTGCAGAGTGTTGTGAAGACATTTCAGCATATAGGAACCAGCTTCCCCTTCTATGGTCTGTCCGCACCATAATTATCAAGGCCTCAGTAAAGCAGCCAGCATAATCAAAGACTCCACCCATCTAGGATATTCTTTCTCCTCTCTCTCTCACATTAAGGTGAAGATACTAAACTTGAAAGTGTTTACCATCAACCTGAAGAACAACTTCTATCCCACTCTTGAATGGACACATTATACGATAAGATGGGCTCTTGACCTGATGGTCTATCTCATTATGATTGTGCATTTTTATTGTTTGCCTGCACTGCAATCATTTGGTAACCTTGCACTTAATTTTGCATTGTTATTGTTTTTCATCTTATTCTAGCTAAGGCACTGTACAATGATTTGTGTTGTGTGAACAAGATGCAAGGCAAGCTTTTCACTGCATCTCGCTTAAGGAGTGATGTTCTCGAACAGTAGTGATGTTGAAATCAAAGTCTCATTATACATGGACAGTGTCATCACTTTCTGTTCTTTCACCATTAGTCTCTAGATCCCGTTCTGCAATTAGTTCAAATCTACAGAACCAGTTTGGGAGGAAAAAATGAAGCCATGTTCTTTGATAACTGGTCACTTATCCTTTTCACTGTCAAGACTATTCACCCAAAGATGCTGGGAAACTGGTATGACGGAATAAGGGGTGGGTGGAATGAATACTGAGGTGAAAAGAAGTTGGAACTTTGAGAGCAGTATTTGTTCAGTGATAGAAAAGCACATGATCATCAGATGGGAGGTGCTGTTAATATTGCTGTACATGGCTGTAGGCGTGGATGGCCCACTCCTCCATCTAAGCAGTCAGAGAAGATGGAAAGTACCCCTAAAGTATCCTTCATCCCGATGGTAACCTTTGTGTGTGGGTGTATCAAAATGTGCATAAGGTCGAGGTGTACAAATGCCAGATGTCACCATGTGCTGCCACTTTACCTTTCCTGGAGCTGTGAATGGGCCGAGTCATACTCTTGCGAACATCACATTCTATTGGACCATGCAACATCACCTGTCCCTTTTGGGGAGGAGGGGGTGGAATCTCTTACTTGTGATCAGGTGTTTTTATGCAATTAGGCAGTTTTTTGTGTGTGAAATGTTGCTGAGGTCCTGTGGAACAAGACACTAGTTGCTTTAGTTCTTTATAACTTGCCTGCACTCCCACATGAACTTAAACAAGTGGACTGAATGAATTTCCGAGGTGTAAGATGTTACTTTATGTTTCACAATTGTTTAATGTTATTTCCACTACACAAGTGCAAAGAAGAACAAAATAATTGTTACTCCAGCTCCGATGGACCAAAAAAAGTAAGACAATTCAATAATAATTAGAAAAAAAACACAAGGCAGCTTATATACTTTGGATGTCCATGAATGACGCTGGGCACAAGAGTGTGTGTAAATAAGGTGATTACAGGAAATGATAAAGTAGTGGCGTTTGCAGGTGTGGAGGGATGGGTTAATGGGCAGAGGTGTTGATTGATTCATCGACTTCTTGGGGATAGTGACTGTTTTTGTTTCTTGTGATCATGGTGTGGATGTGACTTGGCCTCCTCCCTAATGGTAGTGGGACAAACAGTTAATGAGCAGGGTGAGCAGGATCCTTCATGATGTTACTAGCCCTTTTTCCACACCTTTCTGTATGTACCGTATGTCCTTTTGATCATCCAGATTTTTCCTGATCAATTGGTTCAGACATTGCTTACAGGTGCATGGGGCAATTCAGAGTCAGTTTCACTGTTTCTTCATTACTTTAATGTTCTGTCATCAATTTTATTCACATCTTTCAATTTTTGTCCTTAATGGTGTTTTTAACCAGACATTGTAGATATTAAACCAGTAGACATGGAAGAATTGACTGAAGTTATCACAGCAGCTGAGTTTCACCCTCATCACTGTAACCTCTTGGTTTACAGCAGCAGCAAAGGAACACTGCGGCTCTGCGACATGAGGACAGCTGCACTGTGTGACAAACACGCCAAATGTAAGTGTCAGCTCCCAAATTCGAGCTGTCGTCTTGATTGATGTACTTCCGTGAATGTGTAATTTTTTGGTGCAAATGTAGACTTCTACTAAACAGTTTGCTCAAGAGTTTAACCAGTCAGGTGGAGGGAAATTCCAGTGGTTTGGTTTGGGAAAGAAATAATTTCATTTATTAAATGGTTCTCTCAGCAGCAGCTGAATTTGATGAGCATGAACTTTTGGAGTCTGCTGTCCTAGAAAGATAACCTTCAATGTTAACTACTTCTTTTTCACTATTTCTCCTAGCTTGGCTTGCTATGAAGCCAGGGGGAGAAAAGAATTGGAGAAGCTGTGACATATTGATCATGTCTGGGAAGATTTTTTTCTTTAAAAAAAAAGGATCTTTCTTTTTAAATCTTTTTATTGAATTAGTATACACAAGGTAAAACATATAGCAACCAATACATTATTATGATATAGATATACAAGAAATATTAATACAAAAAAAATGCAAACAACATAGGTTAGTTATAAAATAACAAGGTAATATAATAGTATACTAGTTTTCCATATAAAACGATAAAGGAGAAGAAAACCCCGAAAAAAAAAAAACCCCAAAAAAACTACTGTGCCACTGAGCTACAAAGCAAAGAAATGGGCTAGCTAGGAAAATAGTAGACTTAAACAGATTAAACAATCACGTCCTCAAACCTGAGCTGCACTAGTAGCAGATAAAATCCACGAAGGGAGTGTACATATGATCAGAGAGAAAAAAAATAGTTACATTAAATGAAAATATTGAATAAAAGATCTCCAGGTCTGTTCAAATTTAACTGAGGTATCATAAAGACTACTTCTGATTTTTTCCAAATTTAGACACAGTATCGTTTAAGAGAACCAAAAAAACATAGTTGGGACATTAATCTCTTTCCAATGTTGCAAAATACACCTTTTCGCCACTAAAGTAAGAAGTGCAATCATTCTACGCGCTGAGGGGGATAAATTATTAGAAGTTTTAGGTAATCCAAAGATGGGGAGAAATATCACAATTCAAAACCTTTGAAACAATATTAAAAATGTCTTTCCAAAAAGTTTCCAGAGTAGGACAAGACCAAAACATATGGGTTAAGGAAGCTATCTCCCCATGACATCTATCACAAAGAGGGTTAATATGAGAATAAGAACGAGCTAATTTATCTTTAGACGTGTGTGCTCTATGGACAACTTTAAATTGAATTAAGGAGTGTTTGGAACAGATAGAGGAAGTACTGACTAGTTGTAAAATATGAGCCCAGTCATCCTCCGGGATAGTAAGGCCCAATTCCTTTTCCCAGTCAGTCCTAATCTTATCGAATGGAGCTATCCTAAGGTTCATGATAGTATTATAAATAATAGCCATTACACCTTTCTGACACGGGTTGAGGTTAATGATAGCGTCTAAAATATTTGTAGGGGGTAACGCCAGAAGGGAAGAAAGTATGGTATTTAGAAAATTTCTAACTTGCAAATACCTTTTTTAAAAAAAAAAAAAAAAAAAATGTGTTCTTGGTAAATTGTATTTGTTAGATAACTGTTCAAGAGACATAAGGGAACCATCTGAAAATAAGTCCAAAAACCGTGATATACCATTGGTCTTCCAAATTTGAAAGGCCCGGTCCATAGAGGAGGGGAGAAAAAATATATTGCCAATAATAGGGATCACTAGCACAAATTGATTAAGATCGAAAAATTTTCGGAATTGAAACCAGATGCGTAGGGTATGTTTAACTATCGGGTTGCAAACCTGTTTATAGTGTTTCAAATCGGAAGGAAGAGAAGAACCAAATATAGAGCCAAGTGCATAGCCTTGAACAGAATGTAATTCCAAAACTACCCATTTAGGAATGGATAGTATATCTTGGTCAAGTAACCAAAATTTCATGTGTCGAATATTAATTGCCCAATAATAAAATCTAAAATTAGGTAATGCGAAGCCTCCATCTCTCTTAGCTTTCTGTAGATATATTCTATCCAATCTCGGGTTTTTATTTTGCCAAATAAATGAAGAGATTTTAGAGTCTACTTTATCAAAAAAGGATTTTGGAACAAAAATTGGTAATGCCTGAAATATATACAAGGATTTTGGCAGAATAAACATCTTAACAGCATTAATAAGACCGGTCAAAGTTAAATAAAGTGGAGACCAGTTAAAGGAAGGTTGTGTAATGTGATCAATTAAGGGTAAGAAGTTAGTCTTAAATAAATTCTTATGTTTGCAGGTAATTTTAATCCCAAGATATGAAAAATGATTATTAAACAGCAGGTTCTGATGTAAGGGAACTTGCTTATTAATAGGGAAAAGTTCACTCTTATTAAGACTTAATTTGTATCCTGAAAAAAGGCTAAATTGTGCTAATAAATCTAAAGCTGCTGGAATAGATCTTTGAGGATTAGAAATATATAAAAGTAAGTCATCAGCATAAAGTGATACTTTATGAGACTTTAACCCACGAGTTGTACCAATAATATTAGGAGATTCTCCAATAGCAATTGCAAGAAGTTCTAATGCTATATCAAATAATAAAGGGCTAAGAGGACAACCTTGTCTGGTACCTGGAAAAAGAGGAAAAAAAGGTGAATTTAGAGTGTTAGTACTAACTGAGGCCATAGGAGAATGGTATAACAATTTGATCCAGGATATAAATTTCGGGCTGAAGTTAAACATTTCAAGCACCTTAAATAAGTAGGGCCATTCAAAGGCTTTTTCAGCGTCAAGGGAAATGACGCATTCAGGATCATTTTGTGATAGGGTGTAGACAATATTTAAAAGTGTACGAATATTATAAAAAGAGTAGCGATCCTTAATAAAACCCGTTTGGTCTTACGAAATAATATAAGGAAGTATTTTTTTTATAGTCTATTTGCTAATAATTTAGAAAAAAATCTTAGAGTCAACATTTAACAAGGATGTTGGTCTGTAAGATGCACATTGAGCGTGGTCTTTATCCTCCTTTAATATTAAAGAGATTGATGCTCTATAGACAGATTCTGGTACTTTACCAAGTTTTAATGAGGCCTCCAGAACCCTGGATAACCAGGGGACTAATGAGGGTGCAAAAGATTTTAAAAATTCCACGGTAAACCTATCAGGGCCAGGAGCTATCCCCGAGTTCATAGAAAAAATAACATTCTTAATCTCATCAGTAGTAAAGGAAGTTTCTAATATAGAAGGTATATCGTGTGTAATCTTAAGGAAGTCTAGGTTATCTAAAAGGTCACACATATGTTTAGAATCTCGTGGAGATTCTGATTGATATAAAGAGGAATAAAAGTCGAAAAGGATTGACTAATCTCAGCTTGATCAAACGTAAGTTGATCTTTTTGATTATAAATCTGATTAATTTGAAATTTAATGGAGTTAGTCTTCAGCTGATTAGCCAACAGTTTACCAACTTTGTCACTATGTATATAAAATTCGCGTCTTATCTTCATTAATTGATTTGCAATAGAGGACGAAAGTAATAAAGAAAAAAAGAGGATCTATAAAGTAATTTGAGATTGTTTTCATTATCCTTCAAAATGCTAGAGTGAGCTGGGTATCTGCCTATCATTTGGGATTTTCAAATCTGGTTACATACAAGTCTTGGATAAACACTAATTTCATGGTTGAATTTGCATGCAAACAGTACAAAGGGATTTGCATTATTCTGTTATATAGTTGTACAATATATACTGAAGAGTTTACACTCCAGTTGAACCATTCCTGTCTTGCTATTAAAACAAGTGAGCTGAGCAGTCTTTTGTCATTCCAGGGTTACGTTCTGCTGTGAACCCAACACACAGACTGTTCTGTGCTTCCTGCATCAGTCTGTTGAATTGAGAAGGGTGTGACTGGAAGTCTATATTTCCTTTGCACTCTACTAGAAACCTTTGTACATTAGTGTGGTCACATTTAGGCAGCATGCCAAACATTTAAGTACTGTTTGGAGAGGTGAGGAGCTAACAATAAGTAAGTAAAAGCTTGAGAGTGGTTTTAACACCCAGTAAAGCCACCCAGACTGTGATGGGTGGGGATAATAATTATATTTGAAAATCCTGATTTTAATCCTCACAATCAATCTATTTCCATTGTAAACTGAATGAAAATTATGTCCAAGTGCATTTATCTGATGGTAAACACTTTCCATTTTACTCATTTTGACCAGGACTCCCATATTGTAAAAGAGCTGGATGGGAAAGAGCTTGTCAAATGTGTTCAGGAGGGGTTCCTTAATTAGTACACAGAGGTCACACCTAGAGAGAGTGTGATATCAGATCTCCTTTTAGGGAATGAGATGGAACAGGTTATAGAAGAGTGTGCTGGCAAACATCTTGGATCTAATTATCATTAATTCCTTTAGTTTCAAGATAATTATGGAGAAAGATAGATCTGGTTCTCAGGTTGGATTCTGAAGAAAGGCCAAATGTGATGGCATCAGAAAGGATCTGATGAGAGTGGATTGGGAAAGGTTTGTTTTCTGGCAAAGGAGTGCTTAATAAGTGGGAGGCCTTCAAAATTGAAATTTCGTAAATTCAGAGTGTGTACATTCCTGTCAGAATAGAAGGCAAGGATAACACTTTAGGAAGCACAGGTTTTTGAGAGATATTAAGGCCCTGTTTCAGAAGAAGAATGAGGTACATAGCAGGTAAAGGCAGGAAGGAACAAATGGGACATTTGAGTATAAGAAATGCAAGAGAATGCTTAAGGAAATTGGGAGGGCTGAAAGAAGGCATGAAGTTGCCCAAGCAGACAGAGTGAAGAAGAATCCCAAAGACTTCTATACATATATTAAGAGGAAAAGGATTACAAGGGACAAAATTGGCTCTCTTGAAGACCAGAGTGGCTATTTATGCATGGGGTTGCAAGATGTGGGGCAGATCTTAAAAGGGTGTTTTGGCATCAGTATTTTCTCCAGAGATGAGCACAGAGTCTAGAACTGAGACAAGATAGCAATGAGGTCATGGATTGTATACAGATTAGAGGAGGAGAAGGTGCTTGTTGCTTGAGACAAATTAGGATGGATAAATCCCCAAGTCCTGACAGCATGTTCCCATGGACTTTGTGGGAAGGTAGTGTAGAAATTGCAGGGGCCCTAACAGCAGTATTTAAAATGTCTTTAGCGGCAGGTGAGGTGCTGGAGGACTAAAAGATAGCTAATGTTGTTCCATTGTTTATGAAAAGCTCGAAGAATAAGCCGGAAAACTTTAGGCCGGTGAGTCTGACATCAGTAGTGGGTAAGTTACTGACGTGTATTCTGTGTAGCAGTGACTTGAAAACAAACCAAAACTGCTCAGAGACTGACTATGAGGGTTGACACTATGACGCACTTTCCACAATAATGAAGTTCCAAAGTTCAAGAGAGTATGTGCAATCCTTTATTAGGAATTAGCAAAGATGAACAATCTTGTAGCAAAAAAACTAACAAAACTAAAACTAGCGATATAGTGAAACTAACAAAGTTAGTGGTACTAAGCAGCAAAACTAACGATCTTAGCGTAATAGAGAAATTAATGATCTTGGTGTTCCAATTCGTGATTGAAGCTGTAGCGGTCAATGAAAAAATAGCACCCTGTGGTTCACTCCTGGCTCTTAATTAGACTAAACTGAGCCTGAAGACAAAGTGTGAATACATAACTATGTTCATTTCCTTTTACTATGCCCCAAACCACATGACAAAACACCCATAATAAATTTGCAACACAATACAATATAGACAGACAGAAAAATAGATACATGGCTCCTTTACTCTGGGACTGGATATTTGGATAGACAGTTTGGGAGTGGCTAGAGCTAGAGGTCATGGCTCAAGCCTAAAATGTGAAATGGTTAAGGGAGACATAGAACCATAGAACATTACAGCACAGAACCAGGCCTTTTGGCCCTTCTTGGCTGTACCAAACCATTTTTCTGCCTAGTCCCACTGAACTGCACCTGGACCATATTCCTCCATACACCTCTCATTCATGTACCTGTCCAAGTTTTTCTTAAATGTTAAAAGTGAGCCCGCATTTACCACTTCATCTGTCAGCTCATTCCACACTGCCACCACTCCCTGTGTGAAGAAGCCCCCCCCATGTTCCTTTTAAACTTTTCCCCCTTCACCCTCAACCCATGTCCTCTGTTTTTTTTCTCCCCTTGCCTCAGTGGAAAAAGCCTGCTTGCATTCACTCTATCTATACCCATCATAATTTTATATACCTCTATCAAATCTCCCCTCATTCCTCTACGCTCCAGGGAATAAAGTCCTAACCTAGTCAACCTTTCTCTGTAACTGAGTTTCTCAAGTCCCGACAACATCCTTGTAAACCTTTTCTGCACTCTTTCAACCACAATACTCCAAATTTGGCCTCACCAATGCCCTATACCATAACATTCCAACTCTTACACTCAATACTTTGATTTATAAAGGCCAATGTACTAAAAGATCTATTTATGACTCTATCTACCTGTGACGCCACTTCCAGGGAATTTTGTATCTGTATTTCGAGATCCCTCTGTTCTACTGCACTCCTTAGTGCCCTACCATTTACTTTGTATATTCTACCTTGGTTTGTCCTTCCAAAGTGCAATACCTCACGCTTGTCTGTATTAAACTCCATCTGCCATTTTTCAGCCCATTTTTCCAGCTGGTCCAAGTCCCTCTGCAAGCTTTGAAAACCTTCCTCACTGTCCACTGCACCTCCAATCTTTGTATCACCAGCAAATTTGCTGATCCAATTTACCACATTATCATCCAGATCATTGATGTAGATGACAGATAACAATGGACCCAGCACTGATCCCTGTGGCACACCACTAGTTACAGGCCTCCACTCTGAGAAGCAATCCTCTACTACCACTCTCTGGCTTCTTCCATTGAGCCAATGTCTAATCCAGTTTACTACCTCTCCATGTATACCTTGCGACTGTATCTTCCTAACTAACCTCTCATGCAGGACCTTGTCAAAGGCCTTACTGAAGTCCATGTAGACAACATTCACTGCCTTCCCTTCATTCACTTTCTTGGTAACCTCCTCGAAAATCTCTAATAAATTTGTTGAACATGACCTACCACACACAAAGCCATGTTGACTCTCTCTATTAAGTCCCTGTCTATCCAAATACTTGTAGATCCTATCTCTTGGTACTCCTTCCAATAACTTACCTATTACTGACGTCAAACTCACCGGCCTATAATTTCCCGGATTACTTTTCGATCCTTTTTTAAACAACGGAACAACATGTGCTATCCTCCAGTCCTCCGGCACCTCACCTGTAGATACTGACATTTTAGATATATCTGTCAGGGCCCCTGCAATTTCAACACTGGTCTCCTTCAAGGTCCGAGGGAATACTCTGTCAGGTCCTGGGGATTTATCTACTCTGATCTGCCTCAAGATAGCAAGCACCTCCTCTTCTTCAATCTGTATAGGTTCCATGACCTCACTACTTGTTTGCCTTATTTCCATTGACTCCATGCCAGTTTCCTTAGTCAATACAGATGCACAAAACCCATTTAAGATCTTCGCCATTTCTTTTGGTTCCATACATAGCTGACCACTCTGATCTTCAAGAGGACCAATTTTATCCCTTACTATCCTTTTGCTCTTAATATACCTGTAGAAGCTCTTTGGATTATCCTTCACCTTGACTGCCAAAGGAACCTCATGTCTTCCTTTAGCCCTCCTGATTTCTTTAAGTTTTTTTTGCACTTTTTATACTCCTCAAGCACCTTATTTGCTTCCTGTTTCCTATAAATGTCATGCATCTCTCTCTCTCCCTCTTTATCAGAGTTCCAATATCCCTTGAGAACCAAGGTTCCTTATTCTTAGTCACTTTGCCTTTAATCCTGACAGGAAAATACAAACTCTGCACTCTCAAAAGGGGTCAGAGGGGGAGGATCTTAATTCAGAGAGTGGTAGAGTGTGGAATGAGCTGCCAGTGGAAGTAGTGAATGTAGGTGGGTTTGATTTCACTATTTTAAGAGAAATTTGATCAGGTATATAGATCAGAGGGCTATGGTCCATGTGCAGGCTGATAGAACTAGGCAGAGTAATAGGCACAGACTGGATGAGCCGAAGGGTCTTTCTCTGTGTTGTAGTGTTCTGAGACTCCAGAGTTAGAGGATCTTAAATATAATTTAAACGTAGCCCTTTCCTGTAATTTTGGCAGCTAGTTGAAATTTCATGCCTGCCTTGAATCAATCACAAAGCAGCTTTTCTATAATTCACCACACTTAATGAACGCACTCATGATATTTGATTTAATTAATAGTTAACATGAAATCACCTCATGCAGCTAACTATCCAAAGTGATATTAAAACCTTCAAATCTCAAAACCAGGGTTTGGCATTCAGGACTGAGCTGAGAAGAAATTTCTTAATGCCGTGGTAGTGAATCTTTGTAGTTTTCTGCCAACAGGGATGTGGAGGCTCAGTTGAATTCAAGACTGAATTTTTTAGATACAAGACCATAAGACATAGGAGCAGAATTAGGCCATTCAGCCCAGTGAGTCTGCTCCGCCATTCCATCATGGCTGATCCCAGATCCCACTCAACCCCATACACTTGCCTTCTCACCAAATCCTTTGAGGCCATGACCAATCAGGAAACTATCAACCTCCGCCTTGAATATACCCATGGACTTGGCTTCCATCGCAATCTGTGGCAGAGCATTCCACAGATTCACTGCTCTCTGGCTAAAAGAAATTCTTCTTTACCTCTGTTGTAAAAGGACCCCCTCAATTTTAAGGCTGTGCCCTCCAGTTTTGGATTCTCCAAACACAGGAAACATCCTTTCCATATCCACCCTATCTAGTCTGTTTCAATGAAATACCCATACTTTCTTCTAAATTCCAGTGAGTACAGGCCCAAAGCTGCCAAATGTTCCTCATATGTTAACTCCTTTATTCCTGGAATTGTCCTTGTGAACCCCCTCTAGACTCTCTCTAATGACAACACATCCTTTCTGAGATATGGGGTCCAAAACTGTTAACGATACTCCGTGCAGCCTGACTAGTGTCTTATAAAGGCTCAGTATTATCGCCTTGTTTTTATATTCTATTCCCCTTGAAATACAAAAATGTATTATCATACATTGTCCTACACTGTATTCCATCTGCCACTTTTTTGCCTATTCTTCCAATTTGTCCTGTTGCAATCACATTGCTTCCTTAGCACTACCTACCCCTCCACCCAACTTCATATCATCCACAAACTTTGCCACAAAGCCATCAATTCCATTATCCAAATCATTGACAAACGATGTGAAAAGTAGCAATCCCAATACTGACTAGTCACTGGAAGCCAACCAAAAAAGGCCTCCTTTATTCTGCCGCACTGCCTCCTGCCTGTCAGCCATTCCTCTATCCATGCCAGTATCTTTCTTGTTACACGATGGGATTTTATCTTGTTAAGCAGCTTCAGGTGTGGCACCTTATAAAATATAAAGTGAGTTGAGAAGTATGGGCTACATACAGTGAAGTGATGCTGAAGTAAAAGATAAAAGATCAGCCAATATCTTGTTGAATGAGTAGCCACAAAGAGCCAAATGGCTGACTTTTGCTTCTATCTCAAGTTCTTAGTTAAAGTGATGGATATCTCTGGAACTCACTGTTTCATTTTTAACGCCTGCATTTGTACCATTCTCTAGTTAGTTACTGCACTATCATTAATATCAACCATTGTTGTTGAGCAATGTATATGTGTCCTTTAAAAATCCAGAAACCTATTTTCATTTTATAGGCTTACTTCTATATCTTTTCATGCTTTATATTTGATATAGATATCAAATAATGTTGGAAGCAACATGGCTAAAAATTCTGCTTGGCTTTAAGTTGCTTTTTTGGGAAGGATTATAATATTAAATTAGTGCTGCTCTTTTTGATGGAGTAGGATGATTATTGGATTTGCTAGTGTTAAGGGACATTGAAACCTTGGGTCACAATCTGAGTGTCCTAACAACCTTTTTCACAGTGACTTTGATAAGCAATGGCAATGATATTGTGTGCTTTTTCATAAGGGTTAGATGGTAATAATTATTTATAAAATAACATGCTGAACTAAGTTAAATCAGCAAAGGTTGGTGATCGGGATTATTTGGAGATTATGAAGAACAAAAGAAGTTTAGTGTGGTGGATCCAAGAAAGATTAAGAATATTTCCAAAATATCTGGATGCGAGGTAGTGTGTAAGAGTCCATTTAGCAAGATAATACTTTGACACCTATGTCAGAGTTTGTACTTTTAAGTCCCAATCTAGAGGTGAGAGCACAAAGGAAAAGGTTTTTACTCCAGAGCGGTGCTTAGGAGCTGCTGAACTACTTAATGGCTGTGTTTGTCAATGAGATGCTAAATTAGCACCCCAATTCTCCCCTGTGTGGAGGTATTATTTCAAAATTAGGCAGAGGTCTGTATATTCCTTAGCTAACTCCTAAAGAATATAATTTGCTCATAAGTAAATTTTATTGTTTATACTATACGTGCATAATTGCCTGTCATGTTCTTTGGTGTCATCTTATCCATCCCTACAACCTGTTGCAGACACTCCTACTTTTAGAGATTTGCCCTGCACTTGTAACATTGGGGTAGAGGTCACACCCTGCTTCAACAATTTACTTTGGGATCTCTCCCTCTGCTTCCCTTATTCCCTTCCTTCCCCTTTCTACATCTTTTTTTGTCCTGCTCCTCCCCTTCACATTTGCTTTTGCTGGAGATATTTCACTCAATTAATAATCTAGCATTAAGTCATAGTTTATATTTAGTTTCAGTATTAAAGAGCACTTTTTGATCTCAAGCATGTTTTCTGTCCTGCGTTGGTAATTATATCATATAGTATTAATGAGGGCTCCCTCACAGCACTCCCACCACCCCATCCCCCTCCTTCAGTCTCCCATATAAGCATTCTATATTTTGTTTTACTTTGAAAAGTCAGATGTAACAGTGTTCTGCAGTTATTTTCCTAATTGGCCTTCTCCTGCTTTATTGCAGATGGAGGAGAATTGCCCTCCTTACCCATTATACTTTTCAGTCTTTTTGCTTCAACACAATAAAATGTATTTTCTTGATTTCAAACTATGAGAAAATCAATAATGCTCATTGAAAATATTTTGATTGTATGTTAAGCATTTTAGCTTTTCTATTGTGTAACATTGATTTTATGCAGACAGGAGGCACAAAAATGCAATAGACATTATCGACATAGGATCACATACAGGCTATGTGCTGTTTAGAATTGCAATGATATTCATCTATCCTTATGATTTGGATGGTCATAAATAAAACATGGTTTGATATGTATAATCCATTTGGTGCCTAAAAGTATAATAAAGTCTTATCATTGATTAAAGTCCATTTTCCAGATCTGCGAGTTGGAAAATAGCCGTTTAATGTAGCAGAGCTTTACTGAGCAAGTTCAAGGTTCATGTGGGCGATGCTATCAGGTAACAAAAGAAAATAGTATTGGTGGTATGGCATCAATCTAATTAGCATGTGTCTAATATCAGAGTATTAAATCTGGGATTTAATATGATAGTTAAATTTCAGTGTGCAGTTTATTTCTTGAATTTTTATGCCAAGAACCTGACAGTTTAACAACAGACTTCCATATTTCTTTTAAAATTGTGGTTGGCTGAGTCAATCACAGAATATTTGTGGCATAGAAAGAGCTTGTTCAACCTGCTGTGTATACTGACAGTTTGCAAGTATCGTGCAGCTCAGCTTTTACCACAATTCTATATTAGTTTGTATTCTGATGCTATAGTTTCAACAAGGAACTAGCTAGTTAATCCTGCCTCTGCAGCTACCTCTGCCAGTACATTTCTGATCCTATGTATACTTTTAAAAAATATATATTTTCCTTTATTACTTTTGGTCCTGTTGACAATCACCTTCACCTTTATTTCATGGCCCATGGAGCTTTACCACTAGTCAGTGGTAAGTTTTTCCTCTGTGGTCAGTCTGTATCTTTCAAGCTCTTCAGCAGCTATGCTTACAAATAAAATAATTAGTTGTCTTCACTACACAAGAATGCTTCAGCTCTGAAATCATTTCAGTAACTTGTTACTGCATCCTCTCCAAGGTGTTCAGAGTGTTAATCATAATTTCTAAGTTCTTGTACTTTCTGCCTTTATTTATAGAGCCCAAGTACTCTTTAAACCATTTTCTCACCTGCTGTCGATTTCAACAAACTATATACATCTTCCCCTTCTCTGTTCTTGTACCAATTATTTTGGATCCTCCTGGTTGTACAGCAAAGAAATGTGACCTTCAGCCCATGTTCTTGCTGACCTTTTGGCTATCCACGTCTTGTCTACTTAAATGTCCGTGTAAATGCTTCTTCAATGCCACTGATTCCGCCATCCCCTGTAGCAGTATGTTTGAGACTCTAGTTGGGGAACAAACTTGCCCCTTCAGTCCCCTTTAAAACTTCTACCTTTCATATTAAAACTGTGCCCTCTTGCTTCTGATACCTCTTCCACTTGAGAGGGATTTTGACTATACATCTTATCTTTGCATTTCAATCTTTTATTCTTTAATCAAGTCACCCTTCAGACTCCATCATGCACATCGATATACTTTTAGGAAAATAGGAAACAGTGCTGTCTAAACCCAGTCTAAACCAGGGATCCCCAACCTTGTTTGCATCGCGGGCTGGTTTAATATTGACAATATTCTTGCCGACTGGCTGACGGGGCGGTGTGTGATGTTGAAGTAGTGCTGCCAACTTTCTCACTCCCAAATAAGGGACAAAAGTAGTGGTCACTTGTGTTTACCCCGAGAAAGACTACCATGACCATGAAGCCTTGTGCGGGCACCTGTGTGCACATGTGTGACGTGCGCATATGTGACATGCTGATTCTTTTTTCTACAAATCAGTTTTGGCTTAATCTTCCCGATTCTGTTAAGTGAAACTACACTGTACATACATTATTTCTACCTTATGTAGGCTGTGTATTTATCATATCATTCCTGCCTTTACTATACGTTAGCGTTATTTTGGGTTTTATGTGTTATTGGTATGATTTGGTAGGTTATTTTTTGGGTCTGGGAATGCTCAAAAATTTTTCTCATATAAGTTAATGGTAATTGCTTCTGCGCTTTATGCCATTTCGGCTTACGAACGGTTTCATAGGAACACTTTACCTTAGCAGGGGAAATACGGGACAAGGGCGGTCCTGTATGGCAGGGGCCCCCAACCTTTCTCGCACTGCGGACCGGCTTAATGTTGACGATATTCTTGCGGACTGGCCGATGCGGTGGGGGGGGGGCGGGGGGCGGTGTAGGGTTGCGAACGGACAAGAGTAGCAGTCAAATACATTGTGTTTACCCCGAGAAAGACTACAGTGACCATGAAGCCTTGCGTGGGCACCAGTGCGCATGCATGTATGTGCTGATTTTTTTCTACAAATCGTTTTTGGCGATTCTGTCCGGTGGGGGGAGGGGGTGTTACTCATAACCAGAATATAGGAGATAAGTGGCTAATACACTCAATTTAGTTTCTAAAAGGGTTTATCTAATGATTTTAATATTAAACACACAGCGCATATTTTCCTCACATGAATACAGTGATAAGTCAATTATCAGGGGAGGACAGGGGAGCTTGAAGTAAGTGTTGAATGAACTTCCAGTAGAAGTGGTAGAGGCAGGTTCGATATTATCATTTAAAGAAAAGCTGGATAGGTATACGGACAGGAAAGGAATGGAGGGTTATGGGCTGAGTGCAGGTCGGTGGGACTAGGTGAGAGTAGCGTTCGGCATGGACTAGAAGGGCAGAGGTGGCCTGTTTCTGTGCTGTAATTGTTATATGGTTATATAAGTCACTTATGATGCTATTGACATAACATTTTAAGTAACGTTTGGATATTAAACACACAGCACATATTTTCCCTGTATGAACATATAAAATCACTGCAACACACCAATATCACTGAATCAGTGGGAGCCCTGGGCTTGTTTTCCTGCAGCAAAACGGCCCCGTCGAAGGGTGATGGGAGACAGCGACACTCAAAGGGGGTTCCTTATGTCCAGTCTGTTCCGCAATTTAGTTTTCGTTGCATTAATTGCAGAAAACCCTGCTTCGCAGAGATATGTTGGAAATGGAAGCAACGTTTTCAGTGCTTTCGTGGCCATCTCAGGATATTTAGCCTTGACTTTGATCTGGAATGCTGGCAGAGATGTTATGTCAAACATACTTTTCAGCCTGCTGTCATTTGCAAGCTCGAGGAGTTGATCTCCTTCCTGCGCTGACATGGATGACGCGTGGGTAATTACCTCACGTGTAATGACCTCGCGTGAGTTAAAGTTTAACAGTGGGCGTGACAGGGAATGAGGACAGGTGCAGCTGACTCATATCACCAAATCATATCGTTTCCTCGCAGCCCAGTAGCACATGCTTTGCGGCCCCGGTGATTGGGGACCGCTGCTGTATGGGACAAACCAATTTAGCCCAATATACAGGATGTCCCGGCTAATACGGGACAGTTGGCAACCCTATGTTCAAGTTCAACAGTATGTGACAGGGAATGAGGAAAGGTGCAGCTGACTCGTATCGTTTCATATCGCCAAATCATATTGTTTCTTCGTGGCCTGGTACCGGTGGTTGAGGACCACTGGTCTAAACCATTAATGTGCAGTATATCAAGAAAATCAGTGGTTTTTGTGCCAATTCCCAGAGACTGTGAACAAGTCCCTCTAGAGGGGGATGGGGTTGGAGGTGGAGAAATAGTAATCTTTCATCATATTTCCTGTGGCTTATTGACTGATTTTTGGGATGGAAAATGTTTCTGAACTTCAATGTGGCTAAGCAATAATGGGAATCAAAGAAATAGTTTGCTGAAACATTTGAACTTGAGGTATGTTACCAAACCTGAGTTACTCTTTTGACTTGGTGAGACTGATTTGAAAGTGGTTCATAAAGTGGGTGGCTTGGCAGCTAAATTAGATACGAGGCTAAATGACTCATTGCCACTCTTGAAACACATGTAGAAATGACACCCAGTAGATCATTGAATTTGTTTTTAATGCTGTTAACGAACCTATCACCTGATTATGTTGTCAATACACAGTATCACTTGTCTCATTAAGCTGTTTTTTTCTGATATTAAAACAAAACATGAATCATGTTGGGGGCATAATCGTTGTCATAGTCATTAGCTGCTTCCTCGTGCCTTGTTTTATTAGAAGAACTGATAATTCCCAACTCGTTTGGTTCTAATTGACCCATAATCCATATCAGAAGAAATTATACTCTGCTCATTTTGGCTGGTTTATGCAGCTCATTTGTGGAATACACATTACAATAATAACAGCAACTTGCAATTGCTTATCTTTTTTTAATATACTGAAATGTCCAAAGCTAGTTATGGGCTCTGAAAATGGCTTTAAATATAATTTGAATAAAGCCATTTGTATATTCATTTTTCATCTGCCAGGAGTAAGCTTGGGCGGTATTTCTAGGTATACTCTTAATCGAGTGAAACCCCTTTTTACCCGGCATCTCCAGACACAGGCTCATTAACCCCTCGCTAACAGCTACTGGACTCAGAGGTGAGAAAACCAGCTTTTTCAAACTCCATACGTCTAGGGTCGGTATGACTTGGGTCCCACCAAAACCAGGAAGTTGGGATGTCTCGATCACCTGAACCCTGATTTGCATTAATGCTGCGTAAATGCTGCCCCCAGGCATTTAGCTGTCAGCAAGAAATAACAGATCATACACCGCATACAATTATATAGAAAGTATATTTATAAATGTCAACTTTATGGAACAGTTAGTAGGAAAAAGAGAAGAAATAAAAAGGGCTCATTACAGTTAACCCAGTACAAATGTGTGCATAAGTTGGAGCTCATTTTGAAATTGTCTTTAGCTCGCACGCTGGAGCCACGGTCGTGTGAAAGCACACCCCACCTTCTGAATCTTGCTTAAAATCCACCTGGAATAAACAGGCTCCCTCATGGGAGTATTGGTGCTTCCTCCTTGAAGCCATTCATCTGCAGCAAGTACGGCATCCTCAGCCATCTTCCCTCCTGTCTTCTCCCAGCTCCTGCCAAAAAGACTTCGACCCTCACCTGTATCCATCACAAAAACCTCTCCACCCAGTGTTCTGTAGAGCCTTCTCCCAATTCCATCATCCTGACTGGCTGACACAATATCCCTAAGCTGAATAACAAAGCCCCTTATCTTCAGCTCAAACCCAAACATGCTAAAAGCAGAACAGAGTGTTTTTACAGATCTGCTAAAATGAAATAACTACTGCATTGCAGTAAAAAAATCTTAACCAGGGCGTTATACAAGTATGGTGCATAGCAGTAGAAGTGTAATATTGAAGGAAGGGTGTAATATTGTTAGGAATGTGTGAGGAGGGAGACAAGGATGTAAAGTATCTTTTAAATTAATAAGAAAAGCAAATTATTTGAAATTAAGTTTTCATTTTTCATTTTTGGGGGGGGGAGGAGTAGATATGCACTGAAAATAGTAAGCCTTCATTGTTGTCAGAAGATGATAGTTCAGGGTTGTATTTTTCAGAATTGAGGCCTATGACCAGTGGTATACCACTAGGATCCATTCTGGTTCCCTCTTGTAGTAATTTTTAATGATGACTTGGATGAGAAGCTTGGTGATGTGGTTGGTGAGTTGGTGGATGACACCGCAATTGGTAGTATAGTGGACAGTTAAAGATTACCTTTGATAAGAATCCAGTCAGCTAGGAAGGTGGGCAGAATGGCAGATGGAATTTAACCCTAACAAGACCAAAGAGATAGATTTTAACAAGTTAAAACAGAGCCAGGCTCTGGAGAGTGTCACAGAAGAAAGAGAGCAAGTGGAACAAGTACAGTTTGCTGGAAATGATGAGAGGTTCTTACAAACATTTTGGCAAACCTGTCTTGATCAATCAGGACTCTAAGTACAAGAATTTAGATGTCCTGTTACAGTTGTACAAATACTTGATTATCAGGTGTAGTTCTGGTTGCCCAGCTATGGGAAGGATATTTTAAGCTGGAAAGGGTATGGAAAAGGATGCTTGTGTTCTTAGGAGAGGTCTGATAGGCTTGGGGCTGTTTTCCCTGGAGTGTAGGATGCTGAGGAGTGACCTTGACATCCTACATGCCAGGAATCACATATGCAAAATCACAAGGGGCACAGATAAGGTGGATGGTTCCAGACAAGGGGAGGTTAAAATCAAGGGATGGGTTTAAGGTGAGAGGAGAAAGATTTAAAGGGGACCTGAGAAGTAAGTTTATCCAATTAAGGTGGTGGATATCTGAAATGAGCTCCCAGAGGAAGGAATAGAGGTGGGTACAATTACAATGTTTAAAAGATACTTTAACAGAGCAGAAATAAGAAGGAGTTGGAGGGAAATAGGCCTAGCACAGTCAAATGGAACTCTTGCTCAGGTAGCTACCTTGGCTGCCGCGGGCCAGTAGGGCCTAAAGACTTGTTGCTGTGCTGTATAACTCTTCTTCTGTGTAGGAGTCTGCTTATTGTTCTTCGCAAATCAAAGGCCTGCCTATAATATTTTTGTATTTGAAGCTATTGGATAAGCTTACAGTTCCAAATTTTTTATGGAAGATATCCTAGCTATCAAATTTAAACTGTGTTCACCTCAATGTTTGGGGATGGGGAGGAACCTGCTTCTAGTTTAGTTCAATTGCCAAGATGAAGAGACAACATTTGTTTTTAAGTTTGAATGAGACTTGTAAAGTAAAATGTCAGCTTGTATTTAAGAGGTCAGAACCATGCAACATTAACATTGACGTGGTGTATTTCTACATTCACAATCAAGCGAAGATCTATCCCCAATTACGCAGGTAAACATTGTATACTGTAAGTAGATTAAGTGGATTGGAACGACAAATAGATGCATATTTCTTTTCTAAACAAAAAAAGCAGATTAACTTTATCTAACATTACAGATGCTGTCAAAATTAACTTGCTTCTTTTGGATGCAATATAAGTAAGCTTCTTCCAGATGCAAGTTAAGATGGCATTATACAAATGACCAATATAGTGACACAAGGTTTAGTTAGCACCCATTTTAAAACGTTTGTAGATGGAGACAAAGGATGTTTTTGTTGAGCTGCTTTAGTGTTTGAGATATTTGAATTGAAAAATCATAAGGACTTTTATCGTTCAAGAAGGTGGCTCACTAACCACTCCACAGGGGCAATTATGAATGGGCAATAAATTTTGCACTTGCCTGTGGCACCCATATCCTGAAGAATTATTAAATAAATCCTTTCCCAATGATAATGCATGATGCTCATTGATAGAAAGATGTCAGCAAGAAGTTTGATCTCAAGCTCTAATTATGTAAGTATTATATGATTAAAATAAACATTGGGTTAAGTGGGGCATGAAAGTGATCATTTCAGGTTATGTTGCATTGCTCAGCTAACTTCAGCTAATCAGCGCGTGCCCGGAGCAGCCGCTCTCCCCAGATTCGGAACTGCATTCTCGCCGGCATTGTTTAAACACATGCCTGTGAGCAGTCTTTTGCAAGATGAGTTCTATGGTATTGGAAAAACCTGAAAGAGCTCGTAAGGGTATTACGCTTAGCATAAAGCTAGACATAATTAAGCATTTTGATCGTGGTGAACGAAGTAAGGACAAAGTGAGTTTGGCTTGTGGAAGCTGATGAAGATGATGTTGAAGAGGTTTTGGTATCCCATGACCAAGAACTGATAGATGAAGAGCTGATGCAATTGGAAGAAAAAAGGATAACAATTGAAACTGAATGTAGTAGCGAACGGACCGGAAGTGAAGTTGTCCAGGAACTGAATGTGAAGCAACTGCGTGAGATTTTCGCTGCAATGATAAAGTACGACTTTAATTTTGAAAGGGTACGTAGGTTTAGGGGATATTTGCAAGATGGTTTGAGTCCTTACGAAGAACTGTGTGATAGAAAAATGCGCGAGGCTCAGCAGTCAAGCAAGCCTTCCACATCAGCCACAGCAGACGATGAACCTCGACCTTCGACATCAAGGTGGGAAGAGATAGAAGATGACCTGCCTGCCCTAATGGAAACAGACAATGACGAGATGACACCCCAGTGTCCCACCACCCCAACTCCCAGGCCACGGACAGATACCGATTCGTGGAGAATGCAGCAGTAGCTGGGAGGCACACAACACATCTTTAAGAAAGCTGAAACAAACATGCTAATTAATTAGGTGCCGCCGGGCACGTAATTAATTAGCATGTTTGTTTCAGCTTTTTTCTTAAAGATGTGCTGTGTGCCTCCCGGCTACTGCTGCACCCCTGCATGCTTCGCGGATTGGTATCGGTTGGTGGCCCGGAGGGTGGGGGCCACTGCACCACTCAGCCAAACACGCCATCATCAGTGTGCTCGACGCTGTCCCGATTCCGGTAAGTGATACTACGGTGTACATGCATTATTTCTACTTTATATCAGCTGTGTATTTTTAAGTGTTATTTGGTATGATTTGGCAGCTTCATAGCTTAAACATTACTGGAGAGCGCTTGCGCTATGTTTTTGCCAACAGTGCTTGTGTGAGATTTTCTGCCAATGGTGCTTGCGTGAGATTTTCGTTACAGAGAACAGTGCAGTAATGATTGTGGAAAAGTATTTCTACTTTATATAGGCTGTGTATTTATCATATCATTCCTGCTTTTACTATATGTTACTGTTATTTTAGGTTTTATGTGTTATTTGGCATGATTTGCTAGGTTATTTTTGGGTCTGCGAACGCTTGGAAAATTTTCCCATATAAATAAATGGTAATTGCTTCTTCGCTTTACGACATTTCGGCTTACGAACCGTTTCATAGGAACGCTGTACCTTCGGATGGCGGGGAAACCTGTAATATTGTATCATTTCCTCTAATACTATCAAATATTAGAACTGAAAGATAATACCATGCAGGCTGACTGAGAGTGACTTTCCTGTTGACTGACCTGCATGAATAGTTAAGCTGAGTCTCTTCTAACAGGATCAAAATTGGAATTCTTTAGTAAGTTATTCATTCATTGAATATTAAAGAATGGATATTTGTGTTAAATGGAAAATAACTCGTGTTGCTTTCCTAGAGTAGAAATCAAGGTTTATCAGTTTCAGTGATCAGTCTAATAATTTTCCCTTTACTTTCAGTATTACTGTCTCATACTGCCTTCTTTAATAATTATGTACAAGAATTTACTATAATCATTGAGACAATTTTTCAGTTCCCCTATGATATTTTCCTTTCAGGGTCAGTGCATTGCATTATTAGTAGCTTTTCTGTAGGGGCATACTTGTCAAGTAGGAAGTCTTGTGAAATTGCAAACCTTTTCCAGGTGCACTGGCTTGAGAGTGACTTGACATTTGTGTTTTGCATGTCTGTTTAAGAATGAACCAAAGAAACAAACTGTTGATGTGCCATGGTAGCAGATTTGAAATGAATAGGGCCTTGTGTGAGTTATGAAAGGGAAATAGGCCAATGATCATGCTCCTGGGTTGCTACCATGATACATATAGTATCTGCTCACTTGTGAGATTCTGCAATTGAATCCCAAATTCACTTTTCTACGAATATAGTTTCTGAGGAAGCATGGATTAATGTTGTAATGGAGGAAATATTTTCCAAGCTTCTAAGTCTTTGGTTGGAGACCAGGAAAACAGTTGTATTTCTGCAGGAGCAAACTCAAAGAACGTACCAATGAGTTACAGACGAATGAGGTGTCTGTCAGAAACTAAAGGCTGAGGAATGAATTCGAGTTCTTTCTGTCATTCTCCTTGTCACTCTGAACAATCCCCAATGCTTTCAAACATTAAGATAGTTTTGCTACTAGTTGATACTATTTGCATGTTTGTTTTCCGGTTACCTTTGCTATGACGAAGTAATATACACATATGGTTTAGGGCAGCGGTCCCCAACCACCGGGCCGTGAGGAAGCGATATGATTTGGCGATATGAGTCAGCTGCACCTTTCCTCATTCCCTGTCACGCCCACTGATCAGCCATTATGCATGCAAGGTCGTGACCCGCGCGTCATCCATGTCAGCGCGGGAAGGAGATCATCTCCTCGAGCTTGCAAATGACGACGGGCTGAAAAGTATGTTTGACATAACATCTCTGCCGGCATTCCGGATCAAAGTCAAGGCTGAATATCCTGAGATAGCCACGAAAGCACTGCAAGTGTTGCTTCCATTTCCAACATTTTTCTGCGAAGCGGAGTTTTCTGCAATGAAAACTAAATTGCGGAATAGACGTGACATAAGGAACCCCCTTCGAGTATCGCTGTCTCCCATCACCTCTCGATAGGACCGTCTTGTTGCAGGGAAACAAGCCCAGGGCTCCCACTGATTCAGCGATATTGGTGTGTTGCAATGATTTTATATATTTATACGGGGAAAATATGTGCTGTGTGTTTGATATCCAAATGTTACTTAAAATGTTATGATGCTATTAACTTATAAGTGACCCTATAATAATTACAGCACGGAAACAGGCGATCTCTGCCCTTCTAGTCCGTGCCGAATGCTACTCTCACCAGTCCCGCCGACCTGCACACAGCCCATAACCTTCCATTCCTTTCCTGTCCAATTTTTCTTTAAATGATCATATCGAACCTGCCTCTACCACTTCTACTGGAAGTTCGTCCAACACTTCAAGCTCCCCTGTCCTCCCCTGATAATTGACTTATCACTGTATTCATGCGAGGAAAATATGCGCTGTGTGTTTAATATTAAATTCGTTATATAAACCCTTTTAGAAACAAAATTGAGTGTATTACCCACTTATCGCCTATATTCCAGTAGTGATTAACATCCACTCCCACAAACAGAACCGCTAAAAAGGATTTGCTGGGGGCGGGCGGGAGGGGCGGGAATCGGCAGGTCACGATGCGCATGCGCATTGGTGCCCGCGCAAGGCTTCATGGCCATTGTAGTCTTTCTGGGTAAACAACACATTTGACTGCTACTCTTGTCCGTTGGCAACCCTAGTTTAGGGGTCCCAGCTACCTAAATTTAATGCTGTGAGGGCTGACTCTGATTACACAATAACCCAACTATTGATTGATCGATCATATCTGTGGCTATGTTTGATGTACTAAGTGACTAAATAAGCCCAGTCTGGAAACTTCCTTGATCTCTGTCACAATGATGTAAATAACCTGCGAAGCTGTAGTTGCCTGGTTTAATGTAAGCCAATTGCCATGACCACATTTTCTTACGCTTAGCTAATGCAGACAAGAAGTTTCATAGTCCCTTCACTTTGTAAACCACATCTCTTAGCAGCCAACCCCCTGCTATGGTTCTGTAGCGCAAAGCTGTATTTTAACATCAAACTGATAACTGCTTGCAATTTGCATTAGGAACTGAAGACTGGTTCTTGTTCACAACAACAAGCTGAGCCGGAATATTTGTTTGAAATTTAACAGCTCTGACTCTTTGGAAAGGTCATGCTGCTTGTCTGGAAAGCTGAGGTCAGCTTTCTTGGACACTGGAAAGTGCACATATATTACAGAGAAGGCTATGTACCTCACTGCTAAATCTGCATTTCAATCTCAATTGCTTCTTTATCTGGCATTTCAAAAGTTCACTCTAAATTATTTACAACAGCACTTCAAAATTCCCAGTTCTCCAACTTGAAGCTCCATTCTCCAGGATTAGATCTTGTCAACCAGTTCATCTGTGAAACATATTTAAATACATCTATATAATGTTTAAAAGAAACTGGCAACTTGTATGAAGTTGTATGGTTTTGTCATGAAACAAATGGTTGTAATATTTTGTGAAGGGGGTGTGAACTTTCCCAGTGGAAAGTGTTTAATTAAGCATGCACCAAGAGTCTCTAATATCAAGGAACATTTGTACTGTGCTTTCTTTAGCAATTGCATTATTCCACATGTTACGCTTCTCTCCATCACAAGACAATTCTATTTTGGCTTCATTCCTTTATCAGTAAAGTTAGAATCTTGTCATCAATCAAAATATGCTTGGTTAATTACCGTATTTTTGTACAGCAGCTGGATTGCAGTAGTATAAGTCTGCTGAAACGTTATTAAAGCATGATGGATGACGGCAAAGGGCAGAAATTTCATAACAATTAACCTGAAGCAGTATAATATTCACAATTTTTTTGGTAAAGCATACACTGTAGTTGAACAGCTGTATCCCTAAAAATGGTTCAATTTTGTGTCGGGCAGAGGGAGACTGATTTAATGGTCATCAACCATCACATGCACGTTGCTTCACTTTATAAGATCTGGGCATTACTATCTACTCTAAATTTATTCGACATTCCTCAAGGTCCATCAGAAGATGGTAGTGATTTGCTGCCTCGTATTACTGCAGTCTCCTTGGTAAAGTGCTCTCAGGAATCAAGCTCTAATGAAAATAACTTGGTGAGTTATCTGTGTGGTGCACAGTGCAACCACAACATGTGCAATCAAAGCTGTGAGTATTCAAAATGCCAGTCGGACTTCAATTAATTGTCTGCCTTGGCTGCTACTGAGCTACTCTCATATTGTTGTGCATGTGGTTGTCCAGCAAGAGGAAGTATTCTATCACTCACCTTCCTTGCAAATTGTAAATCGTTGAAAGGTCTTGTTCAGTCATGCAGTGATTTGTTTCAATGCCGAGTTGCTGATCTGTTTTACTAAGATTATTTATGTGACTTTTCAAGTTCTGGTCAGTGGGAACCCTCATAAAGCATTGGTGCTTTATGGTGGGTGAATTAATGATGCTAATTATGTTGCCATTGAATATCAAGTAGACATATTTCTACTCTCTCATAGCAGATGACAATGCTTGCATTTTGTGTGCTGCAAGTATTATTTACAGCTTAGTGCTGCCCTGAATGTTGTCCAAATCTGGATGAATGTGATCAAGGGCTTTTTCATTATTTGATTGGAGCTGGACATGTGTAAACTTGAGCAAAATAAAGTGTACTTTTGATCTTATGAGAAAGGGGACATTCTTGAAAATGGTTGGTCTTTGGATGCTGTACTGAAGAACCCTGGAAATGACTCGAGTTGTGGTCATTGACAAGTGTCATCTCAATACAGTGAGAGCATGATTAATTCCAGAATATTTTGTTTTTACTGCAGATGGAGTATCTTTGAAGCTATTCTTTTTTGACTTTGTCTCATGTGCTCCTAGTTTCTTGCTATCAATGTAGAACAGCACAGTACAAGCTGTTTGGCCCATTATGTTGTCCCAGCCTTTTAACCTACTTCAAAATCAATCTAATGCTTTCCTCCCTGGCAGTCTTCCATTTTTCTTTAATCCCTGTGCCTATCTAAGAGTTTCTGAAATATTTCTAATGTATCTGCTTCTACCACCACCCCAAGGCAACACGTCCCATTCACCCACCACTCTGTATATTTAAAAAAAAATTCTCTGACTTTCCTCCAATCACCTTAAAATGATGTCCTCTCATGTTAACCATTTCCACCCTGGGGAAAGAGATGGTATCTGTCTACTTTATCGATCCCTCTTATCATCTTAATCACCTCTCATCCTCCTTCACTCTAAAGGGAAAAGCCCTAGCTTGCTCAACATTTCCTTCCAAGATATTCTAAGAAAGAGGTGATACCTGTCTACTTTATCCAATCCAGGCAGCATCCTGGTAAGTTTCCACTTCACCTTTTCTAAAAGTTCCACATTCTTCCTATAATGACGTAACTGAACACAATACTCCAAGCACGGTCTGATCAGGGCTTTATAGAGCTAGAATATTATCTCAATCCTCCGACTAATGAAGGCCAACACACCATATGGCTTCTTAATAATCCTATCAATATGCTCGGCGTTTTCAGGGATCCATTAATGTGGACCCCAAGGTCCCCTTGTTAAGAATCCTGCTATTAACCCGGAAATCCATGATCAAATTTGGCCTTCCAAGGTGAATCACTTCACACTTTTCTAGATTGAACTCCATCTGCCACTTTTCTGTCCAGCTCATACTGTAATCTACAACAACCTTCTCCATTATCCACAGCTCCACCAACCTTTGTATCAACTGCAAACTTACTAACCCACCCCTTCCACTTCCTATCCAAATCATTTTAAAAAATCACAAAGAACAGGGATCCCAAACAGATACCTGCAGGTTACTGCTAGTCACAGACAGCCAGTCAAATTAAGGTGCTGTTCCTGTAATTTGTATTTAGCCTCAACTTGGCAGTGGAGGAGGCAGTTGACAGATATGTTAGAGTGGGAATGGGAAGGAGAATTACAATGGCTGGCAACCAAGAGATCCAGACAGCCATGATAAATGAAACAAATGTCCTCAATAAAACAGTCAGCCAATGTGTCTGCTTCTGGTGCCACTAATGTCAAGAAGGCCACTAAGAATTCTTGGTGTGTTACGAAAGGTAAATATGGGGAAGATACTTCACTGAATGTGAAGAATCAAGGATGACAAATCTTAAAGTAAAAGGTAGGCCATGAGTGACTGAAATGAGGAATTTCTTCCCAAAGAGGTGGTGAATCTTTACAATTCCCCATTCTGGAGGAATACAAAACAGATGATTAGATTTCTGGATGTTAGCGGAATCAGGAAATATGTGCTTCAGCAGGAAAATGATAGAAACATAGAAAACCTACAGCACGATACAGGCCCTTCAGCCCACAATGCTGTGCCAAGCATGTACTTACTTTAGAAATTACCTAGGGTTACCCATAGCCCTCTATTTTTCTAAGCTCCACTCCGTGTACCCATCCAAGAGTCTCTTAAAAGACCCTATTGTATCCACCTCCACCACCCGAGCCAGCAGCCCATTCCACGCACTCACCACTTTCTGTGTTTAATAAAAAAAAAACTTGCCCCTGACATCTCCTCTGTACCTACTTCCAAGCACCTTAAACCTGTACCCTCTCATGTTAGCAATATCAGCCCTGGGAATGCCTTTTATCATCTTGTATGCCTCTATCAGATTGCCTCTCATCCTCCATCGCTCCAAGAAGAAAAGGCCAAGTTCACTCAACCTATTCTCATAAGGTATGCTCTCCAATCCATGCAACATCCTTGTAAATCTCCTCTGCACTCTCTTGAGAGTATCCACATCCTTCCTGTAGTGAGGTGACCAGAACTGAGCAGAGTACTCCCAAGTGGGTCTGACCAGGGTCATGTATAGCTGTAACATTATATCTTGGCTCTTGAACTCAATCCCACTGTTGATGAAGGCCAATACACATATGCCTTCTTAACCACACAGTCAATCTGCGCAGCAGTTTTGAGTGTCCTATGGACTTGGAACCCAAGATCCCTCTGATCCTCCACACTGCCAACTGTCTTGCCGTTAATACTATATTCTGCTATCATATTTGACTTACCAAAATGAACCACCTCACACTTATCTGGGCTGAACTCCATCTGCCACTTCTCAGCCCAGTTTTGCATCCTATCAATTTCCCACTGTAACCTCTGACAGCCCTCCACATTATCCACAACACCCCCAACCTTTGTGTCATCAGCAAATTTATGAACCCACCCCTCCACTTCCTCATCTAGGTCATTTATAAAAATCATGAAGAGAAAGGGTCCCAAAACAGATCCCTGAGGCACATTACTGGACATCATCCTCCATGCAGAATATGACCCACCTACAACCACGCTTTGCCTTCTGTGGGCAAGCCAGTTCTGAATCCACAAAGCAATGTCCCCTTGGATCGCATGCCTCCTTAATTTCTCAAAAAGTCTTGTATGGGGTACCTTATCAAATGTCTTGCTGAAATCTATATACACTACATCTACTGCTCTACCTTCATCAATATGCTTAGTCACATCCTCAAAAAATTCAATCAGGCTCCTAAGGCACGACCTGCCTTTGACAAAGCCATGCTGACTATTCCTAATCATAATATGCCTCTCCAAATGTTCATAAGTCCTGCTTCTCAGGATCTTCTCCGTCAACTTACCAACCACTGAAGTAAGACTCACTGGTCTATAAATTCCTAGGTTACCTCTACTCTCTTTCTTGAATAAGGGAACATCTGTAACCCCCCAGTCCTTCAGGACCTCTCCCATCTCCATTAATGATGCAAAGGTCATTGCCAGAGGCTCAGCAATCTCCTCCCTTGCTTCTCACAGTAGCCTGGGGTACATCTCATCCGGTCCCGGTGACTTATCCAACTTGGTGCTTTTCAAAAGCTCCAGCACATCCTTTTTCTTAATGTCTATATGCTCAAGCTTTTCAGTCCACTGTAAGTCATCCCTATGATCGCCAACATCCTTTTCCATAGTGAATACTGAAGCAAAGTATTCATTAAATACCTCTGCTACCACCTCCAGTTCCATACACACTTTTCCACTGTCACACTTGATTGGTCCTATTCTCTCACATTTTATCCTCTTGCTCTTCACATACTTGTAGAATGCCTTGGGGTTTTCCTTAACCCTGCCCGCCAAGGCCTTCTCATGGCCCCTTCTGGCTCTCCTAATTTGTGGCTCCTTCCTGCTAGCCTTATAATTTTCTAGTTCGCTGTCATTACCTAGGTTTTTTTTTTAAACCTTTCATAAGCTTTGTTTTCTTCTTGACTAGATTTTCTACAGCCTTTGTACACCATGGTTTCTGTATCCTACCATTCTTTCCGTCTCATTGGAACGTACCAATACAGAAAGCCACACAAATATCCCCTGAACATTTGCCACATGTCTGCTGTAAATTTCCCTGAGAACATCTACTCCCAATTTATGCTTCCAAGTTCCCGCCTAATAGCCTCATATTTCCCCTTACTCCAATTAAATGTTTCCCTAACTTGCCTGTTCCTATCCCTCTCCAATGCTATGGTAAAGGAGATAAAATTGTCATCACTATCCCCAAAATGCTCTCTCACTGAGAGACCTGACACCTGACCAGGTTCATTTCCCAATACCAGATTAAGTACAGCCTCTCCTCTTGTAGGCTTACCTACATGTTATGTCAGGAAACCTTCCTGAACACATCTAACAAATTCCACCCTGTCTAAACCCTTCACTCTAGGGAAATGCCAATCAATATTAGGGAAATTAAAATCTCCCACCATGACAACCCTGCTATTATTGTACCTTTCCCGAATCTGTCTCCCCATCTGCTCCTTGATGTCCCTGTTATTATTGGATGGTCTATTTTAAACAAAAAAACAGTCAGTAGTTATTGACCCCTTCCTGTTTCTAACTTCCATCCACAGAGATGCAGTAGACAATCCCTCCATGACTTCCTCCTATATAAGGTATATAAAGTAATTGGCATAAAAAGAGAACAAAAAACAGTGAGGTAAATAAGAGGAGAGGCTGTACTTGATCTGGTATTGGGAAATGAACCTGGTCAGGTGTCAGCTCTGTCAGTGGAAGAGCATTTTGGAGATAGTGATGACAATTCTATCTCCTTTACCATAGCATCGGAGAGGGATAGGAGCAGTGAGGTACTGTTCTTGGCTTTACTGTCCATTCAGAAATCTGATGGTAGATATGAAGAAGCTGTTCCTGAAACATTGAGTGTGTGTTTTCAGGCTCCTATGCTATGTCCTTGATGGTAGCAAAGAGAAGAGAGTATGTCTAGAATCAACGTATCTGTGTCCCACGATTACCTCTACCTTTAAAATAAAAAGCTTATTGTTTTAAAAAGTAGAGGTAATCGTGGTGCACAGACATGGCAATTCTGTCTCAGTCCTTCTCAGTCGACCTGGAACATCTTGCGGTCAAATGTCTTCCATCTTATCTGCTGAGGAAATCTAATGTTATCTGCCTAAGAGGGAAACTAAGCAAAAAGAATGGAGAAACACTGTATTTTCTCAAGTTTCTTTTGCTTTAAAAATATACAATTAAGTCTGCAATTGTGGTCTGATAGCATCTTCACTTTCACTAACAAATCTTGCAATTTGTCCCATTGAATGACTGTTATATCTGACACACATGCATCTTGATTGCCTGCAGAAATTGGGACTTTAGGGATGATAAATGGTTTGTGCTCATTATACTCCCAATTGAAATGTGACGAAATGATTACATTCTGGAAGACGAAAGTTTCAGATAGACTTTGAAAGCTACATTTTGAGAGAGAGAAAGGTACATTATCACTTAAGTACTGCCTCTAAAAAGATAACAGTGGATTTCTGAATGTCATCTTTTGCAATAAATATAGTTTTGGTATTCATTGTGCAAATACTTATCCACTTCGTTTAAAAATTTTATTCATTCTCATTTTGAACTGAAATAAATTTTGCCTCTTTTCGCAGATTATAAATTTAATGCTCGTTAAATTATTGGGTTGAGTTGTGCTGCATGTGGCCCATGATTTGCCTCATAGGGGTCAATGAAAGTGCAAAGTCACAAAGCTTCTGCATATGGCAACTGCAGAGGACTCAACAAGTGGCTACCAGGCCCCAGGCACCAGAAGCTAATAACCACCCAAATAACTTCTTGACTTCTCATTTGCCACTGTCTGGTCTTTACAAATGTTGGACAAGCCTTTCCGAAGTTTAGACACATTTGAAGCAAGTATGGAAGAAATCTAAAAATTCAATCAAACACAATGGAATCACTTAACTGATGTAAATTGATTAAAGCATTCATGTTATTTAAAATAAAATTTGTTTTGATGGTTTTGTTTGTTTCCTCTGGAAAAAAAAAATGACACTAGAAAGCAGGAGGAGTAGGCCATCAGGCCCCCCCCCCCAAGCCTATGTTGCTATTCATTGTAATCCTTACTATTTCCTGATCTCATTTTGTCCTCTGTTCCATTTCTCTCCATTACTTAAACTTCCAAATTTTTATCTCTTATTGTTAAAGATTTCTAATGATCAGATCTCCTCTTCCCTCTGAGTCAGAGAATTCAAGAGATTCACTGATCTATGTGAAAAGAAATTCAATTGGCCTCTGTTTTAAATGACTGGCTTGTTACCTTGTTTTTGATGCTGCCACCAGTGGAAAATATCTTAACATCTACCCTGTTAAAACCTCCTTAGGATCTTATTGTTTGAGAAAGGTCACCCCTAATTCTGCTAAATTCCATCAAGTACAGATGCAAACTGTCTAATATTACTTGGTAGGGCAGCCCTTTCATTCTAATTTTTAGTCTCCTGAATGTCCTTCAAAATGCCTTGAATGCTACTTTATCATTTTCTTTGGATAAGAGGATTGAAACTCGGCAATTTAGAAGAAAAGGGTCTTTGAGTCCTATTTCAAGGCATAGGTTACAATTTGAAAGCCTTTCCAATTTTGTCTTCACCATTGATGTTATAAATCTGTTATAGTGACATAATAACATGTTCTAATGCACACTTTGACTTTTATTCCATAAATCTGGTAAGAATTCCTCAGACAGGATTATAGTGTAGTAATAAACATTTTTTTTTGTTTATAGTGATTCAGCATTGCCCATAAAAAGAGAATACACTTGGGACTACAGGTCAGACAAGGCAGCTGTAATTTAAATTTATAGGGAAAACAAATAGATTTATTGGAATAAAAGATGTAATACTGTACACGCAATGTAAAACTTGAGACAAAATCAATAGAAATATTGCAGACTGCTACATGGTACTGCAGTAGTTTATTATAAAATTTAATCAATACAAATATGTAGTGCGTTGTAATGCAGCAGTACGATCTCTAACGTTTGTGAAAGATTGAAATTTATTACATGTTACACATGATCAGGTTTACACCACAGTGGAAAATCAACTGTGTTTGAATGTGTATCATAGTCTAGTGATATTTGTAGAGTGTTCAGAATGTTGCTGTTGAAGCACTGTGTAAATAAAATGTTGCAGTTTCCCTCCCAACAGTTGTAAGTTTGGAAGGAATAAAGTTCTTGGTGTAAGGCCTCAGACTGGGGCTATGATTGAGGACAAGGGACTTTGAATGCCGTGAGTGAATGGGTAATCTTGATGCCCAGGTGTGCTTTGTTATATCATTGGGTCCAACATGCATGGATTGTATGAAAGAACTTTGGTTCCTTCTAGCAAGTATCCTGGTCAGCAAATTAAAATCTAGTTGAGCAGATTCATCAGAGGGGAAGATGTGTAGTAAATGACATACATTACATATATTGCTCTGTCTCCAACCATTTATCAGTTGAGGATATGTAACATTATTCTCCAAGCCCTTCTGACCAGCTCAGTGTTTTCCTCATAGTATTTTCTGTAATTATAATTTTTCCTTTATCTTAGTTTGCTAATTTGTTACAAGAATTAGACTTGTGGAGTTTAGTTTTTTTTAAACAAAAGTCTTATGTGATTTCTGAGGACTTATTTCCGGTCATGCGTAATCCAAACAAAGGGGAATAAAATATCAGTGTAATTGGTATGATCTTATACTTGATCAGAGTATTTTCCATTTAAGGTTGCATTGAATCCAAACAAGTTTAAGAAAGATCAATAAACCACCAGAAAGAAAACAAAACTATATATTTTTTAGATTCAAACAAAATTTTCATGTATTTTGCTGGCATTAAACTACTTGGGCTTTGTGCATTTGCCTACTGTTGAAATGTCATATGTAGAAATAGACTTTTACAAAATGATTGAGTAATAGACTGCTTAATTTGAGCTCTTTTTAGTGATAGGACAGGTTATTTATTTTAGCAATGCAGTACAGAGTAGGCCTTTCTGGTCCTTTGAACCTCCCCGCCCCAGCAACCCTCAACAAATCTGATTAACCCTAACTTAACCACATGACAACTTACAATGACCAATTAACCTACCTGGTACATCATTGGACTGTGGAAGGAAAACAGGGGACTTGGAGAAAACCCACACGTTGCATAGGGAGGATGGGAAGAGACTGTGTACAGAACTGTGCCAGAATTGAACTTTGAAGTCTGGAACACACCAAGCTTGTGATAGCATCGTGCTAACTACTTTGCTACAGTGGAGCTCATTGAAACATACAGTCAAATGTGTTGTTCTGCATCAAGTCAAATCACTGAGGATTGTACTGGGCAGCCCAGCAGGTGGGGCCACTCTTCTGGCACCAATGTAACAAAGCTGGCACAACAAACTAACCCTAACCCATACCTATTTGGACTGTGGGAGGAAACCCACGAGGACAAGGGGGGAATGGACTGAAGTCCTTACAGGCAGTGGGGAGAATTGAACTCCAATGGTCATCGCTACCATTAATGTGCTAATCTCTATGCCACAATGCCACCCCATTTTTCCCGTGGTGTGATTTTGTATTCACAGGATCTGCTGTGTTAGGATTTCATATTGTGATTCTTCCAGAGCAAGTAACTTAAAAACTATTTTAAGACAGCTGCAGAAAGTTTAATCACTTTCGGACATGAACTAAGTCTGCAAGAAACTAGTCTGCCACTGAAACAAAACTGTTGCTATTCTTTTTAGAAACATAGAAAACCTACAGGACAATACAGGCCCTTCGGCCCACAATGCTGTGACGATCATGTCCTTAGAACTACCTAGGGTTACCCATAGCCCTCTAATTTTCTAAGCTCCATGTACCTATCCAGGAGTCTCTTAAAATACCCCCAACGTTTCTGCCTCCACCACCACTGCTGGCAGCCCATTCCACACAGTCACCACTCTCTGCGCAAAAAAAACCGACAACATACCCCTGACATCTCCTCTGCACCTGCTTCCAGGCACCTTAAAACTATGCCCTCGCGTGCTAGCCATTTCAGCCCTGGGAAAAAGCCTCTGGCTGTCCACATGATCAATGCCTCTCATTATCTTGTGCACATCTATCAGGTCACCTTTCATCCTCCGTCACTCCGAATTCACTCAACCTATTCTCATAAGGCATGCTCCCCAATCCGGGCAACATCCTTGTAAATCTCCTGAGTTCTTTGAGGCAAAACTTCTTTAACCTGCCTTGAAATGCATTATCATTTTTATAGCCAGTGATAGTGATATGAAGTTGTTTGAATTCACATTTTGAAAGCCGAACTTAAGATATGCTAATTTAATACAATGAATTAATTTGATAAGGTTTACTCCCAAAACTTGTTGAATTAAGTCTAAGTAATTCTGAAAGTAGATCTGTCCATGTAACATTGAGATAGTGAAATTTGAATGTGATCACTTTTGAATCAGTTCACAAACTACTTTGGCTGTAGGATGGTAACCTGTAAAACCTTTGTAATGATGAGACTACTTTTCTGTTGTGATTGTTTAAGCTCCACTATTTAGCTGAAATTGGCATATATTCTTATGGAATTTCAAAACATACACTCTGTTTATTAAAATATAAAAACTTGAGACCAATATAATTATTTCAGTACACAAAGATTGGTTTGGATTAGCATCCCAGTGGGAAATCAGCTTGGAGAGAGTGCAAGCTAATAAATAGCCTGAAGTTAATATAATACCAGACATGATTGCTGCTCGTGTTGCCTTCTATGAAATAATTTTGGAAATGATCTTACTGCTAATTTATAAAATCACTAATTTGTATTTTCTGTGAAACTGAATATCCATTTACTGTATCTCAAGCTAACAGTGGGATAGCCATAAAATGAATTTGGATATTTAGTTCATCCTAGAGTTAAGCATGTAATTAAATGTTCAAAAAGACCATCAAATATTTTATGGCAGCATTCATGTTGGACAAAACTGCCTTCAGAAATAGTTTTGCAATACATGCACAGCTTCTGTACCATTGCTACTGGCTGGTTAATATTATGAGTGGACACATGGACTGAGAAAGTAATTTATATAACCTTGAGTTAATAGTGTATTTTTTTAAAATGCTGCTCCCTGAACTAACTATAATCGTATGGATTTTGGAACACAACTTTTAATATTACTTCATTTATTTTGCCTTGCAGTGTTTGAGGAGCCAGAGGATCCCAGTAATAGGTTCTTCTTCTCAGAGATAACCTCTTCCGTGTCCGATGTGAAGTTCAGTCACAGTGGCCGGTATATGATGACACGAGATTACCTCACTGTCAAAGTCTGGGATCTCAATATGGAAACCAAGCCTATAGAAACATATCAGGTATTTTGTGTTCAAAACTGTTAAATTCATTTGCTATCAATTTGTATGCTGTGGGCTACCTTTTTGCCAGTTAGTATTGTTACAAATTTTTGGTTGTAATTTACGCAACAGTTCTAAAATCCCCATAGATTTCCAGCTCAAGTTATTGAACAAGACATAAACTTTCCTCTCAAGGCCGGCATTTACTGTGCAACACTGATTTTTTTTTTCTTTTGTCCTTGAAAAGGTGATGGTGAAACAGCACTGTCCATCCAGTTAAGGTACTCCCACAGTGACATCAGGAAGGGAGCACCAGGATTTAGACTCAGTAATACCAATAATGATAGTACCATGCTGTATGATTTGGGGGGGAAAACTTGCAGGTGGTGATGTTTCCAGACCCCTGAAGGTCACCCTTTTTGAGGATGCAGGCTGTAACTTGGGAAGTGTTGCTATTAATACATACTGCAGCCACTTTGTGCTGGTGGTGGACAGAATTTCAGTTGGGTGAACTGCTTTGTCATTAATGCTCTGAAGCTTTTTGAATTGCAATGGAGCTGCACATATTCTAGTGCAGGGAGTGCATTGTTTCAGATCCCAGCATCAGCAGTTTTATTTTCAATTGTTAAAATTGCATTCCCTGAAATGGAAACTTTAACCTTTCTCAAATAGGTACTTGTAACAGTCGAGGGACAAAAGTACTGGTTTTGACCTCAGCACTCTTTTAATAAATTTAAGATTTTTGCCTTTATTTTCATTCTGCTTGTGGTTCTCTCATAAAAAGAGCTCCTAGGTAATCCACTGCACGCTGAGTGATGTGTGCTGTGGAGAACTGGGAATTTGTAGGAAAGGCGATAGAATAAATCTTGTTGGCGACCTTACTGGAACAAATCTCTCTGTATTGCATTCCAACATTTGCCGGGAATTCATGCAAGATTTGCACAGTAATTGAACCAAACTAGCCCCTCATTGTGCTATGTCTGTAGCTATTTCTTCTAAAAAGAAAATGGCTCTGCAAAGGACATGTTTGCAGGGCATCTAGTTACACATTATTCCTGAAATGTGTGGCAGAATGTGGGATGGGGATAGGTGGAGAGGGGAGTGGTGTGAGATGATGACCTTTCAACACAAGTTATTTGTAACCTTTAACCTTGATTATAAAAAATCTATCACCTCTCTTTGCAAGTTTTTCAAAAGTTCTGCTCATTGCCTTTTAAGGAAGGGAGTAGCAGAGGAGAAAAATGCATTGGATATCACCTCCACGTAAAATGCTGGAGGAACTCAACAGGTTAGGCAAAATCCAAAGAAGAAAGCCGGTCATCAAGATTTTGAGGCGCGTTTTTAGCACACGTGTCCTGTAGTTTTTTTCCCTTAAGCAATGGAGTTTTCTTAAGACTGGTTATCTACTAACAGTTCAAAGACAATTATTATAAATATCTGATTTTATAATATATTGACTTTTCACTCCCAGAAGACTTTTATTTCCAGTTATCTTCCTCTATCCTTTAACATACAGTTCCTTGTTTGCTCTCTTCTGTTACTTGATGAGGTAACCATAGCCTTTGGCCAGAGGCAGTTGTTGTCAGGTGGTGCCCAACCTTCATGGAGTGTTTCAACCCTTAACCACTACACTCTGTTCCTGACTTCCAGCTCAACTCCTCTTGCCTGCTCCATATCCAGCAAGAGGCTCTTTCTGCTTCCTCCCCCATCCTGCGAGCTGTTTGGCTCTTGCACTGTTCATCAAGGCCCAGCACAGACGGCAACCTCCATGCTGACCTTGCTGGGAGCCCTCCACAGCCAGTCTCCATGGGGAATAGCCACATCAACCATCCTTTGTCCATGCACTCATGGACTAAGGACTAGTACTTCAGGGTCTTCCTCTAGTGAGCCTCCTAATATCTTTCCTCCCATGGTACTGTGAGTTCCTCCAGGATGATTTTCTTGTCTTCGGTGGAGCACAGTACAATGACTGGTCGAAGGGTGGTTTGCACCACCTCCGGGAGCAGTAGCTTCCTCCCCACATCGCCCTCACCTCCCGTGATTTGGCAGTTAGCAGAAGATTAGATT
Source organism: Mobula birostris (assembly GCF_030028105.1). NCBI lineage: Eukaryota > Metazoa > Chordata > Chondrichthyes > Myliobatiformes > Myliobatidae > Mobula > Mobula birostris. Next base: position 154,902,843 of record NC_092373.1, read on the forward strand.
TAGGCCTCTTTGATGTGACTGGCGTGGCCCTCTCCTTGATGAAAATTACTGCCCTGTTTACCTCTCTGCCAGCTGGTCTCTTTTTACACCTCTCCTGCTCCAGTGTGCCAGCAAAAATCATGTTGTACAGCCTGTCTTAAACTTACCAGGGAGTCTGGTTTTGTCGATCGTCTCCAGCGACTCTTCAGAATGCTTTACAGTGTCAGTGATGTTGGCGCTGTCCATAACTGCTGTATTAAACGACTTCCCAAGACACTTTACTGGGTTGTCCTATGGATGGAATGGCTTGTCCCTGTACTGGTAACCTTGCCCATTTTGATCACTTTGCAGCATATTCACGCTGATTTCATCCCATTTTCCTGCGTTTGAATCGTATCCCTCTAAATCTGTTGGAGGACTGCACTATAAAATTCATTTAGTTACAAACAGAACTCCAGAAATGACTGCCACTCATATTTTGACAGCCAGCTACCATTAGGATAGTGTGACCCCTGTGACTGTCACACCATCGATCAGCATAAACTTCTTTACCCTTTGCCATCTATACACGTTGTTGCAGTGTGGATCATCTACCAAATGCACTGTGGTTACTCATCTAGGCTCTGCCAATAGCATCTCCCAAACCTGTGACTTCTACAGTCAAGAAAGGTAGCAGGAGTGGAATACGTCAGTCACTATTATGGTTTTCTACAGATTGCGCATGATTCTGAGTTGATAATATATTGCTGATCTTTCAGCATCACTGGAGCTCAATCCTGGTGTGCTCCCTATCTAATGAATACCTTCCCCAAACAAACTGCAGCAGTTTAAGAAGATGGCTCACCACCTCTTAGGACTTTTAGGTTAGTTGATAAATCCTGCCTTGACACACACATCCTGAAAAATTAATTAAAAGGTGTTTTTTTAGAAACTAACTAATGCAATTCCAGTTATTCTTTCTAACAGAATATCATTCCTAATCTTCCCCTGCTATTGACTGCTCCAGTGGCAGTTATAAAGTCTTACAATTTCGTGTTCCAGAGTTCACAGACAGTTTATTACGTTTGTTGTCTGTAAAATGAGGTGGTGGATAGCATTTAATTTACAGCAAAATTACATTATCAGGATTTTTTTTTACCAGCAGCTTATATGACCAGTATTGGCAAGCTATTGACTGAACTCAGAAAGCTAATCATCTCTTGTGTGTTGTCTATGTCCAATGAAATTATTTTCTTTGCTTGTATTCAATGTTCATATTTTTTCGAAGGAATTGAATTGAAACTGTTGATCCACGTACCCACCATTGTAAAATGGCTGTCAATGCATGACATTTGAAGGGCTTAAAGAAAAGAGCATGGTGGTCTTATATCTGACAGTGAAAAGATGCATATCCCATTCATTACCAGCTAATGTAAAAACTAAGGAGTACATACAACAAAGCGAAAATTAATGGGAAGATAGAGGATTGGGAAGCTTTTAAAAACCTACAGAGAACAACCAAAAGAATCATTAGAAAGGAAAAGATGAAATATGAAAGCAAGCGCTATCAAAGTGGATAGTAAAAGCTTTTTCAAGTAGGTTTAAAAAAAAAGAGGGATGAGAGTGGATATAGGACTGCTAGAAAATGAGGCTGGAGAAATAGCAACTGGAGCCAAGTAGATGGTAGGTGAACTAAATGTGTGTTTTGCGTCAGTCTTCACTGTGGGAGACACGAGCAGCATGCCAGATGTTGAAGGGTGTGAGGGAAGAGAAGTGAATGCAGTTACTATTACAAGCGAGAAGGTGGTCAGAAAGCTGAAAGACCTCAGGATACATAAATCATCCGGACCAGATGAAGTGCACCCTAGGGTTCTGAAAGAGGTAGCATTAGAGATTGTGGAGGCATTAGAAATGATCTTTCACAAATCATTGGACTCTGTCATGGTGCCAGAGGACTGTAAAATTGCAAATGTCACTCCACACTTTAAGAAAGGAGGAAGGCAGCAGAAAGGAAATTATAGACCTGTTAGCCTGACCTCAGTCATTAGGAAGATGTTGAAGTCAATTGTTAAGCATGAGGTTATGGAGTACTTGGGGACACAGGACAAGATAGGACAAAGTCGGCATGGTTTCCTTAAGGGAAAATCTTGCCTGATGAACCTGTTGAAATTTGAGGAGATTACAAGTAGGATAGATAAAGGGATGCAGCAGATGTTGTATATTTGGACTTTCAGAAGGCTTCTGACAAGGTGCCACACATGAGGCTGCTTACCAAGAGCCCATGGTATTACAGGAGAGTTACTGGCATGGTTAGAGCATTGGCTGATCAGTAAGAGGGAGCAAGTGCGAATAAGAAGATCCTTGTCTGGTTAGCTGCTAGCGATTAGTGGTGTTCCGCAGGGGTCAGTGTTGGGGCTGTTTCTTTTTATGCTGTATATAAATGATTTAGATGACGGAGTTGATGGTTTTGTTGCCAAGTTTGCAGATGATATGAAGATTGGTGGAAGGACAGGCAGTATTGAGGAAATAGGTAGGATGCAGAAGGACTTAATCAGATTAGGAGAATGGGCAAGAAAATGGCAAATGAAATATAATTTTGGAAAATGCATGGTTGTGCACTTTGGTAGTAGAAATAAATGTGTAGACTATTTTCTAAATGGGGAGAAAATCCCAAAATCTGAGATGCAAAGGAACTTGAGAATCCTTGTTCAGACACCCTGAAGGTTAACTTGCAGGTGAGGAAGGCAAATGCAATGTTAGCATTCATTTCAACAAGTCTAGAATACAAGAGCAGGATGTGATGCTGAGGCTTTTAAGGCACTGCACTGGTGAGGTTGCAACTTGAGTATTGTGAACAGTTTTGGGTTCGTCATGTTAGAAGAGATGGGCTAGCAATGGAGAAGGTCTGGAAATGAAAGGATTATCATATGAAGAACGTGTAGCTATGGGTCTGTACTCACTGGAATCTAGAAGGATGGTGGGGGGGATCTCATTGAAACCTTTCAAATGTTGAAAGGCGTAGACAGAGTAGATGTGAGAAGGATGTTTCCCATGTTGGGGGTGACTAGGACAAGAGGGCACAGCTTCAGGGTAGAGGCACATCCATTTAAAATAGATGTGGAGAAATTTCTTTAGCCAGAGGGTGGTGAATTTGTTCCCACAGGCAGCTGTGAAGACCAACTCGTTAGGTGTATTTATGGCAGAGATTGATAGGTTCTTGATTGGACATGGCATCAAACGTTACGGGGAGAAAGCTGGGGAGTGGGGTTAAGGAGGGGAAGAAAGGATCAGCCATGATGAATGGCAGAGCACACTCTATGGGCCGAATGGCTTAATTCTGCTCCTATGTCTTATGGTCTATAGTCTTATTTCATTCTGAAATTATATTTTACCTTTTGTTAACTACTTATTGCTTCATTTTAAGATTGTTTCTGGGTTCTCATACTTCTTTGTTTCTCCTATTCTAGAAGCTTGTATTTAGCCTATCAGCATTATCTGTAGTTTATTTAGCATACATTCACAGCTTAAAATCTGTACTTTATCACACATTTACTGAGCATTTTTCAGCCTAACACACTAAAAGGTTCAGTCTATAAAACTAGAAGAGTCTGCAATGTGTCTCATGAACATGATTTGAAGGAATGAAAAAAATAAGTAGCATGCATTCATTGTCACAAGGTGAATTATATCTCAGATCTGTTCATTGTTGGTCTCTTCATTACGTTCTGCATTCAGGGTCGGACTGACTGGTCTGTGGCTGAATGATTGTCATCATTTCCTGTGTCTAATTGTCATTCACCATTGCAGTACCTGATATATACGTAGATATAATGCCATATTTTTATATCCTAGGAATGCAGTTAGATTTTCAGCAAATAATAATTGTGTGCTTTGTGCAGAAAGGATTACCTAAGAAAAAGCTATGACAGGCTAATGAAGAATTCAGTTATTCAGACTCTAATTTTGGCAGTGCTGTATTTCACGAGAAGGAATGTATTGATTATCCTTTCAATTTTGCTATCTGTAATTGGTTTAAGATCTTCTATTTCTATTATGTTGCTAATAACAGTCATTTCATGTTACCATGGTATTCTTTCAATTGCTAATTATGGTTAATTTTTTTACAACAGGTTCATGATTACCTCCGGAGCAAGCTTTGTTCTCTTTACGAGAATGATTGCATCTTTGACAAGTTTGAATGTGCGTGGAATGGCTCAGACAGGTCTGTAGCTCTGGTATTTCATTGAATTCAAGAGCCCCGATGTTCCATTGCAGAGTGAATGTTCACCTTGGTAATGAAAGGGAACTCTGACATCTTCAATACCCCCAGTGGAAATCCAAGATCAGGAAAATCCCAAATAAATTTTGATTTTGCTTCTCTAATTATTTTTAAGAAAAGTACTTTCAAAATTGAACCTGCTCTGAGACTTGTTGATAACTACCACTTAATCATGCCACAGTAATAGAAAATTGTAGAAAAACTCAGCAGATCAGGTAAGATTTTGAAAAGAACAGCACTGTATTTCTGGCCTTTGACGAAGGATCACAAACTGGAAACAGTAACTGTTTCACTTTCACCATAACTGCCTGACCTACTAAGTTTCTCCAGCATTTTCTGTTGTTATATCAGATTTCCTGCATTAGGAGGATGTTTGATTTCTCCCCCCACCCCCAACCCCCACTTGGCCACCCTGACTGAGACTGCTCATGTACTGAACCGGGTCTGGTTCTGCATGTCACAAGAGTACTACATTAGGGATGGTAAGTAGTCCCCCAATTGTGTCAGGTCTCACCAATGTAGAGGAGATTGCATCTGGAGCACTGGATACAGCAGGCCACCCCAAAAGATTTGCAGGTGATGTGTTGTCCAACAGATTCACAGGTGAAGTGTTGAACTCTCGTGTTAATAATTGCAGAAAACTGTACTGAATCAACATGTTACCAACTGGCAGGCTAGAGTCTACAGAGAGGCTGATATTGTTTTAATAGTTTGGTTACAAGCATCAGCCTTTCATGAAATTCAGTAAGGTTATCAAAATCATATGGCTGATTCACAGTAGATGTATTATCCCTATGTAGACGTGTGCCTACTTCATGGCAGCCTAGACCATATCTTCCTCTCACACAGTCCATTCTTTACTGCAGCAAATTTCTCTGCTCCCAGTCTCTGAAGTCCTATTACAATGCTTTCAGATTTAGTTGGACATGAATAGTGTAAGTCCATCCTAATCCAACACTTGACTGTTTTACAACTGGCTCTAACTTAATATGCATTTTGGCTAGTATTCATGAATTCCTTTGATCCTCTGGATGTTTTTCGAACAGGCTTAAGATGCAACACCAGGATCATGCCTGCTGGTTTCATGCTCTGTAATTGCCTTGCTAGATATTGTCAAGTCAATAGAAAGGCACATGGAGTTGCAAGGCTTTGGCTCCCAGTTGAGTACATCTTTGATGCCTCTGATTTGTTGTCCATTGCATGATGACAGTTGTATCTATGTGGTTCATGATGTGAATTGCGTGAAGAAATAAAGTGGAAAAGCTATTGCACTGGGACAGTTCATTCTTTTGATCTCGGAATTCTGAGTCCAGTGATGAATAGTCATCACAACTGGGGTTATCTTTGGCTGCAGTGGATGACTACAAATACTTCTGTGCCTTGTTATGCTCTTCATAAAGCATTGCAGAACCAGCTCCCTGGCTGTTGGATGTCACTGTTGATCTCATTCTCCCAGCCTGCTGGAGCAGATTTTCCATGCAAGAACAGGGATGTCCCTATCTCAATGGGGTATGAGGCCCACCAGCTACCCTTGCCTGGTTTAGCCTGCCTGTTGAAGTGATGTACTGGAGTGTGGCTGCTGTCGCATACGAATGGCTACTTGGAGACGCAGGTGAGAGCTGAGTGTCCAGTGGGGATCAAAGGTAAGTGAGTTGCCCCCGAGTGGGCATAACCCTCACGAGAGGTGATCCCTCTCTGGACTACCCATACAGAATCTGAAATAGAATTATACTAATTCAAAAATGCCAAAAAAACTACTCAGCTGCATCCCCTCAGCCTTCAAGGTGGCCATTGTCATTCTGATGCCCAAGAAGGCAACAGTAACCTGCCTCAATGACTACTCTCCAGTGTACTGACCTCAACAATAATGAAGTGCTTTGAGCGACTGGTTATGGATCGCATTAAATCCCATCTTCCTGCTACATTGGATTCTTTCCAGTTCACTTATTGGTCAATTCATTCCATTGATGATGCCGTAGCCTCTGCACTCCACTCCATCTTGTTCCATCTGGAAAATGGTAGCATGATGTTTATTGAAATTCAGCCCTGCATTCAATACAATTATACTCAAGAATACAGCGGGTAAACTATCCTCATTAGGTCTCAGCACTTCTCTCTGTAACTAGATCCTAGAGTTCTTGACTGAAAGGGCACAGTTAGTCTATATTGGCAAAAACATTTCTAGCTGCCTGAGCACCAGTGTCGTGTGCTGAACCTACTGCTGTCCATGCTGCTGACGCACGATTGCACTGCTAGATCCAGTCCAATCCAAACAAATCATCGAGTTCACTGAGGACACAACAGCAGTTGGCCTCATCTACACCGATGATCAGACGGTGTCCAGAGAGGACGTAGAGCGACTGGTAGAATGGTGTGAGTTCAACAACTTGAGCCTCAACATATACAAGACCAAAGAGATGATTGTGGACTTTAGGCTGACTATGCACATAAATGGTTCCTCCGTGGAGAGAGTTTGGAGCACCAAGTTTCTAAGAGTGCACACAAAGAAAGCTCCCACCTGGATCCTCAACACCACCTCTTTGGTCAAAAGTGCACAACAGTATCTCCACTTCCTGAGAACATTGAGGCAAGTGAGCCCCCCCCCCCCATTTAATAGTGAGGACTGCTGAGATGATCAGGGTCTCTTTTCCACACATTGGAGATATTTATCAGGAGTGCTGCATATGCAGGACTCTTAGCATTGTCCGTGATCTCTCACACCAGTCCAACAATCTCTTTGATCCCCTACCAGCAGGCAGGAGGACAAGAATGGTTAAGATGGGAAATAGCTTCTTCCCATAGGCTCTAAGACTACTGAACTCCCTGCCACCACGCAATTTTCATCACGTATGAAGAGCCAGTAGCGTTGTACTGTTTTACTTTAAACTTATATCAAACAGTATATCACATTTATGGTAATATTATTTTGTGTTGTGTTGTGCACCCGGGTCCAGAGGAACATTGTCTTATTTGACGGTATAGATGTGTACGGTTGAATGACAATAAACTAGATCCTGTACCAATCAAGACTGCTGAACGGATCCTGACCCAGATCTGAGCCGTACCCTCCAAACATCTGGACCTGCCTCTTGTTTTTTTTGCACTACCTTACTTCCCATTTTTCTATTTTCTATTTATGATTTATAATTTACATTTTTAATATTTACTATTGATTTGTACTCCTGGGAGCACGAAGCGCCGAATCAAATATCGCTGTGATGGTTGTACGTTCTAGTATCAATTGTTTGGCGACAATAAAGTATAAAGTATAAAAGTATCCTCATAAAGGGAGCAAAAGTGGAGAGAGTGAGCAGGTTCAAGTTCCTGAGTGTCAGTATCTCTGAGGACTTAACCTGGACACAACACATTGATGTAGCTATAAAGAAGACAAGACAGTGGCTATATTTCATTCGGAGTTTGAGGAGATTTGGAATGTCACTTAAAACACTCAAAATGGCCTTTCCTATATACTCAATCTGGAGCCTTCATAATTCTATGCCCCTCATCTAAGTCACTCCTCAATTTCCTTTGTTGCAAAGGAAACAGCCTTAGCTTACCTAATCTTTCCTTGCAGCTAAACTTTTGCAGTCCTGACAAAGCCACCTCAAATCTCCTGTGCACCTTCTCTGGTGGAATTCTCTCTTTCTCAATGCGGTGACCAGAACAGTTCATGCATCAGCCTTGAGCCTCTGGGATACTACGAAATCTTTGTAAAGTAGCTGATGCATGGAATTTTCTGCTCATCAAGACAATATGTAGCAGCTCATTTGAGGTGCAATCAATGAGGATTCAGACTTTAGACACAGTACTTAAACACATTCAGCTCCCTCCGCCGCCTTATTCTGGCTTCTGGCTTCTTTCTCTTTTCTCTCCAGTCCAGTTGAAGGGTCTTAGCCCAAAATTCTTGTTCCTTTTCCTTGGTGCTGCTTGATCTGCTGAGTTCCTCCAGCATTTTATGTATGTTACTTCAGCATAGTACAGCCCCTTTTGAGTCTAACCTCTGTAAAACTGGGCTCTGGACTCTACAGTTGATAAAAGTGACTATTCATTTATTCCTTTTAAGCAAACTAATGTACCATTTAAAGTGAAATTGGATCAATTTTGCATTCAGTTCTCACTTTAGTTTTGAGCACCACGAACTATCCAAGTAACAATTGAGATACGTAGATTAAAAATAAAGCACTGTTGATGTGGTGCTTCTAAATTGCTAATAAAAACACATTCTACCTTTTAAACCCAATTCTAATTTGAGTGTTATTCTCTCCAAATATTTGAAAATTCTGCTTTTTTATTATGAAAATTAATTTTCACCTATTATCCATGTGATCAAAAACTTGCTGATTTTTTTAAAGTTGCAAATTAACGTAATTATTATGAGATTGTTTTAATGGAATTAGCCACAAGCCCTGTTTAGATGGTACCAAAGTGCAGCACATTAGGGAAGGGTAAATCTACACAATGAAGTCTTTGTGGTTAGTGGCAAGTGTTGATGTTCCATCGTGGTCCAGGAAATCTGACCTGTCATCTAGGAGTTTAGATTATCAGGTTGCAATATGCAGAGATATACAGGGTACCTTTAAATCCCTTAACTCAAACTAATAATGACACAAATGTTCGTGTGCAGTGCCAATGAGCTTAACAAAAATACCTAACTTTATATATTTTTTTCCCTGAAATATACAGATTGTGCATAGCTTCCAAATTAAATAGACATGATATATTTTGTTTTTAAATTTCTAAAGAAATGTGTGATGCTTTTTAATTATTTTGAATGATTGGAGACACATCAGCAGAAGTAATAGACAGGTTTTGCATCTCTTTCAAGGATGCTGTTCCGTGAGATTCTTGTGCAATTGGATCCCTGGTTTCCTCACTTGCCGTCCCCAGTCACCTCTGATTGGCAGACATTTCCACAATCTCTTATCAGCACAGATGCACCACAACGTGGTGTGCTTAGCCCCTGCTCTACTCACTCTACACTTAAGTGTGTGGCTAAGCATAGCTCCAATGTCATATTCAAGATTGCTGATGACACCTTTGTCATAGGCTGAATCAAAGGTGGTGATGAATCAGCATATCGAAGGCAGATTAAAAATCTGGCTGAGTGGTGCCACAACGAGAACCTTTTACTCAATGTCAGTAAGACCAAGGAAGGAGAAGGAAACTAAAGGTCCATGAACTAGTCCTTATTGGATGATTGAAGATAGAGAGGGACAACAACTTTAAATGCTTTGGTGTTATTGTTTTGGATGACCTGACCTGGGCCCAGCATGGAAGTATTATTTTGAAGAAAGCCCAACAGTGCCTCTACTTCCTTAGGAGTCTGTAAATATTTGGCATGACATCTAAAACTTTGACAAACCTCTACAGATGTGTACTGAAAAGTTTATTATCTGGCTGGATTACAACCTGCTATGATAAACACCGATAATCTTGAATGGAAAATGATGGATGCGGTCTTCCTAAGGCACCACTTCTTGAAGATGTCTTGGATGCTACAGAGGGTGGTACAGAGGGCTGACTAATTTTCCAGACCTAATCAGTTCCCCTCTACCACCACTCTGCTCCGTCTAGCGGAATTAGCCCTTACTCTTAATAATTTCTCCTTTGGCTCCTCCCACTTCCTCCAAACTAAAGGTATAGCTATGGGCACCCGTATGGGTCCTAGCTATGCCTGCCTTTTTGTTGGCTTTGTGGAACAATCTATGTTCCGTGCCTATTCTGGTATCTGTCCCCCACTTTTCCTTCGCTACATCGACGACTGCATTGGCGCTGCTTCCTGCACGCATGCAGAGCTCATTGACTTTATTAACTTTGCCTCCAACTTTCACCCTGCCCTCAAGTTTACCTGGTCCATTTCTGACACCTCCCTCCCCTTTCTAGATCTTTCTGTCTCTGTCTCTGGAAACAGCTTATCCACTGATGTCTACTATAAACCTACTGACCCTCACAGCTATCTGGACTATTCCTCTTCTCACCCTGTCTCTTGCAAAAACGCCATCCCCTTCTCGCAATTCCTCCGTCTCCGCCGCATCTGCTCTCAGGATGAGGCTTTTTATTCTAGGATGAGGGAGATGTCTTTCTTTTTTAAAGAAAGGGGCTTCCCTTCCTCCACTATCAGCTCTGCTCTTAAACGCATCTCTCCCATTTCACGTACATCTGCTCTCACTCCATCCTCCCGCCACCCCACTAGGAATGGGGTTCCCCTGGTCCTCACCTACCACCCCACCAGCCTCCGGGTCCAACATATTATTCTCCGTAACTTCCGCCACCTCCAACGGGATCCCACCACTAAGCACATCTTTCCCTCCCTCCCCCCCCCCCGCATTCCACAGGGATCGCTCCCTACGCGACTCCCTTGTCCATTCGTCCCCCCATCCCTCCCCACTGATCTCCCTCCTGGCACTTATCCGTGTAAGTGGAACAAGTGCTACACATGCCCTTACACTTCCTCCCTTACCACCATTCAGGCCCCCAAACAGTCCTTCCAGGTGAGGCAACACTTCACCTGTGAGTCGGCTGGGGTGATATACTGCGTCCGGTGCTCCCGATGTGGCCTTTTATATATTGGCGAGACCCGACACAGACTGGGAGACTGCTTTGCTGAACACCTGTGCTCTGTCCGCCAGAGAAAGCAGGATCTCCCAGTGGCCACACATTTTAATTCCACATCCCATTCCCATTTTGACATGTCTATCCACGGCCTCCTCTACTGTAAGGATGAAGCCGCACTCAGGTTGGAGGAACAACACCTTATATTCCGTCTGGGTAGCCTCCAACCTGATGGCATGAACATCAACTTCTCTAACTTCCGCTAATGCCCCACCTCCCCCTCGTACCCCATCTGTTACTTATTTTTATACACACATTCTTTCTCTCACTCTCCTTTTTCTCCCTCTGTCCCTCTGAATATACCCCTTGCCCATCCTCTGGGTCTCCCCCCCCCGCCCTCCTTGTCTTTCTTCCCGGACGTCCTGTCCCATGATCCTCTCGTATCCCTTTTGCCTATCACCTATCCAGCTCTTGGCTGCATCCCTCCCCCTCCTGTCTTCTCTTATCATTTTGGATCTCCCCTTCCCCCTCCAACTTTCAAATCCCTTACTCACTCTTCCTTCAGTTAGTCCTGACGAAGGGTCTCGGCCTGAAACGTCGACTGCACCTCTTCCTAGAGATGCTGCCTGGCCTGCTGCGTTCACCAGCAACTTTTATGTGTGTTGCTCGAATTTCCAGCATCTGCAGAATTCCTGTTGTTGGCTGACTAATTTTTACAAGTTTCTGCAACTTATTTTAACCTTGTGCCGTAACCTCCCCCCCCCCCCAAAAAAAACAGATGGTGATTATAGCCTGTTAGAATGCTCTCCATGGTACATCTGTAGATGTTTTCAAGTGTTTCAGCTGACAAACCAAATCTTCTCAAACTCCTAATGAAATATAGCCACTGTCTTGCCTTCTTTATAGGTGCATCAGTGTGTTGCATCCAGGTTAAGTCCTCAGAGATTGTGACACCCAGGATCTTGAAATTGGTCACTCTCCCTACTTCTGATTCCTCGTAGGATAGGTTTGTGTTCCCTCATCTTACCCTTCCTGAAGTCCACAAACAGCTCTTTGGCCTTGCTGACGTTGAGTGCAAGATTGTTGCTGTGACACCACTCAACTAACTGGTATATCTCACTTGTGTTTGCCCTTTTGTCACCTTCTGAAATTCTGCCAACAATGGTTTGCAGATAAAGTCCGCTTTGGAGTATCAGTAGGTTTAGTGGAGAGCGGCTCTGTGGCTGTTGTTGTGCAATGGCTCAGATTTTGCCAGATGCTTTTGTCATTCGGCAAAAGGCACCGAGGCATTCAGGTTCTCACAACCAGACTATGTAACAGTTTCTTCCCCCAAGCCATCAGACTCCTCAATACCCAGAGCCTGGACTGACACCAACCTACTGCCCTCTACTGTGCCTATTGTCTTGTTTATTACTTATTGTAATGCCTGCACTGTTTTGTGTACTTTATGCAGTCCTGGGTAGGTCTGTAGCCTAGTGTAGTTTTTGTGTTGTTTTACGTAGTTCAGTGTAGTTTTTGTATTGTTCATGTAGCACCATGGTCCTGAAAAATGTTGTCTCGTTTTTACTGTGTACTGTACCAGCAGTTGTGGTCGAAATGACAATAAAAGGTGACTTTTCTTGATCATTTCAGAATTAGGTTTACTTTCACTTTTATCTGATGTGAAATGTATTCTTTTGTGGCAGGAATGGAGTGCAAAGACATGAGATTACTAATTGTAAATAGTGAAAAAAAGATGAGCTCATAGGCTTGTGAAGTGCCCAGAAATATGATGACGGGGAAAGGAGCTGTTCCTGAATCGTGGAGAGAGTCTCCAGGCTCTCGTACATCCCCTCTAACGTTAAGTTACAAGAAGAAGGCATGTTCCAGATAGTGAGGGCCCTCAATGGTAGTGCTTTCTTTTTGAGGTACCACCTCTTGAAGGTGTCCTTGATGCTTGGGAGGGTTGTTCCTTTGGAGCTGACAGAGTCCACAATTCTACAGCATCTTGTAATCCTGTGCTTTGGAGGCTCTATTGCAGTCTGATGCAAAAGTCAGAATGCTCTCTACTATGCATCTGTAGAAACTTGCTAGAGATTTTGTTGTAATAGCAAACCTCCTCAAACTACTAATGAAGTATAGAATTGATAGCCGTTGTGATTGTTTCAATGTGTTGGGCCCAGGCCAGAGCCTTGGAGATGTTGACACCGAGGAACTTAAAGCAGCTGATCCTTTTCTCCTGCTGACCACTATGGTTTTCATAATGTCATCTGTGTATGCCAGCAAAGACGAATTGTGGCTGGTGTTACTAACTCTCACTTGGGGTTCAAGTGAACTATCTAAGGAGCCATGAATAATGGGCATTCCATTAGTCCAGACGCTCAGCAATCACACTGATTCTCTCTGAAAACTCAGTTCAGATGATTTTAGGTGTTCAATCAATGGTCAGCTTGGCTGCATCTGCAACTGCAAATTAATGAAAAGAAAACAATTTTAACACAGGAAGGCAAAATTGGTTTAATATTTATATTGACCCCTCTCACCACAAAAGTGGAGAAGGAAGTTTTAAGATGGAATTTTGATTGACAGATTGAATAAGATTACAGCTTCCTTTTGATTTGACCATTTGAACAGATGTTGCATTAGGCTCTGCACAGCAGGTGGTAAAGTCTGTTACTGACAGTTTATATGATGATAGGTGCATTTGTTCCAGAAAAGACATCTTTAAGAAATCAACTCATCAAATTTCAGAATTTATGTACCTTTGAAGATAGCTAATTTGAACAGGCAAAAATTGGCACATTCAGTCCCTGAGAAGTAACCTCTGGGATATAGAACTGCATGTACTGTGTGAGTCATCTTCAGCTGACAATTTCGAAGCAAAAAAGAATGAATGTAGGTCGTTTAAAAATGCATTGGAATCATCTTCCTTGTCAATGAACTCAGAAGTATTTTCAGATACTTTCTTTTTAAGTAAGCAAAATTATTCATTGGATTCATAAAAGACAAGAGATTCTGCAGATGTTGGAAATCCAGAAGAGAACACAAAAAATGCTGGAGGAACTTTGCAGGTCAGGCAACTTCCGAGGAGAGGAATAAACAGTCAGTGTTTCATACTGAGATCCTTCATTGTGTATGTAGCTCTGGTTTATTGGGTTACCTGAATTGCCTGGACCCATATTATTCCTGAAGGCATGAGTTAAGTTACAGTACAATATTTGTCATGGTCATCTGTTAGAATTCTTTTTTGTGGCTGCAGTTACGCTGGCTCATTGTGATGGTCATTGTAACTGAACTGCAAAGAATTAAATTCATTGGCACATGAGCTTAAACTTCAAATGAGACTTTTCAAAAATATTGTCCAAATTGGCATGGCTATATAATTGATTGCTTGTGTCATGTGCAAGGGCAGCCTACGAGATATTCTGTGCTGAGACAGTGGATCTTGGTGGATTTTCACTGAATTCTTGTACACTTTGGAGATGCAAATCAAGAAAAGGTTTCACCTTCTGATTGTGACTCAATGATTACTACTTGTACACTCTGGCATTTAGGGTGAAATCAGCTGTGTTTTTCATAAAACCCTCTCTAATTATATGTATTTGTCTGGGTCTCAAACATTTATTTCAGGTTCTTATGACATGACTGAATGGAAGAAATATTTGCTCTGTTATAGATGGTGTATGACTGAATGGGAAAAGTGTTTTCTCTGCTGTAGTGCAGTATCAAACTGTTTAAAGATTGTGGTGGATCTCTTGGATCTGGACCTTTTTACAGGACCGTGTTTTTAGTGCAGATATTGCCATTCACACACTTTCAAAATATAGACTTGAACATCCAAAGGAAAATTATGGTAAAAAGAATAATATTTTATGGTGGTAGAAATAAAGTGGAAGCCATCCTGCAGCCAGAACCTGGATATCGTTTGGTAGCTATCACAAAGGTGCTTCATCTGACCTGTGAAACGTAGTGACTGTCACCTCTCAAACTGGGGGGAAAAATACTGGAAGTTGTGTCCTAGACAATTTCTAATGTCCTAGAAACTGTTTGAACACTTTCAGTGGCATTTTGTATCCAACTATATTTAAACATATTTTGTTGAGGGCACTCGACTCACTGAAGGTACCATAAGGTGATTTTTTTACATTTCGGAGCACAGTGCAACTATTTGAGGAATAGATGTTGTACACAATGAAACTGTCCACATTGAAGGAAATATTGTTTGAAAATCCATTTGCTAAAAAATTTACTCTGAAGCATGTGCATTCATTGATACAATTCAAACTAGATGCTGTCCTGTTTATCTGATCATATTAATTAACCGAATACACTGGACTAAAGCTTCAACATCTGTTTCTCCACAGTGTTATTATGACTGGTGCCTACAATAACTTCTTCAGGATGTTTGACCGGAACACAAAACGAGATGTCACACTGGAAGCTTCCAGAGAGAACAGTAAACCACGGGCAGTGCTTAAACCACGCAGAGTCTGCACGGGAGGCAAGAGGAGAAAAGATGAAATTAGTGTTGACAGTTTAGACTTTAACAAGAAGATCCTGCACATGGCCTGGCACCCAACAGAGAACATAATAGCAGTGGCAGCGACAAACAATCTCTACATATTTCAGGATAAAGTGAACTCTGAGATGCACTAGGTTTATAAATACCTTGGCGTAATTATAAACCAGCCTTTTTTTTCTGACCTTTCTGCCAATGATCTTCGCAAGGTTGAATTCATCTTAGTGGAATTGTGGAGTGTGATTTCTCATATATGTATCACTTGTCAGTAAGGATTGATTTTTGTCTGTCACTGGGGGTGAGCTGAGCACTTCAAAGGGGCAGGTGTGACTACCATCAACACAGTTACACTCTTCTCCAGCCAATGGTTCGGGCTTCTTAGATAATTTACCAGTTGAAATCTTTTTCACCTAACATCTCCAAATTAATAGACAAAGACACAAACAGGATCTAATTACCATTTAATTCCTGATACATTTTTTGGTCTTTTTGGTGGATTCAGATGGCCAAGTATCAGTAAATAGTTTCAGCAGGAACCTGAAAGATTAAAAAAAACAGTCTTAGTTGTGTCAGTCTGCCCACAATCCAATTTAACAGATTGCTAGCCAAATTTATGGCAATGTAAAAAAAAAATTGTTTTGGTTGTTAGATAATTTGAAACAATATGGTGGAAATGTATAGCTGGTCAGGCAGCATCTGTAGGGAGAAGCATAATTAAAATTTCAGGTTGTTTCAGCAGAATAGTTCTCTGCTTTAATCTCTGTAGGTGCTGCCTCTGTTTCCAGCATTTTGTTATTATTTCAAACTTCTAGCATCTGCAGTTTTTGCTTTTCTGGGGACAAATGGATTCCAATAATATTCTCTTGCCAATTAGCTTGAATATTTGGGTAATGGTCCATCGTTCCTTTCAGATTGCTGAGAATTGTTGGAAGCAAAGTAGGTTTGCTTATTTGCACACTGAAAATATGAACCAAAAAATAACAATTGCCGTCAGATTTGGCATAAATGATAGTAATTTGGCAGTCTGATTCAAAGGCATTTAAGTTAAAATCTGACAGTACAAGGAACTTTGTTTCGAAGTTGCAGTTGAGGTGAAAATGTTATGAATATTTCATTGAACGTAAATAATTTTACAGCTGATTCCAAAACCTTTTGTCAGGGTCACACTGCCAAATGTGAAAATTGTCCATAATTCAGCACTGCATTTGGGGGAGAGATCCAAGGTTATGCAATTTTATTTCAAAAAATATCTTCAGAATTTTGAAACAAAAATCCTTACATTAATAATTCTTCAAACAGCTGAAAACCTACTTGGGCTCTGACCAAACGGAACCATAGAATGAATTATTAGATAAACCGAGACTAAGCTGCAATTTTTAGAAACCGTTTAAGTTGAATTTTTTGTGACCTGTCATAAATTTTTAGATGGCCTTCAAAGATATTAGGCGGAATGTTAGATATTTGTACAGACTTCAGAAATCGAGCACATCATTATTTGGAATATCCCTGATATAACCATTGCTCTCTGTATTGAGTCTAAGGGCAAAAAGGAAGGTAATGTTACTATTTCATTTTGCAGATGCTTGAAATAAAGCAGAAGGATAAAGTATCAGATGATAGTGCCTCTATTGAACCTGTTGTGTGCTGACAATACCAGTTTTTGTGTTATGGTTAACCAGATGAAAAGATAAAATAATGGAAGTCATTACAATTTAAACACTATTTAATTCTCATGTCCATAGTTCAGCATTGAAAAGCCACAAGACTTGCTGTGTTTTTATATTTTACTAAATTTCTCAATAACCTAAAATGACATGCTTAAAAGTGGACAGTGTTAGGTTGGGGAGGGTGGGGTGGGGGAGTGATGGATTGGGAATGGAGGATAATGGGTGTTGTGATGCAGAAGGCACAAGTACTTTGTCTTTATTCTTATCCTTTATTAAAGATTCTGAAATATCATTGAGTTTTGGAGATGTTCATTGAGAAAATTGGCCCTGAATCATAAAGCACAATACAGTTTAAGTAAAGTGGTTAACGTTGTCAAAGTGTAATGGATGTGTGAAAATTCAGTGTGTTCTGGTACTCTTCTTGACTCCCTGCTTCACTGAACAGACTCATTATCACTAACACTAACTTCTTGGAGAAAGAACTGAATAAAAACTATTAAAGATTGAGGAGGTTGTATTGAATATTAAAAATAACCCAGTAGAGCTTGAACTTGAAGCTATTTTAAGAACTAACTTTGACATTTGCTTGAAAAACACATCTCTTGAACCTGTTGCTTGTCTATATCCAAGTGATGCTGGTAAAAATGTTTGTCCATGAGAGAGAGGATCAGGTTTTCAAATAAGATCTAATGTCAGCCACTGCATCCTTTACCTTTGCCTAAATGTGTACTTTGCTATTTAGGGCATTATTTATGTGTACACAGCTCCTACAGAAAAGTATCTTTCTTTACGCTGGCCACAGGTGCTGTAACTGGTTTTGAAGAGCTCCTGAGAAATTTTTAAAAAACAGATCCTTTTATGACTGATGTCATTTGACAATTTGAACAAGGTATTACAGCATGAAATTGTGATGTCTTGTATTCATATTTTCATTAGAGCTTCGTCCAGTGCTGTTGAATAATATCAGCTGTGAACAATAATATCTCTCCATTGAAAGAACCTATGAACTGTGCCATGTGCCTTGCTTCTGTGTTGATATATATGATGAATATAATCTACTCAATCCATTATCATACCGTACATTTTCTGAATGTCAGTCTCAACTTACGAAACTTTATACACAATTAAAATAATTCAACATAATGACATACTGATAAATCAGAATTATAAATTTTCAAGAAAAATTATGTAATAAGATAGAAAACTAGCTTATTTTGGAATGTTTTCTGAAGAACGGTAGGGAATTCTTCAGAATTTAGTGTGGAAACTAAGAATTTAGAAGCACAGTTTAGGGCAGGGATCCATAACCTTTTTTTATGCCATGGGCCAATACTGTTAAGCAAGGGGTCTGTAGACCTCAGATTGGGAACCCCTGGTCTAGTGTATAAATGTAACTTACACTTTTAAAATTGACATTCCTTATCAATGTGGCAGATGAGGGCAAACATTTTAGTGACAAGGAATAGATGTCGAATGTTAATGACATCCATAGATGGAGTTGTTGGCAACCAGTTTGCATCTACTGAGCCTGGACATTACTAACATTTTCAAAAATGCCAAGCCAGAGAGAAAGATGCTGAAACTCTAATCTTTTTCTCACAGTTTGGCCACCTAATGTTTAGCACCTAGTCTAATGGCTCCTTTCAGTAATGTGTCCAGTAATATCAACTTGATGTTCTAATGATGAATAGAGAAAGTGACGACAGGTATTCTCACAATATTTAAATGTGCGAATAAATACTTGAATTCCCAGTGCATTAAAGACTACACACCAAGTGTAGGTAAATGGGTATAGTATAGATAGCTACTTCATCACCATCGACTTGCTGGGCTGAAGGGCCTGTTTCCGTACTGGATAATTCTATGACTGTAAGCAAGTATACAGAATCATAGTTTAGAGAATGAATTCCAGAATTCTGACACTGAACTGCTGAAGGCAAAGTCACTCCTACGGCTGAAGAGATGGGGAAGAATAAAAGCAGAAGGATGTAAGGATGAGAATGCATACTTTTCATGATAATTGTTGATTAACTGGGCACCAGTACACATCACTAAGCAGAAGACTGATGAACAGACAGGAACTGGTATGCCTGTCATTGACAATCAAGAATTTTGAATGAGCGGGTTTTGGTTGAGGTTGGAACATGGAAGGTCAGGCTCAGAAGTGTTGGCATGGTCACATTTTGAGACAAGCAGAACACCGGTAAACTTTTATGAGCAGATGTATTAAGGTAAGTTAGGTTGGGGATGATAACTTATTAAATTCATTGTCCATTCCCAATTTCCCTGAAATATGGCAGAGGGTCAAGGCAATCCTTAGGAAGGTTCTGCTTTAGTGGTGTTGGTCAGAAAGTTCTTGAGCACAGATCAAGTGAAGACAGAGTGTAATGTATGTTCAAGTCATGATCGGTTTTGATGGAGGAAGATGGCAGTAGGGGAATAAAGGAGCCGGTTGGTTGCTTATAACATTGCAATTTCCAATATTTTATCAGTTTAGCAATGTTCTGAATTTACTTTGAATCAACCATGAGTACACCACCCTTATGCTATCTATTAAGTACTTGGATGATAAAATCAGACAAGTTTTTATTCTATGTAACTAATATCAGATCATTACTTTTATTTTGGCAAATCCTCACTGTAGTTGCAGTGACATTTGCACATCATACAATTTGACCTTGTCATTTTGGCACTGTGATGTTCTGCAGTTAACTTAAATCAGAAATCACAAGCTTTTGAGTTGTTCTAATTTGCTATCAATGCGAACTTGTATCAGGAATTGTTGCAGAATGATCCTTGACTTGGCTAAGTTCCTTGCAAGACCTTAAAACAAGATGTAATCAATCATGCAGGTGACAAATGATTGTCTCACTGGCTCCCTGGCGTACTTAGAATAATCAATTTGCTTTATATGAGAGAAAGCAATCTATATGGTAAACAAAGAAAACTATTTCTTTGGAGGGCAAACACTCATTCATACATGATATTAGGAAGTAATTGTTAAATAACTTTTGTCTATTAAATACTTCAGTCTTTCCTGTTTTGAATGTACATTAACATTCCAATAGATTAAGACCCTCAGTCATTCTAAATTCATTCTAAGACAAAGGAGCAGAATTAGACCATTCAGCACATCAAGTCTGCTCTGCCATTCCATCAAGGCTGGTTTTTTATTCCTCTCAACCCCATTCTCTTGCTTTCTCCCTGTAACCTTTGATGCTGTAACTAATCAAGAAACTTTCAACCTCCACTTTAAGTATACCCAATAACTTGGCCTCCACAGCTGTCTGTGGTAATGAATTCCATAAATTCACCACTCTGGCTAAAGAAATCCCTGCTCATTTCTGGTCTAAATAGACGTCCCTCTATTCTTAGGCTGTGCCCGCTGGTGCTAGACTCACCCACTATAGGAAACATCCTCTCCACATCTGGTGTTTCAAGTTCCGTGGTAACGTGACTGAGAAGCACCTTTGGGGGGATTTAGTCATAGAGCACTACAACACAGAAATGGATTCTTTGGCCCGTTCAGACTATTATACTATCTAATCCCTTCGACATGCACCTGGACCATAGCCTCCATATCCCTCCCACCCCAAGTACTTAAGTGAACTTGAGTGTTGCAGTCGAACCCACATTCAGCACTTCACCTGGCAGCTTATTCCACACTCGCACTACTCAATGAATGAAGAACCCCAAGATATTTCTTTTTCATCCTTAACCTATAACCTTTAGTCTCACCCAACCTTAGTTGATTTATCCTATCTGTACCCATCATAATTTTGTATACCTCTATCAAATCTTTCCTCTTTCTCCTATGCTCCAGGAAATGAAGTCCTAACCTATCTCTATAAAAGTCCCAGTAGCATCCTTGTGAATTTGCTCTCATTGATATCTTTCCTGTAGGCAGGTAACCAGAACTCCACATATCGTGAGTTGTCCTTCCCTACCCCAGATTTTTCCTTCAAAATGTCTGCACTTGTTTGCATTAAATCCATCTGCCATTTTTCCAACTGGTCCAGATTCCACTGCTGGCTTTCGTAGTTTTCCTTGCTATCCCTAATCTTGTCATTCACAAATTTGCTGATCCAATTTACCATATTATCATCCAGATTATTGATATAAATGACAAACAACAGACCCAGCAGCAATCCCTGCGGCAATTCATTAGTCACAGACCTCCAGTCAGATAGGCAACAGTCTCTAGTGAAGCTAATGTTGAATCCAATTTACTACCTCATTCTAAATGTTGAGTGACTGAACCTTCTTGACCAGCCTCCCATGTGGGACATTGTCAGAGCCCTTGCTAAAGTCCGCATAAACAATGTCCACTGCCTTTTCTTCATCAACTTTCCTGGTAACCACCTCAAAAAACTTTACAGAATTGGTTAGACACGATCAACCACTCTATTGATCAGATCTATTTCCCAGCTGCGAACTCTGCCCTTCTCCCTTTCCCACTGGCATTGATTCATCAATTGGTGTATGGTATTCCCTCTCACACGCATATTCTCCACCCATCTACAGATATAGAATTGTCTAAAAATTGCCCCTTTCTATTTTAGTCAGCACCTTTCTGCAAATTATCATTTGGTATATCCATGCTGTTTTTAAAGACATGATTGAGCTATGGAAGAGGTCTCTTTAAGTAGATAATGCTTAATGTTGAAGATGTGAGCCATCTCAACTATTTTAGAAACAATGTGGTGCAGGGGAAGAAAGTCCCTGCCTGCAGCATGCTCCCTGTCCCAGAAATGCCAACTTAACTGTCTGTATACCCACTTTGATCTTGCACATGCAAACATTTTTCTTTAAACTATTTCCAGCTTTTAAGGAAAAAAAAAAGTTTTGCAATGCACATAGATAAACTTTTAGCTTCTGTTCTCAGGAATCCTCAAAGCATTCAAAATTTAGAGCCATTTTCACTCCTCACAGGTTTGGGAGTGAAGGAGGCATTGTAATTAATTTCAAACAACAGGAATTCTGCAGATGCTGGAAATTCAAGCAACACACATAAAAGTTGCTGGTGAACGCAGCAGGCCAGGCAGCATCTCTAGGAAGAAGTACAGTCGACGTTTCAGGCCGAGACGCTTCGTCAGAACTAACTGAAGGAAGAGTGAGTAAGGGATTTGAAAGTTGGAGGGGGAGGGGGAGATCCAAAATAATAGGAAAAGGCAGGAGGGGGAGGGATGGAGCCAAGAGCTGGACAGGTGATAGGCAAAAGGGATATGAGAGGATCATGGGACAGGAGGTCTGGGAAGAAAGACAAGGGGGAGGACCCAGAGGATGGTCAATGGGTATATTCAGAGGGACAGAGGGAGAAAAAGGAGAGTGAGAGAAAGAATGTGTGTATAAAAATAAGTAACAGATGGGGTACGAGGGGGAGGTGGGGCATTAGCGGAAGTTAAAGAAGTCGATGTTCATGCCATCAGGTTGGAGGCTACCCAGACAGAATATAAGGTGTTGTTCCTCCAACCTGAGTGTGGCTTCATCTTTACAGTAGAGGAGGCTGTGGATAGACATGTCAGAATGGGAATGGGATGTGGAATTAAAATGTGTGGCCACTGGGAGATACTGCTTTCTCTGGCGGACAGAGCGTAGATGTTCAGCAAAGCGGTCTCCCAGTCTGTGTCGGGTCTCGCCAATATATAAAAGGCCACATCGGGAGCACCGGACGCAGTATATCACCCCAGCCGACTCACAGGTGAAGTGTTGCCTCAGCTGGAAGGACTGTTTGGGGCCCTGAATGGTGGTAAGGGAGGAAGTGTAAGGGCATGTGTAGCACTTGTTCCGCTTACACAGATAAGTGCCAGGAGGGAGATCAGTGGGGAGGGATGGGGTGGACGAATGGACAAGGGAGTTGCGTAGGGAGCAATCCCTGTGGAATGCAGAGGTGGGGGGAGGGAAAGATGTGCTTAGTGGTGGGATCCTGTTAGAGGTGGCGGAAGTTACAGAGAATAATAGGTTGGACCCGGAGGCTGGTGGGGTGGTAGGTGAGGACCAGGGGAACCCTATTCCTAGTGGGGTGGCGGGAGGAACGTGAAATGGGGGAGATGTGTTTAAGAGCAGAGTTGATAGTGGAGGAAGGGAAGCCCCTTTCTTTAAAAAAGGAAGACATCTCCCTCGTTCTAGAATGAAAAGCCTCATCCTGAGAGCAGATGCGGCGGAGACGGAGGAATTGCGAGAAGGGGATGGCGTTTTTGCAAGAGACGGTGAGAAGAGGAATAGTCCAGATAGCTGTGAGAGTCAGTAGGCTTATAGTAGACATCAGTGGATAAGCTGTTTCCAGAGACAGAGACAGAAAGATCTAGAAAGGGGAGGGAGGTGTCGGAAATAGACCAGGTAAACTTGAGGGCAGGGTGAAAGTTGGAGGCAAAGTTAATAAAATCAACGAGCTCTGCATGCGTGCGGGAAGCAGCGCCAATGCAGTCGTCGATGTAGCGAAGGAAAAGTGGGGGACAGATACCAGAATAGGCACGGAACATAGATTGTTCCACAAAGCCAACAAAAAGGCAGGCATAGCTAGGACCCATACGGGTGCCCATAGCGACACCTTTAGTTTGGAGGAAGTGGGAGCAGCCAAAGGAGAAATTATTAAGAGTAAGGACTAATTCCGCTAGACGGAGCAGAGTGGTGGTAGAGGGGAACTGATTAGGTCTGGAATCCAAAAAGAAGCGTAGAGCTTTGAGACCTTCCTGATGGGGGATGGAAGTATATAAGGACTGGACATCCATAGTGAAAATAAAGCGGTGGGAGCCAGGGAACTTAAAATCATCGAAAAGTTTAAGAGCGTGAGAAGTGTCACGAACATAGGTCGGAGGGGATTGAACAAGGGGGAATAAAACCGTGTCGAGGTATGCAGAAAAGAGTTCGGTGGGGCAGAAGCAAGCTGAGACAATAGGTCGGCCAGGACGGGCAGGTTTGTGGATCTTGGGTAGGAGGTAGAAACGGGAAGTGCGAGGTGTGGGAACTATAAGGTTGGTAGCAGTGGATGGGAGATCCCCTGAGCGGATAAAGTCGGTGATGGTGTGGGAGACAATGGCCTGGTGCTCCTTAGTGGGGTCACAATCGAGGGGTAAATAAGAGGAGGTATCCGCGAGTTGTCGCTGTGCCTCAGCAAGGTAGAGGTCAGTACGCCAGACTACAACGATATGGCCTTTTATATATTGGCGAGACGAAGGGTCTTGACCTGAAACATCGAATGCACCTCTTCCTAGAGATGCTGCGTGGTCTGCTGCGTTCACCAGCAACTTTTATGTGTGTTGATTGTAATTAATTTGTTTTAACAGTAATACAACCTACCTCAAAATCACCAGTGACCTGCAGCATGCCTCTGTACTGAGATGGAAGATTGCTGACCTGAGTGATTCCATAATTTTATTTTGTGTAATTGATTGGTGGTGGGTGGGTTTTGGGAAGGAGGAAACTGGGGCGAATGAAGGAATGAAGAAGAGATGGTGGTAGTAATTGCAGTTCGAATCTTTTAATTCACTAAATGGGAGAAATGTTTTGAAATTACTGTTGTAAAAGCTCTATTCACACTCCTGTATTAAGTCAGAAGATGAAGTTCATGGTAAGGCAAATTGCAAATAGAAAACATATGGAAGATTGTTGGTAAGAGCCTCCATGCAGAGCTCAATTATATTCATTCAAGTTAAGTATTATGGTGCCATCTTGTGGCATGTAATGCAAGGTGTTGCAGAAGAAATCATCGCTAGCATGGAATCAGCCCCTTGGGCCCAATTTGTCCATCACCATTTGCCTGCATTTGGCCCAAATTCCTCAATTCCTCCTGTCCTAATGTATTTAAAATTTTATTATTGTACACACTTCAATCACTTCCTCTGGCAGCTCATTCTGTACATGCATCACCCTTTGTGTGAAGTTCTAAGTTCAAAATAGATTTATTCTCGATATTGTATATTTATATATTTTGAAAAGTTGATTTTGAACTCAACTTCACACAGAGGAAGTGGTTGAAGTGTATACAATAATAAAATATTATATATGTTACCATATACTCCCTTGAGATTCATTTTCTTGTTGGCATTTACAGGAAAAGTGCAATAGAATTTAGTGAAAAGCTATACATAGACAGACTGAAACACCTGTTCAAAAGTCATATTGTGAAAATAAAAGTTAAATTGAGAACATCAGTTGCAAAGAACCCTTGAAAGTGAGGCTGCTGATTATAGGTTCAGTTTAGAGTAATGGCGAATAAAGTTAACTATGCTGGTGCAGGAGCCTGATAGTTGTAGGGTAATATTTCTTCATAAACTTGGCTCTACCCGATATCTCCTACCTAATGGTAATAATGAAGAGAGGTCATGGATGGGGTCTTTACTAATGAATGATGCTTTCTTGTGACAATGTGCCACGTAAATACTCAGTGATGAGGAGGACCTGGCCTTTTGACAGATAGGGCTGCATCCACCACTTTTCTGTTCCTCGGCATTGGTGCTTCCATTACCAGGCTGTGATGCAAACAGTTAGGATACTCTCCACTGTACACCTATGGAAATTAGTCAATGTTTTTGGTGACGTACCAAATCTACACAAACCTCTAAGAAATTAGAGGTGCTATTGTGCTTCCATTGTGAAGACACTTACCTCCTAGTTCCATGACAAATCCTCAGGTATTTAACACCAAGGACTTTAAAGCTATTGACCATCTCCACCTCTGTTTCCCTAATGAGGACTAGCTCATGGACTTCAAGTCAAACTGCAAAGTAAATTTATTATAAAAACACATATACATCACCATACACTACCAAGCAATTCATTTTCTTGTGGACAGTGTGATCGAGGAATGGTCGCAGCAGGAGGAGGAGTGAAAGGCTCGGGAGAGCACTGAGTGCTGGGAGGCAGCTCAGGTGAGTGTGTTTTAAAAAGGAGCATGGAGGGTTAAACAGTGTTGATTAGAGGGAGTGAGTACTTAAGATATCGGCAGACACAAATAAATGGAGGGGTAACTGAAGAGGAGCGGCCAGTGCGTGAGTGGCTCAGGGTAGGAGTGGAGCTTTGAGGTCTTGGCTCGAGAGGCTTCGGCGAGCAGAGGCTGAGGACGAGCCTGCTCCCAGTGAGGTAAAGCCGGGTAAGTTCCTTTAATTAATTTAATTAACTCAGAAGTAGGCAGTGGAGGCAGCAGTTAGGGCAGTCGAGTGCTCCGTATGCAGTATGTGGGAAGTCAGGGACAGCACAATTGTCTCTGATGACTACACCTGTAAAAGGTGCATCCAGCTGCAGCTCCTGACAAACCGAGTTAGGGAACGGGAACTGGAGCTGGAGCTGGATGAACTTCGGATCATTCGGGAGGCAGAGGCAGAAATAGACAGGAGTTTCAGGGAGACAGTCACCCCTAAAAGTCAGGAGGCAGGAAGCTAGGTGACTGTCAGGAGAGGGAAGGGGAATAGACAGAAAGAGCAGAGCACCCCTGTGGCCATTCCCATCAACAATAAGTATACCGTTTTGGATACTGTTGGTGGGGATGACCTACCAGGGACAAGTTGTAGTGGTCACGCCTCTGGCACCGAGACTGGACCCTCCGCTCAGAAGGGAAGGAGGGAAAAGAAGAGAACAGTAGTGATAGAGGATTTGATAGTAAGAGGTTCTGTGGGAGAGATTGAGAATCTCGGATGGGCTGTTGCCTCCCTGCTGCCAGGGTCCACGATACCTCAGATCAAGTTCTCGATATTCTTGGGGGGGGGGGGTGGTGAGCAGCCAGATGTCGTGCTCTATGTGGGACCAATGACGTGGATTGGAAGGAGGAGGAGTCTAGACAATCGGGCTTTGTTCCAGGGAAGGTAGGAACTGTTCCGACAGGACGGTTTGCACCTGAACTGGAGGGAGAGTAACATCCTTGCAGGTAGGTTTGCTAGTTCTGCTCGGGGGGGGGGGGGGGGTTTAGAAGTCCTTAGCCACGGGTATGGTGCCGGAAGATTGGAGGATAGCTCATATTGTTGTGTTGTTTAAAAAAGGCTCCAAAAGTAAACCAGGTAATTATAGACTGGTGAGCCTGACATCAGTAGTAGGTAAATGATTGGAAGGTGTTCTGAGAGATCAGATATACAAGTATTTGGACAGCCAAGGACTGATTAAGGATAGTCAGCATAGCTTTGTGCATGGTAGATCATGTTTAACAAATCTTGTAGAGTTTTTTGAGGAGGTTACCAAGAAAGTAGATGAAGGAAAGGCTGTGGATTTTATCTACATGGACTTTAGTAAGCCCTTTAACAAGGTCCCACATGGAAGGTTAGTTCAGAAGGTTCAGACACTAGGTATCCATAAAGAGGTTGTAAACTGAATTGGAAATTGGCTGTGTGGGAAGAAGACAGAGTGGTAATGCCTGATGGCATGAACATTGACTTCTCGAACTTCTGCTAATGCCCCACTTCCCCCTCGTACCCCATTCGTTATTTATTTATTTATACACACATATTCTGTTTCTCTCTCTCCTTTTTCTCCCTCTTTCCCTCTCACAATACCCCTTGCCCATCCTCTGGGCTTCCCCCCTCCCCCTTTTCTTTCTCCCTAGGCCTCCTGTCCCATGATCCTCTCATATCCCTTTTGACAATCAACTGTCCAGCTCTTGGCTCCATCCCCCCCCCCTCCTGTCTTCTCCTATCATTTCGGATTTCCCCTCTCTCCCCACCCCCCCGCCCCCATTTCAAATCCCTTACTAGTTCTTCTTTCAGTTAGTCCTGACGGAGGGTCTTGGCCCGAAACGTCCTGTACCTCTTCCTAGAGATGCTGCCTGGCATGCTGCGTTCACCAGCAACTTTTATGTGTGTTGCTTGAAATTCCAGCATCTGCAGATTTCCTAATGTTTGCATGGTAATGGATTCTTGCTTCTCAGACTGGAGACCGGTGACTAGTGGTGTGCCTCAAGGATCTGTGCTGAGACCATTGTTGTTTGTCTATATCAATGACCTAGATAATAATGTGGTAAATTGGATCAGCAAGTTTGCTGATGACACTAAGATTGGAGGCGTTGTGGACAGCGAGGAAGGGTTTCAATACTTGCAGAGGGATCTGGACCAACTGGAAAAATGGGCCAGAAAATGGCAGATGGAATTTAATGCAGACAAGTGTGAGGTATTGCATTTTGAAGGACAAATCAAGGTAGGACATACACAGTAAATGGTAGGGCACTGAGGAGTGCGGAGGAACAAAGAGATCTGGGAGTTCAGATATATAATTCCCTGAAAGTGGCGTCACAGGTAGACAGGGTTGTAAAGAAGGCTTTTGGCATCCTGGCAATCATAAATCAAAGTATTGAGTATATTCCTGTTGTTTATTGAGTATAGGAGTTGGGATGTTATGGGGAGGTTGTATAAGACATTGGTGAGGCCCAATTTGGAGTATTGTGTACAGTTCTGGTCACCCAACTATAGGAAGGATATCAATAAGATCTAAAGAGTGCAGAGAAGATTTACTAGGATGTTGCCGGGTCTTCAGCAGTTGAGTTACAGGAGAAGACTGAAAAGGTTAGGACTTTATTCCTTGGAGCGTAGAAGAATGAGGGGAGATTTGACAGAGGTTTACAAAATTATGAGAGATATAGACAGAGTATACATGAATAGGCTCTTTCCACTTCGATTAGGGGAGATAAATACGAGAGGACATGGCCTTAGGGTGAAAGGGGAAAAGTTAAGGGGGAACATTTTGGGGGAACTTCACTCAGAGAGTGGTGGGAGTGTGGAATGAGCTGTCATCTGATGTGGTAAATGTGGGCTCACTCTTAAGTTTTAGGAATAAATTGGATAGGTACATGGATGGGAGAGCTCTGGAGGGATATGGACTGGATGCAGATCAATGGGACTAGCAGAATAATGTTTTGGCACAGACTAGAAGGGCCAAATGGCCTGTTTTCTGTGCTGTAGTGTTCTATGGTGCATTCACAGCAAAGCCAAAGAAGCAATAGAATTAAAAACTGGACACAATTGCAAAAAAACATCCAATGTGCAAAAGAGAAACTGGGCAATTGCAAAAGAAAAAATAATAATAAATAAATTAATAAATAAATAAGCAATAAATATTGAGGATATAAGTTGAAGAGTCCTTAAATGGAAGTCCATGGTTTGTGGAGTAAGTTAAGTGTTAGGGTGAAATGGAGTAATCCCCTCTGGTTCAGAAGCCATACGGTTGAGGGGTGATAACCGTTCCTGAACCTGGTGGTGTGAGTCCTGAGGCTTCTGTGCCTCCTTCGTAATGGCAGCAGTGGGAAGACAGAATAGCCTAGATGGTGGGGGTCACTGACAATGGATGCTGCTTTCTGGCAACCATGCTCCTTGTTTAAAGGTGCTCAGTGGTGGGGAGGGCTTTATCTGTGATGGGCGGCCTGTACCCACTTTTCGTAGGTTTTTTCTGTCAAAGGGAATTGGTGTTCCCATTCCAGGCCATGATGCAACCAGTCAACATACACTCCTCCACACATCTAGAGAAGTTTGTCAAAGTTTTAGATGACGTGCTGAATCTGCACAAACTTCTACGAAAGTAGAGGTGTTGCTGTGCTTTCTTTGTAATGGCACTTACCTGCTGAACCCAGGACGAATTCTTTGAAATACTAATGCTAAGGAACTTAAAAGTTGTTGACACTCTCCACTTCCGATCCCCAATGCGGACTGGCTCATAGACCTCTGGTTTCCTCCTCCTCAAGTCTATAATTATCTTTATGGTTTTGTTGATATTGAGTGAGAGGTTGTTGTTGTGACACCATTCAGCCAGATCTTCAGTCTCTCTCCTATAGGCTGATGCATTACCACCTTTGATTTAGCCAACAACAGTGGTGTCATCAGCAAACTTTCACTGAGATTAGAGCTGCACTTAACCTGTCATAACTATACAGTGAGTAGAGCAGGGGGCTAAGCACACAGCCTTGTGGTGCACCTGTGCTGATAGAGATTATGGAGGAGGCGTTGTTGCCAATCTGAACTGACTGGGGTCTGCAAGTGAGGAAATCAGGATCCAGTTACAAAAGGAGGTATTGAAGCCCAGGTCTTGGAGCTTATGAAGGGGTGATAGTGTTGAATGCAGGGGTGCAGCCTGTTGTAAGCATCTTCACTATCCAGACGTTCCAGTGCTGAATGAAGAGCCAATGAAAGGGAACCTGATGTTGACCTGTTGTGAACTGGAGTGGATCCAAGTCAATTCTCAGGCAGGAGTTGAGATGGTTCATCACCAACCTCCCAAAGCACTTAATTACAGTGGATGTAGAGTAAGTGTACCATGGGCACCAGTATAATTGAAGCAGATGAGTACCTCAGACTGTCAAAGCAAGAGGTTAAAGATGCCAGTAACCACATCATCATCATCAGGTGCCATGCCCAGTTTGAGCTTTGACTGCCATGGCCCACACACTCCTGTTTCAGGTCAAGTGGATCAGTTCATTGGTATACATTTCCAGTTCTCTGGCTGCTGTCTCCATCATCATTTGTCTTTGCCTTCCTTTTGCTTTCTTCCCTTCAATCTTTCCCATAATTACCGTGTATTGTAACTCCTCTTTCTAATCACATGTCCAATAAAGTCGTGTTGCCTTTTCATGATCTCACACATTATTTCTCTTTTTGTGCTTGCTCTGTTCATGACATCCTCATTAGATATTCGCTTCGTCCATGATATTCTTTGCATCCTCCTCAAAAACCACATCTCTGCTGCTTCAATTCGTTTCCTCATGTTACCAGATATTGTCCAACATTCTGATCTATATAACATAACTGGATAAATGTAACATTTCAGTACTGTGAGGTGGGTTGTCATATCTAGTTTAGTGTTGGTCAGTACACTCTTCATTCTTGTAAAGGTGTCTTTTGCCATCCATGTAACAATTAACAATTACTGCATGGAAACAGGCCATCTCGGCCCTTCTAGTCCGTGCCGAACAATCTCTGTTCTTCTTTGATGTCCATGTTGCTCCTGCCATCTGATGTCACCCAGCTTCCTAGGTAGCAAAAGTTCTGTACTTGTTTTATGTCTTCCCCATTTATTTTCAGCCTGCAGATAGGATTCTCCTCCTTTGTGGATATCACCATACATTGTCTTTTTGCAATTGATAGATAGACCTATTTTTGCACTTTCTTCAATAACTATATCAATTAAGTTTTGTAGTTCTTCCTCCTTACTTGCAATTAACACAGTGTCATCTGCATATCTGAAATTATAGATGTTTTCACCGCCAACTTTGATTCCCAAGATGTCTCTTATTTTTTGTAATATTGTTTCACTGTACACATTAAACAAATCGGGAGAAAACACACCCTTGTCTAATACCTCTCTTGATTTTTGTAAACCGACTCACTTCTCCATCTATTCTTACAGCAGCAGTTTGTTCCCAGTAGAGATTTCTAATTAGGTGGAGGTCCTTCGAATCTAGATCGAGTTTCCTGTAATATTTCAAATAACTTATTGTGCTTCACTTTATCAAATGCTTTTGTGTAGTCAATAAAACAAACAAAAATCTTTTTGCACTTGAATAGATCGTTCTGAGAGTATCCTTAACATCAATATTGTGTTTCTTGTACCATACCACATTGTGTTTTTTTTATCTATTTCAGCTTGTATTTTACTTTTAGCTCTTGGCATCAAAATTCTTAGAAGTATCTTAGTGATATGACTCATTAAACTTATGTCCTATGTAATTCACATTCTATTGCTCCAGGTTTCTTTGAAAGAGTGATACTGCTTCTTCATCTTTTCTGGCATTATTCCAGTCTCATAAATGTCATTGATTAAATCAGTAAGCTTTTCAATTCTATAATCTTTAAGGGCAATAATTTGTTCTATTACCTGCTGCCTTTCCTTCCTTCATCTTATTTATTACATTACAAACTTCAGATTTTAAAATACTTGGACCTTCAATGTTCTTTTTAATTTCTGGTCTTTCGCCTCGATCGTCTTCAAATAATTCCTGAATATACTCAGTCCATCTGTTCATAATCTCATCTTTTTCCATGATAATAGTACTGTCCTTTGCTTTCAAACATCCACCTGAAGAGCAGAGGAGCTTTTTACCAGTGATATTCTTGATTTGTTGATGTATCCTTTTTGGATCAATAATAGGGATTCTTTCTATTTGCTCACAATTCTTCTTTGGCTTTTTGACATAAGCTTTTAACTTTCATAATCTAAGAATTTATAATCCATAGGATTTGCTTTCTTCAGTCTCCTTTCTTCCATTAGATTTTTGATTTCATCTATCATCCATTTATTCTTTGTGCTTTTTTTCTCTTTTAGGAATCACTGACTTTCATAGGGCAAGGCAGAGTCATCTGCGTGCCCACTGTGCTTCAAGCGAGGAACCCTGGAGCACATCCTCAGCAGCTGTGCAAGGGCACTTGGTGAGGGACGGTACAGGTTGAGGCATGATCAGGTCCTGAAGACCATCGCTGAAGCCGTAAACGCAGGAGTTGAGTGGGCGAAGTGGTCCTGACCCTCCAAGCAGACCATTGCCTTTGTTAGAGCTGGGGAGCAGCCAAAACCTGCCAAAAGAACATCTGCAGGCATTCTGACCTCTGCAAGGGACTGGCAGCTGTTGGTGGACCTCGAAGGGCAGCTGAAGTTCCCCAACCATATCGCAGCCACCACCCTGCGACCAGACATTGTCCTAGTGTCTGAGCAAGTGATGCTGCTGGAGCTGACAGTCCCATGGGAAGATAGCTTGGAAGAGGCCTTTGAAAGGAAGCTCTCCAAGTACGCAGGACTGGTCAGCAACTGTCAGCAGGCTGGATGGAGAGTGAGTCTCCCAGTGGAGGTTGATTGTAGGGGATTTGCAGCCTGTTCCTTAGTTAGAGCCCTCAGCATTTTGTGCGTCGAGGGAGAGGAGAGTCATCCGCAGTACCACCGATGCGGCAGAGAGGGCCTCAAAATGGCTGTGGCTCAAAAGAGGGGAGCCATGGAGTCATAAGTAGCTGGCCATCTGGACACAAGCTGGGGTCTGATCAGCCCCGGTTGGGTCACCTGGAGGAGGTTGTATGATGTTGAAAGACCCGAAACACCCGATGATTCCAGGAACATCACTGAAGGTGTGTCCAGAAGCATCAGTAGATGTATGTACACAGCTGATTCTACCAAGGCATCTTTCAGAGAGTTAAATTTCATTTCTACATGATTGCTATCATCTTCAACAGATTCTATTTCTAGACTTTGAAATCTATTCCTTACTTCAATTGTAAATTTTTTGTCTTAAGTTTTCTTCTTTAATTAATTGCGAGTAGTCAAGGGATTGTTGAGGTTTTTGCTGTTATAGTTTTTTGACCACATCAGCCAGTTGAATAGAACAGGTCTTCAGTACTCCACCAGATGCTTTCTGTGGGCATGCTCTCCGGAAGGATACTCTCATATTGCCCTCAGATACTGAAATCAGAGGGTCATTGGTGGCTGTGAGAGTTTGTGAAGGTGCCTCCGTGTTTTGTCGGTCAAAGCCAGTATAAAAAGGCATTCAGCTCATCTGGCAGTGAAACATCATCACATGCATTGCTTTGTTTCACTTTGTTGGAGGTGACAACATTCAAGCCCCATGATTCAAGTTTGGCCCAGAGTTCCCATCTTGCATATCATGTGGCTTACCGGAGGTTATACCTGTATATCTTGTATTTTTCTTGGTTGCCAGACATGAACACCACTGATCTGGCCCTCAGCAGATTGTGGATGTCTTGGTTCATCCAGGGATTGTAGTTGGGGAAAGCTCACCCATGACTGTCTTTATGAAGACCATGACAACTGTGGCACATTTGCCCAGATCCTTTGAGTCCTTTAACACAGCCCAGTCCATTGAATCGAAGCAATCCATAGCCAGCTTCTTCATTCTGCAGTCAATAATCAGTTCATTGGCTTTCTGATGTAAAGAGAGAGGGCATTGTGGCCTCACTCAACCGGATTTTCAATCTCCCTCTATATGCTGATTCATCACCACCTTTGAAGCAGCCAACAACTTGGTATCATCAGCAAACTTAAATAGAGCATTGGAGCTGTAGTTAACTACACAATTATATGTATAAAATGAGTAAAGTGGGGGGATAAGCACACCAAATTGCCTCAAGGGTCCCTCTTAAATTTTTCACAGCTCAACATAAACCTATGCCACCTGGTTTTTAGTTTGCTATTTCTACCTAAATATATTTGTATTAAATTGTTCTCTTCGATGCCATTCTGAATACTAAACCACAACAGCCAAAATATATACCTTTGGATTTCAAATTTCTCCTAAAAATTAAGCAAATTATAAACCAGTGGAATTAAGTTTTATTTTAAAATCAAAATTACAAAAGCATCTAAATTCAATCAAAGGAAATGTGATTATTTGATTACTTTCAATTTTATTGCAAGGTAATAAGCTGCTTCAAAGATTAAAAGTACATTTATCATCAAAATATGTATGCACTATACAACCCTGAAGTTAGTCTTCCCCACATTCATTTTCATTGCATTTTTAAATTATTTGGCCCCATACTTTTTTGTATTTTAGTAATGAACACATTAATAATTGTAGAGTGGGCTACTTAGCCCTTACTACCTCTCTAATTTATCAAGAACAGAATTCCATGCCATTTTTCTGCACCATCCAGATTCTATATTGCCTCGAAGGGTTCCGGCCCGAAACGTCAACTCATTGTTTCCACGGATGCTGCCCAACCTGCTGAGTTCCTCCAGCGTATTGTGAGTGTTGCTTCTATATTGCCTTGATATCTAGGAATCACCATTTGTTTTGAATGAACACAGTGTCTGAACCTCTGCTGCCATCCAGAACAGAGTTCTCCAAGGATTCACTACCCTTTCCTCTCAAAATGTGTCTCATCTTTAGCTCAAAATAACCTTGCGCTTGTTCTAAAATATCAACTCTTGGTTCTAGATTCTTCAAGCCAGGTAAAACATCCTCCCTGTATTCCGAGTATCAAATACCAAGTTTCAATATAATCTTTCTTTACCCTTCAGAACTATCATCCTTGGAATCAATCTTGACCACACTCCTTCAAAATGACAAGCGTGGTTTTGTTTTTAAAAAAAGGAAGATGATGAAAATTCGACAATCTTTGCACAAAGTTCATTTTATTGTCAGCATATGCATGTACAACTCTGATATTTGTCTTCTCCAGTTAGCCATGATATACACATGGAAAAGAAAGGAACAAACCCCAGTATCTCCCACCCCCTCCCCGGCAGGGAAAAAACCCAGAAACAATAACAATTCCCAACTCCCTCCCCCACAGAAAAAAAACACAATAATAATCCTCCACCCCACCTTGCAGAAAAAGACAGCAACAATAGCAACATATCCCAACCCCTCCCCCACAGAAAAACAAACAGCAGTGATGGTAGTATAAAAACCCTCCCCCTCTCTCTCCCCACCCCCACCTGCCAAACGACCTCAAGAAAGAAAATGCTGAAAAAATGAGGGAGATCAATATAAAGGATAGTCCAATCACATAAATCTCAAAACATCAAACAGTCCTTCCATGACCTGTAACTCACACTGGGTCCTAATGGTGGCCTCCATTGGGTGCAATCATTGACCCCCTGGCGTCAATGTCATGCATTCCAACCCCAAAGTGATAAGAACTGTCTGTCCAATCAGATCTAATCAAAGGTTCATGGGCAATAATTCTAAAACCCTATAAAAACCAAAATTAAACTCTTTCTTCACTATGACTAATCACACAGATGGAAAAATATTATCATCCATGGGGGAGTCAATTTGAAGACACATTCTGCAGTTCTGCATAGCTGAAAGTCATCAGCAATTCTTTTGTCTCTTGACAATCCAAATTCTGTCATTGTTTTGAGATTGATAATTCCACGAAGAAATTTGATGCAAGTTTTAAATTCATTTAAGAAAAACACTATCCCATTATTTCCACAGTCCAGTTGCTTGTGTCTATTCCCACAATGAAGCTCAAATCTTTAGGGAACAAATATTGTAATGCATCACTCTCCATCCCACTTTATCCCCAAAGATGGACCCTTTACTAGAGTATACAATTCTAACTAAATTCCTTGTACCAAAAGTTTTGTATGTTTGCAAATGTAACAAGAATAAAAGACAAACTAAACAGGTCAAGAAGTACCTTTATTTAAGAATAACAGAAGTTTAAGGTTCTTTGGTAATACATCATACAAGCATTTAATACAATGCCCATAGCAGTTTTTGTGCAGATGTAATTCAAGCTAATATGAACTGTCACAATATTTTAAATAAATGATAAAGCTTAAGAAAATAACCATCAATAGTGAACAGAAGTTCATGTAAGACTTTTGCAATTAAAAAAAAAATTCAGTTCAATGATAACTCCGTAGGCACCAGGTTTTATTTCTCAGGATTTAGTGTTGATCTTTATACAACAGTAAGTAACACTTCAACGAAATTACTCCAAATGTATTATCTGCTTCTCTATCCTGTTTAAACTGATGAATACTTAATAACAGGGTTACAGGGCCACACTGAAAGGTCAGCATCAGGGACTTCAAAGCGAAAACTGATT
Organism: Mobula birostris; assembly: GCF_030028105.1. Taxonomy (NCBI): domain Eukaryota; kingdom Metazoa; phylum Chordata; class Chondrichthyes; order Myliobatiformes; family Myliobatidae; genus Mobula; species Mobula birostris. The sequence continues at coordinate 154,939,266 of NC_092373.1, forward strand.
ACTCAATGAACTGTGATTTCTAGTAAAAGCAGCATGAAACAAATTCAATTCCTGTGAAGCATTTGACTAATTAGGTTAAGAAACATTTTAAATTATTACAAAGGGTCATGAGTTATAAGCCTTTGTTGGGAAACAGTGCATGCATTTAGCTTTTAATTATGTTTTAACTCAAAACATTAATAGTGTCGGACAAACAGATGCCAAATCCATTCACAAAAGAGTAGTCTTCTGTCGATTTGGAATTTGCATTACAGGAATAGTTTAAAAGTACCATTTATGAAAAAAAGAATTTTATTACTTTAAGTTCAGCTATATAATTTTGTGAATTAATCTCAGCATTTCACGTCTCCCTGCAGAGGTATGATAGATCTAATCATACTGAATGCAACATCCAAGTGCTCGTACGAAATATTGCCCCATTTCCATTATGCTAACCCTATTACTTATGGCTACGTCTAGAACGAGAAATGTATGACCAAGTATCTTGTTGTAGTAGTTAACAACTTCCCATGCTAGCTTATCTTTTACTCTTCCCCCTCGTCTTACACAGAAAAGGGTTTTCATAAAACCAGTGAAAATTGCTGGCTTTATTGAAAGTAATGTTCAAAGTAATGCTCCGACTGTAATGGAAGATTAAAACTCTCCTTTAAATTCTGATTTTCTATTTAGAAACTATAAAATCAAATGGCTTAACATTTGTTTTTTTTCAACCATATTTAGCTTTTAAACATTTATAATAGTTCACAAAAGTTTGAAAGATTGATCTTTGGAAATCAACACCTCACACTGATTGACATGATTATGCAATGCATAATGCTGGCAAACGGCAGCATCTTTCCATACACATACATTATACTATTTGGTCAGAGGCAAATAAGCTTCATGAACCAGAAGTCTGATTAAAGGTGATTAAAATACTCACATAAGATCCAATTAATAATTGCACAAACCAAGCTGGTAGTAAACTAATTTTACTGAGACCAACAGTTTTTGAACTATCCATTATAAATGCCCAAATCTTGGTCAATTTCTCAGTCATTTGAGATTTAAGGTGCTAAGTCCAAGAATGGACCAATTTTTCGTTAATCATAACCTATTCCTTCATTGGTCATCACCAAAACCCTATGCTCTGAGAATATTACAATGAAATTTAAAGACAGCTTTCCATTTATTGGTTAAAGGCTTAACAACAGGTATGCTATAATTATTTTGCCCATGTTACATTACAGTGCACCTGTCTGGCAGATTTTGGAGGGAAGAGGAATATTTCCCAGCTCATTAAATGTATTTTTAAAAAACAGAAGTGGATCTTCATATCCTCACTGTGACGGAATCAAATTCTTGTGTTCTCAAATGTGTTCTCAAATTAATTTTGTAGAATAACTGAGTGACCTCTGAGCATCTCTAATGGTGCAACATCATAGGTTGACCATATTATCTTAGCTCTCCAACAAGAAATAAAATATACTATCTATTAAAAATGCAAATTTAAGTACCCTTTATAGAATCCAGTGATCTCTCAGTAGTATACAAGTACAGTTTCAGATGAAAATAATACGAGTGATGCAAAGTATGATTATTCAATAAAAACCTCGTGTGGATAGAGTAATTTGTCTTTTAAATGTGACTGAAGTCTTCCCCTGCATTTTAAAACCAGGTGACATTACTTAAATTCAAACTTCTTTCATGCAAAGGCAAAACCCGAGGAAGCTTAAAATGCTATTTCACTGAGACCTCTTACAGTATATTTTCTAGTAAATAAGTATGGCCACATATGTACATTCCAGTAATCTATGGAACTGTAACATACATAGTAAGTACATGATTTGTTATTTAGCATTTTTTAAAGTCAACTCTTTTGCATTGTGATAGATTAGTACCTTACTAGTTAACAGTTTTAAGCACCTTGTTCAAAATAATTCACAACCATCTAATCTCTGATTTAAAGTAGCTCAGACTGAAGGAGTAGATAATAGCAGCACAGCCATTTAAGATCATATGAAGCACGTCCCAAATATTGCAATCCAGAAAAAGATTGGTAAACAACAAACAACAGGAATTCTGCAGATGCTGGAAATTCAAGCAACACACATCAAAGTTGCTGGTGAACACAGCAGGCCAGGCAGCATCTCTAGGAAGAGGTACAGTCAACGTTTCAGGCCGAGACCCTTCGTCAGGACTAACTGAAGTTCCGCTAATACCCCACCTCCCCCTCGTACCCCATCTGTTACTTATTTTTATACACACATTCTTTCTCTCACTCTCCTTTTTCTCCCTCTGTCCCTCTGAATATACCTCTTGCCCATCCTCTGGGTCCCCTCCCCCCCTTGTCTTTCTTCCCGGACCTCCTGTCCCATGATCCTCTCATATCCCCTTTGCCAATCACCTGTCCAGCTCTTGGCTCCATCCCTCCCCCTCCTGTCTTCTCCTATCATTTTGGATCTCCCCCTCCCCCTCCCACTTTCAAATCTCTCACTAGCTCTTCTTTCAGTTAGTCCTGACGAAGGGTCTTGGCCTGAAACGTCGACTGTACCTCTTCCTAAAGATTGGTAATGCTTCTTTCCTTTCCTACATAACCATGATGATTGGTCCAGATAACAATAAAATTGAACTAGGTAATGTGCATTTTATTGCCTAATGCGCATTCATTCATTCCAATGAGTTGGAGGTTCGGGTTTGTGGCATAAATGTGCTGCAGCATACCCCTCAAGGAAGCAGGAGCTTATACAGCAAGAATAGATTGAAAGGCAAAAATCGAGGTTTATAAAGCACAGATGACTGGCTCGAAGAAAAAATTGAAAGCAAATTTGAAAGCTTGCTTTACTGTGCCTCTCCAATCATGTTCAATTTTAACCTGCCTTGCTGTTGGTGGTATTAACTTCGACATGCAGTTGAGGCATCTGATGGCTTTCAGCTCAAAGACTGGCCATTTACTACCCAATTTGCCCTCCAAAATAGTACTGAATTCCACCACACTTCCTTGCACCAAGTTCAGCAGAACATTCTTGAACTCATTGCTAGCTCTCAGTACAATATCTTTAGTTGCATCATCTTCAAGCACCTCATTTCCATTTGTATTAAATGGCATGCCAACAGTTATTTCAAACTTATAATGACAAAATCTTTTAAGATGGCAGGTGTGCTTTGTGAGGAATTTGAGACGACAAAGGTCATCCTCAACCACTGACACATTTTGGGAATCACACTCAGGATATGGCTCGCCATACAAGCACCTCATCCAATCACCTATGACGTATGGAAGCAAATTTATCACAGACTCTGCACTGTTGTCAATGTCTACAACACGAACATACTTGAATCTTCCAGTCCATGTGACTCTGTGTCCCTCAAGATGGCCACAAAGCATCTGAACTCTGGCCATGTTAGTCTCTTTCCAGGCACGAGGGCCACAAACCAAGCTGTACTGCTGCCAAGTCAAGGTGGAGTTATACACCTTCATTCCTTCTGATCTATACACATATACCCAGCAGAACATCATTATGGCGGTGAGCCAAACCAGGATGAGCTTTACAATTGAGCTCCTAGTCAGAGACTTGACTAAGCCCAGTAAGGTGCCAGTTGATTTTGTCCACATGTGGAGGACAACAGGAATAATGCACAAAACAATGGTGACAATAATCTTGATCAATTCCATGGAAATAAACCATTTTATTACCTGGATCACAAACATTAATGCAAGTCCTATCAAGAGGATGGGCAGGGCAAAGAGAAACAGGAAGTAGCCAACTGATGCCCTTATAAGACCTATTCCTGTGGATATCTTAAGTAAGACTATTGCAAGTTCACACCACATAAAGCAGACAAGGTAAGGAATTAAGAAGCAGTAGGTACCTTTAAAGTTCCTCAGTCGTGCCATTCTGAAGAACAAGTAGAACAAGAAACAGTATAAGACACAGGGCAGACCTAAATTCAGTACAAAGTTTTTACCTATCGTGATGGTTATAATATCTTGCCCAAGGACCTTTAGATAGTACCAACCATCAGGAACAGAGTGAAAGAATCCCAATACTGACCATGAAATTTCTGTAATGAGAGCCCACCGTGTGTATGGCTCTGCACATGAACTCAAGCTCATATAAGATGTTATCAAGAAGAAAATGGCAATGATTGAAAGCTCTGAACAAGGAATCCAATTTTTGTCTGCTACCGGAAAGGAAAGAATCACAAAGAACACGGAGAGCATGAAGTGTATATGTGGTTCCAAGTGACTCCAACTAAAATTTACCTCAGCCTGTTCTACGTCTAGGTCTGGTTCAAAGCGGAGCAGCAGGTCAGTCATTGTCCTGAAATTGTCCCATGCTTTACTGTCCTGAAAGACTTTCAAAGTGCAGATCACCATGGAAATAAAGGACAGGTAAAAGATGACTAGAGGGATGATGAAAGCAAAAAAATCTATTGTCAAGTTGCTAATTATGAAGAAAAAGATAAGGGCATTTACATGGTGGAGTGGAATAATTGTCTGCAACCAATGCATTCCCGCTTTGGAGGCTATTTCAATTAGATGTTCCTTTATTTCCATTAAGGCATGAAGTGGGTATTTCAGAATCTGTAAAAGATGATAGAAAATCTTCATTATATTAAAATATTAAACCTGTATACAATCGGTAACAAAAACTGCTCATCAAGCTATAACCCCTACTATTGATGAAAGCTGACTATATTAATTACAACAAGGCAATGTCACTATTGACAAATTATAAGGTAATACTACAGTTCAATAGGCCAATAAAATGATCAGGAACCCAGTGATGTGAATTTCAAGGATCAATAGCAATGTTTACTTGAAGTCACTTAAAGAAATATACATAATCTGTAGGAATTCAATTCAACCTGTTTAGTTGGTGCTGCTTTTATTCAAAAAAAGAGGAAGATTTTGGTATGAACCTTTCACCTGTATTCAAAGGAACCACTGAACCATTTACAGCTGACTGCTCACCCGCCCTTTTTCCTTTTATAAAACCACAATTTTGATAATTCACCAAATAGTGTGATTGCTTTCTGTAACACACTCAGGATATTGCAAAACTAAGTGTCAAAGTCTGAACTCTACTTCCTTTCTGAAACTGCAGTTTGCCAAAATCATCTATAGAATACACTCGGCACATTCTTAATTTTACCTTCTGTTGCAACGGCATATCTTCAGGTGGTTTCCCTTCAACGCTGTCATCTTCTCCTTGGGCTATCAAACCAGATGGTAAAATACCCTTGGCATAATTCTTAGTCATGTCAACAAAATCTTCTACCTTCATATCCTTGTTACCTGAAATAGCAGGACCAATTTTTGTTAATACATCCGGATGCACCACAAAGACAACTAAAACACTGCATCACTGCAGCATTTATTTTCATGCTTGGAGTAAGGGCATTAACAATGACCAACAGAACAAGCCCGTGTTTCAGGCAAATTGAATATTACTCTTGGCTCAAGCATGATGTGTAAACTAATAAGATCTTAATTATCCCAGCATCTGTGTCCAAGTATCTGTCATTTTTATGCCAAATTATGAACACGTTGTATAATTATAACTTTGCCACATGAATATCAGAGGCAGTGAAGCTTCCTCACAAGGCCAGAGTCTTTTCCCATCAACATTAACAGAATTAATACTCAGATGCATTTTAAGTGAATGGATGAATTGGATGAATCTTTGCTTGGAGTACTGTACTGGGTGGGTGGGAGCAGAATTGTCATGATATTAATTTGTTTGTATCTACAGATAACTTACAACCCAGGCAAATAAAGCCTTTCAGGCCTAAGAATATACCTTCTAATTAGCAGTACCCTGGCATATTGAACTATCTAATCTTCAAAATAGGTAGTTATATCTAATCAGTCACTTCCGCTGTATAAAATGTCTTACAATGGCATCATAGAACACGGAAACCACAAAGCCGATTCAGCAACACAAGTTTCATTTTAAGTTATAACAATGATATTAGGATGTTTACAAGGTAGATTAATTACAAGATTTGAGGTTATTTATTGTCATTCTTCAAAGATCAAAGTAAAATTTATCAGAGTACGTACAGTACATATCAGATTCCTTAAGGTAGCCAGGACAAGGACAAGCTCCCACTACCTATTAAATACTCCCAATGGTGTGCAGCTCAAAGAACCTCTTATTACCAAGTTCTGCTCCTGACCCTCACGTGTGACTTAGCTACTAAGCCCGGCGGAACCATTTCTACTGACAGGGCAAGGGGCAAAAGCGGGATACTGGCAACTTAAATCTTGTCACTTCGAGCAGATGGGGCTCATCAGCCATGGTTGGGAGCTCATCTGGGAGAAGGAAAACTCTGATCTCAAACCTCCGCTGTGTGGAGAAGGCTGCAGGAGTAAACCCCAAGGGAAAGATCCAGAGCTGGAGTCCGTAAGGCAGTCTTACACTGAGTTCAATGCTGACTGGTAACTCTATGACACTGCGGTGACAAACTGTATCAGTCTCTGCCATTCCTTTGGGTTCATCAGATGCGTGGAGAGGGAGAGCTTGTTACACAGTCAACAGCTTGCTCTCCATTTCATCCTGCCCAGGCTTGTGTATCTAGACAGCTGGGACATAATACCCATGGTCAATGCTGACTGACTGAGGCCCTCACCTCACAAACATGTCACCTATACAACCCTGAGATTCTTTTACCTGCGGGCATACTTAGCAAATCTACAGTACAGTAACTGTAAACAGTTACATGAATGCATCAGTACATGAGTGTAAAGGAGAATGAAATGACTGCTGCACTGGATCTGAAGAAAAGAGAATAAACATAAAAACACAAAAAACTATAATAAATATAAATGCAATCCTACAAACCTCAATGAACAAGTAACGGTTATACACACAGTGATTGATGTGTATATTGTGGTAGTGGGGGATGGTGAAGTGGGTTATTGAGTGGAGATGTTGATCAGCCTGTTGGCTTGGGGAAGTAACGGTTTTTGAGTCTAGTGGTCCTGGTGCGTATGCTGTGTACCTCTTTCCTGATGGAGTGGGACAAACAGTCTATAAGCAAGGTGAGTGGGATCCTTCATGATACTGTTGGCCTTTTTCTTTCTTTTTATTAATTTTTTTATGCGTTTCTACCATATAGCTACAGGAAAAAAACATCAACAAAATGGAGATTTATACAGTGAAAACAAACATGTCCAATATATAATTCATAACAATAAGGAAAAAGCAGCGAAAATAAAATCATATAAGATTAGTATCCTCCCATAGAAAAACCCCAGGACAACCATTTCTGTGAATAAAAGAAAAATTAATCAGAGCATTCGACCCCACAGAGCTGTAAATATATATAAAAAAAGGCCTTTTCAAACACCTTTCTGTATAGATGTCCTTCACGGCGGGTAGGCTGGTACTCAGTGATGAGTTGTGCAGTTCTAACTATCCATTGTAGAGCCCCACTATCTGCCACAGTGCAGTTTCCACACCACACAATGATGCAATGTGCTGGGATGCATCTGTAGATGTGCACTCCCAGGGATTGAAACTGCTTGCCTTTTCCACTGCTGTACTGCCAATGTAAAAGGTGGGGCAGGTGGTGCAGGCCTTCCTGAAGTGAATAACCATCTCCTTCGTCTTGTTGACATTGAGGCAGAGATTACTGGCCTGGCACCAGACCACTGTCCCATTGTTGCTCAAAAGTTGTTTGAGAACTACTGAACACCTGTATTTATACTCAGCAGTGACTCGGCACGTGTGACATTCTCCAATGGACTTTAAATTATTTCCAAATTTTAGAGTTTTCCTTGAAACTATAGGTTTTCTTTAGTTCCAATGGATTTTCATGTAATCATCCAAACAGTAGTTACGCTTGGATGCAGCAAACAACCTTGAAAGAAAATCTGTTATATACAATGGAACCTGATTGCAAGCTGCCTTTTTTGATGATGCTATTTTGCAGCTCATGGAAAATTATGGTGAGATCCAGTTTTAACATCCATGGTGCGGCATTTCTGAGGGAATGATTCTTCAAACATGTGGAAAGCTGCGTTAATAATGAAATTGCTTTTAAAAATTCTATTAGAACATTAAACTGGAATTTAAGATATTAAGACTGAAATAGCTAGCAAGTTTTGCCCTTACTTTGAACACTGACCAGTCGTTCAAGCACTCGTCTCTCTTTTTGCAGCACGGTTGGGACAGGGCCTGGTTCAGCCATGGTCTCTGTATTATAATAAAGCCAAAGTTAATTTATCATAAAACATGCAACACACACAAAATGCCGGAGGAACTCAGCAGGCCAGGCAGCATCTATAGAAAAGAGTACAGTCGACGTTTAAGGCCAAGACCCTTCAGCGGTACTGGAGACAAGTAGGTGAGGAGTCAGAGTTAAAAGGTGGGGGGAGGGAGAAGGGGGAGAAACACAAGGTAACAGGTGAAACTGAGAGGGGGAGGGGTGAAGTAAAGAGCTGGGAAGTTGATTGGTGAAAGAGATACAGGGCTGGAGAAGGGGGAATCTGATAGAAGAAAACAGAAGGCATGGAAGAAAGAAAAGAGGGAGGAGCACCAGAAGGAGGTGATGGGCAGGCAAGGAGATAAGGTGAGGGAGGGAAAAAGGGATGGGGAATTGTGAAGGGGGAGCATTACCATAAGTTCAAGAAATCGATGTTCATGCCATCAGGTTGGAGGCCACCCAGATGGAATACAAGAAGTTGTTCCTCCAACCTGAGTGTGGCCTCATCGCGTCACTAGAGGAGGCCATGGATAGACTTATTGGAATAGGAATGGAAAGTGGAATTAAACTGGGAGATCCCACTTTTTCTGGTGGACAGAGCATAGGTGCTCAGCGAAGTGGTCTCCCAATCTACGTTGGTCTCACCGATATACACGAGGCCACACCAGGAGCACCGGACACAGTATATGACCCCAACAAACTCACAGGTGAAGGGTTGCCTTACCTGGAAGGACTGTTTGAGGCCCTGAACAGTAGTGAGGGAGGAGGTGTAGGGGCACGTGTAGCACTTATTCGCCTTGCAAGGATAATTGCCAGGAGGGAGATAGTGGGGAGGGACAAATGGACCAGGGAGTCCCTGTGGAAAGCAGAAAGGAGGGGGAGCGGAGGGAAAGATATGCTTGGTGGTGGGATTCTGTTGGAGATGGCAGAAGTTGTGGAGAATTATGTGCTGGACGCAGAGGCCAGTGGGGTGGTAGGTGAGGTCAAGAGGAACCCTATCCCTGGTAAGGTGGTGGGAAGATGTGGTGAGAGCAGACTTGTGTGAAATGGCAGAGATGCGGTTGAGGGCAGCATTGAAAGGGGAGGAAGGGAAGCCCCTTTCTTTAAAGGAGGAGGCCATCTTCTTTGTTCTGGAATGAAACGCCTCATACTGAGAGCAGATGTTTCGGAGACAGAGAAATTGAGAGAAGGGGTTGGCATTTTTACAAGTAACAGGGTCCAGGTGACTGTGCGAATCTGTAGGTAGGAAGAGAAGCTCCTTTCTTTGAAGGAGGAGGACACCTCCTTTGTTCTGAAATGAAAAACCTCAACCATGTGAGCATAAAACATGTTCTTTTTAAATCTGAAAGTCTGTCATCTCTCCAAGAACAAATCTGAAAAGCTTCAGCCGTTACTGTTTTCTTTTATCCTACCTTCAGCATTGATCTGACTGACATTTTCCAGGAGTTCAGAAACAGCAACTTGTTTCTTTCGCTTTGGATTAAGCTTCCAGTACATAACTAAAGTAGCCTTCCGCACAATCCGCTCAAAATCACTTTCACTTGTAAGCTGTTTCACTTCTTGCTCATTTTCTAAAGTGATTCCTTTGTGGTGGGGGGTGGGGGTGGGGGTGGGGGGTGGAGGGGGGCAGGAAATATGAGAAGACAATTATTTAATCAGTGGGAACCAAACATCTCATACAACATTTTCTAACAAGATTCTTTTCAAGATGAAGATTTTTAGTCTTTGACAACCCATCTACAAGTCAATTTCAGAACGGCATCAGCTTATTAAGTCACTTTCACCAATTATTCCCATCCTCACTTTCAGAGATGCAACTATTTTTTGTATTAGGGTAAAAAAAGTGAATACATGTTACTGGATTGCAAGATAGAGAGAATTCTGTAGCAGGAGGATGCAGACAACATACATGATTGTTTTCATAGTCTGAACAGCAAAGTAGGCCAAAAAGTGGGTGAATTGTGGTATTAAGTATATCAGGAAACCAAGTTCATAGAATACTAATGGATAAGACTTAACTTCAAAGACAGAAGTCTTAAAAAATTTGTATCAGTATAGATGGAAAAGAAATTTTAAACTGTCTTTAAATATTGGTCAAAAGTGTTTAAAAGCTAGTCATGAAAGTAGCAACTACCTGATCCCAGCCAAGTCAGCCCAGGTAGATTACACAGAATAGTGTTAGCCATGGTAGCTTCCTTTACTGTTCCTCACCTCCACCCCTCTGACTCTCAACACAGGAGCCGCTCAGGGCTGTGTACTAAGTCCCCTCCTTTACTCCCTATATACCCATGACTGTGTCGCCACCCACAGCTCTAATCTGCTAATTGAATTTGCAGTCAACAATACATTGATTGGCCTAATCTCAAACAATAACGAGGTGGCCTACAGGGAAGAAGTCATCTCCCTGACACAGTGGCGCCAAGAAAACAACCTCTCCCTCAATGTCGCAAAAACAAAGAAACTGGTTGTGGATTACAGGAGGAATGGAGACATCATCCCTATTGACATCAATGGATCTGGGGTTGAGAGGGTAAACACGTCACCGAGGACCTCACGTACACTCCAGCTGTGCGGTGAAAAAGGCACAACAGCGCCTCTTTTGCCTCAGATGGTTGAAGAAGTTTGGTATGGCCCCCAAATCCTAAGAACTTTCTACAGGGGCACAATTGAGAGCATCCTGACTGGCTGCATCACTGCCTGGTATGGGAATCGTACCTCCCTTACTTGCAGGACTCTGCAGAGAGTGGTGCGGACAGCCCAGTACATCTGTAGTTGTGAACTTCCCATTATTCAGGACATTTACAAAGACGGGTGTGTAAAAAGGGCCTGAAGGATCATTGTGGACCCGATTCACCCCAATCACAATCTATTCCAGCTGCTACCATCTGGGAAACAGTATCGCAGCATAAAAGCCAGGATCAATAGGCTCTGGGACAGCTTCTTCCAGCAGGCCATCAAGCTGATTAACTCTCGCTGATTTGAGTGTATTTCTATGTTACATTGACTGTTTTACTTATTACAGATTACTATGATTGCACATTGCACATTTAGACAGAGACGTAACAAAGATTTTTTACTCCTCATGTATGTGAAGGATGTAAGAAATAAAGTCAATTCAATTCAATTTCCTGTCCTTTTGCCAATCATATCAATTCCCACCTTCAATGTTATACTCCCACCAAATTTATGCTTGGATGGGAAAACAGGTTTAATTTCAATAGATTTTGAGCTTTTGTTTCAGATACTGTATTTTTATAAAGTTCTCGCTTTAGCCTTCCTCTAAAAAGGTAGTGGTTCAGCTACTTTGGTCTTTAATCTTAGTATAATCTCATTATGTAGAAGAATATCTTACACCTAGAGCTCACAAAGAAGTTACTCAGCCAGGATGTGTCCATTAATTTGTTCCCCATTACATGTTGGTCTCCTTTCAGTGTTTCTTTTATTCTCTTCAATCATTACTTGTGCGAACATGTCCCACACCCATATCATTCTGTGTAAAGAAGTTTATTTATTCTTTTATTGGACTTATTGCCTTACATTCATGGCTCCCAATTTTACTGAAAAAAAACTGAACTTATAATAATCTCTCCGATTCCCTCAGTTTTAAAGGTCTATCAGGTGAAAATGAGAATCAGCCTGTTTAAGGTTTTGTGATAATCACAAATTATCAAAGATTTGTCTAACTAAATTTAAAGACATTTCCAATGACTGAAACAAAACTTGTTTGTGAAAAGTTGGGTGACAGTTAGAAGATGGTACAGAATATAAAACTTAAGAATGATTAAAAGATTAATGAGAAGGGAAAAGTTAGAAAATGTGACAGGTAGAAAGTGACAAAGTGACCAGTGGTCCCTGTAGAAAAGAGAATCTGGGGAATTAATGTACAATAAGGTCACAGTGGATTATGCACTAGAAGATAATAAGTAGCATCCCAAAAATAATTGGGGGTGGGTGGGGGGGGGGGGAGGAAGGAGGATTCGAAGTAACAAGGGAAATAGTACTGACTAAATTATTAGAAGTGTGAGCAGGCAAGTTCCCAGATCTTATAGACTTCAAACTAAGATCTCAAAAGAAGTGACCAATGAGACAGTTGTTGCCTTCATTTTAAGTTTTTTCAAAAATTATTGAAGTTTCCATTAAACTGGAAAATAAGGGAATGCAATTCAAAAAGGGAGACAAAGTAGGTAACTACACTCCATCCTTTTTATCTATCAATTTGCCACATGTACATCTGCACCCTAGTAAGGTTTTCCCATCCTAACTTTTCCCAAACACGTTAAGCAACCAATTATTGTCATATAAATAGTGAAGATTTTCCAGGCAATTTGTACTAAGTGGCTTCCTACTATGTGTTGTTTTAACAGACAGCAATTTGCACTATTTGATTACAAAACTAACCACTACTTTTAAATATCAATGGAATTGCTTTGTTAGCTAATATTATTTCCTTTGGGTATTTAGATGTTTTAGTGTTTATTATGCTCTTAGAATATTGTGGGTAGGCTGTACTGAGTGCAGAGAAAGAGATCTTAGAGGTACCTGTATTTTTTGATGTCCCCATTTTTGTTGTCCACAAGAAGTTTGTACCCTTTTTGATGTTAGATAGAAGTCTTAATGTACAGACCAGTTAACTCCTTGTTTTCATTGAGCAAATGTTAGAAATTAAAGACATTTTTAGCAGGGTACCTAAAATAAAATCTAAGGCAAGTCATGATGTTTTTGTGAAAGGCAAGTCATGTATTGCCAAGTTATCGGAATTCTTTGAAGAAACATGCTAACGATTAAGGAAAACCGAAAGGTGTACCAAGATTTCCAGAAGGCTACTTGAAAGGTTATTGTGGGAAATAAAACCCAGAGTGTTGATAATATTAAATTGGAATGGATGAAATATTGGTTAACGAGCAAAATAAGCATGAATGGACCTGCCTTGGCAAGATGTCATGAGTGATGAGCCAAAGGAATTTGTGCCCTGGTGTACAATTTGCTCGAGGCTAATCTGGAGCTTCAGCACGTAGCTAGGAAAGTTATTGTTTATTGCTCTGAAAGGAATGCTTTCGTTATACATAAACACTGTAGCATTGTGCACAGTATTGGTCTTAAAGAATATTTTTCTTGCCATAAGTAAAGGGTACAACAGACTAATAGCTAGATTGTCAAAGTTCAAAGTTAAAAATTGAAATAAGTTTACTTACAGATGTTTTTCAGTAGATGTATTTAGTTTTGTTCAAACCTGAATAACTATTTAAATTATAGCCTGTGTAGGCAGTATTTTATTATGAGTAGGTTACTTAAGTGATTATGTAATGAATGACCTTTCCTTGTTTAATATTATTTGTTTTAGAGTGGTATTGGCAGAATACTTTTTGAATCAACTATAGTTCTGCCTTCAGCACCATACTTCCCAACAAGCTGACTGTTAAACTACATAATCTGGGACTGAATACATCATATTGTAACTGGATTCTGGACCTTCCTACCAATCGCACCCAGACTAGGCAAGTACACATCAACCTCCCTGACCCTGAACAGCCATACACCACAGGGATGTATACTGATCACACTCCTTTATACATTTTTTCCACCCATGATTGTGCCCTTGCCCCAATGCCGCCAACTCCATCATCAAATTTGCGGACGACACCGCAGTGAATGGATTAATTACAAATAACAATGAAACAGCACACAGACTGGAGGCGCAGAAACTGTCCGAATAGTGCGATAACCATAACCTCTCACTCAACACCAAAGAAATTATTACAGATTTCAGAAATCTAAGAAGTATGAACAAGCTCCACCACTCAAAAGGCGAAGAAGTGGAAAGGGTCTTCAGCTTGAATTGACCAACGACACCCAAGTACAGAAGGCTGAGCAGTGCCTATACCTTAAAGAGAGCAAATCCACCCCAAAAGCTGCAGGTAAACCTTCATCGATGTGTAATTGAGAGCATATTGACCTCATGCATGACAGTATGGTAGACCAGCCAAAACAAAATCAACCACTTCAGCGAGTGAACTGGACAGCACTGGGACACAACTACCAGATATGGAACCATCTACAACTCATGGTGTTTACATTGCCGTCGCATGATCGTGAGCGACTCATCCCATCCCAGTAGTCACCTGTTCAATCTCCTACCATCCAGCAGGAGATACAGATACAGGCAGACTGAAAGACAGCTTTTTCCCTATGGCTGTCATGCAACTGAACGATGCCCCATATTAGAGTTGTTTGTTTTTAATTCAGTTGCAAATTAAATGTCATTCTAAATAACTCAGACGTTATTTTAGATCTAGTCATTGTGTTTTTAGTAACTGAATTGTCAGTGTGCTGCTTTGTACTAAATGGAATAGCACTGCAATCTTGTTGTCCTGAGCTCAAGCTAACATTTGCAATTTCAGTCACAAATAGTAACTTGCTCTTCTCAGTTAAGAAAACTTACCTTTCCTTTCTGCAAGACAAGTTTTCAGGATTTTCACTGCTTCCTTCCTACCCTGTTTGGCAGCTTGGATCAACCACTCTACAGCTGTACAGTTATTCAATTCTTCATCCTCTTCATCAGCTAGCTTCAGATAATATTTACCAACCTAGTTGTAACAGGAAGATCAGTCTGCAATGTTTTCCAAAAACTTGACATCATGATTAAGAAATGCACACATTTTGTAGATAAGATGGAGCAGATTTCTAAATGGAGGCAGCATTTAAATTAAAATTGCAAGATATGTAGCATTCCAATATGTTGTTCAATATTATCCTGGTGTGGGTAACTTTATGACTTGCCTCAAAATGTGCTTGCAATACTGTGTGTCCGACAGAGTGATCAGCAGAACTGGGACTCCACAGGGAACTGTCTTGTCTCCCCTTCTCTTCACCATTTACACCTCGGACTTCAACTACTGCACAGAGTCTTGTCATCTTCAGAAGTTTTCGGATGACTCTGCCATAGTTGGATGCATCAGCAAGGGAGATGAGGCTGAGTACAGGGCTATGGTAGGAAACTTTGTCACAAGGTGTGAGCAGAATTATCTGCAGCTTAATGTGAAAAAGACTAAGGAGCTGGTGGTAGACCTGAGGAGAGCTAAGGTACCGGTGACCCCTATTTCCATCCAGGGGCTCAGTGTGGACATGGTGGAGGATTACAAATACCTGGGGATACGAATTGACAATAAACTGGACTGGCCAAAGAACACTGAGGCTGTCTACAAGAAGGGACAGAGCCGTCTATTTGCTGAGGAGACTGAGGTCCTCTAATATCTGCCGGACGATGCTGAGGATGTTCTACGAGTCTGTGGTGGCCAGTGCTATCATGTTTGCCGTTGTGTGCTGGGGCAGCAGGCTGAGGGTGGCAGACACCAACAGAATCAACAAACTCATTCGTAAGGCCAGTGATGTTGTGGGGATGGAACTGGACTGTCTCACGGTGGTGTCTGAAAAGAGGATGCTGTCTAAGTTGCATGCCATCTTGGTCAATGTCTCCCATCCAGTACATAATGTACTGGGTGGGCACAGGAGTACATTCAGCCAGAGACTCATTCCATCGAGATGCAGCACTAAGCGCCATAGGAAGTCATTCCTGCCTGTGGCCATCAAACTTAACAACTCCTCCCTTGGAGGGTCAGACATCTTGAGCCAATAGGCTGGTCCTGGACTTACTTCATAATTTACTGGCATAATTTACATATTACTACTTAACTATTTATGGTTCTATTACTATTTATTATTTATGGAGCAACTGTAACGAAAACCAATTTCCCCTGGGATTAATAAAGTATGACTATGACTATAAAATGCAAACTAGCAGGCGAGAAGGGAAAGTTTCACTAATAAGAAAGCCAATATGTATACAACTCTGCTACACTGAAAGACTGACAATAGTTGTTGTTCAAAGCTGACATCATTGCAGAATACATCTGTACAGGTTCATGGGGGCAAGTGAGTCAGAATAAGGAGCATGTGCAGAAAGCAATGAGGAGGAGTACGTGTGAATTTTGAGCGGTTCCCAAAGTAGGAAAAAGGAACACTTAGTAGTCGGAGAGCCATAAAAACTATAAGCAAAAGGCACCAATAGTCACCTTATTTTCAACTAATACAATCACAGTGAGGCACAATGCAATAAATGCATTGTCACAAAACCTAAGTTTAAAGGAGGATATCTAATCACAAACAAGACAAAATCTGCGGATGCTGGAAATCCAAGCAACACACACAAAATGCTGAAGGAACTCAGCAAGCCAGACAGCATCTATGGAGGAAAAAAAAGTTTTCCATAGATGCTGCCTGGCCTGCTGAATTGTTCCAGCATTTTGTGTTGTTTGTGTTTAAATGAAGAAGATAGACATCAGCCATGGAAACCACACTCAAGAAAGCTATCCGAGCTGAGTGTTACTGAATTGCTACTATTCTTATTTATCTCTGTACTACGCGATAACCTCTGACTTGATTTAAGAACAAATCAGTAAATAGAGAAACAGTTTGGGTTGAAGGAAGTTGACTTTTAAAGAAAAACCAAGAAAACTGAGCCTCTACTTATTGACTTTTAGAAGAATGAGAGGTGATCGTTTTGAAACAAAAAATTGAGGGGCCTGACAGGATGGAGACCCAGAGGGAGGGTATGTAAAACTAGGGGCACAGTTTCAAAATAAAGGGGTTGCCCATGTAGACTGAGGCAAAGAGTGATTTCTTCTCTCAGAGGGCTCCTATATCTTTGGAATCTCTACCTGAGCAATGGAGGCAGTGTAAAGAATCACATTCAAGCACAGAGCTAGACATCTAAGCTATGACAAGAGTGGAAAAGATTGGATAAGCCCTGATTGAGGAATCGAATGGGTTTGTTGCTTCTGCTTCTTATGTTCCTGCATCAAACTGCTCAAGAATCCCAAGAGATGGGTAGTCTTCTACATTAAAGCCATTTTGTCCAATGAGGAAAATTCTCCCCATTTTAAAGTTACAAGGAAGTCACAATGAACATTTAAGACATCATTGTGTTGGCCCTAGTTTACTATAACTAATAATTAATTGAAGCAGTCTATTGCAGAGATTTTTTTTTGATTAGTTACAATACCACTTTCACTTCCCACTAGTACCAGCAGCTGTCATTATCGAGAGATGGCAACGGCATACAAATTATTGGCTGCACTGATTAACAGTTAAGCAGAAGGCCTGAAGACCTCAAACATTTTTGTTGACTGTAGACAGCTTCTTCAATTGTAAAAGACCATTTAAAATGTGCAATCCATACGGAGACCCAAGTCCATGTGTCAGAGATTGCTTCAATTAAAGTGAATTTAGTTCAATTCATACTAAATGTGCACATTCAGACAAAACTGTACCAGTCTTGTCTGCCCCAAAGCAAAACACATCACCAACTTTCCTCAATTACCCTGAAAATGCTGGGAACAATGTGTAAAATAAGAATTCCATTACATATACTTTAACTAAGTGTGTGTGTGCATTTATCTTGTGCCACGGTAGCATACTAGTTTGCACGACACTATTACAGCTTCGGCCGTTCCAGAGTTCAGAGTTCAATTGTGGTGCCCTCTGAAGGAATCTGTACATCCTCCCCATGAATTGCATGGGTTTCCTCCGGGTGCTTCGTCTTCCTACCACAGTCCAAAAGCATACAGAGTAGTAAGTTAATCGGTCATTGTAAAAAGCCACATTGCCCCTGTTCACCAGTGGAAAGGAGCCCCATCAGGGCAGCCAACAGATCGGACTTCCAGCTGATCTACTGAAATCAGCTGAGACTTTGGCAGGCACAGCCGGCTGTAACCGGCCCACACTAATGCCACACATCACTGGTAGGTCATGAATCCATTCCGGCTTTATTATCTTCCTTCCCATCTAGGCTGCCTAAACAGTCCTACCTAACAAGAATCTATCCAATCAGTGTTTTGATAAACACAAGAGATTCTGCAGATGATAGATATCTTGCGTTAAACACACACAAAACGTTGGAGGAATTAAGAAGTCAAGCATCATCCATGGAGGGAAATAGAAGCTGCTGCTTCTCTAAGTCGAGTGTGGCCTCATTATGGCAGTAAAGGTGGTCATGGACATAAACATCAGAATGGGAAAGGGAAGTTGAACTGAAATGGGTAGCCACCGGGAGATGCTGCCTTTTGCAACGTACTAAGTGAAGGTCTTGATGAAGCTATCCTCTATCTACCTCACAAATGTAAAGGAGGCTGCACCAGATACACAGATGTTTCTGACAGACTCACAGGAGAAGAGCGCCTCATCTGAAAGGACTGCTTAGGGCTCTGAATGGTGGTGAGGGAAGAGGTATAGATGCAGGTGTAGCACTTATCCTGTTTGCAGAGATAAATGCCAGAAGGAGTATCAAAGGGGATGGACTAGCGCATAAGGGAGTCATGCAGAGAGCAATCTGAATGGAAAGCAAAGGGGGTGGGGGAAATGTGCTTAGTGGCAGGACCCCATTGAAGATGGCAGAAATTATACAGAATGATGTGCTGGATACAGAGGCTCATGGGGTAGCATGAAAGAGTAAGGGGAACTCTATCCTTGTTGTGACAATCAGAGAATGGGTGAGGGCAAGTGTGGGAAATAGAGGAGATGCAGGTGATGGCAGCATCAATGGTTGAGAGAGAGAAATCCCTTTCTTTGAAAAAAGAAGGATATCTCAGATTTTCTAGAATGGAAAGCCTTACACTGAGAACAGATGCAGTAGGGGCAAAAGAACTAAGGATTAGATTTTTTACCAGTGACAGTAGGAAGAGGTAAAGTTATGTCTCTCATCTTAGATTCCTTTTCCTTAGCTCTTTACCTCTTCCATGTGTCATCTCCCAGCTTCTTATTTCATCCCCCTTTGCCCACCCACACACCCAACTTCCCTGTCACCAGGTCTCACGTATCACTGGCCAGCTTGTAGTCATTCCCCTCCCCCACAACCTTATTCTTGCTTTTGTCCCCTTCCTTTCCATTCCTGAAGGGTCTCAGCCCGAAACGTTGACCATTTATTCCCCTCCATGGATGCTGCCCGACTTGCTGAGTTCCTCCAGCATTTTTTGCATGTCACTGTTTTGATAACTTCGACTGACCCATATACAGCAGCTTTCCTGGGCACAAGAGGGATGAACAGATACTTGCTGACATCACCTGTGTAAAAAAAAATCTAAATTTAAGGTTATTCAGGTGAATCTCTGAAGTCCATCTTTCAACTGCTTTAATCTTAAATTACTGAAATATACTGTTTCTAAGGTATTCAAATAGAAAATAAAATATAAACTGTCTTCAAAATTTAATTTTGTGCTGATATCATTCCAGTGAATGGAATAGCAGCCTCTCCTAGGCCTATCTACACTCTCAAGGTATCCAGAACATAAAGAATCATAAGATGGCAAACAATCAGCCTGACAAAAAAAAAATCAAATAAAAATGGTAAAATACGTCTGTGACTCTGCAAAGGATTTTTTTTATTATTGTGAGTAAAGATATTTTTCTTCCTGTTGAATGTACATAAATATATTTTAGGTTCTACTAGGAATTGTAAATGATTATATCATTTTAGACCTTTACAGTGAAAATCATCTTTCTACATAACAGGAGCAGCTGGAAGACTCCTTTGGAGTGTTTTGGCATGCAGGAAGCAGATCACTACTGCACTGCAGTGTCATATTACACAGACGTGCTTACCAAGATATTTCTAGATTGCTGTGCCATTTTGGACATTTAGTTTAGTATATCTCTGTACTGAAATCAAGGGTACTGTATATCTGAGTTTGCCGACAACATCAAATTGGATAACACAGAAAATGGTGTTGCTGGGATCAGAAGAGATCTGATCAAGTGCATCCACAAAATTGTTACTGACAATTTTTTTTAAAACGAGAAAGTTTAGAAAATAAAACAAAACAGAAATACTCAGAAGGTTGGAGGGTACCGATGCAGAGGGAATAGACAGGTTACTTTGATGCTTATCAGAAGTACAGAAACTCACAAACAAGAGAAAATCTGCAGATGCTGGAAATCCGAGCAACACACACAAAATGCTGGAGAAACTCAGCAGGCCAGGCAGCATCTATGGGAAAAAAAAAAGTACCGTCGACATTTCGGGCCAAAACCCTTCAGCAGGACTGGGGGGAAAAAAGCTGAGGAGTAGATTTAAAAGGTGGGGGGGGGGAAGAGAACCACTGAAACTTAGAGGGGGAGGGATGAAGTAAAGAGCTGGGAAGTTGATTGGTGAAAGGGACAGAAGGCTATGGAAGAAAGAAAAAGGGGGAAGGAGCACCAGAGGGAGGCGATGGGCAAGCAAGGAATGAAGTGAGAATGGGAAAAGCGGATGGGAAATGGAGAAGGAGGGGGTGGGTTGGGGAACATTACCGGAAGCTTGAGATATTCATGTTGATGCCAAGAGGTTGGAGGTTACCCAAATGGAATACAAGGTGCTGTTCCTCCAACCTAAGTGTGGCCTCATCACAACATTGGAATGGGAATGGGAAGTGGAATTAAAGTGAGTGGCCACTGGGAGATCCTGCTTGTTCTGGTGGATGGAGCATAGATGCTTGGCGAAGTAGTCTCCCAATCTACATCAGATCTCACCAATGTACAGGAGGCCACACTCGGAACACCGAACACAGTAAATGACCCCAACAAGCTCACAGGTGAAGTGTTGCCTCACCTGGAAGGACTGTTTAGGGCCCTGGATGGTAGTGAGGGAGGAGGTGTAGGGGCTGGCGTAGCACTTGTTCCGCTTGCAAGTACAAGTGCCAGGAGGGAGATCAGTGAGGAGGGGCGAGTGGACAAGGGAGTTCCGTAGGGAACAATCCCTGCAGAAAGCAGAAAGAGGGGCGGGGGCAGGGGGCAGGGAAAGATGTGCTTGGTGGTGGGATCCCATTGGAGGTGGCAGAAGTTTTGGAGAATTATGTGCTTCCTTGCACCCAGATTTGAGTAAGAATTGTATATTCCCAGATGTTTCACTGTTACATAAATGCTTACAAAATACACTTTTAGGACAAGTTTTGTCAGAATAGTAGAAGCAAAATAGTGTGACCATGAAGATTACGAGTTTTCATTGACTAGTCCATTAAAAGATAGCGGGTAATCTTAGATATGGACTAAACAATGGTTCACGGTTGGAAAAAGTGGAAGGGAGAAGGAAGGGAGCAGGAAGCATCAGAGAGACATTCTGTAATGATCAATAAACCAATTGTTTAGAATCAAATGACCCTGCTAGGTATCTCACGGCTGGGTGTATCTGCACTTGTGCCATCCCCCTATCCCTAACACTTCATCTCTGCCACTTATCCTACACGCCTCCCTCGCTAGATTTACAAACTCACTCTCCGCTCCACGTTGACACTTACAGTACTGTGCAAAAGGCTTAGGCACCCCAGCCACATATATGTGCCCAAGACTTTTGCACAGTACTGTATTTTTTTAAAAATCCTTTCACATGCACAGCGTGCTCTTTAAAACTAATCTTTCCACAAACATGTGTTATCTACCTTAATGTGATTTAGTGCCACTGTTTGCTAGACAGCATCTTTTTTAGAATACTTTGCTGTTTCAAAAACCACGAGTTGTTGTTGAGTAGGTGAGAATTATTCTACTGAATTGGTGTAGACCTAAGAGAGCCTGCATGGTTTGGGTAAGGGACTCTTGGACTGAACACATTTTCAGGGAAGGATAATGCACAGATAGTAATGTTCCCTTGTGCTTCCTTAAAGATGGAAAGAGCTTCAGATCTGAGAGTAGTGTGGTGTACAGAAAAGAGGGTAAAGACCTGGAAATCCTCAATGTTGACTGCAGATCCCATGACATCACATGGCTTAAGATTACATTCGGGGAAGTCATTTGCCTTCTGTTGATTTGTGATCAATGTTGAGAAGCATTTTGAAGCATTGCTTTTTTTTATTTTCATAGTATGGACTCTGAGTCAGGGACATTATCCATCAGCAAAAAATAGTTTGGTTTATGACTTGGTGGTATCTTTCTGACTTAGAATCACATCATATTCCTAGTTCATCATGGAGTTCTGTAACACTACACAACAGCAGTGTGAAAGTAGTTTCAACAGAAGAACTTCAGTGTCTTTGAGATGAAATTAGGACTGGGCGATAAATATTTGTCTGCCGATGGTCTTATGCAAAAAAACAATCAAAACAATTAATAAATTAGATGAAACAGACAAAATTTTAAGAGATAATCAGATATTCAGGCATCATCTATGGGGAGAGAAATAGTTAAAATTTCTGATTAATGATGTTTCAACAGAACTGGAAAAAGAGAAAACAGTCATATTTTAAATTATAGAGGAGAGGTAGTGGGGACAAAGGAACTATCAAAGGGAAGATTGATGAAAGCAAGGCAGTTTGTTATTTTTGCATTAACATAATTTATAAAAAAATAAATATCTCTTAGTGTTATAGTATATTTATGTATTGCACTGTACTTCTACAGCAAAACAATAATTTTTAAAGACATTCGTCAGTGATATAAACCTGATTCTGAATTTTCATAAGGCATTTGATAAAGGCCTGCATGGTAAGCTGGTCAGAAGATGAAGGTACAAAGGATTTAAAGTGAGTCGGCTAATTGGCTTGCTGACAGAAGGCAGTGGGATAGTTGAGAGAGGGTTTTCGAATTGGAAGTCTGTGATCAGTGATGTACTGGAGGGATCACTTCTGGGATTCTTGTTGGTTGCATGTATGTTAACAACTTAGATCCGAATACAGGAGGAATAATTCACAAGTTTGCAAGTGACACAAAAGTTGGGGTTGCTACAGATGAGAAGGTCACTGAAGACAGAAGGGTATGGATCAACTGGAAAGTTGGGCAGAGAGTTAGCAGATGGAATTTTATCTTAGCTATGCATTTTGGAAAGTCAAATAAGAATAGGACAGATACAGTGAATGATCATACGGCAGTAAGGAATGTTGATGAATAGAGGGACCTTGGAGTTCCAATTCATATTCCCTGAGGAGGCAATGTGGGAGGATAGTGTAGTGTATAGCGTGCTTTGCTTTCATAGAATTACTTGTTAGACGATACAGAGCAGAACAGGCCTTTCTGACCCAACGAGCTGCAGTGCCCAGCAACCCACATTTCATCACAGGACAACTTACAATGATCAACTAACCTACTAACTGGTATGTCTTTGAACCATGGATGGATACCAGACACTAGGAGGAGACCGACAGGATTCACAGGGAGAACACACAAACTGCTTACAGACAGCGCCGGAAATGAACTCTGAACTCAGGGACACTCCCAAGCTGTAATCGGGAAATGTTATGTTGCAACTTTACAAGACGCTGGTTAGTCTGCATTGAGAGTGTTGTATGCAGTTTTGGTTGCTGCACTGCAGGAAGAGACTACAAGGAGATTGTGCCAGAAAGAGCACAGAAGTGATTGCCCATTATGGACAACTTTAGTTATGGGGAGAAAATGAATCCACCTGGGCTGTTTTCCCTGAGGCAAAGTAGTTGAGAGATGATCTGATAAAGGTGTAAAATCATGAAAATACAAATAGGGTAGAATGTCAGAATCTTTATCAAATGGAAGGGATTTTTAAAAAAAAAGGACATAGACATAAAGTGTGAGGAGTTTAAAATTTGGCAGAGAAATGTTTACTAGTTGATATATGGAACTCACTAGCAGAGAAAGCATTCATATCACATTGCAGTCACTATAATAGTAAGACATTCAGACAGGCATTTGAAAAGGCAAGGTATAGAACAGACCTCATACAAGCATAATGGATTAGTGCAGATGGGCATAAAGATTAGTATAGATGTGGTGGGCCAAAGGGCTCAGATCTGTGCTATGAATATAAATGATGGGGTGGTTGAGACATGGGTGAAGTCATTCACTGCATCAAATCCTCTCCAACTATCAGACATATTGAAAAATGTTTCACTGTTAAAGTAAACCTGCCATCCTACAACTGCACCAGAATCAAATTACATCTAAAACCCAAATAGTTACATCAAAAGTAACAAACTGAATATTTTTCAAGCTTAAGTACAGAACAACCTTAAAACTCGTAATGAGATCAGCAAGTGCAGGGCCTTGCAGATATCCTACAACTAGGAACAAACTGGCTAGTTGGAAGAGCTCCAAACAAGAGCTTCACCCTCATTTCAAAGGCAGGAAGACACTTTTACACTGCAGTTATCTCAACGTCAATTGCTCAGGGTCTCAGCAATTCAACAAACATGAAATTTCCTCCAATATAGCTCTTGCCAGGTTGATTCTCTGGCCATCTCCAATAGTCTCTCCCTGCAGTGGCTTGGCTAATCTCACTGGCTACAAAATGCTTTTCCACGTTACGCCTATCACATTGAGTAATAGTTGAATGACACTGGCAATGGAAAAAATGAAGTATCATATTCAATATTATCCAGTAGCAAGGCATGCTACATCTGCAGCACGCTACCACCCACACTGAACCCCCTACAATTTGCCTACCGACACAACTGATCGAAAGATGACACAATAGCCACTGCTTTACACACCATCCTTACACATCTGGAGAAGAAGGATGCTTATGTGAGAATGCTGTTCTTGGACTACAGTTCAGCATTCAACACCATAATTTCCTCCTGGCTCGACAAGAAGCTCAGAGACCTCAGCCTTCACCCTGCCTGGATCCTGGACCTCCTGTCAGATCACCGGCAGGTGGTAAGACTGGCCTTCCTTCCCTCTGCCCCTCTTATCCTCAACATAGGTGCGCCTTAGGGCTGTGTCCTAAGCCCCCTCCTTTATTGTCTGCATACCCATGACTGTGTCGCCACCCACAGCTCCAATATGCCAATTAAATTTGCTGATGATACTACAATGATTGGCTTAATCTCAAATAATAATGAGGCAGCCTACAGAGAAGTCATCTCCCTGACACAATGGTGTCAAGAAAACAACCTCCCCCTCAATGTCGTAAAAACAAAGGAGCTGGTTGTGGACTACAGGTGGAATGGAGACAGGCTAACCCCTATTGACATCAATGGATCTGGGGCTGAGAGGGTGAACAGCTTTATGTTCGTCGGCATAAACATCACCCAGGATCTTTCGTAGTCTGTACATACCGGCTGTGTGGTGAGAAAGGCACAACAGCGCCTCTTCAACTCAGATGATTGAAGAAGTTTGATTTGAGCCCCCAAATCCTAAGAACTTTCTACAGGGGAACAATAGAGAGCATCCTGGCTAGCCGCATCACTGCTTGGTATGGGAACTATACTTCCCTCAATCGCAGGACACTGCAGAGAGTGGTGCGGACAGCTCAGCACATCTGTAGATATGAACTTCCCACCATTCAGGACATTTACAAAGACAGGTGTGTAAAAAAGGCCTGAAGGATCATTGGGAACCAGGGCTATCCCAACCACAAACTGTTCCAGCTGCTTCCATCCGGGATGTGGTACCGCAATATAAAAGCCAGGACCAACAGACTCCGGGACAGGTTCTTCCACCAGGCCATCAGACTGCTTAATTCATGCTGACACAACGGTGTCTACAGTTATATTGTTGTACATACTTGTACGGGGTCTTTCTT
This sequence comes from Mobula birostris, assembly GCF_030028105.1. Classification (NCBI taxonomy): domain Eukaryota; kingdom Metazoa; phylum Chordata; class Chondrichthyes; order Myliobatiformes; family Myliobatidae; genus Mobula; species Mobula birostris. The sequence continues at coordinate 154,964,971 of NC_092373.1, forward strand.
TTGTTACATTTAAAATGGCGATTTTGTTATGTTAATCTGGGGAATGCGGCTTTGTTGTGTTTTAACGCTGCAGAGAGTTTGCGCTAACAGTTTGTTTTACTTTAAAATGATGATAACAAGGTTCTATTAGCCAATGGGTGGTTATGTATCGTTTTGTTTTCGGATGCCATGCTGTATGATATGACTGTGGACTGGGTTTTGGCGGGGAGTCGGAGGAGAGACGAGGAGGACCGTGGACGTGTGGAGAGGCTCCGGTCGATCACTCAGGGTGGTCCCGAGCCGTGAGTCGACGGAATTCGAGTGGTCGTCTGAAGTCGAATTGAGCTCCAATGTAGTGCGCAAAGAACTTGGACTTTGATAAGTGTTGGCGCCTTTTTTTTTCATTACTCACCTCTCTGTATCAAATGTATATTAATGTCATAGAATTAGTAATATCTATAAAGTGTATTTGTTAAAATTTACTGGGTGTGCTGGCTGATGATTGATGTTTGTGATTGATTCGGGCGGCGACCGACCCTGTGGGGAGTGTTGAGGCGGGTGCTGGGCTGGATTTCCTCTAGACATACACGAGCCAATATAACGGAATGTTACATACTATTTACCATAAATTGTACATTGCACATTTAGACAGAGACATAACGTAAAGATTTTTACCCATGCGTATGAAGGATGGAAGTAATAAAGTCAATTCAATTCAATAAAAATTAGCAACAGCAGCTGAGCAATGAAACTACAATTAGAGTAAAATATCACACTTGGAGGAGTTTCAAGATGGCGGCGCGGTGAAAAGTCTGCTTTGTTGAGCTCAGCACCGCAACCCTGATAATTTCGCATATAAACCTATCCGTTTCAACCTTTTTTTTAAATGCTCAAGTGTCGGATTTAATGACATGAACATTAATAGAATTTTTCTTGAGCTGCTTTAACACCATGCCATCGAAAGGTACTAAAAAAGTGGCCAAGATGGGCTGCACACAGCGCTCGCCCGGGGCTGAGGAGCGAGCTGCTGCAAGCTATGCTAACACATTGGACCCTGCTTTTCGTCAAGTAATTCAGGAAGTTACGGAGAACATATCCAAAATGATGGACGAGAAGCTGGCTCCACTCTCTCTAACACTTCAAAACCACACACTGGAGCTTAAAAATCTTGATACGAGAACAGCCGAAGCCGAGGGCTGAGTCTCCACGGTAGAAACTGTAGCTGATCAGGCCCAAAGCCGCATCTGGGCGCTAGAAAAGCAAATTCAAAGCCTGTCTAACTATATCGATGATCTTGAGAACAGAGGTAGGAGAAAGAATATACGAATCATCGATCTACCTGAAGGTACAGAAGACAGCCAACCAGCGAAGTTTTTTTGAGGGCTGGCTGGCTTAATTTCCTTGATTTGGAAACCAAGGCTGGACGCATTAAAGTGGAAAGAGCTCACCGTACGCTGGTGCCAAAGCTGGGCCCAGGCCAACGCCCTCGACCTGTTCTTGTGCGGCTCCATAATTTTGGTGGTAGGCAAAGAGTGATGGAGGCTTCGAGGTGCCGCGGGACTGATGCCCAGGCTTTAATATAGGAGGGATCCAGGCTTATGTTTTTTCAAGATTTTTCGGCAGCTGTTATTCAGAAGTGCAAGGAATTCGATCAAGTAAAGAAGCAGCTGAAAGAATCCGGAATCCAGTACTTTATGTTATACCCAGCAGCACTGAAAATCATCTACAACAGGACCACCAAGATACTTGATTCTCCTGGCAAAGCTAAAACTTCTGTGGACACATTGGGCTAAAGAATGTATACAGTATATTGTGTAGCCCTGGTTATGGATGATAACATGCTCTGTGGTCGCTTTATTTCACCTTTTCATTACTCAACGGCAAGATATCTTATAGGATGGGTAACGTGTTTGTTTTGATTGATACAGTTTATTTGCTTAAATTAGCGGTGCTGCTCCAGCCTGAAGGAGTTTAAATATGACAGTAACAAATTGGTGGATTGATAAATTATGCCATTTTCATTTTTGACTAGGTTAAATGCCATATTGGCAGTGGGGCAGAATATAAGGTGCTAGAAGGTTCAGATATCCCCTTTAAGTGTGGGGTAATTCCTCTTGTTCAGCGCTGTTGGCGCTTTGATTTTTTTGTGTTTTTTTTATTTACGGTACTTATTGCTGCTCAGCTGATCTTAAGTCAGGTTTCTTCTCCTCTGGAGTCACATGATTGTTATAAAGGGTTATGACCAGTAATACAATCGGCCCTCCTTATCCATGAGGGATTGGTTCCGGGACCTCTCGCGGATACCAAAAAACACGGATGAATAAGGGACTTTATTCAACCTAGCTCAATGCGGTGGACCTTAGGACCCTAGGACCCAGCAGAACCCGGACCTTTTTTAACTTGTCTCAGTGTGGTGGACATTAGGACCCGGCGGCGGAGCTCTGAATCCGCAGTGTTTCTGTTCACGAAAATAATCACGATCACAATTGAAAATAAAGTGAAAATAATAAAGCGGTCGGAAAGAGGTGAAACGCTATTGGTCATTGGAAAAGCGTTAGGCTACAGTCGGTCAACGATCGGAACAATTTTAAAGGATAAAGTGAGAAAGGCCCTGCCCCGATGAAAGCTACAATTATTACTAAGCAATGCAGTGGCTTAATTATTGGGTTTTGGGATTTTAGGCTTTTGATCCTCCACATCATCCCGGCAGGGATGGAGAGCGTGCTCAGGAGCGATTGGTCACTGGATCGAACTCGGGAATTTCCGAGCCCGGTGCTGAAACATACGTTTCTTAAGTGTTTTATATGCATAGAAAAGTAAAATATATACTATATACTAAAGATAAATGTTTGACTAACTGACGTTAAATAATACCGGATGTACCTGTTCCGACTTACTAAGTAAGAGAACTTACAGTTTTTTTTCGATCCCGATCCACGATAACCTACGCACATCCTCCCATATGCTTTAAATCATCTCTAGATTACTTATAATACCTAATACAATGTAAATGGTATGAAAAATAGTTGTTATACTGCATTGTTTAGGGAATATGACAAAAAAAAAGTCTGTACATGCTCGAACAACAAGTGCTGGAAGAGCACTTCCAGGTTTTCTCGATTCGCGGTTGGTTGAATTCGCGCATGTGGAACTTGCGGATAAGGAGGGCCGACTGTATATTAAAATTGTGCGCTTGGAACATTAAGGGGAGTCATTCAGCGATCAAGAGAAAGAAAATCCTACTAATTCTGAAAAAGGAAAGCGTGGATATAGCCTTATTGCAGGAGACACATTGGTGGTTTCCTTAGATGCAGAAAAGGCCTTTGACCATGTCGAATGGCCATGTCTTTTTTTCACTTTAGAACGATTTGGTTTGGGCAATAATTTTATTAAGTGGGTGAAGCCCTTTGGCTGCGATTCTCACTAATGGTATTAAGTCGGATAATTTTAGTACTCTGAGGGGCAGCCGGTAGGGCTACCTTTTATCACCACTACTTTTCACACTAGTGAGCGATCGATTGGCTGAGGCTATTCAGCGAGACCCCAAAATATCTGCTCCATACATAGGACTAAAGTCATATAAAATTACATTGTATGCGGATGATGTTCTAATTTTCTTATCAAACCCTGCTACATCAGTGCACCACCTTATAAGTGTATCAATTCATTTGGTGCCTTTTCAGGTTATAAAATCAACTTCACTAAATCAGAGGCTATGCCTCTGGGGAATCTGCAGCGTACCTGGCACTCAGCGTGTTTTCCCCTTTAAATGGTCCCAGACAGATTTTGTTTACTTAGGCATATTTTGCACACCTACGTTTGATCTATTGTTCAAAGCAAACCTTACACAGTTATTTGACAAAATCAAACAGGATCTTGAGCAATGGAGCACTCTTCCCATTTCTTGGCTTGGCCAAATATCCTTGCTCAAAGTGAACATTCTTCCTCGTCTGCTCTACCCAATACGAATGATTCCAATCATTTCTACCCAACAAATACTTAAAAAAAAAATAAATGGCTGGTTTCTTTCTTTCATCTGGAACAAAAAAAAAGACCCTGTATTAAAATGTCTAAGTTACAGCTTCCCAGTAGTCTAGGGGGTCTGGATTTTCCAGACATCAAAAAATATCAATCAAGTTCCTTTTTATCTAATGTGATTGACTGGGTTTGCAGGGACCCCTCCTCAATTTGGCTAGACATTGAAGCTTCACAAGCAAAATGCCCTCTTATTAATTTGCTTTTCCTCAATAAGATGAAACTAGTTAAGGAATATTGTCGCAATCCAATAACAATTAATACATTCAGGGCTTGGAGGGCGGTGCGACAAATTGAGGGCAACGCAGCGAAAATATCACCCTTCACTCCAATAACCGGCAGTCCAGATTTTCAGCCTGGCATAATGGATTCTGGATTTAAACTTTGGATTTCTAAGGGTATTTTCCATCTAGGAGATTTGTCTGATGAAGGAACGATGATGTCTTTTAGTCAAATAGTACAGAAATTTAACATACCCAACAAGGATCTTTTTCGTTTCTTTCAGATAAAAGATTATATGCAGAAAAAAATCATCATTGTTAACTGATTTCTATAGTTCTGACATAGAAAAGAGGGTGTTTCGTTCTGAGGGTGAAGTCTCTATTAGTACTTTTCACAGCATCCTGAGGGAATGTTCTTGTGGAGAGGCTGACCTGTGAGTAGAAATTACAGCTGAAACATGAGAAGACATCTGTGATAATGCAAAGAAGATTTCAGTTTGTAATAGAACTAAAGCATTGCAACTCAAGATTCTGCATAGAGCCCATCTGATTCCAGATCTATATTTAAGACAGAGGTATCTCCAATGCATTCTAAATGTAAAGTAAATACTGGAACTTTCACCCACTGTTTTTGGACTTGTCCCAAACTTCAGGCATACTGGAGTGATATTTTGGGTGAAATGGAGAAGATTCTGAAGGTGGAGCTTGAACTGGACCCAGTGTCTTTTCTCTTAGGCTTACCCAGCAGTTGCATTATTAATGCACGTCATAAAAAACTTCTCAACATCCTGACTTTTTGTGCGAGGAAGAACATTTTACTTTGTTGGATATCCGATAAGGCCCCCGGACTTTTTGGTTGGCATAAATTAATCATGGAATACATTCCTTTGGACTTTTTGACATGCATGGTACACTCAAAAACAAAGTGTTTTCATAAAACATGGCAAACTTTTCTGCAGTATATACAGTAGATGTAAACCTATCTGCTATACTAATTAGGGCTTTTGTATAGGATGTTGTGGTGATGTCTATATTTCAATGGAAGTGTTCTGATACTTGATATCTGTGAGGGGAAGAAATGTAAATGTAAGTGTATCTGGAAATTGAAAGTTCTGTTATGCTGAGCAAAAAAAATAATAATTTTTTAAAAATCACATTTAAAGAATAATATTTTCCCAATATATACTACCCCAGCCATGTTTGTGAAATTAAATGAAGCTTCAAATTGTCTAAAAAGCAGACAAGATGCACCAGTCAAAAGAAAGTTTCAGAATGTATAGAGTATGCTCACAAAAATATTGATATGTGACTATGCTCATCCACATAGTGTAGGTGGGCAAACAAAGTGGATAATTCCACAATAATTCTCAAGTCTTTGATTATTTCCTTTCTTAATCATGTAAATATATATGGAGGTTGTTGACATGAAGGAAGATTGCGATTATATGAGCAATAGCTGAGTACATTTCAATCACCAAACTTCTTTGCATAAAGTTCATATTCCACCTCAGTCTGTGCTCTTGCATCACCATCTCTGGCTCTCTGTTTCTGTTCCTCTATTGGTATGTCTTCTTCCTCATTTAGTGGTTCCTCTAAAAAACAAAATTCAAATAGACAAAAAGGAATTCAATAATCTCATTGATCAGCTTTATCCTTCTTTAGTGCAAAGCCTAACACTATGCAACTGTTCTGGCACAGATGAACATTAAAATTATAGGTTAAAAAAGACACACCATATTGCGAAGGAGCTCATTAAGTACTAGATATTTGAACAGTTAAGATAATACATTACATACATGTGATAACATCCTGCCAACTGTGCAAGGCATCTATTACATCAGGATCACTAGAGATGACAACAGTGGATTATCATAGGCCAATAGTGAACAATGAGAACTCACAAGCGGAAATTGCTTTTTTCTCCTGAGTCAGTATGGTGACGATCTTGCTCTATTGAATCACTTGTAACTCTATCAAAGAACAGGGTATTGTAATCAAGAAAATACCTTTCAATTGTGAAAGAATAAGATACGGAAAGGTACGAAACAAAAGAACCTAATGAGAATCTAAAGGGCAAGAAATACAGAAAACAAGAAGCTGCCTGCAAACACAGGGCAAATGTTTAAAGACAGTTATTCAAACTTGGGGGGGGAAATGTTTTAAATTATTTTTGGTGAAGGTTTCTTCTGGTATGCAAAAAACAATCTAGACCCAAGAATTGGAAGTCAGTTTAAAAAACTGCAAATACTACTGTTCTTTGTTTTGAAAACAGGTTGCTAGGTGTGGTTAATATGGAAGATCAAGACAACATATTAATAATATTGAACAATGTATATTTAATTTGTAATTAAACTTCAAAACAGACCAGCACAAGATTGCACCTTTTTGGATAAATAAATAAAACCTGGATTTCTCCTAGGATGTAGATGTTCAAGTGAGGAAAATAATATTTGAAGATAGGGTTGCATGATTCAACAATTCACAAAAAATGGCAGTATAAAATATTCTAAGACAGTCTCTTAAAATAGGGGATGACTCGCTTCCACTCTGGTTTTGTGGCTTACGAGATAATTGACGAGATCAATGTGGAAACCAGAGGCTCTCCTGCAGATGGGACATACTGTGCCTGACTAAGCAGGCAAGTGGCTGGGTAGTTGTGATGTTTTGCATTCTCTCTGTCCCTCATACAAGGCTGCTGTATGGTCATGATACATGAACTTAAGATTCTCAGTACCAGCACTGATATACCTTCTCCACTTTGAACCACCAGATATGCCGGAGAACCAGTGGGAATGTTTTACCAATGAGGCTTTGAATAATTTCTTTCCTTCACCTGGTACTCTCTTCTATGCAGTGAGCTCAGAGCAGTTGATTTCTGTAGAGTCTGGTGGTGGGCATGCAAATGATGTGATCTGCCTGGCTGAGCTAACAAGGGTCTCAATGCTGGGGATATTAGTTTGAGGTATTAGATAAGTGATGCAGTATATGTATATTGAATAAATTAACAATAGTGCAAAAAGCAGAAATAATATATCACTTATCCTTCTATTGAGTTCAGAGAACTTTGAAGACATACAATTGATGGTAACTGGCATCTGCTGGAGATATCCTAGAACTTGTAAGCATACAAGAAGCAGCAATCACTGCTGTATATGAATCGTGAGTTGTGTGTGAGGTCAGAGGTCTTTTGAGTGACCAAAGGTTGTTCTGGCACATTGAAAACAATAGCAAATTTCATCACTGATAACTTACTTTGCTAAGTGACTCCCATGATATGAGAAGTGGTGTGTATTTTCCAAAGTCTTGGCATGAATTGTTACCATAAGAGAACATGGCTGAACGGTGGGTCAGGTTGGTGAAGAGTCTCTAACTTGTAGATGTTGCTTGTACAATCTAGCCTCTTGTAAGCTTCAGTAAATGAGTTGATAACTTGGAACTCTCACTCCAGGCTTACACTATCAAAAGCTTAGTAATTTTATAAATTGGTTTATCATTGTAACATCAAAATCAGGTTTATTATCACCAGCATGTGCTGTAAAGTTTAACTTGGTAGCAGCAGTTCAATGCAAAACATAATATAGAAGAAAATAACAAAATAAAATAATAATAATAATAAATATAGAAACATAGAAAACCTACAGCACAATACAGGCCTTTCGGCCCACAAAGTTGTACCGAACATGTCCTTACCATAGAAATTACTAGGCTTACCTATAGCCCTCGATTTTTCCTAAGCTCCAAGCTTCTTATCCAAAAGTCGCTTAAAAGACCCTATCGTATCCGTCTCCACCACCGTTGCCGGCAGCCCATTCCACGCACTCACCACTCTCAGCGTAAAAAACTTACCCCTGACATCACTCCTGTACCTACTCCCCAGCACCTTAAACCTGTGTCCTCTTGTGGCAATCATTTCAGCCCTGGGAAAAAGCCTCTGACTATGCACATGAACAATGCCTCTCATCATCTTATACACCTCTATCAAGTCACTTCCCGTCCTCCGTCGCTCCAAGGAGAAAAGGCCAATTTCACTCAACCTATTCCTATAAGGCATGCTCCCCAATCCAGGCAACATCCTTGTAAATCTCCTTTGCACTCTTTCTATGGCTTCCACATCCTTCCTGTAGTGAGGTGACCAGAACTGAGCACAGTGCTCCAAGTGGGGTCTGACCAGGTTCCTATATAGCTGCAACATTACCTCTCAGCTCCTAAATTCAATTCCACGATTGATGAAGGCTAATACACCACACGCCTTCTTAACCACAGGGTCAACATGCGCAGCTGCTTTGAGCATCCTATGGACTCGGAACCCAAGATCCCTCTGATCCTCCACATTGCCAAGAGTCTTACCATTAATACTATATTCTGCCATCATATTTGACCTACCAAAATGAACCACCTCACACTTATCTGGGTTGAACTCCATCTGCCACTTCTCAGCCCAGTTTTGCATCCTATCAAAGTCCCGCTGTAACCTCTGACAGCCTTCCACACTATCCACAACATCTTCAACCTTTGTGTCATCAGCAAACTTACTAACCACCCCTCCACTTCCTCATCCAGGTCATTTATAAAAATCACAAACAGTAAAGGTCCCAGAACAGATCCCTGAGGCACTCCACTGGTGATGGACCTCCATGCAGAATATGACCTGTCTACAACCACTCTTTGCCTTCTGTGGGCAAGCCAGTTCTGGATCCACAAAGCAATATCCCCTTGGATCCTATGCCTCCTTACTTCAGAATAAGCCTTGCATGGGGTACCTTATCAAATGCCTTGCTGAAATCTATATACACTACATCTACTACTCTTCCTTCATCAATGTGTTTGGTCACATTCTCAAAAAAATTCAATCAGACTCGTAAGGCACGACCTGCCCTTGACAAAGCCATGCTGACTATTCCTAATCATATTATACCTCTCCAAATGTTCATAAATCCTGCCTCTCAGGATCTTCTCCATCAACTTACCAACCACTGCGGTAAGATTCACTGGTCTATAATTTCCTGGGCTATCTCTACTCCCTTCCTTGAATAAGGGAACAACATCCGCAACCCTCCAATCCTCCGGAACATCTCCCGTCCTCCTTGATGATGCAAAGATCATCACCAGAGACTCATCAATCGCTTCCCACAGTAGCCTGGGGTACATCTCATCCAGTCCCGGCGGCTTATCCAACTTGATGCTTTCCAAAAGCTCCAGCACATCCTCTTTCTTAATATCTACATGCTCAAGTTTTTCAGTCTGCTGCAAGTCATCACTCAATCACCAAGATCCTTTTCCAGTGAATACTGAAGTATTCATTAAGTACCTCTGCTATTTCCTCCAGTTCCATACATACTTTCCCACTGTCACACTTGATAGATCCTATTCTTTCACGTCTTATCCTCTTGCTCGTCACATACTTGTAAAATGCCTTGGGGTTTTCTTTAATCCTGCCCGCCTAGGCCTTCTCATGGCCCCTTCCGGCTCTCCTAATCTCCTTCTTAAATGCCTTCATATTAGCCTTATAATCTTCTAGATCTCAAACGTTACCTAGCTCTCTGAACCTTTTGTAAGCTTTCCTTTTCTTCTTGACTAGATTTATTACAGCCTTTGTACACCACGGTTCCTGTACCCTACCATAACTTCCCTGACTCATTGGAATGTACCTTTGCAGAACTCCACACATATATCCCCTGAACATTTGCCACATTTCTTCCGTGCTTTTCCCTGAAAACATCTGTTTCCAATTTAAGCTTCCAATTTCCTGCCTGATAGCCTCATATTTCCCCTTACTTCAATTAAGTGCTTTTCTAACTTGTCTGTTCCTATCTCTCTCCAATGCTATTGTAAAGGAGATAGAATTATGATCACTATCTCCAAAATGCTCTCCCACTGAGAGATCTGACACCTGACCAGGTTCATTTCCCAATACCAAATCAAGTACAGCCACTCCTCTTGTAGGCTTATCTACATATTGTGTCAAGAAACCTTCTTGAACACACCTAACAAACTCCACCCCATCTAAACTCCTTGCTCCAGGGAGATGCCAATCAATATTTGGGAAATTAAAATCTCCCATCACGACAACTCTGTTATTATTACACCTTTCCAGGATCTGTATCCCTATCTGCTCCTCGATATCCCTGTTACTATTGGGTGGCCTATAAAAAACACCCAGTAAAGTTATTGACCCCTTCCTGTTCCTAACCTCCACCCACAGAGACCCAGTAGACAATCCCTCCATGGCGTTCACCTTTTCTGCAGCCATGACGCTATCTCTGGTCAACAGCGCCACGCCCCCACCTTTTTTGCCTCCCTCCCTGTCCTTTTTGAAACATCTAAAACCCGGCACTTGAAGTAACCATTCCTATCCCTGAGCCATCCAAGTCTCTGTCATGGCCACAAATCACATCTCCAAGTACTGATCCACGCTCTAAGCTCATCCGCTTTGTTCACAACACTCCTCGCGTTAAAATAAACGCATCTCAAACCTTCGGTCTGAGCACGTCCCCTCTCGATCACCTGCCTATCCTCCCTCTCGCACTGTCTACGAGCTTTGTCTATTTGTCTATTTGTGAGCCAACCTCCTCTTCCTCACTGAGGAAGTAAGAAGTGGAGGAGTCCATGGAGAGAAGGCTGGATTCCATGAATTGCGGTACACGTACTACAGCTCAACTGCCGAAGTTCTGAACACTTGCTCACTGCTGTAGGAGACGAGATGCACAATTGAGACCAGAAAGTCTTAAAAAAAAAAGTGATGGAGCAACAACACTGGTCTTATTTGTCCTGATTTTCAACATCATTTGTAAGGGCCATTACTCATATGCCACCTTAAAATTTATGAAGTAGTCCAATCTGTGTGGGCAGCCAAATTTGAGAATACTCCACATTCCCTCACTGTTAATGGGAATCAATATTTAAGTGAGGTCAAAAATTGCTCTCTGTACTCCTAAGAGTTGTAGTATGGTGAAGATTCTGCCCACGCCCCCTTACTTTCAATGGTGAATGTGCATTGAGATGCAGAACCAGGCCTTCAGACAATGGGTTGTGGTCCTGACAATGGCTTTCCCTGGAGCAAACAGTAGAAAGACCCAGCAGTAGTTACCACAATTAATTTGTCTCTTTCCTTGAGGATAATTAGGATTAAAATTAGGATAATTAGGATTGTGGCTTCTCAAAGGTTTACAGGTAAATCCCCTTCTTCATGAATATGGATGAGTGTGGATTCAGGATTTGCATTAAGGAGGCAGCATGGTCCTAAGGTGGCTTTTTGTTGAGTTTGGGCTTTTCGACGTTCAGTTGTCAGGAGCGGTGGCCAAGCTGGACTGGATAAGCTGCCGTAGAATTCCTAGGAGACTCATATCAAAGCAGTATTTGAGGTGTTGAGGTATTTACTACCTGTCCTTGATAATATTTCCTGTATTTGTGGCTCTCAGTGGCGTGGGCCTCGTGTGCTTAACAGCAAAATCAGAATTAGGTTTTAGTATCACTGACATATATTGTGAAATTTGTTATGTTGCAGATGTACAGGGCAATACGTAAACAACTAAATTACAATAAGAAATACTCATAAAATTAAATAAGTAGTGCAAAAAGAGAGCAAAAGTAGTTAGTGTTCATTGACCACTCAGAAATTGGATAGTGGAGGGGAAGAAGCTAAGTCATTGAGCGTGCATCTTTAGGCTCCTGTACCCCATCTTTGATGGTAGTAATGAGAAGAGGGCATGTCCAAAGTGATGAGGGCCTTAAGGATGGATGCTGCTGCCTTCTGAAGATGTCCTCATCGTTGGTGTGGCTACTGCCTACGAGGGAGCCGGCTGAGTTAACAACTCTGCGGCCTTTTCCTGGTCCTGTGCAGTGGCCCCTCCATATCAGCATTGAGGTATTCTCATATATTGTGCTTGTCTCTAAGTTACTGAGCCTCCAGTGATTTTTCTACTCCAAATGTTCTTCAGGTAATCGATTTTCTGCCGGAGAATAGCTTGTTTTCCCTTGAGGAATGAGTGCAATTTCCAATCCAGAAATATCCTGATTATTCTCATCAAACTCATCCTGCTTTTCTTGTAGAGAAGCCAGGAGTTTCCATACAAGTGGTAATCATGACTCAATTGAAGGGCAGCTCAAAAATTACACTCTAACTTGGTGGTTCCTGTCAGACGGTTACTAACAGATTTTTTTTGTGAGGGATCTTCTGAGAAGATCTACCTTTATGGCACACCTGAAAATTGATCAGTTGATCTTCTAGTAACAATATTGCCACTATTGCTGAAGATCTGCAGCCAGGTTAATGGAAGTAACAAAACAGATTAAACACTCATCAATCCAGCAATCACCAAAAAATAACTAGGTAATTAAAAGAGCACTTCAGTTCACTTATGGAATGAACACCAGTCATGGGTTGACTTAGATTTTCAGAAGACATTTGACAAGGTTCCAATCAAAGGTTGTGAGCTCACAGTGTCGGAGAACACAAAGGCATCAACAGAAAATTGGCTAGCCAACAAAAAACTGATTAGGCATAGCTTGGTCTTCTGCTAGTCAATAAAGTGAAGATCCTATTGTTCAAAAAATAAAGTAGAACATTATCTTGGAACTTAATTAATCAAATGGATCATGCAATTTCTCATCACAGTTCTTGGCCCAAAACATCGACTGCTTAGTCCTTTCCATAAATGCTGCTCCTTCAGCATCTCGTATGTGTTTCTTGCAGTATCTAATGGGTTTTAATGTAAAGGATGGTTTACAAGCTCCACATTTGCTAAGATAATCTAAAACTTCATATCCTCCTAATTGCATGAGATACATTTGATTTCAGAGGGTATCTGATTATTTTTAGCTACATAACTTATTGTTAGACAAAAAGCTAAGAATAATCCTATTCCCTTGCATTAATAAAACAATCTGTGTTAGGGAATGACAAGCCAGATAGCTTCAGCATAGCTCTAATGGAAAAGAGATTTTAGTTGACAGAGAATTATTTTTACTGTTGGTGAGTAATGGCATTGGAATCTCACCAGAACCTGAACAGAGAAGTACTGGGAAAGCATGTATGCAGTTGAATGGACTGTGCCATGCCAGGGGTGAACTACTTCTGCAACCAGCTTGTTTTCACTCGAACATTGTAAGCAAACAAAAAAAAATCAAACTGACATAAGAAAGCAGATGCATTTAAAGTGATTTCTGTAAGATGAGCAATGAGAAGACGTAGTTTCAGTGTGAGATGATAGTTTTTAAAAACTTTAATGTAGTTTTCAAAACAATTATCAATACCACAAGAGATCTGGCTAACAATGGAAATCCACAGCAACACACGCAAAATGTCGGAGATCCAAATAAAAACAGATTTAACTCCTGCAGCCCAACAAAAGCAAATGAAAAGGAACAACAAGCCTCATTTGACAAACACTATCATGCAATAAGTCCAAGCATGATTAAGTGGCATTGGTCCATTGGCATTTCACTACAATAATCCACTTGAATATTTAGACAGGCAAAGCAAACATCAACTAAGCTTCATTGCTAACATTTGAGGATGTGATTAGCTCTGGAAGAACATGTTAATGTTTGATTCATTTAAATGATTAAAGGTTTTTTTTCAAATGCCACAGACAAACTTAAAACAAAAACAATCACTGGAGGAGTTTATGTAGTATGAACATGTCAACACTAATACTCTTGCCAACTATTCTCCACCACCACGGGAAAGAAAGCTGCACTGGTGCACACACAAATCTGTAACCATATCAGAGACTTGATGATGGCTGAAACATTGACTGTTTCTTCCTCACCATAGATGCTGCCTGACCTGCTGAGTTCCTCCAGCATTTAGTGTGTGTGGCAACAGTTATCAATGCTGGTTTGGCTTGTTCAAATATCTTTAACTCTACAAAACAGTGCTTTGACCAACTTTAACATTGCTTCTCCTGCCCTTTTCTCATCACCATTCACCCCACTTCCTCAGTTACCCTTAAATCACTTGTTAGGGTGCGTTACTGCATGCCAATTGATGCCAGTGAAGATACACACAAAAAACATCTGACTATTACCTATATAATCTTATTTCCATGACTTTCTATTTATTCTGCTTCAGTTACATTAAGTGCAACTGGAAATTATTAATTAGTGTTGTATAGGGTTGAACACTAAGGAAGGCCTTGGTCTGTGTTTTTGAAACATGCTTCCAACATTCTTTGTTTTAATTGCAAACTGCTATTACTTTTCCCCTTAAAACCTTTAGGAGATTTTGTCAAATGTCTGACAACATAGCATTGTTTAACAGCATTTTCACATTCTTCATCCAAGAAATCCCAAGCATCTTGGATCATTCAAGTCTTGCTTATCTAGAGTTATGTTACAGCGCCTGATGCCCAATTTGAAAGGGGCTGGTTGGGACAGGGATGGGGAAAAATGGAACAGTGCCATCATAGTTGCACCCTTTTAATCACCCAGCTCCGTTGAAGAAGGGTAACATTGATTGGAATCTCCTTTCACAAACGCTGTTTGTGTGTGCGTGGCTCATTTTGAATATCCTGCTGTTTAGCTTGGAATAAAAAAAAATGAACTAATAGTTACGTTTGCAAACCAAGAACTTTAGGTAAATAGGAAACCTACTGCTGTACGAACATTATGTTTTTTTAAAAAGCGTACCACACCTTTCTCCTTACAAGGACTTTCCCGCTTACAAGCAATAAAGATTTGTAAAACCGATTTTTACGGTCACAGAAGCCGTGTCCTTATAGTGTTAGCTTTCTGCATGTTGTATAGAAGAATATGTTCCACTTGTGTTTAGGATAGACTACTAACACGTTTGGAGTCGGCCAACTGTTGAAGCGTTTTAGGTGGACGAGGTGCAAAATACTAACCATTTTCTGCTGCCGCTTCCGTAAGGGTCACAGCCTCTGATCCATCCCGATGCACATCTTCAGCAGCAGCATTCAGCTGTGACTTGCCGTGCTGCGGGACTGTCAGCGGCTCTGGGTCCATCTCCGCAACCACCGCAGAACCTCCACCCGCCGTGCCTGCTGCGGCAGTCTGCCCGACCCTGTCAGACCGACGTATTCCGGACCTCTGATTGGTGCAATCAACGGAGCCCGGCGTTCCGCTGACGTCATTCATCGGTGTCGTCCCCAGGCATAACTTCAGCCAATCGCGCAAAACAGTTCCCGCGAGTGGCGGATATATAAAACATACAGTCCGGAAAATACAAGCAAGCAGCTGGTAATGAAGTAGATGAATGGGAATGTCGGTGGGGACTTTAAATTCCCGTTACAAAGATTCAAGTTATTTGTTTTTTTGTAAAAGGAACATTACACCCAGGGGTGCAGTGCTATTTTTTAGGTGCCGGAGCTGACAAAATGTTTTGCCATTTCCAATGTCCTGGCCATATATATGTCACACTCAATTTGTGTACCTGCTAATTTCATGTACTGGGCAACTTCCTTGCCCCATTCACGTAATGAGCAGGTCGTCGTGGCTATCCCTCAAGGTCGAGGATGTTGTTCTTCGTTCTGAAGAAGTGGCCCACAGAGTGAAGACGCCTATGCGTGTATTTGTTTAACGTGTACTTGATGTTGCACTCCAAGAAGCACACGATACTTCACAAATCAACCAACTGATTCCAATGGCATGGAAACCACGACGATTGGAGCTGATGGATTTGTTGCAGGTAGAAAAATAACAGAAATAAAGTAAATAAGTTTTTTACACTTTTAGCCACCTAAATTGGAACCAAGTAATCAAGTATGAAAAAAAGAACGTCTAATGAACTATTGCTAAAGCTACGAATATTGCTGAATATTAGTATCAAAAGCGGTAGGTTGGCCACTGTACCTCTTGCAGAAATGGTCGAACAGGAAGTGTACCTGCGTGCGTGGATACTCACAATATCCTCAGACGTCGGGTATTACATGGTTGGACCAATACCCTATTTAGTCTTTAAATATGTAAAAAGTTAAAGAAGCTTGAATCTTTACATAAATTATTATTGTATCTATACGAATAAAAATATCGTACTTTGGAAGTGACAAATGTTAACTGGGGAGGTTTGGAAATGCGTTTCGTCTCGTTCATTGCCTCACTAAATTACTCTTTTTCCTATCAACACAAAGAGAAAAAGAACCTCTTTGCAATCAACTATAGTTGGTGGAACTAGGCCAAGGGGTTGATCCGCTATTAATGATTGTTGAAATGACATAAAACTAGCTTATAGCCTAGAAATATTTTTTCCCCATTTGGCTTATATAAAAAAAAACTAAATTTATCCAGGTGTAGAAAAAGATCTTGGATGATTACCTTGACTATTTCATCAAAATCAGGCCGAAGATAAGCGAGCAGTGAATTTTTCTTTCATTATTTTTGACTTTTAACCTTAGGTTTCAATGTTCATTCCTTGCTTAATATAGCTCCTACCTGCAATCCAATGGTACCCCATTGGAAAGAGCAGAAAAATGCTCACACTTGTGTACTGTATTTCCCAGCTTCCTGGGAAAATGGGTCGAGCAAGGAGGAATTTCACAAATACCTAAATAAAAAACAGTCACAGCTCCAGGATTTCACCAAAGACAATCAAATATCCTAATGTTATTACTGGTATTTTCCCTACCAGCCACCATCCCCTCTCCCCAACCCCTGCTTCCGTAAAATTCCCTCTATTTAATATGCGGCCGCTGTTAAATTTCCCATTTGTTTATTTTGACTTTTTTTTACAGGGTGCCAGAGCGGTGATCCAGTGAGCTCCAGCAGCAATGCACCCCTGATTACATCCACAACTGATCTCAAGTTATATGGCAAAGCTTGAACTAGAGCCAATGGTAATGTTTCCAGGTGCTCAGTTGCTTAGTTGGGTGTGATTGGATTACAGGTGGGAGGCCATTTAAACCAATATATATTGCTTTAATCAGATCTGCCTTTGATTATGAATGTATTACCTATGGGTCAGCCTCACCTGCAATCTTAAAGCCTCTAGAGAAAGTTCAAGTCCAAGTATTGAGATTATGTTATGGTGCTATTATATTGTGGTGGCATTACTGGTAGAAATGAGTAAAGTACCCTTACTGTTGCAAGGGGCGGCTGGAGGAAGCGGACCCAAGTGCAGGACACAGGCATGGAGACAGGACCTGGACTTGACCTTGGACTTGGACACAAAGAGAGAGAATACCCAACTCGGAGTAGCGGCAAACGGCCGGACCTACTCAGCTGGAAACGAGACAACTAAACCAAACAATAACAGACAATACGTATCTTGACACAAAGAAGCTCATGAAGCAGCAAACGGCCGGTAATCACTTGACTGGACACGAAGACTTGACTTGGATTGAGACTCGGAGCCTTCAAAACAAAACAATGACAGACCACTCGCATCCCAGCTCGCAGCAGCAGCAAAACGGTCAGCAACACTCAGCTGGACACAAGACGACAAAAACAAACAACAGACGATGCGAATCTTGACACGGAGAAGCTCATGAAAACGGTCCCTTATTCTTGGTGGGTCAGAAGACGGTCCCTTATTCTTGGCAGCGCAGAACATTCATCGCTGCCCTGGCGATGGTGACAGACCAGCCACGAGTAGCTGTAAGCCGGGCTTTTATCCTGCTGGTTCGGATGAAGATCAGGTGCCCTAATCAAGGAGCCTGGTGGAACACGAGGAAAATGAAATTAACTGAAATGAGTAGTTAACGGACCAGATCATGACACTTACATTTATGCAGGTTACAGTCGGCAATGGTTTATTGCTCTATGTAAGAGAACATAAAGTTGGTCATTCAATATTGGCAACATTAGAAGAGTTTTTGGAGCACTATATTGGTAGGTTTTCAGAATTGGGTGGATGGAAAATGAATGGGCACAAAACCCTGAGTTGTTTAATGTGGAAGGTGACCCCGGTGTACCCTTTTCTGTCACTCCATGGTTTTTCCCTTTGCCTGTGGTTGATTTGGGCTTTCAGGAAAAGATCACACTGAGAAGTGATTGTATATCGGGGAACAGGAAGTTCAGCAATTTATGCAAGGCAGATATTATGAATTTTTATAATTCTACACAGATGGTTCAAAAGATCCAGTCATTCAAATGTATGTTTATATTCCAAAGTTTTGGGTGACTATTCAGAAAAGATTATTAGACAAGGTATCAGTATTCACATCTGAGATTATTGCTGTCATTTTAGCCATGGAGTAGGTTGACAATGAGTATGCCCTGATTATGTACTTCTATGCTCCAATTCATTCTTGGTCTTGACATGTCTTAAAACAGGTACTGTATTTCAAACTGTTTCAAACAGGTATGTCAGACATTCTTCTTGAGATTGGACAGCTGTTGAGGCTGGGTGCAGGCTCGTGTATTCATTTCTTATGGGTCCCTGCCCGTGTTGGGGTTGAAGGAAACTAGGTGCAGACATTCTAGCCAAGCAAACACTTAAAATTAAGGATATAAATATAGTCATGCCTTTGCACAAGGAGGAGGTGAAAGCCATAATTAAAATGTCTGTTTTATCACTAAGGCAACAAAGTTGGGATAAGGAAGAAAGGACAGCATTGATATAAAATTCTGAGAATGGTGGGAAGTCAGCTGGGAGATAGCTATGAAAGGAGGGAATATGTTATACTTTCATTTATGTATTGGTCATACTAGGTTGCATACTTCGTTCAGAATTAAAATGCATGATGTGGCCACTTTTAGGGAGTGCAGTTATCAAAAAATGGGGCAGCATGTGTTTGAATGCAGTTCCTCTGAGGTGAAAGGAAACATCTGATTGCTCAATTGAGATCTTTGGGACAAACACAGTGGAAACATGGAAAATTTGTTAAAGTGCCATTGCCATCATAAGTGCGTATTTGACTTTTTGAAAAGCATTAGACTTTCGGTGGGCAGGGGAATTTAGTAACTCTTTTTCATAGATGATGCCTGGTCTGCTGAGTTCCTCCAGCATTTTGTGTAGGTTGCTATACATCCTGTCTCTTTGTTCCACGCTTGAACTCAGTAGGTGGCGGTAACGCACTATGATGTTCTGCCAACCGCCATTAAACTTTACAAGAACTGGTTTCCGAGACTTTTGCATGCATCCACTCCCACGGGAAAATATGCCGTGAATTGGGCTTTTCACCAAAGCTACATGCACCCTAACCCTAATGCAATTTTTATCACCACAATGATGACGAATACTGTACGACTGGGCGGCCGAGATTGCCAACGCAAATCGCGCCCGAGCGTACGCCGTCTCTCTGCGGTTAGGGCACTCGGCGCGCATGCCCGGCGGTCCCGCGGACGTCCTCCTGCTCGCTCGCTGTAGTTCCACTTGAGGTCGCTGGGTGTGCTCGCGGTCCGGGTCCGGGTCCCGGGCTCGGGGGTGGGCTCCCGATCCGCGTCCGCCCCAATATGGATCTGGAAGCGAGCGGTAGCGAGGGCTCCGGAGCTCGGGACTCGCAGGCCTTACCCCAGCCCGATTACACGGTGTCTCCCTCGGCAGCGCCGTCGTGCCAGAAAGCGGCACCGGTAGTCAGGACGGACCCGGTGGCCGACGCCAGAGGAGGGAGAGGCGGCGGTGACGTGTCGACCTGCAGCGGCAGTACTGGAGCCCGAGAGTCGGACTCCTTCATCGGGACCGTACCCGTTACCGTCTCCCTGGAGAACGTCGACGGTCAGCACAGGTACGGCCAGGAGCGGCATTGAGAGTGCCGCTAGCTTAGTAGCACCCGTAAGGACCAACGGAGAACAGTCCATTCGGCCCGACTATTCTTTGTTGATACTGATATTTCATAATTTTCCCTCCCGTTCCGTGTACTCTTGGCGGATCTTCCCGTCTTTTGAGTGCAGGATCCGTTTCATTTACCACCCACCATAGTGAATTGCCATGTGCCGGTTTCAGTTTCCATTCGAGAAACTTTAGCTGAAAGATCTGAGCTGATGAAATGCTGTAATGTTGGAGGTGCTGCCTTTGGATGACGGCGCACACTGAGATTTTGTCTACTCTCAGGGGTTCTAAATAAAAGAAACCGATGTCAATATTTCAAGGGGAAGGGAGGTAGTTGGCAATAGGGCAACAGGCACAAAATACTGGAGGAACTCGGCAGGCCAGGCAACATCTATGGATAAAGATAGTCAACGTTTCCGGCCAAAATCCTTTGGCAAGACTGGGGAAAAAAAGCTGAGGAGTAGATTTAAAAGGTGGGAGGAGGAGTGGGTGAAACACCAGGTGATAAGTGAAAAGTGGAGGGAGAGAATTGGAGTAAAGAGATAAGTTGATTGGTGAAAGAGACAGAAGGCCATGGAAGACTGAAAAAGGGGGGAAGGAGCACCAGAGGGAGTGATGGTCAGTCAAAGAGATAAGGTGAGAAAGGGGAAAGGGGATGGGAAATGGTGAAGGTGGTGGTGGGGGCATTACCAGAAGTTTGAGAAATCGATGATCATGCCATCATGTTGGAGGCTACCCAAAAGGAATATAAAATGGCCTCATCATGACAGTGGAGGAGGTCATGGATGGACATATCGGAATGGGAAGTGGAACTAAAATGGGTGGCCACTGGGAGATCCTGCTTGTTCTGGTAGAGAAAGTGTAGATGCTCAGCGAAGCAGTCTCCTAATCTACATCAGGTCTCACCAATATACAGGAGGCCACACCGGGAACACCGAACACAGTAAATGATCAACAAACTCACAAGTGAAGTGTTGCTTCACCAGGAAGGACTGTTTGGGGCCCTGAATGGTAGTGAGGGAGGAGGTATAGGGGCAGGTGTAGCACTTGTTTTGCTTGCAAGGATATGTGCCAGAAAGGAGGTCAGTGAGGAGGGATGAATGAACAAGGGAGTCATGTAGGGAGCGATCCCTGCAGAAAGCAGAAAGTGAGGGGGAGGGAAAGATGTGTTTGGTGGTGGAATTCAGTTGGAGGTGGCGGAATTTTCGGAGAATTATGTACTGGACATGGAGGCTGATGGTGTGGTAGATGAGGACAAGAGGAACCCGATCCCTTGTAGGGTGGTGGGAAGATGGGTTAAGAAGACGGGTGAAATAGAAGAGATACGGTTGGGGGCAGCATTGATAGTGGAGGAAGGGAAGCCCCTTTCTTTGGAAAAGGAGCACATCTCTTTCATTCTGGAATGAAAAGCCTCATCCTGAGAGTAGATGCGGCAGAGCTGGAGGAATTCAGAGAATAGATAGCGATTTTACAAGTAGCAGAGTGGGGTAAGGTGTAGTCCAGGTAGCTGTGAAAGTCTGTGGGTTTGTTATAGATATCAGTGGATAAGCTGTCTCTGGAGATAGAGACAGTGAGATTGAGAAAAGGGAATGGAGATGTCAGAAATGGACCAGGTGAATTTGAGGGCAGGGTGGATGTTGGAGGCAAAGTGGATGAAGTCGACGAGTTCAGCATGGGTGCAGGAAGCAGCACCAATGCAGTCATTGATGTAGTGTAGAAAAAATGCTGCACGGTCACCAGTGTAGGCTTGGAACATAGATGGTTCCGTGAAGCTGACGAACAGGCCAGCATAGCTGGGACCCATGGCTACCCCTTTTGTTTGAAGGAAGTGGGAGGAGCCAAAGGAGAAGTTGTTTCAAGAGAAGACAAGTTCTGCTAGGCAAAGGAGAGTGGTGGTGGACGGGAACTGGTTAGGTCTGGTGTCCAGAAAAAAACAGAACTTTGAGGCCTTCCTGGCAGGTGATGGAGGTGTATAGGGACTGGACATCCATAGTAAAAATAAGATGATGAGGGCTAGGGAACTTCAAGTCCTTGAAAAGATAAGGAGTGTGTGTGTGGTGTCACAGATGTAGGTAGGAAGGGTCTGAACTAGGGAGGATAAAACAAAGTCAAGGTATGCCAATTATGAGTTCAGTGGGGCAATAGGGCATAGATGTTTGTATGCACAAGTATAATCTATACAATCCGAATGATGCTTATACGTGGTCATATCCAGAAAGCAGAGTTTGATTTCCAGTCTTTTTGGTCCCATTGCCACTGAAAGCTTTTCTTTGTCAGTAGTTGTTAAGCTATGGCTAACCATGTTAGTCAAATGAAGGCAAATTCCAATCTTTGATATGGAGTTTCTGCATCTGGAGCATTAGGATCATCGTGGCATCATAGACACCACCATCAGCGACTAACCTGAATGCTGCTCTGTTGTCATAGCTTGGGAACAAAGTTACTTTACCATCTCTGTCCTAAACGGTACATGGCAAGTAGGAGATGTCCAGTTCAAAAAAACAAGGTGATAGGTTTACTTCTATGGCTTTGCTATCATGAATGAATAATCTGAGTCTTGACAGCTACTACTTTGCTATACTGTATATGAACATCTCATGACATGTTGGCACACTCATATAAGGAAATAGTGTTCTGTGCTCAGAATCAGGTTTATTATCACTGACTCGTCGTGAAATGTGTTGGTTTGCGGCAGCAGTACAGTGCAATGCAAAAAAATTAAGTTACAATAAGAAATATAAAAATTAAGTAATACAGAAAGAGAGCAAAATAGTGAAGTAGTGTCTGTAGGTTCATGGACAGTTCAGAAATCTGATGGTGGAGGGAAAGAAGCTATTCCTGAAGTGTTGAGTGTGTGTCTTCAGGCTTCTATACCTCCTTCCTGATGGTAGTAATGAGAAGAGGGAATGTCTTGGATCATGAGGGTCCTTAATAATGGATGCTGTCTTCTTGAGGCATCGACTTATAAGGATATTCTCTTCAGTACATGCATTTCAACTCTGAAAGTTGTGGATGTAGTCGAGGAGTTTTCTACATTGGCTCTGGTGGTGTGGGGACTTCTGGCCAAAGGAAGATGCTGCACAACATAAAAGGCAGGGTTTGAAAAGATGCATCTCTCTGACAAGGTGTGATTGGTAAGTGAGGAATAGGGAACATTAACTCCAATGGGATGTCCTCTTGACTTAATGTCTGCAGCATGACCTTATCATAACCAATACACTATTTCATCAGAGATACAAGAACAACAAATCAGGACAACTGATCCAAATACTGGTATGTATTGGATTATGTCATTGTCTGAGTAAGAGGCTGCATTACCCATGCTGTGACATTTAACAATGTCTCTTGGATGGGCTACCATTTTATTAACTTTGTTAACTCAATTAATCTGCCTCCAAAGCATCAACAACAGAAATAATCAATGTAAGAAAATCATTGTTGAAGGTCCAAGGCATTATAAAGAGAACTCCTGAGACATAACCTGCTGACCTCCACCAACAGGAACCATAAAGTGGCCACAACATCTGAACTTTCCTAAAGTCCATCATAGTTAGCATCAGGAAAGAGACTCTTAGGATTCTGCATCAGAAAGAACCAGAACTGATTTGAGAAGTGTGGACTGACTTCAGATACCGGCAGTATCTGCCCTAAAGTTCTTTGATTTAGCAATGAGGAAATTCGGTCTTAAATTCATCATTGCTTCTCCCATGTTTGGGAAGAAGTAGATATTCCACGGGACTTTGAAAAATGCCATAATTGAGACCGCTATCAAAAAAGGAGACAAATATGACTGGCTATAGTCTACCATGGAAAATCATCGCCAAGATCCTCCTCAACTGCTTCGTGAAGTGGACAAACAGCTGTTCTCTGAATGGCATAATGGGTTCGGTTCGTCTGGGGGCTTTGAGAAATGCAGGGAACAATGCTAACTATTATACGTGGCTTTGTTTGACTTATTGAAGCTGTTGATTGTGTCAATCAAGAGGGTGTGGGCCATATGCCTCAAATTTGGCTGCTTCTCAAGATTCCTGGATTTCAGTGCTTTAAAAGGGATAGAGAGGGTGGAAAAAGGGGAGGAGGGGTGGCATTACTGGTCAGGGATACTATTACAGCTACAGAAAGGGTGGGTATTGTAGCAAGATCCTCTTTTGAGTCAATATGGGTGGAAGTCAGGAACAGGAAGGGAGCAGTTCCTCTACTGGGGGTATTCTATAGGCCCCCTGGTAGCAGCAGAGATACAGAGGAGCAGATTGGCAGGCAGATTTTGGAAAGGTGCAAAAATAACAAGGTTGTTATCATGGGTGACTTTAATTTCCCTAATATTGATTGGCACCTGATTAGTTCCAAGGGTTTAGATGGGGCAGAGTTTGTTAAGTGTGTCCAGGACGGATTCCTGTCACAGTACGTGGACAGGCCGACCGGGGGAATGCCATATTAGATCTAGTACTAGGTAATGAACCGGGTCAGGTCACAGATCTCTCAGTGGGTGAGCATCTGGGGAACAGTGACCACCGCTCCCTGGCCTTTAGCATTATCATGGAAAAGGATAGAATCAGAGAGGACAGGAAAATTTTTAATTGAGGAAAGGCAAATTATGAGGCTATAAGGCTAGAACTTGCGGGTGTGAATTGGGATGATGTTTTTGCAGGGAAATGTACTATGGACATGTGGTCGATGTTTAGAGATATCTTGCAGGATGTTAGGGATAAATTTGTCCCGGTGAGGAAGATAAAGAATGGTAGGGTGAAGGAACCATGGGTGACAAGTGAGGTGGAAAATCTAGTCAGGTGGAAGAAGGCAGCATACATGAGGTTTAGGAAGCAAGGATCAGATGGGTCTATTGAGGAATATAGGGAAGCAAGAAAGGAGCTTAAGAAGGGGCTGAGAAGAGCAAGTAGGGGGCTTGAGAAGGCCTTGGCGAGTAGGGTAAAGGAAAACCCCAAGGCATTCTTCAATTATGTGAAGAAAAAAAGGATGACAGGAGTGAAGGTAGGACCGATTAGAGATAAAGGTGGGAAGATGTGCCTGGAGGCTGTGGAAGTGAGCGAGGTCCTCAATGAATACTTCTCTTCGATATTCACCAATGAGAGGCAACTTGATGATGGTGAGGACAATATGAGTGAGGTTGATGTCCTGGAGCATGCTGATATTAAGGGAGAGGAGGTGTTGGATTTGTTAAAATACATTAGGACAGATAAGTCCCTGGGGCCTGATGGAATATTCCCCAAACAACAGGAATTCTGCAGATGCTGGAAATTCAAGCAACACACATAAAAGTTGCTGGTGAACGCAGCAGGCCAGGCAGCATCTCTAGGAAGAGGTGCAGTCGACGTTTCAGGCCGAGACCCTTCGTCAGGACTAACTGAAGGAAGAGTGAGAAATATTCCCCAGGCTGCTCCATGAGGCGAGAGAAGAGATTGCTGAGCCTCTGGCTAGGATCTTTATGTCCTCGTTGTCCACGGGAATGGTACCGGAGGATTGGAGGGAGGCGAATATCCCCTCGTTCAAAAAAGGTAGTAGGGGTAGTCCGGCTAATTATAGACCAGTGAGCCTTACATCTGTGGTGGGAAAGCTGTTGGGAAAAGATTCTTAGAGATAGGATCTCTGGGCATTTAGAGAATCATGGTCTGATCAGGGACAGTCAGCATGGCTTTGGTAAGGGCAGATCGTGTCTAACAAGCCTGATAGAGTTCTTTGAGGAGGTGACCAGGCATATAGATGAGGATAGTGCAGTGGATGTGATCTATATGGATTTTAGTAAGGCATTTGACAAGGTTCCACATGGTAGGCTTATTCAGAAAGAAGGCATGGGATCCAGGGAAGTTTGGCCAGGTGGATTCAGAATTGGCTTGCCTGCAGAAGGCAGAGGGTGGTGGTGGAGGGGGTACATTCAGATTGGAGGATTGTGACTAGTGGTGTCCCACAAGGATCTGTTCTGGGACCTCTACTTTTAGTGATTTTTATTAACGACTTGGATGTAGGGGTAGAAGGGTGGGTTGGCAAGCTTGCAGACGACACAAAAGTTGGTGGTGTTGTAGATAGTGTAGAGGAGTGTCAAAGATTACAGAGAGTCATTGATAGGATGCAGAAGTGGGCTGAGAAGTGGCAGATGGAGTTCAACCCGGAGAAGTATGAGGTGGTACACTCTGGAAGGACGAACTCCAAGGCAGAGTACAAAGTAAATGGCAGGATACTTGGTAGTATGGAGGAGCAGAGGGATCTGGGGGTACATGTCCACAGATCCCTGAAAGTTGCCTCACAGGTGGATAGGGTAGTTAAGAAAGCTTATGGGGCATTAGCTTTCATAAGTCGAGGGATAGAGTTTAAGAGTCGCAATGTAATGATGCAGCTCTATAAAACTCTGGTTAGGCCACACTTGGAGTATTGTGTCCAGTTCTGGTCGCCTCACTATAGGAAGGATGTGGAAGCATTGGAAAGGGTACAGAGGAGATTTACCAGGATGCTGCCTGGTTTAGAAAGTATGCATTATGATCCGAGATTAAGGGAGCTAGGGCTTTACTCCTTGGAGAGAAGGAGGATGAGAGGAGACATGATAGAGGTGTACAAGGTAATAAGAGGAATAGATAGAGTGGATAGCCAGCACCTCTTCCCCAGGGCACCACTGCTCAGTACAAGAGGACGTGGCTTTAAGGTAAGGGGTGGGAAGTTCAGGGGGGATATTAGAGGAAGGTTTTTTACTCAGAGAATGGTTGGTGCGTGGAATGCACTGCCTGAGTCAGTGGTGGAGCCAAATACACTAGTGAAGTTTAAGAGACTACTAGACAGGTATACGGAGGAACTTAAGGTGGGGGCCTATATGGGAGGCAGGATTTGAGGGTTGGCACAACATTGTGGGCCGAAGGGTCTGTACTGTGCTGTACTATTCTATGTTCTATGAAGTCATCCTTATGTTTGTGACTAGAAGGGAACTGAATTCTTGATGCATTGGTCTGCCATCTTCATGAAGTCAGTTATGCAAGCAGAATCAGATGAGGTGTCTATTAGCTTCGGCTGCTTATACCATACATAAATTTGTCTCTGTGTAATCTAAAACCTTGCAGAGTTGCAATATTGTGGTTCATTGTTCGCCCAATTTTTTCTTTGTATTTTCTTTTTCTATTGAAAACATGTGAGTTGACATACCCTAGTAAACAGGCTGACTGCAGAACTGCAAACTGAGTGAGTGTGCAAATGTATTGGAGCCTGTTTCAGAGTACAGCTACCTTGCTGTGTTCCCTCAACATAACCTTCACTGAGTAAGTTTTGTTTTTCAACTCTAGGTTGTCTGTGAAGCATACTTGTGCCTGAATTCTTGTTCTCTTCTACTTTTCTACAAATGGTGGCATGATATTCAAGTAACGTTTCAATTTTACAGCAAGCATCTCCTGCTGTGGTCCAAAGTAACAGTGCCTTGTGCTAATTTCTTAATATAGGTTGGTTTAGCTCTTTCAGTGATCGCTGCCGCACTTCTCCGCTTGGCCTCTGAGCTGATGTGTCATTACCTACACACAAATGGACTCATTGACTTCTCAAGCTAATGGTGTTTTCTACCATTTCTGATGCTCGTACCTTACCAACACTTTTTTTTTAAGAATTCCACAAGGAGCACAATGTAGCAGTGGCCCTTTGAAGACGGTGCTGATGAAGGGTCTCGGCCTGGAACATCGACTGTTTATTCTTTCCAATAGCTGCTGCTTGGCCTGTTGAGATCCTCCAGCATTTTGTGTATGTTGCTTTGAAGATGCAACAGTGATGACTTTTCTCACTAGTGCCTTGACCTTTGCCTTCTTTAAAAACTGTGGATTCTGGTTAATTGTGCCATTGGTTAATCAAAGCTCCTGCTCATTTGAGACAACTCTTTAAGAACAAAAGCAGATCGAGACAAATGGTTGGGATTCCTTTTGCTTATTTGGGACACTGCTGCTTAATTGGGACAGAAGACAAACTGTTTCTAACTACCGTCAGTCACATGCACTTGTTTGGCCATTAGACGCTATACCATGCTTAGAGCAAACAGTTTTAAACTAGTGTCAGTTGTGTGTGTCTGTGATCAAAAAGCAGTGATTATTGTCACTGATAGTTGGCAAGAAATAAGCAGCAAGACAATTCCAGATTTTCTCGCTTTAAGCATTTAGGCTTGGAGATGCTCCGCGGAAGTGGTTATGACTGAAAATGAAATAATTTCTCTACTTAAACAAGTTAGTAACTGCAAATAATTTGAAGGACAATCATGTATTTAGTCATATAGTGCAAAGTAGGCCTTTTAAGCCACGGGCCCCCAGCAACCCTAACCTAATCACGGGACAATTCACAATGACCTATAAACCGACCCGGTATGTCTTCGGACTAGTTTGTTCTGTAAGTCATTTAAATACATAATCTGTTACTCAGTTTGTCTTTTTAAACCTTTTTAATTTAATTCCATGAAACTTCAGCTGATTGGGGCAGTTGCTTAATTGGGCCAAAATTGGTCCTGATGTGTCCCAGTTAACTGGAATCCAGTGTAGTAGCATTGGAGGCACAACAAAGGAAATTTACCAGGCTAATTCATGTGATGAGAAGGTTGTCCTATCAAGGAGCTAGGTAGTTTGGAGTTTAAAAGAATGGAAGATGATCATATTCAAACATAATATCCTAAGCAGACTTGATTAGATAAATGTTGAGATTCAGACTTGTGGCAGAATTAGGAACAAAAGACATGTATTCAAAAAAAGGGGACAGTCATTTTAAGCCGTGGTGCTTGGATATGTTTTTGCCGATAGTAAATCTCTGGCATTCCCTGCCACTGAGAATGGTAGAGGAAAGGTCATTAGATATACTTAAGGTGGAGATAGGTCAACATTTGAAATGTCAAGGAATTGAGGATAATTTGAAATTAACGCTGAAGAGTTGAGGCCAACTTAAATCAACCTTGATGCTATTAATTGCTGATGTATTGAGGGTCAGGTGGCTTACTCCTGCTTGTACTTGTGTTTTTGTGCCAATTAATTTCAATACTGAAAATTGACCTCATCACACAATTGCAGTGTAGTTGTGGGTTGATCTTGTGTTTGAAATGTTGCATCCTCAAACCATAATAATGTACTGAACATTAGGATTTTCAACACAAAGGTGTTTATATAATCGGAAAAGCATGGCATAAACACCACATGATATTAAGTTTTAAAAAGTGATGACATCATTAAATAAATGAACTGTTTGCATTCTGTCAAAACACCATTAATAAAGTAATTGTTTCAGGATTTATGAAAATAATTTTGTTAATGTATACTGTTGAGGTTGAAATTGTAGAAATACAGAATTGACAAGGTAAATTAATTGTCAACTAATAACACTTCTGGTAATGTTTTTACATTGCTTTAATATTTGCAACTCTTTCAATTTTTTTTCCCCATTTGTAAAATGTATTTCTTGACAGTTTGTGCAAGTGTCTCTCTTGGCTCTCTCTTCTAAAGGCTTTTAACTTGATTCCTAAGCATTTGATTTTAATTTATAACCAGGAATAAAACTGTCTAATCTTATCAACACAAAATATTAAATTTCTAATACATAAATACCTTTGATTCATCATTCTCGTTCTTTTGTGCCACAGCTACCTTCAAATTGTCCTTCCAGAATAACTTTTGTAGTTGTTGTGACTTTAATTGTACTAATAAGTAACAGTTAAGAATTCCGTACTGTTGGTAAAATTTCGGAAGTAATTCCCATCATAGCATCATTTAGTACATTTTTACATACTGAAGTAGATTAAAATCAGTATGTTTTTGTTAAATGTGTTAATTGTTCCAAGTTTGTATTAAGAATACTTGCAACTATAGAACTTGAATCATACATGATGTTTGCCCAGCTCACACAACTCACACAATATGTATTGCCAGGAGCCAAACGTTGGGCATTGTTTGGAGGGAAGGACCAATATATCCTCTCAATCGACAAACTGTACAGCCTAATTGATTTAATAGTGTTGAGGTTCTTTGCCCTGAGTTTGTGATTTTGTTAATTCATTGTCTGATTTTTTTTTTTTTTGATAATGATTTCCATAAAACTCCACGGACCCTGCAACCTAAGTTACAAATCTGATCCTTGGTTTATTACAATCAGGAAAGGGTACTATACTTCAAAAGTTACCATAAGTATGAATCTAACTCTGATGGTAAAGCATAAAATAGAAATATTATGTCACAAGCTACAACTTTTGTTTGTTTTATTTCCTAATAGCCAAGAATAGTTTTTATCGAGCTTTTGGGATTATGGATCTGAATAATTTTAACAAGTGTGCATATTTTTTGAGGGAATGAGGGATCAAATGCACAAGGGTTATTAACCAGTTATAAATATTTGTTATTTTTGCACTTTTAAGCCATGGTTATAGCAGAATATTACTGACATTTTTATATGAAAAACTATTAGACTATTCAAGTGACTTTTTAATCAAAAACACAAGGACATTAATTTTCCTTTTTAAGATTTAATTTGTCTGCATTTTAAAATTTCAGAATAGTTTGTTTGGCGACAGATGCTAACGGTGGTACATTGTCTTATGTTGGCCAGCTCAATTCAGATGTGAATTTGGAACTGCAGGCTGCAGGTAAGGCACTTGTACATTGTGACAAAAGATATACTTTTCGTCAGACAAGTTTTAATTTGTGGGTATTTCCACTAGAACTAATACAGACTGACTGTTAAGAAATAGTGATAGGTAAAATAAATGAGAAAATGAACAGAAGAGTGGCCGACGTTTGTCCTAAAATAGAAAGCTTTGGGTACAAATACATTGTTAATATTTTAAAATTCAGGGCATTCATTGTTTTGACAACTGACTAAACTAAGGTATAATTTAGTCAGTTATCAGGTTTCTTTCACCTGTGTTCTCTCTAAGTTCCCACTAGACTAGGGATTCCCAACCTTCTTCATGCCACAAACCTCTACCATTAACCAAGGGGTCAGTTGACCCCAGGTGGGAACCCCTGTGTTTTACAATCTCTGCTGGGGAAGTATGAATTGCTTTAGGAGGTTTGTTTTCTGAAAGGATTTAGAATTGGGTTTAATATTACTGGGAGATGTCATGAAATCTTTTGCAGCAGCAGTGCATTGCAATACTTAATAATAATTTAAAAAAACGATATTCTACAATAAAAAGAACAAAATATGGTGAGGTGGTGTTCATGGGTTCATTGTCTATTCAGAAATCTGATGATGGAGGGGAAGAAGTTGTTCTTGAAACATTGACTGTTTCTTCAGGTCCTGTACATCCTCCTGGATGATAGCAATGAAAAGAGGGCAGGTCCTGGGTGAAGGGAGTTCTTAAAGATGGATGCCGCCTCTTGAGCCATAACCTTTTGAAGGTGTCCTCAATGCTGTGGAGGTTAGTGCCCATGATGGAGCTGGCTGAGCTTGCAGCTTTTTCCGATCCTGTGCAGTGGCCCCTCCATAGTAAGCAGTGATGCAAACAGTTAGAATACTCTCCACAGTACATTTATAGAAATTTGTGAATATCTTTGGTGATATACCAAGCCTCGTCAAACTCTCAATGAAATATAGCTGCTGTCATGCCTTCGTTGTAAATGCATAAATATGTTGTGCCCTGGATAGATCTTCGGAGATGTTGATATGCAGCAACTTGAAACTGCTCGCCCTTTTGACTTCTGATCCCTCGACGAGGACTGGTGTGTGTTCCACTGACTTGCCCTTCCCGAAGTCCACAGTCAGTTCCTTGTTCTTGCTGACATCAAACGCAAGATTGCTGTTGCAATACCACTCAATCAGCTGATCTACCTCGCTCCTGTGCACCTCCTTGTCACCATCTGAAATTCTGCCAACAATAGTGTCAAAGCAGATTTATAGATGGCGTTTGAGCTGTGCCTAGCCACACATCGCTCAAAGGTTCATTTATTATCAAACCATGTATCCATATACAATTGTGACATTTGTCTTCTCTAGATAGATGCAAAACAAAGAAAGAGCATGAAAGGCGTTCAGAGAGAAACATCAAACCCACCCCTCCCCCACACAAAACAGAACAAGAACATTGACCCCCACGAACAACCCCTCTCCCACGCAAATAACTAACAGAATATCAACCCCCAAACATCCTCCCCTTGCACAACATGGGTATAGAGAGAGTAGAGCAGTGGGCTAAGAAGCCATCCTTGAGGTATGCCAGTGTTGGTCAGTGAGGAGATGTTATTTCCGACCCGCACACAGTATGGTCTTCGGGTGAGGAAGTTAAAGATCCAGTTGCAGCGCGAGGTACAGGGGTGCAGATTTTGGAGCTTGTTGATTAGAACTTAGGGTATGATTGTGTTGAGCACTGACCTACAATCAGTAAACATCAGCCTGATGTAGATATTGCTGTTGTCTAGGTGATCCAAGGCTGAATGGAGAGCCAGTGAGATTGCATCTGTTGTAGACCTATTAGGTGGTAGGTAAATTGCAGTGGGTCCAGGTTCTTGCTTAGGCCTGGACCAAACTCTCAAAGCGACTGGGCAATAGTCATTGGGCACTGCTTTGATTGTTGTACTTTTTAGTGGGGGAACAACCTACAACTGTAGCAGTGAGAGATTAAAGATACCCTTGAACACCCCTGCCAGTTGGTTGGCACATGTTTTCAATGCCTTACCTGGTACACCATCTGGGCCTGACACCTTGTGAGGGTTGGTCCTTTTGAAGGATGTTTTGACATCAGCCTCAGAGACAGAGGTCACAGTATCACCTGATGCTGCAGGGATTCACACAGGTGTATCTTCCTCTCAAATTGTGCATAAAAGGCGCTGAGCTAATCTGGAACTGAAGCATCACATCCATTCGTGATGTTATGTTTTGCTTGTCGGAAGTACTGGCCTGCAAACCCTGCCAGAGCTGATACGCATGCAATTCCATCTCTAACCTAGATTGGAATTGGCTTTCTTACCCTTAAAATAGCTGCCTTTACTCGTACCTGGACGAGTTGTTTAGTTCTGGATTACCAGTCAAGAATGCCACAGATATAGCCCACAGCAGACAACAAATTTCCTGGTTCATCCACAGCCTTTGGTTTGGGTATGTCCGGTGTGTTCTGGAGGGTACACACTCATCCCTGTAGTTCTTGATGAAGTCAGTCACAACTGTGACATATTCATCCACATTCAAAGATGAGTCCCTGAATATTGTGCAGTCCATTGACTCAAAGCAGTCCTGTAAGCACTTCTCCGCCTTTCTTGACCATACCTTCTGGGACTTCACTGGTGCTCCGATCTTTAGTTTTTGCCTATACGCTGGGAGTAGAAGTTTAGCCAGGTGATCGGACATTCCAAGCTTGCGATGGCACAGTAAGTGTTCTTGCTGGTGGTATAACAGTAGTCAAGTTTGTAGGCTTCTCTGGTTCCACAGTTGAAATGTTGGTGGTAGTTGTTCAGAGATTTCTTCAAGCTGGTCTGGTGGAAGTCCTCCACAATGATAGGGAAGACATCAAATATATTCAGGTACTCAAATATGTCAAACCTGAAGTATTAGTTAGATTCTCAACTCTACTGAAAACAGGATTTAAAATGCAGCAACACACAGCTCGAATCACATCATCAAGTTCGCCGATGACACAACCGTGGTGGGTCTCATCAGCAAGAACGACGAGTCAGCATACAGAGAGGAGGTGCAGCGGCTAACAGACTGGTGCAGAGCCAACAACCTATCTCTGAATGTGAACAAACAAAAGAGATGGTTGTTGACTTCAGGAGAGCAGAGAGCGACCACTCTCCGCTGAACATTGACGGCTTCTCCGTTGAGATCATTAAGAGCACCAAATTTCTTGGTGTTCACCTGGCAGAAAATCTCACCTGGGCCCTCAACACCAGCTCCATAGCCAAGAAAGCCCAGCAGCGTCTCTACTTTCTGCAAAGGCTGAGAAAAGTCCGTCTCCCACCCCCCATCCTCACCACATTCTACAGGGGATGTATCGAGAGCATCCTGAGCAGCTGCGTCACTGCCTGTTTCGGGAATTGCAACGTCTCGGATTGCAAGACCATGCAGCGGATAGTGAGGTCAGCTGAGAAGATCATCGGGGTCTTTCTTCCCGCTATTACAGACATCTACACCACACGCTGTGCCCGCAAAGCTAACAGTATTGTGAAGGACCCCACAAACCCCTCACACAAACTCTTCTCCCTCCTGCCATCTGGCAAAAGGTACCGAAGCATTTGGGCTCTCACGACCAGACTGTGCAACAGTTTCTTCCCCCAAGCCATCAGGCTCTTCAATACTCAGAATCTAGACTGACATCTACATCATTTATTATTATATTGTAGTTTGTCCTCTACTGTGCCTATTGTCTTATTTATTAATTATTGTACTGCCCTGCACTGTTTTGTGCACTTTATGTAGTCCTGTGCAGGTCTGTAGTCTAATGCAGTTTTGATGTTGTTTTACGTAGTCTAGTGTAGCCTTGTGCTGTCTCACATAGTCTAGCGTAGTTTTGTGTTGTTTCATGTAGCACCAGGGTCCTGGAGGAACATTGTTTCATTTTTACTGTGTACTGTACCAGCAGCTTATGGTCGAAATGACAATAAACTTGACTTGAATATGTGCATTTAAAGTCAAACTGTTGTGGTTTGCCAAATAAATTAATTGCACAGTGAGAGCTGTGTTCTGGAATGGACTCTATGTATGGCTGCTGGAAACAGATTTAACTGTTCTCTCAAAAAGGACTTGAATACTCAAATTTTGGAGCTGGGCAACCTAACATTTTCTAATGAAATCCTCAAAGTCAAGTTTATGGTCATATGGACAAGTATGCACAGGTGCAATGAAAAACCTGCTTGTAGAGGCATCTCTGGCACATAGCATCATATAAGCAACATTCACAAGAAACCCATAAGTGTAAATTATATATATGGAAGCGTAAACAGTTGATGCTTGGGACCGAAACCCTTCATCAGGACTCTCGGCCTGAAATGTTGACTGTTTACTCTCTTCCATAGATGCTGCCTGGCCTGCTGAGTTCTTGCAGCATTTTGTGTGTATTACTGTGAAATCCAGCATCTGCAGATTTTCTTTTGAACGTAAATTATATGCAATTTTTACAAGAAAACACAAGTAGCAGGAACAAAAACATCCGTTTTTGTACAAGTGGCCGAAGTGTTCATAGTGTTGCTAAACTATTGCGTTTGCTATTTGTTTCAAGCATGGACTGGTTGAACTGAAGTCACTGATCTTGAACCTTCTGGTGTAGGACATCAGGCTTCTGTGCCTCAAGTCTGATGGTAGCTGTGAATAGTTGGCAAGATCCAGATCGTGGTGATTGATCATTAATGTTGCCTTCTTGAGGCAGTACCTCCTGTCGATACTATTAATGACAGGGACAGCGTATAATGTATTGGGCAGAGTCCACTCGTCCCTGTAGTTTCATACATTCTTGCCATTTGAATTGCCTCACCAAACCATGATATATCCTGTTAAGATACTTTGGACAGTATCTCTGTAGAAGTTTGATCGTGTTCAGTGATAAGCTGAATCTCCTTAAGCTCTTAAGAAATTAAAGACCCTCATGCACTTTTCTTATAATTACATCTATGTGCTGGGCCCAGGACAAGCATTTGATATGATAACTCCCAGGAACTTAAAGTTGCTGACTCACTCTCCTGCTGATTTTCCAATATCGATTGGTGTATATTTGCTGTCTTTCTCCTTCCTGAAGTCATTGAGCAGCTCTTTAGTTTTGCTGACATTGAGTGGGGGATTCTTGTTGTGGCACCACTTGACCAAGTGACCTATCTCACTCCAGTAAACTAATTGGTCCCTGTGATTTGTGCAATAATGGTAGTAGTTTGTAGTAAGTTTGAAAATGTCATTGGAGCCGTGCTGAGCCGCACAGTTATGTGTACAGGGCTAAGCAAGCAGCCTTGAGGTGCATCTGCATTGATGGTTAGTGAGGAGGAGGAGTTACCAATCCTCACTAATTGAGGTCTGCTGATGATAAAATAGGACTGCACCAGGGTCTTTACGTATCAGCAGACCTTGAATGTGCAAGAATGTGTGAAGCTACAGAGTTGCAGAGGCTCAGGTCTTGAAGCTTGATGATGAATTTGAATGGGATAATGTGGAACACCAGTAGCCCATGAAGGCAGTCTGATTTACAGGTTCCTGTTACCATATGGTCCAGAACAGAGTGAGGAGCCAGAGAAACTGCACCTGACTCTTCAAACTAAGTAGAATTTAATCAAAATTTGACACAAGCCCAGTGTTAATAAAGGTAAGTAAGATGACGGTTAATCTGCCCCATAGTGTTTTAGATTTTTTTCATTTTTGAAGTATTTGATCTTGCTCTATAACAGATCATTTCTGGGTGTCAGACACAGTGATATAGCTTTAGAATCACGTAATTACCATGTATGGATGGTAGATTATCTCCCTATAGTAGAATTGTGAATCAGAAGTGTTTTTGCATTATTTTGGTAGTTTCAGGATAACTTTTCAAACTTGCCTTTCCAGATTTCTCTGATTCACTAAATTTCCCAGCTGCCTTGGTGAGAATTGAGCTCTGGATGACTTGAAATATAACCACTATTTGACTTTATGCTTGGCATGGCAGCATTGCTCTTAATTGTGTATTTGTTTTTCTTGTCTAGCTGTTAATAAGCAAACTTGCATAAACACATAACCTCAATTCTAATCTTCAAATTTATGTGCAATGACTGATCATGTGGTGTAGTTACAGTTTGCCTGATTTAAGTCAGGGAATTCCTTGCTTGGGAGCAACTGAATGCTGGAAGTTCCTTTTGGAACTGCTGGCTATTCTGCTGAGTATCTTTTCATGTGTAGTTGTTTAATCTCTCATGGAGTTTACTTTCAAGTTGAGCACATGTCTTATCCAGTAAATTGTTAGCTTGATAATGTGCATTTGAACTGTAGGATCAGCTCTGTGCCTCACAGCAGCTGAAAATACAGAACTTTCCTTATGTTATAGAACATTTTAGAAATTAAACATAAGTTTTTGCTTTTGATGAAAATTATTGTGATTCTTGGCAAACTAGTTGGAGGATATTTCATTACTTGACATATGCATTCTGAAAATATACAGCTGTGGTTTTCAGGAATCCTGGCAGGTCATTTAATCTTCATAGTGTGTGATTCAAATTTTAGGGCCTTCCAGCTGCAAGGACAATTTATCTTTTGCTCTTCAAATTACAGCTTACATGTACTGTGACAGCCAGTGGCATACAATGACAAAGCTTGTACAAGAAGCATGTGCAGATGTGGGTCTATAATTTGGATGTGTCTAAATAAAAATTATTATAAATATGTTTTAGTGTCTCCACGGCCTTTGCTGCAGCAAGATGGTTTGAGTGCTATTTCAACAGGCAGTCCCCTTCTTCAGATTCGCCCTCTGGATGCAGGATCACAACAACTACAAAATGTTATTCTGGAAGGACAAATCGAAGGTAGCAGTGGCACAAAAGAACTGGAGAGTGATGAGCCAAAGGTATTTGTATTAGAAATTTAATAATTTTGTTTTAACAAAGTTAGACAGTTTTATTCCTAATCAAACACCTAAGCGATAGCAGAATGAGGTTACATTTTACGGTGCGTTCATTAATATAATGAAATCCCATGTCACATTTTGGACACCAGTTGATTCTTTGCAAGATTAAAGAAGCAGAGGTACAGCCAGCTCTTGGCTTTTGAATTCATTGCCAAATGTATTTATCCATAAAACTTAATTGTTTTAAAAGACAGCAACATTTAAAAGAAAGTCTGGATGAGTAAGCATTGTGAAGGAATGTTTTACATTCTGCTGCAGTTTACAATAAAATTTTGAGGAATCTTTAAGCCTGATAAGCAGAGGCTGATCAGATGTTTGCTTTAGTTAAAATGTAATGGCTCTAATTTCCTATTTGCTCCACCCATTGACAACCCCATAGATTTCATGCCACTTGTAGAATCATGCTTGACTTCCTCATTTTTTTGAATATTTTAGCAAAGATGACTGAATACCAATAGCTAGTGACCATTGAAGGTGGTGGTGAGCTAACTTGCATTGCTGCTATCCTTCTGTGTGAAGTGGGCAGTGAAGGCTTATTAATTGCATGGCTGGTACCACCACCATTTGTGTCATTCAGTTGTGCACAGGACCGAAAGATGCAGAAGGTTGTAAGTCTAGTCTGCTCCATCTTGGGCACTAGCCTGCAAAGTACCCAGGACATCTTTAAGGAGCAGTGTCTTAGAAAGGCAGCGTCCATTATTAAAAGACCTCCAGCACCCAGGGCATGCCCTTTTCTCACTGTTACCATCAGGTAGTAGTTACAGAAGCCTGAAGGCACACACTCAGCAATTCAGGAACAGCTTCTTCCCCTCTGCCATCTGATTCCTAAATGGACTTTGATGCTTAGGACACTACCTCACTATTTTAATATACAATATTTCTGTTTTTGCACATTTTTAATAATCCATTCAATATATGTAATTGATTTACTTGTTTATTATTATGTTTTATTTTCTATATTATTATCATTTTTTCTCTCTCTGCTAGATTATGTATTGTATTGAACTGCTGCTGCTAAGTTAACCTGATTCTGATTCTTATGTTCACACCCTATCACTGGGAATATCTTTATTTTCTCCACCACACACTGTTCTGCAGCTGATTTTAATCTTGCCTTGTTCTGTTAATCAAAACTGAAACGTTAGCTGAAATTCCCTCTCTGAAGATGCTGCCTGAGCAGCTGAATATTTTTAATGTGTTTTGTCTTTGTTTCAGATTTCCATCCTTAGCTTTTAGTTTTTAGTTTTAATCAGTGAGAAAATTATTATGAATAAGTGCAGGTTAAAAGCATTCTGTCTCAAAACCTGTGATGATTGCAGAAAGACTGATGTTAAAAGTGAATTGGATTAGTCCTGTTCTTAGTGAGCATTTGGGCATTTTTCCACATTTTCCAATAGAGTTGATGTTGTAGCTTGACTAGAACTGTGGCTAGTTCTGAAATACATACCATGATTATTATAACTCGAATATTGCCCGGTACCATAGATTATCCTGTATCCCATTTGTTAGTTTAGCTTTTGATATCATGTGAACTGGTTGAACACTGATATCATTGAAGGTGGCAATCTCAAAAAGAAGCCTGGACAGATTATTCACTCAGCATTTCTGGTTGAGCATCTGTTTTAAGCACACATATGCTATGCATTGATGTTGTTAAGAATTGGATGTTCTTGGAGGTACCTTGGCTCTGACCTCAAAGACCAGCAAGTTCTGACATCTCATGGCAAATTTGTCCTTCAGCCTGAGGAACTGACTTGTTGAAATGTGATCCACTGTTTGATTTGCCTTTGGGTAATTAAAATTAATTATATTGTCAGGTAAATTGAAAACAATATTTTGCTGAAATGTGACTTGGCTCCTGGTGTAACTATAATTATTTTGATTTTGGGGGTTGGAGTCCCTTTCATACAGGTAGAGACTTGGAGGCCCCCAAAGCCTCAGAATAAAATGGTGAGCTCTTCACAGCCTCCCAAGATCAAATAAAATGTTAGCCAACATTGGGATAATTTTTTTGTTATTGTTATTCCCATTGTTATTAAAATAATATGTACATTGTAATGTCTGAAAGTGGCAAAACACACAAAGTGCTTTAGAGTTGAGACTTTCCATTTGTTGCTATAATGTAAAGGCGACAGCTAATTTTTACACATCAAGCTTTCTCAACAAATAATATGAAATTTAACAGGTAACATGCTTTTCCTAATATTGACTAAGAAATAAATGTTGAATAGGTGAAAGGAAGAACTTGTGTTTAATAATAATGATCTAGTATCCTTTGCATTCACCTGAGCTTTGATCATTCTACTTTATATCTGGCATTACTGATAGACAGGCCGTCCTCGGGTTACAAGCGAGTTCCGTTCCTGAGTCCGTCTTTAAGTCGGATTTGTACGTAAGTCAGAACAGGTATATCCAGTATTATTTAGCGTCAGTTAGTCAAACGTTTGTCTTAGTGTATAGTATATATTTTACCTTTCTATGCATATAAAACACTTAAGAAACGTATGTATTTCAATAATTAAATCAGTGCGTTGCTTAGTAATAATCGTAACTTTCATCGGGGCAGGGCCTTTCACATGCTTCATTATTCTCACTTTATCCTTTAAAATTGTTCCGGTCGTTGACTGACTGTAGTTTAATGCTTTTCCAATGACCGATGGCGTTTCACCTCTTTCCGATTGCTTTATTATTCCCATTTTATTTTCAATCGTGATCGTTTCCATCAACAGAATAGAAACACTGTGGATTCAGCTGCAGCCACAGGCGGCGGGTCCTGACCTGAGCTCCCCCGGGTCCTAAAGTCCACCCGCAGTGAGACAGGTTAAATGGGACAAGTGGAAAAGGTGCTGACTGGAAAAGGGGGGGGGAGGGGTTCAGGGTGAATCTTGCTAATAAAAATTTAAGCTAAATACAAAGTTACACACTCAACACAGTGTTAACGGCAACGACTTAAAATGGCGAACAGTGTCGTGATCCAACTTAAAGTGGCGGATGGCACTCTCCTTCCTCCACACGTAAGTACGAGTTATTCGTAAGTTGGACATTCGTATCTCGGGGACTCCCTGTATTTCAGGATGGCTATGAAACATTCCTTTTTGTGACAGGAAAGAATATTTGCAGTAAGTTTTGTCAAGTTGTCCTGAAAAATTGACTTCATAATTTCTGTTAGCTAGTTTGATTTGAATTACAAACGTAGTAAGGTTGTAAATCACAAGGGAGAGGACATATAAATAGAGAATAGTAATTAGAAAATATCAGGCTTTTATGAATTTTTCACGTGTCCATGCTTCATCATGTAATCACTTACAGTGTCAACTATAATAAATTTAAGATGTGAAGTCTGAATTTTCTTAAAACATTGTTTTCTTGTATGGTGCTTATACTGAGTTTTCAAAATATAATCAAGACATCCAAAATTATCTTAAATTCCCCTACCTCTTTCAAATTCAGAAACGGAAAGGTGGTTGGCCCAAAGGAAAGAAGAGAAAGCCACCTAAAGATTTCACTCCTCCACGTGCTCCAACCACAGGGTAAGCAAATAATGTCTTGTTGAATGTCAGTTGTGGTTCTGCTACCTAAATACAGTTACGTTTGAAGTACTAACTTTTAATAAATTAACCAGTGACATATCTTATAAGTGTGACAACTCTATAATTCTAGAATAATGTTGATGCTAATTGACAAATCCCCAATGATGTATGTTTCTTGTCTGAAACTAAATACATTTTTGTAAGGGATTTCCTGATTTTTGGATAAACCAGTGTTTTATTATAAATGCAAATGAGCCTATTTCAGTAATTTTGGGTATCATCTTCATAACATGCAAAATCATCAAAATATATAGTGGTTACTTTTGTTAGGTACACCTGTATACCTGCTCGTTAATGCAAAAAACCTAATTAGCCAATCATGTGGCAGTGACTCAGTGCATAAAAGCATGCAGCCATGGTGCCTATAAAATGTATTCACCCCCTCTTGGAAGTTTTCATGTTTTATCGTTTTACAACATTGAAGCACAATGGATTTAATTTGGCTTTTTTTTACACTGATCAACAGAAAAAGACTCTTTCATGACAAAGTGAAAACAAATCTCTACAAAGTGATCTAAATTAATTACAAATATTAAACACAAAATAATTGATTGCTTAAATATTCACCATCTTTTAATATGACACACCAAATCATCACTGATGCAGCCAATTGACTTTAGAAGTCACATAATTAGTTATATGGAGATCTGTTTTTGGAGACCTGTGTGCAGTCAAGGTGTTTCAATTGAACGTAGTAAAAATACACCTGTATCTGGAAGGTCCAATAGTTTGCGAGTCAGTATCCTGGCAAAAACTACACCATGAAGACAAAAGAACACTCCAAGCAATTCTGCAAAAAAGTTACCAAAAACTGAGTGACTGGGCAAGAAGGGGACCAGTGACAGAGGCCACCAAGTGATCATTGACAACTCGGGAGGAGTTACAAGCTTCAGTGGCTGAGATGAGAGAGACTGTGCATTCAACAACTGTCATCAAGTGCTTCACCAGTCGTAGCTTTGTGGGAGATTGGCAAGGAGAAAGCCAATGTTTTTAAAAAAAAAAAAAAAAAAATTCACATGAAATCTCGACTAGAGTTTGCCAGAAGGCATATGGGAAACTCTGAAGTCAGCTGGAAGAAGGTTCTATGGTCTGATGAAGTCAAAATTGAGCTTTTTGGCCACGCACATCAAAAAAACAACATCCCTAGATAGATAGACATACTTTATTGATCCCGAGGGAAATTGGGTTTCGTTACAGTTGCACCAACCAACAATAGAGTATAAATATAGCAGTATATCCCTACAGTGAAGCATGGTGGTGGCTGCATCATGCTGTGGGGATGCTTCACTGCAGCAGGCCCGGGAAGAATTATGAAGGTAGAGAGTAAAATGAATGCAGCAAAATATAGGGAAATCCTGGAGGAAAACCTGATGCTGTTTGGTCTGTGACTAGGGAAAAGATTTGTTTTCCAACAAGACAATGACCCCAAACATAAAGCCAAAGCTACACAGGAATACCTGAAAAACAACACAGTTAATGTCCTGGAGTGACCAAGTCAGTGTCCAGACCTCAATCCAATTTAAAATTTCTGGCTGGATTTGAAAAGAGCTGTTCACTCATGATTCCCATGCAAACTGTCAGAACTTGAGCAGTTTTGAAAAGAATGAGGTAAAATTGCAGTGTCCAGATGTGTAAAGTTGATAGAGACCTATCCACACAGACTCAGGGCTGTAATTGCTACCAAAGATGTATCTTCTAAATACTGACTTCAAGGGAGTGAGTAATTATGAAATCAATTATTTTCTGTTTAATAATTGTAATTAATTTAGACCAATTTGTTTTCACTTTGACACAAAAGAGTCAAAAGCCAAATTAAATCCACTGTGATTTAATGTTGTAAAACAATAAAACATGGAATCTTGTGGGGGTGGGCAAATGCTATTTATAGGCACTGTATATGTAAATACATGTATCAAATGTAATTTATGAATTTCATTAATATCTGCTCTTGCCTAAGTTATTATGTGTAGTTAACACATCACAGGACCTAGTCCTTTGAAAGTTTTTCTTTAAATTTTTATAAATCGTGTGGCACTGATTTTGAAGAAGTTGTTTCTTAAATTCCTTGTAACTACCTGACAGGTATGTGTTATTCCTGAATGAACAGAGAGCCAAGCTGAAAATTGAACATCCAGAACTTCCTTTTACAGAGATAACTAAATTGCTGGGTACTCAGTGGTCACAACTGTCTCAGGAGGGTAAACAGGTGAGAAGTCCCATGTCATTATTTTTCTCACTAAACGATTAAAATCAATATTTAGGTTTTTTTTTTAATCTGTTGCATCCTTTGCTCTCCACCCAAATGTCTGGAAGGAAAATGGCTAGAGAGAAAGTAGAAGGTTTTTCTCTTGATTTTTCCTTAGGTGTATAATGTGAAGCTTTGACTGTTACTCTTTCATGTAGAGTTTATTTCTGTGCTTCTATTAACTAACATATATCTTGGTGCTGATGCAAACAAATATTGGTGTTCACAGATGTAACAGTAGCAGTAAATCTCCCTTTTGAATCTCTAGGTATATACGATTCTAAAAATTGAAGAAATAGAAGCACAAGAGCAAATTGATCTTTTACCATCTGCTCCTTTGTTGTACTAGCCCCATAACCCTTGATTCCCTTAGTATCGAAAAATAATCTCAAACTTTGCTAGTCCACTTTTGGATTTTCTGCTTTTCATTTAATAGTCTAGATATTTATTGAATTCTCCTTTTTAAAAAAAACACTTAACCGATATAAATACTAAGATAGGTCTTTAGTAATCTTTTTAGGGTAGTTCATAAACAGCCAAGAACCTATTATTAGCTGTAATCTTAAACTTCAGCTCTCACTTCAGTTTTAATTGGCTATCATACTCTGAGCCATTGTTGTACCATTTTCAGTGTATTCACTGATGTGATCCTGAGCCACCTTAGTATACTGTGTATGTCATTGGAACTCCATGTCATAACAACAAGGTTTGACTTTTCAGTTGTGGTTTGATAATTTTAGAGTATTTTTATTAGAAATTTTGTCTTTGAGAAATTTTGCAATGTTGATTTTATGATTGAAGTGTCATTGTGCCAGAATAATCTTGGCTGAAGCATTAAGTGTGCTCCAGGTTTTTGGTTAAATAATGTATAAATAGTCTGGGCCCTGTGATAAGATTTCTAATGTTAAGTTTGTAAAAAAGAAAAAAAATTAATACAAACCCCCTACATCTAACTTGGTTTGAAGTAGATAAATGTACTCTGCAGCAATGGCATTACTTCCACTAAGGGCTCTTTCATCTTTCCGGACAGAAGTACATTAACGAAGCAGAAAAAGACAAGCACCGATATATTGAAGAGCTGAAAGCATATCAAAATTCAGAGGCTTACCAAGCTTTCCTGAAAAGAAAGGCAATGAACAAAGTGAAAAACCTGTGTGGTAAGAGAGAAAATTATTTTCCTTATTCTTACACTGTTTTAATCAGGTAAGCTTTGTTTACAAAAGTGCTGCACCTAGAGTTTACTCAAACAGAAAACAACTTTGCTGGTAAGGGTGTAGATGGAGAAAGAAAAATAAATGAAATTAAAGATAAAACGCTGGAAATG
This sequence comes from Mobula birostris, assembly GCF_030028105.1. Taxonomy (NCBI): domain Eukaryota; kingdom Metazoa; phylum Chordata; class Chondrichthyes; order Myliobatiformes; family Myliobatidae; genus Mobula; species Mobula birostris. Next base: position 155,009,544 of record NC_092373.1, read on the forward strand.
TTCAGCAGGTCAAGTTGCATTTGTAGAGAGAAAACCTGAAACAGAGTTACCATTTCAGGTCCATGTAATGTGGATTGCTATTTACTTACAACTTCATTACTGAAGAATTTCAAATTTTATTTTTTAACCAAATAAAGCTTTAGGCTCTTCACAGATTAACTGATCTTTGTTCAGAGAAATTGAAATATATTTGTCAGTTTGCAGCTTCAGTTTAGGAGATTGTTTAGTGTTTATACTTGTGATATGTGCAAGAGCAGGCATACTACTAATGCTATAATTAAAAATACACCTTAATTTTAGCACTCTTTTTATTGTGTAAAACAGATCAAAATGTCCTGTCGGATTTCTGTTGGAAGTTTTTCATTTTAGTTATGGGTGGAAATTATTTTGAAGATATCTTAACAGCCTAGCAGTGTTTAACTATTTCACTGTTAACATGGAAACCAAAGCCATGCAATGTGAACTAATATTGAATTCATCAGCAGTGGAGATTATGGTGTTTAACTTGCTGAGCAGGAGATGTCTTCCTTTTTCTGGTGAGCCATTAGATTGTTGAGAATTTAAATTGAGCTTAATGTAAAATTGTACTCCAATTAGGTGTCGAATCTCTGGACACTGAATGTGAAGATGAAGCTGTTACAATGTCAGAAATAGGTGTAAGTAGAGAATTTATTACACTTAATCTATTGAAAATTATTCATATGTAATGATGAAAGGAGAGTAGAGATACATTAATGAAGCAGTCTGTACGGTAGAAGGAAGTTTTTTTTAAACCATAGTGTGGTCTTATTACCACTGGTACCTGAAAAGCAAATTAATATTTTTGAAGTATACATATTTCAAAGAAAGGTAGGGAAATTTAATAGTACTGAACATAGATTGGCTGCTATAAAACAATAACTAGAGAAGTTATTATTTTTACAGTTTTTAGGACATCATTGCTGGTCAGGATAATAGGTAAACTCTGCTACTTTCCAAATAGTTTTGTAAATTGTGTCATATCCACCGGGAAGGCTTTCTCGAATGTCTCAAAGCTGAATTTTTCAGTGCTGTACAAAGGTGCTGGTTGGTTCATGCAGCATGACTCTGGAATAGCTACTTAGCCAAGTCTAGTTTATTACTTGAATAACAACCTCTACAGTTGTGATAACATTGGACAGAAATAATTTGTGAAGATTATCCCAAGGTGGCTCTTTCAGTTTAAGACCTCATTAGTTAGATGTAAAAATCAATGAATTTGCAAATGTAAAACTATCAGATGCAGTGATTTTTTTTTTGTTAACGGATGGAAGTGAAGTTTCTGATGGTTTGGTAGTCTTGTCTTACGACCAGTGGTCATTGCCCTAAAACTAGGGAAAGTTTTTCAGGAATGATTTTAGGAAAGACCTCTACATGTGGAAGGTGATAAATAATATTGAAATCCTTTTGAAGTAACAGTTAATGCCATGTTATTTACCTTCATGTTTAATCTTATCAGAGCACTTGTGCTGTTGGCCCACAACCATTGAAGAGTGGCACAAACTTGAGGATCCAAAAACTTATTTGTATTACTATATATTCCAACGTATTTCTCGTGATCCTGAATAGTTGTGAATGGACTGGGTGTTGGTGGAAGTTATTATTAAGTAATTATTACTTCACATTTGCTATCACATTTACTCTTTCATATTGCACATGTGTAATGCCATGCGATACTTTATCTACTTGAGTGTCAATGCAAAATACACCAGATGAATGTTTTATATTCTTTTAGTCAACATCAACCTCTTGACCCTTGAATTGACATTGTTTTAAATGCTGATAATAGCGATGAAAATGAGTCAACAATTGGTTTAATTTGTATCCTGGATCTATAGTACTGCTTTTAAGTTGAAAATAATTTGTCAAGAAATGGTGTACGTCATCATTACTTTTGTTTCGAATTGATTCATTAACTGGATGTGTTTGTTTAAGCAGGATGAGGGAAACAATGACCTGTACTGCAAAACATGTAATCAGTATTTTAGTTCACTACATAACAAAAAGGAACATCTTTTTGGAAGACAACATCTTCAGAACTTGACAGGTAAAAGAATTCTATGTTTCCTGATCACGGCCATTAATAACCAGAAAATATATCATTGAAATAATAGCATCAGGGCCTTCAGCATACTAGTGACTTCAACATAGAAATTAAACAAGATTTTTTATTATTAAAATATGGATTTTCAATTTGTGTCATAACTGCATCTAATGACTTTAAAAATATATATTTAAGTCCATTGCAGACTGCATGATGTATGTAAGTCCATTGCAATCAATAAATTTTTAAAAATGATATAACATGCCAGTGTTCAAATAAAATTACTTTTGGTGTGTTCTGAAAATTCAAACTTCTGAGATAGCCATGATATTTTCTGTGTAGCTATAGTAATTAAAATATGCATAGTTATATTTATTTATATTCTATTTGGACACTGCGTGAAAATTTTAATAAATATATGGATGTGGAGCTTGAATGGGAAGACATATTGGAAAATAGAACTTTTAAATGATAGGAAATCACTAAATCTTTGTATTTGAAGAGTGCAATTTCCAAAAGTTTATGTACAAGTAGAGAAATTGATCAGTACACCAAATGTATTGTTTATTTCAAGTAGATTGAACTAGAAAAAGAAATCAGTCTTGTTGAAATTGTACAGAGTTTCCTTGAGAACACACCATGTGTTGTGGGTCTCTAGCTAAAGAACTAACCTGGCTTAGAAGTAGTGTGGTGTAGATTCACTTCATTGTTTCTTGGAATAAGATAGTTCTCCGAAGAACTCTGGTCCTGATGGAGAGTTTTGGCCCGAGACATCAACTGTTCAGTCTTTTCCATAGATGCTGCCTGACCTTTTGATTTCCTCTAGCATTTTGTGTGTGTTTCTCTGATTTCCAGCTTCTCATGTCTGTTTCTTCTGACAGGATAGTCTAGAACTAGAAGTCGGGCAAGGTGTTGTTTATTTAGGACGAGGTTAAGAAATTGCTTCACAGATTGTTATTTGTGTGGAAGGTGCATTTTCTCCCAGCGACTTTTGGAGCTTTCCCTGAACTTTTCAGTTTTCTTTTGCATCTCAAGGAAATGACAGTAAATTCACCTCGTATGTAGATGGGAGACAGGAGAGTTGAGGACACCTGATAGGCATGAGATAGATAATTAATTACAGAGAGATGACAGGGAATGGGACTGATGGAGTGTATTTCTGTGCATTGTTATTTAAGGGCCAAAGTTGTAGCAGAACAGATCACTTGTGGGATCAAGCAGTGGGGTCATACTCTGAAAGGCGAGACTGTAAAGAAATATGAAAAGTGTGAAGTTTGAGAATTCACTACCCCTTAGAGCAGCGGAAACCCTCTAATGAATACATTCAACCTGATGTACAAATTTTTTAAAATTTGGATTTGGGATGGAGTATCAGCCTATTTTACCTAATGATTGATCCCAAAGGAAATTACAATGTCACAGTTGCATTACAAGTGCAGAGATATCCAATTATACAAATATTAGAAAAGTAAGAAAGAATAAAAATTAAGTTATCTCAAACAGTCTAACAGGAGGGGTTATCACTTCCCCGGCTATAGGTTGACTCATTATAGAGCCTAATGGCCAAGAGTAAGAATGACCTCATATCGTGTTCTTTGGAGCTTCGCATTTGTCCTCGTCTTTTACTAAAATGGGTAGGCAACCTACGGCGCACGGACCAGATCCGGCCCACGAAGATATTTTGACTGGCCTGCGAGTGATTTTTCTTTATTCTGAGTGTTTCATGCAACCACACTGATGGACATGCATGGCGTCTTGTTACACTGGCCCCAGGTTCCGTTTTGTTCCAAACCAAACACTGGTATATACGAATGACGGGAAGGCAGGCTACCTATTAATATATATTAGATACTCTCCATGCATGTGCAGGTTTTCAGATGGGAACGTTCAATTTTGTAAACAGAAACAGCGTCACTGTTTTAACAAGAAATCCACGCCAAGTATCCAGATATTAACATGTGATACGATACTTGTTGAATAACTCGAGTTTCGAAATAAAATAAAATAAGAAAAAAATTCCAATGGCAATGAATGAAAAACGCAGGAAGGTAGACGCTGAGTGCCGAAAAAGCAGTGAAAATGAAGGAAATGCCCGTGCCAGCTACAAAGTCTCCAAACGTATTGCGGAAAAGATGAAGCTTTTTACAGATGGAGAGTTTGTCAAAGAATGTTTACTGGTAGTGGTGGATATTGTTTGTCCTGAAAAGAAATCTTTATTTGCATCTATCAGCTTGTAGGCAAGAACGATCACACGGTGAGTTGAAGAAATGTCAGCAGATGTTAAAAGTTGTTTAACGGATGCCTGCAACGAATTGCATTTTTTTTCAATTGCTCTTGATGGGAGTACAGACTTGAGAGACACTGCTTAACTTGCAGTGTTTGTGTGAGGAGTGACCTCAACTTTTCAAATTTTTGAAGAGTTTATTCAATTAATTCCTATGAAGAACACGATTACTGGAGCAGACATTTCTGAAGCTTTGTTGAAAATGATGTTAGAAATGAAACTTAATGTGTTGAAGCTAATTGGCATCACAACTGATGGAGCACCAGCAATGGTGGGACAGAAAAACTAAACTGAGTTCTTGGATTACTAATTGGCATCCTTGGTTAAGCACAAATGATTTTCTAGCATGTGTTATTCATTAATTTGAGGCAAAACATAACTAGTTGTATTTAAATGGATAATTCCCATATTTCAAGTTTTTTATGGCATTTATCTGGCCCACCGTCCGCTCATTAATACGCAATCCGGCCCACAGAGGCAAAAAGGTTGCTGACCCCTGTCCTGAAAGTTCTCCTCTGTTCAGCCATGGTGGCATACAGATGGTGAGAATCATTGTCCAGAATTGCCAGGGTTTTCTGTATGGTCCTTTGTTCTACCACAGCTTCTAGTGTGTTCAGTTTGGCACCTATAACAGAGCCAGCCTTTCTAATCAGTTTATAGAGTTGATGCCATTGACCCAGCATACCACTGCATAGAAGACTGTGCTAGTGACAACAGACTGCTAGAACATGTGAAAGGGAGGCCTACATACTCCAAAGGACCTCAGTCTCCTTAAGAAGTAGAGGTGACTCTGGCCCTTCTACCTGGCCACTGTGTTGGTGCTCCATTCAAGTCTGTCATCCAGGTGTACTCCCGTGTTCTTGTAAGTCCTCACCACATCCACATCCTCTCCATCAACAGTAACAGGAAGCAGTGCAGGCTTAATCTTCCTCAAGTCCATCACCACCTCCTTTGTCTTACTGATGCTTGCACCATTTGATGAAGTCCTCCACCAGCGCCCTGTATTCGCCCACCCTTTATGCACCAAACTATTGCTCAATCATCAGAGACTTTCTGCAGAAGACATGACTCAGTGATGTATCTGAAGTCCAAGGTATACAGGGAAACCAGGAAGGGAGCTAATCCAGTACCCTGTGGGGCCCCAATGCTACTTATGGCCACATCTGACACGCAAACTGTCTGCCAGTCAGGATACAATGGAAGTACCAACCTGCATTCAGTGGAGCTTTTCCTCCAGCACTGAAGGTCTGTGTGGTATTGAAGGCATTTGAGAAATCAAAAAACATGATCTTCACAATGTTGCCCTGCTTATCCAAATGGGAGTAGGCTCTGTTCAGCAGGTAGATGACAGCATTGTTGACTCCAATCACTGCAGGGGATTGAGAATGATCTGACCGGGTGAGTCAGCACCAGCCTCTCTAGGGTCTTCATGATGTGTGAGGTCAGGGCCTCTGGTAGTCATTCAAGACATTCAAGATTTTAAAGTGTCTTGAAAAACTACATATAGTTTACAATTTCTCCTATATCCATTATGTTTCTTAACTAACAGAAACAAGTGCCATAACTTTTTCTAGTCATATTAAAACGTGTAAGATCTTGTCTCCTGGAAGTAAGCCAAGCTACACTTGGAAAAGGGCAGAATTCTTGACATTTTCTGAGAACTCAATGCACAATACTAGGCTTCAACTTGTGAGGCAGTGAACTACTGTGGGCTTTGTTCTTGCCACTGTTACGTAGTTTACAACTCTAAACAGGGAGTCATAGTATTTGGACTGAGGGATTTGTCTGCTGAATTGTGCTGAATTAGACATGGAACGGAGAGCCCTGTTGATGTGAATGGAGAAATAGTTTGATGGAGAAAGGGAGGTGAAAGGTAATTGTTTCATGGATTGTGTTTACTTTGACTTTTTTTTAAGTGATTTACCTTTCCTGTTAATCTTTAAAAACCTTTAATTGATTTTTATATTGTCTATGACTAGAAGAGAAATCTGGAGGCATGGCCTTCTGTGATGGAATCTTAAATTTTACTCATGATGAACTATGCCTTTAAGAACCCTGCCTATGGGAAAGAGAAGCTGTACAGCACAAACAGCTTGTTACAGAGAGAGAGAGAGAGAGAGAGAGAGAGGGGGGAGGTGAAGACTGCTCACAGTTTGTTTGTGATTTATGCAAGGACACTGCCAGATTCTGAGTTCCTACGGAGAGAGAGGGGAGGAGCTACATGATGGACAGCTGGTGTTCGGCACAACAACATTTAAACCAGTGTAGTTGCTTGTTTCACAGGACACGCAGACGCACTAAGGTGTGGTGAAATTACCACTACACTTTCAGGTGCCCACGAGTGTGGGACTGAGGATCGATTAAGAGGAATCGATCTGTGATTATTAGTGCGTGAAAGAGCGACCCTGTGGACTCTACCAGTGTGTCTAACCCTTGCCTGGGTTGGTAGATTATCACTTGAAGACGGCACTCTTAAGTTGGTCACGTTTGGCTAACTTGAAAGTTTGGGAGGACATTCAAGAGGATCGACGACACCTGTTGATTTGGATTACATCCCCCTCCCTCCCCCTCCCTCCCCCTCTTCAGTTCCGTGGACTGAACTGAATATCCTTACTTCGTAAGACTGTATCACTCACCACCTAAGCCTGAAGAAGTTTGGGAATTGATATATTTACACCCGTATATGCATAATGCCGTTAACTCTTATTTTACCTGGTTTAAGTTATTATATGACGTAGTTACTAATAAAATAGTGTTTTGTTAATAGCAAAACTAGACTCCAGGTGTGTTCTATTACTGCTGAGATTTTTACAGAGTTGCGTGTATGTGACACCTTCCCAGCTGTATGACATTTTGTATGCTGGGGCTTTGCCATGAACCAACCACTGCTTACTCCCAGAAGTGACCTGTGTTGCTACAACTTTAGCCCTTGAGTATTAAAGCAGGACAATGGAAAAGTGATATAGAGAATAGTATTTATTCAAACGGCAGCAGGTAGTCAAGCACTTGCAACCTCTCTTATTATTACAGATTGTCAGCATCAGTTATTCTGGCTGTGCTAAAACCTGGCACCGAGTTCTCAACTTGTGAACCTTGGTTCATGCTGCAGGACCAGATCGAGTTCCTTGTTTTTATTCACTCATAATTGCAAGCTTTGAGCTCACACATGTATAGGCATTACACAGGTTGTACTGTGTCGTTATTAATCTTAGTTTATTCCCTGTATATTTCTCAGGCATCTCTTTCACAGTCTGAATCAGGAGGCATATACTCCTTCCTAATTTCCATACTTCTGAACATTTCTCGACTTTCTTACAGTGGTTCAAACCACTCTATGCCGCCTTTGTTCATCGCTCATCATCAGTGTGACCTTTCTACTTGGTTCTGCTTCCTTTAAGTTGTTGCTGTAACTAATTAGGTTTTGGTGCACTTGACTAACAAAGTTTTCATGTAGTTCAAAATTAGATACATTTTCATGAACTTGGCTGCATTCCTAGACTAAATGTCTGCTTACTAAACCTGCACTTGCTGTTTCAGCTAGGGTCTACAACTGGGCCATGTGTGTCACCACTGAGTAGCTGCCTCACTCAGCCCTGCACCAGGGACGGGGATTTGGACTGGATTCCTGGCACTACAATGCACAGCTAGAACAAATGGTTGTTTTAGATTATGGGGCAGTTTTTCTTATTAAGAAGAAAGGTCTTCCAAATCAGTTGAAACGTTTGGCAAGTGCGGACAGATCTTAATTTATCATTGCATTCCCTGGGTATCACCAGCATCCCCTTAGCATTTTTCAAGTTCTTTTCACCATCATGCTTGCATGTAATACATTAAACACTCAAGCTACGTAACGTTATCTGCTCCAGAGGATCTCTTTTGGACTGTGTTCAGATTTCAATGACAGTCATACTATAAATGTAATGCTTTTGCAAAACATTTAAGGTGTTAATCTGTGTTAGTAGAACTTAAAATAATTTTAGTTACCATCACAACTTCATAAAAAAAATTATGTGGGAAATATATTGTATTCACCATACCCTCCGATCCCACTCGAACTGGATGTTTAGATGTTAACAACTGTGACTTTAAATTTAAACAGGGGACTTTGAGAAAGAGGCAGCTGAACTCTCAAAACAGCAGCAGGAACAGCAGAAGGATGATGAAGATTCAGCTGATGACATTGGCATGGCAGAGTTCTCCCATTTATGTGGCCTGACTTCAAGGCATAACTATACATCACTGAATTTAAGTTTTCTGGAGGAATATGTCTTCAAGCAGGTAAAATGTAAGTAAATATGATTATTTATTTCAGTTATTTATGTATTATTTATAAATTCTTAGCTAAGATGATCTGACTTCTATTAGCTGCTGTATTTTAACCAATAAAGGATAAATGACTGGTGATGCTTAGATCTCATATGGATTTAGCTTCACGTCATGTATTCTTTGCAAATAGGTTCCCAGTTGAAATCTATTCCCAGCCTTGATTGCAGTCTTATAAGTACATCAATTTCCTACAACTTGATACAGTTGGCATTAATTCAATTATTGTGAATTGCATTGATGACAGCTTGCATCCGGGGTCCGAAAGCTTTTTTCACATAGAGTGATAGAGGCATTATTCTTCATTTGATCTGGTTAGTACTTGATTTGGGAGTACAAAATGATCATACATGTTGCCTGAAATAGAAAAAAATATTCTGGTTCCGTGTGCTTACCTTTCTTTGAGGCTGGTGTTGATGTGGTCGGGCCACTTGACATATCTCACAGACGTCAGACTTCAACATGGACACATCTCCTATCTCCTGGATGAACATGCTACCCTCAAAGTTCAGGCCATTGTCACCAGGCAGTCACAAATGCTGTACTTCCTTGCACTATCTGTTTCTATCTTCTGCACAGATAGACCTATTGTTTTATCCTGCTATTTTCCACCAAACCTACTTCTTTCTACCTTGAATCTATCCTTTCATCCTGGTTCAGTATCTTTCCATATACATCTATGACGTCCTTGATGGTCTCTGCTACTTTGACAGCTTTTGTTTTTTTGGTCCCATTGCTATATCTTCATGATGAATACATTCATACCTGTATCCCACATCAGGAGAATCTGAGGGGCCCTCCATTTCTTCCTTGAACAGAGGTCTTACTAGTTCATCTCCAGCAACAAATTAATTTGCTTGACTGAACCTGTTTGCATGTTGAACAATTGTTTCAACCATTGGCTTCCTCCTCATCAAAGGTGTTGCTATGGGAATTTGCTTGAGCCCGAGGTTTGTTTATGTTCTTGTTGGATATGTGCACAGTATTTGCTTCAGGCTTACTCTGGCCCCCTGCTCTATTGATTATTCCAGTACATTGTATTAGTCCAGCCTTCTGCAGTTTTCATTTGACTTAGACTCCCCCAGCTATCTTTACCTTGTTGCACCTGGCCTTCTTTAAGGACCCAATTCCATTCTTCCAATTCCTCCATCTTCATCATATATGCTCTGGTAATGAAACTTTTTCACACAGGTACTACATTAATGGGCAGAACCAATGACTGTGTCTCAACTATTTCCCACACGTCTGCCCTCACCCCATCTGCCCCTGGACAGAGCAAGGATAGAGTTCTTCTGTCTTCACCTTCAGTCCTATCAGTTTCTTTATTCAACAGATTGTCAGATACATTTTTCCAGCTCCAACAAGGTTCCACCATCAATCATAAACATACTTCAACCTTACCCACCAACCTCCAACCTTCCGATTCAGTATTTCAAAGGAACTTCTCCCTTTTGAGGCTCCCTGGTCCATCCTACTGATTCCACCAACCATTCTCCAAACTTTGGCACTTTCAAAGGCAGCCACAGCAATGCAATATATATCCTTTCACTTCTTTCCTTCCCACCAATCAGAGACACAAATGGTCTTTCCCTGTGACGCTGCGGTTTTGTCTATTGCATTACAAGTTCACAATGTGATCACCTCAGCACCGGAGAAACCAAAAACAGACTGGGTGACCACTTCGGGGAAACAACTGTGTTCAGTACACAGGGTTATATCTAAACAGGATCTCTGTTCAGATAAAACAACTGAACATGATAAACTCCTTAATAATACAATCTAGAATATCTATGGTGAAAATGTAATTAATCTAGTTTTGTGATTTTATACTGTATATGAATGAGAATAAAGCTTCCTTCTTATGACTTAGTAAAGCATTTACTGAGCTGACATCTTTTTATTGAATGGTGCATCATCAAAGCTGGTTGGACTTCATAAATTTTGTGAGCTATCTTTTTTTACTTTGCATCACGATGGAGAGACCTTCAATGATACACATCAGAAATCTGAGTGTAAATCACCACTATCTGTAAACCTATTTAAACTAATGACACATGAAATCATTCATAAGCCTTGAATTTCTTGTGTGTGCTCCCAGCAGATGTTGCTGTGTCATGTGTCACTTGAAAATTACCTGAGTTGTGTATTACTTACAGGATTTTATATTTGTAATCCTCTTTTTCAGCATCTGCAGTAATTTGCTTTTGTTGAAAAGTACACTCTTAGTTCTCTGGTTTAAGTAAGTTCATCATCAAAGAATGTTTTCACACCATTGGGTTTAATGAGAGTATTGGACAGGAGGAAACAAAATAAAATAAAATCCTTTTTTGACAGTTCCATTATTTTTGTGCTGGTGGTTGTGTTGGGTGGGTTGTGACATTGGTGATATGGTCTCCTTTTCCTTTTTGTCAAAGATACAGTTATAGATTAATGTGAAATAGCTTTTAAATTGCTTGAAACATTTCCTTTGGCCGTGATACCCGAATGCTAATACTGCAGCATACATTCCATTGCTAGTAAATGCAGAGGTGAAAGTGAGGTTAAATTACCTTATGTCATATTTCATTAATGTGATCATTTTTCCTGATGTTGTTTGGCGTTAGCTTTAAAATAACTGTAGTTAATAATTTTCACACCCTGGAATCATCATAATATTGAGTCTTCCCTTGTTTTACCGTTGCAAGAGAAAGTTTGTGAACCATTTGCAATTACCAAATTTTCTGCATTAATTACTCATAAAATGTAGTCTGATCTTCATCTAAGTCACAATAATAGACAAACACAATCTGCTTAAACTAATAACCTACAAATAATTGTATTTTTCATGTCTTTATTGAACACATTGTTTAATCATTCACAGTCCAGACTGGAAGAAGTATATGAACCCTTGCATTTACTAACTGGTAGAACCTTCTTTGGCAGCAATAACCTCCACCAATTTTTTCTGTAGCTGCTGTTTAGACTTGCACAATGGCAAGGAGGAATTTTAGACCATTTCTCCATACAAAACTGTTTCAGTTCATCAATATTTCTGGAACACCTTTCATGAACAGCCTCTTCAGGTCATGCCACAGCATCTCAATTCTATTAAGGTCATTCCAAGGCACAAACTTTCTTCTTTTGAAACCACTCTGTTGTTGATTTACTCTTGTGTTTGGGATCATTGTTTTGTTGCATCACCCAGTCTATATACTACTAAAACTCTCATGCTCTGTCTGTCTGTTTGTGACCTCCAATCAGCTCAAAAGCTGCATTACAGCGGCACTTTTTATTGGCTACTTCGAATTAAAATGTGCTAACTTACAGAATGCAGGCAAAGTTCAGGGTTATATATTCGTATAAAATTGCTCATTTGCCAAAAATCAACAGGCTGCCTTTCATGGAAGGCATCATGGAAATCGGCCATCATGGAAATCGGGACGCGACAGCCCGGCGCATGCACATGGCCAGCCTCAGCAGCGACACCTACTGGAGCAAAAGGGCAGGGCAGCTCTATTTCGAGGGCACAAAGTAATCTTCAGATGCTGGGGTCAAAGCAACACACACAACACGCACGCTGGAGGAACTCAGCAGGTCGGGCAGCATCCATGGAAATGTTTCGGGCCGGAACCCTTCATCAGGACTGAAGAGGGAGGGGGCAGGGTCCCTATTAATAAGGTGGGGGGGGAAGTGTGGGAAGGAGAAGGCTGGTAGGTGCCAGGTGAAAAACCAGTAAGGGGAAAGATAAAGGGGTGGAGGAGGGGATAGGCAGGAAAGGTGAAGAAGGAATAGGGGAAAGCACAATGGGTAGTAGAAGGAGGTGGAACCATAAGGGAGGTGATAGGCAGCTGGGGGAGGGGGCAGAGTGAAACTGGGATGGGGGAAAGGAGGGAGAGGGATTTTGAGGCATCACATTCTGTTAATCATCATCAGCATGTGCAGGATTGGGACAGATCTAACTACCACCCATCAATAAGAGATAATTAAATCTTATTATAATGACGTACTTCGAGACACCCATAAAACCCTTTGCTACAGTCAAAGGACAGTGGTGACTATATCACTTCCATTTAGGAGACTGCCAACCACATCATCAAGAATAATCAGCATCCTTTGGTGTTAGTGCTTCGTATCTTCTATCCAGCATTAGGGTAAAAAAAAAATGGTCAGCCTAATTATGCCGTGTGGAAAGGGAAGGGGGTCATTATGGTTAAGGGATGACGCTAGACGTCGCCGGGAAGTGGCAAGGAGAGAGAGAGAGAACAAGAATCAGATGAGGCCAGGGCCACACGACTCCAAGATCAAAGAGTCAGGACAAAAAAAAAATGAGAGAAGAAGAGACAGAGGAGGAGAGGCATGCACGTTTCCAGGATCAGAGACAAACAACAAACAGCAGAAGAGCTGAAGAGTCAGCATGAAAGGGCTGTGCGTCTCCAGAATGACAACGAGAGGCACAAGGGTGGCAGATAAACCAGAAATGGTGCCATCAAAATTGTCCTCCTTTAAATGAGGAGCAGCTATATTTCCTTTGCTACACGTCGTTCATCTTCAATAACCTGAGGTTTTCTACTTCATTTTCCAAAGCAAAGCAATACCAATAGCATTCAGGAAAATTTAATGTTCATTCTGGTCATATCAGACTGCACTACCCTTCTCTCAAAGGGTGCCTCAATGGGTCACCCCGTTGTCTAATTTCTATTAAGTTTCAGATGACATACTGCTACCCTGACATTCTCCTGTAAAATGCCTTGATACAATTTTGAATTCATTGTTCCCTCCACGATTGCAAGCTCTCCAGGCCTTGAGGCAACAAAGCAGCCCAAACCATGATGCTCTTTCCACCATGCTTCACAGTTGGGATGACGTCTTGGTGTTAGTGTGCAATTCCCCTTTTTCCTCCAAACATAGCAGAGTGCATTTCTACCACAAAGTTCAATGTTTGTCTCATCTGTCCACAGAACATTGTCCCAAAAGTGTTGTGGAACATCCAGGTGATCTTTTGCAAACTTGAGATGTGCAGCATCTTTTGGAGAGCAGTGGTTTCCTCCATGGTGTCCTTCCAAGAACACCATTCTTCGTCAGTGTTTTTCTTACAGTGGATGCATGATCAGATCCTTTGGCATGTTCGAAAGATTTCTGCAGGTCTTTTATTGTTACTCTTGAGTTCTTTTCCACCTTATTCAGCATTGCATCTTGGTGTCATCTTTACAGGATGCCCACTGCTAGGGAGAGTAGCAACAGTATTGAATGTCCTCCATTTGTAGACAATTTGTCTTACTGTGGACTGATGAACACTCAGGTCTTTAGAAATGCTTTTGTAGCCTTTTCCAGCTTCATACATCTCTACAATTCTTCTTCTAAAGTCCTCTGAAAGCTGTTTTGATTGAGGCACATGTTCCACATAAATAGATCTTTCTTGAGAAGAGCCTGTCAATAACCGGACTTTGTCTTTTTTTTATAGAGCAGGGCACCTCTGCAAACCACACATCCAATCTCATCTCATTGATTAGAACACAACACCTGACTCCAAATAGCTTTTGTAGAAGTCATTACCCCAGAGATTTACTTATTTAAATGGTTTACTCAGTATTGATGAAAAGAAGTACAATATTTCATGTGTTATTAGTTTAGGCAGATTATGATTGTGTATTATTGTGTCTTAGATGAAGATCACACCATATTTTATGAGTAATTAATGCAGAAAACCAGGTAATTGAAAAGGGTTTCACAAAATTTTTCTTGCAGCTGTACCTATAGATTCTTCCTTTTATGGTATCACTGTCATGTTGACTTGTGCTAATTACCATTGTAACTGAGAATTTGAAACCCTGGTCGATGAATAGAAAACTTTTCTGCTACAAAATTTGATACATCACCACCATGTTGAATGACCGAATAAATAACTGCAGTTTAAAGCCAGCCATTGGAATTCTCAAAGGTGTCAATTTATATTTTGTCTCACGTGATCCTAAAATCTAACCACAGAAAGAATTAAGAGGGAATATTTCATGCTCGATGAAAACACTATTGAATTATTTTCTGTCCTTCACTCTTCATATTAATTACTCTCTGAAAATTATGATTAATTCTATTTCACTCACCCTATCAGGTAGCACATTCCAGAAAACTAACTGAAACTTTAAAGAAATAACCTTAATATTTTTCAAAACCTCAACTTTTCATAATTCTGCTTGTAACATTCCTGTTTTGTGGAAATATCCACTTCTGGTTTCGCCACATTACTCAATTCCCCCAATTCTGATACCAGTCTGCTAAATTTTCCCGCATTCTCTTACCTCAAGTGTGCTGACCAATATCCAAGCTCAATCAGTGATGTACAAATATTTACCTTAACTTCCTTATTTTTGTTTGTATCATGCCTTTTTATCAGACCAAGAGTGCTACCTATTATTTTTACCAGCTTTATCAACCCCACTGGAAACTTCAAAGTTTTAGATTCTGGAACTTTAGGCCTGTCTTTCTTCCAGCCTTACCTTTTAAGTTGATATTATGCATGTCTCTACACTCTAACCGTCCAAATGTATGATATCATATGTCCTGCATTAAACTACAATTACCAGGTTCTGTACACTTTGTTGATCCATTCCCTCCTGAATTGGCCTCAGTTGTCCTCACTGTTACTACATTTCCTTAGTTCCTCCACCAATTTTAAAGTATGTTGCCCGAACCTATGTTCAGATCACTAACAAAAGAGAATAATGCTCCTTAAGCAAAGTCCTCAAGAGTACTTTTACACTTTATTCCGCTGTGAAGGACAGGTTCATTGAAGTTCTCAGCTTACAGACTCCATACTGCCAGAGTCACTTCAAATCTTACGTAATTCCACTGTAATAACTCTTCAAACATTTTTAAAGTCTTCGTCAAAACTTTCCATTTTGGTTGGAATGCTAATTGTAAACTGTAAATGGCTGACATGCCATTTGTACGCAGAATAGGAAAGAGAACAGTACAACATTAGATGGGCAATTTTGTGCTATTCTTACTATATGTCCTTACTTGTATGTCTCTCCATTCTCTTCATATTCATGTGTTCATCTAAAAGCCTCTTCTACTCACCAAACTGCTTGATCTGCTACCATCCCTGGTAGCCTATTTTGGGCACTACTACTCTTTCCGTTTTTTAAAAAATCTTGCCCCCTTGCCCCTCACATCAGCTGTAAACTCCTCCCACCTCTAAAGACAACTGTGTTGCTCTAAAGAGCATTATGAGGTCATTCTTACCTTCGGTTATTCGGCTTTATAATGAGTCAACCTATAGCCAGGTAAGTGATGACCCGCTCTTGTTAAACTGTTTGAGGTAACTTATTTTTTATTTTTACTTATTTCTTTTCTAATTTTTGTATATCTCTGCATTTGCAATGCTACTGTGACATTGTCATTTCCTTTGGGATCAATAAAGTACCTATCTATCTAACTTGAAAAACATGTCTTCTGGTATTTGATATTTCTACCCCGGAAAAGAATCTGACTATTTATGTATGTTACTTATAATTTTAAGAACCTTTGTCAGGTCTCCCCTCAGCCCAAGTTTGTCTGACCTTGCCTGTGGCTCGTACCCTCTAATCCAGGTAGCATTATGGTAAATCTCTTCGGCACAGTCTCCACATCCTTCCTCTAATGGGGCAACAAGAATTGCATGTACGACGCCAAGTGTGGTCTGTCTAATTTTTTATTTAACTGCAGCATGACTTCCTTACTCTTATATTCAACACTCCTACTAATGGAGGCAATAATAATCATATCCCTTATTTACCACGTGCAGATGCTTCCTTTTTCCTCCTGACTAAATGTTGGATTATCTTGGGTCATTCAAGATTCCCTTTCCTTAACATCCATGTCCTAACTGCTTATGGGAACATGCCAATCCTGAACTCTGATCTTTAAACAATTTCATGCATTTCAGACATGCACTTGTCTGACAGCAGCTGCTCCCAATCAACATCCTTTACCTCCTGTACCTTTCCACAAGATCCAATTTTATCCTTGTACATATATAATATAATGAGTAAAATATAATGAGTTTTGGTCACTATTCCCAAAATATTCCACCACTATCTGATCTGTTCCCTGACCTGACTCATTTCCCGGAACCAGGTTCAGTATGTCTTCTCCTCACATTGGACCCTTGGATGTACTGAAGAAATCCTACCCCATCTAAGCCTCTTGTGTTCAGGAAGTTATAGTCAATACTGGGAAAGTTAAAGCCATCCACTATGACATCCTGTTGTTTCTACCCCTTTCCATAATCTGTCTATATCTGTT
Source organism: Mobula birostris (assembly GCF_030028105.1). Lineage (NCBI taxonomy): Eukaryota > Metazoa > Chordata > Chondrichthyes > Myliobatiformes > Myliobatidae > Mobula > Mobula birostris. The sequence goes on from NC_092373.1 coordinate 155,026,475, forward strand.
CCTTCACCTCTTGGTGGTTGTTGGGAGTACTTTAATATAATCCCATCAGCATAATTGTGACCTTTTTTTATTTCATAGCTCCACCCAAATTGTGTCTGCTGATGAGCCCTCCTGTGCGTCTTCTCTGAGTACTGCTGTAACTCTCCCTTATCACTAATGCTATCCCTCCACCTCTCTTGCCCCCCTCTCTATCACATCTGAAGCAACAAAATTCAGAAACGTTGAGCCACCGGTCCTGTCCTGTTTGCAACCATGTTTTTGTATAGCAACAACATCATAATTTCATGTACAGATCCAGACTCTAAATTCATCACCTTCCCTATAATACTCCTAGTATGAAAATAAAGACATTGCAGACCATCAATCCCACCATCTTCATTACTAGTACCTTACTATTCTTCTTTTCAGTCTTACTTATCATATCATCTTTCTTGCCCCCAACCCTATCACCTATTGCCTTGCTGCTGTGATTCCCATTCCCCTGCCACTGTAGTTTAAGCCTTTCCAAGTAGCACTAGCTAATCTCCCCTTAAGATATTGGTTCCCTTCAAGTTCGGGTGTGAACTGTACAGGTCCTACCTGCCCTGGAAAAGAGCCCTGTGATCTAAGTCTGAAGGTCTCCCACTTACACCAGTTCCTTTGTGAAGTACTGAACTACACTATACTGTATACTTCTCATTTCAATGACACGTTGCACAAGTAGTAATCCTGAGATCACAACCCTGACAGTTATGCTCTTTAACTTTCTACTGAGCTCCCTAAAATCCCTTTGCAGTTTCTCATCCCTGCTCCTGCCTGTGTTATTAATAATTGTATGAATTGTGTAAATCATCTTATACATTGTACTCCAGATTGGATATGACCTCTGACTGCTCAACCTCCCTTCTCAGTGTGTCCTGGACCCAATAGTCCCCTGTCTGCTCTGAAATTCAATGAACCATCTCTTACTCCATTGAAGAACTCAGCTGAGTGTGTTAGATACAACCTACCTTTTAATAAATTACTTTCATTGGTCAGCCGTGTTTTAACGTGAATTTTAAAAAAGTATTTGTAGGTTCTTCAATAATTCTGATTAGGAGTAAGTGTGTAGCCCAGGCATGACCAAGGATTTTTGTGTTAAAGATTGTTTTCTTTGACCCCTAGTAAGAGAGTTTGAGCTTGATGAACTTGCAAAATCGTTGGAGCACGTACAAGATAAGCATAAAAATTTAAATAAGCAGTTGGACGTATTGAAGGTAATTTATGTTATCTCTTTAGTGTTCAGCTATTCCTTTTAAGTAATTGTCTAGAAGTGTTCATTCAGAGCTTTTTGAAAAGAGAAATGTATTTGTTTATAAAGAGTAAAAGTACTGTCATACAGTATATGCGAAATGATTAATATTGAATGTTAATAAGTTCGTGATTTGGTAAAAATTCCTAAGATTCTCAACAATCTAAATAAAGAACACTTTCCTCATCTCAGTCAAACTGTTCAATCCTTTATCTATTGGACAATATTTGGTTCAAGATTCATAGCCAAAGAAAACAACTTCTGAATATTGCATCTAGCTGATCCCTTTCAAATATTAAGTTTTGTAGTGAATGTAAGCTCATTGTATTCTGTAGTTCCTCAGATGATGACTCCTTCATCCCCTGTACCAAATGAGTCTACCTGCATCACCTTCAGCGTTAGCAGTGTATCAGATGTAATCTGATCAAACCCCTGTATAATTGCAGTGAGAATTTTCTATATTGGGCTCCAAGCTGTTGCCATTAAATAAACATTGGTTGTTGAGCTCATATATTGACATTGCAATCATGCCTGGATCCCTCTGAACACACTTGTTTTATTTTTCTACCAGCCTCCTTGGCAGGCTGAATTTGTGTAAATCATCTTATACATTGTACTCCAGATTGGATAATAATGATCACAGAGTTCACCAATTTTTCTGTTCCCTTTTCAGCTCTTGAATAGCTTCAGATCATTCTCCGTATTTATTTATTTGTTTATTTAGTTAGAGGATTGCAGAACCAATGAGCCACCCCTCCCAGCAACCCACCTATTTAACCCTAGCCTAATCACAGCACAGTTTACAATGACCAATTCATCTACTAATCTGTACTACTTTGGACTGTGGGAGGAAACCGTTAAACCACATGGTCACACAGAGAATGTACAAAGTCCTTAGAGACGGTGTTGGAATTGAACTCTGATTCCCTGAGCTGTAATAACGTCACGCCGACAGCTATGCTACCATGGCATGACTGTAGTCATAGAGAACTACAGTGCAGAGACAGGTCCTTTGGCCCATCTTCTCTGTGCCAACCTATTTTTCTGCCTATTCCCATCTACTGGCACCAGAATCATAGTCCTCCGTATTCCTCTTATCCATCTACCTATCTAAACTTCTTTTAAATGTTACAATTGAACCCACATCCCCAGCTTCCCTGGCAGCTCATCTGCACTAACCTCCTGAGTGAAGAAATTCCCCCTCAGGTTTCCCTTAAGTATTTCACTTTTCACCCTAAATCTATGCCCTCTAGTCATAGTCTCACCCAAGATCAGGGGAAAAGGCCTGCTTGTATTTACCTTATCTATATCCCTTATAATTTTGTTAATCTCTATGAGATCTCCCCCTATTCTCCAGGGAATAACTCCGTATAACTCAGGTTCTCAAGTCCCAGCAACATCCTTTTAAATTTACTCTGCTCTCTAGGTGACCAAGAACTGCATGTTTTAAATTATTAGCAAACTGCGATACCCTTTGATTTTTCATCTTGTCTTAAATATAGGTTATAGAAGGTTTGAGTCCCAAGTACAGATTATTATGGCATCCTATATGCCTGCCTGAATCAATTCATCTCTCCACTTTCTTCTACCAACCATATTAAAATGTTAGAACATTAAGGTTAATTCTGCTTTTGTATCATGGCATTTATTTTTCATTGTATTTTAGATCTACATATATAAAACAAAAACGTGTTTCATCAAATGTTTACATGACATCTTAACTGTCATTTACCATGATGTATCTAAATATTTTCTGTCTTAGAATCAGAAGGTAAAATTGGAAACTGACCTTGTGAATTTGAAAGCATATGGAGCATCACTGGATGAACAATTGGAAAGTTTAAAAATGGTTCCATTGCTCTTTCAGTTCCACATCCAAGTAACGGATAATGGTGAGCTATAAATCACTTTTGTTATCATACCTACTTCTCAGTGTCAGGTTTAATATCACTGGCATATGTCGTGAAATAATTAAAAAAATAAATTACAATAAGAAGTATGTATAAAAATAAATTGAGTACTGCAGAAAGAGAGGAAGAGGAAAGAAATAGTGAGATAGTGCTCAAGAATTCAGTGTCCATTCAGAAATCTGATGGTGGGGGGGAAGCTCTTTCTGAAATGGTGGGTCTGTGTCTTCAGGCTCCTGTAGCTCCTCCTTGAGAAGAGGGCATGTCCTGGGTGATGGGGGTCATTAATGAGGCACCTTTTGAAGGTGTCCTTTATGCTGGGGAGGCTAGTGCCCTTGATGAAGTTGGCTGAGTTTGCAACTTTCTGCAGCTTTTTCAGATCCCTTGCAGTGGCTCCTTCATAACAAACAGTGATGCAATGAGTTAGAATGCTTTCCATGGTACATCTGTAGAAATTTGCAAGAGTCTTTGGTGACATACCAAATCTCCTCAAACTCCTAATGAAATGTAGCTGCTAATGTGGCTTTTCTGTAATTGCATTGATATGTTAGGCCCAGAATAGATCTTCAGAGCTTTTGACACCCAAGAACTTGAAAATGCTCACCCTTTCCACTGCTGATCCCCTGATGAGGTCTGGTGTGTGTACCTTGCACCTTCCTGAAGTCCACAATCAATTCCTTGGTCTTACGTTGAGTGCAAGGTTGTAGTTGGAATGCCACTCAACCAGCTGATCTACCTCGCTCCCGTATACCACCTTGTCACCATCTGAAATTCTGCCAACAATAATTGTGTCATCAGCAAATTTAGAGATGCCATTTGAGCTGTGCCTAGCCACAGTCATGGATGTAGAGAGAGTAGGACAGTGGGCTAAGCACGTATCCTTGTGGTGCACCAGTATTGGTTGTCAGCGAGGAGGAGATGTTATTTTCAATCCATACATGTTATGGTTTCCTAGTGAGGAAGTCAAGGATCCAGTTGAAGAGGGAGGTACAGAGGCCCAGTTTTGGAGTGTGTTAAATCTAATGGTATAGTCTATGCAATTCTCGATTTTCTTTTTGTTAATGTTGTTTTGGCTTTCGTGGAGCATTTATTTTATACTCTGTAAAATTTAGCACTGATTTATATTAGTTCAACATACCAGCACTGTTCTATTTAGCATGTGTTTGATGAGGACATTAGTGGGTGGAGATTATTTGTAGCCTTTTCGCTCATTTGTCTCAAAATGATACAGAGATGCGATCCCTGCCTTACAGATTATGAAATCTCAGAACTCAATCCGAGCATTATCTTGGAGGATAAAAGGTGAAAACAATATTACAAAATAAACTAAACTCATCTGCCATTATGAATCCAATTTGTACACCAACTGGTGGAGAATAAGAGACATCAACCCTGAGGCTCTGGATCTGTTAAGACATGTTCCCCAACATGCTTTTCTAGAGAACCTGGTTATTACAAAATAGCATTCTTATAACATAAAATGGATTCCTTTCTTTACTTTTATTCATATCATTGCTTTGTTTATTTTTGCTCTTTGTCAGTATTGTAACTTATTTCAAGTGTTTGCTTAGAATATCACACATCTGTATCTCTAGTAGTCATTTTTTTTTTTGATGGCTGAAATAAGTCCAAGTTTTGTGGTTGTGAGTGAAGAGCTACTTTCCCTTTCAGGATACTGTTTCCAGATTCTTGGTGGGCTGATTCTGAGGGTCTTCAGGACTCCTACATGTGTTCATTGACTGGTCAAGCATAGCCATATAACTAAAACCCTTTAGTAAATGCAAGAGCAAAACCGTCAGATTAGTTTTTTTGAGTTTGCTGTTGGTAATCTGGTCAACAGTCATAGTTGGTTCTTTCCTTAGTTGTCAGGCAGTAAGCTTTATAATACCCTCACTGAAACTTATGTACTCTCTGCTTTAGAACATGATCTAAAGCCAAACAGTCTGATTTGTGGTCTTAGTTACTGAGTGCACCCACAGTGCTTATAAAAAGTCCCCCCCCCCCGAAAGTTTTCATGTTTTATTGTTTTACAACATTGAGTCACAGTGGATTTAATTTGGCTTTTTTTGACACTGATCAACAGAAAAAGACTCCTTCGTGTCAAAGTGAAAACAGATTTCCGCAAAGTGATCTGAATTAATTACAAATGTAAAACACAAAATAATTGATTGCATAAGTATTCATCCCCTTTAATGTGACACACCAAATCATCATTGGTGCAGCCAGCTGGTTTTAGAAGTCACATAAATAGTTAAATTGAGATCTGTTTTTGGAGACTTGTTCAGTCAAGGTGTCTCAATTGATTGTAGTAAAAATACACCTGTATCTGGAAGGACCAACTACTGGTGAGTCAGTATACTGGCAAAAACTACACCACGAAGCCAAAAGAACACTCCAAGCAACTCCACAAAAAGGTTATTAAAAAGCACAAGTTAGGAGATGAATACAAGAAAATTTCCAAGTCAGTAAATATCCCTTGGTGTACAGTTAAGTCATTCATCAAGAGTTGGAAAGAATATGGCACAGCTGTAAATCTGCCTAGAGCAGGTCATCCTCAAAAACTGAGTGACTGTGCAAGAAGGGGCTTGAGGGAGGCCACCAAGAGACCTATGACAACTCTGTAGGAGTTACAAGCCTCAGTGGCTGAGATGGGAGAGACTGTGCATACTACAACTGTTGCCCGGGTGGTCACCAGTCACAGCTTTATGGGAGAGTGGCAAAGAGAAAGCCACTGTTGGGAGGAAAAAATAGCTCACATGAAATCTCAGCTAGGGTTTACCAGAAGGCATGTGGGAAACTCTGAGGTCAGCTGGAAGAAGGTTCTATGGTTTGATGAAACCAAAATTGAGCTTTTTGGCCATCAAACTAAAAGCTATATTTGGCGTAAACCAAACACCATATATCATCCCTACTGCGAAGAATGGTGGTGGCTGAATCATGCTGTGGGGATGCTTCATTGCAGCAGGCCCTGGAAGGCTTGTAGAAGGTAAAGGAGGTAGAGGGTAAAGTGAACACAGCAAAATATAGGGACAACCTGATGCAGTCTGCAAGAGAACTGTGACTTGGGAGAAGATTTGTTTTCCAACAAGACAATGACCCTTTGCATATAGCCTACACAGGAATGGTTTAAAAAAACAACAAAAAGTTAATGTCCTGGAGTGGCCAAGTCAGAGTCCAGACCTCAATCCCATTGAGAATTTGTGGCTGGACTTGAAAAGGGCTGTTCACTCGTGATCCCCATGCATCTTGACAGAGCTTGAGCAGTTTTGTAAAGAAAAATGGGGGAAAATTGCTGACAGAGACTTATCTACACAGACTCGAGGCTATAATTGCTGCCAAAGGGCAACTCCTAAAATCTGACTTGAAGGGGGTGAATACTTATGCAATCAATTATTTTGTGCTTTGTATTTGTGATTAATTTAGATCACTTGGTAGAAATCTCTTTTCACTTTGATACAAAAGAGTCTTTTTCTGTTGATCAGTGTCCAAAAACAATAAAATAAGAAAACTTTCAAGGAGATGAATACTTTTTTATAGACACTGTATAAAGGGGCTGAAATTGTTTACTAATTTAACAAGTAATAGTATTATTGTACCTTCAGTGTCATTAATTGGTAGTTTTATGCAATAAATCCTGCTATTTTGTTCAAATTTCAGTGAATCGGGTAATAAAACAAATCATCTCTGTTCTGGGAGAACTACCAGCAATTTTTATTTTAACCAGTCATTAAGTAGGAAAATTTGCTCTTTGGTATACGTTATTTTGATCATTAAGTAAGCCTAACAAATAGTTTAGCTTTCATGAAAATACACTGTAGATCAAAAGGAGGCAACAATAATTCTGATGTGTCACTACAGGAAATGCTCAGCAATGCAATAGTTGCCAGATAACCTATTTTTGTTATCACTGTGATACTTATGAAATTTTAAGGATACCTTAGAGTTGTTTTGTTATATATCTCAATATTTTGGAAATTATTGCTGAAATTTATAGTTGAAAGTACCATTTTTTGTGTGATTAAATATTAGTAAACAGCATAACTAGTGATTGCTGGTACAGCATTAAACATTGGGAAAATTCTAAGATAATTTAATTTGGCTTCACAACTGTTTTAGTGGCGATAAGCTTAATCATGGCAGACATTTGAATGCTATGGCTGATGCACGTTATTCTTGTTGCTGTGAGTGATAAATTAAAACAAACTGTGAAAATATTCAGGTAAGAAAAGGCAGACTTGGGCATTAGTCTTTCCAGAAGAGATAAATAGCTGTCCAGTCAATCAGTTGTGAGGATTTTAAAGCTTTTATGATCTTTGGCGAATTAAAATTCATGGGTGTTGTAAAATGCTGTTTATATTCTGAGTACGAAGATCTGAGGCTAACATGATGATGGAATTGGCTTGTTTTTGATTTATTGTGAGAAAAACTAAAACATCCTAATGACTTAGAGAAAGACTTTGTTCTGCTTGAACTGACCTTTAGCTTTTCAACCAAAGCTAATTACCATTTGGTATGGAACAAATCAGTCACCCTGTCATGAAAATCTCAGATTCTGTTCTTCCTCTTTGTTGATTTTTGATTTTTTGATGCAAATTAATTTTCTTGGTTTAAGATGGGAAAGTTAGCCTGGGTTTATCTGTGATAGACAATAGGTACAGGAGTAGGCCGTTCAGCCCTTCGAGCCAGCACCGCCATTCACTGTGATCATGGCTGATCATCCACAATCAGTATCCAGTTCCTGCCTTATCCCCATAACCTTTGATTCCGCTATCTTTAAGAGCTCTATTCATCTCTTTTTTGAAAGCATCCAGAGACTTGGCCTCCACAGCCTTCTGGGGCAGAGCATTCCATATATCCACCATTCTCTGGGTGAAAAAGTTTTTCCTCAACTCCGTTCTAAATGGCTTACCCCTTATTCTTAAACTGTGGCCTCTGGTTCTGGACTCACCCATCAGCGGGAACATGCTTCCTGCCTGCAGCGTGTCCAATCCCTTAATAATCTTATATGTTTCAATAAGATCCCCTCTCAGCCTTCTAAATTCCAGAGTATACAAGCCCAGTCACTCCAATCTTTTTGACGTATGACAGTCCCGCCATCCCGGGAATTAACCTTATGAACCTTGTGATGAAAGATCAGAATTTGCGGTTTGGTTCACGAAACGGAAGCGTCAGTTCTTCCTCTCTCCACAGAACTTCCCTGACCTGTCAAGTTTTCTCCAATGTTTTCTTCGGTTTTTTTAAATTTAAATTTCCAGCATCTCTATTTTTTGCTTTTTACTTAATATCAATGCTTGTCTGTGAAAGATAGCTATGTGAGTACTCTCTTTTAAATGTCTTTAATGTACTTTGCTGTATTAATCAAAGATAATAAGCAGCTAAAATCATACAATTATGTACAGGTAAACTGATTGTAAAAAGAATTTAGATGTAACTAATTATGTGTGATTTTGCAGGAACTCTTCCATTCACAAAAATCCTTTGTTAAAATTTGAAGAAAAAATAAAAAGTAAATAATGAAGAAAGAAAAGGTTTAAAGCTGCAAATCAGGTCAGATGTGAACATTGAATTTCACTGAATATCGATCTGTTAGAGACTTTGACTGTCAAATTTGACTTTCATGGAACAGAACTATTGTTTTTAAATGCTCTGTCACTGATGAGTATGTCTTTATTGTGCTCTGTATCAGGTTATCAAAGCATGTTGAAAGAAATACGTTCACACTGTGGTCTAGGTTGTATTTAATTTTTGCACATGCTGAGAGTAAGCAAACGGCGTTTGTCTCACTTATTTTATGATGGGTTTAAATTTGCTGCATTACAGTTTATTGGATAGTTGAAATACAATAAGGAAAGATATTTGGCATGGTTATGTAATTCCTAAGCGTAGTTCAAGTCAATATTTTTCTCCTTCCTCGTTGTTTTTTTTCTTTCTAACTCTCTTTTGTGTTTAAACATGTTATATTCTGAATGTACCAGACATCACATCAATTTTTATATCTGAAGATCTACATAGTGTAGGGGAAAATGGTCTCCATATATGTGGTTTCAACACATTCTGACCTGTGGCTTGCTTTTCATTTGAAAGAAATAATGTATTTTAATGGAAAACTACTTTGCCCTATTATTTTTTGAAGCAGCAAAAGTGATTTTCAAAGTTGCTGGTGTTTTTTGTTTCCAGCCATTTATCATGTTGACTTATGTTATGTACAAAATGTACATGTGTATCATACTAACTTTTTTAAAAGGTAAATTAGATGGTGATCTTTAAAGCATATATTTTGCTGAATAATATTATTTTCATTTGATGCCAATCTAGTGAAGACCAGATTTCCTATAAATAGCTTTTGTCTTAACATCCATCATTGGTGCTAGGGTAGTGAAACTTTTTAATTGCACTTTCATATATGAATCATATTGTAGAATGTGTATTTTTAGATGACACTACAGAAACCTATGAACTCTTGTTTTATAGATATAAGATACATCATTGTTTTGGTGTTACAAGTGTTTACTAAATCATTGAGAACGGTGTTTTCTATATAGTAATGCTACATTTGGACAAAAAGTACTGTATATTTATTTTTTGTGAAACTGTCAAATGAAATAAACATTTTTTTTAAATCATGCTTTTATTTCCTGTTTATTTGTAAGGTAAAACTGTAAAATTGGTATTTGTTGCCTTCCTTACTGTGGGAATGTACAGATTTTCAATGGCCTTTGCAGAAGATCTGACTGGCACAGGGACAAAAGTATCTGTCATATTGGAAAGATTGATTAACTTGCAGGAATTTGGTTTGTAGAAGGGACAGACAGTCTTGGATTAATTTCCATTCAAATTTCTTTTACTGTAATGATTTGTTCAGTAAACTTGTATGATCTCATTGCTATAGAACATAATATTTTAATATATATAGTACAGCACAGAAAATTCTTAACTTATAGTTTGAGATAGTATATATTTAGAATTGTCTTAGTTACCCAAACACAGTTAACACAGAGGTTTTGAGGGTTGGTCTTTTCATAATCAATAACATGAATGATGATCAGATGTTCGTAGTATTTCACAAAACCAATTTGACAGAATATTTCAGGTAAATGATACATGAGAAAATGTAGCAACGTAAGTAGAAATTATTTAGAAACATGAGAAGCCCAAGTATAATTTCAAGAGATTGAAATTTGGATGCAAATTTAACCAAACCTAATGTTGTGCAAGTTGCGAAGTATAACTGAATATGGTAACAATGTGTTGTAATTTAATTAATTAAGGAGAAGTTACATTGTTAATATTCATTGATGATAATGCATCTTTGTGTCATCTTTGTTTCTGCATGCCAACATTTCCCATTTGTGGTCTAAAAGAAAGCGTGTTAATTTTTTTGGTGATTTTACAAATGCAAAGCTAATTACATGAATTTATTAACTTTAGCCAGCATAACTGGTTAATTAGCAATCTTCTACCTCATTACGTTGCACTTCGAGTTTCAATTATTTTTCAAAATACTTCTGATTCACATTGAGGTCTGCTGTTAATGGAGGATTGAACAGCTTTAGATTTGTATACTGCATGACAATATAACTATCAATCTCTCCCCCCTCCTACATTGCTCTAAGAATTCCTGTTCTCTTTTTTTTCTAAAGCTACAACCACTTTACCGTTATAAGTGAATGTTTGAAACTGCTTCTACTTGCCCAAGTAGTACATTCTAGATCATAATAGGTAGCTGCTTTAAAAACAATTTTCCAAATTTCTTCCTGGATTTTTCTTAAATCTGTGAATTCTGTTCGTCACTTCTTCCAGAATAAATAGTTCCTTCTGAGTCGATCAAAACTTTTCATGACTTGGGTTAACTCTATTTTGTCTCCCTTTAACTTTTGTTTTAAGGAGCAAAACCTACCAACTCCTACTGATGTCTACTATAAGCCTACGGACTCTAACAGCTACCTCGACTTCCTCTTCCCCACCCCGTCTCTTGCAAAAATGCCATCCCCTTCTCGCAATTCCTCCGCCTCTGCCGCATCTGCTCTCAGGATGAGGCTTCTCATTCCAGAATGAAGGAGATGTCCTCCTTTTTTAAAGAAAGAGGCTTCCCTTCCTCCACCATCAACTCTGCTCTCAAACGCATCTCTCCCATTTCACGCACATCTGCTCTCACCCCATCCTCCTGCCACCCTACTAGGAATAGGGTTCCCCTTGTCCTAACCTACCACCCCACCAGCCTCCAGGTCCAACATATAATTCTCCGTAACTTCCGCCACCTCCAGTGGGATCCCACCTCCCAAGCACATCTTTCCCTCCCCCCCCCCCTTTCTGCTTTCCGCAGGGATTGCTCCCTACGCGACTCCCTTGTCCATTCTTCCCCCCCGCCCATCCCCACCGATCTCCCACCCGGCACTTACCCTCGTAAGCGAAACAAGTGCTTCACATGCCCTTACACTTCCTCCCTCACCACCATTCAGGGCCCCAGACAGTCCTTCCAGGTGAGGCAACACTTCACCTGTGAGTCGGCTGGGGTGATATACTGCGTCTGGTGCTCCCGATGTGGCCTTCTATATATTGGTGAGACCCAACGCAGGCTGGGAGACCGTTTCACTGAAGACCTACGCGCTGTCCACCAGAGAAAGCAAGATCTCCCAGTGGCCACACATTTTAATTCCACGTCCCATTCCCATTCTGATATGTCTATCCACGGCCTCCTCTACTGTCAAGATGAAGCCACACTCAGGTTGGAGGAACAACACCTTATATTCCGTCGGTGTGGCCTCCAACCTGATGGCATGAATATTGACTTCTCTAACTTCCATTAATGCCCCTCCTCCCCTTCACACCCCATCCCTTATTTATTTATATTATATATATTTTTATTTTCCCCTCCCCTTTTTTCTCTCTCTCATTTTTCTCCCTCTCACTATACCTCCTTTTCTGCTCTCCACCCTCTGGGCTCCCCTTCCCACTTCTCTTTCTCCCCAGGCTTCCCAACCCATGATCCTCTCCCTTCTCCAGCCTGGTATCCCTTTTGCCAATCAACTTTCCAGCTCTTGGATCCACCCCTCCCCTCCTGTTGTCTCCTATCATTTCGGATCCCACCCACCTTTCCCCCTCCCACTTTCAAATCTCTTACTATCTCTTCTTTCAGTTAGTCCTGATGAAGGGTCCCGGCCCAAAACGTCGACTGTACCTCTTCCTATAGATGCTGCCTGACCTGCTGCGTTCACCAGCATTTTTTGTGTGTGTTGCTTGAATTTCCAGCATCAGCAGATTTCCTTGTGTCTGTAACTCCTTAGCTTTTATGTTTTCCCATCTTTAGTAAATCCTTACATCTGCATCAGAACCTTCCTAAAGTGGACACAGTACTAAAGAAGAGGCTTGGTTACTGTTGTACAAAGGCTATGGTATACCTTTTTGACTCTACTAATAAGTTGACTATAAATTTTCAGCATTAATGATTGTAGTTATGTCTGTACTTTTGTAAATGAAATACTCAAATTCAACAGTAGATGGCAATGCTTTGTGCTTTATAACCACATAGCTGATCAGATTGAAATTGTGATTTAGAAACATAGAAACGTAGAAAACCCACAGCACAATACAGGCCCTTCGGCCCACTAAGCTGTGCCGAACATGTCACTACCTTAGAACTACCTAGGCTTTACCCATAGCCCTCTATTTTCTAAGCTCCATGTAGCCATCCAGGAGTCTCTTAAAAGACACTATCGTTTCCACCTCCACCACTGCCACCGGCAGCCTATTCCACGCACTCACCATTCTCTGCGTAAAAAAACTTAGCCCTGACATCTCTGTACCTACTTCCAAGTACCTTAAAACTATGCCCTCTCGTGCTAGCCATTTCAGCCCTGGGGAAAAGCCTCTGACTATCCACACGATCAATGCTTCTCATTATCTTGTAGACCTCTATCAAGTCACCTCTCATCCTCTGTCACTCCAAGGAGAAAAGGCTGAATTCAGTCAACCTATTCTCATAAGGCATACTCCCCAATCCAGGCAACATCCTTGTAAATCTCCTCTGCACCCTTTCTATGGTTTCCACATCCTTCCAGTAGTGAGGCGACCAGAATTGAGCACAGTACCCTCAGTGGGGTCTGACCAGGGTACTATATAGCTGCAACATTACCTCTCGGCGCTTAAACTCAATCCCACGATTGATGAAGGCCAATGCCCTGTATACCTTCTTAACCACAAAGTCAACCTGCACAGCAGGTTTGAGTGTCCTATGGATTCGAACCCCAAGGTCCCGCTGATCCTCCACACTGCCAAGAGTCTTACCATTAATGCTATATTCTACCATCATATTTGACCTACCAAAATGAACCACCTCACACTTATCTGGGTTGAATTGCATCTGCCACTTCTCAGCCCAGTTTTGCATCCTATCAATGTCCTGTTGTAACCTCTGACGGCCCTCTACACTATCCACAACACCACCAACCTTTGTGTCATCAGCAGATCCCTGAGGCATACCACTGGTCACCAGCCTCCATGCAGAATATGACCCATCTACAACCATTCTTTGCCTTCTGTGGGCAAGCCAGTTCTGGATCCACAAAGCAATGTCCCCTTGGATCCCATGCCTCCTTACTTTCTCAATAAGCCTTGCATAGAGTACCTTATCAAATGCCTTGCGAAAATCCATATACACTACATCTACTGCTCTACCTTAATCAATGTGTTTAGTCACATCGTCAAAAAATTCAATCAGGCTCGTAAGGCATGACCTGCCTTTGACAAAGCCATGCTGACTATTCCTAACAACACACATCAAAGTTGCTGGTGAATGCAGCAGGCCAAGCAGCATCTCTAGGAAGAGGTGCAGTCGACGTTTCAGGCCGAGACCCTTCGTCAGGACTAGTCCTAGAGATGCTGCTTGGCCTGCTGCATTCACCAGCAACTTTGATGTGTGTTGCTTGAATTTCCAGCATCTGCAGAATTCCTGTTGTTTGCTGACTATTCCTAATCATATTTTGCCTGTCCAAATGTTCATAAATCCTGTCTCACAGGATCTTTTCCATCAACTTACCTACCACTGAAATAAGACTCACTGGCCGATAATTTTTTAGGCTATTCCTACTCCCTTTCTTGAATAAGGGAACAACATCCGCAACCTTCCAACCCTCCGGAACCTCTCCCGTCCTCATTGATTATGCAAAGATCATTGCCAGAGGCTCAGCAATCTCCTCTCTCTCATTCCCACAGTAGCCTGGGTTACATCCCATCCGGTCCCGGTGACTTATCCAACTTGATGCTTTCCAAAAGCTCCAGCATATCCTCTTCCTTCATATCTACATGCTCATGCTTTTCAGTCCACTGCAAGTCATCCCTACAATTGCCAAGATCCTTTTCCATAGTGAATACTGAAGCAAAGTATTCCTTAAGTACCTCTGCTACTTGCACCAGTTCCATACACACTTTTCCACTGTCACACTTGATTGGTCCTATTCTCTCACATCTTATCCTCCTGCTCTTCACATACTTGTAGAATGCCTTGGGGTTTTCCTTAATCCTGTGTGCCAAGGCCTTCTCATGGCCCCTTCTGGCTCTCCTAATTTCATTCTTAACCTCCTTCCTGCTAGCCTTATATTCTTCCTAGATTCCTATCATTACCTAGTTTTTTGAACCTTTTGAAAGCTCTTCTCTTCTTCTTGACTAGATTTACAACAGCCTTTGTACACCACGGATCTTGTACCCTGTCATCCTTTCCATGTTTCATTGGAACGTACCTATTCAGAACCCCACACAAATATCCCCTGTACATTTGCCACGTTTCTTCTGTATGTTTCCCTGAGAATATCTGTTTCCAATTTATGCTTCCAAGTTCCTGCCTGAGAGCCTCATATTTCTCCTTACTCTAATTAAACATTTCCCTAACTTTTCTTCTCCTATCCCTCTCCAATGCTATGGTAAAGGAGATAGAATTGTAATCACTATCTCCAAAATGCTCTCCCGCTGAGAGACCTGACACCTGACCAGGTTCATTTCCCAATACCAGATAAAGTACAGCCTCTCCTTTTGTAGGCTTATCTACATATTGTGTCAAGAAACCTTACTGAACGCACATAATAAACTCCACCCCATCTAAACCCCTCACTCTAGGGAGAAGCCAATCAATATTTGGGAAATTAAAATCTCCCACCACAACAACCCTGTTATTATTACTCCTTTCTAGAATCTGTCTCCCTACCTGCTCCCTGATGTCCCTGTTACTATTGGGGGGGGGGTGGGCGTCTATAAAAAACACCCACAGAGACTCTGTAGACAAGCCCTCCATGACTTCCTCCTTTTCTGCAGCCGTAACACTATCTCTGGTCAACAGTGCCATGCCCCCACCTCTTTTGCCTCCCTCCCTGTCCTTCCTGAAACATCTAAAGCCTGGCACTTGAAGTAGCCATTCCTGCCCCTGCACCATCCAAGTCTCTGTAATGGCCACAATATCATAGCTCCAAGTGCTGATCCATGCTCTAAGCTCATCCACGTTATTCATAATACTCCTCACATTAAAAGAGATACATCTCAAACTACCGGTCTGCGCGCGTCCCTTCTCTATCACCTGCCTATCCTCCCTTTCGCACTGCCTCTAAGCTCAATTTAGTCTCAGTGAAAGTAGTTAAGCACTCGTAGAACAGTTCCTTAGCATGCCCCTCTCACAAAAAGCAAAGTGGATTATAACAGGACATTTTCATTGGCCTCAGATATCTTTTTGCTCCAAGTAGTAAATCTGATTCACATCCCTTTTTAATATCACACATTGGAAGTTCTACAATTTCAAAGTGCACAAAGTAAATGTTATTATCAAAGTACATGTATATTAATATATACAACATTGATATTCATTTTCTTGTGGGCATACTCAGCAAATCTATAGAATAGTAACTAACAAGATCAATGAAAGATCAACCAGAGTGCCGAAGACAACATACGGCGCAAATGCAAATATAAATAAATAACAATAAATGAAGAGAAACATAGAAAATAGGTGCAGGAGTAGGCCATTCGGCCCTTCGAGCCTGCAGTGCTATTCAGTATGATCATGGCTGATCATCCAACTCAGAACCCCGTACCTGCCTTCTCTCCATCCCCCCTGATCCCTTTAGCTACAAGGGCCATATCTAACTCCCTCTTAAATATAGCCAATGAACTGGCCTCAACTGTTTCCTGTGGCAGAGAATTCCACAGATTCACCACTCTGTGTGTGAAGAAGTTTTTCCTCTTCTCGGCCCTAAAAGGCTTCACCTTTATCCTTAAACTGTGACCCCTCGTTCTGGACTTCCCCAACATTGGGAACAATCTTCCTGCATCTAGCCTGTCCAATCCCTTTAGAATTTTGTACGATTCAATAAGATCCCCCCTCAATCTTCTAAATTCCAGCAAGTATAAGTCTAGTCGATCCAGTCTTTTATCATATGAAAGTCCTGCCATCCCAGGAATCAATCTGGTAAACCTTCTTTGTACTCTATGGCAAGTCATAGTCATAGTCATACTTTATTGATCCCGGGGAAATTGGTTAAAGAATGTCTTTCCTCAGATTAGGGGACTAAAACTGCACACAATATTCCAGGTGTGGTCTCACCAAGGCCTCGTATAACTGCAGTAGAACCTCCCTGCTCCTGTACTCGAATCCTCTTGCTATGAATGCCAGCATACCATTTTCCTTTTTCACCACCCGCTGTACCTGCATGCCCACTTTCAATCACTTGTGTACAATGACACCCAGGTCTTGTTGCACCTCCCCTTTTCCTAATCGGCCACCATTCAGATGATAATCTGTTTTCCTGTTCTTGCCACCAAAGTGGATAACCTCACATTTATCCACATTAAATTGCATCTGCCATGAATTTGTCCACTCACCTAACTTATCCAAGTCACCCTGCACCCTCTTAAACATTCTCCTCACGGCTAGCTCTGCCACCCAGCTTCGTGTCATCTGCAAACTTGGAGATGCTGCATTTAATTCCCTCGTCTAAGTCATTAATATATATTGTAAACAACTGGGGTCCCAGCACTGAGCCTTGTGGTACCCCGCTAGTCACTGCCTGCCATTCTGAAAAGGTCCTGTTATTCCCACTCTTTGTTTCCTGTCTGCCAACCAATTCTCTATCTACACCAATACCATACCCCCAATACCGTGTGCTTTAAGTTTGCACGCTAATCTCCTGTGTGGGACCTTGTCAAAAGCCTTTTGAAAATCCAAATATACCACATCCACTGGTTCTCCCCTATCCACTTTACTAGTTACATCCTCAAAAAATTCTATGAGATTCGTCAGACATGATTTTCCTTTCACAGATCCATGCTGACTTTGTCCGATGATTTCACTGCTTTCCAAATGTGCTGTTATCACATCTTTGATAACTGACTCTAGCATTTTCCCCACCACCGATGTCAGGCTAACCGGTCTATAATTCCCCGGTTTCTCTCTCTCTCCTTTTTTAAAAAGCGGGGTTACATTAGCCACCCTCCAATCCTCAGGAACTAATCCAGAATCTAAAGAGTTTTGAAAAATTATCACTAATGCATCCACTATTTCTTGGGCTACTTCCTTAAGCACTCTGGGATGCAGACCATCTGGCCCTGGGGATTTATCTGCCTTTAATCCCTTCAATTTACCTACCACTACTTCTCTACTAACATGTATTTCCCGCAGTTCCTCCATCTCACTACACCCTCAGTCCCCTACTGTTTCCGGAAGATTATTTATGTCCTCCTTAGTGAAGACAGAAGCAAAGTAGTTATTCAATTGGTCTGCCATGTCCTTGTTTCCCATAATCAATTTACCTGTTTCTGACTGTAAGGGACCTACATTTGTCTTAACCAATCTTTTTCTTTTCACATATCTATAAAAGCTTTTACAATCAGTTTTTATGTTCCCTGCCAGCTTTCTCTCATAATCTTTTTCCCCTTTCCTAATTAAGCACTTTGTCCTCCTCTGCTGGACTCTGAATTTCTCTCAGTCCTCAGGTGTGCCGCTTTTTCTGGCTAATTTGTATATTTCTTCTTTGGATTTGATACTATCCCTAATTTCCCTTGTCAGCTACCTTCCCTGGTTTATTCTTTTGCCAAGCTGGGATGAACAATTGTTAACAACAGGAATTCTGCAGATGCTGGAAATTCAAGCAACACACATCAAAGTTGCTGGTGAACGCAGCAGGCCAGGCAGCATCTGTAGGAAGAGGTGCAGTCGACGTTTCAGGCCGAGACCCCTCGTCAGGACTAACTGAAGGAAGAGTGAGTAAAAGTGAACAATTGTTGTAGTTCATCCATGCAACCTTTAAATGCTTGCCATTGCATATCCACCGTCAACCCTTTAAGTATCATTTGCCAGTCTATATTAGCTCACTCACATCTCATACCTTCAAAGTTACCCTTCTTTAAGTTCAGAACCTTTGTTTCTGAATTAACTATGTCACTCTCCATCTTAATGAAGAATTCCACGATACTATGGTCACTCTTACCCAAGGGGCCTCGCACGACAAGATTGCTAACTAACCCATCCTCATTGCTCAATACCCAGTCTAGAACAGCATGCTCTCTAGTTGGTTCCTCGACATGTTGGTTCAGAAAACCATCCCGCATACATTCCAAGAAATCCTCTTCCTCAGTACCCTTACCAATTTGGTTCACCCAATCTATATGTAGATTGAAGTCACCCATTATAACTGCTGTTCCTTTATTGCACGCATTTCTAATTTCCTGTTTAATGCCAGCCCCAACCTCACTACTACTGTTAGGTGGCCTGTACACAACTCCCACCAGCGTTTTCTGCCTCTTAGTGTTACGCAGTTCTACCCATATTGATTCCACATCCTCCAGGCTAATGTCCTTCCTTTCTATTGCGTTAATCTCCTCTCTAACCAGCAACGCTACCCCACCTCCTTTTCTTTCATGTCTATCCCTCCTGAAAATTGAATATCCCTGAATGTTGAGCTTCCATCCTTGGTCACCCTGGAGCCATGTCTCTGTGATCCATAAGAGCATAAGATAATGAGATAAAGAGTCCTTAAAGTAAGATCATTGGTTGTAGAAATATTTCAGTGATGAGGCAAGTGAGTGTAGTTATTCCCTTTTACTCAAGAGCTTGATGGTTGAGGGGTTGTAACTGTTCTTGAACCTGGTAGTGTGAGTCCTGAGGCTCTTGTACCACCTTCCTGATGGCAGCAGCAAGAAGAGGCCATGACCTTGGGTAGTGGTGATCTCTGATGATGGATGCTGCCTTCCTACAACAGTGTTTCATGTTCATGTGCTCAATGGTTGGGAGGGCTTTACCCATGATGTACTGGGCAGAATCCACTACTTTTTGTAGGGTTTTCCTTTCAAAGATATCAGTGTTTCCATACCAGGCTGTGATGCAGCCAGTCAATGTACTCTCGACCACACATCTATAGAAGTTTATTAAAGTTTTAGATACCATGTCGAATCTCCGCAGACTCCGAAGAAAATAGAGGCATTGCTGTGCTTTCTTTGCAATTACACTTATGTGCTGGGTCTAGTCCAGGACATTTCCTCTGAGATGGTGACACCCAGGAATTTAAGGTTGCTGACCCTCTCCACCTCTGATTCTCTGATGAGGACTGGCTCATGAACTTCTGGTTTCTCTTTCCCGAAGTCTACAATCACTTCTGTAAACATGCTGTTAATGCGGTCACAAGTTAGTGCTTTGATAGTAATACATACCTGCATAATTTTGGGTATTGCATCAAAATGATTTTCTGCCCATAACTGCTTATTGATACAAACCAAGAATTAGGATAAACTTGTTGGGATAAATGGGTGTTTTTCTGCTTGGCAGACTGAGGTGAGCAGAGCATTGCAGGAATCAATGCTGGGCCTGTAACTGTTCACGATATACATTAATGATTTGGAAGATGGGACTGAGTGTATTGTATCTAAATTTGCTGATAGCACTAAGCTGAGTGGAAAAGCTAATTGTGCAGAGGATATGGAGAGTCTGCAGAGATATATAGATAGGTTAAGTGAGTGTTCAAAGATCTGGGAAGTGGAGTACGACATTGGTAATGCAAAGAAAGAAAAATAGAGGATCAGCTTATCATTTAAATTGTGAAAGATTGTAGCATGATGCTGTGCAGAAGGACCTGGGAGTGCTTATACATGAATCTCAAATGGTTAGTTTGTAGGTGCAACAGGTTATCAAGAAGGCATTTGTTGGCCTTCATTGCTAGTGCAATTGAATTCAAGAGGTGAGAGGTTATGCTGCAACTGTACAGGCTACTGGTGAGACCACACCTGGAAAACTGCGTACATTTCTGGTGTCCTTAAGGAGAGGTTTGAAGGCAATGCAGAGGAGGTTCACCAGATTGATTCCAGAGGTGAGGACCTTAGTCTATGAGGAGAGGTTAAGTTGCCTGGAACTATACTCACTAGAATGCAGGAGAATTAGAAGGGATCATAGAAATAGTTAATGTTATGAAAGTGATAGGTAAGATAGAGGTATGTAAGTTGGTTCCACTGGTAAAGAGACTAGAACTAGGGGATGTAGCCTGAAAATCTTGGGGAATGGATTTAAGATGGAGATAAGGAGGAACTGCTTTTCTCAGAGAGTAGTGAGTCTGTGGAATTCTCTGCTCAGGGAAGCAGTTAAGGCTACCTCATTAAATATATTTAAGGTACTGTTTTTACATAGCTGGGGAATTAAGAGTTACAAGGTAAAGGCAGGCAGTTTGAGCTGGTCTGTGGCCAGATCAGCCATGATCTTACTGAATGGTGAAACAGGCTTGAATGGCCAGGCTTACTCCTACTACTATTTCTTATGTTGTCCGGTTTCAATCAACTAATCTGAAAATATCCATCAATTTCCATTTATTGGAGAATGAAGTAATAAATAGGAGCAGGATTTGACTACCAACCCATCAGGCCTCCTTTGTCATTCATCAAGATCATGGCTTTCCTTCTGCCGGCATGTCCTTTTATTAATATTTATTCTCTTGGCAATTGATTCCCTCAATATTAAAATCTCTGTTTTGACTGAGGCTTCTTGTCCTTTGGGATAGAGAATTCCTAAACTTTGCCAGACTCTGCTTCAGGAATTCTTCCTCATCTATCTGCTAAGCAGCTCCTGGCTCAAAAATTCTCAGCCAGGGGAAACACCCTTCCCATGTGCAGCCTGTCAAGCCCTCTTAAAATTGTAAGTTTCCAGGAAATCTTTCTTTTAAACTCTAGAAAAGTCAGTCTTTATCAATTCCTCATGATATAGTAAGTTTGCCATCCTTCAGTTCAACTTTCGTCTATGCAGTACTTTCCATGAAGCACATTTCTTCCATTTTACACCAATTTGTATATTCTTCTATCTTTTCTGAAATAGTTCATCTTTTGATGTCCTTGAGATTTTTGCTGTCATGTTTTGTCTAGATAGTGTTTTATCAAGTGAGGGAGCAGCCTTGATCCATCCATTAATTTGATACTTACGCATTGAAGATCTTAAACAGGAATCGGGATAGGAATCAAGAATCAAACATTTAATCAATCTGTTGTATTGTGCCACAGGATACTCAATTATAGTATTCCATTTGTTCTGACTAATACAGCAAAGAGGAATAATCAAATCTCATAAGCACTAATCTATACTTATTGCATTGTCAACCAACAAAACCATTGGATGCCATGTTTTGTATTTTTAAAATTTGCATTGGTATTATCATTATGGAAGCAAATCAGTTGCAACAGGAATGTTTAACAACCATTAATTCTTGGGACTATTGCATTTATGATGCTTAATTTCTCAGTAATACACCATGCAATTGTCATCTATAGACACATTACATCTGTCACAGTAATTTACTAGCATGGTACCTTCAGTATAACATGAATTCATGAAGATATCAAGGTAAATGTAACATGCTTTTTAATAGACTGCTTATTTTACAAAGGTTAATTATCTTCATTCATGGTTAAAGTACCAAAAGGGATTATAACAAAAAGTGTATCATTACCAAGAGATAAGAGCAGTCATTAAAAACTGAATATTGCTTATTGAACTAAATGCTTTGTAGCTAAACTGATGCATGAAGGTAGAGTACATATAGCTATAATTCTGAAGAGGATTTTATAAGATACTGCAAAATATCTTACTCAACAATGTACTGTTCTGGATTGGATTAAAGAATTGACTTTATTTCCCTGGACCGAGTGGGGTGAGTGTGGGTGGTAAGGTTATTAATGGTGACAAATAATCACTAATGTCCCACAGGAAATGTTGTGAAGCTCATGGGTTTTTACGATCTTTGTTATTGACATGGGTCGGGTTATTATGATAGTTGTCTGCAATTTGCATAGTATATTAAGCTCGATTGACAAAGGCATTTAACAAAGATCTACACATAGATTGGACCAGATATACTAGTGTATGCCTACAGGATACGTAAGTAAAGTCTGTTGGGAAAGATGATGATGATTTCTGTGTCAGTATTTATTTTTAATGCTCATAGCCACTGGTGTGAAACAATAGAGTACTATTAAATTGTATTTCTAGGAAGATTCATTATAAATCAAAAAGCTCCACAATCTCCTTCAGTTATTTATAAGTTAGGCTCCATTTAGAATACAGAGTCCAGTTTTGATAGCCTTAAGTGGATGATAATGCTTAAGAAAAGGTTCAGATGATGCCCCTGGAAATAATGGAGTTTTTCTTGGTTTCCTTTAAGTGTTGAGTCTAGTTAGTCAACAGAATTAGATACACAAAGTAGAAAATAAAACAGTGACTGAGAATGTACCCGAGCTGTAAAAAATAAGTAGACTAAAGACTGGGGGGGGGGGTGGGAAGGGTTTCGGCCCAAAACGTCGACTGTCCCCCTTCCTAGAGATGCTGCCTGGCCTGCTGCGTTCACCAGCAACTTTGATGTGTGTTGCTTGAATTTCCAGCATCTGCAGAATTCCTCATGTAGACTAAAAGCCGATTGTTTTGGTTTTGTAGCTTAGGGAGAACCTGGGTTTGCTTGTAAAATTTAGTAGAGGGTGGTCAAAGTTATATTTTATGAGATTCTTTTCCTGGAGTAAAGCAGATCTGTGGAACAAGTCATTTTTCAAACATTGCATGAATTGTGCACTCCTACAAACTTTCAATAAAGCTGTAGGAATTTCTAGCCTGGCTAGACAACAAATGTATAAAGTATAGGTGAGGTACTGAAGAAAATAAATTATGGCTAATGTGGTCTCATAAATGATCTTGATTGCTAGTGTGTGTCCACAGGAATTCTGGTGCTAATGTCTATGTGCAAAATGCAATGGATCATACTTTTCTCTTCATTATTATCATATGTTCTAACAAACAGGTATGGTCACAAAGATGAGGAAAGCCTTTGAAGCCGTTTATTGCCTTGACATAGAATATAAGAATTGGGATCTCGTGTTTCAGCTTTACAAAACAGTAGTCAGACTGCAGTTCCAGTTGATGTACTATAGAAAGGGCGTGATTGTGCTAAGAGAGTGCAGAGGAAATTCACTATGTTGTCTCCTGGATTGGAAGACCTTTTGTTATAAGGAGATTTTGGAGTAGATGGATTTGATTTCACTGAAGTGAAGGAGGCTGAGGGTTGACCTGATGGAAGTATATAAAATAATGAGTTGCATAGATTAGATTGTCAAAATCTTTTTCTCTTTGTGGTTATGTCAAAAACAACAGAACTTGGTTTTAAGGTGGCTTTTAAGGGGGATCTGAAAAAAAATATAGAGGAAATCTGCTGTCGGAGAAGGTAATGTAATACATACAATTGTAAAGTATCCAGCATTTAGACAGGCACTTCCGTAGGCAAGGTTTACAAGGATACCAAAATAGAACATAGAATACTACAGCACAGTACAGGTCCTTCGGCCCACAATGTTGTGCTGACCATTAAACCCTGCCTCCCATATAACCCCCCACCATAAATTCCTTCATATACCTGTCTAGTAGTCTCTTAAATTTCACTATTGTATCTCCTTCCACCACTGACTCAGGCAGTGCATTCCACGCACCAACCCCTCTCTGAGTAAAAAAACCTTCCTCTAATATCCCCCTTGAACTTCCCACCCCTTACCTTAAAGCCACGCCCTGTTGTATTGAGCAGTGGTGCCCTGGGGAAGAGACGCTGGATATCCACTCGATCTGTTCCTCTTAATATCTTGTATACCTCTATTGTATCTCCTCTGATCCTCCTTCTCTCCAAAGAGTAAAGCCCTAGCTCCCTTAATCTCTGATCATAATGCATACTCTCTAAACCAGGCAGCATCCTGGTAAATCTCCTCTGTACCCTTTCCAATGATTCCACATCCTTCCCATAGTGAGGCGAACAGAACTGGACACAGTACTCCAAGTGTGGCCTAACCAGAGTTTCATAGAACTGCATCATTACCTCACAACTCTCAAACTTTATCCCTCAACTTATGAAGGCTAACACCCCATAAGCTTTCTTAACTACCCTATCTAACTGTGAGGCAACTTTCAGGGATCTGTGGACATATATCCCCAGACCCCTCTGCTCCTCCACACTACCAAGTAACCTACCATTTACTTTGTACTCTGCCTTGGAGTTTGTCCTTCCAAAGTGTACCACCTCACACTTCTCTGGGTTGAACACCATCTGCCACTTCTCAGCCCACTTCTGCATCTTATCAATGTCTCTCTGCAATCTTCGACAATCCTCTACACTATCCACAACATCACCAACCTTTGTGTCGTCTGCAAACTTGCCAACTCACCCTTCTACCCCCACATCCAGGTCGTTAATAAACATCATGAAAAGTAGAGGTCCCAGAACCGATCCTTATGGGACACCACTAGTCACAATCCTCCAATCTGAATGTACTCCCTCCACCACGACCCTCTGCTTTCTGCAGGCAAGCCAATTCTGAATTCACCTAGCCAAACTTCCCTAAATTCACCCACGATAGCAACCGTGTTATTTTTGCACCTTTCCAAAATCTGCCTCCCAATCTGCTCCCCGTTATCTCTGCTGCTACCAGGTGGCCTATGGAATACTGCCAATAGAGTAACTGCTCCCTTCCTGTTCCTGACTTCCACCCATACAGACTCAAAAGAGGATTTTGCTACATTACCCACCCTTTCTGTAGCTGTAATAGTATCCCTGACCAGTAATGCCACCCCTCCTCCCCTTCCCCCACTCTCTATCCCTTTTAAAGCACTGAAATCCAGGAATATCGAGAATCCATTCCTGCCCTGGTGCGAGCCAAGTCTCTGTAATGGCCACTACATCATAATTCCATGTATGTATCCAAGCTCTCAGTTCATCACCTTTGTTCCTGATGCTTCTTGCATTGAAGTATACGCACTTTAGCCTTTCTACCTTCCTACCTTTACACCCTTTATTCTGCTTCTCTTTCCTCAAAGCCTCTCTATATGTTAGATCTGGCTTTACTCCATGCGCTTCTTCCACTGCTCTATCGTTCCGAGCCCCATCCCCCTTGCAAATTAGTTTAAACACTCCCGTACCATGCTAGCAAACCTACCTAGAAGGATATTGCTCCCCCTCGAGTTCAGGTGCAACCCATCCAATCTGTACAGGTCCCACCTTCCCCAGAAGAGATCCCAATGATCCAAAAATCTAAAACCCTGCCCCCTGAACCAACTCCTCAGCCACGCATTCAACTACCATCTCCTCCAACTCTTACCATCACTATCACGTAGCACTGGCAGCAATCCTGAGAATCCCACCCTTGAGGTCCTGTTCTTTAGCCTTCTGCCTAGTTCCTGAAACTCATACTTCAGGACCTCATCCCTCTTCCTGCCTATGTCGTTGGTCCCAACATGTATCACAACTTCTGGTTGCTTTCTCTCTCGTACCAGCGCAGGCAAATGTGATTAGTATAGACAGGTGCATTGGACTGCATGGATGTGGAGGCCAAGGAGACCTTTACAATGCTATATGACTCCATAGCTCTATAAATGAACTAAACTATAAGCATGTTGGAGTAATTGCTAATATATTTGCTAGTAATTGCTAGTATTGTTAAAGCTGAATCTCACTGTTAATTAGTGGAAATTTATTGCAGATCTGGAATATATTTTTCCATACATTGCTAATGCCTTCATGAATATTGCTAGAATACTTGGGCCTTTAATATATACTGTAGATCTTTTATTGTAGTTAGGCTACTAATTTTCCCAATATTATTAGCTCCATTCTATTATTAAGTTTATTACTTTGAATGATAAACAGAATAAGCAAGAAAATCTGTGAAATTAATGGTAATTCAAAATAGAAATTTGAAATCACTTAAAAACTTGAAGTACTGTGGCAAGGAGACAGGTCAGCATTGTAATTGAATTAGTCATCTGTATCAGCAGAAATCTCCATTTGTGCATATGGATGAGAAACTTATTAACAAACAACAGGAATTCTGCAGATGCTGGAAATTCAAGCAACACACATCAAAGTTGCTGGTGAACACAGCAGGCCAGGCAGCATCTGTAGGAAGAGGTGCAGTCGACGTTTCAGGCCGAGACCCTTCGTCAAGGGTCTCGGCCTGAAACGTCGACTGCACCTCTTCCTACAGATGCTGCCTGGCCTGCTGCGTTCACCAGCAACTTTGATGTGAGAAACTTATTAAGCTTAGTTTATAAATTAGCTTAGTAGTGGAGCAGCATTGGAAATACAAATTAATAAAGGAGTCATTGGCTTGTTTAGCAGGACTGTCAGTTAAAGAAAGGGCACTTTGCTTGCAGGCTGTTAAAGGAGTAGTTGGGACCATTACCGAAGAATAAATATGGCACTAAACTGATGTTGACAAGGATTGTGAATAGAGTGAAATAAGATGGACAATGCTCTCCCTGTGCATTCTTGGCAGTCTATTTGATGATATACAGGGCATAACTTAGAAATTAATCACCCTTTCCTAAATGTTTTCTATTTCTTATTACTGTTTCTTTCCATTATGATAATAGGATTGTGGCAGAAAAGAATCTTTTGCAACCAAAGGAAAAGATGTTTGATAAGGCACTATAAGTCTTTTATTTATTTTGTTTAACCAAAACGCGTAATGACATGTATCTATGTCGCATATAACAATAACTTCAACAGCAACGGAATTACATTAGCGTAGAAATTCACTCATAACTCTTCTTAAGAAACGTACGTCTTTAGAATAAGTCTAGTGTCGGCAATATGATGTAAAGCCAGACTTTTGCAACATGACACAGCATCAATAATGATCTTGACCTGATCCTACTTATATTTTTTTTTAATGATGATTGTACTTTTGGTATACCTATCAACTGATATAAAGATGCTTTATTTGTCTGCTGCCCGTTTTATGGCTTTTTGAATCTTTTTTGCAACACATAATAACTAAAAAGTCAATCAGACTCTTCTTCAGAGGACAGAGGTAAGCTGCACACTCATTGTACATGAAACACCACTTGGGAAGTGTTTTGATATAGCAGGGGGGTACTTGCACCATTTTTAAAAAATTGTATGGTTACAAAAATAAAAATATTACAAAACTTTGCCTATTTTTACCATTGTCTTGGCTGATAAATTGGTGCACATAAATACATTACTAATTTTCTCTGCTTAGTCAGTTTCTGGACATTGACTGCATCTTTCTTTCAATACTGAGACCAAAGATGCTTTCTGTTTTACAGTAGGTTATGCAGCATTTCTGTAGAACAATCTGAGCACTTCTAAGATGAGATTTTCAAAAAGTCTGAAAAATTCATTTTTTTTATTTTTCCCTCCATAGTTTTGTTTAAACTATCAATTTTTTACTCTTAAAATTGTTTGAAGTGGTAATACTACATTATTATCACATTAGTTCTTTATGCAGTCACTTTTCAGTTAACTGTCACATTTGTGTGCCTTTCTTAGATGATCCCTATTATTGAGGAATGGAGACTGTTACTTCCCACTGATTCCTCCTCGTCATGTCTTCAGGGCTGTTAACTCCATGCTACACAGGCATTGAATACTCTCATTTATTTCAGCTCCCTGCTGTCTTTGCCATAACCTCCAGCATCCGACTTGCCTTTCAGCTTTGCCTCCTTTATATTCCTACTCAAAGAATATGCCTGACTTCCTTGGTATTACTAAGTCTGGCATTCTGGCCTATTTAAATATAACTTAATTGTTCTTCTTGTATGTTATGACAACATTGATAGGAGCAAGCTGGGAAGAGGTCAAGATAATTCTTGATTCCTCTGTGTATGGCTGTGGAAACATTGTGTTTTTTCTGGGTCGTTTCTAGTGTACCTAAATATATCATAACATGACTAGTTTTTTTGTGATTTATTGCAGAAAGAGATAACAGGAACTGGATCCAATTATGAACTGAAATATTACTTTTCAATAATTTAACATTTATATTACACTTATGGAGAAGCAAAGGGATTTTAATGACATGCACTATTACAACTCTAATGTACTAAAACAGAAAGCTATATGAGGAGGTAAAAAGGCTGCTGAGTGACTTGGGAAATTCGGGTTAGTAACTAGCTTTGATGAATAATTAGTGACTAAAATTTGATGAGTTGGAATGGCTGTCAAGGACAAAGATAGGTAGTGTGAAAGAAGTTCAGGAAGAAAATTCAGGTAACAGAAATTGGCAATGGTCTTATGATACCTGATAGATATGTGAGTGCTCCAGACTTAAAGGAAATACACCACGTGTTTAATGTTTTTATTGTCACGTTGTCTATAATATTCTAAGATACATATGTTCTTGTATAGATCAGCAACATCTTAGACTGGTGCCCAAATTTTGGACTGAACATCATGAACATTTTGACCTCAGTTTTTAATTCTATATTTGTGCAGTTCACGTTCCACAGTCAAGCATTTCCTAATATTGACAGGCCCAAATGGTAAGATTTACCTCCTTATATACCTCCTTATTGTCAGCAGCTAGGGTATGTCAGCATTATGTTAGCCTTCGAGTTGTGTATGAGGTTTGCCTTGTAAGGGTTCTTTCTTCTTGGTGTCATATCTGCTTTCCTGAAATGTTGGTTTGCAGAACCTGATAAGCTGATAAGCAGTGTCAGCATTCCTTGAAAGTGAATTGATGCATATGTCACCTCCTTTGGGAGAGGAGAAGTTAAAAGGCAAAATGAAGTCAGCATTGTCTGAAATGGAGAGAAATGCTTCATTTTATCTTGGCAACAAATAATTATTTTAAAGCTTTTATTAGAAATGATAAAAACAAGTGAAATGTAGATAAAAATTTCAAAGTTTTAATCATTTTATTTATAATGTAATTTCATGCAATTTACCTTATTTTACTAGGAAGTACAAGGACCACCAACCCATGTGCTTGGTCTTCATTTTCCTCTTGCACATACGTTTTGCCTATGTTATTGTGGGTAACCTTTTCTTAGTAAATGCTATATGCAACAATGAAGAATCTTAGTCATTTTATATATTTCTACTTGTAAATTGCAAAAAAAAGTTTTCATAGTATTCCAGTTAATGCAATATCAGGTTGGACAATTTGCTAGTACTTTCTATTTCATTTTCCAGGTTGAAAATGGAAGTTATTTTGTTGGAAGAGAACATTCACATTTTTGACACTGGTTTGTATATTTACCTCATTCAACTAAATTATTTTGGACTACACTCATAAGAAAAAGATATTAGTCACATTAGCAGTATGTCGCTATAGCAACATGGAGGTATGCTTAATAACATTTCCTCTTCAGTGGAAGATAGAAACTCTATCAGGAATAGTGTAGGTGAAAATCCAATGATAATGAATAGGTGCAGTCAAATGACTATATGGATACTTCTGAAGGTATGAAAGAAAGCAATTGAAAATTTAAGAAAGAAATTAGAAAATATTTAATATTGTATCTACAAAATCATTCTTTTCCTAATTAATCAAGAAGACAGTAATCTGTTTCCTTTCAAAGATAAATTCTGATGAAAAATACTGGATTGTGCAAGGTTGCAATTTTATGTTCTTGGTAAAGAAAGTTAACAGATGTGTAATAGTTAAAAAAGATTGTCTGTTTCTGATCTGTGGAATATTACTCCATAAATAATTGGATTTCTTTTGGTTTTGTTGTAAATCATTTTTGCTCTCTTACAGATCAATCCATACCACCACTGATTTTCTGACTGCTGCCTATTTTCCTGTCTTTCACTTTCTCACATGTACTATATTCATCAGATATTATTGCATATTGGCTGGATGCCTTTGGACGTCTCTCCCCAAATGTCTCTGCGCTGTCTTTCTCCTTTAAGACAAATTTAAAGTCCTCTACTTTGTTTACTGGTAAATCTGTCTAACGTAGGTTATTGCAATTTTTTGACTGAATATGGGTCTCTAGTACTTTGGGACATTTTTCTATGATTAATTCTATAAATGCTGGTAGTCATTGTTAGTTCTCCTACCTTTCCTTTCCATCCAGACATCCCCATTCTTAACATCTATATCCCATGCGATGTAGCATTGTTGTTTCTGCTGTATTGCCTTTCCAGTCTGTATAACATGATCTATGATTTTTTAAATGAATGTTTCATTAAATGGTGCAAATATTTCTCAGCCAGTTTGTGACCCATAGCAGTCACTTCTTAAAAATATTTGCAATGACAGACTAGGGATCGCTCCCTATGTGACTCCCTTGTCCTTTCGTCCCTCCCCACTGATCTCCCTTCTGGCACTAATCCTTGCAAGAGGAGCAAGTGCTACACCTGCCCCTACACCTTCTCCCTCACTACCATTCATGGCCCCAAACAGTCCTTCCTGTGAGTCTATTGGGGTCATATTCTGTGTCTGATGGTCCCGGTGTGGCCTCCTGTATATCAGTGAGACCCAACATAGATTAGGAGACCGCTGCCTGGTTTTCTGAGTTCCTCCAGCATTTTGTGTGTGTTTCTTGGATTTCCAGCACCTGTAGATTTTCTCTTGTTTTAGAAAATGGAATAAATGGTTTGAAATCTGAATTACTCTACCAGCTCTATCATGAGCACTAACATCCCCAGCATCCAATATATCATCAAAAGGTGATGCCTCAAAAAGGTGACATCTGTGATTAAGGACCCTCATCACCTAGGGCATGCTCTCTTCTCATTGATGCCATTAAGGAGGAGGTATAGAAGCTTGAAGACATACATTCAACATTTCAGGAACAGCTTCTTCCCCTCCACCAACAGATTTCTGAAAGGACAATAAATTCATGAACACTACCTCAGTACTTTCTCTCTCTTTTTGCACCACTTATTTAATTTTATTTTCTTTCATTATTTATACTTACCATAATTTATAGTTTTTATTATTATGTATTGCAACTTATCGATGTTGCAAAACAAATTCACAACATTTGCCAGTGATATTTTAAACCTGATTCTGAAATTAAAATATATATTGAAAAAGGTCAAATTACAAATCAATTTTGGGCATTAAATAGCTTTGTGACAGCTGTTGGGCTAATAGCCTTGCTTTATTTCTTGCTGAAGTCACTTTAATGAATGCTTTTGCCTGCTGATGTCAATTAGCAGCTATAGTTATAGATTTTTTTCCCCTTATTCCTCTTCAACCATTTTTGTCTGCTATTTTAAGAAAAACAATATGTTAATGAATTATTTTAAATAATTATTATCAGCTGGACATTAGCATTTAAGTTATTTATTGTGAAATTAATATTTTGTACCTATTAAATATTTGTACAAGCTACAACTATTAAAGTTCAATGTAAATTTATTATCAAAGTACCTATATGATACTATATGCAAACCTGAGATACATTTTCTTGTGGACATACACAATAAATCTGCAGAATAATAATCAAAACAAAATCAATGAAATATCGCACCACCAAGGGCATTCAAGCAGTGTGCAAATACAAACAGAAAAAAAAATAAGAAATAGATATTGAGAAGATGAAGAGTCCTTGAAAGTGAGTCCATAAGTTGTAGGAATATTTCAATGATGGGGCAAGTGAAGTTGTTTCAAGAGCCTGATAGTTGAAGGGTAATAAATGGTCCTCAACTTGCTGTTGTGAGTCCTGAGATTTCTGATGGCAGCAGTGAGAACGGAGTGTGGTGTGAGTGGTGAGGGTCCCTATTGGATGCTGCCTCCAGGCAGCAGCGTTCTTTGTAGACGTGCTGAATGGTGGGGAGGGCTTTACCTGTGATAGACTTGGCCATATCCACCACTTTCAATCTCCCTCTTATGTACTGTTTCCACAGAGTCATAAGTGTAAAGCAAGTAGAGCAAGGGCTATGCACACAGCCTTACGGTGCACCTTTGCTGATGGAGATCATGGAGGAGATGTTGTTGCCAATCTGAACTGACTAGGCTCTGCAAGTAAGGAAATTGAGGATCCAATTGCACAAGAAGGTATTGAAGCCAGGGTCTAGGAGCTTAGTGATTAGCTTTGAGGGGATGATGGTATTGATTGCTGAGTTCATAAAGAGCATCCTGATGTATGCAACTTTGCTATCCAGTGGTTCCAGAGTTGAATGGAGAGCAAATGAGTGTGAACCTAATGCCCCAGTAGGCAAACTGGAGTGCATCCAAATCGCTCTCAGGCAGGAGTTGATATGCTTCATCACCAGCCTCGCAAAACACTTCATTACTGTGGATGTAAGTACTACTGGACCATAATCATTGAGGCAGGTTACCAAATTCTTCTTGAGCACCAGTATAATTGAAGTCTGCTTGAAGCAGGAGGGTACCTCAGACTGCCAAAGCGAGAGGCTAAAGATCTCAGTGAACAATACAGACAGTTGATCAGCACCGGTCTTTAGTACTTGGCCACGTGCCCCATCTGGACCGAATGCATTTTGTGGGTTCACCCTCCTAAAGGATGCCCGCACATCAGCCTCAGAGACTGAAATCACAGGATTATTGGGGCTGTGGGAGTTCATGATGATTCCTCCATGTTTTGATGGTCAGGGCAAGCTTAGAAGGCATTGAGCTCATTTGGAAGCAAAGCCCTGCTGTCGCCTATGTCACTTGAATTAACTTGTTAAGAGGTGATAGTTTCAAGCCCTACCATAACTGTCGAGCATTCTTTGTTGATTCAAGTTTAGTCCAGTGTTGCCACTTCGACTGTGAAATCTCTTTCCAGATATTGTACCTGGACCTCTTGTAACTTTCTTGGTCACAAGACTTGAAAGCCTCTAATCTGGCTCTCAGCAGATTGCAGATCTCATGATTCATTCAGGGATTCTGTTTGGAGAAGACTGAATGGTTTTGTGGGAACACACTCGTCTACAACTGTTTTAATAAAGTAATATTAGTAATATTAAAGAACTTTTAAAATTAGTGTACGTAGGTATTTTATACACTGTATTTGAAGGTTAGATGCCTTCATGATGGTTTTGTGCAGTATAATTGTTGCTTAATCATTTACAACAGAATTAAAATCCATCTTGGCCTTACAGCATGTAGCTGCTACTTTAGTTTTATGTCTGGTAGCATTTCATTCTCTATTCCTAAATAATTGTAAATATTTGAAAGACAAACATAGGATTTGCTTTTTAACAGAGGATGTTTTATATGACAGTGGATTTGGTTAATTGCACAATCGATTAATTGGGGCTTTGGGTAACTTGGACCAACTCTTAAAGAACAAAAACTAATTGCAAAAATAGCTGGGATTTCTTTCATTTATTTGGGACACTATGCTGCTTAATTGGGGCAGGAGACTGTTACTGAGCTGTTTTTAACTAGCATCAGTCACGTACACTTGTGCAGCTGTTAGACACTATACTGTGCTTAGAGTGAACAGTTTTATGTTGCATGCGTTAATGTAATGTGATTTTTGTCACTGATAGTGGTGAGACATAAGCAGTAAATCAATTCAGAACTGTTTGGCTCACTGTGTTTTCAAGTATTCAGGCTTGGAGATGTCAGGAACGGCCGGGAATGAAAATGAAACTATTTCACCATTTCAACAAGTCGTGAACAACAGAGAATTTGAGTTTATCGACAATCATCGTGAATGTTATAACGAAAATGAAGATTTGGAGGATGCAATCCTCAAAAGAATTGTATGAAGATAGTCCATTATCTACACTAGGTGTCTGTGCTGATTTTGTTCATTTACAGTCAATCATAAGAACACGGCAGCATACACTGGATGAATTTCTCTGTCAATAAGTGTTAGAAATAATACATGGCTTTATAGTACTGTAGTAGTACTGATAATGTTCTAATTTGCTTAGTTTTTCATTTAAATGCATAATTAGTTGTTCAGTTAAATGTTAGTTTTTTAAAATCTTTTAAACGATTTCCATGATACTTTGGCTTATTTGGTCAGTTGCTTAATTGTGCCAAAATGTACTGGTCTGGATGTGTCCCAATTAACCGAATCCATTGTATTTGCAATCAATGATTTGTTTTTGGTAATAGATTCTGTAGGGAACAGAAAATGCTCCATTATTAGCAATTTTGTTTATACGGAAGAAAATTAGATATGCCAGAGTGTACACAAACGCTTTACGTTATCCATTGCTTGACAGTATCCTGCTTTTTTTTAGATAATATTTTGATATGTGACTTTAAAATGGTGAGTTATAGGAATAACTTACATTGAATTATCCACAGTTTGTATATTAATAAATATCCAAGCGTAATTGCATTAAGAATTACTGTTTGCATTGGCATTTTGTGGAGAATGAACAGATATTTGAGAGTGACTTAAATGACAATTATGCATAAAGTGATTCCATTTTAGAAATAAATTGCATCAAAATTATGCATTGCTGCAGGCAGTTAAACCAAATGAAGGATTTCATTTGAATGATGTCAAAGCCATGAAAATGAAACTGATTTGTTTTCTATCAGCCTTTGGTCCTCAGATTTTGATTATACCCTTGGTGTCTATTATACTATCAACAGTATTTAAATTTAATACAGTTCAGTTTGTCTACAACAGTAACTCTGCATCTGAGTGCTGATTTGCATTCTATCTATGATGACGCTTAAGAGCTGAAAATTGTGATGCAGTTGTTGTTGGCTTCCGCAGGAAAATAAGATGCAGCTCTTTAACTGCAGAAGTCTACCGTACATTCAATTTGGAAAATAATTAGTGATGAACTGTAGTAATTATTTTACCCATCCCTGTAAGATTTACAGAATTCATTCAGGCTTGTGGTCCTTGTCAGTTATGAGACCAATCACATTTTGTGTTCACAGATCCTGACTAAGTCTACTTCAGTTTCTTCTGTCTGTGAATCATACAGAATAAATCAACTGTTCAATTCAACTAGGCGTGTCACTTTTGTAATTTAGAATTTAATTTTTATTCAAATGCTGAATAAAATGTACTTACTCTGATGCAATCTGCTGAGAGGCATATTCAAAATTTACTTTGATAGTGTTTGGAGTGTCATTGTGTTAGAAAACATGATTCAATAAAGCAAATGCTTTTTCAGCACCATGGATTTTACTTTCTTCATAGTGATTTCCTAATTAAATTAAAATGATAATATTAATGCAAAAATCATTTATAATCACATAATATTCTTGATCATGAAAATGACACAGAACACTATGTTGTATGAGCAGTGTTAAAAAATTGATTGATCCAGAGTTTATCCCTTGTATGTGTAAGGGGTTTCTTCTTTTATGTTACTGTGTTGTCTAATTAAAATGGCTTCTTTGTTATGTTAACTGCTGAGAAAGTCCTCCCGCTAGCAGTTTGTTTGGATCATGTTACTGATAAGAGGGTGAACCAACCAATTGGGATAGATGTTATTCTTTCTGTGTGTCTGTAAGTTAGTGTGATGCGCGGTTTTTTGTTGAGAAGGCGGGAGAGAGAGACGGAGGATGGACCAGGTGCTGTGAGTCCGCTAACGGGGTCGGACCCTGAGCAGGAGTCCGAGGTCTAGGGTGTTCGGCGAGGAGAGGAGACAGAGACGGACTCGTGTGGAGTGTCTGGTCGACCACCGTTGTTGGTCCCAGGCGGCAGGTCGAGGTGGTCCAAGGGGTTGCAGGTTGAAGAAGGAGGGTCCTGAGCTCCAACTGTTTGTGCGCGAAGAGATTGAACCTTGATAAGTATGGCGCCTTCTATTTTCCTTTTATATTTTATTCTCTATTAATTATATAGTTCCAGTAGTATATATAAACTATAAATCATTTAATCGTATCTGGTGTATTGTCTGTTATTTGGGTGGGGTGGGGTACATCACACAGCATCCACACAAACTAATTACCCAGTTTGTTGGGGCCAAGGGCTCTTTCCCAAGATGACAGCAAGCTGTATGACCCTGAGGCTGGCCAAGGGGGCTACATCTGGGGGCTCGTCTGGGATTGGATCCAGTGGTATGCTGTGTGGTTGCCCTGTTTAAATCAGTAATGTGTGTCTCTGTGGGTTATTTGCTGGTTGTTGTTGCATGCATGGTGGGTGAGGTCTTTGTTTGAGTTCAGACTAGTGTTGACAAGTTGGGGGTGGGATTCCGGGCTGTCCATGCTGTTGGGAGAGAGAGGAAAGAGTGGTCTGATTCGGAGGTAGTGTCTGTGAATAAGTGTTCTAGCTCCGGCATGCTCCGCCTGGCATTTGGGATAGTGTCCACTGCAAGAGAGGCGAAGGCGTATGAGATGTGGGCGGAGCGGATGTCTCAGTTGTTAGATGAGTGGGCAGTGCTCGGTTGAGGGAGAGAGACAGGGATTGGTTGAAAGTTTGAGTAGGCGGGCTGGTGACGGTGTTAGAGCTCTCAGGTTCAATTACTCCGTAGTGACAGTTGTCAGTTATTTGAAAGAGGGGGAAAAGTTTTCAGTGTGTCTTCTCTGGCTAGGAGGGCAGCTAAATTGCTTGCAGTGCCAAGGGGATCATTTCAGGGGATCAGCCCCTCCTTCAGTTGTTCAGCTGATTAGAGAGGTGTCGAGAAACTTAGTGGAGGCCCAGTGGGGGAACGGCTTGGGGTCTCTGGGGGAGGACGTTCCCAGCAATGCACCAAGGAACTTCGGAAAGGAAAAGACCCTATTCCTGAAGCCTTAGAGGGACCACGCCCCAGCGTGTCGTTACGGATAGAGGGAAGCGATGCTAAAGCCATCCTCGACCCCGGGCGCAGGTCAAGTTGTTGTACAGTTCATTTTACAACCGGTGTCTGAAGCATTTTCCCTTGACAACCGCAAGGGCACCGGAGATTTGGGGTACCAGTGCCGGTAATTATCCAGAAGACGACGATTGGTTAATGACCCTGGAGTTAATGGGAGCATTGTCTGGGCACCCAGCGTGTTGAGTTGCTTCTGAGGACGTGGGTAGCAGCTTTGAGCTGGTACCGAATTTAAACGAGACCCCGTGGTGGTACGGCCTGGGGGAAGTAGCTGAGGGTGAGACCCTCTTAGCAGGCTCTCCAAACTACCACAAGGGAGGGGAGTTGACCGCTGAAGACACCTCAGTGAGAGAGAGGTCACGGCAACTGGACTCTGGCGCCGTGGAAGACGTAGGCAGCGTGTGTGCGGATTATGCGATGTGGTTTAATGTGCTGGATCTGAGGAGTGGACGTTGCCAGATCCCGAGGATTGCGGCTGATGAGGAGAAGACGGCCATTATTAATTCCCTAGGATTCTTCCCATCCGAAGAGATACCAAAGGGCATATCCGGAGCCCCTGCATCCTTCCCGCGGGGCATGAGGAAGACAATGGGGGAAGTGAAGGTGTGTGGAGTTTTGGCGTATGTGGATGACCGCCTAGAGCTTGGATTCGCCTGGGGGGACTATGAGGCGAGGCAAGTGGCTGAGCCCGGGCGACAGAAGCGAAGTGTGAAATGTGGAGGAGTTTGGTGCAATGTGAGAAAAATGACCGGACATACCAGTTGAATTTCCTGGTGTTGGAACAGACGGTGGTGGACTCGGGGATGGAAACCCAGGTCGTCAATCTGAATGAGACACAGGAGAGAGAGGGGATTTGCACTGCTGAACTGAACACTCAGAAATGCCTGCCGGAAACTGAGTGCCGCACTTGGCGGGACAACCATTGCAGACTTGGAATTCACGCTCGTCAAAGTGGAGAAGGAGCAACAGAATTCCAAGCCAACACTGCGGTCATGCACTGATGAATTAATCTAGTGAGACGAAACAATGACCCACCTTCAAAGAGATCAACAGAAACTCAAGCCGTCGATTCAGAAAAGATTGGAAGACTTACAAGTTGGGGAAGATCAAGGAAGTGTTCTGACTACGGCCAACAGAAAACCGCGAGCCCAGGGAGGGGAGTTTGACTACACTCCCGAGGAGGTGAAGAAATAGAGGACAGATCTCGGAAAAGGGAGGCGATCGCTTGAAAGGAACCTGAACATGACTATCGACAGTTTAAATGAAGTGGAAAAACTGAAAGTTGACCTGGAAGAAATCATTCGGAGGAAAAAACTGGAGGCTGAACATCCTTTAACTGCTGCTTTTCAGGTCAGGGTGGAAGAAGCTGGTGGGATAACTGCGTCTCAGATTGAGATGGCCAAGAAGCGTGATTCAGAACTGCTAAGGCTGTGGCGAGAGTTGAAGGAGTCCCAGAAGAAGCTGACGTCTGACATCTGTAGGCCGTCTCAGTTACAGCAGGACCAGGAAGGAAAAGAAGTGGGGCCCCTGACACGGGACAGGGGGCTCCGAGTTGCTGTGGTGGCATCAGTGAGAGAGGAGTTGGCAAGCAGACCCGAGGTATCCCTAGTAGTGTCCAAGCCTTTAGGGTTTAAGTGAGGGGGTATGGAGATCTTGGAGGATTAGGAAGCTCTCAGATAGGTTGGCCTATGTAGCGCCCGTGGACGGGTGGAAGGTCCACTGTGTGAATCTGGATGGGTTTTTATGTAGGTAGGACTGGTTGGTGAGTTATTTAGAAGTCATGAGGACATGACTTTATTTGGTGGGGGGAGAGTGTAAAGGGTTTCTTCTTTTATGATACTGCGTAGTCTAATTAAAATGGCTTCTTTGTTATGTTAACGGCTGAGAAAGTCCTCCCGCTAGCAGTTTGTTTGGATCATGTTACTGATAAGAGGGTGAACAAACCAGTTGGGATAGATGTTATTCTTTCTGTGTGTTTGTAAGTTAGTGTGATGCGCAGGTTTTTGTTGAGAAGGTGGGAGAGAGAGAGACAGAGGATGGACCAGGTGCTGTGAGTCCGCTAACAGGGTCGGACCCCAAGCAGGAGTCCGAGGTCCAGGGTGTTTGGCGAGGAGAGGAGACGGAGACGAACTCGTGTCGGTCACCTTTGTTGGTCCCAGGCGGCAGGTCGAGGTGGTCCGAGGGGTTGCAGGGTGAAGAAGGAGGGTCCTGAGCTCCAACTGTTTGTGCGTGAAGAGATTGAACTTTAATAAGTGTGGTGCCTTTTATTTTCCTTTTATATTTTATTCTCTATCAATTATATAGTTCCAGTAATATCCATAAACTGTAAATCATTTAATTGTATCTGGTGTATTGTCTGTTATTTGGGCGGGGTGGGGTACATCACACAGCATCCACACAAACTAGTTACCCAGTTTGGCAGGGCCGAGGGCTGTTTCCCTAGACGACAGCGAGCTGAGCGACCCTGAGGCTGGCCGGGGGGGGGGGGGGCGCGACATATGTGTAACACTGTAAATAGTTCAAAGTGGAGGGCCCTGTTATAGTTATGAATCAGAAAATAACAAGCTTTACAGAGTCGTTCCAATTAAATATCGCCTGTTCTTTGAGGGTGTATTAGGTTCATGGATTATCAAGAGAAAGAATTTCACATGGGATGAGGTTAGGTTATTCTAAAACTTATCTTCTCAGCTCTGAAATAAGTCTCTTCTTAAGCATTTTGATTGCTTGCTGGTGAAAGGATCCACATGATCTCCTGCCCTTCATTAGCCAGCGCAAATGGCTATTTTTCATTTGGGGGTAAAAAGTAGTTGACTAAATCTATTTATGGGATTCTGTACTCAACTTCACTTTACCTCGTATTCTGGTAGTTGCACATAGATATATCCACAGATGTACTGCATAGCAATCTTGTTTTGGAACTTCAGCAGTTTGTTTAAATTCCCATTTAGGTAACTTGTAACCTTTTCACCACCACCTGATGCCCCATAGATTGAATCCAAAATGTTTAGTATGATGTCATTATATCAACTAGCTAATACACAACAAGAATTTATTCTTCACTTTCAAAGATTTTATTGTATGTTCCACAAATTGTCACTGTAAACATAATTACCATGTTGGTTTCCTTTTGGTATGTGGAATACTTAGCCCAGACTGTAACAGCTGAAGGGCTTTTTTTTTTGTTTTTAAGATTTGTGACCGAAATAATACTTTTTATCAATGCTAACTAGTCTGAAAAATCTGATGAACTCCCAGTAAAATTCAAAAATTGAAAAAGATTGTCAGTGATTTCCTGCCCCTTCACTGGGAATGCTATCATGGCCTTCTCCAGTCTTGGGGAATAAGTGAGCTGACTATAGTGTGTGCTATGATCAGACAGTGCTTACTGTGAAGATCACAGGAAGTATTATTTTGGTTGGATAAGGTGATACTGTTTTGAATGATTTATTAAATCATGTTTTAATCATCTGTCTCGTCCAAAACACCATTTATAAATAGTATTCATTACTTCCTCAAAGGGTTAGAAAAATCCTTGAATTTTATTAAGTTTAAATCTGATAAAATATTTTAATGAAGTATTAAATTGCTTTTTAACTTCCTGATTGGTGGCCTGTGAGTTTCTTCATTATGGTTGGCTGTTCAGCCATCTGGATGACATCTCCGGACACCAGAGATGCCCTACAGCTGTGCCTTGACAGCAACTGACGTCAGTGGTCAATGCAATCACATTGCTAATAACTGTGAAGTCTAATTTTTGTAGCATATTAGTCATTGGTGACAGAAGCAATTTGTGGGGATGAATTAAGTACTGTATTACGCATAAACACAACAGACTCTGCAGATGCTGAAAATACAGAGTAACACACAAAATGCTGGAGGAACTCAGCAGGTCAGGCAGCATCTATGGTGAGGAAGAAACAGTCAATGTTTCAGGCTGAGGCCCTTCATCAAGTCTCTGATATGGTTACAGATTTGTGTGTGCACCAGTGCAGCTTTCTTTCTCGTGGTGGTGGAGAATAGTTGGCAAGAGTATTGGTGTTGGCATGTTCATACTCCACAAACTCCTCCAGTAATTGTTTTTATTTTAAGTTTGTCCATGGCTTTTGACAAAAAAGTCTTTAATCATTTGAATGAATCCAACATTAACAGATGTTCTTCAAGAGCAAATTACATCCTCAAATGTTAGCAATGAAGCTTAGTTGATGTTTGCTTTGCCTGTCTAAGTATTCAAGTGGATTATTGTAGTGAAGTACCAATGGACCAATGCCACTTAATCATGCTTGGACTTTGTGTGTGATAGTGTTTGTCAAATGAAAATTGTTGTTCCCTTTCATTTGCTTTTGTTGGGAGAAAAATTGTGTTTTTACTAGGATCTTAATACAAAGTTTCTATAAAGAGAAGAGATTTTGTAAAGTCTTTTAGGAATTTTATATTCAAATATTCCTTGAGAAGAGTTTTGCCAATACTGGTACAAATTTTTCTGACTTGTATTTGAAAACCAAAATGTTAAACCTGCCAGCAAACAACTTCTTGCTCCACCTGTCATCATTTTGTTTTCTTTTACCTCTCTTTCTAGTCTTCCAACTAACCCTACTGACCTCCCATACCTGTCATCCTGCACCCCTCTTCAGTGCAACAATCACATTGCAATCCTTTCCTGCTATTCCTCTTCTTTGTGCTGGTCATTTTGCTTGTCCACTCCTGGTCCTGTTGCAGGTTTTGACTTGAAGCGTCAACAATTTCTTCTCTGCCCCCCATGCTGCTTGGCCTGCTACGTTCCTCCAGCAATTTTTTTATTGCTCCAGATTCCAGCATCAAAAGCCTCTTGAGTCTACAAACTGCATTTTGCCTCAAAGGTAGGAATACTAACTACTGCACTCCCAATATTATGCTGACAGCATAAAAAGTAAATATAGAACATAGAACAGTACAGCACAGGAACAGATCCTTTGGCCCACAATGTTGTGCTGAACCATTTCATTTAGTAGTCAAATGGCCAACTAAAATGATCCTTTTTGCCTTCACAATGTTTGTATCCTTCCATTTTTCTCACGTTCAGGTGCCTATCTCTTAAAAGTCTCTAATGTTTCTGCCAACACGTTTCAGAGCTTTTCCAGCAGATATAGCATTTGTCACACTTGCAGGGCTAAGTGCCAGAAGGGGAGATCAGTGGGGAGGGACGAGTGGACAAGGGAGTCACGTAGAGAGTGATCTCAGCCAAAAATGGAGCTTAGGAGGTGTAGATGGAGGAAGTTAAGGAGAAAGATGTGCTTGATATGGAGGCTTATAAGGTAGTAGGTAAGGACAAGGGGAACTACTGTATCTCCCTATTACCAGGGCAAGAGAATGGGATGAGGGTAATGTGCAGGTAATAGATCTGATGTGGGTGATGGTGGCATTGATGATGGTGAAAGGGAAATCATGTTCTTTTGAAAAAAATCTCAGATGTACTTCAGTGGAAAGCCTCATTATGAAAACACATGCAGTGGAAAAAGGAGGAACTGAGAAATGGGAATATCATCTTTACAAGAGACTGGTTGGGAAGAGGAGTAGTCAAGATAACTCTGAGAGTCAGTAGGGTTGTAAAAGATGTCAAAAGATAACTTATCTCATCTGGAGACAGAGAAATTGAGAAAGGGAAGAGAGGTGTCAGAGATGTACCAAGTAAATTTGAGGGCAGAGTGGAGGTAAGAACCAAGGTTGATGAAGTTGACGAGCTCTACATGGATGCAGGAAGTAACATTAATGCAGCCATCAATGTAGCATAGAAAGAGTCAGAGCGTGTTATCAATGTAAACGGTTTCATGCGCTATTGCAAAGGCTACCATACATAGCTTAAGCTCAAGTTGGTATCCATGGCTACACCATGAGTTTGGAGAAGATGGGAGGAGCCGAAAGACAAATTGTTAAGGGTGAGAACCAGTTCTACCAGATGGATAGGGGTGGTGGTGGAGGGGAATTGGTTAGGTCTGGAGTCCAGAAAGAAATGGAGAACTTTAAGGCATTCCTGATGGGGGATAGAAGTGTTTTGAGACTGGACGACCAGAGTGAAAATGAAGAGATCAGGGTCAGGAAACTTAAAGTGATTGAAGTGATCAAGAACACGTGAAGTGTTGCTGAAGGGACTCTTCACACCGTCTTGTTCACTTCAGGAAGGGACTGAACTA
Source organism: Mobula birostris (assembly GCF_030028105.1). Classification (NCBI taxonomy): domain Eukaryota; kingdom Metazoa; phylum Chordata; class Chondrichthyes; order Myliobatiformes; family Myliobatidae; genus Mobula; species Mobula birostris. The sequence continues at coordinate 155,069,775 of NC_092373.1, forward strand.
AGGGGAACAAAATGGAGTAGAGGTATGCAGACACAACTTCAGTGAGGCAGGAGCAGGCACAAATAATGGGCCTACTGGGGTGGTTAGATTTGTGTATCTTGGGTAGGAGCATCTTTCATATACTTGTTTTCACTCTCCTGTTATTTCTCTTTTGCCAGATTTACTTATTTTTGTAATTATAGTAATTTTTATGTCCTGTATTGTACTGCTGCAGCAAAACAACAAATTTCACAACATATGTCAATCATAATAAACCTGATTCTGGTTCTGAAATTTATCTAAAGATCTGGCCTTCACCACCAGAGAATTCCAGAGGTTTGCTCCCCTCTGAGAGGAAAAAATTTGCACAGCTCAGTTTTGAATGACCACTTATTCTTCAGCTATGTCCCCTTGTTCATGACTCCTGCTAGTGAAGTCATCTCAGAACCTACCCTTATGCTCCTTCAAGTTCTTATATGTTTGAATAAGGTCACCCTCATTGCTCATAACTTTAAGGAATACTGATGAAGTTGTCTAACCTGCCTTGAAAGAACAACCTCCTAATCCCAGCAATTTAAAATAACAAGATGCTAGAAGAACTCCCCTGGTCGAGCACCAACTGTGGAGAGAAATTTACAGTTAATATCTCAGGTCCATTTCCCTCCAAAGATGCTTAGATGCTGCCTGATCCATTGAGTTCCAACAGCAATTTTATTTTGCTCCAGATACCGGCATGTGCAGTCTCTGTGTATCCCAGGAATTCACTTTGTTAAACCTGCCTTCTAACTTTTTATGATTTATGCAGTAAAACCTAGAACATTGTGACCTTATTTGAATTCTTTCTCCATTTAGTTTATTTCCTTTTGATTTCTCACATTGCCCCAAATTAAACTTCACCTACCGGTTTTTTTTTGCCCAATTGCTCAGTCATCTATATTCCTTTACAGAATCAAAGCATCCTCATGACCACCTGTCCTTCCACATCATTGCTGAACTTGAAACTTACATTTCACTCTAGCTGGTTTGTGTCACAACGGTAAGTAGGATATACCTGGGGATGAAGACCCAGTCCCTGGATTTCTTTTTGGGAAGTTTTCCACCAAGAACAGGTGAGGTTATAGATAGATTAACCAAGTGACCATTGATGAGGAAAATTGAGTATTCTCTGTGTGTATGTGAAATTTTGACAGGGTAAATAAAAAAGAATATTATCTAAATGGTGAGAAATTACAGAACTTAGAGATGTAGAAAGGTCTTTTAGAACAGAAGTAAGGAGGAGTTTTTTTTAGCCAAAGAGTGCTGAATCTCTGGAGTGCTGTGCCACAGACTTCGGTGGAGGTCAAGTCCATGGGTATATTCAAAGCGGAAGCTGATAGTTTCCTGATTGGTCGAGGCAACAAGGGATATGGTGAGAGGCCAGGTGTATGGGATTGAATGGGATATGAGATCAGCCATGATGAAATGGCGGAGCGGACTCAAAGGGCTGAATGGCCTAATTTTGCTCCTATGTCTTATGGTCTTATGGTACAGGTGTCCTAGTAAATGATTCACAGAAGTCTGGTATGAAGATATTGCAAACAGTAAATGTTATTATTTATCAGAGAGGAACTGAACATGTGAGTGGCTAACACGCATCAAAGTTGCTGGTGAGCGCAGCAGGCCAGGCAGCATCTCTAGGAAGAGATACAGTCGATGTTTTGGCCCGAGACCCTTCGTCAGGACTAACTGAAGGAAGAGCTAGTAAGGGATTTGAAAGTGGGAGGGGGAGGGGGAGATCCAAAATGATAGGAGAAGACAGGAGGGGGAGGGATGGAGCCACGAGCTGGACAGGTGATTGGCAAAGGGGATATGAGAGGATCATGGGACAGAAGGCCTAGGAAGAAGGAAAGGGGGGAGCAGGGGAAAAAACCCAGAGGATGGGCAAGGGGTATAGTGAGCGGGACAGAGAGGGAGAAAAAGGAGAGAGAGAGAAAAAGAATGTGTGTATATAAATAAATAACGGATGGGGTACAAGGGAGAGGTGGGGCATTAGCAGAAGTTTGAGAAGTCGATGTTCATGCCATCAGGTTGGAGGCTACCCAGACGGAATATAAGGTGTTGTTCCTCCAACCTGAGTGTGGGTTCATCTTTACAGTAGAGGAGGCCATGGATAAACATATCAGAATGGGAATGGGACGTGGAATTAAAATATGTGGCCACTGGGAGATCCTGCTTTCTCTGGCGGACAGAGCATAGGTGTTCAGCGAAATGATCTTCCAGTCTGCATTGGGTCTCGCCTATATATAGAAGGCCACATCTGGAGCACCGGACGCAGTATATCACCCCAGCTGACTCACAGGTGAAGTATCGCCTCACCTGGAAGGACTGTCTGGGGCCCTGAATGGTAGTGAGGGAGGAAGTGTAAGGACATGTGTAGCACTTGTTCTGCTTACAAGGATAAGTGCCAGGAGGGAGATCGGTGGGGAGGGATGGGGGGGATGAATGGACAAGGGAGTCGCGTAGGGAGCGATCCCTGTGGAAAGCGGGGGGGGGGGGGGGGAACTGTACCTCCTCCTAGAGATGCTGCCTGGCCTGCTGCATTCACCAGCAACTTCGATGTGTGTCGCTTGAATTTCCAGCATCTGCAGATTTCCTCGTATATGAGTAGCTAAGTTATGCTTCAATTATTTAGGACACTGGTAACACCATATCTGATGTCAAGCATACAGTATTGAGCTCCCTAATTGAGGAAGGGTGACAGTATGTTAGAAGCAGGTCATAAAAAATTATTAGATCAATACCTTGCATGGGCTGATTGTCTTGTGAATAAAGGCAGAACACAGTAGACTTAAACCTGCTGGGGTTTGGTAGAGGCAAATTTATTGCGACCTAAGGTCTGGAAAGGTCTTGGCAGGTGGGGGTCTTGCTGAGGATTTTCCGTTTTGTAGGAGAATTTATAACTAAATGCTACTGTTTTTAAAATAAGGAGTTGCCTGGTTAATGTGAAAAGCTTTCTTGCAGAGGGGGAACACACTTAAAAGTTGCTGGTGGACGCAGCAGGCCAGGCATCTCTAGGAAGAGGTACAGTCAACATTTCAGGCCGAGACCCTTCGTCAGGACTAACTGAAAGAAGAGCTAGTAAGAGATTTGAAAGTGGGAGGGGGAGGGGGAGATCCAAAAACCTTCACCCTGCCCTCAAGTTTACCTGATCCATTTCTGACACCTCCCTCCCCTTTCTAGATCTTTCTGTCTCTATCTCTGGAGCCAGCTTATCTAGTGATGTCTACTATAAGCCTACTGACTCTCACAGCTATCCGGACTATTCCTGTTCTCACCCTGTCTCTTGCAAAGATGCCATCCCCTTCTCGCAATTCCTCCGTCTCCACCGCATCTGCTCTCAGGATGAGGCTTTTCATTCCAGGACGAAAGAGATGTCCTCCTTTTTTAAAGAAAGGGGCTTCCCTTCCTCCACCATCAACTCTGCTCTCAAACGCATCTCCCCCATTTCACACACATCTGCTCTCACTCCATCCTCCCACCACCCCACTAGGAATAGGGTTCCGCTGGTCCTCACTTACCACCCCACCAGCCTTCAGGTCCAACATATTATTCTCCGTAACTTCCGCCACCTCCAACGGGATGCCACCACTAAGCACATCTCTCCCTCCCCCCCTCTGCTTTCCACAGGGATCGCTCCCTATGTGACTCCCTTGTTCATTCGTCCCCCCCCATCCCTCCCCACTGATCAAAAAACATTTTGGATCTCCCCCTCCCCCTCCCACTTTCAAATCCCTTACTAGCTCTTCTTTCAGTTAGTCCTGACAAAGGGTCTCGGCCCGAAACATCGACTGTACCTCTTCCTAGAGATGCTGCCCGGCCTGCTGCGTTCACCAGCAACCTTGATGTGTGTTGCTTGAAATTCCATCATCTACAGATTTCCTTGTGTTTGCAGAGGAGGAGTAAAGGTTTCTGATACAGAACCTTTGAATATTGTTCAGACAGTGGTAGATACTTGATACAGCAGGATGTTAAAGATTAGCATGGCCAGACAGAAATGCAGATTTGAAGTTGCAATCCTTTCAGTCTAGAATCATATTAAGACAGATTGGCATGAACTGCATGGGCCAAAGGGCACGTTTCTGTGCTGTGGTGCTCAGCGCCTCTATGGTGAAGCAGGCCAGCAGGGACAATGATCTACTCCGGTGCATCATTTGTATGTGTCAGTACATTCAGTGTGGGCAGAATTAGTTGTCTCCGAATGGAGGCAGGTAGATCTTACGTGGCAGGTGGAATATGTATCATTTGCTGGTGTGCAGTTCAATCTCTCAAAATGTGAAGATAGCATGTTAAGTGTATAGTCATGCACTTTAGTGGAAGAAATGAAAGCTTAGACTATTTTCTAAATTCAAAAATTTGAGGTGCAAAGGGACTTGGAAGTCCTCTTGCAGGATTTCCTAAACACTAATTTGCAGGTTGAGTCACTGGTGAGGAAGGCAAATGCAATGTTAGCATTTATTTTGAAAGGATTAGAATATACAGTAAATGTAACAATGTAATGTTAAGGCTCTGTAAGGCACTGGTGAGGCCTCATTTGAAGTATTGCGAGCAGCTTTAGGCCCATTATCTAAGAAAGGATGTACTTACATTGGAGAAGGTTCAAAGGAGGTTCACAAAAATTAACAGACTTATTACACAAGGAACATTTGATGGCTCTTGGTATTAGTGGAATTCAGAAGAATGAGGGGGGATCTCATTGAAACTTATCAAACGTTGAAAAGCCTCAATAGAATAGATTTGGAGAGGATATTTCCTATGGCGGGGTAGTCTAAGACCCAAGAACACAACCTCAGAATAGAGGGACATCCATTTAGCGTGGAGAAGAGGAGGAATTCATTGAATGATGAATCTGTGGAATTCCTTGCCACAGGTGGCAGTGGAAGCCAAGTCACTCATTATATTTAAGGCAGAGATTGATAGATTCTTGATTGGTCAGGATATGGGGAAAAGGCAGGAACTGGGCTGAGAGGGAAAATGGATCAGCCGTGATGAAATGGCCGAGCAGACTTGATGGGCCAAATGCCCTAATTTCTGTGCCTATATCTTATTATGGTCTTATTCTCTTATTCAGTACACCCAGTACAGCAGGAAGAAAACTGATTTGAAATCCAGAATTACTTCCCTTGTGGCATTAAGGTAATGCCATATTAGATAAGGGTTTGCCTCAAGGCAGTGAAATAACTGTTGACTTTGCTTCTGATTTCTCCATCCTAGGAATGGAAGTATGCCTGATTTTGGACCAAAAGGTTAACAATAGAAAATAATCAAAAAGTGTTGTCTACAAAAGTTGGAAATTTTGCAGTCCACTAAGAGCTACACCTAACCTTACACCTTCTCTCTCACCACTATTCAGGGCCCCAAACAGTCCTTCCAGATGAAGCAAAACTTCACTTGTGAGTCTGTTGGGGTCATCTATTGCATCCGGTGCTCCCGGTGCGGCCTCCCCTACATCGGTGAGACCCAACGCAGATTGGGGGACCACTCTGTTGAGCACCTCCGCTCTGTCCGCCACAACAGACAGGATCTCCCGGTTGCCACCCACCTCAAATCTGCTTCACGTTCCCATTCCAATATGTCCATACATGGCCTCCTCTACTGCCATGATGAAGCCAAACTCAGGCTGGAGGAGCAACACCTCATATACCGTCTGGGTAGTCTCCAGCCCCTTGGTATGAACATTGATTTCTCCAATTTCTGATAATTCACTCCCCATCCCTTCCCCAATCCCAGTTTCACTCTGTCCCCTCCTCCAGCTGTCTATCACCTCCCTCATGGTTCCGCCTCTTTCTACTACCCATTGTGTTTTCCCCTATTCCTTCTTCACCTTTCCTGCCTATCACCTCCCTGCTTCCCCTCCCCCACCCCTTTATCTTTCCCCTTACTGGTTTTTCACCTGGAACCTACCAGCCTTCTCCTTCCCACCCTCCCCCCACCTTCTTAATAGGGCCTCTGCCCCTTCCCTCTACAGTCCTGACGAAGGGTCTCGGCCCGAAACGTTGACTGATCGTTTCCACGGATGCTGCCCGACCTGCTGAGTTCCTCCAGCGTGTTGTGTGTGTTGCAGTCTCTTTACCATCTGATATTTACTCTTCCAGCTGATCTGTTTAAGCTCTGCGCTAATTATGGAGACTCAGATTTTAAAACATAAATTGGCTTAAAACTTTTTATTTTACTGTGTAGCAGGTAAGTGCATTTTCAAAGAATGTTTATGTTGAAAACATCCATACATTCTGTTGGACCCCATATATTAAAGCATAATTATCTATTCTGCCTTTTTGGTCCTTGCCGATTTTTAAAACATACTTGTTTGCCACATAGTATTTTCTCGTTAACACCGTCAACTAGATGTGTAATGTACTGGAAAGAGGTGTGTGCAGCTGCTGTAGGTATAGACAGTTTCCTCTTTAAGGAGAGCAGCCTGACGCTGTGCGGATAGAGGGAGTCAGATGGCTATGGGCTGCGTCGCGCGCTCTCGGCTGCGCCAGGAGCTGTCCAAACGGTCGGACCTGATAGCACATTCTACGCCGAGAGAGTGCTGAAGAAAAACACTTGAACTGCGACAAGGAAAAGGCAACTGCAAAATATACAGTACATATATATAAAATAGTTTCATAATGAAAGTGCAACAAGATTTTCTCCCAGTCCGGAAGCTGGTCGCGACACGAGATTATTTTCTTCTATAAGAAAACATTGAAGTGATTGCTGGTGTGCAGTTTAATCTCTCAAAGCGTGAAGACAGCATGGCAAGTGAGTACCGAAATACCTGAACACTCTTAGCCCTCTCAATGCAGACAAACAAAAAAAAATGAAGCAGAAATTCTTCAGCTAGTGCACCATGCCTGCAGAACAGCAACACGTATTTCATTAAATCGCTTGGGTGTGTTTTATCGCTTTATTATTTGCTGATTCTTTATGTAATACATAAAACTACTTGTGCGTGTTAGATTAAACACACTGTGGAGATTTGTCAGCATAACTGTCGTTAAGGTTAAGTAATGTTCGGAACATTTGCATGAGAGGAAGCTGCCTGCTTTTTCGGTTTCCTGTGTCGGGCGGTTTGGTTTTATCAATTGCAAGAGGGCATTTAAAGAAGAATTCTCATTGAATGTGGTCTCAAATCCCACGCTGCTTCCCAGGCCCGTGATGCTGTAGTTAGTACTGCAGAGGATGTGCCTTTTGCAGGCTGGCATGAAGGTAGGGTGGGGCAACTCAGCCTCCTTCCACTCACATCTTTTCTCATAAATAGCTGAACATGCTTTGACATCCTGTTACTGATGTTATATGTAACCTCTTCCGAGAGCATTGTCTCTTTTTGTAGTCACTCGCACGCTCTATTTATCAGTTCTCAATCGGAAGCATACTACCTTCTATGCCCAGCGCTAGTTGGAGCATCTTTACCCACAGAAGTTTTTTTTTCAAATTAATGGTTTTGTTGATTACAACACGAAATTGTTGGTTTACATTTCAAACAAAAAAATGGGTTTTGGTTTCAACAGTTGGCATCAGTATTGTGATTAAAATTCTGTTTATGAAACTTAAAAAAAAGCGCTATTTACTCCAATTGCCGTATCCTCACGCTTTCAACAAATCTCATTTAATTTACAAGGTTTGTATCTGCATAATTAGTTAAGGAATGTGAAGAGGTATATCGCTGTGCCTGGAAAAAGAAAAAAAAGCATTAGAAATGGCTGTGCATTTTATAATCATGTAACATTTTTGTGATTAGCTTTAACATAGGTTTCATTGCACTATATGTTAAATATGGCATATAGTTACCAAAATTCTTAAATCATGTATTGATCCAAATTAAGATAAAACCTATAAACGTATAAGAAATAATCTGGCGAGTTCAAAGACCTGTACCTTTATTAATAACTACAGTGTAGCTGAATTTTGTTTTGGTTATATTGCATCTGAAAAAAATTAATTTATTTTGGTAAAAGGAGTTGCAGTATTCACTGCTGATACAATTATTGGATAAGAATTAATTGGATTCCATCCTACTTATGGGAAAACTACAGAGCATGAAAGCTTTTTGGATGGATACCAATATTGTCAGATTAACAAGTTTAAAAAGGGTGAGTTTAATACTCGACATAAATCACTGTTCTATCTAAATAAAAATCTATATTTTATTCCAATATGTTATGCAGTAGTGAAATATTATCAGGAGAGTAAAGTTATCTGCTATGAATATGCTGGGATACTTGCTTGCACCATTGATAACAGGCATCATATATAGTATGTTTTGAAGAAATATTAGGGTAGGGAAATTAACATCCTTATTGTTTTCAGTTGATTCAGAACGAAGAAGAATTTGAAACCAATTTAAATCCAAAAATTGCCATCTATTCAGTTTTATTTAGAACTCTGTTTCTTTACCTCAGTACAACTTTAGCCTATTATTTCCATTTTGTATATTAAATGGTTTTAATGATCTGATGTTTAAATAATTAATGGGCTTCAGTTACCATAGTTGCCATCAGTGATGTTCAGCTCACTTCAAAGCATTTAGTGCTCCATGCTGTCTTTGGAAATAAGCGGCACCTTTTTTTCTGCAAAAGAAAAAGTAGTCAGAAATCTGAGAATTTACTATGAAGAAAAGTTTCCTTTCAATCATCTTGAGCTAAGTGCATCTAATGCTACCATTGAACTTAATGAAGATCAATTTTGTGACGTAGCCATGCTGTATGGAAGTAAGTCCTGTGGCCTATTAAGTCTGTGCTAATCTCCAAGCACTCACCTATACAGCTCTGACTTGTATTCTCCCCATAATCCTATCAATTATCCTGAGATTCTACTCTTCAGCCCCACACTAGAGGCAATTTGCTGTGGCCAATTAACCTACAGGTGGATCTTCAGGATGTGAGAAGGAACCTTAGGATCCAGAGGAAATCGCTTCACAGGAAATTGTGCAATGTTTTGTCAATTTTAATATTTTTTAAATTGAACTGTGCATCTATTATGTGCAAATAAACTGCAGGAAGAAAGAATGGTCATTTTCAGAGTCTGTCATAAAAAAAATTTGTGATATTTTATGTAAGGCATATTGTTGCATTGTTTTCGTGATTGTTGTTGGTCAGATTGATAGTTCAAAATGTTAACACATACAAACTGGAATTAAGAGTGGATTTTGTGGATAAAATGTGTCCGATAAGAAAATTGTTTCACTGGGAAAGAAGAAGATGAGTCACACACGTGAAGTGGATTATATTATTAATTTGCTTATCTCAATGAGCAGTTGTCCAGCTTTAAATATTTATTATACTGCCTAGTAGGAATAAGATGTGATGTTTATGCATTTTCCATGTTTTTTTAAAGTATAATGTGTAAAATGCCTTTGCTAGCAACAAGTAGAGGAGCACAGAGTGAGATCGAATGCAATATGGTCATTATATTCGTGCCTCACACAATTAGCATTTTATTGTCAGCTACTACGTATTTCCTAGGCATCGTGATGATTACCTCACATGTTACTTGTGTTACAACTCTACTTGTGTCAAAAATACCTGTTTCAATTAAATATTAAATTAAATTAAACCTATCTAGCGAGCCCTCAAAGCAGCACAATCTATTTGAATAGCTTTTGGAATAAATACCATCAAGGCTCTGTTTGTACCATAATTTGTTATCTCAGTATTGCATTTCCCCACAAAAGGATGTGAAAAAACAGACAACTCTTTCAACAAGCATGACTGTTTCTATCCACAATGCAGCTAGTTGAAAAGTTGTTTATTAATACAGCTGGGTGCATCCATTTGATAAAGAAGTTGTGAAACTTTTAGAATTATACACTCCTGAAAAGTTTGGGAAATGGCCATTGCATGTATATTTGCCTTTTCACAAGTTAGATTTTTCTTAGTTAAAATGAAGGGCACAATGGAAGTTTGCACAGGAATATTGCATGACTCACTTTGACTTGTGTAAGATAAACATTGAGAGTGGATAAGGTATTTGAATCATAATTCTGCATCTTTAAAAATACATGAAGTAAAATTTCTTAGAAGAACCAAGTAATGGGTAGTTTGGTCCTTCAAACCTCACTGGCCATTAAATACATGGCTGATTCCTTATCTGAATCAATAGAGTATTTACAATAGACAATAGGTGCAGGAGTAGGCTATTCAGCCCTTCGAGCCAGCACCGCCATTCACTGTGATCATGGCTGATCATCCACAATCAGTACCCTGTTCCTGCCTTCTCCCCATATCCCTTGACTCCACTATCTTTAAGAACTCTATCTAACTCTTTCTTGAAAGAATCCAGAGAATTGGCCTCCACAGCCTTCTGAGGCAGAGTATTCCACAGATCCACAACCCTCTGTGTGAAAAAGTTTTCCCTCAACTCCGTTCTAAATGGTCTACCCCTTATTCTTAAACTGTGGCCTCTGGTTCTGGACTCCCCCAACATTGGGAACATGTTTCCTGCCTCTAGCATGTGCAGTCCCTTAATAATCTTATGTTTCAATCAGATCCCCTCTCATCCTTCTAATTTCCAGTGTATACAAGGCCAGTCGCTGCATTCCCACCATCCCTGGAATTAACCTTGTGAACCTACGCTGCACTCCCTCCATAGCAAGAATGTCCTTCCTCAAATTTGGAGACTAAAACTGCACACAATACTCCAGGTGGGGTCTCACCAGGGCCCTGTACAACTGCAGAAGGACCTCTTTGCTCCTATAGGGAGTTAGATATGGCCCTTGTGGCTAAAGGGATCAGGGTGTATGGAGGGATGGCTGGTACAGGGTTCTGAGTTGGATGATCAGCCATGATCATACTGAATGGTGGTGCAGGCTCGAAGGACCGAATGGCCTACTCCACTTACTTTCCATGTTTCTATACTCAACTCCCCTTGTTATGAAGGCCAACATGCCATTAGCTTTCTTCACTGCCTGCTGTACCTGCATGCTTACTTTCAGTGACTGATGAACAAGGACACCCAGATCTCGTTGCACTTCCCCTTTTCCTAACTTGACACCATTCAGATAGTATTCTGTCTTCCTGTTCTTGCCACCAAAGTGGATAACCTCACATTTATCCACATTAAACTGCATCTGCCATGCATCTGCCCTGTCACCCAACCTGTCCAAGTCACCCTGCATTCTCATAAAATACTCCTCACATTTCACATTGTCACCCAACTTTGTGTCATCTGCAAATTTGCTAATGTTACTTTTAATCCCTTCATCTAAATCATTAATGTATATTGTAAATAGCTGCGGTCCCAGCGCCGAGCCTTGCGGTACCCCACTGGTCACCGCCTGTCATTCTGAAAAGGACCCGTTAATCCCTACTCTTTGTTTCCTGTCTGCCAACCAATTTTCTATCCATGTCAGTACCCTACCCCCAAACCATGTGCTCTAATTTACACTCACTTTAGGAGCCGTTTGCACCTAGAAATGTATGTAACTCCTTCAAAAAATATTTAACTGCATAGCTTCTACTGTTCTCTGTGTGGTGTGATCCTCAGGATCATCTCTTCTGAACTGCGGAATTTCTCTTTACCTCAAGCCTCAGCTTTCTACCTTAAGAATGTTGCCTTTCCTTCTCTACATTCCAGCCATGGGATCCCTCCTCTCTTTGTCCCCTTTGTAGCACTGAGAGAATATTTTATGTTTCAGTAGATCACTTCTCGTTATTTTAGACTCAGCTGAATTAGCATTATCACTCTCCATGAAGCATTCCCATCATCCCAGGAAACTTAAGTATCCTTTCCTGGATAAGGGAATCAAACTGCAATGCAGAGACCCTGCCTAATTGTATTTTCTTGAGCTAAGATCTCAAGTTATATAAAACTATCAATGTATTCAAAAAGGATGCCGATTCTATTTTAGTCATTTATCTAAAATAGTAGCATGGAGGCTTGGTGATTAAGTTGTTGGTTTAACAGGTGGGACAATGAACATTGATGCAGAAACATGCACTCAAATCCCACTAGAGTATTCTAGGAAGTAAAATTCAAATAATTAAATAAATCTGTAATATAAAAACCTGCTCTCTGTAAAGGTCTGCAGGCAATGTCTTACATTGAAGGAATATACCATCCTTCTGGCTCTAGTCCCACCAACCAACATTCTTAATTGCCTCCTGCGTTCAGGAACATTAGCAAAGAACAATAAATGGTAACGTGTATACGCACTCGTACACGCATGCACACACACATACCCCCAACCCCAAGACAAGCTTCTTCCAGGCCTCCTGTCCTTGACCAGATAGTCAGACTTGCACACATTGGGCCTCCAACTTCTGACCACCTCTAAACTCGCTGATCACAGATTTGACTTTTGGGACTAGACCTCAGGACTCGCTGATCACAGGTTTAACCTTCGGGCCGTGACTTCTAGACTTGCATAAACCTCCAACCTTGAAGACCTGGGTGGGTTGGGGAGCACTGGCCCTTGTGACTCCTAGCTGTACTCAAGACTTACTGCTTGTATGAACCTCTGACCTGGAACCTGGACTCGCTGGGGATCGTTAGTCTCCTCAACACCTGGTGGCTCAACCTCTAGTATCACTGATGTTCAACAAACAGTGCACCAACCTGGCCTCTTACTGCCCCTTATCCCTCGGTCCCAAAACCGAAACCATACCCCTCTCCTGAGCTGCCCTAAACATCCCTACAAATGAGAAAACAACTGTCTGAGTCACGACATCGATGGACACCTCGACCCAACCTGTATATGAATAACATTAAAATTATAGTAAACACAAAATACTCTGCAGATGCTGGGGTCAAAACAACACTCACAACATGCTGGAGGAACTCATCAGGGAGGGCAGCATCTGTGGAAACGATCAGTCAACGTTTCCGGCCAGAACCCTTCGTCAGGACTGAAGAGGGAAGGGGCAGGGGCCCTATAAAGAAGGTGGGGGAGGGTGGGAAGGAGAAGGCTGGTAGGTTCCAGGTGAAAAACCAGTAAGGGGAAAGATAAAGGGGTGGGGGAGGGGAAGCAGGGAGCAGAGGGGCAGGAAAGGTGAAGAAGGAATAGGGGAAAACACAATGGGTAGTAGAAGGAGGTGGAATCATGAGGAAGGTAGTAGGCAGAGTGAAATAGGGATAGGGGAAGGGAAGGGGAGTGAATTACTGGAAGTTGGAGAATTCTATGTTCATACCAAGGGGCCGGAGACTACCTAGACGGTATAGGAGGTGTTGCTCCTCCAACCTAGCCTCATCATGGCAGTAGAGGAGGCCATGTATGGACATATCCGAATGGGAATGTGAAGCAGAGTTGAAGTGGGTGGCAACGGGAAGATCCTGTCTGTCGTGGCGGACAGAGTGGAGGTACTCGACGAAGCGGTCCCCCAGTCTACGTCGGGTTTCATTAAAATTATAGAACTGTTGGCGTGTACGATGGATGATAGCAAAAATATTGTCTGTTTGCACACAAAGCTGCTGCATTTGCTACCTGCTCATAATATAAAGACTATTTCTACAGTATATGCTGATACACTCTGGATATTTTGAATAATAGCCATTGGTAATATTATTTGAGAGGGAACATTACACTTGTTTTTAACAATCACTTATTCCTCAAGACATGAAGATTTATTATCTCTGGGGAAGAGTAGATTAATGTTGTGCTGAGATTTGCTTTGTGCCCCTTCTCCCTGAGGTTTTTAAGTTCAGAGGAACCCCTTCATGACTATGTCATCTCTTGGCTAGAACAATGGCTTCAGCAGCCTTTCTGTCTTCTCAAATTGTGGTACCTTTCTCTGCTATTACATTTTATTCTTAGAAAGTTCATTTTGAACATTTCTAGATGCAACACATTCCTCTTGTACTTTTTTGATTCCTCCGTACTCCCCTGCTTAAGTAATCAGTATTATTGGTTTATTGTTATCATATCTTCAGATATGAAGCACCAGCAGAGTTACACTGTGTTATTTTTAACTTTTGTCGTAAATGCACCTTATTATTTGTTAATTCATTTCTGGTAATATTACTTTGTCTTGTGTCTGTGAGTTATATGTACTGTGTTGTACATCTTGGTCCAGAGGAACATTTTGTTTTGTTTGGTAGCATAAATCTGTACAGTTGAATAAACTGAACTTGAACTTGTGTACCACGATGCAGCTAAAATAGTCTTTTGTTTATCATCCCAATAGAATATGTAATGTAGAAGTATATTGTGCCATATATAATTTTCTCCATTCAAATAATCAAAATCTTTAAAAAAAACTCAGAAAACTTTGATAAAGTTCATCTCAGAATTTTCACCTTCTGTGAACTGTTGTCTCAGAGCTGCTTTACTATTTACATTTAGCAGCTATGAAGAAACAATTTTTTAACATGAATAATGTGGATGCTTTATAGCAATAGTTAATCTGAGTCTCCCAAGTGAGATGAAGCATTTTGTTTTTAAATTTGTTTAGATTGTTGCAGTGGATAATAATATAAGTAGATGGGTATGTGGTAGATATATGAATATATACAGTCCACATTAGACTTGGAAATAAACCTTACTGTTTAATTAGTGTTCAATGCATTGAACTTCTGCGAGAATTGTTGAAGGACAAGAAGGAAAATGGCAACTTGAAAGAGGAAATTCCCCAGAGGTGAATCTTGCAGTTGCTATTCTTTCACTGCATCTACTTTATGAGGACCCGTATTCCCCAGCGTACCCTTTGCTGTAGTCTTAACATTCTCATGTTCAAAGGCCTCCTCCTTAATGAGGGATTTTCATTTCTCTGCGGTATGCTAAGATGGTAAACCTTACAGAGGCTATTAATTTCTGGCATAATCTACAGATGTTTGACATTGTTAAATTTGAAAAGTTGTGTACAATTGGTTAGATTCAACATGTGGGAGTATCTTCCTTTCAAACTATCATCAGGGCTTCAGTCCAGAAATGTTTTGATTCAAAGACTTACAGATGTACAGATGTACATGTTGGATGTACAGATGTTTAGATCTGAAGTCCCAGTTTACACAGAATAGCATGTTTCAGTTTTACATTACTAAAACCTGCAATAATCCCAGTTTACACAGAATAGCATGTTTCAGTTTTACATTACTAAAACCTGCAATAATAAGTTTAAGGTGATTTGTCAAGGGAAGGGGGGGGGCAGGAAATATATGCCATTACTCTAGGAAAATCTCATTTTGAGCATGTTTGATTTCATACCCTTCTCCTGACTTACATTGAGACTGCTGAAGTTTAGTCTGAAAATGCCCTGCCTCCGATAGGAAAAAAGCATGTATGCCTATATTTTCCAAAGTGATTAGAATTAGTAGGAAGATTCAATATTGTTTAATATAATTTCCTGTACACAAGTGTAAAGGGGAATGAAATAATTGTTACTCTGGATCCGATGCACCACAAAAAAAGACAAACGATAAAGAACATAATAATAATAATTTCAAAACACAATAAATACAAATACATATTTAGACTAAATAGATAGTTTGTAGGTCCATAAAGCGATGCTGAGCACAGGAGTGTTTGTTCAGATAACTGACAGGAAATAATAAAATATCTTGAGTTCTTCCATCTGCTTTCTGAAAGCAGTCTCATCATTGTTGGTGATGATCCCCACCACTGTCGTGGATGGATATGTGGAGCGATGTGCCAGTGGGAGGAGATGTTGATCAGCCTCACTGCTTGGGGCAAGTTACTGTTTTTGGCTGGTGTAATGGTATGGATGCTATGTAGCTTTCTTCCTGATGGGAGTGGGACATACAGTCCATGGGCAGGGTAGGTGAGATCCTTCATGATGATGTTCGCCCTTTTCCTGCGCCTTTTGTATGTATGTCCTTGGCAGTGGGTAGGCTGATGCCAATGATGTGTTAGACAGTTTTGACTACCTACTAGAGTTTCCCTGTCCACCATATTGTAGAAAAGATGCCATTTTGTCAAAACAAAACAGTTGTTAATAGCAAGAAGAGTTTGACATACAATGGGTTGTGAAATCCTAATTTGGGTAGAAATTACTGCCATTGATTTTATTTCATTAGGACTTAGTATGTTTGTACCAAATCTCTCTCTGCAATTTCAATGGTAGTACTAACATACTTAAAACAGAGCAATGGCCCAGTTAGAATTGCAGAGGAAGAAGTAGAAACTGATTAAGTGTTCACACAGTGACAGTTTTAACCTGTACTGTTCTTCAAAGTGGTATTCCACATAATGGCAATATTTAAATCAAATGGAAGGAAGAAAACATTGAATTTCTTCATTCAGTTTTTATTTCAGACTTTGATAAAATTTGTGTATCTTTCTATGTGAGGTTAGTTTACCTCAGTTTTCAGTTGTTTGGGTCTCTCGTATCTAGTGTTAAGATGTGATCTAGCAATTGAAGACCCAGGCATTTCTTATAGATGGAAGGAAGAAGGGTGAAGCATGTCCTTGTTTAATGAATCTAAAGGTAGGCAGTCTGCACATTTCCTTAATTTATTCTTCAACATCTCATAGAACATCCCCAAGGACATGCAGATCTGCAGTGTGGAATTTGTCCAGATTGAGCTGCAGGGCAAGAAAGGAAGCATAGGTTGCTCAAACCTTGAGCGAAGTGATCCAAGATGTGGTGAATTTAAGGCATTTGAAGATACTCCAATGAGCTGTTGTATTGACATTTTCATTGCTGCATGAAAACTGTTGTATGTCGATTTTAATGGCAACACCTCATGCGTGTTTGCACTTCATCCTGTTACCTTATGCAAAGAAGGAATGACTTGAACTAACAGCTTTGGATACTAAGTGAAGATGCAGAAGATGATGTGCTCATTAGAAGTGTAAGTTGCATTCTCTGCAAGATTACTTCAGTTTTGTTTTAGTATGACTGATCAACTAATTAGACACTGAAAATAAAAAGAAAACCTGCTTCTGGACTTCTGAAATATAAACAGACTGTGTGAAACATTTCAGAATGTGGGAAATAGATTCAGATTCAGATTCAGAATCAGATTTCAGCTTTATTTATTTATCACATGTATACTGAAACATGTAGTGAAAATGCACCATAAACTCAAGAAAGTCCAGGGTAGGTTACTGTAGGATAGCACCGACATGAGAGGTCAGCTCCCAACTGAGCACGGATGCCACACTACACCGCCTCTGGTGTCTCCTCACTTGGACTGCAACTGCAGGTAAGCCCATGGCTTGAGGCATAGTCTATACAACTGAGAATACAACCAAGACTGCGCAGCTCCCACTCCACCTGCTGTGTCAGCAAACAAGGGAAACAGGCCTGCGGCATCTTACATTATCAATGTCCAAACAGGATCTTGCAATCAAAGAGAAACGTCCAAGGCAATTGCCTCCAGTTACACTGCACGCCACCTTCACACACCAGCCCTGATGTTGTGAGTAGCAGGTAGCAACATGGTCTACACCCAGGCCAGCTCCTCTGAGCCCAGTCTGTCTCCTCCCTTTTCGACCGGCTGGCCAGCTCCTTTGACATCGCAGTTGGCTATTCCGATCCATGAGCAGGTCGCTGACGTGGTAGACCTGTTGTACCCGAAATTTTTAGAGTCCAGTATAGTCTTGCGATCATAAAAATATACACTTAACAAAGGAAGAAAACACCGTTGGTTGCCCCCCACCCCACCACCAAATGTGTCACCATCTCACTGGAGACTGCCAGAGCAACACACACGTGTTCTGAAAGAGATAGCGGTAGAAATTGTGGAGGCATTGGTAATGATCTTTCAAAAATCATTGAATTCTGGCATGGTGCCCAAGGACTGGAAAATTGCAAATGTCACTCCACTCTTTAGGAAGGCATCAGAAAGGAAATTATAGACCAATTAGTGCTCACCTCGGTGGTTAGGAAGAAGTTGGAGTCAATTGTTAAGGATGAGTTGATGGAGCACTTGGAGAAACAGGACAGAGAAGACAAAGTCAGCATGGTTTCCTTCAGGGAAAATCTTGCCAGGTGAACCTGTTGGAATTCTTTGAGGAGATTACTCACAGGATAGATAAAGAAATATATGTGCAGACTGCTTTCTAAATGGGGAGAAAATCCAAAATCTGAGATGAAAAGGGACTTGGGAGCCCTTGTGCAGAACACCCTAAAGGTTAACTTGCATGTAGTTTTGGTGGTGAGGAAGGCAAATGCCATGTTAGCATTTATTTCAAGAGCTCTTGAATACAAGAGCAGGGATGTGATGCTGAGGCTTTATAAGGCACTGGTGTGAACAGTTTTGGGCTCCTCATCTAAGAAAAGATGTGCTGTCATTGGATAGGGTTCAGAGGAGGTTCACAAGGATGGTTCTGGGAATGGAAGGATTATCATAAGAGGAATGTTTGATAGCTCTGGGTCAGTACTGGCTGGAACTTAGAAGGATGGGGGTATCTCATTGAAACCTTTCAAATGTTGAAAAGCCTAGACAGAGTAGAAATGGAAAGGATGTTTCCCATGGTGCAGGAGTCAAGGACAAGAGGGCATAGCCATGGAATAGAGGGGGATCCTTTTAAAACAGAGATGCAGAGAAATTTCTATAGTCAGAGGTGGTGAATTTGTGAAATTTAATTCCAGAGGCAGCAGTAAAGGCCAGCTTGTTGGGGGTATTTAAGGCAGAACTTGAGAGGTTCTTGATTGGACATGGCTTCAAAGGCTATGGGGGGTAGGCTGGGGAGTGGGGCTGAGGATGGGCAAATAAAGGTTCAGCCATGATAAAATGGCAGAGCAGACTTGATGGGGCAAATGGCCTAATTTTGCTCTTATGTCTTTTGGTTTAAAATGCTGGAGGAAGCCAGCAGGTCACACAACACCCATGGTAAAACTGAGGCAGTCAGCGCCAGGGAATTGGAAGTTACTGAGGCGATCGAGAGCATAAGAAGTATCACAGATGTCGTTTGGAAGGAACGGAACCAAGGCGGGTAGAATGGAGTCGTGGTTATTGATGCATCATTTGCATTAACAACCAACACAACCTAAAGATGTGCTCGAGGCAGCCCAAAGTGTTGTCCTAGATTTTATTACCAAGATAGCATGGCCACAATGTTTAGCAGAACAACATGAGCAACAACTGCAGAACAAAACAAAACAACAACAGACCCTTTCCCGTCCTCCCACCCATTCACACACATAGACTGGCGGCCAATCCCAGGACAGGCTGCGTCCAGGCCTTCAACCTCCAGTCTTTGGCCTTGGACTTTGAGACTCACAGACAGCAAGTCTCCAACCTCTAGTCGCTGGCCCAGACTTGCAGACATTCTGCCTCTGACCTCTGGACAAGCCGCCCCAAGGGTTTTGACCTTTGTGCCTTGACCTCTGGACTCACTGGCTTCAGCTTTTGTTTTTTTTTATTAACTACTTTTTATGTAACTACAGAGAGAAAACCCAACAACAAAATGGAGATTTATACAGTGCGAAACAAACAAATCCAATATGTAATTCATAACATTAAGAAAAAAGCACCCAAAAGAGAATTATGTAAAATTAGTATCCACCTCAACCTCCCACTGAAAAAGAAAAACACAGGCCAACCATTTCTGCATATAAAAGAAAAAAAAAATCAATCGGCGCATTCAACCCCAGAGAACTGTAAATATAGATAGGAAAAAAGAAAGTATAATGCCAACTACCAAAAGTATAATGTAATTCACAACAAAAAACGGTATAACTTACAAAAAAAAGCTGAAAATAAGGGATTGTAGCATATAAAAAAAGGATAAACTTACCCTAAAGAAGAATTATGAAAATATTCAAGAAAAGGTCCCCACACCTTATGAAACTTTATGTCTGAATTAAGAAGTGAATAATTAATCTTTTCAAGGTCTAAACAGGCCATAATATCACTAAGCCATTAAGAGTGAGTGGGTAGGGCAGCATCTTTCCACCTAAGAAGAATCAACCATCTAGCCAAGAGAGAAGCAAAGGATAATGTTCGGCCTTTAGTCGGACTCAATTCAGCTTTTGGTCTTCAGGCTTTGACCTCCATACTTAGCGATCTCTAGATTTTTACCTTCGGTTTTGAGCTCTAGACTTTGCCTACTCCTGGATATCAACTCCAGGCCTCATTGTTCACAGGACTTTGGCCTCAGCATTGACCTTTGACCCCAGGACACTGACTGTTGTTGTGGGGTAGGTGGTGTCACTGGTCCACATGCCTCTTGCCTGCAAGGACCTCCAATCCTAGGAATGGCTGATCTGGGGCATCATCAGCCCATGTCCTCAGTGCCCACTGACCTTAGTCCTCAACTATAGGGATCACTGGTCTGCATTTTCATCACCTGCTGACCTATATCTCCGTATTTGGGGATTGCTGACGTTCGATTGCAGAGTACTCCGATCTGGACTCTGATCGCCTGCTCCTGTCCCTGAGTCCTCATTTACTGTCCCTCTAACTCCTCCTCATCCCTGTCCCTAAACCATAACCTGACTGCTAACTCCCTGTGCTGTCCCAAAACCGTCCCTATGAATCCAAAAACAACAAAATCTGAGCCACAATCTCAATGGACGTTACAGATCGGCACCATCTTAAACCAGCATCCGTGGAAAATGAAAGTTGAAGTTTCAGATTAAAGACCTTTCGTAAGAACCCTATTTTACCCTCCCCTGAACTATATAAACCTATATTGCAACTGACTGTTGCTTCATATGCTTCACTCTCCAGATCATCCTTTGTAATGCTTCGCCCCACTGCTGGACAAGTTACATAACTACCAGTATTCCTTGATGTCGTGGAATCATTGTAAGACCTGAGACAATAGCCTTGTGTTTAGTAAATTCATAGCTTTAGAGATGACCTGAATGAAATTATAAAATGAGATATTGCATTTCATAGTCATAGAAAAGTACAGCACAGAAACAGGCTCCTTGGCCCAACTATGTCCATGCAGAACCATTTAAACTGCCTGGTCCCATTGACCTGCACTCGAACCATAGCCCTCCATACCCCTGTCATCCATGTACCTATCCAACCTTCTCCCCATACCCCTGCCATCTATGCACATATCCAAATTTCTCTTAAATATTGAAACAGAGCTTGCATGCACCACTTGTACTGGCAGCTTCTTCCACACTCTCAGAATCCTAGGATTGAAGAAGTTTTCTGTTACGTTCCCCTTAAACGTTTCACCTTTTACCCCTAACCATGACCTCTAGTTGTAGTCCCACCCAACCTCGGCAGAAAAAGCCTACTTGAATTGGCTCTATCTACTGTATGCTCCTCATAATTTTGTATAGCTCTATCAATTTTCCCTCAGTCTTCTACATTTGAAGGAATACAGTTCTAACCTATTCAGTCTTTCTTTATAATTCAGGTCCCTCAGCCCTGACAAAATCCTTGTAAATTTTCTCTGTACTCTTTCAACCTTATTTACCTCTTTTCTATAGGTAGACAACCAACACTGCACATAGTACTCCAAATTAGGCCTCACGAATGTCTTACACAACTTCAACATAACATTGTTGGATAAAATTTATTATGAGTATTCTTTGGCAAACTTTCAGAACAAATGGTGTCACAAAGAACTAGAAGGGAATAAAATAAATATTCAAGGCCTAAAAAGCTTTTTAAAAGAGAAAAGTTTTGATGTTGTTAAATGTACTTTCAGGAAGAGAGATCAGGACCATTATCATTTTACCAAATGGGTCACCAGTTGTACTGTGCATAGTATTAAGACAATTTTTGGTAGTTGTAATATGTAATAATATGATGGTAGTCTGAATACAGGAGACATCATCTTGGACGCTGGACTGTCAGCAATGATGTTTGGATAGAAAGTAATTTTGGTTTGAATGAAATCAGTGTGCTTGTCTGAAGTAGAGAGGGGTACACCATCGGGATGGTGAGAGCCGAAACAAAAGTTGACACGATTTATGTGCAGCTGGAGAGAATCATATGAACCTTGTCCCTTTTGGATTTTCTGGGAAGTGGTGGAAAGTGCACAGAATATGATTGATAATTCCTAGAAAAAGAATGTGATCAAGCCTTGGACCTAGTCTTTGAACCACCGCAGCTGGGAAAGCTTAATTCACAGTTGTCTCAATTGACAATTTTGAAGATTGTAAGAAATAAACATTAAATCCTACAATTTAGCAATTTTACACACTACACCTAATTAATAATTTCCAGTGCTGGTGCGGTATTTGCTAGAACTCTGTTGAGGTACTTTGGTTATCATTACTTTGTTATAGAATGTAGTAGGATTTCTAATTACGAAGCTCTCTTGTTATGAACTTCCCTATGAAAACTCTATCAATATAATTTAAATTTGGAGTAGTGATAAGAAACATGATTCTCACTTTAGTTCTGAGTTTTCAGTTATCAGATTTTCTTCTACAGTTAAAAAGGTACGTGATTTGAGTATGCACGATTTGCAGCTTGATATAGCTTTTACAGAGTTTTATAGAATAAGCCAAAATTTAAGAATTTATGGCATAGCACATCACTGCTATATTATATAACTTATTGTTCATCATACTGTTGTTTATAATTCAATTTGGACTAATATTTATCCTTTTTTGTTACTGATCTTTTATTTAATAATCTGAATTTTTAATGATTAATGATAGATCTTTCAATTAATATTAGCAAAGAGTTGGAAATACTCTTAGTGAAGAAACAATCTTTGCAATAAATGTAACAATTTATAACATAAGAGATTGAGACAGGAGTAAGCTATTTCATCTTTCATTCCTGCGCTGCCCTTCAATAAGATCATTGCTGTTCTTCTATCTTGGTGTCAATTTCCTCCACTAACCACAGATCCCTTAAGGTACTGGATTATACTTAGTTCAGTCTTTTGATACTGGCTGTATTCATGCCTTGTCTGGAAGTCAGAGAGACAGAAATATGGAATAGAGCACATTTCCTGACTTGATTATATTCTGCCAAAATGGGTAAATGTGTTCCATGAATACAGAAATGAAATAGTGTTAGTGAACTTTTTAATTCCATGGATTCTTTCTATTTAATCATAAAATGCACCACATTTGGTGTCTAAATGAAGCAACAGAGAAAGATTAAGAGGAGAAATAATGAAGGATTTTTTAAAAAATGCTGAATCTTAACAAACTTATAGATACTGTTGAGTCATGATACCCTTGGAAAATCTACTGGTTCTACTCCTTTGCCTTCTTCCCATTGCTATGGATACTTTACTACTGTAATTATATTTACTGTTCATTTTTAAATGTCACTATTGAATCTGATTCTATAATTGTTCTAGTGCTTTCTAGATAGTTCAATAAAATTATTAATCTTTCCTCTGCTTCTGCCAAATACTCCAAATTTACCTGTACTGTTTCTGGTGGTTGACTCTATTGCCCGTGGAAGTGCTTTCCCCTTGCTTGTACTATGTTCTCCAGATTTTGAAGATTTTGTTAAATCTGCCTTCCTACTCAAAGAAACTGAATAAACTGAATTCCCTTATGTGTGGCACTAGATCTTCTCTGCATCCTCTTAAAGATATGTAATATTGCATGATTTGAGGATGATTCTGCTTAATCCTTGTTCATTTAACAACTTTTTTTCAATGATAAAAATATCAAAACAACATGATATAGTGTGAGTTGTAGGCCATTATAAGTACTTGAGAAATTTATTTGATTGTGTTATACATTTTCTTTGTCTCCCAGGGCATGTTCTATTCTGGAAAAACTTTCAGGGTTTTGTTCTTTGAAAAGCATACCTCAGATTTGAGATTTTTTTCCTTATTGGTGCTACACAGCAAATTCCTGTAATCTTTCATTAAACTTGCATGTTCTCCAGATTTGATTAAGGAGCTTAAGGCAAAGGAACCCTTGGGAGACAATGATCATAATATGATAGAATTCATCCTGCGGTTTGAGAGGGACAAGATGAAGTCAGGTGTATCAGTATTACAGTGGAGTAAAGGGAATTATAGAGGCCTGAGAGAGGAACTGGTCAAAGCTGATTGGAAGGGGGCACTAGCAGGATGGCAACAGAGCAGTAATGGGTGGAGTTTCTGGGGCCAATTTGGTAGGTGTAGGAGAGATGCATCCCAGAGATGAACAAGTATTCTAAAAGGAGGACAAGGCAATATCGGGTCACAAGGGAAGTCAAAGGCAGCATAAAAGCCAAAGAGAGGGCATATAATAGAGCAAACATTAGTGGGAAGTTAGAGGATTGGGAAGCTTTGTAAAAATCAACAGAAGGCAACTAAAAAAAGTCATAAAGAATGAAAAGATGGAATAAATAAGGTAGCCAATAATAAAGAGGATACTAAAATTTTCTTCAGATGTATAAAGTGTAAAAGAGGCAAGTGGGGATATTGGACCACTGGAAAACGATGGGGGACAAAAAAACTTGTTTGACAAATCTATTGCAATCCTTTGAGGAAATAATAGGCAGGACAGACAAAGGAGAGTCAGAGAATGTTGTTTATTTGGATTTTCAGAAGGCCCTTGATAAGATGCCGCAGATGAGGCTGCTTAACAAAATTTGAGCCTATGGTTGATTGGCAGAACGCAAAATGTCAGAATAAGGGGGGCCTATTCTGTTTGATTGCCGGTCCATTTAGAATAGAGATTAGAAGGAATTTCTTCAACCAGTGGGTGGTGAATCTGTGGAATTCATTGCCATGGACAGCTGTGGAAGCCAAGTCATTGAGCCTAATCAGGGCATCAAAGTTTACGGGAAGAAGGCAGGAAAATGGGGTTGAGTGGGATAATAAATCAGCCATGATAGAATGGTGAAGTAGACATGATGAGCCGAGTGACCTAATTCTGCTCCTATGTCTTGTGGGTCATTTATTTTACATGTGATCTCTAGATGGATGTTCAATGGCAGTTTTAAATCGGATCCATCAAAGACTTGTTCCATGATTGAGATTTACTAAGTTAGTAATGTATATTTTAAAGAAAATGAATGGGGTTTGTTTTTCAAACTACTCATGGGTACATTTAATATGAAATGCAATTGTAAATTATATTATTACGTAGTCATCAGTACTGTATGCCAAAGACAGTCCTATTTTATGTTAAATCAGGTTTATTAGTGTATTAAGTTTATGACTGCAGCAAAGGCTACACTACCACATTTTTATTGAATGCATCATTCGCTTCAATGCATAAGACCTAATGCTTCATAAACTGTTCAAGTTAATAGTGTCTTTGGCAATGGCTAGTAGCTTTCTATTCATTGATATTAAATTATTAATATTGTTGCAATATAATTGAAGGATAGTTTTTGCCAGCTGACTTCTGGGAAAGTCAGTGGGATATGTGGCCTATATTATTGATTTGTTCAACACTTTACCTTTCTACCTTGAAGCTTACTGATTTTAGCCTCTTCAGCTTGTATCTCTTGGTTTTTGGATGTATTGGACCTGCAAAGCTTGATTTAGTCATGAATCTGTCTGCACAGATGCATGTCACAAAACCACCCCCAAATTACCATCAAATCAGGAATCTGCTTTCTTCCTTTTCTCTAACAAGCAGCTTGTGCACATGTGGATTTACTCATGTTACTTCAGTCATGTAGGTAGGGTTATCTCAGCTCCATTTTACTTTCTCCATAATTATGGTCAGTTGATGTGCTGGGAGAAAGAACCCTGGCTGAACATATTGAGAATAATATGGTGTGACATTTAAAAGGTTCCTTTTGGTCCATAGTAGGAGGTTGAACACCAACACATTGTCTCCTTGAAGTTTATTGTGTGGCATTACTGAATGTATGTGACAGCTCACTGGTAGTTCAAAAGGCAAGAAATTCAACTAAAAACATTACTAATAATACCCTTTTGAAGTAAATTGTGGTAAACTATCAGCACAAGCAACAAAAGTGAAGCGAGTTCGAGGGATGTGTGATGCTGGTATGTTGCAGAATTGATGCAGATGGAGTGACTATTTGGTGAGGTGAAGTTGAGGCAGAGGAGCTCCGGCACCCATACAACTGGCCTGGGTGTGAGTTTGGGTCACTCTGGGTGCTGAACCAATTTGGAGAAATGACGAGTGGCTTTGTTTGGGCTGGTCAGCAAAATGTGGGCCTAGAGCCAGTCGCTGTGCCTGGGCCCATGTCTTAGTGCAAGGTACAATATGCTGTTTGGATGATTTAAGTGCCGGCCCAGATGGACTGGAAAGACATTGCTCGTTCTCCCATGTTGTTCTCTCCTCTCTCCATGGCGCTGAGGCTATGAAGACCGCCCGACTGCTGTGCTCCTTGCCTGCTCATATGATGGATTGATACCAAGGCTTTGGACCTCCTCCAGGATTTGGATCTTAACACTCATTTGCGTTTGGAATGTTGCTGTTTGCTCTTATTGTTTGCATGATTTGTACATTCTTTCCCTTTCTCTGCACATTGGGTCTTGGTCTTTATTATTTTTAATTGGATTCTTTCGGGTTTCTTGCTTTGTGGCTGCCTGTAAGCAAACACATATCATGATTGTATAATTTATACATTCTTTGATAACAAGTGTACTTTGAACTGAATAAAATCAGAGCTTTTGACAGGAATATGCTGTTAGAGCCATTTGTAAATCTTGATGTAACCTTTATAGTAATATGTCGTTTCAAGGTGAATTATCATTCTGTATTTTGTACCATTTGTGACTATGATGTTGAGTATTTATTGAACCAGGAACCAATATTTCATGAGGACTTAACCTATGTTTCTGGGAATAATGTAATTGATTGTTTGTGATAATGGCCTCCCTCCTTCGATAGAGAAATATTTCCATGTACAATTGGTCTTCCAACCAATGACAAAACATCTAATGCTTCATCCATTCCCATCAGTCCTTCTGCCTATTGTGTGTCTGGTCCCTAGGTACTCAGCTCTATCTACTGGCAGTTTTCCATGTGACTGTACACCTACTAATCTTTACATTCAATTCTCCATGATTGGCTTAAAATTACTATCTGTTTAAATGGGTTGATCTATAATAATTTCACCAAACGTGGAGAATGGATTTGTGCATTTGGATGCTGTTGAGGACCAGAAGCTGGATGAAAGGTAGGAGTGCGCCACAGGTAAATGTTTGTGGAATGCTGGAATTGGCTAGAATCAGACAGAACAGATGAAGTCCCTTCAGCCCATTGTGTTGGCCAGCAAGCACCCTCATTTACACTAATCCGATACCAAGCTATGCCATTAACTCTCCCACATTCTGCTTCTTGTATACCAAAGGCAATTTACTTACCGACCTGCACGTTTGGGATGGCTGAAGAAACCATGCAGTCACAGGAAGGATTTCATTTCATATGGTGGGGGTGGGGTGTACAATCTAATGATGTTATTGCCGTCTGACCTTCATATCAAAGCAACTTAAGCACTGATTGGTGTCTCTGTCTCTTACCTTAGTGCAATCAATAACTGCTGGTATAAATTGCTTTTGCAGTTCAGTGATAAAATGTGGTAGCTCGTTTATTGCTGCAGTCTGAAACACGGTGAAATAACATTTCTGAATTCAGAACGTTTGCAGTATATTTCACCACTAATGCTTCAGTTAATGCAGATATCTAAACTTAAGGTTTTAATAACTCTAAACTTCATCAATTTGCTTCATAGTTTTAAAAAGGCCCTTCTGATAATTTACGAAAATGTCTATCAGCCAATTGTATTCCTAACCTCACCATCAAACCCACGGAATGGGGGGAGGTGTTGTAGTAGTCTGGCAGACTGACCTCTACCTTGCTGAGGCCAGGCAACAACTCCCAGTCATCTCCTCTTACTTGCCCCTTGAACAGAACCCCACTTAGGAGCACCAGGTCATTGTCACCTGCACCAACAGTGACTTTATTAACTCTGGAGATCTCCCATCCATTGCCACGAACCCTTACCCTGAACCACCCATTTCCATGTCGCACCCAAGATCCACAAGCCTGCCTGTACAGGTAGACCTATTGTTTCTGCTTGTTCCTGCTCCACTGAACTTGTATCTATATATTTCGGCTCTCTTTTATCCCCCAGTTCAGCCCCTTCCAACCTACATCAGTGACTCTTCACATGTTCTAGATATTTTCAAAGACTTCAAGTTCCCTGGCCTGGGTAGTCTCATTTTCACAGTGAATGTTGAGTCATCATACAGCTCTATCCCCTATCAGGAAGGCCTTAAAGCTCGGTGCTTCTTTCTAGCCAATAGACCCAACCTATGACCCTCTACCACTACTCTACTGTACTCCATCGGACAGAACTGGTCCTCACTCTCAATAATTTCTCCTTTGGCTCCTCCCACTTCCTTCAAACCAAAGGTGTAGCCATGGGCACTCGAATAGGTCCCAGCCATGTTCTGCCTTTTTGTAGGCTACGTGGAACAGTAACCTGTTAGGATACGTATCTTGTATTTTTACTTTGGTTCCAGAATGCAGTAAACAGACTCTCATTCATCAGCTAACTTTCCCAAAAGTGCAGGGCAGCTTTGGTAATTCAGATTGTTGTATGGGAAGTTACAAAAGGTAGCTGTGGTGGGTTTCTTTGATGTTGCATCATGAGCACCTTTGAGTGAT
This sequence comes from Mobula birostris, assembly GCF_030028105.1. NCBI lineage: Eukaryota > Metazoa > Chordata > Chondrichthyes > Myliobatiformes > Myliobatidae > Mobula > Mobula birostris. The sequence goes on from NC_092373.1 coordinate 155,098,151, forward strand.
GTGCAAAATTCTGTGTGACTGTGTACATGTGTTTGACTCCATCAACCTTCCTGCATTCATCCACTGGCAGTTGTTAATCAATTAAGTAATGGCTTGCGTGCAAAAATATATTGTGGTACCATCAGACAGTTACCTTCTGTTTGAACTGAATATTTCAAGATCTCCTGTTTTCTTCAGAACATTGTTGTAGCAGTATGTCACTTTAGTTTGTATTTGACTTGCCTCATCCTCTCTCAACCAACTCCCAATAACTTGAAATTAGAACTAGAGTCTTCTCTACAATTTTCTTTCTCCAGACCTTAGTGTTAGTTAGGACAAAGACAGCTTCCTGTTGGATTATGGAGAGGCCAGGCGGTGCTGGTAGAGAAATTGAGTGTGGATGGGAATGCAATGGAATAGTCATCAGTAGTGGAAGCTAATTGTAATGGGAACATTTTGGAAGAAACAGTACAGTCTCAGTGGTGTGTGACTGGTAGACTTGAGCACTTTGCTGATCATGAAGATGTGGTCTGAAGAGAGTTTCACCAGCCAGTCAGTGAAGATGGGTATGGTTTGGATATTGGATATGGGTTACAAAGACGGAAGTATATGGTCATAGTAGGCTTGGAAGTGTGCTGTGAGCTAATCTAAGAACATAGAATAGTACAGCACATTACAGGCCCTTCAGCCCACAATATTGTGCTGACCTTCAAACCCTGCCTCCCATATAACCCCCCACCTTAAGTTCCTCCATATACCTGTTATTCAGTTAATTCAGTTTCCAGGGTGAACAATGGTCTTGGAACGGGAATGGAGTTGGGACCATGTATGGAAAACAGCCACTTCATCTCTTTCAGTGTGCAGTAAAGAAAATTTTTGCTTGTCCATCACCAGGTCATTGCTCAAGTCTCATACTTAAGCAACAATGATGTGTCATGAGTGATGTATTGAGCTGCAACTAGGTTGCGTTCGCATGTATGTGGAACCAGAATTTTTGTTTTTGTTTTTGTAGGGGTGGCACATTGAGGAATAGGACAGGGCAAGTATAGATCCTGGAAAGAAGAAAGAGCTAATTGTCTTTACATTCAGAGAGAAGCTACTTTTGCTTTGATAAAATTACTAAAAGTAGAACCACCAAAGCAGTGTGGGAGGGATGTTGATGAAAAGCAATGTGGGCAGTCAGTCAAGTGGATGGGGAGTAGATTTTTTTTTAAGCATGTCGTACCAGATATTCAGCCATTCTTGTCTGGCACATGGTGTCAGGATTAAACGGGTCACGTTATGAACGTTCCTGATTTGACCTTTGTATTTTTTATGAGGCCGAGTGGCTAGCTCGACACTCAACCCAGCACGGATGGAAAGCGTGCTCGGGGGTGGTCCGACCTGGATTCGAACTCGAGAACCTTCACTCCGGAGTCTGGCGCTGATCTCACTGCGCCACCAGACGGGGGTGGGGGGGGGTGGGGGGTAGATCGGAGGGCGAGAGGTAGATTATTATTATTAACAGGACATGGTAAACAGGATCCTGGAGATGAGTAGGAGACTGGAGATGGGCTGCGTGTTTCAAGTATAGAGAAGTATATGTTTACTTTGCTGGGAGATGGCAGATTTGAATGAAGAAAGAATATTGCCGGAGAAGAGGGACCTGATAATATTTCCAGCTAAGATTGAAGTAGCAGAGGGGTTGTGAGAAATTTAAATGTGGAGTGAGGTAGCAGCAGAATCTCATGGGGTAGAGATAAACCAGAGACGGAGGTTTAGGGTAGAGCACATGGAATTGTAGTGTGGTTGACCAAGGACAGCCAATGAGATTACTCATTGAACTGCAGCCACTGTTGTAACGTGGATATATGATGGGTAACTTGCACATTAAAACCTCCCATAAACTGCACAGAAATAATAATCAGTTTTGTGATAATTGAGCAATAAATGTTGGCCAAGATAATGGAGAAAAATTCACAGATCCTTTTTAGACTAATGCTCTAAAATATTTAAGGTCCATCTGAAATGGTGAATGTGACCTTAGTTTAATGTCTAATCCAACAACAAAGCAGCACCTTGACATTGACACCCATCCTAGATAATCTGTGCTAAATTCCTGAACATGCTAGGACAAAACCAACATTATTATTACCATAAAGCAACAGTTGACACAGGACAATAAAGATTCAAGAAGTATCGGTTGGATTCACAGGCTTGAATTGCTGACAGCATTATGGAGGAAATGGAAGGAGGATGCTTCCTCAATGTTTTTCATTGACTAATGCAAAAAAAAAGTCGTGCTGCAAAATGTGCATGAATGAAGTAAAGATTTTTATTGTAATGTCTTCATCATTGAACTTTCCACATGCTCACAGTCCTAAACTACTGGACAAAGGCAAAAAGCATGAGAGAATGGAATATGTCTGGGTTCCATTTTACAATATCAACAGGAGACCATTTGGGGAAAAAATAAAATCAATCCATTTTGTACTTCAATATTGACGTGTATTTTTAGACAGGCCTTACTCTGAAAATTTATACAGGTAGTGTAGCATTAAGGGGATCTTGCCTGCATGGATTCCCTTGCTGTATTATTTACTCTCACTATCATTGCTATGTATCACATTGTTTACACAGGAATGAATGGAAGATGTCTGTGTCTCCTCTTTGGTGAATGCAGGCATCACCTGTTAGCCAGCTGCACTATTCAAGTGCATTTTTTATTAGCTGTTATTAGATTTGCTGCATGAGTATTTAAATGTGGTAGCCCATGTGATTTAGAAGGCATGCTATTAATTAATGCATAGTTAATAATATTTGTGTACACATAAGTGAAGGATTCCTCACAGAACATTGTTGAGCAGCATTTTAATATCACCAAAGGATGTCCTTTTATTGTATTCATCGTAAATTTCCAATGCCCTGCTAAGAGGATAGTAAAGTTATACTCAAAAACACTGATTATTTTAACTTATTGAAGAATTATATAGATTTTATATGTACCTAGCTACTGTCATTCATATAACTATATTCAGCTTTTGTTTAGTGCTACTTCAAAGTTCAAAGTAAATTTATTATCAAAGTACATATATGTCACCATATAAAACCCTGAGATTCATTTTTTGTGAGCACACACTGTAAATTCAAGGAACACAGTAGAATCAATGAAAGACTGCACTCAACAGGACAGTCAAACAACCAATGTGCGAAAGACAACAAACTATGCAAATACAATAGAAAAAAATAAATAACAATAAATAGCAAGAATATGAAATGAAGAGTCCTTGAAAGTGAGTCCGTAGGTTGTGGGAATGAATGATGGGATGAATGAAGTTATCCCCTCTGGTTCAAGTGCCTGATGGTTGAGGGGTGCTAACTATTTAGTTAACATATAGTATATAAAAATACCATATGATAGAAATGGTGCTTTAAAGAGGTAAGTAGTAAAAAGAAAGAGTAACCTAAATATTTTGTTTGGTAGAGGGCTACATTGCAGTAGATTCCCACTGATAATTGAGATGAAGGAAATCCATTTGGGATTTTTGGTTAAATCATAAGTGAAACATTGTTAAATATTCTGGGTAAAGTTTTATTTCAAAGATGTGAATTTGCATTTGGGTCCAAGATTTTTTTTTTATCTCCTCTGCGTAAACAGTAATATGAAGCATACAACAATGTGTGACACAAAATGATTTGGCAAGCAAATTGCAAAACTGCATATGAACAATGCTGTGATTAAAATTAATGATCTAGACATTGCTGAAAAATTAACAGTATGTGATTGTTAAACATGTTTACAATGTAAGAATGTCAGTAATTGAATAAAGGGAATATAGAAACTTTGTCATTGATTTCTATCACAATGTCTATGTATTTGTCAGAAATGGAACCAGATTGCCACAATGTTGATACTGTAGTTGACTCCAGAATGAGTTTTAGATAATAAATCCTCATTGCTTCCATGTTTGTTTTTCTACCAGTGGCCAAACTCATCTGCTGAATCCTTGACCTTCTCTTTTCTGTTCAATCAATGCCTTAGCAGCCTACCTGTTTTGACACTTGATATCAGCCAAAACTTTTCTGCCTTTGTCTTAATTTGCACAATCTCATTCACCCACCTTCCCTGTTCTTGACTAATAATTTCTCCCGATTAAGCAATGCCATGATATAAAATATCTTGCTTATGGTTTAAATTTCTTCCATATTCCCCTTACAACCAAGAATAATACCCTTTAATTCTGGTCTTGTAATCATCCCTGAATTACAGCCATTGTTGACTTGTCATCAAATGCAAAGATTAAGGGCTCTGGAATTCCTTCTTTAAACCCCTCTGGTTCCACACTCATTTTGTCATTCAAACCCATTCTGAAAACATCTGTTTGATCAAGTATTTGTTTATTTGTTATAGAACATGTTTTTAAATTTTGTTTGGTAATATGGGGGAGAACTATTCTGAATCAATTTGTTTCGTTAACAAAGCTGGATAACCACAAAGTATTGCGTAAGTGAACTGTGTTGTCTAGAATATAAGTTCAGCAAAGTACATTTTCCATTCCCAGGAATGCACAAAAATTGAGAAGAAAGATAATGACAAAGCTCAGAGAAGCTGTTGAAGATCCAGGAGCTATTTTCTCAAAATGAGAACGAATACTGGGGGGGGGGGGGGACTCCAGCATGATGAAATTTGAGTTCTTCAGAAGAACAAATGGAAATTTGGGACACCCATGTCATTAGTTCATTATACTTGGGACCACTGCTCTAGATTTTGCATGCAAAAAATTCCTGTCTTGAATTTAAATGGTTAAATGCTGATGGTTCCATTCAGATCAACATTGGCTAGCAAAATTGAGGAAGATTTAGGAATCTCAAAATTTATTTAGTTGTGGGATATGGACGGGGTTGTCCATCCCCATTTACTCTTGAGTTGAAGCATTGTAAGTCAATCACAAGGTAAGTTGTTTTTTTTGTTGTCATGTGTAACAGTGTCAGTAGAAAAACTTTGTTTTGCATGCCATCCATTCAGAGAATTTCATTGCGCAGAACATTAAGATAGCACAAGGGAAATCAATAACATAATGAAGAATAGCCTTACAGTTAGAGAGAGAGTGCAGTGCAAGCAGACAATAAGGTGCAAGGCCATAGTGAGGTGGATTGTGAGGCCTATCTTAATGTAGTATGGGACTGTTCAATAGTCTTAACAGCAGGATAGGTATTTTCCTTAGTCCTGGTGGTATGTGCTTTCAGGTCCTTGTATTTTGTTGTCCAGTGGGAGGGGGGAAAAGAGCAACTGCCTGGGATGAGTGTTTCCTTTGATTATGTTTGCTATTTTTCCAAGGCAGCAAAAAGTGTAAACAGAGTCCATGGAGGAGAGACTGGATTCTGTGATATGCTGAGCTGTGTCCACAACTCTTGGTTGCTTTTTGTGGTTTCATGCAAAGCAGTTGCCATTTGGGATGCATCTGGGTTGGATGCTTTCTTTTGATGCATTGATAAAAATTAGGGTGATAGGGAACATGCCAAACTTCTTTAGCTTCCAGAGGAAGCAGAGGCGCTGGTGAGCTTTCTTGGCTGTGGCATCTAAGTGGTTGGACCAGTGCAAGCTTTTGGTGTTGTTTTCTCCAAGGAATGTGAAGCTTTACAACCCTCTCAACCTTAACATCATTGATGTAATAGCAGTGCAGCCTTCACCCACCTCCCTTCCTGAACTCAATGACCAGCTCTCGATCTGGAGTATTGGTGAGCCAGATGAGGTGAGAAGATCATTTCCTTCCATGAAGGATATTAGTGAATTATAGAGATATTTTGCCATACAGTGGGAAGTTTCATGATTATCGTTGAGGAAACTATCTTTTTCCATATTTCCAGTTTTAATTACTTAAATTTATATTCCTCTGTTCATTTGAATGCTCATTTTTAGATAAGTAGTTCTGATACTGGCTGCTAATCCAATAATTTAATCATTGTACTACCATAGCTAGCAGTGTCAGAGGGGATCACAAGTATTCATTTTGTGAACACTTACAAAATTCTGACATTTCTGGCTTAGGAACTAGAGAAGAACCTGTGTAGATATCCTACAGGATGCAGTGACATAACAGATCCATGTGCATTGCACAATGACTTAATTTCACTTGCAAAGTGGTTTAAAGCTCTGGTGCCAGAAGTATTATATCCTGGTGGAGCATATGAGAGAAAGTGATGGATTTTCATAAATGTGTGCTTATATCAAAGACAACATGCTGAGGAAACAGGTGCACTGTGCTACAGAGTTTTATTCAATTTACTTCAGATGGCATGAATGTGGTTGAAACCACAGTTCACAGATGACCAGTAGAAATCAGCCATTCAAGGAGATTTTGAAAGCTGCTATTGAATAGAATCTTCACATTTGCTGCTGTAAGAATTTTCAGTCTATTAATTAGATCAGAAATTCAGATTACCTAACCAATGAAAGACAAAACTAACTTTAGACTCTTACATTTTGCACCGTTTAGCTGTAAACTAATTTAGATTTGAATTGATGCAGAAATGCATTTTCACTTATTTGGGTTTTTGGCTGTTTTGGTCATTAAAATATATATTTTAAAAACTTCTCTGTTTTATTTGAGGTTCCAAATGAAATGGATGGTAATCTAGTGACTGTGGATGTCTTTTGTGTGTGGAATGAAATATTTATTGATCACTTCTCTGGCAATTCCCTGGTTGGCTGTGATGTTTTTCACTTTAAAGTTTACAAATGAGTTCCAGTCTGCAGTTCACCCTGAGGTGTTGGTGAGAAGCTTTTGCAATTGTGTGATGTTGTTTGGCATAGTTCAGATCTGCTGTAATTTCCATATTAGTCCAGTAAATGGTTTTAATTGGTGCCTACTACAAGATGCATAAATTATTTGCCCAATAATCGTACGTTTCTATAAATATATTTTATATGCACATTCTTTTCAGTAATGTAGCAAGCATTATCAAAATTTCCTTCATAGCATATTAAACCCTAGGAATATATGAAAATTTACTTGAATATAATTTATAATGGACTAAATGTACATACAAATGTCTTTTTTCAGTAATGATTTTGATTCTGCCATGGATGGGATTATCTTTCAATTTGATCCAAACAGATCTGTATCTGGCTGAAGAGTTTATATGTGACACAATCTTAAATCTTAGTACACTGTTTAATTAATAGATTTTCATATTAATATAGATTGGAAGATTTGTTCCATGAGGTCAGTGAAAAATAAATATCCAGCTATATTTGCATGTTCTGCCAGGTGGAGAATGGGTAGTAAATTAATCTTACATGTATACAGACCCATTCATGACGTCAGCATATCCTGGGGGCTTTGCAGGTGACAATGTACTTTTTGAATTACAGTAAACATTGCCCTTTGGGAAATGCAGCACAGAATTTGTGTGCAGCAAGATGCTACAAACAGCAGCTGAATAACAACCAGAGAATGGTCTAATTTTCCAGTCTGCAAAGACTTTGCAGTCATCAGATGTCATTCCTTCTTGTCTAGTGCAGATCTGAAATGTGTGTGAGCAGACGAAATGATGGTGAGCTCTTCAACCAATCAGATTTTAAAAAGCCTGTCTGAGCTCTAAACTAAGTACAAGCCAATAAATGTGTTCATTTTTAACCATGTGTTTGAGAATGACAAAAAGAAAGATATCGGAAAATGCAGGCCAAAAATTAGCTCAAACAAATTATGTTCTTAAAGAAGGACACTAAAAGTTTATATTTCAAGTGAGTTGTATCTTAAGCAATTCCTCCAGGTTTTAATTCTGGCCTTATTTCCATTGTAAAGGAATAAATAATGTGTTATGATGCAAGTTTGTTCCACAGAATCAGCATTTTGTACTGATGCATATTTTGAGACTTGCCAATGTGCATGTGTTCTGCTTTGAGATTACAATTCAAATTAACTTATCATCTCTGGTCCTAGGTTCTCCCACTATTGGAAACCTTTTCTTTACATCCACTCTATCTAGTCTTAAGAACATAAGAAAACATAAGAAATATGAGCAGAAATAGGCTATCAGGTCAATCGAGCTAGCTCCGCCATTCAATAAGATCATGGCTCATCTCCACCTACCTGCCTTGCCTTTTCCCCATAGTCCTTAATTCCCCTACTATGCAAAAATCTATCCATCTTTGTCTTAAAGATATTTATTGAGGTAGTCTCCACTGCTACATTGGGCAGAGAATTCCACAGATTCACTACCCTCTGGGAAAAGCAGTTCCTCTTCATCTCCATCCTAAATCTACTCTTCCGAATCTTCAGGCTGTGTCCCCTTTATGTCCTTTCAGTATTCAATAGGCTTCAATGATATTCCCAATTATTCTTCTAAGCTAAATGCTTTTTCTTTGCAATCATCCACAAAAACAGAGAAGTGCCCCAAAGAATGATTGACAGTTAAATGTTAGAACCCCAAAGCACCCCCCCCCAGCTTTCCTCCCTCCCGCACGTAAGCGGCAGCAAACAATAATCCTCTCTCCCCCCACCGGCAAAAAAAAATCACCGGTACCTGCCACCGATGATGTGAGCAAAGCAACAGCAGAGACACAGACTAGCAGTACTCCAAAGACTACTTGTTCACCCGGTATTCAACATACCACAGGCTCCCTCTCTCCCTAATAAAGGAGAAAGAGGTGCCTCCATTTCACAGTGAGAGGGGAGAAACAACAAACAACTCGCTGGTTTATGTTGTTAAATGTTTGTTGCATCACTTTTCCCGAGCTCTGTGCCCAAAGATCTCAGGTCTCTGGGCACACAATCTTAGATCTTCCATCTCCCATGACACACGTGTCTTCTGCCCGGACACAGACCTCTGATCACCAGAACCATGAAATTTCGGTCCTCCGAAGGTGAGCAAAGCTCTTAGGCCGAGCCCTCGGCGCAGTGGAATGACGGCCATTCGTGAAACCCCGAGAGTGGGTCCCATTCCCACCAAGAATCGTAGTCAACGTGTAACTCCAGGTCAGGGTCTTCAAAAGAACCCTGAAAGGGAAAAATAGAGATACTAAAGATAGAAATAGAGCTGTTTCCGAAGATGCAAGCAAAGGAATCGCTGTTAGGTGCCGTTAATCCTCCTAAGCTTCTCCCCTTGTCTGACCAATGTGTGATTAAAACCTCAGTATTACATCTTTTCTTTATATTTTGGCCCTTTGGCAATGAATGCCAACATTACGTTTGCCTCCCTTCCTGCTGACTTAACTTGCAAGTTACTCTTTCAGAAATCCTGCACTAGGACTCCAAGTCAATTTACACCTTCGAATTTGAAACTTGTTCAAAGTTTATTCCTTCTATCAAAGTGCATGACCTTACACTTGCCTACATAATATTTCATCTGCCACTAATTTGTTCAATTTTCCTAATCTGTACAAGTCCTTTTGCAGACTCCCTATTTCCTCAACACTACCTGCCCCTCCACCTATCTTTGTATCATCCACAAGCTTAACCAGCACCTTCCCAGTAAAGTAAGAGTAAAATCAAGCAGACACTTAAAATGCTCATTGTCCTCCAGTGCCATCTTTCAGGTGACAGATTAAATAGAGACCCTTTCTTTCTCCTCAGGTGAACATCATGGCCTCCCTCGTGAAGCCAAAATTTAGACCCCAATGAGTATCACAAAAGCAGATAATCTGGTACTGATCACATCGCTGTTTGCAATTGGACTATCAGATTCCCTGCAATTACAACTGTGACTGATCATCCAAGGTACTCATTGGTCACATCAGGGGGCACATAAATGCAAGTGCATTATGTTTATAATGATCTAGTGGTATGCTGTATTTGCCAGAATATAGATATCCTGGTTACCCAGACCCTCTATTCTGTAATTTACTACAACAGTTGCCACCTTTTTATCTATGTCATTGCTTCTATTGCATCTGACTGGGAATTAATTAATGTAGCTTGAGTACCAAATTATATTCACTAAAATGCCCATGAAACACCTTGAAACATTTTAATAGGCTGTATGCAAATGCAGTTTGTCCAAGTAGGTTAGGAAGTGTATGGTTCTGTTGGGAGTTAGTCTCAGGGCAGATGGTATCAATCTGTCCATTAAAAAAGCTTGGTTACCTTGATATACTGTATACTGTCCTATAAGCTAATTGTTTCCCCAGTGCTCAGAATCTGGTTGATTCATAGTCATCGTGCGTCACCATATTTTGGAAAAAACATGAGTTTTTATTCGAGCCATGATTCCAAACTATAGAAACAAGGAATTCCCTCTTAATGGGATTCCACGTTTGGTAGTAGTTCTTCATTTAATTCACACTTGCATTGCTTGAAAGAAGTGAAATATATACATGTGAATTCATCTGGGAACTCGCTGTTAGGCAACCCTTCTGAGCATTATTGAAGGGTGGAAAAAGAGCTCTCTTTGCCTGGAGCACTTTGACTGAGACAGGCACCTGAGGAAAAGATCTGTGCTTTTGAAAATGAATGAACATCATTGGCCAAAGTAATCCCTTTGCCATTGTGTGCTCCACTGTGAATAGATATGCTGAATGTAAAGTGTTTTGCTTTCAATCTATTTTGTGAAGATGTTTTGAAGACCTGCACCAAATACATTTGTAATAAAGTTGTTAATTAGAAGAATTCCCAAGAGCCCAGACTCATTGGTTAATAAGAACATCAGAACAGAAAAAAATAGGAGCAGGACCATCTGGCCCTGCTTCACTGTTCATTAAGATCATGTTTCAACTACCTTGGTGTTATTTTTCGCTCTGTCCCTAATAACCCTTGAATGTCCAGGAATCTATTGATGTCTTTGATTGAACACAATAATTGATCTTTCCTAGAATCCTGGGTAGAGAATTCTAAAGCTATACTCCCCTGAGTGTGAAGACAATTCTTCTTTCCTTAGAACATCCACCCTGCATCAGCCCTGTTAATTTTAAGAACTGTGTAGGTCTTGATGAGATCTCCTCTCATTCTTCTAAAAAGAGCTCTGCCTGTCTGGAGCACTTTGAGACAGTCACCTGAGGAAAAATCTGTGATTTTGAAAATGTTGAATGTCATTGTCCAAATTAATCCCTGGAAGATGAAGTCTCAGTGATATTCTCAGAAAGTTAATGGACCCTAGCAATGAGGGCAATATGTGTATGATCCCCACAGGGTGTCTAGATGGTGCCTCCTGTATCAAAAATTTGTTCAACATCACCAGACAGCAAGTAAACCAGAAGAAAGACCAAATGATTCTTGGAAACATGGCTTCCAGACATTAGCAGTCAGTGACAATAAAATTTAATTCCTTTTGCTATTAATGACTAATGTTGATGGACAGGAAACAGAGGTGTAGTGAAGGTGCTGTTTTGTAACATTCATAAACTCCAGAAAGATGGGTCTCCCTTGGAGATCATCAAGTATAATACCAACACCATCACCAGTTTTGGAATCGATTTCTAGATCTCAACAAGCCAGACTGAGAGGAGGATTAGATGGTAGGTGGGGGAAAACTGGAAGAAAGGCAGATTGGAGGATGTGTTATGGAGAACTCAAATGCTTAGAGATTGCAGCATTTAGTATGGTATATTGGGAGAGGGCAGGAGAGGGTGTGTGGAAGAGAAGAATTGTTCGCAAGCCATGGAAGAGTATCAGAAGGCATCAGATTGTGGGTGGTCAAATAACTGGAAAGGCTAAAGGGAAAATCTGATGGGCTGGAGGAATGTTCTTCTCTTCTACCTGGCCCACAGCAACTGCTGGAAGTGCAGTTATCTCACTCCCTTCAACTGTCAGATCCACCATGATCTGCAAACAAAGAAGCACATTATAAACACGAGTATGTCTGCAGCTGCTGAAAATCCAAAGCAACACACAAAATGCTGGAGGAACTCAGCAGGTCAGGGAACATCTATGGAAATGAATAAACAGTCAATGTTTAGGGGCCGAGATCCTCCTTCAGGACTAAGGACGAAGGGGGAAGATTCCAGAATAAAAAAGGAAGGGGAGGGGAAAGAAGGCTAGCTAGTAGGTGATAGGTGAATCCAGGTGGGTGGGGAAGATCAAGGGCTGGAGAAGAAGAAATCTGATAGGAGAGGTGAGTGAGTGGACAACAGGAGAAAGGGAAGGCGGAGAGGATCCGGGGGCAGTTATAGGCAGGTGAGAAGAGGTCAGAGTGAGGAATAGTGGCGGGGGCGGGGTGGGAGGAAGAAATCAATATTCATGTCATCCATTTGGGGGCTACTCAGATGGAATATAAGGATTGCTCCTCCACCTGAGGGTGGCCTCATCTTGGCATAAGATGGACCGACATGTCAGAATTGGAATTCCCACCGGGAAGTTCCACTTGTGGCAGATGGAGCAGAGGAGCTCGACGAAACAGTTTCCTTATGCCTCAGGGTCATTCCTTAAAGCTGATTGGTTGTACACACCTCTTTGTGTCTCCTTTAAAACCAAAAGTGAGTGGGTTGAGTTCCTTTTTGAAAAATATTAACATTTAGCTTCCATTTCGACCTAAATCTGGCTATTCAATGAATTTAAATCAATGTTTCTTATCCTCTTAATGCAGATCACAATGTTTGTATTTACTCAAGGTGAGCAGCGTATTTTTCCTTTTGGCCTATATGTTCCAGTTTAGATGTGGATTTTTCAGATTTTTAAAATCCTGAGGCCAGGGCAACTATAGTGCCAAAGCAGCATCTGAAATGAGGCATCAGTGTGGCTTTCGGTGGTCTGTGTGCTTTATTTTCAGCAACCATAATTTGGTTGATGTTAAAATGAAATTGCTGCAGTGAACGTTTTGAGGTAAGTGGCTCTCCTTTGGAACAGCTATAAAAGGGAAATCGTCAAGCATTAAAGATGAGTGTCCAGTCTTAATCCAGCTGACTGTGTGGCTGAATTATATGTCATAAGACAGAAAATTACAAATTTTACTACAAATTACAATAGGAAATGAAAAAAATGCATGTCAAAATGCAATGTTGCGATAGTCATGGGGGATCTTAATATGCAGGTAGATTGGGAAAATCAGGTTGGTGCTGATTTTGGATCCCAAGAGAGAATTTGTAGAATGCCTATCACATGGGTTTTTAGAACAGCTTGTGGTGGAACCTACATTAAGTGGATGTGGAGACTATATTTCCGACAGGGAGTCTTGGACCAGAGGGCACAACCTCAGAATAGAAGGATGTCCATTTAGAACGGAGATGAGGAGGAATTTCATTCGCCAGAGGGTGGTGAATCTGTGGAATTTATTCCCACAAGCATCTATGGAAGCCAAGTCATTAAGTGTATTTAAAGCGGAGATTGATAGATCCCTGACAGGTCAGGGTGTGAAAGGCTATGAGGAGTATGAGGTTACGAGGGAAATGGATGAGCCATGACTAAATGGTGGAGCAGACTTGAAGGGCCGAATGGCCTAATTCTGTTCCAATATCTTATAGTCTAAAATTGTAGTGAATGAAGAGTAAAGATCCAATCTGGAGAAATGTAGCATGTTTGGAGGAGGTAATAAATCACCTTTAAACCCAACACAATTTTCTGTTAAAGGTATTAAGGATGCATGGGTGGAGACCTGCACCTCTCCAGATTCCTGAACAGGTCCCAGAAAGTACCTTATCACTGGTGCTCATCTTGGATAAATGTTTTGATCAATTTCTGTCGCCACTAATTTGTAGTTATTGTTGTATAGTCTAAACATGTTACAAAAGCAATGTCTGATTGCAGTGACAACTAATTGTTGCAAATAGGATGTGATGTGAGGTTAGCCATGGTGTACTTATAATTCCCTTGCAGATCTAGAAGTGACTGCTGTTGTTAAAGTTTTGCATTTGTCATAAGTACTGTTTTATCCTTCCTGTCACCATACATCCTAAAGCAATCCCAAAGAAATTCAGAACTGCAGAATTTAAGGGAGCTATGGATCAAAGGAAGAAAGTAATTTAAACTGCTATTATATCAAATCTTGAGGTAGCAACCTACTATGAATGAGCTATTAAATAAATTTATCGCTACAATCAAATGACTCAGATTGTGTTTTGAAGAAATTGTCTCATTTTTCTCAAATAGAAATTTCTGCGGTCTACAATGTCTTATTGTCTTGAAAATAGGATTGAAGCTATCCATTAAATTACTTCATCCTTCACTCGAGTTATTTGCAAGCAGTCTTGTCTGGAAGTGCTTGAAGATATGATGTTAGCTGAAGTCGGGGCCTGCATCACTGTGCAGGGGCAGTCAGCCTCCAAAGAGGCATCACCTCATATGAACTCTCCTGAGACAGTCCTCCTTTTTATTCTCCAGTAGTATCTGTTTAGCTACTTCTGAAGGACAATTTCCCAAACCTTTATTAAGGTAAATATCACTTGTGACAGCTCTGCTTGTAAATGAGTGGGTAAGAGATTAAGTTCATCATCCTTAACATGATGTAAGTACTGCCATCATTATAATAATTGTATTGTCTCAAACATACAATGAGTGAATCTTTTGTTCGACATACCAGTACAACTTCAGTGACCCAGCATCCAATTGTTTGGAAATCCTGGCAGTCTGAGATAGAGTCAAGGACACTATAGCACAGAAACAGGCACCTTGGTCAATCTAGTCTGCGCTGAACTGTTATTCTGGCAAGACCAATGATCTGCACCTGGTTTATTCATTCATCTGGTTTACTCATTATCTGTTTTACTTATTAGTCTGGAATGTGATCCGGGATCCACAGTGGAATTAGTGTGTGCAGTTCGAGTGGAACTAAGTGTGCGCTTGAGGCCAGTGCTGGGATCTGGAACTGCAGGGGCCAGTGAAGTGGGTAGATTGTGGCTCAAACTGGAACCAGAACATTTGTGTATTCCCTGCTCTTTTAACCTCAATGGAAGATTTAATATTTTGCTGTGTACTATGCAAGCAATTGACAGAGGGATGGGAACCAGAGTGATAGGGCTGAGGATGGGGCTGGTGTTATAAACTAGATGCTGTGTTCAGTGAGACTGTCTGGAAGGACAGGCAGATGATAGGGCAGAATTGCAGACAATGGGATGAGTTGCAATGTAGAAGGGGGACAAAATCAAAAAGGGTACTTGATGTGGGAGTGAAGGTTTTATATTTCAATACATACAGTATGTGGTATAAAGTAATGTGGTACTGTATCAGATTGGCAGGTGCGATGTTGTGAGCATCGCTGAGTTGTGGCTGAAAGATTATAGTTGGGAGCTTAACATCCAAGGATACACATTGTATTGAAAGGACAGGCAGGTAGGCAGAGGGGGTGTGATGGCTCGGTTAGGAAAAATTAAATCAAATCCTTAGAAAGAGGATTGGAAGATGACACCAGAAAAGCAATGACTGAAGTTTCTAGGAGCAATTCAGAAGGTGCAGGATAGATACATCCCAAAGAAGAGGAAGTATTCTAAAGGTAGGATGACGCAACCATGGCTGACAATGAGTGTCAAACCCAATGTAAGAGCAAAAGACGTCTGGTAAGATGGTGGCATGTTCATGTGCAGTGGCCTCTTAGGCGCCAACCAGAAGTGCACTTTTCTTCTTGAAATATGATCTTTATGAATGTAAGACTATACTGGACGCCAAGAACTACAGGTACAGCAGATATTCCACATCAATGATCTGTTCGTTGTTCAGAACAACAGGCAGTTGGCTCGGCTTGGAGAAGCCAGCGGACAGGTTGGAGATGGAGAAGCTGGTGGATAGGTACGGATGGGGAAGCCAGTGGATGGACTGGAGAGCATTCGGAGGAACTGACCTAAGTGCAGACTGTATTGCCTGCTACTCGAAGGCATTGGAGTTGGTGCACAAAAGCAGTGTACGGTGTAACTGCGAGTAACTGTCTTGGATGTTTCTCTTGCGATTGCAAGAACCTGTTGGACATTGATAACATAAGAGACCACAGGCCTGTTTCCGCTTTTCTTGTGACAAGACAGGCGACGAAGCAGCAGCGTGGTCTCGGTTGTAGTGTGGACTAGGCTTCAAGCCATGGGCTTGCCCGATGCTGCAGTTCAAGTGAGGAGATGCTGGAGGTGGTGTAGCGTGGCATCTGTGCTCGGTTGGGGGCTGGCCTGTCTTGTCAGTGCTGCCCTCCAGTGTTCAACTGGTGTAACGGCTGGCTGGATTACCAGGAAGTGTAACATCAATTTGCATGTTGCTCTGGATCTTGGACTGTACATGTGTTTTCTTGCATAATGATGTTTGTTTGTTTTCTTTTCCCTTGCTATTTTGAATGTATGTTGTGCACCTTGTCCCCAGGAGAATGCAATCCTGTTTAACTGTATCCATGTATGGTTTGAATAATTAAACTTAATTTGATTTTGATTTGATTTGAGAGGATGTATAACAGAGAAAAAATTGGTGGGAAGTTAGTGGATTTGAAAATTAAAAAAAAACAGAAGGCAACTAAGAAAACCGTAAGTGGTGAAAAGATGAAATATGAAGGTAAGCCAGCCAATAATATCAAATATGATTCCAAAAGTTTTTTCACATGCAGTATATAAAGAGTAAAAGAGAAGTGAGAGTAGATATTGGACAGTTGGAAAATGACACTGGAGAGGTAGCAACAGGGGATAAGGAAATAGAGGATGAAATGAATAAGTATTTTACATCAGTGTTCACTGTGGAAGACATTAGTAGGATGCTGGATATTCGAGAGGTCAAGGGGCAGAAATGAGTGCAGTTGATATTACTAGGGAGGTGGTGCTTAGAAAACTAAAAGGTCTGAAAGTAGATCTCCTGGACCTGATGGACTACAATCCAAGGTTCTAAAAGAGGTAGCTGAAGCAGTTGTGGAGGAATTAGTAATCATCTTTAAAGAATCAGTAGATTCTGGCTTGTTTTCAGAGGACTGGAAAATGGCAAATGTTGCTCCACTCTTCAAGAAAGGGAGGCAGAAGAAAGGAAATTATTGGCCAGTTAGCCTGACCTCAGTGGTTGGGAAATTTTGGAGCTGATTGTTAAGGATGTTGTTTCAGGGTACTTGGGGGCACATGATAAAATAGGCCAAAGGTCAGCATGGTTGCATGAAAGGAAAATCTTGCCTGACGAACCTATTGGAATTCTTTGAAGAAATATCAAGCAGGGTAGACACGGGAGAATTCGTAGATGTTGTGTGCTTGGATTTTCAGAAGACCAAGTGCCGCACATGAGGCTGCTAAACAAGATAAGAGCCCCCACAGGGGTTGGTGTAGGGACTGCTCCTTTTTGCGTTGTATGTCAGTGATTTGGATGATGGAAGTGATGGTTTTGTGGCCAGGTTAGCAGACAATACAAAGATAGCTGAAGGGGCAGGTATTGTTGAGGAAGCAGAGAGGCTGCAGAAGAACTTAGAAATGTTAGGATAATGGGCAAAAGATGTGGCAGATTGAATATGATGCCAAGAATTGTATGGTAAAAGGAATAAAAAATAGCCTGAAATATCGACTATACTTTTTTCCATAGATGCTCCCTGGCCTGCTGAGTTCCTGCAGCATTTTTTGTGTGTTGCTTGAATAAAAACATAGACTATTTTTGTAAACGGGGAGAGAATTTAAATAATGGAAGTACAGAAGGATTTGGGAGTCATTGTGCAAGATTCCCCGAAGGTTAATTTACAGGTTGAAATGATGGTGAGGAAGGTGAATGCAATGATAGCACTCATTTCAAGAGAACCAGAATATAAAAGCAAGGATGTAATCTTGAGGCTAAAAAAGGCACTGGTGAGGCTTTACTTGGAGTATTGTGAACAGTTTTGGGCCTCTATTTTAAGAGAGGATATGCTGACATTGGAGAGCATTCAAAGGAGTTTCCTGAGACTGATTCCAAGAATGAAAGATTATCATACAAGCAGCAATTGAAGAATGGAAGAATGGGGGGGGGGGGGGGGGAGATGGAATTCATTGAACCCTGGTGAATGTTGAAAGGCCTAGACAGAGTGGATGTGAAGAGGATATTTCCTTTGGTAGGGGAGTTTAGGACTAGAGGGCACAGCCTCAAAATCAAGAACATCCATTTGAAAAGAGATGAGGAGGAATTTCTTTACCCAGAGGGTGATGCATCCGTGGAATTTGTTCGCACAGGCAGCTTTGGAGGGCGGGACACTGGGTGCATTGAAGGCAGAGGTTGATAGGTTCTTGAAATGAACCTGTTTCAGGGCATGAAAGGTTATGGGGACAAGGCAGGGTAATGGGGTTGAGAGAGAAATGGATCAGCCATGTGAAATGGGCCATATGGCTTAATTCTGCTCTTTTGTCTTATGGTCTTATGCTGGAAATTCAAGGGTGTCAGGGTGCAGAAGTGAGTGCAATTGTCACTTCTAGGAAGAAGGTGCTTGGGAAACTGAAAGGCTGGTCCCTCCCATTGCTGCTGCCTTTCAATGTTTGCTTGGTGGAGGACAAGTTGAATTTCCTACTTCTGCAGGTGCACTTTTTTCGGTGCTTGATGACTGGACTGCTGCAGGCTTTTTCTTGTGGACACCGTCACATGTACCATCCATCTACAGAAATGATACTCAGGAACTTGGTTGTTAATTTTTTTTTGTGTGACTGTATGTATACGGGTATCTGTTATGTGCTATATGTGCCTTATGCTGTGCATGACTGTTGGTACTAGGGCTGGCCTCTGGGGAACATTGTTTTATTTGGCTGAATCTATGTGTATTCACTTCTGATTGAATGACAATTAAATGTGAACTTGAACTTGAAAAGGCAGTGTTGGAAAACGTGCAGCTTGAGATAGGTGTCGTGTGATTTTAGCAGTATTTTGAATTGCATGTATTTTAAAGGTCAGCTAGTGAGATTTTGTGTCTTGCTTACTAATGCAGGAACGTTTAGAACCGAAGCCAGTGTCGCTTGCAGAATGCTTTAGGTTGCATAGGCGGAATCAGAAGGACGAGGAGTCCATTTTAGCTCATGGCTCAATTGAAGAGATTGTCTGAGCATTGTCATTTCAATGATGGGCTTAGTGATACACTAGGGGATTGCTTGTGAAATCTTACAAGGGAACACTCTAAAACAGCTCCTAACAGAAGCACAATTTACATTTAAAAGAGCAGCTGAAATTGCTGTATCAATGGAAACAGCAGACAGAGATATGATAGGGTTGTCAGGATTGAAACTGACCATGTACAAAATAACAATGTCAAAACAGAGGCATGCCTGGCTGAACAAGTTATGTTGCTGTTGTGGCAAGGGCTCACGTAAACCAGACCAATGCTGGTTTAAACTTGAAGCATGCAGAAAATATAACAGAGCAGAAGAAAACTAGCAGAAGAAAAAGGAACCTGAGAAAAGGAAGAACTGAAGTTGAAAAACAGAGAAGCAGGGATCAAAGGATCCAGAGAGATAGAACCTCTCACTGTCTCAGGTTGCCATGGCCACCCAAAATGTCTGGCAGGTGGAGCACATGCTGCAGTTCCCCCATTTTTACCAGCGCTAGGATGAACTTGGCCTTAAAGGAGTTTGCCTTGTGTGAGGATTGAGAGTTGTTTGTAACATCCAAGCTGAGAGTGAAAGTGTTAGAGGAAGTACTTCCAGATCATCTAGGCATGGTCAAAATGAAAGCATTGGCCCAAAGCTTTGCCTGATGGCTTGGGATAGATCAGCAGATCAAGCAGCTTGCCATGCACTGTTCAGGATCCAACACATCTAGAAGATGCCAAGAGCAGCACCCCTCCATTCCAGGAAATGGCCTGTAATATCCTGGCAGATGATTCTGATGGATTTTGCTAGACCATTCTTGAGCACGAATTTTTTGGTAGTAGCTTATGCAGCTACAAAGTGGCCAGAAGTATTCCCAATAGCCTACACTACAACCTTGCAAACTTTTGATGTGTTGAGAAGCTTCTTCTCAAGGAGAAGTGTTCCAGAACACTTAGTCAGTGACAATGAACCATGGATTGTTGTGGAACGGTTCATTCCTGAAAGTGCATGCAGTTATACATATTACATCTGCACTGTACCACCCGGCTACAAATAGCTTGATAGAAAGGTTTGTCCAGAGTCTATAGAACACTCTGCGATCAATGTCAGCAGAACACACCACACTGACACTGCATCAGAAGCTCGCCAACCTTGCATGTCACAATGCAGCACATGCCAGCCGTGCTGTTCTTGGGTCATCCCTTGTGTTCACACTTGGATGTCCTCAGAACCAATCACAGTAGGAGTATGCAGGCAAACAGTTGAGACAAATTGAAGGCTGCTCAAATAAAGGGGTTCATTGTTTCACTCCTGGACAAGCAGCCTTTGCGAGGGACAACAGAGGTGATCAAAAGTAGGTACTTCGAAAGATTAAGAACAAAACTGAACCACTCTGCTACACAGTGGAGATTGTGTTTGATATCATCTGGAGATGACACATTAATTAGTTGAGGAGAGCAGAGTCAATTGTCAGAGAAGAAGTTGGCCAGAGCTGCCAGAATCACTTCTTGCAGTCTCAGAGTCTCAAAGTCATCTCCTACAACTACTGCAGAGGAGATTTACAAGGATGTTGCCTGGATTGGGGAGCATGCTTTAAGAGAATAGGTTGAGTGAATTCGGCCTTTTCTCCTTGGAGTGACGGAGGATAAGAGGTAACCTGATAGAGGTGTACAAGATAATGAGAGGCACTAATTGTGTGAGTAGTCAGAGGCTTTTTCCCAGGGCAGAAATGGCTAGCATGAGAGGGCATAGTTTTAAGGTGCTTGGAAGTAGGTACAGAGATGTTAGGGGTATGTTTTTTACACAGAGAGTGGTGAGTGCATGGGATGGGCTGCTGGCAGCGGTGGTGGAGGTGGAAACAATAGGGTCTTTTAAGAGACTCCTGGATGGATACATGGAGCTAAGAAAAATAGAGGGCTATGGGTAAACCTAGGTAGTTCTAAGGTAAGGACATGTTTGGCACAGCTTTGTGGGCCGAAGGGCCTGTATTGTGCTGTAGGTTTTCTATGTTTCTATGTGTGCCTTCCGGCTTCTGCACCTCCTACCTGATGGTAACAGTGAGGAAAGGGCATGCCTTGAGTGCTGGAGGTCCTTAATAATGGACTCTGCCTTTCTGAGACACCGCACCTTGAATATATCCTGGGTACATTGTAGGCTAGTACCCAAGATGAAACTGACTAAATTACAACCCTCTGTAGCCTTTTTCCATCCTGTGCAGTAGTCCTACCATACCAGACAGTGATGCAGCCTGTCAGAATGCTCTCCATGGTACATCTATAGAAGTTTTTGAGTGTATTTGTTGATATACCAAATCTCTTCAAACTCCTAATAAAGTATAGCCACTGTCTTGCCTTCTTTATAACTGCATCAATATGTTGTGACCAGTTTAGATCCTCAGAGATCTTGACACCCAGGAACTTGAAACTGCTCACTCTCTTCACTTCTGATCCCTCTATGAGGATTGGTATGTTTTCCTTCGTCTTACCCTTCCAGAAGTCCACAATCAGCTCTTTCGTCTTACTAACGTTGAGTGCCAGGTTGTTGCTACGGCACCACGCCACTAGTTGGCATAACTCACTCCTGTAAGCCCTCTCATCACCACCTGAGTTTATACCAACAATGGTTGTATCATCAGCAAATTTATAGATGTATTTGAGCTATGCCTAGCCACACAGTCATGTGTATATAGAGAGTAGAGCAGTGGGCTAAGCACACACCCCTGAGGTGCACCAGTGTTGATCATCAGCGAGGAGAGAATGTTATCATCAATCCGCACAGATTGTGGTCTTCCGGTTAGGAAGTTGAGGATCCAATTGCAGAGAGAGGTACGGAGGCTTAGGTTCTGCAACTTCTCAATCAGGATTGTGGGAATGATGGTATTAAATACTGAGCTATAGTCAATGAACAGCAACCGGACATAGGTATCTGTGTTGTCCGTGTGGATAGCCATTGAGATTGCATCTGCCATTGACCTATTGTGGCGACAGGCAAACTGCAATGGGTCCAGGTCCTTGCTGAGGCAGGAGTTCAGTTTAGTCATGACCAGGCTCTCAAAGCATCTCATCGCTGTAGATGTGAGTGCTAGCAGGCGATAATCATCAAGGCAGCTTACGGTATTCTTCTTGAGCACTGGTATAATTGTTGCCTTTTTGAAGCAAGTGGGAACTTCTGCCCGTAGCAGTGAGAGGTTGAAAATGTCCTTAAATACTCCTGCTACTTGGCTGGCACAGGTTTTCAGAGACTTACCAGGTACTCCATCAGAACTGTAATTTTCAGTTCATCATTTGGTTGGCATTTGCTTATTGCAGATTGTAGCCTTTCACATGTAAAGTAATTTAAAGAAACTGCTGATGCTGGAATCTGAAATAAACAGAAATTCTGGAGGAACTCGGCCAGTCAAGCAACATCTGTGGAAAGAGAAACCACTTCCAATGAAGGCTCTTCAACTCAATGTTAGCTGAGTTCTTCCAGTGTTTTTGTTGGTAGCATTTCATATGATTGATTTCAAACATCCTTGAATGTGCCTAAGGCTAATACATCACTTTCATACATACTTTATTTAGAACATGGATATAATCATCTGGGAGCATATGAATCAATTCCCACCTTTCAGAGGAGCTGGGGCAAGTGGAGTACTGACGTTCAAGGGGCAGAAAGGACAGTCCAGTAGACAAGATATGGCTGAGAAGGTTTTTAAAAATCCAGATTAAAGACTTGCTTTAAGTGCAGTGAATTTAGCAGTAATTTTGAAGTTTGGAATGTGCCAAGTTTGCCGAAGTTGCCAAATTTAATGCTCTGTTTGCAGGTATGGCTTAACATGGAAAGCAAATTGTCATGGTTTAATTTGATTTATAGACTCAAATCCAAGGGCACCTTATGAAATGAAGGAAAAAGAGTACATCAACTCTTCCCTTTAAATTATACATATATTCCCATAGAGATTCTTCAGCATCGGAGTACAAATAATGCTCTTAGATTGTCCCTCTATCTGAACATCTATAATTACAATGAATTAGTGAAGGTGTTTTCAGTATTAGAAGCAAATTATACTGTGCTGAAAATAGGAGATTAAAGCAGAAAAGTGTAAAAGATACTCAGCAGATGAGGCTCGAGAGAGAAATGGTTAATGATTAGGATCAATGATTTTTCATCAGAACTGGGAGAAGTTAGGGATAAAACATTTTAAGATGCAGAGAGGAAGGAAGAGGGTAAAGAAAAAAAAAGAGACCTGATATTTTGCAGAGTACATGATAACAGGTATTATAGTGCCAGGTAAAATGTGGTAATCATGGGACAGAGCAATACAGTACAGAAACGGGCCATTCAACCCACAACATCGGCGCTAGACACGATACTGAATTAAAGAAAAGATTAGCGTTATTGGAACAAACACCTTATAGACAGTGGTGGGAATCAAAACTCTTTCAGTGATTGCTGGCACTGTAAATTGATTGTGCTAACCCTACTTTGCCTCTATATGATCCATATCCTTGATCGGAGTATAAGATATAAAAGACGGTCCAGAGCATGTAAAATCTGGAATAGCAGAATCATTACCTGAATCCAAAATCATGTATTGCATGAATCATTGTGTGTACTGCTTAAGTTGAATGTTATTGGATATTTTCAGTACTTTATACCCTTTCAGGAATAATGAGTGGGTGGTGAGTATAACTGTAGCAAAATGCAAGGAGTACTGGTGTGTACACCGTATCAGTACCAGCAGCAGTTATAGAATATAGGATATAGAATTCTATAGCATGTTACGTGCCCTTTGGCTCACAGTGTTGTGCTGACCATGTAATCTACTCTAGAAACTGCCTAGAATTTCCCTACTGCATAGCCCTCTATTTTTCTAAGCTCCAACACCTGAAACACCTTTATGAATAAAATGTGTAAAATACTATAGAGGAAAAAGCTATACAAGGGCATAAAATTGGGTTGCTTCATTTGAAGCATCTTAGTGGCCCATAAAAGCTGTTCCTTTACTGAGTGAAAGGATGACTTTCTAATATCTTTGGGAATTGGTCATACGTTCAGAAATATTTTCTTTTGTCAGCACTCTTACCAGTGTTTTAGTTGCATCTCACATGGGACTTGGCATCTTGCAATGACGCACTCTGAATATTGTAGCCAGTTCTGCTGTCATTGCACTTCCTGTACATGATAGACCTTGGTGCAATGCTTGTGCATAATAAGTAAATCTTTTAAAAAATGATTTCTCAGTAACTTTGTATTTATTCATATTTATATAAACTGGTTTGATTTCTATTGTGCACTTCTAATAGAAGAAAGGAAAATTTTACTTACTAACCAACTAAATTTGAATAATTCAGAAGATTCCATTGGTTTTATTCTACCTAAAAGTAAATTTGAAAATCAGATAAAGGCAGAAATATTACCAGAAAACTTTAAAATAGTAGGCAGAGTAATATCTGTGAAGAAAAGAACAAGATATAATTAAATTAAGAGTAGAATATCTCTGGACGCTGGAAATCTGAAATAAAAATGGGAAACGCTAAGAAAATTCAGGTCTGAGACACAGAGCCTTTGAAGGATCTTCAACCAGAAATGTTAACTGTTTCTATCTCCACAGATGCTACCTAACCTGTTGTGTTTTTTTAAAAATTGAGGTTGTTGGGATCTGAGTTTCTGACTAAATCCTGATTGAGGGAACTATGATGTGAGGAAGTGCAGTGAGGGTCAAGTCCTCATTGTGAGTGCTTTTCCTGGTCTATACGTCAATCCCAGGAGGAATATAAGGAAGGCTGAAGTGTCCTGAAGATGGAAATCAGGGCAAAAGGTGGTGGTAGGGGGGTGGTGAGATAAGTCTAGCAGAGAGATAAAGGAAGAGTAAGTCAGTAGTTTCTTTGAATATTAAAGGGAAGGTTTAGAGCATATGAGAGGTGATCTTATAAAGTCATGAAGGACATTAATAGGGCAAAAGTATCTTATTTTTCCCCCTAGAGTTAGAAAATTAAGAATCAGGGGCATAGGCTAAAGAAGAAAGGAGAAAGATTTAAGAGGAAGTTGAATGATAACCTTTATACACAAAGGGTGGTATCTGCAGTATGTGGAATCAGCTGCCAGGGAACACAGTTGTGGCAGGTACAATAGTGACTTAAAAGGCATTTTGACAGGTACGTAGATTGGAAAGGATTAGAAGGCTATAGGGCCAAACATTCGCAAATGGGGCAAGCATGGTGTAACAAAAAATATTTCTAAATCCATTCTGTGTTCTTTCATGCTTCAGCAAGAGGCATTTGCGTATGCATTTGCAAACAAAGGAGACACTGTACTCATGTTAAACCACAAGAAATCACTTCATTAATGATATAAAACATGGAATATAAAAAGAAAACAAAAGGTTAATGAAGTAGCAATAAAGAAAACAAGCTGATACTTATCATCCATTAAAAAAGCTGATCTGCCTGTCGAACCAAGGTTTCCCACCTGCTTCCTAGGCTTCCCCAGTCCTTATGAAAGTCATTGTCAAGATTGTATGTATCATTCCCACAGTAAACTGTTCAATTTCACTAGCCAAGCAGCTACATTGTACTTATTTCATCAATTGAAGCCACCCCACCCCTGTGATGATATTGAGTTTGCTGACTGCAAAGTTCTAAACTCATACTAAGACCTTAAACCCTATCTGAATAAATAACAATGAGTACTCTCACTAAAGAGAGACTACACTGTAACTACCCAATCTTCAATGATTAGTTTACTTCCCTGTTTATTCCCCACAGTGTCTTTAGCTACCACTGCCCACTATTTGAATGGTGGGTCCCTTCTCCTTACCAAGGAGAAGGTACTTACAGCTAACAAAGTAGTTCAAAAACACAGTTAATTTATTTTCAGTGATAATAAGTCCAAACAACACTCTTAAGATACATTTAAAATTCACAGAGGATTTCTATGCTACACATTCACAAATTACAAACTATTTCTAAAGCACAAAGGATTTCTAAAATAGAAAACATTTCTAAAACACAAAAGCTCAAAACATAAAGGATTACCAAATCACAGGCTCAATTCCTATAAACTAAAAATACTTACCAACAAGTTGCAGATGAATTAATTGTCTATTACACAAATTGAAACCAGAGGAATTGGATTCTTGTTCATTCCATGTTTCTTCCATAGCTTCATGATGTTCTTTACCCAGTTCCTAATAAAGCTGAACTGCTCCCTAGAGTTATACGCTTTTCTATGCTTACATCCTTTTTTTTTACACAAAAGGTGTAAAAGCATCTTGGAGAGATAGATCTCAGACTACTGTTCACAATTTACAATTAATGCTGTAAAGCTAATTTCCTTGAGCACATAAACCTTTCCAACTACAAACACATTAGTTATCTGATATGCTAAATGATATGTTTCCATCTGGTTTGCAAGCTTCCTTGAACGAAGCAACTTAGAGACAGCTTGTCTATTTTGAAACAAATTAAATAACTAGGAAGAGGTACAGTCGACGTTTCGGGCCAAAACCCTTCGTCAGTCCTGATGAAGGGTCTTGGCCCGAAACGTCGACTGTACTGGAAACACAAAATAATCTGCAGATGCTGTGATCAAAGCAACACTTTCAGTACTCTGGATGAACTCAGCAGGTTGGGCAGCATCAGTCAGAAATGATGAGACGACATTTCGGGCCGGAACCCTTCGTCAGGACTGAAGAATGAAAGATGGGGATGGATTTGAAGAATGCTTGTAGCTTCAGTTGAAGGACCAGTAATTTGAAAGACAAAGGGGTGGGGGAGGGAAAGCATTGACATCATAGCCCTGAAAACAATGGGTAGTAGAAGTCCCTACACCTCATCTCTTGCAACCATTCAGGGCCCCAAACAGTCCTTCCAGGTGAGACAACACATCGCTTGTGAGTCTGTTGGGGTAATCTATTGCATCCGGTGCTCCCGCTGCGGCCTCCTCTACATCGGTGAAACCCAACACAGATTGGGGGACCGCTTCGTTGAGCACCTCCACTCCGTCCGCCACAACAAACAGGATCTCCCGGTAGCCACCCACTTCAACTCTGCTTCCCATTCCCATTCAGATATGTCCATACATGGCCTCCTCTACTGCCATGATGAGACTAAACTCAGGTTGGAGGAGCAACACCTCATATACCGTCTAGGTAGTCTCCAGCCCCTTGGTATGAACATAGAATTCTCCAACTTCTGGTAATTCCCTCCCCCTCCCTTCCTCTATCCCTATTTCACTATTTCACTCTGCCCCCTCCCCCAGCTCCTTCATGGTTCCACCTCCTTCTTCTACCACCCATTGTTTTCAGGGCTATGACATCAATGCTTCCCCTCCCCCACCCCTTTGTCTTTCAAACTACTGGTCTTTCAACTGAAGCTACAAGCATTCTTCAAATCCTCCCCCACCGTTCATTCTTCAGTCCTGACGAAGGGTTCCGGCCCAAACCGTTGACTCATCATTTCTGACTGATGCTGCCCGACCTGCTGAGTTCATCCAGCGTACTGAAAGTGTTACGTTGACTGTACCTCTTCCTAGAGATGCTGCCTGACATGCTGTGTTCACCAGCAACTTTTATGTGTGTTGCTTGAAATTCCAGCATCTGCAGATTTCCTCGTGTTTGCAAAATTAAATAACTCATCATCTTGTACTACACCTCTGAGCAACAAAAAAGCAGGTGCAGTTAGTTACATCTTACTTGTCACAGAGTGTCTGAGCTCAATACAGAGCTTCTTTGCAAACCTGTTTTTTTTTAACTTCAGGCTGATTACTGCCTTCCATTTACATTTTAAGAACTGAAGACTGACTCCAATTTATGACTAGAAGCTAAGCAAAGCAATACTAGTTGTAAATTGTAATACTTGTGGCAAGTCCATCAGCACCCCCACAACATTAAAACAAATGTTTTAATTTTAGTTTGTGTTCTACACTTTTAAACACATTTTAGTCTGTGTTCCTGCCTGCAAGATTAAACTCGCCATCTTAAAAAGAAACAAAACTGCAGATGATGGAAATATCTGTTCTGATGAAATGTCTTTGACCTCCTTTCTCTTTCCAACCTGCAGAGTGTTTCCAATATTTTCTGTTTTTATGATTTGGAGTCTTTTTAGTTCACTGTTGTAACCATCCCTCTATAAGAAAGAAGTTGTTAAGATCAAAGGTATCCCATAGAAAAGATGTTAAGATGGAAAGATTGCAGAAGAGATTTACAAGGATGTTGCTGGGATTCAGGACTGAGTTATTGACAGAAGTTGAACAATTGGGATTTTATTAATTGAAGCATAGGAGAATGAGGGGTGATCTTACAGAGGTGTAAAATGTCATGAGGCACACAGA
Organism: Mobula birostris; assembly: GCF_030028105.1. NCBI lineage: Eukaryota > Metazoa > Chordata > Chondrichthyes > Myliobatiformes > Myliobatidae > Mobula > Mobula birostris. Next base: position 155,126,271 of record NC_092373.1, read on the forward strand.
TAGTGTCAATGCACACAGTCTTTTTTCCCAGGGTTGGCAAGGCAAAAACCAGAGGGTATAGGTTTAACTTGAGAAGGGAGAGATTTAATGGGTACGTGGAGAGTGGTCAGCATATGGAATGAGGTGCCAGAGTAGTTGTATGGTTCAGGAATGTTCAGCAGCCAAGTGGGACAGAACTTATGTGGGGAATTTTGGTCTGCATAGACTAGTTAGGCTGAAAGGCTTGTTTCCATGCTGTGTGAATCTATGACTATCGGCTCACAAAAGCCTACATGGCATCGGTAGTATATACAATAGGTGGTTATTTTAAATAGTTTTAGTGATTTTAATTTTGTTGCTTGTAGCAGACAGATGTAGTGACAAGCCAGCATTTATTAGCCATCGATAAATTCCCTTGAAGATTATCCAACAGACCTGTTATGAGTCCCAAGATTTTGACACAGAAATGATGCGGGAGTGCTGATATATTTTGAAGTCAGGTGAAAGTGTGTGTGTCTTGTGGAGGCTGATGGAGTGAAAGGTGAGAACCAGGAGATCTGGAAAATGGAGGTGTGGGAAATGAGGTGAGTTTATGGAAGAGATAAACCAGTGTAACATGAAACATTAAAGCTGTTTCCTTTGCTGCGGAGAATGCCTTACATGCTGAGTGTTTCCATCATTTGCTGCAATCACCATAAAGGTCAGATATTCTTTTCTTCCATTTGCTGTTTATATGATTTTGTTTTGTGTAACTGGCTGTTAGGTTTGCCGACACAACAATAACTGCACTAACAAAAATGCTCTGTTGGTTTTGGCAAGAGCTAGCATTTTGATGAGATGTAGAGGTGAGCCTGAGTATAGAGTCTGGATGTGGCCTGGAGCATTGGAGAAATGTCAGTATAGTCACTATTATTTAACAGAAGGAGACAAAACTAATCTGGAAATTATAACCCAATGCATCTGTCGTAGGAAATCTGTAAGATTCTGACAAAGCAAAACATGGGAAAATGAAAGTATATAGGTCTAGAAGATTTAAAATGTGTTAGAAGGCAAAAATCAAAGGATTGCTGTTAGAGATTATCTTTCACAATGGCTGGGATGGAATCTCCCTCATACTAGTCTTTTTTTTTATTAATTCAGATAAAGTCTACAGGGGAAGCTGCATAATCTTTGTGGAAAAAAGGTGAATCAGTTCATTCAAACCAAAGAGGATGTTTTTTGGACTTCATGTAGGATATTGTGTGCCATGTTTCTGAAAAATATAGATAGGGTTTACCACAATTATGCTTGTATGCTGTCTGATATGCAAAAAAGCCAACAGCATAGGCCTTGAAAAATGGTTCTTCATTAGAGCAGTGAGGTTAATTGCAATATGGTGCCAATGTTTTAAAATCATGTGCATTGCTTAGGTTGCACTTGCTTCAAGTTGTTCAAAATAATTTATTGTCGAAGTACATATATGTCACCATATACTACCCTGAGTTTCAAATCATGCAAACAATAAAAAAAATAAATAACATTGAGATCATGAGTTGTAGAGTCCTTCAGAGTCTATAGATTACAGAGTCAGTTCAGCATTAACATGAGTGAAGTTACTCATGCTGTTTCAGGAGCCTGACGATTGTAGGATAATAAGTTTTTTCTTGATCCTGGTGTTATGGTACCTAAGTCTCTTATACCTCCTGAGATGATGGGGGTCCTTGATGATGGATGCTGCTTTCTTGTGGCAGTGTTCCTTGTAGTTGTGCTCAATAGTGGGGAGGGATTTCCCTGTAGACTGGGCTGTATCCACCATTTTTTGTAGATTTTTCCATTCCTGGGCATTGGTGTTTCTGTACTAAGCCACGGTGGAATGTCTGAAATCTCTTCACTGTGCACCTATAGACATTTGACAAATTTTTAGATGGCGTTGCAAATCTACACAAACTTTTAAGGAAGTAGAGACCCTGTTGCACCACCCTTGTGATGGTATTTACATACTGACCCTCTGATATGGTAATGAGAAGGAATTTAAAGTTACTGGCCCTCTCCACTTCTGATCCCCTAATGAGGACAGGCCTATGCACCACTAGCTTCTTCCTCCTATCGTCACTGATAACCTCTTTGGTTTTGCTGCCACGAACTGAGGGGTTGTTATTATGGCACCTTTCAACCATTGTTTCAATCTCCCTCCTTTATGCCGATTCATCACCACCTTTGACTTGGCCAACAACAGTGGTGTCATCAGCATACTTAAATATGGCATTCGTGTTGTACTTAGCCACACAATCAAAGGTATAGAGTGAGTAGAGCATGGGACCAAACACACAGCCTCGTGCACATTGCGATGCTGGCAGAGATGTTGTTGCCAATCCGTAATGAGGTCTGCAAGTAAGGAAATTAAGAATCCAGTTGCACAGGAAGGTATCTAGGCCTAGGTCTAGTTTAGTAATTACTTTTGAGGGGATGATAGTGATGAATGCTGAGCCGTAGTCCTGATGTGTGCATCTTCATTGTCCAGATGTTCCAGAGCTGAGTGAAGAGCCAATGAAGTGTGCAGTTTTGGTCTCCAAATTTGAGGAAGGACATTCTTGCCATTGAGGGGGTGCAGCGTATGTTCATAAGGTTAATTCCCGGGATGGCGGGACTGTCATATGTCGAAAGATTGGAGCGACTGGGCTTGTATACTCTGGTATTTAGAAGGCTGAGAGGGGATCTTATTGAAACATATAAGATTATTAAGGGATTGGACAACACTGGAGGCAGGAAGCATGCTCCCGCTGATGGGTGAGTCCAGAACCAGAGGCCACAGTTTAAGAATTAGGGGTAGGCCATTTAGAACGGAGTTGAGGAAAAACTTTTTCACCCAGAGAGTGGTGGATATATGGAATGCTCTACCCCAGAAGACTGTGGAGGCCAAGTCTCTGGATGCTTTCAAAAAAGAGATGGATAGAGCTCTTAAAGATAGCGGAATCAAAGGTTACGGGGATAAGACAGGAACTGGATACTGATTGTGGATGATCAGCCATGATCACAGTGAATGGCAATGCTGGCTCGAAGGGCCGAATGGCCTTCTCCTGCACCTACTGTCTGTTGTCTATTGAAGTGGCATTTGCCACTGTGATGGTAGGCAAGTAGGAGTGGATCCAAGTCAATCCTCAGGCAGGAATTGGTATGTTTCATCACCAACCTCTCAAAGCATTTCATCCTAGTGGACGTAAGTGCTCCTGGACGATAGTCATCGAGGCAGGTTACCACATTCTTCTTGGGCACCAGTATGATTGAAGCCTGCTATACGCCTGTGGGTACCTCATACCACTGAGGCAAGAAGTTGAAGATGTCAGTGAACACTCCAGCCAGTTGATTAGCACAGGGCCTTTTGTACTCAACCAGGTACAGTGGGCCAGATGCTTTTCATTGGTTTATCTTCCTGAAGAGTGCTCTTGCATCAGCCTCAGGGACTGAAATCACAGGCCATCATGGGCGGTGTGGGTTATTGAAGGTGCTTCCATGTTCGTTCAGTCAAAGCAAGCATTGAGCTCATCTGGGAGTGAAAACTTGTTGTCAATTGTCAAAAAATTGTCCTGACGAAGGGTCTCGGCCTGAAACGTCGACTGCACCTCTTCCTACGGATGCTGCTTGGCCTGCTGCGTTCACCAGCAACTTTGATGTGTGTTGTCAATTATGATGCTTGGTTTTGCTTTGCGGGAGGTCCAGTGGTTCACTGATGCAAAGGTAACTCATCGAGCTTTTGAAAAGCATACAAAATTATGACTTAGGAAGCTAGCTTTCATGATTATAGATGGACCTGGAGTTCTGCCAATGTTCAATATCAAGTTGGGCATGTGGACTAACTGGAAGAGTATAATAGGTTAACGTTATAGCAGTTAACATTCGGTAATTAGCCTTGTTTGCTTGGAGGGCAAATAACAAGCAAGAGAGCAGTTGAATCAATTTCTATTTCTCCACATTGTACCACGTATTTTTAATCACCTCCAGTAAAGACCTTCTACAGACCTGTACATATCTTCCTTATGTACTGAATAGATGCATTACTTAAGTAACAAGGATTTCAAGAAAAAAAATGCTTAAAACTTTATTAGAGCAAAAGAAATAAAAAGCACACTAAATAACATTAAGAATGGTTAGAAATTATAAATTTAATAATATCAAGAAAGTCAGGTGAAAAAGAAGAGATCCGTAAAATAGAATTAGAATTTGTTCATATGAGACCATTTTACACAACCCATTAAAAGATATCAAGGGAAATTAAACACAACGTTCAGCTGTATTTGCTTTATGCTGGATACAGGCATAGTATCATTCTCTAAAGGGTAATAAGGACTGATTAGCTTCTAAGGACTAGGAAATGTCAGATTCATTAAACACCTGCTTAGGTAAATGTATGTAAGTGTCAACCAAAATGAAGAAATGACACAGACCTGCAGGAAAAATCAGAGGTTGTAAATTAAACGGTTTAAAAAAAAATATTGAAACAAGAGGCTGACTAATATGATTAGTTAACAGAACACGTAACTTGGAAGATGGCCAACAAATTTTTGATTGATGAAGCTACTCATTCTTTCATTCCTTGTTCTGAAGAAAGGTCTTATACCCTTGTTTTGCTTAACCCAGATGCTGCCTGACTTGCTGAGCCTTTCCAGTGTTTTTACAACATTTGAGGTTTTTGTTTTATTTCAAGGACTGTTGATAAGTTGTGGGTTTTGAGAGTCTCACTAAGTGATATTATAGTTAATGCTAAGAGGTTGTTGGTCTTAGATCCTTAAAAGAAATTGAACCACTTATATGTATGTGTGTGTGTGTGTGTGTGTGTGTGTGTGTGTGTGTGTTTGTGTGTGTGTGGCTTGTTCCACAGTCTTTGAGCATGAAAAATGCTTTGCAGCTTATTAAGTATGTCTAAAGTCACTGTTGTTGAAGTTATGGCAAAATGATCACAGCAAGCTTCCACAAGCAGCAACATTAGAATACTTTATGGAAAGATGGGATGTTAGTTTGTCAGCTAATCTTTCCTGGCAGAATATTCTAATCTCTAATATTCAATTTTGTTTCACATGGATTTATACTTTATACTTTATTGTCGCCAAAAAATTGATACTAGGACATATAATCATCACAGTGATATTTGATTCTGTGCTTCCCGCTCCCTGGATTATAAATCGATAGTAAATATTAAAAATTTAAATTATAAATCATAAATAGAAAATAGAAAAATGGAAAGTAAGGTAGTGCAAAAAAAACGACATGCAGGTCCGGATATTTGGAGGGTCCGGCTCAGATCCGGGTCAGGATCCGTTCAGCAGTCTTATCACAGTTGGAAAGAAGCTGTTCCCAAATCTGGCCGTACGAGTCTTCAAGCTCCTGAGCCTGATTTAAAGCTGTGTTGTACATTTTGAATTGCTATTGAGGTGGTACTCTGGAGTTTTTCTTTGGTCAAGAATATAAATTAAGTCTTTATGCTCAGGGTACTCAAAAAATGAAAGCAGAAGGTGATTGATTTGCAGTGGCCTGTTGAGTAAGTGTCAGATGGATTTGAATGAAGCAGTTTCTAACAAATTGACAATGGTAAGTAAGCTAATTTCCTGCTGGCAAAGGCTGATTCTAGTGGGCTTTACGGGAAGTCTCATACTTGCGCAAAAAGCTACTTGGATGAGCATTGCAAGTTGCAGTCATGTTGTAGTGGTGAAAGTGAATCAGGGAAGCTGGAGTTGATTTTGAGTTACTATTAGATTTGTAAACTCGGCAAAGTGAAGTCAGTTCCTGGGAGTGAGTTAGTGAGCTGAAAGGGTATTACCAAATAAATATGGCCTTGTTAAGCCAATTTGCCTAGAGATTGCTTCTGAGTGTTGTTTTACTATTCAGAATTACACATTTTTAGAACCTTTTGTGATATTGCAATACTTCGATGAGGCAATTCCGGAAATGATTTATTTTTGCATCCTATTGAAATTTCGGGAAATGACTGCAGGGGTAGTGTGTTATTTTTCACATCAAGGCTGAGGAGTGCTTGTCAGATCAGTGAATCACTTGCCTTCATTTTACTACCCATACCTCCCCAGCTGTCCACCACCTCTTCAATCTCCAGCCTGACCCCACAATCTCTCAAATTTCCAGCGTCAGGATCGAGATGCTGCAGTCAATTCAGAGGTTACTTCCTTAACCTCTGGCTGCCTACTCCTCCCTCCCATCAACCTTCAAAACTGTTGGGGTCCAATAACCAGCTCGCTCCTAAAGTCACAGTTCCAGTCAGACCTATGGCTGCTGGCTTTATGGATTTAGCCACCAAAAGATTATCAACTGGTATATTTTCACGGCTGATAAAAAGAAAAGATATGATGAATAGTGAGATTTTTGTTTCCCCATAAAGGAGCTGTTTAAAACCAGAGCATGCAAGTTTTAGGTAAGAAGTAAACTGGTTCGAGTGGATCTGAGGAAAGAAATTTTCACTGACATTATTATTATAATCTGATAATTATAACAGATTATCACTGTTATAATCTGGAATGTATTGCCTAAGAAGGTGACAAAGGCAGATATTTTCACAGATTTGTTTAAAACAGATCTGGATGGGTTTGAAATGCCAAATGCCAAATATGGAAGGCTACGGACCAAATGTAGGTAAATGTTATTAGTATAGGTAGGACCTTGAAGATGTAAAGAGTTCACAAAAAGTCCAGGGTTTACCTTCAGGACGAACTTTCATTTTATTATAGGCTGATGTCAACAGGGGAGCCACTCGTCCCAGAATGAAAGCTCCCCGATCCAAAGTTTTCATTATTATTTATCTACTTTTCCCCCTACAATCTCTACTCCTCATGTGCAGTGAGGTAAACCTTTTGCAGTGTCAAGCTTCAGCGTCCATGTTCATGTTCCATGTGCAGCTCCACTTGTACCTTTCGTGTACAATGGCAAGCTTCCATCATGGAGTTTTAGGCTAGGCTAGCACCCAGACAGGAGTTCACTGTGGCTGGGGTCCGTTGAACCTGTTAACAGTTTTCTCTGCCTGGTACCAGCCATGTAGCGGCCCCCCCTCCTTTATCTCATTACTACATGCTGAACCCCCCCATATCTCTCTGTTGTGCTACAGAACAAGACTTCACTATTCCCTGCAATGAATTTACTATCCCCTACTGCAAACCTCAAAAGTCAGCCTGGACTTGAAGGACCTATTTCTGTGTTCTATGACTCTCTGATTAAATGCCAATTCTCTCCAAGGCACTGTCACTTAGTGTACAATATAGATTGCGCTGGAATTTCTATCCGACTATGTTTTCCTTCCTTTTTTTGTTGCCAAGTGATCTGACGTCAGAATAAGTTTTCACAGGGCAACTTTACTTAGCACTCTTCCATCTGCTGTGTAGGAGTTAGCTGCAAACCCTTGCTTTGCCTAGCCCTCAGCAGAATTCAGCAGAGATGTTAGCCATGTTTTCCTTTCTGTGAGTTGCTCAGTATTATTTGCCTAGATAAGAATATGTTTAGTCTGGTCAGTGTCCTTACAGCAAATGTTATTAAAGTCATTCAATTGTAAATTATTAAGTGGCTGTTAGATGAAGGAATTTGTATTCATAGCATTTTATACATCATGTAAGACTTGATTAGTCTACTTTAAGTTGAATACTTTGCAGTATTTCACAATGATCAGAGGCCAGGTTTTGGGACTGATGAACCTCGAAGCTACTTCTGATTCATATTTATCATGACATTAAATGAGACCATTCAGACCATCAAGTCTGTACAAGCTCTCAGAGCATTCCCACCAGTCTGTTCCCTCATTTATACCATGTAAAACATCAATCACACCAAATCTCCTCCTGTCCACTGTGGCAGCAAGCTATGGTAACTTATTAGTCTACCGTGCATGCAGTTGGAATGAGAGAGTGGGGGCTGAATCACCCAGTGGAAAGTCATGCATCACAGAGAAAAGGTTCAAACTCCACACAGATAGACCTGAAATCAGGATGAAAACTAGGTTGCTGGAGTGATAGAGTAGGACTGTAGTAACTGTGCCATTGTGGTAGAGGATAAATTAGATCCAATAGGGTATACTCAGCAGTATTCAACATGAGAAAAAAATGAAGAGATAATTATACACCTGTTCTCTCAAGTTACAGTTCTCATTACAATGGAGAGAAATCAATGATTTGATGAACTTGGTATATCATGTATCAATTGTGCTTCATGCTATTGGAGAAATAGTGCACAGAATCTTCTTCCATTAATACAGTGCTCTTCTGGTATCTGACACATACACTTTTTAAAGCCATTACTGAGATGGGACCCTGACAGCAACTTGTATAGATTTTTATCCTTTTCCTTTAGTCTGCCAAGTCTGAGCTCAATTTCACATCTACTCTGAAGTGATGATTTTGCGGATAGGAGTGCTTGGATAGACAGCAAATATGAGCTAAATAATTTGAGAGTGCTTAAGGCAGGAAAAAATGTTTCATCAAAGAGTTGAAAACAATTTTTAAAAAACACATTTACATAAATGTAAGTCTGGAATGGTATCTATGAGCAACTTGTGTAAACAGGATTTCTTTCAATGCAAGAAGCTAACAGCTATCCTTTGCCAATTTAACTCTTGAGAAGGCCTTTTTCAGTATGGACTTTTGCAAGGAAAAGAAATATAGTCACCTTCACTTAATGCTAGATAAGATGCCTTTCTCATTTAGAAAAGAATAACGAAAGCAATTTAATTTCAGATAAAAAGTACCGCGATTGATTTGTGGAATTGCATTCCAGATCATTAAAGTGGACATCCTAGGCTTTATCTTTGGTTATAATGAGTCAAATCAGCTGTTCCTGGTCTAATTGGCTGAATCTGAAAGTCAAAGCAAATGCATTATGTGATGTGTTTCTTGTCCTTCGTCCATCTCAGAGCACTATGGATTCTTCTGGGAAATGCAGAATAGGCCTCATGTAGCAAAATAGCACAAATAGTAGTGAGATTGATGTTTTTGTTGTCTGCTTTGGAAGGACTGCCAATATCTGAGCACTACACTCGGTCACTGCGCCCTCATACCTGGCTAGCTCATACCTTCCGGTCCTGGAGTAGGATCTAAATCCATAGCCTTCTAATGTGCAGTGGGTCGGAAGGCAGTTATCAGATTACATTGGTTTTGAAGATTATACCAATAAGAACCCACAGGTAATGTGGATTTGCTTTTTTTTTTAAGCAATGTTCACCATTTTTTAGAAAGATTATATGATCAATGGACATTAAAATTAAACAAGACTAACAGTCATAATTTATGCATTAATCAACTTTAAGCACTGAAAAGATCAGCACAGCTTTTGTTTTCTGGTCATAAGGATTAACAGACACTTTTGTGAGGGTGATACCACTGAAGAAATGTTTTCTCAGTACATTTTGTATCTAGACAACATCTGAAGTTGTGTGCATTTTATGGAATGGTCCCTCTGAACCTCTGTTGGTTCTTCAATTTGAAGGTAAGAATAAAAATAATAATCTCTGGGATTGCTGGTGCAAATTCAGAATTCATTTTATTTCTATGTAATAATAATTTGCTAAGTCTGGGGAGTTTATAAAGGAGGTAATATGAAGGACAATTAGTTGAACGTGACCAGTTGGACTTATTCCTGTGTCCTTAAACCTCAAATTGACAGATAGCTAAATTTCTGATGGTGCTTTTGAGGCAGTGGGCTTTAACAACAGGCAGACTTGATGTTGTAAGTAACCTCATAGCTAATTAAATTTAAAGCTTCATAAATTTATAGAGGGATTGTTTTAGGTTGGAGATTTTTAGTGGATGAATTCACTGTCAAATGAACCACAGAAACGGAGTTCAAAAAATTATAAAATGATTAAATAAAGGAAGGGTAAAAGTAAATCAGAAAGGTAAGATTTTACAAATGATCAAATCTCTAGCAATTCGTAGACTGAAGGAATTGAGAATTCAGTCTTGTACTGGTCACTTTCAGAGCTGGGAAGATTAATTGGTACATATAGTTTAATTATTAGATACAGCAGAGTAATAGTTAAATTAAATAAAAAAATGTAGCTAAATTGAGACACACAAGGTGGTAAGAGCAAGATGCATTTATTGTGATGCTGATGTCAAATTGTTGAGTCCAAGACACTCAACAATTGGTGGCAGTTTACACTCCTGGTCTCACTCTTCTTCCCTAGGAGTTCTTGGTTGATTTGCACTCAATGATGTCATCTGTTTTCCAGTAAATTTGAGTCCAACATGTTTCTGCAGTTCATTGAAGAATATTGCTTTTCCATTTCACTACCCTAATTTCTGCTTGACAGTGGAAAACTATGGAGTGAAGGAAGCATGCCTTCTGGTTTTCTGTTCATTGATTACAATTGCATAGTCACTGGCAGGTTAATTTGCTGCAAGCTTATCCGAGCAGACAAACTTTGAATGTGTATGATTGCTATTACAGAAACGGTGTCTTCAGCAACTTTCTTTTTATGATGTAATTAAATGCCACCAAATGACTCCGTTGTACTTGAAGTGCTAGCTCAAACATCATGGTAAAATCTTCACTTCTATTAGTCTCTGTTAGGTTATCTCTGGAATGAAAACAAGCTCAATGAAACAGTTACTGAGCTTGTTTCACTCTAATTGATTTCTACCCATGAGTGATGTGTACATTTTGGTGATGTGTTTGCTCAACAGAATAACATAGATGTGCTTATCAGTATGTATTGCAAAGTGTTCTCCAATAAATTTGAACAGAATTGATTGTATTAAATCTTTTCAGATGATGAGGATTTAATAGAACTTTATAGTAACCCATCATAATATGAAAGGGGACAGATCTATCAAATCATTTTCAATTCTTATTACCTGGCTTCAGCCAGTGTCTATCTTTGTGTGTCTGTTATAGCCCTGTCATCCTTTCCCACCATCAGAGTTTATTGCCTCCCACACTATTTTCTTTCCCTCAGAATACCAGATTCTACCATCTGGCACCTAAATCCTGCCCATGACATTTGTTAGAGAAATGATACATTTTGTTAACTGCCCTAGAATGTGCTATAGCAACACTAGTCACTTCTTGTTACTTTCTTCACATCAAATCGTGGCAGAGGGAGCAATAATCCTGTTGCTTTTGTGCAATTCTGAGTGAAAACTTCGATTCCTAGTTGCATAATTAGATTTTCAAAAATTTAGTGGTAGACTTTAAAATAAAAAGGTCTGCTGAGGAGTTTGTCTATAGTGAGAAATGCTGTTTGCAATGATTCAGTGTTCTCAGCACACTCAAAGCTCTTTGAACTTATATGTACGGGTATATGTGGTACAGTTTCTTTTAACCTGGTTAAATTATATAATAATCCATATCTTTGAATAACGTCTATCTTAACTGTTTTATGACATTGGCAAGTTTTCAAATAATTTGACTTTGTTCTCTACTTATTTGAAAAACACTGTGTCTTAATATCTCCTAGAACTCAACCAGTCATTGTTAAAGTCTTAGCGACACACACAAAATGCTGGATGAACTCAGCAGGCCAGGCAGCATCAATGGAAAAGAGTACAGTTGATGTTTCGGGCCGAAGTCCTTCAGTTCTGCTGTTGCTTGGAATTCCAGCATCTCCCGATTTCCTCTTGTTTGTGATTGTTAAAGTCTTCATAATTGAAATCAGTTCTATTGTTAATCAAGTGCTTGCCTAGTTCTTGACTTAAATCTACACTTCCAATCCCTTATGAGGTATGTCACCAAATATGTCTTGGAATTCCCAGTGTGTATCAAAACATTGAAATCAGAATTTTGAAAGCAACATGGGATTGGGGGATGGGGGATTGGTGGAACTTGTTAGCTTTCACCTTTAGTAAGTTGGAGTACTTGCATGTTTGGACCCCTTCCAAAGTTATTATATCTCCAACTCTAATTTCATATCCGTGGAAAGCAAATTAAGTGTGAGGTAAAATGGATGGTTTGTATAGCAGCGCTATTGTAATACTTCCTCTCCCCCAGGGTTATTCATTGCTTAAGCCAGTTGATTTTAGCATGTCATTACAAGTTTAGAACAAATCAATATTTAAAATTATATTTAAGTAGACAAGTATTCAGTGAGTTGGCCAATGTTAATCAATCTACAGTACATGAAATTACAGAACTAAAAATTAAAGTTTTTGTTTGGCGATATGTTGAATTAACATTGAAAGAAGGGTTACAAGCTGCTTGTTATTTTGATCCTTTCACCTTATTTAATTTTTATTATTTCACAAATGACGTCATGTGGAGGCTTATGTGCTTCAACGACTCCATCAGGTGATGCCAACTCAAGGCCACTCATGTTTTGATAGCTGAGGACTGGATGCAAGACGAAGATCGATCCAATCCTGGCTGCTGAACGGGCAGACTCCCATCTGCTGCCCTTGGGCCATGCTTCAGTTAGAAGTGTGAATGCCATATGAAACAACAACATGTTTTGTTTCCCTCATTGCTTAAGTTCTACTCTTCACAATGCACTTGCATTTGATGTTTGGAGGCAAATATGGAAATTACTTTCATACTAGCACATTTTTCAACCGTTCCGAAGGGGGCCCTTATTAATCAGTGTTAATGTTCTGTGTGCTTTTAGATTAATGAATGACATTGGTCAGAGCGAAGTGACTTGCTTCAGTGCGATTGTTGCAGGCTATTGGGTGAAAGAAGACTGAGATTCGGAGCGGGAATGTGGAGGAAGCCTTTTTTAAATTTTTCAGTTTTTTTCATTGGCGTCAAGAGAGTCAGGACTGCACAGGCGTGTGACGTTGTGGAGGGAAACAAAGAAGATTTAAAAGGAAAACAGCCTTATACAGCGGGCAGCGGAGTGAGCCGGGAGCAGAGTGAAGGCTTAAGGGCTTTGACTCAATGGGCTTAGGCAGAAAAGGGCGAGGCAAAGAGGGTTTTGTTATTCATTTTTTTTCCACTGTTATTTGAAGAGAGGGGGAAGTATGAGTGTGAGGGCAGCTTGTTCTCAGTGCCAGATGTGGAAGTTCTTGGAGTCTCCAAGCCTCCGGGACATCCACATCTGCGCCAGGTGTGTCGAGATGCAGCTCCTAAGAGACCGCGTTAGGACACTGGAGCTGCAGCTCGCTGGCCTTCATCTTATCAGGGAGAGTGAGGAGTTGATAGAGAGAAGTTACAGGCAGGTCGTCACACCGGAGCTACGGGAGGCAGACAAATGGGTCAAGGTTAGGAGGGGGAATAAGAAGAATAAAGTAATAGAGAGTACCCCTGTGGCTGTGGCTGTGCCGCTTGACAATAAGTACTCCTGTCTGAGTACTGTTGGGGGGGACAGCATATCTGGGGGAAGCAACACTGGCCGTGCCTCTGGCACAGAGTCCAACCCTGTAGTTCAGAAGGGTAGGGAAAGGAAGAGGAGGGCAATAGTAATAGGGGACTCAATAGTTAGGGGGTGAGACAGACGATTCTATGGACGAAGTCAGGAGACCTGGATGGTAGTTTGCTTCCCTGGTGCCAGGGTCTGTGATGTTTCTGATCGCGTCCAAGAGATCTTGAAGTGGGAGGGAGAGGAGCCAGAGGTCGTGGTACATATAGGTACCAATGACATAGGTTAGAAAAGGGAAGAGGTCCTGAAAGAAGGATATTGTGAGTTAGGAAGGGAGTTGAGAAAAAGAACCGCAAAGGTAGTAATCTCGGGATTACTGCCTGTGCTACGCGACAGTGAGAGTAGGAATGCAATGTAGGATAAATGCGTGGCTGAGAGATTGGAGCAAGGGGCAGGGATTTGGGTTTTTGGATCATTGGGACCTCTATTGGCGCAGGCATGACCTGTACAAAGGGGACAGGTTGCACTTGAATCCTAGGGGGACCAATATCCTGGCGGGGAGATTTGCGAGGGCTACTAAGGTGACTTTAAACTAGAATGATTGGGGGGAAGGAATCAAATTAAGGAGACTAGCAGAGGGGAGGTTGATGTAAGGGAAAAGGAAGAAGAAGATAACAAAGTTGTTTGCTCAATTAAGGATAAACAGAGAGTGGGAGGTGGAGAGTTTCTTAAATGCATCTACTTTAATGCTAGGAGCATTGTAAGAAAGGTGGATGAGCTTAGAGCATGGATTGATACCTGGAAATATGATGTTGTAGCTATTAGTGAAACATAGTTACAGGAGGGGTGTGATTGGCAACTAAATATTCCAGCATTTTGTTGCTTCAGGTGTGATAGAATAGGGGGGACAAGAGGGGGAGGTGTTGCATTGCTTGTCAGAGATTATATAACAGTGGTGCTCTGGCAGGATAGATTAGTGGACTCATCTAGGGAGGCTATTTGGGTAGAATTGAGGAATAGGAAAGGTGTTGTGATGCTTATAGGGGTGTATTATAGGCCACCTAATGGGGACCGAGAACTGGAGGAGCAAATTTGTAAAGAGATAGCAGATATTTGTAGTAAGCACAAGGTTGTGATTGTGGGAGATTTTAATTTTCCACACATAGACTGGGAAGCCCATTTTGTAAAAGGGCTGGATGGTTTGGAGTTTGTGAAATGTGAGCAGGATAGTTTTTTGAAGAAGTACCAACTAAAGAAGGAGCAGTGTGGGATCTCCTGTTAGGGAATGAGACAGGACAGGTGACGGAGGTATTTGTTGGGTAGCACTTCAGGTCCAGTGATCACAATACAATTAGTTTCAGTGTAATTATGGAGAAGGATAGGACTGGACCTAGGATTGAGATTCTTGATTGGAGAAAGGCTAACTCTGAGGAGATGTGAAAGGATTTAGAAGGAGTGGATTGGGAAAATTTGTTTTATGGAAAGGATGTAACAGAGAAATGGAGGTCATTTAAAGGTGAAATTTTGAGAGTTCAGAATCTTTATGTTCCTGTTAGGTTGAAAGGAAAGGTTAAAAGTTTGAGAGAGTCATGGTTTTCAAGAGATATTAGAAACTTGGTTCAGAAAAAGAGAAAGATCTTCAATAAATATAGGCAGCTTGGAGTTAATGAGGTATTCGAGGAATATAAAGAATGTAAAAAGAATCTTAAGAAAGAAATTAGAAAAGCTAAAAGAAGATACGAGGCTGTTTTGGCAAGTAAGGTGAAAATAAATCCAAAGGGTTTCTACAGTTATGTTAATGGCAAAAGGATAGTGAGGGATAAAATTGGTCCTTCGGAGAATCAGAGTGGACGGCTATGTGCGGAGCCAAAAGAGATGGAGGAGATTTTGAACGATTTCTTTTCTTCGGTATTCACTAAGGAGAAGGATATTGAATTGTGTAAGGTAAAGGAAACAAGTAGGGTAGTTATGGAAGGTATGACAATTAAAGAAGAGGAAGTACTGACACTCCTAAGGAATATAAAAGTGGATAAGTCTCCGGGTCCAGACAAGATATTCCCTAGGACTTTGAGAGAAGTTAGTGTAGAAATAACAGGGGCTCTGACGGAAATATTTCAAATGTCATTAGAAACGGGAATGGTGCCGGAGGATTGGCGTATTGCTCATGTGGTTCCATTGTTTAAAAAGAGTTCTAAGAGTAAACCTGACAATTATCGGTAAAGTGATATAAGGCCAAATCTGGAGTATTGTGTACAGTTCTGGTCACCGAATTATAGGAAGGAAGTCAATAAAATTGAGAGAGTACAGAGGAGGTTTACTAAAATGTTGCCTGGGTTTCATCTCCTAAGTTACAGAGAAAGGTTGAACAAGTTAGGTCTTTATTCTTTGGAGCGTAGAAGATTGATGGGAGACTTGATAGAGGTGTTTAAAATTATGAAGGGAATTGATAGAGTTGAAGTGGTTAGACTTTTTCCATTGAGAGTGGGGAAGATTCAAACAAGAGGGCATGGGTTGAGAATTAGAGGACAAAAGTTTAGGGGTAACATGAGGGGGAACTTCTTTACTCAGAGAGTGGTAGTTGTGTGGAATGAGCTTCCAGCAGAAGTGGTTGAGGCAGGTTCTATGTTGTCGTTTAAAGTTAAATTGGATAGATATATGGACAGGAAAGGAATGGAGGGTTATGGGCTGAGTGCAGGTCGGTGGGAATAGGATAGGGTAAGAGTTCGGCACAGACTAGAAGGGCCGAGATGGCCTGTTTCCGTGCTGTAATTGTTATATGGTTATATGGTTATTGCTTTGCTCTCACCTTTGCTTGGTGCTGATGCAGTAATGGATCATGGGCACTAGAAAGTCCTTGCTTCTCCTTGGAGGGGATTGACTTACCAGTGAGTGTGCAGCAGTATCTTTCTTCACGGTTGCTTTTAATGGCTTTAAAGATGTCGTATGAGTATTTCAATGTCACAAAGGCTCAAGCTTGTATATTGCTCATTTTATAGATTCTCTTCAATGGATAATTGTGGACAAAGGCTCGTAGCCTGTTAGAAATAAATAATAATTACAGCTCCTTGTGCTTGCTGAAGATTGTGTAGAACGTACTTATTCCTAGATGCCCTATTGACATAAAAATAATGACTTAGACTTACTGTAAGTCTCTTGACCTTTGCATACTAAATTTAATTTGCAGCAAATTAAAATATAAATAGCAAATCCTGTGAAATGTACTGAAGACAAGGTGACAAAGAAGTGCCAAGAGATTTAGCCTCTCTGGATTACAAAAGCATTTCTGTGTAAAAAAAAAACAGGTGAATCAGAATCGGGTTTATTTTCACAGATGTATATGACATGAAATTAATTTTCAGGTGGCATAACAGTGCAAGACAGAAAATTCCTCAAAAGTTATGATAAAAGATAAATAATAATGTAAAAGAGCAATAACAAGGTATTGTTCATGGACTGTTCAGAAATCTAATGGTAGAGGAGAAGAAGCTGATCCTAAATGTTGAGTGTGGGTCTTCAGACTCCGTACCTCCTCCCTGATGGTAGTATTGAGAGACGGGCATGTCCTGGATGATGGGGGCCCTTAATGATGGGTGCCGTCCTCTTGTGGCATCATCTTTTGAAGGTGTACTCAGTAGTGGGGAGGATTGGAGCTGGCAGAGTCGGCAGCCTCTTTTGATTCTGCACATTGGTACCACTGTACCAGGCAGTGATGCACCCAGGCAGAATGCACTCCATCATGCATCAGGCGAAATTTCCTAGCCTTTGGTGAAAAGCCAGATCTCCATAAACGTTGTGATTAAATCAATGTGTTAGTTCCAGGATAGATCCTCTGAAGTGAATAAGAATAACAATATGGTTCCACTGTGGTTCTGTGTAATCCTTAAAAATCCTCTTATTGTAATACGCTGATCTGTTTTTTTCATACCCACTGTACAAGGATAAATTCAAGGATTGCACCTATATCTGCAGCAATCAATATACTATGGGCTATCAGGAACCTTAATTTCAACTCTAATGTCATTGGAGATAAAAGCTTCTGTGACAATTTTAAATGATACTTTGACACGTTAGTTAGTTGCTTGCAGATTATATTTCAACCCGAGAAAGGTTTGTTCGGAATTCAGTGACTAAGGACGTGCATCAGTCAGCACAGAAACATAGAAAACCGACAGCACAATACAGGCCCTTCAGTCCACAAAGTTGTGCCAAACATGTCCCCACCTTAGAAATTACTAGGCTTACCCATAGCCCTCTATTTTTCTAAGCTCCGTGTACCTGTCCAAAAGTCTCTTAAAAGACCCTATAGTATATGCCTCCACCACTGTTGCCGGCAGCCCATTCCATGCACTCACCACTCGCTGCGTAAAAAAAATTACTGCTGACGGCTCCTCTGTACCTACTCTCCAGCACCTTAAACCTGTGCCCTCTTGTGGCAACCATTTCAGTCCTGAGGAAAATGCCTCTGACTATCCACACGATCAATGCTTCTCATCATCTTATACATCTCTATCAGGTCACCTCTCATACTCCGTCACTCCAAGGAGAAAAGGCCGAGTTCACTCAACCTATTCTCATAAGGCATGTTTCCCAATCCAGGCAAGAATCACTTCACTGGAGCTTATCCTTCACATGTGGCTATTGTGAACAATTCTCATGCTATAAATTACGAAAGAATCTTTTGTTTTGCAGGTGCTTAGACTATCAATAATGTACATTAATAATGGAGATGAGGAGGAATTTCTTTAGCGAGAGAGTGATGAATCTGTTCAATTCGTTGCCACAGGCAGCTGTGAAGGCCAGGTCATCGGGAGCATTTAAAGTGGTGGTTGACAGGTTCTTGATTAGAAAGATTACAGGGAGAAAGCAGGAGAATGGGGTTGAGAGGGAAAATAGATCAGCCAGGTTGAAATGACAGAGCAGACTTGATGGGCTGCATGGCCTAATTCTGCTCCTATCTCTTATGGTCTTATGATCTAATGGTTCTAAACTTGCTCTTACTTTGTTTTCTGAATGCAAGCCTTACAAACAAAGAAATTGGAAATAAGAGTAAACCACTCATCCCTCGACCATGGCTAATTTGATGGAAGACTCAACTCCACATCCTTGACTCCTTGCAGTTCCATTTATACCCTTGCTTATCAAGAATCAGCCCTTGATTTAAAAGTACTGAGCATAATGTACTACTGGTTGACAACTAAAACTGTGAAAATAGAATTACAATGCTTGACTGGAATGCAGATCATGTTGGTACAGTTTTCTCTGCATGTGGGCCAATATAGCCTCAGGATCACCAGACACTGAGAATCAGATTTTCTCTCTGTACACACGATGAGCTGTGAGTGCTGGACACACTTCCAAAGGCAGCTCAATTAAATGCCAAGGGGCTTTACCCAAGACGTTAACTGTCCATTTCTCTCCATGGATGTCACCTGACCTGCTGAGTTCCTCTGGTGTTTTGTGTGTTGCTGCAGATTTCCAACATCTGTGGTGTCTGTGTCGCAATGATGCATTTGGGGTTGGCCCTTATATGGTGTTGGGTATTAGCTATGGAGGCAGTTGTGTTTGATCACAGTGTCTGTAGCAATTCCTCTGCCTATTCCTGCAAACATAAATAAACTGAATGGAAACCCTGTTATTTGTTGGTGTACGCTGATGTTGCTTGAAAGTGCTGACAGGGTTAGGCTTGGTATTTCCTACTCTTCATAAGCTAACTTCAGTGAAGAACACCACATCAAGGCAATGAGCATTGGCTTCCCACTCTGCCCAACATTTACAATTGTGATTTGGTCTAACACGTAGAAGATAGCGAAGACAAATTGAACAGCAGACTAGGCACATGTCAGGTTACTTGCAGGCCATCTGAGTGATAATTCCCTTCTGTGCTTCTCTCCCTTTTTGCTGGTAAAACTCAGTGCATAATTTGGCTGTGTGTTTCTATGGAAGGGCGCCTGATCCCAGGGTTTATAAGACCATAAGACATAAGAGCAGAATTAGGCCATCTGGCCCACCAAGTCGACTCCGCCATTCAATCATGGCTGATACTTTTCTTTCTCCTCCTCTTCAACCCCTGTTCCCAGCCTTTTCCCCATAACCTACAAGACCTCAAGACATAGGAGCAGAATTAGGCCATCTGACCCATACAATGGGTATCCTGTATCCCCATGGCCATACAAAAATGTAGTCTCATATGTAGTCTCAAAAATTGTAGTAGAAGAATCAAAATAATTTTCAAATTCTATAATTTTTGTGAATTTCAATTCAAGTCAAAGTTGAGAGGTTATTTTTCCAGCTGGTATAAAGTGTAGTTTAATGATTTAAATTGTAGTAGATAATGGGGAGGGATTGACATCAAAGCTCAAGCTAGTCAGTCTAAACTATTACAAGCAGAAGCCATTGAAGCGATGAGCAATGTTAAATGTATTGTAACGTTAGTTTGACTGAAATATAGCCTTTGTTTACTTGGTATTATTACCAAACTTGATACAAAATCTATTTGTTTATTTTTTCCTAAGTAAATAAAGCAACAAGAATTTAACCTTTGAAGAACAAGCAAGGGATGAAACCAAACTAGAAGGTGTGCAAGATGGGGCAAGCTAGGATATAGATTCACCTATGTAATCATCCAGAAAATGGGCAAATGTTTGGTCTGTAACAATCATAATTAAGTTCCTTGCATGACCTTGAATTTTTTAAATATTGTTATCTAATGAATATTTGTTGCCTGATGTTTTAGTTTGCGTTCCTCTTACACTTACAACAGCTTACAGGCACTCTCAAGGCACTTGTGAATGAGATCCCAGAGGGTGCCTGGCACTCATAGAAACATAGCCCAATTTAAATGAGAGGGAGAAAATTAGGTGGTTAAAATTTTCACGTTCTTAATAACCAGCTTCCTCTGCCTATTCCCAATGCACATTGTGTCTCAAACAGTAATTGACAGTCTTCTATATAGTGGGACTTTCACTACCATCTGTAGACCTATAAAAAGTGAACTTCTTTCTATAATTCAGCTGGGAAAACTCAGCTCTTTTTTTAAAATTAGTATCATAATGTGTAATCTCTCATTTGTTATATAAAAAATACCCTTAGCAGAGCTGTGTTTTCTCATCCCTCCTATTGTGACAGTCTGCTCACAAAGAAAAATATTCTGGATCTTGGCGATGCTGCCACTGGGCTTTCATTGCGAAACTGAAAGACTGCAAACTTCCTTTCTCTTTTACTTTTATTGCAGGAGTCCAATAAATTCAGAAGTGTTTGAATTATTTGTCTTATCTCTCATTGGCATTAAAAGGATGCAGTCAGGTCTGTAGAGATTAAAGAAAAACTTCTATCAACAGCTAAATTTAATCTGTGGTTTTTGTTAGCTTATTACCAATGACTGGTGAACTGAAATCTGGGGTTTCATTCAGATTGGAAGTAAAACGGGATTTGGGTAAGTAACTCAGGTGACTGCAGGAAACCGTATACCAGTTAGACAAAATGTAAGGTCACACACGCATTTCATATGGCTAGGATCAATTACTTTTTCATTGTTCGCCATTCCGGGTGAGCATTTTCACTGGGGTTTCCAAATATTGATTCGGCCATTTCTCGAGCTTCCAATTCCAAACAAAAAATAATCCATATATTACCCATTCAGCCCTATATTTGTATTCCAGTTTGATCAAGAGCACTGTCCCTTGCTCCGTCATCTCTGGGCCACATTTCTCTTCAAGCACCATTCTAAATTTGCTTTCTCTGTGCAGTTTGTCATGGAGTTTCATCACTGCTTTCCTCTCCAGTGTGGAAAACCCCAGGATATTCCAGATTTGCTCAGAATCCAATCCTCTTTTGGAGCTGTATTTTGGACTTTGCAGTTTCAACAACATAGCCTGTGACCTACTTCCCCACCCTCTTTCCTTTATTCCATTGTCTATTGTCCTACCCTATCAGAATCTATCTTGTTCAGCTCTGCCTCTTCCACCTATTACCTCCCAATTCCTCACAACATTTCCCTCCCCCTCCTTCTCACCTTGATTCACCTATCACTCACCAGCTTCTGTTCCTCCCCCTCCTCTCTCCCTTTTATTCTGGCTTCTACCCTCTTTCTTTCCAGTTCTGATGAAGTGTCAGCCTGAAAGGTCAATTGCCCGTTTCCTTTTAAAGGTGTTGTCTCCAGATTTTGTGTGTGTTGTTTATTTCCAGCATCTGCAGTTTTTCTTGTGTCTCTGACCTACAGATTTGGCTACCAATACATAATGTGTCCTGTTTGACTTTTTTGGTTCTGCTTCATAATGATTATGGATATTAAGCACTAATATTTAAAAACTGTTTCATATTTACTATTCCAGTTTTGCACCATATATTAAATTTGCCACATTTTTATCTTTTAATTTGATCACTGGAGTCATGACAGGTGCCATTACAGATTCACATCTTTTCCATTTATTTAATTTATGGACATATTTATTGAATATATCCATGATGGTTGCTTGATGAAGTAACCTTCAACATTCAAACTACACTAGATAAAATCTCTTAAAACAGTGACAGATTATATTAAATAAATATAATATATAATGGCTCTATTGTCTACTTAGACAGATGGAGCCATTATATATTATATTTATTGAATATAACCTGTCACTGCTTTAAGAGATTTTATCTAGTGTAGTTTGAATGTTGAAGGTTACTTCATCAATTGTGATCTATTATCTAATCCGCTTGTCTGCTCCCCAACTGGGAGGTTGGGGATGATAATGTGACTCTCAGCCAAGTTTATTTTGTACAGCAAAAGTTAATTTACTCAAGAAATAAAGCCCAAGAAAATGTCTCTGTTCCAAGGATTTGTGGAGTTTGGGCTCTGAAATGTATGTATGGCTAAGACTGTTCGATATTTGAATTGCAAAGGAATGGGATTGGTGAAGAAAGTGGAGTTGAGACCAAATGTCTAATCAGCCATGATCTTGTTGAATGGTGAAACAGGCTTGAAGTGCAAAACAGTTGATTCATGCTCCCATTTCTGTGTTCTGTTCTTCATCAGAGTCAATGTTCCACCATCTCCTTCCTCTGATATCCAAAATGGAATATTTTGTGATACTTCCAGAGCTCAGTTCCACCCTGCAATGTTGATGGACTCCTGCAGGGGTGATGCTCTTCTCCTGTCTTTTCCTTGTTCCCCACCCCTCATTATATTCCTATTATTTATCCTGCAACCTGTTCTCCCTCTAAGCCTATCCACCCCCCCCCCCCCCCCACCGTGACTGAGTCTCCTGCCACTGGGCTAATCTACAACAGATAATAAACCTACCGGCCCAGTCCATGGGAGCACTAATGCTGCACCACTGTCATGCCTAATCTAAGTGGTAGTAAGGCATTCAAATAGGTTGTACTTAATTACTGCAGCATTAACCAGAGCTCTTAACCTGATGTGAAAGCCTGGCCTGAGATAAAATGAGTGCTTATATATTTACATTTTTCATTAGAAGCTGAATAATACTTTGTAGTTTAATAAAGAACTGGATGAGCAGAGATTAGCCTGGTTCGCCGAAGAATTGATTTATTTAAAATAATGTGACGTCACTAGAATCAGCAGCTAAACATGGGAGTGTTGAAGATTCATCTGAAACTGATACTGAAAAGATCAACGAGGCATAATATAAGGTCACATTTTTCAAATTATGGCAGGCAATACTTTACTGCTAGTTTTATGATGACCTGAGGAGAAATGGAGGAAAACAAGTAATGTTGCTAACTGACCTGAAGGTTTGTCTCTATTGTGAAACAGCTGTATGGAACGACTGCTCGGCTACTGTAGTCATTGGTTGTCTGACTTACATCATCGGCACAGCTTGCCTAAGGATCCACAGGTGATTTTACTAATATGCTTTACAAAACACCAACTAGAGAAGCAACTCCCACAGATAACAGAAATGCTGAGTAATAGAAATGAAATTTCGGTCCTGTTTGTTAGCCTGAAAGCACACTGCATTGGCAAGTTGGATTCTTCAAACAGTAAGACTTCTTTTTCTTACTCACTGAATATTTTTACCAAAGGCTGTCTGTGAGAAATTAAATAATTCTCTGTATCCTTAAGTACATAACCATCAAAGGATTAATACTTGGGGAATCAGTTAATAAATAAACTTGATTCTTGAAGGAAGGTTTAAGCATGAGTCATGAATCTCTTGCCCCAACTGCTACTTAAGGATACATAGAATTATTTAATTTCTCACAAATAAATTTGGCAATGGGATTCAGGGAGGCAAGCTATGCTGATCATGTAAGTCAGACAACCAATGATTAGCAAAGCAGTAGTTTTATACATCTGTTTCACAACAGAGACTATCTTAACATTATCTAATTGGTCCAGGTTTATTATGTAAATACTGGCTTTTTCCTTTGCGACAGACAAATACCTGATGTAATGAAGCTAACTGTATTAGTTGAGAACCAATGATTGTGCTTTGCAAGAAACTCTAGGACATGTAGGGACATTGGAATTTTGGTGAATGGTATAAGATATATAGGGTGCATTTGTAAATATTAAGTGTGATTTAAATATCTTTATCATCTTTGCAGTGTGTTACTACATATTGAAATAAGAAAGGAGAAAACATGATGGATAGAAAATGGCACTTATGGAGTTGTATCAGTATAGCATTTAACCTTTGCTTTATCATATCTGGATTGCTTCATAACCTTTATCCAAAGAAAATGTACATATATCCCCTTGATCAGAGACTAATTGACACAGATGTCATGCATTTGGAAAAATAGAAGCTTGTAATTAATTCCCTAAACTCTATAGATTATCAACAGGTCAGAGGTTAAAATTCAAACAACCTCAAACTTGAGTTCAGTGCTCAAAATATTGCTTTCTGCTGCTTAAATAAAGTTGGGAATAGGGTAACAGGAGGTGGCTTGGAAGTCAGCTGGTGATGGGCTGAGTTAAGTGAATTTACAGTCAGAAACATTTTTTCCAGACACAATAAGACACATTTTGACAATACTGATGCTCTCGTGCTCCGACTGTTGTGACTATCCCCTCCAGACTCGATTAACATCACAAGCCCACAGTCGGAACCATCTCCCTGCACAACTGTATACTTGCCAGCGCTCCTGTGTTGTGGATTTCTATGCCTAACAGACTAAGACTTCATAAAATTTCTGTAGGAAAGAAATTAGTAAAAACTTAATTTATTTTGACATTTCTGAAATCCATTCTTTGCAGCTCCCAAATGCAGCACACCTAGCCCCTGCCCAACATTATTTTAGACTAAAATCTAGGCCACTAATCAATGGGTCTGTTATTGTGTCAAGGATCAATGAATAAATAGGAAATAATAATGAAAGCAAAAAAAACTTGGCAGGGAAGGTGATTTGAAGGGAAAAGGAGAAAATCCTTCCCAATGAATAGAGGAAAACAAAGCCCTGTGAAAAATTACCCAGATACTTCTTTGCCAGAAGAATAGACCAAAATGACTTATCACAGGTCACGGCACATTAATGGACTTTTCTATTAACCTAATCAATCTGGACTTTGTTCATCTAGAGGTCTCATCACAGACTTTGTTCAAACGTGGACATTGAATTGAATTTCTGTGCCAAGAGGCTGCCTTAGAAATGAAGCTGGAACTTGAAGTGTGGGTTCAAGGAGCAAAACTGAATTCATTGAGGAAGGGTTGGGGGCAAGGTGTATAAGCTTGGTTTGGCTGGAATTGTAATTGGCAAAAAAGTGTTGCTAAAACACAAAAGAAACCTGGAAATATTGAATCAAATTGTCCCTGGAGTTACCAGGAGCTCCTTTAGTGAACCTATGACATACTCTTTTTTTTTAGGGAGACAGAACTTTTACGCAGTTCTCCAAGTATGATCTCACCAAAGCTTAATATAATTGTACTCAAGCCTCTTACTGTGAAAAACAACAACATATGTGCCTTACAAATTTTCTCCCAACCTTCCTATTAGCTTTCAGTGGTCTACTATCCAGTTCGAAGTCAGAGGTAGAGGAGTTCCTGCGGGAGGCACATAGCGACCCACGGAGGGGTCAGGGACTAGGAACCAATCAGGCTGTGCGTAGACCAAAAAATCCATCAATTGAGCTGAATGTGAAGGAGCCTACATGGCAGGAAATCCAGGACATCATCCGGAAAGCTGAAGCATCAGCTGCCCCAGGCCCAAGCGGCATACCTTATAAGGTATATAAGAAATGCCCAAAACTTCTTCGGAGGCTGTGGAAGGTCATGAGAAACATTTGGGCCAAAGGTACTATTCCATCAAGTTGGAAATTGGCAGAGAGATGCTTTATTCCAAAGGAAGAGGATTCTTCCACAATTGCCCAGTTTAGGACAATTTCTCTCCTGGATGTGGAATGTAAGATTTTCTTTTCTGTGCTCGCAAGAAGGGTGACTTCTTACACGACGCAGAACCGCTGTATTAACACATCCATCCAGAAAGGCATTATTCCAGACTTTTTGGGGTCTCTGGAACACACCTCAATGATTAACCATCTGATCCACGAGGCCAGGCAGAAAAAAGGCGACCTAAAACAGTTGTCTGGTTAGACCTTGCGAACGCCTACGGGTCTATTCCACATGACCTCATCCTAGAAGGACTTGACCACTACTACATCCCAGTGGCTATTCGAAACATGATCACTAGCTACCTAGGAGGATTCAAACTCAGACTTGCATCAGCCCATTTCACAACTAGTTGGCAGGACCTCCAGAAGGGGATTCCAACAGGGTGTACCATCTCCCCCACCCTATTTATTATGGGAATGAATCTCCTAATATCAGCAGCAGAAGATGTAACCCACGGCCTGACACTGGAGTTGGGCATTGTTCAGCTGGCTCTACGAGGGTTCATGGACGACATTATTATAACAACTGTGTCACATGTCCAAGCAAGATGGGAATTGGAAACCCTGGACAATGTAGCCACTTGGGCAATGATGTCCTTCAAGGCCAAGAAGTCTAGGTATATGGTGATCAGAAAGGGCAAAGTTACTAGCAAGTTTAGCCTCCAAGTTCAGGGTGAGGTCATCCCTTCCATCGAAGATAACCCGATAAAATGCTTGGGGAAGTGGTTTAATGTGTTACTGACAGATGGAGCCAATGTCACCAATGCTGTGAAGCAGACAGTTGAATGGCTGAAGAAGATCGACAAATCCAGACTTCCCGGTAAATTCAAGACCTGGCTGTACCAATACAGCCTTCTGCCCAGGCTTCTCTGGCTCTTCACACTTTATGAGTTCCTTATGACTGCTGTAGAGGGCATCCAGAGGAAAACCAAAAGGCACCTCCGGAGATGGTTGGGAGCTCCCCCAAGCTTCTCTTCAGTGGGCCTCTATATTCTATCTGGGCAACTGCAGCTTGCCCTGTCATCTGTTGTGGAGGAATTCAAAGTGTAAAAATGCAGAGCCTTATTAAGCTTGAGAGATTCCAATGACATCTCGGTAAAGCAAGCAGGCGTTACAACCAGACCTGAGCGCAAGTGGGCAGCCAACGCAGCTGTGGAGCAGGCAGTGTGTTCTCTGAAGCTGTGAGATATCATCAGCAACCCCTGTGTTGGGCGACAAGGCCTCGGCTCAGTTCACTTCCTGCAGTGGGGAAACGCAAGCATAAGGAACAGGCGAGACATGGTACAGACGGAAGTACGGATCCATGAGGAAGAGAAGCGGATGTCAGAGGCAGTGGAACAAGGGTCCCAGGGTGCCTGGACAAAATGGGATCTGCCCAAGCACAAGATCTCATGGGCAGAGTTATGGAGACTGGAGCCCTTCTGTATTTCCTTCCTCTTGCAATCCATGTATGACACCCTTCCTTCACCATTACATCTGTACACATGGGGGATGAGAGAGGACCCAAACTAAGCTCTGCGGTCAAAAGAGGACACTGGCTCATATACTGTCCGGGTGTAAAACAGCTCTAACTCAAGGACGGAATAGGTGGCACTATGATAAGGTGCATCTGGCTCTTGCTGACATACTAGAGCGAGAGAGATGCAAGAAGAAGATGGCTGACACAGTCTGAGGAAGGCCATCACCTTCATCAAAGACAAGGGATGGCAGGCGTGGTTCCCTATGGAGATCGGCTGCAGAGGTTTCCCAGCCAAATCAGCATGGCGGTTGTTGTCAGCTCTGGGCCTGGATGAAAGGAGCAAAAAACAAGCAGCTTGTAGGATGGGGGAAGAGGCAGAACGAGCCTCTTGTTGGATTTGGAGTAGGTGAGAGGAGGGAAGTTGGAAGCCAGGAGCAAATGGGCAGTGATTGGGCCACCACTGCCAGCCCACCAACTGGAGAGTGTCGTGATTAAGGGTTGAAACACTCTGTGAAAGTTGGGAACCACCTGATGACATCTGATCCTGGCTGAAGGCTACAGTTACCTTATAAGGTATCTGGAGAATGCACCCTAACAGGTGTATGTAACAAGCAAACAAACAAGCAAGGTCACTCTGATACCTTTGAATACCAATCTTTCTCACTCCCTTATCATTTTAAAAACATACTCAGCATTTGTGATTTTTTTTGTCAAAGTGGATAAACTCTGATTTTTCCTGCATTGTCCTCCATTCACTCACTTAGCAGGTTTGGGTCTCTTTGAAGCCTCTTTATGTTCTCTTTGTTAATAACATTCTTATTTACTTTCACGTTAAACTTGGAAATATTATATCTTAACCTCTCTGGAAAATTTTTAATTAATACTCAGTCAAAGCTGGCATATTAATTCAATTCAATTCAAATTTAATTGTCATTCAATCATACACGAATATTCATGAATACAGCCAAATGAGACTGTGTTACTCTGGGGTCAAGGTGCAAAACACCTTACCATCCTATTTTCTGGGACTTTATAGGAAGTGTTCTGAAAAAAAGCAACACCACATCTACTGGGTGTCCTCACCTAATTTTTGTCCTTTTAGATCATGACTTATATCAATGAAGAGAATGTAACAACCACATCCCCTCGATTCACTATTGCATGACCTTCAAATTCTTCATCATCAATATTCAGGAGTCGCCATTAACCAGAGGGTTAACTGGACCAGTCACATCAGTGCTGTGGTAACAAGAGCACAACAGCGGCTGGATGATCTGTGCTGAAAGAGAGATTCCTCAATATCCTTCCAGTCTTTCCAATTAAGATGGGTGCAATGGAATTCTCTACTTGCTTGGAGAGTTCAGCTCCAGCAACAGTCAAGAAGCTTAGCACCATCCAAGACAAAGCAGGCTGCTTGGTTGACACTCCATAAATCGTATTAGTTCTACTCCACAATGCACTGAAGCATAGGGACATCAAACCTGCAGTCTTTCTCATCAATCTGCAATGCAGTGATGTATCAAGGCACTTTCCTGGATGTCCCCCAAGTTTATGACCTCTGCAGTCTTGAAGCCAGTAGTAGCAAGTTCCCCTTCAACTTGCACACCACTCTGATTTGGAAACTCTTCATCACCAGGGAGTCACAATCTCTGAATTCAATACATCACACTACCGTCTAGGAACTAACTCTTCCCATTTGCTCAAGGACAGTTAGGAATGATCAATAAATAAAAGCATTGTTAACAACATCATATTTTGTGGTAAAGAGAAAAAAAAGCACTGAATATGCATTTTAGATATTATATCTGCTTTTCTTTTTTACCAAGATATAATGAAGACATTCAAGGACTGGTAAGAGGGCATAGTGATCTGCGAGATGACTTTCTGCTGATAGAGATTGTGGTTATGAGAACAGGATTAAGAAATTTGGTCATGTCACCATTGAGCTGATGTTACAAAGATATGATAGATTGAAAATAATGCAGAATATATCTAGAAATTTAATTAAACTAAAGTGAGACTGAGAGAAAGGACTAATGCAAATTAGAGATTTATATCAAGAATGAGCAATATATGAGATCACACTTGAATAGTTCAATAGAACTAAAAATCATGAGATAATTTCAGAATTAGTTTAATACTGTCATTTACTTTTTGGGATCAATCTATGAATGTAATGGCCATTTTCAGTCATGGATTTAGAAGTGAATTTTGACTTGCTTCTCCACTGTCAAGGAAAGAGCTGCAAAATCAGAATAGCAGCTTTGTAACCAATTAATCTTAAGGAAACTTACTGGTTAATACCAACTTGTGTTTTTTGTTGGGCATATCCTTCAGTACAGATCTTTCTCTATCCATACACAACTCTGAATGATTTGACCTTCCTTTGCTTGAGTGGAAATAACTTTTTAATCTATGCTGTAATTATTTCCTTTGCTTAATGTTTAAAGTGAGTATAATGTTATTACTTCATACTTTAATACTAAAATACTTAACTTTAATATGTGAAGTACTTCCTTTTTAAGTAGTTACTGGTGCAGATTTAGCATATTCCTTAACCCGACTTTACCATAGACTGGAGTTCAACACAATGGATTAGCCTCAGAGCCTGAACCAGCACACAGCAGCAATCCCTCATTCTTCAGCATTGCAGTGGATATGACACTTCTGACCTTCTGATGATTTTGGCCTCCTGCCTCTATAAATAGAGGGGTGTTGAAATGAGTATCTACAAATATAAATATCATTTTCCTGATAGTAGTGGTAGAATATGCATTGTCATTCAGTTACTGCTAGTTCTCTGAGGCCTCCTCATGACACGCCATAGCCATTCACTACAGAGTATGGCCAAGATGTAGACTGA
Source organism: Mobula birostris (assembly GCF_030028105.1). NCBI lineage: Eukaryota > Metazoa > Chordata > Chondrichthyes > Myliobatiformes > Myliobatidae > Mobula > Mobula birostris. The sequence goes on from NC_092373.1 coordinate 155,156,167, forward strand.
CCTCAGTCTTGGTATCTGCTAAACATATTGGTCTTTTTGGAGTGATGGTTGCTGTCACACTGGTGTTTGCTTGCACTAGAATAATATAAATAAATGCTTGGCAGGATAAAAAACAAAATCTGGTATATGTAACAAACACAAAATGCTGGAGGAACTCAGCAGATCAGGCATAATCACTGAAGAGAAATAAACAGCAGACATTGTTGGGCAAGACCCTTCTACAGCAAAAAGGATCTCAGCCCATGAAGTTGGTTGACAATTTATCTCTATAGATGTGCCTGACCTGCTGGTTTCCTCCAATGTTTTCAATGTGTTACTCTGGATTTCCAGCATCTGCAGAATCCCTTGTGTCTATGATCTGGTCTATGTACTTGAATTGCCTTACTAGAATAGGGACTTTCTATCAGGACAGTCAGCTGTTCTCCATAAAGCACAAAGCTGACTGCTTAAGTTATTTGTAGCAGCTTAAAACTCAAAAACCTTACCAATTTGTTTAGCTGTACTGTATTTACACTGCAGATCTTGCTGTACTTCAGTGTAAAATGAGACCTCTCCATATTGTCTTGACTTGATGTCAAATGCATTTGGTGCTAGCTGTGGAGACACTAGAGACGAGACTGCAGATGTTGGAATGTGGAGCAACATACAATCTACTGGACGAGATCAACTGGTCGAGCAGCAGCTGTTGGCATGGAGTAAGGGAAGGATGTGTAGCAAAGGAATTGTTGACGTTTCAGTCCAGAGTTCTGCATTAGGACTTGTGTCAGCTGTGGCTGGGTTAACCTTTAACTTACAATGCTTTGGATTCAAGATTCAATACAGAATTTTGGACATAAAAGTCAAAACTTGATATACCACTGCAGTTCTGAGGGAGTGCCTCATTGCTTGGACATTTTGTCAGTCTTTGAGACCAAATGATAAATTTGCTGTCACAGATGGATGTAAAAGATATTGCAGATCTATTTAGATGAATAGCAGAGATATTCTTCATGTCTTAACCAATATTTACCTTCCAGGCACAAAATTCCTGTCTATTTGGTCATTATCACATTGGTCTCTGGGAGCAGACTGTATACAAATTGGCTGTCATGCTTCTTATATTGAAACCATGCCACGGAGTAGTTCAATGACTGTAAGGGGAATGAAGGCACAATTCCTTTCAAAGTAAGACACCATTCTCCAAAGAAGTGTCATCTGATAGTGACATATTAACCCGAGAGAAAGTAAATATTGTCTCATCCAGCTACCCTCCAGTGCATGTATTGAAAATGATGAAGGAAAAAAGACCTAATTTATTATTCTAGCACTTTTGGGTCAGATCAGCACTTGTCTTGGTAATGATCCAGCCTCAAATTGACATGTCCTTCAGAAGTGAGTGATCCCCTCAGTCATTACAGGGATGTGCTTCAATGGAGCAGGCCACCATTTTCTTTAAGGGAAATCGAAATCTGGTCTATTAATTATTCCTATTCTGCAGAACCTCTGACAATGCTTTATTTAAAAACTGCTTGCCTTAACTTCCTGTGACATGGTCTCATTAAATATATACGAGTTTATTTCTTGGATAAATTGTATTAGCATTTCTGTTTACTGCTTTTGGCAAGCTGATATTGATTGAAATCTGGAGTATGTGCAGATTTATGACTTTTTCATACTAAATTGATTTGTTTCACTGTGAAATGAGAAGGACTAAATTGTTATTTTGTGATTGTGGAACAGTGGTAGATGGGGATGTGTGTGTTGGGTGTTCATATGAGGCAAATAGCTGATTTGCTGTACATGTTTGCCTTAAAGTGGCCACATACTTATTATGTACTACTTCATAATATGTTAAATAAATGCACAATTCAGGATTGTACCAATCTGTTTTGAAGATATTCCTGTAAGTTTAACTGACTGTAAGTTTTGGGCACTGGTTGAGAGAAATCATTTTGGGGGACTGGCATTGGTGACATCTGGGTCACTGGAGTATCAGCCAGTGAAGTCAACTTGCAGGCATGTTCACTGGTTAGGAGGGTGGAGGAAGAGTGGGCATACTGTGACCATCTATGCACTTCTGTCCCTAAGTATTTTCCAGCCAATGACATACGTTGTAGGAAATGTATCTGTTAGTTGGCACTCAGCAAACCCACTACAATATGTAATGTTATAAGATTTATGGAATAATACAAGACAGAAACAGGCTCTTTGGCCAACCCATCCATGTTACTCACTTTTTTTTGTGTAAAAACAAAAAGTTACCTCTCAGATCTATTTTAAATCTTTCCACTCTTGTATCTGTGCCCTCTAGTTTTGGGCTCCTCAACTCGGGGGAAAGACTATGACTGTTCACCTTGTGTATCCTCATGATTTTATAAGCTTCTATGAGGTCATCCCCCATTCTCCTGGGCTCCAAGGAATGAAGATCCAGCATGGCTGACCCCTCCCTAGAACATTGGCCTTCTAGTCCAGGAGTATCCTCTTAAACCTCTTTTGTGCTCTCTCCAGCTTGATAATGTATGTCCTATGACAGGTGGCCACATATTGTACACAATATTCCAAGTGTGGCTCCACTAATGATTTATACAGCTGCAGCATTATGTCCTATTCCTAAAATGTGAAGCCGAAGGCCAGCATACTAAATGCCTTCTTCACAATGAACAGTAAATAACTTAGATGAAAAGAAAGTCAAAAAAGAGTATGTTGCTGACTTCGAGCCCATTAGGAGGACACAAGGACTCTACTGAGGAGAATGAATAGGTTTAGAAAATGAACAAAAAGGAGCAGCAGGGAAAAGAACATGCTAGAATAAGAGGTCACCTACTTTGTAGATGGGATAGCAAGCCAAGTATCTTTAAGGTACTTAGAAATGGTGTAAACGTTTGCATTTTTGTTTTGTTTGGGTGTACTCCATAGTCATAGTCATACTTTACTGATCCCGGGGGAAATTGGTTTTCGTTACAGTTGCACCATAAATAATAAATAGTGATAGAACCATGAATAGTTAAATAGTAATATGTAAATTATGCCAGTAATTATGAAATAAGTCCAGGACCAGCCTATTGGCTCAGGGTGTCTGACCCTCCAAGGGAGGAGTTGTGAAGTTTGATGGCCACAGGCAGGAATTACTTCCTATGACGTTCTGTGCTACACCTCGGAGGAATGAGTCTCTGGCTGAATGTACTCCTGTGCCCACCCAGTACATTATGTAGTGGATGGGAGACATTGACCAAGATGGCATGCAACTTAGACAGCATTCTCTTTTCAGACACTACAATGAGAGAGTCCAGTTCCATCCCCACAACATCACTGGCCTTACGAATATTTGTTGATTCTGTTGGTGTCTGCTACCCTCTGCTACCCTCAGCCTGCTGCCCCAGCACACAACTGCAAACATGATAGCACTGGCCACCACAGACTCATAGAACATCCTCAGCATCGTCCGGCAGATGTTAAAGGACCTCAGTCTCCTCAGGAAATAGAGGCGGCTCTGACCCTTCTTGTAGACAGCCTCAGTGTTCTTAGACCAGTCCAGTTTATTGTCAATTCGTATCTCCAGGTATTTGTAATCCTCCATCATGTCCACACTGACCCCCTGGATGGAAACAGGGGTCACCGGTACCTTAGCTCTCCTCAGGTCTACCACCAGCTCCTTAGTCTTTTTCACATTAAGCTGCAGATAATTCTGCTCACATCATGAGACAAGGTTTCCTACCGTAGCCCTGTACTCAACCTCATCTCCCTTGCTGATGCATCCAACTATGGCAGAGTCATCTGAAAACTTCTGAAGATGACAAGACTCTGTGCAGTAGTTGAAGTCCGAGGTGTAAATGGTGAAGATAAAGGAAGACAAGACAGTCCCCTGTGGAGCCCCAGTGCTGCTGATCACTCTGTCGGACACACAGTGTTGCAAGCACACGTACTGTGGTCTGCCAGTCAGGTAATCAAGAATCCATGATACCAGGGAAGCATCCACCTGCATCACTGTCAGCTTCTCCCCCAGCAGAGCAGGGCAGATGGTGTTGAACGCACTGGAGAAGTCAAAAACCATGACCCTCACAGTGCTCGCTGGCTTGTCCAGGTGGGTGTAGACACGGTTCAGCAGGTAGACGATGGCATCCTCAACTTCTAATCGGGGCTGGTAGGCGAACTGGAGGGGATCTAAGTGTGGCCTGACCATGGGCAGGAGCAGCTCCAGAACAAGTCTCTCCAGGGTCTTCATGATGTGGGAGGTCAATGCCATCGGTCTGTAGTCATTGAGGCCGCTGGGGCACGGCGTCTTCGGCACAGGGACGAGGCAGGACGTCTTCCACAGTACAGGAACCCTCCGGAGCCTCAGGCTCACGTTGAATACATGGTGAAGTACTCCACATAGCTGAAGGGCACAGGCTTTGAGCACCCTGGTACTGACACCATCCGGTCCTGCAGCCTTGCTTGCGTTGAGACGTTTCAGCTTCTTCTCACCTGTTCAGCCGTGAAGCCCACCGTGGTTGTTTCGTGTGGGGGAGGGGTATAGTCATGAGTGCAGGGTGGGGGATTGTGAGGAGGAGTAGGAGGGGAGAGTGCTCCAGGCCGAGTATATAAATATATAGGTACAACAGGCCACTGGAAATGCTAGTGGCATGAGCATTTTTATTACAAGATGGTTGGAATGTGGTCTTGCTCAGTTGTACAGGTCTTTGGTGAAATAACATTTAGAGAACTATGTAAAATTTTACTTTGTTCTCTCTACCTGACTTTCCGCTACTCTTAAAATCCATAGTTACAGGATTAATTCCTGGGATAAGATTCCATCTTGTGCAGAGTGGTTTGAGGAAGGTTGGGTGCTGTTTATTGGGACTGACAGGATATTAGAGAGATTGTTCCTAAGAGGACTGGAAAGGATTAGGCACAGTACAAGATGTTGGGACTGAGATGAGAGCATTTTCTATGTAGGGAGGAAACGTCGACTTAGACCATGAGAGGCCTACGTTGGGCATTTTCATGCCTTACAAGGCGCAGATTGGAAGTCTGTGTGGGACACCACTCCTTGCACAGACACTAGAGCAATGTGTGGTTAAGTGCCTTGCTCAAGGCCACAAACACGCTTCCACAGCTGAGGCTTGAACTAGCGACCTTCAGATCACTAGACGAATGTCCTAACCACTTGGCCACGTGCCCAACACCGTGTAGAGACCTGTAAATCATTGAAATGTAGTAATTTAGAGAGGTAAGTGGATGCTCAGTTATTGAGTATAATTCATCAGTAGACGTGGAATTAGAGATTTGGCGAGATAATGTAGAAACGTAGTTTTGAGGCAAAAGGTTAGGCAGGATGTAAGTGAGTTGGCGGGGGGGGGGGCAGGCTGAGATTGCTGTAGGCTTTTCCTGCTTCTGCTCATTATGTTTTTGTCCTCTTTTAACACACATATATAATAATTAACAGCTTTGCTCCTTTGAAAACATTGTTTTATCATGAAGACCTTTTGCCTTCAATGAAAGATAAGCAAAATAGTAACACCGTCCTAATGGCCATCAAATTTTTGAATGTTTTCAAGTACTAAATATGCATGTCCATGGGCAAACTTTGCCCTCACCAAATGGTCAGCTGTCTGAGATTTTATTTTGAAGTTGCCCTCACTGTATGACTTAGCATTATTGGGGAGATACAGTGGAATGCACATTATCACAAAGCAGTGTCAAGAGAAATTCCTGGTGCCAAGAGTCTAATTATGGAATTTTAAAAATTTGAGCTAATGTTTAAAAACAATCCATTTGTAACACTCAAACACGAGGAATTCTGCAGATGCTGGAAATTCAAGCAACACACATCAAAGTTGCTGGTGAACAGAGCAGGCCAGGCAGCATCTCTAGGAAGAGGTACAGTCTTGTACCTCTTCCTAGAGATGCTGCCTGGCTTGCTGCGTTCACCAGCAACTTTGATGTGTGTCAGTTGTAACACTATAAGAATGGATTGGTTACCTTAAACAAGAACATTGTTTAGTAAAGAAAGCTCCTCTATAATCATTCTAGCACTTTTCTCAAGGGAATTTATTGGTACCTGTCTGTAATAACAGCTACAAACAACTGTTCAAGATGTCCACAGTTTTGAATGTCAAACAACTGCTGTCACTGTAAGGTATCACTCTTCCGCTCAGTTCTTTAAAGATGTCTTTACCAACTGCTTGTCATGATAAATACCAGGGCTTCTTTGAATGGAGGTCAAAGAGATTGCATAGTTAACCTTTTGTAAGCAAATATATTTTAGAGATAAAATGACAGATAGAAGTACAATCAGTTATAAAAGATTGATGTCAAAGAGAATATATACGTTGATGAGGGAGAAATAACAAGTATGGTGTGAGAGCAAATCTGTAGCATTTCCAGAATGATATTCATTGTACTGATCAGATCGTTGTAGTTGAAGGCAAAATAATTAATATGTAGTGTTTAGGACCATTTCATTATTGGTCCTTCAAACTAAAAGATCCACATCAACAGAATAAAGAATGGCTAAACAGTGGTCACATTTTCATTGACCTCTTTGTATTTGATTAGTTTTACAGACTCAAATGTTGCATTTGTACGTCAAGTAAATCATCCTGTGTATCTTGTAGGGAAGTACTGTAGCTATTTTTTACATCGGCTGAGAACAGCCTGTTCCAATAGGGCACATAGGATATTTTAGTAAGGAATTATTTTACTGTACTCAGAATTTGAGAGTAATGATTCATTTATGAAATCCCACTTTGCTACTTCAAACATCATATTTGAGGATCAATTGTATTCTGGATTTCAACCTCTAATTAAGGGTTGTAGAGCGAGTACGCTTAAATTGCATTGCTGCTTTGGATGATCTTGGTAGTAATAAATTAGATGATAGAGCTAATCACTAGAGGCATGCTAAATATTCAGCTCTGGAAGCATATTCATTTTAAATGTAAAGTTGGGCGATTTTGTCAGCTCCCTGTCGCTAATGAACTGGTAAATTGTTAAAAACGCCCTGTGCAGACGAGGCTACCTGTGGAGAAGGCGAATGATTAACAGGGAGGAGAGAGTGGCTTTCTATCAATGTGAAGCAGAGGAAATGAATAGGAACAGATCACCCACAGCAAAATGTAGTGGCTTAAGTCTTGTGGGAATTGAGACCTGTCAGCAGCAACATGCAGCAAATTAATGCGCATGTTCTTAGTTTGAAGTAAAGAATGCTGTTTGAAGACAATTTACATTTTTAATTCAAAGGCTCAAAGGTTCATTTATTATCAACGTATACAGCTCTGAAATTATTCTTCTCCAGAAGGCTCAAAACCAAGAAAGAAAACAGCAGCATGACCATCAACCCCCATATGCCTCCTGCCTGCACAAAAATGAACTAAAATGAAACAGGCACATCGACCCCAAAGTTCCCCGTACTGCATGCACAAAAAAACGAGAAAGATCGGGTGAAAAAGAACTATAAGACTGTAAAAACAGTCTATAGTCTATAGTCTGAGTCCCTCCAAAACACAGAAAAACTGGGTAACATTCTCTGGGTACAGCGGTAGACCTTTCCCTCTGCAGCAAGCAGTCTCCCCTCTCCATAGCAGAGCGATCCCACCAGCGATCAAAAAGCAGTCTCCCCTCTCCATAGCAGAGTGATCCCACCAGCGATCAAAAGGCAGTCTCCCCCTCCATACCAGGGCAATCCCACCAGCGATCAAAAGGCAGTCTCTCCTCTCCATAGCAGAGCGATCCCACCAGCGATCAAAAGGCAGTCTCCCCTCTCCATAGCAGAGTGATCCCACCAGCGATCAAAAGGCAGTCTCCCCTCTCCATAGCAGAGCGATCCCACCAGCGATCAAAAGGCAGTCTCCCCTCTCCATAGCAGAGTGATCCCACCAGCGATCAAAAGGCAGTCTCTCCCTCCATACCAGGGCGATCCCACCAGCGATCAAAAGGCAGTCTCCCCTCTCCATACCAGAGCTATCCCACCAGTGATCAAAAGGCAGTCTCCCCTCTCTGGCAGCAGAGCGATCCCACCAACGATCAAAAAGCAGGGAGCCGGCGCTCTCCTTTTACATTTGTCTCTATGTTTCAAACCCCCTTGTTGCTTTAATCGGTGAACAATGGAAGCTTTAATCAGTGAAATGGAGTCAAGCCCCATCCATTGTCTCCTCGCCACAGGGTTTGCACACGCTGCCTCTGCCTCCCGGAATCCTCTTGGAGACTGCAGAGTCCTGAAACACCCAAACGATCTCCAAACTGCAAATCACAGGCTCCAACAGTTCCAGATTCACATTCAAGATGAAAAACAAATGTAAAAGACATAAAAGAGGTTAAATATATGGTTCTGTGATCTATCCAGAAGATGTTGACTGAAGAGGTGTTGTATACAAGCACCATCTTGACTGGAAGATTTCAGTTAATTTAAAATAGTTCTCTCACCAGACATTATTATTAGCACAGCCAGACACCAGCAAAATGGCAGTAACCATTTACCACTACAATAAAATTCAAATAAAAAGATCTCAGTTATATTTTATGGATACTAGCTAGTTTAAATAATCTTTGTGAGGGATGCTTTTTTTAAACACTTAAGACCTAGTCTGTTCTCACAAGGAAATATAAGAGATCCCATAGATATACAAGAGTTACTAATCCCTTAACAATATTTCCAAAAACAAATGGGTTAGCTAGCCATAATCACATACTGTTTATAAAATCTTACTGTGTGATCATCACTATTACATTAATCATTATTCTTTAACACTGCTTCCATAGTTGCAAAGCATCGTGATTTGGTGTGACAGGAATACAAAATACACAACTATTGAAAAGGTAAAACAGAAAAGTGGAGAATTATTGAAATATTATTTCACAAAGCATCCTAGATGTTATAGTTATGCAAGTCCTTGTGCAGTTTTGTTGCTTTGAATATTCGCCCCACCGATTTTTGGAATGGCAAGACAATTTTGTGAGATTGGATCAAGGAGGCATTTACTTACTAGGGTACAGAAGGACAAGAGGTGATCTCATTGACAAGCACAAAATTCTAGTAGGACTAGACAGACTGGATGTAAGATGTATGTTTTCCCTAGCTGAGTGGATCCAGATCAAAGTTCATTACTCAGTGGGCAATGAAATTCTGGAATTCTTTAACCCAGGGTGTGATGGAGACAAAGTCGCTAAATAACTGAGGAAGAAGATTGATTTCGAATCGTAAAAGGGATCTTGAGGAGCAAATTTGTAGAGATCGTGGACTGTTGTAAGAAACATAGGTTGTGATATTGAGTGATTTTAACTTTTCACATATTGACTGGTTCTCCCATACTGTAAAATGGCTGGATGGGATAGAGTTTGTCACGTGTGTTCAGGAAAGTTTCATTAATCAATACATAGAGGCTCCAGATAGAGTGAGTTTGATACTGGATCTCCTGTTAGGGAAAAAGACAGGGCAGGTGACAGAAGAGTGTGTAGGGGAACATTTTGCTTTTTGTGATCATAATGCCATTAGTTTCAATATAATTATGCAGAAGGATAGATCTGGTCCTCAGATTGAGATTCTAAGTTGGAGAAAAGCCTATTTCGATGGTATTGGAAAGAATCTGGCAATTGTGCCTTGTGACTGGTTATTTTCTGGCAAAGGTGTAATCGTTAAGTGGGAGGCCTTCAAAAGTGAAATATTGAGAGTACAGAGTTTGTATGCTCCTGTGAGAATAAAAGACAAGGGACTGATGAGGTGATCCATTGGACCCTATGGCAGGTTAGTGCAGAAATTGCAGGAGGCCTAACAGAGATATTTAAATATCCTTAGCTATAGTTGAGGTTGCAAAGGATTTGAGGATAGCTAATGTTGTTCCTTTGTTTAAGAAAGACTCTTAGAATAAGACAAGAAAGTATAGGCTGGTGAGCCTGACATCAGTAGTGGATAATTATTGGAAGGTAATCTAAGGGACCAGATATATAAATATTTGGATAGAAGGGTGCTAATTTGGAATAATTAACATAGCTTTGTGCATGGTAGGTTGTGTTTAACCAATCTTATAAAAACTTTTGAGGAAGTTAACAGAAAAGTTGATAAAGGCAAGGCAGTGGATGTTGTCTGCATGGACTTTCCTTGACAAGCTCCATTATGGGTAGTTGGTCAAGAAGTTTCAGTCGCTTGGCATTCATGATGAGGAAGTAAATTGGATTAGACTTTGGCTTTGTGGAAAAGCCAGAGAGTGGTAGCAGCTGGTTGTCTTTCTGACTGGAGGCCTGTGACTAGTGGAGTGCTGCAAGGATCGGTGCTGGGTCCATTGTTTCATTGTATCAGTGCTTCGGGGTGATGTCAGTGAATAACGCGACCATCTACGACGTCCTGTAGACTGTTCAAAAAACTACTTTTTCTTTCAAATATGATTCTACTACTAAGCTGTGTGTGATTAGAAGCTGTGATTTCTATTTTGTTGGTGTGCTTTTGGGCTGATGAGCATTCAGGCACTTTGATGGCGTTGAGGGAGTTCGGTGAGATTTGGAACCGAGTGTGCAGCCTGGAGACTGGATGTGAGGCCATGATTGACTCCGTTGCTTCACTCTGATTGAGGTATCAAGCAAGACTGAAGTCGATGAATATGAGAGTGGAGGAAAAATGCAGGAATGCATTTTGCTGGCTGCTGGCGGAGAAAAATGCAGGAATTTCGGGATCCACATTGCAAGGATTGATCGGCGAACTGTGGACATGGACTCATTTTGGGTAACTTTGAGGCTCATGTTGCATGTGTTCCTGGATTCTAGTTACTCTCTTTTGCTGTTTCTGAGCGGTTTAATCAGGACGATTGATGCAGACTGGGGTGCTTTGGCAAATAATGACCCTGTGGCCTGCAGTGGGCTAACAGTGTGGCACTGAACTGAACTAACCTGAATACCACTGGTCTGCTTGTTTGATGCTTCATATTGTATGTGTTGTTCACTCGGTTCTTGCTGTTTGAACACTTTGTTCTTTTTTTCATGCATTGGGTGTTTGATATTTCTTTGTTCTGTGGCTGCCTGTGGGAGGGCGAATCTCAGCATTGTTTTCTGTATACATACTTTGATAATAAATGTACTTTGAATCTTTGAATTGCTTGTCAACTATGTCAACAATCTAGATGATAATGTACTAAATTGGATCAGCAAATTTGCAGATGACACCAAGTTTGGGGGTGTAGTGGATAGTGAGAAAGAGTATCAAAACTTGCAGTGGGTTCTGGACCAGCTGGAAAAATTGGGCTGATAAATGGTAAATGGAACTTAATGCAGACAAGTATGAGGAATTGCACTTCTGGAGGACAAAGCAGGGTAGGACTTGCATATGAGTTGTAGGGCACTGAGGAGTACAGTAGAAAGGAGAAATCTGGGAATACAGATCCTAATTCCTTGAAGGTGGTGTCACAGGTAAATAAGGTCTTATAGAAAGCTTTTAGCAGATTGGCCGTCATAAATCAAAGTATTGAATATTGGATTTCAATATGTTGAAGTTGTATAAGATGTTGTTGACGTGTACTAGTCATCTAACTACAGGAAAGATACCAATAAGATTGAAAGAGAGCGAAGAGGCTATTGCCAGGACTCGAGGACCTGAGTTATAGGAAAAGGTTCAATAGATTAGGACTTTATTCCCTAGTGCGTAGAAGAATGAGAAGAAATTTAATAGAGGGATACAAAATTATGAGGGGTATAGATAGGGTAAATGCAAACCGGCTCTTTCACTGAGTTTGGGTGAAGCTAAAACAAGAGGTCATGTGTTAAGGGTGAAATGTGAAGTATTTAAAGGGAACATGACAGGGAATTACTTCACTCAGAAGGTGGTGAGAATGTGGAATGAGCTACCAGTGCAAGTGGTAGATGTGAGTTTGATTTCAACGTTTAAGAGAAATTTGGATAGGCACATGGATGGGAGAGGTATTGCCGGCTGTGGTCTGGATGCAGGTTGATGGGATTAAGCAGATAAGTAGTTTGGCATGAAGTAGATGGGCCAAAGGACCTGCCTCTGTGGTATTCTATGACTCTATTTCTATCCTTTAAAGTTGGGAACTGAAAAATACCCATGACTTTGAATGAAGCATCTGAATTCATTAAAATACATCTCTGCACAGTACACAAGTAACCCCAAATGGTTAGCAATTGATGACTGGAAACCATGATAAACAACACCCACTCACTCACTAACCTTCCCTCTCACCTGGCTTCACCTATCATGTGCCAGCTTTTACTCCTCCTCCTCTCTCACCAACTTATTCTGGCTTCATCTCTCTTCCTTTCCTGACCTGTTGAAGAGCCTTGGCTCTAAGTCTCACTGTTTATTCCCCTCCATAGATGCTGTGTGACCTGCTAAATTCCTCCAGCCTTTTGAGTATTGCTCTGGATTTCCAGCATTTGCAATATCTCTTGTGTTGATCATATTTTTTTTCAAATTGTGAAATCATTTGTCAATGTGGTAATGAACAACTTTCGAGCTTGAAAATGTTTAATCAATATTAGTTTAGCACCTTGTCTCCAACCCAAGGAATATATGATAAAGCTTTTTTTGCAATAATTAATCGAAGAGTTTGGGGTGTTTAGAGCTCAAGTTTAAAAACTCATTGAGATGGAAATAATCAGAAAACAGTTGATCCACACTGTTGTGCAGGAATTCTCTATCTTCTCTTAGAGAAACTGAGTAAAAATGTCACATTAAGTTTGGAGACACAAGAGAGACTGCAGATACTGAAATCTGGTGCAACACACAAAATGATGGAGGAACTTAACAGGTCAGGCAACGTTTATGGAAGGAAATGAGCATTTGCATTTCTGGGCCAGATATTGTATTACTGGCTCCAATTCTATTTTCAGTTGTTTTCACCATTCCTGGGCTCATTCTTAGAGCCTTCAATATTGTTTTGGTTATTTCTAGTCTTTAAGGTTGCTGCAGTAATTCTGTTTAATTTTGAACATAATTAGCACTGGCAGAATGTATATTGTTATCTGTACATTTCAGTCTTTTATTTTTTTTGCTGGAAGAACAAGTTAATGATGGCATGATGCAAGAAGTAGGGAGTCTTGGGCCTGAATGAACAGTACAAACAACTGTATCTTAAAAATCAAATTACAAAGACAGAATGCTATTAACTCTTGTGTTGCTCGGATTTCTAGCATCTGCAGATTTGTTCTTGTTTGTGATTTAAGTCTTGTATAACCACTTGACAAAATATAAAGTAAAATGCATATAGTTTCATATAAGACCATAAGACCTAGGAGAAGAATTAAGCCATTTGGCCCATCAGGTGTCTCCGTCATTCAATCATGATTGATTTATTTTCCCTTTCAACCCCATTCTCTTGACTTCTCCCCGTATCCGTTGATGCCCTTACTGATTAAGTACCTATCAACCTCCGCTTTAAATATACCGAACGACTTGGTCTCCAGTCATCCGTGGCAATGAATTCCATCAATTCACCATGCTCTGACTAAAGAAGTCCTCATCTCTTTTCCAAAGTGATATCCTTCTATTTTGAGGCTGTGCCCTCTGGGCCTAGGTTCTTCCACTATTAGAAACATCCTCTACATGTCCACTCTATCTTGGCCTTTCAATATTTGGTATGTTTAATGAGATTCCCCATCCATCATTCTTCTAAACTCCAGTGATTATAAGCCCAGAGCCCTCAAAGGCTCTTCATGTGTCAACCCTTTTCATTCCCAGGATCATTCTCATAAACCTTCTCTAGATCCTCTCTTGTGCCCACTCGGGCTTAACTTTCATTCAATCCTTTAACCTTACTGTATTTAAATTATTACTTTTATTTGAATGTTATTATTTTTTTAAATGCTAAGATGATCAGCTTGAGCTATTGGCTCCATGTTAAGAGTCTGATGGTCAATTTATTATTCCACTCTAATTATTTAAGGTGGAGCGATTTCTTCATTGATCTCTGAGTATGGAGTGGAATTGACATTCCCAGATAAAAGTCACATCTTGTCAAGTGTGAAGGGTTATCCCATTATTGAAAGGATCCTTGAACTGAAATGGACAAGGCTTGACTCACTGTGTGGATACAGCAAATTAATATTGTTCAACTCAATTCAGTAGTGAGCAAGGCAATGAGATACCATTTCATAATGGCAGTTTTGGAGCAGTGCATCTCAGAAGGTGAATTTTGAATTCTTGTCTTTCACGTCCTTGCATCTCCCTTGCCTGAAATAGCATTAGCCTTGCTGTTATTTCGACTGGGATGCACAGACCGTTTCATAATGTGAAGGAGAAAGAATGTGATGCAAGAAAATGCATCTTCCTATTGCTTTGGTCCCAGCTGCTCTTCCTCTGTTTGTAGTGTGTTTTGATCTCTGTGCTAATGGTATCATCCAAAAATTTGGGATCAAATTTAGTTTGTAACAAGTTCTGTGTGGGCAAGAGCCACATGTTCTGATGATGCCCTGGGTTCACAAAGCGATGAGACTGGAGTTCGAGGCCTCATGTTCGGTTAACAGCGGATCCTGGCGTCAATGCTGAGGACTAAAGCCCAAGGGTTGAATGGGAGGTTCGGAAGTTGAAGCTCGTTGGCTGGAGCCCAAGTCTGTGAATCTCTGTGCGTCCACTTGGTAAGACAAAGACTCAATGTCTGGAAGTCTGAGTCTGCTGAAGATGGCCTATCCTGGGATTGGAGGACTGTTTATGTGCGTGGTTAGAAGGGAGAACGGGGCTTGTTGTGTTTTGCATTTGGGTATGTTATGTTGGCCCTGGGAAGTGTGGCGACGCTGGCAGGCAGCTCTCAGTACACCCACAGGTTGCAGTACAAATGATGCACTTCACTGTATGTTTCAATGTACACATGATAAATAAATTTGAAACTTGAATATGACTCACTCTTTAAATGAAGTTAACAGGATGGCACAATAATTAATACTGCCGCCTCACAGCCCCAATGACCTGAATTTTATTCTGCTCTCTGGTTGGAGTTTTCATGGTTTTCCTGACAGCTCTTGACCTACCCTCAAGTTCTCCTGGGTTTTTCCTAAATTCCAAAGACATGCTGGTAGGTGAGTTAATTACCTACTGAAAATTGCTCGAAGAACAGGCTGGTGTTAGGAAAAATCATTGTGAAGTCAATGGGCATGTGAGAGGGAGTGAACTACCACAAAATGAGTGCATAGGATAGTGATAGGAGACTCATCAGTTCGGGGAATAGACAGGAGATCCTATGGAAGTGATAAAGATGAGGGGATGGTGTGTTGCCTCCCAGGTGCTGGGGTCCCGGATGTCTCAGACCAGCTTCAGAGTATTCTCAAGAGAGAGGGTGAGCAGTCAGGGGTCATGGTGCAAGTTGGCACCGATGACATTTAGTAGAATGGGGAGGAAGAGGCTCTGCACAGTAAGTATAGGGAGTAGGCATGAGGCTGAAGAGCAAGACCTCCAAGATAATTTCTGGATTACTTCCAGTGCCACAAGCTAGTTCGGGTAGGAAAAGAATGATAGTAGAGATGAATGAGTGGCTAAGGAACTGGCACAAGGGGCAGGGTTCCAGGTTTTTGGACCCTTTTCCAGGACAGGGGTCGTTTGTACAAGAGGGGTGATTTGCACCAATATCCTGGCCAGGCAGCTTACTGGTGCTACCAGTTTGGCAGGTGGATGGGATCAGAGCATAGGTCACTAAAATCAGGTGGTCGGGGGGAAAGAGAGAGAGAGAGAGAGAAGAGAGAAGAAGAAGAGAAAAGAGTATTAGACATAAAACATACTTCAGGAGCAGACTAAGCAGACTACCTCCATCAAGTCTACTCTGCCATTCCATCATGGATGACTTATTATCCCTCTCAACCCCGTTCTCCTGCCTTCTCCCTGTAACCTTCGACACCCTGACTAACCAAGAACCTATCAACTTCTGCTTTAAAGGTACTATACTCAATGAATTGGCCTCCACAGTCATCTGGGGCAATGAGTTCCACAGATTCATTACACTCTGGCTAAAGAAATTCCTTCCTATCTCTGTTCTAAATGGACGTCCCTCTATTCTGAGGCTGTGCCCTCTGGTCCTACACTCACTCATTATGGGAAACATCCTCTCCCCATCCACACTATTTAGGTCTTTCAATGTTTGATAGCTTTCAATAAGGCTACGTCCCACTACGCTGGATAATTTTGAAAATGTATCTTCTTCTCTTCATTTTGACTCTCTGTCCACACTAAAACGGTGTTTTCATCTCCTGAAAACAGAGATTCTCAGAAATAGTCTCCAGAATGAATAAATCTGAAAACACCTAATATATGTTGCACTGTGTACGGGGTAACCAGAGCATTTTAAAACCACTGTCATGATGTGCCGGAACAGATGGCGGCAGCCTGGCATTTCATCATCATCATCATCATCATCATTCTTCTTCTTCTTCTCCTTCTCCTTCCTCTTTCTCTTCCTCTTCCTCTTCCTCCTCCTCCTCTTCTTCCTCCTCCTCCTCCTTTTCCTCTTCCTCTTCTTCTTCCTCCTTTATTGTCGCCAAACAATTGATACTAGAGCGTACAATCATCACAGCAATATTTGATTCTGCGCTTTGCAGAACCTAACAGTTTCAGAACAGACGGTAATGAGACTGAAACCAGAAGAGTTAGAAATGTACTCACCAAATACTTTGACCCATAGCTTACTGAATAAATAGGTATACTCACTTTGCCCTGTTTTCTGTCCTTGCTTGTATGAAGGTGGTTTACCTACTTATGCAAGTACTTCTCTGACAATAGATGTGTAACAGTCTAATGTAACATTGTTTGGAAATACAAGATAACACTAATGCAAACGTTTTATACATTTAACAAGATGCTATATTAATGCAACAGAGTTAGTCAGTTTTTCAATGTTTGTCGTCAGCCAGGTCATACTGTCCGTGAACTCCCTGTTGGTTGCCTCCATACGCTCCAGTATTTGTTTTTTTTTAGTTTTAAGTCCTCCTGCGTGAGAGCCAAGAGCAATTCCTTTTAAGTTTTTCTACTCTGTAACTGGACAAACGTGCACTAAGTATACCATTTCCTCTTCGCTTGTTTTCTGTGTGTCCTGTGCGTGCCCAGCAGAGGAGGTTCACCCAAATATCTGTGTTAGTGTGGACAGAGATATTTTGAAAAACGCTTAGTGTGTACGCCTGTCGTTTTTACTCGAAACTGGCGTTCTCAAAATTATCCGACGTAGTATGGGAGTAGCCTAAGATCCCCCTCATTCTTCTAAACTCTAGCAATTAGAGGCCAAGAGCCATCAAATACACCTCATATGTTAACCCTTTTGTTCCCGGAATCATTTTCTTGAACCTCCTCTGGACTCTCTTCAATGCTAGCACATCTTTTCTTAGAATCAGGGGCCCAAAACTGCACACAGTACTGCGGTGCAGTCTGACCAATGCCTTATAAAAACTCAGCACCACATCCTTGCTCATGTATTTAAGCTCTCTTGAAAATAATGCTAACATTGCATTTGCCTTCTTTACCCTCAATTCAACCTGCAAGTTAACCTTTAGGGAATCCTCCACAAGGACTCCCAAGTCCCTCTGATTTTTGAACTTTCTTCCCACTTAGAAAATAGTCTACACTTTTATTGCTCCTATCAAAGTGCATGACCATAGACATCGCTACTTTATATTCTACCTGCCACTTCTTTGCTCATTCTCCCAATCTGTTCAAGTCCTTCTACAGGCTCCCTGCTTCCTTAACACTACCTGCCTCCACCTATCTTTGTATTGTCTGCAAACTCGGCCACAAAGCCTTCAATTCCGTCATCCAAATTGTCGAAATATAATGTGAAAAGAGGCGTTTGCAATACTGACCCCTATGGAGCACCACTAGTCACCGACCGCCCCCTTTATTTCAAGACTTTGCCTGCTGCCAGTCAGCCAATTTTCTAGCCATGAGAGTATCTTTCCTGTAATACCATGGGCTCTGTTCTTGTTAAGCAGCCTCATGTGTGGCACCTTGTCAGAGGCCTTCTGAAAATCCAAGTAAACAACATCCACTGACTCGCCTTTGTCTATCCTGCGTGTTATTTCCTTAAAGAATTCCAATAGATTTGTCTGGCAAGATTTCCCCTCAAGGGAACCCTGCTGAGTTTGGCCTATTTTATCGTGTGCCTCCAAGTACCCTGAAACCTTATCCTTATTACTGGTTTCCAACTTCTTCCCAACCATTAAAGTCAGGCTAACTGGCCTATAATTGCATCTCTTCTGCCTCTCTCACTTCTTAAAAGAATGGAGTTACATTTGCAATTTTTCAGTCCTCTAGAACCATTCCAGAATCTAGTGATTCTTCAAAGATCATTACTAATGCCTTCACAATCTCTTCAGCTACCTCTTTTTGCACCATGAGCAATCTGGTCCAGGTAAGTTATTTTGCTTCAGATCTTTCAGTGTCCCAAGCACCTTCTCTTTTGTAATAGCAATTACACTCACTTCTACCCCCGGCACTTTTGAATTTCTGGCATACTGCCAGTGTCTTCCACAGTGAAGACTGATGCAAAGTACTTCTTAAGTTCACCTTGTGTTGTGTTGTCCCCCATTTCTAGCTCTCCAGCGTCATTTTCAGTGGTCCAATATCCTCTGTTGCTTTTTGTGTACTCTATACTGTATATCTGAAAAAAACTTTTGGTGTTCTCTCTTATATTATTGGCTTGTTTACCTTCATCTTTTCTCTTCTTATGCATTTTTAGTTGCTTTATCTTGGTTTTTAAAAGCTTCCCAATCCTCTAACTTCTGACTAAATTTTGCTATATTATGTACCTTCTTTTTTACGTTTCTGCTGTCATTGACTTCCCTTGTCAGCAACAGTTGCCTAATCCTCCCTTTAGAATACTTCTTCATTTATTGGGATGTATCTATCTTGTGCCTTCCCAATTGCCCCCAGAAACTCCAGCCAATACTGCTCTACTGTTATCCCTTCCAACAAACTTTGACTGGCTCCGCTCTCATGTCTCTGCAATTCCCTTTACTCCACTTTAATGCTGATATATCCGACTTTACCTTCTCCCTCTCAAACTGCAGGGTGAATTCTATCATATTATGCTGACTGCCTCCCAAAGATCCTTTACCTTAAGCTTCCTAATCAAATCTGGTTGATTACCCAACACCCTAACCAGATTTGCCTTTCCTCTAGTGGGTTCACCCACAAGCTACTCTGCTAAGCCATCTCATAGTCACTCTACAAATTCCCTCCCTTGGGATCTTGGGAAACCGAAAGGTTTGAAGTTAGATAGTCACTTAGACCAAATGGTAGATATTCCAGAGTTCTGAAAGAGGTGACTGAAGAGATTGTGAAGGCATTAGTAATGATCTTTCAAGAGTCACTAGATTCTGGAATGGTTCTGGAAGACTGGAAAATTGCAAATGTCATGCGACTGTTCAACAATGGAGAGTGGCAGAAGAAAGAAAATGGTAGAGCAGTTCATCTGACCTTAAAGGCTGGGGATATGTTGGAGTTGATTATTAAGGATGAGGTCTCAGAGTACTTGGAGGTACATGATAAAATCTGCGGTAGTCAGCATATTTTCCTGAAGGGAAAATCTTGCCTGGCAATCTGTTGGAATTTTTTGAAGAAGTAGCAAGAAGGATAGACAAAGCAGAATCAGTTGGTTTTGTGTACTTGGATTTTCAGAAGGCCTTTAACAAGGCTGCTTAACAAGGTACAAGCCCATGGTATTACAGGAAGGATTCTGGCATGGACAAACCAGTGGTTGATTGGCAGGAGGCAAAGAGAAGGAATAAAGGGAGCCTTTTCTGACTGGCTGACAGTGACTAGTGGTGTTCCACAGGGGTCTGTGTTGGGACCAATTCTTTTCATTTTAAATGTCAATAATTTGGAATTGTTGGCTTTGTTGCAAAGTTTGCATTCAATATGAAGATGGGTGGAGGGGCAGGTAGTTTTGAGAAAATAGGGAAGCTACAGAAGGACTTAGATTAGGAGAACTGGCAAAGAAATGACAGGTGGAATACGGTGTTATGAAGTTTATGGTCGTGCGCTTTGGTAGAAGAAATG
Organism: Mobula birostris; assembly: GCF_030028105.1. NCBI lineage: Eukaryota > Metazoa > Chordata > Chondrichthyes > Myliobatiformes > Myliobatidae > Mobula > Mobula birostris. Next base: position 155,176,094 of record NC_092373.1, read on the forward strand.
GAAGGGTTGACTACAACAAACAAAAAACTGACATGCAAAGGACCTTGGGATTCCATGTTCTGGATTTGCTAACAGTTAAGTTGCAGGCTAAGTCTGTGGTGAGGAAGGCAAATACAATGTTTGTATTCATTTAAAGAGGATTAAAACATAAAAGCAAGGATATAATGTTGAAACTTTGTAAAGCACTGGTGAGGCCTCACTTTGAGTATTGTCAGAAGGTTTGTGCTCCTTATCTTAGAAAGGATGTGTTGAAACTGGAGAAGGTTCAAAGGAGGTTCAAGAAAATGATTCCAGGATTTAATAGCTTGTCATATGAAGTGTATCTGATGGTTCTGGACCTGTATTCACTAGAATTCAGAAGAATGACGGGTTACCTAATTGAAACCTATCGAATGGTGAAAGACCTTGATAGACTGGTTACGGAGGGGATGCTTCCTATGGTGGGAGAGTCTAAGACCAGAGAACACAACCTCAGAATAGAGGGGCGTCTTTTTAGTATGGAGGTGAGGAGGAATTTCTTTAGCCATAGAGTGGTGAATCTGAGGAACTCTTTGCTACAGGCAGCTGCGGAGGCCAAGTCTTTATGAATATTTAGTGCAGAGGTTGGTAGATTCTTGATTGGTCAGAGCATGAAGGGATACAGGGAGAAGACAGGAGATTGGGGCTGAGAGGAAAATTGGATCAGCTATGATGAAATGGCAGAGCAGATTGATGGATCAAATGGCCTAATTCTGCTCTTATATCTTAAGCTCTTATGGTTTTATAAGATTATGACAGGCATAGATAGATTAGACAGACAATATTTTTTTTCAAGCATTGAAATTTCTAATACCACAGGGCATGTATTTAACATAAGGAGATGCGAGGGGCAAGTTTTTGCTTACACAAGGAGTGGTGAGTGCCTGGAATGAACTGCCTGGATTGGTAGAGGCAGAAACTTTGGGGACTTTTAAGAGATGTTTAGATTGGCACATGAATGTGAGGAAAATGGAATGATATTGACATTGTGTAGGCAAAAGAGAGGTAAGTTTAGTTAGTCATTTGATTACTAATTTAATTGGTGGCACTATGTTGTGTTTGGAAGGGCCTGTTCATATGCTTTGTTCTATGTTCTCTAAGACATAAAAGCAGAATTAGGCCATTTGGCTCATCAAGTCTGCTCTACCATTCAATCACAGCTGATTTGTTTTTCCCTCCTCAACCTCATTCTCCTGCCTTTTCTCCTTAACCTTTGACATTCTTATTAATCAAGAACCTGTCAATCTCGGCTTCAAATATACCCAATGTATTGGCTTTCATAGCTGTTTGTGGGAATGAATTCCACAGATTCACTACCTTTTACCAAAAAAACCCCTCCTCTGAGGCTGTGCCCTCCACTCTTCAGTTTTCCCATTATTGGAAACATCCTCCTCATCTACTCCACCTAGGCCTTCAATGTTCAGTTTCAATGGGATTTCTCCTCATCCTTCTAAATTCCATTGGCTGCAGGCCCAGAACCGTCAGACGCTTCCTTTACATGATTTATTTCATCTCTGGGATTATTTTTCAACCCTCCTCTGGACCCTCTCCAATGCCAGCACATCCTTTCTTGAATAAGGGACCCAAAGCTGCTCATCATATTCCAAATGCAGTCTGATAAACACTTTATAATGCCTTGAACATTTCATTATTGCTTTTATATTCTAATCTTCTCAAAAATGAATGAAGTTTCCAAGACAGCATTGGTGAATCATAGCAAATGCTTACAAAACTTAAAAATATCCCTCTTCTGAGTTCTCTCACTCCAACCTGAAACCTGTAATTTTCCTTTAAGAAAGGTACCTTTGAACCATCTTAATGAACTAGTGATTTCACAATCTTCTGAAGGATTTGATGGGCTTAATTTGCAAGCGTGCAAGTACAGCACCTTTAAGTGGATGAAGGTTCAATGCCATGTCTGCATGAGAAGGAGGAGGGGAGCACTCCAAGCCAGGCTGAAACAGATTAATGGAAGTTCCTCTACCCAGCATTTTTTTTAGCAAATGTACTGTCATTGGAGAACAAGATTGAGGACCTAAGGGCCAGGTTGCACTTTCAGAGGGAGATGAGGAATAGCTGTATTCTGTGTTTCAGGGAGACGTGGCTCACCCTGAACACCCCAGCTACGCCGATAAGACCTGAAGGCTTCATGATAGACAGGATGGACCAGACTGCTGATTTGAAGAAGGCAAGAGGTGGGGGGTGCTCAGATGTAGTAGTCTTGTCACACTCTTGTTCCCCCAACCTGTAACATCTAACAGTTAAGTGCTTATCGTTCTACTTACCAAGAGAGTTCTCCTCCATGATCCTGACTGCAGTTTGCATATCACCCAAAGCTGATGTTAATAGGCACTCGAGATATTGAATGCTGCCATCACCAAATAAGAAGCCATCAACCCTGATACATTTCAAATGTTAATCAGAGACTCCCAACAGGTTTGTTTGAAGAAATCTCTGTCCAGTTATTATCAGCATAGAATCTGCAGCACCAGGGGTCCCAGCACACCCAACCACTGATGAACTATGATTAGGAATGCCTATTGTCTATACGTAGACCACGTTTTGTGAAATCTGATCAGTTGGCTGTCCTTCTCCTACCTGCATAGAGGCAGACCAGGAGAAGGACACAACAAGGCTCTGGAGATAAGGACAAGAGAGAGAGAAGGTCACAGGAGGCAGAGGAGCATCTACAGGATTACTTTGTTAGCCCCTAGGACTCATCAGAGGATTTGAATGAATACACCACCATTGTCACAGACTTTATAAATACAGTCATAGATGAGTGTGACTCCAAAAAATAATTCAGATTCTTCGACAAGCAAAAGCCTGGACCTGCAATCTGCTGAGGATTAGCTGTGTGGCATTCAGATCTGGCAACCGAGAAAGATACAAGAGGTCCAGGTGAGATTTCTGGAAATCCATCACATGTGCGAAGTGCCGATTCCGGACCAAACTTGAATCACTGAAGGACGCCTGACAGCTATGGCAGGGCCTGAATGCAATTACCTCCTACAAAGTGAAACCAAGCGACATAAGTGACAACAAGGCTTCACTCCCAGATGAGCTCAATACCTTCTCTACTTGCTTTGACTGCCAACAGATGGAGGAACCTTCATGAACACCTACAGCCCCCAATGACACAATTATTTTATTCTCCAACATGAGAACATCCTTCAGGAAAATGAACCGATGGAAAACATCCAGCCCAGACGAAGTACCTGGCCAAGTATTAAAGATCTGTGCTGTTCAACTGGCTGGAGTATTCACTGATATCTTTAAACTTTCACTTGGGCAGTCTGAGGTACCCACTTGCTTTAGGCAATGCTCAGTTATACTGGTACCTCAGAAGAACATGGTAACCTGCCTCAATGACTATCATCCAGTAGCACTTACATCTACTGTGATGATGTGCTTTGAAATGTTGGTGGTAAAATATATCAACTACTGCCAGAGAAAGAACTTGAATCTGCTCCAATTTGCCTACAGGTCCACAGCATTGGCTCGTCAATCAACCCTGGAACATCTGGACAGGAAAGATGCATGCAACAAGATGCTCTTTATCAACTACAGCTTGGCATTCAATACTATCATCCCGCAAAACTAATCAATAAGCTTCAAGACTTTGGCTTTAATACCTCTTTGTGCAATTGGATCCTAGATTTCCTTACTTATAGACCCCAGTCATTTTGGATTGGCAAAAATATCTCCTCCACAATCTCCATCAAAACAGGTGCACCACAAGCCGTGTGTTTATCCCCCGCTCTACTCATTTTATACTTATGACTGTGAGGCTAAGCACAGCTCCAGTGTCATACTTAGATTTGCTGGTAACACCACTGTTGCTGGCCACATCAAAGGTGGTGATGAATCAGTATATAGGAGGGAGATTGAAAATCTTGTTGAGTGGTGCCATGACAACTTCTTCCCCCAGGCTGTGAGACTAATGAATACCTTGCCACCACCAAGGTCTCATCATTTGAATGCAAGCTTTTACTCAACTGTTCACAGTTTACCTGTGCTGTGCATTTCACATGCATTTTGAATTATGTTTTATTGACTTATGTGTGATGGAGATTATGTTGACTGGTTGAATAATGGTGTGGTATGGAAATACCAATGCCCTTGAATGGAATATCCTACAAAATTTAGTGAATAAAGCTCAATCCATCATGGGTAAAGCCCTACCCTCCATCAAGCACATCTGTACAGAACACTGTCACATGAAAGTAGCATCCATCATCAAGGAGCCCCACAGTCTAGGCCATGCTCTCTTCTCCCTGCTGTCACCAGGAAGGAGGTACAAGAGCCTCAGGACCCACACCATCATGTTCAGGAACAGTTACTGCCCCTGAAACAGAAGGGATAACTTCACTCAGCGTCACCCACCCATCACTGAACTGTACCCTCAACCTAAGAACTTACTTTGAAGAACTCTTCATCTCAAGTTCTTGATATTTATTGCTTATTTATTACTTTTTTCTCTTTTGTATTTACAGTTTGTTGTCTTTTGCATATTGGTTGCTTATCCATCCTGTTGGGTGTGGTCTTTCATTGATTCTATTGTGTTTTTTGGATTTACTGTGTATGCCCGCAAGAGAACGAATCTCAGGATGGTATATGGTGATATATATGTAGTTTGATAATAAATTAACTTTGAACACTAATATTGAACACTGCACTTGCCTTGCTCACTACTGACTCAACCTTTGGAGAATCCTGCACTAGGACTCCAAAGTCCCTTTGCACCTCTGATTTCTGAATTCTCTTCCTATTAAGAAAGTAGTCCATGCCTTTATCCCTTCTACCAAAATGCATGAAAATACACTTTCCTACATTGTATTCCATCTGCCACCTCTTTGTGCTCTCTTCCAACTTGTCCAAATCCTACTGTACACTCCCTATTTTCTCAAAACTACCTGCCCCTCCACTCTGTCTTGGTATCACCCACAAATGTGGAAATGAAACTACCAACTCTATCACTCAGATCATTGACATACAGTATAATGTAAAAGCAGCGGACCCAATATTGACCTCTGCAGAACTTAAATAGTCATTGGCAGCCAACCAGAAAATGGTCCCATTATTCTCACTGTTGGCCATCTGCCAGTCAGTCAATCTATCCATGCTAATACCTTTCCTATACTACCATGGGCAACTATCTTGTTTAGTAGAGTGCAATAGGTCTTAGAAGCAGCATAGTTTCAATGAACCAAGTAGCTTCCTTCTTTATTGTAAGAAAATATGAGTCCAAAAAAGGACAAATTGGAAGGCAGGACATTAGAAGTATCCATCAAATACAGAAACCGGCTGAATCCATAGCTCCAACCTTAGAAATGTGTGGGCTGTTGATGTGATTCATTAGTAGCCAATGAATCCAGGAGCTGATTCATTGGCTTTCAAGTGTCTCTTTAATGCTGCTTATGTTGGTTCACTGCCTGCACTGTTTATGTAACAGTCCAAAGAGAATGTAGCATCACTTTACCAAGAAGTCTAAACCAGTCCAGAATGGAAAGATTTCAGGGTAAATGCATGTGCAGGCTAGAAACATTTGAAATAAAGCTTCTGAATTTGAGGTTCTGACAAACAACTCATGCCATATTTGAAGAAATGTGGAAAGACCTCCAGCAAGAAGAATGAATTATAAAAATATAAAGTTTTTTTTCTTGTATTTACCAATATATGGTAAGTGATTAACAATACACCATAGATTTGAAAATTATAATGCATCTTGAAATAAGTTATGGTGCTGCATACAAAGGGTTTGAAGCATTGTTGAGGATCCCTACCATCCAACCCTCAATCTCTATAACCCACTACAGTCAGGAAGGAGGCACAGGAGGATCAGGTTGAGGATTGCCAGACTGGGTCACAGCTCCTTCCCCCAGGCTGTGAGACTTATGAATACCTGCCAACACCGAGGTCTCATCATTGGACAGCAAGCTTTTACCCAACTGTTTATTGTTTACCTGTGCTGTGCATTTCATGTACATTTTGAATTATATTTTGCTAACTTATTTGTGGTATTATTTTGTTTTATGTGCTGTGTTATATGTGTATTGTGAGTGCACTATGGTCTGGAGGAACATTGTTTCATTTGGTTGTACAATACAACAATACACTTCAACTTGAAATTGAACTTGGATTGTGCACTTTACTCTCTGTTTATGCATGCTTGTGTACTCATGTTGTGAACCTATTGGATAGCAGAGTCAAGCAAAGTGCCTGCTTCTCAGGCAATGTAATACAGATATTGTGTTTGCAGCAGCAGCTCAGAAACTCAGTGTACAATGCTCTCTTCTGAATAAACCTCCACCTCTTTTGGATACATGGTATATTAATGCATTCTGAAGTCATTGCAACAAACAATGAGTATGGAAAACAATTGAGAAAGCAGGATTTCATGTACTTCATAAGGAGTAACACTTACAGAGTATGAGAAAATCTGTGGAAATTTCAGGCAGATATGTGCATTGTACTGATTCATTTTGGACCATTGCAGTTGAAACACAATGACTAATGTGTGCTTTCAGAGACCATCTCATAAAATATTCAATAGGGCCTTAAAATAAAATAGCAACATAAATGGTGCTGAGTGAATGAAATGAAATAAACCTTCTGAATTCCACTGATGTAAAGAGCATGATTCAATGGAATGTTTTGACCCGAGTTAATGACATGACTTTCCAAGTGTATACTCCAAATTAGCTTGCAAAATACCATTAGAAGTTTGACCTGGCAGTTAGTAAGAAAAAAGCAAGTCAATATTGTGATAAGTAGCCTACAGCAGAGCTAGATGGAGATGGATTTCTGTGGGTGGTTGATAAGTGAGAGATTGATCCCACAATTCAGCAAGCTAAAACCACAAGAAGAATACGTTAATTTAATATTTAATTGTGTTTCTGCAGAAGGTCAACAACCTAAATCATCGACACTTTATCTCTCTGCTAATACGGCCTGTTATGCTGTGTACTCTAGATGTTTTTTTACCATTTTCAACATTCAGGGGACTTTACTTTTGAAAATGTTATTTGTATGTTTTTATTAATGAAGAATGCCAGTTAGAAATAATTTAGGGATAGAGTTCATACATTAAATGTATTGAGTTTCAAATCTTTGATAATCTAACATTGGTTTTGACCTGGTTTTAAAGCACAATATAGTTCAAATTAGGAATCGATTATTTTAATTGTAGAAAAATGAGATAAATCTTTGATTTGATATTTATTATTACACACAGACTGCAAAATTCAGACACAGGATGAGTGTTGTACTGGTTTCACTATCACTTGCATTGTGAGTGTTATTGACTGCCGTGTTGGTCTGATTACTAGTGTGTGTAGGATGTGTGCAGGGTTGGCAGATGATGATGTTTCTAAGCTGATGTGAATATGTGGCTCACAGCAGCACTCTGTGTGAGGGAATGATGGAACAAATGAAGATGTTCTGACTGATAGTTTGGGGGTAACAGGAGGTCTCATTCATTGATCAGTATGTGAGGATATTGGCATTTGAAGGTGTCACACTTGTGAGGTAATTGAACTTCTTGCAAATGTGTATCCATCTCTGGAATTGACTATGGCAGCTATACTGTATCCGGAAGACCTCCTAGATTTCAGCAAAAAGGAACATCTCTTATCCAGTCTTCACCTCTTCAAACAACTATGTGTGAGGCTGGAAAACATTGGACCTTGCTTTCAATCCTACCATCACACCAAGACTAAGTTCAGTATTGGGAACTCTGCCACTAATTAATGGCTTTAGATATAGCAGTCCACTTTTAATAAATGCTGGGCAGTCATATTGGTCCCTCTGCTGAGGCAATAAGCCAATTTGCAGCCTGAATATTGTTGGCTGACCCTGGCAATCATAAAAATGATCAGACAGAACAATGCTGTTGTGCTCCCACATTGTTGTGTGTCTTTCTGCTTTCAAGGGCATTTCGATTCAATCATTATAAGATTTTGGTATTTTAAAAAAAGAATTCTAGAACGAAACAGAAAATGCTTCTCATTTCGCCATTCTGGTGCAGTGTACTTCTGTTTACGATTGAATACATATCAATTTCTCATTGGACGTTATTGTCTGGGGTTAAATATATTATTGTTAGCTCTAAAAAATAACCCAAAAAACTACATTACAAGTTTAGACATGACTTATTGTGTTCATTTTCATTTTTAAAATCTTTTTATTGATATATAATCTTCTACAGCTATAAAATACAGAAGTTCAACACATTAGTGTATATATATTTAATAAAGCTGAAAAAAAAATGTGCTAATGAAAAAAAAATTATATAAGAAAAAGAAGGAAAAAAGAGAACCCCAACTAACTGAAAAAAAACCCCACTAACTACAAAACAATAAAAAAAGGGGGAAAAAAACCATTAGGAACCAACTCCCAGAGCAATACGTCTTACAATCATTTATATATATAAAAGAAGAAAAAGAGAACAACAACTGCCAAATCACATTTATATAACATAAAATTGGAAGGAAACCATATAAATTAATTCAAATTAAATGATATTACTTGGCAAAAGAGCCCCACCTTCTCTCAAAATCGAATCGGGGATCAAAAGTTCTACTTCTAATCTTTTCCAAACAGAGACATAACATTACTTGGGAAAACCATTGAATTAGTGTAGGAGCAGAGGTATCTTTCCACTTCAATAAAGTAGCCCTTCTTGCTAACAATGTAACGAATGCAATTACATGTTGGTTTGAAAATTAAAATGGCGTCTCCCGCTTTTCGAACGTTCGCTTTACGAAACCTCACTGTTACGAAAGACCTACATTAGTTCCTGTTTTCGCTAACAGAAGGTGTTTTTACTGTTACGAAAAAAATCAGCGCGCGAAAAAGAAACAGCGCGCGCCCCAAGCAGCCGCTCTCCCCTGTATTCAGAATGACATTATCACCAGCATTGCTTAAACATATGCCTGTGAGCAGCTGTTTGTAAGATAAGTTCTAAGGTATCGGAAAAACCTAAAAGAGCTCGTAAGGGTGTTACACTTAGCGTAAAACTAGACATAATTAAGCGTTTCAATCGTGGTGAACGAAGTAAGGACAAAGTGAGTTTGGCTTGTGGAAGTTGATGTTGAAGAGGTTTTGGCATCCCATGACCAAGAACTGATAGATGAAGAGCTGCTGCAATTGGAAGAGGAAAGGATAACAATCGAAATCTCAGTGTCCCAGCACCCCAAACCCCGGGCCATGGACAGATACTGATTCGTGGGGAATGCAGCGGTAGCCGGGAGGCACCCAGCACATCTTTAAGAAAAAAGTCGAAATAAACAAGCTAATTAATTAGGTGCCGCCTGGCATGTAAATGTCGGCCCAGATCAGAGACGACGCAATCGGCAATCGTCTCTGATCTGGGCCGACATTTACATGCCGGGCGGCACCTAATTAATTAGCTTGTTTATTTCGGCTTTTTTCTTAAAGATATGCTGGATGCGCCCCGGCTACTGCTGGACTCCTGCATGCTTCGCGGATCAGTATCGGGTTGCTGCCCGGAGGGTGGGGGCCATTGCACCACCCCAACCTCCGACTCAGCCTAACACACCATCATCAGTGTGCTCGGCGCTGTCCCAATTCCGGTAAGTGATACTACACTGTACATACATTATTTCTACTTTATATAGGCTGTGTATTTTTAAGTGTTATTTGGTATGATTTGGCAGCTTCATAGCTTAAAGGTTACTGGAGAGCGCTAGCGCCGTGTTTTTGCCAACAGCGCTTGCGTGAGATTTTCTGCCAACGGCGCTTGCGCTGTGTTTCTGCCAAGAGCGCTTGCGTGAGATTTTCGCTACAGGAACAGTGCAGGCAATCGTTGTAGAGAAGTATTTCTAATTTATATAGGCTGTGTATTTATCATATCATTCCTGCTTTTACTATACGTTACCGTTATTTTAGGTTTTATGTGTTATTTGGCATGATTTGGTAGGTTATTTTTGGGTCTGTGAACGCTCACAAATTTTTCCCATATAAATAAATGGTAATTGCTTCTTCGTTTTACGACATCCCGGCTTACGAACCGTTTCATAGGAACAACCTACCTCCGGATGGCGGGGAAAACCTGTACCCTGAATATGATTCCAAATAGAACAGTCAATGTATTAGGTGGTAAATTAATTTTCAAAGCTTTAGAAATTGTAGAAAATAAAGATTTCAATGAGGGGCATGACCAGAACATATGTGACAAAGTAGCAACTTCATTTTTGCACCTATCACAATAATTATCTATATTAGGAAATAGTTTGGATAGCCTCTCCTTTGTTAAATAATAACGATGAACAATTTTAAATTGAATTAAACAATGATTAGTACATATCGAAGAAGAATTAACCATTTTCAGAACTCGCAACCAATCTTCCTTAACAAAAGTCACATTAAGTTCTGTCTCCCAATCTTATTGTGTTCGGCATTAATCCCCACTCTGTCTACACTTCCTGCTGCCTTGGGAAAACTGCCAACACAATCAAGGAATCCTGCTCACTCTAGTCATTCTCAAAGTTCAAAAGTACAAAGTAAATTTATTATCAAATTATGTACAGTATATATCACCATATACAACCCTGCAATTCATTTTCTTGCAGGCTTTCACATGAGAACAAAGAAATACAATAGAATCAAAGAAAAAACTACATACAAAGACTGGTGAGCAACCAATATGTAAAAGAAGACAAACTATGCAAATACAAAAAAATTAAGTAAGTAAATAATACCAAGGCCTTGAAAGTGAGTCCACAGGTTGTGCTTAGTGATCAGTTCAGTGTCAGGTGAGTGGAGTTATCCCATTGATTCAGGAGCTTGAAGATTGAAGGGTAATAACTGTTCCTGAATCTGGTGATGTGGGATCTAAAACTCTTGTACCTCCTTCCCGATGGCAGCAGCGAGAAGAAAGCATGGCCTGTATGGTGGGGATCCTTGATGGATGGAGATTTCTTGTGGCAGTGCTTCTTGGAGATGTGCTCAATGGTGGAGATTGCTTTACCCGTGATGGAATGGGCTGTATCCACCACTTTTTGTAGGCTTTTCCATTCATAGGTTATTAGTCTTTCCATATCAGGCCATGATACAATCAGTCAGGATATTCTCCATTGTACATCTATAGAAGTTTGTCAAAGTTTTAGATGACATGCTCAATCTGTGCTAACTTATAAGAAAGCAGAGACACTGTCATGCTATTTTTGAAATGGCACTTATGTGCTGAAAGGGGTCTCTTCTTCCTCGCCATTGGGCAGAAGATAGAAGCTTGAGACTTGTACCAGCAGCCTTAAGGACAGCTTCGGTATGACTGTTAAATGACTCTGAAGTGGGTCTTCTATACGATAAAGATGTAGGCAAACTTTGATCTCTCAATATACCTTTGTCATGGCCTCTGCACTTTGTCTACCTGCACTGCATGTTCTCTGTAACTAACCCTCTATTCTGTATTTGGTTTTGTTTTCCTTTTGTATTAACTTGCAACCTTTGCCATGCAAACCAAAGCTTTCACTGTACCTTGGTACTTGGGACAGTAATAAGCCAATTTCTAATTACCAGGACCATGCCAGACTAAATAAATATTGCTGGAAAATTAATATTATTAGTTTTATTTCAGAAGCCTCTGTAGGTTCCTGAATTATTTTCTCATTATATAAATTTGGTTGATTTATTGCTGAAAGAAAATTATTTTAATTTATTCAGCAGTGAAGAAATTTGACTCAGTGTCAGCATTATATGGTATATCATGCATTAATTAACCAACACATTATTGCTTAGTTAAGAGCTCTTGTGAGTTGCTTTCAAAATTATTCTCAGTACATAAATTGTTGACAAATAGATAAAATTATATGCAGTTAATATATTTTAATGGGGCTGGTCATTTATGGTGGACACTTGACTCAGATGCTAATTGATTTCCAATGCTTATTAAAAAGACTAATGGGATTTGTTTAATGTGGGGTGAGTAGATAAATTGGGTAGTTTCATTTTCATTATTTAGGGCTAATTAAAAAATTAACATTGTTATTACAGAAGAGCTTTCTTTTCTGATCTGCTCACCTCCAGAATTGGTCCCCCAGTTCAACAGAATGCATAGTGTACAGTAGAGTGTTCAATGTGTCTGAGAGCTGTACCCGTTGAAACGGTGCAAGCAGTTTTCTGCATAGTTGGTCATCTTTTATAAATGAGAAGGCAACCAGTTAGGCTAGACAGTCTGCTATTATAAAATCTGTAATGCTCAATTCCTGGACATTCCGTATACAATTGGCAGCTCAGTCCATTTAATTATAGTCCTCTGTGAGGTACATATCCCTATAGAAATTATGCTCATTTAGCACAATTTAGTCCTGTTAATTAGGACATTCTGATGGGTATGAAATCCCTCCACCATACACAATCCTGTGATTCATTTTCTTGTAGGCATAAATTCAATAACCATCATAGAATCAATGAAAGCCCACACCAACTGTGCAAATACAAAAAGAAAGAAAGAATAATAAATAAATAAGCAACAAGTATAGAGAACATAAGATGAAGAATCGTTGAAAGTGAGTCCATAGATTGTGGGAACATTTCAGTGAAGGAGCAAGCGAAGCTGAGTGAAGTTCAAGAGAATAATGGTTTCTGGGTAATGATTATTACTCTCCCTGAACCTGGTGTGAGTCCTGAGGCAACTGTACCTCCTTCCTCCTGGCAGCAGTGAGAAGAGAGCATGGCCTAGGTGGTGGAGGTCCCTGATGCTGGATGCTGCTTTCCTGCGAAAAAGCACCCATGTAGATGTGCTCAACAGTGGAGAGGGATTCACCTATGATGGACTGTGCTGTATATTCTACTTTTTGCAGGACTTTCCATTCAAGGACATTGACGTTTCCACACTAGGCTGTAATGCAGCCAGTCAATATACTCTCCACCACATATCTGTAGTAGTTTGTCCATGCCAGATTTTTGCAAGCTCCAAAAGCAGAAAAGGCGCTGCTGTACTTTCTCCGTGATTGCACTAATGTGCTGGGCCCTGGAATGATAACACCAAGGAATTTAATGTTGTTGACCCTCTCCGTCTCTGATCCCCTGATGGGGACTGGCTCATGGACCTCTGGTTTCCTCCTCCTAAAGTCAATAATCAGCTTTTTGGTCTTGCTGCCATTGAGTAAGAGGTTGTTGTTGTGGTACCTCTCAGCCAGATTTTCAGTCTCCCTCCTACATGCTGATGCATCACCATGACGACAGTGGTATCATCAGCACAGCTATTGGAGCTGTGCTTAGCCGCACACTCATATGTGTACAGTGAGTAGAGTAGGGGGCTAAGCATATATAGCCTTATGGTGCATATGTTCTGATGGAGATCGTGGAGGAGATGTTGCCAATCCGAACTGACTGGGGTCTGCAAGTGAGGAAATACAGGATCCAATTGCACAAGGAGATATTGAGGCCAAGGTTTTGAAGCTTATGGATTATTTTTGAGGAGAGGTTGGTATAGAATGCTGATCTGTAGTTGATAAAGTGCATTCTGATGTATGCATCTTTGCTGTCCTGATGTTCCATGGTTGAATGATAAGCCAATGAAATGGCATCTGCTTTGGGCCTTTTGTTCTGGTAGGCAAATTGGAGTGGATCCGTGTCGCTTCTCAGGCAGGAGTTGATATGTTTCATCACCAACCTCTCAAAACACTTCATCACTGTGGATGTGTGTATAACCGGATGATAGTCATTGAGGCAGATTACCACGTTCTTAGGCACTGGTATAAATGAAGCATGTTTGAAGCAGGTGAGCACCACAGACTGCTGAAGTGAGAGGTTAACGATCTTAGTGAACACTACAGCCAGTTGATCAGCATGAATCTTTAGAACTTAGTCAGGTACCCCATCTGGGCCAGATGTTTACCATGTGTTCACCTTCCTGAAGGATGTTTACATGTCGGCCTTAGAAACAGAAATCACAGGATCATCAGGTGATGTGGAAGTTCCCTATTTTGACAGTCAAATCGAGCGTAGAAGGCATTGAGCTTATCTTGAGGTGAAGCTCTGTTGTCACCTATGTGGCTTGATTTTATTTAATAAGAGATGATAGCATTCAAACCCTGACACAACTCTCAAGCATCCTTCATTGTTTCAATAGCAACTTCGCCCATGAGATAGCTTTCCGGAAATCATACCTCCACCTCTTGTAACTTTTTTGGTCACCAGATTTGAAGGCCTCTTAACTGGCCCTCAACAGGTTGCAGATCTCATGGTTTATCCAGGGCTTTTGGTTGGGGATAACTGATAGGACTGGGTGGGGATTTTTGTGGAGGTACACTCCTCTACAACTGAGCATCTGTTGTTAACCACAGTATTTATTCTGGTGACCCAGTAAGTTTCTGGTCTATAGTAAACCTCAGGTTATTAATGGTGAGAAACATAGTGATAGTAATGGAAAGTCAAGGTGGGTGGTTAGATCCTTGGAGATGGCCATTGCCTGGCATCCCTGTGCAGTAATTATCAATCTATGCCTGAGTATTTTCCAGTCTTGTTGATGACTTGTGAATGGAATTTAGCATTGTGAATTCATCCGCAGATATCTATTCTTGAGACATTATAGTAGAAGGAAGTTTATTGATGAAGCATTTGAAGATGGTTGGGCCTTGGTGCCCTGAGGAACTTTTGTAGGTGTGCACTGGAGCTGAGCTAAGTGATCATCAAAGCCACAACCATCTTCTTTTGTGCGAGGTATGACTCCAGCTGCTTGGTTTTCCACAGATTCCCTTTGATGCTGCATTTAGTTGAACGGTACCTTAATGTTAAGAGCAGTCACCCTGGAGAGGTCACATGTTGTTGTGCCACTGATCAGGCGCTTCCCTGAATAACTCCTACAAAAACTTTTTTACAACCTGTTTATAAGCCTCTCATATAACCTTAATAAAAGCAATGGTTAAAAGGAGAAATTGTGGAAATCCTACTGGCGCTGTCGCTGCCGGCCTTGCACTCTCAGGACCGTCTGGAGTTGAGGGATGCTGGAGAAATGGAGATGAGGCCTGCTTGTCGGATAGTTCCTCTGAGCCTGCAGAGGGTCTGAGGACGGCAGCGGCGCGGCGTGATGACGGCTCGGGTAGTGTCCTCGCAGCCACGATTCATGAGTTGGCTGATGCAGTCCAGACTTTAACCGGTAGGATGGACAAATTCGAGAGTCATTTAGATCTTATCATGCGAGAATCTAAGGAAATGAAGCAGACTTTTGAATCTTTAGATTTGCGAACCCAGGATTTAGAAAATAATACGAAGGATGTTGTGAATAGATTACAAAGCCTGGAAAAAGAAAAAGATTCCTGGAGGACTGAGAAAGTAAAAATAATGGATAAACTGGACTCCCTTGAAAACTATAGCAGAAGAAATAATATCAAAATAGTGGGTTTAAAAGAGGGATTGGAAGGAAGAGACACAGTAACTTTCTTTCAAAAATGGATCCCCAAAGTTCTGGGAAAAAAGCATTTACAAAGAATTAATTATAGAAAGAGCCCACAGAACTTTAATCCCCCAACCACCTCCAGAGCAAAGGCCGCGCTCTATACTTATACACTTTTTGAAGTATCAAGATAAACAAAAAGTATTACGAACTGCAGCAATAGAGGCCAGAGCGAGAAATGGCCTACTAGAGTTTGAAGGGGGAAAAGATATTCTTCTTTCCAGATATTATTGTGGCCTTGTTAAGAAAAAGGAAAGACTTTGCCTTAACAAGAAGGTTATTAAAGAATAAGGGTCTTTAATATTCTTTATTATGTCCAGCAAAGCTGAGAATTACTCTGTTGGATGGAGGAAGGAAAATTTTTACGAGCCCCCAGGAGGCGATAAATTTTATTCAAAAAATGTCTGAGACATCGTGATTCAGAATATTCTTCTGGAACAAGAGGCCTAGAAAGATGTATTTTGGACAAGATATATGAAGAAAATTATTTGATTTTCTTTATTAATATAGATTAATTTTAACAACATTATAATCTTGAACTTCGAATCTATATGATATGGATGAAGACTATTATGATTTAAAATATTGATTATGGATGGTCTTTTTGAATTATACTACTTAGGAACTATACAGTTCATCTAATTTTGTTATAACTAGCATGAATAGCTTTGATTATGTAGATGTCATCCCTTGATATGTTTAATTTTTGGTATGCTGGATGTGTACTAAGTTACAATATTTAGGGTTATATTTAGTAAGTTTTTTAAAAATTCTCTTTATTTGGATATATTGCTATATTAATGATATTTACTTTCAATATTATAGATTATGTTAGATATTTTGTAATAACAGGTGTGGAATATAATTTATTTTTACAGATGTTTAATTAAGGAGTTATTGAGGGAGTGGATAATTTTTCTGTCTTTTTTAAAAAAAATTAATTATGTTATATGTTAAAGAATGTCCATCTTTAGTGCGATGTTTATCGGACCCCACAGTAAGAGGGGTTAGGGCGCTGTGGGCTTGGAGCGCCAGTTGGGATGGTTTTTCTCCCTTTTTTTTTTCTTTTTTTTCTTTTTTTCTTTTATTTTCTTTCCTCTTTGGTTTCCTCTCTATTTTCTATACTCTATTGAGAATGGAACCAAAGATCTGAGAGCCACTCAAAGAAGTGGGATTAATTTATACTTTTTTGTGGGCAGGATTTATCAACCAATAAAATCTGGTGACTATGAATAGAGCAATTAAATTTTTAAGTCTTAATGTTAATGAGATAAATGGACCAATAAAAAGGAAAGAGGTCCTGGTATATCTTAAAAAAAAATCATGTTGCTATTACCTTTCTTCAAGAAACTCATTTTACAGTGACAGAACATAACAAATTAAAGAGAGGATGGGTTGGTCAAGTAATAGCATTCTCCTTTAATTCTAAAGTCAGAGGAGTGGCGGTATTGATAGGGAAGAATTTGCCAGTGAGGGTGGAGGGTACTATCATAGATCTGGCCGGGAGGTTTGTTATGGTCAATTGTCAAATATATTCAGAATCCTGGACACTTCTGAATTTATATGCCCCCAATTATGACAATGAGAAATTTATCCAAAATATTCTTTTGAAAGTTGTTCAAGGATATGACAATATCTTAATTGGAGGGGATTTCAATTTTTGTCTGGATCCAATTTTAGATAGATCAGTTAAAAAAGTCGTGAAGGTCAGGGCAGCAAAAACCACCCTAGCCTTCATGAAGGACTTGAATATAATAGGTACTTGGAGATGGCAGCATCCAAGGGAAAGAGACTACTCCCTTTATTCAAAACAATATGATTCCTACTCTAGAATTGACTTATTTCTAATATCAGCTAAATTAGAAAGTAGGATCATCCAAACAGAATATGCTGCTAGACTACTATCGGACCATTCACCTTTAATTTTATCAATTGAAATGCCTGATAAACAAAAAACATTATATAGATGGTGTTTTAATCCTTTGCTGTTGAAAAGACCAGAGTTTTGCAGTTTTATTAGAGCTCAAATAGAATTGTTCTGTGAGACGAACTCACCCTCTACTGCCAATTATTTCTTATTATGGGACACATTAAAAGCATACTTAAGAGGACTTAATTGGATATGTTAAGGGTATAAAAAATAAATATGTAACAGAATTAAATAAATTGGAGGAAGAAATAACACAGAAAAAGATTGTCAGAATTTAACAACTGAGGAAAATTTTTAAAAATTAATGAATGAAAAATTAGAGTATAACACAAAACAAACCTATAGAATAGAAAAAAATGTTACTAAAATCAAAACAACAATATTATGAGGTACAGTCGACGTTTCGGGCCGAGACCCTTCATCAGGACTAACTGAAGGAAGAGCTAGTAAGAGATTTGAAAGTGGGAGAGGGAGAGGGAGATCCAAAATGATAGGAGAAGACAGGAGGGGGAGGGATGGAGCCAAGAGCTGGACAACAATGACCATGGACACCTTCAAAGCAATTGCGCAACCACCAACTGCGACTCCAGCCTTGAACTCCAGGCCGGGTCTTTATGTGCTGCTATTGTGACTCCCGTCTCCCCTTCCCCCACCACCACTCTGCAACCCCATCTCCCTCAGATCCCACCGTCAGCTTCTGGGCCCTCAGCGGCTCCATCTTCCTCTCACCCCAACCCTCCTCTCTCCACTGACACCCCCAGCCTCCCCCCTCCCCCCTCTGATCCCAGCTGTCACCTGTGCTGGGTCTTTACCATCCCCTCTGACCTTCAACTCTCTGAGGCAGAACGCTCTGTCCTCAGTAAGGGCCTCACCTTTGTCCCCCTTCGCCCACACCTCAGCGAGTTCCGCGTTCGCCATGATGCGGAACTCTTCTTCCGCTGTCTCTGTCTCCGTCTCCGAGCCTACTTCTTCGGCAAGGACTCTTCCACCCCCACCGATGACCCCTTCTCCTGTCTTCAACCCTCCTCCTCTTCATGGACACCCCGCTATGGTCTTCTGCCTGCTCTGGATCTCTTTATTGCTAACTGCCGACGGGACATCAACTGTCTTGGCTTCACCACACCTTGTTCCCATTCCAACCTTACTCCTTCTGAACGCTCTGCTCTCCACTCCCTCCACACTAATCCTAACCTTACTATTAAACCCGCCAATAAGGGGGCTGCTGTTGTAGTCTGGCGTACTGACCTCTGCCTTGCTGAGGCACAGCGACAACTCGTGGATACCTCCTCTTATTTACCCCTCGATTGTGACCCCGCTAAGGAGCACCAGGCCATTGTCTCCCACACCATCACCGACTTTATCCGCTCAGGGGATCTCCCATCCACTGCTACCAACCTTATAGTTCCCACACCCCTCACTTCCCATTTCTACCTCCTACCCAAGATCCACAAACCTGCCTGTCCTGGCAAACCTATTGTCTCAGCTTGTTCCTGCCCCACCGAACTCATTTCTGCATACCTCAACACGGTTTTATCCCCCCTTGTTCAAACCCTTCCCGCCTATGTTCGTGACACTTCTCACGCTCTTAAACTTTTCGATGATTTTAAGTTTCCTGGCCCCCACCACTTTATTTTCACCATGGATCTCCAGTCCCTATATACTTGCGTCCCCCATCAGGAAGGTCTCAAAGCTCTCCGCTACTTTTTGGATTCCAGACCTAATCAGTTCCCCTCTACCACCACTCTGCTCCGTCTAGCGGAATTAGTCCTTACTCTTAATAATTTCTCCTTTGGCTCTTCCCACTTCCTCCAAACTAAAGGTGTAGCTATGGGCACCCGTATGGGTCCTAGCTATGCCTGTCTTTTTGTTGGCTTTGTGGAACGATCTATGTTCCAAACCTATTCTGGTATCTGTCCCCCACTTTTCCTTCGCTACATCAACAACTGCATTGGCGCTGCTTCCTGCACGCATGCTGAGCTCGTTGACTTCATTAACTTTGCCTCCAACTTTCACCCTGCCTTGAAGTTTACCTGGTCCATTTCGGACACCTCCCTCCCCTTTCTAGATCTTTCTGTCTCTGTCTCTATCTCTGGAGACAGCTTATCTACTGATGTCTACTATAAGCCTACTGACTCTCACAGCTATCTGGACTATTTCTCTTCTCAGCCTGTCTCTTGCAAAAATGCCATCCCCTTCTCGCAATTCCTCCGTCTCCGCCGCATCTGCTCTCAGGATAAGGCTTTTCATTCCAGGACGAGGAAGGTGTCCTTCTTTTTTTAAAGAAGGGGGCTTCCCTTCCTCCACCATCAACTCTGCTCTCAAACGCATCTCCCCCATTTCATACACATCTGCTCTCACTCCATCCTCCCGTTACCCCACTAGGAATAGGGTTCCCCTGGTCCTCACCTACCACCCCACCAGCCTCTGGGTCCAACATATAATTCTCCGTAACTTCCGCCACCTCCAACGGGACCCCACCACTAGGCACATCTCCCAGCCCGCCCCCCCGCTTTCCGCAGGGATCGTTCCCTACGCGACTCCCTTGTCCATTCGTCCCCCCCATCCCTCCCCACTGATCTCCCTCCTGGCACTTATCCTTGCAAACGGAACAAGTGCTACACAAGCCCTTACACTTCCTCTCTTACCTCCATTCAGAGCCCCAGACAGTCCTTCCAGGTGAGGCGACACTTCACCTGTGAGTCGGCTGGGGTGATATACTGCGTCCGGTGCTCCCGATGTGGCCTTCTATATATTGGCGAGACCCAACGCAGACTGGGAGATCGTTTTGCTGAACACCTACGCTCTGTCCGCCAGAGAAAGCAGGATCTCCCAGTGGCCACACATTTTAATTCCACAGAATCAGTGGGTGATTCACTGAAAATTGATGATTTCTTGTCTAAATTACAACTTCCCAAATTGAGTCAACAAGATCAGGAAGAATTGAATACCCCTTTTTCTAGGGATGAAATTGAAAGAGTCCTAGGCTTATACAGGCTAATAAATTGCCGGGAGATGATGGTTTTCCCCCTGAATTTTATAGAGAATTTAAGGATCAATTAATTCCCCTTTTCATGAGGGTTGTGACTCAGACTGAGGAGACCCATACTCTACCGGAATCCTTTTCAACAGCAATTATTACGTTAATTCTTAAGAAGGATAAGGATCCGCTAAAACCGGCATCTTATAGGCATATCTCACTTTTAAATGCAGACTATAAAATTATAGCAAAGGCATTGGCTAATAGATTAGCTCGATATCTGCCAAAATTGATCAAATCCGATCAAACAGGATTTATTAAAAATAGACAATTATCTGATAATATTGGCAGACTATTGACTGTACTACATTTAGCTAGGACGAAGGTAGACCTGACTGTAGCAGTGGCTTTAGATGCTGAAAGGGCCTTTGATAGACTCAAATGGGATTTTTTATTTAAAACAATGGAAAAATTTGGTCTAGGCCAAATATTCATAAACTGGGTAAGAGCACTTTACCTTCAGTCTAAGGCCAAAATAATTACGAACGAGCAGATTTCATCAGTTTTCTCTCTACATAGGTAGTAGACAAGGTTGCCCACTATCTCCAGCTCTATTTGTTCTGGCAATAGAGCCATTGGCTGAGGCTGTTAGATGGGATCCAGACATAAAGGGGTTTAAAGTGGCCCAGGAAGAATATAAAATTAATTTATTTGCTGATGACATTTTAGTATATTTGGCTGACCCGGCTGGCTCTTTGGTAAGACTTAGGACCTTGCTGGACAATTATGGTATAGTCTCGGGATATAAAATAAATTGGAATAAAAGTGAAATTTTACCTTTAGGTAGAGGAGACTATGCCCAATATCAATATGGTACTCAGTTTAGATGGGTTAATTTCAACATGAAATATCTGGGGATTAAGTTTAATCGTAATTTGGATGACCTTTATAAACTTAATTATCTCCACTTGCTGCGGAATGTCGAGGAGGACCTACGTAGGTGGATAAACCTTCCCATCACATTGATGGGCAGGGTAAACTGTATAAAAATGAAGATAATGCCAAGACTTCAGTATTTTTTTCAGTCTTTACCTATCCTATTACACAATAACTTTTCTAAGATTCTCAATGGACATATTCATCTATTTTTATGGTCAGGTAAAATATCTAGAATCTCCATGGAAAAAATGACTTGGGACTATAAATTGGGAGGGTTAAAATTACCAGATCTTAAAAAATATTATTTAGCTGCATGTTTTATTGCTTCTTTTTTTGATGAGACAACTATTCCTTCTTGGGTTACAATTGGCTTACATATGGTAGAAGAGATGGCAGAAGAATTTATATATAAATGGGACTCCAAATTAATTAAAAAGAAAACAAACAATCCTCTACTGAGGCATGTAATTTATATCTGGGAAAAAATTAAACAATTTATAGGTCTAAAAAAAGGACTATCCTCAAAGACGCCTCTATCTCAGAAGAGATTAATACCCATGACCCTGGATAATAAATTTCTAGTCACCTGGTATCAACGCAGTATCAGGCACATTGAAGATTGTTATAATCAGCAGAAGCAATTTATGTCTTTTGAGGGACTTAAAAATAAATATAATTTATCTAATAACACATTCTTCTGCTATCTCCAATTACGATCTTTTTTGAGGGACTGTTTGGGTCCATCACTGGCCCTACCAAGGTGCTCAGACATGGAGATTCTAATTCGAAAGGGGAATACAACTAAATTTATTTCTAATATGTATTCTTTATTCCACGACCAATGCCCAAAGTTTGGTATATACAGATTGAGGGAGAGATGGGAGTCGGATTTGGGCATTGTAATTGATCGCCAATGTTGGTCACATCTACGTTTGGATAGTGTTATCGCTCTTATCAACTCTAGATACAGAATGATACATTTTAATTTTTTACATCAGTTGTATCTCACACCTGAAAAATGCATACAAATAAACCAGAAGTTTCTGACAAGTGTTTCAGGTGTGGCATAGATGTTCATACCTTTTTGCATTCCACCTGGCTATACACGAAACTGAGATCTTTTTCGATAGATCTGGGGGAGGTACTGGGAAAGATTCTGGGGATGGATTTCCCTCTAGACCCAGAATTGTTTGTTCTGGGGAACTTAGCAGTTTTGAAAGTTAACCTCCCCAGGAATAAATCGAAATTTATTAAAATTACGTTGTCAGTGGCCTGGAAACGCATAGCGGTAACATGGAAATTCAATTCCCTTGTACATATTGATTGTTGAAATAAAGAAATGCAAAGTTGTATACTCCTTGAGAAGATTACTTATACCCTTAGGAATGGATACACTATGTTCATTGAGATTTGGCAACCATATTTGGATTGCTTAAATGCCCAAATTGTTTAATCTATTTATTTTAATTTTTTAGAATTAATATATCTCTTATTATAAACTAGTTTCTTTAATTTGTATTTTAAACTGACCTTTGAGAGCTGGATGCCTGCTCTTCTTTTTCTTATTTTTTCTCTTTTCTTTTTTCTTCTCTCTTTCCTCTGTCTTTTATGTTTTTTTCCCTCCTTTTTTTTCTAAATGCGGGGAGATGGTGTTGGGATAGGTGTTCTTTTTTTTTCTTTTGGACTTATTAATGTATTTGAATTATTTTTTTCAACATGTATTATTTGTTGTATTAATTGAGTCCTTATATTTCTGCTTTAAAAAATTAAATAAAATATTTTTAAAAAAGAGTGGTCACCCTGACCTCACCTCATGATACATTATCAGAGAAAGCCATTATGTCTTGTATTCTGAGCCATAATTAAGCTTAAGAGGATTGTTATCTAAGAACGATGGGGAATTCATAACCCTAGGTTAATTTCCAACATAAAGAAAAGAAACATATTGATAAGGAGTTTGTTTGACTGTATCAAAGTAAATTTCAGCATCTGATACTTTTTTTAAATTACCAGTGGAGTTACAAAGATTTTGGAATTAAGCATCAATGTTTGTGATTGCCCAAGGGAGTCAAACACTGAATCCCAAACACAACTATTCATAGATGCTGCTTGACCTGCTGAGTTCCTCCAGCATTTTGTGTATGTTACAACAGATCTCCATTTTGCTTTTCCCTTTTAGACCATTCTGTTGATGTTTCAGTAACTCTAGTATTTGCAATTATGAGTGTCCACTTTGGACATAAACAGAAGTAAGATGTAGACATTCACCTCTATAATGCACAGTTGATGTTGGTTGTGCAGAAATTTGTCCCAGAATCTCCTGACTGACAGTGTAGCTAAGAAGCACCTTAACTGGTGGAAATACAATGCACTGTTAAATTAGTTATGATGATATCCCAGCTTAAGGTCTTTTGATTAATATTCAAAGGTTTGTGTGAGTCTACTGTAAGGAAGTTGGTGCAGTTTCAGTTCTGCATGGATAATAATTAATTTAGACTATACGACCATAAAGCATAGGAGCAGAATTAAACCATTTGGCCTATTGAGTCTACTCTGCCATTTCATCATGGCTGACTCATTTTTCTCTCAACCCCATCCTCCTGCTTTCTTCCCATATCCTTGTACGCCCCGACTAATCCAGAACCAATCAACCTCCGCCTTAAATACACCCAGTGATCTGGTCTCCATAGCTGCCTATGGCAACAAATTCCACAGATTCACCATCCTCTGGCTCAAAGAATTCCTGCTCATCTGTGTTCTAAGTGGATGTCCCTCTATTATGAAGCTGTGCACATTGGTCCTAGACTCCCCCTACTATAGGAAACAATCCTCTCTACATCCACTCTATCAAGGCCTTTCAACATTCGATAGTTTTCAGTGAGATCACAGCTCACTTTTCTAAACTCCAGCAAGTACAGGCACAGAGCCATCACATGTTCCTCATAGGATAACCTTTTCATTCCCAGAATCATTCTCATGAACTCTCTCCAATTTCAGCATATCCTTTCTTAGATAATGAGCCCAAAACCACTCACAGTGCTCCAAATGAGGCCTCTTCACTGCCTTATAAAGCCTCATCCATACATTGTTGCTTTTATGTTATTGTCCTCTCGAAATGAATGCTAACATTGCATTACTTTCCTCACCACTGACTCAACCTACAAGTTAACAAGGGATTCCTACAAAATGACTCCCAAGTTCCTTTGCACCTCAGATTTTTCTTCCCATTTAGAAAATAGTATACTCTTTTCTTTCTTTCTACCAAAGTGCATGACCATACACTTCCCTACACTATATTCCATCTGCCACTTCTTTGCCCATTGTCCTGATCTGTTTAAGTCCACCTGCAGCCTCCCTTCTTCCTTAGCACTAGCTGCCCCTCCACCTACCGTCATATCATCTTCAAACTTTGCCACAAAGCCATCAATTCTGTCATCCAAATCATTGACATACAACATAAAGATAAGCAGTCCCTACAGCGAACCCTGTGGAACACCAATAGTTACTGGCAGCCAATCAGAAAAGGCTCCCTTTATTCCTATTCTTTGCCTCCTGCCAATCAGCCAATGCTCTATCTATGCTTGTATCTTTCTTGTGAGACCATGGGCTCTTATTTTGCCAAGCAGCTTCATGTGTGGCACCTTGTCAAATGCCTTCTGAAAATCCAAGTATACAACATCCACTGAATCTCCTTTGTCTATCCTGCTTGTTATTTCTTCAAAGAATTCCAACAGATTTTTCCCTTAAGGAAACCCTGCTGACTATGGCCTATTTTATCATGTACCTCCAAGTACCCCGCATCCTCATCATTAACAATCAACTCCAATATCTTCCCAACCACTGAGGTCAGGCTAACTGGCCTATAATTCCCTTTCCTCTGCCTCCCTTTCTTGAAGAGTGGAGTGACATTTGCAATTTTCCAGTTCACCGGAACCATGACAGAATCTATTGATTCTTGAAAGGTCATTAACTAATTCTCTTCAGATATCTCAGAACACTGCAGTGTAGTCCACCTGATCCAGATAACATCTTCCTTCAGACTTTTCAGGTTCCTAAGCTCTCTCTCCCTAGTAATAGCAACAATACTCACTTCTGCCCCAGACAATCTCAAACTTCTGGCATCCCCTTGTGTCTTCCACAGCGAAGACTGATGCATGATACTTAATTAATTCACTATTTCCTTGTCCTCCATTGCTATCCCTCCAACATTATTTTCCAGCAGTCCGATATTTACTCCTCCCTCTCTTTTGTTCTTTATATATCTGAAGAAATTTTTGGTATCCTTTTTGATATTATTGTCTTGTTTACTTTCATATTTTATCTTTTCCCTCCTTGTAGCTTTTTAGTTGCCTTCAGTTGGTTTTTCAAGCTTCCTAATCTTCTGACTTCCCATTAATTTTTGCTCTCTTATATGCTTTCTCTTTTGCTTTTGTGT
Source organism: Mobula birostris (assembly GCF_030028105.1). Taxonomy (NCBI): domain Eukaryota; kingdom Metazoa; phylum Chordata; class Chondrichthyes; order Myliobatiformes; family Myliobatidae; genus Mobula; species Mobula birostris. The sequence goes on from NC_092373.1 coordinate 155,201,817, forward strand.
TGGCTTTGACCTCCCTTGTCAACCTGCTACTTCTTCTTTGGGATGTATACGTCCTGCACCTTCTGATATGTTTCCAGAAACTATGGCATTTGCAGGTCTGCTGTCATCCCTGCTAATGTCCCCTTCTACTCAACTTTATTTAGCTCCTCCCTCATGCCTCTCTAATTTACTTTACTCCACTGTAATACTGATACATCTGACTTTCATTTCTCTCTTTCATTTAGGAGTGATTTTTATTCTGTGTGGTCTTTTGTTAAATCAATCAATTATTCTTTTACTGTTGCCTTTCTACAGCATTATAATACATAATATTTATGAACTTCGCAATTAAGATTCAGTCAACTGACCAGTGATCCCATATCTTCCTTCAGAAATGAATTTCTAGAGCTGGCTATCGGAAGAGAGATCTAATCATTTGCCTTATCTTGTCCCAGAGAAGTCCGTGGAAGAAGATTGTTTTTGGTAAGTGAGGTTCAGTGTTACCAGCTAAAATGATTAGGTGACTTGTATTTGCATTTGTATTGCTGAATATGAGTAAAATGCTCAGTAAAATTGTCATAAAACCAAGCAATTGCCTGGACTCTTTCAATGTTGTAGAGCCAGTTAAAGTATTTCTGCTTTGGAAATGATTATAATCACTGCCATGTTAACAATTTTTTCCCTGTGAGGAGGCCTAACCTAGTCTACAATCATTTCTGAATCCATTCCTATGAAGGATCAAGGTCAGTGTCAGCCCCAAGGCCATTGTGATAACTTAAATGCTGCTACTTGCATTGCAATTTATGTGATTTACGGGCAAACTGTTGGCATCTGTTTCCCCTCTGGATAGCTGCTGCACTTGTATTTCTGGGAGGTCTTAAATCCAAATACTAACCCAAATCATGCCTGCTTAACTCCTGGATCAGATAGTTTCAAGCATTTCCAAAATTGTCGTATCAATAATCATTGTGAGTGTTTATGTTGTTCTGTATTAGTTTGTGCTAAAATGAGGTCATTAAACCTTTTATTGTCACGTGCTAATTGTGTGAATTTTCCCTGAAAGTCTCTCATTGTCTCTTCACCTTTGATGTGGAGATTCCACTGGGGCTCCTGAACAAGCAGGACCTCTCTCCAGGTATACAGGAAGCAACACTTGCAAAATGCTAAAGGAACACAGAGTCTCGGCCCAAGGGTTGACTGTAGATTCCCCTCCATAGATGCTGCATGTCCTGCTCAGTTCTCCCAGCATTTTGTGTGTGTGTTGCTACCTCTCTCTAGGTGTTCTTCTCTTTCATCAGGATCTCGAGGGTTGTGCAGGAAATGCAGGTTGCCCAATTCCATGCCTGTCATTCCATTTTGTTGAAGAGTTTTCCGTATCCTGATCAAAGGCCCTCAGGCTTCCAACAGTGGTTTGATGCAATAAGGACTGTCCTTTAAGAGAGACATACAGTATGTCACAGATTTCTACAAGCCACTCCACCAGACTCTTGAGACTGCACCCTATTAAGTGAGATGGGAATATCACCAGGCAACAAGGCTGGTTCCCATGTACATTGACATTTTACCCATTATTTTCATAACAAATTTACTTCCTTGTTTTGGTACACATTTGCACTCTTTATAAAATAAATGCACATAGTTATTGGGTAGATAGTGAATTATTAATATGATATTATCTGCTCCATAATTCCTATCGCAGCCTGTGACCTTGATCTGAAATAACATGCACATTACTCATCCATCCTTTCTCTATTTCTCTCTTCTCCCAATATCAGATCTCAACTTACTTGCTCTGTTAATCTATTGTAGCGAGTGGGAATTACTGCAACTGATGTTTAATAAAGGTGGAACCAGAGAGGGTTCTGGCACCTTAAATCACATCCTAAAGCTAATGTCTCAAAATAATTAAAGCAGTCAGCAATTCTAGCCATACTTTATCTTAATCTACAGAGTATGCCATTTAATTGGGGACTTTAAATATGTACCTAATATTTCAACCTTGGGCTTATCATGAATGACTTTACTGTCATATTCAATTAAAGATTTCTGTTGAAGACGGTAGGTCATTTTTTCTTCTCTCTCTTAAAGATATGCTATAGATGGTAAATGCTAAATAAATAAACAATCATCAAAGTTAATATTTAAAGGATTCTGGAATTGTTGAAGCAGTCCAAATCTGAAGGGTGTAATTAAATTACTATTGATCAAAAAATTATCCATGGATGCTAACATGATCAGTTTAATCTCATCCTGTGCATCCTGTGCATAATATGCAGATTCCCATATGGAGAGAACTAGTGTGAGGTCAGTGATTTAACATGGCTTGCTGAAACTGTGAGACAGTAACTCTGTTAACTGCATCACACTGCTGAGCATGGGCTGACCTGATCTGAACTTGCATTTTCTGTTAGAACGTACAACTGACCTGACTTGACTTAAGGCTGACACACTTAGTCTTGTACTCTTGGGTAAGATCAGGTTCTGAAATACGGAGTTCAGCACTCCCGGGAAAGAATGAAGCTTTATTGATTTAGAGAAGAAGATGGCACCAGCAAACAACACAGCCAATGGCAACATCTTTCAGATGGCTCACAAAAATTTTCACTTCTTTTACATGTTCTTTTCTGTTTCAAATATGGTTCTGCTACTGTTGGAGCCTGTGATTTACATTTTGGTGGTGTGTCCTCAGGCCGATTGAGTGATCTGGTGCTTTGCTATCTCTGAGTGAGTTCAGGGAGGCTTTGAACAAAGTGTGCGACCTTGAGGTCAAGAAGACTGGAGCTGGGGGTGTGAGCCCATGACCGACTCAATTTCTCACCAATCCTGCTAATTAAAGCATCAAGGAAGATTGAAAATGATCAAGGATGAGAGAGGAAGGCAGGCAGGTGTTCAGCACTGTCTACCTGTGTTTGAATGCTCTATCTCTCTCTCTCTCTCTTTCTCACTCTCTCGCTCTCTCTCACTCTCTCACACTCTCTTTCTCTCTCTCACTCTCACTCTCACTCTCACTCTCTCAGTCTCTCTCTCTCTCCCTCTCACTTGTTACTTCCAGAGGAATGTCCCTGTGTTCAAGTGGTTTCTCTCTCCCCTTCTCTCTAGGATTGAGTGCTGGAGTCCTGGGACTTGGGCAAGGTTTTAATCAATGTCCTTTGTGGATTGGACTCTGTAGTTCACATTATGATGTGTTTCTGGTGTCTGGTCACTTTTTTTCTTGTTACTATTTTCTGCTGTTTTGACTGGGGCGGACTGGATCTGCTGCCTGAGTTAACGAGCGACACAGTGCTAGATTGAATTGAACTGAGCTAAACTGAATATGCATGTATCTTTCAATGACTTTGGGGGCTGGTGTTTTATATTCTGTCTTTTTCACTTATTTTTGTTTCCGTTTGCATGATTTGTTTTTTTTGTGCATTGGGGTTTGATGTTTTTCTTTGTTTCATGGCTGTCTGTGATAAGGCGAATCTCAGGGTTGTAGACTGCATACCTACTTTGAAAATAAGTGTACTTTGAATCTTTGAAAAAGCGGTATTACCACTTGGTGGCTCAAAGCATATTTGCAACCAGATGGATATCTTTTCATGAATGTCACTCTGCTGAATACTGAAGGCATGGGGTCACACAATACCTTGGAAACTGTGTCATATAGAGTTACTCATGACCGTGGGCTCATCAATGTAAGTGGTCTTACATAGCATACAAAGCTTGAGTGGGTATAATTTAAGAGTGAACTTGCCTGGGGAGGTCTTAATGCTGGGGTCCAGTACTCAGACTGTGTCAGGAGATGATCTTTAAAATAAATATATGATTCTTGTTTTCCCAAGGTCATGACACCCACCATAAAGTTAGTTTTGATTCTGAGCTCACTCTGAAACAACAAACCATTGTAAACCTCCCCACCTCCCATTACCTGATCCAGTCTGGTGGATCACTCCTTCGACTAATAGATTTTCTCTACATCAGAGGTTCTCTTTGCTCTTGTTATCATCTGTGCACTCTGCTTTTGCCGATAGGGTTGTCAGCTCGCAAGCGCAGGAATATTATGCCCAAATTTTTATCAAGGCTTGTAGATTAAAAACAGTATTGATTACATCCCTCACAGCCTATATAACACACAGTACCAGTTTTTGTAAAGTTTCTTGACCAACTGAGCTACTCTGATTCAAGGTGGTTATGAATTCCTACTGCATACTTTAGTAACGCAGGTTTAGTTGAAAAATGGAGTTTTATATCAGGAGGAGTTGTGAGTGGGAGATAACACAGGATGGGCTGCAACTGGTAAATGATGCAGATGTCTGCCCCACAACAGACTGGCAATTGAGTGACAATTTGTGCTACTGGGCTTCTATGTGATTCTGCACAGCTTTGAACCAGACAATCCACTGCGTTTTTCATTGAAAGCATTTTCTTGTATAATGAAGAATGAGTCACATACCTTGCTTAACTTATTGTTGGTTTATTTTATATCTATCTAATTAGGTGGATGGAGTTAATTGGCACAACATGGAACACACACAACATGCCGAAGGAACTCAGCAAGTTAGGCAGCTTCAATAGAAATGAATACATAGTTGACATTTCGGGCCAAGGCCCTTCATCAGGACTGGAAAGGAAGGGGAAAAAGCCAGAATAGGAAGGCGGGGAAAGGGGAAAGAGTACATGTTGGAAGATGATAGGTGAAAGCATATGAGGAGGTAGGTAGATGGATGGGGGAGGGGGATAAAGTAAGAAGCAGGGAGGTGATAGATGGAAGAGGTAAAGGTCTGAAGGAGAAGGAATCTGATAGGAGAATACAGGGAACTTTGGGAGAAAGTAAGGAGGAGGGGCTGCAGAGGGAGATGATGGTAGGTGAGGAGAAGAAAAGAGGTAATAGGTGATTTAGAATGGGGAATGGAAAAAGAGAGAAGGGGAAGTGGGTAGAATTAGCAGAAGTTTGACAAATTGATGCCAATGCCATCAGGTTGGTGGCTATCCTAATGGAATAAGTAATGTTGCTTTTTCAACTTTGTTGTGGCCTTATTGTGGCAGTAGAAGAGGCCATGGTCCAAGATGTCGGAAATCGACTTGAATTGAAATGAATGGCCACCAGGAAATCCTGCCTGTTGTGGTGGATTGAGCACAGGTGCTGAATGAAGCAATCCCCCGATCTATATTAGGTCTCACCATCTCACTGATGTAGAGGAGGCTACACCAGGAGCACTATATGCAATAGATCACCCTGACAGACTCTCAGGTGAAGTGTTGCCTCACCTGGAAGGACTTTTTGGGACTCTGAATGGGGTTGAGGGAGGATATGTAAGGGCATGTGTAGCACTTGTCTCCCTTACAGGGGTAAGTGGCAAGAGTGAGGTCTGTTGGGGAGAGATGAGTGGACATGGAAGACAGATAGAAAGCAATCTCTGTGGAAAGCAGAGAGTGGGGGTGGGAGGGAAAGGTGCTTAGTAGGATCCCTTTGTAGGTGATGGAAATTTTGTAGAATGAGATACTGGATATGGAGGCTTGTGGGGTGGTAGGTAAGGACAAGAGGAACCCTATCCCTGTTAAGGTGGCGGGATGATGGGGTAAGTGCACACGTGTGAGAATTAGGGGAGATGTGCGAGAGGGAAGCATCGATGGTGGTGGAAGGGAAATCCTATTCATTGAAGAAGGAGAACTTTTCAGATGTTCTAGAATGGAAAGCCTCATCCCGAGAATAGATGTGGCAGAGACAGAGGAACAGAGAGAAGGAAATAGCGTTGTTACAAGTGACAGGGTGGGAAGAGGTATAGTCAATATAGGTGTGAAAGTCAGTAGATTTATAGAAAATATCAGAAGATAGTCTGTCTCTAGAGTTGGAGACAGGAGATAGAGAAAGGGGAGAGGGATATCAGAGATGGACATTTAGAAAGTCAGAACAACATTTAACATGGCTAAATGCTCTGCTGACTTTCTAAATTATTATCCATATTAGGCAAGAATCAATAGACACGCAAAGTAATTAGTAAACTAATGCTGCATGTATAAAATCATGGAAATGATAGCTTGGTGGTTAGACTGACTCAGTACAACTGAATCTTAAAATTTCCTTTGAAACTTAAGCAAAATTCTCAATTCCCTTATCCAGTGCCAACCAATTAATGCATTTTTCAAGGTAGAAATTTCTCAGCTTTCAAAGCTGTTGAATCATTTAATAATAAATAATTCATTGAGCTGGTGGCATTTAAAAAATATTGATCAATGGAGATTTTGAAGAAAATGAGCCACAGATAATAAAACATGAATAAACAATTAATATTGTCCTCCAAAAGGAACAAAGGGAGTGTACCAGCTTCACTCCAAGGGAGTCAGTCCTTTTTCATCTAGCATCCAATTGTTTGGGCAGGTGGAAGATCAGCTATGTGCCTCTAACTGAGACTGTGTGGACTGCCTTATTCCACTACTGAAGAGCCAAGCCAAGAATTCTGACTTAAAAACTAAGTGCAGGCAATGCTTAGCAGGGCCGTGGCGTCAATGTAGATGGAAACAGAGTAAACACTTCAGGTCAATAATGTTTCATTAGAACTGTTAATTTTGTTTCCTTTCTACTGATACTGCCTGACCAGCCAAGTATTTCCAGCATTTCTCCTTTTACTTTGTTCTTAGATTGATGTGGCTGTGATCATAGCTGGGAATTTTTATTTTCTTCCTAACGTTAGTAGGTAGCCACATTTTCCTTGAATCATTCCCAAATTTTCTAGGTGGATTAGGTTTTTACATGAGAATCCAATCCCGGAACCTCCATTCCCAGATCCTATAATAGAGTGTGGTTGTTGAAATTGATGGTTAACCAGCAAATGCAGCGCCAGGTTGGTTTGTGTACAGAACCAGTACGCTGCTCAAAATCTGATCAATGTTTTTACGGGTTCTCTCAGTTACTGTTTGAGTGACATCAGCAACATCATTAATGAAAGGTATTAGCTGTGCACTTGCCATGTTCATAAGGCAACACTTTAACCAGGCCAAGTGACAAGCATCTTACTGACAAATTTACTGGCATCATGGTCTGGTATAGCAATTTGAATGCATGGGAATGTAAAAAGCTGCAGTGAGCTGTAAACTCAGTCCACTATATCCCTGGCACTTCCCTCCCTACCATCGGCAATATGTGCAGATCATCTTCCTGCAGCTACCTTTAGAAAGAAGGCACAGAAGCCTGAAGTCCCACACCACCAGCTTCAAGAACAGCTACTTCCCTTCAACCGTTGGGTTTTTGAACCACATTGCATAATCCCAATCACTACAGGCAGTCCCCGGGTTACGAACAAGTTCCGTTCCTGAGTCCGTCTTTAAGTTGGATTTGTACATACGTTGGAACAGGTAATCCGGTATTATTTAGCGTCAGTTAGTCAAACGTTTGTCTTAGTATATAGTATATATTTTACCTATGCATATAAAACACTTAAGAAACATATGTATTTCAATAATTAAATCAGTGTGTTGCTTAGTAATAATTGTAGCTTTCATCGGGGCAGGGCCTTTCACATGTTCCATTATTCTCACTTTATACTTTATCTTTTAAAATTGTTCCGATTGTTGACCGACTGTAGCTTAACGCTTTTCCAATGACCGATGGCGTTTCACCACTTTCCGATCGCTTATTATTTCCACTTTATTTTCAATCGTGATCGCTTTCCGTCAATGGAACAGAAACACTGTAGATTCAGCTCCCCTGGGTCCTAAAGTCCACCCGTGCTGAGACAGGTTAAATGGGACAAGTGGGGGCGGTGCTGACTGGATACGGGGTGGGGGTGGGGGTCAGGATGAATCTTGCTACGAAAAATTTAAAGCCAAATACAAAGTTACATACTCAACACAATGTTAATGGCAACGACTTAAAATGGCGGGCGGTGTTGTGATCCGACTTAAAATGGCGGACGGCGTTCTTCCTCTGTTCGTAAGTACGAGTTGTTTGTAAGTCGGACGTTCGTAACTCAGGGACTGCCTGTACCCCAGTGGAGGAACACTGTGACAACTTCGCTCTACAAAGGATTAATTTTGGTACAGTATTAATTTTGCTTTTTCTTGTATTATTTTTGCATAAATTCTTTGTGGAGTTGCAACCTGAAAATAGTTACTCTGTACTTTGTTCAGCAATGTCCCTGGAAAAAAGTTCTTTCAGACAGGTAGAGGTCAGAGGAGCTCACCACCCAGGAAGATTAGAACATTGGTAGGAAACTGGTATGATACAATTCCATGATATATTATCTTCCAAAATTTTCTTTCTGCAAGCATTCCAGACCACTAAGCTCACACAAGGTGGGTACCCAAGGAAAGCTTATAGAGTTCTGTATATTCACATAGGATCCAACTCTTTGGCAAAAGTTCCTTGAAAAGCAAGAAAAATGCCATTAAAATATAAAAACTAATGTCAAAACTGTACAGAATATGATTTCTTGAAAGCTAAGTTTTCTGAATAATTACTCATAGATCACACATACTTTGAGATTGAAAGTGGCTGTTTCTTCTATCTTGTGTACTCTACATATCAGCACTCTGATTTACTACCTTTCTGATTTGCTATTTGTGGGGATGGCAGCACTCAGTGTTCCCAAAGTTCATCTACAAGCAAACGATCTTACTCTTTTAACAGAGGAGCTACTGAAGGTGTGAAAGCAGTGTGAACACAAACATCACTTTGACCAAAATGTTGGAAACTTTGCACATTTTTACTGTCTAGGTTTATCTTCTTTACATTTAAACTCCAGTAGCATTGCAATAGAAGTCAATGTGTCATTAAATTGCTGGTGTGCCTGCTTGTTTGCTTCCAGCACAACCAGATCCCATGGTAGACCTGATCTTCATGCCTTCTCTTGTTGGTATATAGATCCAATGAACAACAACCAGAAGGCATGGATTTAATGTTTGCAAAATTGTTTCTAACGAGAGTGAAGTAAACAGTAGTTGTAAAATTGAGACACAATTTACAGTGATATAGTTATGACAGTGAATTTATTTACATACTGGTTATCTTTGGGACACATCTATGAACTTCACATGCTTTGAGTTACTTTGATATACCAACACTGTTGTTGTGCAGACAGACATTGGAAACACTTCATATGAAGCAAATTGCCACAAACACCAAACGAAAGAGCAGTAACATGGAATGTGGAGAGTTGGACGAGACAAAATGGACAAAATAGACAAAATAGCTGCTACTCTACAAAGGCTTCCATGACCTATGGGCAGTTGTGCATGAAAGTCACACTTTGAAGAGTAATTCACAGGTTCAAAAGTCTTAAGAACAAAAGGTTTCCAAATCAGTTCTTATGGTAAAGCTTATTGTAACCGGCATTCCAAAATACAAATAAAGCACCCTTCCATTCACACAAGACAAACAATCAATGAATGTGAATGTTTGATCTCTATCTGTTACAAGTATTCTACAAGCTCCAGAGAAATTAACAAGTGATCTGTTATCTGACTCCAGTTCATGAGGATTTCCCTGAGAGAATGTTGATGAATTTATTTCTTGTATTGTGAAGTAAAATGACTTAAAGCCACTTAGGAAATATGGCTCTGTAGGGACAAATGCTAGTGGGCTACAGCAGCTGCTATGTTCTCAGGGTTTCATAACACAGGAATCATGATGTATTGCAAACATAAGTAACTGCAGTCTTACTGCTGAATACAGATGAACATGGTTTATAATCACGATGCGGTAGTACAGCTACTAAACTTGCATTCAGGGTTCAACACCACTGATGCAGAATTCACTGATGATTGAATTCAAATTTGTAAAAATGCTGGTTTTCATGAGAGTAACTGTGAAACTATCCAAAGGTATATTAACCCCTTCTGGTTCACTAATGTACTTCAGGGAAGGAGAATTTCTGTCCTTCCATTGTCTAGCCTATATGACTCCAGAGCCACCAATATGCTAACTGACAGAATCGGTCTGTGACTGATGCCATAACATCTGTCATGCACCTGACCCTGATACACTTAGAAAACAAGGACACTCATGTCAGAATGCTGTTTCAGAATTTTAGTTCAGCATTCAACACCATTGTCCCAGAGATGTTGGTGAACAAACTCCCACTCTTCGGTCTAAGTACACCACTGTGCCACTAGGTGTTGGACTTCCTAACGAACAGACCTCAGATAGTCAGATGCACAGTTGCTCCCCCCTCCCCATAATTCTCCATACGAGTGCCCCCCAGGGCTGTGTGCCGACTCCATTGCTGTACACTCTGCATGGCCGTACACCTAAGAAATCACATTGTCATGTTCGCCGATGATATGTCAGTGGCGGGTCTCAATGGCAACGATGATGAGCTGGCCTACAGAGACGAGGTTGTGTAATCACATGGAGGCCTGGCGCCAGGCAAATAACCTCTTCTCCAATGTCAATAAGACAAAGGAAATGGTTATGGACTTCAGGAGAATCACACTGCCTTTTACATCAGCAGCAAAACAGTGAAAACTGTGAGCAGTATCAGAACTCCTGGGAGAGCGCATCTCAGGATACCAGACCACATTTTATACAATCAAGAAAGCTCACCGATGCCTCTACTTTCTGAGGCTAGAGAAAGCTGATTATGCACATCTAAACACATGTCATTCTACAGATGCACAGTAAAGAGCATCATAACAAGCTGCATCACTGCGTGGTACAGAAACTGCACTGTGGCAGATAGGAAGGCTCTACCACAGGCAGTCCAACTGCCCAATGCATCAACGCACCAGCCTACCCAGCATCAAGTACATATATACAGAGGGGTGCTGTAAAAAAGGTGCAGGTGACAGAGGTTTGTGTAGGGAAACACCTTCTATATAGTAATCACAATGCCATTAGTTTTAGATAACTATGCAATAAAATAGGTCTGGTCTGTGAGTTGAAATTCTATATTGGAGAAAAGCCAATTTTGATCGTATCAGAAAGGATCTGGCAGGTGTAGAATGGGACAGGCCGTTCTCCGCCAAAGGTGTACTTGGAGGCCTTCAAAAGTGAAATTTTGAGAGGACAAATCTTAAATGTGCCTGTCAGAAAAAAAAAGGTAAAGATAACAGATGTCAGGAACCTTGGTTTTCAAATGAGAATGAGGTCCTGGTTAAGGGGAAAAAAAAAGGAAGTGCATAGCAGGTATAGGCAGGTACGAACAAATGAGGTGCTAATAGAGTATAAGAAATGCAGGAGAACACTTGAGAAAGAAATCAGGAGGGCAAAAAGAATCAATCTATGTAAGCTATCTTCTGTAATTATATTTATTGTATTTTTCATTATTGTATTCTTTATCTTATTGTGTTTTTTTGTGTTGCATCAGATTCAGGGTAACAATTATTACGTTGTCCGTTATACTAGTGTACTGAAAATGACATTAAACAATCGTGTGATTTAAATCTTAATCACCTCAGTTCTAAGGCAAACAGGAATGGACAGTAAATGTCAATATTGCCAGTGATAACTCAGTCTTAGAACAAATAAAAAAAATCATAATAATTCATTGTAACACGCAGAATTGGAGAAACATAGCAGGTCAGGCAGCATCTTTGGAGGGATCAGGATGAGAGTTCGATGTCACTCCAAGGTCATAGGCTGCAAAGATTCAGCATGTCTTTTCTTTAAACAGTGAATGAAGTTACAATTAAATTATAAGAATTCTGGAATATTACAGACAGAAGGTCTTTTGCATTTCAGGATATTTGAAAGAATCATCAAATTAGTTCCACTCCCTGAAGTTCTCTGCATTTTTTCCCCTTTCAAATGTATACTCAAATCAATTTTGAGAATTGAATCTGCTTTTGACACTCTTGCAATGATTACATCCCAATCTCACCAATTCTTTGTGTAATACAACCAACTAGGGATTATTTTGTCAAACCAAGAGTTTTGCTTCACAAATAATATTATTTATTTCACTGTAATTACAGGTTCTTAGCCCAGTGCGCTAAGCAGAATCAGAGCAATTGAACAATGATGGAATTAGATTTGTCAGTACTTAATGATGGAAAGATGAGCACTTTTTTTTAGATTATGAGGACACTCAGTCCTCGTTTATTGTCATTTAGAAATGCATGCATTAAAAAATGATCCAATGTTCCTCCAGAAAGATATCACAAAACCACAGGACAAACCAAGACTAACTGACAAAACCACATAATTATAACATATAGTTCCAACAGTGCAAAGCAATACCATAATTTGATAAAGAGCAGACCATGGGCACGGTAAAAAAAAAGTCTCAAGTCCCGATAGCCCCATCATCTCACGCAGACGGAAGTGCCGCAAACTTGCTGATGCATTGGAGTACCCGACCGCAGCCGACTCTGAGTCTGTCCGAAAACTTCGAGCCCCTGACCAGCCCTCCGACACTGAGCACCAAGCACCATCTCTGCCGAGCGCTTTGACCCCGCCCCAGCCGCCAAACAACAAGCAAATTCTGGATCACACAGTAGCAGTGGCGGCGAAAGAAGCATTTCAGAAGGTTCACCAGATGTTCCTCCGTATTCTCATGTCTCTGTCTATCAAATCAGGATTGTGCACGGCATCCTACTTGACAAATAACAGTTATCATTCATCGGAGTGGCCACTGCAAGCTGTGTTGCACCACCATTTAAGAACCAATGTTAGAATAGTGATAGAACCCCTTAGTTACAAGAGGAATCTGGGAGCACATCTCTTGTAACTTTATTCAGGAATAATATTTCAGGTGTTTTTGTTTCACCATAGAGTCATGGTGTTATAGAGCACCACAGCAGATAAACAAGCCCTTCGGTCCATCTAGTTCATACTGAACTATTATTCTGACTAGTCCAGTTGACCTGCAACTGGACACTGGACCATAGCACTCCATACTACTCTGTCCATGGACTTATCCAAATTTCTGTTAAGTATTGACATTGAAGCTGCATATCCAACTTCTGCTGGCAGCTCATTCCTCACTCTTACCACACTCTGAGTGAAGAAGCTCCCCCTCATGTTTCCCAATCACCTAGCAGAAGTATGTGAAGAGAGCTACCTTTTCAGTCAGGTCTGCACTCAAGATTTAAAAGGCAGAACTTCGTGTCTGTTTTTCCAGTGTTGGACTATGACCAATCATCAAGTGGGAGTATGTGAAGAGAGCTACCTTTTCAATCAGGTCCACTTGCAAAATTTAAAAAAGCAGAGCTGCACAGCAGCTTTTCGGAGTCGGACTGCGACCAGTCACTGAGCAGAATTCATTAGAAAGGACAAATAAAAATAACACAAGTGCCAGCAGAGCGGCCATTCTTTTGAGTGGCTCAGTGTTTGGGGTGGCTTTGGGTCATCAGGCTTGGGTGAGGTAAAGAATCTGGTAAGTTTCTCTTTTTGTTTTTAAGCTTCATCGTTAGGCCATGGTAATGTAGTGTAGTAGGAATAGCTCTAGGGACAGTGTTTTGTACAGTATGTGGGAATTCTGGGAAACCTCCTGTCTCCTGGAAGGCCACATCTGCATCAGGTGCACCAAGCTGCAACTGCTCAGAGAATGTATTAAGGAACTGGAGCTGTAGCTTGATGACCTTCGGCTCATAGAGGAGAATGAGGAGGTGATAGACAGGAGCTACAGGGAGGTAGTTAAAGGAAGCAGGTAGCTAAGTCACTTTCGGGAGAAGCAAGAGAAATGCTTAGCTAGTGCATAGTATCCCAGTGGCTGTTCCCCTCAATAATAAGTATACCACTTTAGATACTGATGAGAAGATGACCTACTGAGAGGGGGATGGGGGGTGGCGCGGGGAGCCACAGTGACCGGGTCTCTGGCACTGAGTCTGGTGTTGTGGCTCAGAAGAGAAAAGAGGTGAAGAGGACTGCAGTGTTGATAGGAGATTCCATAGTTAGAGGAAAAGAGATGAGATTCTGTGGGTGCAATAGAGACACCCAGATGGTGTGTTGCCTCCCAGATGCCAGGGTCAGGGATGTCTCAAATTGGGTCCATGGCATTCTAAAGAGGGAGGGTGAGCAGCCAGAAGTCTTGGACATAGGTAGAAAAGGTGAGGAGGTCCAGAAAACAGATTTTAGGGAGCTAGGTAGAAAGGTAATAAACAGGACCTTCAGGGTAGTAATGTCTGGACTGCTGCCTATGCTATGTGCCATTGAGGGTAAGAATAGGATGACTGGGCAGGAGAATGTGTGGTTGAGGAACTAGAACAGGGGTATTGGTTCAGATTTATAAATCATTGGGATCTTTTCTGGGGAAGGCATGTCACAAAGTGGAATGTGAAAGTAAGCTAACCAATAATATTAAAGAGGATACCAAAAGTTTCTTCAGATACATAAAGTGTAAAAGAGAGTTGAGAATGGATATTGAACTGCTGGAATACAATGCTGGAGAGGTAGTAATGGGGGCAAGGAAATGGCGGACAAACTGAATAAGTGTTTTACATCGGTCTTCACTGTGGATGACAGTGTGCCGGAAGTCCAAGAGTGTTTGGGTAGGAGAGGTGACAGAAGTGAGTGAGGTTGCCATTATTAGGGAGAAGGTTCGTAGGGAACGTGAAAGGTCTGAGTGTAGGTAAATGACCTGGACCAGACGATATATAGCCCAGGGATTGGAAAGAGGTGGCTGAAGAGATTTTGGAGGTATCAGTAATAATCTTTCAAAAATCACTAGATTCTGGGATGGTTCCAGAGAACTAGAAAATTGCAAATGTCACTTCACTCTTCAAGAAGGGAAAGAGGCAGGAAAGAGGAAATTAAAGGACAGTTAGTCTGACCTCACTGGTTGGGAACATGTTGGAGTTGATTGTTAAGAATGTGGTTCAGGGTACTTGGAGGCACATGATAAAATAGGCCGATGTCAACATGGTTTTCTGTGGGGAACATCTTGCCTGAAAAATCTGTTGGAATTTTTTGAGGGAATAAGAAACAGGATAGACAATCAGTTGATGTTGTGTACTTGGATTTTCAGAAAGCCTTTGGCAAGGTGCCAACATGAGGCTGCTTAATAATTACAGGAAATTACAGGAAAGATACTAGCATGGATAAAGCAGTGGCTGATTGACACGAGGCAGAGTTGGAATAAGGGGAACCTTTTCTGGTTACCTGCTGGTGACTAGTGGTGTTCCACAGGGGTCTTTTTACATTATATGCCAATAACTTGGATGATGGGATTGATGGCTTTGTGACAATGTCTGCAGATGATACAAAGGTAGGTGGAGGGGCATGTATTTTTGAGGAAGTAGAGAGGCTATGAAGGACCTATACAGATTAGAACAATGGGCAAAGAAGTGGCAGATGGAATATGGTGTCAGAAAGTATATGGTCATGCACTTTGATAGAAGAAATAAAAGCATAAACTATTTTCTAAATGGAGGAAAATACAAAGATCTGAGGTGCAAAGGGACTTGGGAGTCCCTGTGCAAAGTTACTTAAAGGTTAATTTGAAGGTTGAGTCTGTGGTGAGGAAGGCACATGCAACACTTTTGCATCCACTTCGAGAGGACTAGAATATAAAAGAAAGGATGTAATGTTGAAGCTTTATACAGCATTGATGAGGCTTCATTTAATGTATTGTGTGCAGGTTTAGACACTTTATTTAAGAAGGGATGTGCTGACATTGGAGAGGGTTCAGATGAGGTTCATGAAAATGATTCCTGGATTGAAAGGCTTGTCATATGAGGAGCATTCAGTGGCTGTGGACCTCTACTCCCTGGAAATCAGAAGAATGGGAAGGGGATTCACTGAAACTTATCGAATGTTGAAAGACCTCGATAGAGCCGTTGTGGAGAGGATATTTCCTGTGGAGGGTGAGTCTAAAACCAGAGGATACAGCTTCAGAATAGAGAGGCATTCATTTAGAACAGAGATGAGGAGGAATTTCTTTGGCAAGAGAGTGGTTAATCTGTGGAATTCATTGCTGCAGGTAGCTGTGAAGGCAAGTCATTGGGTCCACTTAAGGCAGAGGTTGATAGATTCTTGATTGTTCAGGGCATGAAGAAATACAGGGAGAAGACAGGAGATTGGGGCTGAGAGGGGAAATGGATCAGCCATGATGAAATGGCGGAGCAGACATGATGGACCAAATGGCTGAAATCTGCTCCAATATCTTATGGTCTTATGGTTTTAAACATTTCACCTTTCACCCTTAATACATGATGTCTTGTCCTAGTCTCATCCAGCCTCAGTAAAATTAAAGCCTGCTTACATGTACCCTATTTTGATCCTAACCTATTCAGCCTTTCCCAATAACTCAAGTACTGGCAACATTTTTGTAAATTTCCTCCATATTCGTTCAATCTTACTGATACTGTTCCTATTGGTAGGTGATCAGAACAGCACACAATACTTAAAATATGGCCTCATCAATTTCAACATGGCATTCTAACTCCTGTACTCAATGTAGGCCAATAAGCCAAAAACTGTCTTTACACCAAGAAGACCATTAAGATATGTTCCCAGTTTCTATGGTAATTTGAGCTTTGTATCAGCATCTAAACAGTTTCAAGGTCACTTCACTCCTCAGCATTCATGCCTGAGTAGAGGATATTTCCAAGCTTATATAATCATGATCATATTTCAATAGTACTTTACCTGAAAAGTGTTATTATATGAATTAAGTGAACTTTTGGACAGTATCCATGAATCAGAGCTGATGATGTTTGATTCTCTTTTTCCATGAGTAAATAAATAATTATTTGAAAAGCAACATTGATTACACAATATTCTATCTATACTCGGTGCTAGTTTTGCAGGAAGCTTTTCACACCACTCAGGACATGCTCTCTTCTCACTGCTGCCATCAGGAACAAGGTACAGGAGCCTCCGGACTCACACCAGGTTCAGGAACAGTTATTAGGCCTCAACCATCAGGCTCCTGAACCAAATTTCTCTTGCCCCATCACTGAAATGTTCGCACAACCGATAAACTCACATTCAAGGACTCTTCATCTCATGTTCTTCATATTTATTGCTTATATTATTGTTATTCTTTCTTTATTTACTGGTTTGATTTTTAGTGGAGTTGGCTGTCACTTGTTTCAGACTGTAAACTCTTGGAATAATCACACAGTAAATGGGATGAAGTATTGGCCATCAAAATGTGTCCCGGTGAATGTGTTCAGACTGAATAATTAACTGTCAGCCTTTAATTCATTTTTATAACTTGTAATTTTGTTTAAACAAACTCCTTGTATATAGGATTCTAAATCTTTTGAACATTTGCATTTTTTTGCATTGTAAAAGTAGATGACCTATACTGGATTAAGGTTGATTATGATATACTCCACATTTTTTTTACAGGTTTGTTAAGTTCTTTCACATTTAGTATGATCTGCTTTCTTGCACTGCAATATATCTAAAACCGGCTAGTGCTTCATCTTGTTTTGATATCAGCCGATATCTTTATTTGGAACTCTGGAAAACTATTCTTGCTTTTTCCATGAGGAGAAAATCATGGTTGCTCAAGAGATGAAGGAAACCAATTGGAGAGATGTTTAGGGTCATTTATATCACCAGGGAGGATATTTTTGCAGTCTTACTGCATGTATGTGAAGGATGTAAGTAATAAAGTCAATTCAATTCAATTCATTGACATGGACATATAAGACCATAAGACATAGGAGCAGAATTAGTCCATCCGGCCCATCGAGCCTGCTTCGCCACTCAGCCATGGCTGATCCTTTTTTTCCTGCTCCTCAACCCCAGTTCCCAGCCTTCTCCCCGTACCCCTTGATGCCGTCCAATCAACAACCTATCAATCTCTGCTTTAAGTACACCCAATGACCTGGCCTCCCCAGCTGCACGTAGCAACAAATTCCACGAGTTTCTCACTCTTAGCTAAGGAAATTTCTCCACATCTTTGTTTTGAAAGGGCACCCCTCTATCCTGAGGCTGTGCCCTCTTGTCCTAGACTCTCCCACCATGGAAAATATCCCCAAGGTCTGTCCAAGACAGGCTACAGAGAGGAGGTGGAAGTGTCTGAGACATGGTGCCTCTTCCTCAATGTCAACAGGTCAAAGGAGATGGTTACCGACTTCAGGAGAACTCGTATCAACTTTTGTCCTTCTTTGCATTGGCAGCGCTGCACTTTGAGCTATTTCACACTCTTGAGAGTGCACACCTCACACAACCTCTGATGGTCCCAGAACACATTCTATACAATCTTAAAAGTTCGCCAATGCCTCTACTTTCTGAGGAGGCTGAAGAGAGCTGGACTGTGCACATCGATACTCATGTCATTCTACAGATGTGCAGCAGAGAATATCCCAAGAAGCTGCATCACTGCATAGTACAGAAACTGCACTGCAGTGGATGGGAGTGAACGGTTGATCAAAAATGCCCTACGCAGCACTGGCACCAACCCACCCACCATCAAGGATATATATAGTGCCGGAAAAGGGCCAGTAACATCATGAAGGATCCCACCAACCCTGCTCATGGACTGTTTCTCCTATTTTCATCAAGGAGAAGGCTATGTGGCATACACAGTAGGATCACCAGACACAGATGCAGTCACTTCCCCAGCCAGTAAGGCTGATCAACATCTCCACCCAGTAATCCACCCCTCCACACCCTCCACTAGTTTATCAGTTCCTGACAGTCGCTTTATGTATGGACATACCTGTGCCAAAATCACTTTAAGAACACAGAATCAATGTGTGTATATAAGCTATCTTGAGTATTTATATTTATTGTGTTCTTTATCTAATTGTGTCTTTTTCTGTGCTGCATTAGATCCAGAATAGTACTTAGTTTGTTCTCCTTTACACTTGTATACTGGAAATGACATTAAACTATCTTGAATCATGGGAGGCTAAAGAAATAATTGCAGAGGGCCTTGTGGAGAGATTTGCTTCGTTAGCCACTGCTAAAGATCTTGAAGACTGGAAGGTGGTTAATGTTCCATTGTTTCAAAAGGACAATCCAGAGAGGCTGGTCAGCCTGTCATTAGTAGCGGGGAAGTTACTGAAGGGAATTCGGAGAAACAGGATCCACCAGCATTTGGAAAAGCAGAGTCTGATTAGGAAGAGTTAATATGGCTTTGTATGTGGGAAGTCCTGCTTAATGAACCTTTAAAGTTTTTTGAAGAGGTAACTGAAAAGGTACATGAGTATTGTGTAATGGATGTTGTCGGTTTGGACTGCAACAAGGCTTTTGACAAGATCCTGTCGGGTAGGCTGATCTGGAAAGTTTGTTCCCATGGGATCCAGGGAGAGCCAGTTAGGTTGATTCAGAACTGGCTCAGAGGTTGGAAGTTGAGATTGAAAGATGTTTTTCAGAATGGAGACTGGTAACTAGTGATAGGCCACAAAGATGGTTTTGGGATGCATGTTATCCAAATTATATAAATAATTTTGATGCGTGAGCACAAAGCTTACTCAGTAAATTTGTGGGTGACACCATATTAGGAGGTGCTGATGGTGTAAAAGGTTATTGTAGATTGCAAGGGAACCTTGGTTGGTTAGAGAAGTGGACTGAGGAGTAGTAAATAGATTTCAATACAGATAAACGTCAGGTGATGTATTTTGGAAAGTCAAACCAGTGTAGCACTCATTCTATGAATGGTGGCAGATGAGGGAGTGTAATGGATCAGGGGGATTTAGGAGTGCGAGTGCAGAGGTGACAGGGTGGTGAAAAAGGTGTTTCGTATGCTGGAATTCATCAGTCAGTGCATTGAGTATAGGAGTTGGGATATTATATTGCAATTGTATAAGTTGTTGGTGATGCTGCTGTGTATAGTTTGGTCTACCTGTTATGGGAAAGATGCAGTTAAACTGGAAAGGGTGCAGAAAGGATTTATGACCAAGTTGCCAGGACTAGAGGGCCTGAGACCTAGGGAGAAGTTGGCCAGATTAGGTCTTTATTCCTTGGAATGCAGGAAAATCTTATAGAAATGTCTAAAATTATGAGAGACATAGATAAGGTGGATGTTAACAGTCTTTTCCTAGGATAGGAAAGACCAAAACTGGGGGGCAGGAGAAAGATCTTAAATGGTCCTGAGGGGCTATTTTTTCCTACACAGATGGTGGTGAGTATATGGAATGAGTTGTCTGGTTGAGGCAGGTACAATAGTATCTTTTAAGAAGTACCTGGATAGGTACATGGAAGAGCAGCTGTTAGGGAAAATGGGGCAAGTGGAGAAGGTTGGGACTAGCTGGATGTGCATATGGTCAGCATGGACTCATCGTGTTGGAGGGCTTGTATCCGTCCTGTATTGTTCTATGACTAAGATGTCAGACTAGTTCCTGGTTCACAACTAGACTGGTTTTAGTAGGGATTGTGCTTTCCAATTAACTGTCTTGGGTGGGCCCTAGCAGCAGTTTTCAATATCACTGAAATACACAGCCTTCTAAGCTTGGAACACGCAGTGCCAAGGAACAATAGTGGAGGCCAATGAATAATAGATGATGAACTGTGTTGCATTATAAATCACTGTGGAATTCCTGGCTGCTTTACTGAATTAGAACAGAGAACATAAAACATATCTGTAAAATATTACAGCACAATACAGGCCCTTCGGCCCATTATGTCGTACCAACCTTTTAATCTATTCTAAAATCAATCTAATCCTTCCTTCCTGCATAACTCTCCATTTTGCTTTCACCCATGTGCCTATCTAAGAGTTTCTTAAATGCCCCTAAGGTATTTGCTTCTCCCACCACCCTAGCAAGGTGTTCCATGCACCTTCCAATCTCTGTGTAAAAATGTACCTCTGACATCCCTATATTTTCCTCCAATCACCTTAAAATTTATTAAACATTTCTACCCTGAGAAAAAGTCTCTGGCTATCCGCTCTATCTGTGCTTCTTATCATCTAGTTAACAGCGGTCCCCAACCACCGGGCCGCAAAGCATGTGCTACCGGCCCGTGAGGAAATGATACAAGTCAGCTGCACCTTTCCTCATTCCCTGTCACGCACTGTTGAAATTGAACATAGGGTTGCCAACTGTCCCATATTTGCCGGGGCATCCTGTACATTGGGCTAAATTGGTTTGTCCCTTACGGGACCACCCTTGTCCCGTATTTCCCCCACTAAGGTAGAGCATTCCTATGAAATCTTTAATGCCGAAATGGCGTGAAGCGAAGAAGCAATTACCATTCATTTATATGGGAAAAATCTTTGAGCGTTCCCAGACCCGAAAAATAACCTAACAAATCATCCCAAATGACACATGAAACCAAAAATAAATAACACTAACATATAGTAAAAGCAGGAATTATATGATAAATACACAGCCTATATAAATTGAAATAATGTATGTACAGTATAGTCGGGAAGATGAAGGCCAAGCCGATTTGTGGGGGGGAAAGATCAGCACGTAAGCGCATGCGCACATCACATGCGCGTGTCATGCATGCGCACACAGGTGCCCGCGCAAGGCTTCATGGTCATGGTAGTCTCCTGGGGCAAAGTGTCCCGGGATTTGACTGCTAATTTTGTCCCTTATTTGGTAGTGAGAAAGTTGGCAGCCCCAACTGTAAAAGACATGTTGAGGTGAGTTTAACCCCACTTGAACACGCCCCCCCCCCCCCCCCACACACCGGTCGGCCGATCCACAAGAATATTGTCAATATTAAACCAGTCCGCAGTGCAAAAAAGGTTGGGTACCCCTGATCTAGGATACCTCTCATCCTCCTTTACTCCAAAGAGAAGAATCCTAGCTTGCTCAAGCTATCCTCATAAGAAATATGAGGGGTGATTGATAAGTTCGTGGCCTAAGGTAGAAGGAGTCAATTTTAGAAAACCTAGCACATTTATTTTTCAACGTAGTCCCCTCCTACATATACACACTTAGTCCAGCAGTCGTGGAGCATACGCATCCCTTCTTTGTAGAAGTGGTCCACAGCAGGGGTAATTGATAAGTTCGTGTCCTAAGGTAGAAGGAGATGAGTGATACAGCTGTTGTTACGTGCACGTGCAGTTCAACTCTTTGAGTGATTATACAGAAAGTTTGAAGTTAATAGCTTATCTCCTTCTACCTTAAGCATCCCGGTAAATAATCTTTCCCCCTTGTTCTCTTCATTGTTTTCACAACAGCTGGTTCAACCAAAATTATTGCATTGTGACTCTTCATTGACTTGCTGGGGCAGTTTTGTTAGAAAGGAAATAATATTTGGTGCTTCACAAATAGAGTAACACTCGCTTATCTAAAAATTGAATATGTTAATATTAAATTGTGTTGACTCCCTCCATCCAGTCAATCAGAATATGATCCTCTAGTCTCAAACTACCTTTGGCAATATTTATCTATTTAGTCCCTTTTTCAAATGTCAGAACACTTAATTGGTAATTTACAGTTCTGTTTACAGAGCTATGATTACAAAGAGCAACCACTGAGCAGTTTGACTCCTGCTGAAGAAGCTGGGATAATGGCTGTGGATTATATATACATGAGTTTGGAGAGTAACTTTGCTGTTTGAAACATTGATGTCATCACTAACGGGAGTATCAAACTTGAACAATAAATTCATCTTCAAAGGTGATAGAGAACAGAGCTTTGGCATAAAAGGTTGAAACATTTACAGCCATCTTTGGTCTGAACTGCCATGCACTAAGCAGCTGAGTTGAAGGGGACCTTTGCATTGCAGTTGTTGGGAGGAGATCACTTCAACACCACACACTGGAGCAATGCTGAAAGGAGTTTTACAAACTCACAACCTTGACATGGTGATCTTCACATCTCAGCTTACATTAACAGAGTCAAGGCCCTCACAAAAAAATGCCTTTAATGCCAAGGCCCGAGTCCATTAAGTTAGGTACCAGCCATTAGGAGATACAAAAATAACACAGCAGGCCATTTAAGTAATTGGAGCATGGTATTATGAATTTATATGTTAATAAATCAGTGCATGATGGCCCTCAAAATAAATTTTGCAGGAGTCCATGCATCATTTGGCTCTCCTGCTCAATTATTGGAAAACTCAGCTTTTGTGCACATTCACAATTGCAACTTGCCTATTGCAGCTCAACTACAGAGATTGGGATGACCTGGGCGTAGGACTTGAGGTGGCAAGGATTCAGTAGATTGCTGTTGATCCTGTAATTAGCTCCACTCCAAAAGGAAGCTTATTGAGGTCAAAATGCAGAGTTGAAACAAGAAGGTTTGAGAAAGGTATTGGAGTGATCATGTAGCACTTGCTGATTCTCTCTATCCAAAGATCCAGCCTACTTTTTAGCCTGTAGGTTGGGATCATGGCCTGGATGCCATCATAAAGCAGGAGCAAGGTGGGAATGAACTTCAATGGGCAGGTGAATTTGAGGTGGATACTGTACAATCCCTCTGATAACAAAATCAAAGGCATCAATGGGGTTAGTTCTAATGCCTGCATTTATAAGGCGAAGCTGCATAGTGAAGTCAGATTCACTGCGCCTCCCGATGAACAGAATCATGTTGTTATTTGGGGAGCAGCCTTTTTGACTGCTCAGAGGAGGTAGTTGAGGAGGTGATGACTTCCTTAATGGCAAGTAGTAGATGAATCTTTAGTAATTACTGCAGATTTGTCAAAGGTTATCAAGATTATAGTATCACTGAGATTCCACGGCTTATCTTCCTCTTCTCATATTGGGAGCTGAAGTGGTGGATCTGTGACTAAGGCTCCTCTCTGCCAATATATGGTCTTTAAACTTTTCTGAAGCATTTGACTCTGTTGATCTGGAGGCATGTGGAACATTCACCACAAATTTAGCTGCCCACAGAATCCCATTTTCACTATATGCCAGTTTGACAATAGCACTCAAGCCATGATCCTTACCAATTAACCGATAACAGGCTGATTCTCAGGGCCAAGAGCATCATCAAGTGCTATATTATCAATACTTTTCTCAAACTTTGGAATTTCAGGGATACCATCTGCTTCCCACATCTCATTCTTTCTTTGTTGGATGGGGAAGATGTAAGGCTGGACCAGATAAGTTGCTTTGGGATGGAGTGAGGGCACTTCTGGCACAAAATCTTCAAAATATTCCTTCCAATGGGAATTGACAGCTTCCTTATCCTTGAAAAATTTCTCTTTTTTCATCTCTGATTGGGGAAGTTCCTTGGATGTTTGGCCATGAATGTCTTTGAAAGCAGTGAAGAATCCATGTATGTCCTGGTTTTGGGTGCATTGGTGGATTTTCTGCAGACTTTCTGTCTACCAGCTGTCCATTGAGCTTACTTCTGGATCTCAACATTTGGGTTGCTATCGAGCTGTTAGTTTTCTTTAGGATTACTGGGGTTTGCAATACTGGAATGCCTTGTGTTTGGGATTAATTAACATCTGAATTTAATCAAACAGGAGTGAAAAAGAACCACGAGTCTTCTCTTAAGTGTTAATTATGGCAGATTTAAGGATACTGCAGACTATTCTCCTGTTGGTAGGGATTATCAGGTGATCTATGTGACATTGTCTAATACAAGCCACCATTGTAATCATAGACACAAGAAATTCTATTGATGCTAGAAATCACACACATATATACACACACACACACACACACACACTCAGCAGGCCAGGCAGCATCTATGGAAGGAAATAACCAGTCGACGTTTGGGTTGAAAATTGCCTGCCTGAAACATTGACTGTCCAATTCCCACCATACATGTCTCCTGACCTGCTGGAGTTCCTCCAGCATTTTGAGTCTGTCTAAAATAATCACTGAAGCATAAAAATGATGAGCCTTACACTTTACATCTGCAGCACTAAAATCCACTGCTAACCTTTATAAGATCTTTCTCCAACAATAAAGATCCAGGATGAGACTTGGAAATCCTGGACTGCTTCCCATAAATCACAGTGAAAGCAGGCATTTCTGAGGAAACTCACCAGACCCTTTAGTGCACTTCGGCTGTTTGAGGTGAAGTGTGCCAGATAAACAAAACTTAAAGCACAGTTTAAGGTCTACTGGTTGTCAATGGTCCTTGTCATTCTGAGATGTGGTTTACTTACCTCAAAGCACTGGAGAGATGCCACCAATGCCGTTTCTCCAGAACCAATCAGATACACTGTTGATGTCTCTCCCAAGCTACCATTCCCAGCAACGATGCCCTAATCACACTTAATTGGCTCTGTAGGCAGGCCACGCCATTCATCTGTTCATAACCAGGCTCCCAAGCTACAGTATGTCATTGACAAGAGCCTGCCAGGTAGACAGAGAAGATGTTTCAAGATATTCTCAAAGCATTTTCTTGGGAAAAGTCTGTCATCCTCACTGACTGTAGGGAATGTGTGGTTCATGACCATTTACTGAGGAGAAGGAGCATTTGTGATGGCACTGACAACTTTGAGTTCATGCATCTAGCAAGCACAGAGGCTGAGCATAAGTGCCGGATGTGATGCACCACACCTAATAACCGACTCTGTCGGGCACCGTGTGCCCAATTGCAGAAGTGTCCGCAGTTTCCCAGTTGGCAATGTCAGCCACCACAGTATTCCAAGACTTGGAGTGGAAGCAGATTATCCTGGATCCCAAGGGACAGCCTAAGAAAAAGGGGGAAAAAAATCCGTTAAAATTGAATTTTGTACAATTAGTGACTAAAAACAGATGCAATAGAATCGACTGAGTGCTGTGAATGAGACCACATGATGTGGAAAAGGACATTATAATCTTTTGATGTGTTCACTGAAGGATTATACATTCAAGCGAATGCCAGAGGGCTTTTATTGGGTTGTTAGTTTTGGAAGAAAGAATTACGGGTTATTTACTGCTCTGTGAAGAATGTTTAATCTTGTTTTTTTTTCTGTATATATGAGAAACCAACAGAACCACTCTCCAGTAAGGTGGTGATACATTGCTGTTGCTTTTTTTTAAACATTGGGCTCCAATTTTTTTACTGACCCAGCTCTTGATATTTAACTACCTGGCTATAGTAACACATATTTCTTACTGGCCAAGTGAAAGCAGCAATGTGTAGAGCTACACACTGGTAATTTTGGCTTGTTACTGGTCTGGAAGTTTCTTTCAGGAGGGACAGTATTGTTCATTGGTGCAATACATTTCAAACTCCTGGGTAGCTGGAGAAGGAAGCGATCTGATTCCAATTATTGCTGAGTGGCTGTTACCAACATTAATTTCCATGCACACAATTAGGAATTGACCTTTCTTTAAAGCAGGGGTTCCCAACTTTTTCTATGCCATGGACCCATACCATTAACCAAGGGGTCTGTGAACCCCAGGTTGGAGGTGGTGGGAACCCCTGCTTTAAAGCTTAGAATGTTTGCCCTCTTTCTTTTTCCATGGAAACTGGTTGGCCTGTTGAACATTTCAAATCATTTTTGTTTTTTTTTATTCTAGGTCTCTTAACAATGCCATGAGGTTTCATTACTTAAACCCTCATTCAAATCCCCCTAAAAGGAAAATGCATCCTATTGGCTATAAGATACGTAGTCATAGAGAGATACATAGAACATATAGAACATAGAATAGTACAGCACAGTACAGGCCCTTTGGCCCACAATGTTGTGCTGATCCTCAAACCCTGCCTTCCATGTAACCCCCCACCTTAAATTCCTCCATATACCTGTCTAGTAGTCTCTTAAATTTCACTAGTGTTTCTGCCTCCACCACTGACTCAGGCAGTGCATTCCACGCACCAACCACTCTCTGAGTAAAAAACCTTCCTCTAATATCCCCCTTGAACTTCCCACCCCTTACCTTAAAGCCATGTCCTCTTGTATTGATCAGTGGTGCCCTGGGAAAGAGGTGCTGGCTATCCACTCTATCTATTCCTCTTATTATCTTGTACACCTCTATCATGTCTCCTCTCATCCTCCTTCTCTCCAAAGAGTAAAGCCCTAGCTCCCTTAATCTCTGATCATAATCCATACTCTCTAAACCAGGCAGCATCCTGGTAAATCTCCTCTGTACCCTTTCCAATGCTTCCACATCCTTCCTATAGTGAGGCAACCAGAACTGGACACAGTACTCCAAGTGTGGCCTAACCAGAGTTTTATAGAGCTGCATCATTACCTCATGACTCTTAAACCCTATTCCTCGACTTATGAAAGCTAACACCCATAAGCTTTCTTAACTACCCTATCTACCTGTGAGGCAACTTACAAAATACAACATGGTAATAGGCCATTCTGCCCATTGTGTCAATCTCAACCATCAAATACCTCTTTGCACTAATTCTACATTCATTTCATTCTTAATTCTCACCACATTTCTCAACAACTCTCAGATTTTGCTGCTCTTATGCACACTGGGGGCAATTTACAGTGTCCAGTTAATTACCATGCTGCATGCCTTTGGGTGGAAACCCATGTGGTCATGGAGGGAGCATTCTAACTCCACGCAGCCAGCACCCAAATTCGGGATTAAACCCAAGTATCATTCTGTTTCTGAAAGTGGCAATTCATGGTGAGACTGTCTCAACAGTCAATATAACACGTCACAGATAACATCAGCATGATGTACATGTAGAAGATGTTCTTTAGGTCCAGGAGGACTATGCACTCTATCCTACCTCCATTGAATGAACAAGATATTGTCATGAAAATGCACGGTTTTGGATCTCTGGTACAAAGTTTATTCTATTAACTAAGCATTAAAAAAGAAAAGTTTGGTATTAATTCCAATTGGTTTAACATCATGGTCTTCCATCAAATTTTATTGTAGTTTATAAGTGTATGAATTATAATTTAAGTGAAATTACTTGGAAGTATAAGTGGACCCTTATCTAGATTTTAGTTTGTTGCCAATTAGTTTGATATATTTGTCTCTATTGAATTTATAGGTGAGCAATCTTCTGTTCATGAAACTATGGGAAAAACTGGAATGAAAGCAAAAACAAATTAACAGAATGGTTAAGAAGTTATTTTTGTATAAATTAATTCTTTATTTGTGAAGAGAATGGCTTGTTTATCTTTTTGTTATCATTATACTTTGTGGGAAGCTAGGGAAGAGGGGAAGAGAATTCAGTGAGACGAAGGGAAATTTTATACAACGTGACTTTGATTCAGAATCGACTGCCTGTACTTAGATTTCATTGTGACCTTCAGGAGGGAAATAGATAAATGGCGAGGGAAACTTTGCAAGGATACAGTGAAGGGCTGATGGGTGGAACTAGTGAGTTGCTATGATAAGAGAGGCAGTGTAAGTACTGAATAACCTTCTGAACTCTGTGCTTCTAAGAACTGGCGAATACCAAGTAAATTCTTTGAGAAGGCTTGAGTCATTGCCATGATGGATCGCAAATATTGACTGTCCATTTCTCTCATAGGTGCTACCTTACCTGCCGAGTTCCTTCATTGCCATGTGCATTTCTCTATCATTTGTGATCACTTTGCAATCTGCTAGAATGGCTAAACCCATCACTCGGGTGGCTTGGCTAAATGTTGGCTGCACAGGACTTAGAACACAGAACATAGAACAGTACAGCATAGTACAGGCCCTTCACCAATTTTGTTGTGCTGACCTTTTAACCTACCTGCTCTAAGATCAGTTTAACTTTTCCCTCCCACCTAGCCCTCCATTTTTTTTTACATCCATGTGATTATCTGAAAGTCTCCTAAATGTCCCTAATGAATCTGCCTCTGTGATCACCCTTGGCAGCTTGTTCCACTCACCCATCACAACCTGTGTGTTTTTCTTTAAACTGTATCTGACACCCTCCCCCCCACCTTATATTCCTTCAATCACCTTAAAAAAAATTGATCTTTGTAATAGCCATTTCTGTCCTAGGGAAAAGAAGTTTCTGACTGTCCACTCTATTGACTTTTATTAAGTCACCTCACATCTTCCTTTGCTTTAAAGAGAAAAAACTGAAGCTCACTCAACCTATCCTTATAAAAAGTGTTCACTGATCCAGGCAGCATCCCGGTAAATCTCATTTACATCCTCTCCAAAGCTTCCACTTTCTTCCTAAAAAGAGGCGACCAAAACTGAACACAATACTCCAAGATTTTTATAGAGCTGCAACATTACCTTGTGGCTCTTGAATTTAATCTCCTGAATAATGAAGGCCAACACATTGTATACGTTCTTAACTAACCTAACAATTTGTGTGGCAACTTTGCGGGATATGGACCCCAAGATACCCCGTTCTTCCACACTGAAAAATCCTGCCATTAACCCTGGCCATTAATTCTGGCCTCAATTAAGAACTTCCAAAGAGTGCTAGTTCACTTTTCCAAATTGAATTTGCCACATGACCAACAACAATGAATTATCAATGGAGTCAGGTTTTATAAAAAAAAACAAACAAACATTTATTAAACTCTGCTCAACAATAGAGAAAAGTATTCCAACGACTAACAACCGGAAGTTAACTGCTATACGCCAACTCTGGAACAGTTCTTAAAAGGATAAATTCGAAAGTCCAAGTGATTTACATAGTCAATAAGGAGAGACTTCTCTGGAAATGGATTTCTTCGAAGACGTGGTGTTACTGCTGATTCTCCAAAGGATTGACGACGAAGGAAATAAAACGGCTTAAAGAAACTGACCTTTTTCCGGCGAGTGAAAACTGCACAAACTTCCCTGCTCTTGCAGGAGCTATCTCAGATACAGGTCATCATTTCTGAAAGAATACTCAATAAGGTCGATCCTTTATTACAGGGTCCCCAACCTTTTTTGCACCGTGGACTGGTTTGATATTGACAATATTCTTGCGGACCGGCCGACTGGCGGGGGGTTGGGGGGGTGTTAATCATGACAGGAATGTAGGTGATAAGTCAACTATATGTCACTTATCAGTGGCTGATACACTCAATTTTGTTTCTAAAAGGGTTTATCTAACGAATTTAATATTAAACACACAGCGCATATTTTCCTCGCATGAATATAGTGATAAGTCAATTATAAGTCATAAGGGGGTTCCTTATGTCCAGTCTATTCCGCAATTTAGTTTTCGTTGCTTTCATTGCAGAAAACTCCACTTCGCAGAGATATGATGATAGAAATGAAAGCAACATTTTCAGTGCTTTCGTGGCTATCTCAGGATATTCAGCCTTGACTTTGATCCAGAAGGCCGGCAGAGATGTTATGTCAAACATACTTTTCAGCCCACTGTCATTTGCAAGCTTTAGGAGTTGATCTTCTTCCCGCGCTGACATGGATGATTCACCAGGGACATTCACAAGTGGGTCACGGACCCTTCCTTTGCACGTCTTGGGTCATCTGCGGTTGGGAAGTAACGCTGGAATTCTGTCGACAGCGAAGATAGGTGATCACGCACCAGCTGTGAGCCTCAGTCTCTTCCAAATTCCCAGCTAACGTTGGGAACATGTCAAATATGCCCCTGTCCACTCACCGTCCCCACAGTTCTAGTTTGGCTGTGAAAGCAGACACTTTATCTGCCAACTTGAAGACAGTTGTCATTCTCCCCTGAAGTGACAAATTGAGTTCATTGAGCAGGTTGAAGATGTCACACAGATAAGGGAGTTTTGCTGTTTACTCCTCGTCACTGAAGTGTGCTGCCAGTGGTGACTTTTTTCCTGAAAGAAATCTCTGGGGCTGCTCTATTAACACAAAAACCCTGGCCAGGACTCTTCCCCCTTGATAGCCACCTGACTTCAGTGTGTAAGAGAAGGCATTTGTATTCTGCATCCATTTCCTTGCAAAGCCGCTCAAACAGACGTGAGTTAAGGGCTTTTGCTTTGATGTGATTGATAACTTCAACAACGTCACTGAATACGCTGTTAAGATCGGATGACATTTTTCGGCTAGCCAGCGTTTCCCTATGTGTGACACAGTGTGTAGACTGGCATTCAGGAGCAACCTCTTGGACTTAGGTAGTGAAACCAGACTCATTAAGCCTTTCCAACAGCTGTGCTCCGATGTCATCCGCTATGTCATCGATTCTCCTTGAAACTGTGGTAGCTGAAAGAGAAACCTGTGCCATCTTGTTAGCTGCAGCTTCACCCAACAGTTCACAGCACATGTCCTTGGCAGCAGGCAGAATCAATTCTTCACCAACAGTGAAAGACTTCTTAGCCTTAGCAATATGGCTAGCCACTAAGTACGACACTCTCAGAGCAGCAGCATTTGTGGAGGTGGTGGCTCTCAGCACTTGCTTCTGTCCCGCTTGCTCACGTTTTTTCCGCTCAAAATACTCAACGGGTTTGTCTTTAAGTGCAGGGTGCTTGGACTCAAGGTGCCGAAGCAGTTTTGAGGGCTTCATTCCCTCATTAGACAGCTTGCCTCCACAATCACACAGAGGGGACTTGGAGCGTACGGGTCACCGGTTGCAATAAAGCCATATTTTATGTACGACTCGTCGTACTTTCTGTTGAAGGAAGCTTTTTTTTGCAGTCTCGGCCTCAGCTGTCTCTGCGTTATTATTATTGTTAGGCCTTTTATGTCCTCTGCCATCTCTTCCAAAGAAACTCTCAAGTGACGTTTATTTTCTACTCATTGAGTAGTTGTAGGTTAATGACCGACTGATGTCCTTGCGTGGGTAATGACCTCGTGTGCGTTCAAGTTCAACAGTGGGCGTGACATGGAATGAGGAAACGTGCAGTTGACTCATATCATTTCCTTGCGGACCGGTAGCACATGCTTTGCGGCCCAGTACCGGTCCACAGCCCGGTGGTTGGGGACCACTGCTTTATTAAACCGCCGAACAATTTCAACTTTATTCGATCCTTCAGGCTCTCGTACTTTCGTAAGGTCTTCACTGTCTAATACTACTGCAAGGGTAAATCAAAGATACACCAACAAAACTGGCAGCGATTGGCGAAACTGCCGGTACAGTGATTTTACCTTACAATACAAAGTAGAACTCCACTTTAAAATGAAACTGCGTCATGAGACGAATACACAGCATAACGGAGTAACTGACGAAATGAACTGAAAAAACTGAAAACTAACTGCGTCACAACAGGGTTTCCCTTTATGTACCTGTTGAGAACATGTCATCACATGACCTCACACTGGTGGGAAAATTACATCACCCCACCATCACAAGACCATTACATCATGCTCACAAGATACTCAATTACATCATGGTCATAAGATAGTCACAAGATACCCACGAGGTATGTAACAAATTCCATCTGCTACTTCTCAGCCCAATACTGCACCTATCAATCAACACACACAAAAGTTGCTGGTGAACGCAGCAGGCCAGGCAGCATCTCTAGGAAGAGGTGCAGTCGACGTTTCAGGCCGAGACCCTTCGTCAGGACTAACTGAAGGAAGAGTGAGTAAGGGATTTGAAAGTTGGAGGGGGAGGGGGAGATCCAAAATGATAGGAGAAGACAGGAGGGGGAGGGATGGAGCCAAGAGCTGGACAGGTGATAGGCAAAAGGGATACGAGAGGATCATGGGACAGGAGGTCTGGGAAGAAAGACGGGGGGGGGGAACCCAGAGGATGGGCAAGGGGTATATTCAGAGGGACAGAGGGAGAAAAAGGAGAGTGAGAGAAAGAATGTGTGTATAAAAATAAGTAACAGATGGGGTATGAGGGGGAGGTGGGGCATTAGCAGAAGTTAGAGAAGTCGATGTTCATGCCATCGGGTTGGAGGCTACCCAGACGGAATATAAGGTGTTGTTCCTCCAACCTGAGTGTGGCTTCATCTTTACAGTAGAGGAGGCCGTGGATAGACATGTCAGAATGGGAATGGTATGTGGAATTAAAATGTGTGGCCACTGGGAGATCCTGCTTTCTCTGGCGGACAGAGCGTAGATGTTCAGCAAAGCGGTCTCCCAGTCTGCGTCAGGTCTCGCCAATATATAAAAGGCCACATCGGGAGCACCGGACACAGTATATCACCCCAGCCGACTCACAGGTGAAGTGTTGCCTCACCTGGAAGGACTGTTTGGGGCCCTGAATGGTGGTAAGGGAGGAAGTGTAAGGGCATGTGTAGCACTTGTTCCGCTTACACGGATAAGTGCCAGGAGGGAGATCAGTGGGGAGGGATGGGGGGGGACGAATGGACAAGGGAGTTGCGTAGGGAGCAATCCCTGCGGAATGCAGGGGGGGGGGGAAAGATGTGCTTCGTGGTGGGATCCCGTTGGAGGTGGCGGAAGTTACGGAGAATAATATGTTGGACCCGGAGGCTGGTGGGGTGGTAGGTGAGGACCAGGGGAGCCCTATTCCTAGTGGGATGGCGGGAGGATGGAGTGAGAGCAGATGTACGTGAAATGGGGGAGATGCGTTTCAGAGCAGAGTTGATAGTGGAGGAAGGGAAGCCCCTTTCTTTAAAAAAGGAAGACATCTCCCTCGTCCTAGAATGAAAAGCCTCATCCTGAGAGCAGATACGGCGGAGATGGAGGAATTGCGAGAAGGGGATGGCATTTTTGCAAGAGACAGGGTGAGAAGGGGAATAGTCTAGATGGCTGTGAGAGTCAGTAGGCTTATAGTAGACATCAGTGGATAAGCTGTCTCCAGAGACAGAGACAGAAAGATCTAGAAAGGGGAGGGAAGCCACACTCAGGTTGGAGGAACAACACCTTATATTCCGTCTGGGTAGCCTCCAACCTGATGGCATGAACATGGACTTCTCTAACTTCCGCTAATGCCCCACCTCCCCCTCGTACCCCACCTGTTACTTATTTTTATACACACATTCTTTCGCTCACTCTCCTTTTTCTCCCTCTGTCCCTCTGAATATACCTCCTGCCCATCCTCTGGGTCCCCCCCCCTTGTCTTTCTTCCCGGACCTCCTGTCCCATGATCCTCTCGTATCCCTTTTGTCAATCACCTGTCCAGCTCTTGGCTCCATCCCTCCCCCTCCTATCTTCTCCTATCATTTTGGATCTCCCCCTCCTCCTCCAACTTTCAACTCCCTTACTCACTCTTCCTTCAGTTAGTCCTGACGAAGGGTCTCGGCCTGAAACGTCGACTGCACCTCTTCCTAGAGATGCTGCCTGGCCTGCTGTGTTCACCAGCAACTTTGATGTGTGTTGCTTGAATTTCCAGCATCTGCAGAATTCCTGTTGTCTGCACCTATCAATGTCCATTTTCTCTTTGAGCACCCTCAGTGACACTAAAAATTTTGAAGTGCAAACTTGAAAGTTTCTAGTATATAGCTCAATCCTTCATGCTTATTTTCCACGTCATACCTACGAGCAGCTTCCTCACAGCTTGAAAGACCCTCATTCAATTCTGACTACTGGTGCAGTCTGTTGGAAGTGTGTGTACTCTTCCTGTGACCACGTGGCTTTCCCCTAGATGATCTGGTTTCTAACCATGTCCCAAAGAATTTGTAGGTTGGTAGATTAGTGGGTTGGCCACTGTAAATTGACCCTCATGTGCAGATCAGTGGTTGAACAGGGGGAGTTGATGGGAGTGTGGGGAAGATAAAATGGGCTGGTGTAGGTGTTGTGTATTTAATATTTCAGTAATATTTGAGTAATATTGTAATTTTTGTTGTTTACATAATTCATTATTGGTTTAATGTAAATGTATGTGAATGGCATATGTCATTACACCACCACATCATAAGTGAGAACCTCACTAAAAGTAAAACAAAGAGTGTACGTGAGTTATCCCTGCCTCACATTTTTCTTTCAACTAGTTTTATGGGTACAAAAGTTACAAAACATAACAACGATGACGAGGAAGTTTTCAAATGAACTCGACGTGACCACCTACCTGTTGAAGTGCAGTGCATTTTTATCTTTGCAAGGGGGAAGAGAAAGACAGGTGAGTTAAAAGAAAGGCAGAAAACAGATGTATTCATAAATTTAAAAAACAGAAATGTTCAGTATATCGGAAAGATAGGCACGTTCGATTGCACAAAAGATAACTTGATATTATACTGAGTGAATTGAACAGTATTGTGAAGTTAATTTAAATAGTTAGTGCAAAGTGAGTGCCAGTTTTGCTGAGTACAATAGGTGGAAAGGCATACAGCTTGCTCAGATGTTTAACTGCTCCAACCACATCAGCTGAAATGAGCTTTGCTGATATTGTGAAATGTAGGAACATTTAGAACCAAAACCATTGTTGGTTGCTGAATGGTTTAGGTTTCATAAGCTAAATCAAAAGGAAGAGGAGTCCATTTCAGCTTATGTGGCTAATTTGAAGAAACTGTCCGGGCATGGTGAGTTCAGTGATGGTCTTAATGATGCATGGAGAAATTATTTTGTTTATGAAATCTTACAAGAAAGCATTGAAAAACATTCTCAACTGAAGCAAAACTCACATTTAAAAGAGCAATAAAATTGCTGTATCAATGGAAATGGCAGAGAGGGATGCAGTCAGGAATGAAAATGAATATGAACAAAATTGCAATGTCTAAAAAGAAACCTGCATAGTTGAACAAATTGTGTTGTTGTTGTGGCAGTGGCTCACATACGTCAAGTCAATGCAGGTTTAAAGGCAAAATTTGCAGAAAATGAAACAAAGTAGGACACTTACAAAGAGCATGTCAGGTATACAAAATAAATGGACTGCAGGGAAGAGAAAAGATAAAAATTCAAGTTGCAGTTTCAGAAAGAGCACGAATCTGCATGCTGTTAATGAAAAAATCTGATATTCATGATAATGACACAGGACTGCGTAGCCTTAAGATTTACATGTGAAAACTAACAAGAGACAAACAATTTGGCTTACGACAGAAGTGAATGGCAAATTAATTAAAATGGATTTGGACACTGGTTTGGCTATTTCAGTCATTCCACAAAATGAGTTTTGAATGGCATTTCAAAGATACTGAACTGAAGCCTGCAAACATCCAACTAAGAACTCATTCTGGCAAAAATATCACTAACACCAGAATGACATTCATAACAGTGAAATTCAACAACCAATAAGCCATAATATGGTTAAAAACAGGAGGGCCAGTGTTGTGAGGCTGTCACTGGCTGAGACAACTATAACTTGATTGGAGATCCATCCACCATCTGCATTTTCCCTGCAACAGAGTCAACTGAAAGTAAACTAAGTAAGGATTTAGGATAGCACTGGAAAACTCAAACATATCAAGGTTAAAATGGTGTTAAATGAAAATGACACACCCAAGCTTTGCAAAGTTATTTTTACCATCCATGATAAAGTAGACAGTGAACTGGATCACATGGAGGCTGAAGAATTTTTTTTCCAAGTTTGAGAAGAGCCCATGGGCAACACTAGTGTTCGCAATAGCCAGGAGGAATAGCTCAGTCAGGATCTGTGGTGATTTTAAGGTCACTATCAAACCAGTACTACAAGTAGATCAAAACCCTCTGCACAGGATAGAGAATATCTTCGCAAACCTGTCTGGGGGGCGGGGGGTAAACATTTCAGCAAAGTGGACCAAGCTGAGGCCTGCCTACAGATGGAGATGGAAGAAGTCCAAAGTGTTTCTCACCATAAACACTCAGAAAGGAATTTATCACTATAATAGGCTTATTTTGGTACTCTGGCGGAAAGCTATGGACCGAGTTACCTGGTTGGACACCATTGTTACCTGTAAGGACGACAAGGAACATGTCCAGAATCTCAAGATAGTGTTAAAAAGATTAGAAGATTATAGGTTCAGAGCACAATGCAACAAGTGTGAATTCTTCAAACCAATCATCACTTACTGTAGCCACATAATTGATGCACAAAGATTACGCAGATGTGCTGGGAAATTTCAAGCAGTGGTGAATGCCCCAAGGCCAAAGGACATGTCACAGTTGCAGTCCTTTTTAGGATTGTAAGTTACCATCACAGGTTCCTGCCAAAGCTGGCTACTGTGCTCCATTCCTTGAACTCATTGCTACAGATCGGGAAGAACTGGCAGTGGACAAAGCAGTGGTGGCGCAGTGGCTTTAAAAAGGTAAAGGAAATGTCGTCAGACACTGTACTCACACATTATGATCCATGTTGTCCTGTGATGCTTGCCTGTGATGGCTCGCCTTCTGGTATAGGTGCAGTCATGCCACATGTAATGAGTGAAGGAAGTGAAAGCCCAATAGCCTTTGAATCATGTTCCCTTACAGCTGCAGAGAAAACTTATGCACAGATTGACAGAGAGGTTTGGGTCGTAAGCATTTCAACTAGTACTTGCATGGGAGATTGATTAGCCTCATTACTGATTATCAATCACCGGTATCCATTTTCAATCCATTGAAGTGTGTTCCACTAACAGCAACAGCATGAATGCAGAGATGGGCTCTGTTTCTTGGAGGACATAATTACAAGATCAAATTCAAAAGAACAACTAGTCATAGAAAACATAGAAAACCTACAGTACAATACAGGCCCTTCAGCCCACAAAATTGTGCCGAACATGTCCCTACCTTAGAAATTACTAGGGTTACCCATAGCCCTCTATTTTTCTAAGCTCCATGTACCTATCCAAAGGTCTCTTAAAAGACTCTATCATATCCACCTCCAGCAGTCCCAGAATCAACTCCTACAAGCACCACGGAAGAGGCCTCAGAACCTGAGATTATTTCACAGCCATAAGTCTCACTTGCCAAGCAGAGTGATTCCCCTTGTTAGGAAACACAAGAGTAAGAAATCCTCCACAGCGATTAAATCTTTAGGCCTGAATGGGACAATTTACTATGCTGTGGATGTCTATATAGTGGTTGTATTCTACAGTATATTGTAGTAATGATCAGTTAAGTACACAGGATCTGTATTTACTGACAAGTACTTTTGTTGTCTCAACTGAAGGGCACATGAATTTACACAACTGAATACCTCTTTGTACACCTGCTAAATTTGCCTAACCCGCCATGAGCTGTCAAATAATAGAAAAGTAATACCTGGCAAAGCAGTCTACACTGGCCAATGTTCCTTGTGCTCCTGATCTCCATGTGTGGGGGTCCTCCACATCCACAATGGTTAGCCTCTGCAGATTTGTTTGCTTTGCATTACTTTTAAACACTTCTTCTCAGTTCAAATGTTTCATTTTCATCTTGTTGGCTCGAGGTCACCTGACGGACCTGGGTACCTCCTTATTGGTTCTGGTCCGGGATTACAACTGGCATTGTCCTGTGGCTGTTACCCTCAGCTTCATGCCTTTTTGTCCTTTTCAACTTTGATTTGGTCAATCCAGATGCTAATGAGATTAGAGTTTGCTGCTCTTGCAAGCCTGCCGCTTTACATATTAAATAGTTGCTTGTTTTAGCAGGTCATTAGCTGAAACTCCTTGTGTCTAGATTCAATTGCTTTGATAAAGTTATCCCAGAGCAAGAATTAGTTCATCAAACAGTTCACAAAATGGCAGCTGAAAGGTTTGTCTCACAAAATGGTCACTTCCATTCCTATTCACTGATTGCTGTTCTTTCCAGCTAACAGTATTTGTACATATGTATGTGTGCATAATGTGTGTGTATTTATGGGTTATATGCAAAAGTATATGAATGGCATACATCATTATGCCACCACATCATAAGGGAGTGCCTCGCCAAAATTAAAAAGAAGAATGTACACGAGTTAGCCCTGGCTCATTTAGTTTTATGTTTTGGAGTTACACGGAACATAACAGTCGGATTTGGTTGTAAAAGGGTACTTGACGGTCGGCACAGACTTGGTGGCCTGAAAGGCCAGTTTGCATGCTGTACTTCTCAATGACTCTGTATTACAGAACTAAAAGCAACAATGTTGAAAAGTTAAACTTTAAGTGTCTTTTAAGAGAATTGTCGTGGTCTTTTTCTGCAGCAGGTTCATGAGACTATTAAAGCTTAATGAACATAAAAGCTCATTGTGTTATTTCAATCTAATTCTGGGGATGGTTGGATCAGCGCAGCCTTCAGTGTTCAGCCCACATTGGACTAATGTGAGGGGAAATGAGGCACAAAATATAGGTCGTGTCAGCTTCTTGATATGTTGGTTTGAGAATAGTATGCTTCTGCATGGCTGCTTTCAAACGTAGTTTAATTGATCCATTTGTAGGGAACAAGAGAGCTAGTAACGCATTTGTAGGACATTGTCATTTACTTGGATTAAACAGTGATGTGAAAGGACAACTGTTAACACTTTTTAGGTGTCTCCAATGACGAATGATTAGCAAGAAAAGAGTCCGTCTAGCTTTATACATGGTTAAAACAATAATCAAGGGATGTTAGGCAGGTTGTTTCATCTTATCCCTGTTGAGAGATGTACTTACACACTCTTGTATTCCAGGTTTAGTATGTACAATGGAGGCCACTTGAACATAAATATATTGTAAAATTATCCACACTTGGAAAGCTAGATCAAGAAGTTCTATGGGAACTGAGGGGGTGTGGGAAAGAGTGGGCATTGAGGCAGGTTTTTCTCACAGTTTACCATCAAGCTGTGGGATATCCATAGCAATTCTGCAGACACAGTGTAATTCAAGTTTAAAATTTTTAGCCTAGCTGTAATATTCTGTTAGAATGTTGAGTGATCGTTTTTCTCTTGGATGGGGTTAGAAGGATGTTGATATACTGCAGATAGACAACACTGATCTATTCAATGTAATTGCATCATTTTCAGAAATGAAACACACAGAGCCATGCTGAATTGTGTTCAATATCCTTTTACTTTTGGGGAATCAGGATCCTTTTTAAAATATATCCATCTTTGCTTTTTGGTACCTTGACTCATTTGTCAAGGAAGCAATATGGATAACCTGTTCCCAGGCCTTTGACAGTCTACCTGAATCTCAGGTGGTAAAAATTTACCTTAGATGACTATCTGACTTGTCCTTTTAATTTACAGTGAGAAAATTTGCCACTCTGCCCAACACACCAAACCTGTAGAGAATGGGATTATGAGTCATCATTTGTATCATTGCTTGTTTTGTCTTGTGAGCTTTTAGTCTACTGCTAACCACTTATCTGATTCATATTTTTCTTTTGTTTAATATTGAACTTGCTTCAATCTGAGTGTGTACACGAATACAGTAATTAAATAAACAGCACAGAGGTGTTTCAAGCCATTTGTATAATTGCTGAGTTCCTCACTGTTTAGAATTCAGAAGCACATATCTCTGAAAGTGTTCGATAGTCTGAAGGTGTTCTGGTGCAAACTCATTCGGAGCACATACTCATAGCAAATGACAAATTATTTGGCTATGGGAGCTGCTATAAGATTTTTAAGAAGATTTTTTGTTACTAACTTCACAAGGTCATTGAACTAGATTTTTTATATTGCTGCACAGAAGCTACCTTTAATTAATAGATTATATTACTGCTATTGTTTAGACCCAGGACTATCTACACTGTTAATGGAATGGCTTTAGCATGTTTTGTGAGGCCCAAATTCTGAAACAGGTACATGGGTATTAGCCTTAAAGTAGAGGTCAGATACGTATCCTACACTGGTCTTTGAGTTACAAGTTTCATCCAGTCTGGGGCCTGTAGAAACAGTAAGGATGGAAACCTTCACTTGATTCAGTGAAGAGAAATGGTAAAATTTAATGATTGTTTGATAACATATAAAAGCAGATTTTAAGGCATTATATTCAATTGGTAGCAAATATTTATTCATTCTGAAACTCATTTGGAATCATTCCTGCCAGGAATTATATTTGTGAAAGGCTTTAGTGTGGACAGGTCAGAGGGCAATATGGGTATTTAGACAAATGAAATAAACTAGAAAAACATTTCAGGAAGAGACTCAAAGAAGTTTGGAGAGGATTGGATTTGCTGTTTTTGGGTTGGAGGAGCTTAACCGCTGTCTGGGTAGACTCTAACCTGATGGCATGAGCATTGATTTCTCTAACTTCCAGTAATTTCTCCCCTTCCCTTTGCTCTTTTTTTTTCTATTCCCCATCCTGGTTTCCTTCTCCCCCTTTCTCTTCTCCTCACCTGTCCTCTCCTATTAGATTCCTTCTTCAGCCCTTTACCTCGCCACCTACTACTTGCTAGTTTCTTCTCCCAGCCACTCACCTTGCCCCTCACCTGGTTTCACCTATCACCTGCCAGCTTGTATTCCTCCTTCTCCCCCATCTTCTTATTCTGGCTTCTGCCCCCTTCCTTTCCAGTGCTGATGAAAGGTCTCAGCCTGAAACGCCAACTGTTTACTGTCCTCCATAGATGCTGTCTGACTTGTTGAGTTCTTTCAGCATTTTGTGCGTGCTACTCGGGTTTAAGCCATCTGTTAGATTGTTTTAAGTAAACAGACAACTCTCCAAAATAGGGGATACAATTAGGGTCCTTTACTGGTTGTAGGGTCCAAAGTACAAATTTCAAATAGAGATGGATGGTGCATACACAACATACGCTAGTCCTATCTCTCCGGCCACTGAATAGTTGAACTGGTGACTGATATTATGAGCTTTATTGCTCACTCAGTAGCAGTTTCGGAGCAGCTGAGGAGGAACAGGAATGTGTTTCTGCAGAGCTAAGGCAGTGGAAGCATGAATTCACACGAAGGTTGCTCTCTCCTGGCACTCCCACGTCAGCTACCCAAAACTCTCTGGTTGAAATGTCAGTTCTACTGAGATGAATAGGTTTTTATTTAGATACAAAGAAAAGCGAGAGGTATTAAGATCCAGATCATTCATGATATAATCAAATGACACACACCTGGTCCTAAGTCAATGTTCCTTCATTTCTGTGACAAATGATAAGTACCTAGATTATGCTGGTCTCTTCTG
This sequence comes from Mobula birostris, assembly GCF_030028105.1. Lineage (NCBI taxonomy): Eukaryota > Metazoa > Chordata > Chondrichthyes > Myliobatiformes > Myliobatidae > Mobula > Mobula birostris. The sequence goes on from NC_092373.1 coordinate 155,243,122, forward strand.
TATTTTCCCAGTGACTTCCAAAATGAGAATTGTAACGTAATCTTTGAAAGTATATTCCAGTATAGAGTACTTCTTCACCACCCCCTTCCAAACCCTCATTACAACAACCATATGTTAAGAGTAAATAAAGAACAGCTAGGCATCTGAACTTGAAGGTAAAAATTATGCAGTATATCAGTCAGCATGAGATAAAGAAATGGAAGCTGGGAGTGGTTTGTTCATTGTTCTTAAAGTAAACATGTGTCCTATTGGATCCTGACTACCTCTGGTTATTTGAATTTAGTTAAAAATATTTAAGAAGGCATCTGGGCAGGTACTTTGAATGACCAGGGCATGAAGGGATTTGGAATTAATGCAGGCATTATATTTGGTCATGATGGTTAGTATAGCTGTTTGTGGGCTGAAGGGCCTGTTTCAACTTTATGACTCTATAACTTGAAAAGCTGGAAGGAACATCAACCAGGCTTTGTTATGAGGCTGTACTTTTTCTTCATACAATGCTTGTACATTAAGGTCTCCCATTAAAGCAAGGTACAAAATAAAAATGTTTCCCTTATGGTGTAATCATTTTTAAGAACATTCATCAGAAAAGTTGGACCATTTTAAGCCTTACTTTGGCTGAATATTTCCTTTTATAATTCGATCTGACCTGTTTATGAGGTCTTTGTATATGAGCTAACATGCGTGCCTTTCTTTTAATTTTAATGATTTTGAGTATGTCTTTTTAAATTATGTACAATTATGCACAATTTTCTATTATAACAACCTTGTCCATAAACTTTGATTAACTGAACACTAGCCCCTGCTAGCTTTACCATCTGGAGCAAATGATGGTTGGAAGAAGCTTGCGTCTGTTGATTGAATTATATTGGTTACTATTACAACCTCTGAGGCATTTGATAATTATAATGAAGCAACATGAGACACTGTTTTTAATACAAGCACATCAGATAAGATCAAATAGTGATTTTGGTTTCTGATTAGATGTGCCAAGTGCTTGGAAAATCATCAGACTATTGGCTTTTGATGATTAGTTTTCTAAATGTGCCTTTGCCATTTGAAAGTTTATCCTTCATAGTTCCATTTGGTATTCAAATCCTCTTGAAAGCTCAGCAAAGTGGCCCCAGTTGGTCTTGATAATATTAGGAGGCTCAGTAAAAGTAATATCCCTTCCACACTGTCTTGTCTGATGAAGATTTAACTTCAAACATAAGGAACAGTTTTTCTGGGCTTCTTTCTGATTTGATGCACTTTCTTCCATCACTGAAATCTTATCAATGTCATCATGTCAGCAGGAATTCTTTCAGAGTTCTGTTACGATTTGGATAACCCTATAAATGTACTTAACCTCCTTGGGTCTGTCTCACAACAGATTTTTCACACAGTTTGATTCCAGAACTTACCTCCTGCAGTTGATTTGGGGAGGCTGCTCCTGAGAACTGATTGAGACTTCACGTTCGAAGAATAAGGTGATAAATTCTGTGGTTTCATTGAGCAGATGATGTGCAGTTGGCTGGAAATGAAGAAATCATGAATGAACTGGAGGAAGGATAAATTAGGGCTTCAGCTGGTAGTGGAAAATTCAAGTTATTGTACTGTGTATTTATTCATGTCCTTGAGCAAGCTAGCGTTTTTGAAATGCTAATGTTTTATAAGTAGGGGTTAATATTCAGGCAACATTTTGAGATGGGAAATATAGTACAAACAGGATAACAAAATGAGATGAAATAATGGACACTCAACCTATGCAAAGTAGAACCATCAGACCAGAAAATGATCTGAATCACTGAGTTACACAGCAGAGAAATGGGTCCTTTGGCCCGGTCTGTTGATGCCAATCATCGTGCTTATCTATTGTCATCGCCCAGGAATAATAACCTGCAGCAACTAAATTGCATTTTATTGTGACTGCACTTTACCACAGTCATATTTCAATGTAGAATATTTTAAAGACACAAGTTGAAATTTAAATGCTGCCATTTGCAGTTGGTATTCATATGATGAATGTTAAAAATAGACATCAAATAAATATATACCACATTTCCAAGTGTCAGGTGTAAATTCACCTGCAATATTCTTGGTTCTACATTTCTTATGTTAAATTTTAACTTGTGTTTCAATGGCTCGATTTTGTTCACTGTATTCCTTGGATAAGGAATCTGTTTAGACCAATAGCAGCAGCTCTGTATAAGCTAAGGGCTCAGTGATTAAGAATGAAGGAAGGTATTCAGAATAAATCTTTCACATCCCTTTTGGAATGCCAGAAAGTTTGAGAGGCATTATTTTATTCTACACTCACTGGCCCCTTTATTAGGTACAGGAGGTATCTCATAAAGTAGCCACTGAGTATATGTGGCTATGTTCATGGTGTTCTGCTGCTGTAGCCCATCCACTTCAAGGTTTGACATTTTGTGAGATCAGAGATGCTCTTCCACACACCACTGTTGTAAGATGTAGCCATCTGAGTTACTGTCGCCTTCCTGTCAGCTTGAAACGGTTTGGCCCTTCTCCTCTGAACTCTCTCATTAACAAGGTGTTTTCATCCACAGAACTGCTGCTTACTGGATTTTTTTTTGTTTTTTGCACTATTCCCTGTAAACTCTGGAGATTATCGTGCTTGAAAATTCCAGGAGATCAGCAGTTTCTGAGATACTCAAACCACCCCGTCTGGCATAAACAATCATTTCATGATCAAAGCCACTGAGATGACACTTCTTCCCCCTTTTGATGTTTGGTCTGAATTACAGCTGAACCTCTTAACAATGTCTGCATGCTTGTTGTAATGTGGAGCATGTACCAGCAAAGTAACCCATAGTATCTACAAACTCAATGAAATAATGACCAGATTATCTGTTTCAGTGAGGGTCAGTGGAATGATAACTGTTATTCAGGGCAGACCTAGAGCGAATTCTCCTCTTTTCCAAAGAGTGCCTCAGTCTGTTGTATCACCCAAAGGGTCAGGTTCTGCCATTATGCTGCTCACTTGGTATATCACCAAATGTCAGCCTAGATTTCCGTGCTTATTTGTGTCGTAAGGCTTGCTGCTGAGTCACTTGCTTGCAAGATTGTTACTGTAAGGGTACTATCCATTGAGCTGCACCTGACTCAGAAGTGAAAAATGCCAGCAGAGCATGTTTTCAAAACCACAGAGTGGTGAAGGATTTGGAGAGTTGGCAAGATTGTGGATCCCCATCGTATAGATGCTGAAGAAATGTTACTGCCATCAACACTGGAGGACACATTAAATCAATTTCAGAATCAGTTTTACTTTCATTGATGTGTGTCGTGAAATTTGTTGTTTTGTGGCAGCAGTATAGTCCAAAGATTAAAAAAAAAATACAAAAATTACAGGAACTGTAGAGTGCAACGGAAAAAGAAAATTGAGGTAGTGTTTATGCATTTCTTGGACTTTTCAGAAATCTGATGATGGAGGAAATAAACTCTTAGTGAATCATTGAGTGTGAGTCTTCAGGTTCCCGAACTACCTCCTTGATGGTAGTAGCAAGAAGAGGGCATGTCCCAGATGGTGAAGGTCCTTGGAGATAGATGCCACCTTCCTGAGGTACCACCTCTTGATGATGCCCTCGGTGGGGAAGATTGTGCTGTGATAGAGTTGACCAATTCTACAATCCATTGTGCATTGGAACCTCTATACCAAGCTCTGATGCTCCCTGAGTACTCCCTGTTGTATTTCAATAGAAATTTGTAAGAGACTTTGCTGACATTCTAAGGCTCCTTCACAACATACACAAAATGCTAGAGGAACTCAGCGGCTAAGCTGCATCAGTTAACGTTTCGGACTGAGACCCTTCTTCAGGACTACATCTCCTTTAACTCTTAATGAAGTAGAGCCTAAAAGGACTAGTAACCATAGGATAGACTGAAGAAGGGAAAACAGTCAAAGAAAACATGCATCTACTGTTCTTTAAATAGTAAGGTAATGGATTGGATTGCTTTGGTGCCTGTTATTAGCAATCAACTAACTCTTAGAATGTAAATGTTCCTTCAGATAACATAAAACGTGACAGAAGTTCTCAATACTTATTGGCTAAAAAACATGCATAATTTAGTTTGGTTACCAGTCATTTATTTTTTTCAAGTGACAAAGAGCCAGCATCACAAAATATCTTTTGCCTTTATTCATAAATTCCATATGTCAGCTCTTCAATTTATAATTGAACAACATTACAAGAAATATTTTGATCAGCCAGCTCTTTCAGTTTAAACATCATGCCTACAGAACTTGAAACAATGCATCCTTTAAGGAAGGTTGTGCATCAGTTGAAGTACCATTCCATTCTAGTTTATAATTAATTTTCCATTGAATGGTATTTTAATATTTGAATTCACCGACCAAAACTGAAATTTATATGGTCTGCATGAACCGAAATTGAAATTACTCATAGATTCATGGTATATCCAGAGACCGTTTGACTCGTTAGATTCCTATTGTCAAATTTGTCAAGATCTTCAGAGTAATCCAAATATGCTTACTACTTTGGTCATAGAAACCAATATTTATTACATCTTCATTTAATCAGTAATGAGTAGAATTCTACCTATTCAACATATTTAACCAATTATGTTGAACCTTATTACAAAGCAGTAATATGATTGTAGTCAATGTTTTAATGATTAGGATTGTTTATTTTCACCTTTTTCTCAAGCCCGTGGATTCAAATTTTACCATGACATAAAAATAACCAGTACTTTAGCGTTACCCTGCCAGAAACACACTTTCATTTTTCTGAGGTCATAAATGTATGCTCAAGTTGATGCAGGCTGGAGTAAACAATCCCTGGGAAATATCCTTGCTATTGCAAAACTAAAAATCAAACCTGATCACTTATCTCGTTTCACTTTATTGTACCTCACATAATTAACCATGAAGTACTTTCAAGATATTTGAAAGATACACAATCCATTATATAAAAAATGTAAGTTATTTCTTGAAGAAAACAGTCTAGATTGGGTGACAACAGTGTGGCAAATTGGTTTATTATTGTCACAGTATGGAGAAAGTGTAGTACAGTTAGCCAGTAAGGTGCAAGCTCACAGTGAGGTGGATTGTGAGAATCCATCCAATAGCAGGAATCACGCATAGTTCTATAACAGTGGGGTAGAGCTGCTCTTGAGCTTGGTGGTATGTGATTTCAGGCTTTAGTATGTGCTCCCTGATAGAAGGACTTCCCCCCTCCCTCTCCCCCTCTCCCCTCTCCCCTCTCCCCTCTCCCCTCTCCCCCCTTCTCCCCTTCTCCCCTCTCCCCCTCTCCCCTCTCCCCCCTTCCCCCCTCTCCCCTCTCCCCCTTCCCCCCTTCCCCCTTCTCCCCCCTCTCCCCTTCTCCCCCTCTCCCCTCCCCTTCTCCCCTCTACCCCCTCTACCCCCTTTCCCCCTCCCCCTCTCCCCTCCCTCACTTCCCTCATCTCTCAGCCTCCTCCTTGCCCTCACTCTCCTGTATTCTATCTCATCATCATTTGAGATCTGGCCCACTATGACGATGCCATCTGCAAATTAGTGGATGGAGTTGGAGCAGAATCTGTCCATGTGGTCATGAGTGTTCAGGGGGTAGAGTAGTGGGCTGAGGATGCATCCTTTTGAGGCAGTAGCCTTGAGAGCAATCATGGCAAAGCTTACATCTACTTACAGAAACGTCAGCTCAGATAGTCTGGAAGCCCGAGAGTCAGGAACAGAGGTGAGGTTCAGGCTGATTTCTTTCGCTTACCCACGCATGTTTATTCCTTTCTCCGTGGCGCTGAGGCTGTGAGTTGACCAGGCTGCTGTATGTTTCTGCCTCGATGTTGTGATGAACTGGGAACTGAGGCTTGGGCTGCTCTGGGAATGTTTCTGGGATTCAGTCTGGTTCAGGATGCTGTTTTCTTGCTTCTATTGTTTGTATGATGTATGTATTTTTTTCTTTCTCTCTCGTTCCCTGTGCAGTGGTTTTAAGTCTTTTTTTAAAATTGCGTTTTTTTTGTGTTTCTTGCTTTGTGGCTGCCTGTAACAGACAACTTTCAAGGTATATAATTTATACATTCTCTGATAACAAATCTTACATCTTGCATCCATAACAGTAACTGTGGTTTCAGGTGCATTAAAGGCTGTCGGGATTGGTGATGCCATTCCAATCCCTTTCTATTCAATATGCTCATTGAATGTATTAGCCGCATCAGGAAGTGATGTGTTGCTGTCAGCAATGCTGTCTGAATTTGTATTGTAGCCTGTAACAGCATGTAAACCCTGCCACAACTGATTGTTGGTCTAAGATTTGATTTTGGATGGCTATTGCCTCTTTGCATCCCTGACAGCTTTACCATGTTCTTGTCTCAATTTCTCATAAAGGTCACGGTCACCTGATTTAAACACTACAATCCTAGACTTCAATAGGGAGTGGATCTCCCAGTTCAGCTATAGTTGCTGGGTTGGGAACACCCAGATTATCCTCTTGGCAGTTATTTAGAAATAAAAATGATTGAATAAAAATGATATTTGACTACTATATTTTATGATTTATTGCCTTTAAGTATAAACAAATTGATTTGGTTGTTTTGGTTTAAAACCTTCAAGAATCTCTTCTAACTACTATATTTCTTTGTAGTTCAGGATAAATAATGACTAGTGGTATACTGGACATTAAGATATAATAAAAAAAACATTCTTTCATTAAGCTTTAGTTAAACCGTATGCAAGCATGTGTATGTGAGTTACAAAACAGAATATAAATGAGGATGAATATAGAAAAATTTTGCAATGTCTAGCACTTTGATGTGGTAGGGTAGAAATAAACAGACATAGAATTAAACAGGCAGTTGTTCATGGTGGCAGAATTTGTATTTAGATTCATTAATTTGTATGGAATCAGAAGGTTAATATTGTCTTTTAAATGTTTAAAAGATTGCCAAAGTATTATCAGTTGTATAGCAGAGGAATGACATGACTTATAGATATATTTCAGTGTCTAAGGTTAATGAGCCATATACAAAATATGTTTTCATAAGTCTTGATGCAGCTTTTATTATGTATCTGCTCCTTCTGGCATGTTTTCTAAATATAGAGCCACAATGTGTGGTGACATTTGCAGCCTGCCCTCAGCACATCCTTGGGTGTTAAAGCAAATAACACATTTCACTGTAAGTTTCAATGTACATAAATAAATCTAAATCTATATGTACTATTGAAAATAAAATGCACCCTAGTGTCAGGATGATGCCTTTCCAAGATTGCAACTACCATATGCTGTTGCTTGTTTTCCAGTAGCAGGCCCATGATACCCATCTCACTGTGTTACAGCTTTAGCTCCAAAAGACTGGAAGCTGTTGAGCATTTGTTTAGCATCTGAAGCTGTCTTTTGATCACTAGCTTTGCATGAACTTAACTTGATAAGAGATAGATACCAACGGCCTAGGTAAGGGAGAGTTTAGAAATAAACTCTCACTGCCCCTGCCCCCCACAGCAATAAACATGCCCACATTAAGTTTCACCTTGTAGAAATAAGAGGCAGAATATGCAACCAGAAGTCGTCATTGACATGCATATCACCATTGAAAGCATCTGTTGTCTATCCACTGATGCCAGCTTGCAAGTAAGTACTGCCCTTCTCATAAACGGCAGAGATCTTGCTCAATGGAAGAACGAAGCCTACCCATGAAGTGGCTGGATAAAAGCATATTAATAATCTGACTTTTAATGCCTTTGAATATCCTAAACATTCAGAAAAAAATCAAAAATTCTTTAAGAGCAGTTAAGGTGTAGAAATCATTTTAAAATAAAAAAAAATTAAAACATAAACATGGGAATGTCTGCAGATGCTGGTAAAATTGGTCTGTTATGGAGAAGGAGAATGTTACATAGGTTTTCTGCATTTTGGATATGGACCTGGACTATAGACTTTTTTCAGTCACAGCTCTTTTATATTCTGTGTTTTTCACCCCATCTTTCTCATTTTTTGTGTGCAGGTGTGGGGGATTTGGGGCTTGATGTGTCTATTGTTTTTGTTTGTTCTTGGCGGGAGAGGGGTTTGGGGCTTGATGATCAGGCTGCCATTTTTTTCTTTCAAGGGTTTCATGGCTGCCTGGAGAAGAAGAATTTCAGAGTTGTTTACTTTGATAGTAAGTAAACCTTTGAATCTTTGAAATCCAAAGCAACGCACACAAAATTCTGGAGGAACCGAGCAGGTCAGGCAGCATCTCTGGTATAAACAGTTGATGTTTCGCCCCAAAACTTATCTTCACGACTGAGAAGTAAGGGTAAAGGCACCAGAAAGAATAAGGTGAGGAAAGGGGAAGGAGGATTAGCTAGAAGGTGATAGGTGAGATCAGAGGATAGGAAAGGTATAGGGCTAGATTAGATTAGATTATGAGGACACTCAGTCCTCATTTATTGTCATTTAGAAATGCATGCATTAAAAAATGATACAATGTTCCTCCAGTATGATATCACAGAAACACAAGACAGACCAAGACTAAAACTGACAAAAAACACATAATTATAGCATATATTTACAACAGTGCAAAGCAATACCGTAATTTGATAAGAGCAGACCATGGGCATGGTAAAAAAAAGTCTCAAAGTCCCAATAACCCAACATCTCATGCAGACGGTAGAAGGGAGAAACTCTCCCTGCCATGAGCTTCCAGCGCCGCAAACTTGCCGATGCAGCATCCTGGAAGCGTCCGACCACAGTCCGACTCTGAGTCCGTCCGAAAACTTTGAGCCTCCGACCAGCCATCCGACACCAAGCACCATCTCTGCCGAGCGCTTCGACCCCGGCCCCGGCCACCAAGCAACAGGCAAAGCCGAGGATTCGGGGCCTTCCCCTCTGGAGATTTCGGATCACACAGTAGCGGCGGCAGCGAAAAAGACATTTCAGAAGTTTCTCCGGACGTTCTTCCATGCTCTCACGTCTGCCTCCATCAAATCAGAATTGTGCACAGCACCCTACTTGGCAGATTATAGATATTCATCGTCGGAGAGGCCGTGTGCGCTGCGTTGCGCTGCCATCTACTCCTCCCGCCAGAAAGGAAGAAATCTGGTAGGAGAGGAGAGTGGACCATAGGTAAAAGAGAAGGAAGAGGGGATCCGGGGGGGAAGTGTTAGGCAGGTGAGAAGAGGTAAAAAGCCAGAGTGGGGAATAGAAGAAAAGGGAAGGGGGTGAGAATTTTTTTTACTGGAAGGAGAAATTGATATTCATACCATCAGGTTGGAGGCTACCCAGACAGAATATAAGTTGTTGCTTCTCTACCCTGAGGTGGCCTCATCCTGGCACTGGCACATCAGATTTGGTATGGGAATGGGAATTAAAATGTTTGGCCACCAGGAAGTTCCATTTTTGGCAGATGGAGTGGAGGTGCTCAATGAAATGATCCCCAAATTTAAGATAGGTCTCACAAATGTAGAAGAGGCTGAATCAGGAGCACTGGATACAATAGATGACACCAGCTTATTCGCAGGTGAAGTGTTGCCTCACCTGGAAGGACTGTTTGGGGCCCTGAGTGGAGGTGAAGGAAGAGGTGAATAGGCAGGTGTAGCACTTAGGCCACTTGCAGGGTTAAGTGCCAGGAGGGAGGTTAGAGAGGAAGGACAAATGGACATGGGAATCGTGGTGGGAGCATCCCTGCGGAAACTGGAGACGAGGGGTGGGAGAGGTAAAGATATGTTTAGTGAAGAGATGTTCAGTCCCTTTGGAGTTGGCAGAAATTGTGGAGGATGATGTTTTGGATGTGGAGGCTGATGAGGTGGTAGGTTAGGACAAGACAGACTCTATCGCTGTTAAGGCAGCGGGAAGATTGGATGACTTTGGATGTCCGGGAAATGGAGGCGATGCGGGTGATGGTAGCATCACTGGTGGAGGAGGGAAATCCCATTCTTTGAAGAAGGAGGAGATCCTGATGTCCTGGAAAAGAAGCCACATCCTGGGAACAGATATGTCAGAGGCAAAGGAACTGAGGAAAGGGAATAGTATTTTTACAGGAGACAGGGTGGGAAGAGTGATTGTCAAGGTAACCGTGGAAACCGGTAGGTTTGTAAAAGGTATCGATTTACAGTTTGTCTCCGGAGATGGAGATAGAGAGATCGAGAGAGGGGAGGGAGGTGCCACCAACAGGCCAAGTGAATTTAAGGGCAGGGTTAGAGGCAAAATTGATGAAATTGACGAGCTCAGCATGGGTGCATGAAGCAGCACCAATGCAGTCGTCAATGTAGCGGAGGAAGAGTTGGGGAGTATAACCAGGGAAGGCTTAAAAATTAAAACATTTAAAACATTTTTGATCAGTTAAATTGTTAAATACAATTTGTTTTTTTATATAGTTTTTTTTTGCTCAGCATAACAAAACTTTTAAAGGAACAACTTATTTTACACTTGATCTTTTCCTTGGCAATCATTCCTCTGCATTTCAATGAATAGGCTCACCGTTCAGATGACAGGTCTAACATAACACAGGATTAACATGAGTGCAATAGAACTGTAATAACTTGCATCCCACCATTAGATTCCAGGGGCTGTTTAGTTTGGAGTGACAATATTTTCTTGCATGATGCAGCCCAAGATGTTAGTCTGAAGGAGGGGATAAGCTTGTGACATTCCACTGGCTGCAACTTTGGCTCATAAGGATTTTTCTTTAAATAATTTATACAGTTTTAAAGGTTGAAATTTCTGACATTGGATCCAAATGAAGATTGTATGAAATTATTTTTCTTAAGAGGTCATTGATTGTCAGCTTGGAGTGGAATTTCTACCCGAGTCCTATTGATCAGCCAACACACAGTCCACACGAGCATGACATTAACGTGGAGATACAGAGTAAATGAAACAGTGTTAACAGAGGAGACTGGGCAAAGCCTGGACTTACATTGTTGGTTTCCACTGCAGCAATAGTTGGAGATTTTGAGATAGATTTTTATTATGTACTTTCAGACAACATCTGAGTAAAGTGCATAGCGAGTGGTATATAAGGAATTGGAATGCAGTTTGGCACAGAAGGAAATGAAGTAATGTTCCTTTGGAATATGTGACAAATCAGGAGAATTTTCTGCAGAAATGCCAGGCACATATGTGTTTCAAGCATTCCTCTTTTCAATAATCCAGCAGTAATTGACAGTCCAGCAGAGAATGGCTCAGAATAAAGCAGTATTACAGACTACAAGATTCACTTAAGAGAAGAGTTGTGCCATCGCGCTCCTGGAGGAATGTAGTATTATACTACAGGTTTTGAAAATCAGTTTATTTCCACAAAAGATTAGGGAAATAAAGCCAAGAATATGGTAGGGATTTAGACTGCAACACAGACTGCATTTCTGAATCAGAAAGACTTTTATCCTGTGTGGTTTAGATTTAATTCAGAGCACTCCTCACACTGAATATTTTAAGAGCTAGCTTTTGCTTTGTTTGACAAATTTGCTGGTCTCGCTGTCCCTGAGGCATTTTTCATCTGTGTCAAGGGAGTTAACTATTTGCTAAACATACAGCTGCACTCTTTATTCCTGTATGGTTTCGATCCAGTGTAGTGTTAGTGGATTACTTTAATGGTGGTACTTTTTAATCCCATCCATCAAAGCATATTGCAATAGAGATTGTTTGGAAAAAAAAGTCATTAGCACTGGCGGCTCTCTCAAAACCAACTGAATATGAAAAGTCATTAAATACAAAGCTCACACAGGAACTGGCAGTTTTACTTTGGAAAAAGTGATGGCCCAGCATTGATGGTTGCAGGGATAAATTGAATTATTATTACAATAAAGGGGCAAGCAGTTCACAGCATTATGCAGGTGCAAGGCAGAAAAAGAAGCTGCACACTTGTTATGCCAGCCCCCACCATATTGCAGTGTTTCTGCATGAAGCATTGCTCGAGCCTCACTGTTAATCCAGCCATCCCACCCTACAAAAACATTTCAGGGAGGTAGCACCATCAATTTGCGGGAGACTTCTGGGAGAGGTGGGATGTCTGCAATAGAGTAGCTCCTTAGCAGCTGGCCAGCTAGTTTAAGTAATGTTAGCTATGGTAATGAACGAATGACACCTGTTAAACTCACCTCAACATGTCTTTTACAGTCTTAACCCACCATGGGCAATAGAAAAGTCACTGTTGCAAACAGAGCAGCGAGCAACACTGTCATTATTTTGACCCCTATTAGGCAGGGGTACACTTTAGTGTAGTCTGGGGTGACGTACGTTTTATATTTTTTTGGAACACTCTGCCATGGCTCGATCGCGCGGTCTCTCTCTCTCGTGGTCGCTCGCGCGCTCTCAAGTGCTCTTACTTGCTTTCTCGCTGGCTCGCTTTCTCTCGCTCTCTCTCGTGGTTGCTCTTGCTATCTCTCTTGCTTTTCTCTGACTTGCTCTCAAAAAAATTGATTTCCGTGATATTGTATATAATTTGCGGGCATCAGGGAGCCACTATTAATATGCGGGAGACTCCCGGAAGTTCTGGGAGAGGTGGGATGTCTGTTAATCGATGTAGCCCATGTATGGTTACTCAAAGGGGAACAAGTGATTGATTTAATAGTATGTGCACTTTTTTACTTGTTTATGGGATTTGTTGCCAATATCTAACTGTATAGAATGGTTTGCTTGTCCATTTCATGAGGCAGCTAAGAATGAACAACTTTGTTGCAAACCTATGCAGAGCAGAGTGCATAAGGGTGCTTTTTTGTGTGAGACTGATGGTTTCTTGGTCCTCAATCATTGATACTGACTTCTTAAATCTGGATTTATTTAAAAAATGAACTTTAATTTCCTGGATTGTGTTTTGAACTTACTTTACCAAATCACTCACCCTGGCCTCTGGATTACCATTCAGTGACCATACCACCATCCCCTTGTGCCTTGCACTTAGGGGTCCTGTATAGAGAATGTTTATTGTATTTGAGTGGAAGGCTTTAGGTAATCAAAATGTCAGCCACTTGTTGCCAAATATCCAACCTCTAAACTGTTATGGACGTAGTCCATATTTATGTGATTGTTCGATTGGAGCCTCTGCATGGATGTTGGTGGGACTCAGTAATGAAAAACCTTTGAATGTCGGGGACAACTGGTCAGACTTCGGATAACAATTGTCATGTTTCCTGAAGTACAGTGAAAAACTTTTGAGTGCCATCCAAGCAGATCATGCCATGCATAAATATATCATGGTAGTAAAAAGAAAACAGAATATTGAACATAGTGTAGCAGCTGCAGAGAAAGTATATTGAAGGTGAACAAGCAACATGCAAGTGGCACAGGGAAGAGGACAGGGAAATAAAGAATTAATTTTCAGCACATGAGAAGTCCCTTTAAGAGTCTGATAACAGCAGGACAGAAATAGTTATGAGTATTACTTGCTGCTTAAAAATGTAGATTGTGATGCTGCTTGGAGTTCATTACATTAGGTTTTGGATTGCTTCATTGTCTGAGATTTGTGAATGAAATATTTGATCTGATGAATAATCAGCCTACTTTTGACTCTCATTGGAAGTGGAAGACATTTTCATCTTATTGAGCTTTAGCCCAAAAATTACGAAGGTAATGAATCAGTCAACAGAGGAAGTTAAATTAAAAGACAAAGGCTCCTCCCTCCTCTCCCCCATTTTTTTATTCTTATGTCTTCCCCCTTCCTTTTCAATCCAGGAGAAGATTTTGGCCCGAAACGTTGACTGTTTATTACTTTCCATGGGTGCTGCCTGACCTGCTGAGTTCCTGCAACATTTTGTGTGTGTTGATTAGTTCAAGTTTTTTTTTCAATCAATAACACATTTTAAGAAAGTGCCAAAAATATGGCCAATCTAGCAATAACTGTGCCTAAAAAATGGGATTATGCCCTTAATTGACTATACATACAGGCTCCCTCTGCTGGTTGATTTAGTTTGGTTCAATACACAAATTGCTGGAGGAATTCAGCAGGTCAGGCAAATTCTGTAGAGGGAAGTGAACAGTCAACATTTCAGGCTGAGACCCTTCAACAGGATTTGGACTTCACAAAGAAATAGCTGTTTATTTCCCTCCATATACACTGCTTGACCTGCTAATGTCCTACAGCATTTTGTGTGTGAGGCAAGATTCCAGCACCTGCAGTCTCCCCTGTGTCTATGATTGTAGGTTGGTTGTAGGTTCTTCAGATCTAATTGAATGATGAGCATCTGACTGCAGTAACAAGCAAGCCTAGAATGTGGTCACTTTGTCTAAATCAAACAGTCCTTTTCCAACTGACGGAAGATAGCACCCACCTACAATGTGTTGATACCAATCGATATTGTTACAATATAGGACCTTTCTACAGTATTGTTCACACTTGGGACATCATGCCTCATCAGGCCTATAGTATCCTTACACCTGAAGTTCCTGTAGGCAATTCTTTGGACCAATCACAGGCTTTCAAAATTGGATTTCCCTGTCACATACGTATATAACAGAGTAGTCATCTCTCTTGATCAAGTTAATTTCTGGTCCCACAAGTCATTGAATAGCCCTTTGATATGTCAAAGCCAAGCATAAACGATTTAATTCTATTGAATATGCCTAACTATTGTTACATAAATTGCATTTTCTTGAAGTTGAATGTTTTTCAGTAATGCAAAACATTCTCAAGGAATGTTGCCAGGTATCTTTTCCTAATTACACTTTGTCGACATTCTTTAGAATGTATTTGTGTGTGCTCTTAGGTATCTTCTAACTAGCTGCTTAGTGAACCCAGACCCTATTTCGTAGATTTATTTTCCAGACATAATCTAGAAATGGTTTTTGTCATATTGCAAATATTTGTTCCCCCCTCCCGCTCCCCCAAAAGCCCTGGAAGAATTTTGCTATTAACTACAATGTTATAAGAGTCCACATAATAGCCCAATGAACGAAATTCCACTCAGGCACCATTCATGTAAGCATGAATGCATGCCTTTATGGATTGGTTATCCTGCTATATCAAGTTTGTCCACACACCTCGCTGGTAAGACCCTTTTCCTTGCTGACAGTAAGCTATTGATGAAGCAGCTAAAGGAAGTTGTGCTCGGAGACTGCCCTGAGGAACTGCAGCAATATACTAAGACTGAGATGAGATGTCATGCTTTGTAAGATGCTGTTCTATGATGAATTAAAATGTGGAATTTACTTTCTACTTTGTCTTAACTGTATTTTCTCCAGGGTCCAGAGAATGGAGCCGACGATGGGAAGAATATTCATAGGGTGTGAAGCCCTGACAGTTAGGAATTATTGATTTCCCATCAAATCCACAGAGAAGAACTGCTGGACAAAAAGATGTCAAAGAAAGGACGCGGAAAGGGCGAGAAGCCTGAGGCGCTAATAGATGCATTACAAGCTGCCAATGAAGAACTCCGAGCCAAATTGACTGATATTCAGATAGAGCTTCACCAGGAAAAGAGCAAGGTAGGAACAGTGATTGATACTGGACAGTACCAAAGGTTACACAGTTATTTTCATAGAAAAGCTAAATGCTGCCATGTCTATTAAAGGAAAAATATACTTTCATTTGTCTTTCAAGATCCCTGAAGTGTTTCATAGTCAATGAAGTACTTGTTAGAAACAATTCCTATGTTGTCATGTGGGGAACATGACGACTACTTCCACCCAGCAATGATGTGATTGAGAGCTCAGAATCAGGTTTGTATTGGTTAAGAGTAAAATGTTGGTCAGAACCCTCGGGTAACTTTCTTGTTGGGCCTTGAAGTAGTATCATATTCTGTTCACTTTGCAGACTAGATGCTTCATCTGAAACCTGTCATCTCTGATTCGGTACCACTGGCATATCGGCCTAGAATTTTATGCATAGTTCTCATGTCTCAATCTCCAGAGACAGCAATGTGGTGGAATAGTTGAGGTTTAATGTGTAATGTCATCTTGGCTCTGTCAGTTCAGGTTATATTACTCTTTATAATCTGTACATAATGTACAGGCTTACAGAAACTCTGCCTCTTTTACAATTCTTACAGGCAGTCTAAACAATTTGTAACTGAGAAAGTATTAAAGTTCAAAGTAAATTTATTATCAGAGTACATATATGTCACTATGTACAACCCTGAGATTTGTTCTCTTGCAGGCATACACAGAAATCCAAGCAACTGTGACAGTGCTCACTGTAGGTGTGTTCAATGGTGGGGAGGGCTTTACCCATGATGGACTAGGCCATATACACTGCTTTTTGTAGGCTTTTCTGTACAAGGGCGCTGGTGTTTCCATATCAGGCTGTGATGCAATAGTCAATATACTCTCCACCACCTATCTATGGAAGTCTGTCAAAGTTTTAGATGACATAATGAAT
This sequence comes from Mobula birostris, assembly GCF_030028105.1. Taxonomy (NCBI): domain Eukaryota; kingdom Metazoa; phylum Chordata; class Chondrichthyes; order Myliobatiformes; family Myliobatidae; genus Mobula; species Mobula birostris. The sequence goes on from NC_092373.1 coordinate 155,259,361, forward strand.
CTTCGCAAACTTCTGAGAAAGTAGAGGTATTGCTGTGCTTTCTTCGGAATGACACTTACTGTACATGCTGGACACTGAGGAACTGAAAATTGCTGACCCGCTCAACTTTGGATCCTCTGATGAGGACTATCTCATGGACCTCTGGTTTCCTCCTTCTGAAGTCAATAATCAGCTCCTTGGTCTTGCTGATTTTGAGTAAGAGGTCATTGTTGTGGCACCACTCAGCTAGATTTTCAAGCTCCCTCTTATATGCTGATCCGTCACCACTTGTGATTCGACCAATGACAGTGGTCTTGTCGGCAAACTTAAATATGGCATTGGAGCTACAGTATGGCTAGCCTTACAGTCATAAGTATAAATCAAGTAATGCAGAGGGCTAAGCGCATAACCTTATGACTATCTGTGCTGATGGAGATTGTGGAGAATTTAGTGCTGCCAATTCAAACTGATTGGTGTCTGTAAGTGAGAAAATCGAGGATCCAGTCACACAAGGTTGAATTGAGGCCTAGGTCTCAAAGCTTATTGTTTAGTTTTGAGGGGATAATGGTATTGAATGCCAGGCTGTAGTCAATGCAGAGTATCCTGATGTATGCATCTTCACTGCCCAGATGTTCCAGATGTTGAGTGAAGAGTAAATGAAAAGGCATCTGCTGTTCACTGTTGTGACGGTAGGCAAGTGGGAGCAGATCTAAGTCGCTTCTCAGGCAGGAGTTGATATGCTTCATCTTCAACTTCTCAGAGCACCTTATCACAGTGAATGTACTGTAAGTGCTACTGGATGATAAACATTGAGGCAGGTTACCACACTCTTCTTAGGCCCGGTATAACTGAAGCCTACCTGAAGCGGGTGGGTTACTCACGCTGCCTCCTGAGAGGTTAAAGATATCAGTGAGCACTCCAGCCAGTTGATCAGCACAGGTCTTTAGTACTTGGCTAGCTCCCCTAGTTTGGCTGGCTGTTTTCCATGGGTCTACCCTCCTGAAGGGTCTTTTGGTGTTGGCCCCAGAGACTGAAATCATAGGGCCATTTGGGGGCTGTGGGAATTCATTGCTGAAACCAGTAAAAGTCCCCTCTTTCTCAATAGCCATGGACAAAATGTAAGGAAAAGAAAAGCTTTCATTGTCACAGAAATAATTTAGCAGTGTGGCGCGCTGGCCATAAGTGTTTGAAAATTCATGTTTGTGCTGAAGTGGTGAGTTAGAACCAACTCTAGCGAAGGGAGGGTTGTTGTTAACTCCCCCCCTTAATGCTTCTTGCATATTGAGATTGCTGGATTATATTATTATTGTTTTGTACTTTAGTTAAGGTGATGAAAATGATTGAATGGCTGCACATTCATAGTTATGAGACATAAGACATGGGTAAAATAATCAATTTTCATCGAATTGCAGTTGCAAACCCATGAAGAGTGCTTGGGCATGCTCAAAGTAGCAATGAAAATCTATAAATAAGCCAATTGCTGAAATATAAAGCCATATTCCTGCAAATTCTAATACTGCTATTGCTTAGACCAACGAAGAATTGTTCTATAAATGCAGAGGGATTTGTCAGCTAGAATTGGATTGTTACTTGCAATTTCAAAATCCGTTTGATGTGTTTGACAAGGTATGTGAACAAAGCAAAACTGGCATAGGATTTTTATTAAACGTACCAGATAGAAGCTTCTTACTCCCTTTACATTGCCTGTGAACTCTGAAGGAAGGGCACAATCAGTACCACATTAGGTAGATGGTGGGAGGAATGTTATAGGTCAACTCACTTGGGTCTTCTGGATGAGACCAAACACTGAAAGGTCAGGAGAAGCTGATCCACAAGTTTGCACCTGATTTTTTCAGATCCTTGGGTGGGACATGCAACAGGTCGAAGAAAATAAGGAAAATGTTTAGTTTTGCAATCTGAGGGCTGAAGGATGTCAGGCGGCTGTTTTTGGTCAAATATGGATATTTGCCATGACTACCATGGAGGACTGTGGTTATGATTCAGAGTAGGGGTGCTTTTCCAGAGGCAGCTTACATTGACAGTTCATCAAGACAAGCAGATAACCTGAACTGCCAAACAGATCATTGCATACAACAAGAACATTGCATCTAATTTGTTTCTAACCTGGAGACTCTGCAGTATTGAGGCTAAACGTGTTTTGGATATTTTTTATTGTAGAATGTTCTCATCGTGCTGAACAGAACAAAGTATTCATGCTGTGTTGATCTGTAATTAAGTAAGGTCATATCTACAGTCTGTTCCAAATTCTCTGTCATATACTTCATACTTATGACAGAGAAGGAGGCATTTTGTCAAATTAATTCCTTCTAGCTCACAGATCAATACTAAATGACATGGTGCCAAGTTGCATTATCAGTTCGGGTAATTTTTTACGTTTGTAGGAATGGTGTTGGGGGCAGCACAGATTTTAGGGACAGGAACGAGGAGGAAATAGAGGTCAAGCCAGAGTCCGGGTCAGAGTGCTCAGTAGTTGAAGGCCATTGATCCCTATAGACAGATGATGGGTCGGCAGGTGTGGAAGACGAAGACGAGCAGTCTCTTCATCAGTGACTGAGGTTGGTGGTCCCAAAGATGAGGGCTGGTGACCCCTCCTCTCCAAGGTAGGTGAGTCCCTGTGGATTAACAGGATCTGGCATTGGAGGTCCTTGTGGGCAGGATGCATGAAGGCCAATAAACCCCAGGTCAACATTCTGGGGTCCATGCGAGTCTGAAGATCGAAGCTTGAAGGTCAAAGACCAAAGTTAGTGAGACCATATACTCACTGACTTTGGTTTTTGACCTTCAGCCCCGATATCTGCAATACTACTGGGGAAGTCAAAGGCATTATATATGTGAGTTCGCTGGAGGCTGAAGACCTGGGGTTAGAGGCTTATCTATGTGTGTGAGTGTTAGAGAGGAAAGAGGCTTGTTTTGCTCTTGTTTTGTTTTATTGCCGCTGCCGTTGTTACTTGTGTTATTTGCTGAACATTCTATGTTGGTGCTGGATCGTGTGGTGACACTTACGGGCTGCCCCCAGCACATCCTTAGGTTGCAACACACACAAAATGCTGGTAGAACACAGCAGACCAGGCACCATCTATAGGAAGAGGTACAGTCAACGTTTTGGGCCGAGAGCCTCCGTGTACCTCTTCCTATAGATGCTGCCTGGCCTGCTGTGTTCTATCAGCATTTTGTGTGTGTTGCTTGAATTTCCAGCATCTGCAAATTTTCTCGTGTTTACATCCTTAGGTTGTGCTGGTTTTAACTCAAATGATGCATTGAACTGTATGCTTAATGTACATGTGATAAATACATTAATCTGAATTTCCCCACTATTTCTCTCTGTTACCTTCTCTCTCCACATTCCGGTCAATTCTGCCAGTCAGCTACACTAAGGTTGCTAATGGTGTCCATCTAACCACCCTGCCTGCACATATTTGGGATGTGGGTATAAACCTGAGCTTTATGGAAGCCCACAGGGTTATGGGAGAATGTGTGAACGTCACACACACACGGTACTGGAGGTGAGACTGGAACCCAGGCGGCTGGAGCTGTGCAGCAGCAGCTCTGCCAGCGGCACCACTGCTGCCTTTATTTTCTATTATACTGCAGAAATTGAATAGTTCAGATGCAAATATATAATTTTCTCTTGTAATGGCTTATAAGATTGAGTTAAAGCTTCTGTCAGTTTTTTTTATTGCACTATCTCTCACAGGAGATGTATTTGAGTTGAATTAAAGTATTTTACTGGGTTGTAATGGGATTAGTTGAATGTTGGTTGCTGTAATAAAACTCCATATTGTCTTCAAAGCTTAGTAGACCTGGGGGAGAGAAATGACTTCCATCTGTATCTAGATGATATTTTACTTGAGAAGAACAAAGTGGTTTGTAAGTTTATTAAGGATTGTATTCTACATGCTTGTTTTTAATATGAGATACAATAATTATGAATGATAGCAAATTTTTGCTGTATGGTTGTGCATCAGAGAAACTTTTGTGTAGGATGTTGCTTGCAAGTTTAAGATTTTGTGATTGTTTGTGCTGCAACAAAATTCATAACTGTATTCTAATCCAGTGGTACTGACGAAGGGTCTTGGCCCAAAATGTCAACTGTACCTCTTCCTATAGATGCTGCCTGGCCTGCTGCGTTCACCAGCAATTTTTATGTGTGTTACTGAGAACCTAGATGAATTATTGACCAATGGCCAGAAAGGGGATCAGAACCCCAAATAGGAGAAAATCTGCAGATGCTGGAAATCCAAAGCAGCACACAGAAAATGCTGGAGGAACTCAGCATGCCAGACAGCACCTATGGAAAAGAGTAAACAGTTGGCATTTCAGGCAGGGGCCCTTGATCAGGACTGGAAAGAAGAGCCAAATCAGAGTAAGAAGGTTGGGAGAGGGAAGGAAGGTGGTAGGAGATAAGTGAAATCAAGAGGTGAGGAGGGGGTGAAATAAAGAGTTGGGAAGTTTACTGGTGAAAGAGGTAAAGGCTGGAAGAGCAGGAATCTGATAGGAGAGGGGAGAAGACCATGGACGAAAGGGAAGGAGGAGGAGTGCCAGAGGCAGGTGAGGGGCAGGTAAAAGAGATGAGGTTAGAAAAGGCAACAGGAATGGGGAATGGTGAAGGAGAGTATGGTGGTCTGGTCACTTTCTGGAAGTTCAGGAAATCGATGTTCATGCTATCAGGTTGGAGGCTAACCAGATGAAATATAAGGCGTTGCTCTTCCAACCTAAGTGTGGCTTCATTGCGGCAGTAGAGGTGGCCGTGGACTGACATGTCTGAATAGGAATGGGAACTGGAAGTTGATTTGAAATGGGTGGCTACAGGGAGATCCCACTTTTTCTGCCGGACAGAGCATGGGTGCTCGGCCAAGTGGTCTCCTAATCTCTGTCTGGTCTTTCCGATAAGCAGGAGGCTGCACCGGATACAGTAGATGACCCCAACAGACTCACGGGTGAAGTGTTGCCTCACCTGGAAAGACTGTTCAGGGCCCTGAAAGGTAGTGAGGAAGGAAGTGTAGGAGCAAGTGTGGCACTTGTTCTGCTTGCAAGGATAAGTACCAGGAGGGAGATCAATGGGGAGGGATGAGTGGACAGGGGAATCGCATGGGGAGTGATCCCTGTGGAAAGTGGGGGGAGGGGGGTGGAGGATGTGCTTGTTGGTGGGATCCTGTAGAAGATGGTGGAAGTTAGGGAGAATTGTGTGCTGAATGTGAAGTCTAGTGGGGTGATAGGTGTGGACAAGAGGAACCCTATCACTGGTGTGTCGGTGGGAGGATGGGGTGAGGGCAGATGTGCAACAGGCACTCTGAAGGTGTCCTGGGTCATTGGACCCAGAACCCAGTTCTACCTGTAATCTGTCATTTTTTATTCGAATTAATTTTCTGCTGTCTGGTCAGTGGACGAGGGAGGAGATGTAACAGCAAGTTTTCAGCTTGTACTTTTCTTTAAAGCTGTACAGTTAAAGAGAATAAAATAGCCTTTGCTTTCCAATACTGAGTATTGGGAACTGTTTGCGTTCACCTCTCAAATTTCAGTTGCTTTGGAGTGTATGGACTCAGACATACAGAGGAAACATACAGGATGAACTCCACCACATGGAAATTTCAATATGGACTTTCAGGATCATGAGGGAATTCACTGAGGTCAGGTAAGGAAAAAAAAGCAAGCTCTACTGGAAAACCAATCTCCCGCAGATCATCCCACACCAATCTCATCAATATATGTAACTTTAGATGATGCTTATCATCTGGAGAACTTTTGACAGAACCATTTCCACATCTCCCAACCTGATCAGTATTGTTCCCCTTCACACTAGACTGGAAGTTGCAACTGGAAAACTATTGGAGTGGTTACAAACTACAGATGTTTTAAATTCATCTCATTGGCTCTTCACTCAACCTTGGAACATCTGGACAGCAAAGATGCGCCTTATCAACTCTAGCTCAGCATTCAAGATCATCATCCCCTCAAAACTAATCAGTAAGTTCCAAGATCTCAGCTTCAATACTTACCCCTTTGTGCAATTGGATCCTGGATTTCCTCACTTGTAAACCCCAGTTAGTTCAAATTGGCAACAACATCTCCTCCACGATCTCCATCAGCACAGGTTCTCCCCTGCTCTACTCACTTTACATTTATGTGTGGCCAAGCATAGCTCCAATGCCATTTTCAAGTTTGCTGATGACTCCAGTGTCAGTGGCTGAATCAAAGGTGGTGACCAATCAGCACATAGGAGGGAGACTGAAAATCTGACTGTGTGGTGCCACAACTATAATTCAATGTCAGCGGGACCAGGGAGCTGGTTTTTGACTTCAGGTTTACCCATCAACCATCAGGCTCTTGACTAGAGGGGATAACTTCACTCAACTTCTCTTGCCCCATCATTGAAACATTCCCAAAACCAATGCATTCACTTTGAAGGATTCCTCATTGGTGTTGTCGATACTTACTGCTTTTTTATTGATTATTATTATTTCCTTCCTTTTGTATTTGCACTGTTTATTGTCTTCTGCACACTGGTTGAATGCTATACTTTGAACTTTTGAACTTAATCCATTGCATAGTTGTGGTTGAAGCTATCTCAGCCAAACCCTAGTTGTTGATCCTTTGACATGAGGAATAAAAGTCAGCATTATGACCAAGCAAGTTCCTTTTACAATCCCTACATGCTTCAGCCTGATAGAGCATCAGTGAGTCTTGCTGAATAGGTAACATTCAGTGTAAAGCCTTTGCATTGCCAGTCTTCTCTGCCAGGGTCTTTGGAACAGCCCAGATGGTAGCCAGGACAGGGTAATGCACAAATGGTGTTTTGTCAGTAACTGCCTGCCGACTAGGCTCCTCATTGGACTATAAGAACTACATACTGTATGTTCACTGAAGATTTCATCTTGAGGCTCATAAAAATCAGTCTTGTGTTGAGCAACACATTAGTTGGTTAGTGTGAGGCATATTGTTAAGGTCATCACCTCAAGGATAAGGCAAAAGTTAAGGAGTTTTATTTAAGATAAAATAGCAGTAAAATGTGCTATGATGAAATTGGGGTTCCAAAATGGCATTTAAAATGTAAAGTACGCCAAATGTCATATTGGTAGATGGAACATTCGCTTGCACTTAGCACTTAACAGAAGCATGCAAAGCAGACAGGTATAGCGTCAGTCAGTGTGCAAAATTGCTTTGATTCCTATACGGCCATTTGAAAGCTCCATGTTTTAATCTGAACATATGCTTAAAGGCATAAGGGATCTCCCATTAGTGCTGCTTAAAAGATTCATGGCTAATTACATATTGGTTGCTAGCTGAGTTCTTCTGTCTGTGGCTCTAATTCTGTGAGCTTTAGATGCTTTGTATGATTGGCTGGAGTTTTAGTGGTCTGCAGGGAGTTGTATGGCAGGTGCTGTTGAAGTTTCATGCTGACTAAAAGCTTCACAGCTCTTGACATACGATGAACAGAAGGTCATCTTGGCATTGAAAATGACTGGAAGAATGAAAGAAATTCAGGCAGAGCAAGATGAGTTACTGGAGGAGGAAGAATGAGAAGGGAAGAGGGTCTTTAGATAGTAGATCTGTTGTAATACTGCTGTAGTATTGGGAAACCAGAGATGTTGCTTTAATTTGACATTTGTGGATTGTATTCACCGACCTTGATCACCTTTGAGGTTACTAAAGATTTTTACACTTTCTCAGAGTTAAATATCTGACATTGGCCTCTTTCACAATCTTCTGCACTGAGCACCTCTGGAGGGCATTCTGGTCTTCACAGGCAAAAACATCTTGTTTCTGTTCAAACTCTGATAAATGATCTCCAGCACACAGTTTGTAAAATGGTGCTCATTGTCTCTTGGAGTTGTAGGCTGTGGCATTTCTCCCAATGATCAAGCAACTCCTGCATCATTAATAATGCAAATCTCTTTTCAGACAAAATAGAAAAAAACAGAAAATGCTAGAAATACTCAGCATGACAGGCAGCATCTGTGGAAAGAGAAACAGTGATAAAATTTTGGGTTGAAGACCCAATGAGTGTAAGGAAGGGATGGAAGGGACAAAGGGAGTAATACTTATGGTATGAGGCCAGAGTTGTTATGGACATAAGGTGTTGATGATGTTTTCTAGTTGCTATCTAAGGTTGCTATATATCTGGAGTAGTTAGAAAAGAGTCATGAAAAAAATGAATGCAAACTCTGTGAAATTAGAACAGTTAGAGAAAGGGGCACAAAAATCTGCGAATATAGATCCTTCAACTATAGTTCAGGGGAAGAAGGAAGATATCAGAGATACTGTTTGGAAAGTCTTATTGATAAAGCAAATGAAATGGAGGTCGGTGGGGGAACTGCAAAAATGCAAAGGTGTCCTGACAGGTGGCATTGTGGGAGTAAGTATAGTAATGGTCACTGTGGGAGTCTGTGGCTTTGTAATCAATATTTGTCGCTAATCTATTTACTGATTTCATTAGTATTCTTCATTTTTCTTTTAAGATTTGCAGCTTAGCCTTTGAATGTATGGCTTGGCTTTATTTTGTGCAGGCTAGCTTTCGGGTATGGCGGCCATCTTAAGGACTAATTGTGTTGACACAGTAATTGTCTTGAGCATTGTCTGTATGCAAAAAACATATATGTTTATGATATGAATGTTTACCGTAATGTCATATTTTAAATTTATTGATCAATTTTTCTTTCTAATAATTTGTGTATTACTTGCTGCTCTTGGATACACTGCCCATCATGCATGTTGACCACCTTTTTTGATTTATAATTTCTTTCTTTGTGCAACATTTTCAGTTGTAAATTGAAGAAGAGCTTGGTAACAAGCAGGCAGAGGGAAGTTGATGTGCTGCTTGCATTGCTAGGATGCCCAACCCTGACCGACAGAGGCCTCACTCATTGACATATATCACAAACAGTTTTGATCTTGGCAGAACACCACTAAACATAGACCTCCAGGCAGAAAAGGCCTATCGACCACTACCCTCTGCCTTCTACGGGCAAGCCAATTCTGCGATTTAGTGAAATGATAAATGATACACATGTGATAGTTCAAAGTAGCTGGATGTTTTGAAATCCAGGAATAAATTAAGACAAACTCCTGATACAGCCGGATGTTCTGAACCTTAATGATTTAGGACATGGAAAATGGTGGTTCAGTTTAAGAACATGCTTCCAAATTCAACTTTGTTCTTCAATAAAGAAGATGTGTTTTTTATTCAGTTACTCCTGACATACCTATCCTGAGTAAAGTATGAATGAACTATGCCAGAGCAGGTTCTAGTTTTGGGCTTGCACTGCACTTAGCATCGGGCATGGGCATACACACAAGAATGTTTTAGTGTTGGTGCAGATTTGTACTCGTAGAGCTGATGTAAGCAGTTTATTGACTATCGGACTGAATGCATTTCATGCATGTCGTTGCACCAGAAAGATAAACTTCATACAAAATGGGTGTGTAACATCATGAGGGGCATTGATAGGGTGAATGGAAATGGTCCTTTTCCCAAAGAGAGGCAATGAAAGACTGGAAGGCATAGCTTTAAGGTGAGATGGGAAAGACTTAAAAGGAATATTAGGATCAGCTTTCTCAGGCAGAGGGTGTGGTGTATATAGAGCTGCCATTTTGGAGGAATCATTACAGGTGATGTCTGGATGGTGCAGTTAGTCTGTTTCATTCTTTTAAGGTGACTACAAACTCTGGCATACATGAAGTTCAACGTTAATTCAAAAATGGCAGACTGCAATGAATTCAATGTAAAGCTGTCTTTGGGAAAGGAGTTCTTTAGCAGAAGCAAAAGGAGATTGCAACCAACCTGTCAAGGTCTCTTATAGAGCAATGCTTTTGGCATTGTATGTCATTTGATGTCCCTATTCAGACCCAACACTCTCTGTAAGTAGCCATCTTCCTGCATTAATATGCTCCACCAGGCATGTTTGTTCAGGTGCACTGGTTTGTAACGTGTGAGATATACTGCGACATCTGCTGTATTGTACTGTCTTGATAGTTTGAGACATTCATGAAAGTGGCAAAGAGAAGCAGAAAAAAATATGTGTACGTCATCCAGAACTCATTTTTCAGATCTACAAATTATACTCTGATATTTCTTCCTTGCTCCTTGTAACTTTGAATGTGATGGATGACTTCTGCAATTGTGCACTAAAACAGACAGAGTTAAGCAGCATCAAGATTTCCCTACCTGTCAAAGAGTAATGAGCTCTCTTGTTTGAGTCTATCTTTAACTATTTCTTTCAAAGATGGGTATTGCTTGAGAGTTGAGAGTAACCAGTCTGGTTCAGAAGGTGGTGGGAGTAAATCTGAGAATCCGAAGTAAAAGACAGGATGGATTTAACCTTTAACATTGGACAGTTACCCACGTGAAGGAAGATAGAAGCTTTGGAAGCTCTTGTACCAGTGCAGGAGTCTTGTAGCAGAAGCAAAAGCAGACTGCAACCAACCTGTCTGGATCTCCTGCAGAGCAATGCTTTTGGCATTGTTTGTCATTTGATACCCCTTGCAGATCCAGTACTCCCTGTAACTAACCACCTTCCTACATGAATATGGGCCATCAGGCATTTTTGTCCAGTGCCCTGGAATTGGCCACCCTATCTTTTTAGTTAAGGTTCTAGAATTGGGTCTCAGCAGAGGCTGGGTAGAAATATTTAACTATGGAGATTTCACTAGAAGCATCAATAGGCCAAAAGACCATGGGGCATATTAGAGAGCATAGGTCATATTAGAAAAATTAGGACGTTTGGCTCATTAGTCGGCTCCACCATTTCATCATGGCTGATTTATTATTCCTCTTAACCTCATACTCCTTTCTTCACCTGGTGACCTTTAACATGAAGGGCCTGAAGTGGCTAATCCACGCTGTATCTCAGTGAATAAATATGTAATCTGGAACTATCAACCTCCGCTTCAAATATATCCAATTACTTGGCCTCAACGTTAAACGGTGGAAATGCCTTTAGCTTCTCCCCCTCAAATTGCAGGGTGAATTCACTCATTCTGCCACCTCCGCAGTGCGTACCTACACAGCTATGCAGTGAGTTAAACAACTTCTCAAAAATTACCCCTAGACGGAAGCTTTCTCAGGGGTTTTAATGAGATTTCCTACTTGTGAAACTGCAGAAAGTTATGTAAAATATGTATTAAGCTGAACATAGAATCATCCTGCACTTGCAGATATTAATACTGTCGATTATTCTCACAATTTGTGTTAACCAAGGTAAGAAACATGCACAATACTCCAAAACTACGCCGTGTAAACAAGAGTACAAGAGTAAATTTGTGGCACAACAATACCTTGATAATGCTAATACTTCCTTCAAAATATAGCTATTGAATGTTTACCAATATGAGCAAAAGCCTAAGACTCATAGATATAGCTGTTTCAAGGGCAAATAATGAGAGGATAGAGATTCATGTTTTTTTTCCCACCATGTTCTTCAAATCAAATCAAAATTAACCCATGCAGGAAATGGTATAAAAACAGCTTATATCTAGGAAGTGATGTTCATGCAAGACAAATAGTAGCTCTGGAGGTCGGAACAATCATATTATGATCACTACCTCTTAAGGGTTCCTTACCTTAAGCTCCCTAATGAAATCTGTTCATTGCATAACACCTAGTCCAGTGTCTTTTTCCTCATCGGCTCAACCACAAGCTGCCTGAAAAAGCCATTTCATGGGCATTAGCCAAATTGTCTCTTTTGAGATCGAGCACCAATCTAATTTTTCCAATCTACCTGCATATTGAAATCCCCACTGACTATCGTAACATTTCTCTTTATACACACTTGTACTATCACCCAGTGTAATTTGTTTCAATAGTTTCAATTGGTGCAATGTCAGAGAAATGCAATATACATCCTGAAATTCTTTTCCTTCTCAAACATTCATGAAAACAGAGGAGTGCCCCAAAGAATGAATGACAGTTAAATGTTAGGACCCCAAAGTCTCCCTTCCCCAGTTCTCCCCTCCCACGCATAAGCAGCAGCAAAGCGATGACTCCCCACCAGCGAAAATGCTCTGCAGCCCCCCACCAAGCACTTAAGCATGCAGCAAAGTATCAATAAAGACACAGACTACTTGTTTACCCAGTAATCGACATACCACAGGCTCTCTCTCTCCCTAATAAGAGAAAAAGAGGTGTCCCCATTTCACAGCAAGAGGGGAGACATAACAAAACAACTTGCTGATTTACGATGTAAAAAGCCTGTTGCATTGCTTTTTCCGAGCTTTGTGCCCAAAGATCTTGGGTCTCTGGGCACACAGCCAGCAGCCAGCTCACTGCTTTTGAACTTCCTGAAGGCGCACTAGTCTTCTAGGCCACATCCTTGGCATATCAAAAAGCAGCCAGCCATGAGGCCGTGAGAGCAGGTCCCATTCCCACAAAGAACCGAAGTCAGCGTGTAACTCCAGGTCAGGGTCTTCAAAAGAACCTTGGAAAGGTAAAAAAGAGATATTAAAGATAGAAATAGAGCTATTTCTGAAGATGCAAGCAAAGGAGTTGCCGTTAGGCACCATCATTCTAAGCTCCTCCCTCCTCCTGTTTCACATATCCTAGCTATTGTTCGGAAGCTTGCATATAACTCCCATCAGGGTCTTTTTACCCTTGCAGTTTGCTAGCTCTACTCACATCTATTGATCATATGTCACCTCTTTCAAAGGACTTGATTTTGTTTTTCCCCAACAGAGCAACTACCCCCAACTCCTTCTGTGTACCTGCCTGCCTTTTTGATGCAATGTATATCCTTGAATGTAAAGCTCACAGCTATGACCGTTTTTCAACCATGAATCAGTGATGCCCTCAACATCGTACCTGCCAATCTCTGACTGTGCTACAGGAGGATATGGATCAGACTAGCTGCACCACTTCAACAAGAAATGTCCTTAGCTTCTGCCAAAAAGATGCATGGTGGAGAGGGAGCATTCTAACTCTTTACATCACAGAGTATGGAGGCTCCAATGCTCAAGATTGAAAGAGGCTGCAACTTTAGCTAACCTCACAGACACAGCTACCTCCACGTTCGAGGACATCTTCGAGAGGTGCTGCCTCAAGAAGGTGGCATCCATCATTAAGGAACATCACCATTGGGAACCTGCCCTCTATTTGTTCCTATGTTTGGGGAGGAGGTACAGGAGCCTGAAGATCACACTCAGCAATTCTTCCCCTCTGCCTTCAGCTTCATGAACTCTGCCTCATAATTCCCCTTTTTTTGTGCACCATTTGTTTAATTTGTAATTTATAGTAATTTCATGTCTTTGCTCTGTACTGCTGTTGCAAAACAAATTTCACATCAGATAAGACAGTGATAATAAACTTGGTTGAATTTTGTTTCTCAGCAGCAGTCTAATTACATTGTGAAGTCTAACCATAAGAGTTAATTGAGGCATAATGCCCATTACAGCCATTGGCTTAAGTGCAGCACAGAGTCCAATCAGAGGTTCATTGTGTCATGAGGCCCAGTTGTGGCACTTGACCCCACTGTAGCACAGGGCCTGCTCATAACATGGGGCTGGATAGCAGCATAGGCTACTTCATGGAACCCTGTCATAGCCTAAGACCCAACATGGAGTCCAATCACATCAGGAGGTCCAACTGTAGAACAAGTTCAGATTGTATTGTGGGAGTCATTCCTGGCACAGGTGTATTTGAAATACCATACTAGACTGCAGCATAGATTAGGATGGAGGCACAAGGCATCTCATGGCCTGGGGTTAATTGGACTGCTCCATAGCTAGTCTTCCCCCATCCGAATCCCCTCCCTCCTCTATCTTTCCTCCTGTTTCCCTCTTCGTCCATGGTTATGATTAGATCAGTTGTTGAAAAGGTAACCTTAATGAACTGAATAGCCCACTCCTGATCATTACTGACATGCTGTGTAATCACTTTCATTTTTCTAACATTCCGAGAAGCAGTAAGTTCCAGGTCACAACTGTCCACTGCATTAAAGTTTTCCATCACATATCCCTTGTATTTTTTACTCAGAACATGTCTGTCTCCTCTGAAACCTTTGAGCCATCCTCCTTTTACTTAGCCCTACTAAAGCAGTCATGATCTTGTACACCTCCATTAAATCTCCTCTCAACCTTAGAATATGCAATATGGAGAACCAGTACATTTCTTAAAGTAATGCTTTACACCGGTACAGTAATTTTTTTTATTTGGATGAAGCTACAATTAAGCTTGGAAAATGTAGCTTTGACTGTGGTGACTCAGGAGAAAATGTCTGCAGGATGCTCTCCGGCCTATTTTTAATCAGCTTAGTTTGACATCTTGGACTCAATATTAACGATGTGCACTATCTTAAGGCGTCTGCATGCTAATTAGAATTAGATTCTGGCCAACTTCCACTGAGCCAAGTCCACTTGAGTCAAAAATAGCTGCAGGCATTATTATTATTCCACTTGGGATTAAACAAACTGGTCTTGAGCTCCTAAATTGTATGTAATCCTGGCTGATAAGGCCAATCACTTCTGTTGTCTGACTGTGAATTAAGAGTTTCAGTAGTAAGGTAAGTGGAATATTTTTAGTACTAATTCATGTTTTCTCCTTTACTGCGTAACTTGGTTTGTTGAAATAGGAGTGTTTTGCACTTACTTTTTGGCCAGTGGTGAGGAGGGGATATGCTGCTTCCAGTTACATTGAAAAATCTATTTAAGCTTTCCTCTTAACTTAATCCAACAAACCTAATAATCATAACAGCCAATTTCAATTGGTAAATGTGTCATATTTGTCTTACTAATTTGAACTTTTAAGCTGGTTAGGACTGATTTCATCTGACTAATACAAAATTAGGAAAAGAAACTCAAATATGTTTTAAATCAAGGTAAATAAGAATGTGGAATACTAATGGGAAAATGACCTCATTTATTTCTCTGATCTTTCACTAGTGATTTAATGAGTTTATGATTTAATCTGTTGTACTGAGCAGAAAGACTTTGTCAATGCATAATGAGACTGACACCATAGACTTCTCTGCATCCTGCCTTACATGGTTTACTTGAAAAATTCACTCATTCATTCTTACTTCTGGGATCACTGAAAGGGTATAATAATCTCTCAATTGATGCGAAGTGGCTTAGCACAGTGGTCCCCAACCACCGGGCCGCAAAGCATGTGCTACCGGGCCACAAGGAAATGATATGATTTGGTGATATGAAACGATATGAGTCAGCTGCACCTTTCCTCATTCCCTGTCACGCACTGTTGAACTTGAACATAGGGTTGCCAACTGTCCCGTATTAGCCGGGACATCCCGTATATTAGGCTAAATTGGTTTGTCCCATACGGGACCGCCCTTGTCCCGTATTTCTCCCGCTAAGGTAGAGCGTTCTTATGAAACTGTTCATAAGCCGAAATGGAGTAAAACGAAGAAGCAATTACCATTAATTTATATGGGAAAAATTTTTGAGCGTTCCCAGACCCAAAAATAACCTACCAAATCATACCAAATAACACACAAAACCTAAAATAACACTAACATATAGTAAAAGCAGGAATGGTATGATAAATACACAGCCTATATAAAGTAGAAATAATGTATGTACAGTGTAGTTTCACTTAACAGAATCGGGAAGATTAAGCCAAAACCGATTTGTAGAAAAAAAAAATCGGCACATACATGCATGCGTGCACAGGTGCCCGCGCAAGGCCTCAAGGTTGTGATAATCTTTCTCAGGGTAAACGCAAGTATCCCGTATTTGACTGCTACTTTTGTCCCTTATTTGGGAGTGAGAAAGTTGACAACCCTACTTTAACACCCCCCCCACCCACCCCACCCCCTGGTTGGCTGGTCCGTAAGAATATTGTCAATATTAAACTGATCCGCGGTGCAAAAAAGGTTGGGGACCCCTGACTTAGCACACATTACTGTCCACTGCAACAGGTCAGGCAGCAGACTCACCAGAAGCATTTTTAAGAGGCTACTTCATGCCAGTTCATTGCAGAAACAATACAACATCAGAACTTTGATTCTCGGTATTGGTACTGGTGGCACTATAGTGTAGCAGCGAGGGCAATTACTTTAGAACGCCAGTAATCACTGGAATTCAATTCTCTGTAAGGAGTTTGTAAGTCCTTCCCATGGTCCCATGGGTTTCCCCAAGGTGCTCCAGGTTCCTCCCATATTGCAAAGATGTATGGTTAAGGTTAGTGAATTGCGAACGTGTTATGTTGGCTAAAAGCTTGGGGGCACTTGCAGGATGTCCCCAGTACAATCCCCGGAATGCTTTAGTTGTTGACATAAAAGAAAACTCATTTCACTGTAAGTTTTGATGTTTCAATGTACATGTGATAAATAAAGCTATTCTTGCCTAATTTTTTATCTTTATCTTTATTGGGTATTGTATTAGTTCAGCTTAAAACTTTGGAGCTACAACACTGCTGATGCTGGATATCTGAAATAATAAAGAAAATACTTAAAAATCATATCAAACAGCATCTTTAGAGAAAGATTAATGGTCATATTCTAGGTCAGTAAATTTCATCAGTTCTGTCACCCTTAACTTTATTTTTCTCTTCCCACTTGCAGCTCAACCTGCAGAGTATATCCACATAACATTTATTTACAGGAACTTTTTGAAAGGCTATTTATATGTTTGTGTTTGAACAATAGGTTATTAAGTACTCATCAGTACTTTTGAAAGTTAACAGCAGAACTTAATAGTCCTGACGAAGGGTCTCGGCCCGAAACGTTGTCTGTACCTCTTCCTAGAGATGCTGCCTGGCCTGCTGCGTTCACCAGCAACTTTGATGTGTGTTGTAGCAGAACTTAATGTTTTGGATCCTGATGTTTGAATGGTTTCCATAGCATGAATTCCAACATAATTCCGAAGTGGAAGGTTGGAGCTGTGAGGAACTGTTCAAGAATTAATTTACAAGAAAGCTTGGTGATTGTTTTAGGTCATAGATCCATTTTAATCTTGTAATGTTACCAATTCTGTCTGCCATGATAAGGTGAGTATGAAGAGAGCTTAGGGTTAACTCTCGTAAGATTGTGATGCAGATTGTCTTATTTGCTCTTATGTGTATCTCACAGCTGGAAATATGAGATCAGTGAATCCCATTAACCTTCTCCTTGTTTGGAGGTCCCTTCAATTTTATTTTGTTTTTGAGGATCCCCAACTGTTGTACCTCTTACCTCTCCAGTTACGGAGTGAAGTACGTAGGTGTGCCCACATTACGTTCTGATTTTTTGTTTTATTTCACTTCATTTAGAGATACAGTATGGAGTAGGCCCTTCCTGCCCTTTGAGCAACACCGTGCCACAACCCTTGACTGATCTGCCTTCAAAGATGTTAATAGTTGTATTCATCAAGTCAATTTGAAATCTTTACACCACAGTTGCTGCATGGCCTGCTGAGCACTTCCCGAACGTTTGTGTTGTCATTAATATGCCTTTTTCCATGGTATAATGAGATTTTTAGCTGAAGACAATGGCTGTAATCCACATAGAGCACTTAAAGTAGAACCTGATGACCTGCTGCCAAACTGTTCCATATGGCAGTCTGAAAACATTGAAATCCATTATCCTTTCCGTTCGGGATCTGTCACGCCTGCAACGTGGTTGATGCCATCCCTTTCAATCATAGCAACGGGGGGGGATTAAACAGTCAAACGGACCCCTGCATTCTCAGGAAGTTTAAGTATTTTAAACGTATGGGAGCATGGTAGCGTAATACTTTACAGTGCCAGTGATCAGCGTTCAATTCTCGCCGCTGCATGTAAGGCGTTTGTCTTATGTGTGTTTCAAGGTTGTTTATTGCGATTCTTCAGTACGTGAGTATAAAGGAGATCAAAATGATTGTAATGGTCCTCCGGATACTCCAGTTTCCTCCCACTTTCCAAAGATGTATGGGTTAGTAATTTGTATGCATGTTTCATTGGCTCGGAAACATGGTGACACTTGTGGGCTGCCCCCAGCATATCTTTGGTCAATGAAACTTGATGGAAATAATACATTTTTCTTTTTTTTTGATGCTTCAATGTACATGTGACAAATAAAGCTAATCATAGGTCTTAATCTGCCAGACCACTATCCCTAAATTCCTGTGCCACTTGCATTAGGGCACCAGTGGGACAATGTGAGTGATTCTGATCTACCTGAATCATATTTACACCTTGCTGTGACTGGTCACTGTTGATGTTGTTTATCCAAACCTTTCCTATTTTTCCACAGCTTTTTGTTCATGGGCATTGAAAGACATTTCAACCACTGTCCTCAACTAAATCTCCCAATTCTACTGTGGCATTGCCAATGAGAAGGTATAAAGTCCTGGAAATGCTCAGGGGGTCTGTCCATATCTGTGGAATAAAATGCAGAGTTATTGTTTTAATATGAACTATGTTTCCCTTTCCAGAGATGCTGCTCAACCAGCTGAGTATTTTCATCACTTTCTAGTTTTACTTAAAATTTCCAGCATCTGCAGATTTTTCCTTTTTAATCAATGAGAAGATAGTACTTAAGACATGTCTTTTTTAACCCTTCATCTGTTTTTGTTCTCCAGGTGAACAAATTGGAAAGGGAAAAGGTGCAAGAAGTGAAACAGGTGCGAGAGCTGGAGCAGCATAAGCACACAGTGCTCACCACCGACCTCAAGTCCAAGCTTCACGAAGAGAAAATGAAAGAGCTGCAAACCGTGCGGGAGATCCTGCTGAAGCAGCACGAGCAGGAGCTCGCCCGTGCAATCAAAATTAAGGACAGTGAAATCCAAAGGCTCCAGTCCACCGTGAATGTATTAAGGGATGGGGCAGCTGACAAGGTCAAAACCGCCCTGCTCAATGAAGCCAGAGAAGAGGCTCGGAAAGCATTTGACACTGAGCGCATCAAACTCCAGCAGGAGATAGTTGAACTGAAGTCTGCCAAGAAGCAGGTGGAAGAAACCCTAAACAATACAGTCCAGGCTGATAAGAAGAAAGCCGCTGATCTCAGGAGTGCATATCAGTCCCATCAGGACGAGATAACCAGAATAAAGAAAGAGTGTGAGAGAGATATCCGCAGGCTGGTAAGTGGGAAACGGGAGCTCAGTAACTCTTTCCTACTGCAAATTTGAAGAATGGCTGGTGTTTATGGTGGAATTTCGGAAGGTGTAGGAAAGGTGAAGGTCCCAAGGGTGAAGGAGTATTCTAAAGAGAGAATGGAGCAACCGTGGCTGACAAAGGAAGTTACAGCATAAAAGCAAAAGGGTGAGCATATAATGGAGCAGAGATTAGTGGGAAGGTAGAGGATTGGGAAGCTTTTAAAAACCAACAGAAGGCAACTATAAAAGCTATAAAGAGAGAAAAGATGAAATATGAAGGCAAGATAGCCAATAATATATAAGAGGATACGAGAAGTTTTTTCAGATATATAAAGAGGAAAAGAGAACTGAGTGTTGATATTGGCCTGCTGGAAAATGACAATGGAGTGGTAGTAATGGAGGACAAAGAAATGGCGGAGGAGCTTAATAAGTATTTTGTATCAGTCTTCACTATGGAAGACACTAGCAGAATGCCAGAAATGTGAGAGTGTCATGGGACAAGTGAGTGTCGTTGCTGTTACTAAGGAGAAGGTACTTGAGAAACTGAAAAGCCAGAAGGTAGATAAGTCACCTGGACCAAATGGACTACACCCCAGGGTTCTGAAAGTGATAGCTGAAGAGATAGTGGAGGCATTTCAAGAATCACTAGATTTTGGAATGATTCCTGATGGCTGGATTATTGCACATGTCACTCCGCTCTTTAAGAAGGAAGGCAGGCAGAAGAAAGTAAATTATAGGCCAGTAAGCCTGACTTCAGTGTTTGGGAAGATGTTGGAGTTGATTATTAAGGATGAGCTCTTGGGGTATTTGGATTCACATGATAAAATAGGCCATAGTCAGCATGGTTTCCAGAAAGGAAAATCTTGCCTGACAAATCTGTTGCAATTTTTTGAAGAATGGACAAAGGACAATTGGTTGATGGTGTGCACTTGGATTTTCAGAAGGCTTTTGACAAGGTGCCACACATGAGGCTGCTTAACAAGCTATGAGCCCATTGTATTACAGGTAAGATTCTAGCATGGATAAAGCAGTGGCAGATTGACAAGAAGCAAAGACTGGCTGCCAGTGACAAGTAGTGTTCTACTGGGGTCTGTGTTGGGACCGATGGTTTTTATGTTATATGTCAATGATTTTGATGATGGAATTGATGGTGTTGTTGCAAAGTTTGCAGACAAAATGAAGATAGATGGAGGGGCAAGTAGCTTTGAGGAAGCAGAGATGCTACAAAAGGACCTAGACAGATTAGAAGAATGGGCAAAGAAGTGGCAGATGGAATACAGTGTTAGAAAGTGTATGGTCATGCACTTTGGTAGAAGAAATGAAAGAGTTGATTATTTTCCAAATGGAGAAATAATACAAAAATCTAAGGAACAAAGGGAGTTTGGAATCCTTGTGCATGGTTTGCTAAAGGTTAATTTGCAGGTTGAGTCTGTGGTGATGAAAGTAAATGCGATATTAGCCTTCATTTCAGTAGGACTAGAATATAAAAGCAAGGACTTTATAAAGCACTAATGAAGCCTTACCTGGAGTATTGTGAGCAGTTTTGGACCCCTTATCGTAGAAAGGATGTGCTGAAACTGGAGAGGGTTCAAAGGAGGTTCAGGATTCAGGCAAATGATTCCAGGATTGAATGGCTTATTATATAAAAAGTGTTTGATGGCTATGTGCCTGTATTTACTAGAATACAGAAGAATGAAGAGTGACCTAATTGAAACCTATCAAAGGGTGAAAGGCCTTGATAGAGTTGATGTGGAGAGGATGTTTCCTAGGGTGGGAGAGCCTAAGATCAGAGGACACAGTCTCAGAATAGAGGGGCATCCTTTTAGAGAGTGGTGAATCTGGAATTCTTTGCCGCAGGCAGCTGTGACCAAGTCTTTATGTATATTTAGGCAGAGGTTGATAGATTCTTGATTGGTCAGGGCACGAAGGGATACGGGGAGAAGGTGGAATATTGGGGATGATAAGGAAAATTGGATCAGCCATGATGAAATGCTGTGCAAATTCAATGGGCAAAATGGCATAATTCTGCTTCTATATTTTATGGTCTTATGGTATTTTGGTATCCCAGTTGCCAGGGTCTGGGACATTTTCTATCAAGTCCTCAGCATTCTTAAGTGGGAGGTTGAGCAGCCAGAAGTCGTGGTCCATGTAGGTACCAATGACATAGGTAGAAAGAGTGACGAGGTTCTGCAAAGTGAATTCAGAGAGTTAGGTGCTAAGTTAAGACCTTGAGGGTTATGATCTCAAAATTGCTGCCCAAGCCGCATACTAGTGAGGTCAGAAATAGGAAGATTGTACAGTTTAGCATGAGGCTAAGGAGTTGTAGGAGGAAGAGTGTCAGATTTTTGCATCACCTTCTAGAGAAGGTGATACGTGTACAGAATCAAAATCGGAATCAGCATCAGGTTTAATGTCACCAGCATATGTCGTGCAGAGATAGTTTGTACCTCAATAAAGGAGGGGGACGAATACAGCAGGAATGTTTGGTAGTGCTGCACAGCGGTGCGGTGGGGTGGGGGTGCAAGTGTGGGGGTTTAAACTAAGATTGCAGGGGGATGGGAACCAGAGTGCCAGAACAGATAGTGGAGAGGTTGTGTAGACAGGTGTTGATATGACCTCAGACACAGTCAGGAATCAAAAGCTTGTGCAGCGTACGACTGATATTCTGAACTGTGTATATTTCAATGCAAGGGGTATTGTAGGCAAGGCAGATGAGCTCAGGGCATGGATCAGCACATGGAATTATGGCATTGCAGCCATTAGTGAGACTTGGTTGCAGGAGGGGCAGGACTAGCAGCTCAATATTTTGGGTTCCGTTGGATGTGTCAGAGCGGGAGGTATTAAAGGGGTAGGGCTAGCTGACTAGTCAGGGAAAATGTCACAGCAGTGCTCAGTCAGGACAGCTCAACTAGTGTGGCTTTATGGGTGGAACTGAGTAATAAGAAAGGTATGACCACATCTAATGGGCTGGCAAAGGTGTACTTGGGAAGTGGGAAGCCTTCAAAGTGAAAATTTGAGAGTACAAGTCTTGTATATATGCCTGTCAGAATAAAAGGTAAAGATAACACATTTAGGGAAGAGATATTGAAGCCCTGGTTAAGAAAAAAGGTGTATAGCAGGTATAGACAGATAGGAACAAAAGAGCTATAACAAATGGAGTATAATTAATGCAAGAGAATACATAAGAAAGAAATTGGAGGGCTAAAATAAGGCATGAGATTTCCCAAGCAGACAAGGTGAAGGAGACATCTAAGGGATTCTATTGATATGTTAAGAGCAAAAGGATTGCAAGGGATGAAATTGATCTTCTGGGAGATCAGAATGGTAATCTATGTGTGAAGCCATAAGAGATGGATTTTTTGCATCTGTATTTGCTCTGCAGACAGGCACAGAGTCTGTAGAAGTGAGGCAGAACACCAGCAAGGTCATAGACCCTATACAGATTACAGAGGAGGATGTGTTTGCTGTCTTGAGGCAAATTAGGGTGGATAAATCCCCAGGTTCTGACAAGGTGTTTGCTTGGACCTTATGGGGAGGCAAGTGTAGAAATTTCAGGGGCCCTAGCACAGATAGTTAACTCATCGTTAACAACAGGTAGGGTACCGGAAGGCTGGAGGATAGCTGATTTTGTCTGCTGTTCAATCAGGAAATTATAGGCCAGTGAACCTGGCATCAGTAGTGGGAAAGTTATTGGAAGGTATTTTAAGGGACCAGATATATGAGTATTTGGAGAGACAGGGACTGATTAGAGATAGTTAGCATAGCTTTGTGCATGTATAATCAATCTTAGAGTTTTTTGAGGAAGTTAACAAGAAAGTTGATGAAGGCGATGCAGTGGATTTTGTCTACATGAACTTTAGCAAGGCATTTCAATTGAATTGACTGTATTTCTTACATCCTTCACATACATGAGGGGTAAAAATCTTTATGTTACATCTCCATCTAAATGTGCAATGTGCAATCATAGTAATTTATAATAAATAGAACAGTCAATGTAATATAGAGTACACTGAAATCAGCGTGAGTTCATTAGTCTGATGGCCTGGTGGAAAAAGCTGTCCCGGAGCCTGTTGGTCCTTGCTTTTATGCTGCGGTACTGCTTCCCAGATGGTAGCAGCCAGAATAGATTGTGGTTGGGATGGTTTGGGTCCCCAGTGATCCTATATGCCCCTTTTTCACACCTGTCCTTGTAAATGCCCTGAATCATGGGAAGTTCACAACTATAGATGCACTGGGCTGTCTGCACCACTCTCTGCAGAACCCTGCGATTAAGGGAGGTACAGTTCCCATACCAGGCAGTGATGCAGCCAGTCAGGATACTCTCAATTGTGCCCCTGTAGAAAGTTCTTAGGATTTGGAGGCCCACACCAAACTTCCTCGATCGTCTGAGGTGAAAGGTGCCTTTCTCACCACACAGCTGGTGTGCACCGACCACGTGAGGTTCTCGGTGATGTGGATGCCAAGGAACTTGAAGTTGTTTACCCTCTCAACCCCAGACCCGTTGATGTCAATAGGCGTTAGCCCGTCTCCATTCCTCCTGTAATCCACAACCAGCTCCGACACGGACAAGGTCCCACATGGGAAGTAGATCATGAAGGTTCAATCACCTGTCATTCAAGATGAAGTAGTAATTTGAATTAGAGAAGCCAGTTTTGAGGGAGAAGCCAGAGAGTGGTAGAAGATGGTTGCCTCTCTGACAGGAGGCCTGTGACTAGTCGAGTGGTGTAGGGAATCAGTGCTGGGTCCATTGTTGTTTGCCGTCTGTGTCAACGATCTGGATGATAATGTGGTTAACTGGATCAGCAGATTTGTGGATGACATCAAGATTGGGGGTGCAATGGACAGCAAGGAAGACTATCTGAGCTTGTAGCGGAATCCAGACTAGCTGGAAACATGGGCTGAAAAATGGCAGGTTGAACTTAATGTAGACTTGTGTGAGGTGTTGCACTTTGGTAGGACCAATCAGGATAGGTCTTACACAATGAATGGTAGAGTGCTGAGGGGTATAGTAGAACAAAGGGATCTGGGAATATAGCTCCATAATTCACTGAAAGGAGTGGCAATGATAGAAAGGGTCATAAAGAAAGCTTTTGGCGCATTGGCCTTCATAAAACAAAATATTGAGTACAGGAGATTGGATGTTATGTTGAAGTTTTACAAGACATTGGTGAGATCTAATTAGGAGCATTGTGTGCAATTTTGGTCACCTACCTACAGGAAAGATTTAAATACAGTAGAAAGAGTACAGAGAAAGTTTACCAGGATGTTGCTGGGTCTAGAGGACCTGAGTTATGAGGAAAGATTGAGTAGGTTAGGACTTTATTCCTAGGAATGTAGAAGACCGAGGGATGATTTGATAGAGGTATACAAAACTATGCTGGGTATAAATAGGTTAAATGTAAGCAGGCTTTTTCCATTGAGGTTGGGTGGTACTACAACAAGAAGTCTTGTGTTAATGGTGAAAACTGAAATGTTTAAGGGGAACCTGAGAAGAAACTTCTTCAGTCAGAAGATGGTGAGAGTGTGGAACATGCCGCAGCACAAGTGGTGCAAGCAAACTCAATTTCAACGTAGAAGAGAAGTTGATAGGTACATGAATGGGAGGAGTATGGAGAACTGTGGTCACTGTGCAGGTTGATGGGACTAGGCAGCTTAAATGGTTTGAGGTGGACTAAATGGGCCAAAGGGTCTGTTTCTCTGCTGTACTTTTCATTTACCCTTAGATTTAGACAGACTTAGGGACTGGACAAAAAGGCAGATAGAATACAGTGCGGGGAAGTGCATGGTCATGCATTTTTGCAGAAGGAATATAGGCATGGACTATTTTCTAAATGGCGTGAAAATTCAAAAATCAGAGGTGCAGAGGAACTTGGGAGTCTTCATGCAGGATTCCCTAAGGGAGAACTTGCAGGTTGAGTCAGTATAAGTCAGGCAAATGCAATGTTAGCATTCATTTTGAGAGGACTAGAATGCAAAAGCAAGGATGAGGCTTTATAAGACACTGGTCAGACCATACTTGGTATAGTGTGAGCAGCTTCTGGCCCTACTTCTGAGAAAAGATTTGCTGGCATTGGAGAGAGTCCAGAGGATGTTCATGAGAGTGATCCCAGGAATGAAAGGGTTAACATATGAGGCATGTTTGATGGCTCTGGGCCTGTACTCACTGGAATTTAGGAGTATGAGGAGGGAGACCTTATTGAAACCTACTGGATATTGAAAAGCTAAGAGAGCGTGGATGTGGAGAGGATGTTCCCTATAGTGGGGGAGTCTAGGACCCAATGGCACAGCCTTTGAATTGAGGGATGCCCATTTAGAACAGAGATGAGGAGAAATTTCTTTAGCAAGAGGGTGGTGAATCTGTGGCATTCATTGCTACAGATGGCTGTACAGTCCAAGTCATTGAGTATATTTAAGGCGGAAGTTGTTGGGTTCTTGACTAATCAGGGTGTCAAACGTTATAGGGAGAAGGCAGGAGAGTGGGGTTTAGAGGGTTAATAATTCGGTCATTATGGAAAGGCGGAGCACATTCGATCGGTTGAATGGCCTGATTCTGCTCCTATTATCTTATGGTCTTATGCTCCTAATGGAATTCACTCTCCTTTACCGTTGACGGAAGGTTGCTAAAGGAAAGCTGAGTGATTAAGATTTATTCATAACTTGTATGCCTCTCCCCAGATAGAAAATAAGTGCTATCGTATTAAACATTCACTGTGCTTCAGTATATTTTGATTTTCAAGTTGCACAAGATATTTAGCATCATGATATGATTGAATACCATGAGCTGTTGAAAATGATAGGATTGTGGAAGGTATCTTACTTTTAAAGCCAATTTACATGATTATGTTTCTTGTTACATTTCACGAAAGTGATATATGGTATAAATAACTATGTTAAAAATAACTATGTCCTTTCAATTGAGTAAAACAACCTCACAAATCTACAGGAAAATAATAATTAAGCCTTTGTTTAGATTTCTAAGAAATGTTTACATCAGCTATTGCCCTGAATGTCCCTAGCAGCCTGGGCAATAGAAATAGGTGCACCTTTCTTAATATAGTGGATTCCAGTTAATAGAGCCATTGGTTAATTGGGGCAACTGCTTCTTGGGGATAACTCCGAAAGAACAAAAAGTAAAATACTTTTCTCAATGGTTCCCTTCATTTATTTAGGACACTCACCACTTAATTAGGACAGGAGACTGTTAAACTTGACAGTTTCTAACTAGCATCAGTAGTGTGCGCTTGTGTGGCCATTAGACACTACACTGTGCTTAGAGCCAACAGTTTTAAAATAGCATCAGCTTCATGTGTTTGTGTTCAAAAATCAGTGATTTTTTTGTCACTGATAGTTGGCAAGAAATAAGCCGTAAGACAAATCAGAACTGACTAGCTCACTGCGCTTTCAAGTATTCAGGCTTGGAAATGCCAGAATCTGCCAGGAGTCAAAATGACACAATTTCACTGCTTCAGTAAATTAGGAACTATGAAGAATTTTGAAGGTATCAACAGTCATCTTGAATGCTATCTTTAATCCCCACTGAACACTCAGCTCTCACCTGTGGCTTCAAATAGCTGTTTCCATGCAATAGCAACCACACGCTAGTACATTGCTTTGACCGGTGGGCTAAACCACTGGGCCTCATACCCCAGTGAGACAGGGACATGCCTGTTCTAGCATGCAAAGTCAGCTCAGGCGGACTGGGCTGATGAGATCTACAGTGGCGTCTAACAGCCAGGAAGGTGGTTCTGCAGAGGTTCAATGAAGGCAAAGGGCTTGATGAGACACAGAAGAAGTCATGGTTATCCACAGCAACCAAGGTAGATCCCAGTTGTGACTACTGGACCCAAACTTCCGTGGTCTAGAGAGTGTAACCATCCCAGTGCAATGGCTTTTCCACTTCAAAAACTCTCCCACATAGATTTCCTGTCATGGTCAGATATGGTGAACAAGCACCAGTAATATTAGTATTGTTCTAATTTGTTCTGTATTTCATTGAAATACATAACGTGCTACTGAGTTAAATGGTAGTTTGTCTTTTTTTGGTACCATTTTAACTATTTCCAAGAAAATTAATCTCTTTGGGGCAGCTGCTCAATTGGGCCAAAATGTACTAGTCCCAATGTGTCCCAATTAATCTTTAAAGGATATTAACCTTGCACTACATTTTGTGCTTGCCAAAACAGTGAGAAGACATTTATCATAATCTTAGCAAATAGATTTAGCAATTTTCCTATCCTCAGTCCATTTTTAAAACAACAGCATGATCGATTGCTCAAGGGTTGAGTTTAAATCAAAAATGTATTACATAGAACAAACAACCAGGATGGCTAGCATTTAGTTCATGCATCTTAGATATTTCATACTAATATCTCACTTACAGTCCAGAGCAGAATCAACAAATGAGATTGTGTTCAGAATTTAAAAATATTGTTTTCTACAATGTACATATACTCATTAAAGCCAGAAACACGAGTATTTATACTATAACTATTGCTTTTATTCACAGTTGTTCTAATCAGTTCCAAGTAAATTCATGTATACAGCTCAAGACAATTTAAAATTTATCTGCTCAGGAGAAAATCAGTAAAATACACACTGTACAAAAACGTTCAACATTTAGCCTCAAGGTCCAGAACCATTGAACAATAAAAGTTAAACATTTTGCTGCTTATTTCCATAAGACCATAAGTCATAGAAGAAGAACTAGCCCACTTGGCCCATTGGCCCATTGCAACTCTTGTGGAAAGCTTTTGATTGATTTGTTAGAAAGCATATGTAGCTCTAGCTCCCTAAGGGTTGTATGGTGTGGGGATTTTAACGCACATTGTTCACTGTAGGGTTCTTTGCGGAATGATGGTAATGGTTTGATTGTAGAAGGATTTTTAGCTATTTCCTAACTTTTGTGTCTTAATGATGGAGAGGTATGAGATTTAATGTTCATCATAGTTCTGAAAGTGCTATGGATTTAATTTTAGTCTTGAACATTCTGGCTGGAGTGAGTGAGTGGGATGTCATGGGAGGTGAAACATTGGGGAGTGATCATTTTCCTGTATTTATAAGCTTGGGTTTGGATTTATATAGGGACTTTTAGGAGGTAGAATTATGGTAAAGTAAATTGGAAGGTTTAAGGTTTTATGTGATGAACGTTTGTCTGGGCTGAATATTGAGGGTGATGTGGATTTATACAATGAAAGGTTATGTCACATTATTCATCAAACTGCAGTGAGAAGTGATTCCTTTTAAAAAGGGCTATAATAGGATAAGGACTGCACCATGGTGGACTGAGGAGTGTGCAGAGGCAATTGGGGAGAGAAATAAAGCATTTAGGACAGTTAAGAAGTATCACTCTTATTAAATATAAAAGGATTGTGGTGAGCTTGCGGTAAAAGTTTACTGGTGGTCATATTGTGATAGTATCAGAAAAGAAATTAAACTTGGAGATGCTTGGGGATTGATTAAAATATGGGGGAAGGGGGATTCATAGGGCTAATAGCATTCCAGTATTGATTAAAGAAGGTAATAGAAGTTGTAACTGAAATCGAGAAGGTTGAGTTACTGGCTTGGTCATTTGCTGCAATTCATAATCAAGATAGTTTAAGTGAAGAGGCTAAACAATGTAAGGATAAGGCTTTAAGTGAATACCCTGATGTGTTGGAAACCAGCTGTAGCAATGATAGGATTAGAGATATAGGGTTTTCTTTGTGTGAATTTAAGAAAGCTAATAATAGCACAGGTCAGACAGCTTCAGGAAAAGATATTTGTTCAGAGTATTTTTCAGTTTTGACTCTTCTTAAAAGAGGTCATTCTAACAGTAGGTCAGATTTACTGCTGGAAGCTCTTCAAGGTTTATTTCATATTCAAAGTACTGGTCGACATGTCTATTTCTAATGGATCTCTGAACATAGAGGTGTTGAGGGGAATGAGTGGGTTGATTGTTCAGCCAAAAACGCTGTTAACAGTTCATCTGTGGATATAGACCTTTCACTTAGCAAATCAGAAGCTAAGGGGTTTGTGGGGCTAAGAATTAAAGGATTACGACAAGACCTGTGGAATAATAGGTGTAAGGGGAAACACCTTTACGTAATACATAAAACTGTTGGATTGATGGAGGGAGAAAGGGGTAGAACAAGAAGGGAAGGAATTATGCTGACTCAACTTAGAATTGGGGATACTATGCTTAATTTTTCCTTCTATCTTGTTAACATCACTCCAAGGTGTGTTGGTTTTGTCATCATCATGAAATAGTTGAACATATTCTTTTACAATGTGAAGCATACAAGATTGAAATAAAGCAAATGCAGTCTGCGCTACTATCTTTGGGGGTTGATGGTTTTCATTTTACTTTACTAAGTTATGGAAGTGACTTTAATTCACAATATTGTCTTTCATTATTTACAATCTATAGGGCTTTTGGGGGTAATTAGTTTTCATTTGAGAAAGAACTGGTAGGGTTTTATTTCCCAACTCTATACACCACACTCCAGTTCAGCTGGTGGTGGTAATGCACCTTTAATTTGGACTGCCAACCATCATTAAAAGTCAGAAGTCTACTCTGCCAACTGAGTATGGCCAATTTATTACCCCTCTCAACCCCATTCTCCTGCCTGAAAAGTAAAAGTGCCAGTGAGTTCAAGATGGTACTGGTGAATCAGGGCGAGGTGTTGTGGGCTGCTTAAAAAACTTCTAAATATACCTCTTCTAAATTACTCTCACTGCAATCTGCAGCCTGTACTTTCCCTTTAAGAAACATACTTTTGAACATCTTAATGAACTAGCGATTTCACCATTCTCTGAAGGACTTGGTGGATTTTACTCTCAGATGTGCAGTTACAGCACCTTTAAGCAGATGAAGATTCATTGCCATGGCCGCAGGTGGGAGGAGGGGAGGACTCCAAGCCAGGCTGAAACCCAACATCTTGTTAACAAATATATGGAGAACAGGATTGAGGACCTAAGTGCACTATTGCTGTATCTGAGGGAAATGAGGAATTGCTGCGTTCTGAGTTTCAAGGAGACATGGCTCACTCTGAACCTGTTGGATAAGTTGATAAGACCTGAAGTGTTCTTGATACACAGGTTTGACCAAACTGCTGATTCAGAGAAGGCAATAGGTGGGGATCTGTCTTTCATGATAAATAGTTCATGCTGCTCGGACACAATGGTCTTGTCGACCTCTTGTTCCCCCCACCTGGAACGTCTAACAATTCAGTGCCAATCGTTCTCATTTTAAGAGAGTTCTCCTCTGTGACCCTGACTGCAGTTTACATACTACCAGAAACCAATGTTAATTGGGCACTCAAGAATTTGAATGCTGCGATCACGAAATGAGAAACAGCCTACTCTAATGCTATTCGAATCATAGTCGGGGATTCAATTCAGATTGTTCAAAGAAATTTCTTCCCAATTATTGTCAACATATAACCAGCAGCACCAGGGATCCCAACATATTCAACCACTGCTGTACTACAATTAGGAATGCCTACTATTCCATACCTATACCATATTTCAGGAAATCTAATCACTTGGCTGTCCCTCTCCTACCTGCATACAGGCAGAGGCTAAAGAACAAGGCTCCCAAGATAAGGACAACAAAAAGGTTGTTGCGGGAGGCAAATGAATGTCTATGGGATGTCTTCGAGTCAGCAGAATGGGCCATGTTCAAGGACTCATCAGAGGATCTGAATGGTCCCCTGAAAGACAATGGTCACAGACTTCATAAAAACAGTTGTGGGTGAATGTAACCCCGCAAAATTATTCAGCCTGTTCCCCAACTAGAAGCCCTGGATGAACCATGATATCCGCAATGTGCTGAGGGCCAGATCAGTCACATTTAAGTCTGGTAAGATACAAGTGATCCAGGCATGATCTCTGGAAAGCCATCTCACTTGTGAAGTGACAATTCCAGACCAAATTTGGTTTGTAATGCTGTTGTTCTTGCTTGCTTCTATTGTTTATATGATTTGTTTTTTTTTCTTTGTGGGCACTGGGGGTTTATCATACTTTTAAAATTGTTTTATTTCCAGTTCCTTGCCTTGTGACTGCCTGTAAGCAATCAAATCTCAACGTCTATAATTTAAACATTCTTTGATAATAAATGTACTTTGAAACGTTGAAACTTGAATCACTAAATGATGCTGAACAGTCGTGGCAGGGCTTGAATGCTATTACCTCCTACGAAGAGAAACCAACCCCAAGTGACGTAGGGGACAACAAGGCTTCACTCTCAAACGATTCATAAGACATAAGACAAAGGAGCAGAAGTCGGCTATTCGGCCCATCGAGTCTGCTCCGCTATTTTATCATGAGCTGATCCATTCTTCCATTTAGTCCCACTCCCCCGCCTTCTCACCATAACCTTTGATGCCCTGGCTACTCAGATACCTATCAATCTCTGCCTTAAATACACCCAATGACTTGGCCTCCACTGCTGCCCGTGCCAACAAATTCCATAGATTCACCACCCTCTGACTAAAAAAATTTCTTTGCATTTCTGTTCTGAATGGGCGCCCTACAATCCTTAAGTCATGCCCTCTAGTACTAGGCTCCCCCATCATGGGAAACAACTTTGCCATGTCCACTCTGTCCATGTCTTTCAACACTCAAGATGTTTCTATGAGGTCTCCCCTCATTCTTCTAAACTCCAAGGAATACAGTCCAAGAGCGGACAAACGTTCCTCATATGTTAACTCTCTCATTCCTAGAATCATTCTAGTGAATCTTCTCTGTACCCTCTCCAATGTCAGCACATCCTTTCTTAAATAAGGAGACCAAAACTGCCCACAGAACTCCAAGTGAGGTCTCACCAGCGCCTTATAGAACCTCAACATCACATCCCTGCTCCTATACTCTATTCCTCTAGAAATGAATGCCATCATTGCATTTGCCTTCTTCACCACCAACTCAACTTGGAGGTTAACCTTAAGGGTATCCTGTACGAGGACTCCCAAGTCCCGTTGCATCTCAGAACTTTGAATTCTTTCCCCATTTAAGTAATAGTCTGCCCATTTATTTCTTCTGCCAAAGTGCATAACCATACACTTTCCAACATTGTATTTCATTTGCCACTTTTTTGCCCATTCTTCCAATCTATCCAAGTCTCTCTGCAGACTCTCCGTTTCCTCAGCACTACTGGCCCCTCCACCTATCTTCGTATCGTCAGCAAACTTAGCCACAAAGCCATCTATTCCATAATCCAAATCGTTGATGTACAATGTAAAAAGAAGCGGCCCCAACACGGATCCCTGTGGAACACCACTGGTAACTGGTAGCCAACCAGAGTAGGATCCTTTTATTCCCACTCTCTGTTTCCTGCCAATCAGCTAACGCTCTGTCCACATATGTAACTTTCCCGTAATTCCATGGGCTCTTATCTTGTTAAGTAGCCTCATGTGTGGCACCTTGTTAAAGGCCTTCTGAAAATCTAAACATACAACATCCACTGCATCTCCCTTGTCTAGCCTACTTGTAATTTCCTCAAAAAATTGTAATAGGTTTGTCAGGCAGGATTTTCCTTTAAGGAATCCATGCTGAGTTCTGCCTATCTTGTCATATGCCTCCAGGTACTCTGTAACCTCATCCTTGACAATCGACTCCAACAACCTCCCAACCACCAATGTCAAGCTAACAGGTCTATAATTTCCTTTTTGCTTCCTTGCCCCCTTCTTAAATAGCAGAGTGATTCAATGTTGTTGACCATGTGAACATGGAGAAGCCTTCATGAACTCCCACAGCCCCAATGACTCTGTGATTTTAGTCTCTGAGCCCAACGTGAGAGCATCCTTCAGGAGGGTGAAACCAGGGAAAGCACCTGGCCCGGACGTGGAGTGTTCACTGATATCTTTAACCTCCTGCTTTAGCAGTCGTTGAACCCACCTGCTTTAAGCAGACTTCAATTATACTGGCACCTAAGAAGAAAGTGGTTACCTGCCTCAATGACTTTGTCCAGTAGCACTTACATCTACTATGATCAAGTGATTTGAGAGGTTGGTGATGAAACCTGTCAACCCTTGAGTGAGGTGCGACTTGGATCCACTCTAATTTGCCTACCGTCACAATAGGTCCACAGCAGCTGCCACTTCATTGGCTCTTCAGTCAACCCTGAAACATCTGGACAGTGAAGAAGCAAACAACAGGATGTTTTTTTATTAACTACAGCTCAGTATTCAATACTATCATCCCTCCAAATTAGCTTCAGGACCTTTGCCTCAATACCTCTTTATCCAATTGAATCCTCGATTTCCTTACTTGCAGCCCCAAGTCAGGCAAAAGCATCTCCTCCACAATCTCCATCAGCACAGGTGCCCTACAAGGCTGTATGTTTAGCCCGCTGATCTATTCACTTTATACTTCTTCCTGGGAGACTAAGCACAGCTCCAATGCATTTTTAATTTTGCTGATGACATCACTGTCATTGACCGAATCAAAGGTGGTGAGAAATCAGATAGAAAGGAGATTGAAAATCTTGCAGAGTTGATGCCATAACAACAACCTCAGTCTCAATGTCAGTGAGACCAAGGAGCTGGTTATTGACTTCAGGAGGAGGAAACCGGAGATCCATGAGCCAGTCCTCACTGGGGGATGAGAGGTGGAGAGGGTCAACAACTTTAAATTCCTTGGTGTTATCGTTTCAGAGGACCTCTCCTGGGCCCAGCATGTAAGTGCCATTATGAAAAAAGCACGGACATTCCTTAGAAATTTGAGAAGACTTAATATGACATCTAAAATTTTCACAAACTTCCATAGATGTGTGGTAGAGAGTATATTGACTGCTTGCATCATGGCTGGTAAGAAACCACCAGTATTCTTGAAAGGAAAATCCTACAAAAAGTAATGGATATGACACAGTCCATCACAGGTAAAGCCCTCCCCATCATTGAGCACATCTGTACTGAACACTGTTGCAGAAAAGCAGCATCCATCATCAAGAACCTCCCTCCACCCTGGCCATGCTCTCTTCTTGTTGCTGCCTTCAAGAAGGTGGCACAGGAGCTTTGGGACTCTCATCATCAAGTTCAGGAACATCAATAGTTATTACCCCTCAACTATCAGGCTCTTGAACCTGGGGGGATGACTTCACTCATCCCATCACTGAACTGTTCCCACATCCTATGGACTCCCTTTCAAGGACTCTTCATCTTGTGTTCTTGATATTTATTGCTTACTTATTTATTATTATTTTTTTCTTTTATATTTGCACGGTTTTGTTGTCTTTTGCACATTGACTGTTTGTCTTGTTGGATGGGGTCTGTTAGAACAATGTCTCCACATCTGAATATGTATTGTGGATTTAATTTGGAGTGCAGCTCTGAACAATGGGTTCCTAAAAGCCGTGAATCCAGACCAGACAATGCTGATTAAAATTCATTTGGATGCCTGTGGTGTGGATGTGAATGGGGAGGAGTGAAGGTTTTCTGTAGTTTCAAAGAAAGCATTGTCCATTCATTGTAAATATGGAATTGTCCTTTGATGTTTGGAACATAAAGTATCGAGCCCTATGTTGGGTCAGCCAGACCTTTCGACTGAAAGCATCTCCGTATGATGCCTGCTGTAACTGGGTTTGTCAAATAAAGAAGCTGCTTTGTATCTACCAGTAATTTCTCCAGTGCCTTCACTCACGCAACTACATGGTCTTTCATTAATTCTATAGTGTTTCTTGCATTTACTATCTATTCTTGCAAGAAAATGGCTCTCCAGCTTGCATAAGGTGACATATATACTTCATAATAAATTTACTTTGAACTTTCAACTTCTCCCTGTAACCATTGATACCCTTACAAATTGAAAACCTATCAACCTCTGCTTTAAATACATCCAACTACTTGGTTTCTATAGCCACCTGTGGCAATGAATTCCACAGATTCATCACCCCCTAGTTAAGAATTCCTCCTCACCTCTGCTCTAAAGGAATGTCCTTATATTCCGAGGCTGTGCCCTGTGATTGTCCACCCTATCTAGATCTTTCAATATTCAGAATCAGCTTTACTATCACTGGGATATGTCATGAAATACAGTATGTCATTTTGCAGCAGTAGTACATTGTAATGCATAATTAAATCAATAAATTACAATAAAAATACAGGTGTGTGTGTATATATATATAAAATTAAATAAGTAGTGCAAAAAGAGAACAAACAAAATAAAAAAAAATAGGTAGTGTACATGACTTCATTGTCCATTAAGAAATCTGATGGTCGTGGGGATGAAGTTGTTCCTAAAACATTGAGTGTGTGTCTTTAGGCTCCTGTACTACCTCCTAGATGGTAGCAATGAGAAGAGGCCATCTCTTGTATAACAGGGGTCCTTAATGACTTATTGAGGAGAGGGAGGTGCTATTTCTGACACCTCCTTCCCCTTTCTCGATCCCTCTGACTGCATCTCTGGAGACAAACTGTTGACCGGCATTTTTATAAACCTACTGATTCCCACAACTATCTTGACTATACCTCTTCCCACCCTGTTTCCTTTAAAGCAATTATATCTTTTTTTGTCTCTGCTGCATCATTTCCCAGGATGAGGCTTTCCTATTCAGGACATCAGAGATGTCCTCCTTTTTCAAAGAGCAGGGTTTTCCTTCCTCCTTCATTGGCGCTGCCTTCACCTGCATCTCTTCAATTTCCCGGACATCTGTGCTCACCCTATCCTCCTACCACCTTAACTGTGATAGAATTTCTCTTGTCCTAACCTACCACCCCATGTGCCTCTGCATCCAAAACATCATTCACCTCAGCTTCTGCTATCTCCAAAAGGATCCTACCGCCAAACACACCTCCATCTCCCACCTTCTGCCACTTTCTGCAGGGATCATTCCCTCTGCAATTCCCTTGTCCTTTCGTCCCTCCCCTTTAATCTCACTCCTGGCACTTATTCCTACAAGCAGCCAGGGTGCTATACCTGCCCATTCACCTCCATTCTGGGTCCAAACAGCCCTTCCAGCTGAGGCAATACTTCACCTGTGAATCTGCTGGGGTTGTGTCACGTACCCCGTGACGGGGATAAAGAAACCAGCAGAAATAGAACCCACTTTGGAGTCTGGTATTGCTATAAAGTAATAATATTTATTAATAACTACGCAATACAGTAAATATCAATGTAAATAAATCAAACAGGTTAGCAATGATTATCTATATAAGTAAGTAAATCAGTAAGTGTGGAAATAGATATGTATGAAAACCAAGCTTCTTTAAGTCTAGGGGTAAAAAGATAGTCTTACGATGTTGAGTAAAGTTCAGTTCAGTTCGTGGTATGTAGTTGAATAGCAATGGAGAGAGAGAACGTGAGTTGAGTCTTCAGGTGAGCTGTTGCCATCGATCTTCTCATCGTCCTCCGAAATCCTTCACAAGTCACCGACTGTGACTTTAACCAGGGGGACTGGTTTTACCGTGGTGGAGCTATCACCCCGGCAAGGATGGACACATAGACAACTCCCCACCAGTCAACCCCTTCTCCTTCACTGGAATAGCAATTTGGATCGATCTGCCTGATCGATCCTCCAAAACCCATTTTCTCTGCAGGCACAACAATGCTCATTCAGTGTCCAGATCATGTGTCTGAGGTCTGTACCATCTGACCTATTTATCTCACCAGGCTGAGCATCGCCTGTCATTCAAAGATTCCCTCCTTCCTTTGTCTGTAAAGGGATGCGAGCAGGCATCAAGTCCTTGGAACTAACATCAATAATGTCCTGTTGGTCACCATAGCAACCTTCGAGCTGCTCAGTTTTTATCACCAAAGTAAAACTCCGAAGTTAACTTCCGTGACAGTCCAACCGTCAATCTTCGTCTCTCTCTCTCCTTTCCAAACAAATCATCAATGATAAACGTCTCCCTCTGTCTCTCTTCAAACAGTTAATAGGGGCACTCCTGGATTCCCTCACAGTTGTCAATTGCATCCAGTGCTCCTCTATATTGGTGAGATCCGTCATAAATTTGGGGGCCACTTCATCAAGCACCTGTACCCCCTCCACCAAAAGTGGAACTACCCTGTGGCCAAACATCTTAATTCTGATTTCCATTCCCATTCTGACATGTTGGTCCATGGTTGCCTCTTGTGCCATGATGAGGCCTCCCTCAGGGTGGAGGAGCAACACCTCATATTCCATCTGTGTAGTGTCCAACCTGATGACGTGACTATTGATTTCTCCCTTTGGTTAAAAAAAAAATCCCTAATGAAAATGCTCACCCTTTCTACTGCTGATCCCTCAATGAGGACCAGTATGTGTTCCTTTGATTTAACCTTCCTGATGTTCACAATCACTTCCTTGGACTTACTGACCTGATGTTGAGTGCAAGATTATTGTTTCAACTCTGTTCAACCAGCTTTTCTGTCTCACTCCTGTACGCCTCCTCGTCACTATCTGAAATTCTGCCAACAATAGTTGTGTCATTGACTAATTTACAGATGGTGTTTAAGCTGTGCCTAGCCACACAGTCATGGGTGTGGAGGGAGCAGAGCAGTGGGCTTAGCAGTGTCGATTGTCACTGAGGAGATGTAAGCCGAGTTTTTGGAACTCAGAGCCCAGAGCTATACCCATTCAATGTATTTGTTCATCTTATGCCTATATATTCCACAGAAATAAATGTCAAGATTTTACTTCCAAGTTAGTCCTGTGATATAATTAATAACTTTGACTGGCTTGATATGCAAAGAGAAAAATTTTCAAACTCAAAAGATAGGTTTCAACATCTTGTATTGCAAGGTAATTTTCGATCTTTTGACCCTTAGCACCTGGACTTCAGCAGTATTTGGAAGAATCTAGCAATAGTAAGATTGTGTATTTATAACAGCCATATTGATCATGGTTTGCTCACTGGAGTAAGTGCCTGGAAAAAGATGTTTCAAGTAAGTTACTAGAAGATCTGATAATCAAAAACAGATCAAACTAGGGTTCCTGTTTTCTAAAGAAGAGAAACTTAGGGTTAACTTTCAAGAAACCTTTAAATTTGCAGTGAAGTAAAGAGGTTTCCAATTATGGGAAATTCAAAATTGGGATCTATAAGTGTAAGAATGTCATCACTAACTAATTGGAGAAACATTTTTTCTCAGAGGATGGCGAGTGTTATTTTCTGTAGTCCATGGTGTTTATTTCTCTGATTTTGCCTTTGGATCCATCGTCCTGCTGTTTTCCTTACTGGCTGCAAATTTTCAGCCACCTCAACTTACTCTGTAAAGCAAAAAATAAACTGACTGCTGGAGGATTTCAGTGTGTCGGGCAGCATCTCCTATTTTCCTCTACAGATGTTGCCTGGATCCCTCCAGCAGTCTGTTTCTTCCTCCAGATTCCTACGGCAACAGTCCCTTATGTCTCAAGTACTCCATACTGCTCTCATTAAACAATTCCACCTTTAGTCATTTTATTCCTTTCTTCAAAAAAGTACAGAAATGCTGCCATCATTATTTTCCTTGTCTGCTTTTCCATTGTTCAATGCAATTTTCTCAGTCAGGTTGCTGGGGACGCTTTCGTGCAGCTTTGCCTAATGTCATCAATGGCTGTGATACTTTAGTCCCTGAGAAGCTGAGTTTCTTTCATGCACACTTTGAAAGATAGAATAAAACTACACCTGTGCGAATCCCTGCAGCATCTGGTGACCCTGTGGCATCTGTCTGAGGCATTGACGTTATCTTTTAAGAGGGTGAGTAAGATATCAGGCCCCAGTGGTGTATCTGCTAGGGCACCGAAAACCTGTACCAACCAATTGGCTATAATGTTCAAAGACATCTTCAATCTCTCACTGCTGCAACCAAGAACCTTTCAGCCTCTACTTTAAGCACATGCAATGACCTGTCCACCACAGCCACCTGTGGCAATGAATGCCACGGATTCACCACCCTCTGGCTAAAGAAATTCCTCCTCATCCCTGTTCTGAATGGGCATCACTCTATTCTGACGCAGTGCTCTCTGGTCCTACACTCACCCACTATAGGAAAAATCCTCTGCATGTCCACACTATTGAGGCCTTTTAACATTTGATAGGTTTCTATGAGATCATAAGACCATAAGACATAGGAGCAGAATTAAGCTATCTGGCTCATCGAGTTTGCTCCACCATTCAATCATGGCTGATCCTTTTTTTCTATCTCCTTTCAACCCCAGTTCCCGGCCTTCTCTCCGTAGTCTTTGATGTCATGCCCAATCAAGAACCTATCAATCTCTGCCTTAAATACACCCAACGACCTGGCCTCCACAGCTGCATGTGGCAACAAATTCCACAAATTCACCACCTTTGGCTAAAGAAATTTCTCCGCATCTCTATTCAGAAAGGCTGTGCCCTCTTGTACTAGACTCTCCCACCATGGGAAACATCCTTTCCACATCTACTTTGTCTAGGCCTTTCAACATTCGAAAGATTTCAATGAAATCCCCCTCGTGCTTCTAAGTTCCAGCAAATACAGCCCCAGGGCCATCAAACACTCCTTGATAACCCTTCATTCGTGGAGTCATTCTCGTGAACATCCTCTGATCCCAATCCAAGGACAGCATATCCTTTCTTAGATAAGAGGCCCAAAACACCAACTGCTCACAATACTCCAAGTGATGCCTTACTAGTGCCTTATAAAGCCTCAACATTACATCCTTGCTATTATAATCTAGTCCTCTTGAAATAAATGCTAACATGGCATTTGCCTTCCTCACCACCGACTCAACTTGCAGGTTAACCTTCAGGAAATCTGCATAAGGATGCTATGCTCAAGTCCCTTTGGACATTGGATTTTTGAACTTGCCCACCATTTAGAAAACAGTCTATGCTTTTATTCCTTCTACCCCAATGCTGTGTCCATTTACCACTTCTTTGCCTGTTTTCCTAATCTAAGTCCTTCTGTGGTCTCCCTGCTTCCTCAACACTGCCTGTACCTTCACCTATCTTTGTATCATCCACAAACTTGGCCACAAAGCCATTAATTCTGTCATTGAAATCATTGACATAGAATGAAAAAAAGAAGCAGTCCCAACACCAACACCTGTGCAACAGCACTAGTCACTGGCAGCAATCTCACTCTTTGCCACTTGTTAATCATCCATGCTGGAATATTTCCTGTAATACCCTGGGCTTTCATCTTGCAAAGCAGATTCATGTGAAGGACCTTGTCAAAGGCCTTCAGAAAATCCAAATGCAGAACACCCACCAATTCTCCTTTGTCTATCCTGCTTGTTATTTCCTCAGAGAATTCCAACAGATTTGTCAGACAAGATTTTCCCTTAAGGAAACCATGCTGACTTTGGTCTATATTATCATGCGCCTCTAAGTACCCGGAAACCTCATCCTTTATAATCACCTTCATCTTCTTCCCAACAACTGAGGTCAGGCTAACTCGCCTCTCTTTTTCTTTTTTCTGCCTCTCTCCCTTCTTGAAGAGTGGAGTGACATTTGCAAGTTTACAATCCTCTAGAACCATGCCAGAATCTATTTATTTCTGGAAAGATTATTATTAATGCCTCCACAATCTCTTCGGCTACCTCTTTCAGAACCCCAGGGTGTAGCCCATTTGGTCCACATGGCTTACCTGCCTTCAGACCTTTCAGCTTCCAAAGCACCTTCTTCCTAGTAATAGCAACTGCAATCACTTTTGTCCTCTGCCATTCTTGAACTTCTGGCACACTATTTATGTCTTCCACAGTGAAAACTGTTGCAAAATGCTCATATAATTTATCCACCATTTCCTTGTCTCCCGTTACTACCTCTGCAGCATCATTTTCTAATGGGCCAATATTTACTCTCACCTCTCATTTTATACAGTATATCTGAAAATACTTTTGGTATCCTATTTTATGTTATTGAATAGCTTGCCTTCATATTACATTTTTTCCCTCCTTATGGCTTTTTTTGTTGCCTTTTGTTGGTTTTTAAATGCTTCCCACTAATGTCTCTTTTGCTTGTATGTTGGTTGAGTTTTCTTGTTAACCATGGTTGTGTCATTTTGCCTTTAGAATACTTAGTCTTCAATGGAATGTATCCATCCTGTGCCTTTCGAATTGCTGTCAGAAATTCCAGCCATTGCTGCTCTGCTGTCATCCCTGCTCGTGTCCCCTTGCAATTGACTTTGGGCAGCATCTCTCTGATGCCTTTGTAAAGCCCTTTACTGATGCATGTGACTTCAGCTTCTCCTTCTCAAATTGTGTGGTGAATTCCAACATATTATGATTATTGTCTCTTTTAGCTTAAGCTCCCTAAACAAATCCAGTTAATTACATAACACCCAACCCCTAGTGGGCTCATCCACAAGCTGCTCTAAAATTGTATCTCATAGGCGTTCTACAAATCTTCTCTCATTATTTAACACCAACCTGATTTTCCCTGCATATTGAAATCTCCCATGACTATCATAACATTTCCCTTTTGCTATGCCTTTTCTATCTCCCATTTTAATTTGTGGCCCACATCCTGGCTACTCTTCGAGGCCTGTATATAACTCCCACCAGGTAAGGTCACCTCTTTCTAAGGATTTGATTTCAGTTTTTACAAACAGAGCCACACCACCCCCTCTGCCTACCTGCCTGTCCTCTCCATACGATGTGTATTCTTGGATGTTAAGCTCCCAATTCTAATCTTCTTT
This sequence comes from Mobula birostris, assembly GCF_030028105.1. Lineage (NCBI taxonomy): Eukaryota > Metazoa > Chordata > Chondrichthyes > Myliobatiformes > Myliobatidae > Mobula > Mobula birostris. The sequence goes on from NC_092373.1 coordinate 155,300,902, forward strand.
CAGCCACGACTCAGTGATGTCCATAATGCCATACCTGCTGGTCTCTAACTTTGTTACAAGATCATTTACTATATTCTGCACACTGCGTGCATTCAAATATAACACCTTTAGTCCTGTATTCAATAGTCCAATAATTCTATTTAATATCAGAGAATGTATACATTATCTAATGTGAGATTCTTACTCTTCACAGACATACACAAAAACAGAATAATACCCTAAATAATGAGTGACAATAAAAAACATTAGAACCCCAAAGCTCTCTTCTCCTTGCAGCAGCAAGGCCCTCAAGAGAGACTATGATCTATAGTTATGGCAAATTAATCATTCATGAAGGGAGAGAGAGAGAGAGAGAGATATTTTTGCCGAGCACAGAGACTTCTGACAACAGTTTTGTCATGCGATGCTTCAGTCAGTGACACCAGCATAGAATCAGCACACCCTCAGGGCCACAACACCTCAGAGCCCCAGAGGCTCACTCATCTTCTCGGACATGCCCCTGGGATATCGAAAAATGGCCAGTCAGTGAGCCAAGGGAATAGGTACCATCATCATAAAGAACCGCAGTTTGAGTGCAGCTGCAGGTCGGGGCACTGACAGCACCCATCCACTTTGAAAGGGAAAATAAAGAGACAGTAAAGGTAGAAATTAAGCTGTTTTCACAGATGAGCTCGAAGAAGCTGCTCTGTAGTGCCATCATAGCTCCTCCCACCATTTGTCACCCTTATTGATTTTGTTTCTGTGTTACACTGCAACTCATCCCTCTGACTGCAATTTTGTCCCATTAGTTGCCTGTCCCTCTTGACAATCTCATTGCATACTGCCTCTGCTTGTTTACCAAATGTCCCATCCTCAGCCCTAACACCCAGCACTCTTTGCATCCCCCAACCAAATTAGTTTAAACCCCTCCCCCAGCAGTTCTAGCAAACCTGCCTGCAAAAATATTGGTCCCCCTCAGATTTAGGTGTAACTCATCCCTTTTGTATACAGTAGGTCATACCTTCCCCAGAAGAGACCTGAATGATCCAGAAATCTGAAGCCATATTCCATGCACCAGTTCCTCAGCCACACATTTATTTGCCAAATCATCCTCTTCTTATTTCACTGATACATGGCACAGACAGCAATCCAGATATTACTACCCTGGAAGTCTTGTTTTTCAGTTTTCTACCTAATTCCCTAAATTCCCTCTTCAGGATCTCCTCCCTTTTCCTACTTATATTATTGGTGCCAATACTTACCAAGACTTCTGGTTGCTCATCCTCCCCCTTTAGAATGCTGTGGACCTGATCCAAGATGTCCCTGACCCTGGCATCTGGGAGGCAACATACCAAACAGGTGTCTCTACTGTGTCCGCAGAATCCCGTGTCTACTCCCCTAACTATGAAATCCCCTGTCACTGCTGCAGTCCTCTTCTCCCTCCTTCCCTTCTGAACCACAGTGACAGACTCAGTACCAGAGATATGATCACTACAGTAAACCTAGCAATTATCGGCCTGTGAGTCTGACATCAGTGGTGGGTAAATTGATGGAAAGTATTCTTAGAGATGGTTTATATAATTATCTGGATAGACAGGGTCTGATTAGGAACAGCCAACATGGATTTGTGCGTGGAAGGTTACTTTTGACAAATCTTATTGAATTTTTTGAAGAGGTTACTATGAAAGTTGATGAGGGTAAAGCGGTGGATGATGTCTATATGGACTTCAGTAAGGCCTTTGACAAGGTCCCACATGGAAGGCTGGTTAGGAAGGTTCAATCGTTAGGTATTAATAGTGAAGTAGTAAAATGGATTCAGCAGTGGCTGGATGAGTGATGGTGGATAACTGTTTGTCAGATTGGAGGCCAGTGACTAGTGGTGTGCTTCAGGGATCTGTACTGGGTCCAATGTTGTTTGTCATATACATTAATGATCTGGATGATGGGGTGGTAAATTGGATGAGTAAGTATGCAAATGATACTAAGATAGGTGGAATTATGGATAATGAAGTAGGTTTTCAAAGCTTGCAGAGAGATTTAAGCCAGTTAGAAGAGTGGGCTGAAAGATGGCAGATGGAGTTTAATGCTGATAAATGTGAGATGCTACATTTTGGTAGGACTAATCAAAATAGGACATACATGGTAAATGGTAGGGCATTGAAGAATGTAGTAGAACAGAGGGATCTAGGAATAATGGTGCATAGTTCCCTGAAGGTGGAATCTCATGTGGATAGGGTGGCTTTTGGTATGCTGGCCTTTATAAATCAGAGCATTGAGTATAGGAGTTGGGATGTAATGTTGAAATTGTACAAGGCATTGGTGAGGCCAAATTTGGAGTATGGTGTACAGTTTTGGTCACCAAATTATAGGAAAGATGTCAACAAAATAGAGAGAGTACAGAGAAGATTTACTAGAATGTTACCTGGGTTTCATCACCTAAGTTACAGAGAAAGGTTGAATAAGTTGGGCCTTTATTCTTTAGAACGAAGAAGGCTGAGGGGGGACTTGATAGAGGTATTTAAAATTATGAGGGGGATAGATAGAGTTGAGATGGATAAGCTTTTTCCTTTGAGAGTGGGGGAGATTCAAACAAGAGGACATGAGTTGAGAGTTAAAGAGCAAAAGTTTAGGGGTAACATGAGGGGGAACTTCTTTACTCAGAGAGTGGTAGTGGTGTGGAACGAGCTTCCAGTAGAAGTGGTTGAGGCAGGTTCGATGTTGTCGTTTAAAGTTAAATTGGATAGCTATATAGACAGGAAAGGAATGGAGGGTTATGGGCTGAGTGCAGGTCGGTGGGACTAGGTGAGAGTAAGAGTTCGGCCTGGACTAGAAGGGCTGAGCTGGCCTGTTTCCGTGCTGTAATTGTTATATGGTTATACAGTTTCGCTGATAGGTCACCCCTTTAATAATAACTAAAATGACGTACTTTTATTGAGGAGAACGGCCAGAGGGGTACTCTACACTGACTGATCATCTTCCTTAAATCTCCTGACATATTCCTGCCTCCTGCAATGAAGGGGTGACTAACTCCCTGCAGCTCCTATCTATCACCTCCTCAGGTTTTTGTATGAGCTGAAGGTCAGTGAGCTGCAGCTACAGTTCCTTAGCTGAGGATCTGCAACTTGGTGCCCTTGGTGCAAATGTGTTTATCCTGGATGCTGGAGGTTTCTGAGAATTCCCATATCCCACGCAGAAAACACCCACACGCAGCCCCTGGAGCCACTCTCACTGCACGGACTGTGCCCTAACAGAGGAAGAATGAAGAATTAAGAAGAATAAACTTACTAAATACCTAACTTGCTCAAGCCTGTTGAACCAAAGTCTCCCCACTAGTCCACTCCAACAATTGCCGTCGCTTGTAGCTACTTTATTTTTATTTTCCCTTGCTAATGAATCACAATTTGATTAGGCCACTGGAAAACGTTGAAAGCCTGCGAATGCTCCTTATTAAATCTCTCTTCCTGACTTGCGAGTCACCTTTTCTGTCACTCCTGATTTGATTGGGCGGCCACCGCGAATGCTCCTTTTTAATTTTGTCTCCCTGACATGTGAATCATTTCCTCTCTTGCTCCCGATTTTATTAGGCTGCTAGATTATCACCAATTAGTACTCACATCTACTGTCATAAAGTGCATTGTGAGCTTGATCTTGGCTAGAATTAACTCCTGCCTAAGCAAGGACATGAACCCACTAGAATTTGCATACTGCCACAAAGATCTACAGAGGATGCAATCTCACTGCTCTCCATTCAACCTTAGACTACTTGGCAACGGCAATACCTTCATCAGGCTGCTGTTTATTGATTACAGCTCAGTATTCAACACAAACATCTCCTGAGTACTTGTCAACTCTCTAAAGGTTAACTTACAGGTTGAATCAGTGTAAGGAAGGCAAGTGCAATGTTTGCATTCATTTCAAGAGGACTAGAATATAAAAGCAAGGTGTAATGCTGAGGCTTCCATATTTGGAGTATCGTGAGAAGTTTTGGGTGCTTATCTGAGAAATGATGTGCTGGAGGGGGTCCAGAGGAGGTTCATGAGAATGATCCCGGGATTGAAAGGGTTAAGGTATAAGGAGTTTTTGTTGGCTCTGGGCCTGTACTCACTGGAATTTATAAAAACGAGGGGCTTCTAATTGAAACCTATCAAATATTGAAAGGACTAGATAGACTGGATGTGGAGAGGATATTTCCTGTAGTGGGGGAATCCAGTACCGGAGGACACAGCCGCAGAGTAGGACGTACATTTAGGACAGAGATGAGGAGGAATTTCTTTTGCCAGAGGGTGTTGAATCTGTGAAAATCAATGCCACAGATGGCCATGGAGGCCAAATCATTGGGTATATTTAAAGCACATGTTGACAGTTTCGTGATTAGTAAGAGCATCAATGGTTATGGGGACAAGGCAGGGAAATGGGGTTGAGATCAGAGAAATCAGCCATGATAACTTGATGGGCTAAGTGGTCTAATTCTACTCCTATGGTCTTATGACCTTACGAGGTGTAGTCTCATCAGCTTCAAAACTTGGTCCTCTGTACCTCTCTCTGCAAGAGGATCGTCAACTTTCACAGTTAATGGGGATCAATAATAATGCTTTCTTCTCACTGACAATCAACATATGCCTGTTTAGCCTGGTGCTCTACTCTCTCTGCATTCATAACACAGGGGCTAGGCACAGCTAAAATATCACCTTTAATTTTGCGGATGACACAACTGTTAGCAAAATCTCAGATGGTAACAAGGAGACGTACGGGAGTGAAATCGATCGAGTGGTGTCACAACAATGACCTTACCCTCAGTGTCAGTCAGACCAAGGAATTGATTGAGGATTTCAGGAAGGGGAAGTTGGGAGAACACACATCAGTCCTCATTGAGGGGTGAGCAGTGGAAAAGTGAGTAGCTTCAAATTACTAGGAGTCAATATTTCTGAATATCTGTCCAGAGTCTATTGGTTATATTTCATTAGGAGTTTGCGGAGATTTGTATGTCACCAAAGACTCTAGCAAATTTCCACAGAAGTACTGTGGTAAGCTTTCTTACTGGTTGCGTCAACTTCTGGTATGGAGGTGCCATTGCAAAGGATTGGAAAAAGGCTGCAGAGTGTTGCAAACTCAGCCAGCTCCATCATGGGAACTAGCCTCCCCAGCATCGAGGACATCTTCAAAGAGTGATGCCTCAAGAAGGTGGCATCCATAATGAAGGATTACCATACAGGGTACAGTATATCCTCTTCTTAGTACTACTATTGGGGAAGATGTGCAGGAGCCTTAAGACACACACTCAACAACTTAGGAACAGCTTCTTCCTCTTCTCCATGAGATCCCTGAATGGTCCATCAACCTGTAAATTATTAACTCTTTTCTTTGCACTATTTATTCATTTTTTAAAAAAGTTAAGTTATTTTTCTAACTTAGGTATTGTATTGCTACCATAAAATAGCAAATCTCATGACATACAATGCCTATAAAAATTTACTCCCTTGGAAGTTTATGTGTTTTACTGTTCTACAGCATTGAATCACAGTGGATTTAATTTGGCTTTTTTGACACTGATCACTTTTGTGTCAAAATGAAAACAGATCTCTACAAAATGATCTAAATTAATTACAAATATAAAACAGAAAATAATCAATTGCATAAGTATTCATCCCCCTTAACATGACACACCAAATCAGCAGTGGCTAATTGGTTGTAGAATTCACAGAATTAGTTATATGGAGATCACCCTGTGCAGTCAAGGTGTTTCAGTTGATTATAGAAAAAAATATACCTGTAATCTGGAAGGTCCAGCTGCTGGTGAGTCAGTATCCTGGCAAAAACTATACTATGAAGACAAAGAATACTCCAAGCAACTCTGCGACAAAGTTATTGAAAAGTACAAGTCAGGAGATGGATACAAGAAAATTTCCAAGTCACTGAATATCCCTTGGAGTATAGTTAAGTCAGTCATCAAGAAGTGGAAAGAACATGGTGCAGCTGTACATCTGCCTAGAGCAGGCCGTCATCAAAAACTGAGTGACCGTGCAAGAAGGGAACTAGTGAGGGAGGTCACCAAGAGACCTATGAAGAGTTACAAGCTTCAGTGGCTGAGATGCAGAGACTCTGCATAACTGTTGCCCGAGTGTCTCACCAGTTGCGAGTTTATGGGAGAGTGGCAAAGGGAAAGCCACTGTTGAAAAAAAATCACATAAAATCTCAGCTAGAGTATGCCTGAAGGCATGTTGGAGACTCTGAAGTCAGCTGGTTTAGAGTCTGTGGTCTGATGAAACCAAAATTGAGCTTTTTGGCCATCAGACTAAAAGCTATGTTTGGCTTAAGCCAAACACTGCACATCATCAAAAAAAAACCATCCCGACCATGAAGCATGGTGGTGGCTGCATCATGTTGTAGGGATGCTTCACTGCAGCATGCCCTGGAAGCCTCGTGAAGGCAGATGGTAAGATGAATGCAGCAAAATACAGGGGAATCCTGGAGGAAAACCTGATGCAGTCTGCAAGAGGACTGTGACTAGGGAAAAGATTTGCTTTCCAGCAAGACGATGGCGCCAAGCATAAAGCTAAAGCTACACAGGAATGGCTTAAAAACAACAAAGTTAATGTCCTAGAATGGCAATTCAGAGTCCAGACCTCAATCCAACTGAGGATTTGCGGCTGGACTTGAAAAGAGCTGTTCACTCTTAATCCCCATGCAATCTGACAGAGCTTGAGCAGTTTTATAAAGAAGAATGGGGAACAATTTCAGTGTCCAGATGTGCAAAGCTGATAGAGACCTATCCACACAGACTCAAGTCTATAATTGCTACCAAAGGTGCATCTACTAAATACTACCTTGAATGGGGTGAGTAATTACGCAATCAATTATTTTGTATTTGATGGTTGCAATAAATTTAGACCAATTTGTAGAACTTTGTTTTCATTTTGACATGAAAGAGTTATTTCTGTTAATCTGTGTCAAAAAAGCCGTATTAAATCCACTGTGATTCAATGTTGTAAAATAGTAAAACATGAAAACTTCCAAGGGGGGGGTGAATACTTTTTATAGGCAGTGGTAACAAACTTGTTTCTCATTCTGGTGCAATTAATTATAAAGGTTGCCACACTCTTATGAATGATGCTTTTACATAACTCATTCTTTATCTGAGAAACTTAGCAGCTCCTAAATAAACAGACAGCAAAAAATATTTACCCTGTTCCTGCAGTGAAAGCGATGATACAGTGAGTCAGCTGTTAATATTAGCCAAGCATCTGTTCAAATTTACAACTCCAAATGCAATTTTTTCTTCACAATATGATGTAATAGGTCTGGAGACCATTGAGCTTCTGGCAATATTGGTATTTTTAAATACATATTTCAAAGACGTTGGGCATGGTGTGTGAAGGAAGATAACATCAAGGTAGTAATTTTAATTGACTCGCACTATCCAAAAGGATTAATTGATCAGATAGGGAGCAAGAATAGATTTGGTGCATCACCAGCTGTCAAAAGGCACGTTGAACTTGCTTTCCAATTATATTCCTTCAAATCTGATTTTGTAATGAGACATAATATAACTTGATTTTTTATTAGCACAAGGTTGTTTCTACGGTTCAAATTCTTCTGTGGTTTCTACCCTAGGAGAGGAGAGGAAGGTCAGGTAGGGAGAACAATTGTTGCTTTATATTCTAACTTAGAATTTCTCTCCTTGCTCAGGACTGCAAAGGTATTAGATTAGATTAGATTCAACTTTATTGTCATTGTGCCAAGTACAGATACAAAGCCAATGACATGCAGTTAGCATCTGACCAGAAATGCAAAGAATAGTGTTATTTACAAAATAACTGCGAATAAAAAGTAAGTGCTACCGTACACAAATGTAAAAGTACTGAGACAGTACAAATTGGGTGCAATATCTGCTTATCTGTGGCATGAAATAATATAATCCAACACATGGAGCCATTGATTCTTCTGAATGTGAAGGTACTGGCATGCTGATCAATGCCACATTTTCTGCCCTGTCCAGAAATGAAGCAATTTTGGAAATGAATTTTCAGTGGCAAATTCAGCTAATATCTGCATCGAAAGGATGCAAAAGAGGTCTTTCTGTTCAGGATCACGGAGGGATCTGTCTGAGCACTTGATTTTATATTCTTTTATAAATCTCTGAAGAGATGCAAAATAGCTTTTGTGCACTTTCAATGGCGGGTGTGTTTGGTCATGTAACTTCCCTGCAGATTCTGTGACACGTTGGACAAGTGGCAGATGTTACTGCCTGTTGTCTGAAATGTAGACTGATCGTTTCCACGGATGCTGCCCGACCTGCTGAGTTCCTCCAGCATGTTGTGAGTGTGGCAGATGTTATGTTGTGCTAGATTATTTTGCTAGTGGCTTTATGAATGATTCCTTCTGAACCTTGAGGCAATATTTCTCAAAGTTAGTGGGTACTAGAGGGGGGCTTTCATCCATTACAATACAGTTTTAAATTTGTCACTATTAATGCATTGTAATATTGCAGGTATCATGCCTGCCAATTAGCCAAGCAGATTTCACAGATGAGAAAGAAAAAAGTAACATTATGGTTGGGACATAACGTAGTGAATTAAATGAGAAGGTGAAATATTAGCTTATGATTTACTCAAATTCAAAGCAGTTCTTCTAGATGTCAAAGGATTTCAATTGTCCTGAAGGAATAAGAGTCCACTTTGTAAAGTTATTCTTTTGGCATCAGAGGATGGCGTTCAGCAGTAACTGCAACTTGGTACGTTGTTTAAAAACCTAGCTACATCTCCTTTCCTGCCAAAGGGTTTCGACCCGAAACGTTGACTGTGCTTTTTCCCATAGATGCTACCTGGCCTGCTGAGTTCCTCCAGCATTTTGTGTGTATTACATCTCCTTTGATAAGACCTGACATTTAAAGTATTTTCACAGTAAAAATAGTATGTTTAAAAAAATTGGTGTTCATTTGATTTTGCTGATCCTATGTTTGTTGCATCAACAAAGATCGCAAAAACTGTTAATGGATTTGTGAGATTAGCATTTCAAGTAATTAAAAATTGGGTCCTAAAATTAAATCCATAAATTAAAATTTTGATGAAACAGCAGAGTTTTAATATGGTAAATATATCAACAATTAAAAATGTTCTAGTCAGTTTCATTGGAAATAAAATATAATTTGCACCCATTTAACCTTTGCTTGGAAGAAGTGTAATCTCAATGCAAGTGCTGCAAAAAGTGACAGGAATTCATTAAAAAATGCATCTGTTCTCACACCTTTAGTGAGACAATTATCATCTTCCATAATTCATAGTCTGAAATCAGTCCTCGGGGCATGCCATGTTCTTCATTGTAATAGATTTATAATTGGAAAATAAATTCTTAAAAAGCAGCTCCTTTCTCAGATACCTGCAATATTACTGTGCCAAAATACTTGGTATAGTTTTTGTGTTTTACATTTTCCTTATTGGCTATTTGTTTGACATTGACATCTAGTCAGAAACAGATAAAGACAAAAAAAATTAGGAGATAATTTTTTCTCTGTAGGAGATGGATTCTTTAGTGTTATTCAATGCCTAACTTTTTTTCCTCCAGCCAAGAAGCTACTCATGTTTTTCATAGATTGTTAAATCACTTTCAGTAATATTGGTCTCACCAATAATTTGTTAGTGGAGCAACCCCAGCATAAAAAAGTAAATGCCATTTTGTCTCCTTACCTTACAAAGTGAGGAGTTTAAACAGATAAAGGCAAGTCACACACTGCTGACGTTTTCAAAGAAAATAATTAAGCAATAACTTGCATTTATTGCCCTCAACTTTGAAATGCCTATTAAAAGATATTGCTAGACAGGAGGGGGAACGATAACTAAAAGTTGTATTATAGTGATGGAACTTAAAGGATTTGGCAGTTGGGATATATAGAGGGACATAAGGAAGGTTTCCATAGCCTTGAAACCAAATGAGTGAAGATGTCACCAGGAAAAATGAGACATGAAAATGTACAAGACATGAAAATTTAAAATAATTGCAAATACTGAAAACCTGAAACTGAATCAGAAAATACTACAAATACTCAACACTGGAAGCAGAAAGAGAAATATTCAATGTCTGTAAATTTTTGTCTGAATTGGGAAAGAGATGCAAGTTAGTTTTCAGCAGGAGAGAAGGTGGGGATGAGTAGTTAGGACAAAGCGAAGGTGTTGATAGTATAGCATCAGTTAGCAGCACATTAGCACTTCGGTCTGTATAATGTGACATTAATGGTAAAGTTGTGGACGTGGTCAGTAGTCTGAGGTTAAATGAATTGAATGTAGAATAGTGCTGTACTGTACAGGCCATTCAGCCCATGGTGTTGGAATAGTACTAGCCAAACTGAGTCACCTGAAATAAAACCAGATAATGGAAGATGCTGGTAAAGCTAAGCAGGTCAAGCAGCCCCCATCTAGCTCACTTCTGCAAGAGGATAAGGGAATATGTCAGGTGAGAGCAGGTTAAGCTACTATAATTGTGTAATTTGCTGTGGTTCCAGCATTCTGGAACATGTCCAGAGAGTCAGACTACACACAGGACAAGAGACTATGGATGCAGGAATTTGGAGCAAAAAGTGGAGAATTTCTATGGGTCAGGCAGCATCTGTGGAAGTACTTTAAGTTAATAGTTGGTGTTTTGGGTGGAAACCCTTCATCTGGACCGAAAGATCGTGAGGTGGTAGGCAGTATAAAGAGGTGAAGGAAAGAGGTAGAGCAAGACCTGGCAAGTGGTAGGTGGATCCAGCTAAGGAGAGATGAAAGTTGGATGAAGGGAAGAGTGTAAATCGTGCAAGAAACTTGGAGGCAATAGATGAAGCAACAAGTGGGCTGCAGATAGAATCTGATGGGAAGAAAAGGTGGTAAAGGAGGTGGAGTGGGCAGATGGGAACAGTAGACAGGAAAAAGAAATAGGGTGATACATGGCTGAGGTCTGTGTAGGAGATCAGGAGGAGAGAGGAAAGGGACATAGTAGGTGCTCTGTACCTGAGATTGGAGAATTCAAAGTTTATGCGGTCAGGTCGTGAAGTACCCATGCAGAATACGAGCGGTTTGTACTTGGCCTCACAGACAGGTTGGTGTGGGAATGGGGAGGGGAACTAAAATGGCTGGCAACTGGGAACCCCAGATGGCTGCGGCAGAGAGAGTGCAGGTGCTCAGCAAAGGGATGGACTAGTCTGCACTTGGTCTCACCTACGTAGAAGAGGACACACTGAGAGCGTTGAAAATGAGATGGAGAAATTGAAAGGATTTGTGTCCTTGCAAGTGGCAGGGTGGGAGTAGGTATAGTCTCACAGCAGGCTTGTAATAAATGTCACTAGATACTCTGCCTCCTGAGATAGAGACAGAGAGATTAAGAAAGAGTAGTTGGAAATGGACCAAATGAATCTGAGAGCAGGGTGGAAGTTGGTTTCAAAGCTGATGACATTGATGAGTTACGGCAGTGGTCCCCAACTTTCAGGCTGCGGACCGATACCGGGCCATGAAGCATGCAGGGGTGCAGCGGTAGCCGGAGTGCACCCAGCACATCTTTAAGAAAAAAGCCGAAATAAACAAGCTAATTAATTAGGTGCCGCCCAGAAGCCAGTCTTCATTCTTTGGCGTTAAGGATCGACGTTTCTCGCTCTGAAGTGTCAGAGGATCTGTCCTGGGACCAGCACGTAACTGTCATTACAAAGAAAGCACGGCAGCGTCTATACATTATTAGAAGTTTGTGTAGATTCAACACGTCACCTTGATCCCGTCGGCCCTGTCTTTTCAGTCTGTCTGAGCTGGCGTTTAAATTGACCAAACAATGGAACAGCTAAAGGCTCCAGCGCCCTGGAAAGAGGAGTGAACATTGTGTAGAGCAAGTGAAATCGACAATCGCCTCTGATCTGGGCCGACATTTACGTGCCGGGCAGCACCTAACTAATTAGCTTGTTTATTTTGGCTTTCTTCTTAAAGATGTGCTGGGTGCACTTTGGCTACCACTGTACCCCTGCATGCTTCGCGGCCCAGTATCAGTCCATGGCCCGGAGGTTGAGGACTACTGAGTTACAGGACGCAAAAGAAAAATGTTGGTGTACAGGAGGCTAGGGTTGGAGAAATAGACATGATTGCTATGGACAATTAGATGAGATATTTTGGTGTTGCAAAAGATTGAGGAAATCAAAATTGATCCAGTTAAAATGTTATTTATTATATTTGTAGTGTTTGGTAGCATTAGAAGAACCAGCACCTAAATAGAAAATCAAAAGACTGTAGATGCTGGAAACACTGAGTAAGTCAGGCAGCATCTGTGGAAGAGAAACAGATAATGCTTTGGGTACTCAACGCTTCATCAGAATAAACACTCTTTTGATTAGGTACCGTAACACATGAGGAAGCTGCATCTTTCTGCAATGGATGCCATTTAGATAGCTGTGTTTTAGGTTAGATCAAATCATTAAAATTTGATGTAATACTGAATCACCATTAGATTGATTTTGAGGAGTTGTTTTTGAATTGTTTGGGCTTTTAAAATTTTTGAATTATTTTCAGTCAGCCAATAATATAAAATTAGTAATCAATTATAGTATCAGAATCAGATTTATTATCACTGATTTAGATGATATAAATATTATTGTTTTGCAGCAGCAGTAGGCCAGTGATGTTGTGGGAATGGAACTGGACTCTCTGACAGTGGTGTCTGAAAAGAGGATGCTGTCCAAGTTGCATGCCATCTTGGTCAATGCCTCCCATCCACTACATAATGTACTGGGTGGGCACAGGAGTACATTCAGCCAGAGACTCATTCCACTGAGATGCAACACAGAGCGTCATAGGAAGTCATTCCTGCATGTGGCCATCAAACTTTACAACTCCTCCCTTGGAGGGTCAGACACCCTGAGCCAATAGGCTGGTCCTGAACTTATTTCCTGGCATAATTTACATATTACTATTTAACTGTTTATGGTTTTATTACTATCTAATTATTTATGGTGCAACTGTAACGAAAACCAATTTCCCCAGGTTTCAATAAAGTATGACTATGAAAGACAAAGTTACTACAAAATGCAAAATTAAATAACGTAAGTAAAAGGAATAATGAGGCAGTGTTCATCAGTTTATGGACTGTTCAGAAATCTGATGGTGTAATGGAAGAAGCTGACTCTGAGTTGTTGAGCATAAGTCTTCAGGACTCTGTGCCTCCTCCTTGACAGTAGTGATGAGAAGAGGGCATGTCCCAGAAGGGTGAGGATCCTTAGTGAGGGATGTCACCACCTTGAGGCAATGCCACTTGTAGATGTCCTCAATGGTGGGGGATTTGTGCTTCGGATGTGCCTTCATGTACTTTGATGTACAGTCTGCAACAACTCACATTGCACTTTTCAAATGTAAGATCCTCCCTTAAGGGAAAGACTCTGAAATCCAACATAAACCACTTGATAACATCAGTCATTTATTAGCTTAGTGAATAACACAGCCAGTGATGATGTGGCTGCATTGCAATAAAATTTAATGGTCACAAAAAGAAAGTAGTTCGACTGGAAATTAGATTAAACAATTAATTATTTCAGCACTATTATTTGAAAATGTTCTTTGGAGGGTTGCAAGAATTACATTTTGGGAAGTTATGTAAAAATAGAACTTAGGGAATTCTCAGCTAGAGTTACACCTATGAATTTCATGTATTTTCCATGATATCTGTTCTTACATTACACTAGCCCACATGAAAAAATCCTTTTGGATATTTAAGGGAAAATTGGTGAAGGCATCTAGCGTGACCATTATTGGACAAACCTGAGGCAGCTACATGTTCCTTCTCTCCCCCACCCACCACCATGTTACCAATATATTACACATCATATCTTCATTGTGCTCCACTCACTCAGGCCCTTACCCTATCTCCCAACCAACCTCTGTACAGCCAGACCTCAAGCTCACCCACCAACCAACTCCTTTCATGATTGGCCCAAAACCTATTTATCCCCACCACCTTCCGACCTACTGATCTACCTCCTAAGGACCTTTAATCATAAATGTCCTACTACCAACTCACTATTCCACTTCTGTTCCAACTGGATTCTTCTCATTTCACAAGCCCTTCTTTCCAACCAGTATTGTTGGAATTGCTATTATATTTGAGCTTGATATTAAAAGATAGAGTACAATAAAGGAAGCAGCAACCAGGAATTGTAAATCTGCACTCTAGTGGTTTGCTTAAAACTTTCAAATCCAATTTTGTTATTTATTTTTGTTTATTTTATTTAACGATCCAGCACAGAATAGCCTCTTCTGACCCTTTAAGCCCTGCCACCAACAACCCATGATTTAACTCTAGCATAATCATAGGACAATTTACAATGACCAATTATCCTGCTAACCAGTACATCTTTGGACTGTGGAAGGAAACTGGGGCACCTGGAAGAAACCCACACATTCCATGGGAAGGATGTACAATTTCCTTACAGAGGACACCATGACTGAACTTCAAACTCCGATGCCATGAGCTGTAATAGCATTGTGCTAACTACATTGTTAGCCTGCAAGCGAAATATTTTTGCCATTTATAGGCTAAGTACTGTGATAAATATTTGTTGTACGATACTTTAGGGATACAAGATGAGCAAAGCTCTAATCCTCTTTGGAGAGAAGACAAGGTTGTTACGATTTTTATTTTGTCGTATCAGTAGACTATAATCTTTTACCACTGCTGAGTGACTTTGCAAGCAGAAAATTGAAGCCTGTGCAGCAAGATTAATTTACCAGAGTGAAAAGCATCCAGCCATTTAATTCTGACATTTAGTGAAAGGAATTGTCTGGAGGTTATTGGTCAAGGTCTGACGGATTACAAGAGGTGGAACTACTCAGTTATACTAGTGATAATCTGAGTAATTTTCTTTCCAAAGATGATCAGCATCTAGCTGTGCAGCACGCATATCTCCTGACCCAGAAGTCCTTTCATCATAAAATGACAGAAAATTCATGACATAGCAGGAAGACATCAAACCCATTGTCTCTGTCCTGTTCAAAGAAAGGTTATCCATCCTAATCGCATCTTTCAACACTTGGTTAGGTGTGTGCAGAGCACAACCCTAATTACCACAATCTGTTTAGGGAATGGCTTTGGGACAACAGGGCAACTGCTCTGTCCCTTGACCACACCAATTGGAGGGCAAAGTGACCACATGTCTGAACATTCCTTCCCTTGCCAAGCCCATCAACAGAATGACAGGTATGGAGACTAACCACAACAGGAGTTACAGGTTAGGAGAGCCATCTACCAGATAAAATAGGCTCCTCCACCTGGAGATCTGCTAGTTTACCTGAGGGTCCAGGTCCTGGAGTACTTGGTTTTACAAAGGAACCCCGAGGGGTAGCAGTAACCTGCTGTCAGGTAGATTAGCCCACTGCTGAGCCTTCCACTGGGTTTTACCCATCACTCCTAGGTCCATTAGTAGGCCTCCACTTGAACTGTAGCTTTCACCAAGGTAGGTGGTGTTTCATCATCATTTACATCAAGATGCAAAAAAATTCCTTGGTTGTATGAAGTTCAGAGTAAACACTATACACGGTAATAATTAATCAAGCAATACATACAGCGATGAGAGCAAGACAACGGAATGGTGCATAGTATTGCAAAACAGAAGTCGTGGGAAAGGAATTACTAAGAGACAATACAGAAGATGTAGGATTAAGGGTTCATGAAGGTAACTGTAGCACTAGGGAGGGGATATGAAAGAGGATGATTGGTTCAGAAGTCTGATAGTAGTGGGGAAGAAGCTGTCTTTAGCCTGATTGTCTAGTCTTTCAAACTCCTGTATCTTCTCCTATGAGGTAGAAGAGAGAAAAAGCAATGGCCAGGGTGACAGGCACTGTTGATAATACTGTTTGACTTACTGACGCAATGTACTGTATAGATTGATGTACTGAGCCTATTGTGGACTGTGTTTACCATTCTCTGCAGGTTCAAACAGCCCAGATCAGAGCAGCTGCCATAGCAGACTGAGATGAAACCTTTTAGGGTACTTCCTGTAGCTTGTCTGTAGAAGTGTGAGAGAGAGATGCATCAATCTGTTTGATACATTTTATAAGTATTCAGAAGTCAATAAGCATTGAAGAGGTTACATATTTGAGGATTTTGACCCAAACACTGACAGTTCCTTACCTCCCACAGATGTTGCTTGACCCACTGTCTTCCAGCAGATTATTTGTTGTTATATTATTGCTCAACCAAAGAAACCAACTAAAAAGATGATAACTTAGTGCTCTTTTTTTTAGGCTTCCATACGTGCATTGTTACTTACTTGACAAATTCGAACAATATACTGTATATTTCTGACCTTTACTGCGGGAATCTTTTGAATGATAATCTCCACTTCCAAGAAAGTTTAAATGTGCAAAGATCCTTGATTTTCTGATTGTTTAGACCCAGAAGTACTTTTGCATCTTGTCCCATATATATAAAAAAATTGTAAAGTTATAGCTACTTGATGCCAGCATTTTGTGTTTTTTAAGGAGCAGGAGGAGCTGTCCTTTTAAAAATTCCTAAAAAGAAATGCATTTTTATAATAAGTGCTGGGTGGGTTGGTGTCTACTTTTCCAGAAATGCTTAGAGTATGAGAATAGAAAACAAACTGAGAGTGTAGAGAGAGGATTTTCAGTATTAAGAGAGGAGAGGGTGAAGCAGGAGCTGAGGGATGATAGGAAGATATGGTTGGAGTGAGGGATGATGAGCTAATTGGTTATCACCCTCCAACTTCTTAACGTTACCCTCCACTCTCTCCATCTGAGTTTTTTCCACCCTTTCTTTTATCCTTCACTGTTTCCAACTATCACTCCCTAGTCTCCTAACTCTCAGCTTTACCCCCCTCGCCCCCGTTCTCCTCCACCTGGCTTCATCCAACTCTACCTCCTCTAGCTTTCGAGGGTCCAACACTGGGACATCGGGGACCCAGCCGGACTCGCTGGTCAGTGTTCAGTAGTCCACCTCTGGCTGCAGCACACCCTGAGATCCCTGGAGGGTGTGAGGTGGGGGTCAACAGCTTAATCTGTTGCTCCAGAACCTATTCACGTGCTCAGTCGGCCTCACCACCTGCAGGGAGTAATGGATGTGAAGCACCCATGAAATGCAGGCTGTTACAGGGGGAGGTGGCAAGGCGAAGGAATTCCTTCCCACAAAAGGGCTTCTACAGTCTCCCGAATCTCTTTGGTGCCTCCCAGGATATGGTACTGTTTGGTGTTGTCCACCCTCGAGGGGAGTGGAATCACCCAAGGCTCCCATTTGGCCAATCCCACCAGTACCTTCTCCCAAGCTGCCCCCAAATGTAAAATGACCCTTACTTGTTTGTAGGGATCTATCGCACAGCACGGGAAACTGGCATAAGCACCGGCCTGATGGGCCAAAGGCTCGTGACAGACTTTAACTTAACTAAAAAATCCCACAGCACATTCATACCCTGAATGCACTCGGGAGATGCTGCCATCAAGACCTGGTCCGATGGCCACCTGCAGGATAACCTCCTGGGCAGGAAGAACGGAATGACCTAAGCCCTTTATCATAGTCCTGCGACCCCCATGAACAGTCGGGGTTACATGGAGTGATAGTATGCTTGGCACCGGTGTCCACATTCCCTTTTGCCCAATGCACCAGGGAAGCAGGGCCTCAAGCTCGCTGGCCAGTAAAGCACCACTGACATATTCGCTGGGAGCCCTGACCCCATCCATTCATGAATGGGGTGGGAGGGCGCCACCCACTGCCCAAACCCTGCTGCTTCTGGAGGCCAATCAACACCCTTTGCAGGGCCTTCATCAAGGGATATAAAACTACGACAGTAAATGTTCAATTGCACTTCTAATTCAGACAGGTACTTTGTTAGGTCCCCACAAGTTACATTAGCCATTCAAAAAACAGGTACCTAACTAAGTATGTGCACAGGCCCTCCTTTTGCAGCACACTTTCCCAATGGTCCTTCAGCCTCAGTCACGACTCAATCTGAAGGGGAGGCCCTAGCGAAAAGAGAACAAGGCTCTTGTATGCTGTATTTTTGAACCCCTGGGTGCCCAGAAGCAGAAGCCAGTGCCATGCTGTGAAATCCAGTTCATGGGAGAGAGCTGCCGCATCCTTCAAAAGGGCCAATCAGTGACCCACATGGCAGAAGTGCTTCTGACCAGTTAACCCTGCATGTTACATCCCCTCAACCCCATTCTCCTGCTTTCTCCCCATAACCTTTGACACCTTTACCGATCAAGATCAGGTAGAGATTTAAAAAAAACACAATGGTATAATAGAAATACCAGTGGCAATGGATGACTGAGTGTTCAGATGTTAAAGATGGCATTACCATTTTAGATGCAATTTAATAACTGACATTCACTTTCACTGTAGTAACTTAAGAAAAAGTTTTGAAGGAACTTAACCTTCAAATTTCAATTGAAGCCCCAACTAGATTTAATGAGAAGTCAGGATCTAGTATCAGCTTTGTTTCTCAGCCTGAAATATGCAATAGAGACATTAAAGTATAGCATGCACACTTTATCAAAAAGACAGCCCATCTGACACTGTTGACTAAACCAACTATTGTTTAGAACTTACATGTTATTAAACTATGCTACTGGATGCTTTTCTAGTTAGCTTACCAGGATCATTACCCAGTTAAGAAAATTAAACTAGACTGTAGAATGAGATGCTGTTTGTCAAGGCCATACAACCTGACCAATATTTACTGAAAACAATCTGAATTTCAGAGCATGATGTTTTGGCAGCTATATGTTACACCGTGAATTAGTGAAATGGTTAAATTTAGGGTTATCAATATACAGTATACAAATGCTTTCTTTACAAAATTGATTATGAGTTTTCTTTTGTAGCTGGTCATCTTGTAATTTAAAAGAATCTTCCTGAAACCCTACCAAAGATAAACTTTGCTTTCCATGTGTGTAAGTATATTGAAGAGGTTGCTTTTAGTAGAAATTGGAAGTTTACAAATTCAGGTTAACTACAGCAGCCATTACTATTTCAGTCCACCAGGATTCCATAAGGAGGAATACCACATGCTTTCTAGGTAACAAAGAAAGAATGACTTGTACAAAGAAGTTGAGTAACTTCTTAAGCAAGGTACACTCACATTTAAATTTTAACAAAGTATTGGATGGGTGGATGGTTAAAGCTCACCCAACTCCTGACTTAGTGCTTCTCTGGATTTATTCCTGTAAAGAGCAGTAAATCCCTAAGAGGAGTGGTCAAAACCAGAACCTTCTCAACTGCAGATGGATTCTAATCAAATTCTTTTTGGTTGAAGCATCATCTTCTCATTTTTGAACCATAATTCTCTTAAAATAAAGGCTAGCAATCCTTTGATGTTTCTGAATACTTTTTAATGTTTGAATGATTTGTCCACATGGACGGGACAAAGTACTTCCACATATTGGGCCAATGATGTAATGGCAGAGATTTTTACCAACGAAAGTAATATGAGGAAAGTTATAATAAAAGTGGAGGAGATTTAGATACTGGAGAAGTAAAAGAAATCATAAAGCACTTGCATTGGAATAGCTGGCTGTACCTAATGTTACTAAATCAGTAGATGGCAATGGAGTGCATCCTTAGTTGCTGAGGGGAATGAGGGTGGAAGTTTCAGAGATGCTCGTAAGTACTCTTCTAATCATTCTCAGGTAAGTGGGGGTGTTAGATTACAGATTGAAGATCTTTCACTATTTTTTAAAAAGAAATGAAAAACTGAGTCAGTGTAACCATGGCAGTAGTGAATCTACTTAAAAATACTGATCTGGAGCAAATCAATAGTCATTTGAACAAACTGAATTTGTTAAAATTGAATCATGCTTAACCAACTTGAAAATTAATTTTTCCAACTTGATTTCTCCAACTTCCAGTAATTATGGTTTCTCACTCCCCTTCCCTCTTCAATTCCCCACTCAGACCCCATCGCCTCAGCTGCCTATCACTTCCCCCTGGTGCCCCATATCCAGTGTGCCTTCTTTTAAGGTTCACTCTCCTGTCCTATCAAATTCATTCTTCTCTAGCCCTCTACCTTTTCCATCAATCACCTCCCAGCTTCTTACTTCATCATCCCTCCTCCACCCACTTGCTTCACCTATCATCTTAGAGCTTGTCCTGCTTCCCCTGCCCTCACCTCCTTATTCAGGCATCTTCTCCCTTCCTTTCCAGTCCTGAACGGTCTCCATAGATGTTGCCTGCCCTTCCGAGTTCCTCCAGCTTTTTGTGCATGTTGCTCTGGATTTTCAGCATCTGCAGATTTCTCGTGTGTTTGAAAATGTATTTGTTGGGTTAACAATTGATGAAGAACAATGCAGTTAATGTTGTGCACGTGTTTACGGACTTTCAAAATGTATTTGATAAAGTGCTATGTAATATGCTGATCATTGAAGTTGAAGCTTGTGTTATAAAAAGTAGCTGAGGCAGCACTGTTGTGAAATTGGCTTAATGTCAGCAGTGAGTCATGATGAATGGCTGCTTTTCAGGCTGGAAAAAGGTAAACAGTGTTTCCCAAGGGCTAGTACTGCTGTTCCTCATAGGTATTCATGTCTGGGAACTAGTGTGTACAAGGCACCTTCCAGAATATGCAGAAGACAGAAAACTTGGAATTGTGCATAGTTTAGAAATAGATAAAGAGAATATACACAGGGTGATCGAAGAGGAAGACATAGTAAATCAAATATAACAGAAGAAGCAATAGTTTGAGGAAAGACTGTGTAATATAAAGGGTATAATTCTGAAAGGAGTAGGAGAACACCGAGATCTCAGTAGTTACGTACAAAAATATTTGAAAGTGGCAGGTTAAGCTATGAAAATTATTAAAAAATAGACCAAAAGATCTTAGTGATCAAAAGCAAGGAAATTCTGTTGAACCTCTATAAAGCACTAATTTTGCTGTTGCTAGGAAATTGCATCAATTCTGGTTAAACTACAATGAGATGGATGTGAAAATTCTAATCTGTGAGCAAAATATAATCAATGGAGTGGTTATGGGGATGTGAGATTTCATTTGTGTGGATAGTTTGGAGAAGCTGAGGCTGTTCCCCTGAAGGGAAATTATTTACCTGCTGGATTCAAAACAATAAAGGGCAGAACAATAAAGGAAGCTGATTCTTCCTTTTCACTCCCTGCATTTGGACATTTACTAAGTGTAATGAATTGGAAGATCTGTCTTATTGAATCATGCTGAGATGAGTTCCTGGACTCAATCCTACGATAAAGGTAGATGCTAAACGAAAGACAATTTCTGGTCTATGTGTCAGGGAAGGAAGTTCAAACACTTTATTTTTCATACTTGGATTGCAGTGTTGATGGTGGGAGAGATGGGATGCAGCTGGGAGCACATCCACAACTTACCCTCCCAAGCAAGAAACACATGGGAAGCAATGACAAGGTAGAGGGAATGGATAGGGGAAAACTAAGCTGTCTAAAAAGGAAATAAAATGCCACACTGTGGTAAATCATTGGATCTTCTGAATAGTCAAATGAAACTTCTTTAATCACCATAAAAACTACAGATGCTGGAAATCTGAAATAAAATCAATCAGAAAATGATGGAATTGGTCATCTATGGAAAGGAAAAATGGTTAAACCACAATCCATCCTCAGAAATAGGAAAGAGAGAAAAATAGGTTGCAAACACAAATTAAAATTCTCCTTGATTTTAAACTCATGATGCATGATGAGTATTTAATTTTTTTCCTTTGCTTCGGAGTGCCAGTGGTGGTGTTTTGAAAGTTGTACACCAGCTTTGTTTTTTTTTCCCAGATGGATGAGATTAAGGGCAAAGACAGAGTCATCCTTGCCCTGGAAAAGGATCTTGGGGTTCAAGCAGGCCACACACAGAAGCTAATTCTGCAGAAGGAAGCCCTTGATGAGCAATTAGTGCAAGTGAAAGAGGCAGAGCGATACCATAGCAGTCCCAAGCGAGAATTTCCCAGTGTTGGTGGGGACATCTCAGAACCAGCAGCCAACCAGGTAAGAACTATAGTATTACCTGTTTTTTTTTGATATTCTGAACATTGTTGCTTGTTGATAAATACATGGTGTAAACTGAAAATAATACTCATTGTGTTGGTAAATCTACTGGACAAACAATTCCCTTGGCAAATTGGTTCGAGCTACAGATTTAAAAATTAATAATCTATTCTTGGCATTGAGATTAATCTATTCAATATAATCCTAAAATTTTCTTCACTCTTTCAATGCTTATGTGCTGGGGAAGTAAATGTTAAGTCTGTGAGTTAGCATCCAAGTTCATTTTAATTTCCACCTCACTAATCTTTGCTATGACATCTTTCGTTACAAGACTTTTCTCTGCACACCATCTGCCCAACCTTTTACGAGTACAAATAGCTCTGAATGTGGTGCTGGCTTGCTAAGAGCTGATGAAGAAAGTAAAACCACGCTCACTGTTTAAACTCTTGGAGAGCAAATCTTTAACAATCACGATTGCATCCTTAATGGGTGGTTGTATGGACAGGCATCATTCTTCAAGTTTCTTAGAGCCAAACTGGAAACAAAGGAATTGCTGCAGCAGATACCTAGCTCCAGATATTTTTAAATTGCTTTCAAAATTGTAAGTAGTAAATGTCTAAACTAGTGAATATCGGTTTTGAATTTTTCTACATATAATGACAGAAGGCATAGAGTCTGGTGCTAATACATATTTTTAGAATAATAACTTTTGTAGTTTTTTATCAATTAATAATCAGCAAAGATTTTGTAGTCTTTTCAAATATCTTGTATTTGCAGATTAAACCATTAAAGGAGCAGTATTCATTAAAGGGGAACTGTAGTGTCAGGGTAAGTACAATGAACAAAGTGTACTTACCTTTACATTAGTCCTTTAGCATCTGAAGTAAGTATTTGAATGACATGTACTTATCTCTACATTGACCCTTTAATGTAGGCTTAAGTGCAAGGAACGATGCGTACGATCTACATGTACTGTTTATGTCAGGATGGTGCAGAGATGTGTATTTAACACAATATTTCCTACTCCATTGCAGATTAATTATCTTTTGCAATTAATAATCGCAGAGCTGCTCTGGCAATCTGCTGCCACAAGTGGAGATTCAATTTATGCTTGTTGTTTACCTGAAAACCACTTGCAGGTCTCCATAAAAGAAGTGTCAGGAAGAGAGCACCTTCCTTACATTGAAAGACAATCAAAGTTTTAGTTCTCCTGTACCTCCAGTAGCATCAATGAAGAGCACAAGTTCTGAGAGAAGCCTGTCTCTAGTCCTTATGTTGGAGATTTGGGAGGGAAATGTAAATTAACAAATTAAAATTATGCATATAGTTTCAAGCACTGTAACCTTGCTCCTACCCTTTGATGGCCGAGTCCCTGTTGCCACATCCAGGGTAGTTTATTGTTCTGCAATAAAGTTACTCTTTCTATTATTTAAAGTGATTTGATGATTATATTAGCAATTCATCTGTGAAATTAAATATATTTTCAAAGTGGAAGATTTATTTTAAAAATAATATTCAAATAATGGATGTTTTAATTATTTTAATCAAAAGTGAGGGATGATGAATGGGAGATGTGAAGGATGCTGTCTCACACCTCTGATCTGAGTGAAGGTCACATGTTCTCTGTACAGTTGAATGTGTTTACTCCAGGTGTGCTGGTTTCCTCCAATACCCCATAAGACTTGTGAATTTGTACGTTAATTTGCCTCTGGAGATTGCCCCCAGCATTCTCGTAAATGGTGGAATTTGGGGAAGTGGATAGGAATGTGGTTAGAAAAAGCTGGGATTGGCTTATATTTGTGTTTGGTGACATAAACCTGATGGGCCACAGTGCTAGCTTCTGTATATGATTCTGTGATTTGAATCTTTCTGCTTCCTCACCACTGCAACACACAATAATCCAATCTTAATAAGGACTTTGAGTGTGTGTATTTAGATTTCTGAGTTGCTATACTAAACTTGCAGTTCTTATCAGCCTCCACTGGTTCCCCACCATCCAATACATTAATTCCTGTCTGTGTGCCTATCTGCTTCTCTCGCAGCGTACACTTCCTTGATGTGTTTTTTTCTGACCTACTGGGTCTTCTCCTCTACTTATCATTGACAAAGCATGTGTTCTTCATATCCTCCATTTTAGAGAATTAGTCTTCCTAACTTCTTTTGTGTTCCACGTTTTCTGCTTTAACAGATCTTCCCAAAGACTCACCTGATGATCTTTGTTCAAATATCTGCCTTAGCTAGGGATCTCACTGCCCTTCATAAGATGCCTTAATTAGGACATAACAACCAAGTGATTGTGTTTTTTTTAAAAGTTTGTGTCTTTAAGTCCAATTTATAATCTATTTTTAAAATATTTTGTTACCCTGTAAGGTCAGTATTGCTTTTCTACAGTAAATAACTGAGTTAAACCCATGACTACTTTGCTCTCAGGTTACATTTCAGTAGGCAGTATCCACCTTGTAGAAAGAGGTAATACCCATATTTCTTATAGCTAACTTACCTATTATGTACATGCTATATTTCAAATATATTGAAGTAATATTCTTACTTCCAAAGGTAGTGATGCCCATTGCATTACAAGAGCTATTTATCATTTGGGTTGCTTAGCCTTGAGTTTAACAGTCTAGAAATTTGATCAAATAATATGAATTGCTGGTTTACCATTGCTTTGCTTTAGAAATTCAGCCAGCGCTTCCTAGAGTGAGTAATACTAGTTTTTCTTATCTCAAGTCTTATAGTCCTACAGCATGGCCCACCAGCTCTGTACCAACCATCAAGCACCTGTTGAATTCATTGTACACAAATCCCATTTTGACCTCCCTACATTCCTGAAACAATTTGCATATCAGGTGCCTATCAAATTGTGTCACTGCATATAATTCCTTTGTGCACAGTTTTTATTCCATGTGCCCCCTTGTCTTATGACCTTCCTTCTCCGACCTTATTCTTCCTTATTCTTCCTTATTCTTCATGTAGTCTACTCCTTCATCCAAGTAACCAATGGTCCCACCCTAAATTGGTACTCAATCAACTCAAACATAGTGATCGCAGTTCTTCCACCAATACCAACAGATTCTCAACATTGAAGAATGGTAGTTAATGGATAAATTATTAGATTGACAGCATGAAATCTGGGGCATTGATTCAGAAACGTGGGTTTGAATTTCGTCATTTCAGTTGAGTAACCTAAATTCAAATAACTAAATATATATAGGATATAAAAATACAGTTAGTCTCAGTACGTCAATCTACTGAATTGTCATCAAGACTCTTCAGGTTTGGCAGCAACCTCTAAGGACATAAACCTGACTTTCTGTCTATGTGACTCAATATCAAATTTTTTTTTTTAACTGTCTTTCCATCTATGGCAATTAGATTTGGAAAAGAAGCAGTGAGATTACCTGCAATGCCCAGCCATAAGAAAGAATGCATTTAAAACCACGTGTTTCCCACATGACCACTGGTGTAAGCCCTGATTTCCACCCACCACAGTTCCTCACCTAATCACTGACTCAACCTAGCCTGAAGCGACTTCTGTTACCTGATTGCAGATACCCCCTCACCCCAGGCTCTAGTCCTGGCCATCAGGCCATCTCCACTGTCTCAGATGCCACTTAACTCAGCAGCAACTATCCATAACCAAAATGGTTATATGTGTGCCATGCAGGGACCATATATTTCACTCATTCATGCAAAAGAGGAATAAACTTTGTGAAATATTTTACCATGTCTTTTGGAAAGAGGGGTAGGGCATTCAGTCATTGTTACCTTTTCTTCCATGTCATTAGATCTGTAGACTAATTCCATTCAGTCTCTATGAGTTCACAATGCTGGAATATATCCTCTGATTTGTAAGCACGCAACAAGTTAAGCAACTAATTTGGTATAAAAATGGAACCAGAAATTCTGGTGATGAATTTCCATGTACAAGTGCATTTAGTGTAAACAACCAAGTTTGGATTTCTCTTTCCTTATTCTTCAGTTTCTCAGCAAACAAAAAGGTTTGAATCTCAGCACTTCTTTTTTGCAACTGAGACTTGCCATTTATTTGAATCACAAAGAGATCTAGAATATTGCTGCACTTATTCCCAAAGTGCAGCACAGTGACCTGCGATCATGATAGCACATCTCTTGATACCTTAACACCTCTCAAACAATTCTTACAAATGTTAAAATAACAACTATCCTATAGATAAATTCACTAAGACAAACAAGCAATGTACTAATCTATCCAATCCAGTACTGTAATAGAGAGTACTGGATTGGACAGATAATCTGTGTCTAGATAATTAGGCAATGGAACATTTTTTATACTAACATCAAAGATTCCCAAATGAGTTCCATTATAATTGGGTACAACGAAATTGACAGAATGAGCTTAATTCCTTATCCCAGTCTCAGAAAGATACTTCTTACAGCAGCTTCAAGATCTAATGCTGTTCATATCAGTCACTGTTATGCCTGCTTGGGTAAGAGTCTTCGTTAGGGGGAGACTTTTTGAGTGAGCCCATGCCTTGTAGGGTTTGGATGATTAGATTTCATTTTATTTGAAACCTGAGATGCAAAATTACCTCTACTTTTTGATGGTGTGCAATGCTAAATGGGAGAAGGTAAGAATTCATCTGTCTGAAGAGGTGGGCTTGTGACATCAGCTTGAGACTAACTACCTGTCGCTGCAAAAGGGGTTCATGCAGGGTATCTTCCCAGGAGTAGTCCTAAGGTGATTCTGTAGAAAGTAGAAGGAAATTGGAAGGATTGGCTACCAATGCGATGATAATTGCCTTGGAACCACTATTTACTTACTTGTGACACAGAAGGAGGCCATTTGGCCCATCAAGGCCATGCCAGCTTCCAAACAGCAGTCACATCAGTCTTATTACTCACCTAAGAATTTTGCTGCAGCCTGCGATGTTTTCCATTTCACGTGCCAAGAGGAGAACTCTATTTTATAAGGTTTAATCACAGATTAAGGGCATTATAGGGAAGCAATGCATTTGCTGGCCATCACTGGCTAACCTTCAGAATGTGATGATGATCCAGACTTTGCACTTCACTGGCTTCTCTGTTTGCTCCCTGTTGGAGTCACACATAGACTGAACTGGATCAGGTCAACCCTTCTCAATGATGTGTTAATGAGCTAGAAGAGAACCTTACAGGAATCTGATCATGCCTTTTAATTCCTGAATTTAACGATTTTGTTTTTATTTGTTGTCGCTGGTAGAATTCAAATTTACAACTGTGGATCATTGGTCTTGGCCTATAGATCAATATTTCAGTAAAAACAAATAACAAATATGCTGCCATGTCGTAAGTGTGCCAATATCATCCTCCTTCATTTGGCACCTTACTGCGTAAGTTTCTTTGCAATGGGCATCAAGTCAAGTCGAGTTTATTGTGATGTGCCCGAGTATGGTGAGGTTCGGGTACATCTACTCCTGGCAGAGCTTTTTGTGACAAACTTGCTGCTCAGTCTGTGCACTGCAGTCCAATTTTAGGAAGTGATATTTAAGCAGGCACTTGTTGTCCCAGTCACAGTTTATGGTGGGACAATATTGTCTGTTTAAGGCGGTTGCTAGGGTTGAATGAAAGATTGCCTGATGCAGTAAACGACAGTGTTCCAGTTCCAGTTTCTTTCTGATGCAGCCATTATAAAACAAAATTGGTCCAAATTGTCCCAAATGTGCACATGGAAAATAGATACAACTGGGATTAATGTCTCCATTTCCCCTTCCTCCTTCCACTCAGAGTACGCTTACAGGATGGTCTTGTTCTTTGACTTTAAACAGTTTCTGAGCCCAGCAGAAGGATCTATAGTATATAAGCAACTGACCCTTCTCTTTTAATTAATATAAGCTTGATTTGAAAGTGATAAAGTACAAACCATTTTTATGAAATCATATTAACATGTGTACTTATCATTAATCTTGGCAAGACCATACACAGTATGAATTGGTATAACTGAGTTCACTGAAGCAGCTTAAAGGTATGAAATGATTAATGTTAATTGTGGGTGCTGATTGCCTTTCTTGGGTCTGGCAAACGTACGTGAATCACTGAGAAACCTCTTTGTATTTACAACTTCCGAAAGTTGATATGTTTGTTTTGTCAACAGAAACAGTATGATTTCTCTTTGTCAACTTTGAATTAGGAATCACCTCTGGATGAAAGGGATGTGCGACG
Source organism: Mobula birostris (assembly GCF_030028105.1). Taxonomy (NCBI): domain Eukaryota; kingdom Metazoa; phylum Chordata; class Chondrichthyes; order Myliobatiformes; family Myliobatidae; genus Mobula; species Mobula birostris. The sequence goes on from NC_092373.1 coordinate 155,329,012, forward strand.
TTTTCAGTTAAAGATCGCTGAACTGAATGCTGTGATTCGTAAGCTGGAAGACAGAAATACTTTGCTGGCAGATGAACGGAACGAACTGGTAAACTCAATAACATGTCTCTCATCCACTTTAGGAAATGAATACACCTTGCAGCTATCTTACATTGGTGCAAAAAAGAAAGCCCTTCCAACTGAAGGAAAATTAAGAATTTGAAATACATTCAACTGCAAAAAAAGTTATTTAATGTAATATTTGGATAATAAAGCAATCATTGCTGCTGCCCAACAGTTTCAGAGATCCCAGTTTGATTCTGACCACACTTGCTGTCAAGTGAAGCCTATACATTTTCTGTGAGTACTTAGGTTTTCACCAGGTCCTTTAGTTTCTTCTCAAATCTTAAAGATGTGCTCATAGATAACTTGGCTGCTGTAAATTATCCATTGGTGTGGTTAAATGGGAAAAAAATCAAAGGGAATTGCTGGACTACAGAGAAATGAGGAAAAGGGTGATGGGATTTTGGGAATTCAATTGCCAGGACACAGCTTGGGTGTAATGAGCTCAATGGTTCCCTGTACATAAAATAAAATTAATAGCAGACAGTGAGCACTGTCAAAATCTTTCAAGTCATTGTATGGTAGAAAGATTTCTTTTTTGTGAGGGCTTCCTCCAGGTGACTTTGAATTATTTTTCCAGTTGAAACGTGTACGAGAGACGGAGAGCCAGTTGAAACCACTGGTAGAGAAAAATAAACGGCTAGCGAAGAAGAATGAGGATATCATGCATTCTGTACAGAGGATGGAAGACAAGCTGAAAACGTTGACCAGAGAACATGCCGAAATGGTACATGTTGCAAAACCATGTCAGTTGTCTCTTTTTTATATAATTGAGGCCTCATTTTAATTTCCACTTGGATTGTGACTGACAAAATAATGGTGCGGCTCTTAGCTTTCACTGTTAATTATGCAATGATGTTGCAGTAGCTTCAGATAAGTGGCAGATGTGCAGTTAAACATGAAATTGCAGACCTCCACAGTTACCAGACTAAAAGCGACATCAAATCATATTGCTCACAATTGAAATTCATTGAAAATGAAGAAGTTGCCATGGTAGATGTTACCAATAAAAATTTGTCTTAAGAGAGTGAAAGTTCAGGCATTATTGCTTCAAACGTTGGTACAATAATCTTTTGTTTGCCTACCAGAAGGAAAAATTATCGTCACAAGGACAGCTCAGACGACATACATCACTGAATGATCTGAGCCAAGGGCAAGATGAGCAAGAAATGGAGTTCTTGAGACTCCAGGTTGTAGAGCAACAGCATATTATTGATGATTTAACAATGGTGAGATATTTTGTAATTCTATGTATCTATGCAGATTGAATTTTAGCTGCTGGTAGTGTAATATTACTGACTCATTTTGAGCTGCTTAACATGTAGCTCATAAAATTTCTCAGTTGAAATTCTTTCTTCAGTTCGTCAGTTTGATTTTGAATTAAGTGCAGTTTAATTTCAGTCTGTAAGGCAAATTCATTCCGTATTTTGGCCAGTAAATCAGAAGTCAGATGTTAAAATTGGTGATGCAATTTTATCATGTCTGCATTATACATGCAAGGATAGGACTGGGCTGCAAAATAGACTGTAGGTGTGCATTGCTAAAGCATGCTTGGCTGGTAGTGAGATGGGCCCTTTTTTGTCAGATCTGTTAGGCAGAGTCAGGTCCCCAGTCCTACCACAAGCTGCCTACAAGATGATTGCAATGTAGATGAGATGGTAGACCACCTCCTTGCTGAATGTGCATTTGTCAAGAAGGTCTGGAAAGAGATGAATTATCCTGTTGAGGAATGCCCTGAGCAGCTGTGTAATTCAGGATTGTGTTTTTCAATGGGCTGTAACAAAGGGATGCATACTGACGCGAGCAATAAGTGCTGCTAGAAGTCATATTGGTTAAGGGGACACTATAGCCTGCCTGAAACCTAATGGTGTTACAGTGTAAGGAGACGTAGACGAGTGATTGCTGCAGATCACTATATTCCAAGGTGCAGGAGTAGGTGCCTTGGAACACACTGAAAGTCAGTGCAGCTACCACAAATACTCTGTGGAGAACAACCACAGTGTAAAGTCTTACCACCAGTGGACATCTGGGGGCTGGTTCCAGTATAACAGTCTCTCAATTACTTCATGGCAGCCTCCTTCTTTAAGGGGAAATCATGGTTGCTGTTGATGCATAGTAGGAAAATGTATTGAATTGATGGAACAATGAATAAAGAGAAAAACATGAATGAAGTATTGATTTCTAACAAAAGGTATTTATATAGCAAAATAAATGGCTGACAGGCTGATATAATCTTATTTCTGACTTTATTAGTGGAATGTATTGCAAATGATTTAACTGATAGATTCATCACTATTGATCCCTAATGGTTGCTATTGAAATTTTCAATTAATTAAATTAATCATTCACTTTAGATCTGTCCATTTTTGTTGCAATTTTTTTTTGTTTCCTGCAGGAGCGGGAGAGATTCTTACGCTCGAAGAAATACAAAAGAAGAAGCACAAAGCCTCACAAGGTAAAATGGCCAAGTCCCAGATTTACAGCTTTTGGCAAATTGAAATGAGTCAAAACAAAAAGGAACTGGGTAGGAGCAATTCACAGAGTTTAAAAAAAAATCCTTCCAAAGTTTAAAATTCCATTGTAAGTATATACATTTACTTTTTGAGGGTGTTTATTTATTAATTTATTTATTGAGATGCAGCATTGAATGGGCCCTTCGAACCACTCCTTCCAGCAACCCCAGATTAACGCTAGCCTAATCACAGGAAAATTTACATTGACCAATTAACCTGTGAACTGGCACATCTTTAGACTGTGGGAGGAAACTGGAGCACTTGGAGAAAACCCACGTGTTCCACGGGGTGGAGGGGACATACCAGCTCCTTATTGATAATGTCCAAATTGAACTACAAATGACCGAGCTGTAATAGCATCACGCTGACTGCTACATTACAGTGGTGCTACCGTAGGGTGTAGGCATTGTTTGGAACGTCTGCATTTAATTCCTTCTACACACATTCCTAACTATGCCACAAGTTATTTCAAAAGACAGTTAAGTATCATCCACATCGATGGGCCTGCAATTATTTACGGTATAAGGCAGACCCCAGAAATAAAGTGGTATTTGTAAACTGGATGGGTTTTTACAATTACTGATGCCATGACTTGCTTTCAATTCTTGAGTTTTGTATACCTTCAGGTAATAATCCAAGCCTCTGAATGCTAATCTAGTAATACATTATGTTGATGTATCCCCGATTGCAATTCATAAAACAAAGAGGTGGAAGGGTTATGGTCTTGTAATATTATGCATATTCAGTGGAAGTGGAGAAAAGAAGCACTTTTTAATGACTTTGTTCACTCTATTTTATGCCAACAGTTTGAATCCACACTGAAGAAGTTAGAAATAAAATTGTTCACTATCTTCATTTTGACATTTCCATTATTCTGAGAACCAGGCAGGAGATCAGAGGTACTACAGGCAAACCAAGGGGTCTAGAGTGATTTTGCTTCAGGACTCATAATAATGGCTCTTCTGGAAGAATTGTAATTGTAATGGACCGAGTAAGTTATTGTTGGGCTAGGGTTTGTAAAGGGAGTACCTTTTCTGAATGAAGATAGTGTGCAGACAACAGTGACGTTGGAAATTTATGTTTGACTGAAAATGTTGCAATGACTGAATATATCAAGTTCAGTATTTGTTGAATTTTGCGATAAGGTTCTACCACAGGATCACGTTGCCTGTGAGCTCACCACTGTGCTCAATGCTCCTCTTCAAGAGGTTGCTATTTTCAAGCATCCTCAGCTTAATAGCAGGTGAGGCTAATTCTATGTCTGCACTTTTATGTTGGGAGTACACAGAATTCTTTTGAATGCATATTGAATGGTTGTAAAAAATAACCAGTATTTTAATTAACTGGATCAAGCTGGGAATGGTTTAAATTTTATCAATTGCTTTGCTGAAGATATTTGATTGACCACTATGTGAGATAGAGAAAATTAAAATGTAACATTTATACTTGTGTCAGCTGATACGTTTGACTACACTCTGGTATGGAAAATGCTGTAGCAATACCTTTCCCTGGGTCCACTCCTACACAAACAACTCAACATAACCCACATCAGATTGTCATGCTAATCTGACTTTTGGATTACGTTCTTGGGTTAGAGCAAGGAGCATTATCTTGCTCTAACCGAAGAAATCTAGCTCCCCAGGAAAAATGCAAGTCATGATTTTAATTTCATCATATCCAACAAATTTAAAAATTATTTAATTTAATTCCATTCTGAAATTTTATGCATTTTTCAATGGGGAAACATGAGGTAAATATATTTCTATGTCTGCAGTGGCTATATGTATTTTATGATCAATTCCAATAAATGCAGAACATGCAAAAGGTTGCTAGGGTGCGCATTTTTACTGAATGTATATGCATATATATAAACAGAATCTGCTAGTGCAGTTGAGCAGCATTTTAGAATTTTATCATATTTGTTTCTTATAGCAAGGGAAATGTGTATGGAGGGAGTGCAATGAAGATTCATTATTGTGGGCTCTGGTGGGTTTGCCATGTGAGTGAAGATTGAGTTGTCTTGGACTGTGTTCTCTAGAATGAAAGAAGATCTCAAGAGTTGATAGGCTAGACACAGGTAGGATGTTTTGCCCCAGCTGAAGAATCAAGGACTAGGTGCAAGGTTTGAGAGTGATGGGTGATTAGAGATGGACAATAAATGCAAGCAATGCCAATGCCAAGAACAATTAAAAAAAATTTTAAAAAACAGTAAAAATACCAGAGCAGCATCTGTGATCATTTCCTTTGAGAATAAGGACTGCTTAGGACTGAGAGGAAAAGATTTTTTTTTAGTCAACCAGTAGTGAATCTTTTGGATTTTTTAACCCAGGAAACTATGGAAGCTTCATTGTTATGGTCATTCAAAATGTACATCAGCAGATTTTTGATATTCAAGAGAGTTAATAAATACATGGGCAGTGCAGGAAAATGAAGTAGAGGTAGATGATCTTGATGAATGATAGAACAGGTTCAAAGTTTCATATGGTATACTGCTGCCTCTGTTTTTTTTATGTTATGTTAAGTTGACTTGGGGGCTGGATCATTGGGCTTCAAGAACCATGTTTATTTAAACCAGGAATCTGTGAATTCTAGGAATCTTCCAGGACTGTCGAGTTTTAGTTTTATGTTGCTTTAGTAGCAAGGCTGTTGCTTTGATCTCAATAATTTCAAAGAAAGAGATCATAAGTGCTGCTCTGATAAATCCTCTGTTTTCAAATCATTTTTTATTTGTTCTTGGAATTCAAGATTCATTTATTATCAATGAAACCTGAAAGAACCCAAATAAAGAAAAAAATAAAAATAAAAGTCCAACACCCGATATGCAAGAGAAAGGAAGAAAAAATACAAATCTTGCAAACAATTGAAGCTAACAACAGCATTCCAAACTAGAATTGAGTTCTTGGGTCTGAACCCTGGAGCTGTCCGGAGTAGACCCAAAGCTTTGCTTATCAGTTCATCACATTAGCAGCACAGGGCACAGTAGTTGGGACAGTCTTCATAGCCCTAGTGCCAAAGAGATGCTCGTCGTGAAGAATGAGTGAAATTGACTCTCGTCCCGACCGACATCCTGTCTTTTCAGTCTATCTGGGCTGGTGTTTAAATTGACCCAGCAACAGAACAGTGAAAAGCTCCGTGCCCTGGAGACAAGAGTGAACATTGTTGAGAGCGAGCGAAATCGGCTCTCACCTCTGATCTGGACTGGTGTTTAAAATGTCTAAGCAGGGTAATGTACCTTACACTAGGATCCGACTGCTGTTAAGGACTTGGGCCTCGACCACACCGTGCAGTGCCTCGCTCCAGGCCCAAATTTCGCCACCCTGTCTGAAGCCGCTCTCAAGCTGTTCAAATCAGTTCGGTGCCCAGAGTGATTCAACCTCGCACTCAGGCCAGCTATATGGGCACTAAACCTCCTCTGCCCCAACTTCTTCTTTCAGCAGCCACAGTGATCCATCTTTGCACCCATACAAGTTGAACAAGCATCAAAACTTCTCTGCCCAGGCCCTGACTTCTCTTTTTGGTGCCCAGAGAGATCCAAACTCACTCCCAGACCAGCTGTATGGGCATCGGAACTCCACCTTCAACAATTCTGTTACACACCATCTCAGCTTATCCCCTGAACTTGCCTCATCATCGCTCTCCCCTTCACTGTTTGAGGTGATAATTTATCAACATTTACTTCAGAAAGGATATTTTTAGTGATGTTTTTGGTCAGATTTCTTAGTTTTTTGACTACCAGAAATTTTGCACATATTTTGTAATGCTATCTTAACCGGAAGTAACTTGGGGTGTGCACATCTTTGATATTGCAAGCACTTATTGTCTGAAACCTAAATTGTTCCTGTCGTAAGGAAACAGTTAAGAGTCATATATAGGCGTAATAAATAAGGGTGGCAGATTTCTATACTTAATGAACATCGGTGATGCAAATATGCTTTTGCAACAATCCAGTAAATTGCCATTTCTGATGCTACTTTTTATTAAAATTTCATATTTATTTAATTGTAATAATATATAGATAGAATATGAAGACACACAGTCCTCTTATTGTCATTTAATAATGCATGCATTAAGATATGATACAATATTTCCTCCGGTATGATATCACAAAACACAGGACAAACCAAGACTGAAAAAAACTAACAAAACCACATAATTATACCATATAGTTACAACAGTGCAACAATACCATAACTTGATGAAGAACAGTCCATGGCACAGTAAAAAGTTCAAAGCCTCTCAAATGTCCCACATCTCATGAAGACGGGAGAAGGAAGAAAATTCTCCCTGCCATGCCCGACCACAGTCCGACTCTGAGTTGTCCGAAAACTTCGAGCCTCCGACCAGCCCTCTGACACTGAGTATTGAGCACCATCTCTATCCGAACAATTCAACCTCAATCTCAGTCACTAGCAGCAGGCAAAGTCGGGGATTTTGGGGCCTTCCCTCTGGAAGATTTCTCGATCGTGCAGTAACAGAGGCAGCGAACTGGCGTTTCAGAAATTTCTCCAGTTGTTCCTCTGTGCCTTAACGTCTGTCTCCATCAAATCAGAATTGTTCACAGCCCCTATTTAACGGATACGATATCATTTTCACCGGAGGGCTGCTATCTCCTCTACCTGCTGACTCTGATAATAAGACACTATGTGTCTTAGCTGCTGTACCAGCAGATTTTCCAGATCATTGAATATACTACTGCTATTAATACACCATGGCAATTATGATTCACTTTTAAAGGCATTAAACAGTGGGATAATACACTTTTCAGTAAACCAGTTGAGTTTAAATGAATGTGAGGAATACAGCACCAGTGAGTTTAAAGGGAATCAGGACTCCAGTGAATGTTGGAGACAGGACTGCAGTGAGTGTGGGAGACAGGGCTCTGGCAAGTGTGCGGGACAGGACTCCAGTGAGTGTAGAGGGAGTGTGACGGACAGGACTCTGGGGAGTGTAGAAGGAATGTGGGGGACAGGACTCCGGGGAGTATAGAGGGAGCGTGAGGGACAGGACTCTGGGGAGTGTAGAGGGAGTGTGAGGGACAGGACTCTGGGGAGTGTAGAAGGAATGTGGGGGACAGGACTCCGGGGAGTGTAGAGGGAGTGTGGGGAACAGGACTCCGGGGAGTGTAGAGGGATTGTGAGGGACAGGACTCCAGTGAGTATAGAGGGAGTGTGAGTGACAAGACTCCAGTGTGTGTAGAGGGAGTGTGAGGGACAAGACTCCAGTGTGTGTAGAGGGAGTGTGAGGGACAGGACTCCAGTGAGTATAGAGGGAGTGTGAGGGACAAGACTCCAGTGTGTGTAGAGGGAGTGTGAGGGACAGGACTCCAGTGAGTATAGAGGGAGTGTGAGGGACAAGACTCCTGTGTGTGTAGAGGGAGTGTGAGGGACAGGACTCCGGTGAGTATAGAGGGAGTGTGAGGGACAAGACTCCAGTGTGTGTAGAGGGAGTTTGGGAGACAAGACTCCGTTGAGTATGTAGGGGGTTTGGGGGAGTGTAGAGGGAGCGTGGGAGATAGGACTCCAGTGAGTCTAAGTGTAAGATTAGGCACACAGATTCCTTAAGATTAAAGCAGGCTGGGGAATAGCCCTGTTAGTTTAAATGGAGCACTGAAACAGGATATTATGTGGAGAGAGCATGGGAAATGGGCCTCTGGTGAGTTTAAAGGGAATGGGGGAAAGTGAAGCAGCAAATGAGACACTGGAGGAACTCAGTGGGCCAGGCAACATCTGTGGAGGAAAAGAGATAGGCAAAGTTTTGGGTCAGTTAGTCCCAGATGAAGGGTATCAACCTGGATCACCATTTGTCCATTTCCCTCCATAGATGTGCCTGACCAGCTGAGTTCATCCAGCATTTTGTTTGTTGCTCCAGATTCCAGCATCTGCAGTTTCCTCTGTCTCCATGTAGGAAACTGTGCCTTGGTGAACCGAAAGCCCCCAGTACCTCTACAATGCCATGTTTCCTATGTAATTATTCTGTAATATTCACATTATTACTTTCCTTGCAGTTGGATAGTAAGGATAATGTATTTATAATGCTTAAACTGAGGATTTTCATATCTGTACTCTTAAAATACATAGTTCATAACTTTCTCTGAATTCTTTACAAGGTGAGGAATGAAATGGAATACTTTTAATTTTGTGATAAGCATTATGTTCATTTTCAGCACATGCAATGTAAATGACTGTGCCATTTCAGTGTATTTCGTCTGTCCTCAATTCTTTTACATTTCCCACTTGTGCTACTAAGGTGACTGTGGTAAATGGATTAAGAAAAGGTTTTTGTTAGAGGGTCTGCTTCCATTATGTACAGATGCATTCCAGTTTGTTATTGGAGGTCAGGGAAGACATTGTCCTCTGAGAGAGATTTTCTGAAAGCCAAGGTGCCTGGTGAGTGGAGCTATGGTGCGACCTGTTTTGAAGAATAGCTGCAGAGACAGGCCAGGTATTTTACAGGCCTTTGAGTTTTTCAAAATTTCAAAGTTCAATGTAAAACTTATTATCAATGTGCAAATATGATACAACCCTGAGATTCTTTTTCAGCGGGTATACTTAACAAATCTATAGAACAGTAACTGTAAACAGGATCAATGGACAACGAACTGTGCAAGATATAAATGTAGATATAAATACAGTCCCTATAAAATGTATTCACCCCCTTGGAAGTTTTCATGTTTTATTGTTTTACAACATTGAATCACAATGGATTTAATTTGGCTTTTTATTTACACTGATCAACAGAAAGACTCTTTCGTGTCAAAGTGAAAACAAATCTTTACAAAGTGATCGAACTTTGTTACAAATAAAAATTCATTGATTGCATAATGTGACTAGACACATTGATGAAGGAAGAGCAGGAGATGTAGTGTATATGGATTTCAGCAAGGCATTTGATAAGGTACCCCATGCCAGGCTTATTGAGAAAGTAAGGAGGCATGGGATCCAACGGGCCCTTGCTTTGTGGATCCAGAACTGGCTAGCCCACAGAAGGCGAAGAGTGGTTGTGGATGGGTCATATTCTGCATGGAGGTCAGTCACCAGTGGTGTGCCTCAGGGATCTGTTCTGGGACCCTTACTCTTGGTGATTTTCATAAATGACCTGGATGAGGAAGTGGAGGGATGGGTTAGTAAGTTTTCTGATGACACAAAGGTTGATAGTGTTGTGGATAGTGTGGAGGGCTGTCAGAGGTTACAGCGGGACATTGATAGGATGCAAAACTGGGTTGAGAAGTGGCAGATGGAGTTCAACCCAGATAAGTGTGAGGTGCAAACAACAAGAATTCTGCAGATGCTGGAAATTCAAGCAACACACATAAAAGTTGCTGGTGAACGCAGCAGGCCAGGCAGCATCTCTAGGAAGAGGTGCAGTCGACGTTTCAGGCTGAGACCCTTCGTCAGTGTGAGGTGGTTCATTTTGGTAGGTCAAATATGATGGCAGAATATAGTATTAATGGTAACACTCTTGGCAGTTTGGAGGATCAGAGGGATCTTGGGGTCTGAGTCCATAGGACGCTCAAAGCAGCTGCATAGGTTGACTCTGTGTTTAAGAAGGCATACAGTGCATTGGCCTTCATCAATTGTGGAATTGAATTTAGGAGCCGAGAGGTAATGTTGTAGCTATATAGGAACCTGGTCAGACCCCACTTGGAGTACTGTGCTTAGTTCTGGTCACCTCACTACAGGAAGGATGTGGAAACCATAGAAAGGGTGCAGAGGAGATTTACAGGGATGTTGCCTGGATTGGGGAGCACGCCTTATGAAGACAGGTTGAGTGAACTCGGCCTTTTCTCCTTGGAGCGACGGAGGATGAGAGGTGACCTGATAGAGGTGTATAAGGTGATGAGAGGCATTGATCGTGTGGATAGTCAGAGGCTTTTTCCCACGGTTGAAGTGGCTGCCACAGGAGGGCACAGGTGCTTGAAAGTAGGTACAGAGGAGATGTCAGGGGTAAGTTTTTTACCCAGAGAGTGGTGAGTGCGTGGTATGGGCTGCCGGCAATGGTGGTGGAGGCGAATACGATAAGGTTTTTTAAGAGACTTTTGGATAAGTACATGGAGCTTAGAAAAATAGAGGGCTATGGGTAAGCCTGGTAAGTTTAAAGGTAGGGACATGTTTGGCACAATTTTGTGGGCCGAAAGGCTTGTATTGTGCTGTAGGTTTTCTATGTTTCTAAGTACTTATCCCCTTCAAGTCAGTTTTTAGTAGATGCATCTTTGGCCCCAATTACAGCCTTGAGTCTGGATAGGTCTCTATCAGCTTTGCACATCTGGACATTGCAATTTTTCCCCATTCTTCTTTACAAAACTGCTCAAGGCTCTGTCAGATTGCATGGGGATCATCAATGAACAGCCCATTTCAAGTCCAGTTACAAATTCTCAGTTGAATTGAGGTCTGGACTCTGACTTGGCCACTCCAGGACATTAATTTTGTTGTTTTTAAACCGTTCCTGTGTAGCTTTGTCTCTATGTTTGGGGTCATTGTCTTGCTGGAAAACAAATCTTCTCTGAAGTCACAGTTCTCTTGTAGACTGCATGAGGTTTTCCTCTAGGATTTTACTGTATTTTGCTGCATTCATTTTACCCTCTACCTTCACAAGCCTTCTTGGGCCTGCTGCAGTGAAGCATCCCCTCAGCATGGTGCAGCCACCAGCATGCTTCACCGTAGGGATGCTGTGTTTTTGATGATGTGCATTTAGGCTGATGGCCAATAAGCTTAATTTTGTTTTCTTCAGACCATAGAACCTTCTTCCAGCTGACTTCAGAGTCCCCCACAATGCCTTCTGGCAAACTCTAGCCGAGATTTTTTGTGAGTTTTTTCAACAGTGACTTTCTCTTTGCCACTCTCCCTTAAAGCTGTGACTGACAAAGCACCCAGGCAACAGTTGTTGTATGCACAGTCTCTCCCATCTCAGCCACTGAAGCTTGTAACTCCTCCAGACTTGTCATAGGTCTCTTGGAGGCTTCCCTCACTAGACCCCTTCTTGCACAGTCACTCAGGTTTTGAGGACGGCCTGCTCTATGCAGATTTACATCTGTGCCATATTCTTTCCATTTCTTGATAATTGACTTGTATTCTTGATAATTGTATTCCAAGAATATTGAGTCACTTGGAAATTTCCTTGTATCCATCTCCTCACCTGTGCTTTTCAATAACATTTTTGCAGAGTTGCTTTGAATGTTCTTTTGTCTTCCTGGTGTTGTTCTTGCTAGCATACTGACTCATCAGCAATTAGACCTTCTAGATACAGGTGTATTTTTACTATATTCAATTGAAACACCTTGACTGCTTGCGATGATCTCCATTTAATTAGTCATGTGACTTCTAAAACCAATTAGCTGCACCAGTAATGATTTGGTTTGTCATATTAAAGGAGGTGAACACTTACGTCATCAATTATTTGTGTTTTATACTTGTAATTAATTTGGATCACTTTGTAGAGATCTGTTTTCACTTTGATACACAAGAGTCTTTTTCTGTTGATCAATGTCAAAGAAATCCAAATTAAATCCCCCTGTGATTCAATGTTGTCAAACAATAAACATGAAAATTTCGAAGAGGTGGTGAATACTTTTTATAGGCACTATATATTGCAATAAATAATGAGCATGAACTAACAAGAGTCCTTAAGGTGAGACCATGGGTTGTGGAAACACCAGAAGTAGAATATAATTATTCTCTTTTGTTCAAGAGCCTGATTGTTGAGGGGTAGTATCTGTTCTTGAACCAGCATCTGGTGCTGCGAGTCCTGAGACACTTGTACCTTCTATCTCCTGGCAGCAGTGAGAAAAGAGCATGGCCTGGGTGGTGAGGATCTTTGATGGTGGATGCTGCTTTTCTACGGCAATGTTTCATGTAGATGTGCTCAATTGTTGGAAGGTTTTTACCTGTAATGTATTGGGTCAAATCTTTTACTTTTTGTAGGATTTAATCACTGGTAGGGAATTTCACGTTGGGAGCACAACTTTTCACATAACACGTTAATGAATGATGAAACTGATCATCTTGTGGCCAAGTTTGCTAATGATACCAAGTTAGGTGAAGGAAGAAATGGTATTACAGAGGCAGGGAGTCTGTAGAAGTACCGGAACATACTTCTGGTTGGGAGATTGAACAAAGAAGTGACAGATGGAATGCAGCAAATGGAACAGTAGGATTATGCACTTCTGTAGGAAGAGTAAGGTTACAGACTATTTTCTAAATTGGATAATATCCAGAAATCAGACGTACAAAGGGACTTGGATTTCTTCAAGGTTAACTTGCAGGTTGACTTAGTAGTAAGGAAGGCAAATGCAGTGTTAGCATTAATTATGACAAGACTGGAATATAAAAGCAAGAATGTGCTGCTGAGGGAATTTGGAATGTTGTGACAACTTTGGGCTCCTTTTCTAGGGAAGCATGCTGGCCCTGGAGAGGGTCCAGAGGAGATTCACATGGATGATCTCTGAAAGATTTCTCTTGCTTCATGGTGAACTAATTGCAGTGCACAGACAGAGTTCAAAAAGATAATGGTAGGGAGTGGGGTTTCATTGAAAATTACCATATTCTGAGAGGCCCGGATGGAATGGTTGTGGTCCGGATGTTTTTATGAGAAGTAGAGTCTCGTAGTACAGCCTCAGAAAATAGGGATGTCTCCTTAAAACTGAGATGAGGAGCAATTTCTTCAGACAGAGGGTGGTGGATCTGTGGAATTTATTGCTGTAGAGGACTGTGGCAGTCAAGCTATAGAGTATATTTAAGGCAGAGATTGAAAAATTCTTGACAGGTAACATGGATAAGGGTTTGAGGGAGAAATTGGGAGAATGGCATTGAAAAAAATCAGCCATGAATGAATGGCAAAGTGGATTCAATGGGCTGAATGGAATGGCCTAATTCTGTGTATTGTAGTCTTAATGGGGGAAAAATCTGAGGAGCAGGATTAATCTATCCTTAGAAAGGTAAGTAATGAAAGATCACAAATAATGTTTCATTAGGGGAAGACCTTGTATAACTAATATTGATTGAGTAATTCAAGAGGTAACAAAATATACTGAGAAGGCAATGCATTTGATGTACTCCACATTGATTTAGGTAAGGTTTGACAAGGTTTCACATGGAAGATGGGCCCAAAAAGTTAGAGCCCATTGGAGCAACACACATCAAAGTTGCTGGTGAACGCAGCAGGCCAGGCAGCATCTCTAGAAAGAGGTACAGTCGATGTTTCGGGCTGAGACCTTTCGTCCTGATGAAGGGTCTCGGCCTAAAACGTCGACTGTACCTCTTCCTAGAGATGCTGCCTGGTCTGCTGCGTTCACCAGCAACTTTGATGTGTGTTGCTTGAATTTCCAGCATCTGCAGAATTCCTCGTGTTTAAGAGCCCATTGGATTTAGGACAAGTATCAATTAGTTCAAACGTGGCTTGCTGATAGGAAACAGAGGATGATGGTGAAGAGCACTTTCTATTTTGAGATTCAGCATAGGAACAGGTCCTTCTGGCCCGGTGATCCCACACCACCCTATTACACCAGTGTGATCAATTGTTTATTGTGACTGAAAACCTGTTACAAATGGTGTCCTAAAAGGATAGGTTCTACAACCATTACACTTAAATAATTCACAATTTAGATGTGAATATAGGGTGATTATTAAATTTGCAGAGTATCTGAAAATAGGTGGCGTAGTTGATAGGAAGGAGAGTAGTCTTAGGTTATTGGACAATTTTGAAAGAGTTGGTAAAATGGGCAGATGGAATTTAATCCAGATATGTGAAGCGATGCATTTTGGGTGGGCATGCACGGTGAATGGCAGGTCTTGGGGAGTTTTGATGAAGAAATGGACTTGGAGTGAAAACCTAAGGATTTGTGAAAGTGGCAGCATAGATTGATAAAGCTTACTTGTGTTCATTGGCCATGGTACAACATAAGAGCAGAGAAGTTGTGTTGCAGCCTTGTGAGACAGTTGTGAGGCCACAACATGTATTTCTGATCACCACTCAATGGGAAGGGCATGATTGCACTGGAGAGTGAGCAGAAGAGATTCAACAGAATCTTGACTGGGTTGGAGCATTTATGTTATGAGGAGAGGCTGGATTTTATTTTCCCTGGGGAGGAGAAAGGAGGTTGAGGAGGGATCTGACGAAGGTACATCACAGCTACAATGTATAAGAGACAATTAGAAAGCCTCTTACCCATGACAAGGGCATTGAGCATATTAACAAATCCCATCTCCCAATGCATACAGATGCTGCTCTTTGCTTTTGCATCCATCATTTGTCTACCTACAATATCCGCAAGTTAGGATTCCCATCTGACATTAGTTTGCTAAGCTAACCCTTACTCCTACATTAGCAGTCACATTCACAAGCACGTGCCACAGCTTGTGTGCAGTCAAAGTAATCAATCCACAACACACTTTATGACGATACTGGAGAAAGAGTGCTGATAGTCCTCTAACAGTACTTCAGGTGGAGCCTCACCAACCCTATTGCTTCCCTCTCAGTTTATTCACATTAACTTGAGCGGAGACATGTATTACTGGGTAATGAGTGCATAATGATTATCCATTTTTAACAAGGAGGATATGTATTCAGGTGCTGCCTCTGCTGAAGGAGTTCCTAAAGTGATGTGTCAAAATAGAAAGTGGAATTGTCACAAACTTGAAATTACCTTGCAGGCATTAGGATACTCAAGTGATTGCTTTTCTTGTTTTAAGTGGTAAGGATCAAGGATTTCCTTGTTTCTGCACAGGCAATACTGAACTGTTGAAATCCTTCTAGGAGATGATCTTCAGGGTGCAAAACCTTTTTGACAGCATATGCCAAATTGGCGATAATCTTTGAAAAAATTATTTCGTAATTTTGAACAGATTATTATAGATTCATGGATTAGTAATAATAATTATGGACTTCAAGGATAAGTTCTATTGCTTATTTACATGTTTTACTATTAGTAAAAGTATACCAGAAGCAGATTGAAATAAATACTGCATTTTTAGAAATCTTGTTCAAAAATTATTGACGTTAGTCTTTGAAAAGCACAATTGAAGAACAAATATTCATGGAGGCCCTAAACTACATACAGTATTATTTATTGTTCTTATCACTGAATACCCAGTATCCACTCACAAATGACAGAAATAAACTATTTAAGCAGAGCAAAGCCAATGCAAATCGCCCAACCATTTATATCCAAATACTGATGTGTACACTGGGTCTACGAGGATTTCAAAACATATCATTCAATATCATGTGTCTTCGCAAAGGTCCAATTATGCCAAGCCAAAATAAGACATCTCCTGTAAAGGTACCTCACTGCACTTGGGTTATAAAATAATAATTTCTTCATTTGGCAGCAAAAATAATCAGAATCAAAATCAGGTGTGATGTCACTGACGTACCTGTATGTCGTGAATGTGTTGTTTTGTGGAAGCAGTACTGTGCAATACTTAAAAAAACTATTAATTACAATAAGAAATATATTTACATACACTTAAATACGTAGGTGGTACAAATCGAGAGCAAAAGTTGTGAGGTATTATTCATGAGTTGGCTCATTATCCATTCAGAAATCTGACAGCGGAGAGAAAGAAGCTGTTCCTAAAACAATGACTGTGTGTCTTCAGGATCCTGTATCTCCTCCCTGATGGTAGCAATGAGAAGAGAGCATGTCCTGGGTGATGGATGCCTCCCTTTTGAAGCATCATCACCTTTGAATAGGTCCTTGATGCTAGGAAAGCTAGTGTCCATGATGGAGCTGGTTGAACTGACAACCTTCTGCAGCTTTTTCTGAACCTGTGCAGTGGCCCCTTCCGTACCAGATGGTGCTGCAACCACTTAGAATGCTCTCCATTGTTCAGCTGCAGAATTTGCTAAAGTAATTAGTGATAAACCAAGTGTCCTCAAACTCCTAATGAAATATAGCTGTTGACATGCTTTCTTTGTAATTGCACAGGATAGATCTTCAGAGACGTTGCCACCCAGGAATTTGAAACTGCTCACTCTTTCCACTACTAATCCCTCAGTGAGGACTGGTGTGTGCTCAGAGTCTAATTTAGTATCTGTCTCTTCTGTTTCAATCTTAAGTGCCTTCACAAATTCAAAGTCAAGTAAATTTATTATCAAGGTACATATATGTCACCATACACAACCCTGAGATTCATTTTTTTGTGGGCATACTCAATAAATCCAAAACCATAATAGAATCAGTGAAAGACTGCACCCAACATGGCAGGCAAACAACCAATATGCAAAAGACAACAAACTGTGCAAGCACAAAAGAAAAAAGACATAATAATAATAATAATAATAATAATAATAATAATAAATAAATAAGCAATAAATATTGAGAACATGAGATGTAGAGTCCTTGAAAGTGAGCCCATAAGTTATGGGAGCAGTTCAATGATAGGACAAGTGAAGTTGAATGAAGTTATCCCTACTGATTCAATAGCCTGATGGTTGATGGGTAATAACTGTTCCCTAACCTGGTAGTGCGAGTCCTGAGGCTCCTGTACGTTCTTCCTGATGGCAGCAGTGAAAATAGAGCATGACCTTGGGGATGGGGCTCCTTGATGATGGTTGCTGCTTTCCTGTGACAATGTGTCGTGCAGATGTGCTCAATAGTTGGGAGGGCTTTACCCATGAAGGACTGGTCCATGCCCACTACATTTTGAAGGATTTTCCGTTCATGGGCATTGCTTTTCCCATACCAGGCTGTGATGCAACCAGTCAATATACTCTCCACCACATAGCTTCTAAGGATGTTGAGGTGTTGCTGTGCTTTCTTCATAATTATACTTGCATGCTGGGCCCAGGACAGGTCCGCTGAAATGATAAAACTGAGGAATTTAAAATTCCTGATCCACTGCACCTCTGATCCCCAATAAGGACTGGCTCATGGACCCTTAGTTTCCTCCTCCTGGTCAATAGTCAGATCCTCGTTCTTGCTGACATTGACTGAGAGGTTGTTGTCGTGGTACCACCATTCAGCCAGATTTCCCAACTCCCTTCTGTATGCTGATTTGTCACCACCTTTGCTTCGGTCAATAACAGTGGTGTCATCAGCAAACTTAAAAATGGCATTGGAGCTGTGCTTTGCCTTACAGTCATAAGAGTCAGGCAAATAGAGCAGGGGGCTAAGCCCACAGCACTGTGGTACACCTGTGCTGATGGAGATCATGGAGGAGATGTTGCCAACCTGAACTGACTGGGATCTGCAGTGAGAAAGCGAGGATCCTATTTCACAAAATGATATTGAGGCTAAGGTCTTGAAGCTTATTGATTAGTTTTGATGGGCTGATAGTATTGAATGCCAAGCTGTAGTCGATAAAGTGCATCCTGATGTATGCATCTTTGCTGCCCAGATTTTCCAGGGTTGAGTGAAGAGCCAGTAAAATGGCATCTGTTATGGACCTGCTGTGGACCTGTCTTGGAGTGGATCCAAGTCATTTTTCATTGCAGGAATTGATGTGTTTCATCACCAATTTCTTAAAACACTTATTACAGTGGATGTATATGCTATTAAATGATAGTCATTGAGGCAGGTTATTACGTTCTTCTTAGGCACCAGTATAATTGAAGCCTGCTTGAACCAGATGGGTACCTCAGACTTCCAAAGTGAGCAGTTAAAGATAACATTCAACACTCCATCTAGTTGATCAGCACAGGTCTTTGGGACTCGACCAGGTACTCCATACTGGCCGGATGCCATCCGTGGGATCACCCTTCTGAAGGATACTCTTGCGTTGACTTCAGTGAAGAAATCACAGGATCACTGTGTAGTGTGGGAATTGTGAAGTTTCTTCCATGTTCTGACAGTCAAAGCATCAAATCCTCACCTACAAACCTCCTACAAAAATGCTTATAGGTTATTCAGTATTTCTTTGCGCAAGGGCCTGGATTTTACACACAAACGTGCTCTGCACTTCCACACGGTGAACCTGTTCTGCCACACACATGCACACAAAATACTGGAAGAACTCAGCAGGCTAGGCAACATCTATGGTGCGCTTTCCAATATTGGACATTTAGTGGAATGTAGAGGATTGGTTTGAACTTCCATAGATCTTCCAGTTGTTACACTAGAAATTCAGGACACCAAGGGTGCAATCCAAACATATTTTGATTTAATTGATTTAGTTGAAACTCAATTATGTTTTCTTGTACTTTATGTTTTAGCTTTTTGTCTATTTTAACCAAGATTGGGGGTGCAGTGGACAGTCAGGAGGGCTATCATGGCTTACAGAGAAATCTGTATCAGCTGGAAAAGGGCTGAAAAATAGCAGATGGAATTTAATGCAGACAGGTAGAATTTAGCACTTGGATAGAACCATTCAGGGTAGGTTTTACACAGGGCACTGAGGAACGTGGTAGAAAAATTTGTTGAAAGTGGTGTCACAGGTAGATACTGTTTTAAAGAAAGCTTTTGGCTCATTGGCCTTCATAAATCAATGTATTGAGTTCAGGAGATGGAATGTTATGTTGAAGTTTTATAAGATATTGGTGAGACTTAATCTAGAGTATTGTGTGCCGTTTTCATCACCTACCTGCAGGAAAGGTATAAACAAGGTTGAAAGGGTCCAGAGAAAGTTTATGGTGCAGGTCAATGAGAGTAGGCAGTCTAAATAGTTCTGGCGTGGAGTGGATGAGCCGAAGGGCCTGTTCTGTGCTGTGCTTCTCTATGACTCTAATGCTCGGCAATGTCAGAAGTATTCACCAACATGTAGTCTCTTTGATACCCTGGACAGCTATCTGGGGGTTTGCTGAACCAGTTGTTACAGCAGTTCCACCTTCTACAATCAGAAAGGGCTTGTGCGGAGAGCCCTGTTGGCAGCTGACGGAGTAGCATCGATTTTCGACTGCTTCTACCCTGTTTACTTAATTGTCTCCTAGCAGTCTTTTTTTTTTGAAACCTTATTATAATACTTTAATACTGCTTTACTATGGCTGGAAAAAGAACCAAAGCATCTGCAAAAGAAAGAGAAACAGAAGATGAATCCCCCGTCACTTTGGATTCAGTCAGTGACTTCCTTAAATGCAAAAATCAGAATTTTCTGAGGAGTTTCAACGACTTAATGGCAAATTGGATACGATTCAACAAACTTTATCTGAGCATGAGAACCAAATTCAGGAAAATACTGTGAAACTGAAAACACTTGAAGAGGACGTTGAAGATACAATTAAACTCTGCAAAGAGTTATCTTTATCCAATGATAAAATGCTGAAAAGGATCATCAGTCTCGAAAATAGAAACAGGAAAAATAACTTGCGAATTCTGGGTCTTGAAGAATCAATTGAAGGGGCTGACCCTACGAACTTTTTGCAAACTTTCTGAAACAGCTTTTCCCTGCTTTATTCACTTCCGAGCTGAAGCTCGATCGAGCTTATCGCTCTCCGACTTTGAAGCCGTTGTCCTTGGCGGCAAAACCCAGACCAGTCATACTAACCTTTCATGAATTTTGTATTACGGACCTTTTAATTCGCCATACCCATCAACAAGGAATGATCGATTTCCAAAATTACAAGGTTAGATTTGTGGAAGATTATTTGCCTGAAGTTATGGCTGATCACATGAAGTATAAAGAAGTTATGTCGGAATTTTACAATAAAGGATATAAACCATCCCTTTGGTTCCCCTCCCGTCTGAGTATTGTTTTGAAGAATGGATTGCGAAAAAGAATTAAGTGGGTTGAAGATACAAAAGAGTTTCTGAAGGATGAAGTCTAAAATTGTTATATTTCATATTTGAGCAGGTTTTTTCTTCTGTTAATATGAATTTGAAATAAGGTTTCATTAAGCTTACGTTTTGGCTGGTCATATATTGTCTTTTGTTATATATTTTTTAATACTTCTTTATTTTATCCTTTTTTGAGGCTTTATTTTAATACAGCTTTCCTTGAATTTGTTTAAACTGATCCTTTCATATTTTTGAATACTGTGTTATTTTTCTTTTTATGTTATGTCTTGGTAGGGACATAATGACCTTGCAGGACTGGAGTTTTTTCTGTCAACAGGATTTTTTGGGGTGGGTACTTAGTTCTTAGCTCGCTGACTGTCTATTGGTCAGCTTTTTTGCTTTGAGTGGGTGAGGGGACAGGGCCCATTTTTCTCTCGCAGCTGTGTTGCGTTGAATATATGATTGTTTCTTTGAATACCTTGCTTTACAGTTTGCTTTCTAGTTTTAATAACTTATGGCCAGATCATTTAATTACATGTTGATTAGTGTTTAAAATGGTTCAAAATATTAACTTATTTAGAATGTGAAAGGGCTGAATCACTCCATCAAAAGGAACAAAGTTCCTTGTTAGGCAAGGATCGCAAGATCTTACATCTGCAAAATGAACATTGACTTCTCAAACTTCCGCTAATGCCCCATCTCCCCCTCGTACCCTATCCGTTATTTATTTATACACACACATTCTTTTTCTCTCTCTCCTTTTTCTCCCTTTGTCCCCCTCACTATACCCCTTGCCCATCCTCTGGTTTTGTCCCCCCCCCTCCCCCTTTTCTTTCTCCCTAGGCCTCCTGTCCCATGATCCTCTCATATCCCTTTTGCCAATCAACTGTCCAGCTCTTGGCTCCATCCCTCCCCCTCCTGTCTTCTCCTATCATTTCGGATCTCCCCCTTCCCCTCCCATTTTCAAATCTCTTACTAGCTCTTCTTTCAGTTAGTCCTGATGAAGGGTCTCGGCCCGAAACGTCGACTATATCTCTTCCTATAAATGCTGCCTGGCCTACTTCATTCACCCGCAACTTCTATGTGTGCTGCTTGAAATTCCAGCATCTGCAGATTTCCTCGTGTTTGCATTTTTAAAAGGAACAAAGTGTTCGCTGATATTAAAAAATTAAAAGCACCCTTTTTTTTTACAAGAAACGCACATACTCAGCTGTGATAGCTTACGTTTCTTTACTCGGTGGAAGGGTATGTAATTCCATTCTTTGTTTAACGCAAAATCACGTGGAGTTTCAATTTTTGTAGATAATACACTCTCCTTTATTCAGCATAAAGTTGTTTCGGACCCTAATGGTGGATTTGTTATTGTGTCAGGGAGTTTAGACAGGAAATTGATTGTTTTTTTGATGTAGATGATCCAGGAGTTTTTGAATGTCTATTTTAATTTTTGCCAGATTTGTGTACTTACTCCCTTGTGATGGGAGGAGATTTTAACTGCTGGTTAGATCCAGTATTAGATGGTGGCTCATCTATTAAACCAGCCACACTTAATAAATCAGCTTTGTTTATCCAATCCTTTCTACCTAATTGTGGTATAGTTGATGCTTGGCGTTTTCTCCATTCAATGGAAGGGGAGTATTCTTTTTTCTCTCACGTTCATCGTTCTTATACCAGGATTGACTTTTTTTTATTGGTAGTCAAATGGTACCATTCGATTGATTGAATATGAAGTGATTGCTATTTCTGACCACTCTCCTGTACTTCTATCTTTAAATCTTCCTGGTCTTATCCCCATGAGTAGATTTTGGTGATTTAATTTAACTCTGTTATCCGATGAGGATTTTTAAAATTTTATGGAGAATCAAATTACTCTTTTTTTTTTTGAAGAAGATACGTTGGAAGAGACGTCTAGCCTTATTATATGGGATACTTTTAAAGCATACATCTGTGGTCAAGTTATTTCTTATACTGTAAACATCATTAAAAAAGCTAACAAAGAGAGAAATTAATTAGCCAATCAGTTAAAACAACTGGACCATAATATGCTTTGGTACCTGATCCTGAAACATATATGAGACGTATTGAAAGTAAAACTAAGAATGATCTTCTTTTAACGTATCTAATTGAAAGCCAACTTTTAAAAGATCTTTTGGATCGGGACTACAGAGCGTCGTGGGAGCCGAATTCTAAGAAAGGCAGTTTTTTAAAAAACTTTGAGTGTAAGAAGGACGATACTGCGCAGGCACGTGACGTCAACAAGTCTGCGCGGAGAGTTTAAAAAGGAAGGTTGCTACCAACGACTGTCTTTTGGATCGGGACTACAGAGTGTCGTGGGAGCTGAATTCTGAAGGAAGACAGTTTTTTAAAAAACTTCTTCGAGTGTAAGAAGGATGAGACTGCGCAGGCGCGTGACGTCAACAGGACCGCGCGGAGAGTTTAAAAAGGAGACCACCCTATACAGCGGGCAGCGGAGTGAGTTGGAGCAGAGTGTAGGGCTTTGGCTTCAACGGGCTTCGGCGGTAAACGGGAAGAGGCGAGAGCGAAGCGCCAACTCTTTTTTTCTCCCCCCACCCCCCGTTTCGTGAATCGGCCTGGACAGACAGCAACAGCAGGGCTCTCACAGCTAACGGTTTAAAAAGTTCATCTGTTTGGCAAGGTAAGTGGGTGAGTAGACTTATTTTTCCTGTTTCATTCCTGTAGAATTAGATAGCATGCCTGCAGGGTTAATGCTTTGTTCAGAGTGTCAGATGTGGGAATCCTGGGAGACCTCCAGTCTCCCTGATGGCCACATCTGCGCCAGGTGCACCGAGATGCAGCTCCTCAGAGACCGTGTTAGGGATCTGGAGCTGCAGCTTGATGACCTACTGCTTATCAGGGAAAGTGAAGAGGTGATAGACAGGAGCTACAGGGAGGAAGTCATCCCTCGGCTACAGGGGTCAGAAAACTGAGTCACTGTCAAGAGAGGGAAGGGAAATGCCCGGATAGTGGAGAGCACACCTGTGGCTGTCCCCCTCAGCAACAAATATCTTGTTCTGGATGCTGTTGAAGGGGATGACCTGACAGGGGACGCCCACAGTGATCAGGTCTCTGGCACTGAGTCTGGCGCTGTTGTGCAGGAGAGAAGGAGGGAGAAGAGGAATGCGGTAGTCGTAGGGGATTCCATAGTCAGGGGAACGGACAGGAGATTCTGTGAGCCTGATAGAGATACCCGTATGGTGTGTTGCCTCCCAGGTGCCAGGGTACGGGATGTCTCAGATCGGGTCCTGAATATTCTGCAGGGGGAGGGTGAGCAACCAGTTGTCTTGGTACATGTTGGTACCAATGACATAGATAGGACAAAGGAGGAGGTCCTGAAGAGAGATTTTCAGGAGTTAGGAAGGAAGCTGAGAAGCAGGACCTCCAGGGTAGTAATCTTGGGATTGCTACCTGTGCCACATGCTAGCGAGGGCAAGAATAGTAGGACCAGGCAGATGAATATGTGGCTGAGAGACTGGTGCAGGGGGCAGGGCTTCAGATTCTTGGATAATTGGGATCCCTTCTGGGGGAAGTATGACCTGTTCAAAAAGGACAGGTTACACCTGAACCCGAAGGGAACCAATATCCTGGCGGGAAAGTTTAATAGAGCTGTTAGGGAGGGTTTAAACTAATTTGGCAGGGGGATGGGAACTGGAATGACAGAGCGGAGGAAGGGGAAATCAGAAATAAATCTAAGATAGTGAGCAGTAAAGATGTCAGGAAAGACAGGCAGGTGATGGGGCAAATTTGTAGCCATTGGGATGAGTTGCAGTGCAATAAAGTTGCAGTGAAATCAAAGCGAGAAGTACCAAATACTTGTCTTAAGGTGTTATACTTAAATGCACGCAGCATAAGGAATAAGGTGGATGATCTTGTCGTATAGCTACAGATTGGCAGGTATGATATTGTGGCCATCACTGAAACGTGGCTAAAGGATGCATGTCTCTGGGAGCTGAACGTCCAAGGATACACGGTGTATCGGAAGGATAGGAAGGTAGGCAGAGGGGGAGGCATGGCTTTATTGGTAAGAAATGATATTAAATCATTAGAAAGAGGTGATATAGGATCGGAAGGTGCAGAATCTTTATGGGTTGAGCTAAGAAATTTCAAGGGTAAAAGGACCCTGATGGCAGTTATTTATAGGCCTCCAAACAGCTGCAGGGATGTGGACTACAAATTGCAATAGGAAATAGAAAAGGCTTGTCAGAAGGGCAGTGTTATGATAATTGTGGGGGATTTTAACATGCGAGTGGATTGGGAAAATCAGGTCAGCACTGGATCTCAAAAGAGAGAATTTGTAGAATGTCTGCGAGATGGCTTTTTAGAACAGCTTGTTGTTGAGCCCACTAGGGGATCGGCTGTACTGGATTGGGTATTGTGTAATGAACCAGAGGTGATTAGAGAGATTGAGGTGAAGGAACCCTTAGGAGGCAGTGATCATAACATGATTGAGTTCACTGTGACATTTGAAAAAGAGAAGCTGAAATCTGATGTGTCGGTATTTCAGTGGAGTAAAGGAAATTACAGTGGAATGAGAGAGGAACTGGCCAAAGTTGACTGGAAAGGGACACTGGCAGGAAAGATGGCAGAGCAGCAGTGGCTGGAGTTTATGCGAGAAATGAGGAAGGTGCAAGACAGGTATATTCCAGAAAAGAAAAAGGATGCAACCATGGTTGACAAGAGAAGTCAAAGCCAAAGTTAAAGCAAAGGAGATGGGCATACAAGGAAGCAAAAATTAGTGGGAAGACAGAGGATTGGGAAGTTTTTAAAACCTTACAAAAGGAAACTAAGAAGGTCATTAAGAGAGAAAAGATTATGAAAGGAAGCTAGCAAATAATATCAAAGAGGATACTAAAAGCTTTTTCAAGTATATAAAGAGTAAAAGACAGGTGAGAGTAGATATAGGACCGATAAAAAATGATGCTGGAGAAATTGTAATGGGAGATAAGGAGATGGCAGAGGAACTGAAAGAGTATTTTGCATCAGTCTTCACTGAGGAAGATATCAGCAGTATACCGGACACTCAAGGGAGGCAGGGAAGAGAAGTGCGCGCAGTCACAATTACGACAGAGAAAGTACTCAGGAAGCTGAATAGTCTAAAGGTAGATAAATCACCCAGACCAGATGGAATGCCCCCGCGTGCTCTGAAGGAAGTAGCTCTGGAGATTGCGGAGGCATTAGCGATGATCTTTCAAAAGTCGATAGATTCTGGCATGGTTCTGGAAGACTGGAAGATTGCAAATGTCACTCCACTACTTAAGGAGGGGGCAAGGAAGCAAAAAGGAAGTTATATACCTGTTAGCTTGACATCGGTGGTTGGGAAGTTGTTGGAGTTGACTGTCAAGGATGAGGTTATAGAGTACCTGGAGGCATATGACAAGATAGGCAGAACTCAGCATGGATTCCTTAAAGGAAAATCCTGCCTGACAAACCTATTAAAATTTTTTGAGGAAATTACCAGTAGGCTAGACAAGGGAGATGCAGTGGATGTTGTATATTTGGATTTTCAGAAGGCCTTTGACAAGGTGCCACACATGAGGCTACTTAACAAGGTAAGAGCCCATGGAATTACGGGAAAGTTACATATGTGGGTAGAGCATTGGCTGATTGGCAGGAAACAGAGAGTGGGAATAAAGGGATGTTATTCTGGTTGGCTGCCGGTTACCAGTGGTCTTCCACAGGGGTCCGTGTTGGGGCCGCTTCTTTTTACGTTGTACATAAACGATTTGGATTATGGAATAGATGGCTTTGTGGCTAAGTTTGCTGATGATACGAAGATAGGTGGAGGGGCCGGTAGTGCTGAGGAAACAGAGAGTCTGCAGAGAGACTTAGATAGATTGGAAGAATGGGCAGAGAAGTGGCAAATGAAGTACAATGTTGGAAAGTGTATGGTTATGCACTTTGGCAGAAGTAATAAATGGGCAGACTATTATTTAAATGGGGAAAGAATTCAAAGTTCTGAGATGCAACTGGACTTGGGAGTCCTTGTACAGGATACCCTTAAGGTTAACCTCCAGGTTGAGTCAGTGGTGAAGAAGGTGAATGCAATGTTGGCATTCATTTCTAGAGGAATAGAGTATAGGAACAGGGATGTGATGTTGAGGCTCTATAAGGCACTGGTGAGACCTCACTTGGAGTACTGTGGGCAGTTTTGGTCTCCTTATTTAAGAAAGGATGTGCTGACGTTGGAGAGGGTACAGAGAAAATTCACTAGAATGATTCCGGGAATGAGAGGGTTAACAAATGAAGAATGTTTGTCCGCTCTTGGACTGTATTCCTTGGAGTTTCGACGAATGAGGGGAGACCTTATAGAAACATTTTGAATGTTGAAAGGCATGGACAGAGTGGATGTTGCAAAGTTGTTTCCCTTGATGGGGGAGTCTTGTACGAGAGGGCATGACTTAAGGATTGAAGGGCGCCCATTCAGAACAGAAATGCGAAGAAATTTTTTTAGCCAGAAGGTGGTGAATCTATGGAATTTGTTGCCACGGGCAGCAGTGGAGGCCAAGTCATTGGGTGTATTTAAGGCAAAGATTGATATGTATCTGAGTAGCCAGGGCATCAAAGGTTATGGTGAAAAGGCGGAGGAGTGGGACTAAATGGGAGAATGTATCAGCTCAGGATAAAATGGTGGAGCAGACTCGATGGGCCGAATGGCCGACTTCTGCTCCTTTATGGTCTTATGGTCTTATGGTAAGATGGAAGTCAATTTTATATTCATGGATATAAAACTGGTAAGCTACTGTCTAATCAATTGAAACCATTTTCAGCCAAGCGGCAAATTAAAGAAATACGTAAAATTAATGGTGCATGACAACTGACCACCTTGAAATTAATGACACTTTTAGGAGTTGTTTTTAGATTAGATTATGAGGACACTCAGTCCTCGATTATTGCCATTTAGAAATGCATGCATTAAAAAATGATACAATGTTCCTCCAGAATGATATCACAAGAAACAAAGGACAAAGCAAGACTAAAACTGACAAAACCACATAATTATAACATATAGTTACAACAGTGCAAAGCAATACCGTAATTTGCTAAAGAGCAGACCATGGGCACAGTTAAAAAAAGTCTCAAAGTCCTGATGGCCTCATCATCTCATGCAGACGATAGAAGGGAGAAACTCTCCCTGCCATGAACCTCCAAGTGCCACAAACTTGCTGATGCAGCACCATTGGAAGCACCCGACCACAGCGGACTCTGAGTCCGTCTGAAAACTTCGAGCCTCCGACCAGCCCTTTGACACTGAGCACCATCCTCTGCCGAGTGCTTCGACCCCGTCCCAGCCACCGAGCAACAAGCAAAGCTGAGGACTTGGGGCCTTCCCCTTCGGAGATTTTGGACCACACTGTAGCAGCAGCAACGAGGCAGGCATTTCAGAAGTTTCACCAGATGTTCCTCTATGCTCTCACGACCACCTCCATCAAATCAGGATTGTGCATGGCACCCTACTTGACAAATAACAGTGGCCGCTACAAGCTGTGTCACGCCACCATCTTCTCCTCTCCTCTCCTAAAATAAAATTTATAATTTTATTATAAATTGTATAGTTCTGACTCTGTTAATGATAATATTGCAATGAATGATTTTTTTAGATCAATTAAATATTCCTATTCTTTCGTTAGATGATCATAGGCAATTGAATTGCTCAGACTATTCAAGAGTTGCATTCTGGGAAATCCCCAGAACCCAATGGATTCTCTGGAGAACTTTATAAGGCTTTTTCCTCCTTGCTTATACCACACTTAAGTTCTACCCTTACTGATTCCTTTAAGGTAGGAAGACTACCACACCTATCTCTTTACTCAATTTTGACACTAATATTTTATCTAAAGTTTTGGCTCACAGACTTGAAAATATTATATCTTCTGTAGTTTTGGATGATCAGACATGATTTATGAAAAATTGATATTCCCATTTTAATATACGGCATTTGTTAAATGTTATGTACTCTCCATCTAAAGAAATATCAGAATGTGTGATATCTTTGGATGCGGAGAAGGCTTTTGACAGAGTTGAATGGAAGTTTCTATTTACCTCCTTAGAAAAATTTAATTTTGGAACTAATTTTATTCATTGGATTAAATTACTTTATTTATCTCCCTCTGCTCGGGTTCTTTTTTCAGAAGTCTGAACCCTTTAAACTCCAACATGGATCTAGACAAGGTTGTCCTTTGAGTCCTCTGCTTTTTGATTTGGTATTAGAACCCTTAGCAATTGCTTTTTGAGAGTCTATAGAGATCACTGGTATTTTAAGGAGAGGTACTATTCATAAAGTGTCGCTCTATGCTGATGATTTATTGCTTTTTATATCTAATGTTACAACCTTCTTACCAGTTGTGCTCCATTTACTGACTAATTTTAGTCAGTTCTCAGGATATAAATTAAATTTACAGAAGAGTGAACAGTTTCCTTTGAACAATTTAATACCAACTGATATTAGATTAGATTAGATTATGAAGACACGCAGTCCTCTTTTATTGTCATTTAGTAATGCATGCATTAAGAAATGATACAATATTTCCTCCTGTGTGATATCACAAAACATAGGACAGACCAAGACTGAAAAAACTGACAAAACCACATAATTATAACATATAGTTATAACAGTGCAACAATACCATAACTTGATGAAGAAGTCCATGAGCACAGTAGAAGTTCAAAGTCTCTCAAATGTCCCACATCTCATGCAGACGGGAGAAGGAAGAAAAACTCTCCCTGCCATGCCCGACCACAGTCCAACTCTGAGTCGTCTGAAAACTTCAAGCTTTGCTGAGCTCTCCGACACTGAGTACTTAGCGCCATCTCTGTCCGAATGATTCGACTTCCATCTTGGTCGCCAATGGCAGGCAAAGCCGGAGATTTTGAGGCCTTCCCTCTGAAAGATTCCCGACTGCGCAGTAACGACAGCAGCGAATGAGTGTTTCAGAAATTTTTCCAGATGTTCCTCTGTGCTTTCACATCCATCTCTATCAAATTAGAATTGTCCACGGCCCCTATTTAAAGGATATGATATCATTTTTCACCGGAGGGCTGCGCACGCGTGGCGCACTGCTATCGCCTCCTCCCGCTAACCTTCCTCTTAAAATTTTAAGAAAACAATTTACGTGTTTAGGAGTAACAATTACTAAGAATTATAAAGATTTATTTAAGGAAAAATTTTTGTTTATTGAATTATGTAGAAAAACACTTTCTAATTGGTCGCCTCTCTCTTTATCACTGATTGGCCAAATAAATTCTATTAAAATGAATACTTTACCGAAACTTATATACCTTTTTCCAGCTGTGCCTGTTTTTATTCCTAAATCTTTTTTTGACTCTTTGGATTCAATTCTTCCTTCCTATATATGGAAGAATAAAAAATCTCATATAAATAAAGCTCACCTTCAACAAACCAAACAGAATGGAGGATTTGTCTTACCCAATTTTAAGTTATATTATTGGGCAGTTAATATACGTAATAATATGTTCTGGATATATTACATTAACCATGAGAATTGTCCCTATATGGGTTTCTTTGGAAGTCAAATCTGTTATAAAATTTTTCATTATTTCTTTACTTGGATCCTTGCTTCCTTTATCTTTAAATAAACTAATTGACAATGTGGTGGTGAAACATACATTGAGGATTTGGTTACAGTTTAGAAAACATTTTGGTTTATTGAGATTCTCCCTCTCAAGTCCCGTATTTTCTAATTGTTTTTTCAAGCCGTCTTTAATTGACTCACCTTTTAAAGAATGGGATAGATTGGGTATTAAATGATTTCAGGATTTGTTTGATGGAGGGAATCTCTCTTCTTTTGTGCAACTTTCAATGAAATTTCACCTTTCTAACGCTCATTTTTTTCGATACTTACAGACTAGAGATTTTTTAAGATCTCAATTACTTACATTTCCTACAAGTCCAGATAAGAATATAATAGATACAATATTTAATCTGAAACCCTTTGACAACGGTTCAATATCTTACATTTATGGTCTACTGTTGGGACTGAAAATGACCTCTTTAGATAAAATTAAAGGAGACTGGAAAAAGGATTTACAGATTTTTATATCTGATGAGAGCTGGAAGATTATTTTAAAACTGATTAATTCTTCATCATTATGTGCTCATCATTCTTTATTACAATTCAAAGTGGTACACAGAGTTCATATGTCTAAAGATAAGCTTTCCCGTTCCTCCGCAGATATTTCCCCTTACTGTGGTAGATGTACTAATGGAGTGGCCACACTAATTCATATGTTTTGGACATGTCCGAGCCTTGAACAATTCTGGAAAAATGTATTTCAAACTTTTTCTGTACCTTTCAATGTCAGCTTTAAGCCTAATCCTTTGACTGCCTTGTTTGGTATTGTTGAGGATAGTACTACAAAATTGAAACCGTCTAATTTGCGGGTATTGGCCTCTATGTCTCTTACGGCCAGGAGGGCGATCTTGCTCAAGTGGAAGGAGGCTGCCCCGCCCACTCATGTTCAATGGCTATCTGATGTTATGTTGTGCCTTGATCTAGAGAAGATTCGTTGTTCGATTTCTGATTCTAAACATGACTTTCTAATGTTATGGGCACTCTTTCTGAATTATTTTTCTTGAAGTATGGATCTGAGCCATTATTATTATAATATCATATAGTAAGGTATTTTTCTTTTTTCTTCTTTTTTTTACCAACCAACTCATATTGGTAGTGGGAGTATTTTTTAATCAAATATGATTATTTTATTCTTCATTTCATAATTCAATCTTTTTTATACATGATTGTTTTGGAATATGGGATATTGTGATCATATTACTGTGATTTAAATGTAATGTAATTCACATTATTTACTTGTATCCTTATGAATTTTGTATTTGTATTCATGTAATTTACATAATATCAATAAAAATATGAAAAAGAAAGGGCTTGTGTTTCACTGGACCTCATTATTTTTCTGGGAAGTGACGCACAGCAAAAGTTTGCAGTTGGGAATCCATTCCAGGTAACTTGGTGACCCAAGAAGCAGTAAGTTGGGCACTCTTATCTTTTAGGGTCTGCTCTATTACTATGTTCATCTTGTTTGTCTCCCTGATGTACAGTGATGCCAAGTGATTACTGCCATTTCACCGTCATTGCCTGTATGCTGATTTTAATCATTCCTTTGTGGCGTTTTATATTTCTTAGTTTTAATTGTCTGTGTAAGACCATACTGTTTTTTTAATATAATGACAATTGAACTACATAGATCCTTTTCACCTTTTTTAACATTTTTTCTGTAGTTTTTTTGTGCTTTGTGAATCATTTTTTCTGTTGTAATCAAAAGCGACTAAAAGAAGAAGAAAATTTGATGCCTTTTTTCTATTTTGAATGATAAATGTAACTTATAATCTTCATATTACTCCTGTAAATCATGGAGCAAGCTGCTCTCGTTCACTGGAGTGGTGTGTGAAAAATTGGCCAGTAATGAGAGTTTTATTGCACAAAATCAGCAGTGCTAATAATGCTGTGAAACAGGAGGAGGAGCCAGAAGACCCAAGAGGGCGTTTCATGAAAGCCCTGAGTAGTGTTGGCATTGCAAATGCATGCTTATATTTCCTACGTTTTTACTCTGAGCAAGCAGCACTAGAGCAGGGGTGATAAAAGACAGAGCTGAAGATTTTTGCAGTAATATTTGCAGTTAGAGAGAACTAGTTTTTTTCCCCCTTCCCTCTTTGATATACATAAGATAGTAATTGATTTTTCTATCTTCCTTGTATTAATGCAGGCTGAACAATGTCTCTGTAATTAGAGGCAGTGCAAACTATATCGAGCATTAAAATGGAATATTTACTGATAGTTCTGTATTTTTCCTGTTTCATCTGTTTATGTGCTTTGGTTTGTCTGTATTTCTCTGGCTGCCAAGAAATGACTTACAAGCATGAAGGTAAGATTGTCCTTCCAGCTAATGAATCATGAGTTATTCACTGAGTAACATGGGATGCAGTTATTGAAGTGATTGTACAAACCAACCGAGTTTTCTGTGCGAAGTTTGCTCACACCTGCTAGCTGTGTGAAATGTTATCTTGTGATGTATTCTTTACCTTAAATAGAAATGTTTCTTTTGGAGGCCATTAGTATATAAGTACTGCTCTGAATTAATTAGTATTTAAAATATCTTTATCTATTTGTATGTAATGCTTTTTCTTATATTAACTGTAATACCATCTGCACAGATTGAGTTTCTTTTATTGAATGATATGATGTCAAAGTAAATTAAGAACAAAAAATCAATGTTATGGAAGTAACACCTTGAAAATCAGAAAAGGAAATGAGCTTTTTCACTTTGTTTGATATGACTGAAAATCCAAAGCAACATCTATGGTATTTGAATTTAAAACCACCTATACAGAGAATGTAAATGATTCTTTTAATGAATGTATCTCACTGCGCCTCACCGATATACTTAGAAGTGCTAATCTTGTCTGAAATTGACCAGTGAAATCACAATGCTGAGTGATTGATGTACAGTTGAGGCAAAGGAAAGCTATTTAATGAACAGCATTGCCTGTAGACTGGGTAATTTCAGTGCACTCAATCACGACCTCTGTCTGGCTCTTTTTATGGATGGGTTTAAACTTCAACTGGAAAAATCAGTATTCCCATTGGTGGTTGTGATTGTGTGGGGACTTGCCCTCTCGGGTCAGGTAGACTTCCAAGTAATACTCAAGTTAACATACATCTACGAGTTCTGACAGTGTCAAACGCCATCATAACAGCTGGGACCCTGTATTATTTAATAGCTCTCCTCTGCTTACTGACATGAATTGTCTGGGAAATGAATAAATAACTGTCCTTGGATTTTGGATACAGAGTCCTGCATTTATGCTTTATGGCAAGTTGCATATCCTTTAATTGTTAAACCATTCTATCAACTATTACCTAGAATGAGGAGGTTAAAATGAGACCAAGATCTAAGTTAATCATCAATATGAATTCTGATACTGTCAGTCTGAGCTCAAAATGGTTGAAGTGCTTAAGCTCTGTACATTGAGGTAGCCTTTTGTTTCTGACATATAGACTTGTTAATCTATTTTGGAGAGGTGAGACATGATTCCTTTTGTCTGTTGGAAGTTGAAATCCAATGCAGTGCAAGTTTTGTTGCCAAAAGTTGTAGTTGGCCAGGGCATTCTTGCCATTAACTTTTCAGGGATTGCACTTGTGATGCAGAAGTTTAGGAGAAGGGATGCTTAATTTCCCTATGTGTCTTTACAATCTGCAAACCAGCAGCACAGCTCTTTTTGTTGATATGGGAAACTAGAGTTTTGTTACGTTTATAGTTTACTGCATTGTATCTTTAATCATGCTATCTGACGAGAACAATTACTACTGGAACTCAAGACTTCATTCTCAATACTGGCATCTCTCAATATGATGCCTGCAAAATTCAGATTAAAACCCACTCACCAATGCATATTATTCTGATTTTAAACAATTAAGATTAAATTAATGGCAATCAAAATGTTGCACCTGGCCTTAAAAACATAAGGGGGGGGGGCGACAAAATCATTAGTCAAAAAGTTGTACACATACTCAAAATCAATAGGAATTATTCATTACATTGCCTTATAATTTGTGATGTTTTTCTATGACCCACTTGCCAATAGCATTACAGGCAATGTCAATTTGCTGAGAACAAACTAGTTTACATTTTATTACCCTAGCCTAGGTGAGAATGTCAAAGCAATATATTAAGCATTCATGGGTTAATTTCACAGGCTATTATATTACTGTAATTATATATCTAATCTGTAAAGCCATTTTAATACTGCAAGGTAAATGTAGGAAGGAAGTGGGATGCCTGTGTATGTTATTAGTATGAGTAACCCTATGACATGCCATCTTTTGTGAAATAACATAGTCATCCTCTTTTCTTTTTCCTATCAAAATTTTGCTTTGTAAAAGATACCATTGAACTCCTATTGCGTGGGGGAGAAAAGCATTTGGCACTGTTAAACTGTGGAGAACAGAGCTGAGATTTCAGCTAGAAGTCCCCAGTTGTACACTGTAATTTAATTCCCTGAACTCATCACTGAGCTGAATCCTCGCCACATGACTCAGCATAGGATTGTTTTCTTTGTCTTGTTTCGTTTCATCGGTTTTTCCTCCCTGCAGTTTTCTTATCCTGACTGCCTCTTCACTAACGTGACTTTTGCATATGGCTGGATGTTCACACTCCAACACGTTCCATCTTGAATCTGTCTATGAAAGTTTAGACATTAAATTATTGAACAGTTGTCTTTAGTACTTTGGAGGTAGATATTAAACTTTTTATGAAATATTAAGTTAAATTATGTTTTCATAAGCAGAAATAAAGAACATCTGATATTTAACAAGTTAAAATTTTCCTTAATTTTGTATGAATTATGTGTTCTGTGGTTTCCCAATTAAGTTCTCACTTTGTGTATTTGGCCATTCAAATGACTTGATAACACTGACCATATTCACACATTAGTTTTTAGAATAACTGCTGTGATGTTAGATATTTTTAATCAATACAATTGCTGGCTGACAATATCCAATAAAATTGGATTCATGACAGCATGCTCTGATATTGTTATATATGCAGTATGTAAAACAAGTGACAAATAAATTAGCAGTCCCTCTGTTTGTTTTTCCAATTTTAGTCTCATTGAAGTAAAAAAAAACTAATTAAATGTAAGTCCAATCAAAGAAAGAGCTCAGAATTATTTTGAATGTCATTTATTTCTTCTTGTTCCTTCTGGAAAATTGCAGGCTATATAGTTTCAGCACCAAAGTTAAACCTGATTTTTGTCTTTGTTTGCCTCATAGAGATACCTGGTGTTGTTTAAATGTAAGCCTGTTGTGTGATTGTTCTTCAAAAAATCTATTTTGTTTTGAAGCTGTTTGGATTATTTTGTATTGTAGTTATTTTTTTACTTTCCTGATATAGGTCTGAATCTTAATTACGTTGGTTACACTTTGGTCAATTACTCTATACCAGTCGTTATGTAAGTTAAACAAGTTAGTTTCAGGGGATTTGTTGTTGAAAACTGCAGCCGGTGTTTACATTAATTATTCTTGCATGGCTCAAAAACCCTTTGAGTGGGCTGGCAAAATCCCAAGAGCCAAGCTAATGAAGTTTATATGATTATTGGAACCCCTGAGAGTACTGCTGTCATTTAGCATAATCCTAAATGTGTTTGTTTGTTGGATGATTTAATGTTGGGCTTTTATTTTATTATGGAAACAATATTTGATTTCATGCTTTTTCTAGTTCTTCAATGGAAATATGCAATCTAGCAATTTTATAGAAGTCTAAATATGCTTTAGTTTTGATTTATTAGTCAGTGTGTTTTTTTTCTTTCTTGATGTTCGCTAAAATAATAAATTGCTTTTGGCCTGAAAGGAGTTCATAGTGTAATTATTGCTTGTAGTCTGGTTTCAGAAGGAAAAATTGAAATGAGATTTATGCATCATGCCGTAAATATATCTTCATTATTATATAAACAGTATTTCAGTATTTTGCTTCAAGGCACACATTAGTTTTCCTGGTACATTAGAAACGAAAGGAATTCAACCTCTATTGCTACTTGCTCATAGAATGTGAATGTATGCAGATCATATGTAAAGCAAAAGAAAACCGGTGTTCTTTTTAATCCAATGTTGACTAATTTTACCAGTACCTTAAATAGTTTACGTATGAAGTGGAATTGTAATTGCATTCTTGCTTAATCCAGCTGTAACTCCTATCATATCTCCTGTTGTGTTTCATTCCACTATTACAGTCGAATGAAGGAAAGAAAACTCCTCTTGTTAGGTTTACCTGATCAGATTATATCAGAGTCTGTCAGCAGAGGTGACACTGGAAGCAAAATCCCTTTTGAAGTCCCGACGAAGGGTCTCGGCCTGAAACGTCGACTGCACCTCTTCCTACAGATGCTGCCTGGCCTGTTGCGTTCACCAGCAACTTTGATGTGTGTCCCTTTTGAAGTCTGCTGATTGGTCCAGAGAAATGAATTGCGGTTTTCAGAGGTTATCCACTTTTGACAAACTAGGTTCTTTGTTTTAAACTTCAATGACTAGAGCACAATTCAACAGAAGTTTTGAACTTTCAGCTGAGTCTCTCTGCAGTTCTTGTGATCTAATAGTATTTCATTACAAGGTATCTGGTCTGTTCATCTACCTTACCTATGGGGAAGAAATTTCTAGTCTGATCCTTGACTATAGTTTTGTTTTATAAAACAGGCATTGATATCAGGAGCAATCTGAACAGCTGACCCTCTTTGAGCCGATTCGGTTATTGTGCCATCTGACACCTTTACTGAATCTAGCACTCAGGAGTGTCAACTCCCGTTGATAGCATTCTGACTAGGATTAGTACTTAAAGGTATGAACATTATTACATTGTATTATCATCTAATTCATTGACTATCCATCCACCTTAGGAGAAGACATTGCTAATGTTGGGAATTGTGTGTGGAAATTTTAGACATCACCTGATTATTTTTAATTTTACAGACCAACTTCCGATTTCATTCAGTCATTGTTTAAGGTGTTAAGTTGAAGGAAACATTCTTCTTTTAGTGAAGGTGGGAGAGAAGATTGACTGATTTAACTGATGAAGCCTGCACATTGTTGTCATGCAGGTTCATGGAACATCTTTCCGTTCACATGGACCAGAATCTCCAGGATATCAAAATGTAAAACTCAGATATCCTTCATGTTTTCTCAATTTGCCTTTAAGTGAAAACAGCTGGACTGTAATGCCAATTATCCTTTGCTGGATGCCCAACAGTTTTCTCTCCGCCACCCTAACCTTTCTTTTGTGCCTCAGGTTCAGGCTGCTGCTCTAATACGATACAAAGAACGAGTCATGCTTTTGAAGGGTTTTGCTAAGAAACGCATGCTATAGCACACCATATTATAGTGATAGCATGCTGCCTTCCCTTTGTTAGGCAGCCCCTTAGAACCAAGGTTCGATTGCTTTCCACTCAGTTCCGAGGTGTCAGATACGCTGCTATAGCGTGTCCCAACTCCAAAACCTCAGCCATCAAGAAGGACTGGAACAGTAATATCTAAGGAACTTCAAACTATTGTCCTTGGCTTATAATTATTGGGACAAACTCCTATAATTTCTTATCTAATATGTTGTGAAGACTCCATCTGAAATTGATGAGGAGGAATTTCTTTAGCCAGAGAGTGGTGAATCTGTGGAATTCTTGGCCAGAGGCAGCTGTGGATGCCAAGTCTTTATGAACATGTAATGCAGAGCTTGATAGATTCTTGTTTGATCAGGGTATGAAGGGATATGGGGAGAAGGCAGGAGATTGTGGCTGAGAGGAAAGGTGGATCAGCCATGATGAAATTTGCAGAGCAGTCTGGATGGGTAAATTGGCCTAATTCTGCTCCTATATCTTATAGGCTCTACAATGAGTCAGCAAGAAGTTCCATCCACAAAATGCTGGAGGAACTCAGCAGGTCAGTCCTGATCAGGGGTCTCTGCCCAAAATGTCGACTTAGTATTCCTCTCCATAGAGGCTGCCTGAACTGCTGCGTTCCTCTAGAACTTTGTGTGATTTCGCTCTGGATTTCCAGCATGTGCAGAATCTCTCGTGTTGTAGACAATGGTACAATTATATTTTAATCGCAATGCAAATTTGGCTTTGCTGCTTATATCCTGTAAAGGAATGTTAAAAAAGTACACAATAGATTTCTGGACCTTTCTGTTTTCATTCTGAAATACAAGGCTTTGTGTTATATAATGAAGGGGTCAAGTACAGATAAATCATTGTTTGACTATCTGACAAAGCTCAAAGCCTTTGAGAGATCGCAGCTTATAAATTCCTGTGGCATAGTGTACAACCAGCTCATTAAAAATATATGAAATTGCTTTTAATTTTTCATGTAGAACAAAGGGAATAATAATCCTCTCTTGGACTCTTGAAAGGCCAAGTATAACATTTGCTAAATGTAAAGAACAACTTCATTGATGCCTTTATCAGTTTTGAACTTGTCAGGTTTTCAAGTGCTGCTTACGGCCAGGAGATAGTTGCTAGAATTATTTTTGATGCTGTTCATAATGATGGCTTTACCATTCTGTTCATACAGGTGTGTTCACACTGTTGTGAAGCTAGGCTGATACTTTTAGACCTCTGACTGTTCAGAACCAGTCAACCAAAAGCATGTAATGGGAAACCAAATTTGTTGTCCAAATGTTGTCTGCTCAATTCTAGAGATAGTTGGAGGCTCAGTGGCATTTGGAGTGAGAATACCAGAATATGTGATGGGAAATTCTGTATACGGGGTAATTTGCAACAATTAACGTGTTCAATCTATTGAGGGTCAACTTAAAAGTTTTGCATGAATGATTCTTCTTTTAATAAAATTATTTCTAAAATGATTGGACACTTTAATAGTTACTCTAGATGAAGTCATATTCAGGTAACATTTGAAATGGTAGTTAAGGCCTCTGCATAATCTGAAATATGATGTAGCTAAATAATCGTTGTATTCCTTACCTTTTTAATACGTTGTGAAAAAGACTGTTCAAGGAGGCTACTCAAAATATTCACTTTAATTGTTGTCTGTTGTGAAACCCATTTACTATCTCATCACTGACATTTTCCTTTCTCAAGAATATTTTTTATCCAATAGCAAACGATTATACCGCAACAGCTCTACTAAAACTACTTCTGAGCTAAGTAACGAGACAAGTTGCCTGACATTACTTGCTCTACAATGTACTGATTTTGAGTTAGGAGCACAAAGGAGAGTTGAAGGACTGTGCAACCTAATTAGTGATGTTCGGGAGCGCCATGCTAATGAGTAAATTTTTTCATGTTTTATTTTGTTTTTCAGAGGCATGTTGTAGAGACATTTTTTGGATTTGATGAAGAATCAGTAGATTCAGAAACCTCTTCATTAGCCTCGTGTACAACTGATAGGACACCAGCAACTCCAGAAGAAGAATTGGAAGAGGTGAGTGAATTTGTTGTGTTTGTCTGGACATCTAGCTGGGATTTGAATGGATACTCAAATGCATTCAGCAGTGAATTGGATTGAATGGTGGCCTGTAAAGATTTTTAAAAATGAATTAAACTTCATTATGTATTTGCATTGCCAAAAGGTTTACCACTTAGCAAAGAAAAGATCTCTGATTGATAACTGTACATGCTTAAAAGCAATGCAAATTACTGGACTAAGGCAGAAAGTGATAGAAATACATAACAATATTTGTGAATAATTGAAAGCATTAGTTAAAGACTCTGAGAGAATCTCTGCCCTTTACAGAAGCCTGCCTCCTTCTTTCCAAGTTCCTGAAAATATTTTGCCTTTTGCATTCTTTCCATTGGTGGAATCAGTGGAAAGCTAAGCAACATCATTAACTCTACATGAGGCATTCCAAAGCAGTCACAAGGACACATGATTGGACTAGGAGTAGATCTTCTGGCCACTCAAGCTTGCTCCACCATTCGGTTAGATTATGGATCATCTTCGCTGACTTCAACTTCTCTTCTGTGCTACTTCCCCATGATCCTCAATTCCTCAATTTTTCAAATATTTATTTATCTTCACTTTAAATATATCTTATAATCTGACCTCCACCACCCTCAGTGGCTCTGAATTCCAGAGAAGAAACTTCTATGCATCGCAGTGAGTGGGCTCCAATTTTGTAGGTATGTCTTATTGTTTGTGATTCTCTCGTTGAAGAAAACATCTTGGCATTAACTCTGTCAAGCCTCTTTAGGATCTTATATGTATGCTCAAATAACTTCACCCTTTATTCTAAGCAAAAATTAACACAGACATAAATTGCCCAGGCTCTCTTGGTAGGACAACACTCTCATCCAGGAATTAGCCTGATGAATCTCTTTTGGACTGCCTCCAATAGTACTTTATACTTTTTTAGTTGAGTGGATCATATTTATAGGTCTCTGCTATTGTGGTCCTTTTTGTCATGTTGAGACAACTGAGGGCATTCCGGGTAGCTCTTATCTCCTCTGACTATTCAGGACGTTGCACATTTGCTGTGCAGACACCAAAGTTGTACATCATACTTGCTCCAGTGGGGCTGGCTATCTTTATTGTTCTGAGGAGACTTCTGTGCAGCCTAATGTGACAACATTGAGGATATCTAGAATACTGTTTGCCATTTTCTATTTTTCTTGCCTTGCTGTTCCACTCAGGACACAGCCAATGCTGTTCTAAGAGGGCACTGCAATTTCTGATGCAGCTGATTAAATTTGAAATAAACCTGACAGAAGAACAGTGAAGTGATTAGACTACTCAGTCTTATTAACATGTGATTGGCCACTTGAGCTGGCTTCCGAGACGGAGGTGGAGATGGAGGAAGTTGTAAGTGTAATTATAAATATGAGAGGGTTCAACTTGGAAGTAACGATGTGAATAACATTCTGCTTTTGATCTTGATGGGGAGAATTGGTTCATCATTTTTGCTGGTGTATGCCACCACATTTGCTTCAAATCTGCTCTTTTGCTTGCCTCATATCTTGCCAATCAACTCTTCTCATTGATCAGCATTATGTTATGCCTACTAAATGGTAAACGTGGTATTTATTTTATAGATATTAGGAGTAGTGTGGGACAGGAAAAAATGAGAGGCATGCGCACAAAATGCTTGGGAAAATAAATTGTTCATCTTTTATTTACCTGGGACATGGGTTGACAGACACAGTGCCCCAATTAATTGAAAGGGCTAATGATTGTGCTATACAGACACAGACATCGGATTCCAGTTAATTGGGCCGTTGGTTAATCATGACAGCCATTTATTTGAAACAGCTTGTAAAGTTCAAGAGCTAAATCAAGAAAATATACAGGATTTCCCCATCTTCAGTTATTTGGGACACTACGCTGCTTAATGGGGGCAGGAGACTGTTGCGAGCAGTTTTTAACTAACAAGAGAAAGTATGCAGATGCTGGAACTCCAAGCAGTGCACACAAAATGCTGGAGGATTCAGCAGGCCAAGCAGTGGAAAAGAGTATAGGCAATGTTTTGGGCGGAGACCCTTCATCAGTCAGTCACGTGCACTTGCGTGGCCCTGAGACACTACACCGTGCTTAGAGTAATCAGCTTTTAAGTAGTGTCAGTTGCATATTTTTGAGTTCAAAAAGCAGTGATTTTTGTCACCGATAGTTGGTGTGAATAAGCAGAGAGACAATTCAGAACGGTTTTCCTCGCCGCAGTTTCAAGCATTCAGGCTTGGAAATACCAGAAACAGTTGGGAATGAAAATGAAATTATTTCATAACTTCAATAAGTTAGGAAATTTGAAGCTATTGACAATCATTTTGAATGTTACAATGAAAATGAAGATTTGGAGGATGCAATTGTCTAAAGTATTGTATGAAGGCAAGTTCATTATCTGCACCAGCTGTCTGTGTGGATATTGCCCATTTACAACCAACAGAACATGGCAGATGAATTTCTCCATTGATAACGATTAGGTACTACTGCACAGTACAATTACTGTGGGGGTATTGGTAGTGTTCTAATTTGTTCAGTATTTCATTTAAATACATAAATTGTTACTCAGTCAAACAGTAGTTTTTGTCTCTTTTTCTTTTAATTATTTCCATGAAACTGGCTAATCAGGGTGGCCTCTTAATTTGGCCAAAATGTACTGGTCCTGATGTGTCCCAGTTAATAAATATAATATTTCAGAAATATTCTTAACTTTTAAAAGATTTTACGAGTTTGACACCCGACCTAGGGTTTGAAGTTTAGCCAAACCATATCCTCCAATTCACTCTATTAACTCAGCAAACAATAATGCTGGTGATTTGGAAGAAATTGACAACAACAGATTGGATGCACTGAGATCCAGAAGAATATTATTTGGTTTGGTTGTATATAGGTAGTCAAATGACAATAAATTTGAACCTGAACTTGAATTTGATTTACTGCAAGTAAGCTTGGACTTGCACTATAAGTCAGATGTCTCACTAGTCGAAAATATAGAGTTAGAGAAACATAATTTTGGAAGAGGAATACAAAAGCTATTCACTATTACATGTTTTGCACTTGTTACTAAAGGTGTGTGGGATCAGGATAACCTGAAGAACCTTAAAGAAATCTTGATGGGTTCCATGAAGTTCAGGATTTCCTGAAACTGCCATGTGGCTGATTTCCTGATTTGACAAAGAATGAAGTGATACACATTAATGGTGGAAAATTCAGTTGCAGAAAATGATTAGGTGCAAAGACAAGAGAGTCAAACTAAAATAACATAGAAATCTACAGTAGATCACAGGGCCTTCGGCCCGCAATGTTGTGCTGACCATGTAGCCTACTCATAAACTGTCTAGAATTTCCCTCGCACATAGCCCTCTATTTTTCTAAGCACCATGTACCTTTCTAAAAGGCTCATAAAAGACCCTATTGTATCCACTTCCACCACTGCCACCAGCAGTGCATTCCACACACCCACCACTCTGTGTGAAAAACTTACCTCTGGCATCCTCTCGGTACCTATTTCCAAGCACCTTAAAACTATGCCCCCTTGTGTTAGCCTTTTCAGCTCTGGGAATAAGCCCCTGGCTATCCACATGACCAATGCCCCTTATCACCGTATACACCTCTGTCAGGTCACCTCTCATCCTCCATCACTCCAAGGAAAAAAGGCCAAGTTTACTCAACCTATTCTCATAAAGTACACCCTCCAATCCAGGCAACGTCCTTGTAAGTCTCTGCACTCTCTCTATAGTATCCACATCCTTCCTGTAGTGAGGTGACCAGAACTGAACACGGTACTTCAAGTGTGGTCTGACCAAGGTCTTATATAGGTCTAACATTACCTCACGGCTCTTGAACTCAATCCCACAGTTGATGAAAGCCAACACATCATACGCCTTCTTAACAACTTTTTCCCAAATAGTTTTTTTATATTAAATATGAGAAAGAGTTTTTATTTCAGGTCTGTGATCCTTTGTCATCACTGGGGACATAAAGATATACAAGTTAGTTATGAGTAAGTGAGAAGATGCGGAGGGAAGTTTGAATAAAAGGAATGTTTATTATAGGATGAGTCAAGATAGTTTAATGGGGGCAGTTAGCAGCAGACCAAGTTTCTAGGTTTCTGCAAAATAAGAAAAAATGAGCTATCATGATATAAAGATGGTAAATAAAACATGCTGAAAAATATGAGCACATTTTGGCAGTGTCTGGGAAAAAGATAGTTAATATTTTAGATGAGCGTGTCATCATTAGATGTGAGAAAGAGAAAAAACAGTTAGTCTAGGTAGGAGAATGGTGACTGAGAATTTTCTATCATTTTCTACTTTTTATTTCAGATTTTCAGCATCTGCACTTTTTTCCTTCATTTTCATTTGCTTCAGAAGAGTTGGTGAATTGCATACTTGAACCAACAAATTAGCAAGTTTTACTTGGTTTCAATTAAAAATTAACAAACCCAGTTCGTGCATTCTTTTTTTTCTTCTTTTCTAGGTCCTAAACAGAGAAGAGTCTGAACTGAGGTTTCGCCAGCTTACTCAAGAATATCAGGCTCTTCAGAGAGCTTATGCACTGCTTCAGGAGCAAGTTGGTGGGACACTAGATGTGGAGCGAGAAACCCGGGTAGGTTACAGAGGCAAAAAAATCTTGGAGAGACGCTATTTCATCAGAAGCTGTCTGTTTACATTTTTCAACTCTTCTCCCTTCTTCGCATAACACAGGTTTAAGAGCTCCTTTCAGCTCCGTTGCATCACTCAAACCACCCAACATGTAGCCACAAATAAACCCTGAAAACTTAGATCTTTTTCATCAAAGATCCACTTAATTTGCCATATACTGTATATTGATATCTCTTAGAAATTTGCTGTGGTGTGTTGGGCAGGTATGATTTGCAACACAAAGCAACATTCAACAACTATAAAAAATACCACAGCAATTATGTAAAAATAAAGTTAGAGGGTAAAGGATGGGTTTGCAATAAAATGTGCATAAATACATAAATGCCAGCATACATTTACAAAGTAATCAGCATTATAAAAAGTGGATTAAAGTGTCTACCATGCAGTGACAGGCTAATTAGAACAGTTGATCCAATTAACTGTCTGGATGAAGAAGCTTTTACGATAGCGTGAACATTTTGTTTTAATAGTCCTATAGCACTTTCCAGAAGGGAGCTTATGGAAATGTTAGTTTGCAGGATGGGTAATGTCTGCAGTGACTTTCCTGCCCACTTCTTTGTCCTGGAC
This sequence comes from Mobula birostris, assembly GCF_030028105.1. Lineage (NCBI taxonomy): Eukaryota > Metazoa > Chordata > Chondrichthyes > Myliobatiformes > Myliobatidae > Mobula > Mobula birostris. Next base: position 155,373,479 of record NC_092373.1, read on the forward strand.
ACATATGAGCCCTGCAGAGATGGTAGACTGTAGCCTATGATCTTTTCTGCTGACCTATCCGTTCACTGTAGTTCACATATACTGTTAGAGGATACTGCACCAAACCAGACTGTAATGGCTGATGTGAGGAGACCCTCTATGATGCCATGAACCTGCAGGAAATACAGTGAAAGTACCAGTCATACCAGAAACATATAAGCCTGTGAAAGTGCATTGATGCATTCAGTCATAGAGCACAGATAAAGGTCTTTCAGCACACCACATCCATGCCTATTTTTTTTCCCAATCTGCACTAATCCAATTTGCCTGCTTTTAGGTCTGTGTCCTTCATACATTTACTATTCACATGCCTATCTAAATATCCCCATCTCCTCCCGAAGAGAGTTCCAGTTATCCACCATTCTTGTGTAAGGAATAAACATTCCCCTCAGCTCCCCTTTAAATTTAAAGTTGAGTTTATTTTTGTGTACAAGTACATGAATGTGCAGGTGTAATGAAAAACTTACTTGCAGCAGCATCCCAAACATGTAGCGCCGGATGCAAAACATTCACAAGATAAACATAAGTTCACAACATAAATTGTACAAAATTATACAGGAAAGAACAGAATTAGAACAAGAAAGCAAAGCAAAGTCTATTGTAGTGGAAACGAAGTCTATTGCAGTGTGCCACTTCTGAATTGGTGCAAAGCGAGGTTAGAAGACACTTGTGTTAGGTGAGATATTAAAGCAGAGAATATCTTCTGCGGAAGTAAAGCCGTTGCTTTCTCTGGAGGAAGAATGAATAGCATTGTAAGGGAGTGGTGGGACTGGGGTTATTACTGCTCCAGTGGCAAATAAAAAGGAATACCAATTTACCAAATAGCATAATTGTATACTGTAGATTTCTATAAAAATTTGCAATTGTATTTTAACAGACTCGTGAACAACTTCAAGCTGATCTTTTTCGCTGTCAAGCTAAAATTGAAGATCTGGAAAAATCACTCGCAGAGAAAGGACAGGTAAAAGGCTCTGAACAATTCCACATGGAAGTGGCTGTAGTACTATTGTGCATTGGTATTCTTGGTTAATTTTTCATGAACTACAGGTCTCAACTTGCTTGGAGACTTTATGAAATCTGTACCTTCCTTTTACGAAACACAGCTTCATCTTCCCCAAAATCATAATAGGTCATGCTATTGCATACATCACAGCTAAACATACTTCAGAGAACAAATTCTGACAAATTATACAAAAGAAGCTAAATTATTTTGTTAGTTTCTAAAAACATTTAACTTCTGTCCTTATTCTGCTTCCCCTGTTTATTAATGAACACTTTCCTTTTGTTTGTGATGTCATACCTGGGCTCCTGAATGGCCGCTTAGCTTCTGGGAGCTGAAGGTTTTGGCCACTGGTGAGTTTTGTTGAATGCAGATACATCAGTGTCAGCCTGATCCTTCCTGGTTTCTGTTCAGGTCAGTTTCAAAGCAGTAAAATTAAATAACTTTGTTTCAGCCTTCCTTCTCTTCTTGTTAACCCTGATACTGAATGGGGTACTCAGTGGTACAACTCATGTTACTGTTTTTATTTACAGTTTGGCTTCTTTTCACATTGGTTACTTCTTGGTCTTTGTTTATATATAGTTTTTCATAACATTTTATTGTATTTTTTCTTGTAAATCCATTAGGGTTAGGGTTAATTTCAAGTTAATATGTGGTGACATATACGTACTTTAATAATAGATTTCCCTTGAACTTTGAAGTGAGTTGATAAAGCTGCTGCCTTTCAGTATTCTTTGACCTGGATTCAACCCTGACCTTTGATCCTGCCTGCCATTTTCCCTGAGACCGTTTGGGTTTTCTCCTGAGCGTTCTGGTTTCCTTCTATACGTTAAGGATTTGTGGATTAGACACTATAAATTGCCCCTAGTTGATGGGTAGATGGGGACAATAAAATGTGATTAGTGAAAATGGGTGCTTGATGTTTGGTGCAAACGTGGTGGACCGAAAGACCTGTTTCTATAATGTACAACTCTCTGAGAATTTCTAGTAACTTCATAATTTATAAAGTAAACCCAGGAATTGTGGCTTTTTATTATTTTTGGTTTCCCTTTGTTACTCCCCATTCCTTTTCAAATAAAATTTAGAAAAAGAGATACTTAATAAATAGTATTTGCCTAAGTAGGAAGCTGTCTTGTATTTAGTATGTTTGGTTAACAAGTTGTAGATTAAAGTTCTTGACTTATATTGCAGATCATTTCATAATGACAAGTACTTTGGTCATTTGTATAGGTGACATGATATGGATTATTTTTAAGCAAAGAGAAGGGTAAACATTATGTACAGAATAACTGTTGATAACGGGTTTTTCTTTACTCAGGAAAAATAGACCAGTATTCCATGCAGTTCCAGATTGATTTGCAATATCCAGTCTAAAGATACAATGGGATCAAAAGTTGTATTCTTTTGCTTATGCTAAATGAGTGGCACTGACTTCAATGAAACTGAATCATGAAAATGTCGTAAAACACATGACATTGACTGTGTGTGCTCATGTTGAGCAAGTGACAGAATTCTGTCCCACTCAAATCTACATTGATGGAAAGTCCTTATAAATGAGGGGGAACTGGTTAAGTTGAGAAATTATTTGGTGAAATAAAGCCTGAATTTTGAAAACCTGCAGGATTTTAATAAGGGCATAAATAAAGGAATAAAAGTGTTCCACAGTTACAAAAATGTCGGGAGGAAATGGCACTCTGATAATACTGAATTCTATCCAGGGAGGATATAGCAAGAACATGGGGTCAACTAAATTCCTGATTTTATTTGTTGATCCCTCTCTCACCTGCACAGTGATTTTGTTAAGTCAGAACTGGGACAAATTAGGTATAAACTTGTATGATATACCACAGCACACTCTGTTTACTTTCCCAGTGAGTACGTACAACAGGCAAAGCTACTGTATACTTACCTGTAAGAAGGTCATCCCTTATTTGTCCATTTTGAAGCTTGGACAAAAGCTGGATGTGATGTCTATTTTGTTGATAGGGTCAAGAATGTAATGATCCATTGCTATCAAGTGCGGTCTCACATGTGCTTCATCATAGGATCACAGATTCATATTATACAGAAACAAGTCCAAATCAAAAAGGCGGCATCCATCACTCAGGACCCTGATCACCCAGGACGTGCTCTCTTCTCATTGCTACCATCAGGGAGAATGTACAGAAGCCTGATTCATACACAACAATTCAGAAACAGCTTAATTCCTTCTGCCATCTGATTTCTGAATGGACATTGAACCCATGAACTCATGAGTTTTGAATTTCTATTTTTTTGCTCTCCTTATTTACTTTATTTAATACAGATATACTTACTGTAAATCAGTTTTTTCTCTATTATTATGTATTTCATTGTACTACTGCCACAAAGTTAATACATTTCACGACATATGCTAGTGATATTAAACCTGATTCTGATTGAGCCTATCAAATATCTGCACACTCTCTGGCACCCATCTATGCTAACCTGATTTTCCAGTTGATAGCCTCCTCTGACTTGGGCATTGAAGTGTTTGTCTAAGTACATTTTAAATGTTGTGAGAATAGTTGTATGCACCACTCCCAGGCTGTACACTGCAGATTCTAGCCTTCGTCTGGGTGAAGAAAACTCTTCCTTGTATCCCATCCAAACCTCTTACCCCTCATCTTAAACCTATACCTTCCATTACAACCACTCCCATTACTGTGAAATAGTTCTTACTGTCTAACTCATCTAGGCAGTTTCTCCTCCAAGCTGAAGTACTCCATTCTGGATAATCTCTGCACTCTGCACTCCATTCTAGCTGTGGTTTGTGCAATATATTATAATAGTAGTATTACCTCCCTGCTCAGACAAATGAAGATAAGTATGCCATAAGCTTTTATCACTATTTTATCTCCCTGTGCTGCCAACTACTGGTATCCTTGAAGTTGTACACCAAGGCCCATCTGTTCCTCAGTACTCTTAAAGGTCTTGCCATTCAATATATATGTGCTAGATTTATTGGTTCTCCCAAAAGAGAAATGATTGTTTCTGCTTTGAGGGGCAATATAAGTGTGCATGTTACAATGGCCAAGTTTTACAATGCAAGAGTGCCTGTTGTCCCACGGTAGCTTAGAAGTTAGCGCAACGCTATTACAGCTTGGAGTGTCGGAGTTCGGAGTTAAATTCTGGCGCTGTCTCCAAGGAGTTTGCATTTTCTCTCCATGACTGCATGGGTATCCTCCAGGTGCTCTGGTTTCCTCCCACAGTCCAAAGACGTACCAGTTGGTAGGTTAATTGGTCATTGTAATTTGTCCTGTGATTAGATTAGCATTAAATAGGTGGGTTGCTGGGCAGCATGGAGTGTTGGGCCGGAAGGCCCTGTTCTATGCTGTATCTCTAAATAAAATAAATTTAATAATTAAATAAAATAAAATAAGAACCTTTTGTGCATTAACACCTTTCAAAATGCTCTACAGGAGCAGCAGCAAATTAAATTTGATGATCATATAAGAAGTACATCATTGTTTAGGAATGTTATGCAGTCGTAACAATGAAGGGTAATTGACCTCTAAAATTTGTGCCCAAAACAGGATGTAAAATCCTTCTACTCCTTCGGCCCATGGTCAATACACATCTAGTGACAGAAATAGAATAAACTTTTTAATGTATATAGGTTTCATACATCTGTTTAATTAATACACTGGGACTTTGCATTAGCTCTCATGTGAGAATGTGGAGGTGCCACCAGTATGAATTATGTGAATTTCTGTCAAAACCATGGGTAATGAGTGACCATTCCTAGTCACTTGGTGTTCAGTAACGGCAGTTGCCTCCATAGCAGGTTACCAGTGTGGAATGAACAACAAATAGAATGTAGCGATCCAATACAAGATGTGAAGTGGTTTTGTCTATCCCTTATTTTCTGGGGTCTATTGCCTAAATCATTGAAAACATATCAAGCAACTTTAAAATAATCATTATTTATTAAGTTGCGTTTTGAAATTCTTACATTTTTCTAACGTAATTGAACCAGTTCTAGTTTTCTTATTCTGTAATAATGCAATATTTTGGTTTGCCTTGTAATTTTATTTTGAGTATGTGTTAAATTATTTTAGTTTATGTGCTGTGTTTCTCTACCTCTACCTTCCTCACCACCCACATACTTCCAAAATTCTCCCTCTGTTTATTTGGATGTGTAAGTAGAACTCTTTATTGAAACCTTAAAAAGAATCAATACATAGAAAGAATACCTTCACTGATTAAAGTGCCCCTCTGTTCTTTTCTTCGATAAATTAATATCGGTTTTAGTTTTAGTGACTGCAGACCCTGGATAGCTTCACTTGTTGTATTTTATAATGCTTTGCTCTTCTTTTTACCCTCATCTGTCCAGGCTTATTCAGCTCAAACAAAATACAAAAAGAAATTTTAACCTGCATAAACACACATAAAAGTTGCTGGTGAACGCAGCAGGCTAGGCTGCATCTATAGGAAGAGGTACAGTCGATGTTTCGGGCCGAGACCCTTCGTCAGGGCTAACTGAAAGAAGAGATAGTAAGAGATCTAGTAATCTCTTAGTGATCTCTTACTAGCTCTTCTTTCAATTAGTCCTGACAAAGGGTCTCGGCCCGAAACGTGGACTGTACATCTTCCTATAGATGCTGCCCGGCCTGCTGCATTCACCAGCAACTTTTATGTGTGTTGCTTGAAATTCCAGCATCTGCAGATTTCCTCGTGTTTGCATTAACCTGCATAAAACCAACTTTCAAATATGGAGTTTGCATGTCATGGTTAAAAAATAAATTTCTTTTGATTGCAATGCCCGGTTAGATCAACAAAGAGACTGCATTTGGGATATAGCTTTGAAAAAAAGGTTTTCTCTCATTCATTCCAACCTTCTGTAAAGAAGTTGTGCTGTGTAATATTAACATGCACTGTTCTTTCAGGAAATTGCATTAGCTGCTGCCATACTTATGTCATAGCTCAAGAAATAGAAATAATGTCTTTGGTCACAAATACAAATGTATATATATTGTCATACTATAGCATATTATGTGCACAGTTTCATTAACTACAATAAATTCGACAGGGCAAGAGGTAACAATAACATGATAATTCTTTTGTGCAGAAAACAGTCAAATATGCATTTCTCTCAAAGAATTGTTTAGATTTTGCACGTTAATATCGTGCGGTTCAATTTAAACCTGTTTGTATTTCAGGGAACTTTTTTACAAAATAAAATGAGCATAGATTTTTCAAATGTTTCTTTGTTTGCACCCACAGTTAGATACAGCTCATCTTTTAAGATTTTGATTTGTTGTACTTTAATTTTTTAATGCATTTTTTGCTTGTTTCTTGCTATTCTGTATATTTTAGGATTCAAAATGGGTGGAAGATAAACAGTTACTTTTTAGAAACAACCAGGAACTGGTTGAGAAGGTAAGTAATATAATACTAATAGTATTTTCACACATTTCATTAATTCTACACTTTTCACTCCAGCCCTTGCATAATCTCTTGTGCAGACAATTAGTATAATTGTGACTGACAGAATTAGTGAATGGAAATGGCGTGAAAGCCATTGAGAATCATGATTGATTGAAATAAAATAGCTTGTCAATAGCAAACAGTTGCTTATAAGAGCCATTTTAGTGTTTTTCTCATGGAGATCTCACTTCTTGATGGTTTGCAATTGTCACTGGTTCTCCGCAGATTACAATGACTGACTAATGTACATATGAGCGAGTGTGGGATGAATTTGCTGCCTACTGTGTGGTTGCAGGCATCTTCTGCCAGGATTGCTTGGGTGGTATGGGTTGATGGGCTTACTCTGCCTGTATTGCTAAATAAATAAAAAATAATTAAATTTAGGTAACCTCTAACTGTCATATGGGGGCGCTGGTGGTGGACCCAAATGCAAGACACAGACACTGAAGTACTAGGAACAGGACTAGGTGTGTCAAGAAAGCAAGGGAGGTGAGGAAGAAACGACGCTGGACAAGACACAGGCCCTGGACGAGACTAGGATACAGGGCCTGGGCTAGGACTAGACTAGGAAAATGGGACCTGGACGAGGAACAGGGAACTTGGAACCTGGACATGGACTCTGAGCTAAGAATTGGACAGGGACCCGGAACATGGGTCTTGACTCGGACTTGGACTCCGGATCTAGGCGAGGACAAGACATGGCAAGGCATCAGGCAGAGGTTGCAGGCAAGGGGGAAGGGGGAAGGGGACAGTCCAGCAACTAAAGCTGAACCCAGGAGCTACTTATGTAGCCAGCCCAAAATCAGAATCATGTGCCTCAATTAAGGCACACAACAGGACAAAGGAAAACCTGAAAACCTGGAATTTGGATTGATGGACCGGGCCGTGAACCGGAATGCAGACTTCACGGACTGGACCATGACACTATCCTGATGGCATGAACATTGAATTCTCCAACCTATGATAATTTCTCCTTTCCTCCCCCCACCTTCCCCTCGTCATTTTCTCTCTTTAGCCATTCCCATTCTGATTAACATCTCACTCCTTCTCTTCTCCTCCCCCATCCTCATGACTTGCCCATCACCTGTATCTAGTTCTCTTCCTCTTTCCCTTTATTCCTTGCTCCATCATCCCCTCCTATTATATTCCTCATTCTACAGGCCTTCTTCCACCTACTATCTCCCAGTTTCTTACATAATCCCCAACTTCCCCCGCACCTGGTTTCACCCATCACCTACCAGTTTGCATTCCCCTCCCCTTCTTATCCTAGCTTCTGCCCCATTTCTTACTAGCCCTGTTGAAGAGTCTTGGCCCGAAGTGTCAACTGTTTATTTCCCTCCATCTGTGCTGTGTGACCTGCTGATTTGCTCCAGTATTTTGTGTGTGTTATTCAACACTTTAAGTATCTGAAGTCTCTTTACGTGTTTGTGAATATCATTTTGTGCTTTTTTGTGCATTCAATTTTCAGGATATACCCAAGATGATCAACATTTCTTGTTCTTAAGAGGGTAAAGGTTCTTATTCCAAATCAATTAGCAGTTAGGAAGCGATTGAATAACTTACCAAACCATTCTAGAGTCAATTATATTCCTGAGGGGCCAGAGTCACATAATGACCATGCCTGGCAGAACACAACAAATTTTTCCCTTGAAAAACATTAGTGGAACACATGAATTTTTATGACTGTCTTCATGGTTACCATTACTAAAGCATATTTTCTTTAACATTACAAATTATTTAACTGGTTGAATTTAAAATCTAAGGCTGCTGTGGTCAATTAATTGATAGTTCAGTTTCCGTATTCTGATTGATGTGACATCTATCCCCAAAATCTTCTACAGTGCCGTAGATCTATTTTCCCCAGCTGTCATTACAGGCTGTGTGAAGGCATTGAATTTGAGTCTTTTATATGTTATCTTCTGACCATCAGGCAGGCTTATGGGACTCTTTTGAAACATATGTTGTTGAAAACCTGCTTGTGTTCTTTTTCACGTTAATAACAACTGAACTTAAATGTAATATTTTTTTCAATTTATGGTGAATGAATGAAATACCATTTCATGTCGTAGGATTTTTAAAAATTATTTCTCTTGAATGATCCTTGAGAGATTTTCCAACCAAGAATAATTGGATAGCGATGTGATATATCAGCATATAGACATACATACACTGGAGGCCATAGGTTCAAAGTCAGAGATGAAAGCTTTAAAATGAGCCTTATTTTTGTGACCCAAAATGGGCTCCAAGTACCTATTGTGAATCTTATTTTATTGGTGCACACTGATCAGTGTCTTGGTAAGTTTTAGGGAAATCATACTGAATTTTCTTTTAAAGTTGTATAAATTGCTGTTGTCACTTCAAAGGCTCCAACAAATTTTCCAAATTGTGAATGATTTTCCCTCTAACAGAATATCTTTTGAATTGCATCAAAGATCATAGAAATTCAATTATATCAGATTTTATTAAAGTTCTGGGTTATCATTGAACTAAATTTTCCAGCTTTATAAGAGCTGCATAATCAGGCTGGAGATTCATCCCTCAAAATCCTGGAGACTATTGACATTACTGTGATTATGTGCAGGGGAATCCTCTTACAGTTTCATAGTATCACATTTGGTGATGAAAGAATTGATGTAACCTGCATTAGATAGGTTCCAAATTATTTATATGTGCTTCTAATTTTCTTTCAGATTCATAAATTGGAACTTGAAGAACTCAGACTGCAGAATGAGGTGCAAGATGCAAAGGACCAGAATGAGTTGCTGGAGTTCAGAATCTTGGAGCTTGAAGTAAGGCATTCCATTGGTAAAGTGTCAAATGGAGCGGAAGTGTGTGAACCGAAAAGGAGAACCTTTGTGCTTTGATGCATTGTGCGGCCACTGGTCCCACAGCGTTAATGAACACTGCCTTTTATTGATGCACAGTGTTTAATTTTGGAAGAGATGAAAAGCTGTTTTACTGCCTGGAGTTTTGATGCCAGAGGAAGTCTTTGAATATATTACAAGATTTTAACAGACAATTAAGATGTATAAGTAGATTATAATTTATATAAATAGATATAGATTTTTTTAGAGATTTAATAAAACTATTTTGTTTTTGCTACCACTTGCATTCATCATTTGTGTTTCATAACCTTACATTGCTTGTCATCTTATTCACATACTTTGAATCTGCTTTTGTTATGCATATTATATTTATAACACACTCATTTCACTTCGGGTTTTTATTTTACTTTGAAGAATCTGGTAGAAAACCAGGAGCTTCCTCTCATGGCCACATTGATCTACACATGATTGGAATGTATTCCATATACCTTCCAATGCTGGAGCTGCAAAGAGGCTGGGAAAGTATAATACAGCAATATAACCCATGAGTTTGGTGCAACTGCTTTAAAAATAACTGTGATGCTGAGAAAGAATGCTGCTGGCTTGTCAAAAGAAAAGAATATTTGATTCAACAACAAAAGTGTATCACGCTTTGTGACCCATATTTGGATTTCATGATCCGTTTGCACCAGAAGTTACTTTGCAGTATATCCATCACATTGTTTGATATCATCACTTCTCTGAATACATTGTTTGATTATTGATTTGTACTAATGTTGTTGCTCTGTACAATAAAATGAACATTCATTCTGACACAAACCATGTAGTTCAAAGCTATACAGGATCACTAACCTGAAAGATTTGTTTTATTTTTTGTTGCATAAGCTTATACGATCTATTATTTGGCAATCATTTTGGGAACCGTGCTGCTTTTCCAAGATTCTACCGAAATCCACTTAGTTCCAAAATCCTTGTTTTTCCATCTGGTTCATTTCAGTAGCATCATTCTTCCATAAGAAAGTTGCAAAGTAAGTATTGAAAATAGAAATGAGATAATAGATAGCATCAAGTATTAAGAAAATTACTGAAGCTGATGTTTCCAGTTATTGTTAAATCCTCAAACTACATATTCCAAATAATCTTGTTGAAAACTATGATTTTCTGTATTAAAAAGACTTATAATTATGTGAGTTAGCTTTCTGTCATCCTAGTGTGTTTAAAGCTGTGTTCTATCCTTTTAAATATCTACTGTTGTGTAAAGTAGTCTATTTTTCAGGGGAACTGACCAGACCTTTTTTAATATTAATATTATACAATGTAATATTTCATTTGAATTTGAAGGAGTGAAATTCATTTCACAGCTGTTGGTACGTTTCAGTGTTTCTTTTAGCGTTCTAGTTCTTTTGCATGGCTTTCTTTCATCTCTATTTCTGTAATGTCAAACTGATCAGATGTATTTCTCCTTTGTAGGAGCGGGAGCGAAGGTCACCAGCTTACAACTTGCACATATCAGCTTTTTCCGAGAGTGGAAGTGCCCTTCAGCTTTATTGTCAGCAAGAAGGCATTAAGGTGAGCTCAATAGTTGTTAGGGTCTAATATTGTGTATGGTCTGGAGACATTAACCTTGACTGCCCCATGCAGTTTGATGTATGGAGACTTATACATTTTAACCATTTGCTAAGTATGGCAAGAAAAGCTGCTTTTTGTATTATGCAAGCTTTCGAGATATTCAAAGACAGTTGTATATCCTGATCCTCTTAGAACTCAACTCAAATTCAGATGGATTGGTTAGAACTTGTGTCCTGTTAATGCATAGATATTTGACCGTGAACTATCAAGTGATCCTATATTAATCCAACGAGTCTTCACAAATGGATGTAAAAGTTCCTTCACCACTTCCACTAAGCCGACATGAGTGTTTATAACCAGTTGGTACCATATTTTGGAGAAATGATACTAGACCCCTGCCCTCTAGCTGTTTGAGTACACTGAGAAGATCCCCAGGTCATCCAGGGAAATCTTCTCTTGTGTCCTTAAGATTCTTTAGAAGAATAGAGAAATAACCGGCACTACTTCCAATTTTTTTTAAAAGCCAGAGGCTAAAAATTTCTGTGAGATGTTTCAATCCCTGCGGGATTAAGCTTTATATGGAGTGACAGCATGACATGATACAATATGAATGACTCACAGTGTGATGTTCCCAATAAAAAGGTCTCTCACAGTTAGACCAAAAAAGGCATAAATCAAAGAAAAAACAATTAACATTAAATTTTCTGTAGCACCATAAACATTACCATTACATTACCCTTAGTTTTAATTAACTGATCAGTCCTTTTCATATTCCAGTCATTGCAAAGATCAAATTCTTTATTAATAATGTGAATCCTTTCTTTCAGGATGTAGTAATTCCTGACCTAATGAAGAAACTTGATATCCTAGGAGATAATGGGGTAAGTCTATTTCAAACAATTGAGCTCTGCCTGAAGCTTTTACATCATTCTTACTTCTGAGCATCGCAAATTGTTTGTGTTTCCATGTCATCTGCGATCTCTTTGTCGTTTAATTGGAGTTAAAGCAGGGTAAACCTTATTGCAATACTGTCATCTTAAATGCTCTTAAATAACTAAGTAAATGATTACATCTGAGGTGAAGCACTGTTTAATTTTACGGCATTGAGGGTTTCTCAGGTCAAGTGCCATACATCAGGAATGGGACAGAAATCTTTTTACTTTACCCAGTACATCTCCTGCCCAACTTACAAATGATGATTTGTATACAGCTCATTCATAGGAACAAGCATTTGGAAGGCTGGCAGTTTGAATTAGCTAGTAGTTGTGGGGCTGCAGGCGTCTTCTGCCATGTGATAACTTGGTTTCTGCTGCATTTCTTATTGCAGACTGTCCATTCTATGACAGTCCGCAAGAAGAAACTGTGATCTTAACTTAGGGAGGACCTGCAATGTTGCTTTCCTATATATTTCGCTCTAGCTGTAGCCATCAAACCCTTAGCCCAGGTCACTGTGTTATTTTTGGACAGTCTTGACAGCCATTGGAAATTGTATTTTCTGATACTTTTTTTTAAAGTTTTAAAGAATTTTCTAAACACTCTCAGTTTGGTATAAAAGATTAAATGGTATCTTTACCAAGAAGGATCTTGAATCACTTTGATCTGAAATTTGTTCCTCAAACAATATCATACAGCATACATTTTCTGGAGGTAATCTTATTGCTATTTCTGTGACCTGCACAAGGTATTTAATATTTATTGTATTTAATATTTCTTGAGATACAGTACAGAATAGGCCTTTCTGGCCACGCTGCCCAGCAATCCCTGATTTAATGCAGGCCTAATCATGGGACTATTTACAATGACCGATTAACCTACTAACCAGTACATCTTTGGACTGAGGAAGGAAACTGGAGCACCTGGAGGAAGCGCACGCGGTCATGGGGGAGATGTACAAACTCCTCACAGGCAGCGGCGAGAATCGAACCCGGATTGCCTGTACAATGTTGTGCTAATCACTAAGTTGCTTGAGACATTTCCTAGACAATAAAAATGACTTTTCTTTTGTGCAGTTTATTGGACATATACCCCTTCAGGATGTCCTAATTTATTTTCAACTGGACTTAAAAACTGAAAGGACATACTTCGACATGTTATATGTATAATATGCATTTTTGCTCAGTTTATGTTGAATTAAATTTGAGATGATAAAAATGAGGAGCATCTAACTGAATGTTCATTTTGCTTGATCTTCTTGCCAAGTCACAAAGGCTGTGTCTTTAGAACCTGAGTGATGCTCTTGTAAACTCAGTTTCAATCTTTTGTTGATCTTTTATATTTCAGAACCTGAGAAACGAAGAACAGGTTGCAGTAATTCAAGCTCGTACTGTGCTTTCACTCTGTGAGAAGGTACACATTCAATTCGTGATTGTTTAGGGAAGCAAGAGGTGCTTTTATCTCTTGGCACTGTTCAGCTTCGATTAATCTTTGTCCTAAAATAAAGGTTGACGATCCTTTATATCCATCATCAATCTCAGCAGAATACTACTTTGGAGGGATTTTGAAAGGTATAATTGGTGATAATGAATAATGATGTAATTTTGTTTCCTTGTTTCCCACTGAGCAGACTACTGAGCCCTCAGCATCTTTAAATTATTTAAATAGATGAATATTCTTGAGAACTATTCCTGTGTTGACACCGTGGGTAATTGGGTTGAAGGCTAAGGATTCGATTTCCAAGATCAACCCTTGACATTAGGTGCACGTACAATTACCACCTGTGACCTGCAAGACCCGAGTTCAAGTTTGTATACACTTGTGCAAGCCCAGGTGATTTGGAGATCAACGTTAAGTTCTGGGCGCACATTAATTTTTGTGTCAGGGTTAAGTGAAATTTTTTGTTATGCAAGTATATAGCAGTTTGCACAAATTAAGAGTCTGCACAGCCCTCAGCCTCTGTCGACACGACACGATAGAGGCTGAGGGCTGTACAGACTCTTAATTTGTGTAAACTACTGTATACGACAAATTGCTGATGAGTATACCCCTGTTAACTCACATTGAGTCCAAACGTCAGCTGCTTGGCTTCAGTGTTCAAGCACCTTTTTATGTTTTTGAACTCATGGATTAACCTGCTGCATGGGTTGTAATTGACTATTGGGTCATGGATTGATGCTGGGAGCCAAGGACATTGGTCACCAACAAAACAACCATTATTTTTATCATTTCACTACAAAACTGGATCAGCTCTGATCAGAGAGAGACCATGCTGGAATAAATATGCATGATCCAATTTGATGTGTTGTATGTTGAGTATTATTTTATGGACTATTTTCTATCTATTATGTGACTGTTCATCCATCTCAGCATAACTTCTAGTACTAGGTTTGAGAAAAATTCCTGCTGTATGACCACTGATTTCTACTCAACATCAAGGAATTGATTTAATCAGAAAGGTTTTGACAATGGCCCATTTGTATCACTTTAATCCTTAAGCTTGTATTTTCATGATTTGTCCCTTTTCCTGCTTCAGCAGCTTTTAATGCAGTAAAATATCCCAAGTCACTAACTAGAGCATCATTGAACAAAATTTGACACTAAACCACGTAAAGAAATATTAGTAAACGACCAAATATTCAATAAAAGAGCTGGATATGAAGGAATACCTTACAGAAGAGAGAAATGGAAATGTAGAGAGAGAGTTTTGGAGTCAGTTGTGGAGATTAAAGTACAATTACAGTGGTGGAATGATCAGAAGTGATAAATCGAGGTAACATAAGGACCAGTGAGGGTGGTGGGTTGTCTAGCTGGAGGAGGTTGTGGAAATGAAGAAGGATGTGAAAATTAGAATCAGTGCCATCCACACCGTCCACTATAAGTTTGACTACCTGGTGGTCAAACATCTTAATTCTGATTTACGTTCCGACGTGTTGATCCATGGCCACCCTCAGGGGGGAGAAGCAGCATCTTATATTCCATCTGGGTACTCTCCAACTGGATGGCATGAATATCAATTTCTCCTTCCAGTGAACAAACATACCCAGCCCCATTCCTCTGTTCCCCACACTGACCGTTCACTTCTTCCCACTTGCCCTATTACTTTCCCCTGGGTCCACTCCTCATCTACTCCACTTCTCCTATTGTCCAATATCCTCTCCTATCAGATTCTTTCTTCTCTGGTCCTTGACTTTTCCCGCCCACCTGGCTTCATCTATCACCTTCCAGTTAGCCTTTTCGCCCCTCCCCCCCCCACCCACCTCTTTATTCTGGCATCTTCCTTCTCCGGTCTGATGAAGGACCTTGGCTGGAAATGTAGACTGTTTTCCTCTTTTCCGCAGATGCTACCTGACCTGCTGAGTTCCTCCAGAATTTTGTGTGTGTTGCACTAGAATCAGTATTTAACTTGCTGGAGGGGAGATTGGTGAATGGAAAATGGTATGACTTAATTTCCCAGAATATAGATTCAGCACATTTTTATCGTAACTGTGGAGGCTGGGCTGGGAAGCTGAGGAAGTCCAATCTGGAAATGTAATAAAGGCATGGTTGGGAGTTTCAGCAGCAGATTTATTGAGACAAAAGCATTCATATTGGGAGTCTTAGTGATTCAGAGGACTATATGGTCAATGATTCAACCTGGTCAATAGGACACAAAGGTTGTAAACTGCCTCATTTAGCCTGGATAGATACTAAAGCCTTGTGGACCTCCTAGCTACGTTGACTTTTGAATGAATACTTAACTTCTATTTGATTGATGTCAGCAAATTCATTTAAGCAGTTGGATGAAGTACACTAATTAAAACAAAGCCAAATATTCGGTTTCTTTATGATATCCAGTTTGTTAAACCTTTCCATTGCCTGGCTGGACAGCTTTACCATCAGACTGATCAGTTTTCTTATTGGTCTATGTGGCATAGTTTTTCTCCAAATATCGACATTATGCAGAGGTCAGATTCCAATCTTCAAGCAAAGAGTATCGATGACACACTGTTTGTTGCTAATCTGTTACAGAATGAAGTTCCATGCCATGAACCTCTCTTGGGTCAAATGCCGGAAACTTCTAGCATTGACATTATACCTCCGATCATCAAAAGTGTACAAGATGCAGTCATAGTTGCCAAGACTACATTAGAAGACATGGTAGTAACGATTTTGTAGAGCTGCTGACACAGTGCTCCAGCAATCCAGGATCAATGCTGACTTTTGGTGTTGTCTGTGTGGAGTTTGCATGTTCTCCCTGAGACCATATGGGTTTCACTCAGGTGCTCCAGTTTCCTCTCCACATCCTAAAGATGTGGCTTAATATGTTAATCTGGGCAGAGTAAAACTGGATTATTGTAAATGGATGCTTGATAGTCAGCATAGACTTGTTGGCCTAAAGACCTATCTTCCATACTGCATGACTCGATAACTAAGGGGATTTTTCTCCAATGGTCT
Organism: Mobula birostris; assembly: GCF_030028105.1. NCBI lineage: Eukaryota > Metazoa > Chordata > Chondrichthyes > Myliobatiformes > Myliobatidae > Mobula > Mobula birostris. The sequence continues at coordinate 155,389,730 of NC_092373.1, forward strand.
GGTTAGAGGTTTGGCACTTATTAAACATTGCTAGGAGCTCTTAAATCCAACAATATTTGCATATATTTTTCTGTTCATGATTATGTTACCTTGCAAAGCCACTTGTTGTGGAAGATTTTTTATCTTGATTATGACAGAAATTCTTAGTAGCAAGATTTGATATTCAGTAGAATTCAAGTTGTTGTTCTCTTCACCATTTTCTGTGTTAGTAGTCTTCCCAGGTCTCTCAGCGATTTACTGTGATTCCTACTCCCTGCAAAAACTGCAAAGAATAGTGGTGTAGATGCAAACTGCAAAGTGCATGCCAACATTTGGATGCATAAAGTTGTGATTTAACTATGAGCAAACTGTAATGCAATTCTCAATTACACACAAACAGAAAATTACCCCGTGCATTACTTTGGAAAATAAAATAATTTTGAAGGGGCAGGTCTTCTGTTGCCCCCAAAATAACAGCGCCCCTGCATCTGTACCTCACACCTTCCACCATTAATCCCTCATTGAATTCCACCATTTCAGCAATCCAGGGCGGGTGAGTTGTATGTGTTATCACAGAGTTGTATGTGTCATCATCGATACCTACAGATGCTTTGACAACTGGTGTGTCTCCACATTCAACCTCCTCCTCACCAATTCCACAGCCACCCAGCCATCAATGGTTAGGTTAATTGAATGTGAAAGTTTTTGATAGTAACAAATATTTAATTACATTCAAGGGTACGTAAAGTATTAAAATATTATTTTCCACTAGACTAGAATGCATGCACATGTTGAAAGTTAAGTCATTCAAAGTAACAACTAAATAACAAGAAAATAATAACAACTTTCTGCCTGGAGAAAATGCCTCCCACTCATTTGCACTGCATTTGATCAAGCTTATGTCAGGTTTAAGCTAGCCCAAAAGCTGGGAAACCAGTGGAGTGACACACTGCCAAATTGGTTTCAGTGCAAAGTTCATTGGTGCAATATAGGGGCAGCTGCTGCCGGCCTAGGTCAACACTGGTCCGTGGAGTCTGGGGCTGCTCATGGATTACCCGGGTAAGTGCTACAGTTATCAGAGGCATTGGGGCAGAAAACATCCAAATATTGCAAGAACATATTAAAGATCAGTGACTTTCATCAAGGTAGTACAACTCAAGGGTTAACACTGAAACATGGATTTTCAGCAAGATTTTCTAATCAACAACAAAGCGATTGTGGTTTCAGCTGACCATGAAGGAAGATGAAAAAGTGGAGATCTAGCCATTTCTGTAATATGGACTTATCGGTTTTCTAAATAAGATGCTGCCTGGTATCTGTTTAGTAAGGTCCTGGATATAGAGTAGCGGTGATGTCACCAGCTGACTGAGTCATTCATGTCAAAGAATCAACAAATCTGGAATGAAAATGCATAGCATATTAAAATATTATACATAGCTCTAAATAAAGAAGGCAATTCTGAGCAGAAAACTGCAGTAGAACCTCAGTAGAATAAAGAGCGAGGAACTGGTGTTTTAGCCCACCATGATTACACTAAGTCTCTGATAGAGCAATTCTCTAGTTACATCCACTGACCCTTTCTATGTTGCCTTACAAATTTCTCTTCACCATATATTTATCAAATTGCCATTTCAAGGCCAATATGGAACCTGCCTCCAGCACATCTGCAAGCAGTATGTCACAAATTCCATCCAGAAATGCTGTAAAAAGAAACTTTTTTTTAGATTATGAGAACACTCAGTCCTCTTTTATTGTCATTTGGAAATGCATTCATGCATTAAGAAATGATACAATGTTTCTCCGGAGTTATATCACAGAAAACAAGACAAACCAAAGACTAACACTGACAGAACCAAATAATTATAACATATAGTTACAGCAGTGCAAAGCAATACCATAATTTGATGAAGAACAAACCACAGGCACGGTTAAAAAAAAGTCTCAAAAGTCGCCGAGTCGATTGACTCCTGAGTCCCTGATAGCGGCGGCAAAAGGGAGAAACTCCCTGCCATAAACCTCCAGGCACCGGTCAACTTGCCAATGCCTTGGAAGCAGCCGACCACAGCCGACACTAAGTCCATCCAACCGAAAACTTCGAGCCTCCGACCAGCCCCTCCGATACAGCCTCCCGAGCGCCATCCTCTGCCGAGCGCCTTTGACCTCGCCCTGGCCGCTGAAACAAGCAAAGCCAAGGATGTCGGGGCCTTCTGCTCCGGAGATTCCAGTTTCCACACAGTAGCAACGGCAGCGAAGCGGGCATTTCAGAAGTTTTCTGGATGTTCCTCCGTACTCTCACGTCTGTCTCCATCAAATCAGAATTGTGCACGGTCCCCTACTTAACAGATAACAGATATTTATCACTGGAAAGATCGCGTGAGCTGCCGTCACACCGCCATCTTCTCCTCCTTTTCCCTCATCTCTTCAGCTTCGTCTTATATCTGTGGCCGCTCATCCTTGATCCTTCACCTGCCACTAGAGCAGTCATTGTTTTAAATACTTCCATTCAATTTCCAGTCGGCCTTTTCGTCAAGTAAAACAGGCCCAGTCTGTCTAATCTCTTGAAACTACAGTTCCTCATCCTCAGAACCATTCTTGCAAGCTTGTTCTGGATTCTCTCTAATATCTATACAGGTTTATCCTTCCTGTAATTTGGCAACCAACATTGAATACCAGTGTTTTGTAACAGTTCAGTATAGCTTCTCTGCTGTCATATGCTGCCTATATTGATAAACCAGAATTGTGTGTGTATTTGAAACTGTTTTCTTGACCTGCACTCCCGAATACTTTGTCCACTAATTTTGTCCCTTGCTATCCCTTTGCTCTTAATATATCTGTAGAAGCCCTTAGGATTCTCCTTCACCTTGTCTGCTAGAGAAACCGTGTGTCTTTTAGCCCTCCTGATTTCTTTCTTAAGTGTTCTCTTGCATTTCTAGTACTCCATAAGCACCTCATTTGTTCCTACCTACATATACCTGAAATGCACCTTCTTTTTCTTAACCAGGGCCTCAATTTCTCTTGAAAACCAAGGTTCCCTACACCTGTTATCTTTACCTTTTATTCTGACAGGTACATACAAGCTTTGTACTCTCAAAATTTCACTTTTGAAGGCTTCCCACTTACCAAGTACATCTTTTCCAGAAAAAGCCTGCCCCAATCCACACTTTCCAGATTCTTTCTGCTGCTATCAAAATTGGACATTCTCCAATTTAGAATTGAAGATGAGATCTATTCTTTTTCATAATTACCTTGAAACTAATGAGATTATGAACACTATATGCAAAGTGTTACCCTACACAAACTTCTGTCACCTGCCTTGTCTCATTCCCTAATAGGAGATCTAGTACTGCGCTCTTTCCATTTGTGACTTACAGTGCCTATAAAAAGTATTCAAACCTTTTGGAAGTTTTCATGTTTTATTGTTTTACAGCATTGAATCTCAGCGCAATTAATTTAGCTTTTTGACACTGATGAACAGAAAAAAATTCTTTCATATCAAAATGAAAATAGTTCTCTACAAAGTGATCTAAATTAATTATAAATATAAACCACAAAATAATTGATTGCATACGTATTTATCCCCTTTAGTATGACAAAAAGAATCATTACTGGTGCAGCCAATTGGTTTTAGAAGTCACATAATTAGTTAAATGGAGATTACCGTGTGCGATCAAGGTGTTTCAGTTGAGGATGATCCAACTGCTAGTCAAGTCAAGTTTATTGTCATTTCGACCATAAGCTGCTGGTACAGTACACAGTAAAAACAAAACAATGATACTCCAGGACTCTGGTACTACATGAAACAACACAAAACTACACTAGACTATGTGAGACAGCACAAGGCCACACTAGACTACGTAAAACAACATAAAAACTGCACTAGACTACAGACCTGCACAGGACTACATAAAGTGCACAAAAACAGTGCAGGGCAGTACAATAATTAATAAACAAGACAACAAGCATAGTAGAAGATGAATTACAATATAATGATATGATATAGATGTCAGTCTAGACTCTGAGTATTGAGGAGTCTGATGGCTTGGGGGGAAGAAACTGTTGCACAGTCTGGTTGTGAGAGCCCGAATGCTTCAGTATTCGGTGAGTCAGTATCCAGCAAAAACTACACCATGAAGGCAAAAGAACACTCCAAGCAACTCTGCAAAAAGGTATTGAAAAGCACAAGTTGGAAGATGAATGCAAGAAAATTTCCAAGCAACTGAATTATCACTTGGAGTACAGTTAAGCCAATCATCAAGAAGTGGGAAGAATATGGCACAGCTGTAGATTTGCCTAGAGCATGTTGTCCTCAAAAACTGAGTGAAGATGCAAGAAGGGGACTACTGAGGGAGACTACCAAGAGACCTATGACAACTCTGGAGGAGTTACAAACTTCAGTGGCTGAGATGGGAGAGACTGTGCACACAAAAACTGTTGCCCGGGTGCTTCAGCAGTCGAACCTTTATGGGAGAATGGCAGAGAGAAAGCCACTGTTAGAAAAAAACTCACATGAAATCTTGGCTAGAGCTTGCCAGAAGGCACTTGGGAGATTCTGAAGCCAGCTGGAAGAAGGTGAGCTTTTCAGCCATCAGGCTAAATGCTATGTTTGGTGTAAGCCAAACACCACACACTATCAAAAACACACCATCCCTACCGTGAAGCATGGTGGTGGCTGCATCATGCTGTGGGATTGCTTCACTGCAGCAGGCTTGTGAAAGCAGAGGATAAAATGAATGCAGCAAAATCTGGTGCCGTCTGCAAGAGAACCAACTTGGGAGAAGATTCATTTTCCAGCATGACAATAACAGGAATGGTTTAAAAACAACAAATTTAATGGCCTGGAGTGGCGAAGTCAGAGTCCCGTCCTCAATCCATTTGAGAATTTGTGGCTGGACTTGAAAAGAGCAGTCCACTCAAGATCCTCATGCAATCTTACAGAGCTTGAGCAGTTTTGTAAAGAAGAGTGGGGAACAATGGCAGTGCCTATACAGTGGCATGCAAAAGTTTGGACACCCCAGTCAAAATTTCTGTTACTGTGAATAGTTAAGTGAGTAGAAGATGAACTGATCTCCAAAAGTCATAAAGTTAAAGATGAAACATTCTTTTCAACATTTTAAGCAATTATGTTATTATTTTTGTATTATTTTTGTTTTGTACAATTTTAGAGTGGGAAAAAAGGAAAGAAGCACTATGCAAAAGTTTGGGCACCCCAAGAGATTTGAGCTCTCAGATATCTTTTACCGAGGTCTCAGACCTTAATTAGCTTGTTAGGGCTATGGCTTGTTCACAGTCATCATTAAGAAAGGCCAGGTGATGCAAATTTCAAAGCTTTATAAATACCCTGACTCCTCAAACCTTGTTCCAACGATCAGCAGCCATGGGCTCCTCTAAGCAGCTGGCTAGCACTCTGAAAATTAAAATAAGTGATGCCCACAAAGCAGGAGAAGGCTATAAGAAGATAGCAAAGCGTTTTCAGGTAGCCGTTTCCTCAGTTTGTAATGTAATTAAGAAATGACAGTTTACAGGAATGGTGGAGGTCAAGTTGAGGTCTGGATGACCAAGAAAACTTTCTAAGAGAACTGCTCGTAGAATTGCTAGAAAGGCAAATCAAAACCCCTGTTTGACTGCAAAAGACCTTCAGGAAGATTTAGCAGACTCTGGAGTGGTGGTGGACTGTTCTACTGTGCAGTGACACCTGCACAAATATGACCTTCATGGAAGAGTCATCAGAAGAAAACCGTTCCTGTGTCCTCACCACAAAATTCAGCATCAGAAGTTTGCAAAGGAACATCTAAACAAGCCTGATGCATTTTGGAAACAAGTCCTGTGGACTGATGAAGTTAAAATAGAACTTTTTGGCCGCAATGAGCAAAGGTATGTTTGGAGAAAAAAGGGTGCAGAATTTCATGAAAAGGACACCTCTTGAACTGTTAAGCATGGGGGTGGATCGATCCTGCTTTGGGCTTGTGTTGCAGCCAATGGCATGGGGAACATTTCACTGGTAGAGGGAAGAATGAATTCAATTAAATACCAGCAAATTCTGAAAGCAAAGATCACACCATCTGTAAAAAGCTGAAGATGAAAAGAGGATGGCTTCTACAACAGGGTAATGATCCTAAACACACCTCAAAATCCACAATGGACTACCTCAAGAGGCGCAAGCTGAAGGTTTTGCCATGGCCCTCACAGTCCCTCGACCTAAACATCATTGAAAATCTGTGGATAGACCTCAAAAGTGCAGTGCATGCAAGATGACCCAAGAACCTCACAGAACTAGAAGCCTTTAGCAAGGAAGAATGGGCGAAAATTCCCCAAACAAGAATTGAAAGACTCTTAGCTGGCTACAGAAAGCATTTACAAGCTGTGATACTTTACAAAGTGGGTGTTACTAATTATTGACCATGCAGGATGCCCAAACTTTTGCTTCCGCCCCTTTTCCTTTTTTGTTATTTTGAAACTGTAAAAGATGGAAATAAAAAAGTAATCTTGCTTAAAATATTAAAGAAATGTGTCATCTTTAACTTTATGCCTTTTGGAAATCAGGTCATCTTTTACTTGCTTTGACCGGGGTGCCCAAACCTTTGCATGCCACTGTATGTGCAAAGATGATAAAGACCTATCCACACAGACTCAAGACTATAATTGCAGCCGAAGGCACATTTACTAAATACTGTTTTGAAGAGGGGTAATACTCTTATACAATCAACTATTTTGTGTTGATTTTTGCAATAAATTTAGATCACTTTGTAGATACAGGTATCTATTTTCACTTTGACACAAAAGACTGTTTTCTGTTGATCAGTGTCAAAAATAGCCAAATTAAATGTGTTGTGATTCAATGTTGTAAAATAATAAAACATGAAATCTTCCAAGGGGCGAATACCTTTTATAGGCACTGTAGATGTTCTGCTTAAGAAAACATTCCTGAATATATTTGACAAACTCTTTTCCCATCTAGTCATTTTACACAATGGGTGTCCCAGTCAATATGTGGAAAGTTAAACTCACCTACTATCACAGTCTTATGTTTCTTATGCAATCTCTGTACATATTTGCTCCTTTAATTCTCATGGACTATTAAGTGATCTATAATATAACCCCATTAATGTGGCCATGCCTTACTTGTTCCTCAGTTGTACCCATTAAGCGTCACTAGACAAGCTCTCCAGTCTGTCCTGACTGAGCACTGCCATGACATTGTTCCTGACTCGTGATGTCATCCCCTCCCCTTTCATCCCTCTCACTCTTTCACTTGTAAAACAACAGAAGCCCAGAACACGGAGCTACCAGTCCTGCCTGTCCTGCAGCCAAGTGTCAATAATGGTTACAGTGTCATAATTCCACCTGCTGATCCATGTCCTAAGCTCATCCGCCTTTCGTACTGTCCTCGTTGCATTGAAATATGCCATGTTCAACCATTTGATTCCCATGTTTTTATGTAGGGTTAACAATGTAATTCACTGCAACTTCTTCATTCTCTGTTCTGGCACTCTGGTTCCCATCCCCCTGCAACTCTAGTTTAACCCCCGTGCAACACTGGCAAACCTTCCTGCTAGGATATTACCACCCCTCCTCCCCACCTCTGTTCAGGTGCAAACTGTCCCTTCTGTACAGATCCCACCTTCCCTGGAGGAGAGCCTAATGATACAAAACTCTGAGCCCTTCTTCCTGCACCATCTCCTTAGCCACGTGCTAAACAGTATGTTCTTTCTATGTTTAGGCTCATGAGCATGTGGCATAGATAGCAATCCTGAGATCACAACCCTGGAGGTCCTGTCCTTTAGCTTAGCACCTAACACCATGAACTCACTTTGCAAGGCCTCACCATCTCTCCTCCCCATGTCATTGGTACCGACGTGGACCATGACTCCTGGCTGCTCACCCTCCAACTTAGGTATCCTATGGACTCGATCCGAGATGTCCCTGACACTAGCACCTGGGAGACAACGTACAATCCAGAAATCTCGTTCTCATCCACAGAACCTCCCTTCTGTTCCCCTAACCAATGAATCCCCTCTTACTATAGCTCACTTCTTCTCCTTTCTTCCCTTCTGAGCCACAGAGTCAGTGCCAGAGATCTAACAGCTGTGGCTCTCCTCTGCTGAGTCATCACCCCTAACAATAGTCAGAACTGTTGAAGAGAACGGCCACAGGGATACACTGCACTGTTTGCTTGTCCCCTTTCACCCGCCTGACAGTCACCCAGTTACCTGTGTCCTGCACCTTACCGCCCTACATGTCCTGTCAATTAACCCCTTCTGAAAGATCGGGAGTTCATCCAGTTCCAGCTCCAGCTCCTTACCAAGAAGCTGCTGCTGGATGCACTTGTAGGTGTAGTTGCCAGGGAGCCTGGAGGTCTCCAGACCTTCCCACATCCCGCAAGATGAATGTTCCACTATCCTATTTGGCATCCCCACTGCTCTAAATATGCAATAAGAAAGTAAGAAAGAATAAATAACAAAAAAATCTATCTGTGGTCTATTCTTTCCTCACCAAAGCCTCGATGAGCCTTAACTCCCCACTCTATCACTGGCCCACTCATGCAATAGTCGCCCTGCTTAAACCTAACTTATTTTTATTAGCACTAACGGAGTGCCTAATTGTTAAGTGGCTAATTCAAATGGAAATGATATAGGCAGTTGAGGCACTGTGGGGAAGGGGTAGTATTCTATTAAAATTTAGCAAGGGCTTGTAGGGCTAAATGTTGTCTTCTCTTTGCTGTTGATTTCATCAAAGAGGGAGCAGTGAATGTTTCTTAATCATAGCTGATATGTGCGGAGATGCCAAAAGAGGGGGCTGATTAGAGGTAAATGAGGAAAACAACAGCAGTGAAATTATGTGGTACAGACCAAAGCAATTCCTGGAAATCTGAAATAAAAGAGGGTGCTGGAAATAATAAGCAGATCAGGCAGTCTCTGTTGTGAGGGAACAAACTGAGCGAGTCTCACTGTAGAAATGGTTAATACTGACACCAGCAGTAGAATGGCTGGTTATCTGACATGACTGAATTCAGTACTACATCAGTATAATCTATTTAAGAGCTTAAGGAACAATATTTCTTCTTCCATTTAGACAACGTACTCAAAAAGATGAAGTAATTCTTCCTGACATTACCCTGGACTTCACTGAAACACAGCCAGAGGCTAAAAACAAAGAGTTCAGAGTAGAAATGGGAAGTGACAGTAGTACAGGAAAGTAGCATGAGTAAGTTAGCAGTCATGGACTCAATGAGAACAGCTACCTGAAAAGCTTATTTCCTTTTCTGTTCCTTTATGATTCAAGTTCCCAAGTACAAAACTCAGGGATTTCAAAATGAGTGTAAAGAGATCAGCAAGATCTCCATTCCTTAAAAGATGAAATGAATCACAACAAAAAATTCTGATTTATATTCTGTTTTTTACTTGTCATGTTGCTGTTTTGAAAGCCTTCCCTGCTCCCTCTCTTCCACTGAAGGCACTGACTCACTCTAAATTACCAGTCCATTGATATTCATGAGTATCTTTTAAATCTGTGTGAATCACTGCCTTCTCTAGAGATTTGACCTACGTAGGTTTCATACTTTAGCAAAATGTTGAGGGAGTGCTGCATTGGTGGAGATGTGACTTTTTATCTGAGCCTTCAAAACTCACGCTTACAGAGAGGTGTGAAAGATCCTGTACCATTATTAGGAGTTATATTTTAAACTCCAGCAACATCTTTGTGACAGATAATCTGAGAATCAATGTTCCTCACTGTATACAGGACAGACCACCCCAGCAGGGATTGGAAACTAAGCAATTTAATTGCACCTTTCCCATTATTTCCTTCAAGCCCTATGTATCCTGAGAATCATCAACAGAATTCAAGAAGAAAAGAGAGGAAGGGAGTTGAATATCAGTTCATTAACTGGAGCGTGGACTAGGGAGGTCACCTGCCAATAGTATTCTATTCTGACCCAAGCTATCTTTCTGATTTGGGAATCATTACCAAGCCAACTATCTCATTGTCAGGGGACTGGACATGCAGAAGTGGTGCTGCTTTTGATGAAGAAGAGAGAGAAGGGCAACTTCCTTTTAAAGTCTTGGATTGATTCTGTGGGCACTACCTGGGTTTGGGTGAAATACCCATGCTTCTCTAAATGTACTGTGCTGGCATTTAATGCCTGCACCAGAGTCCTGCTAGTCCTTACAACTCAGAGGAGAGATCAGAGGGGTTGTAGTGAAGATGCAGCCAGCAGTTTGGATGGATAACCTCAATGCTGTCCATGCAAAATCCTACTTCATCCTCTGGATTGATAGGCATACCAGAATTCCAAAACAGACACTTTATTCCGAGTTCTGCTTGAGAAGAGATTTCTAGGTGGGCAGAGTGAAGGATTTGAGAATATCCTCAAAGCCTAAAAAAAAGTCCAGCTCCATTGACTCCTGGGCTCATGACCCCCCAAGGTAGAGAAGGAACATTCTGCATAGAACCAAGATCAATGATGCAGCATGGATGGCAAAAGGGGTGCACCTACCTCACAAACTAAACACCTTGTGGGGCACCTCCTCTCTCACCTGCGGGTCTCAGGATGGCATCATCTGTCTCTTCAGAGTCTACAGAGGCAACATGGAAGCAGGTCAAAGTTGAACCTGAGGGAACTCCTAGGAAGAAAATAAAATTTTGAGGCTCGGCTTGAAGAGGAAGGCCTCACCATGTACCTTTCCTGCTGTGTTTCTTGAAGTGGCGTGAATGAGGGCAGCAGAAAATCGAGACCAATGCAGGATCAGTTTCATTAATATTTTGATTTTTAAAATGAAATTAATTTATCTGGCTTTCAGATACATTCAAAGTTATTGCAAGGAATGCTGTTTAGTTTATGAAGGTTTCAAAGAACTACTAAGGCATGATAGTGTTTATGAAATTATAAAGTTTTAATGCCGATATTTAAAATATTTTTAATGCAGAGTGAACCTATCACGGTTAAAAGGATGTCCCGACAATGCAACATGTGGTTGACCCAGCGATATCATGCCTACAAAGCTGATAATCTGCACTTTTGCTTACTACCACCCAGTTTAGAGAACTATCCTGGACCACAGTTAAAAATTGCTAAATCTGACAGATTAGGTTGAGGTAGTTTCTTATGGTCTCTGAAGTCACAGGACAGCTATTCTTGTGTGTAGAATTAATTGGGTATATCAACATATAAAGCAGATGAAAAATATAAAACTGTAAATGCTGAACATCTAAAATAAAAACAGAAATGCTGGGAATACTCTGCAGGTCAGCTAGCTTCTTTGGAGAAAGAAACAGACTATATATTGGATTATTAGTATAATTACTGTTGGCTTAATATTTTCACATATACCGAGACAGTGAAATGCTTGTCTTGCAAATTATTCATGCAGATCAGATTGTTAGTGCATTGAAGTAGATTAAGGTAAAACTGTAAAAGCTACAGAGAAAGTACAGTGCAGGTAAAAATAAGGACCAGGATCATAATGAGGTTGATTGTGAAGTCAAGGGTCAATCTTAATGTACTAAGAAATCATTTAATTGTCTTATAACAATGGCATGGAAGCTGTCCTTAAGCCAGATGATACCTGCTTTAGACTTTTGTATCTTCTACCCAATGAAAGAGAAGAGAGTATGCTTGGGAGTTGACTGAGGCAGTGCGAAGTATAGACAGAGTCTATGAAAGGGAGGTTTTTATGCTTTCTAACTCCAAAACTAATCAAAAGGAAAATATGGGGAGCCCGGGGATAAATGTGTGTACTCTTAGTTTTGTTTTATTTATAACGTGGTGGTATGATAACACATGCCATTCACATATTTTTACATACAGTTATACTCATAATAAATTATGTAAACGTCAAACAACAGGTTTAGAATTTTACCCAAATATTACTGAAATACCTAAATACACAACACTCCTGCTGCTTAGCTATATATTCCAACTCAATAGAAAATGCATCTCAACTTATATACATATACAGTATACTATATAATACAGCCACAATATAGACATCCGCAGCATAGTAAATTTTATATTATCCCATTCAGGCCTAAAGAATTAATCGCCGTGGAGTATTTCTTACTCTTGTGGGATAACGTCTTTCCTGACCGGGGGGGGGGGGGCAGGCAGTGGGTGTCACTCTGCTTGGCAGTTGAGATGTGGCTGTGAAACAATCTCAGGCTGTGGGGCCTCCGCCATGTGCTGCGTGACATGCAAGGAAGGAAACTGGAACTCTAGTCCTTGAAAAGAGGCATCTCAACTAAAGAACAGTGTGCAAGGCTGTATGGAGGCTAATGGGAACACTTCTGGCCTCTTTGTAGCTGCATCCATAACTACCTTGAATAATCCTGCAAAATCCACATGAATCCTCCACCAGGCCATTCCCAGGGATGGAAAGGTGCTGCTCTTGGCATCTTCTGGACATGTTGGAATTCCAACCAGTATGTGACAAGTTGCTCAACCTGCTAATCTATCTCAGGCCACCACACAAAGCTTTGAGCCTACACTTTCATTTTGACCATGCCTGGATGACTGGCATGCAGCTCCTCCAACACTTTAGCTCTCAGCTTCGATGGTACACCTATCAATCCCTATATAAGGCACTTCCATATAGGACAATTTCATCTGAGCACTAGTAGAAATGGGGAACTGGGATTTTTGCTGCATGTTCCAGCCAGCCATTTTAAGTTGCCATGTAGACCCAAGACAGTGTGGGATCTTTTCTGGTGTCCCTTTGGATCATTTGTGCCATCACAGGGAGATTTTTTATTTGCATTAGGGTAATATGACAAGAGAAGTGTTCTGTTTTGTAATTTTTTCAAGTATTTGCTTTTCCAAGGGTAAACTGGACAATCAGTCAACATTTCCATGATTAGTCATCCTCTTGAATTCGATCTTGTAATTGTGTCCTCCAGGAAACAGAGCCCATCCCTGCATTCGGGCTGCTGCTTTTAGTGGAACATCTTCTGTGGATTGAAAATGGACACCAGTGGTTGGTAATCAGTAATGAGGGTAAACCATACAAGAACTGGTTGAAACATTTTACACTCCAAACCACACTCAAGGCCTCTCTGTCAATCAGTAAGAGAACATGAAGAAAAGGCGATGGGGCGATCACTTCCATCACAGAAAGCATATGACGATGGTACTGATGCCATTAGGTGCATCATAGGCAAGCTTCACTGGACGATGTGGCATAATGTTTGAGTACAGTGTCTGATGTCACCATTTCCTTTACCTTTTTTGAAAGCCACCTCACACTGCTTTGTCCATTGCCATTTCTTCCCAATCTGTAGTAATGAGTTTGAGGGGTGTAGCACAGTAGCCATGTTTGGCAAGAGCCTGTTAATAGAAGTTGACAAATCCTAAAAAAAGACCACAACCGTGACACATCCTTTGGCCTTGGGGCATCCACTACTACTTGGATTTTCTCTCCACACTTGTGTAATCCTTGTGGGTCAATGGTGCAGCCACAGTCAGTGATGCAAGGTTTAAAGAATTCACACTTGGCCATTTCATGCTCTGAGCCCTTACTCTTCTAATCTTTTAATCTTTTAAACACTGTCTTGAGAGTTTGGAAATGCTTCTTGTCATCCTTATTGGTGACAATGATGTCACTCAGGTGACACTGAGTGCTTTGCAGCATTGTTGCACCTTGTCCGTAGCTTTCTGCCAGAGTGCAGGTACAAATGCTACTCCAAAAATAAGCCTATTCCACAGATAAAGCCCTTTGTGAGTGTTTATGATGAGGAACACTTTGGACTCTTCTCCCATTTTCATCTGTAGATAGGTCTCAGCTAAATCCACTTTGCTGAAAGACTTGCGAAGATATCCTCTATCCTGAGCAGAGGATATTAATTAACTTCCAGTTCTCGGTTGATAGTGACTTTAAAATCACCACAGATCCTGACAGACCCTTTCTTTTTGGCTATTGGAACCATTGGCATTTCCCACGGACTGAACTGAACCCTGGAAAGAATTCCTTCAACCTCAGTGCGATCTAGCTCAGTGGCTACATTATCAAAGTTCTTGCATTTTCTGGAAGTTTTGCCTTTAAACCTGCATTGGTCTGGTATATATGTACCCTTGCCACAATAGTAACTTTATTTGTTTGGCCAGGCAGGATTCTGTTTAGATGTTGCAATTTTGTTCATGGTCACTTTCATTCTTGACTGCAACTCAATTGCATCTCTGTCTGCAGTTTCCATTAATACAGCTATTTCAACTGTTCTTTTAAATGTAAGTTGTGCTTTATTTAGGAGCCAATAACCATAATAGAATCAATGAAAGAACAGGGCAGACAAAAAGTGGGCAGAAGACAACAAACTGCAAATACAAAAAGAAAGAAAAGAAGAAATAATCCTAATAATAATAATAAGTAAATGAGCCATAAGTATCAAGAACATGAGAAGAAGAATCTTTGAAGGTGAGTCTGTACAATATGGGAACAGTTCAGTGACGGGGCGAGTGAAGTTGAGTAAAGAAAAAACCTCTAGTTGAAGTGCCTGATAGAGGAGAGGTAATAGATGTTCCTGAACCTTGTAAAGCAGGTCACGACACTCCTATGTTGCCTTCTTGATGTCAGCAATGAGAAAAGAGTATAGCCTGGATGGTTGGGGTCTTTGATGACGTATGCTGCTTTCTTGTGACAGTGCTCCATATAGGTGTGCTCAATAGTGGGAAGGCTTTACCAGCGATGCACTGAGCCGTATCCACTACTTTTATAGGCTTTTCCGTATAAGGCCATGATGCAACCAGTCAATATACTCTCCACCACACACCTATAGAAGTTTGTCAGAGTTTTAGATAACATGCCAAATCTTCACAAATTTCTAAGAATGTAGAGGCATTGCCATGCTTTCTTTGTAATGGCACTTAGGTGCTGGGCCCAGGGCAGATACCCTGAAATGATAATAGCAGGGGACTTAAAGTTGCTAATGCTTTCCACCTCTGATCCCCTGGGGAGGTCTGGCTCATGGACCTCTGGTTTCCTCCCCTTGAAGTCAACAATCATCTCCTTGGTCTTGCTGACCTTGGATGAGAGGTTGTTGTTGTGGCACCACATGGCCAGATTTTCAATCTCCCTCCTATGTGCTGATTTGTCATCACTTTTGCCAATGTCACAGTGGTGTTGTTGGCAAACTTAAATATGCTATTAAAGTTGTGCTCAACCTCACAGCCGTAAGCATAAAGCGAGTAGAACAGGTGGCTAAGCATACTGTCTTGTGGCGCACCTATGCTGGGTGAGATTTTGGAGGAAATGTTGCCAATCTAAGAACGTATCTATGCATCTGTGGATGTGAACTGGCCTCAATTTAGGACATTTACAGGAGCAGGTGTATAAAAATGGCCCAGAGGATCATCAGGGACTCCAGCCACCACAACCACAAACTGTTCAGCTACTTCCATCTGACAAACAGTACCGCAGCATTAAAGCCAGGACCAATAGGGTCCAGGACTGCTTCTTACACCAGGCCAATCAGATTGGCCAATACACATTGATCTGGTTGCATATCTGACTGTACATACATGTATACAAAACAATAATGTATACAGTCTTACTATTTGGGCAATATCCTCCCACATTTCCCTTCCTTATTGCAACAGAGATGCAACATAAGATTTTTACTCCCCCATGTTGTGAGAAGAATATAAGAAATAAAAGTCTAATTCGAATTCAGTCCAAACTGTCAGAGATGTGCAAATGAGGAAACTGATGATCCAGTGGCACAAGGAGGTACTTACAACCAGGGACTTGAAGCGTTTTGAAGCGTTTGAGGAGATGATAGTATTGAATGCCAGGCTCTAGTCAATGAAGTGTATGTTGATGTGCACCTTCATGGTCCAGATGTTCTCGGATTGTGTGAAAAGGCAATGAAATGGCATCTGGTGTTGACATGTTGTGACAATAGGCAAATTGGAGTGGATCCACGTCACTTCTCAGGAGCAGGAGTTAACATCAGCTTCAGAGACTGAAATCACAGGGTCATCAGAGGCTATGGGAGTTCGTAAAGGTACCTATGTGTTTCGACGGTCAAAGCGAGTATAAAAGCATTGAGCTCACCTGGGAGTGAAGCCTTGTTGTCACCAATTTCGCTTGGTTTCATTTTGTAGGAGGTGATAGCATTCAAGTCCTGCCACAGCTGTCAAGCATCCTTCAGTGATTCAAATGTGATCCAGAATTGGCACTTCAGAAGTAAGATGGAGATGTATCTGGACCTCTTGTTTGTAACATGGTCCTCAGCAGATTGCGGATCTCATGTTTCAACCGGGGCTTCTGGTTAGGGAAGACTTTGAATGGTTTTGTGGAGACACACTTGTGTACTACTGTTTTTCTAAGGTCTGAGA
This sequence comes from Mobula birostris, assembly GCF_030028105.1. Lineage (NCBI taxonomy): Eukaryota > Metazoa > Chordata > Chondrichthyes > Myliobatiformes > Myliobatidae > Mobula > Mobula birostris. The sequence continues at coordinate 155,406,030 of NC_092373.1, forward strand.
CAACTGTGGTGTATTTGTTCTGGTCCTCTGATGATCCTTGAACACGGACCAGTTTTACCAGCTCAAAGCAATCCTGTAGCTACTTCTCTGTCTCCCATGACCATTTTTTTGTTGCCCTTATCTCTGGAGACCTGCTCTTTAGCCACTGCCTGTATGCAGTCAGTTTTTCCACACAGGCCCCTGTGGGAAACTACAGTCATCTGTGTTACATATCTGCAGGGCAAGAATGACAACGGAGCAGTATGATTTTACACTTTTACTGAGTTGTGTTAGTAACGGTGCACATTGGGCAACTTGCAGTGTTGTCGCTACGAACCAGGCCTGCCAAGACATAAGATATGCGCACACGAAAGCCTGCGGCCAAAGGAGAGTGCCCGCCTGCCTGCACATCGGAGACCTATTGAATTCGCCGCACAATCAATTGGCCACATGTGCGTTCATTATAACTTAACAATCAATATGATATGGAATATCCCTGGTCCGTATTGATGGGAACTACAGATGGAGGAAACAAGTAAGGTAAACTGAGAAAAATGACAAAATGTCTACCCTGCTTGGTAGCGGTCAACTGGTGCACACTTGTGGATACCACAGTGGGCGGGGGGGGGGGGTCATCTTCCTTCTCTGTGCCTTCCTGTTTAGCTGATGTGTTAAGGTAAGTGGACAGTAAATCTCCTGGAATGTTGACTTCATCAGCAGCAGAGGACACTTCTGTAGTTTCCCTGAGATTCCCATCGGTTCATTGATGTGTATGATCCAAATGTCACCTGACAATTCATATGTCTGTCATCTCCTACTCTGCTCCTTGACCGATAATGCACAATGATAGCCGGTAGCCAGTTTTCTTCCTGTGAGATGTGTGTGTAGACTTTGTCTTCGGCGGCAAACTTTCACAGCCTGATGTTTCATGGCCTCTTGCTTCGTGTAAGTTTGCGACTGGATGGTCAGCCGCCGGAGATCTAATCTGGTGTGTAAGGTGTGCTTAAACATTAATTTGACGGGTGATGCACATGTGTTCATTTGAGGTAATCCAGTAATAGAAAGAGAAATGGCTTAATTTTGCTATCAAGTCCCCTTGTGTTTGGAAAGGCCTCATTTCACTGTCTGTACTACTTACTCTGCCAGCCCATAAAATGCTACATGATATGGAGCTGTTGTCAGGTGCTTAATACCATTCTTTTCTATAAACTCCTTAAATTTTGTTCTTCTTCTACCTTTGGGCAACGCATATAGCACCGGGCAGGCCTTGTAAAACTTCAAATGACAGTTCTCCCCCAGACTACTGAAGCTTCAGCTTGGAAAACCTGCTAGTGCTTTTGAAATAGAGAATTCAATGCGGGGTCCTCCCCAGTACGGTTGAAGCAGGCCAGCTCTGAGGGCATCTTTTCAGTACAATTCCTACCAAGTAAGTTAGGCCATTGGCCTGTGTTATGGGTTTTGAAAATAGTGCCTACTTCTTCACTCTGGCTGTCTCCTTGCATAGAGTTGATGGTTGATTTCTACCTTTTTTGCACCTTACAGTGAAACGTACCTTTTTAAGATGCCCTACCATCTGATAGACTGCCTTTTGATGCTTGCAATCAGACCATTGGGCATGACTTTTCCCCACAGTGATGGCATCTCTGTAGAGGCTTATGTGATCTCTGGAGACTGTAGACTGCTGGTCAATATCCGCTGGCAAACAGTGATAATTTTGGGACAGGCTGAATCTGTGTAAGACCTCTTTTGACTGCTTCCCAGTGGTATGCCGAGGAACATGCTTTGTCCCAGGACAAACTGTGTTTTTTGGACTGTTTCCTCTGATCTTGGACTCCAATAATCATCTCTTGGATAGGCATTGCATCTTTTTAGTTGCATGGGGAAATAGCTTCGTACTTGCATTCCTGCACCACTTGGGTCAGTTTTGTGATAAAATTATCTGTGACCTTGTCTGGGACCCATCACAGCTGTGAAAATCTGAAGCGTGCTGTAAAGACACAGACCTGCGTCTCCCAAATATTTTCTAAAGCATCAAATGCACCTGTCAGTTCAGATTTGCAATGTGTAGGTAGTGAGCATTGAACTATTTCTGCCTGAGTTTTCTCAAATACATACGAAGCCGCTTGAGTTTCATTTCTTCTTCCAGCTATACTACTGGTGTTAAAATTGATAGGTGTCCTATATAGTCCAGGACGGTTTTGCTCCATTGCAGCCAGGTTACACTGGTGCCTTTTGCCATAGCTACAGTCCAAAATGGATTGGGGGCAGCCATTTTTTTTTGTTGTAATCCCCATCACCAAAGGCACAGCACAAGAATGACCATGCAGTAGTAGTATTACTGAGTTATGTAAGTAACAGTTCACACTGGGCAAGCTATAGTGTGAAAGCCCATGCCCAAAGGAGTGGTCCTCCTGCACATAGGAGGCCCAATTGATTTGCTGTGCAATTGATTGGTTGCATGCACTTTTGCCCCATTCTTGATGCAGTAGAACCTGAAGGACTGCTGCAAAGATTTGGATCAAGAATTCCTAGATCCAAGCAGGACTTACAATTGAAAATGGAGAAACAGGGAAACAAAGTTTTCTGGGTAGCCTTGCTTAGCAATTCTTGGACCTTTCTGCCCATAGGAAGAAAGACAGAACCTTACATGTTTTGTACCTTCTGAAAAATAAGTTAATTACACTGACCATTTGTTAAAATAGCACTTGGGACCTAATGATGTAATCACCATATTCAAAGAAGGACTCCATCACTTTCCAAAGGATATCTTTGCTGAAGTAAAACTGAAGGTTGTAGGTTGGGAAAATTGCAACAGGTAAACCTCCCCCCCCCACCCCCACACCCCACCCGTGAGTCAAATTTGAGAGCTCAGACAGAGGGTTTCCAATTGGTAAGCATTTCTAATACCGTCCCAATTTATCTCATGATCCTTGGACAGAGTAATGTTTTTTCATTGATAACTTATTTAATGGGGAGAGTATTTATGAAACTATGCTTTCTTCAGCAATCCTATTGTTAGTTCTAAGCAACCTCATGGAGCAATGCCTTGGTGTGAGTCGGTGCATTTCGGTGATTCGTTGGATTAAGTGGTTTACGTCAAATGTGCTCAAGCCAAAAAATTGTTTCAGTTCCTTGGTTTGAAGACAGTGCATCAAAGTTACTAACATCATCTGAAGCCATCTTTTCAAACAATAACCTAAAGATTGTTGACTTCTGAGACAAAGGGCATCTTTACAAATTTATATAGAGGATGGACAGGGCTGGGCTGGCACAGTTTATGGTGCTTGAGCATGGTCTGCAATACATCTGAATCTTTCCATTTGCTTTCGTATCGTATGGTACTGGATTGTTATATTCCTTGAAACATTGCCCTTCTATTTTGATCTTTTTGTTGAAAAAAAAGTGTAATCAGTTCTTCATTTGTTTCTGAACATAGCATGGTCCAACAAAATATCTTAACTGCCCAATTGGTACTATAAGGTGTGTGAGTAAACCCAACTCTTCACCTTTCCCAAGGAAAGTAAGGTCTGTCAAATATTGTTATTTTTTTAATCAGGTCAGCATCCTTCAAAGGGAAACAATATATATATTTTTAAATGTATATGCTGTGTGCTTTATGTAGCAAGCTGCGTTGTGCTAAATATCTCCAAGAATAAATCTGAAATGCTGTTTCCTGTAGGCAGTTTTCTACTCTAAATAATGTCCATAATGTAGAAGTGAAATGCACAAGTACCTTTCATATGCTTCTGATTTTGAACCAATCTTTTGTAAACATGCAGATGTCATCTCCGTTATCTGATTTCAATTTCTTTGACCTTTTAGCTAATTATGTCTACTAGGATTAATATCATTGGTGTACTGACTCATCTCCTTTGATGTGCTTTGTTAAAAAAAATACAGTGGCTGAAACAGATTGAAGGCACAGAGGCTGCTCTTCATCAGAAGATGTTGGACCTGGAGAATGAAAAGGTACTGTTACATGTGTTAATGCAGAGCAGGATTATACTGTATTAGAAATCTGTTGGATCACTTTGAAATGGTGAAAGGATGGGTGTTGCCAATAATTTAGCAATTATTAATTGGGTTAAATAAAGCAAACCTTACCAACTGATATTCACAGAATTGATAGGTTATACAGATGTCATTGCTCCTTGAATAGCAAATTGATTTAAATAGATTGTTTCAAGTACATTGCTGCCCATATATTAAGTAACTATTCTATTCCTGCTAAGTAGAAAGTGCAGAATTTAGAAAATGTACAATTTTTTTTAGTGCCTGTTGTCAGGTAGGGCTCTGTCAGCATGTTTGCTGCTGAGTCAGAAGTATCCAAGTTAAACTCTAATCTTCAACAGGATGCTACAGAGGGTGTTTTATACTGCTGGATTTTGCTTTACTTTGATGAGATGTTGAAATGGAGCCTCATGTATTTTCCCAAAAAAATCCATTGTCTGTATTCCATGAGTAGTAGGAGAACTGGTGTACCTACAAGACTATAAGATATAGGGGCAGAAATTGGCCATTTGACCCATTGAGTCAGTTCTACCATTCAATTAGGCTGACTTTTTTCAACCCCATTCTCCTACCTTATCCCCATAATCCTTAAACCTTTTACTAGTGAAGAATCTCTCAGTCTCTGCCTTAAGAAATCCCTATGACTTGGCTATCTCAGCCCTCTGTGGTAACAAATTCTGCAAATTCACCACTATCTGACTGAAGAAATACCTTCTAATCTCAGTTCTTTTATTCCAAGGCTGTGCCTTCAGTTCCTGGACTGCATGCACTCTATCCAAGCGTTAAAATATCCAGTAGGTTTCAATGAGATACCCCTCATCCTTCACAACTCCATTGAGTACAGACCCAGAGGCACCAAATGCTCCTTTTTATGAGCCTCCTATGGACCATCTAGAAGGCTAGAACATCTTTCCTCAGGTGCAGGGCCCCAAAATTGCTCAACATATTCTAAATGTGTTTTCATCAATGCCTTATTGTCTCTGCAGTTTACCTTTGCTTTTTATGTCCTCTCAAGATCAATGCTAACATTGCATTTGCTGTCTTTACTACTGACTGAACCTGTGAGTTAATCTTAAGAGAATCTCGAGAACTCCCAAGTCTCTTTGTGCCTCTGATTAATTAATTTTCTTCCCACTTAAAAAATAGTCTACGCCTTTATTCTTCCTACCAAAGTCCACAAAATCCACTTCCCTATGCTGTACTCCTTCTTTTCCTACTCTGCTGTCCTGTCTAAGTTTTCTGCAAACCCCATGCCACTGCTTTCCCATATAATATTTGTTTCTTTTAAAATAAGTATCTGATCTGTATAATATTGGTAGTTGTTGGAGCATCCCTTGTGGGAATTGATTTCATTAGAAGAAAGAGAGATTCAAAATGTCCTGAAATACTATGGCAGTGCACGTGCTTCTTCTAAGAAATTGGTTTATGATCAAAATCAAGATGAAGATATTTCAATGTAAAGGAGAATGAAATAATTGTTACCCCACATCCGAAGCAGCACAAAAAAAGCAATAAGATAAGAATACAATAAATATAGATACATAAGATAGCTTATACTCATAGATTGATTGTATGTCCATAAAGTCATGCTGGGTGACTTTACAGGAAATGGTAAAAGTAGTGGTGGTTGGGTGTCTGGAGGGGTGGGTTAGTGGGTGAAGGTATTGATCAGACTTACAAGCAAATGTTTTTGAATCTGATGGTCCTAGCATGCATGTTACATAGTCTTTTCTCTAAAGGGGTGAGACAAACAGTCCATGAGCAGGGTGGGTGGGATCCTTCATGACTTTCCAGCACTCCTCTGTATATATGTCCTTGGTGGTGGGTAGGCTGGTGCCAGTGATGCATTGGGCAGTTTTGACTACCCATTGTGGAGCCTTCCTGTCCACTGCAGTGCAACTTCTGTACCATAACGTAGCTGTTAGGGTGCTTCTCCTGCGCATCGCTAGAATGACATAAGTATAGATGTGCATATAAACAAATTGAGAGAGATGGTCAATCAGATTACTATATGATACTTAACCATGCAGATGATCAAAATATTTAAAAGAAATCTGAACGGGTACATGGATAAGACCACAAAGCCGTAAGACACAGGACCAGAATTTGTTACTCAGCCCATTGGACCTGCTCCACCATTCGATCATTGTTGATTTATTTTCTTCCTCAAACCCATTCTCCTACCTTCTCCCCGTGACCTTTGATATACCTTACTAAACAAGAACCTATTAACTTCTGCTTTAAATCTATCTAATAAGAGAGGGATATGGCTAAAAATAGACAAATAGAACAAACTTTACATGCCTACAATATTGCTTTGTCTACTCTTCTCCTTGTACACACTCCCCTTAGGAGACATCTTTAGAGAGCATAAACCTGATTTCCAGTGCTATGCAGATGACACACAATCAGTTGAGCCAAGTGTTGATAACATCTGATCTTCCCTGACTTCTAGTATGGCTGTAGTAAGCAAAATTCAATATTCAAAGTATATCTATTATCAAAGTACATATATTTCTCCATATTCAACTCCAAGATTAATTTTCTTGCAGACATACTCAATAAATCAAAAATCATAATAAAATCAATGGAAGTCTGCACCAACAGGCCAGACAACTAGTGTGCAAAAGACAGCAAACTGTGCAAATACAAAAAGAAAAAAGAAATAATAGCAGTAATAATAGTAATAATAATAAATAGGTAATAAATATCGATAGCATAAGATGAAGAATCCTTGAAAATGAGTCCATAACTTGTGAGAACAGTTCAATGATGAGGTAAACCTCTTTGGTTCAAGAGCCTGATGGTTGAGGACTAGTAACTTTTTCTGAATCTGGTGGTGTGAGCACTGAGGCTCCTGTTCCTTCTTCCTGATGGCAACAACGAGAATGAGCATGCCCTGAAAGTGGGGATCCCTGATGACGTATTCTGCTTTCTTGCACCATCACTCTGTGTAGGTCTGCTCTGTGGAGGGGAGGGCTTTACCTGTGATGGACTGGGCTATATCCACCATGTTTTGTAGGATTTTCCATTTAGGGACACTGGTGTTTGAAATGGATGAGCAAGAATTTCCTAAAACTAAATGAGGTTAAAGCTAAAATACTTTTGGTTGATCCCAAAGCCAAAAGCGAGAAACTTCTTGATAAACTCAGGAACTTGGCTCACCTTATAAAATCAGAAGTAAGAAGCCTTGGTGTTAATCCTTGATTCAGATTTGAATTTTATATCCCACATAAAGAAAGTGACCAGAGCAGCGTTTCTACACTTAAGAAATATTGCAGTTACATTTATTTCTGTCACAAATTGATACTGAAAAGCTAATTATCGCCGTTATGTTAAATAACTGAATTACTGCAAAGCGCTTTTTAGTGGTCTTCCAAAGCAATCTATTGACAAACTTCAGCTCATTCAGAACTCTGCTGCTAGACTTTTAGCCAGAACCAGGATGAGGGAACACCAGTTTGTTTCCAGGAACATTGAGTCATTTATCTGGTTGGATGGCTGCATTGATTTTTCTAATCCAAAATCACAGCCCCTTCCTCCCACCAAAAGTTCTCAATGGCATTTAGCCATTTCAGTGATCTACATGATCAGTCCAATGCAGCTCACTATGTAGTATATTTTTTACTCATTGTTTATGGGCTGTGGATGTCACTGACAATGTCAACATCTATTGTACATCAACATTTGCTCCGAGCAGTGGTGGTATTTACTGTGGAACCTCTTCACTGGGTCTGAAGTCACATAAAGCCCAAGCAAAGTAAAGAAAGGAGATTCCTTCCCTGGAAGACAGGAGTAAATTAATGGCATTTTACAAAATGCAGTCATTTCATGGCTGTTGTAATTAACTTCCATTTAAACAAAACAAATTTCAGTTACCCAGATTTTGACTTTTATCTGTAAGATCAAACGTTCAGTACGTAAATATTTCACTGTCCTATTTATATAATGTGTTTGTGCCTTGAACTTATTGGTTTCACTCTCTATATGCACAGCGACTAAGACTTAATGAACCACTTGTTGAAAGAATAGCTTGGGTCAGTTTAGAACAGAAGTGAAGGACTTGCATTGCAATGAGTGAAGCGTGGAGTTGGTAATTTGCTTTTAGTGCAATGCTTGCATAGAATGGAGAAGGTGAGAAGTCATTACAGATGAGGTATCACTGGTAGATAGGGTTGGAAAGAGAGTTTTTGGCATGTTCACCTTCATAAATCAAAGTATTGATTACAGGATTTCGGATGTTATGTTGACGTTGTATAAGACATTGGTGAGACCTAATTTGGAGTATTTTGTGCAGTCTGGTCACTTAGCTACCAGAAAGGTATCAATAAGATTGAATGAGTGGAGAGAAAATTTACAAGGATGTTGCAGGATCAGTGGATCTGAGTTATAGGGAAAGGTTGACTACATTAGGATTTTATTCCCTGGAGCATAAGAAAATGATGGGAAAATTGAAAGAGGTATACAAAATTAATAGGGTAAATGTAAGCAGGTTTTTTCCACTGAAGTTGGGTGAGACTAGAACTAGAGGTCATGGGTTAAGGGTGAAAGGTGAAATGTTTAAACGGAAAGTGAGCGGGGACTTCTTCACTTGGAGGGCAGTGAGAGTGTGGAATGAACTGCCAGTGAAAGTGGTGGAATTGGGTTCAGCTTCACCACTTAAGAGAAATTTCGATGGATACCTAGATAGGAGAGGTATAGTCTGGGTGTAGATCAATGGAAATAGTCAATTAATAGTTCAGCATAGACCAGATGGCTTGAAGAGCAGTAGTGTTCTATGACTGTACGATGCAAGGTATGAAACAACGGGTGTAGTGGGGACATTAAATATCCCTCAGAAAGAGCTAATAGCAAGCACTTCCAGGCTAGCACAAGCTCTACCTGGGTTGCAAACGCCTGACTTGTGGATGCCTGCACATGTGAACAAACTCTCATAATATAATTAGATTCAAAAGAAAACCAGTCTTTATAAAAAGCCTCTTTACATGGAACTCCTTACAGTGATCAGACATCATTGTCTCTTAAAAGTACAGGCAGACAGTTGTACCACAGGAGGCCACTTAAGAGAGTTGTTTTGGAAATTTATAAGCGATCATTTCAGCCGATGTTTGTGATCCTTCAAGCCCATCCAAACTATCAATTACGTGTGGGAGTTCTATTCCTGTAGCATTATACCTGTTATGTTTTGTAACTCCAAAACATAAAAACTAATTATAAGCAAAAGACGGGAGCCCAGGAGTATGGGCCTTAGTTTTGTTCTTACTTTAAGCAAGATGCATGTTTATCATGTGGTCTTGTCATGATGTATGCAATTCATGTATTTTTACATATAACCTGTAATGAATTATTTAAATGAATAAGAACGCTTAATCAAACAATACATTGACAGAATTACTCAAACACTTCAGATAAACTTCATACTCCCTGCTTAGCTGTAAACTCTAATTCAATAGAGAGTGCATCTCAACTATATACACAGTATATTATATATTAGAATTGCTATACAGACATTCACATATACAGTAAATATTAAAATATCTCATTCAGGCCTAAACATTTAATTGCTCTACAGGATTTCTTGGTCTTGTGGGATAACGTTTTACCTTGATAAGTGAGGCTTATGGCTGTGAAAACAATCTCATGTTCTGGGGCCTCCTCCATGGTGGTTGTAGGAGTTGACTTTGAGATTGCAGGAAGTTGTTCAGATAGCTTTGGATATCTTTCTTCTTCTAGTTTCTTCCTCTTGATCTTGGGAAGGTGCATTTAGTTCACTGGAGTATTCTCTTGTTAATCCTTCCTTTGCTCCCTTTATGATCTGATTTCTCCTCTTGGTTTCCTCATCCATGACATAATCTGACAAATCCTCTGTCTTCGTATTTCCATTGACTGCTTTCTTTTTGGCTTTCCATTCATCCAGTTGGGCTTTGGTCTTTGCATCTACTTTTACAAGCAGCTTTTTGTCTCCCACTTGAAGTTCATACAATAACCTTAACGCACACAGAGAATATTCTGGTTCTCTATACTCACAAAATCTGAATGCTTGCAACTTTCCTGAAGGTTCTTGAACTCTCTTCCAGCTTAAAGCCAAGTCACATTTTGCAGGTAACTGCCTGATCAGCGGCTTTCTCAAATGTGTTATCCACAAAAACTTTTGTAGTCGGACCACTGCTTTTGTCACTTCCACACTTCCTCTGAGCAGCATGGTCTTTCTTTGGTCCAATATGCTTTCCAACCAGAAGTTGGCACCAACATTTGTTTGTCCTCTGTTGGGCAACAGTTCATGGTGTAAAGCATGGAAACAGTTCCTTTCTTAATTAACTTTCAGTTGACTCTATTACAAGGGGTGTGACATACAAATGGTGGATGGATCTCCAATCAAGTTGTAGTTTTCTCAGCCAATCATGTCCTAAAATGCTGCCCCTCCTGTTTTTACACCATGTAAGCCCAATGTGGCTTGTTGGTTGTTGTATTTCACTGTTACAAATATGATTCCCGAAGGAGTTATATTTTTTCTTTTATAAGTTCTTTGTTGGATATCTGCAAGTTTCAGTTCAGTATCTCTGAAATGCTGTTCAAACTCATTTTGTGGAATGACTGAAACAGCCAAGCCAGTGTCCAATTCTGTTTCAGCTACTTTCGCAGTTTACTTCTGGTGTAAGCCCTATTGCTTGTCTGTTGTACATTTTCACTTTGTAAAGCTCAAGACTACTCAGTCCTGTGTCACTCTCATCATTATCAGACTTTTCATCAACAGCATGCAGATTAGGGCTCTTTTTGAAGCTGAAACTTGACTTTTTATCTTTTTCTCTTCCCAGTGCAGTCCATCTATTTTTGTCTGATGGACTGCAAGAAAAAAGTGGGAGCCCAGGAGAATGAGATTTTGTTTTATTTTTACTTTAAGCAAGGCATGCTCTTATCATGATGTATGCAATTCACATATTTTTATATATAACTCATACTTATTTAAATGAACAAGAATGGTTAATTAAACAATATATTTACAATATTACTACTGAAATATTAAACAGACAACGACAACCAAGCAGGAAATCACTATAAATAAGTTCATTTTTATTGGCCCCTCAAGAACAGTATTCATTACAATACTGTGGAGGTGTGGTCCCTGTAGTGAGTGATTTTGTGTATTTTCTGACTTGTGGACAAAATGATTTATGGACATCTTAAAAAATGGAATCCATTGTAACTGGAGGACAGCCTGTAAAAAGAAAAAGCCAAAATAGTTTCCTAATCTGCGGAAGATTTATTTTAAGTTTCCAGTAACTGCAATATCCCCGTCTAATGTTACTTTGTTTTCTCTCTGCTTTTCTTCTCATTCATCTTCCATTTTCATCTGATCCAGACAGATCAGCTCTGATTAAGAAGTTTTCAACACGCATTCTCAGCTGGCAACATCACCTTTCTTCTTACTTGCTTTCTCTCCCATTATATATGTTCTCTTTGGCCTCTTCATCTCTTTTCCTTTACTACAACTTGAAATGTTCAATTTCCAATCTTTCCACGTTTACATGAAAGATGAACCTGAAACCCCTTTCTTCCCACATACAATATCTTACATGCTGTGCGTTTACACCATTTTTGTTTTTTATATAAAAATGGCGGATTCAGTTATAAGCTGAATGTTTTTTTCTCTTTTACTAGGAACTGTTTAGCAAACAGAAGGGCTACCTAGAAGAGGAGCTGGATTACAGGAAACAAGCTCTGGATCATGCCTACATGGTAGGGACACCAATCAGAATTCTTCAGTGCATTGTCACTGTGCAGAGTTAGGATGCAATAAAATTTGAATTATCATGTATCAGCTAGGTGGGATTCTGGCACTAAAGTAATAGGATGAGAAGGAAAGAATGCCTTTAAATATTTGTAAGACAGAAGTAGATACGTTCCCAATAAACAAGAAGGTAAAAGGTTATGAGAGTAGGCAGGAAGGACATTTTGACATTACAGTCAGATTACCCATGATCTTACTGACTGGCAGAGTTCCTAGTTTGTATGCTTATTGGCAACATATGAGTTACCCCTATAGTGTGAAACCACGGAAAATGGAAAGAGACTGACCAGACTGTCAGAAATAGAAAGAGAGCATGGCATGTTGAAATTTGACATTCTTCTATCTGTTTTATGAGTGTATGATGAGCACATTGGCAACGTTACAAGGAGAGGATCCATTCCTGATTTGTGAATATGACTGGGTTACTGCTACATTAAAATAAATTAAATTATATCATCCGTAAGAAACATCATACATCAGATACGGTGCTTCAAGGTTTAGCTTTTATCCACAAACACAGATTTTTTTCATTGTGACATGAAACCAGAAAATCTCCTTTGTATGGCACCAGAACTTGTGATAGTAGCTGATTTTGGCTTAGCTTGTGAATTTCAATCTCATCTGCCATACACTGATTACGCATTTACAAGGTGGTGTAGAGGCCCTGAAGGTATCCTTCAGTCAACAAATACACTTCTCCTATTCATATGTGGGCTGTTGGTCATATCATGGCAAAACTCCACACATTAAGACCCCTTTTCCCTGGGGCTGGTGAAATACATCAGATTTTCAATATTTGCTAAGCTTTAGGAATAGCTAAAAAGAATTATTGATTCAAAGGCTATCAGCTTGCAGCAGTCATGATTTTCCACTGGCCTCAGTGTACACCAAGTAACAGCAGGACTCTGATTCCGAATGCAAGTGATAAAGCCATTCAACTGATGAAGGACATACTGCAGCAGGACCCAGTGAAGTGCCCAGTCCCAAGCAAAGCACTATGATATCCCTATTTCCACATTGGTCAAGCTATGAGAACTCCCCAACAAGTGTAAGAGCAGGGAAACAGCAAAGAGAAATGTGTAACAAACGCATGGTTAATCAGCTAAAGCCTGTACCGTCACCTCATCTTCCATCCCTGCTTAACCCTGTCCACCCTGAAGGCTGTGACAGTAAATTACTTCCTCACAGTACTAAACTAGTGTGCAGCCATCTAATACAACAGGCTCACATGACAGTGGGAGCAATGTTGAACAAACAAAACAGCATCAAAATATTCTATCTCCAATAAACATCAAAGTGTGAAAAAACATAATCAAAAGAGAGGGTAATATCTGCAATAGCACCAAGCCAAAAGGCAGTGCTGAATGATGGAAGCATACTATTTTGAAAGATTTCAGCAACTGGAGTGTTTCTGGAGACTTGGAATTTGCTTCTTCAGCTAAAAATGCAAATTTGAGTGATTCAAAAGTAAGGCAGGAACCACCATTGAAAATAGAAAGCTTATTTGACCTGACTCCTTCAAATACTAAATTAAGCAGTGATGATATGCCTATAGATAATCTACCTGAAGCAAGTTCGACTTCCAGAGCTTCATTAGCCAAATATCACTATCTGAAACAATCAAGATATCTGCCAGTTTATGCCTCTGGAAGATATTCGTCAACATTTTGTAAGCAAAAGGTTGGATCTGTTGGCCAAAGAGTGCGGTTCACACCAGTTTTGAAAACAGATTCTAATTATGCATCCTGGAAATCCATCTGATCGGAGTTAGGACTCAGCTATATAATTCTTCAAGCAAAAGCATCGGTGGGTGAATGCCACACATGCATCATATACATGGACAAATTGACTGGTTGTCCAAATATGAAGGACATAGATAAAAATAGATGTAAATAATATCTAGATGCAAGTCAGGAGTGTTACTTTTTAGCATAATGTCTGTTGAATATTAATTTTCTGTGTAAAGATTAACACACTTAAAGACATTTAAAAACACATTTGCATTTGGTATAATTGGGTTTGTTACCATCATAATTCATATTTTTCCTACCCCTAGAAAGATATTTTTGCAAGAGCTATTTTTGAATATTTGCTGGTTAATAATTTAATGCTTTTTATCCCTTTGTACTTCTGTATATATTGAGCAATGTATATAACAAGTTTCAGGGTTTGTTTATTAAAGTGCATTAAACATTGTGCCAAAGGATAGGATAATAGATATGCAGATATGTTTGTATATGAAGGTAGGATTTATAGGATACTTTAAGTTGGAGATGCACTACAAGTGTGAGTCATTGAAATTTGCCTGTAGCAATTAGGAGGTATTTTCTTAAAGTGAGAACTTACTGTAACATTTGCGGTATCCTTGGGTAGCAAACTTGTTGAGTAATCCATTGTTACAAAATGGAGAATTAAAAACATTTGCATCACTTTCTATACCGTTAAGCACATATTATTCTCTTTCTTGGGAATAGACTGCAGTTCTACCCTGGATGCTTCCTGATGTTACTGTCTAAAAAAAAATAGCACTTAGCTTTCTTTGTATTGTGTATGAACTCCTTCCTCTAATGGTTCAAGGTTGTAAAAGTCTGCCACATGGAAAATTCTAACCACTAACCTTTTATCCTGCCACTAACTGACAACAGCACATTCACACCCGCACCCTGTACAACTCCCCATAGATGCCCTTTCTTTCCACATCCAAGCCCTCCTTTAATAACTTTCAGTTGGCATTGAAATTAATTTATACGGTTATTTCCATCCAAGCTTGTTTTCACAATTTCCTTACAGCAATATTTTTGTATTGCGCAGCAAAATAGAGCATTTGGTATACATTTTTATCATCCATTTATCTAAAGAACTAAGCCACATATAAACTGCATCAACATTCTGTTAGTATTTCCCTGGTAAGAAATGATCAGGCAGATTTTAATTAGCTTCCTTACAACTGTTTGAGGCATCTTATTCCCATTTTTCTTCAAGCCTCACAGGTTGGGTTAATGGTTGGCCTGATGCTCTGTTTCCTCCCACAGTCCAAAGATCTTTCGGTTAGTAGGTTAATAAGTCCTCTTAAATTGTCTTGTGTTAGTCTAGGGTTAAATAGGTGGTTTACTGGGTGGTGCTGCTCAAAGAGCCAGAATAGCCTGTTCTGTCCTGTATCTCTATAAATAAATAAATGCATTCGTTAGAAGCTTAGAGCCCAGATCTTATTTGAATATAGAACTGAATCAAAATCTGGGCATTGCCAAGAAGATCAATGTTTATTGCCCTCTCCTAATTTAGAATTTAGACCCAGAGATGATGAAACCTGAATTATAATCTTTCAGATAAGGATTGTGTGCAATTTGGAGGGGAACCTGGTGGCGGCTGAATGCTTCTGCTGCCTTGTCCTTCTTAGTGGAAGAGGCCCTGACTTTGAGACCTGCTGTTCGAATAGTCTTGGCATGTTATAATAGTACATTTTGAAGATCATACACTATAGGCACCTTGGGCAAGCTGTGGAGGGTATGAAGATTACGGTGACTGATGAGGTGCCATCCATGTGGGCTTCTTTGTTCTGGATGTTATTGAACCTGTTGAGAGTCATTGGTACTGCATTAATCCAGGTGAGTAGAGAGTATTCCAAGAAGATACTGACTTTTGCCTTGTGGAAAGAAGGCAGACGTCAGTATCAAGAAGTGAAGAATTCACAACTGGATACCCAGCTTATCTGACAATTAACTTAAGTGGCTGGTCCAGTTGAGATTTTGTCAGGATGCTGATGGTGAGGGAATGCCATTGAATGTTAAAGGTAGATGGTTAGACACTGTCTTGTTAGATAGAGGCAGGCATTGCCTGATACTTTCATGGCCACATCAGTGCATTCCTGAACCATCTTTATGAAACTTCTGTCTGGAACAACACGGGCACAGACACAAAACCTGTTCTGTTCAGCACTGTCTGCCACACAAGTTGCTCTGCTAAGAGACCTTGATAAGATAAGATAACTCTTTTATTTATCCCGAAGGAAATCATTGTTGCAAGGTTGCTCAGTCAGAAAGATATATTTTAAAATACAAAACGTAAGCATTGAGGTACGAAAAAAACACAAAATGTGCATTGAAAAGTAATAGTGCAAAATGCAGATGTGCAATGAAACCATACACTTGTATTCTTAAGGAGGAGGAGTTGTAGAGTCTTATAGCCACAGGGAGAAAGGATCTCCTGTGGCATTCAGAGGTGCAGCTTGGTGCAATAACTCTGTTACTAAGGGTACCTCTGTTTGTCCAGTAAGTCTTGGAGGGGGTGAGAGGGATTGTCCATAATGCTCCATAGCTTCTGCAGCATCCTCCTCTCAGACACAACCACCAGGGAATCCAGTTCCATCTCCAGAACAGAACCAGCCTCCCAGACGAGCTTTACTGATGAAAACCACCCGCAGGTGGCCTTTGCCCACCTGCCCACCCCACAACCCCCACTCTGCTGCCTCACTATACTGCACCATTGAAGCTGCTACCAATGCATGCTTAATTCTTTCCCTTGTTTTACTCTTGCATATTGTTCACAGAACAAGAGAAATGATATACTTGATTTTGAAATGAATGTCTTAATCACATCAAACCACAGAGATAAGATTTGGCAAGCTGCAACGGCAGCTTCTTCTGATGGTTACACCAAAGCTCAAGATTCAATTAAGACAGTTCTTGGGGTTCTCAGCTCAGATGTGAACAGAAGGTGTGAAGGCTGTAATGTTTGTAAAAGTTGTCCATAGCATATTATCCCTTATTAACACCAGTAGTTAAATTATCTACATGAAAGTATGATAAACATCAGATAGCTTTGAAGCACCATTTTATTATATAATGCTAATTAATTTGATGTGCTTTACATATTTGGAAAAAGAAACAAACTGTCTCTTGTTCAAACCATTTCATTCACAATAAAATTACATTTATAAATTTTCTGCTTTGAAATTAGTTGTGTAGCTTCTACATGTATCTGTAATGCAGTGCAATAATTTATATATGTAACTTGCTTAAAAACTCAGATTCTTTGAACAATTTCATCTTGAGAGCATTAGTATTAGCCAGTAGGTTGTGGGTTCAAGCTGTATGTCAGTACTTCAGGCTGACTCTTCAGTGTAATATTGGAGATTCGTTGTACCATCAAAGATGAGACTTTAAACTAAGGCAGCACAAAAATTGCTGGAGGAACTCAGTAGGTCAGGCAGCAACTATGGCGAGAAATGGATAGTTACCATTTTGGGTTGAGACCCTTCATTGGAATTCACCATTTCCTCGGTAGATACTGCCTGACCCACTGTCTTGCTGTGGCTACAGCACCTTGTGTCAGTCTCTTGTGTCTTCATTCAAACTGATGCCCTGTCAATCCTACAGATGAACATAAAAATCTCATTCTACAATTCAAAGCTTGTGTTTCATGGAGCTACACAATCAAAACTTGGATGTCCTTCTCTTGTTGCTGTTTGACTTCATTGCATCATTATCACTGAGGTCTGACATTGTCACTCTGTCAGAAACCTTGAAGCAGGTGGTCATGATGGAACTGACAGTGCCTTGTGAAGATTGGATTGAGCAGACATTCGAGCATAAGAAAGTCAAATACCAGCAGCTGGTAGAGCAGAGCCAGAGATGGGGGTGGAGGGCACGATGTGAGTCTATTGAGGTGGGGTGTAAAGGTTTTGCTGGCGGCTTGCTCTGCAGAATCTACTCTCTCCTGGGCATTATGGGGACTGCAAAGAAAAGAGCTACCAGGACCATCACAGAGGCTGCTGAGCGAGCCTCCAGATGACTATGATCAAGACGTGTGATCCATAGACCAGTGCTGCTGGGATACAATCGGGGCTTGATCAACCATGGCTGAGTCGCCTGGGCGAGGGTGTCTGATGTTGAAAGAGCCGAAGCACCAGATGACCCCAGGTTACATCACTAATGATGTGTCCCAGCGCATCCTACGATGCATCTCAGCACAATGTGAGTCCTTGCCATATGTTAGCTGCCTGCACATCTTCTCCAAAACAATAGGGATCACACTTCAGAAATACTTTATTGGCCTTGGGCCATTTTGGGAGTTTTGTGAGCTCAGCATTGTCAGTTCATGGATGCAACCTGTTACTTCCTTTCAATGAGTGGAACATATTGTCTCATGATTTAAAACCTTCCAAGTATATTTTTCAGAGAATTAGCAAATGACTTATTGATCCCAGGTGTTGGGGTCAATGTACCTTTTTAAAAAAAATTCACAAGTCATAAACAATGATTTAAACATTTTTAGTTTAGTTTGTATGGAACAGGCAGGGAATATTGTATTACTTGATTGAAGAGAATGTGAATTTGGTCTTCAGTGTTACTACCAACCATATGAAGAATATATAGGTTATAAATCACAACGTTTATGTATTCTTGTCTGACGTAAAAATTGTTATTTCTTTTCAAAGACTGAAATTATTTTAATAGCAAATAAAAAACTGAAGATGCTAGAAATCTAAAATAAAATAGGTATTTTTCATCTCACATTTCAATTATTTTTAACATAAACTGGCTGAAATTAAAGGAAAGGTTTGTATATTTGATAGTGCAAGTATCAAAAGTGTAATGCCTCTAAAAAGTATTCACCCCCTTTGGAGGTTTCATGTTTTATGGTTTTACAACATTGAATTACAGTGGATTTAATTTGGCTTTTTTTGACACTGATCACTTTTGTGTTAAATTGAAAAGAGATCTCTACAAAGTGATCTAAATTAATTACAAATATAAAGCACAAAATAATTGATACATAAGTATTCACCCGCTTTAATATGACACACCAAATCTTCACTGATGCAGCCACTTGGTTTCAGAAGTCACATAACTAGTTAAATGAAGATCACCTGTATGCAGTCAAGGTAATTCAATTGATTGGAGTAAAAATACACCTGTTATTGGAAGGTTCAACTGCTGGTGAGTCAGCATCCTGGCAAAAACTACACCATGAAGACAAAAGAATGTTCTAAGCAGGTCTGCATAAAGGTTATTGAAAAGCACAAGTCAGGAGATAGATACAGTAAATTTCCAGGTCATTGAATATCCCTTGTAGTACAGTTAGGTCAATCATCAAGAAATGGAAAGAATATGGCACAGCTGTAAATCTGGCTAGAGCAGGCCGTCCTCAAAAACTGAGCGACCGTGCAAGAAGGCGACGAGTGAGGGAGGCCATTGAGAAACCTATGACAACTCTGGAGGAGTTACAAGTTTCAGTGGCTTAGATGGGAGAGACTGCACATACAACAACTGTTGCTGGGGTGCTTCACCAATTGCAGCTTTATGGAAGAGTGAAAAAGAGAAAATGACTATTGGGAAAAAAAGCTCCGTGAGATCTTGGCTAGAGTTTGCCAGCAGGCATGTGGGAGTCTCTGAAGTCAGCTGGAAGAAGGTTCTATGGTCTGATGAAACCAAAATTGAGCTTTTTGGCCTTCAGACTAAACGTTATGTTTGATGTAAGCAAAATGTCACACATCATCAAAAACACACCATTTCTACTATGAAGCATGGTAGTGGCTGCATCATGCTGTGGGGATCCTTCACTGCAATAGGCACTGGAATGCTTGTGAAGGTAGAGGGTAAGGTAAATGCAGCAAAATACAGGGAAATCCTGAATCAGTCTGCCAGAGAACTGCACTTGAGAGATTTATTTTCGAGCAAGATAATGACTGCAAGCATAAAGGGAAAGATACACAAGAAATGCTTAAAAACAACAAAGTTACTGTCCTGGAGTGGCCAAATCAGAGTACAGACCTCAATCCAATTGAGAATTTGTGACTGGACTTGAAAATGGCTGTTCACTCTCGATTCCCATGCAATCTGACAGAACTTGAGCAGTTTTGGAAGTTAGAATGGGAAAAAATTACAGTGTCCTGATGTCCAAAGCTATCCACACAGACTGAAGGCTGTAATTGCTGCCAAAGGTGCATCTACTAAATACTGACTTGAAGGAGGTGAATACTCATGCAATCAATTATTTTGTGTTTTATATTTATAATTAATTTAAATCACTTTGTTTGCACTTTGACACAAGGGAGTATTTTTCTGTTGATCAATGTCAAAAAAGCCAAATTAAATTCACTCTGATTCAATGTTGTAAAACAATAAAACATGAAAACTTCTAAGGGTGTTGAATACTCCTTTAAAGGTATTGTACATCTCTTGGACATAAAGACAACATCACACAAAATTAATTGCTTTGAAGTGCAGCTCATAGAGTTTAGATTCACATTTTTGCACATGGAGACCCACATGCCTTGAAGTGAAGGTTTTATTTTTAAGTGATGCTTGTTGAGATATGAGTATTGGCCTGGATATTGTGGTAAGTCTTTGAATTTAAGATACTGAGATTGGATAGTTACAGATCTGAATCAGATTTATTATTACTGACATACTGTATGAAGTGATAATTGTTGTGTTGCAGTAGCAGCACAGTGCAAAGACCCAAAAATCTATAAATTACAGAAATAAGCATAAAGGAATAATGAGGTAATGTTTATGGACTGTTTAGAAATCTGATGCTGGAAGGGAAGGTGGTGTTTCTAAATTGGGGTGTGTGTGTGTGGCTCCCTGTACCACCTCCCTGATGTTAGTAATGGGATGAGGGCCTGCCTCATATAGTGGGTGTCCCTAATGATGGATGCCATCTTCTGAGGGCAACGCCTCTTGAAGATTACCTTAATGGTGTTGGAACTGGTGAATCTGTAATCCTTTCTTTAAGCTCTGAGTGACAGTCGGCCCATTCTCAGTATAATGTAACATGTTGCTGCATTACTAACTATGTACAAGATGATAAGAGCCATATGTGGGTGGACAGCTAGAGGCTTTTCCCCCAGGGAAGGAAATGGTTAATACAAAGAGGCATAATGTTATTGTATTTGGAATAAGGTATAGAGAAGATGTCAGAGATAGGTTTTTTTTTAAACACAGAAAGTGGTAGGTGCATGGAGTGTACTGCCAGGGATAGTAGTAAAGGCAGACACGTTAGGGATGTTTGAGAGACTCTTAGAGAGGCAAATGGATCAAGAAAAATGGATGGCTATGGGAAAAGGGAAGTGTTTGATTGATCTTTAGAGTATGGTAAAAGGTTGGCACAACATTATGGACCAAAGGGCCTATAATGTGCTGTACTGTTTGATATTCTCTGCTCTATCTGACGATGCTGTTCATTTTGGTTGTGCTTTGCAGGGTGATTGGATAGATATAAACCGAACCTTAGGTCTGCAGTTTTAGGCATCCCACCAGTGGTGGCACTGTGACACATGTAACCTAGGTTTTCCAAATCCATACACAATTCACATCTGGGATTGAGTTATAGTTTACCAAGAGGAGAGTCTGACTGCCCCAATCAAGCTACTGCTCAAGCTAGGCATACTAGAATCAGAATTTATATAATAATAGGTCATCTTGCTAAAACATTCAATATGTTTGCATTATTTAACAGAATAGAAGCAGGGGTGATGTTTTGCTTGGCTAGGATATCTAAAACTAGGGGATCACCATGTAATATTAAGTGTTCAGCCTTTGAGAAGAAAATTCGGGGTTGTGAGTTTTCACTGCAAGAGGGTTCTTGGTTCAGTCACTGGGTATATTCAAGACCCCGAGTTTTAGACAACCTAGCCAAGTGAACAATTCTATTCTGTTAAACAATGCAAGCATTTCGAATGTTTTCGCAAGATTGCCTATTATTTTATAAATTCTGGATAATAAAGAAATAAAATAATATGGGACTCATTCAGAAAAGTGAGACAAGGATGAGAGATTATGCATGATATTGAATAGAGAGCCAGTTTAAGGGGCCAAACATCCATCCATCCTCCTGCTTTTTAAATGATTTTTGTAACTGAGTACATCGGAGTATATATACATCTGAAAATTTCTATGTGATATGTTCAAGCATATTGTCATGGGCATATATACCCAGAGTATAAATGCCATGAAAATTTGATACTTTTCAGCAAAGTATAGTACATTACAAACATAACATAAATTACATAAGTTAACATATACAGTATTATAAATTTCTTTCATGACAAAATGAACAAAAGAGCTGGGTTATCCTAGACACAGCCTAGTATCTAAACACCACATCTACCTAGTCTTCTTCAAATATGCTAGAAGCTCTTTATTATGATGTTATAGCAGAAAATTTAGTGTAATCAGATAAAGTTAACATGGCTTTGTGAAAGGGAAATCATGATTGATCTATTTATTGTTTATCTTTGAAGAAATAATATGCTGTGGATAAAGGAGATACGTGATATACTAGGTTTCCAATGGTTTTTCATCAAGTTGCTGAATAAAAGGCAAAGTCTTCTTTTAAGAAAGATGTTTTGGCAGATTGTAAAGATTTTTCTTGGTTTTAGTTGGAGTTGAGATGTGCTCTTGTCATCCCGAATCCTCGATCCCAAATCTAGAGGTAAATCCAGAGAAGAAAAAGAACTGCACATGTTGGAAATTTAAAAGAAAAAAAAACAGAAAATGCTGGAAATGTCAAGCAGTATTGAGGGAAAGAGAAACAGTTAATGCTTCAGGGATTCTTCATCAGAACTGGGAGGGCAGTAATTGCACTGATAGAAATTACATCCAATCATTCCATTTTACCTTGAATTTGGTGCTGGATTGAAACAGAGTTAGGAAGTTTCTCTAGTTTTATTTACTTTAACTAGTATATCTATTTATACAGACACTTGAACAACTTGGAATTGGTGTGCCTTGCAGAATGTCAGCTCATGATAAATGATATATAGGAATTTTTCTTCATAACAGAAGCTATTTGGACAAGAGGGCTAAAGTTGATGTTTATTCCCTATACAAGCCTTCTGCTTCCCTAATTGTATTCATACAGGTGTGGCTAAAGAGCAACTTTAATGCTATAAGACAGGGGTTCCCAACTTGGGGTCCATGGACCCCTTGCTTAATGGTATTGGTCCATGGCATAAAAAAGGTTGGGAACCTTGCTATAAAAGATCGCATTCCACTAGCCTCAAGAGAAGTTATCAATCATAACTTGACAGTGCACTGATGAAGTAATACCAGGCCATTTAGCCAAAAGCTTGGCTTTAGAGAAAAACTTTAATGAACTACTTCAAACTAGGAAAGAGATGGTTAGATTTTGGAAAAATATTCCTGAGCTTAGAGCCTGAGGAGTCTTATTCAGGGATGATGCTTAAAGGATGGGTGATTTTGAGAGGGTTATAGAGGGCATTATAGTGATAGATTAGGTTGAGACTGAGGAAAGATTTGAAAACAAATGCACTCTCTGACCTTCATCTCTCTTGCATTCACCTAATTTTCTTCTAAATGCTCTCTTTTTTTTACCTCAGCTTCTCCACTGAGCAGTAAGATCTGCAATTGGAACCAATATTTCAGCTGGGTTCTTCACTAGATTTTTGTTTAGTGAACACTCTACGTTTTCAGCCCATGTTTGTTTTCTGACCCAAAAAGGAGATGCCTTCTTCAAATCTAGCCTATCAAACTCTTTCATAATCTAAAGGCTTTTTTACAGTTTCTTGTCTGACTTTTATTTGTTTAAATAGCTCCAGCTTATAGTTTCTCTTCTGATTATTATCAAAGAGTGTATACATTATACAACCTTGAGATTTGTCTCCTAACAGGCAGCCATAAAACAAAGAAACCGAAAAGAACCCATTGAAAAAAGTCCATCAAACCCCATAATGTGCCTAGAAAAGAAAAAAAAAACAAATCATGTAAACAACACCTCTGAAGTCCACAAAGAGAGTCCAAGACCTATAGTTCAGCGCAGAACCAAGTAAATGTCACGGAACAGTGAGCTGAACCTGCTCGTCCATCTTCTTAGGCCCAACAACCTTAACTTTTCAACCTGGCCCAGCACTTATATCGATGTCCAAGCATTGGGTTCAGTCACCTCAATACGCTCTGTGGTTCCTTTCAGCAACAGATGTTAACAGTTTTTCTTCATGCAATAAAATTGAAAAATATGTACAAAGATGTTGTGTAATGAATAGATTGAAGGCACAGATTAATAAGAGTAGCTGTCCAATCACTTACACAAACCCATCTGGAAAAAGTTGTGTAACTGTTCTTACGTGATTGGTAACAATGAACTGGCACAGTCTTCCACCTCTGAAATTCATTCCACTAACTCAATAGGACTGGAGAATTTTGGTTGAAGCGGATAATGAGTTGATGCCACTGCACAACCATTTATTTCTGCTGATTAAATTAACCCAAAATCTGAATCCTGTGCCATTATTGTCGTTACAATTGAATGCTGGAGATGCTCAGAAAAGCAATGGTGATTCCAGCTGATTAAACTTGCTGATGAGAAGTTTTACACAAGCAGTAAAGGATGCTTCTGAGTGTCCAAACTTAAAATTTTAGCCAAAGATAATAAAATACAGTTAGATATCCTTTCATCACAGTTACTAAGTTGATGTTGCAGTATTTATGCAGCCATACATAAAATGAAAATAGCTGCACTGATGTGTGTATTTATTCTAAATAAAAAAAAAAATTCTGATCTGGACAAATCAAAGGCACACATCACTTTTGGAATATAAACTGCGTATTCCATTCCCATTGAGAAAATAGCAAAATGTCCAAGAGCTGCAGTGTCTGATTCCTTAGTAATGCACCACATTGTGTTGAGAGTCAGGCTATTGATTTGCAGGGGTGGTAACTGTTGCCAAGGCATTCTTGCTGTCACTCATCTTACAAGGTTACTGCAGCAACGTTTGCAGAAACACAGAGGCTATTGAGAACCTTCAGAGCTGTATTTTTCAAATAGATTTGTGGTGAACCGGTTTCCTAGGCCAGATCTGCTTTAGTTATAGGTGGAATTTTGCATTCTGGACTCCAGCCTGCAGGTCGGAATTGGATATGCTCGTTTAAAATGGATTGCTTCAAATTGCATTAACTTACATAGCTACCTGTGTCATTGGTTGCTAATAGCAACTGAAGTGCACTGTAAACAAAACGCTGACATTCCATGGGACCTAGACTGTGTCGTGACCCGTCACAAAGTGGCACAAACTGTTCTGGATGCTCATGCTTGATCAGAGCCTGGCAAGCTCTACATGAGGCCTGTTCCAGTGCCTAAGAGCTCAAAAACAATACCTTGCAATTGCGAAACACAGTTAATGCTCTCCTTCCAGATTGGTTGTTTTCTTTTAATGGGTTAGAAGTTTTACATATAATATGTACATTCTCCTTCTCAGCAAATCCAGGAACTGGAAGCCACACTGTACAATACCTTGCAGCAGTGCCCTGGAAACAGAGTAAGCGACACACTGACTGAGAAACAAAAGGAAGAGTTGAAGTTGGCTGTTGAGAAGTGGCGACGTCAGGTCCTGAGGCAGAGCCGCGAGTATGATGGTCAAATCTTACAGGAGCGTATGGAACTGCTGCAACATGCTCATCAGGTATTACGCTGTCCCTTAGGTAACAGTGATACTCCCTTCCAATTGAACTATTATGCTTCCTTCTCCAAATTAATATTTTGGTTGTAGCAATGTTAATAGACTAATTATTCCCCATTAAGGTTGACTCATTTTAATTATATTTTTTGCCCTTTATTCCTTTCATTTTCAGAATCAGTACGGAACTAAAAGCATTTCCTTCAATTGCTTACAATTCCTCATTCAGAGCAGTATCTTTAATAATGCAAATTGGTTCCTTACAGTTTAGATAAAAACAAATGACAAAGTTCCGTATTTTAAAAAAATTACAAAATACACATGCACAATGCAGAGGCCATGCCTCTTTCTGGAACTGTCTACCCAGCAATACAATAATTAAGTTTCTTGATTTGCTAAACAACTGGGCATCACATTTATCTTTTAAGTGAAACCCCCTTTGTCTGGACGTCTCTAGAAACGGCTCGTTATCCCCTCGCTAACAGCCCCCGGACTCAGTGCTAAGAAAACCCACCTTTCTCCCACTTCGTACATCTATATACAACTCTGGTCCTGCCAAATCCATGGGGTTGGGATACCTCACTCACCCAAACCCTGGTTTATGTGGATGCTGTGTGATTTACTGCCCTGTTCCAGCCTGTCAGCAGAAAATAACAGATCGCACACTGCATACAATTATAAAGAAGTATATTTGTGAACATTAACTTAACTAAAGAGTTAGTAAAGAAAAGAAAGAAAAAAACCAAAAAGGAACCATTATAAATAAACAGTCAAATGTACACAGGTTGGAGCTCAAATGCTCCAAAAACCTTATTCACTGATCCCTGGCAGAATCCCGTGCCTTGGCTCCTTCAAATCGCGTTTCCCACCGGATTGAAACCTATACAACCGGTTCTCTCCAGCGTCTTCTCTCTTTATCTCCCGCTGAGCGAAGATCAAGACCAACCTTCATGTCTCTCACAAAACCGCTTCCCCCAGTGTTCTTTGGAACCTTCTGCCAGTTCCACCATCCTAGTTGGATGACACACATTCCTAAGTGTCCCTTATCTTCAATGGTAACTCCAGCAGGCTGAAAGCAGAACAGACTGCTCTTATAAAACTGCTAAAGTGAAGCACCTACAGCATAGCAGTAAAATTGTGAGCCAAGGCATTACATAAGGTTAGGTATTTCAGTATGAAATTTGTTTTAGTTAATTGTACCTTAAAGGGAGCATAAGAATCGAGCTTGTGGGTGGGGTGTGATTGGTTTGGGGGGAAGCAAAGAGAGGAGGGAGAGTGAATAGAGTGAGTCTTTCAATTATCCCAGATGCCACAGTTATTGTGCTCATGCAAAGAAGAAATGGGAGCTACCTGGGCATTGAGGTAATTAAGAGATATGGGGATAGTGCTGGAAGCTACATTCTGGATGGACGGTCAATCATAATAAGATCATAAGACATAGGAGCAGAATTAGGCCATTTGGCCTGTCGAATCTGTTCTGCCATTTAATTATGGCTGATCCTTTTTTTCCCCTCCTCAGCCCCACTCCCTGGCCTTAGCCCCACTCCCCAGCCTTCTCCCCTTAACTTTTGATGCCACGTCCAGTCAAGAACCTATCAAGCTCTGCCTCAGCTACCTGGCATCTACAGCTGCTTGTGGTAATAAATTCATCCCCCTAAGTCTAAAGAAATTTCCTCACATCTCTGTTTTAGATGGATGCCCCTGTATCCTGAGGCTGTGCCCTCTTGTCCTAGACTCTTCCACCATGAGCAACATTCTTTCCATATCTACTCTCTCTAGGCCTTTCAACATTTGAAAGGTTTCAATGAGATCCCCCCTCACCCTTCAAAATTCCAGCAATTACAGACTTAGAGCTATCAAACGTTCCTCGTATGATAACCCTTTCACTAATGGATTCATCCTTGTGAACCTCCTCTGAACCCTCTCCAATGCCAGTGCATCTTTTCTTAAATGAGGAGCCCAAAACTAGTCACAATATTCAAGGTGAGGCCTCACCAGTGCCTTATAAAGCCTCAGCATCACATCTTTGCTCTTGTATTCTAGACCTCTTGAAATAAATAAATGCTAACATGGCATTTGCCTTCCTCACCACCAACTCTGCCTACAAGTTCACCTTTAGGTTGTTCTGCACAAGGACTCCCAAGTCCCTTTGCATGTCTGATTTTTGGATTTTCTCCCCATTTAGAAAATAGTCTGCACATTTATTTATGCCACCAAAATGCATGACCAAGCATTTTCTAATATTGTGTTTCATTTGCCACTCTCTTGCCAATTCTCCTAATCTGTCGAAGTCTTTCTGCAGCCCTTCTGTTCCCTCAACACTACCTGCCCCTCCACCAATCATTGTATCATCTGCAAACTTGGCAATAAAGCCATCTATTCCATCATCTAAATCATTGATATACAGCATAAAAAGAAGCAGTCCCAACACTGACCTCTGCAGAACAACACTTGTCACTGGCAACCAACCAGAAAAGGATCCTTTTATTCCCACTTGCTGCCTCCTACCAATCAGACAATGCTACATTAGTAACTTTTCTGTAATACCATGGGCTGTTAACTTGGTAAGCATATAGACAGTAAGAAAGAGGATGTGCTGGAGCTTATAGAAAAGCATTAAGTTAGATAAGTCGCCGGGACCTGATGAGATATACCCAAGGTTCCCCATGCAAGGCTCCTTCAGAAAGTAAGGAGGCATGGGATCCAAGGAGACCTACCTTGCTTTGTGGATCCAGAATTGGCTTGCCAACAAAAGGCAAAGGGTGGTTGTAGATGGTTTGTATTCTGCATGGGGGTCAGTGACCAATGGTGTTCTGTAGGGATCTGTTCTGGGACCCCTCCTCTTTCTGATTTTTATAAATGACCTGGATGAAGAAGTAGAAGGGTGCGTTAATAAGTTTGCTGATGACACAAAGGTTGGGGGTGTTGTGGATAGCATGGAGGGTTGTCAGAGGTTACAACAGGACATTGATAGGATGCAGTACTGGGCTGAGAAGTGACAGATGGAGTTCGACCCAGAAAAGTGTGAAGTGGTTCATTTTGGTAGGTCCAGTTTGAAGACAGAATATAATATAAATGGTAAAGCTCTTGGCAGTGTACAGGATCTGAGAGATCTTGCAGTCCATGTCAATAGGACACCCAAAGCTGCTGCGCAGGTTGACAGTGTTATTAAGAAGGCGTATGGTGTGTTAGCATTCATCAACTGTGGGATTGGGTTCAAGAGCCATGAAGTAATGTTACAGCTATATAAGACCTTGTTCAGACCCCACTTGGAGTACTGTGTTCAGTTCTGGTCACCTCACTACAGGAAGGATGCGGATACTATAAAGAGAGTGCAGAGGAGATTTACAAGGATGTTGCCTGGATTGGAGGGTGTACCTTATGGGGATAGGTTGAGTATACTTGGCCACTTCCCCTTGGAGCGCCAGAGGACGAGAGATGACCTGATAGACGTTTATAAGATGATGAGGGGCATTGATCATGTGGATAGCCAGAGGCTTTCCCCAGGGCTGAAATGGCAAACATGAGAGGACACAGTTTTAAGGTGCTTGGAAATAGGTACTGAGGCGATGTCAGGGGTAAGTTTTTCACAGAGAGTGGTGGGTGCTTGGAATGCACTGCTGGCGGTGGTGGTGGAAGCGGATACAATAGGGTCTTTTAAGAGCCTCTTAGATAGGTACATAGAGCTTAGAAAAATAGAAGGCTATGCACTAAGGAAATTCTAGGTAGTTTCTAGAGTAGGTTACATGGTCAGCACAATATTGTGGGCCGAGGGGCCTGTAATTTGCTGTAAAATTTCTATGTGTGGCACCTTGTCAATGGCCTTCTGAAAGTTCAAATATATAACATTTTCTGTATCCCTTTTATCTATCCTACATGTAATCTTCTCAAAGAATTCCAACAGGTTCATCAGGCAATATTTTCGCTTAAGGAAACCATGATGACTTGGTCTTATCTTGCCTTGTGTCTCCAAGTACTCCATAACCTCATCGTTAACAATTGACTCTAATGTCTTTCCAACCATTGAGGTCAAGCTATCTGGTCTATAGTTTCTTTTCTGCTGCCTTCGTCCTTTCTTAAAAAGTGGAATGATATTTGCAATTTTCCAATCCTCGGGCACCATGCCAAAGTCTAATGATTTTTGAAAGATTATTACTGATGTCTTCACAATCTCTACTGCTACCTCTTTCAGAACCCTGCAGTGCAGTTCACCTGGTCTGGATGACTTATGTACCCTTGGGTCTTACAACTTTTTGAGCACCTTCCCCCCTGTATTCGCTTCTCTTCCATCACACCCTTCAACATCTGACACACTGCTAGTGTCTTCTACAGTGAAGTCTGATGCAAGCTACTCATTTAGTTCGTAGTTCATCTGCCATCTCTTTGTCCCTTGTTATTATTTCTCCAGCCTCATTTTCAGGTGGTCCTATATCCACTCTCATCTCATCTCTCTTTTATTTTTTGCGTACTTGAAAAAGCTTTTGCTCTTTACTCACTTGCTTTTATATTTATTCTTTTCCCTTCCAATGATTCTTTTAGTTGCTCTCTGTAGGGTTTTAAAAGCTTCCTAATCCTCTGTCTTCCCACTAATTTTTGTTTCGTTGTATGCTCTCTCTTTTGCTTTTACATTGGCTTTGACTTCGCTTGATAGCCGCTGTTGTACTATTTTGAGTATTTCTTTGGTTTTGGACTACATCTATCCTGCACCTTCATCATTTTCCCAGAAACTCACGCCATTGCTGCTCTGCTGTCATCCGTGCCAGCATTTCCTTCGAATTTACTTTGCCCAGCTCCTCTCTCATACTGCTGTAATTTCCTTTACCCCACTGAAATACTGCTACGTCAGGCTTTACTTTCTCCCTATCAAATTTCAAGTTTGAATACAATCATATTGTGATCACTATCTCCTAAGGGTTCTTTTACCTTAAGCTCCCTAATCACCTCCAGTTTGTTACGTAACACCCAATCCAGTATAGCTGATCCTCTAGTAGGCTCAATGGACAAACTGCTCTAAAAAGTCATCTCATAGGCATTCAACAAACTTGCTCTCTTGGGATCCATTTCCAACCGGATTTTTCAAATCGGCATGCATGTTGAAATCTCCCATGACTATCATAGCGTTGTCCTTTTGACATATCTGTTCTATTTCCACATCCCAGCTACTATTAGGAGGCCTGTACATAACAGTCATCAGGGTCCTTTTACTGTTATAAAGGACTCCTGACAGTTTCTCAACTCAACCCACAAGGATTCAACATCTTCCGATCCTATGTCACAAATCTTTCTACTGATTTGATACCATTCTTTACCAGCAGCGCCAGTCCACCCCCTCTGCCTACCTTCCTATCCCTCTGATATTTAACTCCCAACTACGACCATCCTTCAGCCACAATTCAGCGATGTCCACAACATCATATCTGACAATCTGTAATAGTGCAACAAGATCATCCACCTTATTCCTTTTTCTCCATGAATTGAGATATAACACTTCGAGTACTGTAATCTTGATGAATGGCAAAGCAGGCTCCTATTCCTTATTTAGTTTTTCTTACTGAGTAGGACGTGTTCAGTTGAAGGACCTGGTAGATCCAAATCAATGAATTAGATTTACTCCTGATGAAGGTCACAACCTGAAGTGTGATTGTTTATATCCCCCTCCGCAGATACTGCTTAGTGTGCTGAGTTCCTTCAGCACTTTGTGTTGCTCAAGATTTCCAGCATCTGCAGAATCTTTTGCGCTTAAGATCTAAACCAATGCAACAGTTTCTGTACTAAACTAGCAAATGCTATCACAGAGTGTTGGTGTAAGCTGTTTATGGGAGCATAAGCTGGCTCATTACAATACTGACGGCACACTAAAGTATTTAATTACTTAAAAATTCAAAGCACTTTAAGTGTCTGGTGTCTATGAAAGACATTATGTTTACTGTAAATGCACCAAATAGCTAACATTTTGGAGCATGTTTTTCTTGGTTTTGTGGATTAAGAACTTTGCAATTAACAGCACCAGATTTGCTTTTTGCAAAGTTTTGATTCCTGGGATGAGAACTGAAATTCAGCTGGGGGTTGATGGGATGAACACTCCTTTTTTTCGCTTCACAGAGCTCTGTATGAGATGAGTTTTGTTGGCCCATTCATACTGCACGTTGGCTCATGGCACAAAACATCATTTGACCATAAACTGTCAGTCGTACCCTGAATCCACATGACTGAATGCTGTGCAAAATTAAAATCATACCTGTGCAGTGTGCTCCTTTCAGCTTCAATCTGAGGTGAGAAGTAGTGTTGTGGCATTATTGAGGGAGGGCCACAGAGGCACTGGATTTTTATGCTCACTTTAATGGAAGTAGGTGCACAAAATTGGTTGTGTTGATTAAACTTCACATAAATATTATTCTTCCAATTTTATTGCTTAGTCCTTGTTTGCCTCCTGACACTAGAACAGTTTTCCTGTAAAATAACATTGATAGGGAGTTAAATTATGGCTGAAATAAACGTAAAGGGTTGTTCAAGGTGACATAGAAGTTTGTTTTGATTGTTATTTTTTTGTCTACCTGCTCCCATTCAATCCTGGGCTTTATATCTTAGTTACCTGTGAAGGGTGGTAAAACTGGGTTTGCAGATTCTCTCCATCAGAAGTACTGTGTTGACAGTAGTCAAACAGGTCACCCTCTCACCCCAAAGAAATTGCTAACTGGATTATTTGGGGCTCCTTTGGAGGAGACGGGAGCGCATACACTCAGAGGTTATTAGTTATGGGATTGGAACGAAGCATGATCTTCTACTGGATTTTTTTTGTTGCTCACACCATCCTCTGTACACTCTGGAGACTGTTGTGCATGAAAATCCAGGAAATCAGCAGTTTCTGAGATACTCAAACCACTCCATCTGACACCAGCAATTATTCCATGGATTTAGATCACATTTCTTACCCATTCTGATGTTTGGTCCGAATGATAGTTCAATAGTTCCATTTAATATCAGAGAATGTATACAATATACAACCTGAAATTCTTACTCTCTATAGACATCCTCGAAACATAAGAAACCTCCCAAAGAATGACAGAAAAAACATAAGAACCCCAATCCCCCTGCTCTCTCCCACATGCAAGCAGCATTAACCATCCTCCTCCTCCTTTCGCAAATTATTCTAGAATAAAGCATCAGCATTCCCACCACCCACCATGCAAGTAAAAGTAAAGCCCCCAAAAAGAGAGATCATAGTCTACAGTACATCAAGACCTAACTGTTCACTCCAACATTTCAACATCCCACAGGGTCTCTCTCGCACTAACAAGAGAGAGACAGATATTACTCCTTCCACAGCGACAAGGAAGATGAGTCGCTATTTTGATGTTACAGCCAGTCTGAGGTGTTGCTTTTTTATTTTGTGTTCCCTGACTTGGGAATCAGCAGATAGATTACTGAGTGCAGAACCCTCCAGCAGCCACTTTTGCTATCTTCGACGCTCAGACTTCCACTATGCTTCAGTACACGACACCAGCGAGAGATTGTGTCCATAGGACCCCAGCAACTCTGAAAAGGAAAATAGAAACATTAGAATAGGAAGAATTTTACTGTTTTGCTGATGAGCTGGGAGAAGTCACCCTCTGGCTCCATCTTTAGCTCCGCTGTCCTGAACCTCTTGACCATGTCCGCATGCTTTTATGCATTGGGTTGCTGTCACATGATTGGCTGATAAGGTATTTGCATTAATGAGCAGGTATACCGAATAAAGTGACTACTGAGTGTATATACATATGCTTGAATTGGGAACAGCAATAGGCTATTTGTCCACTTGAGCTTACTCTGCCATTCAATTAGATCATAATCTAACTGCAATCTTGTATTTCTGTCTTATGCACATGTATGGTGAGGAACAGGTGCAATGTAAAATTTGTAGCAGCATCGCGGGCATAGATTCAGACAACAAGACAGAGAATATAAGTTATATTATATAAGACAGTGCAGAAGAGTAAATAACTGCAAAAGAAGGCATTAATGCAAAAGAAAAACACAGTGAGAGAGGTCCATGGGAGTGCAAGACTTGGTCTGTGTTGTTGCTTTGCTGAAGTAGGATTGTGCACATTGGTTCAAAATGCTGATGGCAGTGGGAAAGTTCCCAAAACTGGTGGTATGGGACTTCATGCTTTTGCCTGATGGTAGCAATGAGAAGGGGGCATGATGATATGGACGATGGGGATCCTTGATGATAGGTGCTGTCTTCCTGAGGCAGCACCTCACGTAGATATTTTCAATAGTGATGGTGCTGTGTCCATGATTGACGAGACTGTGTCCACTAACCTGTGCAGGCTTTTCTCTTCCTGTCCATTGGAATTGCCATGTCGGGCCAATTTTTCTCCTCAAACTCAGCAAGAATGTTTCTATCTTCAACTTTAAAATATTCAGTGATTTTGCTTCCACTGCTCTTTGAGAATGAGAGTTCAAAAGACTCGCAACAAATTATCTCACCTCTCTTTTCAGTTAGTGAAAAGATAGTGGCCCTTATTGTTAGTGGCCCTTTGTTCTATATTCTTCCAGAAGAAGAAATGTCCATCCTGTAAAGACATCACCGAATCTTGTATGTTTCAATCAAATTGCTTCTCTCA
Source organism: Mobula birostris (assembly GCF_030028105.1). Classification (NCBI taxonomy): domain Eukaryota; kingdom Metazoa; phylum Chordata; class Chondrichthyes; order Myliobatiformes; family Myliobatidae; genus Mobula; species Mobula birostris. Next base: position 155,439,835 of record NC_092373.1, read on the forward strand.
ATTCCAGTAGGCACTCTAGTCTGATCAACTTGCTTATTTCAGGTTTAGTCCAATAAACTATTTTGAACTATTTCCAACTCATTTTCATCCATCCTTAAGCATAGGGATCATTACTGTACACAAAACTGTAGATTTGGTCTCATGAAAACCCATAACACCGAAACAAACTTTGCTAATTTGTACTGAGTTGCCATAGCAAATAATAATAACATCCTATTAGTTCTCATAATTACTTATTGTACCTGCATGCCTGCCTTCAGTGAATCATTCACCAGGACATCTGAATCCCTCCAACTCTCAGAGCTCTACAGTCTCAGACGTAAAATGCATCTTTTACTTTTCTGCCAGATTTCAAATTAACCACCAAGTACATGTAACACTAGTCATCCAACTGATGTGTCATGTAGTTGGTCGATGCATTGTTTGGCTTGTGGCTTGTACAGTATATCAGCTCATCTAAGAGTGCCTCGTGCAGATATAAGAAGACACTCTAAGTCGATAATTTAATGAACATGAGGAGCTCATGAATCAACTGTCTAACTGGGGGTCAATGGATGTCAATGCCACAAATCCCATAAAAGTCAAATGTTATATTATACCTAGCAGTGACAGACTCTTTTCATGGAGATAATGATTGCCTGCCACTTTTGTGACATGAATGTTACTTGATACTTATCAGACCATGTCTGAATGTTGATGAGGTCCTGCAATGCGTGCATGAACAGCTTCATTTGCTGAGGAATTGCAAATTGAATTGAATTTTGTGCAGACATCAGTGAACATCCCCACCTTTGAGGGAAGGAAGATCCCTGATGAGGCATTTTAAAATGGTTCTGTCCTGGCCGCTATCCTGAACATCTTCTGCAGTGACGTTTTGGGCTGGGTTAGTTGAACTACTGACAACCACAGCCATCTTCCTTGGTTCCAGCCATTGGAGGAATTTCTCTTTAATGCCCATTGACTCCAATTACACTAGGGCTCAGTCAAATACTATCTTGATGATAAAAGCAGTCTCTTTCCACCTTTGGAAACTAGCTCGTTAGTCCATGTTTAATTCAAAGTGTGATGAGATCTAGAGCTGAATGATATTAGTGAATCCCGAATTGGGCACTGGTGAATACATTCTGTGGCCACTTTATTAGGTACACTTGTATACCTGCGTGTTAATGCAAATATCCTACTAGCCAGTCATGTGGCAGCAAACTCAGTGCATCAAGGTTTGTAGACATGGTCAAGACGTTCATTTCGAGATCAAACGTTAGAATAGGGAAGAAATGTGATCTAAGTGACTATGATTATTAGTGTCAGATGGGGTGGTTTGAGCATCTCAGAAACTGGTGATCTTCTGGGATTCTTACTCACAACACTCTCTGAGTTTACAGAGAATGGTGCAACAAACAAAAAACATCCAGTGACTGGCAGTATCAGCAGTTCTGTGCCAAAATGCCTTGTTAATGAGAGAGGTCAGAGGAAAATGGCCAGACTGGTTTAAGCTGACATGAAGGTGACAGTAAACCAAATAACCATGCATTACAACAGTGGTTTGCAGAAGGCTGTCTCTGAATGCACGACACACCGAATCTGTAAGTGATTGGACCGCAGCAGCTGAAGGATGAACATATACTCTGTTGCTACTTTATTAGGTACAAGAAATACCTAAGAAATACGGTAGCAAAAGAAAAGTCGTAGTGGGGGATTAGTGTATTGTACGGTTTAGCATGCTTTGGTTCATAAATCTGGTTTGGTATGCTGAGATCAAATCTGGTTAAATATTGTCACATGCTCCAAGGTACAGTGAAAAACATGTCTCGAATACTGTTCATACAGATCGATTCATTATACAGTGTACAAGCAGAATAAAGTATAGCAGCAAAAGAGAAAGTTCAGTGCAGGTAGACATTAGGTGCAAAGCCATAGCGAAGTGCAGTGCAAGGTCAAGATTCCACCTTATCTTATTAGGAAACCATTAAATAGTTTATAACAGCAGGATAGAACATTCTTAAGCCTAATGTTATGTGCTTCCAGGTTTTGCTATCGTCTCCCCAATCTGAAGGGGAAGACCAGTGAGTGTCCATGGTGGGTAAGCTTTAATTATGTTGGCTGCTTTACCAAAGCAGTCCAAGTGTTCCTATGATTCAGATTGTGCTGTTCCTATCCCATGCCTTGTGCTTAAAGGATGCCAGTAGTTGTTCTTAACTCTTATTGTTGCAGTGTTCCCAACATCTTACCAACAACACACATAAAAGTTGTTGGTGAACGCAGCAGGCCAGGCAGTATCTCTAGGAAGAGGTACAGTCGACGTTTCGGGCTAAGACCCTTCATCAGGACTGACTAAAAGAAGAGCTAGTAAGAGATTTGAAAGCAGACCCAGAGCCTGCTGGCCCCGACGCTAGCAGACATGAACTTCAGATTGCGGCTCCTGCCATTGATCTCGCTGGCTCTAGCGCCCCAGGGCATATTCAAAACCCGGACGCCAGCAACGACCATGGACACCTTCAAAGCAATTGCGCAACCACTAACTGCGACTCCAGCCTTGAACTCCAGGCTGGGTCTTTATGTGCTGCTATTGTGACTCCCGTCTCCCCTTTCCCCACCACCACTCTGCAAACCCGTATCCCTCACATCCCACCGTCCACTCCTGGATCCTCAGAGGCTCCATCTGCCTCTCACCCAACCCTCCCCTCTCCACTGACACCTCCAGCCTCCCCCCTCCCCCTCTCTGATCCGAGCTCTCAAGATTCCAGCCTTGAACTCCAGGCCGGGTCTTCAGGTGCTGCTATTGTGACTCTTGTCTCCACCTCCCCCACCACCACTCTGCAACCCTGTCTCCCTCACATTCCATCATCTAATCCTGGGCCCTCGGAGGCTCCATCTTCCTCTCACCCCAACCCTCCCCTCTCCACTGACACCACCAGCCTCCCCCCTCCCCCCTCTGATCCCACTTCTCATCTGTGCCAGATCTTAACCATCTCCTCCAACATTCAACTCTTTGAGGCAGAATGCTCTGTCCTCAGTAAGGGCCTCACCTTTGTCCCCCTTCGCCCACACCTCAGTGAGTTCCGTGGTCGCCATGGCGCAGAACTCTTCTTCCGCCGGCTCCGTCTTCGAGCCTACTTCTTCGGCAAGGACTCTCCCACCCCCACCGATGACCCCTTCTCCCGTCTTCAACCCTCCTCTTCTTCATGGACATCCCTCTCTGGTCTTCTGCATGCTCTGGATCTCTTTATTGCTAACTGCATCAACCATCTCGACTTCACCACACCTTGTTCCCATTCCAACCTCACTCCTTCCGAACGCTCTGCTCTCCATTCCCTCCACACTAATCCTAACACCATAAAACCCGCCGATAAGGGGGGGTGCTGTTGTAGTCTGGCGCACTGACCTCTACCTTGCAGAGGCACAGCGACAACTCGCGGATACCTCCTCTCATTTACCCCTCAATCATGACCCCGCTAAGGAGCACCAGGCCATTCATCCGCTCAGGGGATCTCCCATCCACTGCTACCAACCTTATAGTTCCCACACCCCACACTTCCTGTTTCTACTTCCTACCCAAGATCCACAAACCTGCCTGTCCAGGTAGACCCGTTGTCTCAGCTTGCTCCTGCCCCACCGAACTCATTTCTGCATATCTTGATGCTGCTTTATCCCCCCTTGTTCAATTCCTTTCTACCTATGTTCGTGACACTTCTCACGCTCTGAAACTTTTCGATGATTTTAAGTTCCCTAGCCCCCACTGCTTTATTTTCACCATACTCCCACTTTCAAATCTCTTACTAGCTCTTCTTTCAGTTAGTCCTGACGAAGGGTCTCGGCCCGAAACGTCGACTGTACCTCTTCCTAGGGATGCGGCCTGGCCTGCTGCGTTTACCAGCAACTTTTATGTGTGTTGCTTGAAATCCCAGCATCTGCAGATTTCCTCGTGTTTGCATCTTACCAACAATGTTAATTTGGTAAGTTGCTTTATTATTTCCACATTTACTAAGGTAAAGTGAAAAACTTGTCTTCCATGCAGTTCATACAAATCAATTCATTATAATAGTGCACTGAAATTGTACAGGGAAATATTCAGAATAAAGTTTTACACCTACAGAAAATATGCAGTGCAGGCAGACAATAAGATATCAGATTATAACAAGGTAGACTGTGAGGTCAAGGGTTCATATTATTGTAGTAAGAAATCTTTCTGTAGTCTTATAACCATGAGGCAGAGGCTGTCTTTGAGCATTGTGGTTTGTGCTTTCAGGCATTTGTATCTTCTGCCTGATAGGAGAAGGCATGATAGAGAATGGGGTGGTGGTGTACTTAATTCTGCTGGCTGCTTCATTGAGGCAGTGAGAAGTATAGACAGGGACCATGGAGGGGAGGCTGGTTTCTGTGAGTGTGTCCATTACTCTCTGCAGTTTCAAGAGGCTGTGAGCAGAACAGTTGCCATACCAAGCCGTGATGCGTCCAGACGGGATGCTTTCTTTGGTGTATTGATAAAAATTAGTAAAGGTCAATAGGAACTTTGCCAAATGTCTTTAGCTTCTGAGAAAGTAGAGGCATTGGTAAGCTTTCTTGGTCATAGCTATGACTATTTTGCCTTGGCTTGTATCTCTGAATTGTGATCAAGTTAACACAAAGGTCACTAACGGACAAAGAGGAAACACAATGTATAAGGCATTGTGAGAGAGATGGGCCATGAAAATAACTGAATGTGATGGCTTGTGTTTTAGGGTGGAAGGTAGGAGTAACAGTCATCATTTCATCACTTGAGTCTTCATTCATTTAGTCTCCATCACCCTCTCTCCATCTCACAACCTCCCTTGTCTCTGTACTTGCTCATCTCCAGCATCTACCATTTTTAATGAAGTCTCATTACTCCTAACATTAAAAAGAAATACCTCTAGTTCAGACCAGATCTGCAAGGGTGTATTCAGTATCATTGCCACCATCATAACAGCCTCATTGCAAGGTCACTGTACCTCATATCTCTTCCTATTGTTTTGGTTTCAGAAGCAGAGGCAGAGAAACCAGGGGGCTCTTATCAATGTAGCTCAGCTCAATGACATGCCTTTCATGACTTTTCTACAAATGACAAATGATTGAAAGATCTCAAAGTAACCTAGCCAGTTGGTCATGTGTCAAGTTGGTAATGGATCTTTATTTTACTCAAATAGTGCTGTAGCAGTAATTTTTCTTTCCAATGGATGTGCACTGAGCAGTTTCATTGTTTTAGTATAAAAGGTAATTCTCATCAAAATCCTGCCTAAGCAGTTTTATCACACACATCACTGAAACTAAAGAAATCAGTGGAGCTGGATTGATTGCGCTGCTGCTAATCCACATGAAGGAGTGAGTGATTTGCCAATGCTGACATGTTGTTCAATCAGATTTTTCATTCTAATCAACAGTTCCAGTTGCCTGAGACCATGGAGACTTGGAATATGGATCATGTGTTCTCTCATTCTCTTGTGGTTCAGCAGTAGTCTAAACTATTTGATCTTGTTTGAGGATATAAAATCTTTGCAGGAAATACTATTTCAGAAAGGCTGTCATTATTGTTATGGTGTTAGGAAACATGATACAGCAATTAATTTTAAAGGCAATTTGTGTCACATTGTTGTAAATGAATGGAGAGAAAACGAGTCATTTTTTGAAGGTGGTACACTTGTCTTGTGAGGTAATGGACAAAAGTTAATACAATTCCAACTTAAATTATTGACCATTTGTTTCCAAAGCAGTAGTGTCAACCAGTAGCTAGATATGATCCTCCAAATTGAGATGCTTAACTTTCAACATGCAAACAAATGAATAGCAACATGAACGGAATATCTGGGATGTGGGTGAAGAAGGTAGCAACTCTGCTTCCCTGTTGAATGATTGGGGTTGTAAATCAGCATTGCAAGAACTCATCAGGGAGTGTCAACTTGAATTCAATGATCTATCAGGTATAGGAATAGAAATGAGGCAAGAGAATGCAATTGGATTAGCAGACAGAAAACAAAGTATAAAAAATAAATTCGATAGTTCTAAAGCCTCCAACAACAATTAATGCTTGAAAGAATGAGACACTATATTTACAATGATGGTTAACCTATCATGAGTTTAATGGTATTACCTTCCAAATACAGTAAGAGTGCCTTTCACAAGGCAAGATATATTTACCCAAAGCATAAGGTGAAATAAACCAGTGTAAGTGTCTGAGATTGTAAATTTAATTTTAAACCACATGCTTGTGCCTTCCCTTGCCTGAAGCTTCTGTACTAGTTTTGCAAATATATCGACAAGCACAATCAGATTCTTTATGCTGACAAATAAAGCAAAAGTAAGTATAATTCCTTCAGTAATAAATAAGAAAATTGTCATTAATTATGCTGCCAAATTGATACTTGTATCACTTTGTACTCAATAAACACAAGCTGTATTTTCCCATAACAGGTCACAGTTAAAAGTCTATTGTGAGGTAGCTACTGGGCTTATTTCATTTTTTCATATTACAAAACAAGCATTTTGTTTTGTTTCCATCAATACAAGATAACATTGAATAATTCTTTCAGAAACTCTTTGGTATGAGTGGCTGATAAATAGTTTCCTTCCAATATTGATTTGAAATGTCCTATTGAAGCATAGGGGAAGATCATCTGTAGATTGGACAACTACATTGTGTAATAGCTCTGTTCAGACTTTAAGCATGGCACAGAGATTCCACTCATCTGCAACTTTAATTATCCATCCCTCTACCCTTATGAACTTCCTGCCCTTGGTCTCTTACATTGTTCTTTGAAGTTCATCAGATGCTGAATGGTAGCAATTTATCTTTTAAAAAAGGATACTACAATACTCCAGACTCAACCATGACTTCAACAATAGTAGAGTATAGGCTGAATCATATTGGATTTACTCCACCCCTCACAGCATCACTATGTTAGCCCCACAGTTGTGCCCAAGACCATGCCACTGTAGCCATCTGGCTTAATCTTGTGGCAGTTGGGTGATCAGAGACATTTAGAAATGTTGAAACAATTAGTTTTTAACAATCTGAAAAAAAAATCAAAATTTATTTAATTTATAAATTCTTTAAACCTTGACAATGTTATAAAGTAATTGAAACATTATTATTAACTACAATAAATAATAACCAAATTACTGATCTTCACTTCCCTTTTTATTGAATGTTAGTGGCCCTTTGTGTCAATTATTTTACAATAAATATTTCAACCATTGGCTTAGATAATTGCAGATAATTCCTGGTCTCTTGCATCAATCTCAAATGTATTTTATACTTCCACACTGCAGTACACATACGCGCAATTCCAAATGTATTCACTACAGTTAGTGAATCTCAACAGATTGAACAAATAGCTGTTAGTCAGTTCCTGCCTAGTGTTTTCACTGCTCCTATATACGTCTCTTTAGAACCCATTAATTCTTTACTATTGCATTGCCATCCTTTACACCATTAATATTTTGGCATTGAATGCCTTTCATTCTATTCTAAATCTTGTTTTTGTTTCTTTTCCTTTTTACCCTTTCTCTATATTCCCTATGCTTACTTTATCTCAAATTTGGATAGATCATCCGTCTGAAATGTTAATTCTGTTTCTGTTTCCACAGATGCTGCCTGACCTGCTCAGTGTTTCTGCATTTTCTGTATTTTATTTGAATCCTCAATTAAAAGTTGTTAATGCGACAGAGGTGACAGCATAGAATTGTGACTTCCAGTAATGTCCAAATAATCCTAGTGAGCAATGCTACTATATTTCCAGAGAAATATTACTGAGTTTCCAGATTGGAGCTGGATCCCACTGGCCAGTCAATCTTCTAAGCAATTCTTCTAAGTAATTCTTCTAAGTAGTTATTCAACTCGAATTCTTCTGTCCTCTTTTTTGCCTGTTCTCATTGTCCCATCTTCCCTTTCGTGTCATTATTTATTATTGGATCTCATTGGGAAGACCATGTATTTATTGTTTGTCCATAGTTAGCTCATAAACCCTCCCACTGGCTTCTTGAAATTCTGTGGATCATGAGCTGAAGATGTTCCAAGTTTCAGGAATTTGGCTTAGATCCAAGAAGAAACGGGAATGTTGTACAAGTCAGTGTGGTAAGCGATTTGGAGGGATTCCTGGTAGCGATGGTGTTCTCACGCACCTTGGATGGATGAAGCTGTGAGTTTTAGACCATAGACCATAAGATACAGGAACAAAATTAGTCTATTTGGCCCATCAAGTCTGCTCTGCCATTTCATAATAGCTGATCCATTTTTCCTCTCAGGCCCAAACTCCTGCCTCCGTCCCCCGCCCCGTATCCCTTCATGCCCTGACCTATCAAGAATCTTGGTTTATTTCAAATAAACTTTTAGCGACCTTACAAACACAGTGTCAGACTTCTGAGATTCAGACTTGCACCTTCTTGATCTATGATTTCCCACATTGGAATTCCAATAGGCTAGCTTATTTTTGACTTTAAATTAATGATGATTTAAATTATGAAATGGATATAAGCTTGACTAAGTTACTTGAGGATATGACTAACAGAATAGATATGGGAGAACTAATGGATGTGAAGCATTGAGATTTTCAGAAAGCTTTTATAAAGTCCCACATGAGGTACACGTGAATTATGCATCAATGGATTGATAATTGGTTAATGGACGGATGGCAAAATACAGGAAAATGTGCATCTTTACTTTGGCTTGGCAGTTTCTATTTAGTGGTATACTGTAGTAATTAGTGTTTGGATGCCAGCTATTTAAAAAAATCATAAATATTTAAATAATTAAACCTATTCATAAACACATCAGAATTTAACTACATCTGCAGCGCATGTCTGACAAAAGGTAAATTGTTGAAAGAACAGACATTTGAGGGCTGCACGGAATTGCAACAGTAAAGATGAGGCCCGAAGTAGATCTGTCAGTTATTAGATAAATAGTGACTGTGATTACTTTAATGTGGTGACTGAAAATTTGATTCAACTGAGAGCAATAATGTGAAGAGTATTAGGTTACAGATGACAATGATTAATGCCACATTAACTTTTCACAATTTGAAGCAGAACACATCATGTTAATAATGCATTGAATACTTCTAAATAAAGCACGATGACACTGACATGAGGTACAAAACTGTGTCCTTGTAAATCAGATGTTGTACTTCAAAGAGACAGGGGCATCCTGAGAGAACACTTTGCTCCCTTGGCCATCTCCCTTCTGTTTACTAAAGCTGGTTTAGTCTTGCCTCAAAATGATCTGTTCAAGAGGCATGAATGGTGGATACATTGACAAATGTGAGACTGATAAGTACAATGCAATATTGATTCTTGGCTTGTGTTCAGTGACAGACCATTTCCATTGAAGGTAGTCTCTCCTGAAAAAGATGTTGTTGTCATCATCAGCACCAATGTAACCCCCGACATTCAAATGATTTCTGCTTCCCCATCACCTCTTCTGATTTCAGTACTTTCCCAGTACTCCAGGCTTGCTTTGCAGTGCAGCAGGAGATTTTGTGGATTGTACTCACTGTAGCTGCAGTGGATCATTGATAGAGAGAATGTGAATGAATCTGATAGCTTTGATCTGGATGGCGTCATTGGGGCTGTACTCATCATTCAGACAATGGTATTTCATCACACTTCTGACATGTTTTGTAGTTGGCTTTGTGGAATGAGAAGCAGGTCATCGCTTTTATTGACAAATCGTCACTCATAGAGAAAGATGCAACATAGAAATAGGCTCTTCGGCCCACTGAGTTTGTGCCAACCTCAAGCATCCATTTTCACACGAATCTCACTGTAATCCTTTCTATTCTCCCTGCACACTAAAGGTGATTTACAGTGGCAAATTAGTCTACCAACGCACAACTTTTTGCAAATGTGGGTGGAGTCAGAGCACCCAAAGTGAACCCAGCAAGTATGCAAAGACAGCAGAGGTCAGGATTGATCCCTGGGTCACTGGAGCTAAGCAGCCGCAGCTGTGTGACTGGGTCTCTTGTTGTTTATTATCTGTATTAATGATCCAGGTGATAATGTGGTGAACCGGATCAGCAAATTTGTGGATGACACCAAGATTGAGGACATAGTGGACAGCCTAGTAGGCTATCAATACTTGCAGCACGATTTGAACCAGCTGGAAAAAAGGGCTGAAAAATAGCAGATGGAACCCAATGCAGACAAGTGTGAGGGTTTGGACTTTGGCAGGACAAACCAAAGTAGGACTTGCAGAGTGAAAGGTAGGGCACTGAGGTGTGCAGTAGAACAGAGGGATCTGGGAGGACAAATCCATAATTTGGCATGTTTTAATGCATTTGGCCTTCATGATTTGGAGCATCAAGTGCAGGAATTAGACCGTAAGATATAGAAGCAGAATTACATCATTTGCCCATCAAATCTTTTTTGCCATTTCATCATGGCTGATCTAATTTCCACCTAGCCCCAGTCTCCTGCCTTTCCCTGTAAGTCTTCATGCCCTGACTGATCAAGAATCTATCAAACTCTGCCTTAAATACACATAAGAATTAACCTCCATAGATGCCTGTGGCAAGGAATTCTATAGATTCACCACTCTCTGGCTAAAGAAATTCCTCCTCATCTCTGTCAGCCAAGAATTTCCCTTGAGGAAACAATGTTGACTATGGCCTATTTTATCATGTGCCTCCAAGTACCCTGAGACCTCATCCTTAATAATCGACTCCAACATCTTCTCAACCACTGAGGCCAGACTAACTGGCCTATAGTTTCCTTTCTTCTGCCTCTCTCTCCTCTTGGGGTGATATTTGTAATTTTCCAGATTTCTGGAACCAGTCCAGAATCTAATGATTCTTGAAAGATCAATACGAATACCTCCACAATCTCTTCAGCCACCTCTTTCAGAACATTGGAGTGCACACCATCTGGGCCAGGTGACTTAGCTAATTTTAGACCTTTCATTTTTCCAAGAACCTTCGCTCTAGTTATGGTAACTTCACACACTTTGTGACCCCTGACACCTGCAACTTCCACCAAAAATCTAGTGTCTTCCACTAACTTCCCATTAATTTTTGCTCTATTACACGTTCTCTTTTTGACTTTTATGTTGGCTTTGATTTCTCTTGTTAGCCACGGTTGTGTCATCTTTCTTTTAGAATACTTCTTCCTCTTTGGGATGTACATATCTTGTGCCTTCCAAATTGTTTACAGAAATTCCAGCCATTGTTGCTTTGGCATCATCCCTGCCAGTATTCTTTTCCAATCAATTCTGGCCAGCTCCTCTCTCAATCCTCTATAATTCACATTACTTCACCATAATATAGATATGTATGACTTCAGCTTCTCTTTCTCAAATTTCCAGGTGAATTTGGTCATATTATGATCACTTTCCCCCAAGGGTTCTTTAGTTTTAAGCTCTCTAATCAATTGTGGTTCATTGCACAACACCCAAATCAGAATAGCTGCTCCTCTATTAGGCTCAACGATAAGCTGCTCTAAAATGCCATCTCATATGCACTCTAGAAATTCTCCCTTCTGGAACCTAGCACCAACCTGATTTCCCCAATTTACCAGCGTATTGACATCCCCCATGACTGTTGTAACATTGCCCTTTTGGCATGCACTTTCTATTTCCCATTGTAATTTGTAGGCCACATCCTTATTACTATTTGGAGGTCTGTATAAAACTCCCATCAGGGTCTTTTTACCCATGAAGTTCCTTAGCTCTAGGATATTATGTTGAAGCTGTATAAGACATGTTGAGGCTGAATTTGGAGTATTTTGTGCAATTCTGATTACTTCTCAACAGGAAGGATATCAGTAAGTTTGTAAGAGTACAGAGAAAATTTACAATGATGTTGCTAGGACTTGAGGAGCTGAGTTACAGAGAATGATTAAATAGATTAGGACTTTATTCCTTGGAGTGTAGGAGAATGGGGGAGTTCATATGGAGGTGTACAGAATTACGAGGGGTATAGATAGGGTTTATGAGAACAGGCTTTTTTCACTGCGGTTGGCTGAGAGTGGAACTAGAGGTCATAGATTTAAGGTGAAAGGTGAAATATTTAAAGGGAACCTGAGAGAGAACTTCTTCAGTCAGAAGATGGTGCAAGTATGAAATGAGTTGCCAGTGGAAGAGAGGGATGTGGGTTCAATTACAACATTTGAAATGTTTGGATGGGAGAAGTATGGAGGGATAGGATCTATGTGCAGGTAGGTGGAACTAGGCTGAAGAGCAGGTCCGCTTGAATTAGATGAGCCAAAGGGCTTGTTTCTGTGCTGTAGTGCACTAAGACTGACTCTAAAAGGTATTGTGACTGGAACCATGTGACTGGGCAGTACAGAGGTGCGTCTGGTAGAGCCGTTGCCTCACATTGCCTGAGAGTCAAGTTCAATCCTGATTTTGCGGCAGATTGAGCATTCTCCCCAAGACTACATGGGTTTCCTTTGCGTGTCTATTTTTTTCTCCACATCCAAATACAAGAGGTTGGGTGATGAATTGGCCACCTCAAATTGCTTCTAGAGTGTTGGTGTATGGTAGAAGGGGAGGTAGTTGAGGAAAATGTCGTGCAAATAACAAAAGAATTGATGCAGATTTAGTTGATACGCATGGCTGATGGTTGGCAGTGAAACAGATGGCTGGAGGGCCCTTTTATGGCTGGAATGACCACCGTTGTTAGTGGGTGTGTGGTTGTCATGTAGACACTTACTTTTAGAGTGTGTAGCTCCCGAGGGCACAGTTGATGTATATTCATTTCCTCATGGGTATTTCAAGTCAGACAAAGAAGGATTTATCTGTTGGCAACTGGTCAGACTGATGTAGTGATGAGTGACAAAATTCAAAACCATTATTTTTTTGACTCATAGAAATAGAGCTATGGTGAAGCCAGCGGCAAAACTGAGAAATACACACAGATGAAATACTCAAAAAGGATAATTATTAAAAAATGCATTTTAATTGTTTACACATGCAAATATTTTATTGTTTCTATTGCAAGGTACAGTATGTACGTATTTGATGAAAAAAACCTTTATTCAAAAGCCAGCGCAGAGTTTCAGTAACTCATAATAATATGCCATAGGGATTGCTGCAATACAGATCTGATGAAATATAAGTAACCTACATTTGTGGTTTAGTACAGTAAGTCTAATACGGTTGTAACCCATCATCTGCTGTTTAATTGCACTCGCCTATCTCCAGGAATATGATTGTAATGCTTTCATTAATCCAAATTAATTCTTAGAACTATAATGATTGAGAAAGTGACCTTTCCTCTAAGCTTGTGTTCCTATGGTGACTCCGTGCACATGAGCTTCCTGGTCTGGCAGTATGCTAGGAGTTTGTTTGTGCTTGCGGCAGTTCCAGTAAAATCATCATTTGACGTGAGGCTTGGAAGTAGAGGGAGAGAAAGCAGACTCTAAGAAAGGTCGGTTAGTTTAACTGTTTTGACAGGCAGATATGTTTTCTCCTCTTGTAAAGGGATGAGGGTTTTGCCGAATGAAGATGCTGTTTATTTTGTTATAAAGTATTAAGTTTGCTCCACTTGTCCAGGGAGTCTGAATGCTTTCTGAGACAGAAAGAAAAGCACAAAGAACTTGAAATGTAATTGTGCATGTTTCAACACTTGAGTGGTCTGTAGCTAAGCAGCTGGTAAGAACATTGGCCTTTGTCCCCAGACAGATCATTAATTTAAATCTCCAATTGTCGGAACAGCTAATGATTCTGACAACCTGGCAGGAACGTCTTTTCATATCTGCATGTCCCTTGGTTGTATGATCTGTCTGTTTTTAATAAAAGTAGATTTCTTTTGGGATTGTGTGTCATTGGTTATTAATTAAACAGACTTTATAAAGTACTGTTTAAGAAGGAAAGTGTTAAAATTATTGAAAATATTGAAAACTGATTTGCTGTGCTACTTTTCTGAATGTTTGCTTGTAAGACATTCTGTTGACATTGAAAATGTTAGTTCATAGCAAAGAAAGTAGACCTTTAACTAGATTGCCAATTACTTTGTAGTTTATCTAGATAATGGACAGTTTAATAAAACATATTTTATATATACAGTAATTATATGCTTACAACATATTTTCCTTGCATACTCAGTGGGATTATGATATAGAAATTGTACATTGCCATTGTTTAGTTGGCTTCCTTAAATTATAGAATCTGTTGTATAGATGTTAACAGGCTAATGTCTCCTGCAGAGAATTAGAGAACTGGAAGACAAGATAGAAATCCAGAAAAGGCAAATCAAAGAAATAGAAGAAAAGGTGAGCTTCTGATATTGTATAGTAATTTAATATTTGGATTTTGTAAAATCAGTTCTATGTTTTTTCTGTTGTAAAATGCAATTTTCAATTTTAATTTTATTGTGAATATATCTGTTATTGTGAATATCCTAAAATATCCTTGGATTGTGTCAGCAGATGAGAAGTTTGATTATTTGCATGTATTAACTGTCTTCCATCTTGTACTAATAATTTTCTCTTCTTTAAACTTTTCCTCTCCATTTCCTTGCTCCCACTTGTTACCTTTATTTTCTGATTTATGTTTATGTTTATGTTTTCAGTTTTTGTTTTTATTTCTGTTTTTCTCCTTAGCTTTTATCCTCTGGCCCTGAAGACCAGTCTTCAGAAGCACAGGTTAGTGGCCATGACTTATCATTTGTCAGTAACTAACACTTTATGGAAATATCTGTACTGATCACTCTGAACTTGAACAATTATTTATTTAGATACTTGCTTCTGTAAACTTACTGACCATTGGAATGAGATTTTGGCCACTTAACAAACCTAAGGAAAATCAACTGCATTTCAGATATAATGTATTTAAAAAGGCCTTTTCCCTATTGAACTTGAGTATGCAGCTAATCACAGCCAAAATTAGATTCCCCATTTGAGTTGTCTTTTGTTCATAATATTTTTATAGTGGAGGTAACTGTTTAATCATTGTCCTGAATTCCCTTTCTGATGAACATAGCTGTATAGGAAATACTTACACTCATAGCTGATGTATGGTAGGTTGCTCGGATGAAAAGATGAGGGCTGTTTGTTAACCAGCAACATCACATTGGCAGGAGCTGGTCAGCTTTGGTGGGAAGTAGCAGAGAGTGGTGATTAAAGACTTTGTTGTGAAAAATGTGCCTTGAAAATGGGCAGCAGTATTTACCCGTTTTTTTTTGCAATAGAAACCAAGGCATTTAACGTCCCACCAAATGGTGGTGGAGAACTTTGTAAAGATGCTTTAATTAGATTTGTATTGTTCAGTTGAGAGTCTAACTAAAATTCATTGCCACATATATAACGTTGAGTTCTTTTCCATATATGTACTTTTTCTTTGATACTTTTAAATTCCTGTTGGTTCCCCTAATTTCTTTAGCCAACTAGTCTGCAATTACCAGAGTTTAAATGTGGTCAATATCGTTCACAGTACACAACATCTCAGCGTTGTCTGTGTTTCTAAGTACCAAGGAGAGGGGGAAAATTGTTCACAGCACTGTCTCAGGTGGAAAATTACAACAGCTATTTTCAAATACTGACACTAACCAAACATTCCAATGTCATGGTGATGGCATTTTGCATTGTGCCTTCATCTTTGTGCTGATCAAGTCTCTTCTGTTGTTTTCAATTCTTCCATTTAACTCTTTCTTTCCTCAAGTGTCTACAAGGAAATCTGAAAGCAGAGCAGAGGGTTATTTTTGCAGACAATTAGTTCTTTTCTGTACTCCTTGGGGGCCAGTAGGAAAATAAATTGATCCTGACTTCTCAGGAAAACCTTTGGACTCCCATGTTTCAAACTCTACCTCCACTGTCCACCTCTCTCCACCCCACTGTTAATTCATGGTCCACTCACACCCACTCACCATTTACCTACAAGTATTAGTGATTTTACATTGTCTATGCAAAGATTTTATTGTTAGCATTGATATGTTCCAGTCATTTAAGTGAACTGGATTGCATAATTTAAAATGACCTCGATCAGTGTTTATTAAGAACATTCTTTATTTCATATAGCTATAGATAAAAAAAATTATCCTTAACACACTTATATGAATAGTTGGATTTATAATTGTGTCTTTATAGACCCTTGATAAAAATCTGAAAAAAAGTTCTAGTTTAAAAAAATATAATGCAAATTATTCTGATGGTTCAGTCAGTGCATGCAGTTCCCAGAGATTAAATCATGCTGGTTCATCATAATGAAGGGATTAATTGTCAACAGTCCAAGTATCCTGATGCTGTCCTTTTTGTGGAGTTCTTTGAAGCAGCAATGCAATTAGTCTCACTTCTTTGCTCTTTTCTCACAGCCCAGCAGAGTTTTCAGAGTTTTGTATGTAATTCCCTCTGGAGTTACTATTCCAGTGCTGTTCATGGTGTGCATTTCAGATTATAAGAATTTGCTGCATAAAAGATTGCTCACTGTCCTGAATCTTTTGCCTGTAATTTTAAATCTGTGTTGTATGGTTTCTGATTTTGCTGCCTTGATGTCCTGAAAAGAGGCTGGGTAGCATGATGCACTAAGTTGGATTGTGCTGGACTAGGCTAACTGTTTGGCATTACCACCACTTGGCCATGCTTACCCAGATGAACACAGAGGGGTTACCTCACTAGCTCATCACTTACTGGAGTTCTGCAGGATAGTCAGGTCATCAACTCTGATGGGAAGTACCAAAATAATAATATCAATTTTATGTATATAGCTCCTTTCATACATTAAGATGCAGATGCAAAATGCTTTACATAGATTGTAAAGGAACTGTAAATCAACATAGTCATATGAGACCAAATTAAAAGTCAGAAGTAAAGACTAACATATAGAATACAATGTAATTGAATACCCCAAATGATATAAATATAATCAACATTAACAGGCATTAAAAAATCCCATAAGTAGGCCAAATTTAAAATGTATGTTTTTTGAAGTGTTTTGGAGTGTTCCCTAGTACTAGCCCTGGCATATCTTAGTTGGCAGAGTATTTCAGATTTTTGAAGCATAAGAGTAAAAGGTCTCTCTCCCCTCCCCCCACTTTTAAAATCTGCTCCTCAGCTTTTTCTCTCCAGTCCTGCCAAAGGGTTTTGGCCTGAAACATCGACAATACTCTTTTCCATAGATGCTGCCTGGTCTGCTAAATTCCTCCAGCATTTTGTGTGTGTTGCTTAGATTTCCAGCATCTGCGGATTTTCTCTTATTTGTGAGCAAATTGGTCACTTTGGTCTCCTGCTGATCTGCAGCTCTGTGGCATTATTGTAAGGCTTTCTGGAACTAACCAATCTCAGCTTATGCCCCTGCATCTGAAGGATGACTTGTGTTTGGTGAAACCTTCAAGACAGTGCACATCCCTGAATGAACTGGTACTGGGTGTAGCTTGGAGAAGAAAAATGACTAAGCTTTGAGAAAATATTTTCCACTTGATTCTGAATAAAGTAAATCATATACAGTTTTGAAAAAAAAACTCATAAAATTTAGATATGTATTAATACTCAACTCGATTATACTTATTCATCCTTTCCATTATTAGATCACAAGAGAGCTCACAGAAGATAAAGCTAAGCCAACTGAGCAAATCTCAAAGTGTACAAAGCAACTGGAATATATTGAAGTGGAGGCATCGACCAAATTCCAAGCTTCTATTAGAGCCAAACGAAAACACAAAAAGAAAATCGATTCATGTACACATGCTAAATCCACGTTGGAAGAGTCCATTCAAAATTTTCAAATGCTTATCTGTTTAATGAATAGGAAGATCATTTCTGACAACAATTTGTTTTTAAACTACCAAGAAATAGTATAAGAAAATTCAAAATAACTGATACAGGAATGATGGGGAGCAAACTTGAAAAAACCCAGAGTGGTCAGGAAAAACGGCAAGATTCTGAAGATTCGAGCAGGATACACTTAGAGGAGTCACAGACTTCACAGGAGCAACTATTGGCTCCCCCAGAACCTGAGAAAAGAGAATATTTGGAGTCTTTTCCAGGCGAACAATTGATTGATTTAAATGTCAAAACTTTACAAGAGCACCTGATCAAACTGAAAGAGGAAAACAAATACAGAGGTGACAGAATAGCAAAACTTGAAGATTATATTTTAAAATTAGTGAATTTACTAAGTTTAGCAGAGTCCAAATTCAAAGGGAGTGAAGCTGTTGACAATCAGAAAATTCTTGAAGAGAAATTAAAGGAGTATGTAATTCAACAGGAAGCTAGAAATGAGGAGGCAGCAGCTCTGAGGAAAAAGCTGAATGAGATGCAACTTTCATGCCATCAACTTCATTTTGAGTGTGATGCTCTTAAAGGCAAGCTGGCATCTGTGAAAGAACTGGAATCACTAGATTCTCACAGCAGTGATGAAGAAAGTGATGGTAAACACAGTGCCAAATTGGAGCTTCTTCAAAGAGTCAAAAATTTGGAAGGACTTTTGAAGCTTAAAGACATGAATGAGAAGGAGCTGACAGAAACTGTCAAGGATCTTGAAGCCCAACTTTTGCAAAGCCAAGAGAATCAAAGACAGCTTAGCTCACGCTGTGCCAAAATAAACCAATTGACAAAACAAAAGGAAGATATTGAAAGCAAGCTAGAGGAGCGGTACAACCAGGTAGAGCAGCTACAGATAGACAAGGAAAATTCTGAAGAAGAGTACCAGGAGCAAATCAAAATATTGCTTGATGAGATCAGGGAGCAAGATGAGGCTCATTCCCAGCTTGAGATGATGAACAAAGATTTGCTTCAGAAAAATGAAGAGTTAGAAGCATGCAGAAACACACTTGAATTAAAAATTGCCAAATTAAAGATGGACCTGGAAGAGAGAGTGAATTGTGAGCTGAAATTAAAAAAGCAATATTCAGATCTGGAGAAAACAATCCGAGACTGGGAGCATTTTGAACAGCAAATGAATGAGCAGTTCAAGCAAGTAGAAGAGAAGAAAAATAACAAAATTAAAAATCTGAAGAAACAACTTATGGAGAAAGATGAAGTTTTGAGAAAGTCCTTGCAGGCAATGGAAGAACTCAAGAAAAGTGCCAAGAATGCTGAGAGCATGGTTCATGACCGACATGAAGTCTCTCCAGAGGTTCTCAAGGAAAAGACAGAACTTGAAGCTGACTTGAACAGAAAGACAGAGACTGAAATAGACCAAGCAGGATTCATTGTGAAAATAAGAAGCAGGTTCGAAATGGAGTTGAGCGCAAAGAGCAAAGAACTGGAACACTTCAAAGATGAAGCCAAACGTTTAACCGAGGAGATTTGTGAATTGCAAGAGCAACAATGGCAGCAAAAAGAATCCGAGAGGAAGTTGCAGGAACGAAACAGGATGCTGGAAGAGCTGGTAGAAGAGGTGCAGGAAGGAGAGACCAGGAACTTGCAGGAAAAAATAGCTCGGATGGAGAAGCTGCTCATTATGAAAGAAGAAACTGAGGAGAAATTTCAGGCAAGGATTTCTAATCAGGAGTCTCTTCTAAAAGAAATGGAAGAAACACAAGGAAAGCTGGCACAACGTAATGAAGAACTGGGTGCTAAACAACGTGTGATGAGTGAAGAACTGCATCATTGGAAAATTAAGTGTTCCAACCTAGAAAAGTTTGAAAGGGAAGTTAAAGTTGAAACAAGATGTCAGAGAGATAAGATAAAGGAATTGGAGATTGCTAAAACTAATCTGGAGGTGCAACTTCAAAAGAAAATCAGTGAGTTTAATGAGCTTGACATTTTGAGGAGAAAGGAGCAAGCAAGTATAACTGTAGAGCTCAACAAAAACATTGAAGACCAGAAGTTTCAAGTGTCTGTTTGCCAAGCAGCAAAGCAAAATATCGAAATGCAGTTGAAAAAGAAGACTAAAGACTTAGAAATTTCTGAGGCAAGCATTAAGAGCCTTAAGAGAAAACTTGAGGAGGCAGAAGAAAATCAGTGTGAAATCAGGAAATTAGAAACCATTCTTCAGCAGGAAAAGAAAGTACTTGAAACTCAACTTGCCAAAGAGTCTCAGATAGTCATCTCTTTGGAGGCCACGGTTAAAGAGGACTGCCAACAGTTACAAACCTTGAAAGGAGATCTGCACATGAAAGAAGCAGCTCTACAATCGCTGCAGGAGGAGAACTCGCTGCTACTGGCCAGAGTTCAAGATTTAGAACAGGTAGGCAGGGGGTGTTATTCAGCCTATAGCAAGTCTTTGAAATATAGAAAGTGCTGCAAGATGAAAGAAAAATCAGCTACATTTTATTGGATGACAGCGCAGGCACAAATGTTGAATGACCTAGTACATTTCCTTCTATTTCTTCTGATCTGCTTAGGCTTTGATTACCTGCTCAGTTGGGGTGAACTATTAATCTAATAATTACCTAATTTGGGCATTGATCCTAGTTTCCAGAACCTTAATGAGAAGGCTTTGGATGCCTGAAGAATGTAGGCACGTCCTGGGGCCTGGACGATGCACTAGGATGCCATCGACCTGCACCATGCTCTTTGCCAGTGTTCACTGACCGGATGATTACAAAGGCTTGATAGAGGAGAAACTCTTGTAATTCTTGCATTTAGCAATTTGTGACAGAACCTATAAGATGGCAAAAATGAGCCAGGGATGCCTACAATCTGTTCAGACATTGGGGACCTGGCCAACTCGTTCCGGATATCTTAGAGGAAAGTAGCCTTGTACTTAATATGAAGTATTATGACATAGGCCCTGATGACCCATTTTCTGGCTGGGGCAATGAAGTTCAGGAATATAAGACCATAAGATATAGGAGCTGAACAACTAGGCCACTCAAGCGATCCCGCTTTCCTGACATTTGATTATGGCTGAATTTTTATCGACCCCATTCTCCTGCCTTTTCCCTGTAGTCCTCAACCCCCTTATCAATCTCCACCTTAGATGGACCCAGTGACTTGTTATCCACAGCCCTCTGTGGCAATGAATTCCACAGATTCATCACCCACTGACTAAAGAAGTTCCTCCTCATCTCAGTTTTAAATGGATGTCCTTTTATTCTGAGGCTGTGTTTCTGAATCCTAGACTCTCTTACTAATTGAAATGTCTTCTCCATGTCCACTCCATCCGAGCCTTTTAGTATTTGGTAAGTTTCAATGAGATCCTCCCTCACCTTTCTGAACTCCGCTGAGTACAGACCCAGAAACACCAAAAGGTTCCTCATGTATAAAAGCCTTTCATACCTGGAACCATTTTCGATCTACGCCACACATGGACTGCAACAGCTCTGACATTTACTTCAGCAACCTGGCGCAGGAAGAAAGGACTGAAACTGCAAATAATATTAGAAAGGTGAGTATATCATGCAGGCACTTTGTCCTTATTGGTTAGTCTCCATGAGGTGCAGTGGCACAGCCAGTAGAGTTGTTCTCTCACAGCTCCAACCATCCAGTGACCTGAGGGACATCTTTTACATGAAGCAAGCTGCCAGAGGAAGCTGTAGAGGTGGGTACAATTATGAAGTTTAAAAGTCAGTTGGTCAAGAACATGGATAGAAAAGGTTTAGATAGATGTAGGCTAGATGTGGGGAAATTGGACTAGACATCTTGGTATGCTTGGGTGAGTTAGGCTGAAGGGCTTGTTTTCATATTCTGTAACTCTACAACATCATTCAGTCTCTCTTGGTCATCATAGCACAGCCCTATTTTGTGCTTACAAAATAATACTACATAGAACACTACAACATAGTACAGGCTATTTGGCCCACAATGTTGTGCCAACATTTTAACTTTCTCCAAGATCAATATAACCTTTCCCTCCTGCACAGTGCTCCATTTCACTGTCATCCCCATGTCTATCTAAGAGCCTCTTAAGTGTACATTAAAGTAGTTAGAAGTTGGTTCCTAAATATTATTTGTTTCCAAATTCTGATACCAATAACATGAAACATTGTAGAATAAAGGGCTGAATTGAAATCTTCCTCTGGGGGTGAGAGAAGCAGTTCAGAGACTATTTCAGTGACTCCCTTTTTAAGATTTGAATATAAAGGCTGTGCATTTGTAATATTGACACCTGATAGAAGCCTTCGAGTTAATGTAATGTGAAGGCTAATTATAAGGACATTGTTGGAGTTCACTGATGCTGTAATGTTAGAGCATTGTATCAATTGCACATGCCATTTGGCCCAATGGAAAAAACAGAATCATGAATAATGGAAGGGCATTTTTATGTCTTTGTTGGAAATGCCATTTAAACAGCAGGTGACCTCCAGTAAACTAATAAAGGTTGAATCAGAATGAAAATAACATGTTATTCAGAGGCAGGAAAGTCCTTGGCTAAACATCTTTCTTGGATTTTGTTGATTGCAATAATATCATAAGCAGAAAATGTGACACTGCAAATGGAGCCTTCTGTCAATACGCTGGAAAAGTTTAATTATCGCATTATCTCACCCAGGGAGGAAGGCACAAATCTACTGAGTGTAGACATAACTATTGGTACCTCTTGCCAATTGCAGGACCTGGAGGAGGCAAAGAAGGATGTAACACAACAAGATGAATGGGAGACCAAGAAGCGTGAAATTGATGACATTGACCAGAGGCTGGAAGACTTCATTCAGTCAGAGAAGATACTCAAAGAAACCATTGGCAACTTTGCAAAGACAGAGGCTTCTTTGAAAGAAAGGTAAAGAAAAAACACAAGCCATTAATTCTGCTTCTCTTGTTTCTAATGGTTTCAGACTAATAGCAACAAAGGGCCTGTGAGGAGGGGGAAAAATAGCTACAAATAAGTTTGAAATAAAGGGGGTGCTGTAGTAGTCTGGCAGACTGACCTCTACCTTGCTGAGACCCAGCAACAACTCTCAGACCCATCCTCTTACTTACCCCTCAAACAGGACCCCACCATGGAGCACCAGGCTATTGTCTCTCACACCATCACCAACCTTATTAGCTCTGGGGATCTCCCATCTACTGCCACCAACCTCATACTTCCCGAACCCCACACCTCCTGTTTCTACCTCCGACCCAAGAATCACAAACCCGCTTGTCTAGGTAGCCCCATTGTTTCAGCTTGTTCCTGCCCCACTGAACTCATATCTGCATACCTCAACTCTGTTTTATACCCCTTAGTTCAGCTCCTTCCTCCTACATCCATAACACTTCACATGCTCTTGATCTTTTCAATGATTCCCTGGCCCCGATCATCTTAGTTTCACTATGGATGTCCAGCCCCTATACACCTCCATCCCCACCGGGGAGGCCTCAAAGCTCTCCGTTTCTTTTTGGACACCAGACTCAAATAGTTCCCCTCCACCACCCCTCTCCTCCGTATCGCGGAACTTGTCTCACTCTTAATAATTTTTCCTTTGGCTTCTCCCATTTTCTTCAAACTAAAGGCGTAGCCATGGGCACTCACATGGGTCCCAGCTATGCCTGCCTTTTTGTTGGCTACGTGGATGTATGTTCCAAGCCTGCACTGGTGGCTGCCCCCACTGTTCCTATGATACTTCGATGACCGCATTGGTGCTGCTTCCTGCACCCATGCGGACCTCGCCAACTTCATTGATTTTGCCTCCAACATCCACCGTGCCCTCTAATTTACCTGGTTCATTTCTGACACCTCCTCCCCTTTCTAGATCTCTCTGTCTCTATCTACTGATATCTAATATAAATCCACGGACTCTCAAAGCTACCTGGAACTATACCTCTTCCCACCCTGCTACTTGTGAAAACACCATCCCCTTCTCTCAGTTCTGCTGTCTCCACGGCACCTGCTGTCAGGATGAGGGTTTTCATTCTAGAATGAAGGAGATGTCCTCCTTCTTCAAGGAAAGTGGGTTCCCTTCCTCCACCATCAAGGCTGTCCTCAACCGCATCTTTTCCATTTCATGCACATCTGCTCTTACCCAATTCTCCCACCACCCTACCAGGGAAAAGGTTTCTCTTGTCCTCACCTACCACCCCACCAGCCTCCACGTCAAGGAAAAAGTGTTAGGCAAACTCAAAGGCCTTAGGGTGGATAAGTCACCTGAGCCATATAGACTACATTCCAGAGTCCTGAGAGAAGTTGCTGAACAGATAATGGATGGATTGGACATAATCTTTCAAGAATCTCTTGATTTTGGCATGGTCCCAGAGGACTGGAAGACTGTAACTGTCACTCCACTCTTTAAGAAAGGAAGGAGGCAAAAGAAAGGAAATTATAGACCAGTTACCCAAACCTCAGTGGTGAAAAAGTGTTGAGTCTATTATTAAGGATGAGGTTTCGAGGTACTTGGAAACTAATGATAAAATAAGTCAAAATCAGCATGGTTTCTTTCAAAGGAAATCTTGCCTGACAAATCTGTTAAGGGTTCTTCAATGAAGTAACAAGCAGGGTGGAAAAAGGAGAGGCAGTGAATGTCATTTACTTGTATTTTCAGAAGGTGTTTGATAAGATGCCACACATGAGGCTGCTTAACAAGATAGCATCCCATGGCATTACAGGAAAGATACTGGCATGGATAGCAGAATGACTGACAGGCAGGAGGCAGTGAGTGGGAATAAAGGTGGCCTTTTCTGGTTGGCTGCCCGTGACTAGTGGTGTTCCTCAGGGGTCTGTATTGGGACTGCTACTTTTCACATTACTTGTCAATGATCTGGATAATGGAATTGATGACTATGTGGCAAAGTTGTGATATGAAGATAGGTGGAGGCGTAGGTAATGCTGAGGAAGCAATGTGATTGCAGCAGGGCTTAGACAAATTGAAAGTGGGAAAGAGAGTGGCAGAAATGTTGGGAAATGTATGATAATGCATTTTGGTGAAAGGAATAATAGTGCAGACTATTATCTAAATGGGGAGAAGTTTCAAACATCAGAAGTGCAGAGCGACTTAGGAGTCCTTATGCAAGACTCCTGGAAGGTTAATTTACAGGTTGAGTCTGTGATGCAATGTTGGCATTTATTTCAAGGTGAATAGAATCTAAAAGCAAGAAGTTAACACTGAGCCTTAGAAGACACTAGTCAGGCCGCATGGAGGATTGTCAACAGTTTTGGGTCTTGGGTCCCATATCTCAGGAAGGATGCGATGTCATTGGAGAGAGTCCAGAGGAGGTTCACAAGGATGATTCCGGGAATGAAAGGGTTAACACACGAGGAGCGTTTGGCAGCTTTGGAACTTAGAAGAATGCAGGGGGTAATCTCATTGAAACCTACTGAATGTTGAAAGGACTAGATAGGGTGGATGTGAAGAGGATGTTTCCTATGGTGGGGGAACTGGAGGGCACAGCCTCAAAATTGAGGGTTGACCCTTTAGAACAGAGGTAGGGGGAAAATTTTTTTAGCCAGAGAGTAGTAAATCTGTGGAATGTAGTGGAGGCCAAGTCCTTGGGTATATTTAAAGCAGAAGCTGATTGTTTCCTGTTGAGTCAGGACATCAAAAGATATGTCAAAAAGGCAGGTGTTTGGGGTTGAGTGGGATCCGGGATCGGCTCTGATGGAGTGGCAGAGCAAACTCAATGGGCTGAATGGCTTAAATCTGCTCCTATGCCTTATGGTCTTGTGAATTACTCACTACATGTCTCCCTTGTCCGTTCGTCCCTCCCCACTGATTGCCCTCCTGACACTTATCTTTGCAAGCAGAACAATTGCTACACCGGTCCCTACACCACCTCCCTCGCTACCATTCAGAGCCCCAAACGGAGTTTCCAGGTGAGACGACCCTTCACCTGTGAGCCTGTTGGGGTCATATACTGTATCCAGTACTCCCAGTGTGGGCTCCTGTATATTGGTAAGACCCGATGTAGATTGGGAGACCACTTTGTCGAGCACCTATGCTCCGTCTGCCAGAAAAAGCAGGTTCTCCCAGTGGCCAACCATTTTAATTCCACTTCCCATTTCTATTCCGATATATCTATCCATGGCCTCCTCTACTGTCGCAGTGAGACCACACTCAGGTCGGAGGAACAACACCTTATACTTTGTCTGGATAGCCTCCAACCTGATGGCATGAACATCGATTTCTCAGATTTCCAGTAATGGCACACTCCCCTTCACCATTCCACATCTTCTTTTCCCTCTCTCACCTTATCTTCTCGGCTGCCCATCACCTCCCTCTGGTGCTCCTCCCCCTTTTCTTTCTCCATGGCCTATTAGATTCTCCCTTCTCCAGCCCGGTACCTCTATCACCAATCAACTTCCCAGATCTTTACTTCACCCCTCCCCCTCACGGTTTCACCTATCTTGTTGTATTTCTCTCTCTCTCCCTCCACCTTTTAACTCTACTCCTCATCTTTATTTCTCCAGTCCTGCTGAAGGGTCTCGGCCTGAAACATTGTCTGTACTCTTTTCTATAGATGCTGCCTGGCCTGTTGAGTTCTTCCAGCATTTTGTGTGCGTTGCTTGAGTTTCCAGCATCTGCAGATTTTCTCTTGTTTCAGCTGTTCTTCTCTGCTTTTGGTTGGGAACACCAGGTCAATTACATAAGCGCTCCCATTTGAGACTCATAGTGCAATTCCCTTATTCAGACTGTAGCGGAAGCTAAAAGTGTCAGATTCCTGGGATCAATATAATCATATTGATAGTTATCCATGGGGAATTTTCAAAAAGAATAATCTTAATTACTAAATAGATTTAGAATATCATAAAAATGGTTAAAATGTTCAGGCTAATGGAGAAATAAGTATTTTTGGACTGTTTTTTCAGCAAGGCAGTGCAGGCACAGTGGGCTGAAGAGCCACCTTCTGCATGAGTTTAGATTTTGTGTATTAAGATGCCAAAGCAAAGCTATGGTGACGCAGCTACAAGACCTGCTAGCTCACAACTCCGGTCTTAGGTTTGATCCTGATCTCCAGTAATATCTATGTGGAATTCACATTCTTCCTGTGCCTGTCAATTTTACTGGGCATTCCATTCCTTTGCGTATCATATCCCAATGATATGCAGGTTGGTAGATTAGTTGGTCGCTATAAATTGCCACTGTAGATGATTGATAGAATTTGAAAGGTATATGGAGTGTAGTTGCTTGATGTGAAGCATTGACATAATGGCCTTCAAAGTGCTGTTTCTATGACCTCTTGATTGATTCCATGACCTCTTAAATCCTTATAAAGTTAAATCTAACATTAGTACATGAGGGGAGAATTATGCTCTTGAGGGCAAGTTTGTTAGAATAGTTGGTTTAATTGTCCAGCAATTAGGAGTGGCTACAGTGAATGCTATCAGTGATACTGCCAACTCACCTACGACAAGAATCTAACTTAAGAATTGATTAGGTTTTTTTTTGACTCATTGCAGTTTGTTATGACTGTTTGATTATTTAGAATTCAAGATCTGGAATGGTCAAAACAAAAGCTTCTGGATAAAATCAATGAGTTGACTTCCAAGTCACAGCAATTGACAAGCAATGATTCACAGCTTATAGAAAAGCTCCGATGTCTACAGCTTTCAGAGAGGAACCTCAGAACTGTGGTAAGGCTAGCTGTAAATCTTGGGTCTCAGTTTTCTTGCTACTCTGATGTTTCTGCATCACAGCAGCTATTCTCACCCTGTGAACCATATGAAGGTTCTTCAGTGTTGGTTGCAGAGAGGGTTAATAGGCATAGAATCATGGTTCATCTCCTGAACATTATAACCCCATCACCACCACCAAAATCTGTCCATGCAATCTACTGAGGAAGAGAAGAAAGTCTTTGGTTAATAGAAGGGAAAAAGAAGCTGTCACTTGTTTGCAGCTTCTTAAATTATTTTCCTACCTCTAGTTTGAAGGCTGGCAGAATGCATTTGCTTAATAGATTTCAGCAAACTCTGCACACACAAGGTATATCTTCTCTGTACAGTTTCAGTTTCCCACTTTTACAATATTAGGTTGAGGTTAAACATGCATTAGAGGAACAGCACCTTATATTCTGCCTGGACAGTCTCAAACCTGGTGGTATGAGCACTGAACTCTCCAACTTCCAGTGACAACCTCCTCTGTTCCTTTTCCCTTTACTCTTTTCTCTCTCCTCTTCAAACTGGCCCCCATCACCATACCGCTTTGCTGCCTCCCATCTGCCCGTTCCCCACACATGTCTCAGACCTATTCCCCTTCCCACCTCCCTCACTTTATTCCATGCTCCACTTTCTCTGATCAAATTCCATCATCTTCAGCTCTCTGTCTCTTCCACTTATCACCTTCTGCTCTCTGAATATTTCCTACTCCCCCTTTCTCCATTTACCTTACTCCCCTCACCTGGATCCACCTATCACCTGTGAGTTCTTGCTCTGTTCCTTCCCTCCACCTTTAAATACTTGCCAGATAAAGTGTCCATTCCAGATGAAGGGCCTCAATCTGAAACGTTGACTGTCCATTTCCCTCCATAGATGATGGCTGACCAACTGAGTTCCTCTAGTGCTTTTTTTTGATCCAAATTCCAGCATCTGCAGCGTTTGGCAGCATTGTAGCTTAGCAGTTAGCACGATGCTTTACAACACCAGTGATCACCCACTGGGGTTCAATTCCCACTGCTTTCTGTACGGAGTTTGTACGTTCTCCAGTTGACTGTGTCTGCTTCCTCCAGATGCTCCTATTTCCTCCACATTCTAAAGATGTATGGGCTAGGGTTAGTACGTTGTGCCCATACTCTGATGGCACCAGAAGCGTGGTGACTCCTGTGGGCTGCCTCCAGTGTCGTTGATGCAAAAGATTCATTTCACTGTACGACATTTTTCAATGTTTCTATGTGCATGTAACAAATCAAGCTAGTCTCTTTATCTCATTTGTCTCTCAAAGAAAAGCTCTGATTTTCAATAGAGCTTGCCTTTGGATCTATTCCATCTGCCTGATAGTTCAGCTGGTTTAGTACCTCATTAGAAATGGAAGCTCACTAATACAACACTCATTAAGTTATGGACCAGGATTTGCATCCACAACAATTTGACCCAGAGGCAGGAATGCTACCCAGGTGAAGAAAGAGGGTGCTACTCTTTTGACAGAAACAATGACTGGGTACATTGGCAAATATTGCAGCCAATTTGCACACATCAAGTTTCCTAAACAACAATGATATAAGTGACTAGCTAACCAAGAGTCGTGCAGAAATAGGCCCTTTAGCCCACATCACTAATACAGGTCGACCTTCACTAATCCGGCACCATTGGGACCTGAGGAGTGCCGGATTAGTGAAAATGCCGAATTACAGAAGGATCACATTAAACATAATCAGTGCCGGATTATCGAAGGAACCGGATTACAGGTAGTCAGATTAGTGAAGGTCGACTGTAGTGTACACTTGTGATAGTCGTAGTCATACTTTATTGATCTCGGGGGAAATTGGTTTTCGTTACAGTTGCACCGTAAATAATAAATAGTAATAAAACCATAAATAGTTAAATAGTAATATGTAAATTATGCCAGGAAATAAGTCCAGGACCAGCCTATTGGCTCAGGGTGTCTGACCCTCCAAGGGAGGAGTTGTAAAGTTTGATGGCCACAGGAAGGAATGACTTCCTATGACGCTCTGTGTTGCATCTCGGTGGAATGAGTCTCTGGCTGAATGTACTCCTGTGCCCAGCCAGTACATTATGTAGTGGATGGGAGATATTGTCCAAGATGGCATGCAACTTGGACAGCATCCTCTTTTCAGACACCACCGTCAGAGAATCCAATTCCATCCCCACAACATCACTGGCCTTACGAATGAGTTTGTTGATTCTGTTGGTGTCTGCTACCCTCAGCCTGCTGCCCCAGCACACAACAGCAAACATGATAGTACTGGCCACCACAGACTCGTAGAACATCCTCAGCGTCATCCGGCAGATGTTAAAGGACCTCAGTCTCCTCAGGAAATAGAGACGGCTCTGACCCTTCTTGTAAACAGCCTCAGTGTTCTTTGACCAGTCCAGTTTATTGTCAATTCATATTCCCAGGTACTTGTAATCCTCCACCATGTCCACCCTGACCCCCTGGATGGAAACAGGGGTCATCGGTACCTTAGCTCTCCTCAGGTCTACCACCAGCTCCTTAGTCTTTTTCACATTAAGCTGCAGATAATTCTGCTCACACCATGTGACAAAGTTTCCTACCGTAGCCCTGTACTCAGCCTCATCTCCCTTGCTGATGCATCCAACTATGGCAGAGTCATCAGAAAACTTCTGAAGATGACAAGACTCTGTGCAGTAGTTGAAGTCCGAGGTGTAAATGGTGAAGAGAAAGGGAGACAAGACAGTCCCCTGTGGAGCCCCAGTGCTGCTGATCACTCTGTCGGACACACAGTGTTGCAAGCACATGCACTGTGGTCTGCCAGTCAGGTAATCAAGAATCCATGACACCAGGAAAGCATCCACCTGCATCGCTGTCAGCTTCTCCCCCAGCAGAGCAGGGCGGATGGTGTTGAACGCACTGGAGAAGTCAAAAAGCATGACCCTCACAGTGCTCGCTGGCTTGTCCAGGTGGGCGTAGACACGGTTCAGCAGATAGACGATGCTGTAATGCAAATAAGTATTTTATTGCACAAGTGCATTACTTGCACTACAGCATCACAGATGTATCATTCCAGTGATCCAGATCTAATCTTGACCTCCAGTGCTTCTGTGTGGACTTTTGCATGTTCTATCTTTGACCATGTAGATTTCCTTCAGGTGATCTTGTTTTCTTGCACATCCCAAAGAAGCGGGTATACTAATTGGTCACTGTCAATTGCCCCTAGCATGGGTGAGTGATAGAATCTGAAGTAAATGTAAGGGAATGTGGAGAGAATAAAATGGGAGGAATGAAGAGTTAGTGTAAATGAATGTGTGATTGTTGGAACAGACCTTGTGAGCTGTTGCCATGATATGACTCTTGGCTAGCAGAGTTACACAATTCTTTATACGTCTATCTATTTAATTCATGAGAGATGACCTTATTTTTCATTCTTAATGTTCTTTGGAATTAGAGGATAAGTGCCCGGTTCAGTGCTGTATGCGAGGAGGTAGAAACAAACCGGACCTGGAAGTTTCTTTAAGGGATGTAAATGAACCAGATGTTTTCTTTTAAGATGATCCAGCCATTATTACGTCATTAAATTCTGGACTTGCTTTATTAATCGAGTTTAAATTTCTGTTCCGGTGTGGTGATATTATGACCTCATATTTCTGGATATTTCTTCTAATGTGCAGATTACTTAAACAATTTCTGTTTAACCAGCCAGTGCTCCTGCACCCCAACAGATGAACTGGACTAATGAGGTCTTATTCTATTCCTAGTAGTGTTAATAAACCAGCAGCTGAGTTTTCACAATATTAGTGGCTAGTAGTGTAAATCAAATTTCCTAATATTTTTACAATGAAACTCCACTCACTAAAATATGTTCCCCTCATCACCAACCAACTGGCATTAGGGTGTGTTGCTATTGTGGGTTGTTGAGGTTGTCCCAGGGATTCCTAAACTTTGTTAGGCGTTTCATGGCTCTGGGGCAGCTAGCATGCTGAACATACCTATATTTATTTATATTTTTCTTTGCAAACTGAATCTTAAATTATCTTAATGCTAATTAAAACCTCAAAGCCAGCTCTGTGTGACCTGGAAGGGCTGTGCTCCCCAGGATGGAATCATCCACATAAGTCGTATGAGAAAGGACAACATTCAAAATAGAAATATTTATTTCCATTTATCTAATGAGAAGCTTCTAACTGGGAAAACAGATAAGGACAATGCTTGTTAAATGTATCTCTACATGTAGGACATCATGTGACAGGGCAATGGAGTTTCTCCAAGTTTTTGTGTCTTATTTATAGTCAGAAAAAATGTGAACAATAATAGCAGCATAAGACTGGTTTTATTACTGCTATTGTTTCTAACTTCACAAAATGTAAGGGGAAATATTTACTGAATTCCAGAAGAATTTGATGAATCCATTTAAGACCAATGAATAAAAAGCTAAAATAAAAGTTACAATCAAAAAATAAACAGACTAAAAATCATTTCAGCCAAACATAAGGAAGTATCAAAATTAGAATCAAGTTTAATATCACTGGCATATGTCATGAAATATGTTGTTTTCTGGCAGGAGAACAATGCAATACATAATAAAAAAACCCATAAATTGCAATAAGAAATATATATATATATATATATAAAATATTATAATAAGTAACTTATACATATGTAATTCTTTATATATATAGAAAATTAAATGTGTAGTGCAAAATAGAGAGCAAAAAAATAGTGAGGTAGTGTTTATCAGTTCATTGTCCATTCAGAAATCTGATGGCAGTGGGGTAGAGGTAGAAGTTGTTCCTCAAACATTGAGTGTGTCTTCAGACTAGGCTCCTGCACCTCACCTTGATGGTAGCAATGAGAAGAGGCCATGTCCTGGGTGATGGTGGTCCTTAATGATCAATGCCCACCTTATTGAGGCAATGCCTTTTGATGACATCCTCAATGCTGGGGAAACTAGTACCCATGATAGAGCTGGCTGACTTTGTAACTTTCTGCAGCTTTTTCCAGCCCTGTGCACTGGGCCCTTCATACCATCCATGCTGATGCAACCAGTCAGAATGCTCTCCACGTAACGTCTTTAGAAGTTTGCA
Source organism: Mobula birostris (assembly GCF_030028105.1). Classification (NCBI taxonomy): domain Eukaryota; kingdom Metazoa; phylum Chordata; class Chondrichthyes; order Myliobatiformes; family Myliobatidae; genus Mobula; species Mobula birostris. Next base: position 155,472,227 of record NC_092373.1, read on the forward strand.
TGGGTCTTTGGTGACATACCAAGTCTCCTCAAGCTCCTAATGAAATATTGCCACCATCATGGCTTCTTTGTTATTGCATCAATATATTGGGCCCAGGATAGATCTACAGAGAAATTGACACCTAGGAACTTGAAACTACTCACACTTTCCACTGTTAATCCCTCAGTGAGGACTGAAGTCCACAACCTTTTCCTTGCTCTTACTAACATTGAGTGCAAGGTTGTTGTTACGATGCTACTCAACCAGCTGATCTGTTTCACCACTGTACTGTTGACCAGAAGGTTGGTAAAATATCTGTAATTTACAGTGGAGTTTTTAAGTACATGTAAGAAAAGATAGGCTTTTGTCCTTTTGCTGAAAATCTTTCCCCTAGACTTCCACCGCAGTTTTATCGGTTCTGAATTGAATCTTCATATTTCTTCCACCGAGGGGCAGAAGGGATCTGATGGGAGAGTTGTGGGCAACTTGTTAAGAGGTCTGTTCCTTCTACTGGTTTGTGGCTCTCAACGCATAGACTCTGGAATCTCAACGCCACCCCAAACACTGCTCCTTCTGGTCACGTGTTAGAGATTCCCAGGAGCCAGTGAGGATAATGCATTTCTTCATGATGACTTTAAGCATGTCCATGGATCTTTTCCTCCATCTGTCTGGTAATTTCTTTCCATGTGTAATGAAGGTCTCAGTGCTGGGGATGTTGGCCAGAGAGAGGACAAGAAATAGCAACCAAACCAGTGTTGCTGCCTCCAGCTTGACTGACTTGCCGTGAAGTTGGAGGCTTTTGCAGAAACAGCCTTGATCATATCTTTCTAGTGCTGATAATAACAGGAGATATAAGCCCTAATGGCTACTTCCCCATCCCACCCACCACTGCTTCCAATTGGAGTACTAAATATTTCAGCACGTCCACTGTATTTAGTTTGACTCCATCAATAATTGGGAAGTCCATATAGTTTAAATAATGGTTAGCTAACAAGCAGAGATTCTTCAACACAAGCAATCATGAAGGTTTACTTTGTTGGAATATTAATGTTTAGCATCTACCAGTTTCAGATTATGTGTCTGATATTTGAATATTAGGCAGGACAGCATCTAGGCTTCTCAATCTGCCAATTTCATGCTGTTCTTTCTATTTTTATGGTGTCTGCTTCTCAGCATTACGTTCTTGCTTGCTTTTCCTGGTTTTGTCTCTCAAGTAGAATCCAGAAGTAGGTAAACATGCCGGTAAATTGGCTCAATGATTTTGTTCCTGGCACTTACAACAATTCTTGTACAGTGTATCGCTCTTGTTTATATTTTTCTTTTGACTTCCGATAATAGGTAGAAAGGTGAAACACCCGTAAAAAGCACAGAGAATCATAACACCTAGTAATTATGATGAAGCATTTCTAATGGTTTATTATTTGAAGTCTCAAAGATTTATTGAAGTTACATACTGGAATTTTTTCATCATATCTTAAAGAAATGCTAACTAAGCCAGGGCTGTTGCCTCCAGCTCCACTGACCCAGATTTGACCCTGACCTCTCCTTGCGACTGCCTTAGTTCCCACAACTATTTCAGTTTCCTCCCACATCCCAAAGGCAGATTAAATCACCACTGTAAGTTAATGTAGGCAAGTGGTAACAGCAGCAAAGAGAAAGAAATAAGTTGTAGTGTTGCAAAAAAAAAGGAAAGGAAGAATTGGACTGATAGGACTGCTCCGTTGGTAGCCTGCATGGATCTAGTAGGCTAAATATCCCTCCTGTGTCATAAAAAGTTAAATTCATTCAATGAAACAAACAAAATCAGGGAGCAGTTGTAAAGTGCATGAAAATATTGGTAGAAATGACCACCGCATAGATCTTGTGCAGAATAAGTAACTTTGACAAATATCATTGTCATATAATGGCAAATTGGATTAAAGAAAAGCAGATCTGATAGATGGAATTGAGGTAATATGAGCATTAACGAGAGCCCATTCTCCCTTTTAATCTCTAAACATATAGTCTATGTATCTTAACAGTTAAAGTACGTTAGTCTTCCAACTTCTCTGATGAGCATCAAATTATCACAAGCAATTTCTGAACATCAGAAAAAAACAGCAATATTTGAGTGATTTAATTTTGTGTTTCACATTTTGTTCTGACAGTAACTGCGAGGACAAATTTTGCGACTAGCTTTGTTTTACTTGTACTAATATTATGGCTAAATATGGTGTTTACCACAATGGATTGATGTTGTGTTTGAACAATAATCATAAATCACTTCTTTTTAAAAGCTTACTAATAAAGAGAGTACTGAAGAGATGCTGAAAGGTAATGAAGGACTACTGAAAGGTAAACTCTGCCGCTTGCAAAGCCAATTGAGGATGAAGGTGGATGAAATGAATAAGCAGTCTGAGTACTTTGAACACTATAAACAAAGGCAGCAACAGCTAATTATGAAACTGAGAGAGCGCGAGCTGTCCTTGCAGAACCAAATCTTCAAACTGGAAAGAGAGAAAATTGATTTAAGTGCCACCAGTATAGTCCTAAAAACTGAGCTACAACAAGTTACTGCAAAGCTCACAAAGCTGGAGAAAGCACACATGAGGAGGAGTAGAGATCGTTCAGAGCATGATACAGATCTCACCAACATGGAAAGCTGCGTATTGAATGGAGAGGATCACATTAAAGAGCAGATTCTGGTCCTTCAGAATGACTTAAAGAGGCTTTTAGAAAAAGAAGCAGCAAATAACCAGGAAAGGGAGCAATTCCAAGAAAGACTTCAACAAGCTGAGGAAAATGAGAGCTTCCTGACACATAAACTAGAAGACTTCCGCTCACGGATCCATGAACTGAAGTTATCAGAGAGCAGCCTGCAAGAGCAAATCGAGGACCTGGAAGAAGAGAATGAGAAACTCAGAAAAGATCTGAAAGATGTACAAGAGCAAAAGAATTACCTGAATGTGCTGGACTGTGAAGAAAAGCTGGGGAATTTAGCGCAGGATGAGCATACAGTGAATAAAACGTCAACAGTAAGTACCATTGCTGCAAATTATGAGAAATCTTCATGTGAGGTTTCTGTTTTCTGTTTGCAATGTTTCACATGAATTTCTGTTAATTTAAAAAAAAAAGTCTTGACTCCAAAAAGACGATTTATTTTTATGTTTCTCTCTATGTCTCATCTTTGGAGACTGCTAATGATAGCTATGATCCTCCTGTTGTTCATTTGTTCATTAAGAATGTGAGGGAAGGTAGGAGAAGGAAAAGAGGACGGCAGAATTTCAGAGTTAAAATTCAGAAGGACAAGTTCAAGTTTATTATCATTTAACTGTATACATGTATACCACCAAATGAAACAATGTTCCTCCGGACCAATGGGAACAATACAGTACATATAGCGCACACAAACACTTAATATAATATTTCCAAAAATAATAAAATATATTCTAGAATATTAACATTTAGTATAAGGTGCATTTATGACAAAAATTAAAAAGTAAATAGTGTAACACTACTGGTGCTTTATAAGCAATGAGACCTTGGTGTTTGGGAGGGAGTTCGGTAGTCTCATGGCCTTGGGAAAAAAGCTATTTCCCATCCTAACAATCCTTGTCCTGATGCTACACTACCTCCTGCCTAGTGGGGTTGTGGGTCAAAGACATTGTGGGACAGATGGGAGGGATCCTTGACAATGCTAAGTTTTTGCATTGCTCCAGATTTCCACCATCTGCAGTCTCATGTCTCCCAAACTCTTTCCGCTGCAAACCTGACCACAGAACTTTCTAATCTCATCATTTGAAGCCAATTTTCCTTGATAAATATCTCAGGTGGGTAGAAGAGAGAACCCAGGGATCCTCTTAGTAGTCCTAACAATCCTTTGTAGGATCTTGCAGTCAGATGCCTTGTAATTCCTGTAACAGACAGTGAGACAGCTGGTCAGAACATTCTCAATGCTGCTCCTGTAACAATGATGGTGGCGGGGGATGGGGGGGCTCTTGCCTTAATCTCCACAGAAAGTGGAAATACTAGTGTGTTTTCCTGGTTGAAGGGATAGTGTTGAGGGACCAGGTGAGACTGTGAGTAAGAATGTGCATCAGATTCCGGTGAAGGTGGAGCATAGGGAGTGGGTACGTGCGAAGTTCTGGGAATGAGTGCAAAATCTGGTGGGACTTTAAGATTATGTACTTGAGTTGCTGAACTAAGATGTAGTGAGAGTTGAATTACATTGCTGACTTACCAACCCCTGTAATAGCTTAATATATGGGCTATAATAGTCCACAACTGTTTGGGAAAATTAGCTTCAAACGATGAGATTAGAAAGTTCTGTGGTCAGGTTTGCAGCGGAAAGGGTTTGGGAGACATGAGACTGCAGATGGTGGAAGTCTGGAGCAATGCAAAAAACACTGGAGGAACTCAACGGGTCAGGCAGCATCTGTAGAGGGTGATGCACAGCCAATGTTTCGGATCGAGATCCTTCATCTGGACTGAGTTCATTGAGTCGATTATTAACTGTCCATTTCACTCAGTAGATGCTGCCTGACTACAGAGTTCATCCAACACTTTGTATGTAGTGGCTTTGGGAAGTTGTCTTTCTGTGGCTTTGAGCCAGTAAAATTCTTTCTACCCATATATCAATGAATGAGCTCATACTCTCGTGCACACATTGGCAAACACCGCAGGAGGTAGAATGAGCAGAGGGAGAGGAAATGAGAAGAGTCTTGCACTTCAAAGCTGCTTTAAAGGAGAAGAAAACAAACTGGAAGGTATCCTTTCACTGAATGGTGCCTTTCCAAAGCTATCAGGATGAGTTTGCTATTACCTTCTGTTTCAGCAGTTCACCAGAATTCGTGCTTGAATGTAGGGTCTGTACTGGAGTTCTTTGTATTTTGGAGTAGACCAGTTTGTAAATGTTCCTGGTTCTTTACTTGCTTTGGGGACAGAGCATGATGGGACTATTTTTGAGTCCTTGGGGAAAATAGAATGTCATTCATACTTTGTAGGAGGAGCTTTTGATTGATGCCTCTTGGCATTACAGTGGGAATTAGATGGGTGTTCATCTATGAATGTTACATGAAAAGTTTGTGGTGCATGAGAGCAAATGTGAGGTACCATATACTTGTTTGCAGGGGAAAAGTAGCTGCCACCCCCACTATATCATAAGGAAATATGGATATCTGGAGTACAATCATGGAGAGAGGAGGAGGGGGGAGGGAGAGGGAAAGGGAAAAAAAGACCCATGTAATCATAGGGAGATGGTGAAAACACCACACAGACAGCACTCGAAGCTGGGATTAAATCTAGGCCATTAGAGTGAGGCAGGAGTTGACTGTAGGGGAGCTACCTTAGTGCAAGAGCTGGAAGCCAGAATGAGACACACAATTTATTTCCAACAGGGTTGTTGGAATGTAACAGAAATTCTCAAAGGGAGGGGTTAAAGAAATAACTAAGGGAAAGAACATAGAACATTACATCACAGTACAGGCTCTTTGACCCCAATGTTATGCTGACCTTTTAATCTACTCTAAGATCAACAGAGGGAAGGATAGGCAAGTTCCAAAAATGATTGTGACTCAAAAGCTGAGGCTGTAAATTGAGGAGAATTTTAAAAGGATAAATAAAAGAGCTTACTTTCCAACAACAAAAGAATGGCAAGCCATTCAAAGCTCTATGAAGCTACCCTTAGTGCTTTGCACGTACAGTGCTACATATAATGTTGGAAGGATAGTACCAAGAGACAGTTTTGGAACAGTGATAAATCATAATCATCACTGCTGGGAGAGGTTAAGGGGCCAATAAAGACTAGGGACGTGAAAGCATTTGAACAATGGATAGAAATCTAAGGTGAGGTACTGCCAGAGTGGGAATTCAAAGCGAATATTTTTGTCTCACATTAGAGAGTTATTCATTGTTTTAATGAGCAATGGAGAATGCCATAATGACCATTGGTATAGAGCTAGGGCTCTAAGATATTCAGATATGGATGATACAGTTGTAATTTCTGTAAATGAAGGAATAACAATAGAAATTAAGAGTACAAAAGCCTGGAACTTCTGATCCCACACCAATATAAACGTCAGGATATAATCGTGCTTCCCTGTGAAGGCCTGGTTTCTAGTGTTGGTGTGGACTTGAGATAGGTGCTGCATCTCTTATTTGTGGCCAGTGCTGTTGAGCCCTCACAGAGATCGATGCAGCAGCATGAACATCCTCAGGCTTCCCAGTTCTCAAGTAGACTGCTGATTCTGCATGTTTAGACCTAGGCCAAACACACAAGAAAATAGGAGGAAGAGTAGGCCAGCAGGCAGCTCAGGTTGCCCCACCAGTCAATATAGCGTGGCTGATCTTTGCTGGCTTAAACCCCTCTTCTGTGCCAGTTTCCTAGTTCCCTTTATTCCTCAGCAGTCCTATTTCAGTTAACTCCAAGGCATCTTGGTTGGTGTTTACTGAAGGGCCATTCATGAGCTGTACAACTCCTTGACCTTGGATGCCATGAAGGAGTTTTGTGTTTATTGATTTTTTGATGGTTTCAATGTTTTTAATTGTCTTATACGGGATTGCTGCGCAGCGCAGCTCAAAGGACCAGAAGGGGCTATTCCACACTGTATCCCTAATATTCAAATAAAATATTAATGAAATAAGTGAATTTCTAGATATGTACATTTGTATTTAACAGGCTCCAAGATTTACTTGATTATTTTTATGTCAAAGCCAGAATAATAGTTATGGCTTTATAGATAATAATCCTGAGCATGGGCCCTAACCAGCTGTAAAAACCATTGCATGAGAGCAGCAGGTCCCTTTCCCTGAGCTAGCACCCATGGTGCATTGGGCTGCATTGAAATGCTGAGGTACCAGTGTTGGACCACACTGAAACATTGTGACTCCAGGTCAATTGGTGATCTGCTCCTTAAATTGCTGTTGCTGTATAATAAATTGAATTGTTCTTCTTGGCTCTGGGGAGGATGGCTTAAAAGTTGTAGGATTTAAGTCATTGGAATAATCTTAGTTTGAACTCTCAAAAGTCTTTGACTCTGTCAAGTAAGAGGGGTAAAGCTTCCAGAGCTTTCCAGAATTTTATTTTGTATAGCCATGAGAGGCATATTAAACTGTTATGTACAAGGATGACTTAAAATACAAGTGGATTGTTGAACTGCAAAGAAAATAACAATTAAACAGTCTAGTCGAAGAACTAAACAGTCATAACCAATAATGGAGAGCCCTCCCAAAATTTGGCTGCCCTGAGAAGGTCATTACCATTCTACTCCTGCTACACATTGATATGCAAGTTGTAATCTCACAGAGATAACTTGAGTGTAGACCATGGTCAAGCAAAGTTATATCATTGAACCAAAGCTCTTAATATTTTGCACTGCAGTCCAATTTCTCTCTTCAAGCAGGTTTCTAGTGGTGTTATTCCTCAGAATAAGGTGGAAACTGTTCAATACCAAGGTCACATCAGTTTCAGCTGTTGATTTACTGCAGGCAGACATTGCATGATTGTCTGTACATTTGGATGTCAATTCTAAGTCTATGGATCTATGGATAGAAGATCTATGTACTGAAGATCCGTGATAGTGGTGGTGCTGATCTTGTTCTTTGCCTCGAACCAGTTGAGGTTGAAAAGCCTGTTGTCCATTCTATACATGCTTGGGATCTCCTGTGGCAGGTCTTGGCCATTGAAGCAAAGGATGGCAGCAATAAAGGTGGCAAATAGGGTAGGTATATCGGTACAGTGGTTTTGTTGCTTTGCAGGCTCCTGATGTCATGGTGGACCTCTTTTACACTGGGAGGTTCCCCCATGTCTTCTCTCACAGGTCTCTGGAAGATTTGGTTAGTAAAAAGATAGCATACTGTCACAGTTGGGGAACTTCTTGAAAGTGATCTTTTCATCAATCATTGATAGCCTTCCAATCCTTTCACAAGTTCTTTCCATCCTTTGAGTACAGATATTTTAGTCTAAGGTACCTTGGCCCATAGGCGGCTTTGGTTGCACTGAAAAAGTCACTCATGTCACCATAATCTGCCAGTCTCTGGATTTCCAGTGCTTTCTCAGTCCATCAATAACCCTGTAGCTCCCTCACTCTTCACTGGACAGTTGCCTTGGCTGTGGAGTAAGGTTCACTTTTGGCATTGCTGCCAATGTAATTCTGCCAGGCACAAATGGCTTTTCTTTTCTGAGATAAGTTGTTCTATGTCCTTGTCATCATCATCAAGCCAATCCTGATGTTTTCTGGACTAGTGCCCAAGGATGCTCTTGCAGCTATGGAGGATGGTGGATTTGAGCAGACCCCAGTGTTCTTCAATATCCTTTGGATATTCCTGTTGGAGGCTTTCCCCGAATGAGGCCTGAAGGTGGTGTTGGGTGGCAGTGTCAAGTAGACTCCTGAGATTTATTCTTGGCATGGTCTGCTTTTTATGAACCCTCTTATTTCTCATGACTTTGATGGACATGGTGGAGTGGATCAGGAGATGATCTGTCTAGCATTCATCTGTGCCAATCATGGCCCTTGTGATATTCACATGACGGTGGTCCTTGGCTCTGATAATAACAGTCAATGATATGTCATTGTTTAGATCGGGGTACTGCCAAGGTGCCTTGAGTTTGTTTTTCTGATGGAAGAGAGTGTTTATGATGATAAAATTGTGTTCACACATATAGTGAGGCGTAGTACTCCATTTGAGTTGACGTTGTCAATGTCTTCCTTCCCTATGGTACCCTTCCAAAGGTTGAAGTCCGTGCCAACCCTGGCATTAATTCCCCTCAGAGAATTATCTTATCCTCTTTCAGGATGCTCGACAGTGTTGCGTCTAGGCAAGTGTAGATGTGACACTCTTTTTCATACTCTTGTGAGTCTGGAGTATTCAGTTCAGTTCAGTGCCACTAGCTGACGGCAGGCCACAAAGCCAGTCTTCACCGAAGCACCCCAATCCTCACCAATTACCCTGATCAAACCATTCAAAAAACAGAAAAACAGTAAGCAGAATCCCATAGCACATGCAAAATAAACCTCAGAGTCTCCCGAAATGAGTCCACAGCTATGAACGTCGACATGTCAGTCCTTTCAAAGTGGAACCTAAGACTCCTGCTCTTCCCTCTGACAGCAGCTAGTGAAAGGGAGAGGAAAACGGGATAAATGCGGGCATTCGGCACCAAGCACATACCCATACTCTGCTATTGTCTTTGTCAACTTCAACCTTTCTCAATGCCTCAGTCAGAGAGAAGTAATGGAGTCAATCATGGACTCATGTCCTGTCTCCAGGCTGCACACACTACTCCCAACATCACCAAACTCCTTCAGAGGCAGCAACGTACCAGCACACTAAATCATCTCAAAAACACACTATCTAAATAACACAAGCAATATAGTGGAAGTTCCAGGTGTCAGGGGTTATGAAGTGTGTGAAGTTACCATTACTAGAGAGAAGGTACTTGGGAAACTGAAAGGTCCGAAGGTAGATAAGTCACCTGGACCAGATGATGTACACCCCAGCATTCTGAAAGAGGTGGATGAAGAGATTATGGAGGCATCAGTAAAGATATTTCAAAAAATTGCTAGATTCTGGAATGGTTCTGGAAGACAAATGTCACTCCATTCTTCAAGAAGGGAGAGAGGCAGAAAAAGAAAATTATAGGCCAGTTAGTCTGACCTTAGTGATTGGAGTCAATTATTAAGGATGAGGTCTCAGGGTACTTGGAGGTACATGATAAAACAGGCCATCATTAGCATGGTTTCCTCAAGGGAAAATCTTGCCTGACAAATCTGTTGGAATTTTTTGAAGAAATACCAAGCAGGATAGACAAAGGAGAATCGGTTGGTGTTGTGTACTTGGAGTTTCAGAAGGCCTTTGACAAGGTGCCACACATGAGGTTGCTTAACAAGCATGAGCTCATGGTATTACAGGAAGGATTCTAGTATAGATTAAAGCAGTGGCTGATTGGCAGGAGGCAAAGAGTTGGAATAAAGGGTGCCTTTTCTGACCGGGTGCCAGTGACTAGTGGTGTTCCACAGGGGTCTGTGTAGGGACTGATTCTTTTTGCGTTATATGTCAATCACTTAGATAACGGAATTGATGGTTCTGTTGCAAAGTTTGCAGACAATATGAAGATAGGTGGAGGGGCAAATAGTTTTTAGGAAGTAGAGAGGCTGCAGAAGGACTTAGACAGATTAGGAGAATGTGCAAAGAAATGGCAGATGGAATACTGTTGGGAAGTGTATAGTCATGCACTTTAGTAGAAGAAATGAAAGAGTGGACTATCTTCTAAATGAGGAGAAAAGAGAAAGAGAAAGAACTGAGGTGCAAGGGGACTTGGGATTCCTTGTGCAGGATTCTCTAAATGTTAATTTGCAGGCTGAGTCTATGGTGAGGAAGGAAGGAAAATGCAAATTCATTTCAAGGGGACTAGTATATAAAAACAAGGATGTAATGTTGAGGCGTTACAAATCACTAGTGAGGCCTCACTCGGAGTATTGTGAGCAAGTTTGGGCCCTTACCTTAAAAAAGAATGTGCTGAAACTGGAGAGAGTTCAAAAGAGGTTCACAAAAATTATTCCAGGATTAAATGGCATGTCATATGAAGTGTGTTTGATGGCTCAGGGCCTGCATTCATTAGAATTCAGAAGAATGAGGGCTGACCTCATTGAAATCTATTGAATGGTGAAAGACCTTGAAAGAGTGGATGTGGAGAGGATGTTTCCTATAGTGGGACAGTCTAAGATCAGAGGACACAGCCTCAGAATAGAGAAGTGTCCTTTTAGAACAGAAATGAGGAGGAACTTCTTTAGCCAGAGAATGGTGAATCTGTGAAATTCTTTGCCAAAGGCAACTGTGGAGCCCAAGTTTTTATTTATATTTAAGGCAGTGGTTGATAGATTCCTGATTGGTCAGGGCTTGAAGGGATAAGGGGAGAAAGCAGGAGAATGGGGCTGAGAGGAAAATTCGATCAGCCATGATGAAATGGTAGAGCATACGCGATGGGCTAATTGGCTTAATTCTGCTCCTGTATCTTATGGTCTTACGGTCTAACTCACAGTTTTCCTCTCTGGCTGATCACTGGTTGCATGATCAGAATGTGCACATTCCAGGCTCCAAAGGTCAGTGCACATCTCGCACAACCCCTCATGTACCCAGAGCACATTCTACGCAATCAGGAAAGTGCACCAATGCCTCTACTTTCTGAGAGGCAGAAGAGAGCTGGACTATGCACATCTATACTCATGTCATTCTACAGATGTGCAATAGGAAGCATCCTAACAAGCTGCATCACTGTATGGTATGGAAACTGCACCATGGCTGACAAGAAGGTAGATAAAACTCAGTGCGTCACTGGAACAGCCTACCCACAATCAAAGACATATATAAGTAAAGGTACTAGAAAAGGGCCAGTAACGTCATTGAGGATCCCACCCAACTGCTCACGGACCATTTGCCCTAATCCCATCAGGGATGAGGCGACATAGCAACAGCGCCAGGACCACCAGACTCGAAAACAGTTACTTTGCCCAAGCTGTAAGGCTGATCCACCCACTAACCCACCCCCAGCACTCCTCCACACCCCAACCACCATTTGTTTACCATTTCCTGTCAGTTACCTTATGTACAGACACTCCTGTGCCTAGTGTCGTTATATGGACATACATTCGATTTATGTCTATAAACTGTCTTATTTATTTATACTTATTGTGTTTTCTTTGTGCTGTATCAGAGCCAGAGTAGCAATTATTTCCTTCTCCTTCACAACACGCTAGAGGAACTCAGCAGGTCAGGCAGCATCCGTGGAAACGATGAGTCGACGTTTTGGGCTGGAACCCTTCGTCAGGACTGTAGAGGGAAGGGGCAGAAGCCCTATAAAGAAGGTGGGAGAGGGTGGGAAGGAGAAGCCTGGTAGGTTCCAGGTGAAAAACCAGTAAGGGGAAAGATAAAGAAAGGGGAAAGATAAAGGGGTGGGGGAGGGGAAGCAGGGAGGTGATAGGCAGGAAAGGTGAAGAAGGAATAGGGGAAAACACAATGGGTAGTAGAAGGAGGCGGAACCATGAGGGAGGTGATAGGCAGCCGGGGGAGGGGGCAGAGTGAAATAGGGACAGAGGTAGGGAAGGGGAGAGAATTACCGGAAGTTGGAGAATTCTATGTTCATACCAGGGGGCTGGAGACTACCTAGATGGTATATGAGGTGTTGCACCTCCAACCTGAGTTTAGCCTCATCATGGCAGTAGAGGAGGCCATGTATGGACATATCTGTATAGGAATGGGAAGCAGAGTTGAAGTGGGTGGCTACTAGGAGATCCTGTCTGTTGTGGCGGACGGAGCGGAGGTGCTCAATGAAGCGGTCCCCCAATCTGCGTCGGGTTTCACCGATGTAGAGGAGGCCGCATTGGGAGCACCAGATGCAATAGATGTCCCCAACAGACTCACAAGTGAAGTGTTGCCTCACCTGGAAGGACTGTTTGGGGCCCTGAATGGTGGCAAGAGAGGTGGTGTAGGGACAGGTGTAGCACTTGCGCTTACAGGGATAAGTGCCGAGTGGGAGATCCATGGGGAGGGACGTGTGGATCAGGGAGTCGCGGAGCGACCGATCCCTGCGGAAAGTGGAGAGGGGTGGAGAGGGAAAGATGTGCTTAGTGGCGGGGCCTGTTGAAGGTGGCGGAATTTGCGGAGGATAATGTGCTGGATCCGGAGGCTGGTGGGGTGGTAGGTGAGGACAAGGGGAACTCTATCCCTGTTGTGGTGGCGGGAGGGTGGGGTGAGGGCCGAAGTACGGGAAATGGAGGAGAGGTGGGTGAGGGCATCATTGATGATGGCAGAAGGGAAACCACGATCCTTAAAGAAAAAGGACATTTGAGATGTCCTGGAATGGAAAGCCTCATCCTGGGAGCAGATGCGGCGGAGACGGAGGAACTGGGAATCGGGAATTGCACGTGGCGGGGTGGGAAGAGGTATAGTCGAGGTAGTTATGAGAGTCAGTGGGCTTGTAGAAGATGTCAGTGGACAGTCTGACTCCAGAGATGGAGACCGAGAGATTGAGAAAGGGGAGAGAAGTGTCCGAGATAGACCAAGTGAATTTGAGAGCTGGGTGGAAGTTTGAAGTAAAGTCGATGAAACTGACGAGCTTAGCATGGGTGCAGGAAGCAGCACCAATGTAGTCATCAATGTACCAAAGGAAAAGTTGGGGAGCAGTACCAGAATAGGTTTGGAGCACAGACTGTTCTTTCTCCTTTACACTTCTGTACTGGAAATGACATTAAACAATCTTGAATCTGTGGCAAAGAACAAGGGCAACCTGTCAGTGTTGTGGCTCGACCTGGCAAATGCATATGGCTCCATTCCGCACAAGCTGGTGCAGCTCACACTGACCAAATATCACGTCCCCAGCAGAATCAGAGATCTTATCGCTGATTATTACAGCAACTTCAGGATGAGGGTCTCTTCAGGAGCAATTACATCAACCTGGCACAAGGTGGAGATCGGCATCATCACAGGGTGCACTATCTCAGTGACACTGTTCTCCCTAGCCATGAACATGCTCACTAAGTCTGCTGAACCAGGGTGCAGAGGGCCCAGAATGAATTCTGCTCAATGGCAACCACCTATCAGGGCATTCATGGATGACCTCACAGTCACCACAGAATCAGCCTCAGGCTACCGGAGGATTCTGCAAGGGCTCGAAAAGCTGGTGGAGTGGGCCCGGATGCGTTTCAAACCTGCCAAATCAAGATCGATGGTGCTGAGGAAAGGGAAGGTGGAGAACAAGTTCCGGTTCAGCATCGCAGGCACAGCCATCCCAACCATCACAGAAAAGCCAGTCAAGAGCTTAGGCAAAGTTTTTGACAGCACTTTAAGGAACACAACATCCATTCAGGCAAGCTGCATCGGGTCGGATGGCCGGCTGAAATCTGTGGACGAGTCTGGCCTACCTGGGAAGTTTAAAGCTTGGGTGTATCAGCATGGCATTCTTCCCGAAATCCTGTGGCCCCTCCTCGTCTATGCAGTTCCGATCTCGACAGTCGAAACCTTAGAGAGGAGGGTTAGCAACCACCTCAGGAGATGGCTGGGGCTGCCAAAGAGCCTGAGCAGCATCGCACTCTATGGACACCACAACAAACTGCAACTGCCCTTCAAATCCTTGGAGGAAGAATTCAAGGTAACAAGAGCCAGAGAAGTGCTACAGTATAGGGACTCAAGTGACCCGAAGGTGGCTAGAGCAGGGATCCAAGTAAGTACTGGCAGGAAGTGGAGGGCAGAGGAAGCTGTTCAGGAGGCAGAGGCGAGGCTGCGTCACAGGAGGCTGCTGGGAGTGGTCACACGAGGCCGAGCTGGGCTAGGATCCTTTCCAACTCCCCAAATGGACACCAGAGGGAAGGAAAGGGGTCGTCTAGTTCAGGAGGAGGTGAGAGCAGTAGTGGAGGAGATGAGAGCCTGAAGGCAGTGGGAATGAAGCAACAGGGAGCTTGGACAAGATGAGAGAATGCGGTTGAGGGGAAAGTGACCTGGGCTGATCTTTGGAAAGCCGAACCACACTGTATCCAATTTCTCATCCAGGCGGTGTATGATGTGCTTCCAAGCCCATCAAACCTGCACACATGGGGCAAGGCAGAGTCATCTGCGTGCCCACTGTGCTCCAAGCGAGGAACCTTGGCGCACATCCTCAGTGGCTGTGCAAGGGCACTTGGTGAGGGACGGTACAGATGGAGGCATGATCAGGTCCTGAAGACCATCGCTGAAGCCGTCAGCACAGGAGTTGAGTGGGCGAAGCGGTCCCGACCCTCCAAGCAGACCATTGCCTTTGTCAGAGCTGGGGAGCAGCCAATACCTGCCAAAAGAACATCTGCAGGCATTCTGACCTCTGCAAGGGACTGACAGCTGTTGGTGGACCTCGAAGGGCAGATGAAGTTCCCAACCATATCGCAGCCACTACCCTGCGACCGGACATTGTCCTAGTGTCTGAGTCGACTAAGCAAGTGGTGCTGCTGGAGCTGACAGTCCCATGGGAAGATAGCTTGGAAGAGGCCTTTGAAAGGAAGCTCTCCAACTACGCAGGACTGGTCAGCAACTGTCAGCAGGCTGGATGGAGAGCGAGGTGTCTCCCAGTGGAGGTTGTTTGTAGGGGATTCGTAGCCCATTCTTTAGTTAGAGCCTTCAACATTTTGGGCATCGAGGGAGAGAGGAAGAGGAGAGCCATCCGCAGTACCACCGATGCGGCAGAGAGGGCCTCAAGATGGCTGTGACTCAAAAGAGGGGAGCCATGGAGTCATAAGTAGCTAGCCATCTGGACACAAGTTGGGGTCTGATCAGCCCCGGCTGGGTCACCTGGAGGAGGTTGTATGATGTTGAAAGACCCAAAACACCCGATGATTCCAGGAACATCACTGAAGCTGTGTCCAGAAGCATCAATAGGTGTACGTACACAGCAGATCCAACATTGAACTCCTTAGTCACCTCAGAACTCAAGAAACTGGGGTGGAAAGCAAGTCATCCTCAGTTTTGATTGCCTTTGAAAAGAAAGCTGAATTGTGGTTTACAATACAAATATAGTTCTTAGCTTCTGTTTCCATCTTTCTCTCTGTCTGCATTGGGCAACATTTTCATATTGTCTCTTTTTTTTAATTCTAGCAAAACTGTGAATTCCAGTTCAGTTCAGGTGAAATGTCAGATGTGGGGATTACAATGGAGGTAAGAATAACTGCTCCATATCTTTTCAGTCTAAAAATTTCTCTGAATTTAGTCACTTAAAAATAAAGTTGAGTGTGAGATAAGAAAGCTGCTATTTTACCATGAACCTGTTTCACACTTCTATTTCTGATGTGGAGGACAGCGGTGTAAACTTAATGATGCAAATTTCATTCTGTATGCAGCCTCTCGACAAGTTTGTAACTGATGAACAGAGTTGAATGGAAGAATAGATGACTCAAACGTGAACTCCAAATAAAAGTGAATGTGCTGTTTAAATGTGAAATACAACACCTTAACTGTCATGGTTTTGAGTAACATGTGAATGGTTCTATTTAAAGCAATTCTCTCTGGTACCCTGAGTAATATTTATACTCCCACCAATGTCACATAGGAAACCCAAATGAGACAATAGAATTTTGAGTAGTTTGGAATCTATGCCTTTTTCTGGCAATAAGTGTAAAAAGGAGTAGATATCCTTTAACTAAAACCAAATATTTACCACTTGGCCATTTTTCTGACCTTGCTCTACTCAAGAAGGCTGTGGCATTTTCTATCCTGAAGAAGAGTCTAGGCCAAAAACTTCGACTGTTTATTCATTTCCATGGATGCCGCCTGATTTACTGAGCTCCTCCAGTATTTTGTATGTGTTGCCTTGGATTTCTAGCATCTGCAGACTTTCTTGTGTTTAGCATTTTCTACAATGCAACAGTAATGACACTTCAAAGGCATTAAATGATTTGAGATGTTATGAGCGGCTAAAAATTCTTCTTCCTTTCCTTCCATGAGAGATGACATTAATATTTAATTTCCTATGGGTTGCTGTGGAGTCCCACTATATCACAACTTCCACCACGTTCAGGGATGAAGGAGAAGCTGACTCATCTGTCCACCATGTAGTGAAGCAGAAATTATAATGGCTAGCTATCGGGGATGCTTATGGCATCTGTCTAAGTGGATTTGAGGTACCTCAAATGCTATCATGAATCTGAAACTTCTAACTTTACTGTCAGGAACAATTAGTGCCTGAAAAAATGCTTGAGACTGCAAAGGTTCTACTACTAATACCGACGTCAGTCCAACAGAGCAAGTCAAGTCACTTTTTATTGTCAATTCAACCATAACTGCTAGTACAGTACACAGTAAAAACGAGACAACATTTTTCAGGACCATGGTGCTACATGAACAATACAAAAACTACACTGAACTACGTAAAACAACACAAAAGCTACACTAGACTACAGACCTACCCAGAACTGCATAAAGTGCACAAAACAGTGCAGGCATTACAATAAATAATAAACAAGACAATAGGCACAGTAGAGGGCAGTAGGTTGGTGTCAGTCCAGACTCTGGGTATTGAGGAGTCTGATGGCTTAGGGGAAGAAACTGTTACATAGTCTGGTCGTGAGAGCCCGAATGTTTTGGTGCCTTTTGCCAGAAGGCAGAAGGGAGAAGAGTTTGTATGAGGGGTGCGTGGGGTCCTTCAAAATGTTGTTTCCTTTACGGGTGCAGCGTGTGGTGTAAATGTCTGTAGTGGCGGGAAGAGAGACCCTGATGACTTTCTCAGCTGACCTCACTATCCGCTGCAGGGTCTTGCGATCCGAGATGGTGCAATTTCTGAACCAGGCAGTGATGCAGCTGCTCAGGATGCTCTCAGTACAACCTCTGTAGAATGTGGTGTGGATGGGTGGTGGGAGATGGACTTTTCTCAGCCTTCACAGAAAGTAGAGACATTGCTGGGCCTTCTTTGCTATGGAGCTGGTGTTGGGGGACCAGGTGAGATTCTCCGCCAGGTGAACACCAAGAAATTTGGTGCTCTTAACAATCTCTACAGAGGAGTCGTTGATGTCCAGAAACTAATGTTGCTATACCCTGAGGCCCAATTTAATTAGAAAGACTTTTATAGTTGCCTAGATGATTACTGGTGTGCCTTTCCTACGTTATTGAAAACAAATAGATGCTGAAATGCCTGTGCTAATGAACAGAACATTCTGTGGCCTATTGAAAACTAATTTCTGCATTCTCAGACAAAAATTTGTTCCAATAGTTGTACTTTCCTTCTTTTCATGATCAGTTAGCTTGAGAATGTCTGCACCTTTCGCTGAGTTGGCCTCTTATCTGTAGTTAATTAGATCCTTAGTTAGAACATGTTGTGTAAAGGGGATATAACAGCCTTCAGATCCTGTAGTTGTATTTGGATTGGATTAAAAATGCTTGCTATTTACAATTATAAAACGCAGTTAAGATAGTTAAACACCCCAATGCCCATCACAGGGTCATTATCAAATAAAGCTTGTTGTTCGGGTATTGAAGGAGAGTTTCAAGTAGATGACCGAATGCCTTGGTTTTATAGGTTGGTTTTAAGGAACATCTTAAGAAAGGAAAGGGAAGGAGAGAGATTTAGGGAGAATAGGATTTTGGTTGCCCGAGGCTTGACTGCTAATAGTAGAAAGATTCAAATTAAACATGTACAAGAGACCAGAGATTTTGGAATACAGTATTTTGGAGGATCCTAGGGCTGGAGAACTTTAGAGGAATAGGGAAGACAAGGCTATGGATGAATTTGAAATCAAGGATAACAATTTTTAAAATGCCTGTTACTTAACCAAGAGCCATTGTGGGTCAGTGAGTATAGAAGAGATGGGGACTAGAACTAGGTATAAGATATAAGCAAATAGAGTTGGAATTGATCTGTGTAAAAGATATCGATAACAGTAATATAGGGTTAATAATTAATTAGATTAAAAACCTTAGACGGAGGCGTTCATGTGTAGCTATGCATAAAAGAATTTTAGACTGCTGGCATCACTATAAAAATCAATGAAGGAATTATTTGAAAATTGAAGAAGTCAGTTCCTTCTTTGTGCTGCAGGAACTCAGTTATTGTTCAGTTGACAACTTGTTTGTATTTACTTGTTGAGGATAGAAGATGTCTTCCAACATTGGGTGCAGTGTCCTGGACAACACTGTCACGAGATTCTGAGAGAGTCAGCTCGATCCTCACCTTGGCGCACTTGAACTCTTCAGTCAGCCCTGTGACAGGCAACTCCAGAGCTCCTTTGCCATACAGGTAGATGTTACTTAGCGATCTTGGTAGGCCCACCCACTTAATGAAGGAACGAACTATCCTGTCCAGCTTTTCAACATGAGTGATGGGGACTTCATACAGAGTCAATGGCCACAACACCCGAGGGAGCAATCCAAACTGAAGGCACCAGAGCTCGAGGGTTTCTGCCAGCAGGGTCTTATCAATGGCTTTATGCCCTTTGAAGATTTCTTCTCTCAACAGTTTCACTTCATTTGTATCACAGGGGTTTACCAGTGGAGTTCCACAGGGGTCGATGTTGGGACCGCTGCTTTTTATGATGTACAGTATATCAGTGATTTGGACTGCGGTAGTAATGGATTTGTGTCTAAATTTGCTGATGATACAAAGTTAGGTTGAGGAGCAGGTTGTGTTGAGGAAACAGAGAGCCTGCAGAGAGACTTAGATAGTTTAGGGGACTGGCAAAGAAGTGGCAAATGAATTACAATGTTGGAAAGTGTATGGTCATGCACTTTGGTGGAAGAAATAAATGGGCAGACTATTATTTAGATGGGGAGAGAATTCAAAATGCAGAGATGCAAAGGGACTTTGGAGCCCTTGTGCAAGATACCCTAAAGGTTAACCTGCAGCCTGAGTTGGTTGTGAAGAAGGCGAATGCAATGTTGGCATTTATTTCTGAAGGTATAGAATATAATAGCAGGGATGTGATGTTGAGGCTCTATAAGGCACTCGTGAGACCACACTTGGAGTATTGTGTACAGTTTTGGGCTCCTTATTTTTAGGAAGGATATACAGTACCGACATTGGAGAGGGTTCAGAGAAGATTCACAAGAATGATTCCAGGAATGAAAGGGTTACCATATGAGGAACGTCTCGCAGCTCTTGGGCTGTATTCCCTGGAGTTCAGAAGAATGAGAGAGGATCTCATAGAAACATTCCAAATGTTAAAAGGCCTGAACAGATTAGATATGGCAAAGTTATTTCCCCCGGTAAGGGATTCTAGGAGAAGAGGGCACGACTTCAGGATTGAAGGACGTCCTTTTAGAACTGAGATGCGGAGAAATTACTTTAGTCAGAGGATGGTAAATCTGTGGAATTTGTTGCCATGAGTGGCTGTGGAGGCCAAGTCATTGGGTGTATTTAAGGCAGAGATAGATAGGTTCTTGATCTGTCAGACTATCAAAGGGAATGGGGAGAAGGCAGGGGAGTGGGGATGACTGGAAGAATTGGATCAGCCCATGATTGAATGGCAGAGCAGACTTGATAGGCTGAATGGCCTACTTCTGCTCCTATTTTATGGTCTTATTGTTAAAATTGCTATAGCCATCTCCTTTCCAGGTAAAAACAGAATGTGCTGTCGCATTTGGCATACTCCGGTTTTGGTATGGCTTTCCAAGCTAGATTGAATCAGATGATCTCATATCTTGCCTAAAAGTTTGCAGGAGCAGCATTAAATTTGAGTTCTGTTCCAACAGTCCAAGAGTCGGCCTGATTAGCAGTGATATAAAAATGAGAAGGTGCATGCCATTGACACCAGCTGTGCCAGCTGGTAGGTGGCTGCTTCTCTCACAATACCACATGTGCTTTTTCCATACCCATTATAAAAAGTCACGGTACTGCTGATAATTGAGTGGCATCCCCCACACGTTAATGAATGTCAGAATATACACTGTCAAAGCTACTATGTTATGGTATTGCAGTGAACTGGCAGGTTTCCAGATTTTATGTTGCTTTATAATGTGTTAGCTGAAATCTTCTAAGTATTTTAGTTTCAAAATAATTTTGTGTACCTTTTTATTGGTTCATCTCCATTTCAATATTCCAAAAACAGATCCTGATCTGCAGAATTGATCCAGAATTTTCTGTTGTGTTATAAATTGTTTTATGTTTTTATATCTTCTTGGCATCCTCTCCTATTGATGCTGGTCTACTGATGATTGCAGTTATATCTTTGGACAAATTTCCCAGTTCGGTCAGAACAATCAGTCACAAGCAGCACCTTCAACAGTACTCTGCTTTTTTAATGAAAGCCATTCTCAGTTTAACATAAGAACATTTTCCTTTGCAAAGTGTTGGATGCAGCTTTCATATTAAGCAATACTTTATTTGAGTTCCTTTGGTTTTAGTGTGGCCTTTCACTTGATCTCACTGTGAAGCTCTCCGGTTCTACAATATTAGGAAGAAATGGGATGCATTATGCCACTGATGAACGTGCAATCACAGTGCATACCAGATGTAGACCAGCAGCTATCATTAAATATAAAACCCAAGGAAGAAATTCAGACTGTCATAATTAAGAGCAATCTCAATATCTCTATCCCATTCATAGTAATGAAAGAAAAGAGGTACAGTTATATAGAACCTATTTAATCAAGTGCTTTAGAAATATAATCATAGTTGTAAAGTAGGAAATGTGGCAGCCTGGCTCCACAAATGATAATCTCATAATGAGCGATAATCTTCTTAAATAATGTTTGCTGTGGGGTAAATATTGGCCACAGTACTGTTTTCAAGGCTGCAGAGAATCCAGACAGCCTGAAGTTAATAACCTCAACCTGATTATCCTGATGATATTGACTGAGAGATAAATAATAATTAGGGCACCAAGGAAAATGCCGGTCTTTCATTGATTAATGATTTGATCACTGACAGCGAAAAATTACCTCCGCTCTGTCTGTGGCTGCTGCATTGGAAATCTGGTGTGGATCCCTGCCCTTCCCATTGTAATGCTGGGTGTTGGGAAGCTGAAGTAAACCACTGCCCAGTCTGCAGCTGTGCCAGGGACATGGGCATGGGGATCGTGATGAACCATTGTTCTCCCTAGCATTCCCGCAGCAATGAATTGCCCATGGCTCTGTGTGAAGAGTTGTAAAATGGCAAATTTTTGGGGAGCTGGGTGAAGCAGTGCGGAGATTTGTGGGATGAAGGGGAGATGGTTCAGGGATGCATCCTTGTCAGCACATTGAGCGTAGGCCTCTGCTGGAGACTGGCAGTGGCTGTTCCATGTGTCAACCTGTTCATAGAGAATTATAGAGCATGGAAACATATCCCTTTCCTCACCAAGTCCATGCCAGTATCACCAACCCTCTTCCTATTTACATTAATTCTTCATTAATCTGCTTCTTATTCTTCGCCCTTCAACTCTGCCAGGTTCTCCCACTCTCCCACACGCTGGCAGCAACTTACAGCGGCCAGTTAACTGATCAATATGCGCGTCTTTGGAATGGGGGGGAAACCCATGCAGCCACAGGCATTCCACATAGGTAATGCCAAAGTCAGCATTGAACCCGAGTCACTGGCATGGTGAAGCATCAACTCCACTATCTGTGCCACTGCTGTTGCAGGCACCTCTTCCTCTTGTTTTGGCATGGCATCTCTCCCCAGTTTCTCTGGTGACAAGCTCAGTGGTGGTTGCTGGCCCTTGAGCTTGCTGCAGTACAGCAGAACTACAGCTTCTATCACATCCGAAAGGAGGTGATGTGAGAAACCACAGATCCCGTGCAGCCTGTCAACGTCCGGCAAGGGTGCTGGATGCATTGACCTCCCTGACCTGCCTGACATCAGCCCTCATCAACAACCTCTCCACACTGAGCTGTGGAGTTGGAATGACATAGGACGGCAGGAATTCATATCATTAGTATTAGTTATAAGGAGAGATTGGACAAACGTAGATTCCTATCTATAGAGCATCAAAGTGTGAGGGGATGCCTGATGGAATTCTATAAAAGCATGAGAGGCATAGATAGGGTAGACGATCAGAGTCTTTCTCCTGGGGTGGAATTGCCAAGTACTCGAGGGCAAAGCTTTAAGGTAAGAGGGGTAAAGTTTAAAGGAGATACATGAGGCAAGTTTTTTTACACAGAGAGTGTTAGTGCATGGAATGCACTGTTAGAAGCAACATTTAAGAGGCATTTAGATAGGCACAGGATTAGTGGGAGATGCATTATGTGCAGGCAGGTGCGCAGTTTAAATTGGCACTCTGGGATGAAAGGAAGGCCTGAGCTGTACTGTTACATGTTCCCAGTGCAGCATTAGAGACGGTGAGAGCTGTGCAGCTTCCTGAACCTCTCATGCTTGTACAGCACCCCGCGATGGTGGGTAGGGCGAGAGTTTTGTGCCAACTTTCCTAACACAGCAGCAGTGAGCAGGGCATAGGATTGTGTGAAGATCCTGGCATGTCACTCTAATTCTAACCTTACTATGAACTCCTTTCATAGAACATAGAACATAGAAGTTTACAGCACATTACAGGCCCTTCAGCCCACAATGTTGTGCCAATAAGAAGCTGTTAAACGACCCTATTGTATCCACTTCCACCACTGCTGCTGGCAGTACATTCCAAGCACCCACCACTCTCTGGGTGAAAAAACAGCCCTGACATCCCCTCTGTACCTATTTCCAAGCACCTTAAAACTATAACCCCTCGTGTTAGCCATTTGAGCCTGGGGAAACGCCTTTGGCTTTCAGTGCTGATTATATTTGCAATCTAGTTTATAGGAATGCATCCTGAGTTGTAAGTGCAGCATAAACGTACCTTATAAACTAGCAAATAAATATGGAGCAATTTTGGTCCTTGTTAGTTGAGCTGAATAGAAATCTACAGCCCTGGGAAAAAGTCTCTGGCTATCTACACAATTAAAGCCTCTCATCATCTTTTACCAGGTCATCTCTCATCCTCCATTGCTCCAAGGAGGAAAGGCCAAGTTCGCTCAACCTATTCTCAAAAGGCACACTCTCCAATCCAGGCAACATCCTTGTAAATCTCCTCTGCACTCTTTCTATTGTATCCACATCCTTCCTGTAGTGAGGTGACCAGAACTGAACATAGTACTCGAAGTGGGATCTGACCAAGGACTTGCATTTCAAATTAGCATCCTTTTTAGCCCCAGTTTCAATTTTATTTTCTAGCCATTTAAAAGTAACCAATGTTGAATTTACAGTTTAAATATTAAGAAGTAGTTACTTACATGAAATCCATTTTGTGTTGTACTACTCATCTGAAATACTGTTCCACTGAAATCAACTGAACTAAATTTTGAATTTCAGTCCAAGGCATAACCACTGCTGCAATGGTGTTTTGCAAAAGAAACTGAGAGAAATTTCCATGTGACCCCTAACTCACACCAGTAATAATCCACTGCAATAGAGCTAGAGGCCTGAATATATGTTTTATTGTGTTGCTTGGGAAATAAACATTAGCCAGAACAGTGATCAAGAACTAAACAACCTTGAGATCTCAGTTGATTGCACTATGCCTGTGCTTGTATATTTGAAATCAACTTGAAATGATGCACAGCAGATTTGGAAAATATCAAAATATTTATCATTGGCCTCTATCAACATTTTGATGGTAGATTATCTCACTGTAAAATACAGATGATTCTGGAGATTGTGCTCACAGTTTAAATAAAATTTAGCAACACATTCCTTTATTGATACTCTGCTTGTTCATGTTGTATCATAATTGAGTGATGAATTATTAATTTGTCAATAATGTATGCATGATAGAAAGAGAAAGTGAGAGAACAAGGCTGGAAAAGTGAGAATAAACTCAGAGACGAGTTTTGTTCAGGAGTGGAGTCACAGAATCTGAAACAATTAAACAGAGAAGAATTTTTGATAAAAAGAATCAATATCTGAGGGAAAAAGAAAAGTTAAAATTTTGAAATCTTATTTCAATAATAAATAAAGCATTACCTTCATGAGAATATGTTGAACTCCATGTACTCTTGAGACCCTGAGTGGTGGGAGCTGACTGTGAAGGACTTGTTTGCTATTGCAGAATATCCTGAAGTAGCTAGGGATAGTGACCCAAGTCGTGATTATTAAGCAAGAATGAGCAAGAATTCTTAGATGAAGTCAAATTTGGTTTGTCTTCTATAATCCAGGTCATCAAATGCCACAAAATATTAGCATGGAATAATCCAGCAACAGGGAATATTCATTTGATATTCAGCAATCCTACCGCTATTCGTAAACAACAGGAAACATTTGTCTGCTCCAGCTATCCGGAAGAATCAGAGTTGGAATCAGGTTCATCACAGCTGTCGCATATGATATGAAATGTGTTGATTTGCAACACCTATCATGTTATCAGGTGAAAATTATGTACCTGCAATGGCAGACTTGCCAAGTAGATCAAACAGTAGTCTGGAACTTGCATTAGGTCATCCCTCATCCTCTTTTAGCCAAAATGTCCATACCCAACATGGATTTGGTTATGCATTATTTATGCCAGCGACACATTAACACATTCACATAATTTCTTAAAGGATAGTCCTCTTAAAAGATAGAAGCTCCTGCAAAATCACTTCACCAACTGGCGAAATACTTCAATCGGTCCCCACTTCTGCTGAAGTGTAGGATTAATTCAAGCACCCTTCCAATACTAACACATGACAGACTTAGCAATCACCTCTCTCAGTCTCTCTTTTGTTCTCTCGTGCTCTCTCTCCCACATTTTTTTGAACTTAAATGATTCACATTTTATTACAGGGGGATGGTGCAGGGCGAATGACAACTCCCCTCCCTAAGAGAGTGGGCCAGGAAGTCGCAACCCACCAGCCGACCCCTGCTGCTGCTGAAGTTCCATCCAAGCCTCTTGCAGAGCATCCAACGAGAGACATAGGGATCCCAGAGAGCGGAATGCGAGGGATCATGTGGACAGAAGGAGCTCTTATCGGGGGAGGGCTTGGAGAATGACCCTTCTCTCTTAATGGCTTCCTTGCCTCTCTACACCTGGCAGTACTCCCTCCACAGGGCATAGAGGGTGGGAGTGGAAACCCCAGTTATGCTGCTCCCTCAGGACCCCGGCTTTGAGAAACACCAAAAACTTGTCCTTATAGGTTATGCAGAGCCTTCCACTCCCATGCTGTCTGTCTAACTTGAGCACCCAATGACAGGGGACCTTCCCCCACCTACTCTATTCCCTTTAATTTTCTAATATCTACAGTACCCCCTGTCTCTGGCCTCAATAAGGGCTGCACCACTCCCTTTAAACTGAGAGCTGCTGCTTTAAGTAAATACTTTGGCCACCATGGTCAAAGTGAATCTATGACCCTCCAGTGGGTCACTGTCACCAACGTATACACCCCTGGCGAAGGGCTTTGGTCCCTGCCTCCACAGTGCTCTACTCCTCCCAGGGCTGCAAATCTCACTCAAAGAGTGAGAGATATCTTAACCACCACTATCACTCTGCCCCATATTGATTCATCAAGCCCATGGAAAGCAGGTGGCACGCTCAGGGCATTGTTAATCATGTGGTGGGATGACAAGCCCTCCCACCCCACCCAGGACATCCATCTCCCTGTTGGATGATCTTACTCAGGTGCTCCTCTCATCCCAGATCCTCAGCAACCACATGGGCAGTAGCTCTCCTGGCTTCCATCAATACTTGCCTCCCAACTCCACCAGTTCCTCAGCAGAGAACTCTCGGCGAGACACACTGTGTTATCCTTCCCAGGTCCCTCTCCCTCACCCTGTCCCTCTCCCTCACACTGTCCCTCTCCCTCACACTGTCCCTCTCCCTCACCCTGTCGCTCTCCCACACCCTGTCCCTCTCCCTCACCCTGATCCTCTCCGTCACACTGTCCCTCTCCCTCACACTGTCCCTCTCCCTCACACTGTCCCTCTCCCGCACACTGTCCCTCTCCCTCACACTGTTCCTCTCCCTCACCCTGTTCCATAGAGGCTGGAGGGTCAATGTGTCGGCGGCCCCCTGCTGGGACTGGGACCGCGTGGCCAACAGTCTGACTGTACAGGTGCTGCTTTTGCACGCTGGCTATCTCTTTCTCTTTCTGTGAGGTTGTCTCATGCTGCTGCTTTTCGATGGCTGCCAGCACCCCTCCAGCTCCTCTCTGTCTTAGCCAACCCAATCTCACTCAGGACAGACATGATGTGATGTTCCATTTTCACCCAGTGGGTGTCCAGCTTGTCTGAACAGTCTATGAGTGTCCTGTAGCCTGCCAGTGGGTTGCAGGACTCCCAAATCCTACACTGTTGTTGGCTCTCCTCACATGGGGGGTGGGGGGGTGTTTCATTCTCTTACTTTTCCTTTTTAAGATATTCATCTTCGTTTCAATCACTGAACCCTGTTTGCAGTGCCAATAGGTTCTTGGGTTCAGTGAGTGGGGACAGAAGACACTCACTACCAGTAAAAGTAGGTTAACTATTTACTTACAAGACAAGACAGACTCTATACATTCAGTAAACTCTTCAAGTTACACTTGGTTACAAATGCTCCTCTAAACTGAGCACCTGAAGTGGCAGGACAAAGCAGACACCAAATATACACAGTGTAGGAAATACTTATCTAAAGTGTGTGTCAGGGCCCTCTTTACTGCAGCACACTTCTACTGTTTAATGTTTCCATGGTGCCAGCTGCCCTTGGTGCCCCGGAGAGTGAAAAGAGAGCCATGGTTTCCACACACTAGATTTAAACTCTACCAGTGCCGTGGCATCATCAGTTAAACAGCAGGTAGAGGGAGGGGCTGCAATGCTCCTTAAACAGGCCAATACCTAGCTAGTACAGTGGAGTGGCTTTTGATGAATAAGTAAGATGGACACCTACTGCAACAGTTCCCTGGTGTGGAGACCAGCAAGCTTCTGACTTATAAGCTAGACTACAGATGCTGAAATCTAGAGCAACGTTCAAGATGCTAAAGGAATTCAGCAGGTCGAGTTGCATCCATAGAGGGTAATGCACAGTTGATATTTTGGTTCGAGACTCTTCATTTCAATCCAAAATATTGACTATCAGTTCCCTTGGTAGATGCTGCCTGACCAATTGGGTTCCTCCAGTGTCTTGCGTGTTGTTCTGGCTTTTATTGTTGGGATGTATGTTGCTAAGATGGGCTTTGTAGGAGACAGTCATATCTGTGGGGAAGCTAAGGATCTTTAGGTAAGCTAATCATCGTTAAAACATCATCTATAGAGGAAAACATTAAGGACATTCCCAGTTCAATGTTATTTAGGAAAAAAAAATCAGCATGTGTTGTCTCTGGATTGAAGGAGAGGTGCATAGTCCTGAAGCAACTTCGCAGTAATTCCAGGTCACATGTGGGTACCCTGTGTGCTTTACTCAGTGCTGGCACTTACGCCAGTAATGCTATAAGGACGTAACTAGGAAGAACGGAAGTAGGCTATTTGGCTCCTTCAACCTTGTCGATGTTCTAAGGCAACACAATTTTCCTGGCCCATCCATATATTCATTCTTCAAATATTTAAAAATCTATCAATTTCTGTTTTCAAATCAATCAGTACTGAGACTCGACAACATTCCTTGTTGGAGAATTCTAAAGATTCATAAGCTCCTGTCTGAATGATTTTCTCCATATTTCAGTCCCAAATGCTTATGCTTATTCGGAGACTGCAATCCTTGGGAACAATCATCTTCTCAAGCCCTTTATTTGTTTCAATGAGATATCAAGAATTGTTAGTCAAAAATCTAGGCCTTGGTACAGGTCATATGTGCAACATAAGTGTTAAGAAAGGCTACAGCAAACAAGACTCATTGATAGCACTTGTCACCAGTTAGGCAAAGAATCTATTAGGCGGTTATTAAACGTAAGAGATTAATAGAATTGATGTGAATTTCAGTGACAAACTTTCACATCAGTCAAATCCCGTTGATAAGTCCATAACACTAGTTCCAGGATTCAGCTGCTTATGTATAAAGTTAATGTTTTCAGTATGAAGCAAATTTTCCCAGGGAGCTGAGGGAGAAAGCACAGACTGCCTGTGTTAATAACAATTGTTAAAATAATTATTTTGTTTCCCTTTCAGGCATCCTCAAAATATAAGCACCTGAGCAGCCTCTGCAATGCAGTGTTTCAACATATGGTAAACATTCTAATATTTCCTTTGCATGAATTTAATAATGTAGTCAAAATCTTCAAAGAGAAAAATCAGAACTCTTGGGCTTGTTTCTTCCAGATCATCTAATTGAACCTTTAAGTGTATCAGACTGAAAAAAAAACATTTAAAACATCTGCTGTGAATTCTGGTTAACTGGGGCATATCAGGACAAGTACATTTTGGCCTGGATAAGCAGCTGCTGCAATTAGCCGAAGTTTCATGGAAATAGATAAAAAAGCATAAAAATGACAAACTGCCATTTATCTGTGTAACAAATTATGTATTTAAATGTAGTATAAAACAAATTAGAATACCACTAACACTACTACAGTATTAGAAAATTATGCATTAGTTCCTAATAGTTATCAATGGAGGAATTCATCCACTATATGCTGCTGTGTTATTTTGATTGACTGTAAACAAACAAAATCAATGCAGACATCCAATGCAGATAATGTACTGCCTTCATACAATGCTTTCAATGTTCAAAGTACGTATTTTTCACCATGTACAACCTTGAGATTCATTTTCTTGCCAGCAATCATAGTAAATACAAGAAACACAATAGAATCAATGAAGGACCAGTCCCAACAGAATGGACAACAACCAATGTGCAAAAGAAAACAACAAACTGTGCAAATACAAAAAGAAAGAGGAATAAAAAAGAAAGAATAATAATAAATAAATAAATGAATAAATAAGTATCAAGAACATAAGATGCAGAGTCCTTGAAAGTGAGTCCATAGGTTGTGGGAACAGTTTAGTGAAGGAGCAAGTGAGTTGAGTGAAGTTATTGCCTCTGGTTCAAGTTTCTGATGGTTGAGGGGTAATAACTCTTCCTGAACCAAGTGGTGTGGGCCCTGAGGCTCTTGTACCTTCTTTCTGATTTCATCAGTGAGGAGAGAGCATGACCTGGATTTGCAAAGAGGTGGGGATGGACTGGGCCGTATCCACAACTTTTTGTAGGCTTTTCTGTACAAGGGCATTGGCGTTCCCATACCAGGCTGTGTTACAATTAGGCGATATATTCTCCACCACACATCTACAGAAGTTTGTCAGAGTTTTAGATGACATGTCGAATTTTTGCAAACTGTTAAGAAAGTAGAGGCGTTGCTATACTTTCTTCATAATGGCACATACATGCTGGACCCAGGACACATCCTCTGAAATGATAACGCCAAGGATTTTAAAGTTGCTGACCCTTTCCACCTCTGATCCCCTAATGAGGACTGGCTAATTGACCTTAGGTTTCCTCCTCTTATATCAATAATCATCTCCTTGGTCTTGCTGACATTGAGTGAAAGGTTGTTGTTGTGGCACCATTCAGCCAGATTTTCAATCTCCCTCCTATATGCTTTGTCACCACCGTTGATTCAGCCAACAACAGTGGTGTCATCGGTAAACTCAAATATGGCACTGGAGCTGTGCTTAGCCTCACAGTATAGCAGAGCGGGGGCTAAGGGTGCACCTGTGCTGAGGGAGATTATGGAGGTGATGTTGCCAATCTGAACTAGCTGGGGTCTGCACGTGAGGAAATCCAGGATCCAGTTGCACAGCAAGGTATCGAGGTCAAGGATTTGATCATTGAATCCTCCAAATTTTCATTGTAACGTTCATGATTATTTTCAATAACTCCAAATCCTTCATAGTTCCTTATTTGTTGAAGTAGTGAAATCATTTCATTTTCACTCTTGGCTTTTTCTTGAATCTGCAAGCCTGAATATGTGAGATTGCAGAGCTGTGTATCAGGTAGTGTGATTAGCAGCACAGGAGCACCTTGGGGGACTGCCCTATTCCTCTTCCTGTTCTTCATCTACACCTTGAACTTCAGGTACAACTTGGATTCCTGCCACCCGCAGAAATGTTTGGATGATTCGGCAGTTGTGGGCCATATCAGCTGGGGTCAAGGGGCTGAGTACAGAAGAGTGCTGTGGCTGAATCATCTGCAGGTCAACATCACTAAGACAAAGGAGTTAGTGGTGGACTTCAGGAAGCTGAAAACACCCTGCATTCCCAGCTCCATCAAGGGAAAGGATGAGGAAGTAGTCCGGGACTATAAATACCTGGGAACTCATCTGGATGATAAACTGGACTGGACTAAAAATAAAGAGGCTCTGTACAAGAAGGGATAGAGCAGACTGTACTTCCTGAGATGGCTTCAGTCATTCAACAACTACGGTACTATGCTGCAGATGTTCTACGACTCAGTGGTGGCCAGCATTCTATTCTACTCTGTAGTCTGCCAGGGCAGCAGAATAAGAGTTTGTTCTGGGGGTGGAACTGGATTCCCTGGTGGTTGTGTCTGAGAGGAGGATGCTGCAGAAGCTACGGAGCATTATGGACAATCCCCCTCACCCCCTCCATGACATACTGGACAAACAGAGGAGCACCTTTAGTAACAGACTGATTCCACCGAGGTGCACCACTGAACACCACAGGAGATCCTTTCTTCCTGTGGTTATAAGACTCTACAACTTCTCCTCCTCATTAAGGATCTAAGTATATAGTTTCATTGCACATCTATATTTTGCACTATTACTTTTTAATGCACATTTTGTATTTTCGTATTTTAAAGTATATATTTCTGACTAAGCAACCTTGGGACAATAATTTCCTTTGGGATAAATAAAACTTTATCTTATCTTGAATACATGAAACCACAGTGAGCAAAGCTATTGATTTGCCTTACTGCTTATTTCTTACAAACTATCAGTAATAAAAATCATTGCTATTTGAACACAAACGCACACAACTGACACTATTTACAAACTG
Source organism: Mobula birostris (assembly GCF_030028105.1). Lineage (NCBI taxonomy): Eukaryota > Metazoa > Chordata > Chondrichthyes > Myliobatiformes > Myliobatidae > Mobula > Mobula birostris. The sequence continues at coordinate 155,503,527 of NC_092373.1, forward strand.
TTTGCTCTAAGTTTGGTGTAGTGTCTAATGGCCACACAAGTGTGCGCAACTGACGCTTGTTAGAAACTATATGGCAACAATCTCCTGTCCCAATTAAGTAGCAGAGTGTCCCAAGTAAACAAAAGGAATCCCATCCTTTTTCTTGATTAGTTTTTGTTCTTTAAGTGTTGTCCCAAATGGAGGCTGCCCTGATTAACCAATAGCCCAATTAACTGGAACTGCTCAAGGTTTGTGAAGCAACTGAGTGGGAATGAAACAAAGAAGCTGTCAGTTAATTTGATGTTCTGTTTCCTTCCATCACTAGGAGGATGAGAGCTCATCCAACAGGTACAGAGAACTAAAAAACTCCTTGACCCACTTGCGATCTCAGCTACAGGTAAAAGAATGCTGAAGTCAGTTAATGTACTCTCTACCTTTTAGGTTATGTTTGCCCTTTAAAAACAATTTAGACATGTGATGTGTTATAGATTCCTGTCTTAAATGCAATTAGTAACTGAGCCGTCACTCCAGGGTAGATAATTCCAAAGGTTCATCATCCATTGAAAAGGCCATTGTTTATTGCATATCAGTTATGATTGGCAACCATAATTGACAGTTATGGTGATGAAATGCTTTGAGAGGTTGGTCATGAATCAACACCTGCCTCAGCAAGGACCTGGACCTACTGTAATTTTCCCATCACCACAACAGGCAGATGCAAACTCAAAGGCTTTTCACATGGCCTTAGATCAGCTGGATAATACAAACAGCTATGTCATAGAAATATAGAAACACAGAAAACCTACAGCACAATACAGGCCCTTCGGCCCACGAAGCTGTGCCGAACATGTCCTTACCTCAGAAATTACCTAGGGTTACCCATAGCACTCTATTTTTCTAAGCTCCATGTACCTATCCAGGAGTCTCTTAAAAGACCCTATCGTATCCACCTCCACCATCGTCGCCGGCAGCCCATTCCACGCACTCACCACTCACACAAAAAACTTACCCCTGACATCTCCTCTGTACCTTCTTCCAAGCACCTTAAAACTGTGCCCTGTCATGCTAGCCATTTCAGCCCTGGGAAAAAGCCTCTGACTATCCACATGATCAATGCCTCTCATCATTTTATACACCTCTATCAGGTCACCTCTCATCCTCCGTCACTCCAAGGAGAAAGGGCCGAGTTCACTCAACCTGTTTCATAAGGCATGCTCCCCAATCCAGGCAACATCCTTATAAATCTCCTCTGCACTCTTTTAAAAGTTTCCACATCCTTCCTGTAGTAAGGCGACCAGAACTGAGCACAGTACTCCAAGTGGGGTCTGAACAGGATCCTATATAGCTGCAACATTTTTAATTTAACTATTTAATGTACATATACATACTACTGTAATTGATTTACTTATTTTTTCTTTCTATATTATCATGTATTTCATTGTACTGCTGCTGCAACGTTAACAAATTTCATGACATATCATTCAACCTGATTCGGAATGTGATTGAGAACGCAATGGTGAGCTGTCTTTTTGAACTGCTGCATTGCTTCATCATATTCTCATGGTCAACTAGGGAAGAGCAATAAATCCTGGTAGTATCAGAATGATTGATATCGATAAAAGAGGAATGAAGAATTTTTTAAATGTGCTCTTCAATAGAGAAAATATAAATTGTAAATTAATGACATGTATGCTAAAGAGTCAATGACATCATTATGAAAATTTGTAAATTAATTGTCCAGAAACTGAGAAGTTACCACAATTGTTTCTGGCCATTTTTAACTAAATGATAGCTTATTGGATCACAAGTAATACGGTCAGATGTTTGGGGAAAAAGTATTAGAGATTGAATTGGTTTTGCATTTGTGTGGTCCTTATTTTTCATTGCCAATTTTCAAAGTTCAAAGTAAAATTTATTATCAGAGTACATACATGTCACTACATACAACCCTGAGATTCTTTTTTCTGTGGACATACTTAGCAAATCTATAGAACAGTAACTGTAAACAGGATCAATGAACAACAAACTAAATTTGTTGATCATTTGAATGGGTTAGTTAAATGTTATTTGTTATTCGCATCAAATAGGTGCTCAGTATAGCATTAATTTCAGATGTAATTGTGCTATGCATTTAATATTTCAGTAATATTGTAAACATATTGTTTGACTAAGCACTCTATGTTGCTTGTAATGCATTACAAGTTATATGTAAAAGTACATAAGTGACATTGGTCATTATGCCACCATGTCATATTTGTTGCCTTAAAGTACATATGAAGTTAGACTTGCATTTTAGCTCTGTGTATTTATTATTAATTAGTTTCACGCATTAGAGTTACAAAATATAACAAATTGATGTAGCTTTTACCTTTGTGCCTCTGAGAACATACTGTATATTTATTCAAATATTTTGGTTGCAAACAGAATGGAGACATCTTATTTCGAGAAGAGTTAATGCAGCAGAAGTGGACAGCTGTACTGGATTCAGCTCGGAACAAGAACACTCAAACTCCCTCCATTGGACAGTGTCTTCAAGAGGCCATGATTCTTGCAAGTGGGATATTGCATTATGAAAGTTTGCAGTTAACCTCTCCAACCTTTACTCAGTAACTCTCATGTTGACAAAGACAACTATCAATAAGAATTTGTTTTAACTGATTTAGATGCGTGAAGATATTTCAGATCTTATCAGGATTGAGCAAGAATGGCTATTTCAAGTGCCAGGCTTTAAATGTTTCAGAAAGGATAGGAAGGGAGGCAAAAGAGGTGGGGGCGTGGCACTGTTGATCAGAGATAGTGTCATGGCTGCAGAAAAAGAGGAAGTCATGGAGGGGTTGTCTACAGAGTCTTTGTGGGTGGAAGTTAGGAATAGGAAGGGATCAATAACCCTACTGGGTGTTTTTTATAGACCACCCAATAGTAACAGGGACATTGAGGATAGATAGGGAGACAGATTCTGGAAAGGAGTAATAATAACAGGGTTGTTGTGGTGGGAGATTTTAATTTCCCAAATATTGATTGGCATCTCCCTAGAGTGAGGAGTTTAGATGGGTTGGAGTTTGTTAGGTGTGTTCGGGAAGGTCTCTTGACACAATATGTAGATAAGCCTACAAGAGGAGAGGCTGTACTTGATCTGGTATTGGGAAATGAACCTGGTCAGGTGTCAGGTCTCTCAGTGGGAGAGCATTTTGGAGATAGTAATCACAATTCTATCTCCTTTACCATAGCATTGGAGAGGGATTGGAACAGACAAGTTAGGGAAATGTCTAATTGGAATAAAGGAAACTATGAGGCTATCATGCAAGAACATGGAAGCATAAATTGGAAACAGATGTTCTCAGGGAAACTTACTGAAGAAATGTGGCAAATGTTCAGGGAATATTTGCATGGGGTTCTGAGTAGGTATGTTCAAATGAGACATGGAAAGGATGGTAGGGTGAGATTCGTGGTGCACAAAGGCTATTGTAAGCCTAGTCAAGAAGAAAAGAAAAGCATACGAAAAGTTCAAAAAACTAGATAATGATATGAATCTAGAAGATTATAAGGCTAGCAGGAAGGAGCTTAAGAATGAAATTAAGAGAGCCAGAAGGGGTCATGAAAAGGCCTTGGCGGACGGGTTTAAGGAAAACCCCAAGGCATTCTACAAGTATGTGAAGAGCAAGAGGATAAAACATGAGAGAATAGGACCAATCAAGTGTGACAATGGAAAAGTGTGTATGGAACTGAAGGAAATAGCAGAGGTACTTAATGAGTACTTTGCTTCGGTATTCACTACGGAAAAGGATCTTGACGATTGTATGGATGACTTGCAGTGGACTGAAAAGCTTGAGAACGTAGATATTAAAAAAGAGGAGGTGCTGGAGCATTTGGAAAGCATCAAGTTGGATAAGTCACCGGGACCGGACGGGATGTACCCCAGGCTACTGTGGGAAGCGAGGGAGGAGATTGCTAAGCCTCTGGCAGTGATCTTTGCATCATCAATGAGGACGGGAGAGATTCTCGAGGATTGGAGGGTTGTGGATGTTTCCTTATTGAAGAAAGGGAGTAGGGATAGCCCAGGAAATTATAGGCCAGTGAGTCTTACTTCAGTGGTTGGTAAGTTGATGGAGAAGATCCTGAGAGACAGGATCTATGAACATTTGGAGAGCCATAATATGATTAGGAGTAGTCAGCATGGCTTTGTCAAAGGCAGGTCGTGTCTTAGGATTCTGATTGAATTTTTTGAGAATGTGACTAAGCACATTGATGAAGGTAGAGCCATTGATGTAGTATACATGGATTTTAGCAAGGCATTTGATAAGGTACCCCATGCAAGGCTTGTTGAGAAAGTAAGGAGGCATGGGATCCAAGGGGACATTGCTTTGTGGATCCAGAACTGGCTTGCCCACAGAAGGCAAACAGTGGTTGTAGACGGGTTATATTCTGCATGGAGACCGGTGACCAGTGGTGTGCCTCAGGGATCTGTTCTGGGACCCCTACTCTTCATGATTTTTATAAATGGCCTGGATGAGGAAGTGGAGGGATGGGTTAGTAAATTTGCTGATGACACAAAGGTTGGGTGTGTTGTGGATAGTGTGGAGGGCTGTCAGAAGTTACAGCGGGACATTGATAGGATGCAAAACTGGACTGAGAAGTGGCAGATGGAGTTCAACCCAGATAAGTGTGAAGTGGTGCATTTTGGTAGGTCAAATATGATGGCAGAATATAGCATTAATGGCAAGACTCTTGAGAGTGTGGAGGATCAGAGGGATCTTGGGGTCTGAGTCCTGCGCAGCTTGACTCTGTGGTTAAGAAAGCATACAGTGCATTGACCTTCATCAATCATGGGATTGAGTTTAAGAGCCGAGAGGTAGTGTTGCAGCTATACAGGACCCTGGTCAGACCCCACTTGGAGTACTGTGCTCAATTCTGGTCGCCTCACTATAGGAAGGATGTGGAAACAATAGAAAGGGTACAGAGGAGATTTACAAGGACGTTGCCTGGATTGGGGAGCATGCCTTATGAGAATAGGTTGAGTGAACTCAGCCTTTTCTCCTTGGAGCGACGGAGGATGAGAGGTGACCTGATAGAGGTGTATAAGATAATGAGAGGCATTGATCGTGTGGATAGTCAGAGGCTTTTCCCCAGGGCTGAAATGGTTAGCATGAGAGGGTATAGTTTTAAGGTGCTTGGGAGTAGGTACTGAGATGTCAGGGGTAAGTTTTTTACGCCGAGAGTGGTGAGTATGCGTGGAATGGGCTGCCGGTGGTGGAGGTGGAAACAATAGGGTCTTTTAAGAGACTCTTGGATGGCTACGTGGAGCTTAGAAGAACAGAGGGCTATGGGTAAAGCCTAGGTAGTTCTAAGGTAGAGACATGTTCAGCACAGCTTTGTTGGCCAAAGGGCCTGAATTGTGCTCTATGTTTCTATGATTCTGGCACAAGTGCTTTCAGATTTGTTCAGGCATCTGATTTATTTATTCCTTCCTTCAGTGTTGCAACTCATACCTCAACATATTATTAAGTTCATTCTTATAAAAGTTATGTTCTTACTTTCAGTTTTCCTTTTTGGGATTCACAGAGATTTGCTGTGACTCTCTGTACACTACTGCATTGTGTCTGCTGGGTTAGCTTCATCTCATGAAAGCAATCAAAGTTTGGATGTTATTAAGAAAAACAGTGATTGATCTGAAATTATAATCGGGGATTTTGCAGTCATTCCCTAAAGAGCAAAAACTGCTTAGTAATCAGCAGGGTAGGAAGCAAAAATACAAATATGCTGTGGGCCATGTGGTATTTCAATTTAAATAAACCCAAATTTAATTTGATGATAAGGAAAACAAAATAAAGTCAAAAAAGCTGAATGATCAAAGAGTTAATATTTAGCTAAATACTTTGAAAGCCTGGGAGTTTTTACAGGCTACTGCTGACCAAAGGAAGAATATATTCCAGATGTGATGGAAATGTTGTAACTGGGTTATTAATTCTGTGCATTTGAAATACTCAACAGAAAATGCTGAGTCCAAAGCTTTACAGAGTCCTTCCTAGGAAAGCAGAAAAACCTGCAGTCTTCAGCAACAAGTCTTCTTGCTTGTCCAAACTTTAACCTGTTATAACGATATTCAACTCTAAGACCGTAAGATATAGGAGCAGAATTAGGCTATTTAGCCCATCGAGTCTGCTCCTCCATTTCATCATGGTTGATCCATTTTCCTCTCGGCACCCATCTCCTGCCTTCTCTCCATAACGCCTCATGCCCTGACTAATCAAGAATCTATCATATCTCTGTCTTAAATATACATAAGGACTTGGATTTCACAGCCAGCTCTGGCAAAGAATTCCACACACTGACACTCGCTGGCTAAAGAATTTTCTCCTCATCTCCGTTCTAAAAGGACGATCCTCTATTCTGAAGCTGTGCCCTCTGGTCCTAGACTCTCCCACCATAGGAAACATCCTCTCCACATACACTCTTTCAAGGCCTTTCACCATGGGATAGATTTCAGTGAGGTCATCCCTCATTCTTCTGAATTCTAGTGAATATAGGCCCAGAGCCATCAGACGCTCTTCATATGACAAACCATTCAATCCTGGAATCATTTTTGTGAACGTCCTTTGAACCCTGTCCAATGTCAGCACATCCCTTCTAAGCTAATGGGCACAAAACTGCTCACAATACTCCAACTGAGGCCTCATCAATGACTTATGAAGCCTCAACAGAATATCCTTGCTTTTATATTCTAGTCCTCTTGAAATGAATGCTAAAATTGCATTTGTCTTCCTCATCACTGGCTCAACCTGCAAATGAACCTTTAGGCAATCCTGCACAAGGACTTCCAAGTCCTTTTGCGCCTCAGATTTTTAAATTTTCTCTCCATTTAGAAAATAGTCAACATTTTTATTTCTTCTACCAAAGTGCATGATCATGCACTTCCTGACATTGTATTCCATCAGCCACTTCCTTGCCCATTCTCCTAATCTGTCTAATTCCTCTGTAGCCTCTCTACTTCCTCAAAGCTACCTGGCTCTGCACCTATCTTCATATTGTCAACGAACTTTGCAATAAAGCCAACAATTCTGTCATCCAAGTCATTGACATATAACATAAAAAGAAGCAGTCCCAATATAGACCCCTGGGGAACAGCACTAGTCACTAGCAGACAAGCACAAAAGGTTCCCTTTATTCCCACATTTTGCCTCCTGCCAATCAGCTACTGCTTTATCCATGCTAGAATCTTTCCTGTAATACCATGGGCCCTTAACTTGTTAGGCATCCTCATCAGTGGCACCTTGTCAAAGACATTCTGAGAAAGTACACAATATCCACCAATTCTCCTTTCTCCATCCTGTTCGTTATTTCTTCGAAGAATTCCAACAGATTAGTCAGACAAGGTTTTCCCTTCAAGAAACCATGCTGACTACGGCCTATTTTATCTTGTCCTTCCCAGTACCCAGAAACCGCATCCTTAACTTTCAATTCCAATGTCTTCTCAACCACTGAGGTTAGATTAACTGGCCTATAATATCCTTTCTTCTGTCTCTCTCCCTTCTTGGAGAGTGGACTGATGTGCAATTTTCAAGTCTTTCAGAACCATGCCTGAGTCAATTGATTCTTGAAAGATCATTGCTAATGTCTCCATAATATCTTCAGCCACCACTTTCTGAACCCTGGAGTGTACACCATCTGGTCCAGGTGACTTATCTATTTCAATTTCACCAAGAAACTTCTCCCTACCAATGGCAACTTCACACACTTCTGACCCCTGACACTATGGAACTTCCACCATACTGCTAGTGTCTACAGTGAAAACTGATGCAAAATACTTAATTCAGTTCATCTACCATTTTCTCATCCCCCATTACTACCTCTCCAGCATAATTTTCCAATGGTTGAAAATCCATTCTTGCCTCTCTTTTACACTTAATGTATCTGAAGAAACTTTTGGTATCCTCTTGTTGGCTAGCTTACTTTTGTATTCCACCTCACCTGCTTAATGACTTTTCAGTTGCCTTCTGTTGGTTTTTAAAAGCTTCCCAATCCTCTAACTTCCCACTAATTTTTGCTCTATTATATGCCCTCTCTTTGGCTTTTATACTGGCTTTGACTTTTCACCACGGTTGTGTCATCTTGCCCTTAGAACACTTCTTCCTCTTTGGGATGTACATATCCTGTGCCTTCTCAGTTGCTTTCCAAGCTTTGCGTGTACATTTTGTGTTTTCTTGGGCCATTAATCTCTTTTGCAGCTTTCTCTCATTATATAGTAAAACATGGAGTCATTCAATTATGTGACCCATGTGGTTATAACAATGAAGTTAAATTTACCCTTGAGTGACCTGACTACCATAGTTTCAGTTACTATCTCATGGGCACAACTATTCTTTCAAAAGTTAACCTTCCACTGAGGTGTGTCTTTTTCAATCCAAATGCTTCATTCTTTGTGCATGTAATCACAAAGCTGCCACATGTTCTGAAAAAAATGTGTTGCTAATTACTCACTAGTTATTCTTAAGAAATACCTAGGCTGAAACTTAGAAGTGAATATTTTTTCCTCTGTTTGATACCTGCTGCAGTTGTCAGTTGGGTCTCAACTGAAGAGTGATAAGACAACATTTGAACCTTCCCCAGCTCTCTGTGTTACATTTTAACCTTGCCACTGTCCAACAAGTTTTAAGTTTCTAACTGTTGCCGATGCACCTCCACTGCTCCCATTCCAGTACAATGTCTGTGATCGCCTACAGGAATATTTTGTCTTGCTTGAATGTGATATGAGTTACAAGATGCAACAGAATGCAATTTACTTTCCTAGAATTCATGTATTGTGCAGATTAACTTCCTGATGAGCTAAGTTTGTTAATTGTAATTTTTTTTAAAAATTTAATTGATATCCATTCCACAGGTTTGGAAAATAAAAATGGGATAATTGACCTGACAAATACATTATGCTAATATTCTGGTGTACCATCTCTTTCCAACAGAGCTGGCTTCCGAATGTGCCTGTGGTTACCCTAAATTGTCTGAGGCTGTAAGGGAAGGATGGCTTATATCACTGCTTCAAGCAAACTCATGCATTTTGGCAGATCTGATGCAGATTCTTAGGACTGGAGACGTGGAGGAGGTGAGGAATCACAACTAAATACAATTGAATTATTTTTTGTGTCACCAGGGCCAGTTCCCACCCTCCCATTTCCACACCGGTGCCAGTTTCCACTGTCTCTTTCCCACAGTGGGATTAGTTCCCGGTCTCCCTCTCCCACATCAGAACCAGGTCCTGCCTTCCCCTTCCTACACTAGGACCAGTTTTTATTCCCCCTATTCCCACTTGGACCACATTGTACCCTCCCTTTCTCACACCGGGACCAATTCCCACCCTCCCATTCCCACACCAGAACCAATTCCCACTCTCCTTTTCCCACAATAGGATCAATTCACACCCTCCCTTTCCCATACTGTCTGTTGATTGTTCCTGCTGTCTATTTATTGTGTATTTAGAGCCAATCATAATTTATCATTGTCTTAAATCTAGGTCAGAACAGTCCTCCAGTTACCTGAAACACAAAGAGAACTGGGCAAGTTGTTGAAGCCTGAAGTAGGACAATTTGTGTGTTGTGACCTATCTTCCCCCATGATTGAAAACCAAGAGACCAGGCAATCTAGAGATGTCCTAATAATGGTCAAGGAATCAGTAAGTAACGCTGCTATTCCTGAAGATACCATCACCAATACATCACAGCCTGAACATTTGGAGCCTGGGAGCCAAGAAATTGCAAAGTTGAACTTACTAGCCATACCTGAGCTTGTGGATTGCAGTAGCAGTGATGCAGCCAGTTGTATGCTACCAAAGACCCCTTGCAGCATGAAAGGAGAATCTGTGAGTGGAGACACAAATACTGTGACAGAAGAAGTCATTGCAAACCTCAAAGCTGAAGTAGGAGAGCTTCAGGAAGAGAAAGCAGAGATGGATCTTCGCCTGCAGTGTATGAACAATCAGTTACTCGATTCAGCTGAAGAGAAGAGAAGATTGGAGGATGAATTATATGCTGCAGGGAGAGAAGTGAACCATTTGGCTCAGAAACTTGAGGCATTGACAAAAGGGAAGATACAAGAAGAAGAATCAATGAAAAACAACTTGAGGAAAGAAAATGAGGTTTTGGAGAAGAGAAATAAAGAGCTTCTAAATGAGCTTACAAAACTGGAAACCAGCCAGCAAGCAATGGAAACAGAGTTTGAACAAAAGAGTGAAGAATATTTGCAGAAAATATCTCAATTGAAAGAAGACAAGAAGAAGATGGAGGACAAGTTTAATTGCATGCAGCAAGAAAATGCAGAGAAACTAAAAGAGTGTCATCAAAGTATTGAAACATTGAGCATAGAAAATGTGGAAATGAAGGGAAGATTATCAGAGCTTAAATCCAAGGATAAAATTCTTACTAATATGGTGACAGAACTGAAAAAGAAAGTTGAAGAGATGATGAAAGAAAATGAACACCTGATTAACAAAATTGACAAAATGGAGAGTGAGAAGACAAATATGGTTCATGAAACAATACATCACTTAACAAAAGAGAATGAACATCTTTTAGGAAAAGTCAGAGAACTGGAAAATGAACTGGAGAATTATTCCACTGCGAATACTGCGGCACAATATAAAATAAATCAAATAGAAAATGCAAATACCAATTTGATGAATGTGAAAGAAAATTTAATCAAAGAACTGAAAGTGCAGGGAGAAGTTGAAATAAATGAAAAGCCAGATGAGTTACAGAAAATGTCATCACAGCAAAGTGATGTTTTATTACAAGAAGCTACTGGCTGTGAGAATGACATGAAGATAACATTAAAAGCCAAGAAGAGGAGGGAAGTGAAACAAAGCAAGAATTTGATGGAATGCCATGTTGAGTTTAATGATGTATTGTCTGAGACATCTACAGTGAAAATTGCTGGAAGATCTAATGAATACAAAACCTTGTCATCCAAAGAGAATGCAGAGGATGAAAGTCCACTCAATGATGAAACGAGAATTGTTATCGAAGCATTTTTGGAAGAGATTGAGATGGTGAATGATGAGGCTTTAAAAACCATTAATTGTTCTGACATATCAAGTTATTGGGAGGTCTTGTTAAGGGAGGAAGGTGGGAGGAAGACTTTATTAGATAAATAAGAAAACTTTTAAAAAATTTAATGTAATATCAGTTGTTTTATTCTCATTATTTTACAAGTTACATTTATTCTGCTGTGTTAGTCTAATTTTTTCACCTTTTTTAACTACAAGGGGTGATTGATAAGTTTGTGGCCTAAGGTAGAAGGAGTCAATTTTAGAAAACCTAGCACATTTATTTTTCAACATAGTCCCCTCCTACATTTACACACTTAGTCCAGCAGTCGTGGAGCATACGGATCCCTTCTTTGCAGGAGTCGGCGTCCTGGACCTCCAGAAGTGGTCCACAGCAGGGGTAATTGATATGTTTGTGGCTTAAAGTAGAAGGAGATGAGGAGAAACTTCAAACTTTCTGCATTTTCACTCAAAGAGTTGAACTGCACGTGCATGTAACGAGAGCTGTATAACCCATCTCCTTCTACCTTAGTCCACGAACTTGTCAATCACCCCTGCTGTGGACCACTTCTACAAAGAAGGGATCCGTATGCTCCACGACTGCTGGACTAAGTGTGTACATGTAAGAGGGGACTATGTTGAAAAATAAATGTGCTAGGTTTTCTAAAATTGACTCCTTCTACCTTAGGCCACAAACTTATCAATCACCCCTCATAAATAGTAGCTTGATAACAATGTATTTGAATAGGAATAATTTGCTATTTGGGTAAAATGACACCTTTCCATTACAAATTGAAATATTAATTAATCAATCCTGCACTTAAAGGAAGGAGACTCAACCCCAGATAAGCTGCAGATGGGCTATGGTATTCCACCAAGCAAATCACAAGATGCTGATCAGTCAAGAACAGCCATCAAGGTAAATTTTTATAAAACACTCAAGTAATGTCTTTACCTTGCATCACTTTATTAATCTAGTGAATTTAGAAAAAACAATTCTTTTAAATACCAGGCACAATTAACTAATGTGGAAGGAAAAAATCAATTTGAGGAACGATTTGAAAAAGCGGAATTAGAGCTGAAGTCCAAACAAAGCGAGCTGGATGAAACAAAAGCTTAGGAACTTCTATACATTTTATCAGCCTCCTCAGTTTATGGAAAAGGTGATTCTGAATGGACATTCTGCACAGAGTTTATTTTATCATTTATTGTCTCTTCTTTTGCAGAAATTTGCTTGCAGCCACTTGCTCTAGATTTAGTTCCACTGAGAACAATAACCCGCATTTAGTAGGTGACTTGTGACATTTCCTGTCAGAAGTTCAGAAATATTTATAGCTTTTGAGAGGAAGCATTGGTAGCCTGTCAAAGTTTCTTCAGCTGTCTTTGTGAGCTGAGCCAATTGTGCCTCCGCCATGGTATGGAGTACTTGATCTTGGTAGATTTACACTTGTAAGTTCAGCCATCATGTACAAGACCGGAGTGAGCACATGTGTCTCGTCACCATCCACAAATTCTGTGCTAATGGTTTATCTCGCTCCTGGATATTTTTTGCTGCTATCCTAGAAAGTTAACCTTTCCTCTGTACCAACAAAACAGGTTGTCTCATGAGGCAAAGCAATGGCTTATTTTCAAAAATTTTAAAAAGGAGGAGGAAAATAATCCACTGAATATCATAGGGTCAAATATGTCATTAAGGTTGCAAACAGTTAACTTAGTTTCAGATTGTTGTGGGATAGAGGGATGGAGTGGAAGGATAGAAATAAATTTTATGACAGAGACAATAGACAATGGCTAAGATCTCAATATTTCATTTAAAAAATTGCTGCTCATTTAGTATTGTGTATTGGTCAAGTATTCTGTCAGTGCAGTGCAGTGGTTATTAGTGACATATGGCACTTGGTGTATGGAATCTTATGGATGGTATGGCTGACTAGCAGTTTGATAATGAAGAATAGGAGAGATTTTTGCAATAGTTCCCTCTAGGGAGATCTTTGGTGGGGATGTGCTTTTCAGGGAAAATGGCACAGGCTCAAAAAGAGGAGATGATGCAGTTGATTTGTGGCTGCAGCTGGATAGTGGATGGTGGATAAGGAAAGTGGTATGGTCACGTGTTAAAGGAACAGCAAGGGAAAACATGCCATATGAGTTTGCTGTGCAGTATGTAACCACATATAGATACATTGCAGTAAAACACAGAACACTCAGGCATACCTGAAGAGGGGAGGGCAGAGGAGCCTTACATAGTACAAAGAGGGAAGCTGGATCGTTGATACTTATACCACATGTACCTGCAGATACACTGCAGTAATGCACAGAACGCTCAGGGGTCATCTCTGTTCAGGTGATGAAGGCATACCTGAAGAAGAGGCAGTCCCTGAGGACAGAGGACACTTACACATGTACTTTGTACCAAGAGGGAAGCTGGATCGTTGATACTTCAGTGGGAGTAAGCTGAGGAAGCAGGAGTTGAGCGTTATCAATAAAGGGAGCATGAACAGTGTTTAGAGAGAAACTGGAGAAGGGTGTGCCTCACACTAGGTTATGAGGACATTACTTTAGCCCGGTGGGACAGAAATAGGGATGAAGCAGCAGAAGAAATTGCCAAATAGTTTTATTTTCAGCAGCGAAGTCCAGAAGATGTGTACATGTTGGAACTGAGGATGGGGAAGTTTGGATTTAAGAGGACAGTCTGTATTCAGTAAAAGGTTGCTGGGTTATCTCTGGATTCTAGATTGAGACTGGAACACTCCGCTGCTTCGTCAGATTAGAGCAGGGCTCTACATGGCCCAGCCATATCTACTGATGAATGTGTAGATTGCTTATCCAGCATATTTATTCCAGATTGTATCCCTTGCATTTACAAAAACACAGATAGGCTGCATCATGTGGCATGGCCGAAGTGAGAGAGGGCACATGGATACTGGCAGTGAATGTGTGACTGAATTGCAGCCGGCTTCTAATTAAAACCCATTGAAAAGTTTGCATGGCCCCTTCTTTCAAATGCAGCCTCAGGTGTCTTTCCTTTTCCTTTCTGCAAAACTAGTAATCTGTGCTGTCACTTTGGCTCTGGAATTTTTTGCAGGCTGCTTCTCTCCTCCTGGCTGCTGAAAGCCTTTCTCAACAAAACAAGCTCTTGGGCAAGTCAGTGATGTTGTTTGTCTGGCAATACTTCACCGATGAGAGTGGAAGTTTTACTATATTGACGACAGTAATATATACAAATAAAAATATATTTAAATGTTGTATACCCGAATCTATGCACCAAATACTCGAAGAGTCTTCATTTATTGGAGGCATCCCAGTTGAGACTAACTTTATGCTCTCCCAATATCTGTGTGAGTGAATTCCAACAGGAGTTGTCAAATACCAGCAGTGAGTGTGATTGCATAGAATATGGTTTCTTAGCTGATTCTCCTGCTCCACATCTTATCACTTTTACATTTCACTCTACAAACCTGGGACATCTTGGTTTTTAAGGCTCAGTGAGACGTGAGACCTCATCATTACCATCAGAACCATTGGCAAGGACCAGGAGGGAGAAAGTAGCTCATCATGTGTAGTTTTGTATGCCAGAACACCAAGAGTAATTAGGGCAGGTGGATCATCCTGTAACATATGGACATTGCAAATGGTGCTGTTGAAATATGATTGGTATGAAGAATTTTATAATTTTGTGTGGCCTGGCACATTAATCCTCATTCACATATTTATTGCTCTGAAATATAAAAAGCAAAAGAGAAAATATCTTGTCACATAATACACACAGAATATTTTGAACTGAAGCAGGAGTGTCTTCTGTGATTCGTTCCAGGCCCAGAAATGGCATTCAGAGGCGGGGCTGGCAGAAGATAGATCTGAAAAGATCAAGCAAGACCTAACGCAAACTGTAACTGAGATGGAAAAACTGTGTAGAACCACAGAAGAACAAGGACCTTTGCAAATGCAAGCAAAACTTATGGAAGAGGTAATACAAAATGGTTCATCTATCAGTGAAGAAGTTCCTTCTACTACTGTAAGCTCTCTAAAGGAGGCTAGAAGATCAATTTACATGAATCGTATTTCTACCTTAGAGGAAATTCTTGGCCTTCATTTTAAAATATATTCTGAAAAGTTGTGAATTGTATTATGGCCGCAATTAAATCTTTATCTGAGATAGATTGAGCCTTGGATTCTCACTTACAATTCTAAATGAGAAAAAAAGAGTTTTGCCTCAAAATTGGATAGTGTGTACTATATTTTCATATATGATGTAATTTAATTTTGATAAAGTATCAAGCTGAAAAAGAAAACTTGCTGTGTTTAGCTGCAATAGTCCTTTCTGATTATGCATTTGACTTGCTAACATTTTGAGGACTCAGGCATGTTTTGTGCTTCATTGCAAACAATTTCATTTTACTTCAGTGGAACATGATATTGGATGACACTTAAAGTTGTTTGCCCATTGCAATCAGTTCAATCAGGATGTCAAGGGTTAAACCCAGGGGGATATATCATGAGGCCTTCATAGTCTTGACATTCACTTAGTTCAGTAGTTGCAATTCGGCAGCAAAGTGTGTAGTTACTTTTTGTACTATACATTAATGCATATTTCTGGACTGAACTACAAAAATAGGGAAATAGTTTTATTAGGTATTACATTTGTTAATAAGGATTAATTTTAAAAATGGTAATGATCTCACACTATTGTTCATTAAAATGCAGCTGCCTGCTGTTTCTCACATTTAAGTCCCAGTTACTGTTGCAATAGAGCCCTCTACAGGGAACAAGTTCATCAGCATCTGTGGGAAATTATTCCAGTGCCTTTGTCAGGAGTAGGTTTTAAATATGTACCTCACACGTTAAAATCTAAATTTGTAGTTCACATTTTAAGCGCTGTTTGTAAAAACATGAGCAATAGAAACAAGAGTAGGTTATTGGGTCCCTCACACCCTGCTCCATCATTGTGGCGGATCTTTACTGGAGTGCCTTTTATTTATCCCAAAGGACATTTTTGTTGCTCAGTCAGAAATATATACTTTTAAATACAAAATGTACATTAAAAAGTAATAGTGCAAAATACAGATGTGCAATGAAACCATACACTTATATACTTAAGGAGGAGAAGGTGTAGAATCTTATAGCCACAGGCATTCAGTGGTGCACCTTGATAGATTCAGTCTGTTACTAAAGGTGCTCCCTGTTTGTCCAGTATGTCATGGAGGGGGTGAGAAAGATTGTCCATAATGCTCCGTAGAGTCTGCAGCATCCTCTTCTCGGATACAACCACCAGGGAACCTATCTCCATAGAAAGCCATAGAAAGGGTGCAGAGGAGCAGAGGAGATTTACAAGGATGTTGCCTGGATTGGGGAGCATGCCTTATGAAAATAGGTTGAGGGAACTTGGCCTTTTCTCCTTGGAGTGACGGAGGATGAGAGGTGACTTGATAGAGGTGTATAAGATGATGAGAGGCATTGATCGTGTGGATAGTCAGAGGCTTTTTCCCAGGGCTGAAATGGTTGCCACAAGAGGACACAGGTTTAGGGTGCTGGGGAGTAGGTACTGAGATGCCAGGGGTAAGTTTTTTACTTAGAGAGTGGTGAGTGCGTGAAATGGGCTGTCGGCAACGGTGGTGGAGGCGGATACAATAGGGTCTTCTAAGAGACTTTAGAATAGGTACATGGAGCTTAGTAAAATAGAGGGCTGTGGGTAAGCCCAGTAATTTCTAAGGTAGGGACATATTCGGCACAACTTTGTGGGGCAAAGGGCCTGTATTGTGCTGTAGGTTTTCGATGTTTTCTATGTTTCTCCACCCCCAGAACGGAACCAGCCTTCATGATGAGCCTACTGCCCCAGTAGACTACAGCGCAGAATAGAATGCTGGCCTCCACTGAGTCATTTCTCTGCAAAAATCCCATACCATATTATTCCCTTAAAATTTCTGCCGCTGTCTGTGACAGCAAAATAAATACCAAAATGCATTCAGATTAGTGAAATACAAAAGCAGCTTGAAGAGAAATTAAAGACACACATTCATATTTCCTTGCAGTGAGGAAATAGGCCATTTGGTCCATCTTGCCTATAACAGCTTTCGAAAAAATTCCTACCAACCTCATTTCTCCAATTATTTCCCGGTAAATTAGCATCCTCTGATTGTCCTCCAACCTACCTACAGAGTCAATTAACCTATCACATGGCACCTCTTTGGGATGTGGGGGGAAACTGGAGCACCTGGGGAACCTGACGTTATCACAGGGAGAACGGGGATGGAAAACACTGGAGGCTAAGATTGAACTCAGGATGCTAAAATTGTGAGGCAGCAAGTACACCTGCACTGCTGCTCTGCCACAGTTTGAGGGTAGATTTCAGACTGTAACACAGTATTTATAGCATCTAAATGTTATATTTTATTTTTTGTTAATTTATTTGTGGTAATATTATGTGTTATTTTTGAGTTAGGTGTATGGTGTTATCCTCTGTGGTTTGGAGAAACATTGTTTTGTTTGGTGGTCATATATCTCTATGGCTGAATGGCAATAAACTCAAACTTGACCTCTGAATACTCTCATGTCAGCAGAGGTTTTCACAATTGTTAAGTATTTATAGATTATTGTATTGATAAAAGACATATTTTCAAGAAAACTATTTGCTCACTTTCCACTTTCAGTTGACAAGAACAATTAATCACTAATTCTGGTTTGGTGTCTCTTTAAAAATAACTTAACCTAATATTAGATTGATCTGTTTATCTCCATTTAATTAAAGCATGTCTTGGCATGGTTGGTTCCTCTTCTCAGGCACCTTGTTGAGGCTGAGAATGCAGATTCCATTCTCAGGCATTTACCAGTAAGATGGTGTGCCAGCCCTTACATGTTACACAACAGCAGGTTTTTTAACAGTTAGTCTCACTCTTGTAAATCTTTCCTCCCTTGTGAGCAAGATATTTTCCTCCATATTTCAGCTGAAATCAATAGCAATCATTTCCACTTTATGATGCTTTTAATACTAACATACAGATATGACTAAAAGACCATAAGATATAGGAGCAGAAGTAGGCCATTCGGCCCATCGAGTCTGCTCCGCCATTCAATCATGGGTTGATCCAGTTCTTCCAGTCATCTTCACTCCCCTGCTTTCACCCAATATCCAGACTGCAAAAGAAATGGAGAGTGCAACCAAACCTGCCTTCCTCCCACCCACCTTGATAGCTAGTAAGCAGAAGCATCAGTTTAAGGTTTGAAATCCTCAATATTGTCAGTCTATGTATTATAAACTCTCAGATCATTTGATTACTTTATGCCATACACATCATTCAGTTTGTTTTCTACTTGATGGCTACTGTGTTACCTGTAATTGGGGAACCATTTCGTCAAGCACCTCTGCTCTGTCGGCCAAAAGCAGAACTTCCCGATGGCCAAACATTTTAACTCTGATTGCCGTTCCTGTTCCGACATATCGGTTCATGGTCTCCTCTTGTGACAAGGTGGAGGAGCAACAACTTATATTCATTCTGGGTATCCTCCAATTTGACGGCATGAATATTGATTTCTCCTTCTGGTTAAAAAAAAATCTCTCCCCCTCCCCTCTATTCCCCCCTCAGGCCATTTACCTCTTTTCACCTGCCTATCACTTTCCCCCAGGTCCCCTCCTCTTTCCCTTTCTCCTATGGTCCACTCTCCTCTCCTATCAGGTTCCCTTTTCTCTAGCCCTTTACCTTTCCCACCTACCTGGCTTCCCCTATTATCTTCTCGCTAGCCTCCTTGCCCTCCCCCCACCTTTTAACTCTGGTGTCTTCCCCTTCCTTTTTCAGTCCTGAAGAAAGGTCTCGGTCTGGAATGTCAACTGTTTATTCATTTCCATAGATGCTGCCCGACTTGCTGAGTTCCTCTACCGTTTTGTGTGTGTTGTTTTAAGTATATTGTCTGTTGCTCCAAGCTCACTAAACATAGATTTTAATCTATTATAAAATGGTGTTTGGGTTAAAATATGGCTTTGGTTGCTATAGTCAGTTTTTAGTTAGATAATGTCAAATCTTTATGTTTTTTCCACATTAAAATCCAATTAGCCAGTATGGACAATTTTTTTCCAAATCTTTTTATTATTATTATCCAAAATTTGCAAGAGTACTTCGAAGTAAACAACACTTACAATGTCTCAAGAAAAAAAACATTATTATAAAGACTGAAAAAAGTTTTGGCGATGGAAAAAAAAAGAGGGGGAAAACCCTACTGGACAAGAAAAAGTGAGAAAAAAATCCCATTAGGTGTTCAACCCTGGAGCCATGTGTCATACAAAAGCTTCTAAAGATAAACATCAAACTGCCAGCAAAAAAGAGAAATGTACCAAAAATTTACATTTAGATTGTGGAGGAAATCTATCAATTAACTCAAATGATAATAACGAGCAAATGAACCCCACCTTTTCTCAAAATCAAACGTAGGTTCAAAGGTTCGACTTCTAATTTTCTCCAAACTAAGACATCATTACTTGAGAGAACCATTGTGACAAAGTGGGAGCCAGTGTATCCTTCCACTTCAACGTAATGGCCCTCCTAGCTATCAATGTAACAAATGCAATAACATGTTGGTCAGACAAAGAAATACCATGGCTATTTTGAGGAATTATTCCAAAAAGCACAGTTAATTTGTTAGGTTGTAAGTTAATTTTAAGTGCTTCAGAAATTGTCGACAAAACTGATTTCCAGAACTTTTCCAGTAGAGAACAGCACCAAAAGATGTGTGTCAGTATAGCTGTCTCAGTTTTACATCTATCACAATAACTATCAACATTAGTGAATATTTTAGACAATCTCTCCTTCATCAAATGGTAACGATGTACAATTTTAAATTGAATCAGTGAATGACTAGCACAGATCGAAGAAGAGCTAACCGGCTTCAGAATCCGCATCCAATCTTCTATTGTAAAGGTCAAAATGAGTTCCTTTTTCCAATCTTGTTTAATCTTAAATAAAGGATGCTGATCCCATTGTAATAATAAATTATAAATTCTTCCAATGGAACCCTTCATCAAAGAGTTCATATTCATAATAGTATCTAACAGGTCAGCATCCAATATGTAAGGAAAATTACTTAAATATTTTTGTAAGAAATGTCTAAATTGAAGGTATTGTAAAATGTGTGCATAAGAAAGAGAATATTTATCAACTAATTGTTCAAAAGACATCAGTCTATCTTCTTTACAAAGTTTAAATTTTTTAGGAATAAAAAAATTGTGGAACTGGAGCCAAATTTGTAAAGAATGCTTAATCACAGGGTATAAATTTAAATTAGTAACTTTAGCTAATTGTATGGGTAGAGCAGCTCCCAATTACGAGGTTAAATAAAACTGTTTCACAGCTTTCAATTCCAAGTCTACCCAAATTGTCCGATCGTTCTTCTCTGCCCAATGTAACCAAAAGGACATGTATCACACATTAACAGCCCAGTAATACATTCTTAAGTTAGGCAAAGCGAGACCTCCATCCTTTTGCAACTTTTGTAAGTGACATTTACTAATTGTTGGTCTTTTATTATTCCAGATAAAAAGATAAAATAATAGAATCAATCCAATCAAAAAACTTCTTAGTCAAAAAAACACGGATATTCTGAAATAAATATAAATATGAACAAATTAAGGAATAGCAAGCTCTTGTGTTTTTAAAAAAGTAAACAGCCATAAAACACAAGTCTAATTACTAATAATACTTACTTAAGCCCTTCATCTCTATGATGGCATAGACTGCCCACAGCAGTTCACCAGAGTCGTCTGCCCTGGGCCAGTCCTTCAAGTTGTCTCAGGTGTAACCCACATTCTTGGTGTCAGCTTCAAAGTTGCGTTGCCAGGTGTGCTTTGGCTGGCCTCTCTTCTGTTTCCCCTGGGGATTCCATTTTACTGCTTGCCTGGTGATGTTGGTTCTTGGCTTATGCAGCATGTATCCTATCCATCCCCATCTTTTCCTTAATTCTTCTTCTGCTGGTAGCTGGTATGTTCTCTGCCATAGATTGGTGTTGCTGATGGCTTCTGGCCAGTGGATCCAGAGGATTTTTCTCAGATAGGTATGAAGTTCTGTACTTTCCTGTTAATAGTCTTTGTTGTCCTCCAAGTCAGAAGAACTGACTTCACAATGGAGTTGAACAGCCTTGGTGCCTTGGTGTGCTGCGACTGCTCCTTGGAGCACCAGATGTTCCTGAGCTGGGTAAAGGCTGCCTAGCTTTGCCAGTCCTTGCCTTGACATCCACATTGGTGCCACCCTGTCTGTCAGTGACACTACCCAGGTAGACAAAGGCTTCTATCTCCTCCAGTAATGCTGTATTTCCACTTTCATACATGGTCTTTACATTCTATGCTCCAATAGTGGTGGTCCTGGATGATAAAAACGTTGATTCACCCTGTGACTTCCACAGACTAGCTGCTTTTGTAGAGATTGTTAAGATCACCAAATTTCTTGGTGTCCACCTGGCGGAGAATTTCACCTGGTCCCTCAACACCAGCTCCATAGCAAAGAAAGCCCAGCAGCGTCTCTACTTTCTGTGAAGGCTGAGAAAAGTCCATCTCCCACCCCCCATCCTCACCACATTCTACAGAGGTTGTATTGAGAGCATCCTGAGCAGCTGCATCACAGCCTGGTTCAGAAATTGCACCATCTCGGATTGCAAGACCCTGCAGCAGATAGTGAGGTCAGCTGAGAAGATCATCGGGGTCTCTCTTCCCACCATCACAGATATTTACACCACAGATATCTGCAAAGCAAACAGCATTATGAAGGACTCCACGCACCCCTCATATAAACTCTTCTCCCTCCTGCCATCTGGAAAAAGACACTGAAGCATTCAGTCTCTCATGACCAGACTGTGTAATAGTTTCTTTCCCCAAGCCATCAGACTCCTCAATACCCAGAGCCTGGACTGACACCAACCTACTGTACCCTTTACTGTGCTTATTGACTTGTTATTATTTATTGTAGTGCCTGCACTGTTTTGTGCACTTTATGCGGTCCTGGATAGGTCTGTAGTCTAGTGTAGTTTTTGTGTTTTTTCTTGCGCGGTTCAGTGTAGTTTTTGTATTGTTTCATGTAGCACCATGGTCCTGGAAAACATTGCTCATTTTTACTATGTTCCGTACCAGCAATTATAGTTGAAATGACAATAAAAAGTAACTTGACTTGATTTTCACCACACAAGTTCATGTTTTCTAGGCGAAGACCCTTTCTCTCCCAGGGATGAGGTCTTTGGAACTTCTGTTGGCATTTCCGTAGCTCTGGGATGAGGTTGCTAGGCCCATGTCCTATCCTCCTCCTTTCTCAGCCAGGCTTGGGTCTGTTCATAGCAGAACTAATTATTAGCAAAAAGGATGTATTTACATCATGGCTACATTTATGAGACAATTCATCCAGTAGGGGGAGCCACAAGGCCATTTTATGCTCACAGACATAGAACAAATATTGTACATCTCTTGCAATATATTGTATGTGTACCTTTCAATAAATTGTTCAGTTCCAGTAATCTTTAATATTTGGTTAGAGATAATCTAAATCTGTGTCTCATTCTTCATTCTCTTTGCTTCCATTTTTAAACATTTGTGTAGATCAACTGTGGGTATCGTTGGGAGAATGTGGATTTATAATGTCACCTCACTATTCTCGTACCATGAACTCATAACTTTGGCATAATCTAGAGTGCTTGCCATATGTGTCACTGTGGTCAGTTCCGGTTCACAATTTCAACATGAAATCCAAGGCAGTTGAATTACTATCAAAGAAAATGTCTGTTTCAACAGGGAAGCTTTTCTGTTCAGTGTTTTGTGATTATTTGGGAAACAGTGACAAAAAGTGGAAGGCTGAGAATAATGCTTATTGCCAGTAAAAAAAAAAGGATACAAGTTTCAACTTTTAATTGTGTATTCCCTTTCAGAGTGTTTTAGTGAAATCTATTGGCCAAAACTCAGACTTCAGCTCTATGGACATTACAACTCTTCAGCAACAGATTGTTGCATTGAATTCCCAGCTTAAAGATCAGATTGCTTTGGAGAGGAAGCTTCAGGAATTACAGTTTAAACTGGAACTCCTTCAGAACCAGCTTGACATAAAGGTAACTCAAGTCGACAACGCATATTCATACATGGAACACAAGAGACTCTGCAGATGCTCGAAATCCAGAGTAACACACACAAAATGCTGGAGACACTCAGCAGGCCAGGCAGCATGTACAAAAAGGAATAAACAGTCAAGATTTTGGGCTAAGACCCTTCATCAGGACTCTTACTAGTGTAGGTAGTCCCAATTATGAGCTACTGATGTGAACATTAGGTTCTAGTCCTCAAATATATTATGCATCTTCTAATATTAAAAGAAGTCCAAAAAGATTTATGGTAATATAATTATAATCAAACACTCCAGATTCCAGTATCTGCAGTGTCTTTTTGCTTCTCTATACTAAGACATTATATTTTTTCCCTATTTTGGTGACTGATGGACACAGACTAAAGTAATATAGTTATTTCCTTCTGGGGCAATAATGTGATGTTCTCTTCACAACTACAGAAGCTCCACCTTGGAACTAATTATTCTGCTTCTTTGTCCAACAATTGCATCATCTTTTAATTCACTCTGCAACTTCCCATTGGGGATAATCACTCCAACAACTTTCCTGATGTCTAACGTCAGTGTGGTTCCACCTGTTCAATTTATCCTTCGTAGTCATGGTCCCTTGATCCTAAACTAACTTAAGGGATTGACTTGGGATTCTTATTGTTAATTACTTTCTCATGTAGAAGAGTGCGAAAGAAAGGTCCTATTCATCTAGCTTCTTTCATACCCTTTAGTCTTCCACTTCAACAAATGAAGCACTTCTGAAATATAGACATAATTGTTAGTTAGGAAACATCGCAAGCCATTTGGACACAATGGTACTCAGCAAACAGAAGCAGATAAGGTGTCCTTAACTATATTGAATAATAAATATTGGATGACCCTGTTCCTTTTGATAAGTATCAAGAAATCTTATGCAAACGAGAGAAAATCTGCAGATGCTGAAAACCTAAGCAACACACACAAAATGCTGGAGGAACTCAGCAGGCCAGGAAGCATCTATGGAAAAAAGTACAGTCAACACTTTGGGCCGAGACCCTTCAGCAGGACTGGAGAAAAAAAAGATGAGGGGCAGAGTTAAAAGGTGGGGGGAGGAGAGAGAGAAACACAAGGTAATAGGTGAAACTGGGGGGGGGCAGGGGGGGTGAAGTAAAGAGCTGGGAAGTTGATTGGTGAAAGAGATACAGGGCTGGAGAAGGGGGAATCTAACAGGAGAGAACAGAAGGCCATGGAAGAAAGGAAAGGAGGGAGGAGCACCAGAAGGAGATAATGGGTGGGCAAGGAGATAAGGTGAGGGAGGGAAAAGGGGATGGGAAATGGTGAAGGGGGTGGGGTGGGGGCACTAGTGGAAGTTGAGAAATTGATGTTCATGCCATCAGGTTGGAGGCTACCCAGACAGAATATAAGGTGTTGTTCCTCCAACCTGAGTGTGGCCTCATCATGACAGTAGAGGAGGCCATGGATAGACATATTGGGAATAGGAATGTGAAGTGGAATTAAAATGGGTGGACCCTGGGAGATCCCATTTTTTTCTGATCTTTTGCATCTACCAGAGAACCAGAGAAGACAGAAAAATCTTTGGTTTAACTTCAGTGTGAAAGGCATCACTTCCAATAATGAGGCAATTCATTGTTACCACACTTAATATTTGCCTAGGTCCTGTTCTCAAATCTCTGCTATTACCTTTGACCCCATTGTACAGGATTAAGAGTTCTATTTTTTATTAATTGAATCAGAACTAACATGAAAATGTACTACTAAATGTATCCAGTGTTTGGAAAGTATTCAAAGAATCATAATCATTCAGCATGAAAATGAGCCCTTTGGTCCTTCAAGTCCACATTGATCATCAAACATAACTTGCGTTAATACTACAACAATTCCAATTTGTTCTCCCCACATTCCCCTCAAAATTCCCAACCCCACCTCCAATGTTCTACACTCTCTTAGGGAATTTATACCACCCAATTAACTTGGAACATCTTTGGGACGTGGGAGGAAATTCGAGCACCTGGTGGACACCCACAAGGTATTATAGGAAAGTGTGCAAACTCCACAGAGACAGCACTAAGCTCAGGATTGAACCTCGTCACTGGAGCTGTGAGCAACGTATCTGCTGCTGCCTAGTCTTCCTCAGCAACAGATGAAAAGGGAAATGACTGAGCCTACTTTGTTTTATACCTTCATTGAAACCTACCTTCAAAATCTGGAAGCCATATCGATAACAGATAACAGTATTTCAATTCAAGAAACATTAAAGTTCTGGATATGAACACTGAGGGAGTATCAACCTTTGCATTTCATTAAACCACCTGATTAAAAGCACAGAATTGCAAGTTGAAATGCATTTACTCTGCACAAGGGTTGTTACCACAACCAGATTAAAAGACAGGCTGGAATACATTCTCATATGTTTGCATCAATATAGAAAATGATACTGTTCATATTGGAGCAGCAGGGAGCAATGTGTGGTAGAATATTTTGTACTATATTAAATTTATTTAAGCAAGCATCGTTACTGAGTGAAAAGCTAATGTTCACTGTACATGTGCATTGTTACTTTGTAGTCCAAAGCCGAAATGGATTTAAAGATGGAAAACTACTGCATGAAAGGTCAAATTGATGCTTTGGCAGAACACGTCAATAATGCAGAGAATTTCAGAGCAAGATGTAATGAAATGAAAAGTGGGACTGATGTAGTAAGTCAAACAATTATTTTTCCATTGCAGACCCCACCAGCTTTAATGGTGTTTACAATCCAACAAAATAATACCTTGGAAGAATATTCCATTTTATATATAAACTCCGTGGCCACTGATTGTCTGTTCATGATCTTCTGCTACTGAACCCCATCCACTTTGATGTGTTGTGCACTCAGAGATGCTCTTCTGCACACCACAAATTATAACACATGGTTACTTGTGTTGCTGTTGCCTTCCTGTCAGGTTAAACCAGTCTGGCCACTCTTCTCTGACCTCTCTCATTGACAAGGCATTTTCGCCTCAGAACTACCACACACTGGATTTTTTTTGTTTGTTTTTGCACCATTCTCTGTAAACCCTAGAGACTATTCTGTGTAAAAATCCCAAGAGATCAGCAGTTTCTGAGTTATTCAAATCACTTCATCTGGCACCAACAATCATTCCATGGTTAAAGTCTCAGATTACATTTCTTCCCCTTTGGTGTGTGGTCCAAAACAGCTGAACCTTTTGACAATATCTGCATGCTTTTATACGTTAAGCTGCTGCCACATGATTGGCTGATGAAATATTTATATTAATGAGCAGGGGTACATAATAAAGTGGCCACTGAGTGTATTTTTAAAAAGCACAAGATATTAAAAAATCATTATTTTGTAACAATACTACAACATTTGATCAGAATTTTGATCTTTGCTGTGATGGATTACAGTTTCCAACTCTATCAACACATCCCTTTCTGATTGTTGGTATTTCAGTTGTGCGGCTCTAGTGTTTTACTTCACCTTTAATATTCGCGTGAAGTACAAAGGTTGAAAAGAAGTTGATTATCAGAAAGATTTATGCTTTTCTTATACTGAAACAAAATCGGTTCAGAATATCATAAATCTTTCTCCCATAATCGAAAAAATCCTCTAGCTACTGTCGGTATTGATATTTCCACAGATAGCAAACAGAGAGTTTGCCTTTTGAAACATGTTGCTGAGTGTGAGTCATTTGTAACACTGAAATGATCTGAACCTTAGACCTTCCAATGTTTTGTGAAGCTGCAGTTTATCAATGGTGCCAGCAATTCATGTCTGATTTTCCCCTCCCCCAGTCCCCATGCTCCTTGTCTAGCATAGTCTTCCATCTGTGCACAACCTCATTGCAATTCGTACCTTGATTGATGATTACTTCTTAAAGTTTACTCGTTTTCTTTCAAACCACTTATAATTAATGAAGTTTGTATCTAAAGTGACTTATTGATACTTAAGTTTACTTATAGTATACTTATTAAAAGGTAGAAAAATAAATTTATATTACACACTGCAAAAATATATTGTAGCCAAGTGAATAATTTGAAGTGTTGACATTATGCAGAATGGGGAATCCGGCTGCCTGTGTCAGAATAAAAGTCAGACTTATTATCACAGTCTTATATGACATGCAACTTGTTGCCTTGTGGCAGCAGTGCAATACCAAGAAATAGATAAATCGTGCAAAAAAGGGAACAATGAGGTAGTATTCCATTCCGAAATCTGATGATGGAGAGGAAGAAGCTGTGCCTGAATCATTGAGAGTGGGTCTTCAGGCACCTATACTCTCTCCCTGATGAGAAGAGGGTACGTCCTGGATGGTGAGGAGCGTTGTGCCCATGAGGGATTTGGCTAAGTCCACAATCCTCTGCAGCCTTTTGCGATCTTGTGCAATGGAGCTGCTATACCCGGTTGTGATGTAACCATTCAGAATGCTCTCCATCATACATCTATAGGAATTAGTGAGAGTCTTTGGTGACATAACAAATCTTCTCAAACTTCTAACAAAGTAGAGCCACTTATGTGCATTCTTCTTGATTGCATGAAGAACCACAGAGCCCAGAACAGATCCTCTGAGATGTTGACACCCAAGTACTTAAAGCTGCCTGTATGTGTGCAGCAGGGTCACAAGTGAGGCGGGCTGTTTAATGGGGAAAGGCTGGTGGGGCTAGACTTGTATATAAGTAACACACACAAAATACTGGACGAATTCAGCAGGCCAGGCAGCCTCTATGGAAAAGAGTACAGTTAATGTTTCAGGCCGAGATCCTACAGCTGCCTGGCCTGCTGAGTACCTCCAGGTTTTTGTGTTGCATGGATTTCCGGCATCTGTAGATTTTCTCTTGTGTGTAGATTTGTATCTATCTGTGTTTAAAGGAGTTAAAGGGCGCTTGACTGAGATATGCAAGGTCCTGAGCATGTTGACGGGGTGTGTATAAAGAGGATGTTTCCTTGTGTGGGAGAATCTAGAACTAGAGACACGGTTTAAAAATAAAAGGCTGCTTTATTTTTCTGAGAAGATCTTGAATCATTGACAAAAAAATACTGAAAATATTGAGGAACTCAGTCAATCGAGCAGCATTTATGGAAAGACAAACATGCCAATATATTGGATTAAGAACCCTTCCTCAAAACTGATATTTGGAATTCTTTTCCTCAAAGGTTGATGGAAGCTGAGTCATTTTTGAGGTAGAGGTAGAAAGATTCTTCATTTGCTAGGAGGTGAAATGTTACCATGGGTATATTGATGTTTGTAGTTGGTGTTACAGTTAAATCAATAATAAATTATACAGCATTGGATTGTGCCCTTTAGCCGATGGTTTTCTGCTAACCATGATGCAAATATAATCAGAATCTGAATCAGCTTTAAGATCACTAGCATATGTTGTGAATTTTTGCTGTTAAGTGGCTGCAGTACATTACAACACATAACAATATAAAATGTAAATTATAATAAGTATATATACATGTTTAAAGTCAAATTAAATAAGAAATGCAAAAAGAGAAAAATTAAGTAGTGAGAGTGTTCATGGGTTCAATGTCCATTCAGAAATCTGATGGAAGAGAGGAAGAAGCTATTCCTGAATGTTGAATGTATGCCTTTAGGCTCCTATACCTCCTCCCTTATCAATGAGAAGAGGGCATGCCCTGGGTGATGGGGGTCCTCATTGATGTACACTACCTTTTTGAGGCATCGTTCCTTGAAGATTTCCAGGATACTGGGGAGACTAGTGCCCATGATGGAGCTGATAGAGTTCTCGAATTTCTACAGCTTATTTCGATCCGGTACAGTGCCAACCCCCTCCCTCATACCAGACAGTAGTGCAGCCAGTTAGAATATTCTCCATGGTACTTATGTAGAAATTTGCAGGTGTCTTTGATGGCATACTAAATCTCCTCAAACTCCTAATGAAATATAGCCGCTGTTGTGCCTTCCTTGAAACTACATCAAAATGTGGGCCCAGGACAGATCCTCAGAAATTCTGACACCCAGAAACATGAAATTGCTCACCCTTTCCTCTTCTGATGCCTCAATGAATACTGCTGTGTGTCCCCTCACCTTATGCTTTCTGAAGTGCAAAATCAAAGTTTTGATCTTACTGATGTTGAGTGCAAGGTTATTACTGTGATGCCACTCAACCAGCTGATCCTATCTGCCAGCAAATGGTCTATTGCCCTTCATCCCCTGCCTGTTCAATGCCACTTAAATGTTGCTTCTGCCAACCCCCCTGGCAGTGCATTCCAGGCAGCTACCACTCTCCGTATACAAAAAAAAACCTTGTGAGTCTACTTTAATCTTTCTTCCTTTCACTTTAAATATATGCTGTCTGGAATTTAATATTTCTACCCTGGAGGAAAAAAAGACTGTGGCTAATAACCCTATCTATGCCTCTCATAATTTAATATACAGTAGTTTATTGGGTTGCCCCTCAGCATTCCAATTGCCCAACGTCCTTCGTCAAAGTCGTTATTGCAGTTCAACTGACTTTAACATTTTGACCCAAGCAGTTTTGATGACTCAAAATGGTTTCCCACCACTGGCAATACACTTCTATGTTCCCTTTGAACTACTGACTGAAAATTCCCCTAAGCTCTTCCTTTCTCTCTCAGTCACCTCTTAAAAAAAACAAATCTCCACACGTGTCTCTTTGTCCCAGTTTTAAATCATCTATTGTGATTTCCTCCTCCTCGGCATGGCATTTGTTTCTATGTAACCTAGGATTTTATTTTACATTAAGCACGTTTGTGTGGAAATTGCTATTTTTCAGAACTGTTTAGTAGGTTAGTAGGTCAGAAATTCAGGTTAGAAAACAACTTGTCTTATGCAGGTGAACTTTTTTCCCACCTTGGATATGGGCATAATGGGAGAATTGAGGCCATGTTGATCCTGGAGCTGTTTGCTCTGCAGTTGTGCTATCTAAAGGGGACCTCACTGACCGTGCTTTAGCCCGGTACTGAAAACTTGACTCAGGCAGGTCCAGCCTTATTTATGTATTACAGGGTCAAGTTCAGACTTCAAAGTGGTTTGATATCATTCTATTACCATTGTACCAGTCTTCATAGTCTTGCTGTCCTTACCGGACTCATGCCAGGCACCAATCACTGAAGCCCACCCCTCATTTCACAATGGTTCTATGATCATAACAATGGTTGGTGCACATGCAATGACTGATAAACACATCTCTTCCATAGATAAGGAAATTCTCAGTTTTTCCCACATCGCCTTTGCTCCAAATACTTGGGAATGCAGGAACTTTGATGCTAACTTTTACCAATGTGATGTTTAATTCTTCAGAAACTTTACCAAGCCATGTTGTTTTCCTCCATTTTGCAAGGGACAACCTGAATGGACACTGCTGCCAGACTGCAGATGTTCCCTGGTTTGTTAGGGCTGCACTAGTTCTCTGTGTGCTACCTTTGTCCCCTTGTTCAAATGCAGCAATCCTGTTTAATCATTGGACTCGATTTTGGGGTCAGTTGTTTCTTACTCCTCAGTATATGAATACTTTGGGACATCATCCAATACATTATGAACGTTATAGAAATATTGCAATTTAAGACAATATTCATCAATTTAAAACAAAGTTTGTTTTTTTTTCCCAGTTTGAGAGACTACAGAATGAAAATGCAAAAGCCAAGTTGCTGATAGCTCCACTCAAGGTATCGTGGGTTCAATAAGCAGTTCACAAAGCTGATGTTTTTATGACATTTAATTTGTTATCACAAGATACATTTTTATTTATTTCTGCTTTCTTCAGCCTTTTTTCTCCCATTTTCTCTGTAGTTTTACACAGTATTAAATCTGTCCTTTTTACTTATTCAGCAATGTACTTAAGATGCTGCAGTGGTTTGGGAAAGCCCTCAATAAAAGTTCAAAGTAGATTTTTATATGTTACCTTGAGATTCAGTTTCTTACAGGCATTTCTAGGGAAAAAAGAAACGTTTTAGAATTCTATGAGAAACTATACATAAACAGAAAAAGGCTGGCAAACGCATGTAATATCTCACTTGTGTTTCACCTACAGGCAAAGCTGTCCTGCCTGATTCAGAAATGCCTTTGCAGAAACAGTCTGATTGTACATTTAGTGAGGGAACTTTACCAGCGCGGCTTTCCCAATGCCAGTTTGATTGAAGAGGCTGAAGATATGTTGAATGACACGGCAATCCTGGAGTACACCCGCATGTTTCTGCCACCACATTGCCAACAGGTAGGAGGCTGGGTGTGCGCAGCAGGCAGCCTTCTGTCAATATGCGTTTGTAAATCCTTTTTCTGAAGTATTTTGAGTCATTTCCATCCATTGGAGGCACATTATAAATTCAAGTTACTGTTTTTGATAAGCAAAATTAATGCGAGAGCCTTCTGAACTAATAATGTTGCATTAGAATGCCTTTTAATGTTACAGCTCCATATAAAAGAGACAGATTGAGCACCCTTACCCTATGCCATATTCAGCAGAGCCTCGCCAGGTATTAAAAAACCCACTCACCATACTGTCATGTCCATTTATTCCCATTTCCCCCATGTGTATGCCACGTTTCCCTGTATCCCATGATTCAAATCTACTTCAATCATTGTGTGTGCCGATGAGTTTCACATCCTCATCACTCTGCACTGAAAATTCTCCTAAATTTTTTGTTTAGTTATTGCCTTCTAGTCATGGTCATTTGTTACAGATTCATTTGCAATGGAATTTTTCACTCAATAGTGTCTTAATAATAAAAAGTTGATGGTTTTCTATTTTCCAGAGGAAAGATTTACATTCTGGTAAACTTTTGACCTTGTAGACAGTGAATACATTTCAAAAGTTTCATGTCTGTAAAGTCTTTCACAACGTCTGGAAAAGCAATGCATAAAATGCCACATCAATGCAAATCTTTACTTTCCTCCCTAATAGTTACATCCTTTTCATCCAGGATGGATTGGGTAAAAGAACAAAGTCTCCCAAATCATGTAGAAAAGGGCAGTTTGACTTCTAATCTTCCCTAACTTAATTATGGTCCTTTGTTTTAGCAGAACTGGAACAATAATTCATCACCAGCTGGAATTTCTAAACAAGATCAAGGTCAGTAATGGGTATTTTAATTACATTAAAGAAAAATCATCTTCTCTATATAAGAAGCTTAGTTCAAATTTAGTTCAAAATAAATAATTGGAATTTGTATGTATGTAATCAACAATGAGGGTTGGCAGTGACTGACTGATATTTTTCCCTAGCTCACCTGCCCCCACTGAAACTAATGTCACGTAATGCCATTCCACTTGGCATTACTGCGCCAGGCCTGAGAGGTAACCTGTTCCCTGAGGTCACCCATTCCTAGGTGTTGGAAAGCATTGTACATTGCTTTGTAAGGATTCTGATGTTCTGCCTACCAGTGAAGAACTGTAGATAGCCAAGTCTAACTCAGATCCTTCAAGAAATAATATTATGGCTACAAATTGGTTAGGCTGCATTATTCTATGATAAATGAAATGAAATGTTGGCAGCTGTGTAACTAATCCATTCAGAGATTGAAAACAAATTGCTAGTGGATCTTAACAGGTTGATCAGTATCTATGCAAGGTCTCAACCTGAAACATTTTCAATTCCTACCAGCCCCTCCCCCCACCCTCATAGATGCTGGTTGACCCACTGACTTCCTCCAGCAATTCATTTTACTGTGCTCCAGATTCCTGCATTTGCTGTCCCTTGTGTCTCTATTCAACAATTAAGGTAATTTCACTCCATCCCGTGAGGTATGATAAGATAAACAAGTTTGATTAAGTGAAGCATAAAGCAGAATAACCTCTGAGCAGTCAAAAGCCAGATTGTTCTTTGTATATTTATTATCTTAGAAATGAGCTTCAAATCTTAGTACAAGAACATCTCCCTCTTCATTAGTCCATTTCACTCATTTACATATATGGTTTAAACTATATTCATTAAATTATTGAAAACATTTTTGAAACTTTTTATAGTCATAGAGAAGTACAGCACAGAAACAGGCCCTTCAGTCCATCTAGTTCATGCCAAAACTATTTCAACTACCTACTCCCAACAATATGCATTGGGACCATAGCTCTTCACACCCCTACTAACAATGTACCTGTCCAAACTTCTCTTAAATGTTGAAATCGAGCTCGCATACACCACTTGTGCTGGCAGCTTATTCCACACTCTCATGACCCTCTGAGCGAAGAAGCCTCCCCTCATGTTCCCCTTAATCTTCTCAATTTTCACCCTTAACCCATGACCTGTGGTTGTAGTCTCACCCAACCTCGGGGAAAAAAAGCCTGCTTGCATTTGCACTATGTATAACCCCTTTAAAAACATCTGGGGCTCAAAGAGTCCTGTTATGAGGAAGAAACATCGTGCTAGTTAAAGGTGCTATGCTCTGCTTCTAAAGTAGGGATATATACATTTCTTAGTGTGATACTGAGCTATATAGAGCACAAAAGCACCCACAGGTTTTCAGAGCAACACACGGAAACTACTGGAGGAACAACAGGCCAGGCAGCATCTATGGAAAATAGTACAGTCAACATTTCAGGCTGAGACCCTTCATCAGGACTGGAGAAAAAAAATGAGAAGTCAGAGGAAGAAGGTGGGGGGAGTGGAGAAAGAAGGTGGGGGGAGTGGAGGAAGAAATACAAGTCGTAGATGATAGGTGAATCCGGGAGAGGGGAGAGGTGAAGTAAAGACCTGGGAAGCTGTTTGGTGAAAGAGGTAGAGGGCTGGAGAAGGGGGAATCTGATTGGGGAAGATGGAAGGTCATGTTTTTCAGAATTGGCAGAGATTGTGTTTGGAGTAATACATTTATAGTTCTGTTGAAGATTTCTTTTAGCCTCATGTCTTGTATTCATAGCTACTGTGTTCTAACTTCACTCCTACTCAAATTGCTTACACCACCCTTTAAAGTCCTCCCTTTTGCTCAAATTTTCTTAATGAATTAATTATTTTCTAATTTCCAGAAAAACAGTCTGCACCTGTTCAATCTTTTAAGGAGTACTTCAGTTATCACATTGACCTGATGTTTTGGGTAGCTGGGAGTTGTATGTACATTCTGCCTTAGGCATATTTTAACTTTTTCAGTGTTAAGCTGTAAAGGGGAATGGAAAGGAAACAACAATAGTCAGTGTCAAATTTATTTTAAAATATTGATTTATTTGAAAATATAGTAGTATTGAATGATTTATATCATTTGTTTTATAAATACCTGTCCTGACTCAGATTAAACTATTCAGCCAGGTGTTGGTTGGGTTTGATACTTTTGTTCTATACATATAACTAAGACCATAAGATATGGAGCAGATTTAAGCGATTTGGCCCATTGAGTTTGCTCTGCCATTTCATCGCAGCTGATCCATTTTTC
The DNA here is from genome assembly GCF_030028105.1 of Mobula birostris. Classification (NCBI taxonomy): domain Eukaryota; kingdom Metazoa; phylum Chordata; class Chondrichthyes; order Myliobatiformes; family Myliobatidae; genus Mobula; species Mobula birostris. The sequence continues at coordinate 155,537,944 of NC_092373.1, forward strand.
CTTTCAGCCCTAATCTCCTGTCTCCTTCTGTATCCCTTCATGCCCTGACCAGTCAAGAACATGGCCTAAATATACATAAGGGCTTGGCCTCCACAACTGCCTGTGACAGTGAATTCCACAGATTCACTACTCTCTGGCTGTAGAAATTCCTTCTCATCTCTGTTCTAAAAGGACCCTCATCTATTCTAAGGCTGTGTCCTCTGGTCTTAGACACTCCCACCATAGTAAACATTCTCTCCACATCCACTCTATCAAGGCCTTTCACCATTCGATAGGTTTCAATCTCCTGAATTCCAGTGACTACAGGCCTAGAGTCATCAAACACTCTTCATATGACAAGCCATTCAATCTTCGAATCATTTTTGTGAATTTCCTCTGAACCCTTTCCAGTTTCAGCACATCATTTCTAAGATAAAGGGTCCAAAACTGCTCACAATTCTCCAGGTGAGGTCTCACCAGTGCTTTATAAAGTCTCAATATTACATCCTTGCTTTTATATTCTAGTCCTCTTGAAATGAACGCTAACATCACATTTGCCTTCCTCACCAGGCTCAACCTGAAAATTAACTTTAAGAGAATCCTGCACAAGGACTCCCAAATCCCTTTGTACCTCAGATTTTTGTATTTTCTCTCCATTTAGAAGATAGTCAACACTTTCATTTCTTTTTCCAAAGTGCATGACCATACATTTCCCGATACTGTATTCCATCTGACACTTCTTTGTCCATTTTCCTAATCTGTCTTAAGTCCTTCTGTAGACTCTCTGCTTCCTCAAAACTACCTGCCTCTCTACTTATCTTCGTATCATCACAAACTTTGCGACAAAGTCATTAATTCTCTCATTCAAATCATTGGCATATAACGTAAAAAGAACTGGTCCCAACACAGACCCCTGTGGTTCACCGCTGGTCACTGACAGCTGACTAGAAAAGGCTCCCTTTATTCCCACTTGTTGCCTCCTGCCAACAAGCTAATAAGCGTAGCAATGAGAAAATATACAAAGCTAGAAACTCAATTGCATTGAGTTGTTAGGATTTTGCAATTGAAATTATTTTCTTTCATAGAGTAGATGGGGATTTTGGGCTGAATTGGTCTACATGTGTTCGCAGAAGATCTTTTCACTATTTCTAAGTATCTCAGATGACCAGAGGCTTTAAAACACCTTTTTTTTAAAGTTTTAAAGTGATAAGTTATTTCATAACACTATTTTAATTAATTAATAGCAGGTATATACTGAGGTTGTGAAAATTAAGCAAAAGTCTAGTTAACCATACCTATTGATCCTCAAAAACAAATGATGTGTGAAATGTGGCTGGTGTACAGTTGAGGATCCAGATATGAAGTATACATGTGCAGATATGAAATCCCTCCGTGCACAGTGCCTGCCTGGTAATTCCCTATGGATCGATCAAATAGCTGACATCTTTTCTCATGCAATAGCTATTTTTGTGTCAATTTGCACACATTAGGATTATAATTTCCATGTAGGAAAATATGAGATGTTATTTTTATACTTTACTCCCTCTGGAACACTGCATGGATGGTTATCCCAGATCAACCATCAATGGTCATTCCCAAGAAAATTCAACCTTCCCAATGCAACAATGGATCCATTTGAGGTGATTCCCAGTACTCACATCAATTCCTTCCACTCCAACTTCTTCAGCCCTCCAGCAGTCTAACCACCGAACTGCAGAATTCACCCAAGACTCATGTTGAAGGCCTCAATCTGCAGTGCCCCTCTTCCAGGATTTCACCCTATTTCCATTCCCAATCCTTGGCCAATCATTGACCTGACTACTTGTCTAATCATTAGCTTAATTCTTCTTCCTTTCTCTTCTACTTCTGATCATATGAGCATAGCTCCATTTCTCTTCCGGACCATCCTGCATACGGTTCCATTCTCCCTACCTTCAGGCCCAGGATACACTCTGATTGAAGGCTAAATCTGACTGTGCACTTGCTTGTCAGTCATCCAGCTCCTTCTGAAACCAAACTTGGGTAGACCTGTTTGTTTTCTAGATGGTGTGCAGCATTCATACCCAAGGCTATTGGCTGACCATCATCAACCTTTGGCCTGAAGTGCAACTGAAGTCTGGCATGGACACTCTATAATTTCTCAATCACCGTGCAATCATTGCAATGAATTTTTTATAAATCTTTGTTTTTGAGGAGCTATGTCACTAAGACCTCCCTGCCTTAACTTTTAATCTCATTTTCTATCTGATTCTTTTGCTGCCACCTCTGTTGACTGTAGATAGCCAGTTTCTGCACCAGGTAGCATCTAGAACTAAAGTAAAACAGACCATGTTGGACAGAGAAACAGCATTTATATTTCAGATTAATGATGCTTTCTCTCTGCCCACTAACTGTCCTGCTGATTATTTCCAATATTTGCTGCTCTTATTTCAGAATTCTGTACTATTTTGCTTTAGCATTCAGATGGGCCAATCTCCATTACGTCATCAACCAGAGCACTGTAAACATAAGTGTGGTTGTTGTGCAGAGTGGAACAGATTTCCTGCCTTAAAAAGGCAGCTTTTCAGCATTAATTTAAAATGCACAAAATAACTGACATAAAACTATTTTATGTTTCTGGAAGTCATAAAGAAAAATACACACTGAAAAATAGAATTAAATTAGGCATTTGTATTGAAGAGTTGTTATCTATATATTAATTGTAGGTTTCAGTCCTTGTTTTTCAAGCTCTGTCCCTCACGGAAGCCAAGGCTTTGCTGATTACAGAGCATCTTTGACCCACAGGGCATGTGTGGCCACTGCTGACTATCACCCTAATCCTAACATGCCCCACACTGTGCTGCCAGTGGTAAGTAATTTTGTTTACTCCTTCCGCTTCCTCAAGCCCTTTGATATTATATTTATAACCACACAGAACAAAGCTAGTAGGGGGATCAGGACCACATAGTGCAATCTTATTAGCCCCATTACACCACTCCTACTAAAGGAAAATTAACAGTGACCAGTATTTCCTTAGCCTCAGCCCACCTTCTTTCTACAAAGCAGCTAAAATAATTTTCTTGCGATGAATTGTGATGCATAACGATGAAATGCAATGGTGAGGAATAAAAATGTGGCTTGTTTATACCCCTCCTGCTGCACAAAAATTTTCCCTTATAAATCAGAAAATCTGCTGAATGAATTGAAAACTGTTCAGGCCAGCTGGTCAATGACTGGGTAATTGAAATGTTGGCAAATACTGGGTTCTATGCATGATCTTTGTAGCTCAGTATATAACATGGAGTTTTTTGTAGTTTTCATCTGTTTTTCCCTTTCTAGTGGAAGCCTATTAGTACCTAATGTTTAGATGTTAACAATATACAAGTTAGGCACAATTGTTTGGCCCATAGTAATCTTGGGCTGGTCAGATTCTCCCTTCTTGTTTGGGTTTTTTTATTAATTGTCAAGCAGAGAAATATAGATATTCCTCAATTAATTATAACATGCCAAATGCAATAAATTAATGTATTCTGCAAATAATTGTACTTAATACAATCAAACTTCAAAAAGATCTCTAAAAAGATGGTTGCGTAAACAAATTCTTACTGCAAAGATTAGCACAGTTTAAAAAATTTACATATCGATCTCTTAAGCTGTCAGACTAATTCCACACTAAAAGTAAATTTACTAGAAGCTCTCATAACTGAAGATTGCAGACTAAACTATCCTAGATACTAATGAGATGAAAGACTCTCTTCCAATAGTCATAAAAGATTATAAGTGAAATTTAAACAGTCTTGTTAATTTCCTTTTTATGTGAGATTGTATTGGTACATATGTACATGATTTCGCTGCTTGCTATAAATAGAATAGGAAACCCAATGTTGCATTTCCTGCAGCCCTGAACATAATGACCAAAGGTGCTATTGATCCTCCACTCAAAAATCACAGATAATTCAGTACTCTTTAATTGGGAATAATTTCAGATTTAATTTCTTATTCTTAGAGGCCAATTAGTGGTTTTCCCTGCTTAATTCTGTAACTTGTATTTGTATATTGATCATTTGCATGGACAACACATGGTTCTTTTATCTTTTTCTATAAGGTATGTTACAGGTGATGACTTCTGAAGTTGGGCACTGAAGTGTTACAAGGATTATTCCTTAGTAATAATGATCAGAGAGGCACAGAGAGAATTTGTGATTACCAACAAGTACCTTTATTGTCTAAACTAACAAGCACGTGTATTCATACACAAAATACCTGTGTGCACACCCGCTCTGTTTCCCTGACTGTCCTGAATAGTCAAAGAAGAGAAAAGGTAACACTTGGGCAAAGGAGTCTACACTGGCCAGACATGCCTTGTAGTTATGATCCTCTCTCCACGTGTTCCACGTACAGTCACTCACACTTATACTGCGATGATTAATCTCTGGGGTTGTCACTACTTTGCATTTGAAGCCTCTGCTTTTATAGCCATTCCTTACCAGTTCAAATGTTGCATTTCAGTGTTATTGGCTATGGGTCATCTGACTGACCCATCACACCTTCTTATTGGCTCTGGTTCAGGCCAACATCCATTAATTGCCCTTCTTCCACAAATGACATCTGCTAGTTTTATGGCTCTTTGTTCTAAACTAGTTACCAAACCAGTAACCAGCTCAAATCACCCAGGGCAGACACAGACTCCAACACTCACAAACATGCATGTTACGTCTAACCAAAGAACACCTCACAAATAACTTCTTATTTGGGAATGACCTCTAGTCCAGCAGATTACCTGAAACATCATTGTGTCTATTTTAAAACACTGGTTCAGCCAAGTAACACCAGTTCATAAAATGAAGGATGTAGACCAGCTTCACAAAATGGTAGCCTCCATTCCCTTGACCCCATGGCAAGAACAAAGACAATTGGTCTGTCTGCTTCCACTGTCTTGATTCATTCAAATTCACTGATTTGTAGATTGCAGTTCTTTCTGGCCAGCAGAAGGGAACTGACGCACTGAAGGCCAGTGGGTTGAAGGCAGGGATGTTGAATGCAGGGGATTAAAGGCCCAAACTAGTGAAAACCAGATTGAAGGGGGGAAGTGGGGAAAGCAATGAAGGGTAGGAATTGGAAGGCAGAGACATTCAACATTGGATCAATGAAGATGGGTAGATTGAAGACCAAAATATGAAAGGTCAGGGACATTGAGGATCAGGCATAAAGTATCAGGAGATTGAAGGTCAGGACATGAGAGGTTGGGCACATTGTCAGATAGTAAGGGAAGTCCAGGGATGTGATGGGGTGAGGGTCCATTGAAGAGGACAGAGGAGTAAGATGTCAGAGACCGAAATCAGGAGGAGCAATTGCTATCAGAAGGTAGGAGTGAGGGCTGGGATGGGAGCAAAGATGAAGAAAAATCTTAAAGCAGCTTCTAACTTCCAGAAGGCTAATGCCTCTGATTCTTCACTACTGACTAGATAGGCTGGTGCCTATTAAATAACTATTGCCAAGATCTGCATCTATCTGAATGGTCTGTGTTGCTCTCAACCCTAGAATGTGCATATCAATTTTGTACATACACCCCACACTCCAACCGCATGCAACTCGGGCAAGTAGAGGAGCATATGCACATTTTTGAAGATGAGTGACCTCTACACAAAGGATCCACTCAGATTAATATTTGATTTTTAGATTAAATTCTTTTGCATACCAGACAAAGGCTCCATTTGCTCTGCGAAAGAATAATTTTACAACTGAATTGCTTGAAAGGCAGTCTTCAGTTTTTAGAATCCTGATTTAACACTTTACTTCATAGCTCCCAATTCAACTGCAGATCTTCAGCTCAGAGCTTTGAGGATATTCTTCACAGGGATCTTCAGAGCCATAACGGTATTTTTCTTCTGTCTCAGAAAGACAGATTTCAGCCAATTTTATAAGCTACACTTTCTACAAGAGAAAGTGCCTGTTGTTTTCAGCTGCCACTCAGATACCTTAATTAAATTTAACCTCAGACAGATAGGAATTGAATGTACTTAAATGAATACAACAATAAGCTTTATTATGAGATGTTATAAAATGTAATTTCTTCCCCCTCTTTAGCTGAGTCTAACTACTGGAGATTTTGTGCATGTCACTGGGATGGCAGACAGCCATGGGATGTACCCTGCTGAAGTAAACGGGAGACTCGGATTGGTTCCAGTTGCTCTTGTTGAGGAGATGGACAAGCTTCATCAACTGCCAAGTCCCAGAATGAGCAACCCCGGGAGAACCAAAGCAAAGAGGCAACAGCAGAGTAATAAACACCAGGTCAATAATTCTCAAATGATTTTGCTGAAATGTTAAAATCTTTAATTATGCTTCAAGATTGAAGGCAAACTATAAATAAAATCTGAAAGAAATAGTGATTTCGATTTTATTTTCTCTCTGCTTCCCCCTTTGGGAAAAATCTTGGATCCCATTTGGTACCTCGGGGAAGTGAAAAGCTGAAATTTTACTACAGCATGCCATCAATCATCAGTGTCAACCTCCAGCAGTGTAACTTTAGCAAGCCTGTAAGACCCCAGACAAGCAGAAAATAACTAGAGACTAATACTGGAATACTTTGGAGGCCGAGATTTCTATGATATTGTGACACTTGAATTGTTTTGTTACCTAATTTTTCAGATGTTGATTTCAATAAGTGAATTAGTAGCTTTGCAAGGACCTTGTAAGCTATTCACAAAATAACACAAATACATCAGATTGCTTAGAGCCAATGTTTGCTTGCTACAGTATTCAAGTTACAAATAAAAATAAAATATATGTAAAATGGAAGCTTATTTTGAGTTGTACAAGGATCTTCCTTCTGGATCAATGCATCTGTTCATTTTTTTTTACTATGATCTTCATGGGGAAGGTATTAGAAGGACTGTAAATAAATGATGTATTATTTACTGCATCCTGAAATAGCAACAAGGACATCATGTAAGGGCTGTGCACTGGTCTGATGTTAGGTCACATCACTCAGTGATACTGTAATATTATATGGCAGTGAGTACCCTTTCCATTTGCAGGCCAAATACCTGAAAGCCTCTGATTCTATTCCTGAGGAAGGGTCTTGGCCCAAAACATCGACTGTTTTCTCTTTTCCGTAGATGCTGCCTGGCCTGCTGAGATCCTCTAGCATTTTGTGTGTATTGCTTGGATTTCCAGCATCAACAGATTTTCCTTTATTTCTGATGCTATTCCTCCTCATCTTCCTCTTCAGTCTGCCCCTCATGATCATTTAATATAAGCAGCTTGTACCTTGTTGTCGGTAGATTGTGAGGCAAGCCGTGAATCACCATAAAACTCTTCACACCCGAGCATCACGGGTCCCTGCTGACCAAGGAAGCGCCTAAACGTCAATAACCGACACATAGATTTGCCACATGAGTGCTTAGCTGTTGCTGGGACTACTCCTACTCACTGTTAATTTTGTTAAACAAAGTGCAGAATTCTACAAATAAAAATGGTGTTTGTTACAACTGTAATTATAAGTGTTTACCATATGGATGGCACTAAATAATGTGTGAAAGACAATGGCATATGTGTTGCTGTGTTAATAATATAAAAGTAGAAACTCCTTGTTTAGTCATCTCAACGAGTAACTTTTCATCATTAACTTCTCTGAATTGTATCTTACCTAGAACAATCCAATACTTATCTTATACTCACTTCCTATATCCAGTGTCATCATAGTTTAGTTTCTGTGGATAATAAAGGTCTTACTGCAAACCAGAATAGGAGGAAGTGGTGGGGTGAGCAGAGGAAATCAGAAGGTCAATACTAGGAAGAATAGCAAAACTCTGTATGAAAGGTGAAGATGCTAATGTGGGAGTCAATAAAGGAACAGAAGGTTCCTGTCTGCTTTGTATGGCCATGAAGGCTATGATCCTGAAGCAGAAAGGGAGATATTCTGCACTGAATACAGGTAAGCAATGGAACAGAGTAGGCAAATGTACTAATTAACATGGCAGGAAGCAGCAAAAGGTAAGTGATAATGGAGTCAAGAGGATGGCTATCTCACGGTAAGACATGACCCTGTTTAGCTAATAGCCACTGAAGTATGAGGAATCAAGCAAGACCGATGGGTGGGTTAAAACAGACATTAGTATGTAGATGATAAAACCATTTTCAGTAGAGACAGTACCTGTCACCTCACCAGGATATGGCACACAGACATGCACCCAGGGCAGGGGTGTTAACTGATCAAATGTGTCACTAACAGGAAAGATACCTAACAAGATAAGTAGAAGCCGTGAGGCTTAAGTGCATTCATATTTTATTTGTTTATAATCTTGACCAGACTTGATGCTGTGGGAAACTCTGGGAATGTAAGAGTGTATATGTGAGATGGTGATTTGTTTATAGTCTTGGGGAATAAATAAGTTTAGAAATGGGCAGCAATGAAAACACATTTTCTTGAAGGTGGTGACTGTAATTTAGAAGAATTTAGGAGGGATTGGAAGTGGTATATGTGAAATTGAGAAAGGGAACTTGGGAGTATTGAACCCAGCACTGATTAGGTCTTTGTGCATGGGATGTGGTGCCATGGAAGTGTAGTGGTTAGCAGGAAGCTATTACAGATCAGGGTGCAGAGTTGAGAGTTCACTTCTGACCTCATCTGTCAGGAGTTTGTATGTTCCTCTCTGTGACCGTGTGGGCTCCTTCTGGATGCTCCAGTTTTCTTCCACAATCGAAAGGCCTACCAGCTAGTAGGTAAATTGGTCAATGTAAATTGACCCGTGATTAGGCCAGAGTTAAACAGGCGAGCTGCTGGGCAGTGCAGCTTGTTGGGTCAGACAGGCCTGTTCCACGTTGTGTCTCTAAATAAAGACAAAAAATAAATAATTTTGAGAGGATCAGGAGAACAGGGTGTGAAGCATAGGGGAAGAGAAGGATTATTAAAAGAAGTGGTGTTTGATTGGAGGTATATAGGATACAGAGACAAATATATATATATATATATGGCCTTGAAACTATATGCAACAAAGACTTTTGGAAAGTGATATTTAAGGTGAGGTCAATGTTCATGATGTTTAGAATTGTTCATGATATCAAAGACAGAGATGAGTCATTTCTTCCAATGGATAAGTAAAAACCATCACCAAAAAGCTGATTAATTAAATACAGCTAAAGGTGATAACAGTTAATCAAGGTGACAACTAAATTTAGGCATGGGTCAATATATTGCTCAGAGGTATTTATGTATTGTCACCTGTTTCTGATTGAATAGCTACTTGATGCAACCAGTTTAATGCCAATTATCTTAAAACCATATCTTAAATATGTAATAAAATCAGGTTAGTACCTGAGGTCTTGTTACTGGAATCTTTATAAAATACCTTATTAATGAGATTTCAATTACAAAGAGGCAAGTAATATGGGAAGAGAGGGAGAACGTAGTGTTGAGCCTAAGATTGGATCAGCTATGACCTTGTTGAATGGCAGAGCACTCTCAGTGGGTTGCTTGGCCTACTTCTGTCATTGTTCCTCATCTTCTAATGTGAATCATATTACCTCTGTAGGTGACCTTCACAAAGGCAAGTCCTGATTCACCATCCACTCCTGCTATACGTAACAAAGGTACTTCACAGCTCAGTGTATCTCAGTGTAATGAAATGCAGTATTCTAACCTTACGGCTCAAAAGCAAGCTACAGAAAAGGGGAAGGAACAACCGTGCCCATCAAAGTTTGCTAAGCAATTTTATTGCATTTCTGAGGATCGCTTTGAGATGCCATATGACCAGGCATACAATGATGCAAGTGACATAAAAAGCATAATGACCTCTGGAGAGAGTGACACACATGTAGAAATGACAGCAGCTAGCAACCTGTCAGATAGATGTGCATCAAATCATAAAGAGCACAGCAAGAGGCATGCATCTGGGGAATGGCGACCATCAGAGATGGAACAAGGTAATTTTTTTCAGATTCAGTTTCATTATTTTAACACGTACATCAAAACTTATAGCGAAGTGCATCATTTGCATTAGCAACCAACACAACTTAAGGATGTGCTGGGGATAGACCACAAATAAATGGATTCATTCTCATCTGTAGATAAGATTTATCATTTTCAGTTCTTTAATAGACTAGACTTTTTCCTGATTTGTGATAACCAGTCTGATGAGAACTTATTTTTTTTATTTATTTCTGTTTTTGCACTACTTATTTGAACTGAACCATTTTAATATATACACACTGTAATTCAGTTTTTCTTTCTATATTTATCATGTATTGTACTACAACCACAAAGTTAACCAATTGCACAGCATATGCTGGTGATATTAAATCTGATTCTGATTCTTCCAAAAATTTCCAGTTGGTTACATAGGAGTGGAGGCTCTTCCTTTCTCTTATTAGATTTGTGATGGAAAAATGGTGCAACTGGATAGTTAATAAATCCAGAATTTTCAAGTGGTGGGGCAGACTGCAGGCAGAATGGACCCTTGAAATAAATGTTTACCTTTTTTTTTATGGACTTAGCTCCTTTCCACACTGAGCCATATCTATTTGAGCTGCTCAGTCCAACTCTCACTAAACTGTGCTGCAACAGATTGCCACTAGAGAAGTAATCAGAGGATTATAGTCAGGCCGCACTTGGAGTATTGTCAACAGTGTTGGGACCCATTGCTCAGAGAGGATGTGTTATCATTGGAGAGAGTCGAGAGCAGGTTCACGATGATGATTCTGGGAATGAAGGGGTTAACATATGAGGAGCGTTTGGCAGCTTTGGGCCTGTACTCACTGGAATTTAGAAGAATAGAGGGGGAATCTCATTGACACCTACTGCATGTTGAAAGGACTAGGTAGGGTGGATGTGGTGAGGATGTTTCCTATGGTGAGGGTGTCCAGAACTAGAGAGCACAGCCTCAAAATTGAGTGGCAACCCTTTAGAACAGAGGTAAAGAGAGATTTTTTTCTAGTCAGAGAGTAGTTAATCTATGGAATTATCCACCACAGGCAGCTGTGGAGGCCAAGACCTTGGGTATATTTAAAGCGAAAATTTGATAGTTTCCTGATTGGTCAGGGCATCAAAGGTTATGGCGAGAAGGCAGGTGTATGAGGTTGAGTGGGATCCGGGATCAGCCGTGAGCAGAGCAGACTCAATGGGCCAAATGGCTCAATTCTGCTCCTGTGTCTTATGGTCTTAGTTATGACCATCCTCTGGATCAGTGCAGTCTAAGTGTCCAACTACTGATCCAGCAGAACCAGCAGGGTCATCTAGCCATTGGCTCCACATACTTAGTAGATGTAGATCAAACCTATAGTTGCTAAAAGGATCATATGGTGCAAAAAGTAAACCAAGTTAACAATGCATTAAGGGAAATGTATGTCATCGGGTGTCAGCGAGCATGTAATTTTTAAAAAATATTCTTCTGACAGCTGAGTCTAGGACAGTTTACTTGATTTAGGGAGCTTCTGTTTTATTCACAAGTTTTGTACTGCCCTCTTTTCTCCAGAACCTCCTGCTCCAGTTGACTCAGTGCGTATTACTGACAGAGTTGGCCAGAATGGCTTGATGGTCGTCTGGGAGAAGCCTTCAATGGATGAAATGGGATGCAGCAATGGAACATGTGTTCAAGGTTACAGAGTACGTAAGAGACCGAGACATGCAAAATAATTAGAATTATTTAAATCTTAGATTTAAAAAAATGGAAACTAGTAGGCTAGAATGTTGATGTTTTAAGAAAGTAGGCTGCCAATGAAAATGAATTTATTATTATTTCACATTAGTCAAACTTAGTTGACTCAGGTTTAAGATGTTGGATGATCAATGTCATATTAGTTGTGACCAACTGGTAATAATGTTAGGGGTTCTGCTTCTGTAGAAAAGGAGCAGCAAACAACATGTTGGGGGAACTCGATGGGTCATGCAATATCTGAGCAGGGTAATAGACAGTTGACGTTTTAGGTCATTTCTCTCGACAGATGCTATCAAACCTGCTGAGTTCCTCCAGCATTTTGTTTGTTGCTCCAGATTCCAGCACCTGTAGTTTCTTATGCCTGTCCACAGAAGGAGCCATTTGCATTGTCTTTATTTACCTTGGATTATAGAGTAATGCCAAATGAGTTACTCTAGGCAAATGCTGAGTTAGTGATGCAACCTCCCCTCAAGTATGGCAAATTAAAACAAAACCAAATATCAATTCAAACCTCAGTAAGTGGTCCTTATATTCTAACATGTTGTTCTGGAATTTCATGTATGGGTAATAAGAGTTTTTTATGTCCGGTCATGGAATGTCATGGAAACTGCAGAGTTCAGGGAAGAGAACAGTGATGTTCTGAAACAGATGTTGTGAAAGAGATGGGATTGGTAGTCTTGAGCATATACAGGTAGCTAAATCCCTGCAGCTTGACCAAGTGAATCCTAAAATGTTACTGGAAGCAAGGGAACAAACTGCTGGGACTGTGACGGAGATGTTTGTATCCTCCTTATCCATGGATGTGGTACCAGGAAACAAAAAAAATGTTGAACTGCAAAAGCAAGCCAGAAATATACAGGCTGGTGAGCCTAATATTAGTGGTGAGAAGGTTACTGGAGGGGAGATTAAATGAAAGGATCTATATGCAAGGACTGATTAGGGACAGGTGGCTTTATGTGTGGGAAATGATATCTCAAGCATTTGAGTGTGTTTTTGGAAAATATGAGCAAAAGGATTAACCATAACAGTCAAGTCAAGCCAAGTCACTTTTTATTGTCGTTTCAACCATAACTGCTGGTACAGAACATAGTAAAAATGAGACAACGTTTTCCAGGACCATGGCGCTACATGAAACAATACAAAAACTACACTGAACTACGTAAGAAAAAACACAAAAACCACACTAGATACAGAACTACCCAGGACTGCATAAAGTGCACAGAACAGTGCAGGCACTACAATAAATAATAAACAAGACAATGTGCACAGTAGAGGGCAGTAGGTTGGTGTCAATCCAGGCTCTGGGTATTGAGGAATCTGATGGCTTGGGGGAAGAAACTGTTACATAGTCTGGTCGTGAGAGCCCGAATACTTTGGTGCCTTTTGCCAGATGGCAGGAGGGAGAAGAGTTTATATGAGGGGTGCGTGGGGTCCTTCATAATGCTGTTTGCTTCTCGGATGCAGCATGTGGTGTAAGTGTCTGTGATGGCGGGAAGAGAGACCCCGATGATCTTCTCAGCTGACCTCACTATCTGCTGCAGGGTCTTGAGATCCGAGATGGTGCAATTTCTGAACCAGGCAGTGATGCAGCTGCTCAGGATGCTCTCAATATAACCTCTGTAGAATGTGGTGAGGATGGGGGGTGGGAGATGGACTTTTCTCAGCCTTCACAGAAAGTAGAGACGCTGCTGGGCTTTCTTTGCTATGGAGCTGGTGTTGAGGCACCATATGAGATTCTCCGCCAAGTGAACACTGAGAAATTTGGTGCTCTTAACGATCTCTACGGAGGAGTCGTCGATGTTCAGCGGAGAGTGGTCGCTCCGTGTTCTCCTGAAGACAACAACCATCTCTTTTGTTTTGTTCACATTCAGAGACAGGTTGTTGGCTCTGCACCAGTCCGTTAGCCGCTGCACCTCCTCTCTGTATGCTGCCTCATCATTCTTACTGATGAGACCCACCACGGTCGTGTCATCGGTGAACTTGATGATGTAATTCGAGCTGTGTGTTGCAGCACAGTCGTGGGTCAGCAGAGTGAACAGCAGTGGACTGAGCACACAGCTCTGGGGGGCCTTGTGCTCAGTGTGATGGTGTTGGAGATGCTGCTTCCAATCCAGACTGACTGAGGTCTCCCAGTCAGGAAGTCTAGGATCCAGTTGCAGAGGGAGGTGTTCAGGCCCAGTAGGCTCAGCTTTCCAATCAGTTTCTGAGGAATGATTGTGTTGAATGCTGAACTGAAGTCTATGGACAACATTTGAACGTACGTGTCTTTTTTGTCCAGGTGGGTTAGGGCCAGGTGGAGGGTGATGGCAATGGCACCGTCTATTGAACGGTTGGGACGGTACGCGAACTGCAGGGGGGCCAGTGAGGGGGACAGCAGGGTCTTGATGTGCCTCATGACGAGCCTCTCAAAACACTTCATGGTGATGGATATGAGCGCAACAGGGTGGTAATCATTGAGGCAGGACACTGAAGCCTTCTTCGGCACGGGGACGATGGTGGCGGCCTTGAAGCATGTAGGACCGACGGCACTGCTAGGGAGATGTTGAAGATGTCAGAGAGAATCTCTGCTAGCTGGTCTGCACATCCTCTAAGCACTCTGCCAGGAACATTGTCTGGTCCAGCAGCCTTCCGTGGGTTGACCCTGAGCAGGGTTCTCCTCACATCGGCCACGGTAAGACACAGCACCTGGTCATTTGGAGGAGGGGTGGTTTTCCTCGCCGCCACGTCATTATCTGCCACAAACCGAGCGTAGAAGTTGTTGAACGCATCTGGGAGGGAGGCATCACCAGCACAGTCAGGTGATGTTGTCCTGTAGTTGATGATGTCCTGAATGCCCTTCCACATGCGCCGTGTGTCTCCGCTGTCCTGGAAGTGGCTGTGGATTCGCTGGGCATGTGCACGTTTTGCCTCTGTGATGGCCTGGGACAATTTGGCCCTCACTGTTGTTAGGACTGCCTTGTTGCCTGCTCTGAAGGCGGAGTCATGGGTCCTCAGCAGCGCAGGCACCTCCGCGGTCATCCATGGCTTCTGGTTACAGCATGTAGTGATGGTCTTAGCCACAGTGACGTCATTGATGCACTTGCTGATGCAGCTAGTCACTGATGCTGTGTACTCCTCTAAGTTGGTAGAGTCACCATCGGTTGCAGCCTCCCTGAACATGTGCCAGTCAGTGTGCTCAAAGCAGTCTTGGAGAGCAGAGATGGCTCCTGCTGGCCAGGTTTTCACCTGCTTCTGAACTGGTCTGGAGCACCTGATGAACGGGCTGTATGCTGGGATTAGCATAACAGAGATGTGGTCTGAGTAACCGAGGTGGGGGCGGGGCTCCGCCCAGTATGCGTTGAGAATGTTTGTGTAAACAAGATCCAACGCATTCTCCCCCCTCGTTGCAAGGTCCACGTTCTGATGGAATCTGGGGAGCACTGACCTAAGGTAAACAGAGACTACTTGGAGTTTAGCTAGACTTTTGACAGGATCCCACAAGTTAGCTGATTGGAAAGGTTAGATCATATGGGATCTGGGGTGATTTAGCCAATTGAATTAGATACAAAATTGTTTTGGTGGAAGGAGTCAGAGGATGGAAGTAGAGGGTTGTTTCTCAGACCGACAACAAGTGGTCTACCACAGGGATTAATGCTGGATTCCCTGCTGTTTGCCATATACAGCAAATTAATCATTTGGATGAGAATATAAGTGGCATGATTAGTAAGTTTGCAGTTGTCACCAAAATTGGTTGCGGGATGGACATTGAGGAAGATCGCCTAAGGTCACAACAGGATCTAGGCTAACTGGGAGAAGGGCCATAGAATTGCTGATGAAATTTAATTAAGGTAAGGGCCTTATTTAATTAATTAAGGTAATGTATTTTGGAAAGATAAAGCAGTGCAAGACTTGCACAGTGAATGGCAAGAGAGTGTTGTAGACAGAGAGACTTAGTACAAGTACATAGTTCCCTGAACATGGGGACACAGGTAAACATGTTGGTGAAGAAGCCATATGAAATACTTATTGTAGTGGCAAAACCAAAACACTAGCCGCTGCCTGCAGCAACCCCATGGATTTGTCAAACTTACATGGCGCGCCCCCAGCTTCTGTAATGATTGCTTCAAAAGTTGAGGAATACATATGCAATCCTTTATTAGCAATGAGCAAACATACAATCCTGAAGTGATGAAATTTAAGTATACCCAAGTGTAAGATAAGCACAAACAAGAGGAATTCTGCAGAAGCTGGAAATTCAAGCAACACACATCAAAGTTGCTGGAGAATGCAGCAGGCCGGGCAGCATCCCTAGGAAGAGGTACAGTTGATGTTTCAGGCCGAGACCCTTTGTCAGGACTAACTGAAGGAAGAGCTAGTAAGAGATTTGAAAGTGGGAGGGGGAGGGGGAGATCCAAAATGATAGGAGAAGACAGGAGGGGGAGGGATGGAGCCAAGAGCTGGACAGGTGATTGGCAAAGGGGATATGAGAGGATCATGGGACAGGAGGCCCAGGGAGAAGGAAAAGGTGGGGGGGAACCCAGAGGATGGGCAAGGGGTATAGTCAGAGGGACAGAGGGAGAAAAAGGAGAGTGAGAGAAAGAATGTGTGTACAAAAATAAATAACGGATGGGGTACGAGGGGGAGGTGGGGCATTAGCGGAAGTTAGAGCAGTCAATGTTCATGTCATCAGGTTGGAGGCTACCCAGACAGAATATAAGGCGTTGTTCCTCCAACCTGAGTGTGGCTTCATCTTTACTGTAGAGGAGGCTGTGGATAGACATGTCAGAATGGGAATGGGATGTGGAATTAAAATGTGTGGCCACTGGGATTCGTCCCCCCCATCCCTCCCCACTGATCTCCCTCCTGGCACTTATCCTTGTAAGCGGAACAAGTGCTACACATGCCCTTACACTTCCTCCCTTACCACCATTCAGGGCCCCAGACAGTCTTTCCAGGTGAGGCGACCCTTCACCTGTGAGTCAGCTGGGGTGGTATACTGCATCTGGTGCTCCCGATGTGGCCTTCTATATGTTGGCGAGACCCGACGCAGACTGGGAGACCGCTTTGCTGAACACCTACGCTCTGTCCGCCAGAGAAAGCAGGATCTCCCAGTGGCCACACATTTTAATTCCACATCCCATTCCCATTCTGACATGTCTATCCACGGCCTCCTCTACTGTAAAGATGAAACCACGCTCAGGTTGGAGGAACAACACCTTATATTCCATCTGGGTAGCCTCCAACCTGATGGCTCCAACATTGACTTCTCAAACTTCCGCTAATGCCCCACCTCCCCCTCGTACCCCATCCGTTATTTATTTTTATACACACATTCTTTCTCTCACTCTCCTTTTTCTCCCTCTGTCCCTCTGACTATACCCTTTGCCCATCCTCTGGGTTCACCCCCCCCTTTTCCTTCTCCCTGGGCCTCCTGTCCCCTGATGCTCTCATATCCCCTTTGCCAATCACCCGTCCAGCTCCTGGCTCCATCCCTCCCCCTCCTGTCTTCTCCCATCATTTTGGATCTCCCCCTCCCCCTCCCACTTTCAAATCTCTTACTAGCTCTTCCTTCAGTTAGTCCTGATGAAGGGTCTTGGCCTGAAAAGTCGACTGTACCTCTTCCTAGAGATGCTGCCTGGCCTGCTGCGTTCACCAGCGACTTTGATGTAAGATAAGCACATCTGAATGTCATTGAGTGATCAGCAAAAGATGCAATATCTGCCAGTCCCAAGCAAAAAACTGCCAAGAACAAAGCATGAATCCTTAAGTTATTCCCTTCACTTTTACCATGCCTCCACTCATGTGACTAGTTACTCTAATAAACAAAATAAACGCACAACACATAGAGAACAGATGTGTGAATCCTACACTTACCTTATTTGGACAAGGCATGAGTATATGAGTTGAGAATTCATGATATAGCTGGATGAGACATTGGTGAAAACACACCCTTGATTATTCCATGCAGTTCTGGTTGCAATGCTACAGGAAAAATGTGACTAAGTTAGAGAAGGTACAGAAAAGACTCACAAGAATGTTGCAGAGAGTGGAAGGCTTGAGTAATGATGGGAGGTCTGGTTAGGCTGGAGCTAATTTTCCTGCAGGGAAGAGGGCTGAGTGGTAACTTTACAGAGGTTTATAAAATCATGAAGTGCATAGATAGCGTGAAGGGTGAGTTTCCCAGTGTATGGGTGTCTAACACTAGAGGACTATGTTAAGGGGAAAGATTCAAAGAGGATCTGACAGGCAAGTTTTCCCACACAGGGGTTAGTGAACATGTGGAACAAGCTACCAGAGAAGATGGTAGAGGTTTAATTAGATGTGGCTACACACAATGGAAGCTTCTCTACATGTTGCCCTATAATGTAACTATGTTGTATGTATTACTCTATGTAGATGAGATGATAATTACAAAGTTTAAAATACATTTGGACAGGTGCTTGGATAGGAATGGTGTAGTGGGATTTGGGCCAAATGCAGGTGAATGGATTCAGTTTAGGAAGGCACCCTGGTCAGTACGGACAAGTTGGGTCAAAGGCACAATTTCCATGCTGTATAACTTAATGACTCTCAATTTAAAATTAGTTTTACTATCATACGTGGACAGAACTGAGAAGCACACTAACTTTTTCAAATCCACGTTCTATCTGTGCCATTATGGTCATCTTCCTCTGATTAAACTTCCTAATTACCTCTTTTATTTTTGAGTTATTCTTAGTGCATGCTCCTTGCTGCATTCCTCATTCTACTGAAACCAAGATTTCTAACTTGACTTTTTTTTCAGGAATTTGAAGCAGAGTCATGCCTCACTCCTCCTTTCCTCCAACAATATTTATGTGTTTAAAAATTAATTCTGGACCTATTATCTTTTCAATTTCATGATATTCTAAAGCATAGACCTCTGATATGCACAAATAATTTTCAAATTTGCAATAAATTGTTGAAATTTCCATAAAATTGAGATGTTTATTTTACTTGGCAGATATTCATCAATGGAGAGTTTCACAAGTCAGTAACAGGATCAGTTTGCACAAAGGTGAGGCTTTTGTATTCACTTACACTCCTCACTGTTATGTCTAAGAAAGGACTGTTTATCTTTCCTTAAATTAAATATTTAATTCATGAGAGTGCTTCCAAAATGTATTTTAAACAGTCATTGTGTAATGTTTTTCGGTAATAAAGATCAGTGAGATTTCATTATGAAGAAAAATTATGTTTGAAATAGTACTGTATAATTTCAGTATATGATTGAGTAATTATGGTTCTGTTCTGTTCAATATGAAGCATTGTATATATAGAATTATTGTTTTTTCTACATAGAGTAATACATACAACATAGTTACATTTTAGGGCTATATGTAGAGAAGCTTCCATTGTGTGTAGCCACATCTAATTAAACCTTTAACTGTGACACTTAATCATTTCAACATGTCTATATTTTATCAATGGCGCTAAAGCTGTCATTCCTCTAATTATTTTCGCATTTATTCTTTGTTAGTCTCCTGTAAGACAATAAGACATAGGAGCAGAATTAGGCCATAGGGACAATCGAGTCTGCTCCGCTTTTCATCTTGACTAATTTATTATCCCTCTCAACCCAATTCTCCTGCCTTCCCCCACGTAACCTTTGATACTCTATCTAATCAAGAACCTAGCAACCTCTGTTGTAAATATACTCAATGACTGGACCTCCACAACTGACCATGGCAATGAATTCCACAGATTCACCAGCCTCTGGCTAAAGAAAATCCTCCCTCATCTCTGATCTAAATGGACATCCCTCTAATCTGAGGCTGTGCTCTCTGATTCTAGCCTGTCCCACTCTATCTAGGCCATTCAATATTCAATTAATTTCAATGAAATCCCCCCTTGTTCTTCTAAACTCCAGCAAGTAAAAGACCAGAGCCATCAAATGCCACTCATATGTTAAAAATCATTCCCAAAATCATTCTTATGAACCTCCTCTGGACCCTCTCCTATGTCAGCACATCCGTCCTTAGATAAGGGGCTCAAAACTGCTCACAATACTCAAAGTGTGGCTGCTCAATTCCTTATAAAGCCTCAGCATTATATCCTTACTGTTATATTCTAGTCCGCTCAAAATTAATGGTAACATTACATTTGTTTTCCTTACCACTGACTCAACCTGCAAGTTAATCTTTAAGGAAATCTGCACAAGAACTTCCAAGTCCCTTTGCACCTCTGAGTTTTGAATTTTCTCCCCATTTAGAAAATGATCTACACCTCTTTTCCTTCTACCAAAGAGCCTGACTGTGCACTATATTCCATTTGCCACTGCTTTACCCATTCCCCCAATCTGTTTAGATCCCTCTGAAGACTCTCTGCTTCCTCAACACTCCACAGATCTTTGTATCATCTGAAAGCTTGGCCTCAAACCCATCAATTCTGTCACCCAAATTGTTGTATAGTATGAAAAGAAACAGTCCCAATAACGACCCCTGTGGAACACCACTAGTCACCAGAAGCCAACCAGAAAAGGCTCCTTTTATTCCCATTCTTTTCCTCCTGCCAGTAAGCCAAGCTTCTATCCATGCTAGTATCTTTCCTGTAATACCGTGGACTCTTATCTTGTTAAGCAGCCTCGTGGTTGGCGCCTTGTCAAAGGCATTCTGAAAATCCAGGTAAATAACATCCACTGACTCTATCCTGCCTGTTATTTCCTCAAACGATTCCAATAGATTTGTCAAGCAAGACTTCCTCTTTAGGAAACCATGCTGACTTTGGCCTACTTTATCATGTGCCTCCAAGTACCCTGAAACCTCATCATTAATAATGACCTCCAGCATATTCCCAACCACTGAATTTAGGTTAACTGGCCTATAATTTCCTTTCTCCTGCCTCCCTGTCTTCTTAAAGAGTGGCATGATACTTGTAATTTTCCTGTCTTCCAAAACCACTCCAGAATCTAGAGATTCTTGTAAGATCATGAATAATGCCTCCATAATCTCTTCGGCCACCTCTTTCAGAACCCTGGGGTGTAGTTCATCTGGTGACTTATTTACCTTCGGACCAAGCACCTTCCCTTCTGTAATAGGAACAACACTCACTTCTACCCCCTGACACTCTCAAATTGTTGGCATATGGCTGGTGTCTTCCACGGTGAAGACTGATGCAAAATACTTATTAAGTTTGTCTGCCATTTCTTTGTCCACCATTGCTACCTCTCAGTGGTCCAATATCCACTCTTGCCTCTCTTTTACTCTTTATATATTTGGGAAAAAAAACTTCTGATATCCTGTTTTATACTATTGGCTAGCTTAACTTCATATTTCAACTTTTCTCTCCAAATGGCTTTTTAATTGCCTTTTTTTGGTTTTTAAAAGCTTCCAATCCTCTAACTTCCCACTAAATTTTGCTATATTATATACCCTTTCTTTTGCTTTTATGTTGTCTTTGACTTCCCTTGTCAGCCACTGTTACCTCATCCTCTCTTTAGAATACTACTTTATCTGTCCTTCACCTTCCAAATTGCCCCAGTAACTCCAGCCACTTGCTGTTCTGCCATCATCCCTGCTAGTGTCCCTTTCAATCAAGTTTGGCCATCTCCTCTCTCATGCTTCTGAAATTCCCTTACTCCACTATAATACTTATACATCTGTCTTTATCTTCTCCCTCTCAAGCTGCAGGAGGTATTCTATCATATTACAATCACAGGCTCCTAAGGGTTCTTATACCTTAAACTGCCTTATCAAATCTGGTTCATTACACAGCATCCAATCCAGAATTGCCTTTAACCTAGGGGGTTGAACAACATCTGCTCTTAAAAGCCATCTCAAAGGCATTCTACAAATTACCTCCATTAAGATCCCATACCAACCTAATTTTCCCAAGCTGGCTGCACATTGAAATCCCTCATCACTATCATCGTATTGTTTTTCTATTACAATACTCTTGTATCTTCTGTTGTAATTTATATCCCAC
The DNA here is from genome assembly GCF_030028105.1 of Mobula birostris. Lineage (NCBI taxonomy): Eukaryota > Metazoa > Chordata > Chondrichthyes > Myliobatiformes > Myliobatidae > Mobula > Mobula birostris. The sequence goes on from NC_092373.1 coordinate 155,559,480, forward strand.
ATCCTGGCTACTGTTTGGAGGCCTGTATATTATTCCCATCAGAGTCTTTTTACCCTTGCAGTTTCTTACTCTATCCACATCTCAGGGTTTGATTTATTTTATGAACAGAGCCACCTTACCACCTCTGTTACTTGTTTGTCCTTTCAATACAATGTGCATCCTTGAATGTTAAGCTCCTGACTATGATCTATGATGCACAGGATTAAGTAAGCTGCAGACAGTTGTAAAATTATTTAGTTTCATCATGGGTACTAACTTCTGTAGTATCCAGGACATCTTCAAGGAGCGGTGCCTCAGAAAAGCGGCTTCCATCATTAAGCACCCCACCACCCAGGACATAGCCTCTTCTCATTGCTACCGTCAGGACAGAGGTACAGAAACCTGAAAGCACACACTCAATGATTAAGGAACAGCTTCTTCCCCTCTGCCACCCAATTTAGGAAAGGACTTTGATCCCACGAACACTACCCCACACACAGGAAATTCTGCAGATGCTGGAAATCCAAGCAACACACACAAAATGCTGGAGGAACTCAGCAGGCCAGGCAGCATCTATGGAAAAGAGTAAACAGTCGATGTTTCAGACTGAGACCCTTCATCAGTACTGGAAAAAGAAGTTAGAGCAAGAAGGTGGGAGGGAGGGGAGGAAGAAGTACTAGGTGGTAGGTGGAATCGGGAGAGGAACGTTGATGTATCCTGTGCCTTTTGAAGAAAAGCCAAGCCAACCTGTAGACAGAGAAGTTCCTTACAAGGCAGAGGCAATTCATTCCATTATCATTAATATTTATTGAAATGTCATATGATATTATGTTTTCAAAATGTCACACAAAAACAAGTGAATTATTTTTGATGTAGGCAATGGCAAGTAAATTGATCCATTTGTTGGATACTGCACAGTCTACTAAGGCTCCAACGCTGCATCAAGAACTTACTGTAAAACTTACGATTGAAAGGGAGAAAGAAACTAAGCTACTAAAAATGTACCAGAGCAAATTAATGTTTTCAATTTGAAATTTATTAATATTTGGCAGAATATAAAAGATTTTTGAAATCTAGAATCTGCACCTAAAACAGGGATATGACAGCTTAGCTGTTTGTTAAATTGACCCTTTGCACAGGAATTGCAATGACACTTGGCACCGTCTGTAGTCTGCTGAAAGCATGAGCTGCCAACAAAGGTTATAACTAATACTAGGCATTTGAAAGCTGAGTGAGTAGGATAAACTAGCATGTAGCTCTTTACTGAATTAGGCTGAAGGATTGAGATAGAGCACACAAAGGAAGTTTAAATTCAATATTGAGTAACTTACAGAGGACAAATAGAGGAGGCAGAAGGAAGACTGAAAGGAAGGGGGTTTTCTTATACTTTAAATGTTACACTCTAAAATCTTCAACAATTAAAATATGAAAGAGTGAGATCTCATATTTCATTGGAACCCATGTTAATTATAAAATAATAATTAATACTTTGATGTGACTAACAGGGTATTAGCTTGAAAGGAACACCAGCCTCCGCATCCAGCACATAATTCTCTGGAACTTCTGCCATCTCTAACGGGATCCCACCACCAAGCATATCTTTTCCTCCCCCCACAGTCTGCTTTCTGCAGGATCGCTCCCTACATGGTTCCCTTGTCCATTTGTCCCTCCCCACTGATCTCCCTCCTGGCACTTGTCCTTGCAAGCAGAACAAGTGCTATACCTGCCCCTACACCTCTTCCCTCAGTACCATTCAGGAACCCAAATAGTCCTTTCAGGTGAGGCAACACTTCACCTGTGAGTCTGTTGGGGTCATCTGTTGTTTCTGGTGTAAATTGGGAGACCACTTCGCTGAGCACCTTGCCAGAAGAAGTGGGATCTCCCAGTGGCCACCCATTTTAATTCCACTTCCCATTCCCATTCCGATATGTCAATCAGTGGCCTCCTCTACTCCTGTGATGAAGTTACACACACGTTGGAGGAACAACACCTTATATTCCTTCTGGGTAGTCTCCCAACCTGATGGCATGAACATCGATTTCTTGAACTTCAGGTAATGTCCTCCCCCTCACCATTCCCCATCTCTTTTCCCTCTCTCACCTTATCCCTTTGCCCGCCCATTGCCTCCCTCTGGTGCTTCTCCCCCCTTTTCTTACTTCCATGGCCTTCTGCCCTCTCCTATCAGATTCCCCCTTCTCCAGCCCTGTATCTCTTTCACCTATCAACTTCCCAGCTCTTTACTTCACCCCCCCCCCCGGCTTCACCTATCACCTTGTGTTTCTTTCACACCTCCCCCCACCTTTTAAATCTACTCCTCATCTTTTTTTTCTCCAGTCCTGCGAAAGAGTCTCAGCCCAAAACGTCGACTGTACTTTTTTCCATTGATGCTGCCTGGCCTGCTGAGTTCCTCTGGCATTTGTGTGAGTTGTTTGGGTTTCCAGCACTGTAATTTTTCTTTTGTTCATGAAGAGTTCACATTCTGTCAGAAGTGTAGCGACTTCAGCATTCAGTGCATTGTAGCAGTGAGGCAGAGACAGAAGGTAAAAGCAGAGCTGTTCATCTTGAAGAGTACCTTTAGGATTTCTGTACATAGCCAGACATCCTACCTAGTCTGTAGTCATGTTTATTTGCAATGAATTCCTGATAAGAAACATTAGTCTCATTATGTTCTTCCCAAGCTTTGTGCTGTGCTTTAAATTGTTCTCACCATTAAGAACTGCAACAAACTATTAAGAATTTAAATAGCTCAAAATCCAATTTAAGTTATACATGAAATGACTAAGCATCCTGCCAAGGTCTGAAGGAGTAATGCAAAGCTATCATGGGCCATATTCTCACCTGGCATGTCTCCATTGGAGAATGTTGGCCTAAGACAATGACCTAGAGGTCAGAACACTAACCATTGTCAGAGGCATTCTCATGTATTTGGTTAAGATATTGCCAGGCCAAAGGTGCCCTAATTCCAAAGCAGTCCCTAATCTAGGTTGACAAGGCATAATCAACAGGATATTTGATTGATATTTGAATGTTGTTTTAATACGCCCACCTGTAAGTGGATCTGCAGACAGAACATTATTCCTAGATTCTGATTGGAAAAGTGTAGATTAGAAAATAAATGAGACTCCATATCTCCTTATTTTCTAGAATATCTAGGATAGCTAATATTATTAGGAAAGGAATTATTAAGCAATGAGTAGTAGTGTGGTATTTTGCCTCTTAAATATCAAAAAGAAGCAACCAAAGGGAATGAGTACTGTACCAATAAGGGGCTTCATATGTATGATATCACCTTCATGTGACATGAAGGATTTCAATACTATTCTGTTGGCATCTTTCATTCTCTGAACTCTGTCTCATTGTTTGCAGTGAGACCTCTAAAGTTTCAACAGCTCTAATTTTAATCAAACCAACTGCCTTCAAACTGTGGTCTATAGTGCAGTTCTCCCCAGTAGGAAATTATCATCTTTCAATAAGGAGTTGCTCAACAGTGCTCAGACACAGCAGGTCTAACAGTCTGATTCCATCCCCATGTCTCTATGACAACCAGCATCAACATTGTATCAGTTTCAAAAAAGGATTCATCTTGATGAATGGTTGCCTGTATGTCATCTTCCTGTTTGTACTGTTCACCTCAGGTTATCCTAAATTACAATATAGACAGAAACTCAATTTTTCTCATTTCCAGATTTTTGCAAATAGCCTTAGATCTGATAACAAATCTCTTTGCAATTACAAACCACTCTTCTCTATTTAAAACTTCATGATTTTAAACACCTCTATAAATCGGCTCTTAACAATCTCTGCTATAAGAACAACTCTATTCTTCCATTGTCTCCATATATCTGAAGTCCTACTTCTCTGGTGTCTTTTTAGTAATTCCTGTATGAGGTTTTAATAGCCTTCTGTCTTGCTCTGTCATCTTCAGATATTGGCATGCCACCATTGTGTCATACACTGGGTATACTGGATTCTTACTCTGTATTTGGTTGGGTGCTTCACAGTATAATATAGTCAGATGATACTGGTTATTTTTAAGCACTGGTCCACTGTCTGCACATAGGTCAAGAACCCACTGTGCAAAGGTGGCTTCTACTAGGCAAGTAGGTAATATAAACTGGTGGTGACCTTATTACATTGTATATTCTGTGAGATGATTATGGTCAATCACATGGCTTGATATCTGTTAACCAGCTATAGTCGTGCAGTTACAATCAATACTGTGACCATTTTGGGGCCCCTTATCTAAGAAAGGATGTGCTAACATTGGAGGGGGTTCAAAAGAGGTTCACAAAGATTGAAAGGCTTATCATATGAGGAGCATCTGATGGCTCTGGGCCTATACTCACTGAAATTTGAAAGAATGAGAGGTAACCTCATTGAAAACTATTGATTGTTGAAAGGCCCAAATAGAGTACATGTGGAGAGGATGGTTGCCTGCAGTGGGAAAAATCTAGGACCAGAGGGCACAGCCTCAGAACAGAACATTTAGAACAGAGATGATGAAGAATTTCTTTAGCCAGAGGGTGGTGAGTCTGTAATATTCGTTGCCACAGGTGAGTGTGGAGCCCAGATCTTTGAGTATGTTTAAGACTGAAGTTGATAGATTCTTTATAAGCCAGGGGTGAAAGGTTACAGGGAGGAGGCAGGAGAATGGGGTTTGGAGGGAAATGGGTCAGCTGTGATGACATGGCGCAACAGACATGATGGGCCCAAAATGGCCGAATTTTGCTCCAATGGCTTATGGTCTTATGCCATATTATGAGTGCTGTAAATATTGTGAACACACTAAATATAAATCTGCAGGTTTCTCTGTTCTTTAAAATTGTGCTAGGTGTTTCATAATGAAGCACCTTACCCCTCTGCTAAAAAAGGAAACTTCTATACTGTACTTCTCTGCATTAAGTTGTATCTGCCATATGTGTGTATGCACATTTCACTACAGTGCTCTAGAAGTCTATCATTCTCCCGATTGCATGCTACAGTACATTTTAAAGTTTGTGGCATCTGCAACTTTTAAAGGACGCTTTATTTGCCAGTTCATTAATATATATTATAAATATTATTGTCATTTAAGTTAAATAGTTTTCTTCATATGTTTCAGGTCATATTGGAAGATCTTGACTTAAATGTGCCATTTCAAGTCAGTGTCCAGACAGTTGGAGTCAATGGGCTGGTTTCTGAGAAGGTTCAGGTCCCATTTCTGAATTGTCCGCCACACAGAGTTTTATCAGGACAGTCCTGTCTTGCACCGTCCAATCAGGCCACTGAGGGGTCTGATCTACCAGAGGTACAAAGCACGCACTCACTCAAGTGGAACATGGTACAATGTGAACCAAATGTCATAACCTGACACAAAATTATCTATCCTCGGTCTATTGGACCTCATTTAGTGCAGAGGATGCACTCCCAAGAACTTAAGCGGGAATGGTATCTGCACTAAAGGGAGTTACTCCAACATTATCTACACAAGGGTGATGCTGTTCGGGATACTGATGTAAATCTCTTACTCAGGTGCTTCTACAGCAAATAACTCAGTTAAGCAAAGGCCAATGAGAGCTGGTGTTATCCTAGTTGGAGCAAATTGTGATGTGGTCACAATACTAGGAAAGAGCAGCAGGTCGAGGCCACTTGCCCTCTTGTGCCTGCTCAGCCATTCAATATGATCATGACTGATCTGCTCCAGGCCACAACTCCCCTTGTGTGGGACTCAGTGCCGTCCCTGGCTGGCACAGTAAGTCTGAGCCATTGCTGGGGACTGCAATCAATGTTCCCTCTAGAGGATGACAACCTGTGCGCGCATTTTAATTTCTTTTGTGTGCTAGTAGTAAAAGATGTGTGGCGGATGGAGAATTTGCAGGTGGGAAGAAGTGGAGTGATATTTGGAAACTTTACTTTTTAAAGCGTCATTTCGATAAACAAGAGTGAAAACGATCACACCCGGAGGGGTTCAAAGTTCTTATTGACAGTGTTTTGCTAGCTTTTAAAATGAATACCTCTATATATAAAATTCAGTGCGCACATATTGTCACTGGGCAAAAAATAGCACGGCACAAGATTTTTGTGTACACTGGTCATTACAAATTTGAGGGAACATTGCTGGCAACGCCAGCTCCACATCTTGACTGACCTGTAAGAAAAACTGTAATCTGACTGTTTGGGCTGTCAACAGTGCCCACCAATTGCCCACACTCACTGTGCCAAAGCCCCTTCTCTCAGTGCTGAGCAGCATCACTGCTCATTTTGGTCCACCTAACACCAGATCTCACAGGTAGTCTCTTCATGCTGAGCCACAGATGAATCTTCATTACAGGAGCAACCTCGCAGGGATTTATAGCACAGTGGTGTGCCGTCTGAGCAGATTTTTAAAAAGATTATCTACCTATGAATGTTCAGAATCCAATGCCATAACAATTAAGTCTTCTGTGGAATAGTTCTTAAAGGAATAGTGATTGTCAGATGGCCTCTAAAGACAGTTTACAATGCTAGAGTGTTATGGTAATATAGCAGCAACCATATCCAGTAATGGACTTGTCTTTTTCCATTTCATGGTAATATTGAAAAAAGTGGATTTGTGAATCTAAGTTACAGGAAAGTTTGAAACTTTGCTCATCTTGCAAGCAAGCTTTGCCGTTTCAGGCATTGTGGGCCTGAAGGTAGATTAGTCCCCTGGTCCTGATGGAATGCACCCCAGGGTACTGAAAGAAATGGTGGAAGTTATAGTCAAGGCCTGGATGATAATTTACCAAAATTCTCTGGACTCTGCACAGGTCACAGCAGATTTGAAGACGGTGAATGTTATGCCACTGTTCAAAAAAGGATATAGGCAAAAGGCAGGTAACTATAGGCCAGTTAGTTTAACATCAGAAGTTGGGAAAATGCTTGAAGCTGTCTTTAAAGAAGAAATAGGGAGACATATGGAAGGAAATGGATCCAGCAGGCAGACACAGCATGGATTCAGCAAAGGCAGGTCCTGTTTGACAAAATTACTGGAGTTCTTTGAGGATATAATGAGCACAGTGGATAGAGAGGAACAGATGGACGTTATTTACTTGGATTTCTAGAAAGCATTCGATAAGGTGCCGCATAAAAGACTTATCCATGAGATAAAGATGCATAGAGTTGGGGGTGATGGATATGGGACTGGTTAACTAATAGAGAGCAGAGAGTTGGGATACATGGGTGTTTCTCTGGTTGGCAATCAGTGGTGAGCGGTGTGCCGCAGGGGTCAGTGCTGGGCCCGCAACTGTTCATGAAATACATTAATAATATGGAATAGGGGACCGAGTGTAGTGTATCTAAGTTTGCTGATGATACTAAATTGAGTGGAAATCCAAACTGTGCAGAAGCTACAGAGAGTCTGCAGAGAGATATGGATAGGTTAAGTGAGTGGGCAAGGTTCCGGTAGATGGAGTACAATGTTGGTAAATGTGAGATCATCTGCTTTGGAAGAAAAAATGGAAGAGCAGATATTATTTAAATGGTAAAAGACTGCAGCATGTTGCTGTGCAGAGGGACTTGGGAGTGCTTGTGAATGAATCACAAAAGGTAGGTTTTCAGGTGCAGCAGGCTATCAAGAAGGCAAATGGGATGTAGGCCTTCATTGCGAGGGACTGAATTTAAGAGCAGGGAGGTTATGCTGCAACTGTACAGGATACTGGTGAGGCTGCACCTGGAGTACTGCATGCATTTTTGGTCTCCATACTTGAGGAAGGATAGACTGGCTTTCGAGGTGGTGCAGAGGACGTTCACCCGGTTGATTCCAGAGATGAGGGGTTTAGACAATGTGGAGAGATTGAGTCACCTGGGACTGTACTCACTGGAATTCAGAAGAATGAGAGGAGATCTTACAGAAGCATATAAAATTATGAAAGGGATAGATAAGATAGAGGCAGGAAAGTTGTTTCCACTGATAGGTGAGACTAGAATTAGGGAACATAGTCTCAAGATTCGGGGGAGTATATTTAGGATGGAGATGAGGAGGAACTGCTTTTCCCAGAGAGTAGTGAAATTGTGTCATTCTCTCCCCAAGGAAGCAGTGGAGGCTACCTCAGTAAATATATTTCAGATGAGGTTGGATAGACTTTTGTATAGTAGGGGAATTAAGGGTTATGGGGAAAAGGTGGGTAGGTGCAGATGAGTTCATGGCCAGATCAGCCATGATCTTGTTTTATAGTGGAGCAGGCTCAACGGGCCAGGTGGCCTACTCCTGCTCCTATTTATTATGTACTTATGTTCAGCTACTGCTGTATTATTAGAGAGTCAATCAGTCATAGAGTCACACAGCCAAACTGGTCCATGCTGATCAAGATTCCCATCTGAGCTCGTACTATTTGCCTGTATTTGTCCATAATTTCTCCTACCCATGTACTTGTACAAGTACCTTTTGAAAGTTGTTAAGGTATGGTACCTGACTCAACCACTTCCTCTGACAAGTTGTTCCATATACCTACCGTGACCCATTAAATCTCTCTTCTCTCAGCTTAAGCACATGCTCTCTCTAGTTTTTGATTCCATAACCCCTGGAAAATAACACTGTGCATTGACCCTATCTATGCCTGTCATGATTTTATACAACTGTATAAGGTCGTCCCTTATTACCGTGTGCTCCAGTGAAAAAGTCTCAATCTATCCAACCTTCCATCTAGCTCAGACCCTCAAGTCCTGGCAACATCCTCGTAAATGTCCTATGCACTCTTTCCAACTTAATATCATCTTTCCTATAGGAGGACAATCATAACTTGACCACAATTTACAAATTTGTGTAACTGCAACATAACATCCCAACTTCTATACTTATTGACCTGACTGATGAAGGACAGCACACCCTAACTTTGTAATAATAATATTGAAGTCATAACTTCGCTGGTGTTGAACCTTCAGCAATTGTGACCAAACTAGGAAAGAGATAAAATAATAAAGCAATGGTTATAGAGCAGAGATTGGGATTCAAATATAATGCTGGTTAATATGGGCTTGGGCATTCATTGGCCTCAGAATTGAAATATCCAGCAACAAACAAGAGAAAATCTGCGGATGCTGGACATCCAAGCAACACACACAAAATGCTGGAGGGACTCAGCAGGCCAGGCAGCATCTATGGAAAACAGTACAGTTGATGTTTTGGGCCGAGACTCTTCATCAGGACTGGAAAAAAAGATGACGAGTCAGAGTTAGAAAGTTGGGGGAGGGGAGAAAAAACTACAATGTGATAGGTGAAAGAGTTACAGGGCTGGAGAAAGGGGAGTCTGATAGGAGAGGATAGAAGGCCATGGAAGAAAGAAAAGGAGAAGGAATACTCCAGGGAAACAATGGATAGGCAAGGAGATAAGGTGTAAGAGGAAAAGGGAATAGGGAATGATGAGGTGTAGGCCCATTACCGGAAGTTCAAGAAATTGGTGTTTGTGCCATCAGGTTGGAGGCTATCCAGATGGAATATAAGGTGTTGCTCTTCCAAGCTGTGTGTGGCCTCATTACGACAGTAGAGGAGGCCATAACTAACATGTCGGAATACGAATGGAAAGTGGAATTAAAATTGGTGGCCACTGGGAGTTCCCACTTTTTCTGGCAGACAGAGCGTATGTGCTCAGCCAAGCGGTCTCCCAATCTATTTTGAATCTCACTGATATTCAGGAGACAACACCAAGAGCACTGGATACAATAAACAACCCCAAAGACTCACAGGTGAAGTATCGCCTCACCTGGAAGGACTATTTAGGGCCCTGAATGGTAGTGAGGGAGGAGGTGTAGGGGCAGGTGTAGGATAAATGCCAGAAGGGAGATCGGTGGGGAGGGACGAATAGACAAGGGAGTCGTGTAGGGAACAATCCCTGTGAAAAGCAGAAAGTGGGGAGGGAAATATAGAAGTCTAATGCCATCATTTATTGTCTTCAGTTTCTCATTTCTGTTATGTATTCTTCTACTGTAACACTGATCTCCTTTCCCATTTCTGCTTTGTGGCCTCATTTCAAATTTGTCTGCTGCAAATAGATGGATAAGATTTCATTACAGATGTTTTTTATTTCTTCATTCATTATTTTTCTTCCCTCCACTGTTTAAAATGCAGTTCTCAGTAACGCATAAAGACAGTAAAGAGAACAGACTTTTATCAAGATATAGAATCAGTACCAAAATAATGAAGGGCAAAAATACTGCTGGGAGCATTTTAATTGCCTCTGAATATTAATCAATTGGACAGAGTATAGATCAGAATATTAAATGAGTAATATAGTAAAACTTAAAGTTGTTAGAAGACTATTTCTCTGAGCATTTTAAGATAGTACATCATTTATAGTTGCCTTTAATCTTATCTGTAGTACTTGAAGGGGTAATCTTAAAGAAAGAATTGCAGACCTATAAAACTTCATTGCAGCTTTCAAGGAATACTCAATGTGCTCCTTGCAGAATAAAGTACTTTGAAATATGAATGCTGTGCAGACTAGAAACAGCAGTGAAGCAGATGAATTGAGAGAAAATGTCACAATTTCTCTCGGTATCCTGGTGGCACCATCTTTAACCTTGCTGCAGCTGCCCCTGTGCTGAAGAATGACTCCTCTGGGAGTCCAGTGTGGCTGCACAGAGGTTTCCCAGTACAGACTGACAAATTTATTCTCTGACCCTCCACTGGTATAAAATTGCACATATACAGCAGTTCCCATTCCAGTCGATGGAAATATTGTTTGTGAAGGATAAAGGGAAGTAGGTACCTCACTGTTAGTTATTTTCAATGTTTTAAATTTTTATGTATTTGAGATTTAAATAAATAGTTAATGCTTCATTTTTTACTGCTCTAAGTGTTGCTTTTGTGAGTGTTAAATATATTTGCATTCAATCAGAGAACAGTGTTGAAAGCAGTGAGCCTGGGCATGGTGTCTCAGTGAGTACACAGGTTCTGTCCTGCTTTAAGAGCTGGGTCCCAGGCTCACAATGGAAGACTGGCCTAAGGGGAACGCTTGAACAAAAGCATGGCCCAGGCCGGGAGACGATGCTTTTGGGCCGATGGAAGATCTAACTCATTGATTGACTCAAAGCTAATGGAATAACTTTTATTTATTTTCCTTTTAGGAAACTAGATTCACATTCCTGCCATTACAGTCTAAATGGAGAAAGGTAAGACTAAATTAAGCACTTAAATTTATGTTCTCAATAAGCAATTTATCCAGCACAGTGGAACTCTTGGGCTGGAGTCACTAGATCCCAGAGATCCCACTGAGGGATCGGAATGGAAATCTGAAACATAAATAGAAATCACTATCAATTTACCGATATTTAGTCCTGACTGAATCTGTTGGTCCAGAGAATAAAGCTTTGGGTGGCATAGTGGTGCAGCTACTAAATCTGCTGTCCCATAGCAGACTTCTGATGCTATGTGTGGAGTTTACACATTCTTCCTGTTACCATATGGCTTCTCTAGCACATCCCAAAATGTGTGTGTGGTAGGTTAATTAGTCACTACATACTACCCCTTGTATGTAGAATTGGGGTGAGGGGAATGTACAGATTAGAATGAGATTAATGTAAAAATGATGCTTGGCTGTGTCGCAGTTAGGAAGTCCATTTTGGTTTCTGTGTCATGGAGTTAGTTAATAACTAGAACATTATTCAGATTACCACGATGTCCCAGGAGCTGAGGAGGAGGAAATCTGTCATCCCCAACAGTACAGCAGGTGTAAACTCTGAATCTCTGGTGTTCCTTTTTGGGAGCTAGTTGCCTGGTAGTTCTTATGTTCAACCATCCAATCCTGAGTAATAATGTGGTCTTGAAAATGATTTTTTGTTGTTAGGTTTTATCATGCACCTGCGAACTGTAGTACCGGTAATTAATCAATGTCAGACATGACCTCTTGCAAGTCTGAGCAAGCGCCATGGCTGTAGTAATTTCTCAGAAGCATGCACTACAAAGAAGTGATTCTCACATTGTTAATCAGACCGATAATGTACTGAAAATCCAAAATAAAATGCAGATGCTGGAAATATGAAATAAAAACAGGAATGTTAGAAATACTCAGCAGGCCAGGGAGCAGGGTCAACTAATAATATGTTGAATTTTTATCATACTTTGTTTTTTTTATATTCCCATTATTAGATTATCAAAATGATAATCAAATCATCTTCTGTGCTAGTTGTCAGTTCTGTTCTGCTCTTTTCCACTGATGCTCAAGCTATTTTGAATCTTCTAATTGTCCAGTAAAACTGTTCATGTTTTACTGGACAGTTAGCAGAGTCAAAATGATCCTTGCTCTATTGTGTTTTCAAAGCTTCTTCTTTTGCAGATTAATTAATGCTTTTACTGTTGTTATTGGTGCTTGACATCATTTTGATGTTTGTGACATTATGTAGTCTCGTCACAAGGGATATCTGAAAATTAATGGCCACGTGATTAATCAGAACTTTTTAATGTTTATTAGAGATTAATAGGTGGGTACTCTATCAAGACAGTATTCAAACAAAAGGTATATGTTCATCTACATTTAGCAGCTGCTTTCTTCAACTAATGAAACAGCTTTGACAGATACTGTCTTTGTATATCGAGTAGTAGTCATAATAACAAAGAACATTAGGAGTTAGTGCAGTTTTGTCTTTCAAAGAAAGACAAACCTCCTCTCCCCTTCATCAAAGTGCCATCACTACATGACACAGTCTGCAAAGGGATTTGGATAAAAATCTGGCCTCAGTGTTTGACTGGGAAGGTGCTTTGCTTTCTGTGATATATAACAGGATTTTGTCAAAAGTGTCCTTCATATTTTTGTTCTGAATTCTTTGTGCTGTTTATAGAGACCATGGCATAGAACTGCACCCAGTGCACATCTTGACTTCAATACCATTGGGTGCCCACCAACCAAGCCAATGAACTAAGCTGAAAGTCACTAAAAAACAGATGCCGAAATCTGAAATAAAAAGACAAAATGCTGGAAATACTCAGCAGGTCAGGCAGCATTTGTTGAAAGAGGAATAAATTTAGCGTAACACCTTGAAGAGCCTTTATCAGAACTAGAATGGTGAGGAAACAAATTGATTTTAAGTTTGTTGATGGATTGTTGAGAGAAGTTCTGCGGAAGGTAAACAAATAAAATGTGGTAACAAGTGTCAAGTGCAGATCAAGCTGTTGCTGAGATTTGCAACAAAAAGGAGGGTGTGAAAATGCCCAGGGTGACAGGCTGTTAATGTGGAGAGAGAAAAACAATAAAGGCAGTATATTTGCTCAGCCCACTCATTCGCTAGCAGTTTAATTTTTTGCTCCACATTCTAGCTTCTGAAGTTTCTTGTGTCTCCAAGGTAATGGTGCAATTGGGTAACGTATCTGATGCAAATATATTAAACTGCTTATCTGAAATTATTGATTGCTGAAGATAACAGGATACTCAGATGGATGATGAGGCACTGTTGTATAGATTTATGTTGGGCCTTGTTGAAACAGCAGTAGGCAAACAGATGAACCAATGTAGGAGTGGGATAGAGAAGTAAAGTGGCCACATAATCAGTGGTCTCCTGCACTGTTCCAATGAGGGTTAATGTAAGCTTGAGGAATAACACATCGTCTTCCGTCTGCACACATTGCAACCTTAAGAACTTGATATCTAATTTAGATAACTTGCTGCTTTTGATTTAATCAGGATTGCCCTGTTCTACAGTGTGGTCATCTATCATCTTCTGATTGTTTGTTATGATTATCCATCTGTATCTATATGGCTATCCAGTTGTACTTGTTGTTACGTACGCCGTAACTGGGTTGCCAAACCAGCAGAAATGGAACGCTCATTGGAATCTGTGATTACTAGGAACTAATGAAGTTTTATTAAAGAAATAAGTAATACAGTACACTAATCGCAGGGATATAACTGTAACAGGTTAGCAATGATCCTACACACATATACACAGAAATAGGGTAATAGGAATCAACCAAGCTCTATCGCAGTCTAGGGTTAAAATGATTAGTCTTAAGTGAAGCAGTTCAGTTCAGTTTAGTGCAGTTCGAAGTAATCGCTGTTGTTGTACCGTTGGGGAGAGAGAGAGAGTGAGAGACGCAGTTGGTTTCGGGCAGAACTTTTGATGTCTTCTGATCCCGCTGTGGTCACCGACTGTGACCCCTCCGTTCCGGATACAATCGTTCTTCCGCGGTGAACCTGGCACCCAGGCAAGGGCGGACACACACCCTAGGTTCCCACCGATCGTACCTTTACACCCTGTGAGCCTCTTGACCGATTCCCGTGAACCGGTCCTCCAAACTCTCACTAACTTGTGGGGGCACACTGCTCTTTCCAGGGTCTCGTGGTGTGTCGTGCCTTAGCAAACCTGCTCTTTTTATCCCCCTGCTGGAGTATCACCTGTCCATCAAACTTCAAATAGTTCAGGTTCAAAGCAAACGGTCTGTCAATATCTGAATTGTGTTTCTTTCTCGCTAATCTCTCTCTTCTCTCTTATTAGCATTTTGAATGTTTCTCCATTGTCTTCCGTTATCTCTCTCATTAGCATCATCCGTCCGGTAGTTCTGCTTGGCGTCACACATGACATTGTATTCTGGGCATTTTTCAGCATTCTCTTTTTAGTTTTGGATCCCAGTAGCAGCAAAGAGCTGCTTTTCACAACATTAGTGTGCACTTTGCCTCCTCTCAATCTAACAGCCCCTCGTTAATCTGTCATCCATGTAGCTTTGTAAACAGTGGAATCATCTCAGCAGCTTTACAATATCACAGACATTCCTTTGGTCTAACCATCCCCACATGCAAATTAAAACTAACCTGGGTTCACAGTATCCCAGGGTCTTCTCCCTGAAATGATAACTCTTTTTTTTCCAATGCTGTCTGAGATTTGGAAGGCACAGTAACACGCACAAAATGTTTAAGGAACTCAGCAGGTTAGGAGGGAAATAAACAGTCAACATTTTGGGTGTCTTTCGAAGACACAGAGTGTTCAGAAAAAAATAAGCTGAGAATTCTAAAATAGTTGTGTTGTTAGAGCCAGTGTGAAGTAGCTAAGATATAAAACACATCAAAGTAACATAAGGAAATAGAAAAGTATTTAATATAGAATCAAAAAAATGGCATGATTGGAGGTAGGTTGGTCCATTGAAGACAAAAGGAGGTGTTGAGGCCAATCCCATTCTTCACCTGTCGATTGTAGGTTATGCGATATTAAATGCTTTTTCAGATACTTGTTAAATGTGATGAGGATTTTAGTCTGTACTGGCCTTTCTGGTATTGAGTTCCAGACCCACAGCATTCTTCAGGTGAAAAAGAAGTCCTTAATTTCACTTTAATTGATCTACCAGTCATGTTATTGTCGTCCTGCCAAATTCCAACCCCACCACCCCCAATCACACGTTCAGTTCTTAACGTATCTGTGAAGGAAAATAGGTCCTTCCTATGTGAACTGTCCAAACCTTTAACGGTCTTGTATGCATTGATTACATTTCCCTCAGCCCATTGGGTTGCAAAGAGGAAAAACCAAACAAATTCATCTTCCTCATCCGTAAACTTCTGCGATGATATTAAAACCTTGCCTTAAAAACAATGCAACAACAATCCATCAGTTAAAAAAAACCTGAAGCATTTTTAATTTTGCTCTCAAATGCATTGGCCTTGATGGTGGTTAACCTCTTGAAATTATTTTAACATACTAGTAGAAGATGAAGCCCCACCCACTCCTCTATCCCTTTGCAATCTAATCGACATGCAGTATCTGAGCAAGTCGTTGAGAATCTCTGAGCCTGGAATTCCTGCTCCTGATTGATAGCTGAGATCAAGATTCTGATGATGGATTCAAATCAATTGTGCAAGACCAGAGATTTCTTCAGACTTCAGAGAAGGATCATAGGAGAAGACTGGACTTTAACTACAAGGAATGGGATGAAAAGAGTCCGGACAGATAACCCTGCCACAGAAAGAGTGAACAAAAGGACTGGGTATTCGGTCCTTAAGATAAAAAATACTAGAGCAGTCACTTAAATGGGCAAAAGGGTTATTGTATCCATGGGAACAGATTATGGGGAAATGGGGACATTTTCCACCTTATGTCAAATGGAACAGGATTGGTGGTGAGAAATCTCACAATGAAAGAGTTAAAAGAAGAGATCTGATTCCCAACATGGAATCTACTGAGAAAATTGGCTGAGGAATCAACTTCTAATTAACAATTATGATTTTGTAATAATTTATTGATATTCTTCAAATAAATTTGATAGGCTCAAAACTAGCCAGTTTTAGGTTGTCCAGTTTGTTGGTACTAATTTAGATCCAATAGTTTTACCCCATTTAGAAAGGTGGATGCTGGCCAGCCACACTAGCAGGACACAAGAGCATACATTTGAATGTTATAGATGCAAGGCATATCAAATAATTATCAGAATACCTAATGGTTATTTCAGGCCTGGGTCTCCTTTTACAGTTTTCTGGGCATTTATTTTGTGTCTGGAAAGCAGGCACTCTGCCGGCAGATTTTTAGACCATTAAATCTCCTGTGCTTTCTTGGTCCTTATCTTCACTGCAATTTATTATCACACTTCAATGTTAAGAAGAATGTGAGGCTGCTTGTTAACTGGCTTCTCTATTGGTGCCATGTGACTATTTCTGAATCCCAAAATGAATGGTACATCAGTGTTGCCATGGTAATTGAGTAACTCACTGTTTAGACTTTTCTCTTTGAAATAGTCATTTGACAGATATCTATTTTTGTCATTTGTATGTGAGCAAGTTAATTGGTAGATCTGCTTTCTGGAGCTGTTCAATTTAAATTGGTTCAAAATACAAATGTATTTCAGAGAACTTATTGATATTAATTCAGTCCTTTACATGCAATATATGTTATATAATCAGAATAACACAGCAATTATATATCAGCTTATTTTAATTTGCATCTTTATGCCTGCAAAAGCAACCAAAAGGAGACATTTTTTAGTTTTTTTGACCTTTGGGGTAATTTTTTTCTATGGAATTTGTAGGGTAGTGAAACATCAGATGACCTAGTTATTTTATTATTTTTGATTATTCTGTAGGAACAGATAAAAAGCAAAATGGAGTGAAGATCATCTGAAGTAATATAAGACCCTAAGGCAGGAGCAGATTTAGGCCATTCAGCCAATAAGTCTGCACTGCCATTCCATCAAGGCTGATTTATTATCCCTCTCAACCTCATTCTTCTGCCTTCTCCCTGTAACCTTTGATACCCTTACTCACCAATAACTTATCAATCTCTGCTTTAAATATACCCAATGACTTGGCCTCCATAGCCATCAATGGTAATGAATTCCACAGATTCATCAGCCTCTGGCTAAAGAAATTCCTCTTCAACTCTGTTCTAAAGGGATGTCCTTCTATTCTAAGGCTGTGCTGTCTGGTCCTGGACTCACCTGCATTCTCTGTATGTCCACTTTATCTAGGCAAATCAATACTTACAACACTCCAAGTGCAATCTGACTAAAGTTTTTATAAAGCTTCGGCATTACATCTTTGTTTTTATATTCTAGTTCTCTCGAAAAGAATGCCAACAGGGAGTCCTGCATGAGGACTCCCAAGTTGTTTTTGCACCTCGGATTTTTGAAATTTTTCCCCATTTAGAAAATAATCTACGCCTCTATACAGTAGCTCTAAAATACTTGGTAATGTGTAATAAAAGATGAAAATAGAATATAGCATTCTGATTGTAAATGATAAAATTCCCATTTGTGAGAGCCGGGTGATTTTTCCAGTGGGGTTGTCATGTTCTGCCAATATGTAGCTCTTTTCTGTGGGACTAATTAAGGACACAATAAGAAGAGCATGATCTGAAGATTGTAATGGCAGAACCTCTTTAATGTGAGCATTCGTATGTGTGTGACCCAACCAGATTTACTATCTGTTCAGTGGGAGTCCCAGTCACAGAAGCAGAAGCAGGTTTAAAATCATACGTCATTAAAATGTGTTCTTGCATCACAGTGCAAGAAATTACATAAAAATTACTATAAGTTGTAAAAATAATTAAATAGTGCAAAAGACAAATAACATTGCGATGTTCTTAAATATGAGTGGAGGGAAGAAACTGTTCTGAAAACATTGAAGTGCGGCTGTCCAGGCTATTGGACCTCCTGCCTGATGGAAATAGGGCTGGAGATTTTTAATCTTATTTATTTATTGAGATACGGCTTAGAATAGGCCCTTCTGGCCCTTTCAGCCACGCCACCCAGCACTCCCCTGATTTAATCCAAGCCTAGTCACGGGACAATTTACAGTTACCAATTATCCTACAAACTGATCTTTAGACTGTGGGAGGACCCACGCGGTCATGAGGAGTACGCCTTACAGGCGGCATCAGGAATTGAACCCGGGTCATCTGTACTGTAAGGCGTTGTGCGAGCCACTATGCTACTGTGCCACCCCAGATAGGTAAGGCATATGGTGGACATAGGGTCTCCAGAGGAATTCAGGCTGATGAATGTGGAAATTCAAGCTTTGGAGGTAACTTTAGGGCAAGAAAAATAGACTTATTCATAATTTTAAAATATATACAAAAGAAAGAAGCACTACTGAAAAAACCCTTTACATTCTTGGTCAGTCCATTATGTAATATAAAGTTTAAGGAGAGAGGAAACACACAAACTAACATAGTTCCATTGATGTGATGTGGCCCCTAAGGTGATAGCCGTTTCATAGTTTTTGGAACTTCCCACCCAACTCTTGCCCCTCCTTGTGCAGTAGTAGAAGGGGCAGGAGGAGCCTATACAGTGGTCCTTCCCCTCAGAGCCTTAGTTTTGGCTGCACTGAGCTTCAGTGCATTCCACAGTGCATACAACTGCAGCATGGACTGAGCAAGTCTACTATGACATTTCCCTCCAGATATCCTGCTATGCTGAAAGACCAACAAGTTTTGGCTGACCAAATAGATCAAACTTCAACAAGCTGATAACCTTCCAGCAACGCTGTCTTGGCAACAGCCTGCAGATCAGAGTGTCCTCTGTTATGCAGCTGCTAGGGATAAACCAGGACTTGGACCCTTGCATCCATCACCACACCCATTTAGCAAATGCTAACCTTGGTCAGTCAACACCTCCCCACTGTTGCACCATAAAGAGTAAGTTTATACTACAGCCTTAAGTAGATACTACATCACTGCGGTAATGGCATCACTGAGCAGTGATACTTCAGTGTTAAATATCGAGACCACACCCCAGTCAGATATCCTGGATCTCCCACTCCCGCCCACACTTATACCCTGACAAATGCCTATTTTGCTATTGTATTAAGCCTGTATATTGAGGCATTATGTTGAATTTTTAAATTTCAACCTGCTCCACTCAATCTTACAGTGGGCATGATAATATTAAAATCCTGATCTCCATCTGTTAATGCCATTTGCTGAAAAGTAGGACAACCTCTGAATTAGTTAATCGTGAGATACTGAAAAAGTTTTTGTTCCTGAGATATGATGCTCATGCAAGTTGATAAGGCTCACTTGATCAGGTGATTAATTTTTCTAATCTATCTCATACAATGAATGCTACCTTAGAGAGATTTAACTGAGGCGATCAAAATCCAAGCAGCTTTTGATAGTTATGCACAGAACTATCAAATCCTAGCAGGCCAGGCAGCATCTGGGGACATTGTTGGGGGGTGGGGTGGGGTGAGAGAGGGGTGATGTGGGAAAAGCATTAGAATCTGCTGTGATGTGATAAGTGGAAGACCCCGGAAGCTGAGAGGAAAGTGGAGCATGGGAGAAAGGAAAAGAGGTGGGGAGGGAAGAGAGGAGTAGTGCGGGAGGGGAATTAATGCAAGGAGAATAAGAGTGATGTTAAATTTCTGCCACCCAACACATTCCTTCCACTGATCACCTCCGAGCTTCTGATACCCCCATCTACCAAGCACACCCCCTCATCTGGATCCACCTAACTCCCGCCAGCCAGCTCTTGCTCCACCCTTCCTTCCAACTTTTTTATACTGGCCATCTCGCCTCTAATTTTTGATCCAGTGGGAGATCCGGACCACGTTGCTGCCATAGATGTTGCCTCACCTGCTGAGTTCCTCCCGTTCTTTGTGTATTGCTCCATACTCCAACATCTGACGTCTTCTGTGTCTCCAGTTTTTGATAGTTATTCTGTGTTTGCTGGCTGAAGGGTCAGTAACAAGGTAAAATAATTCTTCTTTTGCGGCATATTGTTACGATTTTAAACTCATTTCCTGAAAGACTAGTCAAAGCAGATTCCATAATAACATTGAAGTTGAAAATGGATAAATATTTGAAGAGGGAATTCATCAGGGTGATGGGCAATAGGCAAGGAGCTGGGAAGTACAGGAATTGGCTCAGCCTTGAAAGGGTAAATAGTCCCTCCTGTGCTTCATCATAATATGATTCTATAATTCTATAACTGATTTAATAGCATACAATAAGCATAGATATGCTCAGATGTCTCCTAAAAAAACAAACAAAATATTGTATATAAGTTTATGGCCAGCAGTCCAGAAATCGAATAGGTGCAAGCACCAGGCATTTTTAATGTGATAGGGACAGCCTCCCTTGTTACAGGACATTTCCTATTTAAATGTAATACTCAGTCTAGAACTTAATTAATACATTTAACAGTCTACTACCTCTTATACTTTGCAATTTTGTGATTTAAATTCTGATTTTTTTCTCTTTATAAGTTATTTAAATCACTAAGAATCTACAATGTGTTAAGGATGATGACCTAGAAATGTTGTCATGCAATGCAGTGAATTTGAACACTGTATTTCTGGAGGTTTGTTTGCTTACTGTATTTCTGGAGGTTTGTTTAGCATCTTTGATGTGAGTACAACAGAGACTGCTCGGCATCCAGAGTCACTTTGTGCACATATCTGACATCATTTGTGCAAAATTATTCCACTGTTATTCCTTCTGACCATTGATCTAAAACAAGGTAAAGTAATAGCCATGCAGAATGAAGTGTAACAGCTATAGAGAAGAGCATTGCAGGTAAACAATAAGATACAAGATCATAACCAGGTAGATTGTGAGGTCAAGAGTCCAAATTATCTTACGAGGGAATTTCAGTGTTCAGAGTCTGGACTGTGCTCAATCAGCGAACAGGATTTATAAGCAAGAGCAAATCAAGTAAGGCAAGGGCAAGTGGAGTGACCATTGTTGGAGTGGGTCGGTGTTAGAGCTGGGAGGCTTTGGCTTTGGTTCATCAGGCTCGGGTGAGATGAGGCTTGGGTGAGGGAAGTATCCGGTAATTTGCTTATTCTTCATTCCTCTTCTGTTAGGGCACAGTTAATGCAGTGAAAATAGCTCCAGGGGCTGCGTTGTGTTCTTTGTGTGAAAATTGGAAATCCTGGGAGACCTTCGTCCTCCCAGATAACCACATGAGCAGCTCCTCAGAGAACGTGTTAAGGAACTGGAGCTGCAGCTGATTGACCTTCAGTTCATATGAGAGCCTGAAAAATAATAGATAGGAGCTACAGGGAAGTAGTCACCCCTAGGTTGCAGGAGACAGGTGACTGGTTGACTGTCAGGAGGAGAAAAGGAAATGGGCAGTCGTACAGAATACCCTGTGGCCATACCCCTCAATTATAAGATTACCATTTTAGATACTGTTCAGGGGGCAACCTGCTGGGAGTACCACAGCAATTGGGTCTCTGATACTGGAGTCTGGTGCTGTGGCTCAGAAGAGAACAGAGGTGAAGGGGACTACAGTAGTGAGAAGAGATTCCATAGTTGGAGGAATGGAGGCAAGATCATATGGACATGATAGAGACATTTGAATGGTACGTTGCCCCTCAGGTGCCAGGGTCAGGGATGTCTCGGATCGGATCCATGGCATTCTAAAGGGGTAGGGTGAGCAGCCAGAAGTCTTGGCACAAATGTCGTAGGAAAGGCGAGGAGGTCCTGAAGAGAGATTTCAGGTCCTGAAGGTTTTAGGGAGCTAGGTAGAAAGCTGGAAAGCAGGGCCCGCAGGCTAGTAATCTCTGGATCGCTGCCTGTGCCACGCGCCAGTGACAGTAAGAATAAGAGTTTTTGGCAGGTAAGTGCATGGCTGAGGAACTGGTGCAGGGGACAAGGGTTCAGATTTCTGGATCATTGGGATCTATTTTGGGTAAGGTACGACCTGTACAAAAAGGTTACACCTGACCCCAGTGGGGGGTGGGGGGGGAACCAATATCCTTGCAGGCAGGTTTGCTAGAGCTGTTTGGGAGGGTTTAAACTAATTTGGCAGGAGGATGGGAGTCCGAGTGATAGGGCTGACGATGAGGCAGCTGGTTTACAGAGGCAGTGTGTAGTAAGGCTGCTAGCAAGGACAGGCTAATGATAGGGCAAAATTGCAGTCAATGGGATGACTGGCAATGTAAAAGCAGGACAAACTGGAAAAGGGTGATGAATACTGGACTGAAGGTATTAGATTTAAAGCACACAATATACTGAATAAGGTAGATGAACTTGTAGCACCATTAGTGATTGGAATGTATATTGTGGGCATCACTGTATCATGGCTGAAAAATTATAACTGGGAGCTCTATATCCAAGGATACACATTGTATCGAAAGGACAGGCAGGTAGGCAGAGAGGGTGGTGTGGCTCTTGGTAACAAGTTAAATCAAATCCTTAGAAAGAGGTGAAATAGGATCAGAAAGCGTAAAGCCTTTGTCAGTTGAGCTAAGAAACCGTAAGGGTAAAAAGATGGGTCTCCAAACAGTAGCAAAGATATGGACTACAAATTACAACAGGAGATAGAAAATTCATGTCCAAAGGTCGTGCTACGATAGTCATGGCAGAAATCAATATGCAGGTAGATTGGGATAATCAGCTTGTTGGTGCCTCCTAAGAGGAGAAATTTGTAGAATGCCTTCAGATGACTTTTTAGAGCAGCTCTTGGGTGACCCCAATAGGGGATCAACCATTATGGATTGTGTGTTGTGTAGTGAACCAGAATTGTAGAGCTGAAGTTAAAAGGAACTCTTGGGGGACAGTGATCATAATTTAATAGGATTCACCCTACAATTTGAGAGGGTGAAGCTAAAGTCAGATATATCAGTATCACAGTGGAGTAAAACGAATTTCAGAGGCATGAGAGGGGAGCTGGCCAAAGTTCATTGGAAGGAGACACTGGCAAGGATGATGGCAGAACAGCAATGGCTGGGATTTCTGGGAGTAATCCAGAAGCTGCAGGAAAGATACATCCCAAAGAAGAAGTATCCTAAAGACAGGATGAGTCAACCATGGCTGACAAAGGAAGTCAAAGCCAACATAAAAACCAAGGCGAGGGGATATAACAGAGCAAAAATTACTGTGAAGTTACAGGATTGGGAAGCTTTTAAAATCCAACAGAAGGCAACTAAAAAATTCATAAAATGGGGAAAATAGAATACAAAGGTAAGCTTGCCAATAATGTTAATAAGGATACCAAAAATTTCTTCAGATATATAAAGAGTAAAAGAATGAAAGAGTGAGAGTAGATAGCTGGAAGATAATGCTGGAGAGGTAGTAATGGGGGGAAAACTGAATAAGTGTTTTGCATCCGTCTTCACTGTGTAAGACACGAGCAGTATGCCGGAAATTCGGTTGTCTCAGGGGTAGAAGTGAGTAAAGTGAGACGGTGGTTGGGAAGTTGAAAGGTCTGATTGTAGAAAAATCACGTGGACTAGATGGTCTACACTCCAGGGTTTTGAAAGAGATGGCTGAAGAGATTGTGGAGACATTAGTAATGATCTTTCAAGAATCAATACATTCTGGTGTGGTTCTGGAGGAATGTAAAATTGCAAATGCCACTCCACACTTCAAGAAGGGGGAGAAGCAAAAGAAAGGAGATTATAGGCCAGTTAGTCTGACCTCAGTGCCTTTGGAGTTGACTGTTAAGGATGTGATTTCAGGGGACTTGGAGGCACATGATAAAATAGATGGAAGTCGGCATGGTTACCTTAAGGGAAAACCTTGCCTGACAAATCTGTTGGAATTCTTTGGAGAAATAACAAGCAGGAGAGACAAAAGTGAGTCAATAGATGTTGTGTACTTGTATTTTCAGAAGGTGCCACTTATGAGGCTGCATAACATGGTATTTACAGGAAGTATGGTTGCATGGATGGAGCATTGGCTGATCAGCAGGAGGCAAGGAGTAAGAATAAAGGGAGGGTTTTCTGGTTGGCTGCCGATAACTAGCGGTGTTCCACAGGAGTCTGTGTTGGGACCACTTCTTTTTATGTTATATGTCAGTGATTCAGATTACAGAATTGATGGCTTTGAGGCCAATATTGTGGACCATACAAAGATAAGTGGAGGGGCATGTAGTGTTGAGGAACCAGGCAAACTGCAGTAGGACTTCGACAGATGAGGAGAATGGGCAGTGATGTGGCAGATGGAATACAGTGTCAGGAAGTGCATGGTCATGCACTCCAGTAGAAGAAATAAAAGTGTTGTCTATGTTCTCAATGAAGAGAAAATTTGAAAATCTGAGGTGCAAAGGAACTTGGGAGTCCTCGTGCAGGATTCTCTAAAGGTTGTGTTGGCAATGAGGAAAGCAAATGCAATGCTAGCATTCATTTCAAGAAGACCAGAATATAAATGCAAGGATGTAATGAGGCTTTATAAAGCACTGATGAGGCCTCTCTTGGAGTATCGTGAGCAGTTTTGGTCCCCTTATCTAAGAAAGGATGTGCAGACATTAGAGAGGGTTCAAAAGAGGTTCACAAAAATGATTCTGGCATTGAAAGGACTGTCATATGAGGAGCATTTGATGGCTGTGGGCCTGTTCACTAGAATTCAGAAGAATGGGGGTGGGGGGCTCATCGAAACCTATCGAATGTGAAACGCCTCGATAGAATGGATATGGAGAGGATGTTTCCTATGGTGGGGAAGTCTAAGACCAGAGGACACAGTCTCAGAATAGAGGGGTGTCCAATTAGAACAGAGATGAGGAGGAATTTCTTTAGCCAGAGAGTGGTGAATCTATGGAACTCGTTGCCAGAGGTGGCTGTGGAGGTCAACACATTGGATAAATTTAAGGCAAAGTTTGATAGGTGCTTGATTAGTCAGGGCATTAGGGATATGGGGAGAAGGAAATGGATTAACCATAATGAAATGGAGGAGTAGCTTCAATGCTCCAAATGGCCTGAGTCTGCTCCTGTATCTTATGGCCTGAAGGAGTGATTTAATAGTGTTTAACAGCAGTGTAGAAGCTGTCCTTGGACTGGTGGCATGCCCTTTCAGGCTACCTTGTACATTGAAGCGTGCTTTTACTGCAGAGTTGGCACGTTATTTTGCATAATAAGTTCAACAGTGTAAAGATATCATGTAATCAAAATAATTGCTGTTCATTAAGTAGTGAGCCATGCCCTTGTTTGAAGCACTGTTAATTATGAAATGGTGGACTGAGCACAGGATATATATTCTAATATTGGTTCTACAGGATATATATTCTAATATGTGTAACACTGTGGCAGAAGGTATCTTTTAGATGAGACATTACTCATCTGGTTTTTCAATCAGACACTACAGATTTCATGCAACTACACTGAAGAGTAGAAGGGGAGTTAAAATTTAGCTCAAAGCCAGCAGTTCTTACTCATAGAAACATAGAAAATAGGTGCAGGAGTAGGCCATTCGGCCCTTCGAGCCTGCACCGCCATTCAGTATAATCATGGCTAATCATCCAACTCAGAACCCTGTACCTGCCTTCTCTTCATACCCCCGATCCCTTTAGCCACAAGGGCCATATCTAACTCCTTCTTAAATATAGCCAATGAACTGGCCTCAACTGTTTCCTGTGGCAGAGAATTCCACAGATTCACCACTCTCTGTGTGAAGAAGTTTTTCCTCATCTCGGCCCTAAAAGACTTCCCCTTTATCCTTAAACTGTGACCCCTCTTTCTGGACTTCCCCAACATTGGGAACAATCTTCCTGTATCTAGCCTGTCCAATCGCTTTAGAATTTTATACATTTCAATAAGACCCCCCCCCCCCAATCTTCTAAATTCCAGCCAGTATAAGCCTAGTCGATTCAGTCTTTCATCATATGAAAGTCCTGCAATCCCAGGAATCAAGCTGGTGAACCTTCTTTGTACTCCCCCTATGGCAAGAATGTCTTTCCTCAGATTAGGGGACCAAAACTGCACACGATACTCCAGGTGTGGTCTCACCAAGGCCTTGTACAACTGCAGTAGTACCTCCCTGCTCCTGTACTCGAATCCTCTTGCTATGAATGCCAGCATACCATTCGCCTTTTTCACCACCTGCTGTACCTGCATGTCCACTTTCAATGACTGGTGTACAATGACACACAGATCTCGTTGCACCTCCCCTTTTCCTAATCGGCCACCATTCAGATAATAATCTGTTTTCCTGTTTTTGCCAACAAAGTGGATAACCTCACATTTATCCACATTAAATTGCATCTGCCATGAATTTGCCCACTCACCTAACCTATCCAAGTCACTCTGCATCCTCCTAGCATCCTCCTCACAGCTAACACTGCCGCTCAGCTTCGTGTCATCCGCAAACTTGGAGATGCTGCATTTAATTCCCTCGTCTAAGTCATTAATATATATTGTAAACAACTGGGGTCCCAGCACTGAGCCTTGCGGTACCCCACTAGTCACTGCCTGCCATTCTGAAAAGGTCCCGTTTATTCCCATTCTTTGCTTCCTGTCTGCCAACCAATTCTCTATCCACATCAATACCATACTCCCAATACCATGTGCTTTAAGTTTGCACACTAATCTCCTGTGTGGGACCTTGTCAAAAGCCTTTTGAAAATCCAAATATACCACATCCACTGGTTCTCCCCTATCCACTCTACTAGTTACATCCTCAAAAAATTCTATGAGATTTGTCAGACATGATTTTCCTTTCACAAATCCATGCTGACTTTGTCCGATGATTTCACCGCTTTCCAAATGTGCTGTTATCACATCTTTGATAACTGACTCTAGCATTTTCCCCACCACCGATGTCAGGCTAACCGGTCTATAATTCCCCGGTTTCTCTCTCCCTCCTTTCTTAAAAAGTGGGGTTACATTAGCCACCTTCCAATCCTCAGGAACTAATCAAGAATCTAAAGAGTTTTGAAAAATTATCACTAATGCATCCACTATTTCTTGGGCTACTCCTTTAAGCACTCTGGGATGCAGACTATCTGGCCCTGGGGATTTATCTGCCTTTAATCCCTTCAATTTACCTAACACCACTCCCCTACTAACATGTATTTCCCTCAGTTCCTCCATCTCACTGGACCCTCGGTCCCCTACTATTTCTGGAAGATAATTTATGTCCTCCTTAGTGAAGACAGAACCAAAGTAGTTATTCAATTGTTCTGCCATGTCCTTGTTCCCCATGATCAATTCACCTGTTTCTGACTGTAAAGGGCCTACATTTGTCTAACCAATCTTTTTCTTTTTACATATCTATAAAAGCTTTTACAGTCAGTTTTTATGTTCCCTGCCAGCTTTCTCTCATAATCTTTTTTCCCTTTCCTAATTAAGCCCTTTGTCCTCCTCTGCTGGACTCTGAATTTCTCCCAGTCCTCAGGTGTGCTGCCTTTTCTGGCTAATTTGTATGTTTCTTCTTTGGAATTGATACTATCCCTAATTTCCCTTGTCAGCTACCTTCCCTGGTTTATTCTTTTGCCAAACTGGGATGAACAATTGTTGTAGTTCATCCATGCGATCTTTAAATGCTTGCCATTGCATATCCACCGTCAACCCTTTAAGTATCATTTGCCAGTCTATCTTAGCTATTTCACGTCTCATACCTTCAAAGTTACCCTTTTTTAAGTTCAGAACCTTCGTTTTTGAATTAACTATGTCACTCTCCATCTTAATGAAGAATTCCACCATATTATGGTCACTCTTACCCAAGGGACCTCGCACGACAAGATTGCTAACTGAACCTACCTCATTGCTCAATACCCAGTCTAGAGTGGCCTGCTCTCTAGTTGGTTTCTCAACATGTTGGTTCAGAAAACCATCCCGCATACATTCCAAGAAATCCTCTTCCTCAGCACCCTTACCAATTTGATTCACCCAATCTATATGTAGATTGAAGTCACCCATTATAACTGCTGTTCCTTTATTGCATGCATTTCTAATTTCTCATTCAGTATTACTGAAGGAAACAAATTAATTCATCATAATTAAATTGTTGAACACAAAATTTCCTACCTGATCATGGTGTTTTAACTTCACAGCTACTTGATGTAGCAATGTAAGGCACTTTGGCAGATAGTGAAAAGTGTGACTTCTCTTATAACATATATCTATACTCAGAGTTCTTGAATGTTTCATCTATGCCGGGCATTTCATAACCTCATTATCTCAGGATTTTTCCATTATAATGCACATCTATATTTTTGAATAAATCCTGAGAAATTAGTGAATATAACTCACAAGTTTCATTTCTGTTTTTCAGTTCATTGCTGTTTATGACTATAATCCATTGCAAGACAGCCCCAATATTCATCCAAGCCAGGAACTGGCTTTTAAAGAAGGGGATACTATTTGGGTGTATGGAAAGCAAAGCAGAGGTGGCTTCTGTGAAGCAGAGGTAAGCAACTTATTTTACTTTGAGGTTTCATTGTATATCACCCAGAAACTTCAGATTTAATGTAAGAGGGTCTATAAAAGAGTTGCAGAGTTCAGAGATTGATACAGTATATGAAGAATAGCAAACAAAACAGAGTATGTGGTTGACATAGCCTGCATTGCGCAAGAGAGTGTATTTATTTAATTAGAGATACAGAGTGGAACAGGCCCTTCTGGTTCAACGAGCTGCACTGCCCAGACTCTTTACAGTGTCACGTGATCGGCAACAATGAATATATCAATCGAGTCAGGTTTTATAAAAACAGTCAAGCATTTATTCAACTCTGCTCAATATAAAAAAACAAACAAAAATCTTAACTGGGAGTAAACTGCTATGCGGCCATTTAACAAACTGTCACTCAGTACTAGTTCTTAAAGCGATAAATGTGAAAACAGTTCTTAAAATGGTAAATTCAAAGACAGTTCTTAGAATGGTAAATTCAAAAGCCCAAGAGATTTATACAGTCAATTAAGAGGTACTTTCCTGAAGTAAAGAATTCCTCGACGACACGAAGTCACTGCTGATCCCAGCCGGAACCTGCCTTGTCCGCAGGATTCATGACGACGAAAATAAAATGGTTTAAAGGCACTGACCTTTCTCTCTGGGTACTAGATACTGCACAGCCTTTTCTGCTGCTTTTAGCAGAGGCTATCTCATGCAGATCACTCTTTCTTGAACGAATTCAATAATGGCCGATTCTCTCCAAAACCGTCGAACGACTCCTTCAGGTTCCCGTCTTCACTCTTCAATACGACTGAAAAGATACATCAACAAACCTGGCAGCAATTGGTTAAACTGTTGGCCCAATACTTTTGTACCTTACAATAGAACGGAAAACTCCGTTTTAAATCAAAGCTGCGTCATAAGGCAAATACGCAGCAGTGCAGAGTATCTGGCTGACATTCTAACTGGAAAACTAACTGCGTCACCCCAGGGGTCTCCTTTTATACCCGAGGTGATCATGTCATCATGTGACCTCACATTGGAGGGAAAATTACATCAGGTGACCTCCAAAAGATCATTACATCATGCTCATCAGCTACTCAATTACTTCATGGTCACAAGACACTCACAAGATATCCATGAGATATGTAACAACAGACAGCACCAGAAATGATCACCGAATTCCAGAACGTTCCGAGCTATAATAATATTGCACCAACCACTGCGATACTGCTACACCAAGTACTCTCTGTACCCTATGCACCTCAGATTGTAATCTCCATGGTAAGACAGAAAAACTCACAAAATCCCAAACTAAATTTAGTGAAGATAATCCTGGGGGAGGGTTAATTAATCGGGGTGAGTTAAGCCTAAGGATTACCCTGGGCCTGCTGATTTTCCACTTCATGTGTTTTTAACATAGAGCAGGACAGCATGGGAACAGGCCTTTTTGGTCCACAATGTAGTGCCGAACCAAATGAGCAAATTGCCAACTAATCTAATCTCCTCAATGTCCATATCATTCAATTTCCTCACATCTATGTGCCTAGCTAAATGTTGCTTAAAAGTTTCTAATGTATCTGCCTCCACCACCACCCCAGGCAGTGCACACTACACTAAATTAAAAAAAAATTGCTCCCCCATCTCCTTTAAAATTGCCCTTTCTGTCATTTTAAATGTATGCCCTCTGGTAGACATTTCAATCCTGGGAAATGGTCCTTCTACTCTATCTATGCCTCTCATAATTTTATAAACCTCTATTAGATTCCCCCTCAGCCTCCGTCATTCCAGAGAAGAAAACCCAGGTTTGTCCAACCTCTCGTTACAGCACATGCCCTCTAATCCAAGCAGCACCCTGGTAAACCTCTTCTATTCCTTCTCCAAATCCTCAGTGGGGTGACCAGAACTGTTGTGACACTCCAGATGCGGCTTAGCTACGAGTTTTATAAAGCTTCAACGTAACTTCCTTACTTTTAAACTCAATACCTCAACTAATAAAGGCAAACATGCCATATGCCTTCTTAACCACACTATCAGTTTGTGTAGCCACTTTCAGGGAACTATGAACTTTGAACCCAAGATCCCTCTCTTTAGCAACACTGTAAAGGGTTTTGCTGTGAACTGTATACTGTCTCTTTATTTTTGACCTCCAAGGTGCAAAACTTCACAGTTGTTTGGGTTAAACTTCATCTGCCATTTCTCTGCCAACATCTGCAACTGATCTATATTCCACACTGTATTCTTTGCACACTATCCACAACACCACCAATCTTCATTTCATCTACAAACTTACTAACCCACCCATTTACATTTTCAGCCAGGTCATTTATATACATCAAAAACAGCAGAGTAAGGATACCTGCGGAACACCACAAATTACAAACCTCCAGCTGGAATGAGTCCTATTGATCACCACCTTGTTGCAGTTTTACTGCACTCGTAGTTTTTGCTACAATGAATTTTTGCACATCTTCACTACAGCAGTTATAAACACATCCAGTCCTTAGTTAAAGAAGATGTCAGCACGACTTTTAATACACAGGATTTCCTCTTTCCTGGGAAAAGACCAACGGCTGATATCTAAGTTTTCATCGTAATCCACTTGTTCTTCCTAACCCATTTGCTTGGAAGAAGCTGACAGGGAAAGATAAGGTTTCATTGGGGACCAAATGACAATATGTTCAAGGAGTAGGAGGGAGGTAGGTGGAGTCTTAATGTTCAAAATTCAAAGTGATGTTATTAACAATGTTTGTATATACTATCTTGAGATTAATTTTCTTGCAGGCATTTGCAGGAACATTATGAAAACCAATGAGAAACTAAGACTGACAGACAACCAATGTGCAAAAGAAGACAAACTGTGCAAATAAAAATAATACTGAGAAGATGAGCTGTAAAGTGTCCTTGAAAGTTAGTCTATAGATCATAGTTAGTCTGTAGTTCAGTGTAGTGATGATTGAAGTGATCAACAGCTGTTCAGGAGCCTGATGGTTATAGGTTCATAAGGTGGTGTGGCCCCATCCTGCCTGGTGGTAGTAGTGAGAAGCGGGAATGGCCTGGATGGTGGGGGTCTTTGATGAGGAATACGGCTTTCTTGTGGCAGCGCTCTACATAAATGTAAACAATGGTGGGAGGGCTATGCCTGTGGTGGACTGGACTGTTTCCACCATTTTCTGAATGTTTTTATATTCCTAGGTATTGGTGTTTCACCAGCCAATGGTGCAACCAGTTAGGATATTCTCCACTATGCGCCTATAGCAGTGTGTTGAAGTTTTTGGTGACACACCAACTCAATGCAAACTTCTAAGGAAGTAGAAGTGCTGTTGTCCGTTCTTTGTATTCTTCTTTGCACTTGTCCACAGTGTCCACTATGGTGAAGGGCATGGTAGTTGGAGGACGACAGAAGAATTAAATTACCTTGGAGATATTTGATGTATCAGCAAGCTGAAGCTTGATAGATCCCCAGGGCCAGATGAGATGTATATCAAGCTGTCCTGGAAGGCAAGTTAGGAGACTGCTGAAGCTCTTAACACTTTATCAAATCTTTGCCAGCCACAGGAAATGTACCAAATGACTGCAGGGTAGCAAATGTTGTATCTTTATACAAGGAGGTCAACAGGGATATTCTAGTCAACCAGAATAAGACTAGCCTAGGAAATAGATGGGAAATTGCTGAGGGACAATACTAAACTGCACCTAAAGGATCAAGGGTGGTCCGTATGGCTTTGTTAAGGGGAAGTCCAAACTGACTGACTTTTGTTTTGATGAGATGCTGAAGTGTGTTGATGAAGGTAGTGACCTTGATGTAATCTACTTGGATTTTAATAAGGACTTTGTCTTGGTTGCCAAGGGAGACTAGTTCAAAAGGTAAGAACCCATGGGATCTGGGAGAGTTTGGCAAGTTGGATCTGAAACTGGCAATGTATTAGGGCGGTAGATAGTGATGGTGTATGGTTGCTTTTGTGATTTGGAGATCTGTGGTGTACTGCAGCAATCAGTGCTGATTTTTTTTGTTGTTTTTTAATGTATATTAACAATCTAGATGTGAATATAGGAACTAATTAATACATTTGTTTGACAGCAAGATTGGAGGTTGTGTTGGTGGTAAAAAGGGTAATTTTCAGCTGTGCAATAATATTGCAGATAAGTAGCAGATGGAATTTAATCCTGGAAAATGTGAGGTGATATAATTTAGGAAATCAAATAAGGATAATACATACACAATGAATGGTATCATTAGTGAGAAGTGTACCTGTTTTACAGGTTCCATTCTAAGTCACAAACTTCCCTGACTTGGACAAGTTGTCATTTATTCCTCATCATGGGTCAGAAATCTGACATCCTTTGCCCAAATATAGCATGAGAGCACATTCACTTAAAGGATTGCAACAGTTCTAGGAAGTGACCCACCACCTCAAGGACAATAAATCCACAATACTCTCATTCTGGTATTTAAAAAGCGCTCATTAACTTTGATTCTTACTGATGCAGTATCAATTTGTTTTCTAATATCTTGTTTCATACTTCTCAATTAGATAATAGTGCCTTACTCTAATAATTGTCATTTTTTTCTCCTCTCTATTACACCCATTTGCTGATATTTTCTGCACTTTTCTATATCCAACTTAAAGCCTGCCAGAATTTCCGGAGTGTACACTTTTTAAAAAACAGGATAGACTTCTGGTTGATCATCAAGCATTTTAGTGCCTTTTCGTTGACATTTGGCACAATTATCATCAAGTACCATTGTGAGACTTTAAAGCTCTCTCCCATCCCGTAGGCCATAAAATTAACAAAGGATAATTCATAAGTCAGAACTGATTCCATTTATTTTTCCATCAGATATTCAACAAATGTACATTACATGAAAATTACTCCAGTGTAAGATTATACTTCTTCCTTTACATAATATGTGGCAAACACTAAAGATGTCAACTGTTTTGTGTGGATGTGTGGCAGAGTCCTAGCAAATTAGAGCTCCCATGACATCGGAATGAATATAGACAAGAATGACCAATTCCCTACTGGAATATTTATGCTGCAGGGGCAATAGAAATAAAATTTATTGAAAACAATCCTGCTCTCAGAGGCAGTAAAACACACCATTTTCCTGGAGCTGACAGTGCCGTGGAAGGAGTGTCTGCACTATCGGTTGTGAACCAACTTGGGCATCCCAAGATTCTTTAAGATGTAAAGATTTGTATTTATTTATCTCCTCCTTTAAATCAGGCCTTAAAATAATGCACTTTATCTTTCATGATAAATGCTTCATTAACTCAGGATCCACTTTTGTTTGTAGATGAGTTTGTGATACTTCTCACTAAATGTCTCTATGTTTCAGATGCTGGTTAGATGCAGTTTGTTCCTGGCATGTTCCCCAACCCTTCTAATTAACCCTGGAATGCTAACTGAAGAAAATTGTTTGTATATTGTTGGCATCATAGAATTTTTCCTGTAACATCTCATTGGGAAAAGAACCATAATTTATAATAATCATTGCACCTCATTCTCCACCCATTCTCCCATCTCACCAGAACCTCACTAAAATACATTACTTCCTTCCTCATTAATGACTGAGTGGCAGAAATGTAATTTAATGATTAATATTTTTGGACCTGATTATCATTTACTTAAAGAATTGCTATCATATGTTAATGTGCAACACTATTAATTATGACCCGCACGAGTAGCAGAAAAAGAACTAACTGCTTTCACAATCTTATCAAGTATCTATTATTACTGTGTTTTCTTTTAATTTACTTGAATTTCCACAGCAACTTGGTGAAAATCTGCCATGATAAACAGTTGCCATGGCAATCTTAGCTACTCAGTTGTAAATGTATAGTAAAAAGCATGACTTAGATATCCTTTTCCTGTGTTAAGGCAATACCTAATTGTGGCTGTAGTAAAAGTCTCAACAAATACGTTCTCCAAAGCTGTTCACCAATGTGTTGAGAATGTCTGTGAGTCACAAACCTTTGCATAAAACAATATCATAAGTCTTCCCCCGTTTCTAATAATGAACTGTGGTATATCCCATCTGGTCCAAGGGACTTATCTATCCTGATATTTTTCAAAAGTTACAGCACATCCTCTTTCTTGACGCCAATGTGCTCCAACATATTAGCCTATTCTACACTGTACTAACGTTTGTCAAGGCCCCTCTCACTGATGAATGCTGAAGGAAATATTCAGTAACAACCTCCCCTACCTTTTCCAACTCCAGGCATATTTCCTCTACTAACCCTGATCAGCGAGGAGGTTGTTCGGTCGAGGGAGATAGGTGGAAGTGAACAAAGAAAGGGAGGGGAGACAGAGTAGATAGAAGGAGCGGGGATAGAGAAAAGGATTGAATAAAGAGATACAGAGACGGCAAAGTACGAAGAGGAAAAGGGAGATAATTATATAGATGGAAGCAGGAGTAGTGTGCCAATGGAGACCTGATTTATCTCCTTTGAATTAAAGATAGTGTAGTTGATTTGATGCAGACTCTGGCTACTGTGTGCTATCAGTCTGTATTCTTAGATTTAGTTTCTCTCATACTAAAGACGCCTGTTCTGAAGACTTCATCACTGCATTGGAAATTATGAACTGTGTTTGAGAGAATAATTATTCGCCTGGGTAACTTAAACTTTTGTGTGCACAAAATACACTTCTACAAACAGTATCTGGAAGAAGCTGTGGTTTACTGTTAAATGCACAGTACTTTCATTATTGCCTTAAAGTATCTACTAAAGGAAATGTCTCCTCAACTCGGCAAAACATTAAATTTCTTTGATATACCCCAATAAGGACACAAATTGCAGTTGTAATTTTGAGTTACACAGCAGTTACACTGTGTCATTAATGTTTAAATACATAGTTGGTTCATTGATAATGTAATAAAAGCTTTGAATCAATACTTATTAATAAGACATTGTTATGTTGATTCACATTTTCCCAGTGCTAAGTATTAAATTAAGCCTGGATCAGTGGAGAGTTTCTGCGTTTATTATGTTTCAATCTGCTTTCTTCATGTTGCTGGAGGCTTTCCAGTTCTTTTGTGTAATGTGTCACTATGTTGAAAAGGTACTTTGCTAGCTCATTTTTTGTTTTTGAAAGGACTGTTAAGCAGCAGGTTTGACCCAGTGCTGTCCTTCTGAAAATTTGGCTGAAGATGTAAAGATGCAGCCTTACATTTAAAAAAAATCAAGCATACAAAGCTGGCTTTGTGTGGTATGGAAAACAGTTGTCTGTAAAATATGCTGCACTCTATTTTGTTAATTAACTCAATACTATCCCTCCCTTGCCATCCCTGAGGATACAGAAGAGTAATGTTACTTTCTGCTCTTTTCTCTATAATATAATGGCTAATGTAAGAGCCAAATGACTCCAATGAAGTTCTGCAGATTATGGGTTAATCAGTTTGGTCCATGTAAACTAGAGATTAAAGATTCAAAGATTGATTTTATTTGTCACACGTACATTGAAGCATACAGAGAAATATGCCATTTGCGTCAACATTTGCGTCCGAGGATGTGCTGGGGGCAGCCCTGCAACAGTTACCTTGCTTCCAACACCAATGTAGCATGCCAATATAAAAAGCTAAATGCACCACCCCGTAATTGGAAGGATTAATTAAGCAATAAGTTATTTTCCTTCCAATCTTGGAGCAACTATATCTTCAGATCATCAGAGAGTTTCCTAGATACAATACACACAAATAAATATTAAATTCTGAATTTTTGCGAATCTTCAAATCCTGAATCTTTCCTTGCTGCAGGGGCTATGAACTTTATGTTTTGGTGCATTGTTACTTATAACTGAGGCAAACACTAATAGGTAGCAGAGCTGGGTTTGTATATTCTTTTGTTTTTTGAGTATGATATGGTGAACTGTCTGTAGTCACAAGGTACTCTATTCTGTAGACATCCTCCTGATAATCAGGTTACTCCATGGACTTGACAACAAGGTGCTATAGTTGAGGAAGTGAAGCAAATTTTAACATAGGTGCTCTGGCTAAATAATATAATTTTCCCTGCAATAGGATGCATGTAATTTATAGGCTATTTAAACAATCCACCTAGTTCATAATAGTACCCGTAAAGCCCTTAAATTCCAAATTGGAGTTAATGAGGAGAAATGTATCATCCCAGGATGTGTATTTTACATCATCCCTTACTAATAATTAGTCTGTCATCCTTTCTTATTGCAAATTGCTGAAAGTGTGGGATGATAAAATCAGAATTTGGGAACAGAAACAAGAGTAGCCTGCTGTTTTGAGCCTGCTGCACTGCTCTATATTATCAAATCTGATCTCCCAAATTCACTTCCAACTTTTTCCCCCTATCCCTTTATTTCTTTAGTTGTATGAACTATATATTAATGTTGTATCAAATACTATTTTCCCAGTGGCAGTAGCTCTGAATCATGTGACCATTTTGCAGAGAAAGCTGGTAATTCTGGAATGTTTCCTGTGTTTGCAGGTACATGGAAGGCGTGGTCTGGTGCCAATCTGTTTCCTTGAGGATACCAGCATTGGACGGCCACAAACACTGAAGCAAAAAACAGTAAGGGGATATATTTTGTCAGATGTTTTACCAAATATTTTTCCTTTTGTTCTGCACATTAGGCAAACTAATAGAGCTAAAGACGCAGGCAAGTCCTTGGGACAAAATGGCCTGCAAACTAGGGTCTTAAAGGACCTAGCTGCAGTGATAGTAGATGCATTATTTGTCATCTACTAAATTTACTCAGATTCTGGAAAGATTGCAAATAATTGGAAAACTGCAAATGTAGTGCTACTCTCTAAGAAAGGAAGAAGGTTGAAGCAGGAAGCTTTCACTTCACTAATCTAGAAAGCCTTGGAATCCATTATTAAGGAGGTAACAGAAAACAATGAGTTAAAATCAACAATGTTTTATAAAGGATAATCAATAATTTATCAAAGTTCTTTGAATTTCTAACAAATTGGGTGAATAAAGGGGAAGCTATACGTGTATTTTCTGAAAGTATTTGATAAAGGATTGTTTAACAGCATAAGAGTGCATGTGGTGGGAGTAATACACTGGCATAAATAGGGGATTGACCTTCAGGAAGCAAAGTGTCAAAGTAAATAGATCACTCTTGGAATGAAATTAAGTGACTCATGAGACATATTGGGAATCAATACAGACCCCTCAACTACTTACAACATACATTAATGACTTGGATGAATGGACTGATTGTTAACAAGTAGTGAGAAGGGCAAAGGGTTATTGAAAGGCAAAGGGATATGGATTAGTGGGTGGGCATATTGATGGAATTCATTGTGGAGGATTGTGAGGTTATCCACTTTAGACGGAAGAATAAAGATGCTGAATATTACTTAAAAAAACTAAAATTACAGAATATGGTAGAAAGGGATCTGGGAATCTCAGTATTTGAAACAAAAATTATTAATATGTAGATATTTTTAGTTAAAGTCTGTCCCGAGCCTTGTGGCCCATCAGGTCGGAGCTTATGCCGGTTTCTGTGGTGTGAAGCAACTGAAGGTATGAAACTACCCCCCCCCCCCCAGATAGGACGCCAGTCTATCGCGAGGTTAACCCCAGCATTCGCCGGTACCCATTTTCATCTGGGTGGACTGGAGCAGTGTGTGGTTAAGTGCCTTACTCAAAGATACAACACGCTGCCTTGGCTGAGACTCGAACCCACGACCTTCAGATCGTGAGCCCAGCGCCCTAAGCACTTGGCCACGCGCCACACAATATGTAGATATTAGTACAGGGTTAATAAAATCGGAGAGCTAAATGCATAGCTCAAAAGATTGGTTTTGGAGAAGTAGGTTTGAATTTGGCGCAAGTATTAAGGATTTAAGGAGCTGATCTACTGGGATGAGCTCCACTTGAACCATGCTGGGACAAGGGTCCTGGTGAATCTCAAAACTAGGGTTGTGGATAGGACTTAATATAAGAGAGGTGGATTCAACAGTTTGGAAAAGTATAGATAACATAAAAAGGAAGTAGAGTGCAAGAGGCTACAGGTGTCTCCAGAATAAAGAAAAGACAAAAAGTTTAAAAAGGGAGATGAATATAACTTCAGGCAACATGAGACAAATTTGTAAAGGGTGGTGAACACAGTAGGTGAAATAAGATAGGTAACTTTGTAGTGCAGTTAGAAATTGGCAGGTATGACATTGTGGGCAGCACTGAGTCATGGTTCAAAGATCACTGCTGGGAGCTTAGTATTCAAGGATCCAAGGACTTAGGACAGCATGGTAGTGTAGTGGTTGGCATAATGATTTACAGCACCAGCGAGCCGGGTTCAATTTACGCTGCTGTTTGTAATATGATTGTACGTTCTTCCTGTGCCCATGTGGGTTTCCTCCAGGTGCTCTGGTTTACTCCCACATCCCAAAGATGTATGGGTTAGTAGGTTAATGGGTCACATGGGTTTAATTATGCTTGTGGGGCACAAGGGCCTATTATCATGCCATATCCCTAAATAAAAATAAAATAAATAAGATACACATTGTATGGAAAGGGCAGGCTGGTAGGTGGAGGAAGTGGGGTGACTTTGTTGGCAAAGAAAAAATGAAACCAAATCTTTAGAAAGAAGTGACATAGGATTAGAAGATGTTGAATCCTTGTGGGTAGAGTTTAAGAAGCAAAAAGTTGTTAATAAGTCCCTGATGGGAGTTATAAACAGGCCTCCGAACAATAGCCAGGATGTGGGAAACAAATTACAAGGCATGTAAAAAGGGCAATGTTACAATGGTCAAGGAGATTTCACTATGCAGGTAGATTGAGAAATCAGGTTGGTGCTACATTCCAAAAAAAGGGATTTGTAGAATGCCTTTGAGATTTTTGTTTAGAGCAACTTGTGGCCGAACCTATCAGAGAAAAGGCTGGATTTGGTGTTTTGTAATGAACCAGATTTGATTAGGGAGCTTAAGATAACAAAACCTTAGGAGACAGTAATCATAATATGATAGAATGCACCCCACAGTTTGAGAGGGAGAAGCTAAAATCAGATGTATTCGTATTACAGTGGAAGATACGGAACCACACAGGCATGAATGAAGAGCTAGCCAAGTGATTAAAGGGGTCACTAACAGGGCATGGTGACAGTAAAAGACCAATGCCTGGAGTTTCTGGGAGCGATTTGAAAGGCCCAGGATAGATTCATCCCAAAGAAGAAGAATCATTCTAAAGGGATGATGGGGCAACCTTGGCTAACAAGGGAAATCAAAGACATAAAAGCAATAGGAAGAGCATAAAATATAGCAAAATGTAATGGGTAGTTAGAGGATTGGGAAGCTTTTAAAAACCAACAGAAGGCAACTAAAAGAACGATAATGAGAGGAAAGATGAAATATAAAAAGTTAGCTTGCCAACAATACAAAAGAGGGTACCAAAAGAATAGAAGGAGGCAAGAGTGAACATCGACCAGCTGGAAAATGATGCGGAGAGGCAGTAATGGGGCGGTCAAAGAAATGGTGGATGAACTGACTAGGTATTTTGCAGCAGTCTTCACTGTGGAAGATACCAGCAGTATACCAGAAATTCAAGTATCAGGGGGCAGAAATGACTGTAGTCACTACTACTAAGGAAAAGGTGCTTGAGAAGCTGAAAGGTCTGAAGGTAGATAAGTCATTTGAACCATATGGACTACATCCCAGTGTTCTGAAGGAGGTAGCTGAAGATATTGTGGAGGCATTAGTAGTGATGCTTCAAGAATCACTAGAGTTAAGAATGGTTCCAGAGGACTGGAAAATTGCAAGTGTCAATGATTATTTAAGAAGCGATGGAGGCATAAGACAGGAAATTAAGGGCCAGTTAGCCTGACCATTATTAAGTATGAGGTTTTGTGGCACTAGAGGTGCATTATAAAATAGGCCGAAGTCAACATAATTTAACATATTAGGATCATTTGATGGCTGTGGGCCTGTACTCACTGCAGTTTAGAAGAATGAGGGGGATCTTATTGAGATATACCAAATATTGAAAGGCCTAAATAGAGTGGACATGGAAAGGATGTTTCCAATAGTGGGAGAGTCTAGGCACAGAGGGCACAGCCTGAGAAGATGGAAAGACATTATGACTAGTAACTCAGAACAGAGATGAGAAGGAATCTCCAGCCAAAAAATGGTGAATCTGTAGAATTCATTGCCGCAGACAGCTGTGTTGGCCAAGTCTGCGTATATTTAAAGCAAAAATTGAGAAGTTCTTGAATAGCAAGGGTCTCAAACATTACAGGGAGAAGGCAGAAGAAGGGGGTTATGAGGGAAAATAAATCAGTCACAATCAATAACAAAGCATCCTTGATGGGTCAAATGGCTTAATTCTGCTCCCATGTCTTATGGTCTTATAACAAACAATATCTGGAAGGCCAGATGGTGCATAGAGATTGGATTTTCCAGATCATGTAGATGTTGGTGTAGGCAATTACACTTTTCTCTTTCATTGTTAAAGCTCTGTCCATTTAGAAAGAAATTATGACTATTATAATTCAATGAATTGTTACTAGACAAAATCATGTCTATTTAATTACAAGTAAATTGTATCTATGGTTGATGAACTCGGCCTTTTTTCCTTGGAGGGAGGAAGGATGAGAGGTGACCTGACAGAGGTGTATAAGATGATAAGAGGCATTGATCATGTGGATAGTCGGAGGCTTTTTCCCAGGGCTGAAATGGCTAGCACACGAGGGCACTATTTTAAGGTGCTTGGAAGTAGGTACAGAGGAGATGTCAGAGGTAAGTTTTTTACGCAGAGAGTGGTGAGTGTGTAGAATGAGCTGCTGGCGATGGTGGTGGAGGCGGATACGATAGGGTCTTTTAAGAGATTCCTGGATAGGTACATGGAGCTCAGAAAAATAGAGGGCTATGGGTAATCCTAGGTAATTTCTAAGGTAAGGACATGTTTGGCACAGCTTTATGGGCCGAAGGGCCTGCATCGTGCTGTAGGCTTTCTATGTTTCTAAGTTTTTATTTTCAGTGATGTTATCGGCCCTGTCATTGTCTACAGAATTGAAATTAATTCCATTATTGTCACTAAGATGTGTATTACTAACTTTCTGATTAAAATAATAATTATTGGCATAACAGGGAAATGGACAGTCTCCCAGTGATGTATGTGGGTGGAATGATGGTAATTTGAAAATTTCTCATCAGCAAATTCCATGGATTGTTATCTGGGACTTGAAGCTGCTCTGACAGATTAGAATGATCTTCACTGATCCCTTATGTTGCTAACTCTTTAAGATCCAATGTTGATAACAAAATGGAACAAGAGTGTATTGACATTTTGGGTAGTTTTCCTATTAGATACAACTGGTAAAAATATTAGAAAATGTATTTTTATGCAAACAATTATTGCAGGATCCAATTTTTTTGAGATCATGTACGCAAAAATAGTGTTGATCTCACTGTAGTGGACTTTGTGTTATTACTATCTGGGACTGGAAGTTCACTTTAGAGGACAAGCAGATAGGAAATGTTTGCTTTAACAGAAGTTGAAAGCCTGCAACCAGTTGAAGGGGAAGATATAATTCAAATAAGTGGCTCCTTACATGAAGTATCTTTGCTGGCAACTTATTGATCAATCTCATCAATGCCTGCATGAAATTTGTTTTAATGCTTTGCCCAGCATTGCCTGATTATAATCCCTTGCTTTCTATCTGTGGATAGATAGTGAAAGAAGGACAGGCATTCTCCTGTTCTTTTAATGGACTAGACTGATACAGACATCTTTTAGATGTGGAAGACATGCATGCAAAATAGGAAGTAGCCACTGGTTAATGTCTTTGTCATATTGTTGAGCTGACAGTCTTTCAGATTGCTCATGTATTGTCAAACCTAACAGAATTTAATTTTATTGAAACCAGCTACTGTGTACTCCTGGGCTATAGCAATCTGATTAATGAAAATTTACCCTTCATGAAATGCGTAATTCATTGCCAAAAAATATGAGATACAGAATAATTTGCTCTTACAGAATTTAGGTGAGGAAAAATTCTAAATAAACATGAAATACATATGAAAAATTGCAAATTTTGTCTATTTTTGTCAAGTGTTTACATCGTAGAAAAATGTGATATGAATTTTTTTCTCGGAACACGACTCCCTTGTAACTTGCTGATGCACTGTACTTGAGTAATAGTCATCAATACGCTTCATCCAATTGTTAATTCATCAATGTGGCTTTCAGTAACCTCTTATCTTCCAGACCTGGTCAGCTGGCTCACCTCCAAGATATGATGGGATGACCAAGCTATTTGGGTCCTCAGAATACCTCCACAAGCAAAACTTAAACAGGTGACTGTTGACGAGAAGAGTATGAATGTGGTAAGAATGTTTGAAAACACTTCTAGATTTAAAAAGCATGTCATCGCTTGCTTCCATTAAACTCAATCAAAGGCACTGGTCCTTCCAAGTGGACTACAGCATACAGCCTCCATTACACTCAGTGGCCACCTTATTAGGTTCCTCATGTACCTAATAAGGTGGCGGCTGAGTGTATGTTTGTGGTCTTCTGTTGCTGTAGCCCATTCACTGTTCAACATGTTGTGTGTTCAGAGATGCTCTTGTGCACACCACTGTTGCAACACATGGTTATTTGAGTTACTGTCATCTTCCTTTCAGTTTGAACCAGTTTGGCAATTCTCCTTCTTACCCCATCCCTTATTAATTAATTAATTAATTATTCCTCTCACCCCTCCCCCTTTTTCTCTCCCTCTCTGTCCCTCTCACAATAACTCCTTGCCTTCTCTCCATCTTCCCCTGGTGCTCCCCTCCCCCTTTCTTTCTCCCGAGGCCTCCTGTCCCATGATCCTTTCCCTTCTCCAGCCTTGTACCCTTTTTGCCAATCAACTTTCCAGCTCTTAGATCCACCCCTCCCCCTCCTGTCTTCTCCTATCATTTCGGGTCTCCCCTTCCCCCTCCCACTTTCAAATCTCTTACCATCTCTTCTTTCAGTTAGTCCTGATGAAGGGTCTCGGCCCGAAACGTCGACTGTACTTCTTCCTATAGATGCTGCCTGGCCTGCTGCATTCCACCAGCATTTTGTGTGTGTTGTTTGAATTTCCAGCATCTGCAGATCTCCTCGTGTTTGCACTCCTCTGACCTCTCTCATTAACAAGGCATTTTTGCTCACAGAACTCCCACATACTGGATGTTTTTTTGTTTCTCGCACCATTCTTTGTAAACTCTAGTCTGCTGTGCGTGAACATCCCAGGAGATCAGCAGCTTCTGAGATACTCAAAGCACCAATAATCATTCCACAGCCAAAGGCATTTATATCATATTTCTTGCCCATTCTGACGTTTGATCTGGACAACACCTGAATCTTAAACACAGAATAATCTGCAGATGCTGGGATCAAAGCAACACTCACAACACACTGGAGGAACTCAGCAGGTCGGGCAGCATCCATGGAAAAGATTGGTCGACGTTTCGGGCCAGAACCCTTCGTCAGGACTGTAGAGGGAAGGGGCAGAGGCCCTATAAGGAAGGTGGGGGGAGGGTGGGAAGGAGAAGGCTGGTAGGTTCCAGGTGAAAAACCAGTAAGGGGAAAGATAAAGGGGTGGGGGAAGGGAGGCAGGGAGGTGATAGGCAGGAAAGGTGAAGAAAGAATAGGGGAAAACACAATGGGTAGTAGAAGGAAGTGGAACCAAGAGGGAGGTGGTAGGCAGCTGGGGGAGGGGGCAGAGTGACATAGGGATAGGGGAAGGGAGGGGGAGGGAATTACCAGAAGTTGGAGAATTCTATGTTCATACCAAGGGGCTGGAGACTACCTAGACGGTATATGAGGTGTTGCTCCTCCAACCTGAGTTTAGCCTCATCATGTATGGACATATTGCTTATTTGCTTAACACCTGAATCTCTTGTCTGTGACTGCATGCTCTTATACATTGAGTTGTTGCCAAATGATTGGCTGATTAGATATTTGTATTAACAAGCAGGTGTACAGGTGCACCTAATAAAGTAGCTACTGTTTGTATATTGTATATTTAGCACCAATGCCAGTGGATGTATACTTAAAATGCCATGATTTTGTAAGACATGATCTGACACACACGAAACTGTATGACTATTCCTGATCAGGCCTTGACTATCCAAGTGATGGTCAATCTTGCCTCTCATAATTCTGTCCAGTAACTTCCCTGCAATTGAAATTAGGTTCATAAGCCTTACAGCTCCCTGGCCCATCCCTACTACCCTCCTTGAACAGTGGAACAAAATTAGCCACCCTTCAATTTTCTTTAACATTTTCAGTGGCTAATGACATAGCAGATATCTCTGTAAGGTCTTCTGTGATTTCCTCCTTGGCCTCCCATATAGTTGGTGGGTGGTGGGGGGTGTTCTTGGTGAGGCCCTGGGGATTTACTCACCTTAATGCACTTTGAGGCTGCAAACACCTTCTTCCTCATAATATGTATATGATCCAAATCCTCACTGCTTAACACTCTTAATTTCTTTAGCATCTATGATATTCTGCTGAGTAAACACA
This sequence comes from Mobula birostris, assembly GCF_030028105.1. Taxonomy (NCBI): domain Eukaryota; kingdom Metazoa; phylum Chordata; class Chondrichthyes; order Myliobatiformes; family Myliobatidae; genus Mobula; species Mobula birostris. The sequence continues at coordinate 155,604,383 of NC_092373.1, forward strand.
AAGGGGAAATAGACATTGAAAATTTCAATCATCGCCTGCAGCTTCACACAAAGGCAGCCCTGTTGGATTATCTTAAACCCTGCATGCAAAATCCATCTCATCTACTCTTTTTGCCTTCCTGATTTCCCTCTAGAGCCTGATCTTAAGCTTGTTATATTCATCAAGGGATTCATTTGTACTTAGCTGCCTAAAGGTGATGTATGCTTCTTTCTTTTTCCTGACCAGAACCTCAATATCTTCCATCAGCCAGAGTTCCTCGAACTTGGTATGTCCACCCTTTACCCTAACAAGAACAATACTGACCCTGGACTCTGATATAACCTTTAACGAGTCTCCCACTTTGCTAATGGTTCCTTTGCTGTTAAATAGGGTCACCCAATTGACCCCACCTCCTGCCTAAGGTCCTCAAAATGGGCCCAAATCAAGTTCAGTACTTAAACTCGTGAACCTATTCTATCTATGTCCATAATAATTTTAAAACTATTAGAATTCTGGTCACTGGACCCAATCTGCTCCTCGACTGCCACTATTACTTAGCCTGTCTCATTCACTAAGAGGTCCAGTATGGCTCATTACTGAGTAGGTCCCTCTACATATAGAATGAGGAAATTTTTTGGACAGACCACACAAATTCTGCCCCATCCAGGCTGTTTGCACTCAGGGTGGCCCCCTCAAAAATCAGGAAATTGTAAAAGCCTGCAAGTACTACCCTGCTGATTTTACAGCTACATGCAATTTCTTGACACATCTTTTCTCAAGTTCCTGTTGAATACTGGAGGGTCTATAATATAACCCCACCTAGGTGACTATCCCCTTCTCATTTCTAAGTTTTATCTAAATGACCTTGTTAAATAATCCCTCAACCCTATAGTACTACAGGAAAGCTACTAGCATGGACAGAAGATTGGTTGACTGACAGGGGTCAAAGAATTGGAACAAAGGGGTTTTCCTGGTTGGCTACCAGTGACTAGTAGTTTTCTGCAGGAGTAGGTGTGGGGACAACTTCTTTTCATATTACATGTCAATGATTTGAAATTGAGGGATTTCTGGACATGTTTGTTGACAATACAAAGATAGGTGGATGGGCAGGTAATGTTGAGGAAGCAGACAATCTGCAGAAGGACCTTAGTCAGATTAGGAGATATGGACAAAAAAGTGGCCAATGGTAAGTGTATCGTCTACACTTTAATAAAAGGAATAAAAGCACGATGTTCAGTCATTAAGACGAATCCGACTCTCTGTGACCTCATGGACCATTAGTTCCACAGGGTTTTCATGGCAAGATACCAAGCAGATTGCCAGGCCTTTCTTCCATGCAGATACTGCAGCTGCCCAGGTTGGGAACCGGCTAGATTTGAACTCAGGACCATCTGCCTTGAAGTTCAGTGCGGATGCCACTACACCACCAGTTGGCATAGTGGGGGGAAAATTCATAAATCAGAGGTGCAAAGGGACATGGGAGTCCTCCCGCAGCATTCCCTTAAGGTTAACTTGCAGGTTCAGGCTGTAGTAATCAGAATCAGTACAGGTTTAATATCGTGTGCAAACGTTGCGAAATTTGTTAACTTTACAGCAGCAGAAGCAGAAATACATGATAAATAAATATAGAGAAAAAACTGAAATACACTAAATGTATATATGTCATTTAAATAGTTAGATTAAAATATGTAGTGCAAAAAATAACGGAAATAAAAAAAGTAGTGAGGTAATGTTCATGGGTTTAATATCCATTTAGAAATCAGGTGCGAGAGGGGAAGAAGCTGTTCCTGAATTGCTGATAGTGTGTCTTCAGGCTTCTGTTCCTCCGTCTCGACAGTAACAGTGTGAAGAGCGCAGGTCCTGGGCAGTGGCAGTCCTTAATGATGGACACCGCCTTCCTAAGGCACCGATCCTTGAAGATGTCTTGGATACTACAGGGGCTAGTACCCATAATGGAGCTGATTAATTTTACAGTTTCTGCAACTTAACTTTGATCTTGTGCTGCCGCCCCACCCCCCAATACCAGACAGTGATGCTGCCAGTCAGAATGCTCTCCACAGCACATTTGTAGAAGTTTTTGAGTGTTTTATTTGACAAACTGAATCTCCTCAAAACTCCCAATGAAATATAGTCACTGTCTTGCCTTCTTTATAGCTGCTGCAATATGTTGCATCCAGTTTAGGTCCTCAGAGATATTGACACCCAGGAACTTGTAATTGCTCACTCTCTCCACTTCTGATCACTCTATGACAATTAATTTATGTTCTCTCGTCTTACTCTTTCTGGTCCACAATCAGCTCTTTAGTCCTGCTGACGCTGAGTGCAAGGTTGCCGCTGCGACACCACTCAACTAACTGTCATATTTTGCTCCTGTCTGTCCTTTCGTCACCATATGAAATCCTATCAACAATTTTTGCATCATCAGCAAATTTACAGATGGCATGTGAGCTGTACCTAACTACACAGTCATGGGTGTAGAGAGAGTAGAGCAGTGGGCCAAGCACACATCCCTGAGGTGTGCCAGTGTTGATTGTCAGCAAGGTGGAGAAGTTAGTTCCAATCTGCGCAGACTGTGCTCTTCTGGTTAGGAAGTCGAGCATCCAGTTACAGAGGGAGGTACAGTGGCCTTGGTTCTCTAGCTTTTTGATCAGGACTTAGGAATGATGGTGTTAAGTGTTGAGCTATAGCTATACCAAGGAATGCAAATGCAGTGACTGCATATATTTCAAGAGGACTAGAGTATAAAAGCAATGGTGCAATGCTGAGAATTTAAAAGGCAGTGGTCAGACCACACTTGCAGAACTGTGAGCAGTTTTGAGACCCTTATCTAAGAAAGGAGCTAGCACAGAAGAGGGTTGGGAGGAGGTTCACGAGTATGACTCCGGCAATGAAAGGGTTAACATATGAGGACCATTTGATGACTCTGGGACTGTACTTGTTGGAATTTAGAAGAATGAGGGAGGATCTTACTGAAACCTATCAAATATTGAAATGCCCATATCAGAGGGTCCCAACCTTTTCTATCCCATGGCCCAATACCATTAAGCGAAAGGTCTGTGGACCCGAGGTTGGAAACCCCTGGCCTAGATAGAGTAGCCATGGAGAGGATGTTTCCTATCGTGGAGAAGTCTAGCACCACTGGGGAAACCTACAGAATAGAAGGATTCCCTTTCGAACAGAGATAATGAGGAATTTCTTGAGCCAGAGGTGGTGAATCTCTGGATTATATTACTAAAGATGACTGTGGAGGCCAAGTCAGTGAGTATAGTTAAAGTGGAAGTTGATAGGTTCGTGATTAGTAAGGGCATCAAAGGTTATGGGGAGAAGGCAGGAGAATGGGGTTGAAAAGCATAATAAATCAGCCATAATTGAATGATGGAGCGTACTTGATGGGCTGAATAGCCTAGTTCTGCTCCTATGCCTTGTAGTCTTATTTTGCACATAAAGTAGAAGTTAAATTAATGGCATTTTTAGTCGTGGAAGAAATATTTGAGAGCTAAAGTTATGGAGGTATAATATCACAGGAGATGTGTGAGTTTCATCTGGCATATCTTAAGTGGGAAGGCCTTCATGCAAATAAGTCAGTCTAATTAAGTATGGCAAAAGAAACCTTGATTAATGTGTCCAAAGCTAGTGGCCTCAGACCTGGAAAGAGATGATGTGCACAAGCTTATTTACAAAGGGGTGGGAGAGGACTAGGTTAGTGTCAGATGATGGTCGGGCTGGGCTGATCAGTGGCTAACTCTGAATCTTCTGCTAGTGTCCAAAAGCGCCTGTTGATAATGTAACCATACCCATGGTAAAAAGGTGGTAGTTACTGTGAGACCTCAGTATTAAATCAAAGTTTTAGACAAAACAAGGGTAGATAGAAGTTGATGTCCTTGACAGTTTGATAACATTATTGCACAGCGTGCTTTCCAAAAACATTGTGTGGTATTACATTAGAACCTTCAAACAAGGATTCCCACTGATCAGCACTGGCTGCAGTTCCTATTAAAATAACATGAAGTACCAAGCAAGCAGAGTATTGGTATTAAAATTAACAATAACCACACCACTCTTTGTATGTAAGATGTAACTGACTCAGTACATATCTTGGTAGGTTAAAAAGAGTGGGTGAGTATAAATTATTTTAGTATACAATCCAGGTAGTAAAACAGTCATTGATTTGTTTCTTGTTCTGCTACCACACTTTTACTTTGTACTATCATTCCTTGCTTTGTTCAGTCTTGTATTCTACCCAATTGCAGACTTGTCTCTTCCACTTCCCTTTTATTGGCATTTAAATATCTACTTATCCCAAATTTTTCCCAGTTTTTCTTTGAAAATCATTAACTTGAAACTATAACCCTGGCAATTGCAGATGGTGTCTGTCCAGCTATGAATTTCCAGCAGTTTCCACATTAATTCCAATTCTGCAGTATTTTGTAGTATGTCAGTTTGGTAAGACATTTATGAAGCTCAGTCTGTATTTTGCACAGATTTATAGTGTGGTTGAACTTTAAAATCTATGTTACAATTTATCTGTCTCAATTCAAAGCTTTGGTCACAATAACAGTCAATCTATGGGAAATGCTGTGGTAGGCACTATAAGCATATATAAAATACAATAAAATGAAAAAAATTGACAAATAAATCATGTTTACCTTTTTTTCAAATGTTTGCAGATATGAAGATTAAGGAATGCAGGCTTTGACTGGAAGGTCTAAACATGCACTACTGTTTGTCAAAGAAACTCCTTTAGGAAATTGATGAGTTGCTGCAGTCTGAGTACAGACATGGAGTCTCTGCTGAATGAAAAAATTTTCTCCACTCCTAATTAGGTGCTAAATCCCAACAAAAGCTGCAGCCTTGAATTAATCTTTGCCTTTAATTTGTTGCCAGGTATTTAATTCTCATACTACCTCTCCACCTTATTCCAGTTTTGTATTCCTTGCCAAAATTCCAGATTGTTGAACTGGTCTTTTGTGTCAAATGTCCTGGTGCACTTTTCATTTTTTTTAATAATAAAGAAGCAGTTAATAGCTAACTAAACATGAAATAAAATGGAACCAATCCAAATTTTAAATAGAAAAGTGTTGCGGTGCCATTGTTCTGCTTCTGAAAACAGATAAAGAACAGCACATTTATTTTAGAAATAACAATGTTCAGCATATAATGTTGCCTATTCAATCATTGTAAAACAAATAAGTTTTAAACTTGTTGTATAGGTGTATGCATATTATATTCAATGTATTTTAGTTGATGATCAATATCTTGGACAAAAAAAAATAACAGAAGCCCCCTCCTATTAAATTTAATTTACGCAATCCATTTAATAGTGGAAATACATCTTCTGTTATTATGGGACTGTTGTGTTTTGAAACCTGTACATGTGCTGGCGATGAATGAACTATGCCATGCTTAGCTTATTGGGTGGCATTTAAAAAATACAATTACTTTTGGAGTACAGATTTCAGTCAACAAATTTGTTTAACATTTCACTTCCTTTGAAGTGTATCTCAGGACTGTTTGGGGGCAAAAGTGCTTTCTTGTCATTTGTTCTATATTTGTATATTATGTGTACAGTTTAAAACTGCTTGTTTGCACTTTTCATTGTCTATTGCACCTGAATAAGAAATGTACCTTCAAATTTATATTTTACAAAATGGAACACACTAATAGATCAGTTTAAAAAAGTAAAACTGCTGTCCTTAAATTAGCGTTTACAAGTAATTTCCTTCTAATATACAGGCACTAGTCTGAAAGGGTAATTCATTGATTGCTGCTAGATTGAACAACCATTGTATTTGACAATAGAACAAGATAATAGTAATAACAGCTCTTTCCATTATGACATAGAAATACTCTTGAATAATTCTTTAGGATTCTCTGACAGTCCATTGAACAATTAGACACCGGAAATTTTTGATGCTAAAATTCTCCCCAAACACCTTAGGCTGATATGATTGGATGTGATAACTGTATTGAAAGGTTAATATGTAATAGTTTATGCCTTACTTTGTCACAAGGTACATGTTTCAAATTGAACCTTTATAATTGAAACATGATTAATTATCAGTTATATTCTGTACCATTTTAATGAGGTAGCAGAAACTTTAAACCTTCACTTACTGGTAAAAAATGTGGTAAGTTTAGCCAGTGTTTTTTTTATTCTTGCATGAGACAGACTTGTTCTGTTGAAGTGAGGAAATGGAACAAATGATGGTGTCCCTTTGCACTCCTTTTCCTCAAACCCCTTGTAATATTTGTTAATATGAAACTGCAGTGCATGAATTGTTGATATTGTATGGTGGCCTTGTGAAAACAGCAAATCTAAACTTTAATCTGCTTACATAAAACCAGCAGATGTGAATCAATCTTCACGTCTATACTTTTTTATAAACTGGTGTGAGAAAGAAGTGAATGTACAGTAAAAATGTGCACCACAGAGAAGGTTTTCATTGTTTCTACATACTGTATATAAACACACATGCCTAGAGATTCACCCTTGCTCAGTTGCACTCTATGGTAGCATCAGCATTTTGGAATCTTCCTCTGAAATTTTTGGTTTTACTGCAACTAAATTTCAGAAGCTGAATATTACTGCTGATGATTCAATATAGTGTATTTGGTCCCCTGACCGGGATTGGATTTCTAGCCAACATTGTGTCTTGCACATTGTGAATCCTTCAGTGCCTTATGAAGGCAAACAGGAATTAAACATCCATACTGGATTTCATTAAAAGCCAAAAAGGTTTGATTTTTGTCTCTCCAAGCCAAACTCTTTACTAAGATCGTGTTATGGTTTCTATACTGTATATGACTTGGATGAGATTATTTTCCTTTAGTGCACAAGGTCCTTGTAAAAATGAATAAAGTTTAGATATGCATTTTGTTAAATATAGAAGCATATGGAAATGTCCTCAGATTTCTAATGTACATATTGTGGAATACATGTAGCGTAGTCCCTAATGTTTCTTAAATGGATGTACATCACTCGTTTATAAAATGTTTATTAAATAGCACTAAAATTACTTAAAATCCTGTTGATTTACATGTTAATAAAATTGTAAGGTTATTTTTATAAGCTGGTAACATGTAAATGATTTCTATGCATTTGTATAATGTATGCATTTTGTATTAAAATTAAATTAGGAAGTCATTTGGATTTCATGGGCTTATTTCCTTTCAATTTTGGATGTGGATATTAGTTGTCTCTGGTGTTCTGTTCAAAGAGCAGCAAAAGTTGATATAGGAATTTTATTATCGTATGAACATACACAAGGTGATAAATCCTCAATAAGAAGCAACTCAAATGTACTTGCACAGTTTTAATTGAGTTGTTACATGATGCAACCCTGAACACATAATTTGGCAATAAATCTTCAGTGTCACAAGCTACAATGCCACTTTCGTCACCTGCAAAAAGATATTGAGGGGGATTGATGGGACATGGGATAAATTAACTTGTAACTAAAATGGATTGAATGTACTAAATTCTAATGTTAATTATTTTGAAACAATCATTTGGGATTATGTAGCAAAGTGACTAGAAAATAGAAAGTAGTAGGAATTTAGTGGGAAGGGGACACATTTCAGAAGTTGAAGGTTTAGTGTCAAGATTTTCAGATGGTACAAAATTAGAGGCATAGCTAACAATACTCTACCAAAATTCAGTTGTACCAAGTAGATAGATGTGGAACATTTTAGTGAATTCCAAAATGGTTAATTTTAGTTTGAGGAATAATGAAGTTGAAAAATTAATGAAATGGGAAAAAGATCAGGAAATTTAGATAGCTATACGACGAAATATGCCAGCTGGTGGTGTAGTGGCATCTGTACCAGACTACAAGGCAAATGGTCCTAAGTTCAGATCTGGTCAAGATTTCCTTCTGTACTGGGTTGAGCATTGTGCTAGTAACTTGGCCTCATTAAAAAAAAAAGTCAAAATGCTACAGAAACATCAAAAATGCCACCTGATATGCCACAAGGCATGAAAAGAAACAACAGTATGATTGAATCGTGACAGAGTGATAAGGCCATTAGTAGAACACTAGACAACGGGGTGACCCATTGGGGCACCCTTTGAGAGAAGGGTAGTGCAGTCTGATGTGACCAGAATGAACATGAAATTTTCCTGAATGCTATTGGTATCGCTTTGCTTTGGCAACTGAAGTAGTAAACCTCAGTTTATTAAAGAAGAACAATGCGTAGCAAAGCAAATATAGCTCCTCCTCGTTTAACGAAGGACACTTTTGATGGCATCATTTCTGGCTTATCTGCCATCCAGGACATCTCAAATGTCCTCTTTCCTTAAAGATCATGGTTTCCCTTCTGCTGTCGTCAATGATGCCCTCACCCACATCTCCTCCATTTCCTGCACTTCGACCCTCACCCCATCCTCCTGTCACCACAACAGGGACAGAGTTCCCCTTGTCCTCACCTACCACCCCATCAGCCTCCGGATCCAGCACATTATCCTCCACAACTTCCACCACCTTCAACAGGATCCCATCACTAAACACATCATTCCCTCTCCACCCCTCTCTGCTTTCCGCAGGGATCGGTCCCTCTGTGATTCCCTGATCCATACGTCCCTCCCCATGGATCTCCCACCTGGCACTTATCCCTGTAAGCGTAAGTGCTACACCTGTCCTTACACCTCCTCTCTTGCCACCATTCAGGGCCCCAAACAGTCCTTCCAGGTGAGGCAACACTTCACTTGTGAGTCTGTTGGGGTCATCTATTGCATCCGGTGCTCCTGGTGTAACCTCCTCTACATCGGTGAAACCCAATGCAGGTTGGGGGACCGCTTTGTCGAGCACCTCTGCTCCATCCGCCACAACAGACAGGATCTCCCGGTTGCCACCCACTTCAACACTGCTTCCCATTCCCATTCAGATATGTCCATACACGGCCTCCTCTACTGCCAGGATAAGGCTAAACTCAGGTTGGAGGAGCAACACCTCATATACCGTCTGGGTAGTCTCCAGCTCCTTGGCATGAACATTGAATTCTCCAACTTCCGGTAATTCCCTCCCTCTCCCTCCCCCATCCCTGTTTCACTCTGCCCCCTCCCCCAGCTGCCTATCACCTCTCTCATGGTTCCGCCTCCTTTTACTACCCATTTTGCTTTCCCCTAATCCTTCTTCACTTTTCTTGCCTATCACCTCCCTGCTTCCCCTCCCCCACCCCTTTATCTTTCCTCTTACTGGTTTTTCACCTGGCACCTACCAGCCTTCTCCTTCCCACCCTCCCCCCCACCTTCTTTATAGGGCCTCTGCCCCCTCCCTCTTCAGTCCTGACAAAGGGTTCCAGCCCGAAACGTTGACCAAACATTTCCACGGATGCTGCCCGACCTGCTGAGTTCCTCCAGCATGTTCTGAGTGTTGCTCTGCCACCCTTGTGCCTCTCGTTGTCATTCTGGAGACATGCAGCCCTTTCAACCCCCGTCTCTTCATCTCTTCTGCTGTTTGTTGTTTGTCTCTGATCCTGGAGACATGTATGCCTCTCCTCCTCTGTCGCTTCTTCTATCATCCTGACTCTTCGTTCCTGGAGTCGTGCGGCCCTGGCCTCATCCGATTCTTGTTCTCTCCGTCTCCTTGCCGCTTCCCGACGACGTTTGGTGTCATCTCTTGACCATAATGTCCCCCTTCCCTTTCCACGTGGCATAATTAGGCTGACCATTTTTTTTACCCTAATGCTGGATAGAAGATACAAAGCAGTAACACCAAAGGATGCTGATTATTCTTGATGATGTGGTTGGCGCTCTCCTAAATGGACGTGATATAGTCACCGCTGTCTTTTGACTGCAGCAAAGGGTTTTATGGGTGTCTCGGAGTACGTCATTACAATAAGATTTAATTATCTCTTATTGATGGGTGGCAGTTAGATCTATCCCAATCCTGCACATGCTGATGGTGATTAGCAGAATGTGACCCCTCGAAAAAGAGCTGCCCTGCGCTCTGGTAGGTGTCGTTGCTGAGACTGGCCATGCGCATGCATCGGGCTGTCGCGTCCCTATTTCCACGATGGCCGATTGGGTCTTGGGTTAAAAGGGAGCCTGTTTATTTTGGCGAATGAGCAATTTTATACGAATATATAACCCTGAACTTTGCCTGCATTCTGTAATTTAGCAGATTTAATTTGATTTAGCTATAAAAGGTGCCACTGTAATGTACCGTTTGCGCTAATTGGAGGTCACAAACAGACAGAGTATGAGAGTTTTAGTAGTATATAGATAGAACAGTAGAGTGCAGTACAGGCCCTTTGGCCCATAATAATTGCCAATTCTTTAACTTACTCTAAGATCAATCTAACCCTTCCCTGCTACATAGCCCTCCATTTCTAATTCATCCATTTCATCTTTTAAATGTCCCTAATGTATTTACCTCTACCACCATCCCTGGGAGTGAGTTCCATGCACTTCCACTCTCTGTGTAAAAAAAAAACAAAACTGCCTCTGACATCCCCTCTGTACTTTCCACCCAACCCTTGAATTAACTATTTCTGTCCTGGGCAAATGTCTCTGGCAGTCCACTCAATCTATGCCTCTTATCATCTTGTATACTTGTATCAAATCATCTCTCATTCTCTTCCTCTCCAAAAGGAAAAACCTCAGTTTGTTCAACCAATCCTTATAAGACATGCATTCTAATCCAGGCATCATCCTGGTAAATCTCTGTGCCCTCTCTAAAGCTTCCATTTCTTTCCTATAATGAGGCAACCCTGACCCAACATAATATTCCAAGTGTGGTCAACCAAAGTTCCCTAAAGTTGCTATAGTGGGGGGTGATAATGGGGATAAACTTCTTCTACCTATTAGATGCTTCCAAAGGTGTACACCTCAAATAGCCTCTGACAACCAAGTCCAGCTCCTGGCCTTCACGTGTGGCTTAGCAACTAAGCCCAGCAGAACCATTTCTACTGACAGGAATAAAGACAAAGGTGGGTTACTGGCGTCTTAAAACCAGTTGCTTTGGGCAGATGGGACTCATCAGCCGTGGTTGGAAGCTCAAATAGGAGAAGGAAAGCTCTGATCTCAAACCTCTGCTGCCTTGTGGCTATACACGCTCTTGGGGAAGGATTCAGGAGAAAACCATGAGTGAAAAATCCAGAGCTGGAGTCCCTAAGGCAGTCGTACATTGAGTTCAATGTTGACTGGCGACTCCTTCAATGCTGCTGGTACTAAACTGTATCAGTCTCTGCCATTCTTTTAGACTCACCAGATGCATGGAGAGGGGGAGCTTCCTACAAGGGCAACAGCTTGTGCTCTGTATTGTACTACCCAGGCTTGTGTATCTAGGCAGTTCAGATTCAATATCCATAGTCAACTCTGACTCACTCAGGTCAGAGTTTCACCGAGCTGCAACATTATCTTGTTCTCAGTTCCCTGACTAATGAAGGCCAACACGCCATGTGCCTTCTTACCGTCCAATCAACTTGTACTGCAACTTTGGGGGATCTTTGTATGTGTCTCTCTGTTCCTCCACAATGTTAAGAATCCTGCCATTAACTCTGCATTCTGCCTTCAAAATTGAACTTCCAAAGCACATCACTTCTCACTTTCCTGGACTGAACACTACCTGCAAACAAAGTCCTTTTGTAACCTGTGACAATCTTCTACACTATCCACAACACCACCAACCTCCGTGTTGATTGCGGATTTACTAACCCACTCATCAACTTGCTCATGCAAGTCACTTATAAAAATCACAAAGAGCAGGGCTCCCAGAACAGATCCCTGTGGAATACCACTGGTTACTGACCTCCAGGCAGAACTTATTCCATCTACTATCAATCACCTTCTGCCTTCTGTGGGCAAGCCTATTCTGAATCCATACAGGCAAGATCCCATGCCTCCTGACTTTCTGAATGACATGGGGAACCTTGTCAAATCCCTTACCAAAATCCATATACGCCACATCCACTTCTCTGCTTTCATCTATATGCTTTGTCACTTCCTCAAAGTATTCAATCAGGCTTGTGAGGCAAGGCTGCCCCTCACAAAGCCATGCTGATTATCTCAAATAAGACTAAGTTGCTCCAAATGCACGCCAATCCTCTCTCTAAGAACCCTCTTCATAGTTTGGCCGTTGCTGACCTAAAACACACTGGTCTATAATTCCCAGGATTATCCTTACCAAATTCCCTGAACAAAGGAATAACTTTTGCCACCTTCCAATCCTCTGGTACTACTTTTCCAGTGAGGATGGAAAAATCATCACCAAAGAAGCAGCAATATCCTTCCTCCCTTCCTGCTCGGCCCTATCTATCCTCATGCTTTTCAAAAGTTCTAGCACATCCTCTTTCTTAAATTCAACATGTTCCAGTTTATCAGCCTGTTCTATGCCAAACTCACATTTGTCAAGGACCCTCTCACTGGTGAATACTGAAGCAAATGTATTTATTAAGGACTGCCCTTATCTTCTCCCTTTCCAGGCATGTTTCCTTTTATTCCTGATTAGTCTTACCCTCACTCTAATCATCCTCTTGTAATTTATGTACATGTAGAACACCTTGGTGTTTGTCTTAATCCTACTCAACAAGTCCTTCTCTTGAACTCTTCTAGCTCTCCTAAGTCTATATTTTCTAGATATTTTGTAACTCTTTGGAGCCCTCTCTGATCCTTGCATCCCAAACCATAAATATGCTTTTATTTTCCTCTTGACCACATGTTCCACATCTCTTGTCAACCGTGGTTCCTTCACTTTACCATCCTTTCAATGTCTCATTGAGGCAAACTTATCCAGAACCTATACAAGTGCTCTCAATAACATCCACGTCTGTTGTGCATTTCCCTGAATACATCTGTTTCCAATTTATGCTCCCAAGTTCGTACCTAGCAGCATCATAAATTGTTATCCCCAATTAAATACTTTCCCCTACTGAATGTTCCTGTCCCTGTCCAAGGCTATGGTAAAGGTCAGGGTGATAGGGTCATTGTCTCTGAAATATTCTCCCACTGAGAGATCTGTCAGCTGACCAGGTTCATTGCCAAGTTCCAGATCCAGTATGGCCTCTCCCCTGGTGCACCTGTCTACATACTGTGTCATGAAACATTCCTGATCACACCTAACAAATTTCACCCCATCTATACCTTCAATATTAGGGAAGTTGAAGTCACTCATGTCAATGTCCCTGTTATTTTTGCATCTTTCCAACATCTTCCTCCCGATCTGCACTTTGGTGTCTTTGATGCTAGTGGGGTATCTATAGAATACTCCTAATAGTGTGATTGCTTCTTTTCTGTTTCTGGCTCCCTCCCACACTGACTCAATAGATAATCGTTCCAGGATATTCTTCCTTTCTACTGCTGTGATATTATTTCTGATTAGCACTGCCACTCCCCACCTGCTTTACACTGCCACTCTCCACTTCCTAATGTCTTTGAAACATCTAAACCCTGGAGCATCCAGCAGGCATTCCTACCCTTGTGACAGCCAAGTTTCTGTAATGGCAACAGCATTGTGGCTCCATGTACTGACCCATGCTCTATGTTCATTGTCCTTGTTCCTGATACTTCCTACAATAATATGAACAGATTTCAACCTATACAACCCAATAATGCCCTTTCCACTGCCTATCGTATCCTACACTCTCGCTACATGCTGTATCTACCCTTACATCAACTACCCCATCTATCACTTATCTATGACTTTGGTTCCCATCCACCTCCCAAACTAGTTTAAACTATCCTCAAGCTTGTCCTAAAGCACATTGATCCCCCTCAAGTTCAAGTGTTAGTAGCAATAACAACTGTGGTATATTTCTAGAGGACAGAATATAAAACTATTGAAGTTGTGTAAGGTTTCCACTGGCAAAAAAAACAAGTAACAGAAGATGCAGATTTAAGATAATTAGCAATGGAACCATGGGACAGAGGAGGGGAAAGTTACCATAAACATGATATGATTAGAAAGTAGCAAGTTTTACAGAAAGAAAAATATTTGTAAGTTATTTATTTATTAAGACGTATTAGTCATACATACATTGAAACCTCAGAACATACATCGAATCAGTGAGTATTGAGCTGGAGACAGTCCACAAGTGCCGTCACGCTATCGGAACCAACATAACATGCCCACATAGCACGTACGTAGAAAAACTGTATGTCCTTGGAATGTGAGAGGAAACTGGAGTACCTGGAGGAAACTCATGTGGTGGCAGGGAGAATGTAAAACTTATTACAGACGGTGATGGGAATCGAACCCCGACTGGTGATTGCTGGTGCTGTAAAGAAATTGCATGAACTACTACACCCCATGCATCCCCTTCATAGTTTTAAATGGCTAAAGAAGGTAGTGACCCATATAGTTTTCCTCTGCACTGTGGGATTTGTGCCTGTAGTGAACCACTACATACGTACTATTGCACTTATGGGGGATGAATAACAAAAGAAACTAAGCTCTGGGATCAGTTGAATAACCCACAGTCACTGGAGCTGGTGTTGGATTCACACTCAGTTTTTAGAATGACAAAATTGGGCATATGGTCAATAATAAAATAATAAGCTTGATGGTGGTTGTAATAAAAACATATTGGAAGATGTGAGGAAATGTTATAAAAATGTGCAAGGACATTATACTTTTTACAATAGTGTATCATGTCCTTAGGGTTTGAATCCTCAATTCTATCACCTTCCTTTGTTGCTTTAATTCTTGCCTTAAGGACTTTATAGCTCATTATCAAATGACAATCTCTATCCTCTTTTGGTGCAAATATTTTCAGGAGTTCAACCATTGCTTCCTGGACCTATTTTAGCACAATACACCTCCCTATTAAGAGGTGTTGGTTGATATTGAACAGCATTGGCAATCTTGAACAGATGCAACCTGCTTAATAATTTGGGTCTCCTGATGATGTATAATCATTACAATGAATGTAGCCAATATTAACCTAATGGTTACTCTATTCAGTATGTCCATGATATTAGCAAATTCCAAGAGCTACAAAAAGGCCAATAATCTTGCATGTTTTCCAAACAACTTTTAAAAAAAACAGCATGTTTGACTCCATCGCTGACATTCTGCTAGTCCATTTGTTGCCTGTCAGCCTAGCAACAAAGACTAGCACTATGAATGGTAGCTATGTGGTGCATTTTGAATTTTGGCTACTTGAAGTTTGAGTATCAAGACTAAATGCAGCTTCCTACACTATAAGCTAGTAACCTTCCACAGCAGTAATTCCCCATTGAGGCAGCAATGCATAGAAACACTAGGACAAGCAAAATCATGCGGATGTCTTGGTGACATTTGCAAGTTTTATGTATAATTTATCTTCTATTTTGCCTTTCTGGTGAAGCAAATATTTGATGATAAGCAGCAGCAGGAGTGTGATGAAGGCTTCAATCCCAAACAAGAGAAAATCTGCAGATGCTGGAAATCCAAATAACACACACAAAATGCTGGAGGAACTCAGCAGGCCAGGCAGCATCTATGGAAAAGAATACAGTTGACGTTTCAGGCCGAGACCATTCAACCCGCCTTTGTCCCTTCTCCAGTCAGTAGAAATGGTTCTGTCGGGCTTAGTAGCTGAGCCACACATGAAGGCCAGGAGCTGGACTGGTTGTCAGAGGCTATTTGAGACACACACATCATCAGGAGTACGTGATAAGTAGTGGAAGCGTATCCCAACTATCTCCCCCCACCTATGACAACCTTAATAAGCGAAACAGTATTCAGCAACAAAACACTTCTCCAGCTCATTTAACTTACAGCAGGGTCAGGACAATGAAAAAGAATTATTTTTTAAAAATAGGGTGACAGAATAATGTCGTGGTAAAAATTAAAATGGCACATCCAACAACTGAGTGCCACAAATCTCTTCCTTTTGTTAGAAGCTTCCAGCCTAGATGAGGTACCTGGCTGAGTACTAAAGACCTGTGCCGTTCAACTGGCTGGAGTGTTCATCGATATCTTTAACCTCTTGCTTTGGCAGTCTGAGGTAGCCAACCTGCTTCAAGCAGGCTTCAATTATACCAGTGCCCAAGAAGAACGTCATAATCTACCTCAATGATGATCATCCAGGAGCACTTATGTCCACTGTGATGAAGTGCTTTGCGAAGCTGATAATGAAACATTTCAAGTTCTGGCTGAGAGGCAGCTTGGAGCTGCTCTGATTTGCCTACCAGGTCAACAGAAGATGCCAATGCATTGACTTTTCACTCAACCCTGCAACATCTGGACAGTGAAAATGCATAAACCAGGATGCTCTTTCTTGAATACAGCTCAGAATTCAATACTATTATCTCTTTAAAACTAATCATTAAGTTTCAAGACCTTGGCCTCAATACTTCCTTGTGCAATTGTATCCTTGATTTCCTCACTTGCAGACCCCAACCAGTTTCTATTGACAATAATATCTCCTCCACAATCTCCATCAGCACAGGCGCACCATAAGGCTGTGAATTTAGCCCCCCTGCTCTACTTGCCTTATACTTATGACTGTGAGGCTTTGATGCCATTTTTAAGTTTGGCAACAAGACCATTGTCATTGGCCAAATCAAAGGTGGTGACAAATTAGCATATAGAAAGGAGAAAATCTGGCTGAGTGGTGCCACATCAACAACCTCTCAGTCAAGTCAGCAAGACCAAGAAGCTGATTATTAACTTCAGGAGAAGGAAACTGGAGATCCATGAGCCAGTCCTCATCAGAGGTGGAGAGGATTAACAACTTTAAATTCCTCGGTGTTATCATTTCAGGTGATCTGTGCTGGGCCCAGCAATATAAGTGCCAATATGAAGAAAGCACACATCACTTCTACTTCCTTAGAAGTCTGTGAAGATTTGGCATGATACTTATAACTTTGACAAACTTCTATAGATGTGTGATGGAGAGCATATTGACTAGTTGCATCATAGCCTGGTATGGAAACACCAATGCCCTTGAATGAAAAATCCTACAAATGTAGAGGATTTGGCCCAGTCCATCATGGGTAAAGCCCCCTCCGCAACTGAGCACATCTACATGGAGTGCTGCTGCAGGAAAGCACTATCTATCATTAAGGATCCCCACCACCCAGGACATACTCTCTTCTCACTGCTGCTATCAGTAAGAAGGTACAGGAGCCTCAGGACTCACACGACTAGGCTCAACCATCAGGCTCTCGAACTAGAAGTGATAATTTCACTCAGCTTCACTTGCCCTGTCACTGACCTGCTGCTACAAGCTATGGACTCACTTTCCAGGACTCTTCATCTCATGTTCTTGATATTTATTATTATTTTTCTTTTTTTTTTCTTTGTATTTGCACAGTTTGTTGTTTTTCGCACATTAGTTGTTTGACTGTCCTGTTGGGTGTGATCTTTCATTGAACCTATTATGTTTTTCGGACTTACTGTGTACGCCCACAAGAAAATGAATCTCAGAGTTGTATATGGCGACGTATATGTTTTTAGATAATAAATTTACATTGAACTTTGACTTCTCGTTATTTTGCTATCAGCATTGTCTTTCAATTTTATTGATGGCTTGTAGGCCAGAGGTTAGGGTTGCTGTTCAGATATAAATCGATAACGCACACGTGATAATTTCACAACGGCTATTTTACATGGGCCTAAATTTACTTCCAGTTCTCATAATATTTCGTAATGGCTTGTAACTACATCACTAATTTGCGTTCATGTGTAAGTGTATACGAGGTTACCTTGCTAAATTCTTCAGCCACAAGCGACAGTTTTGAAAATGTTATCTAAGGCAATCACCTGAACGTTGTTCTTTGCTTAAAGAGTGCTTAGCTGTGATTATCCCAAGCAAAGTCCGCGTGCGCACACTCTGTTTGCAGACAGATCAGGACGCGTGTCTGTTTTAAAGGCAAACTAAAGTGACTGTTTTCCAGCCAAAGCGTCACATCAGCCTGACGACGCTGCCTGAATCCCCACCCCCACCGCCCGCCAATGTGGGACTACGTAGGGACGGTGCTGAAAGGATAGCTCACCGTGCACTGAATGCTGATCATCCGGGGACGTTTTGATCGATCGTTTCGATGCCGCTGCTTTCAGCCAAACCACCCCTCGCCCTCCCAGCTCCCACTCAGAATACATTCCAAAGCTCCTCCTCAGAGGGAGGAATGACCAAAAAAAAACCTGGCGAACCAACAGCGACACTTTCCTTTGCATTTATGCAGATCTATTACTTCCGTGTCAGAAGCTTTGGATGAAATCTGCTGTCACCGGAGGATTCAGACTTGCTAGATGCTGACTGGGTTCCATTTGGGTTCCTTTTCATTGCTGGTGTAGGTGTGTGAGGGTGTGAAAGTGTGAGTGTTGCAGAGAGTTGAGTGAGAGAAATCGAGCCGTTTCTCTCTTTCTCAGAGAGTGTGCGCACAGGATGGCTGATGGCAAGAGACACTGGAACAAGGACGATGATCTCCCGGTGTACCTGGCTAGACCGGGTACCACGGCTCAAACACCCCGGCAGAAATACGGAGGCATGTTCTGCACTGTGGAAGGTGCATATGAGAGTAAGACAATAGATTTCGATGCCTACAGCGTTGGGCGACGCAGCTCCAAGGCATCTAGGAGCTCCAGCCGGCATGACATCTTGTCCCCGGAATCGGACGGAATGAGCGAAACAGCCAGTGACATCAGTGAGATCTCCGGCTCAATCATCAGTTCTCCCAGCGAGAGGGAAGAGAGGGCCCCGCTGGAGATCAAAGCTGCGGCGGCCAAGGAGCTGCTCCAGGGCTGGGAACCAGGCAAGGTACATGCCGAACCTCCACCCCTATCATCATCATTAGCAACATCATTATCGTTAAACGACGCCAACATCACACACACGAAAAAGTTACTGCTCATTTAACAATCAAACCATCCCATCTAGTTTCCAAAGTCACTGTGAAGAGGCTGCATTTTAAACACTTCATGATTGGATTAAATTGTTTGAAAGTCGTGATACAACGTGGGCTTTAAGGTGGCTTTAAGTCAGCGTGGAGGAGGGATTTAACATCCATTCCTGGTTAAAAGTGCCCGCTTTAAAGTAAACTGATTCTTTTGTCTGGTGTTTATTCAGCTGGAATCAGGCAACCATAGGAGGGGAAGGAAAGAGGCCCCTCGGGGTTCCGCGTTTGGTTCATGCTGTAATCACTTTGGCGGAATCCGGCTTGGCGCAGAGGGGAGCCGCTTCCATGACTTTAAACACCTCCCCACCCTCTTGCTGTTGCCACTGGAGAGCTATTGTCTGTGGCAGCGTGACTTGTTCTTCCTTTTGCATTTCATTTTAACGCCCCGGTGTTATGAAATATAAGGGCAGGTTTTCACTTCGTTTACTAACCCACGATATTTCGGTCCCGACTTCTGAACAATTCCTTCGATCAAGTTAAACAAAGACGATCTAAGGGTTTCACAAAACAGAATAAATGCAGCACTGCCTCCTCTTGTAGAGGCTGCCCCGCTGGTATTTGAATTTTAATTTGGGAAATTTGGGGATGGAAGGTATGACCTCATTTGTCAGAGGGGGAGCATGCTGCGAAACGAAGGCATGCGCAACACATTTTACAGGATGGTTCACAAAAGACCCATCGGGGAGAATGGCTAGGAAGAGTGAACCTGGCATTTTTAAGTAGCTTCCCATTAACCTGAAGGGGTAGGGACAGAAAGTTCCTGTTATAATGATTTGATTACCCGTTGAGAGAGAGAGAAAACCGAGGGCATTGCTGCTGCTGAATTTCGTCAGTGTGTAGGGATCCCTCGGTCGCTGGTGGGAAGTGCTTCCTGAGGTGAATCGCGGCTCCATTACGGCTGGCAGCCGCTAGAAGGAGCTCTTTGCTAACTCCCTCTGGACGGCTGCAGACATCTACACCAGAACACAGAAATACTTTAATTAATAAATACTGCTTCCCGAAAGGAGCGAGTTTGTAAGGTCAAATTTGGCAGCCCAGTTTAGAACCTAAAATCTACTCTTTACCTCCCCTCTCTCACAATAAAGTGCAAGCAAACATGTCCAACCAAGACGGCCAGGACATGCACCGCGTAACGGTAAGCTCTTTCATTGGGGAAGGAAGGGCGCGCCAGCGTCCCAATTGTGTGTCTGTGTGTATGTATGCGTTCTGTACCGCTACCTTGGGGAAACGGGCTGGGTTAAGGGAAATACTTAACTTGGTGTTTGACTACATCCACTTTGGGAGTAGGGCTGTGCAGGGGTAAGATTGTATTATGGCGGCGAAGGGCCCTGAAGGTGATCTGAAAGCGATGTCCATCGTCTACCTCACCATTTCTTTTTAGTGAAAATAAACGTTACCGATTGTGGTTAGACTTGATAGGGGACTGTGTGCGCTCAGAGAAAAGAAGTTGTAGGCGAACAAATGGTTTCAGGCAATGTGGGTGTGGCTGCGCTAGCGAAAAGACGAAGTCGATAGAATGATCGATATGGTCTTGAAGGATCGTTATAAGCAACTTGCAGCCTTGTGGATTTACAAAGAAAGGGAAGCTGATTTAAACAGAGGCAGTTAATTCATGGTCAGATCACAGTTCAAGGACAAAAGGTATTGATAACGCCTGCAACTCTGGGGATTGTAGATGGAGGGAACAGATTCTTTTTGTATGCAATGGGAGGGGCTGGATGGATTGAACCGAGACAAAAAAGAGCCTTCATAGCACAAAGCGCCATCATTGAGACACACCTTGTGGGTCAAACTCTAATTCCACGAACTGTCGGATGCTGTGGGTGGAATTACTTAGGGTGTTGCACTTACATGTATATAATACTCTTGGGAACGGTGTTCCCAATAGTTATAGGTAAAACAAGAACTACAGTGATTAAAATTCTGGTACGTAGAGCTCTTTATTACGTTGTGGTAGACTCCCCGCTTGATGTATGGAGACTCTGTTTGATGTGAAATTACAGTGTCTTTCAACTCGGTGACGTGTCTCAATACCGGTCTAGACAGGCGAACAAAAAGCCTCCTATGCCTGATATAATTTGGGCAGCGGCGTGTCTAAATTGTGATGCCATCAACTGGAGTTTTGTCGTCCAGTAGTTTCTCCGGGGGAGCATTATAACATGATTGCCTGCATCGTCTTACGAGGCAATCAATAAAGTCGCTTATGTATGAATTTGAGACAGCCGATAGATAGGTGAAGTAATGGCCTTAGGCTGAAGGTTTTTCAGCATGGGTGACGCCCATCTATGTAATTTGTGGAGAGCGCAACATTCTTTATTATTAGAGAACGGATTAACTTTCGTTTTTGGACATATGAAAACAGTAAATAATAGGACTCAAGAAGTGGAAAAATAAATCATTTGTATTCATATTTTAGTAATGTTACTGGATAATTTCATTGTGAGACACCTGGACTTCTAAGATACTGGCGTATTTCAAGATATTTAATTAAAAGGGGAATTGTTAGAAAGGGTTGGCTACTTTTTGTATAGTATAAGCAGGGGATTTTAGAAGAAAATAACCCAAGAGGGATGGTTGAATGATAATGATACCACTGATGGAAGGGTTATACCTGTTGTATCATTAACAGCAGGTATAGAAGAAAAGAGTAGAGTGGATGGGTGGAGAGAGGCCAGTCATTGATTTTGTTTTCAAATGTTTTTTTATTGTAAAGCAACATAAGCTTAACTACAACTGACAATGTCCTAAAGTACAATGCCTTTTTTCTTTTCTGCCAGTCATTGATTTTGGAATGAGGACTTGGAGTGATGGCTAAATGCAATGCAAGTTGTGATGGTTGTGAAAAAAAAACTTACAGATGCTGGAAATCTGAAATATAATCAACGTTGAAAATGCTCTGCTCTTGTCGACCTCATCTATAGACAGAGAAACTTTAACAAAACATTCGCTGGAAAGACTTAGCTGGTCAAGCAGTAGCTGGAGGAGGAAAGAACTATCAATGTTTCCTTTTCCTCTCAGAGATGTTTCTTGATCTGCTGAGTTCTTCAGCAGATTGTTGGTTGCCTCAGATTCTAGCTTCTGCAGCCTCTTGTATCTCTGGTTATCTTTTCAGATCTGGGACTATTCATTAGTACTGAGAAGTTGTTACTCATTGGAGTCTCTGAATGAACACAAACTACTGGATGACACAGGGGCTGTTTTAGAATTGAAGCTGATGGTGGGGAGACAAAAAAAAACTTATCGGTGGATTAGATAGCCCATGTAGAAGAGAGTTACGGACCAAAACTGCAATAGTGGGACACAACAGATGTAATTACATGGGCATGAGAGGATGGGATAGGGAGGGACAATACTCCAGCTGCTAGGTGATGACAAAGCATGGTGTAATCGGGATGGTGGCGGTGGAGTGATCAAGGAAGACAACAATGATTATGGTTGCATATTTCATATTTAGAACATGGACTGTTCTGCACAGTGTAGGAACAAGAAATGATGAGTCAAACAAAGCCTCAACTTGAACATACTACTTCCCTTCATGGCTCCACATTAATTACCATTGTTGTTGGTTTTTTTTTTAACAAAATAATTCTGTTTCTTTTAAACATTCCCCCTAAACTCACATTTGACCTTCCTTGAATCTCCATCTCTCTTACGTTTTTGTCACAAGTCTTGGAATGCGTTGTTACCTCTTGTATCTAGGGCCTGTACTGCAGCCCTGTCACAGCCTTGGCCCAACGCAGACAGAGCTGAATTCCAACTGTGAGGTAAAAGTGATTACCTATGACATTAAGTCACCATTTGTGTGTAGGGGAGGAACCCTGGTAAAACAAGTTGATAGTTAACAAGGGGAAAAACTACACCAATGATTGGCCATATCTTATTTAAAAGAATATAGTTGTTGATCAACCCAACCTCAAACAACTCTGCAGGAGATCCTGTATGTTGTGGTTTAGATTCACCCATTTTCAGCTACTCCACCTATGACTTTCCTTCCATCAAAGATTCAGAACTGCACATGTCTACTGATGCCTGCATCCATAATGCATCAGAAAATGAAGCAAATTATGCCAACACTGTGCAGGGCCTAGAAACATTCACATGAAAATAGACAATGACCATCTCCAACAAGCGGGAGTTTGACCATTCACAACTTGTATTCAGTGGCATTGGCTTTTCTGTCACCAATCATGGCTGGTTTGGAGGGTGGAGTAGGGGAAGGGGATGTCATCATTGACTATAAATTTAATTGCACCAGCCATATAAACTCAGTAGCCGCAGGAGTAGGTCGGAAGCTGGGTAGCTCACCACCTAATACTCTAAAGCCCTTCCACTAATTGCAAGATACATCAATACATCAGGAGTATCATGCATTTCTCTTCACTTGCTTGAACAAGTACAACTGCAGCAACAACTAAAGAAGATTAATGCTATCCTGGAGAAAACAGTTCTACTTAATTGTCACCAAATCGACCACTCAAATGATTCACCTCCTTCACCATTGGTACACCTTGGCCACAGCATGCACATCTTCAAAATGCACTACATTAATTTGCCTAGGTTAAGGCTGATTTATACTTGTATGTACTAGCTTACACCATAGCCTACGTAAGTGGGCTAAGCTGTTGTGAGCATTTATACTTGTGTGTTGGTGTGTCTGCATCGCTCTGCAATTCACTGCCAAAATGCTAGTTGGTGGTGGGGTTTCTGTGCCACTGTGTTGAGTTTCTTCGTGTTGAAACTCAACACGAAGAAACTCAAACTTCAAACAATGGCGACTGAAACTGAAGGAGGGTGAATTTTTTGTGCTTGTCCCGCCACTGAGAGACATGGACGAGGAAATGCATTTCAAATATTTTCGGATGTCGGCGGGTAGATTTGAAGATTTGGCTCATTGTCTCCAACCATTTATTTTGCATCAGTGTATGCACAGTATAATCAGAGACTGGCAATAACCATTCGAGTTTTAGCTTCAGGTGGAAGTCAACAGGCTGTAGCAGCTAGCTACAAACTGGCATCAAGCACAGGGTCCTCCATAATTTTGGAGGTCTGTAAAGCTTTATGGAAAGCATTGCAGCCAGAGTTCCTTTCCTGCCCTTCAGTCACCCAATGGCAAGCTATTGCAGCATAGGAGGAAAGGCGATGCTACTAAGCGGACCAATCACAGTTATTCAGTCTGTGTTGCCGCGATGCGTAGTTACATTTTGGGAGAGGTGTGCGTTAGGCTATGGCGTAGGGTACGTGGCTACACCTGTACCGCATACCCTATGCCGTAGCCTAATGCGCACCTCTCCCAAAGTATAACTATGCATCGTACCTGCGGTGTACATTTGACGCGCAAGTATAAATCAGGCTTAACTCTGACTTCTCAAACCCACCCAAGGATAAGGATAGTACATACATGGGAATAGCACCATCTATTGGTTTCACTTCAAATCACAAGCAGCGCTGACTTGGACATAAATTCAGGTTACTGTCTGGCCACTGGATCTGAATCCTAGATCAAACTGTGGTTGATAACTATAAAAGCCCCATTGTAGGAATACTTCCATCAGAGGGACTGCAATAGTTCAAGAATGTAGCTCACCAACACTATTGCCTAACATCTGGATCAAGGTTAACTAATGCTGACTTTGCCAGCAGTGCCCACATCATGTAAATGAATAAATATGGGAAAAACTTGTCATTCAAGATTTCTTTAACGTTTTTGAATTCTTTGAATTGATCCCCTATTCTGTTTGTAGCCCTTCTTTCCTTGATGTAAGCCATGAATCGTGTAACATTGACCATGATACATTTCACCTTCCTTGTTTTTCAAGAACTCTTTATAGTTATCAACCACAGTATTATCCAGAATGAATTTGCTTGGTGCTCTACCTGCCAAAATTGACATCAGTCTTCTGTGCAGTATGGCTCCTGTGTTTGCCATCTGTACCAATCTGTATAGCACGTATCAACTTGCTACAGCACACCAGAAACCCATGAATTGGAGAAGATGTCTCCAAGTTCCTCTCCATTTCATGCCCTGATGTGACTGAATAATAAAGGAACTTCTTTTTATGTCTTTTCATTGTTCACTGTCACCTCTTCTCATTAAAATTATGACTCTACAGCAGAGACTTATTAGAGTAATACTTAGATTTAATGGCTTAAATTATGCCCCAGAAAATAATCTGGATATGGAGTCAATTAAACTTACAAAATATTTGTTCAGTTCATCAGTAGATTAAGTGACTTAATTAAATGGTGCATAAGGCTTGAGAGCTGGAACATTGGCATCATCCAGCCAATTTTCTTCAGTTGTGTTCTCGTATTAACTTCTGGAAACGGACAAGGATTTGTACTCATCCATCTTTTTTTAGTCATCTGCGTGCTTTCCTTCAGTAAAGCAATTCAAATGATTAGGTCCAGTTTTAATCAGTATTTGATGGCAAATTATCTTCTTCCATAGTGTCTAATATCCTGCACGTAATCACGTCTTGCTTATGCAAGTGAATTACTTTTATTAACATAGAAGTATCATTTTCATCCTAGTAATAATTGTTAATCTTTCTGAATCAACTCATGCCTGGCCACATCTGGACAGAATTGGCCTTCAAACTGCTTTGTGTTGCATTGCTCATCTCCAGCTTCAGGCCAATGACTCACTGCTAAACTGCATGCACACATTACTTCTGAATTAGCTTTCTCAATATTCTTTTTGATGCTCTCCAAGAACCAAACCAGCATATCCCAACTTGTCCTAACTTAATTCAAAGGTTTCAGAGGTACAATTTAATATCAGAGAAATGTATACAATATACATCCTGAAATGCTTTTCTTTGCAACCATCCATGAAAACAGAGGAGTGCCCCAAAGAATGAATGACAGTCAAATGTTAGAACCCCAAATTTCTCCTCCCTCAGCACCCCCCACGCGTAAGCAGCAGCAAGCAATGATCTACCCTCCCCCCACCGGCAAAAAAAAAGCATTGGCATCCGCCACCGAGCACTCATGCATGAGCAAAGCAACAGCAAAGTCACAAACTTGCAGTTACCCCCAAAGACTTTGCGTTTCACCCGGTATTTGACATACCATAGGTTCTCTCTCTCCCTAATAAGGGAGAAAGAGGTGTCTCCGTTTTCCCAGCAAGCGGGGAGACATAACAACTCGCTGGTTTACAATGTTAAAAGCCCACCATGTTGCTTTTTTCGAGCTCTGTGCCCAAAAATTTGGGCACACAGCTGCAGATATTCAGACTCCCCTGACGACACATGGGTCTCCTGGTGTGACACTGACCCTCGATCTGCCCGTCTGCAGAGGTCTGAGATCCTAGGCTTCGAAATCTGAGCCGGACTCTTAGGCCGAGTCCTTGGCGTGCTGAACAACAACCCCGAGAGTGGGTCCCATTCCCGCAAAGAACCGTAGTCAGTGTGTAACTCCAGGTCATGGTCTTCAAAAGAGCTCTGATAAGGAAAAATAAAGATATTAAAGATGGAAATAGAGCTGTTTCCAAAGATACAAGTAAAGGAGTCGCCGGTTAGTGCCATCATCACAATGCTTCGCTTTTAAATCCTCATCTATCTTTGCTCCTCATCTATCAATTTTTAAAATCCAAATCATCAACTTAAATAAATTGTTATTGTCTGCAATCTACTTTTATTGACATTCCCCCTCAAAGACTCCTTTAATTCTATTCCAGTTACATTCAGGCATTAACCTTTGCTTCTCAATTTGGCCCCAATGCCAGATTGCATTGTAGGTGTTTCACTTGCCTTGGGCATTGTGCTTCTCCTTCCAAGGCCCTACATGCCATTGTAGATGTTGCTGCCTTCTAATGCTGAGCTGCCTTGGGAAGACTGAAACCATGACTTCAATGTCTGTTTCTTTGTCACTGGATCTTTGGCAACTGCCTGTACCTGAACCAGACTGTTTATAGCCTGGTGAAAAGTTGGACCTCAATATAGTGCTTTTGGATTTAATACCATCACTGCCTGTTTATTTCTGCTTCCTTAACATCACTCAACACCATCCCTGTATTAGCTCATCTGCTGTTGAAACACTCATCACTTCATTTTTTAAAATCTCTAAACACATCTACTTCAATCCATTCCTGTTATTCTGCTCTATTGTTCTTCACGAGATCTTGAACTATTTTTTTTCCCCATGCCTGACCTTGTACTGTTCAATTCACAATTGGCAACAAGATTGGGGGTGTTGTGGACAGTGAGGAAGACTATCAAAATTTGTAGTGGGATCTGGATCAGCTGGAAGACTGGGCTGAAAAATGGCAGATGGAATTTAATGCAGTGTGAGGTGTTGTACTTTGGGAGGACCAACCAGGGTAGGTCTTATATGGTGAGCAGTAGGGCACAGAGGAGTGTGGTAGAACAGGGATCTGGGAATACAGATCCATAATTCCTCGTCTGTGGCATCACTAAGTCGTTAAGAAAGCTTATGGCACATTGGCCTTCATAAATCATTGTATTGAGTACAGGAGTTGGGATGTTATGTTGAAATTGTATAAGACATTGGTCAGGCCTAACTTGGAGTACTGTGTGCAGTTTTGGTCACCTACCTACTGGAAAGATGTAAATAAGATTGAAAAAGTGCTGACAAAGCTTACAAGGATGTTGCTGGGACTAGGGGACCTGAGTTACAGGGGAAGGTTGAATAGGTTATGACTTTACTCCCAGGAAAGTGGAAGATTGAGGGGAGGTTTAGTAGAAGTATACACAATTATGAGGGGTATAGATAGGTTAATGCAAGCAGACTTTTTCCACTAAATTTGGGTGAGACTAGAATGAGAGGTCATGGATTACGGTGAAAGTTGAAAGTTTAAGGAGAACATGAGGGGGAACTTCTTCCCTCAGAGAAAAGTGAGGGTGTGCAGCTAGCTGCCAGAGCAAGTGGTGGATGTGGGTTTGACTTTAACATTTAAGAGAATTTTGGATATGCACATAGATGGGAGGGGTATGGAGGGCTATGGTCTGGGGTGCAGGTCAATGTGAATCGATCGATTACTGGTTCATCATGGACTAGATGGGCCAAATGGCCTGTTTTTTGCTGTCGTGTTCTGTGATCATTGGTGGCCTTGCTTTCTGTGTCCAAGGCACTGTGTTCATCCCCTTCATAATCTGTGTGCCTCTCTTTCCTCAAAAAAAAGCTTTGTAATGTATGGTATAGAGTTTTGGTTAGCTGTCTCTCTTCTTATTAGTTTTGTTATCAGCTTGTTTTTACTTGATAAAGCTACTGTGAAGCACTATAGGATATCTTTGCTCCATTAAAGTACTCTTTAAATGGAAGGTTTGTTATTGTCATTTCTTATCTTTCAAAACCTTCCTTAAAATTCATTTAATTGAACAAACTTTTGATTGCACTTGTTAAACTTTTTGACTCAGTCACAAATTTTCTTTTATCTTTACTTCGCTGTGAAGATCCTTATGACATTTACAGTGAAGAAGAAGAATATCTTTATTGTCGTTGTTGTGGAGCAATGAAACACAGGTTAGCAGCTCAACGTTTTGCAGCATGACAAAGAATACATACATAAAATAAACTCTAAAACCTCAGGAGTGCAGTCCAAAATTAATAATATATGGATAGCGGGTGGGGGGGGGGGGTGGGGGGTAGGACTATTGCACATCTGCCATTCCTGGAAGTGTGATGCATTTAGCTGCCGCCGTCCTAGGAGCGGGAGGCAGGAGAAAGGAAGGGGGTGTTATACATCTCACTGCTTGTGGGTAGAAGCTGTTAAGGAGTCTCTTTGTTTTCGTCCTTAATGCTCTGTATCTCTTCCCAGAAGGTAGAGGGGAAAACAGGTGATGTCCAGGATGAGTGGGATCCTTTGAAATACAAGTAGCCTTCTTTTGAAGTCTGCCAGTATAAGTGTCTCTGATGGAGGGTAATGTGCCAATAACCCGCTCTGCTACCCTCACCACCTGCTGCAAGTCCTTCCCGTTCTGTTCTGTGCAGCTGGCAAACCACACTGCACAGCAATACGTCAGGAGGCTCTCTATAGTTGTCCAATAGAAATTGATCAGCAGGTGATGAGGGAGGAGAGTGTGCTTTAGCTTCCTTAGGAAGTAGAGCCTCTGTTGGGCCTTCCCCACCCGATAAGAGATATGGGCAGTCCAGGTGAGGTCAGCCGAGATGTAGACGCCGAGGAACTTGAAACTCTCTACTCTCTCCACCTTTTTCCCGTATATGTGCAGAGCAGAGTGCTCGACACGCTTTGATTTCCTGAAGTCTACTATCAGCTCCTTGGTTTTTGTGATGTTGAAGTCCAGGTTATTATGACAACACCATTCTGTCAAATGCTGTACCTCCTCCCTATAGGCTGTCTCATCACAGTCTGATATGATACCTATTAGGGTGGTATTGTCAGCAAATTTGACAATGGTGTTGGTGGAGTGAATGGTAGAGCAGTCATGGGTGAAAAGAGAATAGAGGATGGGGCTGAGAACACACCCCTGTGGTGTACCGGTGTTCAGGATGAGAGTAGATGATGTGTGTTCTCCCATCCTGACACTTTGGGGTCTGTTACTCAGAAAATCCAGTATCCATGAGCACAGTGAACTGCCAAGGCCCAGGTTGCTCAATTTCTGCACCAGTTTGTGAGGGATGACTGTATTAAAATCTGAGCTGTAGTCCACAAATAGCATTCTTACATAGGTGTTATCCTGATCCAGGTTTGTAAGGGCTGTGTGGAGAGCTGTGATGACTGCATCCTCTGTCGATCTGTGGAAATTGTTACTGAAAGACCTGTTTGATATCTTACATCTGTGAATCTTGGAGCATGATTACATTGTGATATTGTCGTAACTTTATTTGGTTGACTAAATAAAACCTCAAATAATTCATTCCAACACCTATCAAGGAATCTAAAGAAGCTTGACATTCTGTAAACAGTGGTCACTGAACCGAGAATTATAGGTACACTCTATCACATAAACCAGGCTTTTAATGCACGTGTGTTTACTCTAATTAAAAACTATTTACCTTTTACTCTCCAGAGGAATGTGTGTATCTTAATTGTTGAACATCTGCTTTATTGAATTTAATTATTGTTTACTACAACAGATAATGTAGAAAATAATTATATAAAATAAATGTAGCTCTCAAGACCAGCGGTGGCACTCAAATAATGTGTATAGGCACTTGTCAAATTAGAAGATGCAGTTGATGTCTCCAGTTACAGAACCATTTGGATAGTCTTTGGTTTGTGATCAGCATATAATAGTGGTATTTTGAACAGAATCAAATTTCTTGGATGGTGATTGACTGAAATGGCCAATTGAAGATAAGCTGAATTGTTTGTTATGACAAATGAAAAGGCAGTCACAATATGTTAAGCATTATTTGAAGTTTAGGTGATTTCATGATTATTTTGAACACTTCAGGATATAAGATTACACAGTTATTGTTGTATACCATGTGGTGGAGTTGCTATTAGCATATAATCACTGTAATATAATGTATGGCTCCAGGTATGCCTGAAGTTATTAGAGTTAAAAAAATATATTTCTGTACTATAATAAAAGGATAGTTTTACATCTAATAGTGAATTAACTTTTATATGTTTTGTTTCTACATCAGTCTTCATAAATGGTTTTGAGTATTAAGCAAGATTGCTAAATATTCACGTGGTCAATTAATAATGAGCTGTATTTTGTCAGCTGAAGGATATTTATAATAGAAGAGTCAGAATCAGGTTTATTGTCCCTGATATGTAATGAAATATGTGGCAGCAGTCAGTGCAAGATGTAAAATTACTGCAAAAAATGTGCAAAAAAGGAACAGTGAGATAGTGTTCTTTTATAAATCTGATGGTGGAGGGGAAGGAGCTGTTCCTAAAACCTTGAGTGTGGGTCTACAAGCTCTTGTAGCTCCTCCTCAATAGTAGTAAAGTGAAGAGGGCTTTCCGGGATAGTGAGGGTCTATAATGATGGATGCCTCCTTGAAGCACTACCTCCTGAAGTTTTCCTCAATGGCAGAGGGAGTTGTGCCCAAGATGAATTATATCAATGTCTTGGGCCCAGTATAGATCCTCTAAGATGTTGATGCTCAGGAACTGGAAGCTGCCTACCATTTCTACCTCTAGCCCCGAAATAAGAACTGGTGAGTCATTCACAGGGACCTTTTGTTGAAGTGAATGAATTAACTTTTGCACTTGGGTTTATAAATGTAGCTGTGTGCATTGCTAATGTTTCCGGAGCTGTGGAATTAATACATTGATTAGAAATACCCTTGCTGGAGAAAATATCACTCTACAGCTTAGAGACTGTGTTTCAAGACAAGCTAAGGATTCTAAGTAAATATAGTTGCTTTGACTAAAATGAATTAATATGCAGTGGATTTCAGTTAATTGGGACACATTGGAACTAGTACATTTTGCCCCGCTAAGGAGCACCAGGGCATTGTCTAGCATACCATCATGGACTTTATTGACTCTGGGGTTCTCCCATCCACTGCCACAAACATTGTAGCTCTCTTACTCCACACCTCCCATTTCTATATCCTTCCCAATATCCACAAACTTGACTATCCAGGTAGATCCATTGTTTCTGCCTGCTCATGCCCCACTGAACTTGTGTCCACATACCTTGACTCAGTTTTTATCTCCCTGGTTCAATCCCTTCCTACCTATATTTGTGACACTTCACACACTCTTGATCTTTTCAATGATTTCAAGTTCCTCGATCATCTTATTTTCACTAATGTCCAGTCCCTATACACCTCCATCCCCCATCTGGAAGGCGTCAAAGGTCTCTATTTCTTTCTGGACACCAGACCCAACCAGATCCTTTCCACTACCACTCTCCTCTGCCTGACGGAACTTGTCCTCCCTCTAAATAATTTCTCCTTTGGCTCCTCCCACTTCTAGACATCCCACCCTGCAAAAACTCATTTCAGGGAGGTAGCACCCCCCCCCCCCCCCGGTCAACCTCCAAGGGTGTATGTAAAACTTTGTTTAGTGATTTTGTCTAATCTGTAAACCAAGTTGGGTATATGCAGAAAATGTGACATTAAAATATGTACTTATCATGTTTATTCCATTACAACTTTAAGCAAGTCTTCAGGGGGTTTGGCCTCATCACGTAGGACATCGATAGCATAGCTCCTTAGCAGCCAGCCGGCTAGTTTAAATAATGTTAGCTATGCTAATGAACGAATGACACCTGTTAAACTCACCTCAACATGTCTTTTACAGTTTTAACCCACCATGGGCAATAGAAAAGTCACTGTTGCAAACAACGCAGCGATCAACACTGTCATTATTTTTGCGGTGGACTGTAAAGCTCGCCCATAGAGAATACTGATAGGTTTACTTAGCAGGGGTCTGCAATCGTCTTTGCACCGCAGTCCGGTTTAATATTGACAATATTCTTGCGGACTGGCCGATTGGGGGCGGGGATGTTAATCACAACCATTATATAGGTGGTAAGTCAATCGCATCATAACATTTTAAGTAACGTTTGGATATTAAACACACAGCGTATATTTTCCCTGTATGAACATATAAAATCATTGCAACACACCAATATCACTGAATCAGTGGGAGCCCTGGGCTTGTTTTCCTGCAACAACACAGTCCTATCGAGAGGTGATGGGAGACAGCGATACTCGAAGGGGGTTCCTTATGTCTAGTCTATTCCGCAATTTAGTTTTCGTTGCATTTATTGCAGAAAACTCCACTTCACAGAGATATGTTGGAAATGGAAGCAACGTTTACAGTGCTTTCGTGGCTTTCTCAGGATATTCAGCCTTGACTTTGATCCAGAATGACGGCAGAGATGTTATGTCAAACATACTTTTCAGCCCACCATCATTTGCAAGCTTGAGGAGTTGATTTTTTTCCCGTGCTGACATGAATGATTCACCGGAAACATTCACAAATGGGTCACGGACCCATTCCTCTGCATGTCTCTGGTCACTGATGACCTTGCGTGTGTTCAAATTCAATAGTGCGTGACAGGGAATGAGGAAAGGTGCAGCTGACTCATATCGTTTCATATCGCCAAATCATATTGTTTCCTCGCAACCTGACTCTTAGCACGAAGAGAGACCAACCAGGATGCTAGCTCTCCCTCTCCCTCTCAAAAAGATCTATTTCCGGGATATTATATATAATTTCTGGGTGTCAGGGAGTCACTACCGATATGCAGGAGACTCCCGGAATTTCCGGGAGAGGTGGCATGTCTGCACTTCCTTCAAACAAAAGGTGTAGCCATGGGCACTCTCATGGGTCCCAGCTATGCCTGTCTTTTCATCCGTGATGTGGAAAAGTCTTATGTTCCAAGCTTACACTGGTATCACTCCCCAGCTTTTCCTACACTATATCAATGACTGCATTTGTGCTGCTCCCATGCAGAGCTTGTCAACTTCATCAATTTTGCCTCCAAATTCCACCCTGCGCTCAAATTTACCTGGTCTACTTCCGACACCTTCTTCCTCTTTCTCAATCTCTCTGTTTCTATCTCTGGAGACTGCTTATCTATTGATAACTTTCGTAAACTGGGTGACTCTCATAGCTACCTGGGCTATACCTCTTCCCGCCCTGTTGCTTGTAAAAATGCTGTCCCCTTCTCTCATTTCCTCTGTCTCCACCACATCTGATCTCCGGGTGAGGCTTTTCATTCCAGAAATAAGATGGCCTCCATCTTCAAAGATTGAGGTTTCCCTTCCTCCACCATCAACGCTGCCCTCTACTGCATCTCTTCTGTTTCACGCATGTCTGGCCTCATGCCATTCTCCCGCCACCCTACCACAGATAGGGTTCCTCTTGTCCTCACCTACCACCCCACCAGCCCCTGCGTCCAGCTCATAATTCTCAGTAACTTCAGCCATCTCCAACAAGATCCCACCACCGAGCACATCTTTCCCTCCCCACCTCTTCCTGCTTTTCACAGGGATCACTCCCTACATGACTCCCTTGTCCATTTCATTCCTCTCCACTGATCTCCCTCCTGGTACTTATCCTTGCAAGTGGAACAAGTGCTACACCTGCCCCTACACCACCTCCCTCACTACCGTTCAGGGCCCCAAACAGTCCTACCAGGTGAGTCCTTCACCTGTGAGTCTATTAGGATTGTCTGTTGTATCTGGTGCTCCCGGTGCAGCCTCCTGTGTATTGGTGAGATTGGGAGACAGCTTTGCTGAGCACCTACGCTCCATCCATCAGAAAAAGCGCGATCTCCTAATGGCCACCTATTTTACTTCCACTTCCTATTCCGACACATCAGTCCATGGCCTCCTCTCCTGCCGCAATGAGGCCACACTCAGGTTGGAGGAGCAACACCTTGTATTCTGTCTGGGTAGCCGCCAACTAGATGGCATGAACATCGATTTCTTGTACTTCCAGGTATGCCCATCCCCTCCTTCACCATTCCCCATTCCCATTTCATATCTAATTTTATCACCTTACCCACCTATCACTTCCCTCTGGTGCTTCTCTTCCCTTCCCCTTCTTCCATGGCCTTTTGTCCTCTCCTATCAGATTCCCCCTTCTCCAACCCCTTACCTCTTTCACCAACTTCCCAGCTCTTTATTTCGCACTCCACTCCGCTGGTTTCACTTATCACCTGCTACCTTGGATTTATTCCTCCCCTCCCCCCACCTTCTTACTCCAACTTCTCATCTTTTTTCTCCGTCCTGCTGAAGGGTCTAGGCCCAAAATGTTGACTATGCTCTTTTCCATAGATCCTGCCTGGCCTTTCTGAGTTCCTCCAGCAGTTTTTTTTTGTGTGTTGCTTGAATTTCCAGCATCTGCAAAATTTCTCTTGTTTGTAATTAATTATAGGGACTCATTTTTATTTACTTTCCACTTGGGCTAACGACTTACTGTAGATAAAATTACCAATTAGGTTATAGGAAAAGATTTACAATGTTAATAAATTTCCAAAATGGTTTGAGATACTGAGATCCAATTTTTACTTCTTTCTTAAATTGGAGGGAATATGCTATATTAGAAAAAAAATCCTTCATGCTTGATGGCTAATTAGAAGTTTTGAACTCTTGCTGTTGTTTCCAGCTGTGCAATCTGTCTTATTGGAAGGATTGCTAGTAGCAGTTTGTCTTGTGGACATTGCCACATGTGGGAAGCTTTCCAAAATATTGTGCTGCTACTACAGAGGGTGGATGCATTTCAAGGTTTTCTCAAGGAAAGTCATCAATCTATTGTATGCAGCTGGTATGATTCCAAAGCAAATTAAATTGCTCGAAATGTCCTATTCTGTGTAAGCTGTTGGCAGGAAATTGAAACAGTCAGAAATGTAGGAGGATGTGAGTAACTCTCAGTATGAAGACACATCTTCTTTGTGAGCGAGATGAGGTTTTGTTGTTGTGACTGAGTTTTTAACCACCAAGGGAGTAAGGTATGCCATGAAATTGTTGCATTGTACAAGATAATAGGCTGACATTGAAGATACATCCATTTTATGTAAGGATTTGAATTTGTACTGGTTCTTTTAGTTTTAATTTTGTTCTTGTTCTTTACTGGTCCTAAATGAGCTTTTTCATGTGGAATTGTTGATAGTGAGGATAGACGGCTGTAACATTGTGCAGTTTTTCATGGGGGTCTAACCAAACACAGGCCCAGTTTGGTTCCAAATGTACTTCAACTGTATATCAGTAATCTTTCAATAGTGGGTATAATTACAAATTTGTTTAATGCAAAGCTTTTTCTTTACTGCTTTTATTTTGTTCTGATCATGGTACGGAGACCCGGCTGGTGGCGTAGTGGCATCAGTGCCGGACTTCGGGACGAAAGGTCCCGAGTTCGAATCCAGCTGGCTCCCCTGCACGCTTTCTATCCGTGTTGGGTTATGAGCTGATGATCTCTTTGGAAACTCATCCGGCAGAAGGCAATAGCAAGCCGCTACTGTAACTTGCCTCGTACGCGGTTCCCCACTACGTCAGAGAGGTGTGGAGGGAAATCGTCCGCTAACTGGAAAAACTCCGGATGAGACGTACCTTACCTTAGTGGTAGGGGTTTTCAAGGTTTTTCTTGTATTCAACTTTTTGCTTTCTTTTATAGAGTGATCGGATTCTTATCAAGGGTGGGAGGATCATCAATGAAGACCGGTCCTTCTATGCTGATATTTATCTAGAAGATGGAATCATAAGGTAAAAACATCTCTAATAAGCTCTCCTATGATTATGGAATTTAATGACAGCTGTGTACATGTTTTTGTAATACATGGTTTAGTGTAAGTACATTTGGAACGCCCCTAGTAAATTACCAATATATGTATAAAATGTGGAAGATTTGCTATAACGTGGATACTAACAAAGGGAAGGGAATATTCATAAGCATGTGTAAATAATCCAATGTAACCTATATCTGAACAGATGTCGAAGTTCTGGGGATTTACAAAATTATCTGTTCTTTGATGAGCCAATAATGGATCAATGTGAATGCCTCGAATTTCAGAGGCTGAGTTTGCTAGCAGTGTGTTCCACCTGCTGTGAGTTATATTGGATTGTGCTTGTGGTTAGATTGCTTTTTATAACTGAAATTTGAGAGAAATATAATTTTTTTTCTCATGGGATGTTACTGTAAAAAGTAAACCCTTATAAGGTTAACAGTAAATTTTCTTTCAGTCTGGTATAATTTTATGCCTTAGAGTAGGAATGTGGATGGTGTTATTAGGCCTGGTTGTTCCTTTATGTCAGGTAGTACAGGTAGTTATTGATGTCTGCTACTGATTATTGCATTCAATAATTGTTACATCTGCCAATCTGAACATTTTCAAAATACAAATTAAACTGTAAAACTGTGAAGTAATATGAGACGGTTCTATTTCAGAAATCCAGATTTATTAAGGTATTAATGTGAGTTACAGCAACACAAACAAGATGCTGGAGGAACTCAGCAAGCCAGGCAGCATCTATGGAAAAGAGTAAACAGTCGACATTTCAGGTTGAGACTCTTCATAAGGACAGGACAGGACAGGGCCGAGACCCTTCTACTGGTCTGAAACATCAACTGTTTACTCTTTTCCATAGACCCTTCAGCATTTTGTGTGTCTTGCTGTGGATTTCCAGCATCTGCAGATTTTCTCATGAATGTGAGTTAAATGCTGCCTGTGACATTCACCTGAGTATTGACAACTGAATCCTACTTTTTTTTCCCTAAATGGGATACAGTTTCTTTCCAAATGATCTTGGAAGAGCCTGAACCGTTAAATTCACAGAGTATAGAGAGCATTACAATTCGATGCCACCTGTCTCCTACCCAATGTTCACACATTTGCACTTCCAGAGGTCAGGACTTGTGAGTAAGCAGAAGGTGGAACTTTGGATTTTGTACATAATTGTTTTCTTAGTACAGAAGCACATGGAAAAAAAATGCTGTGGAATAGTTATTAACTGTCACTCTTGTCCACTGATTCACAGTCACTTTCCAACTGAAATTGAGCTACTCAGAAAATTTACTTGTATTACAAAATGGGACAAGGAAAGAGTTTCCCTAAGCTCAGCTAAATACCACACGATGTGTGGTATTTATTACCTGAGTTGTTACCCAGTGTAAGTAAATGTCTTTGCCATTGAAGAGTTGGCCTAATTTTCTTCTGATTAATATCACTGAACACATCCAAGGTTAAAGTGAATAACTCCACACATCTTCAAGGGTGATCCCAAGTGGAAAACTATATACTCTGTTAGTGGGAGAGAAAACTGGAAGGATCTTTTGCATAGGCCTCATATGACATAATTTTGGATGCATTGCTGGATAATGTTAATATAAGTACATCAAGATCGAGTCCCATTCAAGAAGGGAACCCACTCCATATACTTCAAACATAATTGTTCAGTTTGCTGCTCTATAGATTCTAACTTTAGTAAAGGCCAGCCTTTATTTTCAGGGAAGTTCTACCAGAATCTGGAAATCAATGTTCTGCACATATATTTAAGCAGTTATCTTAAAATACCACAGTAGAACAAAATAGAATTAGGCCATTAGACAGAGGAGCAGAAATTAGGCCAATTCTGACTTTCGATCATGGTTGATTTATTTAATTCTCTCTCAGCACTATTCTCCTGTTCTCTCCCTGCAACCTTCGACTCCTTTAATAATCATCAGCCTATCAAACTTGCTTTAAATGCACTCAATGATTGGTAATCTGTGGCAATAAATTCTACAGATTCGCCACCTTCTAGCTAAAGAAATTATTTCTCATCTGTTTTAAATGAACATCATTTTATTGAGAAGCTGTGCTCTCTGGTCCTAGTGTTTCCCACAACTAGAAACATCCTCTTCACCTCCACTCTATCCTAGCCTTTCAATATTTGGTAGGTTTCAATAAATTTTCAATGAATGGATTTGGTAGGTTACTACTGTTGTACTACCATCAAGAGTATTTATCGTGCCATCCCACACTCGCATCTTGGAAAGTCTGATCAGCTGGTTGTATTTCTGCTTCTTGAGTATAGGCAGAGGCTGAGGACTGCAGCACAAGCAGAGAGGACCAAGAAGGTATGGATGAGGGAGGGGCAGAAATGCTTACAGGACTGCTTTGAATTTGGTGGACTGGACAGTATTCATGGATTCATCCTCAAGTCTCAATGAATTTGCCACGGTTGTTACTGACTTCATTAAAACCTGTGTGGATGGGTGTGTGCCAATGAGAACAAACTGTACATACCCAAATCAAAAGCCCTAGATGAACCCGGAGATTCGTAGTCTGCTGAGGGCTAGTTCTGTGGCATTCAAGTCTAGTGATCCAGGACTATGCAAGAATGCCAGGTATGACTTATAGAGGGCTATCTCATAAGCAAAGGAACAATTCCAATTGAGGTTTGAGGCAGAATCGGACGGACGTCAACTTCAGCAGGGTTTGCAGGCCATTACTTCCTACAAAGCGAAATCCAACATCATGAATGGCTGTGTTGCTTTACTCCCAGGTGAATTGAATGCCTTTAATGCTTGCTTTGAAATGGGGAATAAAACTACAGCTATGAGGGCACCCGCGGCATCCGGTGACCCTGTGATCTCTGTTTTGGAGGCCATTGTCAGAAAGTCTTTCAAGAGTGTGAACCCTCACATGGTGACAAGCCCCGATGGTGTTCCTGGTAGGGCTCTGAAAACCTGTGCCAACCAACTGGTGGACTGGTGGGGTGCTCAAAGATATTTTCAATCTCGCATTGATACAGGTGGAAGTTCCAACCTGCATCAAAAGGGCAACAATCATACCAGTGCTCAAGAAGAGCGGGTTGAACTATCTTAATGACTATCGTCCAGTAGCACTCACGTCTATGGAGATGAAGTGCTTTGAGAGGTTGTTTATGGATTGAAGCAATTCCTGACTAAGCAAGGACCTGGATCCACTGCAATTTGCCAGTTGCCACAATAGGTCTACAGTCAATGGGATTACAGTGAATTGGCTCCTCACCTGGCCTTGGCTCACCTGGACAATGCTAATGCTTATGTTAGGCTGCTGTTTATTAACTACAGCTCAGCTTTTAACACAATCATTCTGACAGTTATGAACAAAAAGCTCCAAAACCTGGGCCTCTGTACCTCCTTCTGCAACAAGATCCTCAGCTTCCTCACTGGAAGACCACAGTCTGTATGGGTTGGAAATAACATCTTTGCGTCACTGATGATCAAGACTGGCACACCTGAGGGATGTGTGCTTAGCCCACTGCTCTACTCTCTACACCCATGAAAGTGTGGCTATGTACAGCTCAAATGACATGTATAAATTTGCTGATGACACAACGATTGTTGGAAGAATTTCAAATGATGATGAGAAGGCATACAGGAGGCTGATAGATCAGCTGGTAGAGTGGTGTTGCAGCAACAACTGTGAACGCAACATCGGTGAGACTAAAGAATTGATTGTGGACTTCAGAAAGGGTAAGCCGAGAGAACACACACGATTCCTCATTGAGAGATCAGAAGTGGAAAGGGTGGTCAGTATCAAGTTCCTGGGCTTCAACATCTCTGAGGATCTAACCTGGGCCCAACATTATCAGTGCAGTCACAAAGAAGTTATGACCGAGACAATATTTCATTAGGAGTTTGAGGAGATTTGGTATGCCACCAAAGACACTTGCAAATTCTTACAGATATACTGTGGACAGCATTCTAACTGGCTGCATCACTATCTGGTATCGGGGGGGTGGGGGGGCACTACACAGGATCAAATTAAGCTCCAGAAAGTTGTAAAATCAGCGTCATCATTGGCACTAGCCTCACCAGCATCCAGGACTTCTTCAAGGAGCGATGCCTCAAGGAAGTTGCATCCATCATTAAAGACCCCCATCACTCTGGACATGCCCTCTTCTTCTTGCTACCATCAGAGGGGAGGTCTAGGTGCCTGAAGGCACGCACTCTACAATTCAGGAATAGTTGAATAGCTTCTTCCTCTCTGCCATCAGATTTTGTGACAGAAATCAATCAGGTTGCTGATGCCAGATCTAAGGGGCTTTCCACAGCATTGTTCTGGGAATTGCAATAGATCTGGTGTATGCTATTGGAACTTGACTTGAACCCAGCTGTGAAGGAAGCTGACATATTGACCCTTCAGAATCTTTTGCTTTCATATTTGGAAGGGCATGCACAGGACTCCTAGATTAATTGCTGTTTAGTTGGCTAGGCAATATTCGTAGCAGTAGTCTAAGCACTTATCTCCTGTGTGCCCCTCTTACTACGTAGACTCTGCCTAATTTGTGCATTGGTTCCCAGGCTTCTGTGTCACAGCTCTGCTGTTTGTCAGAATTGGCTTGGTATTCAGCGAGAGTTTTCTACCCGTGTCCATGATTTCAGCAATTTTATGTGTTTTTTTTCCATTTTGTACCTGTAGTCTTGACATCATATGACAAATTTGGATCACAATAAGGACAGGAGAAACTGCTGTAAATGAATTTCAAAGGATCACAATGTCAACAAAGTTAATAATTAAACTTTTCTTAGAATCAAAACCATTAACGTTTCTTTATTGGTGGTTACTCTTGAATTTAAAATCTGTTTACATTTACATATATTATGATTTATGTTTGTTTTTAATTTGCAGACAAATAGGGGACAATCTAAATGTTCCTTCTGATGTGAAGACTATTGAGGCGAACGGCAGGATGGTTATCCCAGGAGGAATCGATGCAAACACCTATTTGCTGAAACCCCATATGAGCACCACTAGTGTAGATGACTTTTTTCAAGGAACAAAGGCAGCCCTAGCAGGAGGAACGACCATGATAAGTAAGAAATACAGCTTTTCTAATGCGCATTCCCCATCCCTGGCCTTTTATCTTCAATGGAACATTTTTGTTAACGCAGGACATTTAAAAAAAAAACTCTTCAATAAATTGCCAGGGTATGTTAAATGATGTCTTTTTTTCCTCATATTTTCCTATAACATAAAGGAGAACATTCAGCCCATTCTGCTGGTTGTCAGAGAAATAGAATTTCCTCCACCCATTATAATTTCCTTACAACCCATTTTCTCACACACACCCATAGATGCCAATCCCAGATTCTCTCTATGGGCACCTACACTAATGATAATTACGGCAGCCAATTTACATTGCAGTGTTCATATGTGACAGAATCCCAGAGCACTCAAGGGAAACGTGTGTGGCCACAGGGAAATCATATAAACTTCACATAATATGGAACAAATGAGTAAGTAATAGTGGAAAAGATTCTTGTACTGTACAGTATATTTGATGCTGGACCTATTCCTATTTCTTAGAATCAGGATTGTGAGGAATAATTATGAACTCATGAACTTTTGCTGTAATGGGGGGGGAAATACTGTTTTGAAATATGTCATTTGATTGGAATTAAGTCAAGTTCTATTAAGTTTTAAGATTGGGCAAGCACTGATCATCTCATTTGAGTTCTTAGATCATTTCCAATTTTGTGATTTTCAGTGTTCCCTAAGCTAAGAATTTGAAGATGTACGTTGTTGCAAGAGTTTTTGATGTCACTAGTTATGTGCTGATTTATTAAACCTCTAAATGCAAGTCTGTTTCTATAACCTCTTACCCCACAGCCTTCCCTGGACTCTGCAGTGTTCCATTTCCGGGCTTGGATGTCTCCCCCTCCTCCTTCACCTTCCATTTGCTGCTCTGCTCTCAGCTGCCTCAGTCCTCGGCTTTGAAATTCTTCACCTCTTGCTCCTTCTTTAAGAAGCTCTGAAAGCATATTCCTTTGACAAAGCTTTTGATATCTGGTGCTTTTTCCCCCCAGTTTGTTACTTTCTAATGGAAAAACCTTGGCATATTTTACTACATTAAAGGTGCAAAAACAAATTTGGGTGTTAATAATCTGAATTACCAGAATATTCCAACCAGTGTTTGTCTACACAAGCATTTGTCTGAAAGATATTCTAATAGAATTTACAAATGAGCCTCTAAAGAGGTTGGTTACAATGAATTCTGCTTCTAGATGGATGTTCCATTCTGAATATGCTTCTTTGTAAGGTGATATACGAGTTAATAAAAATTCAAAATATTTTGTTATTTACAAATGGATTATCCTTCCTGGCCCTTTGGACAATCTGCCATATATCCAAGCTTAATTTTTTTAGTGCAGGACTTATTTTCTTTTAACCCCTCTCTGAAAATAGTCTCTGAATTGTGAAGACATTTAAATAGCTTATTTTATCTAATCAAAACCATTGCAAGGAATAGCAGAAAGAGTATGTATGAATATTTATATTGCTAAAGTTAAAGGAATCGTAGTAACAAAATGTACCTCATGATAGACTTTCAATATCTTATTTTCAGTGGTTCTGATCTCTGAAACCTTTCTAGGATCTAATTAATTTCTTGATCTATCTGTAAATGTTCTTTATGCAGTTGACCATGTTGTACCAGATAAGAATGCTACTTTGCTGACAGCCTTTGAAAAATGGCATGAGACAGCAGATAACCGTTCCTGTTGTGACTACTCTCTACATGTGGATATTCCTCATTGGAATGAAGGAATCAAGGAAGAGTTGGAGATCCTGGTACAAGAGAAAGGTCATTATGCCTCATAAGTAACATAAAAGTAAAATACATTGCTTGTGGTTTGGGAGGAATTTAATGACTGATGTGATGAGATATGGTACTGGAGTAAAACAAGGTAGGAGTTAGCAATGGAGAAGAGGCAAAGTTTGCTTGAAAGTACTGGTGAAGGATGTGTAACAGTGAAGAAGGGTGCTGCGAGGGCAGATAAAGTGTCGTTGTGCTGGGAAATATTATGTTGGTAACTAGGAGCTAACTTTAATTTGCTTGCCATTTTAAGTATGAAACTCCCGCTAAAAGAAAGGATTTTTAAAGAATGCTTGGTGGTTGTTCATAAAAGTAACATGAAACCATTAAGAAAGAGGCAAGTTTTCTTTTGGTTCATTCCTGATAGCCTGCTTTATTTTGTTAACACAAAGCATAGGAGATATTTAGAAGAGTGTGCTTAAAGTCAATAGGACATAGGAGCAGAATTAGGCCTTGTGTTGAAGGGTAATAGAAATACTCAAGACTAAAATAGATCTTTATGAGGTAAGGGTATAAAAGGATGTGGACCAATGGTAGGAATGGTCTTGATGTGTGCCTCATTAATAAACTAATGGCCAAACTGGTCCAAGGGACTAAATGGCCTCCTATCCTCTCAGCCTTCCTTGGCCTGACTGTGTAATTCCTCATAGCAAACATCAATTTCCTGTCCCTCACCCTCTGTCCTCTCTTACAGTTTTTCTCATTATTCTTTCATCAAGTTGCGTTTCCATTTAATCTTCCTGAAGTGCATAAAAGAAACTCTTTGATGTTGCTGTCACTTGCAACCTTGCTGTGCTGGAAGGCCAAGGTACCAAGAAGGCCATTTGTAATTGCTTTCTCTTGAGCATCAACCTGGCGAGCTCTGTTTTGGGGGAAAAAAAATGCACAACAGTTCCTTCACAAGTGGTATTTTTTTCTTTGCAAGACAGCTGATTTCAATTTTCATCTGCCACTGATCTTTTCCCATCATTTTATCATTATATCTTGCACAATCGCCCATTCCCACTGTTTTCTAGATACAGTAGGCCTGTAGGATGTATACTAAATCATATAAGTGATATCATACTCGTATCGTAATTGAAACATAGGGGTCTCGCATTAAAGCAATCAAAGTGCACCAATGACTATAGAGTCTCTTTTCAATCTTACAGCTTATCCTAAGAAAATATAGTGGACTCTAAAATTCATTAATATACTTAATTAGTTATGTGACTTAACCTTCTAAAAAGTGGACCCGTCTGTACATGTTTAGATCATCTAATCATTTCCAGGTTGATTAGTGACTAGTGAGATATTGGTCTAGACTGTGATTCACCTTACCACAGCTTGGTAAGCTTGGCACAAGGAAGTTATTAGTGCTGTTCCTGATGTCACAGATTTTGTACCACAAAATCCGTGCTGGTAGATACTGGAGCTCATAGAATCTAAGGGTATAGGTTTAAGTCTGGGGTGAGAGATTTAAAAGGGACATCATGGGTAGCTTCTTCATGCAAAGGGTGAAGCATATTTGGAAAGATCTTTTAGAAATACGGACGGAGACAGGTACATTAGCAACACTCGAAAGCCATCTAGATAGGTACATGGACAGGGGAGTTTTAATAGCATGGAAGCAAGCCTCTTCGGCCCAACTTATCCAAGCTGAATGGTTTACCCAGAGAACTAGTCCCGCCTGCCTGTGTTTGGTCCATAGCACTCTAATCCTCTCCTGTCCATCTAGATGGCTTTTGAATGTTGCCAATATGCCCATCTCAATCACTATTTCTGGTAGCTCAAATATGCACCACCCTTCGCGTG
This sequence comes from Mobula birostris, assembly GCF_030028105.1. Taxonomy (NCBI): domain Eukaryota; kingdom Metazoa; phylum Chordata; class Chondrichthyes; order Myliobatiformes; family Myliobatidae; genus Mobula; species Mobula birostris. The sequence goes on from NC_092373.1 coordinate 155,648,943, forward strand.
CAGAAGCTATCCCTGAGACCTCTGCTCTCAAATCTGTGCCCTCTTGTTTTCAGCATTCCTTCTCTCGGAAAAGGATGATGTGCTTTCACCTTGTTTATATGCTCCTGCTCTTAATATGCTGTACCTCCATCAGGTCAACCCCTCAATCATGGGAGAAACCTAGTACTTTTGTTGTTGATTCACAGAAAGTGTTCTGAGAAGGACTCATTGTGTGCATTCAGTACACATTGTGTGCCAGCAGTATATTAAATAATTCATTGACCACAGTCACCTTAAGAGTGAATCACTTGTGAGCAGCATCTTTTATTTACTTACATATGCAGTGCAGACAGACCCTTCTGGCCCAATGAGCCGCAGCACCAAGCCTCCCACCTGTTTAACCTTAGCCTAATGGCGGGACAATTTACAATGATCAATTAACCCTCTAACCGGTACTACTTGGGAATGTGGGAGGAAACCGGAGCACCCGGAGGAAACCAATGCCTGTCATGGGGAGGACATACAACTTCCTTACAGACAGTGCAGAATTGAATTCTGAACTCCAGTGCTCCGAGTGGTAGTGGTGATAACACTACGGTGCCCAACTGATTGACTGACTCATCATCAATAGGTTATTGTGGCTTGGAGCCATGTGTCGCATGGGTGCCAACCAGTTCATTTCATTTTCTGGGGATGGAAGTCACGGGTATGCCCATTCGCATAGAAGACCATCAAGTCCCCTAACCTCTGTTTACCCTAATCTCTTGTTTACTATTTCTTGCTGCTCAGCTATGGTTGCCATAGGGAGAGTTCTTTAAGCAGTGACTTGTTTCCCAGACATGATGTGCAGTGTGTGAAGTTGTTCATTAAATGCCAGTGTTAATTTTCACATATTTTTGCCCAGTTTCACAAACATTTTGGCGCATAGGTGTGAATATTGGTACTACATACAGTACACATTTTTTAACGTCGGAAGAGAATGATGCAGTGTTCTAGATTGCAGATCTAATTAGGGTGTAAGGCAGCACCCTGCCGAGGCAAAGGGGAGAGAGCAGAATATCAGAGTATAGGTTTTAACTAGAAATACCTTACAAAATTAGTTGTTCTCAAATGAAAGTCTTAGAAATTCATGTTACTTCTTGGACAATGCTTGTTGGATACTAAGGCGAGTAGTGTTTTTTAGAGACTGTGGATAGGCAAACTCTACCTTATATCTGCTGGAACACACACAGTCTGTAGTAACCACACCTAATGTCTATGCTGTCTGCAAGTATTGCAGCTTGGTAGTGAAATGGTGTACATTAACCCTTAAAATCAAATAACTTAATTCTGGAGTTTGTTGAAAGTATGTAAGTACTTTTACAACAATATTTCAGTTTTGTGCTCTGTACAATTTGTACAGTTGTTACAATTTTGATCTGTCAAACAATTAGTGGCAAATTCTGGTTCTAAAATGTACTTTCTCTTTTCAAAAAAAAAACAGATATCAATTCATTTCAAGTCTACATGGCATATAAGGATCTATTCCAACTGACAGACAGTGAGGTAAGACGGTGACTTTCTTTTGCTGAGGTATTATTTCTTCCAGGCATTCCAATAAGGATGGAAGTCTAAGTTCCACTGCGACCCTGGGGAAAATGAGAAACATTGTGCAGCATTTCATGTGGATCTGAAAACTTGCTGCAGTTTATGATTATGGATAAAACTTCATTGGTAGACCCAAACGTGCAGTATTTTAGTTGCTTGGAATTGGATTAAAGTTATTCTAGGCTGATAGGTTGATCGTCTTAAAATTACAGATTGCTCTGCTTATTTTGCTGTTGTTTGCAAATAATTGCAGTAATATCACTCAACTGGCACTGTATTATGAGAAATTCTGCAGATGTTGGAAATTCAAAGCAACAATGCTGGTCAGGCAGCACCTATGGAATTGAATAAATGGTCATCACTTCAGACTGAAACTCTTCTTCAGGACTGGAAAGGAAGGGGGAAAATGCCAGAATATACATGTCCTAAGAAAAATTTAAAACCATGTCTACTAAGAGTCATTAGCCCTTATTACCCTTTAAAGCTGATGCTTAGCACTCTGTTTAGTAGCTCATAACCCTCAAACCATAGAATGAAAAAAGTCTAGTATTCTTTCTGTGTCAACATCTTGTAGAGAGTAGTGATACCCATTCATGTCACTGCTGTAGTTGAAACCATTTTCATTCAATTGTTTTTTTTAAATGTTTTCAGCTTTATGAGGCGTTTACTTTCTTGAAGGACCTGGGTGCTGTCATTATGCTCCATGCAGAAAATGGTGAATTGATTGCTGAGGTGAGTGGCTGTTGTGATTCATTTCACTTCAGCGTGGTGCTACCCCCATTTAGTCTTGTTCCCTAATGGTCATGTGGGTGCAGACAGAGAAGCACTACAGCTCACAGACGTACCACGTAGTTTATACCAGTCCTGACCCACTGGCTTTATTTGGTCTTTAGACTGGAACATAGGACTGGGTAGGACTTTTTAGCTCTCACCCTTTTGGTGAGATCAATGTTAATATGTACTTTACATCTGCCTTTCCCATTTGGCTGTCAGCGGACCAGAAGGGCACCTCTGGTCATACTTCTTAAACGACTTTTATCTTAAAACGAGGTCACTTTGATCCTGTCCCATTTAAAGAAACACATCAATTTTAGATTTAAAGTCAAATTAAGGTTATTACTCTTCGATGCACTATCAATTACTCCAAAAGACTGGAAGTAGAGTAAATACTGAAAGGCTTTTATTAACAGTAAGTGGACCAACGTCCATGCTGAGTATCTGTCCTGGACTGAGGGAGGAGCAATGACACAATCGCCCTTATTTAGGGGTCTGTGAGAGGAGCCACAGGAGCAGTCAGCAGAGGGGCGTGTCCAGACAGGTAACCCAGTTACAACACACACACACACACACACACACACACACACATATATATATATATATATATATATATATATGTGGTTTACCACGCTCTTTTTTAGAAGAACTCTTCCTTCTTTAAGCTGGTAAGTACAAGGAGTCATATTTTGGCTGGTTTCTATTCTCTACATACTCTCTGATATCAGTACCGAAGAGCGAAGTAGTCTTTCTTTACAAATACTCACCTGTTATCAGAAGAGCAGAACATGTCTGGTGTAAGCATCCCAAATCCCTGAATATCCAGTCAGTTAGAAATATATTTGCACCTCCCTCAGCACTCAGAATGCTTTCTCCGTACAGGAGTGCTAATAGAGCCTGCATTAAAGTCATCATTGTAGCATTATGTGTAGTGAAACGTTACATAAGTGGCTGATGTTAATGAGAATGTGACGTGCTGGGAGTGTGGATGAAGTGAACTTGCCACTTACTCTCTGAATGGTGCTCAGTAACCACTGAGCTTCTTACCGTGCTGTGGCGAGTTCTACAGCTAAACACAGAGAAGGGGAAACAGCAGTTTTCATCAAGTGGCACAGAAGATAATGAGAGAGACTGTTGGAGCTGAGTGATCTTTCATTACATGGAGTAGCTTTATGCTGCTGCTCTCTGAATGCCAACCAGTGTGTATCTTGAGTCCCACTGCTTTGCAGTAAACGACTGTCCCACCCAGTACCCTTAACTCTCCACAGTTAAAGGAGACTTTACAATGTTTCCCCCAATAATGGTATCGAAGGCAGCAGAGGGTTTGTACCTTGCAACCTTTTTGCACTGCTGGTGTGTGAGTGATTTCATCGTCTTTCACTGCATCAGTGAAAGTAAATGATTTTTCTAAGTTGTAGAAATTCTTTGAAAGCAGCACTTGGAATTTGAAATTTAAGAAGAGTACATTATGCAGTTACAAAGGGGCTGTTGGTACTTTTGAAGGACTTTAATTATTTAGACACTTACCTAACCTACGCGATTCCATCCCATCAGATGATCACCTGTGTCCTTGTGGTTTGAAACTGGTATGCAGAAAGTGCACACAGTTAGACGTTAAATGTATCCCAGCCCCCTTCATACAGCAGCAGCACATCTTGAACTGAAGAGCGGTGGTTTGCTCCTGCCGCCTTGGTTCACGTAATTTGTGATGACTCAGACAGCAGGAGGGAAATTTCTTTGGAGCTCAAGCAGTAGCCCTGCTGATGCACATTTTCAAACTGTTTAAAGCCAGGCCTATCATTGGAAAAGAAGGTGTGCTACTCAGTGACAGCAGAGAACCACGTGTTACAGAACATTCATACCTCAGATTTAGTATGCCAAGAATTACAGGTCCCACAATTATTTTTGTCTTCACTCTGAGGGACAACTTAGTTTGTACCATCCACATCTCTACATTAGTAGTGAAAATTATGTCTGAAGGCCTGACAGAGAAGACCACTGCATTCGTAACCACTGTGGTAGAGAAGGTTAAAGGGGAGAAGGAAATTATGTCTCCTTTTAGTCTCCAGATGTCCTTTGTTGAAAAGACTTTGGATGTACAATAGGTGTCTATGTTGTATTAGTTTATTCAGCATTAAATAGACAGAATTCAAATGCAAGCATCCCAATAGCAATTTATTTTACTTTATTCTATTTAGAGATAAGTGTGGAACAGACTTTTCTGGCCCAATGAGCCACACCACACAGCAACCCACCTATTTAACACTAGCCTAATCACAGGATAATTTGCAATGACCAATTAACCTACTAACCCGGGTGGAAACCAGTGCACGCGGAGGAAACCCATGCATTCATGGGAGAATGTAAACCTCCTTACAGACGGTGCCAGAATTGAACTCCGAACTCCAGATCACCTGAGATGTAATAGTATCGTGCCGACGGCCCTAGACTCATGCCAGCTTTTGTACATTGCTGATGCACACTTTCAAACTGCTTAAAGAGCAGCAAGTTCCTTCTGACTGAACATGTTTTTTTTAAATCTTTGTCATCGGAGTAATGGATTTTTCTAGATTCTTGGTTGAGCCTCACTTTGAAGGACTCCACAACTTATGTTCTTTGTAGTTTTATTTGTACATGGTTTGTTTGTCAGCTTTTACTTATAAATTCAATTGGATTTCTTTATGTTCTTGTAAATGGCTGCAGGAACATGGTAGTATATAGTGAAATTTACTTTGACTTGGACTTTCCCAATCGGTAAAATGTAGCACCAGGAGGTTCAAATAGGCAGCTAAAAATTCCATTACGCTAATAATGGGACATTTAAATGAGGGTAATGTTTTTGGTGTTAACAGTATAGTCCTATAGAAAGTCAACTTTTTAAAAACTAAATAATGTAATAAATATTTGTTTTTAGGAGCAAAAGCGAGTCCTGGCAATGGGAATTACAGGACCTGAAGGTCATGTTTTAAGCAGGCCAGAAGAGGTAACGTCTTCATTTTCTCTGCTGCCTACTTGTGCATATAGCCAAAGACACAAGGACAGATGACTTTAATCACCTGATAGTGCTTATCACAAGGGCAGAAAAGATGAGCATTGAACCAAGTTTGCTGAAACTCTGAAGCAGCAGCTCTGCCATCCATTCACCTGAATAGAGCTGAGACTGATCGTTGTGAAACTTCCATGGTCACAACTAACCTCTTGCACTGAACGTAGACCACCATCAATCTGTACAACTCAGTATACAGCTGGCAAGAGAGAATCTGCAGATGCTGGAAATCCAAGTGCACACACAGAATGCTGGCCAAAACGTTGACTGTACTTTTTTCCATAGATGCAGCCTGGCCTGCTGAGTTCCTGCAGCATTCTGTGTGTGTTGCTCGGTATCTAGCTGGCTCTTCACCAAAATATCAAGCTTTCTCTGTTTGACATAATTATGGCTGTATTAAGACCACAGGACAAAAACTTCAGTCACCTCTATAACTGAAAAACAATATCCTCGACATCCCTTCAATGAATCAATACCAAGATGTTTCAGATTCCAGTTAAAGAACATACCAATAAATATTAGAGAATGCATATCTAAGTTGGAATTTGACACCACGTTTCTATGTGCACAATGCTTGTAACTTGATGCTGTGTTTAATTTTTAAGTCTGAAGTAGGCAGTCTCATGCAGCTGTCCTGTAACTGGAAACTTCAATGTCTGGGTATTTTTTCATCTCAGGGATGTCCAGTCAAAGTCTTTTACTTATAGAGGTGCCTCCTCTCTTGTTTGATGATCGTATTTAAATTTTAGTTGTTGTACTTTTTTAAGATTCTGACTTAGAACCTGTCTCTCAAATAAGGACGAGAGAACTTTAAAAAGAATTCCTTTACAACTTACCAGAGAAGACATTTCAAGCAGGCTAGATAGAAAGTATAAATTTAAAATGGGATTAGTTCATCTATTGGATACTGCTTCTTTATCTGAAATATTTGAGTGCTCACAATGCAAATGTGCCACTACATAATCTACCCTGGTACATTACACTAATTCCGTGATCTGAGAGCCAAGAGATCCATGCTCGGTTATTCAGTCTGTGCAATTGCTGTCCATACCTGCTGATATTTTGTTGAAATGATGGCATCTGAGTCCTTAACACCTCGAGTGGGTGCTTAGAATATGGGCAGTTGAAGAACTTGTTTGCTGCTAGGGACGAATCGGAGATTATAAAGTTATTGCAATACAGAAAGGAGTAGAGTATTTGTAAATGTTGTTGTTAGACTGATAAAGTCCTATCTATTCTGTGGATTTGCTTGATAATTGCTGGTGTGGGTTCTCTTTTCAAAGCTGGAGGCAGAGGCTGTTTACCGTGCTATCACTATTGCCAATCGGATCAATTGTCCCCTGTACATCACCAAGGTGATGAGTAAGAGTGCAGCGGATGTGATTGCTCAAGCCAGGAAAAAAGGTAAAAAGCACACATCTTCCAAATTCTGCCTTAGAGAATTCAGATCATCATCCCTGCAGTATTTCAGTTTTGGTGTTCTAGTATAAGGCTAAAAACACAAGTCATGTATTTTAAAAAATCACCGTATATCGATCTAACTGCAGTGACTTTCAAAAACATTGCACCATTTAAAATACAGCCAGTTATTTTGCTGAGAGCAGGCGAGTTAAAATGGAGGCTATTTTTCCGTAATTACAGATGACATTGGCTATCTCTCAAATAATAGCCAAACTGATGCAACCCATTCCCGTCAGTTAATCTCTGTTCTGGTGTCAATGTGATGAAACTGCACTGCATCCCTTGTGAAATACACTGCTCTAATGGTAGGTAATCCAGATGGAGACAAGCATATGTCCAGCAGAGATGAAACACAGTTTTTTCCCCTTTGTACTCAGCCCCTTTGGATAAAATGCCGGCATTCGGTTTGTCTTTATAATTGCTTATCTGCAACAAATGACTTTGTTTACTTGAAGTACCAAATCCCTATCCTGCACTGAAGTTTCTAGCTTCAGCAAATTTGGAAAAATTTCACGGGGCGGCACTGCAGCATAGTGGTTAGCACCATTCTTTACAGTGCCAGCTGAAAGATCAGGGTTTGGTTACCATCGCTGTCTGTAACGAGTTTGTACATTCTCCCCATGACCACATGGATTTCCTCAGGGTGCTCCGGTTTCCTCTCACATTCCGTAGGATGTAGGATTAGGTTAAGTGAGTTGTGGCATGTTCTACTGATGCTGGAAGCATGGCGACACTTGCAAGCTGGCCAGCACAATACTCGCAGATTTAATTTGATGCAAACAGCGCATTCCACTGTATGTTTTGATGTACATGTGACAAATAAAGCTAATCTCGCAACCACCTTAAATTAGATGGGTTCTAGGTGAGAATAAATGACTTGTATTCTTACAACGCATTTCAAGTTTTTCTCAGAACATCCATTGAGTTTTACAGTAACTGTGGCACTTCTGAACTGGCATCAGTGTTATAATGTAGAAAAGGTCAATGCGTTTCCAATAAGCTCCCACAAGCAGCATATCAATCTGTTCTAGAAATGTTGGATTAGCAGGACAGCATTGAAAATTCCTTCATAGTTGTGACATATGAACTTTTACAACTACCTGGGAAGGGAGGCAGAAATCCAATGGGTGCAGCACTTCTTTGGTGTTGTACTGAAGACAGCCAGGCTGTATTTTGTGTTGAAGTATCAAAAATATGATGAACATCTCATAACCTGCTACAGAAACAATTGAACTAGAACTGAACAATCAAATGTAGAGGAGATGAGAAGCTGAATGGCCATTTCTGGTGATGTACTTAGTGTTTTTTTTCTTGCCCCCCAAGATTGTCTTTATGGCTAGATCATGAGGTCATTGAAAACAAGTTGCTTGTGTGAATTTGTGTGTTCTAGGGAACCCTGGGAGAAAAATTGCTTTCTATATAAATGTAACCAATATTGCTGTATATTGGCTCGATGGGCTGAATGGCCAAATTCTGCTCCTGTGTCTTATTATGGTCTTATAATATTCAAACAAACTATTAATTGCTCTTTTTAATTATTTTGAGGTTTTACTTTTTGAAGAATAAAACCATTGAGTGGTATTTAATAGGAGGACTCCAGTGCCAGATTCTGTATGTTCCTTTCTTAACAGGAGCTGTAGTTTTTGGAGAGCCAATCACTGCAAGCCTTGGGACAGATGGAACACATTATTGGAGCAGAAATTGGGCCAAGGCTGCGGCCTTTGTGGCATCACCACCACTGAGTCCTGACCCCACAACACCTGACCACCTGAGTTCACTATTAGCCTGGTAGGAGAGCTACATCATTTTGACATGAGTACTTGGCAAACCCAAGGCACTGAGTGATAGAGACCAATTTCTTTTTCTTTATTATTTCAAATGATTAATGTATGCAATGAGAACATTGAATTTTAATGCATATTTGTTATAGTTAGGTAATTTATCCTGCAAGTGCTGTTTTAAACAGCAATATATCATCCAAGAACATGCCTTCAGCAGGGATGATTGCAACAATATTCTTCCTGGGTTCATCCTTATAATCATATTAATTAGAAGTGGCCTCAATGGGTCTAAAACCCTTTGTTAATTATTTGTACTGCTCTGCATGTACTATCTATGCACTTACATTAGTAATTTGACCCTTGTGTTGCTCAGTGACATGACACTGGCTGGTGTGTAGTTGGCAGGCTAAACCAGGAACTCTAGCTCAGACTTTCCCCACCCACCTCTCTTAAAAGCCCAGGCCGGCTGGGGCTGAGTACATTCACTCTCACCAGACTGGCATCAGGTGTCTTAGTACTGGGCTCTTCCTGATTATACGTGGCTTTGTACCACTGCCCACAAAATCACTTATTTGTATTAAATGTGAAATTATTTAGAGAAGCTGTAGAGAAGGTTTTCTTATAAACTTAGGAAAAACTAGATTTAGCCATTGTAAAATTAGATATCCTTGGGTGATAGATTAAAAAAGGTAGTGGCAATTAAACCCATTTAGGTGTTTTTATATGTTTTACAAATACAGTCAAAATGTAATTTTGACCTGTTATTAAAACCAACTCTCTCTATACTTATAGAGTTCTCTGATGTGATTAAAAAGCATATTGACAACTGTCCTGATTTATTTTTGGACTGTGTCACCTTCAAGAGTTATCAAGAGTGGCAAAAGAGGAGGCTGTGGACCAACATGTCACATCGGGAATAGGGATAGGAATTAAAATGGTTGGCAACTGGGGAATTCCGCTTTTGGCGGATGGAGCAAAGGTGCTTGACAAAGTTTTCCCAGAGTTTATGTGAGGTCTCACCAATGTAGAGGCGGCCACATCAGGAGCACCGGATGTGATCGATAAACTCACAGATTCACAGGTGAAGTATTGCCTCACCTGGAAGGACCGTTTGGGGCCGTGAATAGAGGTAAGGGAGGAGGTGAATGGTCAGGTATAGCATTTCTGTCACTTGCAGAGATATGTGCCAAGAGGGAGGTTAGTGAGGAGGGTGAATAGACAAGGGAATGATGGAGGTAGTGATCTCTGCCAAAAGCAGAGAATGGGGGAAAGGTAAAGATTGTTTGGGTAGTAGGATCCCGTTGAAGATGGCGGACATTGTGGAAAATGATGTGATGTTTGCAGAAGTTCATGGGATGGTCGGTGAGGACGAGAGGAACTCTATCCCTGTTAAGGAGTTGGGAAGATGGGGTAAGTGTGGATGTTCGGGAAGTGTTGGAACAGTTGGGGAGCATTACCAGGGAAGGCTTAGAGCATGGACTGTTTTACGTCACCAACAAAAAGGCAAACCTAGTGGCGGGCCATGCTGCTGCCCAGGGCTACCCGTTGAGTTTGAAGAAATTGGGAGGAGCCGAAGGAGAGATTATTGAGGCAAGGACCAGTTCTGTAGACAGAGGAGGGTGGTGGTGGAGGGGAACTGGTTGGGTCTGTTGTTGAGAACCAATCCCAGTGTTTCTGCTAGGGATTAAATACTCCTCACAGGCTGCTTTTTGCAGTTATCTCCAATAAAATCAAATGAAATTACTTACAGCTGATGAGAATAAAAGCTGGTTTTGAACTAGACCTGTTTTAAATACTGTGAAACCCTGCTATTTTTCCCATAAGATCTAAGGGACTTTTAAATAACGTGGTAGCCTTTTACCACTGCTTTGCAAGCTATCTTGTCCTAAACACTAATTGATGTGTAAATACAAGAGACTGCAGGTGCTGGAATCTGGAGCAAACAAACAAATTGCTAGAGGAACTCCACTGGTCAGGCAGCATCTGTGGAGGCAGAGAGATAGTTGACTGATTGTTGCAGGGTCTTGGCCCAAGCTATCAACCATCCTCCTGTCTCTACAGATGCTGCCTAGCCAACTGAGTTGCTCTAGCAGTCTTTTTTCCCGCTACTAATTGATGCGTATTGTATTTCCTTCAGATTGATATTCAAAATTCAGTTTTATTTTAACCCTTCAAAGGTTATTTGTGTGTGCTTATTTCAATCTCTAATTAGAACATTGTATAGTATTTTAAAAAACTATTTAAAAACAAAAGTTTGTTTGCTTCCTGTGACTGGTTACCAAGCCACTTTGATGACATCACTTCTGGAAACTAGGATTCCTTTTGAGCTGACAAGAATAGGCAAAGGGCAAGTTCTACACATCTTGAGGAATAGTTTCTTGGAGGACTGCACTGTGCTCTTCTGTTGCTGCAAAACCTAAATTAAAAAAAGTTGCATTCTCTTTGCTACTGTACAATTACATGATGATGAATTTTTTTGCCCTTAGTGGAGACCTGCAGGTTACGGGAAGTGGCCATAGTACCTTTACCACTGCTCAGAAAGCCATTGGAAAAGATAACTTCTGCTTAATTCCTGAAGGCACCAATGGCATTGAGGAAAGAATGAGCATTATTTGGGAAAAAGCTGTGGTAAGTTATTTTAGTGCAAAATTTGGATGACGGGAAGGAATACATAGGGATTTTTTTAAACCTCACTGTCAGAGCAGTAAAATGAAACTGATGGATTCTAAATCAGTGTATGTTGAAGCATTAAGAGTAGGATATTTAAGTAGAAAGAAAGGGGGGCAGGGAAGTAATGCTGACACTTTTAATGTATTTTTGTTAACATACTACTGTTCATGTGAAGGCAATTGGCAATCCTTAATTCTTTTCGAGACAATTTACACTCCTCTTTTGTGCAAACAATCAGGAACAGAAAAGCCTCATACAAGTTGTAGTCTGTTAGAGTTTTGACTATTGCCTGACCTGTCACAAATGTGGCATCTTGTGCGGTTTAGAAACTGACAAGGTGATGTGTCCATTTATAATTTAGTGGCTGCTAGATCTTCCTGTGTCCAAGTTTATGGTTGTTAGATATATGCATCAGAAAATTAGTGAGGAGGAGACTTCACAAATTCTTGTACCTACTTCAGCTTTCTGATGAACATAATGCAGCCAAATTACCTGCACAGAGCCCAAAGCCATACAAAATATGATTTTGAGAACAAATCCCAGTGAGCTAAAGACCATCATAACAAGCACACAGCCTTTGCCTCTGCAGATTGGATTCTGTGTTATCAATGGAATCAAGCCTCAGAAGTGGAATGTAACTCCTTATATTTGCATGTTTAATAGGTATGGTACTAGATGGATTGTTCCCCTTTTGTGATCTGGATAGGAGAATGGGTAAATGATGGATTAATTTAATATATATGGGATTGTTACCTGTAGGAAAATAGAAAGAAAAGCAATAAAAAAAATGTGATGGGCACTTGAGAGGGAATTCCTTGCGGTTCCCAGCAAAGAGCAAGGAATTGGACTGGGATTGTTCTGTTTGACAAAATCGGTTTGAATCTGGCTTGATGGTCCACATTCAGTATTACTCTAGACTGAAATTCTTCTTTTTGTTGAAAGGCCACAGGTAAAATGGATGAGAATCAATTTGTCGCTGTCACCAGCACCAATGCTGCCAAAGTTTTTAACTTGTATCCAAGAAAGGGAAGGATAGCTGTGGGATCTGATGCTGACATCGTCATTTGGGACCCAGACACTGTTAAAACAATCTCTGCCAAGACACACCGCTCGGTAAGGAAGTTCATTACTTGAGATGGAGCAGGAGTGGCTTCATTGAAAACAAATATTATCTAGAAGTTGTCCAGAGTAATTGTTGTTTTGGAGAAAGTTGGTTTCAAGAATTTGGGAATATTTATTTGAAATATTGGATGGAAGTTTTGGCTCATGATCTATAAGGTAGTGTGCCTCGATCAGCTGAATTTGGATAAATGCATCAGTAAAATTTGTTATACTTAAGGATTAAGGTTCTTTAAAAAATAAAAGTGATATTTGATCATCAGCTGATTCTTTTTAAAAATGTATTTCTGTGCCAGGCTGTGGAATACAATATTTTTGAGGGTATGGAATGCCGTGGTGCTCCGCTGGTGGTCATTAGTCAAGGGAATATAGTCCTGGAAGATGGGAACCTGTACGTAAATCAGGGAACAGGTCGCTTCATCCCCCGCAAACCATTCCCGGAATATATTTACCAGCGTATTAAGATCCGCAACAAGGTGAGGAATTGTGAAAGTGCATACAATTGTATGTCTGTAATATTAATAGATGTAGGCAAATGAAGTTAAGGAACAGTCATTAAATAACTGAATGCGAGACAACTGAAGGATTCGTTGCCTATTAGTTTTCAGTGCTGGAATGCACAAATGGGATTTTTTCAGTGTGGAGTTATAGGTGGTTTTTTTTGGACTGAAAGAGGTTTTGCAGATGGGTGGTTGGGTTGGGTACTGTTTGGGGTCATGGTAAGTCATCGATAGTCTGGACAAGTAAGTAAATAAACATCTAATTCCTATGTGAAGTTTTAGTAAGATAACAACTAATCTATTATCTCAATGCCACTTTCCTGTAGAAACCCCATATCCATTTATTTCTTTAAAACCCCAAAACACACTATTTTTATTTTGAATATAGTTAGCAACTGAGCCAACATGGCTCTTTTCGGTATAGAATGAAGAAGATTCACTATCTTCTGGGTGAAGAATTTTTCTTCTCATCTCAAGAATAATTGGTTGTGCCCTTACTTAGAATCTGTGATCTCTGGACAAGTTTACCCAGCCAGGAGTAATGTCATGCCTGTCCTTGCTAATGACACATCAAGCCCTGTGAGACTCTTGTATATTTCAATAAGATCATAAAAGCTACATGAAGTAGGTCCATTCTGCTGAAATCTCCTCATAAGACAACACCATCCATATCATCTAATCATCCGTGGCCAACTTAGTTAGGCCATATTAGATATAATGAGTGCTGTTCGCTATAAGTAAAAATGATTAATTTCCACCAGAGATGCTCAGAATTGCAATCTTCAGAAGAGTGCAGGTGAGAGTTATACCATGGTGTGAGAAAGGGCATTGTTTTTAATGGGCACAAGAGCATCATTGGCAAAGGAAGGAGTTTGGCTTAGTAGATGATTGCTGCAGAGAGATTATGATGAAGGGACTTAAAGGCTACCTGGTTAGAAATGTGAAGTTAGAGTGATAAGGGATTTGGAGAAAGCTTCTCCAAGAATGATCATTGAAAGTGGTGATTAGAGGAGAAATGAGAGTATGAGTGGAGAGCCAAATACAAAAGGGATCCGTTTTTCTGAACTGTGGTTCAGAGTAGGAAGTCCTTTTGGAATTGCAAGTTCAGAAAGTGTCCATAAGTATGAGTGAGAGTTTATGCATGTTAAGTGTTTTACGGAGGAAATAAGTTACACTTTAGTTTGTTATTTTAGTGTGATCCATCTGTAGATGTTAATCCTTGTCTTCATAAGTATCATGTGTTACGTGTACTACTGTGCTTTACACCCTGGGTCAAAGAAACATCTCGTTTCTATATACATTATATGGTTACGTATGTTATATACTTGTATATAGTTAAATTATAATAAAACTGACTTGATTGCATCTGAAATCAATGAGGATAAGGAATCTTGCAAAATGGATTATCAAGAAGAAAAGAGAAACAACATAGATACAAGAATAGGTGGTAATGTTAAATGAGAGGCATGAGGGTGGAACAAGATTGTGGAAAAAGAGCCAGGGGTAGAAAGGTGAAGGTGGCCCCATGTTTGCAATGGTCTGATGAATGTAAAAAGTAGCCATGTGGGAAAGGTTCACTGAGAAAAAAGCTATCTCCCTTCAGCCATGTATTCAACAGGGTTTTATTTTACAAGTGAATGCATGTTCTGAGGCAAATACAAAAAGGGTCAATGACAGCCAGTTTAGTTATAGAATCCAAAAGTGCTGCAAGAATGAAAGTATTTGGCAATGTTAATCTGTGAAGGACAGGATCTATAGGGAGAAAAAGGGAGTGCTCCATTTGGGGTTGTCCTTGTGACAAGGCAGTAAAGAATGTGCCAGTGAATTACTTGGAAAATGTTAAAGGAAGCTTGGAAGGAAAAACTAATGTTCCAAGAGAGAACAGGTACTGGGGTGGCAGCAGGAAAATGGGAAGGTTGATTTGCTGAAGTCTTCAGGTTTAAAAATATGGATTATCTAAGGACAGGGTAAAGAAGCTTAATAGCAAAAGGAATAGGAAAACTGGAGAGAGCAAGGTGGAAGCGAGAACTTGTGGTCCAGCAGCAGACAATGCACATTGATAGATACAGGGTATAGCGACGTGGCCATGTGTTAAATATTTTTCAGAATATGTGAAAATTGTGGTTAAGTTTAAAGTCAAACATCTATGGTGTTGTATGTCCCCAGTGGACTGAGGTTGAGATGAACAAATCCCAGGTATCTCTGCTGATGAATCTAAAATTCAATAATGAATCAGTTTTATCCCAGCCATCTGAGAGCAAGTTCAATTATTTAAGTAGAACAATAGCTTCTCATTGTAAGTTAAATTAGTAATGTCTACATTCTTAGTTACGAGATGAGCATTTGTTCTGAATGATTTTATGTGCATAAAAATTGCAAGATGAGTTCCTGTATCTACTTTGAAATTGTCTGAATTTTATTTCTTCTCATTCCACCTCCCATAATACACATTTTTGTTTTCATAGATAGTAATTTCTTGACGCAAAGTTTGAAACGTATTGCTGTGACTGAGATTTATGTATTAATGATGAGAAACAGTATGTAAATATCTTTCAGGGAAGAGTGTGAATTGTAGGTGAAGTTGTTAATCTCTCTCTGATCTTTCCTTGGTCCTGTCATTGATATCTACTCATCAATGAACTCCACTAAGTCAACGGAATTGCATCCAGTATCTCGAGGGATGTATGATGGTCCTGTGTATGAACTTCCAGTTACACCCAAGTATGCCACCCCAGCTCCCTCCACCAAGACATCCCCGACGAAGACACATCCCCCACCGGTGCGGAACCTGCATCAGTCTGGGTTTAGTCTTTCAGGTAAGATGTATTAATGTGAGCAAAAACGAGAAGCTCATCTCTGTGTGTGCTTAAGGAAGCAATTATCTCAAGCCACCGGGAGGAGACTTAAATATCAGTGGATAATTATGCATTTCGTATATATTTTTAAAGCATGTTGTTTCCTTGCCCTCTCAGCTGGTTAGGGAAAACAGAATAAAACAGATAAAAATTCCCTTGCTGATGTAGACCAGGAGTGACGACTTAATCATGCAGATCCTGCCTAAGTTCAAACCAATTTTTTTAGGTCACCTTATTTGCATTGTTTGTGAATCTTAATTTAGCAGTGAGTTGAGAAGTTTCTTCACGCAGAGTGTGGTGAATCATAGGAATTCTCCTGCCTATAGTGCTATGGAGAGAAAACAGTTCCTATACATATATATATTATAATTTCTTATTATTAAAGAAATCAAGGGATACCAGGAAAGGGTGGGAAAATTGGTTGAGGTACAGTAGATGATCAGCCATGATCTTGATCAATTTTGTCAAATGCTGCTTCAATTTCTTATTTGGATGTTGGTGTGGTAAATGGAGAGCATCAGTGGTTTGAATGGGAAAATGTACATGAGGACGGATAGAAGGATATGTACAATTGAGAGGGTCATAATGAAGGACAAAAGTTTGAAAGCTTTCAAATGTCTTATCAACCTGTTTGCAAAACAAGTGCTTGCCTATGTAATGCAGAGAGGAGGCAAAATATTTGCTGTCGAGGTCTTGGGTGTCTGGAACTGTTTCCACTGCACTTTGAGGAAAAGGGACTTTGAGTATTTTTCTTGCTGAGGTAGATAGATGCTTGATTTATAGGGTGGGGGAAAGGAGGTGGTGAAAGGTTATCTCTGTAAATTGGAACACACAGTTGTGTCACAGCACATTAGTCTCAATCTTATTAAAACGCTGAATATCTTGAGGAGCTGAGTAGTCTGGGCCACCTCCTAAGTGTAACTCTCGGTTCGGCCAGCGGCTTAATCTAGGGGATGATAGCCCCTGGCCTGGCCAAACTTAAAAAATCTGGTTTGGGTGGATTCTGCGTGGTGTCCCGTGTTACAAATCAGTACCATGAAATAACAACCAGTACACAATCATCATCAGGTGCCATGCCCAGTTTGAGCTTTGACTGCCATGGCCCACACACTCCTGTTTTGGATCAAGTGGATCAATTCATTGGTATTCATTTCCAGTTCTCTGGCTGCTGTCTCCATCATCATTTGACTTTGTCTTCCTCTTGCTTTCTTCCCTTCAATCTTTCCCATAATTACCATGCATTCTAACTCCTCTTTCCTAATCGCATGTCCAATGAAGTTACATTGCCTTTTCATGCATTATTTTCATACACTATTTCTCTTTTTGTGTTTGCTCTGTTCATGACATCCTCGTTATTCATTTCATCCATGATATTCTTTGCATCCTCCTCAAAAACCACATCGCTTCTGGTTCAATTCGTTTCCTCGTTACTAGATATTGTCCAACATTCTGATCCATATACAGTAACAACTAGATAAATTTAACATTTCAGTGCTCTGAGGCGGGTTGTCATGCCTAGTTTAGTATTGGTCAGTATACTCTTCATTCTCGTAAAGGTGTCTTTTGCCATCCCTATTCTTCTTTTGATGTCCATGTCGCACCTGCCATCTGATGTCACCCAGCGTCCTAAGTATCAAAAGTTCTGTACTTGTTTTATGTCTTCCCTGTTTATTCTCAGCCTGCAGATAGGATTCACCTGCTTTTTGAATATCACCATAAATTCCGTCTTTTTTGCAATTGATAGATAGACCCATTTTTGCACTTTCTTCAACAATTATATCAGTTAAGTTTTGTAGTTCTTCCTCCGTACTTGCAATTAACAGTGTCATCTGCATATCTGAAATTATTGATGTTTTTACTGCCAACTTTGATTCCCAAGGTGTCTCTTATTTTTTGTAATACGTATTGTTTCACTGCACACATTAAGTAAATCAGGGGAGAAAACACACCCTGTCTAACGCCTCTCTTGATTTTCGTAAACTGACTCACTCCTTCATCCATTCTTATAGTGGCAGTTTGTTCCCAGTACAGATTTCTGATTAGGTGGAGGTCTTTCGAATCTAGATCTAGAGTTATGCAATTAAATAATTCAGCTTTTTAATTCTTAATTTGACTATATGGCTAGTAAAGAAACTAATAAAAGAAAAGGGCCCATTCTCATGAAACAGTCTAATGCGCAAATTTTGGAGCTCACTGATAAGGCCATTCGTCCACCCTCGACCTCCTCCGATGGTCACTGACCTTCAGACCCTCACTCCATGTCCACTCTGTCCGACAGTCTACCAACTCTCTCCATTCGTATCTTCTCTCCTCGTCTCTCCCCGGCAAAAGACTGTGAGAAACCCTCTCCCAGAGAAAGAACAACATCCCGCTCATTGGCTAACATGCCCTGCTAGTCATAACCCAAACATTGCTGTTACAGAGAAACCATTACCTTAGCAGGGGAACATTACAGAGAGGCCATTACATTAGCAGTGAAACCTTACAGCGTGTTGCATAAGTGATTTATTACAGGGAGCAAAATTTGAGAAGTAGAACTGTTAGGGAAATTAATTTTTGCTAAGAAAATTCAATTTAAGTTGATCACAAGTAAATTAGACACAGACTTCGAAGGGGCTAAAGAATAACTTTATTCTTGAATAAGGAAAAGTGAATCACTAACCGTGTGGTCACCAGTCTTTCCAAAAAGCAATAGTCATAGTCTTTTTTTATACATGCTCCTAGAAAGTCGATTACATCAGACAAAGTTATAGAAATTCAATCCTGTGTAACTTATGTTAGTCTACAATTTGCAGCCTGTGCTGTCCCGCAGTTTATTTCTACAACTCACAGAGATGGGTTGCGATTTGTCCTTGAAGCTAAGAAAGCTAATTGTAAGCATACTGAGAACCCAGTATGGTGAATCTTTAATGAATTTAATGGATTTAAGGATTTAATGAACTTACTGTAATATCATAAATAATGTATAAAGGTATAATTTGTTTTGTGTGTTAGTATCTGACATGTGAAGATAAACCAGGACACCCGTTAATGGTCAGAAAATTGACAGCTCACAGCCCTTCACACAATTTATGACCTTCACTGTCTTCATCTTGCTTAAGTAACTGTGTTATGCACTGAGGATTGGAGGCTAGCAGTAGGTAGATGGTTTGTTAATTAAATATAGGTGCAGGGCGTTAACAACTCGGATATTTTAGAAGCTCACTGAATGAGTTCTGTACATGGTTACTCAAGATACATATTAGCAACAGAAGTCTATGGAGTGGATAGCGCAGCTCTGTATCTGGCTGTGTTCACCCTGTCAGTAAAGATACCTTTGAGGCAGTGATAGCCAGATAATACAAATGAGGTTCGTGTAACCATGATGGATATAGCCAATGAGATTCAGTTGACAGAAATGGAACAATGCAAATTGTGAGTATGTGACAAATACATTCAGATAAAGATCTTGTAGTCAGACAAGGTTAGTAATTACAATGGTCCTTTGTGGTGATGATGTGCAAATACCATGGGTTCTGTTGCTTTTTGGATATCAAATGAAACCCAATTGCTCTTTTCTCAAGTAGACCTAAAACATTCCATATCAGCGTTTATCCTTGATGTCTTGTGTAATGGTAATTCCTCAACCAATGTTTCTAAAGTCGATCATTTAGCCATGTTTCCTTACAACAACGATACCTCAAAAAGTGCTTCATTTGGGCTGTCTTTTAAGGCAGCATGTAAATACTTGATTTTTTTCTCCTCTTGCCACTGTTTCTGCTCTCCTACTATGGAAGGTTAACTTTCAGGTTGAGTTGGTGATAAGGAAAGTAAATGCAATGTTAGCATTCATTTCGAGAGTACTAGAATATGAAAGCAAGGATGTAATGCTGTGCCTTTATAAGGCACTGGTCAGACTGTACTTGGAGTGTCGTGATTTTGGGCCCCTTATCTAAGCAGCATTGGAAAGGGTCCAGAGGTGGTTCACAAGAATGATTCCAGGAATTAAAGAGTTAATGTATGAGAAGTGCTTGATGGCTATGGAGCTTGGAAAAATAAGGGAGGATTGTATTGAAACCTATAGAATATTGAAACACCGAGAGTGGATGTTGAGAAGATGTAGTCAAAAGTGGAGGAGTCTAGGACCAAAGGGCACTGCCTCAGAATAAAAGATTGACCATTTAGAACAGAGACAAGGAGGAATTTCTTTAGCTCGTGGGTGATGAATCTGTGGAATTCATTGTCGCAGATGGCTGTGGAGGCCAAGTCATTTGGTATAGTTAAAGCAGAAGTTGATAAGTTCTGGATTATTAAGGGCATCAAAGGTTATGGGGAGAAAGCAGGAGAATGGGGTGAGGGGGATAATAAATCAGCAATGGTGGAATGGTGGAGTGGACTCAAATGGGCTGAATTGACTAATTCTGCTCCTATGTCTTATGGTATTATTATTGAATCAGAGTCCGGTATAATATCCCTGGCATATGTGTGAAATTTGGCGTTTTGCAGTAGCAGTATATTCCAATACATAATATAAAAAAAATCATACAATAAGAAAGATATTTAAAATTAAATAATTAGTGCAAAGAAAGCAAAAAAAGAAAGAAGTGAGGTAGTGTACATGAGTTCTTTGTCCATTTGGAAACCTGATGGTGGAGGAGGACAAGCTGTTCCTAAAACATGGAACATTTGCCTTTAGGATCCTGTACCTTCTCCTTGATGGCAGCAATGAGAAGAGGGCATGTCCTGAGTGATGGGTGTCCTTAATGATTAACGCCGCCTCTGCCTTTTGAAGATGCCCTTTGCTTGGGAGATTAGTGCCCATGATGGGAGTTGCGAGAGTAGAACAGGAGTTGTTCTGAATAGATTACCAATGTAAAGAGACATTATGCCATTTGGGTCCACGGTAGCAGGCTGATTATTCCCATTTTTTCTCTCCTCATTTTCATGGATCCATGAAACTTAAATCTTTCCCATACACCCACAAACTTTGTTTTTTTTCCTGCTGTTAATCTACATGAGGCAATTTCCCTTAGCCAGTTAACCTACCGTCACGTCTTTGGGATTTGCAAGGAATCCAGAGCACCTGGAGAAAATCCACGCAGTGGCTGAAAGAACATGCAAATTACACAGCCGCGGCACTAGAGGTCAGGATTAGACCCTGGAGCTGTGAGAATGCAGCGCCAAATGCTGCACTAGGATACTGCCTTTGCTTTCACTTAATTGCCAAATAAATTATGATGATTAACTTTAATGAAACCCTTTGTTTAATGTGTATTAGGTGCCCAGTTTGATGACAACGTGCCACGTCGGTCTGGACATCGTATTGTCAATCCGCCTGGTGGCCGCTCTAACATCACCAGCTTAGGGTGACCAAGACTGGAAGGTGGAGCTGCTGGTGGCTGATGCAGGCGGTTTATCTACCGACAAGGTTATTCGTGTTATTAAAACCAGCTTACTCTGGTATTTCAGCAAAAGAAATGAATCAAAGTGTGTGTCTGTATGTGTGTGGGTGTGTGCTTGTCCTATAGAATGAGGTGAATTATGTGATGTATTTTTCATTGGAGTTGGGCACCACATGGTTGTGTTTTATGCCACTTAGCATGCTGCTTCCAATAGCATTGCCCTGGATGGTACGGTTTAGAGATGCTGTTTGTAATTTAATAAGGATTATTTGCACATTTTAGCTGTAATAGTATGTTAGTGCATGATCCTAAGAGATGCAATTTCTGTTTTGTGTAATGAATGATGAAAAACTCTTTTGAGAAAAAAATTGCCAAGACCTTAGACAGAAGTTTTAGCTAAAATGGTGTGAATTTATGGCACAATATTTTGAACTGCCTTGAAAAGTATAATCAGGAATATGAAGACTGAGAAGTTTCTATAAATATACAAAGCATTGCTGTCTAATTTGCTTCAGTAATCTTCAGTCTTTCGTAGCATAGACATCGATTGAAACACACTTAAAAGAGATAATTATAGTTACCTCACAGTGTTACTAGAGAGCAAAATTGACAGAAAAACCTAAATCATTTTGGAGTTGATGTAGTGATTTTTGGCTTGTAAACACGTTTCATGCTTCTTTGGTTTTCTGTTAAAATTTACCTTGTCATTTTTCTTTGCTTCAGAACAACAAGCTTAAGAATGCGAGTTTGAACAAAATGAAATTGATTTGTTTTATTTGACATGTCAGTGCAAGAAATGCCCCAATGAAGGGTGGCAGCTTCTAAATACCATCTTGGATTTGAGCTACCTTTCTGTCTTACGTTACTGGGACATTTTTTAAAAAAACTTTTTGATACTGATGCATTCTTTGTATTCATATACATTTGTACTTAATATTTCAAACCGAATACTAGTGGTGCGAATCTAAACTTGAGCCTAAAGGTTGGTAATAAATGATGCCTCAAAGTTCCACACTTCTGATTTTGGTCATTGCTTTATTATCTATCAGCACTTAGGATTGTGGACAATGGGGTTTCATTTTTAGTACTAATGTAAATAGCTAGTTTACTTGCTTTTGTATTCTGACAGAGTTACTCTTACTCCTTTATGCTGGGAAGGCAAGAACTTATTGTAAGTCAAGTTCTTTCCAAGTGAATTGCCAGTCAATGTATACTGAGGTCCACAACCTTGATGCAAAGCTGTGGGTTTATCCCATTACTAGTAGATGATGGAATCTTAAACATACAACTTATTCAAATGGTGCCAAGTTGGTTCTACTCTAACTATAGGACTTTCAGGTGTTGACCTTTTAATGTAACTCCAGTACACTATAACAGGCTAATTATAATTTGAAATTAATGGTATTCTGTATTTTTTTAATGTACGGTTATGATTCTCCATTGCCATAAAATATTGTCTGGAACTTGCATTCACTTTGTACACGCAGTGGTCATTTTATAGGTACCTACTGTACTTCCTAAAGTGGCCACTGAGTGTATGTTTGTTCACGAGAACGATTCCAGGATTGAACGGCTTGTTATATGAAGAGTGTTTGATGGCTCTGGGCCGTATTCACTAGAATTCAGAAAAATGAGGGGTGACTTTATTGAAACCTATCGAAAGGTGAAAGACCTTGATAGAGTGGATGTGGAGAGGATGTTTCCTTTGGTGGGAGAGTCTAAGACCAGAGGACACAGTCTCAGAATAGAGGGGCGTCCTTTAAGAATGGAAATGAGGAGGAATTTCTTTAGCCAGAGAGTGGTGAATCTGTGGAATTCTTTGCCACAGGCAGCTGTGGATCTAAGTCTTTATGTATATTTAAGGCAGAAGTTGATAGATTCTTGATTAGACATGGCCTGAAAGGATTTGGGGAGAAGGCAGGAGATTGGGCTGAGAGGTAAATTGGATCAGCCATGATGAAATGGTGAAGCAGACTCGATGGGACAAATTACCTAATTCTGTTCCTATATCTTATGGTCTCATGGTCTAAGTTTCTATATGTTGTGCTTTAAGAGATGCCTTTCGGCACACCACTGTTGTTATGCATGGCTATTTGAGTTACTGTTGCTTTCCTATCAGCTTAAACCAATCTGGCCATTCTCCTCTGACCTCTCTCATTAGCAAGCATTTTTGCCCATGCCACTGCTGCTCATTTGATGTTTTGTTTTGTTTCTTGCACCATTCTTTGTAAACTCTGTGGAAACTATTGTGTGTGAATATCCCAGGAGATCAATAGTTTTTGAGATATGCAAGCCACCTTGTGTGATACCACCGTCAAAGTCATTTAAGTTACATCTTTTCCCCATTCTGATGTTTGGTCTGAACAATAACTGACTCCCTTGACCATGTCAGCATATGCATTAAGTTGCTGTTATGATTGGAGATTGGATATTTGCATTAATGAGCAGGTGTAGCTAATAAAATGGCCCAGGTGCAAGTTAAATGGATTTTCTTTAAATGCAGAGTTAAATATCCTATTAATACTTGGCAATGTAGTCAATAGTAATAGATTTAAGTTGTAAAAAAAAAGCCTTAACCATACATTCAGTACTTTGTACCTTGCCTGCTTTAGAGGCTGGCAGGAATTAACTGGCAAATCAAATAAAGTCAACACCATTCTGTGTGTGTGTGTGTGTGTGTGTGTGTGTGTGTATACACACACACACAGTTCTTTATTGCACACTGTGGTGACATCATTTGTACTAATACTCATTTTCCTGCTTGTAATGCTCTGTTTTTGGTTCATGAGGATAAAACAGATATTTTCCCTGCAGGGAGAGAAGTTTAAAGCAAAGCCCATTCTAATCGACATTCCTGTTTTATCAATAGTGAGCAATAAAATGGTACTCAATGGATTTAAAACCCAGAGAAGTGATGCCCCTCAGCCTTTCCCTCCTTTAATAATTCATAAAACAATGATGTTGAATAATGCCATTCAGAAAAGCAGCATAAGTATACTCAAACCTAATTATTTATAGCAGACTTGTTTTTACAAGAGAAAATCACATTATTTTAAAGCTTGGGTTCAAGTACCTAAAATAAACTGGTATTTTGAAAGATGGCAGCCTAGATTAGCTCTGAAGAAGGGCCTTGGCCTGAAATGTCAACTGTTTACTCATTTCCAGAGATGCTGCTTGACCTGCTGAGTTCCTTCAACATTTTGTATCTGTTGCTTTTGATTTCCTTGTGTTTAGATTAAAACAGTGCTAGGTAAAGTGCAGGTAAAATCAAACTGTATACGTTCCAGTAAATATGTTGTTTTACACTTTCTTAGTAAGCTTTTGATATTCATGCAGTTGGAAATTGGATTACATTTTATTTTACCATTACGGTATTTCACAACACCATTATTTCACCCAGTATTTTACAATTATTTTACTTCTGCCTGCACCTTCAGTTTCAGATCTAGTAATTTGTCAATTTTGGATTTTGCTTCTTCCCTGAGCTAGTGATTCTCTTCTCATTGTCATTATATAGTGCAATGCAGATCAAGGACCAAACTTCTTGTTGAATTCAAGCTGCAAAAATAATCCAGAAATGGCTAATAACAAACTTGAAAACCAGAATTTTGCAGATAAAAAAAAGTATGTCTTTTTCTTGCAAAATAAAATGAGAATGACAAACTAGTGGTAACTTCACTCATCATTGTGAGAATGTTAAAAGTATGTTGAGTTATATTTTTTCAGCTTAATATGGTTGGTATTCATTGAACCTTTTGAGCATAACTAAGGATTGATAGGTTACTTGTATTGCTGTTGAAGGGTAAAACAAGAGTTTTTGCAGAGTTTGCAGATAATACTATGTGAGTCTTAGAAATTTTGGAGAAGTAAGAGTTAATAAGATGAAGTTTGATGACACAGCCTCAGAATAGAAGGACATCCCATTAGAACAGGGATGACATGAAATCTCTTTAGCCAGAAAGTGGTGAATCCTCTGTAGAATTTATAGCCACAGATGGCAGTTGAGGCCAAGTCATTGGGTATATTTAAAGCAAAGTTTCAGTGTTTCTTGATTAGTAAGGAGGGCAAAAGTTACAGGGAAAATAAATCAGCCATAAGCAAATGATAGGAGTCTCACTGGGCCAATTGGCCTAATTCTACTGCTCCAGCTTAAGGTCTTTATGGCGAAGGATGTCTCAATAAACATTTCAGACTTGTAGATATTATGAGAGTTCCATGAGCAGACATGGGATATACTGAGAAATGAATGGTTTGGTTATATTAATTTTAAAGAGATGAATAATTTGTGAATTAAGTTTATTGACCTTAGCATCTCTGACGATTGACCAATGGCTGTTGTCTTACTGAGAGTGAAAATATGAAAAAATATTGAGTGGGTTAAAATGTGAAATATGGAACTACACATAACCAGGTTGAAATAAAGAACAATCTACATAACAAAAATAAAACCATATTTGTCACAGTTGACATTCACATTCTAACTGGAACACAAAATACCATTTTAACATATCTTACTGATTTGTTATTTTAAACACTGCTTTTGTATACTTCACTGTTAGATCAATGAAAAAAATTAGTCCAATTGTAGTTTCTGTTGGAAATTTCAAATGGGATTTTACATTGAGAATAATCTATAGTTAGGAATATCTTACAATAATGAGCCTGAATATTACCTGGATCAGACCATATGTTTTAACAAAGACTTAACAGAACAAAGGGAATATTCTGATAGACCCTCTCAAAAAGAGGGATTCGCTTTTTGTCCTAAACATTGGCTTACAACTAACATTTACACTTGTAAGTAATAAAAGTAAACATCTTAAACATCAGTGGTTTATTTTCCTTTGTACACAGTAAACCACATGCTGCATGAAAAACAGAGCCACCTCCTCACAGGTACAGTGACCAAGGTACTGTTTCTGGGAAGTTGGCATGTTTCCCCTGTGACTTTGAGTTTCCTTTGTGTGCACTAGTTTCATTTTTCTAAAGACATACAGCTTGGTAGATTATTTGGTTCCTAGAGTTTAGGTAAGTGTAGTGGCAGAATCTGAAGGGGTGGGACTGTGGGGAAATATTGCAGGCCTAGTGTAGATGAGTGCTTGATGGACTTCAAAGTTTCTATGTTGTGTAAAATCCATGACTAAATGCATGTCCAGGAAGAGAACAAAATGTGCTTTTGTGAAATTTGCAGTTGACATGTGGAACACAATCCAAAACTGATTTAATCCTCTGAGTTTTTACTTGCTTGAGAAAATGATCCTGATTCCATACCCGAAAGGAACTTATTCTCCAGTATCTTCCATTCTGCTTGTGAAATCCTTGTTAAACCTGCAAGCTCTGATATGAATGTTTCCTCTGCCATCTAAGTAGTAATGTTAAAAAGAAAACAACATTACTGGAGAATTACAATATCATTATTTTCTACTGGAAGCAGTCAGAATCTGACATTAGTCAAACACAAAGTGAACACGATAGCAGCAGCTGCTTTGAGGTTTATGCAAAAGAATATTTTTGAGAGCATTATTCCTCATAATCCTAATACAATCAATCCAGCATTCATTGATGCTGTCACAAAATACTAGAATAATGAGTTATTGCTAATTTAAAAAAAACTTGCTTTACATATTAAAGGTTCTATTAAAATAATACAAGACAAGATGTTTCAGAAGATTGCTGTCAAACATTTTGACATCAAGGCAGATGGTAAAAGAATTAGACAACAAAACTTCAGAAGGAAAGCATGAAAGTATAAGGAGAGAGATCCAAAGCCTAGGGTCCCCAGATGAAAGTACAGGCACTTCTTTTGTGGAATTTATAATTGTGCAGTGTTCAAGGCAAGAATTTGAGGAGCACAAATATAGTGGAGGACAAGCCGTTGCATGGGTAAGTGCCACATATCCAGAATGGTGGCCAGAGATGGAGGAGCAAACTATGGAGTTGCAAAAGGAATGGACCTTTTAGAATACTGAAATCGGAGTATCTGGCGACAGAATCCTACTGAAGGTAAGAAAATTGAGCAGAATGATCCACTGGATATGAAAATTGATGCCGTGGAAAGTTGGGAAAAGGTGAACCCCAGCTAATCTCAGAGGAGAGGAAGCTAGAGCTGGAGTACAGGAAATGGAGCAAAAACAGTTGGCAACCTTACCGCTACAATCAAATGTTCACATTGTATATAAACATCTCCAGTTTTAATACTGAATGTCTGATATCTTTTGCAGTCAATAGCCCTATTACTTTAAAGTGGAAACTTTATTTCTAAGAGAGAGTTTGTGCTCAAGTTCCTTATCCAGCTATAATCACAGAGTCGAGATGCAAATGACCAAATAGTGTACCTTCAAGTGTTTATATAGCTGCTCCTTCAGTTGATGGAGCTGCTCCGCCCTCTGCTTTAGGAACTCCATGTTTATCCCCTCTTCAAGCAAAAGCAATGAAATAATTCTCCTCTGCTGCAGCATCATCCTATCAGCCATGGAGACATGGGTATCTTTATATTAAAATTACATATGTTTTTCTTCCAGTTTCTGATATACAAATTGCACTGATCAATATGATACAACTTGTCTACTGAACATACTGCTTACCCCCAAAACATGCCAAAGTACTAACAACTATTTGTACAGTTTCTAACTGAATAAAATTTCTCAGAGATTCATGGAAGGATGCTGTTAGAAAGTTTCACGCTAAGACATATAATATGCCCTGTGGCAAGTAGCTTGTTCAAAGTGGTAGCTTTTAAGAAGCATTTAGGAGGAGGAGAGGGAGGTTAGGGATAAAACTGTAGGAAATGACATTGTAAAAACTCCAAAACCTTAATCTGCACAATTAACAGATAAAACTTTAAACTTACTTTTTAATACTGATTTAACTTGTATACTTGTAAGATTTCGTTCGTTTGCATGTCGTCAGCAATTAATTCATTTAATGTATGAAATTAAACATAGCTGATGTTAGCTTTCAATTAGATTAGGTTCAATGTTTGTTGCTTCACTGCAAAAACTTCAAATATAAATCACAGCTTACTCTTACTCACTGGTGTTGAATCTTTGTTGAAGTAAAGCGTTTTGTCTTCATATTAGCCATGCCTGCACTAAGATTTTCTTCAATCATCTTCTCCTTAATGTGCTGTTTCCTTTTAAAAGTGTCTGTTTCCAAAAGTTTTAATTAATGTTAATCAAAAATGTAGCAAATTCTGACATTTACAATTAAAATCCGAGAATTTATTCTTACTTTGTCAAAAAAGCCATTTTCTTTAGCTGAAAACTCATGGTTTGATGGACAGTAACAACATTTGCATTTTAATGAAATCTGGAATAAGGACCCAAGTGTTTACAAATCTTAAAAAAAACAGATGCTGAGCAGACTTAAGATACTGAATCCCATCAGTGGCAATGGGCAATAAAGCCTTCAAGTCTTGTAATCACATCAGTATTTTACTGGAGGAAGCATGGTTCATTCATCCTGTGCACTCGTACAGGTAGCGGATACACACATTTCGTACAAAAAAGGAGCAGTAAATCTCTTGGCCTCCTGAGCCTGCTTTGCTAATCAATTAATCATGGCTGACCTGACTGTAAACTCAGCTGTGTATTCCTAATTATCTCATAATAACCTTTCACCCCTTATTGTCAAGTATCTTATCAATTCATGCCTTAAATATTTAAAGGTTTAGTTTATACTGCTCTATAATGGAATTCTTAAAAACTTGTGACCCTTTGAGGGAAACATCTTGCCTCATCTCTAACTGGGTTTTCACAATTTCCTTGCTATTATGCTTTTAACAGTAGTTTCTAACCTTTTACCCAAGACAGATATTAACCAAAATGCTCTGTAGATGGTGATGATATTATGGGAGAGGAAGGGTTATGTGTTGGGATGGACAAAATCGTCAGTAATAGAACTTTGATTTCTTCAGTAAATGTTTTGGAAGCAGGAACTGCTGTAGAAGATTTAGGTACAGCCACATAACCACCAGGTCTACATTAGAAGGTCTGTTTCAATGTTTTATATTTTTGAGTCTGTGAGTAGCAATATATAGGGTTCACAAGATTGCTGACTATAGAAAGTTAACCAACATTTTTAGTATTAGTATTGGGGTTAAACGAAATACAAACATTTTGATATTATTCTAATTCAAAGTTGAACTTAAATCAGATATTACACCTTAAAGGGTATCTGAGATACCCAGATAATGCCCATTTACTCGAATGAACGTACGAGGCTGGAACTATAATGAATAAAAAATCATTAACTAATTAGAAATATTGCTGGGTTTGCTTTCTTAACGTTGATGTGTATGATGAAGTTTAATTTACATTGACTCACAGCATCTGTCAATATGCCCTCTCCATTAAGGTAAGGTTTTCCTGGGAATGCTTACCACAATGCTACAGTATCTGTGACCAACCTCCAAGTCAGAACAATGAAATTTAAAGGAAAATGTACAGGTTTTGTTTGATTTAAGCAATTAAATTAGAGACACCTTGCAGGGACCTCAGCTGATTTCTTCTGTCTTTTCTGTACTGCTCCATGGTTTCTTCCATCTGTTGGAAGTACTTCTGGATAAGACAATTTGCACCTTCCATGGTCACACAGACACTCTCCATCATTCTCTCTACTAAAAGATTCTAAAATACAATTGGACAGATAATCAATTCTTTTCTAGTTTTGTGAATAAACAAACCTGCCAAAAGACAGAGTTTAGGAAGAAGATTTGACTTGTTAGTTACTGCTTTGAGACACTTTTAACACACTTTGATACTTGGTGCTGAGATTTAATATATTTTATGGTAAATAAAGTAAAAAAGGAAAACCAATTAAGTATACTTATGTGTCTATTAAATAGTTAAAATAAGTAGTGCAAAAAAAAACAGAAATAAATGTAGTGCAGTCGTGTTCAAAGGTTCAATGTCCATTTAGAAATCAGATGGCAGAGGGGAAGGAGTTGTTCCTGAATCACTGAGTATGTGCCTTCAGGCTTCTGTACCTTCTTGATGATAACAGTGAGAAGAGGGCATGTCCTGGGTGGTGGGGATCCTTAACGATGGACGCCATCTTCCTAAGACACTGCTCCTTGAAGACGTCTTGGATGCTATGGAGGCTAGTAATGATGGAGTCGACTAATTTTACAAGTTTCTGCAACGTATTTTAATCTTGTGCAGAAACCACTCCCCCCCACCCCCCGCCATACCAGACAGTGATGCAGCCAGTCAAAATATTCTCCATGGTATACAGCTGTAGAAGTTTGAGTGTGCCACTCTTTTGCCATCTCTATAGCTTCATCAATATGTTGTGGCCTGGTTAGGTCCTCAAGAGATTTTGACACCCAGGAACTTGAAATTCCTCCACTTGTGATCCCCCTATGAGGATTGGTTTGTGTTCCCTCATCTTGCTCTGCCTGAAGTCCACAATCAATTCCTTGATCTTTGATCTTTGTTGTACCACCCACTAACTGGTATATCTCGCTCCTGTACACTCTTTTCGTCACCATGTGAAATTCTGCCAACAAAATCATCAGCAAATTTATAGATGCCATTTGAGCTATGCCTAGCTACACGGTCATTGGTGTAGAGAGTGTAGAGCAGTGGGCAAAGCACACATTCCTGTGGAGCACCAGTGTTGATTATCAGTGAGGTGTAGATGTTACTTGCAATCCGCAGATTATGGTCTTCCTGTTAGGAAGTAGAGGATCCAATTGCAGAATGATTGTACAGAGGCCCAGATTCTGTAGCTTATCGATCAGGACTGTAGGAATGATGGTGTTAAATACTGAGCTATAGTCAATAAATAGCATCCTGACATAGATATTTACATTGCCCAGGTGATCCAAGGCTATGTGGAGAGCCATTGAGATCATGTCTTCTGTTCCTATTGTGGCAATAGGCAAATTACAGTGGGCTTAGGTCCTTCCTAAGACAGCTATTGATTCTAGCCATGACCAACCTCTCAAAAATTTCATCACCATAGACGTGAGTCCTACTGGACAACAGCCGTTGAGGCAGCTCATCCTACTCTTCTTGGGCACTAATTTAATTGCCCTTTGGAAGCAGGTGGGAGCATCCGACTGTAGCAATGAGAGATTGAAAATGTCTTTGAATCCCCCTGCCAGTTGTTTGGCACAGATTCTCAGAGCCTTACCAGGTACTCATCAGGCCCTGCTGCCTTGCCAGGGTTCACCCTCTTGAAAGACAGGCTGACGTCAGCCTCTGCGACACAGATCACAGGGTCACTGGATGCAGCTGGGATCCTCATAGCTGTAGTTTTATTCTCCCTTTCAAAGTGTGCATAAGTTGAGCTCATCTGGTAGCGAAGCATCACTGCCATTCATGATGTTGGGTTTTCCTTTGTAGGAAGCAAAATGCTACAAGACCTAATGAACTGAGTACCTGAATTCACTGGTATTAAAAGCTCCATACCAAGGAAATTCAACACAGTGATTATGATTCAATTCCAGGTCCCTACAGAAACATCCATTCGGTTTCATTTCCCTGCTCTATCCCTATCTCACTGCAAATTATTTCTTGAAAGTCTCCACTCAATTTCTTTTTAATGATGTCTTTGTTTTCATCATTCCCAAACAGAGAATTGCAGATTGCTAGCACTCGCTGCATAAAAGCACTCTTCCTCACATCCCTGCTAGGTGAATCATATTTCTTTGTACCAACAGAGCTCACAGATATTCAACTGTCTTAAAACTGCCTTGACCAAGCTAAATTCATAATATGGATTCTACACCAAACTACATGGGGATAAGTTTAACTTTTTGCAATCATGTAAGATGGTTGATATTGAATTGGCTGCTTTTGCTCAATTGTCCAAATGCCTGGAATATAAGCCATCAATGTTATCCTATTGGTAAAAAAGCAAGAATGATCTTCAATGTCTTTGGCAGAAGAGCACCCTCTAGTGTTCTGGTAGCAGATGTTTAAAACCAAGGTAACATGTTAACATGTACATTTGTCCCAGCTCCATAAACTCATCTTTCCATTCAACACCAACATCCTATGAAAGACTTATATTAAACCTCAGTTAACACTTAAATAATACTACCTCTAACAAAGATTCCAGGGCATAATATGGAAAATGAACACAATACAAATATCAATATACTGGCTACAACCAAGTATAAAATAATGTTTGGTTTAGACACTGATGATAGCTTCAGGGGAGTATTACCTTGAGTTGATGTGTGCTATCTATATGGTTCTGCTTGGCAGAGTTGGTTCTGGCTTGGTGGACGAGAGCGCAGCCAATCACCTGAACCATGTGATGCTGCAAAAGATCCATCAGTGCCCTGGACTCTACAGTGAGCTGCTGGTGAAGTAGCGATTCAGTCTCTTGGCACAACTTCTCTTTTTCTTTTGACAATCTGGACACCTTTCAGAAAATAAACAGAATGCAGAACACGTCAGGTGCAATTATCTAACAGCTAAAAGTGATTACCATCTTGAGTTCACACTCAACAAGGATTAAATTTATTCACCAGATACATTAATGTGTCTTTGAACTTGCTGTAGTGTATTGGTGCAACATGCAACAAAAACATTCAACAATTATAAGGAATAAAGAAATACATACAAAGTAAAATTAAAGGTTAAAGTGTGAATGTGGAATGAAGTGCACATAAATGCTACCATGTACTTAAAATGTAAACAATATTATAACAAGTTGTTTAAAGCATTTACAATGCACTGATGGAGGTAACAGATAGTTGGCGGGAGTAACTAGAATGGTCAATCAAATTTAACTGCCTGGGATAAGCAACTTTTAAGATGGCAGCAAGTTCTTGTGTAAATGGCCTTAAAAGTGCTTTCCAGAAGGGAGCTTTCGGAAAAGACAGATTGTGGGCTGGCTATTGTCTGCAATGATTTGTCCTGGACATGTACAACTTCGAGAGTGAAGATACACTGCACCCAATGACCTTTTCTGTTGACCTATCAGTTTACTGTACTTTTCATATATTCTGAGAGCGTGCTGCGCCAAACCAGAACAGCCTTATGTCAACTTGTGGACAAATGAAGTTTATGATATAGAAGGTTGGTGAGCTATGATGGACCTTGGATCAATCCCACCTCCCAGCTCTTGGTCCTGCAGGTTATGGCTCTTCAAGTGACCATTCAGCAACTTTCTCCACCTCCTTTTGAAGCTGTGAGCTCATCTCTAACACTTAGTGAGTGTTATACATTTTTCTAAACACACTGCAAAACTTATTAACAAATAAGTTTATGTCCTCTTATGACTGATCCTTCTAAGGGAAATGGATCATAACTGTTTAATCTGTCAAGGCTTCTCAAAATTACTATATATATATATTCTTAATTTTATCCCCCTCAGTCTCCCTTTCTCCAAACAAAACACCAGCTAGCCGCTCCTCAAATCAGTAATTTTCTAGGCCAGGAATTACTCTAATTGTGCACTGACAATAAAATCCTTTTTTTAAAAAAAAAGCTAATTTAAATATTACACAAATGAGACAGAAATATTTGAAGTGCAGCAGAAAATCTGAGTTATTTATTGGAAGTAGGTTTGGTGAACAGGTACCAGATTTTCCTTTCGTTTCTTGCTTTCGTCTTCATGCTCATCCCAAATCGGAAGTTCTTTTAATCGCTGTTCTCCTAGTTCATCCATCTGACATTTTGTCTTGTAAAGCTTCATTTCCTTGAGTGTCATTAGACCAAGATGTCTCAGAGTTAACCATCTAACCACAGACTGTAAAGCTGTCTTATGTTCCAGCACAATGTGCTTAGAAATCCTGAGAGATTGAACATGAAAAGCAGTTACATCTATGTAGCTTATTCAAGCAAATGTTAGATCTTAAATGTTACCATTCTTATGACTTGAAGGAACTACGGCAGCTGGAAGTTAGAATAGGATCAGCAGATGTGAGGAAATATTTAAGAGTTTGTTTTATGAGGGGAATTGCGAGTTCAAAATCACTCAGAAGAAAAATAAAGGCAGCTTGGCTCAAAATTAAAAGAAGTCAAACTCCCCTCCTTGACTTGAGATTCCAACCTAAGACAATACCTTTGGCAGTATACAATAGTGGCAGATGTATCATCTTTCAGATTTATTGTTAAATTGAGGTCTATTTGGGAGAATGAAATAATCTTATGATCCCACTTGAATCTCCTTAGGAAGGCAGCATTCATCATTAAGGCTTCCCAGCACCCAGGACATACATGCCCTCTTCACACTATTACCATCGGGAAGGAGGTACAGAAACCTGAAGGCATACACTTAGTGATTCAGGAACAGCTTCTTCCCCTCTGCTGTCCAATTTCTAAATGGGCATTGAACCCATGAACACCATCTCGCTACTTTTTTTTAAAATTTCTGTTCTTTTGTACTACTTATTTTAACTATTTTATATATACACACACACACATATACTTAACTATATTTATCATGTATTTCATTGTACTGCTGCTGTAAAATTAACAAATTTCATGACATATGCCAATGATATTAAACCTAATTCTGATTACAAGTTAAGAAATTCTGTCATGGCTTCGTCAACGTTTTCCTCTCTCAAGGTAACAAAGGTAAGATTCAATCTGTTGAAGCAAAGGGACAGATTGAGGGCATCATCAATAGCATGCATAAACATTCTCATTCTTTAAGCTTCATGGAATATATAGTCAAAAGAGTCTGACAAAAAGTAGTATCAGTGGGTTAGGACTAAAAGAAAAACAAAAGAAATAAGTAATAACTGTAATAGGCAAAGGTCCCAATGGAGGTCAATAACAGTATTGTTAGACAAACTTGCAATGAACTCAACACATTGCCTGTAAAGGCAACTCTCACCAATAGTGTGCAGTGGCCCCTTACAGTGCAACTTAACTCTTAACGACCCAAGGCAGTATGCATGATAGATAAGGCTTTCAACTTTTCTTGTTCTACCACACACACAAAAGTCAGTTCAATTGCACAAGGCCTCTCCTCCTCTGGCTCTGCATTTGTGAAGTAAACAGGGAAATTTCGGTGGATTACAGATCATAAGGACCAATGGGAATGGAATACAAAAGATCAAGCTTGGAGTTGGCAGCAACAAGAGGAATTGGAGTTGGGTCTCACGTATCAAGTAGACAGATAGCAGACCCATGGACAGATGCCCAAGGTCCTAACTCTGGAAGTGAGAGATGGCAATGAAGGCTAAATTGCTTAAAGAGGAAAAACCTACAAGACAATACTTGCACTAGACACCGCAGCAGAACAGCAGGCAAAGTCCTCACACTTATAGCGAAGGACACAGATTTGATACAGAACCATAGAAACTACAGCACAGAAACTGGCCCTTCTTGGCTGTGCCAAACCATTTTCTGCCTAGTCCCACTGATCTGCACACGGACCATATCCCTCCATACACCTCCCATCCATGTATCTGTCCAATTTATTCTTAAATGTTAAAAAAGAACCCGCATTTACCACCTCGTCTGGCAGCTCATTCCATACTCCCACCACTCTCTGTGTGAAGAAGCCCCCACTAATGTTCCCTTTAAACCTTTCCCCCCTCACCTTAAACCCATGTCCTTTGGTTTTTTTCTCCCCTTGCCTCAGTGGAAAAAGCCTGCTTGCATTCACTCTATCTATACCCATCATAATTTTATATACCTCTATCAAATTTCCCCTCATTCTTCTACGCTCCAGGGAATAAAGTCCTAACCTATTCAACCTTTCTCTGTAACTGAGTTTCTCAAGTCCCGGCAACATCCTTGTAAACCTTCTCTGCACTCTTTCAACCTTATTTATATCCTTCCTGTAATTTGGTGACCAAAACTGAACACAATACTCCAGATTCGGCCTCACCAATGCCTTATACAACCTCATCATAACATTCCAGCTCTTATACTCAATACTTCGATTAATAAAGGCCAATGTACCAAAAGCTCTCTTTATGACCCTATCTACCTGTGATGACACTTTTAGGGAATTTTGTGTCTGTATTCCCAGATCCCTCTGTTCCACTGCACTCCTCAGTGCCTTACCATTAACCCTGTATGTTCTACCTTGGTTTGTCCTTCCAACGTGCAATACCTCACACTTGTCAGTATTAAACTCCATCTGCCATTTTTCAGCCCATTTTTCCAGCTGGTCCAAGTCCCTCTGCAGGCTCTGAAAACCTTCCTCACTGTCTACTACACCTCCAATCTTCGTATCATCAGCAAACTTGCTGATCCAATTTACCACATTATCATCCAGATCATTGATATAGATGACAAATAACAATGGACCCAGCACTGATCCCTGTGGCACACTACTAGTCACAGGCCTCCACTCAGAGAAGCAATTCTCTACCACCACTCTCTGGCTTTTTCCATCGAGCCAATGTCTAATCCAATTTACCACCTCTCCATGTTTACCTAGCGACTGAATTTTCCTAACTAACCTCCCATGCGGGACCTTGTCAAAGGCCTTACTGAAGTCCATATAGACAATATCCACTGCCTTCTCTTCATCCACTTTCCTGGTAACCTCCTCGAAAAACTCCAACAGATTGGTCAAACATGACCTACCACGCACAAAGCCATGTTGACTCTCCCTAATAAGCCCCTGTCTATCCAAATGCTTGT
This sequence comes from Mobula birostris, assembly GCF_030028105.1. Lineage (NCBI taxonomy): Eukaryota > Metazoa > Chordata > Chondrichthyes > Myliobatiformes > Myliobatidae > Mobula > Mobula birostris. Next base: position 155,685,665 of record NC_092373.1, read on the forward strand.
AGACTCTGTCTCTTGGTACTCCCTCCAATAACTTACCTACTACTGACGTTAAACTCACCGGCCTATAATTTCCTGGATTACTTTTCCATCCTTTTTTAAACAACGGAACAACATGAGCCATTCTCCAATCCTCCGGCACTTCACCCGTAGACAGCGACATTTTAAGTATATCTGATATATTCAGCAGGAACCAGTGTCAATGCTAGGCCTAGAACTGCTTTCAGTGTGGCACAGCAGAAAATATTTATTAAGAAGACCAAAGTAAATCAAGAGAATAATGTAGAGAACCTATCAACAACATAACTGAATGTCATAATCTTACCATGCATATATAAACAACTGTCATACTTACTTCTCATCTAGTGCAGTCTGCTTCAGTAGGAAGTTCTGAATTATCTGTTCCTGATAGTCAACCAGGTGTTTCTGTTCAGCTGAATTAAGTGCTTTCTCATTTAGCCATTCCTACATTTTGCAATAGAAGGGATAAATATTATTAAGAATACCCATTTCAAAGTGTATAGCAACCTCCGTTACACAATGAGTTTGCAAGTTTACTTTCAAAACTTAATTTTTCATAATTTCTTGTGAAAAACACTGTTTGCATGATGTAAAGGTCAAGGGAGGTTCCAAGTTGAGTGATTTAGTCATTGTAAATGAAACCAAAATTGTTATCACCCCAGTTAATTTGAATAGTTAAAAGGGGTTATAAAAGCAGCAAAGGCAGCAACCTGAGACAGGTCATCTCCCCAGCTGTATGACAGAGGATAGACAAGGTGAGTATATGGACGTAACAGTGGAAGAATAAGACCTGTGACAAAGGTTAAGGTTAAATTGGGATGTTGGGAGTTGCTGGGTGATGAGGCTCAAAAGGTCATTTCCACACTCCATTTTCCTCTTCACACTGCATCTCCAAATAAATAAATACAAGGCTGTAAATCATTTATTTCATGTACCTGCTTCATTTGGACCAATTTTTCTTCGAACAATGTCAAATGCCATTTTCTTTCTTCTTCTGCTGCCTGCCTGCTTGCTCTTAGATCTTGCTGCATTTGGCTTCTCAGGGTCTCCATTGCAGATGAAGATACTTCAGTGAGGTTTGGTAGAGCTTCTGAAAAAACCTCCTCGATCAATTTGTCCACAGTCTGTGATGAAGTACAGTGCAGGTTCTGCTTTGTATAATGTGGTAAAATTACTAAAGCTATTTCCACACTTGTGCAGTTGAAAGCAAAGAGCAAATAACATGTACCTTTTGCACAAACTTTGCAGATTGAAATCCATATCCTACCACCTCATGTAAATGTCTGCAGACTACAGAAATGAAATTTTCTTTTCACTTAAGGGAAACAATTTGGAGATTAACCCACTAAGAATTCAAATGCATTACACAGAAACATTTGACCTCATTAAATTCAAAACTCACAGGCAGATCATGTCTATATTTAAAATTTATGCTTATGATGAATGACACCTTCCATGCACAGAAAGAAATCATAAAATTATCCTGAGAAATATTAACAAAATGAGCAACAAAGGATGCAAGCATACTGTCCTGCCTCTCCAGAAAGCAATTAATGATAGAAAAGCTTACCCAGACTATTATTCATAGCATACAATGTGAACCTAATTTCAACACCTTTACATAATGGAATTAATCCAAGCTATTGGGGAGAGTTTAAACTAAAATTGCTGGGAGGTGGGAACCGAACTGAAGTGACGGAGGAAAGGGAGGTTGGCTCACAAATAGAGAAAGCTTAGAAAGCGATAGACAGGTGATAGAGAAGGGACACACTCAGACCGATGGTTTGAGATGTGTCTATTTTAATGTGAGGAGTATTATGAAAAAAGTGGATGAGCTTTGAGTGTGGATCAGCACTTGGAGCTATGATGTTGTGGCCATTACAGAGACCTGGATGGTGCAGGGGCAGGAATGGTTACTTCAAGTGCCAGGCTTTAGATGTTTCAGAAAGGACAGGGAGGGAAGCAAAAGAGGTAGTGGTGTGGCATTGTTGATCAGAGATAGTGTCACGGCTGCAGAAAAGGTGGGAGTCATGGAGGGGTTGTCTACGGAGTCTCTGTGGGTGGAAGTTAGGAATAGGAAGGGGTCAATAACTCTACGGGTGTTTTTTTTAATATATAGACTACCCAATAGTAACAGGGACATCGAGGAGCAGATAAGGAAGACAGATTCTGGAAAGCAGTAATAATAGTAGGGTTGTTGTGGTGGGAGATTTTAATTTCCCAAATATTGATTGGCATCTCCCTAGAGTGAGGGGTTTAGATGGGGTGGAGTTTGTTAGGTGTGTTCAGGAAGGTTTTTTGACACAATACATAGATAAGCCAACAAGAGAAGAGGCTGTACTTGATCTGGTATTGGGAAATGAACCTGGTCAGGTGTCAGTCCTCTCAGTGGGAGAGAACTTTGGAGATAGTAATCACAATTCTATCTCCTTTACTATAGCAGTGGAGAGGAATAGGAACAGACAAGTTAGGGAAATATTTAATTGGAGTCAGGGGAAATATGAGGCTATCAGGCAGGAACTTGGAAGCATAAATTGGAAACAGGTGTTGTCACAGAAACATATGGAAGAAATGTGGCAAATGTTCAGGGGATATTTGTGTGGGGTTCTGCGTAGATACATTCCAATGAGACAGGGAAAGCATGGTCGGGTACAGGAACCGTGGTGCACAAAGGCTGTTGTAAATCTAGTCAAGAAGAAAAGAAGAGCTTTCGAAAGGTTCAAAAAACTAGATAATGATAGAGATCTAGAAGATTATAAGGCTAGCAGGAAGGAGCTTAAGAACGAAATTAGGAGAGCCAGAAGGGGCCATGAGAAGGCCTTGGCGGACAGGATTAAGGAAAACCCAAAGGCATTCTACAAGTATGTGAACAGCAAGCGGATAAGTCATGAAAGAATAGGACCAATCAAGTGTGACAGTGGAAAAGTGTGTATGGAACCGGAGAAAATAGCGGAGGTACTTAATAAATACTTTGCTTCGGTATTCACTACGGAAAAGGATCTTGGCGATTGTAGGGATGACTTGCAGCAGACTGAAAATCTTGAGCATGTAGATACTAAGAAAGAGGATGTGTTGGAGCTTTTGGAAAGCATCAAGTTGGATAAGTCAACGGGACCAGACGGGATGTACCCCAGGCTACTGTGGGAAGTGAGGGAGGAGATTGCTGAGCCTCTGGTAATGATCTTTGCATCATCAATGAGGACGGGAGAGGTTCTGGAGGATTGGAGGGTTGCAGATGTTGTTCCCTTATTCAAGAAAGGGAGTAGGGATAGCCGAGGAAATTATAGACCAGTGAGTCTTAATTCAGTGATTGGTAAGTTGATAGAGAAGATCCTGAGAGGCAGGATTTATGAACATTTGGAGAGGCATAATATGATTAGGAATAGTCAGCATAGCTTTGTCAAAGGCAGGTCATGCCTTATGAGCCTAATTGAATTTTTTGAGGATGTGACTAAACATATTGATGAAAGCAGAGCAGTAGATGTTGTGTATATAGATTTTAGCAAGGCATTTGATAAGGTACCCCTTGAAAGGCTTATTGAGAAAGTAAGGAGGCATAGGACCCAGGGGCAATGCTTTGTGGATCCAGGACTCGCTTGCCCACAGAAGGCAAAGAGTGGTTGTAGACAGGTCATATTCTGCATGGAGGCTGGTGACCAGTGGTGTGCCTCAGGGATCTGTTCTGGGACCCCTACTCTTTGTGATTTTTATAAATGACCTGGATGAGGAAGTGGCGGGATGGGTTAGTAAATTTGCTGATGACACAAAGGTTGGGGGTGTTGTGGATAGTGTGGAGGGCTGTCAGAGGTTACAACGGGACATTGATAGGATGCAAAACTGGGCTGAGAAGTGACAGATGGAATTCAACCCGGATAAGTGTGAGGTGGTTCATTTTGGTAGATCAAATATGACGACGGAGTATAGTATTAATGGTAAGACTCTTGGCAGCATAGAGGATCAGGGGGATCTAGGGGTCCGAGTCCATAGGACACTCAAAGCTGCTACGCAGGTTGACACTGTGATTAAGGCGGCATACAGTGCATTGGCCTCCATCAATTGTGGGATTGAGTTTAAGAACTGAGAGGTAATGTTGCAGCTATAAAGGACCCTGGTCAGACCCCACTTGGAGTACTGTGTGCAGTTCTGGTCACCTCACTACAGGAAGGATGTGAAAACCATAGAAAGGGTGCAGAGGAGATTTACAAGGATGTTGCCTGGATTGGGGAGCATGTCGTATGAGAATAGATGGAGTGAACTCGGCCTTTTCTTCTTGGAGTGACAGAGGATGAGAGGTGACCTAATAGAGTTGTACAATATAAAGACAGGCATTGATCGTGTGGATAGTCAGAGGCTTTTTTCCAGGGCTGAAATGGCTAGCATGAGAGGGCATAGTTTTAAGGTGCTTGGAAGCAGGTACAGAGGAGATGTCAGGGGTAAGTTTTCTATGCCGAGAGTGGTGAGTGTGTGGAATGGGCTGTCGGCCGCGGTGGTGGAGCAGAAATGATAGGGTCTTTTAAGAGACTCCTGGATGGGTACATGCAGCTTAGAAAAAAAGAGGGGTATGGGTAACCCTAGGTAGTTCTAAGGTAAGGACATGTTCTGCACAGCTTTGTGGGCCAAAGGGCCTGTATTCTGCTGTAGGTTTTCTATGTTTCTATATTTACATTTCAGCAACAATTATAATAAACTTTTGAGACAGAAGAGACTGCAGGTTTTGGAATGTGAAGCAAAAATAAAAAGCCACTGTGAAGGATGTAAGTGAGATAAGCAGTACCTATGGAGGCCCTTAGTTCCAATCTATCCATTGACCAACTTGCCTAATTGAACTTGTCCCATTTGCCTGTGTTGGTCCCTTGTCCCTCTAAACCTTTTCTATCTACATAAGTGCCTTTTAAATGCTGCAGTTGTATCCACCTCCACTAGCTCCTCTGGAAGCTTATTCCATATACCTACCAGCCTCTGTATGGCAAAAATTGCCAAAGTCTCTTCTAAATCTGTCCACTCTCTTTTAAAAAATATATCCTCTAGTTTTGGACTCAAAAACTTTAGATATTCACCTTCCCTTTGCCCTTCATAGTTAAACAAAATTCTATAAGGTCAGTCCTCAGTCTCCTATGCTCTGTGGAAAAAATTGCAGCCTATTCCGCCTCTCCTGGTAATCCTATCCCACCAGTCCTGGCAATATCCTTGCAAATAGTTTTGCATCACTCAAATTCAAAGACATCCTTCCTTCAGCAGGACAACCAAAACCATAGCCGCATGATAGGTGTTAACATCATTGTCCACTTCACAATGAGTTCTTGCCCTGCTGAGTATTTCCAGCACATTTGTTACTATTTTTTAAGACTATTAATTTGTAAGCATTTAATCAGCATGATTTTAATGATGAAAATATCAGTAAATACTAAAAGAGCCATAGTTAAAAAGAGTATGTTGTGAAGAAACTAAAGGAGCCATGGATCATTCCAACTTCTCCCACTGATGAAAAATAAATTGCAAAATCTCTCACTCTTTAATCCAGAAATGTCTTTCTCCAAACTTAGATGCTTCACACACTTTTTTCACTACCAAAACATCCAGCAACCAAACCCCTGAATATTTTAGCAAAATGTACTAAAAAGTAAAAAATGGATTTGTTACAGGGGTGTAAGTGAATTCTCTAGACTCACCTTCCACAGTTCAGTAACTGCCTTTGCGTCGTTATGATCTTCTTCATCCTCCATTTCACTGCGGAGCTGCCTGTTGCGTTCCTCAAGTTCATGATAACTCTATCAAGTTCACAATTATAATATTATGTGCTGCTCCACTACATTTACTTCACTACCTGCTCAGTTAGAATTCAGTTATACCTCAATTGTACAAAAACCACGTGAAGAAATTAAACAAGTGGAATGGATATTATCAATTAAAAATTAGCATTGTTATTGCCTCAATGGAACTGTATACTATCTACTAGCTAAACACATATATGAGTATAAAGAATTGTCTTTTTATATCATGAAATGCTGTGTAGGAGTCATGTATCTATTTTCTGTCTGTCTGTGTTGTATTTTGTGTTGCCCATTTATTATGGGCAATTTTTCACGTGGGTTGGGCCAAGCTAGAAGCTTTGTTCTAGTTAGTTTAGTTTAGTTAAGAGTGAGTCAGGTGGGCAATGATATATTTTTTTTGTTAACTACTAATTATGCTCAATTACGCTAATTTGAATGCCAATTACTCTAATTTCACTATATTGCTAAACTTAGTTTTATTATCGCTATAAGATCGTTCGCCTTTGCTCGTTTTGTAATAAAGGATCGAACATACTTTTTTTTCCAACATGGAACTCAATGGAAGTGCGTCATACAGTGTGACCTCCCGTACTGAGTCTCTCAGCAGATTTGGTTTGCTACATGCTGCATGAAGGTAAGAACAACAGTCACCACCTCCAGCTTTCTACTTTGTTCTTTACTTTGAATAAAAAAAAATTGGAGGATTAGATTTTGCAACCATATTCAGTCATACACCGCAGTTATTTGGATAGAATAATTAACACTGGTTATCATTATGCAGTTTACTCTTAGCCATCTGGTAACAATGGTGAATGGGGGTTGTCAGTTGCCAAAAAATATTCCCCAAAAATATTACTAATCATACACTCATAATCTATGTATTCATCTTTAAATAAATTACCAAACTATATGCCAGCTCTTTATACTTCAAAACTACAATGCTTTATTTTAAGGCTAAACACTGTTAAAGTGCAACAAAATAATTTAAATGACTGCCTCTACTCACGATATCAAATCTTCCAAAGGTTTTGCGAATTATCAACCTACAAATGCATTGTTCATGTAAGCGTGTCTTAAAAATGTCTATTCCTATTATTTTGCACAACTTTTGAAATAAAATTTATTTGAACTCTAAGTTCAAGTTGGAGCTTAATTGTAACTCAACCAAACATGAATATAGCCAAACGATGCAGCGTTCCTCCGGTGCCAAGATGCAAAACACAGTACCAACAGTCATAAAAAGCACAAGGTTATAAGATAGCAAATAAGCATACAAAACAAAAATAAAACCTTTTTTGAAATGTTATACTGTTTTTAGAAATTTTTGCTGTTTGAATGATAACTAAATGCAAAAGTTTTGGATAAACAAGATAGCAGTCATTTTTTAGACAGTGACAAACAATAAAAATCCAACTTTTAGCGTTGGTTGCTGTCTAAAAAACAACTGCTCAGAAACTTCTTTTCTAAGTGTGGTCCCAGGCACAGCAGGGCTCGTCAGAACTCAGAGAGCAACTGCTAGTTCATATTTGCCCCCTTCCTTGTCTCCCTTTCCCAGAGAGTGGACTGTACCAGTGGGACCACCTTAGCATACTAGTGGGTTTGAGAAGAGACTCGAGGTGGAATATAGGTTGAGCAAAAGGTTTTTGGCTTAGTTGTCGTGGGAACTCATCAGTTATTTCTCCTCTCCTAATTAGGCCCAGTCTCATCATTGGCGCAGGGTAGTTCACCTCATAGCCAAGTCATCAGTCCTCAACTCCAGTACTGAGCCATTCACTTTGCTGTTTGCTAATGGGACAGTCCAACATGGGCAGTAAATATTAAGTTAATGCAGAACAGGTGGATTAGATCAGTGAATAAATGAAAAGTGAATTTGCTGAAGGTCAGTCGATTGGAAAGTTACTCCTTTTTGTACCTTCATGCTGCAGACAGAAAGTTCAATTGACATTCAAATACTGCAAGTAGTTACAGTCTAACCTTAATAAAGTCATCTGGAGCAAATGTTCTCCTAGCCTTGTCCATCAGATTCGCAGCATGCTCTCTTTGTGTCTCTTCAAGTCTATTCAACAGGGTCCTCCGCCGTTTCTTCATTCCCAAAATGATGGCTTTTGTCTGCTTGGTAAATTCTAAAAGAAATATTTATATTACATGCCGGTGTAAATTAGGGACCTGCCTTTCTAGGATCAAGGATGGCTTTAAGCAGAATCCAAGTTATTTGCTTTGTAATTTCTGTACTATTCTCTGGAAGGAGATACGCAGAGGCCTCAGATAAATTGGCCTAAAAAGCCAAAAGCACCGTTCTTCGAATGAGGACATTTTGCCAAGAAATCAGGAAAATTGAGGAATAGTTTCTTGCTTTAACATTGAGTGTCAGCTTTGAACGTGAGCATTTCAAAGGCAGCTTATACAGCAGACATAGCAATTTATATAACATAGTTATAGAGTCATAGAGGCAATCAGCATAAAATAGGCCCTTTGGATGATCATCAAACACATATTTATACCACACAGATCAAGGACTATTAAAGGGATTAGTATACCCTACAGTCTTCTATTGATTAGTAATGCCAATACTCATGTAGATACTTAAATATGGTTGAGGGTACCTGCCTGCACCATTCATTCAGGCAGAGTGCTTCAGATTCAAACCATCTCTTTTTGAAAAAAATATTCCTTAGATCACTTCTAAATATCTTACCCTTTATCCTAAACGTGTGCGTTCATGCTTTAGATAGCCTTGCTATGATCTATTCCGTTTAAACCTCTCATAAATTTGAATTCTTTCTTCAGCCTCTTCTGCTGGAAAACCCAGCCTATCCACCCTCAGAACTGAGAGACTGCATCCAACTCAACATCCTGATGAATCTCTTTTGCACCTTTTCCAATGAAACCATGTCCTTCCCATAGTGTGGTGACCAGAAACAGACACAGTATTTAAGTTGTAGTCAAACCAATGTTTTGCAATGTTGTCACATAACTTCCTTGTTCTTACACTTCATACCCTGACTAATAAAGACAAATATCCATAATACATTTTCATCACCTTATTTACCTGCACTCTAACCTTCGAAGATCCTTGAACTTGTACACTAATGTACCCTTGGTCCTCAGAATTCCTTGCCTTAATAAACTCCCCAGAATGCATTATCTTGCACATATCAGGACTGAACATAGACCACAGAACATAGAAAACCTACAGCACAGTACAGGCCATTCAGCCCACAAAGATGTGCCGAACATGTCCCTGCCTTAGAAATTACTAGGCTTACCTATAGCCCTCTATTTTACTAAGCTCCATATACCTATCTAAATGTCCCTTAAAAGACCCTATCGTATCCGCCTCCACCACCGTTGCCGACAGCCCATTCTACGTACTGTCACGTACCCCGTGACGGGAATAAAGAAACCAGCAGAAATAGAAACCACTTTGGAGTCTAGTATTGCTGTAAACTAATAATATTTATTAATAACTATGCAATACAGTAAACTAAGTGAAGATAAATCAAACAGGTTAGCAAGAATTATCAAATAGGTTAGCAAGAATTATACATGTAAGTAAGTCAGTAAGCGTGGAGAAATATGTATAAAAACCAAGTTTCTTTAAGTCTAGGGGTAAAAAGATACAGTCTTACGATGTTGAGTAAAGTTCAGTTCAGTTTGTGGAATTTATTTGAATGGCGGTGGAGAGAGAGAGAGAGAGAGAGAGTTGAGTCTTCAGGTGAGCTGTTGCCGTCGATTTCCTCGTCGTCCTCCAAAATCCTTCACAAGTCACCGACTGTGACTTTAACAACAAAGGGGATCGTACTTTGGTGTGGTTGAGCTGTCTACCCAGGCCAGGGTTGGACACATGGACAACTCCCCACTGGTCCTGCCTTTGAATTTTCACTGGCAGAGCACTTGGATCAATCCGCCTGATCGATCCTCCAAAAACCCACTTTCTCTGCGGGCACAACAATGCTCATTCAGTGTCCAGATCACGTGTCTGAGGTCTGTATCATCTGACCTCCTATTTATTTCACCAGGCTGAGCATCACCGCTCATTCAAAGAGTCCCTCCTTCCTTTGTCTGTAAAGGAATGCGAGCAGGCAACAAGTCCTTGGAAGTAACATCAATAATGTCCTGTTGGTCACCATAGCAACCTTCAAGCTGCTCAGTTTTTATCTCCAAAGTAAAACTCCAAAGTTAACTCCCGTGACAGTCCACTGTCAATCTTCGTCTCTCTCTCTCTTTTCCAAACAAACCATCAATGATAAATGACTCTCTCTGTCTCTCTTCAAACAGTTAATAGGGGCACTCCTGGATCCTCTCACAGTACTCACAACTCTCTGAGTAAAAAACTTATCCCTGGCATCTCCTCTGTACCTACTCTCCAGCACCTTAAACCTGTGTCCTCTTGTGGCAACCATTTCAGCCCTGGGAAAAAGCCTCTGACTATCTACACGATCAATGCCTCTCATCATCTTATACACCTCTATCAGATCACCTCTCATCCTCCGACGCTCCAAGAAGAAAAGGCCGAGTTCATTCAACCTATTCTCATAAGGCATGCTCCCCAATCCAGGCAACATCCTTGTAAATCTCCTCTGCACCCTTTCTATGGTTTCCACATCCTTCCTGTAGTGAGGCGACCAGAACTGAGCACAGTACTCCAAGTGGAGCCTGACCAGGGTCCTTTATAGCTGCAACATTATCTCTCGGCTCCTTAACTTAATCCCATGATTGATGAAGGCCAATGCGCTGTATGCCGCCTTAATCACAGAGTCAACCTGCGTAGAAGCTTTGAGTGTCCTATGGACTCAGACCCCAAGATCCCGCTGATCCTCCACACTACCAAGAGTCTTACCATTAATACTATATTCTGCCATCATATTTGACCAACCAAAATGAACCACCTCACACTTATCTGGGTTGAACTCCATCTGCCACTTCTCAGCCCAGTTTTGCATCCTATCAATATCCCGTGGTAACCTCTGACCACCCTCCACACTATCCACAACACACCCAACCTTTGTGTCATCAGCAAATTTACTAGCCCATCCCACCACTTCCTCATCCAGGCCATTTACAAAAATCACAAAGAGTAGGGGGTCCCAGAACAGATCCCTGAGGCACACCACTGGTCACCACCCTCCATACAGAATATGACCCATCTACAACCACTCTTTGCCTTCTGTGGGCAAGCCAGTTCTGGATCCACAAAGCAATGTCCCCTTGGATCCCATGCATGTTTACTTTCTCAATAAGCCTTGCATGGGGTACCTTATCAAATGCCTTGCTGAAATCCATATACACTACATCTACTGCTCCTCCTTCATCAATGTGTTTAGTCACATCCTCAAAAAATTCAATCTGCTACTGCTCTGCCCATCCTACCAACTAAAATCACCCTGTGGCTTACAACTGTTCTCCTCAGTATCAACAAAGTTACTTTATCCTTACCCTAGAGGTACATCAATGGCCATGCACATCCAGGCACAAAAACCACGCTCCACCATCACATTCTGTCTCCTTTTATGAAAGCAATTACAGATGTGAACTTCTCTTGGAATTGTCGGGTTCCATACCTTTGGATCATTTTCCCAGGCAAGATCTTGTCAAGAGTTGTCACATAACTTCGTTGTTCTTATACTTCATGCCCTGACTAATAAAGTCTATGTAAACTACACCAACTGCACAACCCTCAATCAATTTGGTCAGACAGAAGCTCACTAACCAAAATATGTTGACTAGTAGAGATAAATACCGTGCTTTTCCAAATATAAGTTAATCGTATCCTTTTGAGCAAAAGCAATTTGTCACCAGAGACTCTCACAAATTTCTACAGATGAACCATGGAGAGCCTTCTGACTGCATCACTATCTGGTATGGGGAGGCCACTGCACAGGATCAGAAAAAGCTGCAGAAAGTTGCAAATTTAGCCAGCTCCATCATGGGCAATAGGCTCCACATTTTTGAGGACATCTTCAAAAAGCAATGCCTCAAAAAGGTAGCATCCACTATCACCCAGGACATGCCCTCTTCTCATTGTTACCATCAAGGAGGAGCTACAGGAGGTTGAAGACAGGCATTCAAGGTCTTAGGAACAGCTGCTTCCCCATCAGATTTCAGAATGGACTATGAACCCTTGTACACTACCTCACTATTTTTTAATTCTCTTTTTGCACTACTTATTTAATTTAAATTGTAAATATATATACAGTTGAAGTCAGAAGTTTATATACACCTTAGCCAAATACATCGAAACTCAGTTTTTCACAATTCCTGACATTTAATCCTAGAAAACATTCCCTGTCTTAGGTCAGTTAGGATCAGTACTTTATTTTAAGTATGTGAAATGTCAGAATAACAGTAGAGAGAATGATTTATTTCAGCTTTTATTTCTTTCATCACTTTCCCAGTGGGTCAGAAGTTTACATACACTTTGTTAGTATTTGGTAGCATTGCCTTTAAATTGTTTAACTTGGGTCAAATGTTTTGGGTAGCCTTCCACAAGCTTCTCACAGTAAATTGCTGGAATTTTGTTTCATTCCTCCAGACAGAACTGGTGTAACTGAGTCAGGTTTGTAGGCCTCCTTGCTCGCACATGCTTTTTCACTTCTGCCCACAAATTTTCTATTGGATTGAGGTCAGGGCTTTGTGATGGCCACTCTAACACCACTCTAATGACTTTGTTGTCCTTAAGCAATTTTGCCACAACTTTGGAGGTATGCTTGGGGTCATTGCCCATTTGGAAGACCCATTTGCAACTGAGCTTTAACTTCCTGTCTGATGTCTTGAGATGTTGCTTCAATATATCCACATGATTTTCCTTCGTCATAATGCCATCTATTTTGTGAAGTGCACCAGTCCCTCCTGCAACAAAGCACCCCCACAACATGATGCTGCCACACCCATGCTTCACAGTTGGGATGGTGTTCTTTGGCTTGCAAGCCTCACCCTTTTTCCTCCAAACATAACGATGGCCATTATGGCCACACAGTTCAATTTTTGTTTCATCAGACCAGAGGACATTTCTCCAAAAAGTAAGATCTTTTCCCCATGTGCACTTGCAAACTGTAGTCTGGCTTTTTTATGGCGGTTTTGGAGCAGTGGCTTCTTCCTTGCTGAGCAGCCTTTCAGGTTATGTCGATACAGGTTTCCCCCGCCATCCGAAGGTAGAGCGTTCCTATGAAATCCTATGAAACGGTTCGTAAGCCGAAATGTCATAAAGCAAAGAAGCAATTACCATTTATTTATATGGGAAAATTTTGTGAGCCTTCGCAGACCCAAAACTAACCTACCAAATCATTCCAAATAACACACAAAACCTAAAATAACAGTAACATATAGTAAAAGCAGGAATGATATGATGAATACACAGCCTATATAAAGTAGAAATACTTTTCCACAATCATTACTGAACTGTTCTCCGTAGTGAAAATCTCACGCAAGCGCCGTCGGCAGAAAAACTCACGCATGTGCTGTTGGCAGAAACACTCTCTAGTAACCTTTAAGCTATGAAGCTGCCAAATCATACCAAATAACACGTAAAAATACACAGCCTATATAAAGTAGAAATAATGTATGTACAGTGTAGTATCACTTACCATATCAGGAAGACAGCGCCGAGCACACTGATGATGGTGTGTTAGACTGAGTCGTCGCAGGTTGGGCGGTGCAGTGACCCCCACCCTCCAGGCCGCTGAGCGATACATTGCCGCGAAGCATGCAGGGGTGCAGCGGTAGCCGGGAGGCACACAGCACATCTTTAAGAAAAAAGCCGAAACAAATATGCTAATTAATTAGGTGCTGCCCGGCACGTAATTGTTGGCCCAGATCAGTGCCGATTTCCAATTGTGTCGTCTCTGATCTGGGCTGACAATTACGTGTTGGCGGCACCTAATTAATTAGCATGTTTGTTTCGGCTTTTCTCTTAAAGATGTGCTGTGTGCCTCCTGGCTACCGTTGCATTCTCCACGAATCGGTATCTGTCCGCGGCCCGGGGGTTGGGGTGGTGGGATACTGAGGTGTCATCTCATCATTGTCCGTTTCCATTAAGGCAGGCAGGTCATCTTCTATCTCTGCCCGCCTCGATGTCGAAGGTCGAGGTTTGTCGTCTGCTGTGGCTGATGTGGAAGGCTTACTTGACTGCTGAGCCCCGCGCATTTTTCTATCTCACAGTTCTTTGTAAGGGCTCAAACCATCCTGCAAGTATCCCCTACACCGACGTACCCTTTCAAAATTAAAGTCGTACTTTATCATTACTCATTCAGTTTCGAATGTTATCCTTTCCTCTTCCAATGGCATCAGCTCTTCATCTGTCAGTTCTTGGTCATGGGATGCCAAAACCTCTTCAACATCATGTTCGTCAGCTTCCACAAGCCAAACTCACTTTGTCCTTACTTCGTTCACCACGATCGAAACACTTAATTATGTCTAGTTTTACACTGAGTAAACATCCTTACGAGCTCTTTTAGGCTTTTCCGATACCACAGAACTCATCTTGCAAACGGCTGCTCACAGGCATGTGTTAAAGCAACGCCGTTCCGAATCCCGGGAGAACGGCTGCTCAGGGCGCGCGCTGCCTTTTATCGCGTGCTGATTTTTTATCGCGCCCTGCTTTTTGTTTTGTAACACTGAAAACACCTTCTGAAAATGAAAACAAGGTACTAATGTAGGTCTTTTGTAACAGTGAGATTTCGTAAAGCAAACGTTCGAAAAGTGGGGGACACCTGTATAGGACATGTTTTACTGTGGATACAGATACTTGTCTACCTGTTTCCTCCAGCATCTTCACAAGGTCCTTTGCTGTTGTTCTGGGATTGATTTGCACTTTTCGCGCCAAAGTACGTTCATCTCTAAGAGACAGAATGCGTCTGCTTCCTGAGTGGTATGACAGCTGCGTGGTCCCGTAGTGTTTATATTTGCGTACTATTGTTTGTACAGATGAACGTGGTACCTTCAGGCATTTGGAAATCTCCCAAGGATGAACCGGACTTGACATCATTTTCTGACTTCAATCCGACAGAAAATTTGTGGGCAGAACTGAAAAAGCGTGAGCGAGCAAGGAGGCCTACAAACCTGACTCAGTTACACCAGTTCTGTCTGGAGGAATGAAACAAAATTCCAGCAACTTCCTGTGAGAAGCTTCTGAAAGGCTATCCAAAACATTTGACCAAAGTTTAACAATTTAAAGGCAATGCTACCAAATACTAACAAAGTGTACGTAAACCTCTGACCCACTGGGAAAGTGATGAAAGAGACAAAAGCTGAAATAAATCATTCTACCTACTATTATTCTGACATTTCACATTCTTAAGATAAAGTAGTGATCCTAACTGACCTAAGTTAGGGAATGTTTTCTAGGATTAAATGTCAGGAATTGTGAAAAACTGAGTTTCAATGTATTTGGCTAAGGTGTAAGTAAACTTTTGACTTCAACTGTACAGTTACAATTGTAATTTGTTTAAAAGAAGATGCATCACAATGTACTGCTGCCATAAAACATATTTCATGACATATGCCAGTGAAATTAAACACAATGCTGATTGTGATTCCGTAAGATTTTTTCCCCCAATACCTCCTTACAACTTATGTTAGCATTTGGAATTACCCATCTTATCCATTCTGCTCTTCTGGCACCTCACATGTCATCAGCAAAATTAAAAAATCTCAGTGACAGCCCCATAGATTACTTACCTTGCTTCCCTAGCAGCCTAGAACACATTTCATGAGGCCATAGAAATTTACTGAACTTGAAACCCATTAAGACAGATATATAGCTTAGTTGTGCACTTAATATTTTGGCAATATTTGAGTAATATTGTAAATATATCGTTTGATTAAGCATCCTTTGTTGTTTATATAATGCATTGTGGGTAATATGTATAAGTATGCGAATGGCATACGTCATCACACTACCATGTCATAAGTGTGAACCTCGCTAAAGGTAAAAAAGTTTACACGAATCTCTTAGGCTCCCTTGTTTCTCTTTCAATTAGTTTTAATGTTTTGGGGTTACAAACATAACAGCGGTGAGGAGGAAGTTTTAAATAAGCCTGTTGAAATACAGTGACATGTTCAAGTTTAAAAAAAAAATGTGCAGCGAGATGCCTGAATTGGAAAAAAAAGGCAGAAAATGGGCAAATTAACCGGTTCATAAACAGTGAGTATGGGCTGATGATAATCATAGATTTTTAAAAAAGAGCAGAAATGGCTGGCTGCATCAGAAAGATAGATGTGTTCAATTGCACAGTGGATAACTGGCTAATGTATACTGAGTGAATTGAGCAAATGAAATAGCAAATGAAAAGTGAGTGCATATAGTTTACCTTGAAGTTTAACGGCTCCAACCAAACCATCCAAAATGAACTTTGCTGATATTGTGAAAGTAACGCAGGAACATAAAGAACAAAAACCATTGTTAATTGGAGAATGCTTTAGGTTTCATAACTGGACTCAAAAGGAAGAGGAGTCCATTTCAATGTACATGGCTGAATTGAAGAAGCTGTCTGAGCATTATCAGTTCAGTGATAGGCTTAATGATGCACAGAGAGATTGTTTAGTTTGTAGAATCTCATAAGAAAGCTTTCAAAAATGGCTCGTACCTGAAACACACCTCACATTTAAAAGAGCAGTTGAAATTGCTTCATCAATGGAAACAGCAGATAAAGATGCAATTGAGTTGCAGTTAAGAATGAAAGTGAGTGTGGACAAAATTGCAACATCGAAACAGAAACCAGCCTGGCCAAACAAACTGAGTTACTGTCGTAGCAGGGGCTCACATTAACCAGACCAATACAGGTTTAAAGGCAAAACTTGCAGGAAATGCAGCAAAGTAGGGCACATAAAAGAGCATGTCAGGCAGACAGAAATAAATGAACTGTACAGGGAAGAGAAATAGATAAAATGTCAAGTTGCAATTTCAAAAATGGCAATAATCTGCATGCCTTTGATTACAAATCTGATTATGATAAATGTGACACCGGACTAAGTAGCCTTGAGATTTACGTTGTGAAAAGTAAAATGAGCCTAGCAATACTTACATCAGAAGTGAACAGCAAATTAATTAAAATGGAATTAGACACTGTCTTGGTCATTTGTCATTCCACAAAAGGAGTTTGAATGGCATTTCAAAGATACTGAACAGAAACCTGTAGATATCCAACTAAGAACTTACAATGGAGAAAAGCTAACTCCTGTGGGAATGACACTAGTAACAATGAAATTTAACAACTAACAAGTCACATTGAACTTGTATGTGGTAAAAGCAAGAAGGCCAGCGTTGTGGGAGCGTGACCGTCTGAGACAACTACAACTTGATTAGAGATCCATCCACTACTTGGATGTCACATCCCCTATAATAGAGTCATCTGAAAGCGAGTTAATGAAGGTACTGGATGATGCTACAGCTTTGTTCAAGGATGGCATTGGAAATCTCAAACAGATCAAGGGTAAGTGTTACATAAAAATGCCACACCCAAGTTTTACAAAGTCTGTTCAGTTCCTTATGCCATCTGTGATAAAGCAGCCAGTGAACTAGATCGCATGGACATTGAAGGAATTCTTTCCACAGTTGTGTGTAGCCCATGGGTAATGCCAGTCATCCCAGTAGCCAAGAAAAATGGTTCTGTCAGGATCTGTGGTGACGTTAAAGTCACTATCAATCCAGTACTGAAAGTAGATCAATACTCTCTGCCTAGGATAGAGGACGTCTTTGGAAACCTTTCTGGAGGGAACCATTTTAGCAAAGTGGACTTAGTTGAGGCCTACCTACAGATGGAGATGAAAGAAGAGTCCAAATGTTTCTCATCATAAACATTCACAAAAGGCTTTATTTCTATAACAAGCTTATTATTGGAGTAGCACCTGCACTGCATTCTGCCCAAATGTTGCAAAGCTGATCAGGCACTCAGTGTTACCTGGATGACATCATTGTTACCAGTAAGGACAACAAGGAAAATCTCCAAAATCTTAAAACAGTGTTAAAAAGATTAGAAGACTATGGACTCAGAGTACAATGCAACAAGTGTGAATTCTTTAAACCAAGCATCACTTACTGTGGTCACACTATTGACACATAAGAATTACACAAGCGCGCTGAGAAAAATTCAAACAGTGGTAGATGCCTCAAAGCCAAAGGAAGTCACACAGTTTCAGTCCTTTTTAGGATATGTCAATTAGTATAACATGCTCCTGCCAAACCTGGCTACTGTGCTCCACCCCTTGAACTTACTGCCACGGATCGGGAATGAATAGTAATGGACAAAGCAGTGTGAGGTGGCTTTCCAAAAGGTAAAAGAAATGGTGATGTCAGATACTGTACTCATACATTATGATCCACATTGTCCAGTGAAGCTTGCCTGTGACACCTCGCCTTATGGTAAGATGCAGTCATGTCACATGTGAGTGATGGAAGTGTATGCCTCATAGCCCTTGCATCCAGTAACCACTGGGGAGAAAAATTACTTACACATTGGTAAAGAGACCTTGAGTATGGTTTGGGGGGGGGGAGGGGAGTGTAAAACATGTCAGTACTTGTATGGGAGGGAGTTTATCCTCATTACTAATCATCAAGCACTAGTGTCCATTTTCAATTCACATAAGGGTGTTCCACGAACAGCAGCAGTACAGATGCAGCAATGGGCTCTGTTTCCCGGAGGACTCAATTATAAGTCTGAATTTAAGAGGACATCTAATCATGGAAGTGTTTATGGACTTTCCTGTTTACCTTGCTGCTGCTTGTGTGTGGGAAGGGCGGCTTTGGAGTTCTAATGTTTTAACTGTTACTCATTCTTTGGGGCACTCCTCTGTTTTTGTGGATGTCTGTGACAAAAAAGAACTTCAGGATGTATATTGTATATATTTCTCTGACATTAAGTGTACCTATTGAAAAGGATATATCTGAAAAATTTATAAGAGGAACCACCTCTTGACATATTCTCCCTAACGCAAATCAAAAGTCTCCGTGTTACAACTGATTCAAAGGAAAACCAGAAAAGACCCCACATTATCTTAGGTCTACATGGCCACACAAAATGGCTAGAATGTGTAGTAGAAATCCGAGTCACCCCATCTTTATCAGCACTGGGATGAACTTGCCCTTGACAGAGGATGCCTTACAAGGGAATTGAGAGTTGTTGTACTATCCAGGCTGAGAGCTAAATTATTGGAGAAGCTACATGCCGGTCAACTAGGTGTGGTCAAAGTGAAAGCGGTGCCTTAAGCTTTGTCTGGTGGCCTGGGATAGATTAGCAAATTGAGCAGTTTGCCATGCACTGTTAAAGGTGCCAACACGTCCAGAAGATCCCAAGGGCAGCACCTCTCCATCCCTTGGAATGGTCTGCATTGCCCTGGCAGAGGATTCAAGTGGATTTTGCCAGACTATTCATGGGCACAAATTTATTGGTAGTTGTAGATGGCCACAAGTGTTCTCAATAGCCTCCAATATAGCTCTTTTCAAGGATGTGTTCAGTAGTCAGTATCAATGGACCACAGTTTGTTGCCTAACAGTTTCAGTCATTCCTGAAAATGGATGGAATACGTCATATTACATCTGCACCGTACCACCTGACTACAAATGGCTTGGCGGAAAGGTTTGTTCAAAGTCTACTGAATGTGCTGCAAGCAATGTCAACAGAACACACTACACTGGCACTGAATCAGAAGCTCGCCAGTTTCCTCTTTGTTTTTCGCAATGCAGCTACTGCACAACCAACAACTTATCAGCTTTGCTGTTCCTGGGTCGTCCCTAGTGCTCAGGCTTGGATTTTCTCAAATCCAATCTCAGAAGATTTTTTTGCAGGACAAAGAGCTGAGACAAATTGAGCGCTCCTCAACAAGGAGGTTTGATATTTCACTCCTGGACAAGTTGTTGTGATGAAGGATTCCAAAGGTGATCAAAATTGGGTACATGAAAGGGTTAAGAACAGAACTAGACCACTCCCCAACACAGTGGAGATTGCATCTAATGTCATCTGGAGATGACACATTGACCAGTTGAGGAGAGCAGAGTCAATTGTTAGAGAAGAAAGGTGTCTAGAACTGTCAGAGCCACTTCTGCAGT
This sequence comes from Mobula birostris, assembly GCF_030028105.1. Classification (NCBI taxonomy): domain Eukaryota; kingdom Metazoa; phylum Chordata; class Chondrichthyes; order Myliobatiformes; family Myliobatidae; genus Mobula; species Mobula birostris. Next base: position 155,705,495 of record NC_092373.1, read on the forward strand.
GTCACAGTCAATTCCTACAACCATAGTCATACTTTATTGATCCCAGGGGAAATTGGTTTTCGTTACAGTTGCACCATAAATAATTAAATAGTAATATGTAAATTATGCCAGGAAATAAGTCCAGGACCAGCCTATTGGGTCAGGGTGTCTGACACTCCAAGGGAGGAGTTGTAAAGTTTGATGGCCACAGACAGGAATGACTTCCTATGACGCTCTGTGTTGCATCTTGGTGGAATGAGTCTCTGGCTGAATGTACTCCTGTGCCCAACCAGTACATCATGTAGTGGATGGGAGACATTGTCCAAGATGGCATTGTCTCCCATCCACTACATAATGGAGGATCATGGAGGAGGTCCTAGAACCTGAGATTGTTACACAGTCACAAGTTTCACCTGCCAAGCAGAGTGATCCTCCTTATCAAGAAAGACATTACCCATAAGAGTAAGAAATCCTCCACCGCAATTAAATATCTAGGCCCGAATTGGCAAATTTAAAATTTACTATCCCTATCATGAACCAGAGGGGCAAGTCAGCACTGGATAAAGTTAATGCTGACTGCTCTTGTTACCAGTAGGTCTAGCCAGCAAGAGACTGGCCATAGGGAGATCCTGGCCAATGAAGGCATTGTGTTTGCACTCCCTAGATTTTGTTCTCATGCTTTGAGAGCTGGTCTTAATTATTGTTCCCTTACTTTTAGTATGCAATGGATTGTACTCACATTAAAAAAAATATACATTTATATGGGTGTGTATATAGTTGTATAGTATACCGTGTGTAGTTGTAACACACACACACACACACACAATGAGAACAATAGGTTACATACTGGTATTTGAGTTGAATTGTATTCTATATTGATTTGGAGTTTATAGGTAAGCAGAGAGGAGTGTTCTCTATTTAATATTTTAGTAATATTGTAAATATATTGTTTGATTAAGCACTCTTTGTTGTTTACATAACCTTTTGTAGGTTAAATGTAAAAGTGCATAAATGGCATATGTCATCAAGCCACCACATATCAAGTGTGCACCTTGCTAAAAGTAAAAATGAAGTTTACACGCATTTCTCGGGCTCCCTTATTTTCCCTTAGATTAATTTTATGTTTTGGAGTTACAAAATATAACAGGCTTCTTCCCTTTCTTTTCTGATCCTGATGAAGGGTCTTCGACCAAAATGTCGATTGTTTATTCATTTCCATTGATTCTGCTTGACCTGCTGAACTTAGTGTGTGTTGCCCTGGATTTCCATCACCTGCAGGATTTTTTGTGTTTAAGACATTAATTAACTTCTTTTTAATGTAATTTCATTGTATCTCTTCCCGACCTCTCTATCTGTTACATCCTTGGTGAATACAGAAGACAAGTACTCATTTAAGACTCTACCGGTATCTTCTGGCTCCAAGTACAGTTCTGCACTTCAGTGCTTAATGATTCCAGTTCTTTACCATAAATAATCACCCCATTTCTCTTAATACAGGTAGGAAATGACTTGAATTTTTTCTTAATGTTGTTGCCCAGTGATACTTCATGCTGCATTTTTCCCGTTTCTAGCTTCTTTCTTGATTTCACTGCTGCACTTTATGTACATTTGAAGGTCTCTGCATCTGTCCAATGCTTCACTGTTTTTAAATCCAGCCCTCAATGCCTCTTGACACCCAGGGTTCCTTAGACACGTTATCATTACCTTTCACTCCAACTTCCCGTTGTTTCACATTTGGATGATTACCCCTTATCGGTTAGAAATTTACCAGCAAGTTACTGCTCCAGGCCTAATTTTGCCAGGTCTTGTCCTATGACATTGAAGTAAGTCTCTTTCCAACTCAGGACAACCTTTATTTCTTTTCGTTACTACCTCACCCTCATCTCCAAGACGCTCTCACACTTAAAGTTCAACCTTCTTATCTGGGTATATTCCACAATATTATATCCAGTATTCCCCCTTCTGGTAGGACAATCAACATACAAATTGGAAAAAGTCCTGGATGTATTTTGAAAAATTCCTCCCTCTTCACATTAAGCCAATCCCAACTGATAATGGAGAAGCTGGAATCCCCAAACTTCTACAAATTGTCACTCGTACACATCTCTGTGGGTTATCTACACATCTTCTTTATTTCCCACTGAATGTTAGGAGGCTTGCAATTTACCTTCAGCAAAGAGAACATTTTCCCACATACCCACATTCAGTACGTCAGCCTTTTTGGTAATAAGAGAATTGGGAAATTTGATGGACCTGTGAGAGAATAGTCTTCAGGGAAATAAGTGAGGGAACAGGACTGATATGATTTCTCTGATAGCCAACACAGTGGCTCAGTAGGCCAAATGGTGTCACACTACATCATAAAGAAATCTGAGGAAATATGAGAAGAATAAAACAAGAGTTATAGAGTAATCCAACATAAAGAGGCCTTTCGATCAATCATATGCATGCTGACCATCAAGTGTCTGTCTGTACTAATGTCCATTGCCTTTCATGATTTGTTGATTTATGTGGAAGATACTTAAATGCTGTGAGAGCCCCAGTCTCACTTAGCCAGTATGTTCCAGAATATCTCATGGTTGTCAGAGACAACAACGCCGGCACTTTTGACACGGTATTTACCCAACCCTAGGGAGTGGTTACATGCTGCACCAAGTATAAAAATTCAGTGCCGGTTACACTTTCTTCCTCCAGCCTGACCATTACTGAATGGATCAAATTATATGATATGGGCAGAATGGCAGAAAAGAGCTATAAATGACTATAAAATGTCACCCCAACATACAGCTTCCCTCTATAGATGGTCTCACCAACCTTTAGGATCTAAAAATACCCATTTATTTTCAAAAAGACCATTACAAATGGAAGTAGTTAACAAAGGTGTAAGCTTAATGAATTTATATATGCTCACAGTCAACTGTTTGGGGCACTTGCATACCAACAGCCTTGAGTTAGTCAAAAAGCAGAATATAAAACCTTGATACTATAACCTTTCAATAATTGAGTCTACATCTCATAAGACTTACCATTATCCAATGTGTTCACACAACCCCAAATTGTACTTTGTAATCTAGCTGTTAGCTCTTCTTTTTGCAAAGATGTCAACATAGCATCTCTGGTGAGAGAGTCCAGGACAGATGTCACCATCTTCAATTTGTCTCTGTTTTCCTGCTGAGCAAGCCGCTTGAGGAAATAAAGGCGTTTTGCCATGAACTTCCAACGCATCAACTTATCCACAATAACCTAGTTAATGAAAAGTAAATGAAAAGTAGGTGATTGTAATAAAGTTTAACTTTTGATACGTATTATGTAAATCGTTATCAATATATGGTTATATAACATAGCCACACAGCTATAGAATAAGCATTTATAACTTTGCTGATTTAATGTGGTGGTAGTGATTTTCTTCCAGTGTTTTAGACCACAATGGTCTAGTGTTTGGGCTAACTATTGCTGGAAGTTCTCACTGAATTTAAAGTTTATAATAAAACAACTGTTACAATATATCACGTTTCTTTTATGGCTAGTAAATTGCATGAGTGGCAAGCACTTTTCATCTCTATCTAAGAGCATATGTTTAAGAGCTCCAAATTATTTGGATAAGTGATGGATTAGGGTACAGTCAGATTTGGGAACAGCTTCTTTCCAACTGTGATAAGACTGCTGAACGGATCCTGACCCGGATCTGGGCCGTACCCTCCAAATATCCGGACCTGCCTCTCAGTTTTTTTGCACTACCTTACTTTCCATTTTTCTATTTTCTATTTATGATTTATAATTTCAATTTTTAACATTTACTATCGATTTGTAATCCAGGGAGCGGGAAGCACAGAATCAGATATCGCTGTGATGATTGTACGTTCTAGTATCAATTGTTTGGCGACAATAAAGTATAAAGTATAGAATTGTTATTTTTCTTGTAATTTACTGTTCCCATCTTTGTTTGTATTTTTATATAATCACCTATATACATGTAATTGTTCGCAAATTTTCCCAGCAATTATAATACAACTGCCTGTGTAGTTTTATTCTGGAAGCTTTTTAGTTTTCTGTAGCAGGTGTTAGGCCACTTGAATCTGGCTACTTTATTGGTTAGTTGTTATCACTCAAATTTTTGTTATCTCTGGTCTGAGCATGAGTTGCTCATGACAGCTTTTACCTTAGTCTTTTTTTTTGTTTGTTCTTCGTTCTTGTAACACTTAATAAAACTGCTTAGAAATAATAAGCTTTATACCTCACTCTTGACTTCTGAAGAACCTTTGGGTCACAAAAGCACCAAGGTGATGGAAGGAACACCAATGCTGCCATTCAGGTTGATTTCCAGTATTCAATTTGATTTTTTTCTCCAAAGCGGCTTACCTACAGACTTTATCACAATCATAATCTAAACATGAAGTAAGACCTAATTGAAATCAAAAGGTAGATGGCAGAAATCGAAAATAACAACAGAATTGAGAAAGGGGCTTTGACCTGAAGTATTAATCTATTTTGCTTCCTGCAGGTGCTGCCTAACCAGCCGCCTGATCTTTGTTCATCATGCAACAAAGGCTCCCCATGGAAGAAAAGAAAAATAAGCGGAAATTTTCACCAAGCAACTGAGGAAAGTCAATGGTTATCACAAGGAGAATCCTCCAATAGCCAGTTTTATTTGAATACTAAGTAAGATCGGTGTGCTTGTATAAAGTCAGTTGTCAGAGCCCAAGAACATTAACCTTGTGGAACCTCGAACAAATCATATTCAGTTATTATTAATTAATTTTGCTTTCTCATACCATCAGTAGATTGTTCCCTGATGATTTGACTATTTTCAGCTCTAATCAGAATACTCCAACAATGAAGCATAATGCACCAAATTAGAATACTGACAAGGTGGCTAGTCATATTCATTCCACATAAATGCCAAAAATGACCACTATGAACATACAAATCAGTTAACATAAAATGTTGTTACATTCCTGAACATATTTAATTTTTATTTCAATATTTTCCTTCAATGTATAGTGCAGATAAAATGTCAGCTTTGGTTATAACAAGTCAGCCGAGAGACATGTGCCACATAAGCAGTCCATGCCTACATGCAGTATTAATGGCTAGCAGATTTTCTGTCAAGACTAGTATGGAACTTTTATAGTTTGATACATTTCCCATTGAGCTCAGCAATAGTAGAGTGAAGCTGTTAGCAACAAGATTTCTGAGTTTTTAACAACCAAAAGGAACAATTTTGTTCTCCCTAGTCCACAAAAAATCCCTAGAAAAATGTTTCTACCCTTCCTTTTTGATGGGTATACAACCAACTTGTTGATGAAATCTTACTTTGTGGCACTGCCAATAATTTCTCTTTTGTTTTCCAATACCGCACTAATAGCTTGTCTTATTGTGTGCTCCATAGTGCATCACACTGTAGGTCGAATATTGGGGAAATGCTACCTTTGTGAACAAATAGCCTGCAATTGAACTTGTCATTGCTACGAAATAAAGGTTCAAAATGCCTGCACACTGGAATATTTTATTATTGCTACTTACCATGACCCGCAAAGTCAGAGTGTCAGTTAGCATGCTCTCCACCTGGGACATTTTGTCCCCTATGTTTTGCATTATCTCCTTCACAGTGATTTCAGTGAGCTCAGAGTGTTTCAGAAGTATTTCAGTTTGCTGGAAGAATTTACTCATCTGAGAGACAAACAAATAAATGAAAAATAAATCCTTAATTTATCTGCTTGAAGCCCAGGAGACGCAGTGCTGAACATACGTCTAGCAGCCCAGGTGATGTAAATTAAAGTGATCTCAGGTGCCTGTATTCTCATGTGGTGTTGGACGAAACCTTATAGAGTGAAAGCCTTCACTGCGATGTGTATTATTAGATGAAGTGATAACTTGCAATTTGAATTAATCCAAAAATAGTTTTGGAGAACTTAACCTCTGGTGTGTATTACGATGTAGAAAAATACACAAAAGCCACAAAGTACATCATATAAGAAGGTGCTGCATAACCAGGAGGCTATCCCCACTCACGGGGAAAGCTTTGGGAGTAAACTCCAAGGAAAAATCTGGAGCTGGAGTCCCTAAGCAGTCCCACATGGGTCTCATACTGAGATACAATGTGATATACTGTACATATGTGGAAAGAGTCAAAGAACTTGGGGTTAATTCATGATGTCTGCACTGAAAGAGAAGGCATAGTCATGCACTGTTTTGTGATGCTTCTTCAAAGCTCCGCTGAGCTGACATTGGTAATCTGGTGGCCTGTCTTCCGCTTCTGTCTGGGCAGAGTTTGTATGATTCCCTTGTATCTAGATGAGTTTCCACAGGCTGCTCCCGTATCTTCCCATATCCAAAAGATATTATGACAAGTTAATTGAGCACTGTGAATTACTCCTGGTATAGATAAATGCAACAGATTGACACAGAATAGGGGATGATTAGATTACACTAGCTTATTGTCATATACAACAGGGTGAAATCTCCTTTACAACTGCTTCCTCTCATCTTAAATCTACAGTATACAGTCTTGACTTTAATATGACCACCATTGGATTAATGTCCATAAGCTACACAAATTGGATTGTTAAAAATGATAAAGTACATCCGCACACATGCTGCTGATCTATTACGATAAATGAGTTTGCCATGTTGCTGTGATTTACCCATGGATTCCTTATTGTTTGAGAGTTGCACACACCTTTTCTGTATCCTCCCATTTCTTTGAGTTCATCTTGGGAAAGCGGACAAATTTTTAACGACTGAAATGTTAACCTTTGCTAAAATGGAAGGAGGTATGTCCAACTGCATGCCTATTCTTCATCCATGATAACTGCATCAGCAGTTGTGTGAGCAAGGTGAATGTTCAAGTTAATTAAATAGCCTGATCTCATCAGGTCAAGTCACCACTCCTACTATTACTGCATTACAAAACTGCCTCTACACGACCAAGTATTACCTGTTGTATGGCATATTGCAAATAATCTCGTTCATCCCTTTCAATTTCTTCCAAGGTATAAAGGCAATCAGCCTCTTCCCTGTCAGCTACATCTGGCAACACTGACTGATGTTTCTGCAGCAGTTCTTGTAATTCCTTTCAATAAGAACAGTTTTAATTAGTTATTAAAGTTTCTAGATGCAACTGTAAAGAATTGAAGACATGTCCATCAAAAAAGTTACTAGACTTTATTTTTAAAGTTAAAATATATTTCTTATAATATTGATGAATCAATTATGTGGAAAATGATGTTCACCTCACTTTACACTTTTCCATCCACTGCACTTTGACCTAGAAGCTTTTTGCTAGACTATGCAATAACCACCCTAAGGTTGGTCATTATAAAGCACACAGAAGGTTGGCCCACTTTCCTATAAAGATTTTGTCTCTGGCTGCCTGGTAGATATTATGGAATTCCCAGTTGGGAACTGTAGAAGCAACTCATTTCCTACTGTTCAAAAAGATATTGCCGGACTCTATGAGTTAGAACTTTATATTTAAAAACTTCAATTTACCAGAATCAAACTTCAAATGAAACCATTTTAAGTAGTATTCAAAATATTAGTCTAAATTTTTTTCTCAAAATTAAGTATGAATACTTAAATATTTAATCACTTTTTTTCTCTTCTACCAATTCTCAAAGGCAAGAAACCCAAGGATAAAGCTCAGGAACAAAGAGTGATCACTTTTATAAAGATATACAGCATGCTAACATGTTCCTCAGCCTAATGAGCCCATGCCAACTCATTACACTCATGTGGCTAATTAACCTACTAACCTATATGCCTTTGGAAAGCAGAAGGAAACCAGAGCACCCAGAGGAAATCCACACAGCCATGAGAAAAACATACAAAGTCCTTACAGACAGCTGCGGAATCGAACCTGGGTCACTGGCGCTATAATAGTGTTATGCTAATCGCTATGCTGCTGTGGTCCACTTTGCAATATTCCTCAAAATGGTTCACAGGAAGTAAAGAAGCAGACATGTACACAAATCGCAGAGATGTGTTATAGCACTAGGGGATTTTGACATCCCCAATATTAATTTGAATTGTTTTAATGTGAAAGGTGGGACTTTTAGAGGGCATCCAGGAAATTTTTAAGCCAAATCACAGATAATCTGAGTTAGTAATGTGCAGTAATGAATATAGTTTTAGGGAATGTAGCAGGCAAGTGGTGGGAGTTTTGGAAAAAGTGACCTTACTCTGAGATTCAAGTTGGACATTTACAATGTATGAATGGGTTCTAGGAGAATTGGGGAATAGAATATCCTGAGGGTGACAGCTGATGGGGAAAGAAGGCATGCAGGATGACTGCCATCATTAGAAGAGGCTCAGGATATAAGGTTAGGGAGCTTTCATGCAACTTTATAAAACAATGTTTAGGCCACAGCTGCAAAATAAAACTCTAAAGCAACACACACAAAACTCAGTAGGCCAAACAGCATCTATGGAAAAGAGTAAACAGATGACGTTTTGGGCCAAGACACTTCAGAACTGGAAAGGAAGGGGAAGGAGTCAGACTAAGGTGGTGAAAAAACACTTTTTTGTAGCAGACAGAGTGAAGGTGCTCAACAAAGCAGTCTCCCAGTCTCTGTCAGGTCTCACAGTCTACATTGGGCCTCACTAATATTCAGGCCACAATGGGAGCACCAAACACAGTCAGCTCATCTGGAAGGACTGTTCGGGGCCCTGAATGGTAGGGAGGTAGGAGGTGTGGCACTTGTTCTGCTTGCAAGGAGGAGGACCAGGAGGTAGATCAGTGGGGAGGGATGAGCCGACATGGGAGTTGCGTAGGAGCGACCTCTGCAGAAAGTGGAAAGTGATGGGGACAGCAAGATGAGATTAGTGGTGAGATCCTGTTGGAGATGGTAGAGAATTATGTGCTGGATGAGGAGGCTAGTGGGGTAGTAGGTGAGGACAAGAGGAATCCTATCCCTGGTATGGCGGCGGGAGGATGCAATGAGGGCAGATGTGCGCAAAATGGAAGAGATGAGGGTGAAGGTAGTGTTGATAGTGGAGGAAGGGGAACCCCTTTCTTTGAAGGAGGAGGATATCTCAGTTGTTCTGGAATGAAAACCTCCATCCTGGGAGCAGATGCATTGGAGATGGAGGAACTGAGAGAAGGGAATGGCATTTTTAAAAGTGACAGGGTGGGAAGAAGCATAGTCCACATAGCTGTGAGTGTCACTGGGTTTATAAAAGATAACAGTAGATAGACTGCCTCCAGAGATAGAGACAGGGAGATCCAGAAAGGAGAGACAGGTGTTGGAAATGGACCAAGTAAATTTGAGGGCAGGGTGGAAGTTGAAGGCAAAGTTGATGAAGTTGATGAGCTCAGCAAGGATGCAGGAAGCAGCACCAATGCATTTGTTGATGTAGCATAGGAAAAGTTGGGGAGCAATTCCAGGATAGGGTTGGACAATGGACTGTTCTATGTAGCTAACAACAAGGCATATTGGGATCCATGTGAATGCCCAATGCTACACCTTTGGTTTAGAGTAAGTGGGAGGAGCTGAAGGAGAAATTGTTGAAGGTGAGGACCAGTGGTGGTGGTGGAGGGAAACTCTTCAGGTCTGTTGTCCAGAAAGAAGTGGAGAGCTTTAAGGGCCTCCTCATAGGGTATGGAGGAGTGCAGGGACTGGATATTCATAGTGAAAATGAGGGGATTGGAACTTAAAGGTCATTGAAAAGATTGAGAGTGTGTGAAGTGTCATGGATGTAGGTAGGAAGGAACTGAATTGGGGGGGGGGGAGGAGATAAAACTGAGTCAAGATATACAGATGCAATTTCAATGGGACAGCAGGAGACAAAAATGATGGGCCTACCTGGACAGTCAGGTTTGTGGATCTTGTGTAGGAGGTAGAAATGGGAGTTGCAGGGTAAGGGAACTATGAGGTTGGTGGTAGTGGATGTGAGATCACCAGGGTCAATAAGGTCAGTGAAGGTGCAGGAGACAATGGCTTGGTGCTCCTTAGTGGGAGTCCTGTTAAAGGGATGAGCAAGAGGAGGTGTTTGAGAGTTGCTGTCTGGCCTCAGCAAGGAGGAGGTCAGTCCACCAGACTGCGACAGCAACCCCCCCCCCCCCCGTCATTATCTGCAGGTTTGATGGGGAGGATAGGATTGGGATTAGTGCAGATAAAGCAGAGAGCAGCCTGTTCAGAGGAAGTGAGGTTAAAATTGGAGAGAGGAGTGTTAAAGTCAAGACAGATGATGCCTCATTGGCAGTTAGCGATAAGAGAAAATGATCTAGAGCAGGTAAAAGACCAGAGCGGGGTGTCCAGGAAGAGGAGGAAGGTTGAAGACGAGGGAAAGGGTCATCGGTGTGGGCTGGAGAGTCTTTGCCAAACAAGTAGACATGGAGACGGAGGCGGCGGAAGAAGAGCTCAGTGTTATGGCGGGTGGACAAAGGTGAAGCCCTAACTGAGGTCAGAATGTTCTGCTTCAGAGAGGGGAAGGTCAGAGGGAATCAGGCAATAAAACTCTGATCATTTGCTGAATGTTTGGAAATCCTGATGGTTCAGCATTTGGTTCACTGGGTAACATTCTCCCTTGAGACTTAACAGAGTCACGGTTCCTACTCTTGCAACTAACTGGAAACCTGGTACATCCTCCACCTGGACTCACCATGAACCTGGTTCACATACAATATTCCCGAGTCTTACTGGCCTCACTGGGGGATGCTATTACAATGGAACATTTAAAAAAATCGAATTAAAAGTGTGTTGGATCATCCAATGGTCTGGAAAAATTTGCCAGTCTGACACAAAAGTCCTGAGTATGGCACAGTACAGTCCTGGCTGCCAAAGTACAAGAAGAAAAAGACTGCCCTGGAGAAGGTGTAGACAAGATACACCAGGATGTTATCTGAAAAGTAGCATTTTGATTGAGGAGAGACTGTATAGGCTGGAGATAGGGTAGATCATGGGAATATTTTCCTCACGGCAGAGTATTTAAAACTAGAGGGAATAGATTTAAAATGTAAGTTATGGCTTACAGGGAATCTGAAGTTTTTTTTATATATTAGAACCTGGGACACACTGCCTGAATGAAGTGTAGAGGCAGGTAGTCTCACGATTAAAAAGTATCTAGATGAGCATTTGAGTCATCAAGGTATAGAAGGTTATTGATCAGTATAGATGGGCACTTGATGATTGGAATAGAAACAGTGGGCCAAAAGGCCTGCCTCTGCTCTGTATGACGCCATGAAATTTTTCTGAAACCTCAAGTGACCATCAGGTTTGACCAGCCAAAAGTAATCATTATTTTATATAGAGCAACTGGGAGGAGGGCTCCTCAGTTAACATACATATACAACACTGCACTATTACATTAATGCCAATGGCTATTCACTCTGATAAGGAAAGCAGAAGAGACTGCATGAACATTACCTTCTCTTTCATGGAAAGAAAATCCCTGTAGACATTCTCAGCAATTTTCTCTCTTAAATACAAATTATTCAGTTCCATTCTTAATAACTGAAGAAATATCTAAAGAAAAGAAATTGATGAATTCAGAGCCCCAGGGTAGTTAAAAAATGACATAGGCAGCATAATGTAGCAGTCTAAAATGTCCACCTGCTTCAAGTAGGCTTTAATTATGCCAGTGCCCAAGCAGAACATGGTAACCTGCCTCAATGACTACCATCCAGTTGCACTTACATCAACTGTATGATGTGCATTGACAAGTTGGTGATGAAACAGAGTTCTGCCTGAGGAGCAACTTGGAACCGCTCCAATTTGCTGACAGTCACAACAAGTCAACAGCAAATGCAATTTCATTGGCTCATCACTCATTGGAACATTTGGACAGTGAAGATGCATATTCCATGAAGCTCTTCATTTTCTACAGCTCAGTATTCAATACTATCATCCTCTCAAAAATAATCAATAAGCTCCAAGACCTAGGCCTCAATACTTCCTGGCGCAACTGGATCCTTGATTTCCTCACTTGCAGACCCCAGTTGGTTTGGATTTACAACATCTCCCCCACAATCTCCATCAACACAGGCACACTACAAGGCTGTGTGCTTAGCTCCCTGCTCTATTCATTTTACACTTGTGGTTGTGTGACTTAGGTACAGCTCCAATGCTATATTTAAGTTTGCTGACATCACTACTGTTGTTGGCTGAATCAAAGATGGGGATAATCAGCATATAGGAGGGAGATTGAAAATCAGACTGAATGGTGGCACGACAATAACCCCTCACTCACTGTCAGCAGAACCAAAGTGCTGATTATTGACTACAGGAGGAGGAAACTGAAGGTCCATGAGCCAGTCCTCATCAGGCTATCAGAGGTGGTGAGGGTCAGCAACTTTAAATTCCCTAGCATTGATCATTTCAGAGGACCTGTCCTGGTTCCAGCACATTAGTGCCCTTACAAAGAAGGGACAGTAGCACCTCTACTTTCTAAAAAGTTTGTGAAGATTCAGCATGTCATTTAAAACTTTGACAAACTTCTATATACGGACTGGTTGCATCACAGTCTGGTATGGAAACACCAATGCCCTTGAATGGAAAAGCCTACAAAAAGTAGTGGTACAGCCCAGACCATCACAGGTAAAGCCCTTCCCACCACTGAACACATCTACAAGGAGCACCGTGACAGGACAGCAGCGTCCAACATCAAGGGCCCCCCCACCACTGAGGCCAGCTTCCTTCTAGATGCTGCCATCAGGTCGATGATACAGGAGCCTCAGGACTCACAGCAGCAGGTTCAGGAACAGTTATTGTCTCTCAACCATCGGCTCTTAAACCAGAGGAGATAACTTCATTCAACCTTAATTGACCCAACAATAAACTGTTACCACAATCTATGGATTCACTTTCAAGGACTCTTCATTTCATGTTCTCAATATTTATTGCTTAGTTATTTATCATTATTTAGTTTAGTTTATTTTTCTCTCTTTGTATTTGTACAGTCTGTTGACTTTTGTACAGTGGTTGTCCATCTTATGTGCGGTTTTTCATCGATTCTATTGTCTTTCTTAGTATTTACTCCGAAAGGCTGCAAGAAAATTCATCTCAGGGTAGTATATGGTGAGATACATGTACTTGGATAATAAAATGACTTTGAACTTTTAAGAAACATGAATTATGATTTTTTTCCAATCTCGCTCACTCCCCAAGTTATGGTAGGGTTCTCTTCCTGTGAATTGTTTGTCCCCTGAACAATTCACAAGTTAGATTTATGACTGCAGACTGCGCTCCTACATGGCAGAAGATGCCTTCAGCCCCGAAACACTTGTCCAGTCTTCCATTTGCTATATGTACGGTCTGTACACAAGCTTGGCATTCACAAGTTGGGTGGACCTGATATATTGGTGGGTAAAGAGTGGTACAGTCTGTATGGCCTTACATAGAGAACAATGCAGTCTTAGAACATTGCAAAAGAGGCTAATGCACAAACTGCAATGAGTTATGCATGGTGAGACCCTGAGATAGGTCATATTGAAATTCTTCAAATCCAAGAGCATTGTTCTTGTAAAATTCTTGTCCTGGCATCTAAAATGAGACCATGATATGGTCAGATGAGAAGTCTGCCATATTTCACTTCAGCCAACACAATGATACCTATATTTTTCTTGTTTTAGGTATTTAACATCCACTTTAGTTCCTTAACAAATGTAGACCTACCGTACATTTTTCTTGATGCATGTCTGTATCTAATTGTCTCAAGTCTTGCAGACTAAGTCTGTACAGGCCAAGATCTGCCTCAGGACTGTTAAATATGAAGAAAAGACGTAAGAAGTACAAACAAGCAACACCAAATAATAGGAAATAAATTTTGAAAAGCTAGAAGTTATGTGTGAGGTTATTACTTGCCTGGCCCAGAACCATTGCCATGGTTCGAGGGCCAGCCTTCCACTTGGAACTCAGCTGCCAGTGGATGACATTGCTTATGGCAGCTCAGTCTACGTGGCTGGCTGTGCTGACAGACCAGCAGCAGAAGCAAGGTGAAGTGCCAGATCCAGCTTTCAAAGCTGCTACTGTTATTCATATTTTTAACATTCACAAATATTCAAGTACCACAGAAGACTTGTAGAGTAAGTTATAATAGAAATGATTAAAAAATTAAAATGTTAAAATAACACACTTGAACACTTTAACTCATTAAAATCAAATAAAAATCTGGAGCTAATTTTCTCCCCAAACTTCCATTCTGATTTCAATGGGCTAGCTGCAAGTTTATTGGACAGATATCCCAACCCAAAAGCTGGAAAATCCACAGACACTGGCACCACCCTAACAGCCTCTCACAAACAGACCCCAGGTGGAAGGCTGGGGCACACACGCCTTTTCAGCAGAGGCCAGTTATGGCCTTATCTACCAGTAGATCTAGTCAGATCCTGGTGGATGGTCTCAATTATTTTAAAATGAGGGCTTCATTAAACGTGTACGTATGATTTTAAACTAATTCAGATGATCTAATTTTTCATCTAAGATTAGAAAATTAGAAATACTTCAGCAAATGCAAGGACCAAATTAAATTTGTATTGTTTGACTCTATTTTGCCGTGGCCAAGTGGTTAAGGCATTGGACTAGCTACCTGAAGGTGGTGAGTTCGAGCCCAGCTGAGGAACATGTTGTGTCCTTGAGCACGGCACTTAATCACACATTGCTCTGCGATGACACTGGTGCCAAGCTGTATGGGTCCTAATGCCCTTCCCTTGGACAACATTGGTGTTGTGGAGAGGGGAGACTTGCAGTATGGGCAACTGCTGGTCTTCCACACAATCTTGCCCTTGCCTTGGAGAGTGAAGACTTCCCAGGCGCAGATCCATGGTTTCGCAAGACTAACAGATGCCTTTAATTTATTTTGCATGACTAAATTCACACGACCTCATGAAATTCATTTTTATAGCCACACATTTATATCTAGTAAACATGCATTGAAAATAATCTACCTTGAATAGCCCAGTATTTCTGGGAAGAATGTTATCATTAAAACTTTTGTATCCTCATTATACATTTTAGGATCCAGTGGTGAATAATTCCCTGCAAAATAATTGCTATTTCCTTCTTCCATTTCACCAGGTGCCTCAGAGCCCGACAGAACAAAATCTTCTTTTGCCCTTTTGCTGTAGTCTTGTTGTTTGAAGTTCTCTAACAGAGAAGGGTTAGAAGATCCATCTGCTAATGGCTGCAATAAAATGCACACAAAATATTAATAATTAAGTAATATAACATTTACGCAACATTGTGATAAAATAATAAATTATCCCATGTGGCTTGAAAGGAGGAGAAATTTTATTGAGGTTGGTGAACCTGTGGAATTTTCTCCCACATGGAAGGTAACTGTAACTGTTACTGTCTACAACAGATGTATCACTTGAATATAGGCTGCAAAATATAGATTGATTTTTAGACACAAAAAGCATCAAAGAATATGGGAAAAAATGAGAATATGTTGCCAAGATAGAGGATCAGTTAATGATGGTATTGAATGACATTTCAGGCTTGATCGGCTGACTGGCCTATTCCTTTACCTATAACAACAGGAATTCTGCAGATGCTGGAAATTCAAGCAACACACATCAAAGTTGCTGGTGAACGCAGCAGGCCAGGCAGCATCTCTAGGAAGAGGTACAGTCGACGTTTCAGGCCAAGACCCGCCTGAAACGTCGACTGTACCTCTTCCTAGAGATGCTGCCTGGCCTGCTGCGTTCACCAGCAACTTTGATGTGTGTTCCTTCACCTATATTCTGGTTTGCTATGTGGTGAATACCATTTTGAATTTTAATCATTTAACTTGGTTCGTTCTAATTATTTCAAATTGACATCTAACATGATGCAGAACACCAGAAACTGGGTGACAGTCAGGAAGGGGAAAGTGGTTCAGGAGCCAGTGCAGAGTACCCCTGTGGCTATCCCCCTCAACAAAAGGTATTTTATTTTGGATACTGTTGGGAGGCGGGGTGGGGGTTGACCTTACAGAGGAAAGTCACAGTGGTTGTGTCTCTGCACTGAGTCTGGCTCTGTGACTCAGAAGGGAAGGGGGGAGTGTGAAAGGCATGCTGTGGTGATAGGGGATCATTAGAGGAATGGACAGCAGGTTCTTTGAGCGAATACAATATTCCCAGATGGTATGTTGCCTCCAGGGTGCCAAGGCTAAGGACATCTCGGATCAAGTCCTCAGCATTCTTAAGTGGAAGGGTGAACAGCCAGTGGTTATGGTCCATGGACAGTGCCTATAAAAAGTATTCACCCCCTTGGAAGTTTTCATGTTTTATTGTTTAACAACATTAAATCACAGTGGATTTAATTTGATCTCTACAAAGTGATCTAAATTAATTACAAATATAAAACACAAAATAATTGATTGCATAAGTATTCACCCCCTTCAAGTCAGTATTTAGTAGATGCACCTTTGTCAGCAAATACAGCCTTCAGTCTGTGTGGATAGGTCTCTATCAGCCTTACACATCTGGACACTGCAATTTTTTCACATTCTTCTTTACAAAACTGCAAACTTTTCAAGTCCAGCTATAAATTCTCAACTGGAATTCTGACTTGGCCATTCCAGGGCATTAACCTTTTTTGATTTTAAACCATTCCTGTGTAGTTTTGGCTTTATGCTTGGGGCCATTGTCTTGTTGGAAAACAGATCATCTCCCAAGTCACAGTTCTCTTGAGGACCGCATTAGGTTTTCCTCCAGGATTTCTCCTGGCCACTTAGTCTGATGGCCAGAAAGCTCAATTTTGGTTTCATCAGACCACAGAACCTTCTTCCAGCTGACTTCAGAGTTTCCCACATACCTTCTGAAACTCTAGCCAAGATTTCATGTCATTTTTTTTTTTCCCCCAACAGTGGCTTTCTCTTTGCCACTCTCACATAAAGCTGCGACTGGTGAATCACCTGGGCAGCAGTTGCTGTATGTGCAGTCTCTCCCATCTCAGCTTCTGAAGCTTGTAACTCCTCCAGAGTTGTCATAGGTCTCTTGGTAGCCTCCCTCACTTGTCAGTTCATTGGCTATATTTAAGAGGGAGTTAGATATGGCCCTTGTGGTTAAAGGGATCAGGGGGTATGGAGGGAAGGCTGGTGCAGGGTTCTGAGTTGGATGATCAGCCATGATCATACTGAATGGCGGTGCAGGCTCGAAGGGCCGAATGGCCTACTCCTGCACCTACCTCTTCTTGTACGGTCACTCAGTTTTTGAGGACGGCCAGATCTAGCCAGATTTACAGCTGTGTCATATTCTTTTCATTTCTTGATGATTGACTTAACTGTACTCCAAGAGATATTCAGTGACTTCAAAATTTTCATTTCTCATTTCCTGACTTGTGCTTTTCAATAATCTTTTTCTGGAGTTGCTTGGAGTGTTCTTTTGTCTTCATGGTGTAGTCTTTGCCAGGATACTGACTCAACAGCAGTTGGACCTTCCAGATACAGGTGTATTTTTACAGCAATAAATTGAAGCACCTTGACTGCACACAGGTTTAGATATAGCTAGGACATTTTAACTAATTATGTGACTTCTAAAACTAATTGGCTGCACCTGTGATGATTTGGTGTGTCATATTAAAAGGGGGGGTGAATACGTATACAGTCAATTATTTTGTGTTTTATATTTGTAATATAGATCACTTTTATAGATCTGTTTTCACTTTGACATGAATGAGACTTTTTCTGTTGATCAGCATCCAAAGAGCTAAATTATATCTACTAGGATTCAATGTTGTAAAACAATAAAACATAAAAACATCTGGGGGGGGGGTGAATACTTTTTATAGGCACTCCAAGTACCAATGACATGGGTAGGACGAGTGATGAGGTTCTTCATAGGGAGTTCAGGGAGTTAAGTACTAAGTTAAAGGGCAGGACCTCCAGAGTTGTGATCTCAGGATTGCTACCTGTGCCACATGCTAGTGAGGCCTGAACTAGGACGATTATACAGTTCAATAAATGGCTAAGAGGTTGGTGTAGGATAGGAGGAAGGGCATACGATTTTTGGATCACTGGGCTCTCTTCCAGGGAAGGTGGGACCTGTACAGAAGGGACAGTTTGCACCTGAACAGGGTGGGAGGGGGGGATTTTGTCAATGCTGCGCGGTGGGGTTTAAACTAGAATTGCAGGGGGGTGGCTACCAGAGTGCCAGAACAGTTAGTGGGGAGGTTGCGGAGCAGATGTTGGTAAGACCTCAAGTAAATTTAGGAATTTAAAAATCGAGCATAGGGCAACTGGTGTCCTGAGCTGTCTGCGTATATTTCAATGCGAGAAGTATCATAGAAAAGGTGGGTGATAGTGCTGAAGATGAGGTAGCTGGTTTACAGATAGAGGTGATTTGTAGTCAGGAGAGGCTGTTGATAGGCAACATTGAGGTCAACAGGATGAGGTGCAATGGAAAAAGGAGACAAAATCGAAAGGGATGAATACAGGACTGAAGGTGTTATATTTGAAAGCATGCAGTATACAGAATAAGGTAGATGAACCTCTGGCACGGTTGCACATTGATAGATATGATGTTGCAGTTATCACTGAATCAAGGCTGAAATGAGATTATAGCTGGGAACATAATGTCCAAGGATGCACATTGTATTGAACGGACGGACAGGATGGTAGAGGGGGTGTTGGTAAAAAATGAAGTCAAATTATTAGAAAGAGGTGACACAGGAGTGGAAGGTGTTAAATCATTGAGGCTAAAGCCAAGAAACTGCAAGGGTAAAAAGACCCTGATTGGAGTTGTATACAGACCCCTAAACAGTAGTAAGGATGTGGTCTACAAATTACAATGGGAGATAGAAAATGCATGCTAAAAGAGCAACGTTACAATAGTCATGAGATATTTCAATATGCAGGTAGATTGGGAAAATCAGTTTGATGCGGGATTTTAAGAGGGGAAATTCCTAGAATGCTTAAGGAGATGGCTTTTTAAAACAACTGGTGGTTGAGCCCACTAGGAGATCAGCCATTCTGGATTGGATTGGATGAGTTGGTTTCGATTAGAGAACTTAGGGTAAAATTATGATTGAATTCACCCTGACATTTGAGAAGGAGAACCTAAAGACAGATGTATCAGTTTTACAGTGGAGTACAGGGAATCATAGAGGCACGAGAGAGGAGTTATTAAGAACCGATTGGTTAAAAACACTGGCAGGGATGACAACAGAGCAGCAGTGACTGGAATCTCTGGAAGCAATATGGAAGGTATGGGAGATATACATGCCAAAGAGGAAGAAGTATTCTAAAGGCAAAATGACACAACCGTGTCTAAGAAGAGAACTCAAAGCCAACACAAACGCCAAAGAAAGGGCATAAAATAGAGCAAAAAATAGTGGTAAATTAGAGGATTGAGAAGCTTTCAAAAACAAACAGAAAACAACTACAAAAGTCATTAAGAAGGTAAAGGTGGATTACAAAAGTAAGTTAGCCAATAATATTCAAGAGGATACCAAAAGTTTCTTCAGATATATAAAGTGTAAAAGAGAGGTCAGAGTGGATATCGGACTGCTGGAAGACTATGTTGGACAGGAGGTAATGGGGGACAAGCAAATGGCGGATGAACTTATAAGTATTTTGCATCAGTCTTCACTGAGGAAGACACTAGCAGTATAGTGAAATTCCATGTGTCAGGCATCATGAAGTGTGTGAAATAACCATTACTAGATGGAAGGTTCTTTGGAAACTGAAAGGTCTGAAGGTAGATAAGTCATCTAGACATATAGTATCTAGACATGATGTATACCCTAGGGTTCTGAAAGAGGCGGCTGCAGAGACTGTGGAGGCATTAGTAATCTTTCAAGTATCACTACCTCCTGGAATGGTTCCAGAAGACTGGAAGATTGCAAATGTCACTCCACAAAAGAAGGGAAAGAGGCAGAAGAAAGGAAACTATAGACCTCAGTGGTTTGGAAAATGTTGGGAGTCGATTATTAAGGATGAAGGCTCAGTGTATTTGGAAGCACATGATAAAATCGGCTGTGGTCAGCATGGTTTCCTCAAGGGAAAATCTTGCCTGACAAATCTGTTGGAATTCTTTGCAGGAATAACATGTAGGGTAGACAAAGGAGAATTGGTGGGCGTTATTTACTTGGATTTTTAGAAGGCTTTTGACAAGGTGCCACATGTGAGGCTGCTTAACAAGCTACTAGCCTGGTATTACAGAAAAGACTCTAGCATGGATAAAGCAGCGGCTGATTGGCAGTAGGCGAAGAGTGGGAATACAGAGAGCTTTTCTGATTGGCTGCCAGTGACTAGTGGTGTTCCACAGGGGCCTGTGTTGAGACCAATTCTTTTTAGGTTATATGTCAGTGATTTAGATGATGGAACTGATGGCTTTTTTTGAAGGTAGGTGGGGGGCAGGTAGTCTTGAGGTAGTAGATAGACTACAAAGGGACTTAGATTAGGAGAGTAGGCAAAGGATTGGCAGACGAAATAGCGTCAGGAATTGTATGGTCATGTACTTTGGTAGAAGAAATGAAAGGGTTGCCTATTTTCTAAATGGAGAGAAAAAGCAAAAAAACCTGAGACACAAGGGGACTTGGGAGACCTTGTGTAGGATTCCCTAAAGGTTAACTTGCAGGTTGAGTCTGTGGTGAGGAAGGTAAATGCAATGTTAGCAGTCATTTCAAGAGGACTAGAATACAAAAGCTAGGATGTAATATTGAGACTTTACAAAGCACTAGTGAAGCCTCACTTGGAGTATTGTGAGCAGTTTTGGGCCCTGTATCTTAGACAAGACATACTGAAACTGGAAAGGGTTCAAAGGAGGTTCACAAAAATTATTCCAGGATTGAATGGCTTGTCATATGAAGGGTGTTTGATGGACCTGGGTCCGTATTCACTGGAATTCAGAAGAATGAGGGGTGACCCTATTGAAACCTATCAAATGGTGAAAGGCCTTGTTGGAATGGATGTGGAGTGGATCTGGTGGGAGCACCTAAGACCAGAGGACATAGCCTCAGGATAGAGGGGCGTCCTTTTAGAGTGGAGCTGAGGAAGAGTTTCTTCAGTCAGAGAGTGGTGGTGGATCTGTGGAATTCTTTGCCAAGGGCAGCTTTGGAGCCAAGTCTTTATGTATGTTTAATGCAGAGGTTGATGGATTCTTGATTGGTCAAGGTATGAAGGGATATGGGGAGAAAGCAGGATAGTGGAGCTGGGAGGAAAATTGGATCAGCCATGATGAAATGGCGGAGCAGCCTCATTGGGCCAGATGGCCGGATTCTACTGTATCTTCTGGTCTTATTGTCTTATAAGCTAACCAAT
Organism: Mobula birostris; assembly: GCF_030028105.1. Taxonomy (NCBI): domain Eukaryota; kingdom Metazoa; phylum Chordata; class Chondrichthyes; order Myliobatiformes; family Myliobatidae; genus Mobula; species Mobula birostris. The sequence goes on from NC_092373.1 coordinate 155,726,657, forward strand.
TGTGCAGCCTGATTCTTCAAAAACATATTCCAGGAGTACATGCATTTTATCAGTCTAAAGGTAATCATTCACAAAAAAGTGAAAATCTGCAGATGCTGGAAATCCAAGCAAAACACACAAAATGCTGGAGGAACTCAGCAGGCCAGGCAGTATCTATGGAAAAGAGTACAGTCGACATTACGGAACGAGACCTTTTATCAGGACAGTTGAAGGGTCTCAGCCCAAAATGTCAACTGTACTCGTTTACATAGATGCTGCCTGGCCTGCTGAGTTCCTCAGCATTTTGTGTGTGTTAAGGTAACCATTGCTAGATATGAATGAAAAGGAAAAGAATATTCAGCTTGGTATTGAATGGCAATAATTGTTACTGTTTATAACAACAAATGCATCACTTACCCTAAATTTTTGATTAATGGGATATATGATTTTTGCTTTCAATGCAAAAGCAGCCACATTACTGTTGATTGATAATTCATCTTCCTGTAAAGCAACATATATTAGCATATCACAACACACTCTACGGTAGAAGCACTTAAGTTCCCTAACTTTTGTAGGTAGCTCTGAACATAATAAAGATTACACAAGTCATGAAGGTAGATTACAGCCGGGAACTCTACATCCAAGAATACATACCCTATCAAAAAGAGAGGCAGGTGGGCAGAGAGGGTGGAGTGACTCTTCTGATAAAAATACGAAATCAAATCCTTGGCAAGAAGTGACATAGGATCAGGGAATGTAGAATATTTGTGGGTAGGGCTAAAAGAAACTGACAGGAGTTATAGACACACTTCCGAATAATGGCCAGGATATGGGATACAAATTGCAACAGGAGACAGAAAACATGTAAAAAAGGTAATGTTATGATGGTCATAGGGGATTTCAATATGTATGTCTATTGGGAAAATCAGGTTGACAGTGAATCTCAAGAGAAGTAACTTGTGGAATGCCAGTGAAGTAATTCGAGCAGCTTGTGGTTCACGAGGGAAAAGCCAATGCAGGAGTTGGTGTTGTGCAATGAATCAAATTTGATTAGGGACCTCAAAGTAAAGGAACCCACACAGAGTGCTGGAGGAACTCCACAGGTCAGGCAGCATCTATGGCAAGGAAGCAACAGTTGACATTTCAGGCCTGGACCCTTCATCAGGACTGGGAAGGAAGGGGGAAGAAGTCAGGATAAGAAGGTGGGGAGAAGGGAAGGAGCACAAGCTAGCAAGGTGATAGGTGAAACCAGATGAGGGGGAGGTGGATGAAGGAAGAAGCTGTGAGCTGATAGGGGAAGAGGTGAAGGAATAACAAGAAATCTTATTGGAGGGAACAGTAGACCATGAGAGAAAAAGGAAGAGGAGGGGCACCAGCGGGAGGTGATGGACAGCTGAGAAGAAAAGGGGTAGGAGGGGAGGCCAGAATGGGAACTGTAAAAAGAGAGAAGGGGTAGTGGGGAGAAATCACCATTAGTTAGAGAAATTGATGATCACACCATCAGGATGAGGGCTACACGGGCATTATATAAGGTGTTGCTTCTCCAATCCGAGTGCAGCTTTAGATTGTGGCCGTCGAGGAGGCTATGGGTCGGAATAGGAAAAGGAATTGAAATAGGTGACCTCTGGGAAATCCCGCTTTTTGTGGTGGATGGAGCAAGGTGCTTGTCAGAGTGGTCACCCAACCTATATTGGATCTCACTGATGTAGCAGAGGCTGCACCAGGACCTCCAAATACAGCAGTTGAAGCTGACAAACTCAAAGGTGACGTGTCGCCTTACCTGGAACGACCGCTTGGGGCCCTGAATAGTGCTGAGAGAGGGAGAAAGTGTAGCAGCAGGTATAGCACTTGTCATGCTTGCAAGGATGTTTCAAGAGGGAGATCAGTGGGGATGGAGGAGTGGAGAAAAGAGTCACATAGAAAGCGATTTCTATGGAAAGTAGAAAATGGGGAGGGGAGGAAAGATCTGCTTGGTGCTAGGATCCTGTTGTAGATGGTGAAAAGTATGAAGAATGATGTGCTGGATATGGAGGTGTGTGTAGTGGTGGTAAGGGTCAAGGTAGACTTAGGTCGGTTATGGCAGCATAAGGATTGGGTGAGTGCAGATGTGCGGGAAATGGAGACCTGGGTGTTACCAGGGAAGAGATAACACCCTGTTACTTGAAAAAAAACGCTATTCTCTTTTCTCAGTTCCTCTGTCTCCGTTGCATCTGTTCTCAGGAGGAGACTTTCCATTCTAAAACAACTGAAGTGTCCTCCTCCTTCAAACAACTGGGTTTCCCTTTCACCACAATCGATGCTGCCCTCACATGCTCCTTTGACAAGGTGCCACACATGAGGCTGCTAAACAAGACAGGATAAGTACTGGCAGGATAAAAATTATGCTGATAGTAGAAGGCAAAGGGTCAGAATAAATGGAGCCTTCTCCATTTAACAGTGGTCAGTGCTGGGTCCACTGCTTTTTGCATTTATATGTTAATTATTTGAAAGACAGAAAGGGGTGTATTTGAAAGGGGTGTATGGGGTGTCAGGGAGAGGTATCACCTCTGGTGGGGTAACATGTCGCGTCCTTTTCAAGGCGGTTAGTCCACCTTTGGTCCCCAACCGGCACTCAGCTCTCACCTGTGGCTCCCCGTAGCTGTTTGCATGCGACAGCGGCCACACCCCGGGCAACGGCTTCGACAAGCCAGCTAAACCAGGTGAGGGTAGCCGACGGGTCTCAAACCCTCGGTGAGATAGGGAGTTGTCTATCCCAGCATGTGAAAACAGACTCCGGCGGATTGAGCGGACGAGACCAATGGAAGGTCCAACGGTCACAAAGGCGGTCTCTGCAAGCGTCGTGGAACGTGTAGAGCAGGACAAGACACAGAAGACATCCTGGTCATCCACTGCGCCTAGTCCCATCTCCAGCCGTCTCGACTCTGTCTTGCCACTGGATCCAGATGGGAATTGGGAAGAGAGAGTGAGGCTGACGCTGCGCAACTCTCCCTCACTTAAATCCAAGTCACGCGCTAGTCTCGACACCATCATTATGGTGTCGAGGTCCTCATCGACGTACGATGGACGAACAACAACAACATTTGAAAGGCAGAAATGATAGCTTTGTAGCCAAATCTGTGGATGATACAAAGAAAGGTGGAGGGGCAAGTAGTGTTGAGGAAGCAGGGAGTCTGCAGAAAGACTTCCATAAGCTGGGAGAATGAGCAACTAAGCAGCAAATAGAATACAGTGCAGTGAATTGTATGGTCATGCACTTTGGGAGAAGCAATAAAGGCATAGACTATTTTCTAAAAGAGGAGTAAATTCAGAAACTGAAGGTGCAAAGGGACTTGGAAGTCCCAGTGCAGTATTCCCTTAAGATTAACTTGCAGATCGAGTCTGTAGTAAGGAAGGCAAATGCAAACATAGCATTCCCTTTGAGAGGACTAGAATATAAAGGCAAGGATGTAATACTGAGGTTTATGTGGAGTACCGTGAGCAACTTTGGACTCCATATCTATGGAAGGATGTACTGGCATTAGAAAGAGTCCAGAGAAGATTGATGATAATAATCTTGGGGATGAAAGGGTTAACATATGTTGTGCATCTGATGTCTCTGAGCCTCTACTCACTGGAGTTTAGAAGGAAGGTGGGGTGGGGGGTGGTGATCCCACTGAAACCATCTGAATATTGAAAGGCCTGGACTGAAGAGACATGGAAACGATGTTTCCAGTAACGGGAGAGTCTAGGATCAGAGGATACAGGGTAAAAGGACGTCCCTTTACAAATAGAGGTTTAGGATCTGGGGAATTCATTGTCACTGGTAGCTATAGAGGCCAAGACATTGGGTATGTAGATTCTTGCTTAGTATGGGTGTCAAATATCATGAGGAGAAGGCAGGAGAATGGGTTTTGAAGGGTGAAAATAAATCAGCCACAATTGAATGACAGAGCAGACTCTCAGGGTTGAATGGCCTAGTTCTGCACCCTTATCTTATCAATTACGATATAGGCAAATGTTCCAATTACAACTGATAAAAGCTCAATCTTAGAATTCCAACAGAATTCCGTGACCTTTGTGTTATTCAGGAATGAAGTAATAACATGAAGAACAAACCACATTTCCAATCCGCAATACGCAGACAACAATGAAGTTTCAGAAAACTATTAGGAATCATTTACTTTTAAAACTGATAACACATTTATTTTAAATTTTACTTCCATGATTAATGGTGTTCCACAGGGATCCATCCTGGGACCTCTGCTATTTGTGATATATGTAAATGACCGGAATGAAAACATGGATGGGTGTATTAGTAAGTATGCAGTTGAGACAAAGATTGGTGTTACAGATAGCGTAGAAGATTGTTGAAGGATGGAGTGATACAGTAGATCAGGTGCAGATGTGGGTGAATTGAGAGATATAATGAAAATAAATAGTATGCTGTTAATGGCAACATCCTTAACAATATTGATGTTCAGAAGGATACTGGATTTCTTCCCCCTCTGAATGCACTGTGCTCCACTCCCAATATCAAAATTTACAAGTATTTCTGATTCAGAACTCTGAGATTGTGACAAACCACTATCCACATGCTGTCTCAAACCTATCCCTACCACACTTTTTAAGGGCTCTTTTAATAGTGTTTTCAATTCTGTTAGAAGAACTATCACACATCTCTTGAAATTTGAGATTTTTCAGATGCCTTCAAAATTGCAGTTATCAAACCCCTACTTAACAATTCAAACCTAGATAGGCTGACTACAGGCTTATATAAAATTTTCCCCTCCTGGGCAAGATTCTTGAGAAAGTTATTCTCATGCAACTCAATAACATTCTGAATGAGAACAATACTCTAGAGAAATTTCAGCCAGGTTTTAGAGCAAACCACAGCATGAAATAGCCCTTACCAAAATTGTCAGTGACCTTAGGCTTAGCACTAATGCCAATAGGATCTCAGTTTTAATTTCCCCTAGGTCACCTTAAGAACTGGTTAGCCTCTATGGTACAAGTCTTAATTGGTTTTGCTCATATATCTTAAGAGAAAAAAAATCTGTCTTGTGGAGACCATTTTTCAGAGCTACAATGCACCTTTTGGTGTTGATCAGGGAAGTTGTCTTGGTCTCCTACTCCTCTTATACATGTTTCCCTTAGGAGACAGCATAAACTGAATCCAGAGTTATATAGATGACCCACAATTGTACATCTGGGTTGAGCCTGATGATGATAACACCCCATCTTCTCTGATTTCTGATATGACTGCAATAAACAAATGAGTGAATAATTTCTTAAAACTAAAGGAAGATAAAACTGAAATACTTTTTGTTGGTCCAAAGCCAAGACAGACAAACTTCTCCCCTTGTAAAACCCAAAGTACCAAGCCTGGATCTTATCTTTGATTCAGATTTGAATTTTAAATCCTGCATTAAGCAAGTGACCAGAGCAGCATTTCTACACTGTAGAAATATTGTAAAGGTACAGTATGTCTGTTTCTGCCACGTAATGATGCTGAAAAACTAATTCACACCTTTATATGAAATATAATAATTACTACAATGCACTTTTTATTGGCCTTCTAAGGCAAACTATTGACAAACTTCAACTCATTTAGAACACCGCAACTAGATGTTAAACTAAAACCAGGATGAAGGAGCATATCATCGCCATCCTAACTACTTTGCATTGACTTCATTTATCTTTTAAAATTGATTTTATAGTTCTCTTACTTGCTGTTAAAGCTCTCAATGGTCAAGGACCAGAGAACATCACAGAATCACTTTATAATTCTGCTGAAGCACTCGGGTCTCCTGCTGTTAGTCTCTTAAATTTAAACAATCTCTCTCAAAAGATAACTGGCAAGTCAACTATTTTAAACTACACTCCTAAATTCTGGAATTCAATACCTAAAACTATAAGGGATGCAGATTTAGTTGACACTTTTAAAAGTCAACTCAAAACCTATTTAACCATGTTTTTAATTTGTCTTATTTTTCATGTTTGCACTTTATCTCACTGGTAAAAGAACACTGAGGCTGTCTACAAGAAGGGTCAGAGCCGTCTCTATTTCCTCAGGAGACTGAGGTCCTTTAACATCTGTTGGACGATGCTGAGAATGTTCTACGAGTCTGTGGTGGCCAGTGCGATCATGTTTGCTGTTGTGTGCTGGGGCAGCAAGCTGAGGGTAGCAGACACTAACAGAATCAACAAACTCATTCGTAAGGCCAGTGATGTTGTGGGGATGGAACTGGACTCTCTGATAGTGGTGTCTGAAAAGAGGATGCTGTCCAATTTGCATGCCATCTTGGACAATGTCTCCCATTCACTACATAATGTACTGGTTGGGCACAGGAGTACATTCAGCCAGAGACTCATTCCACCGAGATGCAACACAGAGCGTCATAGGAAGTCACTCCTGCCTGTGGCCATCAAACTTTACGACTCCTCCCTTGGAGGGTCAGACACCCTGAGCCAATAGGCTGGTCCTGGACTTATTTCCTGGCATAATTTACAAATTACTATTTAATTATTTATGGTTTTATTACTATTTAATTATTTATGGTGCAACTGTAACGAAAACCAATTTCCCCCGGGATCAATAAAGTATGACTACTACTGTAAAGCTCTTTTTCCTACTTTGTATAAAAATATTTCTTTATGTTATTATTAATAAAACTTTGTAACTCTCACAGTTATCCCGACTATACTTCTTCCCACCCTGTTACTTGTAAAGATGCTATTCCATTTTCTCAGTTCCTCTGTTTCCACCGCATCTGATTCTAGGATGAGAGTTGCCTTTCCATAACATCAGAGATGTCCTCTTTCTTCAAAGAATGGGGTTTTCCTTCCTCCATCACTGATGTTGCCCTTACCCGCATCTTCTCCATTTCACAGGCATCTGCACTCACTGTATCTTTTCATGGCCTTAACAGGGATAGAGTTCCCTTTGACCTTACCTACCTTGCCAAGAGCCTCCAGATCCAGCACGTTGTTTTCCACAACTTGCACCATCTTCAGTGGAATCCTACCACCAAACGCATCCTTACCTCCCCCAACTCTCTGCTTGCCACAGGGACAGCTCTCGCTTTGATTCCCTTGTCCATTCATCCCCCCGCTAACCTTCCTCCTGGCACTTATCCCTGCAAACAGAGGTGCTACACTTGCCTATTTACCTTCTCCTTCACCAGTATTCAGAGCCCCAACAGTCTCTCCAGGTGAGGCAATACTTCACCTGTGAGTCTGTCAGGGCCATCTACTGTATCCAGTGCTCCTGGTGCAGACCCGGCATAGATTGGGGGACCACTTTGTCACTGTGACAAGTAGGATCTCCTGGTGGCTAACAATCGCCATTCCCATTCTGACATGTCGGTCCACAGCCTCCACCGTGGACCGACACATCCAAGATGGGGCCACTATAAAGTTGGAGGAGCAACACCTCATATTCAGTCTAGGTAGCCTCCAACATTATGGCATGAACATAGATTTCTCTAACTTCTGGCCATTTTTCACACTCTCCTCTTCTTCCATTCCCCATTCTTGAACACATTGATGCAATCATGAAGAAGGCATACCAGAAGCTCGACTTCATTAGAAGTTTGACGATATTTGCTGTCTCAAAAGACTTGCAAATTTCTGAAGATGAATCATGTTGAGCATTCTGACCTGTTGCATCACTACCTGTACAGAAGCTCTAAAACACAGAATTGAAAGGCTACAGAGGGTTGTAGACTTAACATAACCCATTCTAACATTGAGGATACCTTCAAGAAACAGAACCTCATTGAGAATCTTCACCATCTGGGGTATGTCCTCTTCTCATCTCGTCAGAGAGGAGATACAGAACCCTGAACATCCACACTCCATGTCTTAGGAACCAGTTTCTTCTCCTCTGCCATCAGATTTCTGACAGTTCATGAACATTATCTCATTATTTTTGTAACATAGTGATTTTTAAGCCTTACACTGTATAGCTGCAACAAAACAAATTTCATGATATATGTCAGTTGTAAACCTGATTCTGAGTTTTTGATATATAACTACCGAATTACTTTAGTCACAAGTGTACGTAGTGATAAAATCTAGAGCAGTCAGATTACAAGGTAGTATTCATTAGAGACTTGGGACAGTTGAACTAGGGTGTGTTGTGTCATTCAATCCTTCTCCTATTTTTCCCCAAATTCAACTATTAATTCCTAGTTCTGCCTTTATCCAGTTGATTAGTCAAAAATCACTATAAAGTCAATACAATTTCTTACACCTGGTGGTGCTGTGTCCCTATAAAATAATTAAGTGCTACTGTTGCTAGGTAACAAAGGATCAAATCAATCAGAGATTAACAGTTTGCACAAGGGACCTTTGCTGATTGGATCGGACTTCAAGTTGCAATTCAGAAGCAATTTCAGTGAAGACTTTCACTCTGCACTATATATAATTATACTGTGATTTATGCATAATTACAGGAGTTTCCTTGTCAATGTACCAGCGGATTGACAAGGAAACATGGATCAATACAGCACAGGAACAGGCCCTTCATCCCAATGTCCGTGCAGACTTTGATACTAAATTAAACTAACCCTATCTGCCTGCACGTGGTGTATATTCCTTCATTCCCCGGTGGTTTATGTGCCTGCCTACAAACCTTTTAAACACTGATTCCACCATCTCACTGGGCAGCATGATCCAGCTACCTACCACTCTATTTGGAAGAAATACTCACCTCTAAATCACATACACCGCTCCTCACTTTGAACCTTTGGCTTCTGGTATTTAAGATTTCCACCCTAGGAAAAAGACTCTGGCTACCTACCTATCTATGCCTCTCATAATTTTATATACTTCTATCAGGTCACCCACCCCACCACCCAGCCTCTGACCCTCCAGAGAATCCAAGTTTGACCAGCTACTCCTCACAGCTAATACTATCTAATCCAGCAACATTACTACCTTAACTCAACAGAAACAGATATACAGTAAATAAAACCAGGAAATGCTAAATATATTCAAGCTGCTAACCCTTTAGAATTCCGATAAAAACATTTATATGACTTATTTATTCTGCTTCTCGCTTCACGATTTCTGAGCATTCCTCGTGACTGAACCACTTCAGACCAGAACCCTTTGCAGCATGTTGCTTTTGTGAAAATACCCAGATGTCAAGTCTTTGAGGGTGTTGTGCTGAAACAAAGATCTTTACAATATAGCCTGTCACCTCAGACTGAAGAACTCTGGATAATAGGAATCCAGTTGTAGGGTTTGCAAGCTAAACATTGTGTTCCATTGGTTCTCTGGGATCCCTGTGCAAGATTATACATCTCATCCATATGCACCAGTATCACATCCAGTCAATATAAATAACGAGGTATGTACAAACGTAAAATGGAACACAACCAATCCAGCTACATGCAGAGCAGACAGACCTCTGAGGTACTCAACCAGAGCCTAGGAAGGTGATTTGGTCTCTTTTCTTGGCATATGCCCAAGTAGATTTCTTATCATGTTATTCAGGACAAGTGGTATTATGCACTATTTTATACGGGTGAAAGTAATATACGTAGTAATGTACACTACCTTATTCCATTACTAAGGTAAATCTGTACATTACAATTCACAAAAGCTGCAGTTCAATTTGCCCTCCACGAGCCCTCTCACTTTAAATAAAGGACAACATTGAACTGAAGTTAAATATTCATGACATTGAGCATCAAGGAATTCCTTCCCAGGCCAAGCAGGAAAAGAAACGAGGGAAAACATCCCACCTCTTGGAAAGCGGACCATCCAGCTTTGGTGGTTTCGGAGTAGCTGTCATCACTCTGGGTATCCTCAGAATCGGAACTATCATCAATCCCATCTGAACACGTTTGCTGAATAAAAAGGAACACAAATGGACTAAATTTTAAACGAATGTAAAACGCAAACCGCGCTTTCTGCATTATTCCCGCAGTAAACAAGTATGCGTCCCATTATGTTTCTAATCGATATATTCTTTTATGAAACGTGTAAACTATTACCTTTCTTTGAAGGACAGATTCCAAAACGAAAAAGTAAAGCAGAACTCCCCCAGTGATACCCAGGAAAACGCCCAGCGCCACAGCAGTCGTCAGTAACTCGGTGTAAATTTGCAGCTCGCTGGAACTGGCTGCAAGTACTGCTCGCACCGCACAGGAGTCGGGGCCGGTGTTGATCCGAGTCATTACAACACTAAATGGAGAGGAACCCCTTCGTTTAAGGAGCGAAAACTCTCATCAGCCCTGCATTTTCCCGCAAAAGCGACAAAACACGAGTAAGCATTTGAATATGTATGATTTTATATAAACACAATTGCTTCATTAGCATCAGAATGCTTTGGGACGTCCTGAAAAGGGAAGTAGAAAGCACTATATAAATGCAAAAATTCTATTTTGCATCGGGATTTTAGAGTGGAATACTTTCCTTTCACTCGACATTTCCTCACCGCCTCGCCTCCCGACTATTTTAATCTGGATCAACGTAAAAATTCCTCCTGGGAGATCCTTTTGTTTTTCTTCATTCCATATAAAAGCAGAATCAGATTGTTAAAAAAATATTTTCAATTCCATACTGCATTTGAAACTAAACATATTTTCTCCCTTAAAGAAGTGAAAAATGAGAGGGATTCATAACTACCGGGACATATCCCAACTTCTTGTCGAGTTTCTCCCAACTTTCACTAGTTTAAAATGCCTGCTGGGGTTGTAGTTATTTTCACCTTCTAACCAGTAGGAACGCAACTAGAATCTTAAATGTTTGAACTACATCCCCCAGAGCCGTCCGCGGCAAGTTGAACGACAGCAGGATCAGCTATACACAAAGCAAAAGTATCAACCAATCAAAACCAGGTTTGGAGGCAATCTAGCCAATCGCTTTGTGGCAGAGGGGGGCTCTACCTGCAGGGCGTCAGGCAATGGCTGCGTTGTGCGGTGGCGAGGGATGAATTTCCGTCCGGAATCAGCTGAGCTGATGTTTGGGGACGTCCATGATGCCGAGGGTCACTCTCCAGTGCAGGATTAGGAGTGCGAGGACCTAAATCAACTCGATCTAAAGTGCAAGGCTGCCTCGGACCCGCATAAGTGATGTTGCATTCACCACTTGTGACCAGTTCATCGGACAGCAGGCTCGGGAAATGCCGGGGACTTTGCAACTTTATGATGACTTCAGACCTTAACTCTGTTTCTGTCCCCGTTGTGTTGTTCAAGGATGATCAGGGTTTTTTTTTTAGTTTAATCACACTGCAAGATAGCTCCTGTTCCCTGCTGTATGCAACATGTAATTGAGCTTTTGTTAACTGCACTCCGTGTCATGAAATTCAGTGTCTGGTTTCTCCTGTTTACTGCACTGAGCCACACTCTGCACGGTTCAGCAAGGACAGGTACGATACATCCGCTGACGAATGCTTGTAAGTTACTTCCACCCGTGTTCCAGGTGAAAAGAAGAATTGAAAAAGTGTTGCAAGAGCTTCCAAGTACAGAATCACTCTTTTTACCGGAGCAGAAGGACCGTCTTGGACGGGAGTGCAGGAATCAGTTGCATGCTCTCTTCGCTGGTCTTCGCACGGATCACAAGGTAAAATGAGTTGTTTGGATAGTTTTATTCGGGTATTATTTTAAAAAAATGTTTGCCATTAAATAATTTATTACGTTTTATTCTAATATTGTTTAAATACTGATCCCGTAATGTGTTCGCAATCCAGCTTCATGTTTTCGCCTACCTACCAACTTTATTAGAGCTATAATGGGCCATTTTAACCCACGGTTAAACGCAGAATGAGGGGAAAGCTGTTTGCTTTTAACCTGTGTCTGGCGATATTGAAAAGCAAATAGTAATTATGCACTTCCACTTTATGAAGTGTTTGGAAGATCGGGGCTTCCTACGGCATGGACTGACGGCAGAATCCACTGGCGTAAAGTTGCATCACGCAAATGCAGGTGAGTGGATTCGCTTTGATCCTGCTCATTGTCACGAAGTTACTCAGCCGCCTGGAATATATAGCATCTTTTGATTCTGGTGTGATGTGTATTCGGGCTCTTGTTTCTAACTAGTTGAAACATAACGTGTTGTTTTATGAATATAATGAGGATTGGAGGCCCCCAGTTGGTCAGGGTCGACCATGGGTGTTGCATACGTAAGCCAAGGCGGTGCGGTACGATATAGAGTGCAGGCTGTTGTCCATCCAGCGGGCTGCTCCTCTCCACCCAGCTGATCAATCCAAATACACGGCAGAGATCGATGCGGCTTGGCAGCAGCGGCGTTGTATTCAGTGTTGAACTGAACGTGGGACTGTATTAACCTCTTCAGCCCCGGAGTTTACTCCTGAAGCTTTCCCCAACGGTGGGTATTGCCGCAAGCCAGCGGAGGCTTTAAATCGGTTTTAAATTTTCCTTCTCCGAGATGAGGTGCCAATCACGACTGACGGCCCCATCTGCCCCGAGGGTCTGGTTTTACGGCACCAGTAACTCACCTTTGCCCCTTCTGCTATCGGAAACGGTGCCACCCGGCTTATCACTAAATTATTCCATTACTTTTGCTAAATCATTCCACAAGTGAAGGCGTGAGCTGGACCTGGTTGTCAGATGCTGTTTGGGATGCACAGTATTGGGGTTATTTCATAGGTAGTAGAAGCTTATCTCCAACTGTTAGTACAGTTTAAACAGCATTGTGGTTTAATCTAAAGAACCACAAGGTAGTCACAGCACAGGAACAGATTGAGAGCTTTTCTGCCACCCAACTGATAGAAAACAGTGTCATGGAAAACTTTCTGCCTGCCTAAATATATACCTCACTTCCTGCACACCATGTACAAAATACCTGTATTTACCTGTATGGCCAGCTCTGACAGTATCTATGAACTAGAAATATCAGTAGTCTCTTAAGTACATTCCCAACAAAGCTGCACATCATCCTGATAACATATTCCTAATAGCCCTCCAATCCACAGACACTACTCCTGTGGCTAGGAAGGATTAAGAAATTGTGCTCAGAATTTTGGCAATTCCTCCCTTGCTTTTTTTAAAAACCCGGACATGGTGAATTATCCTTTATCAAAAACAATTTATGCTCTTAATTGTTTCAATTAACCTGTGTTTATCTCATCCAATATTTTACAGTTCTTCATCTTAACTACGACATTCTTATGTCCTTCTTCACCTTGAGATATGTTAAGCTATTGGCATCTGACAAATTTTCCCTTTACTTTTTTCCTGCCTTCAATGCAGCATGTTATCCAGGGACCTGTAGATTCTGCTGTCCACCTGTTTCATTTGAGAGAATAGGTTTACTGTTAACCACTTAAAACTTAAGTCTCCAATTGCTTTTGGATTGATTTACCATTGAACTGTTTCTAGTCTACTTTCACTAAATTGTTTCTTGGTCTCAAAAAAAATTGCCTTCCCCAAATTAGAACCTTTTATTTTTTTTATCTTTTTTCCCAGTCTTTATGGCAATGCTAAAGCTGACTGAATTGGGATTATTACAACATGATAATACGCATGATGTTCATTTCACCTGTACTGTTTTATTCCTGAAAACATTTCTGTACTTTCCAACCCTCTCTCCTGGTGTTGCAAGTACTGGATTAAAAAAAAAGTTCCCCTGAATGCATTTTAGGAATTCTGTGTCATGAGTATATTTAACACAGTTAATGTCTGTGTAACTTAAATATTCTGCTGTTATTGACCTGATACTCCTGTGCAGCAGAAATTAGCGTTTGTAACTCCCTCAATCTGATAGCAGGTCTGTGATAAACTCTCAGAAGATGCCCTCTTTTTTGTTATTTAGTTCAACCCTCATAGCCTCACTTGATGTTCCTTTAATGTGTCAGAGCTGTACCACACACCACCTTTTTTAATTCCCACTATTTCATCTTGGAAATCTGTAACCACAATGTTAAACAACCTGCCTGTCTTCAAACAACACTTTGTAAAAGCTAAATTATATGCACCTAATAGTCTTGTCTCCCTTATTAACACCACTCCCTGCAATTAGATTAATGTCATTAAGTCAGAGGGCATTTTTCTATTACTTTCAATCTCACCTGTTTATTTTCTGCAGTTCTACCTTTTGAATCAATTGTCAGCATCTCATTCCCCAACCAAGCTAGTGTAAGCTATCCCTGGAACCACTAACAAATCTGCCTTCGAGAACATTGGCCTCAATATTGTGAGGTACAACTGATCTGACCTGTACAGCATCCACATTCCTCAGAGCCAACATCAATGCTATTGGAATCCTAAGCACCCACTCCTGCACCATCCCTCCAGCTGTAAACTGAGCAGCACTTTCTCCTGTTTCCTTACTAACAATGTATGATATTCAACTTTATTGATGCTTACAGGGCTTCTTTTGATGGATCTGTCTGTTGAAGCATTTTGGATTTTTTTCCTATAGTAAAGGGGCTATATAAATACAGTTTTCAGTTGTTGGATCTGTTAAACATATGTTCTTCTCATACAGGAATTTGAATTCATGTGTAGACAGTCCCTTGGTTACAGAAGGGTTCCGTTCCTGAGAACTGTTGGTGAACTTGTTCTGTGTGTAAGGTGTTTGTACGTTCTCCCCATGACCATGTGGGTTTCCTCCAGGTGCTTCGGTTTCCTTCCACATGCTGAAGACGTAGGGTTGGGGTTTATATGTTGTGGGCATCCTGTGTTAGCCCCTGAAGCATGGCATCACCTGCGGGCTGACCCCAAGGATTTCCAGTTTAATATGGCGCTGCTGAAGATGCACAACAGCTTACTGGTAAATCTTAAGGCAAGAGAATGAACTGGCAACGTTACTTACAACATCTTTTCTGATGTAAATTGTGAACTATCGCCGCAGACAGTAAGGAGGCAGGCGGAAATGAGGTTGGTTCGGGGGATGAGCCGTACTGGGAATTACGTGGGTCAACGTGCTCGAGCTGCGGTGGGAAATGGAGTTCATATGGCTGCTGGAGATGGAGTGAGCGATTTGGAGGGGAGTCGATGCGGAAGAGTTTCAATGCCTGTCCACCTAACCTGGGTGTGAGGGTGGATCGCTCCAAGCACCAAGTCTATTTGATGAGATCGAGAACAGCTTCAGGCAGGGCAGCCCAAGTATACTGGGTCACCTGGATTTGGGTCGGAAGACATGGCATTACTTGTTGCTTGGACAGCTTAACCTTCAGCCCAGATAGACTGGAAGCCCAAGGGGTGGGTACAGACGTCAGGGTTGGGTTGATTTTGCTTGCTATCCTGCAAATATTTACTCCTTTCTCTGTGGTGCGAAGGCTATGAACTGATCTGGCTGCTCTACGTTTCTGCCCCGCTGGTGTGATGGCCTGGGAACCGAGGCTTGGGCCTACTCCAGCTCCCCCGGGAGCTGACTGGGGACTCAGTCTAGTTCAGGATGCTGTTGGTTCTCCTCCCCTCTCCTCCCCCCTCCTCCCCCCCATGCATTTTGGTCTTTTTTATTGGGTTATTTGTGCTTCTTGTTCTGTGGTTGCCTGTAAGCAGACAAATTTCAAGGTGTATAATAAATGTGCTTTGAATCTTTGAGGACACCTTCAGACTGTGTTGGTCATTAATGCAGATAGTGCATTTCGCTGCATTTCAATGTGCATGCGATAAATAAAGCCAATCTTTATAAATCTGAGTTTTCTCCATGTTGGAAATGAACACTTTCAATGAGTGTTGTTTAACATTTATTGTCCTCCCATGTGTAGAATAATTTGAATCTAATTGAGTTCCTTAACATGAATGGAAGTTTCATTGTTTGATGAAGTTCGGATATAACTGTCAATAGAAAAGATTTGGCTTCCAAAGCAAGTCTCTTCAGAGGCCTTTTGTTGACGATAGCAGCCGCTTACTTAAAATGCATTTATTACTGCAAAAAGGTTACATGTAAACAGATTTTTTTAAACACACTTCGTGTTTTGAATTAATTCACTGCTACCTCTATTCTGTAGCTCATAGTGATGTTTATGTTCCCGTAACTAACTTTACTGTCTTGAAAAATGCTGTAAAAAAAATTATTGGAAAATTTGGGCATAACGTTGGATTTCTGTAAATCAGGTCTTCCATAGTGTGATGCAAGTGGAGTTGTTAAATAGAAATTTGGAGATTTGAGAGAATGGCAACATCATTACTTAAAAAGAATAAGGTGACAATCACAGATAATTGACTAATATTGCTTATAATATCTAATTATGTTAATTGTCCTTGTGTAGTCATCTGGAAAATATTGTTCCACCCTGAAGAAAAATGCAAAGCAGTCAATCCTCAGTACAAAAATCTCCTCCAGAAATCCAATACTGATAGACGTTACAACTTTCTGATCCACTTTTTATCACAGTAGATCCATAACCAGAGGTACCACACTCAATCTCGGTATTATTTCATGCTTGTGGTAATCCAGGATATTGCACCTATCCCAAGAAGTTCATTGTGTAATGTTTGTACAAGTGAGAAAAATAAAGTTTAGCAACCAACCTTTGGACTGTATGCGACGCTCTGTAATTATGATGTAAATGCTTGGAAATAAAAATCAAAGTATAGACATTATTGACATAGGTACATAGATGCCATGACTGTATTATAGTAGGATGGAATACAACAGGAAAGCAGGAAAGTACTTGTATAAGCATTGTGTAAATTCCAGTTCAAGAATATCTGTCTGCATGAGCTAGTTTCAGTCTATGTACCATGACATTATTCTGTTAGCTGTCTTATTAGTGAAAATATTTTTAAAGGTTTGGATGGATTGAATCAAAAATATCCAGGAGAGCACAAGGTGCATTTCTTTGTACTTATTTCTATGTTGGTATTGACTTGAGACAGTCTGCAAACTAGAATGACTTAAAAAAAAATTCAATTGCTAACCTACAAATATGCCAAGAGTGGGAGGAAGAGATCTGATGATATGAGATCTGATGATATAAGATCTTCTGCCCAGACTCATGCCCCCCCCCATCCCTCCCTTCCACCCTCACAAATTTCCTGGTCCAGAAGCAGAAGTTTAGTCTTTCTGACTCTTTTCATCCCGAAGTCTAGTAACATACAGCAGCACAATGAAGAGGTCATACACTCAAATGTCCTAAAGGCCATTAACAGCTTGCTTCAAGAGATGTGGAAGACTTTCAATAGTTTTAAAATGTCTCTGACATACAGAAACATTGAAAACTAATAAAATTGAATTCAAAATAAAATGTTATATGAAAAAGGATCTAGTCCTTTCCCAGTATATATGATGAATAAACTCTTCTCTGGTATCAAGCCGGGTCCAAATATTGATTACAACCGATGTTTTGAAGACAAATTCTGCCATCTTCTTCAGGGATGACGTCTTGAAGAAAATGGCAGAGGCTGTCATCGAAACATAGGTTATAATCAATATCTGTGCCCCGCTTGAAGCCCAAGAAGAGTTTATTCATCAAAAGTGTTATGTGTTTTAAAAAGTAAGTTTAGTTGATACATTTTTTAAATAGATACAATATCAACAAATGGAAAGTAATTATTAAAAAGTAACTTGTGTTCTCCTTTGCCTTGTAATCTGAAGCCTAATAATCCCACTTGAAGTTAATGAGGTCTCTGATTTTGTGGCTGGCTAGACTAGTCACACAACCTGAGAGGCAATTTCTCCACCAACGTGCTGGAGTATGCCACCAATACTGTATGTTGCTGCTGAACCTCATGGCAAATTTGACCTTCTGTTTGGAATCATCAGCAATAGCCTGTGACTTTCTTGAAAGAGCAATACATTCAGCTACTGATCTCGAGATCTTCCCATTTGTTAGGCGACAACTGTTTCACAGCCCCAGATTCTTCCCCGATTTATTTTTAAACAGAACAACTACAAGTGCTGTTTAGCTTTCTTTAGAAGCCCCGACAAAGCCTGTGCTTCTGGTAGCACAACTTTAGTGAAGTACTTTGTTTGGTGAAGTTGCTTTGTTTTCACAGTTTTGAAAGACCTGTTTGGGAATTGTCAGTGTTAAACACTGTTTCTTGTCAATCTCCTTGCAATTGTTGGCACATTTGAACACAGAACCTAGCCTGAAACTTCATCACTATACAGGAAAAGTCATTTCTTGGCATATCAATCTAATAGCAGTTTGGGACTTTAAATTATTCTTTAATTAGTGTGGTCTAAATGTGCTGCTGGAGCAATGCCTTGCTGCATTTTATATTAACTGATGTATTTATTTCATTGTGGTGGTAGTGGTTTCATCACAGGAGCTCCAGAACCATCCTCTGTCTTCATCAGCCTCAAGCAGCATATGGAGCCAATCAGTCTTCTCACTTGTGACACTGGGCAAGCTGCTTGAGTCCCCGAGGAGAAGGAAATATCCGCATTCCCCGTTGAAGGTATGCGCAGAGCAATGATATCAATGGATTGAAAATTCTTCAATGTTCAGAGTTGATGAGACAGGGCCCTTTCCTGATGCTGTGACTGGCTCCCTGACCAGGGTACCTAATTGTATTCTGATTCACAGCAAATGTTAGAGATGGACAATTTTACATAGATTCCATGATATCTAAGTGCAGAATTTGTGCTGATGTATAGAGTATGTCAGCTAATCTGCAGGCGCAACTCCCCACATCAGTATTAATGTCCAGATAATCTGTTTTGTGATTGTTAAAAGCAGGTACTATCAGTTGAGGTATACCATTTCTGTGATTCTATTATAATATAGGAAGTGTTCTGTTGACCCATATAAACCTACTCCAAGATTAACCTAACCCTCACTCCTACACGGGTTATAACCCCCCATTTTTCTGTCATCCTTGTGCCTATTTGAGAGTCTCTAAAATGTGGTTAAAACATCAACCTCAACCACCACTCTGGGCAGTGCATTCTAGGCACTTAATAACTCTGAGTAAAAATACAACCTGTCTCTGACAACACCCTTCAACTTTGCTCCAAACATCTTGAAAGGGTATCTTGTTGTTGGGTAAATTTGCCCTGAGAAGAAAGTGCAGCTGTGCACTCCGTCTGTGCCTCCTGTAATCTTTTTCTTCTGTCATGTCGCCTCTTACCTTCCCTTGCTCTAAAGATAAAGCTCTTGCCCTCTCATCCTTTCTACATGCACCCTAATCCAGGCAGCATCCTGCTAAATGTACTCTGCAACGTATACGACCAGCACTGAACACAATACTCCAAATGTGGTCTAACCTGTGTTTATAGAGCTGCAACATTACGCCATGGATCTTGAATGTAATCACTCAACTAATGAAGACTTGTATGCTTTTTTAACCACTTTATTGAATTGGGCAGCAACTTTGAGGGGTCTATGCCAATGGACACCAAGGTTCCTCTGTTCCTTCACACTGCTAAGAATCCTCCCATTCACACTGTATTCTGCCTTCAAATTTGACATTCCAATGTGTATCACTTCATGCTTTTCCAGATTGAACTTTGTCTGCCACTCCTCAGCCTCCTTCTGTATCTTGTTTATGTCCTGTCTAACCTATGACGACCTTCTACATTATCCCAAAGCACCAGCAACCTTCATATCATCTGCAAGCTTATGAGCCCACCCTTTCACTTCCTCATCCAAGTTATTTACAAAAAATCACTGAGTCGGAGTCCCAAGAACAGATCCTTGAAGAACATCTCTGGACATGCAACTACAGGCAGAATATGTTCTATCTACTATTCCCCTCTGCTTTCTTTGGGAAAGTCAATTCTGAAGCTACCTAGCCAAGTTTCCCTGGATCTCATGCCTCATGATTTTCCGAATAAGCCTTCCAGTGGGAGCCTTGTTGAATGCCTTACTTAAAGGGTGAGCAGTAGATGTATATGGATTTCAGCAAGGCATTTGATAAGATACCCCATGCAAAGCTTATTGAGAAAGTAAGGAGGCATGGGATCCAAGGGGACCTAGCTTTGTGGATCCAGAATTGGCTTGCCTACAGAAAGCAAAGTGTGGTTGTAGATGGGTCATATTCTGCATGGAGGCTGGTGACCAGTGGTGTGCCTCAGGGATCTATTCTGGGACCCCTACTCTTTGTGATTTTTATAAATGACCTGGATGAGGAAGTAGAGGGATGGGTTAGTAAATTTGCTGATGACACAAAGGTTGGAGGTGTTGTGGATAGTGTGGAGGGCTGTCAGAGGTTACAGTGGGACATTGATGGGATGCAAAACTGGGCTGAAAAGTGGCAGATGGAGTTCAACCCAGATAAGTGTGAGGTGGTTCATTTTGGTTGGTCAAATATGATGGCAGAATATAGCATTAATGGTGAGAATCTTGGCAGTGTGGAGGATCAGAGGGATCTTGGGTTCCGAGTCCATAGGACACTCAAAGCTGCTGCGCAGGTTGACTCTCTGGTTAAGAAGGCATACATTGCAATGGCCTTCATCAACCGTGGGTTTGAGTTTAAGAGCCGAGAGGTAATGTTACAGCTATACTTTTACTGTTGGACTTCAGCCACATTCCACCGTGATACAATACTTGGCGGCACGGGAGGACGTTCCTGCCTGTGGCCATTGAACGTGCAGCTCCTCCCGGGGAGGGTCAGACACCCTGGGCCAATAGACTGGTCCTGGACTTATTTTCCATCTGGCATAGTTTGCATTTTGTTGTTTGATTGTTGGGGTTTTTTGTATTGCTATATTTACGCTCTATTCTTGGTTGGTGCGGCTGTAACAAATTTCCCTCGGGATTAATAAGGTATATCTATCTATCTATCTATATAGGGCCCTGTTCAGACCCCACTTGGAGTACTGTGCTCAATTCTGGTCACCTCACTACAGGAAGGATGTGGAAACTATAGAAAGTGTGCAGAGGAGATTTACAAGGATGTTGCCTGGATTGGAGAGCATGTCTTATGAGAATAGGTGGAGTGAAATTGGCCTTTTCTCCTTGGAGCAACGGAGGATGAGAGGTGACCTGATAGAGGTGTATAAGATGGTGAGAGGCATTGATCGTGTGGATAGTGAGAGGCTTTTTCCCAGGGCTGAAATGGCTAGAGCGAGAGGGCACAAGCTTAAGGTGCTTGGGAGTAGGTACAGAGAAGCTGTCAAGGGTAAGTTTTTTACGCAGAGAGTGGTGAGTGCGTGGAATGGGCTGCGATGATGGTGGAGGTGGATACAAAAGGGTCTTTTAAGAGACTCCTGGATAGGTACATGGAGCTTAGAAAAATAGAGGGCTATGTGTAACCCTAGGTAATTTCTAAAGTAAGTACATGTTTGGCACAGCATTGTGGGCCAAAGGGCCTGTATTGTGCTGTAGTTTTTCTGTGTTTCTAAAATCCGTGCACACTAAATCCACCAAACTATCTTTATCAATTTGTTTTGTCACTGCCTTGAAAAGTCAATCAGGTTTATGAAGCGCAATCTGCCCTTCAAAGCCATACTGACGATCCTAATCATAATAAAAATATGCTACTCCAAATACTCGTAAGTCCTTTCCCTAAGAATACTCTCCATTAATTTGCCGACTACTGAATTAAGACTCAGCGTGGCGCGTGGCCAAGTGGTTAGGGTGTTGGGCTCAGGATCTGAAGGTCGTGGGTTCGAGTCTCGGCCTAGGCACTTAACCACACACTGCTCCAGTCCACCCAGCTGAAAATGGGTACCGGCAAATGCTGGGGGTTAACCTCGTGATAGACTGACGTCCTATCCAGTGGGGGGGGGGGGGGGGGCGGGAGAGTCTCATACTCTCAGTCGCTTTACGCCTTAGAAACCAGCGTAAGCACTGGCCTGATGGGCCACAAGGCTCGGGACAGACTTTAACTTTAACTAATTTAAGACTCACTGGCCTCTATCCCCATTGCCTTTCTTGAACAAAGGTACAATATCAATGCCCCTGCAGTCTCTTCCCTCACGTCCTGTACTAACCTGGGGTAGATCCTGTCTGGCCCCTGGCGGTATCTCTTCTAATATTTTTTGAACGCTCCAACACTGCTTCTTTCTTGATCTTGACAGGTTTCAGCCCATTGTCCTGTTCTATGTTGCCTTCACGTTTGTCAAGGTTTCTTTCACTGGTGAATACTGAACCAAAGTATTCATTAAAGACTTCCTCCTACCTCCTCCAGACATATATTTCCCCTTTTATCCCTGAGTGGTCCAGCTCTATCATTCTGTACTTGTCATCCTCCAGTTCTTCACATACATCTGAAATGTCTTGAAGTTTTCCTTAATCCTCCTCACCAGGCCTTCTTAGGTTCCCTTATTCTCATAAGTCCATTCTTAAAGTCCTTCCTGGCTACCTTGTGACTCTCAAGAGTCCTGTTTGATTTTTGTTTCTTAATTACCTTAATTAGGCATCCTTTTTCCTCTCGACTAGATGTTCAACATCTCTTGTCAACCGTAGTTCCTTCACCCTGCCATTATTTCCCTGTCCCAGTGGGACAGCCTTTGCAGAAATCCATGCTGTGCTCCTAACCAAGCTCCACATTTCCATTAGAAAATTAACTATTTCTAACATTATAAAAATGGCTAATGACACTTGACGTTCAACTGAATTGCAGTGTTGAAAGAACTAATGGAGGTTAAGAAGCATCTTTAGAAAGTGAGTGTGTTTCAGGTCAAACACTCTTAATGAGAGCTTGGAGGTGAGAAGACAAGTTAATTATATTGTATTTCAGTCAAGGTGCCTGCAGTATATAAAATAGGAAATCTTTTTTCAATAGAATTTCCAAATGTTACAGAATAATTCACTAATTTATTGAATATTTCATCTAAAAATCATCCCAAGGATCCCTTCATTGTTAAAAGATGATTTAAGAAGTGGCCTTATAAATTTCATTGCTGTATGCTATTTGATAGAGTGCATCAGAAAGAGTACTTGATTGGTTTATGCCCCTTGTGGAGTACCGGTACAGATTATAATATTAAAATTCAAAGATATATCTGGCGTATTTCAGAGATGACTGGTAATTGCTGGAGCAGATGAAGCCTATTGGAATGCTGGCTAGCAGTAGTTTGACGTGTAGAACAATATGATACAGAGAGGATTAAATTTCTGTGCAACATAAGAAATAAATCTGGTTAAGAATTGAGAATATTTTTGGAACGTAGACCACTACAGCACAATGCAGGCCTTTTCCCTCACCATATTGTGCTGACCCGTTAACTTACTGTATGTTTAATCTAACACTTCCCTCCATATAGTCCCAACACTTTTTGTTCATCGATATGCTTATCTCTGAGCCTTTTAAATGTCTCCAATGTATCTGCTTCTACCACTACCCCTGGCAATATGGTCCAAGCACCTACTGCTCTGTGGGGGGGGGGGGGGGGGGGGAACCTACCTCTGACATCCCCAACTTTCCACCGAACATCTTCAATTTATGGTCCTTGATATTAGCCATTTCTACCCTGGGGAAATGTTTCTGCCTGTCCACTCTGTCTATTTCTCTTATCATTTTGTACACCGCAATCAAGTCACCTCTTCTCCTCCTTTTCTCCAAAGAGAAAAGAGGAAACTTGTTTCAGTTTGTTGCACTTTTTTCAGCTATGACAGATTCACCGTGTTCTCCGATCTTAGCACATTATTTGCAGAATGTTGTTTGAACTACAGGAAGTGCATTCTGATATGTCGATCTGTGCTGCCTGTGGTAGACAGGGAACATGGCCAAGTTAGTTGACTGTGGTCCTGTTCCTTGTGCTGCTTATGTGTACTGCAGTGGAGAGCACCAGACTGCAGAATCAGCCAGAAACTGAGCCCCACCTACAGATTTGCAGATGACTTAGTGCATTGTTTAGAAATTGATGTTTAGATTCTCTGTATTGTACAGGCAACCCTAACTATAGCTGTTCAGGTAATGGAATTTCGGCTTTACAGTATTCACAAATCATTGTCCAACAATTTGAAATGTGGAATAAAATTAGTACCCATGGAATTAATGTGAAAAAAAGGTAAATAAATAAACTCAATCCCTTTTTATCAACTTGTGTTTCTTGAGGATTATGTGATGACACAGGTTCATGTTATGGAAAATCACTATACACACTGTTTTCTAGGAATGTACTCCACCTAATTTCTCTCCTGCTCCCACCCTCATAATGCAGAGGTTATTGGTAAAATCAAATTACTGCAGACACTGGAAACCTGAAATAAAAAAAAAAACAGCGAATGACCAAAATACTTGGCAGGTCAGGCAGCATTTGTGGAGAGAGAAACAGGGTCAGCTTTTCTGGTTGATGTCTTTTGTTAAACCTTGTTTCTTCCTTCACAGATGCTAGATAACTTGTTAAATAGTTACATAATTCTATCTATATTTTGAAGTATTTATGTTGCTTCCCAAGTATTATGTTACAACTTATATTTTCTTCAGAAAGAATACTCAGCAAGAAGTCCAAGATCTTCAACTATCAACGTAACTTTTCAGAAATGTGCAGAGGTAAGCTGCTTCTTCAAGTGTGAAAGCCTCATGCATTCTAGAGGCTGACAGAGGTAACTGCTTTATATTTTCAGGATCCTGATTAAAGTGTTCATTAATTAATTTTGATGAGGAAAATGCTAGAATTCCAGCTGAAGTGATATCATTGCGTTTTCTATTGTCTGAGATCACTGGCCTGGCCCCATTTTGTTCCGGACAGTCTGATACCAGTGCAGCTTTCCACCGTGGGGTAGGTACCAGCAGCACAGTGGCTACCTTAACTCTAGCAGCTATCTTAGTCATTGGCTTTGATAACAGGTGAAGCCCTGCTTCCATCTCCCCAGCTTCCAAAACTGTTGCTTGGATTGAAGTTTATTAATGCCAAAAGCAAACATGAGGGAATCTGCAGCTGGAAATGCAAGTAACACGCACAAAATGTTGGAGGAACTCAGCAGGCCAGGCAGTATCTATGGAAAAGAGTACCGTCGATATTTCAGAAGGACTCAAGAACACCTAGGAACCTTTTTTAAAAAAAAAAAGATAGAAAAACTTAAAAGATTATAAAATGATTGGAATAGTAAGAAGCATTCTCATATAAGCAAATACAATTAAATTAAGTAAATTAAATCAAATAAAAATGTCCACTTCTGTTCTCCTGATCTGCTTCTTTGCATTAGTTTCAGTGGGATCTGAGTGTAGGGAAGTCCGCAGAAGTTAGCTCGCCTGTAAGTTTTGGTGGAGTGCGCTAGAACAGAACTTCCAGAAAAAGCCCATGCCAGTGCTAGTCTCTGGGAGTCCCATTGAATAGCACAGGCAAATCCTGGCAGAGCTCTAATGCTTCAGTGAAATGTCTTCCATAATGAGAGGTGTGAGAATAGTCAACTCAGGCAATGTAAATAAGTCAAGTAAATCAGTTGGATTTAAAAACGCAAACACAAGGAAATCTGCAGATGCTGGAATTTCAAGCAAATTTTATGTAAATTAGTTGGAATTGGATTTGGAATAGATTTATTGTTGTCACTTGTACTGCGATACAGTGAAAAGCTTTCTTTGCATACTGCTGATACAGGTCAGATCATTACTGAGGCAGAACAAGGTAAGACAATAACAATGCAGTATAAACTGTAACAGTCAGTGTAGTGCAAGTAGACAATAAAGAGCAAGATCATAACAAGGTAGATTGTGATGACGCGTCCAAATTAACGTACTAGAGAACTTTTTAATAGCTTTGTAACAGCAGGATTGAAGCGTCTGCTGTAACGTGAACAAAGTCAACAGAATGACTAAAGCTAATGGGCATGGAAGTGTTTTGTTAACAAAAACAAGCAGCAGGCATCATATTGAGACATTCTTAGAGGAAGAGGCTTCCTGACTCAATATTACATGATATTTTTATATGCTAAGGATCAAAGGTAACAGCAGGACAATGCTATAGTTACAATGCATCTACAATGCTTCCTTTGAATTACATATAGATACATATATACACCTCCTTCGCACCCACACTCCAGACACCCAAAATGAATATTAATCAGGTTTGTCTGGTTTGTAATCAACTCCTGTCTAGAGCTCCAGGAAAACACATGTTCAGGGCAGCATTTTAAATTTAATCTACAATACACATTCATGTCTGTTGGTGAAGTTAAAATTTGCTATGTGCCACAATAGTCCATCCTCTTGGCTGTCCTAGACAAAAATAAATTGGTTTCAGGAAAGGCCAAACATTAAGGAGGATCTTGTCAAATAGGACAGCAAAAGTGCCCTGTACTTCCGAACCCCTTCCCCAATTACCTATTATCCCTAACGGCTACCTACAAGACTTTAAGCAGAGATAGTTCCAGAAATTTGACCAACAATCTTTAAAGTGCAGCTTCATCATTCATATATCTGTTTTCTCCTTCTCTAGTGGCTGATTGTAGTTTAATCATGTTATTTACCTTCACTGCTTCATTCTCTGATAGCTGAAGCTCTGCAGTGGCTATCAGTGGTTACACTCTGGTCAGGGGCTCCAGCATGGTAAATGTGTATCAGTCTCACAGGCCCTCTCATCCGGGGGCTGGGGTGGTCCCTATTTGAATGATTGCAAGGACCTCTACCTGGTGGCACTCTGTCTATTCGATCACTGCCCCAACCGCTGAAAGTATTCACTCCCCATTCAGGATGGGTGACTGCCTTCAGACACTGTGTGTATTTTCTCTCTTCTTTCTCTCATTAGCTCTATGAACCACTGACATTATCATTTCCCAGTTATTTTCACTTCACCCCAGTCACTGCCTCACTTCCCTCTTAAAGAAGTGATATCTCTCTTCATTGCTGGCATTCTCGGTAGTTGCCCGTGTACCATACAGTCCCACATATTCGTCAGGCACTTTGCTTTTGCCATCACGTGTATACCTTTAGGGTGCATCATTCATTTTCTCAAGCTTGTGCCAGAATTCTGCATTCCAGCAGGCGACCTTAAGTGAGAACAACTCTGACAAAATGCTCTGCTTCTCCCTGGGGATGAAGGGCTTATGGATGGTCATAATCATGACGATAAAAATTAAATAGCATATACTTAAAGCCATAGAGTACGTACTCTACAACCTGCCTGAACTCGTGTGTCTGAACTCATAATGACTGCTGTATTCTTTTACATTGAAAAATGCTACACCAAGGTTACAGACCTATTCTTGAAAACACATGAACGCACTAGCAAATGTGTCTGCTACTATACAGTTCCTCGAATGAGAATGAACAGACCATTTGCAACTGGTGGCCTTGTCTCACCAAATTAACACAAAAATATCAAGTCTCCCACTCACACACTCACACACTCACTCCACTGGTTCAGCTTCCGCTGTGTTTGTGATACCAACGTTTGTACTTCGTGATCCCTTGGTCACCAACCTGAGCAGAACTATGAGTGAATGCATGAGATTGCTGGGTCATGAATGTATCTAAGACAGGCCCTCAAATGTTGTAATATGATCAAAGTCACCAGAGAGACTCTGAAGCTAGTGGGCATGGAAGTGTTTTATTCAACAAAAATTAGCAGCAGGTATCGTATTGAGACACTCTTGGGGGAAGAGGCCTCCTGATTCAATATTACATATGTGGTAATGATCAAAGGTAATAGCAGGGCAATTCTATAGTTATGATATATCTACAATGCTTCCTTTGAATTACATGTCATTTTCACACACCTCTGTCTTTGCTCCCACACTCCAGAAACTAATAATGAATATTAACCGGCATTGTCTGGTTTGCGATCAACTCCTGTCTACAGCTTCAGGAAAACTCTTGTTCAGGGCTGCATTTTAAATTTAAGCCTACAAGCCACATTCATGCCTGAAGGTTGGTTGCTGGTGAAGTTAATATTTGCTATATACCCTACATCCAGAATACACCCTAACAATGTCCTTGAGCTGGTGCTCTGTGCTTTCAGGCTTTTCTATATTCAACCCGATGGAAGAGGGGAGAAGAGAAGATGTCCATGGTGGGTGGGGTCTTTGATTATGCTTGCTGCTTCACTGAGAAGAGACAGAGACCATGCAGGGGAGGCTGTTTTCTGTGACGTGTTAATCTGTGTCTGTAACTCTCTGCAGTTTCACACAATCATGACAGAGCCCTTGCCACACCAAGCTGAGATACATCCAGATATGTTGCTTTCTATAGTGCATCAATAAAAATTGGTAAGGATCAAAGTAGCACCTTAGCCACTTGGGGAAGTAGAGGCATTGATAAGCTGTCTTAGCTGTGATGTCTGTGTGGTTGGACCAGGACAAGCTATTGGTGATACTGTCCAAAGAACATGAAGCTCTCAACCCCCTCAATCTCACCATCATTAATGCAGCCAGGAGCATGTGCATCGCTCCCCCCCTCCTGAAGTCAATGACCAGCTGTTTTATTTGCTGGAAAGATTGTTGTCTTGACACCATATTACTAAGCGTTCTAAACCTTCATGAACTCCCACTCGTCATTATTTGAGATACTGTCCATAGTGGTGGTATCATCTGTAAACTTGTAGGTGGACTTAGAGCAGAATCTGATAGAGTTGGTGGGGGGGGGGCTGAGGGCCCCACCTTGTGGGGCATCAGTGTTTAGAATGATTGTGGTGGAGGTGTTGCTGCCTGTCTTGGCTATTGGTGAATGACCAGCTGCGAGGATGGAACATTGGGATCAGGGAAAGAAACAAAAGCAGTGGAGACAAAGATTTACCAGTGACATTTTTCAATCTCTCTGTTGTCCTCACATGCTGAGACAGTTGTTGGATGTGCTGCATTATTTTTGGTCAGGAAGGGAAATTTATGACCAATAAGCATTTGCTGATAGTGATTCAGCATATCACTATCTGGTTCACAAATCTGTATACTCAGATCTGGCTTTATTCTGTTCATGCATTTGAAATAATAATAAGTACTTTATTGATCCTGAGTGGGAAATTCTTTTATTATAGCAGTAACATTAAAAAAACACACTTAGCAGTGTGGAGACTGAACTAATAATTGCAGGATAATAACTTACCAGTGTGCAATATAAATACAATGTACAAAATAATAAAGCAGAGACAATTGTACTATGATGTGTGTTCTCCTGTCGCACATAGATGAGCTGTTGTGTGTGCTTATTGCATTTGGTAGGAAAGCTTTACTGTAATGATCCTTGTGACAACAGAGCTCAATAAGTCTGTTCCAAAGAGTGCTCAGCTGCTTGTTCAGTAGGTCATGGAGAGGATGTGCCAGATTGTCCGTAATGGATAACAGTTTGTTAAGTGACCTCATCTCCACCACCAACTCAAGAGTCATATTTACAATATTTGCAGTTATATATAGGAAGTATGCAGCTTAGGAGTATTGTAGAGAGTGTGTGTCTCTAACTAAGGTTATATCAGACTGGAGTATGTGCATGTGAGGAATATTGATTTCAACAGAAAAGAAGATACAAAGATGCTTTTGGTCATTAGCATGGCTGGCAACCTCATTTGAAAGATTAGATGAGTAAAACAAGTTACCACTGGTCATATAGAGGAATTGTGCTTTAAAATCACTCAAACGGAGAAGCAAGCATGATGCAGTATGTTTAATCGTTATGCTGCTAAATGTGGAGAGCAAAATTGCAGCTGAAGGTGCCAAAGCTGATTTCTACTGCCCTCTAGTGTCCTATCTACCCATATGCAAGTATATTAGATTTGTGACCAATTACTCCCAAGCAGCTTGAGTTGCACCCAACGCATATGTGAAGTGGGTAGAGTGAAGGGTCTGTATGCTGGCCTGAGATTAGAGTCAAATATCGCTCATTCAAATAATATAGTAAATGCTTGGGCTGTCCCCGCCACTCCATTAGGTCAGTGCATGGGAGTGAGAGCAAACCAGTATTTGTGTAGATAACACATAGAAGGCAGAGTTGTAATAAATTGGTCTTTTTGAGGTTGGAAGGATGTTGCGAGTGGAGTGTCCTTATGATTAGTTTCTGACCCTCAATTATTTATGATTACTTTATTAGTAACCTAGAAAAAAAGTTGGAGTGTAAGCTATCAAAATTTACTGATAAAAAGGGATGGAGGGGGCGGGATATCTTGCACGTTGGACTTAGAGAGGATGAGTGAATGGGTGAAGTCTTGTCAAATGAGCACTATGTATAAAAGTGAGGTTATGAATTGAATTGACTTTATTTCTTAAATCCTTCATATACATGAGTAAAAATCTTTACGTTATGTCTCCATCTAAATGTGCAATCATAGTAATTTATAATAAATAGAACAGTCAATGCAATATAGAGTACACTCAAGTCACTGTGAGTTCATCAGTCTGATGGCCTGGTGGAAGAAGCTGTCCTGGAGCCTGTTGGTCCTTGCTTTTATGCTGCGGTACCACTTCCCGGATGGTAGCAGCTGGAATAGATTGTGGTTGGGATGACTTGGGTCCCCAATGATCCTACGGGCTCTTTTTACACACCTGTCTTTGTAAATGTCCTGAGTTGTGGGAAGTTCACAACTACAGATGCGCTGGGCTGTCCACATCACTCTCTGCAGAATCCTGCGATTAAGGGAGGTACAGTTCCTATACCAGGCAGTGACGCAGGCAGTCAGGATGCTCTCAGTTGTGCCCCTGTAGAAAGTTCTTAGCATTTGGGGGCCCATACCAAACTTCCTCAACCATCTGAGGTGAAAGAGGGGCTTGTTATGCCTTTTTCACCACACAGCTGGTGTGTACAGACCACGGGAGGTCCTCGGTGATGTGGATGCCGAGGAACTTGAAGCTGTTTACCCTCTCAAACCACATCCATTGATGTCAATGGGGTTAGCCCGTCTCCATTCCTCCTGTAATCCACAACTAGCTCCTTTGTTTTTGCAATAGTGAGGGAGAGGTTGTTTTCTTGACACTACTGTGTCAGAGAGATGACATCTTCCCTTTAGGCCACCTTGTTATTGTTTGAGATAAGGCCAATCAATGTAGTGTCGTAGGCAAATTTAATTAGCAGATTGGAGCCATGGGTGGCGATACAGTCATGAGTGTACAGGGAGTAAAGGAGGGAACTCAGTATGCAGCCCTGAGGGGCTCCTGTATTGAGAGTCTGAGGGTTGGAGGTGAGGGAGCCCACTCTTACCACCTGCTGGTGATCTGACAGGAAGACCAGGATCCAGCTGCACAAGGCAGTGTCAAGGCTGAGGTCTCTGAGCTTCATGTCAAGCCTGGATGGAACTATGGTATTGAATACTGAACAGTAGTCCAAGAACAGCATTCTCACATAAGCATCCTTCTTCTCCAGATGTGTAAGGCCGGTATGTAGAGCAGTGGCTATTGCATCTTCTGTCGATCGGTTGTGTCGGTCGGTGAATTGTAGGGGGTCCAGTTTGGGTGGTAGTAAGCTGCAGATGCAATCCTTGACTAGCCTCTCAAAGCATTTGCTCGTTATTGAGGTGAGTGCGACAGGACACCAGTCGTTCAGGTATGTTACCTTGGTCTTTTTTGGTACAGGGACAATGGTGGATAATTTGAAACAGGAGGGCACTCTGCACTGTATGAGGAATCTAAAGGTAGATTATTATCAAAATGGAGAAAGAATGCAGATGAGAAAAGTACTGAAGTATCTAGTTGTTCTTGTGCATGGATCACAAAAGGTTAATAGGTAAGTGCAGAAAGAAATTAGGAAGGAAAATGGCAAATTGGCCTTTATTGCGAGAGGGCTGGAGTTCAGAAATGAGGAAGCATCATTATAGAGAGTACTGGTGAAACAGCACTTGGAGTATTACGCACAGTTTTGGTCTCCTTAAGAAGGATATATTGGGACTGGAAGAAATCCCAATCTAGGCTAATTTCTAGGATGACAGGGTTGTTCTGCTACTAGAACCAAAAACAATTTGATTTTTATTATATCAGGTTTATAACAATAAGAGATGATATTACAGAAACACAAGATCCTTAGTGGACATGAAAGTATGGATGCTCAGAAGTTTCCACTCGTGGCAGAATCTCAAACAAGTGGACTTAGTTACAACTATACATATGTAGTTACAATAGTTTCTTTTGAAACTGAAGTCATAGAGCCATAGAGCAGTACAGCATGGATTCAGGCCCTTTGGCCCAATGAGTTCATGCTAACCACAGTGCCCACACAGCCGATTTCCAACTTCCAGCATTTGGGCCATAGCACTCTAAACCCTGCTCATTCATGTACCTATCAAAGTGCTTCTTAAATGATACTATTATACTGCCTCAACCACTTCCCCTAGCAGCTTATTCCATATGCCAGGAGTCCCCAACCTTGTTTGAATTGTGGACTGGCCGACCCGGGTGGGGGAGGGGTGGCGGGATGGGGGTAGGGTTGCCAACAGATAGGAGTAGCAGTCAAATACATCAAAGTTGCTGGTGAGCGCAGCAGATCAGGCAGCATCTCTAGGAAGAGGTACAGTCAACGTTTCGGGCCGAGACCCTTCGTCAGGACAAACTGAAGGAAGAGCTAGCTTCAATAGATGTACCATGGAGAGCATTCTGACAGGCTACATCACTGTCTGGTATGGAGGGGCTACTGCACAGGACCAAACGAAGCTGCAGAAGGTTGTAAATCTAGTCAGCTCCATCTTGTGAACTAGCCTACAACGTACCCAGGTCATCTTTAGGGAGCGGTGTCTCAGAAAGACAGCGTCCTTTATGAAGGATCTCCAGCACTCAAGATATGTCCTTTTCTCACTGTTACCATCAGGTAGGAGATACAGAAGCCTGAAGGCACACACTCAGCGATTCAGGAGCAGCTTCTTTCCCTCTGCCATCTAATTCCTAAATGGACATTGAATCTTTGGACACTACCTCACTTTTTTTTTTAATATACAGTATTTTTGTTTTCACACAATTTTTAAAATCTATTTCAATATACGTAATTGATTTACTTGTTTATTTATTATTATTTTATTTTATTTTTTCTGTATTAGTTTATGTATTGCATTGAACTGCTACTAGTTAACAAATTTCACGTCACATGCCGATGATAATAAATCTGATTCTGACTCTGGGATCAATGAAATCTCTATCTATCTCGTGCCCTGCTATTCGCAGTACCTGTCTTATGCTGAACTGACTTTCCAAAATGCTTTGCCTCAAATTTATCTGTATTGGAATCTATTTTCCTTTTCCCCAACTGATCAAGATTCATCTGTAATCTATGATAATCTTCTCCCCGAACAACACTAATTTCTCAAGTGACCTAAGGTGCATAGGAATTTCTTTTCACAGAGGTAGATGAATGTCTGACTTTCTGGATTGTAGATGCTAGATCATTGTTTTTTGTTAAAGAGGAGTCAGATAAATCTTTGAACTATCAAGAATATGAAAGCTATGGGGAACTGGTGGAGAAGAAGGGATGAGGCCTGAAGTTGATCAGCTGTTGAATGACAGAGCAGACTTGAGGGGGCGAGTGGCCTACTCCTGCCTCCCCCCCCCCCCCTCCCCATTTTCTCATGGTCTTTTGATGTTAGTGATAATTTTTTGGCAGTGGGGAATGTTGATGTGCTGTGGCATCAGAGATAAGGCAATGGGCAACAATTTCTCTCGTGATCTGCGAAGGTGGATTCTCCTTGGACTTTTGCTGACATGATAGGGGCACAGCACCACTCTCCCGTCATCTTGAACCCACTCACTTCTAGACCCAACAGCAATTCAATATAAAAGATCCCACATGACATTATAGACCCACTCACCCTGTTTTCCCCATAAACATTAAAGATATGAATGCACCCCACCCCGAATACAGGACATTTGAACTCCTATGCATGTTCTAGTAGCAAATATTAACAATCCTGTGCGTTACTATAGGCTCAGATGGTTTGACATTTAGGATTAAACAGTTTTTTGTAACGTCATATTTTGACTCGCTCTTTGGCCAGACCCAAATACATTGCTGTCTTAATTTGTCGTTTTTCTATTAAGAGATCCAAGTATATTTTGTTAATCTTTATATGGTTGGTTATCATAGAGAAGAGAGTTTGTGCAGGATGTTATAGGGATTACGTCTGAAGTGTTAAGAAAGGACTGTTGTATTAATAGTATCTCTTAATATATTTTTAGTAACTGTAACAAAAGCAGTTGACGACTTAGAATTAGTTTTTAATCTTGAAAATGGACGCGCTAAAATTCAGAGTGCGTGGTTCACTGGTTTTGAAATGTTGTATGAAATGTAAACGTTAGAGTGGAAGGAAGAATTGTACCTTTGGCCTTAAATAAAGCATTATTATGGCAGACCAAGATGATCTATATTAGTTTAGTTTAATTATTATTTCAAGAAGTGACAAGTCTTTTCTAAGTGGCAGTGAGAAAAGGGAGTTATGTTCTGGCAACCTCATACTCAAGACTGGCTGTTCTGGATCAGGGGATTCCCCCCACATTCTAGAGTTAGCATTCGCCAGGTTTCTTAGCTCTGAAGGTAAGAGCACAGGGATAGACCAGGAGTAGAGAACCAGGCCACTCACATCTGCCCTTAATCAGCTGGTACAAGGACAATGCTGGTCTCAACTCTTCTCTATGCCAGATCTCTAAAGTGCCTCTTTACTATAAAACAATTACTGTAAATGCTGAGGTTATGAAAGGTGTTTATGTGTCACCAAGGTAAATTGTTATTTTGGCCAATTGTAGTCCAGTGCAGGGGAATGCACAACAATTTCCATGCCATGGTCTTTTGGAGGAGCTGGTCCCAAAGACATTGAAGTCTCCAGTTAAGGATGGAGAAAAGAGTGAGTCCGAGAGGGAGGTCTGATGCCCCTGCTGGACCTTCCCTAATTAGACTAGGTCTGTGGTTATTATTAAAGCTGCAACTCACAACTGCACACCCACAAATGACAAGAAGGATGGTAATGGGCCACCCTCCTCTTAGACTTGTTTGCACAGTGATTGAAGAGTGCAGTTGCAATGCATAGAAAAATGTTGCTCCACTAGAGCAGAGAAAGGAATTGGTTATTAATGAGTCCTGATGCGGGGTTTCAACTCTGAGTATCAGTAACTTCTTCCCCACTTCCCCCCAAAATAGGTGCTGCTCGACCTGCTGAGTTTCTCCAGCAGATTGTTTGTTACTTGTGTGTTAGTGTATTGAGTTCTAAATCTCTTCACTAAATGCTACAGTAAAACTCTTGATAGTTAACTATTCAATTGTTTTGGTAATCCCAATGGCTTGGCAACTGGCCCCTGTGTGCTGATTCCTGTGTCCCATTATTATCACTTTCCACAGATCCTTTAGCTCACCGTTGCCTCAATTCCTGCACTCTTGAAACTCAGTGTGTGTATGCATCCTGTGCTACCTTGAAACTCACTGAAGGTTCTGTTCCTTATCTCTTAAATTTGCCAAAATGTTTTGTTGGTTTTGTTTCCCAAACTGCCTTGCAGCTACTGGGCTTCTGTTTTACTTTAATCCGTCTGGGTTCACTAGAAAATATGCCACTGTATAGCATGTGAGAGAAAAAGTCCGTTAAAAGTGTATTGAGTATTAAATGGAATAATATCCAAGCGCATAGAAAACCTACCAGTTAGGCACCACCCAAGTGTGTGGGGTTGACGCAGTTGCATTGAATTTCACATGTTCAAAGTTCATCTCTTATCAAAGTACATCAGTGTCACCATATAGAACCCTGACATTTATTTTCTTGAGGGCGATCACAGTGAATACTAGAAACACAATATCATCAATGAAATACTGCACCCAACAGGACAGACAACCAACCAATAGGCATAAATCAACAAATAGTGCAAATACAAAAAGAAAAAATAAAAGAAAAAAATAATAATAAATAAATAAATAAGCAATAAATATGAAGGACATCTGATGAAGAGTCTGTAGGTTCTGGAAACAGTTCAGTGACAGGGCGAGTGAAGGTAATTCAAGAGTTGAGTGAAGCTAGTTCAAGAGCTGGATGGTTGAGGGCTAATAACTGTTCCTAAATCTAGTGGTGTAGGTCCTGAAGCTCCTGTGCCGCCTTCCTGATGGCAGCAGCGAGAAGAGAACCAGGGCGGTGGGGGTCCTTGCTGATGGATGCTGCTTTCCTGTGATGATGCTCCATGTGGATGTGCTCAGCAGTGGGGAAGGCTCTACCTGTGTTAGACTGGGCCATATTCAATATTTTTTGTAGGCTTTTCCATACAAGGACATTGATATATCCGTACTAGTTGTGATGCAGCCACTCAAAAGTACTCTGAAGTTTGTCAAAGTTTTAGATGACATGCAGAATCTTCACAAACTTCTAAGAAAGTAGAGGTATTGCCATGCTTTTTCCATAATTGCCCTTGTGTGCTGGGCCCAGGACAGATCTTCCAAAACAATGACACTGAGGAATTTAAGGTTGCTGACCCTCTCCATCTCTGATCCTCCAATGAGGACTGGCTCATGGACCTCTGGTTTCCTCCTCCTGAAGTTAATAATCAGCTCCTTGGTCTTGCTGACATCGAGTGAGATATTGTTATTGTGCACATCTCCCTTCTGCACGGTGACTTGTCACCTCCTCTGATTCGAGCAACGAGAGTGGTGTTTTCAGCAAACTTAAATATGGCATTGGAGCTGTGCTTGGCCACACAGTTATAAGTTTAAAACAATTAGAGCAGGGGGCTTAGCACACAGCTCAGTGATTAGCACTGTTAAAATGTAGGACAGTGCAGCAGATGGTTTTACACTATGGGATCTAATAAACTGCTGTGAATTAAAATGCCCAGATACTCTGTGTTACTAATGTCAGTGACAGTGAAATTTTAACAGGAAAGAACTTTCTCCAGGTCAGACAGGGTCTTGCATAAGAAATTTGTAGTCTTGTGCTAATTAATTTGAGTTTTTGTTTGTGAAAATATATGGACCAAATCTGTGCTATTGGTTTTCCTTCTCAGCTGAGAGATAATCTTCTAATATTTTCAGTGAATTCTGGTTAATTAGAACACATCATAACTAGTACATTTTGGCCAAGTTAAGTGGCTGCCCCAATTAGCGGAAGTTTCATGGAAGTAGTTAAATAGGTGTTAAAAAGACAGAGTAACAAATTGTGTATTTAAATGAAACACTGAATAAATTAGAACACTATCAATACTACTACAGTACTACAACACTGTGTATTGGTTCCCAGTAATAATTGACAGTTGAATTCATCCAGTGTACGCTGCCGTGTTCTTTTGATTCACTGTAAATGAACAAAATTGGTGCAGACACCTCATGTAGATAATACACAGCCTTCATACAATGCTATTGATGATTGCATCCTCCAAATCTTCATTTTCATCATAACATCCAAGATGATTGTCGGTACCTTCAGAGTCTTCATAGTTCCTAACTTGTTGAAGCTGAGAAATCGTTTAATTTTCACTCCCAGCTGTTTCTGGCATCCCTAAGTCTGAATGCTTGAAGACTCAGTGAGCAAAACAGTCCTGAATTGTCTGATTCTTTATTTCTTGCCAACTATCAGTTACAAAAATCACTGTTTTTTGAACCCAAGCACATGTAATTGCTGCTTTTTAGAAACTGTTTGCTCTAAGCATGGTGTAATGTCTAACAGCCACACAGCTGCATATGACCAAAGGTAGTTAGAAACTGTTCGGCAACAGTCACCTGTCCCAATTAAGAAACATGGTGTTGCAAATGAACAAAGGAAATCCCAGCTCTTTTTGTGATTTGTTTTTGTTCTTTAAGACAGGGGTCCCCAAACTTTTTCGCACTGTGAACTGGTTCCATATTGACAATATTCTTGTGGATCGGCCAACCGGGGGGGAGGGGGGGGGTGGTAGGGTTGCCAACGAACAAGAGTAGCAGTCAAATATGTTGGGTTTACCCCGAGAAAGACTACAATGACCAAGAAGCCTTGTGCGGGCATCAGTGGGCATGCGTGTACGTGCCGATTTTTTTTCTACAAATCGTTTTTGGTGATTCTGTTTGGGGGGGGGTGTTAATCACAAACGCAATATAGGTGATAAGTGGCTAATACACTCAATTTTGTTTCTAAAAGGGTTTATCTAACGAATTTAATATTAAACACAGCGCATATTTTCCTCGCATGAATATAGCGATAAGTCAATTATCAGGGGAGCTTGAAGTAAGTGTTGAATGAACTTCCAGTAGAAGTGGTAGAGGCAGGTTCGATATTATCATTTAAAGAAAAATTGGATAGGTATATGGACAGGAAAGGAATGGAGGGTTATGGGCTGAGTGCAGGTCGGTGGGACTAGGTGAGAGTAGCATTCGGCACGGACTAGAAGGGGAGAGATCGCCTGTTTCCGTGCTGTAATTGTTATATGGTTATATAAGTCCGTAGTACCATAACATGTTAAGTAACATTTGGATATTAAAACACACAGCACATATTTTCCCCGTATGGACACATAAAATCATTGCAACACACCAATATCGCTGAATCAGTGGGAGCCCTGGGCTTGTTTTCCTGCAACAAGACGGTCCTATCAAGGGGTGATGGGAGACAGCGATATTCAAAGGAGGTTCCTTATGTCCAGTCTATTCCGCAACTTAGTTTTCGTTGCATTCATTGCAGAGATACGTTGGAAATGAAAGCAACGTTTTCAGTGCTTTCGTGGCTATCTCAGGATATTTAGCCTTGACTTTGATCCAGAATGCCGGCAGAGATGTTATGTCAAACATGCTTTTCAGCCTGCCATCATTTGCAAGCTCGAGGAGTTGATCTCCTTCCCGTGCTGACATGGATGATGCGTGGGTAATGACCTCGCGTGTGTTCAAGCTCAACAGTGGGCGTGACAGGGAATGAGGAAAGGTGCAGCTGACTCATATTGCCAAATCATATCGTTTCCTCGCAGCTCGGTACCGGTCCGCGGTCTGGTGGTTGGGGACTACTGCTTTAAGAGTTGGCCCAAATATGCAGCTACCCTGAGTAACAGATGGCCAAATTATCCAAAATCAAATGTATTTTGTTTTATGGTGCGTATTTGGAAAGAAAATGCTGTCAGATATTTTATAAAGGTGAAGATTGAGTGAGCTGAAATCTATAATTGGTGAGTTCATTGTGGGGTGGCATGATAGCATAGTGATAGCGGATATTGTAAAGCTATTTCGGCACCAGCAAGCTGGGTTCAATTCTGCCATTGTAAGGAGTTTGTACAGTATGTTTTCCCCATGACTGTGGGTTTCCTCCGAGCACTCCAACTCCCTCCTACATTCCAATTACTCCCTCCTACATTCCAATTACATACGGGTTAGTAGATTAATTGGCCACATGGGTGTAATTGGACGGCGTGAGCTCATTGAGCCAGAAGGGCCTGTTACCATAAATAAAAATAAAATTGATGTGATGGTTAAGTTGCACTGCTTAATCTGATCACTAGATGGTGCAATACACCACCAAATGAAGAACACATCCTGCAGGAATTTAACCATTATGTGACATGCAGTAAGAAAATCAATTTATCGCTCCTCACTCCTTGTTCCATCTATCTCTTGTTTGATTTCACCTGGTTTTGTCTCCCTACTCCACCATCCCTTTCCCTGCCTGGCTCAATCTGCTTTTCATCCTTCACCCATCCTCAGTACAAGAGTCACATCTGGTCCCTGTCTTGCCACTCCCCCCTCCCCTTTATATTGGCCATCTCCCCTCTTTCAGTCCCGATGGAGGATTTCAACCTGAAACACTGACAATTCCTTCCCCCGCCCACAGATATAGCTCAACCATAAAAATTTGCCCGGTACATTGTATAATGCACTATCACACCTTGACCTGATTGTGACCTTTGCTCCAACCTCCTGTACACTGGACACCATTCAAATCCCATACTTAACCTCTACTTCCATCCAATAACACTCTCTACCTGTCACTCCCAAATGGCAAACTCTATCAGGCCCATCCCCGAGTAACTGCAGAGCCCCAAACTCCTGTTGCCATCTTACCTTTCCTTTTCACTGAACCCCAACTCTTTTCCCTCATCCAGCATCACTCCCACCAGCACACCACCTCCCATCTGAATGCGCCTTTGAGGCACAGGATAATTCCAAGGCTGTGATACCGAATGGTTGTGTGGCTGCTTTGAGGACTAACTGAAAGAAGAGATAGTAAGAGATCTGTCACTATCTTTTCTTTCAGTTAGTCCTGACGAAGGGTCTTGGCCCGAAACATCGACTGTACTTCTTCCTATAGATGCTGCCTGGCCTGCTGCATTCCACCAGCATTTTGGGTGTGTTGCTTGAATTTCCAGCATCTGCAGATTTTCTCATGTTTGCGTTAATATTATTATATTTATTTAGTCATGTAA
This sequence comes from Mobula birostris, assembly GCF_030028105.1. Taxonomy (NCBI): domain Eukaryota; kingdom Metazoa; phylum Chordata; class Chondrichthyes; order Myliobatiformes; family Myliobatidae; genus Mobula; species Mobula birostris. Next base: position 155,766,612 of record NC_092373.1, read on the forward strand.
GAACATAACGTTTGCCATATTTGCAATGGATTGCTGCTGCAAACAGTTAATCTTCATGCTATTTATACCATGAAAATAAGTGTGAACTTGATCAGACAATCTGTTTTCTTTCTCAGGTGAATGGAAGAACATTGACTGTGAGACTGATTATAAGCAATTTGGATGTTCAGTCTGCATCTAACGTCTCTCAGCTGACTATCCAGGATTCTATTAGTGTTCTCAGCATTCTGAGTAATGTTGGAAATGAAACCGCAATGGGGTTCCAGACATACACCAAAGGATCTCTCCAAGGTAAAGCAGTCCTCTCTCTTACTCCATTTGCTCAATTGTAAGTATCTGAAGTTGTAAAAAGAAAACTGAAATTGGCCACTTGCAAATGTGAATATTGCTGTAAAGCACAGGGAGCATTCCAATCTGTGTTTTCTACTTTTAAGCTGTATTTGTAATAATCTCTTGTGTCCCTAGGAACTCTTCAGCTCTACTTTTTAGTAATTACTAATTTTTTGTAAGCTGATCCATACTTGCCCTTGACAGTTTCTAGAACACTTTCTAGATCCACCTCTTCTGGTGAAGGTGCTTCCACAATGATGTTGGGTAGAGGGTTCAGGGTTTTGTGTTTAGAAGCAGTGACAAAGAAGGAAGAATGATTTATTTCTCAGCCAGGATGATGTGCAGCTGCTAGTGGAACTTATAGTTGGTAGTGTTCCCATGTTACTGCACTTGTGGTAGCAGTTCCTGATTTGAGATGTGTTGACAGTATATTCTTATACTTTGCAAGACAGCACACTGAATGAAGCCCTGGTTTAGGATATGAATCAAGGGGCCTGTTCTGAATTGCACTGTATTGAGCTTCTTTTCTGTTGTGGAAGGAAAGTCTCCCATTGCATTCCTGACTTGTGCTTTGTAGTCCGTGAAAAGGCTTTGGGGTGTCAGGGTGAGTGGACTGTTGTAGGATTTCCAATCTCTGTCCTGCTTTTGTAGCCATGATATTTATCTGGATTGACTAGCTGATTTTCTGATCAGTTCTCACCCCAAAATATGAGTGTGGACTTGATGGTGATGCCATTGAACAACAATGACAAGTTGAAGATAGCTATTGCCGAGCATGCTCATGGTGCTGTTGGTCCCACCACCTATCAGCTCATACCTAAATACTGCTGACATTTTGCTGCATGTGAAATGGACAGTTTCACTTGGTGAGAGTTTGTGAATAGAATTCTACATTGCACAATCATTGAATATCCCTATTTCCTTGAGATGGAAGGCGTTCCTGTGGAGAAGTAGTGAGGCTGGGCGAGTCCCTCCAGAAACCTTACTTGTTTTCAATATCCATTGTACTATGGCCAGTTTATAATGTTGCTTGCTTTGGAGTGGAGCAACAATAAAATATGTGGACTGTGTTCACCCTGAAATTTGTTGATTTGTGGTAAGGATCATGAGGATTCATTCATCTGAAGAATTGCTGCTTGTTAAGTAGATACTGCAAATTACCCCTTGTATATGTGAAAGGTGGAAGAGTACGGATGTAAGGTAATAGAGTACAGGGAAGTAAGTGGGGGAATGGGATTGCTCTGAGAGCAGGGATAGACCTGATGGGATGAATAGAATTTTATATTGTAAAGAAATATGAAATTGCTTTCCTCAGAAAGTAAATGGTTTTATTGCAACTGTAGACTTCCCTAAAGAGAGGTATGTGTGAGGGTGTCTGAATCAGGATTCCTTTCTTCCTGACAGATTCACATTAGTGTTGTTGGTAGCAAGTCTTAAGGCTACCCAAAGACAGCATGACAATTATTAATGCGACACCTGAATCATGAGCATGTGGTTCAGATTTTAAATGTTTGTGAGCTGTGTCCATAAAAGTTATGTCCTGGTATCAATTCATGAGATTACAAAGGGAGCAAAATCTTTTAAGAAATATTGTTCTCATTGACTTGGCTCTTCCTTATCAATTAGTCAATTCTATGGTTTATGGGAATATAGATTTTAAATGGTTCTGTCCAATAATCATATGGCAACAACACTCATAATTATGAAATGCCATTAGAGTACTCAAACATCCCAAAGCACTCAGCAGATGTGATGCTAAACAAAACTTCACTGAGGTACATAAATAATGTGTTCAGTGACCACTTTATTAGGTATACCTATACACCTGCTTGTTAACACAAAGATCCAATCAGCCAATCATGTGGCAGCAACTCAATGCATAAAAGCATGAAGACATGGTCAAGAGGTTCAGTTGTTGTTCAGACCAGAATATGGAAGAAATATAATCCAAGTGACTTTGACTGTGGAGTGATTGTTGATGCCAGACAGGGTGGTTTGTATATCTAAGAAACTGGAATTTTCACGAACAGCAGTCTCTAGAGTTTACAGAGTATGATGTAAAAACATCCAGTGATTGGTAGTTCTGTGGGTGAAACAGTTTTGTTAATGAGAGAGGTCAGAGGAGAATGGCCAGGCTAGTTCAAGCTGACATGAAAGCCAAAGTAACTCAAATAACCATGTGGTACAACAGTGGTGTGCAGATGAGTATCTCTGAACACCAAATACATCTCACCTTGAAGTGGATGGGCTACAGCAGCAGATGACCATAAACATATACCCAGTAGCCACTTTATTAAGTACAGGAGGGTTCTGATAAAGTGACCTCTGAATGTATTAAGGAATACTGGAACTTAGTTATTGAGATGGATTTTTTTGGAGTTCTATAGAGGAAGGATAGAGAGAGAGCACTGTTTAGGGAAGAAATTCTGTGTGTTGGCAGTTGAAAAGAGGCAACACTTTGGATTTATAACACATCTTTCTTTGTGAATGGGAATATTTTCCCAGGAACTGACATGAATTCATGTCAGGAAATAGCTCCCTGGATGCTCATCACTAACAACTAACGTGACTCAAATAATCTATCATCAAGTGCCAACCTCAACTGAAAGTCTTGTTTGTGGGAATCTACTTTTCTATCAGCAATAGTAAAATGTAACAATGAACAATTAGGGTTGAAAGGTGGATGTGAGAGCAACAGTGAGATCGCATAAGATAACAAAATCAAGGATGTTGGTGAAGCTGGACAAGGGGATTTATTCAGTGGGAGAAATTATGGGAGGATTGTGAATTGTGGAGAAAAAACTGATGAGACCAGCTGGGAATCCACCATCAGATATTATTTCAAAAGTCTTTTATTTTGATCTTGTTTTAAAATGTACTTTTCATTTCTTATTAATCAGCAGGTGAACACTACATAATAAACTATACCGCAGTATTAAAGGCTGGTGAACCAGGGGAAGAGAAGAATATTTCACTACCAGCTTACCTCACCATTGGTAGTAGAACACAGGTATTCTACTTGAAGAATAATTCATTTACACCTCTATTTAGTGAGAAGAGCTTTTAATCCCAACTCTGAGTGGATTCTGGTTGTAGCCCTTGGAACAAAGATGACACATTTCTGTAATATTTTAAGCAAGATTACTTTTTTATTTCCATCTTTTACAGTTTCAAAATAACAAAAAAGGAAAAGGGCTTGAAGCAAAAGTTTGGGCATCCTGCATGGTTAGTACTTAGTAACACCCCCTTTGGCAAGTATCACAGCTTGTAAACGCTTTCTGTAGCCAGCTAAGAGTCTTTCAATACTTGTTTGGGGGATTTCCACCCATTCTTCCTTGCAAAAGGCTTCTAGTTCTGTGAGATTCTTGAGTCATCTTGCATGCACTGCTCTTTTGAGGTCTATCCACAGATTCTTGATGAGGTCAGTGGACTGTGAGGGCCATGGCAAAACCTTCAGCTTGCGCCTCTTGAGGTAGTCCATTGTGGATTTTGAGGTGTGTTTAGGATCATTATACTGTTGTAGAAGCCATCCTCTTTTCATCTTCAGCTTTTTTACAGATGGTGTGATGTTTGCTTCCAGAATTTGCTGGTATTTAGTTGAATTCGTTCTCCCTCTACCAGTGGAATGTTCCCTGTGTCACTGACTGCAACACAAACCCAAAGCATGATCAATCCACCCCCATGCTTAACAGTTGGAGAGGTGTTCTTTTCATTTATTAATGACCTGGATGTGGGGGTAGAAGGGTGGGTTGGCAAGTTTGCAGACGACACAAAGGTTGGTGGTGTTGTAGATAGTGTAGAAGATTGTCGAAGATTGCAGAGAGACATTGATAGGATGCAGAAGTGGGCTGAGAAGTGGCAGATGGAGCTCAACCCGGAGAAGTGTGAGGTGGTACACTTTGGAAGGACAAACTCCAAGGCAGAGTACAAAGTAAATGGCAGGATACTTGGTAGTGTGGAGGAGCAGAGGGATCTCGGGGTACATGTCCACAGATCCCTGAAAGTTGCCTCACAGGTGGATAGGGTAGTTAAGAAAGCTTATGGGGTGTTAGCTTTCATAAGTCGAGGGATAGAGTTTAAGAGTCGCGATGTAATGATGCAGCTCTATAAAACTCTGGTTAGGCCACACTTGGAGTATTGTGTCCAGTTCTGGTCACCTCACTATAGGAAGGATGTGGAAGCATTGGAAAGGGTACAGAAGAGATTTACCAGGATGCTGCCTCGTTTAGAAAGTATGGATTATGATCAGAGATTAAGGGAGCTAGGGAGAGAAGGAGGATGAGAGGAGACATGATACAGGTGTACAAGATAATAAGAGGAATAGATAGAGTGGATAGCCAGCGCCTCTTCCCCAGGGCACCACTGCTCAATACAAGACGACATGGCTTTAAGGTAAGGGGTGGGAAGTTCAAGGGGGATATTAGAGGAAGGTTTTTACTCAGAGAGTGGTTGGTGCATGGAATGCACTGCCTGAGTCAGTGGTGGAGGCAGATACACTAGTGAAGTTTAAGAGACTACTAGACAGGTATATGGAGGAACCTAAGGTGGGGGCTTATATGGGAGGCAGGGTTTGAGGGTCGGCACAACATTGTGGGCCGAAGGGCCTGTACTGTGCTGTACTATTCTATGTTCTATGTTTGTTCATGAAATTCTGCACTCTTTTTTTTCTCCCAACATACCTTTGCTCATTCCGGCCAAAAAGTTCTATTTTAACCTCATCAGTCCACAGGACTTGTTTCTAAGATGCATCAGGCTTGTTTAGATGTTCCTTTGCAAACTTCTGATGCTGAATTTTGTGGTGAGGATGCAGGAAAGGTTTTCTTCTGATGACTCTTCCATGAAGGTCATATTTGTGCAGATGTCGCTGCACAGTAGAACAGTGCACCACCATTCCAGGGTCTGCTAAATCTTCCTGAAGGTCTTTTACAGTCAAATAGGGGTTTTGATTTGCCTTTCCTACAAACCTATGAGCAGTTCTCTCGGAAAGTTTTAATGGTCTTTCAGACCTCAACTTGACCTCCACTGTTCCTGTTAACTGCTATTTCTTAATTACATTACAAACTGAGGAAATGGCTAGCTGAAAATGCTTTGCTATCTTCTTATAGCCTTCTCCTGCGTTGTGGGCATCGTTTATTTTAATTTTCAGAGTGCTGGGCAACTGCTTAGAGGAGTCCATGGCTGCTGATTGTTGGGACAAGGTTTGAGGAGTCAGGGTATTTATAAAGCTTTGAAATTTGCATCACCTGATCTTTCCTAACGATGACTGTGAACAAGCCATAGCCCTAACAAGCTAATTAAGATCTGAGACCTTGGTAAAAGTTATCTGAGAACTCAAATCCCTTGGGGCGCCCAAACTTTTGCATGGTACTTCTTTCCTTTTTTCTCCACCCTAAAATTGTACAAAACAAAAATAATACACTAATCTTGCTTAAAATGTTGAAAAGAATGTCTCATCTTTAACTTTATGACTTTTGGAGATCAGTTCATTTTCTACTCACTTAACTATTCACAGTTACAGAAATTTTGACCAAGGGTGCCCAAACTTTTGCATATCACTGTATTTACTGTCCTGCACTGACCACTTTCTATTGCAGTATTCTTTCATTTCTGGGACCTAAGTAAGCTGTGACATATCACGACATGTTGAAAGCAAACTCCAGTCGCTTTCCTCACTCAGGAACATCATGTCCTTTATTCAGGAACTGTGATATGCCCATAATCACCATATTTATTGCAAACATCCCTCACAAAGAGAAATTTTCGGATAAAGTAAATGAATGCAGATCAAGAACAAGGGATTTAATCTGCAAAGCTGGCAGGGCAAGTTGAAGGAAAGGAAGCTGATGGGATGCATACAGTAGAGATGTCAAAAATATTTGGGGAACAGAAGATAAGTATCCCTTATCCATTGGCTTAATGACTTAACAAACACAGACAATGATTTTTAACCAAATGTGTAAGTGAGATGTGACCAAAAAAAACCTTTTGGGAAAGTTAAAACAATCAATTGTTGCCTTCATTGGAAATTTAGGTTCTTGTGTGAGAATAATTTTCTGGGCACTGGGGAAGGGATGAAGGATGAATGGGACAGATGGAATTTCTGTATGTGGAGCTAGCGGAGACACAGTGGGCTAATCAGCCTTCCTCAGTGCTCTCGTTACTCATGATACCTTCCTTCTAGCTTCTGTTTACTTTGAATCTTATTTCCTAGTGCTGCTCACGTAACTCATGTGATTCTGTTTCCCTGCAGCAAATCCTAATGGTACCAATGACAGCCTTGGTAACTGAAATATATACATTTAATTATTTTTCCTCTTGCTATCTGTCACCTCTCCACAGCTTCAGTATCTGTCACATGGTGTGGAGATCAAGTAAAATTTCAAGTGTAGAGAAAGCTAAATTTTATTAACCTAAGCACAGGGTTCTTTGTGCTTCATTTTATTAATTTAGCAATATTGCCAAAGATCCTATTCATTTTTCTAATAGCTAGATTCCATTTGGTAAATTAACCTTCGGTGAATTGTCATTAACTATATTGCCGATTTATTAATCAGAGGAACCATTCATTCAGGAATTGGAGATCCCATAAGATGCTGACACAGCAATTCCTCACAACACCTGACAGCTTAAATAACCTCATTCATATTATCTATTATACTGACTTGTAACCTACTTATGACCTTATTTGTTTCAATAAAGCAATATCACATGTCAAAGTACCTGTAAATAACAATATCAATTGAATAATGAAAAAAAATATTTTTCCTTCTCAATAAACAGATTTGGCAGGGGGTTGGGAACTGGAATGATGGGGCTGAGGATGGGGTTGTTGGTATACCAGGAGATGCAGTATGCAGTGAGACTGAGGAAGGACAGGCAGGTGATAGGGCAAAATTGCAGACAGTGGGATGAGTTGAAATGCAATATGGGGGAAAATCAAAGAAGGTGCTGAATACAGGACTGAAGGTGTTATATTTGAATGCAGACAGTATACAAATTAAGTTGGATGATCTCATAGTGCAGTTAGAGCTAGAGGATGTTAGAAACCTACGATCATGAATGGAAGTGATGCTGCCCTCCCGGATGAGCTGAACGTTTTTCATGCATGCTTTAAAAGGAAGAATAAAACAACATCTATGCAGATCCCTACAGAATCTGATGACCCTGTGTTCTTTGTCTTGGAGGCCGACTTCAGGACATCTTTCAATGTTGCAAAGCATTGGGCCCTTATGACGTAACTGGCGAAGCTCTGAAAACCAGTGCCAACAAACTGACAGGACATCTTTACTCCCTCACTGCTGCAGTCTGAAGTTCCCACTTGCTTCAAAAGGGCGACGTTCAAACCGGTGCCCAAGAAGAGCAGGGTGAGCTGTCTGAACGACTATCACCCAGTGGCACTCGCATCTACTGTGATGAAATGCTTTGAGAGATTGGTCATAGTTAGAATTAACTCCCACCTAAACAAGGACTTGGAGCTACTGTAACTTGTCTAGTGCCACAACAACAGACACAAACTCACTGGCTCTCCACTCAGCCTTAGATCACCTGAACAATAGTAATACTTGTGTCAGTCTACTATTTACAGACTACAGCTCAGCGCTCAAAACAATCATACCCTCAGTTCTAATCAAAAAGCTTCAAAACCTGGGCCTCTGTACCTTCCTCTGCAACTGGATCCTGGACTTTCTCACCGGGAGACCAAAGTCTGTACGGATCAGAAGTAACATCTCCTCCTCGCTGACAGTCAACACTGGTACACCACAAGAATGCATGCTTAGCCCACTGCTCTACTCTGTCTATACCCACAACTCTGTGGCCAGGCACAGTCCAAGCATCATCTATAAATTTTCAGTTGACACAACTATTGTTGGCAGAATTTCAAATGGTGATGAGGAGGCATACAGGAGTGAGATAGATCAGCTGGTTAAGTGGTGTCACAACAACAACCTTACATTCAACATCAGTAAGACTAAGAAATTGCTTGTGGACTTCAGGAAGGGTAAGTCAATGGAACACATACCAGTCTTCACTGAGGGATCAGAACTGGAAATGGTGAACAGTTTCAAGTTCCTGCTGGTCACTGTCTCTGAGGATTCATTGTGGGCACAACATATTGATGCAATTACAAAGAAGGCATGATAGCAGCTATATTTCATTAGGAGTTTGAGGAAAATTGGTATGTCACCAAGGACACTTGTAAATTTCTACAGCTGTACCGTAGGAAACTTCCTAACTGATTGCATCGCCATCTGGTATGAGGTGTGGGACACTGCTCAGGATTGGAAAAAGCTGCAGAAGGTTGCATTCTCAGCCAGTTCCATCATGGGCACTAGCCTCCCCGGAATCCAGGAAACCTCCAAAAGATGATGCCTCGAAAAGGCAGCCTCCATCATTAAGGACTGTGACCACCCAGGACATTCTCTCTTCCGATTGCTACCATCAAGGAAGAGGTACAGGAGCCTGAAGAAACGCACTCAATGTTTCAGGAACAGCTTCTTCCCTCTGCCATCAGATTTCTGAGTGGACATTGAACCCATGAACATTATCTCAATATTTTATTCTCTCTCTTTTTGCACTACTTATTTAATTTATTTTTATGTATACTTGTAATTTATAGTTTTTGTTATTTATTGCAATAATAATAATGCCGCAGAACAACTAATTTCATGACATATGTCAATGATATTAAACCTGATCTGAGAGATTGGCAGGGACACCACTGTTTTTGTTTCTGATAGATCATAGCTGAGAGCTTAACATCCAAGGGTAGACCTTGTACTGAAAGGACAGGCAGGTAGATGGAAGGGTTGGGGTGGCTACGTTGGGAAAAAATTAAATCAAGTCCTTAGAGCAAGGTTACCTAGGACCAGAAAATACAGAATCCTTATGGGTAGAGTTAAAAAATTGCAAGAGTAAATGACCCTGAGGGGAGTTAAAAACAGGTGTTCAAACAGTAGCCAGGATGTGGGACACTAGTTACAACGGGAGGTAGAAAAGGAATGTCAAAAGGGCAGTTGGGGGGGGGGGGATTTCAATATGCAGGTATATGGGGAAAATCATGTAGGCCCTGGATCCCAATAAAGCAAATTTATAGAATGTCGATGAGATAGCTTTTTAGAACAGCTTCTGTTTGGGCCTACTGGGGAAAAGGTAATTCTGGATATGGTGTTGTGTAATGAGCCAGATTTTATTAGGAAGCTTAAGGTAAAGGAACCCTTAGGAGACAGTGATCATAATATGATAGAATTTACCCCGCAGTTTGAGAGGAAGCACCTAAAGCCAAATGAATCAGTGTTACATTGGAATAAAGAGAATTACAGAGGCATGAAAGCTGGCCAGATTGATTGGAAGGGGACATTCACATGGATGTGGCAGAACAGCAATGGCTGGAGTTTCTAGAGGCAATTTGGAAGGGTCAGGATAGATACATCCCAAAGATGAACAAGCATCCTAAAAGGAGAATGAAGCAACCACGGCTGACAAGGGAAGTTAAAGACAGCATAAAAGCAAAATAGAGGGCATATAATATAGCAAAAATCAGCGGGAGTTTATAAAGAGTAAAAGAGCGGAGAGAGTGGATATTGGACCTCAGGAAGACAATACTGGAGAGATAGTGATTGGGGACAAAGAAATGGCAGAGAAACTGAATAAGTTCACTGTGGAAGACACTGGCAATAGATTATCAGATTAGATTATGAGAACACTCAGTCCTTTTTTATTGTCATGCATTAAGAAATGATGCAATGTTTCTCCGGAGTGATATCACAGAAAACGGGACAAACCAAAGACTAACACTGACAGAACCACATGATTATAATATATAGTTACAGCAGTGCAAAGCAATACCATAATTTGATGAAGAACAAACCATGGGCACGGTAAAAAAAAATAGTCTCAAAGTCCCTGAGTCGATCGACTCCTGAGTCCCCGATAGCAGGCGGCAAAAGGGAGAAACTCCTTGCCATAAACCTCCAGGCACCGTCAACTTGCCGATGCCTTGGAAGCAGCCGACACTGAGTCTGTCCGTCTGAAAACTTCGAGCCTCCAACCAGCCTCTCCGATACAGCGTCCGGAGCGCCATCCTCTGCTGAGCGCCAGCGCCTTCGCCTTCGGCTGCTGAAACAAGCAAAGCCGAGGATTTGGGGCCTTTTGCTCCGGAGATTCCGGTTACTGCACAGTAGCAGCGGCAGTGAAGCGGGCATTTCAGAAGTTCTCCAGATGTTCCTCCGTACTCTCGCGTCTGTCTCCATCAAATCAGAATTTTGCATGGTCCCCTACTTGACAGATTACAGAGATCAATCACCGGAGAGGCCGCATGTGCTGCTGTCGCGCCGCCATCTTCTCCTCCAGAAATTTGAGAGTGTGAGGGGCCAGAAGTGACTGTAGTCACTATTACTAAGGACAAGGTGCTTGGTAAGCTGAAAGCTCTGAAGGTAGATATATCAGCTGGACCAGCTGGACTACAACCCAGAGTTCTGAAAGGGGTAGCTGAAGAGATTGTGGCGGCATTAGTAATGATCTTTTGAGAATCAATAGATCCTGGAATGGTTCTGGAGGACTGGAAAATTGCAAATACTACTCCACTCTTTAAGAAGGGAGGGGACAAAAGAAAGGAAATTATAGGCCAGTTAGCCTGACTCGTGGTTGGGAAGATGTTGGAATCCATTATTAAGAATAGGGTTTTGGAGTATTTGGAAGCATATGATAAAATAGGCCAAAGACAGCATGGTTTCTTTGAGGGGGAATCTTCCTTGGCAAAACTGTTGGAATTCTTTGAGGAATCAACTGTAGGATCGACAAGGATTGTCAGGGAATGGTGTTTACTTGGATTTTCAGAAGGCCTTTGACAAGGTGCTATGGATGAGGCTGCTTATCCAAGGTATTACAAGAAAAATACTTTTATGAATAGAAGATTCGCTGATTGGCAGGTGGTAAAGAGTTGGGAATAAAGGGGGCCTCATTACATGTGGGAATATGCTTTGTTACTGCTTGATTGAGGCTGGCAGACTAAGTTGGTAATGATCTAACCTGCAACTGATGGCTTTACAGCTGACTAAATTATAAAGCATATTAATCCAAAATCTAAAATCCTGCCTTTCAGGGTAGTCAAATACAGTCTGGACCCCTTAAGGCAGATTTCATATTGATGATGAAAGCAGCTGCTCAGGTAAGTTGAGAGCAGGATTTTGCATTCTTGGTTATTTTGTTTTGCTGATAGTGAGGCCTCACAGGCTAACTGCATCCTCATCTACATTCTTGACATGTAGGAATAAGTCCAAAGTGTATCAATGTAATAAAATTAACTTAGACATGAGCTACCCAAACTGTTGGTGTACTGTTCTTTTTATCTCAGGTGGAACAGATTTGTTTATCCAGCCTTGAATGGTTGGATGTAAGTCTTCTCATTTTGCTAGACGAAAGAATATCACACAAAATTAATTTGAACGGTGCTTGTATAGCATGACAGATACACATAACTTCCCAATAAGTTGTTCTGGTATTTTTGTGAGGTGAAAGTCGGCAGTCGAGGTTGCTCTGGCATCTTTATGGACAGATAAATTTCATCTTAATAAAGAACTTCACTGTTAAAAACATTTTCTGTGATGATCTCACCTTGGGTTCAAACAGTAGTGCGCAGATGGACGTACCCAGTGAGATCATGAAATTTGTTTTGGCATTGTTCAGGTGTTTGGGAGTATTCATTCCCAGGAGAGGTTATTGCAGTCACCTCCAAGGCTGGTTTTATGACGGGTCTGGTGCACCCCCGCTGATATGCCTTTCTGCAGACTGAATCTCAATGATCTTTAATGCAGCGGTTCCCCACCTTTTCACACCATGGATTAATGCCATTAGGCAAGGGGCTGGTGGACCCCAGGTTGGGAACCCTTGCTTTAATGAAACGTGGGGGGCTATTTTCCACTTTCCTGCAGATTCTGTTTCCTCTGTCATAAAAGTGTATTTTGATGCAGTGTTGTTGTTGTTGGGAATGCACTATCAAGGGCCAATACCTTGTGAACGAGGTTCTGTTGGGAACCAGTTGGAGACACAAGAGACTGTAGATGTTGGAATCTGGAGCAACACACAAAGTGCTAGAGGAACTAGGCAGATCAGGAAGTGTGTACTGTATGAAGGGAAATGGACAGTAAATGTTTCCAATCAGAATGTTGACTGTCATTTTCCCTCCATTGTGCTGCCTGGCCTGCTGAATTCCTCCAGCACTTTGTGTTTTGCTTGGGAACTATTTGAGGCCTATTAAAATGCTAATACTGGGAACAAACCACACTAATGCTGCTTTAAATGGGAAATTGATCAATATTGCCACTTGTGGTGTTAATACCAAATGCAGTCAGTTTTTAGTGCACTAGGTATGACTGCAATCTGCTTTCTAGATGTACACCTTCCAAAATAAAGCAAAATCCACATTTAGACTCCCATTATCTTGCAACACAATGAACAGTTTAGCTCCCAGTAAATTGGAGTTAGAAAATTAGACACATTATACTCTGAAACAACACATTCTCCTGTTGGTGTTGGGTGGAGTTTGACTGCAGATTGTCAGAACTCATCATCACCAATAATCACTCGTAGTCTTCTTCTGGTGATTGATCTGGTCACTTGTGGGTCTTGAGATGATTGAAGAGGTCAACCCATGATCCACAATTCCTATTGCAGTGTTGGCAGGTGGTAGGTGTAGCTGACTGGGCCTTTCCCAGTCTCTCTTTACATTGAAGCCGCTTAATCTCAGCGACACAATGGAGGTATTCTTCGAGTTGTGCAGTCCTCTCATAGACAGTTTTTCTTCAGCTTTTCCTGTCCTCTTCTGTTTTTTCCCATCCACTCAGGTTGATGTCGCACTTCCTTAGGTGGGTCTTGGTATTGTCCTCCAGGAGTGTGTTTTGTATTCTTGAGTTGGCTGAATGGGAGTTGTTTAGGAAGGCAGGAGTCAGGCGTATGGATGATGTGGCTGACCCATCACAATTGGTGTTGAATCACAATTGTGGCTATGGAGTTAATGGTTAGCTTCCTCCAGGATGTTGGAGTTAGTACGCCTGTTCCTCCAGCTAACTCAGAATCTTTTGGAGTCATCTTTGATGGTAGGTTTCTCGGGATTTTATGTGCCTGCTGTATGCTGTCCATGACTCCACTCCATATAGCAAGAAAGGGAGGACTGTAGCTTTGTAGACCAGAAGCTTAGTGTTGGTTTTGATATCCTGATCTTCAGAAATCCTCTTTCTCAGCCTGGCAAAAGCTCCACTGGCACAGCCTGTTTTGCGATTTATTTCAAGGTCACTGTTGGCTCTTAAGGAAAGAAGGCTGCCAAGATATGGGAAAAGAACAGTGTTCTGCAGAGAGATGTTGACAACTTGGATGGTTCAAGGTTTAGGAGCTTGATCTGGAGCAGGTTGGTGCAGTACTTGGGTTTTCTTGATGTTTAGATCAAGTCCCAGAAGCTTGTATGGTCTGGCAAAAGCATCCATTGTGCACTGTAGATCCTCCTCAGAGCGAACTACGATGGAGTTGTTGTCTGCATATTGGAGCTCTGTGATGGAAGTAGTTGACACCTTGACCTTTGCCTTGAACCTGTTAAGGTTAAGCAGCACCCCATCTGTCCTGTAGAGAATCTGGACTCCTGGTGGGAGATCTTGGCCTGTGAGGTGGAGAATGGTTGCAATGAAAACGGCACACAGGATTGGGGCAATGATGCACCCCCACTTGACCTTGGTCTCAACCTTGAAAGATGCTTTTCAGTGTGGCTGTTGCACTCATAGCATTCTCATAGCCACAGGATCTTGAAGTATTTCTCTGTGCTCCCGATTTTGGACAGTAGTGGCAAGACAATTTACAAAGTCAAATGCTTTTTTAAGGTCCATGAAGGCCATCTAAAGTGGGAGATTTTGCTCCTGGGCTTTCTCCTGCAATTGACATACTGTAAAAATAATGCCAACTGTTCCTCTGGTTGGGAGGAAGCCACACTGAGACTCAGGCAGGAGATCTGGAAGAGGGGACTGAGTGTAGTGTATCTAAGTTTGCTGAACATACCAAATTGAGTGGAAAAACAGATTGTACAGAAGATACAGAGTCTACAGAGAGATATAGATAGATTAAATGAGTGGGCAAAGGTTGGACAGATGGAGTACAATGTTGCTAAATGCAAGGTCATCCACTTTTCCTTCCAAAGTGGAAGAGCAGATTATTATTTAATTGGTAAAATATGACAGCATGCTGCTGTGCAGAGGGATTTGGGAGTGCTTGTGCATGAATCACATAAGGTTGGTTTGCAGGTGCAGCGGGCTATCAAGAAGGCAAGTGGAATGTTGACCTTCATTGCTAGAAGGATTGAATTTAAGAGTAGGAAGGTTATGCTGCAACTGTACAGAATACTGGTGAGGCCGTACCTGGAGTACTGTGTGCAACTCTGTTCTCTTACTTGGAGGCGGTGCAGAGGATTTTAAAATATTATTGGTGCGCGTTTCTTTTATTTTAATTTCAGCTGGTGTCTGTGATTTTCAAAAAAAACTTTTCTTTCTTTTCAAATCTTTCTATTTTTTTTCCAAAATAAACATGAGTACATTGAAGTAAACAAGACTTACAATGTCTCAAGAAAAAAAAATTATACAAAGATTGAAAAAATTCTGTGATTGGGAAAAAAAAATCCTACTAAGCAAAAAAAGTGGAGAGAAAAGAAAAACCTCATTAGGTGTTCAACCCCAGAGCCATGTGTCATACGTAAAGCTTCTAAAGATAAACATCAAACCGCCAGCAAAAAAAAAATTCCCAAAAAATTTACAATTGGATTGTGGAGAATCCAGCAATTAACTCAAATGATGATAACAAGCAAATAAACCCCATCTTTTCTCAAAATCAATCATAGGTTCAAAGGTTCGACTTCTAATTTTCTCCAAACTAAGACATAGCATCACTGGAGAGAACCATTGTGACAAAGTGGGAGCTGATGTATCCTTCCACTTCAACAAAATGGCCCTCCTCGCTATCAATGTAACAAATGCAATAACGTGTTGGTCAGACACAGAGATACCATGGATATTTTGAGGAATTATTCCAAAAAGCACAGTTAATTTGTTATCCCATCTATTACAATGGGATAAGCGTCCTTTATTTAAGATTAAACAAGATTGGGAAAAGGAACTCAATTTGACTTTTACGACAGAAGATTGGATGCGGATTCTGAAGCTGGTTAACTCTTCTTTGATCTGTGCTAGTCGTTCACTGATTCAATTTAAAATTGTACATCGTTACCACTTGACAAAGGAGAGATTGTCTAAAATATTCCCTAATGTTGATAGTTATTGTGATAGATGTAAAACTGAGACAGCTACACTGACACACATGTTTTGGTCTTGCTGTATGCTGGAACAGTTCTGGAAGTCAGTTTTTTTGACAATTCCTAAAGCACTTAAAATTAATTTACAACCTAAAAAAAACTTTTGAAGATAAAGTACATTAGCATATCAAAGTTTCTAGGACTTTGGGTCTTTTACTGCTAATATCTTTACTGCTTTAAAACTTAACATCATTGCAAGTTATGCTCGTGCAACTGTGTTCATTTAAAGCTAAAACATCTTTTTATTAAATTTTGTTTTGCAGGTTTCTCCAGATCATGGCATCCACTTTGCTGCATTTATTATTGCGTTCATTGTTTCTTTTGTCCTGGTGTGTTTAATTCTCATCACCATTTTCCATGTCAGAAGGATAACTGGCAGGAATCCTTCTCTCCAGCCGGTAAGTGAACGCGTGAGCGAGGAGGCTGTTTTATTAGTGCATTTTGTATTATACATCCCAGCTTTCATGAAGCAGATTCTGATACCCAGCAGTGAAAACCTGGCAAATTTTACCTACAGAATTATAGACTTCTAACAAATGGAACCAGTGACTTTATACCAGTGGAAGAGAGCCATAGTTAGCCGTGCAATCAACAGATGTCATCTGATCTAAAAAAAATTATATAATAAAATTAAAGATGTGAGCTCCTGTAGATGCTGGAAATTTTGAATAACGCACACAAAATGCTGGGGGATCTCAACAGTCAGGCAGCATCTATAGAGAGGAATAAACACCAGAATTTTCAGGCCGAAGGCCTTTATCAGAAATGAAAAGGAATGGGACAGAAGCCAGAATAAGAAGGTGGGTTGGAGGGGAGAGGAAGGAGTACAAGCTGGCAGGTGATAGGTGAAACCAGATGAAGGGGATGGTATGTGGGAAGGGGAGGGGGGGATGAAGTCAAAACCTGAGAGCCGACAGGTGGAAGAGGTAAAAAGCTGAAGAATAAGGAATCTAATAGGAGAGGACAGTGGGGCATGGAAGAAAGGGAAGGAGGAGGACAACCGGGGGAGCTGATAGGCAGGTGAGGAGAAATAAAGGGTTGAGAGAATGAGGAATGAAAAAAGAGAAAGAGGGGGAGAAATTACTCATCTGCCTCCAAGTACCCTGAAACCACATCCTTAACAATTGACTCCAACATCCTCCCAACCACTGAGATGAGACTAACTGGCCAGTAATTTCCTTTCTTCTCATAGAGCATAGTGCTGTGGAACAGCACTAATCACAGACCTCCAGCTTGAATGAATCCCTTTAACCACTACTCTGTCTTTGGGCAAACCAGTTCTGAATCCAAACAGCCAATTCACTATGGAGCCCATGCATCTTAATCTTCTGGATGAGCATTCCATGCGGGCCCTTGTCAAATGCCTTGCTGAAATCATCTAGATGACATCTACATTGTACCTCAGCCATCCCACTCGTCACCCAATGAAATATCTCAATCAAATTAGTAAAACACAACTTGCCCTGCACAAAGTCACGATGGTTCTCCCTAATTAGGGCATGGTTTTCCAAATCCCCGTAAGTCCTATCCCTAAGTATTCTCTCCAGTAATTCCCTAATCACTGATTGTGACTCATTGGTGTTACCAGGATAATCCTGCATACCATTCTTCCTCATGCCCTTCCCCTTACTGCCATTAAATTCAGGGCCCCATAGAATTTAGCATTGCAAAAACCTTCAATATAATTCTTTTTCCAAATGTTCACTATTTTATTAATGTTTTGAATCCCTGCTTCTATTAGCTTTTGTATGCTTCCACCCAACCAATGACTAAAGAATTACTGATTTATATGCTTAGAATAATGACCCTCATAACTCCATTGGACTCAAAGCAGTAACTCAGTAATTCCCGCTACAAATACCAGGTGTGTGATGCTGTTAAGATGATCACTGAACTGTAACTAAGCCACTGTATTAAACCAAATAGCCACCTCACAGGCTTTTGAGCATTTTTAGAATTAGCAGCATTAGCCTGGCAATATGACTGTTCCATCAGTTTCTTTTCCCTGCTATTAGCAAGAGTTCATTGTGTGGCTTCTCAACATGATGCTGCTGTAATCAGGAGTTTTCACGTTGGATACAATAAGTTGTGTTTATTTTTCCAACAGGTAAGAAGAGAACGTTCAAATGCTAGTTCCTTAGTAACTGATGATGGGGCAGAATGCTTGAAAGAAAATATTCTACATCAGGACAGAGTGATTGACATTTTGCTACTTGAAGACCCAGAAAACATGACTCGTGCCTTGGATGAGTAAGAGTTCTAGATTAAAATTATCCGCATAAATCTTTAACCTGTGCAATGTTACAAACAGTTTGAACTGAATTTTGGAAGAAAATTTGCTCTGTGGCATGTTATATTTTAAACCAACAAATAAGCGTATTTTTCCTTGGTGCCCAAAAGAGATGATAATGTGTTGATGCAGTTATAGTCCTGATGCTGCTCGGGGCATTACTCTTATTTAGAATGACAGCAACCTTGTAAATTTAGGCTGTTGGAAATTAATTTCTCAGGCATTATTGATCTCCTCGGTCCACAAAGTAGCACACAAATGTATTCTTCCAGCTTTAATTCTGGGGAGAGATTGGATAGGTGTGCTTCATTCCCCACAGCAAAGGAGGCTGAGGGGTAACATGATTGAAGTATTTGAGCTCATGAGAGGCATAGTTAAGTCAAAAAAATTTGTGCATGATAAGAGTATCAAAAACAAGAAAGAATAGTAGTAAGGCAAGAGGTAAGATATTTACAGAGGAATTTAGGGAATAACTTTTTTTTAAACACAGAATGGTTTATATCTGGAATGTACTGCCAGAAGAGGCGGTGGAGTCAATTACAACTTAAGGGGCATTTGGACAGACGCTGAAAAAGACAAAGCATAAAAGGATATGGTACTAAAGCCAGAAAATTGGATTAGTGTAAATGGGCAAATGTGTCAGCATAATCTTGGTGAGTCGAATGGATTTTTTCTGTGGAATACAACTGTGGGAGGATTCCCTGTGACTGCATGAGACAGACTTTAGGCCCTTTGTATAACCAGTGATGGGCCTATTGATAGTTTTAAATTCTCCCTTGCAATGTTTTATCCTAAGGTAGTCTGTATTTTGCATTAAGACTTTCAAATTAGATGGTAAACTGAAGAAATATTTTTATGGAAGATCTGTTGGCAGTTTGTTGAAGAGTAGTGGGGGATCTCACAGATGCCATAGCCAATATATACTCTTCAACCAGCATTACCGTAAGAGATAATTGTATCATTATTATGCTACATTTTTCAGATTTGCTGTTGCCAAGGCAACTACACTTCCGAGAAAAACATTCAGTACTTGTAAAATGGATTTATGGATTTTCCATGCATTCTAACTTTGCAGTACTGTTTCTCTCATAGGCACAAAAGTACACCCTCTCACACTTCTGCTCTCTAGCTCCCTCTCCTGCTTTTATTAACACCCAAATCAGGACGTGTTTTTCTTAAACAACTTTACTTGCAACGCCTCCCTTCAATACCTGAAGGCCACCATCTTTACATCCCACAATCCCCCTTTCCTCTTCCTGCGCACACGCGCATAACGTGAAGAGTGTGCATGCGTAATAAATAGTTACATAGTGCAAATGAACAGAACTTGACAATCTCCTATCCTTTTTATGTATATATTAAAAAAATTAAATTTGAAAAAAATTTAAAGACAATTCAAATGTGCATTAGAATATGGGCATCAGTTCTAACCCTTGAAGTTAATACAATTTTTAAGGTACCAAATGCCTTCATGAAGTGCGTTTAACAGCATAAAACCTGTTGCTTCCTTCTAGGTGAGACAGTCAGCTAGCTGTTACTTTGTAGTTCACCATAACATGTGGTGAATTTTCTGTTGGACAAGTCCTTTAATGCTGCTTATCTCTAGGCGAAGTCCATTCTCTGTAACTGACTTGGTGGATTTGATGTCATCAACAAGTTATTTATAGACTGCTTTTCTTTGAGTCACCATGGAAAAACTCAGAATAGAATGTGACCAGAAAAACAGCATTGTCAATACCTTCAGACATTGCAAGGGTTTCTCCTGCCAGTGAACTCCATACAACTCTTTGGATCCTTTGTCATTGCCAGTAGAGGGGAAAATTTTCCCTCTTCTCCCACCAGTACAATAAAATGTCCCCTTTGAGTCCCTCCATCAGGAAGATTTCCAAGTGAGGCATCACTGAAGAAAATGAGCCTCAGTGAGCTATCTTTTCCAGCTGTTGAAACTTCAAGACAACTTTTTCAGGTAGAATTCTGTGCACTATCTTGTTTGCTTCATGTAAAATTTGTATTGTGGCATTTTTTGTGCTGGATGCCAAGTTCAGGCATCAAACTTGATGTCAGGTCTGCTCTGCCTTCCCACCCATAGAATCTGACCTGTCCCTACGTAGCAGAATCTGTCACGTTCCTTGCACCCAACCTGAAAGTCTGACTTTAGCTGGAGATGACTGTTGTGGCAAAGATTTGTGAGCCTCCGCATATGAAGTCAGCTACATGACAGGCAAGTATTCCAATCACATGATATCCTGAATCTTACCAGTAAAAAAACAGCTGGATCCAGTTGTGACATCTTTCCAACAGGAATTCTGCAGATGCTGGAAATTCAAGCAACACACATAAAAGTTGCTGGTGAACGCAGCAGGCCAGGCAGCATCTCTAGGAAGAGGTGCAGTCGACGTTTCAGGCCGAGACCCTTCGTCCTGACACGTCGACTGCACCTCTTCCTAGAGATGCTGCCTGGCCTGCTGCATTCCCCAGCAACTTTTATGTGTGTTGTGTGACATCTGTCCACCTGTTTTCAACATTATTTCCTTGACCTTTGTATAGCAGTAGAGTGATGCATCTATTAGACCATACACACACTTTCTAAGTTTCTACAGTCTTCCTTGGCTTCTATCTTCAGGTGGGGGTTAATGTAAATGTCACGTGACAGCTCCATTCTCTGTAAGAACGTGGATTTTATGTCCATGCAATGGGGTTGCCAATGCTTTTGACATATCACTGAGAGAAGTAGTTGGAGAGACCCTGATGCACATATTTGTGAGTCTTTTCGGAGTTCTTCTATGTTCAGATCCTCAAAACCTCTAGCCACCAAGTGTGCTTTTGGTGTAATTCCTGCCTAGGTTTATTTCAGAGTGCTCACCCATCTTGTCGACACTGCCTTTTGGCCAATGTCTCTGGCTTCCTCAAATACTCCATTATTTCTCCAGCTTCTGATTTCATCCTGTTTTGCAGATTCAAAAAATACCTCTCTAGTTACTAGGACATCTTCATCTTGACACTTCTCAGATGACCAGCCTGATCTATACTTGATTCAATATGAAATCTATCTACATGTATGTCAACTGACCCTGCAGTGCTAGCGACTGTGATTGCTTCCAGGTAATTCAAGTTGTACCAACTTTTGTTTCTCCCAGTAGCTTTGCCTGCTCGTCCTAAGACTTCAGCTTTGTACCAGATTCCAGTGTTTGGTCTACAAATATCACAAATCTCACAGTTTGTCCTGGTTTAAGACTGAAACTTCCATGTTGTCTTTGCACGTGATAATTTCTGTTCAAGCAAGTCTGTTGAGTCCTCAACTGCACTCGCTTCCACACTGTCTGTGCTACTGTCAAGCAACTCAGTTGGGTCCTTAGCTGCACTCTCCTCATCCCTATCTGTGCTATGTGACAGTGTACCAGGTAAGGGCTTTTCAGTTCTGATGGTCTTCATTCTGTGCTTTACATAGCCTGGAACGATGCACTCTCACATATGTACCTCCATGTCTCACGAATACCACAATTCCATCCTGACTAATGACAACTCCAGGATCTATCCATTCTGTACAGTCTGCTCTTTTGTAATACACTTTGTTCCCTGTGTCATATTTATCATTTGTAGGAATACCTGTGCCCTCAGAGCTCTTTGAACTCTCTCTGGACACTCTGCTACAGTGAAAGCCTTCCTTGATGCATGCAGTGCTGAAGTATGTTTCCCAACCCACTCTCTCCTTGTAGTGCCCTCCAGGGCTGGAGGTCTGTCAACCAGTACAGAAGGAAGGTTTGGATTCTGACTGAACACCAATTGATACAGGCTATAGCCATGTACGTTGTGCATGGTATTCTTTACCTTAAAGGCCCAGCCCAGGGCTGTGTTCCTGTCACAGCCATTGCTTTTCTTTACCTTCAGCATTATTTCAGTAAGTGTTTAATTGTGTCGCTCCAGAAGTCCATTACTCCAAGGACTGTATGCCACTATTGTCTTTGTTTCAATGTAAAGTTCTCTGCCATATCTCTGAATTCATCATTATTAAATTCATCACCATTATCACTGAATACTATATGAGGTGGGCCATGTACACTTATCCAGGAATGGATGAAGTTTTTTACTATTCCTGAGGGTCTCTTTGTATTTATGATGCTACCAGCACTGAAACGTCTGAACTCATCAATGATGCAGAGATACCACACTCCTTGCTCCAGTTCACGTAGGTCTAAGACTACTGTTTCATTGTATTCAGATGCTAGTGCCAGACCAACTACAGGCTTGGGCTTGGGCTTTCCAGACTTTAGGCATGTCTCACCTCTGTCAATTATCTGCTTTAGAATGGAAAAATAATCTGTATCTTTGTTTCCTGAACTCCTGAGCAGTTTTCAAAGTCTTATCAATTGAAGCATGTCCAAAATGCTTGTGAAGTTTGAGCAACATTTTGCATTTCTCATCTATGGTCATGTGTTGTGTGACAGTTAGTACTTAAATCTCACATTGATTATTAATAATGTCTTTATCTAGAATGTTCACACAGTAATGTCCAGAGCTGGTGAACTCGAGAGACACTAGCTGTTGAAACATTATTGCTTTCTCATTCTCCATATGCAGTACTGCTCCTGCTTTCCTTAGGGAAGTTTTACTCAAAAGTAATGGAATGTTCATTATTACCACCTCCATTTCATTCTGTCTGTCCTTTTTTGCAGGAATTTTCACAATTTTGCTGGAATATACAATCATTCTGTCTCCAGATTTGAATGCTTTGTTACTAGATGTATCTGTGTTCACCAGTTTCTACACTTCATTCCTGTTTAGTTCACTTTCATAGATTTCAAGTCACTTTTCTCTGCACACTGTGGTGTGCATGCTGTATCAATGACAACAGATCCTGGACATTCTATCGTCAAAATCTTTGCCTCCGATATCTCTGCATTAGAATGTGATTCATTTGCGAACAATATGATATGGCACTCTTCAACTAAGATTTGTTATTTTCTTCAGTTAGCCTAACTTGTTTGGTTCTTTGCGGACAGTTTCTTGCCCGGGGTAAATATTTTGACACATCGCACATTTTGTTCTCCTACCGTACTACTTTATTGTATTTGTGCCCAGTAATGATACCCTTGGCTGGTCCCTCTGGGATCTATGCTTGCTACACTCTTGTTTCTGCTCAGTGAAGAATGCCATTTCCTGACTCAAGCTAATTCAGACTGTTGTCTTAGGGGCCTTTTTTCAAAAAATCTTCAGTGCAAATGTAAGTTCTGTGCACGCAGTTAACGCTAACTGTCTGTGCTTTGTGTCTAGACATGCAGTATCCAACAATTTAAAAGCTGATACAGCGTCAGGAAATTCCATTTTGTATTTACACTTGTGACTGTACTTTTGTTCAAAATCTATAATATAATCAGCCGTATTTTTAGAATTGTCTCTGTAAATTTTGTCAAAATCTGAAAATGCCTCATAAAACCGATCCTTTTCTTCCTTCAAAAAAAAGTCAAGTGTATTTATTAGTGTATTCATACCATCATTTTTGTTCAAGTCTTCCACTGAAATTTCCATGAAATTCCCAATGCAGTCTCTCGCTCTTCCTGAGGGCAACAACACGACAGCCAAGGATTGCTTTGTCTTCTCTAGTTCTGTAACACAAGTCCATATTCTAATTTTATTTTTCCGGCTTTCGTAAGGCTTGCTTTCATCAAATGCTGGTAGGATCCTTGTCTTCATTAGTTAGCACATATAGGGTATAGGAGAGGGAGGTCTTGAACAACTTTAGCAAGACATTGGTTACACCACATCTGAGGAATGAAGTGTGCAGTTTCATTTGTTGCATGGTAAGAAGTACATGATTGCACTAGTGAATAAACTCAACAGGATGTTGCCCAGGATGACGTGTTTCAGTAACAAAGAGAGACTAGATAGGTTGTTTCCCTCAGAGTAGAGGAGGCAGAGGTTTGGACCATATGACATACTATAGGAGCAGAATTCGGCCATTCAGCCCACTGAGTCTGGTCTGCCATTCTATCATGGCTGTTTTATTACCCCTCTCAATGCTATCCTCCTGCCTTCTCCCTGTACCCTTACTAATCTAGAAGTTCAGAATGTTTGCTTTAAAGATAACCAATGACTTGGTCTCCACAGCCAACTGTGGCAATGAATCCCACAAATTCACCAACCTCTGGCTAAAAAAATTCTGCCTCATCTTTGTTCTAAAGGGATGTCTCTCTTTTCTGAGGCGTTCCCGCTAGTCCAAGACTCCCCCACTATAAGAAACATCTGCTCCATAGCCACCCTTTCCAGGCCTTTTAGTATTTTGTAGGTTTTATTCTTTTGAACTCCCGTGAGTACAGGCCCAAAGCCATCAAACACTCCTCATACGTTAACCTTTCATTCCCAGTATTATTTCTGTAAATCCCCTTTGGATCCTCTCCAGTGCCAGCACATCTTTTAGATAAGGGGCCCAAAACTGCTCATAACATGCCTTTTAAAGCCTCAGCAATATATCCTTGCTTTTATATTCTAGACCTCTCAAAGTGAATGCTAATATTGCACTTGCCTTCCTTACCACAAGTTAACCTTTAGGGAATCCTGCACATGGACCTCCTAGTCCCTTTGCACTTATGCTTTCTGAATTTTCTTCCAGTTTAGAAAATACACTATGCTTTTATTCCTTCTACCAAAGTGCATGACAATACACTTCACTACACTATATTCCATCTGCTTGTTCTTCGCCCATTCCCCTAATTTGTTTTAAATCCTTCTACAGACTTGCTGCTTCCTCAACACTACCTGCCCGTCCACCTATCTTTGTAATGTTTGTAAAAATGGCCGCAAAACCATTAATTCCATCATTGAAACCATTGGCATATAACATGAATGGAAGTGGACTGAACATCATCCCCTGCGGAACACCACTAGTCACTGACAGACAAACAGAAAAGATTTCCTTTATTCTCATTCTTTGCCTCCTGCCAGTCAGCCTATTGTCTATCTTTGCTAGTATCTTTCCTGTAATATCATGGGCTCTGATCTTGTTTAGCATCACCTCTACCCCCTCACCTCAACAGTTTATCAACTACCCACAGGCTACTATAAGGTTTTGCTGTGATCTACTCAAGTGTGGTGCTGTCTGAAGTATTTGAAGTTGCTAAAATCTACACATGCAGCACCTTGTCAAAGACCTTCTGAAAATCCAAGTAAGCACATCCTCTGGCTCTTGGTTTGTTTTTCCTGCCTGTTTTTTCACACAGATTTCCCTTTAAGGAAACCCTGCTGACTTTGGCCTGTTTTATCATGTGTCTCCAAGTACCCCAAAAACTTCAACCACTGAAGTCAGGCTAACTGGCCTATAATTTCCTTTCTTTTACCTCCCTCCTTTCTTAAAGAGTTAAGTAACGTTTGCAATCTAGTGATTCTTGAAACATCACTACAAATCCCTCCACAATCTCCTCAGCTATCTCTTTAAAAACACTGAAGTATAGTCCATCTGGTCCAAGTGACTTATCTATCTTCAGACTTATCAGCTTCCCAAACACCTTCTCCTTAGTAATAGCAGCTACATTCACTTCTGCCCCCTTAACAGCCTCAAATTTCTGATGTCTTCCACTGTGAAGATTGGTGCAAAATACTTCTTAAATTTGTCCGCCATTTTTTTGCTTCCCATTACTACTTCTCCAGCATCATTTTCCAGCACTCTGATACTCACTCTCACTCGTTTTTTTTAAAAAACTCTAGTATCTGAAAAACATTTTGTATCCCTTGTATATTATTGGTCAGATTACCTTCATATTTCATATTTTTCTCTCCTTAATGATGATGAAAATCAGTTAGGTTCATTATCGCTGATGTACTGATGTTTCTGAGGCATGGCCTTTTTAAAATGTCCTTGATGTTGGTCAATGTTGACCAGATGGTCAGCTGGTCAGTATGGACATGGGCCAAGGGGCCTCTCTCAGTACTGTGTGACTCTACGACTCCAGTGTTTCTCCACTTCTCTTCCAGCAGTGCTCTTCTCCAAGACTAGGGTGCATTCCAATTAAAGACATAAACGGGCCCTTGTCCTGGAGTAGCTGCTTGTGTAAAAGCCATCTGCACAAATTCCTTCCACAACTCCTGCACAATTCCTTGTGGACATTTAGCAAATTCAAATGTTTCAGACAGCACCACCCATGATTAGATCACAGAAAAAGCCTGAAGTAACCTGTGGATAGTTGATGTGCTATTGAGGCGAGGAGGTGGTGGAGGGGTTGTGTTTGGCTGGATGAACCCTTTCTCTTGATTCAGTTGTGTTCTGTTGTAATATGTAGTCAGAGTTGTAAGCTACCTGTCACCTCAGTATGTCTGGTTTGTATATTCTGCAAGTATCCTTACCAAGAATACAGTATGTCAAACTTGACTGGCTAAAAATGTTGGCATCATTTTGGAACTGTATCAATATTCAAAAAATATACTGAAGAACTGAATTTTGCACCCAGTTCCTCTTGAAATATTAATTTATAAAACTTTTAAGTCTATCAAACTTCTTATCATTATCAAATTGATTTAATTATACTTAAGACCTTTGAGTCAGAACTAATATTAGCACAAATGTTGTGACTATATTCTCTCCTTTTGTGATAGAATTTCCATAATTGAATGTTTATTTGCTCTAGGTTGGTACCTCCCTTTTCATTGCTATCATTCTGTAGAGTGATGCTCTAAAAACCTAATCATTTCCTTCACTTTTCTGCCCTTCTTCCTTTTCTATTTTAATAGATCATCTTACGTATCCTGTTAATTAATGGATTTTGGACAAATGGCCTTTATGTGCATTCTTGAGCAGTGTCTCATACTGTTGTTCATTTTATACATCGTGGCATATGGTTCATTAATACAATGTAACTGCATTCTATGTGCAGTATTCCTAATGACCTGAAAACTCTAAATTCCTCCAGCAATTTATTGAATAAACCACAATTGTC
Organism: Mobula birostris; assembly: GCF_030028105.1. Classification (NCBI taxonomy): domain Eukaryota; kingdom Metazoa; phylum Chordata; class Chondrichthyes; order Myliobatiformes; family Myliobatidae; genus Mobula; species Mobula birostris. The sequence goes on from NC_092373.1 coordinate 155,793,499, forward strand.
AGTAAAAACTTAACCCATATAATTAAGGATGATGCATTTCACTTCAGAACTTGCGTAAAGTGGAAGATCATGCAGGGAAAATATTAGAAGTTACTTGATGTCACATAGTTGACCCCACAGCTATTGGATGAGTTCCCTTGTTTTGAATAACCATGGATTATAAATGGTAGGATTTGGAACAACAAGTAACCTGCTGGAGAAATTCAGAGGCTTGAGCAGCATCTGGGGGGAGAAATAAGCTTGTTGATATTTTGGGTCAAGATCCTGCATCAGGACTGAGTGTGGAGAGGGAAAGAGAAGAAGGGGAGCAGTGTGACTGGGTCCAAAAAGTGACTTCTGGTCTAGATGTGCCTGCATACAATGCTCCTTTGGTTGACATCTTCCGGATAGATCATGAAACCATATATTTCACTTCTTTTATGTTTTTTACATTTGTTTATTGTCTTAAATGTGATTCTGGAACTGTTGGGGCCTGTGATTTGTAATGTGGAGATCATTTGGGTGATTCGGAGCTCTGCAGTTTCTGAGGGGATTCCAAGAGGCGGAGGCAGTGTGTGGGAAACTCGTCGTGAGAAAACTGTGAGCTGATGTTCAAATTGGAGTAAGGGGAGCTATGAGGCTATTAGGCAGGAACTTGGAAGCATAAATTGGAAACAGATGTTCTCAGGAAAACGTACTGAAGAAATGTGGCAAATGTTCATGGGAAATTTGCATGAGGTTGTGAGTAGGTGTGTTCCAATGAGACAGGGAAAGGATGGGAGGGTACAAGATCCGTGGTGCACAAAGGCTGTTGTAAATCTAGTCAGGAAGAAAAGAAGAGCTTTCAAAAGGTTCAAAAAACTAGGTAATGATATGAGTCTAGAAGATTATAAGACTAGCAGGAAGGAGCTTAAGAATGAAATTAGGAGAGCCGGAAGGGGCCAAGAGAAGGCCTTGGCGGACGGATTAAGGAAAACCCCCAAGGCATTCTACAAGTATGTGAAGAGCAAGAGGATAAGATGTGAGAGAATAGGACCAATCAAATGTGACTGTGGAAAAGTGTGTATGGAACCGGAGGAAATACAGGAGGTACTTAATGAATACTTTGCTTCAGTATTCACTACAGAAGAGGTTCTTGGTGATTGTACGGATGACTTGCAGTGGACTGAAAAGCTTGAGAATGTAGATATGAAGAAAGAGGATGTGCTGGAGCTTTTGGAAAGCATCAAGTTGGATAAGTCACCAGGACCGGATGGGATGTACCCCAGGCTACTGTGGGAAGCAAGGGAGGAGATTGCTGAGCCTCTGGCAATCTGGCAATAATCTTTGCATCATCAATTGAGGATGGGAGAGGTTTCAGAGGATTGGAGGGTTGTGGATGTCGTTCCTTTATTCAAGAAAGGGAGAAGTGAAAGTCCAGGAAATTATAGACCAGTGAGACTTACTTCAGTGGTTGGTAAGTTGATGGAGAATATCCTGAGAGGCAGGATTTATGAACATTTGGAGAGGCATAATATGATTAGGAATAGTCAGCATGGCTTTGTCAAAGGCAGGTCATGCGTTAGGAGTCTGATTGAATTTTTTGAGAATGTGACTAAGCACCTTGATGAAGGTAGAGTCGTAGATGTAGTATATATGGATTTTAGCAAGGCATTTGATAAGATACCCCATGCAAAGCTTATTGAGAAAGTAAAGAGGCATGGGATCCAAGGGGACATTGCTCTGTGGATCCAGAACTGGCTTGCCCACAGAAGGCGAAGAAAGGTTATAAGCGGGTCATATTCTGCATGGAGGCCGGTGTCCAGTGGTGTGCCTCAGGGATCTGTTCTGGGACCCCTACTCTTTGTGATTTTTATAAATGACCTGGATGAGGAAGTGGCGGGATGGGTTAGTAAATTTGCTGATGATACAAAGGTTAGGGGTGTTGTGGATAGTGTGGAGGGCTGTCAGAGGTTACAACGGGACATTGATAGGATGCAAAACTGGGTTGAGAAGTGGCAGATGGAGTTCAACCCAGATAAGTGTGAAGTTGTTTATTTTGGTAGGTCAAATATGATGGTAGAATATAGTATTAATGGTAAGACTCTTGGCAGTGTGGAGGATCAGAGGGATCTTGGGGTCCGAGTCCATAGGACATTTAAAGCTGCTACGCAGATTGACTGTGTGGTTAAGAAGGCATACAGTGCCTTGGCCATCATCAGTCGTGGGATTAAGTTTAACAGCTGAGAGGTAATGTTGCAGCTATATGGGACCATGGTCAGACCCCACTTTGAGTACTGTGCTCAGTTCTAGTCACCTCACTACAGGAAGGACGTGGAAACCATAGAAAGGGTGCAGGGGAGATTTACAAGGGTGTTGCCTGGATTGGGGACCATGTCTTATGAGAATAGGTTGAGTGAACTCGGCCTTTTTCCCTTGGAGCTACGGAGGATGAGAGGTGACATGGTAGAGGTGTACAAGATAATGAGAGCATTGATCATGTGGATAGTCAGAGGCTACTCCCCAGGACTGAAATGGCGAGCATGAGAGGGCATAGTTTTAAAGTGCTTGAAAGTAGGTACAGAGGAGAGTGTACCTACTCTCAGGGGTCAGGGATAAGTTTTTTACGCAGAGAGTGATGATGAGTGCGTGGAATGGGCTGCCGGCAGTGGTGGTGGATGCAGAAACGATAGGGTCTTTTAAGAGACTCCTGGATGGCTACATGGAGCTTAGAAAAATAGAGAGGTATGGGTAAAGCCGAGGTAGTTCTAAGGTAGGGACATGTTCGGCACAGCTTTGTGGGCCGAAGGGCCTGTATTGTGCTGTGGGTTTTCTACGTTTCTATGTTTCCATTTCAGCAACTAAAGTGATGAGTGAGTTTGAAACACCAGCTGCCTGCCTTTTTATCGCTGGTGAGATTGCTCTGCTAGGGAGAAGAAAATGTTGCCTAGGTTTTCTACATTTTGGATGTCAACTTGGACTATAGACTTTTTTCAGTCTTACGGTTTTTTTTTTGTATTCTGTGTTTTCACCTGATCTTTCTCATCTTTTTTTGTGTGACAGTTCAGTTTTTATTCATTTTGTTTGTGTGGGGAGGAGGGATTTGGGGGTTGATGCTCATGCTGCCTTTCTTTTCTTTCTTGGTTTCATGGCTATCTGGAGAAGAAGAATTTCAGAGTTATATACTTTGATAATAAATGAAATGATTGGTGGACTGAAGATCTGAGGATGGGTGAAGAATGATTGGCAGATGGTGCCAGGTTTGGTGTTGGTTGGGGTAGTTGGGAGCGAAAGGGAGCTGAATTATTGGTAAAGCTGGCAAAAAAGCCAGTTGGAGCCAGGCCGAGGGGGAACGGGTGATGATAGGGGGTCGCAAGGAGTGAGGGCATTAGTCTGTGCTTGGTCTCACTGATCTAGGTGGCCACATCAAAAGCACAATGTAAATGGACAAGATTGGTGGAGATGCACATGATAAGACATGATATAAAATATCAGAAAGTCACATTTGTAGCAGCTTAACCATCTTTGTTTTCTCTTCTTTGTTTCCCTTCTTGTCTGTCTGTTTTGTTTTTTTTTACCCTTTTTGTTGTCTGTCCACATTTCTTTCACTGCAGCAGACAAGGAAGCAGAATTTGCAGATAAGGACGTAAGAAATAGAAACAAAAAGAGATTCGTTGGTTTCATGTGTCTGCCCTGCCATTCAGTAAAGTCATGGACAATCCTCAGCGACACTTTCCTGAACTGATCCCATATCCTTTGGTTCTTTTGATTCTGCACAACAATAATCAGCTATATAACAATGCCCACTGGTCCACATTTGTCCATGAATAGCTTCGGATCTAACTCACAGAAATGTGGACGTTGATGGTGAAATTCACCACTGCCTTCAGGAATAGAGCACCTCTTCTGGTCATCTAAAGAAATAGAATTAAGTTTAAGAATGAGAACTTCAGCTACAGCATAAAGCTAATGTTCATCAGGCAGCAGTGATCCCAGCTTCACGGGCATCGGTCAGTTACAAAAGACACATCAAAACACTGGATGGATATTAGCAATGTCGTCGGCACAAATTCCTGCAAATTCACTGGCAAGATGTGAACCAGAGATAATGTCCCTGTCCAGGCCAGTATCCTAGCACTGAGGCCTCGAATGCCCTCACCCAGGTCTGATAGGCAGCCCACATTGCTTGTATGTCCACCCCAAGCCTTTTGAGCTCTGCTGAGTAGATATTACTCAGGTATAAGTCTAGATAGAGTAAATGATCTAAGTGAGAATGGAAAGCCTTTAACTGTAATATCTTTATAAATTTGGATTTATACCCAGCACATTACCTCAAAGTGGAGAAGGGGCATTTGGGCTGACAATGAAAACCTTGGACCTCTTTATTGTCTGTGGATTTTATTAGGTTATTTTCTTATTCCTTACCACACAAATTAGACGTAATATAACATTTGGTTTCTGTTTTGCAGCTTGCATTTATTGAATGCAGTACGATTGGATACCCATCTTGAATATCATAGAAAAAAAATGAACTTGAACGCAGTTCTGTTGTTGCTCAAGAAGTTCAAGCACAGCAAAGACCTTTCACCACTTTCAGAGGAAAGATTCAGCGTGGTTTTCAGAGAACGGTTTGAAGAGGCGGAGAGCAGGCTGAATACAGAGCATAAAGAGATGTTAGCCATATTAGCTGCTGCAAGTGTCCAAGAGGCCAGGCATAAAATGGAGGCTCTTTATAGGAAACAGGAACAAGAGGACAAAGAAGCTGAGCTGCTCATGCAGAATGTGGATGATGAGGTAAGTCAAGGAGCCGTAGTTTTCTGCTATGTAAGTGAGAGAGGGAAGGAAAGAAATCTTCCTGGCAAGTGAATTCATGATGGTAATACCAACTAGATTAGGTACCACCTCAGGTTCTTTCAAATCTTTCGCCATCTGATAACAAATATTAATCTGTGTGCAACATCAACATTTTCCAGAGGGAGCCTTGCTATCAGGAGGTATATTTTGTGCTTTATACCTTGGTAGCCATGCTTTTTAAACAGTCTCTTACTGGAACCCTTCTTCAAACATACTTCTGATTTCCTCCTTTCCCACAAAGACTCTGACCATTCCCAAGTATGTGTTGTGTTTCTGGTTTTGCAATTATGTAACTAGATATATCGCATTGTGATGAATGTGGGAGTTTTTTTAGGACAGCCTGACTATTCTAAACAACTAAATTTATAACAGCAGGAGCAACAATATTCCAAATTAGTTCACGAGAACTCTTTCAGACAAAATGTAATACTGAGGTAATAACGATGCATTAGGTTGGATTGCACTTGATCCACTGTAGTTTCCCTGCTCGGATATAGGTGATGTATGCCTGGGGGGTGGGTCGGATGCGTGGCTGTGAGATTGGATAGAAACATAGAAAACATACAGAACAATACAGACTCTTCGGCCCACAAAGCTGTGCCAAACATGTCCCTACCTTAGAACTACCTAGGCTTCACCCATTGCCCTCTATTTTGTGAAGCTCCATGTAGCCATCCAGGAGTCTCTTTAAAGACCCTATTGTTTCCGCGTCCACCACTGCCGCCGGCAGCCCATTACATGCACTCACCACTCTCTGCGTAAAAAAAAAAAAAAAAACTTACCCTTGACATCTCCTCTGTACGTACTTCCAAGCACCTTAAAACTATGCCCTCTCGTGCTAGCCATTTCAGCCCTGGGGAAAAGCTTCTGACTATCCACACGATCAATGACTCGCACCATCTTGTACACCTCTGTCAGGTCACCTCTCATCCGTCGTCACTCCAAGGAGAAAAGGCCGAGTTCACTCAACCTATTCTCATAAGGCATGCTCCCCAATCCAGGCAACATCCTTGGAAATCTCCTCTGCACCCTTTCTATGATTTCCACGTCCGTCCTTATGTGAGGCGACTAGAATTGAGCACAGTACTCCAAGTGGATCTGACCAGGGTCCTATATAGCTGCAACATTACCTCTCAGCTCTTAAACTCAATCCCACAATTGAAGAAGGGCAATGTACCATATGCCTTCTTAACCACAGAGTCAACCTGCGTAGCAGCTTTGAGTGTCCTATGAACTTGGACCCCAAAATCCCTCTGATCCTCCACACTGCCAAGAGTCTTACCATTAATACTATATTCTGCCATCATATTTGACTTACCAAAATGAACTACGTCACACTTATCTGGGTTGAATTTCATTTGCCACTTCTCAGCCCAGTTTTGCATCCTATCAATGTCCCACTGTAACCTCTGACAGCCCTCCACATTATCCACAACATCCCCAACCTTTGTGTCATCAGCAAATTTACTAACCCATCCCTCCACTTCCTCATCAAGATCATTTATAAAAATTTTTGTGAATAGAGTAGGGGTCCCTGAGGCACACCACTGGTTACCGGCCTTCATGCAGAATTTGACCTGTCTGCAACCACTCCTTGTCTTCTGTGGGTAAGCCAGTTCTGGATCGACAAAGCAATTTCCCCTTGGATCCCATGCTTCCTTACTTTGTCAGGAAGCCTTGCATGGGGTACCTTATCAAATGCCTTGCTAAAATCCATACACACTACGTCTACGGCTCTACCTTCATCAATGTGTTTAGTCACATCCTCAAAAAATTCAATCAGGCTCGTAAGGCACGACCTGCCTTTGACAAAGCCATGCTGACTATTCCTAATCATATAATGCCTCTCCAAATGTTCATAAATCCTGCCTCTCAGGATCTTCTCCATCAACTTACCAACCACTGAAGTAAGACTGACTGGCCTATAAATTCCTGGGCTATCCCTACTCCCTTTCTTGAATATGGGAACAACATTCGCAACCCTCCAATCTTCCGGAACCTCTCCCACCCTCATTGATGATGCAAAGATCATTACCAGAGGCTCAGCAATCTCCTCCCTCGCTTCCCACAGTAGCCTGGTGTATATCCTGTCCGGTCCTGGTGACTTATCCAACTTGATGCTTTCCAACAGCTCCAGCACATCCTGTTCCTTAATATCTACATTCTCAAGCTTTTCAGTCCACTGCAAGTCATCCTGACAGTCGCCAAGATCCTTTTCTGTAGTGAATACTGAAACAAAGTTTTCATTAAGTACCTCCGCTATTTCCTCCAGTTCCATACACACTTTTCCACAGTCACATTTGATTGGTCCTATTCTCCCACATCTTATCCTCTTGCTCTTCACATACTTGTAGAATGCCATGGGGGTTTTCCTTAATCCTGTCTGCCAATGCCTTCTCATGGCCCCTTCTGGCTCTCCTAATTTGATTCTTAAGCTCCTTCCTGCTAGCCTTATAATCTAGATTCCTATCATTACCAAGTTTTTTGAACCTTTCGTAAGCTCTTCTTTTCTTCTTGACTAGATTTACAACTCCCAATTTTCAGAAGGGCTTTGACGAGATGCAATACATGAGGCTGCCAAACAAGATAAGGGTCCATGGTATTAGAAGAAAGATGCTAGCATGTATAGAAGATTGGCTGACGAGTAGGAGGCAAAGAGTGGGAATAAAGTTTTCAGCCTGGCTGCCAGTGACTATGTTCCACAGGAGTCTGTGTGGGACCGCTTCTTTTCACATTATATCTCAATGATTTGGATGCTCGAACTGATGATCTTGTGACCAAGTTCATGGATGACACAAATACAGATGGAGGGCAGGTAATGTTGAAGAAGCAGGGAGTCTACAGATTAGACAGATAAGGAGAATGGGCAAAGAAATTGCAGTTCTAATATACTGCTGGGAAGTGTATGGTTATGCACTTTGGTAGAAGGAATAATGGCATAGACTACTTTCTAAATGGGAAGAAAATTCTGAAATCAGAGATGCAAATGGGACTTGGGAGTTCTTGTGCAGGAGTACCTACAGTTAACTTGCAAGTTTGAGTCGGTGGTAAGGAAGGCAAGTCCAATGTTTGCATTAATTTCAGGAGGGCTAAAAGATAAAAGCAAGAATGTAATTCTGAGGCTGTATAAGACATTGGTCAGATTGGAATGTTATGAGCAGTTGTGGGCCCCTTATCTAAGAAAGGATGTGCTGATATTGAGGACGCTCCAAAGAATGTTCATGAGAATGACTCGGGAATGAAAGGGGTAAGATACAAGCATTGGATGGCTCTGGGCCTGTACTTGTTGGCATTTAGAAGAATGAGGGGGCGGGGAATCTCATTGAAACCTATCGAATATTGAAAGGCCTAAATTGTGTGCAAGTGAAAAGGATGTTTCCTATTGGGGGCATCTAGGACCAGGAGGCACAGAATGAGGAAAGCTCTTTAGAACTGAGGTGAGGAGAAATTTCTTTAGGCAGAGCGTAGTGAATCTCTGGAATTCATTGCCACCACTGGCTGGAGGCTGGAGTCATTGGGTATAACTTAAAATGAAAGTTGATAGATTCTTGTTCGTAAGAATGTTAAAGGTTATGAGGAGAAGGCAGGAGAATAGGGTTGAGAAGGATCATTAGTCCGCCACGATGGAATGGCAGAGCCGTCTTGATGGGTTAATTGGCATAATTCTGTTCCAATGTCTTGTAGTCTTACAGAAAATATGGGTTAAGAGTTTGTTCAGGTGTGATAAGCTGTGTCCATTTTATTTTAACAGCTTCATATGATTTATCAAGGGTAACACACACTTTGCATATTTCACCAAGAAGATTTACGTTAGTCAAAGTTACAATATTGGCAATTCAGAACAGGCTCCTTTAAAAGATTTCACTCATTAAACTAAATAACTCTGTTGTAAATGCTGTATTTTATTGAACCTAAAGATGGAATTAGGAGGAATCTACTCAATCTATTTAAACTTGTGTTGATTGGTTTGTCAATGCATCCAAAACTGTTAAATGGGCCGTAGTAGGTTAATAAACATTTTGCTTGTAGACTTATGCTGGGAAATTCTGTGATTGAAGGCATTGTGTACAGATGACCAGACCTCACAAGATTTTGACTTGTGTTTTCCCCTGCATGGAGGAAATATGTTGGGCCCAGGGCCAGGTCTCGTCAGTGACAAGGGGTTGAGGCCCATAGATAAGGCAGAGAGGGGAAGGTTATGACAGAGATCAGCAATGATTTTGGTACTTTCCAGTATATAGAGGTTTTGGGTTAGGGTCTGTTATTGGAGATTGTGATGTTAGATGGAGTGTGGGTGAAGAGTTATGGTTAATAAGTGTGGTTACATTATGGTTGTAAGAGTTGTCAGCCAGAGCGTTGGTTGAGGAATGAGTTTAGGTCATTAGATTGGTGTGTGGGTGAGTAGAGGGTTAGACTATAGATTGTAATAGGGAAGGGCATTCTGTGGTCGGGTTGGCTGAGTAGTTAGATGGAATAACCTTAAAGAGAATCCATCTGAATCAGGCTCTCAGCTTATTATTATTATTATTGCAAGCTGTTTGAAAAACCAAGCCCACAGCAATTTAAGGGAATACATTTATCAGGCATCACCTTGCAGCTGTTGATACACCATGTAAGAAGACTGTTAAAAACAAGTTGTCCATGTATGGCCATTCACTCATGCATGAGTGAAAGTTACTGAGGTGATGTCTGGGGTTTGTGCGTGGTTTGTGTGGACCCTGGACATCACCTCTGCTACTAATTATGTGTGTAATCCATTTTACAGCAAGTGCATAAAGGGCTGAAGGTAAAAATGGTGAACTATACCACTCACAAAAATAACTTTGTTTTTCACGAAAATTGATTGGTGTCCAGCAAAAACAGTGTTGCTCAATCCAATTTGTAGACATAGTATTCGCACTTGGCTCCGTTTTTGGGTCATTTCGGTTCTGTTTTACTTCAGTGGTTTGGCATGGTCAAAGAGCTGCTCGGTGATGCATGATAAATGATTAAAATGTGTGTTCACTTAAATTGCTGTGGGCTTGCTTTTAGAAACAACTTGCAATAATATGGTTGACAAACCTAACAAAATGGTTCCTTTCAATTTTGCATGATCTTTTGTTGCTAAATGTCACAGGATCTCCATTCGTCTCTCCCCCTCTCTCCCCACCCCCTCCCCCAATCTGGTGGCTACAATTCAGACCAGAAGATTAATTCCTGTCAAATTCACATACAAGACCACATGGCAAATCTATAATATTTTGTTTGTCAAAAATACTGTACACTTTTTTTAAATCGTGTGAGGTTGAAAGGTGTTTGTGTTCCGAGTGACCTGGGTGCCTTTGTATATGAATCACTTAATATGCAGATTTTCCAGGCGATTAGGAAGGCAAGTAATGTTTTGGCCTTTGTCGTCATAGTCATGGAGTCATAGAACACTACAGCACAGAAACTAGCCCTTTGGCCCATCTAGTCCATGCCAAACCATTAATCTTCCGAGTCCCATCAACCTGCACCCAGGCAATAGCCCACCATATCTTTCACATCCATGTACCTGTCCACATTTCTCTTAAATATTGAAATCAAACCGGCATCTACTACTTGTGTTCCACACTCTCAACATTCTCTGAGTGAAGAAGTACCCCCTCAGTTACTCTTCAATTTTTCACCTTTCATACTTAATCCAGGACCTCTAGTTGTAGTCACACATAACCTCCATGGAAAAGGCCTTCTTGCATTTACCCTATCTAGATACTTCATAATATTGTATACTTCTATCAAATCTCCCCTCAATCTTCTACATTCTAAAGAATAAAGTCCTAGCCTATTCAACCTTTCCCTATAATTCAGGTCCTCAAGCCCCAACTATATCCTTGTAAATTTTCTCTAAACTCTTGAGTTTATTGATATCTTAACTGTTGGTAGCTGGCCAAAACTGTATGCAATACTCCAAATTAGACCTCACCAACCTCTTATACAATTTCAATGTGACATCCCAACTCCTGTACTCAGTGCATTGATTTATGAAGGCCAATATGCCGAAAGCTTTGTTTATGACTTTATCTACCTATGGTGCCATTTGCAAAGAATTATGGATCTGTATTCTCAGATCCCTCTGTTCTATTGCCTTCCTCAGCACACTGCTGCTCACCGTGTACGATCTACCCCATTGAATCCACCCAGTGGGAAACACTTTACACTTATCTGCATCAAATTCCATCTGCCATTTTTCAGCCCGTTCTTCCAATTGGTCCAGATCCAATTACAAGTATTGATAGTCTTCCTTTTTGTCCACTACACCCTTAGTCTTCGTGTTGTCTGCAAATTTGCTGGTCTAGTTTATCACATTATCGTATATATCATTGTTATAGATGACAAGCAACAATAGACCCAGCTCTGATCCCTGCAGCACACCACTAATCACAGGCCTCCAGTCAGAGAGGCAACCATTTACTACTACTCTCTGGCCTTCCTTGTGAAGCCAGTGTCTCATCTAATATAATAACTCGTCTTGAATGCCAAGTGAATGAACCTTCTTGACCAACCTCCCATGCAGGATCTTGTCAAAGGCCTTGCTAAAGTCCATGTAGACAACATCCACTGCCTTTCTTTCATCAAATTTCTTGGTAACTTCCTCAAAAAAGCACTATAAGATTGGTTAGACATGACCTACCATTGACAAAGCCATGTTGACTATCCCTAATCAGTCCCTGTCTATCCAAATACTTATATATCCAGTCCCTTAGAATACCTTCCAATAACTTTCCTACTGCTGATGTGAGGCTCACTGGCCAATAATTTCCTGAGTTATTCTTGGAGTCTTTATTAAACAACTGAACAACATTAGCTATCTTCCAATCCTCCAGCATCTCACCCATGCTACAAGTGTTTTGAATATGTCTGCTAGGGCCCCTGCAATTTCTTCACAAGGTCTGAGGTAATATCTTGTCAGGCCCTAAGACTTTATCCACCCTAATTTGCCTCAAAGCAGCAAACACCCCCTCAATAATCTGTATAAGGTCCACGACCTCACTGTTGCTATACGTCACTTCTATAGATTCTGTGTCCATCTCCCGCCTAAATAGAGATGCAAAAAATCCATTTAAGATCTTCCACATCTCTTTCGGCTCCACCCATAGATTACCATTCTGATCGTCCAGAGGACCAGTTTTGTCCCTTACTATCCTTTTGCTCTTAAAGTATCTGTAGAAGCCCTTAGGATCCTTCTTCACTTTGTCTGCTAGAGCAACCTCATGCCTTCTTGTAGCTCTCCTGATTTCCTTCTTGAGTGTTGTCTTGCAATTCTTACACTTATTAAGAACCCGTTCCTACCTGTCTGCATCACCTTCTTTTTCTTAACCAGGGCCTCAGTATCTCTCGAAAACCAATGTTTCCAATATCTGTTATCCTTCCCTTTTATTCTCACAGAAACATTCCAACTCTATACTCTCAAAATTTAACTTTTGAAGGCCTCCTGTTTAACAAGTACACATTTGCCAAAAACAACCTATTCTAATCCTTACTTTTCAGATGCTTTCTGATACCAAAGAAATTGGCTTTTCTCCAATTTAGAGTCTCAACTTAGGACCAGACCTATCCTTTTCCATAATTACTTAATGCCATTATGATCCCTAAATGTAGTTGAGACTTCTACGTACTGATTAAGAAATCTTTTTTGAACACATTTGCCAAACTCTTTCCCATCTAACCCTTTTACAATATGCGAGCCCCAGTCTATATGTGGAATCCTATTGTCATCGTCGTCGTGGCTATCTCTCGAGGTCGAGGATGATGGTCTTCATTCTGAAGAAGTGGCCCACAGAGTGAAGACGCCTGTGCATGTATTTTTTTAATGTGTACTTGATGTTGCACTTCAAGAAGCACACTAACTTCACCAATCAACTAACTGATTCCAATGGCATGGAAACCACAATGATTAGAGCTGATGGATTTGTTGCAGCCTTCATCCGCCTTAACAGCCGTTGAGTTCAAAGTAACTTTGTCCGCCTGTTCCACTGTTGAGGTCCTGGTTGGATTGTTCTTTGTCAGGGACCTCACCTTTGACCTTACCACCATGGGTGACCCTACCAGGAGCATAGCTCCAGAAAGCATTGCTCTCGGGATCACAGGACCACACAAGCTTCTCCACCACGACAAGGTGACAATCCACGGAGAACCTTCATACCCTATTATATGAGGGTTGGAATGCATGAATTATGGCCAAAATAATATCTTCATACTCTTAGGAGATCCCTTGGGATTGAGGATTACTTGGTTCCACTCTAGTTCTGTAGGGGCTGTAACCTGTTCATTCTCACATGTGCATCAATTCCACCCGCCCCCCCCCCCAATTCTTGTCCCATCAATTCCAATCATCTGGCGACAACTGGTAACAACCAGTTAACTTCCTAATATGCCTTTGAATGTTGGGGGAAATGGTAGAATGGAGTCAAGATTGCACCTGCGTTGCAATCTACACAATAGTAGATGTAACTTTTGTACTACTGTGTCAGGGATTCTCAGGAGTCACTGAGGCTGTTACATTTATTCCAGGGAACTTTGAGAACAGTCTTGAATCCTTAACTCCTTTCTTCTCTGATGAGACTTTATCTGGGATATTGTGGAAAAGCCTGGGCTCCCTACGTATGGATAGATGTGTTTCCTAGAAGCTGTGCAGTGAAAGCTCAAAGCTCAATTCCTGGTACGTCACATGAGGAGAGATGCACTAGGCCTGCATTCTCTTGAGCTTATACTGTACGGTTATCATGAAAGTGTTTAAATTCTTGTGGGTTTTGTCAGGGTAGATGTAGGGCTGGTTGGCTTGCCTAGAACAGTGGACGGGAGGGGTCACAGACTTCAAGTGAGAGGTTGGCCATACTATAGGACACAAATGAGAAGAAATTTCTTGGTGATTCTTTAGAATTTTATTTTTTTTCTGAGTATGTTCATGACAGAGCTAATAGATTTTTTGATGTTAAGGGAATTAAGGGATGTGAGTTTAACACAGGAAAACATAGCTAAGGTAAAAGATAAGCTGTGACATATTGAATGTGGAGCAGGTGTGAACATCTGAGTGGCTCATTTCTACTTGTATTTTTGAAGTCTTTGCCTATTAGGACTTGGTCCATTTTCTTCCCATTTCTTTCTGAATCTCAGGTGCATTGCCAAATCCATTCTCAATGAAGATTGGATGGAAGTGACTGCAAATTCAGTGTAGAGTAAGATCTGTGTTAAGCAATCCAGCAGCTCTGTACTTCTGACTTTGGTATAAAAATTAAAATTTGGTTGTGTCTTTCTAGAAGAATAATCTTTCCAAGCAGTGCTGAAGAATAGTGTTTTTCTTGCTCAGCATGTGTTGGGTAACAATATTATGCATTCGAATACATGTGCATTTTGGAATGTAAAGTTAATATATGAGCTTTAACAAATGGAGAATATTACATATAAAAACATTGATATGTGCTGCATTGTGCTGAATTTTAGCTGTCAGTTCTATAGAGAATTGCCCACTGGCTACTGTGTGCTTTGAAACTCAACACCTGGAGAAAATTCTCCAGGGATACTCCAAATATTATATTAAAACATTGGTCACATCAGTCTGCTACTTATCATTGCCCACCACTTTGCCTCCCACATTATCATGCATCTCTCGCTATGGCTTACAGTCTCCATCACACTTATGATCTTCCTCATTCCTTATTGATCCCTTTCCCTCTACCCTCACTGACAACACCATATTTAAGGGGTGATGCTCAGCCTAAAATTCAATTCTCCTTCACCGACAAATTGTCTGCAGGCGTAAAGCAGATACCTGCAGCTCTCCAAACTTCAGTTTGGAAATTGAGTTATTATTTTCTGCCCACTAATTCTTCAGTTCTTTTCTCTGATCTTGGATCAAAACCACACTTCTAACAGTAGCAGTCCTCTTTGTACAAGCGAATCAGAGTTAATCGCAGCTTTCAAACAGAATGATGAAAGTGACTTTGCTTTGAGTAAAGCAGATTGTTTTGGCAGCAAGTATGGCCCATTGTAGTTTGACCTGCAATTTTATTCTGTCTCATTTTTCTTCTCTTGCTTATTTGTGGTGCAGAAGGGAAGGGAGAGAGAGGGCAGCGGTCGTGATAGGGAACTTAGTAGTCAGGGAAACAGACTGGAGATTCTGTGGACGTGACTGGGACACACAAATGCAATGTTGCTTCCAGGGGCCAGGGTCAGGGGCATCTTGGATTGCGTTCATAGCATTTTGGAGAGTAAGAGAGAACAGCCAGATATCTTGGTACATATCGGTATCAATGACATAGGAAGGAAAAGCAAAGAAGTCTTGCAAAGAAAATTTAGAGAGCTAGGTAGAAAGCTGAGAAGCAGGACCTCCAGGGTAGTAATTTCTGGACTGCTGCCTCTGCCACGTGCCAATGAGGGTAGAAACAGGATGATTTGGCAGATTAATGCGTAGCTGAGAAGATGGTGCAGGAGGCAGGGCTTCAGGTTCTTGGGATCTCTTCTCGGGGAGGTATGAACTGTTGGAAAGTGACAGATGACACCTGAACCTGAGGGGGACCGATATTCTCGCGGACAGGTTTGTTAGAGCTGTTGGGGAGGGTTTATACTAATTTGGCAGGGGTTGGGAACCAGAGTGAAAGGACTCAGGATAGGATAGATGGTTAAAAAAAATGTAAATATAGTGTGCAGTCAGACTGTCAGGAAGGGCAGGCAGGTGGTAGGACCATTTGCAGCCAACAGGCTGAGTATCAAAACATTATGGATGTAGAATTAGAAAGGATAGCACATATGGTACTCAAGGTGTTATATCTCAATACACAGAGTATAAGAAATAAGGTGGATGATCTTGTTGCACTATTACAGATTGTTGTGGCCATCACTGAATCGTGGCTGAAGGATGGTTGAAGTTGGGAGCTGAATGTTCAAGGTTAAACATTGTATTGGAGGGACAGGAAGGTGACCAGAGGGCGTGGCTCCGTTAGTGAAGATTGGCATCAAATCTGTAGAAAAATGTGACATAGGATCAGAAGATGTTGGCAGTTATATACAAGGCTCCCAACAGTAGCTGGGATGTGGACCACAGATTACAAAGGGAAATAGAAAAGGTATGTCAAAAGGACAATATTATGATAGTCATGGGTGATTTCAACATGCAGGTCAATTGGGAAAATGAGGTTGGTAATGGATCTCAAGAGAGTGAGTTTGTTGAATGCCTATGAGATGACTTTTTAGAACAGTTTGTTGTTGAGCCTACTAGAGTATCAACTATACTGGATTGGGTGCTTTAAAATGAACCGGGGCGATTAGAGAGCTTAAGGTAAAAGAACCCTTAGGAGGGAGTGATCACAATATGATTGAGTTCAACTTGAAATTTGATAGGGAAAAAGTAAAGTCTGATGTAGCAGAATAGGTGTATTACAAAAACAAAGAAATACTCAAAAGGCGGAATAATACAATCAGCTGACAAGGGAAGTCAAAGCTAATATAAAAGCAAAAGAGAGGGCATGCTACAAAGCAGGGTAAAAGTAAGACGGAGGATTGGGAAGCTTTTAAAAACCTACAGAGAGCAACTAAAAGAATCATTAGGTGGGAAAAGATGAAACATGAAAGCAAGCTAGCAAACAGTATCAAGGTGGATAGAAAAAGCTTTTTCAAGTATGTATGAAAAAAGAGATGAGTGTAGATATAGGACTGCTAAAAATGAGGCTGGAGAAATAATAACGGGGAAGGAGATGACAGATGAACTAAATGAGTATTTTGCATCAGTCTTCACTGTGGAAGACACTAATAGTGTGCCAGATGCTGAAAGGTGGTGAGGGAAGAGAAGTGAGTGCAGTTACTATTACAAGGGAGAAGGTGGTCAAAAAGCTGAAAGACCTAAAGGTACATAAGTCACTGGAACTAGGTGAACTGCAACCTAGGGTTCTGAAAGAGGTAGCAGTAGAGATTGTGGAGGCATTAGTAATGATCTTTCAAAAATCATTGGACTCTGGCATTGTGCCAAAGGACTGGAAAATTGCAAATGTTACTCCACTCTTTAAGAAAGAAGGAAGGCACCAGCAAGAAAATTATAAACCAGTTAGCCTGACCTCAGTGGCTGGGAAGATGTTGGAATCAATTGTTAAGAACGCGGTTATGGAGTACTTGGTGACACAGGACAAGATAGGACAAAGTCAGCATGGTTTCCTTAAGGGGAAATCTTGCCTGATAAGCCTGTTGGAATTCTTTGAGGAGATTACACATAGGATAGATAAAGGGGATGTAGTGAGTGTTGTATATGTGGACTTTCATAAGGCCTTTGAATATGGTGCCACACATGAGGCTGCTTACCAAGTTAAGAACCCATGGTATTACAGGAAAATTATCGGTATGGTTAGAGCATTGCTGATTGGTAGGAGGCAGTGAGTGGGATGGAAAGGATCTTTTTCTGTGTGGCTTTGGTGACTAGTGGTGTTTCACAGGGGTTGGTGTTAGGAACACTTTTTAATGCTGTACATCAATGATTTAGATGATGGAATAGATGGCTTTGTTTGCAGATGATATGAAGATTGGTGGATGGGCAGGTAGTGTTGAGGAAGCAGGTAGGACTTAAACAGATTAGGAGAATGGACAAGAGGGTGGCAAATGAAATACAATGTTGGAAAACACATGGTCATGCACTTTGGTATTTGAAATAAATGTGCGGACTATTTTCTAAATGGGGAGAAAATCCAGAAATCTGACATGCGAAGATCTTGGGAGTCCTTGTGCAGAACAACCTAAAGGTTAACTTGTAGGTAGAGTCTGTGGTGAGGAAGACAAATACGATGTTAGCATTTATTTCAAGAGGTCTAGAATACAAGAGCAAGGATGTGATGCTGATGGCACTGGTGAGGCCTCACATTGAGTATTGTGAACAGTTTTGGGCTCCTCATCTTAGAAAAGATGTACTAGCATTGGAGAGGGTTCAGAGGAGGTTCACAGGGATGATAACCCTTTCATTCCTAGAATCATATGAGGAACGTTTTATAGCTCTGGTCTGTACTTGCTGTAATTTGGAATGATGAGGGGGGACCTCATTGAAACCTTTTGAATGTTGAAAGGCCTAGTCAGAGTAGATGTGGAAAGGATGTTTCCAATAGTGGGGGAGGGGTGTCCATTTAAAACACAGATGTGGAGAAATTTCTTTAGCCAGAGGGTGGTGAATTTGAGAAATTTATTACCACAGGCAGCTGTGGAGGCCAAATCATTGGGTGTTTTTAAGGCAGAGCTTTATAGGTTCTTGATTGGACACAGCAGCAAAGGTTATGTGGTTATGTTAAGAAAAGGGGGGGGGGAAGGATCAGCCATGAATGAATGGTGGAGCACACTTGATGGGCCAAAAGGCGTAATTCTGCTCCTATGTCTTATGATCTTATTAGCACTACATTTTTTACTGTTTTAAAGTTAAATTTACATCTCGCCATGCATGTACCTGATATTGTAGATGTCATATTTATAAGGGATTCATCTGAAAACTAAAGTTGTTCCACCATTGTCATTATTTTTAGTAGATTCTATTTTGTTCTATTATAATCAATTTTTATAATGGATTTTTATCAGAACTGGACTTTTTATTCTGCCCATAATTAACTGTTTCATGTTTCAAAAAATATAAACAAACTGCCTGCAGTTCAGATCATACTAATTCATCCACAGCATCAGTCAATCTAGTTGCAAACTCTTTTCCACCTCCTTACAACTTTTAATAAGGCAGCCCTCCTTGACAGTTACCATTACTGTCGAAGCCTTGCATTCTGAAGCATTTTTAGCTGAGATGGGAAGAGAAGGCTTGGATGCCCAATTCATGAGTGTTGTTATTAGGGAGCAACTACTACTATGTTGACTCAGGCCTAGGGGGCCGGCGTCAGGC
This sequence comes from Mobula birostris, assembly GCF_030028105.1. Lineage (NCBI taxonomy): Eukaryota > Metazoa > Chordata > Chondrichthyes > Myliobatiformes > Myliobatidae > Mobula > Mobula birostris. The sequence goes on from NC_092373.1 coordinate 155,812,181, forward strand.
AGCAGCCTTCCAAAAGTTAGAGGTTGTTCACCTTGTCTTAATTAATTTTAGTGGCGCTTACTCCAACATCATTACCCAGTCTTTCAACACTCTTTACCCTTTTGAAAATGGCAAAGCGTAGAGTGTGTTGACTGCTGTGAATTGCGCAATGAAAACTTGTGGCTCAGAATAATATATTTGTACTGGACTTGAACCTGTTTTAGTCTGTTTCATCTCAGTTTCTTGGAATGCCACACTTAATTCCTGGTAATACCGTTTAGTCACAGATTTTGTCAATATTTGCAGCACTGAATGTTTTGAAGCTTTTTAAATGCCAAAGCCATAAATCAAGTGCTGGAAGTGGTAAGGTAAATGTGATGATTATATAATAGCAGGTCATGCCTTTAAAATTTTCACCACCTTAATGGACGGTTCATTTAACCAATCACTAGCAGAGTCATGTTGGGAGAACACATTCAATGTCTCAAAGGATTTGGCTTGAAATATTAACTGTTTATTCCCATCCTTAGATTCTACCTGACCCGCTGAGCTCCTGCAGTACATTGTGTCTATTTCTCTAGATTTCCAGCATCTGCAGTACCTCTTGTGTCTTCCACTTCTCATCCATTATACAGGATGATTTCTGATATTGACTCCTACTCTGCACTGAAAGTTCTCATGTGTGGACATGGGTTAAGGATATGATTGAGCTCATTCCTTATACACCTTTATACTCCAGTAACTGACATGTATACTCAGTACCCAGTTTCTGTTAACCTTTATAATTCTGCAAAGTAATATTAGAAAATCAATAATACCCCTACAGCTGTATCTCAGGGAAGAGTCATTATCTTGAGGAGTAAGAGTTGGGAGTAAGCTGGAATCAAAATAAAACAACATCTTGGTGAAATTTATCAGCAAACCTCATTGCTATTATTTAAATTGTGCACTTCTGATGGGTTTGTGTAATTATTGGTAATTTATTTCAAGGTTCCTCAAGAAGCGGACAACAATAAGTGCCAATTATAACATTGTGGTATGGGCATATTCACTCAAAACAAACTCCATTTATCTAAAGCTCCAAAAGGCTCACTGAAACTTGACATAATTAATATCACTGACATATGTCAATGATATTAAGCCTGATTTTCCTTCATAATTTTAATAATGCAAACCATCTAAACTGGACTGTTCTAAAACTACTGTCCATCAGATAAGTAGATCTCTGATGTAGACCTGTTCTGGCTTACATGTGACCCCTGACCTGAACCCTACAACTAGATTGAACCCAGCAAGTTGCCTAATTGAGGATCAATTAAATATAGTTCATAAATTTTGCTGCTCACATCCATTGAAGAAATCTATGTAAAAATTATATTATTTCTTTCTGTCAAATCTCTCCTATCGTTAGACATGGTAACCTTAAGCTCTTTGTTTCCTAAATCATCTTAATTTTTAAAATTTACCCTAACATACTGCATCATCAGAACTAAATATATCTATCTTCTTGCTTTTTAATGCCTTCATTAAAATTTTTACTTAGTCCAGAGCCTAAGCTTTGCCGAAGGCCTTGACATGGCTGAATGGAGATTTTACAGTTTACACATATGTTCAGCTAAAGTAATTTCCACAGGGTGTTCTCAGACCACTGAACCAGTGAAGAGTTGAACAAGAAAAATGCTGGAGTGAGTAATTCAACCTCTGAGACTGCTCTGCCATTTAATAAGATCATGGACAATCTTTAATCCCTTCTTCATTTTCCTGCACTTACTAAATATCACTTGATTCCCTTAATGTGCAAAATCTATTTAACTCTGACAAGTATGTGTGACGTCTAGGCAATTACAGCCCTCTTATGTAGAAAACTCACTTCGCTGAGTAAAGAAATTTCATTGTAGACTGGACTTTATTTTGAGACTGTTTCTAGGCAGCCCAGTAAAAAAAAAGGAACATTATCCTTATATCTACTCTATCAAGCCCTATAAGCATTTTCTATGTTTTAATGAGATCACAAATACAAAATGCTGGAGGAACTCAATGGATCAGGCAGCATCTATGAAGAGAAATGAACAATCTTTTGGGCTGAATTCCTTCATCAGGACTGTGTGTTTTACTCTATCTTTTCAGCATCTGCTGTCTTTCTTGTGTTTTCAACATGTACTGTACCCTGTTTAATGTCCAGAAATATAAGAAAGCTTCTTCAGTCTCTTGTTCAAATCTTAGTTCATGTAAATGCGTTGGAAGTCAAACCAAGCAGGAAGTATTATAATAACTTTTTGTTGACAGAAAAAGTTTGAATTGCTTATAAATTTGTGAGAGATGTCTTGTTTGTCATGCAGAAACACTCTACAAGCACACAAATCAGATATTAAGTAATAGCTGCAGAAAGGTCTTTCCCCATCATTTAGCAGTTCGTACTTCCAGTTTCTGGATTTCACAATGTATTTCAAAAGTTCTATTTCTTTTGTTCAGTGACAGTCTTTTCAGCTCTCAGAAGCAAAGATTCCAAATATACACTAATTTAGGGGAGAAGAAAATTTTACAGTGAAAATGGGTTTGCTCAATTAAGAGAGTAATTCCCATGGAACAAACAATGAAATTTGCCTGCACTGCTTCCAGTGCAAGGATATCACTCAAATGAGAGATCGCCTCACAATTGCAGTTTGACATCCCAGATTTTTCTTCCTGCTCCCACCCTCATCATGCAATAAAGTGTAGAGTTACAGAGTCATACTACAGTATAACAGAGAAACAGGCCTTCAGCCCATCTAGTCTGCTGAGCTATTATTCTGCCTACTCCCATTAATCCACACCTGGATCATTGCCCTTCATTTCCTTCCCATCTATATATCTATCCAAATTGCTTTTGAATGTTGAAATCAAACCCACATCCACCATTTGTGCTGATAGTTTGTTCCACACTCTTAACCGTCCTCTGAGTGAAGAAGTTCCCCTTAAATATTTCACTTTTCACCCTTAACCCATGATTTCTAGTTCAAGTCTCATTTAACCTCAGTGGAAAAAGCTTGCTTGCATTTACCTGATCTATACCCCTCGTAATTTTGTATACCTCCATCAAATCTCCCCCTCATTCTCCTACGCAACAGGGAATAAAGTCTCAACCTGTTCGAACTTTCCATCTTTCTCTGCACTCTTTCAATCTTATTAATATCTTTCCTATAGGTAGTTGGCCAGGACTGCTCATAATACGCCAAATTAGTATCACCAACGCTTTATACAACTTCGATATGACGTCCCAACTCCTGTACTTAATACTTTGATTTATGATGACCAATGTGCCAAAAGTTCTCTTTACTACGTGGTATTGTAGTTCTATGTACTCTCTTTACCATGTTCCAAGCCTACCCATGGAACAGTCTATGCCCCAAGCCTATAACTTTGTAACTCTTCCTCTGGTTGATGGACGACTGCATTGGTGCTGCTTCCTGGACGCATGCAGAGCTCATCAACTTCACCAGCTTCCACCCTGCCCTCAAATTTACCTAAAGCAGATGTTAAACTAACTAACTTAAATTGACTACTTCACGTCTCCCTCCTTATTAAGTAAGGACTTCTTCACATTTGTGTTTTTGCAATCCACTTTTGAAGAATTTGAAAAATCTTGGGAAAACAGTTTTTTTTAGATTATGAAGACACGTAGTCCTCTTTTATTGTCATTTAGTAATGCATGCATTAAGAAATGATACAATATTTCCTCCAGTGTGATATCACAAAACACAGGACAGACCAAGACTGAAAAAACTGACAAAACTACATAATTATAACATATAGTTACAACAGTGCAACAATACCATAACTTGATGAAGAAGTCCATGAGCACAGTAAAGTTCAAAGTCTCTCAAATGTCCCACATCTCACGCAGACGGGAGAAGGAAGAAAAACTCTCCCACGCCGACCACAATCCGACTCTTGAGTCATCCAAAAACTTTGAGTTCTGATCAGCTCTCCGACACCGAGTACTGAGCGGCGTCTCTGTCCGAACGATTTGACCTCCTTCTCGGTCGCCAAAAGCAGGCAAGGCCGGGGATTTTGAGGATTACCCTCTGAAAGATTCCCGACTGCGCAGTAATGACAGCAGTGAATGAGTGTTTCAGAAATTTCTCCAGATGTTCCTTTGTGCTTTCACGTCCATTCTCCATCAAAGCAGAATTGCCCACGGCCCCTATTTAACAGATACAATATCATTTTTCACCGGAGGGCTGTGTACGCGCAGGTGCGCCGCCATCTTCTCCTCCCGTCTTTTTCAACTTTAGGTACTAATTTCAATTGTGAGAACAAATAAAGCCTTTTTAAGGTAAACTGGTTAAATTAGTATATTGGTTTTTTATTGTTGCATGTTTGGAGGGACTGTGAAAAACTTCATTTTAAATGCAGATCACTTCATTACAAAAATCATTGAGGGAGATGTGAGGGAATGCAATAACAGAATACATAATAAAATGTTACAGTTAAAAAGGAAGTGCATTACTGGCAGAAAATAAGCTGCAAGCCCATAATATGGTAGATTGTGAGGTTAGGAATCCATGTTATCGTGCTTGGGGATTGTTCAAAAATTTTAGAATAGCAAGATAAAAGTTGTCCTTGAGCCTGGTGGTACTTGCTTTCAGGCTTTTGTATCTTCTGTCCAATAAGAGATGGAGCGAAGAGCGAATGTCTGGGAGTAAAGGAAGGAGAGGGAAAAGCAGGGTTGAGTCCATCTTCAGCACTTATGGATAGTACGTCAAAAAGAAGCAACATGATTGAAGAGTTAAACATGAACCCAAATACAGATTCAGAATCACACGTACATCGAAACATTTGTGTTAGTAGCCAGCACAATGCAAGGATGTGCTGGGGCAGCCCACAAGTGTCACCACATGTTCAGGTGCCAACATACCATACCCGCATTGTTCGCAGAACACCCAAGCAACAACAACAGCAACAGTAAAACAAGTCCCTTGCCTTCCTGCGTGTGTGTGTGCACACACACACACACACCTCCCCCTTCCCCCCCCCAGGACAGAAGATCTGAGAAATGAAATAGAAATTAAAAGGAAAATCAACATTATTTGGATCTAACATACAGCTCGAAAGTCATTTGAATATATGTAGATTAAGAGAGTAAAGTATGCCTGCTTAAAAAGTCAAAAGAGTTATCTTAATGAAGAGCTGATGAACTAAATTGTGTACTGGCCATGCTTGTAAGTGGCTGCCAATGCTACAATAATGGAAGAGGTAGATGCAATATTGGCCAGGAAAATATAAACAGATAAAAATGGAGGATTTAAAAGTTGACAGCTTCAGGATTAGAAAATTGAAAAGTCTATTTTCTGTCTTCTAAAGAGCAGTGATGATAAATACAGCAAGTACAGACCAGTCAGTCTAAGCTTTTGTAGGCAATAATCTGGGACAAAATTAATTGGCATCTGGAGAAGTACAGATGAGTGTTTGAAATATTCATTGAAAGACAAATCATGTTTGAATGAATATTTTGATGAAGTAATAGTTTATGCGTACATGGGTTTTCAACAGCTGTTTGCAGAATTAAAGCCCATGGGAATGAAGTCACTGTGGCTACATGAATATGAAAAGACGGGTGGGAGATTTATAATGATATTCCCTAGACTTTGGTAGTAGGATCACAGCTCTTTTTGATAAATATTGATCTGCTAAACTTGAATATATTGGGCAAAATTCCAAAAGTTTTTAAAAGCAAAAATGTCAAAAACGAAAGAGGGGTGACAATCTCACATTGAGTGCACTGAGATACATTGGTAAAAGGGAGAGGCACGTAGCAGATGACATTTACTGAAAAATTATGCAAGCTAATTTGGAGCAAAGATCAAAGAAGTTGTGCTTAATCTTTATAAAGCCTGCATTAGATCTGGAAGTTTTTAGACAGACTGCAGAAGAAATATTCTGAATTAGTGCCAGGGATGGATGGAGAAGCTAGAGTCAAATTAGACCAGAAAGAACTAAAAGAATAGATTGAAAATTTGTTCAAAATCCTGAGAGTTTTGGATAGGTTAACTAAGGATTAACTCAGCCAAATGGATTTGTAACCAGAAAATAGAGACTGGTATTAATTGGCAAAAAAACTAGATGTTTAATTTGTTCATGGGGTGTGGAATGTATTGTAAATAATATATTGAATAGAGTAATTATGCAAGTCACCTCAGACTGGGTCCAGTATACTGTACAATGCAGTTCAGGAAACTATTGAAATGTTATCATGTTGATGAGTCTGGAGTGATGCATTAACCAGCCTACGTGAGGATGTTTGTGTATCCAAGGACACAAGAAGATAGGAGTAGGCTACTTGGACCCTGAAACCCACACTGCACAATTCAATATGATTATGGCAGATCTGCCCGAAGCCTTAACAGTACCAGTTCCTCATAGCTCTCAATTTCCTGGTCTTTTAAAGCCCATCCACATTCTCCTTAAATACTTCCAATATTCTAGCCTTTAGAAAGTCACGACTCTCCATCAGAGGAATTTCCAATGCAGCTCAGTTTTCAACGACTGTGTCCTTTTCTGATAACTGCGTCCTCTCATTTTAGCCTCTCGCTGCACTAGAAACCTTTCAATATTTAGCTTGTCTCCTTAGGACCTTTGAAGTTTAGAGCACATTTACTACCAAAGTAAGTATAAATTATACATCCTTGAGATTCGCCTGTTTACAGGCAGCCACAAAGCATGAAACCCAAATGAACCCAATTTAAAAAAAAAGACCAACACCCAATGTGCAGAGAAAGAGGGGAAAAAACACAAATCATTCAAGCAGTTAAAGCATGCAATAGCATCCAGAACCAAACTGAGTCAATAGACCTGAAACCTGGAGTAGCCAGTGTAGGCCCATAGCCTTGGTCTCAGTTCAACACATAGCGGGGTAAATCACTGTGAAACCTACAGGCGTGAAGGGTGCAGCAGTCAGAGCAGCCTCACAGCCTCGGCTTCAGTGCCGAGGAGAGCGGAGTAAAACGTTGCAGAGTTGTGAGGGCATCGCAGATTAATCAGATGGTTGGCGTGAACATAGAGAGCCGACAGGCCTGTTTCCTTCTCCATAGCTTTATCACGTATGACCATCCTGTGTAATTGGCACAAGAAGTCTACCATCTCATAATCTACCCACTCAGCTGCCTCATCGGCCACCTGAGAACCCGCAGAACAGAAGTCATCCTCAATTGTGAAGGACTGCCTTGGAAGAAGAAAAAGACCTCACCAAATAGAATATACAGTAAACAGTTTAACTAAGGCTACGTCCACACTAAGCTGGATAATTTGGAAAATGACCCTCCGTCCACACTGAAACAGTGTTTTCATCCCCCGAAAACGGAGCTTTTCTAAAACACTCTCCAGAGTGTGTAAATTTGAAAACAATTGTTGCAAGTTGTAGTGTGGACGAGGTAAACGGAGAGATTTAAAAACGCTGTCATGACAACACCATAGAAACAATGCTTTTTCTGCTACACACATCAAAGTTGCTGGTGAACACAGCAGGCCAGGCAGCATCTGTAGGAAGAGGTGCAGTCGACGTTTCAGGCCGAGACCCTTCATCAGGACTAACTGAAGGAAGAGTGAGTAAGGGATTTGAAAGTTGGAGGGGGAGGGAGAGATCCAAAATGATAGGAGAAGACAGGAGGGGGAGGGATGGAGCCAAGAGCTGGACAGGTGATAGGCAAAAGAGGATACGAGAAGATCATGGGACAGGAGGTCCGGGAAGAAAGACAAGGGGGGGGGACCCAGAGGATGGGCAAGAGGTATATTCAGAGGGACAGAGGGAGAAAAAGGAGAGTGAGAGAAAGAATGTGTGCATAAAAGTAAGTAACAGATGGGGTACGAGGGGGAGGTGGGGCCACTATCAACTCTGCTCTTAAACGCATCTCCCCCATTTCACGTACATCTGCTCTCACTCCATCCTCCCGCCACCCCACTAGGAATAGGGTTACCCTGGTCCTCACCTACCACCCCACCAGCCTCCGGGTCCAACATATTATTCTCCGTAACTTCCGCCACCTCCAACGGGATCCCACCACTAAGCACATCTTTCCCTCCCCCCCTCTCTCTGCATTCCACAGGGATCGCTCCCTACACAACTCCCTTGTCCATTCGTCCCCCCCATCCCTCCCCACTGATCTCCCTCCTGGCACCTATCCGTGTAAGCGGAACAAGTGCTACACATGCCCTTACACTTCCTCCCTTACCACCATTCAGGGCCCCAAACAGTCCTTCCAGGTGAGGCAACACTTCACCTGTGAGTCGACTGGGGTGATATACTGCGTCCGGTGCTCCCGATGTGGCCTTTTATATATTGGCGAGACCCGACGCAGACTGTGAGACCGCTTTGCTGAACATCTACGCTCTATCCGCCAGAGAAAGCAGGATCTCCCAGTGGCGACACATTTTAATTCCACATCCCATTCCCATTCTGACATGTCTATCCACAGCCTCCTCTACTGTAAAGATGAAGCCACACTCAGGTTGGAGGAACAACACTTTATATTCCGCCTGGGTAGCCTCCAACCTGATGGCATGAACATGGACTTCTCTAACTTCCGCTAGGCCCCACCTCCCCCTCGTACCCCATCTGTTACTTATTTTTATACACACATTCTTTCTCTCACTCTCCTTTTTCTCCCTCTGTCCCTCTGAATATACCTCTTGCCCATCCTCTGGGTCCCCCCCCTGTCTTTCTTCCCGGACCTCCTGTCCCATGATTCTCTCGTATCCCCTTTTGCCAATCACCTGTCCAGCTCTTGGCTCTATCCCTCCCCCTCCTGTCTTCTCCTATCATTTTGGATCTCCCCCTCCCCCTCCAACTTTCAAATCCCTTACTCACTCTTCCTTCAGTTAGTCCTGACGAAGGGTCTCGGCCTGAAACGTCGACTGCACCTCTTCCTAGAGATGCTGCCTGGCCTGCTGATTTCACCAGCAACTTTGATGTGTGTTGCTTGAATTTCCAGCATCTGCAGAATTCCTGTTGTTATGCTTTTTCTGCTTCTGCTTGGTACTGCGCAAGCACTGCTGGACGGCTGTTATAATGCGCAGTCAATGTGAACAGCGTGAGAGTCAAATTGTAAAGTGAGCTCTTTTGACTATTTAAAAACACTCTCATGACGTCCCAGAACAGATGGCAGCAGCGTGGCATTTCATTGTTGTCTTGAACGCAACCCCTCACACAACCTAACAATTTCAGAACAGACGGCAACGAGACTACAACCAGAAGAGTTAGAAATGTACCCACCAAATACTTTGACCCATAGCTTACTGAATAAATAAGTATATTCACTTTGCCCTGTTTTCTGTCCTTGCTTGTTTGAAGGTGGTTTACCTGTTTATGCAAGTACTTCTCTGACAATAGATGTGTAACAGCCTAATGTAACATTGTATGGAGCACAAGGTAACACTGATGCAGACATGTTTTATACATTTAACAAGGTGTTTTGTTACTGCAACAGAGTTGGTCAGTTTTTCAGTGTTCGTCATCAGCCGGGTCATACTGTCTGTGAACTCCCTGTTGGTTGCCTCCATATGCTCGAGTATTTGTTGCTTTTTAGTTTTAAGTCCTCCTGCACAAGAACCAACAGCAATTCCTTTAAAGTTTTTCTAGTCTGTAACCGGACAAATGCGCGCCAAGTATACCATTTCCTTTTGGCTTGTTTTCTGTGTGTCCTGCGCATGCCCAGTAGGAGGAGATTCGCCCAAATATCCGTTCTAATGTGGATGGAGATATTTTGAAAAACGCTTGGTGTGGACACCTGTCACTTTTACTTGAAACCAGCGTTTTCAAAATTATCCGATCTATTGTAGACGTAGCCAAAGACAGCATGATTTAGTCTTCTTTCATTCTATTAGTAAGGCTTTGTTCTGTATAGGCTTTGTGTTCTGTTGAGGAATTCCATTCCTATGTTATTTAATAGCTCTTTAATAAAGCTGGTCACCCCATTGTGTCATAGTTAGTGGGGAAAATTGTAAAATGAAGGTGCTGCTGGTGGTGTTTATTTTGTGATTTCAGTTAGTTGAAAAAGAAATTGACGCTTCAACGTATGTGTCCGCTCTGCCATGGAACTGCTGTCTATGGACCTTATTGTATTTTTCTTTTATTTTGGTCCTGCCAAACCAGAGCAAGGAAAATACTTGAACGGAATAGTAGAAGTCTGAGAGCAGTGAATGAGACCTGATCCTAATGCTTTAATGATTTGTTTTAACATCTGTTCAGATTGCCACTCAGTGGAGGAAGGATCTGGAACAATTGCACATGTTGCAGCAGCAGCATTTGAAGTCTTCGCTCTGGGTGACACACGAAGAAGCTTCTGCACAAGCCCAAAGGGAAGTGATGGTACGCCTGAGGCAGGAATTCCAGAAAAATATTTATGACCAGCTGAAGGAGGTCATCAGGCTGGAGGAATTAGATCCAACTTCAAGCAGACAAATTATGCAAGAAAGTTGGCACATTCAGGTAGAAAACTTTAACATTGTTGCTGCATCTTTCCATGTTTGAATTTCATGGCTTTCATGCATCGAGGGGTGACAGAGTGGCAGTGGGATGACTATGGCAAATTATGGTACTTCAAAGGAAGTTAGTCAACATTTATCTAAAACTGGATGAAATATCTGCAAGAGTTGTTTTTTTTTATTTTGGATGGTGTACTATATCATTGAAGATAAATATTGTGGCATCTAAAAGGTAAGAACGTTAGTTAAGTGTTGAAGTTGGTTGATTGAGGTTGCTGAATAAATGTTGCCAATTAGCAAATCCACCTAAGCCTATTGTCAATGTTATATCTCGATCGCTGTTGTTTACTCAGTATCCTTATCGCTTCATCTGAATTGAAAATCAATAGATTGTAACAGCAACTTAAATAGACATAATCAGACCCCTCGTAATGCTGCAAACAAGAGTGTCATCAAGCAAAAACCTGACAAAGTTTAACATAATGCCATATAAAAGAGGTGTCATAATTGCCATTGATGGTTTATGGTGGATGTGTCAAAGACTTGCGGTTATTGTTCAGTATTTTCCCATCCATCTCCTTTCCCAGGTAACTTGCATGCTTGTGATTATATCATGTTTTCCTTGGCTGGCACAAGATTTGATGCCTTGAACTCTTTTGATCTCATTAATAGCTTGAGTTGGGCTTCCTTGACAACATTAAAATTAGTTATGTATCTCTTTTTTTTAAATACTTATTTCAGGCTACTACTTTAACATCTCCTGAGATCTGCTTTGGACAAGACTACACTGAGTGGCACTTTATTAAGTACCTCCTGTACCTGGTAAAGTGGCCTCTGAGTGTATGTTTGTGGTCTCCTGCTGCTGCAGCCATTCCACTTCGAGGATCGATGTGTTGTGCATTCAGACATACTCTTCTGCACACCACTGTCATAACACAAAGTTTAAGTTCAATGTTAATTTATTATCAAAGTACATGAAAGCCCTTTTTACTGGGCATCTCTGGAAGTGCGACTTGTTAACCCGTTGCTAACAGCCACTGGACTCTGCGGTAAGAAACCCCCTTTCTCAGGCTCCATGCATCTAGGGTGTATATGAATTTGGTCCCTCCAGACCCGTGAGGTTGGGATGTCTGCCCCACCCAAACGCTGGTTTATGTGAATGCTGTCTGATTTACTGCCCCCTGCAATTACCCGTCAGGAAGATGCAACAGATTTTACACTCCATACAATTCTAAAGAAAGTATATTTATGAACATCACCTTACCCGAAGAATCATTAAAGAAAAGGAAAAACAGTAAGGACCAATTATAATTAAACAGTCAAATGTGCACATAAGTTGAAGACTTATGAGAATGATGAGTCTACTTGAACACCCGACTGAACATGATAAATACCAATCTCTGAAACCTCACCTTATACAGAAGTTTGGACATCGGAGTCTGAACGCGCCAAACAGTCGCTCTCCTTGCACCAGCATTGGCGGTGCTAAGCCGCCAGAGCTAATGGACCACATGCTATCTCTCTTGAGAAATAACGTCTCTTGTTTTATTTTTTAAGAACTCTTCATGCACCTGATCAAGTTCGCATAGCCCTCATTAATGCACCTGTGAAGGACAATAGGGAACTTGCTAATATGGCTGATTGTCTATGCTCAGCCAGGCAGAGATGAATAATTACTCCTCCTTTCCCTGCCTCAATAATCCCAGTCAGCAAGGCCTCCAAAAAGACAAATCCGAGCCTGTGTTCTTACCATGCTTGCTTTGGTACGAACGCGAGGAAGTGCTAACTGCCTTGCAGCTTCGACAGTGCCAGCACATCAGAACATCACAGGTCTGTGAACACTGTGGGTTCCAGCTGCCAGGCATGTCCTCTGTCCATTATGGACACCCTTTCAATGAGATGCTTCCTGTGAGACAGGTGCTCAAGTGAGTGTGATGCTGGCATCGCCTATTGATGAGGAGGCAGAGAGCGATGAAACTCTGCTGCAGGCCCCCAACAGCAGCAGGATCCAGACTGACAGGACACAGCGGGTGACGCTCTGCTTCAGTGGGCGACGTTACACATGGGACATCATCCTGGCTAAAGTGGGTTGAACTCTGCTCAGTGCAGATTCCTGTGGGCCCAAGGACTGTTAGTTGATCTTAAGAACTGCCGGCTTGTGGATGTCAATGACTTTGGGTCATTACCGTCCTCCCCCGTAAGTTCCCCACACTGACTCTCAAGGGCATGCACCAGCACATGTGAGTTCACTTGACTGCTGGGTGAATTTCCAAACCTCACCAAGCCCACATTCCCCACTACAGTCACAAAACATGAGGTCGGGCACCACATTTCCACAACTGGCCCACCAATCCGTGCCCGCGCTCATAGACTGGACCCAGAAAAGTAGAAAGTGCGAAGGCTGGGTGTGCCAACATGGAAAGACTTGGCATTGTATGCTGGTCAAATAGCCTCTGGGCTCTGGTCCCTAAATCCCATGGTGGTTGCCACCCGCATGGTGACTATTGACACCTTAACAAGGTTGCCACCCCTAATCGCTACCTAGTCCCACAAATTCAGGACTTTTTGGCATGTTTAGCTAGAAATTTATTTTTTTCCAAAGTCGAATTTGTTAGGGGCTGCCATTAAGTACCTGTTTGTTGGGAGGACATTCCCAAAACGGCTGTGATAACCCTGCTTGAGTTTCTGTGCAAATTATTTGGGCTGAAAAATGCAGCACAGACTTTTCAACGGCTGATGGACTCTATATTAAAAGACTTGGACTTTCTTTTTGTTTACCTTGATGACATACTTGTCATGAGTGCACCCGAATTCGAACATGTATCTCATTTCCACATACTTTACAAGCGCTGAAGTCAACACAGGTTGATTAATAACCTTGCTAAATGCAAGTTTGGGTTATCAACCATTAAATTTCTTGGCCACCGCATCTCTGCAGAAGATGCAAAACCCCTCCCATCAAAAGTCGTTATACTTATGGATTTCCTACTGTTCTGCACTACAAAAAAAACTGCAGGAGTTTTTAGGCATGGTGAATTTCTATCATCACTCCGTTCTGCGAACTATTGAACTTACGCTTCCCCTGTATAGGACGTTTAAAGGCAGTACCCCTAATTACATGTTTGACTGGTTAGCGAACATGGCCAGGGCATTTGATGACACCAAACAAGCTCTTTCTAATGTGATCCTACAGGCGCACCCACTCCCCATCACACCTATAGCCATTACTACTGTCGCTTCAGACTATGTTGTGTGTGCTGTGCACGAACAGTCGGTCGGAAGCTTGTGACAGCCGCTTTCCACCTTCAGCAAGCAGCTCCCTTCCTTGAAATGAAGTGCAGCACTTTTGACTGTGAGCTTCTTTGTCTCTGTCTAGCCGTCCATCATTTTTGTTTTCTTCTCGACGGTTGCCATTTCACAGTGTTTGTTGATTACAAACCCCTCGTGCACACGATGGCCAAACTATAAGACCCTTGTTCAGCACAGTAGCAACATCACCTGGCCTACATATCAGAGTTCACAACTGATGTACAACATACCAAGGGGAAAAGTAATGCTGTGGCTGATTGCCTCTCACGGACAGCCATTGAGGACCTACACACAGGGGTTGACTATGGCAGCGAATGAAGCTACTAACCCAGAGGTCCAGGCTTACCAAACAGGTGTCAGGGGCCTGTGGTTTCCTGACTTTTAATTTGGGGAAGCTGGGGTTTCTCTCCTGTGTGATGTCTCAATAAGTCGCTCTCGCACCCACCCCCCCCCCGGTCAAGGACTGTTTTTGACTCTATACATGGACCCCTGCGTCCAGGCCAGATGGCCTCATGGAAACATGTCGCACTAAAATTTGTGTCGCATGGCCTTAAAAAAGACGTACACGACTGGACTGCAGCCTGTGTGGAGAGCCAGCAGGCAAAAATTAGTTCTCCTGTTCAGGCACTATTGGTACCTTTTCAGGTCCCTGAGCGACAGTTTGACCGTGTCAATTTGGACCTTGTTGATGCCTCTTCCCCACTCCCACAGTTTCACACACCTCATTACCATGGTTGCTCAGTTTGGCACCCCATCTGATATTTCCTCTGACCACTATCCTTATTCATATCAGACCTCTGGGCTGCGATGGCCTAAAACTTCAGCATTAGGCTACATCACACCGCGGCGTATCATCTGCAGTCCAATGGCCTGTGCGAATGAGTGGTTTCCCCGTTTCTTAAAGGCTGCACTGAGGTCTTCCCTGACAGATGAGTGTTGGCATGATTGTCTCCTGTGGGTCCTGCTGGGGCTCAAAATAGTTCCAAAAGAGAGAGGATCCGCAGCTGAGTTGGTATACAGGCAGCCATTATGAGTGCCTGGTGACTTTATTCCCCATGCCACGACCTCTCAACAGCGTTCCACTCTCCTCAGTAAATTCAATTCATGCCATATTGCACTCTTGAGTTCCTGTTGACTTACATTCCTCTTCGTTTGCTTTCTGCCATGATGCGTACCGACAGTCCCTTGGGCTCCCTTACGATGGCCCGTTCCGCAGCCTGGAATGGAGAGAAAAGACTTTGATCATAGATAGGAGGAGTAAGCGTAAATGTGTTTCGGTAGATCGTCTTAAACTGGCCCACCAAGATTTAGGGAATTCTGCTGCCATGCCCCTGTCACAACATGACCATAAGCCTGTCAGCACACCTCAGAATGAGTCAGAGACACCACCACTTCTTCCACCCATGACTATAGGACCCGAGCTGGGCGGTGCACCCGAGCTCTAGATAGGCTGACAATGCTGGTGTTAGTGAAGTCAGGGGAGGCCTGTGTAGGGTAATGTAACTGGTGGAAATGTACATAATTGACAACTACCAACATTGCGTTGGGGTTCACTTGAAGAGGCTGGTCTGACATGATGATGTAATTACATGAACTTCAGTTACCGTGCTTTCTGTTTAGGTTTAGTAGTACAATAAAATAGTTGTTACAGTTTTTCTTAAACATAAAATATCTCAGGTCATTTCATTTGCGAAAACCTACAATTTATTATTTCCAGCACTGTCTGTTTTTATCTCAATGGCATAAATGTTTTTGAGGTTGCAAATCTGGTTGTACTATGGCTGATTTAATATGAGCATAAGTTGTCCTATACGGAAAGACCTAAGATCAAAGTAAGGCTGTTTTCATGGTTTGCATTGAAAAATGATTGCTCCCTAGGTAAAATGCTAGAAAAGCCAGTTCCAGATTGTTAAACATTATTCCTAAAATTTCTTTGGGCACTTCCCTTTATGGGGTGCCTTTCTGCTCCAATATTTTTTCCACAGCATTGGATGATTATACTTGCAGATACGTAAGACTTTGGTTTGGCCACACTTGGTGTATTGTGTGTGTTTCTGGCCAACCATTACAGGAAAAATGTGGAAGTTTAGGAAAGACTTTTTAGGTTGTTTATCAGGATATTTCCTGGATTAGAAAGTCTGAGATATCACAAGAAGTTGAAGATTTGTCTTTATTGCTCCGACCTATCCACAGTAGCGTAGTGGTTATTACAACTTGGGGCACC
This sequence comes from Mobula birostris, assembly GCF_030028105.1. Classification (NCBI taxonomy): domain Eukaryota; kingdom Metazoa; phylum Chordata; class Chondrichthyes; order Myliobatiformes; family Myliobatidae; genus Mobula; species Mobula birostris. The sequence continues at coordinate 155,828,151 of NC_092373.1, forward strand.
AGAGTTCAGAGTTAAATTCCGTAAGGAGTCTGAATGCATTGGCTTTTCTCGGACTGCTCCAGTTTCTACCTACAGTCCAAAGATGTACTGGTTAGTAGGTTAGTGGTCACTGTAAATTGTCCTGTGTTTAGGCTAAGGTTATAACAGGGGTGCTGGGTAGCCTGGCTCGAAGGGTTGGAAGGTCCTAGTCCACACAGTAACTCAGTGAATAATAAATAAACACCAAGGCTGTTTACAAGAAGGGGATAAACAGACTCCATTTTCTAAAGAAACTGAGATCCTTCAATGTGTGCAGCAGGATGTTGGAGATCTTTTACCAGTCTGTTGTAGCGAGTGCAGTCTTCTTTGCAGCTTTATGTTGTGGAAGCAGCATCAGTGCTGGTGATGCAAGAAGTCTAAGTAAACTTATCAAAAAGGCTGGATCCATCCTTGGCTACAATCCGGACTCTCTTGAGTTAGTGGTGGAGTGGAGGTCATTAAACAAACTGTTATCCATTATGGACAATCTGGCACATCATCTTCATAACCGATGGAACAAGCAGCAGAGCACCTTTTCAAGCAGACTCATTCAGCTCTGCTGTCATAAGCTTCGTTACAGAAAATCTTTCCTAACAAATGCAATAAGCAGATACAACAGCTCATCTCTGTGCAACAGGTGAACACACATCATAGTACAACAGTCTCTGCTTTATTATTTTGTACATTATTATTGCACAGTATTGCACATTGGTACATTATTGTTATGTGTGTTGTTATTATTAGTTAAATCTGCACACTGCTAAGTGTGTTTTTTAAATCTTGCTGCCACTAGGAATTTCTCCCACTAGGGATTAATACATTTATTATTATTATTATTATTATTATTATTAAGAGCCTGGTTGTTTTGGAGACTGAGGGGAGACCTGATAGGTGCTGCCTGACCTGCTGAATTTATGTTGGTAGTGAATCTTGTTCACTTTTTATAGTTTCAGCTGGAGATGCTGATGGACCATCAGCTGGCATTCCAGAGAAAACTGCTTGAAGAGAGTCTAGCTATTAAGAGAGATCTAGCAAAAAGAATACAACGCAGTGTTGACAACAGGAGGTATCTGCTGAACACAGCCGCTCTGCACATTGCCGACTTCATCAGACTGGTAAAAAAGTAAGACATTGTAGTCACTGACTATAAATTTATAAAAGCACTGTCCATTAAAGATTCATCCTATCTATTTTCCAGATTTCAGCGCAACAGGCTCTATTTGAATGAATTTGTTCCCTCCAGAACCATGCAGAGGGCACGCTTAAAATGTTTTAGATGAAATGACATTGACTTGAGATGTTAACCCTGTATCCTTCTCCACAGATGCTGGCTGACCTGCTGAATATTTCCAGAATTATCTATATTCATTTCAGATTTCCAACATGTGTACCATTTTGCTTTTGCTTTTGTTGGATGGAGGGGTGGAATTGTTATAGTGCATTAATTCTGGCTGTACACAGTATACTCTGCAGGAAATCTTTAATTAGAAGATTAGTTTTGGAATGGTCACATTAAGGAACAGAGCAAAGCAACAGCAACCCAGAGCAACCAAAATTCTATCTTACTAGCCTCTCAGTTCGATGAATGTCAGAATCTTTGTTGGAGGTGGCAAACATTAAGTGAATAACCTCTGAGAAAAAAACTGCTGATTTAGAGGAAAGAAATTACATGCATCTATCCTCTGTCATTTCAGCATGTTCCAATACACTTTATGGATAATTAAGTATCTCAAGCACAGGGTGATATTGATGTGGATAATCTGTTTTATTACCATTTATTAAAAGAAATGGAATGTGGAATATGCATTACAGGCATGGTCAGCCCTTACTGCCCACCTTTCTTGTCTGAGGTGAAGGACAGGAAATTCTTGGATTTTGATCCAGTGATGGTAACTTATTTCACTGCCAGTGTCCTTGTGACTTAGGGGAGAAGGTAGAGCTTTTACTTCCGATAAAAGATGTCAGAGGTTTAGGAGGGCAATTGTTGTTGATCTGCACACAGGCTGGTTCTTCTAGATCAGCGGTCCCCAACCACCGGGCCGCAGAGCATGCACTACTGGGCCGTGAGGAAACGATATGATTTGGCAATAGGAGTCAGCTGCACCTTTCCTCATTCCCTGTCACGCCCACTGTTGAGCCATTACGCATGCGAGGCCATTACCCGCGCGTCATCCATTTCAGCGCGGGAAGAAGATCAACTCCTCGAGCTTGCAAATGACGACGGGCTGAAAAGTATGTTTGACATAACATCTCTGCTAGCATTCCGGATCAAAGTCAAGGCTGAATATCCTGAGATAGCCACGAAAGCACTGAAAACGTTGCTTCCATTTCCAATGTGTCTCTGCAATGAATGCAACGAAAACTTAATTGCGGAATAGACTGGACATAAGAGACCCTGTTCGAGTATCGCTGTCTCTCGTCACCCCTCGATGGGACAGTCTTGTTGCAGGAAAACAATCCCAGGGCTCCCACTGTTTCAGCGATATTGGTGTGTTGCAATGATTTTATATGTTCATACGGGGAAAATATGTGTTTAATATCCAAACAATACTTAAAATGTTATGATGCTATTGACTTATATAACTATATAACAATTGCAGCATGGAAACAGGCCATCTCTGCCCTTCTAGTCCGTGCTGAACGCTACTCTCACCTAGTCCCACCGACCTGCACTCAGCCCATAACCCTCCATTCCTTTCCTGTCCATATACCTATCCAATTTTTCTTTAAATGATAATATCGAACCTGCCTCTACCACTTCTACTGGAAGTTCGTTCAACACTTACTTCAAGCTCCCCTGTCCTCCCCTAATAATTGACTTATCACTATATTCATGCGAGGAAAATATGTGCTGTGTGTTTAATATTAAATTCGTTAGATAAACCCTTTTAGAAACAAAATTGAGTGTACTAGCTAATTATCATCTGTATTCTGGTCGTGATTAACACCCCCCCCCACACCGAAAAGAATCGCCAAAAACGATTTGCGGAAAAAAAATTGTACACGCATGCGCAAGGTACGCATGCGTACTGGTGCCCGCGCAAGGCTTCATGGTCATTGTAGTCTTTCTCGGGGTAAACCCAGTGTATTTGACTACTACTCCTGTCAATTGGCAACACCCCCCCCCCCCCCCACCCCCGGTCGGCGGGTCCGCAAGAATATTGTCAATATGAAACCGGTCCGCAGTGCGAAAAAGGTTGGGGACCCCTGTGCTAGATAAACCTGCAGGTGTTGGATATGAGAAAAAAAGTAAGTTGGTCTTGTTGAAACCTCTTGTATCCTCCCATAAATAGAGATCCCATGGAAAATCTCTTCACATATTTAAAAAAAAAGGCCTTCTGAAAAATTAAGCAGCAATGTTATTTAGGATAGATCATCTGCTTTAGTGACATTTCAAAAAAGTAATCAATCTGCAGGAATTGGAAGAAAAGATTTGGCATGTTTAGTAAACAGTCTTCAAAGCTGTGATAACTAAGACAGTCTTTAAGAACCTGTAATGGAATTTTGTGAGTCACCTTCTTGTTAATTCACTTGGGTGGATAGCAGAGCAGCACGTACTTTAAACCTTAGTCATGAATAGTTGTTTTTGCTAGACGTTTGAACAAATTAATTTGTGCTGTCCAATAACGACAACTAAATCGTATTTTCTGGCTCATCTCTGCATTGAACAGCTCACATCGGCACGTGTGTTGCATTTTCAATTCAGGTTAGATATATTTGTTGAGAAGCGGTATGGATGTGGTTCCAGTTTAATTACTGAAGTTGTTGTGCAGTTCTTGCTGCTTTATCCATGGAGTTCATCTCGCACATAAAACGCTTAAATAGTGTTAATGTGGAGAGGAGTTGGGGAATCTAGGACCAGAGGACACAGCCTCAGAATCAAGGATATCCCTGTAGAACAGAGATGAGGCTGAATTTCTTCAGCGCGATGGTGGTGAATCTGTTTAATTCATTGCCACAGACTGCTGTGGAGGCCAGGTCAATGGGTACATTTAAAGCAGAGGTTAATAGGTTCTTGATTAATAAGGGCTTCAAAGATTATGGGGGCGAGGCCGGAGAATAGGGTTGAGGGTCTTATGGTCTACGATGACGATTTGTGCTGATCACACGTAGCAGACTTCATGGTCCATCAATCCCATTTGAGTTTTTTTCAGAATGAATGAATAAATTGACTTTATTTCTTACATCCTTTACATACATGAGTAAAAATGTTTACGTTACATCTCCGTCTAAATGTGTAATGTGCAATCTTAGTAATTTCTAATAAACAGAACAGTCAGTGTAACATAGAAATACACTCAAATCAGCATGAGTTAATCAGTCTGATGGCCTGGTGGAAGAAACTGTCCCGGAGCCTGTTGGTCCTGGCTTTTATGCTGTGGTACTGCTTTCTGGATGGTAGCAGCTGGAATAGATTGTGGATGGGATGACTTGGGTCCCCAGTGATCCTACGGGCCCTTTTAACACACCTGTCTCTGTAAATGTCCTGAATCATGGGAAGTTCACAACTGCAGCTGCGCTGGGCTGTCTGCACTACTCTCTGTGGAATCCTGCAATTAAAGGTGGTTCAGTTCCCATACCAGGCAGTTGATGCAACCAGTCAGGATGCTCTCGATTGTGCCCCTGTAGAAAGTCCTTAGGATTTGGGGGCCCATACCATACGTCCTCAACTGTATGAGGTGCAAGGGGCGCTGTTGTGCCTTTTGCACCACACAGCTTGTGTGTACAGACCACGTGAGGTCCTCAGTGATGTGGATGCCAAGGAGCTTGAAGCTGTTTACCCTCTAAACCCCAGATGCAAAACTTAAAATTAAATAGTTTGAGAATCCTTTTAGCTGAGGCTTAGCTTCTGTTTTATTCTTGGCTTCAAGAATAATTTGAAATACGTTGAGTAAACCTAGTTTAGATTATGGACAAAGAAGTAGCATGCAGCCAAGAAGTAATTTCCCAAGAACTCAGTTCCCCTGACAACTCTGCTCATCACAGTATCAACATTGATTTGTGGTCAATCATCCCTTAACCAGCTTCTAATTGTTGGTAGATTCTTGGGAGAGTTGCTGAACAGGGACATAAGCTTTCTTCTGACAGGCTAATTTATCTTGTAGACTGTTACAGAATGATACTGTCTGGAGACAGATAACTCGTTTGTGCTTCAGTATGGAACAGGACAGTGATACAAGTAAAGTTCGAGCAGGAGAAATTGGTGTAGAATCAAACGACTTTCTAAAATTAACTTGCTTGTGTGGTGCATAAAAATAGCGCAACCGAACCACCTATTTCTTCTCAAAAAGATGCTAGGAAGACTGTGACGTTCCTATGGTCTGTATGTTTCTCACTACCAGTGATATAATTAATTCTGTCCATCCACTAGCAACGTCAGAGGATCATTCTCTGCGGCTGTAAGCGATGTGCCTCATTCTAGCTGTAGGATAGACAAGGTTGTTGAGGAGAATAAGTAAATTTTAAAGCAGATTCTTTTTTGTTTTTCATACTGAGGAGGAAGTAATCTAGCGCTGGACTCTTGTTAAACTGCCTAAAGTGATGGAATTATTGGAAAAGATGGAGATAATTATGCCTATCATTCTCTGCCACTTCACTGTTCGTACTTAGCTGTCATTTTTTATGATTTGATCCCCTTGCTTCATGCCTCTGGGCAATCTTCTCCTATCTCCCTCATTAAAATTAAATCGTGCTGCTATAATAAAAATCATTACATTGTATTCTCTGACTCAATTCTACATTGAACAGCTGCTTAACAGTCATGAGCACTCATTTTACAATTCAGATTGGGTATATTCAATGAGGGACAATAGGGACAAGCTTCAATCTTCATATTAATGTTGATGTGAAGTTCTTGCTCCTTTGAGAGAGGTTTCCTAGACCATTTCACCCCACACATAATAATCGGCATGTGTGCAGATCTCGCTTTGTAGTTTTCCTGCTCCTGTTGGAGTTTCGATTTGAAGTGTAAAGGAATCGACAATTAGATAGGAAAGTGGGGGTGGGGAAGTGGCCTTCCTTTAGACTACATCTTCTCTCCCCTCTGGACACTTTTGAGACCTCCTCCTTTAATTGGTTTTAACTGGCTCATTTTTACAGAGAGTGTAAAACCTAGCAATATCTCTATCTGACACCAGGGCAGTCTGAGGGACGTCTGCATCCTTCTTGAAGAGGGGCCTCCACCAATGCACCTGGCTGAACTTGTCCTCACGTTGGAGGACTTCTTCACCTCCACTTAACTTTCTTCAATTCAAATAGAACTCACGGGAGCTCCAGCTCTGCATATGGGATCTGGAACAGTCCTACTGAGTCCATCTTTCTCGGCTTTTTTCAGTAGGCTAATGACTTTATCAGTGCTGCTTCTTGCGTTTAGAATTCCAAAAAAAAATTACTTCTACCTCTATTTTTCACTTTCTCTTAGTATCTTGTCCCTATATATATAAGACCATAAGATGTAGGAGCAGAATTAAGCCACTCGAGTCATTGTCTTCTCCACTTAATTAGGGTTGATTTACTTTCCTCTCAACCTCATTTTCCCACCTTTTCCCCCTAACCTTAGACATGTTTCCTAATAAATAACCTATCAACCTCTGTATCAAATGTATCCAATGACTTGGCCTCCACAGATACACCACCCTCTAGCTAAAGAAATTCCTTCTCCTCTCTGCTCCAAAGGGACAACCTTGTATTCTGAGGCTGTGCCTTCTGGTCCTAGACAGCCCCACTACTGGAAACATCCTCTCCACATCCTCTAACTATACCTTTCGGTAAATTCCCCCCAACCATTTTTCTAAACTCCAGCTAGTACAGGCCCAGATCCATCAAATGCTTCACTTATGTTAACCCTTTAATTCCTGGAATCATTCTTGTAAACTTCCTCTGGACCCTCTCCAATGCTAGTACATTCTTTCTTAGATAAGGGACTCAAAACTGCTCACAATACTCTGAAGTACAGTCTGACCAATGTCTTATAATGCTTCAGCATTACATCCTTGCTTTTATATTCAAGTCTTCTCGAAGTGACACCTAGCATTACATTTGCTTTCCTTATTACTGATGCAACCTGTAAGTTAACCTTTAGGGAATCCTGAACTAGGACACCCAAGTGTCTTTGCACCTGATTTCTGAATTTGCTCCCCCTCTAAAAGTATAGTCAGTGCCTTTATTCTTTCTACTAAAGTTCGTGACCATACTTTGTCCTTTCACTCTATTCCATTTGCCACTTCTTTGCCCAATCTTTTTTTCTGTCTATGTCCCTGCTTTCTCAACACTATTTGCCCCTCCACCTATCTTCGTATAATTAGAAAGCTGGCCAAAAAGCCTTCAATTCTGTCATTCAACTCATCAACATAATGTGGAAAGTAGCAGTCCCAGCACTAAGCCCTGCAAAGCACCACTATTCACTGGCAGCCAGCCAGAAAAAGCCCCATTTATTCACACTCTGCTTTCTTCCAGTTAGCTGATCTTATGACCACGCTAGCATCTGTTCTGTAATACCATAAGCTCTTATCTTATCAGCCTCATGTGCAGCAGCATCTTCTCAAAGGCCTGAAAATCACCATCTCCCATTCTTCATAAGACATAGTAATAGAATTAGGCCGTTCATCCCATCAAGTCTGCTCTGCTATTCCATCATGGCTGATCCCAGATCCCACTCAACCCCATACACCTGCTTTCTCGCCATATCCTTTGATGCCCTGGCCGATCAGGAAACAATTAACTTCCGCCTCATATATACTCACAGAATTGGCCTCCACCGCAGTCTGTGGCAGAACATTCCACTGATTTACTACTCTTTGGCTAAAAACATTCCTCCTTACCTCTGTTCCAAAGGGTCGCTCCTCAATTTTGAGGCTGTGCCCTCTAGTTCTAGATACCCCCACCATAGGAAACAGCCTCTCCAAATCCATCCTATCTAGTCCTTTCAACATTGGGTATGTTTTAATGAGATCCACCCACCCATTCTTCTAAATTCCAGTGAGTACAGGCCCAAAGCTGCCAATGCTCCTCATATGTCAATCCCCTCATTCCCGGAATAATCCTTGTGAACTTCCTCTGGACCCTCCAATGACATCGGAGATTTGGGGCCCAAAACTGTTGACAATGCTCTACGTGCAGCCTGACTAGTGTCTTATAAAGGCTCAACATTATCTCCTTGCTTTTATATTCAATTCCCCTTGAAATAAATGCTAACATTGCATTTGCCTGCTTTACCACAGACTCAACCTTTAAATTAACCTTCTGGAAGTCTTGCACGAGGACTCCTAAGTCCCTTTGCACCTCTGATGTTTGAACCTTCTCCCCCATTTAGATAATAGCCTGCACTATTGTTCCTTTTACCAAAATGCATTATCGTACATTTCCCAAAACTCTATTCCATCTGCCACTTTTTTTGCCCATTCTTCCAATTTGTCTAAGTCTTGCTGCGATCACATTGCTTCCTCAGCACTACCTACCCCTCCACCTATCTTCGTATGATCTACAAACTTTGCCACAAAGTCATCAATTCCATTATCTAAATCACTGACAAACAACGTGAAAAGTAGCGGTCCCAATACTGACCCTTGAACACCACTAGTCGCCGGCAGCCAACCAGAAAAGGCCCCATTCATTCCCACTCGCTGCCTCCTGTCTGTTAGCCATTCCACTATCCATGCCAGTATCTTTCGTGTAACACCATAGGATTTCATCTTGTTAAGCAGCTTCATGTGTGGCACCTTGTCAAACGCCTTCTGAAAATCCAAGTACCTGTAAATGACATTCACTACCTCTCCTTTGTCCACCTTGCTTGTTACTTCTTCGAAGAATTCTAACAGATTTGTTAGACAAGATTTCCCTTGACAGAAACCATATTGATTTTGACATATTTTATCATTAGTCTCCAAGTACCTCAACTTCATCCTTAATAATAGACTCCATCACTTTCCCAACCACTGAGGTTAGGCTAACTGACGTATAATTTCCTTTCTTTTGCCTTCCTCCATTCTTAACGAGTGGAGTGACATTTGCAACTGTCTAGTCCTCTGGGACCATGCCATAATCAGATGATTCTTGAAAGATCATGACCAATGCATCCGTTATCTCTTCAGCAACCTCTCTTAGTACTCTGGGTTATAGTCCATCTGGCCCAGGTGACTTATCCACCTTAAGACCTTTGAGTTTGCCTAGCACTTTTTTCCTTTGTAATAGCAATGGCACTCACTCCTGCTTCCTGACACTCACGGACCTTTGGTACATTGCTTGTGTCTTCCACAGTGAAGACAGATGCAAAGTACCCATTAAGTTCATCTCACAAACAAGGGAAAATTTGCAGATGCTGGAAATCCAAGCAACACACAAAAATGCTGAGGAACTCAGCAGGCCAGGCAGTATCTATGGAAAAAAGGTTCTGCTGAAGGGTCTCAGCCTGAAAAGTTGACTGTACTTTTTTCCATAGATGTTGCCTGGCCTGCTGAGTTCCTCCAGCATTTTCTGTGTTGCATTAAGTTCTTCTGCCATTTCTTTGTCCTCCATTACTACCTCACCAGCATCATTTTCCAGTTGTCCAATATCAACTCTCACCTCCCTTTTACTCTTTATATAACTGAGAAAACTTTTGGGATCCTGCTTTATATTATGGGCAGTCTCCCTCATTTTTCATCTTTTCCCTTCTTTGAGTTTTTTTTAGTTGCCTTTTGTTGGATTTTAAAAGCTTCCCTATCATCCAACTTCCTACTCACTTTTGCTACCTTATATTCCCTTTCCTCAGCTTTTATTTAGTCCTTATCTTCCTTTGTCAGCCACAGTTGCCACCCCCGCCATTTAAGAACTTCTTCCTCTGGGGACATATCTGTCCTGCGCCTTGTGACCTATTCTCCGAAACTTCAGCCATCCCTGCTCTTCCATTGTCCTCCTACAATTCACCTGGGCAAACTCCTCTCTCATGTCTCTGCAATTCCCTTTATTCCATTTGCAATACAGATAAATGTGAGTTATGCTTCTCCCTCTCAAATTGCACTATGAATTCAATCATATTATGATCACATTCTCCTGAAGGTTCCTTTACGTTAAGCTCCCTAAGAAGATCTGGGTTATTACACAACACTCAATCTAAGATAGCCTTTCCCTGAGTAGGCTCAAGCACAAGCTGCTCTAAAAAGTCATCTCGTAAGCTTCAATAAATTCCCCCTCTTGTGATCCAACACCAACCCTTGCAATTGCTTAGCTCCACCCACAGGGATTCAACATTCTCTGACCCTATGTCACCTCTTTCTAAAGATGTTATTCCATCTCTTATCAACAGTCACACCACCACTTATGCCTTCCTGCCTATCCTTTCGATACAAAGTATATCCTTTGATGTTAAGCTCCTAACTATGGCTTTCTTTTGGCCATGACTCAGTGATGCCCACAATGTCATACAGACCAGTCTCTAATTGTGCCATGTGTTCGTCCACGTTATTGCGAATTCTACGCACATTTAAATGCAGCCTCTTCTGTCCTACATTCTTTGCCCTTTTGAATTTTGCCTCTGTGGTTCATTTTCTGGATCTTCCTGAATCCATCTCAGAGTATATGTTAGTAGTAAACATCCATTATAAGTCCACAGATTCCCACAGTTCCCTTGACTATACTTCATTACATTCTGCTTCCTAACTGCGCTCCGTTCCGCCAGTTCCTTAGTCTCTGTTGTATCTGTTTTGTCAATCATCCTTTTCATAGAGGTACCTTCCTTCTTTCTGGACCAAGATTTTCCCTCAAAGCATGGCGTGATCCATTTTTTGATTTCATTACATGTAGTTCCTGCACCACTTCTCCTGACACCCCCTACTCCCATTTGCAGACAAACTAAGAATACATTACCCCTTTTCCTCATATTGCAGCCCACCAACTCAAAGAATCATCCTTTCCAATTTTTGATACCTAGAGTTTCCACTTGCCAGACACAACTAGGACTTGGTATTCACGACTGGGCCTCTTCTGCATTGGAGAAACCAAACACTGATTGGGTGAAGGCTTTGTAAAACTGCTGAGTTCAGTTGGTAGGAGTCCTCTGGGCTTCCAGTTACCTATGCTTTAATGCTCTATCCTATACTCACTTTGATGCATCCGTCTGTGGTCTTCTCCACTGTTTTAATGAGACCCAACTTAAACCTGAACAGCAATCTTCTGTTTTCCATTAGGGCATGTCTTTGAAATATGTATCGAGTCCAGCAAATTAAGGTAAGGCACTTCTTGCATCAGATGTGCCTAGTTCTGCTGTAGCTTATTCATCAGTCCTGATGAAGGGTCTCAGCCAAAAATGTTGATTCTTTCCCATCCATGCTGCCTGGCCTGCTGAGTTTCTCCAGCGTTTTGTGCGTGCTGCTTAATTCAGTATTCATTTTCTCTGTTATAGCTTATTCTGTTTTCAGCATTTCCTGCAATGCTGTATTTCACAGCTTTTACATGTTTCTTTGTTTTGTCTGTAAGTATCAACTGGCTCTCCAGACAACTTCATCCACATGTGAACATTTCATCCAAGCCCTCATCAATTGAGATATACTTTCAGCATATCCCTCCCCCTCTTTGTAATGTATCTAATTTGGTTTTTTTTTCTCTTTCCCGGTTCTGATGATGAATCTCTTCACACATGGCTAACCCGCTGAGTGGTTTCCAGTGCTTTCTGATTTCTGTGGCAGGGCATAGGGATCAGGTTTGCAGTGACTATGTTGTCGATGGTGGCTGTATGGTTGAGCTAGCAGGGGTGTTTGTCATGATCTGCATAAATCGAAATACTCTTTTTTTTCTCTCTTCCATTCTTGTTATTTTTCTGAATCCTAAAGGGCAGCATTTCCAATCTTCTTTGGGGATTCTGTGACCTGCTATCTGTTGTGATCCTCTGGCAAAGCACCCTGCATAGATAATACACCTAACACTGGAAACTAAGTTCTATTATAATGGGGGCAATTATGTTTTAGGAATTAATAGGCATTCATTCCTTCAAGCTTTGACAAAGTGACATCATCTGAAAACATTTCACCATTAACCCCTTCTGATATCTATAATTCTATAATTCATGTAATTAGCAACATCAAAAAAGCCTTTCAGAAGATGTAATTTTAATTTGTAAACGATGAACAAAATAATAATCTGGAATACAGATGCAAATATAAATAACAATTCAACCATCAAAGGAGGAAGTTAGAGTGTTACTTTTGCTATATATGTATTGCTTAAGGGAAGATAGCATTTGATATTAAACATATGCTTAATGGAATTGCTGCCATGTTGCATTTCCATTATGGGTTTAGCAGTATGATAATTGCTTACAGTTATTGAACTAAGTCACCAAGCAAAACAATCACTAGAAAGTAACTTACATTTTCTTTAAAGAGATTGCTGTCCTTTGATATTGGAAATAATTTCCAGTGAACAATTTTTCTTTCTGATAATGAATTTCAGGAAAAGTAATTTAAAGATTATTTTAATGAAATATCAACATGAATAAATATTTTCTGATATTACACTAAATTAAGATTCTATGATTGGAACAAAATGTGCAATTGTGAGAAATTTTTAACCAACGTAAGCCAAAGTTCATACTGTATATGTCAACACGTATGACCCTGAGATTCATTTTCTTGCGGGCATTCACAATAAATACAAAGAAACACAATAAAATCAATGACAAATTGCAAAGTCAAAGTAAGTATTTTTTATCAAAGTACATGTAGGTCACCGTATACAACCTGCGACTCATTTTCTCATGGGATACTTAATAAATAAAATAACCATAATAGAATCAATGTACTACCGCACTAACAGTGGATAACCAGTGTCCAAAAGACAACAAACTGTGCAAATGCAAAAATAAAGAAATCAAATAAATAAATAAACAATAAATATTGAGAACCTGAGAAGAGTCACTTTGCATGTGAGATGGCTTTCTGGAGGTGGTATCTGGACCTCTTTTTGCCAGACTTAAATGCCACTGATTGGGCCCTCAGCAGATTGCGGAAGACACCCATCCACGACTGACTTTATAAAGTCCGTGACAACCCTAGTGTACTTGTTGAGATCCTCTGATGAGTCATTGAACGTGGCCCAGTTCACCAACTTGAAGTAATCCTGTAGCTGTCGTCTGCCTCCCCTGACTCCCTCTTTCTTACCTTACCTCTGGAGTCTTGCTTTTTAGCATGTACCTGTATGCATTTAGGAGGAAAACAGCCAGGTGATCACAATTCCCGAAATGTGGTCTAGGTATTCAACAGTGGGCATTCCTGATAGTAGTTTAACAGTGGTCAAGTGTGTTGAGACCCCTGGGGCTGCAGGTGACATGTTGATGATAACTGGGCAGAGATTTCTTCAAGTAATCTTGATTGAAGTACCTGGCAATAAGTACCAGTGCTCGCCTAACATCTGCCTTTGGCAGTATGTAAACTGCAGTCAGGTTCACAGAGAACACGGTAAGTGGAACAGACAGCACTTAATCAATAAACTATATTCAAAAGCAGTAAGTCACCAGTTTAGAAGAATGCCAGTTAAAGCTTAAAAAAGAATTAAGGACTGTACACCGATTACTTTGTATGAGGTAATGATTGTATGGCAAAGAAGTAAAGTGAGGTTGTATTCACATATTGTGTACATAGCGCAACCCTGGTCGAAAGTTGGGTATTTTACAGTGAGTGACCCACTTCTTGATTTCATTTAGCTTCGTGATAGCCTACAAGGCACAAGGCACATCCTCATCAGCTTGTTGAAGTCAAAGCACAGCAGACATTCAGTAAAATTGCTGACTGCAATACCCACAAATTACAGAGTTGTGTATTAATTAATTTCTTGTTGACGTATTTTCTGCTTACTGTGAACTCCACTCAATTACTAATGTGGCCTTTCCCCTCCTTTGTCAGGGACTTTGGCTGAACTAAATGATGCACAGCCCTAACCCCGTGCTTTGACCCGTAATGTGAACTGCATGCTTCCTTTCCTCTTCAGGTTCACTGTTTCCAAGCGAGCTCATTGTTATTTTAGTACTACTGCAGTATGTGCCAAACTGGTCAAAAGCAATAATTCAATAAAGCCTTCCTCATCACCCCTCAATATATCATTAGTGACTGTTATATCTAACCTTGTAATCTTGATGTATGAAAACTGCTTCATGCTGCAGTCTTCTATAAACATTTCATTGTATGGTTTACATCAAAATTGCTTCTAAATTAAATATTTTTCATACAGGATTCAGTAAAGTGATACAATACACATTGTAAGCACTCCAAATAATAAACCCTGGTAATTTTTTTTCAAGGTAATGGTCTGGAAATAGTCTAATTTAGAACATCAGCTTTAGATGTATAGTAACTTCAAGTCAATGGTTTTCTGTTTCTGTGTATACTGACTTCAGAGATGAAGGTCAAGACAATGCGGGCTTCTGTGTGTCAAAGCTAACTTGTTTCCCTTTCATAGGTATGTGGACAACTTACATAATAGCTGCTTGCATCCTGTTTGGTCTAGGACGGACTGGTTTCTTGTTGCAGTACTTGTCTGTGGATTCTGTAGGAGCTTGCAAGAAAACAGAAGCTCTTTTGGTTGCACTACAGACTTCAGGAAAATGAAATGACCTCAAATGGCCTTCTATTGTCAGCTGGCTAAGCTTTCTAATCCCTTGTATTTCTCTCGGCATTTAGAGTATTCGGTAGCTTCCTCTTTGATTACTTTTCCTAATTTGCCTTGACAGATCTTTTTCAAATTTTGTTTGATAATGCAGTGACAAAGTGTCTTGAGGTGTTTCAAAGCACAAAGGATGCAACTAAATGATAGTTGTTGCCGCTGCTACAATGGTGTTGTAATGCCAAAGTTGATGAATTTCCAAGCATTCTTAAAGATGGGACCAGTCACCTGACAAATGTGCATCTGCATATCAGTCGAATTACTGCTGATGAGAATTTCCAATGCTGTGATTGGTTGGCTCATGCTATAAAAGGTCAATTAAAATTGCCTTCTCAGCTACCGAGACAGCAGCACACACCATTGAAGTGCATTTAGTACATTTATGCTCTGTGGTCTTATAATGAAATATGGCTTAGAAAATCACAAAGGATTGTAATATCCTTGAATGACAAAGGTTACCTGTATATTAGAATCTACCTTTCTAGCAGAATCACTTACCTTCAGATGCAGCTTTATGACCCACTGTGTAGGCCATTCCTTTGCCTTTGCAAAAGCTACCTGACCCGTTCAGTTGCAGGTTACAGTCTCATGTGATAGATATTCACTGGCTGATTGGCCAGATCTTGCTTATGAACAAGTATGGTGGCAGGAATATTTACTAGTGTAAGAGCATCCGTAGCGCATCTTTCTCCGCAACTTCCACCATCTTCAACGGGACCGTTCCACCAAACACATCTGTACTCACCCCCACTACTCGCTGCTTTTCTCAGGGATCACTCCTTTTGTGATTCCTTTGTTCATTTGTCCCTCCCCACTAATTTCCCTCCTGTCACTTATCCTTGGAAGTGGCTGAAGTGCTATACCTACCAATTCACCTCCTCCCTCTGTAATGTTGAGTGAGGTTAGCGGATCCAGCAAGTGAGACAGAAAGCACTCTCTTTGAATAGGTATATTAATCATTTATTTACAAATAGTAAAAATTCAACCAAAGATTCATGTTCCCAAGTTACAGAAACTACAAAGCTGAATATTCAACAAACATACTAAGTCAAAAGCACTCACAGAGCATACCTTCCCAGTGGTCATGTGTGCTGCTTACCTGAAAGACAAAGGAAGAGAGCGAACCTCCCACACGTGCTCTCTATATACCCAGGATACTTGAAATTGGACACCAGGCAGCTAACCAATGGGTAAAGCAGCTGCAGTTTCTAAACTAACCAATCACGACAAAGCAACTTCCGACAATTAGAATAAGGCATCATCACCTCCATTCAGAGCCCCAAACAATCCTTCCAGGTGAGGTTGCACTTCACCTGTGAATCTGTTGGGGTTGTCTACTGCATCCGGTACTTCCAATGCGACCTCCTCTATGTTGGCGAGACCCAACATAGATTGGGGGTCTGCTTCGTTGACCACCTCCACTCCATCTTCCAAAAGCAAAATTCCTCAATGGCCATCCACCTTAATTCATATCTCCTTTTCTGTCCTGACATGTTTGTCAGTGGCCTCCTCTTTTGCCACGATGAGCCAACTCTCAGGTTGGAGGAGCAGCACCTCATACTCTGTCTAGGTAGCCTTCAAAACGATATCATAAACATCAATTTCTCCAAGTCCCAGTATTTGTTTCCCTCTCCTTTCTCTCTTAAATTCCCCACTCTTGCCTTTCACCTCTTCTTCTCACCTGCCTATCACCGTCCACTGGTGTCCTTCCTCCTTTCCTTTCTCCCATGGTCCACTCTCCTCTCCTGTTAGATTCCTTCTTCTCCAGCCTTTTACCTTTTCCACCTATCACTTCCTAGCTTCTTACTTCAACCCCCTTCTGCACCCACCTAGCTTTACCCATCATCTTCTAAGTTATCCTCTTTCCTGTCCCCCGCAACTTTTTATTCCGGCATCTTCCCCCTTTCTTTTCAGTCCTGAAGAGGGGCCTCAGCCAAAAATGTCAACTGTGTATTCATTTCCATAAATGCTGCCTGAACTGCTGAGTTCCTCCATCATTTTTTATGTGTTTTATCCCTAGCAATCCCTGTTTGAACAGTTCAGCCTAGAGTAGGTAGAATAGTTTAACAAAAATCTCTCTTCAGAGTAGATGCAACAAAGGCAATTTTTTTTAGCAAATTTGTTCAGTTAGCACAAATGAGAATCCTGGGAAATGCAGGAATAGATGAGAAAGGGATTGATTATATTCCCAAAAGATACTCAAGCTTGGGTCATGTAGAAATGCAAAATTTCAAACCAGAACTAATGAAACTCTAACTCACCTAGGTGCAATTTAGTAGAGTTATGATGGGTTACAGATAATCAGCTCAACTCCCCAGGCAGATTCCGATAATTATGTGTTTTACTGGGACTGTGCATCGCTGAAGCATTTACTCTGAGGTTAGGTGCTGAAGGCTGGAATCTCCAAGTCTTGAGAAACTTAACAGCCAAAAGGAGGACTGGTAGGTGGCCTTTCAGTGCTGATTGTGTGCCAAGTGAAATGGGAGAGCTTTTTGTCTGGTTGTACAAACAGCCCTTAAAACCCTTCCCTTCTGGAGCTCTTCTGATATCATGCAGGTCCCACTTGCTATCTCTATATGCCTCTGTGAACTTATCTTCTCTTTCTCCCTCTGATCACTCGGACACCATATGACCTCATCCATTCCCTACATTCCTTCCTTGTTGTGGTCATAAGATCATAAATATAGGAGCAGAATTAGGCCATTTGGTCCATCAAGTCTGCTCCACCACTTCATCATGGCTGATCTAATTTTCCTCTCAGCCCCAATCTCCTGTCTTCTCCTCATAACCTTTCATACCCTAACTATTCAAGAATCTATCAACCTCTGCCTTAAATATACATAAACTTTTGGCTTCCACAGCTGCCTGTGGCAAAGAATTCCACAGTTCCACCACTCTCTGGCTAAAGAAATTCTGCCTCGTTCTCGTTCTAAAAGGATGCTCCTCTGCTCTGAGGCTATGACCTCTGGTCTTAGACTCTCCCACCATGGGAAACATTCTCTCCACATTCACTTCATCAAGGCCTTTTATGATTCAGTAGGCTTCAAAGAGGTCACCCCTCATTCTTCTGAATTCTAGTGAATACAGGCCCAGAGCCATCAAATGCTCTTCATGTGACAAGTCATTCAATCCTGGAATCATTTTTGTGAACCTCCTGTGAACCCTCTCCAGTTTCAACACATCCCTTCTTAAATAAAGGGCCCAAAACTGCACACAATACTCCAAGTGGGGCCTCACCAGTGCTTTATAAAATCTCAGCATTGTATCCTTGCTTTTATATTTTAGTTCTCTTGAAATGAATTGTAACATTGCAATTGCTTTCCTCACCACAGACCCAACCTGCAAATTAACTTTTAGGGAATCCTGCACAAGGACTCCCAAGTCTCTTTGCACCTCACTGTTTTGTATTTTCTCTCCATTTAGAAAATAGTCAACACTTTCATTTCTTCGACCAAAGTGCATGACCATTACACTTTCCAACACTGTATTCCATCTGTCATTTCTTTGCCCATTCTCCTAATCTGTCTAAGTCCTTCTGTAGCCTCTCTACTTCCTCAAAACTACCTGCCCCTCCACCTGTCTTCATATCGTCTGCAAACTTTGCAACAAAACCATCAATTCCATCATCCAAATCATTGACATATAACGTAAAAATAATCGGTCCCAACCAATGAGTTGCCTTCTGTTGGTTTTTAAAAGCTTCCCAATTCTCTAACTTCCCACTATTTTTGCTCTATTATATGCCCTGTCTTTGAATTTTATGTCAGTTTTGACTTCTCTTGTTAGCCATGATTGTGTCACCTTGCCTTTAGAAAACTTCTTCCTCTTTGGCATCTCTGTCTTCTGAATTGCTTCCAGAAATTCAAGCCTTTGCTGCTCTGCCTCATCCCTGCCAGTGTTCTTTTCCAATCAGTTTTGGCCAGCTCCTCTCTCATGCCTCTGTAATTCCCTTTACTCATCTGTAATACTGATACATCTAACTTTAGCTTCTCAAATTTCAGGGTGAATTGGATCATTTTATGATTATCTGTCCTTTAGGGTTCTTTTATCTTAAGCTATTTAAACAATTATGGTGCATTGCACAACACCCAATCCAAAATATCTGATCCCCTCGTGGGCTCGACCACAAACTGCTCTAAAATGCCATCTTGTAGGCACTTCAGAAATTCGCCCTCCTGTAATCCAGCACCAGTCTGATTTTACTACTGTTTGGGGGTCTATATACAACTCCCATCAGGGCCTTTTCACCTTTGCAGTTCCTTCGCACTCCCCACAATGATTCAGCACCTTCCGACCCTATGTCACCTCTTTCTAATGATTTGATTTCATTTATTACCAACAGAGCAATGCGGACTCCCCCGCCCCCACCAACCCAGCCTTCCGGCCTGTCATTTCAATATTATGTGTACCCTTGGATATTAAGTTCCCGGTTATAATCTTCTTTTAGCCATGATTCAGTGATACCTACAACATCATACCTGCCAATCTACAACTGTGCTGCAAGATTATCTACCTTATTCTGTATACTACGCACATTCAAATATAACACCCTCAGTCTTGTAGTCACTGTTTTTGCTTGTGTCAACCTTTTACCTTGCAACTCATCCTGTTGACTACAATTTTGCCCTATCAACATCCTCTCCTCACTGCACATTGCCTCTGTTTATAAACCAGCTACCCATCTTCAGCACTATTATCCGCCTTTCCTATGATACCCCTTCCATGGAAATATACGCAGCCAGCTCAGGATACTAATCGCCCTATGCTCAACCTTTTGATTCGTAACTTTGTTTGAGATCATACTAACATCTGCCTCCACAACCTTTTCACTAACTCTTCTGGTACTCTGCTTCCCATCCCCCTGCAACTCTAGTTTAAACCCCACCACGCAGCATGAACGAGCCTTCCTGCGAGGATGTTAGTCCCTCTCCAGTTTAAGTGCAAGCCACTTCTGTGCAGGTCCCACCTTCCCTGGAAAAGAGACCAATGATCCAAAGCTCTTCTGCCCTCCCTCCTGTACCAACTCCTTAGCCATGTATGAAACTGGCTTCTAGTTCTGGCCTCACTAGCATGTGGCACAGGTAGCAATCCTGAGATCACAACCCTGGAAGTCCTGCCCTATAAATTAGCACCTAACTCACTGAAATCCCTGTGCAGAACCTTGTCATTCATCTTATCCATATTATTGGTACCTACATGGACCACAGCGTCTGGCTGTTCACCCTCCCACTTAAGAATGCTGAGGACTCGATCTGAGCTATCCTGGACCCTGGGACCTGGGAGGCAACATAACATCCAGGAATCTTGTTCTCGCCCACAGAACCTTCTGGCCGTTCCACCAACTAACAAATCCCCTATCACCACAGCATGCCTCTTCTCCCTCCTTCCCTTCTGAGTCACACAGGCAGACTCAGTGCCAGAGACCTGACCACAGTGACTTTTCTCTGTTAGGTCATCCCCTCCAACGGTATCCAAAGTGGTATACCTGTTGTTGAGGGGGATGGGCACTGGGGTACTCTGCACTGGCTCCTTAACCCCTTTGCCCTTCCTGACTGTCACCCATTTTCATGTGTCCTGCACCTTGGTCCTATCTCAATATATCCTATCTATCACCCCCTCAGCCATCTGAATAATCCGGAGTTCATCCAGTTCCAGCTGCAACTTCTTAACAGAAACTGCAGCAGGATGCACTTATTGCAGTTGTAGTCATCAGGGACACCGGTGGTCTCCCTGCCTTTCCACATTCCGTAAGAGGAGCATTCGACTATCCTACTATCATCCCTACACTCCTACTGAGCAGATATAAAGAAAGGAGAGAAAAAAAAATCTTGAGTTTTTCTTTCCTTTGCTTTCTCTGACTGAAACCTCGAAGAGCTAAAGCCTCAAGATCACCTCTGACTCTGTCCATTCAGATGACGGCCACTGCGTTTGCCCCTGCCTTCCTTTAATTTGCTCTTGCTAATCAATCCCAGATGGTGATTGGTCACTGGTCTAAGCTCTTTATTGCTGTCACAACCCATTGCTGCCTTTTGTACTTGGGCAGTGGACCTGATTTATGTCCCTTTCTCTCAAAACTTTCGGTGTCCACTGGTCAATCTCTGGCCTGATACATTGAGTCTTTTCCTGTTGATGGCTCAGCATGGCACCAGTAAAATCTCACTTTCTGTTCATTTTCTGTCTCTTCAGTTTAACTGGCATTCTTAATCTCCATAGGAATTGAAATTGAAATGAAATGCACAGGAATAGCATTCAGGCTCCAGACTTTCCTGGCCTAAAGAAAGACTGCAATTTACAATGGACTGTGGAATGATTTGGTGCCATTTGAAAGTGTTTGCATATATAATTTGTTTTGCAAATTGTTTCATTTCATAATAGTTGCCACCGCTTTATGTGCAAAAATAATAAGCCAACATCCTTCAGGATATATTTATCAGATTTCATTGGAAATTTTAAACCTGTCAGTTCAAAAATTTATGGGGTGCATTTAAAAATTCTATTTGAATTCAAAGGGAAGTAGTTTAGTGTCTGAACATCAATGTGTTGAAATGGAGTAGGTGTTCGTGCCAGTGGGGTACCAGTTAAATGACTTGCATTTTTTGTACTTGAGGAATATACTGGAGAACTTTAATCAAAGGAGGGAATTAGGCAAAAGGAAAGGCATTAAATGTGAACTGCAGGCAAGAAGCACATAACAAACCAGAACACAACTACTCATTGAGTATTTGATGTCTGCTGTGCACATCTGCTGTTATAAAGCTTTAATCTAGCAGAACATGAAAGGATGATTAATAGGCAATGAAATCAATGTGTTTGGAAGCGTGCACCAAACATTAAACCTACTTTGTTGTATTTTCTCAACAAGTAATTCCTGAACCTCAAGTTTATGGCAACAAATGCATTTTTTCTCCTTTTTTGTCACATGTTGATGCATACATTCACTATTCAGTGCCCTAGAGTTATGTTATTTCAGTTTAAGGATTTTAAGAATAAAGATCTTTAAAGACAAGTGACCAGAAATATGTGTAAGTGCAGAAGGGAAATGCATTCTGCTTATTTTTTTAAAATAATGTGAACCCCTCTATACTCAACATCTTACTGAGCAGTGTTGCGGAAATTCCTAGCGTTCTGAAGTGCGAGTACACAGGCGGTGTCAAAAAAACTTGGACTAGAAGACATATTGCCATGTTCCAGACTAAATTATAACCAATCGTCTTTACAGAAATGAGTTGTGCTGTTTAAATATTGGTTGCCAAGGGATGAAAATTGAAACTTTATTTTTATGCTGATGATTTGTTGATTGCTGAATTTCAGGACCTTTTGAATAAGCTGTTTTTTAAATCAAGAAACTGAGTAGCAGTGCACAAAAAAGATCATTTGTTTCTATAGCAGGCAGTTATCAAAATGTCAAGTGTTGCCATCAGAACAGATAATTAATGAAAGTTAAATGTCAAATTGTTGGTTATTCTTGTGTCATTTACATCTGGTATTATCATACTAATTAATTTAATTAATAACAGCTCAAAAATGGTTGTCAACATTGTGCCTTCCCCTCCTGACCCTGATCCGTGAACACAGTTCCTATTATCTGGGATGTTTTTCCCATGAAGGTTTTTGGTGGTGTTGAGCTGGGAAGACAGTCCAATCTTCAGCTCCAACTCCTGTGTGTCAGACAGCCCTTCAGTGAGGTAACACTGTTACCTCAGAGAAGGATGGGTGTTTGGAAAAACTTGCATAATTCCTTTTGACTCTGCCTTGTTTTCTGAGCACCTTTGAGGATGGACAACTTCTTGACATCTTCCTTGGTAGTTTCCCACCAGTGAATTGGAGATTCATAGAGGGGCTTCATGGTTCTCCAACCTCTGTAATCCTTCCTTAGTTCCACGATGTTCTCTGGAGTCTGCAGCTAACTCACAAGAATCCATTGGGAGTTAAAGGGCAGGTGACTATATGTTTAAAAACAAGATAATTTTAAAGAAGGCTTAAATTAGAAAGACAGAGATCTTACAAAGGATTTTCTGTGTCAGAACCAAGGCAGCTGAAGGCCTAGCTATCTATGGAGGGGTTGTGAAGGAAACCGTGGATGGACAGGATCCCAGAATTGTGGAATTCATCACAGTTCCCATGGGTTATAAACCTAGAAGGGATTTGGGAGTTAGAAAGGGCAAATAGTGTGCTTTAGTAACACACAAGCCATACAAGATGCATGGGGTATCTATTTATTGTAATAAGAGGTCATCATGATGAGAATATTTGCTTCCAGGTTACGGTCCTATTTTCTTACTTTTTATATCCTCAGTGGCCATCAAACGCTGTCACATCAGACCTACATTGTGCAACATAACTTTGGTCCAGAGGGGAGCTTTAACAAAACATAAAAGTAGAGTTCTAGACTTTGGCAACATTCCTTTTCCCCAGCCGGTGGAAGTGTGTAATGTGCCTGGCACGTAAATGCAATTAGTTCTTAATTAGTGTATGCATATTATATGAGAACTGGCTTTATAACAAATGAGTCTCATTTAATTTGAATCTCTTACTATTTATTTATTTATTTTAATTTCACTGTGCCCTGTTATGACATCAAATCCCTGAGAGAACTGATCTGCCTTCATCAATGGGATAATTTAAACATCCAAATATTTGTTCTGCAGTATAGTCTGTCCTTTGATTGCGCCTTGGGATTGAGGAGGCTTTGTTTCCTTGCTGGTCTTGTGGTTTGTGAGGTGACTGATGAGACTGTGAAGGAACTGCAGGCTGTTCCACTGGAAGTGATTAACAGGACAGGTGGGTGAGTTGTTTGTGAGGTAGTTCACATCTTCCATTCCTCACACAGGACTTGAGGTCAGTACATGACCTCAAGGCTCCAATACTACCCAGGATGGCCCTGCTCCTCTTTGAGTGCTCATAGGCCACAGGATCCCAGGAGTCAGTGCGATGTTGCACTTCTTCAAAGGTCAAATGTAATGTCAGAGAAATGTATACAGTATACATCCTGAAATGCTTTTTCTTCGCAAAACATCCACGAAAACAGAGAAGTGCCCCAAAGAATGAGCGACAGTTAAACATGAGAACCCCAAAGTCCTCCCCAGCTCCCCCCTCCCACACATAAGCAGCAGTGAGCAACAATCCCCCTCCCTCCCCCACCCACCATTATTTATTCTTCATATAAATGTGGAACATATTGTTGGATCTTTTTTCTCTGTCTGCCTCGTAACCTCTCCTTACAATAGAGCTAAGAATAGAATGTCTGTGTAGGGTTTTGGGTAGCATGCAAGCAAACCAGTGGGTCCTTGACCAAGTCTAATTGGGGTCTCAGTGCAGGGAATTTTGGCCTGGGAACGGAAGCTAACATTAGGTTTGGAATTAGTAATGGTTTATTACTGTAACGTACCGTAATGCAGTGTTTAAAAAAAAAACTTTTGTGCTATGTGTCATCCAAATATGTTAAACATTGAGGTTGAAACAGAAAAATAGAATATAGTATAAAGTGTTGCAGTTGCAGAGAAGGTACAATGCATTGAGACAGGTAAAGTGCAAGGGCCGTGAGGAGATTGGGAGATGGAGATAATGTTTTAACGTGAGATAGAAATGGTCTTTGAGTCTGGTGATATGTATCGCAAATCTTGATAAGCCTTTCAGTAAATTTTTGGAATCTTGCAGAGTTAATATTGGTATTTTCCAGTGCCTTGATTCAGACTCAGATTCAGCTTTACTTATCACATGTGCGTGGAAACATACTGTGAAATGTGTCATTTGTGTAAACAACCAAGACACCTAAGGACATGCTGGGGCAGCCCGCATGTGTCACCACACATTCCGGACCAACTTGGTAGAACAACACAGAATACAACAAAACAGAACCCAACAAGCAACAAAGCAACAACAGGAAAACAGGCTTTTTCCCTCCCTTGCACTCTCCCTCCCTCACACCCACTCACACTCATGGGCAGTCTTCCAACTCTAGAACAGGCTTCTGGGCCTCCACTCTTCGGGTTTTGCCCATCGGGCTTTGACTTCCAGTCAATCATTAGTATTGACCCCCCCCCCCCACCCCCCAATCCCTGGACTAATCAGTGATGGAACTAATCAATGATCAGACTCCGGGCTCGCTGACTGACCGGACCTTATGTCTCCTCATGCCTCTTGCTCACACAGGAAGCATATTTGCTGTAAGTAGTCCAGGCTTCCGAAGCATATAGGAGGGCAGGGATAGCTGCTATCCAAGAGAGTTCGGAGGTCTTTAACTCCAAAAGCCCTTTCCCTAAGTCACCCTGGGACTCTATTGATGCATTGAAGGTGGTGTTGAAGTTTTACTAAAGTTTGATGCAATTGCTTAAAGTTGTTTTTTGTGCTATTACTCTTTTTATAACTTATTCTCAATACTGTAACAAAATATAAAAGAGTACAGAAGGCAGCAGTAAATAAAGAAAGAAATATGAGAAAGAGATATATTGCAAACCAGTGGATATGTCTTTTAGAAATATCACTATGTGTAAATGTTTCAACTTGTGGTAAAGTCTATGCCTTACTGTAGTCCAAATGATTTCACACAATTTCTAACAAAGTAAGTTGATTTTTATTTTCATTTTAGTGCTGGGTATTTGACAGAAGGTCAAGTGAAGTCACTGTTGGAGATGGTGCACCAAGAAATTCTGGTTGTGAAGCTCAGGCTGGATGAAGTCATGAATGAAGAGAAAAATCTAATGCACAGCAAGCTGGTCAGTGAGAGAAGGAAGCACATTGTCAGAAAAGTAAGTGGATTACAACTTTCCCCACTCCTGTTACTAATCCTATTTAAGTCAAACAGAATGTAACAGAATATCTGTAACAAAGGGAATTTGAGTTTAATTTATTGTAAAGGAAGAATCTGGTAATACACTTGCCTCTTTTGGTGTACTAAATAGGTTCTGCATAAAGTGCCAATTGGATAACCCACAAACATTTGGGAGATTGGGATAAACATGTTAGTAAAATTCTGAGGGAGTTTTTCACTCTGATTCATAAATAAGAGCCACATGTGGCTCCAGACTGAGCTGCCCATGGTGATGACAGCTGTTGCGTTACTGCCAGTACGATGCGTGTAATGGTGACTGGAGCCTGAAGGACCTTCCTCGACAGCAGCCAGGAAGCAGCTGCAGAAGCGACAACCATAGAGTCCAGGCGCAAGATGATAGGTGACTTTAGTCTGTCTGGCCATTCACCATGTGAAACACTTACATCATCAACACAAACTGAGCCCTTGACATTAGTTGTCACGCACTGCTTCGAGGTTCAACGTTGCCATTCTGACAAAGACTGCTGCTTTTACCTTTGATGCACATCATGCAGAAAACCTGAAGTAGCAAAGGAACACCAGGCAAAACTGTTCAAAGAGTGCTGGGCAACTGAAGCTAACCATGCAGTAGGGAGGGCAATAAAGATGAAACACTTCTATTTATGCCTCTTTGCTGATTTACTCTGGGGCTTGGTGAATTTTTTGAGACTTGTAAATGCAGGCTGAAGGTCACAGCTTTGATATCTAATTTCTGTTTGCTGTTGCAGAAGATTGCTATGCTCCGTTTGAGGTTAATAGATGCACAGCTGATGCCAGGCAATATCTATCATACACAGTTGGATGAATAGTGGCTCAAAGGTCCCGGGTCACTTTCCAAATAGTTGTCGATCAGCCCAGAAATGATTAGTTGAGTGGTAAATCATGCAGTATGCCTTTTATGTGCATTTACAAATGGTCCAATTTCCAGACATTGATGAATTTACCATGTGGCAAGCTCTGTGTTAATAACCAAGGGAACTGATAGTGAGCTGTATAGTCTTCAGCTACTCTGTTGGGAAGGTGGGTAGAGCAATGGCAGATGGAGGTTATTACTGATAAGTGCAAGGTGATTCACTTTGGGAGGACCACTGAGAAGGGGACATTCACAATGTATGGTGGGCTATTGAGGACAGTGGGATTTTGTTGTAAAAGTCCAAGGATCCCTAAATACAATGCCATAGATAAATAAGGTAGTAAAAAGACATGCAGAATACTTACCTCTGTTAACCAGCCATAGAATATAAGGGCAAGAAGGTTATGGTCCAAATTTATAAAAGATTCCTTAGGTCACAGATTGAGTATTGCTTACAGTTCTGGTCACCACACTATAGAAAGATCAATTTTGTACTAGAGGGGCTGGAAGAGCTCTACCAGGAATGCTCCGTTGTCTGGAATGTTTTGGTAGTGAGGAAAGATTGGATAGAGTGGGCTTCTTTTCCTTGGAGCAGACAGAGTGACGTAACAGAGGTGCAGAAAATAATGAAGGATATAGAGACTGTGGTTAAATTGTTCCTTGTAACGGAGATTTTAAAAAAGTAGAAGCAGAAGTTTTGGGGAAGGAGTAAGAGGTTTAGAGGGAATCTGAGAAAAAAAACATTTTTCACTCAGAGGATGATTGGAGTGGGTGGTGGAGGTAAGTACTCTGATAAAATTTAAATACCTTGGTGTTGTAGCTGTGGACCGAGACCTGGTTTTATTACTGGTTGATAGTTGATGATCAGCATGTATATGATGGGTCAAGGCCAATTTCTGTGCTTTGTGACCTGGTGAGAATGACTGTATTTCAATTCACCCTTTTGATTATGATTCTGAATGTCTAGATCAATACTATGGACCGTTGATTTCTTATCTATCTAACATTCACACCATTTATTTCCTTGTGCGGTTCTTGTGTGCAGAGCCCTTGTGGCTCTGGCTCAGTCATGCTCACCTGACCTGGAACAAATGTTGCCCATTTTATCTGCTGTGGGAGTCTTCTGCCATCTTCCTGATAGTAGTTCACCTTCCACCTCAGGCCAATGTCAGGCAGGCACTGGAGAGGTTGGGTACTATAATCAGCAGGAGCAAAGCAGCGTACCCTGATACCTTCCCTGTCATTGAGGGGGATTTCAACCAGGCCAGCTTGAAGAAGCCTCTGAACAACCTCCACAATTTGCCACACTTTGAAAAGTCCAATCACCTGGCTGTACTTCTGCTCATAGTGTATAGGCAGAGTCTAGCGACCGCAGCACCAGTGGTGAGGACCAAGAAGGTATGGTCAAGGGAGGGGAGCAGCACTTACAGCACTGTTTTGAGTCAGTCGACTGGGCAGTATTCAGGTGTTCATCTTCAAGTCTGAATGAAAATGCCACAGTTGTCATTGACTTCATTAAGACTAGTGTGGATGAGTGTGTGCCTTTAAGAATATGCCGGACATACCAAAACCAAAAGCTGTGGGTGAAGCAGGAGACTCGTTGTCTGCTGAGGGCTAGATCTGTGGCATTCAAGACCAGTGATCCAGAACTATACAAGATGTCCAAGTATGACCTACAAAACACTATTTTAAGAGCAGAAAAGCAATTCCAATTGAGGTTAGAGATGGAATCAGATGCAAGTCACCTCGAGCAGTGGTTGCAGCCCATACTTCCAAAGGCAGTGATGCTTCATTCAGATATGTGCTCAAAGTCTTTAATGCACACTTTGAAATGGAGAATAAAACCTGTGCGAATCCCTGCATCATCTGATCAGAATCAGAATCAGGTTTATTATCACCAGTACGTGACATGAAATTTGTTAACTTAGCAGCAGCAGTTAACAGTCACAAGGACTTAGCAGACCCTGTGATCATTGTCTTGGAGGCTAACACCAGAACATCATTTAAGAGGGTGAACCCTTGCAAAGCCACAGATCTTGATGCTGTACCTGGTAGGGTTCTGAAGATCTGTGTCAAACAACTAGTGGGAATGTTCAAGGATATAAGAACATAAGAAATAGGAGCAAGAGTAGGCCATCTGGCCTGTGGAGCCTCGTCCACCATTCAATAAGATCATGGTTGATCTGACCATGGACTCATCTCCACCTGCCTCCCTTTTCCCCATAACCCTTAATTCCCCTAATATGCAAAAATCTATCCAACCTTGTCTTAAGTATATTTACTGAGATGGCCTCCACTGCCTCATTGGGCAGAGAATTCCATAGATTCACCACTCTTTGGGAAAAACAGTTCCTCCTCAGCTCCGTCGAATCTTGAGCCTATGTCCCCTAGTTTTAATCTCACCTACCAGTGGAAACAACTTTCCTGCCTCTTTCTTATCTATCCCTTTCATAATTTTATATGTTTCTATAAGATCTCCTCTCATTCTTCTGAATTCCCGTGAGTACAGTCCCAGGCGACTCAATCTCTCCTCATAGTCTAACCCCCTCATCTCTGGAATCAGTCTTCAGTCTCTCGCTGCTGGAGTCAGAGGTTCCCACCTGCTTCAAGTCACCTGCTTCAACCCAGGAAGAGCAGGGTGAGCTGCCTCAACAACTATCACCCAGTGGCACTCACATCCACTGTGATGAATTGCTTGGAGAGGTTGGTCATGGCTAGAATCAACTCCTGCCTAAGCAAGGACCTGGATCCACTGCAATTTGTCTATCAACACAAAAGATCTACAGCAGATGCAATCTCACTGGCTGTCCACTCAGCCCGGATCACCTGGACAATATTAATACCCAAGTCTGGCTGCTGATTACAACTCAGCATTCAACACAATCATACCCTCAGTTCTGATCAACAAGCTCCAAAGCCTGGCCCACAGTGCCTCCAATGCAACCAGATCCTTGACCTCCACACTGGGAAATCACAGTCCGTTCATATTGGAAATAACACCTCCTCCTCGCTGACAGTCAACACTAGTGCATCTCAAGGATGCATACTTAGCCCACTGCTCTACTCTCTCTGCACCCATGACTGTGTGCTAGGCACAGCTCAAAGCCCTCTATAAATCTGCTGACGGCACAACTATTGTTGGCAGAATTTTAGATGGTGTCAAGGTGGCAGACGAGTGAGTTAGATCATCTGGTTATGTGATGTCCCAACACAACTTTGCAGTCAACATCAGTAAGACCAAGAAATTGATTGTTGCCTCCAGGAAGGGAAAGTCGAGGGAACACACTCCAGTGCTCATCGAGGGGTCGGCTGTGGAAAGGGTGAGCTGTTTCAGGATCCTGGGTGTCAGAATCTCTGAAGATCTATCCTGGGCTCAACAATTACAAAGAAGACACGGCAGCAGCTATATTTCATTAGGAATTTCAGGAGACTTGGTATGGAATTAATGCCTCTTTTAAATGAACTGTGATCTAATTGAATAGTGAAGCAGATCTGAGTGTTTGTATGGTCTCCTGCTGCATCTATCTCTTCTGTTCGTGCATCACACCTTGTATCTTACAAAAATGCCATCTCACACAGGCTCCTAGACAGAACCAGGAACTTTTTGTGGTTGTGCCCTTGTAAATAGTCTTAAAAAACACAAAGACTTTTAATGTATCTGCAAATTATTTTTGGCTTTTGGCCTGGAAGGGTCTTGGCTTGTTTAGTGGAAACCCTGTGCTGGCTGGAAATTTTGTGGTTTATTTCACTTCTCAGCATTCAATTCAGTAATTGCTTCTTTTTAAACTACTTTTTGAGACAACAATTCAGTTAAGTTATGGGGCTTTACTGGAACAAATCTTGAAAACAGTTCCAAGAAATTTAAGGGCACATTTCCTACATCAGCTTATAGCAGGAAAGTACACCTTCGTGACCAGACAAATGATGATGGATCCTTGCAGCGTTTACCGACTTCGCATCTCTGTGGAGAATAAACACTGCTTTATTGTTGTTGATGAAATGTTGTCTCACATGAGCAGGTCTTGGGAGAGGAAGTGGCTAAATTAGAGGTGGTAGAGGTAGAAGGGGCAGAATTATAATGGAGTAAGCAAAACCTTTATGTGATCATAAAGTTGCAGGTCCTGCTAATAAGGCATTTATTATACATTCCTAATAACCTTAATAAAGATGGTGGTTATCAAGTAGCTGAACCTGAACTTGTTTTAAGTGGTGGAGGATTTTGTTCTTCATAGTCATAGTAATACTTTATTGATCCCGGGGGAAACTGATTTTCGTTACAGTTGCACCATAAATAATAAATAGTAATAGAACCATAAATAGTTAAATAGTAATATGTAAATTATGCCAGTAAATTATGAAATGTCCAGGACCAGCCTATCGGCTCAGGGTGTCTGACCCTCCAAGGGAGGAGTTGTAAAGTTTGATGGCCACAGGCAGGAATGACTTCCTATGACGCTCTGTGCTGCATCTCGGAGGAATGAGTCTCTGGCTGAATGTACTCCTGTGCCCACCCAGTACATTATGTAGTGGATGGGAGGCATTGACCAAGATAGCATGCAACTTAGACAGCATCCTCTTTTCAGACACCACCGTCAGAGAGTTCATTTCCATCCCCACAACATCACTGGCCTTACAAATGAGTTTGTTGATTCTGTTGGTGTCTGCTACCCTCAGCCTGCTGCCCCAGCACACAACAGCAAACATGATAGCACTGGCCACCACAGACTCGTAGAACATCCTCAGCATCGTCCGGCAGATGTTAAAGGACCTCAGTCTCCTCAGGAAATAGAGAAGGCTCCGACCCTTCTTGTAGACAGCCTCAGTGTTCTTTGACCAGTCCAGTTTATTGTCAATTCGTATCCCCAGGTATTTGTAATCCTCCACCATGTCCACACTGACCCCCTGGATGGAAACAGGGGTCACCGGTACCTTAGCTCTCCTCAGGTCTACCACCAGTTCCTTAGTCTTTTTCACATTAAGCTGCAGATAATTCTGCTCACACCACGTGTCAAAGTTTCCTACCATAGCCCTGTACTCAACCTTATCTCCCTTGCTGGGGATTCTGGTGAACGTAATCCAGCCCTTCAGTCATAAGCAAGAGAAAATCTGCAGATGCTGGAAATCCAAGTAGCACAAACAAAGTGCTAGAGGAACTCGGCAGGCCAGGCAGTATCTATAGAAAAGAGTATAGTTGATGTTTTGGGCCAAGGCCCTTTAGCAGGACTGGAGAAAAAATGATGAGTAGATTTAAAAGGTGAGAGGGAGGGGAGGGAGAGAAACACGAGGCTGATAGGTGAGACCAGGTGGGGAAGGGATGAAGTAAAGGGCTGGGAAGCTGATTGGTGAAAGAGATACAGAGCTGGAAAAGGTGGAGTCTGATAGGTGAAGACAGAGGGCCATGGAAGAAAGAAAAGTGGGGAGAAGCACCAGAGGGAGTCGGTGGGCAGGCAAGAAGATGTGAGGGGGGAAAAGGGGATGGGGAATGATGAAGGAGAGGGGGGCATTAGAAGAAGTTCAAGAAACCGATGTTAATGCCATCAGATTGGAGGCTACCCAGACGGAATATAAGGTGTTCCTCCAAGCTGAGTGTGGCCTCATCATGACAGTAGAAGAGACCACAGATTAACATATCGGAATGGGAAGTGGAATTAAAATGGGTGGCCACTGGGAGATCCCACTTTTTCTGGCAAAGCGGTCTCCTAATCTACGTTGGGTATCACTGATATGCAGGAGGCCACACAGGGAGCACCGGACACAATATATGGTCCCAACAGACTCACAGGTGACAGGTCGCCTCACCTGGAAGGACTGTTTAGGACTGTGAATGGTGGTGAGGGAGGAGGTGTAGGGGCAGGTGTAGCACTTGGTCCGCTTGCAAGGATAAGGATAAGTGCCATGAGGAAGATCAGTGGGGAGGGGACAATGGATAAGGGAGTCAGGTAGGGAGTGATCCCTGTGGAAATTGGAGGAGAGGGAAAGATGTGCTTGGTGGTGGGATCCCAATGGAAATGGCAGAAGTTCCAGAGAATTCAGTAGATAAGCTGTCTCCAGAGGTAGAGACAGCGATTGCCTCCAACTTCCACCCTGCCCTCAAACTTACCTGGTCCATTTCTGACAGCTCCCTCCCCTTTCTTGATCTCACTGTCTCTGTCTCTATCTAATGTACTTTGATAATAAATTTACTTTGAACTTTGAACTTTACAAAGACCCCTCCACCTTCATCTCTGATTAAGGAATATTCTTTGACAAATAGCTATCTGGATTCAGAAAGAATTAAGCTGAGGAGAAATCATTGTTGCACTAAGTGTGTATAAAAGTGACATTTGTCGAGCTTTGGAAGACATTGAATCTAATAATTACCTTGTATCTTTTTCATCCATTCACTAGAGGCTATTAATATAGTATGTGGCAAAAGTGTTATCCATCTAGATTTAGTGGATTGATTTATCTTTTCATTTTTTATATGTACTGTTCTCTGATGAATCATGTTCTGCCCTGTCTATTCTTAATTGATCTTAGCTGAACATGTGAATTAATCTCAGAACAATTGGGTTAAATAAGAAGCAAGCTGGTTGACTATCTCTTATAGGTTCCTTGTGGGACTTCATGTGAATCTTAGCTCAGGTTTGGTCTCCTTTTGTTGAGAAGTATATACTTGTGATAGAGGGAGTGCAACAAAGATATGCAGATCGATTTCAGGGATGGGACATTATATGATGATAGATTGTGTTTATATTCTTCATAGTTCAGAACATAGAACACGACAGCACAGTACAGGCCCTTCAGCCCACAATATTGTGCCAACCTTTTAACCTATGAATATGATCAACCTAATCCTTCCCTCTTACATAGGCCTCCATTTTTCTATCATCCGTATGATTTTCTCAGAATTTCTTCAATGTCTTTAATGTATCTGCCTTTACTACCACCACTCACTGTGTTTTTAAAAAAAGCTTACCTCTGACTTCCCTCCTACACTTTCACCCAATAACCTTAAAATTATGCTCCCTAGTGTTAGCTTTTTTTGCCCTGGGAAAAAGCCTCTGGCGAGCCACTTAATCTATGTCTCTTAACATCTTGTAAATCTGAAATCATTGAAACATTAGAAGGATAAATGTAAAATGTTGTTTATTCTTGCTGAAGAATGTTGAACCAGGAGTTATAATTTCGCAAAGTAAGATATCCATTCAGAACCAAGATAAGATTAAATTTCTTCACTTGGTATGCAGTGAATTGTCAGAATTCTCTATTCAAGAGGGTTGTGGAAGCTAAGACATAAAGTATATTCAAGACAAAGAGCCATTGATTTTCAGATATTAATTGAATCAAAGGCAGTGGTGCTGAGATAAAAAAAATCACACGTGATTTTACTGTATATTGAAGACACTAAGGGATAAATAAATTATTTCTACTTCTACTACTTTTGTTTTTTCCTTGTTTAATAAATGGCTGGATATTCCTGGCCTGTTTTCAAATGGATCAAAATGGACTAGTTTTCTGAGGAAGGTTACAACTCGGTTCTGATCCAGAGCAGTGGCAATTATATTTACAATTAACCAACAGTTGAGTCATCGAATTGAGAGGGATATCTTGTTCCAATGTAATCTATAGGATTTAACACGCATCTGAGGTAGTTTTTACAAATGGAACGATAGTATAGTAAATAATCATCATGTTAGGTGTTGGGGGTATGCAATGAAAGAAAATAAAATAAAATAATATTGTTGAAACATAGGATTGTATAAATGAGTTGCAAAGGCCAGAACCAGTTGGTGGCAGTGTTGTAACTATCTTATGCAGCAGTTGTTTCTAAAATACAGTACTGTACATTGAAAGCAGGTCCAATTCTGAATACTGCAAAATTTATGGATGTATTTTGTCATTATTATTATAATTTTCACTGCTCTGTTTCTTCAATCTGTCATAACGTCTTATAAATGAGAGCAAGCCTATAAGATAGAAAAATCCACATCCCATAGAGCTACATATTTTCATAATGAGCTGTAGCTGTACTCAAAGATCATGTTTATACAATTGCATACAGAAAGTCCCCCCTCATTGCTTGTGATCAATGCACAATTTAATAGAAATTTCTTTGTGTATTCCACTTTAAAAATCCTTTTCTTTGTCTTCATTAGGTCCAAGTTTTGGAAGTGAAATTCGACAAATGTGCACTAATGTATTGTGCATTTTATTGCATTTGATCATGGGATTATGCCTGATTTTTGTTATATTATTCTGTGCTCCAGAGAAAAGGCATGGTATTTAAGAGTTACTTTCCTTGTAATTCTTTGTATTGTTAGATTGGTGAACATGAACATCGAGGAAAGGAGCTAGCATCTCTTCTCGCTATCTCTGGTGAAAAAAGACCCTGTTATAACAAATATCTCATGGATTGGCATGAACTATTAAAGAAACAAGCCACAGAATTAGGAGAATTGGTGGAGAAATTGGACAAAGATGCATTCGACCAACTGGAAATGCTCAGGGAACAACTTACCAAAGATGCTTTACTGAGGATTAAAAAAATTTACTCTGAACTTGTCCAGGAATTGCTCAAACTTGGAGTCTCAAATGACTACTTAAAACAAATGGCTGACAATCAGGACAAGGAAACAAATGTTCTGCATGAAAAGCAAATGAAACAAGAGGAGAAGGAAAATCATGATGCTAATGAATCTCTGGAAAAGGTTAGGGAGGAATTATCAAATCAGCTTCATTCAGAGATTGAAGAACAGAAATTCTTAAGGCTTCAGAAGTATTCAATCTGGCAGTAAGTACATTAATGTTTTCTAAACTAATTCTTGGAATGTCATTAGCAAGATCAGCATTTATCACTGGTGGCCTTTGGGAAAACAGTGGCAAGTTGCTGTCTTAAACCTTCCTATTTAGTTCACAGTCGGAAATTAAATGCAATGATTTAAGAATGTAACGTAAAGAAATAATTCACAAATTGGGTTTAGGAATGCAAACAACATTTTAATATGTACACTTTCTCAGTACTATTTTTGTTTGGAAAACTCAGTTGATTTCAAGTATAGGTTTAGTTCAGTGAAATTATGTTGACTTCTTATGTAGTGTGATTTCTTCAGACTAGTTGTTCGCTTGTTCTATGGCTAAGTTTAGAATAAATTCTTAAGAAGTGCAAAGTTTACATGTATATTGTTTTACCCAAACTTGTCTCAAGATTGGCCATGGAGCCAGCCCTTTTTAATTCATACTCTATGGCTTTTGTAGTGCATACTCTTCTGCTCTATGCAGTGAGTTAAGCCAGGGGTCCCCAATCTTTTTTGCACTGCGGACCGGTTTAATATTGACAATATTCTTGTGGACTGACTGACCGGGGGGGGTGCGGTTCTTCAAGTAGAGTTGCCAACTTTCTCACTCCCAATTAAGGGACTAAAGTAGCAGTCAAATACAGGACACTTGTGTTTACCCCTAGAAAGACTACCTTGACCATGAAGCCTTGCGCAGGCACCTGTGTGCACATACGTGATATGCGCATGCGTGTATGTGCTGATTTTTTTTCCCACAAATCAGGTTTGGCTTAATCTTCCCGATTCTGTTCAGTGAAACTACACTGTACATACATTATTTCTACTTTATATAGTCTGTGTATTTACATCATTCCTGTTTTTACTATATTTTAGTGTTATTTTAGGTTTTATATGTTATTTGGTCTGATTTCAAGTTCAACAGTGCATGACAGGGAATGAGGAAAGGTGCAGCTGACTCATATCATTTCATATTGCCAAATCATTTCGTTTCCTCGCAGCCTGGTAGCACATGCTTTGCAGCCCGGTACTGGTCCGCGGCCTGGTGGTTGGGGACCACTGAGTTAAGCAGCTTCTCACACATCAAATGGGATGGAAGCTTCTCTCAGGGCTTTTAGTGAGATCTTGCTTGTGAAACTGCCAAAAAGTTAAGTTCAATACAGAATTGTCACACATCTGAGTATACTAGTACAGCCAATTATAATTGGTGTTAACCAAGGTAATCGGTGTTAGCATCCACAATCCAGGAGTAAGGGTGTGGTGCAACAATATCTTAATAATGAAAAATGATAAACATGATGCTTCCTTCAAAATATATCTACTGTATGTTTACCAATACCAAAGCTTAAGACTCACAGATATTGCTGTTTCAAGAACAAATAGACAGAAGATGGAAGTGGATATCTTTCCACCACGTGCTTCAAATTGAATCCAAATAAACCTGTGCAGGAAATTATCAAAAAAATAGCTTACGTATAAGAAATTATGCTCATTCAAAGCGAACTACATACAAAATGAACTGCATCTCTAGAAGCCAGAACATCTCTGCCTGGCATCCACAGGATGTCAAACTTTAACAATTGAAACTAAAAGTCAAATGATCACTTCATAAAGTCTTTGGTAAAATAAGGATAGTCTCAGAGACTGGTCTTGGAACAATCTTACTGCACTGTCTTTAACCATTCTCATGTCAAAAATACCAGCCTTGATGATGTTCCTGGTGCAGATCAACTAGAGGTGATCAACCATGAGGAGAGGGTGAGCTGAGTAGCGTGGAGCCCTCCTGTGGCATGATCATGATCAGCTGAGCTTTGATCAGTAGGAATGTAGTTCCATTGGTTCTTCTGGGTTGATTACCTGATGGTTTGGAGCCTATTATGAATGTAAACATAGAAGCTCCTTGTTTCATTTAATATATAACCTAGTATAACCTTTATGTTGATAAAGAACTTGATTTCATCTAGTTCTATGTCCATCTCTTCGGTTATCATCTCTGCCATCTCGACTGCTGGCAAAGCAGCACTCAGTATGGTCAAGTCAAGTCTGGGAGCAAGCTTTGCCTTGCCCAGGATGAGTTGAACCTCATTATATCCAGCAGCATCTGCGACCATCAGGTACGTAGCAGAAGCAATAGCTGTAGCTGATGCATCACAGAAGATGCAGGCCTCTTTCATTTGAGCTGTAGACAGCAGAATTGTTGTGTGGGTTCTTTGAATATTTAAACCTTTAAGATCTTGAAGGGAAGAGCAACAATGCTACACTGCTCATGTTTCTCTTTAGGGAGTGGGACGTCCCATCCACAAGTGTCTAAGGTCAACGCTCTCAACGTGAAACATCCCTGGACACTGACTGAAGCAGCAGATCCAAGAGGGTCAGATAGGCTGCTCATAGTTGATAGCATGGCATGATGCATAAAGGGTCTTTCAGTATTCGTTACTTGGAATATAAGGATGTCATTAACCAGGTCCCAACCAAGGCTTGGACAGTGTTGCAAATGAGGGAAGTCCTGTCCAGGATCAAGATTCTGTAAACCTTTGGTCAGATCTCTCGATGGGAAACATTGCATGACGTCAGTATTATTGGATGTAATATTGTACACTCTGAGATTTGGTTGCGTCAACATATCTTACGTTGCTTTTACTGCACTGATTGCTTCTTTGGCATGATGAAATGAATTAAGATCATTATCAACATAGAAATGCCTTTTTATGTCCCTCTGAATTCCTTCTCTCCCTTGATAACTGTCCTCTGTAGGTTGCCAAATACTGTTACCAAATACGTGAACTGTCATGCGGTACTCCAGAATCTCGTTGTCCCGTTGGTGGTCATAAAACTACATGAATCTGAGGTAGTCTCGATGATCCTCTCTCACTAGTAAGCTGTGGAATGTTTGTTCAATGTCTGCCATCAAGAAGATGGGCTCAGTTCTGAAGTACGTAAAGGCCCCAAGCAGACCATTGTTGAGGTCTGGACTCTGCAAGAGCACATTGTTCAGTGATACACCTTTGAAATCTGCACTTGAATCAAAGACAATTCATATTTGTTCAGGTTTCTGCGGGTGGTAAACACCGAAGTTGGGCAAATACCAGCTTCATTTGCTGGGATCAGGTGGAGGCAGTAACTCATCATGTTGCTGAAGCCTCTCTCCATAAACTCGGGTAGTGATCTTTCATTTACGGTTTCCTTCTCAATGTGCGACTGAGGGACACAAGTCCACTAAGGGACAGCTCTCTGTTGTTTGGTAGGAGTTTTGTCATGGAGAGCAGAAAGGAAGGGGATCTACCCAACTGTTTGACTTGTCTTTGCTAAACTCTTTGTTCACTATTTGAAGACCTCATCTTTGATGGAAGATGCCAGCTTATAATTGTCTTCCAAGTGACAAAAGACCAGCTTGCCTAAATCCTGTTGAGCAGAATTAAGGGTGCTAGGTTTGCTTACCTACAACCTTCTCTTTCGTGCAGATTCTAATCTCACAAGTTCTGAAATGACTTGGGTGCCCATTCTCCAGGACATTAGTCTTAAATGTGCTGACAGTTTGCAGGGATGGTGTCTCTGTCAAGCAACAATAGAATGTCAGCAGAACAGTCAAGTGGGGGAATCTTGTTGGCAATGTCCTTAAGGTGTGACTGACTGTGTACAGCTTCAGGAGTTGGAACTACATCCCTATTGTAGGCATTATGGTCGCACGATTGACTCCACGACAAATCCACTGGCATTTTTTCCAGCAACTTCCAGTTAAGGTGGCACTACCGAACGTGTGTGACAACTTCTGGTAGTCAAAAAGATAGGAAATAGATTATGAACATAACTAAATATATCTTTCCTGTTGTAAATTATGTTCAATTATTGCCACAAACAGCAAAGGGGCGGGTGATAGTGAGGTGAGTTTGGGGGATGAGCCAACATGGTATGCTGCAGAATCGTTGCAGATGCTGTTCCAATGCCTGTTCACCTGGTCGGGTTGCGAGGTTGGATTCCTCTGGGTACTGTGAGAAGTCGGGGCTCGAGCAGAGAATTTCCGATGTTTATTCAACTGGCCAAGGTGTGAGGTTGGATCACTCTGGGCATGAGCTGATCTGAAAAGCTTGAGAGCGGCTTCAGGCTGGGTGACGGAATCTGGGCCCAGAGCGAGTCACTGGGCTGCATGGTCTCGGCCTAGCGCCTGAGTCCTAGTGCAAGGTATGATAGCTACATTGTTTGGACAATTTAAATGCCAGCCCAGAATGGAGGTAAGTGCTAATTTTGCTCTCTCTCTGTGATCTTCCCACCTTTCTCCAAGACTCCGGAGGCTTCCGCTGTTCAGCTGTTGGGTCAATTTTAACTCCAGCTCAGATGGACTGAAACGACAGGATGTCTGTCAGAATGAGTGTTGATTTGGCTCATTCTCTGTGATGGTCATCTCCATGGCACTGAGGCTATGAAGACTGCCCCGGCTGCCATGCAACATGCCCACTAATACGATGAAATGATAAGTGAGGCTTTTGTCGTACTCCAGACTGCTGTGGGGTTGAACCTGAAGACTCATTTGTGGCTCAGAATGCTGCTGATCACTTCAACTGTTTGTATGATTTGTACTTTTTTCTTCCTTTTGCACATCGACTGTTGGTTTTTTCTTTCTTATTTTTATTTTTTTTCTTTAATTGGGTTCTTTCAGGTTTCTTGCTTTGTAGCTACCTGTGAGCAAGCAAT
Source organism: Mobula birostris (assembly GCF_030028105.1). Taxonomy (NCBI): domain Eukaryota; kingdom Metazoa; phylum Chordata; class Chondrichthyes; order Myliobatiformes; family Myliobatidae; genus Mobula; species Mobula birostris. The sequence goes on from NC_092373.1 coordinate 155,867,923, forward strand.
TCCCTAGGTTGTATAATTTATACATTCTTTGATAGTAAATGAAGTAATAAATGAAATGGAATGTCTTTAGAATGTTTGGGGAAACATAACTTTTTTATACTGATTATGTCAAAGAATGTTGGTTTTGCCAAAGATACATTGCTCTGATCATCTGATATCACATAAACCTTTATTTTTTTGCTCAGGATATCCTTCTGGGTCAATGATGGCTGGACATATTTTGCAGGACGATTATATTAGCCTTGGTAGCCTTTTCCTCAAAGCTCTGTGCAAGAGGAAGTAGCTATATCTGATGGCCGCTGAGCTGGCTCCTCGCCATGCTCCGTTGTGGCTGTGCTGGAGCCAGTAGTAGCCCAAGGTGCTGGCACTGAATGAAGTGCTGATAGTGTTCTGCTCACTGTTGCACTCAGTGTATTGATGGCTTTACGGTCTTTTACTTGGTGTCGTGTTCAACACAACACTTGAAACATGTTGAGAGATCCTTTAGAAAAAGCATCTCCAGTCTGCAAGCAGTTTTTCCATGAATCTTTCTTAAAGGGTGAAGTTGCTTATGGACAGGGCATATAGTATGTATTAAATTCAATAAAGATTCATTGTGCATTTAAACATACTAATACTGCTGATTATACTCATGATTGATGTTAACCAAGTTAATATACACGCGCACCACTTCATAATTACACCGTGTGAACAAGAGCAAACTCATAGCACAATATCTTAATAATGATAAATTATTAACTGGATCCTAGACTTCCTGACTGGGAGACCTCAGTCTGTCTGGATTGGAAGCAGCATCTCCAACACCATTACACTGAGCACGGGGGCCCCCCAGGGCTGTGTGCTCAGTCCACTGCTGTTCACTCTGCTGACCCACGACTGTGCTGCAACACACAGCTCGAACCACATCATCAAGTTCGCCGATGACACGACAGTGATGGGTCTCATCAGCAAGAACGACGAGTCAGCATACAGAGTGGAGGTGCAGCAGCTAATGGACTGGTGCAGAGCCAACAACCTGTCTCTGAATGTGAACAAAACAAAAGAGATGGTCGTTGACTTCAGGAGGACACGGAACGACCACTCTCTGCTGAACATCGATGATTCCTCCGTAGAGATCGTTAATAGCACCAAATTTCTTAGTGTTTGCCTGGCGGAGAATCTCACCTGGTCCCTCAACACCAGCTCCACAGCAAAGAAAGCCCAGCAGCGTCTCTACTTTCCGCAAAGGCTGAGAAAAGTCCATCTCCCACCCCCCATCCTCACCACATTCTACAGAGGTTGTATTGAGAGCATCCTGAGCAGCTGCATCACGGCCTGGTTTGGAGATTGCACCATCTCAGATCGCAAGACCCTGCAGTGGATAGAGAGGTCAGCTGAGAAGATCATCAGGGTCTCTCTTCCCGCTATTACAGACATTTACACCACACGCTGCATCGGTAAAGCAAACAGCATTATGAAGGACCCCATGCACCCCTCATACAAACTCCTCTCCCTCCTGCCATCTGGCAAAAGGCACCGAAGTATTCAGGCTCTCACGGCCAGACTATGTAACAGTTTCTTCCCCCAAGCCATCAGACTCCTCAATTCCCAGAGCCTGGACTGACACCAACCTACTGCCCTCTACTGTGCATATTGTCTTGTTTATTATTTATTGTAATGCCTGCACTGTTTTGTGCACTTTATGCAGTCCTGCGTAGGTCTGTAGTCTAGTGTAGTTTTGTGTTGTTTTACATAGTTCAGTGTAGTTTTTGTATTGTTTCATGTAGCACCATGGTCCTGAAAAACGTCGTCTCATTTTTACTGTGTACTGTACCAGCAGTTATGGTTGAAATGACAATATAAGTGACTTGACTTGATAAAAATAATACTTTCTCTAGCAATTCTGCCATCTAAATCATTGACATATCCCATCACCCAGCCTTGTGGAATACCACTAGCCACCAAAAACCAACCAGAAAAGGTTCCACTCTTTGCCTCATGCCAGTCAGCCAATCTCCTATCCATGCTAGTATCTTTCTTGTAATACCATGAGCTCTTGTTAAGCAGCTTCATGTGCGGCACTTTGTCGAAGGCGTTCTGAACATCTAAGTACTGAGTCTCCTTTGCCTATTCTGCTTGATATTTTCTCAGAGAATTCCAACAGATTTGTCAGGCAAGATTTCCCCTTACAGAAACGATGCTGACTTTGGTCAATTTTATCATGTACCTCCAAGTTCCTCGAAATCTCGTCCTTAATAGTGGACTCCAACTTCATCCCAATCACTGATGTCAGGCAAACTGGTCCATAATTTGCTTTCTTTTGCCTCACTCCCTTCTTAAAGAGTGGAGTGACATTTGCAATTTTCCAGTTCTCCAGAACCATATCAGAATCCAGTGATTCTTAAAAGATCATTACTGTTACCTCCACAATCTCTTCAGCTACTCCTCTTAGAACCCTGGGGTACAGTCCATCTGGTCCAGGTGACATTTACCTTCAGACCTTACAGCTTCCCAAACAACTTCTTAGTAATGCCAACTATACTCATTTCTGCCTCCTTCCACATTGAAGTCTGATGCAAATACCTTTTGAGTTCCTCCACCATTTCTTTGCCCCCATTACTACTTCTCCAGCTGTCAATGTCCAACCCTATGTCCCTGCCCCTGCCGTGAGAGGTGGAAAGAAGTAAGTCTGGCCAATATGGCTCTGGTAAAGCTGTAAAGGCCAGTCCCCTACACAATGGATATAATGGATTACAGAAATATTGGTGAACTCCAAGTCATCAATATTCTGTGCTCCACTGGGAGCTAAGGGCTGAAAACCAAGAAGATTACCACCTCTCCAGCATCATTTTCCAGAAGTCCAATATCTACTCTTGCCTCTATTGTAGTCTTCATATACTTGAAAAATCTTCTTGTATCTTCTTTTATATTATTGGCTAGGTTACCTTCATATTTCATCTTTTCTCTCCTTATGGTTTTTTTAGTTACCTGCTGTTGGTTGTTGAAAGCTTTCCAATCCTCTAACTTCCAACTAATTTTTGCTATTTCATATGTCCTCTGTTTTGCTTTTATGCTGTCTTTGATTTTCCATGTAAGACACGGTTACATCATTCTCCATTTAGAATACTACTTCATCTTTGGTATGTACCTATCCCACGCCTTCCAAATTGCTCCTAGAAACTCCAGCCATTGCTGTTCTGCCTTCATACCCAACATCCAGCCAGGAATTGGCTTTCCACTAGTGAGCTCAACTACAAGCTGCTCTAACAAGCCATCTCATAAGCATTCTATCAATTGCATCTCCTGGGACCCAGCACCAACCTGATTTTTCCAATCTACCTGCATATTGAAATCCCCCATTATTATTGCATCACTGTGCTTTTTACATGCTACTACCCCAACCCCCGTTGCTATCACCCCACCCCCCATTGAAATTTCTAGCCAACATCTTGGCTGCTGTTTGGAGGCTTGTATGTAACTCACATCAGAGTCTTTTTACTCTTGCAGTTTCTTAACTCTACACACAGAGTTACTCAATTTTTAGCAACAGAGCCACCCCACCTTCTCTGCCTAACTGCCTCCCCTTTCAATGTGTATTCTTGGATGTTAAGCTCCCAATTATATTCTTCTTTACGCCATGATTCAGTAATGCCCACACCTGCCAGCTGCACTACAAGGTATCTGCCTTGCTATTGCAAGCATTCAGATGTAACACCTTCAGTACTGCATTCATCACCCTTTTCGATTTGCTCCCATGTTACACTTCAACACATCCCATTGACTGCAATTTTTCCCCATCATCTGCCTATCCTTCCTCAAGTTTTCTCTATACACTGCATCTACTTATATACTAATTGTCCCATCCTCACCCCTGTCACTCCAGTTCCAATCCCAAATTAGTTCAAACTCTCTCCAACAGCTCTAGTAAACCCCACTGCAATGATATCGGTCTCTTTTGTTTCAGGTGTATCCTGTCCTTTTTGTATAGATCATACCTTCCCCAGAGGAGATCCCAGTGATCCAGAAATCTGAACCATTGACCCTTGCACCAACTCCTCAGCCACCTCTGCCAAATAATCCTATTCTTACCCTCACTGGCACATGCCACAGGTAACCATCCAGATATTTCTACTCTGGAGGTCCTGCTTTTAGCTTTCTCACGGTTTTCTCTCTTAAGGATCTCCTCCTTCTTCCTACCTGTGTCATTGGTACCAATAAGTATCACAACTTTTGGCTGTTTACTCTCTCCCTTTAGAATATTGTGGGCCCGATCCAAGACATCCCTGACACTAGCATCTGAAAGGCAACATACGCTCTGTCTGCCAGAGAAAGCAAGATCTCCCAATGACCACGCATTTTAATTCTCCATCCCATTTCCATTCTGATATGTCTATCCAAGGCCTCCTCTACTGTCAAGATGAAGTCACACTCAGGTTGGAGGAACAACCGTCTGGGTAGCCTCAAACCTGATGGTATGAGCATTGACTTCTGTAACTTCCGTTAATGCCCCTCCTCCCCTTCGTACCCTATCCCTTATTTATTTATTTTTTTCTCTCTTTTTTTCCCTCCCTCTGTCTCTCTCACTATAACTCCTTGCCTGCTCTCCTCTGGGCTCCCCTCCCCCTTTCTTTCTCCCTAGGCTTCCTGTCCCATGATCCTCTCCCTTCTCCAGCCTTGTATCCCTTTTGCCGATCAACTTTCTAGCTCTTAGCTCCATTCCTCCCCCTCCTGTCTTCTTCTATCATTTCGGATCTCCCCCTTCCCCTCCCACTTCCAAATCTCTTACTATCTCTTCCTTCTGTTAGTGCTGACGAAGAGTCTCGGCCTGAAACATTGACTGTACCTCTTCCTATAGATGCTGCCTGGCCTGCTTTGTTCACCAGCATTTTTTGTGTCTGTTGATACCATCCCGGTGTCTCTTCCACATCCACAGAATCTCCTGTCTGCACCTATAACTATGGAATCCTCTATCATTACTGTCATTACTACACTCCCTTTCTCCCCCTCTGCTTCTGAGTAGCACAGTCAAACTTAGTGTCAAAAACCTGTCCACTGTGGCTTTCCTCTGCTAGGTCATCTTCCCACAGTATTCAAAGTGGTGTACCTGTTGTTGAGAAGAATGGCCACAAAGGTACTCTGTGCTGACTCTCTATTCCCCTTCTCTGTCCTGTCGGTCACCCGATCACCTAAGTCATGCACCTTGGGTATAACTACCTCTCCTAATGTCCTGTCGAACAACCCCTCAGCCCGTGATTGATCTGGAGTCCTTCCATTTCCAGCTCCAATTCCTCAACATGGTCTAATATGCAATTCTTGCAGGTGTAGTAATCAGGGACACTGGTAGTCTCTCTACCTTCCCACATCCTACAAGAGGAGCATTCTACTTTCCTGCCTAGCATCCCCACTGCTCTAACTGTGCAATAAGAAAGAAAAATTAGATGATAAAGACTACCCATAGCCTCCGCCTTTCCTCACTGAAGCCTCTATGAGCCAAAGCCTGAGCTCCCCACTCTAACAGTTTAAGGCAGAACGGTCTTTGCGGGAGTGGGCCAGTGCTCATAGAGGCTTCAGCGAGGAAAAGTGGAGGCTGCAGTTAGAGTTTTTCATTTAATTGGCACTTGCCAAGTGCCTAATTACGCACAATCCAATGTCTCCCTGGGAACTGTGGCACACAGGATGCCCACGTTCGCTTCTCCTGAACTCTGCCCCACTGTATAATACCACATCTTCGCGGGTGCTGTGATGCATGGTATGCAACTACCTTGTATGAAAATAGTAGATTAAGCGTGATGTCATAGTGATTTACTTTCTCTATAGTATTTAACCATGAATATTATCAAGACCAGCAGTTATTGGCTATCACCAGATTCCCTTGAGGAGATCGCAATAGAAATGACTTTTTGTATAAGAGTAAATCAAAAGATGCAGGTACCCCCTCACCACAGGGAATATCAAATTAAGATCGTAATAATTCTCATGAAAGGTTGTCAAACAGAAGGTTTAACTCAGCTTTTCTCTCCGTATATGCTGCCTAATCTGCAGAGAATTTCTATCATAAAAAGATAATACTCATGAAAAAATATGGGCTATGTGGATAGTATGACTGTTTCATATTCAGAAACTAAAGTGGAACTTTATTTGGTGTTCATGCGAACCTTTATAATTACAGAATTCCAAATTAGAAATTTTGACTATGTTATCTTCTGGTATCCTGCCCCAATCCAGGAAGAATGGTAGTGGAAAGAATGAGGAATATTACTCAGTTAGGAATTTTGTTATCTCCTGCAGTCCAGCACTGGCTATCCTTTCCCTGCCCACTATCAACAAATTCATGAGGTCCGGAACTGATAATCCTCTATAAACCTATCTGCCTTCTTACTGACTTAACCCTGTTTCCAGTGTTTACCTGTAAAGAAGAACTTGCTGGACCAACACATCCTAAACCAGTTGTACCCAGCTCTCGTGCAGTATAATCATGCAGTATAATTAAGTAGCGTACATGTATCAGAATTAGCTCCGCCCCATGAAGGTGCTGTGATAATCTTTGACAGACAATGAAACCACACCTCCAGCTGTCTACTAGTAATGCTATAAAACACTAAAACATTTTTAAAAATTATTTTAAAATAATTTAAAAATCATCCTAGAACAATTCTAATTCAGTATAATACTGTAAACACAAAGGATTGATAAACCCTTATTCTAACTTGCTGAACAACTACTGAAAACTGAATTTTTGTCTCCTTTCCCTTCCTGGTTTCATCCAACACTTACTCACTCATTTCACCTACCAGGCTCTCTTCCCCATCTGGTTCCATCTGCACTTTACCTCTCCCATTGTCACTATTCTAACTAATCCGATGCCAATGGTAGCCTTTCTGTTCCTGCTTATTACCTTCCAGCAGCTATCTCCACCATCACTCTTCTCTACCCCAACCTGCTTTGCTTTTCCTTTTTTCTCTGCTTTTTCCTGTCACCCACCTGCCTCTGTCCCCCTCCCCGACCTGTCTCCATCTTCCCATCATCCTTCACTCTTTTTCAATCCACCTATCACCTATCTCATCTCTCGCACTCCTCTTCTCTTTTACAGGCGATCTCTCCTCTCCACTCTCAGTCCTGAGGCAGTGCTCGATCCAAAGCATAAGCAGTTTCTCCCCCCGCCCCCCCCCCAGTTGCTGCTGGATCCTCAGAGTCCCTCCAGCAGTTTGTCTTTTTGCTCTTATTCTACAAGCCTCCATCACAGTTATAAAAGCTCCACCTATTTCAATGCCCTCACTGATCCTACAACGAGTCCTGATCCTACTTTGATGGGTCAATGAGAGGGTTCCCCAGTTTCCAGAGAAATCATGTGAAGTCCAGTCGCAAAGCATTGTGACAAGGCTACCAACAGGAATCTGTCAGCGAGTTCAGGCCTTCTGGTTTCAGATAAACCCCAAACTTGCTGGCAATTACATGGGCAAAAGCTGGGAGTTGGTTACAGAAGTACTATCAAAACACAGCAAATCCTGGGTTAATCTGCACTGAGCACTGCCGTAGCTGATTTAATCAACAGTCTTTACTGTGTTAACGGTAAGTTATATTGCAAAGATATTTAATGCCTTAAGAGTGCTGGAGATCAATATTTAGTCTGAAAACTGCACAACTGTTTCACTCGGGTATTCAATCAGTTCATAGCATGGCTTACAAAGGATAGTGTGCAGGAGCAGTAATTGTGTAAGTTATGATAATAGCTGACACCTGTGCTGTGTTACCGCATCAGCTGGATAAATAATTTAATGTGCATTTAGTGCGACTGGGTACCTTTGAGTGCCAGCACACCTTGGCATCACTTATTCACAGGGCTCCAATACTTTAAAAAAAAGTATTCTGGAGAACTTGATAGGATAATGCTGTGACAAATGCAACTGTTTTCCCGTATCGATCTTCAAACCACTTCTCACCGCTTTGCCCTAAGCTGCAATGAGGAGATAGAGAAAACATTTAAGCACTGATATAGCTGAAATGTATGGGTTGTTACATCTTCAGATCTTTTCATTTTCAATGATTTCACAAGGTCATTGTCCCTATGGGCTGTTAGCTGCTTCTCTGGTTTTGGGGTAACTTTGGAGGTAGGAAATGATAAAGTGTTTTGGTTTTTCTAAAATCTAGATTTACCTTATCACCTCAGTCTGTTGTTGACTAAAAGCAGGATAGAGGGGACAACTAGGCCTTTGTAGGGGAGGAAGTGAAGCACTGGAGACTATAGCAAGGGAGGTTGATGGGGACAATTTGAGGGAGAAGGTTAGAGGGAACTAGTTTAGAGGTAGGGACATTGGAAATGTCTGTGACATGGTTAGAGATTGACAGTTTCCGTGGAAGATAGAGTGGGGATAGCTACATGATGGAAGGTATAGTGAAAGGGCCTAGTGGAGAAGTTTAAAAAGGGCATCCTGCAGAAGATCAGAAACATCTATAATGGGGCAATCAGAAGGATTGTGGGCCAATGAGAAAAGGGAAGGCACAGATTTTGGAAAGTCAGGGAAGCAATTAAACAGAATTAAATATGTGTCACTCCTGGTAGATTCAGTAAAGCCACTCTTTCCTGTTGCTGACAGGTTTCCTTGGGCTGGAACATGCTGCGAAGGAATGTGGTAAAAGCAGATACAATGGCAACTTACAGGCATGAGACGGGCACATGAACAACAGGAAATGGAGGGGTAGTGTCATCATGGTTGGCACAGACAGCAGGGCTGAAAACCAGTTTCTGTGCTGTGCTGTTCTATAAAACAACCGAATTTTTGTTACAATGTAGCTGAACAAAATCTATCAGAAAATGTTCTTGTAGTACAAATACAAGTCAAGCAGTCTATGGATCACTGTGACACCAGGCCCCTATTAATTGCTTGGCCTTTTGAATTATTTTGTTCAAGGTCCATCTGATGACTATTTTTTATATTTCAAAGAAACTTAATGAAGAGCACCCTAGTCCTATCGGAGGAGGAAATTCAGCAAATGATGCAGAGCTTTCTCGCTGCTTTCTGTCAAATGGATAAGAGCCTGGCTCTCCCTAAGCTGTGTGAAAGGTGCGTTCTTCAAACCCATGTGACTGACCAGAGGAAGGCAAAGATGGAAAAGCTGGAGTTACGGTGGAGAAAACAGGTGAGTGGATGCGGAGGAGACAACTGACTGATTCTGAGCATTCTGGGACTCTTTGTAGAGTGTAAATGGTGCAGTGGTGAAACAATGCTACTGCCTCAAAGCTCCAGGGACATAGGTTCAATCCCAACTTTGGGTGCTATCTCTGTGGAGTTTGCGCATTGTCCATGTGAATGTGGATTCACAAAAGACTGCCGATGCTGGGATCTGGAGCAACAAAAAGTCTGTCAGAAGAACTCAGTAGGTCAAGAAACATCGGTAGGATGAAAGAAATTGTTAACATTACAGGTCAAAACCCTCACTCCTGATGCAGGGTTTCAACCTAAACATTGACAATTCTTTCGTCAGATGTTGCTTGACAAGTTACGTTGCTTCATGTGAATGTGTAGGGCTTTTCCCATATCCCAATGCTGCTAAATTGACTATTTTACTCCTTAGGGCACTTGGCAGATGTGTGAGAGAGACTGAGTTGCAGTTTTGCAGGTAATAAATGGAAACGTTAGTGTACTTGACAGCACAATAGTTGAGTTACCAGACTGATAGCGTGGTGGTTGTCTCTCGGGGTCCGAGGAAGACTAAACATTGTGCAGTCATCTGTGGATACGTATGTGGCTTTGAAGGCTGAAGCACACACGTGGTTGCAGGTTGGACATGGAATGGCGGTTGTTAGAACAGGTGCATACACAGCTTTTGTGGTGTTGGTCTCGTGCTGCTGCAAGGCGCTGATTTTGGTCATCCTCAAAGTCAGATGCAGCTTTTCTGGTCAGGGCGCGCCACGCAGCCCTGTCAGCTGCGGACTTCTCAAGTTGTCGAGACTGAAGGTCTTCCCATTTGATGTACGATTTCAGATTGTCTTTGAATCTTTTTTTGGGGCAGCCCTGATTGCAACTGCCATGCTCAAGCTCACTGTAGAGCAGCTGCCTGGGGATTCCTGTTTCACCCATATGGATTACATGGCCAGTCCAGTTTAGCTGGGCCTGGAGGATCCTTGCCCTCAATGCTTGTGCTGTTGGCCCTGTCAGGGACTTCCTGGTTGGTAATTCGGCCCTGCCATCGAATCCTCATGATCGACCGCAGAGAGCGCGGGTGAAACTGCTCCAGCTGTTTGATGTGCTGCGGTACAGGGTCCAGGTTCCGCAGCCGTACAGGAGAGAGGTGAGGACCACAGCCTTGTACACCCAGAACTTGGTTGAAAGCTGAATGTTCTTGTGCTCCAGAACTTTTAACACGGAGTTTCCGGAGTGCATGGTTGACTTTCTGGATCCTTACTATGATCTCTTTGTCAAGGGATCCGTCACTGGAGATGGTGCTTCCTAGATACTTGAAGCTCTCCACATTCTTCAGGACAGTGCCGTCGATGGTGATGCATGGCTGAAGAGGGTGACTGTTTGGTGCAGGTTGTAGGAGAACTTCTGTCTTACCGAGGCTGATTGTCAGGCCAAACAGCTTTGAGGCTGCGGAGAACTTGTTGATGATCGTCTGCAGGTGGTTCTCCTGGTGGGCCATGAGGGTACAATCATCAGCAAACAGGGCTTCAGTGATGAGCCTGCTCAACGTTTTGGTCTTTGCAGCAAGGCGCCTCAGGTCAAACATCGATCCATCTAGGCGATATCTTATGTAAATACCAAGGTCTAGGTCCTTAACAGCATACTTCAGCACTTGAGTGAAGAAGAGGTTGAAGAGCATTGGTGCTAGAACGCACCCTTGCTTTACACCATTTGAGATGTTGAAAGTCTTAGATGGGGAACCATCTGAGAACACTTCTCCTGTCCTGCCATCATGGAGTAGGCGGATGACTGTAGTGAATTTCTGCGGGCAGCCAAGCTTTCTAAGGATGATCCACAGCGCGTTTCTGTTGACCGTGTCAAACGCCTTCGTCAGATCAATGAAGACAGAGTATAATGTCATGTTCTGTTCCAGGCACTTCTCCTGTATCTGTCTCACTGCGAAGATCATGTCGACAGTGCTGCGTTCAGGACGAAAGCCGCATTGCGACTCGGGAAGGTTCTCTTCTGACACTGTTGGAATCAGTCTGTTGAGGATGATGCGGGCGAGGATTTTTCCGGCAATGGAAAGTAGTGAGATGCCTCTGTAGTTCCTGCAGTCAGTCCTTGAACCTTTATTTTTGTAGAGGGCGATTATTGTTGCGTCTCTGAGGTTAGGGAGCATCTCTTCTTCTTCCCAAATGCTAGTCAGGGTGCTGTGGAAAGCCTCAAGTGATTCCGTGCTGAGTGCCTTGTACAGTTCAGCAGCTATTCCATCCTTGCCGGGCGCCTTGCCACTGCCCATCTGCGTGATAGCCTTTTTGACTTCATCTATCGAGGGAGGATCATCTAGTTCCTCGTGAATGGGCTGTTGGGGGATTTGGTCCAGAGCAGACTGGTCGACCGATGGAGGGCGGTTCAGGAGTTGGCTGAAATGCTCTTTCTGTCTGTGTTGGGTGCTCTCTCTGTCCTTCAGCAGTGTGGTTCCACTAGCGGACAACAGTGGAGATGAGTCAGATCTTGAAGGGACGAAGATCATCCTGACGGAGTTGAAAAGCAGCTTCGAGTTGTTGATGTTGGTGAAGCGTTGTACCTCTTCAGCTTTCTTATCCCACCACAGGTCGTGCATCTTGCGAATTTCCCGTTGGGCATGGGCCTGAAGGGACTTGAACCGTTCTTTTTTGGGAATGGAGCTTGCATCGTTTTGCCACTCCATGAATTTTTGTTCTTCCTGGCCAGGAGATCTTTCATTGAACTGTCATTCTCGTCGAACCAATGTTGGTGGTTCCGGTCCTTGGGGCCGAGGACTGATTTTGCTGTCTCCGTCACCATCTCTCTAAACTGACTCCACTTCTGGGTTGGCCCACCGGTTAGTGGTCCATTGGCAGACAGCTTCTCATCAAGGGTGGTCTGGAACTTGCAAAGATACAGTGGCTGTTGGAGTCTGGCAGTGTTAAAAGCTGTTCTGATGATCTTAAGGCACTTGGGATGGTAGGGAGCAATATGTAGCTTCAATGTGGTGAGGACAAGCCTGTGGTCAGTCCAGCACTCCGCTCCTCGCATGGCTCTGGCGATGAGGACATCCTGGATGTCTTGGCAACGTACTATAACGTAGTCGATCATATGCCAATGGGTGCATCCATGTTGTCTTGTACTTGTTCGCCAGCCTGAACACTGAGTTTGTGATGAGGAGGTCGTATTCTGCACATTTGCTAAGGAGCAAGAGGCCGTTGCTGTTCACATTGCCAATACCACGTTTGCCTAGAACCCCTTCCCAGCGACTGTGATCGCAGCCTACTCGGGCATTGAAGTCACCGAGCAGGATTAGTTTGTCATTGGCTGGAATTGAGCACAGAACAGAGCTAAGGTCAACAAGGAGCTGTTCAATGGTCTCGTATTTGCTGGTCATGGTGGGTGCATAAGCGCTGATGACTGTTGCATGATGTTTGTGGCTGAGGGGCAGATGTAGCCACATAAGCCTTTCGTTGATTCCCACGGGCAGGTCGGAGATTTGTTTCAGGAAGCTGGACTTGACTGCAAATCCAACTCCATGAATCCTCTCTTCATCTTGCACTTTTCCTTTCCAAAAGAAAGTGTAGTCTCTGGTGGTTTCAGTCAGGGATCCTTCCTCCGCAAGACTGGTTTCACTTAGGGCTGTGATGTCGATGTTGTAGCGTGAAAGTTCCTTGGCAACAGGGGCTGTTCTTTGTTGGGGTCTTGCTGAGTTCTCTCTGTCCACGAGTGTGCGGACATTCCATGATCTTAACAGAAGTTTCTTTCTTCTCCTTTGAGTGTAACCGCATTGGCGGACGAACTGCCAACCGTGGCAAGCTGGCCGGTTGTCTATCTGTAGGGCAGGCAATGTTTAGGCCACCTTTTCTAGGCCCCTCCCTATCAAAGGGTGAGCAGTGCTGTCCTGAAAGGGCTGCTCAGTTGCCATTGGTGCTGCCTGACTCCTCTGCTGCCCTGGGTACAGAGAAGAACGACTACTTGTCCAAAGGCAGCCTACGTGCGGGTTTGTGACTATAACTCCCAGTGGTCACCTCCACCTATTGCTTCACCACTCTCCCATTGCCTTAGGCCTGTAGAAGACTGGTAGGAATTGAAAGTTGGGAGATGAATGTTGCACAATGTAACCAGTGCCTGAAAGATATTAAAGTAGGAAAGCCTTGCACAGAGACGATCCCACTCTCTCGGCCTCAGAAGTCAGGATCCAGTGGCACGAAGAATCGTTACATCTGGCAACTTCTTTGGCTGCATTGGATGGCCGCATCTTCTTAAGTGCTCTGCCACGCCCTACGCACTCCACAATGCGCTGCTGCAATGCCTTCTCAGCCGTTGAACCCCCGGGGTTTCCTCCGCCTGATCCACCGAAGCAGTCTTTGTATGCTGGGATGAGCAAATTCCTATCTCACCAAGGGTTTCAAACCTGTTGGCTACTCTCACCTGGTTTAGTCAGCCTGTCGAAGCTGTTGCCCGGGGTGTGGCCGCTGTCGCATGCGAACAGCTACGAGGAGCCACAGGTGAGAGCTGGGTGTTGTTGGGGACCAATAGATGATGAGCCACTCCAAGGAGTGTGACAAGCCCCCCATCTAGAGGTGCTACCCCTCTCATGCACCCCGATAGCATGGAGGTCTGCACTAACAACACAGAGAGCTGAATCCAATCTCACATTGATAGCTCTGCAATTTAAATTCAGCAAATAGTTTGGAAATTACAAATTAATGTTCATCCTGGTAACAATGACCATAAACCACTGGATTGTTATAAGAGCCCAGTTTGCCTACTAATATCATATGGGGAGGATATCTGCCAGCCTCACCAAATCATGTGTATGTATGACTCCAGATCACTGTTCCCTCTAAGCTGCATGGGTGTGCAGCCGCGCAGTAACTGAAATGCCCCCACACACATAGCCTTTGTTGCTGTCCAGCTCGAACCTGCTTTTATAAAATGTTGATCTAATTTAGAAATTATGCTAATATGTTTTTGAAATCCATATTATAATTGCAAAATACCCTGTAATTACTTGTATTCATGAATATAATCCATAAATTGTCTAAATAATAAACCTACCGCAGCCTTTACAATATTTTAGAGCTTCATTGTATTTACATTGTCAGTGTTTCAAGTTACAACACTGTTATAAATTGTAATGATAAACACAGAATGGAAGTAAGTAGCTCATTGTTAATAAATCACCGGCCCGCTGAAAGCCGATGCCATCTAATTATCATGCTTGTCAGTTGTTTTGACTTTCTGACATCATTTACTTGTGCTGTGAGTTGTGGTTTGTGTTTGTTCGATGCGCATATTACAAAAAAATTAAAGTGACGCGCAATTTTCAGGCTGTGTAGAAAAATTTTCTGCTCTGAGCAAGGGTTGGTCCTTGCTGCTGGAAAAAAAAATGGAGGGAATTTGCTCCAAATCCATAGCAACGTGATTTATTCTTAAAATGTTCTTTGAACTGGCCTGCCAAACCATTCTAATTCAGGAGCTTTTGGTGAAGGGAAGGAACTCTGGACTTCCAGCAATGCCAGAAAATGTATAAGTTAGCATGCATGGTGTGACCAACAGCAGAAGAAAACTTCATCAGCACTGCAGATTAATTCAATATTTAAATGACATTCATGACCCCTTGCAAGTTTGGTCTTGGGGAATTTCCAACAACTGTTCTGGTCATTTACTCATTTGTGCTACCTTTGTCTAATCATGTAAAATGAGGCTAAATTAATTTTCTGGCAGGTGATGTAATGGCATCAGCTCCAGACTTCGAGGTGAATGGTCCTCAGTTTGAATCTGGCTGGCTCCTTGCACGCTTTCCATCCATGTTGCGTTGAGCATCAAGCTAGCAACTTGGCCTCGCTTAAAATAAAACAGACAAATGCTCGGATAATGGCAAAATTACCACCTGATGTGAAAAGGTACATGAAAGGGAACAACAACGAGGCTAAATTAGTAAATTGGTTTATTATTGTCACGTGTACCGACATACATGCTATCCACATAGATCATCTCCTTACATCAATGCATTCAGGTAGTACAAGGGAAAATAAAAAAGAAAAGAATGTAGTGTTGCCATAGTGAGGTTGATTGTGTGGTCAATAGTCTTTATAACGGGGGGATAGAAGCTATCCTTGAGCTAATCCTTTTATTATAATGAAGCAATCAAATAAACTATAATAGGAATATTGTGCTTGATTGT
Source organism: Mobula birostris (assembly GCF_030028105.1). Classification (NCBI taxonomy): domain Eukaryota; kingdom Metazoa; phylum Chordata; class Chondrichthyes; order Myliobatiformes; family Myliobatidae; genus Mobula; species Mobula birostris. Next base: position 155,883,226 of record NC_092373.1, read on the forward strand.
TGGACATAATATAAAGCTGTATATATCTCCAGAGTGTCAGATGCATCTGCGGAGATTGGATAGAAGTTTATAAAACAATGAGATGCACAAAGAAGGCAGGCTGCCAGAATCTTTCTCCCAGAGTAGAAACCTCAAGTACATGAATTTATAATGAGAGTGCTGTGCTTAAAGGAGACGTGGACGTGTGAGTTTGTTTTTTTTTTACACTAAGTGTGGTAGGTACCTGAACAGACTATCGGGTGGTGGCTGGAGCTGATACTACAGTGGCATTTAAGAGGCTTTTATAGAAACACACAGGGTATGGAGGGATATGGATCAGACAGAGAGATTAAGTTAAGTTCAGAATTGTGTTCAACATAGATATATCAGGCCAAAGGGCTGGTTCCTGTGCTTCACTTTTTTATGTCCTGTGAATCCCCTGTTGTTTGAAGGAAATGTCCTGAATGGCAAGCAGTTCCTTAATATTTCCACATTTGTCCATTAAGTTTGCCTAATGCTATGCCAGTCTTGGCCAAAAGAGACAGGACATCAGTGAGAAGTTGAAGCTGCTCAAGGTTGCAAGTGGATTGTGTGCAACATGTGACCTTCAGCTGGGACCTTGGAAAGGGCATCCAATTATCTTGGAGTTAGGATGCAGAGCAAAAAGGCAAGGTAGGGCTCAGTTGAGCACAAAGAAAGTCGCCAAAAATATTTCATCAAGAGAACTTAAATCATGCATTCTTCTGGTTCTCAAATCTGATATACAGGTTTCCCCCGCTATCCGAAGGTAGAGCGTTCCTATGAGACGGTTCGTAAGCCGGAAGGTCGTAAAGTGAAGAAGCAATTACCATTTATTTATATGGGAAAAATTTGTGAGCGTTTGCAGACCCAGAAATAGCCTACCAAATTATGCCAAATAACACATAAAACCTAAAATAACAGTAACATATCGTAAAAGCAGGAATGATAGAATAAGTACACAGCCTATATAAAGTAGAAATACTTCTCTACAATCATTGCTGCACTGTTCTCTGTAGCGAAAATCTCACACAAGCGCTTTCGGCAGAAACACTCTCTCCAGTAACCTTCAAGCTATGAAGCTGCCAAATCATAAAAATACACAGCCTATATAAAATAGAAATAATGTATGTACAGCATAGTATCACTTACCGGAATTGGAAAGACAGCGCAGAGCACACTGATGATGGTGTGTTAGGCTGAGTCGTCGGAGGTTGGGGTGGTGCAGTGGCCCCTACCCTCCGGGCCGTCGACTGATACCGATCCGCGAAGCATGCAGGGATACAGCAGTGGCCGGGATGCACCCAGCACATCTTTAAGAACAAAGCCAAAATAAACAAGCTAATTAATTAGGTGCCGCCTGGCACGTAAATGTCGGCCCAGATCAGAGGCAACGCAATCGGCAATTGCCTCTGATCTGGGCCGACATTTACGTGCCGGGCGGCACCTAATTAATTAGCTTGTTTATTTCGGCTTTGTTCTTAAAGATGTGCTGGGTGCCTCCCGGCTACCACTGAATTCTCCACGAATGGGTATCTGTCCACGGCCCGGGGGTTGGGGTGGTGGGACACTGAGTTGTTATCTGTTTCCATCAGGGCAGGCAGGTCATCATCTTCTATGTCTGCCTACCTCGATGTCGAAGGTCGAGGTTCGTCGTCTGCTGTGGCTGATGTGGAAGGCTTGAAAAATGACAGTATGCTTGACTGCTAACCTCGCACATTTTTCTATCAGACAGTTCTTTGTAAGCACTCAAACCATCTTGCAAATATGCCCTAAACCGACATACCCTTTCAAAATTACAGTTGTACTCTTCTGCAATAATTGCAGCGAAAATCTCACGCAGTTGCTTCACGTTCAGTTCCTAGACAACTTCGCTTTCGGTCCGTTCGGATTCAGTTTGGATTGTTATCCTTTCCTCTTCCAATTGCATCAGCTCTTCCTCTATCAGTTCTTGGTCATGGGATGCCAAAACATCTTCAACATCATCTTCGTCAACTTCCACAAGCCAAACTCACTTTGTCCTTACTTCGTTCACCACGATCAAAACGCTTAATTATGTCTAGTTTTATGCTAAGTGTAACACCCTTACGAGCTCTTTTAGGCTTTTCCGATACCTTAGAACTCATCTTGCTAACGGATGCTTAAAATAAATCGACATAAAGCACAGATGCTCACAGGCACATGCTTAAGCAATGCCGGCTAGAATGCAGCTCTGGGGGAGGAGCGGCTGCTCGGGGCGTGCACTGTTTCGCGCACTGCTTTTTTTCGTAACAGTGAAAACACCTTCTGTTAGCGACAATAGGTAACTAATGTACAAACCTAAGTCTTTTGTAACAGTGAGGTTTCGTAAAGGGAACGTTTGAAAAGCGGGGGACACCTGTATGTATTTGTTGGATTAAGCAGCATTGTCACTGAGGCTGTTCTGAACCTGATCTTCTTATTTCTTTTACAGGCAGCACAGTCAAGGCAAAAAGTGAACAACCAAGTTCTAACCTTAACTGTATCTCCCATCACCAAACTACCTCAGCCCAATACCAAGCCCAGCACCACCAGAGATCGAGTTAAATCAGTCCCTTGTGTTCTTTCTCTGAAAATTGGAGTTCTTTTCACAAAAATTAGAGTTCTTTCCATTTAAGAGGTGAAAAAATACATTTCCCCCTTTTCCATGTAGCTAGTCATACAAAATTTCATCTCATTATGACTAAGCTCCTAGTGAAATGAGTAGCTATTTATAAGTCAGTCAGTAAATATATTTTAATCCTGTTTACCTAAATAAACAAGTCAAGAAAATAAACCTTCATATAGTGCTCCTCCTTAAAATAATGGCACTCCTGACCAGCTCACTGCAACATAACATAGCTTCATTCCCGTCGAACGGATGCCACAGACAAGATGTTCCCTGTAATTGAAAATCAATACCTTCTTTATTTCTGCAGAAATGTCTAAGTTCAGATACTCCATGCATTTCACTTCTCTGCAGACATTTAATTTAGCGGAAAGGACAAGGACAGCTGCATGGTGCCATAGTGTGTTATCGTCATCCTTTACTGCACCAGCAATCAGGCTTCAATTCCTGCCTCTGTTTGTATGTTCTGCCCATGATTGCAAAGAAACGTGGATTAGTAAGTTGTGGACGTGCTATGTTGGCTAGAAGCATGGCGACACTTGCACATCCTTGGACTGTGCTGATCATTGATTCAAACGACACATTTCACTATATGTTTCAATCTGTGTCACACATAAAGTCAGTCTTAAACCTAATCCCTATTGCAGCATCAAAACACAACATGTGGAAGAACTAAGATTGAAGCTTCCTAGAGAGAAGCCTCTTTTTCCTTGTGGATTTGAGCAGATATTCCAATCCTTTTCTATCTTTAAACACCTGGGGTTGAGTAAATATTGGTCTCTTTTACAGTTTGCCATGGTATATGTTGAAACATTCAAATAGGCACCACTCACTTAAGGGCTGCATCAGTAAAACTCCAGATAAGTTTAAAAAATTGAAATAACCAACAAGAAATTTTGGCTTATAGTGAAAAGGAGGGAAATGGCATTGGCTGGATTGTTCTTACAAACTTGATGAGTCAAACGGTCTCTGTACATGGTTATAACCTTTCTTTGATTCAACTAGTAGAAAGATCAAAAATCTCTCCCTTTTCTTCCTTTTCTATGTTGATTACTCTTCGATTTACTAGACCCCTTTATTCCTCGACTAGTTAGTAGATAAGAGACCTCGTGATCTTGAGAAGTTTTCAAGGTGAGCAGCAGATGAGGTTGTCTCCCATGCAAGTTTTCTCTGTGCATTCTACAGTGTTGGATTTGGTAGTTGGTAGTTCCTGAAGAAGCTAATTTTGGAAGTTTTACTGTGTATGTCTTTCTTTGTAGGACAAGTTAAAGGCCAAGGAGTATGAGTTGGTAGTTCCTGAAGAAGCTAATTTTGGAAGTTTTACTGTGTATGTCTTTCTTTGTAGGACAAGTTAAAGGCCAAGGAGTATGGACGTGATGATGAGGCGAAGGTGGTGGTATGGCAGGAGCGTACAAGACGTAAATTGAAACTGTATGATGAAGAAGCAGAAAGAGCTGCTGAGGCAATCGATAAGGTAAAGCATCCAAAATACAGGCTCCAGTAATTTAAAGAAAACATGATTCAGAACAAGACAACCTTCCACATATCTGATAGAGCTGACAGTCTCTGCTCAGTTTGGTCCCAGTTTGACTTAATGGCACATAATTCAAAAGTTAACCTGCGGGATATAAAATGTTGTTGCCCTGATTAAAGTCTCTCTGATGTTGGTAGTTGCAGTTTATCTTCTGAGTCTAAGCTGAATAATAGAACATCACCCCAATCTCAATTCTTATTCTGTACTAAATCACCACATTTTATTTTGTATCTTTAATTGATCATTTTGCCAGGAAATTCAGCCCCATTCAGAACTTTATACTGCTATAAAGGGGCATCATTGCATTGTACTTTGATATCAGTGGAATGAGTTTCAGTCAGAGGAGTAGAAAGCTGATTGCAGTTATATAGCATATTTAATGCCATCAATCAGTAATGAATTCATAGAATCGTAGAAATCTTCAGCACATTACAGGCCCTTCGGCCCACAATGTTGTGCCGACCATGTAACCTACTCTGGAAACTACCTAGAATTACCCTACTGCATAGTCCTCTATTTTTCTAAGCTCCATCTAAGAGTCTCCTAAAAGACCCTATTGTATCACTGTGGTTGGCTGTGCATTCCACACACCCACCACTCTCTGTGTAAAAAAAAAAAAAAAAAATACGGCTGACATCCCTCTTGTACCTTACTTCTAAGCAGTTAAGACTATGCCCCCTTGTATTAGCCATTTCAGCCCTGGAAAAAGTGTCTGGCTATCCACATGATCAATGCCTCTTATCATCTTTTCACCTCTATCACACCACCTCTTGCCCTCCATTACTCTAAGGAGAAAAGGCCAACCCTGTTCTCATAAGGTACATTCTCCAATCCAGGAAACATCCTTGTAAATCTCCTCTGCACTCTCTCTGTAGTATTCACATCCTTCCTGCAGTGAGGTGAGCAGAACTGAACACAGTACTCCAAGTGGGGTCTGACCAACGTCTTATATAGTTGTAACATTACCTCGTGGCTCTTGAGCTCAATCCCATGGCTGAAGAAGGCCATCACACCATACACCTTAACAACACTGTCAACCTGCGCAGCAGCTTTGAGTGTGCTGTGGATATGGACTCCAAGGTCTCACTGATCCTCCACCCTGCCAAGAGTCTTACCATTAATATTACACGTTTGTATATTCTGTCTTAATTGCTGGATAATTCTCAAAATCTTGTTGGTTCCATTCCTAATTTAAGAAACTCTTCCCTGAGTTTCAATGGGATGGGACCATTCAGCATTTGAGCCTGCTTCACGATTCCACTAAATCACTGGTGATCAAACAATAATCAGTTCCATTTACTGTAATGATTCCATTTATAGGATTAAATATGTACCAGTATTTGTGCTGAACATTTCAGGTGGCTCAATAGTGATTTTCTATTCTTTTCAAAATAGAGTAAGGCCATTTCATCCCCGTCAAATCTATACAGGTTTAAAGAGCCTCCCTTCGCCTCACTAATTTTCCTTGTAACCTTCACATTCATATCAATGTCTTGGGAGTTCTTCCACTTGCCTACACACTAAAGGCAATTTACCAGGGGCCAGTTAACTTAGGTTTTTTGGATGTGGGAAGAAAGTGGAGCACCCAATGGAAACCTGTGCAATCACGGGTGGTGGGGGGAGCATGCAGCACTGGAGATCAGGATTGACACTGCTTTGCTGGAATTATTAGGCAGCAGCTGCACCAGTGTATCTGTGAGAGCGTAACAGGCTTGTACTGCTCAGTGGGAAGAAGTTCATCCTGAACGTCACTCCTACATGGATCTGAAATTATCTTGTATCTGGTCTCCTCAATCAGGAAATGTCTTATGTCCCTGCAGCTTTTCAAATCAGGATAAATTATGCTTTAAAAAAAACACTACAGATGATGGAATCTGGAGCAACATACAAATGTTTGTACAATCAATAGGTCAATAGGTTGAGCAACATCTCTGAGGGAGGAGATACAAGAGACTTCAGATGCTGGAATCCTTTCACCCACAGATGCTGCTTGACCTGCTGAGTTGCTCCAGTAGGTTGCTTGTTAAATTATGCAATGCCTTAATCTTCAATACACTAGTGTCTACAGATGGAATGTGACTGATCAAAATGTTCCCTGTTAAAGGAATTTTAATTTAACAAATCCTAGTTAGTGACATCTCATTAAAATTATTAAAAAGATAAATATACACAGCCTCAGGTATATTTTATGAATGAATTGTATATTGTATACACCTGTACACCTGCTCATTAATGCAAATATCCAATCAGCCAATCATGTGGTAGCATTTCAGGTATAGAAACATGAAGACGTGGTCATGAAGTTCACACCGTAGGATTCTGATGCTTCTTGTAGAAGTCAGGAAAGAAAGATATAACTTGTTATTTCATAACTGTTTTATTAAGAGTTGATAGAACAAAGAAAAATTAAAACAGACAGTGATGGGGTATTCTACTAGTTGAAGAACAGAGAAACTGAAGGTGGCACCTAGGATAAAACAGCCGAGATGAGAACATTCCCATTTCAAGTCGAGAGATAAGGGTTGACCAATTAGAAAGCATTTACTCAGTACTGCAGTTCCAAGTTAATCAATGAGAAAACACTTATTTACTATATGCTGAACAAAGAACCATATAACATGAAAAGATGTAAGCATTCTGAAGGTTGCTTGGGATTGGAAAATGGACATGGACTTGGAAAAAAAGCCTGTGTTTCCCCCAGACATTGCAGCTACAACACTCCGGCCAGACATGGTCCTGTGGTCCACAACAGCCAAGCTGGCATATGTTGTGGAATTGACAGTACCATGGGAAGATGGTGTCAAAGAAGCTTATGAGAGGAAAAAGACCAAGAACTTTGAACTGGCAACTGAAGCTGCCAAGAATGGCTGGAAGACCAAGATTTTCCCTGTAGAAGTGGAATGCAGGGGATTCGTTGCTACATCTACGACCAGTCTATTGAGGAAGATGGAGGTGAGGGGTCATTCCCTCCAACAAGCAATCAAGTCTTTGTCAAATGCAGCAGAAGAAAGCAGCAACTGGATTTGGATTAAAAGGAAAGAGGACTACTGGGCTGCAAGATGAAGACAGGAGGGTATGGAACTGAGGGTGGTGTATCTGGGATGCCAGGTAGCACTGTTGAGCCCTCTGGAGACGTCATGAGCTTATCAACGAAATGTCAAAGAAGGAGGGTGCCCACCTGATGACTCCGATGACGTACCTACCCTCCCTCCTTATCACCACTCCAAGCCCACTGCCAACATCGAGAGTGCCAACGTAACACAGGGATTGAAACATCAAGTCCTAGTAGCTCTACAGAATCATACTTTCCATCTTTGTATCACCACGAGATGCATATTAAACTGTTATGTGCATACTGTATTCACTAGAAATCTTTGTAAGCAGTTACTTGTGTGTGTGTGTGTGTGTGTGTGTGTGTGTATATATAGTGTCTACTATATAAATATATAAATTATATAAAATACAAACAGACAGTGATGGGGTATTCTACTAGTTGAAGAACAGAGAAACTGAAGGTGGCACCTAGGATAAAAATTAATTGTTTAACTGCAAAGAAAATTGCCATTAAACAGCCTAATCTAATAACTAAAACAATCATATCCAACAAGACCAAACATCAGATAGGGGAAGAAATGCGATCTAAGTGACTTTGACCGTGGAATTATTGTTGGTGCCAGACAGGGTGGTTTGAGTATCTCAGAAATTGCTGATCTCTTGGGGTTTTCACACACAACAGTCTCTAGAGCTTATAGAGAAAGGTGTAAAAAGCCAAAAAAAAAACATCCTGTGAGTGGCAGTTCTGTGGCAAAAGTGCCTTCTTAATGAGAGAGGTCAGAGCAGAATGACCAGACTGGTTCAAGCTGACAGGAAAGCAACTGTAACTCAAATAACCACGTTTTATAAGAGTGGTGGGCAGAAGAGCATCTCTGAGCACATAACACATCCAACAAGCCCACGAACGTACACTCAGTCTCCACTTTATTAGGTACAGGCTGGTTTGTGATCTGGCATTTTGAAGGACCTCTCCTTTGGGATATGAGCTGTCTTCACTTCTAAACCCAAATGGTACCAACGTTTTGATAGTCCTGATTTGAAACTCTTGTCAGTTCAGCACTTGGTGATTGAGTCCCATGACTATCCGTCAGATAGGTACCGGATGGGTGGGTGTGGGAAATAGTCAAAAGTTGTCAGAATGTGCTTGTAATGCCCATACAATCATGTTCACTGACGTTGTAGGTGGTTTACCTCTGGTTAGGGTTATGTTGACAGTATGGAATTTTGAGAGTGTTACAGACTATCCAGCACCTGTGCAAATACGCAGTGTTACATGTATCCATTAATCTCTCCACAAGAAGGTAGATCTATAATAGAGGAAGGACCCAGGGCCCTGAAGTACAATAGCTTAAAATACTCAATAAATAGTCAAGAATTTGGGACCAATGAGGCCGGCGCAAGTTTCTGTTGTATCTTTGCAGCTGAGGTAAAAGGAAATTGCCTTTTTTTAAACTCACGAAAGAGCATAGACCATCAATTTTTTTTGCTGTTGATATTTCTGTAGCAGGCAATTTCCTTTTTACGAGGTCAAGTTGCTAGCTGGACGCTCAACCCAGCACGGATGGAAAGCGTGCCAGGGGAGCCGGCTGGGTTCGAACTTGGGAGCCTTCGCTCCGAAGTCCGGCGCTCGTGCCACTCTGCCACCAGCTGGCCTACAGCTGAGGTATTGAAGAATAAAGTCAATTAATAGTGTAATAAAAATAAATGAAGCTGCTAAGGTGCTATAAGCCTTGCCTTCCTACATTAACCATTTAGATTTAACCGCAGAGGTAATAATAGTGTAATTGAATATTAACTGATCCCAAAAATAGTTAACTACTCATTTTTGCATGTCCGATTACAGAGTATAAGAAAATACATGGGTCAGTGCTATTAACCTGAGCACTTGATTTGACAGAGCTAAAGGTCAGTCTGCATTGCAAAGTTCTTCTCTCTAACATCTGTTGATGTGTCGAAGTTGGGAGTGCAGTACCATTGACAAGTGAAGCAATAGTCAACATACTCATATCATTTTCAGTCAGAATCCTCAATCAGCAAGTACTTTTCCACCAGCAAGGTAGCAACTTAGTAGTAACCATTCAGGAAGTAGTGGCCTTGGTAGTGGACTCTATCTCAAGTTTCATGTTAAAAATAGGCAAATAAATTCCCAATTAACACTCTTCCTCAACCAATGTCTCGGTAGTCTTCCGTGTCACTAATGCCAATGAGAAAGTACTAAGAGGGTAAAGGATTAACTAGCTGGCCCAGGGTGATAAAGATGAACTCACTGGCCCAGTAGTGATTGCTCTGGACTAGTAAAGCCGTTGTGATTCTATGGGGCACATTTGGCATAGTTCATTATATTTAATTCAATAGCTACCACCTGAAGCATATCACCAAGGAAAGAATAAATGTAATACTTTGAAGTTCAGAAGTGTTTGCAACTCCATTTTCTGTGATGGTGTAATTATTAATTTTAAATCCATTAGCCCTGAAATTGCACCACAGGTGATCTGATACAAATGCTTCAGATTCACCATCTGCAATTACACTCCTACTGTTTCACTGGAGGTTTAGCTTATTTTTTCCAAAATTCATTGATGTACTGATAGCTCTGGGCATAATTATACTGCCATTATTTTGGTAAGCATCATCAGAAATGGTGGAAAGATTCTATCTCATTCGATGCAGGATTATTCCACAAATGTTAACGTTATAGAGCCACAGGCTGTTGCACAGAGGTTTCTAGCTTCCTTACAGATATCTATGTGATACCGTTTTACTTTTCACATTAAACACTGATAAGCTGTTGAATAAATAATGGTTCTTTGACTGTGTAAGTCCCAGGTGAAATGAGATAAACTACTACACAGGCAGTGGTCACTGTCATAGCATTCACCATTTTGAAAGCTCCACTTGATCACCAACAAATTACTCACCCGTGTGCAGGATTAATGGTTCTTTAAGTTGAACCATGTAATTTATAATATGTTTGTAAAACTTCAGTACAGAGAAATGAATAGTAATTATGTTCCATCACTTAGAGATCTATGAAATTGTATCTTGTTTGCGGATAGTGGGTTTACCAATGATATTATTGCTCATGTCTGTATGTCAAAGCAAAGCTAACAAGAATACCACATTAAGTATTTTAATGCTTAGCATCTCCAATTGCTAAATTATACTGGGAGAATTCAGACTAAGAAATATTGTTTGTCAGATTGCTGCAGCCATGAGATACCGGATGTCTGTGGAGAAAAGTTAAACAGTAACATAGAACATAGGACAGTACAGAACAGGAACAGGCCATTCAGCCCATAACATTGTGTTGAACCAGCTAAAAGCAAAGCAAAAATGCAAACACTAGTCCCTCCTACTAACACCGTGTCCATATCCTTCCATCTTCCTTGCATCCATGTGCCTATCCAAGCATCTCATAAAAGCCGCCAATGTATTTGCTGCCATCACCATGCCAGGCTATGCATTCCAGGCATCCACGACTCTCTGAGTAAAAAACTTACCCTCACATCCCCCTTGAGCCTTACCCCCTCTCATCTTCAATGCATGCTCCCTGGCATTAGAAATTTCAATGCGGGCAAACAGATACTTTCTGTCCACTCTTATCTATACCCCTCATAATCTTGTAAACCTTTTATCAGATCTCCCCTCAGCCTCTGGCGCTCCAGAGAAAACAACCCCAATAACATAGTCATTTAGCATACTCAAGCTGTGTAGGAATTGAGGAAGAAAGACATTCCTCTCTTAAAATTCTCAGGATGTCTCTGATACATTCCCAACCGTTGACTTTTCTAAGGTCTCATAACAGCAAATGAACAAAGTAACCATTTAAATATTATTTGCTGTCTTTGTTCACGTGATATTGATGTCACTGGCAATGTGATCTCTATTGCTTATTACTAGTAACAAAATGGAAAATTACAGCAGAATAAGCCATTTGGCAGAAGGAGTCTGCCCTGCCATTCAATACAATATATCTGCAGTCACCTGAATGTAAAGCAAAAGTGAAGTAAACTTCTTATCAATGTACAATTATGTACAACCAACCCTGAGATTCATTTTCTTGTGGGCATACTCAATGAATCCATAATAGAATCAATAAAACATCACACCAACTTGGACATTCAACTTGGGCAAAAGACAACAAACTGCAAATACAAAAAAAAGGAAATAATAATAAATAAATAAATAAACAATAAGTATCGAGAACATTAGATGAAGAATCCTTCAAAGTGGGTCCATAGTTTGTGGGAACATTTCAGTAACGGGGCAAGTGAAGTGATCCTCTTTGTTTCAAGAGCCTCATGGTTGAGGGGGCGGGGTGGGGGGTAATGACTGTTCCTAAACCTGGTGACATGAGTCCTGAGGCTCTTGTACCACCTTACTGATGGCAGCAGCAAGAAGAGAGTATGGCCTGGGTGCTGGGGGTCCCTGATGATGGATGCTGTATTCCTGCAACAACGCTCTGTGCTGATGTGCTAAATGGTGGGGAGGGCTTTATCCGTGGTGGACTGGCCACTTCTATTTCGTATTTAATATTGCAATAATATTTGTGTAATCTTACATATATGGTTTGATTAAGCATTCTTGTTTGTTTGAATAATTATTGGTTATGTGTAAAATATGTTAATTGCATACGTTATCATGCTACCACATGACATGTGCACCTCGCTTAAAGTAAACTGAATTTAGACCTGCATTTCAGACTGCCGTGCTTTCCTTTGAATTAGTTTAATGTTTTGAAGTTACCAAACATAACACTGGTGATGAGAAATTTTTTAAAACCAACCTGAGATAGCTACAGACCTTTTGAAGCACAGCAAATGTGTTTGAACTACAAAAAGCACAGCAAGGAACATCAAGTTTAAAAAAAACACCACAATACCTGTTCTTCTGAAGGGAGGACATGATTGAGTTTGCGAGTAAGGCAGTAAAGAGAGATTCAAGGGTTCATGATGAGTGAGTACCAGATGATAATAATCATAAAGAAAGCAGAAATGGCTGGATATGTTAGAAAAATTGACATATTTGATTACACCAAAGATAACTGGAATATGTATACTGAGCTAATTCAGCAATATTTTGAAGCAAATGGCCAATGAGAAAATGTACCAATTTTGCTGTGTTCATTTGGTTTAAAGGCGTACAGTTTGCTTCGAAGTTTGACTGCTCCAACCAAACTAGCAGAAGTGAGCTTGGCTGATATTATCAAAGTAATGAAGGGATATTTAAAATCAGTGCCATTGTTGATTGCAGAGCATTTTAGGTTTCATAAGCAGAATCACAAGGAAGAGGAGTCCATTTCAGTTTAGGTGGATGAATTGAAGAGATTGTCTGAGCATTGTCAGTTGGTAATGGTCTTATTGATGTACTGCAAGATTGTTTAGTTTGTGGAATCTTACAAGAAAGCATTCAAAAACGGCTCCTAACTAGAGAACAACTTACATTTGAAAAAGCAGTTGAAATTGCTGTTTCAGTAGAAACTGCAGAGAGAGAGACACATTTGAGTTGCAATCAGGAATAAAAGTGAGTGTGGCCAAAATTGCAGCATCTAAACAGAAACCAACTTGGCTGAACAAATTGTGTTACTATTGTGGCAGGGGCTTATATTCACTTAACAAGTGCAGGTGTAAAGTTGAAACTTGCAGAAAATGAAACATAGTAGGACACATACAAGGAGCATGCTGGGCAGATAAAAATAAATGGACTGCTCAGAGAAGAGAAAAACTAAAAAGTCAAGTTGCAGTTTCAAAAAGAGTATTAATCTCCATGCCGTTGGTGATAATGATGAGTGACACAGGACTGTATAGCCTTGAGATTTACAATGTGAAAATTAGCAATAAACAAGCAATATGGCTGAAGACACAAATGAATGGCAAATTAATTAATATGAAATTGGACTCAGCTGTTTCAGTCATTCCACAAAATGAGTTTGAACAGCATTTCAAAGATACTGAATTGAAGCCTTCAGGTAGCCAGCTAGGAATGTATACTGGAGAAAATAAAGCTCCTGTGGGAATGTCATTCGTAACCGTGAAATACAGCGAAGAACAAGCTACATTGAGTGTGTATGTGATTAAAAAAAAAACAGGAGGGCCAGCATTATGGGGTTGTGATTGGCTGGGATAACTACAACTTGATTGGAAATCCATATACTAATTGGATGACACAACTGAGTTCATGCTGTGCACCATAGATTGTTACCCGGCAGAGGGCAAACATGTATCTCTGTGCCTCTGGTTGGAAAACATATTGGACCAGGGAAGGATCAAGCTGCTCAGAAGAGTTGTGAAAAGGATGAAAGCAGTGGTCCAGCTACAACAGTTCTTGTTGACAAGATATCTGAGAAAGCTTCAACTAGGAGACAAAAAGCTGCTCGTAAATGATATGAAGGATTCATCAGAGAATGTTGTGGATGAGGAAACCAAGAGGCGATATCAGATTGTAAAAGGAGTAATAGAAGGATTAATAAGAAAATACTCCAGTGAAGTTAATAGATCTTCCCAAGATCAAGATGCAAACTAGAAGAAAAAAAAGGAGTTAAAAGATGGAGAGAATGTAAGTAAGAAAGGAAAGATGTAAAAGAGAGAAGGAACATGAGAAAGAAAAAGAAAGGGATGAAGTAGATCCAGAGAGCGAAAAGAAAGAAGATGTCCAGAGCTGCCTGAAACACTTCCTGTAGTCACAGTGTCAACTCCTACAACAACCTGGAGGAGGCCTAAGAATCTGTGATTGTTTCGCAGCCACAAGTCTTACTTGCCAAGCAGAGTGATCACCCTTGTCAGAAAAGACATCATCTCACAAGAGTAAGAAATATTCTACAGCGATTAAATCTTTAGGCCTGAAAAGGACAATTTTAAAATTTACTATGCTGAGGATATCTGTATATAATAGCTGTATTGTATATTGCGTATATAGTTGAGTTTATAGCAATGCAGAGGGGAGTGTTGTGTATTTTATATTTCAATAACATTTGTGTAATCTTGTGTGGGATATATATATTTTTACTTGATTAAGTGTTCTTCATTTAAATAAATTAATTACAGGTTATATGTAAAAATAGGGTAATCGCATGTCATCACGCTACCATGTGATACATGTGTGTGTTGCTTAAAATAAACCCGAAATTAGATGCATGTCAGACTATTGTCTTTTCCTTTAATGTTTTGAAGTTACAACATGTAACAATATCCACTACTTTTTGTAGGATTTTCTGTTCAAGGGCATTGGTGTTTCCATACCTGGCTGTGATGCAGCCAGTCAATATACTCTCACCACACTTCTATAGAAGTTTGTCAAAGTTTAAGATGTCATTCTGAATCTTCATAAACACCTAAGAAAGTAAAGGCACTGCCCTGTTTTCTTCATAATTGCACTTATGTGCTGGATGGACCCAGGACAGGTTCTCTGAAATTATAACCTGAGGAATTTAAAGTTGCTGATCCTCTCTACCTCTGATCCTCCAATGAGGACTGGCTCATGGACCTCTTGTTTCCTCCTCCTCGATGTCGGTGACTTTGAATGAGAAGTTGTTATTATGGCACCACTCACTCAGGTTTTCAATCTCTCTCCTGTATGTTGATTCGTCACCACCTCTGATTTGACCTGTGACAGTGATGTCAGCAAACTTGAATATGGCATTAGAGCTGTGCTTAGCCACATGGTTGTACGTGTAAAGCAAGTAGAACTGGGGGAAAGCACACAGCCTTGTGGTGCACTTGTGCTGATGTACATCGTGGAGATGCTTTGCCAATCGGAACTGACTGAGATCTGCAAGTGAGGAAATCGAGGATCCAATTGTACAGGGAGATATTGAAGCCAAGGTTTTGAAGCTTATTTATTAGTTTTGAGGGGATGATAGTATTAAATGCTGAACTGTAGTCGATAATGAGCATCCTGATGTATGTACCTTTGAGTGACGAGCCAATGAGTTGGCATCTGTGGTGAACCTGTTGTGCCAGTAAGCAAATTGGAGCAAATCCAAGAGACTTCTCAAGCAGGAGTTGAAATGTTTCATCATCGGCCTCTCAAAACATTCGGTATTACTGTGGATGCAAGTACTACTGGACAATAGTCATTGAGGCAGGTTACCATGTTCCTCTTTGGCATCAGCATAAGTGAAGCTTGCTTGAAGCATGTGAGTACCTCAGCCTGCCAAAGATCTTAGTGAACACATCAGCCAGTTGATCAGCACAGGTCTTTAGTGCTTGAGTAGGTACCCCATCTGGTCCTCTTACGTTTTGACGGTTAAAGCGAGCACAGAAAGCATTGAACTATTCTCAAATCGAAGCCATGTTGTCACCTCTGTCATTTGACTTTACTATATAAGAGGTGATAGCATTCAAGCCCTGCCACAACTATTGAGCATCAATGGTTGATTCAAGTTTGGCCTGGAATTTCTACTTTGCCCATGAGATGGCTTTCCAGAGATCGTACCTGGACCTTGTGTAACTTCCTTGGTCACCAGAATTGAATGCCCCTCAATGGACTGCAGATCTCATGGTTTGTTCAGGGCTTCTGGCATTTTATATTTAGTAATCTATCTACTTTGTAAAGGTATTCATTGACTTGGATTCCAACACCTTCTGAGGAAGAGAATACCATAAGTTCACTATCCATTGGATGAAGAATCTTCTCTTCATCTCAGACCTAAATATCATATCCCATTTCCTGAGACTTTGACGCTGGTTCAGCAAAGGGAAAGCATCCTTCCCACCACTATCAATTCTTCATCCAATCCCAGCCCCATCTATGTACCTTAAATACTTTTGCATCTAATAATCTACCATCTTTCATTGTAAGGGAGAAAAAGTGGTTATTGTGCAATCTTTTCAGGTGATGAAGAGGTCATTATAGAATAACTGGCAGAGTTTGTGTGCTGTAAGGTGGGTATGAACCTTTTAGCTGTGCTAGATGTGTGAAGGAGCATATGAATTTTAGGGACTTGACCTAAATCAGTAGACACAGTTGGTCACCACAAGTGTGATGAAATCAGCACTAGTTATGCAGGTGGGACATTGCATAAAATATAAATTGATCACTCAGACAAGATCACCGAATTTCTTGTGATGTTGCATTGATCATTGATTGAGTCAGTAATCCTCAGGGCCTGACTGCTGAATCAGATATCTAAAAATGTCCTGAAAACTGTGTAGCACTTCAAATGTTTTTTTTTTGTAATATGTGTTCTATGAACATTTGGAATGAAAATTGAAAAATCATGCATTTTAATTGTATGTATTAATTGAAGGGAGTAATGAAATTGTATGAAATTGTAATGAAATACATAATTTAATTGTATGTATTAATTGAAGGGAGTACAACAAAGAAAATATTTCACATTTTGTAAACTTTTTCTCATCTGTGTTTATTACAAATCCATTGTTTATAAACACTGTCCAGATTAATTTCACATCCCAATACGTCTTAATGCTCTTTAGATCATCCAAATGTACCACTTCTAGTCTGTTTTTGAATTTACATTTGATTAATTTCATACTGCATCTACATTCACAGTCAGCACTCAAAGCTTGAAATGTTCCAACAATGTCGACAAGAATTGACAGTTCTTTACATTCTTCATTCTAAGCACATAGTTCAACATATCTTAATGTTTTAATTGAACCATTCTTAAATTTCTCAGAAACTACATATTTGAAAAATTTGATATTTTTGAGTCAATGCTTTAGTTTGTTATAGTAATTGAGTATTTTTTTTTGTCATAGAACCTTCCCTTTTAAAAATCCTTGTGCATTTTTTTGTGTGACTGTATTTTACTGATATCTTATACAGTATGTTCTTTCTGTCTTGTATGTGCCCTGTGCTGTGTGTGACTGTTGTACTGTGTTTTGCACCTTGGCCCTGGAGGAACGCTGTTGCATTTGGCTGCATCCATGGATATTCTTGTATGGTTGAATGACAATTATATTTGAACTTGAAATTCAGAATTGGTTGTGTTTGCAACAGCAAAAAGGTCAAAAGCTTACCATTCTCTGAACTCATCATTAGGAACTCTATTATGCAAATGATTATACACACGTTGACAATGAGCTACAGACTTCCATTCTGTGTGCATTGTTACAATTTGTAACAGTGTTGTAATGTGTGTAGCTCTGATGATGTAAATACATTGAAGCTCTAAAATGTTTCAAAGTAAAGGTTGTGATATGTTTATAGTTTAGAAAAATTATAGATTATTTATTAACACAATAATTACAGGGTATTTCATGATTATATTAACATAAATTTCAAGATTATATTAACATTATATTAAAGAAAATTCTAGCTGTGTGGCAACAAAGGCTATGTGCATGGGAGCATTTCAGTTACTGCACGGCCATGCACCTGCAGAGGTAAGAGGGAACAGTGCTCTCTTGGCTACCGCGGACACAGACAAATTCAGAGGTTTGGCAATCTTTTTCTTTACAAGGTCTCTGGAAACCCTGGAGCTCACCCTGTCAGTCTCCAGTGCTTTCAGCATTAGATCTTCTTGCTGAATGCTGTGTCCCAGCCACAGTACACCTCCCCTTTAAGAGCTGTGGGCAAGATTTAAATGCAGCTTGTTACTTTTGATGCTGGCTTCCTGCTGATGTAGTCAGCCGAACCAACGTTGTGGCGAGCACAGACTGGATGTCATATTCACTCAAATGAACAGGCAGCACAAGCTGGCGGCTTGCCTGCAGTGCAATCAACTGAAGAAAATTTCCCCTATTATGTCGACAGAATGCAGTTAATGGTAATTGGGGTATAATATTGCTAAAATATGAGATGAGTGAACAGTGAAGATTTTAGGAGATTTCTTGCTTGTATTTTCTAAGCTCACACTCCTTTTAGTAAATAACAAGAAAGTATCTAACCTTGCTGTTACTTGTGCAATTTACTTACTTACTTGGGAACTTACTCTGGCATGTCCACCATTGTGTGAATTGGAAGTGTCTTTAAACCTTTCAGTGACCTTCAGTTTCAAATCATCCACATTGTTCTTGCTTCTCTTGGTGATTTTCTTTGAGTACTACTGCTAAAAGCAGAGTACACTTTGCAGTCTGCTTGTCTTCCATCTGACTGACAGATGTTGTTTTTTTCTCTGTTGAACAGGCGTGAAAAGCCATCGATCCCTGTATCTGTCAGAAAGATCAAGACTGCCTTTTCAGATGCCTTGGCTATTTCCTCCCTGGCACTAAACCATTGAATCTACTGGTGCAAACTCATCCCCCTCCCCGCCTTCACAACTTTCCAATTAGCCCCTACCTCCTATTTCAAAGTTCAAAGTTCATTTATTATCAGAGTATGTATACTATATACAACTTGAGATTTGTCTCCTTGCAGGCAGCTACAAAACAAGAAACCCAATGGAACCCAAAAACAAATTGTGCAAACAATAGAAGTAAACAGATAACATTCAAAACTGAAATTTAGAACAGTGAGCTTGCAGCCGTCACTGCAGCTGATCTAGGAGCCTGTCAGTTGCAGGCCACAGCCTCAGTTCAGTGTAGAGATGAGTAAACGTTGCAGAGCAGCAAGCTGAACACTGGCTTGTCCTCGGCTCCAGTCTCAACTCTGACCTTTTCAATGCAGCCTGGTGCTTAAATCGGTCAAACAGCAGGTTGCTGCTCTCTCCTGGTCCTGGACCCTGCCACTTCAGTATGCTCTCAGGCCTGTTACCCAACCTTTCCAATTTGGCCCAGCACTTTAATCAATCAAACCTCGGTTGCTCCTCGCTCTCAGGCCCAGGTCCTGCTGCCTTGCGTTTGACTCGTCTTGGTGCTGTCGCTTCGAATTTCCTCCAAGTCTACTCCAGCAGCCAAACATTTTCTCATTCCTCGATCTCGGGCCTGGGCCCCGCCACTAAGCTGCAACCACCCTGCACCTTCGAGACTTCGGTTCATATTGCAAAAATGCCAGGTCATACAGGTGATCCAAAGGCTCGACTCCAAAAGAGAAGTTACAGGCTACTCATTGTGGTGATCATTTTTGAGGAAAAGTATGATTAATAAAGTAATTAATAGTTGTTTTTGCTGCGAGCAAGATGCAAGATGTCACTGTGCTTCACCAGCGCCATCTTAAATGCTCAGCCTAGCCCCGACCCATCATCCCTTGCTGGGTTCCATATTGCTGATACTGTGAAGAAATCTCCTGGCACATTTACTCTGAGTAAAATTGAGAACCGAATATGTTCTAAGTTTTCATGTTTGAACCTTTGGAATCTTCTCTTTAAGCTTTTGTGTGTGGTAAACTATCCCTCCTCCTCCCTGACACCATGTTTCTCGTTTACTATCCATTTGCTGCCAATTTTGCTTAGGCTGTTCTCCATTGAGCTGTAGCCATCAGCTGACCTACAAATGCTTCTGACCTGCTTTATTAACTCTCACATCCAAGGATTTTTCTGTCTACGAGCTTCTTTATTCCTCAGCTGCACCTGACAATTTAGCACTGAGATGAGGAAAAATTTCATTATTCAGTGGCTGGTGACTCTCTGCAATTCTCTACCTAGAGGAGATGCTCAGTCTTTGTATTTATTCAAATGGTTTGATAGATTTCTGCACTTCAATGGGATTAAGAGATACGGAAATAATGCTGGGAAATGGTGCTGACAAAAGATCAACAATAATCTTAGAGTTATAAAGCACAGATGTAGGTCCTTTGGTATGCACGTTCCACACAGTTGGTACTGGAGGTCAAAACAGAACCTAGGGTCACTGGAACTGTGAGACCCCAGTTTCATATAAAAACAAATCTGCTGGAGATACTCAGTGGTCAAGCAGCGTCTGTGGGAGGAAAGGAATTGAAAATTAGAAACAGGCATCAGGACTAAGAGTTGTTGAGAGGTGAGATGGCCAATATAAAGGGAAGAAGGGAGGTGGTGAGACAGGAATCCAAGGTTGACTGAGGAAAGGTGTAAGAAGTCAGGCAGGTTGTGCCGGGAAGGGAGGGATGGAGTTGAGAACATGGAGGGGAGACTGTAGGGAGAGGAGGCGATTTAAATGCACGTACCTGAGGAGTCTAGAAACAGAATTGGAAGCCACTGTGAAGCCATATACTGAGGAAGGACATGTGGCTCTAGTATGGACTCCTGGTAAGGATGTGGTGAAAAAGCCAGAGAGCAGTGAAAACCTGTGTGAGAGAGTCTCACAGAACTCCCATCAGAGACAGGAGGGATACTTCACCAACTCTGCTACTGTATTGTCCATGATCTTCATGAATTGAAGAGAGGGTCAAAATTTTGCTGTCATTTTTTTGCACCTTAAAACCTTTTGTAACAGTGGTAATGGATGTTTGGAGAGCAGGTTAGGATTTGGAGTTTAAGTTGTATACAGTGGTGTTATTCCCCAATGAAGATTGTCAGGTATGGACCGAAAAATCAGCCCTACATTGACCATATTAACCTCAAAGGAATCACATTTCAGAACCACATTTAGTGAAAATGTGTTGCTGTATCACATTCGTAGCAAAACTAAATCCTATCTCGACAGTTGAAGATTAATGTTAACCAGGGCAGCGGTCAGAGACAACTGAGACCTCTTCAGTATTGCTCTGAACTTCATCCTTGTCAATGTGCAGATTCTCTGTAACTTCCTGGCTCAGTGGCATGAATCCTGTTAAAGTGAACAATTACAGCTAAAATGGTGCTTTCTTTCTGAAATTAATATTTATACAGTGATGTTTAGAAACACTTGGTAGTCATTCAGAATCTAGGGAAGGTTATACAGATCATCTGTTGAAGCTTCAGTAATCCAACACCCCTAACTAGCAATTGAATTATCATAAGCAATACAAAATTCCCTAACCTCAATTCCTTTTCAAAGTCCTATCAAAATCACTCACACTACACTCCAGTTCCAGGCACATCGCTTCCCACAAAGGAAGCAACATGAAACTTGAACAAATTGATCTTGATTTGCAGCAGAATTTCTGCATCTCATTACTTCTGAAAGGATTTCAAGCATTGGGGGAAGAAAAAGACAAGCATTTCTCCACTAAATCTCCAGGCACAGAAATTTTACTCCCTTGTGCAGTCTGGAAAGTTCTACTTGAATTGTTATTGTAAGCAGAACATATGCATTGATGTGTAACTGCAAATTCTTTCTGCATACTCATATTTTTGCCAGTCTGACTTGTCACCACTGTGAAAGAATGAGTCCATTCAACAGATTGTTTGTGGGATGGCTTTTTGCTGGAGCAATCAAATATTACTCGTACTGATTTGTTCTCTTCCCCAGAGCCATGCATCTTTCTCCTATTTAAATATTTATCCACTTTGTACTTTAAAGCTGTGATAATCTCTTCCTCACTTTAAATGCTGGGCAAAGCACCTTGTCTTCCAAAGGCAATCTGTGAGGGAAATATTTTTCTTACACCCGCTCTCTACTGTCTCTTAACTTTCAATCGAGCATTTTCACAATTGACTTCTTAATTAAGAAAAGTTGTCTTTCCTCATTCCCAAAATAGATGGAAAATAGAGAAATGCAAGTCAGACACATTAAGCTTGTTCCTGAACTAACACTGTAAGATGTATGGTAGCAAGTCCGCAGTCTTGTTTTTACAGCTTTCTCAAACTTTATTTCTACCAGCTTCAACAGAGGGATGTCAAGTGGCTGGTAACTCACTAGCACCTACTTTACTGCACCCCGAATAGCATGAGCCACTCTACTTCTCGTTTTCTGAAAATTCACATCTCCACCCCTCCCCTTGCGTTTGTCAGCTATTTGCCTCCATTAAAAATTTATTTTGGTCTACAAATCTTCCCATTGGTAGATTTAAGGAAAAGGCTGATAATGTGTTCAGAATTATCCTTCAGCTAAGAGAACTACTGGTATTCATCCCTCCCCACTAATCTTCCTTCCTCTCAGCAGCCCAAGTGTTACACCTGCTCATTCACCTCCATTTAGGGCCCCAAGCAGTTCTTCCAGGTGAGGCAAAACTTCACCTGTGAATCTGCTGGAGTCACCTATTGTATCTGGTACTCCCAATGCGGCCTCCAGTCCATCAGCCAGAACTAGAACTCCCCGGTGGGCAAGCATTTTGATTCCAATTCCCATTCCCATTCTGACATGTCAGTCCATGGCCTCCTCTTGTGCCAAGTTGAGACCACCCTCAGGGTGGAGGAACAA
Source organism: Mobula birostris (assembly GCF_030028105.1). Taxonomy (NCBI): domain Eukaryota; kingdom Metazoa; phylum Chordata; class Chondrichthyes; order Myliobatiformes; family Myliobatidae; genus Mobula; species Mobula birostris. The sequence goes on from NC_092373.1 coordinate 155,905,541, forward strand.
CACCATATATTCCATCTTGGTAGCCTCCAACCTGAGATGGCATGAATATCGATTTGTCCTTCTGGTAAATCATTTTTTCCTCCCCCTCCCCTCTTCTATTTCCCCACTCTGGCCTTTTACTCGGGTCCCTTCCTCTGTCCCCTTCTCCCTTGATCCACTTTCTTCTCCTATCTGATTCCTTCCTCTCCAGCCCTTTATCTTTTCCACCCACCTTGCTTCACCTATCACCTTCTAGCTAGCTTCCTTCCCCTCCCCCCACCTTTTTATTCTGCATCTTCCCCCTTCCATTTTAGCCCTGAAGGAAGGTCTCACTCCAAAGTGTTGACTGTTTATTAATTTCTGTAGATAATACCTGACCTGCTGAGCTCCTCCAGTATTTTGTGCGTGTTACTGGTATCAAAGTCAAGTGTAATTGCTTGGCTCGTAGTGATGCTAATTATCAGAGAATTGCAACTCATTTTATGGAGGAGAGGCCCTTGCATACCAGTGGCACTCAGACAACACACAGAAAATGCTGGAGGAACTCAGCAGGCCAGCCAGCATCTATAGAAAAGAGTACAGTTGATGTTTTGGGCCAAGACACTTAGAGTTGTGTTGTTTGGATTCTTGGTTACCCATGAAAACAGGTTTGAGGTAATGATGCAGATTTCAAACTTTTATAGATTACAGCGGTAGAGCAGTCATGCCTGAGGGGATGTCACTGCCCTACAGCAAGGAAAGCTGATGATGGCTGTGGTAGGATTGGTTGCCTGAAATTCTATCAGACATCCACATCAGAGGACTCGATTCAGGTTTGTCACTGTTTGCTTGTTGCCCATGTTTAATGATGTCTCCAAATTTATCAAGATAATAACTTCTTCATTGACCTCCCAGAGCAGCAGACACTACCACTGCCTCGAAGAATATTATAGTGACACACTACATTATTTATGTTCCTTAATATTTCAAACATTAGTCACATTTCATACTGTTCATATCATATTTTTCTATCTAGAAATAAGTTCTTGTGGTGAATATCATAATAAAATGCCACCTAAATGTCATTCTAGGTTTGTGCTAAGATGTTTCATCAGAGAGCTAATCAGATGAAGGTTCTGGAAGAAAAATTAGGAGTCTGCATGGCCTCAATTCAGCTCAGCCGAGCTGAAAGGCGAGTGAGAGCCCTAGAGATTCACACTGCAACTCTCAACCTGCAAACGCAGCTCTTGGAAGAAATGGCCAAGGCGGGGTTAAAGTGCGAAGCAGCATGCACTGAAGTTGTTCAGGAGCACATTTCTGTGAGTGTTATTCAAAGAGCATTGTATACAGCGTGAAATCTGATTTTGGTGTTCATTGAATACCTACTCTTACCCCTTCTGAATTATTTTGAATCTCTGCCAGTTACGAAAGATTAATATCAGCTTTCTTAAAATTATGGAAATTGTTTTAAGACTTTGTACCACAGCAACTCCAAAAGAGATGGAGGAGAACTTAAACAGATTTCTTTTTCTGCATCTGTATTTACTCAGGAGATAGACACAGTCTATAGAAATCAGGCAAAGCGACAATGTGTTCATGGAGTGTGTACAGATTACAGAGAAGGAGATGTTTGCTGTCTTGAGAAATATTAGGGTGTATAAATCTGCAGGGCTAGACAAGTCATTCATCAGACTCTCTAGGAGGCTCATACTGAAATTGCAGGGGCCCTAGCAGAGGTATTTAAAATATCCTTAGCTGTGGGTGAGATGCCGCAGGTTTGGAGGGTAGCTAATGTCGTTCCGTTGTTTAAGAAAAGCTCTAAAAATAAGCCAGGAATTTATAGACCAGTGAACCTGATATCAGTAGTGGGAAAGTTATTGGAAGTTATTCTAAGGGACTAAATATACTAGTATTTGGATAGACAGGGAATGATTAAGGATAGTCAATATTGCTTGGTGCATGTTAGATCATGTCTAACCAATCTTACGGAGTTTTTTGAATAAGTTACCAGAAAAGCTGATGAAGGCAAGGCAGTGGATGTTAACTGCATGGATTTTAGCAAGGCCATTGACAAGGTCTCATATGGGAGGTTGGTCAAGAATTTCAGTCACTTGGCATTCAAGATGAGTTAGTAAATTGGATTAAACATCGGCTTCATGGGAGAAGCCAGAGAGTGGTAGTAGATAGTTGCCTCTACTGTGACTAGTAGTTTGCTGCAGGGATCAGTGCTGGATCCATTGTTGTTTGTCATCTATATTAACAATCTGGATGATAATGTGGTTAACTGGGTCAGCAAATTTGTTGATGACAACAAGATTGGGGATGTACTGGACAGCAAGGAAGGCAATCAAAGTTTGCGGTGGGATCTGGACTAGCTGGAAAAATGGGTTGAGAAAATGACAGATGGAATTTATTGCAGACAAGTGTGATGTGTTTCACTTTGGGAAGACGAACTAGGGTAGGACTTGAACGGTGAGCAAAAGGGCACTGAGGACTGCGATAGGACGATCTGGGAATATAGATCCATAATTTCTGGAAAGTAGCATCACAGGTAGGTAGGGCTGTGAAGAGAGCTTTTGGTACATTGGCCTCCATAAATCAAAGTATTAAATACAAGAGTTGGGATGTTATGTTGAAGTTGTATAAGACATTGGTGACACCTAATTTCGAGTTTTGAATGCACTTCTGGTCATCAACTTACAAGAAAGATGTCAATAGGATTGAAAGAGGCAGAGAAAATTTACAAGCATTTTAGAACTTAATTCCCTAAAGCATAGAAGAATGAGTGGAAGTTTGATTGAAGTATACAAAATTATGAGGGGTATAGATAGGATCTATACAAGCAGACTTTTTGCACTGAGCTTAAGTAAGACTGGAACTAGAAGTCATGGGTTAAGGGTGAAGATTGAAATGTTAAAAGGGAACATGAGGGGAAATTTATTCACTCAGCAGGTGGTGAGAGTGTAAGCAAGCTGCCAGTAGAAATGGTGGATGTGGGTTTGATTTCAACATTTAAGAGAAATTTAGATTGGTACATGGATGAGAGGGGTACAGAGGGCTATGGTCCAGATCTGACCCTGCAAAATTCTCAAAATTCACTGGAAATTTAGGCAAAGCTTGAGAATACATACCACCCGAGTCAAGGACAGCTTCTGTCCAACTATTATCAGAACTGACCTCTCATAAGCTAAAAATGAACTCTTGATCGTGCAATCTTCCTCATTGTGACCTTTGAAATTTATTTGTCTACCTGCAGTGCCCTTTTGCTGTAGCTGCAACCTTATATTCTGCCTTCTGCTTTCTTCTTACTACCATGATATAATAAATGTATGGCATGATCTGTTGGGATGGCACATAAAATAAAAGGATTTCACTGTATCTTAGTACGTGTGGCAATAATAAACCTATAGCAGTATTGTTCACCCCACTGAGAATGTGATTGGTCCCTGTAAAGCAACACTGTCACTTTCCACAAATCCTCCTCTCTCAAGAGCCTATTTAATTCCCTTTTTGATGCCACTCGTTCTCTTTTCATCACTACTGCATAAAGACAATTTTTTCACATTTCCTTGTTTATTTTTAACTTGAACTGTTGTATCTACAGTCTATTGTCCATGAACTATCTACTAATGGAAAGAGTTTCCTTTTACTCTGAACAAGATTTGTTCACACATCTTTTCTCAAATTTCTTTGCACCAAGGAGCACAACACTCTAACCTTCAGATAAAATCCCACATTCCTAGAAACGATCTGTGTATGACTGATCCCACTATCCCAAGATGTCAGGGAAAATGAGCTCACAGGAATAGAACTGACAGCACTGTAACTCTACCGACATTTGTTCTCCCCCTTCCCATGGCTACTGCATACTGTTTCTCCTACGTAATAATAATAATCACACTAATTCTCTTCCCTTTTGGGTGGGATTTGCAAAGTTGCTGTAAATTCTGTCTCTGGACTGATGACATTAAATATCAAGATATCTGGCAATTGTCATGAAACATATTTAAGAGCTTGCTTTGCACAAAATGATGGGCACATTTTTTTTTATCTAAAACAATAACCACACTTTAAAGGTGTTGATTGGAATGACATTAAATCAGGATAAAAGGTGCTTCTCTAAGATCCTATCCTTTTTTTTCGTGGTGAACAACTCCCCTGTGGGTCAGAACAGCAATCTGTGGATCAATATTCACCTGGTTCTGAATGCAAATCTAGAAGTTCCTTTTCTGGGAAACTTCAGTGTAGGCATCTGGTCTCCAGGCTGCATGTAACATAAAAGGTTTAGACAAGAAAAAGCCATTGAATGCGCCAAAGCTTCTCACGCCAGTCACCTATATTTACATCTTCAAATTTATCTAGAAATTGTTAAAATATTTATAATTCCTTTCCAGTGAATAAGTTGCCTTTTAAAATATTTTTTCTTCACTTATTATTAATGTATTTTGTTCCTGCCTTCTTCTCAAATCATTAACTAATGGTCACAGTGTAATTTGATTTGATTTATTTTATGTTTTTTTTATGTCCCTCTGGTCACCCCCTTAACCAGCAGCGTTCTCAATCAAAACATTGATAATGGGTAAGAGCAACACACACAAAATGCTGGAGGAACTCAGCAGGTCAAGCAGCATCTGTGGAAATAAGTAAACAGTTGACGTTTCAGGCCGAGACTTTTCATCAGGACTGGAAAGGCAGGCGGGAGAAGCCTGCTTGAATGAGAAGGTGGAAGGAGGAGCAGAAGTACAAGTTAGAAGTTGATAGGTGAAGCCAGATGCATGGGAGAGGGCAAAGGAAGTAAGAAATTAGGGTGTAATAAGTGGAAAAGGAGAAGGGCTGGAGAAGAAGGAATCTGATAGGAGGAGAGTGGATCATTCGAGAAAGAGAAGCAGGAGGGGCACCGAGGGGAGATGATAGGCAGGTAAAGAGCAGAGGTAAGAGGCCAGAGTGGGGAAATGAAGCTGAGGGAAGGGGAAGGGAAAATAAATTACCGGAGTTGAAGAATCGCCATTCATGCCATCAGGTTGGAGGCTACTTAGAGTCGGAATATGAGGTGTTGCTCCTCCAAACTGAGAGTGGTGTCATCGTGGCAGAAGAGGAGGCCATGGGCCAACATGCGGGATGGGAATTTTAATTCCACATCCCATTCCCATTCTGATATGTCTGGAACTGGGTTTAACCCCTCCTTCACCGACACCAATCCGGCTGAGATAAACCTCTTTTGGCCCTTCCTGAACTTTATCAGACCTTTTCTCCCCTAGGGGTTTGTTTACCAGCTCAATACAGCCAGTCGGAGTCGTTTTTCCTTTCCCCGTCTCCTTCTTTGGGGCAAAGCACCTGGACGCAAAGTGACCGGCTTTCCCACAATTACAGCATATGACCCCAGGAGACTTCCTACCAAACTGCTTCCGGTCTTCCTTATCCTTCTCACTAGTCCCTGGCTTACTTTCTGGCTTTTCTGGCGGACTCTCTCCGCCCTCTTGACTACCCTTCTGGTAGCTTTTACTCAGGGTAAACTTCGCTTTGTGCATTAGCGCATATTCATTCGCTAACTTAGCAGTTGCGGCTAAGGTTTCTGCCTCTCTGTCATCTAGGTAGGGCTTCATACCTTCAGGGACACAACCTTTAAACTGCTCAATCAGTATTAGCTGTAGCAGTCTGTCATAATCCCCATTGACCCCTTTTGAGGCGCACCAACGCTCACAATACATCTGCATCTCACGGGCAAAGTCTAAATACGTGCGGCCCCACTGCTTCGTCGCATTCTGGAACCTCTGCCGGTATGCCTCTGGGACCAACTCATAAATCCTGAGTATGGCCTCTTTCACCACATCATACCTCTGGGCATCTTCTGCAGACAAGGCCGAGTAAGCTTGCTGGGCTTTTCCTTTAAGTACGCTCTGAAGCAAAACAGCCCACTTATCCGGTGGCCAGTCCTGACTTGCAGCGACTTTTTCAAAATGGAGAAAGTACCGATCAACATCAGCCTCCTCAAATGGGGGAACCAGCCTAACCTCCTGGGTCGCCCTGAACCCTCCACCTTGGTTCGGCATGGGCCCCTGCGCTAGCGTCATCCTTAACTTCTCCAGCTCAAATTCCCTTTCCTTCTCTCTCTCTTCCTGGTCTAACTGCCTGTCCCTCTCTTCTCGCTCCAGCTGTTTTATCCGGAACTTGTGCTCGAGTCTCAATTTTTCCATCTGCAGCTGTACTGCTTCTCCACCAGGTTTGCCCATAGATATCACTTCCAACTCCCCTTGGGGAAACACACCTTTAGATACATAGTGCTCTATGATAGCTCTGTGCATCTCCGCTCTCCTCATTGTTGACTTCCCCTTAAAAAAATTCAACCATTTGGCCACAGTTGCCAATTCTGATTTCCTGGCATCCTCTAATGCCTCCAAGGTTGGCGCCTTTAGAAATTCCTCAATCTCCATTTCTGCTGTTTGCCCTTTCTTTCTTTTGGGAATTTTAACCCAATCAATTTACCCAGTCCCAAATTTGGAATTCAGAATCCCGGACGAGCCCCCACTTATGTTACGTACCCCGTAACTGGGTTGCCAAACCAGCAGAAATGGATCACTTAGTTGGAGTCTGGATTACTGGAACTAAGAAAGTTTTATTAAAGAAATAAGTAACACAGTACTCTAATCGTAAGGATATAAATGCAACAGATTAGCAATGATAAAACACACATGTACACAGAACTAGGGTAATAGGAATCAACCAAGCTCTAGGGGTAAGATGATCAGTCTCAAGTGACGCAGAGTTCTGTTCAGCTGAGTACAGTTTGCAGTAATCGCTGTTGTGCCGTTGGAGAGAGAGAGAGAGGATGATATGCAAATCTGATTCAGACAGACCTTGATGTTCTTCGCAGTTAGCTTTCGGGCGAACCCTTTTATGTCTTCTGTGGTCACCGACTGTGACCCCTCCGTTCCGGATACGACTGTTCTTCCGCGGTGAACCTGGCACCCAGGCAAGGGCGGACACACACACCAGGTTCCCGCCGATCGTACCTTTTCACCCTGTGCATCTATGGTCAGTTCACGCGACCAGAACTCCAAACTCCCACCAACTTGTGGGGGCATACCGCTTTTCCAGGGTCTCGTTATCTCGTGATCTCGTGGTGTGTGTCTTGCCTTAGCGAACCTGTTCTTTTTATCCCCCTGCTGGGGTATTGCCTGTCCATCAAACTTCAAACAGTTCAGGTTCAAAGCAATCGGTCTGTCAATACTTGGACTGGTGTCTCTTTCAGTTATCTCTCACTCCTCTCTCATTTACATTTTGAATGTTTCTCCATTGTCTCACTTATCTCTCTCATTAGCATCAATCTTCTGATAACTTGGTTTTTCGTCACACTCTCCTTTCAGTTAGTTCTGACGAAGGGTCTCGATCCGAAACGTCGACTGTACCTCTTCCTATAGATGCTGCCTGGCCTGCTGCATTCACCAGCATTTTTTTATATGTGTTGTATATGGAATGGGAGTGGGGATTGGAATAGGGATATGAATTGAAATGGTTGGACACCAGGAAATTCTGCTTTTCGCCGATGGAGCTGAGGTGCTCGGCAAAGCAGTCCCCCAAACTGCGACAGGTCTCACCAATGTAGAGGAGCCCACACTAGAAGCACCGGATACAGCAGATGACCCCAACAGATTTGCATGTGAAATGCTGCCTCACTTGAAAGGGGTGTCTGGTGCCCTGAATGGTGGAGGAGAAGCGGGCAGGTGTAGCAAAATAGACAAGGGAATCACAGAGGGAGTGATCCTTGCAGAAAGTAGAGAGTAGAGGTGGAGGTGAAGATGTGCTCGTTGTAGGGTCCCATTGAAGGTAGTAGAAATTGCAAAGAATAATGTGGATGCAGAGACTCATGGGGTGGTAGGTGAGGACAAGTGGAACTCTATCACTGTTTAAGCAGCAGGAAAATGGAGGAGAGGTGGGTGAGCGCAGCAATGTGGGGGAGAAAGGGAAACCTCATTCTGTGAAGAAGCTGGATATCCCTGATGTCCTGGAAAGGAATAGATGCAGAGGAGATGAAGGAACTGAGAAAAGGGAATGGCATTTTTACAGGAGACAGGGTGGGAAGAATTATAGTCAGGATAGCTATGGGAATCAGTGGGTTTGTAAAAGATATCATTAGACAGTTTGTCTCCAGAGATGGAGACAGAGAGAGAAAAAGGAGAGAGGTGTCAGAAATGGAGCAAGTAAGTTTAAGGCCAGGGTGGAAGTTGGAGGCAAATCTGATGAAGTTGATGAGCTGGGCATGGGTGTATGAAGTAGCATCAGTGCAGTCATCAATGTAACGCAGAAAGAGATGAAGTGCAATTACCACAGAGGGCCCGAAACATGAACTATCCTATGTGGGCAATGAAAAAGCAAACATAGCTGGAGCCCATGCAGGTGCCCATGGCTACAGCTTGAGTTTGGAGTAAGTGGGAAAAGCCGAAAGGGAATAGTTGAGGATGAGTAACAGTTCTGCCAGATGGAGGGTAGTGGTGGAGGGTATCTGGTTGAGTCAGTTGACAAGGAAGAAGCTGAGAGCCTGAAGGCCTTCTTGATAAGGGATAGAAGTGCATAGGGTCTGGACGGCCATGGTAAAAATGAGGCAATCAGGGACAGGGAATTGAAAGTTGTTGAGATTGAGAGCATGTGAAGACTTGCGGATATAGGAGGAAAGGGTCTGAACCAAAAGGGATAAAACGGAGTCAAGGTATGTGTACACAAGGTCAGTGGGGCAGGAGCAGGCAGAACCAATGGGCCTACTCAGATAGTTAGGTTTGTGGATATTGGGTAGGAGGTAGAAATGAGCATTGCAGGGTAAGAGAACAATGAACTTGGTGGCTATGGGTGGGAGATCTTCAGAGTTGATGAGGTTCGTGTTAGTGTTGGAGACAATTTTCTGATGGTACTGAATAGGATTCCCTTCAAACGGCAAGTAAGAAGTGTCTGAGAGTTGTCACCTGGCCTCAGCAAGGTAGAGGTCGGTCCGCCACACTACAACGGCACCCCCTTTGTCTGTGGGTTTGATGGTGAGATTTAGATTGGCACAGAGAGGGAGGCAAATGGGATAATGTTTGAAGAGAAGAGGGGAGTGCTGAAATTGAGCTAGTTGATACCTCGTCGGCAACTAGAGATGAAAAGATCCAGAGCAGGCAATTGGCGAAGTCAACATGGGTACACAGAACAGCACCAGTGCAGTCATTAATATAGCGCAGAAGAGTTGGGGAGCATTACCAAGGAAGATCTGAAACATGGACTGTTCAAGGCTGTTGTCAAGAAATGAGAGCTTTAAGGCTTCAAAATGGCAAATAGAATTGTATAGGGATTCTGATTCTGATATCCATGGTGCAAATGAAGCGGTCAGGGCAAGGAAATAAAGGAGAGGAGAGTTACATCAAAGACACTTATATTCACAAGCAGTTTTAATGTAAATAGATAGATACTTTATTGATCCCAAAGGAAATTACAGTGTCACAGTATCATTACAAGTGCACAGATATGCAAATATTAGAAGAGAAGTAAGAAAGATTAAAAAATAATTTACCTCAACTAGTCTAACAGGAGGGGTCATCACTTCCCTGGCTATAGGTCGACCCATCATAGAGCTTAATAGCTGAGGGTAAGAATGATCTCATATAGCAATCTTTGGAGTAGCACAGTTATCTTAGTCTTTTACTAAAAATGCTCCTCTGTTCAGCCAAGGTGGCATGCAGAGTTTGAGAAACATTGTCCAGAATTGCCAGGATTTTCCGTAGGGTCGTTTGTTTTACCACAGTCTCAGGTTTACCCAGTTTGACTCCTATAACATAGTCAGTCTTTCTAATCAGTGTATTGAACCTGTTGGCATCACCCATGTTGATGCCTTTGCCCCTGCGCACCACTGCATAGAAGATTGTTCTAGTGACAATAGGCTGGTTGAACATGTGAAGGAGAGGTCTGCATGCTCCAAAGGACTTCAGTCTCCTCAGGAAGTAGAGGTCAACTGTGGCCCTTCTTGTACACAGTCTCTGTGTTGGTGCTCCACTCAAGTCTGTCATCTGGGTGCACACCCAGGTACTTGTAGGTCCTCACCACATCCTCATCCTCGCCATCAATAGTAACAGGGAGCAATGCCCAAAGTCCATCACCATCTCCTTTGTCTTACTGATGTTGAGCTGCAGATGATTCAGCTTGCACCATTTGACGAAAGCCCCCGCCAGGGCCCAGTATTCATCTTCCCGTCCTTCCTTTACAAACCCAATTATTGCTGGGTCATCAGAGAATGTCTGCAGTTGACATGACTCAGTGTTGCATCTAAAGTCCGAGGTGTACAGGGTAAACAAGAAAGGAGCAGTACAGACCACTGTGGGGCCCCAGTGCTGCTTATATCCATATCTGACACATAGCTCTGAAGCCGCACAAAATGTGGTCTGCCACTCAAATTGTCCCTTATCCAGGATACAAAGGAAGTGCCAGCCTGCATTGAGCAGAGCTTTTCCCCCAGCAATGTAGTGAACTATTAGGAGAGTCAGATCTCCAATGCAATCCTGAAAAACTGAGAGCAATCTTACACCATTTATGCAATGCAAAAAAAATGAGTTGAGTCAAAGCATCTAATTGAGGCTATATTAACTTTAAGGTCAGGAAAAGCTTGCATTTAGGCAAAATTCTTGTATCTGTACCTCCATGGAATGAAATTCCGCGCCACAGTTATAGTGTGGTTTATTTCACTTATTAGAAGTAATCTCACTTAAATATGAAAACTGCCTCACCAGTTGCACATTTTGTCTCTACCTATTAACTCAATGCACTGAGATCAATTCTTTCTAAGGCTGTATGCATACATCAACCAGACTTGACGTTCCTTGATTAGTAAGGTTGTGAAATTTATGGGGAGAAGGCTGGAGAATAGGGTTGAGAAGGATACTAAATCAGCCACGATGGAATGGCTAATTCTATTCCTATGCTTTATTATCTTTCACGTACCTTCTATTTCTCTTTTCTGTCTTTCTCTCTCATTTCTCTTTCCTTCCCCATCCATCTTACATGCTCTCTTTCATTTTTTCTTCCTCAATCTTATTCCTATTTGCTCTTAACCTACATTGTTTTTACTTCACTGTTCTTTCTAGCCATCTCTTTTTTATCTTCATTCTTGTCTTTTCTCTATCTCTCTTGTTTGCTGGACTATATTCTATCTGCACCTTTCTGATTTCTCAGTTACAGCTCATACATGGTAATGGAAGGTTTTCTTCCCTGGTACCATTGATCTTTGAGGATGTTGTTTTGGTTTGTCTATTGGTCTATTAATATTCCTGTTCATTAATTTGTAATTTTGTCACTGTTATCCCTGTTTTCAATTTTTCTTTCCCCCTTTTCCCTGAAGAACCTTGACTTCTTACTGCATTAATGTTTCAAGAATACCAGGCAGCTTCCAATAAAAGGCTTAAGTAAGCAAATTATACATGCATACTTGGACAGTGAGAAGCACCAAGCTTTTAAGCCTGCCAAATTCATCAGAGCTTGGCTCAATTATGTAAGGACATGCACTAATATGATGAAGTTTATTTAATTGCCATCAATGGGACCATTCAACTTTTCCTCCCCCATCTCAAGCTCACTATTACCTGGTGACATCAGGCAACTCGGTACAGATTGGGAATGAGATTGGGTTTAGGGGTTACTTAGTCCTCAGGGCTTAGCTGTTCGCCCAGCTGACTCATTGGTAAATGTGCGGTAACTTATCTGAGAACCTGAAGATGGACACAGACAGGTCAGGATTTCCGCACAGGCATGGGATTAATGTGAAGGGCAGTCAAGCAGATATTTTAACTGTAGATATTTTGGAAATTAACTCAGACTTTTAGAAGCCTTTCATCAAAATCCTGTAGTCAAGACTAATTGATTTTAGGTAAGTATCCTATTTTATAGCAACACACATCAAAGTTGCTGGTGAACGCAGCAGGCCAGGCAGCATCTCTAGGAAGAGGTACAGTCGACGTTTCAGGCCGAGACCCTTCGTCAGGACTAACTGAAGGAGGAGTTAGTAAGAGATTTGAAAGTGGGAGGGGGAGGGGGAGATCCAAAATGATAGGAGAAGACAGGAGGGGGAGGAATGAAACCAAGAGCTGGACAGGTGATTGGCAAAGGGAATATGAGAGGATCATGGGACAGGAGGTCTGGGAAGAAAGACAAGGGTGGGGGGAAACCCAGAGGATGGGCAAGGAGTATAGTCAGAGGGACAGAGGGAGAAGAAGGAGAGTGAGAGAAAGAATGTGTGTATAAAAATAAATAACGGATGGGGTACGAGGGGGAGGTGCTATTTTATAATTTGTTTTGGAGTCCATTGTTTTTCTCAGATCTTGACCTGTGAAAACATACCTGTGTATAAGCCATAAAAATGCAAGTGATATGGTTGTGAGTGCTTGTGGGAAGTATTCAAAGGTCAGTAGAAAGAATCATGAGTCATTGGAGGACAGATTGCATTTTGTTTTTCTTTCCTTAGGATCTAGAGCAACTTATCTGCTTGCATTCAGATAAGCTACAGCATGAACTTCATGCTGGGTGTGAAGAAACTGAATGGAACAGCTGGGTTGAGATGCAGAGCAACCTTCTCACTGAAAAAGATACAGCAGAGTGCAGTAATCAGATGTTAATCAGCCTATACCAGGCAATGTCCAAGTGTAACGACACAGTAGAAGCAGAGTCTCAAAGGTAACAATCCTTCTGTAATACAGAGAAAGAAATTGAAAGATATTTAAATATTTGAGGCTATTTTGCCCTGAAGCCCATATTAACAGGTCCTGTTTCAAACAAACAGTATGTGTACAATTGTTATCAGAAAATGAGATTAATTAAAAAATCAAGTGTTGTATTAGGACGATTCCCAAAATATGTCCCATTGCCTTAAAAGCAGTGCCTGACGAAGATGTTTCATGTTGTGCAACTTTTGTTAGATGAAGAACTATAATCACAAGGATGAGAAGGTAAAATACCATATATCTTCAGCATTGCAAGTAGTGTGTCTGAACTGTCACTCACTTACCACTATAAATCCCCTTTGGACTTTCACGCTTTCAGTGGAGCTCAATGCAAGCGTAAGCAACGATAGTAGTTGGTTCAGCCCCATGTGTTAATAAAGAGGAGCAACACTGCATTTCTGACTGGCTTGAAAAGATAATTCCCCAGTTCAGTCTGATCTTCCACTTACAAAGCAACGAACGTGTTCCACGTCATAAACTGCAGGGAATGTTGGATGGATATTCTTCAACCTTTAAGGACAACTTTAGGAGGTTTAAATATTTCAAGGCAAAGATTTGAACAGAAGCAGATATCACCTTCATCTTCCCTAAGCCTTGACCTGTGCACTAAGTCTTGAAGAAAGTGGTTGACAATGAACTGAACCATCTGGAGAGACATGGCACTGTGTCGCTCATAGAAATAAGTAGCTGGACAGCTCTGCTTGCATTCAAAGCAAGACAGGGCAGTGAGGCTATGTAGTGTCCACAAGGTCATGGTAAATTACTGTATAAAAGCTGGAGCATATCCATTGCTGAAGGCAGAGGATTTATTTGCTTTGGCAGACAGAAAGTTCTTCAGTTAATTTGATCTATTCTTTGCATACCAGTTTTTCTTTTATTAAGTGCAATCGTGAACAATAGCCAAATCAGAAATGCTGATCAAGTCAACTAGTTCCCAAAGAGAACTCTGATAGGCCAATCAGATGGTTCACTGCTGCTCATCAAACTTTACAACTCCTCCCTTGGAGGGTCAGACACCCTGAGCCGATAGGCTGGTCCTGGACTTATTTCATAACTTACTGGCATAATTTACATATTACTATTTAACTATTTATGGTTCTATTACTATTTATTATTTATGGTGCAACTGTAAGGAAAACCAGTTTCCCCCGGGATCAATAAAGTATGACTATGACTATGATAGAACACAAAGAAATCATATGTACAATTAAACATTAAGAAATAGTAGAAATTATAGAGTCAAGATGATCATGATGAAGTCTGCTGGAGAGAGACATTTATACACATGCTGTCATCCACAATTCAAAGAGATTGAAGGATAAGGTTGCGGGGAGACAAAACGTGGCAGGAGCACTTGGAACTAAAAACTAATCCCTACCGGGAGAAAACAGCACCTGTTCTTTCCGCACTGTCCTCCAGCAGTTTAAGGACTAAGTCCAGCCAGATTGCTGGATTTCAATCCATAGTCAGAAGTCCACACCACTAACACTCACATAGAACTATACAGATATCCTTGCCAGCCATGGAGTTTCCACAGTATTGGTAATTTTCCAACCTACCTTAGTCCAGATGCTGTACAGGTGAACCATGGATTCATCTCATGTCATCTGCTCATGGATGACATCCTAGTTTCAGCACTTTCAGTAACAAAATATGTGACAATCCTGGAGAATGTCATACCAGGGTTGCAGGAATTGGGAATCTGAATAAATCCAACAAAATGCCAATTGCTGCAAAGTTAATTGGAATGGCTTGGCTATCAGATTGATACACAAGACTTGTGCTGAGAGCAAAGCCAAGTGTGTACTGCTGTTATTGCATTAGTACCAACCAATGTAGCAGAGCTCAGGTCATTTTTGGATTATTATGGAAGTTTTCTCACAAAACTGCCAACTGTGCTACAGCCACTGCATGAGATGTTACAGTCAGAGATCATGTGGAATCAATCTCGGCAGTGTGAAGAGATATTTCAGCAATGGCCAGTCCTGTTCCAGTGTCCCATTCTGGGGAGAAATCGTTGCTCCGGGATTTCAGTCTACCCAAAGTGCCTCTGGATTTCTGGAGAGGATGGGCAGTATGTTCATCCCACGCCATATGGGTAGAAAAATAAGCATGTATAGTATGCATTCACATAGATCACCTCTTTGCTTATTTCAACACAGATGGCAGATATTCTTACAGATCAAGAAGAAACATGATAAACTACTGTTGGATGTAAGACTACAACAGAATCGGATCCACATGCTGATTTTTGTCCAGCCTCACCAACATTCATTGCTCCCTAGCTAGGTATCTTCCTGAGTACCTTTAAATCAATTATATCTGACAGTGTTTTGTAGTGAGCTGAATAATCCCTGGAACTTACCATAAAACCAGGAGTGCAAGAGGACAAAGGTGAGTATGACAGGGATGGAATGGGCAAGGAAGTTGATACCAATATATCTGTCACAAATTGAGAATCTTTGGAATTGTATAACATAGTCCTTCCCAGTGAACACGACATTAAACACCTCTACGAATAATTATATTTGCTGTTAACATATTCCAGGGTTTATTCCAAAACCTTCAGGACAAACTACAGAAAGCAATTCTAAAAATATTAATAAAAATGTAAGTGCTCCAGTATTTCCCCTTTCTGAACCTGGTGGTTGTTGTTAAAGACCAATGTTGCTATACATCCAGACACTACTGCAATCGGTGTAGAAAATATAATGTCCAGATGCTATAAAATATGAGTCTTGGTATTTCAATTCTATTGCAATAATCAAACACTTGATCCTATCCATTAACTGGCACTTCTGTGAAATGGGAGAAGTGCAATTCTTATATTGCCAGATTAGTAATCTAGAGTCCTGGACTAGCAACTCAATAAACTGAATTCAAGCCCCACAATAGTAACTATGGAATTTGAATTCAATCAATAATTTGCTATTTATAGACCATCACAAGTAGAGCCCTTCCTATCATTTAAAGCATCTACATAAAGCACTGCTTCAAGAGAGCAGCATCTATCATTGTCATGGTAGCATACCAGTTAGCACGACGTTATTACAGATAGGGGTTTCACAGTACGGAGTTCAATTTGGATATAATCTCTAAGGAGTCTCTATGCCTTCCCCATGGAATGTGAGGGTTTTCTCTGAGTCCTTCAGTTTCCTCCCACAGTCCAAAGACATACCAGTTAATCGGTTAATTGGTCTTTGTAAATTGTCCCTTGATTAGGTTAGGGTTGAATCAGGAGGTGCTGGGTCGGCTAGAAGGGTCTACTTTGTGCTGGATCTCTGATTTTAAAAAATATTAAAGATACCCACTATCCGGGTCATACCCATTTTTCACTGCTATCACCAGGTAAAGGTGCAGAAGCCCAAAGTCTCATTGCACCAGGTTCAGGAACAGCTAATTTCCTCCAACCATCAAGTTGTTGAAGTGATCTATACAACTGTAACTCAATTTCAGCGTGGAACACCATGGACGTCCTCTTGCAGTACCATGGATTTGCATTTGTCCTCATGTCTTGTTTAGAATAGTGTTTCTTCTTCACTGTCTTGTATAAATTTATGTACAATTTAAGCTACCTGGTGTGTCTGAATCCACATGCTTGTGATGCTGATGAATGCAAGCATTTCATTAAGCCTGTATCTCACTGTACTTATGCATAGAACAATAAAGTCAACTTGACTCACTCTCCACGGCATTTAAAAAAATGCCAGATAATGACCACAAATGTATTGGATTTTGTTGTGAGACCTTACCTGGATGATTATTATAGTTTGGAGAGAGCAGAAATCAACCCTATATGTAATTCCAGACCCATTGGTGTGATTGACTCTGAAATCGTCAAGGAAGCCACTGTGTTCAAGGGCCTCGGAGGATCAGCAATGAGCACTGACCTTTTTGGAGCAACTTAGATGTTGAAAAATTAATACAAAAAGAAAAGAGACCCGGAAGATTCTGCAGATGCTGGAAATCTTGAGCATCACACATGCTGAAGGAACTCAGCAGGTCAGGCAGCATCTACTGAGAAAAAAGAATCGACTAGAGGCGCAAGGTTACTTGCCCCCTTCCAGTCAACCCCTAGATTCCACAGTGGGGTAAGGAGGATTGACTGTGGGCCACCAATAAAAAGTGTGAAACTTCCCATCGAGGTGCTTTCAGTCTGATTCCCCAAATGGAAGTGGGAGCTTTCTCTGTAAATCAGTAGTTGCATCCTCCATAGCCTGTTGCAATATTCATAAGATAAAATACACCTGGAATCACTGCTGTGAGGTTAATTAGTGTCTTCTTGCAGTCTTTTGTCATCTGCTGTTCTAAAAATTAAATTTGTAATTGTTTCAGAAACATGCAAAACAAATAACCCAAAGATATTTTCCTTTTTGTAGTTATGAAACATACTTTCAAAATGTTATTAGTTTTAGAAATGCACTCCAAACCATATGCTTATGCTTTTATTGTTGATTTTCAGAATGAATTTTTAGTCAGATCCATTTGGTTTTAACATGATGGGTTTTACAACAGACTATATGGTAATTTATTTAAATGGAATTTTTTAAATTTCCCCTATGTTGATACTGTCAACTTGTGTAAATCAGATAAGAGTTACATTCAGAAAAATTACTTACTGCCTTACTTTTGATCCCCCAATCAGTTTTATATACAAATTCATAAATTTCATTAGTGTGTCCTCTCTTCCAGTTATCTGTTCTAAAAAATCTCTACCATTCTAGTTGGTGTAGGTTTTTGGTGCTTCTTAATCTTCCTGTGTGTATGTTGGTTAGTGACAGAATGAACCAATAATAATGCCTGTGCTGTTTTCCAGATTAAGAAATGAAGATAGAAATAGTCAATTACTACAAGATGTCAAGGGGCAGCTAGTGGCGAAGACACTGCTGAATCTCCAAGATCAGGTAATATTCTGCATCAATGCTTCAAATGAAATGCGATGTGCCTTTTATGTATACGCTCTTTGATGATTGTTTTAAATATGCATGTAAACTTAAAGATAGGTGGTGTATTATTACAGGATTATAGTGATGAAAATCAGTCCATAAAAGTATATAAGAGCATAAGTTCATATGAGCAGAATTAGGCCTTTTGAATCTGCTCTGCCACTTAATCATGGCTGACTTACTTCCCTCAAAGTCCCATTCTTCTGCCTTCTCCGCACAACCTTTGATGCCTTTACTATCAACCTCTGTTTTGAATATACTCAATGCCTTGGCCTCCACAGCAGTGAATTCTACAGATTCACCACCCTCTGGCTGAAGAAATTCCTTCTCATCTCTGTTGTAAACAGAGGCTGTGCCCTTGGGTCCTAGACTCTCACACTATTGGAAACATCCTCTCCATGTCAACTGTATCTAGGCCTTTCAATATTCGGTAGGTTTCAATGAGATTCCTCCCCGTTCTTGTAAACTCCAGTGAGTACAGGCCCAAAACCATCAAGCACCCCTCATATATTAACCCTCTCATTCCCTGACTCATTCTCATAAGCCTCCTCCGGACCACCTTCCAATGCCCGCACACCCTTTCTTAGATATGGGGCTGAAAACTGCTCACCATATCGTGAATACAGTCTGACCAATGCCTTATAAAGCATCAGCGTCATATCCTTGCTTTTATGTTCTAGTCCTCTTGAAATGGAGGCTAACCTTGCATTTGCCTTCCTTAATACTGACTCAACCTGCAACCTTTAGAGAATCCTGCACTAGGACTCCAAGTCTCTTTCCACTTCTGATTTCAGAACTTGTTCCCCATTTTGAAAATAGTCTACACCTTTACTCCTACCAACGTGCATGACCATACACTTCCCTACTCTATTCCATCTGCCACTGCTTTTCCATTCTCCTAATCTGTCCCAGTCCTTCTGCAGACTCTCTACTTCAACACCACCCACCCCTCCACCTACCTTTGTATCATCCACAAACCTGTCCTCAAAGCCATCAATTCCATCATGAGGTGCGCTAACCAAAAACAATCTAAAGATTAACTATATTTATTACATGTACATCAAAATATTGAAACATATAGTAAAATGACTCTTTTGTGTCAAATCACAAAGGTCAAAGTAAATTTATTACCAAAGTACATTATTGTCACCATATACAACACTGAAATTCATTTTCTCAATGACATACACAGTAAGTGCAAGAAACTCAATAGAATCAATGTAAGACCGCACCCAACAGGACAGAAAATGAATCAATGTGCAAAAGACAGAAGCTGTGCAAATGCAAGAAAGAAATAATAATAATAATAATAAAAAAAGCACTCTATCTGAGCATGTGCAATTCTGTTAAGAAGTACACAGCACTACACTTAAAGCACAATCCAGAAAAATGATGAAGTTATCACTACAGAAGACATCCCCATGATCTGAGCAGACTAGATGTCGACAATAAGGTATGGAATGCCTGGGTCAGAGTAAGAAACCTCTTCCCAGAAACAGAGAGGTTCCTTGCGGCAATACACGACCTGGTGGTTAACATAAAAAATGCTCAGAAATACATAATAAAAGACCAACAATTTCAAGGTGACAAATGCAGAAAATGTCAAGAGAAACCAGAAGCAATCTAACACCTTATAGGATCCTGCAGCACTTAAACTCAATCTGTTTACTTTCGCAGGCACAATCGAGTGGCAAACATCATTCACCAAAACCTTGCTTTAAAATACAAACTTACAAAAAAAAAACACTATACCCTACTCTGAATACAAGCCTGATCCAGTTTTAAAGTTCGAGTCCTACGAACTATATTACGACTAACCCATTATTACAGATAGGAGAATCCATAATAATCCAGGATAAACAACCATGAGCAACTTAATAGATATAACCATTCACAACACACATAACATACAGAAATCAATAAGTGGATATCACCAGAAATATTCTGAATTAAAAAAGGAAATTGAAAGACTATGGAACATGAACTGGGTATACATTGTCCTAATAGTAATATCACCAACTGGTATCTTCCCAAAGTCACTACTCAATAGCATTAAACAATTAGGCCTACACAGCAATATTTATCTAAATCTCCAGAGAGCCACAAGACTAAACACCACTAGAATAGTCCAAAAGTTCTTAGCAGTTGAGAAATTAGTCTGCTTGGCTATGCCCATGCTTCAGGTTTTAACAGCTTGAGCTTAGAAGAAAATTAAACAACAATAATAATAGATAAGCATTAAGTATCAAGAACATGAGATGAAGAATCCTTGAAAGTGAATCAATAGGTTGTGGGAACAGTTCACTGATGGGCAGGTGAAGTTGAGTGAAGTTATCCCCTCTGGTTCAAGAGCCTGATAGTTGGAGGGTACTAGTTCTTGAAGGAGCTGGTGGTGAGGCTCCTGTGTCATCATTATGATGGCAGAAGCAAGAAGAAAACATGGTCTGGAAGGTGGGGTTCTTGTTGATGGATGCTGCTTTCCTACGATAGCACTCCATGTAGATGTGCTCAATGGTGGGAGAGCTTCACCCGTGATGGACTGGGCCATATGCACTACTTTTTGTAGACCTTTCCGTTCGAGGGCATTGTTGTCTCTATACCAGCTAAGGTAGTCGATACACACTCAGCCACATATCTATTGAAGTTTGTCAGGTTTTTAGATGACATGCTGAATTTTCGCAAACAAGGAAAAAGACAATTGTAATCGGTGGAAGTTCATTAGTTTGTAAATCTTAAATCTTAAACACATTGAACATTATAGGGGGAATTGTCTTGTAAAAGGAATTAGTTATTTTACATTGAGATATAAAAAAATAGTGTGTGTGTGTGTGTGTGGGGGGGGGGGGGATTAAACAATTGAATTTCACCACCCTAGAAAGCTGTTGACATTGATAAAACTTATAAACCCAAGGGATTTACAGAACATATAAATTGGTAGGAATGTGCTGTAGGTGGGTGACAAAGGCAAGCTGCTTCTGTTTCTTGCAACATGTTGGAGTGAAATAAGATCTGCAGATATAATAAAATATTTTAGTTATTTTTAATCTATTCTACATGTCTTAATGTTTTTAAAAATATTGCTTTCCTTTTCAGTGTCAGAGACATCTAAAAACTGATAACCCTGCTCCATAGCATAGACACAAAACAAAACTCTGTCTTAACAAATTCTACACAGTACTGCAACTATCTTGCAAATCAACACCTTAGCTGAGTGTAAAGCCTGGAAGTCCCTACCCTACAACACGAGGAATGCCATCAGCAAAACTAGTGTAGTGGTTCAAAAGTGACTAAACACTGTTTTCAAATGTAATTAAGCATGAGCAATAAATGCCAGCCTTGCAAACAACAGTGTATCCTGCAAGTTGAATAAATATAAAATCAAGATTAATAAATAAAATAGAAATATTATTAAGATGGTAGAGATGCTAAAAAAAAAATTGCCAAACATTTTGACAAATATATTGGTAGCAGGAGGTGAAATAGGAATGAGAAGAGCTACAAAGGACTGCATTTTATGAGATGATTGAAAGATACAGACAATACAAAATTAACTCCTTCTTAATATCCAATGTCGTGATGGACTGGGCCGAATCCTCTACTTTTTGTGGGATTTTCCATTCTATTAAGTTGGTATTTCCATACCAGGCCGTGATGCAACCAGTCAATTATACACTTCCATAGAAGTTTGTCAAAGTTTTAGACGTCATGCTGAATCTCTGCAAACTCCTAAGGAAGTAGAGGCACTGCTGTGATTTCTTTGTAATGGCACTTACATATGTACTGGGCCCAGGACAGAACCTCTGAAGTTATAACACTGAGGAATTTAAAGTTGCTGACTCTCTCCACCTTGGTTTACCTGATGAAGACTGGCTTATTGACCTCCAAGGTCAATGGTCAGCTTTTAGTCTTGCTGACATTGAGAAGTGATTGCTGTGGTACCACTCAGCCAGATTTTCAATCTCCCTCCTATGTGCTGATTCGTAATTACTTTTGATTCAGCCTACTACACTGGTGTCATTAGCAAATGGTCCTATGGAGAGCGGAAGTAAGGGGAGGGAAAGATGTACTTAGTGGTAGGATCCTGTTTGGGGTGGTGGAAATTATGGAGAATGATGTACTGGATATGGAGGCTCATGGGGTGGTAGGTGAGGACAAGGGAAACCGTATCACTGTTGTAGCGAGGCGAGGATGAAGTGAAGGCATATGTAGGAGAAATGGAGGAGATGCAGATGAGAGCAGCATCAAAGGTGGTGGAAGGGAAACCCTGTTTTCTTTTAAAAAAAAGATACATCCCTGATATTCTAGAATGGACGCCTCATCCTGAGAATACAAGTTGTATGAGTGAAGAGAAGGGAATAGCATTCAACCATTGCTCAGAGCCATTCTGCAAAAATAGGTCTGTGATTTAACCTTGGTCTATATTACTCTGGGACTTTCTGACAGATGCTTTAACATCTAGCTCTAGGTTCTTTTGCTGCATTTGATGTGGATCCTGCCCTTGTTGGGTTTCCACAGCATTACACAGGCAAGGTCGTTGTTGCAATCCTATGCACCTGATAATGAATTGGAGCCTCTTTTTCTTTTCAATTGAGAGCTGTGAAATGAGGAAAATAAGTTAGCATTATTTATTTTACTGTAGTGGAGGGGTGGTGAACCTTTTTGAGGGCATGCGCCAAAATTGCGATCATTTTCTGAAACATTCTCTTGCATGCCATGGTAATTTTGAACTGGGATTATCAGTGACTAATGAATTACTAACAATAATTATGGATTATTTTAAGGAAAAGAGATGAGTTCTGTTGCTTATTTATGTGTATTCGTTGTTTTACTATTAATAATGGTACATCAAAACATATCATCGAACGTCACATGTTCTTGTAACAGTTCAACTGGCAGCAAGTTGAGGTGAGACATATCCTATGGGAATATCTCAGTGCTTTTATGTTGTAAAAATCATTCACTGTTTCAATTGGCAGTAAGGATAATCATTATATATCTTTTTGTTATGGGTGTGATTAAAGAATTGAGGGGTAGCACTAAGTGTCACCTTGGATTGCATGCCTTAGGTTTGCTACACCTGTTTTAGTGTAATGTTCCCTTAATTAACTTTTTTTGAATCAATGATAAGGAGACTTAAAGTGTGTAAATACTGCTCCACAGCAATAACAAGGAAAAGCCTCATCCACGCCTTTGCCTTTTGCTAAGATTTGCTAGTGAGATTGAGAGATTCACTGCTGAGATTGTGCTGTCCAACTTAATGATATGGATGGGCAGCAAGATTAGTTCCTCCACATTTGGTACAAATGATAAAGGGTGCATGCTTAGCTCCAGTAGCATTCACTTTTCAAAAGGATCCTATTGAAATATGCAGAATATCAAACCACTAATGTATTATAGACAAAGCTTTGAAAGGCATCCTAGCAAAAGGTATAATCGAAAGTGGTTTAGGGAGCCAGTCAGAATGAGAGATTTTGTTGGACATATTTACTCTATTTTATCAGGAGAATTAAGGAGCTTCTTGGCATTAGAACATCTGAAGGGATATGCTTAAATGTCAACAGAGCTTTTGTTACTTTCTCTTAAAAGATTTCAAAAACATGAAGGTATCAATAGGGGATAATCTCTAAGGAAAATCCATTCGAACGAGACAAAGCAAGAACTAACTGGCTCCCAAGGTTTAGTGTACTGTATAATAGAATTTTATCAGAAAATCATTGCCAAGTTCTGTATTTTGGCACACTAATCTCAAAGCCCTCAATTTTCTCTATGTATACATGTTGCTAATGAAGTGAGCATTTTAACAGAGTGCTATCACACCCAGATAGCACTCTTTTTTTTGCACATATTTGCATATATCACTGAGGAGCAAGGACTTCACAAGATGGTCCTCACCAAGATCTGTGACCTGTGACTTCAAATACAGATTCATACACATGCCAGCCTAATTTGCCTCTGAGCCACTGATTCATTCGAGGCTGCAACTCCTGATCTGTGTCATAGCTCTCAGTTTGTATATTCTGGGCATTGCCAGGCTCCAGACTCAGTGAGAGAAGACTTTGTCTACATCCCTTCAGTTGAAGCAGGGAAGGCATGGGGATTAACTTTCTCAAAGGCTGCCCTTCTAATGTAGTACTTCTTCCTAAAGAATTGTAGCGTTATACAACAGGACAGCACAAGAACAAGTCCTTCAGCCCATCGTGACTGTGCCAAACCATTAACTCTTCAACCTGCACCAAGACCATAGCCCTCCGTGCCCCTTTCATTCATGTACCTAACCAAATTTCTCTTAAATGTTGAAATCAACCAGGCATCCATCACTTGCGCTGGATGCTTGTTCCATGCTCTCACCACATTCTGTTTGAGGAAGTTTCCATTAATGTTCCCCTTAAATATTTCACCTTTTACCCTTAACCCAGGACCTCTTGTTGTAGTTTCATCCAACTTCAGTGGAAAAAGCCTGCATTCATGTAGCCTATCTATACCCCTCATAATTTTGTATACCTGCATCAACATTCCTCTCAATCTTCTACTTTCTAGGGAATTAAGTTCAATCTTTCTTGATAACTAGGATGCTCAAGTCCTGCCAGTATCTTTGTAAATTTTCTCTGCATTGTTTCAATCTTTCTTAATCTTCTCTGTAGGTAGGTGATTGTAAACTGGACACTATACCCCAAATTAGCGCACACCAACATCATATACAATTTCAATATTACATCCCATCTACTGTACTTAATACATTCATTTATAAAGGTCAATGTGCCAAAAGCTATCTTTACAACAGTACATGTGACACCATTTTCAAGGAATTATGGATCTGTATTGCCAGATCCCTTTGTTCTACTACACTCCTCAGTACCCTACCACTTACCGTGTAAGATCTACCCTGTTGGTTCTCCCAAAGTGCAACACCTCACACTTGTCTGCATTAAATTCCATATGTCATCTTTCTAGCCATTTTTCCAGCTGGTCCATATCCCACTGGAAGCTTTGATGGTCTTCCTGACTATCCACTACACCCCCAATCTTGGTGTTAACCACAAACTTGCTGATCCTGTTTACCACATTACCATCCTGGTCATTGATAAAGATGACAAACTACACCAGATCCAGCACCAGTCCCTGTGGTACACCACTAGTCACAGGCCTCCATTCAGAGAGTCAGCCATCTACTACCACTCTCAAGGTCTCTCATGAAGCCAAAGTTTAATCCAGTTTACTACCTCATCATGAATACCAAACGGCTGAACCTTGTTGACCAACATCCCATGCAAGACTTTGTCAAAGGCTTTGCTAAGTCCATACAGACGACATCCATTGGCTTGCTTTCATCAACTTTCCTGGTAACTTCCTCGAAAAAAGCTATAAGATTTGATAGACCCAATTTAACATGCATTAAGCCATGATGACTATCTCTAATCAGTCGCTGTCTATCAAAATACCTAAATATTTGGTCCCTTAGAATACCTTACAATAACTTTCCTTCTACTGATGTCAGGCACACTGACCTATAATTTCATGACGTTCTCAGAGCCTTTTTCAAACAACAGAATGACATTAGCTATCCTCCGATCCTCACCTGTGGATAAGGATGTTTCAAATATCTCTGCTAGGACAACTAGACAAGATCTCTAGTCTATCGTGTCACTGTTCCATTGGGCAAGAGTGACTAAGAAGAGCACAAGGAGTAGGAAACATCTTTGTGCTGTGAGGTCAGAGTCTCTCATGAGGTAAACAGAAGTGATAAAGGATTTATTGGTTAGCTCAGTGACTGAGCACTGTTGTGTCATTTTCTCTGACTAGTCCCCCTCCTCCTTTAATCCTTCATGCTTTATCACATGTAAAAGAATGGAACCCTGGAACATTGAACTGCCATTCCTGCCTCTCCTGCAACCAAATCTCACTAGTGGGTTCGATATCATAATTCTGCGTGCTGATCTATGCCCTAAGCACATCTGCCATACCCCTTGCCTTGAATTATACACAGCTCAGTACATCAGCCCCACCATGCTCAACCTTTAGATTCCTAACCTCGAACGTAGGCTTAATACAAACAAGAGAAAATCTGCAGATGCTGGAAATCCAAGCAACACACATACAAAATGCTGGAGGAACTCAGCAGGCCAGGCAACATCTAGGAAAAGAGTTCAGTTGAGGTTTCGGACTGAAACCCTTCGGCGGGCTTAACAAAATAGTTGGCCACAACCACTGTACTCTCTGTTCTGGCACTCTGGTTCCCTTCCCCCTGAAATGCTAGTTTGAATCCCCCCTCCATACAGAATTAGCAAATCTTCCCGGTAGAATATTAGTCCACCACCAGTTCAGGTGCAAATTAACCCTTCTGTACAGCTAACACCTTCCCTGGGATAGAGCCCAATGATCCAAACACCTGAAGCCCTCCCTCCTGCACCGACTCATTAGCCACATATTAAACTGTATGACCTTCCTATTTCTGATCTCACTAGCTAATAGCATGGGTAGCAATCCTGAGATCACAACCCTGGAGGTTCTGTCCTTTAACTTGGCACCTAACTTCCTGATATCATTTTGCAGGACCTCGTCACCCATCCTACCCATGTCATTGGTATCAATCTGGATCACAACCTCTGGCTGCTCACCCTCCCTCTAAAGAAAGCTGTGAACTTTATCTGACGTATCCCTAACCCTGGCACCCAGAAGGCAACAAACCATCCGGGAATTTCGTTCTTGTCCACAGAACCTCCCTGACCAATAAATCCTCTATCACTTCTGTTTACCTCATGAGAGACGCTGACCTCCTAGCACAAAGATGCTTGTGCTCTTCTTAGTCACTCTTGCCCAATGGAAGCACTGTTCCTCCTTCCTCCATCATTGTGACATCCATTTGAAGCAGCAGCTGGAATATTGCTACTTGCATCCATATAGACATCACAATGATGCAGGAGGTAGTACTTCTGCGTGTTACCTACTGAGACCTGCTTTGATCCTTTGTGGAAATTGCATGTATCTGCCGTTACTGTGTGAGTTTTCCCCAGGGTACTCTAATTTCCTCACGCATCCCAAAGAAGCAGTGGTTGATAGGATAATTGGTAACCATAAATCACCCCTGGTGTAGGTAGTTGTTGTGAAAATTTGGGAGAGAGTAAATGTCATCTCAGAGAGAATAGGTTACTAGGAAATAAGGAGAATGGGATTGATGGGATTGCTCTGAGAGCAAGCACAGACTTTATGAGCTGAATGGCCTCCTTCTATATCAGGATTGAACACTTGGACTGACTCCCCCAGCCACAGCTTTGAAACTAAGTGCAGACGGCTATATCATGATTGTGCATAGATCAAATCCATAGCTCAATCTGAAAGTGAAACACTGCAACGTTACACAACAAAATTCAGCCAACTCTAATGTTTTGGACCTTAAGGAAAAGGTGTCATCTTTATGTAACTTTTAAAAACAACATTAGATTGACACTCAGTACTCTTTTTATAGGACTAAAAAGTAGGATAAAGTTTTAAGCAGTAAATTTTAAGCATTAATCTTTAATAATCTTTTCCAGATGTTAAAGCAACTTTGTGTTTCTGTGACCTAAAATAAGAGCAAAATTTCTTAGTGGCTCAAAGAAAGATACAGAAAATTTGAAATGTCAACCTTCATTCAAAGACATTGCAAGTGAATTTATAATTCTGCCCTCTGTGAACCTAAACGTTTAAAGATATCTGAAAGAAGTGCAGTCGTGATTTTCTTACCGTTACAATCACAATACACTGGAGAGAAGTTAGAATGAGAAATCTGAGATGCAGCTGTGTCTAGAAGCTGCAGAAGTTTGTTGAAGTAAGGAGACTGTGAAGCTGAAAATTAAGTTTTGAGTAAAAATTACCGTGGCTACGAAATTTTGACTTTTTCTTTCATGCAAAACCTTTAAAGCAGTCTCCACCTACCCAGGGAATTGTGAAGATTTTGATATTTGGCCTTTATCATCACTGCAATGAACACTTTTCAGGACTAATTATGTAATTTCCAGTCATTGTAACCTTTGTACACTGAAATGAGAGCAAGCAGGAAAGGAGAATGATGCGCTCTTCAGATTATTAGTTGACAAGGAACTGCATGTCACACAGGTCCTGTGAAGAGCTTAATCATAAGCTCGGTATGAAGGAGTCACAGAGCTGCTCCAGAAGACTTCTAAGCTTGATCATCATTCTAGATAACTCTCTCTGTGGTTTTGAAAGTCACGACTACAATCGAATGATAAGGGGCTTTAGCAGGTACCTGTGAAATGTCACCCTGGTACCATTTTGACAATTGTCTGTCAGGTGACTGACACTCTTTAGTGTAAAGTTGAAGGATTTGTTCAGTTTGGCTCCACAGCAGTGCAAGTGGTTGGTGTTAAAGCTGCATAGAAAAGAGAAGATGTACTGTAACATTATCACAAGGGAAGCCATTCTTTAACAATGGTTAAGGTTGCTTTGGTGAAGTGGAAGGAGTACACTTTGAAGAGACATCATAGTGCAACCCAACAGGAAAAGGGATGTTATGCTATCTCTCTTGCAAGGGTAGTGCATCTGACTCATGAAATGAATTATTGTGGAATGGAGTGGTTGACGAGGCCTATCAGCGGCATCAACAGAGCTCTGCGAAGAAGAGGTGTTTCTCGCAGGTTGGCAGCAGTTATTTAAAAAGAGAGCTTCGCAGGTGTTTGTCCATTGTACGGGGCCTATCAACAGCATCAACAGAGCTCTATGAACTAAATAAAAGAACAGAAGGTATAAGTGGAGCGGCCATTGTCAGGGCAGCCATTGTTGGGATTAGGCCGGTGGCGAGAGTAGAAGCGAGAGGCTTTGGCTCAAAGGAGGCTTCGGTTCGGAAGAGTCATTGGCTCTGTGTGAAGTGTTTGTTAAGGTTTCCTTTTTTTCCTATCTTACTGTACCATTTAAATGGCTGTGGTGTGTCCTTAGTGCCAGAAGTTGGAGAACTGGGAGACTCAGAGTCTCCCGGGGAACTACATCTGCGTGAAGTGCATCCGGCTGCAGATCCTTGAAGACCATGCTGGGGATCTGGAGCAGCAACTGAATGAACTTCGGCTTGTACGGGAGAGTGAGGAGATAATCGATCAGAGTTACAGGGAAGTAGTCACCCCAAAGTTGTAGGAGGTGAGTAGCTGGGTGACCATCAGGAGAAATGAAAATAGACAGTTAGAGCAGAGCACCCCTGAGGCCATTCCCCTCAAAAACAAATATACCGCTTTGGATACTTTTGTGGGGGATGACCTCCCAGGACAATGCCATGGCGACCGGGTTCCAGGCACTGAGCGTGGGTCCGTGGTGCAGAAGGGAAAGAGGGAGAAGAAGGGAGCGGTAGTGATAGGGGACTCAACAGTGAGGGGAACAGACGGGGGACTCTGTGGACATGAACGGGACACCCGGCTGGTATGTTGCCTCCCAGCTGCCAGGGTCAGGGATGTTTCAGATCACGTTCACAATATTTTGGAGAGGGAGTGGTAGCAGCCAGATGTCTTGGTACATATCGGTGCCAGTGACATAAGAAGGAAAAGCAATGAGATCCTGAAAAAAGAATTTAGAGAGCTTGGCAGAAAGCTGAGAAGCAGGACCTCCAGGGTACTAATTTCTGGACTGGTGTCTGTGCCACACGCCAGTGAGGATAGAAACAGGCTGATTTGGCAGATAAATTCGTGGCTGAGAAGCTGGTGCAGGGGGCAGGGCTTCAGGTTCTTGGATCATTGGGATCTCTTCTGAGGGAAGTATGAGCTGTTCAAAAGTGACAGGTTGCACCTGAACCCGAGCGGAGCCAATATTTTCACCAGCAGGTTTGTTAGAGCTGTTGGGGAGGGTTTAAACTAATTTGGCAGGGCAGTGGGAACCGGAGTGAAGGGAATCATGGTTTTAAAAAAAAATAAAGATAGTGTGCAGTCAGACTGTCAGGAAGGGCAGGCAGGTGATAGGACTTATTTGCAGCTAACAGGCTGAGTATCAAAACATTATGGATGTAGAATCAGAAACGATAGCAAATACCGAACTCAAAGTGTTATATCTCAATACACAGAGTATAAGAAATAAGGTGGATGATCTTGTTGCACTATTACAGATTACCGGGTATGATGTTGTGGCCATTACTGAGTCGTGACTGAAGGATGGTTGTAGTTGGGAGCTGAATGTCCAAGGTTACACGTTATATCGCAGGGAATAAGAAGGTAGGCAGAGGGGGTGTCATAGCTCTGCTGGTAAAGAGTGGCATCAAATTAGTAGGAAGATGTGACGCAGGGTTGGAAAATGTTGAATCCTTGTGGGTTGAGTTAAGAAACTGCAAGGGTAAAAGAACCCTGATGACAGTTATATACAGGCCTCCCAACAGTAGCTGGGATGTGGACAACAGATTACAACAGGAAATAGAAAAGGCGTGTCAAAAGGGCAATGTTATGGTAGTCATGGGAGATTTTAACATGCAGGTCGATTGAGAAAACCAGGTTGGTAATGGATCTCAAGACAGGGAGTTTGTTGAATGCTGAAGAGATAGCTTTTTGGAGCAGTGATATTACAAGTAGAATAGATAAAGGGGATGCAGTGGATGTTGTATATTTGGACTTCCAGAAGGCTTTTGACAAGGTGCCACACATGAGGCTGCTTACCAAGCTTAGAGCCCATGGTATTACAGGAAAGTTACTAACATGGTTAGAGCACTGGCTGATTGGTAGGAGGCAGCGAGTGGGAATAAAAGGATCCTGTTCTGGTTGGCTGCCAGTGACTAGTGGTGTCAGCAGGAGTCGGTGTTGGGACCACTTCTTTTTATGCTATATAAAAATGGTTTAGATGCTTGGAATAGATGGCTTTGTTGCCAAGTTTTCAGAAGATTGGTGGAGGGGCAGGTAGGATGGAGAAGGACATTGACAGATTAGGAGAATGGGCAAGAAAGTGACAAATGAAATACAATATTGGAAAATGCATGGTCATGCACTTTGGTAGTAGAAATAAGTGTGCAGAATATTTTCTAAACAGGGAGAAAAAACAAAAATCTGAGATGCGAAGGGACTTGGGAGTCCTTGTACAGAACACCCTAAAGGTTAACTTGCAGGTGGTGAGATAGGCAAATGCCATGTTAGCAGTCATTTTAAGAGGTCTAGAATACAAGAGCAAGGATGTGACGCTGAGGCTTTATAAGGTACTGGTGAGGCCTCACCTTGAGTATTGTGAACAGTGTTGGGCCCCTCATCTTAGAAAAGATGTGCTGGCATTGGAGAGGGTTCAGAGGAGGTTCACAAGGATGATTCCAGGAACGAAAGGGTTATCATACGAGGAATGTTTGATGGCTCTGGGACTGTACTCACTGGAATTCAGAAGGATGGGGGTGGGGGATCTCATTGAAACCTTTCGAGTGTTGATAGGCCTAGACAGAGTAGATGTGGAAAGGATGTTTCCCACGCTGGGAGAGTCTAGAGCAAGAGAGCACAGCCTCAGGATAGAGGGGTGCCCTTTCAAAACAGAGATGTGGAGAAACTTTTTTAGCCAAAGGGTGGTGAATTTGTGGAATTTGTTGCTACGTGCAGCTGTTGGGGGCCAAGTCGTTGGGTGTATTTAAGGAAGAGATTAATAGGTTTTTGATTGGACATAGCATCAAACGTTACGGGGAGAAGGCTGGGAACTGAGGTTGAGGAGGATAATGAAAAGGATTAGCCATGATTGAATGGTGGAGCGGACTCGATGGGCCAAGTGGCCTAATTCTGCTCCTATGTCTTATTGTCTTATAATTGGAAAACCATAATGTTCAGTTTGACGCAAACATGGGAATTCTGCAGATGCTGGAAATTCAAGCAACACACATCAAAGTTGCTAGTGAACGCAGCAGGCCAGGCAGCATCTCTAGGAAGAGGTACAATCGATGTTTCGGGCCTCCTCTACTGTAAAGATGAAGCCACACTCAGGTTGGAGGAACAATACCTTATATTCCGTCTGGGTAGCCTCCAACCTGATGGCATGAACATTGACTTCTCAAACTTCCACTAATGCCCCACCTCCCCCTCGTACCCAATCCATTATTTATTTATATACACACATTCTCTCTCTCTCCTTTTTCTCCCTCTGTCCCTCTAACTATACCCCCTGCCCATCCTCTGGGCTTCCCCCCCTCCCCCTTTCCTTTGTCCCTGGGCCTCCTGTCCCATGATCCTCTCATATCCCTTTTGCCAATCAACTGTCCAGCTCTTGGCTCCATCCCTCCCCCTCCTGTCTTCTACTATCATTTTGGATCTCCCCCTCCCCCCCCCCCCCCCCCCACTTTCAGATCTCTTACTAGCTCTTCCTTCAGTTAATCCTGAAGAAGGGTCTCGGCCCGAAACGTTAACTGTACCTCTTCCTAGAGATGCTGCCTGACCTGCTGCGTTCACCAGCAACTTTGATGTTCAGTTTGAATCAAGAGACATGCTTAAGAAGTAATGAAATACATGGTCAGTTAATCTGTATTTGATCTGTTAAATGTTATCCAGGATAAAAGAAGGACTTCTGACAGGATTGTGGGATCTTTTTGTAATTCTAAACTTCTAAGTCTCCTCGGAAGTCCCTAAGGTGGCAGGCTGCTATACTCTTAGTAACGAAGTATGCTTTAGCACTTCAAACAATATCTTTAGAATCATATCAGGCTCTATATTTCCCTCTAATTCAACTTTAGAGTAGCAAATTTCTATAAATAACTTTCCAGTCTTCTGACTTCGTTTTCTAATGATAACATTACCTTACCATTATTATATCAAAGCTGTTTCCGCTCTTTCTCTCATGGTATTGATGTCTTGCTTTCAGAATGCAAAGTGTTTTTGATTTTAAAAAAAGTATGGAATTTTGAATTTGCTAAAATTGGAAAGCTGTGTTGAGATGTATTGTGTAGAATGTAGATAAGATGTTTCTGCCCATCTTCAGTTAATTTTATATCCAGGCTGGACTGCATGTGGGAAAAGCAGTGCTTTAATAGACAAGAACTCCTTCCGTTGATTGAATGCTGATAGTTTTCAAGGGCAGGTCTGCTCGTCTTGTCTGCCACATTATTTAAATTGGCAGCTCTATATCAAAAGCAGGGAATGATGTCAATTTGTTCCTTTTCATCACTGAAATATTTCCAACAGTTTCATCTCTCTACCTTCATGGTAGTGAAAAAACCCCCTGCATTCTCTGACAGCTTCTCCCTTGCGGTTGGTAGGCAGGAGGCTATGCTTCCTGGCCCTGGCTGGTTTCTTTAATGGGGATATACATACAGATATTCTGAAAACCTCTGAGTTCTTGCTGCATGAAAATCTGAAGTGTTTCTCATTAAGTTTGAATTGTGTTTTACACCAACTCATGTCTGCAGTGGAATTTTCTTGTAGTTGTTCTGGATTATTCTAAAGTGCTTCATTGTCTCATCTGATCATTATAATGGATTAAAGAAATCTAGATATTTTGTGGTTTGTTTAGATCTGAGCTTACAGCAGTTTACATGCATCCTCTCTTACTGGCATGAGATTCAAGTTACTTTTACTCGAGCGCCTTTATAACAAATCTCAGAGCTGAATCTCACCCAAGCACTGTGCAGAAGTGGTGGAGTTATCAGGAGGAAGTGAGACTAGCAGCCAAGTAAATGCTCTGGGAGCATATATTAGGTGACCAGGATCAAGGGAGAAAATTCCTTAGCAGGATACAAGGTAAGCAGTGGGAAGAGGCATGTCAAAATAAATTGATCCTGATTTTTACAGAATTTGTCTTAAAAATAAATTAGTCCCCACATTTGAGGGAGAAGCATAGTGAAATATACAAAGACTGCAGGAAGTTTGGCAACATTTATCAATAGCGCCCAGAAATGAAAGAGCACTACATCATCTCGTCAGGGTCATTCAAGTAATGATCATATGAAAGCATCAATAAACATTTTAGAAGAAAATTTTCTATTGTAACAAAATCTTATCTTTATTGCACTGCAGTGATTGATCACCTGATATTACCAAATGCTCCGAGTGTTACAATTTGATCTTGCAATGAATAGCAAAGAGCTGTGAGGATTAAGGCAATGTTCCATTGAACAATTGCGCCTCGTCCTCAGAGTGATATGTAATTCTGTTTTTTTATTTGAAAATGTATAACGTTAGTCGTGTTTTTTCTTTGGGCATTCATCATTGTAATGAAGCATTGCCAGATCAAACTCTAGAACTGTGTCCCTTAAAGAAAAGGCCACATACGTTATCAACGTATAAATGGTGATTATACAATTCACCATATCAGACTAAAGGTGTAGCTATGGGCACCTGTATGGGTCCTAGCTATGCCTGTCTTTTTGTTGGCTTTGTGGAACAATCTATGTTCCAAACCTATTCTGGTATCTGTCCCCCACATTTCCTTCACTACATCGACGACTGCATTGGTGCTGCTTCCTGCACACATGCTGAGCTCGTTGACTTCATCGACTTTGCCTCCAACTTTCACCCTGCCCTCAAGTTTACCTGGTCCATTTCCGACACCTCCCTCCCCTTTCTAGATCTTTCTGTCTCTATCTCTGCAGATAGCTTATCTACTGATGTCTACTAGAAGCCTACTGACTCTCACAGCTATCTGGACTATTCCTCTTCTCACCCTGTCTCTTGCAAAAATGCCATCCCCTTCTCGCAATTCCTCCGTCTCCGCCACATCTGCTCTCAGGATGAGGCTTTTCATTCCAGGACGAGGGAGATGTCCTCCTTTTGTAAAGAAAGGGGCTTCCCTTCCTCCACTATCAACTCTGCTCCCAAATGCATTTCTCCCATTTCACACACACCTGCTCTCACTCCATCCTCCCGTCACCCCACTAGGAATAGGGTTCCCCTGGTCCTCACCTACCACCCCACCAGCCTCCGGGTCCAACATATTATTCTCCGTAACTTCCGCCACCTCCAACGGGATCCCACCACTAAGCACATCTTTCCCTCCCCCCCCCCCCCCGCATCCCGCAGGGATCGCTCCCTACACAACTCCCTTGTCCATTCGTCCCCCCCATCCCTCCCCACTGATCTCCCTCCTGGCACTTATCCGTGTAAGCGGAACAAGTGCTACACATGCCCTTACACTTCCTCCCTTACTACCATTCAGGGCCCCAGACAGTCCTTCCAGGTGAGGCGACACTTCACCTGTGAGTTGGCTGGGGTGATATACTGTGTCCGGTGCTCCCAATGTGGCCTTCTATATATTGGCGAGACCCGATGCAGCCTGGGAGATCGTTTTGCTGTGCAGCTACGCTCTGTCCGCCAGAAAAAGCAGGATCTCCCAGTGGCCACACATTTTAATTCCACATCCCATTCCTATTCTGATATGTCTATCCACGGCCTCCTCTACTGTAAAGATGAAGCCACACTCAGGTTGAAGGAACAACACCTTATATTCCATCTGGGTAGCCTCCAACCTGATGGCATGAACATTGACTTCTCTAACTTCCGCTAATGCCCCACCTCCCCCTCGTACCCCATCCGTTATTTAGTTATATACATACATTCTTTCTCTCTCTCTCCTTTTTCTCTCTCTGTCCCTCTCACTATACCCCTTGCCCATCCTTTGTGTTTTTCCTCCCCTCCCCCTTTTCCTTCTCCCTGGGCCTCCTGTCCCATGATCCTCTCATATCCCTTTTGCCAATCACCTGTCCAGCACTTGGCTCCATCCCTCCCCCTCCTGTCTTCTCCTATCATTTTGGATCTCCCCCTCCCTTCCCACTTTCAAATCTCTTACTAACTCTTCCTTCAGTTAGTCCTGATGAAGGGTCTCGGCCTGAAACGTCGACTGTACTTCTTCCTAGAGATGCTGCCTGGCCTGCTGCGTTCACCAGCAACTTTGATGTGTGTTGCTTGAATTTCCAGCATCTGCAGAATTCCTCGTGTTTACACTGTTTCTCAGCCAAGCTTTCTACACGCTGCTTACAATCCAGAGACGTCACCCACCTTTCCCAGTGTCAGATTATGCTCTCTAAAGCTTCCTGAGAAACTGATTCATCAAAAGATGCTTCTCTGTAGAACTATCAGAGATTAGCTTTATTTGTCACATGTACATTGAAACTTTATAACATGCAGTGAAATGGGTTGTTTGTGTCAATGACCAACACTGTCAGAAGATGTGCCAGGGAAGTTCTGCAAGTGTTGCCATGTTCCAGCACTAGTATAACATGCCCACAACATACTAACCCTAACCCAGATGTCATTGCAATGTTGGAGGAAACCAGAGCACCTGGAGGAAACCCAGGGAGAACATACAAACTCCTTACTGACAGTGGTGGGAACTGAACTGCGATCACTGTCTGTACAGCTATATGCTAACTGCTACACCACTGTACTTTACAGCCAGTCATAAGTAATTAGAGACATCAGTGACTTAGCTCTGTCACCACCATAATAGCACTATCTGATCAACATGCAAACAGGCCAACCTGTCAAACTTCAGAGATATGACACCTTACTGCTTTTATCCACATTGATGTTTTTATCAAAGAAATAAAGTCATCAAGAATTGCCATATGCACCAGAGCATTTGCAGAAGAGCAATGGAAAATGTACTTGCAGCAGCATCATAGGCAACTAGCATATAACATGAGCAATGTGAAAAACACATCAATTAAGCATCAAGTAAATGCATTCTTTACAAGAAAGAATTAACTAAAAGCAAAGGAGCCCAACAGTGCAAAAGTGATCAAAGTGGTCATATTGTTACTAAACTCTAGTGATTAAGGTTACGCAATTTGGTTCAAGAATCAAATAGTTGAAGGCAATAGCTGTTCTTGAACCTGGTGGTGTGGGACTGCAGGATTCTGTACCTCCTACTGGATGATGGCATCAAGAAGGTGGCATGGCCTGGGTGGTAGGGATCTTTGGCAAATTCACCTTCTTGAGATGGTGCCTCAGAATCAGGTTTATTATCACCGGCATGTGACGTGAAATTTGTTAACTTAGCAGCAGCAGTTCAATGCAGAACATAATCTAGCAGAGAGAGAGAGAAATAATAATAAATAAAACATAAATAAACAAGTAAATCAATTACATATATTGAATAGATTTTTTTTAATGTGCAAAAACACAAATACTGTATATTTAAAACAAAAAGTGAGGTAGTGTCCAAAGCTTCAATGTCCATTTAGGAATTGGATGGCAGAGGGGAAGAAGCTGTTCCTGAATTGCTGAGTGTGTGCCATCAGGCTTCTGTACCTCCTACCTGATGGTAACAGTGAGAAAAGGGCATGCCCTGGGTGCTGGAGGTCCTTAATAATGGACACTGCCTTTCTGAGACACTGCTCCCTAAAGATGTCCTGGGTACTTTGTAGGCAGGGCCAGGCTGGGCTGCAGCCTAGGGGCCAGAGCTGCAGAGTGGCCCAAAATAGGTAGCTATCATCATGGCGGACAAAAAAAATTCGAGCGTGGAGCACAGAAAAGAGAAAAGAAACAAGAAAAAGAGGACCGTGAGAAAGAAGCATAAAAAAAGACATTGAAATTGACAGAATTTTTTAAACCTGTTCTGGATGATGCAGCAGTACCATTGCTTTTGTCACAGTCTGAGATCGGTGGACAAATGGACACTTGTTCAACAGCTAGTGCTAGCACCAGCGTTTCCACGGGACCACTGTCCTTGCCACAGTCAGCAGCTAACGTTGAAGAGGCAGAGAGCATGACTTTGGGATTCCCGACTACAGAGGCCTCTGAACAACCAGGTCGGGCTGCCATTAATGTTAACGTTACCGCTACTGAGGATCCTTACAACAGTGTTCCTGCTTGCTGGGGAAAGGAAACCTTAGATGATTCCGTCTGAGACAAGCATACTAGGCTAAGAAAGGGCCGGAGACCTGCCAGAATAAGGATGTGGATATCGAAGCTTCGGAACGAGCAGAGACATTTTTTCTCCAAATTTCACTTCAAACGCAAGCTGGTAAACGGTGAGTACATATCAAGGCAATGGCTCTTATATTCCCCTTCCAGCAGCTGTGTGTTTTGTTTTGCATGCCACATCTTCAGTGATGGTAACTGTCAGCCCATCTTCCAAACTGGCTTTAGCGACTGGAAACATGCCGCTGAGTGCATAGGAGAGCATGAAAATAACGAACACCACAGGAAAACGATACTGACCTACGTTACACTAGTGTCTGACAGCGGAAGAATAGATACAGAACTGCAAAAGCAGTTCGAGTAAGAGTGTGTCTACTGGACTGACGTATTGAGAAGAGTGGTGGCGGTTATGAAGTTTTTGGTCGAGAGGGGACTGGCTATCTGAGGCTCCAGTAACATATTTGGCATGTCTGATAACGACAACTACATGGGCATTCTAGAGGTAATAAGTTAGTTTGACCCGTTTTTGAAGGCGCACATACAGAAATTTGGAAATGCAGGATCAGGCACCCTTCATAGCTTTCACCTAAAACATGTGAGGAGTTTATTGAACTCATTTCTATTTTACTTTCTCAGAACACACGGTTGAGAAAAATACCTAGATAAGAATGCTTTGGCATTGTTTGAGAAATAAGGCCTATGGTATATGCAGCAATAGCTAAGTAAAGATTTAAGATTGGGTACATCATACTTTGTCTCCCTCATAACTTCACTAAGCCAACTAAGCCTAGGTCAATTTTCAAGTGCTTTAGATGCTGTCCTTCAAACTAAGAATCTGCATTACTTTCTGTCCTCCCTCTATGTGGAGTACTTCGCCATGTATTCAACCTGAGCCTGAGGCTCTGGAGGGTTCTTGTACTGTGGAAGACGTCCTGCCTCATCCCTGTGCCGAAGACGCCGTGCCCCAGCGGCCTCAATGACTACAGACCGGTGGCATTGACCTCCCACATCATGGAGACCGTGGAGAGACTTGTTCTGGAGCTGCTCCGGCCTATGGTCAGGCCACACTTAGGTCCCCTCCAGTTCGCCTACCTGCCCCGACTAGGAGTTGAGGATGCCATCGCCTACCTGCTGAACTGTGTCTACGCCCACCTGGACAAGCCAGCGAGCACTGTGAGGGTCATGTTTTTTGACTTCTCCAGTGCGTTCAACACCATCTGCCCTGCTCTGCTGGGGGAGAAGCTGACAGCGATGCAGGTGGATGCTTCCCTGGTGTCATGGATTCTTGATTACCTGACTGGCAGACCACAGTACATGTGCTTGCAACATTGTGTGTCCGACAGAGTGATCAGCAGCACTGGGGCTCCACAGGCGACTGTCTTGTCTCCCTTTCTCTTCACCATTTACACCTCAGACTTCAACTACTGCACAGAGTCTTGTCATCTTCAGAAGTTTTCGGATGACTCTGCCATAGTTGGATGCATCAGCAAGGGAGATGAGGCTGAGTACAGGGCTATGGTAGGAAACTTTGTCACGTGGTGTGAGCAGAATTATCTGCAGCTTAATGTGAAAAAGACTAAGGAGCTGGTGGTAGACCTGAGGAGAGCTAAGGTACCGGTGACCCCTGTTTCCATCCAGGGGGTCAGTGTGGATATGGTGGAGGATTACAAATACCTGGGGATACGAATTGACAATAAACTGGACTGGTCAAAGAACACTGAGGCTGTCTACAAGAAGGGACAGAGCCACCTCTATTTCCTGAGGAGACTAAGGTCCTTTAACATCTGCCGGACGATGCTGAGGATGTTCTACGAGTCTGTGGTGGCCAGTGCTATCATGTTTGCTGTTGTGTGCTGGGGCAGCAGGCTGAGGGTAGCAGACACCAACAGAATCAACAAACTCATTTGTAAGGCCAGTGATGTTGTGGGGATGGAAATGAACTCTCTCACGGTGGTGTCTGAAAAGAGGATGCTGTCTAAGTTGCATGCTATCTTGGTCAATGCCTCCCATCCACTACATAATGTACTGGGTGGGCACAGGAGTACATTCAGCCAGAGACTCATTCCTCCGAGATGCAGCACAGAGTGTCATAGGAAGTCATTCCTGCCTGTGGCCATCAAACTTTACAACTCCTCCCTTGGAGGGTCAGACCCCCTGAGCCGATAGGCTGGTCCTGGATATTTCATAATTTACTGGCATAATTTACATATTACTATTTAACTATTTATGGTTCTATTACTATTTACTATTTATGGTGCAACTGTAATGAAAACCAATTTCCCCTGGCATCAATAAAGTATGACTATGACTATTTGAGGCCTGTAAGCTTATAGCCTATGTATTGTACTAATCCACTGTCTTGGTCCACAGCTTTGATATTTAGACTGTTACGTACCCCGTAACTGGGTTGCCAAACCAGCAGAAATGGATCACTCAGTTGGAGTCTGGATTACTAGAACTAAGGAAGTTTTATTAAAGAAACAAGCAACACAGTACTCTAATCAAACGGATAATAAATGCAACAGTTCAGCAATGATAAACACACATGTACACAGAATTAGGATAACAGGATCAATCAAGCTCTATCGTCGTCTCGGGGTAAATGACCAGTTTCAAAGTGACGCAAAGTTCAGTTCAATTGAATTCAGTTCAGTTCGCAGTAATCACTGCCGTGTGTTATCCTTTTCTTCCAATTGCATCAGCTCTTCATCTGTCAGTTCTTGGTCATGGGATGTCAAAACCTCTTCAACATCATGTTCCTCAGCTTCCACAAGCCAAAC
The DNA here is from genome assembly GCF_030028105.1 of Mobula birostris. NCBI lineage: Eukaryota > Metazoa > Chordata > Chondrichthyes > Myliobatiformes > Myliobatidae > Mobula > Mobula birostris. The sequence goes on from NC_092373.1 coordinate 155,945,728, forward strand.
GCACTTAGTCCTTACTTCATTCACCAGGATCAAAACGCTTAATTATGTCTAGTTTCACACTAAGTGTAACACCCTTACGAGCTCTTTTAGGCTTTTCCGATATCTTAGAACTCATCTTGCAAACGGCTGCTCACTGGCACGTGTTTAAGCAGTGCCGGCGAGAATCTGGGGGAGAACGGCTGCTCGGGGCTCATGCTGATTTTTTTTCGTAACAGTGAAAACACCTTCTGAAAGCGAAAACAGAGTACTAATGTAGGTCTTTCGTAATAGTGAGGTTTCGTAAAGCGAACATTTGAAAAGCAGGGGACACCTGTATAACATAAATGTTTAGCCACCCACTTGTACTGGGGTGGGGGGGGGTGGTGGTGTTGGCTTCAGTTGATACTAAAGGTTTATACAACAAACACAAAATGCTGGAGGAACTCAGCAAGCCAGGCAGCATCTATGGAAAAGAGTACAATTGACATTTCGGGCCAAGACCCTTCAGCTGTTGGGTTGCTGAAGGGTCTCAGCCTGAAGTGTCATCTGTTCTCTTTTCCATAGATGCTGCCTGGCCTGCTGAGTTCCTCCAGCATTTTGTGTGTGCTGCTTAGATTTCCAGCATCTGCAGATTCCTCTTGTTTGTGATTAAAGGTTTATGTTGGTTCAGAGAATGATGGAACAGGACAGCACAGGCTGGCCCACTGGGTTTTGCTAGGTTGATCCATTGGATCTAATTAGACCTGAAAAAACACAGGGCTCAAAGCTGAAACGAGGTTTCACAGCTAGAGCTGGATTAGTTAGTGTGTTTGAATGTAGATTATCCTGTACAAAGTCCCTATGCCATGAGAGTTCTGGGAAATAAAATACCAAAACTGGCATTAGACCCGTTATATTTTGTACCCAGTTCAAGTACAAGATTCATTTTGGCGAGACTATTGTTATTTTCAGACCTTGGACTGTAGTCCAGGTGCTGTGCTGAGATGACTAGTCAGTTCCTCCTGGGAAAGGTATGCATCCAGCTCCTCACAGAAGCATATCTGTCAAGTTTAAAAATGCAAATGAGTCTCTTTAAATAAGCAAACTGAGACTTGGACTGGTTTTGAGCAGACTTGTTTACAAGAAACTGGGCAATTTGTTTCCATGACTAATAGTATCACAAAAAAAAATCAGTTGACGATGTGAGTAAATAGGAAGTATGCCATTGTACATGAACTGGTGTCTGAATTATTGTTTTACGAGAGAAATAGTGGTCTTTTATGGGCCTGCAACATACCAAGAGGCTATGTTTTGTCCATTGATATTATAATTGTCACTTCAGCCTGATTTTGCTTGAACGTAGAATAGTAATGCACAATACAGGCTCTTCAAGCCCCAATGTTGTGCTAACCTTTTAACCTACTCCACAATCAATCAACCCCTTCCCTCTCTTTTTCTTTCATCCATGTACCAATCTAAGAATCTCTTAAATGTCCCTAATGCATCATTCTCTACTACCACCTTTAGCAGTGCATTCCAGGCAATTATAACTCTCTGAGTAAAAAAAAACTTACCTCTGACATCTCCCCTAAACTTACCTCCCATCCTTTAAAAGGACTTCCTCTGGATTTGTCATTGGCCTTTGGGGAAAAAGGTGTAGGCTGTCAACCCTATGACTCTTATAATCTTAGACTCCACTGGAGTAAGGGAATGATGCTTGTCTTCAGTCAGATTTCCTACAGAATTTGAATTATTATTAACTTTGGCACTGGAAGCTGATGCAAGTGTGAACTGATGATGTCACAGTGAGAGAAAGCAGATTTCTGAAACTGGAATGAGTGGCTGCAGTGACTGTATCCTTGAGCAATCAGTTTGTGGAAGGCTTGAGAAGATAATGTTAGTGTGGGTGAATTTAATGTAAAATCAGGCATAGAAAGGAAAATAAAAGAGATAAAGAGTGAAATGAGAGAGAAAACTGAGACAGAGAAAAATAGTTTGTAAGTTTAAATGTTAATATCTATAATACTTGAAGGAATAAGAGTCTCCCTTTCCAACCATCAGGCAGGTTAACACACACCATGTTATTAAAGGTAAGGTTGAACTTGAAATGACGAGACTTAACCTTTGTTTCAATCAGCTGTTGTGGATATGTATCAGTTTCACGAAACTCACTGCAGTGTAGTGGTCAGGGAGGCAAGGAGGTGCCGTCGTCAGAAAGCCAAGGTAGAGTAGCTACATTTGGACAAGCTGTATTTCTGCATTACCTGCCCCTCACTTGGTCACCCGAAGATGATTATTTTAGTGGCAGAATTTGGCCATTGTACACCAATTTACCTTATTGGTTTGAAATTAATGAGTTTATTGTTGGAATGCAGTCAATAAAAGATTCAAATAAATTATTTATATTTTTGTGATCTGCAAACATTCAAAAATTTGTCATAAAAGTGGTTCTTTGTATTTTGTAGTAAACACGCTTATCTTTTTTGAAAACAGTATGATTACATCCACATTTTAAGTATCAGCAGATTTCCACAGTTTGGGAGCTTTTTATATGGGATTTGTATTCATGAACTGTTTGTAGTTAACTGAGCAACAATTTTGTTTCAGCTATGTTTCCTTTATTACAGGAGATGAAGCTGGCTGCTTATCTAATACAGCAACTGGGTATACCAGTGGGTGTCTGTCAAGCCGTGCTAAATCTGCTTCTTCCCAATGCCATCCAGGAAGAATTAGTTCTGTTTGTAAATAGGATCTATCCTGAGGGAAATGTTAGCAGTGGGATGAACAAGGATAAAATGGATGAGAAGAGAAAGAGGTAAGGCCTTTTTGATGAGAAGCTGACCTCCCCATCATAAGATGGATTTGATTGGGGGGGGGGGAAGCGTTGATTGAACAGCAAAGTACAATAACGTGAACTCCATAAACTGGGAAAAGTGCCTGAGAAAAGTGAATTGTTCGTATTGACTTTAATAGAATGTCAAGTGATCTAAAAGCAGCTTGTTTCTCCTTCTGAAAGAGGAAAGTGTGCAGCCACCCTACTCAGTACCTGGGATTTGAAAGCAGCATTTCAACTTGCCCTTCATCTTGACATGATCATATTATTTCAGGAACTCAATGATAGAAAATAAGATGCTGCTAAGTCTGAGCTATGCAGCTTGTCAACTTCGATCTAACCAGCTTGAGCTGTCAACCTAACAACCACTGAGCTTCTGAAGGCAGCCAAGTAAGTTCAGATGCATCCATCAGACTGCTGGTCCTAAGGGTTGTTTTGCAAGATCCCAATCTGTACCTATTACAGTCAGTTCTGACTTTAATACTGTATCTAGGCAACTACTATTTAAGGTTTAGCTATTCATTTTACACATCTTGTTGTTTACAAGACCATAATCCCACCTGATTTTTTTTTTATTTGTAACCAGTGAGTAGGAAACTTCATTTAGAGTCAATGAATAAGTGTGATATTTTATGTTTGATTTGTTGAAATATTATTGAAATGGCTATATGTATCTGTTTAATGTATTTTGAAGGAATTTATTACATGAGGGGTGATTGGTAAGTTTGTGGCCTAAGGTGGAAGGAGTCAGTTTTAGAAAACCTAGCACATTTATTTTTCCTACACTTACACACTTAGTCCAGCAGTCGTGGAGCATACAGATCCCTTCTTTGTAGACGTCGCTGTCTTGGACCTCCAGAAAGTGGTTCACAGCAGGAGTGATTGATAAGTTCGTGGCCTAAGGTAGAAGGAGATGAGTTATTAACTTCAAACTTTCTGCATAATCAATCGAAGAGTTGAACTGCACGTGCATGTAACAAGAGCTGTATAACTCATCTCCTTCTACCTAAGGCCACAAACTTATTAATCACCCCTGCTGTAGACTACCTGGAGGTCCAAGACGCTCTCGTTACATGCACGTGCAGTTCATCTCTTTGAGTGATAATGCAGAAAATTTGAAGTTAATAACTCATCTCCTTCTACCTTAGGCCACAAACCTATCAATCACCCCTGCTGTGGATCACTTCTACAAAGAAGGGATCTGTATGCTCCACGACCGCTGGACTAAGTGTGTACATGCAGGAGGGGACTGTGTTGAAAAATAAGTGTGCTAGTTTTTCTAAAATTAACTCCTTCTACCTAAGGCCACAAACTTATCAATCACCCCTTGTATATCTAGATGAATTACTTTGCTTATTCACCTTACTTATTTTTCCTGTGCACTCCAATACAAATCCATTTTTCTCAACATCCTTTATTGTTCAGCATGAAACTTGTTTCAGAAATTATTCTAAGTGGACTATTCACAGCTGTTTTGTTCACTACATCTGTAAGAACTCACAAATCAGCAGTGATTAAAAGAAAGACCAAATGAAGGAAAGAAATAGGGTTAGAATAATCTGCTGAAATGGAAACCAAAAATTCTTAAACGTAAATTTCAACTAACACGAAGGAAAGGACACACACTGAGAAGAGTGGAGACACAAGAAGCTGCAGATGTTGCTGTAATCAGAGAACAAGTGAATTGCTGAAGAGAAGGCAGCGGCCAGGTGGAAATGAAAGGAGAAAGCATGAGTAGGATCCAGCATCCAACGAACTGGAGATATGCCTAGGATGCAGTCTTTACCATCTCCAACTTAGTGTATCTTAATATCTCATAAATATCTTTAAATTGGAGACACTGGAGACAGCAGATGATGGAATCTGGAGCGACACACAATCTGCTGGAAAAATTCAGTAGCTCCCCCACAGATGCTGCTCAAGCTGTTAAATTCCTCCAGCAGGTTATTTGTTGCTCTAATATCATTAAGTTTTCCTGTTCTGGCTCACTTTACTATCATGCCAGCTGGCTAAATGTAATTTTCCAAAATGTTTCCACAGATTTTATACTGCATCACTCCCAAGGCCCACATGTACCCAAAAGTTCTAACTTTTAATATTTTTTTTAAGTTCTGCAAATTTACAACTTCCACTTAAGAGTAAAAAAATGGTAGCCAAGATGGATGATTTTGGAATAATATTCCTATTTGATTTGTCTAATTTAATTACTGATCCATCTACAGGAAACTTTGGGAATCATTAGAGCTAAACCTGAGGAGCAAGCTCATTGGTGAAAACCTGGGGAACATGAATGTTCCCTACGGCAGGACAGGAAGGTAATTACCTTTACTAGGTCATATCTACTTGCTTGGTTTCTGTGTGGAGGTTTTTAAAACAAAACCATGCAGTAAGAAATGAAATATGAATTCCATTTAATTATTTTGCAAAGTTAATTACTTACATTAAGGAAATTTATTGGTCAGCTCAACTATGTAATTGACTACAATGTCCAATAAGTATACTTAAAGACCACCACTTACTTTAGCTTTAACATGTATACATTGTAAGGTTTTATTCACCTTGTGTTTATTGGCACTGTGAACATTGAAGGAGAAGCTATGATTTGTTCCAACACTTGGATGTGAAAGGGAAGGCCAGAAAGATTTCTTTCTTGTACTAATTTTAATTAAAATCTAGTGAAAACCTTCCCTGGGTGGTGGAAGTGTTTTAGAGAGGTTGGAAAGTGAACATGAAAGAAACAGAGAATTAAGAAATATCCATTGATCTTGCAATCACAGAAGGTTGCAGGCTAATGCATTATGTACCTTCTACCTGTAAACCATTCAGGGTTGATCAGTGAAATAAAAAAAGAGATGTAACAGTGAAGAAAAAGGTGCAAATGTCAGGAAAGTACCGTTGGAATAAATCTGAACATTTTGCCTTGACACTGAAGGGACAAGCGATGAAGAGAGCTGAGACATTTGAAATTTTTTTTCCATACCAAATGCACTGATTTATATTAAAACACTGTTATAAGTGATAATTTTGTAACAAGGAAAGTGAGTGTATAGCCCATTAAAAGCATTACAGTTTAATCCTGACACGATTATATATGTCTTCAAGTATTGTCCCTTCTTTCTCATTTCAGCTCCTGCCATGCCATTCTTGAGCAGAAAAAAACATAGCGCCAAACTTCTGCAATCCCTCCAATATTCTTGAATAAGTCATTGTCTCCCAGCAACGCTGCCTTATGATGCCCTTTGTAAACTTGACATAAGCCTAACAGCAGTGCCGAGCAGCAATCCCCAAACAGTTCTCTCAATATGAAAGTGGCCAAACAGGGTATCCCAAACAGCCATGCTTAACCAGCACTGAGTCCTTTTCATCCATCACCCCTCGGCTTAATGACCTGAATTAGCTCCCATTTAGGTCTGGTCACATCCTGCAATTTAAAATTCGGAACCATGTTGTCATTTCCCTTCAATGGCTTAACCATCAGCATTTATCAATTTGTCTGAGATCTTCTAGATATCGTTTATCTCCTGTTCTACCCTATTGATCATCTTTGAATTTAATCAATCCAATATTGGTAGCTTTGTCTTCAGTGACCAAAGCATTAAACTCTGGATTTCTCTGAACTTCTCAAACTCTCTTTTTTTTAAGATTTTGAATTAAAATCTACCTCTATATGATATCTTTGATTATTTGTCATAAAATTTCCATTGAGGCCCAGTGTTAAATTTTGTTTTGACAATGCTCTTGTCATTTGCCTTGGGATATTTTGCAACTTCACAAATACTTGTATAACTTCAATGGACTTGCACTGTTGTCCTGAAATATATATGAAGCAAGAGCCTTTTGTTATTATTTCCAGTGTTGTATTTAGTGCAGCCAAGTAAGACTGAGTAAATAACTGGAAGATGTTATGCATAATGATCCAATGATCCATGTTTGACCAGCTGCTGTGTGTTACAGGAGTTTAAAAAATATATTTGTATTATTTGTTAGATGGTATTGTTTACTTAAACACTATGGATTTGAAAAATTGATTTTTCCCAGAGTAAAATGCTGTAGTGACTTCAGATGATAAGACTTAGGAGCAGAATTAGGCTAGTCAACCCATCAAGTCTGATCTGCCATTAGATCATGGGTGATTCATTTTCATTCTCAACACCATTCTCCTGCCTTCTCCCTGTAACCTTTGATACCTTTACTAATCAAGAACTTACCAACCTCCACATTACATGTACCTTATTCTTGACATCCACAGCTGTCCGTGGCAATGAATTATACCGATTCACCACCCACTGGCTAAAGAAGTACATCCTCATCTCTATTCTAAAGGGACATCCTACTGGTCTGAGCTGTGCCCTCTGGTCCAAGACACTCCCATTGTTGTAAACATTATGTCCACTCTATCTAGACCTTTCAGTATTTAGCAGACTTGAATGAAAACCCATCTCATTCTACAAGTCCACAGCCAATCAATGCTCCTCATACATTAAGCTTTTCCTTCCTGGGATTATTCTCAGAATCCTCCTCTAGACCCACTTCAATGCCAGCACACCTTTTCTTAGATAAGGAGCCCAAAACTGCTCACAATATTTTAAGTGTGGACTGACCAATGTATCATAAAGCCTCAGCATCACATCCTTGATCATGTATTCCACTCCTCTCAAAATAAATGCTAACATTGCTTTTGTCTTCCTTACCACTGACTCAACCTGTAAGTAAACCTTTAGGGAATCCTGCACTAGGACTATCAAGTCTCTTTCTATCTCTGATTTCTGAATTTGCTCCTCATTTAGAAAATAGTATCTTCTACCAAAGTGTATGACCATATACTCCCCTACACAGTATTCCATCTGCCACTTGTTTGCCCATTCTCTTAATCTGTTCAAGGCCTTCTGGAAACTCAGAATCAGGATTAATAACACTGGGATATGTAATGAAATTTGTTGTTTTACAGCAGCAGTACATTGAAAAACATAATAAAAAACTAAATTACAATAAAATATTCTTATTTTGCATGAATAAGAATATTCATATAGATACAGTATATATGAATATATATATATAATTGGTGCAATAATTATGTGTGTTTTAAATATATATATATAAATAATTAGTGCAAAAGGAGAGCAGTGAAAAATAGCGAGGTAGTTTACATGAGCTCATAGTCCATTTTAAAATCTGATGGCAGAAGGGAAGAAGCTGATCCCCGCTCACGGCTTCCTCGACACTACCTGCCCCTCCACCTATCTTCTTATCATCTGTAAACTTGACCATAAAGCCCTCAATTCACTGATTCAGATCATAAACATATAATGTGAAAGTAGTGAACCCAGCACGCACCTCTGCGGGATATCACTAGTCATGTCAGCCAATCAGACCTGGGTTGGTTTATTCCACAGTCTGGCATGTAGAGGGCTTCCACATCTGCTCGTATTTTCTGTGTCTAATGGTATCATTCCCAAAGCTCTGTTCCTCATGGAACTTTACTCAGGAGTTAGCAGACGTTGTCCAGGAGATGGCCATTTCTGGGCAGACTGAGTCCCTATTTGCACCCCCATTGTTCAGTCTTGCTCACCCATCAATCCTGCCAAACAGCCCACCTGATTCCCCAACGTATCACTTGGGCCCTGAACCCAAACCCCTGACAACTGATTAAGCCCCTGATCTCCAGTCCTCCCACCAGCAACTTACAAGGCAGTAAATTGCATCCAGGTGAACTACCACCATCATCTCCCATCTCCCCAGTTCCTGAATGGGCTTTTTTTTTTTTTTTGCTCCTTCTGAATCTTGTCTATGTTACAAACCTAGTCCAACTAACTTCCAATGTTACTTGGACCAAGCTCACATAGTCAGTATCCTTGACCCAAAGCTTGCATTTTACAATGTACAATTTCTATTTGATTAATAGTTCTTATACAAGTCTTCTTTTGTGAAATTTATTTGCAGCATATTGAAGAAAAAGCGTTTGCAGCTCTTGAAACAGGTGTCTTTTTCTCAAAGCCATGGTTCTTCTGAAATCCGCCCTGATGACGATCCTGAACTAATTAATGAAAGAGCAGGACAAATGTTAAAGATGGCGGATACAGGGGAGAAAGTATTTGTGTTCCGGATCAAGAAGGAAGATCCTTGTTCCTCAGACCTTCCATCAAGGAAGAAAAAACGTAACTTCTTAAATTTTAAAAGGTCAGCTGTAGCAAATTTGGATGGACTTTAAATTACTTAATTCAAGGTCATTATTACTTTGGAACCTATATTTAAACGAGTGAACCATCTAACTTCTATGATAGTGAAGCAGTGTTTAAAGTAGTCTGACAGTGATGCAGGTATATTTGCATAACTAGTTTGCAATACAGACATGGGTATTTTGATCATTTTTTTGCACTTGCCTCCCACCTCCCAAGCCATTAAGCTCCTATGCTTGTGTGTTGCTTGAAATTCCAGCATCTGCAGATTTCCTCATGTTTGCATTTTCAAGCTCCTATGCTTGGCCATTTTGTATTGTGCTATTTGTTACTTAACACTGAGGATGAATCCTAATGTCCCTCTTTAATAGGTTTACTAAATCAAATCCTAATTAGAATAAGTCATTAGTTTCAGACTAAGCGTGCTCATGGGTTTTATTTTGTGACAATATTATGAACAATTGATACAAAGGAAAAATATCTTTACTCCTCTTTTTGTTTCCACTTTAGAGTGATAGAAAATGAGATTAGTGCTGAATACAAATAAATTGTCTACATAATTTCTACTAACCATATCGCCATTTTGCTTATCCTTTTGCAGGTTTTTCAAATTTGACTTTTTCTTTGAGGGTCAAGAAAGCTAAGAAAGCATAATGCACCAATGAGATTGCATAAAATATTTTTATATCTTGTTTGATAAATTTAAATCTCAAATGTAAAATATATACAGTTTGTGAAAGTTCAAAATATGTTGTAATGTGATTATTTTTCAGTGTTCAATGAATATCTGTTACCATGTCTGGTTTCCAAACTAACTATCTTACAAAAGTCATAATCTTTAGATCTGCATATGCATATAAAACTATGTGGAACACAGAAAGAATGAATGCATTCAGTATTTTACTCAAGAGTTGAGGAATGAAGGAATAGATTTAAAGTAAGGGTGGGGGGGGCGCAAAGATTTAATAGGAACTTGAGGGCCAACCTTTTTCTTATTCTAAGGGCAGTATGTACGGTATACATAACAATCTGCCAGAAGATGTAATTGATACAGAAACAATAACAATTTATAAAAGACAGTTGGATGGATACGTTGACCGGAAAGGTTTAGAAGGTTATGGGCCTAACACATGTAAATAGAACTTGCTTGGATGGTGCATTTTGCTCAGCATGGACCATGTAGGCCTAAGTGCCTGTTTCTGTGACATATGACTCAATAACGCTTTCTCTTTTTTTTCCATTGAACAAGAGCCCATTTGACGTGCACAGGTCTCCACTGATGTACCAGAGCACATATTGTTCTCTTTGCTCCATCATTCATTAAAGACTTTCACACACACATTTCAACCAGGCTCTTCAACAATACTGAAATCAGTATAATCTATCAATCTATAGAAGGAAGAAACAGTCCCAACCTGAAACATTGACAGCTCGTTTCTCTCCGCAGATGGTGCCTGACCTGCTGAGCTCCTCCAGTATTTTGTGTGTATTGCTCAAGATTTCCAGCATCTGCTGCATCTCTTGTGCTTTTAGACAAATATTTGAATTAGTGAGGCATAGAAGGCTTTGAACCAAGTACTAGTAAATCGACTGAGTGCAGATGGGTAGTTGGGTGGTTGTCGTGGAAAAAAGGGCTGTATTGACTTACAGAGAAATCAGTGGATTTTAATGAAACTTTTCATTAATATTCACACATCCATGGAAAGATTAAGTTTGAATCCTGTTAGGTTAATAGAAGACATAATTTTTAACACTTAAATTGTTATGGTATAATATCAATTCATGAGTCAAAAATTTGACACTTTACCTAATGTGTGCAGTTAATGGTCGAACAAGCAAAGAAACCCACTTTTCATTTGAAATGAATTTAAGGAATAATAAAGAACTGAGACTATAATTCCATGAGCCCGCATTCCTGCTTTCAGTAACTAGTTATTTACAGTGGTCATTTTCCATTATAATTGACATTGGTAACTAGAATTTAGTTCACGCTCTTCTGCAGGACTGAACATATGCTGTGTAAAACACTCGCTTTGACCACCGAAGCATAGAAAAACTTTCACAAACTCACAAAACCCCCGGTGACCCAGTCTCTGAGGCCGACGTGAGAGGATTCTTCATGTCAGTGCTAGGAAAGCATCTGACACTGATGGGGTACCTAAACGAGTACTAAAGTCCTGTGCTAATTAACTGGCTGGAGTGCTCACTGAGATTTATAGCCTCTCACTTTGGCAGACTGAGCTACCCACCTGCTTCAAGCAGGCTTCAATTATACCGGTGCCAAAGAAGAAAGTGGTAACCTGCCTCAATGACTATCGTTCAGTAGTACTTATATCCACAGTGATGAAGTGTCTTGAGAGGTTAGTGATGAAACTTATCAACTCCTGCTTGAGGAACAACTTGGATATGCTCCAATTTGCCTACTATTACAACAGCTCCATAGCAGATACCAATTCATTGGCTCTTCATTCAACCCTGGAACATCTAGACTGCAAAGATGCTTAGGCTGCTCTTTATCAACTACAGCTCAGCATTTAATAATATCATACCTTCAAAACTAATCAATAAGCTTCAAGGCCTTGGCCTCAATAACTTCTGCAATTAGATCCTCATTTTCCTCACTTACTGACCCTAATCTGTTCAAATTGGCAAAAACATCTCCCCCACAATCTCCTTCAGCACAGGTGCACCACAAAGCTGTGTGCTTAGCCCCCTGCTCTAATTGCATTACACTTTCGACTACGTGGCTAAGCACAGCTCCAATGCTATATTTTAAGTTTGCTGACAACACCACTGTCATTGGCCAAATCGATGGTGATTTGTCAAATCAGCATATAGGAGGGAGATTGAAAATCGAGCTGAGTCATGCCACAACAACAATCCATACCTCAATGTCAGCAAGTCCCAAGCAGCTGAGCCTACTGGGCCTGAACACCTCCCTCTGCAACTGGATCCTAGACTTCCTGACTGGGAGACCTCAGTCAGTCCGGATTGGAAGCAGCATCTCCAACACCATCACACTGAGCACGGGGGCCCCCCAGGGCTGTGTGCTCAGTCCACTGCTGTTCACTCTGCTGACCCACGACTGTGCTGCAACACACAGCTCGAACCACATCATCAAGTTTGCAAATGACAGGACCATGGTGGGTCTCATCAGCAAGAACGATAAGTCAGCATACAGAGAGGAGGTGCAGCAGCTGTCGGACTGTTGCAGAGCCAACAACCTGTCTCTGAATGTGAACAAAACAAAAGAGATGGCTGTTGACTTCAGGAGGACACGGAGGACACTCTACATTAATGACTCCTCCGTAGAGATCGTTAAGAGCACCACATTTCTTGGTGTTCACCTGACAGAGAATCTCACCTGGTCCCTCAACACCAGCTCCATAGCAAAGAAAGCCCAGCAGCGTCTCTACTTTCTGTGAAGGCTGAGAAAAGTCCATATCCCACCCCCCCATCCTCACCACATTCTACGGAGGTTATATTGAGAGCATCCTGAGCAGCTGCATCACTGCCTGGTTCAGAAATTGCACCATCTCGGATCGCAAGACCCTGCAGTGGATAGTGAGGTCAGCTGAGAAGATTATTGGGGTCTCTCTTCCCGCCATTAGAGACATTTACACCACACACTGCATCCGTAAAGCAAACAGCATTGTGAAGGACCCCACGCACCCCTCATACAAACTCTTCTCCCTCCTGCCATCTGGCAAAAGGCACTGAAGCATTCGGGCTCGCACGACCAGACTATGTAACAGTTTCTTCCCCCAAGCTATCAGACTCCTCAATATCCAGAGCCTGGACTGACACCAACCTACTGCCCTCTACTGTGCATATTGTCTTGTTTATTATTTATTGTAATGCCTGCACTGTTTTGTGCACTTTATGCAGTCCTGGGTAGGTCTGTAGTCTAGTGTAGTTTTGTGTTGTTTTATATAGTTCAGTGTAGTTTTTGTATTGTTCATGTAGCACCATGGTCTTGAAAAACATTGTCTTGTGTTTACTGTGTACTGTACCAGCAGTTATGCTCAAAATGACAATAAAAGTGACTTGACTTGAATTCAGGAGGAATCCAGAGTCCATGAGCCAGGTTTCATCAGGGGATCAGAGGTGGAGAGGGTCAGCAACTTCAAATTTCTCAGAGTTATCATTTCAGAGCACCTGTCCTGGGTCCAGCATGTAAATTCAATGATGAAGAAAGCACAGCAGCACCTCTAATTTCCTAGAAGTTGGCAATGATTGAGCATGATATCTAAAATTTCAACAAACTTCATATACTGACTGGTAAACACCAATACTTTTGAACAGAAAACCCAACAAAAAGTAGTGGATATGGTGGTCCATCATAGGTAAAGACCTCCTCACTATTTAGTACCACACAGAACATTGTCACAGAAAAGCAGGGTCCATCATTAGGGACCCCCGCTACCCAGGACGTGCTCTCTTCTCACTGCTACCATCAGGAAGAAGGTATGAGAGCCTCAGGACACACACCAGCAGGTTCAGGAACAGTTATTACCTCTCAACCATTTTGCTGAACCAGAGGTGATAATTTCACACAACTTCACCTGCCCCATCATTGAACTGTTCCCACAACCTATGGATTCAATTTTAAAGACTCTTCATCTCCTGTTCTTGGTATTTATTGTTCATTTATTATTATTATTTATTTTTTCTTTCTTTCCATATTTACACAGTACGTTGTCATTTGCACACTGGTTATCTGCCCTTTTGGGTGCTGTCTCTCATTGATTATATTATGGTTCTTGGATTTATTGAGTATGCCAGCAAGAAAACTAATCTCATATGGTGAGATACCATATGTATATGGTGACATATATGTACTTCGATAATAAGTTTAAGCTCTGAACTAAGGTCCACTCAGTTATCTTGAAAAAATTGTGAGATTGCACAGAAATGCATTAAATTTAATGTTGTGATGATTAGCACGCAGATTTGTCTATTTAACTGGAACCGGTGTGTTTCCCGTAGGGGAAGGTCGCAGAATCCACGCTTCCTGCGTCAATGTAGCACTGACCTCTGGGAAGTGAATCTGTGTTTGGAGGACTTTCCCCAGGACAGCTGCAGTCGTACAGTAGGAATGACTGCCAGAAAGTGGAGGTGAACACAGGGGAAGGAGGAATAGAATTACTTTTCAGAGTGTCTCCCTTCGTGCACCCCTTTCCACAAACCTGACGACCTGGCATGAGTGACTAATGTACTGCAAGTGACTCCAAGTCACTGACAGCAGACTGAACTCACAGACAGAGATAGGAGGCAGTGACTGCAGCATGTAGCTCAGAATCTTTTTCTTAAAATGCTATCAGTGAGGGAGCCTTACTGATTATAAGACAAAGGCTGTCAGATATTGTATCCAAGACATCAATACAGACCCTGTCTAATGTCATTTTGTCAGTGAGTATTAAAGGTTCCCCAAGTTCTAAATCCTCCCAGAATCAGGTAAAAGATATGTAATCTATGACAATGTAAGATGAACAAGTTAGGCCAGGTAAGTTAAGTTCCACTAGAGAGAACTGCAGCCTGAAGTGTCTGGGCCAGCTCTTCTGGATGTTGGGTGACCCAGAACATAGGCACAAATGGACCAATGTCCTCAGAGTAAACATTGTGTTTGTAATTCTGCAATAGCCAATGTAGTCTTAAGTCGTAATGTACAGGCTCCTGAAAATTTCCAAATCTTCAGGTTTTTTCAAATCTAATATTTAAAACTTTTCTGGCCAGACTACCCCATTAAGCAGTTGAGCTTATTCACAGAAGAAGGAAGTCAATGGTATGCGATTTTGACTTCTTCTAGCAAAACTTTAGCCCTAGATTTTCAGTAGCTTATGTTAACCTGCACCTTGAATATTCAAAATATACCTCAGTCGGTAGGAGGAGAAGATGGCAGTGTGACGCAGCGCGCGCAACCTCTCTGGTGATGAATATCTGTAATCTGTCAAGTAGGAGGCCGTGCGCAATTCTGATTTGATGGAGGCAGACTTGAGAGCACGGAGGAACATCTGGTGAAACTTCTGAAATGCCTGCTTCGCTGCCGCTGCTACTGTGTGATCTGAAATCTCTGGAGGGGAAGGCCCTGAATCCTTGGCGGCTGGGGCCGGGGTCGAAGTGCTCGGTGCTCGGTGTTGGAGGGCTGCTCTGAGGCTTGAAGTTTTTGGACGGACTCAGAGTCGGAGTGGTCGGGTGCTTCCAGGGTGCTGCATTGGCAAGTTTGTGGCACTGGAAGCTCATGGCAGGAAGAGTTTCTTCCTTCTACCGTCTGCGTGAGATGTTGGGGCTATCGGGACTTTGAAACTTTTTTTTTTACCGTGCCCATGGTCTGCTCTTATCAAATTACAGTATTGCTTTGCACTGTTGTAACTATATGTTATAATTATGTGGTTTTGTTAGCTTTAGTCTTGGTCTGTCTTGTGTTTCTGTGATACCATACTGGAGGAACATTGTATCATTTTTTAATGCATGCATTTCTAAATGACAATAAACAAGGACTGAGTGTCCTCATAATGTAATCTAATCTAATCTTTTTATTATTCTCTTTGTGTTTGGTGAATGTGCCTGTTAGTGAACGTGGGTAAGTTTGCAAGGTATTCTATTATTTTTCTATCATTTCGTTTCTGCTCAGCTATAACCTCAGGTCGAAGAGTGTATCCTTGCCTCTGCCCGCCTCTCATTTCAAAGCAGGATCATTAAGAGAAAAAGCTTCTAGTTGGTTAAATTATCATCAATGTATTACCTGCAGCACCAGGGTTCCCAACACACTCGACCACTGTTACACTACGATTAGGAATGCCTACTGGTCCATTCCTAAACTAAGTGTTGGGAAACCTGATCACTTCGCTGTTCTGCTGCTACCTGTGTACAGGTAGAGGTTAAAGGACTCATCAGAGTGTCTGAACGAATACACCACTGTTGTCGCAGACTTTATAAAAACACAAAATCATTCAGTCTTTCCTAACCAGAGGCTGTGGATGAATCATGAGATCTGCAATCTGCTGAGGCCCAGGTCAGTGACATTCAGGTCTGGTGACCAAGTTACATGCAAGAAGTATAGGTACGATCTCCAGAAAGTTATCTCACATGCAATTGATTATCTCTGGACCAAACTTGAATTGTTGAAGGATGTTCGACAGCTATGGCAGTATTTCAATGCTATCACCTCGTACAAAGGGAAACCAAGCAACATAGATGACAACAAGACTTTGCTTGCAGATGAGCTCAATGCCGTTTATGATTGCTTTGACTATGAAAACATGGAGGCATCTTCATGAACTCACAGCTACCGATGGCCCTGTGATTTCAGTCTCTGAGGCTGATGTGAGAGCATCCTTCAGGAGAGTGAATCCACAGAAAGCATTGGTCCCAGATGTGAAACCTGGCTGATTACAAAAGACCTGTGCAGATTAACTGACTGGGGTGTTCATCAAAATCTTTAATCTCTCAGTTCAGCAGTCTGAGGTACCCACCTGCTCCAAGCAGTCTTCAATTATACTGGTGCCTAACAAGAACATGGTAACCTGCCTCAAAGATTATTGTTCAGTAGCTCTTATATCCACTGTGATAAAGTCCTTTGTCAGGAAACATATTAACTCTTACCTGAGAAACGACCTTGATTTGCTCCAATTTGCCTACCATCACAACAGGTCAAAGGCAGAGGTAATTTCATTGGCTCGTCACTCAATCCTGGGACAGCTGTACAATGAAGATACATACATCAGGATGTCCTTCATTAATTGCTGCTTGGTATTCAATGCCATCATCCTCTTAAAACTAATCAATAAGTTTCAAGTCGTAGGCCTCAATACCTCTGTGTGCAATTGGATCCTCAGTTCCCTCACATGCAGATCACAGCCAGCTTGAATTGCAACATCATCTCCTCCACAATCTCAGCCCCCTGCTCTATTCACTTTATACTTATGACTGTGAGGCTAAACACAGCTCCAGTGCCTTATTTTAGATTGCCAACAACAGCACAATAGTTAGATGATTAAAAAGTGACAAATCAGCATTTAGGAAGAATATTGAAAATCTGGCTGAGTATTGCCACAGCAACAACCTCTCACACAATGTCAGCAAGACCAAAGAGGTGATTATTAACTTCAGGAGGAGGAAACCAGAGGTCCATGTGCTAGTCTTCACCATTGCATTAGAGGTGGAGAGGGTGATCAACTTAAATTCCTTGCTGTTATCATTTCAGAGGATCAGTCAGCAGCACAGATACAGTAGAAGCGTTCCTGTGAAGGTCTCTAGCGGAGCTTGAAAAACCCTGTCTCCATAAAAGAGAGATACCGTCTAGCGGAGCGACCTGAGTCAGAATGGTAAGGCTTTGGCTCAACAGGCTTTGGCCAGAACAGGTAGAGGTGAGATAAACAGGTAGGTTTATTTCTTATTTCCTTTTCTTATTTAACTTTTGAAAGAATGGAGGGGTATGTCTGCAGGACCAGTGTCTGTCCTGTGTGTCAGATGTGGAATTTCCAGGAGACTTCCAGCCTCCCTGTGGCTCAGATTGGTAGGGAACGGAAAAGGATGGCAGCAGTAATAGTGGACTCTATAGTTGGGGCAGATCCTGTTGATGTGAAAAAGAAACACCGATAGTAGTTTGCCTCCCAGGTGCCAGGGCCTGCGATGTTTCTGAACGTGTCCACAATATTCTGAAAAGGGAGGATGAGCAGCCAGAAGTCATGGTACATATTGGTACCAAGGACATAGATAGAAAAAGGGAGGAGGTCCTGAAAACAGAATACAGGAAGTTGGGAAGCAAGTTGAAAAGCAGGACTTCGTGGGCAGTAATCTCAGATTTGCTGCCTGTGGCATGTGACAATGAGGATAGTAATTAAGTGAGGTGGGAGATAAATGACCGGCTTAAAAATTGGAGCGGGGGCGCTGATTCAGATTTCTGGATCATTGGGACCTCTTCTGGGGCAGTTGTGCCTGTACAAAAGGGACGGGCTGCACTTGAATCCAAGGGCAACCAAGATCCTGCAGGCAGCTTTGCTAGAGCTGTGGGAGTGGTTTGAACTAATATGGCTTGGGGATGGGAACCAGTATGATAGAGCTGAGGATCAGCCAGCAAGTTTACAAGTAGATAATGGGTGTAATAGGAATGTATCGAAGGGCAGGCAAATAATTGGATACAAATGCAGACAGAGCAAAGATTTAAATTGACCACAGAGGCAAAATTCAAAGGGCGAAGAATGCAGGATTGAAGGTGTTATATTTAAATACACATAATATTTGAAATAAGGTGAATGGACTCATGGCACAATTAGAGATTGGTTGGCATGACACTGTGGACTTCACTGAGTTGTACCTGAACGAAGGTCACAGTTGGGAGCTTAATATCAAAGGATATACCTTGTATCAAAAGGACAGGCAGGAAGGCATAAGCAGTGGTGTGGCTCTGTTGGTAAGAGATGGAGTTACATCTTTAGAAAGAGGTGACGTAGGGTCAGAGAATGTTGAATCTTTGTGGGTGGAGTGAAAAAACTGCAAGGGTATAAAAAAAACATTATTGAAATCATATACAGGCCTCCAAATAATATCCAAGATATGGGGTTGAGATCGCAAAGGGAGCTGGAAAGGGCATGAAATAAGGGTAATGTCACAATTGTAATGGGAGATTTTAGTATGCAAGGGGATTGAGAAAATTAGGTTGGTGTCAGATCGCAAGAGTGAGAATTTGTTGAATGCCCACAAAATGGATTTTTAGAGCAGCTTGTGCTTGAGCCTACTTGAGGCAAGCCTATTATAGAGTGGGTGTTGTGTAATAATCCAGATTTTATTAGGGAGCTTAAGGTAAAGGAATCCTTGAGAGCCAGTGATCATTATATAATTGAATTCATACTGCAATTTGAGAGGAAGAAGCATAAGACACATATCTCAGTATCACAATGGAATAAAGGGCATTACAAAGGCAGGAGAGAGAAACTTGACCAGGTGGATTGGAGGGGTATACTGGTGAGGAAGAACACAGAGTAGAGATGGCTGAAATTTCTGGGAATAGTTCACAAGGTGAAGGGTAAGTATGTCCCACAGAAGAAGTTCTCAAATGGTAGCAGTAGGCAGCCTTGACAAGGAAAATTAAGAACTACTTAAAAGCCAAGGAAAGGGCATATAATGTAGCAAAAGTGAGTGGGAAGTTGGATGGTTGGGAAGTTTTTAAAATTGAACAAAAAGCAACTAAAAAAGCCATAAGAAGGGAAAAGATGAAATATGAGGGCGGACTAGCCAATAATATAAAGCAGGATACTAAAAGTTCTTTTCAATTATATAAAGAGTTAAAGGAAGGTGAGAGTTGATGCTGGTGAGGTAGTAATGGGGAACAAAGAAATGGTGATGAACTTAATAAGTACTTTGCATCTGTGGAAGACACTAACAGGTCTGTGGTCCATGAGTGACAGGGAGCAAGAGTGAGTGCCATTGCTGTTACAAAAGGAAAAGTGCTAGGCAAACTCACTAGGATAAGTCACCAGGACCAGATGGATTACATCCTAGAGTTCTGAAAGAGGTTGCTGAAGTGATAGCAACTGGATTGGTTATGATCTTTCAAGAATTGTTTGATTCTGGCATGGTTCTGGAGGATGGGAAAATTGCAACTGTCACTCTCTAAGAAGAGAGGAAGGCAAAAGAACGGTAATTATAGGCCAGTTAGCCTAACCTCAGTCATTGGTGAAGTGTTGGATTCTATTGTTAAGGATAAGGTTTTGGGGTACTTGGAGACTAATGATAAATAGGTCAAAGTCAGCATGGTTTCTGTCAAGGAAAATATTGCCTTACAAATCTGTTAGATTTCTTTGAGGAAATAACAAATAAGTTGGACAAAGGAGAGGCAGTGGATGTCATTTACTTGGATCTTCAGAAGGCATTTGAAAAGGTGCCACTTATGAGACTGCTTAACAAGATGAAATCCTATGGCATTACAGGAAAGATCCTGGCAAGATTAGAGGAATGGCTGACAGACAGGAGGCAGCAAGTGGGAATAAAGGGGACCTATTTTGGTTGGCTGCCAGTGACTAGTGGTGTTCCTCATGGTTCAGTATTGGGACCGTTACTCTTTACTTTGTTTGTTAATGATGCAGATAATGGAATTGTTGGCTATGTGGTAAAGTTTGTCATTGATATAAAGATAGAGGGAGGGATAGGTAGTGCTGAAGAAGCAATGCAATTGCAGCAGGACTTAGACAAATGGGAAGAATGGGCAAAAAGCTGGCAGATGGAATACAGTGTTGGGAAATGTATGATAATGCATTTTGGTAAAAGGAACACAAGTACAGACTATTATCTAAATGGGGAGAAAATTAAAACATCAGAGGTGGAGAGGGACTTAGGAGTCTTTGTGCAAGATTCCCAGAAAGTTACTTTACAGGTTGAGTCTGAGGTAAAGAAAATAGGTTTAATGTTGGCATTTATTTCAAAGGGAATGGAATATAAAGACAAGGAGATAATGCTGAGGCTTTATAAGATGCTAATTAGGCCACACCTGAAGTATTGTCAACAGTTTTGGGCCTCATATCTTGGAAAGGATATGTTGTCATTGGAGAGAGTCGTGAGGAGGTTCACGAAGGTGATTCTGGGAATGAAGGCATTGACATATGAGGAGTGTTTGGCAGCTTTGGGCCTGTACTCACTGGAATTTAGAAGAATGCATGGGGATCTCATTGAAACCTACTGAATGTTGAAAGGACTAGATAAGGTGGATGTGAAGAGGATGTTTCCTATGGTGAGGGTGTCCAGAACTAGAGAGCACAGCCTCAAAATTAAGTGGCAAACCTTTAGAACAAAGATAAGGAGGAATTTTTGTAGCCACAGAATGTCTCCAACATCATTTGTTCTGCCACATCAGTTGTGGGCTCCAAAACCATAGCAATATTTAAAGTGAAAATATATAGTTCCCTGATTGGTCAGGCCATCAAAGGTTATGGCAGGAAGGCAGGGGTATGGGGTTGATTGGGATCTGAGATCAGCCATGATGGAATGACAGAGCAGACTGAATGGGCTAAATGGTCTAATTCTGCTCCTATGTTTTATGGTCTTATCTGTCCTGGGTCCAGCATGTAAGTGCCACTGCTTTCTTAGAAGTTTGTAAAGATTCAGCATGTCATCTAAAACTTGGACAAATTTCTATAGATGTGGGCTGGAGAGTATATTCACTTGTTGAATTATGGCCTGGTATGGAAACACCAGTTCCCTTGTACAGAAAAGCCTGCAACTGGGAGTGGATATGGCCCAGTTCATCATAGGTACCTCTCCCTACCATTGGGCACATCTATACGGAGTGCTGTCTCAGGAAAGCTGCATCCATCATCAAGGACCCCCATCATCCAGGTCATGCTCTCATGGGCCAGATGCTTCTCGTAGGTTCACCCTCCTGAACAGTGCTTGCACTTTGGCCTCAGAGACTGAAATCATGGGATCATCGGGGGGGCCATTAGAGTTTGTAATGGTACCTCCATGTTTTGATTGTCAAAGCGAGCAGAGAAGGCATTGAGCTTATCTGGAAGCAAAGCCACGTTGTTCCTTATGTTGCTTGATTTTACTTCATAAGAGCTGAGAGCACTGAGGCCCTGTCACAACTGTCAAGCATCCTTCGATGATTAAAGTTTAGTCTGGAATTGCCACTTTACTCATAAAACTAATTTAACATTGATTTGCTTTCTTATTTCTCTACCTAACCATCTTCTCTAATATTCTATCAAGTGTTCTGAAATGTTAGGTTTAAGCATTGGGTATCTGAGTCACATTTTCTAGTACTTATCATGTTGAAAGGCACTGCCATTGCTGTGATCATTTTAAAAGCATCAGAGCATACTTCTGAACCCACTTTAGAGACTTAGATAATGTCTCGGACAGTATGCTTGAACTCTGCAAGATTGAGGAGAAATCATAGTGGCCACAGATTTTTTATTTAGCATTGATCTAGCATTAAGTCAGATCCAAATTAAAAGCAAAAGAGAGAGCATACAAGGAAGCCAAAGCTAGTGGGAAGATAGAGGATTGGGAGGCTTTTTAAAACTTGCAAAAGGAAATTAAGAAGGTCATTAGGAAGGAAAAGATGAATTATGAAAGGAAGCTGGTGACTGATATCAAAGAAGATACTAAAAGCTTTTTAAAGTATATATAGGGTAAAAGAGAGTTGAGGGTAGATATAGGACCAATAGAAAATGATGTTGGAGATATTGTATTGAGAGATGCAGAGATGGCAGAGGAACTGAATGTGTATTTTGCATCAGTCTTTACAGTGGAAGACATCGGTAGTATACGGAAATTCAAGAGTATCAGGGAAGTGAAGTATATGCAGTGAAAATTACGACTGAGAAGGTGCTCAAGAAGTTTAATGATCTGAGAATGCATAAATCTGCTGGACCTGATAGAATGTACCCTCGGTTTCTGAAGGAAGTAGCTGGAGACATTGCGGAGGCATTAACAATGGTCTTCCAAGAATCGACAGATTCTGGCATTGTACCGGATGATAGAAAATTGTAAGTGTTACTCCGCTATTTAAAAAGGGTGTGAGGCAGCAGAAAGGAAACTATAGACCTGTTAATCTGACATCAGTGGTTGGGAAGTTGTTGGAATCGATTGCTAGGGATGAGATTACGGAATACCTGGAGGCACATAACAAGATAGGCCAAAGCCAGCGTGGTTCCCTGAAAGAAAAATCCTACCTGACTAACCTACTGCAAGTTTTTGAGGAAATTACCAGCAGGGTAGACAAAGGAGATGCGGTAGATATGGTGTGCTTGCATTTTTAGAAGGCCTTTGACAAGGTGCAGCACATGAGGCTGCTTAGCAAGATAAGAGCCCATGGAATTACAGGGGAGTTACTAGCATGGGTGGAGCATTGGCTGATCAGTGAAATCAGAGAGTGGGAATAAAGGCATCCTATTCTGGCTGGCTGCTGGTTACCAGTGGAGTTCCACAGGGGTTGGTGTTGGGACCATTGCTTTTTACGATGTATGTCAATGATTTGGACTATGGGATTAATGGATTTGTGGCTAAATCTGCTGATGAGGTAATTAATGAATACTTTGCTTCAGTATTCACTACAGAAAAGGAGCTTGGTGATTATAGGGATGACTTGCAGTGGACTGAAAAGCTTGAGCATGTAGATATTAAGTAAGAGGATGTGCTGGAACTTTTGGAAAGCATCAAGTTGGATAAGTCACCGGGACCAGATGGGATGTACCCCAGGTCAGGAGTCCCCAACCTTTTTTGCAACACAGACCGGTTTATAATTGACAATATTCTTGCGGACCGGCCGACCCTTTGGGGGGGGGGCGGGTAGGGTTGCCAACGGACAAGAGTAGCAGTCAAATACGTTGTGTTTACCCCGAGAAAGACTACCATGACCATGAAGCATCGCGCGGACACCAGTGCGCATGCGTGTACGTGCCGATTTTTTTCTACAAATCATTCTTGGCGATTCTGTTCAGTGGGGGTCTTAATCACGACCGGAATGTAGATGATAAGTGGCTAATACACTCAATTTCATTTCTAAAAGTGCTTATCTAACGAATTTAATATTAAACACACAGCGCATATTTTCCTCGCATGAATATAGTGGTAAGTCAATTATCAGGGGAGGACAGGGGAGCTTGAAGTAAATGTTGAACGAACTTCCAATAGAAATGGTATAGGCATGTTCGATATTATCATTTAAAGAAAAATTGGATAGGTATATGGACGGGAAAGGAATGGAGGGTTATTGGCTGAGTGCAGGTTGGTGGGACTATGGAACTAGGTGAGAGTAGCGTTCAGCACGGACTAGAAGGGCAGAGATGGCCTGTTTCCTGTAATTGTTATATGGTTATATAAGTCACTTATGATGCTATTGACTTATAACATTTTAAGTAACGTTTGGATATTAAACACACAGCACATATTTTCCCTGTATGAACATATAAAATCACTGCAACACACCAATATCGCTGAATCAGTGGGAGCCCTGGGCTTGTTTCCCTGCAACAAGATGGTCCGATGGAGGGGTGATAGGAGACAGCGATACTCAAAGGAGGTTCCTTATGTCCAGTCTATTCCACAATTTAGTTTTCGTTGCATTCATTGCAGAGATACGTTGGAAATGGAAGCAACGTTTTCAGTGCTTTCGTGGCTATCCCAGGATATTTAGCCTTGACTTTGATCCAGAATGCCGGCAGAGACGTTATGTCAAACATACTTTCCAGCCCACCGTCATTTGCAAGCTCGAGGAGTTGATCTCCTTCCCGCGCTGACATGGATGACACGTGCATAATGACCTCGCGTGCGTTCAAGCTCAACAGTGCGTGACAGGGAATGAGGAAAGATGCAGCTGACTCGTATCGCCAAATCATATCATTTCCTCACGGCCTGATAGCACATGCTTTGTGGCCCGGTACCGGTGGTTGGGGGCTGCTGCCCTAGGCTACTGTGGGAAGCAAGGGAGGAGATTGCTGAGCCTCTGGTGATGATCTTTGCATTATCAATGGGGACGGGAGAGGTTCCAGAGGATTGGAGGGTTGTGAATGTTGTTCCCTTATTCAAGAAAGAGAGAAGAGATAGCCCAGGAAATTATAGGCCAGTGAGTCTTACTTCAATGGTTGGTAAGTTGATGGAGAAGATCCTGAGAGGCAGAATTTATGAACATTTGGAGAAGTATAATATGATTAGGAATAGTCAGCATGGCTTTGTCAAAGGCAGGTTGTGCCTTACGAGCTGATTGAATTTTTTGATGTGACTAAACACATTGATGAAGTAGAGCAGTAGATGTGGTGTATATGGATTTCAGCAAGGCATTTGATAAGGTACCCCATGCAAGGCAATGAGAAGTAAGGAGGCATGGGATCCAAGGGGACATTGCTTTGTGGATCCAGAACTGGCTTGCCCACAGAAGGCAAAGAGTGGTTGTAGATGGGTCATGTTCTGCATGGAGGATGGTGACCAGTGGTGTGCCTCAGGAATCTGTTCTGGGACCCCTACTCTTCATGATTTTTATAAATGACCTGGATGAGGAAGTGGAGGGATGGGTTAGTAAATTTGCTGATGACACAAAGATTGGGTGTGTTGTGGATAGTGTGGAGGGCTGTCAGAGGTTACAGCACGACATTGATAGGATGCAAAACTGGGCCGAGAAGTGGCAGATGGAGTTCAACCCAGGTAAGTGTGAAGTGGCACATTTTGGTAGGATCAGGGGGATCTTGGGGTCCGAGTCCATAGGACACTGAAAGCTGTTAGGCAGGTTGACTCCGTGGTTAAGAAGGCATATGGTGCATTGGCCTTCATCAACCGTAGGATTGAGTTTAAGAGCCGAGAGGTAATGTTGCAACTATATTGGACCCTGGTCAGAACCCACTTGGATTACCGTGCTCAATTCTAGTCGCCTCACTACAGGAAGGATGTGGAAACCATAGAAAGGGTGCAGAGGAGATTTACAAGGATGCTGCCTGGATTGGGGAGTATACCTTATGAGAATAGGTTGAGTGATTTCTGGATAGGTACATGGAGCTTAGAAAAATAGAGGGCTATAGGTAAACCTAGGTAGTTCTAAGGTAAGGACATGTTCAGCACAACTTTGTGGGCCGAAGGGCCTATATTGTGCTGTAGGTTTTCTATGTTTCTATGATACAAGGATAGGTGGAGGAGTGGGTAGTGTTGAGGAAACAGAAAGCCTGCAGGGAGACTTAGATAGTTTAGGGGAATGGGCAAAGAAGTGGCAAATGAAATACAATGTTGCGAAGTGTATGGTCATGCACTTTGGTGGAAGAAATAAATGGGCAGACTATTATTTAGATGGGGAGAGAATTCAAAATGCAGAGGTGCAAAGGGACTCGCGGGTCCTTGTGTGGGATACCCTAAAGATTAACCTCCAGGTTGAGTCAGCGGTGAAGAAAGCGAATGCAATGTTGGCATTTATTTCTATAGGTATAGAATATAAGAGCATGGATGTGATGTTGAGGCTCTATAAGGCACTCGTGAGACCCCACGGAGTATTGTGTGCAGTTCTGGGCTCCTCATTTTAGAAAGGATATACTGACATTGGAGAGGGTTCAGAGAAGATTCACGAGAATGATTCCAGGAATGAAAGGTTTACCTTATGAGGAACGTCTGGCAGCTCTTGGGCTGTATTTCCTGGAGTTCAGGAGAATGAAGGAGGATCTCATAGAAACATTCCAAGTGTTAAGAAGCCTGAACAGGTTAGATATGGCAAAGTTATTTTCCATGGTAGGGGAGTCTAGGACAAGAGACATGACTTCAGGATTGAAGGGTGTCCGTTTAGAACAGAGATGCAGAGGAATTACTTCAGTCAGAGGGTGGTAAACCTGTTGAATTTGTTGCCATGAGCAGCTGTGGAGGCCAAGTCATTGGGTGCATTTAAGGCAGAGATAGATAGGGTTTTGATTAGCCAGGGCATCAAAGGGTATGGGGAGAAGGCAGGAGAGTGGGAATGACTGGAAGAATTGGATCAGCCCATGATTGAATGGTGGAGCAGACTCAATGGGCCGAATGGCCTACTTCTGCTCCTATGTCTTATGGTCTGATGGTGTTGGTCGTAAAATTTGTTTCACACATACAAGCTCAGTTAGATTTTAAAATGTTAGACTTTACAGAGTCTACACTATTCCCTGAGACTTGGTATGTTACTGGAACTGTGAAGAATCAAAAACTAGCCATAATATCATTTTATGGTTTGGGGCTTTATAACCACAACTACCAGGCCTAGATTTAGGCATAGATTATTGAAAACAGCAGGATTCCAACAATTTGGATGAACTGCATTGCCAAGAATATCGATAATGATAATTCAGAAATGTGGTGCCAATAATATCAAGTAAATTATGGTATTTTACTGATCCATAAGACATACAATCCTGGAGCTGAACCTGGTTAGCACATGAGCTGGTGGTGATGCAGGAAAAAAGGCTAATGAAAAATGCAGATGCAACATATTCTCTCCCTAGAGTGCAAAAAGAATAGCATTTATATGGTAAATGAATAAATGAAGTTAATGCCAGGGTAATTTATTGCTCAGTAGTTCTTTTTGCTCCCTTTGCTATTACTTTGATGCTTATTACTGTCAAATGGAAAGTGATCAAGTTTACTGTGCCCACTCATCTCCTGAAGTTCATCTTTGCAAGTTAGTAATTTGGCCAGGTCCGATTTAACTGTTTTCATTCATCATATAAGAAACTGCTGACAAAAATCTAAACTACAGATGCTGAATATCTGAAATAAAAACAGTAAGAGCTGGAAAGACTCAGCAAGTCAAGCAGCATCTCTGGTGGAGAAATAGAGTTAATGTTTCAGATTGTTACCAAGCAGGTACCATAATTAGCAAAAAGTGAATAGAAAGACAAGGCCACCTCTAACCCAAGTGCACTCATTCCAACAAATGCT
Source organism: Mobula birostris (assembly GCF_030028105.1). NCBI lineage: Eukaryota > Metazoa > Chordata > Chondrichthyes > Myliobatiformes > Myliobatidae > Mobula > Mobula birostris. The sequence goes on from NC_092373.1 coordinate 155,973,073, forward strand.
TTTGAAATGAAAATTATAAGGTTAAATAATGTGTAAACCCTTTTTCAAACATTGCTTTCAATGGGCTGAATTGAACTGTATCTTAGTTAGATACATTCTGGTACTTTTGGTCCCTAACCTCCTGCACTTACTTGGGCTGACATAGAAGACCAAATAATCTGACCTATGACTCACAGGAGGGAGAGTGAGGTCTCAGCAGTATTGTGGATATTATGACAAGGCAAAGGCTAAGGTAATGTGCAGACAAGGGATGATTGATGGATATTGTGCAGTCAACCCAGACAAGGGAGCTCTTTGAAGAGCATAGCTTCCCTTTTGCACAACATGGGATTGGAGCTATTTGTCATACCAAACAAGATGATGCAAACAACATTTACTATTGGTCACCTTACTAATTCTGAAATATCATTGGCCTTTAATGCATAGATTTAATTGGTTATTAATACCTATATTCATTGAAATCTACAGCACATTACAGGCCCTTTGGCCCATAATGTCGTGCCGACCATGTAACGTACTCTAGAAAATGCCTAGAATTACCCTACTCCATAGCCCTCTATTTTTTAAAACTCCATGTACCTACCTAAGAGTCTCTTAAAATGTATTATCAAATTATCTTTGGCTGGTTTCACAGTACAGGTATTAATTTGATGGAGAAGATGGCGCGACGCAGCGCACGCGGCTGTTCGGAATGATATCGTATCTGTGAAGTAGGATCCTGATCATGCACAATCCTGATTTGATGGAGACAGATGTGAAGAAGCACGGAGGAACACCTGGACAAACTTCTGAAATGCCTGCTTCGCTGCCACTGCTACTGTGTGCTCGAGAATCCCCGGAGGGGAAGGCCCCAAATCCTTGGCTTTGACTATTGCCTGTTGCTGTGACCGGGGTCAAAGTGCTCGGCAGAGATGGTGCTCGGTGCATCGTGTCAGGGAGCTGGTCAGAGGCTCGGAGTTTTCGGATGGACTCTGAGTCGGACTGTGGTCGGATGCTTCCAGGATGCTGCATCGGCAAGTTTACGGCGCTGGAGGTTTACCATCTGTGTGAGATGATGGGACTTCCAAGAGCCTTTTAGACTTTTACCGTGCCCATGGTCTGTTCTTATCAAATTACGGTATTGCTTTGCACTGCTGTAACTATATGTTATAATTTGTGGTTTTTGTTAGTTTTTAAGTCGGTTTGTCATGTGTTTCTGTGATATCATTCTGGAAAAAACATTGTATCATTTCTTAATGCATGCATTACTAAATGACAATAAAAGAGGACTGTGTGTCCTCATAATCTAAAAAAAATTCACATTGTTGATTCAATAAGGACATTGAGCGCTACGGTAGCACAGTAGTTAGTGCGATACTATTACAGCTTGAACTATTGGGGTTCAGAGTTCAAAGGCAGTGTCCTCTGTAAGGAGTTTCTGTACAGCTTCCCCGTGGAATACGTGGGTTTTCTCCAGGTCATCCGATTTCGTCCCACAGTTCAAAGTCATACTGGGTAGGTTGATTGGTCATTGTAAATTGTCCCGTGATTAGGTCAGGGTTAAATCAGAGTTGTCAGGGGATGCTGGGTTGTGTGGCTCAAAGGGCTGGGAAGCTCTATACCTCACAGTTACCTCTAAATATATAATTCTCAACACTGAGTTATAAAAAGATAAGACAGACCCATTAACTTGGCAAGTGGGTTGGTCAAAATTAAATGTTTTTATTGATGGAGGAAAGGCTAGCAAATATCCAAATTCATAAATGTTGCCACAAATTATATTCCATTGAACTTGTTCAGCACCATTACAGTAAACTGAATTAGTTTGAGAAAGCAGTGAATGAAGTCACCATTTTCGAAGGAATTATTACCAGTGCAGTTTTGCCACTATTGAAATGATTGCCATTCAGTTGTTACATACTTTTTTTAAGCAATTGAAACTAGACTGATTTTGCAGCACATTTACATCATTTCCTGGTATGATTTCTGTTCAGTTTTATTGCTGTGTAAAATGATATGGCTCAGCTTTTGACCCATATGTAGCTGAGGGGAAATAAAGAAAAACCCTATTTCTTGGATGGATTGATATGGCTAGATAGCTGGGTCTTCACTAGAGAAGTGGGTGAGAGTGAGTAATGTGGACTGTGAGATCGAACTCCTAGTAACAGAAAAGTTAAAAGCAATGGGCACGATCACTTGGCTAGTGTTCAGGCTAAATTTAAAAGAGACACTGCCCATCATCTCTTCCTGATTGCCAGTGCTAGAGTGTGAGGTGACAGAACAACTGTTAAGTGATCGGAGGGTGTTTTTATTTTCCTCTTTCTATTCTGATTAGTCAAGTGATTTAAATCCAGGAATATCAATATAGGAATGTTTGCCTGTTCAAGTCTAATACAAAGTAATTAAGCCATCAATAAATCAAACAGATGGCTGGGTAAACGATGTGTTGCAGTTGCAATATGTAGGAAATGGTGGACTCCATTCTGACAAACAGTGACCAAATTAGTAGCAAATGTTGGCTGTTCAGGGCACTTTGGCTCAGGGTCAATGAGCTGGAGACTGCATTCCATGCATTACAACATAGAAAACCTACAGCACAATACAGGCCCTTCGGCCCACAATGCTGTGCTGAACATGTACTTACTTTAGAAATTACCTAGGGTTACCCATAGCCCTCTATTTTTCTAAGCTCCATGTACCTATCCAGGAGTCTCTTAAAAAACCCTATCGTGTCCGCCTCCACCACCATTGCTGGCAGCCCATTCCATGCCTTCACCACTCTCTGCGTAAAAAAATTACCTCAGACATCTCCTCTATACCTACTACCAAGCACCTTAAAACTGTGCCCTCTTGTGTTAGCCAGTTCAGCCCTGGGATAAAGCCTCTGACTATCGACATGATCAATGCCTCTCATCATCTTATACATCTCTATCAGGTCACCTCTCATTCTCCGTCACTTCAAAGAGAAAAGATGTGTTCCAAGTGATCCCAATTCTATGCATTTAGGAAAATTGAAAATAATAATCAAACCAGGTCAATGTAGTTTTATGAACAGTAAATCATATTTGACAAATTCACTTGAATTCTTTGAGGATGTGACAGGGAAAGTTGATACAGGGGAACCTGTAAATGTAATGTATTTAGATTTCCAAAAGACGTTTGACAAGTTGCCACACAAACAACTCATGTATAACTTAAATGCCCAAGATTTGTTGCATGTAAAGATCATGTCAACTATGCCTGCAGATGGATGGAAATTCAGGGAACAGCTCTTTAGCCACAGGAAGCAAGTGGTTGAAGAAGCCCTAGAGATAACTTTAACCAAAGGGACTACAATAAACCCAATCTCATTGGAAACTGACACCAATCTAATCTATGCCATTGCTCCAAAAGTTTTAACCTTTCTTGACACAGTGCTATACTTAACCTTTAACAAGCTTCCTGCTGTAGTGGGGCTAATCTATATGATAAATAGAAATTCTCTCCTGTCACAGATCTTCCTGCTGTAGTGGGACTAATTTATATGATAAGTAGAAATTCTCTCTGATCACAGATCCTCTCTTTTGCTTTTTTGACTCCTTCCCCCTTTGCAAATTGAAACTTTTTTAAAATCTGATTATCGCATTCTGAAGAAAGATCATAGACCTGCAGTGCTAACGCTAATCTAATTTCACATATGCTGTCTGGTATATTGTGCATTTCCAGTGTTTTGTGTTTCATTTTAGATATCCAGGATCTGCAGTTTTTTTTTTAATTTCTGAGTTAATGGAGTATGACCCATGGCTTGCATTGCCCATGAATTTGGATTTATACATTCCCTACAATACAGGGCTTTGCATAGGTAAAGGAAACTATGACTCAAGGTTTATTGACCCAATAATGATATTAAGTTTGAAAAGTGTGCATGCCTAATATTAATTTCTCACTTTTATAATGAAGATCTCATTGCACTCTGCCTAATAGATGGAGCAATGGCTTCCGTTGTGGACATTACAGAATAGAATAATTATTGCCCCTGTAGGTTGATTAGCCGAAGTTAATTATTATTAATTATCTTCTTTGTTTCCAGCCATTCCATGACGTGACCTGCTGTGATCATGGTCTGAAGTCTATCAGGCAGTACTTTACTGAGGCCTTTTGAAAATTCAAGTATGTTGGATATAGTGCAGTAACCTTTATACTTGTTAGTTCCCCAAATAATTCCATGGTATAATCATATATGATACTCCCTTTTAAAACTGTAATTCTTGTTTCCTGAATTTTTTACATCCTTGAGTTAATATCTAATTCTTTCTCTTAGCACCAGAGTTAAACCAACTGGTTCATTGTGCCCAAGGGTTGTCTCCAGTAATTTGGTACCACTATTTTAAATTTATTTTACCCAAATGTAATAATGGTTTTGTTATCTCTTTCCTGATTGTCTTTAATACTAAAGAATAAATTTCATTTGGAGCAGAGGTTTAAGTTTTCCAGGTTTAATTAATTTACTCAGTCTAATTTTGTCTCAAATGTTTCTTTTATTGTTTCATCTCATTTAAATACATAGATGCCTTCTGGCAAAATAATTGAGATGAAGTATTGTTATTCATTATAACTCAGCTTGATTTATTATACAATTGCATTTGGGAAGTGGTCTTAACGTCTAAGGGACAAATTGTGTTAATCATTGATCACTATATAATTACTGCAAATTGAATTGATGAGAGCTTCTGTTGGACTTTGTTTTTATTTATTTTTCATTGAGATACAGCGCAGAATAGGCCCTTTGAGGAATTGCTGAGCATAGCTCAATCAGTTTTTAATGTTAGCCTAATAACCTATCAACTGGTACATCTTTGGACTGTGGGAGGAAACCGGAGCACCTGGAGGAAACCCATGCATTCACGGGGAGAACGTGCTGTCTCTTTACAGGCAGCAGTGGGAATTGAACCCGCATCACCTGGACTGTAAAGCATTGTGCTAACCACAAACATCCATTCAGGGCCCTAAACAGTCCTTCCAGGTGAGGCAACTCTTCTCCTGCAAAACTGTTAGGACCGTCTATTGTGTCTGTCGCTCTCAATGTGACCTCCTCAACATTGGTAGACCACTTTGACGATCACCTCCATTCCATCCTCCAAAAGCAGAACTTCACAGTGGTCAAACATTTTAATTCTGATTCCCATTCCCATTCTGACATGTTGTTCCATGGCTGCCTCTTGTGCCATGATGAGACCACCCTCAGAGTGGAGGTGCAACATTTTATATTCCATCTGGGTAGCCTCCAACTTGATGGCTTGAATACCGATTTTTTCCTTCTGGCAAAAAAAATTCCCTCCCCCTCCACTCTTCTTCTATTCCCACTCTGACCTCTTACTTCTTCTCACCTGCCTGTCACCTACCCCGGGGATTCCTCCTTTCCTTTCTCTTATGGTCCACTCTCCTATCAGATTTCTTCCTCTCCAGCCCTTTACCTTTCTTACCCACTGGTTTCCCCCATCACCTTCTAGCTATACTCCTTCCCTTCCTCCCACTTTTTTTATTCTGGTGTCTTCCCGTTCCTTTCCAGTCCTGAAGAAGTTCTCAGCCCAAAACGTTGACTGCTTATTCATTTCCATAGTTGCTGCCTGACCTGCTGAGCTCCTCTAGCATTTTGTGTGTGTTACTTTGGATTACAGAATGTATTCTAAATAGAAGCAGGTGAAAAAAAACAATAAACATTATTCAATCATGATTTAATACTATTGTCACTTTTGATATAACAATAGAAATTTCCTATCATTTCTTTCTAACTCTTCTAACGTTATCAATGCTAATGTTAAATAACTGGTCACACTTTAAATCACCATTCTTATTTGGTTCATGCAATATGCTAGCAATACTAATATGCAGGATCTTCGCACTATTCAGACTTACATCTTAAATAAATCTTTCATGTTGCATCTATAATGTATTGAGCTTTGACAGCACCCTGTGCCAGGTAGTATCTCTTCCTGAATGAATGGCAAATGTCAAGGTGAACTTCAGGAGATAGAGTGGGCACAGCAAACCTTCCATTTGACAGTTATAAGCATCAAAATAATAGCAAAGGGAGCAAAAAGAACTGAGCAATAAATTACCTTGGCATTAACTTGATTTATTCATTTACAGTATAAATGCTATTCTTCTTACTGATGATGCTTTCTGACAACAGGTTTGTTAAATGACAAAGAATAGTCAATATCCAATGTGAATTATTGTCAACAATCCCAACATTACCATTGTACTTACTGTCTTCTCAATTTGTACAAAAGCAATCTATTGAAAATGGTAGTTGAGTGTTGTTAATTAATTTAAAAACAGAAACACTAAATAATAACTAGGACATTAATACTGATAATGAAATTTACATTACAACGGAACATACTCTTGTAGTAATCATTACCAGCAGTCCTCTAAAAGTGCATGTTCTTTCACGAACTACAGAATATGGTACTTGGTCAATATTAGCTCGATGTTCAACATTTTATTAACACAGCATGTTATGATCACACAAAAAGAAAATTCCCATTGAAACATTGAATTACTTTGTAACTGTATGTGTATTTAATCCAAGTGTCTAAAAATATTTCCATCAGGCCAAAGACATAAAATAGTTAAAATATCCGGGAAGATGCACACTGGAACTTTCCGTGGTCATAGTTCAATGCTATGCATACTTTAAAGTCAACGTGAAGCCATAAAATTTTGCTATTCTCAAAGGCTTAGGTGGGATGCCTGCACTTAAAAGATCTTACAAGCTTTAGAAGAATGAATATGATAAATTGACTTCAGGCCAGCTTAAAGATATATCGATGTTATTACGGTTCTAAATAAGGCTGTTGTCCTACTGATACTTTCGTTCTTTCTAGTCTATCACGAGGGTAGAAAATTAACTTCAATCTTTTATTGACTGTTTCATCCAAGCTGCTTTCCCATGCAGGGAAAGATATTTAACCCACAAGGCATGCACAAAAATAATGCACACCATAATACACATAGTCTTTAGGGTTCGTGGCAAGCTCAAACTAACTCTGGTAGACTAGCTTGGAGTACTTGTGCAGACAGATCCAGGCGTATTATTGTTGTGACCATCTTCTGTCTTTTCATGTGTCTGACTGCAAATTCCATTTTCTTTGCTGGATGGCTGCTCAACTTCTGCCTGTGATTTTCGTAATCTGAAGAGCAAAAACCATAAAATGATGTTTGAGTACAGTTATGAAGAAAGCTTACTTCATCAACTAAATAGATAAGCAAGCATGAAAAAATCATACCACTGATCTTTTGTTTACCCATGGAACAGTAACTTCCCAAAACCTAAATGCACTGATAATTGTAAAGCTGTCATTTTTTGTCACATTATTTTCAGGTTTCCTACTTTTTTCCAAAATGTTCTTTATTATTCTTCTCAGTACAGGTCACAAGCTTGGGAATTGCTCTCGTTGTGGCCTAGATGAGTTGGTTAGTTGTGAAGATGACATATTTGCCAGCCTTTCTGTATTGATGGTGCAGGACGCTTACAGTGGTGGATGAGGGGTTAGGCATGCCAACTGTTCCATTCAAGATGGTGCTGAGTGTTTTGAGTGTTGTTTGGGGTGTACGTATCCAGGCAGGTGGTGAGTATTCCAAACCAACAACAGTTTGTGCATCATTGATAATGGAAATGCACTGTAATGTAATGAAGTCAGCCAGTAGAGCGGGAAAAGTTTAAAAAGGCAAGGAACCTTCAGCAGTTTTAGATTCGGAGCAAGAAGACTGTGAGTGGAATGGCTAAGGATTTCCGGTGCAAAGGCATTTTACTACTCGGGGTAAAGAGAGGCAAGACTGCACAGGCACGTGACGTCAGCCAGTAGAGCGGGACAAGTTTAAAAAGAAGACCGCCATATCCAGTGGGCAGCGTTCGGAACGGGCAGCCAAGTGAGGGTAGCAGAGTGAGAGGACTTTGGCTCAATGGGCTTAGTTGGTAATGAGGTGAGGTAGGTTTACCTGTGTTAATTGGGGAAAGGAAGTATGTGTGTGAGGCCGGTTTTATGTGCTTGGTGTCAGATGTGGGAAGTCCTGGAGTCTCCCAGCCTCCCGGACAGCCATATCTGCACTCGGTGTGTTGAGCTGTAGCTCCTAGGGGACCGCGTTAGAGAACTGGAGATGCAGCTCGATGACCTTCGCCTGGTCAGGGAGAGCAAGGAGGTGATAGAAAGGAGTTATAGGCAGGTGGTCACACCGGAGCTACAGGAGACAGACAAGTGGGTAACAGTCAGGAGAGGGAAGGGGAAGAGTCAGGTACTAGAGAGTAACCTGTGGCTGTACCCCTTGACAATAAGTACTCCTGTTTGAGTACTGTTGGGGGGAACATCCTACCTGGGGGAAGCAACAGTGCCCGTGCCTCTGACACAGAGTCCGGCCCTGTAGCTCAGAAGGGTAGAGAAAGGAAGAGAAAGGCAGTAATGATAGGGGACTCTATAGATAGGTGGTCACACAGGCGATTTTGAGAACACAGGAAAGAAACTGGGATGGTAGTTTGCCTCCCAGGTGCCAGGGTCCGGGATGTTTCTGATTGCGTCCAAGATAACCTGCAGTGGGAGGGAGAACAGCCAGAGGTTGTGGTACATATTGGTATCAATGACGTAGGTAGGAAAAGGGAAGAGATCCTGAAAAAAGAGTACAGGGAGGTAGGAAGGAAGTTGAGAAGCAGGACCGCAAAGGTAGTAATCTTGGGATTACCGCCTGTGAGTATAGGAATAAAATGAGGTAGAGGATAAATGTGTGGCTGAGGGATTGGAGCAGGGGGCAGGGAACAGATTTCTGGATCATTGGGATCTCTTTTGGGGCAGGTGTGACCTGTATTAAAAGGACAGGTTGCACTTGAATCCCAGGGGGACAAATATCCTGGCAGGGAGGTTTGCTAAGGCTACTGGGGAGAGTTTAAACTAGAATTGCTGGGAGGCGGGAACCAAACTGAAGAGACTGGGGAAGAGGCGGTTTGGCTCACAAATAGAGAAAGCTTAGAGACAGTGCAAAAGGGAGGATAGGCAGGTGATAGAGAAAGGATGCACTCAGACCGATGGTTTGAGATGTATCTATTTTAATGCGAGGAGTTTTATGAATAAAGTGGAAGAGCTTAGAGCGTGGATCAGCACTTGGAGCTATGATGTTGTGGCCATTACAGAGACTTGGATGGTGCAGGGGCAGGAATGGTTACTTCAAGTGCCGGGTTTTAGATATTTCAGAAAGGACAGGGAGGGAGGCAAAAGAGGTGGGGACGTGGCACTGTTGACCAGAGATAGTGTCACGGCTGCAGAAAAGGTGAACGCCATGGAGGGATTGTCTATGGAGTCTCTGTGGGTGGAGGTTAGGAAGAGGAAGGGGTCAATAACTTTACTGGGTGTTTTTCATAGGCCATCCAATAGTAACAGGGATATCGAGGAGCAGATAGGGAAACAGATCCTGGAAAGGTGTAATAATAACAGAGTTGTCATGATGGGAGATTTTAATTTCAATAATGTTGACTGGCACCTCCCGAGAGCAAGGGGTTTAGATGGGGTGGAGTTTGTTAGGTGTGTTCAGGAAGGCTTCTTGACACAAAATGGAGATAAGCCTACAAGAGAAGAGACTGTACTTGATTTTATATTAGGAAATGAACCTGATCGGGTGTCAGATCTCTCAGTGGGAGAGCATTTTGGAGATGGTGATCACAATTCTATCTCCTTTAACATAGCATTGGAGAGAGATAGGAACAGGCAAGTTAGAAAAGCGTTTAATTGGAGTAAGGGGAATTATGAGGCTATGAGGCAAGAACTTGGAAGCTTAAATTGGGAACAGATGATCTCAGGGAAAAGTACAGAAGAAACGTGGCAAATGTTCAAGGGATATTTGTGTGGAGTTCTGCAAAGGTACGTTCCAATGAGACGGAAGTTATGGTAGGGTACAGGAACTGTGGTGTAGAAAGGCTGTAATAAATTAGTCAAGAATAAAAGAAAAGTTTACAAGAGGTTCAGAGAGCTAGGTAATGTTAGAGATTAGAAGATTATAAGGCTAACAGGAAGGAGCTTAAGAAGGGAATTAGGAGAGCCAGAAGGGGCCATGAGAAGGCCTTGGCAGGCAGGATTAAAGAAAACCCCAAAGCATTCTACAAGTATGTGAAGAGCAAGAGGATAAGACGTGAAAGAATAGTACCTATCAAGTGTGACAGTGGGAAAGTGTGTATGGAACTGGAGGAAATAGCAGAGGTACTTAATGAATACTTTACTTCAGTATTCACTATGGAAAAGGATCTTGGTGATTGTAGTGATGACTTGCAGCTGACTGAAAAGCCTGAGCATGTAGATATTAAGGAATAGGATGTGCTGGAGCTTTTGGAAAGCATCAAGCTGGATAAGTCACCAGGACCGGACAAGATGTACCCCAGGCTACTGTGGGAGGCGAGGGAGAAGATTGCTGAGTGTCTGGCGATGATCTTTGCATCATCAATGGGGACAGGAGAGGTTCCGGAGGATTGGAGGGTTGCGGATGTTGTTCCTTTATTCAAGAAAGGGAGTAGAGATAGCCCAGGAAATTATAGGCCAGTGAATCTTACTTCAGTGGTTGGTAAGTTGATGGAGAAGATCCTGGGAGGCAGGATTTATGAACATTTGGAGAGGCATAATATGATTAGGAATAGTCAGCATGGCTTTGTTAAGGGCAGGTCGTGCCTTATGAGCCTGATTGAATCTTTTGAGGATGTGACTAAAAACATTGATGAAGGAAGAGCAGTAGATGTAGTGTATATGGATTTCAGCAAGGCATTTGATGAGGTACCCCACACAAGGCTTATTGAAAAAGTAAAGAGGCATGGGATCCAAGGGGACATTGCTTTGCGGATCCAGAACTGGCTTGCCCACAGAAGGCACAGAGTGGTTTTAGACGGGTCATATTCTGCATGGAGGTCTGTGACCAGTGGTGTGCCTCAGGGATCTGTTCCGGGACTCTTACTCTTTGTGATTTTTATAAATGACCTGGATGAGGAAGTGGAGGTATGGGTTAGTAAGTTTGCTGATGACACAAAAGTTGGAGATGTTGTGGATAGTGTGGAGGGCTATCAGAGGTTACAGCAGGACATTGATAGGATGCAGAACTGGGCTGAGAAGTGGCAGATGGAGTTCAAACCACATAAGTGGGAAGTTGTTCATTTTGGTAGGTCAAACATGATGGCAGAATATAGCAATTAATGGTAATACTCTTGGCAGTGTGGAGGATCAGAGGGATCTTGGGGTCCTAGTCCATAGGTTAAGAAGGCATATTGTGTATTGGCCTTCATCAATTCGTGGAATTGAATTTAGGAGCTGAACGGTAATGTTGCAGCTGTATAGGACCCTGGTCAGACCCCACTTGGAGTACTGTGCTCAGTTCTGGTCACCTCACTACAGGAAGGATTGGAAACCATAAAAAGGGTGCAGAGGAGATTTACAAGGATGTTGCCTGGATTGGAGAGCATGCCTTATGAAAACAGGTTGAGTGAACTCAGCCTTTTCTCCTTGGAGCGACGGAGGATGAGCAGTGACCTGATAGAGGTGTTTAAGATAATAAGAGGCCTTGATCATGGGGATAGTCAGAGTCTTTTTCTCAGGGCTGAAATGGTTGCCACAAGAGGACACAGGTTTAAGGTGCTGGGGTGTAAGTACAGAGGAGATGTCAGGGGTAAGTTTTTTTTTTATATACACAGAGTGGTGAGTGCGTGGAATGGGCTGCCGGCAACGGTGGTGGAGGCGAATACGATAGGATCTTTTAAGAGGCTTTTGAATAGGTACATGGAGCTTGGAAAAATAGAGGGCTATGGGTAAGACTAGTAATTTCCTGTATTGTGCTGTAGGTTTTCTATGTTTCTAAGTGAGTCACTCACCACAGGTGACTCAATCTATGACCTGTTCTTGCAATCTAATTGAGTTTCTGGTTAATAATGCCGTCTCTGTGTAAGGTTGATGGTCTAAATGATAGCAATGCTACTGAATGTCTAGTGTAGGTGGTCAGACCCTCTCTTATTAGAAATGTCTGGCACTTTGTGATACATATGTACTATTTCACAATTCATGCAGGAATATTGTCTAGGTCTTGCTGCATGTGGTCACAGATTGCTTCTTTTTCTGAGGAGTTGTGAATAGAAGTGAATACTGTGCAATCATCAGTGAACATTGTCACTTGTAATGGAAAGAAAGGCATTGGTGATGTTGCTAAGGCACTCCTGCAGTGATGTCCTGCAGCTGGGATGACTGACATTTTTCCTTCCGCAAGGTATGGCTATAATCACTGAAATGTTCCCCTGATATATCCAATAACCTCATTTTCACCAGCATTGCTTGATGCCACAATGTCAAATGCTGCCCGTATGTCAAGTGAAGGTATTCTCACCTCACCTCTGGGATTCAGCTCTTTACCATGTTTGGGCGAAGGATGTGATGAGGTCTGCAGTTGAGTGGTCCCGGCAAAACCCAAAGTGGTATCAATTTACAGGTTATTAGTGAATAAAGTGCCACTTGATAACAAGGCTGATGACAGCTTCCATCAATTTGCTGGTGATTGAGAGAAGGCTGATTGGGTAGTGATTATCTAGATTAGATTGTCCTGCTTTTTGTCAATAAGATGTATTTGGGTTATTTTCTGCATTTTTCAGTGTTTTTTTGTGTCCTGAAGCTGCATTGTAGCGCTTGCTGTATTTAACAGTGTCTCGGCAATTTCTTTGTAATGTGTGCTGTGAATCATTTTGGCTGAAAACTGGCTTCTGTGTTGTTAAGATGGATTCTCGACACAATGCTTGGACTGATGCTTCAGCCATATCTAATATTGATATTAATGCTAATACCATACTAATTTTATAGTAGCTGATAGGAAATTATAGTCCTGTTCAGGTACTATCTCCTATCATTAAATCTTTAAAAAAAATTAGATTAAATTTCTCAGTAGGTAAGGTCAATTCTGCCTTGAAGTTTAGAAAGAAAGATGACCACCATTCAATTAACTGCAGCTTTGATTTACACAAAAAGAGTAATCAAAGGACAGGCAGCAACAATAATTTACATGTAACACATCCAGCTTCAATATTATAAAGTAAAATTTTAACAAAGTATGCAAATATCATCAAATAGCTTAACAAAGAATTGAATGCCATGAGAATAGAGAATTAAAACTTCCAAGGCATTAGGTATGATGATACCATAAAATGTTTCTTCATTGATGAGTTTCTAATATTAGTTTTTAATGGTTTATATTAGGTTAGCTAGGTAAACAACAGTGACTGTTTGAGAAGTGCAGATTCTAAGTTTTATTATCACCCTCAAGATTGCTTGCTATGGATTTAAGACCTTATGACCATAAGATATAGGAGTAGAATTCAGCCATTTGACCCATCGAGTCTGCTCCGCCATTTCATCATAGCTGATCCAATTTTCCTCTCAGCCCCAATCTCCTGTCTTCTTCCTGTATCCCTTCAGGCCCTGACCAATCAAGAATCTATCAACCTCCCCCTTAAATATACATACTGACTGGTCTCCACAGCTGCCTGTAGCAACTGAATTCCACAGATTCGCTACTCTCTGGCTAAAGAATTCCCTCCTCATCTCCATTCTAAGAGGACTCCCCTCTATTCTGAGGCTGTGTCCTCTGGTCTTAGACTCTCCTACCATAGGAAACATCCTCTCCACATCCACAAACAAGAGAAAATTTGCAGATGCTGGAACTCTGAGCAACACGCACAAAATGCTGGAGGTAGTCAGCAGGCCAGGCAGCATCTATGAGAAAAAATAGTCAATGTTTCGAGCTGAAAACCTTTGGCAGGACTGGAGGAAAAAAGCTGAGGAGTAGATTTGAAAAGAGGGGAAAGCGGAGAGAGAAATACAAGGTGATAGGTGAAACACATGTCTGCTCTTACCCCATCCTCCGACCACCCTACCAGTGATAGACTTACTGTTGTCCTCACCTACGCTTCCTCTTGTCGTCACCTGCCACTCTACCTGCCTCCGTGTCCAGCACATAATTCTCCGAAACTTCCGCCAACTCCAACTGAATCCCACTACCAAACACATCTTTCCCTCCCCCAACTTTCTGCTTTCTACAGGGATCACTCCCTACGCGACTCCCTTGTCCATTCATCCCTCCCCACTGATCGCCCTCCTGGCACTTATCCTTGCAAGCTAAACATGTGCTACACCTGGCCCTGCACCTCCTCCCTCACTGCCATTCAGGGCACCAAATAGTCCTTCCAGGTGAGGCAACACTTCACCTGTGAGTCTGTTGTAGTCATATACTGTGTTTGGTGCTCCCGGTGTAGCCTCTTGTGTATCAGTGAGATCCAACGTAGATTGGGAGACCTCTTCACCGAGCATCTACTTTCCATCCACCAGAACAAGAGGGATCTCCCAGTGGCCACCCATTTTAATTCCACTTGTCGTGATAATCCCAAGAAACCACACCTTATATTCCATTTGGGTAGCCTCCAACCTGATGGCATGAATATTGATTTCTCAAACTTCCAGTAATGCCTCCGTCACCATTTCCCATCCCCTTTCCTCTCTCTCCTATTATTTTCCCACCTGCCCATCACCTCCCTCTGGTGCTCCTCCCCCCCCCCACCTTTTTCCCTTTCTTCCATGGCCTTCTGTTTCTTTCACCAATCAACTTCCTAGCTCTTTGCTTCATCCCTCCCTCTCCAAGTTTCACCTATCGTTGGGTGGTTCTCTCTCCCCTCCTGCCACCTTCCAAATCTACTGCTTTTTTATTCTCCAGTCCTGCCGAACCGTTGACTGTTTTTTTCCATCAATGCTGCCTGGTTGGCTGAGTTCCTCCAGCATTTTGTGTGTATTGCTCTCCACATCTACTCTGTCAAGACGTTTCACCATTTGTTTCAATGAGGTCATCCCTCATTCTGAATTCCAGTGAATACAGGCTCAGTGTCATCAAACATTCTTCATATGACAAGCCTTCCAATCCTGAAATCATTTTCCTGAATGCTCTTCGAAGCCTCTCCAGTCTTAGAATATCCTTAAAGTCTCAATGTTACATCCTTGCTTTTATAGTTTAGTCCTCTTAAAATGAATGCTAACATTGCGGTTGCCTTCCTCACCACAGACTCAACCTGCAAATTGACCTGCACAAGGGCTCCTAAGTCACATTGCACCTCAGTTTTTGTATTTTCTCTCCATTTAGAAAATAATCACTTTTTTTTATATACCGAAGTGCATGACCATACACTTCCTGACACTGTATTCCACATGCCTGTTTTTTGCCCGTTCTAGTGATTCTTTTAAGATCATTCTCATGCCTCGACAATTTCTCCAGCCACCTCTTTCAGAACTCTGGGGTGTACACCATCTGGTCCAGGTGACTTATCTACCTTCAGACCTTTCAGTTTCCCAAGAACCTTCTCACTATTTATTGTAACTCCACACATGACCCCTGACACCTGGAACTTCTACCATACTGCTAGTGTCGTCCACCATGAAGATTGATGCAAGATACTTATTCAGTTTGTCTGCCATTTCGTTGTCCCTCATTAAACCTCTCTAGTGCCATTTTCCAGTGGTCCAATATCCACTCTCGCCTCTTTTTTTACACTTTATGGATCTGAAGAAACTTTTGGTATCCTCTTTAGTATTATTGCCTAGCTCACCTTTGTATTCCAGCTTTACTTCCTTTATGACTTTTTTAGTTGCCTTCTGTTGGTTTTTAAAAGCTTCTCAATCCTCTAACTTCCCACTAATTTTTGCTCTAATATATACCCTCTCTCTGGCTTTTATGTTGGCTTTGACATTTCTTGTTAGCCATGGTTGTGACAACTTTCTTTTAGAACACTTCTTCCTCTTTGGGATGTACAGTATATATCCTGTGCCTTCTGAATTGCTTCCAGAAATTCCAGCCATTGCTGCTGTGCCGTCATCCCTGCCGGTGTTCTTTTCCAATCAATTCTGGTCAGCTCCTCTCTCATGCCTCTGTAGTTCCCTTTACTCCACTATAATACTGATAATCTGACCGTAGCTTCTCCTTCTCAAATTCCTGGGTGAATTTGATCATATTATAATCACTTTCCTCTAAGGGTTATTTTACTTTTAGCTCTCTAATCAATTCTGGTTCATTGGTACACCCAATCCAGAATAACTGATCCCCTAGTAGACACAACCATGAGCTGTACTAAAAAGCTATCTCGTAGGCACTCTAGAAATTCTTCTTCCTGGAATCCAGAGCCAACCCGATTTTCCCTACATGTTGAAGTCTACCATGCCTATTGTAACATTTGCAGAGTATTTCCGGTACTTTGCTTTACTTCACTTTAGAATTGCAAATATATTTCTAATGGGCGCGTCATCTTCTCTGCCAGAGACATGTGAAAATTATTCCCCAACATGCAGTCTCTATATTGCACATCAGAGAATTTGATTATGATAATTAAAAGAACTGCAGATGCCTCTGATGTGAAATAAAAACAGAAAATGATGGAAATATACTCATTAAGAACTCAAAACTGTCATTACTTTTGTTGCCACTTTCTGCCCTACACTCAACTGGTTCATCTGTGACTATCCCCTTTTCTTTCTGGATTTCTTAGTTTCTGACTCAGGGGATAGGTTAGTGGCAAACTTGCATTACAAACTACATACTCCTGTAACACTTTCTTCCATTCCTCTTCATCTAAGAACTCCACTGTATTCTTTTATTTCCACTGTCTCTGTTGTATCTGTTCCAATTATGAGATTTCTCTTATCCTTAACTGTGGCTTCTTCTCTACAATAGGTGATGTGGCCATGTTTCATTTCTTTCCAGCATCTCTGCTTTCAATCCATCTCATTTCAGTCAGAGCAAGATAGGATTATGCTGGTCCTCATGTTCCAGTACCACCAGCCCTTTCATTGAGTGAATCATCCTTCTCAATCTCTGCTTTCATTTCACTATTCAAATACAAGAATTCCCTTTTATGACTCCCTGGTTCATCTTTCATCTCCTCCAATCACTGTCCTTCTGATGGCTTTTTCCCATCTACTTCAGGACATGCAATATTTTTCCCCCTCATGCTGTCCCACAATGTAGGGATCCAAGTAGTTCTTTCTAGTGAAGCCGAGAATAGCCTGCACTTATTCCAATTTAGTTACTGCATTCAGTGCTCATAATATGGTCTCCACCACACTGGAGAAACCTGGTTAATCGTACAACCTTCATGGATAACTTCATTCATCATAATTCTGAATTGATTCCACAACCTACAGACTCACTTCGAACAACTCTACAAATTCATATTGTCAGTATTAATTATCTGCTTATTTATTTAGATTTTAATTTCCACTATTTGACTTCTTTTGCACATTAATCATTTGTCATTTGTGTTCATGTTCAGTTTTTCATAAATTCTATTATATTTCTTTAATTTCCTGAAAATCCTAAAAATTAATCTCAAGGTAGTATATGGTGACATATACATACTTTGTTAATAGATTTATTTTGGCTTTGACTTTGAGGGAAGAAAAGACAAACAGAGCTCCCAATTGCCTGACACTTCAGTCCCACTCATTGTCTGACATAAATGCCTGTGGGCTCTTACACTCTTCCAACAGGGATCAATGTAAGCTTGAGGAACAGTACCTCAACTTCTGTCTGAGCATTTGCAACATTCCAGAGTCAATAGTAAATTCAACTGCTTTAGACAATTCACTATTTGTTTGTAACAGAACCAACCATTTCTGTTATAAGCTTGCTTAAGTAATCGATGCACTTACTTCTCCCTGTTGAATATGATGAAATCATTGTGGACTGTTTCCAGGCACTGTTGAAGATGTCCATTCTTCAACACCATATGAATGTTCAAGGAAAAAATCAAAAGAGTGTAATTGTGAGAAAAGTGTTAAAACCAGAGAGACAAACAAATCAGCTGCAAATTTGTCGCTGAAATTTGAAAGTTAATTACTGAATGTGTCAACTTTAATGAAATGGAAAAGAAAACAGTATTTAAATTTGTATAATTATTATAAAATCTACAAATTATAACCCTTTAAAACACCACATGCATCCCAGAAATTTTTGGAATTCCCAGATGTGCTATTGCATTAAGTTCAGTGTCAAGATAGAATTTGAGGCAGAATAACATTGGGTTCTACAATGTTGAGCTGTGTGCTTTTTCTGATTGATAAGGGATTGCCCAGAAAAACAACAGAGAGAAGAGTTATTCCATAATTTACAGTTTTGTTTTATTGGGATCACAAAACTTGCTGAAAATTGCATCCAAAGATCTACTCTGGCATTTTATGATACACTGATCATTTGGAATAGGTTGTCTCAAACTTGATCAAATTAGATTAAGACATCTTACCAGTGGGGAAGATTCTTTACTGAGATCCTTAGATTTATTCTTAGCCAGTCTTTTCTTTTTCTTGTGAAGAGGTTTAGACTCCAGTATCATTTCTTCTAGTTCAAAGGTTGGATCGCAATTCAACCTTCTTTTCTGTTAGAAAAGAGAAAATGTGGCAATGGGAGACTGAATGTCAACAATGGTTTGACTTTTAAAAGTGATTCATTACGAAAGAGTAATTGAGTTTAATGCCCTTTGAACCTGAGTTTTAAATTGAAGCTGCAAATGCAGCTGGTACTCTTGATAAAAATCCGTGAAAGAAATTTTTCTGCTTAATGGTGCTTGGAAACTGAAGTTAAAATGCAACCATTACTGCTTAGTGTGGCAGATGAAATAATAATGTAGAACATATAGCAAAGAGAAGAGATAGTTGGTAGAGGAAAAAGAAAATAGTAGTGTCCAGATCAGGAAGGTTAGTGAATTGTGTGTCCAACAAATGAGTTATTTTTGTGTTACAATATTTCAATCAAGTATCCTGCCTTGGAGTATCGGAAGGGAGAAAAAAAACATGGTTTTGTCAATTTTATTCTATGCAACCACGTTGCTGTCTCCTCAGTCCACCAATCACTTCAGACACCTTTCTAACCATTCGCATTCTCATTATACTGGCCATCTTATCTCTCTATTAAATCCTGATGCAAGGTTTTGATCTGAAGCGAGGACAATTACTTTGCTCCCACAGATGCTGCTGAGCCCATTGAGATCCTCCAGCAGATCTTGCTCTTGCTTTAAAGTTTCTATATACCTATCAGGGTGTGAAGGATTTAATGCTAATGGTTTTGGTAGTGCTTTTCTGCTAGGTTTCTCTGAGGCATCTTGAATGGGTTGGAAAGCATTGGATTTGGCTATAAGAGGTGAGTTTAAAATTTGTTTAGTTACTATTTTTGGATGAAATCTATGAATAATTTAAAGCAAAACCTGTAGTAACTCGCTAGAGAGCATCAGGTAATTTTATTTTAGTATTCCCAAAGCTCTGCATACTGAAGTTTTCCTTACAAATGTTGGATATGTTGAAAAATATATTATAGAGTGATTGTTATGAATTGCCAATAGCTTCATTATTTCAGAGTCATCCTACTACAGGGCTGGTTAAAGACATTCTAAGTAGTTCAAGAACCTTTCCTCTTCCCTCTCAGTCCTGATGCACCGCCGAGAAACAAGTCGATGTTTGACCGATTTAAGTACGGGGCCAGATTGGAAAAGTTTGGGTAGGGACCAAATGGAGGTGGTGGAGCCCAGGTTCAAGAGCGTGTTGAACTGGCAGGGCCCAGGTCCAAGAACAGCAAGGGATGACCCAATATTTGGCCAGTGCCAGACCAGATTGAAAAGGTCAGAGTGTCAGGCCAGAGGTGAGGGATGGGCCGGTGTTCAGCTTACAGCTCAGCGAGATTTACTGGTCTCTGTGCTGAACTGAGGCTGCACCTAACAGTCTCACGGACCAGCTGCCATTTTGATTGGCTTTGTGGCTGTGAACTGTAGTTTTGAATATTATTTGCTTATATTTTATTATTTGTACGATATGTTCTTTTTGCGCATTGGGTGTTTGACAGTCCTTTTTTTTTTAATGGGTTCTATTGCTTCTGTGGCTGCCAGTGAGGAGCCATACCTCAAGGTTGTGTATTACTTCGATAAAAATGTACTTTGAACTTTGAACCTGAACTATTTGCCTCCACAGATGCTGCTTGACCATTTGAGTTCTTCAAGTGTTTTGTGACTTGTTTGCTTAGATAGTTTGAAATTTATTTTATCTTGGAGTTTCAATATTCCTATAGATTTTACTTGTGACCATTAAAATAGATCTAATCAATTCAATAAAAGTAAAAATGTTGGGAGATACTCCGCAGCACAGGCAGCGACTGCAGAAAGAGAACCAGAATGAAAAATTCAAGTTGACTTATCACTAGAACTGGGAAAGTGAGAAAACACATGTCTTTTAATTTGCAAAGTGCGAATGCAGACAATAGAGGGAACATCTGTGATCGGATGGAGATTGGGTTGTCCATGAGACACAATTACCTTTGCTTATTGTCCGGAAGAGCTGAAATAAATGTCTGTAATTTACACATGAATATAAATTGAAGGAAATAGAAGTTGGAAGAGGACAATAGTAGTATGAGTGAGAGAGCGTGAGAGAGAGCGAGAGTGAGCGATAAAATATTATGAAATTGTGAGTTGTAAAACACATCAGTTGTTGGAAGTCTGAGATGATAAAAGACAATACTGAAAATAAACCTCCTCTTCATTTATTTGATGGCAGCATTTCTGGTTTGATACATTCTTCCTTTCCAGCACATCCTCCTAGGCTCTATCAAAGAGTTACTACCAACAATGCAGTAAGTCAAGACACTCATCTTTACCAACTAACTAACTGACGAAACCAGCTAGGTTTCTGCAATTCTGGTTCTGCATTTCACAGTACAAAGATTGAATCAATTTTTAAGCTAAGATGCCAATATTTGAAGCTGTGTAGCTTATACTGAAAAACAGTAGAATACCAGAGACCATAATAATCTTACAGTGAGTGGAAACATGATACACAATTCAATATCACAAAATTACTCATGTTTTGTTTTGATAGAAACAATAAAGCATGCTGTGAAAGGTTTGAAACTGAATGGATCAAAGGAATAGGGAATTATGATTCTTTGGGATTACTGTTACAAAAATCATTAGATGTAGCAATGCAATTTGGTGAAGCTGTAGAGAAAAGGGTAATTATAACTGAAAGTTAATGCAAAGGCAGAGGTGTTTTGTTTAAATATCAATTGTACCTTTACTGGATTGTACTTGAAATATCACACAAAGAAAACTGAAGTATTGGAGAAAGGTGCTAAGAAATTATTAAGATGTTATCACAACCAAGAAGAGCGAACTTGACAGAGACCAATTATAGCGGGGTTCATTTAGATGAAAGATGAGAAATAGCTTTCCTTCTAGGGGATGCCAGACCAAGGAAGCAAGAATAAAAGACAACTACCAACAGGTTAGACAGAGAATGTAAGTGGAACTTCTTGGCAGACAGAAATAAGAATGCTTTCAGTAACTAATGGAGTAGTTGAAATAGATAGTATTAACAGATGAATACCAGTGAAGGGTTAGAATGAATAGGTGGAGTATAAAAGAAAAACTGTTTTGAAGCAAACGTGTTCACTGTTATACAGCAGAAGATTTTGCCCAACGTATCACAGGCACATCGTTCCGCACCATCAGTAGTACCCAGAGGAGAAGCTGCGTCAAGAACAGGACATCCATCATCGGAGATCCCTACCATCTGGGCCGTGTCTCACTGCTACTAGTGAGCAGGAGGTGCAGAAGCCAGAAATCCCACCTTCCCTGCAAGCATTTGGTACTTGAACATATCAGTACAACCTGAATCATTAGAGTTAAGCAATACTGTGACCATCTTGATCACTTTACATTAAAATGAACTTCTTTCATTCTGCCTCTAATTGTGCATTTTCTTCTAAAAATTGTGTTCATGTTTAATTTATATTTTACTTGTGAATATTGCTCATACGATGCTCTGTGCCTGTGATGTTGCTGTAAGTAAGTTTTTTTATTGCACTTGTACATACAGCAATGAACTTGACATTGTCTTTCAGTGAGGTTCCATGAACTACAGGCATGCTGCAACTTGCCTGAATATTGGTGCTGTAGCTCAGAATCTGCTGTGCACTGAGAAAACATTAACAATAATAGACACAAGACAGACTGCAGAATCTCTGGGAAGCTTGAGCAACATACAGAATCTACTAGAGGAGCTCAGCAGGGTAGGGAGTACAGTATCTATGGAGGGGGATAAACAGTCAACATTTTGGTCTGAGGCACTTCATCAGAATGAAAATATGTATGGTGGGGGGGTGGAAGTACAAGCTGGCAAGTTGTAGGTGAGACTAGGTGAGTGGGGAGGGGATGCAACAAACTGGAAGGTGATAGGAGGGAAAAGTAAACGGCTGAAGAAGAAAGAATCTAATAGGAGAGGACAGGGTGCCATAGAATACAGGGAATGTGGAGAGAAACAATAGGGGGGTGATGGGCAGGACATAAGGGTGGAGAAGGAGAAGAGAAAGGATGAGAGGGTAGCTAGAGTGAGCTCTGTCCATAGCAGAAGTGGGTAGAGGAAATAAAATGGATGGGTGGAGTAATTACCAGAAATTAGAGAAATCAATGTTCATGCCATCAGGTTGGAGGCTACCTAGATGGAATGCGAGGTGTTGCTCCTCCAACCTGAGTTTGGCTTTATTTTGACAGTAAAACTGGCAATGGACAGTCATGACTGCATGGAAATGGGAAGACAAATTGAGATGGGTAGCCACCAGGAGATTCTCCCTTCTGCTATGGAGCAGAGTGTAGGCACTTGATGAAGTGGTCCCCAGTTGACAGTGGGTCTCACTAATGTAGGGGTTCCTGCACCAGAAGCATCGAATATAGCAGATGACACTGATAGACTCACAGGTGAAGTGTTGCCTCATCTGGAAGGACTGCTTAGGGCCTGAACTGTAGTGACAGGGGAATTGTATAGGCAGGTGTAGCACTTGTCACACTTGTGGGAATAAATGCCGGAAGGGAGATCTGTGGGGAGTAATAAGTGTTCAAGGAAGTCACCTAGGGGGCGATCTATGCAGAAGGCAGAGTGGGAGATGAGGAAAATATATGCCTAGTGGTAGGATCCTGATGGAGATGGCAGAAACTGTGGATGATGATATTCTAGATACAGGAGCAGGTGGAATGGTAAGGACAAGGGGAACTCTATCCCTGTTATGGTGGCTGGAAGATGAGGAAAGGGCAGATGTGCAAGAAACAGTGGAGATATAGGTGAGAACTGCATCGATGTTTGGGGAAGGGAAGCCTCAATTTTGATACGAGAGGACATCTCAGATGTTCTAGAATGGAAAGCCTTATCCCGAGGCTAGATGCTATGGAGACAGAGAATCTGAGAGAAGGGAATAGCATACTTACAAGTAACAGGGTGGAAAAGGTATGCTCAATTAAGAGTCAGTTGTAAAAACTATCCATAGTCTGTCTTTGGAGATGGAGAAAGAGAAATCGAGAAAGGGGAGAGAAGTGTCAGATGTAAATCTGAGAGCAGGCTGAAAGTTGGAAGCAAAATTGATGAAACTAATAGCTCAGCATGCGTGTAGGAAGCAATACCAATGCATTTGACAAAATAGTGGAGAAAGAGTTTGAAAACATGGCTGCACCTTTGTTTTGGAGGAGCCAAGAAAGAAATTGTTGAGGGTGGGAGCCAGTTCTGTCAGACAGAGGAGAGTGGTGGGAGAGGGGAATGGATTAGATCTGTTTTTCAGAGAGAAACAGAGAGCTTCAAGGCCTTCCTGATGGAGGACGAAAATGTATAGAGACTGGGCATCCAGAGTGAAAGTAAGGCAATCATAAGGAACTGAAAGTAATTGAAATGATGAAGGTAGGAAGGGACTGAACCATGGGAGACAAAATGGAGTCAAAGTATGTCGACATGAGCTCAGTACGACAGGAGCAGGCAGAAGCAATGGGTCTATAGGGATAGGTTTGTGGATCATGGGTGGGAAGTAAAAATGAGCAGTGTTGAGAACTAAAAGGCTGGAGAACTTCAGAGTCAATGAGGTTGGTGCAACACACACAAAATTCTAGAGGAATTCAGCAGGCCAGGCAGCATCTATGGAAAAAAGCATAGTCGACATTTTGGGCCAAAACCATTCGGCAGGACTGGAGAAAAAAAAAGCAGAAGAGTAGGTTTAAAAGTTGGGGGAAGGAGTGAGAGAAACACAAGGTGACAGGAGAAACCTGGAGAGGGAGCGATGAAGTAAAGAGCTGGGAAGTTGATAGGTGAAAGCAACAGAAGGCCATGGAAGAAGGAGCGGGGGGGTTGATGAGGACCACCAGAGGGAGGCGATGGGTGGGCAAGGAGGTAACATAAGAGAGGTACAAGGGATGGGAAATGGTGAAGGGAGTGGGGGAGCCTTACCAAAAGTTCAAGAAATCAATGTTCATGCCATCAGGTTGGAAGCTACCCAAACAGAATGTGGGGTGTTGTTCCTCCAACTTAAGTGTGGCCTCATCACAACAGTGGAGGATGGACATATTGAAATGGGAAGTGGAATTGAAGTGGGTGCCCACTGGGAAATCCTGCTTGTTCTGGTGGATGGCATAGATGCCTGGCGAAGCGGTCTCCCAATCTACATTGGGTCTCACCAGTATACAGGAGGCCACACTGGGAGCACTGAACACAGTAAATGACCCCCAACAGACTCACAGGTGAAGTATTGCTTCACCTGGAAGGACTGTTTAGGGCCCTGAATGGTAGTGAGAGAAGAGGTGTAGGGGCAGGTGTAACACTTGTTCGGCTTGCGAGGATAAGTGCCAGGAGGAAAATCAGTGGGGAGGGACAAATGGACATGGGAGTCACATAGGGAGCAGAAAGTGGGGGGGAGGGAAAGATGTGCTTGGTCGTGGAATTCTGTTGGAGGTGACGGAAGTTTTGGAGAATTATGTGCTAGATGTGGAGGCCAGTGGAGTGGTAAGAGCCCCTATCCCTGGAAGGGTGGCAGGAAGATGGAGTAAGAGCAGACAGGCGTGAAACGGAAGAGATGTGATTGAGGGCAGCGTTGATGGTGGAGGAAGGGAAGCCTCTTTCTTTGGAAAAGGAGGACATCTCCTTCATTCTAGACTATAGAGCACCAACGTAGTCATCAATGTAGATTAGGAAAAGTGCAGGACGGTTCATTAACGTAATGTAGGGAACATGGGGGACGGTGTCGTTGATGTAGTATAGGAAAAGTGCAGCATATTTCTGCTTCCTGCACCCGTGCTGAGCTCATCCACTTCCTTCCTAGCGTGTCGCACCAGCCAGTCAGCCATTCTTGTCTGGTGTGTAGTGTCAGGATTGGTCTCCTTTTCGGATTGGCCGGGTCATTCACGATATGAACATTTCTAACCTGACCTTTGTGTTTTACGAGGGCGAGTGGCTAGCTCGATGCTCAACCCAGCACAGATGGAAAGTGTGCTCGGGGGTGCGGGGGGGGGGGGGCGGTGGCCCGACTTGGATTCGAACTCGGGAGCCTTCGCTCCGAAGTCCAGCGCTGATGCCACTACGCCACCAGCTGGCCACTTCATCCACTTTGCCTCCAACTTGCCCTCAAATTCACCTGGTCCATTTTTGACACCTCCCTCTCCTTTCTCAATCTCATTGTCTCTATCTCTGGAGACAGCTTATCCACTGATATCTTTTACAAACCCACGGACTCTCACAGCTACGTGGACTACACCTCCTCCCACCCTGCTACTTGTAAAAACAGAATTCTCTTCTCTCAACACAACTCAAAGTTGCTGGTGAACGCAGCAGGCCAGCCAGCATCTCTAGGAAGAGGTGCAGTCGACGTTTCAGGCCGAGACCCTTCGTCAGGACTAACTGAAGGAAGAGTTAGTAAGAGATTTGAAAGTGGGAGGGGGAGGGGGAGATCCAAAATGATAGGAGAAGACAGGAGGGGGAGGGATGGAGCCAAGAGCTGGACAGGTGATTGGCAAAGGGGATATGAGAGGATCATGGGACAGGAGGTCCGGGGAGAAAGACAAGGGGGGGGGGGAACCAGAGGATGGGCAAGGGGTATAGTCAGAGAGACAGAGGGAGAAAAAGGAGAGAGAGAGAAAGAATGTATATATATAAATAAATAATGGATGGGGTACGAGGGGGAGGTGGGGCTTTAGCGGAAGTTAGAAAAGTTGATGTTCATGCCATCAGGTTGGAGACTACCCAGACGGAATATAAGGTGTTGTTCCTCCAACCTGAGTGTGGCTTCATCTTTACAGTAGAGGAGGCCGTGGATAGACATGTCAGAATGGGAATGGGATGTGGAATTAAAATATGTGGCCACTGGGAGATCCTGCTTTCTCTGGCTGACAGAACGTAGGTGTTCAGCAAAGCGGTCTCCCAGTCTGCGTCGGGTCTCGCCAATATATAAAAGGTCACATCGGGAGCACCGGACGCAGTATATCACCCCAGCCGATTCACAGGTGAAATGTCGCCTCACCTGGAAGGACTGTCTGGGATCCTTAATGGTGGTAAGGGAGGAAGTGTAAGGGCACGTGTAGCACTTGTTCCGCTTACAAGGATAAGTGCCAGGAGGGAGATCAGTGCGGAGGGATGGGGGAGACGAATAGACAAGGGAGTCGCGTAGGGAGTGATCCCTGCGGAAAGCAGAGAGCTGGGGGGAGGGAAAGATGTGCTTAGTGGTGGGATCCCGTTGGAGGTGGCGGAAGTTTGGAGAATAATATATTGGACCCGGAGGCTGGTGGGGTGGTAGGTGAGGACCAGGGGAACCTTATTCCTAGTGGGGTGGCGGGAGGATGGAGTGAGAGCAGATGTGCGTGAAATGGGGGAGATGCGTTTGAGAGCAGAGTTGATGGTGGAGGAAGGGAAGCCCCTTTCTTTAAAAAAGGAGGACATCTCCCTCGTCCTGGAATGAAAAGCCTCATCCTGAGAGCAGATGCGGCAGAGACGGAGGAATTGCGAGAAGGCGATGGCATTTTTGCAAGAGACAGGGTGAGAAGAGGAATAGTCCAGATAGCTGTGAGAGTCAGTAGGCTTATAGTAGACATCAGTGCATAAGCTGTCTCCAGAGAGAGACAGAAAGATCTAGAAAGGGGAGGGCGGTGTCGGAAATGGACCAGGTAAACTTCTGAATTCCTCCATTGCTTCTGCATCTGCTCTCAGGATGAGGCTTTTCATTCTGGAATGAAGGACTTGTCCCCCTTCGTCAAAGAAAGGGGTTTTCTGGGGCATTAGCGGAAGTTAGAGAAGTTGATGTTCATGTCATCAGGTTGGAGGCTACTCAGACGGCATATAAGGTGTTGTTCCTCCAACCTGAGTGTGGCTTCACTAACTTCTGCTAATGCCCTAATGCCCCACTTCCCCCTCGTACCCCATCCATTATTTATTTTTATACACACATTCTTTCTCTCACTCTCCTTTTTCTCCCTCTGTCCCTCTGACGATACCCATTGCCCATCCTCTGGGTCCCCCCCCCCCTTATCTTTCTCCCTGGACCTCCTGTCCCATGATTCTCTCATATCCCCTTTGCCAATCACCTGTCCAGCTCTTGGCTCCATCCCTCCCTCTCCTGTTTTCTCCTATCATTTTGGATCTCCCCCTCCCCCTCCCACTTTCAAATCTCTTACTAACTCTTCCTTCAGTTAGTCCTGACGAAGGGTCTCGGCCTGAAACGTCGACTGCACCTCTTCCTACAGATGCTGCCTGGCCTGCTGTGTTCACCAGCAACTTTGATGTGTGTTGCTTGAATTTCCAGCATCTGCAGAATTCCTGTTGTTTATGTCTCATCAGCAGTTAG
Organism: Mobula birostris; assembly: GCF_030028105.1. NCBI lineage: Eukaryota > Metazoa > Chordata > Chondrichthyes > Myliobatiformes > Myliobatidae > Mobula > Mobula birostris. Next base: position 156,000,748 of record NC_092373.1, read on the forward strand.
AGATGAAGAGATCGAGAGTGGGCAGAAAGCCAGAGTGGGGTGTCCAAGAAGAGGCGGATGGTTGAAGGTGGGAGAAGGGGGTCATTGGTGGGAGTGGGGGGAGGTGGAGAATCTTTGCCAAAGCAGTAGGCTCAGTGATGGAAGTGGCAGAAGAATAGCTCAGCATCATGACAGGAGTGGAATTCGTTGAGGTACGAGCAAAGGTAAGGCCTTTGCTGAGGTCAGAACGTTCCGCCTCAGGGAGAGGAGAGAGGGGGTGGTGAAGAAACAGCAGAGGTCAGAGCTGGTGTCAGGGGGTTAGAGGGTTGGAGGGATCTTCGACAATAACTTGGGGGGAGGGGGGTTCTGAAAGCCAAAGGTAATGGGCCCTAGCAAAAGTTTCGCATGTATTAAAAGGTAATAAAAAATTAATTGCTACAGTTGCTGGGTGTCTGAAATGTCTGAATCCCGCAGCAGGTTAGTCAATGTATTTAAAGAAAAAAAGAGAAGTTTCTACACTTGAATATCATGAGAACACAAAAAGCAAGAACACAAATGACAGGAAAGGTCAATAAATTTTGTTAAGATATTGAGTCCATAGTGATCATATTTCATCTTCTCAGTCGTTCACTAAGATCATGATTGACACATTATTCCAACTTCAATATATTGATCATCTCCCATAACCCTTGATTCCTTTGGGATCCAAATATCTATTTGCCTCAGCTTTGAGGATAGTTAATGATCGAGCATCCACAGTTCTTTGGAAGAGGGGATTCTAATGATACACAACCTTCCAAAAGGTGAAATTCTTCCTCGTTGCTGTCTTCACATTCCCTAGATCAAAGGTGTGTAATTTCTCATAAGACTCCTTCTGAATTATTATTGTTTCAATTGATAATTGCAACAGGATACTGAGGACCATTTGTAAGGAATATTTTAATGCATGTTTATTAAATCATTTAGTGCCTGAATTAGAAGCATAGAAAACGTACAGCACAATACAGGCCCTTCGGCCCACAATGTTGTGCTGAACATGTACTTACTTTAGAAATTACCTAGGGTTACCCATAGCCCTCTATTTTTCTAAGCTCCATGTACCTCTGTAGGAGTCTCTTAAAAGACCGTATCTTATCCACCTCCACCGCCGTCGCCAGCAGCCCACTCCACGCACTCACCACTTTCTGCGTAAAAAAAACTTACCCCTGACATCTCTTCTGTACCTACTTCCAACACCTTAAAACTGTGCCCTCTCGTGTTAACCATTTCAGCCCTGGGAAAAAGCCTCTGACTAGCCACATGATCAATGCCTCTCATGATCTTATACACCTCTATCAGGTGTATAAGATTATACCAGCAAATAGGAAAGCAATCGGAATATTTTAAATGGTTTTTCACCAACTTTTTTTTTTGCAACTTTTGTCCATAGAATTGCTTTTTAGTGATATTTTACATAGTGCATGCAAACTGCCAGAAAGGAACGAGAAACTAGAAAGGAACTACCAAACACCTTATCCTTTTGAGACCTAGATTGGAGACTATTAATTATAAAGAGAGGTTTGAGAAACTAGGATTGTTTTCTGAAGAGCATCAGAGGCTCAGAAGTGATCTGCTAGAGGTACTTAAGATCACAATAGGCAGAGAAAGACTTTTACCCATTATTGTAATGTCAGATACTAAAGGGATTTAAGAAGGGGGGGGGGAAGTTTAAAAGAGATTTGAAAAGGCAAGTGCCTTTACACAGAGTGTGGTACATACAAAAGCAGTTTTTAAGAGGCATCTAGACCAAAACTTTAACTGACATGGAATAGAGAGATATAATAGAGATACTGTTGGCAGGCAGATGGTACAGTTTATTTTGGCATCATGGTTGACAGAGGCATGACAGGCTGAAGGACCTATTACCATGCTATACTATTCTACTACGTTCTATTCATTTGGTGATTCCTCCCTCACACAACTTACAGTGCTGCTAATTCTGGAATTTTAAAATGTATTTGGGAAAAGTTTGCTTTGAGTCATTTGTGCTCAGTATGCACAAAATGCTCTGCTACTATTTGTACATTCAGTTCTGTTGATTTCTATTGGTTTTTGCAAGTGAGTCCAATGACCGAAGGAAAATTTCTCCCCCACTGTTTCAGGCAGTGATCATCAGCCTTATTAAGTGCGACAATTAACCCAAGTACAGGAATAAATTAATGAAATCAAAACTGATATCTTTTGCCTTCATTTTTTAAACTCACATTAGGAATAAAACCAGGAGTGAGATTCTTCTCCAGAACAGCATCCCAATTCACATCAGCCAAGTATGGAGAATTCTGAATATCCTTGAGACTTGACAGGCGATACTCAGGCTCTTTCATGAGAAGCTAAAGTGACATGAAATACAGTATTTTAACACTGTATTCTTGTGCTGATTGATAAAACAGTCACTAATACATAGAAAAGCACAGAAGTTTCTAAGATTAAATATTTTTCCAGTAATTAGTAGTAACTTGCAACATAGGAGTACATGGTCGATCTAGTCCAGAGAATGGCAAATCATATTCCACCTTCGTTGATACATTCAAATTCTGTTTGAAAATAAATCTGGAAATAAGAAACTTTGATTGCTGTTTGAAAATAAATCTGGAAATAAGAAACTTTGATTGCTGTTTGAAAATAAATCTGGAAATAAGAAACTTTGATTGCTGACTAATTTCCTCTCAAGAAGGTCTCACTAAGGGAGGTCTATGAATGATTATGGTCTTATATTCACGTGGGTGCCTTAATCACCTTGTAATTCACTCAATAATAGCAAACAAAAAAAGCATACCACCAACTTCTCAGAATGAATAGAACTGAAAAAACAAATTCTGTCCATGTCAGAACTTCTGACATTGCAATGAAAAGCATCAACAAAGCATTAAAACATTAAACCATTACTCTAGTTTAATGATTGCTGGAATTTTCACAAGAAGGCCTTGTATTTGACAAAAGGCATGATGAAATCTGCTCACAATGAATGGCTAGCTCAAATTGAAGAAGAGTTAACCAACTTCAATTTCCGCATCCAATCCTCCGTCATAGAAGTTCCTTTTCCCAATCCTGTTTCATCTTAGAAAAAGGACGCTTATCCCATTGTAATAGTAAATTATAAATTCTTCCAATAGAACCCTTAATCAAAGGACTCATACTCATAATAGTATCTAACAGGTCAGCCTCCATATGTAAGGGAAATCACTTAAATATTTTGTAAAAAATGTCTAACTTGAAGGTATTGCAGTAAGTGTGAGTATGAAAGAGAATATTTATCAATTAATTGTTCCAAGGACATCAATCTATCTTCTTTAAATAAATCCAAAAAAGAATTAATACCTTTATTTTTCCAAAGAAGAAAAATTGGATCACTCAAAGAAGGCTTAAAAAAGTAATTTCGGTAAATTAAACTACAAAGTTTAAATTTTTTTAAGACTTAAAAAAATTGCAGAACTGGAGCCAAATTTGTAAAGAATACCTAATCACAGGATATAAATTCAAATTAACAACTTTACCTAGTTGCATAGGTAAAGGAGCCCCCAATAACGAGGTTAAATAAAACTGTTTTACAACTTTTAGTTCCAGTTCTACCCGAATTGGCCGATCACTCTTATCAACCCAGTATAACCAAAAAGATATATATCGCAGATTAACAGCCCAATAATACATTCTAAAATTAGGCAAAGCAAGACCTCCATCCTTTTTCAATTTTTGTAAATGACATTTACTAATTCTTGGTCTTTTATTATTCCAAATAAAAGATAAAATAATAGAATCAATCCGATCAAAAAACTTCCTAGTCAAAAAAACAGGAATATTCTGAAATAAATATAAAAATTTCGGTAGAATCATCATTTTGCCTATATGAATACGATCAACAAGTGAAAATGTAAGTGGACTCCATCTACTAAATAAATACTTCATGGAGTCTACTAAGGGAACAAAATTAGCTTTATAAAGATCCTTATATTTTTCAGTAATTACAATACCTAAATATCTAAAAGAGACTGAAACTTTAAAAGGAGTATTATCGTATATAGAAACAGAATCAATTTAAAATTGTACATCATTATCATTTGACAAAGGAGAGACTTTCTAAAATCTTTCCTAATGTTGATAGTCATTGTGATAGATGTAAAACTGAGATAGCTACATTGACACACATGTTTTGGTCTATATTGGAACAGTCCTGGAAGTCGGTTTTCTCAACAATTTCTAAAGCACTTAAAATTAATTTACAACCTAATAAATTAACTGTGCTTTTTAGAATAGTTCCTCAAAATATTCATGGTATTTCTGTATCTGACCAGCATGTTATTGCATTTGTTACATTGATAGCGAGGAGGGCCATTTTGTTGAAGTGGAAGGATGCATCAGCTCCCACTTTGTCACAATGGTTTTCTCAAGTGATGCTATGTCTTAGTTTGGAGAAAATTAGAAGTCGAACCTTTGAACCTTTATTTGATTTTGAGAAAAGATGGGGCTCATTTGCTCGTTATTATCATTTGAGTTAATTGATATAATTTTTCCACAATCTTATTGTAAATTCTTTTAGTATATTTTCTTTTCTTACTGGCAGTTTGATGTTTATTTTTAGAAGCTTTTTGTATGACGCATGGCTCCGGGGTTGTACACCTAATGGGTTCTCTTTTTTTTTCCTCACTTTTCTGCTCAGTAGGTTTTTTTTGTTATCACAAAATTTTGTTTTCAATCTTTAAGATGATGGTTTTTTTTTGAGGCATTGTAAGTGTTGTTACTTCGATGTACTCATGTTATTTTTCCTATATATACAATAAAAAGATTTGAAAAGAAAGAAAGAAAGAAATCTGCTCACAAGTACAGGGTGTTTTTGTTGGATAGATTTAATCTCCCATCATTAATTGCTGTCAGCTACAGTAAAATTCCAAAAATGTGGTATCCAGTGGTTTGATATTTGGCTCACTTTAGTCCTCAGCATGAGTCAGGAGATTAGAATGCAGCCTGGTTTTTCAGCCAGTCCTGGGTTGGAATACCAATGGTCAGGAATGTGAGAAGGATTGCAGCCAGTGTTGGGAATCAGAGTGCCTTTATATTGGTAGTTGGTTTATCATTTTCACATGCACCGAGACACTTCGAAGCATTTGTTTTCATGCCATAGACAGATCATTCCATAGATAAGTACATTGAGGTAGTACAACAAATAAACAGAAAGCAGAATATAATGCTACTTCATAGAGAAAGTGCAGTGCAATTATACTCTTATAGCGCAAGGGTCATGCTGAGTTATAGTCAAGGTTGATCAAGAATTCATCTTTAGCATATAAGACGGCTGTTCAAGAGGCTTGTAATTGTGGAACAGAAGCTGTCCTTGAGTATGATGGTACATGTTCTCAAGCTTGTGTGTATCTTTTGCTCAATGGGGAGGGGGAGGAGAGAGTATGACTGGGATGGGAGGGGTCCCTCAATATGTTGGCTGCTTTCCTGAGGTACCATTTCACAAACTGAAACTCACTGGGTTCAATTTCCTGCTTTCTTTAAACTCATTGGGTTTATTTAAAAATTATTATACTACCATGTGTTGTGTGTTTAAAACAAAATCAAAATAAAATTGTTTTGAGCAGTTATCAGACCAAATTGCAAAAGACTGCAAAATCTGCTGGTCTAGCAGAAAGGGTGCTTTATTCTCAGAATTTTTCTGTACCTTCTGTGGGGCAGCAATGGTAAACCCATCAAACCAGCTGGGCAGCCATGGCATCATAGAGCAATGTAGCATGGATACAGGTCCTTCAGCCCAATGAGCTCATGGCAACCATTGTACTCATCCAGCTAGTCTCAATTTCCTGTACTGAAAATCGCCTCATACTTACCTATACTGAAATCCACTGCAACTCCTCAACCCACTTCCCTAATTAATCAAAACTCCGCTGTAACCTTTTTCACCATCAACATCTAATTTTGTGTCTTTCACAAACTTACTGATCAAACCCTGTGAATCAGCATCCAAGTATTTGTGTAATTAATGAATAACAAGGATCCCAACATCCACCCCTGGGGCACACCAGCACTAGTCTTTGGACTCCATTCTGAGAAACAAACCACAACTACCATCACCACCACTTGCATCCCATCCCGAAGCCAGTTTTGCATCGACCTGACAAGCTATTCATGGATTCCATGGACCTAACCTTCCAAACCAGCCTACCACGTGGGACCTTGTTGAAGGCCTTGCTAAAGTCCAAATAGACAACATTCACCACCCTACCCTCACTGTCCTTTTAGTTACCTCTTGAAAAAAATTTCTAAAAGTCCTGTCGAGCACAACTTTCCTTGCACTAAACCATGCTGACTCCTCCTATTCAGATTCTATCTATTCAAATGCTGGCAGATCCTGCCCTTCCAGTGAATTCCCACTACTGATGTCAGCCTGACCAGCTTGTAGTTCCCTGGCTCATCCTTGCTACCCTTCTTAAACAATAGAACCACATTAGCTGTCTTCCAGTCTTTGAGAGTTTTTCTGGTGGCAAACGATGAAGCGACTATCTCCTCGAGGGCCTTCAACACAACTTTCCGATGTACTTGTCTATCCTCTTTGTGAGCTACCAGGCATCTAACCAATTTCAATTGCTATGAAATCACCAGAAATCAATGGTGCATTTGCTTTTTTTTTGTGGGAACTCTGAAGTACATCTTTTTGATTGATATTAATTTTCTTGGTACTTGAAGTATGCATTAGAAGGGTTTGGTGGTGGTAGTGAGGGGGGAGATTAAGAAAAGAATGCTGGGGCCCAGGTATCAGGCCAGCTTCAAAAGAAATTCCACTGACCTCAAGGTAAAGCAACAGAAAGAGGCTTGTGGAAAATGCGTTGGAAGTAAGGGTACGTGTCTAAAACACAAGGTGCCGTGACCCTTGTGTACCACGAAGATACATTTTAGTTTTCAATCACTCACTCAGAGAATACATTTTGTCTTAGGGTGTTGGAATGGTGTGGGTTGATTCAGTTTCTTCTTGCCCATAGACACCTGCTAATAGCCATTTCTAGCTTCCCCAGTTTACAGCTCATTATTGTTATGGAAAATACCTTCCATAAGCATTTAAAATTATGGCCACTACAGTTGGAGTGGTGAAGTTAGATGCTCCATTCTTAAGGAACTATACATTATTCCTTTGAGTGACATGAGGGGAAAATTGTTTAACACAGTGAGTGAATTAAGGTCCGAATGCATAACTAAGTGTTATTGAGGAAAATCGAATCATGATATTCAAACGGGAAATAGGGTTATACTTGAAAGTAAAATAGTTACAAGTGTATGGAAATAAGGTGGTAAGAGAAGGGCTAGCTGTATTTCTTTTGGATCAAGATGACGATAAAATATAGGACTAGAACTAGGCCAGTGATTTCCAACAGATGCTGTACTGCCCCCCAAAGGGGGTGGTTACATATCCTAAGGGAGCGTTGGAGGAAATAGAAGTTGTCAGGGGGCATTTAAGATTCTTGGAGAGAGGCACCCTAACTTGAGATACAAGACCTGACTGACTGTTAGTAGAGCAGGCACTTCCAAAAAAAAGAATGAGGCACTAGAACACAGGAAGAACCATAGCTCTGCAGGCAGTGAGCACTTGTCATCATAACATATCTGAAACTTGGCAATCTCATCCAAACAGGAATTATTGGGGGATGCATAAATTAGCAACCAGGATACCCCACAGATCCCCTTGACCCACAGTAAGTCAACTTGAAGTAGCTTAGGGTGTCATGATCGATTTTTCTGACTCTGTCTCTGAGTATGGTTACAAGAGTAAGAGAGCATGCCATGACCTTTTTTTTCCATTCTTTACCTTTTTTACTAATGCCACCAGTCCTTTGGACCATGAGGAGGAGCAGTGGATTTTCTCTCTGGTGATCATGTGGAATATTTCTTCCACTGGAGTGTTGGAGTGAATCTCGTATGGTCTCTGTAAGACAAAATATAACAGAAATGAATATTGATTACCTTGAATTCTCTTCAAGGTAAAGAAACCTTTACTGATAATGTCATTTCTCTTCAAAACAACAATACTATCAAAATACGATAAGTAAACACCAAGGAGAAATAGTCATTTTTAAAAAAATCACACCCATCTGCTGCAACTCGGGAAATAGGTGGCCCTGCTGATCTCTAATGGGATCTACTCTCTGTCTCCTCAACCTTTTACTCTCGATATTGCTATGGAACCTTCTGCGATTTACCTTAACCTATTCCGTCAGTTCAATCTCATGCCCTCTCCTTTCGCTCCTGATTTCCTCCTTAAGAGTATTCCTAATCTATTTATAGCCCTCAAGGGTTACACTTGTCTACAACCTTTTAAAAACAACGTATGCTTCATTCTTTTCCTTGACCAGAGCCTCAATGGCCCTTGTCAGCTAAGGTTTCCTAAACTTGCTTTCATCCTAACAGAAATATGCTGCTCCTGGACAATGATATCACCATCTTAAATGACTCCCACTTGTCATTCATCCTTTCCCTTCAGACAGGCTCATCCAACCGACCTCAGCTAGATCTTGCCTATTTCTACCAAAATTAGCCATAACCTGTGGAATTGAACTATCCTTTTCTATCATTATCTTTAAAATAATAGAATTACGGTCAATTACCATGCTCCCTGACTGCCACTTCAGTTACTTGCCCTTCCTAGCTCCCTAAGAAGAGCCCATCTGCATCCTCCTGAGTAGGGCCCTCTGTGTATTGACTCAGAAACTTTCCCGGACACATTTCACAAATTTCACCTCATCCATGGCCTTAACATTCTGGGAGGCCCGATCAATACCAGTGTAATTAAAGTCCCCTACTAACACAACCCCATTATCCTTACAACCCTGAACAATTCCTCAATACACTTGCTTTTTAAGTTCCCAATGATTGTTGTGGGGGGGGGGGTGGCGGGGGAAGCTCTACAGTACAGCCCATTAGTATAATACCCATTGGCTTCACTGGACAATCCCCCAGGATGTCACCTCTAGGTCCTGCTGTTGTCCTCTATAAGACAACACCCCTTCTTTGCTTACTTGTAGCATCTTGGAATATTGAGCTGCCTGTCCTGCCCTTCTCTCAGGAATGTTTCTGCTATGGCTATAACACCTCAGTCCTCAGAGCCAGTCCATGGCCTGAGTTCATATGCCTTACCTATGCAATAGAGTAAATGCATTTTAACTGTGGATATCTCTCCCTGCCTTTACTGTGCTGCTGGCTATCCAGATTACTAAGTTTGTTCTCATTGGCTCCTGCTGAGAGTCCTGCCCTACTAGCAATATAGTTTAAACTCTCCTGTGTAACACTAGCAAATTTCCTTCCAGGAATATTGGTCGTTCTCTGGTTCAAGTGCAACCCATCCCTCTTGTACAGCTGCTCCTACCCCACAAGAGATTCCAATAGTCTAATAACCTGAATCCCTGTTCCTTGCACCAGCTCCTCAACCACAAATCCATTTGGCTTATTGTAATTCTACCCTCTATGGCATGTGACACTGGGAGTAATCCAGAGATCACTAACCTTGAGGTCCTGCTTCTTAACTTCCATCATAACTCCCACACTCATTCTGCAGGACACCGTCCCTTGTTCTACCCATGTTATTTGTATCAACATGTACAACAACTTCTGGCTGTTCACCTGCCCTCTCAGGAAGTTTCTGTAGCTGCTCTATCAAATCCTTCATCCTGGCACCTGGGAGGCAATACACCAGCAAGGTATCTCTTCTGCAGCTTCCTCTGCAACAATTTTTAAGGCAGAGTGGATACTTGATAATCAAGAGGGTGAAAACTGCTAGTAAAATAAAAAGCGAAGCTGAATTTATGATTAGATCATCCATAATCTTGTGAGAGTGTTGAACATATTGAGGGACCAAGTGGCATAATCCTACTTCTAATGAAACACAATTTAAGATATGGAAATTTACAGGTTATAGCAAAACCCAAGATGCCCCAGCTGGAGGTGTGGGATTTGAACTTGCATTTCTGGATCAGTTGATCAGGACTTTGAATGCTCACTTGTGAATTTACCTGTGCTATTATACTCACTTTTGAGTATTTTGTCTGAAGATGCAGTACATCTGGTAGATTGAACTTCTAAGAATACAAATGAATCAAGTATGTTTTTCCAGCAATTTTGATTAGTATATCAGATTTCCACAATTTACAGTTTTTAAACAATCTTTTCTTTATATTTTATGGCCTAAAATATAATTCGATGTTTCTGGATACTCTTAGGAGCAAGATTTAATCTGTTTGTTCTTTTGAGTGAAATGGTACATGTGTGGTTGTGCATTGTGTAAAATCTATATTATTTTCTTATTATAATGAAGTTGTGCTACACAGGCTGACCAACACAAAAAACTGAACGCTGAGCTGGAAATACAAGCACTGCCCTGGGAGAATTGTGTTGGGATATAGCAACAGGAGTCAAGCTGGCAAACCAGAGGCAAACCAGATATACTGTATATGTACACAGGTAAAAATGTAAATCTCAATGCGACCAGGGCTAAAATGAACCTGACCCAGTTTCAAGGACATCAGGGGTATTAAATCAGATTCTGGAAGCCATTGTCTGAGGAGGTGGTGGAGGCAGAGACTTGCAATATATTTAAGAAGCATCTACAAAGCACTTGAATCACCAAGGCATCAAGAACAACAGATCAAGTGCTGGTGAATGGGATTTGTATCAATTGGTCCTTAATCAGCATGATGAGGATGGGCTGAAAGGACCATTTCTGAGCTCTATGTTGCTATATCTCCATGTTGTAACGTATTAATATCTGATCTGAATCTTCACAGTTAAGTCATTGCTTTGGGTTGGGTAGCCAAATTCCAGACGGAACACCTGGCAGATCAATCACAGAAGCATGGAGCGAATTTCACAAATTTAACATGGTCAGACTGACTGCTTCTTACTGCTTTGGAGAAACTGTTTACACAACAGTTTTGGAGTCAATGTATGGGAACTAGACTCCCTGCAAACCTTTAACACTTGATGTGATAAGTTTTTTTTAAAAAAAGAGAATCATAATCAGATTTATTGTCACTGGCATATACTGTGAAATTTGTTGTTTTGTGGCAGCAGGTGGCAATACATATTAATAAGAACAAAATCTAAATTACCGTAAGAAATATACTGTATATAAAAATTAAGTTAAATAAGTGTAAAGAGAGAGCAAAAAAGAAAAAAAGTGTGTTCATTGTCCATTCAGAAATCTGATGGAGAAAGAAACTATTTGTCAAACAGTTTGTAGAGTGTGTAGACTGCTTTGTGTTACTGTGTGCATTTGCAAATAAAGAGAGGCTAACAAAACATGCTTTATTAAAAGTAGTAATGCCTAACTAAATTATAATGTTGCAAATCACAGTAATACATACAGTATGCACTACACTGCTTTCTCTTTAAAATGGAAATAAACTCATGCAATGAATTTAACATGTGATTCTAAGAAATTATCTGAAAGGAGAGTTGTACATCCAACCACTTATGAATTCACTCAAACTTTTATTCTCTGCTCACTCTTCGTTGCAAGTTGCACTTGCTACTTCTGAATCATTCACATCAGGTACCAGTAATCACTGTACATCACTTTCCCAGGGAGATCACATACATATCCGATCTCATATCCTGTTGTGCAGCTGTCACATCAACATAACTGACTTTATGGCTTAGAATACATTATAATATGTAAGCTGGAGCACTATTTTCTTGGTTCACATGTACAGTATGACTAAACAAAACACTGCCCATAGTCTAACAACTCTTGGTAATAATGACATAGTTACAATACCTCCTGTGGAATACATCTCATCTGATAAATCTGGCACCATGAACTCTATTGCAACAATCTCCTCTCTGGTTGCTCTCCAGGTTTCTACCTCTGATATCACACATTCCATTCTGATTCCCAAACTGACTGTAGACAAAAGAGGGTCCACTTTCTTGCTATCACTTCTGAAGTCACATAGTCACCTTCTTCTGGACTACCTTCAAATTTGATGTGAATGTTAACCAAACACAAGGAAATGTTTGCCAACTATTCTGTCTCATGCCCTAAACCATGATGCAGTGCTCTCTTATACTTCATTCACCATTCTGTAAAAGGAAGAGTCCTGTAGACGTAGAGACTTCTGCTGAACTTGCTTACTTTGCCAGATCCGAACAACATTTGTTCATTACAGCAACTTATACTTAACCTGTTTTATAACTGAATTCCCATTACTCCTGTGAACTGGCTCTCTGATGTTCAGCTGTCAGATTTTAGCCATTCTGAATTCCTGCCTTCCAGGTTTGTGAATAATCCTATTATTTTGAAATTGTCAGAGCACTGCCAATACACTCGACTCAGAGTATATTGTCTTTTATTGAACCTATACTTGGAAAACCTATTCCTTTGGGACAATCAGCTTGGTTCAATTTTATGAACAATTTATTACATTCTTCTATAGATTTGCTTCTCATACTTAAGGATATATTAGCAAATGTTTCTGTAATTGAGGCCTTCCACTTTAACACTTCTCAATATCTGCACACCAGAAGATCAACATTCACTGGAAAAATAAACAACTTGAATCTGAGACTCTCAAAACATGCCTTCCAGTTGTGTTCTATGTCTCTAAGTTAATATTGTCTATTGCAAACCTGTTTTTGGAGATATCAGGCTCCCATTTCTGCAATTCGAAAATTCTCTTCTGTAAGTGAAACTCACAGGAAAATCTTTGCAAATCATTGAGAGTCCTAATGAAGGGTCTCAACCCAAAAATGTTGACTGTTCATTCCTCTTGATAGATACTGCCTGACACGCTGAGTTCCTCCAGCATTTTGTGCTTGTTCCTCTGGATTTCCAGCATCTGCAGAACCTCTTGTGTTTATGATTTGGAAGTCATGGTTTTCCTCTTGGAGGCCACGTCACCAAGCACCTATACTCCGTCCACCAGAAAAAGTGGGATATCCCAGTGGCCATCCATTTTAATCCCACTTCCCATTCCTATTCTGGCACGTCAGTCCATGGCCTCCTCTACTATCGCAATAGGCCACACTCATGTTGGAGGAGCAACACCTTATATTCCATCTGGGTAGCCTCCAACCTGATGGCATGAACAACAATTTCTTGAACTTAAGGTAATGCCCACAACCCTCAGCATTCCCCAAACCCATTTCACTTTCTCATATTTTCTCCTTACCTGTCCATCACCTCCCTCTGGTGCTTCTCCCCCTTTTCTTTCCTCCATGGCTTTCTTCCCTCTCCTATCAGACTCCAGCCCTGTATCTCTTTCACCATTCAACCTTCCAGCTTTTTACTTCACCACCCTCCCCTGCCCCAGTTTCATCTATCACCTTCTGTTTCTTCTTCTCCTTCCCCACCTTCTTATTTTAACTCCTCATCATTATTTTTCTCCAGTCCTACTGAAGGGTCTCAGCCCGAAACATCAGTTGTACTGTTTTCCATAGATACTGCCTGGCCTGCTGAGTTCCTCCAGAATTCTGTGTGTTCTGCTTGGATTTTCAGCATCTACAGATTTTCTCTTGTTTGTGATTGGATTACCTCCCCAGAGGAAGGTCTCATATCCATTGCTTGCATTTATTTGCTTCCCAAATTCCCTTGCTAAATCCATTTACATTGGTACAGATGCATTATCAACTTCATTTTGGTCAGTATACCTGCCTGTATTGTACTGCCTGAAATCAATATACTAGCATCCAGTTTTGAACTTCCCTCACTATAAAAGTAGCCATTTACCTATTCTTTACTATAAGTGTCCATTCAAACTACAGCATGTAATTATTTTCTGCCAGAATCTGCTCAAGGACACCACCGTCCAAACCCATCAGAACAGTATTCTACTTGGATGGATCTAGAGCCTTCCAAAGTGTGAGTGGATGTTTCTTTCTACCTAAACTGATGTCCTTTTCAGAACATAAACTCTTAATCTGAAAAACTTCATCAAACCTATTCTCATGATTGCTGCTGCATGCTCATAGCCTATAACGATAATAGGCAACTGGACCCATCCATCTCTATCAGTGGTCCAACAGTTTAGCTGCTCCCCAAATAAAGTGGAAGGTCTCTTCTGCATACTAACCCGACAATATTTTGCTCCAGCTCAGTGGAACAAAGCTGAGAAATTTCAGTTGTACTTCCTGGCCAATGAAAGAATGACTTTCTGTCACACTGTCATTGATTGAAGGAGCTACTGCTTTTCAATCAAGTTTTTGTTCAAGTTTAGTTTATTGTCATTCAACCATACACATGTATACCACCAAATAAAATAAATGTACTGTTCTAATCATTCGCCTCTGGTGTGCGAAATTCCTTTTCCTATCCCTTCAATTTTGTAGTGGACAGAGAGGAAGGCTATTAAGACCTGCATTGGGATCTGGACCAACTGGGAAAATGGGCTGAGAAACATCAGGTGGAACTTAATGCTCCCAAGTGTGAGGTGTTGCACTTTGGGAGGACAAACCAAGGTAGGATTTACACAGTGATCAGAGGAATCTGGGAATATAGATCCATAATTCCTTACACAGGTAGATAGGGTTGTAAAGAGAGCTTCTGGCACAATGGCCTTCATATCGAATTACTACGTACAGGAGTTCGGATGTAATGTTGAAATTGTATAAGGTCTAATTTGGAGTATTGTGAGCAGTTTTGGTCACCCACCTACAGGAAAGGTATCAATAAGATTGGAGGATTACAGAGAAAAATTTACAAGGATTTGCCAGGACTTGAGGATCTGAGTTATAGGGAAAGGTTGATTATATTAGCACTTTATTACTCGTAGCGCAGGAGAAGGAGAGAAGGTTTGATAGAGGTATATAAAAAGGAAAATGCAAGTAGGTTTTTTCCACTGAGGTTGGGTGAGATTAGAACTAGAGGTCATAGGTTAAGGGAGGAAGGTGAAATTTTAAAGAGGAACGTGAGGAGGATCTTCTTCACTCATAGGATGGTGAGAGTGTGGAACAAACTGCCAGTGTAAGTGATGGTTGAGGCTTTGATTTCAACATTTAAGAGAAATTTGGCTAAGTACATGGATGGAAGCCATTTGAGGGTGATAGTACAGGTGCAGATTGATGGGACTAGGCAGAATAATAGTTTGGCATGGACTAGATGGACTGAAGGGCTTGCTTTTGTGCTGTAATGCTCTATCTAATTTCACCACATGTAGGGCTGTACTCTTTTGTCCAAAGGACATAGCCCTCTTTATTGGTCAACATTTTGTTGCATCTCCATCCAATATGTCCCACTTTGTGACAAAAAGTGGCACCTAGCCATCTTGAATGGCATTCTGGGACCATTCCCATAATATCCATGGCAAATGACTTACTGGTTTCCTGCTGAACCTATCTGTGGCATCCATGTGACTCAGCTGCAAAGAAGGCCACACTGCTATTGCTGTTTCTATGAGTTTGTTCTCTGCTTGGTTTGACTGAAATGGCATCACGTTTTAAAGTGCCATCTCTATACTAAAGGCCATCCTAAAACACTCTCTTTAACAAAAGATTTACCTTATTAAGTAGTTCTGCTTGATTTATCTCCTTCACCAACCTGACACCCATTGAGCAACCACACAGTGAACAATCTAAGAATATTTGGGAATTGCTCCATTTCAGAATCAGAATCAGGTTTATTATCACCGGCATGTGACATGAAATTTGTTAATTTAGCAGCAGCAGTTCAATGCAATACATAATCTAGAAGAGAAAAAAATAATAAAGTAATAATAATAAATCAATTACAGTATATGTATAAAAAACTGCAAAAAACAGAAATACTGTATATTAAAAAAAAGTGAGGTAGTGTCCACGGGTTCAATGTCCATTTAGGATTCGGATGGCAGAGGGGAAGAAGCTGTTCCTGAACCGCTGAGTGTGTGCCTTCAGGCTTCTGTACCTCCTAACTGTTGGTAACAGTGAGAAAACAGCATGCCCTGATTGCTGGAGGTCCTTAATAATGGACGCTGCCTTTCTGAGACAGTGCTCCCTGAAGATGTCCTGGGTACTTTGTAGGCTAATACCCAAGATGGAGCTGACTAGATTAACAACCTTCTGCAGCTTCTTTCAGTTTCGTGCAGTAGCCCTTCCATACCAGACAGTGATGCAGCCTGTCAGAATGCTCTCCACAGTACATCTCTTGAAGTTTTTGAGTGTATTTGTTGACATGCCAAATCTTCTCAAACTCCTAGTGAAGTATAGCTGCTGTCTTGCTTTCTTTATAGCTACATCGATATGTTGGGACCAGGTTAGATCCTCAGAGATCTTGACACCCAGAAACTTAAAACTGCTCACTCTCTCCACTTCTGATCTCTCTATGACAGGATTCCCCAACCTTTTTTGCACCGCGGACCGGTTTAATATTGACAATATTCTTGCGGACCGGCCAAAGGGGGTAGGGGAGTCGTTAATCACGACCGGAATATAGGTGATAAGTCAACTATAAGTCACTTATAAGTGGCTAATACACTCAATTTCGTTTCTAAAAGGGTTTATCTTACAAATTTAATATTAAACACACAGCGCATATTTTCCTCGCATGAATATAGTGATAAGTCAATTATAAGTCGCTTTTAAGTCAATAGCATCATAACATTTTAAGTAGCGTTTGGATATTAAACACACAGCACATATTTTCCTTGTATGAATGTATAAAATCATTGCAACACACCAATATCGCTGAAAATGGGAGCCTGCAACAAGACGGTCCCACCGAGGGGTGATGGGAGATAGCGATTCTCGAAGGGGGTTCCTTATGTCCAGTCTATTCCGCAATTTAGTTTTCATTGCAGGAAATTCTGCTTCGCAGAGATATGATGTTGGAAGTGGAAGCAACGTTTTCAGTGCTTCCGTGGCTATCTCAGGATATTCAGCTTTGACTTTGATCCAGAATGCCAGCAGAAATGTTACGTCAAACATCCTTTTCGGCCTACCGTCATTTGCAAGCTCGAGGAGTTGATCTTCTTCCCGCCCTGATACGGATGATTCACCGGGGACATTCACAAATGGGTTCACAGACGCATTCCTTTACACGTCTTGGGTCATTTGCGGTTGGGAAGTAACGCTCGAATTCTGTCAACAGCGAAGATAGGTGATTGTGCACCAGCTGTGAGAAGGACGGTGCGGCCTCAGTGTCCCCAAAATCCCAGCTAATGTTGGGAACATGTCAAATATGCCCCTGTCCACTCGCTGTCCCCACAGTTCCAGTTTGGCTTTGGAAGCAGACACTTCATCTGCCAACTTGAAGACAGTTATCGTTCTCTGCTGAAGTGACAAATTGAGTTCATTGAGCAGGTTGAAGATGTCACACAGATAAGTGAGTTTTGCTATCCACTCCTCGCAACTGAAGTGTGCTGCCAGTGGTGACTTTTTTCCTGAAAGAAATCTCTGTAGCTGCTCTCTTAACTCAAAAACCCTGGCCACGGATCTCTCCCTTGATCGATTCTCCTTGAAACTGTGGTAGCTGAAAGAGAAACCTGTGCCATCTTGTTAGCTGCAGCTTCACCCAACAGTTCACGGCACATGTCCTTGGCAGCAGGCAGAATCAATTCTTCAACAACAGTGAAAGGCTTCTTAGCCTTAGCAATATGGCTAGCCACTAAGTACGACACTCTCAGAGCAGCAGCATTTGTGGAGGTGGTGGCTCTCAGCACTTACTTCTGTCCCGCTTGCTCATGTTTTTTCCGCTCAAAATACTCAACGGGTTTGTCTTTAAGTGCAGGGTGCTTGGACTCAAGGTGCCGAAGCAGTTTTGAGGGCTTCATTGCCTCATTAGACAGCTTGTCTCCACGTATCACACACAGGGGGCTTGGAGCGTACGGGTCACTGGTCGAAATAAAGCCATATTTTATGTACAGCTCGTTGTATTTTCTGTTGAAGGAATCTTTCTTTTTTTTTTATTTGCAGTCTCGGCCTCAGCTGTCTCTGCGTTATCATCATTGTTAGGCCTTTTATGCCCCCTACCTCCTCCTCCAAAGAAACTCTCAAGCGATGATTGTTTTTTCACTCTTCGAGTAGTTATAGGTTAATGACCAACTGATGATCTTGCGTGGGTAATGACCTTGCATGCGTTCAAGTTTAACAGTGGGCGTGACAGGGAATGAAGAAAGGTGCAGCTGACTCATATCGTTTCATGTCGCCAAATCATATTTTTTCCTTGCGGCCAGTAGCACATGCTTTGTGGCCCAGTCCCGGTCCACGGCCTGGTGGTTGGGGACCACTGCTCTAGGAAGATTGGTATGTGTTCCTTCGTTTTACTCTTCCTGAAGTCCACAATCAGCTCTTTTATCTTACTGGCATTGAGTGCCAGGTTGTTGCTGCAGCACCACTCCACTAGTTGGCGTATCGCACTCCTGTATGCCCTCTCGTCACCACTGTTTGCACTGTTTTCTCTAATCTCTGGTACTTACTCAAGCAGTAATATTCCAAACTAAATCAACGTAGTATTTTTAACTCCAAAGGTGTTATTGTTTGCATAAGCAAAGAAACAGAGGTAACAGAACATTCTTTATTGAATACAGTAACTTCAATTGGCAACAAGCTGTCAGGCCATGATTGTGTACCTGGTAGGGCAATGAAAACCTGTGCAAACCAACTGGTGGAGTGTTCAAGGATATCTGCAATCTCTCACTGCTGCATTCAGAGGTTCCCACCCGCTTCAAAAGGGTGACAATTATTGCCCAGTTGCATTCATAATCTACAGCGAATTGCTTTGAGTGGATGGTCATGGGCAAAATCAACTCTTATCCAAGAACCTGGACCCAGTGCAATTTGCCTATCACAATAGGTCTACAGCAGATGCAATCTCACTGGCTCGCTGCTCGGCCTTGGATCACCCGAACAATAGCAATACCTATGTCAGGCTGCTGTTTATTGTTTGCAGCTCGGCATTCAATACAATCCTACTCTCATTTCTAATCAACAAGCTCCAAAACCTGGGCCTCTGTGCCTCCCTCTGTAATTGGATCCTTGACTTCCTCATCAAAAGACCACAGTGCGGATCAGAAGTAAAATATCCTCCTCGCTGACAATCAACACTGATGCACTTCAAGGATAGGTGTTTAGCCCACTGCTCTACTCTCTCTACACACTTGACTGTGTGCTCAAATGCAATCTATAAATTTGTCGATGATACAACTATTGTTGGCAGAAATTCAGATGGTAATGAGGTGTACTGTATATTTAAAAAAAATAAAAATAAAATAAGATAGATCGGCTGGTTGAATAGCGATCCAACAATAACCTTGCACTCAATGTCAGTAAGTCCAAGGAACTGATAGTGAACTTCAGGAAGGTGAAGTCAAGGGAAAACACAACAGTCCTCATTAAGGGACCAGCAGCAGAAAGAGTAGCAGTCTTAAGTTCCTGGTGTCAACATCTCTGAAGATTTATCCTGGGTTAAACATATTGATATAAGAAGGATGACAGCGACTACATTTCATTACGAGTTTGAGGAGACTTGATATATCACCAAAGACTCTCGCAAATTTTTACTGGCGCACCGTGGAAAGCATTTTAACTAGTTGGGTCACTTTCTAATATGGAGGGGCCAATGCACAGGATCTAAAAAAGCTGCAGAAAGTTGTAAACTCAGCCAGCTCCATCCAAACCTTCCCAGCATTAAGGACACCTTCAAAAGTTGACACCTCAAAAAGGTGGCATACATCATGAAGAACCCCCATCACACTGACCTGCCCCTGTCTAAATGCTACCATCAAGGATTGGGTACAGGAGTCTGAAGACACACAATGAACGTTTCAGGAACTGCTTCTTCCCCTCTGCCATCAGATTGCTGAATGGACGATGAACTCATGTACACTACTTCACAGCTTTCTTTTGCCCTCTTTTTGCACTATATATAGTAATTATATATAATAATTCTAATTTATAGTTTTTTATTATGTATTGCAACGTACTCCCACAAAACAGGAAATTTCATGACAGAACACAACAATAGCAAAAACACAATAAATATAAATACACGAGAGAGTTAATATAGATTGATTGCATGTCCATAAAGTGATACTAGGCACAGCAGTGTTGGTACACAAGAGGAGTGACATGAAATGATATAGTAGTGGCAGTGAGTGGTTTAATGGAATGAGTTAGCGGAAAGGGGTGTTGATCAGACTTATTGCTTGGGGAAAGTAATTATTTTAGTCTCGTGTTCCTGACATAGCCTCCTCCCTGATGGGAGTGGGACAGTCAGTCCATGAGCAGGGTGGACGGGATTCTTCAAGACGCTGCTGGAATTTTAAAACAGCTGTCTGTATATATGTCCTTGATGGTGGATAGACTGGTGCTGGTGATGCATTAAGCAGTTTTGACAACCCGTTGCAGAGCCTTCTTATCTGTCGCAGTGCAGTTTCTATTACACGCTGTGATACAGCATGTTGGGATTCTCTGTTCTGTGCATCTGTAGAAGTTCGTGAGTATTGATGTGCATAGTCTAGCTTTCATCAGCCTCATCATTCAGTAGAGGTGTTGTTGAGCTTTCTTGATTCTCTAGCATGTGTTCTGAGGCCACTAGAGATTGTGCAACATGTGACTCCCAGGAGTTTGAAACTGCCTGCAGTTCCCATAACTGCATTGCCGATGTAAAGAGGGGAGTGAGTGGTTTGAGTTCCCCTGAACTCCATACCTATCTCCTTTGTCTTGTTGACATTAAGGAAGATGATAGTTGCCTGGGACCCAGGCCTCGATCTCTTCAGCCTCTTTTCTGTTAGCCATCTCATCGTTGTTGGTGATGAGCCCCACCACCATTTGAGAAACCAACAATATTCATACCTGCAAGTGTAGAATTTCAGATGCAGAAGTTTAGCTCTGTAAGGCTTTGATTTACAAATAAAATACTGGTAGGATTGCTTAGCAGGGAAAACAATTTCTGTGGAGACAGAAATACCATGTCTGTTTTACTTGTGACACTTGATCAAATTCTGGTGTTCAGCTGAGTGCAAAAATCAAGAGTATTGGCTTCTTAATTACACATTTACTATATTCTATGCCCCTAATTCAACATAAATTGGAACATAGCAACTAGAAGGAGCCCCTTTAACCTGTTACACTATTCAATAAATTCATAGCTGATCTTTGATCTCAGCTCTATTTTACTGCATTGTTCTCATCTCTCGATTCCTCTCATATTTAGAAATCTATCGATCTCTGACCATAAGAACACAAGACAATGGAGCAAAGTTAGGCCATTTGGGCCATTGAGCCTCCTTTGCCATTCCATCATGGCTGATTTATTATCCCTCTCCACCTCATTCTCCTGCCTTCTCCCCATAATATTTGGCACTCTGACTAATCAAGAACCGCTTTAAATATACTTAATGACTTGGCTTCCACAGCTGTCTGTGGCAATGAATTCCACAGATTCACTATCCTCTGGCTAAGGAAGTTCCTTCTCATCTCTATTATAATCCATAGACTGTGCCTTCTAATCCTAGACTCCCCTATTTGAAACATCCTCTCCACATCCACTGTATCTATGCCTTTCAATATTCAGTAGGTCTCAATGAGAACACCAACCCACCCCATTCTTCTAAACTCCATTGAGTACAGGCCCAGATCCATCAAACACTTCTCATATGTTAATCCTTTCATTCCTGGGATCATTCTCATGAACTTCCTCTTAACCATCTCCAATGACAGCACACACATCCTTTCCTAGATAAGGGGCCCAAAACTGTCCACAATCCTCTGTGCAGCCTTACTATTGCCTTATAAAGCCTCTGCATTATATTCTTGCTATTCTCATCCTCTTGAAATGAATGCTAACATTGCATTTGCATTTCTTACCACCAACTCAGCCTGCAAGTTAAACTTTCAAATGTCCTGCATAAAGACTCCCAAGTCTCTTTGCACCTTTGAATTATGAATTTGCTCCGTGTTTGAAAAATAGTCTTTACCTTCCTTACACTGTATTCCATCTGCAACTTCTTTGCTCATTCTTCTAATCTGTCCACGTCCTCCAGACTCGCTGCTTCCTCAGCGCTACTTCCCCTTTAGCTATTGTTGTATCTTCCACAAGCTTGGCCACAAAGCCATCAATGACATATATATATGTGAAGAGAAGACTCTAACACTGACCCCTGCAGAATACCACTAGTCTTCAGCAGCCAACCAGAAAAGGCCCTCTTTATTCCTACTCCTTGCCTCTGTTTTGAATTATTGCAATGACTAAGCTTCCACAGTCCAAGGGGAGACAATTCCAAATATTCATTCATATTCTGCCTGAAGAAATTTCTCTTCGCCTCAATCCCAAGTATCATATTCCTTATTTTGAGGATGTAAACCTTAGTTCCAGACTCCATTGCCAGAGTAAATATCCTCCCTACACCCAGTCTGTCAATGCACTTTCTTATTTTTGAATTTGTACAACTGCCTTCTCAGCCTTTTCCTACATATTTTTGGAAATGTGTTTGCTATTAGGTTTCTTCATTGTATGAATAGATAGTCTTGTACTTTGAATAATGCCTCTCCTGCTGCTTGTTAATGATCATTTTTCCCTTTACAGTATTTCCACACATTCTGCTGTGTCTCAGTGCCAATTCACTATCTTTGTGTCTCATTTGTCTCTTCAAATACTTGTACTTCAGGGACTATCATCAGTGAAATCCCCTCAGAACTTCCTGCGAGTCTTTTGTCATTTAAATGCCAGCAGCTCAGCTGGACGATTTCTCCCACAGTCCAGCTGTTTGGCTCAAACACTTGCTCAGCTTCCAAAGGCATTCCAGCCCATTTGTATTTACAGCTGATGCTAGCGAGGCATTGATCAACACTTCCTACTTGCACACTTTATTTATTTTTGCGTTTTTGATTTACTTTCCTCCTTCTCCAGGTATTACAACTAAGTTTTTACAGGGATGTTTCCAGGACTAGAGGGCCTGAGTTATAGGGAGAGGTTGGCCAGGTTAGGTCTTTATTCTTTGGAATGTAGGAGAATGAGGGGCAGCCTTATAGAAGAGTTTAAAGTTATGAGATGCAACGATAAAGTGCGCGGTAACAGACCTTTCTGCAAGTTAGAGAATTCCAAAACTCGTGGCATAGGTTTAAGACAAGAGGAGAAAGATTTAAAAGGGAATTAAGGGACAACATTTTCATGCAGTGAGTAGTGAGCGGTGCCAGAAGAAATGGCCGTGGCAGGTACAATGGTATCATTTAAAAAGCCCTTGGAAAGGTACATAGGGGAGTGGAGCTTAGAGGGATGTGGGCCATGGGAAATTGGGACTAGCTGAGTGGGCAACATGGTCGGCATGGACAGGTTGGACTGAGAGGTTTGTGTCCTTGCTGGACTGCTCTATAACTTATGGCTCTAAGTTACTGCTCTGTGGCCATAACATAGCCCATCAGACTGTTCTGCATCACCCTCTGTCATTCGAGAGAAAATCTCAATCAATTAAAATTTAGCCATTGCTCCATGAAATTACTTTGAATACTCGATTTATGTTTGTTGATTTCAGGAAAGCTGGGATTGCTCTGTATTTAGACAGTCTATTAGGTTTGTATTTACCTAGAACACTTCAGATGGGATTATACAGACTGGATGTGGGGAGGGTATGTACCCTGACTGAGGGATCTAAAACAAGGTACTTTATACTTTATTGTCACCAAACAATTGATACTTGAACGTACAATCATCACAGTGATATTTGATTCTGCACTTCCCACTCCCTGGATTACAAATCGATAGTAAATATTAAAAAATTAAATTATAAATCATAAATAGAAAATAGAAAAATGGGAACTAAGATAGTGCAAAAAAACCGAGAGGCAGGTCCGGATATTTGGAGGGTACGGCCCAGATCCGGGTCAGGATCCATTTAGCAGTCTTATCACAGTTGGAAAGAAGCTGTTCCCAAATCCAGCCGTATGAGTCTTCAAGCTCCTGAGCCTTCTCCCGGAGGGAAGAGGGACGAAAAGTGTGTTAGCTGGGTGGGTCATGTCCTTGATTATCCTGGCAGCACTGCTCCGACAGCGTGCGGTGTAAAGTGAGTCCAAGGACGGAAGATTGGTTTATGTGATGTGCTGCGCCAAGTTCACGATCTTCTGTAGCTTCTTTCAGTCTTGGACAGGGCAACTTCTATACCAGGTTGTGCTGCACCCTAGAAGAATGCTTTTTACGGTGCATCTATAAAAATTAGTGAGGGTTTTAGGGGACAGGCCAAATTTCTTTAGCTTTCTCAGGAAATAAGGGCACTGGTGTGCCTTCTTGGCAGTGAACTCTGTTTGGTTGGACCAAGTCAGGTCATTTGTGATATTGACCCCGAGGAACTTAAAGCTTTTGACCTGTTCCACTTGCGCACCACCGATGTAAGTGTGGTCGTGCGGTCCGCTACTCCTTCTGAAGTCAACAACCAATTCCTTCGTCTTGCTGGCGTTGAGGGATAGGTTATTGTCTTCGCACCGTGCCACCAGATTCTTAATTTCCTCTCTGTACTCAAACTCATCATTACCCGAGGTACATATTCAGGTTGCAAGGCAAAATATTTAGGACCAAGATGAGGGGAAACTCCCCCACCCACAGGTCGGTGAACCAGTAGAATGTTCTACTTCAGAGGGCTATAAAGGCTAAATAAAAGAATATAACATTTTAAGGAGATAAATAAAATTTATTGAATTATAGTGAAAGAGCAAGAGTTATGAGGAAAGAACAAGAATGTGGTTTGAGATAAATACTCAGGCATGAATATTTTGACCAGCAGAGCAGGCTTGAAGGATACATGGTCCCCTCTTACAGATACCATCTGTATCTGTAGGCTTGGGCTTCCCAGGTCAAGATTAACTGCAATGTCAGATTCATGCTGAGTGACAGTCAGTGATATAGGAAATCTTGGCCTTCCCATGTAGGTGTACCCAAAAGCAGATATCTGAGATACTCAGAAGGTCAATGCCAGCTCCTCTGAATGCTGGGTATGTAGCTGGACCCACCATTGAACCCATCAGTTGAGCACTTTGAGGGGAAGATCTACATCCAGCTATGGGGGCCTGGTGCAGGATTGACAACCCTATTCACCTGCCCCATGGAAAGAGGAAAGAGCAGCTCAGTTCTTTTTTTATTTAACTTTATTTCAGTTTAATGTTTTAGTTACTGTGTTATTATGTGTGTACATAATAAAGAACTTCAGTTCCCAGTGTGCAATGCAGGTGGTTCCCAGGAACCAGGAGTGATATTGGTGAACTGGGAGTGCTATCGAGCTAGAAGCCATGATTGTTAATAAATGTGCTAGCATTTGAAAACACTCACAAAATTTGTCTTTCATAAAGAACAAACAAAACTTGTACAAGTGCCCCCCACTTTTCGAACGTTTGCTTTACGAAACCGCGCTGTTACGAAAGACCTACATTAGTTACCTATTTTCGCTAACAGAAGGTGTTTTCACTGTTATGAAAAAAGCAGCACATGCTCCCAGCAGTCAAGCTCCTCCCCCAGAACTGCATTCTAGTTGGCGTTGCTTAAACATGTGCCTGTGAGCAGCCGTTAGCTAGATGAGTTCTAAGGTATCGGAAAAGCCTAAAAGAGCTCATAAGGGTGTTACACTTAGCGTAAAACAAGACGTAATTTAAGTTTTTCGATCGTGGTGAACGAAATAAAGACAAAGTGAGTTTGGCTTGTGGAAGTTGACGAAGATGATGTTGAAGAGGTTTTGGCATCCCATGACCAAGAACTGATAGATGAAGAGCTGATGCAATTGGAAGAGGAAAGGATAACAATTGAAACTGAATGCAGTAGCGAATGGACTGAAAGTGAAGTCGTCCAGGAACTGAACGTGAAGCAACTGCGTGAGATTTTCACTGCAATAATTGCAGAAAAGTACGACTTTAATTTTGAAAGGGTACGTAGCTTTTGGGGATATTTGCAAGATGGTTTGAGTGCT
Source organism: Mobula birostris (assembly GCF_030028105.1). NCBI lineage: Eukaryota > Metazoa > Chordata > Chondrichthyes > Myliobatiformes > Myliobatidae > Mobula > Mobula birostris. The sequence goes on from NC_092373.1 coordinate 156,026,601, forward strand.
TACAAAGAACTGTATGATAAAAAACATGTGCGAGGCTAAGCAGTCAAGTATACTGTCATTTTTCAAGCCTTCCACATCAGACACAGCAGACGACGAACCTCGACCTTCGACATCGAGGCAGGCAGACATAGAAGAAGATGACCTGCCTGCCTTGATGGAAACAGACGACGATGAGATGACACCCCAATGTCCCACCACCCCAACCTCCGGGCCGCGGACCGATACATTGCCGTGGAGAATGCAGCGTATTGCCGATTGCGTCGCCTCTGATCTGGGCCGACATATACGTGCCAGGTGCCACCTAATTAATTAGCATGTTTATTTCAGCTTTTTTCTTAAAGATGTGCTGGGTGCATCATGGCTACCGCTGCATTCTCCGTGGATCGGTATCGGTTCTCTGCCCGGAGATTGGGGTCCACTACACCATCCCAACCTCCGACGACTCAGCCTAACACACCATCATCAGTGTGCTTGGCACTGACCTCTCGATTCCAGTAAGTGATACTACACGGTACATACATTATCTCTACTTTATATAGGCTGTGTATTTTTATGTGTTATTTGGTACGATTTGGCAGCTTCATAGTTTAAAGGTTACTGGAGAGAGTGTTTCTGCCAAGAGCACTTGCGTCATGTTTCTGCCGAGAGCGCTTACATGAGATTTTCGCTATGGAGAACAATGCAGCAATGATAGTAGAGAAGCATTTCTCCTTTATATAGGCTGTGTATTTATCATATCATTCCTGCTTTTACTATATGTTACTGCTATTTTAGGTTTTGTGTGTTATTTGGCATGATTTGGTAAGTTATTTTTTGGGTCTGCGAACGCTCACAAATTTTTCCCATATAAATAAATGGTAATTGTTTCTTCACTTTACGACGTTCCAGCTTACGAACCATTTCAAAGGAATGCTCTACCTTCGGATGGTGGGGGAAACCTGTATCAGAAGTCAGTGGAGGTCTAATTATGGATGGTAACTGAATACAGTGAGCAATTAAGACATACTAGGTTCCAATGGAGAGAATCTGCTGGCAAGAGAGCACACTGTCTCTAAATTCACCGAGTGTTTCAGGTGAGGGAAGCCCAATAAACTCTGTTATGGATAACTGAAGTTCCCCTGCAGCTCTGTGGTTTACTGGCAATCTAGCTAAAGATTGGAAATGCTTCAAACAGCAATTCACTATAAAGCCACAAGTAGAGCTGGTGGCGTGGAGGAAAAATTGAAAGCGTCTGTCTTTCTACACATAATTGGTGAAGATGCTTCGGATATCTACTACAGCTTCAAATTGATGAGACAAACTTTAAATTAGACACTCTGATGACAAATATTGAGGAGTATTTTGTCCCAAATAAAAATGTTATGCTTGACAGATATACTGTAAGTTCTTCTGTGAACAGAAACAAGGTATTATAATTTACCAACACTTGGCTGAGCTTCACACATTGAGTAAGCCCTGTGAGTTTGGAGATTTGAGAAAATCACTAGTCAGAGACAAAATCATTTGTGGAATCCCAGACTATGGGCTCAGAGAAAGATTGCTCTGAGAAAAAGATTTAACTAGAAAAGTTTGTGGATATGTTTAGGGCAGCAGAGACCACACAAGCACAAGCTAAGGAGCTGCACAGAGCAGAAACAACAAGGCATGCTGTGAAAACAGAGGGGTGAAGTACAATGTGTTTACTAAAACAACAGCATAGCAAAGAGGGGTAGGCTCAAACAGTAAATGCAGCAAGTGTGGAGGTAGGCACATTTCAAAGATGTGTCCTGCTTATGGGAAGTCCTGCATTAATTATGGGAGGAAGAATCATTTTGAAAAGTGCTGCAGAGCTGGTGCCACCAAGAGGAAGGTGCACACTGTTGATCAGGAAATTGAGGAAGTTGTTGTAGATACTTTGCAGACTCTGGTGTTGGAAAGAGAATGGATTGTTCCCGTGACCATGAATGAGACAGTAATTCCATTCAAGCTTGACACCAAGTGGATCTGTTGTCCATTAATGATTACAAGACTCTCAAAGTAAAGAACAAGATTTACCCAGTGAAGTTTAAAAATGCTAGCTACACTGGAGAGAACGTTCCAGTAAAAGGGGGCGGTACAGTGACCTTCAAGCACAAGGGATAGCATCTAAAGGCACAGTTACTGGTTGTTGAAAAGTGAGTACAACCAATGTTAAGCATGATTGCATGTGAAAGGCTCAACCTGATGAAAAGAGTTTTTGTGGTGACCAAAAGTGACCAGGCAACACTCAATAAGAGTACACAGCAGTCCTTGAGGGGCTCGGATGCTTACCTAATGTAACTCAAGAAACTTTTAACAGCATCCACGAGAGATGCAGAGAGGTTATGCAAGAGAAGCACAAGAACTCCACCTTCCATAGACATCTGTACTAGCTACAACAGCATGACAGTCAGGATGCCAGTGCTAAACAGAGTGATCATGACGAAGAAGTTGCCAGTCTTGCATCCATATAATGCAGTTATGGTTCTCTCATCAACTTCCAGTTAAAACTGGAAATCAAAACTCTCTCTATGATCCTCACTGAAGGTGAAGAGGAAAAATAAAAAGGAAAGTAGGGAGATCACACAGAACCAGAAGTCAGTACAACAGCACCAGTTCAACACAAGCCAACAGGAGGCATTGCTGTCTATGAATAACAGCCAGCAGAAGGAGCTCTGTGAATTGACACAAACTCAGTTGTAACTTGTGCAAAGACTCACTGATCACATGGACGCAGCCCAGGGCTCCACTATGAGGCACATGGAGTGAATTATGCTCACAAAACAATAACATGAACAAGGACGAACAGATAGGATCTTGGCAGAAGGATATGAAAAAAATGAACATGTTGATCAGAGACTAAACACAGCAAATGAAAGCAATACTTCTGTGGAGACAAATAGCAGAGCAAAAGGAACATCAAACCATCTTAGAGACTGATAGAGTTTTTGAGTGAACAAGAGACTGTACTTGCTCATTACAATTGACATTAATATAAATATCTTTGTTGGAAAGGATTATTGTTTCTTGCAGGTTTATGAGGACATAAAGTATTGTGTTTGTTTGCTTTAAGGGGGAAGATCTGTTATTATGTGTGTACATAACAAAGAACTTCAGTTCCTAGTGTGCAATATGGGTGGTTCACTGGGAACTGTGAGTGACGTTGGTGAACTGGAAGCTCAGGAAAAGGTGTGGAGCTAGAACTATGATTGTTAATAAATGTTCTAGCTTTGAAAACCCACGCCAAGTTTGCATTTTATCAAGGACAAATATAACAGTTAGTTTTGGGTATATTAATAAGTTTTCAATTAAATATACTTATTTATTAACTTTACATGTTCTTTATTCATTTTAGATCCAACCTGCTGTCATTGAATGTTGCTGGAGTCTGTTACTTCATATCATCCAGTTTACAATTTAACTCTAACAAAGTCACTCCTTTCAGGTCTTGTCAATGAGTTATTAAATTGAATGGAAAGGAAATTTCCATTACCCCTGGATGTTTGTAGTGAGAGGGTATAAAGTATAGATCTATTAATACAATTCAGAACCACCATTCAATCTATTCCCAAATGTAAATTACAAACAATCATTAATTTTGAAGTTATAAGAACAGCTGCATTGAAAAATGTTAGCAGGCTAGCAGATAACTGTGGGAGGCCATTTAATAAAAATACTTTGGAAACTAATAACCATGAGATAACCATAGAGGAGTCAACACCAACATAAAAATCAAAGAAAATGCATACAATAGAGTGAAAATTAGTGGGAAATTAGAGGATTGAGAAGCTTTTAAAAATCAACAGAAGGCAACTAAGAAAGTCATTAAGGTAAAGATGGAATGCACAAAAGTAAGCTAGCTTCTTTAATAATAATACCATACAGGATAACAAAAGTTTCTTCAGATACAAAGATAAAAGAGAGGTGAGAGTGGATTGGATATCGGACCACTATAAAACGATGCTGGAGAGGTTGTAAGGGGGGGGACATTGAAATGGTGGATGAACATTTCACTATTTTGTGCATGCAATTTCTTGCACACAAATGCTGGAAATAAACTATGATTCTTTCACCAGTTCTCTCTTGTGTGCTTGCCTTTGCTGATAAAGACGTTACATCTACAGCAGAAGACACCACACGGTTCTTTTAAAGTCACAACAGTGGACAGTATTCCCATTTTAGATTAGTAGACGTTGCACTTGTGTGAAGGTGTTTGTGACTGGATTGAAATTACTGTGTAGGCTGTCAAATAAGGTATAACAACTGGGTAGCGTGCAGAAGTGATACTAGAAACAAAAATAGAGTTAAATCCTCAGTGGAAAATTGACAAGAATGGAAACAAAATAGGTTTGCTAAAAATATTTGTTTCCTGAGACACTGAACAACCAGTGCATTTGTCTAGATGAACTTCATTTACTTCATCAAGATATTTAATGTTGTGGTGGAGGTTATGTTGAGATACTTAATGTTGTGACAGAGACCTTAATCTTTCCCCATGAGGAAATAAAACTGAAGTGGAGACTGTCACAACATATTCCTGCATTCAGAATGCTACATTGAGTAATAATTGTTTTGTAAATGGAGCCAATCACAAGTGCTTCCTTTCATTTTCTTTGTCTGAACCATGGAGGCTAACTATGCCCTTTTCAGACTGAAAAACAGACTTAATATCTTACTTCTACTAATGCTATTGATGTGTTTTCTTCATGGCAATTAAATTTCTCTACAGTTGCAATGATCTGATAGAGAATGAAAATTACACCTGTTTTCGTATTAACAAATTGTGACTTTTATGTAGCTAGTCACCAACACTAATAATGTTTACAAGCATGTAGATGTCAGAAATAGAACATGAGAATGCTTTGTCATTCAATTACTATCAGAAGAAAAACAGAAGGAATGTATCATTAAAAATTAAATAAATTTACTGCGGAAAGCCTTGGTTTTAAAATATAACAACCTCAGTGAAGATATATTAATCTCTGGTGTGTGGAAGAATGCCAACTTCTTTTTGGATCCATCATACATACAACATAGTGACTCTAGCAATTCTACATGTAATATTTAAGAGGTAACTGTGAGTTAACAACTATAATAATCCATTGCTTTTCTCAGTTGAGTCCTCAAACCTTTCAGTAAATGTCACATAATCCTAATTCTAATAAGCATTTATAATTCTATTAACACAACGGCAATAGGGAACATTAAATTCCAGCTAAGTGATGAAAGAAGACCTTTAATTGTAGGAGATGCCACTGATAGTTATTCAGTGTATTATTTTTTTTTGTTCCCCTCCATGCCTTGTGGCGCACTGGACAGCATCCTTGCCATTTCTTTAGGGTTTATCTTTTTTTTCCACAAGGCCAAGTTGCTAGCTCAGCGCTCAATGGATGGAAAGTGGGCAAGGAGCCGGCCAGATTCGAACCCGCGACCACTTGCCTCGAAATCTGGTGCAGATGCCACTACACCACCAGCCAGCTATTCAGTGTATTGCATGATATGAAAGAGGAAGAATCATTATCAGACATCAAAAGTATTCTTGCTTCCTTTGTTTTAATTGAAATGTGGGGATATTCTAACTCATGATTACATTATGACACTTATGACCCAAACTAAACATCCCGCACAGCTTCCATAGTTCACTTTGTTAAAAATTCCATTGGAAGTACTGCATGTGATATGCTTACTGTACACGGATAGCAAGTAGAAGCAAATTTTAAATAGTCACAAAAGTTGGAATGCATCTGTATACAGTGTTGGTTTTTCATCCATTAGTTGGCAAGTCATTCACTCTCTATTATGAGGTTCCAACAATAGTTGTAGATGAACAAAGTTTTGTGAAAACTTGTGAAGGCAAAAACTGTACACCTTACCCAGCCCCGCAACAGTTCATAAGATGTTATTCCCAAGGACCACCAGTCCACAGGATACGAGTAGCCAGGGCCTCCTTCCAGAAAAGACTGAAAAAGCTCAGGAGCTAAAGAAAAGTAAAATAAAACAAAATTAACCATAGTTATCTACATACAAAATAAATATTCCAAGTTATGATTAATAACCACATAAGTAGTCAGCACATCACAACATCAGCAATGAGTCTTACTCTTCAAGTTTTGTTTAGTTAAAAAATCCTACAATTTCCACACTGGATAACGTAAGTAATACCATTACTCATACACAGTCTTGATCACATTTTATTATTTTCAAATATTTTATAACAACAAAATAAACTATTCATATTTAGTTTAAACTCAATTCATTCATTACTGACTCTCTTGAAAAGATTGAATTGGCAGGCATGTGGAATATATTAGTCAATTTTAACTTTGGTTGGTTTCTGCTACATTCAATAAGATTAGGCAGCAACATATCTGCCACGATTTTCGCAATGCTGGTACCATTCAAAGTTGTGTCTGCAGCCCCCTACTCTACTCCCCATACGCTTATGAGTGTGTTGCCAGATTCTGCTCTAATTCCATCTACAAGTTTGCAGATAATACCACCCCAGAAAGCCGTATCTGAAATAGTGATGAATTAGAGTACAGGAAGGAGATAGAGAGCTTAGAATTAAGGTGTTGTGACAACCACTTTTCCTTCAATGTCAGCAAAAAAGAGCTGGTCACAAACAAGAGAAAATCTGCAGATGCTGGAAATCCACGAAACATACTCAAAATGCTGGAGGAACTCAGCAGGCCAGGCAGCATCTATGGAAAAAAATAAACAGTTGACGTTTCGGGCTTAGACCCTTCATCACAATTCAAAAGAGCTAGTGATTGGCTTCAGCAAGGGGGATACTGCCCATGCTCCTGTCTACATCAACAGTGCCGAGGTTGAGAGCTTCAATTCCATAAGAGAGAACAATACCGATAGCCTATCCTGGTCTCCTGACATTGGTGCCACAGCCAAGAAAGCTCACCACCTCCTCTAAGTCATCAGGAGGAAAAGGAAATTTGGAGTATCTCCATCAACCCTTCTCAATTTTTCTCGATGCATTATCAAAAGCATCCTATCTGGAAGCATTACAGCTTAGCCCATGACCGCAAGAAACTGCAGAGAGTTATGAAATAGTTTAGCACATCAAAGAAACCAGCCTTCCCAACCATGGAATCTGTCTGTACTTTTCACTGCTTCAGTATAGCAGCCAGACAAATCAGAATCCACCCATCCCGAACATTCTCTCTTCTTCCCTCTCGCATTGGACAGAGGATTCAAAAGCCTGAAAGCACAGTCCACCAGGCTCAAGGACAGCTTCCACCCACAGTAATAAATCTACTGAATGGACTCTTGATCTCACAATCCACCTTATTCTGATCCAGTACCTAACTGTCTCGCTGCACAACACTTTCTCTTTAGCTGTTGCACTTCATTCTGCATTCTGTTATTGTTTTACCTTGTACTACCTTAATGCACTCTGCAATGATTTGATCTGTGTGAACAATATGCAAAGACAAGCTTTTAACTGTACATTGATACATGTGACAAAAATAAACCAATTCCAATTTTTAATTTAAATAAAGTTGTACATTTCCTGGCCTTTTGAATAATTTTGCTTCAATTGCTGTTCAACTCTTTCTGGTGGTGCCTTAAGGTGCCTGGATCCATCATAAAGGACCCTCAGCATCTGCAACATGTCCTCTTCTCATTACTACCATCAGGGAGTAGGGAGGAGATACAGGAGCCAGAAAATCCTCACTCAAAGGAACAGCTTCTTCCCCTCCACCACTGAATTTCTGAATGGTTCATGAACACCACCTCACTAATCCACTTGCATGCTATTTATTTATGGTAATTTACCTGGAATAATTCTTATGTCTTGCATTGTAGTGCTACCAAAAAAAAACAAGAAATTTCACGACAAGATCAGTGATAATAAATCTGATTCTGGAATTGGGACTTCTACTTTGCTAATAATTTGTAGGGAGGCACTGATGTGATTCCTTTTGAAAATTTCTTCTTGGTCCCAGAAAATGGGTTGGGATTGGGTTAAGACTTTGGAATATGAGTGAATAATATGGGATTGGATATTGGGCTCAAGCCAGAAGTTTAAAGTACTGTGACTATTTATTAGCTCGGGTTGAAGAATAGAAATTCTGGCTACTTTCCCCTCTCCTTCGTTTAGAAATACTGAAGCCAATCATTGAAGCTCCATGCAGCCATGTCATAGTCAATTAATGCAGTACAGATGGGACAGTCAAAGCAGGGAGTGGTGTGTAATCAGCTTCATGAATTTTATATTCACTCTGCCAACAAAAACATCAGAGTAATGGAGGCTGTTCATTTTGGAGTGGTTACAGAACCTTCCCTAAATCAATTCACTTTACATGCATATCATTAATCCCAAGACTGACTGCTACTCATCATTCCTCACTACGAAGCATTTGAAGCCACTGTAAATCTGAGTAACAGTCTTTATTTTCCAGTACATTTTGTAAGACTTTCATCACCACTGCATAATAAACACAACAATATAAAACAGATGCATAAATTTTCTTCTCATTTTATTTTTTATTTAGAGATACAGTGTGGAACAGGCCCTTCTGGTCCCATGAGCCACGCTGCCCAGCAACCCACTTATTTCACATTAGCCTAATCACAGGACAATTTACAATGACCAATTAGCCTGCTAACCAGTACGACTTGGGTCTGTGGGAGGAAACCAGAGGACCTGAAGGAAACATATGCAGTCACAGGGACATTCTCCTTACAATCAGTACTGTAAGGAGACTGATTTGGAGTCAGATTCTGATGCCCCAAGCTCTAATAGTATCATGCTAAGCCCTATGCAATCATGACGCCCTATTGGAATATACTGTAATTACCTTGTATTTGATAGTTAAATAAATTCTAAAGGTAAGTAAAATTAAAACCAAATAGTGATGAGAATAAATTTTTTCAGTATCCAAACTATTGGCTTGATTAGAATTTATCCCGTTTTGAAAAGGTACTGAAATAAACTGCTATTAACCAAAATATTCAAATTTGCATTATTTCTTTTTGAAGTTGCTAGTTCTTCATCGATTATTTTCGGGAACAAAATTCCCAGAATTGAAACAGAAACTTGCTAACATCTGCTGAATTAACCAGCCAAAAGCTGCTAATTCATCTCAATCATTTACAGCATTTGCTGTCATTCACGATGCTCAGTTCGCTATCAATGCAAGTTTGATTTATTCGTTTATACTGCAGATGAATCATATGCAGTTACAGGCTTGCCAAGTTATTTGGCAATATTGTTAATGCTGACATCCAGGTTGTATCCAACAACAGAAGTTTGTACTTGCAAACCACAGCTAATCTATGATAATTGTAAATGGTTATGCCTTGAACTCTCAATATTTGCTCTAGGAGAAAACTTTTGCTTTTTAACTTTTGATAGATACTTTGCTATGTGTGTGCTTTGTTAACAATTACAGTTGTTGAAAATGTATAGAATGAAAATAATGGACAGTGTCAGTGAGACAAGCTGGAAGCATCCTGAACATGAGATCCTGTACTGCAGGACTTAATTCTGAAACACCCACGTTAGGCCCAGAAAAGGTGCAAAATGAGTATCAATTTTGACCTGCAAATACCTTCAGATATAAAATGTTAGTCCACAATCCTGTGCATGTCCTTTTGTCCCCCCCCAAAAAAATCACTTTACAAATAGCAAACTTTATGAATGGAAATGAAAGTTTGCATTGCATCTAAATATTATTCAAATATATTTCATTGATTACTACTCAATAAAACTAAGTGGAACCAAAAAAATAAATACCCTCGACATGGCACTGAGTTCAATTTACCATCATGAATACATCACAAAGCAAAGAAAAATGTTCATAATATTGCTATTTGTCACTGGAGAAGTGTTGCATATTTAATTTTGGAATTACAAGAAACTTAAGTACAGATATTGCAATTTTATCCTCTGGAAATTAACTTGTTGCTGAAAATTTCATTACATCGAGAGTAAACTAATTTGAATTATAATTTTGTTACATTTGCATGAAGCAAAGCGGCAGAGGAATACATTACTGCCAAATTGTGAAGAGGTTAACAGAGCATGAAGAAGAGCGTGAACAGAGCCAAATGCTGAAGTCACTATTCAGTCCATACTCAGTCAATCAAAATTGATTGGTACTGGACCCACTGGAGAGGCAAAGTTAGTCATATCCTTCACTTTTTCACATATATTAGCATATTTATATGAAAAAGCAAGTACTGCTAAAATCCTCTGATTAGCTACCTTTTTACACTGTCATGTTTAGCATTTTTTTTATCAATAGTAATGAAATTTTGAACATCTTTTATGTTAAATCAATTTAGCAAACTATAGCTGAGAGGTCCGAAATAAAAATAAATTTAATTCCAAATGCTACAGCTACCTTACACATCAGGGGCTACTAACTCACATACTTTTTGGGGTGTGAGAGGAAATTGGAGTACCTGGAATCAAAGGATGAATATGCAGACTCCAGAAAGGCAGCATCAGAAGTCGGGTTGAACACAGAACACTGGTGTTGTGTTGCCATTGTATCCTCAGTTACTAATTGTCTCCATCATCTACTACTCTTACCTACCTTCTTTGTTCCTTTGTCTCTTTCTCATGTCCCTTTCTTTCATCCTTCCTATAAAATGTCTCCCCAGTGGCCAGTACATGTATTGCTTGTCATGTGATCAGTATTGATCGAACTTGATTGAATATTTTGTCTTATCCCTCACTCTCTCTGCCCTCAGCAAAACTATAACCCACCCCACTCTTCTCCTAGAAGAAGGGCCCCTGACCCAAAATATTAACAATTTTTTCCTTTCCACTGACACTGATTGACTGGTTGAGTTCTTCCAGCATTTCTGTTTTTGTTTCACATTCTAGGATCTGTAGTTAATTTGTTTTCTAAAAATAAATAGCCTGAAAGGGTCATTCTGATTGCAAAAGTGCAATTCTCCTCTTTCAGTAACCTTATGCATCTGCCTATCTTTGTTGTCACAACCAACTGCTCTGTCTCTGAGCCAACATTACTTCAGAGGCTTGGGGATTGATAGCACAGGAAAGACCATAAGACCCTAAGACACAGGAGCATAACTAGGCCATTCAGCTCATCAAGTCTTCTCCAACATTCCATCAAGGCTAATTTACTTTTCCTTTGAACTCCATTCTCCTGCCATCTCCAGATAACCTTTGATGCCCTTACTAACAGAAAACCTAGCAGCTTCCACTTTAAATATATCCAAGGCTTGACCTCCACAGTTGTTTATGGCAACAAATTCCACCCTCTGGCTACAGAAATTCCTCCCAATCTCTGTTCTGAAGAGACATCCTTCTATTCTGAGGCCGTGTCCTCTGGTCCTAGGTTCTTCCACTATTGGAAGCAGCTTCTGGATACCTCTCATTCTTCTAATCTCAAGTGAGTACAAGCCCTGAGTCATCAAATGGTCCTCATACATTAACCCTTTCATTCCCAGGATCATTCATCAGTCTCCTGAATCTCCTCTGGGCATTCTCCAATACCAGCACATTCTTTCTTAGATGAGGGGCCTAAAAGTGTTGATATGACTCCAAATGTGATCTGACCAATGCCTTATAGAGCCTCAGCTTTACAGCTTGCTTTCATATTCCGGTCCTCTTGAAGTGAATGCCAATATTCCATTTGCCTTCCTTATTACCAACTAAAGCAGCACGTTAACCTTTAGGGAATCCTGGACTATGTGCAAGGCCTCCCAGTCTCCAACCAGCTAACAGGAGTCACCTGTCACTTGTTTCCAACTAATTACCTGCAGCCTATTTAAATCCAGCTCTCACCCACAATCCTTGTTCACTAATTGAATTAGGTAGCCTCAAACAATTGCTTGTCTTCAGTTACCTTATTGCCTGAGGTGTTCTCTCTCATTTTGTGACCCCTCGTGGATTGTTATTTTTGTAATCTATTATTAAAGTTATTGCAACATTTTTCTGCTTTTGGGTCAAGCCTCTTCTTCATTTCCTGACACCATGATTCCTAAGACCCTTTGCACCTCTGATTTCTGAATTTGCACCATTTAGAAAATATTCTTTCCCTTTATTCCTTTATCAAAGTGCATAGCCATACACTTCCCTGCATTGTATTCCAACTGCCATTTCTTAGCCAATTCTGCTAATCAGTCCAAGTCCATTGGCAGACTCCCTGCTTCATCAACAGTACCTTACACTCTCCCTATCTTTGGACTGCTTGCAAACTTGGCCACAATGCTATCATTCCATCAAGGTAATTAATGTCGGACATGAAAAGTAGCGGACTCAACACTGACTTCTGTAGAACACCACTAGTCATCAACTAGTCATCAGAAAAAGGCCCTTTTATTTGCACTCTATGCCTTCTATCAGTCAGCTAATCTGTACATGCTGGTATTTTTCCCGTAAACCTATGGGCTGTTAATTTGTTTCGTAGCCTCATGCGCTGCACCTTGTCAAAAGAGTTTTTATGTATTTTATTTATTGAGATACAGCATGGAATAGGCCCCTCTGGCTGTTCGATCCATGCCACCCTGCAACCCCCGGTTTAACCCTAGTCTAATCATGGGACAATTTAAAATGACCAATTAACCTACCAACTGATACATCTTTGGACCATGGGAGGAAACCAGAGCACCTAGGGAAAACCTCATCCATTCCACAGGAAGGATGTACATACTCCTTATAGATGACACCAATATTCGACTCCTAACTCCGATGGCTTGAATCATAATAGTGTCGTGCTACCACGGAGCCTTCAGAAAATACAAGTAAACAATATCCATCGACTCTTCCTTTGTCTAACCTGACTTACTTCTTCTAAGAATTCCAAACAGATTTGTCAGGCAAGGTTTCCCTGGAAGGAAACCATGCTGATTGCTGCCTATATTATCAACTGCCACAAAATAATCAAATCTAACATATCGCCAACCACTGAAGTCAGGCCAACTGGCCTATAATTTCCTGTCTCTTGTCACCCTCCCTTTTTAAATAGTGGAGTGATATTTACAATTTTCCAGTCCTTTCAAATCATTATAATATCTTAAAATAGTGAAGATTATTCATTTGCTGACATCTTCAACTGCTCCTTGCTTCAGTCTAAGATCCCCTAATGTTTTAAGAAGGCAACGATAATCCCAGTGCTGAAGAAGAGCAAGGTGGCATGCCTGAATGACTATCGACCTGTGGCTCTGATATCAATTGCTATGAAGTGCTTCGAGAGATTGGTTATGGCACACATCAACCACAGCCTACCGGTCAACCTCGACGCTTTGCAATTCGCCTACCAGAGCAACAGGTCAATGTCAGATGCCATCTCTCTGGCCCTACATTCCTCCTTAGAACACCTGGAGAATAAAGACGCATACGTAAGGCTCCTTTTCATTGACTACAGCCCTGCCTTTAATACCATCATTCCAAATAAACTGATTCCTAATCTCCGGAACCTGGGCCTTAGCACTCAGATCTGCAGCTGGATCTTCAACTTCCTCACAGACAGGACCCAGGCTGTAAAAATAGCGGACAAGCTCTCCTCTACAATCACTCTGAGCACTGGTGCCCCACAAGGCTGTGTACTCAGCCCTCTGCTGTACTCACTGTACACTCATGATTGTGTAGCCAAGTTTCCATCAAACTCAATATATAAGTTTACTGATGACTCAACAATTGTAGGCCGTATCTCGGGTAATGATGAATTTGAGTACAGAAAGGAAATTAAGAACCCAGTGGCATGGTGCAAAGACAATAACCTATCCCTCAACATCAGCAAGATGAAGGAATTGGTTGTTGACTCCAGAAGGAGTAGCGGACCGCACGACCCAATTTACATCGGTGGTGCACAAGTGGAACAGGTCAAAAGCTTTAAGTTCCTCGGGGTCAATATCACAAATGACCTGACTTGGTCCAACCAAACAGAGTTCACTGCCAAGGAGGCCCACCAGCGTCTTTACTTCCTGAGAAAACTAAAGAAATTTGGCCTGTCCCCTAAAACCCTCACTAATTTTTATAGATGCACCGTAGAAAGCATTCTTCTAGGGTGCAGCACAACCTGGTATGGAAGTTGTCCTGTCCAAGACCGAAAGAAGCTGCAGAAGATTGTGAACATGGTGCAGAACATCACACAAGCCAATCTTCTGTCCTTGGACTCACTTTACACAGCACGCTGTCAGAGCAGTGCTGCCAGGATAATCAAGGACACCACCCACCCAGCCAACACACTTTTCGTCCCTCTTCCCTCCGGGAGAAGGCTCAGGAGCTTGAAGACTCGTATGGCCAGATTTGGGAACAGCTTCTTTCCAGCTTTGATAAGACTGCTGAACAGATCCTGACCCGGATCTGGGCCGTACCCTCCAAATATCCGGACCTGCCTCTCGTTTTTTTTTTTGCAATATCTTACTTCCCATTTTTCTATTTTCTATTTATGATTTATAATTTAATTTTTTAAAATTTACTACTTTTTAATATTTTTAATATTTAAAATTTGTAATCCAGGGAGCGGGAAGCACAGAATCAAATAAAGCTGTGATGATTGTATGTTCTAGTATCAATGGTTTGGCGACAATAAGGTATAAAGTATTATTTGAAATCTTCAAATAAGATTTGAAGATTTAGTGAGGACTTAGTGAGTTCTCTGAAGGACTGAAGAATTTCAGAGTCTACTGAAGACTTAATGAGTGTATCAAAGGAAAGGCATAAAAACATTGGCATTCATTTCAAGAGGAATAGTGCATAAGAGTAAGGAGGTGTTGATGAGGCTCCATGGGGCACTGGTGAGACCTCATTTGGAATACTGTGTGCAGTTTTGGACCCATTATCTTAGAAGGGATGTACTGATGTTGGAGAGAGTTCAGAGAAGATTTACGAGGATGATTCCTGGAATGCAGGGACTAACATATGGGGAGCATTTGTCGGCTCTTGGACTGTATTCATTAGAGTATAGAAGAATGAGAGGGGATCTCATAGAAACATTTCGAATGTTGAAAGAGTTGGACAGATGTGGAAGGGCTGGTTCCCTTGGTGGGTGAGTCCAGGACAACAGTCCACAGTCTTACAATTAGAGGGTACCCATTTAAAACGGAGATGAGGAGAATTTTTTTTAGCCAGAGGGTCATGGATTTGTGGAATTCGTTGTCACATACAGCTGTGAAGGCCCGATCATTGAGCGTGTTTAAGGAGGAGATTGATAGGTATCTAATTAGCCAGGGTATCAAGGGATATGGGGAAAAGGCCGGAAACTGGAACTAGATGGGAGAATAGTTTAGCTCATGGTGGAGTGGCGGAGCAGACCCGATGGGCCAAATGGCCTGCTTCTGCTCCTTTGTCTTGTGATCTTGTGATCAGAGACTACTGGGGAAATTTTGTGGGGGGCAAGAAATAAGTGGAAATAATTTCTGCCTGATCAGTCAGCTCAATGTTGTGCTGAAAATGCATTAAGACAATATGCCATTCTTGTCCCAAAAATGCGTAAAACTTATGTAAGGGGGTTTCATCTTTTATGTTACTGTGTAGGCTAATTAAAATGGCTTCTTTGTTATGTTATACTTGGGAATGCTTCTTTGTTATGTTAAACGCTGAGAAAGTTCTTGCGCTGGCGGTTTGTTTTGGATTATCTACTGATAAGAGGACAAATGAACCAATTGGGTTAGTTGTTATGCCTGTGGGGTGTCCGTAAGAGATTGTATGTGCGGGGTTTTGGGGGCAGAAAATGGGAGAGGGAGGCAGAGGATGGACCAGGTGCTGTGAGTCAACTAACGGGGTTGGACCCCAAGGAGGGCGTTCGGCGAGGAGAGGAGACGGAGATGGACTCATGTGGAGCGTCTGGTTGACCACCGTCGTTGGTTCCAGGCGGCCGGTCGAGGTGGTCCGAGGGGTCGCAGGGTGAAGAAGAAGGAGGGTCCTGAGCTCCAACTGTTTGTGCAGGAAGAGATTGAACTTTGATAAGTGTGGTGCCTTTTATTTTCCTTTTATATTTTATTCTCTATTAATTATATAGTTCCGGTAATATCTATAAACTGTAAATCATTTAATTGTATCTGGTGTATTGCCTGTTATTTGGGTGGGGTGGGGTACATCACACAGCATCCACACAAACTAATTACCCAGTTTGGCATGGCCGAGGGCTGTTTCCCTAGATGACAGCAAGCCGAGCGACCCTGAGGGTGGCCAAGGGGGCTACATTGTGGGGGCATCGTCTGGAATTGGATCTTCTGGTATGCTGTGTGGTTGCCCTTTTTAAATCTGCAATGTGTGTCTCTGTGTGTTATTTGCTGGTTATTGCTGTATACGTGGTGGGTGAGGTCTTTGTTCGAGTTCAGACCAGCATTGACGAGTTGGAGGTGGAACTCGGGCTGTCCATGCTGTTGGGAGAGAGAGGAAAGAGTGGTCTGATTTGGAGGTAGGGTCTGCGAATAAATGTTCTAGCTCTAGCAGGCTCCGCCTGGCGTTTGGGATAGTGTCCACCCCAAGGGGGGGCGGAGGCATGCGAGACGTGGGCGGAGCAGATCTCTCAGTTGTTAGATGAGTGGCAGTGCTCGGCTGAGGGAGAGCGACAGGGATTGGTTGAAAGTTTAAGTAGGCGGGCTGGTGACGGTGTTAGAGCTGCCATGTTCACTTACACCGTAGTGACAGCTGTCAGTTATTTGAAAGAGGGGGAAAAGCTTTCAGTGCGTCTTCTCTGGCTAGGAGGGCAGCTAAATTGCTTGCAGTGCCAGGGGGATCATTTCAGGGGATCAGTTGTCCAGCTGATCAGAGAGGTGTCGGGAAACTTACTGGAGGCCCAGTGGGGGAATGGCTTGGGGTCTCTGGGGAAGCACGTTCCCAGCAATGTACCAATGAACTTCCGAAAGGAAAAGACCCTATTCCTGAAGGCTTAGAGGAACCACGCCCCAGGGTGTCATTATGGATAGAGAGAAGTGATGCTAAAGCGATCCTCGACCCCGGGGCACAGATCAAGTTGTTGTACAGTTCATTTTACAACCGGTGTTTGAAGCATTTACCCTTGACAACCGCAAGGGCACCGGAGACTTTGGGTACTAGTGGCAGTAGTTATCCAGAAGACGATGATTGGTTAATGACCCTGGAGTTCATGGGGGCATTGTCTGGGCACCCAGCGTGTCGAGTTGCTTCTGAGGACGTGTGTAGCAGCCTTGAGCCGGTACTGAATTTAAGCGAGACCCAGCGGTGGTACGGCCTAGGGAAAGTAGCTGAGGGTGAGACCCTCTTAGTAGATGCTCCGAACTACCACAAGGGAGGGGAGTTGACCGCTGAAGACACCTCAGTGAGAGAGAGGTCGCGGCAACTGGACCCTGGCACCATGAAAGATGGAGGCAGTGTGTGTGTGTGGATTATGCGACGTGGTTTAATGTGCTGGATCTGAGGAGTGGATGTTGCCAGATCCCGAGGAGTGTGGCTGTCGAGCCGAAGACGGCCATTATTAATTCCCTAGGATTCTTCCAAGCTGAAAAGATGCCCAAGGGCATATCCGGAGCCCCTGCATCCTTCCCGCGGGGCATGAGGAAGACCATGGGGGAAGTGAAGGTGTGTGGAGTTTTGGCGTATGTGGAAAACCACCTAGAGCCTGGATTCGCCTGGGGGGACTATGATGCGAGGCGAATGGCTGAGCCCGGGCGACCGAAGCAAAGTGTCAAATGTGGAGGAGTTTTTGGCCGGAGGCTTTTGGTGCAATGTGAGAAAATTGGCCCGACATACCAGTTGAACTTCTTGGTGTTGGAACAGACGGTGGTGGACCTGGGGATGGAAACCCAGGTCATCAATCTGAATGAGACACAGGGGAGAGAGGGGATTTGCACCGCTGAACTGAGTGTTCAGAAATGCCGGCCGGAGACTGAATGGCGCGCTTGTGGGACGACCATTGCAGACTTGGAATTCACACTCGTCAATGTGGAGAAGGAGCAACGGAATTCCGAGCCAACACTGTGGTCATGTACTGATGAATTAATCTAGCGAGAAGAAACAATGACCCACCTTCGAAGGGATCAGCAGAAATTCAAGACGTTGAGTCAGAAAAGATTGGAAGACTTACAAGTTGGGGAAGATCAAGGAAGTGTTCTGACGAAGACCAACAGAAAACCGAGAGCCCAGGGAGGGGAGTTTGACTACACTCCCGAGGAGGTGAAGAAATGGAGGACAGATCTTGGAAAACGGAGGCGGACACTTGAAAGGAACCTGAAGATGACACTTGCGAGTTTAAATGAAGTGGAAAAACTGAAAGTTGACCAGGAAGACGTCATCAGGAAGAAAAAACTGGAGGCTGAACATCCTTTAACTGCTGCTTTTCAGGTCAGGGTGGAAGAAGCTGGTGGGGTAGCTGCGTCCCAGATTGAGATGGCCAAGAACCCTGAGTCAGAACTGCTGAGGCTGTGGCGAGAGTTGAAGGAGTCCCTGAAGAAGCTGACATCTTACTGCAGGAGGCTGAAGGGGTAGCCCCGGCTAAATGTTTCAGTTTGGAGAAACTTAAACAGCAGCTACCGATCGAGGGAATGAAGAAGAATACGGATTCGAAGGATGATGTGCTGCACATGTGGTACATGCTGCCTTTCGCTAACTTCCCCGTGATTGAGGAAGAGACCGTTGGCCCTTCTCCCACTGAGTCAGGTGTATTGGGGAGGGCTAGCTGTGGGCAGTCTGAGTTATGGCAGGATCGGGAAGGAAAAGAAGCGGGGCCCCGGACAGGGGACAGGGGTCTCCGAGCTGTAATGGTGGCCTGAGTGAGAGAGGAGTTGGCAAGCAGGCCTGAGGTATCCCTAGTAGTGCCTGAACCTTTTGAGTTTAGGTGAGGGGGTACAGAGGTCTCGGAGGGTTGAGAAGCTCACAGATAGGTTGGCCTATGTAGCGCCCGTGGGGTGGGCGTAAGGTCCACTGTTTGGGGAGCACTTTCGCTGTGTGTATCTGTGTATGTGTGTGTTATTTAGAAGTCATGAGGACATGACTTTATTTGGTGGGGGGAAGAGTATAAGGGGGTTTGGTCTTTTATGTTACTGTGTAGGCTAATTAAAATGGCTTCTTTGTTATGTTATACTTGGGAATGCTTCTCTGTTATGTTAAACGCTGAGAAAGTTCTTGCGCTGGCGGTTTGTTTTGGATTATCTACTGATAGAAGGACAAATGAACCAAATGGGTTAGTTGTTATGCATGTGGGGTGTCTGTAAGAGATTGTATGCGTGGGGTTTTGGGGGCAGAAGGTGGGAGAGAGAGGCAGAGGATGGACCAGGTGCTGTGAGTCCGCTAACGGGGTCGGACCCTGAGGAGGGCGTTCGGCGAGGAGAGGAGACGGAGACGGACTTGTGTGGACCGTCTGGTCAACCACCGTTGTTAGTCCCAGGCGGCCGGTTGAGGTGGTCCGAGGGGTCGCAGGGTGAAGAAGAAGGGTCCTGAGCTCCAACTGTTTGTGCACGAAGAGATTGAACTTTGATAAGTGTGGCGCCTTTTATTTTCCTTTTGTATTTTATTCTCTATTAATTATATAGTTCCGGTAATATCTATAAACTGTAAATCATTTAATCGTATCTGGTGTATTGTCTGTTATTTGGGCGGGGTGGGGTACATTACACAGCATCCACACAAACTAATTACTCAGTTTGCCGGGGCCGAGGGCTGTTTCCCTAGATGACAGCGAGCCGAGCGACCCCGAGGCTGGCCAGGGGGGAAACACTTACTACTTCAGGATTTGTAAAATTGGTAGTTAACCCTAATGATTAAATATGAGGTGAGGTGGGCCCCTAAAAAAATGTTTGATCACCATTTTTATTTCGCAGAATTGCACATACATTGATGTACAAATGGATTAAGACGTGCTATGATGACTTCTGAGGTAATTCCTGCTGATTGCAAAATGATAGTGTACAGCTCCAGGATTAATGTTACCTTACTTGATATTATACTGGTGTAGCAATGATTCTACAATGCACACAACATATATCTTCCCTTAGCCACTTAAACTGGAGTTCAAAGATGCAACCTAAAGCCTTTATGTGAAAGGCACAAAAAAGCAGGAAGAATGTTGTTTTGAAATCAGTGGACACGATTTAAGAGGGCCCCTGTCTGAGTAATATTTTGATCACTGCATCCATTGGATTCATATTCCAACTGATCAAGATATTTTTACAATCATCTCCCTCTTTCCATTAATGTTCACTGGATAGCTATTTCATACAATAATGTGATTTATGCTTCACTGATCTTTTCATACATTGCAGTGACCTCGGCTACTCACTAAACGAGACTCCATCAGAATTGCACGGGGAGATGGGCATGCGCCTCATTCTCCCTCCCCCACATCTTCGTTCACTTCCACAGCAGCCTTTTATGCTACCCTGTGGCTGCTGAGGAGATGGAACCTTTAAAATGTGATGATCTTCGATACACACAGCTTGGCAAAGACACAGTCATCAAAATAAGTCTATGCATCCCCTGCTGGGGAGCACACAGGGCCTTGTTCAATGCATCTTCCAGGGTCTTTCTGACTAAACAAGTATTTCAAACAGCTATTTTATGATTTCTTACAGTGTATCAAATAGGCATTAGCACTAAATGCAGCAATGGTTTAGTGCACCAGAAATATGTGAAGCCTAGCACTTAGAGGATGATTTTTTTCATCAGGGAAGGGTAGTATTTATAAGTTCTAAAAAAATGATATATTCTTATTTTTCTATTTTAAACTCATTGAATCTATCTTTCAAATTACGTTATTCAGAATTTAGTTTTTCATTTTCAGAAAGTAGGGATCCAGAATTAATACGACAAAGCAAAAACCTTCAGAAAGGAAAACATTAAAACATAAGATAAGCACTTTAAATACCAATTACTAAAGCTATAAGTCTTTAGTTTGGAACTCCTGGAGACTTTCGGTAGCAATCATGGTCACAGGTGTTACCTTCTTTGGCTGTTTACATTAGGATTGACTTCCTGATGGAGACTTTTATAGTATGACCTCAAAGGATGCTTCAGACTTCTTGTCTAAAAGGACAATTTATTTCCGTATCTTCAAAGGCATTTGTATACAATTGATCTATCACAGACACTCCTCTCTGGGAATTATATTTTGAAAGATTTACTTCTATGGTGTGAGCATCCCTGCCAATATTTATTGTCATCTGTAGCTGTCTTTAAAATAGTGGTTCTCAACATCTTTCTGCTGGTGGCCCACTTGTGACTTTCATTTACTTCTGTGGCCTCCACCCTCCATGGTCTCTGTTAGTTGCTGAAGTTTTTTTTGGTCAACTCTATTAATTATTCTAACATACACTCAATATTTATATTTTAACAGGTTACAAATTATTGTTATACTTTTAATATAATGATACAGGTGTATATGAGAAGTAACACTATTTCAAAGCTCTAAATTGGAGCTTATTTATAATATATATATAAAAGAAGAATATAGCACCAGTGAACAATGGAAAAAGGACAAGATCCTCCTGATACTTCAAAAGACTTCTTCTTTCACTTCCTTTACATCTTTTTTCTTTCAAATGTGGTCCTGCTACTGTTGGAGCCTGTGATCTACATGTTGGTGGTGTGTTTTCAGGCTGATTGAGCGATCTGGTGCTTTGCTATCTCCGTGAGGATTCAGTAAGGCTTCGAGCAAAGTGTGCAGTCTCAAGGCCAAGAAACCTAGAGATGGGGTGAGAACTCATGATCAACTCCATTTCTAGATCTTGCTGACTAAGGCGCCAAGGGAGACTGCAATCATGAAGGAGTGAGCGGATGTTCAGCACCATCTGCTAGCCTCTCACTTGTTGCTGCTGGAGGAAGGTCCCTGCATTCGAATTATCTCTCTCTTTTTCTTGAAGCTATCGGAGGATGGTGCCAAAGTTCTGGGTCTGCAGTCTGTAGATTGGACTCAGTATTTCATGTTATGATGTGTTTTTGATTTCTGGCTCCTCCTTTTTCTGGTTGTTATTTTAGTGATTTTGAATCAGGACAGTCTGCAGAGAACAAGCAGTAAGCTGAACTCAATATGCTTGGACTCTTTTGATCTTGTGTTTTATATTCTGTATCTGCTCATCTTTTTTGTTACCATTTGCGTGATTTGTTTATCCTTGCGCATGGGGGAGGGTTGATAATTTTCTTTGAACAATTTCTATAGTTTTCTTTGTTTCATGGCTGTCTGTGGGGAAGACAAATCTCAGGGCTGTATACTGCATGCATACTTCGATAATAAATGTTCTTTGAATATATATCCTCCCAACCAGCAACGAAAAAGCACTTAATATTGTTACTTTGGGTATTTAGTGAGATCCTTGACTGATGCAAATTAGTGAGTTTTTGAATATCTCCTTGCAACTTGGTTAAAGATAATCGATGATCACCTTTTTTCAGAATATCAAGATGGTTACCAGCTTTTGTTGGCAGGTGAACAGCTTGATTAAAACCACATTCAAATAGATAAGAGGTGGGAAATCCAACTTAAAACAACTGTGCTTTCTACCAGAGCAGTGGAAACTTATTTTGAATATCACTAGTTAACAAGAAATTTTGCTTGCTGTGTTTGAATTTTGCTTGAGCTGTTATATCACTCTGCAGCTCAGTCAGACATCATTGCAATGTGGTGTCAACATCACTCACATTCACCCCAAAAGGACCCACCACCCAACCTGCATGAATATCCATCTCCAACTGGTGTCTAAATTGAAATTCCATATCAGTGTGTAGTTATTTCAAATGATCAAGATATACAATCAGATCATCATCTTGCAATTCTATTTTAAGAGTGGCCAGTGAAGGAAATTGTATCCAATATTGCAGCTGAAAAGTTTGAGTTTTCCATGGAAAGCAGTAACAGCCTTTTTTGCATGATATGAGATTGCAGTTTTTTCCCTTGTAACTGTTGGTTTAATAAATTCAGTTTTTCAAATATATCTGTGGTAAAATATGACAGACTTAGCTGCTCCAAGCTGCTTATCACTTAGAAATGTTTCAATACTCTCAAGAAAATTGAATTGAAACTTCCTTTCAAAGTATGATAAGTATCAGGGATTTAATGGAATTTGTAGGGGTAGAGAGTGGTGCAGTGATGGACTTCACACATTCATGCCTGTCTGCAGTTTAGCCATTTCTGACAGATGCCCACCCGCTGTCTGTGCCAGTGGTGTGGTTGCATCTACACCAGACTTCAGAGTGAGAGGTCCTGGGTTCGAATCCAATGGCTCCTTGTTTGAACTCTACTCGTGTTGGGTTGAGCGTCAAGCTAGCAACTCAGCCTCATAAAACGGACATATGCTATAGAAACCAATGCGCCAAATTGGTGCAGAGAGGAACTTGACAGAAGGCCCCAGTGCAGTAACTGCAGGCTTCCTGTCATGTTTTTTTAAGTACAGTATTATAGCATGCACAGATCAAACAGAACCAGCCTCCCGCTGCGTACTCACCAACTGGCCTTGCAGCAGACAGTCCCCCTCAATCTACAGCTTGTGATTTGGGGGGAGGATGTGGAGTGGGGTTCAGCAGGCTGTCCTGCACAGTGTGAAAGGTGATTTGCATGTGGTCAAATGGAAGCAGAGGTAACAATTGATGTGTGCACCCACACCTCATACCCTGCTCCCCCCCTCCCCCAAAACACACATACAGGGTAAGCTGTTTTGATGCCTCATTTGCATCATCTAGCATATTTTCTCCAATCATTTCATTCAAGGTTGCAATTAAATTACATATATTCATTTCTTTTTTACTTATGTATTTTAATAATATTTTATTAAAATTGTAAACTCATTATGGCCCATTCAGAGACTCCTGTGGCCCCAGTTTCTTCTATTTTTACTTGTTGTCCCTATGATATCTGCCATGGCCAATGTTGAGAATCACTACTTTAAAGGGTGCACGTGACTTTTTCCTTGAGCTCTAGCCTATTGTGTGTTAGGTTGGGGATTCCAGTAAAGACTGATGATATTTTTTTTTCCAAATTTGTGTCTTGAGGCTTGAGCCCAGAAAATCAGTCTGAAGTTTTACTTATCGCTGAAGAAGTGCCGCACTGTTGGACCTACAATCTGTAATATGAGGCATTTCTGACTGCTTTCTCAGAATGGGCAAGTGATAATATAGGTGAACTCTAAGTCAAATAGTCCAGTGCAACTAGTAATAAAGCTAACTATAGGCCTAAAAGGAGTGTAAATGTAGCTATCAGAATCATTGCTGGTACCTGTTGTTAGAAAATGCAGGAGTAGTAGTTGAGATCTCACCAATGAACTTGATGTCATACCTGAAGTCTGTGATGTGCCAAATCAAAAGGTGAGATACTTCGCCCCTGTGGTACTGCTGTGCTTCATTGGAATCATGTTAATACGAGACAGCCACCTCACCTCACTCTGATCTTATCCTGGATTGCTGAGATCCAGATCTCAGCGATCCAGAGGGCTTCGAGGTAAATGCTTTCCCCGGTGGTTGTCCAAGGTTCAATAAGTTCCTTCTATCTCTTCCCCTCAACTTAGACAACAATTTGCTTGTACCTGTATCCAGCACCAAAGGGCTTTTTATAACTAAACTTGTCAATTGAACTGAATTCCTGATGTGGATCCTTTTAAAGAAACACAAAGATTGCTGTGGGCCACAGTCCAGACTAATAGCTGCTCAAAGGGAACTTCAGCTACTCATCCCTATCAAAATAGGGTCATTACCTCTGTTACTCTATCCACAGATGCCGAGTGTCCAACTGAATGTTACCTTTACTTTCCACTCTCTTACAGTGATCAGCAATAAAAAAGGAGAATATATCCAGAATATTTTTATGCAACAATAATCAGTGGAATAATGAACAGACAGATAAATAGATAGCATTTTTTAAATTTTGAGATGCGTACTAATAACTAATAGATTCAAAGATTTAACCTTGCTCTAACCCAATAAGCTGTGGTAGGAGAAGTATTTCATTCCATTATTTCAAAATACTATTCTTGGATGTATTAATGTATAAATTTGGGATTATTATTATCATGTTTCCATCTCAGAGACGTGTAATTAAAATGACACATTTTCAAAAGGATAATATTAGAGCATACATTTGAATATGATAGTAGTCAGTTTTCAATTTGAGTCAGCGACTGTAATCAGATCACTTAGCTTTGTCACAAGGAGGGAGTCTCATTGAACTTAAACACAGCAGAAGTTTATACATGCATTGGGTCTCCAGTTTTGAACTCCTGTAATTATTTTTTCTCATTAACAATCTCTTTCAAAATCTCACTACTTCCCCAAGTGGACATAATGAATTAAATTTTATGCATAGGATGTAGTCATGAGTAGCTCAAGAGATCTGTTGGAAATGTGGATACTTTAATGCCCAAAAGAAAACATTACAAAATCTTGCAACACTGAATTTAAAAAGTAAACAGCAGTGGGAGAAAATTTGCAATATTTTCATCTGGCATGTTTACATTTCGAGTATTTCCAGAGCATTCTGCTTATAAAATTGTTACAACTCTAAAAATAGTTTTGACAACAGCCATTCACCCCATTCTAGCCCTGAACATATGAAATCTTGTTGATTCTTTCACTTACAATGCTTGGATAATTGAAAATTACTAGAGAGAATGTTATATTTGGCAAAGAGAAGGTAGAAAAATGTGCATAATCTGGAAGAATTGACTATTATGTATTTTCCCTCATGTCCATCGATGAGTGTAAAGTCTTTATTATTTCGAGCATTTGAAATCCAAAAATCTGAATTACTTCCCCAAATATTCTTTTATTTTTGTCTCTATCTCAAAATTGGAGGTGTCACTGAGAATACACACTCTAATATTACACCTTGTTCACTGAAAATGTTTTCTTTGAATATAATTACCATTATAAGTTATATAAATGTTGGAATTTAAGATAGTCAGAGTTAGAATTATATTAAAAATATTTGGATTGAAGAAAAGCTTCACCACATAGATCTTTATTTTCTATTCAGTTTAGTCTTCATATTTCCTTTAGAAATGGTACATAAATATTTAGGAGATGAAAGTGAAATTAGTATTGGCTAGCTCAACTTCACATTTATAATTTCACCTTGAATTTTAAGCATAGAGCTTGAAGATCTATATCTAAATTACTGAAAAACACTTTAATAACAGAAAGGCACATAATACTGATTTACCTTGGATAGAGAACACGAGAGTAACTACTCTACAACAGGAACCAAAAGATGTCAAGGACAGAAACTTTGACATTCTCCATCTTCCAGGTTCGAATGACTTTAAGCTGAGTATGAATAATTTGCACTTCCCGCTGATGACTTGAAAATTATCCCTACTGCTGATGGTGGCTATCTGTTTCTCTGCATTTACCTTGGGCTTGCCCCTTTATGTTTTAAAATGAGTTCCTCCCAATATTGCTTTCCATTGGGTTATGCAACATGCTAAGTTTATTAAAATGTGGATGCACACTGTAATATACTAGTGGGATTCCGACAATCCCTAATTCAGTGACTGCAGTTGTGGAATACAGGCATTGTTTTAATGTCTCATTCTTTTGGGTCAGAATCTGAAAACTAGTGGCCTACATTGTGCTGCACCATCTTTTCAATCACATTACAAATGATTAAATATCCTTTATTCCTGGGCAGATGATGCATTAACTAATAAAAATCAGACTTAGTCGCAATTTCAGTTATTATGCTAACAGTTCAAATGTGTTAGAATATGTGTTCTGCAATACAAACACAAAGGCCTGTCATAATTCAAGTGTACCAAAATCTTAAAAACTCTTCAACTGAAAAGTTGTTGAACCATGAGAGGGTGCAGAGGAGATTTACTAGGATGCTGCTTGGATTAGAGAGCACATCTTATTAAAATAAGTTGAGCGAGCTAGGGCTTCTTTCTTTGGAGCGAAGGAGAGTGATAGAGATGTATAAAATGACAAGAGGTATTGATTAAGTGGATAGTCCAAGACTTTTTGCAGGGCAGAAATGGCTAATACCAGGGGGCATAATTATAAAATGATCGGGGGAAAGTATAGAGTGATGTTAGATGTTTTTTTTTTTTACACAGAGAGTGGTGGGAGTGTGGAATGCCCGGCTGGGGGTTGTAAAAGCAGATACATTAGGGACATTTAAGAAATTCTTGTATATGCATGTGGATGATAGAAAAATGGAGATCTATCTAGGAGGGAAGAGTCAGATTGGTCTTAGAGTAGGTTAAAGCTTCGGCACATCATGGGTCAAAGGGCCTGTACCGTACTGTGGTGTTCTTTTGCTTTACTTGCATTCCAACCTTTATCACAATGTGAAACATAAACTAATATTTTATTTCATAAAAGTTACATTCAATAATCTCCCAAGACTCATTTTGTCACCTCCCATGTCAGTTCCAAAACACAGGTCTTCCATTTCATGGTGTGTAAGCACACAAGATATGATTCAGCAACTTTACATTTTTCAAATAGATCTGCTTAATTGAATTATTTATACCTCACTGAAGCCTTTAAATACGATCATGGCTCACATCCTCAGCCTCCACCATACTTATACTTACACCTCTGTGTCTTGTACCAGCTTTCAGACAATCTGTTGTCACCTGTGTCCAGCTCCAATTGCAGTCTGTTACTTAATATAAATATGACTTTCAAACCATTATTTAAGTGGAAATAATAAATATACATAATGGTCTAAAACAGTTGGGGGTATCAGTAAGTTATTGAAATGATGTGGAAGTGATACTGTGATGCAACATGTGCCATTTCCTGAGCACGACACACATACACTACCACTATTAATCACTCTCATATTTCAAAGACACCGCTAAAGGATATGTGGGAATTGTTTCATTCAAAAATTCAATTAAATACACAATGATGGATTATTAGTTACTATAATATGGCTATTTTTGATGACACTGAAATTTACCAGCACAGTCACAAAAATACAGATGTCTTGGCTTTAGTAGTTAATAAAGCTGTCGTTAGCTAGTGTTAGAGTGTACATGATGATACCACTATGTACATGATGTTCATTTCTTGACTGATGACTGAAATTGGTGCTAAACCTGCAATTGTCATTTACCATTAAACAGGGAATTAGCAGGAATTAAACTGTCTTTGTAGGGACATCAATGTTTTTCATCCTCAATGTGCCTGCATGCTTATGCAATAGATCAGTCCTCTGTGAATATGTGCCCTTCTCTTCAATATTGTGATTACTGCCTGCATCACAATTTGTTATTTGGAGCGGGGGGCAACATAAGGCTGGAGAGTACATTGGAATGGGTAGGGGGGGGTGGCGAGGAAGGGTTGCAAGTTCACTCAGGAAACGTGGAAAGGAATATAGTCAGACACAACATCCATCCTCTGCAGTTATCCTTCTCTCTCAGCTAGCCCTTTGTTTATTTGGCATGCATGCCATGGAGGGTGTGCATTGAAATTCCGGCACATTGTCTATGATCCCTGATGATCAGCCGCCTGCAATCTTTGCAAGCAGATAACTTGGGAATTGTACAAGACAAAATTGATCAAAATAATTTTTTGTTGGTGGCAGGGATGAAGTATACTCTAATGAGTTCTTAAAGGCAAAGTTTAAGTGGATGTTCGTTATTTGGACATGTGGAAGGCATCTGAAAGAGGTTTATTACAGAATTTTGTGTGTACTGCATTGAAGGAATTTACTGTGTATCTGTTTAGGGCAAACAAGAAAGCAGAAGATAAGCTGTTTGCTAATGGGGGTTAATTAATGTTTCTTCAGTTAATGAAATGCAAATTGTTATGCAAGGCCCAGGACTTCCTACTAGAACGCACACAAAAAATGCTGGTGAATGCAGTTGGCCAGGCAGCATCTATAAGAAGAGGTACAGTCGACGCTTCGGGCCGAGACCCTTCGTCAGGACCAGCATCTGCAGATTTCCTCGTGTTTGTGTTTTTGACTTCCTACTAGAACTTCTTTTGCATTGCAGAATGTGGTTGGTGTTAAGTACAGATGTGAATTTGCTATTAATAACAAATCAGGAGAATGTAAAACATAAAGAACAGATATGGAGCAATGTAGACCAATGAAAGTTAATATAGAAAATATATAAAATGCCCCATTTTGGCAAAAAATTATAATTAATAAAAGCTATCAAAAGAAAGAAGCATTAGACAGGCACATGAACAAGCAGATTGAAGGATAAAGATCATGTGCAGACTGATGAGATTAGTTTAACTAGAGCCAAGGGTTCCCATCCTGGGCTCCATGGACCCTTCAGTTAATGGTAGGAGACCATAGTATAAGAAGGGTTGGGAACCCCTGAACTAGGCATCATGGTCAGTGCAGTCAGTGTACTGTCCTGTGTTCTCTGTTTTTAATTGATGGAAGGAAGAGGGTGATTTAAATATACAGATATTTACACTAATGAACAAGATAATTTTAGACTTCTTATTTATACAGCATCCCATTGAGGCTCATTAGAATTTCAAGTGACAGGATTTTGTTTTGGCTGAAATGATGGGCCTAAATTCAAAATTGAGCATCATTAATAACTCTCGGCTCATTAATACTATTGAGAGCAGCAGCAAACAAAATGTTTATTTTAAATGGCCAACTTTCCTCCTGAATTTAACACCCATATTGCTGCTCATCAAGAACTTTTCTATTAGCTTCATCTGAGGCTGCAGGTGCCAGGAGCTACAATGCCATCTAGATTTTGTACTCACAGTCTTGAGCTCCCAATTGGTGGCGGGGATCCATATGGAAACCCAGGATGCATCAACAAAGAAGCCAGCCACAGGAAAATATGAGCTTTACTTGCTAAGAGCAACCAAAACAAGCACCTTGGCAGTGAAATGCAGTATCAGTGATGTGCAAATCAAACAGAGTATTTTGCATCTGACTCAATTGAAGTTGTGTAGCTTAGAAGCACAAGTGTATGATAAGTGGAGCATGGATACATTTGATTATACACTCACAATTTGACAACATGCACATGCAGTGTTTCCACTGAAAATCTTTGTTGTATGTGGTGGTTTCATCTATTATCCCGTTAATGAGACTTGGTGGTCCTGTGAGATCCTCCATTAGATCTCTACTGGCTCACTTTATCATTGTAAATACCATTTTATATTCTGTATTACCAGCAAGGTGGTAGGGTTGATAAAATTTGCGGGCTGGTTTGAAGTTGAAATGAAATCCCCTATCCTCAACATGTGTAAAATCTAACACATTACCTTTGGAAGCATGAAGAAAAACTATCAGTAGTTTTTTTATGCTAATAATGCACACACACTCATGCATACTTAGTACAAGACTCAGTTTCAGTCAACTGAATAATTTGAATCCCTTTCTGATTTTAGATTTACAGTACTTCAATGTGCAATTATTTCACTTTAATGGAGAACATTAACATTTTAATTTTATGACTGCCTTAAAAGACTAAACAAGTCTACCTTAATTTCTTGGCAATATTCAGGCATCAATGTTTTATGCAGTATTTTTAGATGTCTAAGGCAATAATGTTTTCTAATAGATTGGATTAAGTTGAGTTTTAAGGTCCCTCACTTTAAAGGACCCATGGAATCACTTTTAATGTCTCTTCATCTCATCTTCTTGATATTTATTGCTTGCTTGTTTGTTTATTTGTCTCTCTCTTTCTTTTTGTAGTTGCACAGCTTGTTGGTTTTTAAACACTGGTTGAACACCTAAGTTGATGCAGTCTTTCAATGATTGTGTTATTGTTATAATTCAGTTATAGATTTATTGAATATGCCTGCAAGAAAATGAATGTCAGAGTTGTATGTAGTGACATATATGTACTTAGTCAATAAATTTACTTTGAACTTCGAACTATTAATTGCATAGACTTGTGGTATTCCAGAATCAGAATCAAAATCAGATTTAATATCACAGGATTATGTTGTGAATGTTGTTAACTTTACAGCTATAGGACAAGAAATACATGAAAATAAATATAGATAAAATAAAACTGAGTTACATTAAGAATATGTATGTCTTTTAAATGGGTAAGTTAAATAAATAGTGCAAAATAAATAACAGAAATAAAAAAGTAGTGAGGTAGTGTTCATGGGTTCAATGTCCATTTCAAAATCGGATGGCAGAGAGGAAGAAGCTGTTCCTGAATCGCTGAGTGTGTGCTTTCAGACTTCTGTACCTCTTGAGAATTGAGAAGAGGGCATGTCCTGAGGCACTACTCCTTGAAGATGTCTTGGATACTACGGAAGCTTGTACCCATGATAGAGCTGACTAATTTTACCAGTTTCCGCAACTCATTTCGATCTTGTGCAGTAGCCCCCACCCCCACCCTCCATACCAGATGATGATGCAGCCAGTCAGAATATTCTCCTCGGTACATTTGTTGAAGTTTTTGAGTGTTTTAGTTGATAAACCAAAGAGTAATGTATAAACAGTCCAGCTGGTGTTTATAAATTGTGGAGATTTTGCTAAATTATGGGGCATTTTATTTTTCCTCTCAGCTATTCTACTTTTTGATTTTTATATTTGTTATAATATTAAACATTTTTGTTGCTGGAAGAGATAAGGCAGATGTGGCTCATTTACATGTCTTATAGATTTGCCAATCTTCACATAATGTTATTAAAGCTTAATAGAGTCATAGAGCACAGAAACCGGTTCTTCACCCCATCCAGTCCACACTAAACAATTTATCTGCCAAGTCTCATAGCCTGTACCCAAACCATAGCCTGTACCCAGACCATAGCCCTCACATCCATATACTTATCCAAATTTCTCTTAAGTGTTGAAATCAAACTCACATCCACCACTTCCACTGGCAGCACATTCTACACACTCACTACCTTTTGAGTGATGAAATTCCCTCCATGTTTCCTTTAAACATTTCACCTTTTACCCTTAACCCATAACCTCTAGCTCTAGTATCTCCTGACCTTGGAGGAAAAAAGCATGCATTCCCCTCATAATTTTGCATACCTCAATCAACTCTCCCAGCATTTTTCCATGTTCTAGTCCTAACCTATTCGCCCTGTCCAATAACTCAGGTCCTCAAATCCTCTCGGCATTCTTGTACATTTTCTCTGACCTCTTTAAATTTGATTGATATCTTTCAAGTAGGTAGGTGATCCAAACTGCACACAATATTCCAAATGTGTGAAATTGGATACTAACAGAGCTGGATATTCTGTGATTGTTGGTGCTTTGTGACCAATAGCTGATAGGAATGCAAAGTGAGATGTAATGAATTGGCAGCCTAATTTATGGCACCTGTGTTATGCCATTTCACCTCTGCCCAGTACCCCATGCAAGTATTTGTCAGTATTTGGGGATTGAATTGACCAAGATGCTGAATGCAACATAAATAGGTATCAGATAGGGCGCCATGGTAGCACAGTGGTTAGTGCCACACTATCACAGTTTAGGGAATTCCAGAGTTTGGAGTTCAATTCCAGAGCCGTTCTGTAAGAAGTCTCGGTATGTCGTCCCTGTGAAATGTGGGTTTTCTCTAAGTCCTCCGGTTTGCTCCCACTGTATAAAGATGTTATCAGCTATTGTAAATTGTCCTGTGATTAGGCTAGTTTTAAATAGACGGTTGCTCGGCAGCATGGGTGGCTTGTTGGGCCAGAAGGGCCTGTTCTGTGCTGTATCTCTAAATAAAATAAATAAAATGATATGTAAATCTGTGCATGTGTTTAATATTGTTGTGGTTATTAAGCAGTGGTAATGAATGTCTTACAAACTGTACTAGGAAATAAAGGCTTTTATTCACATTTACAGTGGCTTCAAATGCTTCATGGTGAGGAATGATGAGGAGCAGTCAGTCTTAGGATTAATGATATGCATGTAAAGTGACTAAGTCAGAATTGATTGAGGGGAGGTTCTGTACCCATTCCAAAATGAACAGCCTCCATTACTCTGACGTTTTTGTTGGCAGAGTGAATATAAAATTCATGAAGCTGATTACACACCACTTCCTGCTTTGACTGTCCCATCTGTACTGCATTAATTGAGTATGACATGGCTGCATGGAGCTTTGATGATTGGCTTCAGTGTTTCTAAATGAAGGACAGTAGAAAGTAGCCAGAGTTCCCATTCCTCAGATTAGGTTAGGGTTAATCACATTTGTCAGGGGCTGTTGGGGTGGTGTTACTCAAGGGGTTGAAATGGCCTACTCAGTGCCGAATCGCTAAACAATAAATAAATAAATAAAGACTGCTTATTAGATAAAAATCACATAGTCTCCATTCATCTTATTTTTCTTTCCATTATCCCTATAAACTGTACATTAGATATTATGAAGTCATTCACCCAGATTTAGGATCATGTTATATTGTGTTTCTAAATTTGGATACATTATAATTGTGCCCATGACTAATAACTTGAGATTAATTGAGCTGGCTTTCTGCTGTAATAAAAAATATCAGAAGTTCTCAGCAGGTTAGGCAAAATTGTAGAGAGTTAAGCAGTTTATGCTTCAACTCAAAATATTCATCAGTTCAGATGCAAGCTTATTGACCTTAAGTACAAACTGTTTCTCTCTTTTCTGATGCTGTTTAACCTTCTGAGTACTTACAGCATTTTCATTTTATTTTGGATTTTTGACACCTGCTGTACTTTGGTTTTGGATTATAGGTTATGTTGAAATATTTTCTATTTTCACTACACTCAACCTTAAATTAATGAAATCACTAATTAAATGACCATTTTAAGCAATCAATTTAAAATTACCATTGCAATCAATGTTGTCCACAGTTCAGGCTCAAAATCATAATTTTACAAATATTATTTCATCACATCTAACTGGAGACTATGCTGAATAATATAACATTTTGAATTGATGTCTTAGTTTGAATCCCTTCACTACTTCTACAAATCAAGTCTTTAATAATGAATCTGTATTATCATTACTACTGCTGGCTTCTTAAGGTTGCTTACCCATGTAAGGCTTTGTCCCAGCCATTGATGTGGCTTTCTCAGAATCCTTCACCACTGTTGCTATGTTGAAATCAGTGATGTGAACATGCCCTTTAAAAAAATAATAATTTAGTAGTAAACTTTCTGTAAAAATACAAATGATGCCTAGAAGAGAGTGCACACTTCAGTCAACAGTATTGAAAGTAACCATATTGCAGAAGAGTGGTCTATAGTCAAGTTTGAAAAGTAAACAAATAAGAGTTGCATGAATTAGATGTTTAATGGATTTTGAAGTTTGTTTGGAAAATGCAGGTTTCTAGTCAAATTGTTACCTGAGATTTGCGAACACTAAGTCCCAGAATTAGTGTTCACCTAATTTTCAGAGCATTAACTAGATGCAATTCTACATATTCTACATAGGCATTATGCCTGTTCAGTTCATAATGCCATGAAACTCCAGGAATAATGTCTTAAGCACATTCTAAATTTATTTGTTTCACAGGAGTACCAGGATTTTTTCATTAACAGACATGATACTTTTAATAAGTGAACTTGTATTTGAGAATTATGGATACAAAGAGCATGCTGATAATTCGTGGAAGCCTTTGCTTTAGTGACTTGGGCTTTCAGAAAATTGGTTAGAGAAAATATTCGCAATAATATAAAAGCTTATGGCCTGAAGCATCATATAAAATTCCTTTTTCCAATATTACAAATGGTTAGAGTTTTGAAATCACCTAAACTCAGTTTTCTTTTTAGCAATATGCTACCTTTTCTTAACACGTAATTTCCAATCAAGTTTTGCTAACAAAGTAATTGGAACTGCTTCATTCACAAATTTTTATTTAGAAATGCACCAGTTTAAAATAAATGCACAGATGCAGGTAGATGAAAATAACAAGCGTTTCATCGATATGTTTAACAACGTTTTGAATATTGTTCTTCCTTCAAAAATTAATTGAATGCCAGGAAGAAAGTAATTTTCTCATTTGAGACAAATTGAGTTCATATATAAAATACTCGTAGTTCGACAAATAATGTCTTTGCTTCAGCTTCAATGCACTATTTTGAGCAGTAAATGGGAAAAGTGTGAACTTTTACTAAAGTAGCCACAGAGAAGTCAGGTTCACAAACAAGAGAAAATCTGCAGGTGCTGGAAATCTGAACAACACACACAAAATGTTGGAGCAACTCAGCAGGCCAGGCAGCATCTATGGAAAAGGGAACAGATGATGTTTCGGGCCGAGACCCTTCGGCAGAACTTACATCCTTGCTTGTCGAGGAACTCAGACTAGTTTCCTCTGCATGATGGCAACCAGGTGAACACCTTTGTTTCTTTATTCAATGTATTATTTTCTAGCCATATTCCGATTTTAACAAGTCTCTTATTGCAAATCCATTCTTCGGTCTTTGGCTTTAAATGTACAGTACCATGCATCATTCATTTTTAATAGTTCAAATTGTGAACCATTTTAATACTGGCATCCATAAAAAAGATATCTGCTCATGGCCCACACAATCTAACGTCAGTGTAAAATAGGGCATTTTTATTACAGATTAGAATTGTTGCCTTTTTTTGGTTTTGCATTTAATCTGCTGTTAGACTTTGCGATGGTTATACTTCTATAGGCCGTCCTTTTGGAATAGGGTTTGCAGTTGATCTGCATAAATGTAAATCACTGACACATCCTCTGTGCAACTAACCCTTCCACAATGCAATATGAGGCTATTTAAATTGTTCTGATGGATCTATCTATGCCATCTATTCTTCGCCAAGGAGACAAAAGATGCATCAAAATTCAGTTGAATAATGCATTTTATAGTGTGCATTTGAATATCCTTTTCATAATGAAACATAATAATGGCACTTTACAGATCTTTTGTGTCACTGCAGAAATTCTACTGGGCTCAAGTGTTTGTGCTCTTAATATGATTTTTTGTGTCGTGTATGTGGAATGAAATGAATCAAAAGTAATTCTCTTTTAGAGCTTTATAGGTAACTGTAGATTGCTTTGCACCAAGCACAGTTATATTAAAGCAGCTATTAAAACAAATGAAAAGAATTTCAAACGCAGCATCACAAGGAGACAGGTTGGTGAAAAAGTCCTTTAGTACACTAGCCTTTATCAGTCAAGGCACTGAGTATAGGAGTTGGGACAATATGTTGCAGTTGCATGCGAGGCTGCACTTGGATACTCTGCACAGTTTTGGTTACCCTTTTTAGGAAAGTAGTGGCTAAACTGGAAAAAGTGCAGAAAAAATAATGAGGATATTTCCAGGACCAGAGGGCTTATAGTTAAGCACTTCTATAAGTGCTCAAAATTGAGACACACAGGTAAGGTGGATGGTAGCAGTTTTTTCCCTGGGGTAGGAGAAAAATTAAGGGGTAAAATTTTAGGGTGAGAGGGACAATTTTTCAAAGGGACCTGAGCAGCAACTTATTCACCCAGAGGGTGGTGAGTATATGGAATGGGTTGCCAGAGGAAGTGGTCAATGTAGCTGCAATAGTATCATTTAAGAAGCACTTGGTTTGGTACATGGAGGATGGGGCTTAGAGCGATATGGACCAAACCCAGGAAATTGGGACCAGCTAGGCAGTGTTGTGGTCGGCAAGAGCTAGTTTGTGACTGTATCTGTGCTGTGAAGCTTTCCAAAACAACTCAAGAGCATGGTAAGATCTACTGATTATGGATGTGTTTCTTTGTAAGCAATCCTATCTACTGTAGAATGGACCAAGAGCATCTTGCAATGACATCTACCCTACTATCCAGTTATTTACTTATACATTTTTATTCTGTTGCTTTATAAGAAGAAAACTATTTATTGTGTTGAAATTTATTCTCTTTTGTATTGTGACATGCACCTATTACCAATGGCTCAGATATGCTAATATGACTATTGTTTGGCCAGTGCCGTACAACCGGAATGATACATCATAAGACCATAAGACATAGGAGCAGAATTAGGCCATTCACCCATCAAGTCTGCTCTGCCATTTCATCATGGCTGATCCATTCCCCTCTCAACCCCACTATCCTGTCTTCTTGCCATATCCTTTCATGCCCTGACTAATCAGGAACCTATCAACCTCTGCCTTAAATGCACCCAGTGACCTGGCCTCCACAGCAGTCTGTGGCAACAAATTCCATTCATTCACCACCCTCTGGCTAAAGAAATTCCTCCTCATCGCTGCCTAAATGGATGTCCTTCTACTTTGAGGTTGCGCCCTCTGGTCCTAGACTCCCCAACGTCCTCTTCACATCCACTCTATCAAGGCCTTTCAACATTCGATAAGTTTCAATGAGATTTGCACCCCCCCCCATTTTTCTATATTCCAGCCCAGAACCTCCAATTGCCACTCATATGATAACTCTTTCATTCCCAGAATCATTCTTGTGAACCTCCTCTGAACCCTCTCCAATGTCAGAAAATCCTTACTTAAATAAGGGTGTCTGACACTTAGCTGGACGGACTCTTGCAAAGCATGAGGCTCTTCTAAGAGGTTCTCATCTCTGTCATTCAGACTATAATAGAGTCCTGCAGTGAAGTGCCAGCTTTCAGCAGTTTCCCAGTAACTAGCTTGGGAAGTTTGGGTGCTGAACCTGTCCTGGGTTAGACCTGGTGAAGACTTAGTGACTCCATTCATTTCAAAAGGGAAGAACAGCTCTGAAGGAGAAGAATAAGTTTCGGCCAGTTTACAATTTCTGAATCATTAGTTGATTTAAATGTTTTGATTGTCATGCTCAAATGTTTTCAAATGCTTTTGTAAGTTTTAAAACATATGTTCAGTATTTTCAATATGAATTATTTTAAACAAATATTAGTATGCTTATTTTTTGAATATCACAAACATTAACAAATGAAATTTCTTGCCTAGTGGGTTGTGAACTTAACTAATAGTAAATTGTCCTTTCCTACAACTAAATAAATTGCTGTTTTAGACAAATGTGCCCTGCAAAATCTCAAGATATGACAACAAAAGGGACGTGTTTCATCCCTGGACTAATTTGGCTATTGGTTAAGAGAATGCATTGAAGATATGACCAATTACACTACAAGATCAGAAAGACATTTTGTTGCAAAGTTGGGAAAAGTGGCTCCAGCCTTCTTAATGATTTCTTGGAGAACATTTAACTGATTAGAAATGGCAACTTTAAAAAAAATCCTCATTGTCATTATTCCATCCTTTGTTCCGGTGATGCTATAAGATAAAGAGAGTATGCATATATGATTAGATTATTTCTTTCTAACAGATAAATTTACTCAAAATTTATCCAACTAAAGTAATCCAGTTCTTTTGACGTTTGGAGCCTTGGCATTAGAGGATTTGAACCAAGATGGGGACCACTATATTTCACCTTAAAATCAATTGTTGCAAATCAAATTGATTTCTCTTTTGGACTTTTACAATTTAAATTTAATCTAATGTTGCATTTTTTAAATGTTTCCCCTTAATAGTGTCTGATTCAATTAATCTACCAATGACGAGCATGGCATCTGAAGTAGAAGTTTCATGTTCAACAGAATTGATTTCTTTTGGGATTGTGTTGTGAGAGAGTAACAGAGTATATGAATGTGCTGGATTATATTACTTTTGTCTTTCATTTTAACAAAGCCTTTAAATAACTTGCAAATAAATTCAATCACACTTTGTTTGAAATACAACCAAAATAGAAACATAGAAAACCTACAGCACAATAAAGTTGTACCAAACATGTCCCTACCTTAAAATTACTAGGGTTACCCATAGCCCTCTATTTTTCTAAGCTCCATGTACCTATCCAAAAGTCTCTTAAAAGACCCTATCAAATCCACCTCCACCACTGTTGCCGGCAGCCCATTCCATGCACTCACCACTCTCTGAGTGAAAAACGTACCCCTGACATCTCCTCTGTTCCTATTCCCAAGCACCTTAAACCTGTATCCTCTTGTGGCAGCCATTTCAGCCCTGGGAAAAGGCCTCTGACTATCCACACAATCAATGCTTCTCATCAATTTATACACCTCTATCAGGTCACCTCTCATCCTCCGTCGCTCCAAGGAGAAAAGGCCTTGTTCACTCAACCTGCTTTCATAAGGCATGCTCCCCAATCAGGCAACATCCTTGTAAATCTCTTCTGCACCCTTTCTATGGCTTCCACATCCTTCCTGTAGTGAGGTGACCAGAACTGAGCAGAGTACTCCAAGTGGGGTCTGACCAGGGTCCTATATAGCTGCAACATTACCTCTCGGCTCCTAAATTCAATTCCACGATTGATGAAGGCCAACACACCATAGGCCTTCTTAAACACAGTCAACCTATGGACTCGGACCCCAAGATCCCTCTGATCGTCCAGACTGCCAAGAGTCTTACCATTAATACTCTATTCTGCCATCATATTTGACCTACCAAAATGAACCACTTCACACTTAACACATATCAAAGTTGCTGGTGAATGCAGCAGGCCAGGCAGCATCTCTAGGAAGAGGTACAGTCGACGTTTCGGGCCGAGACCCTTCATCAGGACTAACTGAAAGAAGAGCTACCTGATGAAGGGTCTCGGCCTGAAACGTCGACTGCACCTCTTCCTACAGATGCTGCCTGGCCTGCTGCGTTCACCAGCAACTTTGATGTGTGTTGCTTGAATTTCCAGCATCTGCAGAATTCCTCATGTTTGCACTTCACACTTATCTGGGTTAAACTCCATTTGCCACTTCTCAACCCACTTTTGCATTCTATCAATGTCCCACTGTAACCTCTGACAGCCCTCCACACTATCCACAACACCCCCAACCTTTATGTCATCACAAAGTACAATCTAAAATACATTCTAGAAACGTTACTAGATACTACCTATTAATAAGCCATATGATTTTTAATTCCAATTTTTTATT
Organism: Mobula birostris; assembly: GCF_030028105.1. Lineage (NCBI taxonomy): Eukaryota > Metazoa > Chordata > Chondrichthyes > Myliobatiformes > Myliobatidae > Mobula > Mobula birostris. The sequence goes on from NC_092373.1 coordinate 156,066,242, forward strand.
CCATGTTGGAGACCAAGTGCAGAAAAATATATAATTTTGTGAATCCAACTTTATTCACGTAAACCAAACAAAAAATAATTTATTTCAAATTAACCTTCTTAGGGATTAGACAAAGAAGGAGTAATTAATTTTTGCCCAGTAAAACTAAATGTATCCAAAGGTTACTCAATCCTGTTCACTTACTTTCATTGACCTTAATTCAACCAATGCTACAGTAGATTGGCACAGATTTCCAAATGTTTTGTGCTGGTAATCAAGAAGATCATTTAGATAAGTAACTGTATACAGTTACTTTCCAACTAATAAATGGAAATGTTGAAGAAAATATTATATCAATTAAATACAGATGTCTGAACATTGTATTCACTTGTTAATTATAATTGATTAACATATTAAGAAGAATATTGATGAACTTTATTCCTCAATGTGTATAATATGATTGTCTATCATTGTTTTATAATGCATTTTTGACGATAAATTTTGGGGATAATTTATGATTTCTGATGTAAAATGTAATTTGTATACCTCTTTATCCTGTTCATTATTAAGGTGAAATTACAGAACTTTTCATTTGCTAGATCATTTGAATCTTATCCTTTCTTACTTTAGAGAATATGGTATACTTTGTTTATGTACTACAGAATATAATTGTCATTTATTTGAAAAGAATATTGTCAATGTTGAATATCCAATGCTAACCAAACTCTCCAAAATTTCAGAATAATTTCTCTTCCATTAACTCCACCAACCTACAATACCTAGTATGTTAAATGAATTGTATTCATTGAGTTAATCCAAGCACTATTTTCTTCAGTGTGACCACATGAGCCACCGCTTCTTAAATGTCAACATTATCTTTCAGTGGCAGCTGGTGACCTTTTTGACAGGTGAAGCACAGCTATATAAGACTAACCACCAGCATGTTACCATGGCAATAGGACATTCACCATCATGAAATTTGATTTATTATTTTTTGTCCAGTGTTTTTTTTTCCATTATACAAAGAAAGTCTGGTCAAAAGAACAGGATAGAGTAATTCAAGTAAATAGATGGCAGCAGAGGAGGCCGCTTCTCCAAAGCCAGTGCGTTTTGTTTTTCCTCTGCTCTATAATCAGATCAGAATCCTTGATCCTGGTCTGTGTGCAGTTGTTTCAAACCTCTGTGCAGCTCTCTCCTGACCCTAGACCTGGTTCTGATGCAGCTTCACCATTTAACTAGTAGTGCTTCTGTGGTAACCTTACTGTCCTACCCCTTGAGTAGCCTACTGTCCTGCTCCTTGAACGTCAGCATGTGTATGTACATTACCATTACCATCTCAGTCTCTCTCTCTCTCTCTCTCACACACACACACACACACACACATACACAGCTATCACCCCACCATTAACCTTACATCTTAAGTCTACTTTTGTTACTCATCGACAGAATCTGCCTCAACCCTAAATTAAGCCCTGTATTGCTCCTTTTTATTTTAAATCACAGCCCTCTCATCTGCAGTATCACGTAGAGTCAGAAAGGATACCTGCAGCAGTGCGGAAGTTTCAATCTTACTACACTCCACTTCCTACATCACCACCAGGTCTGGGCTTTCAAGACTAGCCATATTTTTAGCTTTCATACTTTAGCATTTAGACAAATCTAATTACCTTGTGGGATAACCTGTAAATTATTGGGATGCTTTACCAGTGCTGTTCACCAACATTCCTTATGCTTTATCTGAGGGCTTTAGTGCTTTTAACCAATGTCTGCCCTATCTCCCTACAACACAACAAACAATAAAATATTTTGCACTAACTTGGACTTTGCAACCTTACTTGGTTATATTTCCTCTCGCCTTTAGTCTATGTTATTACAAGTTATCAAGCTATTTTGGAAAATATATATAGTCTTATAAATATTCTTTTTCTTTATACCCTAATTCTGCAAAACAAATGGATATTTTATGGATGCTTGTTTGAAAGGAAACAAAATATCACAGTTTTCATTAAATTTACTTCTCTTTTCAAAAAAGGCATTGAAGAAGCATATTACAAAAGACACAGATAATCAGAACTAATAATAAAGGTGTTGTCATTCATTTCATTGCAAAGCATTTTTTATTGTGCAGTGTACGGCCAGCCTTTTAACGTCTTAAAGAAACAGAACTATGTGCAAGAGAAGATCCAAAACAATGGGAAAAAAAACCATTGTGGAAATGACAAAAACAAAATTGTTGAAATGTGAAGATTTAAGGCAGATTCTTGATGTTGAATTTGAAATTAGATATATTGAACTTGCACCTTACAATGGTAACAAAATGGCTCATCGAGTCTGCTCAGCATTCCATCATGGCTGATTTATTATTCCTCTCAACCCCATTCCAATAGCATGACTTGATAAACACAGGTAATCTTATTGTCCAGGCATATACAAGTATAAGCAACCTACCATGTTCATCAAGAAGAATGTTGTCAGGTTTGATATCCCTAAAAGAAAATGAAGAGTTTTAAAATTACTTTCTTTAATTACATTTCTGCTATTCCCATCTCTACAATGAAAGTAATGCCAAGCTATTATGTATCATGCCAGATTTGAAAACTTTACAGAAAATTGCATTTGTGTTTTGGGTGCACTTGATATTTCATCTGTGGAATTTGATACTGGAGCAATTCTTTTTAATGGGCTCTATTTTAAAATCTATTTCATTTGTACTTGCAGCTTGTAATTGCTTCACAGCAGAATTTTTAAAACAAGTTTTAATTAATGAATAAATAAATTTTCTTTCAGTGAAATCTAACAGTGCACATTTAATAAAAAAAATAAATTTAAATTATTCTTACTAACAACAGCAGGATGACAAAAATATTGTTCTTTTTTCTCAACTTTAGAGGATTTATCATACCTAAGCAATCTTTATAGGAAATTAAAATGGGCTTTGAAGCAGAATGTGACAGAATCCTGTCAATATCCCATTGTACCCTACAACGAGCTTCTAAACTATCCAGCACTAACCTTTGTGCATCCGTACACTTACACTTACTAACCCACTTTTCCATTTCTTCATCCAAATCATTTATTAAAATCACAAAGAGCACGGATCAGAAATCAGATCCCTGTGAACACCACTAGTCATGACTTCGGAGCAGGATACATTACATCTGCTACCACCCTCTGCCTACTGTGAGCCAGTCAATTCTGAATCCATGCAACCACGTTTCCCTAGATCCCATGCCTCCTGACTTTCTGAATGAGTCTCCCATGGGGAACTTTGCTGACTGCCTTACCAAAATCCACATCCATGGCTCTACCTTCATGAATTTGTTTTGCCACTTCCGTGAAGAATTCTATCAGGTTTGTGAGGTACGATCTGCCCCTCACAAAACCATGCTGGCTATCCCTAATCAGACTACGCTTCTCCAAATACTCGTAAATTCCTGTCTGTAAGAATCCTCTCAGTAGTTTACCATTACTGATGTAAAACTCACTGGTCTAAAATTCCCGTGGTAATTCCTATTGCCCTTCTTGAACAAAGCAACATTTGCCATCCTCCAATTTTCTGGTACTACTCCAAAGACCAGTGAGTTTACAAAAATCATCGCCAAAGGTGCAGCAGTCTCTTACCTCACTTCCTGTAATAACCAGGGGTATATCCCATTTGGAGGAAGAGTTTCTTTACCCAACATTTGCAAATAATCTTCATTCTAACATGTTTTGTAACACCTAGCCCCCATCTTTAGATAACTGATGGACAGGAGGAAGGTGACTAATCTCCCCTTCAATAATTGAACTCTAAAATCAATTATATTATTCATACTACAAATGTTATCCATACACCTATACTTTCTTTGCCTTTCTTGCTGTGTAATTTAACAAAGCTATATTAAATATTGAGTGGCAGCATGGAGATATGTCTGTACCAAAGGAAGTGTAAGGCACTCCTTCCCTCCGCTAATGTGCAGGTCACCTTTGGGCATGGTGTAGCACCTGCTTAGCTTCCCTGTTCAAGGTCACATGAAGCCATGGGAGCAGGTGGTGGATATTCATACGAGCAGCTGGTGAATGTCACAGGTCCTGGATACGCAACCACTGACACCAGGCAGACAAACTCGGAAGAGTATTGATAATGGCTGGGGTCACCTGTCTTGTAAAGGCACTGCTCGGAAGGTGGTAATTGCAAACTACTTCTGTAGAAAAATTTCCCGAAAACCATCATGGACAAAAAGACCATGATCATGCAGATCATATGACAGGCCACATAATCCACTTAATGATAGTGACGTTAGATATATTCAACCTTGCAGGACACAGAGGCACTTAAAAACTCACAGATGATGCCTGTCAGGACCATTTAATTACATGTTTAATTCATAATATATATAAGTCAGTTCAGATATGCAGGGCAATGTGGTAGGTATTTCCACTCACTGCTGTTTTTGAGCATCAGACATATTTTAGTGAGAATCTACTGCAGAAACAATAAACACAACGTGATATTCCCTGGAGATATTAAACCTGCAAAATTATGGCTGCTTGCTGCTCTGAGGTTAGCAGGTGAAAAATCAAATGTAGTTAGGACTTGTTTCAAAATGTTTTACTCCTGTTCTATTAGTCTGTTGTTTTGAGCTGCTGTCACCTTGTTTCTGAAAATGTGCATTCCAACTCTACATGGAACCTGCCTCTTAAAGAGATCTATTTATGTCTACTTATGTTTATTTAAATGGTTCAGCTGTCAGAAGGTACATATTTCACAGTACAGTATCCAGTTTATTTATTGCCTCCCTCCAGAAGTAAGCCAATGGTAGTATGATGGGGAGGGACTTTGCCGGTCTGATATGAGGAATGCCAGTTTTATGTGAATGGATTGAGTAAGATCTTCACATTGCAAGTGCCTCTCATTGGAACCATCCATTTGGGCTAGGTAACAACACACTGCCATATAATTAAAATGCCGCAAGCACCTCAAAGGGTTTGACATCCTTGGAATGCCTTTGAAAGAAATACACATCTGTAAAAACTGAGGGATTGTCAGTCACAGGACCCTGCAGTTCTTTGAAAGTTATGAAACCACTATACATATGAGAAAGAAGCTTCCGGAAACAACAGTGAGACTCCCTACTTCTCTGTCATCTGTAGTGGAAGCTTTTTGTTAGGACAGATAGTGCCAGCTGAGGTAATGAAATGTCTGAAGAAAGTTAATGATCTCACCAGGTTAGGTAAACTAGGAGGTCATCAGTCAAAATTCAAAGTTCAAAGTAACCTTATTATCAATGTACATATATGTCACTGTATACAACCTTGAGATTCATTTTCTTGCAGGCATATACAGTAAATCCAAGAAACACAATAGAATCAATGAAAGACTGCACCCAACAGGATGAACAAACAACCAATGTACAAAAGACAACATACTGTGCAAATACCAAAGAAAAATAATAGTAATAATAAATAAACAATATCGAGAACATGAGATGAAGTATTCTTGAAAGCGAGTCCATAGATTGTGGCAACAGTTCAGTGATGGGGTGAGTGAAGATGAGTAAAGTTATTGCCTCTGGGATCATTATCAACAAGCTTACAATTTAGAATCAACAAGCTTACAATTTAGAATCATCTCTTCCTCATTAAATGCCTTATCATCTGGTTTGCTTTTTCACATCCAGTGCTACACCTGTAAATATTCATTCAGTGATATCCATGTTTGAAGTTATCACAATGCTTACAATATAAAACCAGTTGCCATGAAGTGATTGCATTTAATGATAAATGAAATTCATGTTCATCTTTTTCTGTCTATGTTTTATCAAGGTTGCACCAGCAGAAAAAGTCCAGTGCTAGGTGATAGTTATCACTTAAAGAATATGTAATGGGAGAATGAAACTGATATTTTTACAAAACTCCTGAAGAACAGCAAAATGTAAATACTTTTACATAACACATTGCTTTAGTGCAATATGAGATAGGAAAGCGTGTTAGCATTACACTGGATATATGAAAATATAAAAATTGCTTTCACTGTAGAAGCACGGATTGGGTAGAAACATTCTGCCGGCTGGGAAGTATTTGCGGAAAGAGAAAATGTATTAAAAGAATTCAGTTTGATGAGTCTTCATCAGAATTGGGAAGGAGAGGAAGAAAACAGTTTAAAATTGGAGAGGAGTAAATTATTTTAAGTTGGAGAGAATGTGAGGGAGGGATGGATAGGAAAAACACTGAGGTCAGCATTGTTGTGGTGATAAGGTGCTGACAAAGCAATCTGGTGAATAAATTATATGGGAGCAGTTGATATTTGTAGGGTTTGTTTTCAATCTATCTTCCTTGTTTTAAATTCTGCATCCGGTACCTCCTGAAAGTCATATTCCTGAATTGTTAACTGTTTCTCTTTCCACAAAAGCTGCTTGATGTGCTGTGTGTTCTGAGCATTTCTGCTTCCCTTGTCCTTCCATAGATATGTTGTATGTGTATGCATGAAGCTGCTGGATATGAACAACTATGCAGTGATGGTTATGACACCACTAACACATAACTGTAGGCAAGGCCTAAGCACTCCAAAACAGGTTTTTATTTAGAGATTTGATGTACATTTTTTTTAAGGGTTCTGCCTCCATCAAGATATGTCAGGGTTTGCTTTACTAGTGCAGACACAGTTTCAGACATCAGACTTTCTGAATGCAATATGCTCAGAGCAAGAAATTTACACAGTGTCTGAAAATAAAGGCTTCAATTATGAAAAACATAAGAACTGATTAAAGAGAGGTTTCTGTGTATTGTTCAATACCTGGACTATTAACGTGTGGGGCTGCGTGGTAAAATTCTTATAGAACTCTTGAAACTATTTACAATGTTGGTGAACATATTTGAAATCCCACCGACATATATTCTAAACACTGTCAGGAATGTAAAGTTAAAATGGTTAGTTGACAACTTTCTCTTGGAAATGCTGTGTTCCTACTCAGGGGCTATTTTTTTTAAAGTTAATTTAATAATTTAACAACCATCTGGAACATAGGACCAATGTGTGAAGATAAACAAAGACACCTGTCTCACACATCCTCACTCACCTAAACAGTCCTTCCAGATAAGGCAGAGATTCACATACACTTCCTTCAACCTGTCCATTGCTCTTGATGCTTGCGATGTGTGTCACCTTCTTTAAATTGGTGAGACTATGCAAAGGCCAGGTGATTGGTTTGCTGAGCATCTAAACACTGTCTACAATAGCCAGCTAGAGCTCCTGGTTCTGAACTATTTCAGCTCCACACTGACTGTTCTTAGTCTTCTCCACTGCCGGGGTGAAGCCAAACACAAACTAGAAGAACAGTACCTCATATTCCACCTGGGTAGTCTACAATCCCATGGTAAGAACATTGAACTTTCTAGTTTCAGGTAAACTACATTCCTTTCTTTCCTTCTCATCCAATCAGATTGTCTCACCTCCAGCCCTGTCACTTCATTCCAACATTCTCCCCCATCACACCAGACTCCTGTTACACAGTTTCTTTCCTCTCCCATTCTGGTTCTATCTGCATATCATCCTTATCTCATCTGGCTCTATACTGTCTCTCTTACTTATCAGATTCCAGAATCTGCAGCCCTTTGTTGTCGTTGTTTATCACCTTTTATTCTCTGTCCCTACATTTTCAAAAGGCAGCGTTTCAAGAACGTGGCATCCATCGTTAGGGACCTCACCACCCGGGACATGCCATCTTCACATTACTACCATTGGGGAGGAGGTACAGGAGCCTGAAGACTGACACTAAGTGTTTAGCAACAGCTTCTTCCCTTCTGCCATCATATTTCTGAATTATCTATGAACACTACCTCACAATGCGTCTTTTGCTCTACCTCTCTATCTAATTATTGATTAACTGGTAGTAACTTTTTAATGTCTTGCACTGTGTTGATGCCACTAAACAACAAATTTCATGTCATACGGTATATCAATGATAATAAATCTCATTTGGACATCTCACCTTCCTCTCGTCCCACCTCTCTCCATATGCCCCCTTTCTCTCCCTTTATCCGTTTCTACCCTTCACCCAGCAGCCATACTGTAGTCACTCATTTTGCACACTTCCTCCATATGCCCATCATCCCCCTCCTCACCTGGTTCCACCTCTGCCTTCCAGGTTCTGCATCACCTCTTCATACTGGTTATCTCCCCACTACACTGCAGTCATGACGCAGGGTCTGAAATGCCAACTATCAGTCTACTTCCTCAAATGTTGCCTGACATCACCGAGTTCCTCAATGCAGCTTTTTACTTTGCTTCAGATTCCAGCATCTGCAGACTTTTGTGTTTCCAAAGATTTCTGGACTCCAGGTAAGGTCACCTTGAAACTGAAGAAAAGCTTGCACTGGATGATATGTGATCTAAGATTTTTCACAATGCTCAATAAAAGTATATTCCAGTCAAAAGTAAGGACAGTAAGTGTGAGGAGAGCCAACCTTGGATAACTGAAGAAATAAAAGATAGTGTCATATTAAAAGCTCGTGTACAAAGTGGCAAAGAGTAGTGGGAGTCTGGAGGATTGGGAAAACTTTAAAAAGCAACAGAGAACAACTAAACAAGGAAAGGGAAGACAGAGAATGAAAGTAAGTTAGCACAAAATATAAAAACTGATAGCAAAAGTTTTTATAAATATATAAAGTGGAAGAGGGTGGCTAAAGTCAATGCAGGTCCCTTGGAAGACGATAAGGGGAAATCAATATTGGTTGATAAGGAAATGGCTGAGGCATTGAACGACTATTTTCTGTCAGTCTTCACGGTGGAGGTCACATCTAATATGCCAAAGAAGGATGTTATGGACGAAATGGGAGGTGAGGACCTCGATAAAATCACTGTCACTAAAGAGATAGTGATGAGCAAACTAGAGGGCCTGAAGGTAGGTAAGTCCCCAGGTCCTAATGGGATTCATCCCAGCGTGCTGAAGGAATTGGTGGAGGTTATAGTAGAGGCGTTGGTAATCATTTATCAAAACTCTCAAGGCTCTGGGCAGGTCCCACTGGATTGGAAGACAGCAAATGCCATGCCACTTTTTTTAAAAAGGATGTAGGAAAAAGATGGGCAACTATAGGCCAGTTAACTTAACATCTTTAGTCAGAAAAATGCTCAAAGCTGTCATTAAGGAAAAAATAGCAAAACATTTAGAAAGGAGTGATTCCATTAGACAGACGCAGCACGGATTCAGAAAGTGCAGGTCCTGTTTGACAAACTTACTGGAGTTCTTCGAGGACATAATGAGGGCTTTCCAGAAGGCGTTCGATAAGGTGCTGCACAAGAGACTTATAAATATGATACGGATGCATGGAGTTGGAGGAAGTGTATTGGCATGGATAGTGGATTGGTTAACCAATAGAAGGCAGAGAGTTAGTATAAATGTGTGTTTCTCCGGTTGGCAGTTCGTGGTGAGTGGGGTGCCGCAGGGGTCGGTGCTAGGCCTGCAGCTGTTTACCTTTTACTTTGATCATTTGGAAAAGGGGACTGAGTGTAGCATAGCAAAGTTTACTGATGACACTAAACTACGTGGAAAAGCAAATTGTACAGAGGATGTGGAGAGTCTGCAGAGGGATATAGATAGGTTAAGTGAGTGAGCCAAGGTCTGGCAGATGGAATATAATGTTGGTAACTGCGAGATCACCCACTTTGGAAGGAATAATGGAAGAGCAGATTATAATTTAAGTGCAGAGGGACTTGGGAGTGCTTGTGCATAAATTGCAAAAAGTTGGCTTGCAGGTGCAACAGGTTATTAAGAAGGCAAATGGAATGTTGGCCTTCATTGCTAGAGGGATTGAATTCAAGAGCAGGGCGGTCATGCTGCAACTATACAGGGTACTGGTGAGGCCACACCTGGAGTACTGTGTGCAGTTCTGGTCTCGATACTTGAGGAAGGGTATACTGGCTTTGGAGGCAGTGCAGAGGAGGTTCACCAGGTTGATTCCAGGGATGAAGGGGTTAACCTATGAGGAGAGATTGAGTCGCCTGGGACTATACTCTCTGGAGTTCAGAAGAATGAGAAGGATCAAGATAGAAAATTTTGAAAGGGATAGATAAGATAGAAGTAGGAAAGTTATTTCCATTGGTAGGTGAGACTGGAACCAGGGGACATTGCCTCAAGATTCAGGGGAGAAGATTTAGGACGGAGATGAGGAGAAACTGTTTATCCCAGAGAGTGGTGAATCTGTGGAATTCTCTGTCCAGGGAAGCAGTTGAGGCTTCTTCACTAAATATATTTAAGAAACAGTTAAGATAGGTTTTTACATAGTAGGAGAATTAAGGGTTATGGGGAAAACGCAAGTAGATGGAGCTGAGTTTACAGACAGATAAGCCATGATCTTATTGAATGGCGGGGCAGGCTCAATGAGCCGGATGGCCTACTCCTGCTCCTATTTCTTATGTTCTTATGTAATACTGCTAGGATACGCAATGTCAATGCTTCTTCCATGCCGGCATTCCCAGTGCAGAGGCTCTGGTTGTACCCAGTCAGCTCTGCTTGGCAAGCCGTGTCATTCATGTGCCTGACACCAGATAGTATATTCTGATTTCTGCCATGGGACAAAATTACCAGGCGGACAGAGAAAAAAGATTCTAAGCGGATGTGCTCAAAGCTTCCTGTAAGAAGTGCAACATCCCCACTGGTGCCTGGGGACTTTTAGCCCTTGAACATGCAATGAAGAGAAGCACTTGGGAAGGATTGAGAGCCTAAGCCCGTATCACAGGCTGTAGCTGACAGAAAAGAAAAGGGAACAATACAATGATGACATAATTGCTAGGGAACGGTCAATGTTTGATATTCTATGTCCTGATAAGGATTAGTACAAAGAATATACCACATATGCAACAAAAAGTAAGAGGTGGACTCAGAGCAGCAGCCTTTATTTGGGCTCTAAAGTATTATTGTCATCAACACAAAGTACTGTGAATAGAATGGGAAGGTAAATGGAAAATTCCGATCCAAACACACAAGAAATATTAACTTGGCCACTGGGAACTTCTGGCTGTTTTTGAATGGCCACCTGAGCAGGAGGGCTTTAAATCCTGCTTTCCCAGCCAACTGCAAGATTACATTCTAAGGCTGATATTTGGTCAGTCTCAGTGAGTAAGAAAACTGCCAAGTGCTCCATGCAGGATAGAGTTGTCAACTGCAATGTGATATGCAATGAATTAATGAAATGAACAGATGGTGCAAATTGAATTCTTAAATAATTAGTTACAGCTGCTCCACTCCGCACTTGCTAAGTGCTCAAGTGTTGTGCACTAACAAAATCAAAATCAAAATCTGTGAATAGCTAACACGTAGTTAAAAAGAGCAAATCCCTGACCCTAAATTTCAGGATGGAGATTGAGCAGATATACTGCATTGAATGCTTGATACTTTACTGGGGGGGGGGGTAGATTCCAGGGACTTGCAATAATAATCCAAAAAGCATTCCTAGAAATTGGATTTGTCTACGTCTTTGTGCATTATGCAGTCCAGTTTCTAGGAAAGATCAAACACTATTTAAAATTTTGGACCCACCATCTGCACAATGAAGCAGCACAAAATGCTGGAGGAACTCAGCAGGCAATTGGTGAAAGAGATATAGGGCTGAAGGAGGAATCTGATAGAAGAGGACAGAAGGCCATGGAAAAAAGAAAAGGAGGAGGAGCACCAGAGGTAGGTGGTAAGGAGATAAAATGGGAGAGGGAAAGGTGAATGCGAAGGTGGGGAGGGTATTACCAGAAGTTCCAGGAATCAATGTTCATTAAGTTTGGAGACTACCCACATGGAGCATAAGGCGATGTTTCTCCAATTTAGTGTGACCTCATAATAACAGCAGAGGAGGTTGTGTGATGATACGTTGGAATGGGAAGTGGAATTAAAATGGGTGGCCACTGGGAGATCCCACTTTTTCAGTAGGTGCTCAGTCAGCCAGTCTCTCAATCTCTGTCGGGTCTCACTGATATACAGGAGGCTACATCAGGAACACCGAACGTAGTATATGACCCCAACAGACTCACAGGTGAAGTGTCACCACAGCTGGAAGGACTGTTTGTAGCCCTGAATGATAGTGAGGGAGGAGGTGTAGGGGCAGGTGTAGCACTTGTTCCACTTGCAAGAATAAGTGCCAGGAGGGAGATCAGTGGGGAGGGATGAATGGACAAGGGAGTCACATAGGGAGCGATCCCTGTGGAAAGCAACAAGTGGGGGGCAGGGGAGGGTAAGAGGTGCTCGGTGGTGGGATCCCGTTGGAGATGGTGGAAGTAATGGAGAATTATGTGCTGGACGTGAAGGCTGGTGGGGTGATAGGTAAGGACAAGAGAAACCCTATCCTTCATGGGGTGAGATTAGATGTGGATGAAATGTAGAGATGCGGTTGAGGGTAGCATTGATGGTGGAGGAAGGGAAGCTCTTTCTTTGAAACATCGACTGTACTCTTTTCCATGGATGCTACCTGGCCTGCTGAGTTCCTTCAGCATTTTGTGTTTGTTCCTTGGGTTTCTAGCATCTGCAGATTTTCTCCTGTATGCGTATTATGAAACAGAGTTGTAGAGGCTCTCTGCTTCTGATGCACTAATGCAGAGGAAATCCTCTGTGTGCAGTTCCTTTCAACAACGTGCCACACAAATGTAATCACCACTCTGTCTTAATCATGAGTGCCTGCAAGAACCTAGTGCATTTTGAAGATGACAGAGGGAATATATGCTTAGGGTAGTGAATCCCATCTGAATAGTGCTCATATTACTGAAACAGCACTCATTCAGGAAAATGGAGATACTCTACCCCTAAATGCCCAAGAGAAGGTGCTGAATATGCTTTAGTAGGAATTGAAATTTCAGGACCATGAGATCAAATCTGAGATTATTGCTTTATTTAAAAATACCTGCCATTAACAAGCTGGTTCTAGAACTGATGAAATGACATTGGCTTGGAAACTTTAACCCTGACTTTCTCCATGGATCATGCCTAGCTTGCTGAATATTATCAGCATTTTTTTTAATTTAATTTTTCCAGCCTCTTTAGTTATTTTGCTTTTGTCTAGTTTGTAAGAAATAAACAGGAGGTAATTATTGTGCACCAGGGCTCTTAGAAAGGCATGAATGGAGGTAGGAAAGATTATTGAGAAAAGGGCTTTTAATGAAAGAACATGATGGATTCAAATCCAGAAAGTGATGAATGGTGAGAGAAAGAGCATTTAGTCTTTTAGACATCTGTTTTTTTTCATATTGCTAGTTCTTCTACCTTTAATGGGGAAGGATCTGATCCAGAGATTCAATGATAATTTTCTAAAAAGATTCCCAATGAAGCAAGGTGAAAAGTACTGTGCTACAGGGAAAGGTTGAGTAGTCAAGTTTTCTTTAGTCTACTTAATTTGTATTGCCATGAAATGATATTGCGGCTGAAAGGAGGGAAAGCAAAACCCAGAAATTCCTTGAGCAGTTCAAAGTTCTTGCTTTGTTCTTCCTTTGCTCTCTCCTGAAAGTTGCCAGGTATGGTGAAAGTTTTGCAGTATTGAATGAATATACAGTATATTGCAGAATACAGATATTTCATTAATCATAGAGCTTGAATGTAACACAATTTTCAATCACCATGCACCGACATCATAAATGCTGTCTTCAAACAGGTGATTAAGTGAAATAATAGCTCATTTTCTACTGTTAATCAACTCTCACTAGTTCCATTTTTAATCTCCCTTTCATTTTTTTCCCTTTCTTTCAAATGTTCTTATTCAGTTTTTTCCTACTTTCTATTTTCATTTTCAAGATATACTTTCACTTTGGACTTTTTGTTGTCCAATTGCTGATAACCTAATTTAAAATTATTATTTTCAGTGACAAGTAAGCATCAGTCACTGAATTTTCATGCATTTGCCACCACTATGCAATTGTGTTGCAATAAAAAGCTAGCAGTCAAAGGCTTGTTAGAAAATGGTTGACATGGAATAACACCTGGTTCTGATGTCTGAAGGTGGTATGTTTAATATGCTTCCAATGTGCTTTAAATGTCAATCTCAGCTCACAATTTTTGTTCCAAAGTAGATATTATTACCTATGCTGACATTGCTGTGTTCTTTGCAGTTCAAAAGGAAGGTGAATATCAGACACAATCTCATCACATTTTGAATCCTTTTGTAATTTTATCAAACTGCTATGGTTAGAAATCAAAATTAATGAAGGGAAGATAAAATCTAAGAATGTCTGAAGATTTCTAATCTGTAATTACAATTCCAGCCAGCACAATTTGATATTGGTGATCAGATTAGAGATTAAAGGACAATCCATAATTTGCCAGTTTAATTTGACAAATTTAAAGATGTTGTAAAAATAGAACTATCAATATTTTTGGTAAATTTGACATTTTTTCTAAATTATTTAATTATTTTTACTAGCATCAGTCATAATTTACTGTCAAACTTAATCAATTTTCCCTGTTAAATTTATCACTTCATATTTGCCACAATTTAGGAAAACCCATTGGCTTTCAAGTGTTTTTATTAGCTTAGGATCAAGATCTTGAAATGGTTGGCAGTACTGATCAAATAGCCGATCATAGCAGCGACAAACAATGATGTAATTCATTGATCCAAGATACAATATATATATATTTGGAAAAATTGAGCTTTGTTAAATTCTAAGGGTATGCTGTAAATCAGAAGATGGCAGGAAAGAGAACAAGGAGGAAACCTACAGAGAAATTACTGAAAGTTTCAAGAGGATTACTATTGATAATAATGGAGAATTTTGATTGTTCTGATAGACTGGCACTGTACAAAAGACCAAGGGAGAAGGGAATCCCTTTTCAAACTTAATTGAATGAGGAAGGAAGCAATTCCGCAAATAATTAGAGCAAGTATATTTTGTTTCAGGAGGAGAAAATTTGAGGATGACTGTGCATAATATTATTAGAAAGGATACAGAAAATAATAAGGGACAATCAAGTTTTAAACAACAGAAGAAGAGCTAATTTCAGTGAATAGAAAATGGATCTGGTCTGAGACTGAATTCAAAAATTGGTGGGCAAACCAATGTGAAAATTCAGATACAGAGTGTCATATTCACATGTATAGAAAAGGAACAACATCAATGTTAATGTTCCTTACATTTAAAGATAGTGTCCCAGCAACAGCGTTGAACACCATTGGTTGTACTTAACTTTACATATTTGGTTCGAATGAAGTTACATCTCCCCTCACAGAGAGCAAATGAATCAGAAAATGGAGTTAGTGAGAAATTTAAGGTTCTTCACGCAATGGAGAACATAATCAAGTATTGGAGCTACAGTGAAAAAGGGAATTGTCTAGTGGCAAAATAAAAGGAACCCAAGCAACTTTAATAAACATTTATATGGTGAACATTTTAAATTGTTTGGTTTTGAGCTGTTGGAAGGTAATGAAAAATATCTTATGAATGCAGAAAACTGAATCGGACTGGTGCATTTTGGGGAAATTAGAGAATTCCTGTCTTCAGATTGCAGTCGAAATTTAGTGGAATTTCATCCCGGACGAAGAAATCAGAGTAGAAATCACTTCCCTTTATACAGTACACATTTTGCCACCAGTTTAATACCACATTCATGAGCATGCAGTTTCTTTTATGTAGGCATTTGTGTGGGATAAATTTTATTTACCCGATTGTTGATCCAACCCTGAACATTACCACCTTCTTTCTGCAGGGGGGCACAGACTGAGTTATGAAAGTCTGAGTTTTATATCTTTCTAGAATGTAGCAAAAGCCTATTTAATGACAGCAAAAGATCAATGTAGTGATTTTTGGTTATGACTCTCTACATAATTAGGTGCAAATTGATCCTATATTTACAAACTCATTGATAATTACCACGATATTGCTAATGTGAAATGTGGAACAATATTACAGAAGAAAGAATAAATATTTCTTTGTGTGTTTTTGGACTAATACACCATTGGTGTGCTACTCTGGCTGTGTTAAGCCTGTTATAGGAGTCCGTAGGTGCTTAAACATGCAATAATTGCAGCGAAATCTTTCATTTTGCAAACTCAAAAATCCATTAGTAAAATTTTGATAGGCAAAAAAAAATCCACAGTGTAATTATTTTCTTGGAATTTCAGGATCTGGAAATTAATGATACAAAATCTGGCAGAGAACTGTATGGATATTTCAGCAGCAGGATAAAACTGCATTCAGATTGAGTGATAAGTGGAAATGAGTTTCAGGCATGCCAGTGGTACTTAGTACATAATAGTAGAAAATACAAAATAATTCCATCCTTCATAGACTGCCTTCAGTAAATCTACTTCCTCATTATAGTCCAAGCTATTTGTAAAATTATAAAGAGCTGCAATACAGTCACAAAGGTGTGTGACGATACATTTAGTTTCTCCCATCTTCGGAGTCGTAGAGCACTGCGATACAGAAACAGGCCCTTTGGACTATCTAGTCCACGTTGAACTGATCCCATCTAGCTGCATGCAGACCATATCCCTCCAAACCCCTTCCATCCACATACCTATCCAAACTTCTGTTAAATGTTACAACTGATTCTACCATCTCCACTGACAGCTCATTCTACACTCACACCACCTTCTGAATGGAGAAGCTTCGCCTTCGATTCCCCTTAAATATTTTGCATTTCACCTAAATTTATGACCTTCAGTTCTAGTCTCACCGAACCCGAAGGAAAAAAAAGACTATGCATTCACCCTATTTATACCCCCCATTACATGCCCAAAATGCCTCAACCATAAGATAAAGTGTAAGTATATTTACAATAGCAATTCAGGGAAATGCAGCAGACAATTTATGCACAGGAAGATCCTCAAAACAGTTAAAAGATGAAAAATTAGTTTTCTGGTTTCTAGTTGTGATGGATAGTCACACCTGGCCAGTAAGCCTCTTGGTTGTTAGCTAATCTTGCTTTCTAAACAAGGCATCTTCCACTTGTAAGATCACATACCATTGTAAGTGAACCTTCAACTTCCATTTACTGATCATAAATGGAATTCAGTCTTCATTTCTTAAAATGGTAAGTGACAAGCAGTAATCAGCTTGACCTAAAGCAAGTCCTGTCTATAGAACAGCTTTTGCAAACAAGCTCTGAGATAGTAGCTGCTCTGTCAGTGAGAAGTAAGTTTTAGCTCACAATACCCGGTTTACTGCTGCTCGGGCTGCAGTATAACACAATGGGATGTTTAAATTTGATTCTACGTTGCTTAGTTCAAAGAAGCTTGCAGAACCAGATGGATAATAACATTTAGCATATCAAATAACTGATGTGTTTATCATTGGAGCTTTATGTATCAAGGAAGTTAGCTTTATAGCATTAATTGTAAACTGTGAACATTAAGCTGGAGATCTATGTCTCCAACATAACCACGAGGAATTCTGCAGACACCAGCAACTTTGATGTGTGTTGCATCTATGTCTCCAAAATGTTTTTAGACCATTTGAGATAAAAGCATACCTGAGGAAATATCATATAAGTATGAAGTCACCCAAGAGGTTGAAAAAGGGTAAACATAGAAACATAGAAAATAGGTGCAGGAGTAGGCCATTCGGCCCTTCGAGGCTGCACCGCCATTTAGTATGATCATGGCTGATCATTCAACTCAGAACGCTGTACCTGCCTTCTCTCCATACCCCCTGATCCTTTTAGCCACAAGGGCCATATCTAACTCCCTCTTAAATATAGTCAATGAACTGGCCTCAACTGTTTCCTGTGGCAGAGAATTCCACAGATTCACCACTCTCTGTGTGAAGAAGTTTTTCCTCATCTTGGTCCTAAAAGGCTTCCTCTTATCCTCAAACTGTGACCCCTCATTCTGGACTTTCCCAACATCGGGAACAATCTTCCTGTCCAATCCCTTTAGAATTTTATGCATTTCAATAAGATCCCCCCTCAATCTTCTAAATTCCAGAGAGAGTAAGCCCAGCTGATTCAGTCTTTCATCATATCAAAGTCCTGCCATCCCAGGAATCAATCTGATGAACCTTCTTTGTACTCCCTCTATGGCAAGGATGTCTTTCCTCAGATTAGGGGACCAAAATTGCACACAATACTCCAGGTGTGGTCTCACCAAGGCCTCATACAACTGCAGTAGTACCTCCCTGCTCCTGTACTCGAATCCTCTTGCTATGAATGCCAGCATACATTCGCCTTTTACACCGCCTGCTGTACCTGCATACCCACTTTCAATGACTGGTGTACAACGACACCCAGGTCTCGTTGCACCTCCCCTTTTCCTAATCGACCACCATTCAGATAATAATCTGTTTTCCTGTTCTTGCCACCAAAGTGGATAATCTCACATTTATCCACATTAAATTGCATCTGCCATGAATTTGCCCACTCACCTAACCTATCCAAGTCACCCTGCATCCTCTTAGCATCCTCCTCACAGCTAACACAGCTGCCCAGCTTTGCGTCATCCACAAACTTGGAGATGCTGCATTTAATTCCCTCGTCTAAGTCATTAATATATATTGTAAACCACTGGGGTCCCAGCACTGAGCCTTGCGGTACCCCACTAGTCACCGCCTGCCATTCTGAAAAGGTACCGTTTATTCCCACTCCTTGCTTTCTGTCTGCCAACCAATTCTCTATCCACATCAATACCATACCCCTAATACCGTGTGCTTTAAGTTTGCACACTAATCTCCTGTGTGGGACCTTGTCAAAAGCCTTTTGAAAATCCAAATATACCACATCCACTGGTTCTCCCCTATCCACTCTACTAGTTACATCCTCAAAAAATTCTAAGAGATTTGTCGGACATGATTTTCCTTTCACAAATCCATGTGAATAAATGTAGAGAGCAGCTCAGGCTTATTAGGCGCGTTTGAAGAACAGCAAGAAGAATGATAGGAAGACAGGGTGACTAGAATGCATTCCACTGGCTTTAGTTTATGTTGCGGATTATTCGTTCATGTGCATAATTAGTATTTATTTTTAGTTTCTAAGAATTGTATCTCTGTTTTGGAAATGCTTTGTGTTTTAGAAATGGTTTGAAATTTGGAAATATTTTATAAGATAGAAATCATCTCTGAGAGTTAAATATGTTTTAAGAATGATGTTTGGATTTAAACATGTATCACTGCAAATAAATGAACTACTTTATTAGCTGGAAGTGTCTTCTCCTTGGAAGGGAGAGGGACCCACTGCTCAGGTAGTGGGTATTGGCTGCTAGACTTGCCGTGGAGAATAAATGGGGAGGTAGATTAGTCTTTGAGATTGGGTAGTTACAGTATAATCTCCTTTTTGTGAGACTACTTGTGGCTATTTATATCCGATAGGGCTTTAGGCCTTTTAGTTTAGAACTTTGGGGTCAGCAAACCCAATACGATCATAGTAGGCACCTAATGTTGTCACGTTATACCAAAAGTATTATTTTAGGAAGAAATATTATTTAGCAGAAGTCTATCTCACAGAGCTCTTGACAAGTACTATGGCATTCCACCTAGTACTATAAAATGCCAACATCTTGGTTCCGGTAGTTGCGCAGGCAAATGTTGGTTGATAATATGAATGTGTTACAGTAATAATATCAAAAATTTGGGTTAATACCCCAAGTGCTTTTCAAATTGAACATGATGAATATTTTACTCTTCAAGTCAGAGACTAGAATGATGAAAATAGAACATACAGCATGATGCAAATTAGACAGACCAAACCTCGCTGTACGACCTGCTAGACTCAGACCATCACAGTTTGTACCAGATCCTAACAATGTATCAATAATTCATGCCTTGACAACAAATAGGCCCTTTTTCAGACAGAAATCAAGCACCGGGGGGTGGGGAGGAACCACATGCTTATGTGATAGAACCATTGACCCATATCTTAATGGGGATATGGTACATTCCTTCTTGGCACACATGAGGTAGCAGCTACACCAGTAAACCTCAGCCTTGAGAACAGATGCTTGGGCATCTGCACTAGAATTCCTAAAAAAAAATGGTTGACCATAGTTTGTAAAAGAGGGATACAGAGGCAGTTTCCTGTAATAGGAGCCTCTGCAGCTTCCCCTGTACAAACTTCCCATCACATTTTTGGACCTTTGACCATTCAGAGTTTGCAGTCAATATGTACCGTGGCTCCAGCTTATGCTGAAGGAATTCTGAAGTGGCTTCTTCAAAATGCCGGGAGGTTACAGGCCTTCTGGGCCAGTCATACTCCCCAACATCTTCAGCAATTCTTAGTCATGTTATTTCCCCTAGCCTTGATACCACCTCCACAAGAGTATGGAAATCTATATCAGATACTGACTGTACATGTGAGGATTTATAAAGATTTATAAACATGGTGCTGATATTCATGGAACACCGAGTACTATGTTGAGTAAAGGCAGTCAAAGTCCAGGGCTTAGTAACAGCTTATAAGATCAAAGAGCATACTGAGACCCAATTTATTCTATAATGTTACCCCTTTATACTAACAAAAATCTCTGTACCATGTGCAGAACAACCCTTAATCAACACTTGATACCTGAATGATTTCAGGTTGTTGAAGAGATCCTACACATCCCACATGGTAACAGGATTACCCTTCATTCCCACAAAAGGGCTTTGAGGTGCAGGCACAGGATGATCCTCCCCTTTTCCTTCTAAAGGGCACATAAAGTCAAGAGGAAAGTCAACAAACCAAACTTATTCCTTGGCTCGATTGCATTTACAGCATTCTCCTACACCAGGCCCACAGCAGGGAAGATGTAATCAACAAACCAAAGAAGTTCCCTAGAAACCGCCTGCTGGAGGAAGAGATATTGAGCCACAAACTGAATAGCTGGACACTAGGCATAGGCCTTGGCCATTAGCTCCAGCCCCTTTCTTTGTGGAAGGAATACTTAGACCAAGGTACTCCTTCTGGGACTGGAGGAGCATTCAGAGGCTCTATCAATATCACAGAGAACAGTATGAAACTGAACATATGCCACAAGTCCTGTCTCACCCTTCACCCTCTAAATATAGGGACAGGGTCCATCCCAACCATAGACTCATTCCCTGCAGCTCAGGGAAATCAAAATGTAAAGAATGGGAAGGCCAACATTAATATAATAGAAACTACACAGGAGAATTCCAGCAACAATTCTCCTCAAAATGCTACATATGACAAATAGAATATAGGCTTACATAGTCTTGCCTTTTCATAAGCCCAAATTTGTATTTTTGGCAAAAGTTGATCTTGCCGTTTTGTTACAGGTGCAGACATTTCAATGCTAAGTTCTAATATTCAAGGCAATAAACTAGGGTAACCAACGGGAAAAATTAAAATTGTAGACATATGTGGAAATGACGTAGACACAAGTTTTCCGTACATACACACAGAATTAAATGAACAATAGAAGTAGCCATAAAGTCTCCACACCAGCTTGCCCCAGATTGTACTAAACTAGCACTTCTAATAGGAACACCAGATGTTTCCTGTTGGATTCATACTACAATTAAACCAACAACCAATACAACTGCACTGGATGAATGAGACATCCATACTCAGAAACAGCTAGACTATCATCAGGATAAAACGATCAGAGCGAATTTGAAACATATTTTGTACAAATATTATGACAACCTACAATAATGTCCTAACCACTGTGGAATGGTTGATATTGAACCAACTATATTAGGATGCCGTACTTTCCCACTCTAAAAACAGTGGCATATTCCCAACCACAGAGGAAAGCAAATCCCACAGGAACCTGTAGATTCCTTCTATAAACAAAGTGTTTTGATAAAAGAACCTTCTCAATTTAACTCACCCATGTTTGGCATGGCAAAGTCTGATGGTTGATGCCGATTGGTCATTGACTACATTGTAATAAATAAACACACAGCACCTAATTCCACCCAGCAACAGTCATTACAACAAATTCTGCAAGGATTGACTTGTAAAAAGTATAAATCTTGCATGGATCTGGCCAATGGCTTCCGGTCACACCCAATTTTCGAAAGTGACAGACATTACACAGCCTTTACAGCACCCAATGGCCACAATATCAATGGATCAGACTCCCACTAGGTGTCTGGAATAGCCCACAGCTATTTTCTGCAGAAGTCATTCAGGCTGTACAGGGAATACCAGATACTTGTGCATACATTGATGACATATACTGCCCAGGTGACACACTAGACGAGCATTTAACACAGATTGAGACTGTTATTAAAAGATTGACAGAAGTAAATTTCCTAGGCATGATAATTACCAATCAGGGACATGGTTTAACCCTTGAATTTAGAGGAAAAAGCAGGATATCTGAAGACCCTAAAAGCTTTACACTGAACCCTAGGCCTATTGAATTATGCTAGAGCTTTCATATCTGACTATGATCAATAATCAAAACCATTATACAACAGGTATATACCAAAAATGCAAAGCCTTTTGTTTTTCCCCCAGAAGAGTATGAGGCAACGGAGAAATTGATGAATGCAGTTTAGCAAGCAATAGACCTCCGGACAAATGACCTAACAAAATTTCGTGTTCTGCACCGCTGTAGCTATCTGTTATAATCACGGAGGAGAAACACAAACTCTCATACACTATGCCCCATGTAACTTCACCCCAACAGAATATTTACTACCTTAGAACGATGAATCACTATGGCATTCCATACACTTTGAAAAATGAAAGCCAACTGCCAAAAAATGAATGGAGAGCTACAGTAAGTAGATACGGGGAATTGCAAACGCTTTTACAAGACATCTTGAAATGGGTATATATTCCTGAGAGCTATGACTTTATCCTCACCTTTCAAGGAAGATGCAGAAGCATCTTTATCACAACCTAATACCATGACATCCTTTAGAGCACTATTCTCAAATACAGTACTGTGATGGACCACCGATGAAAATCCAGAAAGATGGATCCACTCAACTGGAGACAGGAGTAGGGTTATTATAAAAGAAATTATTTTTTATTGGTAACTGGCCTTAAACCACATGAGTGGCAAGTGCATCATTTAAGAAATAATCCAACTCATTTTTTAGAGATTAAAGCTCTAAAACAAGAAAATCAGACAGGACCAGTACTGACTTTAATTATGTCAGGAATGTGGTAGAAAGAGGTCTTCCCATCTGGTCAACTACCAGATGGAGAACACACAAAGGTAAACTGCTTCCATGTTTCTCCATGTGGATGGATATTTATGAATTATTATTGACTCAACTGTTAGTACAGGTCTTACACATCTATTCTAATGTATTAGCTGAGTGAATAAACAAGCTAAACAAGTTGTGAGGAAGGACCAATGATAAGGGAAGCCAGCATTTTGGTCGTAACTAAGCAACAAATAAAAATAACTAGGATGATGTCAAGAAATCTAGATTCTACTGAACCTAATCGCAAAGGATTTCCAACATGGCACAATTATGAAGCTGATGGTGAAGCTAAGGTTTGGGAATGCCAACCTAAAAATAAGAAGCAAATACCTCCCTGTCAGAGGTGGGAAGCACTGATTCAAGAAGCCCACCAAGCATCTGGACATAATCTTCGTGGTGGACAAGCCACTCATGTGCAATTAGCCATGTTATATAGGTGGCCTTAAATGTTGAGTGATTGTTTGCAATTTGTCATAAAGGAGCAGTCACAAGACCACCTCCTATAAGACAAAGAAAAGCAACTATACCAATGCAGGTGTGGTAAATTGATTATATTTGCCTACTTCTGGAAACCTAATGAGTATATTATTGTGATAGTTGATCTTTGTACAGGTTATATGTGGTTAGTGCCCAGAACTTCTTGTAGTGAGGCTGCAACTGTAACAGCCCTCCAAAACTCCATATTCCCACATGCTGACACTCCTACCAGCATACATGCTGACCAAGGGTCTTCCTTCTTTGGTAAAACGTTTCAATCCATGTGTGAACAAACAGGTATATATTAGATTAGATTAGAGTCAACTTTATTGTCATTGTGCCGAGTACAGATACAAAACCAATGAAATGCAGTTAGCATCTGACCAGAAATGTGGAGTAGACCACTCCATTCCACCAACAATCAAAAGGCATGGTGCAGCAAAGGAATCAGGAGATTAAACGAGGCCTGGCAAATCTGGTCTACTCGAGGGGCCAACAGTGGGCTACATTTGTCCCTGAAGTGCAAATGTCTATAAACAAAATGCCCTTTGTGAAACTGGGAGTGCACAAGAATGTTACACCATATTTCTTAGTGTACAATGTCCACCTAAATACACGCCTGATCACTAATTCAGGCAAGCCATGGCCTACACCCGATACGACACTCCTCAAGGAAATCAGGAGAAAGCAAAGGAACCTGACAAGAATATTCAGATACCACAAAAAGGAGACTGGTTTCAAAAAAAGAAATTCCATAAAAATAATTCTGACCCTAGTTTATCTCCCTTGTCTCGTCACCCAGGTTATCAATGATTGGACTGTGGTAATCCAGACCGGGAGGGGAATCAAGACTGTAAGTAAAACTGTGTGAATAGAGAATATTAAACCTGTCCCAACAAGATTTATTCGCCCAGAATGAGTGGAACTTAGCTTAGACCTGTAAATGGGTCCACCACAGAACCCCTACAGCCTGATGGGAAAGGGGGTGAGATGTATTCAAATTAAATCAAATTTAAGTTTAATTATCATTCAACCATACATGAATACAGCCGAACAAAACAGTGTTCCTCTGGGGCCAAGGTGTAAAATATAGATAGTACATTCAAAACAGTGAGCAAGAATCCAAGTCACATAAAAAATACATATACACAGCTCAAGTCCCTGAACGACGTGTCCTGCAAGTTGATGGTACAGTTCCCAGCAGTGCGCAGATGGGTGCAATCCAACCTGTTATTCCACCAATGAGCACTGGAGGGCAGCACCAGTGGGAGAGGCCAGCTCCCAACCAAGCACAGATGCCACACTACACCGCCTCCGGCAGCTCCTCTCCTGGACTGCAACATCAGGCAAGCCCGTGGCTTGAGGCCTAGTCCTCAATACAACCAAAGCCACACAGCTTCCCCGCCATCTGTTGTGTCCAAGAGGGTCTTGCGATTGCAAGAGAAACGTTCAAGATAATCACCCACATTTAAACTGCATGCCACCTTTTTGCGCCAACTCTAATGCCTTCGATGCCTTCCTGTAGCAGGCAGCAACACAGTTTACACCCAGTCCAGCACCTCCACCAATGAGCAGCTCACTGATGGGGTAGACCTGCAGTATCTGAAGTTCTTGGAGTCCAGCATTGTCTCGCTATTGTAAAAAGTACATTTAACAATGAAAAAAAAACACCTCGACTATACATTTTTCCATAGATGCTGTCTGGCCTGCTGAGTTCCTCCAGCATTTTTTGTGTGTTGCTCAGATTACCAGTATCTGTAGATTTTCTCTTGTTTATAATTATCAACAGAGACCAGAATCATGAAAATAGGAAGAAATTTATGCAGATTGTATGGTTGATATCAGAATATTAAGTTGTAGCATACCAATGGGTGTTCAGTAACACAGGAGGGTCATAATAAATCTCTATATTGTGACATATTTTTCTGGGAATTTAGAATGTAACAGTATAGACAGGATCCTCAACAGGAGAACTCTATTCTTCCTTACTTTTGTAAATGTTTCATTTTTATGTATAATATTATATTGTGAATCATGTAATTGATGGATATAATTTTCTATAATTAAAATGCGAGATTACTAATCCTTAGGCAAAAGACGACAGCAATACATAATCAGTAACTTGTTTACAAGACTTGTTTTCATAAAACCTGAGTAAAGTCGTGCACAGCATCGAAAGCGATGCGAGCACTCCAGTGAAAGAGATGGATAATCTTCAGTTTAACATCCCATAGTGGTGTTAGATTAGGAATAAAGATTGGATGAAACTGCACTAATGATGTCCATTGATCTATTAGAAGGTCCCAGTGGAAAAATCCGGCAGAAGGCAAAGGTAAACCACGGCTGTAACCTGTCACATACATGATTTCCCAACATATTAGAGTGGCGTGGAGGGAAATTGTCTGCCAATTGGAAATTCCAGATGCAACCTAATGACGACGAGTGGAAAATAATTAAAAAGTAAAAATATTTAAAAGAAAAGTTATAATCGATGGAAGTTGATCAGATCTCCTCAACTTTTTTTTAAAAGATCCTTGAGGTATTTTAGAGTTATCTGAGAAGGTACTCCTAACTGTGGACTAGTGGCTCAGTTGCAAAGTTTGAAACCATCTTCACATAGAATCATAGTGCAATACAGCACAGATACAGGCCCTTGGGCACAATGAGTCCATGCTGACTGCAGTGCCCAACCAGCGAGTCATACCAACCCAATCATCATGTAAAATGACGGATACTTCTTGTCTTACCATTGGTTCTATAGAGACCTCCTGAGGTATTCGGTACACACTCTGATAGATGTAACCAGAGCATATATAGAAGCCTTGTTTTTACCTGAGGACAATACTGCACGTACAGGAAATCTAGCGAAACAGAAACCCATGGTAATTTTTTATCAAGCTATTTTAAACTTTGGAAACCAGAGCTTGGGTTGTTTGTTGAATTGGACTTTAAACTTGTTCAAGACTTCTCCAGTTTTGAAACTCCATCAGCAGTTGTTTGACAGACACCCAATTTTCTGGATCATCTGGAGGATTGGAGGGAGGCGAATGTTGTTCCCTTGTTCAAAAAAGGTAGTAGGGATAGTCCGGGTAATTATAGACCAGTGAGCTTTACGTCTGTGGTGGGAAAGCTGTTGGAAAAGATTCTTAGAGATAGGATCTATAGGCATTTAGAGAATCATGGTCTGATTAGGGACAGTCAGCATGGCTTTGTGAAGGGCAGATCTTGTCTAACAAGCCTGATAGAGTTCTTTGAGGAGGTGACCAGGCATATAGATGAGGGTAGTGCAGTGGATGTGATCTATATGGATTTTAGTAAGGCATTTGACAAGGTTCCACACAGTAGGCTTATTCAGAAAGTTAGAAGGCATGGGATCCAGGGAAGTTTGGCCAGGTGGATTCAGAATTGACTTGCCTGCAGAAGGCAGAGGGTGGTGGTGGAGGGAGTACATTCAGATTGGAGGATTGTGACAAGTGGTGTCCCACAAGGATCTGTTCTGGGACCTCTACTTTTCGTGATTTTTATTAACGACCTGGATGTGGGGGTAGAAGGGTGGGTTGGCAAGTTTGCAGACGACACAAAGGTTGGTGGTGTTGTAGATAGTCTAGAGGATTGTCAAAGATTGCAGAGAGACATTGATAGGATGCAGAAGTCGGCTGAGAAGTGGCAGATGGTGTTCAACCCCGGAGAAGTGTGAGGTGGTACACTTTGGAAGGACAAACTCCAAGGCAGAGTACAAAGTAAATGGCAGGATACTTGGTAGTGTGGAGGAGCAGAGGGATCTGGGGGTACATGTCCACAGATCCCTGAAAGTTGCCTCACAGGTGGATGGGGTAGTTAAGAAAGCTTATGGGGTGTCAGCTATCTTAAGTCGAGGGATAGAGTTTAAGAGTCGCAATGTAATGATGCAGCTCTATAAAACTATGGTTAGGCCACACTTGGAGTATTGTGTCCAGTTCTGGTCACCTCACTATAGGAAGGATGTGGAAGCATTGGAAAGGGTACAGAGGAGATTTACCAGGATGCTGCCTGGTTTAGAAAGTATGCATTATGATCAGAGATTAAGGGAGCTAGGGCTTTACTCTTTGGAGACAAGGAGGATGAGAGGAGACATGATAGAGGTGTACAAGATAATAAGAGGAATAGATAGAGTGGATAGCCAGCACCTCTTCCCCAGGGCACCACTGCTCAATACAAGAGGACATGGCTTTAAGGTAAGGGGTGGGAAGTTCAAGGGGGATATTAGAGGAAGGTTTTTTACTCAGAGAGTGGTTGGTGCGTGGAATGCACTGCCTGAGTCAGTGGTGGAGGCAGATACACTAGTGAAGTTTAAGAGACTACTGGACAGGTATATGGAGGAATCTAAGGTGGGGGCTTATATGGGAGGCAGGGTTTGAGGGTCGGCACAACATTGTGGGCTGAAAGGCCTGTACTGTGCTGTACTATTCTATGTTTTATGTTCTATGTTCTATCTATCATCCCGGCCTGAAATTTGCACTAAAAGTTGACCCAATTCTGTGTTTAATTTTTCGTTGGATAATTGGGAACTTAAACAAAAATTGCCATGGACCTGATTTGTCCTTGCCAGATTGTTAAACCAGTATAAAACAAGTAAAAACTGTCAACAGTGTCTGCTCTTGTGCTCTAAACATGCTTTAAAAAATAATTCCATCTGGAAGTTATGGCAAGACTTTGAATGCCCTGAGTACCTGCTGCACTTAATAAAGTGGCAACTGAGTGTGTATGTTCGTGGTCTTCTTTTGCGGTAGCCCATTCACTTCAAGGTTCGACATAATGTGCGTCAGAGATATTCTTCTGCATATCACTGTTTTAACGTGTGTTTACTTGAGTTACTGTCACCTCGCTGTCAGATTGAACCAGTCTGGTCATTCTCTTCTGAACTCTCTCACTAACAAGGCATTTCACCAACAGAACTGCCACTCACTGGATGTTTTTTTTTCCCCCACATGAGACTATGCTGTGTAAAAATCCCAAGAGATGAGCAATTGTGAGATACTCAAAGCATCCCGTCTGGCACCACCAATAATTTAATAGTCAAGGTCAATTAGATCATATTTCTTCCCTATTCTGGTGTTTGCTCTATCAACAGTTGAACCTCTTGACCATACCTGTATGCTCTTATGCATTGAGTTGCTATCACATGATTGGATGATTAGATATTTGCATTAACAGGTAGGAGTACTTGAAGCCGCTGAGTGTAATAGAGTATCTCAAAGCAAAAGCACAGGTGTATAATATAGGAAACAATAGCTGGAAGGTAGAGAATTGGGAAGCTTTTAAAATCCAACAGAATGAAACTGAAAAAGGAGAGAAAAGAATAAATATGAATGTAAGCTGGCCAATTATATAAAAGAAGACATCAAGAGTACTTCTTCAGATATGTAAAGAGTAGAAGAAAGGTGAGAATGAATATTGGACTGTGGGAAAATGACACTGGAGACGTAGTAATGGAGGACAAAGAAATGCCAGACAAATTTAGTAAGTATTTTGTATCGGTCTTCACTGTGGAAGACACCAGCAGTATGCCAGAAACTCGATGGTGTTTGGGCAGAAGTGAATGTAGTTGTTATTGTTAAGCAGAAGGTGCCTGGAAAGCTGAAAGGACTGAAAAGACCAACTGGACTACACCCAGGGTTCTGAAAGAGAAAGATGAAGAGATAGTGGAGGCATCTTTCAAGAATAACTAGATTCTGGACTGGTTCCAGAGGACTGGAAAAATACAATTGTCACTCCCTCTTTAAGAAGAGAGAAGAGGTAAAAGACCGGAAATAATTGGCTTGTTAACTTGACTTCAGCGGTTGGGAAGATGTTGGAGTCCATTATTAAGGGTGAGTTTTCAGGGTACCTGGGAGCGCATGATAAAATAGGCTAAAGTCAATATGGCACTGATTCTTGAGAATTGGGATAAAACAGGTTTTATCTTTGAAAAGGAAAACATTTTAATGTTAAGAAATCTAAACTTATATGATTATAGAACAAGGTCTCAGCAATCAAGCAATATTTCTGTGCAACCTCTTGATTTTGTAATTTTTTCATAAAACTTGTGTTTTTCCTGTCATTACTTAGTTTTTGTCAACACAGTCAGACACAATAAAAAGCTAATTATTCCTATTTATTTAGTCTTATATCGATTTAGAGGTTTTAAATCATTGTGTCTACACCATAGGTACACATATATGCTGTTAAAAGTTGAATATTCACTTTTGGTCATTTTTTATACTATTTCATGTGTACTCTTTTAAAAACTCTTACATTATGCAACTTTTATCATTAACATTAAATATACAAAATAACAATTTGGACATAAAAAACACATTTTTAATTTTAAAGAAGCAATTACTTTGACAAATCAACTGTTTTACATGGAAACAGAAAATAGGTGCAGGAGTAGGCCATTCGGCCCTTCGAGCCTGCACCGCCATTCAGTATGATCATGGCTGATCATCCAACTCAGAACCCTGTACCAGCCTTCCCTCCATACCCCTGATCCCTTTAGCCACAAGGGCCTTATCTAACTCCCTCTTAAATATAGCCAATGAACTGGCCTCAACTGTTTCCTGTGGCAGAAAATTCCACAGATTGGCAGAGAATTCCAATCTGTTTTGGAGGAACGGATTGTAAGCATATTAATTTAAAACAAAGAAAGTTCCATTTGACAGTGGTGACTGAGACCTGATGGAAGTGGCCATAACCTAATTACAACAAACAATTCCAACCTTTTCACCACTCAAGTCAATACTTCCTTGCTTAACAACTTTATTTAACAACTTGGTACAACAAATAGTAATTTGTCATGTACATTCTATCCTTCTGTAAATATTAACAATGGTAAACAGCAAAATAAAAACTAAAGTACAACTGCAATGTTTAAGCATAAACATCAGAAAACACACCAGGAACTAAAAAAAAAATTCCATCCATTTCTGGGCTTGAAAACCTTTGAAAACGTTCAGTCAGCTTTATCAGGAAGTAGACGATTAATATGCTCCTCCCCTATGAAGTCCATGACTTCAGCAGACAGGTGGTAGATCTCCCTCGTCCTGCTTGCATGACCCGGTGATGATGGCTTCATCAGTTTGACCAGAATATCTTCAACTGGTACGAAGCACATATCCTTTCCACCTGGTTTGGATTGAAGCGCCTGTTGGGCCCATGAGGGTGGAAAAACTCCGCTTGAACATCTTGATGAAGAGCACCCACAGTGACAGATTTTGCTAACCAACAATTTTGGTCATAAATGACTGCAAGCCAATCTCCACAATTAATGACATCAACAGATATATCTGTCGTAGTCCTGTCAGGACCACTCTGGGGCTCCTGCTCCATTTCCTCCATCAACATTGCCAAAGGCCCTCTGTTCTTTCCCATTGTGGTAGGGCCATCATTCTCCTCAGCCTGTACCCTGGCATGTGTATTTTCAGTCAACTGAAATGTTGTTGGGCTGAAACACTGGCACATCTGTGGCTCACTGCAGCAACATGACAATGATCTGCAATGGATGCTGTTTCCGTAAGGTATGACCTGATGGATTTTCCTCGTTGCTGGTACAGATTTTAGTGGTTGAGAAAGGAGTGCATCATATGTCTGCATGTCACCTTCAGCAATATGATAGAGTTGAGTACTGCAAAGGCTTCTCCCAACCATCTCATTGAAGATCTTGCCATCTACAATGTCATTCTCCCATAGTACAAGGCTGTCTGCAGTCCTTTTCACAGTTCCCCCAGTGCCATCTGGAGCTCCTTTCCCATGTAAAGTGGTGAAGAAGTTCCAGGTTGTTCTCTGGAAACCCAGTGTTGGAGGGACATTGTGGAGGAAAGAGAAGTTCTTCTTGTTTTTAGAACATAGAACATAGAACAGTACAGCACAGTACAGGCCCTTTGGCCCACAATGTTGTACCGACCCAATGTTGTACTGCTTGCTGGGGCCATCTGATCAAAATTGAATGGTATCAACTTTTGGAAATATTAAATGGATATCTCTGAGGACTGGTTCCATGTGAGTCCAAATGGCAGAAGCATCCTGTCACTTGGATTCTGATATTGTACAAAATCCTGCTTTCTCTTCTTTTGTGTAGTACATGCCAGTGTGCAGATTGAGCTGTGGGAGGTTCTGACCAAAATGGCATGACTGTACCTCGGAACTATATTTGCACTTCCATGCCTCAGAAAAGTCCACATGTACAATTATAGTGCTTTCAATGCAGTTCTGTATCATGCTCCTGAATTCCCTGGATTGGTTCTGAACCAAGCTCACGTGTTGTTGTTTCACTCTTTAGTTTGTCTTCATACAGTTTGGTGAGCTCTGCCAGTGTGCCATTGTGCTTTACAAGTCTTGTATTGTAGTGAATTCCATCTGCTGTTTGGTCCTGAACTCATTCCCATTGCTGCCACTCAACATCAGTTAACTCTTGCTGTGGGGTGGGAAGTGTGTGCTTGTGGAGACATCGGGAGCAAGAGCGCAGAAGACATGCATCGCTTGTCTGATAACAACACACGAGTTCAAAACTATCCTCCAATTTGCAAGACTTGACAATACCATATGTTCTCAGGACATCAAACATCAGCTTTGCATTTTCATGGTATTGGCATTGGCATGTCGTTCGATCTGATGATTTTGGTGCTGTGACATAGAATGGACGTAAAGCACAGAAGGATGAATTACTGAGTTTTACAGTTGGTTCCTTTTTGATGAACTCCCTGTGGAGGTTGAATATTGTGTCAGTCAGAATCATTCTCTGATGCTTTATTTTCTTCTGTGTTGTCATGTCCTGTTTGTCAGTCGTCATTCGTGCAGCATTATGGTAGAAATCCTGAACCATCTGGGTTATTGTTAGAATGTAAGTGGGTTTTTTGTCAGTAGTCCTTCCCTTTCGCAGTGTGTTGTATGTCAGCCCGGACTGCTTTGTCTGGTGTATTAGGCGATATTTCTTTAGAACCCTGCCTGACAGAGTCAAGTTCTTTAATGTTTGAGCAGACCTGTGGGGCAACTGTAAATTATTTTTGTTTTGATTAAATTCTTGAATGAGACAGTTGTGGAAGAGCAGGGTTTTCTTGATGGAAGGGTTTTTGAGCTTGCTTCCCTGTAACATCGGCTCTGTTTTGTTTTCTTGGTGATTCTTGTGTTTTTTTATTTCTGGTTTGCTCTCGTCACCAATGCTTTTCCAGTTTGTTCCTATCTTTTATCATCTCTTGGTTTACTCTTCAAAGCTTTCTTCTCTTTCAAGTATCTTGCTCTTGTTTTCTTTCTTTCCCTTTCCCCTGTTATAGACTGCCTACTGTGAGCTGGCTCCTGTATAGTCTGATCCAATGGACTATCTGGGGGAGTTTCTGGGTGTTCTGAGCCCTTTCTCTTATGCTCTCTTGACTCTTGCTGTCTACATACCGTTCTCGTACTCCTCTTTTCCCTTTCATTCAAATCACTGAAGTTTTTATCTTCCCATCCTCTACTCTCTTCTTCCATCTTTGCTTTTCCTTTCTTAGGTATTCCTCCTTTAACTCTGGCTCACTATATATTCCCTCTCTCTGCTTTTTTTGGTATTCCCTGTTTCTTCTCCTTCGCTCCTCCACTGATAGCTTCCTAAATTACATAAAAGGAAGGTCAGAATTTAATAGAATTACTATGAAATTGTGCAAAACTACTATGAATTTAATTATGTTTAATTTGGTGAAATTTTATAAAATGGCTATGAATTGGTGCAACTAAATTTATTTATGGTTTTAGTCATAGGGGATACATATAGTCAGGAAATACTTTAGGCCTGTGTGTAGAAGAAATAAAGGAGAAATTATATATATTATAAATAAAGAGGTTAATAAAACATTACAAGCCATATTACTATTTATTGTGATCATAAATTATATTCAAGCCTCCATTGAGGATGTTTTGGATGTTATTGTCAACACCGTCAAACAATGTGTCACCACCGTCAGAATGAAAACCTGAGGGTGTTGACGTTTGACGGTGGTGACAAAAACACACTTTTTTACATGACATACATGAGTTGTATACAAGAGCCATCTTGTTTTCCCTCTGTTGTTAGCTGCCTCTGGCCTCTACTTAAATGCATAAATTTAAAATAATTCTTTCTAAGAGACAGAATTATTTTAGAAAGTGACAGTGTTGACACATCATGGTTGTGACAGTAGCAACATCAATAAATATGTAAAAATTGTTGAAAAAATAGCAAACTTACAGGAGCTCGTTTGACCTTGCTGCATTTAGCAGATGTGGAGGGTGGAAAGGGGGTCCTCAGGAATATAGTTGACAATGTGGTTGCCTGATTTTATTGCTTTTTTATAAATATCTGATGGTGTTGACAAAAACTTGGGACACATTTTGAGCAACCACAAAATAAGAGTAAATATTGTTGAAAATTCACTGCTTTTAGTTTTAAAGAGGTTTTTCACTCTACTCTTTCATTTGGCGTACATATTATACATTTTAAATGATTTTTTCACACTTTTTATCAAATTGAAATGATAATCTCTTGTCTGAGGACAACTGATTTTGTGGGCTATCATATAATCATATACTTTATAAAATTGAAAACAAACATATGAAAAAATGTTGCATTTTTGCAAAAGACCCTCAGTTGATCAACCCTGATTATTTTAAATAAGAAAATGTTATTCATTTTCAACGGAATTAGCACTTTTCTTAGTGGGACATGTTTTCGCCGAAGTCTCAAGAATCAGTGATGGTTCCCTTCAGCGGAAATTTTGCCTAACAAATTTCTTGGATTTGTTTGAGGAAATAACAAGGATAGATAAAGGAGAATCAGTGGATGTTTTTACTTGGAATTTCAGGAGGCCTTTGGCAAGATGCCACACATGAGGCCACTAACGAAGATGGGACTCATAGTATTACAGGAAAGACACTAGCATGGAAAGAAGATTGGCTAACTGGCAGAAGCCACACAGTGGACATAAAAGGGGCCTATTCTGGGTGGCTGCCAGTAACTAGTCGTTTTCTGCAACGGTTGGTATTGGGACTGCTTCTTTTCAGATTATATGTCAACTATTTCAATGATGGACCTGATAGTTTTGTGGCCAAGTCTGCAGATGATACAAAGGCAAGTGGAGGAGCAGGTAGTGTTGAGAAAGTACGGAGTCTGCAGAAGGACTTAGGCAGATCAGGAGAATGGGCAAAAATGTGACAGATAGAATATAGTGTAGGGAATGCACTTTGGTAGAAGGAATAAAGTTACAGACTATCTTTTAAATGGGAAGAAAATTCAGAAAGTCAGAAGTACAAAGGATTTGGGAACATAGTTCCCTCTAAGCAGTGTGCGTGTGCGCACGCACACATTTTTCAACCAGCGCACAAAGGAAATTAATGTGTGCACAAAAGGTTAGTTACTTAAAATAATGTAGTAATTAATGATCATACTTATTGAAAATAATCTTTTAGCTAACTGTTTCAGTTAACTAGTTAGTTGGTTTTTCAAATACCACAATGCATGTCACTAATTTATGTCACCTCACCTTTCCTGTTCCGGTTCGTACAGCTACATCACGGTGGTAGCCATGTTTGGCGGACAGTGTTCATATCGTAAAGTTTACAAAGATCTGTTTCAAATCATGTAGATAGCTTCCTGTTTTTATTGGAAAAGATATTGATTCACTATGTCGAATTCAAAAGAAGCGAAGGGCGTGAAGCGCAAAAGAACTGCAAATTTGTTTGAAGTTGAATGGCTTAACAAAATAGTAGAAGCTGTTACACGGAAGGCTCATGAGGTCATGAACGTTCAGCTACGAGAAATATTTATGTATGATTCGGAAACTGGAGTTATCGGTTTGTATTGTCGTGATGCGAAAGTTGCGGGAGAATTTGCTAGTGGAAAGAAATGGGATGATATTTGGAAACTTGACTTTTTGAAGCGTCAATTGGCAAGTAAATCACATTTGGACGGTGTATAAAAGCTCAGGCAACAGAACCTTTCATTACCCGTTACAGGAGTGCTACGCATGTTACAGTTGAGTGCAGATGAGCGAGAGCAAAAACGATCAAACCCAGAGATCAAAGTTGAGGTACAAGAATGGTTGGCTTTTGATTTCTCCGCGATTGCAGATTGTGACTTCACATTTAGCGAGGAACAAGTTAATGCCTTATGCCTAAAATATCATGATTTTCTAGCTGAAAATATTGTAATGGTTGGACAGTTTAATGATTTCAGATTTTCTGTGCAAAAAAAATAAAATCCCAACCGATTTCAAACTTTTCTCAAATGGTGGCGTTTGTACTTCAAAATGAACAGTTTTGCGACCTTTCACCATTGATGGACATTGGGGGAACCTTTTTTGCATCTAGTGCGGACTGTGAACGAGGTTTTAGCCTAATAAATCAACTCAAAAACAAGCTGAGAAACCGTTTAGGTGAATGTCATTTGGATATGTTAATGAGAATCAAAAGCTATCAATTGGATGGAAGTTCTATTAGTCGAGATAGAGTTTACAAAGAATTGATAAATGCCGAAGACAGGAGAGAGAAAAAATAACTGTGACTTAAACATGATAAAAATTAAATATCTCCAACCTGATGTCATGAACACTGACTTCTCTAACTTCCCTTAATGCCCTTCCTCCCCTTCGTACCCCATCCCTTATTTATTTATTATTATTATCATTATTATGATTTTTTTCTTTCCCCTTTTTTCTCTCCTTTTTCTCCCTCTGTCCCTCTCACTATACCCCTTGCACATCCTCTAGGTTTTCCCCCCACTCCCCCTTTTCCTTCTCCCTGGGCCTCCTGTCCCATGATCCTCTCATATCCCTTTTGTCAATCACCTGTCCAGCTCTTGGCTCCATCCCTCCCCCTCCTGTCTTCTCCTATCATTTTGGATCTCCCCCTCCTCTTCCCACTTTCAAATCTCTTACTAGCTCTTCCTACAGTTAGTCCTGACGAAGGGTCTTGGCCCAAAATGTCGACTGTTCCTCTTCCTATAGATGCTGCCTGGTCTGTTGTGTTCACCAGCAGTTTTTGTGTGTGTGAGACTTAAATATGCATGTTATTTTGTTGTTATTCTGTGCAGTTTTATGTCAAATATTTTGTAAACACACATAAACTGTCCCATGTGTGCATTTAGTGCGAACATACTTTCGTCACAGGAAAAAAATTTGCACAACATAAGATTTTTGCGCACACTAAGTATTAAAAATTAGAGGGAACATTGTTTGGGAATCCTCATGTAAATTTCCCTACAGTTTAATGTGCAGGTTGAATTGGTGGTAAGGAAGACAAACGCAATGTTAGCATTCATTTTGCGAAGACTGGAATATAAAAGTAATGACGTAATACTGAGGCTTTATAAGGCATTGGTCAGACCATGCTTGGAGTATTGTGAGCAATTTTGTGCCCTTATCTGAGAAATCATGTACTGGAATTGGAGAAGGTCCAGAGGAGGTTCTCGAGAACGCAAAGGGCCTTGGGAATCTTCAAATTCCCTAAAGGGTAACTTACAGGTTGAAATCAACAAGGACAAGAGCTGAGCACAGGCAGATGTTTGGTGCCATCTGCCCGCATTTGACCAGTCTTTCTCTCTCTGTCGCTAGCTGCAGGAGTCTTAAGTCCAGGTTGTCAGGATTGATTGGCGAGGCTGTGGGCTTGTTTTTGGGGACTGTGAGGTTCATGTTGCACGTGTTCCTGGATTCTGGTTTCTCATTTTTGCTGTTTTTGAACAGTTTGATCGGGGTATCTATGCAGACGATGGCGCTTTGGTGAAGAACGGCACTGCGGCCTGCAGTGGCTAGTGGTGTGGCGAGGTATTGAAATGAAGCTGAGTACTACTGGTTTGATATTTGATATTCAATGTGTTGTTTGCTTGTTTTTTGCAGTTTGCTCATCTTTTTTCTCTTTGTCACGCGTTGGGTGTTTGAAGTTTTCTTGAACGGGTTCAGTGGTGCTTCTTTGTTTCATGGCTGCCTGCGGGAGGACAAATCTCGGTTGTATTCGGTATACATACTTTGATAATAAATGCAGGCCGTATCTTTGAGTTAGTGGTAAGGAAGACATATACAATATTAGCATTCATCACGAGAGGACTAGATTATAAAAGCAAGAATGTAATGCTGAAGCTTTATAAGACATTGGTCAGACCACACTTGCAGTGCTGTGAGCAGTTTTGGGCCATTTATCTAAGAAATGATATGTGTCATTGGAGAGGGTCCAGAGGAAATTCACGAGACTGATCCCAGGAATGACAGGAGTGCTTGATGGCTTTGTGTCTGTACTCGCCGGAGTTTAGAAGAATTAGAGGGGAATCTCATTGAAACCTATCTATACTGCAAGGGTAAAAAAACCCTGATGAGAGCTATTTATAGGCCTCCAAACAGTAGCCAGTATGTGGGATATAAATTACAATGAGCGATAGAAAAGCCATGTAATTAGGGCAATGTTATGATAGTCACAGGGGATTTCAATATGCAAGCAGACTGGGAAAATCAGGTTGGTGTTCCCATACCAGGCTGTAATGCAGCCAGTCAATACACTTTCCACTACGCATCTATAGAAGTTTGTCAAGGTTTTTGATGTCAAGCTGAATCTCTGCAGCCTTCTAAGGAAGTAGAGGGACTGTTGTGCTTCCTTTGCAATTACATTTATATAATGG
The DNA here is from genome assembly GCF_030028105.1 of Mobula birostris. NCBI lineage: Eukaryota > Metazoa > Chordata > Chondrichthyes > Myliobatiformes > Myliobatidae > Mobula > Mobula birostris. Next base: position 156,104,371 of record NC_092373.1, read on the forward strand.
GCCCAGGACAGGTCCTCTGAGATAGTGACACCCAGGAATTTAAAGTTACTGACTCTCTCCACCTCCAATCCTCCAATGAGGACTAGCTTCTGGACCTCTGATTTCCCTCTCCTGAAGTCTACAAAGAGTTCCTTGGTCTTACTGACATTGAGTGAGAGATTGTTGTTATGACACCACTCAGCCAGACTTTCAGTCTCCCTCCGGTATCATTAGTAAATTCTAACCTTCCATAGAGCCATAGAACCATAGAAACTACAGCACAGAAACAGGCCCTTTGGCCCTTCTTGGCTGTGCTGAACCATTTTCTGCCTAGTCCCACTGACCTGCACACGGACCATATCCCTCCATACACCTCCCATCCATGTATCTGTCCAATTTATTCTTAAATGTTAAAAAAGAACCCGCATTTACCCCCTCGTCTGGCAGCTCATTCCATACTCCCACCACTCTCTGTGTGAAGAAGCCCCCCCTAATGTTCCCTTTAAACTTTCCCCCCCTCACCCTTAACCCATGTCCTCTGGTTTTTTTCTCCCCTTGCCTCAGTGGACAAAGCCTGCTTGCATTCACTCTATCTATACCCATCATAATTTTATATACCTCTATCAAATCTCCCCTCATTCTTCTACGCTCCAGGGAATAAAGTCCTAACCTATTCAACCTTTCTCTGTAACTGAGTTTCTCAAGTCCTGGCAACATCCTTGTAAACCTTCTCTGCACTCTTTCAACCTTATTTATATCCTTCCTGTAATTTGGTGACCAAAACTGAACACAATACTCCAGATTCGGCCTCACCAATGCCTTATACAACCTCATCATAACACTCCAGCTCTTATACTCAAAACTTCGATTAATAAAGGCCAATATACCAAAAGCTCTCTTTACGACCCTATCTACCTGTGACGACACTTTTAGGGAATTTTGTATCTGTATTCCCAGATCCCTCTGTTCCACTGCACTCCTCAGTGCCTTACCATTAACCCTGTATGTTCTACATTGGTTTGTCCTTCCAACGTGCAATACCTCACACTTGTCAGTATTAAACTCCATCTGCCATTTTTCAGCCCATTTTTCCAGCTGGTCCAAGTCCCTCTGCAGGCTCTGAAAACCTTCCTCACTGTCTACTACACCTCCAATCTTTGTATCATCAGCAAACTTGCTGATCCAATTTACCACATTATCATCCAGATCATTGATATAGATGACAAATAACAATGGACCCAGCACTGATCCCTGTGGCACACCACTAGTCACAGGCCTCCACTCAGAGAAGCAATTTTCTACCACCACTCTCTGGCTTCTTCCATCGAGCCAATGTCCAATCCAATTTACCACCTCTCCATGTATACCTAGCGACTGAATTTTCCTAACTAACCTCCCATGCGGGACCTTGCCAAAGGCCTTACTGAAGTCCATGTAGACAATATCCACTGCCTTCCCTTCATCCACTTTCCTGGTAACCTCCTCAAAAAACTCCAACAGATTGGTCAAACATGACCTACCATGCACAAAGCCATGTTGACTTTCCCTAATAAGCCCCTGTCTATTCAAATGCTTGTAGATTCTGTCTCTTAGTACTCCCTCCAATAATTTACCTACTACTGACGTGAAACTCACCGGCCTATAATTTCCCGGATTACTTTTCGATCCTTTTTTAAACAACGGAACAACATGAGCCACTCTCCAATCCTCCGGCACTTCACCCGTAGACAGCGACATTTTAAATATTTCTGCTAGAGCCCCTGCAATTTCAACACTAGTCTCCTTCAAGGTCCGAGAGAACACTCTGTCAGGTCCTGGGGATTTATCCACTTTAATTTTCCTCAAGACAGCAAGCACCTCCTCCTTTTCAATCTGTACAGTTTCCATGGTCTCGATTCCCTCAATTCCATAGATTTCATGCCAGCTTCCTTGGTAAATACAGACGCAAAAAACCTATTTAAGATCTCCCCCACTTCCTTTGGTTCCACACAAAGCCGACCACTCTGATCTTCAAGAGGACCAATTTTATCCCTTACAATTCTTTTGCTCTTAATATACTTGTAAAAGCTCTTTGGATTATCCTTCACTTTGACTGCCAAGGCAACCTCATGTCTTCTTTTAGCCCTCCTGATTTCTTTCTTAAGTATTTTCTTGCACTTCTTATACTCCTCAAGCACTGGATTTACCCCCTGTTTCCTATACATTTCATACAACTCCCTCTTCTTCTTTATCAGAGTTGCAATATCCCTTGAGAACCAAGGTTCCTTATTCCTATTCAATTTGCCTTTAATCCTGACAGGAACATACAAACTCTGCACTCTCAAAATTTCCCCTTTGAAGGCTTCCCACCTACCAATCACATCTTTGCCAGAGAACAACCTGTCCCAATCCACGCTTTTTAGATCCTTCCTCATTTCTTCAAATTTGGCCTTCTTCCAGTTCAGAACCTCAACCCTAGGACCAGATCTATCCTTGTCCATGATCAAATTGAAACTAATGGTGTTATGATCACTGGAACCAAAGTGCTCCCCTACACAGACTTCTGTCACTTGCCCTAATTTGTTTCCTAACAGGAGATCCAATATTGCATCCCCTCTAGTTGGTCCCTCTATATATTGATTTAGAAAACTTTCCTGAACACATTTTACAAACTCTAACCCATCTAGACCCCTAACAGTATGGGAGTCCCAATCAATGTATGGAAAATTAAAATCCCCTACCACCACAACTTTATGTTTCCTGCAGTTGCCTGCTATCTCTCTGCAGATTTGCTCTTCCAAGTCTCGTTGACTATTGGGTGGTCTGTAATACAATCCCACTAATGTGGCCATACCTTTCCTGTTTCTCAGCTCCACCCATAAGGACTCAGTAGACAAGCCCTCTAATCTGTCCTGCCTGAGCACTGCTGTGATATTTTCCCTAACAAGCAATGCTACTCCCCCACCTTTCATTCCTCTGCCTCGATCACATCTGAAACATCGGAACCCTGGAATATTAAGCTGCCAGTCCTGCCCCTCCTGTAGCCAAGTTTCACTAATTGCTACAACATCATAATTCCACGTGTCAATCCACGCCCTCAACTCATCCGCCTTCCCCGCAATACTCCTAGCATTGAAATATATACACCTCAGAAGATTTTTACCACTACTCACAACCTTTCTATCAGCGGATTTGCTTAAACTTTCAACATCATTTATTTTCACCCCAGCCACACTGTCAGCTCTGGCACTCTGGTTCCCATCCCCCTGCAAATCTAGTTTAAAGCCTCCCCAATAGCACTAACAAACCTCTCTGAAAGGATATTGGTCCCCCTGTGGTTCAAGTGTAACCCGTCTCTCTTGTACAGGTCCCACCTGCCCCAGAAGAGGTCCCAATGATCCTGAAATCTGAAACCCTGCCCCCTACACCAGTTCCTCAGCCACTTGTTCCTCCTCCAGAGCATCCTATTCTTACCCTCACTGGCACCTAGCACAGGTAGCAATCCTGAGATTACCACCTTCGAGGTCCTGCTTTTCAACTTCCTACCAAGCTCTCTATACTCACTGTCCAGGACCTCTTCACACTTCCTTGCTATGTCATTGGTACCGATATTTTCCCCTTGATGTCTGACAATAAATCAGTGTCAGTTCACTCCTCATAGAAATTTATAGAATTCATGAATAGTCTTTAATATAAATCAAAGTGTGTTTGAAAGTATTTTTCCAAAGTATTTATAATTGATATTCATAATTGACACATCAGCTGTATTAACACCAAGCTCTCTAACACCTGGCCACTCATGAAATATTATGTAAAACATTCACTTCACATCGTTATTTTAATAAACAGTTAAGACAGCTTTGAAATTAGGAAAATATTTTGCATCACTAACCTATATTTTCTTATACCTCTACTTCAGAGAGTTCTGAGTTAAAATCCCACATCAGAAGCTTAAGACTGATAGTGGTACAGGACTGAGATAGATGCATACCACTGGAGGTTCTGCCTTTGAGATGAAATGTTGAACAAAGATGGATATAAAGGATGCCATGACTGTATTTCAAAGAAGAGTAGCAGGATTATTCATTAACCCCAGCTGATGATTATCTTGCTGGTAATATTAATGAGTCAATATTATATTGACTCAATGAGTCAATGAATGATATTACCTTGATTTGGTGGGAGCTTGCTATGTGCAACTTGGCTGTTGAGTTTCCAATACTTCAAAAGTTGACTCCATTCCAAAAAGTCGTACGTTTTGCGGTAAGCAGAGAGTCTAACTGATAGTGTATGAATCTAAGTTTTTCAAATTTTTACTGTATGTGTACAAGAAGACAGGAAAATAAGAACAGTAGCAAGCCACCAGACCCTGATGCGTGCTCCTCCATTCAATTTGATGACAGATGACCTGTCCTGACCTCAAATCCTCTTTTGTGCCCGTTCCCCATTCATCAGTCTTTCAAATATCTGTTTCTACTTTAAATATATCTAATGATCTGACCTCGTCCACCCTGGGAACAGCAGAGAATTCCAGAGGTTCACTTACCTCTGAGAGAAGCCAATTGTACAAACCTCAGTAGTAAATGAGCAGTCTTTTGTTGTGCCGTTGTATTCCTTTGTTCAATTCTCCCACTAAGAGAGTTTCACCATTTGCCTTATCAAGCATGTTATATCTTTAAATAAAATCATAGCTCATTCTTCAAACTCCAAGGAATTCTGTTGTTGAGAAATTCAACATCTTTCAGTATATAAGAAGGGAAAAAATGCAAAAAGCTATTTTAATTTCTGAGTGAAGCAGTATATCCTTTGCTCATTGATAGCACTTCACCCCATATAAGCACATCAAAGGCAAATACATTCTGGGTGCTTGCCAAGGGAAGCTCTTTATTGTCAACATATGTGACCTTTGCAAAAAGCTTTTTTTTCCTGCCCTTCCTCTTTACTTTGCCCCAGGTGGCTTTAAAGAGCCCCTGTTAATTAGAAGCATAAATTGCAAGCCTTTTCTGTTTAAGTCAGCATGTTGTATGGTTGACCTGGATATCGCACAGACGATTTTTTTTCACGAACAACCTTTTGGTACCGTTGCACAAAAGTACTATGTCAGTTCAATTCCTCTGATAACAACATTGTAAGGTATATGAAATGCTGCTTCAGCCTCAATTATTTCAAAAGATGGTTCATAATTTCCACATTGATGATGGTGGAGTGGGTACTGCAAGACAAATTCCATTGCTAGACACTTCCCATCTATTTAGTGAGGACAAAAGAGGCTGCAGATGCTGGAACCTACGGCAACAACCAATCTGCTAGGGAAACTCAACAGCTGAGCAGCAACTGTGGAATGAAAGAATTCCTTGTAGGCAGGATTTTATTAATAAGTCCTGCTCAACCCACTGAATTCCTGCAGCAGAGTGTCTGTTGCTCCATTTATTTGGTATTTGCTGCTCACAATATGCTCTCTATAATCAGGAGACCAGACCAAACTGAGATTGGGTGACATCCACGGAACACCTGCATGCACTCCTCAATTACATTCATTATCCATCACAGTTATAACTTAGCTGACGACATATTCTGCTGAAGTTCAAAATGGACTCAACTTAAAGCATCATCTTCTCTTTAGACTCAGGACAGTATAGCTTCTAAATTTAACAATTCAAATTACTCGCAGTTTGGACTTTTATTTAGCTTGTATTTCAGATCTCCAGTACCTGTAGCAGTTTCCTGTGGTAGATTGTGCATCTGAGAATTGTTAATGGTTGTTAGTGATGGGTTATTGCAGATTTACTGAAGCAAAAACACATTTTTAATGTGTAAGGAATTTACCTGATCCTAGCAGCATTTGGAATTAAGCAGTCACAGAGATATGTAGTATGGAATGAGAAATGTTTGCTCCTGTGTCTGTGCTGACTGTCCATCACCCTTTTACACGAATCATACTTTAATCCCACCTTCTCTTCTCCCCCCATTTTCATCAACTCCCCCAAGATTCTACAACTCAGCTCCACAATTTACAAAATTCAATTAATCTGCCAAGCTGCGTATCTTTAGGATGTGGGAGGAAAGTGGAGCACCAGAGGAAACTCATGTGGTCACAGCGAGAATGACAAACTCCATACGGCAGCAGCCAAATTTCAGAAAATCATTCGATGTATTGCCCTGCCTCAATTTGGTGAAGAATCTATTGCCTAATCTCTTCCACAGCACTGTTTTACGAAGTATTTTTCTACTTGTCTGATTCATTGGAGCTCCAAAGACCCTCAAGGAGCACAGCACGATTCAAAACAAAGCAGCACACTTGAGTGGCAGGCATCCTCAGAACCGCCATAAACATTCATTCCCTTCACCAATGGTAAACTGCTTCTTCAATACCGTTCTCTCAAAATGCATGGCAATCAATTGTCCAGGATATTCATTAAATACCGTAAGAACATAAGACATAGGAGCAGAATTAGGCTATCTGGTCCATCAAGTCTGCTCTGCCATTCCATCATGGCTGATTAATCTTCCCTCTCAACCCTATTCCTTTCCTTCTCCTCACACTTACAAACTAATTACCTATCAACCTCCACTTTAAATAGACTTGGCCTCAGCTGTTTATAGCAATGAATTCCACAGATTCATCATCCTCTCAGTAAAGCCATTCCTCATCATCTCTGTCCTAAAGCAACCTCGTTCTATACTGAAGCTGTGTCTTCTCATCCGAGACTCCCCTGCAATAGGAAACATTTTCTCCTCATTCACTCTATGTAGGCCTTACAATATTTCAATAAGAACCTTCCCTCATTTTTCTAACCTCCAACATGTGCATGCCCAGAGCCATAAACCATTCCTCATACATTAACCCGTTCCTTCCTGGGATCATTCCGTGAACCTCCTCTGGACCCTCTCTAGTTCCAGTACGCAATTTCTTAGATTCAAAGAATTCATAGTGCATTCTATAAATTATACAATCTTCAGATTTGTTTGCTTCCAGGCAGATGAACAGCAAGAGACCCAAAAGAATCCAATTAAAAAAAAGACTAACCCCAATGCTCACAGAGGAAGAGAAAAAAATACAAATCACGCAAACAAGAGCAAGCAACAACTACAGCATTCTGAACCAAATAGAGTCCTTAGATCCAAATCCCTAGAGCACCCCGGAGTAGTCCCAAAGCCTCAGTAGTTCTGGAGCCCAATACTCCAAGTGCAGTCTGGCCAATGCCTTACAAAGCCTCAGCATTACATTCAGGCTTTTATATTCTAATCCTCTTGGAATGAATGATAACATTGCATTTGCCTTCCTTTCTACTGACTCAGCATACAAGTTAACCTTCAGGACATCTTGCACTAGGATTCCCAAGTTTCTTGGCACTTTTGATTTCTGAATTTGCTCTCTGTTCAGAAAATAGTCTATGCAAAACCCACAACCTCCACCACCAAGAAGGACAAAGGCTTCAGGCCTCTAATTATGTATTCTTCTTTGAATTGCACAGTAGGAAACACATTACCATTCCATCATTGTCACTTGGCATTAATCTTGGAAATCCCTCCCCAACAGAAATGTGTTTTATTCATCTGCGAGACTGTAGGAAATTGAAAACTCAAGAGCAGTTAAGGATTGGGCAACAAATATTTTTCAAGCCTAGACTGTGAAAAATAATGCTTGTGAATATGTGGAAGAATGCTTAACGATTCCAGTGCAAAATCTAAATTTCTTTTGTATGGCTGCTTGTGGATAATTTGCATGAAAAGCAAAGGTTTATTATGCAGATTCAAATAACCATCTTATTATCCACTGGAATAAACAATAAAACTTGAAGATAAGTGAGAATAAAATGCCCATCTAAATGCCAAGGATTTAAAGACTGCAGCTAGCAAGTTATTTTCCAGCTGACAAGCTATGGTGACGAAGGAAATTCAGAAAATAGGACAAACATTAATTTCATCAGCAAATAAAAGGAAATGTCTGAAATTTTATTCAAATTGCTGTGATTTTTGAAGCAATTGTTCATTGTGTATATGGATGTGTTTGAAATAAAGCAAACAGCCATATCATGGAATTATTTCTCTGAAATTCTAATCAATTATACCCAGCTCACGAAAGCATGAAAAATCCTATTATTCAGCTTTATTGTAGTAAGATCTCAGTTCGTGAAGTGACACTGCATAAAAGCTGCCATGGCTTCATAGCAACATCCATTAAGATTCATTGCTCGCAATTGCACTGAAGATGTGGTTCCCTGTACGCAATGTTTGATCATATTAGCAGCCAAATGGTACAGTTATGTAAATGATACCTGTACATTTGGAGATGAAAAATTAGAAATAAAAGAAATTACAGGATTTACAAAGTGATTTGAAAATTCTAAGGACCCAATAAGAAAATATTATTGATATTTTGATTAATTCCGATATACAGCTCTATTTTTCTACATTATAACTCTAGTCATGGCTGCATTGATCCCCAGAAATAAGGAAGGATCTGATATCATCTCTGAGCATATTCATGTGATAACTAGAAATCAAACTATGTAATTCATCCAACATAGGTAAGTGCACATGTGATACTACGAATGAGGTTGAATATACTAACATGGAGAATTTTCGGTTGAAATCACACCTGCCAATATAAAGTACATAGATGAGACATCATTTCATCAGCAATACAGGTGATTCTCTGCTTTCCTTCTCATATCTGGAACTTTGACAGGAAATGTGGAGCATTATTGATTTATGCAGCCAACAATGAGCAAGCAAACTTATAAATTGTGATTAAAACATCTGACATAGTTCCTGTCTCATCTCAGTGACTTGAGTATGAAGATCACTTCTGTGTTTATGGATTGAATGTTGGTGTGTTATGACAATATGCAATCAGACTATAATTCAGCTGTGCAAAGATCTGTGAATCTTGAGATCGCAGAAGCCATTACTTGTGGATTTTAATCCAAGATTTAAAATGCAAGTGGGCCCTGTCAGGACTTTCTGAGGATCTTGATAATGTTTGGGTTATGAAGCACTTGGCAAGAGCCAATAAAAATAAATTCGAGTTAAGTGGAGCCATGGTGCAAATGCGCCAGGGTTGGAGTGGGGAGCAGAGGGTTGACTCAAGGAGATTTTGCAAAAAGATGAGAGATTAAGGTAAATTTCTGGTAATTCTCATTCTCTCTCCCTCTCCCTCTCCCTCTCTTTCTTCACAGAGCAGTAGGAATGACAATCTGGGCAGTGGAATGCTCCTCTTGTGGGATATGGAAAGACATGGAGATCTCCAGTGTCCTTGACTACTACACCTGCAAGAAGTGCATCCAATGCTGCTTCTTACAGACTATGTTAGGGAAGTGGAGCTGGAGCATAAAACCATAAGACCATAAGACAAAGGAGCAGAAGTAGGCCATTCGGCCCATCGAGTCTGCTCCGCCATTTTATCATGAGCTGATCCATTTTATCCTATTTAGTCCCACTGCCCCGCCTTCTCACCATAACCTTTGATGCCCTGGCTACTCAGATACCTATCAATCTCTGCCTTAAATACACCCAAGGACTTGGCCTCCACTGCTGCCCGTGGCAACAAATTCCATAGATTCACCACCCTCTGACTAAAAAAATTTCTTCGCATTTCTGTTCTGAAAGGGCGCCCTTCAATCCTGAAGTCATGCCCTCTCGTATTAGACTCCCCCATCATGGGAAACAACCAGGATGACCTTCGGTCCATTTGGGAGATTGACAGGAGATACAGGGAGGTAGCTACATCTGGGGTGCAGGACACAATTAACTAAGTGACAATCAGGAGGGGGAAAGGGGAGTTTAGTGCAGGGTACCCCTGTGGCTATACCCCTCAATTACAAGTATATTGTTTTGCATACTATTTGGGGGAATGACCTAACTAAGGAAAGCTTTAGGCATTCAGGTCTCTGGAACTAAGACTGGCTCTGTGACTCAGAAAGGAAGGGGGAGAAGAAACAAGCAGAAATATTAGGGGATTCATTGGCTAGGGAACAGACAGGAGGATCTGTGGATGAGAATGAGATTCCTGGATGGTATTTTACCTCCCAGATGCCAGGGTCAGAGACATCCTGGATCAAATCCATGGTTTTCTGAAGGAAGAGTATGAGTAGCCATAAGTCATGGTCCACACTGGTACCAATGGCATAGGCAGTAGGGGTGAGGAGGTCCTGCAAAGTGTGTTCAGGGAGTTAGATGCAATGTTAAAGGACAGGACCTCCAGGGTGGTGATCTCAAAATTGCTAGTGATGCTAGGATTGTAGGAAAGGCAGATGAGCTTAGAGCATGGATCAGCATGTGGAATTTTCACATTGTCGCCATTAGTGAGACATGGCTGCAGAAGGCCTGATCAATTTTCTGGGGTTCTGATGTTTTAGACATGATAGAGATGGAGGAGGGGTGTTATCGCTCCTCAGGGAAAATGTTACGGCAGTGCTCCATGCTCAGACAGGACAGACTGGGGGGCTTATCTACTGAGGCTATATGGGTGGAACTGAGGATTAATAAGGGGCTGACCTCATTAATGGGATTATATTACAGACCTCTCAATAGTGTTGGGCACGTGGCCAAGTGGTTAAGACATTCATCTAGTTATGTCAAGGTCGCTAGTTCGAGTCTCAGCTGTGGCAGCGTGTTTGTGCCCCTGAGCAAGGCACTTAATCACACGTTGCTCTAGTCTGTGCGAGGAGTGGCGCCCCACACAGACTTCCAATCTGCACCTTGTAAGGCATGAAAATGCCTGACGCAGGCCTCTCATGGTCTGAGTCGACGTTCCCTCCCTCCCCCCTCAATAGTCAGTAGAAACTAGAGGAACAAATTTTTACAAAGGTTACAGACTGTTGGAAGAAAAATAAGGTTTTGATAGTAGGTGGTACTAGGACTTCCATACTTTAAAAGGACTGGATGAGAAAGTGTTTGTCAAATGTGTGCAGGGAAGTTTTCTTAATCAATATACAGAGTTCCCAACAAGAGAGAGCACAATACTGGATTCCTGTTTGAAAACGAGTCAGAAGTATGCATAGGGATATACATTAGATCTAGTGATCATAAGTTACTGATTTCATGACAGTTATGGAGAAGAATAGAACAGGTCCTTAGAGTGTGATTCCAAATTAGAGGAAAGCCAATTTTGACGGCATCAGAAAGGATCTGGCAGGAGTTGGTTGACTGCTGAAGTGATCCCAATGGTTCAGGTACATGAATCCTTGTCCTCTGCACCAGCTCCTCAGCTGCAAATTCATACAGCCTATCTTTCTATTTCTGCCCTCATTAGCACTTGGCAGCTGAAGTAAACTAGAGACTGTTACTCATGAGGTCCTCTTTCGTAACTTAACTTTCATAACTCCCTATGCTCATTTCACAGAACCTTGTCCCTTATTCTAGCTATGTCCTTTGTCCCATCATGTAAAATGACTTCTAGATGTTCCCCATCCTGTCTGAGAATTTTCTGCAACTGCTCAGAGATATTCTTGACCCTGGCACCATCCTGACATCTCCTCTGCGGTCTCAGAATTTCATGTCCATTCATTATTGAGACCCCCATTACTATCGCCCTTTTTGACAGCACTCTTCACTGCTGACCCAGTCAAGGTTCAAGAATCCTGACTATTGCTGCTGTCCCCTGAAAGAACATCCTTCTCAACAGTATCCAAAGAGGTACACCTGCTGGTGCTGGAATGGCCACAGGGGGAACCAAACACTGACTAAGCCCCTTACTTTTTCTAGTAGTCACTCTTCCATCAGAAACCTGTACCTTGAGTGTGAGCACCTCAGTAAAAGTATCACCTACGATTCTTTCAGCTTCCCAGATGACCCTGAGTACATCCAACCCAACCTTCAGATCCAGTTCCTTGGCCCAGTCTGTCAGAAGCTACAAATGGGTGCATTTCTCACAGATGCAATCATCAGGTTCATTGTGAGGACTCCTGAATTACCACATCAGTAGGAGCAGTCCACTGCCCTAACTACTATCCTGCCTGCACAGAATCAATGGCAATGGAGCAATTAGTGTAACACTACTACAACCTGGGGTGTCAGAGTCGGAGTATGGAGTTCAATTCTGGCACCGTCTATAAGGAGTTTGTACATTCTCCCCATGATCACATGGGTTTCCTCCAGGTGCTCCAGTTTCCCCTGACAGTCCAAAGATGTACTGGTTAACAGGTGAACTGTTCATTGTAAATTGTCTTGTGATCAGGCTAGTGTTAAAATAGGTGGGTGGCCAGGCAGCATGGCTTGTTGGGCTAGAATTTCCTGTTCTACACTCTATCTCTAAATAAACCAAAAATAAATAAATCCAGTACTAATGTTCAACAACAAATTGAAAACTTACTTGGTTTTACCTCCGCTTCCTTACTAAAGGCTTTTAAAAATCCCCTCTCACTCCTAATATCTGGGCCACATACTCAGCCTCCTCATGCTGAAACACAGACCACACTCACAATGGCTGCACCGAAAGGGGGACTTCCAGGTGCAGGTGTTCCCATGTTTTTGCTGTCTTTCTTATTCTAGCTGGTAGAGGTTGTGCTCTCTAAATTCTCTAAGCTCTCTAAGTGACTTTTGCTGAGTTGCTGCAGTGCATCCAGAAGATGGTACAAATTGTAGGCACTGCACATCAGTGGTGAAGTTAATAAGTGGTTGTGGATGGGGTGCTGATCAAGCAGGGTGCTATGTTTTGGATGGTGCAGCCTTTTTTGAGTGTTGTTGCAGCTGCACTCATCCAGGCAAATGGTGAGTATTCCTTCACATTCCTGATTTGAGCCCTGAAGACGGTGGATAGGTTTTAGAGAAAGAAACACACAAAATCCAACACTACCCAATCACTTTCTCATTCTATCAAGTGTCACTTCTCTCAGCTACAACAGAATCTGCACATCCCACAAAGCTCTTCAGCCACCTCAGCATCAAGGAAACTGTGGAGAAGCAAGTAAATTGGTTTATTATTGTCACAAGCACTGAGGTACAGTGAAATATTTTATTTTGCATGCCATCCATATAGGTCATTTCTTCACACCGGTGCTCTGAAATGGTATGATGGAAAATAAGATCAGAATGCAGAATGCAGACTTACAACTCCAATGGACTGCCTAAGGAAAATTGGTGTTCTGGGCCAAACAGCTACACGATGCCCATTTTGAAAATCAGCCATTCCAAACATTGTACCTTGGTGGGGGTGGGGAGGGATGGAGTCAAGAATGAGTCAGGGAGGGACAAGGAACTAGAAATTCTTGTCCATCTGTGTATCATGTGTAAGATGCTGATACAAGCACAGTATCCATCAATATTCTACAGAGAGCTATTTTTATACAGCGGTCTGGAATCCTCTTCAGTTCAATAGACTACCTTATTCTGGACAAATTGAAATATGAGAGAGCAGATTACAAAATTTGTTCACTACCTCTCCTTTAACATGCTCTCCCTTAAACACATTAGAAGACTAATTTCTTCCTCTGCATTCTATGCCCTGACAAACAAACCAGACTCTAATTGGTTATTGATACTGGATTTTCCACCCATCTAATTCAGCCCACATGTTCACTACTGAGAAAGGATAAACTTATCTACCAGCTTCCTGCAAGCATGAAAACCCTTGATCATGTTTAATAGCATGATTTCAAATGATTCACTCCCACAATATCATTCCGCTTATGTGCAAGCAGAAGAAATGATTCATTAAGCTGATGTTAGGTTTTTTAAAATGTTGGCATAAAGAAGGGTCATGTTTCAAAAGATAATGCCATCAAGAAGAAGACCATAAATTACTTGATGATATTTCATTTTACAAATCACTTCATTCTGATTTCAGCTTTACAAGTAAAATGAAAAGGGATAAATAGAGATGCCTCACATTATTCATTTGAATGGTATCAACCACCCAAGATCTCAATTAAGTAAAAGATGTTTCTTATTTTCAGTGTAATCCACAAATCCTAGTACTTCCTGGAATACAATGGTTACTCTGTATTGAAGTACTCTAGCTACAAGTATCCACTCATCTCAAAAATAATCAACTGTCACATTGTTCAAGGTACAAATAATGTATCTTGCTGTTTTCTAAAGAATTACTAACTGAAGCAATAAATCCAACTGCTTTCTCACAGTGGTTATCTTCAACAGTTACACAGAAAACAGCACAGTATATCCGTACATTTAACCTACTCCAAGATCAATCTAACTCTTCCGTCCCACATGGCCCTCCAATTTTCTTTCATCCACATACCTCTCTAAGAATCTCTTAAATGTCCCTAATGTACCTGCATCTACAACTACCCTGTGAGTATGTTCCATGCACCCACAACTCTTTGTGCAAAGAAACTTATCTCTGACATCCCCCTTATACTTTCCTCCAATCACCTTAAAGTTATGCCCCCTCATATTAGACATTTCTACTCTGTGGGAAAAAAATCTCTGACTATCTACTCTGTCTATGCCCCTTACCATCCTTTGTATAATGAGAACTGAACTCAACACCCCAGGTGTGAACTGCATCATTACCTCAATTCCCCAACAATAAAGACCAAAACACAGTATGACTTCTCAACCATACTATCAACTTGGGTGCCAACCAAGCAGAATACAGAATTGTATTCCAGGCAGAATACACCCCATCTAATATCACCCTTTGCCTTCTGTGGGTAAGCCAATTGTGAATCCATACAGCCAAGCTTCCATGTATCCTACGCCTCCTCACTTTCTGAATGAGCCAACCATGGGAAACCTTGTCAAACACCTAACTAAAATCCATATACTCAACATCCACTGCTCTACTGTCATCATTTTGCATTGTCACTTCATCAAAGAATTCAATCAGCCTCACTTGGCAAGACTGGCCCCTCACAAAGCCATGCTGACTACCTCTAATTGGACAATGTTACTCCAAATGTTTGTAAATCCTGTCACTAAGAATCTTCTCCATTAGTTTGCCCACGACTGACATAAGACTCACTGGTTTATAATTCCCAGGATTATTCCTATTACCTTTCTTGAACAAAGGAGTAACATTTGCCACCTTCCAACCTTCTGGTGTTATTCCTATGGCCAGTGGGGACAGAAAGGTCATTGTCAAAGGCACAGCAATATTTTCCCTCTCTTCCCTTAGTAACATGGGACTTATATATCCTAATGTTTTTCAAAACTTTCAAAACATTCCTTTTCTTAATGTTGGCATGTTCCAGTGTGTCAGCCTGTTTCACACTGTCCTCGCATTTGTTAACCTCTCTCGCACTGGTGAATACTGCAGCAAATTATTCACTAGGGATTGACCTTACTTCCTCTGACCCTAGGCTTACATTTCCTCCTTTACCCCTGATTGGTTCTACCTTAACTTCAACCATCTTCCTGTTCTTCACATATGTGTAGAATGCCTTGGTCTTTCTGTTAATCCTATTCACCAAGGCCTTCTCATTTCCCTTTTTAGCTCTCCTAAGTCTATTCTTAAGCTCATTCTGATGCTCTAACTTCCTAAATCTTAAGTATATTTCTTTCTTCCTCTTGACTGGTTGTTCCACATCTCTTGACAACCGTGGTTCCTTCACCCAAATCCTTTTCTTTCCAGAACCCCATGCAAGTGGTCCCTGGACACCCTCAATATTTCCATTGTGCATTTTCTTGAAAACACCTGCTCCCAATTTACACTCCCAAGTGGCTTCCTAATGGAATCATAATTCACACTTCCCCATTTAAATGATCTCCCATTCTATCTGCTCTTATCCCTCTCCAAAGGCTATGGTAAATGTCAGGGAGTTGGGGTCACTGTCTCTGAAATGATCACCCACTGATAAATCTGTCATCTGACCAGGTTCATTGCCTAGTAGCAGATCCAGTATGGTCTCTCCTCTAGTCAGCCTGTCTACATATTGTATTAGGAATAATTTCTAGACCCACCCAGCAAATTCTGCCCCATCTAAACCTTTTGCACTGAGGATGTACCAATCAATATTAGGGAACTGGAAGTCACCCATGACAGCAAACATGGTTTTCTTTTGCACCTTTCCAAAATACGGCTGGTGACCTGCTCCTCAGTGTCTCTGTTGCAAATGGGGGAAGGATGGTGCCTATAGAATATTCCCAATAGAATATTTCTGAGTTCTACACACACTGACTCAGTAGACAATCCCTCCACAACATTCTTCCTTAATGCAGCTGAAGAGGGTTGTAGTAGGAAGGGATGTGGGGGTACAAGTACACTGTTCTCTGAAACTGGTGACACAAGCGGACAGGATGGTGAAGAACAGGTTTGGCTCATTTGCCTTCACCAGTCTCGCCACCGAGTCCAAGAGTTGGGATTTCATGTTATTGCTGTACAAGGCATTGCTGAGGCCACAGTTGGATGCATTATGTGCATTTGTGATCACCTAGCATGTCATTAGTCTGAAAAGGATGCAGAAAATATTTACAAGGATATTACTGGCACTGGAGAGCTTGAGTTATAAGGAGGGATGAGTTACGATAGCGTTATTTTTCCTTGGAGAGTAGGAAGCTGAGAGACTGACCTTACAGAAGTATATAAGATCACGAGGGACATTAGGTAAAATGAATTTTCACTCTGTTTTCCTCAGGGAAGGAGAATATAAAAATAGAGGACATAGATTTAAGAGGGGTAAGATTTAAAGGGGATTTGAGGACAATTTATTCACACAGGAGGCAGTAGGTATATGGATCAAATTGCCAGAGAAAGTAGTAGAGGTGGGTACAGTTATAATTTTGAAAAGACATTTAGCCAGGTACATGGATTGGAAGATTTAGAGTGCTATGAAGCAAATGCAGATAAATGAGACTAGCTCAGGTAGGCTGCTTGGTTGGCTGGATGGTTATGGCTGTAGGGCCCATTTCTATGCTGTATAACTCTTACTCTGTGACTCTGTTGAGATCTTGGACACATCTGTATGGGCACTAGATTAAATTAGATTAGATTTATTTGTCGCATGTAGATTGAAACATCAGAATATACAGTGAAGTGTTTCATTTGTGTCAACAACCAACGCAGTCTGAGGATATACTGGGGGTAGCCCGGAAGTATCACCATGCTTCTGGTGCCAACATAGCATGCTCATAATTTACCAAGCCTAACCCGTACAGTATGTCTTTGGAATGTGGGTGGAAACCAGAGCACCAGGAGGAAACCCACGTGGCCATGGGGAGAACATACAAACTCCTTATAGGCAGCACCCCAATCTTCCAATTGCTGGGAGTGTAAAGAATGCTAACTACTTTGCAACCACGTGGCCCTAGGTTCTATGGTGCTAAAATACTCCTTTGCCATTGGCACAAACTTTCTGTCTCTCCTGTAACAGCCATTGAAATATCCATTAAAGTGATAATGTCAATTAGTGTAATTACAGTTAAGGTTCACAGCTCTTGACAGCATTAATGTTGTGGCTATGGTTCAATGCATTGTAATTCCTAATTTGCACATTCAGCAGTAAACATCATAATAAAGTGAAATGGAAAACAGTGCAGCTGCAGCAGAATGTAATGTCATGAGATCTGCTTAATTACTGTTTAGAACAAAATGTTTAGAGTCAGTTTCAGGATCCAAGAAATTAAATGAGCAACTGGAGTTATGTATTTCTGAACCAATGAATTATGAACCAAAAGATCCAGAAAACTCAAGAAAAATATTGAATGTTCTTTTTGAATAAAACTCAGTATAATTAAGGAGGTGTAAAGAGATAGATGTGAACTCAATGTAGCATTACCTCATCTGTCCAAAATTTTAACCATTGTAAAACCATTGAATTTAGCACCTGTCAATCAAGCTATTGGATCTAATTGTCTAGTTTGATGATGTGGTTAGAGACGTAGACTTTGTAAATATCTGCTAGCACATTTTTTCTGAGTGCATCATTAAATAAACAGGGCTAGTGTCCTTTCACTGTCACTATCACAATAGCAACCTGGTAATTTGCACCATTTTCTAACAGTAAAGCCATTTCAGAATCTTGACAGTTTGGCTATTGGTTTACTCATTCAATGAGCCTGTACCAATCATCCGGTACCAAGGAATGCGTCCTTCTTATTATAGATATATAGCATCTTCTAATGAGACTGCAAAGAACTTTGTAATCACAAAATACTCTGCAGATGCTGGGGTCAAAGCAACACTCACAACACGCTGGAGGAACTCAGCAGGTCAGGCAGCATCCGTGGAAATGATCAGTCAACGTTTCGGGCCAAAACCCTTCATCAGGACTGAAGAGGGAAGCGGCAGAGGCCCTATAAAGAAGGTGGGGGGAGGGTGGGCAGGAGAAGGCTGGTAGGTTCCAGGTGAAAAACCGGTAAGGGGAAAGATAAAGGGGTGGAGGAGGGGAAGCAGGGAGGTGATAGGCAGGAAAGGTGAAGAAGGAATAGGGGAAAACACAATGGGTAGTAGAAGGAGGCGGAACCATGAGGGAGGTGATAGGCAGCTGGGGGAGGGGGCAGAGTGAAATTAGGGATCGGGGAAGGGAGGGGGAAGGAATTACCGGAAGTAGTGGTCAAATCACATCCTTTGTTTTTGTTATAGAATTCTGTTGCAGCATATATGTATTCTATCTTGTGTTTCAAATATGAAGTATCCCACTAATTAACTACTGAAAATTTAAAGCTCCGAGCTATATATTAGTATGCTATACATATCAGCAAATAGTGTTTTCTTTTCAATAGTATGTCTCAGCCATGCGAGTGTAGACAGAAAGTTCATGGAATACTTGAGACAGGTGGGCCCATTAACAGCAGAGGTTTATGTGTCCTACACATCCGATAATGGATAAATAGACTTGCGAAATAAAACTAATTTATAGGAGATGGCAACTATTTAAATATTTCTCCTTTTGCGAGTAATTGTTTCATTTATAAGAAAGTCTGCTATGTGTGTCTTCTGTGTCTTATCAAGTTTTCTACATTTATAAAATTATTCAAATAATTCATCATTAGAGCTCCAACAGCTCAAATTTTTTTCATTTAAGTCTATTTTCAATACATATCCAGTAAAGTAGAAACATCTTGTTAAAAGTAATTCTTTTTTATGCAGCTTCAGAATGACTCAAACATTTTAATGTCTCTGTCTTCTATACACTTCCTTGCTAATACATAGGCACTGTTCTCTTTTTGACAGTATGTATATAAAAGCTGATGAGCATGCAGGATATTTATTAATGATCAGATGTTCATGAGAATGAATTCAGCAGGTGCGGCAACACAGTGCTATATATTTCAAACACACAAACCTGTGGATGATGTGGTAGCTTTGTAGGTAATCCAGAGCTAATGCCAGTTCACACACATACAGCTTCACTGCTTCTTCCTTGAAGTGCACATTTTGCTGTAAATGATATCGTAAATCTCCACCCAGCAGCAGATCTACCACCATAAACATATCTTCCTCATCTTGAAATGAGTACCTATAAGAAAAAAAACTCTTCTTTTAAAGTCAGAATGTGTAGAGTACGAGCGTAACCTCGTTTCTTAAACAGAGATTCACTTCCCAGTGAAATTGTAAAGCAATGGAATTTGTGAATTAAGGGAGGTTTGTTATCAAAAGATGAATTAAAAAAAATACTCCCAGTGTTACTCAAGAAGCTACAAAATCAGATGTTAAATAATAAACATGAAAAAGTCTGCAGATGCTGGAAATCCAAAGCAACACACACAAAATGCTGGAGGAACTCAGCAGGACAGGCCGCATCTATGGAAATGAATAGATAATCAACAGTTTAGGCTTCTGGACTGAGAAGGAAGGAGAAATATACCAAAATTGAAAAGTAGCAGAGGGGAAAGAGGCTAGCTGGAAGTGATAGGTGAAGCCAGTTGGGTGGGAAAGGTCAAGGGCTGGAGGAAAAGAGATCTGACAGAAGAGTATCATGGACCATTGGAAAATTGAAAGGTGGAGGGGACCCTGGGGATACAACAGGTAGGGGAGAAGAGGTAAAATGTCAGAGTGGGTAATAAAGGAGGAGTGGAAAATTTGTTTATTGTAAGGAGATATCAACATTCATGTCATTAGGTTGGAGGCTACCCAAACAGAATATAAGGTATCGCTCCTCCACCCTGAGGGTAGACTCATCTTGGCACAAGAGGAGGCCATGGACTGACATGTTGGAACAGGAATCAAAATCAGAATTGAAGTGTTTGGACACCAGTAAGTCCCACTTGTGGTGGATGGTGCAGAGGTGCTCGATGAAGCAGTCCACTAATTTACAACGGGTCTCACCAATGTAGAGGAGGCTGCACCGGAGACAATAGACGACCCAGGCAGATTCACAGGTGAAGTGTTGCCTCATCTGGAAGGATTGTTTGAGACCCTGAATGGAGGTGACGGAGGAGATGTATGGGCAGGTACAGCAGTTAGGCTGCTTGCAGGGATAAGTGTCGTGATGGAGATTAGTAGGGACGGATGAATGGACAAGGGAATTGTGAAGGGAGCAATCTCTGTGGAAAGCATGGGTGGGGGAGGAGGTAAAGATATGTTTAGTAGTGGGATCCCTATGGAGATTGAAGCAAAGTTGAGGAGGATAATGTGTTCAATGCGGAAGCTGATAGGACAGTAGATAAGGACAGGGGGATCTCTATCACTATTGAGGCAAGCGGGAAGATGGGGTGAGTGTGTATGTATGGAAAATGGAGGAGATGCAGGTGAGGGTAGCACCAATAGTGGAGGGAGGGAATTCCTGTTCCTTAACCCTGTTCTCTGATGTCCTGGAATGGAAAGATACGTGCTGGGAACAGACATAGCAGAGGCAAAGACACTGATAAAAGGGAATAGCATTTTTACAGGAGATAGGGTGACAAGAGGTATAATCAAGATAAAAGTAGGAATCAGTTTGTTTATAAAAGATTTCAGTTAACAGTTTGCATCCAGTGATGGAGACAGAGAGATTTAGGAAGGGGAGAGAGATTTCAGAAATGGGCCATGTAAATTTAAGGGCAGGGTTGGAGGCAAAGTTGATAAAATTGACGTGTTCAGCATGGCTGCATGAAGCAGCACCAATACAGTCATCAATGTAGCAGAAGAAAAGTTGGGGAGTATAACCAGGGAAGGCTTCAAACATGGATTGTTCTATGTATTCAACAAAGAGACAGGCATAGCTGGGGTCCATGCAAGTGCCCATGGCTACCCTTCAAGTTTGGTGAAAATAGGAGGAGCCAAAGGAAAAATTGTTTGGTGAAAGTGGGGTGGTTAGGGACAGAGAATTGAAAGTTACTGAGCAGATCAAGGGCATGAGAAGAGTCATGGATCTAGGTGGGAAGAGACTGAACCAAGGGGGATAGAGTGGTTTCAAGATACGAGGACACAAATTCAGTGGGGCAGGAGCAGGTGGAGACAATGGGCCTACATGGACACTCCAGCTTGTGGATCTTGGGTAGGAGATAGAAGTGAGCAGTACGAGTTAAGGGATCTATGAGTTTGGTGGCAGTGGATGGGAGCTCTCCAGAGTGGACGATGTCAGTGGCAGTGTCGGAGAAAATTTTCTGTTCTAGAGTGAGATCTGCTTCGAGGGGTAGGTATAAGGAGATATCTGAGAGTTGCTGCCTGGCCTTGAGGTCAGTGTGTCACACTCCAACAGCACCCCTTTTGTCTGCAGGTTTGATGGTGAGGTTGGGATTGGTGTGGAGAGAGTGGAGGGCAGTGCCTTCTGAGAGGGTAAGTTGGAGGAGGAGAGAGGAGTGCTCAAGTTGAAATGGTTGCTGTCTCATCAGCAGTTCGAGATGAGAAGATACAGAGCAAGCAGAGAACCAGAGCGGGGTATCAAAGAAGAGGAGGTTTGAAGACAGGAAAAAGGGTCATCAGAGCGGGGTGTGGAATTCCTGCCAAACAAATGGGCTCAGAGACAGAGGTGAGGATGACAGAGGTGGCAGGCACGTTCAAAGGAGGACAAAGGTGAGGCCTTCACTGAGGACAGAAGTTCTGCCAAGAAGGGAAGATTGGAGGAATTGTGAAGACATGGCACAGATTAGAATTGGGATCAGAGGGGGCAGGCAAGTTGGTGGTGTCAGAGGCGAGAGGAAGGTTGGGATGGGGGGAAGCAGAAGGCTCCAAGGACCCAAGAGCTGACGGTGGGGCCTGAGAGATATGGGGTTAAATAAATATTTACAGCTTTATATAAATATTTTAAGATATTAACAATGTGAACTCTCAGTCCATAAGACCATAAGACAAAGGAGCAGAATTGGGCCATTCAGCCCAATGAGTCTGTTCGGCCATTCCATCATGGCTGATCCCGGATCCCAGTCAATCCCATACACCTGCCTTCTCGCCATATCCTTTGATACCCTGACTGATCAGGAATCTATCAACTTCTGCCTTAAATATATCCACAGACTTGGCCTCCACCACAGTCTGTGGCAGAGCATTCTACAGATTGACTACTCTCTAACTGAAAAATTCCTCTTTACCTCTGTTCTAAGAGGTCGGCCCTCAATTTTGAGGCTGTACCCTCTAGTTCTGGATATCCCCACCATAGGAAGCATCCTCACTACATCCACCCTATCTAGTCCTTTCAACATTCAGTAGGTTCCAATGAGATCCCCACCCCCATCCCTGCATTCTTCTAAATTCCAGTGAGTACAGGCCCAAAGCTGCCAAATGCTGCTCATATGTTAACCCGTTCATTTCCAGAATCATCCTCATGAACCTCCTCTGGACTCTCTCCAAAGGCAACACATCCTTTCTGAGATATGGGGCCCAAAACCATTGACAATACCCCAATGGCCTGATTACTGTCTTATAAAGCCTCAAGATTATATCCTTGTTTTTACATTCTATCCCCCTTGAAATGAATGCCAACATTGCAATTGCCTTCCTTACCACAGACTCAACCTGTAAGTTAAACTTCTGGGAGTCTTGCACGAGGACTCCTAAGTCCCTCTGCACCTCTGATGTTTAAACCTTCTTCCCATTTAGGTAACAGTCCATACTATAGTTCCTTTTAACAAAATACATTATCATACACTTCCCAACACTGTATTCCATCTGCCACTTTTTTGCCCATTCTTTCAATTTGTCTAAGTCCTGCTGCAATTACATCGCTTCCTCAGCACTACATACCCCTCCGTCTATCTTTGTATCATCCGTAAACTTTGCCACAAAGCCATCAATTCCATTATCCAAATCATTGACAAACAATGTGAAAGGTAGCAGTCCCAATACTGACCCTTGAGGAACACCACTAGTCACTGGCAGTCAACCAGAAAAGACCCCCTTTATTCCCACTTGTTGCTGCCTTGCTGTTAGCCATTCCTCTGTCCATGCCAGTATCTTTCCTGTAATGCCATAGGATTGTAACGCCATAGAACATAGAATAGTACAGCACAGGACAGGCCCTTTGGCCCACAATGTTGTGCCGACCCTTAAACCCTGCCTCCCATATAAACACCCACCTTAAATTCCTCCATATGCCTGTCTAGTAGTCTCTTAAATTTCACGAGTGTATCTGCCTCCACCACTGACTCAGGCAGTGCATTCCATGCACCAACCACTCTCTGAGTAAAAAACCTTCCCCTAATATCCTCCTTGAACTTCCCACCCCTTACCTTAAAGCCATGTCCTCTTGTATTGAGCAGTGGTGCTCTGGGGAAGAGGCGCTTGCTGTCCACTCTATCTATTCCTCTTAATATCTTGTATACCTCTAGCATGTCTCCTCTCATCCTCCTTCTCTCCAAAGAGTAAAGCCCTAGCTCCCTTAATCGTTTGTCCACCCTGCTTGTTACTTCCCTGAAGAACTCTGACAGAGTTAGAACTCATTTGCCAGGTTTGCCAGGCAAGATTTCCCTTGACTGAAATGATGCTGTCTTTGACTTATTTTATCATTAGTTTCCAAGTACCCCGAAATCTCATCCTTAATAATAGACTCCAACATTTTCCCAACCATTGAGGTTAGGTTAACTGACCTATAATTTCCTTTCTTTTG
The DNA here is from genome assembly GCF_030028105.1 of Mobula birostris. Taxonomy (NCBI): domain Eukaryota; kingdom Metazoa; phylum Chordata; class Chondrichthyes; order Myliobatiformes; family Myliobatidae; genus Mobula; species Mobula birostris. The sequence continues at coordinate 156,128,199 of NC_092373.1, forward strand.
CCTTCCTCCCTTCCTAAAGAGTGGAGTGACATTTGCAATCTTCCAGTCCTCTGGGGTCATGCCAGAATCAAGTGATTCTTGAAAGATCATGCCCAATGCATCCATTATCTCTTCAGCAACCTCTCTCAGGACTCCAGGCAGCATCCTGGTAAACCTCTTCTGTATGGTTTCCAAAGCCTCCTGGAATGGGACACCCAGAAATGTACACTATGGTCCAGATGCAGCCTAATGAAAGCTTTATATAACTGCAACATGACTTTCTTAATGTTATATTCAATGTTCTGACCGATGAAGGTAAGCATTCCACACACCATTATTACCACCCTACCACACTATCTTCCAAGGGTTTGCCTACATTTATTGCCAAAACAGTGCAGATATGTTCCAAGGAGTACTTTTGGATGCACATTCTAATGCCAGGTTACAATTTCAAGATTCAATATAAATATTTAATTGCACTCACATACCCATCAAAGGAGAGTTGTAATTTTTTTCTGAATTGAAATCCATTGGTCAGCAGTGAAGGTTATGGGATGAAGGATAAAAGATGAGCTCTTAAAGAAATCTGTGAAAGGCAGCTGTGATGCATCCAGCTAGACGTCCTGTTGAGCTGGAGTGGTTTTTTTAGGTGTTGTCTGGCTAAACTGTTTTCCCTCCAGCCTCTTGTGTTCTTCCTTACCACACATAATGTGCAAAGAGAGATTCCCATTTAATCACCTATTGTGTAAATTCTCTACTGAATAAAGATATTTTTCCAGAATCTATGAAAAAAATTTCTCCAACCAGCAATCTGACACTCAGTCTGCCATGAAAGGTTTAAATGGAGACAGAAGTTCAGTAGATAATATGCTGATCTGCTGTCAGTGGCAAAAAATAATGTTACTTGTCGGTGGTTAGCTGGGCAGAATAGGAAGTGAAATTTACTGGTAAAACAAAGATAGGTGAGTGAGTAAGTTGTGAGGAGGGTATGAACAGCTTGGAAAAAGATATAGATAGACTAATGATGATTAACAAAGTGGATAATGCATCAGATTGAGTATAATGTGGAAAATATGAGGTTATCCACTTTGGAAAAAAGAATGAAAAAGTAAATTATAAATTACAAAATGTTATGAAGTATGAAGATCTGTAATATAAGAAATGAGCATGTAGGTACAGCAAAATAATTGAGAGAACCAGTAGAACCTTTGCCTTTATTCAAAGAGGCATGGGCTGGGGTTAAATGTTTTTGCTGTAGCTTTACAGGGAACTAGTGAGGCAGCACCACGAGGCCTTTTGTTTTCCATATTTCAGAACAGATGTACTTGCTTGGAGCCAGTGTAGAGATGGTTCACTAGGTTGATTCCTGGGATGAAAATTTTGACAACGGACGATCCAATGTTAGGCAGCTTGAGCCTGTACTAGAGTTATGAAAAATGAGAGATGATCTTATTGAAAAATATCAGACTTTGAAAGGAATTGATGGGGTGAATGCTAAAAGGGCAATTTTCAAAGTTCAATGTAAATTTATTATCTAAGTATGTACAGTACTGTGCAAAAGACTTAGCCACATATACATATATGGTTAGGGTGCCTGAGGCTTTTGTACCATACTGCAGGAATTCTATGTACTGCTGCTGCAAAAAAATAAATTTTGTGACATACAGTATGTGAGTGATGATAAAATCGATTCTGATATGGGTCTCTATTGTGGACTGAGAATGGGAAGGGGAGGCAGGGAAGGGGGAATCATGGGGTAAAGGGGAAGAGATAGGAGTGGAAGTGGGAAGCACCAGAGAAACATTCTGTAATGACCAATAGACCAATTGTTTGGAGTCAAATTACCTTGCTTGGAGTCTCAGGGCTGGGTGTGTCTGCACCCAAGCCAACCCCACCCCTGGACCTTCTTCTCCACCATCTGTCCCACACCCCTCCCACAGCACTCCACCCTCATCAATCCCAACATACTTTGCTCCCACCAGATTTAGAAAGTCACTCTCTGCTCCACATTGACAAATACAGTACTGTGTAAAAATCTTATATATATATATATATACACACACACATATACACACAAACCATATATATGTATGTGTGTGTGTGTGTGTGTGTGTACACCCAGAGAGGGAGGGAGTTCCATAATTTTGACCCAATGACAATGAAGGAACAGTGATATGTTTCCATCAGGATGGTGAGTGACTTGTAGGGGGGTTTCCAAGTGGTGGTGTTCCCAGGTATCTACTGCTCTACACGTTGGTTCAGGAACCTGATGGTTGAATAGTAATAACTGTTCTTGATCCTAATAATGTAGACCTTAGGCTCCTGTATCTCCTTCCTGATGGCAGCAGCAAGAGGAGATCATGGCTTGGATGGCGGAATCCTTGATGATGGATGCTGCTTTCTTACACATTCCATACTTAATGGGGATGGGTTTTCCTGTGAAGGACTGGGCTGTACCCAGTAGTTTTTGTAGGCTTTTCTGTTCATGGGCATTGGTGTTTCTATACCAGGCCTTGATGCAACCAGTCGGGATACTCTCCAATGAGCATCTTTAGAGCTTGTCAAAGTTTTAGATGACACCCTGAATCTGCACAGACGTTTAAGGAAGTACAGGTGCTGATGTGCCTGCTCTGTAATGGCTCCTACACGCTGGTCCCAGACAGATACTCTGAAATGATAATGTGAAGAAATTTAAACTTACTGATCCTCTGTAACTCCAAACCCCTCATGACGACTGGCCTGTAGAACTCCAAGAGCCTCTGATTTTTTAGTAGTCGGTATTAGAACTAAGGAGCATCATTTCAGAATAAGGGATTACCTATTTAAGGTAAAAATGGGGAGGATTTTCTTTTCTCAAAGGTCTGGAACTGTTGAATCATCTTCCCCAGAGTAGTGGAGGCAGAGTCATTGAATATATTCCAGATACAGTACAACAGATATTCAGTCCACAAAGGAATCAAAGAGCATGTGGAGAGAGCAGGAAACTCTTATAGAATTGTGGAACAAAGTCAAAAAGCCACCTAGCTTATTCCAGTTCCTGGTTCTTATTTATATCATCCAGCCAAATTCCCCAGTGGAAGGACAGTCCATTTTGAAAGCGAGGTTGCATTAACTGTCTGATACTGCCTGTTATGCTTGAGGAGAGAGAAACAGAGATGGTGGGCCAGCTGCAGGAGACAGCCCTGTGTGAGAGTAGCTCAAATACTCTTAAAGTGCTCACATCCTCTTCTGTACAGATCTGAGTCATGCATTAGAATTGTTGTTTCAAAATCTCTTAAACACTGGGTTCAATTTTTTGAAAAATCAGCTACATTTTAATTTACTGAAGACCAGTGAATGTGCTTTTCAAAACTATTCTCCACAATCGCAGAAAAGGCTATTAAGTTGACCTCAGCCAAGGTGCCTTTTAAGAAATCAATGAAAATAACCTTCATAAACTCAATAGCATTCTCTTAATTGGTACCTTGTAATTAGTACAGAATCTTAAAAAGTGTAAAACATGCATGCCATTCTTCACAGTTTTCCACAACAGGTTAATTAGGGACATGATTGACAAGGCAGTTGCCACCATATCAATATCAACGTTCAGCAATTGTTTTGACATCAATGCATTTAAAAAGTGAATCAATAGAATCCTACTCTAACATTGTTTATTGTGCACATGGCTTGTCCTTAAGCACAGTGAAATCTTGATTTAATGTGCCTCATTATATTGTGATATACAACAAGTGTTACCATGTTCCCAAGACAGTTAACATTTTTATTTTCGGTGACAGGAAAGCAATAATATTGCACAGGAAGTAACATATCTTAGTGAAAATCTGCCTGACAATGGCAATTCTGAGGAGGAGCAGTAAATTCATGGAAAGAAGCAGCAACCCATTGCTGGGGATCTGCACTAGTTGTTGGATACAGCAATGAAAATCAAGTGTGAAGGAAGGGGGAGGGTGTTGGGGAAATCTGTTCAAACTGTCTGTTTACTAGATTATATTAACAGAAGAAAGAGGTCTTCCAAAATTACATGAATGTTAGTTTCACTAATTATGCAAGTGGCTTATCATTAAGCAGTTTCCCAAGAGCTGTGTTATATTGAGGTTGCACTATTTACATCTGTGCCTGCCTGTACCATTCCTCATGATTACACAGTGATAGATCTGCCACAAGCAATATTGTAGCCCAGTGTTATATAGTGACAGGCCTGACCCTACTTCTTGTGTAACAGTGATACACCAATACCCACCCAGGCTGAACGAATCCAGAGTCAAGAATGAACAAGATAGGCAGAAGACTGAATTTGCCTAACCTGGCCACTTTGTCTCTGATCCCTGGCTATTACTTTCATTTATCCACTGGCCCAGGTTCAATCTGATTCATGGGCAAAGATCTAGAATGGTCCCTGTTGAGTCACTCCATCCATTTGGAGTCCATTATGGCATGGGACCTGAAAACTTGGGCTTGAATTGGACAAGCCTCAGGGGGAAATCAGCATCAGTCTGAATTGTGCCCAAGCTTCTATCCACAGGCATTGCTGGGATTGGTGTTGGAAACACCAATGTCTTCTTTGTGACCAGTGGTGTGCCTCAGGGATCTGTTCTGGGACCTCTTCTCTTCGTGAGTTTTATAAATGACCTGGATGAGGAAATGGAGGAACGGGTTAGTAAATTTGCTGATGACATAAAGGTTGGAGGTGCTGTAGATAGTGTGGAGGGCTGTCAGAGGTTACAATGGGACATTGATAGAATGCAAAACTGGGCTGAGAAGTGGCAGATGGAGTTCAACCCAGGTAAGTGTGAGGTGGTTCATTTTGGTAGATTAAATATGATGGCAGAATATAGTATTGATGGTAAGACTCTTGGCAGTGTGGAGGATCAGAGGGATCTTGGGGTCCGAGTGTCATGGTCCGGTCTGAGAAGTCCGCATTCCGGTTCACGGTCCAGTCCATGGACTCAGGACTCCGGGTCTTCCAGCTATCCCTTGTTCGACTAAATCAAAGGTACTTGATTCCCATTTTTGGGCTTGCAATTTAAGTAGCCTTGGGATTGAGTGTGGGTGGCTGGTTTGTCTTGTCAGTCCCCCTTGGAGCAACCTGCTGATGGAAGGCTAGTAAACCATTTGTGATCTCTAGGCCTGGTTGGAGGACCACTGCTTCATGGAGCCTTGTTGCCACTCATTGGAGTAGTCTTTGCGGTATGGATTTGGCTGTTTCCCAGGCCAGCTGAGTGGCTGCCAGCTACTCCGAGCTAGGTAGGGATCCAGCTGTTTCCATAGCCAGCTGAGGTTGCTGGCCGAACTGAGACTTGGAGCTTTCCCGGAGTAGAGATGGAACTGTCTGTTGTTCTTTGGTGTTTGTCTCTCCTTGTCCTCGCCTCTGTGGGGTAAGCCAGGCAGTTTTGCTGTTGCCCTGTGGGGGGACCTGTCTTGTCTTGTCCTTGCCTCTGTTGGGTAAGTCTGGCTGTTCTGACGTTACCTGATGGAGATACCTGTCCCACCTTGGTGTGGAGATGAAGTTGAGTCCCGGCTTGTCGTAAGATAAGTCCAGGCTCTATGTTTGTATTCTGCCCTGTCTCATGTTTATGTTGTGTTAAAGATGAGTCCTGGCTTGTTGAAGGATAAGTCCTGGCTCTATGTTGATGTTCAGTTCTCAGTCTGTCTCTCAGCTTCAGTCTCCGAGTTATCAGCCTCTGCATTTCAAGACAAAGATCCCAAGCCTCAAGGATCCCAAGCCAAGCTCAAGCTCCAAGAACTCAAGCCTTGAGGATCCCAAGCCAAGCTCCAAGAACCCAAGCCTGGAGGATCCCAAGCCAAGCTCCAAGAACCCAAGCCTGGAGGATCCCAAGCCAAGCTCCAAGAACCCAAGCCTGGAGGATCCCAAGCCAAGCTCCAAGAACCCAAGCCTGGAGGATCCCAAGCCAAGCTCCAAGAACCCAAGCCTGGAAGATCCCAAACCAAGCTCCAAGAACCCAAGCCTGGAGGATCCCAAGCCAAGCTCCAAGAACCCAAGCCTGGAGGATCCCAAGCCAAGCTCCAAGAACCCAAGCCTGGAGGATCCCAAGCCAAGCTCCAAGAACCCAAGCCTGGAGGATCCCAAGCCAAGCTCCAAGAACCCAAGCCTGGAGGATCCCAAGCCAAGCTCCAAGAACCCAAGCCTGGAAGATCCCAAACCAAGCTCCAAGAACCCAAGCCTGGAGGATCCCAAGCCAAGCTCCAAGAACCCAAGCCTGGAGGATCCCAAGCCAAGCTCCAAGAACCCAAGCCTGGAGGATCCCAAGCCAAGCTCCAAGAACCCAAGCCTGGAAGATCCCAAGCCGAGCTCAAGACCCCAAGCCTCGAGGATCCCAAGCCAAGCTCAAGACCCCAAGCCTCGAGGATCCCAAGCCAAGCTCCAGACCCAAGACCCCAGCCTGCAGCCAAGCTCAAGACCCAAGACCCCAAGCCTCGAGGATCCCAAGCCAAGCTCAAGACCCAAGACCCCCAAGCATCGAGGATCCCAAGCCAAGCTCAAGACCCAAGTCCGCAGCCTCAAGCCATGTCATGTCCTTGCCTGGTTCTGGGGTCAAAGCCCGAGGCAAGACCCAGGTTCTGGGTCCTTGTCCAGTCTCGGGCTCAGAGTCCAAACCTTGTCTCCTAGTCCATGGTTCCTCGTCCTGGTCTCGCTTTCCCTAGCCGAACTCTGCGTTCTTGTCCCTGCTGCTTGCCTGAATCCTGTCACGTCCCTACCATAGTCGAGTCCTGTTCCTTGTACTTCAGTGTCTGTGTCTTGCATTTGGGTCTGTTCCCAGCACCCCCATGTGACACCGAGTCCATAGGACACTCAAAGCTGCTGTGTAGGTTGACTTTGTGGTTAAAAAAGCATACGGTGCATTGGCCTTCATCAATTGTGGGATTGAGTTTAGGAGTGGAGAGGTAATGTTGCAGCTATATAGGACCCTGGTCAGATCCCACTTGGAGTACTATGCTCATTTCTGGTCCCCTTACTATAGGAATGATGTGGAAATCATAGAAAAAGTGAAGAGGAGATTTACAAGGATGTTGTCTGGATTGGGGAGTATGCCTTATGAGAATAGGTTGAGTGAACTTGGCCTTTTCTCTTTGGATCGACAGAGGATGAGAGGTGACCTGATATAAGATAATGGCAGGCATTGATCACGTGGATAGTCAGGGTCTTTTTCCCAGGGCTTAAATGGCTAACATGAGAGGGCACAGTTTTAAGGTGCTCGGAAGTAGGCACAGAGGAGACATCAGGGGTAAGTTTTTTTTACGCAGAGAGTGGTGAGTGCATGAAATATCTGCTGGTGACATGGTGGAGGTGGATACAATAGGGTCTTTTAAGTACACGGAGCTTAGAAAATAGAGTGCTATGGGTAACCCTAGGTAATCCCTAAGTTAAGTACATGTTCGGCACTGCATTGTGGGCTGAAGGGCCTGTATTGTGCTGTAGGTTTTTTTATGTTTCTCTGGGAGAAACCCTCCCACTAATTGAATGGCACCCATTCCACGTCATCCTTTATCATCAACAATAACCCAAACAGGCTGAAAGCAGAACAGAGCTGCTAAAGCAAATACCTACAGCATTACAGTAAAGACGTGAACCAGGGCATTACACAAGTTGTATTGGAGGGACAGGAAGTTAGGCAGAGGGGGTGGCATGGCATAAAATCCTTAGAAAGATGTGACATAGGATCAAAAGATGTTGAATCCTTGTGGGTTGAGGTAAGAAACTGTAAGGGTAAAAGAACGTTAGTGGCAGTAATATGTGCCTCCCAACAGTAGCTGGGATGCGGATCACAGATTACAACAGGAAATAGAAAAGACGTCAAAAGGGCAATGTTGTGATAGTCATAGGAGACTTAAGCATGCAGGTTGATTGGTAACATCAGGTTGGCAATGGATGTCAAGATAGTGAGTTTGTTGAATGCTTACAAGATAGCTTTTTAGAGCAGTTTGTCATTGAGCCTTCTGGGAGATCAGCTGTACTGAATAGGGTGTTATGTCATGAACGGAAGGTGATCAGGGAGCTTAAGGTAAAGAACTCTTAGGAGGCAGTGATCCCAGTATGATTGAATTCAATTTGAAATTTGATAGGGAGAAAGCAAAATCTGACATAGCAATATTTCAGTGGAGAAAAGGAAATTAGTGGTATGAGAGGAGCTGGACAAAGTAAATTGGAAGGAGATGCTGGCAGGGATGACAGCAGAGCAGCAGTCTCTCTTTCTGTCCCTCAATCTGAATAGCTGTTATTTGCTGGATGGGAAAAGAAGAAGGAAATGAAAAACAAGCTCTTTTGTTAATATTCACCACTATTTTGACAAAATTCCAAAGTTTTCTCTGCTTCTGTGCTCCTCTGCACCTTCCCTTACTCCCTAATTATCTGATTCATAGAGTTTAGTGCTCTTCCTATATAATTAGAGGTTGCTATAGAATGTCACCCATATGCTCTTCAAGACCCTGCTGTCAATTACTTGTGGTTATTAACATAATGTGTCAGATTACTATGTGGATTGCCAATGAACAAATAATCACATCACCCAGGTTCTGGGCACCTGCTTAGACCCTGACATTGTACAATTCGCATTAGAACAGATCTCATTTCTCCTGACTAATTTACAGATTGTTCAAATTTACACCTACAAACATCCTAATTCCTGCCTTTCAGAGTTCAATGGAGAAAGTTTTGTACTGTATAGTTTGTCATGTTGCACGTAGAATCATTTGCAAGCAGTACTGAAGTTCATATTTCCTACCTTGACTCCAAATTTTGCCATATGTTGCCATATTTACCTCATCACTACTTTGCTGCACTAGTACTTGACTGCCTTCATATTAAGCATTCATCAATCTGTCTTAAATCTTCTCTGTTGATGAAACTCCAGAGCTTCCATTCCAAATCTTCCAAACCCTCTGGCACAGAAATTTCTTTTCATGTCAATCGTAAATAGCCAACACATTATTTTGTATCTAGTGAATCCACAGAAAGCTTCTAGTCTGGACGGAGTACTTGGTCAAGTAGTGAAGACCTATGCTGACCAACTGGCTGGTGTATTCACAGATATCTTCGACCCCTCACTCTGGCAGTGTGTGGTACCCACCTGCTTCAAGCAGGCTTCAATAATACCAGTGCCAAAGAAGAGTATGGTAACCTGTCTCAATAACTATCATCCTGTTGCACTTACATCCACAGTGATGAAGTGTTTTGAGAGGATGGTGTTGAAGCATATCAACTCCTGTCTAAGTGGAGACTTGGATCCATTCTAGTTTGCCTAACAGGTCTACAGCAGGTACATCTCAATGACTCTTCACACAACCTTGGAACATTTGGACAGCAAAGGTGCATACGTCAGGATGCTCTTTGTTGATTACAGCTCGGCATTACTAATCAGTAAATTCTAAGACCTGGGCCTCAATGCCATCTTGTGCAATTGGGTTGTGGATTTCCTCACTTGTAGACCCCAGTCAGTTCGGATTGGCAAAAAGATCTCCTCCACAATCTCCATCAGCATGGCTGCACCATAGGAATGTGTGCTTAGTCCCCTGCTCTACTTACATACTTAACACCTGTGACTGTGCGGCTAAGCACAGCTCCAACACCATATACAAGTTTGCTGATGACACCACTGCTGAGGGCTGTATCAAAGGGGGTGATGAATCAGCATACAGGAGGGAGATTGAAAACTTGACTGAGTGGTGTAATAACAACAACCTATCACTCAATGTCAACAAGACCAAAGAACTGATTGTAAACGTCAGGAGCAGGAAGCCAGAGGTCCATGAGCCAATACTCATTGGAGGATTAGAGGAAGAGAGGGCCAGTAATTTTAAATTCCTGGGTGTCACTATCTCAGAGGACCTGTCCCGGACCCATCATATAAATATAGTTGCAAAGAAAGCACAATAGCACCTCTACTCCCTCAGGGGACTGTGGAGATTCATCACGTTGTCAAAAACCTTGCCAAACCTCTATAGCTGTGTGGTGGATAGTGTGCTGACTGGCTGCATTATGGTCTGGTATGGGAACACCAATGCCTTTGAGTGGAAAATCCTACAAAAGATTGTGGATTTGGCCCAGTACCTCATGGGTAAAACTCTCCCAACCACTGAGCATGTCTACATGAAATGTTGCTGTAGAAAAATAGCATCCATCATCAAAGGTCTTCACTATCCAGGCCATGCTCTTTTCTTGCGACTGCCATCAGATAGAAGGTACAGGTACCTCAGGGCTTGAACCACCAAGTGCAAGTTCAAGAACAGTTACTACCCCTCAACCATCAGGCTCTTGAACAAAATATGATAACTACACTCATTCTACATCTGGTGTTCCCACAACCGGTGGTCTCACTTTAAGGACTCTTTATCTTGTTATTTCATGCTCACTAATTATTGCTATTGAATCACATTTGCAGCTGCACAATTTGTTTTCCATTGATCCTGTACTGTTACTGTTCTATAGATTTGCTAAGTATATCTGCAGAATAAGAATCTCAGAGTTGTATCTGGTGACATCTATGTATTCTGAACATAAATTTTACTTTGAACTTTAGAATGTTGAACTTTGAAATTTTTGATACCCCAGCCAGACTCTCTAAATCCATATAATAATTTTTCATCCTTAACGAGATCACCACTATACAGAATTTTGACCCAGTAGGCTTAGCACCCCTTCACAGAACAATCTGCCCATCTTAGGCATCTATCTGGTTACTTTTATGGCACACCTTCCATTGAAAGTATGCCTTTCTTTGGGTAGGGAGACCAGAACACAATGGATCCTTATATAGTCACAATAAAACTGCTTTTATTCATTAACAGATTAATAAAGACTAACAGACCTTCCTGTTGCTTGACAAACCTGTATGTGAATTTTCAGTTATTTTTACTCAAGGATAATCAGATTTCTCTGAACTACAATACCTTTCAATCTCCTACCATTTAAATCAAACATTTTCTGATCCTTTTTCAATCAGAATAGATGAGCTCTCATTTATCTACATCACGCTCCTGTCTGTAATTTCTGGAGCCTGTCTGCATCCATTCTACAACCCCTATTGCCATTCCACGTAATCTGATCAATACAAAATCCTGAGCTCCTCCAATTTTGTTAAACTTTACCATTTCAGTCAACCAAAGAGCCTGCAAGTAAATTTTGGCCTCTTTAAACAGCACACGATGAAGGACAAACTGGAGTCTGTCCTAATGCTGAACGCTTGATCCTATGCATATTTTGATGACAGACCATTGATAGCAGCAGTAAGGCACAATTTTTCATATGTGACTTAGTTCAATGATGAAGTAATCAGCCTGTTGCCATTTGAATAGGCAAGAGTTCTGCAGGTGATACTGATCTTCCCATTATGGAGGTTTATGCCAGTCATGCAAATCATATTCTAAATTTGATGCAAAGTAATAACTGTAGCATCCAAGCCACTGGTGCCCTACAGACACATTTTGCAGCAGAAGTGTGAGATCTATAACAATGAGCAGCTTGACAGAACAAGCAATAATGTACTATATTGCTGGAAAACCATTTGGATACTTACTGAATTAATGATATAAGGTTACACGGATTGCTTTAAAATAAATTAGATTAATGAGGAAGTGCTGTTACATGGAAATGAAATGAACTTGAACTATGTAATAAATTAGTTTGAAAAGGAATGGAATTAAAGATTAAGTGCAGGATGAAGTGTGTAAAGTATGAAGTGATTATGTGGCAGCAAACTACTAATGGGCAAATCTGCACTTTATTGTATGATGCAGAACATAACACCTATAAAGCAGTTCATTATTACATAGCTGTATATGTCATCATGCACTTCTTATAGTTAAACTCTCAATACAGGAGACCCTCAGAGCTACATACTGAGTCCCCTTCTTTTTTCCCTGTACAGCCCTGACTGTATCACCACCCACAGCTCCAATCTGCTAATTAAATTTGCCTACGACACTACATTGATTGGCCTAATTTCAAACAATAATGAGGTGGCCTATAGGGAAGAAGTCATCTCTCTGACACGGTGGTGTCAAGTAAACAACTTCTCCCTCAATGCCGTAAAAACAAAGGAGCTGGTTGTGGATTACAGGAGGAATGGAGACAGGCTAACTCCTATTGACATCAATGGATCTGGGGTTGAGAGGGTAAACAGTTTCAAGTTCCTCGGCATCCACACCACCGAGGACCTCACGTGGTCTGTACACACCAGCTGTGTGGTGAGAAAGGCACAACAGCGCCTCTTTCACTTCAGACGGTTGAGGAAGTTTGGTATGGGCCCGCAGATCCTAAGAACTTTCTACAGGGACACAATTGAGAGCATCCTGACTGGCTGCATCACTGCCTGGTATGGGAACCCTACCTCTATCAATTGCAGGACCCTGCAGAGAGTGGTGTGAACAGCCCAGTGCATCTGTAGTTGTGAACTTCACATGATTCGGGATACTTACAAGGAAAAGTGTGTAAAAAGGGCCTGTAGGATCATTGGGGATCCAAGCCATCCCAACTACAATCTATTCCAGCTGCTAACATCCAGGAAGCGGTACAGCAGCATAAAAGCCAGGACCAACAGGCTCCAGGACAGCTTTTTCAATCAGACTATCAGTCATCAGACTAATAAACTCATGCTGATTTGAGTGTACTCCATATTACATTGACTGCTCTATTTATTATAAATTATTATAAGTTAATATGATTGCACATCACGCATTTAGGTGGAGACATAACATAAAGATTTTAATTCCTCATGTATGTGAAGAATGTAAGAAATAAAGTCAATTCAATAAACAGATAGAAAAAGGCCTTTCTACTCACCATCTCCATTCTGACCATTCTGACCATTTTCACCTTCTGATTGGCCCATCTGAGGTCTGTATCTCTCTATGCCTTGCCTATTCAAGTGAATAACTGTCTCATTGCCTCTTACACAAGTGATCATAATATGATCAAATACGCCTGAATTTAAGAAGGAGAAGCTAAAGTCAGATGTGTCAGTATTGTAGTGGAGTAAAGGGAATTACACGGGCATGAGAGAGGAGTTGGCCAGAATTGATTGGAAAAGAACACCGGCAGGGATGATGGCAGGGCAGCAATGGCTGGATCTATGCCTTGATCTATGAAATCCAATATGTTTATGTGTCTTTTCACCACACAGTGTACCTTGCCTCAACTTTCAGGAACTATGCACTTGAATCCCAGTGTCCCCCAACATTTCTTAGCTCCCTAACATTTGCTCTGTGTATATCCTATTTGAAATCCCAAAATCCATCACCTCGCACTTTTCAGGATTAAATTCCATCTACAGTGCTCTTCCCTAATCTGATCTCTATCCTATTGTAGCCTTAAGCAGCCTGCTTTGCTATCCACATTACTTGTCTTCAATTTTCATACCATCTGCATACTTACAAATCATACTTCTTACATTCAAACCATGTCACTAATATAGATCACAAATAACAAAGTCTCCAGCAGCGATCCCTGCAGGCACCTCTGGCCACAGACTTCCAATTAAAAAATCATTCTGTCACCACCAATACACACAAAATTCTGAAAGAACTCCACAAATCAGACAGCATTGATGACAGGGGATAAACAACCATGTTTCAGGCCAAGACACTCCCACCTCCCCCTCGTACCCCATCTGTTATTTATTTTTATACACACATTCTTTCTCTCACTCTCCTTTTTCTCCCTCTGTCCCTCTGACTATACCCCTTGCCCATCCTCTGGGTTCCCCCGGACCCACTTGTCTTTCTCCCCAGACCTCCTGTCCCATGATCCTCTCGTATCCCCTTTGCCAATCACCTGTCCAGCTCTTGGCTCCATCCCTCCGCCTCCGGTCTTCTCCTATCATTTTGGATCTCCCCCTCCCCCTCCCCCTCCTACTTTCAAATCTCTTACTAACTCTTCCTTCAGTTAGTCCTGATGAAGGGTCTCGGCCTGAAATGTCGACTGTACCTCTTCCTAGAGATGCTGCCTGGCCTGCTGCGTTCACCAGCAACTTTGATGTGTGTTGCTTGTCATCAAAAAGAGTGTTGGGGGTGGGGGGGGAAGGAGTCCAAGCTAGAAGGTGATAGGTGAGACCAGGTGGGGGGAAGGTGATGAGTGGTGGAGGGAAGATAAAACTTGTGTAAATGGATGTCAATAGTTCACAGACTCCTCACTTAAAGAAATAACGACACATCTTTTATCTGGTCATTGCTTTCATATATGCACGTATCTCATCTCCCATTAATTCTGTAGAATTAGTATGCTGTGATCTAGCTGTATATAATCATTTTGCTCTCTAAAATAATGAAGGAACATGATATGCCTTCCTAATATTATTGTGAAATAATATACTGTGATAGAGAGTTAATTGATCAGCACTGTGTGCTGGACAGAGAATTAAGACAAAGGTCTGAATTCACAATATTCAATCTGTGTTTGGAAAATGCAATCTAGCCATGAATGTAAGGAAATAAGGGTGATAACAAATGTCATTACAGTCAATTTATTTCATGGGTCAATTACTCCACTGTAATTATGATTATTCTCAGGCAGCTTTTCATTAGGAGAAATTATTTATAGATAAATGTTCAACATTCACACCATTTACAGTGGAATTATTTTTGCTTATAACTCTCATTATTCAGTTTAAATCTTCCCTTCGATGGGAGTTCAGTGAGACCCTTTCTCACTGCTCCCCCTCTGTGATCTCTGCCTCTCTCCGACTCTTCGACCAGATCCTCACCCAGACCCGCTACCACAGCCACATCTCCTTCCTGGGAATGTGTCTCTGCCGCCATCTTGTACCGCAGGGATTCCAGCTCCGGTTCCAGACCTCCCAGTTCGGGCCCAGCGAGGATCCCAGGTACCTCTGTTTCATTGACCGCTGCTCTCACCGGATTCTCCGCGCCATGCTCGTTGCCATGCAAAGATACCTATGGGCCCTGTCCCTCTCTCTGCCACCACTCTGGGCCTTGCTCTCCACCGTCTGCCATGGACCTCTCCTACACTTCATTCCACCTCCTTCTACTACCCATTGTGTTTTCCCCTATTCCTTCTTCACTTTTCCTGCTTATCACCTCCCTGCTTCCCCTCCTCCACCCCTTTATCTTTCCCCTTACTGGTTTTTCACCTGGAACCTACCAGTCTTCTCCTTCCCACCCTCCCCCCACCTTCTTTATAGGGCCTCTGCCTCTTCCCTCTTCAGTCCTGACAAAGGGTTCCGGCCCGAAACTTTGACTGATCGTTTCCATGGATGCTGCCCGACCTGCTGAGTTCCTCCAGCGTGTTGTGGGCGTTCTTTTTCATTTGCCTTTTCGGTAGGTGTTTGTGCTCATACATGATGACAGTGCTGGGAAGTTAACATTATTTGGGTTATAGACTCTAACCTATTGATACATACTGTACAATAGAACCAAATAATGTACTTGAAAATTAGTATACAGTACAAGTAATATTCTTGGACAAGATACAGATTCAGAAATGCAATTTGGAAAACTGCTTAATTCATATTATTTTTACATATTTAATCCCATACTTCTGAACTGCCCATTTCTAAAAAAAATTAGCCTGTGAAAATAATTCACAGACAAGCTCCTTACTTCACTTGAAGAAGGGTCTCAGCCTATAACATTTATTTATTTATTTATTTATTTCTCTAGCTGCTGCCTGACTGTTTATTTATTTCTATAGATGCTGCCTGACCTGCTGAGTTTTTCTGGCATTTTGTATGTGTTGTTCTGGATTTCCAGCATCTGCGAATGTTCTTGTGTTTGGGACCTACTATTATTGCCACCCACATTGTTTCTTTGTGGTTTATTGCAATATTTCATTGATATGGTGGTAAATCAGGGAACTTCTGTGTGAGTTCTGAACACATGTACGTTCTACTTTCTCCAGCATATTTCATTATTTAAGACTTTGATGACAGCAATTCAATCAAAGTTTTGAGGAGAATCAATAAATCTTGAGAACAAGGTTCAAATAGTTTACATTTGTCATCTTAATCCAAGACTTGATTGCTGCCCTCCCTTCTGACTGGAGAAGTTCCAGAGAAATAAAACTTCAAAGCTTTTTGATCAAATATAACAACTTGTGGCAGTAACAACTAGATATTACAGCA
Organism: Mobula birostris; assembly: GCF_030028105.1. Taxonomy (NCBI): domain Eukaryota; kingdom Metazoa; phylum Chordata; class Chondrichthyes; order Myliobatiformes; family Myliobatidae; genus Mobula; species Mobula birostris. The sequence continues at coordinate 156,144,269 of NC_092373.1, forward strand.
GAAAGTTGATGTACTGACCGAAGTAAGCTTATTAGTTGTGCTACTCTCTCTAAACTAGAAATGAATATATAAAACAGAATTACAAATATATAGCACATTAAGCACTTTATTCTGCTTATCCGTTCTTCTCTTTATCATATTCTTTTATATATTTATCTACTATTACAACATATATAGGCATTTCCTTTATTGTATCACTTGATGCTATTCTGAAATTTGTGAAACTAAACACTTGGTACTGCACTCCCAGCCTTGACATGAATTACATTTTATGCATTATTAAAAATTAAATTGAAAACCTTTTTTTCAGTGTGTTTTAAGAACGAAGGAATAGCTTCAATCCTCATAAATCTAATACTGCTTATCGTCCAGGTAACACCGTCTCTACTGTAAAGTATAGTGGATGTAGCCTCATGCTACAGTGACGCTTTTCAGCTTTTGGTCAGGATTGATGGGAAAATGGATACTGCCAAATACTGAGATTCTAGATAAAAATCTACTAGCCTCTGCCAGAAAGCTTAAACCGGGGAGGAAGTTTGTCTTTCAGCAGGACAATGACGCAAAAAACACTGCCAGAGCAACCATGAGTGGCTTCAAATGAAGAAAATTAAAGACCTTGAGTGATTAGTCAGAGTCCTGATCTTAACTCGATCAAACATCTCTGGCAAGACCTCAAAATTGCTGTCCACCGCCGCTTCCCAACTAACCTGGTAAAACTTGAATAATTTTGGAAGGAGGAATGGGCAAATCTTGCTCTATCACATTGTGCAAAGCTAATAGAGACATGTCCAAAAGACTACTGGCTGTATTAGATGCAAGAGGTGGTTCAACTAAGTACTGAGCAAAGGGGGATTGCTGTCATCTTAGTTTTTGAATTTTTAGCTTTTCATACTTCACACTTCTCCCTGTATTTTGGGCTCTGCTATAGAAAAAAAAAGGGAGCATGTTATTCACAAATAAAAATTCTCAGTTAAATTGATCAGAATCCCTGGTTGTAATACTCATTTATGTGAACAAAGGTTTGGGGACTGAATAGTTTTTTGAGGCATTGTATTTACTTCATATTCATAACTTTGGTTTGGATGGTGGATTGGTTCCAAATGTTATATTATTGGCTTTAATTGAAATGTATTTTATGCATGCTAATAAAATGACTTATGGTCTTTCTTGGTTATATGTAGAATGGAAATGGAAATTATTCTCTCTAAATATTCCTCCCCAAAGACATAAATTCAAATGATTTTGGAAATTTCATTTACTGCAATGTTTTTTAAATACCATTTTCTTTTTTTCATAATGCTTAAACTTGGCATTGAGTTATAGTTCTCACCTTTCAGTAGATTGAGCAAATAACAGCAAATATCCTTTGGGTTTTACTTCTAATAAGGTTACATAAATTAAAAAATAAACCATTGCAGGTTGCTGTTAACAGTGGGAGGACACTGAAATATTTGATTTGGAAACTGACAAGACAATTTCTTTGATTGATACTTGGACGTCAATTATTCAGCAATGCAACATCCTTTTCTAATTAATTAAAACAACAACCTTTTCTCTTCTGTCTACAATACAATCAAAATTCACTTGCCTAAAGACCACACATCCATGGGGATATTATTGCTGAAAGAAAAAACAGCCTGCAGGGATTCTTTTCCACATAACACAGAATTCAATGGGGAATAAGGATTATGTTATGGAAGATCATGGAGACAGTATTCTGGCAACACAACCTGTATATAATATGAGGGGACACTGTACTTTACCATCCTGACTTATCAGTTGCTTGGTGCAATTAAACGATTTTAAAGTCATCATCCCAGGTCCCTATACTCTTGCAGCAACTTTAAAGTTTTTAGTTATATTCCCTCACCTTACTATTTCTCCCAAGCTGTATCACTTTACATAAAACTTCAATTGCCAAGTGTCTTTCTGTTACGAAATATCTTTTCATATTGCCTTACAGTTTTGAAGTATCCTTCTCACGACAGAATAGTTCTGCTTCCACAAATATTCATGTATTCAGCTCCAGTTTATTTATTTATAGCATACTAATTATATAAAAGTACTCTTAACTCAAGCAATTAATTATTATTCAGAAACGTTCTCACCATATCGGATGCATTTTAAATTACTTAAAAGTGTCATGGTTTTACATTGCCGTACTTTATGAGCTTGTTCAATAGTTACTGAAGTTACTTACCACAGGTTCACAAGGAAAGGGTGTTCAAGTCTCTGCATTATCTGCAATTCTCTGAAAACATTGCGAACTTCATCTCGCTCAATGCATTTTTGTTTGTTCATGTATTTCATAGCGTACATTTTCTTTGTATCTCTCTTCTGGACAATGCATACCTGGTCAAGGTACATGGAAAGTATTGAATAAAATCACATCAAATAAGGGATTTTGCATCAGCACTTCTATTTATTTAAAGCAAGATTATACATGAACTGTTAAATTGCATTAGGTGGCTACATCTGTGATTATACAGAACTGAAGTCAAAACTCAAATCCAACCACATGGAAAATAAATATGAACAAAAAGTGTTAGATAATGAAGCATCATTGGAGGGAAACACCAACAATATTTCAAGTCACACACACAAAATGCTGGAGGAACTCAGCAGGCCAGGCAGTATCTTTGGAAAAGAGCACAGTCAATGTTTCAGGCCGAGACCCTTCAGCAGGTCTCTGAAGGAACTCAGCCGGAAACATCGACTGTATCCAGTTCTGCTGAAGGGCCTCAGCCCAAAACGTCGACTGTACTCATTTACATAGACGCTACCTGCTGAGTTCCTCCAGCATTTTGTGTGTGTTGCTTGGGTTTCCAGCATCTGCAGATTTTCTCTTGTTTGTGAATATTTCAAGTCAATGACCTTTCGAAAAGACTATGTGTTGACTTGAAAGGACATTAAAAAGCTTCATGTCTTGTTGTAGTGGAGGATGGTATGTGATGGGGTGATGACTAAGGGAAAATGAAAGACACAGAGAGGCAGTTATGTGGGCTCAAAGAGGGCACTGAAGGCATGTTATTCACAGATACTTTGACTGGAGGAGATATAACGGGAACAACTTAAATGAAAACTGAGGTGGAGAGAAAAGAAAGGAAAAGCATACAGTAAGAAAGGCACAGAAGAAGCAGATCACAACAGACACTGTGGGGATTAATTTGGAGGGTCCTGGAAAGTGGTTGTGTATTCTGATGAGCGATTAACCAATATCAGTTTGATCTGGTACCAGCGGCAAGATTTATTCAGATTACTTTAGCAGATATTAATAGGAATCAATTTCATGAATGGCCTGCACCAACTCAAGCTAACATTCACTGATTAATGCCAAGCCTGAAAATTCAAGGCTTTCTTGTCAACATGCTCGGCTGTACGACCCCTTCATCCTCCCATTCCTCTTTAAGCAGTAGGCCATGCAGGCTTGGCTGGCAATGCATCCATTTGTGCCAAAAACAGGAATAAATTAAGATTCCAAGCTTAGCCTTTTATACACTAATTTCAGTGAAGCCTCCTTACCCAATTACCAAACACATTTTTCTCAAACATAACTCAGTCAGCACAGCATTACAAGTCATTGAGAATTATTTCAATAACATACCCTGTCGGTGTTGGGCATGTGGGGAAGACAGGGTCCATTTACCAACTTACTACCAGCGTTTTGGTAGATGATTAACAGATAGTGTTGGCTGTATTGTCTGAGACCATATTGGCAGGGCTGTATTTCAGAGAAACATCGCAAGACAAACTAGCATTGCACAAAGGTTGAGTCACTGTCTCCTCTAGAGTTCCAGTATTCATATGTGGTGCACAAATATTGGACTACATGTGGTAAACAGTCAAAATCCTCATTAAACATTTGTGAACAAAACTATTGAAGGAAATTGGCATATGCAGTGTTGAAAAAAAAACAGGCTATGCAGCCCCCTCCCCAGTACCCCCAGCATGCATTTCTCACATGAAACCATTGGAAAATACTTCCAAACAGAAAGCCTAAATAAATGAAATAAAGGAACTCAATTTACATTCTATGAAGAAGCCTGCGGGGTGGCTAAGGATTGAACTGGCTGACATTTGGCAACAGTGGAAAAAGTGGTGTCACATAGATGTAAAAAATCTTTGAAGTAGTGAAAAGTACAAAACAAATAAACATGTTTTTTTTAAATCTTAATCAAGTGACTTCAGAATCCTGAAAGCTCAATGCAAGCACTAATTGTATTGTAACAATAATATTTAATTTGAAAGATACTAACTATTGCTGAATGTGTATCAGTGGTCAATTGATGAATATATTTTTAATTAGCATACCATAACTCCAAAGCTTAAATTAATTTCTACTTTAATGACAGAGAAAACCTGTAGTTCATTGAAATATATTGTCTTAGGGTTAAAATCATTGAATTTCATGTGCATCTTTGAGTTTACATGGCATCGTTAAGAAGGAAAACCATTTACTGCTTCATAAAGGCTTCAGGAAGAATTTAGACAGGAAGCAAGAAGGAAGGTGTAAACATGTTGTTGCAAAGTCTCAGTTCAATGGCAATGGAAGGATCATGCAGAAACGCCTTAAAAGGTTGCACATGGGGGTGTTGACTAGGGCCCAGGCAAGATTATAAAGAAGACAGATGCAGAGTCAAAATATAAATTTTTTCAGTACTGGGTGGATATCTTAAGGCTAGGAACATTAGATGTGAGTTACTTTGAAGCAGAGTTTCAGAATGGGAAAAAAATCATGAAAGATTAGCTTCTCAAGACAAAAGTCAGGATTTCAATTCGATTGTGTTAGAAGTTCTAGAGAAGCCAAGAGATTTAAAAGAAATAATTCCTTCTGTTAGGTCATATTGAGCCCAGTGTTTATTACCTCAGTCCATTTATCCTATTATGTGGAAATAGTAACATTGGGAATGTGCCAATAGATAGGGAATGGGAAATGGGCTTCCTGATTTAATTAAATAAATTTCAGAAACAAACCATATTTAAACCAAAGTAAAATTATGGGCTAACATTGCTGAACAAAATTAGTGGAGTCAGAATGCCTTTGGTTGAGAGCGGAATTAGCCAGAAATTTGGAATGGGGAGAAATGCTCTGTGAATTACAAATTACCACAGATTCCTGGTTGATGTATGCTGGCTTCAGTCAGCTTCACCAAATGTGATTTCGTCCATAACCTCGCTTTACAGTTCATTGAACGTTTTGCTTTTTAAAACTGATAATCCATTAAATACAGCACAGAATGCTAATACTAGTAATTATCAGTGTATAAGTGAGATAATTATTGATGACTGCCTGACAGTCTTTCTAACCCAAAAATAACTGATTAAATATGGCTCCATTAAAGGAGCAAATGAATCTCAGCCCTAAGTGTTCTTATGAGACTGGGATGAAACTTTAGACTTCCCCTACCATATTTCCCTCATTGTTTGGTTACCCTAAACCTTTCCTAGCCACGTTCCTATTTCCAGTGGCCGCCTCCGAAACTTGAAAATAAAATAAAAATTGAGAACATGAGTTGTAAAGAGTCCTTGACAGTAAATCTTTAGGGAATAGAATCAGTTCAGAGTTCTTGACGTGTGAAGTCATCCACCCTGGTTCAGGAGCTGGACAGTTGTAGTGCAATAACTGTCCTGAACCTTATGGTGTAGGTTCTAAGGCTTCTGTACATCCACCCTTATGGTAGTAGTGAGAAGAGAGCATGACCCAGATGGTGTGGATCTTTGATGATGAGTGTTGCATTCTTGTGGCAGCACTCCATGTAAATGTACTCAATAGTGGGGAGAGCTATTTCTGTGAGGAACTGGGCTGTATCCACTACTTTCTGTAGTCTTTTCTATTCCTGGGCGTTAGTGCTTCTGTACAAGTCTGTGATACAAATAGTCAGGATATTCTCCACTATGCATTCATAGAGGTCTGCCAAAGGTTTTGGTGACTTTACAAATCTATGCAAACTTCTAAGAAAGTATGTTCTTTGTGCAGGCACATACGTGGTGGTCACAGGACAGATTCTCTGATAACACCATGTATTTTAAAGCTACTAACCCTCTCCACCTGCGATCCCCTAATGAGAACTAGATCATGGACTTCCAGCTTCTTTCTTCTGTGGTTGATAATCAGTTCTTTGGTTTTGCTGACACTGAGAGAGTTTGTTGCTGTGGCACCACTCAACCAGATTTTCAATCTCCCTTCCATAAGCCGATTTGTTGCACTTTTGATTTGGTCAACAACACTGATGTCATCAGAAAACTTGGAGAAGACTTTGAATGATTATGCAGGGATACACTCGTCCATGTGTACCTTTATAAAATCTGTAATAACAGTGACATATTCATTCAGGTCCTCTGATGAGTTATTGAACATTGCTCAGTCCACCGATTTAAAGCAGACTGTAGCTGCTACTCTGCCTCCCATGTCCACCTCTTTGTTTTCCTTGCCTCTGGTGCCTTGCTCTTTAGTCTTTGTCTGTGGGCAGGTAGGTGAAGGACAGCCAGATGGTCAGATTTCCTGAAAAGTGGTTGATGGATGGAACAATAGGCATTCTTGGTGGTAGTGTAGCAGTGGTCAAATGTGTTGGGTCCTCTGGTACTGCCGGTGATGTGCTGATAGTAGATTGTCAGAGATTTCTTTGAGCAAGCCTAATTGAAGTTCTGGTAAGGTTGTGAAAGATTTCAGTGTAGGTTGTTCCTTGTTTGTTAATCATGGCACTCAATACACTGAGTGCTTGCATGACATCTGTGTTTGCCAGCACGTAAACTGCAGTCAGGATCACAACAAATAACTCTCTTGGTAGGTAGAAAAGTCGACACTTAATCGTTAGATGTTCCAGATCAGGAGAACAAGAGTGAGACAAGATCTCTGCATCCAATCACTATGCTGAGTTTACCATGAACCAAATGTCACTGCCACCGCACTTTCTTGATGCCATTGTCTAGTCCGTCCAATATATTGAAAACTTCTTGGTCTGGAACGCAAGGGTTCAGAAATTCCTAATGCTTGGTGGCTACTGGCTGTCACTTGTCAGAGAAGCCAATATATAAATGATAGTAATATGCCTGCTCTAAACAGGCTAGCAAAGGAAAATCCCCAGCTGCACTAAGGAATCCAGGTCAGGATTATCGTTTCTGGCATCCCCAAAGGAAAGCAGGTGTTTTACTATTGCAAAACATTTCCAATGTTCCCCATTTCCGCTTTTCTTATCTCTGTTCTAAATGATTTTAACTGTTTCCTTTGCTCCTTATTCAGTACTGATCCTCCTAGTATTGATCTGTCTCTTTGTTTTGGCAAGAAGTCTTGTTTTTCATTTTCTTGGACCTCAACCATCCCAGGACCTGAGCTCTGTTGCCCTCATCATTTGGTGAATTGTGCAAATAATTTGTCTGTTCTTATTCGATTCTCACAATGCAAATCCACATGTAAGGATGAAATTGAGAGGATTTAAGAGGTAAGCAGACTCCCAAAATGAACTTGTCATACACTGTGATTTACTCAATTTGAGTCACTGCACATCAAAAAATAATTGCTTCCCTATTTCAGGAACAATGTGTATTCTTCCACACTGAGAAAACATTTCATCCTTTTTCTTGTCTTGCATTTTTCTATTCCAATAGATAAATAAAAAAAATAGAAGAAATGCATCAAGGTGCAACAAAGAAGCGTGTTAGTTATACATTCATAGAAATCCACAGACTAAAAACTACATGTCTGAAGGGAAGTAAAGAAGAATAATTAAAGGCAATTTTCTGACCAAATCTCCATTATTACTATTTCACATCATTCATTAATTTAGAGAGAATAGTGGTTGCACTCATTTCACTGTGTCTATAAAGAGCCGTCTTCAGAAGATTTTATGTAGACTAAGACTTCAGTCCCAATTTTAACTTGGAGTGTGGTTATGTCATCTGGGAACTGTGGAAAACACTTCTGATAGTGAAGATATGATTCAATTTTAAATCCGAGGCATTGCTCCCTTCATTCAGGGGAGGCTCACATATCATGTGACACATAGGAGGGAGATTAGACTAACCACAGACTGATATTTGGACTGTTGACAAGTGGGAAGGGAAAATGAGAAAGTGAACAGGGGTGTTCATTGCACTATGTTGCAGCTTGTGGAGCCATTACCTCAAGATTCTAGATACAGGCTTAAACCTGACCCTGAGTGTTACTTGAGTAGAATTTGCACACCCCCTTATTTCCACAGGATACTCTGGTTTCCTCCCATGTCCTTGACATGCAGACTGGGAGGTTAACTGGCCACTGTATATTGCCCCTAGTCCGCAGGTGAGTGTTCGAATCCGGGGGAGCTGATGAGAATATAGGGAGAAAGGAAACAGGTTTAACATATGTAGTGGTGATGGATTCATTGGGCTGAAGAGCCTATTTCCATTCTGGATCTCTCTAAGACTATGAAAGAAATAATAAGGACAGCATTGCCTACCTGCAGCAAGAGGTCACATTAGCAGCAAACACCCAGTAGTGAAAATAACGATGGGCACAAAATATAATGGAAGTGCAAAGAGAAGGAACTGCATTGGATTTTAGCCATCTTCCTGTTCCACTTTCACCAGGAGAGTGGGGGTAAAAATTTTCTCTTTATGGTGCAACATTGCAGAAGATCATCATTGTGGATATAAAACTTCAGTCAAAACTTAGATCTAACTTTAAAATAACTTTTATAGATCCATTGCTGTTGGGCACTTTTGAAAAACAGAAAGGCACAATTGCAAACCAATTGAAGAGTCAACCCCTGACATCAGAACCATAACACAACACAACTTTAAAAACACTTCAATACATGTGGGCTAGCATTAAACAGTGTGGAGTACCTTTAAACATGATTAATTAGTAGGAATACCAACAGTTGACTCCATTCTGATTATTTGAGCCAATACATAGTTTTACTGCTGTCCTTGCACGGATATTATTGATCTATGTGGGAAGCAGGAACTTGGCATGCTGCCTGTGTTATAATCAATGGGTTAATCATATTGTTAATGCCAAATTTGTTTAAGTTATTTCTGTGCTAATTTTTATGGGATTGTAGAAGGAAAAGGACATTTAGATGGCTATATGTCAGGCATATAAATGAGAAATGATATTGGTTGCAAAGATGGTAAAAGAATATATAGCAGCCCTTACAACAGTAATCTGAAGCAATACTAATAAAAAGAAGCATGAATTGAGAAATAGATTTAGCTTGGAGATATAACTAAATATTGAAAATATCATGACTGGTCATAAAAGAAAATCTAATGATGCAAATGTATGCTTATACACACAGAATATAAATCTATGGACACATTACTGACATGTTAATACCAATATAATCTTGGTGTCCTTGTGCTAAATAATCCAGGATGTTACCAGGAAGAGCAAGTAAACTCGAAGGAAAGGAGATGTTTGTCCTTATTATAAGGGGGATAGAGTACAAAACCAGGAGAGCTTTTCCCAACCCTAGAAGACTTCAATAAAAACACACTAGTACCACATGCAGTTTTTCACTTTTTGCTTGCACTTGAGGTGCTCAGTTGATTCCAGTAAAGAGATATTATGCTATTCGGAGCATTTGAGCAGGTTGGGTCTTTCCTCTGGGTGTTTTATAGAATGGGAGGTTATCTTACTAATACCTAAGATCATGAGGAGAGTTAAGTAATAACTCATTCGTTTGAGCTGAGGAAAGACTTTTCTATCCTGGTGGTTATGAATCTGAAGGAATTATACATCCCAGAGAGCTTTCATTTTTAGCCTGAGTACATTCATTCAGAACAATGGATTGCAGCCTCAAAATCTCAGCAATCTGGGTTCAATCCTGACATTGGGTGCTCTGACTGTAGAGCTTATGCAGTCTCCATGTTTCTATAAGCTGCTCTGGTTGCCTCCCAAACACCTGCTGGTTAGTAGGTTAAATGCCAATTGTAAACTACCACTAGTGTAGGTGAATAGGGTGTTGGGGCAGTTCATAAATACATTAATAAAATCATGTGAATTCCCTGAAACAACCGTCTCTACCTTGCAACCATTCCTCTTCATTAAAATAGACTTCTTACTCACGACCAGACTATGTAACAGTTTCTTCCCCCAAGCCATCAGACTCCTCAATACCCAGAGCCTGGCTAGACACCAACCTACTGCCCTCTACTGTGCCTATTGTCTTGTTTATTATTTATTATTATTTATTGTAGTGCCTGCACTGTTTTGTGCACTTTATGCAGTCCTGGATAGGTCTGTAGTCTAGTGTAGTTTTTGTGTTTTTTCTTACATAGTTCAGTGTAGTTTTTGTATTGTTTCATGTAGCACCATGATCCTGAAAAACGTTGTCTCATTTTTACTATGTTCTGTACCAGCAGTTATAGTTGAAATGACAGTGAGAAGTGACTTGACTTGATTTAGTAACAATGCTGAGAAACTGGAGGAGTTGAAGATCTTTGACAAACACAACTTCAGACTGCAGTCAGAAAGAAAACAGCTAGGATTTATCAGGATGTTTGAGACTTTCTGATATTACATGGAAATGCTAAGCCAAAAACGGTGATAATTTTTGATGCCTATGTGTTCTTCTCCTTCTCCTGCTTTTACTTAATGCTATCAAAGGGATTTCCTATAAATGTAGAACTACAGTATACCATCCAACTACAGTTATAACAAAAGTAATAAGAAAAGTGTTCTTGAAGTGATATAAAATCAATACTTACACTAAGTTAAATATAATTCCTTGCCAAGAATTAATTATTTTGGAAGGTACTTTCAAGAACAAATATATACAATGACAAGCAAGTCTCTGGGCTAATTCTTCTAAATCAGGGGTTCTCACTGGGTTCCACGAACCCCTTGCTTAATGGTATTGGCCCATGGCATAAAAACAGAGGTTGGAAAACCCTGCTCTAGATGAAGGAACTTGTTATCAAAGAAAGTGAATTTGCTCAGGTAACTTTCTCGAGTAAGTCACAGAGTGCTGGAGGAACGGCAGCTCAGGCAGCATCTGATATCTGATAGTCCTCTCCTAGCAGATTTCATCATTCTGTGCGATGCTGATAAAATTCTCTGACTAAGTGATTATATTTATAAGATTTATTTTTTACATAACTTATGATGTGTCTTTTCCTGCCTTTTAGACATTTTAGCAGAATTGATGTACCAATTAGATTTAGTGCCTCACAGTTCCAGGGAGATGGGTTTGATCCTGACTTTGCTAACCATCAGTGTAGAGTTTACCCTGTAACCATGTGGGTTTCCCTGGGAGCACTGCTTTCCTCCCGTGTCCCATAGAAAGACTGGTTGGTTAAATGGCTTAGTAGAAAAATAGCAAAAGAGTCAAAGGGGAGTTGATTGCTGAGTTGTACAGCTAAAGGGGAATTAAGGACAATGGGACTGATAGGACTGCTCTGCTGGGAGCTAGTATAGATCCAATAGGCTGAATGTCCTTCCCTCATGGTATGTGAGTTACTCCTTTAAAGTATCAGTAAATTGAGACAAATGGTTTGTGCCAATATAATGTGGAGTTTTCTTGGTTTACATAAGAAATACCATTCAATAAGATCATGGCTGATTGGCTGTGGACTCTAGCCCACCTACCTGCCTCTTCCCCATAAAACCTAATTCCCCTGCTCGCTGTTTCCTAAATACAGTATATTTAATGAGATAGCCTCTACTACTTCCCTAGGCAGAAATGTGCAAGCCAAAGTCGCCTATTTGATTATATATTTGTGCAATGTTTCCTCATCTACAAATTTATTTTATGAGTACAGAATGCAAGGAACAGGCAATAGACTTAATGGGCTTCACTGGCAAACATTAGGTTGCATCCTTCAAATGAACAACTTATTTTGGCGAGGTCATTATTTACAACTTTTTCTTAGAATATCATAGTTTCCTTCAATTGTTTCTCAAGAAGTTTCCTTTCATAAAGGCCCTGCTATATTATTCTGACTGAATACTTTTCCATAGTTTCATTCTGCACAATGGATTCCAGAACCTGCAGATTCCAGAAATGCATAATAATTCTTCTGTCATAATTTGCTCAAAATAGGTCAAAGAAACAACATAGATCTCAAACTTTCAAGCACACGTTTGTGCTTCCATGTGCTGGTGGTTTTCAAAGTTTGCTTCCTTTTCCCGTCCTCTGGTCATAACCTGTACCCAAAAGAGTTGTGAAGACTTAGGCACAGTGCGTCAAAACTTCTTTTTAAAAATGTTTTTATGAATTAATCACCATTGCAAGTTTCGGCTTGTAGGCTTTTGAAATATCTCCTGTAAGTTTAGGTATGGAGACGCAAAACATCGTCATTTATGCTCAACATGGATAGCTACCACAAGACTATCTCTTACCTTTACAGTAAAATGTCTGCCAATGAAGAGGCATACATGGAATCAATTGTTTCTGTGTTTCTATCCATTTTATCTACCTACGCATACCCAAGAATTACCTGTAATGGGTTCAATTCAGCAACGGTAGCTTTATTTCTGAAACTTCACAAAGGCCAACCTTAAACCCACTGTCAGTTCTCATCTGTTGCAGCACTGTCAGCAATGTGCCTTCTCCAGTCCAAAGCCAATGAAACTTGCAGACCAGCTTTGAATAAATTGAGATACCAGCATCTCAAACTGCAGGCAATTTACAAACTCATTATGCAGTGTAGCTGGATTTCAGGGAGTATATATTACATGAAAGCTAAAATAAGGCTAATTTTTGTCAGAGTTCTACTTAGCTTTAGAAATAATGATGCTTTAAATGGATTCTTAAAATAAACAGCTCATGTCTACTCAAATAATACATAGTGTCATGCAACTACATTAAGCATTCATGTTCTAATGTCACTGTAGTAATCTCTAGTTAAATTATTAAACAAACTAGTACATTATTCACTTGAAAGTTACACACAGAACAGCAGAACAGAGCTTTATGTAAATCTCTTGACTGAAACACAATTATTTTGAGTTAACACTTGTAATTAAACAGAAGCAAAAATTGTCAAAGAACAGCAAAAACAGCATTGGGATTTATTTAAACAGGAGGGGGGAGTATGTAATTCCAACATGTCTTAGCAAATGATCTGGGCTTGAATCAATTGAGAGATTGACTTTGAAATCAAAAGGAAACAATGAAAACATCTAGCATGACAAAAATTCTAGAAAAATGGAGATTTTCAAATCTATGAGCATAAAAAGCAATGAGAAGACCTCCTTTAAGCAGATGTGGAGAAAAGATAACTACATACGTTTATGGAGCTAAGGAGAAACTGGAAACCTTACAGGGAAAGGTATGGAAATGCAATCAACTTTTTTGATCTATTTTCTACAAAGTGGATATTAAGGTAGCAGGACTACTAAGGATAAGCACAGAGAAATAAATGGTCTTTAATGAATAAAAAGGGGTGATTCTTACTAATAGAATATAAATTTTATCTTGCGAAAGTTAATTTTATTAGCACTTGATAAACTTGATCCCACCTAAATAAATCTTTTCTCAAACTCCTTTACTGCAGTCTCTGAACCTACCCTCAACTCTAAACTTATCAAATTAAATTTGTGGCCAAGGGAGAAAACTTACCTTGCATGCTATCAAATTTTCCACACATAAATTGCAGAGATCAGTCGCCAGTTGTCTTGCCTTTCCAGGCACAAAATTCAATTGAAGAAAAACCCTAGGAAATTCTACTGCAACTCCATAAACAATCGAATTAACTTTGGTGAGTCCTGATAATCAGTAAGTTATAAAAAGAAATCTCATCTCAGCTCCTCTCAGGACCCACAAGCTTTGCCTGAGAGGAATTGCTATTCACTTCACACTTAACCTGCATACACTAGAGGACAACAGTTGTCTGATATCAACACAAAATGCTGGAGGAACTCAGGAGATCAGACAGCATCTGTGAAAATGAATAATGAATAAAGTCGATGTTTCGGGCTGAGAAGGAGTACAAGAGAAAAAGGTGATAGGTGAAGCTGGGTGGGTGAAGCAGGGAGGTGATAGTTAGAAAAGTAAAGGGCTGGAGAATATGGAATCTGGCAGGAGAGGAAAGTGGACCATGGGAGAAAGGCAAGGACGAGAGACACAAGGGGAGGTGATAGGCAGATGAGGAGAACAGAAGAAGTATGAGGGAGCCAGAGTGTGGAATGGAAGAAGAGGGAAGCGGGAGATGGAAAAATTACCGGAAGTTAAAGAAATTGATTTTCATGCCTTTGTGTTGGAGGCTACACAGACGGAATATATGAGGTTGCTCCTCCAACTGAGAATGGCCTCAGTGCCGCAGTAGAGGAAGCCATTGACCGGCATGTGGGAATGGGAATGGGGATTGGAATTAAAATATTTGGCCATTGGGAAGCCCTGCTTGTTCTGATTGGACAAAGGTGCTCAACAAAGTGGTCCCCTAATCTATTTTTGGTCTCACCAATTTAGAGAGGTCCACATTGGGAGCCGTAGGCAACCACAACAGATTCGCAGGTGAGGTGTAAGGACTGTTTGGGGCTCTGAATGGAGGTGATGGAGGAACTGAATGGGCAGATGTGGTACTTTTTCCACTTGCAATGATGTGCCAAGAGGGAGATTACTGGGTAGGGATGAATGGACAATGGAATTATGGAGGGCACGATCTCTGTGGAAAGCAGAGAGTGGGAAGGGAGGTAGAGATGTGTTTGGTGGTAGGATCCCATTGAGGATGGTGGAAGTTGCAGAGAGTGTTGGATACTGAGGCTCATGAGGTGGTAGGCAAGGATGGGAGGAACTCTATCCCTGTTGAGCTAGTGGGAAGTTGGGATGGGAGCAATGCCTGGGAAATGGAGGAGATGCTGGTGAGACAGCATCAATGCTGGAGAAAAGTAAACCTCATTCTTTGAAGAAGGGTCTTGCCCTAAAATATTGACTGTTTACTTCTACAGATGCTGTCTAACCTGCTGAGTTCTTCCAGCATTTTGTTTGTGTTGCTCTGGATTTCCAGCATCTGCATCTATTGTGTCTGATACCAACTTTGCCTAAAAGTCTTAGAGATGTGCTGTTGAGGTCTGTTTTCCCTTTCTGCCTCAAGTATTTTACTCTGTTGGGCAGAATCAAACCTCTATATGAATCTAAAATTAGATCAAATATCCTTTTAGACTTTTGGATAGAAATTTATTCTTAGTCACCAGCAGCTATGAACTGTACACCATGTGCAATATTCAATTCCAATGTGTTGTACGCCAGCGAATTTTAGAATAGGAATGCATTATGATTGTGCCAGTTTATCATTCATTTCGTGCATATACTTAGAGGAAGAATTTGGAGAATAATCTTCTGGAAGATCTATTTTTCTCTGTCCCATCTATCTACATTATATAACTTCCATTACTATGAAGATCTCTTTTTCAGAGTCTCTTCCCTTAACAACACCAAAGTTCTAGTATTTTACATCAGCACATGAAAATTTTCTGGACGTACCTTAACTCTAAAAAATATGGTAATGAGAGGTTCCAGTGACGTCATCGTGCAGAATGGCAGCTTAAATCAACAGCTCCGCCAGAAAAACACATATTTTGCCCCGCTAATCCATCAAATATAAGATCTTTCGAAAATATCTGAATTGATAGGGGGGCAAGAATGGGGAGAAATAATGGAGATAAAAATGCACCACTGTGGAGCCTATGGAAGCAAGAGGTGCAGTGCGCGGCTCTCCTACACGTGTGCGTGGCGGTGAAGCTGCAATGGGCCTCGTGCAGGTGAAGCGGCAAATTTGATAAGAATTTTGGAAGAGATAAGGGAAGTCCAAAAAGATATAAAGCAGCAACTCTATGATATAAAGTCAGAGCTCGCCAACATCAATCAGAAAATAGCAGTGGCAGAGACTTAAATTAAGAAGGTTGAAGATTGCATGCAAAATGTGGAACAGATAATAAGTAAGATGATAAAAATATTAAATCAACAGGAAAGTAACTTGCTTGACCAGGAGGGAAGATCACAACGGAAAAATATCAGGATTTATAATGTTCCCGAAGGAGCGGAGGGATTGTCGATGATGGACTTTGTAGACAAGCTGCTACAGGAAGCACTGGAGATTCCCCAGACTATGGAGAATGAAATTGAGAGGGCACATTGTTCGCTCATCCAGCGGCCTCCCAGAGACAGTCCTACAGAAATGAAAGGAATATTCCGAAGCGAAATGAATATTAAAGCAAAAGAAGATTAAATTCCAAACCCCGTACCCTGTTAAACTGAGGGTATTTTACCAAGAAGGGATATGACTGTACCAGAAGGTGGAGGAGGCGACTACAGACATGAAGAACAGAGGACTGTCCATTAGCGTGGTCAAACCAAGAGAGAGTCTGGCTGAGCAGTTGTCCCAAGCTGCTTGGGAAATAGTAAGAGAACCTAGAAAGCAGGGGACGGGAGCAGGATGAGAGAAGGATATTAGGAAGAGACTGTCAGTTCTCCGAGGGCAGCCCTCACCTCCTCCAGAAGAGCCATAAGGTTTGGCTAACTGTAAAAGTGCTGATAAACTAAATGGAAGCAAAAATAGACGGTGATATACCTACCTCGAGAAACACGTGTTACAACGTGGATTTTATATAACTCAATTTTTAAAAATTCATTTATTCATTCCTTTTTCCCCACCTAAATGAGAATATATACATGGGAGGAATGCACAGGGAAATCAATTCTGTGTAATGGACGTAGTTTTTTTTAACTTACATTTATAGGTACTGCAGTGGGGGCCCTCAACCCACAGCTTGGAGGGGCTATCCCCCACGGCTAGACTTTTCTTCTAGCCCAACCCAGGGTCATCTAGAGACCCCAGCCTTGGAATCACACCTTTGTTACCTGATTTTTATTATTCACGTTTCTTCGCTCTTATTCGTTCGGGGAGTAGATCGATTAAGTTATATTCTGCAAATTTCAATGATATACTAACAGATAAATACACATGGCTAAGGACAAAGTAAAATTCATTTCTTTTAATGTCAATGGGCTGTTGAATCCAGTCAAGCACAGTAAAATTCTATCAAAAGTGAAAAAAGAACAAGCCCATGTAGTATATTTACAGGAAACTCACTTAAGTGATAATGAGCATGGAAAATTAAAGAGAATGGGCTTCACTAATTTATTTTTCTCCTCATATAAATCAGGACATAGAAGAGGAGTTGCTATTCTCATCTCAAGTAGGCTAAATTTTGAAAAAGTATTCGAAATGGGAGATAAGGAGGACCAGATATATTCTGTTAAGGGGGAATATAGATGGAAATCCAGTTACTTTATTGAATATGTACGCACCCCCAGGAAGTGATATTAATTTCTTCCAGAAAATTACTAATATTATGGTAACGGAAACAGAAAGTCTCTTGGTATGTGGAGGAGACTTAAATTTACAATTACAACCAAAGTTAGACTCTTCTAATAGAAAAACTTATGAAACAAAGTCCTTACATAAGAAAGTTAACACTCTTTTTGAGGATGTTGGTCTAATTGATATATGGAGGGATCTTTTCCCCGACAGAAGGGATTACACTCATTATTTTGCCCCCCATTCCGTATATACAAGAAAAGACTATTTCATAACATTTGGAAAAGATAGAGACAAAATAATCACCTGTGGAATTGGGACACAATAAGTGAGTGACCATGCACCTATATATTTATCTGTTGATTTTAACCAAAGAATACTATTTGGAAACTAAATTCAAGTCTACTCAATGATACCTACTTTAAGGAACAAATTAAAAAAGAAATTGGCCTTTACTTAGAATTCAATGATAATGAAGAGGTTTCACCTCCCATTCTATGGGATACTCTGAAGCCTGTCTTAAGAGGGAAAATTATAGCGATATCTTCGTATAAGAAAAAAGATAAGGAATAGAACATTACAGGAATTACAAAATAAGATGAAGGAACTAGAAAAAAAACACAAATTGAGTTTGGCACAGGATACACTAGAGGAAATTTTAAAAATTAGGAATGAAATTAATAGTTTGGCTAAACAAGAAATTAGAAAAAATTTGATGTTTCTGAAACAGAGACACTATAAAAGTGGATCTAAATCTATGAAAATACTGGCATGGAAACTGAAAACAAAAGATAGCAGAAAATACAATTCATAGAATAAGGGATCCAAGAACAAAAGTGATAAAAAAAATAAGCTAAGTGAAATTCAAGAAACTTTTGAAATGTTTTACAAAATGCTATATTCCAAAGTTCCAGGGGGAAGCATAACTCAAACTGACACCTTCCTGAATTTTTTAGAGTTACCCACTTTAAGCAAAGAACAAAATAGAACAATGACTGCTGACATAACTGAAGCTGAACTAAAAACTGCAATTAGTAGGCTTAAATTAAGCAAGTCACCAGGATCAGATGGATATACGGCAGAGTGGTATAAAGAGTTTAGAAGTGAGTTAATTCCTATTTTACTCCCCACCCTGAACTGGGCCCTAAGAAAGGCGCAAATGCCACCCAGCTGGAGGGAGGTGATAATCTCAGCTGTACCGAAAGAAGGCAAGGATAAAATGGAATGTGGGTCATTTAGACCAATATCTGTTCTTAATGTGGATTATAGAATATTTACTTCCATTATGGCCAAACAAATAGAAGGGGTTCTATCCACACTAATACATAATGATCAGACAAGTTTTATACAACGCCAAACACAAGACAATATATGAAGGACACTTCACATTATGGATCATATTAAATAAAATGAACTTGAAGCAATAGTGATAAGCATGGATGCTGAAAAGGCATTTGATTCGGTTAATTGGAATTTTCTTTACAGAGTTTTACATAGATTTGGTCCACATGACACAATTATTAAAACTATACAGGCACTATATGACAATCCTACTGCCAGGATTAAAATCAATGGATATTTATTTAATAGTTTTACGCTAGAAAGGGGCACGAGACAGAGTTGTGCATGGTCACCGCTACTCTTTGCATTATATCTGGAACCATTAGCTCAATACATCAGACAAAATTACTATTAAAGGGACAGAGCATAAATTGGCCTGTTACGCGGATGACATTATGATCTATCTAGGGCAACCAACATACTCTTTGCCTAAATTGATGCACTCCTTTGAACAAATTGGCCAATTATCAGGATATAAGATCAACATAGATAAAACCCAACTACTTTCACATAACTATAGCCCACCAAGAGAAATTGAATGTAGATATCCTTGGGCATGGCAAACAGAGTCCGTCAAATATTTGGGCATCATTATGCCAAAAGATTTGGCAAAATAATCAGAATGCAATTATCAGCCTATATATAAAAAATTAAGGAAGATATAACAAGATGGAACCTAATTCCTTTTCTTGGTCTCAGTTCAAGGATTGAATCTATTAAAATGAATATACTGCCCAGACTACTATGTCTCTTTCAGACCCTACCAACAGAGATTAACCAAAATCAATTCAATAAATGGAACAAGATGCTATCAAGATATATATGGCAAGGTAAAAGGCCTAGGGTTCATCTCAAAACTTTGCAATTAGCCAAGGAAAAGGGGGATGGGGCCTATCTTCTCTTAGAGATTACTATCTTTCAGCACAGTTGAGAGCCGTGATATGCTGGTGCAACCCACTGTATGGCGCTCAATGGAAAAACATTGAGGAGAGGATACTTTCCAACCCCATACAGGCAATTTTGGCTGATAACAACCTACAAAGTTACATAAATAATATTGACAACCCGTGGGTGAAATGGACTCTTAAAATATTGAAAACTATTATAAAAGAATATAAACTAGAGAGAGACATTTCAATTGTTAAATGGTGTGCATATGACTCGGATTTTACGCCGAACGAACTGGATAGAACATAGAACATAGAATAGTACAGCACATTACAGGCCCTTCGGCCCATAATATTGTGCCGACCCTCAAACCCTGCCTCCCATATAACCCCCTACCTTAAATTCCTCCATATACCTATCTAGTAGTCTCTTAAACTTCATTAATGTATCTGCCTCCACCACTGACTCAGGCAGTGCATTCCACACACCAACCACTCTCTGAGTAAAAAACCTTCCTCTAATATCCCCCTTGAACTTCCCACCCCTTACCTTAAAGCTATGTTCTCTTGTATTGAGCAGTGGTGCCCTGGGGAAGAGGCGCTGGCTATCCACTAATTATCTATTCCTCTAATTATCTTTTACACCTCTGTCATGTCTCCTCTCATCCTCCTTGTCTCCAAAGAGTAAAGCCCTAGCTCCCTTAATCTCTGATCATAATGCATACTCTCTAGACCAGGCAGCATCCTGGTAAATCTCCTCTGTACCCTTTCCAATGCTTCCACAACCTTCCTATAGTGAGACGACCAGAACTGGACACACTACTCCAAGTGTGGCCCAACCAGAGTTTTAAAGAGCTGCATCATTACATCACGACTCTTAAACTCTATCCCTCAACTTATGAAAGCTAACATCCCATATGCTTTCTTAACTACCGTATCTACCTGTGAGGCAACCCTCAGGGATCTGTGGACATGTGCCCCCAGATCCCTCTGCTCCTCTACACTACCAAGTATCCTGCCATTTACTTTGTACTCTGCCTTGGAGTTTGTCCTTCCAAAGTGTACCACCTCACACTTCTCCGGGTTGAACTCCATCTGCCACTTCTCAGCCCACTTCTGCATCCTATCAATGTCTCTCTGCAATCTTCGACAATCCTCTACACTATCTACAAAACCACCAACCTTTGTGTCATCTGCAAACTTGCCAACCCACCGTTCTACCCCCACATCCAGGTCGTTAATGAAAATCACGAAAAGTAGAGGTCCCAGAACAGATCCTTGCAGGACACCACTAGTCACAATCCTCCAATCTGAATGTACTCCCTCCAACATGATCCTCTGCCTTTTGCAGACAGCCAATTCTGAATCCACCTGGTCAAACTTCTCTGGATCCCATGCCTTCTGACTTTCTGAATAAGCCTACCATGTGGATCCTTGTCAAATGCCTTACTAAAATCCATATAGATCACATCCACTGCACTACCCTCATCTATATGCCTGGTCTCCTCCTCAAAGTACTCTATCAGGCCCGTTAGACATGATCTGCCCTTCACAAAGCCACGCTGACTGTCCCTGATCAGACCATGATTCTCTAAATGCCCATAGATCCTATTTCTAAGAATCTTTTCCAACAGCTTTCCCACCACAGACGTAAGGCTCACTGGTCTATAATTACCCGGACTATCCCTACTACCTTTTTTGAACAAGGGGACAACATTCGCCTCTCTCCAATCCTTTGGTACCATTCCCGTGGGCAACGAGGACATAAAGATCCTAGCCAGAGGCTCAGCAATCTCTTCCCTCGCCTCGTGGAGCAGCCTGGGGAATATTCCGTCAAGCCTCGGGGACTTATCCGTCCTAATGTATTTTAACAACTCCAACACCTCCTCTCCCTTAATATCAACATGCTCCAGAACATCAACTTCACTCATATTGTCCTCAATGTCATCAAGTTCCCTCTCATTGGTGAATACCAAAGAGAAATATTCACTGAGGACCTCACTCACTTCCACAGCCTTCAGGCACATCTTCTCATCTTTATCTCTAATTGGTCCTACCTTCACTCTTGTCATCCTTTTTTCTTCACATAATTGAAGAATACCTTGGGGTTTTCCTTTACCCTACTTGCCAGGCCTTCTCATGCCCCCTTCTTGCTCTTCTCAACCCCTTCTTAAATTCCTTTCTTGATTCCCTATATTCCTCAATAGACCCATCTGATCCTTGCTTCCTAAACCTCATGTATGCTGCCTTCTTCCATCTGACTAGATTTTCCACCTCACTTGACACCCATGGTTCCTTCACCCTACCATTCTTTATCCTCCTCACCGGGACAAATTTATCCCTAACATCCTGCAAGAGATCTCTAAACATCGACCACATGCCCATAGTACATTTCCCTGCAAAAACATCATCCCAATTCACACCCGCAAGTTCTAGCCTTACAGGCTCATAATTTGCCCTTCCCCAATTAAAAATTTTCCTGTCCTCTCTGATTCTATCCTTTTCCATGATAATGCTAAAGGCCAGGGAGCGGTGGTCACTGTCCCCCAGATGCTCATCCACTGAGAGATCTGTGACCTGACCCAGTTCATTACCTAGTACTAGATCTAGTATGGCATTCCCCCTAGTCGGCCTGTCCACATACTGTGACAGGAATCCGTCCTGGACACACTTAACAAACTCTGCCCCATCTAAACCCTTGGAACTAATCAGATGCCAATCAATATTAAGGAAGTTAAAGTCACCCACGATAACAACCCTGTTATTTTTGCACCTTTCCAAAATCTGCCTCCCAATCTGCTCCTCTAGATTTAAGGACCGGACAGCTAAAGGAATATCAGCTATTTGCAATATAACAAAAGAAGGAACACTGTTCAGTTTTGAAATGCTCAAAGAGAAACATTTATTAGAAAAACAAGACTTTTACCAGTATTTACAGATGTGACAGTATTTTAATAGGACTGTTAAAATGTAACCAAGGCAAGTACATGTCTGATCGAGCTATTTAGAAAAGCATATAATTCAGACAATGGTAATAGAATAATTTCAAGTATTTATAAGGGTTTATCAAATCTTAAAACACATTCAACTTCATACATTAAAACAAAATGGGAGAAGGAAGGAGGGATAATAATATCTGAGGAAGACTGGACAATAATATGGAGGTATCAATGGAAGTGTACCAGTTCACAGAAATGGAGGGAGTTCGGGTGGAAACACTTGATAAGGTATTTTATTACACCCTCTCAGAAATCCCATTATAATAGTAACTCCCCTGCTTGCTGGAGAAATTGTGGAAATCAAAATACAAACCATTACCATATTTTCTGGGAATGCCCCGTTATCAAAGTCTATTGGAGTGGGACACATAATGCCCTACAAGACATCTTTGAATGTGAAATACCCTTAGAGAGTAAGACCATATATTTTGAGTATATACCTCAAGAATGGTTGAAAAGAGATAAATACTTAATGAATGTACTGCTGGTGGCTGGTAAAAAGTCCCTTACCAAGAAATGGTTATCTCAAGAGAGCCCAACTTTAAATGTATGGATGGAAATTACAATGGACATTTACAAAATGGAGAAGATAACAGCATCTGTTAATCATAAGTTGGAACAATTTTATTCATACTGGAAAAAATGGTTTAACTACATAACACCTCATAGGTCTGATTTTATTCTCACAAGTCAATGAATATGTTGTAAAAAAAAATCAGTCCCTACTCTGTACATAGTTTTCTTCTTTCGATTGTTCTTTCTTTCCTCTCCTTTCTATGAGTGTATACCTCAGATAAATATTACGTGGAGATTTGTGACAAATATGACTATATGATATATATGTACAGTATCTGAAATACATTTTATGGAAATGTTTGTTTGATGATGAAATTCAATAAAAAATAAATTACAAAAAACAGTAATGAAAAATTCATACTTCAATCTTTTACGAGGGGTAACAGGTAAGTTCGTAGCCTAAGGTAGAAGGAGTAAATTTTAGAAAACCTAGCACAGTTATTTTTCAACATGGTCCCCTCCTATATTTACACACTTAGTCCAGCGGTCATGGAGCATACGGATCCCTTCTTTGTAGAAATTGGCATCTTGGACTTCCAGCAGGTGGTTCACAACAGGGGTGATTGATAAGTTTGTGGCCTAGGGTAAAAGGAGATGAGTTATTAACTTCAAACTTTCTGCATAATCACTCAAAAAGTTGAACTGCACGTGCATGTAATGAGAGCTGTATAACTCATCTCCTTCTACCTTAGGCCACGAACATATCAATCACCCTGCTGTGGACCACTTTCTGGAGGTCCAAGACGTCGACTTCTACAAAGAAGGGAACCGTATGCTCCACAACCACTGGACTAAGTGTGTACATGTAGGAGGGGTCTATGCTGAAAAACAACTGTGCTAGGTTTTCTAAAATTGACTCCTTTTACCTTAGGCCACGAACTTATCAATCACCCCCCGTAATAGTTACTAGATTTAGCTGGTTGTTTTCAATCATTTTATGATTCATTCAAAGTTCTTTAATATGTTCAGCAATATTAAATTTTGTTTTCAGCCACTATAATATCATATAATCCATCAGGCTTTGAAGAATTTAACTTGATTCGAAATATATCCATTATATTTATTTTTAAATGGCTTTCATGAGATTCATTATCTGTTGAGATTAAATATTACAGATCTTTATTGACCTCATTTCAAATAATTTCTGCTACTCTTGAAACCAATGTGCTGTGAATTAATTACTTTAGATAATATTATTTCTAATTTCCTGACTGTATTTTCATGAAAACTCTGCTATTTTTAACAGAGTGAAAATATGTTCCTCTGATTTTATCAAGTTGAGGGATCCTTGTCCCATTCTACAATCTAAAATAATACACATTTTTCCATCATTAAAGGCAGTTAGCATATGTTTCACTGTATATGTTTATATAAAATTAACAAGTCACTATTTAAATTGGAGGAATAGTTTAGTGGTTACAGACACTCTCTGTACTTTCTTTATATTAGGATATTTGTTAGGAATGTTTTTAGTAGTGTTTTGGTCTGAAATGTAATATGGGCTTTTGATCCTGCATGTTCTTTCCCAATAGTAAGCATCAAAAATACATTCCAATCTTTTAACCACATAGTTTGATTCATTTGCTACAAAGAAATAGAGTGATTATTTATGTAAATCAAACAGGATCTGCTGAAGCATATTGTAGTTCAGACAGGATAAATGTGAAAAAGAACAGAGTCTGAGGCAGGGTCTCAAATGAAATAACAGCTACCACTTTGCTGCATGAACACAGATGTTGTTCAATTTGCTGAGTCCTTCCAGTAGTTGGAGCATCACACAAGTTGTTGGAGGAAGTTAGTGGGTCAGGCAGCATCTTTGGAGGTTCATGGACTGTCAACGTTTTAGTTGGAGGCCCATTATCTTGTGTATTGCTCCAGATTCCAACATCTGCCATCTCTTTTGAATCCAGTTTTTTTTTTTGCTCCAGATTCCATCATCTGCAGTCACTTTTATCTCTAGAGTCAACATTTTGGTTCAAGAACTTTTCATCAGAACTTGAGAAGTGAGAAGACAAATGTGTTTAAAATTACTGTGATGGGAAGATAAAGAAGTACAGAGAATGTCTGTAACAGGATGTCAATCAAAGCTGTCAAGGTAAAAAATACTTCAAAAACCACTAGTTTGCTGACAGAAAAGTAAATTGAAACAAATTGAAACAGATATCTGCAGGTACTTCCATGCAGAGGGAGAAAAATTCTTATCTGAAAACATTAAATTCAATACTTAAAACCTGATAGCTGTAGCATTCCCACACTAAACATGTGGTGTTATTCCTGGAGTGATCGTTGGACATTATTGAAGCAACGTTTAAAGTCAAGTACATAGGAATGGAGTGAGGAATTTAAGTGACAGGAGTTGGATAGCTTTTTTTGGACTGAATGGAGATGTTCTGCAAAATGGTCACTCCATCCATGTTTAATTTCTCCATTTTGAACGAGACCACAAAGTGAATTCTGAATGTAAATAAACTAGGTTAGAAGAATACAAATGAATTATTACTTCAAACTGAATGGTTGGTTGGGTCTGTGGATGGTGAAATAACGGAAATTATAAAGGTAGGCTCTGCATCTCTCGGAGATTCATGAAAAAATGAGAAACTGGTGAAATGGATGATAGGATCAATTGCAGAGGAAATAGTCACTTTAGCATGGAGAAATTAGAGAGGGTTCGATGTAACTGGTGATAGAATAATGTTGAAACTGGCAGAAATTTTGGAGAATAAACCATCAAGTATAAAGGCTGGTGCAGTAGAAGTTGAGGACAAAATTGGGAAAAAAGAAGTTGAGAGCAGTGCAAACCAGAATCAGAGACAGGTTTAATATCACTGGCGTATGTTATGAAATTTGTAGTTTTGCAGCAGCAATACATTGCAATATAATAATAATAACCTACAAATGATAAACTGCAATTAGAGATATAAATATAAATTAAGTATATAGTGCCAAAAGAGAGCAAAAACAAAAAAAAAATGGTGAGGTAGTATTCATGGGTTCATTGTCCATTTAGAAATCTGATAGTGGAGGAAAAGAAGCTCCTGAAACATTGCGTGTGGGTCTTCAGGCTCCTGTACCTCCTCCTTGATGGTAGCAATGAGAAGAAGCATGTCCCAGTTGATTGGGGTGCTTAATGATGGCTGCCACCTTTTTGAAGGAGTCCCCAATGCCGTGGAGGCTAGTGCCTATGGAGCTGGCTGAGTTTACAACTTTCTGCAGCTCTTTCCAGTCCTATGCACTGGCCCCTTCATACCAGACAGTGGGGTAACCTGTTAGAATGCTCTCTGTGGTATATCAGTAGAAAATTGCGAAACTCTTTGATGGCATACCAAGTGTTCTCAAACACATCATGAAATATAGCCACAGTCATGCCTTGATTGTAATTGCATCAACATCTTGGACCCAGGATTGACCTTCAGAGATTTTGACACCCAGGAAGTGGAACTACTCACCCTTTCCACTCAACTTCCCCTTCCTGAAGTCCACCATCAATTCCTTGGTTACTGATGTTGAGTGCAAGGCTGTTGTTACAACACCACTGATCTATCTCGCTCCTGTACACCTCTTCGTCACCATTTGAAATTCTGCCAACAATAGTGGTGTCATTGGCAAATTTACAGATGGTGTTTGAGCTGTGCCTAGCCACACCATTGTGCGTGCAGAGAGAGTAGAGCAGTGGCATAAGCACGCATCTTTGAGGTACACCAGTGTTGATTGTCAGAGAGGAGGAGATGGTATTTCTTATCTGCACAGACTGTGGTCTCCCAGTGAGGAAGTCAATGATCCAGCTGCACGGCGAGGTACAGAGGCCCAGGATTTGGAGCTTGTTTACTAGAACAGAAGGTATGATTGTATTGAACACTGAGCTGTAATCAACAAACAGCAGCCTGAAGTAGGTATTGCTATTGTTCAGGTCGAGGCCGAGTGGAGAGCCAGTGAGAGTGCACGTACTGAAGACTTGTTGTGCTGATAGGCAAATTGCAGCGGGTCCAAGTCCCTGCTTAGGCAGGGGTTGATTCTGGCCATGACCAGCCTCTCAAAGCTTGTCATCACAGTAGGGGTGAATGCATCTGTCTGATAGTCATTGAGACAGCTCACACTGCTCCACTTGGGCACTGGTATGATTATTGCCTTTTGAAGCACCTCTGACTGCTTCAGTGAGAGACTGAAAATGTCCTTGAATACGCCTTCCAGTTTGCTGGCACAGGTTTTCAATGCCCTACCAGGTACACTGTCAAGGCCTGATGCCTTGGTAGAGTTCACCCACTTGAAAGAAGTTCTGATGTCAGCCTCTGAGACAGAGATCACAGGTTTATCAGATGCTGCAGGGATTTGCACAGGTGTAGTTTTATTCTCCCTTTCAAAGTGTGCATAAAATATGTTGAGCTCATCTGGAAGTGAAGCATCACTGCCATTCATGATGTTTTGCTTGTAGGAAGTACTGGCCTGCAAACTCTGCCAGAGCTGATGTGCATCTAATTCTCTTAATAACTTCAACTGGAATTGTTGTTGCGGTCTTAAAATAGCCTTTTGCAGGTCGTAGCTGGACTTCCTGTATAGTTTTGGATCATTGGCCTTGAATTTCACAGATCTAGCTCTCAGCAGAATACGAATATCCTGGTACATCACCGCAGTCTTTAGTCTCTGGCTACAGGCCTGGAGCCTGTTGATTGGACTTTCCAAAGTGTGGGCGTGGGATGGCATGGTAAGCATTATTGATGGTGGTATAACATTGGCCAGTTGTGTTAGCTCCTCTGATTACGCATCTGATACATTAGCGACAATTGTTCAGAGACTTCTTCAAACTGGCCTGGTTGAAATCCCCCGCAATGATAGGAAAGGCATCCAGGTGCACTGTCTTGTGACTGCTGATCATGATGCTCAGCTCCTCCAGTGCCTGCCTGACATTGGCCTGAGGCGGAATCTACACTGCTAACAGGATGATGGTGGAAATCTTCCTCAGCAGATAAAATGAATGACATTTGACCACTAGATGTTCCAGGCCAGATGAGTAGGATTCAGGCAGAACCGTCAATTCTGTGCACCATGATGAGTTAATCATAAAGTACACTCCACCTGTTCTATCATTAGAACATTGAGCTGTGCTGCCTTTGCGGAGAATTGTGAAGCCATCGAGCTGCAACAGTGCATCCATAATGGTGGGAGTGAGCCATGTTTCTGTGAAGCAAAGTAAATAGCAGTCCGTGATGTCCCTCTGATATGCAATCTTGCTCTGAAGTCTTCAATTTTATTTTCCAGAAACCGTACATTCGCAAACAGGATAGTTGGGTGTGGGTCTAAGGCCTCTGTATTTCAAGAGTACCTGCAGCCCAGCTCATCTTCCATGCTTCTGTTTCCTTAAAGGAGAACTGCACTCAAGACCTGAGTCTGCAGTACATGATCTGCTGATGTCGCTAGATTTTTTAAATGTTTTAAAACGATGGTGCTTACTGAAGTACCCATGGTTGTGACAGTGGATTTCAGCTGTAGTAACCTGAAATGGAAGTATCTGGTGATTCACATTGGAGTCACAGGCAAAGATTTGCCACTTTTCAGCAACATCTGCAGGAGTGCAGGAAACAGAAAAGACTCAGTATAATATACGTGAACTATGCCAGGGATAAAGACCTGAGGTGAGGATGATGTTGTAAGACATTGGTGTGGAAAGAACTACTATCAGTAAAGTTGCAACAAAAATGGTGAATGAAGAATGGAATGGAGTCAGTAAAGGATTCACAGTGGGAGGAGTTACAGTCAGATATCTGTGGGAGACTAAAGACATAAAAAATATTGATAGCTAGCCAATCTCTTGGGACAGAAAGAGAGATATCAAAAAAAACGAGGGGAAGAGTCAAAAGTGTATCATGTAATCTTGAGATCTAGGTGGAAGTTGGCATAAAGGTAAAAGCATTTTTAAAGCAACACACACAATATGCTGGAGGAACTCAGGAGGCCAGTTAGCATCTATGACAATGAGTAAACGGCCAACGATTCAGGCCAACATTCTTCTTCAGGTCAGGAAATGAAGGGAAGAAGTCCACAAAAAAGTTAAAAACATTCTTAAGTTCTGTACAAGTGCAGAAAGCAGTGCCAACTCAGTCCATTATACGAGGGGTGATTGATAAGTTCATGGCCTAAGGTAGAAGGAGTCAATTTTAGAAAACCTAGCACATTTATTTTTCAACATAGCTCCCTCCTACATTTACATACTTAGTCCAGCAGTCGTGGAGCATACGAATCCCTTCTTTGTAGAAGTCGGCGTCTTGGACCTCCAGGAAGTGGTCCACAGCGGGGGTGATTGATAAATTTGTGGCCTAAGGTAGGAGATGAGTTATACAGCTCTCGTTACATGCAGTGCAGTTCAACTCTTTGAGTGATTATGCAGAAATTTTGAAGTTAATAACTCATCTCCTTCTACCTTAGGTCACAAACTTATTAATCACCCCTGTTGTGGACCATTCTCTGGAGGTCCAAGATGCCAACTTCTGCAAAGAAGGGATCCGTATGCTCCACGACCGCTGGACTAAGTGTGTAAATGTAGGAGGGGACCATGTTGAAAAATAAATGTGCCAGGTTTTCTAAAATTGACTCCTTCTACCTTAGGCCACAAACTTATCAATCACCCCTCGTAGTAATGGATAATGGACTATGCTTCAAATATTGTGGTAGGCCTTCTGTGGGCAAATACAAGATCCTTCAGCTGGGCCTTTAACTTGTAGAAAGTGAGACAAGTTGAAGGAGAAGTCATTCAATTTAATGAAATCCACTTCCCATTCCCATTCCGATATGTCAATCCATGGCCTCCTCTACTATCACAATGAGGCCACACTCAGTTTGGAGGAACAGCACCTTATATTCCATCTGGGTAGCCTCCAACCTGATGGCATGAACATCGATTTCTTGAACTTCCGGTAATGCCCCCCCCCCCTTCACTTTCCACATTCTCTTGTTCCTCTCTGACATTATCTTCTTGCCTGCCCATTGCTTTCTAAAAAAGGTGCTCCTCCCCCTTTTCTTTCTTCCATAGCCTTTCATCTTCTCCTATTAGATTCCTCCTTCTCCAGCCCTGTATCTCTTTCACCAATCAACTTCCCGGCTCTTTACTTCATCCCTCCCCCTCCTGGTTTCACCTATCATCTTGTGTTTCTTTCTCCCCTCCCTCCACCTTTTAAATTTACTCCTCATCTTTTTTCTCCAGTGCTGCAGAAGGATATCAGCTCAAAATGTTGACTGTACTCTCTTCCATAGATGCTGCCTGGCCTGCTGAGTTCCTCCAGCATTTTTCATGTGTTGTCTGGATTTCCAGCATCTGCCGATTTTCTCTTGTTTGTGATTGAATGGGCTTACAGATTGGTTGGATCTCTGTTAAATGAAGGGATGAAGGGACTTTAGATAATGCTAGTCTGGTATGGAGGTGTAGAGGTATTGAGTATCCATGAAGAGGATAAGCAAGTGATAACCAAGAAACTACCAACTGCCAAAATGGTGAGTGGAGGGCATCAGAGATCTTGTGAATATATTGTATGTGGAAAAAGACTGAGCAATGGGAGAGTAGGTAGAAGCTAGCAGAAAACAAAATCCTGGGCTAGGAAGTGCTGGGCTAAAATCCTTCATATGGATGTCTCAAAAGAAAATGTTGACTGCCCATATCCCTCCACAAGATGTTGTCTTATCCACTGAGTTACTCTGGTAATTTTATGCTCCAGATTCAGCATCTGGTGTCTTATGTGTCTCCTAAAAGCAAGCAGCATGATTTAGGGGAATGTAAACAAGGGAAAATCAGTAGATGCTGGAAATCCAAGCAACATACACACAAAATGCCAGAGGAGAACAGCAGGCGAGGCAGCATCTACGGAAAAGGGTACAGCTAACATTTCAAGCTGAGACTCTTCACCAGGACTGGAGGAAAAAGAAAGATCATGTAGGGTTTCAGCCTGAAACATTGACTTTTTATTCTTTTCCGTAGATGCTGCCTGGCCTGCTGAGTTCCTCCAACACTTTGTGTGTGTTGCTTGAGTTAGGGGAATAATCAGGCTGGAAGCTGTGAAGGGAAATCTTCCAAGCAAATGAGATCTGTGACTGTCTGGAAAATACTATGTTTAATGGTGGGGCTATGGTCCAGAAAGAGGTTAAAAGAGCTGACGTTTAATTTTCTGGCTTGAAGTCAGCTTGCCAAGCTACAAAATCATAGCCTTTGTTGAATAGTTTAATATCAATGTTAGCCTAAGTTCTTAGTGAGGAGAGGAGAGTCCTTCAAGGTGAAAGGGTTAAACTCAGTAAGCATGGCAGAAAAGTTGAGACAATGAACCTTGTATCAGCAATTAGTGATGAATAGTTGTCAGTAAACATCCCCATTTTGAATATTTTGATGTGCAGAAGGACATTAAACAGCTGGAGATGTCCGAGCCCAG
Source organism: Mobula birostris (assembly GCF_030028105.1). Taxonomy (NCBI): domain Eukaryota; kingdom Metazoa; phylum Chordata; class Chondrichthyes; order Myliobatiformes; family Myliobatidae; genus Mobula; species Mobula birostris. Next base: position 156,175,721 of record NC_092373.1, read on the forward strand.
GACACCACCCTGGGATGATAGAATTGCCAAGCTCACAATGATTTTGCTTTGGGTGAGGTAAGAAAGCAGGTGGTGGAGTGCTTGATGGCCATAGATTTCATTCGTACATGGAATCCTTGATGGAAGTGGAGGGCAGAGGAAGCTGTTCAGGAGGCAGAGGCGAGGCTGCATCACAGGAGGCTGGTGGGAGTGGTCACACGAGGCCGAGCTGGGCTAGGATCCTTTCCAACTCCCCAAATGGACACCAGAGGGAAGGAAAGGCATCTTCTAGTTCAGGAGGAGGTGAGAGCAGTAGTGGAGGAGATGAGAGCCTGCAAGGTGGTGGGAATGAAGCAACAGGGAGCTTGGAGAAGATGGGAGAATGCGGTTGAGAGGGAAGTGACCTGGGCTGATATTTGGAAAGCCGAACCACACCGCATCCAATTTCTCACCCAGGCGGTGTACGATGCGCTTCCAAGCCCATCAAACCTGCACACATGGGGCAAGGCAGAGTCATCTGCGTGCCCACTGTGCTTCAAGCGAGGAACCTTGGAGCACATCCTCAGCGGCTGTGCAAGGGCACTTGGTGAGGGACGGTACAGGTGGAGGCATGATCAGGTCCTGAAGACCATCGCTGAAGCCGTCAGCGCAGGAGTTGAGTGGGCAAAGCGGTCCCGACCCTCCAAGCAGACCAATGCCTTTGTCAGAGCTGGGGAGCAGCCAATACCTGCCAAAAGAACATCTGCAGGCATTCTGACCTCTGCAAGGGACTGGCAGCTGTTGGTGGACCTCGAAGGGCAGCTGAAGTTCCCCAACCATATCGCAGCCACCACCCTGTGACCAAACATTGTCCTAGTGTCTGAGTCTACTAAGCAAGTGGTGCTGCTGGAGCTGACAGTCCCATGGGAAGATAGTTTGGAGGAGGCCTTTGAAAGGAAGCTCTCCAAGTACGTAGGACTGGTCAGCAACTGTCAGCAGGCTGGATGGAGAGCGAGGTGTCTCCCAGTGGAGGTTGGTTGTAGGGGATTCATAGCTCATTCTTTAGTTAGAGCCTTCAGCATTTTGGGCATCAAGGGAGAGAGGAAGAGGAGAGCCATCCGCAGTACCACCGATGTGGCAGAGAGGGCCTCAAGCTGGCTGTGGCTCAAAAGAGGGGAGCCATGGAGTCATAAGTAGCTGGCCATCTGGACACAAGCTGGGGTCTGATCAGCCCCGGCTGGGTCACCTGGAGGAGGTTGTATGATGTTGAAAGACCCGATGATTCCAGGAACATCACTGAAGATGTGTCCAGAAGCATCAATAGATGTATGTACACAACAGATGCCACACAGTTAAATGCTGCCTTTGAGTCAAGGACAGTCACTCTCATCTGACCTCAGGAATTCCTAATATTATGTTCTCTGACTTATCTCATAACAATGCAACAATTTAAAACTTATTAGCCCAATTCATGCTTAACCTATCCATCGCCTCTTGTTTCTCTTTTGTCTCTGCTGGGATACTCACCTCCGCACAGTTTCCCAGTATCCTGCCTACATTGGCACTTAGACAGACTGTGAGGTGAAGCAGCCACATAGCAATTAGATCACTGAAACTACCACCCTAACTTTGGGCCACTCTGATGGCTTTGGTAGCCTACAACATTAAAAGGCCTTTCTACACTCAAAGTTACAGAGACATCTATAAAATTGAAAAATATTTAAATAAAGGAAATTACTTCAAACCACCTTCTACTTATTTAAATTAACTAAAATATTGATATTGTTATTGATTTATTATTGTCACATACAAAGAAACAGTGAAAAGCTTTTCTTGCACTCTATTTGTACTGTCCAAATCATTACACAGTGCATTGAACTAGAATAAGGTAAAGCTAAAATAGTGCAAAATAAAGTGTAAAAGCTACCAAAAACTTGAAGCGTAGGTAAACAATAAAGTGCAAAATCATAGCATGGTAGGTCGTGAGGTCAAGAATTCATCTTATCTTAAAAAGAGTCTGATAACAGTAGGATGATCCATGCTGAATGCAAGAGTTCAGTGTGAGGTTTTGCCTGTTTTCAGTATATTATATAAAACTGTGATAGCTTTTACAATAACTGGCGCTTGAGATTTCAAATTAATTATCCATATTTTATATACAGTAAATGAATACTATTCAACAGAAATTTCCAGCATCTGCAGATTTCCTCGTGTTTGCAACAGAAATTTCCTTTGTTTTTTATTTGCCCAATGAAATCGTCAACGAAGTGTTGAGAATATTATTAACGTGTGGAGAAGCTGACATGTGCCCTAGGCCATTTTACTTTGTTATTTAAGAAATAACAGCTCTTGTTCATCAGTGCAGACACAGGAAGAGTTCTTGAAGAGCTGCGCAGAATCCGTGCCGTTCTGGTGTAGGAAGAACATTTTACTTTCAATCCATTTCTTGCACTTGAAGCAATGTTCAGTACTGAACAGAGCTTCATTTTCTACAGCTGAATTTAATCATATTGTATATAAACTCCTCCTACCGAAATTGAGGGACAGGCAATAAATCCTGGTCTTTTTCACATGAATTATCTCATTCCATTCATGAATTATGAAAAAAAAACAGCTGAGAAAATTCAGGACAGTTGAATTATCATGAACAACTCACAAAATGTTGGCAGAACTCAGCAAGTCAGGCAGCATCGATGGAAGGCAATAAACAGTCAAAGTTTCAGGCTGAGGCCCAAGGGTCTCAACTGTTTATTAACATCAATGGTGTATTTCCCTCCGTAGTTGCTGCTGAGTTCATCCAGCATTTGTGTGTTGCTCTGGACTTCTAGCATTTGCTTGCATTTATGAATTATCATGAGGTTTCTGTTGAAAAGGTTCTAGCATCTGCTTTCTACCAATTTTGATGATAAGTTCAACACACTTCAACCTGAAATAGAGAAGACAAAAATACAACTGACGTTGTTTAGTGCCATATGTACATAGGTAGTTCTCTGTAATACCACATTTCACATGGGCCTGTATGTTGGGTCTTATTGTTCTAATGATGGTGAAACTGTCAGCAATCACTGTGATTGCAACAATAAAAAATGACAGTGAAGTAGAGTTAAAGGAGGGAAATCCAAATGCTGTTTTCAGTGATCTGCTGCTCTTCCACATCGAGCGCTGTTTTCCACCTTTGCTGATTACTGTGTATATTCAGTGCTGAAGCTAATTAGGATCATAGGTTGCAAGAGCTATAAAATCTGGCAAGAAAATTGAGTTAAGGCCAAAGATTAGATCAGATATGATTATTCTAAATAATGGAGCAAGTGTGGGGCAACGTGGCCTAATTGCCACTATGTCCCATACTCCCCAGGATGTCCTAGGCACATCATATAAACGTAATTGCAAAGACTAAATCTGCATACAGCATTACAGATACAGTTTCAGTAAGGCCCTATAGAATTGGATTGATATTTGTACTCAAACCCACTTGTAACGATGTACAGAGGGATCTTGGGTTGCACATCCCACGCTCCATGAAAATAGCCACACAAGCAAATAGGGTGAGAAAGAAGGCATACAGTGTATCACTCCTGCCTTCATTGGAAAGGGTACTGAGTATAAAAGTCAGGAAGACATGCTGCAGCTGTATAAAATTTTGGTTAGGCTATATTTATTATATTGTGTACATTACAGAGAGGATATAAAAGCTTTTGAAAAGGTACAGAAGAGGGTCATCAAAATCTTGCCTAGATTAGAAAGCATCAGGAAAAATTGGATCAAATTGCATTGTTTTCACTGGAGCATCAGAAGCTGACGGGCAGCTTAATAGAAGTGTATAAAGTTATGAAAGATATGGATATGGGTCAATAGTCTTTCTTCCAGGGAGGAAATGTCAAGTACTTAAGGGCACAGCTTTATGTTGAGAAGGGGAAAGTTTAAAAGAGGTTTGTGAGGAAAGTTTGTTTTATACAGTACCAGACATCCCACCCTGCAAAAACTCATTTCAGGGAGGTAGCACCATCAATTTGCAGGAGACTTCCGGGAGAGGTGGGATGTCTGCAATACAGTAGCTCCTTAGCAGCTAGCCAGCTAGTTCAAATAACGTTAGCTATGCTAATGAACGAATGACACCTGTTAAACTCACCTCAACATGTCTTTTACAGTCTTAACCCACCATGGGCAATAGAAAAGTCGCTGTTGCAAACAGTGCAGCGAGCAACACTGTCATTCTTTTTGACCCCTATTAGGCAGGGGTACACTTTAGTGTAGTCTGGGGTGACGTATGTTTTATATTTTGGAACACTCTGCCATGGCGCGCGCGCTCGCTCTCTCTCGCGTTCTCTCTCTCTCTCTCTCTCTCTCTCTCTCTCTCTCTCTCTCACTTGCTCTCAAAAAATTGATTTCCAGGATATTGTATATAATTTGCGGGCATCAGGTAGCCACTGTTAATATGCGGGAGACTCCCGGAACTTCTGGGAGAGGTGGGATGTCTGCAGTACAGAGCGTGGTGGGTGTGTGCAACATGCAGCCGAGAGAAGCGGTGGAAGCAGATATGACAGCAACATTTAAGCAGCATTTAGATAGGCACATGAATAGGCAGGAAATGGAGGGATATAGAGCACGTGCAGGCAGATAGGCAGCTAAATTGGCATCCTGGTCAATATAGACATTATTGGCTGAAAGGCCTGTTCTTGTGCTGTATAGTTCTACTGTATGTTCTAATAAACACCAACATCCTCTCTGCATTCGTAATAGTTTGTAAATGTTAATTTTCAATGAGATACATATTTCGACATCCAGGTGCTTCCTTCCAATATCACACCACTTAGAAAGTCGAAAGGGATTCACTAGACTTATTCCTGGGAAAGTAGGATTGTCCTATTACAGGTTGCTAAAGAGTGCTGAAATTACTGAAATTTATAGGATGTTAAGGCAGCATGGTACGGTAGATGTAAAGAATATTCCACAAGTGGGAGAAACTCAAACGAGATGGCATAGTTATAAGGACAGGTCTTAGTCATTAAAACTGAAGTAAGTAGGGATTTCTTCTTGCAGAATGTTGTGGATCTCTGGAATTCTCTACCATTAATGGTTGGGGAGACTAGATCGTTGAAGGTATCTAAAGAGGTAATAGATACATTTTTGAAAGATAGGAGAGTTGAGAGTAGGGGAAACCACACAGGGGATGAGTTGAAGCTTAAGCCAGATTAACCCTGATCATACTGGGGGCAAGTCAGACTTGAGGAACTAGGCGTCTTATTGCTGTTCCTATTTTCTTGCATTGTCTTTCTTGTTTTTCTATTATAAGTGGATGACCTCACATTTTTCAACATTATAAGCTGCAGTCAAACACTAGATATTGAAAATGGCATTAAATAGATGTCATAACCCAATGTTTACAGATTTAGGCATTGGCACCAGACATCCATTCCTTTTCTAAGTTGCCACACAGCTTCATTCTGGTGAAGAAAATTATACTCATGTCACCCACTATATTGGGCTAAGTTTTCATTTTACATGCAGTATACTGAGTAATTTCTAGGCCAGTGAATAGATTAATAGCGTTAGGATTAAATTAGGCCGTCTGACCACTGTTCTGACAAAAAACAAGCCATAGATATCTCAACCACAGTTTACATTGTGCTGTTAACACAAATCATAAATGAAGCAGGGAATGTAAGAGAATTTTAGCTTTCATCACTGACTCACATATTTCAAAATAATAGAAGAGACAGTGGCAATAACTCAATGTAAAATATACGATTTTGGTCTCTATAGAATGCATTCAATTTCATCAAACAGTTAGAATGTTATATATACGGCAGGCAAAAAATAACAATGTTTGAGTTCTTCCCTTTGGGACCACATGCAGATTTGTGACAGGTTTATTTGGAAAAACATGCTGGATCAATTGTCACTTGGGAAGCTGGCCATGAATTTTTTTCTTCCACAGCCCCTAACTCTGCCCAAACACTTCCCAATGTTGTTTGGATCTTGTGGATTCTCCTTTGCTGGAGTGGGGAAGGTTCTTATTTACCTATCATTCAATACAGAGGTGCATTTCATGTTTCTGCTTTGGGCTAATTATATGCCCCAATGGGCTCTTGTCACTGGCTCTTCCCTTGGTAATGATCTGTACCAAATGAAAAGCTGAGCACTATATTTCAGAGTAACTGCCAGAAGGTGGCAAACTGAAGGAATATCTATGAATTTTATGTATTTCTGGTCAACTTAAGAGTTACACAATCTAGCAAGACATGATGGGAAATTGACCAACATTGAAGGTAGTTTGAAGGTCATATTTGATGACCAGAACAATCACTAGATTATAGGACATAGCTAGCTGGAGCAAAGGTAAAAGAAATGGAGGTTGTGATATAGGAATAATTGCAGGAAAACAGATCATCAGGTGTGTTACATTTGTTCTTAATAAAGACAAACAGTATGGGTAAAAATGCTAGCACATTTTTATTTAGAGTAAAATGGCTTCAGCCCCAATGATCATATGCAAACAGCTCACCAATTCCACTTTTGGTTCCTGGTGAATTGCCTGCATTACCCACTGGGAACTGCAGTTTTTTTTAAGGTACACACTTAATAACGCATCTTCCCCTTAAAGAAAAAACAACCACAATACTATGTCCTCATAAACCTGCAAGAAACAATAATGCTTTCTGGCAAAGATATTTACATTAATGTCAATTGTGATAAGCATAAACAGTTCCTTATTCACTCACAAACTTTCAATCAGTCTCTGAAGTGATTTGATGACCCTTTTTGGTCTGCTATTTGTTTCAATAGATGTATTGCTTTCACTTGCTGTGTTAATATTAGAGTTTTTCTAAGAACCCTGAACAACATATTTATTCTTCACATCTGCTGGCCCCTTTTGTGTACTGACAGGTGATGTGTCACAGCTATGGGTTGGATCTTGTGGTCATAGATCCACACAATTCCCTCTTAGAGGTGTTCCTCACTCCATCTAGATTTGGTGGGAATGTGGAGCAACTTCCTCTTGCACATATCTATGATCATGTGCTGGCCATGTGGAAGATTACTGTGTATGCGTCAACCCATCAGCATTTGTGCCAGTGAAGAGCCATTCTGCAGTGGTGCACCTCTGTAAATCATCAGATGTTTGTGGAAGTCCTCTCATCCGTCTTGCACTTTCTTCATGAGGCCCTTCACTACCTTGACTGAACTCTCTGTTAGGCCAATAGATTTTGGGTGATGTGGGCTTGAAGTTATATATCAAAATCCCCAATCATTGGCAAAGGGCTCGAATTCACAACTCCAAAATTGTAGACCATTGCCTGATACTATTTCGCAAGGAGCTCCACACCTCACACACACAGCTTTCAGGAATTTAATGACCACTTTGCGGGATGTTGCTTGCAGTGTTGCAACCTCTGGGTAATTGGAAAAGTAGTCTGTTACAACAACGTGACACTTCTCATTACATTCAAACAAATCCACTCCAACTTTGAAGTACGGCCTTTTGGTTCAGAGTATGGTGTAAGTAGTTCTGATTGCTGCTTTAGTCTGTAGATATGGCATATTTCACATGAAACAGTGGTCTAGCTGATGTCTTCGTTCTGTTTTGGCCAACACATCACTTAACAAGCTCTTTATTTTCCTCACAAAATGCCCTTCATATATTTCTGATGCATTGACTTGAGTAGTGACACTGGAATCACAAACCATATCTTTAAACACCATATCTTTCACTATTGATACTGAAAGATGTCAATAAAATTGAGAGAGTACAGAGAAGATTTACTAGAATGTTACCTGGGTTTCATCTCCTAAGTTACAGAGAAAGGTTGAACAAGTTGGGTCTTTATTCTTTGGAGCATAGACGGTTGAGGGGGGACTTGATAGAGGTATTTAAAATTATGAGGGGGATAGATAGAGTTGACATGGATAGGCTTTTTCCATTGAGAGTGGGGGAGATTCGAACAAGAGGACATGAGTTGAGAGGAGAGTTAAAGGGCAAAAGTTTAGGGGTAACATGAGGGGAAACTTCTTTACTCAGAGAGTGGTAGCTGTGTGGAACGAGCTTCCAGCAGATGTGGTTGAGGCAGGTTTGATGTTGTCATTTAAAGTTAAACTGGATAGCTGTATGGACAGGAAAGGAATGGAGGGTTATGGGCTGAGTGCAGGTCGGTGGGACTAGGTGAGGGTAAGAGTTCAGCACAGACTAGAAGGGCCGAGCTGGCCTCTTTCTGTGCTGTAATTGTTATATGGCTATTTAGGATTCTTTTCAGCCTCCGGTACACTCTTCTTGCTCGTGAGACCAAATCCATTCATTTCACTGTCTAAGTGGTGACCTGAGTGGTGCTGACACAGTAGACAGTTGAGGGATGAACTTTGCCAGGAAAGTCACCATCCCCAAGAAACATCTCACCTCCTCTTTTTTTGGGGCATCTCCATGTTTTCAATGGTTGATGTCTTTCTTGGGTCAGGCTTCACTCCCTCTTCAGATATTACATCTGCTATGAAAGTCAACGTCTCGACACCAAACTCACACTTCTCTTTATTTAATTTCAAATTGACGTTCCATGTCATGTCTAGCACCTGTCTCAGTCACGCATCATGTTCTTCCTTGGTGGACCCCCAAATGATGATGCTATCCAGCATGGTCTCATCACTAGATATGCTCTCAACAATCATGTGGATGGTTTTAAGGTTTTATGGTGTGGACAGGATCCCATAAGGTAACCGAAGAGATGGCTATCTTGGCTCTGGTGTGTTAAGAGTACACAGTCTCAAACTTGCCTCAAGCTTCATCTGCCAAAGCCCAGACGACACATCAAGTTTGCTAAACCACTTGGCACCTGCAAAACAGAACATGATCTCCTCTCATGTTGGCAATTTAAAATGCTCTCTCGATGGCTTTATTGCGATCTCTTGGGTCTAGACTTATCCGCAATGCTCCAATTTTCTTTTGCACACAACCAGTGAGCTCACCCAGTTGGTTGGTTCTTCAACTTTCTCTATGACATGTATCCATTCCATGTGTACTAGTTCTTATTTGAATTTATCTCTCAGTGTAAATACAACTTTCCTGCATGCTTGGACAATAGGAGCTTCTGTCTCATCTGCATGAACTTTGTGTACACCAGGTAAGCATCCAAGCCCCTCAAGGACATCTGGGTACTCTTCCATGAGTGAAGTGTGGTCATTTTTAGTCGGTGAAGCCATGAAAAAACTCTTTTCACCAGGTTGAGCTTTTCACATGCACTTAGATCTATCATTGGCTGTACTTGCTTTCCAACAATCAGTAGCTGTGCCTTTAGGTACTATCCCTTGTGCCTGAAGGTCACTATACAGCTTCCTTTTACTGGAACGTTCTCTCCAGTACAGCCTGATGCTATTAACTTCACTATCTAAATCTTGCTCTTTACTTTGAGTGTCTTATAATCATGGACAGACAACAGATCCACCTGGTGTCAAGCTTGAGGAGAGTTACTGTCTCATTCATAGTCACTGGAACAACCCATTCTATTTCACCAGCAGCAGCAGTCTGTAGCTCCAGCTTTACAGCACTTTGCAAAATGGTTCTTCTTCCCAAAGTTATTGCAGAACTTTCTATAGCCAGGACACACCTTTGGAATGTGCCTGCCTCCACATTTGCTGCATTTGCTGTTTGAGCCTCCCTCTTTGTTTTGCTGTTGCTTTGCGAAAAGTGTTGTTGCTCTGCCCATTTGTTTTCACAGCAGGCACTGTTGTTTCTGCCCTGTACAGCTCCTTAGGTTGAGATTGTGTGGTCTCTGCTGTCCCACACATATCCACAGCCTTTTCTAGCATTAAATCTTTTTCACAGAGCAATCTCTTCAAGAAGGGAGGAAGAGAGAAAACAGGAAATTATAGACCAGTTAGCTTGACGTCGGTGGTGTACATCAGTCACTGAAAGCAAGCATGCAAGTACAGCAGACAGTGAAGAAAGCTAATGGCATGCTGGCCTTCATAACAAGGGGAATTGAGTATAAGAGCAAAGAGGTCCTTCTGCAGCTGTACAGGGCCCTGGTGAGACCACACCTGGAGTACTGTGTGCAGTTTTGGTCTCCAAATTTGAGGAAGGATATTCTTGCTATTGAGTGAGTGCAGCGTAGGTTCACAAGGTTAATTCCCGGGATGGCGGGACTGTCATAGGTTGAAAGATTGGAGCGACTGGGCTTGTATACACTGGAATTTAGAAGGCTGAGAAGGGATCTTATTGAAACATATGAGATTATTAAGGGATTGGACACGCTGGAGGCGGGAAACATGTTCCCGCTGATGGGTGAGTCCAGAACCAGAGACCACAGTTTAAGAATAAAGGGTAGGCCATTTAGAACGGAGTTGAGGAAAAACTTTTTCACCCAGAGAGTGGTGGATATATGGAATGCTCTGCCCCAGAAGGCTGTGGAGGCCAAGTCTCTGGATGCTTTCAAGAAAGAGATGGCGGAATCAAAGGTCATGGGGATAAGGCAGGAACTGGATACTGATTGTGGATGATCAGCCATGATCACAGTGAATGACGGTGCTGGCTCGAAGGGCTGAATGGCCTACTCCTGCACCTATTGTCTATTGTCTAATCTTTCTCTGAGCCCATTATTTGAAATTCTACGAATTATTTTGTCTCTAACTAGTGAGTGTCTCAAATCTCTAAACTCACATAACCTACTCAGTGTATGAAGCTCAGCTAAGTATTGATCAAAGCTACCACCTTGTTTCTGACCACAGGAAAATAACATACCTTTCAAATGTGATATTTTTACTTGGGACAAAGTACCCAATACTTGTCACCAGAGTGTCCAATTTAAAGTCCGTCTCATCAATTTGAAAGCTGTTGTAGATGTCCAAAGCATCTTTTCCAATTATGTGTAGAAAGATAGACACCTTCAATTTTTCATCTGCCCCTCTAGCTCTACTGGCTGCAAAATATATTTTGAATCACTGTTTGAAGCATTTCTAGTTATCAGTAAAATTGCTGGTAAAATGCATAGATGTGGAGGACTCAGCTCATCCATTATGGGTCTTTTCGGACTCTCTCTCCTGAATCTCTTTTGGTGAATCTGGTGAACTTTTGGACATAATGTTCTCTATCGCCTCGCTGGCCAACTTCACTTGCTGTGTTTTTTTTTGCCCCTCGGAACCAGTGTCTCTTTTTCAAGGGAAACTGTTTAGATTTACATTCTATGTTTTGACCTCATTCCGACTTATGTTTTTTCTTAATAAAGACAAACAGCGTGGGTAAAAATGCTAGCATAGTTTTTATTTGCAGTAAAGTGGCTTCAGCCTGACACAAGCTCGTGCGACCATCTCACCAACGTCAATTCCAGTTCCGGGTGAACTGCATGCATTGCCCACTGGGAACTGCAGTTCTTTATTATGTACACACATAATAACACAAGATGGGCAAAAGCACTAGCATTCACATAACCAAAAGCCATCCTGTAAGGTTTGTTTTTAACAACTAGTACAATCACGTCAGGGCAACACATAGACAATGTGAAGAACTGATAATGCATCAAAACACAGAAAATGATCACAATCACCAGGGATTACATCTAATGTCATGGTAACATTCTTGAATTTTAATGTCATTAGCAACGAAATGTTTCCAGAGCATCCTGGAACTTCCTCAATAAGTTAATATTGCACAACAGTGAAAATTTTTAGAAGTTTGTTTAGTCTTTACATGGATTCCACAAGTTCCTATTAAATCTTTCTCCTCTCACTTTAAATTTTCACAAGTTGCAAAATATCCATGTCAATCCATAGTTGATTGTTGTCATTGGTGTAATGAATAATACATTCCTTTATCTGAAATCCAACAAGCTCCGAAAACCAAAGTTTTTTTCACAAACAGCTGACGTCACTCAGGTGTGACGTGGTAGCACTAGCAAGAGGCCACCAGACGTCAGTTGTGGCTCAGTGCTCGTAATGGTTACACATGCATTTGTTGTTTGCTGATATTTTGTGTTCACTGTTGACTTTGTGTTTAATTTCACTGTGAAAATGTCAAAAAGAGCTGCAGATACCCCTATGGGTAACAATGAGAAAAAGAGAAGGAACCTTCTGTATCAATAACGCAGAAAGTGGAGTTATTGCAGAAGCTTGATTGTGGTGTGTCTGTGCGGAGTCTTCCTGAAGAAAATAGTGTTGGACCTACCACTGTATACGATTTAAATAAACAGAAAAACAAGATACTGTAATTTTATAGTTACAGTGACATTCTACATTTATTCCAATAAGTCATTTACCATGTGTTTGATTTGGTTCGTTTGAAGCTGTATATTTTTCATGTTTTATTGAAAGTTTTTGTGGGAAATAAATTTTTTTCTTGTCATTATTCTCTAAACAATACAGTATAACAACTATTTACATAGCATTTACATTGTATTAGGTATTATAAGTAATCTCGAGATGATTTAAAGTATACGGGAGGATGTGTGTAGGTTTGGTGTGCTGCTGGGTCCTAAAGTCCACCACACTGAGACAGGTTAAGTAAGGGACTTGAGCATATGTGTTTTTTGGTATCGGGGGGTGGGGGGTCTGAAATGCAAAAATTTCTGAATTCCGAAATGCAACTGGCCCCAAGGATTTCGGATAAGGGATTGTGGACCTGTACTTACTCAGATTTATCAGAATAATTGGTGATCTCTAGTTTGGCCTTAATGCTTGCTACATATTTTGTTGATTCTGGATTCTTTGGGTTTGCGGAACAAGTTTCATTGAAGTTTAAGCCTTGCACATTTTTTCACCCTTGGTGATGCAGAATAACGACCATGACTATAATAGCACTATATTGATTTTTGACAGCAATTCTTCTTCATTGATGGTTTTGAGAGAAAATTTTGGCTCTGGCACTTACTTTCTCCTCCTATTCTAGCCACAACCTGAAATCTAGTGAATAGAACTGTTCTCTGAAAATGAAAATGATCTTGCTCTTGGATTCATCATAGACTGTTTGATATCCTTTGCAAGAGCTTTCTATCCAAGTTGCTTTGATGTCAGTCCTTTAATAACCTGTGATTTCGGATGACTCAAAATCAAAAATATCACATTTTGCAACAAGTCATCTTGGCTTAATGCAGTGCTGTTGCTTTATTGTATCACTCCTTGGATCAAAGTCACCTCATGTTTTGCATTCTGCTGTGCAGTGAAATATCCGATTAAAGCAGTGTTTGCTAAATGTTAGTGGCAGGTGCCAATATTTCATAAACTTCCTAAAATAAATCACCATAATAAGGTAATCTCCCCTTTAAACTTCCAAAGCAATTGTACCATATAGCCTACTATATAATACAGGACTACTTTATGTTGTAGTAATACATTGTATTGAGCATGCGCTATTAGGCGCGTACTGATCTGTACATAGAACATAGAATAGTACAGTACAGTACAGGCCCTTTGGCCCACAATGTTGTGCCGACCCTCAAACCCTGCATCCCATATAAGCCCCCACCTTAAATTCCTCCATATACCTGTCTAGTAGTCTCTTAAACTTCACTAGTGTATCTGCCTCCACCACTGACTCAGGCAGTGCATTCCACACACCAACCACTCTCTGAGTAAAAAACCTTCCTCTAATATCACCCTTGAACTTCCCACCCCTTACCTTAAAGCCATGTCCTCTTGTATTGAGCAGTGGTGCCCTGGGGAAGAGCCACTGGCTATCCACTCTATCTATTCCTCTTATTATCTTGTACACCTCTAGCATGTCTCCTCTCATCCTCCTTCTCTCCAAAGAGTAAAGCCCTAGCTCCCTTAACGTGTGTTTTCAGTTCGGTTTCAGTTACTAAAGAACCCTGTTAATGTAGCTCCAGTCTCCAAAGTTTTATTTATAGCTTTGTTGTGCAAACAGCCACATACACAACAAATTGGCAATGAGGTTAATGAACCTACATCATATTGGAACGCCGCGTTGTAAGTGATAATGACACTCGGAAGAAGAGAGCAAGGTACCAGCCAAGGAGCGGAAGACACAGTCGGAGCCACAACATGTCAAGCTGAGACCACAGCCGGCGCTGACCCCAGGGGCTGAGGGCCTGCTTGCCCCAGAAGGGAGATTAAAAAAAAGGAGCGACACATACAATCTAGCGAGAGTACTTTTGCGACGCTAACAAAAGAAAGTCATGTGAGTCAAAAAGAAAATAAGGGACCAGGGCCTAAATTAACAAGGGATGGGGGCTAAATTAACATAACAATGATAAATTAACATAACAAGGATGGCGTTAATTGGAACCATTATAGCATTTGATAGTGGCATTGAAGACTGGGCAATTTATACTGAAAGAATAGAGTTATATTGTGATGCTAATGATGGTAATGAAGAAAACAAAGCCAGCATCTTACTCAGGCTATGTCTACACTACGCCGGATAATTTTGAAAACGAAGCTTTTTCTCTTCTTTTTGACCCTCCGTCCACACTGAAATGGCGTTTTCATCCCCTGAAAATGGAGATTTTCGAAAACACTCTCCAGAGTGTGTAAATTTGAAAACGATTGTTTCGCGTTGTAGTGTGGACAGGGTAAACGGAGAGATTTTAAAACGTTGTCATGACAACACCACAACAACAATACTTTTTCTGCTTCTGCCTGCTACTGCGCAAGCACTGCCGGACGGCTGTTATAACGCGCAGTCGGTGTGAATGGCGTGAGAGTTAAATTGTAAAGTGAGCTTTTTGACTAGATCCCCTAAATTGATTTGATTGAGTCTATCTTTAAAAATATTAATGTCAGAAATACTACGCAGTTCTGGCTGCAGAAGACTCCACTCTCTTGTTGATCTTGGGTAGAGGATGGGTTCATGCGTGTGTTGTTTACTTTATTGTCTACGTTAATAGTTTGTTCCGAGTTAAACATCTCTACTGCTTTGCTGACTTTGTAGTCGTTTGTAACTCACAGAAACAGCTCGCCTTCATTGTCTGTCTAAATGAAGAAGTCTGGTCTGATTTTTCCAGCAGAGGTTTTCTTTGTATTCCTCGAAGACATTGTTGAAAACTTCCTTTCGTTGTTGTTGGTACTCTAGTTTTATTCTATGGAAATAGTACAATGCCGCCATGGAAATGTAAATATTATACAGTTTCCTCTTCGCTTGTTTTTTGTAGATGCGTCTGTGCATGCCCAGTAGGAGTTGATTCACCCAAATATCCATTTTGGTGTGGACAGAGATATTTTGAAAAACACCTAGTGTGGACACCTGTCATTTTTACTCGAACCCGGGCTTTTCAAAATTATCCGGTCTAGTGTGGACGTAGCCTTAGTGTAATGGGTGCAAAAACATATGGCCTGCTACGGAGCTTGTTAACCCCTGAAAAGCCAGCTGACAAAACGTTCAAGAAATAGTAGACACTCTCCAACAACATTTAAACACCAAACTGTTGGCCATTGCTGAAAGATTTAAATTCCATAAATGGAATCAGAGCAAAAATGAAAGCATTTCTGAATATTGTGCTGAATTGCGCAAATTATCAGAACATTTTCAATTTGGAACTAGACTATCAGACGCATTGAGGGACAGGTTAGTGTGTGGCATGCACTGTGAAACCACACAGAAGAAGCTCCTGTGTGAAAAAGACCTTACATTCGAGAAAGCGCTAAACATCTCAATATCATTAGAAACAGCCACACAAGATGCTTCAGAGATACAACAAAAATCTATGGAATATGCCACAAATAAAATGTCACTGAACAGAAATGAAGGAAAGAAATGTTACAGTTGTGGGAACAGGTCATATTACCCTGATGATTGTTGGTTTAAAGATAAAGAATGCAGAAACTGTGGCAAACAGGGCCACATTGGCAGAGTATGCAAAGCTAGTAAATAGAAGAAAAAGGACAAAATACAGAGAAACAAGAGACCCCAGAAAGGAAAATCCTGTACAACAATGTGCACAAATAAAAGAAAACAATGCTGATGAAAACTACTCAAACAAAAGTGAATTGTCTTGTCTGCAAGTTCACAGCGTGAAAGACACAAATGATCGAAGAATAATATGGATCATTCCACAGAGGCAGGCGTGAGACTGAAAATGGAGTTGGACACAGGCTCAGCATTAACAGTAATCTCTGTACACGACTACAATCGACTGTTTTCTCACATGCCTCTGAAACGAACTAAACTACTGATAAAGACTTACACAGGACAGAAAGTGCGCCCCAAAGGTAAAATTAATGTGACAGTGACCTACGGAGACAAAAGACAGCAGCTGAACCTCTATGTACTGAAAAATGGAGGACCACCATTGCTGGGACATGTATGGCTCAGGAAAATTCATTTGGAGTGGCACACCATCAAGGCTCTAGATGTGTCAGCAAAGGAGGGCAGCAAGACTACATCTGAGATACTGTCACAAATACTTGCTGACTCTGAAGAAGTGTTCATAAAAGGAATAGGAACACTTCAGGGCATGAAGGCAAAATTGAGATTGAGAAAAATGCATGTCCAAAATTTTACTAAGCCAGAGCAGTGCCATATGCAATCTGTCCTACAGTAGAGGCAGAGCTGAAAAATCTGGAGCAGAATGGGGTCCATTCAAAGGTGGATTGGAGTGAATGGGCCACGCCTGTTGTTCCAGTGATGAAGAAAACCTCCAGCACAAAACCAGGAAAACCAATCAAGGTGCACATATGTGATGGCTTTAAAGTGACTGTCAACCCAGTTCTCCGCACAGTACAGTATCCCCTACCCCGTATTGAGGACATTTTTGCTTCCCTGCAGGAGGGGAACATTTAACAAAAATTGATTTGACCCAGGCTTACCTTCAAATGGAAAATCGAGGAAGCATCCAAGAAATACCTGACAATAAATACACATAAAGGACTTTATCAGTACAACAGGTTGGCGTTTGGGATAGCATCAGCGCCTGCAATCTGGCAAAGGGCAATGGACCAGGTTCTGCAGGGGATTCCAGGGACTCATTGTTACCGGCAAGGATGACGATGAACATCTTTCTAACCTAAAACAAGTGCTCACCAGGTTATGAGAATATGGGCTCAGAGCTAATCGACAGAAATGTGAGTTTTTCAAAAAGGAAATCTCATACTGTGGGCATGTGATCAACAAGGATGGTTTACACATGTCTCAAGACAAGATAGAAGCGGTGCTTAAGGCATCACCACCTGACAATGTGTCTCAGCTGAGAGCATATCTTGGACTAGTGAACTACTACCACAAGTTCTTGCCTAACCTATCCACAGTCCTACACCCACTAAATGCACTATTACAGACAGGGACACAATGGAAGTGGACTGAGAGCTGTGAGAAAGCGTTTCAAGAAAATAAAAGATTCATAACTTCAGAAGGGATGCTTGCGTACTTTGACCCCTCCTTACCTATCCGACTAGCTTGTGATGCCTCACCCCATGGGATAGGAGCTGTGTTATCACACAAGTTTCCAGATGGCTCTAAAAGACCAATAGCTTTTGCCTCAAGAATGCTAACTTCAGCTGAACGCAACTACGCACAGATTGACAGAGGGGCCCTAAGCCTCGTGTGGGGAGTCAAGAAATTCAGTCACTACCTGTATGGCCAAAAGTTTACCCTGTTGGCTGGCCATCAGCCTCTTGCGTCAATCTTCAACCCAAGGAAAGGTGTTCCAGTGATAACAGCACAAAGGCTACAGCGATGGTCCCTTTTCTTAGGAGGTCACAGGTATGACATTGAACACAAGGGGACCAAGCAACACGGCAATGCAGATGATTTGTCCTGTTTACCACTGCTCACTTCTGAGGTAACCATGCAAATGGATTCAGCAAAGGTCTTTCACAAACAATAGTTGAACCATTACCAGTGACAAACAGCCTTATTGAGAGGGAAACAGGCAATGACCCTATGTTGTCAAAAGTGTATGACATCACGGTAAAGGGATGGCCAGCGCGGAGTAACACACTGTTTCCAGCCTTCTCAGTGAGGAAGGAGCAGTTGTTAGTGTGTCGAGGAACACTAACGTGTGGTTCACGAGTTGTGATTCCTCCCAAGCTACGCGCCAGAGTGCTGGAGGAACTGCACGAGGGGCACCAGGGTACTGTAAAAATGAAAAGTCTTGCCCATGCCTATGTGTGGTGGCCAGGAATCAATAAACAGATTAAGGACTTGACCAAGAACTGCTCTGGATGTCAAGAGATCCAGAACACACCACCACAAGCCCCCCTCCATCCATGGGAGTGGCCCTCATTACCATGGCAACTAGTGCACATCGACTTTGCTGGACCATTCATGGATTCTATTTTTTTCAATCGCTGTCAATGCACTTTCCAAATGGCCAGAGGTCATCAAAATGAAGTCAACCACATCAGAAAAGACCATGACAGTTCTGAGGACCATGTTCATCAGGAATGGCATACCAGAACAAATCTGCACAGACAATGGACAACAGTTTGTCTCTGAAGAATTCCAAACAATCAAGCACTTTGCATCTGCCCCTTATCATCCATCCACAAATGGCTTGGCAGAAAGATTTTTACAGACATTCAAGAAAGCCATCAAGGCAACGGACAGCGAAAATCAACCACTGCAACACAAGATAGACAACTTCCTTCTTGCCTATCGTACTGCAGTACATGCAACCACTACTCAGACTCCAGCGGTGATGTTTCTGAACAGGAACCTGAGGTCCCGCATGGATCTTCTCAAACCAGATGTACAGCGTGATGTGGAGAACAGACAGTTCAAACACTTGAATGCTAAGTCAACAAGGAGCTTCAGTGTGGGACAGTTAGTCCTTGCACATGATTACCGGACTGAGAAGTGGCAGCCGGGTACAATTTCTGCCATAGACGAACTACTGACGTATAGAGTACAGGTGGGAGAGAACGTATGGAGACGTCATGTGGACCAAATCCTGGATGCTCAGGTGAAAAACTCAACAACACCTTGCCCGGACTCCCATGACAAAGAAGCACGTCATGTGGATCAAATCCTGAATGCTCAGGTGAAAA
Source organism: Mobula birostris (assembly GCF_030028105.1). Lineage (NCBI taxonomy): Eukaryota > Metazoa > Chordata > Chondrichthyes > Myliobatiformes > Myliobatidae > Mobula > Mobula birostris. The sequence continues at coordinate 156,194,597 of NC_092373.1, forward strand.
ACACAACAATACCTTGCCCTGACTCCCTGGACATAGAAACAAACACTCCTGATGTGACCATATCAGCCTCATCCACAGATAAGCCTGTTATCAGTGCTGAGGACCCACCTGATGTACCTGTGGAGACCATTTCCCGAAAGCAAACACTTCAGGGCAGACGTTACCCGGAGAGGCAGAGAGACCCCCCCCCCGAGACCTGTTATAATTATTATAATTATTATTATTATGTTACTTTATTATAATTTGATATTAAGTTACTAAGTGAATAATTGGTAAGCATTGTATGTTAAGCGTACACATATTTGTTTAGCGTAGTGTCCCCAGTAAAAATAAGTTGATACACTATTAAAATAAAAGGGGATGAGTGTACCATATAGCCTACTGTATAATATAGGACTACTTTATGTTGGAGTAATACATCATATTGAGCATGCTCTATTAGGCACGTATTGATCTGTACGTGTGTGTTCAGTTCGGTTTCAGTTAAAGCTTATTAACGTAGCTCCAGTCTCCAGCGTTTTATTTATAGCTTTGTTGTGTAAATGGCCACATACGCAACAGCAATTTTCCCCATACAACAAGTTCATGGGTGTTTCATAATACACGTCAAACGGCATGAGGTTGTTCAGTTAATGGTGTGTGAAGTGAGTGCAAATATATTGAATATATTTGCAAAAGTGGTTGGCTTGAACATATGTGGATTAATTAAAGTGAAATATTGTCTTCTTGAGGGCTGCAGGCTGTCTCAGTCTGAGACACAGCTCTAGGATATTCTGTATGGAAGTTCAAAAACTTGACTGAAAAAGGTCAAGTTCTGAGGGGTATACACACACACACACACACACACACACCAATCTGCATCTTGGATCATTCATATTCATCAGCAGCTCTGAGTCTGGTCTAGCCAGGGATCATTTCCGGGTGAAATTAACTCCAATGGGAAATTGGCATGAGCACTTCTATGCATATTCACCTTGGAGAGGCTGAGAAAATCATAGCATCAGACCTGTACCAAGTAATGTCACTGGGCACACTCAGAGTATCTCCTCTAAAGCTGGTAAAAATTGGAGTTTTGGGTGTAAATTATAAACTTTGAAAATGACTTACAGAAACAATAAGGAATGCGTTATTCGAGGTAGAGAGTTCCAGGATTTAGAACCAGGGACAAAGGATCAGCAATATATTTCAAAACCAGGATGGTATGCAACTTGGAGGAAAACTCACAGGCCGTGACATTCTCGTGCACCTGCTGCCTTTGTCCTTGTTTGAGGCAGATGTGGCAAATTCGGAGGGTGCCTTCAGAACGTCCAAAGTGAATAACTGCAGTACATTTTGTAGATGGTACACAACAACCAGCAGTAAAATAAATAAATATTTAGGATCGTCAGTAATGGCAATCAGGTGGGCTGCTTTGACCTAGACGGTAGCAAGCTTTTAGAATGTTGCTGGAACTGCACAGATCCAGCCAAGCAGAAAGCAGTCCATTGTGCTTTTGATTTCTGCCTTGTAGATCATGAAAAGACTTTGAGAAGATTACTCACTTATGGGGCTTTGCCAACTACACTATGATAGAATAGTTTTTTTTAATCAGGAAAGTATATCAAACATAGCGGAAGCACTTTTAAAAACTTCTGAAACTTTACAATGCAATACGTTGATGGATACATTTTTGATTGTAATTCCACATGAATGTACACATATTGTATATTATGCATAATAAATCTACTTTATGCTAGCCTTATATTCTGATGTTAAATTGCAATACCTAGTTGAACGATTAATGCATTCATTATTAAGAAGAGGGACAGCATTTCAAGAGCATATATTTACACCAAGCAATATGAAAGTACTTCAAAGGAGAAGTAAATAATGCTTTCAGACTCCCAATATATAATTAAATTTTATCATGCAGAAAAGCAAAAAGCAAACCAATTACGTTAATTAATTGATTAAATTAGACATTGGATTTAAAGAAACAATACTCTTGGTAGAAGTTTAAATTAAGACAGAAGTTTGTAATGAATGGTTAATAATTGATCTAATGTACTGTAAATAACCAACACTAAATACCACATAATTTATTTAGGTAATCACATTTTTCAGTGGATTTCACTTCCCTTTATTGTGTTCATTAAGGCCTACTTTCAGCAGTTAATTGTTCATTCCCTCTGAACAACCTGAAAATGGATAAAGTGAATTGCTAATTCATCATGTTTAAAACTGTAATAACGTAATAAACCAATGTACTTTCCTTAAATGCTGAAATATTTTAATGTACAGATTTTCAATTAACTTTCATTAAATTTAAATATCCTGCAAATTTAATCCAGTCAACATGCAAAAGAAACTAAATTTTCAATTACATTGAGGAAAATTTTGATTAGGTTTCAAATGTTGAATGCATTTTTAATGACTTGTCAATAATAACGCAAATTGTCAATATCTGTTGAAGCACTGTCACTTGCTTTAATTGAAAACTAAGACAAAATATTGGAAGCAGAGAAGTAGTGTGCTGAGTATTATTTTAGTGAATTAAATAAAAACATAATACTAATTAAAATCACAAAGAGAAGGAAATCTAAATTTATCAACTTAAACTGATTTCATCGAAAAGCGTTATGTCCTGGAGTGCAATCCTGTGAGAAATGGGTATACAGTAGATTACTGAAAAAGCTACTAAAATTGGATTTTAAGCAGATCATCAAATTGTGGCGCAGCCTATACTCTACCCAAAGTTAAATTTCGGGGTAGGAAGAGAATTACAGATTGAAATGGTGAAATTGTGATCCACGTGGTTTTGAAAGACAGCCCTGAGTGGCACTTAGAGGTGAGTTACCAATGCCTTATATAAAATGAATGATTGTTGCAAAGACCAGAGATCATGGACAGGCTGTCAAAAAGATGGACAGACTGACATATAAAGAGAAGTTTACACTGTTACAGTTTTGATTCAATCTGAAATTCAAAGAGCAAATTTTCCAAAAACAAAGATCTAGATAAGACTTTAATAATAATATTTCACAGGCTGAGACTTTAACCATGTTATTTATTAAATGCCTAACTGAACAGCATTTAGAAGAATTAAACTAAAATTGCACAGATTTCATATTTCTACCTTTCCAGTGGTGCAAAAGAAGCTTATATTAAATCAGCAGGATACTTACTTGGTTTAAAAATGAAATCATATTAAAAATTCATCTGGAAAATACAATAGCTTATGGGCACTGACTTTGCAACATTTTCAACACTATCATATCAGTATGCTAATATCTTACAATTGATGTGAATGCTGTGCCATTAAAAACAAAGTTCTAAACACAAAAGCAAAAATGTTGGTTAAGTTACACCATATGTTAACTTTTGTAAATAAAACATAGTTTTCATTTTAAGCCAATGCTGTTGACTGATAGAAATTGCTGTCATCTATTTGATTAAGTTATATTTTGTAAAATGTCGCAGAATGTATTTCTTACCATGACAAGGATCTTAGGATCATATGTTTATACTAACACTTTAAATAATTTGTACCACTCCTCTGTTCTTTAATCTTAATACAGCAATTTTTCAGATATTTATCTAATTAACTTTTAATACTTATAACTGCATCTTCATCAACATCGCTTTCAGGCAGTGCATTATAACCACTGTTGTGTATTTTTATGTAGTTTTTATCTCTGGTTCCATTGACAGTTACCTCTGTGACCTTTGGTTAAACCCGTCTGGAAGTGGAAATCTTTACTCGCTTTTTCATTTTCAAGATCTCAAGATTCAAGTACATTTATTATCAAAGAATGTATAAATTATACAACCTTGAGATTTGCTTAATCATAGGTAGCCACAAAGCAAGAACCCTGAAATAACCTAATTAAAGAAAAAGAAGAATAAAAACAAGACCATAAGACTTTAAGATCATAAGACATAGGAGCAGAATTAGGTCATCTGGCCCATCAAGTCTACTCCACCACTAGTCACTGGCAGCTAAGTAGACAATGATCCTTTTATTCCCACTCACGGCCTTATTCCAATCAGTCAATGCTCTGACCATCGTAGTTACTTTCCTGTAATACCACAGGTTCTTAACTTGTTAAGCAGCCTCATGTGTGGCACCTTGTCAAAGGTCTTCTGAAAGTCCAAATATACAACATCCACTGCATCCCCTTTATCTATCCTACTTGTAATCTCCTCAAAGAATTCCAACAGGTTCGTCAGGCAAGATTTTCCCTGAAGGAAATCATGCTGATTTTGTCCTATCTTGTCCTGTGTCACCAAGTACTCCATCACCTTGTCCTTTACAATTGACTCTAACATCTTTCCACCCACTGAGGTTAGGCTAACTGGTCTATAATTTCCTTTCTGCGGCCTTCCTCCTTTCTTAAAGAGTGGAGTGACATTTGCAATTTTCCAGTCCTCTGGCATCATGCCAGAGTCCAATGATTTTTGAAAGATCATGTTTAATGCTGCCACAATCTAAAATGCTAACTTTTTCAGAACTCTAGGATGCAGTTCATCTGGTCCACATGACTTATGTACTTTTAGGTCTTTCAGCTTTTTGAGCACCTTCTCCCTTGTAATAGTATCTGCACCCATTTCTCTTCCTTCACACACTATAATATCAGGCACACTGCTTGTGTCTTCCACAGTGAAGACTGATGCAAAATACTCATTTAGTTCATCAGCCACCTCCTTGTACCCCGTTATTATTCCTCCTGCTTCATTTTCTACTGGTCCTATAACCACTCTCATCTCTCTTTTATTTTTTACATACTTGAAAATGCTTTTAATATCCACTTTTATATTATTTGCCAGCTTGCTTTCATATTTCATATTTTACCCTCTAATGATTCTTTTAGTTGCTCTCTGTAGGTTTTTAAAAATGTCCCAATCCTCTATCTTCCCACTAATTTTTGCTTTGTTGCATGTCCTCTCTTTTGTTTTTACATTAGCTTTGACTTCCTTTGTCAGGCACGATTGTACTATTTTGCCATTTGGGTATTTCTTCACTTTTGCAATACACATGTCCTGCACCTTCCTCATTTTTCCCAGAAATGCACACCATTGCTGCTCTGCTGACATCCCTGCCAACAGCCCCTTCCAATTTACTTTGGCCAACTCCTCTCTCATACCACTGTAGTTTCCCTAACTCTACTGAAATACTGCTACAGCAGACTTTACTTTCTCCCTATTAAATTTCAAATTGAACACAATCATATTATGATCACTGATTCTTAAGGGTTATTTTACCTTAAGCTCCCTAATCACCTCCGGTTCATTACATAACACCTAATCCAGTATAGCTGATCTCCTAGTAGGCTCAACGACAAACTGCTCTAAAAAGCCATCTCTTAGGCATTCAACAAACTCACGTTCTTGAGATCCATTACCAACCTGATTTTGCCGATCGACCTGCACGTTAAAATCTCCCATGACTATCATAATGTTGCCCTTTTGACACACCTTTTCTATTTCCTGTTGTAATCTATAGTCCACATCCCAGCCACTGTTGGGAGGCCTGTATATAACAGCCATCAGGGTCCTTTTTCCCCTTGCAGTTTCTTAACTCAAGCCACAGGGATTCAACATCTTCAGATCCTATGTCACATCTTTCTATTGATTTAATGCCAGCAGACATCACCAGTAGAGCCACGCTTCCCCCCACCTACCTTCTTATCCCTCCATTACAACATATAACCTTTAACATTCAGCTCCCATTTACAACTTTCCTTCAGCCACAATTCAATGATACGATGGCCACAACATCATACCTGGCAATCTGTAATATTGCAACAAGATCAAACAAAAGACCAACACCTAATGTGCAAGAGAAAGAAAAAAAAGTACAAATCATGCAAGCAATTGAAGTGAACAACAACAACATTCTGAAGCAAAGCTTGAGTCCACTGATAGGAAGCCCGCAACAGCCTGGAGCAGGCCCATAGCCTCGCTTATCAGTTCATCATACTATCGGGCATGAAGCATGTCAGCCGGAGACGTATTCATTGCCTGAGCATCATGGAGATGACCATTGTGGAGAACAAGCGAAATCAGCTCTCGTCTTGACCGACATCCTGTCTTTTCAGTCTACCTGGGCCAGCATTTAAATTGACCAAACAATGGAACAGCGAAACTCTCTGGTGCCTTGGAGAGAGAAGTGAAGATCGTGGAGAGCAAGCAAAATTGGCTCTTGCTTCCAATCTGGGTCAGCGTTTAACTTGTCTAAACAGCTAATTGTACCTCATTAGGAGGCAGACACCGATGCTGCGAAAGGCCTAGACCGTGCCACCCAATGACTTGTTCTGGGCCTTGTTTTTCTGATGACCAGCCCGAAGTCACTCCCAAGCCCTTCAAATCAACTCAGTGACCAGAACAATCCAGCCTCGCACCCAGGCTAGTTGTACAGGCACCGAATCTCCTCTGCCCAGGCTTCAACTTCTGTTCTTGGCTCCCAGAGCGATCCAACCTCTGTCCCGCGCCAGTTATACTGGCATCAGAACTCCATCTGCAACAATTCTGCAACACACCATCTTGGCTCATCCCCTGAACTCGTCTCCCCATCGCTCACCCCTTCACAATTTTTAGTCAGACTTCTTAGCTTTTTGACTACTAGAAAGCTGTTGCACACATTCGGTAGTGTCATCTTAACCTCAAGTTGTATATAGAATGAATGATTGGAATGAACGTTCAACTGACAGACATGACTGTTTTACACATATAGCACTACTAACCAGGGTAGAAATTTTAGACAAATTATTCCATCATCAAAAGCATTAGAAACTTCGGTTGTTAGGGCACTCCTGCAAATTCCCTAACAATGGATACTATCCTAATAAATCTCATCTACAAACTCACTAAGGCCCTTAACCTCCTTCAATTGCCCAGAATTAACACCTTGTCTCCAAATGCCACTTAAATTTATGAGCATTGAGCATAATTCTGTTCATTTTCGCTGATGTTCATCTATACATAATGTCTTGGCATCACCATGTCTTTTGGTGGTCTTCGTAATTTGCCTGACAAATCAAAGACTTTTACATACATTCCCTCACTGCCCATCCTCACTCCATTTCACTCTCCTCCTTTAAAATTGCAAAACACAATTTATTCATTGTCCAATCAAAATGAATTACTTCACTTCCCTGTACAAATTTTAATCTGTGTCAGTGTCATTCATTTCTTTAGTTCCTCCTGATCTATTAATGTCCTCATCACCATCCTTTACATTTCTAAGTTTTATTTGAGACTTTGATTTTATCACTAAATCTGGATCATTAACATATGTTAAAAAGAGTGACCAACCTGGGAGATTAAGCAGATCCCTTCAGTATGAAAAATAACCATACAAATCTGTTGTCTTTTCTGTCCCCCAAGTTGTTGTCTTATCAACCAGGTTCTATTTATTTAGGGGAGTTAGTTTTCCAAACATGGCTTATTGTATGTAACAATTTAATACCTTTTTTTAATTTATTGTCACATTTTTCCAAGTGTTAACAGTTTTGTTTAGTATCATTGTCTCTAACGTTTTCCCCTGGCAGGCATTAGGAATTCAGTACAAAAATTTCAGAGTTTACAGTTCTGGCATAATTACGGTATCTTAGTATAGTGCCTAGGTCTCTGTCCAGCAGTTGTGACTGCTCCTTTGAATTCATCGTTGTGAATAGTGCAAGCATTGACTCTCACAATAAGATCAGTCCCACTCCTTCCCTTTATCTAGTAAATGATTCGATGCTGCTTACATTTTGCTACATATCCTCTTTGATATTTTTGTTATAAATTACATTGTTTGCTACTTCTGCCAAGGAGCACTATTTCCAATTTGCCAAGCTGACCATGCTGACAATTTTCCGAAGTTCAGAAGGGAACTGAAATCTATCGAGAAACTCCAACTAACTGTCTCTTTATTGTATTGTATAGGACATGCCAAATTATTTGACATAATTTTGATTAATATTTAGACTATATGAGCCATTAAAACAGCTTCTAATTTTTTAAGTTCTAAACAAAAAATAATTAGTCATATCTGGATTCTTGAAACCATATGCGATTCATGGCTGACAAAAAATTGAGAAATGTTGCATTATGAAACAAAATGTGTTGGGAATACTTGGCAGGTCTGGCAATTTTGATAATAAGTCATTGACATGAAATGGTAATTTTTCTGACTTTATTTCAAATTTCCAGAATCCATAACATACAGTTTTGTGTTATCCTAATGACTCTGGTTGAATAAACAGATACAGCAGATGTCTTAAAAAAGGTGTGTTTATTCATAATAACTTATTTTGTGACTATATACTAAATTTACTCAACTAAGTGAAATTTATCATTACAAACCTGGTGATACTATCATTCATTACGGTCTTCTTAATAAACATAAGGTATCATTTACCTTTCCAAAGCTTCCTTTCCCAATTGCTCGAAGGATCTGAAAATGGTCAAAATTAACTGTAGAAAGAACACAAAAGAAACAAGAAATGTAGAGCAATCATTCAAGTAGTTATTAATCATCATGTGCCTAGGAAAGACGTTATACAAATTCAAAAATTATGAAACAGTAAATCACATTCTATCCATATAATTTTTGGAACTGCTACACTGACAAATTATGTTTGAGTATAGCTTTTCACAAACCAAACAGACCGTTTGAAGGTGCCTCTATTGCAGTTCAATGGACATCACACAGAAAGAAGGGGAGAAACCTGGAGAAATAATAAATTAACAGACAGAAGTTTGATAAGGAGATTCCAAAAGTCAGGCAAGAAATAGAAGGTAAAGTTTTTTTTTTGGCAGAATAATTGAGTTTCAAGTTAAACAAGAAACTGTGTGACAAGGACTATCTTCTGTGTTCATGGTTATAACTGCAAGATGTGCAACTCATGCATGCAGTGAAAGACAAGTTGCCACAGAAAATCAGCTGTCCGATTCCATCTTCTACAGCCCTTTATTTCTTCCACGTACCACCTCCAAGCTTCCCACTTCATCCCCCTCACCTGATTTCACCTATCACTTGCCAGTTTGTACTTCTTCTCTTCCCCTACTTTATTTTTCTGGCTTCTTCCCCCTTCATTTCCAGCCCGATGAAAGGTCTCAGCCCAAAATGTCTACTTTTTATTCCACTCCATAGATGCTGTCTGGCCTTCTGAGCATTTTGTGTATGTTGCTGAATATTCACAAGAAGTCCAGAATATGCTCTGACAAACTGTGAGAGCATGGATCACTTTTTCCAACATTTTGACCAGTCACTATTTTTTTTAGGCATCCGTTAGTCTCATGAGACCATGGATTTGCACCTTGGAAGGTTTCCAGGGCGTAGTCCTGGGCAAGGTTGTATGGAAGACCAGCAGTTGCCCATACTGCAAGTCTCCCCTCTCCATGCCACTGATGTTGTCCAAGGGAAGGGCATTAGGACCCATATAGCTTGGCACCGGTGTCGTCGCAGAGAAATGTGTGGTTAAGTGCCTTGCTCAAGGACACATATGCTACCTCAGCCAAGGCTCAAACTAGTGACCTTCAGATCACTAGACGAATGCCTTAACCACCTGGCCACGCACCAACACCAGTAACTATATGAGAAACAAACATCCCAGCGCTATTAAGGCACATAAATATTTATATTTTTACCAAAATGAGAATGAAAGAATGACATGGCTGCATTAAGAATAGGAAATAGGCTTTTTCTTAAGCGTGATCATCATAGCCTGTTGAAGTTGAGTTCTTGTAGTAGCAAAGTGCACCGCATTCTCATAGGAATAACTTACTTATGATATCTAATATTGAAGAAACTGCAGGAACTTTACATTGAATTGATTTTATTACTTATATCCTTCATATACATGAGGAGCATAAATCTTTACATTATGTCTCCGTCTAAATGTGCAATGTGCAATTTATAGTAATTTATAATAAATAGCATGTACAACTGGACAGTCAATATAACATAGAAATACAATTGTGTCAGCATGAATTAAACAGTCTGATGGCCTGTTAGAAGAACCTGTCCCAGAGCTTGTTGGTCCTGGCTTTTATGCTGCAGTACCGTCTCCCAGATGGTAACAGCTAGAACAGTTTGTGGTTGGGGTGACTGGTTTCCCCAATGATTCTTTGGGCCCTTTTCACACACCTGTCTTTGTAAATGATAATAGATTTTGAAATGTAGATTTCTGAAAATAGGTGCAGTGTTCTCGTAAAATCTAAACAGACAAAATACACAGTGGCCACTTTTTAGGTACACCGATACATCTGCTCGTTAATACAAATATATTATCAGCCAATCATGTGGCAGCCAATTAATGCAGAAGACCGCAAGCATCAGAAATACACATACATATATATGGGTGACGTTAATGAAATATTGAAATGTTTATATGTTTTAATTTGCTTACAATGTATTCCTGGTGTTTTTGAATTTACCAAATTGTGGTTTCTGGGAAAGGCAGCGAACAATATTTTTCTCAAAGTATGTTGATTAATTCAACTGAATCAGCACCTTTTTATTGGTTGCTTCTCCTGGGGTTTCCTTAAAACTTTTGCTATCATAAATTCTTGAGAATTTCTCTTTTACAGTTTCCCTACATATTTCATTTTCAAATCCATCAAGTAAAGTCTACTCTCCTTGCGATCGATATATTCCAAAGAATTGTAATCCCTTATTACTTCAAACCAGTTGATGAAGATTTACAGTGTCAGAACATGATTGAAAGCATGATTCAATTGTGGAATACAGGAAATGCTTGCCAGATACAGTATTTCAATAATTTATATCTACACCCATCGTATTTCCTTTACACAATATATTTCTAAATGTGAGAAGATTGCACAGTGGAAATTGTACTGTATAGCACATTATAGCACTGTATACCTCATGATAGATTTGAGACTGAAATTAATCTTTAAATTCAATTGATGCTTCCCCAATATCCAAATCAAATTATAACACATTACCCTACATCAATCACGGCATAATGTATATTGATGTTGCTGCTGTTTCACTTAAATCTTATTCACATTGAAGAAATCCTTGAACACTCTTGCACTGATCATGCTGTTTTTTCCCATTTTCTCTTGTGTTTTTCCTTATTATTTCCTGTTTGGTGGAAATTAATTGGTGATAAGGGATTGCATTGCATAGACACATCCACCTCAAGGATTTCAGGCTACATTTAAAAAGATAATTGTGAGAACAGTGAATATTTATTTTTGATAAGGTACTACATCAAAATAAAAATATATGGTATAGGAGGTAATATTTGTCCTGGATAGAAAATAGGCTGACTAATGGAAATAGAGAGAAGGCATAAATTGGGCTTGTTTTCTGGTTAGCGAGATATAATGGGTGCTGTGTGACAAGGATTGATATAGGGACTTCAACTTTTCTCAATTTCTATAAACGATTTGGATGAAGGCATTGATGCAAAGCTTGCAAATAAACCAAAGACAGGCAGAAAAGAAAGTTGTGAAGAGGATAGAAGTGGGTGGTGGAAGGAAATATTACAGTGCATTTTTAGAGGAACATGATGGGAATGTAAGGATATGGACCATGTGCAAGATGATGGAATTAGTTTCATTGGACAGCATGGTCAGCATAGTCATGACCATGGTCAGTAAAGTCATGATGGATTGAAGAGCCCATTCCAATGCTCCAACACACAAAATGCTGGAGGAATTCAGCAGGTCAAGCAGCATCTATGGAGGGAAGTGGACTGCCAATGCTTCGGTGAAGACCCTTCATCCTGAATCTCTGTTTCCAGATGAAGGCTCTCAAATCAAATTGTCAACTATCCATTTCCCTTCAAAAATGTTGCCTGACCTATTGAGTTTCTGCAATCCTTTTGTGTTGTTCCAGAATCCAGCATCTACAATCTCTTGTTTCTTCTGTTTGCTGCGCTATGGCAGTTCTATGCTCTAAATGGGCTATCAAGGGGTTTAGGTAGGTTGAGTGAAGAAGAAAGATCCAACAAATGGACTATAAATATTGCAAAATGTGAAATTTTCTTTTCTGACAGGAAAAACAGTGAAGATATCTAATGTTGAGAGATTCCAGAGTTCTGAAATATAGAAGGGACCATTTAGAAATCTGATGGCAGAGGGGAAGAGCTGTTCCTAAAATATTGAGTATGTGTCTTTAGTCTCCTGTACCTTCCCACTGTTGGCAGTAAGGGGAAGAGGGCATGTCCTGATGGTGAGGGTCCTTAATATTGGATGCCACCTTCTTGATAAGGCATTGCATAGTATAGGAGGTTATATTTGCCTGGATAGAAAATAGGCTGACTAATGGAAATAGAGAGAAGGTAACTTTCGAAGATGCCTCAATGAAGGGAGGCTAATGCCCATGGCAGAGCTGGTTGAACCTACAATCCTCTGCAGCTTTTATTGATCTTGTACATTAGTGCCTCCATACAAGGTGATGATGCAATCAGTCAGAATACTCTCCAAAGCACATCTGTAGAAATATTCTAAAGTCCTTGGTAACATACTAAGTCTAAAATTCCTAATGGAGTACGGGCACTGGCATGCCTTGCTCGTGACAAGATCAATATGCTGAGCCCAGGATGGATCGTCCGAGATGCTAACACCCAGGAACTTGAAGCTCCTCACTCACTCCACTTCTGACCTCTCAATGAAATCCACAATTGATTTCTTGGTCTTACTCTCATAAAGCACAAGGACAGTTGTGTGACACCACTCAACCAGCTGATCTAACTCACTCCTGTACGCCTCCACATCACCACCTGAGATTCTGCCAACAGCAGTTGTGTCATCACCAAATTTATTGATGGAGCTTGAGATGTAGAGAAGGTAGAGCAGACAGCTAAGTACGCATCCTTGAAGTACACCTGTGTTGAATATAAACTTAAAAACGTGTCCTCTGGAAAATTACAATGGCTCTCCACTCTATCTATGCCTTTTATAATCTTATATTCAGATATCAAGTCAGCTCTCATCTTCCTTTGCTACAAAGAGAAAAGCCCTAGCTCTCCCAATCTAACTTCATAAGACATGCTCTCTAATTCAGACAGCATCCTGGTAATTCTCCTCTGCACCTTCCCTAAAGCTTCCACATCCTTCCTATAAAGAAGCCACCAAAGTTGAATGCAATACTCTAAATATTGTCTAACAAGGATTTTATGGAGCTACAACATTACCTTGTGGCTTTTGAATTCAGTTCCTAAACCAATGAAGACAAACATACTATATACCTTCTTGATTGTCCTATCAACTTGTGTGGCAATTTTGAGGGATCTATGAATACAATCTCTCTTTTCCTCCACACTGCTAAGAATTCTGCCATAAACTTGTACTCTGCCTTCAGGTTCATTCTTCCCAAGTGTATCAGTTTTCACTTTTCCAGTTTGATCAGCATCTGGCACTTCTCTGCATCCTGTTTATATCCTGTTGTAACGGATAGCAACCTTGTACATTACCCACAACACCACCAACGTTGTATCATCTGCAAACTCATTAACCCACCCTTCCATTAACTCATCCAAGTGACCCATAAAAATCACAAAGAGCTGGGGTACCAGAACAAATCCCTGTGGACTACTGTACTAGTCACTGACCTTCGGGCAGAAGGCACTAAATCTATTATCTCTCTACCTTATCAGGAGGTTCAACCCACTGCTAAATAGGCATCACCAAATTTCTATGGATACCATGCCTCATGACATTCTGAATAAGCTTTCCATATGGAACATTTTCAAATGTCTTACTAAAATCTATGGACAAGCTCAAGTTCAATTTAGTGTCATTCAATTATACGCATGTACAGAGCCAATCAAAACAATGTTCCTCCAGACCAAGGTGCACAATTCAGTCCATATAACTCACACATAACACAAAGTAATATTACCACTTATAAACTAATAAATAAGAAGGTGCAAATTCAAGTTAAAAAGTAAACAGAGTAACACTGGCTCTTCTTACACAATGATACTCGTGTCATGGCATGGAATTGAGTAGTATTACGGCCTGGGGGAAGAAGCTGTTTCTATCCTAACAGTTCTAGTCCTAATGCTATGGTACCTCCTGCCTAATGGTAGGGATCAAAGGGATTGTTGGAGAGTTGAGAAGGATCACTGACGATGCTAAGGGCCCTACGTATGCAGTTCTCCTGATGAATATCTCTAATGGGTGGAAGAGAGACCCTGATGGCCATCCCAGTAGTTCTTGCAATCCTTTGCAGAGACTTGCAAATAGACACCTTGCAATTCTCATTCCAGATGCTGATGCAGCTGGTCAGGACACTCTCGATGGTGCTCCTGTAAAAATTGGTTAATATGAGGGAACTCTCACTCACCTCAACCTCCTCAGGAAATGGAAACGCTGCTGTGCTTACTTGACCAAATAGGTGGTGTTGAGGGAGCAGGTGAGAACACTTCCACCACTTACACCGCTTACCTTTATCAATTAGTTTTGTCACTTTCCCGAAATAGCCAATCAGACTCGTTAGGCATGACCTCATCCTCACAAAGCTGTGCCAACTATCCCAAATAAGATTATGCTTCTTCAACTGCTCTGCAATTCAAATGCATGGGCATGAAAGAAGCTGCACAGAGTAATGGACACAGCCCAATAAATTATCTGCACATCCCTCCCCACCCTCAGTACTATCTACAGAAGGTGCTATTTCAAGAAGGCAACACTAAAGATCCCTATCATTCAGGCAGTGCCATCTTCTCACATCTATACATGCACAGGAGGCTCAGAAGCCTGAAGTATAACACCACTACATTCAAAAACATCTACTTTCTTACAACCATTTTGTTCTTGAACCAACTGGCACAAGTCTACTCACTGTAGTTCATCAAAACTATGACTAGTTTGATTACTTATCATTAAAATGGGCTGAGGTTTGTTTTTCCTTACTGTGATCTTTCTTGTAAAAATGGAGTTTAATTTATATTTATGTGTTCTTCTTGTTAATGCTGTTTATATGTTACTATGTCCTGGTGGTGCTGTTACAAGGATGTTTTTTCATTGCACCTGTACATACACGTCAACTTGAATCCTTGAATATGCACAAGTACGGGTACACACAGGTGCAATATATATATATATACATGTATTAGGGATTTGCTGTAGTGTGTTGGCATGACATGCAACAAAAACATTCAACAATTACAAGAATAAAGAATTATATAAAATAAACAAGAGTTTAAAGTACAGATATGGAATAAATACCTAAATACCATAATGTATTTACAATGTCATAAAAAGTGTTCTAAAGTGTTTGCCATGCATTTACTGAGGTAATATATAGAGGGAGGAGGGGTGACTAACTAGAATGGTTGATCAGATTAACTGTCTGGGGGAAGAAACTTTAAGATAGCATGAAGTTTTTGTCAATATGACAATAAACTCCACTTTGGCTGCCACTTAATGCACAATTCAAGACATATTTGCCTTGTTACACAATATCCATGTTGTTTGTATATCCAAGGAGCTATGGCTCAACACTGTTACAGAGATAGTTTATTTTTGCTGTCTTCTGTTTTGTGCAGAACCCTTGAACCAGTATTTGAATATTCAAAGGGTTCTACCTATTAAAATGTGCCTCCAATGCAAAAGTGTAATTCTGCAAAAGTTACCTGTGTAAATTCAAAATGTTAAAGTAAGTAAATATAGTCATTGAAACTATAGTTAATTATTTATTGTTGTCTTTGCGCTGTACGAAGCATAAAAACATTTACTTTACTGTTGTATGTGTAGAGAGGAGAGATAGATTCTCCAGAAGATCTCCTTGTGTTGAATAAATACTAACTTCAGTCTCCAGGTGACTTAGTGACAATCATAACACAGACTAAACCAGCTCCTGTAACAAAACAGTAAATGTTGGAAACACTCTGTGGGTCTATCTGTGAAAAGAGGTCTGGGACCTTTCACCTGCTCTGTGAAAGAGATTAAAAACTGTTAGTTTTTGGAAGCAGAGAAAGTGGGAGAGGGCGGGTAGAACAACAGGAATAGCTCTGATAGGGCAATTCTAAACGGATTAATGGGGGTAATTTAGAGGATTATTATACTTGTTTATCTGGGTTGTTAATAGTGAAGCTGTAAAATTTTCTCAGCAGACTAGAGTGTACAAATATAATAAGAAATACTGAAACAGAATGAGACAGACAAAAATGGCTGGTTCTAACATAAACGTTAAGAAGAGACTCCAAAGTTTTCCGATTCTATTTCAGGTTTCCTGCATCTGTAGTTTTATAATCTTCATCTATTCAGTTTCCTGATTTTTAGCCGCATGATTTTCTTCCCAGGCTTCCTTACATTGCTTGTGTTCTCCCTACTCACGCTCACATCTATATTGTCCTTTGGAGTACCAACTTTCTTACTTTGGTGTGCAATGAGAGTACCTTGGGTGAGATCCTTGATGAGATTTTCTTTCAAATCTTTTTATTGTATATATATATATATATATATATAGGAAAAATAACATGAGCATATCGAAGTAACAACACTTACAATGCCTCAAACAAAAACCCATCATCTTAAAGATTGAAAACAAAATTTTGTGATAACAGAAAAAACCTCCTAAGCAGGAAAGTGAGAAAAAAAAAGAGAACCCATTAGGTGTACAACCCCGGAGCCATGTGTCATACAAAAAGCTTCTAAAAATAAACATCAAACCGCCAGCAAGAAAAGAAAATATACTAAAAGAGTTTACAATTAGATCATGGAAAAATTATATCAATTATTTCAAATGATAATAACGAGCAAATGAGCCCCATCTTTTCTCAAAATTAAATAAAGGTTCAAATGTTCGACTTCTAATTTTCTCCAAACTAAGACATAGTATCACTTGAGAGAACCATTGTGACAAAGTGGGAGCTGATGCATCCTTCCACCTCAACAAAATGGCGCTCCTAGCTATCAATGTAACAAATGCAATAACATGTTGGTCAGACACAGAAATACCATGAATATTTTGAGGAACTATTCCAAAAAGTACAGTTAATTTATTAGGTTGTAAATTAATTTTAAGTGCTTTAGAAATTGTTGAGAAAACCGACTTCCAGAACTGTTCCAATATAGACCAAAACATGTGTGTCAGTGTAGCTATCTCAGTTTTACATCTATCACAATGACTATCAACATTAGGAAAAATTCTAGAAAGTCTCTCCTTTGTCAAATGATAACGATATACAATTTTAAATTGAATCAATGAATGACTAGCACAAATTGAAGAAGAATTAACCAACTTCAATATCTGCATCCAATCCTCCATCATAAAAATCAAATTAAGTTCCTTTTCCCAATCCTGTTTAATCTTAGACAAAGGACGCTTATCCCATTGTAATAATAAATTATAAATTCTTCCAATAGAACCCTTAATCAAATGATTCATACTCATAATAGTATCTAACAGGTCAGCCTCCAATATGTAAGGGAAATTATTTAAATATTTTGTAAAAAATGTCTAACTTGAAGGTATTGCAAAAAGTGTGAATATGAAAGAGAATATTTATCAATTAATATTCAAAGGATATCAATCTATCTTCTTTAAATAAATCCAAAAAATAATTAATTCCTTTATTTTTCCAAAGTAGAAAAATTGGATCACTCAAAGAAGGCTTAAAAAAGTAATTTCGGTATATTAAACTACAAAGTTTAAATTTTGTAAGATTAAAAGAATTGCAGAACTGGAGCCAAATTTCTAAAGAATACTTAATCACAGGATATAAGTTTAAATTAACAACTTTACCTAATTGCATAGGTAAAGGAGCTCCCAATAACGAAGTTAAATAAAACTGTTTTACAACTTTTAGTTCCAGATCTACCCAAATTGGCCGATCAATCTTATCAACCCAGTATAACCAAAAAGACATATATCGCAGATTAACAGCCCAATAATACATTCTAAAATTAGGCAAAACAAGACCTCCATCCTTTTTCAATTTTTGTAAATGACATTTACTAATTCTTGGTCTTTTATTATTCCAAATAAAAGTTAAAATAATAGAATCAATCTGATCAAAAAACTTCCTAGTCAAAAAAACAGGAATATTCTGAAATAAATATAAAAATTTCGGTAGAATCATCATTTTACCTATATAAATACGACCAACAAGTGAAAATGTAAGTGGACTCCATCTACTAAATAAATACTTCATAGAGTCTACTAAGGGAACAAAATTAGCTTTATAAAGATCCTTATATTTTTTAGCAATTATAATACCTAAATATCTAAAAGAGTCTGAAACTTTGAAAGGAGTATTATCATACATAGAAACAGAATCATTTAAAGGAAATAATTCACTTTTACTAAAATTCATTTTATATCCTGAAAAACCTCCGAATTCATTAAATAATTTTAACAGGGCAGGAATGGATTCGTCAGGGTGAGATATATAAACCAATAAATCATCAGCATAAAGAGAGACCTTATGCATGGTCTCATTCACAAATATCCCATGGATATTTTTAGCCTCATGCAGAGCAATAGCAAGGGGTTCTAATATTAAATTAAACAACAAAGGATTTAATGGACAGTCTTGCCTTGTTCCCCGTGAAAGCTGAAAAAAAGGAGACCTACAGTTGTTAGTAACAACAGTAGCAATAGGGGCTTTATATATCATTTTAATCCAATTATTAAAATTAACACCAAAGCCAAATTTCTCTAAAACATTGAATAAATATTTTCATTCGACTCAGTCAAACGCTTTTTCAGCATCCAAAGATACAGCACATTGTGGAATTTTAGAAGAGGATGAATATATAATATTAAGTAGTCTCCGAACATTTGAAAAGGAATAACGACCCTTTATAAAGCCTGTTTGATCTTTACAAATAATTTTACCCAAAATATTCTCCAACCGATTGGCCATTATCTTTGACAAGATCTTAGCGTCAACATTCAGTAATGAAATAGGTCTACATGAAGCACAGTCAGTAGGATCTTTATGTTTTTTAAGAACTAAAGAAATAGAGGCCTCATAAAAAGTAGAGGGTAAGTCACCTTTCACAAAAGAATCCTTAAACATTTCCAACATATACGGAGAGAGCAACTTTCCAAATTTTTTATAAAATTCTATGGGATAGCCATCAAGTCCTGGGGACTTACCGATTGCATTGAAAAAATAGCTTTATGAATTTCGGCTTCAGTAATTTGAGCATCGAGAATCTTTTGATCCTCAGCCGAGATTTTAGGAAAAACAATCTTTCGTAAAAAAGCATTCATTTTAGAGGAACCTAACGGACATTGAGATTTATATAGCTCAGCATAAAAGTCTTGAAAAATCTTATTAATTTCCTCATATTCCTGAGCTAAGGAAACATCTTTCCTACGAATTTTCATAATTTGCCTTTTGGCTGCAGTCATTTTTAATTGAGATGCAAGCGGTTTATTATTTTTATCTTGAGACATATAAAATTGGCTCTTTAACTTAAGCAAATAACCTTCAATGGGATGAGTTAATAACAGGTTATATTGTGATTGAAGTTCCACCCTTTGTTTAAATAAATCAGTATTGGGGGAAATTGCATAAATATTATCTAAACCTTTAAATTGTTTTGAAATTCTATCTAATTCTGCTTTAGTTTGTTTTTTAAGTCTAGCTGAATAAGAAATAATCTGACCGTGTAAAAATGCTTTAAATGTATCCCATATAACTAAATTAGACATACCCCCTATATCATTAAAAAGAAAAAATTCTTTTATCTGGGTTTCAATGAAAGTGACAAAGTCAGAGTTTTGCAATAATGTCTGAGACATGCGCCAAGGTGGGCGGGCAAGAGTGACATCATCAAATTCAAAAGACAAACTCAGAGGCGCATGATTAGATATAGCAATAGCGTCATATTTGCAGGCTTTAACACTAGGCAAGAAGCAGGGATCGATTATAATATAATCGATCCTCGAATATTTTTTATAAGTGTGTGAGAAGAAAGAATATTCTCTATTGTCCGGATGAAGATACCTCCACAAATCAATCAGCCCAAAATCAATCAAAAAGGAATTAATAAATGACGCGGATCGATTTGGAAGTCGCTGATTGGTTGAGCTCTTATGAATCATAGGATTTAAACAACAATTAAAATCCCCACCCATTATGAGCGTATATTCATTTAATTCAGGCAGTAAAGCGAATACCTTTTTTTAAAAAAAAAAGGATCATCTAAGTTAGGACCATACAAATTAACCAAAACAACTTTTCTATTATAGATTGTTCCTTTAACAATTAAGAATCTACCATTAGAATCTGATTCAATATCCTCTTGAATAAATATATTAGGTTTAATGAAAATAGACACGCCTTTTGTTTTACTCTGAGAAGTGGAGTGGAATTGCAAACCATTCCACCATCTAAAAAATCTATGTTGATCTCCCGCCCTGATATGTGTCTCTTGAGCAAAAATTATATCAGGCTGGAATCGGTTAATAATCTTAAAAGTCTTCTTTTGTTTAATAGGATGATTCCAACCATGTACATTCCAACTTATTATATTAATCTGTTTGAACAGCATACAGTAATTTCATTCTACTTCATATATGCACAAAGCACATACCAATGCAGGATGATCAAAGATGGCGGCGATGAAGAATACAAACAAATAAAAAACACACATGCTCCGGAACCACCCAATGGGAAAAAACTAACTCTAAACCCACCCACCCACACCCGGAAGCCCGAAAAAGGCAAGTGATCTACGATAGAATTCAAAGCTGCTGACTGCTCTGTCTGTGTTTTCTTTCCCTCCCCCCAGTTAGTAAAAAAGTAGAGTGACCTTGTGAGAAAGACAATAAAGTCTCAGGAAAAAAAGGTATTTACATTCCATCGACTGATAAACAAGAAAGAACCAAAATAATATTATCTCTTAGAGAGAAAAACCAGCACCATGATTAAGTTTAATATTAATTCCCTAAAAAAGCTTTAAATTCAGTTATAAAATGTTATAATAGAACAGAAAAATATATAAAAAGCCCTATTAGTAGGAAAAACTACCAATTAGCTACGAAGTATTAAATTAAAGGAACAAATCGCCTTATCTTCTTCCCTCAGTCATAAAATGTCCAGAGATCATTTGAGCAGAGACACTTAAACCGTAAATCTTTCCAAAGGAAAACCAATAATATGCAATAAAAAAACAAGTCTCCGTGTTCTTTAATTAGACTGTCGAAGAAATGTATAAGTGACCTTCATAAATTTTCTTTCCAAAATGCGAATAATATAGAAATAGCCAAACAACTTTTCAAATGGATCATTCAACAGCGGTGTCGGTGACAGCAGCAGGCAAAGCCTGAACAAAATCCAGTGCAGCTTTTGGATCAAAAAAAGTACGAGGAGGAGAATTAGGAGGAAAAATTTTAAGTTTTGTCGGGTACCTCAAAGACGGAAAAAGATTCTTATCATATGCTTGTTTCATTACCAGGGCAAATTTTGATCTTTGTTCAATTATCTCTCTTGGATAATCTTCATAGAAGCGGAGCTCAGATTCCATAAATCTAAAAACTCTCTGTTTTCTTGCCTGTCGTATTATTTGATCTTTAATTTTAAAGTGATGAAAGCAAACCAGAACAGATCTTGGTTTACTAGAGTCCTTCAATTTCGAGATAAACGCCCTGTGTACCCTTTCTATTGCAGGCGGCTTTGATAGAATGGTAGGAAATAAAGTGTGGAAAAGCTTACCAAAGTAAGCCGTTAGATCTCCATCTTCAGTTCCTTCCTGCAGCCCAACAATTCTTATATTCCTTCATCGAGACCTAGTTTCCAGGTCTATAATCTTATTTTGATATCTTTCCAAACAAGTTGTAGCTTCAGACAGCTTTTGCTTAGTCACCTTCAATTCCTCTTCGTGTGAAATAACTTGAGTTTCCAGGTCTTTAAATTTTCCCAGAAATGACTTCATTTCATTACTGTTCTTTTCCAGTTGGTCTTTAATTGATCCATTCCGATCCTTAATTGAATTCAGTGTCTGAACGATATCTTCAGCCCACGATGGCATTTCATCAGATCTTTCCTTTTGCACCTTTCCTTTCCTGTTACCTTAATCACTAGGTTCAGGTAAATTCTCCCCACTTCTTGTAGACATAGACATATTGATCATCCTCAAGAATCAACAAGTAAAAATTTTAAATTCAAAGCTTAAACTAGGGGGAAAGAAAGAAAACTAAGAGCAGCAGAAAAATACTGCTACTCCATTAGCAGACAGGGGCGGTCCTCCCTTGATGAGATTTTGTTTACTTAAACAGACATCCCACCTCTCCCAGAAGTTCCGGGAGTCTCCCGCAAATTAATAGTGGCTCCCTGATGCCCGCAAATTATATACAATGTCCCGGAAATTGATTTTTTTGAGAGCGAGTGTGAGAGAACGCGCGAGAGAGAGCGAGAGAACGAGCGTAAGAGCAAAAAAGCAAGTGTGAGAGAGTGAACGCAAGTGAGAATGGCCACAAGAGACAGAGCGAGAGAGCACGCGCGCGCGATAGAGAGAGAGCGAGAGCTCCAAAAAAAGTCAGAGTGGCAGGGTGTTCCAAAAAAATATAAAACGTATGTCACCCTAGACTACTCTAAAGTGTACTCCTGCCTAATAGGGGTCAAAAATAATGACAGTGTTGCTCACTGCTCTGTTTGCTACAGTGTCTTTTCTATTGCCCATGGTGGGTTAAGACTGTAAAAGACATGTTGAGGTGAGTTTAACAGGTGTCATTCGTTCATTAGCATAGCTAACGTTACTTAAGCTAGCTGGCCAGCTGCTAAGGAGCTACTCTACTGCAGACATCCCACCTCTCCCGGAAGTCTCTCGCAAATCTCTCGCAAATTGATGGTGCTACCTCCCTGAAATGAGTTTTTGCAGGGTGGGATGTCTGCTTAAACTATCATTAATACATTGAAGCACAATGAGATAACTTCTCATCATTATCTGGTGGTATTCTGGTTTTACAGGGAGATGACTCAATTTGGAGCTGTCCAGTTTAATGGAATGAATATTGGGATTAGCTTGCAGCAGATGAAAATGCAAACTGTGAATATAATGAACTTCAAACATATGCTCATTCAAAAACAAGCAAAAACAATTTTTAGTCATTTTTTTCACTCTCAAATGTGAGTGCACACTCTGTTCAAAAGAAAAAAATTAAAGATAAAAAAAATTTTAAATTTATTCACTTGCATATAATTTTGGGAATTCACTGAAAGTGGCAATTGTAAATATAAAAAGACCATAAGACATAGGACCAGAATTAAGCCATTTGTCCCATCGAGTCTACTCCGCCATTTAATCAAGGCAAATCCTTTTTTCCCATCCTCAGCCCCACTCCCCGGCCTTCTCCCTGTAACCTTTGATGCCCTGTCCAATCAAGAATCTATTAAGCTCTGTCTTAAACACACCCAACAATCTGACCTCCACAGCTGCCAGCAGTAATAAATTCCAGAAATTCACTACTCTCTGGCTAAAGAAATTTTTCCGCATCTCTGTTCTAAAGGGATACCTCTCTATCTTGAGACTGTACACTCTTGTCCTGGACTCCCCCACCATGGGAAACATCCTTTCCACACCTACTCTGTCCAGGCCTTTCAACATTCAAAAGGTTTCCATGAGATCCTCAATTATCCTTCTAAATTCCAGCAAGTACAGACCCAGAGCCATCAAATGTTCCTCGTATGATAATCCTTTCATTCCTGGAATCATCCTTGTAAACCTCCTCTGAACCCTTTCCAAAGTCACCATGCCTTTTCTGAAATGAGGAGCTCAGAACTGTACACAATACTCAAGGTGCATCATCAGTGCCTTACTGAGCCTTAGCATCACATCCCTGCAAACTTGGCAACAAAGTCATCTATTCCATCATCTAAACCATTGATATAAAGTATTAAAAAAGCAGTCCCAACACCAACCTCTGTAGAACGCCAATAATCAGTGGCAGGCAACCAGAAAAGGATCCTTTTATTCCCACTCGTTACCTCCTAACAAGCAGCCAATGCTCTAACTTGCCAGTAACTTTCCTGTAATGCCATGGGCTATTAACTAGGTAAGCAGCCTCATGTGTGGTACCATGTCAAAGGCCTTCTGAAAGCCCAAATATACAATATCCACTGCATCCCCTTTATCTATCCAATGTGTAATCACCTCAAAGAATTCCAACAAGTTCGTCAGGCAAGATTTTCCCTTAAGGAAACCATGCTGACTTTGTCCTATCTTGTCCTGTGTCAACAAGTCCTCATCCTTAAAATTGACTCCAACATCTTCCCAGCCCCTGAGGTCATGCTAACTGGGCTATAATTTCCTTTCTGCTGCCTTTCTCCTTTCTTAAAGAGTGGAGTGACATTTGCAATTTTCCAGTCCTCTGGCATCATGCCAGAGTGCAATAATTTTTGAAAGATCACTTCTAATGCCTCCACAATCTCTTCCGCTTCCTCTTTCAGGACCCTAGGGTGCAGTTCATCTGGTCCAGGTGACTTGTGTACCCTAAGGTCTTTCAGCTTTTTAAGCATCTTCTCCCTTGTAATAATGACTGCACTCACTTCTCTTCCCTTACACCCTTCAACACCTGGCACACTGCTAGTGTCTTCCACAGTGAAGACTGATACAAAATACTCACTTCGTTCATCTGTCATCTCCTAATCACTCATTATTATTTTCTGGCCTCATTTTCTAGTGGTCCTATATCCACTTTCATCTCTTTTATTTTTTACATACTTGAAAAAAGCTTTTACTATCCACTTTGATATTATTTGCTATCTTACTTTTATATTTCATCTTTTCTCTCCTAATGATTCTTCTGGTTGCTCTCTGTAGGGTTTTAAAAGCTTCCCAATCCTCTGTTTTATCACTAATTTTTGCTTTGTTGTAGGCCCTCTCTTTTGCTTTTACATTAGTTTTGACTTTCCTTGTCAGCCATGGTTGTACTATTTTAAGTATTTCTTTGTTTTTGGAATACATCTATCTTGCACCTTCGTGATTTTTCCTAGAAACACATGCCATTGCTGCCCTGCTGTCATCCCTGCCAACATCTCCCTCCAATATACTTTGGCCAACTCCACTCTCATACCACTGTAACTTGCTTTGCTCCACTGAAATACTGTATGTCAGACTTTACTTTCTCCCTATCAAATTTCAAGTTGAACTCAATCATATTGTGATCACTTCCCCCCTCAGGGTTCTTTTACCTTAAGTTCCCTAATCACCTCTGATTCATTACATGATCACCCAATCCAGTATAGCTGATCCCCTAATAAGCTCAACAACAAACTGCTCTGAAAAGCCATCTCATAGGCATTCAACAAAATCACCCTCTTGGGATCCATTTCCAACCTGATTTTCCCAATTGACCTGCATATTGCAGTCTCCCATGACTAACATAACTTTCCCCTTTTGACATGCCTTTTCTATTTCCTATAGTAATTTGTGGTTCACCTTCTAGCCTCTGTTGAGAGGCCTGCATACAACAGCCGTCAGGGTCCTTTTACCCTTGTAGTTAATTAACTCAACCCACAAGAATTCAACATCTTCCAATCCTATGTCACATCTTTCAACTGATTTGATGCCATTCCTCACCAGCAGAGCCACGCCACTCCCTCTGCCTACCTTCCTATTCCTCCAATACAATGTGTAACCTTGGACATTCAGCTCCCAGCCACAACCATCCTTTAGCCACGATTCACTGAAGGACAGAACATCATACCTGACAATCTGTAATAGTGCAACAAGATCATCCACCTAATTTCTTATACTCCATGCATCGAGAGCTGCATTTGCTACCCTGTTTGATTCTGCATCTGTAATGCATTGATACTCACCCCGCTGGCTGCAATTATGTCCTATCATCTGCCTGCCCTTCATGACAGTCTGACTGCACGCTTGTTTTTTTGTTTTTTCACCACGCAACCTATCCTGATTCCCTTCACTCTGGTTCCCACCCCCCTGCTATATTAATTAAAACCCTCCCCAACAGCTCTAACAAATCTGCCTGTGAGAATATTGGTTCCGCTCGGGTTCAGGTGCAACCCATCACTTTTGAACAGGTCATACCTCCCCCAGAAGAGATCCTAATGAACCAAGAACCTGAAGCTCTGCCCCTGAACCAGCTTCTCAGCCACGCATTTATTTGCCAAGTCAACCTGCTTCTACCCCAACTGACACATGGCAAAGACAGCAACCTGAAATTACTACCCTGGAGGTCCTGCTTCTCAGGTTTCTATCTAGCTCTCTAAATTCTCTTTTCAGGATCTCTTTGCTTTTCCTTCCTATGTCACTGGTACCAATATGCTGCTCTCCCTCTCTTTCTAAAATGATGTGGGCACGATCTGAGATGTTCCTGGCGCTGGCACCGAGGAGGCAACCTGCCATTCAGGTGTCCCATTCACATCCACAGAATCTCCAGTCTGTTCCCCTGACTACTAAGTCTCCTGCCACTACCGCTCTCCTCTTCTTCCTCTTTCCCTTCTGCACCCCGGACCTACGCTCAGTGCCAGTAACCCGGTCTCCATGGCATTCCTCTGGAAGGTCAACTCCACAACATTATCCAAAGTGGTATAATTATTTTTGAGGGGAATGACCATAGGGGTGCTCTGTGCTATCTGTCTTTTCACATATCCATTCCTCCTGACAGTCATCCGTCTACTCACCTCCTGCAACTTTGGGGTGACTGCTTCCCTGTAACTTTGATCGATTATCTTCTCACTCTCCCATACAAACCAAAGGTCATCCAGCTGCTGCTCCAGATCCCCAACATGGTCTTCAAGGAGCTGCAGCCAGATGCACTTCATGCAGATGTTGTTCCCCGGGAGGTTCTGGGTCTCCCAGAACTCTAACATCCGGCATGAAGAAAACACAACAGCCATTTACTACACTAGGTACAGTAAGAGCAAGAAAAAAGAACCTTAACCGAAGCTTACCCAGAGCCAGCACCTCTTTTAAGTTGAAGCCTCCTTTGATTCAAAGCCTGACACTACCATTCTCACCACTGGCCTACAACCAACGGTGGCCGCCCCACTTGTCCCTTCTGTACTTTTAAACATGTATCGCTGACCTGCGAGAAATCTCGGCGCAGTGGCCTGCTCCTGCTGCAGATTGGACTGTCAGAAGGAGCCTGAACACCCACGAAGATCTCTTTTTAAACAAGCATCGCCAACCTGCGAAAACCTCATCGCTGTGGCCTGCTCCTACCACTGATTGGACCGTCAGATGATCAAATACATGCAACTTTTGACATTAACTACATCACACATACAATTTCTGCTGACAGCATCAGAATACTCATTCAAGATCCATGCCAAAATTTTTGACAGAGAGTATAGTTGTCATGTAAAAGAATTAATAGAAAAATATGAAAATAACCACTAACAATTCAACGTAAAATTCTTTTTGGCAATAATCTAGTTTCAATTTTTACTTAAGCTACTTTTGGACATTACAAATTTCAACCAGTACGAGAAAGAATAAAAGTTGAACTTTTTCCATATTTTAAGAATTTATTGAGTTGGATAATATGGTGCCATCGAGTGGTCAGATCATACAATTATCAGGTGATCTGATTGGATAAATAACTTCCATAATATAAGAAGCTATAATGAGAAATGTTGGCTTAAAATTCTGAACACTGCATGGCAACATAAATTAATATTTACTCAAATGAAAATGTGAGCAAATTGTATAGTACTGTGCAAAAGTCTTTGGTATATCTATAGTTAGGGTGTCTAAGGCCTCTGCACAATACTGTAATGTCATGTATTGCACTGTAAATATTTATGTACATTTTATTATGTAAAATTTTGAATGTTGTACTGTCTCAAAAAAGCATATTTCATGACATATATGAGTGATAATAAACCTAATTCTGATATGGGTCTTTTTTGTGGACTGAGAGTGGGAAGGGGACAGGGAGAGGGGAATCATGGTTGGGAAAAGAGGAAGAGAGAGGGGAGCGAGTGGAAAGCACCAGAAAGATATTCTGTAATGATCGATAAACCAATTCTTTGGAATCAAATGACCTTGCCTAGTATCTCAGGGCTGGGTGTGTCCCACACCACTCCCATGGTGCTCCACCCTCAACATCCCCAACATCCTTTGCTCTCAGCAGATTTACATTCCACGTTGACAATTACAACAATGTGCAGAAATCTTTGGCATCTTATGTGCCTAAAGCATTTGTGCAGTACTGTAGTCAGTTCCAAGCTTATGGACAAATAATGAATCTATGCATATAAGCTATCTTACATATTTAAATTTATTGTTTATTATTATTATTATTCTGTTCTTTATCTTATTGTGCTTTTTTATGCTGCATTGGATCTAGAGTAACTATTTTGTTCTCCTTTACACTTGTGCACTGGAAATGACATTAAGCAATCTTGAATCTTGTGCTCTGCAGTATTTTTTACTGACAAGCTAAGTGTTAACAGAAAGAGGCTAGGATACAGCTAATAATGAAGTCTACATCCATTTTAACTCGATAATAATGTAGTTTGCATACAAACTGACTGGTAATAATAGGTTGTATTCAGTCTAATTCTAATAATAACATGGTATATATGAAATCTGGTCATAGATTTAAAATTTCCCATATCCACATTCATAATAGAAATGGTCTACCAAACATACTGTATCTCAATATAATTATAGCTTCTTACCAGAATGGATCCTGCAATAATGGAAGAATGTAGTCACAAGAACAATGTCATTTGTGTTTCACTTCCTTAACTGCAAAATATCCCACTACTTCACAAAAAAGTTGTCACTAAGCCAGAAGAAAAATTAGCACAGATAAACAAAAACTTGGATGCAGTGGCATGTAGTAAGGAGGATCTTAAAGAATAGTTTCATAATAGGAATATATTATTTGAAGCTCTGGCCCAAAAGGTTTTTGCAGTTGTAGCAAAAAGAACTAAGATTTAATGGATTGAAAATATGTACAGATTGCAGTAAATTACTAGCGGAAGTTCTCCAGCAGTACATGCAGAGAGAAAAATATATAAGTGATCAGGAGGAGGATAATTTTAGGTGGTCAATCATATAATAATCGAAAAAGTTTGATACAAGCTACAGTATATTACTGGAGTCAGATTGTATGCAGACTACATAGTTACTAGAATCAGACTGGCACAATTTGTATGTAGTGTAGTTTATTATCAGAATTGCAATGTTGATAGACCATTATGCTAGCATAGTTAGAGATTAGCTTTATACATAATGAAACAGTGAAACACAATGAAATGCGTTGTTTTGCATCAATGACCCACGCAGTCCAAGAATTATGCTGGGGCACTCTGCAAGTGTCACTACACGTCTGGCACCAGCACAACATGCCCATAACTCAGTAACACTAACCAACATTCCTTAGAATGTGAGAGGAAGCCAGAGCATCCGGAGAAAACCCATACATTCATGGGGAGAAAGTACAAACTCCTTACAGACAGTGCCGGGGACTGAACTCCAATCATTGATAACTGGCACGGCAAAGCAATTTCACTACTGTGCTACTCCCTATGCTACCGTGCAGTCCCCAAATTATATTGAATGCTGATGATGTTCTCATCAAAATCAGATTGTAAGCAGAATTAATAAAAGGGTGAACTCAGCTCGGGTTTGTTAAGGGAGATCTGTTAGAATTCTTTGAGAAGTTAATGAATAGGTTAAACAAAGGAGAATCAGTGTGCCTTAGTTATTGGGATTTTTCAGAAAAGCTTTGACAAAATACTGCACATGATAGACAGTATAAGAGTCCACGGGGTTGGAGGTAAGTTACTAGGATAGCAGCTTGGCGAACTGAAAGAAGCCAGAGGGTGGAGAGAAAGGGTTCTTTTCAGGATGGTCAACAGTGACTAGTGGAGTTCCCCTGTGATCAGTGTTGGGACTACAACTTTTCGCTTCATATGTTAATAAACTAAATTAAGTAACAAGAGCATTTTGGCCATGTTTGCAGATGATACAAAAATAGGTAGAGGCACAGCCAGTGTTGTAGAGGCAGGGAATCTGCAGAAGGACTTGGATATGTTAGGAGGGTGGACAAAGAAATAGCAGATAGAAGATAGTATAGGGAAGAGTATCGTTATGCCTTTTGGTAAAAAGAATAAAGGTTTTTTAAATGTGGAGAGCATTCAGAAATTGGAGATGGAAAGGGACTTGGGAGAGTTAGTTCACAATTCTGTAAAGGTTAACTTGCAGACTGAGTTGGTAGTAAAGAAGGCAAATGCAATGTTAGTAATCATTTTGAGAGGACTAGAATACAGAAGCAAGGATGCACTGCTGAGGCTTTATTAGGTCGGACGGACTGCATTTGGAATATTGTGAGCAATTTTGGGCCCCACATCTAAGGGGACATTCCAGCAGGGGTTCACAGGAGAAATTCCAGGAATGAAAGGCTTAATATATCAGGCAGGGAGTTCAGAAGGATGAGGGGGAATCGCATTGAATTCTACCAGATGCTGAAAGGCCTGGATAGAGCAGATGTGGAGACAAAGTTTCCATTAGTAGGAGAGTCTAGGATCTGAGGACATAGCCTCAAAATAAAGAGACGTCTCATTAGATCTGAGATGAGGAGGAATTTCTTCTGCCAGAAAATGGAGATTCTGTAGAATTCATTGCCATGCGGGGCCTTGGAGGCTAAGTCATTGATTGTACTTAAGGCAGAAATTGATAGGTTCTTGACTGGAAAGTGTCACAGAGAGCTGACAGGAGAAAAACAGCCATGATGTAACAATGGAACAAATAATTCTACTACATTTACAGCCTTTGATCTGAACCATATAAAGATATACTTAAGTAGATAACAGGGTGCATGGTCACCATGGAATATAGCAGGAGGATCTTGAAGAAGAGACAAACCAAACAGGGAATGGAGTGGTATGCCAGAGTTTGGGGCTTGGGTAATTTGAATGCACTTGAACTTAGAAAGCTAATGAGAGTAGAGAACTCTGCCGAGTACATTATGGGCACATTCCTCCCAACTGTCAATAGTACCTACAGGAGATGATGGCTCAAGAAAGAAACCAATGGACTTTGCTTTAATATTTCATTTTTTGTAAAAATTGTGCATAACTTGTTTTTCTTGTGAATCATACTGATATTATACTATGTGCCTGTGTTACTTTTGCTAGTATGTTTTTCATTGCACCGGTGTATATGTGTACTGTACTTGTGCATATGATAATAAACTCAACTTTGACTTTGAAGACTCCTCTAACAGTAGCAAAGCAACAGAGTGTGCAATTCACCAAAACTGAAGTAGTGCAGAGGTCCTGAAGGGGCTGGAACATTGCAGAGAATTGAAATAACATGATTATGAAGGGATATGAACACAAAATTCAGTATTTAAAAACTCAACTATTGCTGGGTGGTGAAATAGAAATCTGACAATTTTCATCATCATGGGAGCATTTCAGGAGTTTCACTTCAATGTAATTCTTGTAATATTAAAGAGGTAGTTTATATTTCAAAACTTTTGATTCCTTAGTTGCAAAATTCTCATGGTGGAACAGAAGTTCTGCGTGCAGGTCTTATTTATATCATAATGAATGATGGGCACAAAGTGAGCAGCACAGCCTCAGATTACAGCTAATTCAATGGCTCTTTGGAATTAGCTTCACATTCTGCAATGAAGATTTATTTCTAGTGAAAACTAAGCAACTTCAGCTCCCCTGGAAACTGAAATATAAAATAAAAGAAACACCTCGTCATATCCAAATGCTGGATATGGAATGGAATAGAATATTAAAAGCTAATATTTATCGGAGTTTTTTTAAACAGCTGTCTGCAGTGGTCCCTTTAAGGATTGTCAGCTATTGTCTTATTTGTTTTCTAGCTCCATAATGACCTATCTATTTCTCCCAAAAGGAATCTGTGGAGGCTATAAAACAATTTTACTTAATTACATCCATGCAATGCCAGAACAGCAGGAGTGTTTCAGTTTTCTGAGGAAATCAAACTTAATTGCCGAATCTGACTCCAAAACACTAATAAAAGTCCTAAGATCCAAAGCAATAAAAATAAATATAACTTCAACCTGTCCCTGGGCTTGTCAATAAGCTTCTATTCAGGGCTGTTTTCATATATACTTTATACTTTATTATCCTCAAACAATTGATACTAGAACGTATAATCATCATAGCAATATTTGATTCAGCGCTTCCCGCTCCCTGGATTACAAATCGATAGTAAATATTAAAAATTTAAATTATAAATCATAAATAGAAAATATGAAAATGGAAAGTAAGGTAGTGCAAAAAAAAATTGAGATGCAGGTCCGGATGTTTGACGGGTATGGCCCAGATCCAGATCAGGATCCATTCAGCAGTCTTATCACAGTTGGAAAGAAGCTGTTCCCAAATCTGGCCATACGAGTCTTCAAGCTCCTGAGCCTTTTCCCGGAGGGAAGAGGGACAAAAAGTGTATTGGCTAGGTGGGTCGTGTCCTTGATTACCCTGGCAGCACTGCTCCGACAGCGTGCGGTGTAAAGTGAATCCAAGGACGGAAGATTGGTTTGTGTGATGTGCTGTGCTGTATTCACGATCTTCTGCAGCTTCTTCCGGTCTTGGACAGGACAACTTCCCTACCAGGTTGTGATGCACCCAAGAAGAATGCTTTCTACAGTGCATCTATAAAAATTAGTGAGGGTTTTCGAAGACAGGCCAAATTTCTTTAGTTTTCTCAGGAAGTAAAGGTGCTGGTGCCTATTTGAAAAATAGCATATTTTTAAATAGCAAAGAGCATATTTGTATGTACTCTTTATTTTAGCCAGGTAATTTTCATAAGTTATTGTGGGCACATGTGCATAGGTCCCATGATTTCACATCTCTGTGTTCAAAGAGAGCACCTTTACCTCCTCCTTGACCTCAGTAACAGGTTTATGTGGAGTTTTTCCACAAGCACAAATACAAAGAAAGCAAGAAATTTATTATGAAATGATCTATAACAGTACATATTCAATGTTATGACCAGTCTTTAACAAGCAGCAAAGATTCCTGGCATTTTTCAATATTTTTGAAGTAATATCTTATCTGGAGTAAAAGGAACACAATTTCTCTTCAAATCTACAATAGGAAGTTGCAGAAATTGAACTATTGTGAAAATTAAACACATGTCACCTGGATTTAACCTCCAGCCAAGCAACCAGAGTTAACATTAGACTTACAGTCTAGTGTCTTGTGTACTTGTTGGATTACAGTCTTCCAATTAAACATGAAACTCACACTATGCAGTTGTTTATTATCCATGGGCTAAGATCCTTTCGGCTGAAAACAGTAACTCTATCATTTATGCTTTTATGAAACGTGGCTCTACACATATTTGAACCTTCTTGTTCCCATATTAGTGAACGGACTAATCAGCAACTTGTATCAAAAATTTTATTCAAAATATAGCGGCAGCAAATCATTTGTTCGTATAGCAAAAAAGCCTCTCAGCCTAAGTAGCTTATACCACCCAAGATGCCCATCCAAGCTAGCCCGATTTGCCCATGTTTGACCCATATGCTAGTAAACCTTTTCTATTCACTTACCTGCCTATCTGCCACTTAAAGTTTACCTGCCTATTTGTGATATAAATTTATTCAACCTGCCTCAGTCACTTGCTCTGGCAGATCACTCCACGTAGATTCCATCTTCTGTGTGAAAAATGTTGCCTCTCAAGTTTCTATTAAAATTTCTGTTCCTATTACATTTTCACCCTCTGTCTTTAGAACTTTGATTTCTAGTTACATTTCACACACCAAGATAAATGACTGAGTGCATTTATCCTGTTTATGCCATTCATGATTTTATAAACCTCTAGAAAAATCAACACAGAGCCCTGAAGAAGGTTCTCGGACAGAAACGTCAACTGTTTACTCTTTTCTATAGATGGTGCATGACCAGCTATTTCCTCCAGCATTCTGTGTGTGTTGATAAAGCAATACTGCTTGAAACAATGGGACTCATCCAATGAGAAGCTGGCAAAGGTCAGTCAGATGACCTTGTACCAACTATATTGAAATGTCATAGATTGATCAGATAAGGAAAAGAATGAGAATGAAGGATTTTGGGAGCACAGGCAGTGGCTCTGGAAAATAACCGTTGTGGATGTGAAGGAGCCAACAATGGATACGTGGAGGTTACTTCAGAACCACAAGGAGTGCCTGGTCAGCATAGAGTCCTTTTCCCAGCTATTACCTTTTCTATTCTTTGGTCATGGAGGGTCAGAGAAATTGACTGGGAGTGCACACAGTTAGTTAGTTTGTAAATTCACGTGTTTGTTAGTTGAGACAATAAAGATGCTTGTCAGTAAATACAGATCCTCTCTGTGCCTAACTGATCATTATTAATGAGGGTTAATCCTTGTAATAATACTCAATGAACCTGACTGGTGAGTATCCCAGCTGGAGTAAACAAAAACACTATACAGATATTTTACAGTACTTAAATGTCTTGCAGTTCTAGAACAAAATATTCATTGATGGGATGAGGAAAGTGCTGCTTGTCTAGAATTTATTGATTACTGGCCCATTTCAACTAAGAGTCAACCACAGTGCCTTGGTTCTGGGGTCTCAATAGATTTGTATCCCTTAAGGATATTAGTGAAACAGGTGGGATTTTATGATAATTCCCTAGTTTCACAATCGCTATTATTGACACCAGGTTTTGTTTCCAGAGTTTTCTGTATAATAATCTAGAAATTTAACTGCAATGCCTTTAACCAAATTCAGGTTTGGATTCCTGCATTTTTTCTTTCTGTACTATTAACATTTTCTATCTATTCGGGCCATTGCTGAGATACAGGTGTCTCCCGCTTTTCGAACGTTCGCTCTACGAAACCTCACTGTTACGAAAGACTTACATTAGTTCCCTGTTTTCGCTAACAGAAGGTGTTTTCACTGTTACGAAAAAAGGCAGCGCGCGCCCCGAGCAGCCGCCCCTCCCCGGGATTTGGAACGGCATTCTCGCTGGCATTGCTTAAACACATGCCTGTGAGCATATGTGCTTTATATCGAATTATTTTGAGCAGCCATTTGCAAGATAAGTTCTAAGGTATCGGAAAAGCCTGAAAGAGCTCGTAAGGGTGTTACACTTAGCGTAAAACTAGACATAATTAAGCATTTTGATCGTGGTGAACGAAGTAAGGACAAAGTGAGTTTGGCTTGTGGAAGTTGACGAAGATGATGTTGAAGAGGTTTTGGCATCCCATGACTAAGAACTGATAGATGAAGAGTTGATGCAATTGGAAGAGGAAAGGATAATAATCAAAACCGAATGCAGCAGCGATCGGACCGAAAGTGAAGTCGTCCAGGAACTGAATGTGAAGCAGCTGCATGAGATTTTCGCTGCAATGATTGTAGAAAAGTATGACTTTAATTTTGAAAGGGTACGTCGGTTTAGGGCATATTTGCAGGATGGTTTGAGTGCTTACAAAGAACTGTATGGTAGAAAAACGCGCGAGGCTAAGCAGTCAAGCAAGCCTTCCACATCAACCACAGCAGATGATGAAACTCAATCTTCGACATCGAGGCAGGCAGACATAGAAGAAGATGACCTGCCTGCCCTGATGGACGATGAGATGACTCCACAGTGTCCCACCACCCCAACCCCGGGGCCGCGGACAGATACATCGCCGCAGAGGATGCAGCGGTAGCCAGGAGGCACATAATTAATTAGCTTGTTTATTTCGGCTTTTTTCATAAAGACGTGCTGGATGCATCCTAGCTACCACTGTACCCATGCATGCTTCACGGATCGGTATTGGGTCGCTGTCTGGAGGGTGGGGGCCACTGCACCACCCCAACCTCCGACAACTCAGCCTAACACACCATCATCAGTGTGCTCGGCGCTGTCCCAATTCCGGTAAGTGAAACTACACATACATACATTATTTCTACTTTATGTTGGCTGTGTATTTTTATGTGTTAATTGGTATGATTTGGCAGCTTCACAGCTTAAAGGTTACTGGAGAGCACTTGCGCCATGTTTCTGCCGAGAGCACTTGCATGAGATTTTCGCTACCGAGAACAGTGCAGTAATGATTGTGGAAAAATATTTCTACTTTATATAGGCTGTGCATTTATCATATCATTTCTGCTTTTACTATATGTTACTGTTATTTTAGGTTTTATGTGTTATTTGGCATGATTTGGTAGGTTATTTTTGGGTCTGCGAATGCTCACAAATTTTTCCCATATGAATTAATGGTAATTGCTTCTTCGCTTTACGACATTCCGGCTTACGAACCGTTTCATAGGAATGCTCTATCTTCGGATGGCGGGGAATTACCTGTATCAAAGTCAAACTTTGCAGCTTAAATTCAATTCGATGATTTGCACAACGTACATAACAATGCTCCTGCTCCATTGATCTGGTGACAGAAAACCAATATCATATATTTATCTCCACCATATTAATAATACATTGTTTTTATTTATTTAAGGGGTATAGGTTTCACAGGCTCAGCCAGCATTTAATTGCCCATACTTTATTGCCCTTGAGAAGGTGGCGATGAGCAGCTTTGAACTGCTGCAGTCCTTGAGGTGTGGCTGTATGGACAATACTGTTCAGAAGGGAGCTCCCAGCGACACTGAAGTACCAGCAATGTACTTCCAAGTCAGGATGGAAGCCAACTTCCAAGTGACATTGATCCCATGCTTTTGCTGCCCTTCAGAATCAGAATCAGGTTTATTATTAGTGGCACATTGTGAAATTTGTTGTTTTGGGGTAGCAATACTGTGCAATACATAAAGTGTTATTACAAGTTACAATGAGAAATGTATAAAAAATAAATATGTAGTGCAACCTCGCCCAAAAGTCAGAAAATACGGCAAGTACCTGATAGCTTCATTCTGTGTACAGTCGTAGCTGTGGACCAGATGCCCAATATGTTGACTCCACCTGTTCTTCTTACTGATCTCCAAGGTTCCGAGCATGTCTAGCAATGTCTGGTTGAACCTCTTGGGCTGGGAACACCCTGAGGGTGATGAGGTGTAGCCCTCGACTTCTCGACTCCAAGCATACTCAGTAACACATGTATGAGCCTACTCTTGAAATCCCGTCCCTGATCACTATGTATCTGCCTGGGGAGCCCATAATGAACAAAATACTGTTCCCATAACACTTTGGCTACAGTGGGCGCCCTCTAATCCTTTGTAGGGAAGGCTTGTGCATATCTGGTGTCATGATCCGTAATAACCAAGACATTCGCTGTGTTCCTGTCATCAGGCTCTATTGATAGGAAATCCATACACACCAGATTAAGTGGACCCGCACTCTGCAAATGGGATAACGGAGCGGCCTTCGTAGGCAGTAGAGAGGGCTTAGGGGCAGTTCTGTGTCAGGATCAAGGCACAGGGTTGAGACCTGTCGTGTTTGTCAGCCGCAGTCTGTCACCCTCCGAGATTAATTTTCTTGTGGGCATTCAGAGTAGATACAGATAAACACAACAGATTAACAAAAAAACACACACGGCAAAGGTGGACTACCAATTGCAAACAACAACAAGTTGTGAAAATACAAAAAAAAGAAAAATAAATAATAATAAATAAGTAAATAAATAGGCAATATATATCAAGAAAATGAATGGTAGAGTCCTTAAAAGTGAGTCCATAGATTGTGAAATCAGTTTGGTGTTGGGGTGAGTGAAGTTATCTCCTTAGAAATGATAGCTGCTATTAATACTCACTAATGCCGTCATTGTTGCATGGCTGTCTAGCTAAATGAAGAGCATTTCCCAGACAGTAATGACCAATAGTGATTGACGTCGTTGGATTATTATGAAAGAAGTGTCAAGCATAAAGTCAAGTCCCACTGGATCAATGCAAGTGATAGCAGACTAAATTGACTGAATCAAGCCTTAAAATGATGAATCTCTGCAGGAATGTAGTCAGCTTCTCACTATAGAGAATAAAGTTTTGATAACTAAGATGTAAAAATAAAATTAATATGATTTACAGCACACCATCTTATTTTTGTCAAAGCTGCTTTGACCTCTTCCAAAATAATCAATAATCAGATAAATAGAAATTTGGGGAACTAGCTACAAAAGAAGTACACAATATTAAATATCTTTTACTTTAAATCTGTTAAAACCGGTTCAATTAAATCTTTTTTGACGAATTATACCCATGTTTAATTTATCGAACACTCTTTTTCAATACAGGCCTATTGATCTTTTAATGTGCATATTTTGAATATTTCCTGCAATATAGTACCAAGGAAAAATGCAATTTATTGAATCTGCAGAATATGTGTGTTTTTCCCCGTGGAATACGTTGATACTTCTGTCTCCAAAAATTCTAAACATGAGAAAATCCAAAGCAACACACACAAAATGCTGATGGAACTCAGCAGGTCAAGCAACAACTATGGAAAAAATATGGAAAAGAGTAAGGGTCAAGACCCTTCATCAGGACTGGAAATGAAGGGGGAAGTCAGAGTAAGAAGGTGGAGGGATGGGAGGAAGAAGTACAAGGTGGCAGGTGATATGTGAAACTGGGAGAGGGGGTGGAGGTGAAGTAAAGAGTTGGAAAGTTGATTGGTGAAAGAGAAAAAGGGCTGGAGAGGGGGGGATCTGATAAGAGAGGACAGAAGACCATGGAAGAAAGGGAAGGGGGAGGAGCCACAGAGGGAGATGATGGGCAGGTAAGGAGGTAAGGTGAGAGAGGGAAACAGGAATGGTGAAGAAGAGGGGTGGGGGGGTGTCAATTATCAGAAGTTTGAGAAACCGATCTTCATGGCATCAGGTTGGAGGCTAGCCAAAAAGGCTATAAGGTGTTGCTCCTTCAGCCTGGGGGTGGCCTCATCCTGGCAGTAGAGGAGGCCATAGACTAATATGTTGGAATGGGAATGGGAAGTAAAATTGAAATAGATGACCATCGGGAGACCCCATTTTTGAGGCAGACAGAGCGAAGGTGCTCAGCGAAGTGGTCTCCCAATCTATGTTGGGTCTCACTACTGTACAGAAGGCCAATCCAAGAGCACTGGATACACCCAATCATTCTAATTGTTTTCTTTCTCAATCCTACGTTGATTTAATTTCTTGTTATTCCTCTCTTCTGTAACCTTTTCCACTCAGCCCAATCACTTTGTGTTCCATTTCTTTCTTGTTTCTTTGAGCATGTCTGGTCTTTGTTGCCTTCCATCCTGGCTATTCCCAAGCTTTTGTTGTTGCTCGTCAATATTTCTTACTTTCTTAACCTTTCTATGTGGCTTTCACTCTCAATCCACAAGTTCCCTTCTGCAAAATTCAGACTAAAAATATGTTTATATCTTTGCAGTGGAAACCTTGGATCCTTCCACAGGATTCAGAATTCCATAAGCCAATTTATATGTCACCATTATACTTTGGAATCTGTATTAGTTTGTCCACTCCAATTTAGCATCTCAAAGAATCCAAGGACATCACCTGCACAATCAAGGCTCGTGGGTACATCTTCAAGCTGCACATCTCATTAACTTTGACACAAGTTTCACACACTGCCCAATACACAACATGTCCATTACCCAACTGTACACAATCACAATGAATCAAGGCTCATACACAACATTAATTTACATAACTACCACTTTCCAAGTCATTCAAGGGTGAACAGCTGTGAGAAAATCACAATGAGTCTTAAAACTTTTGCTGCCAAGGACCTCCATAGTGGTTGGAGTAGTGCAGTAAATGCTCACACAGATCTTGGGCCTGTCCTGCCACATTACTGATGGCAGAATGATTTTCGTTACACACATTGCCCAGGTGCATGTGGCTGATGCACTGGAGTTAAATGCCAGGTGGTAAGAAAACCACATTTGTTGGCCAGGAGGTAATTATGGGTTTGACATGGCAGACACAATGGTCGAGGACAAATTAATGCTCCTTGGCCATGGTGCAGTGACCATAACGTTGGAATGGATAAGACTACACACCAGCTGTATGCCCACAATGTGCAATCTCATCAGGTAATTCCAGACCAAACTTGAATCTCAGAAGGATGCTCACCAGCTAAGGCAGGGCTTGAATACTATCACCTCCTACAATGTAAAACCAAGCGGCATATTTGACAACAAGGTTGCCCTCCAAGATGAGCTCAAAGACTCTTATGCTTGATTTGATTGACCATGGAGGCACCTTCACGAACTCACCTAGCTCCTCGTAATTCTAGTCTCTGAGGCTGATGTGAGAGCATTCTTCAGGAGGGTGAACCCATAGAAAACACTTAGCCCAGATGGTGTACCTGGCCAAGTATTGAGGACCTGTGCTAATCAAATGCCTGGAGTGTTTACTGACTTCCTTGATCTCTCACTTTAGCAGTCTGAGGTACCCACCTGCTTCAAGCAGGCTTCAGTCATACCAGTACCCAAGAAGAACACGGTAACCTGCCTCAAGGACTATTCTCTGGTAGCACTTACATCCATTGTGATGAAGTGCTTTGAGAGGTTGGTGATGAAATACATCACTTCCTGCTTGAGGAATGACTTGGATTTGCTCTAATTTGCCTACCGTCACAACAGGTCAACAGCAGATGCCATTTCATTAGCTCTTCACTTAGCCCTAGAATACCTGGACAGTGAAGATACAAACATTAGGATGCTCTTCATTGACTACAGCTCAGCATTCAACACTATTGTCCCCTCAAAACTAATCATATCAGCTCCAAGACCTAGGCCTCAATACCTCCTCGTGCAACTGGATGCTTGATTTTTCCTACTTGCAGACCCCAGTCAGTTTGGATTGGCAACAACATCTCTTCCACAATCACCATCAGAATCACAAGACTGTGTGCTTATCCACGGGCTCTAGTCACTTTATACTTACGACTATGGGGCAGCTCCAATGCTATATTCAAGTTTGCTGATGACACTACTGTTGTTGGTTGAATAAAGGGTAGTGATGAATCAGCATATAGGAGGGAGGTTGAAAATCTGGTTGAATGGTGCCACAATAACAACCTCTCACTCAATGTCAGCAAAACCAAAGATCGGTTATTAAATGTAGGAGGAAGAAACAGTCTTATTATAACGAAGCAACAAGAATTTAACTATGCTGCATGCTCCATTGGAAGATGGACTAGTGTTTTATAAAGTTCAGTATGACATTAATGCCCCATTCCTCTATGGTTTCTAACCTTATCCTGCCTTGGATCCATCCGTTCTACCAGTTTGTTAATTTACTGCTGTAATTATTCACAATCCTCTTTGAAGTCCACATTACTGCCAAGCTGTGTCTCATCCCCAAATATAGAAGCTGTGCTTGCAGTCCAAGTATGAGTCATTAATGAATATTTTTTAAAAAGCATGGTATTTTCCCCAATCTCTTGTGACACTACTATTCATATTCCTCCATTCCAATAAATAACCATTTTTCATCACCCTCTGCTCTCTGTTACTTGCCAACTTTGTATCTATGCTCTAAAGGTCCTTTTTATGCCAGGTCCTTCAACTTTGCTGATAAGCCTATTATGCAGTATCTTAACAAAGACGTTCTGTAAGTCCATGTACATATATTGACTGCAGTACATTTATCAACTCTATCTGAGACAACATCAAAAATTCCTTTCCAATTGGTTAAACACAGTTTGCCCACAATGAACCTGAGCTGGTTTGTCTTAAATTACTTTTCTCCAGGTGCGATTAATCCTCTTGTGGATCAATATTCTTAAAAATATTGCCATCACTGACATTAAACTGACTGGTCTATGGTTACTGAATTATTTTCATTGCCTATCCATGGCCATAGAAGCACAAAGATTGGTGGAAACCTTGATGCAATCAGCTACTGGAAACATGATTCCTCATTCGCTCTACGAAGGCACATCAAATGGGACGTAGTCATGAATGTAGGCAACCAAGTTTCATTTTGCCACTGTGCTACTCCCATTGAACACTCTAACCAAAGTGAGAGTAGTCAGAAGGATGTGAAAGAGCATTCAAGGAAACAAAGAGACTAATAACATTCAATGAACTGCTCGTCCATTATGACCCATCTCTGCCCATCAGACTGGCGTGCCATATGTCCCCTTATGGCATTTGTGCCATTTTGTCATACACTATGAAAGGTGGATTGGAATGTCCAATTGCATTTGCTTCAACATTACTGAAGAGCACAGAATGCAACTATGTAAAGATCAACTGAGACGCCTTTAGTCTAGTATGGGGAATAAAGAAGTTCCACCACTACCTCTACGGACGTTTACACTAATGAAAGACCACCAGCCCCTTGTGTCCATTTCAAGCCCAGGAAGGGAATCCCAGTGATGTCTGTTACCCAGTTGCAACATTGGCCACCTTTCCTAGGAGCCCACTCTTATAACAGAGTTCAAGGATACCAAACAACACAGCAATGCTGATGGCTTGTCACGACTTCCATTATAGATAGCTGAAGAAGAAAGGTCTTCATTCTGTGACCCAGCAGAGGTGTTCCACACAGCATTTGTGGACCAATTGCCAGTAACACATTCAGAAATAAAAAGAGGAACAAAGAGTAACCTGAGATTGTCAGAAGTCCATGACATCACCTGTCACAACCATGGACTCAGCAGCACAGCAGATTCGGCAATTGCGCTCGTGAATATGCATGTGCCAGCTAATTATTATTTAATTGTGATGGTATTTATCTCCATTCATTCCATCGTAGAATTGGTCAAGACTTGAACCCAGGGCACAGCAACACTTCACTGTCTGCATTCCGCCTTGCCTGAGAAATTGGACTGTTGAGTCAACTGAATCTGAAGACTAGCAATATTTGTTTAATTCTTAGTTGTTCTTTTCAGCCGCAGTTTTCCATTTGAGAGTTTTAGCTAACAGTCCTGTTTGGCCTAGCATCTATTGTTTTCTTTTCCCTTTAACACTGTTTGCATTAAAGTGTGTGAAATATCGAGCTGCTTCAGTGTCTCTCATTCCACACTTGGGCCATTGTCCGAGCTGTGTGACATCACCATTCAAGGATGGCCAGTTTATGGTAATCTCATGTTTCCAAAGTCCTCAGTGAGATGAGACCAACTGTGTGCTTGTCAAATAACACTGATGTGTGGATCTCGTGTTGTGATTCCCCCTAAACTGCACACCGGAGTGTTAGAAAATCTGCATGAAGGACACCTGGGTACAGTCAAGATGAAGAGTCTCACTGGAGCTATGTGTGGTGGCTGAGAATAGATAAACACATTGAAGACTTGACCAAAATCTGTCTGGGATGCCACAAAGTTCAAAATGCACGCCCTGAAGCAACTTTACACCTGAGGCAGTGGTCATCTTCATCATGGCAAAGAGTACATATTGACTTTGCTGGACCATTCCAAAACTCCATGTTTCTGATTGCTGTGGATGTTCATTCGAAGTGGCCAGAGGTCATACCAATAATGTCAACCACAGCAGAAAAGTCTGTTTTCAGTCTG
Organism: Mobula birostris; assembly: GCF_030028105.1. Classification (NCBI taxonomy): domain Eukaryota; kingdom Metazoa; phylum Chordata; class Chondrichthyes; order Myliobatiformes; family Myliobatidae; genus Mobula; species Mobula birostris. The sequence goes on from NC_092373.1 coordinate 156,237,852, forward strand.
AGGATTATCTTCTCCAGAAATGGCTTACCAGAACAAATTGTGAGTGACAACGGACCACAATACACATTAGAAGAGTTCAGAATATTCATGAAGAAAAATGGCATCAAACATTTCAAGTCAGTTCCTTACCACCCAGCAATGAATGGGTTAGCTGAAAGGTTTATTCAAACCTTCAATAATTCAATTAAAGCTATGGACAAAGAGTACATTTTTCTACGTCACAAGGTGGACAACTTCCTTTTTGTGTATTGGACTCCGTTCATGTGACAACTAATCAAACACCTGCAATGCTGTTCATGAGCGGGAATCTGAGATCTCGCACAAACCTCCTGAAACCAGATCTACAGAGGGAGTGTAGAATAAACAGTTCAGTCAGTTGCCATGTGGATCAGCATGAACAACCAACAGAAAATTAGGATCAATTTTTAGATGGATTTGAAGAAACAAGAACTGTATACAAAATTGCTCCACACGGGATTATGCCTACTTTTAACTAACAAGATTTTTATTGGAGCTGTGTGAATGATCTTCTAAAGCATTAGCTGCACTGCTTGGATCCAATACTGGTGGTGTCAAAGAGAGTTGGACAGTGTCACAATCTGTTTACTTTGCAAGTTTCCAGTTTGTGAAAGCACCATATCTACAGAGTTCTTTCCCAGTACTGCAATTAATTCAACTTGTGTTGCGGATGTGCTTGTAGTTTATATAGCCAGTTGGAAACAAGTTAGGGAACCACACAGCCCCAACAATAGTAGTCACACAGCAACAATGTCCAGCCAAACCTTTGAAAATGAACACAAATAATTCTGTATCTGGAGGAAATCACAGATGCAAGGTCAACTATACATCCAAAGCTTGCTGCATTTATCATGATATATGGAAAATTATTGCTTTTAGAAAGAGAGTAACTGGACTGGTTTTTGAATGAATCAGAAACTGCTTTCATAACCTTCCTATGAAACCAGTTCTATTGATCCAAAACATGCTGCAATTAGCTTGGAATTCACTTTCCTTAACTGTAAGCTTAACCCTACTCTTTTGCAGAAGGAAAAAAAGTTCATCATGGTTACACTATCTTATTCCTTTAACAGATTATGTATCAACTTCCCAATCACCTCTGCAATAAGGCAACTTGCATAACTGGTTTCCAAATAAGATATCTTCATCTGCATATTTCTAATATATCAACTTCAAAACTTCGCTATTTTGGACACTCGAATCTCCTTAATATTTTATGCACATTATTTTCTTTAACTTAATTAAGACTTTGTTGTTTTTCTGTCACTAATTTGTATTTCTCCATACTGACTGCTATTTCTTCCTGCTGCATCATCTCTAATGAATAGTCTCCAATGTGAAGGATTAGCTCTTTCCACAAATACTGCCTAGCTTGCTGAGGATTTTAGAATTTTTTTAGTGATTCTCCAATTCTACAATTCCTGTACCTAATAAAGTGTCTACTGAGCGTATGTTCATGGATTTCCACTGTTGTAGCCTATACACTTCAAGGTTTGACACATTGTGTTCAGAGATGCTCTTCTGCACAGCACTGTTGTAACACATGGTTACTTGAGTCACTGTCAACTTCCTATCAGCCTGCACCAGTCTGGCAATTCTCTTCTCACCTCCCATTAACAAAGCATTTTTGCCCAGAGCAACTGCTGCAGACTGAATGTTTTTTGTTACTTGCACCATTCTTCTGTAAACTCTAGCACAATGATTCCCAACAGGGGCGGTTACCATAAAACCATAAGACATGGGAGCAGAATTAGGCTATTCAGCCCATTGAGTCTGCTCCAACATTCCATCATGACTGATCCCAGATCCCATTCAACCCCATACACCTGCCTTGGCGCCATATCCTTCGATGCCCTGACCGATCTGAAATTGATCAATTTCCACCTTAAATGTACGCACAGGCTTGGCCTCCACCACAGTCTGTGGCAGAGCATTCAACAGATTCACTACTTTCTGGCTAAAAAAATCCATCTTGCCTCTGTTCTACAGGGTTGCCACGCAATTTTAAGGCTTTGCTCTCTAGTTCTCGAAAACCCCAGCATAGGAAACATTTTCTCCACATCCACCCTATCTAGTCCTTTCAATACTCAGTGAGATTCTTCTAAATTCCAGTGGGCACAGGCCCAAAGCTGCCAAGCACACCTCATATGTTTACCCCTTCATTCCCGGAATCATCCTCGTGAACCTCTTCTGGATTCTCTCCAATGACAACACACCCTTTCAACACAACCTGTTGACAATACTCCAAGTGCGGCCTGACTAGTGTCTTATGAAGCCTCAGCATTACCTCCTTGCTTTTATATTCTATTCCCCTTGAAATAAATATCAACATTGCATTTGCCTTCTTTACCAGAGACTCAGCCTATAAACTAATCTTCTGGGAGTCTTGCACGAGGACTCCTAAGTCCCTTTGCACCTCTGATGTTTGAACCCTCTCCCCATTCAGATAGTAGTCTGCACTATTGTTCCTTTAACCAAAATGTATTATCATACATTTTCCAAAACTGTATTCCATCTGCCACTTTTTTGCCTATTTTTCCAATTTGTCTAAGACCTGCTGCAATTGCATTGCTTCCTCAGCTCCACCTATCTGCTGCTAAAAATATTTCTTTTATCTTCCTGACACTACGGTTGATTTTTTGCTTGGAGTTGACAAAGCCTGGGAAACAAGATTGAACATCTATGTGGAGATGAGGCATACCTAGCCGATCGGTTTGACAAAATGAAGACTCTAAATATAAAACTGCAAGGTGAGAATTTCAATTTAATCCAGCAAAAAGTGCAGTGTCCCCTATTATTAGAGAATTGGAAATACAAGGTAAAAGCAAAACATTGGGAGAAGAATGTCCTCACAGTTTCCCTGCATGGAATATATGCCACTCTCTTTCACAACAGTGATTTGCAAGAGTACTGCTTACATCTGCAGTCACGGAAGAAGCACTTTTAGAATTGATTCAAGGATTTGACATCTGGAAATTCTGGACTGGGTCATTAACCATTTCTTTGCAATGTTGAAGAACAGGAAGAGAGCTTCCAAGATGAAATTATTGAAATTCAGAATGATGAAGAAGCAAAAATGCTTTTCAAATTTTTGGCTTTTGTGGTATGTGGCTGCACTGTCATATGAAGTTTCCTGGTCTTTGGAGAGGAGTCAAACTGCTCCATTTTCCTACCTTGTTGAAAGAAGCTTCAGTATAGTGAACCACATATTCATAAAAAACAGAAACCTCTTGGACATTGTTATGCATGGGGACTTAAGACTTTTGCTGTCATAACTTGAGCCCGATATTTGAACTCTTGCTAAAAACCATCAAGCTGAAGAATCACATTGATATTGAAGCTGTTGTACAGCACACAGGTACTGTGTAAGCTGGATTTAAAGAAAAATAAAGATTTAAAGCAGAATTATTGAAAACTAAAGATATGTGTGGTCCTATTTGATCGACAATGTTCCAAATCAGAACCACAACAGAGCTGTAGTGTTATGCTGTTGATGTGAGATTGAATCCACATTAAGAACACTGTTTGAATGTACGCAGTAGACTGGAAGCCAAAACAGAAGTGGCATGATGTACTCCATTCTGGTGAAGATCGTAATCATAGACTAATACAGCATGAGAACAGGTTCTTCAGCACAACTTGTCATGTCCATCCACCCGTCTAAGTGTTTTATAACTATTGTTATTGTACCTGGATCAACTAGTTTCTTGGACAGCTCATTCCGTATGAGTTTAAACGCTAATTTAGCGGCTCAGGTCATCACAACTTATAAGCGCCCACTGGAACGTTCTCCCCTCGCGTTCTATTGGTCAAACCACTGCACATTTCTGTGAAATATTTCTGCAGATTCCTGCCTTCTTCATCTTTCATCCTAGATTCTCTATGGGAATAAAAGATCCCAAGTGTCTATCTAAGAATAAATTGTTATAATTCAATAACAAAATTACTCCCTGTCTAACCAACCTCTGAGTGATGCCTCCTTCATTCTACTCTTGAATCTATGCTCTTTCACTATCAATTTCAAAACAAATCTTTTTCCTTGCAAATTCTATTATAATATGACAATGATTATTTGATTCCCTTTAGATTATATTTTTCTACTGATTAAAATGTTATCTTTTGCCCCCTTTCACATAACCAAATTCTCATTGTCACTGCATCTATAATTCTTGTGAAACTCTGCTGTGTAATTTCAATAATTTCCATAACCTGTATGACAAGTCAAATACAAAAAGAGTCACACAGTAATACAGTGGATTCTGGTTAATTGGGCTATCAGTTAATCAGGACAGCTGCTTATTTGGGACTGTCCCAACTCCTGTCTGCTTCCAGTCCCGTCCCTAACTCTAGTTCTCTAGTCAAGTCCTGTTCCTAGTACTTCAGTGTGTGTCTTGCATTTGGGTCTGTTCCCAACGCCCCCCACTATGACAACTGGTCCTGATGTGTCCCAATTAACCAGAATCTATTGTATTGAGAAACCAATTATTAGAACCATCCAATCCTTCACAGATTCTCTTGCTTATGTCTTAAGATCTGAAACCAATTTTGCTCTTAGCTGCAGGAAATTTTTGGGATATCTGTATGATATTTTTCCCCACTTTCCAGTTATTACAAGCCTAAGACTCTCCCAATAGCATGTCCAATGGAGCATAAAACACTGGCTGGTATATTTTTTATGCTGCTTTGCAAAATTGCGACTGAAAAATGGGACTGGTTGTGTTTAGCTTCATTGACACAATATAATGTACATTATTACCAGAAATGGTCACCGCTAATGACTAGCTGAATTGGTAGATAAGCTCTTTCTAAAAATGTCACAGAAAAGTGGAAAGCTTGAACTGCTTGTTTCATAACGGCAGCTACACACACACACACACACACACACACACACACACACACACACACACACACACACAGACACACACCCACCCAACACCACCACCACCACCCCCCTTTTATGGTCTAATAAAATTCCCCAAAATAAGTATAGTACATGCAGCTCATTGAGGGACAGAGCATCCATCAAAGTAGCCAGGGAAGATCTGCAGCAATGGTTGACTGCTGGTCAAGGCTGCCAGGCAAATTTCTGGCTTGGATTTACTAGTGTGGTAAATCCAGATTCTGTGGCCTCTGCTAGTCTATGATGCCCCACTGTCAATAGTTGGGACCATAAGACCATAAGGTTTAGGAGCAGAAGTAGGCCATTTGACCCATTGAGTCTGCTCTGCCATTCAATCATGGGCTGATCCAGTCATCCCCACTCCCCTGCTTTCACCCCATACCCTTTGCTGCCCTGGCTAATCAAGAACCTATCTATCTCTGCTTAAATACACCCAATGACTTGGCCTCCACAGCTGCTCATGGCAACAAATTCCAGAGATTTATCATCCTCTGACTAAAGTAATTTCTCCGCATCTCAGTTCTAAAAGGATGTCCTTCAATCCTTAAGTCGTGCCCTCTTGTCCTAGAATCCCCTACCATGGGAAATAACTTTGCCATATCTAATCTGTTCAGGCCTTTTAACATTTGAAATGTTTCTATGAGATCTCCCCTCATTCTCCTGAACTCCAGGGAATACAGCCAAGAGCTGCCAGATGTTCCTCATATGGTAACTCTCTCATTCCTGGAATCATTCTCGTGAATCTTCTCTGAACCCTCTCCAATGTCAGTATACCCTTTCTAAAATAAGGAGCCCAAAACTGCACACAATACTCCAAGTGTGGTCTCACGTGTGCCTTATAGAGCCTCAACATCACATCCCGGCTCTTACATTTTATACCTCTAGAAATGAATGCCAACATTGCATTCGCCTTCTTCACAACCAACTCAGGCTGCAGGTTAACCTTTAGGGTATCTTGCACAAGGGCTCCCAAGTCTCTTTGCATCTCTGCATTTTGAATTCTCTCCCCATCTAAATAATAGTCTGCCCATTTATTTCTTCCTCCAAAGTGCATGACCATACACTTTCCAACATTGTATTTCACTTGCCACTCCTTTGCCCATTCCCCTAAACTAAAACAACTGAAACTCCCCATCAGTAGCATGAGTGGGGAATACATGGTCACCCGTGCAAGAGGAATGCTGCAATACAGAGGGTCCAATGACCCACAGGTCTCACACTCTGGCATTGAGGTTAAGGGCGCAAGATGCAGTTGAACAAGCTGTAGCACGGCTCACCAAAGGGTGCTGGTAGACTCAGTGGCATCATGACCAACGGGCTTGAGTTGCTTCGCAACAGTCCACTATGATAAGGTGCAAGGAAGAGTGAGGCGCCAGTTTGTCTAGCCGGAGGTGCAAGCTGCTATGAATGAGCTACGTGCCAGCAAGATTGTTGACATGCGGCAACCAGGCGTACGTACAAGACGGGAACAAATAATGAAGCAGAACATCTCATGGGGGGATATTTGGCAAGCAGAACCCCACCGCATCAAGATCCTGATCTAGTCGTTCTATGACATCTTGCCAAGCCCAGCGAAGCTCTAGTGCTGGGACAAGTCTGAAACACCAGCATGCTCTTTGCACCGAGGGAAGGGGACATTAGAGCACATCATCAGCTGCTGCCCAAAAGCCCTGGGGAGGGGGGCGTTTTTGTTGCTGCCACAACCAGGTGCTGAAGACAGTGGCAGACACCTTGTGCATAGCCATCTCTCAGGCCATACACAACTGCCCAGCAAAGCAAGCAATTGCTTTTATCAAGGCAGGGGAGAGGCTCAAATTCAACCCAAGGTACCTGCTGGTCTTCTAGGAACCGCAAAAGACTGGCAATTGAGAGTTGACCTAGGGAAGCAGCTCAGATTCCCTGACACATCTCCTTGACCATACTTAGGCCAGACATAGTGCTGCTGTCAGACTCATCTAGACAGGTAGTCATGTTGGAACTGACCATCCCCTGGGAAGACCAGATGGAGGAAGCGCATGAAAGGCAAAAGACAAAGTACCAAGACTTGATGGAGGAGTGCTGCAGCAAGTGGTGGCAAGCACACTGTATGCCCACAGAGGAGGGCTGCAGAGGGTCTACTGATCAATCCCTCTGCCAAGTCTACAGCCAGATGGTCACCTCAGGAGCCCAGAGGAGGAAAGCCGTCAGGAACACCATAGAGGCAGCAGAGCGAACCTCAAGATGGCTGTGGTTCAACACCATCTGCCCTGCTCTGCTGGGGGAGAAGCTGACAGCGATGTAGGTGGATGCTTTCCTGGTATCATGGATTCTTGATTACCTGACTGGCAGACCACAGTACGTGTGCTTGCAACACTGTGTGTCCGACAGAGTGATCAGCAGCACTGGAGCTCCACAGGGGACTGCCTTGTCTCCCTTTCTCTTCACCATTTACACCTCGGACTTCAACTACTGCACAGAGTCTTGTCATCTTCAGAAGTTTTCTGATGACTCTGCCATAGTTGGATGCATCAGCAAGGGAGATGAGGCTGAGTACAGGGCTACGGTAGGAAACTTTGTCACATGGTGTGAGCAGAATTATCGGCAGCTTAATGTGAAAAAGACTAAGGAGCTGGTGGTAGACCTGAGGAGGGCTAAGGTACCGGTGACCCCTGTTTCCATTCGGGGGTCAGTGTGGACATGGTGGAGGATTACAAATACCTGGGGATATGAATTGACAATAAACTGGACCAATCAAAGAACACTGAGGCTGTCTACAAGAAGGGTCAAAGCCATCTCTATTTCCTGAGGAGACTGAGGTCCTTTAACATCTGCCGGACGATGCTGAGGATGTTCTACGAGTCTGTGGTGGCCAGTGCTATCATGTTTGCTGTTGTGTGCTGGGGCAGCAGGCTGAGGATAGCAGACACCAACAGAATCAACAAACTTATTCGTAAGGCCAGTGATGTTGTGGGGATGGAACTGGACTCTCTGATGGTGGTGTCTGAAAAGAGGATGTTGTCCAAATTGGATGCCATCTTGGACAATGTCTCCCATCCACTACATAATGTACCGGTTGGGCACAGGAGTACATTCAGCCAGACACCCATTCCACTGAGATGCAGCACAGAGCGTCATAGGAAGTCATTCCTGCCTGTGGCCATCAAACTTTACAACTCCTCCCTTTGAGGGTCAGACACCCTGAGCCAATGGGCTGGTCCTGGACTTATTTCCTGGCATAATTTACATATTACTATTTAATTATTTATGGTTTTATATTGCTATATTTATACTGTATTCTGGGTTGGTGCAACTGCAACAAAAACCAATTTCCCTTGGGATCAATTAAGTATGACTATGGCTATGACTATGACTATCAGGAGGAGTGATCCGTGGCAGAATGCTACTCAGACGCAAGTCGGGGCCTGATCAACCCATTCTAGGTCGCCCGAGTGAGAAGGTCTGATGTTGAAAGACTCGAGACACCCTGTAACCCCGGTTATATCACTGATGATATGTCAGAGTGCATCGCAGGACGTATCATTCTATCTATAATCGCAATAAATTTAATTTCGCTTTTTTTTGACACTGATCAACAGAAAAAGACTTTCATGTCAAAGTGAAAACAGATCTCTACAAGGTCATCTAAATTAGTTACAAATAAAAAAACGTAAAATAATTTATTGGATAAGTATTCACCCCCTTTAATATAACACACCAAATCATCACTGGTGCAGCCAATTGGTTTTAGAAGCCACATAATTAGTTGAATGGAGATTATCATGTGCAGTCAAGGTGTTTCATTTGACTGCAGTAAAAATACACCTGTATTTGGAAGGTCCAGCTGCTGGTGAGTCAATATCCAGACAAAAGAACACCCCAAGCAACTCAGTGTAAAGGTTATTGAAAAGCACAAGTCAGGAAAAGCACAAGAAAATTGCCAAGTCACTGAATATCCCTTGGAATATGGTTAAGTCAATCATCAAAAAATGGAAGAAATATGGCACAGCTGTAAATCTGGCTAGATCTGGCCGTCCTCAAAAACTGAGTGACTAAGCAAGAGGGGACTGGTGAGAGAGGCCAACAAGAGACCTGTGACAACTCTGGAGAAGTTACAAGCTTCAGTGGCTGAGATGGGAGAGACTGCACATACAACAACTGCTTTGCCAGTCGCAGCTTTATGGAAGAGTGGCAAAGAGAAAGCCACTGTTGAAAAAAAAGCTCGCATGAAATCTCAGCTAGAATTTCCCAGAAGGCATGCAGGAAACTCTGAAGTCAGCTGGAAGAAGGTTCTGTGGTTTGATGACACCAAAATTGAGCTTTTTGACCATCAGATCAAACATTATGTTTGGTGTAGACCAGATTCTGCACATCATCAAAAGCACACCATCCCCACCATGAAGCATGGTGGTGTCTGCATTTTGCTGTGCGGATGCTTCACTACAACAGGCCCTGGAAGGCTTGTGAATGCAGAGGGCAAAATAAATGTAGCAAAATACAAGGAAATCCTGGAGGAAACCTGATGCAGTCTGCAAGAGAACTGCAACTTGGGAGAATATTTGCTTTCCAGCAAGTCAATGACAACACACATAAAGCCAAAGCTACGCAGGAATGGCTTAAAAACACCAAAGTTAATGTCCTGGAGTGGCCAAGTCAGGGTCCAAACCTCCATCCAATTGAGAATTTGTAGTTGGACTTGAAAAGGGCTGTTCACTCATGATCTCCATGCAATCTGACAGAGCTTGAGAAGTTTTGTAAAGAAGAATAGCTAAAAAATTGGTGTGTCCAGATGTTCAAAGCTGATAGAGACCTATCCACACAGCCTCAAGGCTGTAATTGCTGCCAAAGGTGCATTGACTAAATACTGACTTGAAGGGGGTGAGTAATTATGCAATCAATTATTTTGTGTTTAGTAATTGTAATAAATTTATACCAATTTTTGGCTTGACTTCTGGGTCATCAAGGGAATGGTGGCGTAAGGAAAAGGTCTCTCGACAAAAAAGAAGGTAAACTGCCCCAAAATTGAATTTAGACAAATACTTAATATTGCATAACTATATTAATAAAAGGGGCAAGGATGATGTCTAAGAATAAGATTAAAAAGTCTGCTCTGAAGGCTGATAAACATAAAGAGACGCAGCAAGGCGATGGGCCTAGCTCCCCCACGGCAAGCCAGGACGGAGATAATGAGGGGGAATCGGTGACTCTGTCTTTGATTCTCGGAGAGATTCGCGAGTTCCGACAAGATAACAGCAAACAGCTGGAAGATATTAAAGGAGGAATAGTAAAAACTAACTCGCGGATAGATGAAGCTGAAGCGAGGATTGTTGGAGTTGAAGAGAAGCTACAAAACGCCGAGGAAGTGATAGCAGAAATGCTGAAGCTACAAGACCAGCTCCAGTGGAAACTAATAGATCAAGAAGGCCACTCGAGAAGGGAAAATGTGAGGATCTACGGAGTTCCCGAAGGAACTGAAGGTAAACCCGGATTGATGATTCCCTTCGTGGAGAAGCTACTTAGAGAGAACCTTGATATACCGGCCGCAAAAGACCTACAGATAGAAAGAGCTCACTGCGCGTTGGCACCACAGCCTCCAGCAGGCGCCCAGCCCAGATCGATTCTGGTCAGATTTCACAGTTACAGAACGAAGGAAGAGGTGCTTAAACGGGCATGGCAAAAGAAAGGTTTCATGTGGAACAACTGTAAAATCAGTTTAGACCACGACTACGCACCGGGGATTCTTGCCAGACGGGAGGAATATACGGAAACACGGAGAGTCCTGAAGGGAAACAACATCAGATTCCAGACCCTGTATCCAGCTCGGCTGAGAGTCTTTTACGACGAAGGGACAAAAACTTACGCTACGGTGGGGGAGGCAACGTCGGACCTGGTGGACCGGGGACTACCTATTAAAGTTATCACCCAACCAGAGTCGCTACTGGAGAGGATTCGGCAGAAGTCGTGGCAGTTAGTGGGGCAAGGACGCTCCACTCGAACCAGAGTGTCAAACTACAAGGAAAAGCTGCAAATATTCAGACGCGAATGTACAGAGAACACAGATTAATTAAGAGAAATGACTGAAAAGAGTAAATCGGACTTAAAGGTAAAATGAAAACTGGTAACTGAAAATAAACTAGGTGGAATAACTTGAATGATAGCAATTTGGTCGAGACATAAATAGGAGAAAATTCTCTATGATTATTCAAACTGCTGAGGGCCCTCTAACACAGGGTGAAGATAGAGGTTATCCCTCTGAACTGAGGCGGGTCGGTGCTCAGGTCTCACTGTGGGAAGTCGGGAAAAGTTTTCAAATGTTACACGTTCAAAAATGTCTAGGGTGTGGTTATATGTCTTGGTTTACTGTTGAGAAGGGATTGCTTACTGTTTGGTTAGAAAAGGAGAGTGTTTTTTTTCTACTAGAGAAAAATGCAAACTGAATTGGTAAAAATAATTTCCTATAATGTTAATGAGGTTTTGAATCCAATTAAAAGAAATAAGATTATGTCTAAATTGAAAAAAGAGAGGGCACAAATAGCTTTCCTCCAGGAAACACATATGAGCCAATCTGAACATGGAAAATTAAAAAGAATGGGCTTTAAGCATGTATTTTATTCATCATATAAATTGAGTTACAAAAGAGGGGTAGCTACTTTAATATCAAGTATTCTTAATTATGAACATATTTCAGAGACTAGAGACAAAGAAGGACAGTTCGTAAAAATCACAGGAAGAATAGAAGGTACAGAAATAACATTGCTGAATGTTTATGCCCCTCCAGGTTGTAAATGGTCATTTTATAGACACATTTTTGACCTAATGGTCAGTTCTCAAGGGGTAGTAATTTGTGGAGGGGATTTTAATATTAGATTAAATCCTATATTAGATTCTTCAAGAATAGTTACTCAGAATAAACCTCTGACTCGGAAAGTGAATTCATTGATGGAGGAGTTGGGAATTATAGATGTCTGGAGGGAATTACACCCTACTAGTAAAGATTATACATATTACTCTTTCCCTCATTCAGCCTATTCAAGGATAGACTATTTCTTTATCTTTTATACAGATAGACTCAGAATAAAAAACTGTAATATTGCAACAATTGATCTGTCGGATCATAGCCCAGTCTCTATGTCTCTAATCCTGGAAAGGAAAATGAGGAAAACACTATGGAGGCTAAACTCACATATACTCAATAACCCAAAAGTAATGGAGAGATTAAGGGGAGAAATCAAAGAATATCTAGACCTTAATGACACGGGAGAAACATCACCAGTGATCTTATGGGATACATTGAAAGCTGTACTGAGAGGGAAAATTATTTCCATTACCACTCACATGAAAAAGATCAATGCACAAAAATTAGCAGACCTTCAAGGAAAATTAAAACAACTTCAAGTTGTAGATAGCAACAAAAGTAATTCAAATCGAAAACAGGAAATTAGGAAATTGCAAAGTGAAATTGACGATATTTATACTTTGGAAACTCAAAGAAATCTTCTTTACCTGAGACAAAAGAATTATGAAGTAGGAGGCAAATCAGCTAGATTATTAGCATATAAATTACGAAAACAACAAGCAGACAATACAATTCATAAAATAAAGAATCCAAAGACAAAGCTTGTGGAGAGTACAATAGGGAAAATTCAAGAGAGTTTTGAAACATATTATCGAGAGCTGTACTCCCAACCCCGGGCCCCCAATGAGCCCTATATAGACTGTGTATTGAATTTTTTAGATCTACCTAAACTTACAGATTTACAAAATGAAAGTTTATTAGAACCAGTAACTGTCAAAGAACTGAACGTGGCCATCTCTAGGTTAAAGGCTGGAAAGTCCCCAGGTTCTGATGGGTTTACCTCAGAGTGGTACAAGTCCCTGAAGACACAGTTAGCCCCATTACTACTTAACACCTTTAATTGGATCTTGCAGAGAGGAGAAACTCCACCTTCCTGGAGAGAAGCGATTATTTCAGTTATTCCTAAAGAGGGTAAAGATAAACTAGAATGTGGCAATTATCGCCAATTAATGTTCTTAATTTAGATTACAAACTATTTACATCTATATTAGCGCGCAGATTGGAAAAGCTTTTACCTCGCCTAATCCACTTAGACCAGACTGGATTTATTCAACAAAGACAAACACAGGACAACATAAGGAGAACTCTGCACATATTAGAACAGGTTAATAAGAATGAGACAGAGACAATGGTAGTAGGATTGGACGCTGAGAAAGCTTTTGATTCGGTTAGTTGGGCATTCCTATACAGAGTGTTAGGAAGATTTGGCTTTCAAGAAAAGTTTATTAAAGTAATTCAGACTCTATATGACAGCCCTACAGCCCGAATTAAGATAAATGGGGACCTCTCTGACTCCTTCATCTTAGAGAGAGGCACTAGGCAGGGATGCCCAATTTCTCCTCTCCTTTTTGCGCTATATATTGAACCGCTTGCCCAACTAATAAGACAGAGCGAAATCGTAAAAGGTATCAAGGTGGCAGGGATTGAACAGAAAGTGGCGTTATTCGCAGATGATGTTTTGGTCTATCTGAGTGAACCAGAAAAATCATTTATAGGATTGTTTACACTGTTGGATGACTTTGGGAAAATATCAGGTTATAAAATAAATGTAAAGAAAACGCAGGTTATGTCCCTAAATTATACACTATCCAAAAAATTGCAGGATACATACGATCTTAAGTGGGAAGCTAAATCATTAAAATATTTAGGAATAACCCTGCCGAAGGATCTTTCAACACTGTTACAGGTAAATTATGGGCTATTAATCTCAGAGATAAAAGCAGATATGCATAGATGGAACCTTATCCCCTTTTTAAGTTTAAATTCAAGGATAAATACTATAAAAATGAATATTCTTCCTCGGTTATTGTATCTTTTCCGTACTTTACCGGTGGAGGTGGATGATAATCAATTCAGGGAATGGGACAAATGGATTTCCCCCTTCATTTGGCAAGGAAAGAAACCTAGAATTCAATATAACACCTTACAGTTAGGGAAGGAAGGAGGAGGTATGGTTCTTCCTTGCCTGAGAAATTATTTTTATGCCTCACAGATAACCCCTCTGTTATATTGGTGTAATAGGGAATATAAGGCTAGATGGAAGGAAATAGAATTTGGATTAGTTGACAGTTTTCCTCTACAGGCCTCAATAGCTGACAAAGGATTGATGGCCCAGTTGGAGAAATTTAAAAACGGTTGGATAAATCTTACATTAAAAGTATGGCAGAAGGTGGTTAATCCATGTGGAATTAATAACATGTTAAAACTCTTTAGATGGTGTGCATATGATACCGAATTCCTTCCCAACAGAGGAGATAAAAGATTTGAGCTATGGATAAAGAAAGGTCTTACAACCTACCTCTCATTTATAGATAAAAGAGTATTACAAAGTTTCCAAATCCTGCAGGACAAACATGGCCTAGAACATAATGACTTTTTTAGGTACCTTCAAGTACGAAACTATGTTAACCAGAGTTGTAGATATACAGACCTATCAACAGCAGAATTAGAATTTTTCAAGATTCTGAATTCGGCTTGCAGTTCAATACCTAGTAAATCAGTTTCTCGATTATATAATGCACTCTCCCATGCTAAAAATGTAAATACACTGTATATTAAAGAGAAGTGGGAGAAAGAAGCGGGGTTGGTACTTTCAGAGGAGGCTTGGGGGAAAATCTGCAGCTTTCAATGGTCCTCGACTAATTCTTTGACTTGGAGAGAACATTGTTGGAAAAACATTATAAGATACTTCAAGACCCCATATCAGGAAAAATATAAAGATACAAATGTGATGTGTTGGAGAAGGTGCGGCTCCAAGGAGGCAAATCATTTTCATATTTTCTGGGATTGCCCTAAATTAAGTCTATCTTGGGAAGGTATTCATAGGACATTAGTTAAGGTACTTAGGTCCCAGATACCTCTGAACTTTGAGACGCTCTATTTGGGGCATGTATTGTTTCTTGAACAGAAGGAAGATATAAAGTTGCTGCAGGCCCTCTTAGCGGCAAGTAAGAAATCAATCACTAGAAAATGGCTAAATCCAATACCACCTACATCAGAAGATTGGTACGAAATTATCTTGGAAATATTTAAAATGGAAAAGTTGACTTACTCCCCGAGAACTCAAAAAGAAAAAAATTATCAAATCTGGAATAAATGGATTGAATATATAACCCCAATGCGAGCAGACTTTAGATAACTCTCCTAATGATTTATACTGCTCTTCTTATCAACACAGTAATATTGCTAACGTAAGCAGCCCGAGTCTAAATGTTTTTTTTGTTTTCTTTTGGAAAATAGAGAATTAACACAAGTAAAGGGAAAGATTTGGGAAAGGGATAAAAAAATGAAAAAATTAAGTAAATAAGTACATAGGGATTGGATAATTATGTCTGCGGGCAGGAGCAAGCATGAACAAATTAGGATATAAATACCTACAATGGTTGGTACATAGCCTTATATACAACATTTTGGACCAGTGGAAATGGTCCAGAAGGGTTATATGGAAACTATTATTACCATTTTTCTTAACAACTAATTCCATTACTTAGCCTAATAGGTTAGATTTACCACAGTACATAATTATCTATTTAAGTGTTTATTTTCCTTTTATATCATCTCAATGTGTACTTAAGAATGTATAAATAATTGTAGTTTTATACATATAAAAAAATGGAAAAGGTTATATGTGTGAAAAAGTACATGATATTTGTGAATTCCTTATCCAAATAAAAATAAAATTTAAAAAAAAATTTATACCAACTTTTAGAAATTTGTTTTCACTTTGACACAAAAGTCTTTTCTGTTGATCAGTGTTAAAAAAGCCAAATTAAATTCACTGTGATTCAATGTTGTAAAACAATAAAACATGAAAACTTCCAACAGGGTGTGAATACTTTTTATAGGCACTGTATATATACCAGTCCACGCAGCGTATATGCAAGGAACTTGTCTAGAAATGCATTCTCATGTCCATAGAGCTAAATATACCCTTTCTCCATATTCCTACGAATCAGTCTTTCAGATACTTACCTAGCTTCCTCCTGAATATTAAGGTTAAATCTGTCCTTACTTCTATCCTTCACTGTGTATTGCAGACCCTTACCATTCACTGCATAAAGCAACATTTTCTCACATGTTTTGGTTCTATATACAATCACATTCATTCTGTTTATTTTCATTCTTTACCCTTTCACCAAAGGGGACAATTTATCTCCTCTACCTATGTACCTTGTGATTCATGAAACCTCAGTAAGATCTTCAGGTCTCCTCACAACAACTTTTGTTTCAAAGGAGAACAATTCCAGCTTCTCAAACAAAAGCCAGAAAATGCTGGAAATACTCAGATGCTCAGACAGCATCTGTGGAAGGGAAAATATAATTAATGTTTCATGTCAGAGAACCTTCTTCAGAACTGGGTCTTTGACCTGAAATGTGGGTTGTTTTTCTTTCCACAGATGCTGTTTGTACTTCCAGCATTTTCTGTTCTTACTTCAGATTTCCAACCTCTGCAGGATTTTTGATTTTCAACCTTGTTTCTCCATTGTATCCACATAAGTAAAGTTTCTTGTCCTCGTAACCTTTGTTATATGACTCGTGAAAAGATCTCTTGTATGATAAACATGAACTTTTGATCTTTTGTTCCATCTACTTTATTTGCTTACCGATTCTGTGCTTTTGCTGTAACTGTAACACTTAATCCTGCATTCAGTTCTTTTACCCCCTTTAATATTGTCTCTCTGTACTTAGGTATGGAATGATCCATTTAGTTGGCGTACAAACAAAAGTTTGTCACTATATCTCAGTAAATGTGACAATAATAAGTGAATTACCAATTTATATCCAGTAAAATGTGTCATATGAAACATCTATATTCTTATTCGGGGGCGTTATAACTGAAATTGAATCCTTCACCCACAATTACACATTTATTCTAAAAATCAGAGTCACATTTCTCTTTGGACCCTGAGATCTACATTTATTACCACTTGCATATGCATGCTCACCAGCAGCATTCATTTATTCTGTCCCAAACTTTCGCTAGACCGCAGATCTATCATTCTTTTGCCAAATCTAGTGGTTGAATAAAAGACTTATATTGGGTATCAAGGATCCCATACAACTTTGGATAATAATTGAACTGCAATGTTAACACTTTTTACTCTCTCCACAGATAATAGCTAACCTGCTGTGTATTTCAAGCATGTGCTTTTTTATTTCAGTTAAATAGAGTTGTTGGGCACATATATTGGCAATACTTAACTGAAAACTTTAAGAAATTTGTTTTGACTACTTGTTCCTTTGACTTCTCACCATTCCATACAAAAACACATTAAAGAGTTATAAAGATAGGGATTAGGGTGTTACTGGCAAGAACACCTTTATTGCTTGTTGTCATTGAGAAGCTAGTGATGAGCCAACTTCTTGGTGAACCACCATGTCTACACTATATTAGAGGTTTACAAATAAAATTGCAGTATCTACAACTTCTGTGCAGAAGTTTTAAGTAACCAGATATTTTATCTAAATTTTGTTTTCGATGATTTTTTGTCTTCTGCATTAGTGTGTCAGTAGAAAAGAGCAAATTTTAAATTTCCAAACATAAATTTTCCAAAAAAATCAAATATTACAGAGAAATTTAGGTATTTAATTAAAGAAAGTAGCATACTATGTAATTGACCACTTTTCAAATAAAAACTTCAGATTATTTTGTAGGTATATAGCTCAATGCATGATTAAATAAAGGTAACAAACAGTTGCTAATGATCAATGACATAATGATTTGAATGAACTAACCTGATTAACTGAAACAGAAACAGGTGTGGAAGGAATAAAAAAAACAAAAGAAAATCTGCACATGCTGGAAATCTGAGCAAGGCACACAAAATGTTGCAGGCTAGGCAGCATCTAGGAAAAGAGTACAGTTGATGTTTTGGGCTGAACCACTTAGGCAGGAATCAAACTGGGAGAAGGCCAACCAAGCTAAAAGGTGAAGGTGTGGCAGGTGTGACAGCTTAACCTTCAAATCATCAATCTAACATTATGGCAAGAGTGAGCATAGCAACAAGACACAAGGTGGTTAATCTGCATCAGTAAGGTCTCTCCCAAGCAGAAATTTCATGGTAAGCAGGAGGCTTCAAGATGTGCTGTCCAAGCTATTCTGAAGAAGCAGAAAGAAATTGATCAAGGTTGAGGACCAGAAATGTAGTGGTTAGCCACAGAAACTGAGTCAGCAGATGAGAGATGCGGTATATCAAACCAGTATGTCCTTTCTAAAGTGGAAGATGTCCAGCACTGCTTTCACTTTTGAACTCACAGGAACCACTGGAACCCAAGTACACCCCTCTGGAGAAGTCTTGTCAGAAGCGGTCTTCATGGAAGGGCTACTGCCAAAAAGCCATTCCTCCAAAGTGGAAACAAATCAGAGACTCACCTATGCATAAAAACACAAGGACAGGGATGCTGAACAACAGCAGCGAGTGCTCTGGACCGATGAGTCAAAATTTGACATTTTTAGCTCAAACTGGAAATGGTTTGTCTGTAGAAAAGCTGGAGAGTGCAACGTGGATGATTGTCTGCAGCCAACAGTGAAGCATGGTGGAGGTTCCCTGCAGGTTTGGGGAGGCATTCTTGCAAAATGTGTTGCTGATTAGGTCAGAATTAATGGCATCCTCAATGATGAGAAGTACAAGCAGATTCTCATCCATCATGCAATACAATCAAGGAGGGATCTGATCAGTCCCAATTTCATTCTGCAGCAATATAATGACCCCAAACACACAGCCAAGGTCTTAAAAAATATTTTCTTCAGCCAGAAAAAAAGAACAATGAGTTCTGCAACAGATAGTATGGCCTCCACAGAGCCCTGATCTCAACATCATCGAGGCTGTGTGGGATTACCTGGAGACAGAAGCAAGTGACACAGCCAAAGTCTATGGAAGAGCTGTGATGCTGGGAACAACCTACCAGCTAATTTTCTTATAAAACTGTACAATAATGTACCCAAAAGAAACTATGCAGTATTAAAAGCAAAGGGTGTTCACATCACATACTAATTTGATTTGGTTTTTTTTATTGTTTACTGCTCTTTATAGATTTTTGTGATATTTAGAAACTTTCCATTTCATTTTTTGGAAAGCAACTTTGCTTTACAGAATTTTTTTTTACATGTACTGAAGTCTTTTGCACAGAACTGTGTTATTAAAAAAGAATTTGATTCTGGGCGTTTACTCTTATTTTGAACAGATTTATTGTATATTAAGAATGGTGTGCAGTGTCAGAACTGTAAGGGTATTGCAGGTGATGTTAGAACTCCAAGTACAAAATTATAGTATCCAACAATATTGCTTATAGTGCATCTTGACATTGGAACAAACTGTGGCACACATTGATCCACTGATAGTAGATGGAATGCCAATCAGACTGGGGTATACTTCATTGATTCCAAAGGAAGTTACAGTGACACAGTAGCATTACAAGTGTACAGATATTTGAAGAGAAGTAAGAAAGAACAAAAAAAAAAGTTACCTCAAACAGTCTAACAGTCTAACAGGAGGGGGGGGGGTCATCACTTCTCCAACAATAGGTTGACTCATTATGGCTGAGGGTAAGAGTGACCTCGTATAGCGCTCTTTGGAACAGCACAGTTGTCTTAGTCTATTACTAGAAGTGCTCCTTTGTTTAGCCAAGGTGGCACATAGAAGGTGAGAAACATTGTCCAGGACTGCCAGGATTTTCCGTAGGGTCCTTTGATCTACCACAGCCTCCAGTGTGTCCAGTTTGACTCCTATAACAGAACCAGCCTTTCTAATCAGTGTATTGAACCTGTTGGCATCACCCATATTGGTTCTATTGCCCCTGCACACCACTGCATAGAAGATTATTCTGGTGACAACAGACTGCCAGAACATGTGAAGGAGAGGCCTGCATACTTGAAAGGTCCTCAATCTCCTGAGGAAGTAGAGGCGACCCTAGCCCTTCTTGCACACAGCCTCTGTGTTGGTGCTCCACTCAAGTCTGCCAGCCGAATGCATCCCTGGGTACATGCAGGTCCACACCACATCCACGTCCTCACCTTCAATAGTAACAGGGAGCAGTGTAGGTTTGGTCTTCCTAAAGTCCATCACCATCTCCTTTGTCTTACTGATGTTGAGCTACAGATGATTCAGCTTGCACCATTTGACAAAGTCCTCCACCAGGGCCCCGTGTTCATCCTCCCATCCTCCTTTTATACACCCAACTATTGCAGGGTCATCAGAGGACTTCTGTAGATGACAGGACTCAGTGTTGTATCTGATGTCTGAGGTATACAGGGTAAACAGTTTTCATGTGCCATATCTTTGCCAGTTTCAGATTAATCACATAAATGTCTTGAGTGATATGTGGAGAAAACATGAACTTCCCACTGTCATACTGTCAAATTCAGTAACTAAATATATTGGGGGGAAATAATTAAAAAGGATATGAATTATTATTTTAGCTAGTGTATAATATTACTCTTAGACTTATTTCCTCTGGGAACCTTTCCTTCGGGTCAAGAGTTCAAAGACCATTTTAAGGCTTTATAAGGTACATATTGGTACCAACGACATAGGTAGGAAAAGGGAGGAGGTCCTGAAAAAAGACTACAGGGAGTTGGGAAAGAAGTTGAGAAGCAGGACCTCAAAGGTAGTAATCTTGGGATTACTGCCTGTGCCACGTGACAGTGAGTATAGGAATAGAATGAGGTGGAGGATAAATGCGTGGCTGAGGGATTGGAGCAGGGGGCAGGAATTCAGATTTCTGGATCATTGGGACCTCTTCTGGGGCAGGTGTGACCTGTACTAAAAGGACGGGTTGCACTTGAATCCGAGGGGGCCCAATATCCTGGTGGGAAGGTTTGCTAAGGCTATTGGGGAGAGTTTAAACTAGAATTGCTGGGGGCTGGGAATCAAACTGAAGTGACGGAGGAAAGGGAGGTTGGCTCACAAATAGAGAAAGTTTGGAGACAGTCCAAAAGAGAGGTTAGGCAGATGATAGAGAAGGGACGCGCTCAGTCTGATCGTTTGAGATGTGTCTATTTTAATGCGAGGAGTATCATGAATAAAGCAGATGAGCTTAGAGCGTGGATCAGCACTTGGAGCTATGATGTTGTGGCCATTACAGAGACTTGGATGGTGCAGGCTACTTCAAGTGCCAGGATTTAGATGTTTCAGAAAGGATAGGGAAGGAGGCAAAAGAGGTTGGGGCGTGGTACTGTTGATCAGAGATAGTGTCATGTCTGCAGAAAAGGAGGAAGTTATGGAGGGGTTGTCTACTGAGTCTCTATGGGTGGAAGTTAGGAATAGCAAGGGGTCAATAACTCTACGGGGTGTTTTTTATAGACCACCCAATAGTAACAGGGACGTTGAGGAGCAGATAGGGAGACAGATTCTGGAAAGGAGTAATAATAACAGGGTTGCTGTGGTGGGAGATTTTAATTTCCCAAATATTGATTGGCATCTCCCTGGACTGAGGGGTTTAGATGGGGTGGAGTTTCTCAGGTGTGTTCAGGAAGGTTTCTTAACACAATATGTTGATAAGCCCACAAGAGGAGAGGCTGTATTTGATCCGATATTGGGAAATGAACCTGGTCAGGTGTCAGGACTCTCAGTGGGAGAGCATTTTGGAGATAATGATCACAATTCTACCTCCTTTACCATAGCATTGGAGAGGGATGGGAATAGACAAGTTAGGGAAATGTTTAATTGGATTAGGGGGAAAATATGAGGCTATCAGGCAGGAACTTGGAAGCATAAATTGGAAACAGATTTTCTCAGGGAAACGTACTGGCAAATGTTCAGGGGGTATTTGTGTGGGGTTCTGAGTAGGTACATTCCAATGAGACATAGAAAGGATGGTACGGTACAAAGGCTATTGTAAATCTAGTCAAGAAGAAAAGAAGCGCTTATGAAAGTTTCAAAAAACTAGGTAATGATATGAATCTAGAAGATTATAAGGCTTGCGGGAAGGAGCTTAAGAATGAAATTTGAAGAGCCAGAAGAGCCATGAGAAGACCTTGGCGGACAGGATTAAGGAAAACCCCAAGGCATTCTACAAGTATGTGAAGAGCAAGAGGATAAGACGTGAGAGAATAGGACCAACCAAGTGCGACAGTGGAAAAGTGTGTATGGAACCGGAGGAAATAGCGGAGGTACTGAATGAATACTTTGCTTCAGTATTCACTACAGAAGAGGATCTTGGCAATTGTAGGGATGACTTGCAGTGGACTGAAAAGCTTGAGCATGTAGATATTAAGAAAGAGGATGTGCTGGAGCTTTTGAAAGCATCAAGTTGGATAAGTCACCAGGACTGGATGGGATGTACCCCAGGCTACTGTGGGAAGCAAGGGAGGAGATTGCTGAGCCTCTGGCAATGAAGTTTGCATCATCAATGAGGACGGGAGAGGTTCCAGAGGATTGGAGGGTTGCGGATGTTGTTCCCTTATTCGAGAAAGGGAGTAGATATCCGAGGAAATTATAGGCCAGTGAGTCTTACTTCAGTGGTTGGTAAGTTGATGGAGAAGATCCTGAGAGACAGGATTTATGAACACTTGGAGAGGCATAATATGATTACGAATAGTCAGCATTGCTTTGTCAAAGGCAGGTTGTGCCTTAGGAACCTGATTGAGTTTTTTGAGGATGTGACTAAGCACATTGATGAAGGTAGAGCCGCAGATGTAGTGCAGGGGTCCCAACCTTTTTTACATCACAGACCGGTTTATTATTGACAATATTCTTGAGGACCGGCCGACCCAGGTGAGGGGGTAGGGTTGCCAATGGACAAAAGTAGCAGTGAAATACGTTGCGTTTACCCAAAGAAAGACTACCATGACCATGAAGCCTTGCGTGGGCACCTGTGTGTGCATGCGTGACTTGCGCATGTGTGTACGTGCTGATTTTTTTCTACAAATCATTTTTGGCGATTCTGTTCGGGTGGGGGTGTGTTAATCACGACTGGAATATAGGTGATAAGTGGCTAATACACTCAATTTCGTTTCTAAAAGGGTTGATCTAACGAATTTAATATTAAACACACAGCACATATTTTCCTCACATGAATATAGTGATAAGTCAATTATCAGGGGAGGACAGGGGAGCTTGAAGTAAGTGTTGAACGAACTTCCAGTAGAAGAGGTAGAGGCAGGTTCGATATTATCATTTAAAGAAAAATTGGATAGGTATATGGACAGGAAAGGAATGGAGGGTTATGGGCTGAGTGCAGGTTGGTGGGACTAGGTGAGAGTAAGCATTCGGCATGGACTAGAAGGGCCGAGATTGCCTGTTTTCATGCTGTAATTGTTATATGGTTATATAAGTCACTTACAAGTCAACAACATCATAACATTTTAAGTAACGTTTTGATATTAAACACATAGCAAAAATTTTCCCCGTCTGAACATATAAAATCATTGCAATACACCAATATCACTGACTCGGTGGGAGCCCTGTGCTGAATACTTGTTTCCCTGCAACAAGACTGCGCCATCGAGGGGTGATGGGAGACAGCGATACTCGAAGGAGGTTCCTTATGTCCAGTCTATTCCGCAATTTAGATTTCGTTGCTTTCATTGCAGAGATATGTTGGAAACGGAAGCAACATTTTCAGTGGTCTCCTTATTTAAGAAAGGATGTGCTGACATTGGAGAGAGTACAGAGAAGATTCACTAGAATGATTCCGGGAATGAGAGGGTTAACATATGAGGAACATTTGTCCACTCTTGGACTGTATTCCTTGGAGTTTAGAAGAATGAGGGGAGACCTCATAGAAACATTTTGAATGTTAAAAGGCATGGACAGAGTGGATGTGGCAAAGTTGTTTCCCATGATGGGGGAGTCTAGTACGAGAGGGCATGTCTTAAGGATTGAAGGGCGCCCTTTCAGAACAGAAATGTGAAGAAATTTTTTTAGTCAGAGGTTGGTGAATCTATGGAATTTGTTGCCAGGGGCAGCAGTGGAGGCCAAGTCATTGGGTGTATTTAAGGCAGAGATTGATCGGTATCTGAGTAGCCAGGGCATCAAAGGTTATGGTGAGAAGGCGGGGGAGTGGGACTAAATAGGAGAATGGATCAGCTCATGATAAAATGGTGGAGCAGACTCGATGGGCCGAATGGCCTACTTCTGCTGCTTTGTCTTATGGTCTTAGGCTTTCGTGGCTATCTCAGGTTATTTAGCCTTGACTTTGATCCAGAATGCCGGCAGAGATGTTATGCCAAACATACTTTTCAGCCCGCCGTCATTTGCAAGCTCGAGGAGTTGATCTTCTTCCTGTGCTGACATGGATGACGCGCGGGTAATGACCTCACGTGCGTAATGGCTCAACAGTGGGCGTGACAGGGAGTGAGGAAAGGTGCAGCTGACTCATATCGCCAAATCATATCGTTTCCTCGCGGCCCAGTAGCACATGCTTTGCGGCCCGGTGGTTGGGGACCACTGATGTAGTGTATATAGATTTTAGCAAGGCATTTAATAAGGTACCCCATGCAAGGCTTATTGGGAAAGTAAGGAGGCATGGTATCCAAGGGGACATTGCTTTATGGTTCCAGAACTGGCTTGCCCACAGAAGGCAAAGAGTGGTTGTAGACGGGTCATATTCTGCATTGAGGCTGGTGACAAGTGGTGTGCCTTAGGGATCTGTTCTGGGACCCCTACTCTTTGTGATATTTATAAATGACCTGGATGAGGAAGTGGATGGTTGGGTTAGTAAATTTGCTGATGACACAAAGGTTGGGGGTGTTGTGGATAGTGTGGAGGGCTGTCAGAGGTTACAACGGGACGTTGATAGGATGCAAAACTGGGCTGAGAAGTGGCAGATGAAGTTCAACCCATATAAGTGTGAAGTGGTTCATTTTGGTTGGTCAAATACGATGGCAGAATATAGTATTAATTGTAAGACTCTTGGCAGTGTGGAGGATCAGAGGGACCTTGGGGTCCGAGTCCATAGGACACTCAAAGCTGCTACGCAGGTTGACTCCGTGGTTAAGAAGGCATATGGTGCATTGGCCTTCATCAATCGTGGGATTAAGTTTAAGAGCTGAGAGGTAATGTTGCAGCTATATAGGACCCTGGTCAGATCCCACTTGGAGTTCTGTGCTCAATTCTGGTCACCTCACTATAGGAAGGATGTGGAAACCATAGAAAGGGTGCAGAGGAGATTTACAAGGATGTTACCTGGATTGGGGAGCATGCCTTATGAGAATACGTTGAGTGAACTCGGCCTTTTCTCCTTGGAGTGACAGAGGATGAGAGGTGACTTGATAGAGGTGTATAAGATTATGAGAGACATTGATCGTGTGGATAGTCAGTCTTTTCTCCAGGTCTGAATTGGCTAGCATGAGAGGGCATAGTTTTAAGGTGCTTGGAAGTAGGTACGGAGGAGATGTCAGGGGTAAGTTTTTTTTACGCAGAGTGTGGTGAGTGCGTGGAATGGGCTTCCGGCAGCAGTGGTGGAGGTGGAAACGATAGGGTCTTTTAAGAGACTCCTGATGGCTACATGGAGCTTAGAAAAATAGAGGGCTATGGTTAAAGCCTAAGTAGTTAGGCTTTGTGGACCGAAGGGCCTGTATTGTGCTGTATGTTTTCTATGTTTCTATGTTTCTAAGGCATGACAAAATAAATAATTTAACTGCCAATATTTTGACTTTTAAATTAAACACTTTTTCTCTATTTGTTGAGTTTGATTGTGGGTCTTATGAGTCAACACACCAGTAAATATGCTCTTCAATATAACAAAATCTCTAGTCATACAGTGGAGTTGGACATCAATTGCAAGATAGTATTGATTATAGTATACACTAATCTGCCTAAGCTTAAAGTATCACTGATTATATTAATCCTCTCTGACTTATTCCAAATAATTTGAAATGCTTCAATGATACTTTCTAACATTGTATTTTAAGATAAATAAATTGTCTAGTTGGATGATTATACCTCCTATTAAATGAAATCCTTCAATGATTAAGCTACACTATATGCTATTAATTATTCTACTGCACATTTTTGTCTGAGGGAAGGCTCTACCCTCTATTTAGTCACATATAATGAATAGAAAATACACATGGACTAAATACACATTAACTGTCCTGCGCTATCACCAGTGTGATAACCAAGAAAAAGAGATATTGATTCACTACCCTAAAACACTCTGCAAACAATATTCCCACTATTTTCCCTCACTGTCCCATCACAACTTCACAGTATGTTATGATCTCTCACTCTCTCAGTGATTGAACACAGTAGCAAATGGTGTACCATGCCATATGCAATATTAAAGGCAATTAAATCACTCCTACCTCTTCCAAGTGTTACAAGGTGCTTAACTTTATTGTAACTGGAGCTGAAACAGCAAATACAAGATAGTGTATCTAAATTTTTTGCAAATGCATCCATAATGAATATGTGCAAGTAACAAGTTTTAAGATTAAAAACTCGGGAAAAAGGATGAATGGCTTAGAAGGGTGACTCAAAATTTTTCTCAGTGAACAATGGCAATTGGTGGATGAGTATCAAAATCCAGCTGATCAACTGGTGAAGTATGTTATGGCTTGTGATCCTACATATTTAAAGTTGAAATGGAACTCTGATCTGGTAATTACTTGGTCGAAGGATGAGATCCCATGTGTGACTGATCATGTAAGAGCAAGTGTGTGCATGTGCATAGCTGTGTGTGTGTCCATGTACGTGCATATGTGTGTGTGTGTGCGCATGTATGCTTGTGAATGGGGAGGGAGAGCAGGGAGTGTGTCTGTGTACTGGAGTGGTAATGAGGAAAGAGTCCGGGCAAGTGATCAATCATCCTGAAACATCCAATCACTGACACTTTCCTCCACAATGTATTCATAGTTTTTACCTGAAAGCTCATTACTTGGCTTTCTAAGTACTCTGTGATGACTTGCACGTTGCATTTCCAATCAATTCCAATCAACTGTAGATGCTCTTCCAGTTCCAGCTGCAGCTGACATTTGGTTAAGCAATGAAATACAGCCAGTGGCCATTTTATTAGGTACTACCTACACCTAATAAAGTCGCCACTGAATGTACATTAGTGGTCTCCTGCTGCTGTAACCCATCCACTTCAAGGTGCGACTTGAAATCCTTTTCTACATATCACTGTTGTAATGCATGGTTATTTGCGTTACTGTTACCTTCCTGTCAGTTTGAACCAGTCTGGCCATTCTACTCTGACCTCCCTCGATAACAATGTATTTTCACCCATAGAACTGCTGCTCACTGAATTGTTTTGTTGTTTTTCGCACCATTCTTGGTAAAGTCTAGAGAGTTGTGTGTGAAAATCCTAGGACATCAGCAGTTTCTGAGTTGCTGAAATCTCCCCGTCTGACACCAATAATCATTCCACAGTCAAAGTCACTTAGATCACATTTCATCCCCATTCTGTTGCTTTGCCTGAACAGTAACGAATCTCTTGACTACATCTGCATGCTCTTATGCATTGAGTTTGGCCACATGATTACATATTTGCATTAATGAGCAGGAGTACAAGAGTGTCTACTAAAGTGGCCACAGAGTGTAATTCTTGTGTACTTAAGCATGAAAACAGAATTTTCCCATAATTTTAACTATTCATGAAAAGAACACTGCAAAAATAATCAGAGAAAAATAATAAAAGAGATATCACTTGAAGCCACTGATCATTATTTTAAAATAATTATCTCGAGATGACTCCAGTTACATTATCATCCAAAAAGAATAAAAAAAGATTCCCTGAGGTTGTGCCTCTGAATCCAGATTTTGTGCTTCATTCAGCCATGTTTTTAATGCACTTGAATCAGAACTTAGAAATGCTGCTAACTTGTGTATGTTATTGGAATATGGAGCTTATCTAAACTCTCATGAAAATTGCCCTCTCCTTGTAGTAAGAAAGAGTGCTTCAGTAACACAACCTGTCATTTACATTTGTTGTCTCTCGTGTGTGTTTCATGAGGACCATGCAGGGAGCTGTGAGAGGTGGGATTGGGAACCAGTTTTTTTTTGTATGTGGTGTTTTTTAACTGCAAAAGGATAACCAGAAAGAAAACAAACTGCGCTGCATTTAAAATATTTTAAATGGTGGGTGGGAGGAGGAATGGAAAATATGTTTGGAATCATGGAAGATTGAAGCTAACAATATTAAACTATTGCTTCCTCTTTCCTTTCCAGTCCTGAAGAAGGGTCTGAGCCTGAAATGTCAATTCATTTCCATAAGCGCTGCTTGACCTGCTGGGTTCCTCCAGCATTTTGTGTGTTGCTTTGGATTTCCAGCATCTGCAGAATTTCTTGTGTTTAATATAAGAAGATGATTAGTGTTTTCATCCAGTAACCATATCATTATTTTTCTCTTTAATTTCATGGAAAATAACTCTGCAAAAAAAAAATAAAATTATGGGAAACCTTTTTGTTTATTCTAAATACACAAGAATTATTTCAATGAATAGTTAAATGTCATCTTTCTTGGTACTTGAAGGACATAAAATTAAATACATGTATTGTAATCTTTGGACGTGTTCTTACATGAATGAAGACAGGAGGCACTGCAGCCAAAAACAGATAAAGGCATAGGGATCTAAAGCAGGCAAATGGGATTAGTGCAGATGGACATGAAGGTCAGCATGGTCATGGTGGGCTGAAGGGCCTATTTCTGTACCATACAATATTATAATTCATTAATAAATAATGAAAGATGACACAAAGATTTGTCTTTTGTCTATAATTATTTTCATTGCACGTAGAAGTGGCCAGGGTAACATTGTGATTAGATGAAAAGTCTAGTAAAATTAGGTCAGATTAATAATTCAAACTAAATCAGTCAAATGAATTTTTATTATAAGATCTTTACTGCTCATCATTTTTATGCTTCTTTCATAAACTACATCTAAGACACAGAACAGGGACCAACTATTCAGCTCAACTTGTTTATGTTGACATTTATGTTCTAAAGGTGGCCTGGTCTCCTCAATTGTATCTAACACCAGCATCGTAACCATTAGGTCCTTGCTACCTTCTGCATGTTTCCATATTCCCTCTAAATACATTTATGCTAGTTGCTACAAATATCCCTTAAAATAGTGTTTTCCACAAGTTAACAATCCTCTGTTTGAAGAGGTTCCTCCAAATTTCCAGATTATAATGGACATTTCTTCAATTGATAAATTTATTTATTATTATCACATGTAAAGTCTAAATGAAAAACTTTTTAATGCCATCCATACAGATCATTTCATCATATTTTTTCAATGAAAACAGATTAGTACAAGTGAAAAACAATTATAGAATGCAGAATAAATTGTTACAGCTACAGAGAAAGTACATTACAGGCAGACAATAAAGGTGCAAGGCCATGAACAAAGTTCAAAGTAAACTTTATTGTTGAAGTACATACACGTCACCATATACAAGCCTGAGATTCTTTTTCATGTGGGCATATTCAGCAAATCTATAAGACTAGTAACTACAACAGGATCAATGAAAGATCAACTGGAGAGTTTGCAGAAGACAGCAAACTGTGCAAATGCAAGTAGAAATAAATAGCAATAAGTAACAAGAACATGAAATAACAAGATAAAAAGACTTTAAAGTGAGATCACTGGTTGTGTGAACATCTCAATGGATGGTCAAGTGAGTGTTCAAGAGCCTGATGAGGTAGATTGTGGGAGCAAGAATCTGTCTTACCATAAAGGGTCCATCCCATTCAACAGTCTGGTAACAAAGAAGATAGAGTCTGTTTTTGAGTCAGGCTTGTGAATGTGCTTTCAGGCATTTCTATTTTCTGCCCAGTGGAAGGAGAGAGAAGAGAGAATGTCGAAGGTGGGTGGCATCTTTCATTATGTTGGCAGCTTTACCTAGGCAGCAAGAGTATAAACAAAATCCTTGGGAGGGGAGACTGGTTTCAATGTCTCCAAATGTTGGACACTTACAAATAGAAGCATCTTGATGTGGACTCATCATATTTTTTATAATCTTGAAAACATCTACTTTGTTACCCTTCAGCCTCATCTGGAGAAAAGTACCAGCTTGATCAACTGTTCACAAGAGGAATAACCTCCCAGTTTCATCCCCATTTTACTGAATTAATTTTCCCAGCTTCTCTCATCAGACAACATCCCAGGCCGAATACCCAGGGAGTGTGCACACCAGCTCCCTGACATCTTCATGGACATCTTCAATACTTCACTCATCCAGGCTGCTTCAAATCAGCACCATCGCCCGTGTCCCTAAGAAATCTTACATCTTCAGTACAATACGACTAGGGTCCAGCAGCACTCTCACAAATCATCTTAGTGTGCTTTGAATGGCTGATAATGGCATATTTCAAAAAACCCATTCCTGCCACATTGGACGGTCACCAATATGCTTATCAACAGAATCGCTCTTCGCCAGATGCCCTAGCATCTGTCGTGCAACTGGCCCTGAAACACCTAGAAGACAACGACATATGTCAGAATGCTGTTTCTGGATTTCAGTTCACCTTTCAACACCTATTGTGCCACAGACCTTTGTGAAAAACTCACTCAGCCCAAATACACCACTGTGCAACTGTGTGTTGGACCTCCTAACAAACAGACCTCAGATATTCAGGCTGCAAAACCACTCCTCCCTCCCCATCATCTTCAACACGGGCGTCTCCCAGGGTTGTGTGCTGAGCCTAGTGCTATACACTCTGTTCATACCTGACTGCATGGACAAACACGTTATCAAGCTCGACGATGACATGACAGTGGTGGGGCTCATGGCCAACAACAGTGAGACTGCCTACAGAGACGAGATGGAAGAACTTGAGGCCTAGTGCCAAGCAAATAACCTCTTCCTTAATGTCAACAAGACAAAGGAGATGACTATCAACTTCAGGAGAACTCACTCCTTTATATTGGTGGCAAAAACTCCTGGGAATGCGCATCACACACAATCTCTCATAGTCCCAGAACATCTGCTACACAGTTTTTAAAAAAGCTCACCAATGCCTCTACTTTCTGAGGAGGCTGTAAGGGACTGGACATCAAACATCCATACTTACATTATTCCACAGATGCGCAGCAGAGAGCATCCTGGCAAGCTGAGTCACTGCTCGGTATGGAAACTGCACTACAGTGGACAGGACAGCTCTACGAGGAGTCAAAACGGCCTAGTGCACCACCAGCACCAACCTACCCAGCATCAAGGACATAACTACAGAAAGGTGCCAGAACAGTGCCAGTAACATCATGACGGATCCCAACCATCCAGCTCATGGACTTTTATCCCACTCCCATCAAGATGGAGGTTACGTAGCATCCACAGCAGGACCCTCAAACTCAAAATCAGTTACTTTCTCCAAGCAGTAAGACTTCTCAACACCTCCACCCACTAACTCCACCTCTACTTTATTATTCCCTGTCAGTCACATTATGTACCACCAAGCTTCACTTTACACAATCATACAATCAATGCATATAAGCTATCTTATTTCTTTATATTTATTGCGTTTTTTTATTATTAATGTGTTTTTAACTTGTGTTTTTTGATGCTGCATCAGATCTGGAGTAACAATTGTGTACAGGAAGTGGCAAAAAACAATCTTGAATCTAAAGGATTTTCTTTCAAAGTATGAATACCTATACCTTGTTTATCTTGTGCTATTATTAATTTCTGTTAATACTGTCCTCTGTATCTCAAAATCAAAGTAAAATGTATTATCAAAGTTTATGATACTATATGCTTTCAGATTAATTTTCTTATAGCCATTTACAGAAAAAAAAAGAAATACAATAGAATTTACAAATAACTGTACAGAATTGAAGAATGACAAACAACCAATATGCAAATAGAAACATGAAAACATAGAAACCCTACCGCACAATACAGGCCCTTCAGCCCACAAAGTTGTGCCGAACATGTCCCTATCTTAGAAATTACTAGGGTTACCCATAGCCTTCTATTTTTCTAAGCTCCATGCACCTATCCAAAAGTCTCTTAAGAGACCCTATCATATCCGCCTCCAACACCGTTGATGACAGCCCATTCCATGTACTCACCACTCTCTGCGTAATAAATTTACCCCTGATATTTCCTCTGTACCTACTCCCCAGCACCTTAAAACTATACCCTCTCGTGCTAACCATTTCAGCCCTGGGGAAACGCCTCTGACCATCCACACTATCAATGTCTCTCATTATCTTACACACCTCTATCAGGTCCCCTCTCATCCTCCATTGCTCCAAGGAGAAAAGGCCAAGTTCACTCAACCTGTTTTCATAAGGCATGCTCCCCAATCCAAGCAACATCCTTGTAAATCTCCTCTGCACCCTTTCTATGGTTTCCATGTCCTTCCTGTAGTGAGGTGACAAGAACTGAGCACAATGCTCCAAGTGGGGTCTGACCAGGGTCCTATATAGCTGCAACGTTACCTCTCGGCTCCTAAATTCAATTCCACAATTGATGAACGCCAATACGGCATATGCCTTCTTAACCACAGAGTCAACCTGTGCAGCTGCTTTGAGCGTCCTATGGACTCGGACCCCAAGATCCCTCTGATCCTCCACACTGCTAAGTCTTAACATTAATACTATATTCTGCCATCATATTTGACGTATCAAAATGAACCACTTCACACTAAGATAATACTGAGAAATTGAATTGTAGAATCCCAAAAAGTGTGTCTGTAGATTGTAGATTCCTTTCAAAGTTGTGATAAGTGAAGTTAGCCATGTCATTTCAGAAGCCTGATGGTTATAGGCCATTCATCAACCCTAGATCAATCCCACTTAGGCCAGGTCAAAGTTCAAAGTTCAGAGTTCAAAGTACATACATTATCAAGTATGTATTTTTCATCATATACAACCCTGAGATTCACTTCTGTGCAGGCATAAAGGTCAAACCCAATAAACACAACAGAATCACTGAAAGACTACACCTAACAAGACAGACAAACAACCAATGTACAAAGGGCAACAAACTGCAAATATGAAAGAGAAAAAAATAATAATAAATAAGCACTAAATATCAAGAACATTAGATCAAAAGTCTTTGAAAATGTCCCCATAGGTTATGGGAACAGTTCATCGCTTGAGCGTGTGAAGTTATCCTGATGGTTGAGGGATAATAACTGTTCTTGAACCTGGTGGTATGGGTCCTGATGCCTCTGTACCTTCTTCCTGACTGCAACAGCAAGAAGAAAGCTTGGCCTGGATGATGGGGGTCCTTGACGATGAATTCTGCTTTCATGCAACAGCACTCCATGTAGATGTGCTTAATGGTGATGGAGTGGGGCATATCAAATAATTTTTGTAGGATACTCTATTCAAAAGCATTGGTGCTTCCATACCATGCTGTGGTGGAACCAGTCAATATATTCTCCACCACACATCTATGTCAAAGATGTTTTAGATATTCTAGGTTTGTCAAAGTTTTAGATGTCAAGCAGCTATCTCCACCTTGCAGTTTGTAGCAAAACAGAAGTCTACCGACAATGAGATTTTACTTCTTGTCCTGTCATAATTGTTTCTACAAATGATGAACAACTTTTGAAAATCCAACTAACTTTTATCTGCTGCATTAACCTTGCCTGCACTCTGTGCATAGTACCTCCATGGGCTTCTCTTCATGCACAGATCTACCTCTTCAAAATGTTAATAAACTGGTCAACCTCTTTCATCAAGTCTATCGCTTTTAGTCCATTCAAATTGGGGCATTACATTGCTTAAGCGCTGGTGTCATTTGTGGCCTCACTGGTTTGCTATGGGAGAGCTCCCGCAAGCAAGTTCACAAAAGCAGAATCACAAAAGTTGGTGGACACCAGATATGCATTTGAGCAGCAGATTCAGAACTATTAACTTTCTGATTACCACTATTAGGTTAACTGATCTTCACCACAGTAGATTTATCACTAAAGCCAGAAACAGTGTTTTTCAGTAGTTACTCATTTTCGTGGACGATGTTCTTCAAAGACTGATACTGACACTGTTGTAGTTCATCATTCACAGCACACAGGTTCCGGGATATTTTCTCTCTTTTTGCATTCAATAATAATATTTGCCTTCCAACAATGTTATACTTTCCAATTAATTTATTAATTTAGGTGGTGTGTGCACGTGTGTATGTAGAAATGCATTGACCATATTACGTATGCATGCTGATACACATGTCTCTGCTGCATATTTCATACCTTCTTATTAGGTTCAAATGCAATCAATCCAGTTTCCAGTCATCTAATTAAATGTCATATTTTAAAATGTTACTACAGTATACTGTTGCTATATTGATTTTTTTGTTATTCGTTGAAGGATACTTTATTAATTCATTTTATACACCTTGAAAATTCAATTCAATTTTCCCCTTTTGTGTTTTTTTCCCCAAATTCTTTCTTAACTTCCTTTTAATCCCTTTGTCTATCTTCTGCTTTGGGCTGAAAATCCTCCAGTGCTCAGATTGTTTGTTGTGCTATAAATAGGAGAAACGGTAAATCCACAGACATGAAAGGAACATAATCTGGTTCATAGGGTTTCACATTGTAATCTTCTTTATTCATTTTACTAAAGAGTAAAATGCCAATTTGTGATTAGGATAAAAGTTGAGAAAGGATTGTGAAATAGAAGTTCAGATGTTTCTAATTCACAAAATTTTGCACTACATTTATTGTTATCATAAAGGGAGAGGACTCCGTTGTGTTAAAACCAATTATGTCTCCATGGGGAAAGCGGAGAAGAGCATTTTTAATTAGTTGAAATTTTAAGTGACAAGTTTTCAGTTTGGAGAGCAGGTGGTGCTGAGCGGTTACCAGATGAAAGAATGGAAGGGCATGAAATGTTTCTCAGTAGGTAGAGGAAATTAAAAATAAAACACATCCAACTCATTGTCCAAACCTTTTCCGCAGAGAGGCATATTGGATGACTGCCAAATTACTAATTTCAATACAAAGAAGACAAAAAAAAACAGGAAAATAAATGAAGCATGCTGTCAAGTACTTCATTCCAGATAGTTGTCCAAACCACCACACAAAAATGGGATGCCGATGAACAACAGCGTTCCAGCTGTTAACTAGGGTTAACCCATTCCAGATATTTCCTCCACCACTCTCAAGGTTCCTCTTTCAAGCAGTTATGTCAATTCTAAACCCTTCTCTCAGCAGATTTAGGAATTGCTCAGTTACATCAGGGTCACCATGTGTTTCTCAGTAAGGGTTCTCAAAGGCTACTCAAGGCGTGTCAAGCCAAACCACAAACTGAGTTCTGCAATCAGGGAAAATATACATAATTTTAAATGTTCCTAGTAAATTTACATAAAATTACTGAACAATTCAATTGTAGTCAACATTTGTACATCATTCAATTAGCATTCTAATTGGCAAGATAACAAATGCATCTTTGTTGCTGTAAATTTTAATTTCGTCTCACGCTCTTGCTGAAATGCCTTGCAAATAGCAATAATAAACAGCACTGAATATAATTTTCTCCCTGCCATTAGATTTTCAATTTAATGCAAACACACTGCTATTATTTTACATTATCCATGTTCATTGTTTTCATGTTACATATTGTCACAATACTAGGCACATCAGACTACTGTCTAACAAGCAGGCAGATAATGATGTGTATGAATGGTTTATAATGGATTTTTAAATGTTTGACTCTTCATGTGATCCAGCATTCTTTATGCTGAAAGAAGATACCTCCAAACCAAGAACCACTCTGAAATGATTTAAACATTCAAGAATGGAATTCATAATTGAAACTTGCTTCCAGATTTATTTATAATCCCTTTCCCATCTTCATATGTCAAAGAAAGAATGGCATTACCAGAGCAGAAAGTACACAAGTAACCAAACTAGTTGTTTGAATCGATAAGGATCGCTCTCAGTTGATTATAGTCATTGAAAATTAGCCCTGCTGAATGAAATAATGCACATGGCCCAAGTTCCGAAACCTGCCAATGGCTTATTAGAGACAACTGTAATGGTAAAAATGGAGCAACCATTTGTACAAAGGTGATAAAAGAAATTATCAAAAAATTCTATACTACTAATTTGACCTCAGTAGGGAAGCTTTGCCATATTTTTAAAAACAGTGAACATATTTCCTATACTAATATTAACAGAAAAAAATTCCAATAACTTTTAAATTCCACAGTGGTTCTGTTTTCTATTAAATTTCTATGGAAGTGATTCAGATGGCCATTTTCCACAATTTATACTGTTCCTCTGTTGTTTATAATAAACATGCAACAATTACTGCAAGAGCTTGGTAAGACCCTTGTTTATTTTGGAAGTAATACCTTCAAAACAAAAATAATTTATCTTCTTTGAGTTCATTTTAATCACTGTTCTCTGAATATATTGGAGAATAAAAGCACTTTTCCAACAAAATTAATAGCAATGATTTCTAGTTTGCTTAAAAATGTGTTTCTCACAGTTCTGAATACATTGCTTTATGTGATCAACTTAATGAAATCACTTACAGCATGACTTCAAAGCATAATCTACTAACTTGTTTTCCTAACTGAGATGGTGAGTAACTCCAAAAAGAAAGGAAGGGAATGCATTCTAATGAGAAATGTACGTCAGTCAGCCAAATTTATAAGTTGTTTATCTCATGGAAAATTGTCAACAGCAGATTGGAATCCCAATTTAGGTCAATTTGAATGAAACTGATAATTAGATTCTGGGTTGTAGGATGAGCAGAACTGAGCTGCTTATTCATTGTCCTGCCAATTCCAGACCCAAAGTGTTTGAATTCTACCATGAACCCAGCAAATATTGCATATTTTATAATGTAGCTTACAGCTATGGTACATCAATTAGTAATCTGTTAGAATCATATCATAAGACAGGTGTATAAGATGATGAGAGGCATTGATTGTGTGGATAGTCAGAGGCTTTTTCCCAGGACTGAAATGGTTAACACGAGAGGGCACAGTTTTAAGGTGCTTGGAAGTAGGTACAGAGGAAATGTCAGTGGTAAGTTTTTTAACGCTGAGAGTGGTGAGTGTGTGGAATGAGCTGCCGGTGACGGTGGTGGAGGCAGATACGATAGGGTCTTTTAAGAGACTCCTGGGTAGGTACATAGAACTTAGAAAAATTGAGGGCTATGGGTAACCCTAGGTAATTTCTAAAGTAAGTACATGTTCATCACAGCATTGTGGGCCGAGGGGCCTATAATCCGCTGTAGGTTTTCTATGTTTCTATGATATAGGAGCAGAATTAGGGCATTTAGCCCATCGAGTCATCGCCACCATTCAATCATGGCTGATCCTTTCTCTTCCCACCACCCCCCCAGCCACACTCCCTGACCTTCTGCCCGTAACCTTTGATGCCGTGTCCAATTAAGGACCTATCAACCTCCGCCTTAAATACACCCAACAACCTAGCCACCATAGCTGCCTGTGGTAATAAATTCCACAGATTCCCAACCTCTGACTGAAGAAATTTCCTCTCATCCCTGTTTTAAATGGATGCCTCTCTATCCTGAGGCTGTGCCCTTTTGTCCTAGACTCCTCCACCATGGGGGAGCGAACTTTCCACATCTACTCTGTCTAGGCCTTTCAACATTTGAAAGGTTTCAATAAGATCCCAACTCATCCTACTAAATTCCAGTGAGTACAGACTCAGAGCTATTAAGTGTTCCTCATATGATAAACTTTTCATTCATGGAATCATCCTTGAGAACCTCCTCTGAACCTGTCCAATGCCAGCACATCCTTTCTTAGATTAGGAGCTCAGACCTGTTCACAATACTCAAGGTGAAGTCTCATCAGTGCCTTATAAAACCTCAGCATCATATCCCTACTCTTGCATTCTAGACCTCTTGAAATGAATGCTAACATTGCATTTGCCTTCCTCACCACTGACTCTACCTGCAAGTTAACCTTTACAGTGTTCTGCACAAGGAATCCCAAGTCCCTTTGCATCTCAGGTTTTTGGATTTTCTCCCAATTAGAAAATACTCTGCACATTTACTTCTTCTACCGAAGTGCATGACAATGCATTTTCCTACATTGTATTTCATTTGCCACTCTCCTGCCCATTCTCGTGATCTAAGTTCTTCTGCATCCTACCCGTTTCGTCAACACTACCTGTCCCTCCAGCATTCTTAATTTCATCTACAAACTTGGCAACAAAACCATCTTTTCCATCAACTAAATCATTGATATACAGCATAAAAAGAAGTGGTCCCAACACCGACCCTGCAGAACACCATGAGTAACTGGCAGCCAGCCAGAAAATGATCCTTTTATTCTCACTCGCGCCTCCTACCAATCAGCCAATGGTCTAACCATGTTAGTAACTTTCCTGTAATACTATGGGCTCTAGACTTGGTAAGCAGCCTCATGTGTGGCACCTTGTCAAAGGCCTTCTGAAAGTTCAAATATAAAACATCTACTACTTCCGCTTTATCCATCCTACTGGTAATCTCCTCAAAGAATTTTAACAGGTTCGTCAGGCAGGATGTTCCCTGAATGACCCTGTCCTATCTTTCCTGCATCACTGGGTACTCACCAATCTCATCCTTAGCAATTGACTGCAACATCTTCCCAGCCACTGAGGTCAGGCTAACTGGTCTATAATTTCCTTTCTGCTGCCTTCCTCCTTTCTTAAAGAGTGGAGTGACATTTGCAATTTCTAGTCCTCCGGCACTATGACAGAGTCCACTGATTTTTGAAAGATCATTACTAATGCCTCCACAATCTCTACCACTACCTCTTTCAGAACCCTAGGATGCAGTTCATCTGGTCCGGGTGACTTATGTACCCTTAGATATATCAGCTTTTTGAGCACCTTCTCCCTTGTAATAGTAACAGCACTCACTTCTCTTTCCTTGCACCCTTCAACATCTAGCACACTGCTAGTGTCTTCCACAGTGAAGACTGATACAAAATACTCATTTAGTTCATCTGCCATCTCCTTGTCCCCCGCCATTATTTCTCTAGTCTCATTTTCTAGCAGCCCTATATCTACTCTCATCTCTCTATTATTTTTTACATACTTGAAAAAAAACTTTTACTATCCATTTTGATATTGTTTGCTAGCTTATTTTAATATTTCATCTTTTCTCTCCTAATGATTCTTTCAGTTGCTTTCTGTAGGTTTTAGAAGCTTCCCAATTCTTACCATTAAGCTTCCCAAGTCTTACCAGTTATTTTTGTGTTGTTTTCTGCCCTATCTTTTGCTTTTACGTTAGGTTTGATTTCCCTTGTCAGCCACAGTTATACTATTTTGCCATTGGAGTATTTCTTTGTTTTTGGAATACATCTATCCTGCACCTTCCTCATTTTTCCCAGAAACTCACACCATTGCTGCTCTGCTGTCATCTTGCCAGCAGCTCTTTCCAATTTATTTTGGCCAACTCCTCTCTCATACCACTGGAATTTCCTTTACTCCACTTAAATACTGTCACGTCAGACTTTACTTTCGCCCTATCCAATTCCACGTTCAACTCAATCATATTGTGTTCACTGCCTTCTAAGGGTTCTCTTACCTTAAGCTCCCTAATCACCTCCGGTTCATTACATAACAACGAGTCCAGTATAGCTGATCCCCTAGTCAGCTCAATAACAAACTACTCTAAAAAGCCATCAACAAAGGCATTTAACAAACTCACTCTCTTGAGATCCATTACCAACTTGTTTTTTTTATAAATTGACCTGCATGTTGAAATCTCCCATGATAATCATAACATTGTCCTTTGGATATGCCTTTTCTATTTCCTGTTGTAATCTGTGGTCCACATCCCACCAACTGTTGGGAGGCCTGTATATAACTGTCATCTTAACCCAACCCACAAGGATTCAACATCTTCCGATCCTATGCCACATCTTCCCACTGATTTGATGCCATTCTTTACCAGCAGAGCCATGCCAACCTCTCTGCCTATCTTCCTATCCCTCTGAAGCAGTGTGTAACCTTGGATATTCAGCTCCCAACTACAACCATCCTTCAGCCACAATTCAGTGATGGCCACAACATCATACCTGAAAATCTGTAATAGAGCAGCAAGATCTTCCACCTTATTTTTTATACTCTATGCATTGAGATATAACACTCCATTTGCTACCCTTTTTTGATTCTCCGTCTCTAATGCACTGATACTCACTCTGCTGGCTGCAATTTTGTCCTAAAATCAGTCTGCCCTTCCTGACGATGCAACTGCACACTATCTTTGCTTTTCTACCATCCATTCTATCTGAGTGTCTTCACTCCATTTCCCACCTTCCTGCCAAATTACTTTAAACTCTCCCCAACAGCTCTAACAAACCTGCCTGCGAAAATAATTGGTCCCCCTCTGGTTCAGGTGTAACCCGTCACTTTTGAACAGGTCATACCTCCCCCAGAAGCGATCCCAATGATCCAAGAAC
Source organism: Mobula birostris (assembly GCF_030028105.1). Lineage (NCBI taxonomy): Eukaryota > Metazoa > Chordata > Chondrichthyes > Myliobatiformes > Myliobatidae > Mobula > Mobula birostris. The sequence continues at coordinate 156,278,092 of NC_092373.1, forward strand.
TTGAAGCTCTGCCCCCTGCACCAGCTCCTCAGTCACGTATTAATCTGCCAAATCATCCTTTTTCTATCCTCACTGCTGCGTGACATAGGCTGCAGTTCAGAAATTACTACCCGGGAGGTCCTGCTTCTCAGCTTTCTACCTAACTCTCTAAATTCTCTTTTCAGGACCTCTGCTTTTCCTTCCTATGTTATTGGTACCAATATGTACCAAAACATCTGGCTGCTCTCTCTCCCTCTCTAAAATGCTATGGGTGTGATCTGTGACGTCCCTGACCCTAGCACCTGGGAGGCAACATACCGTTTGGGTGTCCCGTTCACATCCACAGAATCTCCTTACTGTTGAGTCCCCTATCACTAACACTCCCCTCTTCTCCCTCTTTCCTTTCTTCACCACGGATCTATGCTCAGTGCCATTAACCTGGTCTCCGTGGCATATCTCTAGGAAGTCATCCCCCACAACAGTATCCAAAGTGGTATACTTATTGAGGGGAATGGCCACAGGGTTACTTTGTGCTAACTGCTTCTTCACATTTCCATTTCTCCTGACAGTCACCTAGCTGCAACTTAGGGATGACTACCTCCCTGTAGCTCAGATCCCTAACATAGTCTTCAAGGAGCTGCAGCTGGATGCAGTTCCCGGGGTGACTCTGGGTCTCCCAGGACTCCATAATCTGGCAGACATCATGGAAACAGGCCATCCAGACCAACGCATCCATACAAGCAATGTCCAGATTTGTAGTAATGACAGAAGTGTGTATCAATTCTCTTGAACATGACAACAATGGAAAACTAGCAAAAAATAGTAATCCTGGCTTTTCAGACATCAAAACACTGTTTGTAATCACAAGCGGCCATCTTCTTTTCTCACTGCTGCCATCAGGTGGAAGGGACAAATGCTCAGGACTCCACACCACCATGTTCAAGAACAGTTATTACTCCTCAACCATCGGGCTCTTGAAATAAAAGATATTTAAGGGCTTTTATTTTTGTAATTTCATGCCCATTATTTATTGGTATTTATTTATTATAAGGATTTGCACAATTTGCTTACAGTTTACAGATCATGTTTACAGTTACTGTTCTATTGGTTTGCTATGTATGCCTGCAGAAAAGGAATCTCAGGGTTGTACGTGGTGACATGTATGCACTCTGATAATAAATTTTACTTTGAACCTTGAAGGGGCTAACAGCAAGCAGGCAGAGCTGTCGAGAAAATTGGATGTTTGAAACCAATCTGAAAATAAGAGGTTGTTCATTCAGGATGGAAACATGAAGAAGTTTCTTCATTTTGAGGACAGTGAATCTTTGAAATGCTCTTCTGGTTTACCAATGCATAAAAACTGGGAACGGGAGTAGGTGAGGAGAAGCTCGATCTTCTTTACTAAAGTTTTTAAGGATGGAGTTGCCTGGAAGTTCATTAAAAACGGATCCAGTAACAACTTCAAGAAGGGAGTATGGTAGAAAATTTGAAAATAAATTTGTAAGAGTGGGAAAAAGTAAAGGGATTCAAATTTGTTAGCAGCTCCTTTCGAAAACCAATAAAAGCATGACGGATGGGATACCTGCTTCCTGTGCTCATTCTGAATTTGCATAATCAGTCCCTTCTTCACCAGCTTCTCCCCTTCTCCATTGGAGCATGTTGAGTCTTTCTGGGATGCAATTTGGGAACATTTATCTTGTTGGACTACATTTTTGTGTTTTATAAAATGGTACCAGAGTCCATAAAAATCCATAAAAAGTATGTATGTGTAAAAATGGAAACACTTGTTGTGTTCTTTCTCACTGCCAGTGTTCCTGAGCCAAGCTTTGCATTGGCACCTGTCAATCACAGAAAAATATCATTTTAAAGCAATGCATACAAAATGCTGGAGGAACTCAGCAAGCCAGGCAGCATTCGTCGAAAAGAGTGAACAGTCAACGTTTTGGGCCTAGATCCTTCATCAAGACTGAAAAACAGATTAAAAATCAGAGTAAGAAGGTGGGGGTGTGGGGAGAGAGAAGAGGAGGAGGTACAGGTGGTAGTTTGGTGCAACCGCAAGAGGGGAGGAAATGAAGTAAGCAGCTAGGAAGTTGAATAGTGGAAGAGATAAAAAGCTGAAGAAGGGGGAATCTGATAGGAGAGGATAAAAGACCATTGAGGAAAATGAAGCACGAGGCACACCAGAGGGTGGTGATGGGCAAGTAAGAAGATAAGGTGAGAGTGGGAAACAGGAGCAGGGAATAATGAAGAAACAAGTGGGGCAATTACCAGAAGTTCAAGAAATCGATGTTCATGCCACCAGGTTGGAGGCTACCCAGACGGAATACAAGTTGTTGCTCCTCCAACTGGAGTGTGGCCTCATCGTTGCAGTAGAGCAGGCCACGGATTGACATGTCTGAATGGGAATTGGAAGTAGCATCAAAATGGGTGGCTATCGAGTGATCCCACTTTTTCTGGCAGATGGGGCAGAGGTGCTCGACAAAGCGGTCTCCCTATCAGGTCTCATCGATACACAGAAGACCACACCAGAAGCACTGGGTGCAGTAGATGACAGATGAATACAGCCTTGCAGGTGAAGTGTTGCGTCACCTGGAAGGACTGTTTGGGGCCCTGAATGGTAGTGAGGGAGGAGGTGTTGGGGCAGGTGTGGCACTTGTTCCGCTTACAAGGATAACTGCCAGGAGGGAGATCAGTGGAGAGGGACGAGTGGACAAGGGGGTGCATCGGAAGCGATCCCTGCAGAAAGTAGAAAGGGGCAGGAGTGAAATATGTGCTTGGTGGTGGGATCGATTTGGAGATGGCAGAAGTTACAGTTTTAAATGTGACTTTAAAATAGCTGGTTATAGTAATACGTGGCTATTTTGACATGTGCAAAATGGCCAGGTATGAATGTTAAGCTTTTGAGGTGAACATGAAAATCACAATGAAATTTCCCTATTATGCACTGTTTGTTATTTTAAATCATAATTCAAGTCAATTAAAATGTTGCCCACAATGTAAGCTGAAAAGTTTTCGATCTTGTCCAGGCATGCCTGGGCATGCTTAGGCAGGACAGATGCTGCATGGTGGGACAGGTTTTAGAAAGGCTATAAAAGCATCAGACACACTGTTCTGAGGATTGCGTTTACATGTACAGATATCCCCCGCTATCCGAAAGTAGAGCATTCCTATGAAACCTTTCGTAAGCCGAAATAGCGTAAAGCGAAGAAGAAATTACCATTAATTTATATGGAAAAAAGTTTTGGGCATTCCCAGACCCAAAAAACAACCTACCAAATAACACATAAAACCTAAAATATCACTAACATATAGTAAAAGCAGGAATGATATGATAAGTATACAGCCTATATAAAGTAGAAATAATGTATGTAGAGTGTAGTTTCACCTACCAGAATCGGAAGGCTTGAAATACGACAGTATGCTTGACTGCTTAGCCTCACACATTTTTCTATCATACAGTTCTTTGTAAGCACTCAAAACATCCTGCAAACTTGCCCTAAACCTACATGACCTTTCAAAATTAAAGTCACACTTTTCACACATTGCAGCACTGTCAATCGTAGCAAATATATCATGCATGTGTTTCACGTTCAGTTCCTGGATGACTTCACTTTCGCTATTGCGCAGGCAAATTTAACACATGCACAATATCTTTATTTCGTCCACCACGATCGAAACGCTTAATTACGTCCAGTTTTACGCGAAGTGTAACACCCTTACGAGCTCTCTTAGGCTTTCCTGATACCTTAGGACATATCTTGCTAAAGGATACACAAAATAAATCCAGATAAAGCACAGATGCTCACAGACACAGTTTAAAGCTATGGCGGCTTGATGCTAAGATGCTGAGTGCAGTTCCGGGGAAGGAGCTTGGCAGCGCTGCTCGATGTGCACGGTGCCTCTATAATGGCTCGCTGCAAAACAAACGCTGAACGCTATTTTCACTTTTCACCTTTTTTTGTAAAAGCAAAAATCCTCTTCGGGTTTCTTTCGGTAAGCGAAAACAGGTACTAATGTAGGTCTTTCGTAAAAGTGAAGTGGTGTAAAGCGAACTTTCGAAAAGCAGGGGACACCTGTACGTCAGTTTACAATCACGTTGATGTGCATGCTCTACATGCATCGCATATTGTGTATACTCTAAAGTAATTGTATTTTCAAGAATAGTTGTGATAACAAAATGCCTCGCCAATGTTGCAACAGTTGTAATACTTTGTTATATTTGTGGCGAGCATATGTTTAAATCTCAAAGTCGAAGCATGACTCTCCTTATTAAGAAAGCCTATGAACTCTTGTTTGGGTGTAAAATTGCCAACCAAGACAAAGCCTGGGCTCCTCACATCTGCTGCTCAACATGTGCTGTTAATCTCGGAGCCTGGCTCAGTGGTGCTCGGAAGTCAATGCCGTTCGCTCTCCTGATGATATTGCAAGAGCAGGAGGATCATATGATAAATTGTCTATTCTGTCTGAGCAGTGCGTCTGGTTTTTCTGCTAAAAACAAGAAATTCATTGAATACCCTAACCTCCATTCAGTCATGAGATCTCTGCCGCATGGCGATAGTCTTCCAGGCCCGAAGCCACCAGAGATGTGGAGTCTAGAGGAGGTAGATGAAGATGTCATGATGCACGAGCCAGGAATGAAAAACAACACGGATGCCAGTACAGATTCTGAGCCCTTTATGTCGAGTGAGCCTCATCTGATAACTCAGTCTGAGTTAAGTGACCTGGTTAGAGACAAGGGTTTGTCAAAGGCAAAAGCAGAATTACTGGGTTCAAGACTGCAAGGATGAAATCTGCTGTCACTAGGCACAAAAATTTCTATGAAGGATTTTGATATTTGAGACAGATATTTCCCAGAATAACTGATGCCAAGATTAAGGAAGTCATTTTTGTTGATCCACAAATTAACCAGGTCATCAAGAAAAGGCATCCTGAAGAACTTCTAGTGGGACTGGAGAAAACTGCATGGAAGGCATGCAAAGATGTTATTGAAAATATCCTTGGCAACTACAGAGCACCACATTATGTGCAGTTGGTTGACAACATGCTTCAAGCATATAAAACATGAAGTGCAACATGTCACTAAAGACTTATTTTCTGCATTCCCAAGTCAGTCCTATAGCCACAGCTAATGCAATGTTCTGACACCGCCGGTTTCTCCGGGTAACCCAACAGGATACACCTCCTGTGCTCCTTGATGCAGGTTTCCAGCACGCGTCCCGTCTGTCCAATATATGCTGCTCTGCATTCACAGGGAATTTTGTAAACACTAGCTGACCTAATTCCCAGGTCATCTTTGATCCATATAAGCGGTGATTTGAGCTTCCTTATGGGTTTGTGGATTGTATTAATCCAGCATTTCTTCAGGATCCTGGTGATCCTTCCAGAAACCATGGAAATGTAGAGAAGATAGGCAGTAGCAACAAGTTCTTCCTTGATGTTAGGTTCTCTGGTTTTTCCATTGGCCCTTTTAAGGGCTGGATTGATTTCCTTCACCTTGTAGCCATTCTGTAGGATCGTCCTGTGTAAATGCCTTATTTCCTCAGGGAGACTCTCCAGATCCAAAATAGTTTTTGCAAGGGTAATCAAAGTAGAAGGAACTGCTCTACTTTGGGAGACATGATGGCGGCTGTTATTCTCGAGGTATAAGTCCATGTGAGTGGGTTTCCAATAGATGCCATGTCCAAGGATCCCGTTCAGTTTCCATCGTTTTAGTATGTCCAGGAATGGGAGGCAACCATTCTTCTCCATCTCCATCGTAAATTGAATGTTTGGAAGCATACTATTCAGATGGTCATGGAACTGTTGGAGTGACAGGAGTACAGGAGGTGTATCCATTTGAGTTACCCAGAGAAATCAGTGGTAGCACAACACTGCATTCGCAATGGCCATAGGATTGACTTCAACGGCACAAAACTACTTTGCTGCACCAATGGCTTTTGGGACAGGCTGGTAGAAGAAGCCATTGAAATAAAACTAGCGGAAAGGAATTTTCACAAAGGCAAAGGTCCCGCTCTAAGTAAGAACTGGAATTTGATTGCAAACAAGGTGAGAAAGTGGAAACCTGATTGGATGAAGACAGGAAGACAATCAGAAAGGAAGGACTATGGGGGTATAAATACCACTGGACTAGGCATCATCACTGATTAAGATGGCAGAGTCTGTCATTTATAATCAATACCAGTACCTGGCTGGAAGCCCAAGAAGAGTCTATTCATCATGTATGCTGGGAAAGCACTAGATCCTTTTTCATTAAACAGGTCAATAAAAGTTAACTTCCTGTTTCTCCATATCCCTACATGATACATGTAGGCTGAAATTATATTTGTGTTCATCTTCAATCAGTCTATCATAATCACGAAACATGTCTAAGGAAGCAACATTTTGGAAAAAAATTTCTGGCCAGTGTTGCCTTCAGCATTACTAGGTACCATTGGATGAAGTGATCTTGGATGCCAGCATCAGTCTTTTACAGCGTCTGCCTGGTGTTTGAATGAAAAGCAAGGGACATAGCTGGCACCTGATCCGATTCTGCCTTGTTAGAAAGCCAGTTTTATAACCCATAACCTTGACATGTAAATGTAAATAGAAACTCAGGCACAGCAGCGTAATCTGATGCACTTGCAATTTGCATACCACAGCAGGAAAACTATTTTGTTCACGACGAGTAATGGCAACCAGGTTCAATTGTAGGCCATTGGTTCATGCAGTGGACTGTATATGATCAGCTGCAACCCTCAGACTTGCATAGCCCTACAAGTTTGGGACATGGCACATGACATATTCTAGGGATTCTGAACCTGAAAATGGTGAAGGGATGACCTTGTAAAAGTTACTTGCCAAAATATACTTATTGATTAATAAATATTTAAATTAACTTAATTATACTTCTATTTTAATGTTAATTTTTGTCAATTATATGCAGGACTTTTAATGGTTTGTAAATGTCTTCGAGTAAAAGAGATATTTGAAAAACTACACTTGACAGGACGTGAGACCCCTGTCAGGATGGGGCAGGATGTTCCAGGATCGGGACCTCAGTAGCCTCACTCTGCCTCAGCAGATGGTTCCAAGTTACAGAGGGCAAGTTGATCAGTCTTCTGAACATTTCCCACTAATGATCAGGCACCATGGGCAACTAGCTCAGAATGATTCAGTCAGTCTTGCAGTCGTGAAAGATCCCTTGGCCAGCAAATTATAAATATGATAAAAGTTCTCCACTTTCCAAAAATAATTTTATAAAAGTAAGAAAGATGTTTTGTTAAAGAAAGACATTTCTATTATGGCTCTTGGATTTACTAAATATGGCCACAAGAAAATAAATGTCAAGGTTGTATGTGGTATCATATGTGTACTTTGATTATAAGTTTACTTTGAACATGAACTTTGAAGAAGGTGTAACCGAACTGTGAGCACTTAATGAACCTGATCTTACACCCACACTGGTGTTATAATTCATATTTTGTCATAAGACTTTACATATGAATAGGCTCAAGTGAATGCCTTCCTTTTTTACACAGTGAAATAATTCCAAGCTTATAAATATAGTCCAGCATTTTAATTCCATAATTGAACATTATCGGAATACCATTTATTGGTACTTTCAGTAATTTGAACCAGCATTAATATACATATCATGCACTTTAAAAATATTCAAATAATAACTGATTTAATGATTACTACAGCAAAAGTTTATACATTTATAGATTGTAAACTGCACAGCAGGAGACCATTCAGCTCTTCATGTCCATGAAGAATGAAGTGTTGGACCGTGGAACAGTGCAAGGGGCCACAGAAAGAAAGACTAGGAATGGGATGGTGAATTAAAGTGGAAGGCAATCTGAAGTTTTTATGCCGGTACTCAGCAAAATGATCACCCAATCTGTAAATGGAGGAGCAGAAGATGGCGGCGCGATGCAGCTTGCGTGGCCACTCCGGTGAATGATATCTGTAATCTGTCAACTAGGGTGCCGTGCACAATCCTGACTTGTTGGAGACAGACGTGAGAGAACGGAGGAACATCTGGAGAAACTTCTGAAATGCCTTTTTCGCTGCTGCGGTTACTGTGTGATCCTGAATCTCCGGAGGGGAAGGCCCTGAATCCTCGGCTTTGCTTGATGCTCGGCAGCTGGGACAGGGTCGAAGCGCTTGGCAGAGATGGTGCTCGGTGCTCGGTGTCGAAGAGCTGGTCGGAGGCTCGAAGTTTTCGGACGGACTCAGAGTCAGCTGTGGTCGGGTGCTTCCAATGCATCAACAGTTGTTGGTGCCTGGAGGTTTATAGCAGGGAGAGTTTCTCCCTTCCGCTGCCTGCTATCGGGGACTATCGGGAGTCGATCGGAACTTTGAGACTTTTTTCTTACCGTGCCCGTGGTCTGCTCTTTATCAAATGATGGTATTGCTTTGCACTGCTGTAACTATATGTTATAATTATGTGGTCTTGTCAGTATTAGTCTTTGGTTTGTCTTGTTTTTTTTTTGTGTTATCACTCTGGAGGAACATTGTATCATTTCTTAATGCATGCATGTATTTCTAAATGACCATAAACGAGGACTGAGTGTCCTCATAATCTAAAATCTAAATCTAAAAAATGTCAAGGAAATCTAATTATGAACAGTGCTTACAGTACAATAGATCTGAAAAAAAAAGTGAAAATTAGTTGCCGCTTCTCTTAAGATTGTCTGGGTCCCTGGATAGCCCATGCAAAGAAAGAATAAAAGGACTAACATTGTGTCTCCTGTAGTTGCATGGAAAGGTGGCAGGATAGGGGATGGAAGAGTAGAGCAGAGAGACATGAAAGCAGTAATCCAGTCAAGGGGAACTCTATTCTTGCTCAGTGAAGTGGAAGAGCAGAGGAGAGATGAGGTTCATGAGATAAGTGGAGATCAAGGGCTCTGCAGAAGATGGGTGCAGAGAGACCGGGGTCAGGATGAAGGAAGCTATTTCAGAGGCATTGCTGCAGAATGTCTCACCATCCGAGCAAACACAACAGAGCTGAAGGAATGGGGAGAATGAAGTCCTTACAGAGAGCAATATTGGAGGAAATAAAGATAACTGGGAGTTTGTGAGCTGGTAATGGATGTTTGCGGTTAGCCCATTCTCTGAGATGGGGATGGTGACATCCAGAAAGGGAAGAGTCAAAATTGGACCATGTGAAGATGAGGGCAAAGTGGAAGTTGGCAGCAAAAATAACAAAATTATTGAGTTCTGTATAAGTGCAGGAAGCAAAACCAGCATTATTTGTTAATGAACCAGAAAATCAGTCAAGGGATTGGCCCAAATAAGACATAAAAAAAGACTGTTCCACATATCCCACAACGAAAGACATGCATAACTTGGGCCATGATCTGGAGAAAGTACGTGGAATCAAAGAAAAGCTTTTTAATGTGAGGACAGATTCAGCCAATGAATTGTTGGAGGGGAACATTTGGGCCTCTGTTCAGTGAAGAGCAGAACATCATTCAGAACCTCCTGCTGTGGGACAGGGGTGCAGAGGGATTGTACACCCATGATGAAGATGATGCCAGTAGGACCAGGAAATGGAAATTGTCAAAATGACAGAGGGCATCTGAAGTGCAACGGATGTATGTTGTAAGGCTCTGGGCCAATAGAGGAAGGATGAAGTCAAGGTCAGGAGAACTAAGTTTGGTAGACGAAGAGCAGGTTAAAACAATGGAAGGGGTTGAAGAAAGATTCCTGTCTTGAAGGGGGGGGGGGGGTCTCTGCCCAATATGTCAATTGTTTATTTATTTCCATAAATGCTGCCTGGCCTGCTGAGTTCATCTAGCATTTTGTATATGTTGCTAAAATAATGGATCTGCTTTATGCAGTCCTACTTGTGGACCTTGGGCAGGTTAGCAGCAGATTGTGTAGGAACTAGGCACTACAATATTAGATATAACCAAAGAAAGGAGGTCCTTGACTGACCTGGTGGAACACTCCTACAGGCTCATCATTTACATCGCATTACACAAAGAAGAATAACGTGCTGGTAACTGCCACCATAAACATATTTGCTTTCACACTAATACCTTTGTTCCACCCATCCCTGCCTCACCATCACTCCAATGAAAATGAGTTCTCTCCTTCCTGTTCAGGCAAAAGATCCTGGAATTAAAACATTAACTCTTTCCCTGTCTGCAGATGCTGAATGGTTTGCAACATATTCTATATTAATTTGGATTTTCAGCATTTATTTTTTTTAAATATTCTGCCTCCAGCTCCATGTGAATGAGAAACATTTCTGTTGACTCCCACAAAGATACCCAGTCAGGCTATTTCAGTTTTAATCCTAGAATGGCTTATTAACTGTAAATCCCTCAAGCCAGAGCTCAAATAGTGAACATGTACCTCAATTTAATGAGACGGTCAATGTATTTTTTTACAGCTGGTTGTTTTTGTTTCTGCGCTAATGACAAGGAGATCTTTCACAGGTTTAACTCCCATGATTAATCACAACTGACGCTATGTGGTCACGATGCAATTTTATTTCCAGGCTTTGAAACCATATGTGTATCATGTGCTCATTTATAGTACTCATGACTTTGAACTGTGGTATCTCATAACTACAGGAAATCAGACAATAGGAGCATGGAACATGTAAATTAAATTAACAGACTCCATTGATTTTTACCAAGCTCTAATCAACTAAACAGCAATCCTTAAAGAGAACATTGGAAGCCAATTTTATAAAAGTGAAAAAATAATGAAGTTCTATCAACCTAAGTCCACCTGTAGGTTGACAGTGTGTCCTAGTGATTTTCTGCCCAATTAGGTAGAGAGCGAAGATTGCCTTTCCTGAATCAAAAGTACCCAGAGAATGTAATGGAAAAGTCCAACAAATCAAGTTCAAAATATTCTCCGAGAGTATCAAAGCCTTAACATTTGTAAGTATTCCAAATCCTTATACCCTTTAAAAAATAATTGTTGACTTCCAACACAAATATATCAACCTGTGTGCAAGATGCACATCATGCCAAGTGGACTTATGGTTTTCTTATACCAGGCATCATGTGTGTAATGCATACTGAGATATTGGCAATGCCACCTCAAAAACTGCTCCCTGAAAACAAAGCTGATTGTATGTCAATTAAAATCACAGTCACTGATTTAAAATTTTTAAAAAAATTGTTTTCACTGCAAGGTTTTTACTCACTGTTTTGGAAATAAAATCACAAGATTTTTGTACATTTTGGAAACTAAATCATCAGCCTTAATTACTTAAATTAATTTAAAGGATACTCCAGAGTAAAATGTATTTCTCCATCTGGTTTAGTTTATTTGGCTCATTCTCATCCTTTAAATAAAGGTTAGACACAATGGTTAGTTTGCATTAAACTCAATTTCAAAGTGAATCTGAAATAATGTCATTCACAATTTTTCTCTATTTGGAGAAAAAGCAAAACCAAATTAGAATGAGAAAGTATTTGTCTGCTCTTAGGATGAGGCATTTCATTTGAGACCCATGTAGAACTTGTTGACTTCATCAACTTTCCTCCAACCCTGCCATCAAATTTACCTGGTCCATTTCTGACACTTCCCTCACCTTTCTCGATCTCTCTATCTCTATCTCTGGAGACAGCTTATCTACTGATTTCTATTATGAACCCATTGATTCTCACAGCTACCTGGACTACACTTCTCCCCACCCTGTTGCTTGTAAAAATGCCATCCCCTTCTCTCAATTCCTCCGGCCATACCATGTCTTCTCTTAGAATGATGCTTTTCAGTTGAGAACGAAGGAGATGTTCTCCTGCTTCAAAGAAGGGGTCTTCCCTTCCTCTAACATCAATGCTGCCTTCAACTGCATCTCTTCAGTTTGCACATGTCTGCCCTCACCCCACCCAGGATAGGGTTCCTCTTGACCTCACCTACCACCCCACCAGCCTCCGCATTCAACACATAATTCCCTATAACTTCCGCCATCTCCAGTGGGATCACACTACCAAGCACGTCTTTCCCTCTGCCCCACTTTCTGCTTTCCACAGATCTCACTCCCTACATGGGTCCCTTGTCCATTCAGCCCTCCCCACGGATCCTGGCACTTATCCTTGCAAGTGGTCCCAGAGACTTATCCAACTTGATGCTTTCCAAAAGCTCCAGAACATCCTCTTCCTTAATATCTATTTGCTGAAGCTTTTCAGTCTGCTGTAAGTCATCCATACAATCACCAAGATCCTTTTCCATAGTGAATACTGAAGCAAAGTATTCATTAAATACCTCTGCCATTTTCTCCAGTTCCATGCACATTTTTCCACTGTCACACTTGATTGGTCCTATTCTCTCACGTCTTATCCTCTTGCTCTTCATCTACTTGTAGAATGTCTTGGGGTTTTCCTTAATCCTGCTCGCCAAGGCCTTCTCATGGCCCCTTCTGGCTCTCCTAATTTCATTTTTAAGCTCCTTCCTGCTAGCCTTATAATCTTCTAGATCTCTCTCATTGCTTAGTTTTTTGAACATTTGTAAACTTTTCTTCTTGACTAGATTTTCAACAGCCTTTGTACACCACAGTTCCTGTACCCTACCATCCTTTTCCTGTCTCATTGGAATGTACCCATGCAGAACCCAACACAAATATCCTCTGAACATACCCCACATTTCTGCTGTACATTTCCCTGAGAATATCTGTTCCCAATTTATGCTTCCAAGTTCCTGCCTGATAGCTTCATATTTCCCCTTACTCCAATTAAACCCTTTCTTAACTTGTCTGTTCTTATCCCTCTCCAATGCTATGGTAAAGGAGATAGAATTGTGATCACTATCTCCAAAATGCTCTCCCACTGAGAGAACTCACACCTGAACAGGTTCATTTCCCAACACCAGATCAAGTACAGCCTCTCCTCTGGTAGGCTTATCTACATATTGTGTCAGGAAACCTTCAGAATCTGTCTCCCTATCAGCTCCTCGATGTCCCTGTCACTATTGAGAGGTCTATAAAAAACACCCAATAGAGTTATTGACCCCTTCCTGTTTCTAACTTCCACTCATAGAGACTCAGTAGACAATCCCTCCATGACTTCCTCCTTTTCTTCAGCCGTGACGTTATCTCTGATCAGCAGTGTCACGCCCCCACCTTTTTTGCCTCCCTCCCTGTCCTTTCTGAAACAATTAAAGCTTGGCACTCTAAGTAACCATTCCTGCCCCTAAGCCATCCAAGTCTCTGTAATGGCCACAACATCATATCTCCAAGTACTGATCCACGTTCTAAGCTCATCTGCTTTGTACATGATACTCCTTGCTTTAAAATAGACAGATCTGAAACCACCGGTCTGAGCGCGTCCCTTCTCAATCACCTGTCTATCCTCCCTCTCACACTGTCTCCAAGCTTTCTCTATTTTTGAGCCAACCGCCCCTTCCTCCACCTCTTCATTTTGGTTCCTAACCCCCAGCAATTCTAGTTTAAACTCTCCCCAATAGCCTTAGCAAACCTCCCTGCCAAGATATTGGTCCCCCTCGGATTCAAGTACAACCCGTCCTTTTTGTACAGATCACACTTGTCCCTGAAGAGGTCCCAATGATCCAGAAATCTGAATCCCTGCCCCCTGCTCCAATCCCTCAGCTACGCATTTATCCTCCACCTTATTCTATTCCTATACTCACTGTCGCGTGGCACAGGCAGTAATCCCAAGATTACTACTTTTGAGTTCCTGCTTCTCAACTTCCTTCCTAACTCCCTGTAGTCTGTTTTCAGGACCTTGTCCCTTTTCCTACCTAGCGACCTCTGGCAGTTCACCTTCCTGCTTCAGGATATCATGGATGCGATCAGAAACATCCCGGATCCTGGCACCAGGGAGGCAAACTGCCATTCGTGCTTCTTTCCTGTGTCCACAGAATCACCTGTCTGACTCTCTAATTATAGACTCCCCTATTACTGCTGCCTTCTTCCTTTCCCTACCCTTCTGAGCCACAGGGCCAGATTCTGTGCCAGAGGCGCAGCCACTGTTCCTGCAACCCCCACCCCCCCAACAGTACTCAAACAGGAGTACTTATTGTTAAAGGGGACAGCCACAGGGGTACTCTCTAGTATCTGACTCTTGCCCTTCCCTCTCCTGACTGTTACTCACAAATGTTGCTAACTTGATGGCAGGGCAGAGATATGTATCTACCAAAGGAGGTGTAGGGCATTTCTTCCCACCCTTAGCCTGTAGATCACTCTTGGGCGAGGTGCAGTACTTGCTTAGCCCCCCAATCAGGGTCAGATGAAGCCACGGGAGAAAGTGGATGGTCATATGAGCAGCTGGTGCATGTCATAAGTCCTGGTTATGTGACCACTGATGCCAGGTAGACAATCTCTAAGGTTTACCCATCTTGTAAAGACCTGTCAAGAAGAAGGCAATGGCAAAGCACATTTGTAGAAAAGTTTGCCAGAATTTGGATAGAGAAGGAGGACCATGAACGCCCATGTCATACAACACAGCACATGATGACAATGATGATGAATGCTACTAACAAGGCAGGGTACAACTCTTTGCTACTGAAGGAAGTGGTTGAAGTTCAAGATCCAGTCACCTTTCTTCAATGCAACACACACAAAATGCTTTAGGAACTCAATGAGTCAGGCAGCAGCTATGGAAATAATTAAGCCGTTGATGTTTTGGGCCCCTCATCAGTCTCAGAAGGCAGTCAAAAGAAGGAAGTTACCTTGGCAAACAGTGTCACATCCCAATTACTGAATGCCTCTAAAATTGTGCTTTATTTCATATCATGCTCCATGAGGTGGTTTTACTCTCTTTCTGTCTACAGATTTCATCATTAAAGCAGAGAAAGAGAGCGCGCGAGTGAGAGAGATAGCCTGTGGTATGCGAATTACCAGGTGAACATGTAGTCTTTGGGTAACTGCAAGTCTGTGCCTTTATTGATGCTTTGCTGCAGGCTTGAGTGCTCAGTGGGGGCGCCGATGCTTTTTTTTGCTGGCGGGGGAGGGGGGATCGTTGCTTTGCTGCTGCTTATGTGTGGGTGGGGGGATCTTGGGGGGTGCTTTGGGGATCTAACATTTAACTGTCATTCATTCTTTGGGGCACTCCTGTTTTCATGGATGGTTGCGAAAAAAAAGAATTTCAGGATGTATATTGTGTACATTTCTCTGACATTAAATATACCTTTGAAACCTTTGAATCATAGGCAGTGAGAGACCATTTAATTTCTAAGGACATTCACTATAAAACTTCCAGCTAACGATACATGGCATTGTAGAAGTAGGATGCTCTGGGTTTTAATCTTTCTTGGCTTATCCTCATAACACCTACCTCACCTTGAAACATTATGAGGATAAAACAGGCAAGTTGCAGCCATTTAACACACAAGGAGAAAAGCCAGTCACAACCATGACAAGCAGATTATGTGCTCCAATAATATCAAATTAAAAAGACCAACATATGTACATAATGTATCATTAAGCCCATTACCAAAATGACAATGTTTAGACAATCTCTTCAATTTAGCCACATATTTCTTTTTCATTCCACTTATGAAACCTAAAGCGGTCTATAATCCACAGTGGTTTTGGTTGTAAGTGTTTCTGCAATACATTGACAATAGTAGTGAAGTTCATCTCTGTTGGTTTGGTTGGTGGAGTCAAACTTTGAAGCAAATTGTCTTTAAACCCAAAGCACTCAGCAAAATGTCACTCACTTCTCATTGGTTCTTTCATTTGCTTCAAAATACTGTTCTAATAACTCAGTATACATGAGCCAATTGCCTGCTGCGTAACCAAACAAATCAATCTTTCTGATGTAGCCATTCATTTCTAATTTTTTTCATGGTTATTATCACCCAGTACTCATTCTTTATGATACAGTGAATCCTTCCATTTTCTGACATTTAAAAAAAACTCGATTGTGTCTTCACTTTCGAAAAACATGTACTGTATTGCTTTTTGTAGCTTGATTGTCTCTGCATGTTCGGGGCTGTGTTTTTCAGTTCAAACACTTCACTATGCTTGAACAGGTTGGTAGTCGTATCAGGTTTGTTTAAAAGTAACTTGTTGCCAATGTTATGTTTTGTAACTTCAAAACATTAAACTAATTCAAAGGAAGACATGGGAGTTCAAGATGTGTGTCTAACTTTTTTTTACTTTAAGTGTGGTGCACGTATCACATGGTAGTGTGATGACATATGCAAATCACGTACTTTTACATACTTACTTCTTGGGGTATGTACCTGTTCTTGAGTCTAGTGGCCCTGCTGTGGATGCTACATAGGCTTCCAATGGCGGGAGTGTGACAAACAGTCCATGAGCAGGATGGTGGGATCTTTCACGATATTGCAGGTCTTTTGCAGGAACCTTTCAGTGTATGTGTCCTTAATGGTGGGTAGGCTGATGGCAGTGATGTGGTGTATGCTTCAATGAGAACATTACAGGCTATCCCCAACTTAAGAACACCAGACACATAGGCACCCCTACATTCAAATGAGCTCCAATAATATCAAATTAAAAAGACCAACATATGTACATAACTTGGTTCCTACAAGTGACAGAACAAGTATCCCCCCCCCTCTCTCTCTACTTTTATAATTGTTCTTTCTTATCAGTCTTATGTGTTCTTGTTGGCATTCGGCACAACTTTGTGGTGATATAGTGACCGTGAATTCTGTATATTTTTTGACACATGTGCAAAATCAACTTTACAGGCTTCTGTAAAAACAAAACTCTTCATTACTCGGCAATGTCCTGTCATCACTATGAGTAAACTTTCCTCATTGGCCATTGTTCATCCCAAAATGAACCTTTTTCTCTTTCACTTCCAAGACATGTAAACTCCTCATTAAAGGAGACTAAAACTATACATTGCCTCTCCAAAATAATGTAGAATTATAGCAAAAGTTTTTTGCATTCTATCTCCTTTGCAATAAAACCCAAAATTGCATTTGCATTCTTTAGTACCTGCTATACTGGCATGCGAACTTTTATCTACAAAGCTACCCAGATCTTTCTGGTTACCAATACTTTATAATGGCACAGAATGTAAAAATATTCTGCTTTTCTGTTCTCAATAGTAAAGTGGATAAACTTTATTTTTTCATATTATTCCATTCTAATGTCCTTTTGCTGAATCACTTACCTTTGTAATCAGGGATAATTTAAAGGAGCCAATTAACCTATCAGCCATCAACTATCTTCACAGTCCACTAAATGCATAAGCAACCCTTACTGTGTAGAACAATAAAGTTCTTCTTGTGCTTAAGAAATTATACATAATTAGGAAGGATATTCATAACTAAATGAAATCAACAATATAGTTTTCAAGGCAAAAGAAAATTGAAATTAGATACAAGGTATTCATCTTGCTTCATTTTGCTTTGATTGTGAGAAGTTGTAGGAATTATTGTGTTTAATAATCCTGGTCTGGAATAATTTTGTAGATGATTTGAATCATAAGTATTCATTCTCATTGTGGGTTCATTCACAGGACTATCAATTCTATGGTTGTATCTGGTTGATCTTCTCTTCAGGAAAGTGCAGGCAGCTTTAATTAGGAGTGGTGAAGATTTTTTTTTGCTCAGTATAATTTCATTAGTAAAGCCATTGTAAATTCACTGACTGATGCAAAAAGAGCTTATTAGTTTGGATCTAAATAGAAAAAATTACCATGCCCCACACCTTTTTTTTGAGTAATGACAGTTTTGTTCAGATACCATTTATATAGCAGGATACTACGTATGATATGAAATGCTTAAACTTGAAAGGAACAGTGAAAAGCCTCTGGAGAAAACTAAGTCATTTAACCCCTGGATCCATTCTTCACACACACACCTGTCCAATAGCAAAACATAATATTTGACTGGCAGTGCTATTACTTTTTTTGTAATTTATATGGAGTCAACAATTACAGGCTTGAAGAATAACTACCCATAAGTAAAGTCATTCAAACACTGTTCGCAACCATCTGGAAAGGCCCTATATTCCCCGTCCTCTCACTCTTAATGTAGCAACCAACAAATGACCCTGAAGTGACTCCAGGGATACTTCACTAATGCTGTATTAAACAAATTGCATATCATGTTTCCAATTCACTGGAAGGACTGAAAGCTAATCCAACATGGTGCTTTAGAGGGAGGTGAAGCTGGCCATTCAAACCCTTTTACCCACACTGTCTGATTTCTAGAGCAATCAGAAATAATGGGTATCCATTGTTTATCTTCCATATTTTCGCCCACTATAGTGCATATACATAGATGGACATTTTGTGGAGGATCTTCCATATCCAGGGGAACTCAAAGGAGTGCTAGATTATTTCCATACATTCTCCATACTCATCATTTCGGGAAGGTCAGCCATACTTAAGAGTCTTCCTCAGTCAATCCAGTCTGAAATTAGAGTTGTGTGCCTCAGTTAATCCAGACTGAAGGTACAGTTGTGTGCCTAAGGCAACTAGTATGCACAATATTTAAGTAAACTTACTATTGTAGCAAAGAAGAAAGCCACTCAGCCCATCAGGCCCCTGTCAGTTCACAGCAGAGAAATCACATCAGCCCTATTTCCCTCTTCCCTTCCAACTTATTCTCTCTCACATCCATCAATTTCCCTGTGCTAATTTGGCCACTTCCCTACTTTAAGCAACTACATAACCTATAAACATGTGGGACAAAAATGGGAGAACCTGAGAGAATCCTACAGTTATGGGGTTAATGTACCATCTCCGCACAGAGAGCACCTAAGAATAAGTTCAAATCTGGATCGCTGAAGGTGCAAGATCATCTTCTCACCCACAAAGCTTTCCCCTAGAGCAAGGGTTCCAAACCGAGTGTCCGCAGACCCCTTGGTTAATGGTAGAGATCCAAGGCATAAAAAAGGTTGAGAACCCCTGCTCTAAAGATCAATCAAATGTCCAAAGAAGGAATACTGACATGCTTGGATCCTCAAAAACCAGGTGCATTTCTTAATTGGCACATACTATGGAAGAAATACTGCCCTGAGCTAGAACTGATTCGATTTTGTGTAATAATCTTCAATTTGCTTAGGTAAATGAAATAAAAGGAGCAGCTTGGATACAAAATCACCACTTGAATTTCTGAAGCATGGTGTTTGCAATGTTATATTAATTATCCAATAAAATTAAGCTCTGTAAATAAATAATCACGGAGATTAAGATTGTGTGTGCAAGTAATGTAAAATAATATAACAATGTGATTTTAATTTCAGCAAATGTTTGTCATTCATGTTTTCAGTAAATGAGATTTATTAGAGAAAAATGGATGTAAAACAATCAGATATTATGTTATTCCATAGTCCTTGTCAAATCAGTGGTGTAGAGGGGATGCTTTGCTGACACATTTTCTAGCTAGCTGATTTTCAGTGAGTAAAATATCAGATGAAAACTATAAAGGTCATAATATTGCAGACATATCATTAAGGATTAAAACATCACAATAAAAGCAGTATGGTAAAGGTCAGAGAAGACAGTACATTTCTTTAAGATGATTGAAGTGTTTTGAAATAGTGATCATAGACTAACAAGCAATTTTTGTTGACTTTCTCCATTACTAAATACCTTTCACTCCCTCATAGAAATGCAAATTGTTCAGTAGGACAGAGTATCAACCTCTTTGAAATACTATCATATCTCATTCAGCACTCTAATTCCAAGAGAGGATGTTTATTTTTATTCCCCAACCATGGCTACTCCCATGCAATGGTTACCTTTGTCAATGGCAAAATGTTTTGTGATGCATTTGAACATTGATTCTCAAATGCTTTTCTCTGTAAGTACTGGATCTGAGCATAAATTCCAGAACTTTCCTTTGCCTTTCCACATCTACTGAGTAGTAAGTCACTGATCTATCATGGCATCATTCATAATCAACTCATCTCCTTTTAAGAAAAACATCAGCTGAACTTGGCATTTAATACATTTTCACTTTTACTTATATTGTTGCTACAAGTAGAGAAAAAATGGGGCAAGTTACATTGATCAAATTTGAGTTAAATAGAAAATATGCCTAAAAAAACTAATTTAAAAAGGAAGAAAGTAAGTGAAAGACCAGTTGTACTTCTCAGTGATTATGTTCTATCCTTAACACCTTTTTAAGCAAATTTAGGTACTACTAAAGATGAGAGAGGTTTACAGTTTGGATCTATAATAAAATCAGCAAAATTCTGATTGCTAAAAAGTTAAGGCCACAATTAGGGGCTTCAAATGATCTTTTAGCCTCAGTATTTATGTACAAGTTTCAGGGTCCTTTCTGCTTTAGGACTGCAGAAAAGCTTCTGACTTCTGTGTGGGACTGTGTGGAACTACCCATCGACCAGGGCTTGGAAGAGTGGGTGAGCATGGGTCAATATTGTATCAGACTGTTCCTGGCCATGAATGAAAGTCACATTTATTGAGGTAGATCCAATTGTTCCTTTAAATAGCTACATTATCAGCTGGAAAATCAGGACCAGCATACATACACACACACCTACCTACCTAGTAGCTTGCCAAATAAATTACTATTAATGTCTCTCACAAACACAAGAAATTCTGCAGATGCTGAAAATCCAGAGTAACACACACAAAAAGCTAGAGAAACTCAGAGTGCAGCCAGGATCGATGGAAAGGAATAAAGAGTCAACATTTTGGACCAAGACCCTTCATCAGGACTAAAACATTGGCTCAGTATTCCTCTCCACACATATTAGTGTCCCTTGAAACCCTTTGGATACCATTTTACATGAACAAAATATTATGCAATAGGCATGGTTCAGTGATATAATTTCTGCCCTCAAGTTGGACAATTGTGGCATTCCAGATCTTTCATCACTAAATCTAAGCACTAAATCTAAACATTGCAGTACTAGGAGAGTGCTACACTGATATACACTAGAACTACGGGGTACAGATTTTTATTTTGTGTGAGGCAAGCCAGATTGAGAAGGTGCTGAGCTTCCTGGCAGGACCTCACCTTGCCATTTCCCACTGCTCTCCAACACTGGGCTCCTCATGGGGAGCAGCAACAGAGCACAAACTCACAGTAGGAACAAAAACCTCACAACAACATCACACTCAGCATATGCAACACCAAGGGATCGATTGTGGGCTTTAGGAAGGGGAAATCGGGAGAAAACACACCAGTCCTCATTGAAGGGTCAATAGTGAAAAGGTTAGGCAGTTTCAAGTTCCTGGGTATCAACATTGCGAGGATATATCCTGGCCCAAGAAGATTGTCACCAAAGACTTTAAAATTTGTCCAGTGGGGAGCATTCTGATTCACTGCATCACTCAAATGCACAGGATCAAAAGAGCCTGCAAAGGTTCAGTCATGATTGAATGGCAGAGCACACTCGATGGGCCAGATGGCCTAATTCTGCTCCAATGTCTTATTGTCCTATGGTCAGAGGGCTGTAGGCTCAGCCAGATCCATTATGGCACAATCTTCCTCCACTACTGAAGGAATCTTCAAAAAGTGGTGCCTTATTATGAAGCACCTATTATGAAGGACTCTCACTATTGGGATATGCCCACTTTTCAATACCATCATTGAGGAGGAGGTACAGAAGTCTGAATACCCACACTCAATATTTTAGGTACAGCTTCTTCCCCTCTTCCATCAGATTTTTGAATGGTCCATTAATACTGCTTCACTATTCCTCTTTTACACTATTCATTTATCATAACTTACAATAACTTTTATATCTTGCACTTCAATGTTGCCATGAAACAACAAATTTTACAATGTATGCCAGTAATAATAAACAGTAGGAAATCTGCCCACCAAATGTGTGCATGCTGAAGTTTCAAAGACTTCAGAGAGATGAGCAATTCCAGGGGAGACCAGCAACTTCCATATAATTTGTGCATTTTGTTTGAAGTTAACTAAATTAAATTAAGTGGATTAATTAAACCAAGCTCCAATATCAAACACAAATCAAACCCAATTTAATTCGGAAAACTGTGGGGTGGTACATTTTGGAAAGATAAATTAAGGTAGGTAAAGGATAAAGATAAAGATAAAAGACTAGCTTTATTTGTCACAAGTACATCAAAACATACAGTGAAATGTGTTGTTTGTGTCAATGTACAACATAGTCTAAGTAAGGATGTGCTGGGGGCAGATTGCAAATGTCGCCATACTTCCTGCACCAAAATAGCATGCCCACAACTTCTCCGGTTCTCTGTTTTCTTCTCACATTCTTAAGATGTTAGTAGGTTAATTGGCCATTGTAAATCATCCTGTGATTAGGTTAATGTTAAAATCAGTGGGCCGTTGGGCGGTGCAACGTGATGGCCCGGAAGAGCCTGTTTGGCGCTGTATCCTTAAATAAAATAATAAAATAAACTTACTAACCCATACATCTTTGGAATGGGGGGAGGACACAGGAACACCCAGAAGAAGCCTATGCAGACACAGAGAGAACGTACAAACTCTTTACAGACGGTGGTAAGAATTGAACCCTGATCACTGGTGCTGTATGTCGTCACACAACCTGCCATACGAGTATGCCGGCCATGCTGCACAATGTTGGTCGCAGTGAATGGTGGAGCCCTGGAGAGTGTTACAGAACAGAGGGATCTCAGAGTACAAGTGCATGGTTCCTTGAAAGTGGCTTTGAATGTAGAAAAACATGGGGAGGAAGGATTCTGGCATTCTGGTCTTAATCAGTCAGGGCAAGGAGTAAAAAGCTGGGATGTTATGCTGCAGTTGTGCAAGATAGTTCTGGGACTGCATTTGAAATATTGCATTCATGTTTGGTCACCATGCTATCAGAAAAATATCATTAAGGTGGAAAGAGTGAGAGGAGATTTATGAGGATGCTACTAGGTTATATGGGACTGAGTTATGAAGATAAGTTGAGCAGATTGGAACTGAATTCACTGGAGCATAGGAAACCGGTGGGTTTCACGTATCACCTGCCACCTTGTATTTCTCCCTCCCTTCCCCCCACCTTCCTACCCTGACTTCTCCCTTTCCCTTTCAGTCTTGAAGAAAGGTCTCAGCCCGAAACGTCAACTGTCTACTCTTTTCCATAGATGCTACCTGGCCTGCTGAGTTCCTCCGGCATTTTGTGTGTGTTACTCAGTTAGGAAATTTGGACGGCATGAACTAGTTGGGCCGAAGAGCCTATTTCCTCGCCTCATGACATTATTGCCCTGTGATTAAGTGCATTTAATTGTTTTAGGTGCTTTTGTTGTTTTATCATTTAACTGTATTTAATTCTTGAAAACATTTTAATAATTTTAATTACTGAAAACTTATTTCAGTATTTTAACAGTGTCAAAGTAAAGTCATTATCAAATTACGTTCGCATCACCATACACTACCCTGAGATTCATTTTATTGCAGGCATTCACAGGAGAACAAAGAAATGCAATAGAATCAATGAAACAAAGACTGACAGACAACCAATGTGCAAAAGACAACAATCTGTGCAAATACAATAAATAAATAAACAAACAAACAAACCCAAGAACATGGGTTGTCGAGTCATTGAAAGTGAGTGAGTTCATAGTTTGTGGTATTAGTTCTCAGATGAGGTGACTGAAGTTATCTCTGCTTGTTCAGGACCCTGAAGGTTGAAGGGTAATAGCTGTTCCTGAACCTGGCAGCGTGGGACCTCATGCTCCTGTACCTTCTTCCTAATGGTTATATATTTTTTAAAGTTTTTGAATGCTTATAAATGCCAGAGACTCTTGACAGAATTTTTAGGTGTTAATTTTGAAATCTGGGTCAGATGTTGGAGCATTTTTGCAGGTGGCACCTGCTCTTTCCAGTGGCAAGGCCTCACGTTCTGCAGTGGAATCTATATGGTGCAGGGCAGTGAAGAATCAGGAGATGACTCCTGAGATCAAGTTGCCACTCCAGCTCAGAGCATCACAGTGGAATGGTGATTTAGGTGTTTATCTGCTCATTTAGGCAAGACAGAACACATTACGCATCTTTGTATTAAACTAAGGTGCATCAATAACTTCTTTAAAGATCTTATGGGGCTTCTTTTCAAGAAGAACTGCGAAGTCCCTCCTGTCATTCTGTTTAATAAATATCCCTCAACTAATATCATTCTAACATTTTTTTTGCTCATATTACAGCAATTCTGAAATAACAGCAGCAAATGCCGTAAAAAGTCTGCAGGTCAGACAACATTCATGTAGCGAGGAAAGGCTAATATTTCAGGCCATTGACTTTTCATCAGAACGTACTCATTATCATTTTGCTCCTTTTGGACTTTGCTGCATATTAATTGGCTAGTGCTTTCCTAATATAATAATGATAATAATGGTCATACACAAATTGAGAGGTCCTAAATTTATTAGCAGCACTAAAAGAATGCAAGTCTGCATTCCATCTCACACTCCCCTCATTCCCCCCTCCCCAACTATTCTGGCTTAAAATGCAGGGTGTCTACTGAAAGAATGGCAACCAATTAAATCAGAAATGGAATTAAGTATGAAAGGGCCCAGTAGGATTTACTCTTCCGATTTGTCATTCCTCTATAAAACAGATGGTCACCAAATGCAACCTGTGCTACTGTTTCATTGCCGCTCTTCATATATTTTATTATGTTAGATCTTCTGTTATTTTCTTTATGGATAGTCCTTGATATTCTTTTGCTCTGGTGTTATATCTCTGTTAAATTTGATACTCTCTGTTCAGATGAGGATCTCAGTACATCTAAATATAGCTTGCAAATTGACTTTGTATTCCAGTGGTCAGAAAATTGTTTCACTATTAATCAAGTTCAGTAGCTATGCCAAATTTATTCTTAGGCTAAATTTATTTCTCTTATAAATTTATAGTTATAATGAGTCATCAGAAAATATACTTATAATGATGTTCACATTAAAGGCCAATTGGACTCTTGCATTAAAAGCACTCTTTGAAGGATGCTTAATGATAAAGGAAATTGAATCCCATTCTGGAAAGTTTACTATGACTACCCCTTAAAACAAACAATAATTTCCAAGGTCTTAATAGAGTATTCTTTTAATATTCTTTAACGAGAGACAAGTTACAGTGTATTATCGTTACTGATTAGAATAGCGCAGGTATTAAGTTGCATTTGCGCCAGTGTGGTATTTATTTAAAATTTACTTGGCTACAACCAAATGTATCTGATAGGTTGTACCTAATGTAAATGTACCTAATGAAGGGATCACTGCACTGCAGCAGAAAACGCTAATTTCTGGTAAAACTGAATGATTTATGTCATCAGACAAGTTATATTTGAATTCAATATTTGGTTCTAATATTTGTAAATGGAAAGAGAGTCAATATGACAAGGTTAACATATACATTTAGCTATAAACAATTAAAAGTAGATTTAACTATATTAATGAGTTTCCACTTTGTAGACTAAATTTTGCCGAAATCGAACGAGAGAAAAAAACTAAAATATACAGACATGTCCCAAAACCGAAATGGCATTGTCAGACACTATCGGGTTGTGTTCACAGGGCCAGCATTCCGCAGTTCCATCAACTATCTTGGGCAACAGTTCTGTAAGGTTCTAACAGTTCACAAGTTAGACCTTAGGCAGATAAAAGCTCTGAATGAGATTGTCTGGATATGCCGCCTAATGCGGTCCCGTCAATCGAGCTGATTGAGTTTAAACTGGAGTCTCCACTATCTGTTCGAAGAGGATTCTGAATACAATGGTGTGATTATTGCAAGAGACCGCTAGATCAGTGCAATGAATCTGGTTTGCCAGTCTGCTTTGCCAGCACAGGGAAAACAACCAAAGCCATGCCGTAGAATACAAATTATCTGTGTATAAAAGTCTGTTTTAAAAAGTGATACATCGGAACTGGTAACTGTGCCAAATTAAGTTGGCGTCAGTTTTGAATGAAACCGGGGCTCGGTTAAGGCACACCACTTGTGGATTGAATTATTCGTGAAACGACAACTCACTGGAGCTGCTTCTGAAACAAATAATTATGACCAACTAATGTTAAGTTGGTCTAAAACGTATTTCGCAATCACGGTTTCTTCACCGTTAAAATGTATTCAAAAGTTGAAATTTAGGATTGTGAAACTGCGTCAATAATGCGATGCATTCTAAAACGCTACGCTTCACTTTAAATGAAAGAATTGCCAATTACACATAAAGATGAATTTCAACACATGGGCAAATTATCTTTCCTTATTTTCAAGCCTAATAAGGGGCCGGTATCTCAAGCGGCCAAAAGAATGTAACGACACAAGTGGTTCGAACAAAAGAAGCAGGGATTGAATAGTAAAGAACTAAAACATTTAACAAAAGGATGGGATCTTACCATCTTCGTTTTCGTCAAAGACTGGTGTTTTATGGGAATGGTTTGCGCCCATATTCTTCCTCTTCCGCATACCCCGAGAATTCCGACCAGCTGTGAACAACAAGCATCCCACGGAAAACAAGACCACTCAGTAGAATAATTTCTGGACTGCTCCGACAGCAGGGCGCGGGCTCTTCACAGCTGAGTTGCAGCGATTGTACAAAAGGGTCCTTGCATTATCTCTACCCATTGCTTCCAGAATGAAGCAGCTAAATGACAACTTCTTATAAAGGGCAGGTCTACATAATATCGCCGCCAGCGTGGTAATGATAACGATCGGAGGTATACCTAAGCCACTGCAGGGAGCACTGGGGACGAGTGGTTACCGTTATATATTCGACTGGCCAATTAAAGGACAGCTGTACCCATGAACCTTCCCAGATGCGAACACAGAATATAGTGAGCTCGGGGGCTGTGCGTGACACGCTGGAATGCAAACCTCGAAGCCTCTAGCTTCCAGTAGTAGCAGATTTGCAAGTCACGGGAAAATGTGACTCTTCCCACTTTGCCAAGTTCCACTGGATTCAAAACTGAAGGAGTTAAACAGAAACCTCTGCGGTCTCACGTTTGTTGCTGAAGCAGTTCTTTACGCACAGCAACATTAAGCTTCCATGCACATGTTGTCATACCGTCACTCCTGGCAATATTCCTAGCCACCTGAAGTGGGGGCACTTCCCTTGTTCTGTTTTTTTTTATTATTTGAACTATTGAAGTCGCCTGCTGAATCTGAATACGCTGTGAAGATCGCTTTGGACAAATCAGACAGATGCTCACAGGATACAGGCTTACGCTAATTAACACTATACAGTGCTTCCTAAAACAACACAGTGACAAGCATACAGTACTGGGAGCAAATGTTTTTGTGGGATGAACCATTTCAATAATTAGTTCCACATCTGGAATTGTCAGTAAACAACAACAGAAATAAACTACCCGCAACACTAATTTGAATTCAGTAGCGGCCGTCAATATTATCAGTATTATGTTATCAAATGCCGTCAATGTTATCAATATAACATCTGTGCTCGTTGAGAAGTCTGGTGTGACGTACTTTAATTCGCCTCAGAAGTATCGAAGAAAGTAACTCCCTACCTAAGCAGTTAAATCGGGGAAATTTTCAAATCGTAGCAGTGTTTTCCCAAAGCAAATACGTTTTCTTTCTTTTTGGAGCCGTAGTTAAATATTGTGCATAGGAAACAGACGGATGTTCGAAAATGAATAATCGAGCGAGGCAGAACTTAATTTATTTGCACATGTGCAGCTCCTAAATCCACTGCTTCAATAGTACCGCTGTAATTCGTCGTCTCAATTTGCATTTTAATTACATAACACAGACAGGGTTTCTTTTAAAAATTAAGAGTCTGCAGCTCTCCTGGCCGTGTTTTGTAATTTCCCTTAGTTGGAAGTGGGTCGCAGGTGTAACAGTGGGTACTGTTGAAAGACAATATAATTGAGGGTTGGAGTTGGTGCCTGCAGTCATATCGAGGAATTCAGCGAAATGAAACTTCCATGCAAAGTGCTAAGATTAAGACTGGCCTGCACAATGCACAATTTAAACTCATTAAATTCTGATTTAGATTGGTTTATTCTCACATCAACCTGGGCACGTTGAATTAAGAGTCCAAGATGGAAAGGGATGACAAGGTGATTAATGCAGACGTTTGATTACATTCTGGTAGTAGGTATTCTTGCGGTTGGTCCTAGGGGCTTTCAAGCTCCTGTATCTTCTCTCTGAAGGTAGAGGACAGAAAAGGGAATTGCAAGAGTGGAAGGTATCCTCGACTGTACCGTTAAACTTCCTAAGCGAACACAGCCTGGAGGCAGACTAGGTGGAAGGAATTAGATATAGGTAATTGGTTAATTATTGTCACAGGCACCAAGATACAGTGAAAAGCATTGTTTTGTATGCCATCCAACCAGAAAAGTGTTGAGCCTGTCATAAATTGGACTGTTTGCCATTCTTTGCAGGTTCTGTCAGTCCAGAGCAGAGAGGTTACCATACCAGACTGATATATATTGAGTAGATCTCTTCTGTTCCAAAACTCTGAAAACCTTTGAGCCATATTCTCATACAATATTGAAAGAAACTATGCCAGTTCTCAGAGCAATCCCACCAATGCAACTCCCCCACCTATTTCCCTGTGGCCTATGGGTGATACAGTTCAGCAGAGCTGCTGCCTCGCAGTTCCAGTTCTGAGGTCATGTGGAATATGCATGGTCTGCGTCTGATGCATGGATTTGTCTGTGTGCCCCAGTTTCCTCCCACGTGCCAAAGATGCGCTGGTTGGTAGGTTAATGGGCCTTTGCAGATTGCCTGGTGTTTAACTGTGTTGTAGAATCTGCAGATTATTGATGAAGTTTTGGAAGAGAAAATTGGATTTGTGTGGGATTACTGAAAATAAACACTTGATAGTCAGCACAAACTTGATGGGTCTAGGGGTATGTTTCTTTATCTATGATTCTTAATCCATAACCCACAATCTCTCAGCATAGGTGCACCACAAGGCTAGGTGTTTAGTCCCCTGCTCTACTCACTTTACACTTACGATTGTGTGGCTAAGCACAGCTCCAAAATCATATTTAAGTTTGCTGATAACATCATAAGCATAGGCCAAATCCAAGGTGGTTTCAAATCGGCATATAGGAGGGAGAATGAAAATTTGTCTGAGTTGTGCCACAACAACCTCTTCCTCAATGTCAGCAAGACAAAGGAGTTGATTATTGACTTCATGAGGAAACCAGAGGTCCATGAGACAATCCTCATCAAGGGACTAGAGGTGGAGAGGGTCAGCAACTTAAAATTCCTCAGCGTTATCATTTCAGAGGACCTGTCCTGGGCCCAGCTCGCAAGTGCAAGTACAAAAAAATGCACAGCAGCAGCTCTACGTTTTTAGAAGCTTGCAACAATTCAACATGACATCTATAACTTTGACTAACTTCTAATGACCTGTGTGTGATGGAGGGTATATTGATTGTCTGCATCACAGCCTGGTATGGAAACATCAATGCCCTTGAATGGAAATTCCTGCAAAAAATAGTGGATACAGTCCAGTCTATCACAGGTAAAGCCCTCTCCACCATTGAGCACATCTACATGGAGTGCTGTCACAGGAAAGTAGCATCCATCATCAGGGACCCCCATCGCCCAGGTCATTCTTACTTTTCCCTGTGGCTATTAGGAAGAAGGTACAGGAGCCTCAGGATTCACATCACCAGGTTCAGGAACAGTTATTGCCCCTCAACCATCAGGCTCTTGAACCAAAGGGGATAACTTCACTCAATTTCACTTGCCCATCACTGAACTATTCCCACAACCTTTGGTCTCATTTTCAAGGACTCCTCATCTCATGTTCTTGATATTGCATTTCTATTTATTCTTATTTTTCTTTCTTTCTCTTTACATTTGCACAGTTGTTGTCTTTTGCGCACTGGTTGTCTGCCCTGTTAGTGCAGTCTTTCATTGATCTATTATGGTTATTGGATTTATTAAGTATCACGGTCTGGTCCGTTGACTCCTCATTTCAGTTAATTTCCTTTTCCCCGTGTTCTACCGAACTCCTTGATTAGGGTACCTGATGCTCATCTGAACCAGAAGCATAAAGACTCCGGCTTACATCTACTGGGCACTGGACTCTCACCTGAGCCAGTGCTGCAATGCACGTTCTGGGCCGCTGACAATAGCGGACTCTAAGTTGCTTTGGTGCCTGGGGTTGCTTTGGGAATTCTGTCTCTTTGTGTTCGGCTAAGTGATTGCTGGCCGTTTGCTGTTTCATGTGCTACCCCGTATCAAGTTAGGAATTGTCTGTCATTGTTGGTTTTGTTGTCTCATGTCCAGCTGAGGATTGCAGGCCGTTTGCCACTACTCCGAGTCATGATACGAATTGTCTGTGGTTGTTTGGCTTTGTAGGCTCCGTGTCCAAGTCCAAGTCCAAGTTCTGTGTCTGAGTTCAAGTCCAGGCTCCGTGTCTGAGTTCAAGTCCAGACTCTGTGTCCAAGTTCAGGCTCTGGGACCAAATCCAGGCTTCATGACCAAATCCAGGCTTTGTGTCCAAGTCCAGGCTCCATGACCAACCTCCAGGTCCTGGCTCCTCCAGTTTGTTGTTCCAACAGTCATGTCCACATAGGCATCTAATCCTCGCTCTCTGGCCTTCTTTACATCTGTTAGTAAACACACTTCTGTTAATGTTACCTATGTGTCGGTGTCCTGAACTTCAGTCCACTCCCTACGCCCTTGTAACAATTAAGTATGCCTGCAAGAAAACAAATCTCAGGATTGTATATGGTGACATACATGAACTTTGATAATAAAGTTACTTTGAACTTTGAATTTATATCACCATCAACTCTACTTCTCCTGTCACCAACTTACACTTAATGTAATTTACAGTAGCCAGTTAATTTACTGTAGCCAATTAGTACATCTTTGGGTCTAGGAGGAAACCTGAGGAAACATACAGCCAGAGGTAGAATGGACTAACATCACACAGACAGCAGCAGAGATCAGGATCAGATCTGAGTTGTGTGGAGCTTCTGGCTACTGTAGAAATTACAGAAGTTGCAATTTAAACATTTCTTTATCGCCTATGTGGACACAGTGAATGATGCCAGTGTCTATTGTCCATTCCTATCTGAGTAAACTGCCACCACAACAATGAGTGAAAGGACCCATACAATTGGTATTGGATTTATTATTGGCACATGGACTGAGGAAGAGTAAAAAAAATGTTCTGAATGCCATCCATATTGATTATTTCACAACATACTGTAAGCACATTGAGTTAGTACAAGAGGTAATCAACAACAGAATATAGAATAAAGTGTATGGTTAGGATTGCAGAGAAAGTGCATGTAGGTAGATAATAGGGTGCAAGGGCCATGTCAAGGTAGATTAAGAGATTAAGAGTTCATCTTGATCATGCATGTGGTCTGTTCAATAGCCATATAGCAGTGGGGCTGAAGATGTCCTTGAGCATTTTGAATTTGTTTTCAGGCTTTTATACTTTCTGCTTGTTGGGAGAGGGGACAAGAGAGAAAGCCCAGGGTGGGGAGGGATCTTTAATTATGTTGGCTGCTTTTCCAAGGTAGCAAGAAGAGTAGACAGTCCATGAAGAGAAGGCTGGTTTCCATGGCGTATTGAGCTATGTCCACAACTCTCTGCAACTTCTTGCAATCTTGGGCAGAGGAATTGCCACATCAAGCTGTGATACATCCAGGTAAGATGCTTTTTAGTGTACCTATAAAAACTGGTGAGGGCTTTCAGCCACATTGTTTAAGTACACTGTAACAAACTTACTGCCCTGAAGAACATCAGTGAATTGCTTCAGTGTCCTCAAGCTCTATATCTTTAATCATTTAAATTGGAATCCCCCAGGTTTTCTAGTGACTTCAAACTGCAAGTTTCTAAGGATCAATGGTCCAAAACTCTGCTTGCTAACCCAGTAACTTCATCATGGCACCTTACCATCCCACTCTGTGTCATTGCAAAAACCTTCCTTTGGAGTGACAACATCTGGTAAAACTGCCCTTGCACATCACCTGGATTCAAGTGGAGTTTGCACTTTCCAAAGGGTCTCGTTGATTGCACTCTTTTCCATTATGCTGTCTAGCCTGCTGAGTTCCACCAGCATTTCGTGTGTTGTTTTGTCCTATGACACATATGTTTCCTCCAAGTGCTGTGGTTTCCTCTCATGCCCCAAAGACAGGAAGGTTTGTATGTTAATTTAGCACTGTAGATGACTCCTACTGTTCAGGTGAATGGTAGAATCTGATGGAATTGATGGGAACGTAGAGAGGATAAAATGGATTAGAGCAGGATTATGTGAAACTGGTGTGTGATTGTTGGCACGAATGCAGTGGGCTACAGGGCCTTTTCCATATTTTATTACTCATCAGTCCAGACGCAAGGTCTCTGCCTGAAACATCGTATGTCCATTTCCCACCAATCAATGCTACCTCACCTGCTGAGTTCCTCCAGCATTTTGTCTTTTAACTCCAGGTTCCAGCATCAGCAGTTTTGTGCATTTCCTTAATCATTCTGACACTGACTCTAAAACATTTTATTGCCAGTTAAGTATTTTCAAAAATATATCAATATTTTATCACAGGAAATCCTGTGACCAATTTGCAAGCAGCAAGGTTACAAAGAACCACAAAACCCAGCAGTCCTGTGTGGAAATTTCCCAGCATCATGCTGTGTCCAGCTCTGTATGCCTTCTGTTCATTACCGTCTATGAGGCCAGTGCTGAAACAAGAGTTATTAAAGGATGTGTGGACCAATTCACTGAACTGGGGATTGTGAAGAAAAGAAATTCTATTTTTAAAGAAATTATTATATTTGGTTTAAGGTTTACAAATGCTGACCATTGTGGGCATGCTATGTTGGTGTACTGATTGTTAACGCAAATGACGCATCTTACTGTATATTTTGATATACAAGAGATTTATAAATAAATCTAAACTAACCCAATAAATAAAATACAATATTGTAGTTGATAATTAAATATTTTTAAATTGTTATTAGTAATGTTTTTAACCCCTTCAGAAGCATTTAACAAACTCTTTGATGATCAGCATTGCTGGGAGTATGGGTTTGCTTTGAGTCAATTATTTTCCAGGAAGTTCTATGTGTGGGGCGTTTTAAGGCCGACCCACATCATCTTACATTCCCTAGAGTTTAGGAAATAAAATGCTCTCCTTATAAAAGTCTTCCAGGGTTTGACAAGCTGAGGAGTTTAGAATTAAACCACAAGGACAAAAGAAGCAGGAGAAGAATTAGGCCATTCGGCCCATCAAGTCTGCTCAACCATTCCATCATGGCTGATTTATTATCTCTCAAAATCTCATTCCTCTTCCTTCTCCCTGTAACCTTTGACATCCTGACTAATCAGGAACCCGTTAACCTCTGCTTAGTATACTCAATAACTTAGTCTCCACAGCCATCTCTGGTAATGAATTCCACAGATTTGCTATCCTCCAGCTAAAGAAATTCTTCCTCATCTCTGTTCTAAATGGATGTCCCTTTATTCTAAAGCTATGCCCTTTGGTCCTAGACCTACCCACTATAGGAAACATCTTCTCCACAATCACTCTTTGTAGGGTTTTCGATAGTCTTCTAAACTCCAGTGAGTACACGCCCAGAGCCACCGAAAGCTCTGCATACTGTATGTTAACCCTTTTCATACCCAGAATAATTCTCGTGAACCTCCTCTGGACCCTCTCCAATGCCAGCCCATCTTTTTTCAGATAAGGTGCCTAAAACTGCTCACAATAATCCAAGAGCAATCTCACCAATGTCTTCTAAAGCATCAGAATAACATTAGGAGTCAAATCTCAGAAAAGGGGTAAGCTGTTTAGAATTAAGATGAAAAATGCGACGTCTGTGAGTATGGTGAATCTTCAGAATTTCCTACCCCACAGAGATGTGGTGGATAAATGTTTGAGTTCCTTCAAAACATAAATAGTAAAATGTATGGATATTAAGGGAATCAAGGGATCTGGGATATAGTCAAGAACATGGAACTCACATAGAAGATCAGTCTTGATCTTAATGAAGTGGCAAAATAAGCTGATGGCCTAGTCAATCCTATGTCCTTATGACAACACTTGAAATTTTGCCATTCAGCTTCAGGACTATCTGGGTCAGCAAATCGATTGTCTCAATCCAGAGAAGGTCAGTTTGGTTGTGTGGAGATTGGAGATGGTGACGCAGAAAGCAGGCCCACTTGTGAAGATGAAAACCATAGGATTATGAAGTATAGCAGGGTGAGGCAGAGTGAGAAAAGAACATGATTGAGTAATGGATAACTCCCTTCAAATAATGACCAAGAGCAGAAAGGAAGAAATGTGGAAGTGGGAACAGATGGAATACAAAAATCATCTATCACAGTGAATAGTAAACAATAATCAACACATAACCTGCTAGAGGAACACATCAGGTCTAGCAGCATAGATGAAATAAATTATTGATGTTTCAGGTCAAAACTCTGCTCTCCCATGGATTCTGCTTGACCTGCTGAGTTCCTTCACATGAGAATGTGTGTTGCTCTAGCCTAGAGTCCCTTGAGTCTCCAAGTCACCCACAATGCTTGTTTGCTGAAGCTTTGACTGGCAGTGGGGCTGAAAGCTTTGAATATGAATTTATCCTCAGGCATACTGCTCCTTCTCCCATCCCAACTCCCTCTCAGCTCTACTGATTTAGTATTATGTAGCCCAAGATATGTCTCTTGAAATTCTTGTGACATTCAACAGTATTGCTCACACAATCAAAGACAAAACTTTCAAAATTTAAATGTTTAAGGTCTGTCCTTATTTCTCTTTTGAATCAATCATAGCCTTAGTATGCACAGCTTTGACCTCAATATTAGTTACAATGCATGCCTTACTTCTATATGTGAGTTCATGCTAATCACTGCAAGCCATGACCTGTAATGAATAAAGACCCTGGAGACAGCGTGTGCTGAGGCTAGCAGCCTGTCTAAGTGTGTGAGGGACTGGGTGGAAAAGAGGTGAGTTTTGCTCCTGCTGTCTTACTTTGCTGCTTCTGCTGCATGTGTTGTTCTACTGAATATTGTGGGCATGCTATGCTTGTGCTGGAATATTTGGTGGCACTTGCATGCTTTTCCCAGCATATCCTTGAGTGTATTAGTTTTAAAAGAAAGAAAAAAATTTCGTATGTTTTGATGTACGTGTGATAAATAAAGCTGAATCTGAATCTAATCTGAGTTCTGGACCTCAGTCAGTTTCCATTCATTTAATACCAAGTATCTGTTGACTGCTGAGACTGCATCATCACTTTACACCTCATCCCATGAGCGTAAAGTTGAAACCGGGCTTTGATGTATTAAGTGAGGAGGCAAGGCTGCAGCTGATTAATTTCATTGCAAGTAAACGTAAAGATTGGACCAAAGAAGATAGATTAATCACTGAAATAAATAGCCAAGGATAAATAATAACCATAAAGGGGGATTACCCTTTATTCCATAACCCTTTATTAACCCCTTTATGGTTATTATTTATCCTTGGCTATTTATTTCAGTAAAGGGTAATGGAATATTCATTTATAAACAGTTAGTACTATAAAATACATATATGCAGTTTTGGTATCGAGAAAAAACTGTGACCAAGTCATATCTGAAATTTTAAAAAATACCTGAGATATTCAGCAGATCTGTGAAGAGAGAAACAAAATTAGCCTTTCAGGTCAATGACATTTTGGCATCTTCAAGTTTGTTGCTTTTTAGTTGTTGTTAAACCATGCTTGCTGTACTCTACAGATCTATGAATCCTCACATAAGTAGAAAGATATTACCACAAGAAATTGCCGACAGTTGCGAACACAACTCGATCCATCATACAAGCCAGCCACCTCTCCATTTTCTTTGTCTGCACTTCCCGCTAACTTGGGAAAGCAGGAATATTAATCAAGGGCCCCTCCCACCCTGTCATTCTCTATTCTCCTCTCTCCCATTGGACAGAACATTCTAAGGCTAGAGAGTGTGAGGTACCAGGCTTCTATTCTGCTGTTATCAGACTCTTTAATGGACCTCTCATATGCCAGAAGATAAACGCTTGATCTTCTGATCTATCTCATCTGTGTTGTCATGTTCATCACACTTCATGTGTCTACCTGCATTACTTTTTCTTCATAAATCTAACAGGATATTCTTTTATTGCCTTGACCTACTTATGTGAGGAATATTCTGTCAAGATGGCATGCAAACAAGAAGTTTTTCTCTGTATCTGGGTACATGTGACAATAATAATCCAATACCAATACAAGATGTCAAAGAGTTCAAATGTGAGAAGCAATTATGTAATTCACACTTGTATTTCTTGGAATGGATCAGGGTAAAGTGACGATTTGATTGAACCTGTTAGCCTAGGTGGACAGCAAAAAAGAGCTATTGATGGGAACTTTAAAATAGACTCAAAACTCACAAGCTATTGCTGCAATGCTTGTGTGAAATATCTCAAACCCACTGTGATACTAAACTGGTTTTAGTGCAATTAATGGACTCCATAGACATTTTATCCATAATGACAAGCCTTTTTCGATTTTTAAGCAAGTTTGGAAGTTTCCACCTTCCTGATTCTATGAGGGTGTAAGTGAGCAGACTAATGAGAGATTTTGCCACGGTGCAGAAAGCAATGCCCCATTGTTCTGGTGTGGGGCATCACCATCAGGAACAGTAAAAATGTGATAATCTGGTAATACTGGGGTTTTGGTGGTGGATTAGTAGAATTTCAAATAATTGTATATTACTCGTTTAATACACTAACACAATTATAATATGCTCTTTAAAGATGTCACACAGCAACAACAACAAAAAAATCAAACATGGAAAGAATTAGAAGGAGCACCCAATGAATTTCAGGAGAGTGTGGGGAAAAGGATCTCAATGTATTTCAATGAGCATGAGAAACAGGGCCTGGTGATTTTAACGTGACACTGTAAAAATCACCTGACCAGCCAGATACAAAACCATTTGGATTTCCAAACAATCGGGTAGCAGATTATGGAAGTTCTATCGATCTGTAGAGAACAACCAAACAGACGAAAGAGGGTGCGGACTATACTACCTACAGTGCTTGTAAAAAGTATTCACCCTCCCCCTTGGAAGTTTTCATGTAGTATTGTTTTACAACAGTGGATATAATTTGGCTTGTATTGGCATTGATCAACAGAAAACATCTCTTCTGTGTCAAAGTGAAAACAGATCTCTATAAAGTGATTTAAATTAATAACAAATATAAAACACAAAATAATTAATTACATAAGTATTCATCCCCTTCAAGTCGGTATTTAGTAGATGCACCTTTGGCAGCAATTACAGCCTTGAGTCTGTGTGGATAGGTCTCTATCAGCTTTGCATATCTGGACACTGCAATTTTTCCCCATTCCTCTTTACAAAACTGTTCAAGCTCTTCAGATTGCATGGGGATCATGAGTAAACAGTCCATTTTAAGTCCAGCCACAAATTCTCAGTTGGATTGAGGTCTGGACTCTGACTTGGCCATTCCAGGACATTAACTTTGTTATTTTTAAGCCATTCCTGTTTAGCTTTGGTTCTATGTTTGGAGTCATTGTCTTGCTGGAAAACAAATCCTCTCATCAGTCGTAGTTCTCTTGCAGACTAAATTAGGTTTTCCTCCAGGTTTTCCCTGTATTTCGTTGCATTCATTTTATCCTCTACCTTCATAAGCCTTCCAGGGCCTGCTGCAGTGAAGCATCCCCACAGCATGATGCAGCCTGATAGGGATGGTATGCTTTTGATGATATGCAGTGTTTGGCCTGTCAAACATAGAGTTTAGTCTGATGACCAAAAAGCTCAGTTTTGGTTTCATCAGACCACAGAACCTTCTTCCAGCTGACTTCAGACTCATATATGCCTTCTGATAAACTCTCGCCGAGATTTCATGAGAGTTTTTTCAACAGTGGCTTTCTTTTTGCCACTCTCCCATAAACATGCAATTGGTGAAGCATCCAAGCAGCAGTTGCTGTATGTGCGGTCTCTCCCATCTCAGACACTGAAGCTTGTAACTGCTTCGGAGCTGTCATAGGTCTCTTGGTAGCCTCCCTCACTCATCCTGTTCTTGCACGGTCACTCAGTTTTTGAGGATGGCCTGCTCTAAGCAGATTTACAGCTGTGCCATATTCTTTCCATTTCTTAATGATTGACTTAACTGTACTCCAAAGGATATTCAGTGACATGGAAATTTTATTGTATCCATCTCCTGACATGTGCTTTTCAATAATCTTTTCACAGAGTTGCTTGGAGTGTTCTTTTGTTCTCATGGTGTAGTTTTTGCCAGGATACTGACTCACCAGCATTTAGACCCTTGAGATACAGGTGTATTTTTACTACAATCAATTGAAACACCTGACTGCACATAGTTCTCCAAAAGAAGATCTCCATTTAACCAAATATGTGACCTCTAAAGCCAATTGGCTACACCAGTGATGATTTAGTATGTCTATCATTACTTAGTTCTTTGAACATTTCATAAGCTTTTCTTTTATTCTTGAATAGATTTACAACAGCCTTTGTACACCACAGCTCCTGTACCCTACTATCCTTTCCCTGTCTCATTGGAATGTACCTATGCAGAACTCCACGCAAATAGCCCCTGAACATTTGCCACATTTCTTCCGTACATTTTTCTGCGAACATCTGTTCCCAATTTATGCTTCCAAGTTCCTGCCAGATAGCCTCATATTTCCCCTTACTCCAATTAAACACTTTCCTAACTTGTCTATTCCTATCCCTCTCCAATGCTGTGGTAATGGGGATAGAATTGTGATCACTATCTCCAAAATGCTCTCCCACTTAGAGATCTGATACCTGACCAGGTTCATTTGCCAATACCAGATCAAGTACAGCCTCTCCTCTTGTAGGCTTATCTACATATTGTGTCAAGAGACCTTCCCGAACACACCTAACAAACTCCACCCCATCTAAACCCCTCGCTTTAGGGAGATGCCAATTGATATTTGGGGAATTAAAATAGTTAAGCAATCAATTATTTTGTGTCTTATATTTGTGATCAATTTAGATCACTTTGTAGAGATCTGGTTTCACTTTGACATGAAAGAATCTTCTCCTGTAGATCAGTGTCAAGAAAGCCAGATTAAATCCACTGTGGTTCAATGTTGTAAAACAGTAAAACATGAAAACTTCCAAGAGGGGTGAATATTTTTTTATAGGCACTGTACACCGGAGGTTTTGTATAGTTTATGCTCTTTGAAATATTAATGGGTTAATTCATTTGCAAGTTAGCAAGAGGGTAAATTTTTAAAACCAAATACAAAACATATTTTGAAAACCTGTCCTTCGAGCTTCTCTTATTCCTTGAATTATCAGAATTTCAAATTTATTTTTTATTTACCTTTTTATTATTTATATAGTTCATTTTAATTGCGCAATTCCACTAAATACGCATTATCCCACAGGATTTTAATTTCAAAATGATACGTTTTGCGATTCTCTGCCCCTCAGCCAACTGGCTCTTGAGCCAGAGGGGATACCGGGAGCACATTGGAGTCACTTACCTGCTGAACAGAGCCCAATCCCATTTGTATAAGCAGGGCGGCACTCTGACAATCATGTTTTTTTGATTTCTCAAGTGCCTTCAATGTCATACAGCCCTCATTGCTGGGGGTAAATCTCCATTCAATGAAAATTGGCAGTTCCATTGTATCCTGGATAATGGACTGGCAGACCATGGTTTGTGTGGCTTCAGACCTGTGTATCAGACGTGGCTATAAACAGTATTGGGG
Source organism: Mobula birostris (assembly GCF_030028105.1). Taxonomy (NCBI): domain Eukaryota; kingdom Metazoa; phylum Chordata; class Chondrichthyes; order Myliobatiformes; family Myliobatidae; genus Mobula; species Mobula birostris. Next base: position 156,317,569 of record NC_092373.1, read on the forward strand.
CCCCACAGGGGACTGTAGTGGATCCCTTCCTGCTTAAGCAACACACTTAAAAGTTGCTGGTGAACGCAGCAGGCCGGGCAAAATCTCTAGGAAGAGGTACAGTCGACGTTTCGGGCCAAGACCCTTCGTCAGGACGGTCTCGGCCCGAAACATTGACTCTACCTCTTCCTAGAGATGCTGCCTTGCCTGCTGCGTTCACCAGCAACTTTTAAGTGTGTTGCTTGAAATTCCAGCACCTGCAGATTTCCTCCTGTTTGTCCTTCCTGTTTACCCTTTATACCTTGGATTTTAGATATAATGTCAAGTCAAGTCATCTGCAGAAACTTTTTGATGACTCAGCAGTAATTGGGTGTATAAAGGGAGAACGGAGGGATGGATCTAGGGTCCTGGTGGAATACTTAGTCCAATGATGCAAGCTGGATCATCCTCATTTCAACATTAGTAAGACAAAGGAGATGGTGATGGTGATTTTAACATGCAAGTTGATTGGGAAAATCAGGTTGGTAATGGATCTCAAGGGAGTGAGTTTGTTGAATGACTAAGAGATGGCTTTTTAGAGCAGTTTGTCATTGAGCCTACCAGGGGAACAGCTATACTGGATTGGAAGTTATGTAAATGAACCGAAGATGATTAGAGAGCTTAAGGTAAAAGAACCCTTAGGAACCAGTGATCACAATATGATTGAGTTCCACCTGAAATTTGATAGGGAGAAAGTAAAGTCTGATGTAGCAGTATTTCAGTGGAGTAAAGGAAATTACAGTGGTATGAGAGAGGAGTTGGGCAAAGTAAATTGGAAGGAACTGCTGGCAGATATGTCAGCAGAGCAGCAATGGAGTACGTTTCTGGGAAAAATGAGGAAAGTGCAGGACACGTGTATTCCAAAAGTGAAGAAATACTCAAATGCCAAAACAGTACAACTGTGGCTGACAAAGGAAGTCAAAGCTAATGTAAAAACAAAAGAGAGAGCATACAACAAAGCAAAAAATAGTAGGAAGATAGAGGATTGGGAAGTTTTTAAAAACCTACAGAGAGCAGCTAAAAGAATCATTGGAAGGGAAAAGATGAAATATGAAAGCAAGCTTGCAAATAATATCAAAGTGGGTAGTAAAAGCTTTTTCAAGTATGCAAAAAATAAAAGGGAGATAAGAGTGAATATAGGACCGCTAGAAAATTAGACCAAAGAGATAATTGTGGTTGCCAAAGAGATGGTAGATAAACTAAATGAGTATTTTGCATCACTCTTCACTGTGGAAGACACTAGCAGTGTGCCTGATGTTGTAGTGGGTGAAAGAAGAGAAGTGAGTGCAGTTACTGTTACAAGGGAGAAGGTTCTCAAAAAGCTGAAAGACCTAAAAGTACATAAGTCACCCGGACCAGATGAACTGCTCTCTAGGGTTCTGAAAGCTGTAGCATTAGAGATTGTGGTGGCATTAGAAATGATCTTTCAAAAATCATTGGAATCTGGCATGGTGCCAGAGGACTGGAAAATTGCAAATGTCACTCCACTCTTTAAGAAAGGAGGAAGGCAGCAGAAAGGAAATTATAGTTAGCCTGATGTCAGTGGTTGGGAAGATGTTAGGGTCAATCGTTAAGGATGAGGTGCTGGACTACTTGGTGACACAGGACAAGATAGTACAAAGTCAGCATGGTTTCCTTAAGGGAAAATCCTGTCTGACGAACCTGTTGGAATTCTTTGAGGAGATTACAAGTAGGATAGATAAAGGGGATGCAGTGAATGTTGTAAATTTGGACTTTCAGAAGACCTTTGACAAGGTGCCACACATGTGGCTGCTTAACAAGTTAGGAGCCCGTGGTATTAAAGAAAAGTTACCAAGATGGTTAGAACATTAGCTGATTGGGAGAAGGCAGTGAGTGGGAATAAAAGGATCCTTGTCTGGTTGACTGCCAGTGACTAGTGGTATTCTGCAGGGGTCGGTGTTGGGACCACTTCTTTTTATTCTGTATATAAATGATTTAGATGATGAAATAGATGGCTTCGTTGCCAAGTTTGCAGATGATATGAAATTGGTGGAGGGGCAGGTGGTGTTGAGAAAACAGGTAGGATGAAGGAGGACTTAGACAGATTAGGGGAATGGACAAGAGAGTGACAAATGAAATATAATGTGGATGCGGTGAGGACTTACAAGTACCTGGAGGTGCACCTGGATGACAGACTTGAGTGGACCACCAACACAAAAGCTGTGTACAAGAAGCGCCAGAGTCACCTCTACTTCCTGAGGAGACTGAGGTCCTTTGGAGTTTGCAGGCCTCTCCTTCACATGTCCTACCAGTCTGTTGTCGCCAGTACAATTTTCTATGCGGTGGTGTATTGGGGCAACGGCATCAACATGGGTGATGTCAACAGGTTCAATAAACTGATTAAAAAGGTTGGCTTTGTTATAGGAGTTAAACTTGAAACACTGGAGACTGCGGTAGAACAAAGGACCCTATGGAAAATCTTGGCAATTCTGGACAATGTATCTCACACTCCACTTGCCTCCTTGGTTGAACAGGGGAGCACTTTCAGTAATGGACTAAGACAACTGTACTGGTCCACAGAGCAGTATATGAGGTCCTTCTTATCTTCGGCCATTAGGTTCTATAACGAGTCAAACTACAGTCGGGGAAGTAATGACACCCCTCCTGTTAGACTGTTTGAGGTAACTTATTTTTTAAACTTTCTTACTTCTCTTCTAATAGTTGTATATTTGTATATCTGTACATTTGTAATGCTTCTGTGACACTGTAATTTCCTTTGGGATCAATAAAGTACCTAACCGTATATCTATTTTTCTAGCTCATCTCATCACTGAACTGTTTCCACAACCTGTGGACTCACTTTCAAGGAATCTTCATCTCATATTCTTGATGTTTATTGCTTATTTAGTTATTAAAAAAATCTAGTGCTTTCCCAGCATATATGACAAATGAACTCTTCTCAGTCTTCCAGCCCAATAATAATTGTAATGGTTATAATCGATACCTGTACCCAGCTGGAAGTCCAAGAAGAGTTGATTCGTATTTAATTATTGTTACTTATTTTTCTTTCTTTTTATATTTTCACAGTTTATTGACTTCTGCACATTGGTTGTTTGTCTGTCTTATTTGTTGTGGTCTTTCATTGATTCAATTGTGTTTCCTGTATTTACCATGATGCCTGCAAGAAAATTAATCTCAGGGTTGTATATGTACACTGATAATAAATTTACTTTGAACTTTGGACAGAGCGCCAAAGATGGCGGCACCCAGCTTGATACATGAGTGATTATTTTCCCTTTGTCATCAATCAGAGATCAAGAATGAGAGAAGAGGTGACTCACACAGGTCGATGAGTATGCATTAACAAGCTGTGCTTCATGGGAGTTTTGGCATTTGAACAGTAGCCAATCAGAGATTGGGATTCATTAGCAAGAGCAAATAAAAATAAGGCAGGGGCAAACGGAATGGCCTTTGCTGAAGTGGACAGTGTTGGAGTCGGGGTTTGAAGCTTTAGATCTTCGAGGCTTCAGTATGGAGAGTCTTGAGTGGGAGCAGTGAAAAGCTGTAGTTAGTTTTTTTTAGTTTGCCCTCCACCCCCCCTCACTTTATCATTGCACAGTTAGGCAGTAGAGATGCCAGGCAAGATAGTTGAATAGTCCCCTTGCAGGATGTGGGAAGGCAGGGAGACCTTCAGTGTCCTGATGACTTCCCCTGCAAGAAATGCATCCAGCTGCAGCTTCTAATATTCCACGTTAAGAAGATTGAGCTGGAACTCGATGCAATCCGGATCATTCCAGACGCTGAGGGGGTGACAGACAGAACATATAGAGAGGTAGTTACACCCAAGGTGCAGGTCACAGGAAATTGGGTAATAGTCAGGATAGTGAGAGGGGTTAAGCAGCCAGTGCAGAGTACCCTGTGGCCATCCTCCTCAACAACAGGTATATCACCTTGAATACTTTTGAGGGGAGAGGATGACATAGCAGAAGAAAGTCACAGTGGTCAGGTCTCTGACACTAAGTCTGGCTCTGAGGCTCAGAAGGGAAGAGGGAAGAAGAGGCAAGCTGTGGTGATAGGGGATTTTTAGGGGAACAGAAAAGAGGTCTGTGTGTGAGAATGAGATTCCCCAGATGGTATGATGCCTCCCAAGTGCCAGGGTATGGGACATCTCAAATCGAGTCCTTAGCGTTCTTAAGTGACAGGGTGAGCGGCTAGGGGTCGTGGTCCATCTAAGTACCAATGACATAGGTAGGAAAAGGGATGAGGTTCTGCAAAAAGCGTTCAGGGAGTTAGGTGTTAAATTAAAGGACAGAACCTCCAGGGCTATGATCTTAGGATTGCTATCTGTTGTTCCATGTGCTAGTAAGGCCAGAAATATGAAGATCATATAGCTTAATATGTGGCTAAGGAGTTGATGTAAGAGGGAGGGCTTCAGATCTCTGGATCATTAGGCTTGCTTCCAGGGAAGGTGGGACTTGTGCAGAAAAGACAGTTTGCACTTAACTGGAGGGGACTAATAGAAACATAGAAAAACTACAGCACAATACAGGCCCTTCAGCCCACAATGCTGTGCCAAATATGTACTTACTTTAGAAATTACCTAGGGTTACCTATAGCCCTCTATTTTTCTAAGCTCCATGTACCTATCCAGAAGCCTCTTAAAAGACCCTATCGTATCCGCCTCCACCACTGTTGCCGGCAGCTCATTCCACACACTCACCACTCTCTGAGTAAAAAACCTATCCCTGACATCTCCTCTGTACCTACATCCAAGCACCTTAAAACTGTGCCCTCTTGTGCTAGCCATTTCAGCCCTGGGAAAAAGCCTTTGACTATCCACATGATCAATGCCTCTCATCATCTTATACACCTCTGTCAGGTCACCTCTCATCCTACATCGTTCCAAGGAGAAAAAGCCAATTTCACTCAACCTGTTCTCGTAAGGCATGCTCCCCAATCCAGTCAACATCCTTGTAAATCTCCTCTGCATCCTTTTTATAGTTTCCATATCCTTCCTGTAGTGAGGTGACCAGAACTAAGCACAGTACTCCAAGTGGGGTCTGACCAGGGTCGTATATAGCTGTAACTTTACCACTCAGCTCTTAAACTCAATCCCACAGTTGACGAAGGCCAATAAACCATATGTCTTCTTAACCACAGAGCCAACCTGCGCAGCAGCTTTGGGTGTCCTATGGACTCAGACCCTAAGATCCCTCTGATCCTCTACACTGCCAACAGTCTTACCATTAATACTATATTCTGCCATTATATTTGACCTACCAAAATGAACCACCTCACACTTATCTGGATTGAACTCCATCTGCTACTTCTCAGACAATCCTATCGAAGTCCTGCTGTAACCTCTGACAGCCCTCCACACTATCCACAACATCCCAACCTTTCTGTCATCAGCAAATTTACTAATCCATTCCTCCACGTCCTCATCCAGGTCATTTATAAAAATCATGAAGGGCAGGGGTCGCAGAACAGATCCCTAGGGCACACCACTGGTGACCGACCTCCATGCAGAATATGATCTGTCTACAACCACTCTTTGCCTTCTGTGGGCAAGCCAGTTCTAAATCCACAAAACAATGTCCCCTTGGATCCAATGCCTCTTCATTTTCTCAATAAGCCTTACATGATGTACCTTATCAAATGCCTTGCTGAAATCCATATACACTACATCTACTACTCTACCTTCATCAACATGTTTAGTCACATCCTCAGAAAATTCAATCAGGCTCGTAAGGCATAACCTTTGCCTTTGTCAAACCCATGTAGTCTATTCCTCATCATATTATGCCTCTCCAAATGTTCATAAATCCTCCCTTTTAGGATCTTTTCCATCAATTTACCAGCCACTGAAGTAAGTCTCGTTGGTGTATAATTTCTTGGGGTACCTCTACTCCGTTTCTTGAATAAGGGAAAAACATCTGCAACTCTCCAATCCTCTGGAACTTTTCTTGTCCCCATTGATGATGCAAAGATCATTGTCAGAGGCTCAGCAATCTCCTCCCTCACTTCCCACTGTAGCCTGGGGTACATCTCGTCCGGTCCTGGAGACTTATCCAACTTGATGCTTTCCAAAAGCTCCAGCACATCCTTTTTCTTAATGTTTATACGCTCAAGCTTTTCAATCCACTGTAAGTCATATCTTAGTGGAAAGGTTTACTAGAACTGTACAGGGGAACTGAGGAATAAGAAACCATCATTTAGAAAATAGACTACGCCTTTATATACTTCCCTGCACTATCATCCTTCTGCCACATATATGCCTATTCTCCCAGCCTGTCTGTTCCTCTGATTTAGAGGAACAAATTTGTAGAAAGATCACAGACTGTTGCATGAAGCATAAGGTTGTGATGGTAGGTGATTTTAACGTTCCAGATATTGACTGGAACTCCCATACTGTAAAAGAATTGAATGGGAAAGAATTTGTCAAATGTATTCAGGAAAATTTCCTTAATCAGTACATAGAAGTCCCAAGGAGAGAGTGTGCAATACTTGAGAAAGGGTTTATTTTTTCCCAGTGTATATGACACACTGGGCTTCCAGCCGAGTCCAGGTGCTGATTTTAACGGATTGAAGATTGAGAAGAGTTTGTGTGCAATACTTGATTTCCTATTAGGGAATGAGACAGGTGACAGAGGTTTGAGTAGGGGAACACATTGCATCTGCTGATCATAATGCCATTAGTTTTAAAGTACATGGAAAATGAATTGTCTGATCCTCAGGATGAGATTCCAAATTGGAGAATGGCCAATTTTGATGGTATCAAAAAGGATCTGGCAAGTGTATATAGGGACAGACTGTTTTTTTAGCAAAAGTGTACTTGATAAGTGCGAGGCCTTCAAAAATAAAATTTTGAGTGGACAGTGCTTGTGCCTGTCAGAATAAAAGGCAAGAATAACAGGTTTAGGGAACCTTGATTTTCAGGATATATTGAGGACGTGGTCCTCAAGAATAAGAAGGAGGACCATAGCAGGTAGAGGCAGGTAGAAGAAATGAGATACTTGAGGAGTATAAGAAATGCAAGAGAACACTAAAGAAAGAAATCAGCAGGGATATAGGAAGGGATGAAATTGCTCTAGCAGACAAGGTGAAGGAGCATCCACAGGGGTTTCTACAGAAATGTTCAGAACAATAGGAATGTAAGGGACAAAATTGGTCCTCTAGAAGACCAGAATGGTCATCTATACATAGAGCCAAAAAAGATGGAGGAGATCTTTATTGGATTTGTTGCATCTGTATTTACTCAAGAGATGGACCCAGTCTATAGAAGGGAGGCAAAGCAGCAGCAAGGTCATTGACTCTACATAGATTACAGAGAATGCTGTTTTGAGGTAAATTAGTGTGGACAAATTCCCAGCACCTGACAAGGTGTTCCCCCAGACCCTACGGGAGGCAAGTGCAGAAATTGCAGGGGGCCTAGCAGAGATATTTAAATCATCCTTACCAGAGGATTAGAGGATAGCTAATGTTGTTGTGCTGTTTAAGAATAAACTTGAAAATGGTAGGCTGGTGAGCTTGATATCAGTAGTGGGAAAGTTATTGGAAGGTATTCTAAGAGAATAGATAGAAATTTGGACAAACAGGAACAGACTAGTGATAGTCAGCTTGGCTATGTGCGTGGTAGGTCATGAGTAACTAATCGTACACAGTTTTTCGAGGAAGTTACCAGAAAAGCTGATGAAGGCAAAGCAGTGGATGTTGTCTACATGGACTTTAACAAGGGACTTGACAAGGTCCTGTGGGGAGGTTGGTCAAGAAGGTTCATCGCTTGGCATTCAAGATGAGGTAGTAAATTGAATTAGAGATTGGCTTTATGGGAGAAGCAGAGAATGGTGGCAGATGGGTGCCTTTTTGACTTCAAAATGGCAACAATTATACCAGTGCCTAAGAAGAATAATGTGAACTGCCTTAATGACCATTGCCTGGTAGCACTCACATTGACAGTGGTGAAATACTTTGAGAAGTTGGCACTCTCCTCAATTTTGAGGCTGTGGCCTCTATTTCTGGATATTCCAACCATAGGAAATATCCTCTCCAACTCCACCCTATCTAGTCCTCTCTATATTTGGTAGGTTTCAATGAGATCTCCCTGCATTATTCTAAGTTCCAGTGAGTACAGGCCCAAAGCTGCCAAACGCTTCTCGTATGTTAACCCTTTCATTCCCAGAATCATCTTCATGAACCTCCTCATCACACTCTCCAATGACAACACATCCTTTCCAAGATATGGGACCCAGAACTGTTGACAACACTCCAAATGTGGCTTGACTAGTTTCTTATTAAGGCTCAACATTATCTCCTTGCTTTTATATTCTATTTCCCCTGAAATAAATGCCAACATTGTATTTGCCCTATACCACTGACTCAACCCCTGTAAATTAGCCTTCTGGGAGTCTTGCACGAGGACTCCTAAATCCCTCTGCACCTCTGATGTATATCATCACTCTGGATGATAATGTGGTTAACTGGATTAACAAATTTGTGGATGACACCAAGATTGTGTTTGTAGTGGACAGTGAGGAAGGCTATCAAATCTTGCAGTGGGATCTGGACCAGCTGGAAAAATGGGTTGAAAAATAGCAGATGGAATTTAATACAGACAAATGTGAGGAGTTACACTTTGGGAGGACCAACCAGAGTAGGTCTTGCACAGTGAACGATAGGGTACTGAGGAGTGCAGTAGAACAAAGGGACCTGGGAATATAGGTCCATAATTCATTGATTGTGGAGTTACAGGTAGATAGGGTCTTAAATAAAGCTTTTGGCACATTGGCCCTCATAGATTAAAGTATTTAGTACAGGAGTTGAGATGTTATATTGAAATTATATCAGACATTAGTGAGGCCTAATTTGGAGTATTGTGTGCAGTTTTGGTCACCTATCTACAGGAAAGATGTCAATAAGCTTGAAAGAGCACAGAGAAAATTTACAAGGACGTTGCCAGGACTGGAAAAGTTGGGGATTGGGTGGGGTAAACTATCTGGGGCCAGTGTCCACATTATTGGACATGTGTGTCTCCATCTTACTTCCCCAGGTCAAAAGTCAGTATTGCACACACTCGTGCGAATTCATTCAATAATACAGTGTCAGTGCATGTTCTTCATTCAATAAAGTTCAAAGTAAATGTATTATCAAAGTACCTATATATTATCTTATACAACCCTGGGATTCATTTTCTTGCAGGCATATTCAATAAATCTAATAACCATGACAGAATCAATGAAAGACCACATGAACAGGGTGCAAAAGAAATAAATTGTGCAAATACAAAAAGAAAGAAAAAAATGAAATAATAATAATTGTTATAATAATAAATAAACAAACAAACAATGAATATCAAGAACGTGAAGAGAGCCCATAGATTGTGGGAATAGCTTGGTAATGGGGTAAGTGAACTTATCCACTCTGGTTCAAGAGCCTAATGCTTAAGGGGTAATAATTGTTCCTGAACCTGGTGATGTGAGTCCTGAGGCTCCTGTACCTTCTTCCTGATGGCAGCAACAAGAAGAAAGTATGACCTGGAAGGTGGGGGTCCCTGATGATGGATGCTGCTTTCCAGTGACAACACTCCGTGTAGATGTGCTCTTTGGGGGAGGGCTTTACCCCTGATGGACTGGGCCATATCCACCACCTTTTGTAGGATTTTCCATTCAAGGGCATTGGTATTTCCATACCAGGTATGATACAGCCAGTCAATATACTCTTCACCATACATCTATGGATAAATCACATGCTAAAGAGTAATTTTGTTTTATAAAATTCTGGAAGGTTGAATGATACTGCACATCCTCCATTTCCATAGTCAAAAAATTTCAAAAGTTCTTCATTGGCTGAACAGTGCTTTGTAGTAGGCACAGGGGACTGTAAATGCTGAAATCTTGTAGCAATTTTAGAGGATGGTGTAAGGATTATATATGTGGATTTTCCTTATTCTCATGAAAAACCATTGACATCACATTTCACAATGGGGAACTTTCATGGCGAGCTCTTCTGAATGCCCATAGTTCGATATTGGACCGTTCTCAGGTACCTGAATATAGGTGAATGAAACCAGATGATTTTCAAAAATCACCCTAAGCTCTGGTTCAAGACCAGCATTTCCAAATGAGCAACGTAATTAATAAAAACTGCACATATAACTAATACTCCATTTTTTATTTCCCTCATATAGTAAAAAGGCAAGTTTTGAATTGTTTGAAAGGTAGTGTATGAGGAGCAAGCACAAAAAATGAATTGGTAGATCATATTGAATGGTGGGAGAGGTTTGAGGGACCAAAGAGCTTCCTCCTGCTCCCAGTTTTTTATGTTCTTATGAAACAAATCCAGGCATTGGTCAGTTGGAGAGTAAAATGAGAAGAAAAATTAGCTGCAGGTTTCTAAGTCCTGGGATACAAGAGCAAAATATTATGTATACCAAATGTGTACCAATAATCTAAAATAGCACAGGAAAGATGAGAAATAGTGAGTAGGCAGGAGAGGTATATGAAACTTCACAAAACTACAAAAGACAATCAAATGCAATTGGTCAAATGTATGAAGGTCAAGGACTTGATATCCTGAAAAAATTAGTGAACTACTGCAATAATATCAAAAAACTAACCAAATCTTGATAACTAGAAAGATAATGAGCCATAAATAAAACAGGTATTAATTATAAGATGTTGAATATCAAAGGTAAAACGGTTAAAATTTATGAAAATAGGAAAATAAAGGCCTTTTAACTATGGAGGTCAGAGGTATATAGAAAAACACAAAATGAAAACAATTATGTTGATAAAAGGGCAGCAAGTGTACAGTGGAATATGAAATGCTATCAAATTTCCCAAGCCAGTATGTCTGTTAATGCACATTATTTTTGTTGAGCTATGGTGAGAGAAGATTGATTAGGCTATTTCCAGAAATTGCCATATAAGTGACTTGACTTAGCAACCATAACTGAAAGTTGATTGTATCAATACAACAACAAAACACTTAAGGTGTTGGAAACTGATAGAAAATGCTGAAAGTATTCAGCACATCTCACAATTCTGCTGAGAGAAGAAAACATAACTAACATTTCAGATCAATAGTGTTTCATAGTTTTTTATAAAAAACAGTTCATTATTAATAATATTCTCAATGTAGGGATTTGTAACAATTTTTGATGGTCATGTTAAACATGTGGTGTCATCTTGAAATCACAAGGATGACATTCTGGGTTGGGTTGATAAAGGACACTTAATACTCACACCTTATAAGTGCCTGAGAATGGCTATCTTCAACCAGAAAGATCTAAACACCCCCACTTGACATTCAATAATATTAGTGAATCTGTCACCATTTCTACCCCAAGGATTACTGTTGACCTGAAATGAAGCTGGGTCTATAAAAGCTTCTTCAGATGATAGACATTCTAGGGTGATGGCGTCAACGTCTGCAAGATGTGATTTGGGAGCATATCCCTTGCCTGGATGAGGGCAGCAACTCTCTAACAATTCTCAGGAGGCTCAACACCATCCAGGATATAAACAAACTTAATAACATCCCAATTTTTTGCAACTGCAGAAAATCATGAAAAACACAGAAACCAGGATACTTAATTTTTCTTATCCTTTTTCTTTAGTGAGCCGCACACAATGACTTGTATGCATTTACACCTAAGGCACTCAGCACCACTGGCACTTGTTTTTCATCAGCTATTTCATTTGCTTCAAAATACTGCTCAATTCGTTCACTATACATCATCCAGATATCCGTTGTGCAATTCAATGTGCCAATTTTCCCAATGTTGTCAGTCATTTCTGCTTTTTATTATTTATTATCACCTGGCACTCACTGTTTATGATTTCATGACTGTACTCATTGCTTGTTAATTTTGTCCATTTTCTTCGTTTTTTGTAAACTTTAGCATCTCTCTACACTTCGAAAGAAAAATGTGCTGTGCTTCAGAAGGTTTGTTTTAAAACGTCCTCATTTCCACTGTTATGGTTTGTAACTTCAGAAACCAATCAAAAGAAAAACACAGGAACCGGGATATTTAACGTCTTGTTTTTTTTCGCTTTTTTTTTAGTGAGGCACTCACAAATGACATGATGATGTGATGATGTATACCTTCAAGTACTTCTTACATATAACCCATAATGAATTATGTAAACAATCAAAGACTGCTTAATCAAACAATATATTTAAAATACTACGATACAATACCAAACTAACAGTACCTTGTTCCACTGGCACATTGTGACTACAGTATATATAGTATCCGAGCCATGCAAAGTTAAAGTGACAAATTAAAATAGCAGGGATTCTTGAGTAACATTTGCCAAGCCATCACTTCTATCACCTTGAAGGAGAGGAGAACACAATTACAACTTAATAGTGTGTCTACAAAGCATGCATGATGCTGATTTAGGAATGTATTTGCAGCTCTCTATTTTTACATGGTCAAAATCCTCAAATTCCTTGTCTAATCTTCCCATGAGATTGGAATTGAGAAAGTGCTTTATCACCGCATTCTCAACAGCAATTATAGTCAGTAATTAAATGCTGGCCTGTTGGTCATGTCTCCTTCCCCTGAGTGATTAAAAATAAAAATAATTATTCCTTGTTTCATCACTGCTCCCATTTTAGTTTCCCTTGTCAATGATGGTTTGAGAGTCTGCATGTCCACGATTGATGAATGGAGTGTTAAGGAAGCATAGCTATTCTTGTGTATTTAATATTTCAGTCATATTTGAGTCATATTGTGTGTGTTGTTTTCATATAATTCATTATGGGTTATACGGAAAGTATGTGCATGGCATACATCATCACGCTACCACGTGATATGTGCGCACCTTGCTTAAAGTAAAAGCAAAGTTAGATAACTTATCCTCAGCTCCTAGACTTCCTTTCAATTTGTTTGATGTTTTGGAGTTACAAAACAAGACAGTAGTGATGAACAACAGGAATTCTGCAGGTGCTGGAAATTCGAGCAACACACGTCAAAGTTGCTGGTGAACGCAGCAGGCCAGGCAGCATCTCTAGGAAGAGGTGCAGTCGATGTTTCAGGCCGAGACCCTTTGTCAGGACTAACTGAAGGAAGAGTGAGTAAGGGATTTGAAAGTTGGAGGGGGAGGGGGAGATCCAAAATGATAGGAGAAGACAGGAGGGGGAGGGATAGAGCCAAGAGCTGGACAGGTGATAGGCAAAAGGGATACGAGAGGATCATGGGACAGGAGGTCCGGGAAGAAAGACAAGGGGGGGGGAGGGACCCAGAGGATGGGCAAGAGGTATATTCAGAGGGACAGAGGGAGAAAAAGGAGAGTGAGAGAAAGAATGTGTGCTTAAAAATGAGTAACAGATGGGGTACGAGGGGGAGGTGGGGCCTTAACGGAAGTTAGAGAAGTCGATGTTCATGCCATCAGGTTAGAGGCTACCCAGACGGAATATAAGGTGTTGTTCCTCCAACCTGAGTGTGGCTTCATCTTTACAGTAGAGGAGGCCGTGGATAGACATGTCAGAATGGGAATGGGATGAGGTGATTTTAAACAAACCCAAGGGGACTACCTACCTGTTGAAGAGCAATGAGACATTCGAGTTATCAAAAAGTGCAGCGAGAAAAGTTCAACTAAGAAAAAGCAGCTGAGGAAATTTTTTTTTACTTTACCAGGGGAGAAATATGGTTGAGTTTTTAAAAAGGCAGGAAATGGCCAAATCCATGGGTTCATTAACTGTGAGTACTGGGTGATAATAATCATAAAAAGAGCAGAAATGGCTGGCTACATTGGAAAGATTGATTACACAAAATATAGCTGAAATATGTACACTGAACAGATTGACCAGTTGGAATAGCCAATGAGAAACAAGTGCCAGTTTTGCTGAGTACATTGGAATGAAAGGTGTTCTGTTTGCTTACAAGTCTAACTGCTCCAAATAAACCAGCTGAAACGAGCTTTGCTAATATTGTGAAAGTAGTGCATGAACATTTAGAACAAACTATTATTTATTGCTGAGGGCTTTGAGATTCATAAGCAGAATCAAAAGAGAGTGGAGTCTATTTTAGCATATGTGGCTGAATTGAAGAAGTTGTCTGAGCATTGTTAGTTCAGTAACGGGCTTAATAATGCTCTAAAAGATGATTTAATTTGTGCAATCTGATAAGAAAGCATGCAAAAGTGGCTCCTAACTGAAGCAAGCCCTACATATAAAAGACATCTTGCAGTATCAATGGAAACAGCAGACAGTGACACAAGTGAGTTGCAGTCAAGAATGAAAGTGAACGTGAACAAAATTGCAGTCTCTAAACACAAATCGGCCCGGCCGAAAAAATTGTGCTACCCTTGTGGCAGGGGCTTACATACTCCAGACTAATGCAGGTTTAAAGGTGAAACTTACAGAAAATGCAACAAAGTTGAACACATACAAAGAGCATGTTAGGCAGCCAAAAAAAAGACTGCACAGAGAAGAGAAAAAGCTAAAAAGTCAAGTAGCATTTTCAAGAAGAGCATTAATCCGCATGCTGTTGATGAGAAATCTGATAAAGATGAGAGTGACATTGGACTGAATAGCCTCGAGAATCACAATGTGAAAACCAAAAGTAGACAAGCAAAATGCAGAAAATGAGGAGTGGGCCATATTCCAAAGCTGTGTTCTGCTTATGGAAATTCCTGCAATAACTGTGGAAAGAAGAATCATTTTGCAAAGTGCTGTAAATCTGGGACTACCAAGAGAAAGGTGCACATGGTTGACGTTGAAATGGAGCAGCTCTTTGTGGATTCTCTACAGATTGTTGGTGCTGGTAAAACAGAATGGGTCATTCCAGTGACTGTAAATGAGACAGTAATTCCATTCAATCTTAATACCGGAGCCCAGTGAATCTGTCATCCATGGATGATTACAAGATTCCCACAATAAAGAGCAAGATTTAGACAGTGAAATTAAAAGTGACAGACTATACTGGAGAGAATGTTCCAGCAAAATGGGTCTTTATAGAAAATTTCAAGCACAAGGGACAGCACCTGAAGTACAGTTACTGATTTTAGAAAAGAGAGTACAGCCAATATTAGCTCTGAGTGCACATGAAAAGCTCAACCTGGTGAAAAGGGTTTTCACAGTAGCTTCACAAACCAAAGATGATCACACAGCACTCATGGAAGAGTATGCAAATGCCTTTGAGGGACTCGGATGCTTACCTAGTATATACAAAATTCATATAGATGAGACAGTGAACCTGTTGTCCATGCATGTAGGAAAGTTCCATTTCCACTTAGGGACAAACTTAGACAAGGACTAGCATGGAACAGAGAAATGTCATACAGAAGATCGAAGAACCAACAGATTGGGTGGGCTCACTGGCCATTGTGCAAAAGAAAATTGGAGCATTGCAGATATGTGTAGACTCAAATGATCTCAATAAATCATCACAAGAGAGCATTTTAAATTGCTAACACGAGAGATCATGTCCTGGTTTGCAGGTGCCAAATGGTTTAGCAAGCTTGATGCATCATCTGGGTTTTGGCTGATGAAGCTTGATGAATCAACTTTGAGACTGTGTACTTTTAACACACCACAGGAAAGAGATCCCCTTCTTCAGTTACCATCTGTCCATACCAGAAGTCTACCATAACACCATCTATGTGATCTTTGAGGGTACGCCTCATGTCAAGACCACGATGTCGAGACATCGTCTAATGGGGGTCCACCAAGGAAGAACATCGTGCACGTCTGAGACAGGTGCTTGACGTGACATGGAATGTCAATTTGCAATTAAATAAAGAAAAATGTTAGTTTGGTGTCAAGACACTGACTTTCTTAACAGATGGCATATCTGAAGAGGGAGTGAAGCCTGACCTAAGAAAGACATCAGCCATTGAAACAAGGAGGAAGTGAGATGTTTTTTGGTTATGGTGGCTTACCTGGCTAAGTTCTTCCCTCTGTCAACTGTGTCAGCACCACTTAGGTCACTCCTTGAGCAGCAAAATGAGTGGATTTGGTCTCACAAGAAACAGTGTTCACAGAAGCTGAAAAGCATCGTAACAGAAGAGCATGTGCTGAAGTTTTATGATCCGGAACCGTGTACTAGGATCTCGGCTGATGCATCCCAGATGGCCTTGGAGCAGTATGACTGCAGCAGCATGATGACACATGGCAACCTGTGGCCTATGCGTCAAGGGCGGGCTTTAACAAGTGCAGAAGCCAGCTGTGCACAGATAGAGAAAGAGCTTCTTGCCAGCACATATGCATGTGAAAGGATCCAGCAGTACATCTATGGACAAGCTTTTGAAGTGGAGATAGACCATAAACCACCAGTCTCAATTATGTCCAAACCACTGAATGACTGTCCCATCTGGATAGAGCACATGTTGATAAGACTGCAGAAATATGACATGAAGATGATTTACACACCAGGAAAATATATGTTTGCTGCTGATGCATTGTTTCTAGCAGTCAACAAGAAAGGAAAGATTGACGAAGAGGTTAATGCAGATATACAAGCCCATGTTGACATAATTGTCACCTCTCTTCCCGCATCTCCTGAAGGAATAGAGCAGATTAGGAAAGCAGTGGGATCGGGTGAAACAATGAAAGAACTCAAAGATACAATATGGAACAGGTAACCAGCAGCTAAGAATGAATGTTCAATATGTGTTTGGGGTTATTGGGCATGCAGAGCAGAACTATCAGTCGTGAAAGATATGGTCCTTAAAAGGAACAGGTTTGTGATTCCAGTGTCGCTCGCAAGGAAATGCTCCAGAAGATACATGAAGGGCATCTTGGTGTAGAAAATGGTAAATGTAGACCTTGTGAAGTGATGCAGAGACCAAGAATGAACGAAGACATCTCCCAGATCATTGCTTCATGTGATATATGTCTTACCTACAGACCAAAGCATCAAGCACAGCCACTTACACCACACCTTGTACCAGAGAGGCCATACTTCAAAGTTGGAGTGGATTTGTTTGATTGTAATGGGAAGAGTCACATTGTTGTAACAGACAACTTATCCGATTACATGGAGTTTGAAACATCCAGCAAAGCATTCATCATTTTCCAGAAAACTGTGTTTGTGAGGCATGGGGTTCCATGTGAAATGGTGTCAGACAATTGTCCACAATATTCATGCTGTGAAGTTGAGTCCTTCACCAGTGTTTGGGGGTTTCAACATATAACTTCAAGCCCACATCATCCAAAATCTAATGACTTAGCAGAGAGTTCAGTCAAGGTAGTGAAAGGCCTCATGAAGAAAGTGCAAGGCGGTTGAGAGGACTTCCATGGAAGTCTAATAATTCACAGAAGTGTGCCACTACAGAACGCCCCTTCACCTAAAGGAGCACACGAAGCCAATTTGGCTAAAGAAGGGAAAGAAAAACAGAAACAGTATCACGACAAGACTGCGAAACGCCGCTTACCAGTCCTGAAGGCTAGAGATCAAGTGTGAATCTGAGATCAGAATTCTGCCACATGGTCCAAGCAAGGATATATGCAAGAGAAAGTTGCTCCACATTCTGACCACATCCAGACATAGCAAGGAACACCTCTGAGAAGGAACTGCATGGTTCTACAATCACAAGTTCCAACCCATAGATGTGACACGTCACCTGTCAGTACACTCAATGGGTCAGCATATGTAAAAAATAAACATGGTGATCAGAATTCTCAGAAAGGCACAAATATCAATGCAGCAATTGCAAGCAATATACCTGTGGCAACAAATAGCAAACCAAAAAGGACTGTTGGGTGATGTAATTGGTGGAATCATACAAAACTCACAACCACCAACATTGAGCTGGGGTTTCATGTCAAGAGGCTGTTCTGGTGCCATGACGTAATTACATAAAGTACTTTTACTGCGCTTTGAGTTCAGTTTTTGGTGTTCAGTAAATGAGTTGCTACAACTTTTCTTCAACATAAAATACCTCCGTTGTTCTATATGTGAAAACTTACATTGGTGACCCTGATGCTCTGAGACTATTCCAAAGTTATTGAACATGCTGGCCAATGCAGTTACTTCGAAATTGACAGAGTTTTGGGAGCAAAATGCTGTTGCTTGGTTCATACAAACCAAAGCCCAATTCACTCAGCGAGAAATCTCTGCTGACAGCACCAACTATTTCTATGTGGTAGCAATGCTCAGTAATTCCATGGCTGTGAAAGTGGAGAGTCCATTAGAACACCCACCCGAACACGATAAATACCGATCGCTGAAAATTCACCTTTTACAGACTTACAGACTATCAGAGTGCGCCAAAGAGTTGCTCTCCTTGCCTGGCTATGGCGATGCTAAGCCATCAGAGGTAATGGACCATACACTGTCTCTCCTGGGAAATCACCATCCTTGTTTTATTTTTAAAGAACTCTTCACGCAGCAAATGCCTGATGAAGTCTGTATAGCCCTCGCTAATTCACCTGTGAAGGACTGTAGGGAGCTTGCTAAAATAGTTACACTCAGCCAGGCAATGAGGCATTATTCCTCCTTTCCCTGCCTTAATAAACCCATTCAGCAAGGTCCCCAACATAAAGATGCCCACGGCTGTAAAACAGATGATGCCAGGCCTGTGTTTTTACCATGCTCGCTTTGGCACAAATGCTAGGAGATGATATCTGCCTTGCAGTTTCGACATGCCAGAGCGTCAAGACATCAGAGATCTGTGAACATCGTGGGTTTCAGCTGCCAGGGCCATTTACTGTTTCCAATGTGACCCTACTGGTGCACTTACTTCCCAATGCCATTACTACTGACGTTTCAGACTGTGCTGTGGGTGCTGTGCATGAAAAGTCATCTTTTTCAGCTGGTAGCTCCATCCCTCTGAAAGGAACTACAACACATTCGGCTGTGAGCTTCTCGTCATTTTTGTTTTCTTCTAGGGAGTTGCCATTTCATTAAGCGTTCATTAACCACAAACCCCTCATGCATGTGATGGCCAAATTATCAGACCCTTGCTCTGCACAGCAGCAACACCAACTGGTCTACATATCAGAATTCACAACTGATATACAACATTTCAAGGGGAAATATAGCACCTTTTGATGTCCTTGAGTGATGGTTTAACAATGTCAATGTGGACCTTCTAGGTCCTCTCCACACCCTCCCCCCATGGTTTCACTTACCTCCTTACATGGTGGATCGTACTACCAGGTGGTCAGAGGTTATCCTGCTAGCATTGATGACGTCTATAGATATAGCTTGGGCGTTCACTTGGGTTGCTCATTTTTGTACCCTATCTGATATTTCCTCTGACTGCAGTCCCCTATTCATATTAGATCTGTGGGCTGCAAATGGCCCAGAATGTTGGTGTTAGGCTGCATCACACCATGGTGTATCACCCACAATCCAATGGCTTACATGAGCATTTCCCCGCTCCTTAAAGGCTGCTCTAATAGCTTCCCTAACCAATGAGTGTTGCCATGATTGTCTACCGTGAGTCATGCTGAGGATCAGAACAGCTCCAAAAGTGGGCCTGCAGTCGTCTGTGGCTGAGTTGGTATATGGGTGCCAGGTGGTTTTATTTCTGAAGCCATGGCTGCCTGGCTGACCTGTCAGCAGCATTCCATCCTCCTCGGGAAATTCAATTCCATCCCTAAATCCCATCATGTCATACAGCACTCTTCGGTTTCTGTTGAGCTACATTCCACCTCGTCTGTTTTCGTCCACCATGATGCACACCGACATCCCTTAGGCCCCCTTATGACGGGCCGTTCCGCGTTTTGGAACAGAGAGAAAAGAGGGGTAAAGCTGACTGCGTTTCAGTAGATCATCATAAACCGGCTCACCAAAATTTGGAGGATTCCGCTACCATGCCCCTGTCATTGCAACCTGACTGTGAGCATGTCAACACACCCCTGGATGAGCCAGATGCACCTGTTGTTCCTCCACCTATGGAACAGAGGACCCGAGCTGAGAGACTTGTCCAAGCTCCGCACAGACTCACAGTCTTGGTTTTAGTAAACATTGGAGGTGTGTATAGGGTAATGTAATTGGTGGAAACATACAGAATTCACAACCACTGACATTGGGTTGGGGATCACTTTAAGAGGCTGTTGAGTTCAGTTTTTTTTTGGTGTTCAATAAATGGGTTGTGATGGCTTTTCTTTAACATATAACACCTCTCCATTTTATTTGTGAAAATCTATAGGACCATTAAATCACCTCAGAGACTGATTAAAAGTTGATGAGTGGATAGGGACTACAATTGAAGTTGAAACGTTAGACAATTGAAAATTGGAAGAAAAGAAAAGAGACTGGCTACTGAATGTGTATATTTTTGCTGGAAAGGATTATTGTTCCTTGGAGGTTTATGAGGACATAGTATTGTGTTTGTTTTTCTTTCAAGGGGGAAGATGTGTTATTATAGGTGAATAATAAAGAACTTCAGTTCACCTGGAACAGGTGATCTAGTTACATGTACACAGGGTTGAGCAGCTGTTCAGTTATAAAATGTTCTGATGTAAACCCACACTTGTCTTTATTGAGAGCAAACATAACAGGTACAGATGGGGTAAACACAAGCAGGCCTTATCCACTGTGGTTGGGTGGGACTACAAATCGAGGTTATTGTTGAGAGGTAAAAGGTTTAAGGGGAACATGAGGGGAAACATCTTCACTCAGAGGGTCGATAGAGTGTAGATTGAGCTATCAGCACAATCGGTGCATGCAGGTCAATTTCAATGTTTAAGGAAAGTTTGGATACATACATAGATGGTAGAGGTATGGAGGGCTATGGTTCAGGTGCAGGTCAATGGGAGTAGGCAATTTAAATGGTGCATCATGGACTAGATGGGCCAAAGGGCCTCTTTCTGGGCTGTACTTTTCTATGACTCTATGACTTTTGTAGCAGTGAAATACTACTGCCATCCTGTCACACTCACCTCAATAATAAGCAAATTAAGGACTACATCTGCAGCATGCTACCACCTACACTGGACCCCCTACAATTTGCCTACCAACACAACCGATCAACAGATGGCGCAATAACCACAGCTCTACACAGCGTCCTTACACTCCTGGAGAAGAGGGATTCTTATGTGTGAATGTTGTTTTTGGACATTCAGCGTTCAACACCATAATTCTCTCCAGGCTTGACAAGAGGCTCAGAGACCTCGGCCTTCATCCTGTCCTGTGTACCTGGATCCTGGACTTCCTGTCAGATCGCTGGTAGGTGGTAAGAGTGGGCTCCCTCACCTCTGCCCTTCTGACCTTCAATGCAGGCGCCCCTCTGGGCTGTGTACTTTAGCTCCCTACTTTACCCTCTGTATACCCATGACTGTGTCGCCACCCACAGCTCCAATCTGCTAATTAAATTTTCTGATGACACTACACTGATTGGCGTAATCTCAAATAATAGTAAGGTAACCTACAGAGAAGATGTCATCACCCTGACACGATGGTGTCAAGAAAACTACCTCTTCCTCAATGTCGCAAAAACAAAGGAGGTGGTACGGAGGCAGGCTAACACCTGTTGCCATCAATGAATCTGGGGTTTAGAGGGTGAACAGCTTTAAGTTCCTCAGCACAGACATCACCGAGGATCTCACATGGTCTGTACATATTGGCTGTGAGGTAAAAAAGGCACAACAGTGCCTCTTTCACCTCAGATGGTTGAAGAAGTTTGGTTTGGGCCCCTAAATCCTAAGAAATATCTACAGGGGCACAATTGAGAGCATCCTGACTGGCTGCATCACTGTCTGGTATGGGAACTGTACTTCCCTCAATCACAGGTCTCTGCAGAGAGTGGTGTGGGCAGTACGGCACATCTGTAGATGTGAACTTTCCACTATTCAGGACTTTACAAGGAAAGGTGTGTAAGAAGGGCCCAAAGGATCATTGGGGACCCAAGCCACCCCAACCACAAACTGCTTCAGCTGCTACCATCTGGGAAACAGTACCACAGCATAAAAGCCAGGACCAACAGACTCCGGGACAACTTCTTCCACAAGGCCGTCAGACTGATTAATTCATGCTGACGCAACTGTATTTCTATGTTATATTGACTGTCCTGTTGTACATACTATTTATTATAAATTATTATAAATTGCATATTGCACATTTAGATGAAGACGTAACGTAAAGATTTTTACTCTTCATATATATGAAGGGTGTAAGTAATAAAGCCAATTCAATTAAATTCAACAAGTCACATTGGGCTATAATGTCGTAAAAACAGGAGGACCAACATTGTGGGGATGTGACTGGCTGAGACAACAACAACTTGATTGGAGATCCATCCACCAGTTGCATGCCGCACCCCTTGTAAGAGTCAAGTGAAAACATCAGTGTTCAAGGTGGCATTAGGAAAATCAAACATACCAAGGGTAAAATAGTGTTAAATGAAATTGCCACAGTAAAGTTTTACAAAACTTATTCAGTTCTTGATACCATCCATGACAAACTAACCAGTGAACTGGGTCGACTGGAAGCTGAAGGAATTCTTTCCAAGGTCACATGGAGCCATGGGCAATGGCAGTGGTCCCAGTAGCCAAGGAGAATGTTTCTGTCAGAATCTGTGGTGATTTTAAAGTCACCATCAACCCAGTGCTGAAATTAGATCAATACCCTCTGCCCGAGAAAGAAGATAACTTTGTAAACCTTTTTGGAGAAAAACACTTCAGCAAAGTGGACGTAACTGAGGCAATTGTAATTTCTGCTGGTGCTGTAGCACCAGCTAGCACCACCTCAGCGCCGCCCCTGACTATTTGGAAATGGAAACTACAAATACCGATCAATTTGAACTAAAAGTACAGCTGAATGAATAAATACTACTGCCTGAAAAGACCTTGCTACTGGCACACACCAGGAGGCCGCTTGTGAGATATGGTTTGTAAACTGACAGATCGTATGACATCCAGATATGTATTGGCCAAGCATAAACAATGCCTAATTACCTTGCATCAAGGTAAGTATCAGAAATGTTCAGCTGAGGTAGTTTTGTACATTATGACAATGATTAATGAAGGATCAAAGATGGTCATGGGTATACTTGATGTATTTGTGTGCCCCAGAGAATCAGCACTCACAACATTAACTTTAGCTGGGGTTTCTGTCCTCAGAAACCTTAGAAACATTCATGTGAATTACTTTGCCCTAGGAAGGGTGGCTGAATATTCAGAGGCCTCTGTCCTTTAAGATGTACTCCCAATGAAAATTTGTAATTCAATGGAACTGTTTGTCTAATGCAAAAACATTGAAGTAAATCATGCCATTGTAACTATTGAAGCAGTATTTAATCATCTGTTAACCTTGTTCTTAAAAGTAACACAATGTACTTTGACTGCAGAGAGATTCTGCTGAGTAAATCTCCCTCGAGAGATTCTTCCACCAGCTCTTCTCCTGAAATGTACATGTACAGCTTCAGCTTCAATGTGGCACATTCGAAGTCACAGCAGAGAAAACCAAATTAAATCTTTATTCCAAACTATTTTTGTGCATTCAATCAAGTCTAAAACATACAAGATTATTGGTGCTTTCCAATACTACTTATGGTATTGAATCTTGGAAGTTTTCAGTTTGACTGACGAAAGGCTGATTATTTGTAGGAGAGGGGGGTAAAGAGAGTTCTGAAAAATGACCTTAGACATCCTTGAACTCCATTGTCATGGTTGCAGATTGGCAGCAGACTGCTGATGCCTAATAAACTCTTCTCAGGCTTCCAGCCAGATACAGGTATTGATTTTAACTGACATTTCGATGACAAATTCTGCCATGTTCATCAGGGATGACACCTAGGCATGGCTAGTCTGTCATCCATCCTTCACGATTGTTTAGTCTTCATCCAGTCAGGTTTCTGCTGTCCCACCTTGTTTAAAATTGAATCGGAAGATCTCGCTGTAAGCAAGTACTAGAATTCGATTATAAATGAGGCGAAACAGTGGAAACCTGATTGGATGAGGACTAACCAATCGGGGGGATGGATGTTGGGGTTATATATACCACTGGACTAAACATGCCTAGGTATCATCCCTGATGAAGATGACAGAGTTTTTCATTGAAATATTGGTTAAAATTGATACTTGTATCTGGCTGAAAGCCAGAGTAGAGTTTATTTGTCATATACGCTGGGAAAGAACTAAATCCTTTTGCTCGTTAGTATTTCATTCACTGCTTGGCAATCCTGCCTCCACCGTGCATAAAAGTACCAGTACCAGGACTGATGGTTTGCAAGTGTCAGACAGAGTGCTGGAGTACCTTCCTAGATTCTGTCTTGCTCAACAGCTGCCGCCACTGTCCAGCCAGATAAGAGTTCTTGGTTATTCGAAAGAAGAAAGGCAAAAGAGAAGGCTGCTGGCAATGAGACAGGGCAAGTAAAAGAGATTAGAAATTAGTTTTATTTGTCACACGTACATCAAAACATACAGTAAAATGTGTCATTTTCATTAACGACCAACAGTCCGAGGAGGTGCTTCTGGCACAAAATATCATGCCCACAACTTGTACGCCTTTGGAATGTTGGAGAAAACCAGAGCACTTGGTGGGAACTAATGTGGTAACAGGGAGATTATACAAACTCTTCGCAGGCAGCAGTGGGAATTGAACCCTGATCAGTGGCTCTGTAAAGCAATGTATTAACTGCTATGCCACCATGCTGTCCGCACAGGAGATTGATGTTTATGCATCTTCTACTTGTAAATCATAAAAGGTCATGCAATGAGGAGGAAGTGGAATTTGAGAAAAGGTGAGTGTACCACCATCAATATTCTCCATAATGTCAATAACTGGGCTCAGTTAATGTTGCAGCAATAATTTCCAGCACTTTTCATTCTATGATGTATTTTACACTACCATCAAAGAAATCCCTTCTCAAGAGCCACTATTCATTCTCGGCGACTTTAACGCAACAGTTGGCAGTAACCACCACAGCTGGCCCTCCTGTTTGGGACAGTTTGGAACTGGAAAGATGAATGAAAACGACCAGGGCTTCCTTGAACTCTGCTGCCGACATGATCTCTGTATCACTAACATCTTCTTCAGCACCAGGCCTCAGCACAAAGTGTCATGGAGACAGCCAAGGTCTAAGCATTGGCACCAGCTTGACCTCATCTTCCTTAGACACAGCAGTCTTCAGACTGTCAAGGTGACGCGCAGTGACCAGAGTGCAGATTGCGACACTGACCACTCCCTTGTGTGCAGCAAGGTAAAACTTCAGCTGAGAAGACTTCATCATTCCAGAAGGGACAGGAGGCCACGCATTGACAGCAGCAATACTCGTGACCCTGTAAAGATAGCTGAGTCTGTGCAAGCCCCAGGGGAAGCCCTGCCTGGCTCTCCCAACACCAATGTCAGCAAGAGTTGGAAAATCCAGCGGGACACCATCTACAACACCTTCGGAAAAAAGACAGTCAAGTCTGCTGACTGGTTTGAAGCCCACTCTGAAGTGTTGTTGCCTCTGATTGAGGAGAAGAGAAAAGCACTGACAGCATTCAAGTGTTCTCCCAGCGACAAGAACCTGCAAGTGTTCCAGTCTACTCGGAACAAAGTTCAACAGGCTACCAGGCAGCTTTTGGGACTGTTGGAGACCCCAAGCAATCATGTCCTGGTACCGGGCGCCCTTGGCTCTCTGGTCCATCCGAGGCATCAGAGGAACGTATGACAGAATCAAGCAAGCCATTGGTCTATTATAGAACAAGACTGCCCCATTAAGGTCATCAATGGGAGAGGTCATCAAGGACAGAACACAACAGATGGAATGCTGGGTAGAACATTAGTCAGAGCCATATGCCATAGAGACTGTCATTATAGAAGAAGCTCTGAACACCATTGAACCTCTGCCCACCATGATCGAATATGATGTAGACCCCACACCAGAAGAACTCAGCGAGGCACAGGAAAAGATAGCATTCTTCCTGTGGTTCTCAAATGCTTCAAGGGCACCCTCATGCCAGAGCTGCCAAATCCTCTCCCAATGTTGGAGAGAAGGTAGCATACCCCAAGACATGAGGGATGCAAACGTCATCACTCTCTACAAGAACAAGGGTGACAGGATCAACTATAACAACTATCGTGGCATCTCTTTTCTCAGCATTGTGGGGAAGCTTTTTGCTCGAGTCGCCCTGAAGAGGCTCCAGCTGCTCACAGAAAAGGTCTGTCCCGAGACTCAGTGTAGGTTCAGAGCAGAGCGGTCCACCATTGACATGTTCTTCTCCCTCAGGCAACTGCAAGAAAAGTGCAGCGGACAGCAGAAACCACTCTACATTGGATTGATCAATCGTACTAAGGTGTTTGACCTTGTGAGCAGAAAGGGCCTCTTTGAGATCCTTGCCAAGATTGGCTGCCCCCCAATCCTATTCAATATCATCAGGTCATTTCAAGATGACATGAAGGGGAGCATAGTGGACATCAGATTCCTTTAACATCCTCAGCGGGGTAAAACAAGGGCGTGTCCTCGCTCCGACACTGTTCAGCATCTTCTTTGCAGTCCTGCTCAAGTCCGCCTTTGAGGAGGCCACTAGGGGCATTTATCTCTGTTCTAAATCAGACGGAAACCTCTTCAGACTGTTAAGACTCAGAACGAGGACCAAAGTGCAGATAAAGCTCCTCAGAGACTTCCTGTTTGCCAATGACTCAGCTGTCGCAATTCACTCTTGGCAGGAGCTACAAGATCTCATGATCCGCTTTGCAGAAACCTGCAGAGAGTTCAGCCTGACTATTAGTCTGAAGAAGGCACAGGTGATAGGGCAAGACATTGACGACAAGCCAGCCATTAACATTGTCGACTACGAGCTGGAAGTCATCTACAAATTCACATACCTGGGCTCCACGATCCAGCTAAGATCGAGGTGGTTTCCACTTGGCCGAGACCCCAGACTGCGAGCGCTCTGCGCTCACTCTTCAGGTTTTGTGGTTACTATCAGAGGTTTGTGAAAGACTACGCAAAAGTGAGTCATTCTTTAAATCAGCTTCCGTGTGTTTACCCTCCCTCGGGGAAGAAAGGGAGGGGGAGAAAAGGACAGGAGGGTGGAGAGTATCTAAACCCATTGGAGACCTTTGGACCGAAGTGGGATGTAAACTGTGAAGAGGCCTTTCAGTCATTGAAGGAGCTGCTGACCCAAGTGCAGCTGCTGGCTTTTGCAGACCCCCGATTGCCATATGTACTGCACATGGATGCCAGCCGGGACGGCTTGGGTGGCGTCCTATATCAGGATCAGGGCACTAGGTTGAGACCCATTGCATTTGTCATCCGGAGTCTGTCGCTCTCTGAGGAAAACTATCCCACGCACAAGTTGGAATTTCTGGCGTTAAAATGGGCAGTGGTGGATAAGCTGAGTGACTACCTCTACAGGGCCAAGTTTGAGGTGAGGACGGACAACAACCCTCTAACTTATATCCTGACCTCAGTGAAACTGGATGCCACAGGCCATCAGTGGCTGGTGGCATTGTCTGCCTATGATTTCAACCTGAAGTACCGGCCTGGAAGCTAGAACCTTGACGCGGATGCTTTGTCCTGATGGGGGCATGAGGGAATGGCCAGGGACGAGGAATGGGAGAGCGTTCCTGCCCCGGGGGTGAAGGCCATGTGTCAGTGTGCCATCACTGTGAAGGCAAAGGAAAAGGAGGGGCAGGATCGAGTGATGGACCAACTGAGGGCTTCTGATGACACCATCCCCCAAGTTTAGTGTAACCTGACTGCTCTGAAGACAAATCAGCTGCCAGAATTGAGTTCTGGGGAAGTGGCTGCTGTTCAGTGAGATGATCCAGGCATTGGTACCATTTGGGCGGCGATCGAAAAGGGAGACGCGGCTCAGGTGGAGAGGATGAAAAACGTGTCGCTGCCTCTATTACTGCTAGAATGGCCCCGGTTGGAATTGAAGAACCAGATCTTATACCGGGTCACGTCACCCCCAAACCGACCCCAGCATTGCCAGCTGGTTCTGCCCGAGAGGTATTGGAGGATGGCGTTGAAATTACTTCATGATGATTCTAGACATTTGGGGGTGGAAAAGGTCTATGGATTGCTCAGAGGCCGGTTTTATTGGCCCCGAATGTAGTCGGAGGTCGAAGAATACTGCAATTCATGCATTCGATGCATATGGTGGAAGATACTGCCTGCGCGGGCAGCTCCCTTGTCCCACCTGCAGAGTGCGGGGCCCTGGACCTGGTGCGTATGGATTTCCTGGCAATAGAACCCGATGCCAGCAACACGGCGAATGTCTTAGTCATCACGGACAACTACACCAGATAGGCTCAGGCTTTTCCTAACCAAGGACCAGAGGGCGTCTACGGTTGCAAAGATGTTACGGGAGAAGTATTTCATTTATTATGGCCTCCCCAGGCAAATACATAGCGATCAGGGACAGGATTTCGAGAGCTCATCCATGAGTTACTGGGCATGCTTGGAGTCCAGAAGACAAGAACCACACTCTATCACCCACAGGGTGATCCCCAGCCAGAGAGGGTTAATTGGACCTTGCTAGACATGCTCAGGACCCTGGAGATCAGCAGGAAGAGCAAGTGGAGTCAACGTACTGGGCAGCTGGTTCACAGTTACAACTGTACATGAAATGAAGTTACTGGGTATTCACCATGTTATCTGATGTTTGGTCACGAGGCGAGGTTGCCCATTGACCTTTGTTTTGGGACTGATGAGGTTGACTTACCACTGAAGACTTATCTGAGTTATGTGTCTGACATGAGAAGAGAGCTGAAAGGGCTTATGAATTAGCTGGGGTCACAGTTGCCCAGCAGAATCAAGGGAATAAGAGGAGGTATGATCAAAAGGTGAGGTTCTCCCAAATGGGAGACCGAGTCCTCGTAATGAACTTGGGACTACCTGGAAAGCATAAGTTGCTGACTGCTGGGTGGCTATGCCCTATGTGGCCGAGAGTTAGATGCCAAACCTACCAGTTTTCCGGGTGAAACCAGGGGATGGGAATGGGCCTGTCAAGATTCTCCATTGGAACCACCTGTTGCCCCGGGACAACCGGTGCAGGTAGGCCCAGAGCCTGACTGGGAGCCTACACCTAGTAAGAAGACTCTGCAGAAACGCGGGGTGACTACCGAGCTCCCAACAGGCGAGGTTAGGCTGGCCCCCACTCCTGAGAGGGATACTGATTTGGAGGATGAGGACCTGGATGTGTGGTATACGTTGCCTTTCACTAACTCCCCATTGATTGAGGAAGTGACTCCCGGCCATTCTCCCATTGAGACAGGTGAAGTGGTGGGGGGGCTCTCTGTGGGCAGCCTGGGTTACAGCAGGACTCTGCAGGGGAGGAAGCGGGGTTTGATCACGGGACAGAGGGCTCTGAGTTGCAGGTGGGCACAAGTGATAGATCGGAGGAGGCCTCGCCAGATAAACCGGAAGTATCCCCAGTAGTGTCAGAACCTGAAGTGTTAGATGATGGGGTGCAAAGCTCTCAGAGAATTAGGAGACCACTGGATAGGTTGGCCTATGTAGCACCAGGGAAACAGAATGTGAACCCTACTGTGTTGGGGAGCTATGTCACTGCTTTTTACACCTGATTGGGCTTTGTGTTTTGCAGGGAGGGTTGGCGAATTATCTCAATGTCATGAGGACATAACTAAATTTGGTGGGGGGATAGTGTAATATGCTGTAGGGTTTCACTGCTATGTAACATGCTGTAAGTTTTCACTGATAATGTAATGGCTTCTCTGTAGCAGCAATGTTTGGGTTATACTAGAGATAACGTGGTTTGGAATGCTGTTTTTCTTTCTTGTGAGTCTGGAAGAGAGATTTTCACGGTCTTTGGTCGGTGAGAGGAAATGAAGGAAGATGCGTGTGAACATAGAACATAGAACATAGAAAACCTGCAGCACAATACGGGCCCCTCGGCCCACAAAGTTGTGCTGAACATGTCCCTACCTTAGAAATTACTAGGCTTACCTATAGCCCTCTATTTTACTAAGCACCGTGTACCTATCTAAATGACTCTTAAAATATCCTATCATATCCACCTCCACTACCGTTGCCGGCAGCCCATTCCATGCACTCACCACTCTCTGAGTGAAAAACTTACCTCTGACATCTCCTATGTACCTACTCCCCAGCACCTTAAACCTGTGTCCTCTTGTGGCAACCATTTCAGCACTGGGAAAAAACCTCTGACTATCCACATGATCAATGCCTCTCATCATCTTATACACCTCTATCAAGTCACCTCTCATCCTCCGTTGCTCCAAGGAGAAAAGGCCGAGTTCACTCAACCTATTCTCATAGGGTATGCTCCCCAATCCAGGCAACATACTTGTAAATCTCCTCTGCAGCCTTTCTATGGCTTCCACATCCTTTCTGCCGTGAGACAACCAGAACTGAGCACAGTACTCCAAGTGGGTTCTGACCAGGGTCCTATATAGCTGCAACATTACCTCTCAGCTCCTAAATTCAATTCCATGATTGATGAAGGCCGTACGCCTTCTTAACCACAGAGCCAACCTGTGCAGTTGCTTTGAGCGTCCTGTGGACTCGGACCCCAAGATCCTACTGATCCTCCACACTGCCAAGGGACTTACCATTAATACTATATTCTGCCATCAGGTTGCTTAACAAGCTATGAGCACATGGTATTACAGGAAAGATTCTAGCATGGATAAAGCAGTGACTGATTGGTAGGAGGCAAAGAGTGGAAATAAAGGGAGCCTTTTCTGTTTGGCTGCTGGTGATTAGTAGTGTTCCAGAAGGTTCTGTGTTGGGAAATGATTCTTTTTCTGTTATATGTCAATGATTTGGAGGATAGAATTGATGATTTTATTGCAAGGATATCTTGGATGCGATGCGAAACATCCCAGACCCTGGCACTTGGGAGGCAAACTACCATCTGAGTTTCTTTCCTGTGTCCTCAGAATTGCGTCTGACACCCTAACTATAGAGTCCCCTGTCACTACTGCCTTCCTCTTCCCTTCCCTACCCTTCTGAGCCACAGGGCCGGACTCTGTGCCAGAGGCACGGCCACTGCTGCTTCCCATAGGTAGGCTGTTCCCCTCCAACAGTACTCAAACAGGAGTACTTATTGTCAAGGAGTACAGCCACAGGGGTACTCTTTAGTACCTGACTCTTCCCCTTTCCCCTCCTGACTGTGACCCACCCGCCTGTCTTCCGTTGCCCCAGTGTGACCACCTGCCTGTAACTCCTTTCTATCACCTCCTCGCTGTCCCTGACCAGGCGAAGGTCATCGAGCTGCATCTCCAGTTCCCTAACTTGGTCCCTCAGGAGCTGTAGCTTGACACACCTGGTGCAGATATGGCTGTCCAGGAGGCTGGGAGACTCCAGGACCCCCCACATCCGACACTGAGCACAGAAAACTGGCCTCACACTCATACTACCTCCTTTCTGCAATTAACACAGTTAAACCTACCTGACCCCATCCCGTTACCACCTAAGCCCGTTGAGCCAAAGCCCTACCACTCTTCTGCCTCTCACTTCGCTGTCCGCTCCGACACTGCCTGCTGGATACGGCAGTCTTCTTTTTAAACCTGTCGCCGCTACTGGCTGACGTCACGCGCCTGTGCAGTCTCGCCTCTTTTTTTACCCCGAGTAGTAAAAAACTCCCTTTGCTCCAAAAAATCAGCTGTTCACTCACAGCCTTCTTATTCTGAATCAAAGATTGGAGAGAGCAGGTAGACAACCAGACAGAGTGGACTAGGAGCTCGGGTCCGAAGGTTGGCGACGTTCGGAGGAGGTCAATGGTTGATCAGTATCGGACAGCTCCAACGTGCACTTTTGACTTTTTTCCTTAAAATGGGCCCTTTTTTCTTTACTAACCCTATATTCAGATTAAGATTTATAAAGCTCAATCATTTAATTGTATATGGTGTACTGTCCGATATTTTGCGGTGCAGATTTGTAACCGGGCAACACATCACGCAGCATCCACATAAACGAGATTTCTCAGTTTGGCGGGGCTAGAAGCTGTTTTCCCCTAGACGAACGTGCTGGCCAAGCCTAAGAGTCACACCTGTAATGGAATAGGCCATATCCTCTACTTTTCATAGAATTTTCCATTCAAGAGAATTGTTGTTTCCATGCAAGGCCATGATGCAACCAGTCAATATATTCTCCACCATACACTTATAGAAGTTTGTCAAATTTATAGATGTCATGCTGAATCTTGGCAAGGTTGTTGTAATTACACCACTGAGCCAGATTTTCAATCTCCCTCCTATATGTTGATTCACCTCCACCTTTGAGTCGGCCAATGACAATGGTGTCAGCAGCAAAGTTAAATCTGTAATTGGAGCTGTGTTTTGCCTCATGGTCATAGGTGTAAAATGAGTTGAGCAAGAGGCTGAGCACACAGCCTTGTGGTAGCCCATGCTGATGGAGATTGTGGAAGTTTTTGCCAATCCGAGCAGACTGCAGCCTGCAAGTAGGGAAATCAAGTATGCCATTGCACAAGGAGGCATTGAGAATAAGGTCCTGAAACTTATTGATTAGTTTTGAGAGGATGATAGTATTGAATGCCAAGCTGTAGTCAATGAAGGGCATCCTGATGTATGCATCTTCTCCGTCCAGATGTTCCGGGTTTGAGTGTACAATCAATAAAACGATATCTACTGTGGACCTATTGAGTCAGTAGGCAAACTGGAGCAGATCCAAGTCACTTCTCAGGCAGGAGTTGATACGTTTCATCATCAACATCCCAAAGCACTTCAGCACAGTGGATCTAAGTGCTACTGGACAAGAACCATTGAGGCAGGTTATCACATTCTTCTTATCCACTAGTATAATTGAAGCCTGCATGAAGTAGGTGAGAACCTCAGACTGCCGAAGTGAGAGATTAAAGATATCAGATCTGAATGCCACTGGTATGGCCCTCTGCAGAATGCAGATCTCATGGATCAACCAGGACTTCTGGTTGGGGAAGACTCGGAATGATTTTGAGGAGACACACTCATCTATTGTTTTTATGAAGTCCATGACAACCATGGTGGGTTCACTCAGATCCTTTGCTTAGTTCTTGAACACAGCCCAGTCTACTAACTCAAAGCAATTGCATTGCACTCCTCTGCCTCCTACAACTACACCTTTGTTGTCCTTATCTCTGGTGCCTCACTCTTTAGCCTCCTACAGGTAGGAGGACAGCCAAGTGATCATATTTCCTGAAATGCAGTCCAGGGATTGAATGGAGGCATTCCTAATTGTAATATAACAGCTGAAGGGGAGATAGATAGGACATATAGAGAGATGGTTACACCTAAGGTGCAGGACACAGGAAAGGGGAAACAGGATAAGTAGCCAGTGCAGAGCACCCCTGTGGCCATCTCCCTCAATAACAGGTATATCACTTTGGATACTGTTAAGAGGGTTGAGCTAACAGAAAGAAGTACAGTGGTTGGCTCTCTGGCATTGAGTCTGCCTCTGTGACTCAGAAGGGAAGGGGGGAGAAGAGACATGCTGTGGTGATAGGGGATCCATTATTTAGCGAATTAGACAAGAGGTTCTGTGGGTGAGAATGAGATTCCCAGATGCTATGTTGCCTCCAGGATGCCAGGGTCTGAGACATCTCGGATCGAGTCTACAGCACTCTCAAATGGGAGGATGAACAGCCAGGAGTCTTGGTCCATGTAGATACCAGTGACATGGGTAGGATGAGAGATGATGTCCTGCATAGGGAGTTCATGGAGTTAGGTGCTATGTTATAGGGCAGGACCTCCAGGGTTGTGATCTCAGGGTTGTTACTAGTGAGGCCAGGCTAGGAAGGTACCACGTGGCTAAGGAGTTAAGGAGTTAGTGTAGGAGGGAGGGCATAAGATTTTTGGATCACTGGGCTCTCTTCCAGGGAAGTTTGGAACTGTACAGAAGCAATGGTTTGCTCGTGAACTGGAGGGGGACCAGCATCATTGTGGGAAGGTTTGTTAATGCTGCACTGCGGGGTTTAAACTAGAGTTGCAGGGGAATAGGAACCAGAGTGCCAGAACAGGTTGTGGAGAGGTTGTGGAGGCAGATGTTGGTAAGATCTCAGACAATGTCAGGAATCAAAAGGTTGAGCATGGTGCGACTAGTGTCTTGAGCTGTGTATATTTCAGTGCAAGAAGTATCATAGGAAAGGTGGATAAATCAGTGAATTGGGCTTGCGGCATTCTACATTAACAATGTCCAACAGGGTGTTTGTTGTCAAGTGCAGGTTATTGTCATTTAACTATGTACATGTATATAACGTATGTAACCATATAATGTATATAGAAGTGAGGCGTTTCTTCAAACCAGGGTGTAAAGCACAGTAGAAACATAGAAAATAGGTGCAGGAGTAGGCCATTCGGCCCTTCGAGCCTGCACCGCCATTCAGTATGATCATGGCTGATCATCCAAATCAGAACCCTGCACCAGCCTTCCCTCCATACCCCCTGATCCCTTTAGCCACAAGGGCCATATCTAACTCCCTCTTGAGTATAGCCAATGAACTGGCCTTAACTGTTTCCTGTGGCAGAGAATTCCACAGATTCACCACTCTCTGTGTGAAGAAGTTTTTCCTAATCTCAGTCCTAAAAGGCTTCCCCTTTATCCTCAAACTGTGACCCCTCGTTCTGGACTTCCCCAACATTGGGAACAATCTTCCTGCATCTCGCCTGTCCAATCCCTTTAGGATTTTATACGTTTCAATCAGATCCCCCCTCAATCTTCTAAATTTCAACGAGTATAAGCCTAGTTCATCCAGTCTTTCGTCATATGAAAGTCCTGCCATCCCAGGAATCAATCTGGTGAACCTTCTTTGTACTCCCTCTATGGCAAGGATGTCTTTCCTCAGATTAGGGGACCAAAACTGCACACAATACTCCAGGTGTGGTCTCACCAAGGCCTTGTACAACTGCAGTAGTACCTCCCTGCTCCTGTACTCGAATCCTCTTGCTATAAATGCCAGCATACCATTCGCCTTTTTCACCGCCTGCTGTACCTGCATGCCCACTTTCAATGACTGGTGTATAATGACACCCAGGTCTCGTTGCACCTCCCCTTTTCCTAATCGGCCACCATTCAGATAATAATCTGTTTTCCTGTTTTTGCCACCAAAGTGGATAACTTCACATTTATCCACATTAAATTGCATCTGCCATGAATTTACCCAATTACCTAACCTATCCAAGTCACCCTGCATCCTCTTAGCATCTTCCTCACAGCTAACACTGCCGCCCAGCTTCGTGTCATCCGCAAACTTGGAGATGCTGCATTTAATTCCCTCATCCAAGTCATTAATATATATTGTAAACAACTGGGGTCCCAGCACTGAGCCTTGCGGTACCCCACTAGTCACTGCCTGCCATTCTGAAAAGGTCCCGTTTATTCCCACTCTTTGCTTCCTGTCTGTCAACCAATTCTCTATCCACATCAATACACCCCCAATACCGTGTGCTTTAAGTTTGCACATGGTATTGGGGGTAAGGTATTGATGTGGATAGAGTAGTACACATAATGCACATAACACACGATACCTTATGAAGGTAAGAATAAAATCTACAGATGGATCACACATAAGTAACAATCTAAAGTGCATTAATATTAAATATTGGAAGTTATTTAATATTAACCAGTGACACTTCAAATATGATGTGGTCAGGAGTTCAGAAGCCTAATGGCCTGGGGGAAGAAACTGTTTCTCATCCTGACTGTTCCTTTTTTTATGCATTGTAGTCCCCTGCTGACGATAAAAAGTCAAAGAGGATGCTGGATGGATGGATGGGATCCTTAATTATACTAAGGGCACTGCCTATGTAGCGCTCCTGATAAATGTCCCTGAGGGATGCTAGGGAGTCCTCTGTGATCCTCTTAGCTGTTCTCACAGTCCTTTGTAGGGACTTCTAGTCCGATGCTCAACTGCTCCCATACCAGATGGAGATGAAACTTGTCAGGACACTCTCATTGGTGCTCCTGTAAAGTGCAGTTAAGACTGGGGGGAGAACGTTGCTTGCCTCAAACTTCTTAGGAAGTGGAAGTGCTGCTGTGCCTTCTTGTTCAGGGAGGTGATATTAAGGGACCAGGTGAGGTGATGTGTGATGTGAACTTTCAGGAACTTGGAGCGCTTAACTCTATCTAGAGAGAGTTAAGTCTCTTATTCTGTATCCCATGACCTAGTGTCACTGTGGAAGCCCAAGCTAAATTTAACTTCTCAAAATTTAACAACTCGCAGTTATCTGAATTAATCTCTATTTGTCATTCCTTGGCATGCTTAACCAATTTGTCAAGATTCCTCTGCAAATTCTGATAACTATCTTCACTTTCAATGATATTACTTATTTCAGTGTCTTCTAAGTTCAAAATTCAAAGTAAATTTATTATCAAAATCATCCTCGTATACAAACCTGCAAATAATTTTCTTCTGAGTCCTTGAAAGTGAGTCTATAAGTTGTGGGAACATTTTAAAGATGGGGCAAATGAAGCAGAGTGAAGTTATCCCCTTTGGTTCAAGAGCGTGATGGTTGAGGGGAAATAACTGTTCCTGAACCTGGTGCAGTGAGTACCTTCTTCCTGATGGCAGCAGTGAGAAGAGAGCATGACCTGATGGCATGGCTTGAGGGGTTGGAAGAGCCTATTCCGCGTTGTATCTCAATAAATGAATAAATAAATAATGGATGCTGGTTTCCTGCGATAGCTCTTTGTGTAGATGTGTTCAAAGGTGGGGAGGGCTTGACCTGTGATAGACCTGTGATATACCTGTGGTAGACTGGGTCATACCTTCTACTTTTAGTAAACATTGGTGTTTCCATAGCAGGCTGTGATGCAATCAGACACTATACTCTCCACCACACATCTAAAGAAACTTGTCAAAGTTTTAGACATCATGCCAAATCTTCCCAAGCTTGTAATGAAGTAGAGGCTCAGCCATGCTTTCTTCTGCAATTGCTTTTATTTGCTGGACCCAGGACAGATCCTCTGAAATGATAACACTGAGGAATTCAAAGTTGCTGACCCTCTCCAACTCTGTCCCTTTGATGAGGTCTGGCTCTTGGACTTACTATCCATGCCTTGTATATTCTCAGGTGACAAATAGCAATGGGCAAAGCACCAAGCCTGAAGGAATAATACTAGTTGTGAACCCTCGGCCCATAAAACAACCTTCGGTCATCACCCTCTGCTTCCTA
The DNA here is from genome assembly GCF_030028105.1 of Mobula birostris. Taxonomy (NCBI): domain Eukaryota; kingdom Metazoa; phylum Chordata; class Chondrichthyes; order Myliobatiformes; family Myliobatidae; genus Mobula; species Mobula birostris. The sequence continues at coordinate 156,354,539 of NC_092373.1, forward strand.
CCATCAAGCTAATTCCATATCCAATTAGCTGACTTTCCCTAGATCCCTGTGTTCTGGATACGGATGGATTGTTATGAAGGCATAGAGAGATACATCTCACAGACTGTCGATTCGTCCCACTGAGCCTATGTCAGTGATCAGATACCCATTTACACTAATCTAATCCCATCCATTTTATTCTCTCCACATTCCCATCAACTCCAGTCAGATTCTACCATTCCCTGTCTTTCCAAAGACAATTTAAAGTGGCCAGTTAACCAGACAATCTGTTCCATTGTTGGGGGTGGTGGTGGTGTAGTAAGTAGTCTGGAGCACCAGGAGGAAGCTCACAACTGACATGAGAGTATGGGAACTCCATGCAGAAAGTACCGGAGGTCAGGACAGAACCCAAGTCCTTGGAGCTCTGAGGTAGCAGCTCTTCAAGCTCCCTATGGTTAGCCAAAAATTCCATTCATCTTTGAACCAGGCAAATCAAGACATTTTGTCCAGAAATTTGTAAAATTGTTAGATCTTAGTGTGCAGTCTAGTGACTGTGTCTCCCGGCAATACAGAAAGAATTTAATTGGCTTGAAGTGCCTTCGCTGTAAAAGACAAAATATAAATGCAAATCAGTCACATTTTGCATTAAAGAATGCTTTTTAGATGAAACATTTTAAGGGCAGTGTTTGTCACTTGTTGCTTTAATGAGGGTTAAACTTTAACACAGGACTTGCTATTGAGTTAATTTAATTGTGTTCTCTGCTTCTTTTTACTGCAACCACAAAAGATCCCCACCTTAAATAGAATGCACTTTAAGTGCCAGACTGTTGCAATTTAAGAGAAGTTTTGATGAATGGATGGAATGTTAACATGCTAACCTCTGTTTTATTTCTTGCGATTATATAATGCAGTACTGGGAATGCACAATGGGTCTTTTCTCCAAGTTAAGAATGAACACAAGGCGAAATTGTAACAAGAAACAGTAGAATAAGCCTTCAGTGTTGTTAGAAATACATATAAAAAACACAAGGTAAAACACAGCCAAGATCTAAGTTGGTTTGAACCCCAGCAGAATTTATTTTGAGATAGCAGAGATGGTTTGGTTAGTTAATGTCAATAATGTTGTGATAGCGGGGCAAAGAAAAACAACATGTTTAAGAATTTTTGTAAATGTCAATCACGTATCCAAAATATGTATTTTCCAGCAAAATATATTTTAAAAAATAATAAAATGATCTAAAAGTGAAAATAGAGTTATATTTTCTGAGTGCTGGAGAAACTCAGCAGGTCAGGCAGCATCTATGGAGAGGATTAAAATGTCGGTGTTTCAGACCAAGACCCTTCACCAGGTCTTGAAAGGAAGGGCAAAGAAGCCAGGATAAAAAGACTAAGGATGGGGAAGGTGTACAAACTAGAAGGTGCTAGGTGAATCACAAACAAAAGAAAATCTGAGGATGCTGGAACACACACAAAATGCTCGAGGAACACAGCAGGCCAGGCAGCATCTATGGAAAAAAGTACAGTTGACATTTCAGCCTGAATTGTCGACTGTACTTTTTTCCATAGATGCTGCCTGGCCCGCCGAGCTCATACAGCATTTTGTGTACGGAGGGAGGTGAAGCCAGGTGAAGAGGAGGTAAGTGGGTGGGGGAGGGGGGATGAAGTGAGAAGCTGGGAGATAAAAAGGTAAAGGGCTGAAGTAAAAATCTTATAGCAGAGGAGAGCGGACCATTGGAGAAAGGGGTGGTGGATGGGCACCAGAGGGAAGTGATAGGCAGGTAGGGGGAGCCAGAATAGGGAATGTAAAAGGAATGAAGGAGTGGGAGTAAGAAATTACCAGAGGTTGTAGAAATTATTTATGTGTCAGATTGGAGGCTAACCAAACAGAATATAAGGCATTGCTCCTCCTACCTAAGAGTGGTCACATTGTCGCAGTCGAGGAGGCCATGGACTGACATGTCTAAATGGGAATGGGGAATAGAATTAAAATGGTTAGCCACTGGGATATACTCCCTGTTGCGGATGGAGCAAAGGTGCTTGAAAAAGTGGTCCCTCAATCTACATCCGATCTCACCAATGTAAAAGAGACCACACCAGGAACACCAGATACAGTAGATTATTCCAAAGACTTGCAAGTGAAATGTGGCCTTACCCAGAAGGACTGTTCTGGACTGAAGAACGGTGGTGAGAAAAGAGGTGAATGGGCAGGCATAGCTTTACTTATCCATTTCACTTATCCCTCCACTTGCAGGGGTAAGTGCCAAGAGGAGGAATTAATGAGGAGGAACAAACAGAGAACGGAATCATGGAGGGAGCAATCCCTGTAGAAAGTGGAGAGTAGGAGAAGGTAAAGATGTGTTTGGTAGTAGAATTTGACCCTGTGCAGTGATATTTCCTGCAGCTCATGTGATCAACTGTCCACAGTACATCAGGCAGAAAATGCTTAAGCTTGTCATCAACAAGCTATATTAACTATACTGTGTCAACCCAATGAATCATTTTACGTGAACCTCCTTTGAACCCTCTCCAAGGTCTGCACATCCTTTCTTAGATAAGGGGCCCAACACTGCTCACAATACTTCTAGTGAGGCCTCAGCAGTACTTTATAAATCTTCAACATTACATCCTTGCTTTTATATTCCAGTCTTCTCAAAATGAATGCTTACATTGCAATTGTCTTCCACACCACCAACTCAAGTCAAGTCAAGTCAAGTCACTTTTTATTGTCATTTCGACCATAACTGCTGGTACAGTACACAGTAAAAATGAGACAACATTTTCCAGGACCATGGTGCTACATGAAACAATACAAAAACTACACTGAACTGCGTAAACCAACACAAAAACTATACTAGACTACAGACCTACCCAGGACTGCATAACGTGCGCAGAACAGTGCAGGCATTACAATAAATAATAAACAAGACAGTAGGCACAGTAGAGGGCAGTAGGTTGGTGTCAGTCCAGGCTCTGGGTATTGAGGAGTCTGATGATGTGGGGGAAGAAACTGTTACATAGTCTGGTGGTGAGAGCCCAAATGCTTTGTCACTTTTTGCCAGATGGCAGTTGGGAGAAGGGGTGCGTGGGGTCCTTCATAATGCTGTTTGCTTTGCAGATGCAGCGTGTGGTGTAAATGTCTATAATGGTGGGAAGAGAGACCCCGAAGATCTTCTCAGCTGACCTCACTATCCGCTGCAGGGTCTTCCGATCTGAAATGATGCATTTTCCGAACCAGGCCATGATGCAGCTGTTCAGGATGCTCTCAATACAACCTCTGTAGAATGTGGTGAGGATGGGGGGTGGGAGATGGACTTTTCTCAGCCTTTGCAGAAAGTAGAGAAGCTTGCTGGGCTTTCGTTGCTATGGAGCTGGTGTTGAGGGACCAGGTGAGATTCTCCGCTAGGTGAACACCAAGAAATTTGGTGCTCTTAACGATCTCTACTGAGGAGTCGTCGATGTTCAGCAGAGAGTGGTTGCTTCGTGTCCTCCTGAAGTCAACAACCATCTCTTTTGTTTTGTTCACTTTAAGAGACAGGTTATTGGCTCTGCACCAGTCCGTTAGCCGCTGCACCTCCTCTCTGCATGCTGACTCGTCGTTCTTGCTGATGAGACCCACTACGGTTGTGTCATCGGTGAACTTGATGATGTGGTTCGAGCTGTGTGTTGCAGCACAGTTGTGGGTCAGCGGAGTGAACAGCAGTGGACTGAGCACACAGCCTTGGGAGATGGAGATGGTGTTGGAGATGCTGCTTCTGATCTGAACTGACTGAGGTCTCCCATTCATGAAGTCTAGGATCCAGTTGCAGAGGGAGGTGTTCAGGCCTAGTAGGCTCAGCTTTCCAATCAGTTTCTGAGGAATGATTGTGTTGAATGCTGAACTGAAGTCTATGAACAGCATTCGAACGTATGTGTCTTTTTTGTCCAGGTGGGTTAGGGCCAGGTGGATGGTGATGGCAATGGCGTCGTCTGTTGGACAGATGGGACGGTACCCGAAATGCAGGGGGTCCAGTGAGGGGGGCAGCAGGGTCTTGATGTGCCTCATGTTGAGCCTCTCAAAACACTTCATAATGATGGATGTGAGTGCAATGGGATGGTAGTTGTTGAGGCAGGACACTAAAGACTTCTTTGGCATGGGGACGATGGTGGTGGCCTTGAAGCATGTAGGAATGACGGCGCTGCTCAGGGAGATGTTGAAGATGTCAGTGAGAATACCTGCTGAATAACTCAACCAGCAAATTAACCTTTAAGGAACCATGCACGAGGACTACCAAGTCCCTGTGCACTTCAGATTTTTGAATTTTCTCTCCATTTAGAAAATATTCTATGCTTTTATTTCTTCCTCTAATGTGCATGACTATACACTGCCCTACACTTTATGCCATCTGCCACTTCTTTGTTGATTCTCCTAATCTGTTTAAGTCCTTCTGTAGCCTCTTTGCTTCCTCAAAACTACCTGCCCGTCCTCCTATCTTCATACCATCAACAAACCTGGCCACAAGACCATTAATCCATCATACAAATCATTAAAATTCAACATAAAAGGAAGCGGTCCCAACGTAGATCGCTATGGAACACCACTAGTCACTGGTAGCCAATCAGAAAAGACTCCCTTTATTTCCACTCTTTGCCTTCTATCAATCAGCCAATGCCCTATCCATGTTGGTATCTTTCTTTTAATACCAATGGTTCTTAACTTGTTAAGCAGCCTCTGTCAAAGGCCTTCTGAAAATCCAAGTACACACATCCACCGATTCTCCTTTGTCTATTCTATTTGTTATTTCTTCAAAGAATTCCAACATATTTGTCAGGCAAGATTTTCCCTTGAGGAAACCATTCTGACTATGGCCTATTTTATCATATGCTTCCAAGTAGCCCAAAGCCACATCCTTAACAATTGACTCCAACATCTTCCCTACCACTGAGGTCAGACTAACTAGCCTATCATTTCCTTTCTTCTGCTTCTCTCCCTTTTAGAAGAGTGGAGTAACATTTGCAATTTTGCAGTCCTCCAGAACCATGCCAGAATCAATTGTTTCTTCAAAGATCATTACTAATGCCTCCACGATCTCTTCAGCCACCTCTTTCAGAACACTGTGGTGTAGACCATCTGTCCAGGTGACTTATCTACCTTCAGTCCTTTCAGTTTCCCAAGTTCCTTCTCCTTACTAATGGCAACATCACACACTTCTGCCATCTGACACTCTTGAACTTCCAGTGAAGACTAATGCAAAATACTTAATCAGTTCATCCGACATTTCCTTGTTCCATATTACTACCTCTCCAGCATCATTTTTTAGTGATCTGATATCTACTCTTGCCTCTCTTTTAAACTTTATATATCTGAAGAAATTTTTGGTATTCTCTTTAATATTATTGGCTTTCATACTCCATCTTTACCATCTTAATGACTTTTTAGTTGTCTTCTATTGATTTTTAAAAGGTTCCCAATCCTCAAACTTCCCATCAATTTTGCTATGTTATATGCCCTCTGTTGGGCTTTTATGTTGCCTTTGACTACTCTTGTAAGCCATGGTTGTGTCACCCTGCCTTTAGAATTCTTCTTCTTCTTTGGGATGTATATAATCTGTGCTTTCCAAATTGCTCCCAGAAATTCCAGCACTGCTGCTCTGCCTTCAACTCTGTCAGTACTCTTTTCTAATCAGTTTTGGCCAGCTTCTCTCTCATGCCTCTGTAATTCCCTTTACTCCACTACAATACTGATACATCTGACTTTAGCTTCTTCTTCTCAAACTGCAGGGTGAATTCTATCATTTTATGATCACTGACACCAAGTGTTCTTTTATCTTAAGCTCCCTAATCAGTTCCAGTTCATTGCACAACACCCAATCCAGAATAACTGATCCCTTAGAGGGCTCAGCCACAAGCTGCTTTGAAAAGCCATCTTGTAGGCACTCTGGAAACTCCCCCTCTTGGGATCCAGCACCAAGCTGCTTTTCTCAATCTATCTGCATTTTGAAATCCTCCCATGATTATCATAACATTGCCCCTTTGGCATGCATTTTCTATCTCCTGTTGTAATTTGTAGAGCATAACGTTACTAATCTTTTGGGATCTGTATATAACACCCATCAGCGTCTTTTCACACTTGCAATTTCTTAGCTCTCCACACAAAGATTCTACACCTTCCAATCTGATATCACCTCCTTCTAACCATTTCTATTCCCAATCCCATTCTGACATTTTGGTCTGTGGTCTCCTCTTGTGCCAAGATGAGACCTCCCTCAGGGTGGAGGTGCCACACCTTATATACCATCTGGGTACTCTTCAACTTGATGGCATGAACATCAATTTCTCCGCCTCCTCCCTCCTCTGCTCCTCATTCTGGTCTTTGACCTCTTCCCTCCTACCTATCACTTCCCTCTGGGTACCCTCCTTTTTCCCTTTCTCCTACAGTTCTCCCTCCTCGACAATCAGATTCATTCTTCTCTAGCCCTTTACCTTTCCCACCCACCTGGCTTCATCTATGACTTTCTAACTATCCTCCTTCCCCTCTTCCACCTTTTTATTCTGTCGTCTTCCCTCTTCCTTTACAGTACTGGAGAAGTGTCTCGGCCCAAAATGTCAACTGTTCACTCATTTCCATAGATGCTACCTGACCTGCCGAGACCCCAGCATTTTGTATGCTTTGCTTTGGATTTCCAGCATCTGCAAACATTTTCATGAATATAATCAAGATCCCTCCCCCAGTGGTCACTTTCTGTTGTCCCCGAATGGACCTCTCATACACTAGAGGTGAATTCCTTATTTTCTAATCTACTGTGCCTCGTTGCAGCACTTGCACGGTTTGTCTAACTACACTGCACTTTTCCTGGAACTGCAACAGTACATTCTGTGTTTTCTTTTCTTTTTACCACTTTAATGTATAAACTATGTATGTATGTATGATCTTCCTGGATATCACACCAAGTTTTTCATTATATCTTCGTACACATGATAATAATAAACCGATACCAATAATTTTGATGGCACCTTTTGAAAAATATTAATACTTTTCTATCAAAGTTTGTTAAGATCTCACTTTGGGAAGGGTGTTACAGTCCAGATGTAGACTTCCCAGAACTTTCACTGACCCTCAGTAGATATTGACTTATTCTGAGGCAATTTTTGGCAAGTACAATTGCAGCTGCTCCATCTCCAGCTTGGAGACCTCTTCCACCATCAGATACAATGCATCTATTTTCAATGCCAGGAATTCACAAGCACAAGTGCCTTGGGTGCTCAACCCAAGGCTCATCTTCAGGTTTTCAGCTTTCCAACTCCTTCAGATAGGAAAAACAGCCTTGGAGTCCTGTTGGAATTTGCTTGCCAATCAAACATAGAAGAGATCGTCAGATCTTCACCAGTCTGTATTTTGTTATGCCCACCACATTGCTTTCTCAGATATTCTTCTCTAGATTTTAGTCAAACATTAACATTAAAAAATCAAACATTAAATTTATTATTATCAAAGTACGCACATACAACCTTGAAATTCATCTTCTTGCAGGCACCCATAAAACAAAGAAACATAATTGAATCCACAAAAAACCTCATACAACAAAGACCAAGTGTGCAAAAGAGGACAAATCATGCAAAAAAGTTTAAAAAATGTAAACAAATAAAACATAAAATGTAGGCTGGAGAGCCAGCTCGGTGCTGAGGCCAGTGAAGCTGGTCCAGGAGCTTGATTGTTGCAAGGCAACAACTACTCCTGAATCAGGCAGTATGCAATCCAAAACTCCTGCTCCTCCCACCTAAAGGAGGGCAACGGGTCAAACACTGTCACGGGAGCACTGGCAACGACTGAACCCGGGTGTGGAGGAACAACACTCTCATGTGGAGCTAGAAACAAGAGTTTATACATAGAAATTCTTGACAGAACATCGGTGCACAGCCAAGCAACACCACAAGACGAATCATTCTCAGGACAGGGACACTAATTGATCAGTGTTAATCAGGAGTCTGCTTTAAATAATCACAGAATGCAGAAAACCCATGCCAGTCAAAATAAACTTGACAAGATTATACAAAAAGCACAAGTGCTTAATGGCTGCAGTTATATAGGCATCCATCAGTCTCATGAGACCATGGATTTACGCCTTGGAAGGTCTCCAAGGTGCAGGTCTGGGCAAGGTTGTATGGAAGATCGGCAGTTGCCCATGCTGCAAGTCTCCCCTCTCCATGCCACAGATGTCATCCAAGGGAAGGGCATTAGGACCCATACAGCTTGGCACCGGTGTCGTCGCAGAGCAATGTGTGGTTAAGTTCCTTGCTCAAGGACACAACACACTGCCTCAGCCAAGGCTCGAACTAGCAACCTTCAGATCACTAGACGAACGCCTTAACCACTTGGCCACGCAGCTGCAGTTAAGGCAACAATTAGTAAGTACAGGTGCTCGAGAAACCGAGCCCAATGCTCACCGCCGAGGTTTGCAGAGCTCATTTTCCACTTCCGGTCCTCGACACTTTAATCTAACCTGTAGTTCACCCCACTGATGGCTGACCTTCATCTTCAAGCCGCCACACCTGCATTCCCTCGAGTCAAATTCATCGGATCCTTCAAAAGATCATAAAATCGCTAATTTGTTTGGATGGATCGGAGGTATATTTCTTACAAGAAAATTGTAGACTGTGGATTGCAATGATCATAGTCCAGAAGAAATATTTCTAGTAGTTTTGTCGGCTGCCTGCAATGTTCTATTATTCCTTCTGGATGCAATCATTTTAATCATTATAACTATGAATAAAGAGATCTCAATCTCTGTATATGGTTCTTCATACCAAATTTATGATTTTAACGTTGGCCTTATTTTTACTGTTGCCACTACCACAGATACTCCTTCAAAATTTGTCTTGTGTTATGGACAATGCCTGCACAATATATCTGTGCTATATAAAACAGAGAAATTAGAGTGAATAGATAATTATCATAGAACCTTGTTTACAATCAAATAGTTCATTTAATTTCTAGACACTGATATTAGAATGTACACGGACCTTTAGTACATAATTTGACAAGTTACTACATTTTATAATCATTAATTGTTATCTTAGAAATCTGTGCATACCATTATATTTTATTAATAACATACTTGTGCAAATTAATATCACTCTGTAAGATTTTTGTTGACTAATATAAAGTTATAAAACTTACAGAAAATGTTTGTACTGTATATACACTTTTCTTGCTGTAATAAAATATTCAAACTGAGTACTGCTAAAATGTTGTTCCTTAGAGAAATTTGAGGAAAACAAAATATTTTATACTTGGTCCTCAGATTTCAGTCTACTCCAAAGCAACCACAGGCATCCTGGGGCCTCTCTAAAAATATTATTTCCTCAAATAAGTAAGGAAGAATATGTGAGGCATGCTGATGTCCTGGGGGATAAAAGTACTGCTGCTGGAATGACAAAAAAAAACACTGCTAGCGTGCAAACTCAGTTACTTTGAAACAAATATAAGAATCATGAAACAAAGAATGATGACAAAATTCTATACCTCTATCTTCCTTATGGGTGCATGACCATATTCAACCCTTAAGCTCTGCCCTTCCCTACTCAAGTACCCCATCCTTACCCCTCAGATCTCTTGTTGTATCTCCCCTTCTAATATCCTGACATTCTCCTTCGCTAACATATCTAATGTCACGTTACAGATTTGGCCAGGCCACTCACTAGAAATGCCACAGCATGGATTATTCCAATCACATGAAAGTGAAGCCTAGCAGCTAAAATTGTCCAGCCTTCATTTATTTATTTAATTCTCTTACACCATCCTTTGATCCTTTTCCTACTTCAAGCACCTCACATTTTCAATCATCTAATCTTTTGATCTCCTCACCTTCTGAATATATCAAACTTAATTACTTTTGATATCCAGACCATCTCTCCTCTCTCTAATGTCTCTGTGTCCTGCTCTGGGCTTTTGTGCCTGAACTCCCGAACTCCATCTTTTTCTATCACCTTCTCTTTTCTCTAAAGCTACTGTCCTTTATCTCCCTTCAAACCCTGGTATTATCCCACTCCCATTCCTCCCTGGATATTAATTTCTCCTCTGACAAAACCCCTGAAGCTGGTATACCTTATGGGACACAGGCAATAGGTTCTGAAAGGAAAGTTTTTCTTCACTAATTTGCTAAATTAATCTAAGTCATCGAGTCATACAGCATGGATATAGGCCTTTTGGCCTACCAAGTTCCTGGTGACTATTAGGTACATATTTACACTAATCCTACTCATCTACACACTTGGGCAATTTAAAGTGGACAATTAACTGACCAATTTACATATCTTTCAGATGATGGGTCAACCCAGAGGATCCGGGTGAAAAATCACAGGAAGAACTAAGAAAATCCATACAGAAAACACTAGAGACCAGAAATGAACCCAAATTGTCTGAACTGTGAGAAACTACAATGTCGGCTTATTTCAGAGACTCAATGCTACTTAGTTTTTCAGCAAGGAATAAAATTATTATCAGAATTTAAAGGTTCATTTATGTCTTCTAGAACAGCCCTTTTTCAAAAGTATAAAAAATTTTGTTTTGTGCTGCACAGGGGGTAGAAATCTGAAGATCTTTCTGCATTTGTAATTTTGAAAGAAAATAAAGAAGAAGAAACCCAGATGCAGTTAGAACCATGCCCTTGCCCGATACTTGGATGCGTGGTTGTGCAAAGACACCTGAAGAAACAACAAACCGCTGGAGGAATTCAGCTGGCCAAGCAGCATTCACAGAGGCAAAGAAATAGTCAACGTTTCAGGTGTAAAAATCTCTATATATTTGTTTGGATCCACAGATGCTGCTTGATTGACTGAGTTCCTCCGGCTGTTTGTTTATTTGCTCCATATTTCACCATCACCATCCGTAATCTGGATATCTTAACTGTGTTGATAAGCAGAGGGATCTTGGAGTACATAAGACCATAAGACATAGGAGCAGAATTAGGCCATTCAGCCTATCAAATCTGCTCCGCCGTTCCATCATGGCTGATTCTGGATCCCACTCAACCCCATACACCTGCCTTTTCGCCATATCCTTTGATGCCCTGACCAATCAGGAACTAATAACTTCTGCCTTATATATGCCCTTGGACTTGGCCTCCTCCACAGTATGTGGCAAAACATTCCACTGATTTACTACTCTCTGACTAAAAAAAAAAAATCCTTCTAACCTCTGTTCTAAAAGGTTGTCCCTCAATTTTGAGGCTCTGTCTCACCATCATTTCCACATCCACCCTATCCTGTCCTTTTAACATTCGGTAGATTTCAATGAGATCCCCTGTATTCTTCTAAATTCCAGTGAATGCAGGCCCAAAGCTGCCAAACGCTCCTCATATGTTAACCCTTCATTTCCTGAATCATCCTCGTGAACTTCCTCTGTATTTTCTCCAATGATAACATGCCCTTTCTGAGATATGGGGTCCAAAACTGTTGACAGTACTCCAAGTGCAGCCTGCCTAGTGCCTTATCAAGTCTCAGCATTATCTCCTTGCTCTTATATTCTATTCCCCTTGAAATAAATGTCAACATTGCATTTTCCTTCTTTACCACAGATTCAGCCTGTAAATTAACCATTTGGGAGTCTTGCACGAGGACTCCCAAGTCCCTCTGCACCTCTGATGTTTGAACGTTCTACCCATTTAGATAATAGTCCGCACTATTCTTCCTTTTACCAAAATGCATTATCATAAATTTCCCAACACTGTAATCCATCTGTCACTTTTTTGCCCATTCTTCCAATTTGTCCAAGTCCTGCTGCAATTGTATTGCTTCTTCAGCACTACCTACCCCTCCACTTATCTTCTTATCATCCACAAACTTTGTCACAAAGCCATTAATTGTCACCAGACACGGATATGGCCCAAGTGTGGAGTGAGAGACACTGAAGCAGGTCAATAGTTCACAGACTTTAATGCGAACAATGTTAAAGGGAAAGGAAAACAATAAATGCTAGGCCAAACAGGGCCATTGACTAAAACACTCAAATGGAAAATAAAGTCTACACTGCGGCTGAAAACAACAACTAAGAATAAAATGAATACCGCTCATCTTCAGAGTCAGTTGACTCGACAGTCCAATTTCTCAAGCAAAGCAGAATGCAGATATTGAAATGTAACTGTGTCCAAGTCTCGACAAACACTACGATGGAATGAATGGAGTTAAATACTATCACAATGAAATAATAATTAACTGACATGTGCATATTCACAAGCACAATTGCCGAATCCGCTGCACTGTCAAATACATCGTTGTGACATTAATTCCTTTATCCAAATCATTGACAAACAATGTGAGAAGTAGTGGTCCCAATACTGACCCCAGAGAAATGCCACTAGTCACTGGCAGCCAACCAGAAAATGACCCTTTTATTCCCACTCACTGCCTCCTGCCTATCAGCCATTGCTCTATCCATGCCAGCATCTTTTCTGTAGTGCCATTGGATTTTATCTTGTGAAGCAACATCATATGTGGCCAGAATCAAGTGATTCTTAAAAGATCATGATCAATGCATCAATTATTTCTTCAGTGACCTCTCTCAGGACTCTGCAATGTAATCCAGGTGACTTATCCACCTTAAGACCATTCAGTTTGCCTAGCACTTTTTCCTTTGTAATAGCAATGACACTCACTCCTGCTCCCTGACACTCGTGGACCTCTGCATACTGCTAGTGTCTTCCACAGTGAAGACTGATGCAAAGTACCCATTAAATTCATCTGCCATTTCTTTGTCCCCATTACTACCTCACCAGCATTATTTTCCAGTGATCCAATATCTCTCACCTCCCTTTTACTCTTTATAAAACTGGAAACATTTTTAATATCCTTCTTTATATTGTTGGCTCATTTGCCTTCATATTTCATCTCTTCCCTTTTCATAGCTTTTTTTAGTTGTCTTTTGTTGGATTTTAAAAGCTTCCCAATCATCCAACCTTTGCTACCTTATATGCCCTTTCATTGTTTTTTATTAACTTCCCTTGTCAGCCCAGGCTGCCTAGCCCTGTCGTTAGAGAACTTCTTCCTCTGTGCAATATATCTATTCTGTGCCTTGTGAACTATTCCCACAAACCTCAGCCACCTCTGCTCTGCTGTCATCCCAGCCAGTATCCTCCTCTAATCCACCAGGGCAAGCTCCTCTCTCATGCCTCTGTAATTCCCCTTTATTCCATTGTGATACTGATACATGTGACTTATGCTTCTTTCTCTCAAATTACAGTATGAATTCAATCATATTATGATCATTTCCTCCTGAAGGATCCTTTACATTAAGCTCCCTAATAAGATTTGGGTTATTACACAACACTCAATCCAAGATAGCCTTTCCCCGAGTAGGCCAAGCACAAGCTGCTCTAAGAAGCCCTCTTGTTGGCATTCAACAAACTTCCTTTCTTGTGATCCGCTACCAACCTGATTTTCCCAATCCCCTTGGCATATTGAAGTCCCCCATTACAATTACGATATTATCCTTATTACCTGTCTTTTCCATTTTCCTTTGCATCTTGGCTACTATTTGGGTGCCTATATATAATTCCCATAATAATTTTTTACCCTTGCAGATTCTTAACTCCACCCACAAAGATTCAGTATTCTCTGACCCTATATCATTTCTTTCTAAAGATGTAATTTCATCTCTTACCAACAGAGCCACACCATTGCCTATGCCTTCCTGCCAGTCCTTTCGATACGAAGTATATTTTTTAATGTTAAGCTCCGATAAATGGCCTTCTTTCAGCTACGACTCAGTGATGCTCACGTCTGTAATTGCACCACAAGTTCGTCCACCTTATTCCGAATGCTACGTGCATTGAAATACAGCACCTTCAGTCCTGCATTCTTCGCCCTTTTGAATTTTGCTTCTGGTACAATTTAACTCTTTGCTCTGTCTGCATTTGTACCCAATCATTGACTTATCCTTCCTGCATTCATGTTATATCCAGCATCTACTTGTAAACCTGCTGGCTCATCCTCAGATCTATCATACTGGTTCCCACTCCACTGGCATATTAGTTTAAGCCACTCCCGACAGCTCTAGTAAACCTGACCGCAAGAATATTGGTCCCCCTCGGATTCAAATGCAACGCCCCTTTTTTGCAGGTCCAACCTGCCCCAGAAGAGGTTCCAGTTATCCTGAAATCTGAATCTCAGCCCCTGCACCAATTCTTCAGCCACACATTTATCTGTCACCTCATTCTATTCCTATCCTCACTGTTGCATGACACACGCAACAATCCCAAGATAACTACCCTTGAATTCCTGCTTCTCAGGTTTCTTCCTAAATCCCAATATTCTGTTTTTAGGACCTCCTCCCTTTTTCTACCTGTGTCATAGGTACCAATATGTACTATGGCTTCTGGCTGCTCACCCTCGCTTTTCAGGATATTGTGGATGTGTTCAGAAACATCAGGGACCCTGGCACCTAGGAGGCAAACTACCATCCATGTTTCTTTTCGATCCACAGAATCGCCTATCTGTCCCCTATGATTGCTGCCATCCTCTTCAGTTCCCTACCCTTCTGAGACACGGAGACAGACTCAGTGACACAGGCACAGCTGCTGTTACTTCCCCCAGGTAGGTGGTCCCCACCAAACAGCACTCAAAATGGAATATTTATTGTTGAGGGGGACAGCCCAAGGGTGCTCTCCACTATCTGACGTTCTCCCTTTCCTCTCCAGATCTTATTTCATAGCCCCTTAAAGTGGCTACACAGCTTCATAGCATGGTTAAGAAGACATATGGCATGCTTGCCTTTATTAGTTGAGGCATTGAATTCAAAACTCAGGAAGTTATGTTGCAGCTTTATAAAACTCCTGTTAGGCCTCATCTGGAGTATTGCATACAGTTCTGGCCACCCCATTATAGGAAGGCTTTGGAGAGGGAGTAGAAGAGCTTTACCAGGATGCTGCCTGGATTAGAGGGCATGTGCTATAATGAGAAGTTGGACAAACTTGGGGTTGTTTTCTCTGGAGTGGCAGAGACTGTGGGGCAATCAGATCGAAGTTTATATGATTAGATAGAGTAGAAATACAGTGTATTTTTCCCAAGGTTGAAATGTCTAAAACCAGAGAGCGTACATCTAAGGTTCAGAGGAGATGTGAAGGGCAAGTTTTATACAGAGAGTGTGGTAGGTGCCTGGAGAGATGGTAGAGGAAGATACTTTAGGAATTTTAATAGATGTTTAGATAGGCACATGGATGTGGAAATGGAAGGATATGGAAATTGTAAGCAGAAGGGATTAGTTTAGTTGGCTATTTGATTACTAATTTAATTGGTTCAGCAAAACATTATGGGCATAAGGGCCTGTTCTTGTGCTGTACTGTTCTAGTTCTTGTTCTATCTATGATCTCCTATTTCCATTCCCAAAACGGTTGACACAGCTGTATCCATATTTAAAGTTAAGTTCATTGTGAATATAAGTCTGCCTTGATGTTAATGCCATGCGATAGTAGTTACTGTAGCAATATACCCCAGCTGTCAGTGTAACAACACATAAAGTCATTGATGCTTCATTTACTCAACTTTTCAGTTCATCAATTCTCCTTGACACCTCAAACCAAGTGATCTATATATTTTTACCATCTAACTTCTCACAGCAAGCCAAGTCAAGTTTATTGTCATCCTCATAAGTAAGGTGAGGTACAAGTACAATGAAAAATCTTGCTTGCAGTCCAGGCATGTAGATTCAAACAACACACAGAACATAAATTATACATAAACTATACATAAATTATACAATTCAGTGAAGAAAAAGACTGCAAAACAAAACATTTTGCCAAAAAAACACAATCAGAGACAAGTCCATGGTAATGCAAGAGGTGGTCCATAGTCTCCCTCTGTTGCTGAGGACTGACAGGTCAGATCATCATTGATAAGACCATATGACATGGAAGAAGAATTAGGTCATTTGGCCCATCGGGTCTGTTCTGCCATTCTACCACAGCTGATTTATTATCCCTCTCAATCTCATTCTCTTGCTTTTTCCCCATAACCTTTGATGCCCTGACTAATCAAGAAACTATCAACCTCCATTCCAAATGTATTCAATGACTTGGCCTCCACAGCCATTTGTGGCAATGAATTCCACAGATTCATTATTCTCTGGCGAAAGAAGTTCTTCTTCATCTCTGTTCTAACAAGACAACCCTCTATTCTGGGGCTGTGCTCACTGGTCCTAGACTTACACACTATAGGAAACATCCTCTCCGCGTCCACTCTATCGAGGCCTTTCAATTTTCAATGAGATCTCCCCTCTTTCTTCTAAACTCCTGTGGATACAGGCTCTGAGCCATCAAACATACATTAACCGTTTCATTCCCAGATTCATTCTCTCTCCAATGCCCTGTCCAATTGTAGCATATCTTTTCTTAGATAAGGGGCCTAAAAATGCTCACAATACTCCAGCTGCTCCAATACTCTGATCAATAACCTATGAAGCTTCAACTATTACATCCTTGCTCTTGTATACCTGTCACGGTCCGGTCCATAGTTCCTTATTCCAGGTTTTCTGGTTTTCCCTTTTTTCTGTTGGGTGCTCTAATTGAGGCAGCTGATTCACATATTGGGCTGGCTACAAAAATAGCTGTTTGGGTCAGCTTCAGTGGCTGGACCGGAAGTTGGCTGTGTTTTGTTTGATGTGTGAGTGTGTTTTAGAACCTGTTGAGGGAAAGAGAGTGGGGAAGGAACAGAAATTGCTGGGAGGGGGTTGTGTGGGTTCAGTAATGGTGGACAAGATAAGAGGTGGGGTTGAGGGAAAGAAAGTGGAGAAGGAGAGGGATAGAGACTTGGGACCAGAGGTAGGCAGCTGGGGAGAGGTGGATTATTGTGAAGGGAAAAATAAAGGGAATGAGGAGGTAGTGAGGGGTTGGATGAATAAAAACCAAGACAAAGGGAATAAAAGAATAAGAGATGATAGTGGAGAAAGCTCTGAAAGTGAGGAAGATGAACAAGCTCAGAGAGGAGGTGTTGTCATAATTAGGTTTAATGAGAAGGCTCAGGGACATATGAAGAAAATTAACCTGTTTGTACTAACAACTCTGACAAATAAGATAGGGGAAATAGTATTTGCAAAAGTCCTTAATGATGGCAACTTATTGGTAAGATGTGCGAATGAGGAATAACTTGAGAAAGCACTCAAGCTAAAAGAGATAGGAAAATGCAAGGTGGAATACACTGGGAGGGTGGGAGCCCAAAACAGTGGTTGTAAAGGAGTGATCACGGGGATACCAATGAGTATAAGTATGGAGGAGATAAAGAGGAATATCAAAGGAGGGAAAGTAATGAATGTTCAAAGACTGAAAACAACAAAGGAGGGAGTGAAAAAGGAAAGTGAATCAGTATTGATTGAATTTGAAGAAGAAAGAGTGCCAAGGAAGGTGTTCCTGGGTTTCATGAGTTACCCAGTAAGGGTGTATGTGCCAAAGCCATTGAGGTGCTATAATTGTCAAAGGTTTGGACACATGGCTAAAAACTGTAAAAGGCAGAGGAGATGTACTAGATGTGGGGGTGATCATGAATATGGAAAGTGCGGAACAGGAGTTCAACCAAAATGCTGCAATTGTGGAGGAGCTCATAATGTTGCATATAGTGGGTGTGCAGTTGTGAGACAGGAGACTAAAATTCAAGAAATAAGAGTGAAAAGAAAGATCACTTATGCAGAAGCTGTAAGAATGTCAAGAGAACAGAATAATGTTCCTAATGAACAGAGAGCAATAGGAATACGAGAGATGCAACAAAGAACAAATGACAGGATTTATGTAGACAAAAAGGCTCTAGTAACATTCATTGCAGGAGTGATTAATAGTACTGCTGAGGTAAAGTCAAAAAGTGACAAAATTCAGCTGGTGGTAAAAGCAGCAGTAAACCATTTAGGGTTAGTAGGACTGACATGGGAGGAAGTGAGGGAGAACCTCAGTAATCAGTCAAGCCAGGAAGTGTCATGTGTTGGTTAATACTAATTATGGTGATTCTTTTACAATGGAATGCAAGGAGCTTACTGGCCAATAGCCAGGAATTCAAGCACTTTATTAAAGAAATGGTTGTAAAACCGGATGTAGTGTGTATTGAGGAAACTTGGTTGAAACCAACTTTAGACTTTGTGGTATATGGGTATACAATGATAAGGAAAGATAGAAATCTAGGGGGAGGAGGGGGTTGTGCTATGTTAATCAAGCAAGGTATACCATATAGGGTACTGGAAAAAGGAGATGATCAGGAATACATAGTGGTGGGAGAGAGGGGAGGGAGTGGTTATAATTAACTACTACAATCCATGTAAAAGGTTGGATTTGGACAGCCTATTAAAGATACAAGGACAAAACAGACAAAGTAGTGTGGTGTGCAGATTTCAATGCTCATAGCACAATATGGGGGGATCAGATTACAGATCCAAATGGGAAGGTAATTGAAGATTTGATGGAAGAAAGCGATTTGGTGTGTATGAATGATGGTAGCGGCACAAGGATAGATATAACAACAGGAACTGAGTCAGTGTTAGATATTACGTTAGTGTCTAATACCGTGGCTGGCATTAGTAACTGGGGAGTTTGGACTGCTTCAACAGTAGGCAGTGATCACTACCCAGTTTTATGTTCAGTGGGTGAAAGAGTTGAAGTAAGACCAGGTGGCGGAACCCCAAAGTGGGTGTTTGAAAAAGCTGATCGGGGTAAGTTCCAGAAGTTGAGTGAAGAAGGGTTGACAAAGATTGATATTTCTGGAAATGTAGATGAATTAAACAGTCAGGTGACTTCAGCAATTATCATGGCAGCAGAAGGATCTATACCTAGGAGTAAAAATAGGATGAATAGAAAACTGGTACCATGGTGGATAGAGGAATGTTGTCAGGCTATAAAAAACAGAAATAGAGCATTCAGGCTAGTTAAAAGAACCCATAATATGCAGCATTTGGTTCAATATAAGAAAGCACAGGCAGTGGTGAGAAGAACTATACGTCAAGCTAAAAGGGCAAGTTGGAGGAGTTTTTGCAACAAGGTAGGAAGAACAACACCGGTGGGAGAGATATGGGGAATGATTAAGAGGATGGGAGGAGATAGAAGGGAATGGGAATATCCAGTAATGATATCTGAGGAGGAAACTGCAGTCTCCAGTAGGGATAAGGCTGAGGTCATGGCCAAGTCATTTGTACTGATACACAGTTCAGAAAATTTGTCTGAAGAAGGGAGAAGAAGAAGGGAAAGAATAATGAGCCAACACCCAGGTGTGTTAAGCAGGAGGGAAGGAACAGATGATATAATTGATGATCCATTTACATTAGCAGAAATGGTGAGAGCAATAAAGAGATCGAGACCAACCTCCCCAGGGAAAGATCTGATATGCTCTCTGATGCTAAAAAATCTAGGAGAAGGAGCGCTCTTGAAGTTGCTGCATTTTTATAACAGAGTGTGGGAGGAGGGAAGATTACCAAGTGCATGGAAAGAAGCAGTAGTAATTCCAATAAGGAAGCCTGGCAAGGATCTGTCAAAACCCACTAGCTACAGACCAATTGCATTAACATCAAGTATATGTAAGATAATGGAAAGGATGATAACAGAAAGGTTATCATATGAGCTTGAGAAAAGGGGAATGCTGGCAAGTTATCAGAGTGGTTTTAGAAAGGGAAGGAATTCCATGGATTCAGTGATTATGTTAGAGACTGAAATAAGGAAGGCCCAGGCAAATAGAGAGTCAGTAGTGGTAGTGTTCTTTGACATTTAAAAAGCCTATGATATGATGTGGAAGGAAGGATTATTAATTAAACTGCACAAGATGGGGGTTGGTGGGAGAGTTTTTAATTGGATTAAAGATTTTTTGTTTGGTAGAAAAATTCAAGTTCGGATTGGATCAGAATTATCAAAACAGTACATAGTGGAAAATGGCACACCTCAAGGTAGTGTGATTAGCCCATTACTTTTCATGATTATGATCAATGATGTCTTCACAAAGGTACCAGTGGATATAGGTAGGTCACTGTTTGCGGATGATGGGGCCTTGTGGAAAAGAGGCAGGAACATGGACCATATAATCAGGAAACTACAAGAAGCAATTGATGAAGTGGTGGAGTGGGGTTATGATTGGGGATGTAGATCTTCAGTAGACAAAACTCAATCTGTGTTTTTTACCAGGAAAAGGGTTGAGGTAGGGAAGAAGTTAAGGATGTATGGGGTTGAATTAGAAAGGGTTGCATCATTTAAATTTCTGGGAGTTATATTTGATTCACGATTAACATGGGCAGACCATATCAGGAAAGTTGAGGAGAAATGTAAAAAAGTAATAAATGTGATGAGATGTTTGGTAGGGAATGGGGAGCAAGTTGTTCAGCTTTGAAGAGAATGTATGTGGCTTTAGTAAGATCTGTATTGGATTATGGAAATATAGTATATGGATCAGCAGCTAGGTCTCTTATGAGGAAACTGGATGTGATTCAGGCTCAGGCCTTGAGGGTGTGCAGTGGGGCTTTTAAAACGTCACCAGTGTCAGCCCTACAGGTAGAAATGGGAATAATGCCTTTGGAACTAAGAAGGATGCAACTGATGGCAAACTACTGGGCTAACTTGCAGGGGCACAATGATTCTCACCCTACTAAAGGAGAGTTGCAGGAGTGCTGGGAAAATGGGAGGTTTCAGAGGGATACCTTTAGTCGGGTAGGGAATGATATCGCGAAAGAATGTGGAGTATTTGATCTGAGGATAAGTCCTTCAGTAGTTTATCCGGTTGTAGCTCCATGGAAGCTTGTATGGCCTGACATAGACTGGCATTTGTTAGAGGTAAAAAGGAAAGAAAGATATAAAACAGATTTGGTAAATGCATTTAACTGTCATGTGATGGAAAAGTATAGCGATTATACTCACATTTATACGGATGGTGCGAAGGAAACTGCAACAGGAGTGACAGGGTTTGGGGTGGTCATACCAGCAAAAGAAATTGGAATCAGTAGAAGAACATCTAATAAGTTAGGAGTGTTTACAGTGGAGATGCTGGCGGTGTTGGTTGCGTTGCAATGGGTGCAGAAAGCCAGACAAGTCAAAGCATTGATATGTTCAGATTCATCCTCAGTTCTAGCAAGTTTAAGGTCTTTTCACACAAACGGTCGGCAAGATGTACTTTATGAAGTCCTTCAGTTAGTTACAAGAATTGCAAATCAGGGAGGTCAGGTAAAATTTCTATGGGTTCCAGCACATGTAGGGGTGAAGGGGAATGAGAGGTTGGATGAGTTGGCAAAGAGGGTGTTAAAGAAAGAAAATGTGGAAATGCACATTAGTATCAGTAAAGCAGAGGTTAAGTGTGTAATCTGGGAAAAAGTCAACCGAATGTGGCAAGAAAGATGGGACAGGGAGGGGAAAGGGAGGCATTTATATCAAATACAAAAGAGTGTTGCAGTTACTAGGGTAGGTAATGGAAACAGAAGAGAGGAAATTGTGTGGACTAGGTCAAGGCTGGGGCATTGTGCATTAAACAAAACATTGAAAATGGTAGGGAAACACCAGACAGGATTGTGTGAGGAATGTCAGGAAGAGGAGTCAGTAGAACATGTAGTTCTGAGTTGCAGGAAGTATGGGATACAGAGAGAGATGATGAGAAATAAATTAAGGGAGTTGGGGATGCAGGAATTCACATTAAAAGGGTTGCTGGGCATGGGTGAGAGAGCACAAGTCCGGGTATTTTTAGCATTTTTAAGGGGTACAGGGGTTTTTTATAGAATATGACGAATAAACAGGAATAGGATACTAGGATGGTCAAAGATGGGAGGGTGAAGTGTAGGTTTGTGTGTGTGTGTGATTGGGTGAAGGGATTTAGAATGTATGTCTAGTGCACATTCTGGAGCAGAGGGTGGCGGTAATGCACCATTAAGCTGGATGCCAACTGCCGTAAAACAAGATACAGACAGCTTCAGTGGCTAACAATCACTGAATATTTTCCCATTGTTAGGATCAGAGGGTATGGAGGAGCTTTATGTGGATGAAGTGGCCAATAATTAGTATTTGGATGTCTTTAATATTACAATAGAATGCAAGAAGTTTATCTGCCAATGGTCAAGAATTAAAAAGATTTGTTGTAACTTTTAAAGACAAGCCTGATTTGATCTGTATATAGGAGACATGGTTAAAGCCTCATTTAGATTTTGTGATCCCTGGATATGATAGTTTGAGCGCTGACAGAACAGATAAATCTGGTGGAGGGTGTACAACCTTCATAAAAACAGGACTCCAGTTTTGAAGACTTGATTTTAAATCTAACCTTGAAATTGTGGCTGTGGAGGTTTGGAGCTCTCGTGGTCAAATAACTTTGATTAACTTTTATAATCCAGGTAATATGATGTTATCAGATTTAGATGAAATTATGAATAAGGTAAGATCCCCAGTAATCTTGGTTGGAGATTTCAATGCCCATAATCCTATATGGGGTAGTGAAAGTAAAGATAGTAATGGAGCAGTAGTAGAGTTTCTAGATAAATACAACATGGTACTGCTAAATGACGGAAGGCCTACAAGATTTAATATTGTAAAGGATACTTGTCACTTAGACTCATCTATCACTTCCTCAAACTTGGCTAGGGTTGGGGAATGGGATGTTATGGACAGATACACACTAGGAAGTGATCACTATCTTATGTAGATTTGATAGAAATTTGATAGTAGAAGTTGAGGAGAGGTCTGCTAGGTATAATTTTTCTTTGGCCCCTTGGGATGAGTACTAGGAGAACGCTGTGGACATAATAGAAGAGATTAATAGTGAGGGCTCCATAGACGATTGGAATGAATCCCTCTGTTTTATAATTCATGAAGTTGCTCAATTGACTATTCCGCAATGGAATGTTCCTAAGGTTCGCGCACTAGTTCTGTGGTGGAATAAAAATTGTGATATAGCAGTAAGAAACAGAAATAGAACTTACAGGAAATTAAGAAATTACCCAGTGTTAGATAATGTTATGGAGTATAAAAAGGAAAGAGCAGTAGCAAGGAGAGTAATTAAAAATGCAAAGAGGGATAGTGGGAGAAGATTTTGTGGAACCCTGGGCCCTGAGACACCTATAAAGCAGCTATGGACGATCATTCACAGAATGTCAGGGATATATAGGAAACCACCTATCCCAGCTTTGCTGGAAGGAGATATTGAAGCTGTAACCAATAAGGAAAAGGCTGATATGTTTGTAGAGGTGTTCCAAGCGTTACACAGTTTTGGAGAGTTAGGTGATTTGAGAAAGGAAATTATGTTAAAGGAAAGTTGGAAATTGGACAGGAGTTTGGATGATAATAGCTCCATAAATTTGTTTTTCTTCCTTCAGGAATTGCAGGAAGCTGCCCAATCAGGTTCAAACACTTCTCCTGGTAGGGATGGACTGTGTTATGAATTGCTTAAGCATTTAGATGACTCTGTATTAATAGAAATTCTAGCATTGTTTAATTCAGTGTGGAAAGAAGGAAAATTACCAGTAGAATGGAAGCATGCGGTGGTAGTTCCAGTTTTAAAGCCAGGTAAGGACGCATCTAGTCCTAGTTCATATCGGCCTATAGCTTTAACATCAGTGCTTTGTAAAATTATGGAATGAATGGTCACCAACAGACTTGTTTATTTTTTTTGGAAAATAAGGGACATTTTGCTGCCTATCAAAATGGTTTTAGAACTGGAAGATCAACAATGGAATTTGTTGCCCTTTTAGATCATGATATTAAAGTGTTTCAAAATAGAGAGGTAACGGTAAGTGTATTTCTAGATATTGAAAGAGCATATGACTCACTATGGAAAGATAGCTTATTAATTAAACTCTACGATGCGGGAATTAGAGGTAGAATGTTTAACTGGATCAAAGATTTCCTTAAGGAAAGGACAATTCAAGTAAGAATAGGCGGAACAAGCTCCAAGTCAGTTAAAATAGGTAATGGTACCCCTCAAGGAAGTGTCAGTAGTCCAGTTCTTTTTAATGTCGTGATAAATGATATCTTTGATCAGGTAGGGACAGGATTTGGAAAATCATTGTTTGCAGACTATGGTGCAATCTGGAAAAGAGGAAGAAATATCAAGTATATATTAAGGCAGGTACGAAGGGCTTTAAGATCAGTTGAAAACTGGGCTAATAAATGTGGTTTCAGGATTTCTGCTTCTAAGTCCAAACATATGATTTTTGGCTTTAGAAGAAAGATTCTTGATTGTGAATTGTGTCTATATGATTCTCCAATAGAAAAAGTCAAGGTATTCAGGTTTTTAGGTGACTGGTTTGATGAAAGACTTACTTGGAGGGTTCATGTAGATAAAAAAATTGGAAAGTGTGAGAAAGTTTTAAATGCTATGAGAAGTATTGTTGGATGCGATTGGGGAGCAGGGCGGGAAACTATGTATTTATATAATAATATATAAATGTATTAATATATCTAGCTATAATTAGATCAGTTATAGATTATGGTTGTATTGTTTATGGTCCTGCTACTATGGCAGTGCTTGGAAAGCTAGACACTGTGTAGTCCAATGCACTTAGACTCTGTTGTGGAGCTTTTAGAACAACATCAGTCCCAGCATTATGTGTGGAGATGGGAGAAGTGCCTCTGCATTTAAGACAAATTCAGTTGGGCCTGCGGTATTGGGCAAAACTAAATGGATTCAATCACAGCTGTCCACCAAAGTGTCTTTTGCAGGGGAAGTCAGAGCGCCAAAGTAAAATTAAAAGATACTCATTTTTACATTTGGTTAATAACTGGGCTGTGAAATTGAAACTGACTGAGGAAGACATAGTTGACCAAATTTGCTTGCCACCCGTCCCTTTTTGGCTCTTTCCAGAACCAGAGGTAGACCTATTCCTCCTTTTTCAGCTTCAAGGAAGCAGTGCAATTTCATCAGTGTCGATCACAAATGAATATTTAAATAATAAATGGGGATCTTATCTGAAGATTTTTACTGATGGCTCAGTGGACCCAGAGAGCAGTAGGGCAGGATTTGGGATGTATGTGTCTCAACTTGGAGTTAGGATTGGTCACCAGGTTTCAGATGGTGTTTCTGTCTTTGCAACAGAATTATTAGCAATCCTCTTGGGCCTTATGGTGGATAGAAGACTCTCGATCACGTAGGGTTATCACCTATTCTGATTCTGCTGCTGCCTTAGAGGCTATAAAAGGGAATAAATTAAAAGCTCGTCCTGATATAGTTATTGAGATTCTCTTAGTGTTGTTTAGAGTAGGGAAGATGTGTTGTGCAGTTAGATTTTCATGGCATGCTGGGTTGGAGGGAAATGAAATTGTGGATGGCATTGCAAAGTCTTCCTTACAGGGCAGGCAAGTAGAAATTAGAGTTCCCCTAGGCAGAGCAGAATTGAGAAGTAGGATTAGAAAGGGTATAGAGAAGAAGTGGCAGGAGGTTTGGAAAAATGAATTAATGGGCAGGCATTATTTTTCTAGTCACCTGCTAGTTTAAAAAGGTCTCAGACTGTTAACTTTTAAGTCGTAGAGATATGGTGAAATTTACTATATTTAGGTTGGGGCACTGCGGGTTAAACTATTATTTAAAGACAATAGGAAAACATCCTACTGGATTATGTGACTGTGGTCATCCAGAGACAGTCCAGCATGTTTTGCTGAGCTGTAATCGATACAAAATTGAAAGAATCATGTTGTTCAAGAGGCTATCTGGCTTAAATTTATTTTGGTTTTCTATTAAATCTTTGTTTGGCCATCAAGGGAATCAACATCTGATTGAAGAGTCTATTATTCAGTTTACACATGAGACCAGGTTGTATTCAAGAATGAGTTCCTCGAAGTTCAATAATTAATTATACATCCTGTGGAGGGCTGTAATATGCCTAGATGGGTCTAAATAGGAAGGAGAAGAAGCAGAAGAGGTTTGGAACTTGTTGAGGGAAAGAGAGTGGGGAAGGAGCGGGAATTGCTGGGAGGGGTTGTCCAGGTCTGGTAATGGTGGACAAGGTGAGGGGTGGGTTGAGGGAAAGAGTGGAGAAGGAGTGGGATAGGGATTTGGGATCAGAGGTTGGCAGCTGGGGAGAAATGGATTATCGTGATGGGAGAAATAAAGGGAATGAAGAGATAGTGAGAGGATGGATGAATGAAAACTAAGATAAAGGGAATAAAAGAATAAGAAATGACAGTGGAGAGAGCTCTGAAAATGAGGAAGATAAACAAGTTCAGAGAGAAGGTGTTGTCATAATTAGGTTTAATGAGAAGGCTCAGGGACATATGAAGAAAGTTAACCTGTTTGTGCTAACAACAACTGTGGCAAATAAGATAGGGGAAATAGTATTTGCAAAAGTCCTTAATGATGGCAACCTATTGGTAAGATGTGTGAATGAGGAACAACTTGAGAAAGCACTCAAGCTAAAAGAGATAGGAAAATGCAAGTCGGAATACACAGGGAGGGTGTGAGCACAAAATGGTGGTTGTAAAGGAGTGATCACGGGGGTACCAATGAGTATAAATATGGAGGAGTTAAAGAGGAATATCAAAGGAGGAAAAGTAATGAATATTCAAAGACTGAAAACAAAGGAGGGAGTGAAAAAGGAAAGTGAAACAGTATTGATTGAATTTGAAGAAGAAAGAATGCCAAGGAAGGTGTTCCTGGGTTTCATGAATTACCCAGTAAGGGTGTATGTGCC
Organism: Mobula birostris; assembly: GCF_030028105.1. Taxonomy (NCBI): domain Eukaryota; kingdom Metazoa; phylum Chordata; class Chondrichthyes; order Myliobatiformes; family Myliobatidae; genus Mobula; species Mobula birostris. Next base: position 156,381,099 of record NC_092373.1, read on the forward strand.
AAAGCCATTGAGGTACTATAATTGTCAAAAGTTTAGACACATAGCTAAAAACTGTAAAAGGCAGAGGAAATGTGCTAGATGTGGGGGTGATCATGAATATGGAAAGTGCGGAACAAGAGTGCAACCAAAATGCTGCAATTGTGGAGGAGCACATAATGTGGCACATAGTAGGTGTGAGGTTATGAGACGGGAGACTAAAATTCAAGAAATAAGAGTGAAAAGAAAGATCACTTATGCAGAAGCTGTAAGAACATCAAGAGAACAGAATAATGCTCCTAATGAACAGGGAGCAATATGGGATGCGAGAAATGCAAGAAAGAACAAATGACAGGATTTATGTAGACAAAAAGGCTCTAGAAACATTCATTGCAGGAGTGATTAATAGTACGGCTGAGGTAAAGTCAAAAAGTGACAAAATTCAGCTGGTGGTCAAAGCAGCAATAAACCATTTTGGGTTAGTAGGACTGAGATGGGAAGAAGTGAGGGAGAACCTCACTAATCAGTCAAGCCAGGAAGTGTCATGTGTTGGTTAATACTAATTATGATGATTTTTTTGCACTGGAATGCAAGGAGCTTACTGGCCAATAGCCAGGAATTCAAGCACTTTATTAAAGAAATGGTTGTAAAACTGGATGTAGTGTGTATTCAGGAAACTTGGTTGAAATCAACTTTAGACTTTGTGGTACATGGGTATACAATGGTAAGGAAAGATAGAAATCTAGGGGGAGGAGGGGGTTGTGCTATGTTAATCAAGCAAGGTATACCATATAGGGTACTGGAAAAAGGAGATGATCAGGAATACATAGTGGTAGAAGTGTGGGAGAGAGGGGAGGGAGTGGTTATAATTAACTACTACAATCCATGTAAAAGGTTGGATTTGGACAGCCCATTAAGGATACAAGGACAAAACACACAAAGTAATGTGTGCAGATTTCAATGCTCACAGCACAATACAGGGGTGGGGGGGGGAGGGATCCGATTACAGATTCAAATGGGAAAGTAATTGAAGATTTGATGGAAGAAAGCGATTTGGTGTGTATGAATGATTGTAGAGGAACAAGGATAGATATAACAACAGGAACTGAGTCAGTGTTAGATATTACGTTAGTGTCTAATACCGTGGCTGGCATTAGTAACTGGGGAGTTTGGACTGCTTCAACAGTAGGCAGTGATCACTACCCAGTTTTATGTTCAGTGGGTGAAAGAGTTGAAGTAAGATCAGGTGGCGGAATCCCAAAGTGGGTGTTTGGAAAAGCAGATTGGGATAAGTTCCAGAAGTTGAGTGAAGAAGCATTGACAAAGGTAAACATTTCTGGAAATATAGATGAATTAAACAGTCAGGTGACTTCAGCAATTATTATGGCAGCAGAAGGATCTATACCCAGGAGTGAAAATAGGATGAATGGAAAACTAGTACCATGGTGGACAGAGGAATGTTATCAGGCTGTAAAGAAACAGAGCACTCAGGCTAGTTAAAAGAACCCGTAATATGCAGCATTTGATTCAATATAAGAAGGCACAGGCAGTGATGAGAAGAATTATACGTCAAGCTAAAAGGGCAAGTTGGAGGAGTTTTTGCAACAAAATAGGAAGAACAACTGTGGGAGAGGTATGAGGAATGATTAAGAGGATGGGAGGAGATAGAAGGGAATGGGAATATCCAGTAATGATATCTGAGGAGGAAACAGCAGTCTCCATTAGGGATAAGGCTGAGATCATGGCCAGGTCATTTGTACAGATACACAGTTCAGGAAATATGTCTGAAGAAGGGAGAAGGAGAAGGGAAAGAACAATGAGTCAACGCCCAGGTGTGTTAAACAGGAGGGAAGAAACTGATGTTATAATTCATGATCCATTTACGTTGGCAGAAATGGTGAGAGCAATAAAGAGATCGAGATCAACCTCCCCAGGGAAAGATCTGATATGCTATGTTATGCTAAAAAAAGTCTAGGAGAAGGAGCGCTCTTGAAGTTGCTGTATTTTTATAACAGTGTTAGAGGAGGGAAGATTACCAAGTGCATAGAGAGAAGCAGTAGTAATTCCAATAAGGAAACCTGGCAAGGACCCGTCAAAACCCACTAGCTACAGACCAATAGTGTTAACATCAAATATATGTAAGATAATGGAAAGGATGATAACAGAAAGGTTATCATATGAGCTTGAGAAAAAGGGAATGCTGGCAAGTTATCAGAGTGGTTTTGGGAAGGGAAGGAGTTCCACGTACTCAGTGATAAGGTTAGAGACCAAAAAAAGGGAGGCCCAGGCAAATAAAGAATCAGTAGTTGCAGTGTTTTTTGACATAGAAAAGCCTATGATATGATGTGGAAGGAAGGATTGTTAATTAAACTGCACAAGATGGGGGTTGGTGGGAGAGTTTTTAATTGGATTAAAGATTTTTTGTTTGGTAGAAAAATTCAAGTTCGGATTGGATCAGAATTATCAAAACAGTACGTAGTGGGAAATAGCACACCTCACGGTAGTGTGATTAGCCCGTTACTTTTCATCATTTTGATCAATGATGTCTTCACAAAGGTACCAGTGGATATAGGTAGGTCATTGTTTGCGGATGATGAGGTTTTGTGGAAAAGAGGCAGAAACATGGAGCATATAATCAGGACACTACAAGGAGCAATTGATGAAGTGGTGGAGTGGGGTTATGATTGGGGATGTAGATTTTCAGTAGAAAAAACTCGAGCTGTATTTTTCACCAGGAGAAGAACTGAGGCAGTGAAGAAGTTAAGAATATATGGGATTGAATTAGAAAGGGTTGGATCATTTAAATTTCTGGGAGTTATATTTGATTCACAATTAACATGGGCAGACCATATTAGGAAAGTTAAGGAGAAATGTAAAAAAGTAATAAATGTGATGAGATGTTTGACTGGTAGGGAATGGGGAGCAAGTTGTTCAGTGTTGAAGAGAATGTATGTGGCTTTAGTGAGATCTGTGTTGGACTATGGAAATATAGCATATGGATCAGCAGCTAGGTCTCTTATAAGGAAACTGGATGTGATTCAGGCTCAGGCTTTGAGAGTGTGCAATGGGGCTTTTAAAACATCATCAGTGTCAGCCCTACAGGTAGAAATGTGATTAATGCCTTTGGAACTAAGAAGGATGCAATTGATGGCAAACTACTGGGCTAATTTGCAGGGGCATAATGATTCTCACCCTGCTAAAGGAGTGTTGCAGGAGTGCTGGGAAAATGGGAGGTCTCAGAGGGATACCTTTAGTCGGGTAGGGAATGATATTGCTAAAGAATGTGGAGTGTTTGATCTAAGGTTAAGTCCTTCAGTAGTTTATCTGGTTGTAGCTCCATGGAAGCTTGTATGGCCTGACGTAGACTGGCATTTGTTAGAAGTAAAAAAGAAAGAAAAATATAAAACTGATTTGGTAAGTGCACTTAACTGTCATGTGATGGAAAAGTATAGTGATTATACTCAGATTTATACCAATGGTGCTAAGGAACCTGAAACAGGAGTGACAGGGTTTGGGGGAGCTCTACCAGCAAAAGAAATTGGAATCAGCAGAAGAACATCTAATAAGTTAGGGCTGTATGCAGTGGGGATGCTGGCAGTGTTGGTTGTGTTGCAACGGGTGGAGAAAGCCAGACAAGTCAAACCATTGATATGCTCAGGTTCATTCACAGTTCTAGCAATTTTAAGGTCTTTTCACTCACAGTCAGCACAATGTACTTTATGAAGTCCTTCAGTTAGTCACACAAATTGCAAATCAGGGAGGTCAGGTAAAATTTCTATGGGTTCCAGCACATGTAGGGGTGAAGGGGAATGAGAGGGTGTATGAGTTGGCAAAGTGGGCATTAGAGAAAGAAAATATAGAAATGCACATTAGGATCAGTAAAGCAGAGGTTAAGAGTGTAATCTGGGAAAAAATCAACCAAATGTGGCAAGAAAGATGGGACAGGGAGGGGAATGGGAGGTACTTGCATCAAATACAAAAGAAGTGTTGCAGGTACTAGGATAGGTAGTGGATACAGAAGAGAGGAAACTGTGGACTAGGTTAAGGCTGGGGCACTGTGCATTAAACAAAACATTGAAAATGATAGGGAAACACCAGACAGGACTGTGTGAGGAATATTGGGAAGAGGAGTCAGTAGACCATGTAGTTCTGAGTTGCAGGAAGTATGGGATACAGACAGAGATGATGAGAATTAAACTAAGGGAATTGAGGTGCAGGAATTCACATTAAAAGGGTTGCTGGGCATGGGTGAGTGAGCACAAGTTAGGGTATTTTTAGCTTTCTTAAGGGGTACAGGGGTTTTTTATAGGATATGACAGATAAACAGGAATAGGGTACTAGGATGGCCAAAGATGGAGGATAAAGAGTAGGTTAGGGTATGTGTGGGTGTGTGACTGGGTGAAGGGATTTGGAATGTAAGTCTATTGCACACTCCGGAGCAGAAGGTGGCAGTTATGCACCATTAAGCTGGGTGCCACCTGCCATAAAACAAGACAGTGGGGGTGGGGGGAGGGGGAGAGGGGAGGAAGAGAGAGAGAGAGAGACACAGACAGACAGACCTTCAGTGGCTGGATTGCTCCTGCCCAAACCCCCTGTCTGTATCCCTTTTCTGCTCCTTCCTCCCAAAGTCTTGCCCTGCAACCAGTGCCTGGAGCCTTGCCTCGCCTATAACCCTCGCCTGCACCGCTGTCAAGTTCAATCGCTGGAGCAAGATAAGGAAGTGTCTATTGTTGTTTTGAACTGTCTCTGTGTCCACGCCTTCGCTAGGTAGGTCCATCTGTTTGCCGCTACCTTGTCTTGGGAACTGTCTCTCTGTGTTCTGTGTATGAGTCCCGGCCCTACGTCCTGCCCTACATCCTGCTCCCTGGGAGGGGTCCTAACTCTGTGTAGAGCCCCGGCCCCAAGTCCTGTTCCCAAGGAGGGTCCCGGCTCTATGTTCCATGTCTCTGTATTCCTGTCCTCTCAAGGCCAAGGCTCTGTGTTCCTGTCCTCCTTCAACCAAGGTTCTGCATTCCTGTCTCCCAAGACCAAGTCTCTGTGTTCCAGTTCTGCCAAGACCAAGGCTCTGTGTTTCCTGTTCTCCCAAGACCAAGTCAAGGCTTTGGGATCTTGTCCTATCCATGTGCTTCGTCCTGTGCTGGAGTTCCCTTGTCTTGCCCAGGAGTCTCTCATTCTGTCCTGTAGCCTCGCCTAGTCCTGTCTCCCAAGACTACGTCATGTCTTTGCCGAGTTCCGGAGTCCAAGTCCGAGTCAAGACCTAGGTTCTGGGTCCTTGTCCAGTCTCCGGCTCGGAGTCCGACCCCAAGCCATGAAGTGTCCAAGCCGTGTCCAAGCAATGTCCAGACCTGTAGCCATGTCATGTCCTCACCTAGTTCCGGGATCCGAGCCCGAGTCAAGACCCAGGTTCTGGGTCCTTGTTCAGTCTCTGGCTTGGAGTCCAAGCCCAGGCTCCTAGTTCCCAGTTCCTAGTCCTGGTCCCGCTTGCCTAGCCAATGTCTAGCCCATGTCTGTGTTCATGTCCCAGCTGCCAGTCTGCATCCAGTCACATCCCTAACTCTAGTCCTGTCCTGTTCCTAGTACTTCAGTGTCTGTGGCTTGCATTTGGGTCTGCTCCAATGTCCATGACAATACCAGTCCTCTTGAAATGAATGCTAACATTGCATTTGCCTTCCCTACCACTGACTCAACCGGCAAGTTAATCTTAGGGAACCCTCTGAGGTCTTCAGTTTTTTGTACTCTTTGCCCATTCATCTAAGTCCTTCTGTAGAATTCCTGCTTCCTTAACACTAGCTGCCCCTCCACCTATCTACAAATAGTCCACAAACTTGGCCATAGAGCCATCATATCTTTCATCCAAATCATGGGCATATGTGAAAAGAAGTGATTCCAACACTGACCCCTGCGAAATGCCACTAGCCACCAGCAGCCAACCAGAAATAGGCTCCTTTATTCCCATTCTTTGCCTTCTGCCGATCAGCTAGTGTCCTATCCATGCTAGTACTTTTCCTGTAATACCATAGGGTCATATCTTGTTCAGCAGCCTTTTGTGCTGCTCTTTGTCAAAGGCCTGCTGAAAATCTAAGTAAATAACATCCACTGACTCTCCTTTGTCTTTCCTGTTTGTTACTTCCTTAAGGAAGTCCCACAGATATGTCAGGCAAGATTTTCCCTTAAGAAAATCATGCTGACATTGACCTACTTTATCACATGCCTCCAGGTATCACAAAACCTCATCCTTAATAACGGACTCCAATATCTTCCTAATCAGTGAAGTCAGGCTAACTGGCCTATAATTTCCTTTCTTCGGCTTCCCTTCCTTTTTAAAGAGTGGAGTGATATTTGCAATTTTCTGGTCCTCCAGAACCATTCCAGAATCTAGTCATTCTTGAAAGATAATTATTAATGCTTCCACAATCTCTTCAGCTACTTCTTTCAGAACCCTGGGGTGTAGTCCATCTGGTCCAGGTGACTAATCTACCTTCAGACCTTCCAGCTTCTCAAGCACCTTCTCCCTATTAATAGCAACTACACTCACTTTTCTGCCACCTGACACTTTCACATTTCTGGCATTCCATTAATGTCTTCCACAGTGAAGAATGACACAAGTACTTCTGGTTTAAAATGGTGCTACCCAAGATGTGTGACGGCTTACTGGTAGTTTGGAAGGCAAGAGGTTTGACTAAAACCATTACTTATCATATCTTCTTTGAAGCAAATTGTGGTGAACTGTTGCTGCAGTCAGTGAGGAGTCAGGCGGAGGCAAGATTGGTCTGGGGGTGTAACGTGCTGGGGTAGCAGATAGAGTTGGTGTCGCTGCTGGAGATGGAGTGAGCGATTTGGAGAGGAGTCAATGTGGAAGAGTTTCAATACCCGTCCACCTAACCCGGGTGTGAGGTTGGATCGCTCCAAGCACTGAGCTAATTTGGTGAGATCGAGAATGCCTTCGAGCTGGGCAGCACATGCATATCGTGACACTGGGGTACAGGTCCTAGAGAGAGGTGCTAGCTGCTGCTTGGACAACTTAAACACTGGTACAGATAGAAAGAAAGGAAAGGCAGCAGGCCCTGATGAATTAGTAATAGAACAAATTATCGCCCTTGAAGATTATGGAATTGAAAAACTTGTTGATTTAATCAATGACATTTATGAGACTGGAATAACACCAGAAGAGATGAGAAAAATCAGTATTTATCCCTCTTCCTAAGAAACCTGGAGCAATAGAATGTGAATTACATAGGACCATAATTTTAATGAGTCATATCACCAAGATACTTCTAAGAATTTTGATGATGAGCTAAAAGTAAGATACAAGCTGAAATAGGTAAAGAACAATGTGGTTTTGTGAAAGACAAAGGTACAAGAAACACAATATTGATGTTAAGGATACTATCAGAATGAGCTATTCAAGTGCAAAAAGATTGTTTGTTTTATCGACTACACAAAAGCATTTGATGAAGTGAAGCACAATAAGTTATTTGAAATATTACAGAAAACTCTAGATCTAGATTCGAAAGACCTCTGCCTAATCAGAAATCTGTACTTGGAACAAACTGCTGCTGTAAGAATAGATGGAGAAGTGAGTCAGTTTATGAAAATCAAGAGAGGCTTTAGACAAGGGTATGTTTTCTCCCCCAGTTTATTAATGTACAATGAAACAATATTGCAAAAAATAAGCGACATGTTGGGAATAAAAGTTGGCGGTGAAAACATCAATAATTTCAGATATGCAGATGACACTGCATTAATTGCAAGTACGGACGCAGAACTACGAAACTTAATTGATATAGTTGTTGAAGAAAGTGCAAAAATGGGTCTATCTATCAATTGCAAAAAGACAGAATGTATAGTGATATCCAAAAAGGAGAATCCTATCTGCAGGCTGAGAATAAACGGAGAAGACATAAAACAAGTACAGAACATCTGCTACTGAGGAAGCTGGGTGACATCAGATGGCAAGTGCGACATGGTCATCAAAAGATGAATAGGGATGGCAAAAGACACCTTTATGAGAATGAAGAGTATACTGACCAATACTAAACTAGGCACGACACCCGCCTCAGAGTACTGAAATGTTATGTTTATCCAGTTATGTTATATGGCTCAGAATGTTGGACAATATCTAGTAACATGAGGAAAAGAGTTGTAGCAGCAGAGATGTGGTTTTTGAGGAGGATGCAAAGAATATCATGGACGAAATGAATGTCAAATGAGGATGTCATGAAAAAAGCAAACACAAAAAGAGAAATAATATATGAGATCATGAAAAGGCAACGTAACTTCATTGGACATGTGATTAGAAAAGAGTTAGAATGCACAGTAATTATGGGAAAGATTGAAGGAAAGAAAGCAAGAGGAGGACAAAGACAAATGATGATGGAGACAGCAGCTAGAGAACTGGAAATGAATACCAATGAATCAATCCACTTGACCCGAAACCAGAGTGTGTGGGCCATGGCAGTCAAAGCTCAAACTGGGCATGGCACCTGATGGTGGTGATGATGATGATGGTGACAGATAGACTGGAAGCCCAAGTGTTGGGAAAAGAGGTGAGGGTTGGGGTGACTTGCTCGTTCTGCCAATGTTCATTCTTTTTCTGTGGTGCTGAGGCTGTGAACTGATCCAGTTACCATGCGTTTCTGTCCTGCAGGTGTGATTAATTAGGACTGAGGCTTGGGCCTACTCCAGCTGCTCCGGGATCTGAGTCTAATTTGGAATGCTGTTAGTTTAGTTCCATTGTTTGCATGATTTGTGTTTTTTTCTCCCTTTCTCTGCGCTATGGTTTTTGGTCTTTCTTTTATTTTTAAATTGGGTTTTTTGGGTGTCTTGCTTTGTGGTTTTCTCTAAGCAAACTCATCTCAACCCGTATAATTTATAATGCTTTGATAATAAATGTGCTTTGAATCTTTGAATCTCTTTGAAATACTTATTAAGTCAGTCTGCCATTGCTTTGTTCCCCATTGCTACCTCTCCTGCATCATTTAACAGTGGTCCAATATCCACTCTTACTTCTCTTTTACTCTTTATCTATCTGAAAAAACTTTTTGTATCCTCTTTAATATTATTGGCTAGCTTACCTTCATACTTCATCTTTTCTCTCTTTTTCAGTTCCCTTCTCTTGGTATTTAAAAGCTTCCCAGTCATCTCTCCCCACTAATTTTTGCTAAATTATATGCCCTTTCTTTTCCTTTTATGCTGCCTTTGGCTTCTCTTGTCAGCCACAGTTGTTTCATCCACCTTTAGAATACTTATTCGTCTTTGGAATGTATCTGTCCTGCATATTCTAAATTGTCCCCAAAAACTCTAGTCACGCTGTTCTGCTATCATCTGTGGTAGTGATCTATCATCAATTTTGGCCAGCTCCCCTCTCACACATCTGTGATTTCCTTTACTCCACTGGAATACTGAGACACCTAACTTTAGCCTCTCCCTCTCAAACTGCAGGATGAATTCTATCACATTACGATCACTATCTCCTAAGGGTTCTTTTCCCTTAACCACCTTTGTTAAATCTGGTTCATTACACAGCACCCAATCTAGAATTTCCTTTCCCCTAGTGGGCCCAACCACAAGCTGCTCTAAAAAGCCATCACATAGGCATTCTACAAATTCCTTCTCTTGGGATCCAGGGCCAACCTGATTTTCCCAATTTACTTGTATACTGAAATCCCCCTTGACTATCACAACATTGCCCTTTTTACATGCCTTTTCTATCTCCAATTGTAATGAGTATACAATGAACTCCACAAAACAAAACACGAAATGTATTATATAACTTAGGGCCACTATATCAGAAACCAAGATTCTCTACATGGATTTGGTGTATACCCACTGAGAATTTCCAGCATTTTTTTTCTATATTATATGAGACAGGATTGCCCTTCATCTCCACACATTATGACATGAGGTACGAATCATACAATACACAATTTCCTCCCAATTGCTATAATTTCTTACAATACCTCTGAATTGTGTCAATTTTCTGCCATTTTGTAAATATGAACACAAGTTCCTTTGCAATTTCTATTTAACAACAGATGCCCCTGAAAGACAATTCACCAAAAATGCTGAAAATGTACATAAACAAGGATTTTTAAAGATTGGCTTAATATGTGCTTTGATAACCAGCAGTGCTATACAAAACACTAGGAAATTCTTTGTCCAGAAAAAAATCGTGGTCCATCTTAACTTGTTTTATGTACCAATAAGCAGTTCAATTGATACAACAAGTTAATCAGACTGAGATAGGTTCTGAGAGTCCACACATTCCAAATCAAATAGGTAAACTGGGTCATTTGATTAAATATATGTCTGTCAATTCTATTCAACAATGAATAAACAACTATATGCACTGAATCACTTTTTAAACATTTGTGGCTTATTCATGTTAGAGCAGGGGTTCCCAACCTTGGGCCCATGGACCCCTTGGTTAATGGTGGGGTTCTATGGCATAAAAAAGGTTGGGAACCCCTTTATTAGAGGGACAATCTGGACTTTAAAGAATAGTAATGAAAAAAAAAGAATCTTGGAATACTAATTAATTGACTTGGCTCAGAAAAGGCTTTCCTTCTCCAACTTTGAGTAGCAGTCATAATTATTTCTTTACTGCACAAGGAAGGACAATGATTGGCAGAACCAATATCACTATCAGATCCTGTTTTCTTTGCTGCTTATTGTTTTGTTTAGTGGTTGAACATATGCCACCGATAACATCACTGTTGTTGGCAGCATCTCAGATGGTGGCCAGGAGGCATACAGGAGATGGTATCCATCACTGAGATCCTCGCCACCTGGAATAAGTCTTCTTCTCAATACTACCAGCAGGGATGAGGTATAGGAGCCTGAAGGCAGACACTCAACATTTTAGGAACAGCTTCACCATCAGATTTCTGAATAGTCCATGAACCATGAACTCCATCCTGCTGTTTCTCATTTGCATTGCTTATTTATACTAAATATTTTAATTAATGTAATTTTTTTTATTGCTTGCCACAAAACCGAGCGTAAGTCATTACCCTGACACAGTGGTGTCAAGAAAACAACCTCACTCAATGTCACCAAAACAAAGGAGCTGGTTGTGGACTACGGGAGGAAGGGAGGCAGGCAGCCCCTGCTGACATTAATGGATTTAGCGTGAGAAGGTGAATAGCTTTAAGTTCCTCAGCATAAGCATCACCGAGGACCTCACGTGGTCTGTGCACACCAGCTGTGCAGTGAAAAAGGCACAATAGTGCCTCTTTCACTTTGACAGTTGAAGAAGTCTGGTGTGGGCCCCCAAATCCTAAGAACTTTCTATAGGGGCATGATTGAGAACATCCTGACTGGCTGCATCACTGTCTGGTATGGGAACTGTACTTCCCTTAATCGCAGGACTCTGCAGAGAGTGGAGTGGACAGACCAGCGCATCTGTAGATGTGAACTTTCCATTAGATAGATAGATATACTTTATTAATCCCGAGGGAAATTTGGTTTTGTTACAGCCGCACCAACCAAGAATAGAGCGTAAATATAGCAATACAAAAACTCCCAACAATCAAACAACAAAATGCAAACTATGCCAACTATTTAGGACATTTACAAAGATAGGTATGTAAAAAGGGTCTGAAGAATCATTGTGGTCCAAGTCACCCCAATCACAAACTGTTCCAGCTGCTGCCATCTGAGAAACGGTACAGCAGCATAAAAACCAGGACCAACAGGCTCTGGGCCAGGCCATCAGACTGCTTAATTCATGCTGATACAGCTGTATTTCCACATTATATTGACTGTCCTGTTGTACATACTATTTATTATAACTTACTATAAATTGCATATTGCACATTTAGACGGAGACATAACATAAGATTTTTACTCCTCATGTATATGGAGGATTCAAGTAGTAAAGTCAATTCAATTCAATCAATAAATTTCATGACTTATGGCAGTGATAATAAACCTGATTCTGACTCTGATAATGCAGTATTTTAGAGATGTGGTTGCTTGGCCAGGAAGCAAATTGAATTTGTTTAATTAAGTACTATTGTTAAATTCAACACTCATTGCATGAAACACACAACTCCCACACCACAACCCTGCCCCAACAAATTTCAACAAAAGCTGATATAATGATAACTGTTCAAATGGTGTTCCTTGGATTACGTATTAGTTCAAACAAATAATTTTAGTTTGCAGACATGAGGAAATCTGCAGATGCTGGAAATTCAAGCAATACACACAAAAATGCTGGTGAACGCAGCATGCCAGGCAGCATCTATAGGAAGAGGTGCAGTTGACGTTTCGGGCTGGGACGAGTCCTGATGAAGGGTCTCGGCCCAAAACGTCAACTGTACCTCTTCCTATAGATGCTGCCTGGCCTTCTGCGTTCACCAGCATTTTTTGTGTGTGTTGCTTGAAATAATTTTAGTTAATATCTCTAAGGAGTCTACACACTTGTCTTGTTGGATGGGTTCAGAGAGGGTTTTTAGAGACCACGAGACATAGGAGTAGATTTAGACCACTCCACCATTTCATGATGGCTGACTTGTAAAAGTATTTGTAAGAACATGGATACTCAGGGATTCATGTGCTTAGATTTTTGAAGACAGGAGGGCATCCTGAAAGGTGAGTCGCAAAACATAGGATACTATATATATATTGCATAGGTGTTGAGTGTAATAGTAAGAAAGGTGACTAATCCTTTATAAAGCTCAGACCAGGATGTTACACATTATTCAAAATAAAATAAAACTACACATACTGAAAATTTGAAATAAGGAGAGATTGACACAGATCAGCAGCTCAGTCAGTAACTTCTGGCCTGCCCCAGCACATCTTGAACTATCTCGTGGAAACACTAACTGAGAACAGCAAAGTGACTTCGAGGTTCGTTTTAAGAGTTTAGTAACATGATATCATGGAGAGTCTGCGGCAGTCTCCACCCCCACCAGAATTCTGATTTTTAGGTTATACAGTGCTCATATTTATATAGCAAGACAAACAATTTCACATAATTTTGTTTAGCATCCCACAGTCAATACATGATCAATCATTTAAAAGACCTGTTAATTATCTCCCAGTGCAAGTCTAATGGCCCTCTTTGTTCCCTGTTATCAGGATTCATGATTTACCTCTGAATGCAAATCTAACAGTTCTTTCTGTTCCCTGTTATCAGGACTCATAATTTACCCCCAGGCGCATCCTCCCTCCAGGTTCCAGGGACCCAGTATCTTGTTTATTGGAGTTCCTGGAACTGCTCTTATCATCTAAGGTTATTCTCGACTCGCATCAGCAGTCTTAAGTCCAGCTGCTCCAGAATGGTGAAGTATCCCATCATTCACTAGGTTTACCATTTCTACCACAGACTGTTTTTGTTGTTGACACAAACAGCACATTTGTTTTGATGTACATGTGACAAATAAAGCTAATCTTTCTTCTTACTGCTTTATATCTGGCATATTCTGTTTTTATTTCACAGATATTCACAAGTGTTTCATTCCAGTCACCATACTTCTGTCCTCTTCCTTTCCAGTTCTGATGAAGAGTCTTGAGCTGAAACATCAACATTTATTGCCCCCCATAGCTGTTGACTCAGTTGCCAAGTTCCTCTAGCATTTTGTGCGTGTCGCTCCGGATTTCCAGCATCTGCAGAAACTCTTGTATATAGGAAAGAGGTAAGTTGCATAATAGATTTCAGTAAAATGGCCCCAAGATTAGGTTGGAGAAGTGGAGTTACTCTTTTTGGAACAGAAGAAGTTAACCAGACATTTGATTGAAAAAACCTGCAGGCTTAGGTCATGCAGAAAATTAAAATGTTCCCATTAACACTGGTGCAAAAATTAAGGCACACAGATGTAAAGTTTTATGCAAGAGATAATAAGTGGGGTTAGAGGAGAGGTTGGCAATGTTGTGCAAGGAAGAAGCTCTCCATAAGAGAGATGTGGACATATTTTATTGTATTCATAATAAGAAAAACAATTTACAAGAATAAGCCATGCAAAGCCTTTCATTCTTATATTCATAGTCAATGTGTTACATAGTGTTCCATTCCTTAAAACAAAAAGACTGTTGCCATTCATGTGGCCCCCTGGGGTGTTACAGTACTAAAATAATTGAGAGGCTTCTTCATCCATCCTGGCCATTCCCCGTCCAGTAGCGGAAGAACTCTATACTGTGGTACTCTCCTACGAAATCTTTCTACATCATAATAACTGTTTGTTTCCAATTAAGGAAGGGCAGACTATCTGAGAATGAGGCCATTGCTAGACCATACCATTCAGGAGATAGTTGCTCCCAGAGCAACTGAAAAACTGAACAAGATCAATAATAGTTTTCTGTACATTTAAACAGAAAACTATGATGACACTTGTTTCCAATGGTACTGATGATTGTTATATGCAACTGTGGAATTAGCAATAAATCTGAGTCCCACAATGACTGTGGAATAGAGGCTCCTGGTGTAGCAATGGGAAGTTTCATTGTGCTAACAAGTCTCCAACCAAAAGACACAGGGAATGTCAAAGCTCCAATCTTTAACTTTCCACATTAGCCTGTTTATTGCAAACAGTCACAATGGGTTGAACATGCTAAGATTAGAAAAACAGTGTTTCAATTGTTACTCAGTACAGAGAATTTACATCATTAACAAGTGAGATAAACGGATTTATGAAAGATCGCAGGAAGATGGAAGTTTAGGATGGGTTAAGGTTCTTTCATCAAAGTTTGGGGATATTTGATAGAAGTTGTAAAATCACAGAGGATTTAGAGTAGGCAAAGTTAAGTAATGAGAATATTATTCCAAACTAAAACAGCCAAGAACCAGAAGCACAGACTTGAGTCCTTTAACAAAATGACTAGCATTGACGTGAGAATAGATGGGTTGCTGGGAGGTGCAGCTCAAAGAAGTGCCTACTCATTGCTGTATTGCTAAATAACAAACAAACAAACAAATAAATATATAAATAGAAAGGCAGATAGATAGATAGATAAGTAGGTAAATAAGTAAATAAATGAGTGGTTCAGATTTCAAGTGCAGGGCTGAATATAAGAAAGATATGAACTCACTGGTAGCCTTCAAAAAGACATTTGGCAAATAGTTAAAAAGTAAAGAATGGGATTTATGGAAATGATAGGAAATAGATTGATCCTCTAAAGAGCCAGTGTAGATTTAATTGTGTTAATGAGCTTTTCATGCTACATAATTCTTCATGTCCATGTCCCATACTAAGTTATTGCCTATGTTATGAAACAGAAAAAAATACACAGATTGTTTCATTCTGTTGCTTTTTGCATTATTTGTATACATATTGACTTGATTTAGAATTGGTTTCCAGCTCCCAGCTTTTTATAATACAATTTCCTTAAAATAATTTAATTTCGCCTACCTATGATGACATATGATGACAGAGTCTGGACTATCATGCTTAACACGATGTGTGATTTATATTAAAGTCCATAAGGAATTAGTACAACAACTACTAGCGATGGCCGTAAAAAGGCAAGGCAAACCTGAAATATCAAATCGCACCCTGTATGAACAGGAACGCTTCTGTTAATTATAAACTTGTCTAAAGTTAGTCAACAAAACGGTTTTGTGTTGTGGTTTTGATAGGAACTTGAGAACCATGCTCCTAAATTTAGTTCCATAGAGTCTGGTTCACATTTGGGATCCTTCGGCTGGAATACATCCAGACTGACGTCAGCAATAGTCATCGCCGAATCCAAGAGCTCATGCGCTGGATTCATAAACTGGAGCATATTTCGGAATGGGCACATTTCAAACTTCACGGAAATAGAAGGAAGGCGCCAGGAGGGGAACTTCACTTTAGGATTTACAGCCGGCTGCATACTTTAACGAGTTATGGATCTGCTTAGCAAAATTGTCCTCCTGTTCACTCTCCTTATAATCGTTGATTCTGCCCCACCGACTTGTTATTCGGCTGTTTTGAGATTAAGCAAAGGAATTATGGTGTCAATGGAAAGAGTAGAGAAAATTCCTGTCACGGTAAATTGAAAGGGCAATCTGTTGTCTTGATTAGTGGGTTGTGCTTGTGGAATAGTTACATGAATATGTTTCTTCCACAGAGACGTTGCGTTGCCCACTTGCCCAAACTATACATTGATGTGCACGTAAGTACTTTTGACTTAAGGAGAGCACCGTTGGCGCAGTTATTATTTCAGTGATCAATTGCTATTGTTCTTGATGAAAATATTGATGAAGTATATTCGTGTTCCAGAACGCTTGCGTGTTGGTCAAACTTCGCGATCACATCTATGCTTTGGAAAATCTCATCACTCCCGAATGCAAGGAATTAAAAAGAATTGCTTTTCTGAAATTCCGTATTACGCGTTTGTATACTATGATCAGCCGACTCTGCCACCGGGTAACGTATACAGTATAGATCTTGTTGGCACCTTAACTCGAACGTCAGTTCTTGAGCGAGGACTATAGATAAAAATATATATATTTCAAAAAGTACTTTATTCATACAACAGACCTAAAATATCATACATATCAATATTTTCAAACAAGTAATGTTATTCCATTACTTAACATTAACATAGAATCGGGTTATCGTCAATTTTCAAATTTAAACTAAATAATTCGTGGAACTTTAATTCAATTGATGGGGCTTATATTCTGAATACATTACCAAGCTTACTATTTATATGCTTATATATATATATATAACACTATATATACCGCAGCGTCATTAATTACAGTTGTTTTTTCTTCCCCTTCAGGATCTTGTGTTTTTCACTGATGATTGCCCGGCACTAGAACGGCCTCCACCTCCTGAACCTCAAGAAGA
Source organism: Mobula birostris (assembly GCF_030028105.1). Taxonomy (NCBI): domain Eukaryota; kingdom Metazoa; phylum Chordata; class Chondrichthyes; order Myliobatiformes; family Myliobatidae; genus Mobula; species Mobula birostris. Next base: position 156,397,859 of record NC_092373.1, read on the forward strand.
CAACTTAAAGTGAATCCTTTGGGTTTACAGATTCCGTGGTATCACGTGTTTTGTATTATTCCAATAGTCTTTCCATACGAAAACCAACTCCATTATTTTAACCACAGATCATTTGTTTTAGTAGGATAGTGCAGACTTGGATTGCATAAAACCTTTTGGTATATTGTATTCAATGATTTAATCAGTTTATGTGTTATATGAGAGGTATAGTGTGGCACTGGACCAAAACTATTTTGGCTCTCTGATTATTGCTGGATTGTACAAAAGTGAGTGAACAATATTAGCAAAATAAATGACTATGTTCCAATTTGCAGTGTATTCTTGACTTGTCAATTATGTAGTTGTTGGCACTGCTGTTTCTATACAAGAGGTTATTGGCACTTTGGGCAAATGATTATTCTTTGGTTATCAAAATCAAATTCACTTCATGATTATTAGTAAATATTCTTATACTATGCTTTTCATTTCAACTTGATATCCAATCCTCTTTTTTAATTCAATTTTTTATTATTATTTATTCTTATTTTACAAAGCAGCACAACATGTCATAGAGCAGATACAATACAGCAGATTTGCACAGCCATCCCATGACAGGAAAAGAAATAAAACTTAAGAGACAGAAAGAAGTCCTAATTTAAGTTTAAATTAAATACAACGAAAATTGATCCCATGCGTCTTGCACTTTTCCCTCACTGTTAATTCTTCCCAACATGTGTTCATATGATGAAATCTTAATCATTTCCTCAGTCCATTCCTTCACACTGGGACATCTTGGATTTTTCCAGTTTTGCAATATAATTCTTGCAACTGTGATGAGACCCACCATTAAAATAGTAAATTTGTCATTGTTTACATTAGGTATCATTTTCCTATCACCCAAGAGACAAAGCCGTGGGCACAAGGGCAGTGTGGAACCCGACCAATTCCCCAACAGATCAAGAACTTCATGCCAAAATGGACGAACCATGGAACATTCCCAAATCATGTGAAAATATGTGCCCACTCATTTTTACATTTCCAGCATAAATTATTATCAACAATCCCCATTTTGTACAGTCTAGTTGGTGTCCAATCCTCTTTTGAAAATCATTAATAAGTCTTCTTTCACCAGCATTTCATCCCAGTCCTTGGACATAAATGGTGCTGCATACCATCCAGAGCAAAGAACCTCACTTTACTGGTACCCAAATGACCACCAAAATCTTACATTCCTTACAGAACTGGCACAAAGTATATAGTGCAGTCACTCACATAGGCTACTTCAACAGCACTTGCCAGAGGAAAAGGGTTCTAATTGTCAATGATGTCACATTCCACCCTGACTTGTTAATATATCACCAGTCCTCCCTTGTCCCTGGGTCTAAACTCTGGAGCTCCCTGAACAGAAGCAATGTGGAAGTGCTTTGACCAGAAGGATTACAACAGTTCAGGATAGTGATTGACAACTTCTTCAGGGCAATTAGGACTAAACAATTTACCTTTAACAAAAAGATCAAGTACTAAAAAACTGAAATAAAATTATCTCATATTTCTTTCATGACTGTGAATTGGTTATTAAAAACTGTCAATCACCTGAAGCATTAACTGTTTCACTTTCCACAGATACTGCCTGATCTGAGATTTTTCAATATTTGATACATAGAATATTCAATAGAATAGGACAACACAGAAATAGACCCTTTGACCCAAGATGTCTGTGCCACACACAATGCCAAATTAAACTATTCCCATCTCTCTGCAAATGGTCTATATTCCTCCATTCCCTGCCAGCCCATGTGCCTTTCCAACTGCTCCTTAAATTTTGTTATTAACTCTGCTTTCACGCCAGGAACATGCCATGCTTCTCCTGGCAGCATGTTCCAGGTACTGCCTCCCTGTGTAAAAACTTGCATTTTAGATCTTTAATCATCTCTCTTCCCACCTGAAAGCTATATTTGATATTTTTACATTAGGACAAAGATGCTGACCTTATTTATGCCTCTCATACTTTTATATAGTTTGATCAGTTTGCCTCTCAGACTCTAGAGAAAACAGTCCAAGTTTGTCCAACAGCTTTTTATAACAAATACTATCTAATCCAGGCAGCATCCTGGTGAATCTCTTCTGTACCATCTCCAAAGCCTCCACATCCTTACTGCAATGCCGTGAATAAAACTACACACAATGCTCCAAATGTGCCCTAAACAAAGCTTTATACTGCTGCAACAGAACTCGCCAGCTTTTATACTCAATGTCTCCTCTAATGAAGACAAACAATCCTGACTCATTTACTACCCCATCCATTTGTGTTGGATCTTACAAGGAGCTAAAGGCTTGCACCTCGAGATTTTCCTGTACATGAATGTCATTTACTGTATATTTTCCTCTTATATTTGACCTTCCAAAGTGCAACAGCTCACACTTGTCTAGATTAAACTTCACTTGCCATTCTTCTACTCATATTTGTGAATAATTCTGTGGTATCTTTTGATAACCTTTTTGACTATCCACTTTTATTCTAATTTTCTGTGTTTACTTGTTAATTGATATAGCACCTCTTTTGGAGTGTTAACTTCTTCTCCGATAGTCTCCCTGGATTAAGGATGGTTCACCTCCACTATAGTTTTGTGGATTCTGTGGTGATTGATAGCACTTATGTTGAACTTGATGAACCTTTATCATTGTGGTATGGCATTGTATAGTGGTAGAGAAACTTTGTTTATGGACGTAGCGATTAACACCCATTCTAATGTGTATTCCAGTGAGGGAGTTGAAGATGACTTGAGATTGAGTGTGTACAAGTGCAAGCATCATCTGATGTTACAAATTGACATCTGAGGTTTGGATGACCTTGGCTGTAGGTTGAATTTAGAGTCACAGAGGCACAGAACACTACAGCACAGGAACAGGCCCTTCGGCCCATCTAGTCCATTCCAAACTATTATTCTGCCTAGTCCCATCGGCCTGCACCTGGACCATAGCTCTCCATACCACTCCCATCCATGTATTTATCCAAACATATATTAAGCATTGAAATTGATACTGCATCCACCAATTCTGCTGGCAGAGTGCCACAGGGTGAACAGAATTATGTATCTGTCTCTTTGCAAATTATTTTCTTGAATGATGCCCACAACCCATGTTTTGAGCAAAACATTTCAATCAGCAGCAGTGAAAGGTTAGCTTCAGCATTCACATAACTTGAATTTCACTTCTCCATCAATGAATTCAAGTCATGGGTTCCTTGCTGTGGAGTGAATGAGCTCCATATTTAAAGACAAATTACTATCTCATAAAACATCTATTATTAACTATTCTGCTTAATTATTCATAAGGCATCATGTTATATAAAAGTAAACTTTGTCAATTGTATCTTTCCTCTGGCACACTTCAACTTTGAGATGCCATCATTGAAAAAAATAATCATTGAATATTTCTAAATCCAAGCCTAAAGAATCAAAAGGTGCAAATTAAGTTAAACCAGCACTTTTTCACTGTTTTTTCCTTTTCTTATAATACATTAATATGAAGCTTTTATGCAATACCTTCTTAAATCTAATGTTATACTTTTAAAAATATGGTAGCTAAATATAAGCAACTATAGTATTTCACTGAAGTGAACAGAAATTCTCTGTTTCTAATCACAGTTTTTATAAGATTATATAAATATACTTCACAGAAATAGGCTATTCTGTGTAACTGATCTATGTCAATATTTATACTTCACCAGTAGCCTTCTCCCTCCCTCGTTTTCACCTCATATGCTCCCCAGTGTTTATGTAGCATCTCCATTAATGTCTGTGTGATTTTCTCCAATTACTCCTTGTGATACCAGATTCTGTGTTCAACCAATCTCTTAGTAAACATACTTCTCATGAATTCTTTATTGAATTTGTTGATGAAAGCCTTACTTTTGCTCATGTTCTACGAGTCTATGGTGGCCAGTGCGATCATGTGTGCTGTTGTGTGCTGGGGCAGCAGGCTGAGGGTAGCAGACACCAACAGAATCAACAAACTCATTCGTAAGGCCAGTGATGTTGTGGGGATGGAACTGGACGCTCTGATGGTGGTGTCTGAAAAGAGGATGCTGTCGAAGTTGCATGCCATCTTGGACAATGTCTCCCATCCACTACATAATGGACTGGGTGGGCACAGGAGTGCATTCAGCCAGAGACTTATTCCACCAAGATGCAACACAGAGCATCACAGGAAGTCATTCCTGCCCGTGGCCATCAAACTTTACAACTCCTCCCTTAGAGGGTCAGACACCCTGAGCCAATAGGCTGGTCCTGGACTTATTTCCTGGCATAATTTACATATTACTATTTAATTATTTATGGTTTTATCACTATTTAATTATTTAAGGTGCAACTGTAATGAAAACCAATTTCCCTCGGGATCAATAAATTATGACTATGACTGTGTAAACTCTATCATATCGCAATATTTTTGACACATCTATCCTTTCAAACCTGTTCATATCCTGAAAGGCTTAGTCCTTATTTTTCTATGTAAGGTTATGCTTTGCAGCAGCGGTTGAATACTATCACCCTGGTACATGCAGTTCCCCATCCTTTACACTGTTTAAAAATCTTTTTAATGACATAATCTTCTTTGGCCCCATCACAAAAAGTCGTTACATTGCACCCACCTCCATCTTTTTTCTGCAGTTACAATCTGAAATGTTGGTGTTATATTTGACCACAAGATGACCTTCAGATATATTTAAACCTTACCACCAAAACAGTCTATTTCAAGGTCTACAGCATCACTTAACTCCAATGCCCAGTGGATCTGCGGCTGAAATCCCTGTAAGCTTCTTTGTTATGTCAAGCCTACTCCTGGTTGAACGCTCTGTGAATTCAACAGCATTAAAACCCCAGCTTGACCTGACACACACCGATCCCTAAATGTTCATAATCTCTGAATTTTCTGACCTATTCTGACTCCTGGATGCACATCGCCTGTTTTACAATTCTTCCTTATTGTTCAAATTGCTCCATTTAGTCACCCCCATCTCAGTCATCTTCACAATCGCCTTAACTCTCTGAGAGATCTACAATCAACTACCTCTGAGATCTCATCCTTTCTCAGACTTAATTGCTAAACCACTGACCATCACATCTTCAGCTGCCAAAGATTAAAATATCTCAATATCATTTTCATTTTGAACATGATTCCTAAAACCCAGCAAAATTCTGCAAAAAAATAGAAAAATGTTGAGAATATTCAACTGATCAAGCAGCAGCTGGAGAGACAGAAACAGGGTTAACATTTCAGGCCAATGATTCATCATAATTGGAAACATGGGGTGGGGGGGTGGTGGAGAAGCATGCCACTAAATTGAAGAGCAGGCAGATTGAGGTGTCTGTGATTGGGTGGAGACAAAGGCTGTCCGGGACACAATTGTTTTCACCACTGAAGGAGTGTAATATGGGATGGGGAGGAGAGGAGAGGAGAGGAGAGGAGAAGGAGTGTTGAGTTAGTGTTAAAGGTGGATAACCTTACATCGGGACCTATTGAACTTATCTCATGCTACGTGCCTAGAGAGATGACGAGGTGCTGTTTCTCACATTTAGAAAATCACATTGCTATGATTGCTATAACCTAGATGCTCTGGGTTGACCTTGAGGGCTGATTTAGAGAAATAGGTTAGATTAACATTATTTGTCACGTGAACATTGAAACATGGAAACATACGTAATTTTCATCAATAATCTGTACAGTCTGAGAATGTGCTGGAGGTGATCTGCTAGTGTTGCCGTGGTTTGGATGCCAACATAGCATGCCCTCAACATACTAACTTTCTAACTGGTAGTCTTTGGAATGTGGGAGGAAGCTGAGGAAACCCACGTGTTTATGAGGAGACACCTCCGAGACAGTGGTGGGAACTAAATCCAATTGCTGGTGCAGTAAAGTGTTGCTACCTGCTATGCTACTGTGTGGCTGAGTGAAGGATCTTCCAAAGAGGAATCCCAATCTGTATTTGGTTCGTGTCTATATTAGAAGGAACAAAAAGCTCAGGCAACATCTTTACAGAGCACCTATTTAGTCCTGACCTGCTGAATACCCCCAACATTTCTATTGTTTTCACAAAATTCCAATAATTTTCTTTTTTTTCCGAAAGTTTTGCAACTTTTTTTTCTTTTGGAAGTTTTTCTCGCCTGCTCTAATACCTTCTTCAGTCGCCTGGTGCTTGATTATGTTCGATAGAAAAACTTACGGTAGTTTATATTATATTAAAGGCGCTACATCCCCGTGTGCGTCAGGTCCATACCTACAACCGCGTTGTTAGAGAGGGTGTCACCGAGCCTAAGGCGTTTGTTTGGCTGGGTAGCGCTGTAAGGACCCTGCACACACTCGCCCTGAGTTATTCTCGTTCGTCATATAAGGTGGACGCCTGGTACCTAATGGCCGCGTCAAGCCCACAGCGGCCATATGTTTCAGAAATCTCTATAGTAACCGCACCGTTGGTGTTACACTGCTATGAAATTGAGAAAACTTCCCAGCATTGCTGTCGGAAAGTTTAGAAGTTAAAGCTCCTTATACCCTTCACTGAATTTTAAGCATCATTTAATACTAGTCGCTTGGACGCTTCGTTCCCCTTCATGTCTCAATCCTTGGAATGGGGATTCTTGAGTTGTTCTGCTCCGGTTGGTGAGAGTCTCGGGCTGACGCTCCTGCATGGCACCATGCCAGAACTGCCTGGGCTGCTTTGCAGGTAGCTTCAACGCTGCTGCCGTGCGATGGCTTTAACTCCTCATGGAGCTCAACAGTCAGCCCCCTGACTCTTCGGCGAGGTCTAAGCCCGAAGTTCGAAACCCCTGCACCCCGACTTCGGACAAGGAGGAAGGCGAAAGTGGCAGGCCGTCTCCTATCTGGTGCAGCGACAAGTCACTCGATCTTAGCAAGAACAATTTAACCTGTCTGAATTGTGATATGCCAAGATGTATCGAGGTAAATCGGCCTTCGCTAGGTTTGTTGGCTCTTTTTGTTTGTATTTGCTTCACTTCGTTCAGAATTTCAAATGGAAATCTTCCTGTTCTCTGTGTTGTTTTTTGAAAGGAAGTGCAGGAACTTCTGAAAATTGACCACAGTTCTCAATCTATATTGCATTTTTTTAATGTTTGGCCTCTTTGGGGGCCTCTTTTAATCGTCGAGGTTATTGTGTGCACAAGTATACTGAAGTACAGGGGAAATTAAAACTTGCTCGCATCAGATTACAGACAGCCCACAACATATAAATTGTACAAGTTATACAAAGGGTAAAGAAAAGACAGCAAAAGTGAAGCATTAATACAAAAAAAGGAGAGATAGGTCTATGACAATGCAACGTAGTGGCCTGTTACGGAGGTAAAATCCAACGTGCATTTGAATGTGAGAGGGGAGAAGTTTAAAGGAGTTGTGTAGGGTAAGTTTTTATTTATGCAGAGAGCGGTAGCTACCTGGGAACTGCTTGGGTGAATGGTGGAAGCAAATACAAGAGTGTTATTGGATAAAATATGCAAGAAGTGAAGGGATGAGGATCATGTTCAGGGATATTCAATATTCAGGAGGGATAGACATGAAAGAAAAGGAGGTGGGATGGCGTTGCTGGTTAAAGATGAGATTAACGCAATAGAAAGGAAGGACATAAGCCGGGAAGATGTGGAATCGATATGGGTAGAGCTGCATAACACTAAGGGGAAGAAAACGCTGGTGGGAGTTGTGTACAGGCCACCTAACAGTAGTAGTGAGGTCAGAGATGGTATTAAACAGGAAATTAGAAATGTGTGCAATAAAGGAACAGCAGTTATAATGGGTGACTTCAATCTACATGTAGATTGGGTTAACCAAATTGGTAAAGGTGCTGAGGAAAAGGATTTCTTGGAATGTATGCCGGATGGTTTTTTGAACCAACATGTCGAGGAACCAACTAGAGAGCAGGCTATTCTAGACTGGGTTTTGAGCAATGAGGAAGGGTTAATTAGCAATCTTGTCGTGAGAGGCCCTTTGGGTAAGAGTGACCATAATATGGTGGAATTCTTCATTAAGATGGAGAGTGACATAGTTAATTCAGGAACAAAGGTTCTGAACTTAAAGAGGGGTAACTTTGAAGGTATGAGACATGAATTAGCTAAGATAGACTGGCAAATGACACTTAAAGGATTGACGGTGGATATGCAATGGCAAGCATTTAAAGATTGCATGGATGAACTACAACAATTGTTCATCCCAGTTTGGCAAAAGAATAAATCAAGGAAGGTAGTGCACCCGTGGCTGACAAGAGAAATTAGGGATAGTATCAATTCCAAAGAAGAAGCATACAAATTAGCCAGAAAAAATGGCTCACCTGAGGACTGGGAGATATTCAGAGTTCAGCAGAGGAGGACAAAGGACTTAATTAGGAAGGGGAAAAAAGATTATGAGAGAAAACTGGCAGGGACCATAAAAACTGACTGTAAAAGCTTTTATAGATATGTAAAAAGGAAAAGACTGGTAAAGACAAATGTAGGTCCCCTGCAGACAGAAACAGGTGAATTGATTATGGGGAGCAAGGACATGGCAGACCAATTGAATAATTACTTCGGTTCTGTCTTCACTAAGGAGGACATAAATAATCTTCCAGAAATAGTAGGGGACAGAGGGTCCAGTGAGATGGAGGAACTGAGCGAAATACATGTTAGTAGGGAAGTGGTGTTAGGTAAATTGAAGGGATTAAAGGCAGATAAATCCCCAGGGCCAGATGGTCTGCATCCCAGAGTGCTTAAGGAAGTAGCCCAAGAAATAGTGGATGCGTTAGTGATAATTTTTCAAAACTCATTAGATTCTGGACTAGTTCCTGAGGATTGGAGGGTGGCTAATGTAACCCCACTTTTTAAAAAAGGAGGGAGAGAGAAACCGGGGAATTATAGACTGGTTAGCCTAACGTCGGTGGTGGAGAAACTGCTGGGGTCAGTTATCAAAGATGTGATAACAGCACATTTGGAAAGCGGTGAAATCATCGGACAAAGTCAGCATGGATTTGTGAAAGGAAAATCATGTCTGACGAATCTCATAGAATTTTTTGAGGATGTAACTAGTAGAGTGGATAGGGGAGAACCAGTGGATGTGGTATATTTGGATTTTCAAAAGGCTTTTGACAAGGTCCCACACAGGAAATTAGTGTGCAAACTTAAAGCACATGGTATGGGGGGTAAGGTATTGATGTGGATAGAGAATTGGTTAGCAGACAGGAAGCAAAGAGTGGGAATAAACGGGACCTTTTCAGAATGGCAGGCGGTGACTAGTGGGGTACCGCAAGGCTCAGTGCTGGGACCCCAGTTGTTTACAATATATATTAATGACTTGGATGAGGGAATTAAATGCAGCATCTCCAAGTTTGCGGATGACACGAAGCTGGGCGACAGTGTTAGCTGTGAGGAGGATGCTAAGAGGGTGCAGGGTGACTTGGATAGGTTGGGTGAGTGGGCAAATTCATGGCAGATGCAATTTAATGTGGATAAATGTGAAGTTATCCACTTTGGTGGCAAAAATAGGAAAACAGATTATTATCTGAATGGTGGCCGATTAGGAACAGGGGAGGTGCAACGAGACCTGGGTGTCATTATACACCAGTCATTGAAAGTGGGCATGCAGGTATAGCAGGCGGTGAAAAAGGCGAATGGTATGCTGGCATTTATAGCAAGAGGATTCGAGTACAGGAGCAGGGAGGTACTACTGCAGTTGTACGAGGCCTTGGTGAGACCACACCTGGAGTATTGTGTGCAGTTTTGGTCCCCTAATCGGAGGAAAGACATCCTTGCCATAGAGGGAGTACAAAGAAGGTTCACCAGATTGATTCCTGGGATGGCAGGACTTTCATATGAAGAAAGACTGGATGAACTAGGATTGTACTCGTTGGAATTTAGAAGATTGAGAGGGGATCTGATTGAAACGTATAAAATCCTAAAGGGATTGGACAGGCTAGATGCAGGAAGATTGTTCTCGATGTTGGGGAAGTCCAGAATGAGGGGTCACAGTTTGAGGATAAGGGAGAAGCCTTTTAGGGTTGAGATTAGGAAAAACTTCTTCACACAGAGAGTGGTGAATCTGTTGAATTCTCTGCCACAGGAAACAGTTGAGGCCAGTTCATTGGCTATATTTAAGAGGGAGTTAGATATGGCCCTTGTGGCTATGGGGATCAGGGGGTATGGAGGAAAGGCTGGTGCAGGGTTCTGAGTTGGATGATCAGCCATGATCATAATAAATGGCGGTGCAGGCTCGAAGGGCCAAATGGCCTACTCCTGCACCTATTTTCTATGTTTCTATGTGCAGGCAGAAAAGAATTAGTTTAATTCGGCATAACCTTCTGTAGACATTGTGCGCTAAAGGGCCTGTTATTTTGCTATACTGTACCTATCTTCAATGGTAACATCGATGAATGGTGCACTATAGACTCGGTGCATTCCGCAGACCAGGAGAGCAGTTTCTGTTAAAGATTCTGTGTGAAGTGCATTGACCCACAGGCCCCAGTGCTAACACTGCTGGCACCTAACCCCTTTGGGCTCCAGTTACAGGAAGCAATCCATCAGATATACACTGTTTCCTGAAATTTGGGTTCTAAGAGACAATCTGAAGCCCAGGAAGGCCAGGCAATAGAAAGAGTAAGGTGAAATTTGATGCAAATTCCTTGTGTTCATTCTCCTGAGCTCATAAATGTAATCTCCTAATTTATTCATGTGCGAAGAATGGAGAGTCAAATGGTGTCACGGCAATTAGTACTGTTGTCTCACAGCTCCTAGGAGAATGGTTTAATCCTGACCTCACATGTCACTACATACAGTTGGCATGTTTTCTCTTGTGACATTGTGGGCTTGCAATGGGTGCCCATGTTTCCTTCCATATCCAAAAGTAGACTAAATGGGCTGTTGCAAAACTATCTACTTAGTGTAAGTAGGAACCACAAGAATCACAGTGAGTTGATGGGTATGTGAGAGAGAATAGGTTGCAGAGATACAGGGGAATAACGAGAGAGGGTATGACTAATGGAATTATTCCACTGGAAGCTGGCATGATTAGCGATTGACCACTTGTTTGGTAATAAATACATAATAATGCTGACAGCCACTGCAGCCAGTTATTCGGAGATTAGAATTACGCTTGGAGCTGCTCGAGTATAAATTCCACGAGAATCTGAATGAATTTATTTGAGGAGTGTGTAATCAACCCCAATTCCTCTAACATCATCCATTCCATTCACAACATTTGTCTTTGTACTGGCAAGATAGCCACGAGAGATTCTGCAGACGCTGGAACTCCAGAGAAACACACACAAAATGCTGGAGGAACTTGGGAACTTTACTGGCCAGATCATTTGTTTTTGCTTGAAATATTTATATTTCTAGAAAAATGTAAGACTAAAGTTACAGCCTAATCTTGTGTCTTCCTGTTTTTCAGATTGTGTCCAAATTCTCTAAGAGAATGTAGTGGTCTCAGATCTTCCACTTTCTGGGATATTGCCCAGGGCCACAACTTCCTTCTAAATGTTCTGCTTTTCAGTGACTAATATCAAAGAGACGACCCCTTTCATTAAACCTGTAATAGAAAGGAATGCGCGTGTACACGTGATATCTGGCTCAGTAAAACAGGCCACAGAAATGCAGACAAATAAATAACACAATGAGTTAAACTGGTAGAGTTTAAGAATGATTCTGGATCAACTGAACTCAATTGATCTGCCCATTAGGTACACTGCATATTCTGATTCCCTTTCAATCTTAGAAATGTAGCTTGGATTTGCCGGAGTCAAAAGTTTGCAAAATCAAGTCTATAATTAAGAAGCTAGAATTGGGGCATAATGTAATTGGATGTAGTAGTTAGACTATTACTTGTGAACAAACCATTAAAATCCATAATCTGAGGTATAATTGGTGGTCATTTAGAAGTACAAGGCTTAATTTAGAATAACAATATTAAGACAATTAGTTTTCAGACATCAAATTTCTTTCAACACACACAAAATGCTGGAGGAACTCAGCAGGCCAGGCAGCATCTACAGAAAAGAGTAAACAGTCAACATTTCAGGCTGAGACCCTTCATGAGCCCTGATGAAATGTCTCAGCCTGAAATGTCGACTGTACTGTTTTCCATAGATGCTGCCTGGCCTGCTGAGTTCCTCCAGTATTGTGTGTGTGTTGCAGGAAATTAACAGAATCTACAGATTTTCTCTTGTTAGTGATCAAATTTCTTGTTCAGTTTGATGCCACTTCAAGTTCAATTTAAAGTTTATTGTCATTCCACCGTATACAGCTAAACCTTAACAATGTTTCTCTGGGACCAAGGTGCAAAACACAGTACATATTTCACATACAGCACATAAAATAATATTAACAGATAATGGAACAAATATTCTGTAGTTGACATAAAATGCATAAATCGCTTATAGTTAAACAGTATAATGCTACTGCCGCTGACATAAATAATGTGTACTGGAAAGTGTTCAGAAGTCTCACGGCCCAGGGGAAGAAGCTGTTACCCAACTTAGCAGTCCCTTGTTCTTTTTCTACCTGATGGTAGGAGGTTAAGTTAATTGTGGTTAGGTGGGAGGTCTTCTTGACAATGCTGAGGGCTCTGTGAATGCAGAGCTTCTGGTGTATATATACTGGATGGAGCTGGGGGTGGAGAGAGAGACTCTGTTGATTCTCTCAACACTTTTCACCATCCGTTGCAGGGTCTTGAGACCAGATGGCTTTTGACTCCCATACCAGACGGTGATGCAGCTGGCCAAAACACTCTCGATGGGCTCCAGTAGAACGTGGTTAGAACGGAGGCACAGTAGCATAGTGGTTAGCACAGCGCTTTACATTACAGGCCACTCGAGTTCAATTCCCATCACTGTTGGTAAGGCATTTGTACGTTCTCCCTATGACCACGTGGGTTTTCTCCGGGTGCTCCGGTTTCCCCCGGGTGCTCCGGTTTCCCTCCATAGTCCAAGTGATAGGTTAATCGGTCCATAGATTGCCCCATGATTAGGCTAGGATTAAATTATGAGACTACTGGGCGGCCTGGGTCAAAAGGCCAGAAGGGCCTATTCCATGCTATATCTCTAAATAAATAAAAACATATAATTATGAACTACTTTGGGCAAATGTGTGTACATGGGGATTTGAGTCGTAGTCACAGAGTAAAGCAGCCAGGAACAGGCCTTCTTGCCCAGTTCATCCAAGTGGACTGAGATACCCAAGTAAGCTAGTCCCATTTGTCTGTGTTTGGCCTGTATCCCTCTAAACCAGGGGTTCCCAACCTGGGTTCCCCGGACCCCTCGGTTAATGGTAGGCATCCAAAGCATAAAAAGTTTGTGAACCTCTGCTCTAAACCTTTCCCATTCATAAACTTATCCAATGTTTCTTAAATATTGTTATCGTAGCTGCCTGAGCTACCTTCTCTGGCAGTTCATTCCTTATATACAGTGCACCACCTTCTTCATGCAGAATTTGTTCTTCAGGTCCCTTTTGCATTCTTCCTGTCTTATCTTGACCTCTGCCCTTGAGTTTGTGGTCCTCTTTTCCAGAGAAAAAGACTGAGCATTCACCCCATCTGTGCCAGACAGAATTTTATAAAGTCACCTTTTCAATTTCTTACATACCAAGGAATACAGTCCTAGCCTGCCCAGCCTCTTTGTATAATTCAATCTTTTGAATTCTGGCAACATTCTCGCAATCTTCTGAAAGTGTATGCAATGATCAATACCTTCTTTTATCAACTCTTATTATAAATACCTTCTCCTCTTCTAAAGCATCTATATCTGGAGGGTAACTTGCTTCAAGAATTACCAGAGGAACTGTTTGATCACCTGCCACGTCTTGTGTGGTTGGACTTAAGGAAGAACAGACTCCAGAAAATACCCGCTAGAATTGGAAATCACAGGTATGGAATCAGAATCCACTGGATTGGTTACAGGAGGGCATTACAGTTCATTCTATCATTGACTCCCAGTTGGTTGCTATTTCATTGAACCACTTCTCAAATGGCAATGTTCCCCTTAGTAGAATATTTACCTATCATTCATCATCAATATTCACAATAGTCACAATATATACAGACACTCCAGTGCCTGAAATCACATTATGGACATACAATCAATCTATGTGTATAACCTATCTTATGTATTTATATTTATTGTGTTTTTTATTATTGAGTTCTTTATCTTATTGTGTTTCTTTTGGTGCTGCAGCCGACCCAGAGTAACAATTATTTTATTCTCCTTTACACTTGTGTACTGAAAATAACATTAAACAATCTGGTACCTTGAATGAATAATAGTTTTTGTTTGCAAGTCCGTGGACTGGAAAATATATCTGTAAGCTCATATCTTTCAGACTGAGGGAGCAACAAAAATATATTTGAAAATATTATTGTTAAGATCTCCACTTCCCACTTCGAATCATCTTTTAAGACACCACTGATATCCTGAAGAATCATTGGTTCAAGAATATCTGGGAGCCCACCTTGCTGACATAAGTTTAAGCAAAGCGCACCCAGCTGTATCATGTACTCGCCGCTAACCCTGTCCCAGATGCTAGGAAAGAAATGACCTGAATAGTTGGAAAGGGTTCATCAGAATTTCCTTAGGTTACTAGGGAATGGCAGAAAAGTACTGATGGCATTGCTTGCATCCAGTAAAGCCAAAAATTTGTTGAAACCATCTGGTTCTGAACAAACAGGCCACTTTATTGCTCAGAGAGTGGGAGTTTATATAATCCACCACAGGTGACACATCAATCTTTTGCTATCATGGGAGAGATTAAAAGCATGTAAGTGAGATTTCCTGAAAAATCTAGGAGTAAATGATGGAATTGTTTTTGTATTGCATGTTTTCCACATATGGCAGTGGGTATGTTTTCACTTTGCTGACTTTTGAATTAAACCACAAAATTTTCTCATCATGTAGAACATTTCACTGTTGTCAACAGATCATTAAAAACTATACAGTTGAGGAGGCGGCCATTAAGCCTATCGTGGTTGTGCTACATCTTGGAATAAATCACCATTTAGATTCAGTCCTCTGGCAGACAACAGTTTGTGCGGCTTCAGAGCTGTGTGTCAGACTTAACTCTAAGCGGCACTGCGATCCCACAGGGGAATGTATTGGCTTCCTTCCTGTTTACCTTGTATACCTCGAACTTTAGGTACAACTCTAAGTCACGTCATCTGCAGAATTTCTGATGACTCAGCAATAGTTGGGTGTGTAAAGGAGGATGGGAGGTTGAATACAGGGTCCTGGTGGAGGACTTTGTCAAATGGTGTAAGCTGAATCATCTGCAGCTCACCATCAGTAAGACAAAGGAGATGGTGGTGGACTTTAGGAAGACTAAGCATGCATGCAGTGCTCCCTGTTACTATTGATGGTGAGGACCTATGAGTACCTGGGGGTGCACCTGGATGACAGACTTGAGTGGAAGACCAATACAAATGTTGTTTTCAAGAAAGGCCTGAGTCACCTCTACTTCCTGAGGAGACTGAGGTCCTTTGGAGTATGTAGGCCTCTCCTTCACATGTTCTACCAGTCTGTTGTTGGCAATACAGTCTTCTATGTGGTGGTGCACTGGGGCAATGACATTAACACAGGAGATGCCAACAGGCTCAATAAACTGATTAGAAAGGCTGGCTCTGCTATAGGAGTCAAACTGGATACACTGAAGGCTGTGGTAGAACAAAGGACTCTATGGAAAACCTTGGCAATTCTGGACAATGTTTCTAACCCTCTACATGCCACCTTGGCTGAATAGAGGAGCATTTTCAGTATAGACTTAGACAATTGCACTGCTCAAAAGAGTGCTATATGAAGTCATTCTTACCCTTGGCCATTAGTCTTTATAATGAGTCAACCTATAGCTGGGGAAGTGATGACACCCCTCCTGTTAGACTGTTTGAGGGAACTTATCTTTTAATATTTCTTACATCTCTTCCAATATTTGTATATCTGTGCACTTGTAATACTATTGTGACACTAATTTCCTTTGGGATCAATAAAGTATCTATCTATTGATCTATCTACTTCCTTCTTTCTACAGATTGTTCTGTTATGTGTGTACACAATTCCCATTTGAAAGTTACTATTGAACTACTTTCAACATTTTGCTGAACATTCAAATTTTAATTATAGTTTTTAAATTACTTAAATGAAGGGATCAATCTTGCATTCAGAATGTAAGTAATAAAAGAAATATGCCATTATAGTAAAACAGAAAATACATAACAGGCTAGGTAGCATGAAGGAAGAGTGAAATTGAGTTAATGTTCAGCTCAATTCCATTCTAGCAGAATTTCATAACATCGCTTTAGGCTAAATTGGGGGTTTGTTTCAGAAGTCCTGTTTCCAGAAATAATATTACTGGGTTGTTTCAAAATAAATGTTTTTAATTTATTGTTTTGACTCTAGTAGTTATTGTCTTGGTCATGAATCAGAGAATTATTGCAAATCTCTCTCTAAGACTAGAACATGCACAATAAGCTGATGCTTCATCATTTTACATAGGGAATAACAGCAATAATTTAAGAGTTGTCACCACCATGAATTATCTTGTTTAACCTCATCACTTAGGGGATTTTAATACTGATCGCTGAGCCTGTTTGGAATAGTGATAATATAAACTAGAAATATTTATGATTGCTATTATTTTTTGCAATTATCTGTATTCGATGTTCTCTTGTACTCAGAATGAGAAGAACACGAAGTACATATTTGTAGTAAAACAGAATATGCTTGGTACTCAGCATTTAAGCAATAGAATAAATTTAACATCTATTGTAATTAACGGGTTATTTTGCAGATGTCTTAGAACACTATTGTTGGAGACAAATCCACTCAGGGAGTTACCCGTGGAACTAGGTAAGTATTATTATATAATATTTTTGATTAAACCTATCATTTAATAATCTAGTGGAAAAGCATCTTGTTTCTATGTTTGTTTATTTTAGTTACTTTTGTGAGTATAGAATTTGAGATATTAAATTATCTTTTCACTGCACTGCCTCTTGCCATAACAAATTATTATGCTTCGTTTTTTCAGGAAATGTATCAACTCTTAAAGCGCTTAATCTGAGGAATTGTCCACTTCACTTTCCACCTTCAGATGTAGTGAATTTAGGCACACAAATTATACTTTCCTTTCTTCAAGAGCAGGCCACTAAATCTCTTTCTGAAACACTGAATCATGAAGCAGGTAAGACTTCGAATTATATTATTATTTTGAATGCTTTAAATTTAAGTAGGTATTATCCAAAGTGGAACCTTTTCTGTGCAAGGTGAATCCTGGGGCTTTGCATATCAGAACTCATGTAATAGAAATTACATAAGATGATCCATTTATCAAACATCAGTATTGACTCTTTTCTTCAGCAAACTATTCAATCCCTTTAAATTCTGAAGCCAACACCACTGAACTTACCTGAAAAATTTGTGAGGAAAGGTATGCACTGTTTGTAAAATATAACAAACTATGATTAATTATCAGAAGAAACCAGCAAGAACCATTATATAATCTACATAATGTTAAAATATCTAACAGTAAATTTAAAACCCAGCAAGAACCATTATATAATCTACATAATGTTAAAATATCTAACAGTAAATTTAAAACACCAATTTACTCTCAGTGGAGATATTGTCAAATAACTTTAAAAGTACAAACAAGAGAAAATCTGCAGATGCCATGAATGATTGATCTGCAGACCTACCATTCAGGGCCCAAACAGTCTTTCCAGGTGAGGCGACACTTCACCTGAGAGTCTTTTGGGGTTATATACTGTGTTCAGTGCTCCTGGTGTGACCTCTTGTATATCGGTGAGACCGGATGTAGATTGGGAGACCACTTCGCTGAGCACCTACGCTCCATCTGCCAGAAAAAGCAGGATCTCCCAGTGGCCACCCATTTAAATTCCACTTTCCATTCCCATTCCGATATGTCCGTCCATGGCCTCCTCCACTATCCTGATGAGGCCACACTTAGGTTGGAGGAACAACACATTATATTCTGTTTGGGTAGCCTCCAACCTGATGACATAAACATTGATTTCTCAAACTTTCATTAATGCCTCCACCACCCCCCCTTCACGATTTCCCATCCCTCTGTCCCTCTGTCATCTTATCTCCTTGCCCGCCCATCGCCTCCTCTGGTGCTTCTCCACCACACCCCTCCCTCTTTCTTCCATGGCCTTCTGTCTCTTTCACCAATCAACTACCCAGCTCTTTGCTTCATCACTCCCCCTCCGAGTTTCACCTATCACCTGGCGTTTCTCTCTCCCCTCCCCCCACTTTTCAAATATACCCTCTCCAGCCCTGCCAAAGGGTATCGGCCCGAAATGTCGACTGCATTTTTTTTTCCATAGATGCTGCCTGGCCTACTGAGTTCCTGCAGCAAATTGTGTGTGTTGCTCTAACTTTACAAGTATCCTATCTCCAATAAAAATCACTTTGTAACCATAAACACAAAATACTCTGCAGATGCTGGGGTCAAAGCAACACGCACAACATGCTGGAGGAACTCAGCAGGTCGGGCAGCATCTGTGGAAACGAACAGTCAACGTTTCAGGCTGAGACCCTTTGTCAGGACTGAAGAGGGAAGGGGCAGGGGCCCTATAAAGAAGGTGGGGGAGGATGGGAAGGAGAAGGCTGGTAGGTGCAACCAACTGTTAGGATACGGTATTCTCTCTTTTTATTGATGCTGTCTGATTTACATTACCTACTGTGCTACAAAATTATTAATCACATATCAAATGTTAATTTATGTAACACTTGCTACACTTGCATGAATTCTTTTGAGAATTAATATATTGCCAGAGAGGAAATCAATGTACTTGCCATGCTGCTTGTCCCACTGAATTCCTCCAATGTTTTGTTTATTGGCCTAAAGCATACCCTGTTTCAGCCTATCACAAGACAAGTTTGCAATTAATATTTGCGCAGGGTCGGTCTTCTTTTCGTCTACCAGACGAAATCTTAATGAATGAAGCTTAGTGTTTTTATTTTGACCTAATACATAAGAGAACTGTATTGTTCTTTCCAGTATAGCAGGATTGTTTTTTCAATCTGAATGAAAAACGTCCAAAACATCCTAACACAGTTGTTCAAGAATCACTAGATCTGGAATGATTCTGGAAGACTAGAAAATTGCAAATGTCACTCCAATCTTCAAGGAGGGAGAGAGGCAGAAAAAAGGAAACGATAGGCTAGTGTTGTCTGACCTCAGTGGTTGGGAAGATGTTGGAGCCGATTATTAAGGATGAGTTCTAAGGCTACATGGAGGCACATGATAAAATTAGGCCGTAGTCAGCATAGTTTCCTCAAGGGAAAATCTTGCCTGACAATTCTTTTGGAATTCTTTGAAGAAGTAACAAGCAGGATAGACAAAAGGGAATTGGTACTTGGATCTTTAGAAGGCCTTTGACAAGGTGCCACACATGTATTACAGAAAAGATTCTAGCAGCGATAAAGCAGTAGCTGATTGGCAGGAAGCAAAGATTTGGGATTAGTGGAAATAAAGGGAGCCTTTTCTGATTGGCTGCCAGTGACTAGTGGTGTTCCACAGGGGTCTGTGCTGAGACCAATTCTTTTTATGTTAAATCTCAGTGATTTGGATGATGGAATTGATGGCTTTCTTGCAAAGTTTGCAGATGATATGAAGATAGGTGGAGAGGCAGGTAGTCTTGAGGAAGCAGAGAGCCTGCAGAAGGACTTAGGCAGATTAGGAGAAGGGGCAAAGAAATAGCAGATGGAATACCCAATGTCAGGAATTGAATGGCCGTGCACTTTGGTAGAAGAAATCTTCTAAATGGAGAGAAAATACTGAAAAGCTGAGGTGCAAAGAGACTTGGCAATCCTTGTGCAGGATTCCCTAAACTTTAATTTGCAGTTTGAGTCTGTGGTGAGGAAGGCAAATGCAATGTTAGCATTCATTTCAAGAGGACTAGAATATAAAAGCAAGGATGTAATGTTGAGACTTTATAAAGCACGGGTGAGGTCTCACTTGGAGTATTGTGAGCAGTTTTAGGCATTTTATCTTAGAAAGGATGTGCTGAAACTGAAAAGGGTCCAAAGGAGGTTCACAAAAATGATTTCAAGATTGAAAGGCTTGTTATATGCAGACCGTTTGATGTCTCCGGGTCTGTATTCACTAGAATTCAGAAGAATGAGGGGGTGACTTCATTGAAACCTATCGAATGGAGAAAGGCCTTGATAGAGTGGATGTGGAGAGGATGTTTCCCATGGTGGGAGAGTCTAAGATCAGAGGAGAGCATCCTTTTAGAATAGAGATGAACCTCAGAATAGAGAGCGTCCTCTTAGAATAGAGATGAGGAGGAATTTCTTTAGCCAGAGGGTGGTGAATCTGTGAAATTCTTTGTCACAGGCAGCTGTGGAGGTCTAGTCTTTATGCAGACACCCCACCTCTCCTGGAAGTTCCGGGAGTCTCCCACATATTAATAGTAGCTCCCTGACACCCGCAAATTATATACAATATCCCGGAAATGAGAGGGAGAGCGGGAGCAGGGAAGTGAGCATCCTGATTGGTCTCTCTTTGTGCTAAGTAGACCAATCACTTTTCTCTGTAGGCGGGCTTTATAGTCGACCTCTGTCTCTCCATCAGTTCAGTTTAGTGTCCTGCACCGCCATGGCAGAGTGTTTCAAAAAAATATATAAAACGCACTTCACCCCAGACTACACTGAAGTGTACCCCTGCCTAATAGGGGTCAAAAATAATGACAGTGTTGCTCGCTGCACTGTTTGCAACAGTGACTTTTCTATTGCCCATGGTGGGTTAGGACTGTAAAAGACATGTTGAGGTGATTTAACATGTGTCATTCGTTCATTAGCATAGCTAACATTATTTAAACCAGCTGGCTAGCTGCTAAGGAGCTATTCTACTGATGTCCTACGTGATGAGGCCAAACTCCCTGTAGATGTGCTTAAAGTTGTGATAGAATTAAAAACGACTCCATGATAATATATAAGTACTTATTGTAAAGTCACATTTTCTGCATATAGCCAGTTTACAGATTATAGATTGGTTTACAGATTAGACAAAATCACTAAAAGTATTACATAAAACAATATAATAGGGATACACCTTATGTTTTTGTTTCTTTTAGGGACCACAACATATTAGAGAGGCTAATTGCAGGGAAGTAAATAGTTTCAATATGTGTGAAATAAATTGTTGTGTTCTTTCATAATCAAATATCCCATATACATGCGCCCTTGGAGGTCGACTGGGGTGGGGGGAGGGGGAGGTATATGGGGTTGCAGGGGGTGGGGGTGCTACCTCCCTGAAATGGTGGTGCTACATCCCTGGCAGGGTGGGATGTCTGTTTATGTATATTTAAGGCAGAGGTTGCTAGATTCTTGATTGGTTAGGACATGAAGGGATACTGGGAGAAAGCAGGAGTTTGGGGCTGAGAGGAAATGATGAAATGGTGGAGCAGACTTATCGTTCCTGGACCAAGACTGCTGCTGGATTGCTTTCAGTCAATAACTTACTTAATTTCAAGTTAACACCAATGTTCAACATTGTTTAACTAAACATTCAAATGATCCAGTGCAGAATGTGTTGGAACATCTGCACCCAACCAACTAACTGAAATATTTAGTTAAAACTAGGACAAGTGGGAGAAACTTTTCAAAAAAAAAAAGTAGAAAAAATGCTTTTGACAGATCCAATACAAATCACATAAGAAGCAAGTTACTGATTGTGGCTATTGTTCTATTTTCACTCATTCTGTGTGCTCACTGAAGATGAATTTCACCTTGTTTATGCTAACCATCTAAAATTAGTTATATCTTGTCAGCAGACTTTTGTAATTGGTTAATGGCAGAACTGGTTTTTATCTGAATTTCTATTTTGTTTTGTCAGGATAGTGAGTCATTTTGCAAATCACTGTGGCCTATTAGCAAAACAGTTTTTTTTAAATAACCGTAAGGAACGCTCTCTCATTGGTTTAAATTTCAAGGAGTAAAGATCTTCTATAACAGTATACAATCTTTTATTGCTTTATTGACGGTACTAGTTTCTTTCTTATGTTCTTCAGATCCCAATCACTCCATCACAAAATCAAATCGGCATCGTAAAGTAATAAAGATACGTAATTCACTGCAGGGTCATTCCAATACCCAGAGTGGACATAAACTTCCAAGTCCCACAGATTCATTAATATCGATCCAAGGTCAAACACTTCATCACAAGTTCATTCATAATCCTGTGCTCTGCAACAATGTAAACAACAGAAAAAATATTGTACAAAGGTATGCGATATTTTATCATGCAAATTAGCAATTATGTAATTATTGTAATAATGAATGCAATCTGAAAGCAAATAACAAAAGAAAAATTAATAATTTTAGCAGTTCTAACAAATGGTCTCCAACTTGAAATGGTAACTCTGTTTCTGGCCCCGTGAATGCTGCCTTACCTGTTGAGTGTTTTGGTCATATCTTACTTTTATTTCAGGTTTCTTGCATCAGCAGTATTTAAATTTCATACTTTTTATAATCAATTCAATGTAAATCATTGTTTAAACCAATTTCATAAATTGCAGAAGCTCCGTAAGTCACAATTTCCATCCATGTTCTTGATGTCCGCAAACTCTCTACCCTTCAGGATAGACCATTGTGGTTCAAGGTGGCAGCTCACCCACCTTCTTAATAGCAGAGGTGGGTAATGAATCCCATTATGAGCAACAACTTCTATCCTTCCAGCAATGACTCAATCACTTTAATAAATAAGACATTAATATAAATAGACAATTGCTAACATATTTCCATTGCTACGTTATACAATTCTAAATGTCTACTCATTTCCTTAATTCAAAATTTTTATCTTAAGAAGCTACTTCTTTCATCTACATGTTCATTCAGATTTCTTAATTGAATGTAATATAATGATGAACATTAAAAATGCTGAAAGATCTCAGTACATTACACACCATGGTAGGTGACTGTCAGGAAAAATGGAAATGTGAATAGGCAGTTAGTGCAGAGCACCCCTGTGGCCGTTCCCCTGAAAAATAAGTATACTGCTTTGGATACTGTTGTGGGAGATGACCTCCCAGGGGAATGCTCGGAGGCCGGGTTACTGGCACTGAGCACAGGTCCGTGGTGCAGAAGGGAAAGACGGAGAAGAGGGGAGCAGTAGCGATAGGAGACTCAATAGTCGAGGAACAGACTGGAAATTCTGTGGACGTGAACAGGACACCCGAATGGTATATTGTCTCCCAGGTACCAGGCTCAGGGACATCTTGGATTATGTCCACAGCATTTTGGGGACGGAGGGAGAGCAGCCAGATACCTTGGTATGTATAGGTACCAATGACATAGGAAGATAAAGCAAAGAGGTCCTGAAAAGAGAATTTAGAGAGCTAGGTAGAAAGCTGAGAAGCAGGACCTCCCGGGTAGTAATCTCTGGATTGCTGCCTGTGCCATGCGACAGTGAGGGTAGAAACAGGATATCTTGGCAAACAAATGTGTGGCTGAGAAGCTGGTTCAGGGGCAGAGCTTCAGGTTCTTGGATCATCAGAATCTCTTCTGGGGGGAGGTATGACCTGTTGAAAAGTGATGGATTGCACATGAACCCAAGGGACCCAATATTCTCACGGGAAGGTTTGTTAGAGCTGTTGGGGAGGGTTTAAACTTATTTGGCAGGGGGGTGGGAACCAGAGTGAATGGACTCAGGATAGGACGGATGGTAAAGCAGCAAAGGTAGCGTGCAGTCAGACTGTCAGGAAGGGCAGGCAGATGATTGGACAAAATTGTAGCTACCAGGGTGAGTATCAGTACATTAAGGATGCAGAATCAAAAAGAGTAGCAAATACAGTACTCGAAGTGTTTATATCTCAATGCACGGAGTATAAGAAGTAAGGTGGATGCTGGATGATCTTGTTGCATTATTACGGATTGCCAGGTATGATGTTGTGGCCATCACTGAATCATGGCTGAAGGATGGTTGCAGTTAGGAGCTGAATGTCCAAGATTACAGCTTGTACCAGAGGTATAGGAAGATAGGCAGAGGGGATGACGTAAAGAATGGCATCAACTTAGTGAAAAGATGTGATATAGGATTGGAAAATGTTGAATCGTTGTGGGGTGAGTTAAGAAACTGCAAGTGTAAAAGGACCCTGATGACAGTTATATACAGACCTCCCAGCAGTAGCTGGGATGTGGACAACAGATTACACCAGAAAATAGGAAAGGCATGTCAAAAGGACAATGTTATGACAGTCATGGGAGACTTCAACATGCAGGTCAATTGGGAAAATTAGGTTGGATCGCAAGACAGTGAATTTGTTGAATGCCTATGAGGTGGCTTTGTAGAGCAGTTTGTCATTGACCCTACCAGGGGATCAGCTACAGCTACACTGGATTGGGTGTTATGTACTGAATCGGAGGTGATTAGGGAGCTTAAGGTGAAAGAACCCTTAGGAGACAGTGATCACAATGTGTTTGATTTCAACTTGGTATTTGATAAGGAGGAAGCAAGGTCTGACGTCACAGTATTTCAGTTGAGTAAAGGAAAGTACAGTGGTATAAGAGAGGAGTTGGCCAAAATAAATTGGAATTGGATGACAGCAGAGCAGCAATGGCATGAGTTTCTGGGAAAAATGAGGAAGGTGCAGGATAGATGTATTCCAAAAACAAAGAAATACTCAAAATAGTACAACCGTGGCTGACAAGGGAAGTGAAGGCTAATGTAAAAGCAAAAGAGAGGGCATACAACAAAGCCAAAATTAGTGGGAAGACAGAGGATTGGTAAGCTTTTAAAAACCTATAGAGTCACTAAAAGAATTATTAGGAGGAAAAAGATGAAATATGAAAGCAAGCTAGCAAACAATATCAAAGTAGACAATAAAAGCTTTATCAAGTATGAAAAAAAATTGAGAGATGAGAGTAGATATAGGACCACTAAAAACTGAGGTCAGAGAAATAAAAATGCGGAACAATGAGATGGCTGATGAACTAATTGAGTGTTTTGCATCAGTTTTCACTGTGGAAGACACTAGCAGTGTGCCAGATGTTGATGGGTGTGAGGGAAGAGAAGTGAATGCAGTTACTATTACAAGGAGAAAGTGCTCAAAAAGCTGAAAGACCTAAGGATACATAAGTCACTGGACCAGATGAATTGCATCCTAGGGTTTTGAAAGAGGTAGTGGTAGAAATTGGGAAGGCATTAGTAATGATCTTTCAAAAATCATTAGACTCTGGCATGGTGCCTGAGAACTGGAAAATTGCAAATGTCACTTCACTATTTAAGAAACGAGAAAGGCAGCAGAAAGGAAATTATACGCCAGTTAGCCTGACCTCAGTGGTAGGGAAGATGTTGCAGTCACTTGTTAAGGATGAGGTTATGGAATACCTGGAGAGACAGGACAAATTAGGACAAAGTCAGCATGGTTTCCTTAAGGAAAATCTTGCCTGTTGAAAACACAAAATAATCTGCAGATGCTGGGGTCAAAGCAACACTCACAAAACGCTGGAGGAACTCAGCAGGTCGGGCAGCATCCGTGGAAATGATCAGTCAACGTTTTGGGCCGGAACCCTTCATCAGGACTGTAGAGGGAAGGGGCAGAGGCCCTATTAAGAAGGTGGGGGGAGGGTGGGAAGGAAAAGGCTGGTAGGTTCCAGGTGAAAAACCAGTAAGGGGAAAGATAAAGGGGTGGGGGAGGGGAAGCAGGGAGGGGATCGGCAGGAAAGG
The DNA here is from genome assembly GCF_030028105.1 of Mobula birostris. NCBI lineage: Eukaryota > Metazoa > Chordata > Chondrichthyes > Myliobatiformes > Myliobatidae > Mobula > Mobula birostris. The sequence goes on from NC_092373.1 coordinate 156,423,538, forward strand.
TGAAGAAGGAATAGGGGAAAACACAATGGGTAGTAGAAGGAGGCGGAACCATGAAGGAGGTGATAGGCAGCTGGGGGAGGGGGCAGAGTGACATAGGGATAGGGGAAGGGAGGGGGATGGAATTACCAGAAGTTGGAGAATTCTATGTTCATGGCAGGGGGCTGGAGACTACCTAGATGGTATATGAGGTGTTGCTCCTCCAACCTGAGTTTAGTCTCATCATGGCAGTAGAGGAGGCCATGTATGGACATATCTGAATGGGAGTATCCCTGTAAGCGTAAGTGCTACACTTGTCCCTACACCTCCTCCCTTACCACCATTCAGGGCCCCAAACAGTCCTTCCAAGTGAGGCAACACTTCACTTGTGAGTCTGTTGGGGTCATCTATTTCATCCGGTGCTCCCGGTGCGGCCTCCTCTACACTGGTGAAACCCGACGCAGATTGGTGGACCACTTCGTCGAGAATCTCCGCTCCATCCGCCGCAACAGACAAGACCTCCCAGTAGCCACCTACTTCAACTCTGCTTCCCACTCCCATTCAGATATGTCCATACATGGCCTCCTCTACTGCCATGATGAGGCTAAATTCAGGTTGGAGGAGCAACACCTCATATACCGTCTAGGTAGTTTCCAGCCCCTTGGTATGAACGTAGAATTCTCCAACTTCCGGTAATTCCCTCCCCTTCCCTTCCTCTATCCCTATGTCACTCTGCCCCCTCCCCCAGCTGCCTATCACCTCCCTCATGGTTCCATCCCCTTCTACTACCCATTGTGTTTTCCCCTATTCCTCCTTCACCTTTCCTGCCTATCACCTCCCTGCTTCTCCTCCTCCACCCCTTTATCTTTCCCCTTACTGGTTTTTCACCTGGAACCTACCAGCGTTCTCCTTCCCACCCTCCCCCTACCTTCTCTCTAGAGCCTCTGCCCCTTCCCTCTACAGTCCTGACGAAGGGTTCTGACCCAAAACGTTGACGGATTGTTTCCACGGATGCTGCCCAACCTGCTGAGTTCCTCCAGCATTTTGTGAGTGTTATCTTACCTGTTGAACCTGTTGGAATTCTGTGAGGAGATTACATGTAGGATCAATAAAGAGGATGCAATGGATGTTGTATATTTTGACTTTCAGAAGGCCTTTGCCACATATGAGGCTGCTTACCAAGTTAAGAGCCCATGGTATTACAGGAAAGTTATTGGTATGGTTAGAGCATTGGCTGATTGCTAGGAGGCAGTGAGTGGAAATAAAAGGATCCTTTTCTGGTTGGCTGCCAGTGAGTAGTGGTGTTCCGCAGGGTTGGTGTTGGGACCACTTCTTCTTAAACTGTATATCAATGATTTAGATGATGGATTAGATGGCTTTGTTGCCAAGTTTCCAGATGATACAAAGAGTGATGGAGGAGCAGGTAGTGTTAAGGAAACAGGTAGGCTGCAGAAGCACTTAGACAGATTAGGAGAATGGACAAGAGCTTGGCAAATGAAATACAACTTTGGAAAATGCATGGTCATGCACTTTGGTAGTAGAAATAAATGTGCAGACTATTTTCTAAATGGGGAGAAAATCCAAAAATCTAGATGTAAAGGGACTGGGGAGTCTTTGTGCAAAACAACCTAAAGGTTAACTTGCAGGTAGAGTCGGTGGTGAGGAAGGCAAATGCAATGTTAGAATTCATTTCTAGAGGTCTGGAATACAAGAGCAGGGATATGCACTGAGGCTTTATAAGGCACTGATGAGGCCTCACCTTGAGCATTGTGAATAGTTTTAGGCTCCTCATCTAAGAAAAGAGGTGCTGGCATTGGAGAGGGTTCAGAGGAGGTTCACAAGGATGATTCCGGGAATGAAAGGTTTATCATTCAAGGAAGGTTTGATAGCTCTGGGTCTGTACTCGCTGAAATTCAGAAGGATGAGGGTGATCTCATGGAAACCTTTCGAATGTTGAAAGGTCGAGACAGAGTAAATGTTTCCCATGGTGAGAGAGTCTAGGACAAGAGGGCACAGCCTCTGGATAGAGGGCCGTCCATTTAAAAAAGATGTGGAGAAATTTCTTTCACAAGAGGGGGGTGAATTTGTGGAATTTGCCACACGCCGCTGTGAAGGCAGGTCATTGGGTGTGTTTAAAGCGAAGTTTGATAGATTCTTGATTTGACATGGCATCAAAGGTTATGGAGAGAAGCCTGGGAAGTGGGGCTGAGGAGGGGAAAAAGAGGATCAGTCTTGATTGAATGGCGGAGCAGACTTGACGGGCCAAATGAACTAATTCTGCTCCTCTGACTTATGGTCTAATACAGATACAAAATTGCCATCGATCTGTTTCGCAGACAAACAAGCCTTTTAGTATTAATGTTCTTCAATAACTTGAGGTTCTGATTGTAATTAGTGCCAAAATATTTTCTTTTTGCAAAGGAAACCTGCCAAGTTTGACATAAGTTTATTAGTCCCAGTCTCATATGTAGTTCGCTAGGTGCATGTTCGTATTCCACTGCCACCACCCTTCCACTCCTGCACATGTGAGCATTGCATCGCTGTTGGTGTGGGTGTCTCTCCAAGGTACATCAAGCCTGCTAGCCTAGAAAGTTTAATAAAATTTTACAAGGGAGGGTCACTTCAGTTTTCAAGGATTTTTTTGCCTTTTGATTTTGTTATCATTTCTATCTGGCTTATGACTTCATAGACACAGGCACCAAACTAAAAGAACATCAAACACCATGCTGTAATGATGCCTTGTGCATCATAGCAGCTGATAGATAACCAGCAGAATGCTCTGTAGTCTCTTGGAAATCAGATCAGAAAATAAAATCAAAGTCATATTTTTCCAAACGTCTTCTCAAAATATGTTCAGTGATTGCATTACTTTTGGTAAGCTAGCAAAGTACTTGACACTGGAGAAGATTTGTTAGTGGACCTCTAACCTTGGTGCTTAAATTCATTTTCGATTTAGGTGATCAAATATTTGATTTTAAACTACATAGTCACTTAAAAGAAAATTGCTACAATGAGGGGCTTTATTTAATTTAATTGGTTACTTAACGAGGTTTTTTTGCTGCAGTGAAGGATAAGGTACAGTGAAAAACCTCTATCGTCTTACAAGTCCATGGTAGCATAGCAGTTAGCATGAAGCTATTACAGCTCGGGGCGTTTCAGAGTTCAATTCCCATGCCATTCTGTAAGCAGTCTCTGTATGCCCTCCTTGCGAAATGCATGGATCTTCTCTGGGTCTTCTGGTTTCCTCCTACAGTCCAAAGGTGTACCAGGGAGGTTAATCTGTCATTGTAATTTGTCCCTTGATTTATTTAGGGTTAATTGGGTTTGTCGGGGGTTACAAAGCCCCTCGGAAGGCCCTACTCTAGGCTGTACCATTAAATAAATATATAAGTATGCCCATAAGAACATGAAGGTAGTATAAAGGAAAAGCAGTAACAGAGGGAAGAATATAGTGCTACTGTTACAATTGTAGAGAAAGTGTACTGCTGGAACACAGTAAGGTGTAAGGGCCGTCATGAGGTAGATTGTGATCTTTAACATTCAAGGAAGTCCATTTAAAAGTCTTCTAACAGTGGGATACAAGCAGTGCATGCTTTCAAGCTTTTCTATCTTCTGCCTGATGGAAGGAACCGGAAGAGAGAATGTCCGGAGTCTTTGATTACTGGCTGCTTTTCTGAGGTGATTGAGAAGTGAGAAGTTTAGACAGAGTCCGTGGAGGGAAAGCTGATTTTCATTATGGGCTGAGCTGCATCAATAACATTCTGCATTTTCTTGTGGTCTTGGGTAGAGCCGTTATCATACCAATCTGTCATACGTCCAGATCAGATACTTTCATTGGTGCACTTATAAAAAATCAGGGACCTACTATATTTCCTTGGTCTTCCGAGAAGCCTAGCCTCCTGAGCATAGAGGTTCCGGTGTGCTCTCTTGGTTGCATTTAACTATCTTTTTGATCAGGTTATGGGGAAATCTTTTAAAGAAATAAACAATTTTGTTTTAAAAAAAATCTGTCCGGTATCTGCACTTTTTTTTTATCAGATCACAGTAGCTATTGGATGAATTGTAAGTTTCAGTCTGTAGGCTTCAGTTGCTAGAAGGTGGGTACATTGTTTTTGATTTACTGCCCCTTTACTGGGAGGAGATTGACTAGCTTCTGACATTTCTCATCAGCTATAATAACTAGAATCCCCTTAAAAGTTGAGACTTGCTGTGCCTCCCACTCTATGAATTTTCATATAACTAAGCGTTCACTAAGAACTAAACCATTTTGTCATATGGAGGAGACCTGTACAATAACCTGCTTTGATCTGCAGCTGCTTCAGACTTAATGAAATTCTCAATCACTGTGCAATGCGGATAAATGTGAGGTTATCCACTTTGGTGGCAAAAACAAGAAGGCAGATTATTGTCTGAATAGCGTGGGATTAGAAAAGTGAGAGGTGAAGCAGCTCTTGTGCAGCCCTGACAATGAAAATAAGTACACAGGCACAGCAGAAGGTTATGAAGGCAGATGCTATGTTGGCCTTCACAGCAAGAGGAATTAAGTACTAGAGCAGAGATATCTTATTGCACTTGTACAGGCCCTTAGAGAGAGCAGTTGATTTCTTCATAGAGACATGGAATCAGACATTCATCCAGCTTGGAACAGGCTCTTTGTCCCATCAAGTCTGCACTGACCTTTAAGCACCCATTAAAGCTAATCCTGCACTAGTCCCTTTTTATTAACTCCAGATTCTGCTCATCTAGCTCCCAAATTATATTACACACCTACATAGAAGGGGCAGGTTGACTTACTAACTTTTACACCTTGGCATGTGGGAGACCACTGTAGCGTTCAAAGGAAAGTCCTGCAGTCACCAGGAGAATGTGCAAGTTGTACTCAGGAAAAAACAGGGCTCAGGATTGAACACTATTAGTTTCACTGCTGTGTTGTTTTATTGAAGGAAGGACGTTTGTGTTATGGAGGGTGTGCGGCAGGCTTCATCGGATTGATTCCTGGAATGAAAAGATTGAATAATAAAGAGAGATTAGGAATAGAGTTTAAATTCACTATAGTTTAAAAGAATAAAAGGGGATGTCATTGAAATTTATGAAATCCTGATGGAACTAGATCCAAAAAGTAGGTTAAGGAATCCAGGAATCATGCCTTAAGAAATTAGGATAAGCCGTTTAGCATTGAGATGAGGAAAATTTTCTTCAATCAAAGAGTGGTGAAACTGTGAAAGTTTTTACAACAGAAGGCAATTAAAACCAAATTCTCAAATATATTCCAGGAAGAATTTTGTATAGCATGAATGGATAAAGTGATGAATGGATATGGGGTAAAGGCTAGGACCAGGATACTGAATATGATTAATTAGCCATGATCATATGAAATGGCAGATCAGGCTCGAATGATTCAATGATTTACACCTGGTCTTAACCTCTTTGTCCATTTCTATTTCTATAGAACATAATTGCAATATAACAATAGTAATTTGGCAGCTCCTATCACCTACTGGATTTTCTTTTCTTTGAGCTTGTGTATGCCTGTTCAATTAGAGATCAGTTTCAACTAAGTATCTTAGCTATTCTCTTTGCTGTTTTGAAGGCTGTCTTCATAAGCTAATTAAATATTATATTCACAGTGGTGACTACAGGCAAAACTTTGATATTAAAGCAAACACCAATGGAAACTTGCATCAGAAGAGAATAATTAAAGAGAAAAATCTTCCTGCTTTCAGTGAATTGTTGGCAAAGCGAGACTACGCAGAACAAATCCAAAGGTGAGCATATGATTAAATGTGGCCTCTGAAATCCATATGTTGAAGCAAATGTTATAAGGATTGGCCCCATGTGCATAATCTTAAAATAATATTTTTTCCACATTGTGCTTATGTGAATTCTGCATTAAAATTTGCTGTGTTTGACATCTGCCTTGGGATAAATTTCTTGTTTGCAGTTATGTCTTCTTCTTGGGATCCAAATTTGCTTGGTCGCTGGGCTGGGTTCAAGCCACAGGAACCAAAAATGGATGAATTTCCCTGGCTCTTTTGTTCATCCATTCACTTAAAATAGCTAAAAAACTTGAAGCATATTTATCTTTTGTTTCAGTATTTTCATGATCACTTCATAAAATAAATAAAAGTGAAGATATGGCCTTCCCTACTTTGGATGCATTCAAATAAATTTCTAATGAGTTGTCTTGGGAAAGTGATATTTGTTCTTTTTGACTTGTAATCTTTATATTGGTGGTGCTCTAACAATATTTTAGTTTGAGTTAAAGAATTCTGGGAGAATGGCATAATGATAAAAGAATAACTGTCTACAATAGATCAATTAACTGTGAGGCTCGGAGACAAAATAGGAGAGGCAAGTGAGTCAGCAACTTCTCCAGTGTATTCAGTCTCCTGACATGTCCCATGTCTCCATAATCGATTTCCATGTTTCTGTACAACATAGCAGCTGGCCATTCTGCCTATTGAGTCTGTGCAATCCCAATCGCATACTGATTCTCCTTGTAGCCCATTCTCTCTACATTCTCATCAACTCCTGCAGATTTGACCACTTACCTATACCGGTGCAACTTACAGTAGTAACTGCATAAAAATAAGGAGGATGTGTTTAATTAGTAAATCTAGCCCCATTACTAAAGAGGACAGTCTTCACTTACTGTCCTCAAAGTCAGGCAAAGCATTTAGCCAATTTTAGAAAGCAGCACCTCTGAGATTTGTTTACTATAATAATCTTTTAATTGATGATGAAAATGTCCCCCTGATATAATCTGAAATGACTTGCATCATACACCTGGGTGCTCTCTTCTATTTGGCCAGGGGTCGATATTGTCGGGCGGTGCCCAACCTTCATGGAGTGTTTCAACCCTTAACCACTGCACTCTTCAGTTGGTGGGTCAGCAGTGGTGGCCAAGTCACTGGCCATCTGCTCCTGACTTACAGCTCAACTCCTCTCGCCTGCTCCATATCCAGCAAGAGGCTCTTTCTGCTTCCTCCACCATCCTGCAAGCTGCTTGGCTCTTGCTCTTTTATCAGGGCCCTGAGACCTCCATGCCGACCTTGCCAAGAACCCTGTACAGCCGATCTTTACGGGGAATAGTCATGTATGCCATCCTTTGTCCCTACACTCCTGGACTAACGACTGGTACTTCAGGGCCTTCCTCTTGTGAGCCTCCTCACATTCTTCCTCCCACGGTACAGTGCGATCCACCAGGATGATCTTCTTGACTCCAGTGGAGCACAGTACAATGACTGGTCGAAGGGTGGTTTGCACCATCTCCGGGAGCTGCAGCTTCCTCCCCACATCGTCCCTCACCTCCCGTGATTTGGCAGTTAGCAGCAGATTGGATTTAGCCCTCTTTGATATGACTACTTGCAATTAATTAAAGAAGAAATCTTAAGACAAAAATTTACAATTGAAGTAAGGAATAGATTTCAAAGTCTAGAAATAGAGTCTGTTGAAGATGATAGCAATCATGTAGAAATGAAATCTAATTCTCTAAAGGATGCCTTGGTAGAATCAGCAAAGTCAGTGATTCCTAAAAAAGAAAAAGCACAAAGAATAAATGGATGACAAATGAAATCAAAAATCTACTGGAAGAAAGGAGACGGAAGAAAGCAAATCCTATAGAATATAAGTCCATAGATAAAAAAGTTAAAAGCTTATGCCAAAAAGCCAAAGAAGAATGGTTAAACCAGGAATGTGAGCAAATAGAAAGAATCCCTATTACTGATCCAAAAAGGGTACATCAACAAATCAAGAATATCACTGGTGTAGCCCCTGGTAAGCCTCAGGCTCGCTCAACTCGCTTTCGTCTAGGGGGAGAAGCCTTTGGCCCCACCAAACTGGGTAATCAAGTTTGTGTGGATGCTGTGGGATGTACCCCACCCTGCCAAAAAACAGACAATACACCATATGCGATTAAATGATTACACTTTATAGATCTTACTGGAACTATGTAATTAATAGAGATAAAATATAAAAGGAAAGTAAAAGGCTCTAATCTTATCAAAGTTCAACCACTTCATGCACAACAGTTGGAGCTCAATTAACAGAGTCTTCTTTCCACCATTCGATCCCCTCTGACCTCCTCGACCTGCAGCTTGGGACCAACCACGGTGGTCGACCAGACATTCCACACGAGTCTGTCTTCGTCTCCTCTCCTTGCCGAAGACCCTGGTCCTCGGACTCCCGCTGGGGGTCCGGCCGGCCACCCAACTTACAGCATCGCGTCTCCTCTCCCTGTCCCCATCGTGCCTTCTGCCCCAAAGCCTGCAAAAACAATAGCCTACAGACACACAAGAAAGAATAACATCTATCCCAATTGGTTAGCAAATGAATATAATTCTCATTATCAGTAATATAACCCAAACAAGGTGCTAGAGAGAGAACTTTCTCAGCAGTTAACATAACAAAGAAGCCATTTTATTCTAACATAACAAAGAAGCCATTTTTATTAGCCTTAGCAGTAACATAAAAGAAGAAACCCCTTACACTGGTAAAAAGCTCCTATGTTCTTCAGGTGGATGTTTGAAAGCAAAGGACAGTACCATTATCATGGAGAAAGATGAGATTATGAACAGATGGACTGAGTATATTCAGGAGGAAGAGTGAGTAGGGGATTTGAAAGTTGGAGGGGGAGAGGGAGATCCAAAATGATAGGAGAAGACAGGAGGGGGAGGGATAGAGCCAAGAGCTGGACAGGTGATTGGCAAAAGGGGATACGAGAGGATCATGGGACAGGAGGTCCGGGAAGAAAGACAAGGGGGGGGGGGACCCAGAGGATGGGCAAGAGGTATATTCAGAGGGACAGAGGGAGAAAAAGGAGAGTGAGAGAAAGAATGTGTGCATAAAAATGAGTAACAGATGGGATACGAGGGGGAGGTGGGGCCTTAGCGGAAGTTAGAGAAGTCGATGTTCATGCCATCAGGTTGGAGGCTACCCAGACGGAATATAAGGTGTTGTTCCTCCAACCTGAGTGTGGCTTCATCTTTACAGTAGAGGAGGCCGTGGATAGACATGTCAGAATGGGAATGGGATGTGGAATTAAAATGTGTGGCCACTGGGAGATCCTGCTTTCTCTGGCAGACAGAGCGTAGATGTTCAGCAAAGCGGTCTCCCAGTCTGCGTCGGGTCTCGCCAATATATAAAAGGCCACATTGGGAGCACCGGACGCAGTATATCACCCCGGTCGACTCACAGGTGAAGTGTTGCCTCACCTGGAAGGACTGTTTGGGGCCCTGAATGGTGGTAAGGGAGGAAGTGTAAGGGCATGTGTAGCACTTGTTCCGCTTACACGGATAAGTGCCAGGAGGGAGATCAGTGGGGAGGGATGGGGGGGACGAATGGACAAGGGAGTTGTGTAGGGAGCGATCCCTGCGGAATGCAGAGAGAGGGGGGGAGGGAAAGATGTGCTTAGTGGTGGGATCCCGTTGGAGGTGGCGGAAGTTACGGAGAATAATATGTTGGACCCGGAGGCTGGTGGGGTGGTAGGTGACGACCAGGGGAACCCTATTCCTAGTGGGGTGGTGAGAGGATGGAGTGAGAGCAGATGTACGTGAAATGGGGGAGATGCGTTTAAGAGCAGAGTTGATAGTGGAGGAAGGGAAGCTCCTTTCTTTAAAAAAGGAAGACATCTCCCTCGTCCTGGAATGAAAAGCCTCATCCTGAGAGCAGATGCGGCGGAGGCGGAGGAATTGCGAGAAGGGGATGGCGTTTTTGCAAGAGACAGGGTGAGAAGAGGAGTAGTCCAGATAGCTGTGAGAGTCAGTAGGCTTATAGTAGACATCAGTGGATAAGCTGTCTCCAGAGACAGAGACAGAAAGATCTAGAAAGGGGAGGGAGGTGTCGGAAATGGACCAGGTAAACGAGGGCAGGGTGAAAGTTGGAGGCAAAGTTAATAAAGTCAACGAGTTCTGCATGCGTGCAGGAAGCAGCGCCAATGCAGTCGTCGATGTAGGGAAGGAAAAGTGGGGGACAGATACCAGAATAGGCACGGAACATAGATTGTTCCACAAAGCCAACAAAAAGGCAGGCATAGCTAGGACCCATACGGGTGCCCATAGCTACACCTTTAGTTTGGAGGAAGTGGGAGGAGCCAAAGGAGAAATTATTAAGAGTAAGGACTAATTCCGCTAGACGGAGCAGAGTGGTGGTAGAGGGGAACTCATTAGGTCTGGATGTCAAAAAGAATAGGTCTCGGCCTGAAACATCGACTGCACCTCTTCCTACAGATGCTGCCTGGCCTACTGCGTTCACCAGCAACTTTGATGTGTGTTGCTTGAATTTCCAGCATCTGCAGAATTCCTGTTGTTTGAGTATATTCAGGAATTGTTTGAAGACAATCGAGGCGAAAAATCAGAATTAAGAAAAACATTGATGGTCCAAGTATTTTAAAATCTGAAGTTCGTAATGCAATAAATAAGATGAAGAAAGGAAAGGCAGCAGGTCCTGATGAATTAGTAATGGAACAAGTTATCGCCCTTGAAGATTATGGAATTGAAAAACTTACTGATTTAATCAATGACATTTATGAGACTGGAATAATACCAGAAGAGATGAAAAAATCAGTATTTATCACTCTTCCTAAGAAACCTGGAGCAATAGAATGTGAATTACATAGGACCTTAAGTTTACTGAGTCATATCACCAAGATACCTTTAAGAATTTTGATGACAAGAGCTAAAAGTAAGATACAAGCTGAAATAGGTAAGGAACAATGTGGTTTTGTGAAAGACAAAGGTACAACAAACGCAATATTGATGGTAAGGATACTATCAGAATGAGCTATTCAAGTGCAAAAAGATTTATTTGTTTTTTTGACTACACAAAGGCATTTGATAAAGTGAAGCACAATAAGTTATTTGAAATATTACAGAAAACACGATCTAGATTACAAAAGATAAGAGGCATCTTGGGAATCAAATTTGGCAGTGAAAACATCAATAATTTCAGATATGCAGATGACACTGTTAATTGCAAGTACGGAGGAACTACAAAACGTAATTGATATAATCGTTGAAGAAAGTGCAAAAATGGGTCTATCTATCAATTACAAAAAGACAGAATGTATGGTGATATCCAAAAAGAAGGAGAATCCTATCTGCAGGCTGAGAATAAACGGGGAAGACATAAAACAAGTAAAGAACTTTGGCAAAGGACACCTTTACGAGAATGAAGAGTATACTGACCTATACTAAACTAGGCATGACAATCCGCCTCAGAGAACTGAAATGTTACGTTTATCCAGTTATGTTATATGGCTCAGAATGTTGGACAATATCTCGTAACATGAGGAAATGAATTGTAGCAGCAGAGATGCGGTTTTTGAGAAGAATGTCAGGATGAAACAAATATCTAATGATGTCATGAACAGAGCAAACACAAAAAGAGAAATAATGTATGAGATCATGAAAAGGCAATGTAACTTCATTGGACATGCGATTAGGAAAGAGGAGTTAGAATGCATGGTAATTATGGGAAAGATTGAAGGGGAGAAAGCAAGAGGAAGAGAAAGACAAATGATGATGGAGACAGCAGCCAGAGAACTGGAAATGAATACCAATGAATCGATCCACTTGACCCGAAACAGGAGTGTGTGGGCCATGGCAGTCAAAGCTCAAACTGGGCATGGCACCTGATGATGATGATATGACTAATGAAAATAACTGCCCTTTCTGTCTCCTGCCAGCTGGTCTCCTTTTAGACCTCTCCTGCTCCAGTGTGTCAGCAAGGGACAACAGGACCTTGTTGTGGCACCACCTATACTGCCCTATGTTAAAGCAATATGTGTGCCAGTGAACCCCGCTGACCACAACGCTTGCAGTTAGGGTTCTTTCTCAGCCTCCATCAATGCAGCTCTGATGCTGTAGGAAGAGTGTCATACATAAACCGCAGAGGGAAGAAATATGGAAGAGCTGCAGTCTCCAAAGCTCTGCCTAGGTGATCTTGTGCTTAGGAAGATCCCATTTTGTCCAGGGACCCTGTAGCCCCAACTCCACTTCCTTCAATAATCGCCTTTTATTCTCACGGTTCCATACCTCTGCCTGGACCATGTCACGCCTACCCCTTGCACTTGCACTCCCCCATCATTGGAAGTATGCAGAGCCGAGGCCTTGCCGTCCCAGGCATTTGTTGCCAATGATGTCTCTCAATTGCAGGAAGCTCACTGCCGGGTCTGTGGCTGAGTTGACAGGCCACTTTTGACTTGATCTTGTTGTGACTCCTGCTTGGTTTATTAGCTTGTCATCGGAGCCCCTCAGTATTAACACAACTCTACACTTTGCCACCTTGTACTCCTCCACTGCCGATGATAACGAGAGCTGTAGCTGGCCTGATCTTATGTAGGGCCCCACTGAAGAAAAACCCAGGTAGCTACGTTGTTCTGGGTTTCCAGTGCCCATCTTGCTTGGACATGGGTTACAGTGATTACTGTGATGTCACCCATGAATGCCCGTACTGCAGGTTGTTGGATTCCGGGCTCCAACACTGGGCCTCGGGTTACGTCTGCGCTGCTGCTGATTCGAGGAGGTTCATATCTATGGGGAGATGCTACAGCCAGTTGGGATCCCTCTTTGGAGGTCTTGCCACTTGGCTGTAAAGTAAACCGAAATGAAGCGTAGCTTGAATCCTCCTACAAACTGGTGATCAGGCCTTGCGTTATTGGTAGTGGTCCAGGCCAACCTGGATGAGATTGTGTGGAATTGATCCCTAGGTGTGGGCTAGGTCTAACCAGACCACTGTTCAGCTGCCTTTCTTCTACCCGGCTGCTCGGATCGAATGGCTGATTACTGAGGTGTGTTCAAGGCACACAGAAAAATCGGGATGCCACCTTTCTGGGTGGATGTGTTGATATAGTGGCTCTCTATTAAGTAAAGGTCAGCCTTTTTGCAAGGACTGAGAAGAATATCTTGTACTCCACGCTGAGGAGGGAGATTGTCCTGAACTGGAGGATTGTAGAGGAATCATCTTCCTTGGGAACAAAGCCTCCTTCAGCCAGTTTCCAGCTTGGTGTGATAGAGCCTTTGGTCCAAATCTTCCTCTTTATCTTCCACAACCTCCCGAGGATTTTTCGGCATTTTTTATATACACTGTAGGGTATACCACTTGGTCCTAGGGTGGCAGATGGCTTTGCCCTCTTGATGATATCCTGGACTTCCTGCCACGTGGGCTCTGCCATGTTCAGCTCAGTTGCTGGGATTCTTGTTTGGAGGACTTTCGGATTGAATTCTCGTCCCTGATTCCTATGGGATTACTGTGTGATTACTGCAGAAATTCTTCCACCTCCTACTTTGAGCTGGTTAAGGTGCCCGATTTGTGCTGGCTGAGAGCCCTGGTGAACCTGAATTGGTTTTTAACAGACTGCACTTTTGTCTCTTTGCTTTCACAGCTGCTCTACCCTCCTGAGCTCGCACAGCTGTTCCCACAGTTTGCTGGTTAGTTCTTTGACACCCTCTTTTTTCATCAGGTGAGCTGTTTTTAAATTGTTTGTTCAGGGTCTCTATCTCAGTTCTCAGGAGGTGAATCTCCCTTTCCCTCCTGTTTGGATGCCGTGATGGTTTAAGATCCCCTTTCTTCTCCACTGGGCTGAATCGCTCTTTAGCAAAGTTGAACACAATGGCTGTGAGGGAGTCGATCTTTCTGTAGACAGGTCTTGCTTCCAAACACAATTCAAGTCGTCATCGAACTGCTTCCAAGATGCATTTGTTTAATATACTGATGTATAACATTTTAATTGATGATGAAAATGTACTCCTGATATAGTCTATAAAGAATCTGTTGTGTACAATTTGATTGTCATGGTTTCTGGTCCATTGATGGAAACATCTTTATGTATAAAAGTTGGGAATGTTGGGGCCTGTGAGTGGGTTTCACAGGCCTTCTAATTTCCTTAGTCTCTCTGTTCCCTTTCCTCATATAGTAGCAGACACAGAACAAAAATGTGTCAAACCATATTTAATATACCATTGTTTTCATTGAATGACTTAAGCTAGATATGGAAAATAAGAATAAAATACACATAAAGAACAGTATTAAATTCACAATCAGAAAAAAAAAGTGCTTTTGGTGGCCAGGTTACAGATTTCAAGGTTACAGTAAATGATCATTTCACAAGCATTAGACTAATGGCAGCCAACTTCGACCTTCAACAACTCTTTGGCAGCTAGAGCTTTGCAAGCAGATGTCTGGCCATCGGGTAGTGGGTCACAAATGAGAACCACCTTCAAACCACCATAAAACGGTTTCAAAATTGCTTTTCATTTTTAAGCATTTATTTTCAAGGTTTCATTACACTTTATTTTCATAATGTTTGCCAGAATACTATGGCAGAATGCTTGGTAACAATTTTCATTAAGATATACAAGGTCAATGTAGGAGGTCAGATGGAACACTTCATATTATATATCTAATTATGGTACCATTTACTTATAGTGCGATTGCTTGGAAAACATTCAGAGGTTGAAACTTCATCCTCTTCTGACATATCAGAAGTAGGAATGCATTACAGGAGCTGGAAAACATTATGGGACTACCACGTATTCAACAATATCATTCCCTCAGTACTAATAACTCAGTTTCAACACCAGGGCCTCTGTACATCTGCAACTAGATCCTTGGCTTGCTCATCAGGAGAGCACGGTCAGTGTGGATCAGTAATAACTTCTCTTCCTCACTGACTATCAACATAGGCCCACTTTGAGAGTGCATACTTTTTTCAACAATATTTTTATTGAATTTTACATATATTTCACATATACAAATAAACAATAATGATAATTAACCTAAATAGTGAAACATGGCCTCATGTTTTTCACAATCATCAAAGGAAATAAATATAACATTTCACATACTTCACATATTTAACAAAGAAATAAAATAAAAACACATCAGGAGAAGAACTGTAGCAGCTCTCAACAACACACAGCTATTTCAAAATGACTGCACACCTTGACGTCCAAGAAACTCCAGTGAAGGTTTCCACACATTTCAAATTCTCCTGCCCTACCTCTGGTTCTGTAATTCAGTCTCTCCAATACAATACAAAATGCCATACATTCACCCATACATGTATCGAAGGTATATCCATTTTTCTCCAAGGTAAAGCTATCATCCTTCTGGCCTGCAGGAGTCCAAAGTCAATTAAAATTGACTGTTTTGAACTAACAGTAAAGTTCTTTGGACATATACCTAGTACACACATTTTTGCTTGGTGAGGCACCTTTACTCCTACAATCTCAGATATAGTCTGAACAACTGTTTTCCAGCATTGTTTCAGTTTTAGCCCACTTCTATACTCTCTTGGAACTCGTGACTGCATGGCTAAGCACATCTCAAACACCAGCTATAAATTCACTGATGACACCACTGCTGTTGGTGGAATCTCAAATGACAATCAGGAGTCAGAGAGTCACAGAACACTACAGCACTGAAACAGCCCCTTTGGCACATTTAGTTTGTGCTGAACCAATAATTTGCCTAGTTCTATTGACCTGCCTATCTATGTGCCTATCCAAATTTCTCTTGTGCTGGCAGCTTGTTCCACACTCTCAGCACTATCTGAGTGAAGAAGTTCTCACTCATGTTCCATTAGACCTTTCACCCTTAACCCATGACCTCAAGTTGTAGTTTCACCCAATCTCAGTGGAGAAAGCCTGCTGTATTTACTCTTTCTATACTCTTCATAATTTTGTATACCTGTATCAAATAACCTCTCAATCGTCTATGTTGTAAGGGGAAAAAATCCTCACCTTTTCAACCTTTCCCTGTAACTCAGGTCTGCAAGTCTCAGCAATGTCCTTATAAACTTTCTCTCTACTCTTCCAATCTTATTTACATCTTTCCTGTAGGTAGGTGACCAAACTGCTCCAAATTTGGCCTCACCAGTATCTTATACAATTTCAGCCTAAAATCCCAGCTCCTGTACTCAGTACTTTGATTTATGAAGGCCAGTGTGCCAAAAGTTTTCTTTAAGACACTATCTACCTGTAATGTCACTTTCAAGGAATTATAGATGTATATTCCCAGATCCCTCTGTTATACTGCACTCATCAGTGCCCTACCACTTACCATGTAAGACCTACCCTCCCAATGTGCAACACCTCACATTTGACTGCATTAAATTCCTTCTGCCATTTTTCAGCCCATTTTACAAGCTGGTCCAGATCCAGCTGCAAACTTTGATAGTCTTCCTTGCTGTCCACGGCACCCCCAATCCTGGTGTCATCTGCAGATTTTCTGATCCAGTTTTCCACATTGTCATCCAGATCACAATCAGCAAGACCCAGCACCGATCCCTGCGGCATACCTCTAGTCACAGGCCTTCAGTCAGAGAAGCAACCACCTCCTGTGAAGCCAATATCTAATCCAATTTAATGCCTCATCTTGAATGCTAAGCAACTAAACCATCTTGACGAAATGCCCATGTGGGACCTTGTCAAAGGTCTTGCTAAAGCCCATGTAGATAACATCCACTGCCTTGCCTTCATCAAATTTCCCGGTAACTTCCTCAAAAAACTCTGTAAGATTGGTTTTACATGGCACAAAATGCACAAAGCCATTTTGACTATCCTGAATCAGTCCCTGTCTATCCAAATACTTACATATCTGGTACCTTAGAACACCTTTCAAGATTGTTTCCACTACTGATGTCAGGCTAACCAGCCTATAATTGTCTGGCTTATTCTTAGAGCCTTCCTCAAACAATGGAATAACATCAGCTGCCCTCCAATCCTCCAGCACCTCACCAGTGGCTAAGGATGTTTTGTGTTTGTTATAAACAAAGCCTATTTATAAAAAAAGTAATTTGAATTGATCAATCCAGTTAGCAGTTATGACATTCAAAGTGAGTGTTTGTGCCAAACATCATTTAAGAATTCCAAAGGAGAGAAAGACATTAATATCAAATAAATCAAGAAAAGTTGAGTATGAAATTCTCCCTCGTCATGTCAGGAAATAATCAAGTTATCATTATTCAGAGTACAGAAACTCAAAAAAAGCTGCTTTATATCACAAGGAGCAGTGTGATAGATGTGCTACTGCTATGCATTGCTCAGGAAAGATAAAATCCCAAAGCTTGAGAAGTTAGATAGTAAGACTTTTTTGTTCATTTGTAACCTTGTGAATAATGGGCCAAAAAAATACTTGCAATGTTTCGATTTAAAAATAAGTCTTCCATTTGCATTTGCCTGGTCTCGTCTTACCAGAGTGAAAGAAAGTCAAATGGGGATTAGCAGGGAGAGATCTGCACTCTCAGTTAAACAGGAGAAATTTCAGTTCCTACAAGATATTTAGGTTTAGTGAACAATTTATGCTGTAGCTGATGAATATGAAATATTGAAAAGACTGCATTTGAAACAACTGCCAATTGTTTCTCATCCACAAAGCAATTACTGGCGAGTCATGTAAGACAGTGATGCAGATTCAAATCCTAATGGATTTGTATCTTGGTGTTTGAAATTAATAGAATTCATTATAATATTCATGGAGTTCACTCCAGCTATCCAGGATTTTACCAAACAAAAAATTGAATATGGATTGACAGCGTGAAACGCTCTTTTTGAATTCTAATTGATTTAGGATTATTATTAAAGTTATAAACTCAGTCAACTCCATCATGGGCACCAGCCTCCCAAGCATCTAGGACATTTTCTAGGAGGACGCCTTAAAAAAGCAGCATCCATCAATAAGGACCACCTCAACCAGGACATGGCCTTTCTCATTGCTACCATCAGGGAGGAGGTACAGGTACCTGAAGGTACACAATCAACATTTCAGGAATAGTTTCTCTCCCTCTGCCACCAGATTTCTGAATGGATATTGAACCCATGAACACTGCCTCACTACTTTTTTTTTTCTCTTTTTGCACTATTTGTTTAACTTGGTAATTATATATGTACTTACTGTAATTTACAATAATAATATTTTATTATGTATTGCATTTTACTGCTGCCACATAACAACAAATTTCATAGCATACGCCTGTTCTGAATTTGATTTCTGATTCTGGCATAGAACATAGAACAGCAGCCCTTCAGCCCACAATATTGTGCTGACCCTCTACCCTACTCTTAAGATCAATCTAACCCTCGCGGCATCTTTCTTTCTTGCATGTGCCTCTACCACTACCCCAGCAGTGCATTCCATGCAGCCAACACGCTCTGTGTAAGTAAAATTTCTCTCTGTATATACTGAAACATTTTGACATCTGCACACAATCACTGCCTTCAAGACCTTATTTTATCTCTATTATTTTAGTTAAAACATTTTTTTACAAATTTCCAATTATTTAGCCTGTCGTCAAATCCTTCTTGTGTCAGCCAGAAAAAAAGATTGTTAACAGATGTGAAGGGCCAAATGACATCTTGTATTGTTACTATTGTGTGATTCTATAATTTCATGAAAATTCTTTGTGAAATTGAACTCTTTTAGCAATGACCGATCAGTTTCCTTTGGCTCCAAAGGCCCTTTGGTATAAATATGATAACAAATGCGGTGTCTTGTTTAATGATTTCCAGTTCTGAATAACTCTGCATATAATGTGTTGTTTTGCTTCCACCAGATTCAACATTATTGAGAATTAGAGGGTTGCACAAAAGGAAGAGCAAATGTGGTGCACTGGTACAGGATCAAATCATATTATGAGCATGAAGTACCAGAGGAGGCTATCAGAAATAATAGCACCTATATTGTAAGAATATCATCGGGAATCTAGAAACTTGTGAATAATCATATTTTGATTGACCATTGTTACAGATTTTCTACGTTCAGCTCCCTCCACAAAAAGTGGAATTTTCCAGTGGCCAATCATTTCAATTTCTGCCCCCACAAGCAAGAGGAAATTTTCCAAGCCTGCACTGGTGACTGTCATGCACTTTTCCTGCACTACTCCAACAGCTGCTGTGGTGCTGCTTCCTGCACCCATGCTGAACTTGTCGACTTCATTCACTTTTCCTCCAACTTCCACCCTGCCCTCAAATTTACCTGATCCCTTTCCGACACCTCCCTCCCCTTTCTCAATCTCACAGTCTCTAGCTCTGGAGACAGCTTATCTGCCAATGTCTAATACCAACCCACGGACTTTTCCCTCCACTTTCAGCTTTATGCAGGGATTGCTCCCTACGCAACTTCCTTGTCTATTCATCCCTCCCCATTGATCTCCCTTCTGGCACTTACCCTTGCAAGCAGAGCAAATTCTACACCTACCCCTACACTTCCTCGTCACTACCATCCAGGGCCCCGAACAGTCCTTCCAGGTGAGACGACTCTTCACCTGTGAGTAAGTTGGGGTCATATACTGTGTCCAGTGCTCCCAGTATGGCCTCCTGTATATTGGTGAGACCCAACATAGATTGGGAGATTGCTTCACCGAGCAACTACTGTATGCTCCAACCACCAGAAAAAGCAGGATCTCCCAGTGGCCACCTATTTTAAATACACTTCCCATTCCCATTCCGATATGTCCATCCATGGCTTCCTCCACTGTCGTGATGAAGCCACACTTAGATTGGAGGAACAACGCCTTATATTTCATTTGGGTAGCCTCCAACCTGATGGCATGAGCATTAATTGCTCAAACATCCGATAATGCGCCCACACCCCCTCCTTCACCATTTCCCAAACCCTTTTCCTGCTGTCATCTTATCTCCTTGCCCTCCCCCATCGCCTCCCTCTGGTGCTGCTCCCCACTTTTCTTTCTTCCATTGCCTTCTGTCTCTTTCACCAATCAACTTCCCAGCTCTTTACTTCATCCTTCCCCCTCCACATTTCACCTATCATCTTCTGTTTCTCTCTCCCCTACCCCCACTTTTTAAATCTACTCCTTCGCTTTTTTCTCCAGTCCTGCTAAAGGATTTCGGCCTGGAACGTTGACTGCACTCTTTTCTGTAGATGCTGCCTGACCTGCTCAGTTCTGCCAGCATTTTGTTTGTGTTGCACCAATTTCCATCCGCATTCCCTTTCCAACTCATGCCCTCTCTTATGGCATGATGCGGTCACTCTCATATCCCTCTAGGTAGCCTCTAACCTGATGGCATGAACCTCGAATTCCCCAACTTATGTTATGTATTTTCCCTCCCTGCTCCCTCTTCTTCATTTCCCCACTCTGACCTCTGACCTCTTCTCCTCACCTGCCTATCACCTCCCCGTGGTGCCCTGCTTTCCTTTCTCCCATGATCCACTGTCCTCTCGAATGAGTTTCCTTCTTCTCCTGCCCTTTGCCTTTTCCATTTATCAATTCCCACCTTCTCACTTAATCCCTCTCCCTCTCCTTCTTATTCTGGTAGCTTCCTCACTTCCTTTCCAGTCCTGTTGAATGGTCTTGGCCTGATATTTTGTATCAAAAGGACAGGCAGGAAGGCAAAGGCAGTGGTATGGCTCTTTTGGTAAGAGATGGAATTATGTTTTTCAAAAGAAGTGATATATGGTCAGGGAATGTTGGATTTTTGTGGGTGGAGTTAAGAAACTGTAAGGATAAAAAAAAACTATTCTGGGAATCATATATAACCCTCCAAATAGTAGCCAAGATGTGAGGTTGAGATTGCAAAGGATTGGAAAAGGCAAGTAACAAGGGTAATGACGCAGTTGTAATGGGGACTTCAATATGAAGGGAATTAGGAAAATCAGGTTGGTGTCAGATCGCAAGAGAGGGAATTTGTTGGATGTCTTCGTGCAAGATTCCCAGAAGATTAATTTACAGGTTGAGTCTGTGGTAAAGAAGGCAAATTGAATATTGGCATTTATTTCAAGGAGAATAGAATATAAAAGCAAGGAGATAATGCTGAGGCTTTAAAAGATGCTGGTCAGGTTGCACTTGGAGTATTGTCAATAGTGTTGGGCCCTGTATCTCAGAAAGGATGTGTTGTCGTTGGTGAGTCTGGAGAAGGTTCTCAAGGATAATTCCAAGAATGAAGGGGTTAACATATGGGGAGTGTTCGGCAGCTTTGGGACTGTACTCACTGGAATTTAGAAGTAGTTTGGGGGATCTCATTGAAACCTACCCAATGTTGAAAGGACTAGATAAGGTGGAGGTGGGGAGGATGTTTCCTATGGTGGGGGTATCCAGAACTAGAGGACACAGCCTCAGAATTGAGAGGTGACTTATTAGAACAGAGGTAAGTAGGAATTTTTTTTAGCCAGAGAGTAGTGAATCTGTGGAATACTCTGCCACCGACTGCAGTTGAGGCCAAGTCTGTGGATGTATTTAAAGTGGAATTTGATAGTGTCCTGATTGGTCAGGGCATCAAAAGCAGGTGTATGGGGTTGAGTGGGTCTGGGATTAACCATGATGGAATGGCAGAGAAGATTCGATGGGCTGAATGGCCGAATTCTTCTCCTATGGTCTTATGGAAAGTCGGCTGCTTATGCATTTCCATAGATGCTGCCTGTCCTGCTGAGTTCCACCAGCATTTTGCGTGTGTTTCTATATTTAGTCTCATATTCCAAATAACATTCAAGAAGGATACTGAGACTTCTAAGTCTATGCCAGCTCCCAGAGCAATCCTATCATCTTAATTCCTCAACTGATTTTTATGTAACTTATTAATATCTCTCTGATTCTCTCACCAGCCACCCACATAGAGCTTAGAGTACTTCAGCACAGGAAAATGCCCTTTGGCCTGCAATGCTGTGCCAATCCAATTAAATTAGTAATCAAGTATCCAATTAAACTAATCTCTTCTGTTTACACCATGCCCATATCCTTCTACTTTCCTCACATTCATGTGCCTATCTAACTGCTTGTTAAAAGTCTCAAATATATCTGTCTCTACTACCACCCCAGGCATTGCATTCCAGGTACCCACCATTCTCTGTGTAAAACAAAAACCTGCACCTCACATACCTTAAATGCATGCCCTCTGATAGTCAGGGTAACTTTTATGAGATAGCTAATCCAATGACCAGCATATCTTTGGGATGTAGAACAAAAGTAGAGCACCAAGAGAAACTGAAGCTTTGTCTCTGTGTCAATGGACCACTCGCTAGTACACTATTAATTTATTTCTGTAACTTGTATAGTTTTATGTCTTTGCACTACATTGCTGCTGGAAAACAACAAATTTTACATCATATAGGTCTAAACTTAATTCAGGATTCTTGCGGCATCACAAAATCCAAAAGCTAAGTGAAAATCAAATACATTGAACACAAGTTCATAGTTAACAGAGGAAGATTATTGGAAAACATCGGGGAGTTTAGTGAAAAAAAAATTCTACTTCTGTGTAGAGTATACAGAAAGCATCAAACAGAATGTTTTCTTTAATTGAATTGGTTACCCTGGATTGTTTCTCCTGTTTCATTACATGCAGATTCTTCAAAATAGGTCTAGTTATGATCACAGTCCTAAAAAATAAAGCAGTTGTATGATTTCATATCATAATCTGAGATCCTTTCTCATACCAAATAGCTTAGAGAAATGAATTTATTGGTTGAATCACCACAGGTTGCTAATACTGTCACTCTTAATTACTGTCACTCCAATAAGGAAACGACACTCATGCAGCATTTAAGATGAACTGAACCACAGAAGGCAGGTTGCAATTTTAAATTTCAAGGGTTGTAATATGATTTTTAACTAAAAGTTTTTGTCTGTTTGTTAAAACTCATGATGATTAATAAAAATATAACTTATGTAATTAAAGGAAGAAGAAGCCATTAACAAAACAGGATATACAACATGAAATAAAGGAAGGTGTCAAGTTGGCACTATTAGAGACCATTCAGGTAAACTACAATTTGCACTTCAGCATTTATAGCGGATTGTCCATCATCTTAACCCTTTATTCCTGTTGTTTTTAATGAAATGCCGAATCTGTAAATTAATTTTTATTTACTCACTGCTCATTAAAACCACTACCATATGATCAGGATTACCTCCTTCTTCACCCACCATCCCACACTGTCCCTTACCACTCTCTATTAGTGGAACAAATATATTAATATTACTGGCTGAGCAGATTGATTGGCTAAACGACTTAATTCTGCTCCTATATCTTTTGGTCATATGCTGGAGCATGTCTGGGAAACCATATCTCTGAAAATATGTGGGAGAGGGGTAGAAACCTGTGGAAATAAATTACAGTGAAATCACAGCATGATTCTCTCAATTACTGGACTTTCCAAAACATATATATATGTCTAAAATAAATGTTATTTCAATTGATTCTTAGTTTATGGTCACTGATAGTTCTTGTTAGATTTTACCAGTGATAGTATTTTAGCAGGAAGTAAACAGTTGCATAGTTAAAGGCATTGTAAACCCTGCATAAATAATGGATATATTCTTTGCTTTAGTGAATGTGGGAGAGAGAATGAAAATAGGACTATGGTAACCACATTGGGTGAATTATACCCTCAAGTCTGTTTAACCAATCAGAATAGTTTGAGCTGATCTGAATATCAATTCCATTTTTGACCTCCGATCCCTTGTTATCCTCATCTAATGAAAATCTATTGACCTCCAATTAAACATTATAATTTACCCAGCATCTAAGGTTATCTCTTTACACACAAAGAGATTTCCTAGTATTTAAGGCTGTTTGTTCTGGCTTACTCCAGTGGAGGAAACGAGGTTAATTTTAAAAATTTGGAGCTCGCAACACTGATGAAATTGATTGCACCTTTGATTTTACAGCTCAGCCAAATGCATTGAAGTCTGTAGACAGTAAAATAGGGTGGGGTGGCAGACACACACCAAAGACACGTGAAAGGAACTGTAGTACTCAAACAAATGTTTGTCAGACATTTCTTAACCTCTTATTGCTCATACCCCCATATATTTGCACTTGATTCCTTTTAATCTTAGTATTCTTAGCATTACTAACAGCAACAGCCCGGATATGTATTCCAACAACCTACAATTTACTCAGGGTAAATTCTGGGGTAATTTTCTCTGATTAACCAAAGCAGTCAAAAAGAAACTTTGGGAGGTCAGAAATCAAACGAAAAGCTCGATGTGTTTAACTCCCTTCAACTTACTGTTAATGACCTTCTCCCTTAGCTTCTTTTCAAAGGATTATTGAAATCAAGAATTTTAGTTTTAGAGGGTGATAATTCTCCCTAAAAGCTTACACTTCCTTATGTCTATTACAAACCCATGGACTCTCACAGCTATCTGGACTGTACCTCTTTCAACCCTGTTACTTGTAAAAACGCCATCCCTTTCTCTCAATTCCTCTGTCTCCACTGCATCTGCTCTCAAGATGAGGCTTTTCAATCCAGAACAAAGGAGATGTCCTCCTTTTTCAAAGAAAGGGGCTTCCCTTCCTCCACCATCAACGCTGCTTACAACTGCATCACTTCCATTTCACGCTTGTCTACTCTCACCCCATCCTCCCACCACCGTACCAGGGATAGGGTTCCTCTTATCCTCACCTACCACCCCACCAGATCCTGCATCCATCACATAATTCTCCGGAACTCCTGCCATCTCCAATGGGATCCCACCACCATGCACATCTTTCCCTCCACCCCACTTTCTGCTTCCTGCAGGGATCTCTCCCTATGTGACTCTCTTGTCTGTTCTTCCCTCCCCACTGATCTCCCTCCTGGCACTTATCCTTGCAAGTGGAACAAGTGCTACACCTACTCCAACACCTCCTCCCTCAATACCATACAGGGCCCCAAACAGTCCTTCCAGGTGAAGCGACACTCCTGTGAGTTTGTTGGGGTCATTTACTGTGTCTGATACTCCTGGTGTGGCCTCCTGTATATCAGTGAGACACGATGTAGATTGGGAGACCGCCTTGCTGAGCACCTATGCTCCGTCCGCCAGAACAAGCGGGATCTCCCAGTTGCCACCTATTTTAATTCCACTCCCCATTCCCATTCTGATATCCATGTCGTGATGAGTTCACACATAGGCTGGAGGAACAACACATTATATTCCATCTGGGTAGCCTCCAACCTGATGGCATGGACATCGATTTCTCAAACTTCCAGTAACGCCCCCACCCCACCTTCCTTCACCACTTCCCAATCCCTTTTCCCTCTGCCACCTTATGTCCTTGCCCTCCCCCATTGCCTCCCTCTGGTGCTCCGCCTCTCCCCTTTTCTGGAGGCAGATACACTAGTGAAGTTTAAGAGACTGCTAGACAGGTATATGGAGGAATTTAAGTTGGGGGCTTATGCGGGAGGCAGGGTTAGAGGGTCGGCACAACATTGTGGGCAGAAGGGCCTGTACTGTGCTGTACTATTCTATGTTCTTCCATGCCCTTCTGTCCTCTTCTATCAGACTCACCCTTCTCCTGCGCTGTATCTCTTTCACCAATCATCTTCCCAGCTCTTTACTTCCCCCCACCCCATTCAGGTTTCATCAACCACTTTGTGTTTCTCTCTCCCCTCCCCCCACCTTTAAAATCTACTCCTCAGCTTTTTTTCGCCAGTCCTGCTGAAGGGTTTCGACCTGAAACATCAAGTGTACTTTTTTCCATAGCCTGGCCTGCTGAGTTCCTCCTGCATTTTGTGTGTGTGGCTTGGATTTCCAGCATCTGCAGATTTCCTCTTGTTTGTACTCACTTACATTTAATCACTTTCCATATATACTCAGTGGCCACATTACTAGGTATACCTGCTCATTAATACATGTATGGTGGATTACAGTTAAGAGTCATATCAGAACCATTTTTGTACATTTTGGCCCAGTGAAGCACCCGCCCCAATTAGCTGAAGTTCATTGACGGAGTTATGTAGTACAAAAGAAGACATACCACTACTTAACTGAGTAACAAATTATGTATCTGAGATGGGAGGAGAAGATGGAAGCGCGACGCAGCGCACGCAGCTCTCCGGTGAAATGATATCATATCTGTAAGTAGGATGCCGTGCACAATTCTGATTTGATGGAGACAGACGTGAGAAGCAGAGGAACATCTGGAGAAATTTCTGAAATGCCCGGTTCGCTGCCGCTGCTACTGTGTGATCGAGAATCTTCAGAGGGAAGGCCCCAAAATCTTTGGCTTTGCCTGCTGCTGGCGACCGAGGCTGAGGTCGAAGAGTTCGGCAGAGATGGTGCTTGGTACTCAGTGTCGGAGGGCTGATCAGAGCTCAAAGTTTTCGGATGACTCTGAGTCGGACTGTGGTTGGGCATGGTAGGGAGAGTTTTCTTCCTTCTCCCATCTGCATGAGGTGGGACTTTCCAGAGACTTTGAACTTTTTTTACTGTACCATGGCCTGTTCTTCATCAAGTTATGGTATTGTTGCACTGTTGTAACTATATGTTATAGTTATGTGGTTTTGTTAGTTTTTCAGTCTTGGTCTGTCCTGTGTTTCTGTGATATCACACTGGAGGAATATTGTATCAATTCTTAATGCATGCATTACTAAATGACAATAAAAGAGGACTGCGTGTCCTCATAATCTAATCTAAAATACAGAGAAAAATAAACCACTAGGAATACTACTGCAGTACTATAAGAATGTATATTAGTTCCTAAGTTTATTGAGGGAGGAATTCATTCAGTGTATGCTGCCATGTTTTTGATTGACAGTAAATGAACAAAATCAGCGCAGACACCTTGTGCAGGTAATTGATCCATTGCTTTCTTTGAACCTGATAGTGTGTGTTTATAGCCAAGGGCACTGTTTGGTGTGGCACAATTTTAAAAAAGGCCTGAATCATCAACATTGTAGATATCAGCTGCACAAAACTTTTGAAACAAGTGGGGAGTTTTGTAGATTCCCATGCTTCTGCACTAGCACTATCTCTCTTTCCATGTGCTTTCTTGAATTTAATGTGGTGCCAACACTTCCATCCAGACAACCAACCATCTGCTTTAAAATCTTCATGACCAGCTTCTTATCTGGCCGCTCTGACTTGTTTTTTTTTTCAATTGGTTACTAACACACACATCTTGTCCAGTTAGAATGGAAAACCTCTTCAACATCTGGATCCTTACCTTCATGCTTTCATTTTTTGCAATGATCCCTGTTGTCCCTCATGTAATGCCCTTTCTTTTCACAGTTTATCTTGTAGATGTATTGACTGTGCAATTGTAGATTTGAGCGCTCCCATTATGTCTGCCAGCTGACAATGAGTGGTGTTAGGCTTTTAATTTTTTCAGCTAGTGTCAGATCTTTTTGTAGTGTCATGGCAGGAGTCTGAAATTTTTAAATTTCAAAATAAAAAGCAAAATGATCATAAATCACTGCTTTTTGAATTGTCATCCATCAGCCCAAGTAGGTAACATAACACAGGCATACGCAACTGACGCTATTTAAAAATGGTTTGCTCTAAGTACTGTTTGATCTAACTGCCACATGTGCACATAGCTGGCGCTCGTTAGAAACTGTTTAGCAAAAATCTCGTGCCCAGGTAAGTGAAATAGTGTCCCAAATAAACAAAGGGAATCCCAGCTATTTTTTTCAAATAGTTTTTGTTCCTTAAGAGTTGTCCCAAGTAAGCTGGTACCCCGATTAACTGAAGGCCCAACTAATTGGAATCCACTGTATCTAATCAGTCAACTCAATGCATAAGAGCATACAGACATGGTCAAGAGGTTCAGTTGTTGAGACCAAACATCAGAATGGGTAAGAAATATGATCTAAGGAAATTTGACTGGGGAATGATTGTTGGTGCCAGATGAGGTGGTTTGAGTATCTCAGAAACTGCTGATGTTCTAGGATTTTCACGCACAACATTCTCTTGAGTTTATAGAGAATGGTGCAAAACAAAACATCTAGTGAGTGGCAGTTCTGTGGGTGAAAACACCTTGTTAATGAAAGAGGCCAGAGGAGAATGGCCAGATTGTTTCAAGAAGACAGGAAGGTGACAAATACTCAAATAAACATAAGCTACAATGGTGGTGTACGGAAAAGCATCTCTGAATGCACAACATATCGAACCTTGAAGTGGTTGGGTTACAGCAGCAGGAGACCACAAATATACACTGAGTGGCCACTTTATCAAGTACATGAGGTAACTAATAAAGTGGCTGCTGAGTTGCATCCTGTCCAAGTATATACAGGAATTTCCCACTGATCCATATCATTGTCATCCCAGGCCTGACTTCCTGTCCCTTTAAGACAAAGATGAGGAAGAATTTCTTCCCTCAGGGCACAGAGAGCCTTTAGAAATCTCTATCCAGAGGTGAGTGCTGAGTAATTAAGTATATTCGAAGCTGAGGAAACAACACAGACAAAATGCTGGAGGATCTCAACAGGTCAGTCAGAATCTGTGGAGGGAAATAAACAGTCAACATTTCAGGCCAAAACTCTGCATCTGGTTGACTACCTAGTTCCCTCCATAGATGCTGCTTGACCTGCTGAGTTCCTCCAGAATTATCTGTATGTTGCTCCAGATTTCCAAAATATCGGCTTGTCCATTTCCCTCCACAGATGCTGCCTGACCCACTGAGCTCCTCCAGCAGTTTGCTTTTAGCTGCTTTAGGGTGCCTGCAACTACCTTGCTGCATTCAAATCAGATCCAAAGCTAAATTTGGCTGGCACTACTAACTGACTGGTTTGATGTGACTCCTTTGCTGAATTATTCATTTTTGTTAGAAGTCCAGACTCTCACCCATTAAAAATCCATGATGTACTCTGTCCTATATCATTATGGATTGGACAATATCCTCTTCAGTTTTAATATACAGAAAGGAAGAATATTATGTCGACCTCCCCATTATTGAAGATTGTGCTTAGTTATCCCATCCCTTTACGTGTAACTTTGAATGTAACTTACGAATGATATGGAGTTATCTATGCACTGTGCAAGTATGATTTTCATTTATTAAATAATATTATGACAAAATAATATTCTCAATTGTTGGTTCTCTCACGTTTTCTTCAAATGTGAATAAAAGGAAATAAATGATCTTATTGAAACATCCAAGGCCATGAGAGGACTTAATAGAGGAAATGCTGAGACATAATTTCATCTGGTGGGGAATCTGCAATTAGGGATCAGAATCTCCCTATAAGGGTCACCTATTTAAGACAAAGATGAGAAAGAATTTCTTCCCTCAGGGCACAGAGAGCCTTTAGAAATCTCTATCCAGAGGTGAATGCTGAATCATTAAGTATATTTGAAGCTGAAGGAACAACACACACAAAATGCTGGAGGATCTCCGCAGGTCAGTCAGGATCTGTGGAGGGAAACAGACAGTCAACGTTTCAGGCCAAGACTCTACATCTGGTTGACGACCTAGTTCCCTCCATAGATGCTGCTTGACCTGCTGAGTTCCTCCAGAATTATCTGTGTGTTGCTCCAGATTTCCAACATCTGCCGTTCCGCTTGTGCCTCAAGGCTGAGGGAGATGGACTTTCAGATCCTGAAGGAAGAAGGACCAGGTAAGAAACTGGAGTTGAAAGCAAAATCAGATTGACTGTAATTTTATTAAATAGTGGAGAGGATTCCAAGGACATTAAGATTTACTACTTCTGCATTTCTTATGTTCATATGAATAAAGGTATTTACAAATTAAATGGTTCAATTTCAGTTAGCTTTTATTTGGGTAGGGGGGAGATGCATCTCTACCAAAGAAGGGGTAAGGCCCTTCTTCCTATTGCTAGCCTGCAGGTCACCCTTGAGAAAGGTGTAGCACTGCTTAGTCCCCTATTAGGGTTACATGAAGCCATGAGAGCAGGTAGTGGATAGTCGTATGAGGAGCTGGTATACATATCATATCCTGGTTATGCGATCAATGACTCCAGGCAGACAAATTCTGAAGAGTATTGATGATGGCTGGGTCACCTGTCTTGCAAAGACACTGCCCAGAAGAAGGCAATGGCAAACCACTTCTGTTGAAAACTTTGCAAGGAATAATCATGGTCTTGACACCATAATTGCCTACGTCATATAACATGGCACATAATGATGATGATTTATTGCATAGGCTTCCAGTTAATCCATAAAATATCAGTGGAACTAATGCAAGTACCACAATATAAATACTTGGGATAGTATTCTTCTAGCCGTGGGTTAATTTGGGCAGAGGTTTCCACCTGAACTCAGATCCAACACTAAAAATGTCCTTGCCATTGTTTGCCCATAAGTTCTGCCAAGAGTTCAATGGGTTTGATATTGAGGCAGCATAAGAGACAATAAGGTAGCTAGTTACAAGGGAAAAAGGATGTGGAAATCAGCTACATTGCAGATATTTACAAACACTAATATTACAGGTAACATGTTGGCCAATGGCACAGCAGTGAAATACAGAAGCCTGAAGGCCTATATTAACTTCAGAAACAGTCCATGAACTCACTATTGCTTTATTTTTGCTCTATTTATTTATTTTATAATTTATAGTAACTTTGTTTTATTACAAGTGACCTTGTAATCTTTGACTTGTAAATGATATACATCTTATTTTTAAGGTAACTTTTTTTCTTTCTTTTCTAATATTTGTATAGCTGTGCACTTTTAAGGCTACTGTGACACTGTAATTTCCTTTGG
The DNA here is from genome assembly GCF_030028105.1 of Mobula birostris. Classification (NCBI taxonomy): domain Eukaryota; kingdom Metazoa; phylum Chordata; class Chondrichthyes; order Myliobatiformes; family Myliobatidae; genus Mobula; species Mobula birostris. Next base: position 156,453,893 of record NC_092373.1, read on the forward strand.
GATCAATAAACTATCTGTTTGTGGGTTTGCATTGTAATGCTACTGCAAAACAACAAATTTCACATCATATCTGTGATAATAACCCTGATTCTAATAATTCTGATAATAACCCTCGCTTCTGGAGCAGTGAGCTTGGTTCAATCCTCATCTAGCTTTGTATTGAGTTGGAAGTAAACTTTATTATTAAAAGGTTCTGTTATTTTTTAGGATGATCTTTCATGAAATTTCAGCAGGAATCACAAATGAGAAGGTAACTTCTTCAGTTTCATTAAACAATTACAGTAAATTAATTCTTCTGTCTTTACATTATGAACATAGAAGAATGAAGAGGCAACAAACACCTTTACAGAAGAGAATACTGAAGGAAAAGCTGAAGAAGGAAAAGCAAAAAAGCTAATGTAAGTTGCTCAAACATATCTGGGAAGAGTCAAGTTTTAAAAGCTAATTTCACTCTGAAAAGTAAATGTATCATTTGATGTTAATGTGCGATATTAATTTCATCAAGCTATCAAAAGTATTGTTGCACTGTACTGGACATTGTACCTTGAATGAAAACCAAGCCAAAATCCCAGGCCTGAATTCACTTTAAGATCCAAATTGGGCAGTAAGACCCTGCAAATGCTGGTGTATAACTCATTGCATTCTACTGTGGAATCGTGTTTATTTTAATTCTATTCAAACTCCCTCCCTCAACACTGTTTCTCATACATTGCCAAATCTTCCTCAACTCATGCAGAGCTCAAAATTGTCACCATTTTACTCCTATTTTCCACCTTCCTCTCACTTACAGAGAGTTTATCTCTAATTCTTTCCTTTTTTAGGATTTCTCTGTCTCCATCTCATGGGATAGATTAGTTACGCACATTTATAGCAAGTAAATGAAAACCAAAAGATGCAGATGCCAGAAGGTGGTAATAAAAATTGAAAGTGCAGGAAACACACAGCAGATGAGACAGTATCTGTGGAAAGAAAAGCAGTGTTATGTTTCAGATCTCTGCAGTTGTCATATCTGTGCTTCTCCTACCCAACAGTGCATTTCATTCATTTTCTCAATTCCTTTGTCTCTGAATCAGAATCGGAATCAGGTTATATGTCACCGACATATGTGGTGAAGTTTGTTGTTTTATGGAAGCAGTGCAGTTCAATACATAAAAATCACTAATTTGCAATAAGTAATAAATAAAATTATGTAAATAGTGCAAAAGGAGAGTAAAATAATGAAGGTAGTGATGGACCATTCACAAATTTGACGGCAAAGGGGAATGATATATGCCAGCGACATTAAACTCCATTCTGATACTGACTCTGACTCAGAGAAGTCATCCCTTAAATGTTGAGTGTGCATCCTCAGACTCTTGTACCTCCTTCCTGATGCAGGTTTTGATATAGAGTCTTTGAACTGAAACATTAATTCCATTTTTCTTTTCACAGATGCTGTCTGATCTGCTAAGTACTTTCTTTATTTTTTACTTTCCCTTCAGATTTTGAACACTTGCATTTATTTTGACTTTCAATCATTACTCCATTCTTTCTGACATCTCAGAGGCATTCAGGTTAATTGGCTTCTCCCTCATCCCTCAACTGTAGGCTCCTTAATATCCAAACTAAATGTAGAATGTGGGAAATATTCAAGAGATGATGCAGCAAGTAAGTAGAGAGAAATATAGAGATTAACATTTCAGGTGGATGGGCTATCCCCTTAAATATAGAAAAAAAATGGAATAACTAAGTTTCAAAGTAAGAAGGAAGATTGAGTGGACACAAAGTGATATCAGACAAAAGTTAGCGTGGGTGTGGTAGACCAAAGGCCCTGCTTCTACACTTCAATGCTTTATGACAAATGAATATTAACATCCATATTGGAGCTCTACCCATGCATATGGAGCTTTATTTGCTTATAGAAAATTTTACTGAACATGCGTCTTCCATGGATATCCTGCCTTGTCCATGTACTGGACCCAGAGGATTTATTAATTTATTAGTATAAGGCTTGGAGGATCTAGCCATAGGATGCCCAATATCCTATATAGGCTATCTTGCTATCAGCATTCCCGTGGTAAGTGTACCATAAGCAGTGTGTCGGGAACATCCTCTGTTCCTCTCTGACATGAAACTGACATGCTCCATGCTCTTTGGAAACATGATCTGAACAAAGAGATACGAAGGTGTTATAATGAATGGGGAGGGATGGGCATGCATGGCAATGAACTGAGAGAGGACAACCAGATGAGAGACAAAGTTAGTTGGGAACAAGAGTTGTGGTAGTGTGAAATTTAAATGTGGGAAGCCATAAACGGTCTCTCTGCCAGGGATAAGGACCAGCCTGCTCTGGAAATGCGTTTTGAAGGGAATAATGCAAATACTGTATTAAAAATTTTACCCCAAATTGAAGCAAGAGAAGAGTTTATTTTAATATAGATATCTTTTGTCTAGGTCTTATCCAGGGACTTAACTGTGATCTCTGTTATTATACAGAAATACCTTTCAACTAATTTGTTTAAAGCAAAGTCTCCAATTAAAAATTGGAAAGGATTATCTGGGACAAAAGATGTAGTAACAAGCCATTTGGATCAATAATCCATTCTACTTCTATGCTTCATTCAAACATCCGCAACCCTTTCCTTTTCCAAATGATACAGATTGCCAGTTCATCTGTGTCCATTGGTTTTGATGGAGGAATATATGTTGACCAGAACAATACTATTAGTTTCCTTTAACTGATGTTAAGAAGACAATAACTTTATTTTAAAGTTGTCAGTCACTTCAGGTTTACTTAAAAAAAAGGAAATTGCATCAGTTGTATTAAAAAAAATCATTAGTTAATAACCGCCTGAGGAAGATGCCAAAGAAGAGACTCTCACAGTGTTTGAGGAGTGTCTAGATTTGTATTTGAATCATCAAGACATGGAAAGCTAAGGACCATATACTAGAAAATGGGATTAGTGTTGACAGGTTGACAATGCCACAGTGGATCAAAAGGACTGTTTCTGTGCTGTTTTACTCTATGATTCTTTGGAACATCTGTGTTTATCAACATTTAGAAGATCAACCATATCTTCACTCCGCTCAGTTGTCACTATCATTGTCTCTTCCTTTAAGATGTTGGTAAAACCTCAGACAAAATTAGGAACCAAAAGGTTGAGCATGATGCGACTAGGATTCTGAGTTGCGTATATTTCAATGCAAGAAGTATTGTAGGAAAGGTGGATGATAGTGGTAAAGACGAGGTAGCTGGTTTACAAACAGAGGCAATGTGTAGTGAGGAGAGGCTGTTGCAAGGGCAAAATTGCAGTCAGTAGGATGAGTAGCAACTTAAAAGGTGGACAAAATTGAAAAGGGTGAATACAGGTTTGAAGGTATTACATTTATATGAAATAAGGTAGATGAACTTGTAACACAGTTGCAGATTGGCATGCATGATGTTGTAGGCATCACTGAATCATGGCTGAAAGAAGATTATAGCAGGGAGCTTAATATCCAAGGATACACATTGTATTGAAAGGCCAGGCGGTAAGGCAAAGGGGTGACATTCCTCTGTTGGTAAAAATTGAAATCAAATCATTAGAAAGGCGTGACATAGGGCTGGAAAGTGTTGGATCATTCTGCATAGAGCTAAGGAACTTCAAGGTTAAAAGGACCCTGACGGGACTTGTATACAGTAAACAGTAGTAAGGATGTGGTCTATAAACAGTAGTAAGGATGTTGTCTACAAATTACAATGGGAGATAGAAAATGCATGCCAAAAGGACATTGCTACAATAGTCATGGGGGATTTCAATATGCAGGTAGATTGGGAAAATCAGGTTGGTGCTGGATTCTGGGGGGAGGGGGGTGGGATTTCTAGAATGCCTATGAGATGGCTTTTTAGAGCAACTCGTGGTTGAGCCCACTAAGGCATCACCTATTCTGCATCGGGTGTTGTGCAATGAACCAGAATTGATTAGAGAGTTTAAGGTAAAAGAACCTTAGGGGAAAGTGATTATAATATGATCAAATTAACCTCGAAATTTGAGAAGCAGAGCTAAAGTCAGATGTATCAGTATTGCACGGTAAAGAGAATTACAGAGGCATGAGAGAGGAGTTGCCAGAATAGATTGGAAAAGAACACTGGCGGGGGTGACGGCAGAGCAGCAATGGCTAGAATTTCTGGAAGCAATTCAAAAGGCATATGATATATACATTCCAAACTGGAGGAAGTATTCTAAAGGCAAGATGACACCACCATGGGTAACAAAGGAAGTCAAAGCCAACATAAAAGCCAAAGAGAGGTCATATAATAGGACAATAGTAACAAGAGGGCATGAGTTGAGAGTCAAGAGGACATGAGTTGAGAGTTTAAGGGCAAAAGTTTAGAGGTAACATGAGGGGGAACTTCTTTACTCAGAGAGTGGTAACTATGTGGAACGGGCTTCCAGCAGAAGTGGTTGAAGCAGGTTCAATGTTGTCGTTTAAAATTAAATTGGATAGATATATGAACAGGAAAGGAATTGAGGGTTGAGTACAGGTCAGTGCGACTAGGTGAGAGTAAGAGTTCGGCACGGACTAGAAGGGCCAAGATGGCCTGTTTCCATGCTGTAATTGTTATATGGTTAAAATAGAGCAAAAAAAAAGTGGGAAGTTAGAGGATTGGGAAGCTTTTAAAAACCAACAGAAGGCAACTAAAAAGTCATTAAGAAGGTAAAGATGGAATACGTAAGTAAGCTAGTCAATAATATTAAATAGGATACCAAAAGTGTCTTCAGAAACATGAAGTGTAAAAGAGAGCTGAGAGTGGATATCGGATCACTGGAATACAATGCTGGAGAGGTAGTAATGGGGGACAAGGAAATGGCAGATGAACTGAATAAGTGTTTTGCATCAGCCTTCACTGTGTAAGACACAAGCATTATGGTGGAAGTTTCAAGGGTCATGAAATATGCGAAGTTACCATTAGTAGAAAGAACATTATTGGGAAACTGAAAGGCCTGAAGGTAGATAAGTCTACCTATACCCTATAACCTAGGGTATACAAGACAGTGTATACCCTAGGTTTCTGAGAGAGGTGGCTGAAGAGATTGTGGAGGCATTAGTAATGATCTTCCAAGAATCACTAGATTCTGGAATGGTTTGGATGACTAAAAAATTGCAAATGTCACTGCAGTCTTCAAGAAGGAAGAGAGGCCAAAGAAAACAAACTATAGGCCTGTTAGTCTGACCTCAGTTGGTGGGAAGATGTTGGAGTCGATATTTAAGGATGAGGTCTCAGGATATTTGGAAGCTCATGATAAAATAGGCCATAGTCAGCATGGTTTCCTCAAAGGAAAATCTTGCCTGAAAAATCTGTTGGAATTCTTTGAAGAAATAACAGACAGGATAGACGAAGGAGAATTGGTTGATGTTATGTACTTGGGTTTTCAGAAGGCCTCTTACAAGGTGCCATACATGAGGCTGCTTAACAAGTTATGAACCCATGGTGTTACAGGAAAGACTCTAGCATGGGTAAAGCTGTGGCTGATTGCCAGGAAGCGAAGAGTGGGAATAAAGGGAACCTTTCTGGTTGGCTGCCAGTGACTAGTTGTGTTCCATTGGGGTGTGTGTTTAGACTGATTCTTTTTACATAATATGTCAATGATTTGGATGATGGAAAGGTTATTGTAAAGTTTGCAGATGATATGAAGATAAGTGGAAGACCAGGTAGTTTTGAGGAAGTAGAGAAGCTACAGAAGGCCTTAGACAGATTCGGAAAATGGACAAAGAAATAGCAGATGAGATACAGTGTTGGGAAGTTTATGATCATGCACTTTGGTAGAAGAAATGAAAGGGTTAACTATTTTCTAATTGGAGAGAAAATACAAAACTGAGGCAAAAGGGGACTTGGGAGTCCTTGTGCAGAATTCCCCAAAGGTTAATTTGTTGGTTGAGTCTCTGGTGATGAAGGCAAATGCAATGTTAGCAGTCATCTCAAGAGAAAGAAGGCAGGAGATTGGAGCTGAGAGGACAATTGGATCAGCCATGATGAAATAGGGGAGCAGACCCTTGGGCCAAATAGCCTAATTCTGCTCCTACATCTTATGGTCTTATGGTCTTCAATTAATTGGTCCTTCACTTCAGCAGAGAGATACTCTGTACCCTTTACCTCTTCATATATGTAACCTTTGTGTAGCCCCCAGATTCAGGGGGCTGCGTTAGTCCAGGGGAAGGCAGTCACTGCTATATAACCATATAACAATTACAGCACGGAAACAATTCTGCCCCCACCAAACTGGTGAAATCTCGTTTGGATAGATGCTGTGTGATGTGTTCCCCTGTTACAAATCAGTACCAAGAAATAACAAACAGTACATCATATGCAATTAAGCAATTTAGCTTTATAATTCTTAATTTGATTAGAGGTTAAGTAAAGAAAACAAACAGAAGAAGGCTCATTTTAATGGAACAGTCTAATGCGCACGTTGGAGCTCACGATTTTCTCATCTGTTTGTTCTCCATCAATTTCCCCCAGGTGTCGTTGACTCCCGACCCCATTCCACATCAACTCAGTCCTGCAGTCTACGACTTCTCTGTTCCAGCATCTTCTCTCTCCATCTTCTTCCGACCAAAAACCCGCGAATCCCTCACTGTTGGGCATACATGAAAGAAAAACCTCCCCTCATTGGACATCGCAATTTCCAAAGCCCCCATTATCTCTAGTCATAACCCAAACAATGTTGCTACAGAGAAACCATTACATTAGCAGTGAAACATTTCCCAGGGCATTATATTTGTCCTATCGCAACTCTTGTTACTAATTAATTTTGGCTGTCAGTAGGTTGCCTTCCCTCAGTTCACTGCCATTCATCTTTGTCCCTCCATGTTCATTTTAGCACCTTTTGATCTCTTTCCACAGATCCTGCTGGCAGTTTTAACCTCCTGCAGTTCTTCAGAGCCTGCGGCAATCTTTTCTCCTCCCCCTCCACAGCAACACCCCATGCCCCTCCCCCCACCTCTTTGCCCTGGGATTATAAGAGGTACCGTTCAAACTAATATAATGTCTGGTTTGCATTAATGACCTTTTAACTATAGATGTTGTGAAATGAATTTTTGAAATTTGGTAATTCTTTTATCTTCTGATGACTAGCATCCCTAAAGGCAAGAACTTTGAACACAAGTTACAGCACCAGCTCCAATGTCATCAAGAGCAAAGAAGAAAGAATTATGCAAACATGACAGTCTTGCAAGAGGACGAGAATTCTGAAGTAAAGGATTTTACTATTTTGGAAGATGTTTTATTAAAATATAAAGCATATTGGCCTTTAAATTCAATTGTGCAGTTTTCATACAGGTTTTCTGCCCAATTAAGTTTGTGGAATGTTTTTTAGTAAGTGTATACTGTACATGCAGCATGGTGGCGTAGCAGTTAGCAGAACGTATTACAGTGCCAGCAACCCAAGTTCAATTCCTATAAGGATTTTGTGCAGTACATTCTCCCCATGACCATGTGGGTTTCCTCCAGATGCTCCAGTTTCCTCCCACATTGTGAAGACATATCGATTAGTAGGTTCTTTGCTCACATGGGTATAATTGAGTGCCATGGGCTCATTGGATGGGAAGAGTCTCTCACCGCAATGGATCTTCTAAATATATATTAAAAAAAGAAAATTTGTAGACTCTCCAATTGTGAGGTTAAAAATTCAGCAAGTTAGGTTGGATCTGAGGGAAGACACCATTAGTATTTCAGGTGTGAGACAGTCTGCTGCCCATCACATGGACAAAGGAAACAAAATAAGCACACATGGACAAATCTGAATTATCCTTGGCCCCTCCGTCTATACAAATAATGGACATGTTTAAGGCCCTGATAAGTCTAGTTAGGCCAGAATCTCCATTCTGTAAAATCTTCCCAATAGGCCTCGAAGTAGGTTTTGTGCATTCATTTAGGTGAATCTGGAGCAGAGAGGAAGAGGAATAGCACTCCCAATACTAACCTTAACACTCTGCTGACTCTGAGCCCTGGTTCCCTCTCTCTTCGAATCTCCAATCTCCCGCCGGTTTTCACTACTCAAAGCCCTCATCATATCATGGGCATAAACTATACTGTTCTCAGGTTATTGGATTTCTCTACCCCACAAGCTTTAAGATATAAGAGGAAAATAAATGCTTTAAATGCCCTAGTGAATATCAGTCTGCTCATTTAAGACATGCACCAGTTAGCAGTCTCTGCTGAGATACCTGGTCTGAATAGAGATTGCTGTAAAGAAGCAAAATATTGATCAGGTTTAGGAAAACTCATAGCATCCGATGACTCCTTCTGGTGGAGTAGTATTGCACAACTATTGGAGAAAAGCATACCTGACCAGTAGAGAATGAATAGACATGGCCAGCATATTGACTAGAATTTCCACAGAGTAAAAAAAGGAGAAAAAAATTATTGGTCAAAAAACAAAAAGAAAACTATTTTTAAAAAATATTCTGAGTCAGTTGTAACAAAATGTGCATAATGTTGGAAGAAAGTATCTTTCCATAGGGTGCAATTGACATTCAACTATTATAGCACATGTGCCATTATATATTACAAATGAATATTTCTTGACTGCAAAAACAAAGGTGCCGACAGCCAAATAGCAACTATTATTTTAAGAAGATTTCAGAAAGTGATGTAAAAAGGATATTTTGCTGGACTTAAATCGCAGTAATCAACAAACTTGAGCAAAATGTTGGCGGAATTTAGCATCTATGGAAAAAGTACGAGGTCCCTTCAGCAGGACCGGAGAAAAGAAATGAGGAGTAGATTTAAAAGGAAGGGGAGAGAGAAACACAAGGTGATAGTTGAAACCGGGATGGGGAGGGATGAAGCAAAGAGCTGAAAAGTTGATTGGTGAAGGAGATACAGGACTGGAGAAGGGGAAGTCTGATAGAAGAAGACAGAAGGCCTTGGAAGAAAGAAAATGGGGAGGAGCACCAGAGGGAGGCAATGGACAGGCAAGGAGATGAGGTGAGAGAAAAAAAAACGGATGGGGAATGGTGAAGGAGAGATGGGTGGGGGGAGCATTACAAGAAGTTCAAGAAATCGATGTATGTGTCATCAGGTTGGAGGCTACCCAAACAGAATACAAGTTGTTTTTTCTCCAACCTGAGTGTGGCCTCATCGCGACAGTAGAGGAGATCCATGGATTGACATATCAGAATGGGATTGGGAAGTGGAATTAAAATGGTGGCCACTAGAAAATGCTGCTGCTTCTGGCTGATGGTGCTCAGTGAAACGGTCTCCCAATCTACACTGGGTCTCACCAATAAACAGGAGGCCACACTGGGAGTACCAGACACGGTATATGACCCCAACAGACTCACAGGTGAAGTGTCGCCTCAGCTGGAAGGACTATTTGAGGCTCTGATTGGTAGTGAGAGATGAATTGTAGGGGCAGGTGTAGTACTTGTTCCGCTTGCAAGGGTAAATGACAGGAGGGAGACCAGTGGGGAGGGACAAATGGACAAGGGAGTCGTATAAGGAGCGATCCCTGTGAAAACAGAAATTGGAGTGGAGGGAAACATATGTTTGGGGGTGGGATCCAGTTGGAGATGGCGGAAGCTCTGGAGAATTATGAGCTGGATGGGGAGGCTGGTGGGGTGGTAGGTGAGGATAAGAGGAACCCTATCCCTAGTAGGGTGGTGGGAGGATGGGGTAAGAGCAGACATGTTGAAATGGAAGAGATGCGGTTGAGGGCAACGTTGATGGTGGAGGAAGAGAAGTCCCTTTCTTTGAAAAAGGAAGACATCTTCATTTTGAATAAAAAGCCTCATACTGAGAGCAGATGTGGCGGAGATGGAGGAATTGACAGAAGGGGATGGTGTTTTTACAAGTAACAGGGTGGGAAAAGGCATAGTCCAGGTGCCAAAGGCATAAGCCAGGATCAGGGAGGCTAAAGACAGGTACAGGAGGAAACTTGAGTGGAAACTCCAGCAGAACAACATGAGAGAGTTCTAGAGGGGGATGAGGACCATCACTGGGTTCCGGCAAACTAGCAACAGAGGAGCGGAAGGCAGTGTGGACTTAACCTGTTCATTGTGGCCCCTGCCCATCCCACACAGCCCCCAACCAACACATATTCCACTCTCCCCTCCTACCCCTCCTCACAGTCCCCCACCCTGCACTCATGACTATACCCCTTCCCCACACGAAACCACCACGGTGGGCTTCACAGCTGAACAGGTGAGAAGACAGCTGAAACGTCTCAACCCAAGCAAGGCTGCAGGACCGGATGGTGTCAGTACCAGGGTGCTCAAAGCCTGTGCCCCTCAGCTATGTGGAGTACTTCACCATGTATTCAACCTGAGCCTGAGGCTCCAGAGGGTTCCTGTGCTGTGGAAGACGTCCTGCCTCGTCCCTGTGCCGAAGATGCCGCGCCCCAGCGGCCTCAATGACTACAGACCGGTGGCATTGACCTCCCACATCATGAAGAGCCTGGAGAGACTTGTTCTGGAGCTGCTCCGGCCTATGGTCAGGCCACACTTAGATCCCCTCCAGTTCACCTACCAGCCCCGACTAGGAGTTGAGGATGCCATTGTCTACCTGCTGACTGTGTCTACGCCCACCTGGACAAGCCAGCGAGCACTGTGAGGGTCATGTTTTTTGACTTCTCCAGTGTGTTCAACACCATCCGCCCTGCTCTTCTGGGGGAGAAGCTGACAGCGATGCAGGTGGATGCTTCCCTGGTATTATGGATTCTTGATTACCTGACTGGCAGACCACAGTACGTGTGCTTGCAACACTGTGTGTCCAACAGAGTGATCAGCAGCACTGGAGCTCCACAGGGGACTGCCTTGTCTCCCTTTCTCTTCACCATTTACACCTCGGATTTCAACTACTGCACAGAGTCTTGTCATCTTCAGAAGTTTTCGGATGACTCTGCCATAGTTGGATGCATCAGCAGGGGAGATGAGGCTGAGTACAGGGCTACAGTAGGAAACTTTGTCACATGGTGTGAGCAGAATTATCTGCAGCTTAATGTGAAAAAGACTAAGGAGCTGGTGGTAGACCCGAGGAGAGCTAAGGTACCGGTGACCCCTGTTTCCATCCAAAGGGTCAGTGTGGACATAATGGAGGATTACAAATACCTGGGGATACGAATTGACAATAAACTGGACTGGTCAAAGAACACTGAGGCTGTCTACAAGGAGGGTCAGAGCCGTCTCTATTTCCTGAGGAGACTCCTTTAACATCTGCCGGATGATGCTGAGGATGTTCTGTGAGTCTGTGGTGGCCTATGCTATCATGTTTGCTGTTGTGTGCTGGGGCAGCAGGCTGAGGGTGACAGACACCAACAGAATCAACAAACTCATTCGTAAGGCCAGTGATGTTGTGGGGATGGAACTGGACTCTCTGACAGTGGTGTCTGAAAAGAGGATGCTGTCTAAGTTGCATGCCATCTTGGTCAATGCCTCCCATCCACTACATAATGTACTGGGTGGGCACAGGAGTACATTCAGCCGGAGACTCATTCCACCGAGATGCAGCACAGAGCATCATAGGAAGTCATTCCTGCCTGTGGCCATCAAACTTCACAATTCCTCCCTTGGAGGGCCAGACACCCTGAGCCAATAGCCTGGTCCTGGACTTATTTCATAATTTACTGGCATAATTTACATATTACTATTTAACTATTTATGGTTCTATTACTAGTTATTATTTATGGAGCAACTGTAATGAAAACCAATTTCCCCCGGGATTAATAAAGTATGAGTATGACTATGACTATGAGCTGTGAGAATCCATAGGTTTATAATAGACATCAATAGATAAGCTGTCTCCAAAGATAGAGACAGAGAGATCGAGGAAGGGGAGGGAGCTGACAGAAATGGATTTCCAGCATTCAAGAATTTCTCTTGTTTGTAATCAACAAGCTTGCTTTGTTTTACAGTCGCTGGCAGTGCTTAATTATTGTCAGTTGGAAAAGTGAAGATTCAACTATTGAGCCATTCTGCAATTTTGAAACTTATATAACTTTATTTGGTTGATGCATCAGTGCCTGTGCCTAAGTTGCTAATGTGGGGAAATTATCAACAATAATGATGTTTGGAGAATACCCACTTAGAAGATTTTTATAACTCATAGTTGATGTGACTTATGCTATGCTTTATCCAAAGTCAATGTCCAATGAACTTGTTTACTTTTGGGAATAAAGAGAATAAGGTTTTAAATCTTTTCAAACATTTAGTGTTCTGCATATTAATTTTTGCTTTATTAATTTTAGGATCAGAATATGAGGAAATCATTGGTTGAGTTGAAACTGGAACGTGTGACTCCTCTGGCGTATCGGTTCTGTGCTTTCATTGGAGACTATTCCCCAACGCTATCTCGTCAAGTTGCTTCTTCACAGGATATCTCATAGTCCTGAACCTCAAAGTCTTGATGCAGTACCAGTTACTGGAGATATATGTTAAATATTTAATGCTTTACACATCCTTCATTTTTATAATCATACGGAGATTGGGTCAGAAACATAATAAGAAAACAGAATGTTGATTTGCTCTGCAGTTTGGAATTATCCAGAAATCTCTTTTCTAAAGATCTATATAGGTGCTGGACTATATCTTGTCAAAATAATGCTAAGGGTAATCTCTGAGAGAGGAGTGTTACCTGTCTTAATTCCCTGAGGTTGTACATTAAATTTTGTCCATTTGGCAATAATGGCACCAATTGGTTTAACACATTCACTAGTGCTGCCTTGTAACTATGTATTTTAAATAAGTACTATAAATAATTTGGCTGAAATACATTATTTTATTATCTTCATGCTGGTTAAGTATTTGTTTATATAGTATATGATAATCTCAGTCAATTCATTATTGGGGGAGGGGTTCATTTACGCAACTTCAGCATCTGAGCAAGATGATTACATTACAAACCAAGATACCAGGCTATCCCCACCCATAGAGGGGGACAACTAAATATGTCAATGAGCAGTGAGTGAACTGGGGGGCACAAACAGCATAAATTATAGAACATATAAGAGAGTGTGAAACCACTAATTTATTTTGAACCTTGGACTGTATTTAGTGCACCCAGTCCTACAACCGAAAGGACTGGAAAAAGCCTCGTGCAGTAATTTATCTAGATCTCGCACTAAATCTGGCCTCCAGAATTTCATCCTGTCCCCAAATCCTCTTGGTCCAGTTGGTGTAGGATAGAACTATAGAGGCATAGATGTTGTGAAAGAAATTATTTTTTTTAATATATAGCTGTTTATTCAGTGTTTCTTGAGCTCAGTGATTATCAGCCTTCCAGGTACAATAAATACTGGTTCCCCGTTTGCTTGAAACCTTTTCATCCATTAACTCACTGCGCCTCATGCTGACCCAGATTCACTACTCTTGCCAGTTTCCCAGATGAAAGAACAAGGACAAAACAAACTAGCCTTCCCTTTTGTATCACATTTCAATGGATTATTGATGACTCTCTCTAGCTATCTGTTTAGGCTTATGACCCTGCTTCCTTTAAGGAATTTTTACTTTGGATTATGGAATGAAGTCGGATAGTCATCTTTGGCTCCTCGGCTTCTTTAGTGGCTAGTGAATTGATCGGCTCATGTAACCTATCAGTCGATTTTTCTGCACTTTCACTCCCTCGCAACAAATAAGTATTTTAATACAGTATATTATTTCGCAACTTTTAATAATTAGTATGCTTAAAATAACATTGAATTTTAAGCTGTGTAGCTGCAACTCATTCCTGTTTCTTTGGAAACTGCCAAATTAATCACGTATGATTGTTGCAATTTGCACAGAGGTTCTTCAGATAGTCTGACATACTGTACATTCAGAGCTTTTGTGCAGAAACGTGAATGTGAATAGATGGTATTCACTTGAAATAATAAGATTATAACAATTATTTAAAATATAAATTATAGAATAATTGTGCAAAATGGATTTGACCAGACAAGTAGAGCTAGTACAGTCACTGCTTCACAGTTTCAGTGGCCCAGGATCAATCCTGACCTCTGATGCTACTTGTGTGGAATTTGCATTTTCTCCCAAATACTGGGTGGGCTTCCTCTGGTTCACTTTGCTCCCTTCTTCCAACGATGTCTGGTTTAGTTGGTTAATTGGCCACTGTAAATTGCCCATAGTGTGTTGGTGAATGGTAAAATCTGTGGGAATTGATGGGAAAGTAGAGAGAATAACTACAGTGAGAATTAGTGAGCATTAGTGGAATTGTTCTATTAGCCAACAATTATGTGAAGGGCACAATGTTTCAAAGAAATATAGAAAGGCTTCATAATATGGGAAAACAAAATCTACAGGTGCAGGTAAGCTAATATTTAAAAAGTATTGTAATTATTAATGTATTGTAATTACTGTAATGACTGCCCCAGCTGCTGTGCTGTGTGCCTGCTAATATGATGAACTATCAAGTGAGGCTTTGGGCCTACTCTGGGCTGCTCCGGGGTTCAGATCTGAGAACTTAATTTAGTTCAGAATATTGTTGTTCACTTCAATTGTTTGCACGATTTGTGTTATTTTCCTTTCAGGTGTTGGTCTTTTATTTATTTTTCTTTAATTGGGTATTTTTAGGGGTTTCTTGCCATGTGGCTACATATAAGCAAGCAATTCTCAAGGTTATACAATTTGTACATTCCTTGACGATAAATGTACTTTGAATCTTTGAATTGTTGAGGTGGGGAAGCATCTGTGGAAAGGAAAACAAAGTGAACTGGTTCGATCCCCTGCCCTCCTCACTACTACACACTGTCTTGCCAAGAATCCAGCCATGTATCAGTGATTCGCAGCATGTAGAGGTTGCCCATGAGGACACACTGTATATCTTGTGAACTGGCCTCCAACAATTCAGGGACAGGGTGTATTCCAGAGACTTTCTACACTTTGAAAGAAGAAATTTCTATGCGCCTCAGTTATTAGTCACTAGCCCCTTATCTCACAACTATCCCTCTTGTTGATTCATTACTGAATTTGCACCAAGTTCCCAGCACCAAGCTGGTCTGCTGAGTAGTACTAAACAGGATTCCAGTACATTATGAATTTTGCATATAAACTAATACTGTATACAATTTAACTCAAGACATGACCTTACTGTTTTCTTTTACTTCAGAATTGCTTATTATTTGCAATTGGCATCTGAATGAAACAACTGAATTCATGCAACAGAATTCAAAAAGACTATTATTGTACAATTATGTGCACTGAGATAATAATCACAACTGAATTTGGCTGCACATTGTTAACTATATTTGATTTGTTTTGGAAACACTGAGATTCAACTTTGAAATAGTCCAGGGGACTAGAAAGTTACAAATTATATTTTCTATATGATTTTATGGACTTTGAAATTAAAAACATTAAGTTCAAACTATTATGCATTTATCATAATGTTTCTTCAGTTATACTTGTCATAAGATTCAAAACTGTTAATTTTAACAGAAGCCCCCAGCAAGCACACCCACCTAAACCAAGATCACTGCCCTAGTGAGCACCACAGTTAAAATTGAGCTAATTTAGCCAATATCCACTTCAGTATCACACTGCAGCGATTTCATGATGACTATATTTAAGGTTGTAGAAGGGGCCACCAGAATGAAGGGGAAGTCCCATAATTTTATACAAAATTGTATTAATGATCTTTCGCAGGAGGTTAGACAGCTAACGCAAGATCTGAAAATCTTACCCATTCACCCAGCCAGCTACCTGCCTAAGACCAACAGAACACCTTGAAGCATTTCCTCAAGGCTATAATATCAACACCACAGTTAATTCTTTCATGCCTTGTTTCTCTAGTATCATCTAAAGACATTTATTAGGAGGTCAAAAGTAGTTAAATATTGGAATAGTTTTAATTCTGCAATTCCCTCATTTAATTTTAGTAGTATATATAAAATATCATTCCAGTTCATTCAACTATTATTCAACAGTTATTGCAGTTTACAGCAAAGAGGTCTGAAAGGGTGAAAATTGTACTGCAGTTTTATAGAACCAACTTTTGGAATCAAGGTAAAACACATGTATATGTTTAGCAGGGTCAATTTGGAATCATTTCTTGTGGTGAAATAAGAACACCACTACTTTCAGTTTAGTCCTATACCGTAGCTGGATTCCACTCCCATCAGTCCCTTCTGTCCCTATGTTCCACTTTCCTCTAAGTTATCATACCAATGATATGACAATGTCTTGAAAGCAGTCGTCCTCAGAAATGCATACATTGACAATCAATTTTCTCAAAAGGAAGCAAACCATAAATCAGCATACAGAAGTGAGACAGAACTCCTGGGTGAGTGGTGCCGCAATAAAACTTCATGCTCAACATCAGTAAGACCAAGAAACAAGTTGTTGACCTCAAACGGGGAAGTTGGATGGCATGTGCCAGTTCTCCTTGGTGGATCAGAGGTGGAGCGAGTAAGCATAATTATATTCCTGGGCATTAACATTTCAGATGACCTGTCTTGGACCCAGCACATAGATGTGATCTTGAAGAAAGTACACTGCTGCATCTAGTTTCTTAGAAGCTTAAGATTTGGTATGTCTGTAAATATTCTAACAAACTTCTACAGATGCACCGTTGAAAATGCCCTGCTTGGTTGCATTATGACCCGATAGGGTAATTTCAATGCACAGGAATGCAAGGGGCTGCAGAAAGCTGAGGACACAACCCAGCCCATCATGGGCACAGCCCTCCCTACCACTGAAAGCATCTATGTGAAGTACTGTCTCAAGAAGGTAACATGGATTATTGAAGATTCCTAGTGTCTGGGCCATGCCACCTGCTTACTGCTACACTCAGGCAGGAAGTACAGAAGATTGAAATCCCACACTACCAGTGCAGGAAGAAACACACATTAAAGTTGCTGGTGAATGCAGCAGGACAGGCAGCATCTCTAGGAAGACATACAATTGACATTTCGGGCCAAGACCCTTCATCAGGACTAGACCTGACGAAGGGTCTTAGCCCGAAACGTCGACTGTACGTCTGCCTGGTCTGCTGTGTTCATCAGCAACTTTTATGTGTGTTGCTTGAATTTCCAGCATCTGCAGGTTTCCTCGTGAGTGCAGGAAGAGCTACTTTTACATAATCAACAGGTTTTGGAACTAACCCTGCACAACAACCAGATTGTTAATGATTGTAGATAGATCTATGATTGTAAAATGTGATTATGCAGAAGGAATGCACCATTTTTAATATATCTTTCCCCCCTAGGTACACAAATGAGCAAAATCTGAAATACCTAACATTAAAATCCTTAAACATCAGTGAATCTTTGATCTTAAACTATCCACTCATGACTAGAGACAAACTGACAACTGTTTTCCTTCCTGCTCCTTCAATAATACTTCAGAATCTATCCAATTTCTCATCCACATGGGACCCCTCAGGATTCAGAAAAACACTCATTTTCCAGCTGACTAAACCCACCTGCATCAAACCACCACTTTGCTTTTGAATAGCTGATTGTTTCTGATTTGTCACCCTCCTTGGTTATAGCCCAATGTCCTTCCAGTAATGTTGGGAAGAGAAGTAGTCGTTGATCTTTACCAAAACTGTTTATTTAAGTCAAGTTCTAGTTCTCATTTATTGTCATTCAATCATAACATGTATATAGCTAAACAAAACATCATTTCTCTGGGGCCAAGGTGCAAAACACAGTGTATTTTGTCTCACACCGCACATATAGTTACGATCCAGCACATACAGTCACAAAATAATATTAGCACAAGTCCCTGAGTGTCACGGCCTGAAGATTGACAGGTTGACATAAAGTGCGAGGTACATGTTTGTGTAAGACAGCAGAATGTTTCTGGCACTATTATAATAAAACAAACAGCCGCATATCCTTTCCCTTTCATAGTAACCCACTGAGAATGAAACAAACCATTGCAAACTTAGTGCTATATTTAACATCCACTCCAGTACCATTACTTTTACTCCATCTCAATTCACCTTTCTCCAAGACTGCCATTTATGTTTTTGCTTTCCCTGGACTCAAGCATTTTAAAGCTTTTCCATTGAGTCTCTTGTCCCCCAACCCCCAACCGTCATAAACATACCTGCAACTTATTCTCTGTCACATATTCCTATTAACTCACCTTGACATTCTTTTCCATTAAGCACACTAAAAGACAATTCAAAGTGGCCAGTTAACCTACCACCATTGCATTGGGATGGACAGAACTGGAACACCTGGACCAAGCCAACCAGACATAGAGAGAGTGTGCAGACGCCACACAGACAGCCCTGGAGGCCAGGAGTGAGATGCTGGATCTGTGAGGCAGTAGTACCAAAAATTCCATCACTTAATATAAAATTATATCAAACATATTTTAAATTGATAGAAATCATGTAAATCATTCATATGCTAAAATGCACAGAATAATTTCATGACATTTGCTGAAGTGGAAAAGTTCTTGATAATATTCTGGTAATGATCAAACAAAATTCAATCAACCCCAGCAAAGGCAGGGAATTTTATGCTGTAATTCAAATTGCGTATTATCAATGACCTTTAGATTTCAAGGACATTGCAAATATACACACCCAGACTCGAATGCAATATGGACAAGCAATGTGGCAACATTTCAAACTGTATTCACCATTTTATCCCTCAATGAAAGAACGCATTTCCATGAACATACTTCAAAAGGTAGTGAGAGGAATCTGAAATTATGACAAAAAGAGAATGATAAATTATACTCAGTAAGTTGCTTCTGTTATCAATAAACATAAAAAACTGAACAGTCAAGCCAGTCTGTACTGTTACTTTTGAGATGAGATCTCATTTCAGCTAATACACTGTCTTCTTCTTCAAATTCAATAAATACAGTAGGACTCTCAGCCCATGATTTCCTTGGCACAGGAAAATAATGCTCATAGCATATTAAAAAACACATCTGAAATATGACATCCTTATAAGAAACGGACATGCTATGTTTATGGGTGGATAGATACAGTAGATTGACATATGGGTAAATGGAATAATGATGCAGGTGGATGAATGGAGAAATAATTAGAATCCAAATCAGAATCAGGTTTAATAACACCGGCATTTGTCTTGAAATTTGTTATCTTCACTGCTGCAGTACAATACAATATATTGTAAATACAGAAAAAAAACTGAATTACAGTGAGTAGGTATATGTATATTAAATTGTTAAATTAAGATATAGTGGAAAAATATATAGCATAGAAAAGCACAGCACAGTACACGTCCTTCAGCCTACGATGTTGTGCCAACCTTCCAAGACAAATTTAATGCTTCCCTCCAACATTGCCCTCCATTTTTCTTTCATCCATGTGCCCATCCAAGAGTTACTGGAATGTCCCTAATGTATCAGCCTCTATCATGACCCCTAGTAGCATGTTCCATGCACACATCACTCGCTGTTTAAAAAACTTATCTCTGACACCACAGTAACCATTTCTACCCTGGGAAAAAGGCATTGGCTATCTTCTGTATCTATGGTATGTCTCTTATCATCTTATACATCTTCATCAAGTCACCTCTCATTCTTTTTCACTCCAAAGAGAAGAGCCCTAGCTGCTCAATCTTTCCCCATATATACGCTCTCTATTTTAAGCAGCAACCTGGTAGATCTCTTATGCACCCTCACTAAAGCTTCCACATCCTCCCTATAATGAGACAATCTGAAATGAACACAATACTCCAAGTTGGTCTAATCAGAGTTTTATAGATCTGCAGCATTACCGCTTGGCTCTTGAATTCAATCCCCCAAATTGATGAAGGCCAACAAACCCAAGGTCCCTCTGTTGCTCTCCACTGCTAAGAATCCTGCTAATAACCTTATACTTTGCCTTTATGTACAACCTTCCATGGTGTACCACTTCACACTTCCCCAAATTGAACTACATTTGCCACTTCTCAGCCCAGCTTCGCATCATATCAGTGTCTCATTGTAACCTAGGACATCTTTCCACAATATCCACAACACCACCAAACCTCGTGCCATCTGCAAACTGATTACCCACCTGCGGTGGTAGTTAATAGGTTAGTCCTATGCCACTCAGTTAGCCATTCCACATGGCAGGAGCTCATATACTGTACAAGCAATGTTTTCAATAAAGTGGCACTTCGGTGAGCTCTGCACTCTCTCTCAATAACAAAAACAACATGGTGTCAAAAGTGGCGGATCGTTAATGAATTGGAGTGACCAACCCGAGTGTGATCCCCAACAAGGAAGAATTTACTGTAAAACATACATCTATGAAAAATATTCAGAGGCTTATCATAATCAGGCTGTGAGACTGCCCCTGCTGCTCAGAGCTCTGCCATGTACTGAACTTTATACTTTATACTGTATACTTCATTGTCGCCAAACAATTGATACTAGAACGTACAATCATCGCAGCTATATTTGATTCTGCACTTCCCGCTCCCTGGATTACAAGTATTAAATATTAAAAATATTAAAAATAGTAAAAATTAGTAAATATAAAAATTGAAATTATAAATCATAAATAGAAAATAGAAAAATGGAAAGTAAGGTAGTGCAAAAAAACAGAGAGGCAGGTCTGGATATTTGGAGGGTATGGCCCAGATCTGGGTCAGGATCCGTTCAGCAGTCTTATCACAGTTGGAAAGAAGCTGTTCCCAAATCTGGCTGTATAAGTCTTCAAGCTCCTGAGCCTTCTCCCAGAGGGAAGAGGGATGAAAAGTGTGTTGGCTGGGTGGGTCGTGTCCTTGATTATCCTGGCAGCACTGCTCTGACAGCGTGCTGTGTAAAGTGAGTCCAAGGACGGAAGACTGGTTTGTGTGATGTGCTGTGCCGTGTTCACGACCTTCTGCAGCTTCTTTCGGTCTTGGACAGGACAACTTCTATACCAGGTTGAGATGCACCCTAGAAGAATGCTTTCTACGGTGCATCTATAAAAATTAGTGAGGGTTTTAGGGAACAGGCCAAATTTCTTTAGTTTTCTCAGGAAGTAAAGTCGCTGGTGGGCCTTCTTGGCAGTGAACTCTGCTTGGTTGGACCAAGTCAGGTCATTTGTGATATTGACCCCGAGGAACTTAAAGCTTTTGACCTGTTCCATTTGCTGATGTAAATTGGGTCGTGCGGTCCGCTACTCCTTCTAAAGTCAACAACCAATTCCTTCATCTTGCTGACGTTGAGGGATAGGTTATTGTCTTCGCACCATGCCATCAGGTTCTTAATTTCCTCTCTGTACCCAAACTCATCATTACCCGAGATACGGCCTACAATTGTTGTGTCATCAGCAAACTTATATATTGAGTTTGATGGAAACTTGGCTACACAATCTTGGTGTACAGTGAGTACAGCAGGGGGCTGAGTACACAGCCTTGTGGGGCACCGGTGCTCAGAGTGATTGTAGAGGGGAGCTTGTCCCCTATTTTCACAGCCTGGGTCCTGTCTGTGAGGAAGTTGAAGATCCAGCTGCAGATCTGAGTGCTAAGGCCCAGGTTCCGGAGCTTAGGAATCAGTTTATTTGGAATGATGGTATTAAAGGCAGAGCTGTATGCATCTTTATTCTCCAGGTGTTCTAAGCAGGAATGTAGGGCCAGAGAGATGGCATCTGCCGTTGACCTGTTGCTCCGGTAGGCGAATTGCAAAGCGTCGCGGTTGACCGGTAGACTGTGGTTGATGTGTGCCATAAGCAATCTCTTGAAGCACTTCATAGCAATTGATGTCAGAGCCACAGGTCGATAGTCATTCAGGCATGCCACCTTGCTCTTCTTCAGCACTGGGATTATCATTGCCTTCTTAAAACACGAGGGGATCTTAGACTGAAGCAAGGAGCAGTTGAAGATGTCAGCAAACACTCCAGCTAGCTCACTTGCACAGGCCCGGAGAACCCGTCCTGGGACGCCATCTAGGCCTGTCGCCTTCCTTGGATTTATCTTCAGGAAGGCTCTTCTAACGTCCTCCTCGGTGATGATGAATCTCGATGCCACCAAGTCAGGTTCATCCGGAGGGAGCGGGATGCTCCTCTTCTGTTCAAATCTTGCATAGAATACGTTAAGTTCATCAGGATGAGAAGTGCCACAGTTATTGATATTCCCAGCCTTTTCTTTGCGCCCAGTGATCTCATTTAGACCCTGCCATAGTCTACTGGCATCCCTCTGGTTAGCCTGGGCTTCCAACTTAGCTCGATATTGCCTCTTAGCGCCCTTAATGGCTTTCTGGAGTTCACGCCTGGATTCCGTGTAGCGACTGGTATCCCCGGACCTAAAAGCCGCAGCTCTAGCCTTTAAAAGGGATTTGACCTCATAATTCATCCAAGGTTTCCGGTTAGGGAATACCCGGATCGTCTTGCGAGACACACAGTCCTCCATGCATTTCCAAATAAAGTCCGTGACAGCTGAGGCATACTCATCGAGGTTAGCTGCCAAGTCCTTGAATACTAACCAGTCCACCGATTCAAAACAGTCACTGAGGACCTCATCCATTTCTCCAGCCAACGTGACACTACTTTTGACACCATGACCTCCCGCTTCAGTTTCTGTTTGTAAGCCGGGAGGAGGAGTACAGCCTGATGGTCCGATTTTCCGAAGTGAGGTCGTGGGACGGAACGGTAGGCATCCTTGACTGCTGTGTAGCAGTTGTCAAGTATATTTGGGCCTCTAGTGGGGCAGGAGACATGTTGGTATAACTTTGATAGTGCCTTTCTGAGGTTGGCCTGGTTAAAGTCCCCGACTGTAATGAGCAAAGCCTCCGGATACCTGGTCTCAAGTTCACTGATGTTGGCATACAGTATGTTCAGGGCACACTCCACGTCCGCTGGGGGGGGGAACGTAGACCGCTGTCGGTATGACCGAGGTGAATTCCCGTGGCAGATAGTAGGGACGACACTTCACCGACAGGTGTTCCAGGTCCGGGCTGCAGGATCTTGTCAGTGCCACTGTGTCCGAGCACCACGAAGTGTTGATCAGTAGGCAGACACCACCTCCCCTCGTCTTGCCTGAAGACACCGTGCGGTCCATCCAATGGAACTGAGGCTGAGGCTGTGGGCCTGCTCTGGGTTTCGTGACTGAAAACTCACTTTTGTTCTAAATGCTATTCGCCTACTTTTATTGTTTGCACAAGATCTCTCTCTCTCTCTCTCTCTCTCTCTCTCTCTCTCTCTCCCCTCCCCTCCCCCACTCCCTCTCCCTCTCCCTCGTGAATGGACCTACTGACTGGTGTGCAGGCATTGTCATTGTTCCCAAGCCAGATGGCACCGTGAGGATCTGTGTTAATGTACAAAAATTGAATAATGCAGTAAGGAGGGAAACATTTTATTCTGCTCTCTGTTGAGTACATGTTGGGTATACTGGGCGGAGCAAAGTTCTTCACCAAACTAGCTGCAAACTCAGGGTTCTAGCAGATCCATTTAGCTCCTGAGTCACAGAAACTCACAATCTTTATCACACCATATGGACACTATTCCTTCAAGAGATTCCCTTTTGTCGTATCATTAGCTCTTGAACTCTTTCGGATGAGGATAAACCAAATTTTGGAGGGACTGGAAGCAGTAGTCTACCACATGAATGATATATTCATTTTCGAAGACTCGAGTGAGAAACATGACAAAAGAGTGGAAGCTGCCTTGGAGAACTGAAACAGGCTGGAATCACCCTGAACAAAAAGAAATGAAAATTGGCAAAGTTGGAGGTGAACTTCTTAGGCCACCAACTGTCCGCAGAGGGAGAGCAACCAGATTCAGAGAAACTGGCAAGAGCTTGGAATATGGAACTACCTATGAATGTATCAGAGATCTGTAATTTCCTTAGCATGGTAAATCAGCTGCGAAAGTTAATTCCAGACTTGGCAAGGAAAACAAAGCCACTATGTGACCTCCTCCCTCAGAGAAGTGTTTCAACCTGGGACAGACCACAGGAGGAGTAATTCTCATCACTTAAGGTGGAGCTTATCTCTTCACCAACATTGCCATTTTTTGATCCAAATGAAGCAACCAAGGTATCAGTAGACACCTCTTTCTTTGGCCTAGGGAGAGTGCTCATGCAAAACTGCAGAGGTGTATGGAAACCAGTTGCATATGCATCAGGAACACTGACTCCCACAGATGGCATTACGCCCAAATCAAAAAGGAGATGTTGGCAACACACACAAAATACTGGTGGAAACTAGCAGGCCAGGCAGCAGCTATGAAAATGAGTACAGTTGACATTTCAGGCCAAGAACCTTCACCAGTACTCCTTGCCACTTGTCAGACTCTTCGGCTCTAACACTTGGATGACTTACCTTGACATCGGCAAAGATTCAGAATGAAGCTTTCATGATGCTGTAATGACATTGAACATGTCCCCAGCAAATCTTTCACAACATCAGACACTCTGTCGAGGATGCCATGCAAAAGTGAGTGGATGGAAGCTGACTCTGTCCTCATGGAAGATACCAACATCTACTTAGTTCAGATATGTGAAAGCTTTCTTGCATCAGAGTAAACCGGATGAAATTTGTGCTGAATTAAAAAACAACCAAATCTGCAGCAGATCTGAGCGTGTGTGGCCAGCTGTTCCAAGAGGAGCTCAGAAACTCAGACCTTATTGGCTTGACAGAGAGACAGTCATCATTCTTGATAGTTTGCTGCTAAAGCGCTTCAGACTCATCATTCCTGCTTCTAAGCACACCAATATCATTAATCAAATTCACCAAGGACATCAAGGCATGAAAAAAATGTCACCTAAGAGCAAGGCAATCCATGTGGTGACCAGCTGAGTATACACCTGGGAGATTATGTAAAGCAGTGTGAAGCATTGCAGAAAAGTGCATAAAAATTATGCTGAACCTCTCTGTCTCACAGAATTCCCAGGCTGTTGATGGCAAATTGTAGACACAGTCAGTTTCCAGCTGAGAAGAGACAAATGTCTTCTCTCTGTGGATTACTACGCATGGAATGCTGAGGTATCCAAGCTGTCCTCTACTTGTCAATAGCAGCTATAGAGCACCTGAAAGTTATATTCACTCACCATGAAATTCCAAAGACACTTGTGTCAGAAAATGATCTGCAGTTCAGCTACTCAGAATTCAAACGTTTGCTTGGAACTATGAGTTCAAACACAAGGCAAGCAGCCTGCAGTACCCACAGGCAAATGAAGAAGCAGAAAGAGCAGTGCAAACTGTTAAGTGTCTCTTATAGAAGGCAAAAGATCCCTACGAGGCCCTGCTAGCTTATTGTTACATGCCTCTTGCGAATGGCTACACTCCATCAGAGCTATAAATGGGCCAGAGACTGAGAACATCACTTACCAGACTTAGGCAAAGTGAGACATTTTGAGACAACACAGCGGGAGAAAACCAAGAGCACAAATGATCTCAGACACAGAGCAAAATCTTTGTTGCTGCTCAGGAGTGATGAAGCTGAATGGGTTTCAGAGCAATTGACCAAAGGAACAATAGTCCAGCAGCATGCACCACAATTGTTTGTGATCAGAACATCGCAAGGTGAAATCAGGCTGAATAGCTCCAAAGCCTTCAAAGTCCACAAAAGTTAGAGAAAGAAATAGAGTGGCCTGCTCCTTATGACGAGGACCACTTGCCTGAGGTGGGCGCACCTATTCAAGAATTTCCATGCACTCTAACACTTCCAGGAACATATTCCACCAGATTGAGTTGTTTATCTGTCCCATCACAGATAAGTTCCATAGCCTAATAGCTTAGGGCAAGTGACTAAAGAGGGAGAGTAATGCTCTCACTTTGCCAAAGTGTTCAGGTAGTCTACCCTGACCTCCATTAAATTTAGTATTTTTGAAAAAGTGTTCTAATGTTGAAAATATTTCACAAAACGAGATTGTTCCTAAAAAAAAAGGGATTGGTGAAAAAGGAGGAAATCAAAGAAAGAGAAAGACAGTTATAATGTTCCCAATTATTTTTTATGTTTAGGTAAGGAGCATCAGTAAAATGAACTGAACTGCTCAATTCTCCTTGCAGACGGGTTTACCAGAGCTGTTGGGAGTGGTTTAAACTAATATGGCAGGGGCTTGGGAACCTGAATGATAGAGCTGAGGAGGAGCCAGCAGGTTTACAAGTAGATGATGGGTATAATATGAATGTAAGGAAGGACAAGCCAATGACTGGCTACAACTACAGACAGAGCAAAGAGTTAAGTTGTACCAAAATTCATAAGTACGAAGAATGTAGAACTGAAAGTGCTGTATTTAAATGCACGTAGCATTCAGAATAAGGTGGATGAACTCATGACACAATTAGAGATTGGTTGGTATGATGTTGTGGGCATCACTGAGTCGTGGCTGTAAGAAGGTCATAGTTGGGAGTTTAACATCAAAGGATATACTTTGTATCAAAAGGACAGGCAGGAAGGCATAGGTGGTGATGTGGCTCTATTGGTAAGAGATGGAATTACATCGTCAGAAAGAGATGACATAAGGTCAGAGAATGTCGAATCTTTGTGGGTGGATTAAGAAACTGCAAGGATAAAATAACCATGATGGGTACGATATATAGGCCTCCAAATAGTAGCCAAGATGTACGGTTGAGATTACAAGGGAGCTGGAAAGGGCATATAATAAGGGTAATGTCACAATTGTAATGTGGGACTTCAATATGCAAGGGAATTGGGAAAATCAGGTTGGTGTCAGATCGCAGGAGAGGGAACTTGTTGAGTGCTTACGAGATGGCTTTTTAGAGCAGCTTGTGCTTGAGCCTATTCGCGGAAAGGCTATCTTAGATTTGGTGTTGTGTAATAACCCAGATCTTATTAGTCAACTTAATGTAAAGGAATCCTTAGGAGGCAGTGATCATAATATGATTGAATTCATAACGCAATTTGAGAGGGAGAAGCCTACTCACGTGTATCGGTATCACAATGAAATAAAGGAAATTACAGAGGCATGAGAGAGGAGCTTGCCCAGGTGGATTGGAGGGGAATACAAGCGGGGAAGATGGCAAACAGAGGTCACTGAAGTTTATGGGAATAGTTTGCAAAGTGCAGGATAGATATGTCCCACAGAGGAAGAAGTACTCAAACGACGGATCTAGGCAACCATGGCTGATGTAAAACCCATAGAAAAGGCATATAAGGAAGCAAAAGTGAGTGGGAAGGTGGTGATTGGGACGCTTTTAAAATCCAACAAAAGGAAACTAAAAAAAGCTATAAGAAGGGAAAAGAAGAAATATGAGGGTAAACTAGCCAATAATATAAAGTAGGATACTAAAAGGTTTTTCATTTATGTAAAGAGTAAAAAAGAGGTGAGAGTTGATACTGGACCACTGGAAATGGTGTTGGTGAGGTAGTAATGGGAGACAAAACAATGGAAGATGAACTTATTGAGTACTCTGCATCTGTCTTCATTTTGGAAGACACTAGCAATGTGCCAGAGGTCTGTGAATGTCAGGGAGCAGGAATGAGTGCCATTGCAATCACATGGACCAGAAAAACTAAATCTCAGACTCCTGAAAATGGTTGCTGAAGAGATAATGGATGCATTGGTCATGATCTTTCAAGAATCACTTCATTCTGCCATGGTCCTGGAGGAGTAGAAAATTGCCAATGTCACTCCACTATTTAAGAAAAGAAGAAGACAAAAGAGAGGAAATTATAGGCCAGTTAGCCTAACCTCAGTGGTTGGGAAAGTGTTGGAGAAGTCCATTATTAAGGATGAGGTTTCAGGATACTTGAAAACTATGATAAAATAAGTCAAAGTCAGCATGGTTTCTGAAAAGTGAAATCTTGCCTGACAAATTATTCAAGGAAATAACAAACAGGGAGGACAAAGGAGAGGCAGTGGATGTCATTTACTTAGATTTTCAGAAGCCATTTGATAAAGTGACTCACATGAGGCTGCTTAACAAGATAAAATCCTTTGGTGTTACAGGAAATATACTGTAATGGATAGAGGAATGGCTGACAGGCAGGGGGCAGTGATTGGGAATAAAAGGGGCCTTTTCTGGTTGGCTGCCAGTGACTAGTGATGTTCCTCAGGAGTCAGTATTGGGATCACTACTTTTCACATTGTTTATCAATCATTTAGATTGTGGAATTGATGGCTTTGTGGCAAAGTTTGCAGATGATACAAAGATAGGTGGAGGGGTAGGTAGTGCTGAAGAAACAATGCTATTGCACCAGGACTTAGACAAATTGGAAGACTGGGCAAAAAGAAGCAGATGAAACACAGTGTAGGAAAATATGCATTTTGGTAAAAGGAACAATAGTGCAGACTATTATCTAAATGGGGAGATATTCAAACATCGGAGGTGCAGAGGGACTAAGAAATTCTTGTGCAAGACTCCCACAAGGTTAATTCACAGGTTGAGTCTGTGGTTAAAAAAAAGGCAAATGCAAAGTTGGCATTTATTTCAAAGGGAATGGAATAGAAAAACAAGGAGATAATGCTGAAGCTTTATAAGACACTAGTCAGGCCACACTTGGAGTATTGTCAACAGTTTTGGGCCCCTTATCTCAGAAAGGATGTATTGTCATTGGAGAGAGTCCAGAAGAGGTTCCCGAAGTTGATTCCGGGAATATGGGGAGCATTTGGCAGCTTTGGGTCTGTACTCATTGGAATTTAGAAAAAGGCGTGGGGATCTCATTGAAACCTATAGTATGTTGAAAGGACTAGATAAGGTAAATGTGGAGAAGATGTTACCTCTGGTGGGTGTATCCAGAACTAGAGGCGCAGCCTCAAAATTGAGAGGGGATCTTTTAGAACAGAAGTATAGAGGAATTTTTTTAGCCAAAGAGTGATGAATCTGTGGAATGCTCTGCCACAGACTGCGGTGAAGGCCAAGTCCTTGGGTGTATTCAAAGTGGAAGTTGATAGATACCTGATTGGTCAAGGCATCAAAAGATATAGTGAGAGGACAGGTGTATAAGGTTGAATGGAATCCAGGATCAGCCATGATGAAATGGCAGACTGGACTCAATGGTCTGAATGGCTTAATTCTGCTCCTATGTCTTATGGTCTAACTTCAGTGACTATAATTTCAATATAGTTCTGTAGATATGAAGTATATGCCTAGTTCTGCTTTTTTTTTCAAGAAAGGGAGATGTCATGGTAGTTAGTAGAGCTATTCGTATGTCACTCATTTTGCCACCCCTGCCTGGGAGGAGTTCACTTACTGTATAAGCAGTGTTATCACTAAAGTTCAGTTGAATATCCTGCAAGGCTGGCATTTTGGTGTGCTCTGCCACTCCCTCAATATTGAACACAACACCACCCTTCCACCACTTAATCCAAGTCATTTTTTTATTTAAAAAATCACAAAGATCTCTCTGCAGAAAATCACTGGTCACTGACTTCTATGCAGAATATACATCATCTACTATCACCACATGGGGTGTATGGGGTGAAGGAGCTCACTCATCTTTGGTCCCCAGTGGACATTCAGCTCTCACCTGTGGATCCAAGTAGCTGTTTGCATGTGACTGCTGACACTCCCCGGTACACTGCTCAACGGGCGGCCTAAAGCAGGTGAGGGAAGCCATTGAGATAATGACATGCCTGTCCTAGTATGTGAAGTCAGCTCTGTTGGACTGGGCGCTGAGATCTACAGTGAGATCCAACTTCTAAGAAGGTGGTAATGCAATGTTTCATGGAGAGCGAAGTGTACACAAGGCACAGAAGACATCCTGCTCATCCACTGCAACCAAGGAAAACCACAGTTTGTGATGCTTGTTCGTATCACTGGACCTGGACTTCTGAGATTGAAGGAGTGGAATGGCTTTTCTGCTTTACAAACTCTCTACGCGGGTTTCTTGTCATTGTCTGACATGATGGACAACCACCACAATCACCAACTGTCTTCAGTGGACAAGCCAATTCTGAATCCATGCAGCCAACTCTCCCTGAATCCCATACCTCCTGACTTTCTGAATAAGCTTACCTTTTCGAACACCTTACTAGAATCCATCTACACCACATCTACTGCTCTACCTTCACTAATTTGGTTTGTCAGTTCCTCAAAGAATTCAATCAGGCCTGTGAAGCATGACATGTCCCCTCACAAAGCCATGCTAACTATTCCTAATCAGACTATGCTTCTCCAAATGCTTGCAAATCCTGTCTTTAAGATCATTTCCCAATAATTTGCCTACCTCCGGTGTAAGAATCACTGGTCTATAATTCTAAGAATGATCCCTACTACCTTTCTTGAACAAAGGAATAATATTTTCCACCCTGCAAACTTCTGATACTACTCCTGTGGCCACTGAGGATGCAAATATCATCACTAAAGGTACAACAATGTCGTCCCTCACTTCCCATAGCATCCTGGACATATCCTGCCTGGCCCTGGGTCTTATCTATTCAAATATTTTTGAAAATTCCCTCATATCCTCTTTCTTAACATTAAGATGTTCCAGCACGTTAGCCTGTTCTATGCTGTTATCACATTCACTAAGGCCCCTCTCACTGATGCATACTGAAGCAAAGTATTCATTAAGGACCTCCTCATACCTCCTCTGACTCCAGACACATGCTTCGTCTTCTATCCCTGATTAGTCCTACCCTCACTGTATTCTTCCTCCCCTTCTTTGTGTACACGTAGAATGGCTTGGGGTTTTCCTTAATTTTACTCACCAAGACCTTCTTATGTCTCTATCTAGCCCTTCTAAGTCCTTTCTTAAACTCCTTCCTGGTTACCTTAGAACTCTCAAGATATCTTCTTTCTTCCTAAACCTTAATATGTTTCATTCTTCCTCTTAACCAGAGTTTCCACTTCTCTTGTCAACCATGGTTCCTCCACTCTGCCACAATAGAACAAACCGATCAGAACCCCATACAAGTTCTCCTAAAACAATAACCATATTTTTGTTGTGTATTTCCCTGAGTATATATTTTCCCAATTTACACTTACAAGTTCCTGCCTAATAGCAAGATCCCCCAATTAAATGTTTACCCGTTCCATCTGTTCCTATTCCTCTGCAAGGCTATGGTAAAGGTCTAGAAGATGTGGTCACTGTCCCTGAAATGCTCACCAGCAGAGAGATCTGCCATCTGACCAGGTTCATTGCCCAATACTAGATCCAGTATGGCCTCTCCTCTAGTCAGCCTGTCCACATACTGTTTCAGGATCTTTTCTGGACACAATTAACAAATTCTGCCCCCTCTAGACCTTTTGTACTAAGGAGGTGCCAATTAATATTGGAGAGGTTGAAGTCACCCATGACAACAACCCTGTTATTTTTGCAACTTTCCAAAATCTGCCTCCCGATCTACTTCTCGGTGTCTCTGCTGCTATTGGGCAGGGTGGTGTCTATAGAATATGCTCCCTTTCTCTTTCTGACTTATACCCACACTGACTCAGTAGATGATTCCTCATGATGCCCTCCCTTTCTATAGCTGTGATACTATCCCTGATTAGCAATGCCACTCCACCACTTCTTTTGCCTCTCGTCCTGTCCCTTTTCAAACATCTAAACCCCAAACATCCACCAGCTATTCCTGACTTTGAGAGAGGCAAGTCTTTGTAATGGCCACAACATCGCAGTTCCTTGCACTGATCCATGGTCTAAGTTCATCACCCTTGTTCCTGATACTTCTCACATTAACATTTACACAGATTTTAACACATCCAACTGACTGCATTTAAGCCCTATCCACTGCCTATCCTTCATTACAATCTATCTACATGTTCCATCTAACTTTATATCAACTGCTCCAACCATTAGCTTATCATTTGGATTCCCATCCCCCTGCCAGTTAGTTTAAATTCTCCCCAAGAACTCTAGAAAATCTGCCCGTCAAGGATTTGATTGATTTCACTCAAGTTTTTAACACAAGTGCCCTCTCTGAAGTTGTACTTCACAGGATAGAGGTTCCTACCGCAGGATGTGACCGCTGGCAATAAGGGGATTAAACTTTTCCATTGAATAATTATGCCACATTGCCAAGTTCTACTTCTGTTTTTTTTAACGTGGAATAAACTGCACGGACTCCATAGCAAAGGTAAGTTGTCCAAATAAGTGTTCATCTGAGGAAACAGCACGGAATAATTAATCATTTAATAAAAACAATTAATTCTTGAAATCATGCTTGTAATGTAGATTTTGTCAAGTATCTCAAGACTCACTGATTTGTTCAGCAACTCAATTCTACACTTACTGCACCATCTAGTGTTGAGAATGTGAGTGTCCCCACTACTGATTACGAATTGTCGCATCCATCATTGAAAGCAGCACATATTGACAGAATCTGAATCAGAATCAGAAACAGGTTTAATATCACAGGCAGCAGCAGTACAATGCAAATCATAATAATAAAAACTATGAATTACAGTAAGTACATATAATATTTAAATTAAATAGGCAGTGCAAAAAAAATGTAGTGAGGTAATGTTCATAGGTTCAATGTCCATTCAGAAATTTGATGGCAGAGGGGAAGAAGCTGTTCCTGAATCCTTGACTGTGTGCCTTCAGGCCCCTGTGCTTCCTCTTTTACCCTTTCTGAAGGCAACAGTCAGTTCATTGGTCTTACTGACATTGAGTACAAGGTTATTGCTTTGACACCACTCAACTGGCTGATGTATCCCACTCCTATGCATTGTAAGAAAGGTGGATAAGCTTAGAGCATGGATTGATACCTGGAAGTATGATGTGGTAGCCATTAGTGAAACATGGTTGCAGGAGGGGTGTGATTGGCAACTAAATATTCCTGGATTTCATTGCTTCAGGTGTGATAGAATCAGAGGGACAAGAGGGGGAGGTGTTGCATTGCTTGTCAGAGAAAATATTATAGCCGTGCTCTGGCAGGATAGATTAGAGGGCTCGTCTAGGGAGGCTATTTGGGTGGAATTGAGGAATGGGAAAGGTGTTGTAATGCTTATAGGGGTGTATTATAGACAACCAAATGGGGAGCGAGAATTGGAGGAGCAAATTTATAAGGAGATAGCAGATATTTGTAGTAAGCACAGGAGTGTGATTGTGGGAGATTTTAATTTTCCACACATAGACTGGGAAGCCCATACTGTAAAAGGGCTGGATGGTTTGTAAAATGTGTGCAGGATAGTTTTTTGCAGTAATACATACAGATACCAACTGAAGAAGGGGCAGTGTTGGATCTCCTGTTAGAGAATGAGATAGGTCAGGTGACGGAGGTATGTGTTGGGGAGCACTTCAGGTCCAGTGATCACAATGCCATTAGTTTCAATATAATTATGGAGAAGGATAGGCCTGGACCCAGGGTTGAGATTTTTGATTGGAGAAAGGCTAAATTTGAGGAGAAGCAAAATGATTTAGAAGGAGAAGTTTGGAACAATTTGTTTTATGAGAAGGATGTAATACAGAAATGGAGGTCATTTAAAGGTGAAATTTTGAGGGTACAGAGTATTTATGTTCCTGTTAGGTTGAAAGAAAAGGTTAGAAGTTTGAGAGAGCCATGATGTTCAAGGGATATTGGAAACTTGGTTTGGAAAAAGAGAGATATCTACAATAAATATAGGCAGCATGGAGTAAATGAGGTGCTTGAGGAATATAAAGAATGTAAAAAGTATCTTAAGGAAGAAATTAGAAAAGCTAAAAGAAGATACGAGGTTGCTTTGGCAAGTAAGGTGAAAATAAATCCGAAGTGTTACTACAGTTATATTAATAGCAAAAGGGTAGAGAGGCATAAAATTGGTCCCTTAGAGAATCAGAGTGGACAGCTATGTGTGGAGCCAAAAGAGATGGGGGAGATTTTGAACAATTTCTTCTCTTCAGTATTCACTGAGGTGAAGGATATTGAATTGTGTAAGGTAAGGGAAACAGGTAGGGAAGTTATGGAAACTATGATGATTAAAGAAGAGGAAGTACTGGCGCTTTAAAGGAACAGAAGTGGATAAGTCTCCGGGTCCTGACAGGATATACCCTAGAACATTGAGAGAAGTTAGTGTAGAAATATCAGGGTCTCTGATAGAAATATTTCAAATTTCATTAGAAACGGTGATGGTACCGGAGGATTGGCGTATTGCTCATGTTGTTCTGTTGTTTAAAAATGGTTCTAAGAGTAAACCTAGCAATTATCAGCCTGTGAGTTTGATGTCAGTGGTAGGTAAATTGATGGAAAGTATTCTTAGAGGTGGTATATATAATTATCTAGATAGACAGGGTCTGATTAGGAACAAACAACATGGATTTGTGCATGGAAGTTAATGTTCGACAAATCTTATTGGATTTTTTTGAAGAGGTTACTAGGAAGGTTGACGAGGGTAAAGTGGTGGATGTTGTCTATATGGACTTCAGTAAGGCCTTTGACAAGGTTCCACATGGAAGGTTGGTTAAGAAGGTTCAATTGTTAAGCATTAATATCGAACTAGTAAAAAGGATTCAGCAGTGGCTGGGTGGAAGACACCAGAGAGTAGTGGTGGATAACTGTTTGTCAGGGTGGAGGCCGGTGACTAGTGGTGTGCGTCAGGGATCTGTACTGGGTCCAATGTTGTTTGGCATATACATTAATGATCTGGATGATGGGGTGGTAATTTGGATTAGTAAGTATGCAGATGATACTGAGATAGGTTGTGTTGTGGATAATGAAGTAGGTTTTCAAAGCATGCAGATAGATTAAGGCCAATTAGAAGAGTGGGCTGAAAGATGGCAGATGGAATTTAATGCTGCTAAGTGTGAGGTGCTACGTTTTGGTAGGACTAATCAAAATAGGACATATATGGTAAATGGTAGGGCATTGAAGAATGCAGTAGAGCAGAGTGTTTTAGAAATAATGGTGCATAGTTCCCTGAAGGTGGAATCTCATGTGGATAGGGTGGTGAAGAAAGCTTTTGGTATGCTGGCCTTTATAAATCAGAGCATTGAGTATAGGAGTTGGAATGTAATGTTAAAATTGTACAAGGCATTGGTAAGGCCAAGTTTGGAGTATTGTGTACAGTTCTGGTCACCGAATTATAGGAGAGATGTCAACAAAATAGAGAGAGTACAGAGAAGATTTACTAGAATGTTACCTGGGTTTCAGCACCTAATTTACAGAGAAAGGCTGAACAAATTGGGTCTTTATTCTTTGGAGCATAGAAGGTTGAGGGGGGACTTGATAGAGGTATTTAAAATTATGAGGGAGATAGATAGAGTTGAGATGGATAGGCTCTTTCCATTGAGAGTAGGGGAGATTCAAACAAGAGGGCATGATTTGAGAGTTAGGGGGCAAAAGTTTAGAGGTAATATGAGAGGGAACTTCTTTACTCAGAGAGTGGTAGCTGTGAGGAACGAGTTTCCAGCAGAAGTGGCAGAGGCAGGTTCGATATTGTCATTTAGAGTAAAATTGGATAGCTATATGGACAGGAAAGGAATGGAAAGTTATGGGCTGAGTGCAGGTCGGTGGGACTAGGTGAGAGTAAACATTCGGCAAGGACTAGAAGGGCCGGGATGGCCTGTTTCCGTGCTGTAATTGTTATATGGTTATATGGTTACGTGTCCTCTTGTCACCATCTGAAATTCTGCCAACAGTGGTTGCATCATCAGCAAATTTATAGATGGCATTTGAGCTGTGCCTAGCCCACAAAGTCATGGGTATAGAGAGAGTAGAGCAGTGGGCTAAACACACATCTTTGGAGTGTGTCAGTGTGCATCGTCAGCGAGGAAGGGGCATTATTTCTGACCTGCACTGACTGTGGTTTTCCAGTGAGGAAGCTGAGGATCCATTTGCAGAGGGAGGTACAGGGGCCCAGGATTTGGAGCTTTTCAATCAGAACAATAGGAATGATTGTGTTAAACACTGAGCAGTAATTAATAAACAGCACCCTGACATGAGTATTTTCACTGTCTAGGTCATCCAAGGTTGCATGGAGAGCCAATGAGGTTGCGCCCACTGTTGACCTATTGTGCTGATAGACAAATTGCAGTGGTTCCAGCTCCTTGCTGAGACAGGAGTTGATTCTAGCCATAACCAACCTCTCAAAGCATTTCAACACTGTAGACATGAGTGCTACTGGATGATAATCATTAAGGCGAGGGTTCTCTCTGTTGAAAGACAATCTGATGTTGTCCTCCGAGGCAGAGATCACAGCATCATTGGGTGTTGCCGGGAATCTCTTAGCTGCAGTTTTATTCTCCATTTCAAAGCATGCACAAAAGGCATTGAGAGTGAAGCAGCACAGCCATTCATTATGTTGGGTTTCGCTTTGTAGGCAGTAATGGCTTGCCAACCCTGCCAGAGCTGACGTGCATCCGATTCCACCTCTAACCATATTCAGAATTGTTCTTTTGCTCTTGAGGTAGCCTTCCATTAGTCATATCTTATACAGGCCGGGGCACCAGATCTAGCCCTCAGCAGACTATAAGTCTCCTGGTTAATCCACGGATTTCAATTTGAGTATGTTCAGTATGTTCTCATAGGCAATCACTCATCCAGGCAAGTTTTAATGAAGTCAGTGGCGCATTCATTCAAATTTGAAGATGAATCCTTGGACACAGTCCTGTCCAACAACTCAAAGCAGTCGTGTAAGCACTCCTCTGCCTCTCTTGTCCACATCTTCTTGGTCTCACTACTGGTGCTTTGGTCTTGAGTCTCTGCCTATACTCGGAGATTAGAAGTACAGTCAGGTAATCAGACTTTCCAAAGTGTGGGTGTGTGTTGGCATGGGAAGGGCTCTTGATGTTAGCATAACAGTGGCCTAGTGTGTTGGCTCCTCTGGTTCCACATGTGATATGTACAACACAGAAGGTACAACGCTCTCATCTCATGAATTACCTAAATGATTTCTTTTGGATTCCCTCTAATGGTAACATATCCTCTCTTAAATAGGGGAACAAGATTGTGCTAGGCAAAGTTTAACAGTCCAGGATGGCTGCAGTTAGTGCCCAGAAGTGGGCCTGAGTGTAAGTGTTTCTGGCAATCGATGTCAGGAGTGAGTGCCCTGGCTGGCTGTAGTCAGCTGGAAGGCTTCATCTCTCCCAGGGCTGACAGTAAATAGAGAGTAAAGGAAACTCAGAAAGCAGTAAAAGAAATTCCACTGAGCCATTCACTAACAGACAACCTGAAGACTCCTGCCCAAAAGGAATGGCCACAGCTGTTGAACTGCTCTGGATGCCTCCGTAATTAGCATTCTCTGACTTCCATATTAGATAAAAGCGAGACTAGTTTGATGACAATAACTAGGAGATTGAGGAGCTAACTATTCATAAATGTAAGGTTTTTTTGGACTTGGATTTCAACCAAGTCTTAATGATGAGGAAAACATATCAGCAGAAACTGATAGCACTCAGATTTTCTGCTCCTCAGTCTAAGCTTCGGGACCTGCCAGAAGATCCAACAGCTAATGGCCTGAATATTAATAATTGGTAGTTAATTATCATCACATGTACCAAAATACAGTGAAAATCTTTTACTTGCATGCCATCCGGACAGAACGCTCCAGACATAAGGACATTAAGGCCGTACAGAAGAGGAAAACTGAATGCAGAATATATTTCTCTAGTTACAGAGGAAGTCCAGTGTGGGCAGACATGTAAAGTGCAAGAGCCATGATCAGGTAGACTGAGACACTGTAATCTTGTCTACTTTCAAGAAAGAAGTCCAATTCCAGTAAATACAGTGGGTCTGTTTCCGGGAGCCAGGAAAGTCATCACAAGATCACCCTTCAAATGAATCCTCCCAGTGGCTTAAGTGATCCTTGTAGATTTGCAATGTAGATTCTGTCAATTAAAAGGTAAAAATGGGCAAATGGATATGATACTCCATTGTAGGACAAACAAGAAAAATGTAGACAATGGCACAAACATTTATGCATTGCCTTTTCAAGCACACTGTCTCTGTCAACAAGGGGAATCCTTCTCAAATTCATTGCCCTCAAAAATGCATTACTATTCTTATATCTGCTAAGTAATGTTGACATGATCTGACCCCAACCAATGGGCCCATCACTGATCTAGTGCCTTCACACTGGAGCCAAGCAAGGTTGTATTACCCTTCCTGCAATCTCACCCCAACAAATTCCCTGCTGAAATGATGAAATTGCATGTTGTAGAGTTGTCAAGACACTTGTCCCTTGTTACTAAGAGAGAGAGCCTGTGGCACGTCGAACTGTCAGGTAAACAATAGTTTGTGTTGACTGCAGATCATGGCCTCCGTTTGGGTGCTTTGCTGTTGCTTGGTGGGTGGTGGGCACTGATACTTTTTTGCTGAAGTGGGTGGGCGGAGGGGGGGGTTGATGCTTCTGCTTGTGCAGGGGAGCGGGGAGAGGGGGCTTTGGGGTTATAATGTTTTTCTGCCGTTTATTCTTCTGTTTTTCATGAATGTCTGTGAAGACTAAGTACTTCAGGCTGTATACTGTACACATTCTCTGACAATAAATGGAACCATTTGAATATCAGGAGCATTGGAAATTGGAAGATGGAAAGACAAAGAGAGTTAACTTTTCAGTATGGAGACACTGCATAACACTATATATCTGTGGAACACCAATGTCTATCTTAGACAACATATTTTAAGACTTAATGTAGCCCATTATTAACATTCTTAATAGCTTCTGATGCAAAATGCATTGGACTTGTTTTCAATAGAGTCCCCTGCTCTGCTTGCTTTACACTTATGACTGTGTGGCTAAGCACAGCTCCAATGCCGTATTCAAGTGTTGATGACACCATTGTCGCATCGAATCAAAGGAGGTGATGAATCAGAATATAGGAGAGAGATTGAAAATCTGGTTGAGTGGTGTCATAACACCAACCATAAGAGGTACGAATAGAATTAGGCCATTCAGCCCATCGAGTCTGCTCTGCCATTCCATCATGACTTATCCTAGATCCCACTCAACCTCATACACCTGCCTTCTCACCATATCCTTTGATGCCCTGACCAATCAGGAAACAAACAACTTCTGCCTTAAATATACACATGGACTTGGGCTCCACTGCATTCTATGGCAGTGCATTCCACAAATTTACTACTCTCTGGCTAAAAGAATTCCTGCTTACCTCTATTCTAAAGGGTTGCCCCTAATTTTGAGGCTGTGCCCTATACTTCTCCAACTCAATGTCAGCAAGACCAAGGAGTCGATTATAGACTTCAGGAGAAGGAAGTGTGAGGTCCATGAGCCAGTCCTCATCGGAGGATCAGAGGTGGAGAGGGTTAGCAACTTTAACTTCTGAGGTCTTATTATTTTGGAGGATCTGTCCTGGGCCTAGCATGTAAGTGCAATAGCGAAGAAAGCACACCTCTACTTGTTTAGGACTTTGTGGAGATTTGGCATGACATCTGAAACTTTGACAAACTTCTATAGAAGTGTAGCGGAGAGTATCTTGACAGGCTGCATCACAACCTGTTTTCAAAACACCAATGCCTTTGAATGGAAATTCTACTAAAAGTAGTGGGTACAGCCCAGTCCATCACGGCTAAACACTTCCCAACTATTGAGCACATCTACATGAAAAGCTGTTGCAGGAAAGCAGCATCCATCGTCAGGGACCCCCACCACCCAGGGAGTGCTCTCTTCTTGCTGCTGCCAATAGGAAATAGGTACAAGAGCCTCAGGGCTCACACCACCAGGTTCGGAAACAGTTATTACCCCTCAACTATTAGGCTATTGAACCAAAAGGGATAACTTCACTTGACCCTTCAATGAAATGTTTCCACAACCAATGGACTCACTTTCAAAGATACTTCATCTCATGTTTTAAATATTTATTGCTTATTTATTTATTATTATTTCTTCTTTTGTATTTGCAGTTTGTTTTTCTACACTCTGGTTGAACACCCTAGTTGAACGGTCTTTCATTGATTCTGTAATGGTTATTATTCTACAGATTTATTGAGTATGCCCACAAAAAATAGATCTCAGGGTTGTGTATGGTGCCATACATGTAGTTTGATAATAGAATTTACTCTGTACTTTGAACTTTGAAATGAGTACTAAGTTAGCTTTCTGCACAGAGGAACAGCAGTAGATGATAAACCGACAATCACTTCTGTGTGATGATCTTGTTTATACCATTCACAAGCCCAGAGGAAGCAACTTGGATAGTTCTTTTTTCCTTGCTTCTTTTGTAGGATTTAGGGGTTAGATTACAGCAACCAGGAGGCTGAGTCACAAATACAGTGATTGATTTTTCTGCTTGGATATGACTTCACTTTGCCATAGTCGTATAAAAAGACAAAGTTAACAGGAGTGAAAAGGTGATTCATGGGTGCTTGAATGTCTGCATGGATTTAGAGGTCTGAAGGGTCTGCTTCAGTGCTGCATGGCTCTAAGAAAGGTTCATAATAAATGTCCAAGTCATTTTCTAAATGGCTATATCCACATTGACAGCGCATGCTTTCATAATGGAAAAGCCACCAATCCTGTTCAACATCAGCTGCGTCTGGAGTAGCTGCTGCAGTTATTGATATTCATTGCTGGACATTACAGAAGCTGATGCCCATAGCTTCTCTTTGGTGGCTAATGGTACAGCATTAGTGGGTGCTTGTGATAATAATATGTCACATGAGGTACAACAAAGTGGCTTTTGTCACTGGTATTTCAGTGTAACATTACAAGTCCCTTACAAATCCTCTTGAGCAGAGGTACAATCTGGTGCCAATTTCATTATTAAACCTGACTCTAGAACACACTTAGAACAGTACAGCACAGGGACAGGATCCTCATTCCACAATATTGTCTTCAGTCATCCCCAAACTCCTATCTATTTTGTGACATATTGTCTGGGTTGGTCTGAATGAATCATGCTTCCTTTAGCTCTTTACTAAACTATCTTTTCTCTAGTCACTACCTCTAATGTACAATGGAATACCCAATTATGTAAGCATCTGTTCAAACATCCTCCCAGATAATGTGATGGCCTGCTGTGTATAATGTGATCTACATTTAAATATTCCCTTTGCTCTTAGTTATTTCGCGGTGAAAATCTGTGTGAGATTTAGAAATATTTCTGGCAACTCAAATTGGTATTTCATCCTTTGCCATAATATTTTATGAAACTCCTTTCTTGGACTGGGTGTTTTAATTGCTTTTGACCTCTTTTGTAAAAGGCAAGATTCTTGATTTTCTTCATCATTTCTATTTCAATTAAAATTAACAGAAAGAAGAAAATATTTGACTCTCATGTTCTTCTGTATTTTGACCAGCAGAGGGAACACTGTTACAATTAAATGAGGCAATATCATCCCCAAAGCAGCGAAGTTGACAAAAAATTTTTAATGAAACAGCAGAAGAATGAGGTGTGCGGACAATGGTTTCATTACTGCGAACCAACAGACGGAATCTTACAAGATTATCACTATTCTCCTGGCAACAGAATTAAAGAGAAACAGCAATGAAAGAGATTTCCAGATTCACTGCTGTATGAAAGGTGGTACAGAACAACAGTGGCATTACATTCATTGGATCAGAATCAGAATCAGTTTTAGTATCACTGACATATGTATGCCATGAAATTTGTTGTTTTGTGCAACAGTTCCAATATGTTTCAATAGGTACATTTAATGTCAGAGAAATGTGTACAATATACATCCTGAAATTCTTTTTCTTCACAAACATCCACGAAAACCAAGGAATGCCCCAAAGAATGAATGACAGTTAAATGTTAGAACCCCGAAGCTCCCTA
The DNA here is from genome assembly GCF_030028105.1 of Mobula birostris. Classification (NCBI taxonomy): domain Eukaryota; kingdom Metazoa; phylum Chordata; class Chondrichthyes; order Myliobatiformes; family Myliobatidae; genus Mobula; species Mobula birostris. Next base: position 156,495,306 of record NC_092373.1, read on the forward strand.
GCTCCCCCCCACACAAATAAGCAGCAGCAAAATGGCACCCCCCATCAGCAAAAAAGCATCTGCACCCTCCACCGAGCACTCAAGCATGCAGCAAAGCATCATTAAAGACACAGACTTTCAGTTCCATGAAGACTACTTGTTCACCTGGTAATTTGACATACCATAGGCTCTCTCTCTCTCTCCCCCTAATAAGGGAAAAAGAGGTGTCCCCATTTCACAGAAAGAGGAGAGACAAAACACAAAATCTCACTGATTTATGGTGCTAAAAGTCTGTGTATAGCTTTTTTCAGGCTTCATGCCCAAAGAACTTGGATCTTTGGCCGCACAGCTAGCAGTCAGCTTGCTGCTTTCGACCTTCCGTGTACTCCCACAACACATCAGGTGGTGGCACTGACATTGAATCCACCCACCTCCAGAGCCGCGAAAATCTGACACCCTGAAGGTGCGCTTGTCTTCCAGGCCGTGTCCTTGGCATATCGAAAAGCGGCCAGTTGTAAGGCCTCGAGAGCAGGTCCCATTTCTGCAAAGGGCCGAAGTCAGTGTGTAACTCCAGGTCAAGGTCTTCAAAAGAACCTTGAAGAGGGAAAAGTAGAGATATTAAAGATAGAAATAGAGCTGTTTCTGAAGATGCAAGCAAAGGAGTTGCCATTAGATGTCATCATCCTAAGCTCCACCCTCAGTGTAATACATAAAATATACGATAAATTACTATAAGAAATATATATAAAATTAAATTAGTAGTATAAAAGGAGAGCAAAAATAGTGAGGTAATGTTCACAGGCTCATCGTCCTTTCATTGTCCTCTGCTAATAGCAGAGAAGAAGAAGTTGTCCCTTAAATGTTGAGTGTGTGCCTTCTGACTCTTATACCTCCTCTCTGATGATGGTAATTAGAAGAGAGCTACTCCTGCATTATGGGGGTCCTTAATGATGGATGCTGTCTTTTTGAGGTATCACCTTTTGAAGATGTCCTCGATGATAGGGGGGTTAGGGCCCATGTTGGAGCTGGCTGAGTTTACAACTCTTTGCAGCGCTTTCTAATACTGTGCAGTGGCCCCTCCTTATCAGACGTTGATGCAGTCAGGTACATCTGTAGAGCTTTGCTGGACTCTTTTGTGACATACAAAACCTCCTCAAACTCCGAACGAAATATAGCTGCTTTTGCGTCTTTTTTGTAGCTGCATTGATATATTGGGTCCAAGTTAGATCCTCAGTGATATTGACACCCAGGAACTTGAAATTGCTCACTGTTTCCACTTCTGATCCCTCTTTGAGGACTGGTTTGTGTTTCCTTGTCCAACAATTTCTGAAGTCCACAATCAGTTCTTTAGTCTTAATGCTGTTGAGTGCAAGGTTGTCGCTGCGACACCACTCAACTAACTGATATATCTCCCTCCTGTTTGCCCCTTCATCTCCATCTGACATTCTAGCAATAATGGTTGTATCAACAGCAAATTTGTAGAGGACATTTGAGCTCTACCTAGTCATAGAGTCATCGGTTTAGAGAGTAGAACAGTGGGCTAGGCATTCAGCCTTGAAGGAGGCAGCACTGGTTGTCAGTGAAAGGAGATGTTATTTCGGATGCACACTGACTGGACTGTGGGCATATGATTAATGCTAATTATATAAGGGATTGCCCATGATATAATTAAACATAGTTCAGAGATCAGCTCTATACTGGGCACTCTAATTGGACATTGATGAGGCACTGCATTTGGCAATTAAAAAGGTTTGTGAAGAATATATTTTTCAACTTATCCTTAGAGACTACGTGGGAAACCTGAAGACCACTTGTGGCCTTTGAGAAAGCAACAGTACTAATGTGGCATTCTTGATTTAAATCACTCTTTTAATTTTAGTAACTGGTTGGTTCTCAACTTCAAGGTTCTAAGCTCTGAAACAATCTTCCCTAAACCCTTGGTCACACCACCATTTACCCTCTTTTATGCACATTTTATTCCATATCACTACTTTAACCACTTGTCAATGACCAGTGGTTAAAGTAGTGATATGGAATAAAATGTGCATAAGTATATACAGTAAATACCAGCATGTACTTACAATGTAAACAGCATTATAAAAAATGGTTTAAGGTGTTTACAGGGCAGTAGATAGAGAGGTGTGGTGGAGGAACTAACTAGAATGGTTGATCAGGTTGACTGCCTGGGGGAAGAAACTTTTCAGAAGGCATGAAGTTTTTATTTTAATAGTCCTATAATGCTTTCCAGAAGGGAGCTTTTGGGAAAGGCAGTTTGCAGGCTGGATAGTGTCCGCAATGATTTTTCCTGCCTGTTTCTTTGTCCTGGACACATACAGGTCCTGCAGTAAATAGAGACTGCAGCCAATGACCTTTTCTGCTGACCTAAGAGTTTGCTGTAGTTTGGGTATATTGTGAGAGAATGCTGCAACCCACCAGACAGGATTAGAGATGCTCACTAATGATGGCAGTACAGAATTGTCCCAGGAATTCCCGGAGAAGATGGAACTTTACCCTTTGCCAAATGAAATGCACCCTCTGCCAAGCTTTTTTTTTGCCAATGGAGGAGATATGGTTCTCCCACATGAGGTCCTGCGAAATAATGATGTTCAGGAACCTGAATGTTGCAACAGTGCGTACTATGGCATCACACACACAAAATACTGGATGAACTCAACAGGTCAGGTAGGAACTAAGGAAGTGGGATAACATTTCAGGACTGGAGAGGAAGGGGGAAGGAAGAGGGACACCAGGGGAGGTGTTAGGCAGGTGAGGAGAAGATTTAAAAGGCCAGTGTGGGGAATAGAAGCAGAGGGAAGGGGAGGGCAAAAAAGTTACCAGAAGGAAAAATTGATGTTCATGCAAATAGATTGGAGAATATGAGGGAATCTGAGGTATTGCTCCTGCACCCTGAGAGGGGCTTCATTGTGGTAGAAAGATGACATGTCTGAACAGGAATGAGGACAGGAACTAAAAGTGTTGATCACTGGGAAATTCCACTTAAGTGGATAGAGCAGAGATGCTCGAGCTCGACAAAGTGGTCCCCCATTTACATCGTGTTTCACCGATACAGAGGAGGATGCATCAGGAGCACCAGATATATTAGACAACACCAGCAGATTTGCAGGTGGAATATTGCCTCACCTGGAAGAACTGTTTGAGGCTCTGATTTGGAAGTGAGGGAGGAGGAGAACAGGCTGGTATAGCATTTTTGTTATTGCAGGGATATGTGCCGGGAGGGAGATTAGTGAGGAAGAACAGATGGACAAGGGAATCATGGAGGAGGAAGTGGAAGGGGGGAGGTAAAGACGTGTTTGGTGTTAGGATCTTGTTGAAGATGGTCCAAGTTGTGGTGAATGATGTGATGCATGCAGAGGCTCATGGGGTGGTAGTTGAGGACAAAAGGGATTCTATCCCTGTTAAGGCAGTGGGAACAACAACTGTAGAGTTGCTGATGATGAGTTGGTGGAGTGGGTGACTTTCTCCCAAAGCCAAAATGCAACTCCTACATTTTAAGAGCATTCGCCAGGACACTAGCTTGTTTATTTCCTGGTGATATTTTGGACACATCTCCTCTGGTGATTAGTCCAATAATAGTGGTGTTGCCCACAACTTTATCATTTTAACTGATGGATCACTGGAGACACAGTCATTGGTGTATAGGGAAACTAGGTGAGGGGAGAGAACACACCCTTCTTGATACTGAGCATACTGTGTGCAAACTGATGGGTGGGTAATGAAGGTAGCTTCTTCACTGAGATGGGTAATGTAAAAAGTGAAAGCCCTGCTATTGTTATAGTTATCAGGGTAGCTACTCAATCATTGTGTCTATTCTCATCACCTTGCTATTTAAGTGAGGCAGATATCGCACTTTGCAAAGACATGCAACATGCACTGTATACAATAGTAGCAGTTTGTCAGTATACAAATACCTCTCAAAGTCCAACCCTACGTCCTCACCATGAGAGGTAGAAATGGGTAAGGCTGAACAACAGGTTTCGAATAAAGCTGTACAGGCCAATCCCCTGCACAGTAGATACAATGGATTGCAGAAGCATTAATGAACTCCAAACATGCCATCGATTTCAGAGTATGATGGAGACTGGAGGTTATCGAAGTCCACTGGGAGTTAACAGCCCAACTTAACTTAACTTAGTATCTAAATGGAAAGAAAGTAAGCTATGAGCCAATCATAGAACATAGAAATCTACAGCACATTACAGGCCCTTCAGCCCACAGTGTTGTGCTGGCCATGTAACCTACTCTAGAAACTGCCTAGAATTTCCCCACTGCATAGCCCTCTGTTTTCCTTAGCTCCATGTACCTATCTAAGTGTCTCTTAAAAAACTCTATTGTATCTGCCTCCACCACCGTCACTAGCAGTGCATTCCACGCATCCGCCACTCTCGGTGCAAAAAACTTACCCCTCACATCCCCTCTGCACCTACTTCCGATCACCTTAAAACCATGTCCCCTCATTTCAGCCCCGGGAAAAAGCCTCTGGCTATCCACACAATCAATGCCTCTCATCTCCTTCGAGCGACAGAGGATGAGAGGTGACCAGATAGAGGTGTATAAGATGACGAGGAGCATTGATCGTGTGGATAGCCAGAGGCTTTTTCCCACGGCTGAAATGGCTAATATGAGGGGGCATGGTTTTAAGGTGCTTGGAAGTAGGTGCAGAGGGGATGTGAGGGGTAAGTTTTTTGCACCGAGAGTGGCGGATGCGTGGAATGCACTGCTAGTGACGGTAGTGGAGGCAGATACAATAGGGTCTTTTAAGAGACTCTTAGATAGGTACATAGAGTTTAGAAAAATAGCGGGCTATGCAGAGGGGTAATTCTAGGCAGTTTCTAGAGTAGGTTACATGATTATTGTGGGCCAAAGGGCCTGTAATGTACTGTAAAATTTATATGGTCTATGTTCTTTCATCTTATACACCTCTCTCAGTTCACCTCTCATCCTCCATCGCTCCAGGGAGAAAAGGCCAAGTTCACTCAACCTGTTCTCATAAGGCACACTCTCTAATCCAGCAACATCCTTGTAAATCTCCTCTGCACTTTTTCTATAGTATCCACATCCTTCCTGTAGTGAGGTGACCAGAACTGAACAGCAGACATCCCATCCTGCAAAAACTCATTTCAGGGAGGTAGCACCATCAAATTGCGGGAGTCTTCCGGGAGAGGTGGGATGTCTGCAATACAGTAGCTCCTTAGCAGCTGGCCAGCTAGTTTAAATAACGTTAGCTATGTTAATGAACGAATGACACCTGTTAAACTCACCTCAACATGTCTTTTACAGTCTTAACCCACCATGGGTAATAGAAAAGTCATTGTTGCAAACAATGCAGCGAGCAACACTGACATTATTTTGACCCCTATTAGGCAGGGGTACACTTTAGTGTAGTCCTGGGTGAGGTACGTTTTATATATTTTTTTGGAACACTCTGCCATGGCGTGCTCTCGCTTGCTCGCTCTCTCTCCCTCTCTGGCTCACTCGCTCTCTCTCGCTCTCTCTCACGCTCTCGCTTGCTTTCTCTCTCGCTCTTTCTCGCGCGCGCGCTCTCAAAAAAAAAATTTGATTTCCGTGTTATTGTATATAATTTGCGGGCATCAGGGAGCCACCATTAATATGCGGGAGACTCCCGGAAGTTCCGGGAGAGGTGGGATGACTGGAACAGAGTAATCCAAGTGGGGTCTAACTAAGGGCTTATATAATTGTAACATTACCTCCTGGCTCTTGAACTCAGTCCCACAGTTGATGAAGTTCAACACACCATACACCTTCTTAACAACATTGTCAACCTGCGCAGCAGCTTTGAGTGTCCTATGGACACAGACCCCAAGATCTCTCTGATCTTCCACACTGCCAAGAGTCTTACATTTAATACTATATTCTGTCTTCATATTTGACCTACCAAAATGAACCTCATTACACTTATCTGTGTTGAAATCCATCTGCCACTTCTCAGCCCAGTCCTGCATCCTATCGATGTACCACTGTAACCTTTGACAACCCTCCAGACTATCCACAACACCACTAACCTTTGTGTCATCAGCAAACCTACTAACCCACCCTTCTATTTCCTCATCCAGATCATTTATAAAAATCGCAAAGAGGAGGGGTCCCAGAACAGATCCCTGCAGAACACCACTGGTCACTGTCCTTCATGCAGAATACGAACCATCTACAACCACCCTTTGCCTTCTGTGGGCAAGCCAGTTCTGGATCCACAAAGCAAGGTGTCTACTTGGATCCCATGCCTCCTTACTTTCTGAATGAGCCTTGCATGGGGTACCTGCCTCACTGAATGCCTTACTGAAATCCATATACATTACATCCACTGCTCTACCTTCATCAATGTGTTTTGTTACCTCCTCAAAGAATTCAATTATGCTCATGAGGCATGACCTGCCCTTGACAAAGGTTGACAAAAGGCCTGTAATGAGCTGTAGATTTCTATGTTCTATGTCTCTCCAAATGCTTATAAATCCTGCCTCTCAGGATTTTCTGCAACAACTTGTCTACTACTGAAGTAAGACTCACAGGTCTATAATTTTTTGGGTTATCTCTAATCCTTTTCTTGAACAAGGGATCAACATTTGTAAGCCTCCTATCCTCCAGTACTTCTCCTGTCCCATTTGATGATACAAAGATTGTCGTAAGAGGCTCAGCAATCTCCTCCCTCGCCTCCCACAGTAGACTGGGGTACATCTTGCCCAGTCCCGGTGACTTATCTAACTTAATGCTTTTGAAAAGCTCCAGCACATCCTCTTTCTTAATGATTATATGCTCAAACATTTCAGTCTGCTGTAAGTCATCCCCACAATTGCCAAGGTCCTTTTCCATGGTGAATACTGAAAGAAAGTATTCATTAAGTACCTCTGCTACCTTCTCTAATTACATGCACACATTTCCACTATCGCTCCTGATTGGTCCTATTCTCATAGTTCATCCTTTCACTCTTCAAATATTTGTAGAATTCCTTGGGGTTTTCCTTAATCCTTCTCTCCAAGGCCTTCTAGCACTCCTAATTTTGTTTTTATCTCGTTCCTGGAAACCTTGTAATTTTGTAGAACTCTAACAGTACCTAGTTTCTTGAACCTTTCATAAGCTTTTCTTTTCTTCTTAACTAGATTTTCTACATCCTTTCAGCACCATGGTTCTTTTACCCTACCATCCTTTCCCTGCCTCAATGGAACATATCGATGCAGAATGCCAACATTTGCCACATTTCTGCCATGCATTTCCCTGAGAATATCTGCTCCCGATTTATGCTCTTAAGTTCCTGCTTAATAGCATCATATTTCCCCATATCCCAATAAAATGTTTTCCCAAATTGCCTGCTCCTATCCCTCTCTAGTGCTATGATGAAAGAGAAGAGTTGTGGTCACTCCCTCCAAAATGCTCTCCCACCGAGAGATCTGACACCTGACCAGGATAATTTCCCAATACCAGATCAAGTACAGCCTCTCCTCTAGTTGGCTTATCTACATATTGCGTCAGGAAACCTTCCTGAACACACCTAACAACCTCCAACCCATCTAAACCCCTTGCTCTAAGGAGATGCCAGTCACTATTAGGAAAGTTAAAATCTCCCATCACAACAACCCTAATATTATTGTACCATTCCAGAATCTGCCTCCCTATCTGCTCCTGAAAGTCCCTGTTACTATTAGGGAGTCTATAAAAAAACACCCAGTAGAGTTATTGCCCCCTTCCTCTCTGACTTCCACCCACACTGACTCAGTAGATAATCCCGCTATGACTTTCTGCAGTGTGACACTATTCCCAATTAGCAGTGTCATGCCCTTACCTCTTTTGCCTCCCTACCTGTCCTTTTTGAAACATCTAAAGCCTGGCACACTCATCTGCCCCGAGACATCCAAGTCTCTGTAATGGCCACAACTTCATAGTTCCACATATTGATCCATGCTCTAAGTTCATCCGCCTTGTTTATGATATTCTTTGCATTAAAATAGACACATCTCAAACAATCAAGCTGAGTGCATCTTTGCTCTAATATCTGCCTCTCCTTCCTCACAAACTCCTTACAAGCTGTCTCTACTTGTGCGCCAACTGCCGCATCCTCTGTCCCTTCACTTCAGTTCCCACCTCCCTGGCAAATCTAGTTTAAGCCATCCCCAATAGCATTAGCAAACATTCCCTGTAGGATATTGGTTCCCCTTGGATTCAAGTGCAACCCATCCTTTTTGTACAGGCCACTCCTGCCCCAGAAGAGGTCCCGATGATCCAGAAATCTGAATCCTTGCCCCCTGCTCCAATCTCTCAGCCATGAATTTACCTGCCACCTCATTCTATTCCTATCCTCACTGTCACATTGCACAGACAGCAATCCCAGGATTACTATCCTTGAGGTCCTGCTTCTCAGCTTCCTTCCTAACTCCCTGTATTCTGCTTTGAGGATCTCCTCACTTTTTCTAACTTTGTCGTTGGCACCAATATGTACCCCAACCTCTGGCTGCTCATCCCCCATTTTAGGATATTGTGGATGCGTTCAGAAACATCACAAATCATAGAAGGATCTTCTGCATAATGATGAATTGATTGAAGACCTTGAGGAATGGACAGATAAAAAGTAGTGACATCATAGGTATCAACAAAGGAAATAGAAATAATAATTTCAGCTCCACTATTAGCATCTGGTGGAGGAACTCAGTGAGTCCAGCAGCATCCGTGTGGGGTTGCGGGATGAACTGTCTGCTTCGGGAATGAGAATGGAGAGGTAAGATAAGCCAGTGGAACAAGTACTGGGGGAGTGGTGAAACAGGAGCTAATGGATGTTCATTCCCGGCCCCTGATGTACCACTCCAACTTTTCTCTTTATTCCTCTCCCTTCTCAGTCCTCAGTCAGAGTTCTGACCCAAAACATCGACAATTCTTGTCCTCCCGTAGATGCTTCTCAACCTGCTAGGTTCAACAGCAGATCATTTGATGCTCCAGATTCCAACGTCTGCAGTCTCCTGTGTCTCCATCCCTACAGCAGCACTGGAAGATATAAGACCACATTTACATCCAGCAACTTGTAAAACTGATGAATTTCTAAACTAAACTTGTTCCCAATACTCTGAAGCTGAAAATAACTGACAAAACTGCATTGAATTAACTAGTCAATGCCAATTGTTATAGTTCCAAAATGTGACAATACCATCTACTGTATCTCTGTGGTAATTATAAGGTCTGTCTGAGAATAGCAGTTGATGATCAACTGCTTACCTTAAATAAGGAGTTATGTGCAGAACGAGGGACTAAGATTCTAACAAACTCAACTTCTCCCATGTGTATATCTGGGCGAGGTGAATGAACACTCTAAAAGGTTGCATAGTGGAGTAAATTTGGCCCCTAAAATCTCTGACCATCACATTTCTCAATGTCTCTGTTACCAAGGTAATTATTGATTCCACCACAAAGGGTTCCGGCCTGAAACGTCAACCGATCTTTTCCACGGATGCTGCCCGACCCGCTGAGTTCCTCCAGTGTGTTGTGAGTGTTGCTTTGACCCCAGCATCTGCAGATTATTTTGTGAGCACAAGAGAATGCTTGAAGGAATTTTTCAGAAGCTGTATAGAAATCATCTCAAATTGAAATGGAACAAATGTGATTTCTTGTAAGATGAGATCATGTATCTGTGTAACTGTGGATGAAAAAGTGCTGCAGACAATCTTGTGAGGTTCCAGTTGGATCTTACCACAATATTCATCCATCCACATCAATTACTGAAGAAGGCTGAAGCCATGGTGAAGGCATGAAATACATTGGAGGGTATACTGTATTCTAAATATAAGATAAGCCTCAGCAAGGTGTCATTCTTTGTCTATTGCAGTTTCAAACAAGGCACAGACTTTCCTGAGATGTATATAACAATATTTGAACTTTCACTGCTCTTGTTCATGAAGTGGAACAGATGCAGTCAGAAACCATGCTCCTCACATGTTTACAATAGCAAGGTGCTAAAGAAGGCATTTTCTGTTGTCTTTGGCATTAGTCATTTACAGGAATTCTTATTCTGACAATCCTGTACAATTGTAATAAAGATAAGCCTTAGTTAGCCATTTTCAGGCTGAATGTACCCATTCCTGTCAGAACATTTTTTAAATATGTGCAGTTATTGCTTAGCTAAATTGCCTGAAACCTGTAATTTTAACTCTGCTTCTCTTTCTAGATTATCCCTGATCTGCTGGATGTTTTGAACATTCTCTGGTTTTATTTAAATGAAAATCTACTGCTTAGAGATAAATTAAATTTCTGATTGACTGAAGATATTTTTCAGGAAAAGCTCTTATATTGGTAATTAGGAATTCCATACACTCACCATGACAATTTGCCAAAGTACACTATTAAAAGGGAAAACCTTTATTTCAGTCCTGGCTGTTGTATACTGGATGTAACAAATAGATGAGAGTTAATAAGAAGGGCAAGGTTAGGACTCATTATCTCACTTAAAATAAATGATTAGAAAAAAATGAAGTGTTAATCACCAAATGATACACAGAAGCTATGATAGCAGAAATAGTCAGCTTTTATGTATACAGTATTTAACTCACATATAGAAATATTGCTTGATAAAGCTGAATTCTATTCTTGGCTCAACCGTTAAGCAACTCACCAGTAATCCTTGTAGGGAAAGGTCCAGCAATAGGATTAGATTAGGATATTAACAGAATTACACGTGGCTATGAATTTTTGTTCATTCATGGGCTGAGAGTATCTCCTACAGAGCCAAGATCTATTATCCATTCCTAATTGATCTTGAGGAAGAAGGACGTACAACAAGGACAAAGACAACAGATACATTGTAATGCCATCACCTGCCGTTTCTCCTCCAGATCATTCACTATCCACTGTTAGAGTATGGTCATCACAAGGACTATAGGAATTTATGATAGCAGCTTTTTGTCATTATTCTAAGACAATTAAAATTATAGAGTCATAGATTCAATAAACATGGAATAAACATGGACCTTTCAATCCAACTGGTCCATGCCGACCAAGATTCTCATCTAAACTACTCCCATTTGTCCGTGGTTGACAATTATAGACAGATAGTAAATAATGGTTTTACATTGATATTCTAATCTAATCATGGAATATAAACAGAAAAAAGGTGAGAGAAAATATGGAAAAGAAAGAATAGAAGCCTAAATGGAGGAAGGTATTATTAGAAAAATAATTATAGAAAAAAATAATTGCACATATGTTAAACCAAGACTTTTCCCATGAGCAGGACCACAGGATATCAATTTCGTATCAACAACATTGACAACAGAAATTAGGTCTCAGTTTCTCTCTCTCATATTGGTCCAGAATTCTGTCACACAGATTCCTTAACAGTGGGCCTGATCCAAATGTTTTGGCACATTTTCTGAGCTTTTATGCATTGGTTGCTCATTTTCTTACAGCAGTATGAGTAATTATTGCATGTGTCAACATCAGCCAGATTGTGCGCTCGTTTGATCAAAATAATTCACATCATTCAATATGATCATTTTGACTATATTTTAAAATATGATTAACTTCCAATAAATTGAAATCCTGCAATTCTAGTGGTTCTATAAAGTAAACCACTCTCATGTGCAGTGCAGATAAATAGCAGATTTATTGTTAGGCATTCCTTGTACAGAGGGGAACAATTAAACTGCTTCAAATTTGCTTTAATAGCACACACATTTAGCACTGGAAACCAAGTGATACAAACACTTTATTGGGCTTGATTCAATCTATTCTGCATCTTAATTGTTCATTTAATTACTGATTTTCCACTTGGATAATAATGCTTAATGCCTGTGATTAATTGATAGCAAAAATTTAACGCAGTAATCATAGCCGAAGCTCATTTTCTATGAGTACCAACTGCACGCAACCAAAGACGTGTGAAATCTGAATATAAATTACACAAAAAATTTGCAGAGATTTACTTAAAAAAGTAATTACAGCTAGATTTTAAGTGTAAAGATTTTTGCAGCATACCAACTTCAGCCAAGCAATCACCAGGAGCTGCAATAATTTTCCACTGAGAGTTCATGCCAGCAGAAGGAACGGCAGGCGTTTCTGTTCCCTGGATCCATGGCGCCAGCTGATTTCTCAGAATCAACCTCACGTCTAACCACCCACATAATAAAGACCTCATTCGAAGAAGACAAATTATTACTTAAAATAACAGGATATCCAACAATTTTTATTTCATCACTTATTCAAAAGCCCTGAGGTAGAGAGTATGAAATTACTTGTTTCTGTTCGGTTCAGGAGATTTAAAATTTAAGTTAGCCTCAGTAATGACCAAAGACCAATTGCAATGTGGCAGGTTAGGAATCAATGTCAACACTAATAATTGCAAAGATGTCACCTTAAAGTCATTCTTGTATTTGGTATCTTTTCTGGTGAGAAATGTTGGCATTTACAGTAGGTGGTAAATTTTGGCCTAATGTTCATAATGTCCAATGTGTTGATGGTCTTCAACTCTGTTTTCCTCTCAAAACTAATCAATAAGCTCCAAGACCTAGGCCTCAATAATACTGTCTTGTGCAACTGGATCCTCAATTTTCTTACTTGCAGATCACAGTCAGTTTGAATTGGGAACAACATCTCCTACACAATCATCATCAGCACAAAGCTGTGTGCTTAACCCCCTGCTCTACTCGTTTTCTACTTATTACTGTGTGGCTAAGCACAGATCCAATGCCATATTTAAGTTTGCTGATGAAACCACTGTTGTTGGCCAGATCAAAGAAGATGATGAATCAGCATATAGGAAAGAGATTGAAAATCTGGTAGAATGGTGCCACAACAACAGCCTCTCACACAACATTAGCAAAATCAAAGAGCTTATTATTGACTAGAGGAGTAGGAAACTGGAAGTCCATTCACGAGTCCTCATCAGAGGATCCGAGGCAGAGATGGTCAGCACCATTAAATTCCTTGGCATTATCATTTCAGAGGATCTGTCCTGGGCCCAACACTTAAATGCCATTAGAAAGAAGTCACAGCAGCGCCTCTACTTTCTTAGAAGTTCGCAAAGTTTTGCATGTCATCTGGAAAAGTTCTACAGGTGTGCAGAGGAGCAGATACTGACTGGTTGCATCACAGCCTGGGATGGGAACACCAATGGCCTTGAACGGAAAAGCCTACAAAATGTAGTGGATACAGCCCAGTCCATCACAATTAAAGCCCTTCCCACCATTCAGCACATCTACAAGGAGTGCTGCTGCAGGAAAACAGTGTCCATTATCAAAGAGGCCCACCATCCAAACCATGATCTTTTCTTGCTACTGCCATCTGAAAGGAAGTACAGGAGCCTTAGGTCCCATTCCATTAGGTTAAGGAACAATTATTACTCCTCTTGAATAAGAGTGGATAACTTCACTCACCCCAACACAACCTAGGGACTCACTTTCAATGACTCTATAACTCACACTCTCAATATTTATTACTTATTTATTATATTTTTCTCTTTTTTGTATTTGCACTATTTGTTGTCTTGCACATGGGCTGATCGATAGTCTTTGCTGTGTGCAGTATTTCATTGATTCTATTGTGTTTCTTTCTATCTACTGTAAATATCCACAAGAAAATGAAAAACAGTGTAGTATATAGAGACATAAATGTACTTTGATAATAAGTTTACTTTGAACTTTTGAGAGAAGCCCACCAGAATCATTCCAGAAGCACACCATAACCCCAAAGGAAAGTTTCTCCAACATGACAATAACGTTACCACATTTCAGATGATGAGTAAGCTGTCTTTCATGTGACATTAAACAATTTAAGGAATTGATGAAGGGTTTTGGTCTGAAATGTCAATTGTTTACTCTTTTCCATAGATGCTGCCTGACCTGCTGAGTATTTCCACCATTTTGTGTGCATTGTTCTGGATTCCCAGCATCTGCTGAATCTCTTGTGTTCAGATATGTACTTATTTTTTTTCTCTAATCGTTCCCCATTTCAATTAATAAAATAACTCACTTCTGATAGGTGGTATGGAAGAAAAGACTTCAGTTGGTTCATTTAGTTATAAAATTCCCAAGTTAAACAAAATGTCAAATCTAGAATGCTAGTGTGGTGTTGCTCTTAAATGATTAGCTTTGTTTGCAATACATTCAGGACTCTGCCTTTTCCAAACAATTGACCTAACTCCACCATAATTTAGAGGGACAGCCAACTTTTAAAGAGGGGGTGTAAATAAAAATCAAGTAATGAAACTGTAAATGATAAAATGCTGGAATTCAAGAAATGCTTATTTTAGAGATGTTCTAACAGGATTTCCATTCTACTCTTTTCCCTTACTTACTCTCAATGGTTTCTGCTTCACTTCTTGTTTTTGATGAAGTGTTGAGTCATACTCGCCCCATTGCCATATATCTTTCCTCATCAAATGTCTGAAAGGCTCCAAAACCTTTATGCCTTAGTGTCCATCTTTTAAAGACATTCCCATTATTGAAAAGGTTTTCTTAGGAGGATCACTGGCCTGAAACAATAGTTCTGTTTCTCTCTCCACAGATGCTGTCTGGGCAGTAGGGTATCTTTAACATATTCCCACTTCATCAAAGGGGAAAAGTGGCGAATACAGATATACCAACATGCTGTACTCTCTTCTGGTAGAATGACTTCCTAACTGAGAACCTCCTTGTGAGAGCACCCAGTCATAAGCACTGTCATCTTCAATTACAACATTGTTATTTAAAACCGTGGTGTATTTGCATTTAAATGAGTAATAATAACCATGTGCAAATGTGATCTAATAACATAATCATACTTGTGACAGATGCATAAGGGCTAGCTAGGTATTGGATTTTAACAAAGACTGCCTATTGATTTATTGGTTTATTATTGTCAGGGTGGGCACGTGGCCAAGTGGTTAAGGCATTGGACTAGCTACCTGAAGGTCGTGAGTTCAAGCCGCAGCCGAGGGAACGTGTTGTGTCCTTGAGCAAGGCATTTAATCACACATTGCTCAGCGACAACACTGGTGCCAAGCTGTATGGGTCCTAATGCCCTTCTCTTGGACAACATTGGTGTCGTGGAGAGGGGAGACTTGCAGCATGGGCAACTGCTGGTCTTCCATACAACCTTGCCCAGGCCTGTGCACTGGAGAGTGAAGACTTTCCAGGCGCAGATCCATGGTCTCGCAAGACTAACGGATGCCTTTACTTTATTGTCAGATATACTGAAATACAGTGAAACTCTTAGTCTGGATGTAATCCATACAGTCCATTCCGCACATCAAGGTAGTAAAAAGGGAGAAGAGAATGCTGAATAAAGTGGTACCTTTTCAGAAAACGTGCAGTGCAGGTAAAAATATATAATGCAAGGGGCACAACAAAGTAAATCAGGAGATGATGAGTTCATTTTTAGCATATGAGGAGTCTATTGAAGAGTCTGGTAACAGTGAGATAGAAACTGCTCGGGCCTGCTGATTTGTGCTCTCAAGCTTTTATATCTTCTGCCCAGTGGGAGAGAAGGAGAGGAGGCTTGGTTTGGACGGGTCCTTGGTTATCCAAAGCAACAGGAAGTGTAGACAGAGTCTAATATTAAACTGGGTTGTGTTCAGAACTCGCTGCAATTTCTTGCAGTTCTGAGCAGAGCTGATACCAGATCAAGTTGTGATGCACCCAGATAGGATGATTTCCATAGTGCATATGTTGTGAAGCTCTTGGCTCTCATTGAATTTACTCACAAGCCACACAACAGTAGCATGCAGCACTACTAACATTCACTACACATGCATTGTAGTGACTTCGAGAAAGTCAGGTATTCTAAAGTGCTTTGGAGAAATGTTATGAAACAAAATTTGCAACTAAGCAACATGAAGAAACATAGCACTGACCAAGAGCTTGATCAAGGAGACAGCTCTTATGGAGGATCTTAAAGGAGAATAAGGGGTAGAATGTCAATGTGCAGTTTAGGAAGACTTTAGATTCATATCAGTTGGAAGAACAGAACTGAACAATGGACAACTGTAACCTGGGATATATCAAAGTATACATTCACACTAGACTCACAATGCCTCATGCCCTCTCAGTTAATCTGGAGCTCATCACTCATGCTCGCATTTTGTGCAATAAACCCAAAAACCTCTCAACCCACATATCTATATGTAACACTTAGGCTTGGCCAGCACATGTTTGTCTAAGGGAAGACAGCCTCTGGCCCAGCCAAACTGCGAAATCTTGTTTGTGTGGATGCTGCGTGATGTGTTGCCCAGTTACAAATCCCAACCGCCAAATATCAGACAGTACCCCATATGCAATTAAATGAGTGAACTTTATAAATCTTAATCTGACTATATGGTTAGAAAAGAAAATAAAAAGAAAAAGGGCTCATTTTAATGAAACAGTCTAATGTGCACTTTGGAGCTCACAATTTCATCCAATCGCTTCCCATCGACCTCCTCCGAATGTCACCGACCTTCAGACCCTCGCTCCTAGTCCACTCCATCTGGCAGTCTACCAACTCTCACCACTCATGTCTTCTCCGTTCATCTCTCGCCGACAAAAGACCGTAAAATCTCTGCTCCCAGACCCACAAGGAAGATCAACGTGCCACTCATTGGCTAACATACATTCCAAAGTCCCCATTATCTCTAATCATAACCCAAACATTGCTGCTACAGAGAAACCATTACCTTAGCAGTGAAACATTGCAGAGAGGCCATTTCATTGGCAGTGAAACCTTACAGAGCGTTACAAATACGTTGTCTATTTAACTTTGTTTTTTTCCACTTTGCGTCATTTCTTTTAGTATTGTTTAGTCATGCACTGCTGTTACTCCACTCAGCAGTTTTTTTTTCTTCTTGATTCTATGGAAATTGTGTAGAAGTTTTTCATGGTGGGAATTAAATGTTTGTTCTAAGTTTTACAGTTACTTGTGGAAGGTTCTGAAGGAAGAACAGTGCAAGTATAGATCTTTGTCTTTTGCATTCTCTGTGTTTTTGGTTTGTATTTCTTTATTTGGCTTCCATTGAATTGATTTTAGGGGAAAACGGATTCCACACTGGCCATGTGTAATCTAGGTTAAGATGGAAATTCGTGCATCTCTATTCTGGATATGAGATGCCCATGTTTCAAAGTGAAATAGGCATTCAGGGAAACTGCTCATTTGTGGACAGTTGGATTGGGAATTTGAAAATGACAATTTTAGGAAGATTGAGTTTTCGGAAGCAATCCTAAAAGTTGTTTTACTAACAAGACTGCTTTTACAGAACATAAAAGATATTGTTCAAGACCTTTGACATATTGATTTTGAATGTAATACCCTGGTTCATATTTTTTACTGTAATGTTGCATGTATTTCGTTCTGTGCTGTTCTGTGCGAGCTACTTGTTTTCAGCTTATGTTTGGGGTACTGTTGAAGATAAGAGACAGGAGAAATGTGAGCCATCCAATTAGGATGGTCGATTAAGGGGAAGTTTCTTTGTTGAGGGACACTAAGGCTGGGCTTGGAGCTTTTGTTCGAGAGGAGATGAAGAGAGAAGATGCTGGGGAGAACCGGTTGTAGCACACGATCCAGTGGGAAACTCGTTTGTTAGAGATGGATTGTAACCAATGTTCAGAAGGTGGTGTGTGCTTCCATGTTGACCGAGGGCCCAGTGTGTGAGTGAACAGAAGTTCAAGATGAGCTCCAACTTGTCCACATTTGACTGGTTAATTAGAATGGGCCCTTTTTTTGTTATTCTTTACTAACCCCTTAGTTAAGATTCATAAATACAGTATAATTCCTTTAATTGTACGCAGTGTACTGTCTGTTATTGAGTGGCATTAGTTTGTAACAGGGTAGCGAATTACACAGCATCCATACCAACAGGGAGTTTGGGGTGGGCTCATACCTCAATCTCACAAGTTTGGCAGGGCCAGAGATTGTCTTTCCTATACTTATGCAGCTGAGGAAACCAGGGTGTTTCATGAGTTTCAGATTCCTTGGAAAATACTTTTCAAGTAATCAGTATTTTGTCATGTAAATTTCAAATGATAGTTTAATTTAAACAGCATTTCAGCATTAATTCCCTGACCATCTTAAAGCACATATTTATCTAGCTACTGCTGGATGTTTGAATTTAAATGTCTTGGCGCTGCAAGGTTGGCATGTAGTTCTTTACTGATAATCTTCATTGTACTGGAGGGTTGTGATTTGACAGCAAATGATAACCCAAGGACATTTGCATCAGAATAATAAAGTGGGAGCTGGAAGGAGATCAGGAACCAATACAGAAGAACAAGACACAAAGCTAAGTAGATGGTTCCTCAAATGTACAGGATGGAGAGAGGAGTTCTATGGATAACACTTGTGTGAATGGTGAGTCAGGCAGTGATTCAATCAAGATGTTTCTATTGTGGTGGTTACAGCCAAGTATTTTCCAAAGGATGCTTTGAACATTATTAACTGTACACAGGAGAACATTTTACGAAGGCAAGTAGAGTGAAAATGTTCACGATGTGGGTAAATGTCACGAGACAAAACTTACAAATTGAGTTATCAGTACCTACGGGGAGTTTTCATTGTCTATTTTGCCTCTGAATAATCAGTTTTCCTTACAATAAGCATTGGTGGGATAGACATATTATATAGCAACAGCAACAACGTGTTATACCAAGGAATAGAAAAAATACCCTTTGAAAAAAAAAATCACAATATCAGAATTGGAACATGATTTTAGATCTGGCTGTTGGAGGACAAACATTGTCTCAGCTAGCAGTAAATGTGGTAACAAAGGAAAACCTCACGCTCCAATGCCCTGATACAAATCAATATTTTTGGGACCATGTTATTTTCAAGTTGCCACTGATTCCTCATTTAACAGCAGCCTGGACAGGTGTTGTGAACAAGGCAAGGGAGAAATCTATCAATGGATTCAACACAGAGAAGTAATTAAAACACACGCTGCTATTTGGAAATTATTAGTGACCTCAATGGTCAAAGGTTCTATTGAAGATTACATGTCCTATGAACAAAATGAAGAAGTGAGACAAGATTGCGTAGAGGAAATGAGACTGATGTCTGTTGAATAATGGTAATATGGGGAAAGATGGGAGTGCTAGGATAACAGTGGGAAGTCATGTTACTTTTTGGCCTGCTTCGGGAAAAAACAGGCTTATAATAAAGTGCGAGCTGCGATTAACTACGAGTTGTGCAGTGAGTTTCCCAACCTAGATCCATTGACGAACAATCAACAAGACTGCCCCAACAGCACCTCCCAAACTAGAGGATCTATCTCCAAAGGACAAGTATAGTAGGTACAAAGAGAACACCACCACCCCTGCAAGTCGCACACTATCCTCACTTGGAAACATGTAGCCAGTCCTTCATTGCCACCGTGTCTACCGGCTGCTAACTCCTTATGCAGCAGTAATGTGGGACTGTCTGCATCAGAGGGTCTGCGCTGTTAAAGGGACAACTCAACGCTACCTTTTTTTTGGCATGTGCCTGCATGCGTGCGCATCTGTGCGTGTGTGTGTGTGCGCGTCTGTGCGTGTGCGTCTGCATGTGCGTGCGTGCGTCCCTGATGATGTCTTTTTCATGGCTTCTTACAAGGCGCGGAGCGAGAGAGAGAGACTGTGTGGCACGCCGCTCCTCACACAGACATTTTTGCGGTATTTTTCCCTTTATTTTACGAGGTCGAGTTGCAAACTCGACATTCAACCCGGTACGGATGGAAAGTGTATTCGGGAGTGGACTCAACTGGTTTTGAACCCAGGAACCTCCGCTCCTGGGTCTGGCGCCGATGTCATTGCACCACCAGCCGGCCCTCAGTGCTACCTTCTCAAGCACTTTAAGTAATGAGTAATAAATGATGGCCTTACTGGAGAACTGGAGAAAGCAATATCACAAAATGAATTAAAAAGGAATTGATCATTTGGCATCTTGAAGCAGGTTCTTAAAGACAATATATATCTGAAAAGCTCAAGTGATGGACTTCATTCCAAAAGGTTTGGAATCAGAATCAGAATCAGATTTAATACCTCCGGCATGTGTTGGGAAATTTTTAACTGAGCTGCAGCAGTACAATGCAATACATGATATCATAAAAAAATAAATAAATCAATTATAGTAAGTATGTACATGTATATTAAGTAGTTACATTAAAACAGTGCAACAGTACTGAAATAATAATAAATATAAATAATATAAATATAAATATAAATAATAGCAGAAATAATAAATAGTGAGATAGTGTTCATGGGTTCAACGTCCATTTAGGAATCAGATGGCAGAGGGGAAGAAGCTGTTCCTAAATCTCTGAGTGCCTTCAGGCTTCTGTATCTCCTTCTGATGATAACAATGAGAAGAGGGCATGTCCTGGATGATGGGAGTCCTTAATAATGGACACAGCCTTTCTGAGGCACCTCACCTTGAAGATGTCTTGGATGCTACAGGGGCTAGTACCCAAGATGGAGCTTCATTTAACTACATTAAGAGAAAGTCATTGATATATGTTTTTAATTAACAATGGCATGGAGCTTTGGAACTTTAGGAGATGCATGGTGCCATACCATGCAAATCTAAGTACAATTAAGCCAGTCTTCTGATTATAAATTTGGATATTACATGCTTAATATTCAATTATTTTGGAAAATGTTAGACTGGCAGGAGTACTAATAGCTTGGCAGCTACTTTTGATATACAGTTAGTTTTCATTCCATGAAAGCAATGATATTATGGACTTGAGAATGAAGTGCTTGCAGCTGAACTTTACAACTCCAGTGAAGAAATTGTCATCTCCCAAGATCATATTATTTTTAAGTTAGGATATGGTCTTTTTGACTTGTCAAATAAAAAAACTTACCTCTGCAATCCCCCTTGTACCTACTTCCAAGCAATGAAAGACTGGACAAATAGATGCCTGAGGAATAGAGTCAAGAGTGCTCACATCAAAGTCAGAATTTTGAGGAGACTACCCCTCTGCTCCTGAGGAGTTCATCCCTGTTCCTGAAACCTTGCCTACAGATGGTTTTAATGGCTGAAGAACCTTTGCATGTCACTGAGATGTTGAGTCTCCTCTGCCCTGCTTGTTCAACACCTGTCCTTTAGGTCATGGTTACGATTTAGCTATGAAGAACTTCGGTCATGCATCCACAATCTCCTTGTCCAATAAGATATACAAGGGGACCTCAGAGAAGCTTTATTCATACCTCTCTTCAAAATAGGAAACAGGTCTATTTGCTATAACCACGGATTGGTCTTATTGCTATTTATGGTGTCACCGAGCTCCTCCTGAGCCAAACAGGTGTTTTTGGAATCAATCATCTGTACATGCCGAGGCACAGTGGGTGCAATACAAAGATCACTGCTTGCCAATGCCAGGAAAATGCAGAACTAAGCAGCAACCACTACACATGGAATCTCACTAAAGCTTTTGCCAACATCAGATGTGAGGGGCTGTGAAAACTCTCCTCAACTTCACTTTTACATTTGCTTTAAACAAGCCATAATACTAACCAAATATTCTAAAGTCAAAAATTAGGTTGCAAAAGCCAACAATAGGATCCAATAACACTCAGCATTGCCTTCAATGCACTGACACAGTCTTTGCTGGATTTAAGAAAAGTTTTATCAGTGAAACAGTTAAATTCTTCCTTTTCTAATTTCCTTTTTAGAGTGGGTTGGCAATCGACTGTGTTTTGGTATGTCCAGGTGTTGCCTGAAGTTGGGCGATTTTGGGGCCTTGCGCAGCCCTGTGGACATGAATCGTGGATACTTATTCACCAGTGAAAAGGACTTCAGCAATTGTGGGGATGACTTACAGCAGACTGAAATGTTCAAATGTGTAGACATTAAGAAAGAGGATGTACTGGAGCTTTTGAAAGGTATTAAGTTAGATAAGTCACCTGGACTGGACAAGATATAACCCAGGCTACTGTGGGAAGTAATGGAGGAGATTGCTGAGCCTCTTACAATGATCTTTGTATCATCAAATGGGACAGGAAAAGTACTGGAGGATAGGAGGCTTGCAAACGTTGTTCCCTTGTTCAAGAAAGAGAGTAGAGATAACCAAGAGAATTATAGACCAGTGAGTCTTTCTTCAGTAGTAGGCAAGTTGTTGGAGAAGTTCCTGAGAGGCAGGATTCATGAACATTTGGAGAGACATAATCTGATTAAGGATAGTCAGAATGGCTTTATCAAGGGCAGGTCATGCCTTATGAGCCTAATTGAATTCTTTGAGAAGGTAACAAAACACATTGATGAAGGTAGAGCAGTGGATGTAGTGTATATGGATTTCAGTAAGGCATTTGATAAAGTTTCCCATGCAAGGCTCATTCAGAATATAATGAGTCATAGAATCCAAGGAGACTTTGCTTTGTGGATTCAGAATTGGCTTGACCACAGAAGGCAAGGGGTGGTTGTGGATGGTTTGTATTCTGCTTGGAGGACAGTGGTATTCCACAGGGATCTGCTCTGGGAACCATCCTCTTTGTGATTTTTATAAATGACCTGGATGAGGAAGTAGAAGGGTAGGTTAGTAAGTTTGCTAATGACACAAAAGTTGGGAGTGATGTGGATAGTCTGGAGAGTTGTCAGAGGTTACAGCAGGACATCGATACGATGCAGAACTGAACTGAGAAGTGGCAGATGGAGTTCAAACCAGGTAAGTGTGAAGTGGTTCATTTTGGTCTGTCAAATTTGAAGACACAACATAATATTAATGGTAAGACTCTTGGCAGTGTGGAGGATCAGTGAGATCTTGGGGTCCATAGGACACTCAAAGCTGTTGCGCAGGTTGGCAGTGTTGTTAAGAAGGTGTATGGTGTGTTGGCATTCATCAACTGTGGGATTGAGTTCAAGAGCCGTGAGGTAATGCTACAGCTATATAAGACCTTAGTTAGACCCCATTTGGAGTACTGTGTTCAGTTCTGGTCACCTCATTAGAGGAAGGAGGTGGACACTATAGAAAGTGCAGAGGAGATTTACAAGGTTATTGCCTGGATTGGAGAGCATGCCTTAGGAGAATAGGTTGAATGAACTTGGCCTTTTCTCCTTGCAGCAATGAAGAATAAGAGGTGACCTGATAGAGGTGTATAAGATGATGAGGGGCACTGATCGTGTGGATAGCCAGAGGCTTTCTCCCAGGTCTGAAATGGCTAACACGAGGGGGCATAGTTTTAAGGTGCTTGGAAGTAGGTACAGGTGGGATCGCAGAGGTAAATTTTTCATGCAGAGGGTGGTGGGTGCATAGAATGCACTGCCGGTAAAAGTAGTAGAGGCAGATATTGTAGGGTCTTTTAAGAGATACTGAGACAGATGCATGGAGTTTAGAAAAATAGCGGGCTACACAGTATGGACATACTAGTCCGCTTCTAGAGCAGGTTACATGGTCAGCACAACATTGTGGGCCGAAGGGCCTGTAGTGTGTTGTAGATTTTCTATGTTTCTATGAATTCTCACCAGTGCAGTGAACAGAAGCATAGCAGGAGCCGGAAAATAGAAGACAATGAGAGTGGCTGTCGGCGCTCTGCACTCAGGATCGATCGCTCTCTCTCGATGGTAAGGGAGAGTTTGCTGCTGAATCTCAAGTCAGGGAACACGAAATTAAAAGCAAACATTGAAATAGTGACTGCTGTCTCCCTGTCACTGTGGAAGGAATGAGATCTGTCTGGAGGGAGGGAGGGAGGGGGAGAGGGAGAGAGAGAGGGAGAGAGAGAGAGGGAGGGGGGGAGAGGGAGGGAGAGGGAGGGAGAGAGAGAGACTGCGGGATGTCAAAATGCTGGCAGGAATAGTTAGCTTCTGATGTACTGTAGACCATGGAGGTCAAGGATGGATTGGAGCCTCCTTGGAAAAAGATACAATGTCAACACGAACATCTGGGAATCTTTAGCCTATGACTGCCTACATTGCAGAAGTAGCATTGTGGTTGGTACTAAAACTTGCATTCATGCCTCAGAAACACATCGAGGTGGAAATCCATGGCAGAGGGTACACCATCTCACAAAGAACACACCTGCTGCTTGCCCCTCCTACTGCACGTATAGAAGGATTTGTCAAACCTAATGACTGGAGGCAAGCCACCCCCAGAGACTGCCTAAAAGGAAAAAGATTCATTCAGTCATTTAGTTTTCCTGCTTTGATTTATGTCAGCTAAACTGCTTCAGACAATCATTTGGAACATTCAGACGTTGGAGAATACTGGACAGAAGCACATTGTGTGGAGTAAAATGTTGTCCTAAGTAGCTTGTGGAAGGAAGCTTCAGAGAAACTGCTAAGTAAAGCATTCTTCTAAGGATTTTGCTGCAGGCATCATCTCAACTGTCCACTTTAACAAATGGATCCTATGGAATATTCGAATCTTTGTCCTGAACCTTCTGTGAAACCATAGAAACCATAGAAACTACAGCACAGAAACAGGCCTTTTGGCCCTTCTTGGCTGTGCTGAACCATTTTCTGCCTAGTCCCACTGACCTGCACACGGACCATATCCCTCCATACACCTCCCATCCATGTATCTGTCCAATTTATTCTTAAATGTTAAAAAAGAACCCACACTTACCACCTCGTCTGGCAGCTCATTCCATACTCCCACCATTCTCTGTGTGAAGAAGCCCCCACTAATGTTCCCCTTAAACTTTCCCCCCCACTCACCCTTAACCCATGTCCTCTGGTTTTTTTTCTCCCCTTGCCTCAGTGGAAAAAGCCTGCTTGCATTCACTCTATCTATACCCATCATAATTTTATATACCTCTATCAAATCTCTCCTCATTCTTCTATGCTCCAGGGAATAAAGTCCTAACCTATTCAACCTTTCTCTGTAACTGAGTTTCTCAAGTCCCGGCAACATCCTTGTAAACCTTCTCTGCACTCTTTCAACCTTGTTTATATCCTTCCTGTAATTTGGTGACCAAAACTGAACACAATACTCCAGATTCGGCCTCACCAATGCCTTATACAACCTCATCATAACATTCCAGCTCTTATACTCAATACTTTGATTAATAAAAGCCAATGTACCAAAAGCTCTCTTCATGACCCTATCTACCTATGACGCCACTTTTAGGGAATTTTATATCTATATTCCCAGATCCCTCTGTTCTACTGCACTCCTCAGTGCCTTACCATTAACCCTGTATGTTCTACCTTGGTTTGTCCTTCCAACGTGCAATACCTCACACTTGTCTGTATTAAACTCCATCTGCCAATTTTTCAGCCCATTTTTCCAGCTGGTCCAAGTCCCTCTGCAGGCTCTGAAAACATTCCTCACTGTCTACTACACCTCCAATCTTTGTGTCATTAGCAAACTAGCTGATCCAATTTACCACATTATCATCCAGATCGTTGATATAGATGACAAATAACAATGGACCCAGCACTGATCCCTGTGGCACACCACTAGTCACAGGCCTCCACTCGGAGAAGAAATTCTCTACTACCACTCTTTGGCTTTTTCCATTGAGCCAATGTCTAATCCAATTTACCACTTCTCCATGTATACCTAGCGACTGAATTTTCCTAACTAACCTCCCATGCGGGACCTTGTCAAAGGCCTTACTGAAGTCCATGTAGACAATATCCACTGCCTTCCCTTCATCCACTTTCCTGGTAACCTCCTTGAAAAAACTCCAATAGATTGGTTAAACATGACCTACCATGCACAAAGCCATGTTGACTCTCCCTAATAAGTCCCTGTCTATCCAAATGCTTGTAGATTCTGTCTCTTAGTACTCCCTCCAATAACTTACCTACTACCGACGTTAAACTTACCGGCCTATAATTTCCCGGATTACTTTTCGATCCTTTTTTAAACAACGGAACAACATGAGCCACTCTCCAATCCTCCGGCACCTCACCTGTAGACAGCGACATTTTAAATATTTCTGTCAGGGCCCCTGCAATTTCAACACTAGTCTCCTTCAAGGTCTGAGGGAACACCCTGTCAGGTCCCGGGGATTTATCCACTTTAATTTTCCTCATGACAGCAAGCACCTCCTCCTTTTCAATCTGTACAGTTTCCATGATCTCACTACTTGTTTCCCTTAATTCCATAGACTTCATGCCAGTTTCCTTAGTAAATACAGACGCAAAGAACCTATTTAAGATCTCCCCCATTTCCTTTGGTTCCACACATAGCCGACCACTCTGGTCTTCAAGAAGACCAATTTTATCCCTTACAATCCTTTTGCTCTTAATATACCTGTAAAAGCTCTTTGGATTATCCTTCACTTTGACTGCCAAGGCAACCTCATGTCTTCTTTTAGCCCTCCTGATTTCTTTCTTAAGTATTTTCTTGCGCTTCTTATATTCCTCAAGCACCTTATTTACTCCCTGTTTCCTATACATGTCATACAACTCCCTCTTCTTCTTTATCAGAGTTGCAATATCCCTTGAGAACCAAGGTTCCTTATTCCTATTCACTTTGCCTTTAATCCTGACAGGAACATACAAGCTCTGCACTCTCAAAATTTCTCCTTTGAAGGCTTCCCACCTACCAATCACATCTTTGCCAGAGAACAACCTGTCCCAATCCACGCTTTTTAGATCCTTCCTCATTTCTTCAAATTTGGCCCTCTTCCAGTTCAGAACCTCAACTCTAGGACCAGATCTATCCTTGTCCATGATCCAGTTGAAACTAATGGTGTTATGATCACTAGAACCAAAGTGCTCCTCTACATACACTTCCGTCACTTGTCCTAACTCGTTTCCTAACAGGAGATCCAATATTGCATCCCCTCTAGTTGGTCCCTCTATATATTGATTTAGAAAACTTTCCTGAACACATTTTACAAACTCTAAACCATCTAGGCCCCTAACAGTATGGGAGTCCCAATCAATATATGGAAAATTAAAATCCCCTACCACCACAATTTTATGTTTCCTGCAGTTGCCTGCTATCTCTCTGCAGATTTGCTCTTCCAATTCTCGTTGACTATTGGGCGGTCTGTAATACAATCCCACTAATGTGGCCATACCTTTCCTGTTTCTCAGCTCCACCCATAAGGACTCAGTAGACAAGCCCTCTAATCTGTCCTGCCTGAGCACTGCTGTAATATTTTCCCTAATATGTTCTTAAGCTAATTGACAGCAAACTGATAAGAAAAAAATTTTGCTTTGAATTCTGATTGTTTTAAAGTTCAATTGTCTTGAATCATTTGGTCACTTTTGTTACATAACCTTAAATAAGCTTATTCTTTTCCCTTTAGCTGCTACGATGTTTGCCATTGCTACATTAGACAGTAAAGTTTCTACCTCACTGTACACACTTCCAAGAATATCCAGGTTTCTTACAAAGGTCTCAGACTGCATGTAATATGTGTTCATCCATCGTTGACATCGATGAGGACCTCAACACCATTATGATGGTGTCGAGACTAGCGCGTGATTTGGATTTAAGTGAGGGAGATTTGCGCAGCGTCAGCCTCACTCTCTCTTCCCAATTCCCGTCTGGATCCAGTGGCAAGACAGAGTCTAGATGGCTGGAGATGGGACTAGGCGCAGTGGATGACCAGGACGTCTTCTGTGTCTTGTCCTGCTCTACACGTTCCACGACGCTTGCAGAGACCGCCTTCTTGACCATTGGACCTTCCATTGGTCTCGTCCGCTCAATCTGCCGGAGTCTGTCTTCACATGCTGGGATAGACAACTCCCTATCTCACCGAGGGTTTGAGACCCATCAGCTACCCTCACCTGGTTTAGCTGGCTTGTCGAAGCCATTGCCCGGGGTGTGGCCGCTGTCGCGTGCAAACAGCTACGGGGAGCCACAGGTGAGAGCTGAGTGCCAGGTGGGGACCAAAGGTGGACTAACCGCCTTGAAAAGGACACGACATATTCCTCCACCAGAGGTGCTACTCCTCTCTGACACCCCATACATCCCGCATGTAATATAAACAACTCCTTTAACATATTCCACTCAAGTATTTGAAAAGCCACATCACTTTTCCTGCCTCAATTCTCTGAAAATAACCAACTGATCCAAAATTGGAGATGAGCATACTGACATGATATTTTTCTGCCCACTGCTTGAATTACATCATTATCTCTCATTAGATGGAGCTCAATACTTTTGCTAAAATAATGAAGATGAAGATATTTCCATATAATCCTGCCAAAAATTGACATAATCCCTTTGCATATATTACTACACAGCTGTTCATAGTATTAAGAAATGTCTTGTTCAGCTGTGGGTTTCAATTATGGAAAAAGGTGGAATTTTTATTCCTTCTACATGGCAAATTAAATGACAGGTTTGCGAGAGGGATGAAATTCCAATGCAGCTTACTTAGTTGGTTTAACTTATCATAATAGTTTGAGTGTGCTATGAATCAATACCACAGAGTGCATGTGTGTGTGTGGTGTATATGTGCCTGTCTATTAATTGACACCACCACTGTAACAGTTTGTAGTTCCACCTCACAGATTTTCATTATTTGAAACTTCTGGTGCTCTTATTCATTCGCAACATAAATTGGATTCTTCACAATATTAAAAAATATTGATAAGATAAAAGAACTTTCCTCTCTCATTCAGAAAGCTAGATCAGATCTAATTTATTTGAATGCAATATATTTCTTTTCTGTGCCATCGTTTCAGCTTGACACTTGGAGGATAATTGGCTACAGCACAAAAATGTCATTATTACCCTCGGTCATTAGGCTCTATAATGAATCAACCTATAGTCGGGGAAGTGACGATCTCCTCCCCCCCCATGAAATTGTTTGAGGTAACTTATTTTTTATTCTTTCTTACTTCTGTTCTAATGCACTTTTTCCGTGCACTTGTAATGCTACTGTGACACTGTAATTTCCTTTGAGATCAATAAAAGTATCTATGTATCTAATTTAACAACATTACTGAGTTGAAAAGGGAGATGGCCAATTTTAATATAATTAATATATTAAAAACAGCAAATACTATTAAAGTCGATAGAAAATTAATTGAATTTGATTTCCAATATGTGAGCAAATTTAAATTCAAATCTTTTCTGAAGGCTCTGTTGCCTATCATGATTGGAAGTCATTTAGGTTTTGACGTAAAACTATAATAATTCATAGAATATAATCACTTCCATTTTGCAAGCCATTAACATTTACAGAAACTTGTGGATAAATCATTAACTCTGTTAGAAGAATGGTTGTACGGAATAACTGCAAAAATTCCATGAGCTGTAATTGTTTTCTGGAACGGTCAATAATGCAGAACTTTCAATTATTCAGATTAGGTGGAATAAGGGGAGAAAAGTGGACCCAGGCGATGGGGGTGCTGTGATAGACAGATGGGGAGTGGAGAATTGAAATTGCTTCTGAAGCTAAGAGGGAATGGGTAGAAGTGGCAAAGGTCTGCTGTTGATAGAATCTGATAGAGAAGATAGTGGAGCACGGAATAAAGGGAGGGAGGTGAGGTGGGCAGTGGAAAGAAGTGGGGGAGGCAACTAGTAGGAGGAGTCCAGATGAAGGGTCTCAATTTGAAATGTTGACTACCCAGTTCCGTCCATAGAGCTGCCTCACCTGCTGAGTTTCACCAATATTTTGCACATTGCTCCAGATTCCAGCATCTGCAGACTCTTGTGTTTCCTTGATGGTGAATTGCATTGAATTTAATTTTCACTGCCTGCTGGTATGTCAAGGTAGAATGTTTGTTTGGTTACCATTGGGCTGAAACACCTGGTAAAGCTTTGGTGATATTGATAGAGGAATCGAGGAAGATAAAGGCAATATCATCTGCCCAGTAAAAGTTTACTAAAATGATTTTTTTCTGCTCCACATTGGGTTAAGAACAAATATATACAATTTTATTTGTGTTTCTCCAATTATGAAATGATGAGGTGTTTGAAGAAGGAACATAGTTAAATAAATAAGCCTAGCATTATAAGATCTTTAGTAACATAAAATGACCATTCAATCTGTTGAGCTTATTCTGGGGCTTATTTAGGTGAAAGTTTAGTCAACGTGCTACTACCCTGACACCGCTTCATTGCCCAAACTATAATGCCTCCTGTTAACAGCATGTCAGACTTAATTTTTGTTCCCTGCAAAGTTATTAGTTTCTCCAGTTCCCTTTGACAAACAATCCGTTATATCCAATGGCAACTCAGTCTCAGATAGAACCGTCTTACCCACAATAAATCCACATTACCACATATATCGAAATCAGTTGCTTGCCCACATTAATTGTCTTCACGGATGAAAAACTGCTGTTCAGTACCTTTGCCAAAGAGGACATTTTTTAAGTGAGCTTTGGGAAAAGTAGTCAATTGGTTGAGATGCTGTTAGTACCCATAAAAATTTTAGAAGAACTGATTACAAACATTGTCTCTTTTTGTTTAATGAATGAATTCCTTTATTTCTGTTCCTAAATCAATGATCAAAAGTCTGCATCCATATTAGTTGCCTTTTTATTATTTCTATGACCTTTGTCTTTCTTAAATACAGATGTCCACCTCTGACAAAAGAGCTGCCTTTATTGACAAACGTAGTTTATAGTAGCTTTCATTACATTCTATGCTCCTCATAAACACTCAGAGGCCACTTTATTATGTGCAACTGTACACCTGCTTGTTTCTGTAAATATCTAATCAGCCAATCATGTGGCAGCACGCTAAAAGCATGCAGACACAGTGAAGAGGTTCAGACCAGACATCAGAATGGGGAAGAAATGTGATCTGAGTGACTTTGACCGTAGAATGATTGTTGTCACCAGAAACTGCTGATCTCCTGAGATTTTCACGCACAAAGGTCTCTAGAGTTCACAGAGAATGAAGCAAAAATCAAACAAAAAAATCCAGTGAGCGACAATTCTGTGGGTGAAAGCACTTTTTTTTAATGAGAGAAGTCAGAGGTGAATGACCAGAATGGTTCAGGCTGACGTGAGGCAACAGGAACTCAAATAACCACACGTGGCAACAGTGCTTGTAAGAGCATCACTGAACACACAACACATCAAACCTTGAAATGGATGGGCACAGCAGAAGACAACGATCATACAGTATTTTTTTCTCTTCACTGCTTTGTGTAATTTATGAAATAATTTATGTTTTATTTCTTGAACCTACATGTCTGTGATGCTGCCGTAAACAGGTTTCTCATATAGTTGTGAAAATAAACTTAAACTTGACTATTATTGGTAGTGGGAAAAAATGATGGAATGGATGAAGACTGTTGTCATAAAGAATCCTTAGAAAAGAATGATAGAATTGAGTAATTTCAGCATCGATTTATGAATAGACAATGATATTTGACTAATTGTTTAAATTTCTTTGAGTATGTGACTGGTAGAGAAGACAAGGAGGAACTAATGGATGTGCTGTATTTAGATTTTCAGAAGGTTTCTATTACAGCTCCACACAAGGTTACAGCAGATAGAATTTGGAGTAATGATTGTGGAATTGATTAATGGACAGAAAGTAATGAGTGGGAATAGATTGACCACTTTCAGGAGAAAGCAACTAGGAGGGCAAATAGTATGTTTTCTTTAATTATGAAAGGATTCAAGCACAGGAGTAATTATATAGGGCATTAGAGAGTTTGCACATGGAGTATTCTGCACAATTTTGGGCTCCATGCTTAAAATGAATATACTTGCCTTCAAGGGAATGCAATGATGATTCTACAGATTGGTTCCTGATATGGGTTACCATATCAAGACAGACTCAATAGGCCCCTATTCTACAGAGTTCAAAAGAATAAGAGGAACTTACTAAATGCTCACAAGGCTCTTCAGGGTAGATGTATGGAGAATATTTCCATTGGCTGAGGATTCAGGAATCAATAGAAACAATAGGAATTCAGACCCTGAATGAGAGGTGCTGAGATGAGAAGAAATTACTTTACATAGGCAGTGATGAATCTTCGGACATAGTCTACAGCAATACAGCATGGATACAAGCTCTTAGGCCCAACTCATTCTTTCCAACCATGGTGTCAATCTCTGCTGGTCCCATTTTCCTGCTTTTGGTCCATATCACTGTAGGCCTTTTCTATACATGTACCTGTCAAGATGCCTTTTAAACATCGCAGAGCTAAAAGATCAACCAAGATATTGATAAATATCAAAGAAATTTCATAAAGCCATATGGCATACTCCTGCTCCTATTTCTAATTCTGTAGTTTTTGGTGACAATAAGAATTATTTCACAGAATCTGTTGTTGATTATTGTCTCCCCATTGCCAATTTTTTTCCTGATTCCACCTGAATCTTATTTCATGCATTCATTTGCATGGTTTCATCTAAAACCAGACCTGTACTATGTTCATGAAAGTGCCAAGCACACAAGCACAGGCTCCACCTGATCCATAGCCTATGCTCACTACTTGTGTAAGCATTCCAAACCCCATCAACATCAAAGACTCGCACCATGGCAAATGCGGCAGTCTACAATGTAGCAATCAGGCCTCGAGATGAAGTGTTCTGGATGCTCGCTAACAGCACATTCTTGATAGGCTTTGAAAGACTGTTGTTTAAATGCCTCTAAGATGTTTGACATTTACTTAATCAGGCAAAATTTAAATTATTTAAAAATATTAAGACTGATAAGATAAGGGAAGAAAGCATTGAATTGTTGCTAATTAGAAACATCTATTGTACTGCATTTGCAGTAAGATTTTAAAAAGCAAACAAACAAATTTAGCAAATTTACTTTTTGAATAAAGATTACCATTAAACTGAGGTGGTGGATAGCAGGGCATCCAGTTCTTAGAATAGTGACCTCAGGGGAAGAGTGATGGGTCAAAAATCCAGGTGTGCAAGGCTGCTGTTGTCACAACTCTGCTATATGTTGTGAATCCTGGGTCTTGTACCACAAGCAAATCCGGTTGCTCGGGCGCTTCCATCAGCGCTGCCTCTGCTCCATCATGGGTATCAGCCAGTAAGATTGTGTCTCCAGCATCGAATGTCCTGGAGGAGGCTCAACTTCCAGGTATTGAAGCCACTTTGCTACTCAGGTAGCTCCGCTGGCCAGGACACATGTCTCACATAGACAACTCCAGGTTACCAAAAGCAGTACTCTACGGAGAACTCTTTCAGGGCAAGAGAGATCGTGGTGCCCTGCACAAGAGATACAAAGACCAACTTAAGCAGCAGCTCTCTCAGACAAATGTCAAGCTCAACGAGTGGCAGCAGCTGGCTTGTGAGAGACAGCTATAGAATGCTGATCCACAGAGCAGCCAATAATTTTGAGGAATTCAGAAGAGCAACTGCAGAAGAAAAGAAGAGATGCAGGAAGAATCCTACTACCCAAGTGCTCGCATCTCAGCTGTTCCCGTGTCCCTACTGCTCCAGAGTCTGCAGATCCAGAATTGGCCTCTACAGTCACCAACGATCATGCCGTCACTCCTGAGGACTATTCTTCCCTCCTGACCTTCGCAAGCAAAGAACCAGCCTTCATATGTACTTTGATAATAAAATGACTTTGAACTTTGAAATGTGGTAGTTTAATGTTAAGGTCTTTGAGGTATATGGTGGTGAGGTCCAGGGTATTTCTGATTCTGGGCTTCACTGTCATGGAGCTGATATGGTGGCTTAGTCTCTGAAAGGATAAGTGGAGAATTGATATGGGAGCTGGTACTGCCATATCAATTCTCAGTAATTGATAGGAACAGTTAGGCTAAAAGGCAGCTGGAGTGTGTTGGACAACTTGGAGTTGGAAGGGAAAGGAAGTGGATAGGCAAACAGGGATCAGAACTATAGGGGTGAGTGGCATGACTGAGAGTGAATGGGTGAATCTTTCAATATATGATCAAAAGAGCTCCTCCCATCTTTACATTAGCTAAGTTTGCCATCCTTGAGTAATCCACAAGTGCAGCACATGATGAAGAAACATATATCAGAGAGAGGTCTTCAAAGAAAACATATTTTCCTTATTTACATACTCAGAAGGCATAACAACTGTTTTAGACAGGTTGTCTTTTAGTCTGACATTACCCCAGGTTGAGTGGCAGTACACAGGGGACTTGCATATTTTCTGCCTCCTATTTTATGACATTAGCTAGCTGCATGGCTCATGGCAATGTATGTATTCTGTGGCCCCATTTCTAGACCTTGATGTCTATGAAGGAAACAGAACTGGTAATAGAAAATAAGATGTTAGATCTATATTCCATAGAGTGTCAGTGTTGTGAAGAGAAAGGTGAATATACAAGATTTAAAAAGTGGAAGAATTTATCCTTCTGGGAACTTCACTATTCATCAAAAATTTAATTGGTTCCAATTGGCTTTTGGAGCGACGATAGAAAAAAATTATGGAGATAAATTAAACAGCCTGGAAAAAATTTGCTGAAATTGTGATGCGTAAATAACCTGAACCCATTCAAGATGGAATGATTCTCCACATAATTGTTATTGCTTACTCATTTAAATAAGCAGTTAATATTCTGGCCATGACTGCCTTGATTGCATGAGCACAGGGCTCACGAATGGAAGTGGGTCGGACCAGCTGAAAT
This sequence comes from Mobula birostris, assembly GCF_030028105.1. Taxonomy (NCBI): domain Eukaryota; kingdom Metazoa; phylum Chordata; class Chondrichthyes; order Myliobatiformes; family Myliobatidae; genus Mobula; species Mobula birostris. Next base: position 156,529,646 of record NC_092373.1, read on the forward strand.
GAGCCAACATGCAGCAGCAGTTCAATAAAGTATAGATCAGCTGTTCTCCCTCAGCTTGACCATATCGGTCTCACTACTGCCACTCTGCCAATGCCCTTGTTGCTGCCACAAATTATTTGTTATTTTATTTAGAAATACAGCGCAGAACAGGCCCTTCCGACGCACTGAGCTACACCACCCAGCAACCCACCAATTAAACTCCTGGTCTAATCACAGGACAATTTACAATGACCAAGTAACCTACTAACTAGCATGCCTTTGGATTTGTAGGAGGAAACCAGGGCACCCAGAGTAAACCTAAGCAAACACAGGAAGAACAAGCAAACCTTCTTACAGATGATGCCAAAATTGAACTCTGAACTCCGACGCTCCGAGCTGTAATAACATCATGTTAACCACTACACCACTGTGGCGCCCACACTAATTGACATGCTGCTGTGATGCTAGAGGTGGATGATTTTCTAAAGGTGGATGGTTAAACCATAAGACCATAAGACATCGGAGCAGAATTAGGCCATTTGGCCCATGAAGTCTGTTCCACCATTCTGTCAGGGCTGATTTATTATCCTTCTCAACCCAATATAGCTGACTTCTCATGTAACCTTTGACACTCTTTCTAATTAAGAACCTATCAACCTCCATTTTAAATATACCCAATGACTTGGCCTCCACAGCTGCCCTCTTGACATTCACTTTGTCTAGGCCTTTCAATATAAGACCATAAGAAATAGAAGCAAAATTAGGCCATTTGACTCATCAGGTCTAGCTAACCTGCCTGCAAGGATATTGGACCCCTTCGGGCACAAGTGTAATCCATCCCTTTTGTACAGGTCATACCTTCCCTAGAAGAGATCCCAATGATGCATAAATCTGAACCCTGCATATCCAACTGATTTCAATAAGATCCACCTAAATTCTAGTGAGTACAGGCCCAGAGCCATCAAACACTCTTCGTGTGTTTACCATTTGATTCCCGGTGTTATGTTTTGTAACTTCAAAACATTAAATTAATTCAAAGGAAGATACCGGAGTCAGAGATGTGAGTTTAACTTCATCTTTACTTTAAGTGGGATGTGCATATGTGAATAAGAATGGTGGGGTGGTTGGATAGGAACAAATCAAATGTCAGACGGGAGCGAACCTGAGGGAGGAGTACTCTGTGTGGGCGATGGGCATTTGGAGTTGGTGGAGGAAGAGAAAGAAATTGGTTGATAAGGGGTGAGGAGAATGAGTGCTGGTTGGATGTGTGTAGGAGGAACTGTGCAGACTAGGAGGAGAGAGAAACGACAAAGGGGAGCAGGTGACCTGGAATTGAAGAATTCAATGTTCATGCCATCAGTTTATGGGCTACCCATGTAGAATATGAGTAGCTGTTTCTCTAGTTTGTATTTGTCCCCATGCTGGCAGTGGAAGAGGCCAAGCAGAGGCAGGTTGGTGGAAAAATGGGGAAGAAAATTAATATGGCTTGCAACTGGAAGGTCTAGCCAGCCATGGCAAATGGACCACAGGTGCTCAGTAAAGCAGCCGCTTGGTCTTGCAAGGTCTCCCAAAATTCTTACACCTGAGAGTAGCAGAGTTTTAGTGAAGTCCTAAAGAAGCCATTCTTGCTTGTACCACACTGCTCCCTGTAACTTTCACACATTGTAATGAGGTCTCAAATATTTACACAACCAACACTCTCTGAGTCAATCAACAACTAACCTTAAGGTAATTGATTATCCTTTTTAACAGCACAGACAGTGGTGGTGGGGATGAGGGGTCCTTTCTGCTGTTAAACATTGAGTTCTCACACATGGTGTTAACTACTAACTGAGCGGTTTTGCCATTTGATTAGAATTATAGAATTTGGTGATATGATCTGCATATACAAATTTTCAGCTGGCAAGAGGCTTGCATGCCTTTGTTTGTTTCCCATTTTTGGGAGTCCCAGTAGAAATTTTTGTACATGCTTCACATACCAAATTTTACAAAAATGCAAATCATTACTTGAAGTACATAGTCAAAACTATGTAGCTGAATTTTGGAGAACTCTAATTTTAAAATGGTTGATTTTCAAATCAGTTGTGCGAGAGATTTCCAATCATAATGATTTTAAGCTCTGGAATTCCTCTATGAAACTTTCTGTCTTTCAAACTTCTCCCTCCTCTTTTACAATCCTTAGACTCTCTCTCTTGAAAGGGAAAACAAATAATTATAAACAAAAATAGGAAAAAGAAACTGAAGGTACAAAACAAACAAAAATAATCATAAACCTGAATGCTACTTTCATCCTCCTGATATGCATAAATATTTGGCACCAAGTCAAATGAACAAATATTACCGAGTGGCTAAATGCCAGGTCAAAGGTAGAGACCATAAGACCATAGGACAAAGGAGCAGAAGTCAGCCATTCGGCCCATCGAGTCTGCTCCACCATTTTATCATCAGCTGATCCATTCTCCCATTTAGTCCCACTCCCCCGCCTTCTCACCATAACCTTTGATGCCCTGGCTACTCAGACACCTATCAACCTCTGCCTTAAATACACCCAATGACTCGGCCTCCACTGCTGCCCATGGCAACAAATTCCAAAGATTCACCACCCTCTGGCTAAAAAAATTTCTTTGCATCTCTGTTCTGAATGCACGCCCTTCAATCCTTAAGTCATGCCCTCTCGTACTAGACTCCCCCAACATGGGAAGCAACTTTGTCACATCCACTCTGTCCGTGCCTTTCAACATTGGAAATGTTTCTATGAGGTCTCCCCTCATTCTTCTAAACTCCAAGGTGTACAGTCCAAGAGCAGTCAAATGTTCCTCATATGTTAATCCTCTCATTCCCGGAATCATTCTAGTGAATCCTCTCTGAACCCTCTCCAATTTCAGCACATCCTTTCTTAAATAAGGAGCCCAAAACTGCACACAGTACTCCAAGTGAATTCTTACCAGTGTCTTATAAAGCCTCAACATTACATCCCTGCTCCTATACTCTATTTCTCTAGAAATGAATGCCAACATTGCATTCGCCTTCTTCACCACCGACTCAACCTGGAGGTTAACCTTAAGAGTATCCTGCATGAGGACTCCCAAGTCCCATTGCATCTCAGAACTTTGAATTTTCTCCCCATTTAAATAATAGTCTGCCCATTTATTTCTTCTACCAAAGTGCGTAACCATACACTTTCCAAATTGTATTTCATTTGCCACCTCTTTGCCCATTCTCCCAATCTATCCAAGCCTCTCTGCAGACGTTCTGTTTCCTCAGTACTATTGGCTCCTCCACCTATCTTTGTATCATCAGCAAATTTAGACACAAAGCCATCTGTTCCATAATCCAAATTGTTGATGTACAATGTAAAAATAATCGGCCCCAACACGGACCCCTGTGGACACCACTGGTAACCAGTAGCCAACCAGAATGGGATCCCTTTATTCCCACTCTCTGTTTCCTGCCAATCAGCCAACACTCTATCCACGTATGTAACTTTTCCGAAATTCCATGGGCTCTTATCTTGTTTGGCAGCCTCATGTGTGGCACCTAGTCAAAGGCCTTCTGAAAATCCAAATACACAACATCCACTGTATCTCCCTTGTCGAGCCTACTTGTAATTTCCTCAAAAAATTACAATAGGTTTGTCAGGCAGGATTTTTCCTTAAGGAAACCATGCTGAGTTCTGCCCGTCTTGTCATACGCCTCCAGGTACTCCGTAACCGCATCCTTGACAATCGACTCCAACGACTTCCCAACCACCGATGTCAAGCTGACAGGTCTATAACTTCCTTTTTGCTTCCCTGCCCCCTTCTTAAATAGCAGAGTGACATTTGCAATCTTCCAGTCCTCCGGAACCATGCCAGAATCTATTGAGTTTTGAAAGATCATCGTTAATGCTTCCGCAATCTCCACAGCTACTTCCTTCAGAACAAGAGGGTGCATTCCATCCGGTCCGGGAGATTTATCTACCCTTAGACTATTTAGCTTCCTGAGTACTTTCTCTGTCGTAATTGTGACTGCGCACACTTCTCTTCCCTGACAGCCTTGCGTGTCCGGTATACTGCTGTTGTCTTCCTCAGTGAAGACTGATGCAAAATACTCGTTCAGTTCCTCCGCCATCTCCTTATCTCCCATTACAATTTCTCCAGCATCATTTTCTATCGGTCCTATATCTACTCTCACCTGTCTTTTACTCTTTATATACTTGAAAAAGCTTTTAGATTAGATTAGATTCAACTTTATTGTCATTGTGCCAAGTACAGATACAAAGCCAATGAAATGAATTTAGCATCTGACCAGAAATGCAAAGAATAGTGTTATTTACAAAATAACTGTGAATAAAAAGTGCTACAGCACACAAATATAAAAGTACTGAGACAGTATAATACAGATGCAATACTGCTTAGCGCTGTGATGAGAGGTTCAGCAGTGTCACAGCCTCAGGGAAGAAGTTCTTTTAGTATCCTCTTTGATATTATTTGCTAGCTTCTTTTCATAGTTCATCTTTTCCCTCTTAATGACCTTCTTAGTTTCCTTTTGTAAGCTTTTAAAAACTTTCCAGTCCTCTGTTTTCCCACTAATTTTTGCTTCCTTATATGTCCTCTCCTTTGCTTTAACTTTGGCTTTGACTTCTCTTGTCAGCCACAGCTACATCCTTTTCCCATTCGAAAATTTCTTCTTTTTTGGAATATATCTGTCTTGCACCTTCCTCACTTCTCGCATAAACTCCAGCCACTGCTGCTCTGCCGTCCTTCCCACTAGTATCCCTTTCCAGTCAACTTTGGCCAGTTCCTCTCTTATGCCACTGTAATTTCCATTACTCCACTGAAATATCAACACATCGGATTTCCGCTTCCCTTTCTCAAATTTCACTGTGAACTCAATCATGTTATGATCACTGCCTCCTAAGGGTTCCTTCACTTCAATCTCTCTCATCACCTCTGGTTCATTACACAATACCCAATCCAGCACAGCCGATCTCCTAGAGGGCTCAACAACAAGCTGTTCTAAAAAGCCATCTCATAGACATTCTACAAATTCTCTCTCTTGCCGACCTAATTTTCCCAATCCTCTCGCATGTTGAAATCCCCCACAATTATCATAACACGTCCCTTCTGACAAGCCTTTTCTATCTCCTGTTGTAATTTGTTGTCCACATCACTGCAGCTGTTAGGAGGCCTGTATATAACTGCCATCAGGGTCCTTTTACCTCTGTGATTTCTTATCTCAACCCATAAAGGTTCTGCACCTTCCGATCGTATGTCACCTCTTTCTAATGATTTGATATCAGTTCTTACCAATAAAGCCACGCCTCCCCCTCTGCCTACCTTCCTATCCTTCCAATACACCGTGGATCCTTGGACGTTCAGCTCCCAGAGACAGGCATCCTTTAGCCACGTCTCAGTGATGGCAACAATATCATACCTGCCAATCTGTAGCTGTACGACAAGATCATCCACCTTATTCCTTATGCTGCGTGCATTTAAGAATAACACGAGTATCTGGTACTTTTTGCTTTGATTGCACTGCAACTCATCACAATGGCTGCAAATTTGTCTCATCACCTGCCTGTCCTTCCTGACATCTTTACTGCTCACTATCTTAGATTTATTTCTGTTTTCCCCCTCCTCTGCTCCATCATTTCAGTTCCCATCCCCCTGCCAACTTAGTTTAAACCCTCCCTAACAGCTCTATTAAACTTTCCTGCCATGATATTGGTCCTCTTCGGGTTCAGGTGTAACCTGTCCATTTTGAACAGGTCATACTTCCCCCAGAAGAGATCCCAATTATCCAAGAATCTGAAGCCCTGCCCCCTGCACCTGTCTCTCAGCCACACATTCATCTGTCTGATCCTACTATTCTTGCCCTCACTAGCACGTGGCACAGGTAGCAATCCTGAGATTACTACCCTGAAGGTACTGCTTCTCAGCTTCCTTCCTAACTCCCGGAAATCTCTCTTCAGGGCCTCCTCCCTTTTCCTATCTATGTCATTGGTACCAACATGTACCAAGACAACTGGTTGCTCGCCCTCCCCCTTTAGAATATTATGAACCCGATCCGGGACATCCTGTACCCTGGCACCTGGGAGGCAACACACCATGCGAGTATCTCTATCAGGCTCACAGAATCTCCTGTCCGTTCCCCTGATTATGGAATCCCCTATGACTACTGCATTCCTCTTCTCCCTCCTTCTCTCCTGCACAACAGCACCAGGCTCAGTGCCAGAGACCCAGTCACCGTGGGCATCCCCGTCAGGTCATTCCCCTCAACAGCGTCCAAAGCGAGATACTTGTTGCTGTGGGGGGGTGGGGGGGGCGGGCGGCAGCCACAGGGGTGCTCTCCACTATCCGGGCATTTTCCTTCCCTCTCCTGACAGTCACCCAGTTTTCTGACCCCTGTAGCCTAGGGATGACTACCTCCCTGTAGCTCCTGTCGATCATTTCTTCACTTTCCCTAATAAGCAGTAGGTCATCAAGCTGCAGCTCCAGATCCCTAACATGATCTCTGAGGTCCTAAGGAACACTTTAAAGGAGTCAAAGTAAAATTTATTAACAAAGTACACATGTTACCATATACTACCTTGGGGTCCATTTTGAGAAGAAAGAAGCAGAGATGTAGATAGAAACAGGGAAATAATTCCAGAGGTAAGTGCCTAAATAATACATATTGCTGAGCTGGTTAGATGCAAAGATGACCAGGAAGCCAAAGAATGGACAAGCACAGAAATGTTTGAAGGTTATCAGGCTATGAAAGGTTACAAAGATATAGAGAAAGCATATGATGACTGCAAAAATATTCTGGTTACCTCAACTTTCACTTTGTTTTTCTAATTATTGCCAGTATTATCCGAAGATCTATGCATACATGGAAAGAAAAAGCAGAGTATGTGTCATTTGAAACCTTTATTTGCAGAGTACATCTCAACATCTAACTGCAAGAATGTGCAGTATTAATGCTCTAACAAGAAAAATCATGAAACACAAAAGCACATGACTGATATTAAACAGATTCAGTCATGGAAGAACAATATACTTTCCCATTATTGAAAAACTAAAAATAATAGCAAAATAATGCATTGTTAAGAATACCCCTTGGCTATCTGCTACCTTGGATATCCAAACAGCACTCAAATAAAACTTCTGGCAGATTTAAAACATTATACTTACTGTTAAACTTCGTATAATTCACTTTGTATGGAAAATGTTTCACTGATTTTCATTTGACAGACTACTTTTAGCTGTTGTTAAAATCAGTGCAACCACACATCAATCTGTATTAAGCATTGATGGTACTTGCCAAAGGCCATAATATTTCTAGGCACCTAGCCAGTCAAAACTTTACAGCAAGTCTGATTTAAATAATGAAGAAACACACTTTACCTGGTTAGAAGCACACACTATAACTAGCAGGCAAAACTGAGAATTCTTTGTTAGTAATAATTTTGTTTGTAATATTTAAAGATCCTGTTAAAAAAAGACAATAAGGAGTCATGCTGAAAACTGTCAGCTATGTTAGCCAGTGTTTCAAGTTAAACTGGATTAAATCCAGCAACACTGAATCTTTAAAGAGTTCATTCTAGTACATAGAGGTTATTAGCAAAGTTGCTACTTACTGACCTTCACTAGTTCGGAAGCTAACGCTGAACTATCACAATTTTTGTAGTCAAGTACTTTTACAGTGATTTAAGTTTAATACCTGCAGAATTTTGAACTTGTGATAATGATGACAGATTAAAATTATATTTGGTTGTCATAGAAGAAGCCTATTCAGTTTCTAAAACCCACTCAAATTCCACATGATAGCAATGCAAATCACACAGAATGATTTGTACAGACAGAATATTTGAACAGGTCAAATAATGGAAAAATTGAAGAATTTGCCTTAGCCAGAAAGCAGAAGTGGGAGCAGAAATCAGTTGATCTGATAGCTGCTCCAAAAACTTTGCACAGAAAATAGAGTTGACTTCCAGAACTAAATCTTCCTCCTTGGGATCTTCATACAGTTTAGAATAAAGTTATGGTTGGACAGCTCTTAAAGGACTTGGATGAACACTCTGAACCTAATATATCATATCCATTTCCCTCTGCAGATGCTGCCTGACCCCCTGAGTTCCTCCAGCATTTTGTTTTTGGCTCCAGATTCCAAATACCTCCAGTGTTTTGTGTGTCTCTTAGCAATCCCAGAATAATTGCTAGATAGTTGAGGATTCACGAAGGCATAAAACACCTCTGTGTTGGTATTTATCAATATAAAATGAAGGAAAAAGGTTAATCTATGCCTGAAATGTTGCTGCAATATCTTGCAATATCCTACGATTGAGGAGGTACAGGAACCTAAAGACACACACTCAATACTTCAGGAGCAGTTTCTACCCCTGTGCCATCAGGTTTCTGAATGGACAATGAACCCATGAACAGTACTTACCTCTGACATCTCCTCTGTACCTACTTCCAAGCACCTTAAAAATATGCCGTCTCATGCTAGCCATTTCAGCCCTAGGGAAAAGCCTCTGACTATCCACACAATCAATGCCTCTCATTATCTTGTAGACCTCTATCAGGTCACCTCTCATCCTCTGTTGCTCCAAGGAGAAAAGGCCAAGTTCACTCAGCCTATTCTCATAAGGGATGCTCCCCAATCCAGGCAACATCCTTGTAAATCTCCTCTACATCCTTTCTATGGTTTCCACATCCTTCCTGTAGTGAGGTGACCAGAATTGAGCACAGTACTCCAAGAGGGGTCTGACCAGGGTCCTATATAGCTGCAACATTACCTCTCGGTTCTTAAACTCAATCCCACAATTGATGAAGGCCAATGCACCATATGCCTTCTTAACCACAGAGTCGAACTGTGTAGCAGCTCTGAGTGTCCTATGGACTCAGACCCCAAGATCCCTCTGATTCTCCACACTGACAAGAGTCTTGCCATTCCAGTAGAATTCTGTGCTGTTTTATTCCACAATATCCTCTGGTTTAACTTTCAGGAATGTGCTGATAATTTATTTTTCATCTCTCAGCACTTGTAATTCTGGTTCATATGTTGCACACATACTTAAACTTTCACGCCAACATTCCATTTCAATCTGTCAGATTTGTTATGTGATATCATCAGACAAATTTTATCATGCACTTAAATGACATTCTTCATGGCTTGAGTTATGATTTTGTTCCTGACTCAAATACTCCTCTTCCATTTTTTGCCTCAAAATTTTGCTTAACTAACCTCACCCGTGTTGTGACTATTCTCCACGATAGTAAGCAGAAGGATTATCTGTAGCAGAACATGACATCACGCTCTCATCTAGCTAAGAATTTGCAAACTAGTACCTTATTGTTAAAACCAGGCAATTTGTAATATTTCCTCCTTTTGTGCTTCTATCATGACTCTCGTTGTTCTATCCTGAGTAATCTAGTGAAATAAACATGCAATTAACACTATGTTGCCTAATAACGTTCTCAAATAGAAATAAAAACAACAGAAGACCGTGGTCTGAGCCACGACATGAAGAGCTGGATCTCAGTTATTCAGTTATGTGCTGTGTTATAGTGCGATATGCAAAATGATTCATATTGAACCCTTTTGAATAATTTCCTCTGAGTACTAAAAGGTTCTCATTTTCTTTCACGATAACAATTATGCACTCTTTGGAAAGATCTTCACTCTGAAACTTTAATTTTGTTTCTCTTCCCAGAGATGTGGCATGACCAGCTCAGTATTCCCAGCACTTCCAACTTGTAAAGGTGCCTTCATTATCTTGGCTCTTCAACCTTAACTGACGGGTTGCATATCTACTCACTTTTTAAGGTTGCTCAACAGTCTGTTACAATTAGCTTCATGCTGATACTTATTTAGAGGTACAGTGTGGAATAGACCCTGCAGCCCCTGATTTAACCCTAGCCTAATTACAGGACAATTTACAATGACAAACTAGTACATGTTTGGACTATGGGAAGAAACTAGAGCACCTAGAGCATTCAATGCTACTGTGGTGTCCAATTACAATACAGCTCTAACCATGTTCTGTTTAGTGTAATCACATTTAAGTATGAGAGTAAGCTAAAGAGGATGCAGAAAAGATTTACTTGGCTGCTGCCAGGGCTAGAGGGCTTGAAATATAAGGCAGGACTGGACAGCTGGTGCTGTTTTTCTTTAAGTGAAGGAGACTGAGGGGTGACATTATACAGCATGGTTTCTCAACCGGGGTTCTGCCAGAGGACACTAGGGATCCCACTGGAGATCATGATCGTGATTTTTTAAAATGCTAGCGCTCGCAGTGGTGGGCAGTGACCGACCAGCCCCATCAGCAATCTCATTAGAGGTCTCTCAGCCCAGTGTGGCAGTGTGCAGTAGGACCGTCTTTATTTGGTTGAATCCAGAGGGGAGGACGGGAGGCTGTTGAGGAGTGTGAAGTGCATTTTCAAACACTGAATGAACTTGTCCATCTTGGGTTGTGACGTCATCCTTTCCCTGTGTAAAATACACAAGGGCATTTTATTGACCCTTAGGTTTCAGAGACATGTCTGACAGCCCAGTGTGGCAATTTTTGAAGAGGAGTTGTGAGAAGGAAGAGGTGGATTCTAGACAAGGCCTACGGACAATTCTGATAAGGTTAATGATGAAGAATTACAATATTCTGAGTCATTTCACTGCACCAGTGCAACAATGGACACAAAAAAGTCTGTCTTTACAATGAAAGCTACTTATCAATGGGTTTTACATGGACTGGTGATCCAAGTTGTCCTGTTCCATTGGGCCTAGTCTGTGGCAAACAGCTTACAAATGCAGCAATAGCTCCAGAAAAATTGAAAAGACACTTAGCTACAAATCACAGCCATATGACATGTAAAAATGCTGATTATTTTAAATGGCTATTGGAATCTCAAAACAAACAAGTAAAGATGTGGTCTTATTGAGGGTGGACTGTTAACAATTTGTTAACAATTTAGTTTCTTTACTGGCCATATAGGTGAGTGGTTAATGAAGTTTCTCAGTATCCCCTGGTGTTTTAGTTCTTTCACTATACTCTGGACAGCATTCAGTACATTGGCTTTTATGGGATACTGTTTATGGAGTTTACCTAGATCCCTCTCTATTTTAATTGGGTTTATCTTCACTTGATCACAATCTTGCTTGTATGTAGCCCACACTTCTGAGAACTGCTGACAGGGTAACCCGTAAACATCATCCTGGCTCCAGTCTCTGATGATTGGAATGGCTGAGGCTATGGCAGGTAGGTTGTGTACTCCGTTGGTTGTACAAGTCCGCTGCCCCTGACTTGTCCATGTGTTTCTCCCTTTCCAGGGTCTATAACAGTCCCTGCCCATCCTCAGTATGTCCCTTCCAAGGATAGTACCTTCATTATTTGGACAGACCCTGATATACATTGGAAGCTGCACTTCACCAATTTTTAGTATCTGTGTCTCACTTCTTTCTGCCTTCACTGTTTATGTTCTGTACGCGTAGTATAAGTAGCCCCTCCAGTCGTTGGTAAGATTAGGACATATATTGGTACCGAGACCCCATGTCCACTAACCTATCACACTGCCGGCCCCCAGCGATGCTGTGTGTACATCCGTGGGTCACCGGTGCTGACGATGGGGCCTCCTGACAGCTACTTGTCTCACCTTGAGGCTGCCTTTACTAGTTCTATAATCTGGTCAGCAGTCAGATTGGACGGAGGTGGCACTGTCGGGATTGGGAATTTGGGTTCAGTTGCGGTCTCTACCTGTCTTGGTAGGTGACCCTCACGCCTCCTTCTCCTGTTAGGACACTGCCTCCTCTACCCTGCTATGTCTGGTGCAGCAGTCACTCACAGAGTGCCCTGATTGGTAGCAAACAAAGCAAGATCCTTGGGTCTTCACAGCAGCTTCATATGCTACAGCCATCTTACAACCCTCTTTCCCCTCTCTTTCAGTCTAGTTTTCCAGCCTATAGAACTAATGTGGAGTAGGTGGATCCCACCATTATCCCCAAGTCTACAACCTCCTGCTAGACTAAGCTCGGCCCTTCCTAGATCATCTTCAGGAAGACTGGATCAACCTTCCCTGAATTGCCCAGCCAAGTATTCTTCAGAGGCCCAGTATTTTCATTCTGCACCGTCTGTGACATTCCATCAGTTTTCTGAACAACAGACATTATAATTCCTCTGTTACCCTCTCCTCCTCCAAGTCACTGCCTCACTTCTTCCTTAAAGTTCCAGCATCTTTCCTTATTGCTGGTATTCCCAGTAGTTCCCCATGTTCCATCCGGCACCCCTGGAATCATACTGTCCCACATATTTCTCAGGCACTTAGCTTTAACCAATGTGTACAGTTTTGGAGTGTGTCTAGTGGATTTCGAACATTTCCTTGAACTTACACCAAAACTCTGCATTGCCGCACACAACTCTGGGGGCAGTTTGGATAGAATGCTGTGCTTTTCCCCTGGGGTGAAGGGCTTGTGGATGGCGGAGATGAGTGTGAGTAACTGGCTGGGATGATCAGGGTTCAGAGCCTGACATTGCCTGGTCTCAGTAGGTGCCATTCCAACAGGCCATACTGTGTATAACCTCTCCTGTTCATGGGTACTTTCCCACCTGTCAACTCCCTGGTCCAGCACTTCCCAATTTACCTCATCACCTTCCTCAGCAGTTACCCATGGCTACTGCCCAGTGTGCACCCACCTGCTGGGCCTTATTCCATTTACCTCTCAGTCTGCCCAGATTCCCGACTAATGCGTTTTTATATTGTTCTAACCGTCTTGCTTGTTTTTCACCCATACCTCTCTGTCTCTCTCTCTCTCTGTCTCTGTAAGTGTTCTAGCTGTTTTTTCAATCTGTCCAGCTGTACATGTGCACTGTCTCACTGTTCCCCATATTCATCCCCTTGCTTCTGTAGCTCTTCTATTTGTACACTATGTGAATCCTGGCACTTTGTTCTCTCCTGGAAATATACATGACATAGGATAACTGCTGCTTTATCTCCCTTCCTCTTTGATTAACTTCTCCACCACTGCCAAAGTTCCTCCGGGTTCCAGGTCTTAACCCATCCAGCTTTGTCATTCCCTGTTCAACCTTCTCAAGTTTATGGAGCATTTACTCTGTGAGTTCTCCCCTCTTCATAATTGAGCCCATGATGTTTACGTAGAAAGTTAAATACTTCTGAATTATCGCCCATTTTAGGCTTTAATTCTCAGGTTTTCCCTCACACATAAAGAATTCCCCAGGTGAGTACACACGCACCCTCTGCCATCCCAAACAGTATCTCCCATTCTACCCAGCTGTTCACAGTAGCCACACTACACCTAATCCATTGCCCATCGAACAAGTATACACGCAATCTTTGGTGTCCCTAATGGTCAGTAACCACCTTCCACAACTGGTGCCCCTGTCTCGACAAACTATCGAGTGCTATATGGTACCTGGTCACTAAAAAGCAAAACAGAAACACACTAAAACACACACACCATACTTTTACATCTCCCATTTCAGCTCTCTGCCAAGTCCTTTCATATTCTGTGATTCCAGGGTGATTGACTAAACAGATCGAAGTAAGGGTACTACTCTTTAAAAAAAGTACTCACCCCTTAGATTGCTAAGGTCACTGGCCACACTGTGAGCTATGAACATTTATCAATTGCACCGCAAGTGTTGTGACTGTGATCAAAGTCACCGGAGAAACACTGAAGCTGATGATATAGAAATCTTTATTCAGTACAACAAGCAGGCATCATTCTGGAGACACTCTCAGTGGAAGCTCACCAACCCAAAAGTACATCACATTTTTATACCCTTAAGATCAAAGGTCAACAAGTAGCTGATTCAATACAATTTCAAAAGTTACAATTACTTTGCTCACTTCAGTGCTTTGGGTTGACAACTAGTTTCTTTAGGATACATAGTGGAAGCACATTGTAATTGATGAGACACATCTGAAGGTCCAAGCATCTTTGGGAGAAACTAATTAAGGCCATAAGATCATAAGATATAGAAACAGAATTAGGCCATCTGGCCCACCAGGTCTGTTCCGCCATTTCATCATGGCTGATCCAATTCTCCTCTCAGCTCCGATCTCCTGCTTTCTCCCCATATCCCTTCATCCCCTGACCAATCAAGAATCTATCAACCCCTGCCTTAAATATGCATAAAGACATGGCCTCCACAGCTGCCTGTGGCAAAGAATTCCACAGATTCATCACTTGCTAGCTGAAGAAATTGCTCCTCATCTCCGTTCTAAAATGACACCCTTCTATTCTGAGGCTGTGTCCTCTGGTTTTGGACTACCACTTTAGGAAACATCCTCTCCATGGGCACTCTATCAAGACCCTTCACCATTTGATAGGTGTCAATGAGGTCACCCTTCATTCTTCTGAATTCCAGTGAATACTGGCTCAGAGCTATCAAATGTTCATATGACAAGATATTCAATCCTGGAATCATTTCTGTCAACCTCCTTTGAACCCCCTACACATCCTTTCTAAGATAAGGAGCCCCAAAACTGCTTACAATACTCCAAATGAGGCTTTATAAAGTTTCAACATTATATCCTTGCTTTTATTTTCTGGTCCTTTTGAAATGAATGTTAACATTGCATTTGCCTTCCTCACCACAGACTCAACCTACAAATTAACCTTTAGGGAATCCTGCACAAGGACTTCTAAGTCCCTTTGCACTTCAATTTTTCGCACTTTCTCTCCATTTAGAAAATAGTCAACCCTGTCATTTCTTCTACTAAAGTGCATGACCATACATTTACTGACACTATTCCATCTGCCATTTCTTTGCCCATTCTCCTAATCTCTCTTAGTCCTTCTGTAGTCTCTCTACTTCCTCAAAAATACCTGCTACCTGCCCCTCCACCTATCTTCATTTCTTCTGCAAACTTTGCAACAAACCCATCAATTCCATCCTCCAAATTACTGACATAAAACATAAAAAGAATCGTTTCCCAACACAGAACCTTCTGGAACACTATTAATCACCGGCAGCCAGCCAGAAAAGGCTCCCTTTATTCCCAGTCTTTGCTTCCTGCGAATCAGTCACTGCTTTATCCATGCTGGAATCTTTCCTGTAACACCATGTGCTCATAGCTTGTTAAGCAACCTGATGTGTAGCAACTTGTCAAAGACCTTCTGAAAATCCAAAAAACACAACATCAACCGATTCTCATTTGTCTATCCTGCATGTTATCTCTTCAAATAGTTCCAACAGATTTGTCAGGCAAGATCTTCCCTTAAGGAAACCATGCTGACTATGGTCTATTTTACCATGTGCCTCCAAGTACCTTGAGACCTTATTCTTAATAATCGACTCCAAGATCTTCCCAGTCACTGAGGACGGACTAACTGTCCTATAGTTTCCTTTCTTCTGACTCTCTCCCTTCTTGAAGAGTGCAGTGACATTTGCAACTTTCCAGTCTTCTGGAACCATTGCAGAACTTAGTGATTCATGAAAGATCATTACTAATGCCTCCACAATTTCTTCAGCCACCTCTTTCAGAACACTGGGGTATACAACATCTGGTCCAGGTGACCTATCTATCTTCAGACTTTTCAGTTTCCCAAGAACCTTCTCTCTAGTTATAGTACCTTCACACACTTTATGAGCCCTGCCACATGGCATGTCCACCAAACTGCTAGTATCTTTCAAAGTAAAAACTGATGCAAAATACGTATTCGGTTTGTCTGCTATTTTGTTGCCTTCCATCAGTTTTTAAAAATATCACAATCTTCTAACTTCCCAGTAATTTTTGCTATATTATATGCCCTCTCTTGGCTTCTATGTTGACTTCGACTTCCTTTGTTAGACATGTTGTGTCATCTTGTCTTTAGAATATTTCTTCCTCTTTGGGATGCATATATCCTGTGCCTTCTGAATTGCTTCCAGAAGTTCTAGCCATTGCTGCTCTGTCATCATCCCTGGCAGCGTTCTTTTCCAGTCAATTCTGTTCAACTTCTCTCTCATGCCTCTGTAATTGCCTTTACTCCGCTGTAATACTGATACATTTGACTTTAGTTTCTCCTTCTCAAAGCTCATTGTGAATTCGATCATATTGTAATCACTTTCTCCTGAGGGTTCTTTTACCTAAAGCTCTCTAATCAATTCTGGTTCATTGCACAACACCCAATCCGGAAAAGCTGATCCTCATGTGGGCTCAACCACGAGCTGCTCCAAAAAGCCATCTTGTAGGCACTCTAGAAAATGACCCTTCTGTAATCCAACACCAATCTGATTTTCCCAATATACCTCTATATTGAGGTCCCCCATGACTATTGTAGCATTGTTGCCTTTTACCCTCCATTTTCTATCTCCTATTGTAATTTATAGGCCACATCCTTACTACTGTTTTGGGGTCTATATACAACTCCCATCAGGGTATTTTTATCATTGCAGTTCTTTAGCTCTACCCACAATTATTCAACACTTTCCAACCCTATGCCACCTCTTTCTAATGATGTGATTCCGTTTTTTACCAACAGAGCAATGCCACTCTTCCGCCTTCCTACTTATCCTTTTGATACAATGTGTATTCTTGGACATTAAGCTCCCAGCTATAATCTTCCAGCCATAATTCAGTGATGCCTACTGTTAGAGTGATATTTAGGTTTAGGACATATACATTTAACAATTGACTTCGCATCTGAAAATGCATTTAATTTGGAATGCAGCTGTGAACAATGCGTTCTTAAAAGCTGTAAATCCCAGTCCACACAAAGCTGATTAAAATTCATTTGGATGTCTGTGGTGTGGATGTGAATCCGGAGGTGTGAAGGTTGTATGTAGTTTCAAAGAAAGCATTGTTCATCGTTGTAAATATGGAGTTGTCCTTTGATGTTTGGCACATAAAATATCAAGCCCCATGTTGGGCCAGCCACACCTTTCGACTGAAAGCATCTCCATGACACCTGGGTTTGTCAAATAAAGAAGCTGCTTCATATCTACCAGTAGTTTTCTCCGGTGACTTCATTCAGGCAAAACAACACCTACATATTCCATGTACTGTGCGTATTCAAATATAATACCTTCAGTCCTGTATTCACCCTTCTCGATCTTGTCTGCCTTTTACATTGCAAAGCATCCCTGCTGACTGCAATATTGCCCTATCAACAGCCTCTCCTCACTGCACATTGCCTCTGTTTGTAAACCAGCTACCTCATCTTCAGCACGATTATCTGCCTTTCCAACAATATTTCTTGCATTGAAATATACGCAGCTCAGGACACCAGTCACACCATGCTCAACTTTCTGATTCCTAACTTTGTCTGAGGTCTTACCAACATCTGCCTCCACAACCTCACCACTAACTGTTCTTGCACTCTGGTTCCTATCCCCCTGCAACTCTAGTTTAAACCCCACCATGCAGCATTAACAAACCTTCCTGTTAGGATATTAGTCCCCCTCTCAGTTCAGGTGCAAACAGTCCTTTCTGAACTGGTCCCACCTTTCTTGGAAGAGAGACCAATTTTCCAAAAATCTAATATCCTCCCTCCTACAACAACCCTTTAGCCATGTATCAAACTGTATAATCTTCCTAGTTCTAGCCTCACTGGTATGTGCAGTCTTGAGATCACAACCCTGGAGGTCCCGTCCTTTAACTTAGCACTGAACTCCCTGAACATCATATGCAGAACAGCATCACTCGTCCTTCACATCTTTGGTACCTACATGGAACACGACTTCTGGCTGTTCACCCTTCAACTTAAGAATACTGAGGACTCACTCCAAGATATCCCAAACCCTGGCACCCAGGAGGCAATATACCATCCGGGGATCTCATTCTCGCCCACAGAACCTCCTGCCCATTCCCCTAACTAATGAATCCCCTATCAACACAGTGTGCCTATTCTCTCGCCTTCCATTCTGAATCATAGAGGCAGATTCAGTGCCAGAGACCTAACCACTGTGACTTTCCTCTGATAGGTGAATTCCTCCAAAAGTATCCAAAGTGATATACCTGTTGTTGAGGGGGATGGCCACAGGGGTACTCTGCACTGGCTCCTTAACCCCTTTCCTGTCACCCAGTTTTCTGTGTCCTGCACCCTGGGTGTAATTACCACCCTATATGTCCTATCCATCACCCCTTTCACCTCCCGAATGATCTGGAGTTCATCCAGTTCCAGCTCCAGCTCCAAAACACGGTATGATTGAAGCTGCAGCTGGATGCACTTCTCACAGCTGTAGTCATTAGGAACACTGGAGGTCTCCCTGCCTCCCCATATCCCGCAAGAGGAACATTTCACTATCCTGCCTAGCATCTCTCTGTTCTAGCTGAGTGATATAAAGAAGAGAAGGAAAAAAACTTGAGCTTTTCTTTCTTTTGCTTTCTCTGAGCAAAGCCTCTCTTCCTGGAAGCCTCGAAGAGTTAAAGCCTAAAGTCTGACTATGTCCACTGCACTTGCTCCTGCCTTCCTTTAGTTTGCTCTTACTAATCAATCTCAAATCCCAATTGGTCACTGGTCAAAGCTCTATTATGCTACCATGAACCATTCCCGCCATTTATCCTTGGGCAGTGGAACTTATTGAAGTCCCCTCCTCTCCAAATTTCCAATGTCCAATTGGCTGCTGGTCAAAGTTCTATAACACAAATTTTCTGAAAACCTTTTGACGACAGAGAGCCAGACACCTAAAATTCATGGTACCTGGGCTGTCTCTAAGCACACAAATATGGTAAGTGCACAAAAACACTTGATTGCCTGTTCCTGTGACCATGTTTAATATGCTAAATGACAACATCCAGCTGGCATGCCAGTTTGCACTCAAGTCACAATGGTGCAAATAATTTAGCCATATTACCTGGTTTTAATACAAACCCATTGTCTTAATATTTGGCTCTTGCATATGCGACCTCTTAGTCTGTAGGGCAGCCCGTGCTTTTAACTTCAATTTACTACTTGCAATTTACAAAATAAACTGAAGGGTAATTACAAGCTTCCTGAACTTACTTACATTTACAATAAGAACTGGAGCCTGGTTTCTTGATGGAATTAATATGTGCTGTATTCACATAACTCCAGAATGCTCCCTAACAGTTGCCCGGTGAGGAAATCAAGGATCCAGTTGCAGAGGGAGGTACAAAGGTGCAGGTTTTTCCAGCTTGTTGATTCAAGTTGAGGGTATGATTATATTTGACACTGAGCTGTAGTCAATAAACAGCAGCCTAACATATGTATTATTGTTGGCTCGGTAAGCCAAGCCAAGTGGAGAGCCAGTGAGATTGCATCAGATCTAGACCTATTGTGACAAAAAGTTGTAAACTCAGCCAACTCCATCATGGCCACTAGCATCAAAAATTCAGCATCCATGCATTAAGGATCCCCATGACCAAGGCTATACCCTTTTCTTATTGCTGCCATCAAGACGAAGGTACAGGAGTCTGAAGACACACACTCAACATTTTAGGAACAGCTTCTTCCCCTCTGTCATCAAGTTTCTGAATGGACAATGAACCCATGTACACTACCTCACTACATTTGTCTTTAGTTTGCTGGGGTATTTTTCCACTGCTTATTTAAGTTAATTACATATATTTCTTACTGTAATTTATAGGTTTTTTATTATAATGTATTGCACTGTGCTCTGCTGCAAAACAAAATATTTCTTTTCTGATTCTAACTCTGGTTGAACTTACTTAAATGTGTGTCTATACTCCTGACCAAATGATCTACCCCTAGGCTGCTGCTCATGTTGACATACATGCTTTCTGCCTTTCACTTGTTGACTTTGTTGCTGTGTAAAGCTGCTCTGTGCCATTTTCACAATAGTTTATTTCTTTTGGCCTTAGACTTGTATGTGGAAGATACATGACCTTTTTTCTGACAATCCAATAAACTCACTAAGTGCATTTTCATGGTCCTCTGCTGCTGTAGCCCATCCACTGCAAGGTTCAAAGTGTTGTGCATTCAGAGACACTCTTCTGCTCACTACGGTTGTAACGCATGGTTATTTGAGCTACTGTTACCTTCCTGTATATTTGAACCAGTCTCTCCTTTCTCCTCTGACCTCTCTTATTAACAACGCATTTGTGACCACAGAACTGCCGTACACTGGATTTTTTTTTTTGTTTTATAAAACTTTTATAAACTTTTGGGCAAACATGAGGAAATCTGCAGATGCTGCAATTTCAAGCAACAGACACAAAAAGTGCTGGTGAATGCAGCAGGTCAGGCAGCATCTATAGGAAGAGGTACAGTCGACGTTTCTGGCTGAGACCCTGGCAAAGGGTCTCGGCCTGAAATGTCGACTGTACCTCTTCCTATAGATGCTGCCTGGCCTGCTGCGTTCACCAGCACTTTTTATGTGTGTTGCATAAGCTTTTAGGCAGCTGCTGAGGATGTGTTCTAATGCCCCCTTCCCTTGGCGCAGGGAGCATGCTGGTGTTTTGGCGCTGTCTCTGCAGTAGAGGTTCAGTGGGCTTGGCAAGATGTCATAAACCAACTGGATCAGGACCTTGATGCAGTGGGGCTCAGCTCACCAAATTACCCTCCATTAGACATTGCGCTCCGTTACATGGTCCCATGTTGTCCATACACCTGGTTGCCTCACGCCAGCAATCTGGCGGGCACGTAGCTCCTCCACAGCAGCTCGCACCTCCGGCTGGACCAGTTGACGTCTCGCTCATCCTTGCAGCTTATCATAGCAGACTGTTGGGAAGCAACCCAAGCCCACCCACCACTGAGCCCACCAGTACCCTATAGCGAGCCGTGCTTTTCAGCCTGTTCAACTGCATCCTGCGTCCTCCACCTCCTGCCACTCCTCAGCACAATGCCGGCGTGTGAGACCTGTGGGTCATTGTGCTCTCTGTATTACAGCATTTCTCTTGCACGGGTGACCATGAACTCCCCACTCACGCTGCAGATGGAGAGTTTCAGTCTGTTTTTCTTCCTATACGAGGCAATGCTGCTTAGGCTCCTAGGCAGACCCAACCACCTATGAAGGTGCTGACTGATTTTGCTCTCAAGGATTTCAACTGTTGACAGTGGGACATCACAGACTAGCAGACGCCACAGGATCCCAGGGAGAATACCATGCTAATAAATCCAAGCCTTGAATTTGCCCGGCAGCTCTGAGTTGTCAACAGTAGTCAACCATTGCTACTTCCCTCCTGGCTACTCTGATGGATGCCGGTGGATTTTCCAATTTTCATTCTTTTTGATGGTGTATTTTATGGCTGTATAAACAACATAAACAATATTCACTTTAATATTGTTTTTTTGCTTCAAGATAAGATATTGCATGCAAAAATGGGAAAAAGACCTATCAGAAAGAATTAAGGATTTAAAATCTTTTGCCTGATATATGATATAGGTATAAATACAAAATTGGTTTGGCATGGAAACTTCGAAGGCTCATGGTCAGGTTACATTTTGTATAACACAATAATTTGAAGAAAGCAATCAGAAAATAATCATTTTCTTCTTAGTAGATTCTTAGTAGATTCTGGGCCTGTGCTCGCTGGAGTTGAGAATAATGAGGGGGATAGCACTGAAAGCTACTGAATATTGTAAGACCTAGATAGAGTGGAGGTGGAGAGAATGTTTCCAGTAGTAGAGGAGTCTAGAACCAGAGGGAACCACCTCAGAATAAAAGGACATCCTTTAAAACTTAAATGATGAGGAATTTCTTCAGCCAGAGTGTGGAATTCATTGCCATAATAGTTGTGGAGCCCAAGTCATTGGGTATATTTAAAGCACAGTTTGATAGGGTCTTGATTAGTAAGGTGTCGAAAGTTATGGGGGAAGGCATGAGATGGAGCTGAGGGGGATAACAAATCAGCCATATTAGAATGGTGGAGAAGACTTAATGAGCAGGAATGACCTAATTCTACTCGTATGTCTTAAGGTATTATGGTCTAACATTGCTGTGTGGAGGAATTTGGGTGTTCTACATAAACACAAAACATTAGCAGGTAACCAAAGTAAATAGGAAGGCCCTTATTGCAAACACAGTGGAGTATAAAAATACGAGGGGTGATTGATACGTTCGTGGCCTAAGGTAGAAGGAGTCAATTTTAGAAAACCTAGCACATTTATTTTTCAACATAGCTCCCTCCTACATTTACACACACAGTCCAGTGGTCATGGAGCATATGGATCTTGGACCTCCAGAAAGTGTCCACAGCAGGGGTAATTGATAAGTTTGTGGCCCAAGGTAGAAGGAGATGAGTTATACAGCTCTCGCTACATGCACATGCGGTGATTATGCAGAAAGTTTGAAGTTAATAACTCACCTCCAAAATAAATGTGCTAGGTTTTCTAAAATTGACTCCTTCTACCGTAGACCACAAACTTATCAATCACCCCTTGTAGATGACATTGGAGGCAGTTCAAAGAATGAAAGAGCTGACGTATGAGGAAAGGTTGAATGTGTTGTTATACCAGTTCAGAAAAATAAGATATGATCTTATTGAAATTAAGAAGATTTTAAACGTATATCAAATTTAATGTTGTGGGGTAATCTAGAAATAGACAGCTTATTTTCAGATCAACAAGTCATCTGTTTAAGATGGAAGTGAGGTGGAAAATCATCTTTCATGAATCTTTTGAATTTTCCACTTTGATCTGTGTGAATCTAAATCAATAAGGTAATTCAAGGTCAAGACAGATTTTTGTTTTCCTCTCTAGTTATTGTAAATGACCAGCAAGGTAGAAATGAAGCCAAGACAGATCAGTCATAATCCTATTTATGATGAAGTAACTAAAGTATGGATTACTCCTGCTCTTTGTTCTTACACAGCATTCAAACGACAGGCTTAATTGTTTGAGGTGAATTCTTAGACAGCTTTTCACCTTGCTTTCTTATAGAGTCACAGGTTTATACAGCACTGAATCATGCTCTTTAGGCTAATTCCTTCTTCCTGGCCTGATCCCATTTGCCCATGCTTTGCTCATATCCCTCTAAAACATTCCTATCCAGGTACTGATCCACGGGTCTTTCTGATGGTCTAATTCCAGCTTTCTATGGCAGTTTGTACCATACCGTAAACCAACTGCCCCTCACATCCCAGTTAAGCCTTCCCCTCTCACCTTCAGCCTATATTCCCTAGTTTTACACTCCCCTATCCTAAGAAAAAGAATGTAACCTTTTTCCTTCCCTACACTTTTCATTATTCTATAAATCTCGACAAGGTCACTACTCGGCCTCATTTGCTTCAGGGTAAACCTTCCCAGCCTATCCAGCAGCTCCTTAAAATGCAAGTCCTTCAGTCCATCACAACATTACAAATCTCCTCAACATCACTGTGATTCTTTTCAGCAGCCTCTTTAGCTTAATCACATCCTTCCTGTTGTATGGAGAGATGGGAATTGTACAGAATATTCCAAACATGGTCTCATCAACATCCTGTAATATAATGCCCCAACTCAGTACCCCATCCGATGAAGCTAAGCTTGCCATAAACCTTCTTTACCACCTTATCTAATTGAGTCATCATTTAGAGAGTACTACAGTATTTACTTGCACCCATAGGTTTTTTAATTCCCCCCAGACCCTGTTATTTACTGTTTATGTCCTGCCCTCATTTAACATAACAAAATACATCAGTTTAAACTTGTGTGAGTTAAATTTCATCTTCCATTCTTTTGTCATCTTCCCCAGTTGATCTATCTCCTGTTGTAGCCTCAGACAACCATCTTCATTGACCACCACACCACCAATCGCAGAGTCACCTACAAACTCACTAATCATGCTGCCTCTACATCATTTTTTTTAGATTATGAGGACACTCAGTCCTTGTTTATTGTCATTTAGAAATGCATGCATGCATTAAGAAATGATACAATGTTCCTCCAGAGTGATATCACAAAAAAAACAGGACAAACCAAAGACTAACACTGACAAGACCACATAATTATAACATATAGTTACAGCAGTGCAAAGCAATACCATAATTTGATAAAGAACAGACCATGGGAACGGTAAAAAAAAGTCTCAAAGTTCCGATCAACTCTCGATAGTCCCTGATAGCAGGCGGCAGAAGGGAAAAGCTCTCTCTGCCATAAACCTCCAGGCACCGACAACTGTCGATGCATTGAAAGCACCCGACCCCAGCCAACTCTGAGTCCGTCCGAAAACTTCAAGCCTCCGACCAGCCCTTCGACACCGAGCGCCAAGCACCATCTCTGCTGAGCACCTCTACCCCGTCCCGGCCGCTGAGCAACAAGCAAAGCCAAGGATTCGGGGCCTTCTCCTCTGGAGATTCAGGATGACACAGGAACAGCAGCAGCAAAAAAGGCATTTCAGAAGTTTCTCCAGATGTTCTTCCGTTCTCTCATGTCTGTCTCCATCAAATCAGAATTGTGACCGGCACCCTACTTGACAGATTACAGATATCATTCACCAGAGTGGCCACGCAAGCTGCGTCATGCCGCCATCTTCTCCTCCTTCTCCTTGAATTACTAATGGAAAAAATGAACAGGGGATCCAGCACCCATCTCTGCAGTACATCTCTGGTGAACAGGCCTCCAGTCTGAAGAACAACCCTCCACCATCACCCTCTGATTTTTCCCATCAGGCTAATTTTGTACCCAATTGGCTAGATCACCCAGGATCATATACGATCTAACCTTGTGGACCAGACTATCATGTGAGATAGCCTTGCTGGTGTCCATGTAGACAATGTCTGCTACTGTGCAATAATCAATCCTTTGGTCAACTCTTCAAAAAACTCAGTCAAATTTATTAGGCACTATTTCCTTTGCACTAAGCTATCTCTAATCAGTCTTTACCTTTTCTAAATTCAGATAGATCCTGTCTCTCAGACACACCACCAGTAGCTTTTTCCCCACTTGGCTCATCAAAGACACTACATTTGCCAACATCCAGTTATCCTGTATCTCACCCATAGATACGGAAGATAAAAGAGTCTCTTTATGTGCCTTAAGACCACCAACACTAGCTCTTTCATAGTGTTGTTATGTTTCATGACATCACTGTTCTCTTCCGTCAATACCATTGATTCCATGACCTCCACAGGAAATACAGGCAAGAAAACATTTAAAACCACATCCAATTCCTATGACTCCATACATTAACAACCACAGTGACCCTTAAGGGGACTTATTCTCTCCCTAGTTACTTCTTTGCTCTGATACTGATAAATTTTCTTAGGATTTTTCTTTGTGTTATCTACCAAACCTATCTTGTGTTCCCTCTTTTCCCCAGCTGATTTCTTTCTTAAGTGCACCCCAACATCTGTTTTAATCAGCAAAAGATCTGCTTGATCCTATCTGCCTATACCTACCATACAGTATACTTATTTTTTTCCTGACCAGAGCCTCAATATCACACATTAGCCATGGTTTTCTAATCCTTACTGCCTTACCCTTTATTGTAACAAGAAGATGTTGACCTGCAACATGGTATCACAACAACAACCTTTCCCTCAATGTCAGCAAAACGAAGAGCTGGTCGTTGACTTCAGGAAAGGGGGCAGTGCACATTCTTCTGTCTACATCAATGGTGCAGTGGTTGTGAGGGTTAAGAGCTTCAAGTCTCTGAGAATAAACATCACAAATAGCCTATTCTGGTAAATCCATGTGGACATCACAGTCAAGGAAGTTCACCAACACCTATACTTCCTCAGGAGTATAAAGAAATTTGACATGTGCCTGTCAACACTTGCCAATTTTTATTGATGTACAGTAGAAAGCATCCTCCATAGATGCATCATGGCTTGATATGAAAACTGCTCTGCCATTGACAATAAAAAAAACTGCAGAGTCGTTGACACAGCTCAACACATTACAGAACCCAGGCTTCCCTCTGTGAACAGAAACATGAGAAGATCTGCCGGAAATTCAAACCAAATGCACACAAAATGCTGGAAAAGCTCAGCAGGTCAGGCAACATCTATAGAAATGTATGAACAGTCAACGTTTCGGGATGGGACCCTGAATCAGGACTGGAAAAAAAGATGAGAAGTCAGACCATTGGTGGGGGGAGGGGAGAAAGAAGCAGAAGGTGGCAGGTAATAGGTGAAATGGGGAGTGGAGGAAGGTGTGAAGTGAAGAGCTGGAGGTTGATGGTGAAGGAGATCAGGGCCTGAAGGAAGAGTAATCTGATAGGAGAAAGTAGAAGATCATGGAAGAAAGCGAAGGAGGAGGAACACCAGAGGTAGACGATGGGGCAAGTGAGGATATAGGAGAGCGAGGGAAACAGGACTGGGGATTGGTGAAGGAGCTGGGGTGGGGGGGTGTTAATTATCAGAAGTTTAAGAAATCGATGTTCATGCCATCAGTTTGGAGGCTACCCAGACGGAATATCAGGTAACACACACAAAATGCTAGAGGAACCCAGCAGGCCAGGCAGTATCTATGGAAAAGAGTACAGCTGACATTTTGGGCCAAGACTCTTCAGCAGGACTGAAGAAAATAAAACCACGAGGAGCTCCTCTCCCCCCACCTTCTAATTTTGACTCCTCATCTATTTTTCTTCAGTCTTGATGAAGGGTCGTGACCTGAAACATCGATTGTACTCTTTTCCATAGATGCTGCCTGGCCTACTGAGATCCTCCAACATTTTGTGTGAGTTGCTTGGATTTCCAGCATCTGCAGATTTTCTCTTGTTTGTGATCAGAATATAAGGTGTTGCTCCTTCAACCTGAGTGTGGTCTCATTGTGGCAGTAGAGGAGGCCATGGTCTGACATATCAGAATGGGAATGGGAAGGAGAATTGAAATGGATGACTACCGGGAGATCCTGCTTTTACTAGCGAACGGAGCATAGGCGCTGGGCAAAGTGGTCTCCCAATCTATTTCGGGTTTCACCAGCATACAGGAGGCCACACCAGGATTACCGGATACAGTAGATAACCCCAAAAGACTCACCTAGAAGGACTGCTTGGTGCCCTGAATGTAGTGAGGGAGAAGGTGTAGGGGTAAGTGTGGCACTTGTTCCACATGCAAGGGTAAGTGGCAAGAGGGAGATCAGTGGGCAGGGTCAAGTAGACAAGGGAGTCATGCAGGAAGTGATCCCTGCGGAAAGCAGAAAGAAGGGGGAGGGAAAGATGTGCTTGGTGGTGGGATCCCATTGGAGATAGCGGAAGTTACAGAGAATTATGTGCTGGACATGGAGGCTGGTGGAGTGCTAGGTGAGGATGAGGAACCCTATTCCTGGTGTGGTGATGAGACGATGGGATGAGGACAGCATTGATGGTGGAGGACTGAAAGCTCCTTTCTTTGAAGAAGGAGGACATCGCATTAGGTCTGGAATGAAAAGCCACATCCTAAGGCTAGATGGAGTGGAGACTGAGGAACTGACCAAAGGGGATGGCATTTTTACTAGTGATAGGCTGGGAAGAAGTATACTAGGTAGCTGTGAGAATCAGAGGGTTCATAGAAGATGTTAATAGATAGACTGTCTCCAGAGAAAGAGACAGAGAGATGGAGAAAGAGGAGGGAAGTGTTGGAAATGGACAAGGTAAATTTGAAGGCAGGGTGGAAGTTGGAGGCAAAGTTAATGAAGTCGACAAGCTCAGCATAAGTGCAGGAAGCAGCACCAATGTAGTCGTCGATGTAGCATAGGAAGCATTGGGGAGCGATACTGGTCTTGGCTTGGAGCATGGACTATTCCACGTAGCTGACAAAAAAGCAGGCATAGCTGCGACGCATGCAGGTACCCATGGCTACGCCTTTTGTTTGAAGGAAGTGGGAGGAGCTAAGGGGAAATTAGTGAGAGTGAGGACCAGTTCCACCAGATGGAGGAGAGTGGTAGCGGAGGGGAACTGGCTGGGTCTGGTGTCCAGAAAGAAGTGGAGAGCTTTGAGGCCTTCCTGATGGAAATGGTGGTACATCAGGACTGTACATCCACAGTGAAAATGAGACGACTGGGGCCAGGGAACAAAGTCATTTCAAAGATCAAGACCGTATGGTCTTTGTCTATTCTTCTTGCTGCTTCTATAAGGCAGCCACCATAAAGACACCTCCCACCCCTGACATTCTCTCTTCCCCACTTCCATCAGGCAGAAGATACAAAAGACAAAGCACGCACCTCCAGCCTTAGGGACAGCTTCTACCTCGCTGTTATTAGACTATTGAGTGGTTCCCTCAGACAATGAAATGGACTCTTGACTTCACAATCAACCTCGTTATGACCTTACACTTTATGTTTACCTGCACTGCATTTTCTCTGTATCTGTTACACTTTATTCCGCATCTGTTATTTGTTTACATTGTACTACCACAATGCATGGTATAATGAATTGATCCGTATGAATAGTATGCAAGACAAGCTTTTCACTGTATCTCTTTCAAAGATCAAAAAAATTTACTTTGAACTTTCAACTCTATATATGACAAAAAATAAACCAACCCAATCCAACCAATTCCCTCTATCTCACTCTCAATTTTCACTGTTTGTAGCAGTCTTTCTCAACTTTTGCAAATTCTTTTCTAATGCCATTAAAATTAACTTTGCCCTAATTTAGGACTTTAACTTGTAGACCGCACCTATCTTTTTCCATAATTCTTTTCAAACCAGTAGAATTATGGTCACTGGTCCCAAACAGCTCCTCCACAGACATGTCATTCAGTTGCCCTGCCTCATTTTCCAATTGGAGGTTCAGTGTTGCCTCCTCTCTAAGATGGCCAATCACATAGTGACTGAGAAAATTTTCCAGGAGATGTTAACAAATTCTGCCCCCTTAGCTCTAGGCAGAAACATATCTAGGGAAATTTTAGGACATAGTTAAATCCAGATAGTAACACAAAAAAGAGCTCTCCAGTTACAAAAGACCAAAAGTAAACTTTGAATAAAAGAGCCTTTGCTGTTTAAAAAAAGGAAATGGAGAAGGCTAGTATTGCACCAGATCATATAAAATTGATTGAGTACATTAATTCGAGCAGTGCTAGAAATATTAGAACAATTGTTGAAACCAAAGAGTGGACAGTGCAGTACAAATTGCAGAATGTGCTATATAAAAAAATGATTAACATTTGGAAATGCTGTCAGAGTATTAAAAGGATGTAATGGAGTAATGTGTTTTATTCGGGATAGATGAGTCATCATCTACATCATACCTGAAACCTCATGGAATAAAGATTAATCATTTCAATTTCCTGAAGCCTCTTAAGATAATAAGATTATTTATATTCTCTTCCAGTGTGGAATTAGTCACAGTATAAGCGTATACTGGCTACATTTCTATGTGCTGAGTAAATGTAAAACAATATGTGGGAGCAATTGCATGGCAATTATTTAGGTCAAAGGATTTGCCGTTTTTAACTATTAATTGAGCTCTGAGGTTAAACATTGGCCTTGGAGAAATTCCCTTAGTTTAGTCCTTGGAGTGCACACTGTTTGATTTTATTTTTATGCCAGATTTCAAGCCTGTGTTAGGACAGCAGTTTTGTCATTAGGAATCACAGTAACAGCAAACTGCACAACTTACTATGTAATAGTTGTGTTTCCTGCTATAGCATTCATATTTTCATGTTCATAATTTTATTATGGAAGATTAGCAAGTTTTACAAATTCAATATGCTATGTGGACAACTAAATACTTTTGCTATTTGCAAGAATCGCAGGATCCTGCAACTGTTAGTGAGGTCAGCTGAAAAGATCATCTGGGTCTCTCTTCCCGCCGTTACAGGCATTTATACCACACACTGCATCCGTAAAGCAAACAGCATTATGAAGTGTTGTAGCGTGGACGAAATCACCGGAGAGACAGAGTCACTGGTAGATACAAAGCAGCTTCTTTATTCGGCACAAGAAGGTACAGCAGGCATCATACAGACGGAGACGCTTTCGGTAGAAAGGTCTGCTCGCTCAATGTGGGCTCGATATTTATATGCTGAACACAAAGGCAATCGCTGCTTAAAAACTTATAGACAATGCCTCCTTTTGAAGCTACATCACACCTTTGGACTTCATCCTTTCCTTCAGATGCCAACATGTCTGGTTTGGTATCCACAACCTTTAGTTAAATCCACAATACATTTATTTGGCATTTTACGTGCTAACATAGAAGACAATTAATATTTATAATGTATAGATAATACTGTCTTTGAAACTACAGCATCAGGTCAAACTACAGTGCGAAAGCATCTGGTATTCATACCTTTTTAGGAAGCGCATTGTTGTGGACTCAATCCACAGTACTTTGTCAAATAGTCAAATAGAAGTCTGGTGGTCAAAGTCATTTAAGTGTAAACAAATCATCTATCCAAAAAAACTCACTCTAACATGAAGGACCCCACACACCCCTCATACAAATTCTTCTCCCTCCTGCCATCTGGCAAAAGGCACTGAAGCATTCAGGCTCTCACGGCCAGACTATGTAACAGTTTCTTCCCCCAAGCCATCAGACTCCTCAATACTCAGAGCCTGGACTGACACCAACCTACTGCCCTCTACTGTGCCTATTGTCTTGTTTATTATTTATCGTAATGCCTGCACTGTTTTGTGCATTTTACACAGTCCTGGGTAGGTCTGTAGTCCAGTGTAGTTTTTGTGTTGTTTTAACATAGTGCACTGTAGTTTTTGTATTGTTTCATGTAGCATCATGGTCCTGCAAAACATTGTCTCGTTTTTACTGTGTACTGTACCAGCAGTTATGGTCGAAATGACGATAAAAAGTGACTTGTCTTGACAATTCTAAGTCACTAAGTAAGCTAATATTATACACAGCAAGGTCCCAGAGCAGTGAGGCAGTATTCTCCAATAGAGGTCAGGACATCAGAGATAGCTCCCCTGTATGCATGCAACAGCATGTCTGAAAATCTAAAAAGGAAATCAAGACTTAAGGCCACATTTGGGAGAGTTACATCCCTGTGGTTCTGAAATGGAGTGTCAACATTGCTGTGGTGCAAGTTTATCAAGAAGTAATGTGATATTAATAACTGTGCTCTATGGAGGCAATTCTTAGTGAATCACCCATACATTTCAAATATGATCAAAGGCTTTGAAAAGAGACAAGTTCTAGAACAATCTTAAAAATCTGGGCCTCTGAACTTCCCTCTAGAACTAGTTCTTCGAATTCCAATCAGGAGGCCACAGTCAGAGCAGATCAGTAACAGGATCTCCTCCTCACAGAGGTACACCTTAAGCATACAATGAAGCCCACTGTTCTGCTCTCTAAATGCCACCTATAAATTCAGTGATGACACCACTGTTGTTGGCAGAGCCTCAGATGGTGATAAAGAGCCTTACAAGATTGCAATAGATCAGCAGATTGAGCGGCGTTGTAACAACAACATCACATTCAACATCAGTGAACCCTCAGAAAGGGAAGTTTGGAGAGCACGCAGCAGTCCTATTTGAAGGGTGAGCAGTGGAAAGGGTGAGCATCTGCAAGTTCCTCGGCATCAACATCTCAGTGGAATTGTCCTGGGCTCAACACAATGATGAAATCAAGAAGAAAGCACACCAGCAGCTCGACTTCATTGAGAGATTGAGGAGAATTGGTAAGGTAAGTAACCGAGAACTGAAAATTTCGACAGATGTATGGTGGAAAGCATTCAGATGGTTACATTACTGCCTACTTTGGAAGCTCCAATGTGTGCAGAATTGACAGAGGCAGCAGAGGGCTACAGATTTAGCCAGTTGCATGATGGGCAGAACCCTCCCCACTATCGATGGCATCTTCAATTCATCATTAAGGAACATTATGATCTGGGGCATGCCATCAAGAGGAGCTACAAGAGCCTGAAAACCCACTTTCAACATTTTAGAAACAGCTTCTTTCCCATTTTCTTAGTCTATGCCTTTCTAATCTGTTGTCATTAGAGTATTCAGAATCCATTTTCAGCTGCCTGCTGGATCTTGTAGGATAACAAACAAATGTTCAGCAAACTAGAAATCAAAAGGGCCTATTGACTATCTTTATTAACATTAGTATATCTGTGGGATGGTAACTGAGTTCTGCTTTAAGAAAAAAAACTATTGTTTGGAGATAGGTGGAATTTATAATATTAAAAAGAAGCTGATTTTCAGTCTGTGGATTAGTTCTGGACTGTATTCAGTTTTCAAGAGCTGCCCCATAAAAGATTAAATATTTTATTTGGCAGAAGATTTGGACAATTCTTCCATTTCCTACACCAATAATGAATGACTATTTAGTCTGAAATAAAATCCTTGGTATATTTTAGGTAGCAGTACTACTAAACTAAAACTGTGTATTGTTTGTAGATGGTTTAATAATCCATAACTACTGTTAAAACAATTCAGGTTTTGGTCCATCTATATGATAAAATAGGGAAATACATAGCTAATTGGTTATCATAAGACTATAAGAGCATAAGATATAAGAGCAGAATTAGGCCATTTGGTCCATCAAGTCTGCTCTTCTATTTCATCATAAATGATTCATTTTCTCTCTCAGCTCCAGTCTCCCACCATCCCCCTGTCTCCCTTCATATCCTGATTAATCAAAAATCTATTAACCTCTGCCTTAAGTATACCCAATAATTTGGCCATCCCAGTTGCCTGTGGCAACAACTTCCACATATTCACCATTGACTAAAGAAATTTCTCCTCATCTCCATTCTAAAAGGACACCCCTCTATTCTGAGGCTATATTCTCTGGTCTTAGACTCCCCCACCACAGGAAACATCCTCTCTACATCCACTCTGTTGAGGCCTTTCAACATTCAATAGGTTTCAATGAGATCCCCCCGGATTCTTCTGAATTCTAGTAAGTAGAGGCCCAGAGCCGTCATATGACAAGACTTTCAATCCCAGAATCATTTTCATGAACCTCCTTTGAACCCACTCCAATGTCAGCACATCCTTTCGAAGATAAAGGGTGGAAAACTGCTCACAATACTCCAGGTAAGGCCTCACCAGTGCTTTATAAAGCTTTAACATTACATTCTTGCCTTGATATTCTAGCCCTTTTGTAATGAATGCTAATATCGCATATGCCTTCCTCACCACAGACTCAACTTGCAAATTAACCTTTAGGAAATCCTGCACAAGGACTCCCAAGTCCCTTTGCACCTCAGGTTTTTGTATTTTCTCTCAACTTAGAAAACAGTCTACCTTTTTATTTCTTCTATCAATGTGCATGACTATACACCTCCTGACATTGTACTCTATCTGCCAGTTCTTTATCCATTCTCCTAATTTGTCCAAATCCTTCTGTAGCCTCTCTACTTCCTCAAAACTACCTGCCCCTCCACCTATCTTCATATTGTCTACAAACTTTGCCACTAAGCCATCAATTCCAGCATCCAACACATTGGCATGTAATATAAAAAGAAGCGGTCCCAATTCAGACCTCCTGGAACACCAGTAATCACCGGAAGCCAATCAGAAAAGACTCTTTGCCCCCTACCAATCAGCCAGTGCTCATTCCAAGCAAGAATCCTTTCTGTAATACCTTCTGAAAATCCCAGTACACCTCATCCACCAATTCTTCTGTGTCTATCCTGTTTGTTATTTCTTCTGTTACATACGTCAAGGAGATCTGTGATTTTTTTGTGAGAATGATGTAGTGGTCTTTTGGAGGTCACCTGATGTAATTTTCCTGCCGATGTGAGGTCAAGTGATGACATGTGCACCACGGGTATATATAAGGGAAGACCTCAGATGACGCAGTTAGCTTTTAGTTTTCCAGCTAAAACACTGATGTGTCTCCGTTTCTGTTGCATATTTGTTTTTATGACACAGTTTCATTTTTAAAACAGATTGTTGCATTCTTTTGCAAGGTACAATAGTGCTGGACTGGAAAATTTTGCTAGATTTGTTGATGTACCTTATTCCAGCAGTAGTACGGGAGAGCGAAAACTTTATCGAAGTACAGGACCAGAAGGATCGAGAGGAGTCGGCATCATTTGGCAGTTTAACAAAGGATCGACCTTATTGAGTCTTCGTTGAAGGAGTAGTGACCTGCATCGAAGATAACTCTTGCCAAAAGAGAGAAGAGTTCATGCAATGTGCTCTCTAGAATTTAAGGTCAGTTGTTTTAAACTGTTTATTTCCTGCATCGTGAATCCTTTGGACAGAACCAACAGGAAAGTCGCGTCTATGAAGAAATCCTTCTCCAGAGAAGTCTTTCCCAATTGAACATATAAATCTGTTGGACTTTCGAATTTACCATTTTAAGAACTATATCTGACTTTACTGCTTTAAGAACTGTTTTTGCATTTAACTTTTTAAGAACCAGTGCTGAGTGACAATTTGTTGAACGGCTGCATAGCGGTTAACTTCCGGTTAAAGTTTTCGTTTTTTTTTATTGTTTATCTGTGTTTAATAAATGTTTGGTTGTTTTTATATAACCTGTCTCGAGTGATATTCATTGTTGCCGGTTACGTAACACTTCAATGAATTCCAATAGATTTGGCAGGTAAGATTTTCCCTTGAGGAAACCATGCCACCAAGTAACCCAAAACCACATCCTTAATAATCCACTGCAACATCTTTCCAACCACTGAGGTCAAGCTAATGGTCTATAATTACCTTTCTTCTGCCTCTCTCCTTTCGTAAAGAATGGAGTAACATTTGCAATTTTCCATACTTCCAGAACCATGCAAGATCAATTGATTCTAGAAAGAATATTCCTAATGTCTCCACAATATTTACACCTCCTCTTTCAAAATCCTGGGATGTATACCATCTGGTCCAGGTGACTTATCTACCTTCAGATCTTTCAATTTCCCCAAAACGTTCTCCTTAGTAATGGCAACTTCGCACATTTCTGCCCCCTGACACTCTCAAACTTCTAGCATACTGCTAGTGTCTTCCACTGTGAAGACTGATGCAAAATACTTATTCGGTTTGTCTGCCATTTCCTTATTCCCCCATTACTACCCCTCTCTTTTATACTTTATGTATCTGAAGAAACTTTTGGAATCCTCTTTAATATTACTGGCTAGCCTATTCCACCTTTTCCTTCTTAACGGCTTTTAGTTGCCTTGTATTGGTTTGTCAAGGCTTCCCAGTCCTTTAGCTTCCCATTAACTTTTGCTCTATTATATGCCCTCTTTTTGGCTTTCATGTTAGCTTTGACTTCTCTTGTTAGTTACTGTTGTGTCATCATGCCTTTAGAAACCTTCTTCTTTTTTGGGATGTATATATCCTGCTCCTTCCGAATTGCTTCCAGAAATTCCAGCCATTGCTATTCCACCATCATCCCTGCCAGTGTTCCTTTCCAATCAATTCTGGTCAGCTCCTCATTCATGCCTCTTGTAGTTCCCTTTACTCCACTGTAATACTGATACACATTACTTTAGCATCTCCTTCTCAAATTGCAGGGCAACTTCTATCATATTATGATTACTTACCCCTAAGTGTTCCATTACCTTAAGCTCTCTAATCAATTCCATTTCATTACACAACATCCAATCCAGACTAACTAATTCCCTCATGGCTCAACCATGAGCTGCTCAAATAAGCTATCTCATAGGCATTTTGGAAATTCCCCCTCTTGGAATCCAGCACCAACCCGATTTTCCTAATCTACCTGCTTACTGAAATCCCCCATGACTATTGTAACATTGCCCTTCTGACATGCATTTTCTATCTCCTATTGTAATTTGTACACCACATCTTTACTACAGTTTGGGATTCTGTATATAATTCCCTTCAGGGTCTTTTTACCCTTGCATTTCCTTAGCTCTGTCCACAATAATTCAATACCTTCTGATCCTATGACACCTCTTTCTAATGACTTGATTTCATTTTTTACCAATAGAGCCATGCCACCTCCTTTGCCTACCTGCCTGTCCTTACAATGCAATGCTTTATCTTGGTCATTAAGCTCCCGGCTATAATCTTCTTTCTACCATGACTTAGTGATGCCCACAATGTCATACATGGCAATCTGTAACTGTGCTACAAGTTCATTTACCTAGTTCCGAATTCTGCATGCATTCTAGTGTAACACCTTCAGTTATTTTTGGTTCTGTCTACCTTTTACATTGTAACTAATCCAGTGACTGCAATTTTACCCTGTCATCAGCCCCTCCTTGCTAGCAGTCTCACTATACACTGCCTGTTGGTAAACCAGAAACCTCATCCTTGGTACTAGCACTCTGGTTCCCATCCCCTGCCAAATTAGTTTATATCCTCCAGAACAGCTCTTGCAAACTTGCCCACAGGGATATTGGTCGCCCTCAGATTCAACCTGTCCCTTTTGTACAAGTCGTACCTTCCCCAGAAGAGATCCCAGTGATCCATACATCTGAACCCCTGCCCCCTGCATCAGTTCCTCAGCCACACATTCACTTGCCAAATCAACCTATTCTTACCCTCACTGGTGTGTGGCATGAGCAGCACTCCAAATGCGGAAATTGGTTTAATCATAAATCTGGTAGATTTTAGGAGGGCAGTGCCTATAAAAAGTATTCACTCC
This sequence comes from Mobula birostris, assembly GCF_030028105.1. Lineage (NCBI taxonomy): Eukaryota > Metazoa > Chordata > Chondrichthyes > Myliobatiformes > Myliobatidae > Mobula > Mobula birostris. The sequence continues at coordinate 156,565,881 of NC_092373.1, forward strand.
CTTGGAAGTTTTCATGTTTTATTGTTTTACAACATTAAATCACAGTGGATTCATGCTTTTTTGATACTGATCAACAGAAAAACTCTTCTGTATCAAAGTGAGAACAGATCTTTACAAAGTGATCTAAATTAATTACAAATATAAAACACAAGGTAATTGATTGTGTAAGTATTCAACCCCTCTAATATGACACACCAGATCATCACAGGTGCAGGGAATTGGTTTTAGAAGTCACATAATTAGTTAAATGGAGATCCGTTTTTGGAGACCTGTGCGCAGTCAAGGTGTTTCAAATGAGTGTAGTAAAAATACACCTATATGTGGAAGGTCCAATTGCTGATGAGTCATTATCCTGGCAAGAAACTATCCCATGAAGACAAAACAACACTCCAAGCAACTCCACAAAAAGATTATTGAAAAGCACAAATCAGGAGGTGGATATAAGAGAATTTCCAAATCACTGAATATCTCTTGGAGTACAGTTAAGTCAATCATCAAGTAAATCTGCCTAGAGCAGGCCTTCCTCAAAAACCGAGTGACTGTGAAAGAAGGGGACTAGTGAGGGAGGGCACTAAGAGACCTATGACAACTCTGAAGGAGTTACAAGCTTCAGTGGCTGAGATGGGAGAGACTGCACATACTACAACTGTTGCCTGGATGTTTCACCAGGCGCATCTTTATGGGAGAGTGGCAAAGAGAAAGCCACTGTTGAAAAAACTCATATTAAATCTCGACTAGAGTTTGCCAGAAGGCATGTGGGAAACTCTGAAGTCAGCTGGAAGAAGGTTCTATGGTCTGATGAAACCAAAATTGAGCTTTTTAGCCATCGGACTAAGCATCATGTTTGGCAGAAGCCAGACGCTGCACATCATCAAAAATTCACCATCCTTACCTTGAAGCATGGTAGTGGGTGCTCATACTGTGGGGATGCATAACTGCAGCAGGTCTTGGAAGGATTGTGAAAATAGAGGATAAAATATATGCAGCAAAATACAGGGAAATCCTGGAGGAAAATCTGATACAGTCTGCAAGAGAATTGCAATTTGTTTTCCAGCAAGTCAATGACGCAAAGCTAAAACTACACAGGAATGGCTTAAAAACAATAAAGTTAATGTCCTGGAGTAATGAAGTCAGAGTCCAGACCTCAACCCGATTGAGAATTTGTGGCTGGACTTGGAAGGGGCTGTTCACTCATGACTTCCATGTAATCTGACAAAGCTTGAGCAGTTTTGTAAAGAAGAAAGGGGAAATTTTACAGTGTCCAGATGTACAAAGCTGATAGAGACCTACCCACACAGACTCAAGGCTGTAATTGCTGCCAAAGGTGCATCTACTAAATACTGACTTGAAGGGGTGAATACCTATGCAGTCAATTATTTTGTGTTTTATGATTGTTATTAATTTTGGTCACTTTGTGGAGATCTGTTTCCATTTTGACAGGTGAAAATCTCTTTCTGTTATTCAGTGCTCAAAAAAGCTAAGTTAAATCCACTGTGACTCAATGTTGTTAAACAATAAAACATGAAAACTTCCGGGGGGGTGGGGTGAATACTTCCAAGGGGAAGGCATTGTAGATGGAAGTTGAATTTAGCAACATGATTGTCATCCATTAGGTAATATCAAGGAAGTCAGGGCTTTCAACTGCTTCATTCCCTATATTCAATATCTAAAGGACTATCCTCTCTGAGGTGGAGTGTTTCATCAGATTGGTAGTTATGCATGTAGTCCAAATGTTTTTTCTGCTAAACAATATTTTAAATATTGCACAAATAACAAGTTTGATTCTTGTATTAAATGAATATTTGAGCCAAGTTTTGGGCCAAGGCTCTTCAGATGTCTAATGCTAGATTAGATTTCTCTCTCCTGACGCTATTAATTGACCTGGGCTGGAAGATATGGAAGGTGTCTGGAAGTGAACTTTGGTTGAAAATAGCCCTGATAATCCCAGCTAACAGCAGTACTTTTTAATTAATGACAAGAATAATATGTTTAAAGCATTTGCCACAAGCTACATGTAGTGATGATCCGTATGTGCTGAATAGTATTTCTGATAAAACATTAAAAACGTGAGCATTGTTACCTTGGTTGACTATGATTTCTGTTCCCTTACCTGCAGGTGGCATGAATTGGCTTTAGTTCCTTATATGCATTTGTTTATAGAACGGTCAGACTTATGCCCCTGTGCTTTGGATTTTACCTCCTCAGTTATTGGTTAAATGCCATAGCACTGTTCAACATGGATAAAGCATCCTTTCAGCACAAAAATAAGGAGATGGCATCTATCATTGACCAATCAGAACAGCAAGATGGTCGGCAGAATGCAGCGAGGCCAGCCAGCCATTAACAAATGGATTACAGAGTGCTTTATGGTAAAGGGTAGACACTATATCTATATCATTACTTTATGGTTCTAAGCCCTTAACAACAGAAAACATTTCACCATTTCATTTTGTAAGTCAAAGGAGAGGAGATGCATCTCTTCTACTATGCAAGTTACTCTGTCCAGTGGTAGACCATGTACCTCCCCCCCCCCCCATATCCCGGCCTGCAGGGCCCAATTTTGTCTGGTTGTATTCTTTTTCCCACACATATATAAGCAGAAAGTCATGACTGAACATCGTTGGCTGCTTAGTTACTTGCTGGATCATAGAATAGGTGGAGAAAGATGTGGAAATGGCCATCTTCAGTCATTGTCATACAGCATAGAAAGAGGAACAGGCCCTTCGGTCCAACTCACCCATGCCAACCAAGATGCTCATCCAAGCTAGTCCCACTTGCTTACGTTTGGCCCACCTCCCTCTAAACCTTTCCTTTTCATGTACAGTATCTGGCCAGGTACCTTTTAAATGTGGTTAACGTAGCTGTTCCAACCTCTCCCTCTGGCAGCTCATTCCATATATTAACCACCTTCTGGATGAAAAGAAGTTTCCTGCAAGTTCTGATTAAACCTCAACCCCCCCTCCCCCTTAAACCTATGTTCTCTAGTTCTTGATTCTCCAACCCTGGGAAAAAGACTGTGTGCATTGACCATATCTACACCCCTCATAATTTTATCCTCCTCTATAAGATCACCACTCATTCTCCTATACTCCAATTAAAACAGTCCCAGTTTGCTTCGCCTCCCTTTGTAACCAAGACCCTTGAGTTCCAGCAATGTCTTTGTAAATCTCCTTTGCACTCTTTCCAGCTTAATGACATCTTTCCTGTAGTGAACTTTCCTTTAGGCATGTTCATATTATTTGTTTTATTATGTTATAAATGAGTTACTACTGGTTATTAATATTATACCCTTGTTTGATTTGTCAAATGAAATAATCATCATTGATACAGTGAATTTACAGTATACTCCTTTTACATCTACTTTATTGATTTACCCATGTTGTGCTTCAGAACCTTTATGTATACAGTTCTTGATGTGTTACTTCCTACCAGACATTCCTAATACATAGCAATTTTTATGAGTCATTAATTTTATAATGGCTGGAAAAATTTCCAGGTCAAGTAAATGATTTTTTTTTTGGCAGCCATTGCGTTATATTGCAGAGAAATAGTGCACACACTTCCAGCAAGCACCTGCCTTCTTTCATGTCACTTATTTGAAAGTACATTTTAAATATAGTAAAACATCGCCGGGAAAGCTAATTCGCAAATATATTTAAACACAGTAACTGCAACGAAGTAGTTAATATTTAACTTTACAATTATTATCTATATTGTTCTGAATAAAGTACAAATAACTTTAATTGGTGTTTACGTTATTATCAAACAGCAATGAAGTGTCATTCTATATGATTCTGACAGAACCATAATGTTAACTTATGATTCTCTTGAAACATGTATATAATGTATTCTGAAAAACTATCCCATTTGGGGATTACTTCTTCCCCCTTACCAAAAAAAAATCAACAATAAGGAAAATATACAATGATATATATTGAAATTTTCAGAAAGTTTTCACAAATTTATAGAGACAGTCCACCAGGGACAGTCTGTCATCTGTAAATTTGCCATCATCACAACTATCGTTGGCAGAATTTCAGATAGTGACAAGGAGGCGTACATGAGTGAGACAGATGAGCTGGTTGAGTGGTGTCGCAACAGCAACCTTGCATTCCACGTCAGTAAGACCAAGGATTTGATTGTGGACTTCAGGAACGGGAAGTTGAAGGAACACACATCAGTCCTCATCAAGGGATCGGAAGTGGAAAAGATGAGCAGTTTCAAGTTCCTGGCTACCTACATCCCTGAGGATCCATCCTGGGCCCAACATATTGATGCAATTACGAAAAAAAGGCACAACAGTGGCTATATTTCATCGGACTTTGTGGAGAATTGGTATCTCATCAAAGACACTCACAAATTTCCACAGATGTACCATAGAAAGCATTCTAACTGGTTGTCTCACCGTCTGGTATGGAGGGGCCACTGCACAGATTGTGGTAAACTCTGCCATCTCCATCATGGGCACTACCCTCCCCAACATCCAGGGCACCTTTAAAAGGCAATGCCTCAAGAAGGTGGCATCCATCATTAAGGATCCCCTTACCCAAGACATGCCCTCTTCTCATTGCTACCATCAAGGAGGAAGGACAGGAGCTTGAACATTCAATATTTTAGGAACAGCTTTTTCCTCTCTGCCAACAAATTTCAGAATGGACAATGAACCCATGAACACTACTTCAGTACTTACTCCCTCTCTTTTTGTATTACTTATTAACTTAATTTATTTTTATATATTCTTCTTATTGAAATTTATAGTTTTTATTATGTACTACAATGTACTGCTGCCTCAAAACAACTAATTTCATGACATATGCCAGTGATATTAAACACAATTCCAATTCAGTCTATAATTCCGTATACATATTGTCCTAAAATGTGTATTGAATTAATGCTCTACTGTTTTATGTTGAAAAAATGACCATGAAGTATATCTTTCGCCAAGCCGTACCTCCTCTGGATGACTCATGGAAACCTCCCTCTAAGTTATAATTTCATTTGATGAACCTCTATGTCAACAATTAAATGTTTCAAACAAATTAGCAGTTTTAAGCCAGAATATCACTATGGAGCTGATAAATAAGCACATGCCCTAGGATATGGTAGGCAATATTATCCAGTTTTCCCATTTGTGTCCCTTACTAGTGATTTGTGCTTGAAATATAACCAGATAAATGCTTTAAATTGTTGTGGCAAATGACTGGAGCTTTACGGTGCCCATCAAAGGCCCCTAACCTGACATCAGTGAGAAAAATATATTTGCTAGATGTAAGTGACAAAAGTAAGAATTTGTTGTGCATAAGTTAAAACAAACGTGACTGTTACTGCATGTTACACCTCATTAATGACATTTAAAGAAGGACAGATCACTCACAATCTGGCTCCAGACCAAATGAAGGCCTAGTTAATTTTAGAAAAGTATCTCAGCCAGGCAGAGGAAGGTTGTGCATCTTCATCGCCCTATCTCACAGCCTTTTACATGGATCAAGCCTTACAGATTCCTTCCCAAATGCATGCAATGTACTCGTGTAGTTGCTCGTACACAATGCTGAGGAGTTTAACAGGTCAGACAGCATCTCTGGAAAGGTCTGAACAGTTGATGCTTCAGGATGAGACACTTCATTAGGAGAGAGAGAACCCTGCAGAAAACATGGGAGTGGGGTGGGGGGAGCTAAAGATGTGTTAGGAAGTAGGATCTCGTTGAAGATAATGGAGGTCATGGAGAATGCTGCGAAGATTGTATCCAAATATACATTTCAAGTGCCATGACAAGCTTGTTCATCTAAACTTTCAATGTGCATTCCATCTCACACAGTTTTCCAAGAGGATTTTCATTTTGGGAATCCATCCTAAAATACATTTGGACTTAAATTAAAGTTTTAAGTTAAAGCTTTTTGTTTACAAAGCCATGTCAAATTGTGCATAAAACAAAAGGGTTCATTGTTAAATAGAATGGCTATAGCTAAAAGTGCATTTTCATAAATATAAAAAAAATCCCTTTGCAACTTTAAAAGAGGCAAAGTACACCTAAATCAGAGGTTGCTTGAATGCCAAAAAGGCCCAGGAAGGACTGAAGATGTAAATCTGTTGATTTTGTCTCAAATGTTCACAAGCAAATTCTTATATCCTGAAAAGTAATGAAACCCTTCTGCTATAATAACTTTTCCAGAAGCACCACACGTGGCCTTGAGCAGAACACAGACCAAGAGTGGTGAAACTGGCTCACATGCACATCATCCACGTAAGCCTAGACTCTGTGTCTATGAGCTATATACACAGGAGGTGTTAATACCAAAACAGAGCCTAAACATCTGTCATCTGTAGTATGACTCACTGAATAATGTTTAAAAAGGAAAATGAGCTGATTCCCACCCCCCCCCAGTTCAATGGCATTAAAATCAATTGGAGTGATCAGCATCATCCAATTTCTAATTAACATACCAATCACACACCAGACATAATACCATCCGTAATGTCTTACCAAGCAGCAAGACGACATTTCCTGCTGTCAAGCTTGCATTACTCTTAGCTCTCGCCTTGCATCTGGTTTACTCAATATGTACATGATCTGTGCAAAGTAAACAATTAAAAGAAGATGAACAGTACATCCATTAGACGCAATGCTGAATTCAATTAATTTGGAGGTAGATAAACAAACTGTTAGAAGAACTTAGTGGATGGGGCAGCATCTGTGAGATAAAAGGAATTGTTGACATTTTGGGTTGAGAGCCGACATCAGGGCTTAGAGTCGAGAGAGAAGGTAGTCAGTCTAAAGAGGAGAGGGGGGAATGGTGAAACAGGTACCAGTAGGTGATAGGTGGTCTGAGAATGGTGATTGGATCTCTGTTTATTTTCTGATCCTTAGGGTTCTTCCGGGAGTCAGGAATAACGAGTAGTCTTAATTCCAATGCTAGTTTATTTTAGAGTACAAACAAACAAACAAATACTAAGCAAGCTAAATAAAGAGCTGAGCAATGATGCTAAGAGAGAAATGAACTGCAAAGAATGCAAAAACAAAACGAAGAAAGAATAAAAGATGGTGCTGCTGAAAAATCCATCACTTTTATAATTGAGATAAGGTCCTTAGATAGGAATAAATTAATTAATAAGCTACAAAATTTAAACAATTATAAAACTATTTACATAGCATTTACATTGTATTAGGTATAGAGATGATTTAAAGTATACGAGAGGACGTGCGTAAGTTATATGCAAATACTATGCCATTTTATATAAGGGACCTGAGCATCCACGGATTTTGGTATCCGCGGGGGTTCCAGAACCAATCCCCTGTGGATACGGAAGGCCAACTGTACATCATGCAGTTAATGTGCCAGTGAAAAATGAGAAAGGTGATTACCCGTTAGTTTAGCTGCTATACCACTTTCTGCCAGTAAGTGGAGATAAACTACCATGCACCGCAAAAAATACATGAGTTTGGTAAAAAGCACAAATCATATAAAAAGCAACACACACACAAAATGCTGGTGGAACGCAGCAGGCCAGGCAGCATCTATAGGAAGAGGTACAGTCAATGTTTCGGGCCAAGACCATTCATCAGGACTAACTGAAAGCAGAGATAGTAAGAGATTTGAAAGTGTGGGGGGGGGGGGGGGAGATCCGAAATGATAGGAGAAGGGCGGCCCGAAAGGTTCGTGTACCTCTCCCTCTAGATGCTGCCTGGCCTGCTGCGTTCCACCAGCATTTTGTGTGTGTGTGTGTTCCTTGAAATTCCAGCGTCTGCAGATTTCCTCGTGTTTGTGTTTTTAAAATCATATCAAAAGTATTATTTTTAAAAAACAGTGGTTTCCAACAGGGTGAACTCTTATTCCTCCTTGCTCTTCTTTATACAGTCGATCTTCCCTCTCCACTTTCTGAAGGTGGAGAAGGAAGGCAGACTGTATAAGGAAGAGAGAGGTAACCAGAATGGGGCATGGAGAAAGAAAGAAAAGGTGAACGGTGGGAAGGGAAGATATTGCTGGAAATGAAAGAAATCAATGCTCATGCCATCAAGTTGAAGGCAACCCATTTTCTGGTCATTTCTCCTCCCCTATTCTGGTTACCCTCGCACCCCTTCTCTTCTCGTCTCCTGCTCATTACCTCCCTCTGGTTCCCTTCCTCCCTTTAATCCTTCATCCATTGTTTCCTCCAATTAGATTGCCTCCTCCTTAGCCCTTTACCTCTTCCATCTATCACCTCCCAGTTGATTAACATCATTCCCCTCCCCCACTCTCACACCTTCCCCCCTCACCTGCTTCTCCATATCAACTGCCAGTTTGTACTCCACCCTGCCCTCTCCACCTTCTTAATCTGGCTCTGTCCCCTTCCTTTCTAGTCCTAATGAAGTGTCTCTATCCCAAAACTTCAACTGTCTATTTCCCTCCAAAAATGCTGCCTGACCTATTGACTTCTTCCAACATTTAATGTGTGTTGCCCAAGATATCCAGCATCTGCAGTCTCTCGTGGATTTGTATACAACAACAGTACATGCTAGTTGAGAACCAAGTCACTTTTGGCTGAATAAAGTAAACTGGAAGGAATAACTTACTCATAGGAACTAATTTACTCTTGCGCTCAACATATGCAAAGTTTACCCATCTTCTCCATTTATTAACTTCCTTGTTTAGTCACAAAGTGCTGTCCCTGGTTTGCTGTTCTCCATAGTATCAGCCATGATTTGATTGGTATCATTGAGTCAAGAGATTATGTTTCAGGGATCTGACAACATCAATACATAATCATCAGTGAATCTGTCTTGAAATGAATCTATTTTTTAATCATTTATGGCACGTGGACATTGTAGATAAGACTGGCATTTTTTGTTCATCGCTGGTTTGCAAGGATGTTACAAAGGTCAAAAGTTGTGAAGGCATGAACAGGTCAGGTAAGGATGGCAGATTCCCTACTGAAATATATTTTCAAACCAGCAGAATTTTAAATGTCACTTTTAACATTTTCATAATCAGCATTTCTGATATGATTTTTTAAATTCCAGGTTTATTTAATTATTTGAATTTCAATACCTTAGCTTAGCTGCTGCTTTGCAAACATTTTCCCACCAAAATATTCTCCTTAACTATTATTTCCAGTTAGAAGTTAGTCTGCAAACACATTTTCAACTTAATCTTCACGATTATTAATTTGATCTCATTAAGAAAATAAAACATTTATTTTTGTGGGCAGTGTCTAATAAGTTCTATGGTTAACTTTTGTTTGCCTGAGATATAAAACAATAGTTGTATATCCACCTTTTAAAAATGAGTTATAGATTATAACAAATACAGTACACTTGAGAAATAAGAGGAAGCTGTGATGCAACAAATTCAAAAATGTGGTGTCATCCCATCAACTGGGAATAAGAGTTATTCTCTAAATAAAATATCAGTTCTTTAGAAATCCATTTTCACAGATGTCTTTGTGATTCAGAAAATTGTTCTGCAAATGATGAAGTAATTTGTCTTCAGTATATGGCAAAAGAAATAAATAGTGTAATTACCCAGCACGTTTTAATATTTTTATATTTACATGTATACTCTATCTTCCAAAGAAATTGATTGTTCAGTGTGATCAACAATTACTCGATGCTTACTGTGATTTTCCAGTTAAATGTCTTGAATCACTTCTGCAGTCGGATCCAAGAGAAAATGCATAATTCTTGCTTTGAATAGTTCCACTTTACATTTATAACACTGCAAAATGCTGTACAGGAATTTTGTCTAAATGTGGTATGATATTGTATGAGGAAATATTAGATCTGGAGAACAATATCTTGGCCAATGAGTTTGTTTTAAGATAAGAAATGACTTGTTCCTTATTGTGTGCATCATTTAAAACAGTATAGTGATTTAAACTGAGGTAGAAATATGGACCAGACCAGACAAGAGTCCTACAGATTTTCATTTCAGCAATTGGAGAAAATAAAATCATGATCATTTTTATTGTCTACATCAGCTGCTAATGTACAAAACTAAATGAATGATTAAGATTAAAAGTTAAAACATTATTGGGGCTTGAACATTCTTTTGGTTTTAAGTTTTGTTTCAGTTTGTTGCCAATAGATTTTACTTGATTTATTGTCATCCAGTAACCAATCCACATATAAACAGATAGGTTTGCTCAGTCTTGTAAGGGTATATTTTGCAAGCTACATTTGGCGTTGTTAAAGCAAAATACAATCTCATTAATTCTACATGGTTGTCATTTACTACCAGCACTGAGGTTCATCTGTAAAAAGAGTTGTTCTTTTCCCAAACAGACCTTCCAAGGTGTTTTTATCTGTTATATTCTCTGAAATTTAAAAAAAATCACTGAAATGGAAAAAGTCCTTAATGTTATCCATTGAGTGTTTTATATCTTAAATTATTATTGTTAAATTTAATTGGCAGTTACAGTATTCAGGAGTGTTTGTGAATTGGGCTGAACTATGGAATGGTATCATGTACTAAAAAGTGGCAGAAAGCTAGCTCTCTGACAGTGCCAATGAATTTTTGGTTGCAATTCTGACATAAAACATCTTTGTCACCTCCCTGAGTGAAAATATCAAACTTTTACAACAAAAGTACAATTAGGGTATTATAAATGGGGACAATTTGGAAGGGATAAACAAGTATCTACAGTGATGCCAGCTTCTGGAAAGACTGCATTTTTGTCTCCAATGATACAAGTGCATTAAGTATAGAACTGAAGAGCATAATTCATGTCAAACTGTCAAATGTCAAGCAGTTTTTTGCAATTGAAAAGTTTATGTGTAAGATGAGTTGAAACCAGTCAAACATTGATATTACTATCAATGGAATATCCAGCTTAAACTCAAACCTTTAATAAAATCATGGTAACAATCCTATTGTGTATCTTTCTCCTCTAATTCCTTCATTCTTTTATAATTTCTTTCATTTTTTTTGTTTTACCTTTCCAATTACATCTTTGATGCATTTTATGTGCGTGCAACAGGGCAGGTGGTATAAATAAAGATCCCTTCTTGCAGCTGGGATAGTACATTCTTAACCTGTAGGCACTGCTGTTTGGCTGTTGTCCTCCCGCTTTGTACTTAAGTGAATTGTTAACAGTACAATCATCATTATCATTCCTCAGTATATGTTTGCACAAAGGATCGCTTGGAGAGGAACTCACCCTTTTGATTTATTGTCCAAATTCCAGACTCTGCTACACATTAGTTTTAATGAATTAAAGTTGTAATTTATCTATTGGGGGAACCACCTAATTGCCGAGAGTACACTGAAAATGCCTTAAATTTGTGTGATCAAAGAGTCCTAGGTAGGCACCAGCAGCATTGCTACAATTTGAATGGTCTGTACATTAGATTTTTCCAAAAGTGACAGACTTTAAACATAAATCAGCAACTCTAAAAAGAAAATGTTAATCACGGATTAAGCGTATTTAATCCTGCACATTTTCTATCATCGAAATAGTGTCCCAAGGCCAAATCTAAAAGTTTATCATCCTTATTCCCATCGATAATGTGCATTGATCCAATATTTTCTGATTTTCTATCATACTTGTTGAAACTGAATTGAATCACAGAAAAATGGGAAAATTGACTTTAGATGGAAGACAAATTATTTCTTTGCCCTGACAGAATTGGTCTGAATTTAAAAATGTTGTTTGGATTCTGTTTAAATGCAAGTACATTCTTTCATACCTTGACAGCAATCAGACTGCCTTTCTTTGTCTCATTTATGTTTACATCCAACACCAAGGTGGCAATCACCAATGTTAACAGTTGCACATTCCTTTGGTCTGCTGTTCTAGCGGTGTACTTGTTGCAAAAACATATGCATGCAATCTACTTTGTCCAGTGATTTTTTATAAGCTTTAATGTTCAAAGTCATTATGAGCAAACACATTCTGGTATTCCTGTTGATTTAAAACTACAGTTGTTCCATCTGGGAAGTTTAGCCATTTTATAAGTCCAACTAACTCAACATGACCATTGTGACTACTTAAAAGTAGCAGTTAAATACTCTGTAATTCTACTAATTCCTGGCGAATGTTCTGATGTCCTTTCCAACAACTTACGTACAAGTTCCCAAAGGCCCTTCAAATAAGGCCTTTTGACTATTTGTATGGCCATTAACATCAACACTGATTATTTCAACAAATTTGAAAATGTTGTTCATATTGCACTGTGAATCCAGCAATTCTGGATAGGTTTCTATAAAGTTCTGATGCAGTTCTCAAGTATGCTGTTATAATAAATATGTAGAAAGTATATGGCCACCACAGTGCAGCAGATCCTACAGTGTCAGTTAGGTTTTCTTTTTCATTTTCTATCCATTATTTAAATTGCCAGATAAACATGAGCAAGAAAGGAAAATGGGTGACAGAGTACATTAGACCATAAAACATAGGAGCAGAATTAAGTCACTTGCCCATCGAGTCTGCTGAGCCATTTGATCATGAACTATTTATTTTTCCTTTCAACCATATTCTCCTGCCTTCTCCCTGTAACCTTTGGTGCCCTTTCTAATCAAGTCCCTATCAACATCCATATTAGATATATACCCAATGGCCTGGCCTCCACAGCCATCTGTGACAATGAATTCCACAGATTCACTACCCCTTGGCTAAAGAAATTCCTCCTCCTCCTGCTCTAAAGGGACATCCTCCTATTTAATATACTAGGTGTTACGTTTAGAACACAAGTTCTTACTCAGCAAAATCTGTTGGAGGCAAAGGCCTCTCTATGGAACTTTTCAACCAGCTCATATATGAAATGCACACTACAAATTTGTTTTTATATACAGATCTGTACATTGATGATAGAGAAATGCTGAACTGAGAAAAATAAAATCCAATAATGTTCTCAGAAGCAGAGTGAGAAGTGTGGCTGGTTAGGATTTCTTAAAGATTGCAATGGGAACCTATGTAAAGAGGCCCGCATGCAAAAACAATGAATGGACAATAAGAATTTAGAAATCTTGTGCGTAACCTTTATAACAAGACTACTTTAGCTCTCCACAAAAATAATGCTGAAGATGTGATCCATGTTATTACTCAGCATAAAAATCCTTATAGATACCATAAAATTATAAGTCCTCCCTTCCCATAACAAGATACCGCATTCAGTATTGGCTTACAAACCAAATGTAGACAGCATTCATCAAGGATTAGCTTCCAGTTGCAATAATAGCTGAGTCAGTACCCTCCACATCCCAAGAATGAATAAAATAAATTCTGTGGATAGCAGTGATGGATTAGGTCTCAGTTCACATTCAAATCAATGCTGTAAGTAATGCTATGTAAAAGGATAAATTTCCTGCTGGCAAATTTTTACTACGCTGCACACAAATATTTGAAATATACTTATGTTTAATATTCTCCAGATTACAGATTGATTCTGAAGTCTATTCTAATTTTTATGATGAATAATATTTTGGAGAACCTCCATTTCTGAAGCTTCAATGAGTCAGAGAAGAATATGGATCAAACCCAAAGGAATCTGAAGCTCTTTGTGCTATTAAATATATATGTGTTAACCGCAGTGTTTTCTTGCATGCCTATTCAATAATTGTGGATTATATTTTACCACCTGTTATTTATGGTTTCCCATGAATTATGATTATTTAACTATCAGAACAGGTTATACTTAGTACGTCGTATTTAATTAAAACATCATTTTATAGGAAATATTAGACCTATTCAATGGGTAAAAAAATTATATGTAAAAATATATCAAAATTCTCCTTTTAAACTCTATTTTGTTTGTATTTTCAGTGAAACTGCAAAGAACATTATGGACATTAATAGTAACTTCCTTAAGCTGCTTTCAGATGTTGCAACCATTGGGTGACAACAGCTGAGCGACTTTTAAAATCAAAGCATGTTCTAAACTTTTTAGCAAAATGGATATATTCTGATCTTTAGCTACTTGGGATCAAGTACTACAAAGATGCTGCCAACACTTTACCAGATATTAATCATATAACTGCAGTACACTGTAAACAACTGTACTCCTTTTCTAGTTTCTAGTAATCACATAGATCTATAGACATCTAATAGTAGTCTCTGCACAATAACATACAGAAATAACTAAAGAAAAAGAAGAATAAATATTGAGGGGAAGAACAACAGGATCTATTTACTTATTACAGAAATAGATTCCTCCTAACTTAGAACATAGGATAAAAAATAGGCTAGAAATTTCCTCTATTCTGTTGTACAGGGAGGTGGCAAGATGGATAACATTATGTCAGATACGTTTTTCTTCATGTGCTCACCATAGCTTTATTTTAAAGACTCTTCCATCCTGATTCAAATTAATTTGAACGTAATGTTTAGGTAAAGTGTATATAAGGCCATAAGACTCTAAGACGTAGAAACAGAATTAAGCCATTCAGCCCACAGAGTCTGCTTCACCATCTCACTCAAACCCATATACCTGCCTTCCTGCCATAACCTTTGATGCACTGACCAATCAGGAAACTATCAATTTTTGCTTTAAATATACCCACAGTCTTGGCCTTCACAGCTGTCTGTGGCAGAACATTCTGCAGATTCACTACTCTCTGGCTAAAAAAAATTCCTCCTTACCTCTGTTCAAAAGGGTCCTCCCTCAATTTTGAGGCTGTGCCCTCTAGTTCTGGACACCACAACCATAGGAAACATTTTCTCCACATCTACCTTATCTAGTCCTTTCAATATTTGGTAGGTTTCAATGAGATCCCACACATTCTTCTAAATTCCAGTGAGTGCAGACCCAAAGCTGCCAAACACTCCTCATATTTAACCCCTTTAGTATTCCAAGTGAAGTCTGACTAAGGTCTTATATAGCTGTAACAGCACCTCACCGTCCTTGAACTCAGTCCCATGGTTGATGAATGCCAACACACCATACACCTTCTTAACAACACTGTCAACCTGCGTAGCAGCTTTGAGCATCCTGTGGACACAAACCCCAAGATCTCTCAGATCCTCCACACTGCCAAGAGTCTTACCATTAATATTATATTCTGTCTTCAAAATTGACCTACCAAGTGTAGGGTTCTCAGTAATATTAGATGGACTGTTACCTGTTAATTGCCTATTACAAAATGGCTACTCTGAAATGTTAAAATAAAATGGTTTCTCATACTGTTAACTGCTGAGTAAGGAGTTTTCTGTAGCAGCATGTTTGGGTTATACTTAGTGATAATGTAAATTGTATTTGTTTGCTAGCCAATGGAAGTCATGTTATGCTATCTCATATGTGTGTGCTGAGCTGAGAATTGTGGGCTTTTTGGGAGGAGAACCAAAGAGGAAGGACATGCTGGATGTGCTCTGGTCGACCACCGTGGTTGCTCCCAGGCAGCGGGTGGATGAAGTCAGCATGGATCGAATGGTGGAAAAAAGACCCCGTTAATTGAGCTCCACTGGTTGTGCACGAAGTGGTTGAACTCTGATAAGTTTGGCGCCTTTCCCTTTCCTTTTATATTGTATCTCTATTAATTACATAGTTCCAGTAAGATCTATAAAATATAATCTGTAAATCGTACATTGTGTGCTGTCTGATATTTGATGTGTGGGTTTGTACCAAGTGACGTTACACAGCAGCTACGCAAACATGAGACATGGTTTGCCGGGCAGACGGGGTTTCCCCTAGATAAACACGGGCGGATAGCCCTGAGCGTTTTAACAAAATGAGCCACCTCACACTTTGCTGGGTTGAACTCCATCTGCCACTTCTCAGCCCAGTTCTGCATCATATTGATGTCCTGCTTTAACCTCTGACAACCCTCTAGACTATCCACAACACCCCCATACTTTGTGTCATCAGCAAACTTACTAATCCACCCTTCTACTTCTTCATCCAGGTCACTTATAAAAATCGCAAAGAAGAGGTGTCCCAGAACAGATCCCTGCGGAACACCACTGGTCACCAACCTCCAGGCAGAATACAAACCATCTACAACCACCTTTTGCCTTCTGTGGGCAAGCCAATTCTGGATCCACAAAGCAAGGTCTCCTTGGGTCCCATGCTTCCTTATTTTCTGAAGGAGCCTTGCATGGGGAAACATCAAATGCCTTACTGAAACCCATATACACTACATCCATTGCTCTATCTTCATCAATGTGTTTTGGTACTTCCTCAAAGAATTCAATCAGGCTCATAAGGCACAATCTGCCCTTGACAAAACAATGCTGACCATCCCTAATCGGATTATGTCTCTCCAAATGCTCATAAGTCCTGCCTCTCAGGATCTTCTCCAACAACTTTCCCACCAATGAAGTCAGACTCACGGGTCTATAATTTCCTGTGTTATCTCTACTCCCTTTCTTGAACAAGGGAACACGATTTGCAACCCTCCAATCCTCTGGTACTTCTCCCGTCCCTATTGATGACGCAAAGATCATTGCAAGAGGCTCAGCCATCTCCTCTCCTGCTTCCCACAGTAGCCTTAGGTATATATATCTCATCCAGTCCCGGTGACTTATCTAACTTAATGCTTTTCAAAAGCTCTGCCACATCCTCTTTCTTAATGTCTATATACACAAGCATTTCAGTCCGCTGTAAGTCATCCCCACAATTGCCATGTTCTTTTTCCCTGGTGAATACTGAAGCAAAGTATTCATTAAGTAACTCCACTACCTCTCCAACTCCATGCACACGTTTCCACTATCGCACCTGATTGGTCTTATTCTCAGACAGCTCATCCTCTTTCTCTTCACATACTTGTAGAATGCCTTGGGGTTTTCCTTAATCCTGCTCACCAAGGCCTTCTAATGGCCCCTTCTGGCTCTCCTAATTCCATTCTTAAGCTCCTTCCTAGCAACCTTGTAATTTTCTAGAGCTCTAACAATACCTAGTTTCTTGAACCTTTTGTAAGCTTTTCTTTTCTTAACTAGATTTTCTACATCCTTTGTACACCATGGTTCTCTAACCCTACCATCTTTTCCCTGCCTCAATGGAATATACCTATGCAGAACTCCATGCAAATATTCCCTGAACATTTGTCACATTTCTGCCATGCATTTGCCTGAGAACATCAATTCACAATTTATGCCCCCAAGTTCCTGCCTAATAGCATCATATTTCCCCCCTACCCCAATTAAAGGTTTTCCCAAATTGTCTGCTCCTATCCTTCTCCAGCGCTATGGTAAAGGAGCTACCTCCGAGATGCTCTCCCATTGAGAGATCTGACACCTGACCAGGTTCATTTCCCAATACCAGATCAAGCACAGCCTCTCCTCTAGTTGGGTAATCTACAGATTGTGTCAGGAAACTTTCCTGAACACACCTAACAAACTCCACCCATCTAAAACCCTTGCCCTAAGGATATGCCAGTCAATCTTAGGAAAGTTAAAAGCTTCCATCACAACAACCCTATTATTATTGCACCATTCCAGAATCTCCCTCGCTATCTGCTCCTCGATGACCCTGTTACTATTGGGAGGGGGGGTGTCTATAAAAAACACCTAGTAGAGTTATTGCCCCTTTCCTGTTTCTGACTTCCACCCACATTGATTCAGTACACCATCCCTCCATTATTTCCTCCTCTTCTGCAGCCATGCCACTATCCCTAATTAGCAATGCCACACCCCCACCTCTTTTGCCTCCCTCTGTTCTTTGGAAACATCTAAAGCTTGGCACACTCAGCAGCCATTCCTGCTCCTGAGACATCCAAGTCTCTGTAATGGCCACAACATCATAATTGCACATATTCATCCACTCTGAGTTCATCCGCCTGGTTTATGATACTCCTTGCATTAAAATAGACACATTTCAAACCATCAGGCCGAGTGCATCTTTGCTCTAACATCTGTCTATCGTTCCTCACAAACTCCCTACAAGCTGTCCCTACTTGTACTCCAACCTCCTCATCCTCTGCCTCTTTACTTCAGTTCCCACCCCCTGCAAATCTGGTTGAAACCCTCCCCAGTTGCCTTAGCAAACCTCACAGCCAGGATATTGGTCCCCCTCGGATTCAAGTGCAACCCATCCTTTTGGTATAGGTCACACCTGCCCCAGAAGAGGTCCCAATGATCCAAAAATCTGAATCCCTGCCCCATGCTCCAATCCTTCAACCACACATTTATCATCCACCTCATTGTATTCCTATACTCACTGTTGCGAAACATAGGCAACGATCCCGAGATTACTACCTTTGAGGTCCTGCTTGTCAGCTTCCTTCCTAACTCCCTGTACTCTGCTCTCAGGACCTCCTCCCTTTTTCTACCTATGTCGTTGGTACCAATATGTATCACAACCTCTGGTTGTTCAGCCTCCCATTTTAGGATATTGTGGATGTGCTCAGAAACATCACGAACCCTGGCACCTGGTAGGCAAACTACCACCCTTGTTTATTTTTCACACCCACAGAATTGCCTCTCTGTCCCCCTAATGATAGAGTCCCTTAGTACTGCTGCATTCCTCTTCTGTTCCCTACTCTTCTGAGCCACAGGGCCAGACCCAGTGCCAGAGGCACGGCCACTGTTGCTTCTCCCAGGTAGGTCCCCCCTCCCCCCAGCAGCACTCAAAATGGAGTACTTATTGTTAAGGGGGACAGCCACAGCGTGTGCTCTCCACTACCTGACACCCTCCCTTCCCTCTCCTGATGCTCACACACTTATCTGTCTCCTGTGGTCCCTGCCTGTAGCTCCTTTCTATCACCTTTATTCACACTCACTGCTTCCTGCCTTTCAGTCATTCCTCTATCCATGCCAATATCTTTCCTTTAATGCCATGGCATTTTATCTTGCTAAACATGTGTAGCATCTTGTCAAATACTTTCTGAAAATCCAAGCAAATGGCATCCATTGCCTCTCCTTTGTCCACCCTGCTTGTTACCTCCTCAAAGAATTCTAACAGATTTGTCAGGCAAGATTTTCATTTACAGAAACCGTACTCAATTTGACTTATTTTTTCATTAGTCTCCAAGTACCTTGAAACCTCATCCTTAATAATGGATTGCAACACTTTTCCAACCACTGAAGTTAGGCTAACTAGCCTATAATTTCCTCTCTACTGCCTTCCTCCCTTCTTAAAGAGTGGAGTGACATTTTCAAATTTCCAGTCCTCCATAACCATGCCAGAATCAAGTGATTCTTGAATGATCATAACCAATTATCTCTTTAGCAACATTTCAGAACCCTGAATCCATTCGAACCACCTTAAGATCTTTGAGTTTGCCTTTCACTTTTTGCTTTCTAAAGCAATGGCACTCACTCCTGCTCCCTGACACTCATGGAACTCTGGCACACTGCTGGTCTCTTCCACAGTGAAGACAGATGTAAAGTACGCATTAAGTTCTTCTACCATTTCTTTGCCCCCATTACTACCTCACCAGCATCATTTTCCGGTGGTACAATATCAATTCTCACCTCCCTTTTACTCTTTATATAACTGAAAAAGCTTTTAGCATCCTGCTTTATATTGTTAGCTGTTTGCCCTCATATTTCATCTGTTCCCTTCTTATTGTTTTTTAGTTGCCTTTTGTTGGATTTTAAAAACTTCACAATCATCCAACTTCCCAGTCACTTTTGCTACATTATATACCCTTTCTTTGGCTTTTATGCAGATCTTAACTTCTTTTGTCAGCCATGGTTGCCTACCCCTACCATTTCTTCCTCTGTGGGACATATCTATCCTGCACATTATGAACTATTCACAGAAACTTCAACTATCTCTGTTCTGCCGTCATACCCACCAGTATCTTCCTCCAATTCACCTGAGCAAGCTCCTCTCTCATGCCTCTGTAATTCCCTTTTTTCCACTGCAATACTGATAGATGTGAGTTATGCTTTTCTCTCTCAAATTACAGCATGAATTCAATCATATTATGATCACTGCCTCCTAAGGGTCCCTTCACCTTAAGCTCCCTAATAAAATCTGGATTATTGCACAGCACCCACTCTAAGATAACATTTCCCTTAGTAGGCTCAAGCACAAGCTGCTCTAAAAAGCCATCTCATAGGCATTCAACAAATTACCTCTCTTGTAATCCGACACCAACCTGATTTTCCCAATTCCCTTACATATTTAAGTCTCCCATCACAATTGTGACATTACCCTTATTACATGGCCTTTCCAGCTCCCTTTGCAATTTCAATCCCACATCTTGGCTATTATTTGGAGGCCTGGATATGATTCCCATAATGGTTATTTTACTCTTGCAGTTTCTTAACTCCTCCCACAAAGATTCCTCTGACCCCATGTCTCCACTTTCTAAAGAACTAATTCTATCTCTTGGCAACAGAGCCATGCCACCGTCTATGCCTTCCTGCCTTCTCTCAGCCATGACTCAGTGATGCCCACAACATCATACCAACCAATTTCTAATTGCACCATGAGTTCATCCACCTTATTCCAAATGCTACGTACACTTAAGTATAGCACTTTCAGTCCTGCATTCTTTGCACTTTTGAGTTTTGCCTCTGTGGTACAATTTAACACATTGCACTGTCTGCATTTGTACTCAATCATTGGCATGTCCTTCCTTTCGTTCATATTACTCCCATCATCTGCTTGTAAATTTGCTGGCTCATTTTCAGCTCTATCATATTGGTTCCCACCCCACTGCCATATTAGTTTAAATGACTCCCAACATTTCTAGCAAATATATATGATACAGTTATTTTAGAATATGTGTTATGTTCTTCTCTCAATATAAGTAAAGACCATAAAATCTGGTGTAGAGGATACCATTCACCCCATTATTTCCATGCTTCCTCCTTGTAGAATCATTCAGTCAGTTCCATTATTCTGCTTTCTTCCCATCATTCTGCGAACTATTTTCCCTCAAGCGTGTGTCTTCTTTCTTTGGCCATCGAGATCATGGATGTCTTGCTTTCACTATGGTTCTGATTATGGGAAGAGGCTATAATATAGACATATCAATTTGTTTGTCAGCTCATCAATGAAGCCATTGTAAGAATTGCAGGCTCTTCAACAATGGAGCAGGAGGTGATTAATGGGTATTTTGTGAGGCGGTGGGCTCTTTTCATCATTTGTACTGGATTCAGTGTGCTCTTGACTCATGGACCTGAGGCCCACAACGCCATCGCAAATGTTGCTAACCAAGAAACTATTCAACCTCCCCCTCAAAAAAAATACAGACTATTTCATTAACTGCAAGCAGTGGATTTCAGAACAAATATATTCTATATAAATAAGATTTTTCCTTACATCTCGCTGCATTTTGCACTTACAATTTGAATATGTCCCTTTTGGTCCTTGCAGAGCACCCTTGTAGCCATTCCCCTGAATAATAAGTTTGCCATCCTGGATACTGTTGGCGGGGACAACCGACCAGGTGTGAGCCCTGGTGGCAGGGCCTCTGGCACTGAGTCTGACCCGGTGGTGCAGAAGGGTGGGACGGAGAAGAGGAGAGCTGTCGTCATTGGAGACTCTATAGTCAGGGGAGCAGACAGGAGATTTTGCGGACGTGAGAAGGACTCCCGCATGGTTTGTTGCCTCCCGGGTGCCAGACTCCGGGATGTCTCTGACCGGGTGCACGACATCCTGGTACGAGAGGGAAAGCAACCAGAAGTCGTGATACATGTTGGGACCAACGACATAGGCAGGAAGAGGGATGATAACCCGAAGAGTGAGTTTCGGGAACTAGGCAGAAGGCTGAAGAACAGGACCTCAAGGGTGGTGTTCTCAGGATTACTGCCAGTGCTACGTGACAGTGATGGTAAGAATTGGAGGAGATGGCAGTTGAATGCGTAGCTGAGGAGTTGGTGCAGGGAGCAGGGTTTTAGATTTTTGGATCATTGGGATCTCTTCTGGGGAAGGTGGGACCTGTGCAGATTGGATGGGTCGCACCTGAACTCGAGGGGGAGCAATATCCTTGCAGGTAGGTTCGCTGGCATGGTTCGGGAGGGTTTAAACTAATTTGCAAGGGGTGTGGGACCCAGAGCGATAGAGCAGTGAAAGAAGTGCATGGAGTAAAGCCAGATCTAACATATAAGAGAGGCTTTGAGGAAAGAGAAGCAGAATAAACGGTGTAAAGACAGTAAGGTAGAAGGGCTGAAATGTGTGTACCTCAATGCAAGAAGCATCAGGAACAAAGGTGATGAACTGAGATCTTGGATACATACATGGAATTATGATGTAGCGGCCATTACAGAGACTTGGCTGGCACCAGGGCAGGAATGGATTCTCAATATTCCTGGATTTTAGTGCTTTAAAAGGGATAGAGAGGGCGGAAAAAGGGGAGGAGGGGTGGCATTACTGGTCAGGGATACTATTACAGCTACAGAAAGGGTGGGTAATGTAGCAAGATCCTCTTTTGAGTCAGTATGGGTGGAAATCAGGAACAGGAAGGGAGCAGCTACTCCATTGGGGGTATTCTATAGGCCCCCTGGTAGCAGCAGAGATACAGAGGAGCAGATTGGGAGGCAGATTTTGGAAAGGTGCAAAAATAACAGGGTTGTTATCATGGGTGACTTTAACTTCCCTAATATTGATTGGCACCTGATTAGTTCCAAGGGTTTAGATGGGGCAGAGTTTGTTAAGTGTGTCCAGAATGGGTTCCTGTCACAGTATGTGGACAGGCCAACCAGGGGGAATGCCATACTAGATCTAGTACTAGGTAATGAACCGGGTCAGGTCACAGATCTCTCAGTGGGTGAGCATCTGGGGGACAGTGACCACTGCTCCCTGTTCTTTAGCATTATCATGGAAAAAGATAGAATCAGAGAGGACAGGAAAATTTTTAATTGGGGAAGGGCAAATTATGAGGCTATAAGGCTAGAACTTGCGGGTGTGAGTTGGGATGATGTTTTTGCAGGGAAATGTACTATGGACATGTGGTCGATGTTTAGAGATCTCTTGCAGGATGTTAGGGATAAATTTGTCCCGGTGAGGAAGATAAAGAATGGTAGGGTGAAGGAACCATGGGTGACAAGTGAGGTGGAAAATCTAGTCAGGTGGAAGAAGGCAGCATACATGAGGTTTAGGAAGCAAGGATCAGATGGGTCTATTGAGGAATATAGGGAAGCAAGAAAGGAGCTTAAGAAGGGGCTGAGAAGAGCAAGAGGGGGGCATGAGAAGGCCTTGGCGAGTAGGGTAAAGGAAAACCCCAAGGCATTCTTCAATTATGTGAAGAAAAAAAAAATGACAGGAGTAAAGGTAGGACTGATTAGAGATAAAGGTAGGAAGATGTGCCTGGATGATGTGGAAGTGAGCGAGGTCCTCAATGAATGCTTCTCTTTGGTATTCAACAATGAAAGGGAACTTGATAATGGTGAGGACAAAATGAGTGAGGTTGATGTTCTGGAGCAAGTTGATATTAAGGGAGAGGAGGTGTTGCAGTTGTTAAAATACATTAGGACGGATAAGTCCCCGGGTCCTGAAGGAATATTCCCCAGGCTGCTCCATGAGCCTAGGATCTTTATGTCCTCGTTGTCCATGGGAATGGTACCGGAGGATTGGAGGGAGGCGAATGTTGTCCCCTTGTTCAAAAAAGGTAGTAGGAATAGTCCGGGTAATTATAGACCAGTGAGCCTTACGTCTGTGGTGGGAAAGCTGTTGGAAAAGATTCTTAGAAATAGGATCTCTGGGCATTTAGAGAATCATGGTCTGAACAGGGACAGTCAGCATGGCTTTGTGAAGGGCAGATTGTGTCTAACAAGCCTGATAGAGCTCTTTGAGGAGGTGACCAGGCATATAGATGAGGGTAGTGCAGTAGATGTGATCTATATGGATTTTAGTAAGGCCTTTGACGAGGTTCCACATGGTAGGCTTATTCAGAAGGTCGGAAGGCATGGCATCCAGGGAAGTTTGGCCAGGTGGATTCAGAATTGGCTTGCCTGCAGAAGGCAGAGGGTCGTGGTGGAGGGAGTACATTCAGATTGGAGTATTGTGACTAGTGGTGTCCCACAAGGATCTGTTCTGGGACCTCTACTTTTCGTGATTTTTATTAATGACCTGGATGTGGGGGTAGAAGGGTGGGTTGGCAAGTTTGCAGACGACACAAAGGTTGGTGGTGTTGTAGATAGTGTAGAGGATTGTCAAAGATTGCAGAGAGACAGTGATAGGATGCAGAAGTCGGCTGAGAATTGGCAGATGGAGTTCAACCCGGAGAAATATGAGGTGGTACACTTTGGAAGGACAAACTCCAAGGCAGAGTACAAAGTAAATGACAGGATACTTGGTAGTGTGGAGGAGCAGAGGGATCTGGGGGTATATGTCCACAGATCCCTGAAAGTTGCCTCACAAGTGGATAGGGTAGTTAAGAAAGCTTATGGGGTGTTAGCTTTCATAAGTCGAGGGATAGAGTTTAAGAGTCGCAATGTAATGATGCAGCTCTATAAAACTCTGGTTAGGCCACACTTGGAGTACTGTGTCCAGTTCTGGTCACCTCACTACAGGAAGGATGTGAAAGCATTGGAAAGGGTACAGAGGAGATTTACCAGGATGCTGCCTGGTCTAGAGAGTATGCATTATGATCCGAGATTAAGGGAGCTAGGGCTTTACTCTTTGGAGAGAAGGAGGATGAGAGGAGACATGATACAGGTGTACAAGATAATAAGGGGAATAGATAGGGTGGATAGCCAGTGCCTCTTCCCCAGGGCACCACTGCTCAATACAAGAGGACATGGCTTTAAGGTAAGGGGTGGGAAGTTCAAGGGGGATATTAGAGGAAGGTTTTTTACTCAGAGAATGGTTGGTGTGTAGAATGCACTACCTGAGTCAGTGGTGGAGGCAGATACACTAGTGAAGTTTAAGAGACTACTAGACAGGTATATGGAGGAATTTAAGGTGGGGGCTTATATGGGAGGCAGGGTTTGAGTGTCAGCACAACATTGTGGGCCGAAGGGCCTGTACTGTGCCGTACTATTTTATGTTCTATGTTCTATGAACATTTTGTCTCTATTTATCTAAACCTATCATGATCCACTGCACCATTTAAGATAACAAATTAAACCAACCAAATAAACACTTGGTCCAGCTCATGTTTATATACCGACCCAAGAAAGCCAGTATTTTCTGAATTAGTACCTGATATCACTCGGTCACTTATCTTCAATAAAAACATTACTAATATGAAGAAGGGTCTGTTTTTGTTCACAATTGAACCTGCAATAAAATCCATATATGCACACATTACTTTTGGCTTGCCACCACAACCTGGTCTTTCTATGTTATACACACAAACTGCCGGGGAAGCAAATCATCTTGCATCTATGGAGGGAAATAAATAGTCGACATTTCAGGCCGAGACCCTTCATCAGGACTGAAGTATTATGTCACTTCTTCTGTAACAAGTTGTATACCAAGACAAACAACATAAGTTATATCTACTTCCTGTGATGTGTATTGTGTTATAAAAATAAAAATATACAAATACAAAATTCAAATACCATAGAGGTTAAAGAAGAAGGATTTTGAATGTATTTAGTTGTGTACAACATTGTGCTAATATAAACACAAATATGCTTGATTGCACTTTAAGCACGGTTTAACTATTGAATATTTAATGAATCCAGATAAATAATTATTCCTTTTAAGGAACATATTCCTGCTTGTAGACCCACAGTACTGTATACCCATATAAGTAAAGCCTTTGAAATGAACCAAAATCATATCTGTGCTTCCTTGAAAATCAGACAAAGCTGTCTGCATTTGTGTAGCAGTTTTCATGCCTCACACAATGAATCACTATTATGTAGTGAATAGATAGGCTTTCTATGGCAGAAGTAAAGCTGCAATTAGCACCTCTGAATTATATATTCCGTGGCCACTTTATTAGGTACAATTTATTAATGCAAATATCTAACCAGCCACCCATGTGGCAGCAATTCAATGCATAAAAGCATGCAGGCATGGTCAAGAGGTTCAATTGTTCAGACCAAACACTAGAATGGGGAAGAATGTGGTCTAAGTGACGCTGACTATGGAATGATCGTTGGTGTCAGACAGGGTAGTTTGAATATCACAGAAACTGCTGATCGCCTGGGAATTTTATACGCAGTCTTTGGAGTTTACCTAGAATGTTGTGGAAAAAAAAGTTTTGTGGGCAAAAGTGCCTTGCTAATGAGAGGCAGAGGAGAATGGACAGATTGCTTCAAGCTGACAGGAGGGTGACAGTAATCAAATAACCACTCATTAACACAGTGGAGCACGGAAGAGCATCTCTGAATGCACAACCTCAGCAGTTGAAGACCCAGTACCTAATAAAGTGCCCTTTGAATAGATAGTTAGGTAATAAATGAATCGAATTCCTAATCAGTTAACTGAGCATCAACTGGTGAATAATTGTGACTGATAATCCTTTCATATAGTTTACCTCAAATCTACTTAATCCCGTTCCATTTGATATTTAGAAATTAAAGTTTAATTCAAAACATACCTTTATTCAAACTGTCATATAATAAAAGATGTTTTACATCAAACAATAGGAATATAAGTTTCAGAATGTTAGATGTTCTGAGTTCTTTGAGAAGAATGTAACGGAGCAAAGCAGTCAGCTCTCTGCATATATTTAAACGCGAGTGTTGAACGTAATTATCTTGCAAGCAACACAGCCTTCAGGTTCACCTTTCATGTTTAACGTTTTTTTTGTTCTGCAGAAGCTTTTTCGGACTGTTCGGAATGGCCAGCTAATAAGATCCAGACCCAAGAAAGGCAGCTCTTTATTATAGCTGGTTATAGTTACATTTGT
Source organism: Mobula birostris (assembly GCF_030028105.1). Lineage (NCBI taxonomy): Eukaryota > Metazoa > Chordata > Chondrichthyes > Myliobatiformes > Myliobatidae > Mobula > Mobula birostris. The sequence continues at coordinate 156,592,487 of NC_092373.1, forward strand.
GCTAATAGAGCAGACCGTAAATCAGCAAGACTGAATGGATGCAAGTCTCTGACAGATTCCTCTCCCATCTTACTTCTGTCTGCAGCTACTATTAATAATGATACAGAAATAACGTATGTCGTCATGTGTTTGGCATAAACTGGTCACTGTCAAATTTTGAGAGAATAATTATTGCCGGCACCAATTGTACGTTACTTACCTAGAAAGGATTAAAGCTGCCTCCAGTGCTCCATCAAAGTAACTCAAAACTCCCAAATAACTCCGCTAAAATAGAATTTCGCCGAGACAGCTATCCGTAGCGTTGAATACGAATGATATACCAATGAAGTAATATCATTAGAAGGGAAACAGATCGGCTTCCCAAAAGATTGCATTTATCTTGAAAGGATTAAGGAAAGAAAAATATTCCGTTGAATTTCTATACAATAACTAATGGATTTTACTTCTGCATGTGAATGAAGACTGTCAACTTTTGAATCCTGCTCTATGTAACAAAATATTAATACGGATGTACAGTAAGAATATTGTATTGGCTACAGGGAGGAGCGGGTTAAGGAAGTGACATTGCAAACGTATCAATGAAGAACTATGATCTGTGCCTGTAGAGCAAAGTAGTGTTTAAAAGGTGCCGTCCTTAACACACTGTATATAATTTATATCGATAATGGTTACCACAAACGTTCAGTAAACTGTTAGTCAATAGAACTTAGAAACATCGCTGCAAATTGAACAGTACACGACTTGTTTAACTGTCAAGTACACAATAACTCTCCGAAATTCACGTCATTACGGCAATCGACCTCTTTTAGAGTCATTGGAGCTTTAAGGAACTGAAGCAAATGTTTAATGATTTCGTATTGCCACATCGTAATGAGAGTGAGAAATCGATAATGCAATTGGTTTACACCAAAGTCCTTCTGGTTTTCTGAGGTGATTTAACTTTGCGACCACATACTTTGTATAGGTGGGTTGAGGGGCAAATGGATAGGAGGACTGCAGCTGGAAGAATAGATTTCAGACTTCACAAATAAAACAAAATGAAACCACGTTAGAAGAGAGTGGGGTCGGGATAGCAAATTGTGTTATATTGCACTTCTGGGGCGAAATTTATACTTGATTCCCTACCTCCCCCCACCCCCCACTCCCCAGCTTGCCTTTTTTCCTTTGAAAGAAAATAAACTCCGGACGAAAGTTGAAACTGCTATTTATGTTGCATACGATTACACACATTTACAACACTCCCTGGGCTTTCCAATGCTCTCCTACTCAGGTCTGTTCTCGGCACAAATTGTGAATTGGAACTTAATGATGCAAAACAGAGGGAAATCGGCCACTTCAATAATCTCTTGGAACCTACTCGCAACTTTTAATACCAACTCCAAAGAAGGATCCTATTATCTAAGGGAACAAAATCTTGCAACCGCACTTTTATCCAATGGTCGACCTTCCTGATAAATATACGTAAGCAGCCCTCACATAACGCTTACGGGATATTATTTGTTGTGTAATCGTTAAAGCGAATCTTGATTCTGTTAAAAGAAATAAACAAAGACACGTGATTTGCGCCTTTGTCTTGAAGATTCATGCTGTCGCATTGTTGCCGATGTAATGAGACCCAAATCTCCAATCTGCCCCGACTGAGGTGTTTCCAGAGTGCGATGAAACGGCAGCCCCAGGCCCTGAGCGACCAAAAGCATCTTTAAAAATGCCAAGCCCACACAGCAAACTTGGCAGCGTTCCTGGTCAATGCCGGGTTTCAGTAGATTGAGAAAACGCAAATTAATTTTCAGAAGCCTTAAGTAAAATGTCCGGTAGCTTGCTCCGAAGACACTCTCTATCTGAGTAGGTAGGCGTGCCGGGCGTTTAGCCGGATTGTGAATTACCTGCGGTGATACGTCGGTGTGTCCTACATGGCGAGGTCGAATTTCAGACAATTCCAGTACTGTGCACATTTGGAGTTAACATCTATCGATGGGGCAATTGACAACAGATGCAGCGTGATCTGGTTAACCCAGCAACAGAATGCTATAATGTCATATTACACTGTAATATTAAACCGGCACTACTTTGTTCCCCAAACGTTGAGATGCAGTACTTTGGACATTCCCGGGGGGAAAAACGGGAAAATCGCTGCTCTAGGGCTCAATAAGCATCTCTAAAAATATGTTTTAGACATCAGAGTACTGCCCAGGGAGCTTGAGACAGGCCCGGGACAGACTGTCCTTGTTCCAAGAGGGAGGAAATGTGCCTCATGCTGGGCCACGTCTGGTTCTGTTTTATTTCAATTGTACTTACATTTATTTTGATAGATTCCACTATTTGATTACCTATATCCTCGTAGAGAAGAACGGGGATACGTGCTGACGTTGGGGGTTGGTGAAAAAAATGATCTAAACACTCAGAAGAGGGACAGAGTCACGGAATGGAAAGATAAGGAGCCGTTGCAGGTGAGTGTAGAAAGCATGGGGATTTAAGTAAATAAAGTAACAAACAGAAGCCCAGGGATGCAAAGGAAAACATGTGCAGAGGTAGTTATTGAGGAGCACAGTGATAGGATATATCTCAAGCGCAGGAAACATGTATTCATCAGTTAAGAAATACACGTGCGATGTTCCCCTGCAGAACATCTCATGTATTTTACTGTCAGTGACCTCTCAAGGAAATGTATTCTCGGCTTTTCACGGATGGTCAGTCATTAGTAGTGCTGTAACTTTTGTATTAGGGCTGCCTTGATTACTTATTAGCAATCAATTTTATACAGTGACTAAATTATTTGTCAATCCTACCGGAAGTAAGTTCTGAAAATCACTTATTTATGCAGAAATTTCTCTATGGGAAGAAAAGGTTATCAACCGAAACATCAGCGGAGTTTTGAACTTTGAACTTGAGCAGCGTCTACAAGGTTAAATAGGTGTTGTAGTGTACATACATGAATAACGGGTCGTGGCACACTGCAACACCGAATATGGCTTCACCCGTTATCTATTTGCAACATTCAGGCTTAAGGCCATCAAAAGATGGGATGGTTCCGTAAGAAACAAAGCAGGATTTTTTTTTTATGTGTTTTCTTGCAAAAGTACACTGTTAAACTGCAAGGGTGCCTGCCTGTTCCACAGAGAGAAATAACCCACGAGAGCGTTTAACTGCATTTTACCAATAAATTAACGATTCTGAATATATTACAATTAAATGCATCACAATAAAGTTCATATTCCGTAGTTTTCGGCGTGGAAATTAATATGAAGTGCGGTGCTACCTCTCACTAAAAGCAAACATCATCCACCTCAATTTAACATTTTCCCTTTCCACAGAAGCGGTCGAACTACAGAGGATTTGTAGCATTTTTTGTTGATATTATTAGTTTAATCCATCAGCCACAAACTCATATCAATCAACATTTACTTCTGAGTCTAAGGAGCGTTATTGGAATAACAGCTCTAAAAGGGGGACACGTTAAATACATGTTAATAGAGGACTCTACGTTACCGTTCAAGTTGGAATGACGTAATGAGAGGTACTTTACGCACTTCTAGCTAACTGAGTACAGAAGTTAGTGGTTATGAAGGCTTCAGGATCCAAGAGAAAAGTGGAGAGGAGGAGGATTGATTTCCTTTGGAAATAAAATTTAAGTTTCTTGCCTGGGGTGGAATGTGAACAAATCTAAGTTGAATGTTAAGATATTAAATGCAAGAGTAAAAAGGCAAGCGGAACGGTTTCACTCAAAGGGTAATAAACCTGTAGAATCAACAACCAGAGAGAGGATTTTAAGCATAAGTAGATGTAATGCTGATTATGGGCATGGGGTGGGGGGGAGATTGACATTGAAGGACATAGAGCATTGCAGGATGTAATCTATGAAAATCAGAAGAAAATACTACAAATTTCAGCTTTTTCAGAAAATAACAATGATTTGATAACATAAAAACGTCTTTTCCATTTTGACCTCTTATTTATTCATCGACTTGGTGTACAGTATAGGTTTTTAAATCTTGGAACAGAGTCAAAAAAAGAAGAAAACGTTGTGATCTAAAACATTCTGATGATCACTGGGGAACAGATTTGGAAATTATAGTGCACCAATTCTACACAACAGGCTGACTCAACACTTGTTGCTGACCAACTCTCAGCAAAACGATTGATTCCCAGTTCTTGCTGCCCACAGGAAGTTGTGTATCATACTTCCTGTTACTGTTAATCAAGAAGAGGTACAATCACAACGGCTTGAATTTATGTTCTGCATTTACTATAACATTTGGGGACAATCAAAAAGAGGAACTTCTTTTACCACTACTTCAGATTGCACTAATTTCTTTGTGCCATTCTGTTGTTGTGTGCTTCTTATTGCTATTGGTTACTGCCTCTTATAATGCTTACACCAGGAGCTTAATGCCAGCCAGGAATTTCATTCCACCTTGGTGTATGTGACAATAAACAAAGCTGATCTGATCTGATCTGAATTGATGGCTTAAGTTTTCTGGAGGAGGAGGAGAGGGACAATTTTGCAATAAAACATCCAAGTCCAAGACCACAGAAGGATTTGTAAACCAGGGTGGGAATCCTAAAATTGTGGAGATGCTAAACCAAACTCCAATATGTACAACAAGGACAAAATTCATGAGTGAGTACATGGTGTATGTTAAGATGTGAGCAATAAATTATGTATTTACGGAGAGTAGGAGGAACCTTGGCCAGAAAATTATTTTAAAATACATCATCTGTTTACCCTATAAACTTGTGGGACTCAGAAACCAATGATTATTATTTCACCATGATGAGCCATTTGCAACCAGCAGTAGATGAAAGCAACTCAATAGCCTCAACACACTGATGTGCTCAGAATGATATATTTCAATTTTCAACCACAATGACAATTTTACTATTATTGTCAAATTTCCTAATGATAGCCTTAAATTCATCCAGTACAAAATCTTTTACTTTCCTTGAATTATTTAGACTTAAGTGTATGGTCCATAATTAAGCACGTCTTTGATATAAATTACAATTAAAAAAGCAAAAGATTTTATGCTGATTCCTACATAAAAATACCAAATAGCTTGAGGTGCCAGTCACTTCTATGTTGGGGCTTAAATTTGGTGTTGGTCATTTATCTAACCAACATATTGTGACAATGTGCAGACACTGAAAACCAAATCTCTCTCGAAATGTGCCAACACCTCCAACCCTATAGCCTTGCAAAATCTCAGATTCTAACCTCTCTCCAGCTCTGGCCATATAGCTTTCCTTTATCTATGTTACATATTTGAAATAAGAAAGAGAAAGAGATAACATGGTTAAGACATATGACATCTTTAAAAGTTGATTAATTGCTGGTTCCAGTATTCTAGGCTATAGGCAGTAGCTATAATTCTCCAATGTTTTTGGCTTCAGGCACAATGATAGAAGAGCTGGGAAAATGTCATTGAGATGTTGTCTGAAAAAGGAGAAAGAAATAGACCAAATAACCCGTTATCTCAATATCAACTATGGCCAAATTATTGGAAAAATATCTGAGAAGCAGCATAAATGAATATTTAGAGAGCTGCATTAATCAAGGACAGTGGGATAGTTGTTGCTGCCAAACTAGGCAATAAAATATGCATCTTGAAGGTTGTGCGTATTTTGCAATATATATAGATTTTAGCAAGGTATAAAGTCTGTGAGAAACCAGGGTAAGTACCAAGTTTTTTTTTAAAAGGAAGAAGAAGCCTATAAGAGTTTTCATTACACAAGGACAGTGTGCAGTTGGGTTTTGTAGGACTCAGCAGGAAGGCCTTTGCTTTTTTGTAATGTATATTATTATGACTTAATGCATATTATTATAACAAGAGTACGCTCCACCCTTATGAAACATACCAATGTCAATACAGTTGATAATGAGAGACCAAAGGAAGATATCCAAGAATGTAAGAGGTATTTCGAGTTTAATCCAGAAAATGGGAGGAAATGCACTAGAAAAGCTCATGGTATAAAAATGGTAGAATACTAAGAAGTTAAGAGAACAGAAGGGTCTGAAAGTACACATCTCAATTCTCTGAGGTTACAGAACAGATGAAAAGGTGATTAAGTAGGCATATAGGATACTTTCCAGATTCTGCAGAATCTCCTGTGTATGTGGGATATTTGACAATCAACTGAAACATGCAAGAGAAAAATAGGAATATCATATTGAAACACAATGAAAGCCAAATTAGACCATAGCCAAGGTATTATAGGCTTTCTTGGTTACCCTTCTAAAAGGAAAATATCACAGAAAGAGCTGCACAGAGGAGATTTATGAAGATGTTGCCAGGGCTGGAGAATTTTAATTATCAGGAGAAACTGGCAGGATTGGGGTTGTTTTCTTTGGAAGAATGAAGGGAGATTTAATTGAGATGTGTAAAATTATGAGAGACCATGAACTGATGAACAGGAAAGATCTATTTTCCCTTGGCAGAATGTCTATTATGAAGGGACATGAATTTAATTTAATCTAATTGGCAAAAGGATTAGAGGGAAATTGAGGAAAGAATGTTATCATCCAATGAACTATACAAATCTGGATTTTTAGACTTACATTAGTCAAAGGAAGGATGGCAGTAGTGGAAATCTTACCATATTTAAAACATCCTTGACTGAGTACTTATTAAGGAATAGTATCCTCCAAGGCAACAAACTGAGAGCTGAGAAGTACGAGCAGCCTAAAGAGCTCCAGTGTATGTTCAATGTGGTGATAATAGGCCGATTGGCCTCTTGCTGTGCTGTAAATGTTTAAGATTCTATAATTCAAAACAATACCTTACATTTATATTACATAGTCGATGTAACAATATGTCCTTCAGCATTTCATTGAAGCATCAATAAAATTTGCAGCAAGTCAAATCACCATAATTAGATATCAGAAGGTTGGTGACTAGAGCATATCTGATGAGACAGAGGCACCTTGCGGCTTCAACTAATGGGGATTGGTTCTGACTTCCTCCTCTGTCTGTGTGGAGTTAGTAGGTTCTCCATTCTGGATTTGCATTGATTTCCTACCATATCCCAAAGGCAAGTTGACTGGTAAGTTACTAGTAACTGCAAATTACCCTAATTGTAGATGAGTGATAACAGGATCAAGCAAATGTTACTGGGTATTTTGAAGAAAATAGAACAAAGGGAAATGAATGGGATTGATATGGTTGTCAATCAGCATAATTTAATGGGCCAAGTAAATGCCCGTGTCATAAAAACAAAATATGTAGATTAAATATTAGTCAGAGGCAAATCTGTTAGAGGAACATGACAGAGGGCATAGGAAAAGATACAGATACTGGGGAGGAAATCTACAGGTTAGATCTTTTCAGGCTGAGAGTGGTAATTGTGTAGTAATGGTGCAATTTATTTCACAGGTAGTCATAGAACTTAAGTTTCCAGGCATCTTGGAAATATTACAAAAACAGGGAGAGGGGAGTAGTAAGGCCATAGAGAGCGCTGAAAACAGAGTAGAGAATTTTTAAAAGGGAGTCATTGCTAATGCAGCAGTAAGTGCAATAGTAATGGGCAGATAAGAATACCTTTGAACTCTGCGGTGACAAGCTTAGGGAAACGCCAAGTTTAATAAGTGCACCATGGTAGCATAGTGGTCAGCGCAACGTTATTACTGCTCGGAGCATCTGAGTTCAGAGTTCAACTCTGGTACTTTCTGGAAGGAGTTTGCATGTTTACCTCATGACCACATGGGTTTCCTCTGTGTGCTCCGGTCTTCTGCCATGGTCCAATGGTGTACCGGTTCGTAGATTAATTAGTCATTGTAAATGATCCTTTGAGACTAGTGTAAAATAGGTGGTTTCCTGGGCACTGCTCATTGGGTCAGAAGGGACTGTTCCACAATGTATCTCTAAATAAATATACTCAGGTGCTTTACAGATCAATTGACCCTAAAAAAAACACAGAAACCATTTTATGGCAAAGAGATCTCATAATAGATCTTTGTACCCAAAATGTTATCAAAATATAGCATTTGCTCACTGTATTAAACTACACGTATCTCCCCCGCCCCCCCCCCACACACACACAACCCATCCCCGCTGGGTTTCATGGCAGAACAAATATAATTCATGTGTATATATGACGACTGCCATTACAAAACTGTGATTTTTTTGACAATATGAACTGCTGATGTTTTCTTCACCCAACAGGTTCAGAAATGTCTCGGCAAGATATGAACCAAATCTATCCCGTATACTCTCTAGAGAGGCAGTGTATGATTTGCATGTCATAGAAAGTCTTGTCCGGTCTAAACAAGGGTTTACAATTAGATACAAGTCTCAGCCCAATGGAGAGTTGTAAAAAAAAATCTGTAGCCAAGCAACATTTTTTTTAAAAAATCATGCAAATGCAAAGATCAATGCAACAGATACTAAAACGAAATAATTTCTGATCAAAGTTTAACTTTAGCCTCTGGATTAATTTTCACATTATTTTGTCCTTAACCCTACTCCAGAATAATATATAAAATGCCAGTGCAACCAAATTTTTGTTGTTCAGTTCAGCAGCAATGGAGCGGAGTATGATTATATTTCTGCGTATGTATGAATGAGCTCTAATTTCTCCAACATGAATAATGTATTTTATGTTTAATATGGTGTAGTTAGATAGACATATGAATGTACATAGTATTTATATATGTTTATAACTTATGTGGCAAAGTATCTTAATTATGGTATATACGAACATATTTTTAAGGGTGGGGTTATACATGCAAGTACTGTATTTACTAGACTTCGATGAATTAGTTTTTTTTTAAAACAGATAAATTTTTGTAAACATAACTGTTTAGGGGTATATATTTAAAACAATACTATTAAAACATTTGCTTTCCCCTTAAGGGTATTGCTCTATGTTGACTAGCTCTTTAAAGTCTTGACTAACTCTTTAAAGTCTTGGCCAGCTTCAAATAGTTTAGTAGTACCCACACGTGGGCCGGTTACGAACATATGAAATACATTTTTGAATGTTTTTGCGATAAAGAGAATAATTTATTGAACCTGAGCGCAGTATTTCCGAATAGGTGTTAGCCTTAAACAACCCAATGTTTGAGGAAACCAAAGACACTTAATCCGTTACTTTTGCGCGAAAAATTGACACATTCTCTCAACTGACTGCAGAGGGTGCAAGAAACCTCTAAACTTCATCAGAGCAACATGAAAAATGTTGAACATTTACCTTATATTTGAAATAGTTTCCAAAGTTTGCATATACGTTTATGGCATCATCAGTTCCATATATACAACGGAATATATGTGGCTTTTATTTGAGTAGTCACTGCTTTTGCTTGAACGTTCTTTTGATGCCTTTCAACATCATTCATCAAGGGACAGAGAACATATTATCGAAGCGAATTAAACAATTGGCTATCATAATTTCCAACATGCTTAAGAAAAAAAAAGTTAAACAGAGAGAAATCGTTGTGTCTAATTGTAAATTGTGGAAAGAATAAAAAGGCCAAAAAGACTATGGAGAACATTATGTTCCAGTTCTATGTAAACACTTCTAGATCTATCTATATGTTAAACAGATGAGACTAGGATCCCTAAAGTCACACAGACTGTTTCAGACGATACAAAGGCCCATTACATCCTTCCGATCACAAGAACATGTGCGAACATTTTTTAAAAAAAATACACTTTGGAGCGTATTATTGAGAGAAAAAATAAAGTATGTATTTCCTATTTGACGTGAGGAAGCTTCTCCCTCTCTGTGATTGTACGGGCTTTGCTCACGTTTACTGTGGTGCAATAAATGACACACAAAATAAACTTCGTTATGCCTTATTTGACATGGATCAAATTTACAAGGTAATACGACACGTTACATAAATCTGCTGGAAACTTGAGTAGAATTTGGTAAAAGTCTACTTTGCAAGAAAAAGAAAATTGCAATGGTACTAGTAACATCTCACAGCTGTATTTTACATCTGCTTCGGAAAATAAAAAGGTATTAATTAAAAATACCAGGCTTCTTCGATAACTGGCGTAGTTGTCAGATCTCAATTTCTTTCTCAGACAAATTAGAATTACCATCCTAATGTCATTTAATAATAGCATTATATAAACGTAGTATGACGCAGTAAAACACAACTATTTCAAAAAAGCTGCCCCACCTAACGTTATGATCACGTTGCACATATTAATATTTGTAATTCGATTTTTAAAATAGCGCGGTGTGCATGAATATCTTATTCTGATCAAAACTCTTAGTCCCAAACCTTTGGTGATATTTTAGTTTTAAAAGTTATATACTCCAAAACTCGGTGGTCAATATTGAAATGTTTAAATCGCCCTCCCACTTGTTAATAATTAGTTAAATTAAATAAGCATAATTGATTATTGTAAACACTTGGGTTCTGATTGGATTAGACGTTGCCAGTGTCAATATTTCCATCACTAGTGTCTAGAGAGATATGTCTTTTTAATAGTTGTGATGCCGATTTATAGGTCTAATTATAAATTGAGTTTCTAGAAACTTTAGGACTGAACCCTGAATATTCAGAATGCCCATTCTAAGAAAGACATGTATATTTGTTAAGAATTAATTACGTAAGTTCGGAACCTGAGGGTGCTTTTAACGGAGATGCCAGCAAATCGAGAGAGAATGGAAAATTCAAAGAATCAGTGCGGGTTCTCTGTGCTCCAATGATACTGAATACACTTCGAGGAATGCTTAAGCAAACAAGATTCGCGCAATCTTTCTCGCACTTTATTCAACAAATGAGTAACCACAAATATCCATTTAACAGACGAAGCAGACAATTGATTCCTAATCAAATACCTATGTTTTTAAATTGATGTACTATGGTCACATTTTGTCAGGACTCGTAATTACTTTCTAAACTGAACCTATTTCTAGATTTGTTCATGAATTTATCTTACATATCTAAGTTTGGAATACGTGGACTGTTCAGCAGATTATGATAGAACACGTCCCTGAGCTACAAGTAACAAGGCGAGTAAAACCAGCGATATTTATCCTACATCAGGTCTGAAGTCATCTTTAAGATTTCCTGCCACTACAATAATGGTTGCGAGTGAGCTTTGCGAGATGAGCAATGAACAGCGCAGGCACTTGTTGCTCCAGGATTCCAACTGAACAATCCTCGTTGTGACTTCTAATTAAATTCTACCGCTTTCTTTTAGTTCGCTCTTCAAGTCTCTATTACCGATTACATTTTAGTAGCGTGTAGTAGTTGTGAAAAGGAAAGTGATGTGAAGTTGGCGTAAGTTTTAAATATATATATATTATAAACATTTCCGAAAACAAGGGTCGGTTGCTGTGATTGGGAACGTGCTTGGGTTGAAAGAAATAAAATCAATTGTTTCTCCATCGATCAAAACACAAGAGATTGATCTTACCTCCACCTGGCCTTTGTAGTTTGATTAAGTATGTCTGCCCTTTGAATTCACGGGCTATAAAAGCCTCTTGGCCTCGCTCAGACAACAGTGCGTTAACCCTTTAATCGCTGGTCTGTCCTGAGAGGTGGCTTGACATAATGACGACAAGACCTGGGAATGTACATGAAATGGCCTTAAGAATAAAACAAACGAGAATTAAAATTTGAAAGACAGTCAGCCATACCTGGTAAACTAAATGGGGTTTAAATAAATGTGACAATTTTTGGAAAACACTAATATTTTGCTTTAAAATTAAATTAATGTAACGAAGTTAACGGCACTTTACAAAATTGGGTTCAGCTACTGAGAATAAAGTATTTGCTGGGCGAACTGGTTAATGTCTATCTGAGTGCGTTTAAAAAATATTATTAAATGTCTGTTGGCTAGGCTGGTTGGCGCCACCACACTTTTGTTTAAGGGAAACACGGAATCTCACTTCCAACTACCCGTTGCGATACTTAAAATGAAAAAAATGTTTTTGTTTTCTGTTTAACCCCAGGCAGGAGACAGACATAAAAGAACGATGCCCTCATGAAGAGGACCGGCAAATCTCTCGCCTTTTGTGTGAATTTTCTTTTCAGCCGGAGCGCTCATCCGTATGATTCCGAACTTATTGTCATTACTTATTTATTAATTGTTGGCATATGGGGTGTAATTGAGCGAAGTGACTAGCCCTAGGGGTAAAAAGTGAAGTCTGAGCGATAATGTCACATTTTCCTCCGCGATTCTACAGGCATCTGTCCATGATTGAGAGCCGCGGAGTACTTTTTAAATGGAATATTGACATCAAAAGGAACGTCGGGAGAGACTAAAGGGTTGCCCGATTGCCGCGGAGTTACACAGGGACGCGACGTGTGTCCGTCACCTCCAACACTATTGATGTTTTATATTAAAAAACGGCGGGGGCGATCGACACGGAGTTCACTGCCTCAGTAACCCGTGAAAAATAGGTTCCTAAACAATAACTGGGACCTCTGCTTGAGGTCATGCTCTTGATTTTTGCCCCTTGAAGTAAAGTGGGAAGTTTTCAATGTCCTGTTTTGCATTGTAATACCCAATAATCCCAAACAGAGCCCTCAAATGCTCAAGCAAGGACGTAAACCGAGATCTATTGAAACTTTTAAAAGCCTGCTTCATCATTACGAATGCACTCGAAGTAAACTTAATTGTACAATCAAGGCTGCTTCATATTTAAAAACGGAAATAATCCCGCAGTCGCAGGATTTCATTAAATCCCATTATTTGCGATCGGAAATGATCACAGAAATGTAAAGGAAGTGCCACTGAGCCTCTGGTACAGGGAGAAAAGTCATTCCAATTTTAGGAATGATAAAGGGTTCCGCTTTGCCCCCCAGCCACAGTCAAACTGGAGCCACGGTGCGCCTGCAGAAGACTTTTCCCCCTCATTACAGCAATTATTTGCCAATGACTTCCCTCAGCTAGAGTGGAAAGAAAGACAAAGATTAAAGATTAAGCCACGAAACTCAGTCGAAAGGGTCAAGAGTAACAAAAAAAAAAGCCCTGGTCACTTTTTATTTCCTCGGGGAAAGACGAAAATAGAAAGAGGTGGGGGCGAGTAACTGGTGGACTCTCAGATACTTACAATACCGGAAGATAAAGGTTGCTCATTTCGAAGAGTGGAGGGAACTTTTGTCTCTTTGCATGAACGATCACTGACTAGGAAACATCATGCTTTAGCTTAAACGGTGGATGAAAAGCTCAGGGGTGAAGGAAAGACTCCCTCCCCCCTATTCAATTGAGAATTAAACTTGACTAGGTTGACGGCTTGTCACTATAAAACAAACATTTGAGCTCTACACAAAACTGCTTCTACAAGAAGAATTACAATAATTTAGTCATCCTATACTGAAAACGATTTTCGCTTATGTTTTCCAAAAGTCCAAAAATGTTTCATCTTTGTTAAACAGTGGTCCCTCGGAGCATCATTTTGCCAGCCCAAAAAAATCCACAAAATTCTTCAAATTTAATTCACTTCCTCGCAAATTGATAACAGGAGTTTGTGCACAAAACATTCAAAAATGCTGCCAAAACAACTTTTAAAGCCAGCTGTTTTGAACAAACCTGCGAATCGATTGACTTGAAACTGGAGGGGCTCAAAATAAATGTTCCTGCATTTAAGTCAAATTCAAAGGTTTAGAAAGTATTGGTACAAGATTGCCAGAACTGCTCGCTTTTGGGGTAGGAACATATATGCAAACAGAGATAATGGTCTTCCGATAACCAATAGCTGATTTACTTCATAAATAGTTAGGATTAATTGTTGGATGTACTAACTCTTAGACTGAAGCATCCCGAACTTAAACTGATTTCAAAGAAAACACTATTACCTGAAGCTACTTGAAACACTTACATTTATTTAACAAATATATGCATAATATAAATGATAAACTTCAAATATACAGTATATTACATAGCACACAACTCCCTCCCAGAGAGGGAATCACTGCAAATTGAACGGGGGAAGAGGAGTCCAATCGGTTGTGTACATGCGTGCGTATGTTATCAAGTCCCTTCGCTCGATTCCGTTCAGGCTAAATGGTACATGCTGTATCCAACGTGAGCAGCATATAGTCCGACTGGCGATACTGGTAGAGTGGGTCTGTGAAAGTGGTGGGAGGCTCCATACAGAGATGTTGCGGGGACGGGCGTACCGATGGGAAAACTAATTCCAAAAGCCGGTGGTAGCATGGGCTTGGCTGCCATTTTCAGTTTTTCCAGCTCGGCCTCTTGCAGTCGTTTGGCTTTCGCTCTGCGATTCTGAAACCAGATTTTCACCTGTGTCTCTGTTAAGTTAAGTGAGCTGGAAAACTCTGCTCTCTCAGCGATGGACAAGTACTGTTTTTGGCGGAACTTGCGCTCCAGGGCCAGTAACTGCGAGGTGGTGAATGGAGTCCTGGGTTTGCGGTTGGTTTTGTGCTTTCTGAGGGTGCAAGTAGGAGGACTCATTCTCCCTAAAATAAATACAAATACCCGTTAATTAAGATGCATCCTCTCCCCCACCAAAAGTAGATCTTAACGACCGCAACTAAGAACAGTCCCGAAAATTTTAAAAACAAAAGAGCGAAGCGTTTAAACTATTAAATCTATTCAGTGGCCTGGCATTGTCAGAATTCGGAGTTACTCCTTGCCGCATACACAACAGTAATATCAAGTCAGGTTTTGCAAGATCTCACTTACTAGGAGGAGGAGAGAACCGCGAATCTTGTATCCAAGGCGTCCGTTCTTGTCGGTCGCTACTCTCCGACTTGACAAGTGCGTCTTCAGATAGTTTTAACAGTCCTTCCACCGTATAGGAAGTATTCGCCGGCAGAGCAGTAGGTAACGTCTCCTGAGCGGGTAAACCAGCGGTTCGAGGGCTCAGGCTCTGCGAGGGGCCAACAAGCGGTGCGTCCGAAGTTGAGCTGACCCGGCTGGGTTTCCTGTCCGACATGAGCGCTTCCACACTAAATGGGAGAAGCGCAGGAGGGGCTTTGGGTCTTTCCATCTCTTCCTCCACCGCTAATTTCACAGCGCTCTGTATCCCTTTGCTCAAAGAGCGGGGTTCTTCGTTCTTAACGCCGCCAGTTGTCACTTGCAAAGCACTCATGACAGAACAAGGGGCCATATAGAGTCGATCCCTTTTCAAATGTTGCATTAAAAAGAAAAACAAAACACACAATTGCAAACGCCCTGATCGCGCTGGGCCTGCCCGTAGTCCGCGATTCTCAAAACATTGCCAACTTCCTGATGCCACTTGGAGCTGGGCGTTAAGAAGAGAGACTTTGTAGGATGTTATCCAATCAGCACCTTCATGGGTGGAGCAGACATCTGCCATTGGATGTCTCAACCTGCCCGCCATCAATAATCTTTCGAAATAAATTAGCACTTAATCTGATTGGCCACTTGCTGGGGAGAGTTTATTGATAGCTCCGGGCTCTAATCTCATATAAACACAAGTGCCCGGCGAGCAATTTAAGGGTAATTATCTGGCTGGGGGGAAGGCACGGTGACAGCGAGTTCAATTTCCCTTTTAACTGGAGCCATGCAATAAGGGGTGGGGTAGTTACTGAAGATGGTGGTGAGATCAGTTTGTACTGAAATTAGTGAAGAAATACATTGGAATTTCATTTTAAAAGAAAATCAGTCTTTGCATTTTTCTTCACTGGAGATATTATACCTTTGTTTCTGTGAGTGTCATCAACGATTGCTAATTGTGAGTCTCGGCAATCTGTCACGATTAGTCAGTGCCTTTAATAGGCAGACAAGTTATGTTATTTTTAGGCGCCAGCGGCGGCGCGATCAAAGGGACCAACTTCAGGGAGAGTATTCAGAAGTTGCTCGGCATCAAGAGAACAGCCCGCCCTAGCCCGAAGACATCAGGCCATTGAGTTTGAAAGTGATGGCTCTTAGCCGATCGCACGCCACTTTTTGAGGAGTTCGGAGAGTAAATCCTTGTTAATATTAAAAACGTACTTTATCCCCCGGGCCTCCGGCAGAGTTTAGTCAGTAATGACAGGTTTATGTTCTGAAATTTATTTTGGTCATATATTGTGTATATATAAATAATATATACAGCTTTGTGATTGATAACTAACTTATATAATAATTTACCAAAACGGCCAACTTGAAAAATATTAACCTGCATAATTGTTAGAACTGTTTCCTCCTTATTGTCTGATAAATGTTACAGTTCCTTCCTCGGCGTGACTTAAGCTTGTCGCCAGCAATCTTACCACGGTCGGCTAAAGAAATGCATAGCCGTTTCCTCCTGAGAACTCGAGCGAAGAAATACCTGACATGTGGCTATAAGGAATGGTTACTTGGCATGAAGGTCAATCTTCTTTATGAGGAACTGCGGTGGGCAGTGCCACTGGATAACAATATTGCGCCAAGAGATATCCCTAACAAAGCATCTAATCTAATGAACCTGACAAGTTTAGAGCCCCTTTTTTAAAAAAAAATCTTAATTAGGATGCAACAAATAGCTTTGTTTGCTGAACAGAAGAAACTGGGAATCGCCAGAGGAATTTTCGTTTGTCGTTATTAATTTCAGATTTGTGAACAGCGAAGGAATCATTCCTCGTGAAAACGAATCCTGTCTATAATTTTTTTCTCTCTACGGGGACAACGAACCAAGACCATAATCCTTCGGGAGCTATATAGTATCAGTTGGAAATGCCGAAGCGCTATGTCCGGCAGATATAAAGAATAGTGTTATGCTTACTGTTCTTAACTAGAAATTCGCTAAATAAACATTGCTACTTCTTAGATGATTTGTTAGCGATATCTTCAACAGCTTGTTTACGATATCTTCAACAGACTTTGGCTGATTTTTAAAGAACCAGTTTATTGGATGTTTTTTTCATAACGTGCAAGAATCTTGGCCAATACGGTGTGACAGTGTCACAAGACTATATAACCTAAAAAGGAATGAAAATGTGGCAAGAATATTTAGCCAGATGCCTGGATGTTTTAAATCCAAAATTTCACAGGTCAACCAAAAGGACATTGTCTGGTTAAACTGGCTCAAGCCTTTGGAGTTCTGATCCGTGAAAGGAATGCAATATTTCAAGTCCTGCAAATTAATTTGATCGCGAAATTATGATGTACTTGGAAAAGATGAAAGAAAAAAGGCTGGTCGTCTCCTCCAAGATCTATATAATTATAGATAATATATCCTATTTCAAAGCAATTAGCTCAATCAGGCGTAACCAGGCACTTTGCTGCCAAAGAGTAACAATGCCTTACGGTTATTTAAACTTCAAGATGTCAAGCATAAATGTCCATGGTTTGCCCGGACTCTAGCAGAGAACATACCAATTCAAAAGTATCCCGATCAGATTTTCTGGTTTAAGACGCACACATAATTTCAGCTTTGCTTTATACAAACGATTCATTTCGTGTTGATTTAACGATGGGGATATTAAAGAATTATTTGTAGATTGTAGGATGAGAGATTTCATGCTTTGTATAATTTGTTGGCCGCGCAACCGGGCATAGCTCTGATTGAAGATGGAGACTAATAAACAGACTGCGCCTTTAATTTACACAAGACTGCCCTGATCTTTTTGTAACATAATAATTACAGTTAAGTAAAGCTGGTTTGCGGAAATTCTTTTTATGTTCTAAGGTCTGTGATGTATTATAGACAAATGATATATTTGATCTTATTTCATCAAGAGACTCCAGGCAAACACTTTCCCCTCCTCTTGCATATATTCATTTAAAACAAAACGGAATTCACAAACATTGTAATTAGTATATTTCTCTGATGTAAAGGCAAACATAACATCTATAACCAAGATAACAAGCAATGCCCAATTAAGTGAAAATCAATCTCGCCTTATCGTGTTCGTAAAAAACTCAAAGTTTCCCCACCATTATGTCGCCGGGTCTCTTGCACAGACAGATTTGTATAAACACGTTCACTAACTTCATTAGGAAAGTAAATGAACGGTAGCTAGTGGAGAACAAATTTAGTTCCGTTGTGGTATTCGTGATAGCCGGGCGAAGAACGATTTATTTAAAACAAACTTCAGTCGCATACTTGGGGTCATCTACCCACGTGTGCGCAGAGGGGAAGACAAGAGATTCTCCTAATGATGCTACTTCAGAAATCACTGTTCTTTGATGTCCTCCAACTAAAATTAGGCCAATTTCATCCATTTCCCCAGACTCCACCCAAGAGTATTGCCTGATTTCATAGGCAACCCCAACTATCGGAACACTGTTTCCACTTCAGAAGAAAACGCAGACCTTCCGCTTCCACTTTCTGACCCAGTATGCGGCAAAATGACGTTGGAGAGAAAATTGCTTGTTTTTGAAGTTGTAATCGTGTTCAAATGGTTAAACGTAGAATAATATTTTCAGATCTGGATTTGTGGGGCGGTGAAGATGTAGCCCCAACATTTCACACACCTTGACATTCAATAGATCAGTTTATCATTTCGAATGAAGTGTGGAGATGAAAAAGTGAACCCCAAGGAACTCTTTAAAAATTGACCACACCGCTTCTGAGAATCTATAATATAATTCAACATGAAATTAATCGGAGTCTCTTCTGACGCCAATACTGTATAAGATTGCCTTTTTAAATTGCAATGGGGGAGCGGTAATTCAGATTTATTTTTCCGCGCTTAGATTATTGATATAAAACATCCATCCGTCTAAAGATGCGGTCATCTTTCATTTTCGGACTTTAAAATTATCTTATCCTTTTACTGACCATCTTCCAAATACAGTATATTTATTGTGTCCACCATTCTTGGTCTGTTGTGTTAAAAATCATTATGTTCTATGCCTGAATGAAAAGTAACAATTTTAGTACGGTCTGACCGTAATTGAATGCTGGGTCGAGGCTTTGAAGAAATGGCTGCACGGGCCGATAAGCTACGTGCTGCTTTTCTGCCGCTATGATAAATGAGCGGGCAGTACAAATAATAATGTACAATACTGAACCATACTTTCAAAATATCTCCCCAGATAATCCCAAATGTATTTGTTGTTTACTTTGTCTGACAAACTAATGTAGGCTACCATTTAGCTTTGATATAGATTTTAAAACTCCCTCCTTCATATGCTGACTGGCCTTAGTGAGAATTTCTTTTTCGCTTTCGGGTTCGCGTTGAAATCGTCGTTGCACCTCACATGGCGCCCCTCATATACTAAATTCCTGTAGCACTCTTCATTGTGACGCCATTATATGAATCGCTTTGGGTAACTTCTTTGAAGAAATCTGATTGTTCGCCATAATTGGTGTCGCTATTGAAAGATGCCTGAAGTCTGGACGTAGTTAGTATGAAACTCAGCACTGGTTAATATAAAGTGGGGTCGTCCTATTCAGGTTACTTTAGCGTATTCTATAAATTGTTACTAATACAAATTATCGGAAATATTTATATCCTGACAATATTGTTGTGTAATTTTTAATAATTTCCAATTGGTTGTTTTTTTTTAAGTTTCTGAAGGAGGCTACGACACCCGCCCGTTACAACTTTAGGCGAATGAGGACCACAATTAATAGACAATGAATAATAATTTTTAAATATTTATATTATGTTATTAACCCTTTTGTTACCATGTGTATACATCACACAGTTTTGCACTTCTCTAACTCAAACTTGGGATTGTTAAATTTGGGTAATTTCTGCTGAATACCTTGAATATAGCGAATTGGCGTCTGTGTGTGTGTGGGGGGGGGGGGGTTGTGTTAATGTATGTGAGGTGGACAGTGACACTGGACCTTATTTTCTCTCCAGGGTATTGTTTTAGAGAATAGAAGACGCATTGAGTAAACCATTGCGATAGTAAATTGCAACGAATGACTCAAGGAAATCAAAAGAATATCATTCAAGGAAACAGTTAGAATTAAATTGTGATAGCGCCTTTCATTTTGATATGTAAGTAACGACACTCTTTAATCGGGGCGCACAGGCAGGACACACACTGTCCCTACTAATATAACGCTCGCAGGTCTTCGTAAATATATTATTCTTTCCTCATTTTCTTTCTTCGCTTACGCTATCAGCTATTAGTTCTGATTATTGTGCGCAGCCGAAGTCTGTGATTCACATCCAGTTTGCAGCCTATTAGATAAAATATTATTTCTTTGGGCAACATTTATAGTAGCGTAGAATGCTTCGTAGATTACTTTGCTAAGTGTGGGATGCATGTTTCTCTTACACCAAAGACCAAAAGACCGAGAAAAAATATTCAATCCCAAAGCAAGGAGCATCTAAACATTGAAATAAAAATAGTACATCTTCGCCGTTTAGAATGGCTCAGATGTTTCGGAGTTGTCGAGCCCAGCTTATTATAGGGGCGCATTCTTTTTTAAAGTTTGACAGATATTGCTGCCATTACGATGTGATTAAACCCCACTGAGATAGGTTTATGGATCAAATCCGACCCAATATCGTGTTAGAAATCGGATACTTCAATTCTTTTAGACTTGCATTTCAAGGTTTACTACACTTGAATATCCACGAATTTTACGTCTCACTGAATACAATATAAAATATATCAAGATTTCAGAATTGCCACACATTTAAAATGTAAATCGGGTTAATTTTACAACGTCCCGGTGCAAAATGTTTCTCTATCCTGGCTAAACTGCAGAACTAATAACACAGACAGCCTGAATTTGAATCCCACCAAGTCAACGTACGAGTATACATTAGGCTTTAAATGTAGTTTGGAATGCTGGCGCGGGGGGCGGGGGGGGGGTGAAGGCGGGGAGTTCTAATAGAGTGGGGAAGCCGGGAGAGAGAAGTCTGTTTCGGGAAAATTGACCTTGAAGCTTTCCGAACGCACCTGGCCGTTCCTCGGGAAAGGAATATTACTGTTCTTGCTCAACGTGGTTCATTAGTGACTCCAGTCCTGCATTGTCCTCTATCTGAACTAGCTGCCCAAACTGCTACAGTCCTCACAAGGCAGCTAAGCAGGGGCAATGAATTGTGGTCCGGCCAGTGACGCCCTCATCGCGGAGAGGGGTAGAAAGAAAGGATAAAAGTCAATGCCACGATGAGTGCTGCATATTCCCGACCCGTTTCGCATTTGGTAGGTTATTGGGTATTTTTCAGTTCCACGTTTGAAAAATGTAGTGACTCAATAGGTCATGTAGAAAATATGTCCATGTTCTGAGCCTAGACTCTCGGGGTTTCGCGAGCATCAGGGTTACATACGAACACATTGCAATAAAGTACTAAAAGAAATAGAGATTGACGGGCGCAAGAAACATTGCGACAACAATCTAAGTATGGAAGCAAAATTCCAACATATCAACTTCAAACTAAAGAAGAAGGCATAATCTAACATTATCAGTGCCTGAAAACCACCCGGCTTATATATAACACGTTAGATCCTGGCTGGTACTCAAATCAGGCATTGGGTTTGGCTGTAATTACGGTTGGGTAATCAGCCTTTTTTATCCAATCGGATTTCTCATAGACCGTTTATGCATGATTGCTAATCCTGAACATAACAATGACACTGAAATACATTTTGCAATGGGAAAACTAACCTGAGAGTTTTTATTCAATGTCATATTGACAACTAGTAACATCCACGCTGCCAGGATAAGGTATATACGCCGTTTACTGTCCATTTCCACTACTTTGCATCCCGTGTGGAATAGTTAGCCATCAATAATCTTTCTTCGCACCCCTCTCCCGCCAGGAGGGCTGGCACATCATTCGGACACGTTCACTCACCTTAATGAGCTTCCTGTGACCCTGCGATTTACTTACATATACACACCTCCCCAATTTACCCGATATTAAAATTAATCAGAATAGAGTTGCGTTGTAAAAAAAATTCTAATTATATTTCTCAACACATTAAGCCGTAAATGTTTTTAAAACATCAGCTTGACGAAACACAGGTGGAAATAAGAATGCGTAGTAAAATATGCGCGATAGAACGGAGTAGGTCCAATTTGGGGATGCACTCGTTTAAGTAACGGCATTTTGCTGTAGGTAATCTGTTCACCTACATACTCATATTCAAATGTATTGCCAATCTAATTCCGTTAAAATAGTCCGGTCTGGAAATTATTATTACGGAATTGTGTACTTTCTATGTACGATTATTAATTATTCTCCCGTATATATGAAGATAGAGTTCCATTGATCCGCTGGTTATTTCACTGCTATGACAGGTATTTACCATAAGCTTTTATTTCTCAACACTGGGTAATTATTGCAAGGATTATCTTCGTGCTTTGTGACCTACAATTGCGGAAAGGGTGATTAAAACTCGCAGTTACGGCCACCGCAACAGAAGTGATGTCTTACAAGTGTGAACGACTTGTTCATTAGCAGGTTGGCTGTAGTTTTCTGATTCTTTCCAGCGAACGTTCCCCCCCCCCCCCAATTTACTGTTCCCATGATTAAATTATTCCAGTTCAATAGTGACTGCGTAATGTTTGTTTGCGTTTAAATAACAAGATACAAGAATTTTAATATACAACGAGTATGTGTTGCTTGAATTTCCAGCATCTGCAGAATTCCTCGTGTTTACGAGTACGATTTTTAATCATTTGTAATCAATGTTGTTAAAGCCGATCTGATCATAAATACACGTTGACTTACATTGGTAATGAGCCACAGTTCGTAAACCTCTCGTGATCACTTTATTGGAAAAATGTATTGCTGTGAAACAATCATCTAAAGATATTACAGGTCTGTTTCTCGACAACACACAACCATGAATTTTCGTCCTTCAAAATAAACTTGCAAGTTTGAGAAAATTCCACGATATCTCGTCGTTAAAGTACTGTAAGCATTTCGGATCTCAGTAGGGGTAACTGTATAGTTTACATTGTATGATATACTTCTCGTCTGATGTTTTCCGCTTTGCTTACAAAGCGCCCAGGCTCAATTCTACTCTTCCCTCAATCTCTCTGATTACTCGGGAGGTTATATCGCCCCTAAACACTTCATGCTCATAACACATAAAGCTTCGAATTTCGATTGCCGTGACCTGTTACTCGACAAGTAGAAACAAATAAGATATTTTAAAATAAATCATCTGTAGAGCGTCAGAGATCTGCTACCGTCATAGCTCTGCGATGGGTAGATTCCCACATATTTTCTAGCGGTGGGTTTAAGTTTTGTCGCTGAATCAAAATTCCTCTAACATACTTTACTCTTGCAAGCTAGACCCCAATTTCATTTTCCCCATTCCTCGACCAATGCTTCGAGAGAGTCAAAAGTGACAGCAACAGGAAGTTTTCTCGGTGAAAGTGTTGGAAGACCTTGCATATTACGGGTAGCCTTAATTCTGATGTGGAAAAGTTTACTTAGATGAATTCGGCGAGAAAGAGCAGTCTCGCTCCATTACACGATATATCTCCTTTTATGTGTGTCAAATCTGGTATACAAGAACTTGTATCCTTCTTTCCGATGCTTTCTAATTACACCCAGAGTTGCACGTGCCTAAGGTGCGTACAGAACTAACGAAAGGGCGCTGAAGCAAATGCCGGAAATATTCCTCAGAGGGGTTAGAATCTACGGAGCGAATTACAGATTTCGTGCTTTCAATGCAAAACTTTGCTTGGCGCGGAAGTTGGCTTTGAATCTGAGGAATGTTACTGCTGGTTTTAGTGATAATATTGTGAAGGCCAGGCAATGAGTACTTCGACACAGAAATTTGGGGGGGGGGGTGTTCGCCAGTGGGCATGGTCCACAGAACTAACTTCAGTGCAGTGTGAATCCGGAATGGAATGGAATCCCTCACTATAATTTACTGCTCAGAACACCTGCAGTTCCGGGATTCATAGTCAATATCGCAGGAAGGGATGGGAATCAACGGGCAGAAATGCAGTAAAAAAAACAATCTCTTCAAATTTTAGATCTGCCTGTTTTCTTACGATGCTCGACGGGAACGTATTTTAACAGTTGATAACACCAATGAGTATAAACCAACCTGCTCAAATATTCCACCTAAAATAACCACATCATCTCGAGAGACAACCTCTGCATCTCAGGGCTTTGAGGTTTAAATAAATACTTTGAAAAAGTTTGGAATTAATTAAGCAAATCTCAGATCTCTGTCACCAGGACGGGAGACAGGAGACCTGGTGTGGGAAGATGAGGAGGAGCCCAGGAGGAATAGGAAATGGTGTGAAGCATGTTAAAGCAGAGTCCTAGGATACAGCTAATGATTTATATTTCCATAAAATTGGGAAGATGAAGCCATTGTAGTGGTGTAGTGCTGATGAAGGCTGGAAGGACAATAGGGAACACACCAGAGAAGCCGAATTCCTGAAGGTGATTGATGTATTGGTATTGATGGAGATCGGGTGGAAAAAGAAATAAAGCAGGTTGATGAGGGGTGAAATATGGATTCATAGGTTTGTTAAGACTGTTATACAGATTCTGGAGACACAAGAGACTGCAGGTGCTGGGATCTGAAGCAAAAATGAGCAACTGGTGCAACTCAGCAGGTCAGGCAACATCTGTGGAGGTAATGAGCAGTCAATGTTTCAGGTCGGGATCCTTCATTTGGGTGGAAAGTGTCATTATGAAGAGGTGAGGATTAAGGTAAGGCAGAGATGAGGGAAGAGCTGGTAAGCAATAGGTAAATCCTGGTGAGGAGGGGTTGGTTAGCAGATGAAGTTAATTGGGGCAAGGAAGGGTAGAGATAGAGTTAGAGGCTGGAATGTGATAACAAAGAGCTGCAGACAATGGAGAGAAGATGGAGTGTGGAACCAAATAATGAAAGTAGGTTGGCAGATGGCTACAGTAGAGGAAAGGGACACAGTGGGAGGAGTGTGTGGATGATGGGCAGGTGGAGTAAATGGTGGAGGGGAAAGAAACTTGGATATAGGGGATTGGGGGACAGATTTTGCTTTAGATGAGGTGAATAACGAAGAGGTGAATGCAAAGAAGCAGATTTTTTAGACTGAAAAATGCATTATAATTTTGATCTTGCTGTTCATTTGAAGAAACATCTGCTGAACTATGACTCGTTGTCATCTATGTTGTCATAAAGGCAGTTGTGGAATAGAACATACTGAAGGTGGGAAATGCCCTTTAAAGGAATGTGAATGATATTGGTAACATGTACATGAGGAATGGGAGCCTCAATATAATGCTCTGGAGATGACCAGAACCTTGAACTTCAGTCATTTTTTAAAGATGTACCATTTTTGTTATGGCAGAAAATAGCAGTTCATGTAGGTGGGTCATAGGATACTTAGTGTAGATCAATAGGAGCAGCTAAAGATGAAGGAAATATTGGAAGGTAAAATAGTGTAGCTGATTGCCTAAAGTGCAAAGAAGAGGTTCAGGAGAACAATGTATTTATTGTATTGGAAGATATCAGCAAAATGATTTCTGGATGCTGCAAATGGACTGAAACCGAGACTTAAGTGAATGCAAAGGGGAAATGTGGGAGTTAAAAATTTGAAAATTGGGTTATTATTATCACATGCAATTATGAAGAAAACATGGCAGGGCCTCTACTTCCGTATAAGTTTGTGAAGATTCAGCATGACATCTAAAATTTTGACAAACCTCTGTCGAAGTGTGCTGGAGAGCATATTGACTGGTTGCATCATGGCCTGCCATGGAAATACCAATGTCCTTGAATGGAAAACCCTTCAAGAAGTAGTGGATGTGGCTCAGTACATCTTGGGTAACATGCTCCCCACCACTGAACACATCTATATGGAGTGCTGGCACAGGAAAGCATAATCCATCATCAAGAGCCTCCACCATGCAGACCATGCTCTCCTTTCACTGCGGCCATCAGGCAGAAAGTACAACTGCCTCAGGACCCAAACCACTAGGTTCAGAAGCAATTATTACTCTTCAACCATCAGACTCTTGAAGCAGTGGAGTTAACTTCACTCACCCCCAGCACTGAACTGTTCCTACTACTTATCGACTTACTTTCAAGGACTCTTCATCTCATGTTCTCGATATTTATTGCTTATTATTTATTATTATTACTTCTTTTCTTTTATATTTGCCCAGTTAGTTGTTTTTTTGCACATTGCTAGTCTGTCTGTACCATTGGGTTCAGTCTTTCATTGATTCTATTATGTTTCTTGGATTTACTGTGTATGACCACAAGAAAATGAATCTCAGGCTTGTGTATGGTGACGTATGTACTTCGATAATAAATTTACTTTGAACTTTGAACGTACCAAGTTGCAGTGAAAAAGTTTGCCATTTTATCCCATCGGTTGAAAATAAAGTACAGTACAGGCAGACAACAAGGTGCAAGATCAAACAAGATAGATTGTGAGGTGAAGAATCCATCAATAATTTTATAACAGGGAGATAGAACCTGATAGAACCTGTCCTTAAACCTTGTGGTATGTCCTTCAGACTTTAGTATCTCCTGCCCGATGAGAGTGGGGAGAAAAGAATGGCTGGCGTGGATGGGGTCTTGGATTACGCTGGCAGATTTACCAAATCAGTGTTAAATGTAGACAGAGTCCATGAAGGTGAGGCTGGTTTCTTGCGGTCTCAGACAGTGCAGTTGCCATACCAAGCCATGATGCATTCAGACAGCATGCTTTCTACCAGTAAAAGTTGATGAGCATCAAAGGGGCATGAATATTTCTTTAGCTTGATGTGATGGAGCTGGTGTATCCTTCTGAGTCCCCCAGAGGAAATGTAGAGTATAACCAGGTCAGTATTTATATCAAATGAGAGCTCTGTGCTATTTTCTCTTTAGGAAGAAGGTGATGATGGAAATCTTAAAAACTACCAACTTGCCCATATTGGTGCAATAAGTCACAAATT
The DNA here is from genome assembly GCF_030028105.1 of Mobula birostris. NCBI lineage: Eukaryota > Metazoa > Chordata > Chondrichthyes > Myliobatiformes > Myliobatidae > Mobula > Mobula birostris. The sequence continues at coordinate 156,619,152 of NC_092373.1, forward strand.
ATGCTTTGGCCACTTTTACATGATATTACTGGATGCAGTCCCATTTAGCAATACAGATAATAGTTCTGCCTGCTTGCACTATTCTAATTCAACTTGTGAAATATGTGCCATTTTTCATTTTCTTTCTAAGGATAGTTGGGCATTAAAGCAATTACTGCCAAATGATTCCAGACTGTTCAGAGACCAAAACTTTCTTTGTATTAAAGCCGAAAGCAATTATTGGCATTCCTGTTGAAAGAGGCATTCCATTTTTCTGATGCAACAGTAGCCTTCTGTAGCATGTTAAATAAAGCTGATTGCTCCATCGCAGACTTCTATGCAGCATTGGCATAGACCACAGCTGCATTTAGAAAACATAACAGGCCATGGAAGAAAAAAAATGGTTCCAGAATCTCAAATTAGAACAGCACGGTGGGGGATGGGGGGGGGGAGCACAATGATAAACCAGACACTGGAGTCTACAAGAGAAAGATACTCCAGACTGCATTTTCAAATTTACAGCCTGCTCTGCAAAATACATCTGATCTCTTAGGCTTTGATAATTTATGTGGTGCTATTGAATTCAAGAGGATGAGGACAAACAAGACTAGAGGTGGTTAAGATCTAAGCCTGGTTTTTCCTTGGTATATTTTGCATACAGAAATGGTTCAATGGTTCAATGTTGGCTGAGAGGGGAATATGGATTACAGGACCTTAAACATAGAACATAGAACACTACAGCATAGTACAGGCCCTTAGGCTCATGATGTGCCAACTCTGTAACCAACTCTAAGATTAATGAGACCCTTCCCTCCCACAAAGCCCTCCATTTTTCTTTCATCCATGTGCTTATCTATTAAATGTCCCCCTATCACCATCCCTGGCAGTGTGTTCCACCCACTTACCACTCTGAGTAAAAATAAATTCCTTTGACACCACCCTCTGTTTTCTTTCTATAATTATGCCCTCTCATTTCTGCCTTGGGAAAAAGTGCTGGCTTTTCATTTTCTTATCATTTTAATGCACCTCTATCAAGTTACCTCTTATCCTCCTTTGCTCTTAAGCAAAAGACCTATTATCTAAACATTTAGAAGGACACTGCAATTTTATGAGCCAAGGCTGCTAAGGAGATAGAAATGGACCAAAAGCACATAGAGTGGGAAGAGGTGAAGAGTGAAGAATTCAAGTGGGTGTGACCTGTGGCCCGCGGACTAATGTTCAATGATGATCATTTGCAGAAATGAAATCAAAGAAGGAAGCTCAAGAAGAGGGTTGTTCAGGCAATGTAGGGGATATGCATTCACCATCGCTGATACAATCTCCACTTACTGAAAACAACATACCTGTAAGATCACTTTAATTATCTCACTGCATTGCCCAAATTTAATGTAGAATACTTCCAACTGAGATCCTGAATTAACTTCATAAACATCACACACTCTCAAGCAATGCATGTCCACTGGGTGTAAGTGAAAGAATGAATAAGCAGGGTATCTTTACTACAATAAGCAAGGCATCTTTCAAGCTCTCCCTCTCAAAATGACCTTCTTTCATTGTGTATTATCTGTTTTCTTGCAATGAAGGATGGTAATCTTCAACTGAAATATGATCGCAAAACATTGTCTGCAGGCACTTTGGTGAAAATTTAAATCAATTCATTTCAATTATATTTCTGTTTGATGGCTCTGGGCCTGTACCCAAATGAGTTGAGAAGGATGGTAGTAGAGGGGACAGGGGTGGGAGAGCTTTCTTTTTGAAGCCTACCAAACACTTTCGCAGACTGGGAGACCGCTTTGCTGAACACCTACGCTCTGTCCGCCAGAGAAAGCAGGATCTCCCAGTGGCCACACATTTTAATTCCACATCCCATTCCCATTCTAACATTTCTATCCATGGCCTCCTCTACTGTAAAGATGAAGCCACACTCAGGTTGGAGGAACAACACCTTATATTCTGTCTGGGTAGCCTCCAACCTGATGGCATGAACATCGACTTCTCTAACTTCCGCTAATGCCTCCCCCTCCCCCTCGTACCCCATCGGTTATTTATTTTTATACACGCATTCTTTCTCTCACTCTCCTTTTTCTCCCTCTGTCCCTCTGACTATACCCCTTGCCCATCCTCTGGGTTCCCCCCCAACCTTGTCTTTCTCCCTGGACCTCCTGTCCCATGATCCTCTCATATCCTCTTTGCCGACCACCTGTCCAGCTCTTGGCTCCATCCCTCCCCCTCCTGTCTTCTCCTATCATTTTGGATCTCCCCCTCCCCCTCCCACTTTCAAATCTCTTACTAACTCTTCCTTCAGTTAGTCCTGACGAAGGGTCTCGGCCTGAAACGTCGACTGTACTTCTTCCTAGAGATGCTGCCTGGCCTGCTGCGTTCACCAGCAACTTTGATGTGTGTTGCTTGAATTTCCAGCATCTGCAGAATTCCTGTTGTTTGCGTTTTTAACAAATACTATAAGGCCTGGTTAGAATGGACATAGAGAGGAAGTTTCCATTAATGGATGCATCTAGAATATAAGGGTACCACCTCAGAATAAAGAGCATCAACAGAGATGAGGAGGAATTTCTTTCACCAGAGAGTGGCAAATCTGCAGAATTCATTGCCACAGAGTGCAATGGAAAGTCATTGTGTATATTCAAGGCAGAAATTGATGGGTTCTTGATTGGTAAAGGGGTTAAAGGTTATTGGTGTAAGTTGTGAATACTGAGGAAGGCTGTCAAAAGATGCAGCAAGATGCAGAATAGCTGGAAATTAGAGGAGGGGAGACGTGGCAGATGGAGGTTAATCAGGACAAGTATGAATTGACGCACTTTTGAGATCAAACGAAAGAGGAAAGTATACAGTAAATAGCAAGACTCTAAATGTAAAGATAAGCCATATTTGCATTATGCACATTAAAACATACAGTGAAATGCGTTGTTTGGGTCAAGGACCAAAACAGTGCTGGAGGTTATCCGCAAGTGTCACCATTCTTCCAGCACCCACATAGAATGCACACAACTTACTAACCCTTACTAACCCATATGTCTATTGACCACTGATATACAGAGGGATTTGGGGTTCAAATCCACAGCTCCCTGAAATGAATCGAGTGGTGAAGGGCACTGAATATAAAAATTGGCAAACCATTTTGTATTGGTATAAAAATTTGGTTAGGCCACATTTGGAATACTGTATGCAATTATATCCAGCACACTACAGGAAGGATGTGAAGACTTGGGAGACAGTGCAGAGGAGGTTCACCAGGATATTGTTGGATTGGAAGGTATTAGCTATAAGGAGAGACTGAAAAAAAACCTATCACTCCAGGTCTTGGTCCCATCTCTGTCCACCTTCATTCTTCTATGTATTGTCAATCTTTCCTGATCCCTCTCAGTGGTGATGCAGCGTGTCATCCCAAAACATCAACTTATACAAGAAGGATCTAATCCTGTCCTGGTGTACATGACAAATAAACTCTTCCTGGGCTTCCAGCTGGGTAAAGGTATCAACTACAACCAACGTTTCAATGACAGACTCTGCCATCCCTGATGAAGTTGGCAGAGTTTGTCGTCAAAGCATCGGTTATTATCAAAGCTGTACCCAGCTGGAAACCCAGGAAGAATTTATTCATTGACTTAAACCTTTTCAAATTTCAAAGTAAATTTATTATCGAAGTACATCTATGTCACCATACACAACCCTGAGATTCATTTTCTTGTGGGTATTCATAGTAAGTACAAAGAAACATCATAGAATCAATAGAACCACACAAGACGGACAACGTGTGCAAAAGGCAACAAACTGCAAATACAAAGAGAAAACAAGAACAAACAAAATAATAATAATAATACATACATATGTAATAAATATTGAGAACATGAGTTGAAGAGTCTTTGGAAGTGAGTCCAAAGGTTGTGGGAACTGTTCAGTGTTGGCGTGAGTGAAATTGAGTGAAGTTATCCCCTCTGGTTCAAGATCTGAATCTGGTGGTGTGGTCGTGAGGCTGCTATACATCCTTCCTGGTGGCAGCAGTGAGAAGAGAGCATGGCCTGCATGGCGGGTGCTGTTGAGCATGGATGCTGCTTTCCTGCAGCAACACTCCTTGTAAATGTGCTCAGTGGTGGGAAGGGCTTTACTCATGACAAACTTGGGCGTATCCACTGCAGTTTGAAGGCTTTTCCATTCAGGGCATTGGTGTGTACATACCAAGCTGTGACACAACCAGTTAGTATACTCCCCACCTCTCATCCCCAGAAGCTGCTCAAACTTTTCGAAGACATGCCGAATCCACACAAACATCTAAGAAAGTAGAGGCACTGCAGCGATTTCTTTGTAAGAGCACTTACATGCTGGGCACAGGACAGATCCTCTGAAATGATAACTCCAAGGAATTTAAATTTGCTGACCTTCTCCACCTCTGATCCCCTGATGAATCAGAATCAGGTTTATTATCAGCGGCATGTGTCATAAAATTTGTTAACGTAGCAGCAGCAGTTCAATGCAATACATAACATAGAAGAAGAAAAAATTTAATAATAAATAAATAAATCAATCAATTACAGTATACGTATATTGAATAGATTAAAAATTGTGAAAAAACAGAAATAATACATGTTAAAAAAGTGAGGTAGTGTTCAAGGGTTCAATGTCCATTTAGGAATCAGATGGCAGAGGGGAAGAAGCTGTTCCTGAATCGCTGAGTGTGTGCCTTCAGGCTTCTGTACCTTCTACCTGATGGTAACAGTGAGAAAAGGGCATGACCTGGGTGCTGGAGGTCCTTAATAATGGACGCTGCCTTTCTGAGACACCGATCTTTGAAGATGTCCTGGGTATTTTGTAGGCTAGTTAGCACCCAGATAACGACTAAATTCACAACCCTCTGCAGCTTCTTTCGGTCCTGTGCAGTGGCACCTCCCCCCCCCCCCCATACCAGACAGTGATGCAGCCTGTCAGAATGCTCTCCACGGTACATCTATAGAAGTTTTTGAGTGTACTTGGTGACATACCAAATCTCTTCAACTCCTAATGAAGAATAGTCACTCTCTTGCCTTCTTTATAACTGCATCTATATGTTGGGACTAGGTTAGGTCTTCAGAGATCTTGACACCCAGGAACTTGAAACTGCTCACTCTCTCCACTTCTGATCCCTCTATGAGGATTGGTATGTGTTCCTTCATCTTACCCTTCCTGAAGTCCACATCTTACTTTAAAAGCAAATGTAAAGATTAGCTATATTTGCATTGTGCACATCGAAACATAGAGTGAGATGCGTTGTTCAGGTCAAAGACCAACACAGTCCTGGAGGTAGCCCGCAAGTGTCACCATGCTTCCAGCACCCACATAGAATGCACACAACTTACTAACCCTTACTAACCCATATGTCTAGGGACCACTGATGTACAGAGAGATTTGGGGTTCAAGTCCACAGCTCCCTGTAATGAATTGAGTGGTGAAGAAAGCATACACCATTGGTAAGGGCACTGAGTATAAAAGGTGGCAAATCATTTTGTATTGGTATCAAACTATGGTTAGGCCATATTTGGAATACTGTAAACACGAGGAAATCTGCAGATGCTGGAATTTCAAACAGCACGCATAAAAGTTGCCGGTGAACGCAGCAGGCCAGGCACCAGGCAGCATCTCTAGGAAGAGGTACAGTCGACGTTTCAGGCCGGGACCCTTCAATACTGTGTGCAGTTATAGCCAGCACACTACAGGAAGGATGTGAAAACTTGGGAGACAGAGCAGAAGAGGTTCACCAGGATATTGTTGGATTGGAAGGTATTTTCCAGCCTCTCCTTATCATTCTTTCATCTTACTGACGTTGAGTGCAAGGTTGTTGCTGTGACATCACTCCACTAGTTGGTATATCTCACTCCTGTGTGCCCTTTCGTCTCCACCTGAGATTCTACCAACAATGGTTGTATCATCAGCAAATTTATAGATGGCATTTGAGCTATGCCTAGCCATACAGTCATGGGTATAGTGAGAGTAGAGCAGTGGGCTAAGCACACACCCCTGAGGTGCACCAGTGTTGATCGTCAGTGAAGAGGAGATATTATCACCAATCTGCACAGATTGTAGTCTTCCGGTTAGGAAGTCAAGGAGCCAAATCCAGAGGGAGGTAGAGAGGCCCTGGTTCTGTAATTTCCCAATCAGGATTGTGGAAATGATGGTGTTAAATGCTGAGCTATATTCAATGACTCATGGACTGGCTCATAGACCTCTGGTTTCGTCCTACGGCAGTGAATAATCAGCACCTTGGTCTTGCTATTATTGAGTGACAGCTTGTTGCTGTGGCACCACTCAGGTGCTGATTGACACCCTGACTTCTTCAGCATTCTGTTTCCTTGTGTTCTTCATTCTATTTCCCCTCTCCTGAATTCTCCCCATTTTCTGAGAACTCTGCAGTCTTCAATGTGTGTGACATTCAGAGCTAAATTGCAAAGGCTTTTCAGAAACAATACAGCAAAAAATCTATTTTTAAAAAAGCTGGCCACTGACACTTTTTTATCTGTAACATTTTCCACTGCCCACCAGTTACAAAAGAAAACAATTCCTTACTGTTCATCTTCAATCAGCATTGTGTGTTACAGCGTCAGCTTTAACTACCCTCAAATACAAGTACATATGCCAAGCTCTGACAAGGCCAAGATCTGAAAGGAGGTTCATGGGGGGATTGTAATTCAATCACTGTCTAATTGGCTGTGCCAGCTTTTTAAAAGAACTCTTTGAAACTGCAGTTCCTGTTAATGAGACACCCATACCCTTTTCACTGATGTACAGTATAGCAACACACCTGTGCCTAGCAGTTCTACACGTCAAAGTTCAAAGTAAATTTATTATTAAAGTATGCATATGTCAGCATATTCCACCCTGAGATTTATTTTCTTGCAGGCATTCATGGTAGTGCAAAGAAATACAATAGAATCAATGAAAGACAGCACACAAACAAAATCTGGTAAGCAACCAATGTGCAAATGAAGTCAATCTTTGCAAATAAAAATGTAAGTAAATAAATAATACTGGGAAGATGATTTGTAGAGTCCTTGAAAGTGAGTCCATAGGAAGTGGAATCAGTTCAAAGCTGGGGTGACTGAGGTTATCCGCACTGTTTCAGGAGCCTGCTGGTTGAAGGATAATAATTGTTCCTGAACCTGATGGTGTGGGACAATAAGTCCATAAGCTATAGAGTAGAATTAGGCCTTTTGGCCCATCAAGGCTGATCCAATTTTCCCCTCAGCCCTCATCTCCTGCCTTCTCCCTATATTCCTTCATGCCCTGACCAATCAAGAATCTATCAACCTCCGCCTAAACGCTTGGCCTCCACAGCTGCCTGTGGCAAAGATTTCCACAGATTCACCATTCTCCGGCTAAAGAATTCCTCCTCATCTCCATTCTAAAAGGATGCCCCCCTGTATTCTGCAGCTGTATCCTCTGGTCTTAGACTCTCCCACACAGGAAACATCCTCTCCACATCCACTCTATTAAGGCCTTTCACCATTCAATACGTTTCAATGAGGTCTCCCCTCATTCTTCTGAATTCCAGTGAATACATGCCCAGAGCCATCAAATGTTCTTCATATGACAAGCCTTTTAATCCCGGGATCATTTTGAACCCTCTCCAGATTCAGCACATCCTTTCTCATGTAAGGGGCCCAAAATTGTTCACAATACTTCAAGTGAGGCCTTACCAGTGCTTTATAAAGCATCAACATTACATCCTTGCTTTTATATTCTAGTCCTCTTGAAATTGGTGCTAACATTGCATTTGCTTTCCTCACAGACTCAACCTGCAAATTAACCTCTAGGAAATCCTGCACAAAGACTCCAAAGTCCCTTTGTGCCTCAGTTTTTTTGTATTCCCTCTCCATTTAGAAAATTGTTAACCCTTTCATTTCTTCTACCAAAGTTCACGACCTTACACTTCCCGATACTATATTCCATCTGCCATTCCTTTGCCCATTCTCCTAATCTGTCTGTTCTTCTGTAGTCTCTCTACTTCCTCAAAACTACCTGCCCCTTCATTTATCTTCATATCGTCTGCAAACTTTGCAACAAAGCTATTAATTCCATTATCCAAATCATTAACATATCACGTAAAAAGAATCGGTGCTAATACAGTTCCTTAGAATTGGGAATGGAGGCTTTTGACATCCCTTTCCAATTTTATGGAATATTCATTATGAAATGCTCCCAATAGTTTAACACAACATCTGCAGAGAGAAAGAAATTGTGGAGGATTCTGGCAATACTTTTCAGCGTCAGAAAGAAGAAAGACCTCTATAGTTACCACATCTATGTCTTTTTCTTCAGGGTGGTCAAAATTATATCATCTTTGAATCACTTGAAATATTCCTTTCTCATATGTGGACAATAAGGGGTTTGTGACATGAGCCTTAACATTGGGATTTTAATTCAAGTACCATCTGTACCTGAGGTTTTGCTATTTTTGAGCTGGGTGATAGTGTTCGTGACCTCTCGTCAGTCAGACTGGAGTGCTGAGAATTTGTGTGACATTCCTACCATTGAGTTAACTAATTTAACAAAGACCTGGGATTGAACCTGATACTATCTTGTCTGTGTAGTTCAAATTACACAGCAATGCACTTACTGACTGAATGATCAAAATGGCAATTGTTCTGAGATGAGAATGCACAAAATAGTTTTGTACTTAAAATTATGATTAGTGTTTTCAACACTTTAAATGGAATTTCTTCTAATAAAGCTAAAAATCTTATATTCAAAAATTAAGTTCTAGATACTGTTTGTCTAAATACAGCCACAATTTGGAATTATATATCTCCTTTAATATTGCAGACAATCTCATAATAAATCCCAGGAATGTAATCAAACAAAATCTGTCACCGATCTATATCAGGATCTAGAATGAAAGCTTTGGATAAGGAATGTCCTAATGAAAAAAGGTAAGAGAGGGGGTTCGGGAATGAATTCTAGAGCTCAGGCCAAGGCTTCCAAAAGTATTGATGATAATCAACAATCAGAAGCCCATGAGGTCAGAATTAAAGGAAAGCAATTTGGTTGAGGTGAACTTTCAGAAATACAGAGTTAGAGAAGGCATGAGTGCTTTGACCGCATGTTTCGGAATTTTAATATCAGGGCAATACCAAATACTGTAGGCAGGTATTGCAGTGGTGAAGTTTGAATTCAATCTGGTGATGGCAGCAGAATTTTGGGTTGGTTTGAGGAGTGTGGGTGTCATTTGACATTGGAATGTCACATGACAACCTTTAGATCAGTAACCAATCTGCTTAGTACAATATGAGTGAAATATTCACCAGGGTGATGGAAAAGTGCTTCTTCTGTTGAGCATTTCCATGTGTCTTCTGCTTGTCCTTTGTTCTGTTTCTGTTTCTGCTAAAGACGGTGAAAAATAAAGGACGGAGACCCAAGTCCCTGGTACACTGCTTTGACTGGCAGGCTAAACCAGGTGAGGATAGCTGACAGCCACATATCCCTGTGAGATAGGGACATGGCTGTCCTGGCATGCAAAGTCAGCTTTGGTAGACTGGATGGATAAGATCTATCGTGAGATCCAACGGCCATGAAGTCAGTTCTGCAACGCTCTGTGGAGAGCAAAGGGCATGACAAGGCACAGAAGATGTAATGGTCATCCACTGCAAACAAGGAAGACCCCAGTTTGTGGTGCTTGTTCATACCACTGTATCTGGACTTCTGAGGTCAAGAGAAAGGAACTGCCCCAGTACAATGGCTTTTCCATTTTAAAAGCTTCTCCCACACGTTTCCTGTCGTTAGACGTGACGGACAACCACCATTAATGAGGGATTTTAGATATCCTAATATAGAATGAGATAGTAATAATATAAAGGACAAAGGAAGAGAAGAATTTAGAATCATAGAGTCATAGAATACTACAGCATAGAAATAGGCCATTTGGCCCATCTGATCCATGCCAAACTATTAGCCATCCTAGTCCCATTGGCCTGCACCAGGACCATAGCTGTCCATACCCTCCCATCCATTTACCTATCCAAATTTCCCTTGAAAGTTGAAATCAAACCCACATCCACCACTTCTGTTGGCAGCTCATTCCACTCTGTCACTACCCTCTGAGTGAAGAAGTTCATCCTCACATTCTCATTAAACATTTCATCTTTCACCCTTAACCCATGAGCTCTAGTTTTAGTCTCGCCCAACCTCGGTGGAAAAAGCCTGCCTCAACTTACCCTATCTATACCCCTCATAATTGTGCATATCTCTATCAAATCTCCCCTCATTCTCCTACACTCTAGGAATAAAGTCCTAGCCTATTCAACCTTTCCCTATAAATCAGGTCCTCAAGTCTGGGAAATACCCTAGAAATTTTTTCTGCAGTCTTTCAATCTTACTGACATGCCATTTTTCAACCCATTTTTTCAAGTGGTCTGGATCCCTCTGCAAGCTTTGACAGCCTTTCTCACTGTCCAGTACAACATCAAACTTAGTGTCATCTGCAAATTTGCTGATTCGATTTACCACATTATCATCCAAATCATTTATATGGATAACAAACAACAATCGACTCAGCACTGATCCCTGTAACACATTACACATCACAGGCCTCTAGTAAGAGAGGCAACCATCTACAACTACTCTCTGGCTTCTTCCACTAAGCCTATGTCTAATCCATTTTACCCTCTCATCTTGAACACCAACCAACAGAAGCTTCTTGACCAATCTCCCATGCCTTGCTAAAGTCCACGTAATCAACATCTACTGTCTTTCCTTCATTGACTTTCCTGGTAACTTCCTCAGAACATTCTATAAGATTGCTTAGACACAATCTACCATGCACAAAGCGATATTGACTCCCCCTAATCAGTCCTTGTCTACCCAAATACTTATATATCTGCTCTCTTAGAATATATTTGAATAATTTATCCACTACTGATGTCAGGCTCACTGGCCTGTAATGTCCTGGCTTATTCTTGGAGTTCAATTTTTAAAACATATTCAAAAAGAAATTTCTTGGCTAATATATATTCTGTCTCAATGACAAAAGAGGCATTACTGAACTTGACCTGGGAAAATAGGCAAGCCAAATGGAGAAAGTGCTGATGATTAGAAAAGAGGAATCACTGTATCAATAGTTTTGCTATACCTATGGAAAAGTAGATGGACAACTTTAATGGCCAATTGGAGAAGAATCAATTTGAAGGGAATGAGAACAGATCCAGCTTTTGGGTAAATTGGAATCAAATATTAACAAGCAAAACTTTAATTAAAAGTGTGTAGTTTTTCAACAAGATATCATTGAGATAAAATCTAGGCACATTTTCATGAGAAACAGGATGGACATTCTTAATCAGATTTACCAAGCTGACCAAATAGTTAGACAATAAAATAAATCAGAGAAAACAGTAGCTATCAGTTTAATAACACATGCAAATTAGACTGAAAATTTATGAAGGGAATGACAAAGAATAAAGTTGATCATTAGAAGACTATGACAAAAGATTATCAACAAAACAGAATCCAGAAATTTCTTGTAAACGTATAAACAGTAGGGGTCCAGAAAGGAAATTTGCTCATGGAGGCAACAGGTATGGCCAAGGTACTAAATTAGATAACTTACATCAGTCTTTCCCAAGCAACGAATGCCCGTAGAGTCTCAGTAAAGGGAGATGTATTTGAAGTTAGATTAACAAAAAACACTCAAGACAAGTTGCTTGAAAACCTAGTAGTGCGTAAAGTGAGTAAATAGCCTGGTGTAGATGGAATCACAAACAAGAGAAAATCTGCAGGGAAATCTGAGCAACACACACAAAATGCTGAAGGAACTCAGCAGGCCAGGCAGCATCTACGGAAAAAAGTACAGTCGATGTTTCGGGCTGAAACCCTTTGGCAGGACTGAAGAAAAAAAGCTGAGGAGTAGATTTAAAAGGTGGGGGGTGAGGAGAGAGAACCACCAGGTGATAAGTGAAATCTGGAAGGAGAGGGATGAAGTAAAGAGCTGGGAAGTTGATTGGTGAAAGAGACAGAAGGCCTTGGAAGAAAGAAAAAGGGGTGAGGAACATTAGAGGGAGGCAATGAGCAGGCAAGGAGATATGGCAAGAGAGGGGAAAGGGGATGGGAAATGGAGAAGGGGGGGTTGGGGGGCATTACTAGAAGTTTGAGAAATCAATGTTCATGGCATCAAGGTTGGACGTTACCCAAACGGAATATAAGGTGTTGTTCCTCCAGCCTAGGTGTGGCCTCATCATGACAGGAGGACATGGATGGACATATCAGAATGGAAATGAGAAGTGGAATTAAATGGGTGGCCACTGGGAGATCCCACTTGTGAAGTGGAATTAAAATGAGTGGAAACACACCATCATCAAGCTTATAGATTCTGGGGATCTCCCATCCACCACCACCAACCTCATAGTTCCCGCACCCCGCACCTCCCGTTTCAACCTCCTACCCAAAATCCACAAATCCATTTGTCCAAGTAAACCCATTGTTTCAGCTTGTTCCTGCCCCACTGAACTCATATCAGCATGCCTGGACTTTGTTTTATCCACCCTAGTTCGGTCCCCTCCTACGTACATCCGTGACACCTCCCACTTTCTTGATCTTTTCAAGGATTTCTCTGGCCTGATCATCTTATTTTCACTATAGATGTCCAGTCCCTATACACCTTCATCTCCCACTAGAAAGGCCTCAAAGCTCTCCACTTTTTCTGGACACCAGACCTAACCAGTTCCCCTCCACCACCACTCTCCTCTGCCTAGCAGAACTTGTCCTCGCTCGAAATAATTTCTCCTTTGGCTCCTCACACTTCCTTCACACAAAAGCGGCAGCCATGGGCACTCGTATGGGTCAGTTATGCCTGCCTGTTTGTTGGCTATGTGGAACTGTCTATGTTCCACGCTTACAGTGGTAGCTGTCCCACACTTTTCCTACACTATATCAATGACTACTTTGGTGCTGCTTCCTGCATCCATGCTGAACTTGTCAACTTCATCCACTTTTCCTCCAACTTCCATTCTGCTCTCAAATTCACTTGGTCCATTTCTGACACCTCCCTTCTCGATCTCATTGCCTCTGTCTCTGGAGACAGCTTATCCACTGATGTTTATTACAAACCTATGGACTCTCATAGCTACCTGGACTACACCTCATCCCAACCTACTACTTGTAAAAACTCCATCCTCTTCTCTCAATTCCTTCGTCTCTGCCGCATCTGCTCTCAGGATGAGGCAGTTCATTCTAGAACAAAAGAGATGTCCTCCTTTTTTAAAGAAAGGGGCTTCCCTTCCTCCACTATCAAAGGGACTTCCCTTACTCCACCATCAACGCTGCCCTCAACTGCATCTTTTCCATTTCACGCACGTCTGCTCCTACCCCATCCTCCTGCCACTCTACTAGGGATAGGGTTCCTCTTGTCCTCACCTACCACTCCACCAGCCTCCATGTCCAGCACATAATTCTCTGAAAGTTTCGCCACCTCTAAAGGAACCCCACCACCAAGCACATCTTTCCCTCCACCCACTTTCTGCTTACCGCAGGAATCACTCCCTATGCGACTCACTTTTCCATTTGTCCCTCCTCACTGATCTCCCTCCTGGCACTTATCCTTGCAAGCAGAACAAATGCTACACCTGCCCCTATACCTCCTCCCTCACTACCTTTCAGGGCCTTAAACAGTCCTTCCTGGTGAGGCGACACTTCACCTGTGAGTCTGTTGGTGTCATTTACTGTGTTTGGTGTTCCTGGTGTGGCCTCCTGTATAGCGGTGAGACCCGATATAGATTAGGAGAGCGCTTCGCCAAGCACCTACCCTCCCTCCATCAGAATAAACGGGATCTCCCAGTGGCCAACCATTTTAATTACACTTCCCATTCCAATATGTCCATCCATGGCCTCCTCCACTGGCCTGATGAGGCCACACTTAGTTTGGAGGAACAACACTTTTTATTCTGCTTGGGTAGCCTCCAAACTTATAGCATGAACATTGATTTCTCACACTTCCGGTAATGCCACCCAACCACATCCCTTCTCCATTTCCCATCCCCATTTCTCTCTCTCACCTTATCTCCTTGCCCGCCCATCACCTCTGGTGCTCCTTCTCCTTTTTTCTTTCTTCCATGTCCTTCTGCCTCTTTCACCAATCAATTTCCCAGCTCTTTACTTCATATTTCTCCCTCCAGGTTTCACCTATCACCTGATGTTTCTCTCTCCCCTCCCCCACCTTTTAAATCTACTCCTCAGCTTTTTTCCTTCAGTCATGCTAAAGGGTTTTGGCCCAAAACGTCGACTGCACTTTTTTCCATAGACGCTGCCTGGCCTGCAGAGTCCCTCCAGCATTTTGTGCGTGTTGCTCAGTGTAGAAGGAATGCACCCTTGTTTGCTGAGGTAAGATTTGAACTTGATTTTGATAGTTTGCTGCACTGTGCCTCGGGCCCTAGTTTCCTTGTTAGCCTCTTTCAAAATTATGGACTCTATAACTTAGTGACTGGAAATTGCTGTGGCATTAGGGCATGCATAATCTTCAGTACATAGAGGGGTGAAATTCAGGAATGGATAATTTCAATTATTATATCTCTGTTCAAAAGAGTTAGGATAAATCCAGCAACTGTAGGCCAGCCAGATTAACCTCAATTTAGAACTGATGATCAAGCAAAGATGTTAACAATAAATGAAAATAATATTTAGAATTGATGATCAAGAAAATAAAATGAACAGTAAATGAATATAAAAATATGGCACATGTTGAAAATCTGAAATAAAAGTAAATAAAATGCTGAAAAAACTTAGCAAGTCTTTCAGTGAAAAAAGAAACAGAGCCAACATTTCAGTTCAAGGACCCTTTTTCAAAATTACCAGTACCTCTTAAACTTCATATTTAAATGATGTATGACTATTTATTGCACTGGTCAATGAGACATAATATACTGAATTATTTCACTTTGATATCAAAAGTTTTTATGGATGCTGCACTAAAAATGGAGATGTGGTATATTATTATACATATATTAATGTGGTGAACTTTTAACCTCTTTCTTCATTCAAAGCCAGGTAGGAGTGGACCATAAATTGTCTACCTTGTAAATGAATTTGTAAAACAATAGTTTATGGGCTCTGGTCTTCTGTGTTAAATGTATTGACAAATGATTTGTAAATCTATCTAGATTCTGAAAATAACAGGCATGTTAAGGATATGATGTCGACTTGTGCAAGAAAAATAGCAAACATCTTAAATCAGCAAGCAAGTTCTAGAAGTTCATGTTTGAAAATACAGTAAGCTTCTTAGTCACTGTAAGTATTAAAAATACTCTGTGTCCTAACATGCCATTAGTTTTACAGCAGTTTGATGCCTGCAAGGTTTATTGTGAAAGAGTTTATATGGATTCAGACCTGTTGTGCCCATTATATGAACACATAGAGGAACTGAGGGATTTTCCTGTGGGAAAAGAAGGAAAATTAGGGAACAATTCACTAAAGCAGTAGTTGTGTATCTTCTAATGAATAGCTCAAGTGTGGCATTTGCAGTGATCTGTGGGCAGTCTATCTTCTTACTTCACTCCTTAGGCATTGTGAGACAGGGACAGATAAAGAAGGGAAACGTAAAATAATTCTTATTGGGCCCTATAATTCAAGAGCTATCTTATCACCAGAAAGAGCTCATTGAAACCTTTACAAACACTTTAGAAAATAATGATTTTTAAAGGGATTCAATTTTATGACTTTGTTCTCAATTTCCGTTCAAACCATTTCTGTGAACATAATGGGTTCAAACAAGTTGTGAAGGTCATAACTAGAATTTTCATCAAGTAGAGTGAAAAAGCTATACAAAATTGTCAAGTTACCACAAAGTCATTTAGGAGCCAGTATTTTTTTCTCTCTCCACCACCAATACAGACACAGCACTAACTGTTCTCCTATTTTTTTCACTATGCAGTAAAGCTTAAAATCTGATCCTTCCATAAATAAACTGAGAAATTTATCTTAAAATGTGTAGGCTAGTAGAACAGTCAATAACAGTGTGGTAGATAGTCAACATTGCCATTCTGCTCAGAACTCCCAAACTGTCACTCAAGGAATAGAGAACTCACTAAATTGGTCTCAGATGTCATTTGGCCAAACTGCGGGAGGTTTGCATGTCTGCAGTATATTTGGAGAATATTTTGAATTAAGAATTGTTTTATGATTCACTACATTTCTGTAATTATACTTTATAATGTTCCATAGTACAAATTTACAGAAAACCATTTTTGGCAGTTCTATATGATGGGAAACACATGTGAGTTTTGAAATCTTGCAGGAGTACCCACAGTTAATTATGTATTTGGACAAGTGAAAAAAGGCAGTTAATGTTAAATTGTTGTTTTAGCTCGTTTACAAATGACTAACATTGAATAATGCTGTTTGTTAGAAACTACACAATACTCTTGGAACACATCAAAGATGATGATGTACCTGCAGACTTCTTTCTCAAAAATAAATTGAGTCAGTCAGGTTTGGAAATGTTTGTGGCATTTACTTTCTATGTTAGGTCAACTGTTCACTTACAATGAAATAACCAAATTAATAAAATGTTGCAATTCAGTAGTTTTGACACTTTGCTTTGAGCAATACATTAGTTTCCTTGATGGAAGATTATCATCAATTGGGGCACATATTCTCAAAATGTTTCATCACCTCTGCTCTTCCTTTCTCCTGTATTCTGTGGAATAAAGTCCTAACCTATTCAACCTTTCCCTATAAATCAAATCCTCAAGTTCCAGCAACATGCTTATAAATTTTCTCTGTACTCTTTTAAGTTTTTGATATCTTTCCTGCAGGTAAGTGACCAGAACTGCACACAATGTTCAAGATTTTGCATCATCTAAGTCTTTTAACAAATTCCCATAACATCCCAAGTACTGTACATAATGCCCTGATTTATGAAGGTCAATTTGCTAAAAGCTCTCTTTATGACCCCATCTACCTGTGTCACCACTTCCAAAGAATGGTGGATCTTTATTCCCAGCTCTATCTGTTCGATCGCACACCTCAGTGCCCCGCCATTCTCTATATACAGTGCCCATAAAAAGTATTCTCTGCCCCTTGAAAGTTTTCATGTCTTATTGTTTTACAACATTGAATCACTGTGGGTATAACTTGACATTTTTGACACTGATCAACAGAAAAAAACTCTTTTGTGTCAAAGTGAAAACAGATCACTACAAAGTGATGTAAATTAATTGAATTGAATTGACTTTCTTTCTTGCATCATTCACATACACCAGGAGCAAAAATCTTTACGTTACGTCTCCGTCTAAATGTGCAATCACAGTAATTTATAATAATTTATAATAAATAGAACAGTCGATGTAACATAGAAATACACTCAAATCAACGTGAATTAATCAGTCTGATGGCCTGCTGGAAGAAGCTGTCCTGGAGACCTGTTGATCCTGGCTTTTATGCTGTGGTACCATTTCCCGAATGGTAGCAGCTGGAATAGATTGTGGTTGGGGTGACTCAGGTCCCCAATAATCCTTTTTCACACCTGACTTTGTAGATGTCCTGAATTATGGGAAGTTCACAACTACAGATGTACTGGGCTGTCCGCACCACTCTCTGCAGAGTCCTGCGATTAAGGGAGGTACAGTTCCCTTACCAGGCAGTCAGGATGCTCTCAATTGTGCCCCTTTAGAAAATTCTTAGGATTTGGGGACCCATACCAAACTTCCTCAACTGTCTGAGGTGAAAGAGGCGCTGTTGTGCCTTTTTCACTACACAGCTGGTGTGTACAGACCACGTGAGGTCCTCGGTGATGTGGATGCCGAGGAACTTGAAGCTGTTTACCCTCTCAACCCCAGATTCATTAATGTAAATAAGGGTTAGCCTGTCTCCATTCCTCCTGTCATCATCGTCGTCGTGGCTATCCCTCGAGGTCGAGGATGATGGTCTTCGTACTAAAGAAGTGGCCCACAGAGTGAAGACGCCTGTGCGTGTATTTGTTTAATGTGTACTTGATGTTGCACTCCAAGAAGCACACGCTGCTTCACAAGTCAACCAACTGGTTCCAATAGCATGTAATTGGAATGACACAATTCCTCCTGTAATACGCAACCAGCTCCGTTGTTTTTGCAACATTGAGGGAAAGGTTGTTTTCTTGACACCACTGTGTCAGGGAGATGACTTCTTCCCTGTAGGCCACCTCATTATTTGAGAATAGGCCAATCAATGTAGTTTTGTCGGCAAATTTAATTAGATTAGAGCTGTGGGTGGCGACACAGTCATGGGTATACAGGGAATAAAGGGGGGACTTAGTACACAGCCCTGAGGGGCTCCTGTGTTGAGAGTCAGAAGGTTGGAGGTGAGGGAGCCCACACTTACAACCTGCTGGAGATCTGACAGGAAGTTCAGGATGCAGCTGCACAAGGCCGGGTCAAGGCCGAGGTCTCTGAGCTTCCTGTCGAGCCTGGATGGCATTATGGTGTTGAATGCTAAACTGTATTTCAAGAACAGCATTCTCAAATAAGCATCCTTCTGAAGATGTGTCAGGACGGTATGTATAAATATAAAACACAAAATAATTGATTGCATAAGTGTTCACCTCCTTTAATATGACACATCAAATCATCAGTTGTGCAGCCAATTGGTTTTAGAAGTCACATAATTAGTTAAATGGAGATCTATTTTTGGAGACCTGTGTGCAGTCAAAGTGTTTCAATTGATTGTGGTAAAAATACGCCTGTATCTGGAAGGTCCAACTGCTGGTGAGCCATTATCCTGGCAAAAACGATACTATGATGACAACTCCACACTCCAAGCAATTCTGCGAAAAGATTATTGAAAAGCACAAGTCAAGAGATGAATACAAGAAATTTTCCAAGTAACTGAATATCCCTTGGAGTACAGTTAAGTCAATCATCAAGAAATAGAAAAAATATGACACAAGCTTTAAATCTGCCTAGAGCAGACCGTCGTCGAAAATTGAATGCCTGAGTGTTTCACCAGTCACAGCTTTATGGGAGAATGGCAAAGAAAAAGCCATTATTGAAAAAAACTCACATGAAATCTTGGCTAGAGTTTGCAGAAGGCATGTGGGAGACTCTAAAGTCAGCTGGAAGAAGGTTCTATTGTTGGATAAAACCAAAATTGAGCTTTTTGGCCATCGGACTAAACACTGTGTTTGGCATAAGCCAAACACCGCACGTCATCAAAAACACACCATCCCAACTGTGAAGTATGGTGGTGGCAACATCATGCTGTGAGGATGCTTCACTGCAGCAGGTCCTGGAAGGCTTATGAAGTTAGAGGGTAAAATGAATGCAGTAAAATACATGGAGATCTTGGAGGTTAACTGATGCAGTCTTCAAGAGAACTGTGACTTGGGAGAAGATTTGTTTTTCGGCAAGACAATGATCCCAAGCATAAAGCCAAAGCTACATAGGAATGGCTTAAAAACAACAAAGTTAATGTCCTGGAATGGCCAAGTCAGAGTTCAAATTTGTCATCAAATTTACTGGAGCAAGAGAAGTCTGCAGCACCATGTGAGCCACCATGCTGTTTCCTACTAATACCAGCTGTCACCTCCAGGGCTGTTCCAGAAACCATCAGTTTCAGGGTAACTGACCTCCATCTTCTGGCACACATATATGGTATTGTTCCTCAGACATGTTTGAATAGATACTTGATTTCTGCAACCTCCAAGGCCGTAATTCAAAAATCTTGCATAAATCAAATCATCTTTCTGCACCCACACCCATCTGAAGCAGGGTTTTGACACAAAGCATCCACAGTTCTTTTTCTCCCATGGATGCTAATCCACCTACTGTGTTCCTGTGAATTTTTTTGTTATTCCAGGTGCCAGCATCTGCAGTCCTTTGCCAAATTCTGAATGGACATTGAACTCATGAACACTTCTCACTATTTTATTTATATGTATATTTACTGTAATTCACAGTAAGAACAAGGGTATTGCTTTCTACAGCTGTCACACAGTCAACAAATTTTACAACAAATGCCAGTGATATTAAACCTGATTCTGACTCTCCTTCCCCTCTTCTTCTTTGGCTTTTTCGAGGAGGAAGACTTATAGTTGAACCCATTTCTCCTACTGTTGCTCCTAGATGTCCATCTTCTAATTTACAAAAGACACACTTGATCTGGGACTGAATAAAAATGGCTCCCAGTCGTTCAGCAATTGTTTTCAGAATCCTTCGATGCCATTCTAACTGATTCCCCAGTGTATTTGCAAGTAATTGCTGATGTCTTTAAGTTACACTACTGTTCAAACAAGCATTCATATAGGCTGACACATAGTGCCAAATAGGAACCAGTTTCACAACAGAAGAGAGAACTGGATGCTGTATTAGGATTGACGTCATCCCAATGTACACCTAAGTTTATCTGACTTTGTGGACTATAAGGTTCTAATTATGTTTTATGTTTGATTCAATGCTGCAAACCAATGTTATATTTCAATAATACAATTGTGCAACATGCTGGTTGATAACTGGCTCAAGTGAATAGGCAAGTGAAGAGTTAAGGTGAATATGTCCACAGTTGGGACATAAGTTAAAATCCAGGTAATTCAGGTGACCATTAGAAAAAATAATCATGCAGATTGCTGTGACTGTGAGCAAATTCACCAGGGGTCACTGAAACTGGCAATATAGAAATCTTTATTTAGCACACAAGCAGGCATCATACTCGAGACACTCTTGGAAGAAGAGGCTTCCTGACCCAATATTACGTCATATTTTATATGTTGACGAACAAAGGTAACAGCAGGACTATTTATATAGTTACAATGCATTCATAATACTTCCTTTGAGTTGCAGATATTTTCAAACACCCAGATGTTCACACCAACGCACCCCAAATGAGTGTTAATCTGAGATGGGTTTTGGTATATGCAGATATCTCTGGTCAATTGGGTGTTTCCAGGTTTGCAATTTACTCTAAAATGTAGCTCCAGGAAGACCATTGTTGTGAGCTGCATTTTAAATTCAATCCACAATTCATATTCAGATCTGAAGACTGGTTGCTATTGAAATTAATACCCTAATTCCCATATAGCCCTAACACAGATATTAACAATTCAGTAATTAAGTTATCTATACTGACAAGATAATAAGTTTAATATTTGGACTATGCTGACCCAAACTTGATCTGCAGCTTGTTGTGTCAAGAAAGTGGCTTCACTAAACTGATCAAGGTTATGACTAAGTTCTCCACAGGTAAGAGACTTTTTCCAAGCAAGTATGCAGAATCGAGATACAGCATTTCATTTGTGGTGTGTGGCATTTTAGAGGAATGTAATTATGAGTTGATCAGATTTTGGGAAATGTTCATGATAATAACCGTGTGTAGTGGGTTATGTGGAGGCCGACACGAATCATTCACATACTGACACAGGTCATGAATTTCCTTTCATTTAATTTTGACATTAATCACAATAATTGATATGGAATGATAAAGGTTCAAGTTAACACCTTTAAAAGAAGGTGACCTTATGTGGCTTGCTTGTTGAAAGGAAAGACAAATGGGGGGGTGGGTGAAATACCTCATTGTTAACCTGGAGCATGGTAAACCCAAGACTGAAGAGCAGTCTCTGCTAGGTAGCAAACATGGACTTCCGATGGCTAATGCTTCGCAGACTTTTCAGCCACAGTTACCAGGTCTGGTTTTGCAAGGTTACTTGTCTGAAAGGAAAACATGGATAATGCCTAATTTAATGTAATGTTGGTTGTGCAACACAGTACTGAAGACTGAATCAAGCATAATGTGTAGCAGATGTTAGGTGCAGCAAGTTGCTCAGGCAGAATTCTGCACTCATCATGGAGAACCAGAACTAGAGGCAGTGGTCAACCTTACCTCAAGTTGTTCATTTGGGTATTCCATTCCTCACCAACTTCATGTGAATGGCACAAAGAAACTGCAATCCTGAATGTATAACAGTGACTTCAAAGCTCAAATAGATTTTATTATCAAAGTACATCTATGTCACCATATACAACCCTGAGATTTATTTTCTTGTGGACATACTCAATAAATCTATAAAAGGATAATAAGCATGATAGAATCAATGAAAGACCACCCAACTGGATGCTCAAACAGTGTGCTAAGACAACAAACTGTACAAATACAAAAAGAGAAAAATAATAATAATAAATCAATAAGCAATAAATATTGAGAACATGAGACGAAAAGTCCACAAGTTGTGGAAATAGTTCAGTCACAGGACAAGTGAAGTCGCATGAACTCACCCCTTTTTGTTCAAGAACCTGATGATTAAAGAGGAATAACTGTTCCTGAACCTGGTGGTGTGAGTCCTGAGGCTCCTGTACTACCTTCCTGATGGTAGCAGTGAGAAGAGAGAGTATTATCTGTGTGGTGGTGGGGGGGGGGGGGTGCTGATAATAATGCTGCTTTCCTGCAACAATGCTCAATGTAGATGTGCTTGATGACGGGGAGGACTTTACCTGTGAAGAACTGAGCTGCTACTTATCTGCTACTTTTTGTTGGATTTTCAGTTCAAGGGCATGGGTGTTTCCATACCAGGCTATGATGCAGCCAATCAATATACTCTCCACCACACATCTATAGGAGGTTGTTAAAGTTTTAGATGTCATACTGACTCTTCGCAAACTCCTAATGAAGTAGAAGTACTGCCATGCTTTCTTCATAATTGCACTTAATATGCTGGGCCTGGGACAGGTCCTCCGAAATAACAACACCAAGGAATTAAAATTTGCTGACCCTCTTCACCTCTGATCCTCCAATGAGGACTGGCTCACGGACCTCTGGTTTCCTCCTCCTGAAGTCAATAATCAGCTCGTTGGTCTTGCTGACATTGAGTAAGAGACTGTTGCTGTGGCACCACACCCAGATTTTCAATCTCCCTCTTACATGCTGATGCATCACCACCTTTGATTCGGCCTAGGCATTCGTCAGACTCGTGAGACCATGGATTTGTACCTTAGAGGTTTCCAGGGCGCAGGCCTGGGCAAGGTTGTATGGAAGGCCGGCAGTTGCCCATGCTGCAAGTCTCCCCTCTCCACGCCACCGATATTGTCCCAGGGAAGGGCACTAGGGCCGGTACAGCTTGGCACCAGTGTCATGGCAGAGCAATGTGTGGTTAAGTGCCTTGCTCAAGGACACAACATGCTGCCTCAGCTGAGGCTTGAACTAGCGACCCTCAGATCACTAGACCGACACCTTAACCACTTGGCCATGCGCCAACACATGATTCGACCTACGACAGTGGTAAAAACAGAGATGTATAGAAACATAGAAAACCTACAGCACAATACAGGCCCTTTGGCCCATAATGCTGTGCCGAACATTTACTTACTTTAGAAATTACCCAGACTTACCGATAGCCCTCTATTTTTCTAAGCTTCATGTACCTATCCAGGAGTCTCTTAAAAGACACTATCGTATCCACCTTCACCACCATCGCCGGCAGCCCATTCAATGCACTCACCACTCTCTGCATAAAAAGCTTACCCCTGACATCTCCTCTGCACCTGCTTCCAAGCACCTTAAAACTGTGCCCTCTCATGTTAGCCATTTCAGCCTTGGGAAAAAGCCTCTGACTATCCACATGATCAATGCCTCTCACCATCTTATACACCTCTATCGGATCACCTCTCGTCCTCCGTCGCTCCAAGGAGAGAAGGCCGAGTTCACTCAACCTATTCTCATAGGGCATGCTCCCGAATCCAGGCAATATCCTTGTAAATCTCCCCTGCACCCTTTCTATAGTTTCCACGTCCTTCCTGTAGTGAGGTGACCAGAACTAAGCACAGTACTCCAAGTGGGGCGTGACCAGGGTCCTATATAGCTGTGACATTACCTCTCGGCTCTTAAACTAAATCCCACGGTTGATGAAGACCAATGCACCGTATGCCTTCTTAACCACAGAGTCAGCAAACTTGACTCTGGTTTTGTCAGCAAACTTGAATATGGCATTGGAGCTGTGCTTAGTCACACAGTTATAAGTATAAAGCGATTAGAGCAGGGGACTTAGCACACAGCCCTGTGGTGCACCTGTGCTGATGGAAATTGTGGAGGAGATGTTGTTGCCAATCTGAAGTGATTGGGGTGTGCAAGTGAGGAAATTAAGAATCCAATTACACAAGAAGGTATTGAAGCCAAGGCCTTGAAGCTTATAGATTAGTTTTAAGGGGATGATAGTATTGAATGCCGAACTGTAGTTGATAAAGAGCATCCTGATGTATGCATCTTTGCTGTCCAGATGCTCCAGGTTGAGTGAAGAACCAACGAGATGACACCTGCTGTAGACCTGTTGCACTAGTAGGCAAACTGGAGCAGATCCAAGTCACTTCTGTTGCAGGAGTTGATATGTTTCATCACCAACCTTCTCTGTCCTCTTTCTAATGATAAAATTCTGGAACTATCTTGTTTTTCTTATACTTTTTCATTTTACATATAGAGGCAAGTTAATAATTCATAGTGTAGAGGAGATCATCTGGCTTATCTTGGGGATGTCATCTCTTTAAGGGAGTAACACAACTGGTCCCACATCCTCTTTGTCCTGATAATTGTTCGTTTTCAAGTACGGCATCACAGTTAATGTCGTAGTTAGCACAACACTATTACAGCTCAGGACATTTAGAGTTCATTTCCAGAGCTGACTGTAAGTAGTTTGTACGTTCCCCACGTGAACCACGTGGGTTACCTCCAGGTGCTTTGGTTCATTCCCACAGTCAAAGACATGCCGGTTAGTAGGTTATTTGGTCAGTGTAAATTGTCCTGTGATCAGGCTATTGTTAAGTTAGATGGATTCCTGGCAGTGCGGCTCGTTGGGCTGGAATGGCTTGTCTGCTTGTTATAGCCAAATAAATAAATGATAAATAAAGTGCATTCCCAATTCCCTTTAGAAAGTTACTCTTGACTCTTTCTCTAATCTTTCAGGCAGTGCCTTCCAGATCATAGCAACTCTCTAAGTAAATAAACTTTATCATTGCCAATTGCATTGATGATTTGTCCTCTGGAAACAAATTTGTCTGTCAGTGGAAACAGCCTTTGTTTATTGTGAATTGGCTCAGGCCAAAATGTAAACTGTCTTTCCTCATAAAAGTGAGCTGTTTACAGGGTCAGGCTGTCCCTTGGAAAAGAGACTGGATTATTTCATTGGGTAATTAATCAAATGAATGCCAGACAATAAATTGTCCTCAGCAGTTGCAGTTCCTCAATATGTGACTTCTGGCCAGATTATGCTTGATGGCATTGCAAATGTTATCATATCCAAAATACTTCATTTGAAACTGACCTGACTGTGCATGAAGATATCTTATGTAGTGAAAAATATAAGTGGTTGAACAGTGTTTAAACACATTCATATCTGTATTTCTGATCAGACTGGAGAGACTCAAGTGCA
Source organism: Mobula birostris (assembly GCF_030028105.1). Taxonomy (NCBI): domain Eukaryota; kingdom Metazoa; phylum Chordata; class Chondrichthyes; order Myliobatiformes; family Myliobatidae; genus Mobula; species Mobula birostris. Next base: position 156,644,473 of record NC_092373.1, read on the forward strand.
GTGAGCGACATTATTTGTGATTTACCGTAGGCAAGACACATTTGAAGATTAGATCCTAAGATTCTTGATTCTTGAATGGTTAACAAGTCACACAAGAGGACCGGAGTTTAGATGAGATCTGCTGTGACATGAACAAAGTCACCGGAGAGACACTGAAGTTAGTGGAGATAAAAGTTTATTCAGCACAAAAAGCAGCTATTCAAGACACTCTTGGAAGAAGAAGCCCGCTCGACTCAATATTACATAACATTGGTATATGCTAAAGATCAAAGATTACAGCAGGACAATTCTATAGTTTTCAAATGCCTCCTCCTTAGTACCCACCCTCCAGACCCAAAATGAATGTTAATCTCCAATGACTCTAGGCTGCATTCATGCATATGCAGGCACCAGGGGTCAAGTTGTTCAGACTGCATTTTAAATTCAATCTGCAATCCATATTCATATCTGAAGATTGGTTGCTGATGAAATTAATATTTGCTATATATTCTAACTGCAGAATACGCCCTTACAAGATCAAATCCTCCCTCAGTTGGAATGTGGAAATTGCAAGTAGTAGAAGCAAGAGGGAAAGAATTTCATGGTTGACATCCAAAGGTACCAAAAATTAGGATGCTGACCACCCCTCTCCTCTTCTCTATGTTACTAAAAGGGTTTTCAGATTCTGAAATGGTTCACAGTAGGTCAGACTGATATTAACTATCCTAAATCCAGCACTTCCTAAGGTAATGCAGGACGCAAGGAATGTCAGGATCAACATGTCCCAAGTACCTGGAAGTTTATATTAGGCTCTGGAAATAGTGTACAATCTAAAGAACATTAAATATTGTTAAACTAATTTGTGTTGGTTTACCTAAATCTAGTTTCTCTCCTCATGCATGTGGCCTACTCATTTCTCCTGTTTTCCTATTCACCAAGATGGCCAGTCACCCATTTTTGTCCCTTACTTGAGCTGACATTCCATATGGGCAACACTCTTTAGATATGATCCTTAATTCTTGGATCATTCTCACCATCAAAAAATACAGCCTTACCTCTCTAAACTTGCAAACTACAAATCAATTATCAAAATTTTCCTCTCAAAGTCCTTGAAGAAGGAAGGAATTATAGAATGGTATAATCCAGAAAGGGGTCTGTCAGCCTATTGTGCACGTACCATCTCATTGAAATAATCACTCAGTCACTTCCCTAGTACTGTGTAATGTCATTTGGCAGCACCCCTGCCTCTGTGTCACTGCATTTTGGGTTCATGTCTTGCTCCAGAGGCTTAAGCACAGAAATCTGGTTTTACACTTTAGTGCTGAACAGATTGAGTGTGACAAAGTCAAAGCTAATGATTTTTGCATTAGACTTAAGAACAAAGTCCTCTCAGGCAGACCCATGTGATCAGATGGGATGGGAATAGGGACAATGGGAGAAAGAGAACACAGAATGGTGTAATGTGGTGAAAGAAGGGAGATTGAAAGGAGACAGTCCTTGCAATGAAAGCTCAGGAATAGATGGAACTTTGTGAATGAGAGCTACAAGGAAGAGGAAATGTTTAAGGAATGGGACTCAGGGGTACAGAAGAAGAATGAGAAAGGTGCCTCCTGAAAGGAGAAAATGAGGTGAGTATAGACTCTTAACGTTTCTCACCGAGCTGAGAGCTGAGAGTTGCCAGGTATTTATTTTAGAAACTGCATATTCAATGCATCACTTCTCCCAGCTGGGGTTGCCAAGTGGTAAACTAAACTATTACTACTTGTTATTAAGGAAAAGAAGGATAAATCTACAGTTGTCATCCTGACAATGATCCCATGCAACTTCTGTTAGCCTTTTTTAGAGTATCACATTAAGAAATGGCACGAGGCACAGGAAGAATTGTTGAGGCTGTCAGGATAGAATGGCAATAAAGTGTTTGCATCCCGGAGTATGTATTTGATTAGCCTAGTGCACAAAAATACAAATGGTAATGGGAAACAGAAACCTCTCAACACAAGTGAGCTGGCAACTGTTGCTTCTTTATGGTTTAACAAGCAAGCCAAACAGTTTTGTTGCTCTGCTGGACATCAGCAAGCTGGCTGATATAGCAGGCCCCCATTACATGGCAAGATGAATTAGCTTTAACACACCGCACAAATTGATCCAACTGTAATGAAAACAAGTAGTGATAACTTTTTGCATAAAACATAAAGACATAACATTGTTTTTTGATGCCTTTGCGTTTCAGAGTAATCTATGTTGCTGTAATGGGTCCACTCCAACACAATATAAACTCGGTGCTGTTTTATTCCTGGTGCTTTCTGCAGAGATTGATGCCACTTTCTGGGTAACCAAGCAGAGATCTCCATTGCTTTTCGCGACAAAATAAAACGTCAACGTGCTTGCCAGCAGCTGCCTTGCTGATCTCCCTCATTGTTGTCAGAGCAACAGCTCCAGCATTCAATTGGAATCTGGTTCAATAATCAGTATCTCTGATCTCCAAAGGGCTTTTTCTAAAGAGGGAGATTGTTAGTGCTGACGGGCAACATTTCAAGGCATTGTTTATTCCTTGTTATCCAACAGGTCAACATCAAATGTAGTCAAGGTGAACCCAGAGCTCTAAAATGATGACTGTGCATGGCTGGCTGAAAAAAAGAGAACAATGAAACAAAAAGACAAAGTACATTATAAATAGAAGGTACAAAAATAGGTTCACCGTGCGGAACAAAATTCTGAGCTGCAATCAAGGTTAATAACGTGGCAGTGACATTTTGAGCATCCACGATCACACTCCATGGAAGTTAAAAGCACGACTGCAGCGGAGGCAAAGCCCTGATGTTTATTGTTCCATGTTCCCTGACTTATTAAACGTTGAAGCTAGAAGAGGCCACAAAAATATCATGAATGAAAATTTCAGGAACTGTCCTTGTCAAACAGAACCTACACGAGCTGGTTTTAGCCCTGTGAAATATAAGTGTAGCCGTTTGTAGGGGGGGGGGAGGGGAGGGATGAAAGTTCTGCTTGAATCCAAAATACAATTACATTCCAAAAAGCAAGCCATAACTCTTGGAGAGGTCTCCCCAGCAGTTATTGTGCAGAATATCCTCAGGGGCAATATTCATCAAGCAGCATGCTGCATTCTCTCAAGAATTGCTTGGGGAAAGGGTCAAGTGGTCCACTGCCATGCTGTTTGAGCTCATCAGAGACATATTTAATTTAATTAAGGCTGTCACTGCTATTGATTTTGGCAGTTTCAATTACTGGACTGTTATGGCTTCTGGATCTACTGATCTGTGATGAGTCCTATCAGCATAGGCACACATGGAGGAAGAAGCCCTTTGTCTCCCTCAGATCCTGACACATCATGCCTCGAGCCATAACTTATTGCATTTATTCAGCCTAGCTCTCCTTCTACTTTTCATAATTAATTCATCATTAGACAGTCCTTTATTGTTTAATTTGTGCAGTTTTTAATCAAATTGGGCAGATTAATTGCAGCTAAATTTAAAAGCAAATGAAAAATATAGGCTTTTGAAAACTTGCTGTTCATTTTTTAGACAAGATAAAATGAAACACTTAAGATGTTGCGAGTGGCTTGAATAATAATTAGATCATACTAACAGCTTGGACATTTAAATAAAAGAGCAGATCATAGCTATTAGAAGCCACTCTAACGTCCTTATTCAATAAATACAAATTAAAATCTTTCACCATTTGATGGATATACTCAGTTCTTGGCCTATGTCCATTCAGGATTTTGTTTTTCAGGTCAGGTTTTCATGGATTTTTTTGTTAGATTAACATATTACTAAGGATAACAAACACAGATTAAAACCTTGAATAACGTTAATAAGAGATGTGTATTTTTATCCTGATTAAGACATTGATTCTGAAAAGTACAACTCACAAAATCTTTGCTTTTCAGCTGGAAAAGTCCTCATTCTTATTGAAATCTCACTCCATTAGACTTCACACATATGTGTGTGAGTGGATGTTCACACATACACACTATGTGTGATATGCTTTGTATCACTATTTTAAAAAAGCAACTTTCTACACATATACATACAACGGTAGTCAGTTTTAAAGTACTGCTTTTTCATGTACAGTACACTATGTACCTGCTCACTTTCGAGCATTTTCAAACTCTTGCAGAATAAGTTGCATGGTAGAGCAGTGCGCAATGCTTTACAGTACCAATGACCCAGGTTCAATTCCCGCTGCTGCCTGTAAGGATTTGTATGTTTCCTCCCATGACCATGTGGGTTTCCTCCAGGTGCTCCGGTTTCTTCCCAGAGTCCAAAGAGGTTCTGGTTGTTAGGTTGGTAGGTTAACTGCCCCATGATTAGGCTAGGGTTAAATCGGGGGTTGCTGAGTGGCACAGCTCAAAGGGCCTGAAGGGCCGAATCTGTGCAATATCTCAGTAAAAAATTAAAAATAACATACTCAGTTGTGGAAAGAGTTCAGATGAACAACAATTCATGTGACACCTTAATTCTCTAACAATTTCCATGAATATGACCTGGCCTGCTAAATATTTCCAACGTTTTCATTTTAATTTCAAATGCATGACTTTTTCACACACATGGTTCTCTTTATTGAGAATGTTTCATCCTTTTGTGCAGCACTGATAAGTATAACATAATGAGATTATCACACATAAATTATATCAATGCACTGGGTTTGCAAATGGGACTAGTTTTTTTAACATCATTTTTCACCATACAATGTATATTTCTACTGTATGCCTACAATTTCAGTGGTGTGGAATGGGTGGAGAATATGAAGGAATTACAAAAAGCAAAATCCTTGAGCATTTCTTTATTTCTTAGGTAAATAGAGAAATTATGAGAAAGCTATTTGACCCCTTACAGAAATACACAACATTCTTTTTTTTCTTAGCAGTTTGCATTATGATTGAAGAATAGTGCATAATATTTATCACATTTATGTTGCAATCAAGTAACATTATTATGTTGAATATTCATCCTACACATGCGTATTCAATAAAAAAATTCGATGCAACAAAGCAAATGAAGCAAGTGTTACATCCTTCAGAAACATTACTCATAGTATTATTCCCCATCACGACCAAAAAGTAGTTGTGTTGTTGATGGTGAAGAAGGTAACCTTAGGCTACAGTGATCTTGATGGGTCAATAGGATGAACAGAGAGATGGTAGATAAAGTTTAATCCTGATAATGGTGAGGTGATGCATTTTGGGAGGGAAGCTAGGACATACACAAAGAACAGTGGGGATCTTGGAATTGAAGGACTGTGACGTACATGTCCAGGGATCCTGAAAATACCAGTGTGTTTGAGAAGGCAGATATGAGAGCCAGCAGATGCTGGAATCTGAAGCAGAAAAAGAAGTTTCTGGAGTAACTCAGCAGAACAGGCAGCATCTGCCATCTGCCCATTTTCCTCCACGGATGTTACTTGATCCACTGAGCTCTTCAAACAGCTTGCTTTTTGCTTTTGTTGAGCAAGGAAACGGGATGCTTACTTTTATTAGCCAGGGCATAGAACATAGGAGTAGGAATCTTGTGCTACAGTTTATAAAACATTGGTTAAGCCACAGCTGGAGATCTGTGTGTATTTCTAGTCACCACACTCTATGAAGGAGATGATTTGCACCAGAGAGGACGCTGAGGAGATTCACCCTGATGTTGGCTGAAGTGGAGAATTTCAGTTGTGAGGAAAGACTGCATAAGTGGGTTTGTTTGCCATGAATAACCTGGAACACTTTGTTTGAATGTGGTGGAAATGGGTACTCTCACTACATTTAGGAAGTAACTACAGTCAAAGAGCAACCGAGTTACCAAGGCATGGAAGAGTATGGGTCCATTGCTGCACAATTGTACAAGGCATCACAGTGGCACAGCTAATAGGTTCACCAGCTCACTGTAAGATGGTGGCATGCATGGCCGCAGCAGCCTCCATGAGGCCAACCATAATGGTGATATTGTCTTTTTTAAACATCATTTTTACGCTCGCGACATACTCCATGCTCGGTGATTTTGCTTCTTATAATTCCTTCATATTCTCCAGCCATTCCACACCACTGAAATTGTAGGCACACAGTAGAAATGTACATTTTATGGTGAAAAATGATGTAAAATAAAGAAATATAAATACTGCAGGGCTACCCCATCGGCGAGTTGCTTGTTGGTAGAGAACTGGACCTGGTGTGGACCGTGCTGCTGCCTGCTACTGAGAGGCATCAGAGTCAGTGCATGAAAGCAGTGCGCAATCTAACAGTGAGCGATTGTCTTAGGAATTTTTCTTGTGAAGACAAGACCCTGTTGGACATGGTTAATGTGAAATGCTGCAAGTCTGGTTCACTGGTTTATTGGGGGGAGGGGAACCAACAGCAAGGACGATGCATGGCCTCAGTTGTAGCACAGACTAGGCATGATGACAAGGAGAGAGGCTTCAGAGTCACTGCTTAGAGGTGGTGTTGCGCGTCATGCATGCTGTCATTGATGCTGCCCTCCAGTGTATGCTCGGTGGAAGACAAGCCAGGTTGTGTTCGCCTGCAGTCTGCTGAGGACTTACTCTTGCTGACAACATTCATAGACTCTGGGACTTGGGCAATATTTTTTCTGTGATTGTATGCTTACTGCTATCTTATATGTGCTATATATGGATTGCGTCGTGTATGACTGTTTGTTTGATGTTTTGCACATTGGCCATGGAGGAACACTGTTTAGTTTGGCTGTATTCGCAAGTATTCACGCATGATTGAATGGCAATTAAACCTGAACTTGAACAACTCCAGCAATCTGGGTTCAATCTTGACCTCTGGCACTGTCAGTGTGGAGTTTACATGTTTTCCCTGTGAAGACATGGAGGTCCTCCAACTGGTCTGGTTTCATGGTACATCCCAAAAAGTTGCAGGCAAATAGGTTAATTGACCACTGTAAATTGAACCCAGTCTGTAGATAAGCGGTAAGAAATGAGAGGATTTAATGGGAACCTGGAGAGAATAAAATAAGTAAAGGTAGAATTAGCATAAAAATGCAAGCTTGTAGCTCAGCATGGACTCAAAATAACTGAAGGTCCTTTTCAGTCCTATACTTTCCATTCTTGTATGGCTATAGATCTGTTGGATTGAAGACACTGCTCCTCTGCTATATGACTCTGATTATACATTAAATCGCAATGTAACCTTTCCAGCCCCAGAGTCTTAACAGCAGGAGAGTTGAACAAGGGGGCTGGAACATGTTTGCCTAATTTGGGGTTTATTTGTAGCATTTCCTGAGGCCCGACATGGAGCATTGATACCTAATGATTGCAAGATTAAACATGAAGACTTCAGCTTTTGACAATTCACTTTATTATGAAGGAACATTGTGCTAACATCTGTTCTGTCTTACAGAAGAGATGTTAAACCGAGCCTTTTGGATGGACATGAAAGATCATATGGTACTAGTCCAAGAAGGACTAGGCAATTATTTACCTCTCAACAATTTACCCATTAATCATCTCAGCGCAATTAATGTGATATTTTTGTTTGCTAATTAGTTTGTACATTTGAAACACCACTGCAGTACAAACATAATTAATTTTTCTATAATATTCTTTGCATCATCATAAGTATTTGAAAGGAACTATCAAAATGTAAGTTCTTTCTTTTGTGGTGTAGTCCCAATAATCTACCAGCCTCAGGTACACAAGACAATAGCAACTCCTTGTCTTCAAAGGGCAGAAATTAATGTGTAGATGATACTCTTAAAGGTTGCCTCTGCTATTTAAAGGAATTTTTGATTGTTTCAGTCATCTGCAGCAAAATGAATGGGGATGTAAAGGGCCTACATTTGTTGAAGTGAAAAATAAAGGAGTTAATTTAATTAGGTTTTACAAAGTATTTGTCTAATTGGGAACTGTATGTCCTCTTTAGTACAAAGTGGCAATTAGCCAAAGGCCAAGGAAGAGATGAAAACAAGGGTTAATTTTGCTGGGGTTGTGGGTCAAATCAATCCCACAAGCCTCTGCCAGACATAAAGCAACCTTCCACCTTTCATTCCTGGCACTTTGGAGCAAATAACTTAACAGCAAGATTAGAGTCCACAGTATTTTAGTCAAGCGGATTCACCCATCAGGTTAGCAGATATACAGAAGTAAAATTTGTTGCACTTACCTTGTATTATACAAAGAACACTCTTGATCAGGATAGTTTGATTAATGTGAGGCAGTGTTAATATAGGTGAAGATGTATTTCAAAAGAATGTTTAAAAAATAGAGAGAGCTGCTGATATACCACATGAGAGAGATAGTTGGATGAAGTCATTAATAGCAGGGATTTTTCCAAATGCTTTATCATGAGATGCTTCCATCTCTGCAACTTCAGTTGCATAATACAAGTCGAAATCCATTTTATTGTCAAATGTACAAGGATATGTAAGGTTAGTGAAAAACTTACACTCATAGCAGCATCACCGACACATTGTATCAGAAACACAAGATTCACAAGAAAAACATAAATTATACGTATATATGTAAGAATTATCATACAATTATTATTAAGATTATTATACAATTCAAACAGGAAAGCCTAGAGTAGTGCAAAATGGTCAAAGTGTTGCTCTACTGAGACAGTGATTAGGGTTGTACAGGCCGGTTCAAGGACTGAATGGCTGAAGGGAAGTAGCTGGTTTTGAACCTGTTGCTGTGAGACTTTAGGCTTCTATACCTCTGCCCAGTGGTAGCTGAGAGAAGGTAGTCCAGTCCAGATGGTGGGGTTCTTTGTTAAGCAGATGTTGCCTTCTTGAGGATCTGCCTCTTGTGGTTAATTCTGATGGTGAGAAGGGATGAGTCAGTGATATTCAGGCTGAGTTCATGATGCTTTGCCATTCCTTATGCCCCTATGCTTTTGAATTGCCATGTCCGACCATAATTTTTCATTATACACTTGAACCCTAGTTAGTACATAACCCCACATAGAGGGCTGATTTGTTATAAAGCTCTCAGCCCTCCATTCTGAATACTATCAGGTTTGTAAAAAAATATCTCTACTTGGGTTACACACTGCTATGTTTGCAATCTGGCACAAAATTTTGCTCTCCCCATTACCGCATGTTGCTGTCCTGTCTAGGTAGTGGAGGTCCAGCTGAACCCCTGCTCTCCCATGGACTGTGCACTGCTGTGCCAGGAGTCTGCTGTGAAACCCTGCTCTCTGGTGGTGCTCCCACAGCAATAAATCATCAGCTGTGAAGAGGCTGCCTCTGTTGATTGGTGTTGGGTAGGCAGTGGTGGGCCATGCAGTTGTACCCGGCCTTTCCAATCTGGCCGCATACTCAGGTGTGGGGTTCAGGGTTGAGGCACTCAGGCCAGGGCAGTGAGTAACAAGCTCAGTGATGATCACTGTTTGTTACCATGGGGAAACCAATGGGCTGGGGAGATCCGTGCAGCCAAATGAAGATAAAAAGAGGCGGCAGCTTCCATCACATCCAACAAGAGAGCCATTGTAGAATCCAGGCCATCCATTGACTCATGGAGCGATCACGAGCAGTCCCCAGTAATGGTCTATGCTTACCATCCAGGATGCTCCCAAAACCCTGAGATTCATCTCCTCTCAGGCAGCCACAAAACAAAGAAACCCAATAGCTCCTATTTTTAAAAAGACCGTCAAACACCCTATGTGCAGAAAAAAACAAATAGTGCAAACGATAAAAGTAAGCAAATAACACTCAGGACTGAAGTTCATGAAGGTGAGTCCACAACCATAAAGCCAGTCACAGCAAATCAGGAGCCCGTTAGTTGCAGGCCACAGCCTCAGTTCAGCACGAAGCCAAGTAAACTTTGCCGAGCAGTGAGATGAACACCAGCCCGGCCCCGATATCCAAATCTCAGGTCATTCTTTGCTCTCGGACCCGGGCCTGCCATTTTGATATGTTCAAAGTCCCGCTGCCTTGATTTGGCCAGGACCCGACCTTTCCAATCTGGCCCAGTATTTAAATCGGCCAAGCAGCTGGTCATTCCTCCCTCTGGGGCCCAGACACCACCGGCTTGATTCAGTCCATGCACGCCACCCCAAACCATCATGCACCTTCGAGACTTAAGTTCATACTGCAAAACTGCCAAGTTGTACAGCTGGCTCAAAAGCTCAACTCCAAAAAGGAATTTGCAAGCTGTTGATTGCAGTGATTGTTTTTGAGAAAAAGTGTGAGTAACAGACCTATGTGTAAATATCACCGATAGCTTGTCCTGGTGCAGCCAAGTAGATACTATAGTGCTACGGCCAAGAGCAGCTCAACTTCCTCAGAATGCCAGTGAAATCTGGCATGTCCCCAAAGATCAAGTTCTATAGATACTGTATGCCATAGAAGGCATCACGTCTGGTTTCATTCGACGTTTCAGTCCAAGACCCTTCGTCTCGGCCTGAAACTTCGACTGCACCTCTTCCTAGAGATGCTGCCTGGCCTGCTGCATTCACCAGCAACTTTGATGTGTGTTGCTTGAATTTCCAGCATCTGCAGAATTCCTGTTGTTTACATCTGTTTTCATCACAGCTTGGTATAGCAACTGCTCTGCAAACAACATGAGAAATTGCAGTGAATTGTCAATGCAGCCCAGTCTATCATTAAAACCAGCCTCCTCTCCATTGACTCTGTCTGCACTTCACTGCCTTGGGAACACAGCCAACATTATCAAGGACCCCCTCCCATCCTGGACATCTCTTCTCACCTATTCCTTCAGAAAGAAGATTTAATAAATCTTGAAAACATGTATTACCAGGCTCAAGGATAGCTTCTGTCCCACTGTTATAAGACTCTGAACAGACATCTTATACGATAGAGATAACTCCTGATTTCCCAATGTACCACACACTGTCTGTAACCTTAACACAGTATTCTATGTTCTGTTTCATTGTCCTTTTGTACTACCTTAATGTACTAATGTACAGAATGAGCTGTCTGGATCGCATGCAAACAAAAGCTTTTTATTGTATCTTGGTACCTGTGATGATAATAATAAACCAATTACTCTTAAGAATCCTTAGCTCTGCATAAATGATTCTGAAATCGTCAGCCAAACAATTCAGTTTAAGACAATTCAGGATTGGCAGTAAATTCTGATCTGGCTAATGATGCCCATATCCCTCCCAAACCATCAGAATAGACATTTCTCTATAATGAAACCTTTGTATAAGCATTCCCCAAAGTCAATGACAATTACTACAATAACTCTGCTGATTGTGCGTCTCCCATTGCAGCAGTACTTTGCAGCTGTATTGGAGAGCATACTGACATGAGGAGCCAGGGATGCAGAAGGGAATCCTTCTGCCCTAACCTCTATCCCAGGCACTTGAGAGGGTTTAGAAAAGTTTTACAAGAACTGGGATGAGGGACCACAGTTACAGTGATAGATTACAGCAGCTAAGATTACTTCCTTTAGTGAAGAGGGGTCTGGATAGAGTGGATAGTGGAAAGCTGTTTCTATTGGAAGAGCTGAAAACTAGAAATGACAGATATAATATAAATGGGAAGTGTGGTTGGAACTGAAACACATGGCTTGCAGGTGGAGGCATGTTCAGTTTTCATATTCAAGTGAGTATTGAATAAATGTACCATGAGAAAAGATTTGCATGGTTATGGAGAAGGGCTGGGATGGAACTAATCATTTGTCCTGGTAGTGAAATGGTGCAGATACAATGGGCTGAATGGCCTCATCAAACAATTCTGTCCCTCTAGGGTCTGGAAAATATTTGGCAGTTCCCCTTTAGGATGAAAACATGATGGATACTCCCCTTGATATTAAACTCGTGATAGGTACCTCCTGAACACATGGCATTCAGCAGCAGAAACTTTGATGATCCACAATCAGCAGAAGACAGAGAACATGGAAATTCTTCTGCTGAGGAAAGACTCCACGTTGTTAAGAGGAGTGTTCAGAGTTTATTCCTTCATGACTAGTGTGCCTAAGTGACTTATCTGAATCAGCAAATTGTGGGCATTCAGAGATCTGCTGTGACTGTCAAAATCTTCTGATGAGGGAGCTGGGAGTCAGGAAGACCATAGCATTGGCAGAGAGTGCAGTCTATGAGTGAGAGAATTGCTGAAATACAACATATTGTGACTTTGGAAAACATAACCATGCAGAGATCATATTTATCAAAGAGATGCAGTTAGGATGTGGATTTCTCTGAAGATTCTCTGGGAACAGGCTGTCCTGAGAAAGGCATGACTTAGCCAGTGATATCACAAATGAGATGCCCATGGGATGAGTATGTCAGCAGCTAAATGGTGGATAAATCACTTCCTGTGAAGAATTTGAAGCCTTTGGTTTTTTCTGAAGGACCTCAGTCAGGTTTCCTGAAGTCTTCAGAACATCCCATTAAATCAAGAACGAAGTAACAAAACAGCACAATCTAACCTTGTAAAAAATCATGAAGGGCATCGGTAGAGTGAATTCACACAATATCTTTTTCCCAGAGAAACAAAATTTTTTCAGCGGTTTGAACAGGGCACAACCGTGCAAGCACATGGAGGTCAGCCAGTGAGAACAGTGGGAAGAGTTTAAAAGGAAGACAGATTTACAGAGCAGGCGACGGAGTAGTGGGAGACAGAGTAGGAAGGCTTTGGCTCAATGAGTCTAAGGCGGTAGGGGTCGAGGCCAGGTAGGTTGACTGTTTAAAATAAAGACAAACTATGTGTGTGAGGCTGGTTTTCTGTGCTGTGTGTCAGACTCCCGGCCTCCCGGATGACCACATCTGCACCAGGTGTGTTGAGCTCCAGCTCCTTAGGGACCGCGTTAGGGAACTGGAGATGCAGCTCAATGACCTTCGTCTGGTCAGGAAAAGTGAGGAGGTGATAGAGAGGAGCTATAGGTAAGTAGTCACCCTGGGACCACAGGAGACGGAGAAGTGGGTAACAGTCAGGAGAGGGAAGGGCAAGAAGCAGATACTAGAGAGTACCCCAGTGGCTGTTCCCCTTAACAATAAGTACTCCTGCTTGAGTACTGTTGGGGGGGGGAACGGCCTACCTGGGGGAAGAAACAGTGGTGGTGCCTCTGGCACAGAGTCAGGCCCTGTGGCTCAGAAGGGTAGGGAAAGGAAGAGGATGGCAGCAGTGATAGGGGACTCTATAGTTAGGGGGTCAGACAGGCGATTCTGTGGATGCAGGAAAGAAACATGGATCGTAGTTTGCCTGCAACACACATCAAAATTGCTGGTGAATGCAGCAGTCCAGGCAGCATCTCTAGGAAGAGGTACAGTCAACGTTTTGGGCCGAGACCTTTCGTCAGGACTAACTGAAGGAAGAGCTAGTAAGAGATTTGAAAGTGGGAGGGGGAGGGGGAGATCCAAAATGATAGGAGAAGACAGGAGGGGGAGGGATGGAGCCAAGAGCTGGACAGTTGATTGGCAAAGGGGATATGAGAGGATCATGGGACAGGAGGCCCAGGGAGAAGGAAAAGGGGGAGAGGGGAAAAAAAACAGAGGATGGGCAAGGAGTATAGTCAGAGGGACAGAGAGAGAGAAAGGATAGAGAGAGAGAAAGAATCTGTGTATATAAATAAATAACAGATGGGGTACGAGGGGGAGGTGGGGCATTAGCGGGAGGCCATCAGGTTTGCCTCCCAGGTGCTAGGGTCCGGGATGACTTGAAGTGGGAAGGAGAACAGCCAGAGGTTGTGGTACATATTGGTACCAACGACGTAGGTAGAAAAAGGGAGGAGATCCTGAAAACAGACTGATGTGAAGTTGAGAAGCAGGACCTCAAAGGTAGTAATCTCTGAATTACTGCCTGTGCCACGTGACAGTGAGTATAGGAATAGAATGAGGTGGAGGATAAATGTGTGGCTGAGAGGTTGGAGCAGGGGGCAGGGATTCAGATTTCTGGATCATTGGGACCCCTTCTGGAGCAGGTATGACCTGTCCAAAAAGGATGGGTTGCACTTGAATCCGAGGGGGACCAATACCCTGGCACGAAGGTTTGCTAAGGCTATCGGGGAGAGTTTAAACTAGAATTGCCAGTGGGGTGGGAACCAAACTGAAGAGACGGAGGAAAGGGAGGTTGGCTCACAAATAGAGAAAGCTTGTAGACAGTGCAAAAGGGAGGATAGGTAGGTGATAGAGAAGGGACGCACTCAGACCGATGGTTTGAGATGTGTCTATTTTAATGTGAAGAGGATTACGAATAAAGCGGATGAGCTTAGAGCATGGATCAGCACTTGGAACTATTATGTTGTGGCCATTACAGAGACTTGGGTGGTGTAGGGGCAGGAATGGCTAGTTCAAGTGCCAGGATTTAGATGTTTCAGAAAGGATAGGGAGGGAGGCAAAAGAGGTGGGGGTGTGACACTGCTGATCAGAGATAATGTCACGGTTGCAGAAAAGGAGAAAGTCATGGAGGGATTGTCTACGGAGTCTCTGTGGGTGGAAGTTAGAAATAGGAAGGAGTCAATAGCTCTGCTGGGTGTTTTTTATAGACCATCCAATAGTAACAGGGACATTGAGGAGCAGATAGGGAGACAGATTCTGGAAAGGAGTAATAATAACAGGGTTGTTGTGGTGGGAGATTTTAAATTCCCAAATATTGATTGGCATCTCCCTAGTGTGAGGAGTTTAGATGGGGAAGAGTTTGTTAGGTGTATTCAGGAAGGTTTCTTGACACAATATGCAGATAAGGAGAGGCTGTACTCGATCTGGCATTGGGAAATGAACCTGGTCAGGTGTCAGGTCTCTCAGTGGGAGAGCATTCTGGATCTAGTGATCACAATTCTATCTCCTTTAACATAGCATTGGAGAGGAATAGGAACAGACAAGTTATGGCATCATTTAAATGGAGTAAGGGGAAATATGAGGCTATCAGGCAGGAACTTGGAAGCATTATTTGGAAACAGATTTTCTCATGGAAACGTACGGAAGAAATGTGGCAAATGTTCAGGGGATATTTGTGTAGGGTTCTGAGTAGGTGTGTTCCAATGAGACATGGAAAGGACGGTAGGGTACAAGTTTCATGGTGCACAAAGGCTGTTATAAATCTAGTCAAGAAGAAAAGAAGAGCTTACGAAAGTTTCAAAAAACTAGGTAATGATAGGAATCTAGAAGATTTTAAGGCTAGCAGGAAGGAGTTTAAGAATGAAATTAGGAGAGCCAGAAAGGGCCATGAGAAGACCTCGGTAGACAGGATTAAGGAAAACCCCAAGGCATTCTACAAGTATGTTAAGAGCAAGAAGATAAGATGTGACAGAATAGGATCTATCAAGTGCGACAGTGGAAAAGTGTGTATGGAACCGGAGGAAATAGCGGAGGTTCTTAATGAATACTTTGCTTCAGTATTCACTACAGAAGAGGTTCTTGGCGATTGTACGGATGACTTGCAGTGGACTGAAAAGCTTGAGCATGTAGATATTAAGGAAAAGGATGTGTTAGAGCTTAAGGAAAGCATCAAGTTGTATAAGTCACCGGGACCGGATGGGATGTACCCCAGGCTACTGTGGAGATTGCTAAACTTCTGACAATGATCTTTGCATCATCAATAAGGATGGGAGAGGTTCCGGAGGATTGCAAGGTTGCGGATGCTGTTCCATTATTCAAGAAAGGGAGTAGGGATATCGCAGGAAATTATAGGCCAGTGTGTTGGTGTGTCGGTAAGTTGATGGAGAAGATCCTGAGAAGCAGTATTTATGAACATTTGCAGAGGCATATGATTAGGAATAGTCAGCATGGCTTTGTCAAAGGCAGGTCATGTCTTACGAGCCCGACTGAATTTTTTGAAAATGTGACTAAACACATTGATGAAGGTAGAGCAGTCGTGTATATGGATTTTAGCAAGGCATTTGATAAGGTACCTCATGCAAGGATTATTGAGAAAGTAAGGAGGCATGGGATCCAAGGGGACATTGCTTTGTGGATTTAGAACTGGCTTGCCCACAGAAGGCAAAAAGTGGTTGTAGATGTGTCATATTCTGCATGGAGGTCAATGACCAGTGGTGTGCCTCACGGATCTGTTCTGGGACCCCTACTCTAATGGATAGCTTAGACAGCAAATGGGATTACCTTAGATGGCATGTTGGTCAGTGCAGGCAAGTTGGGCCAAGGGCTGTTTTCATGCTGTATAACTCAGCTGATCTGTCACTATTCAATGAAGATTGTAAGTAGCAGCCTCCTGCCTCCACAATAGGCTTATCTGGGCCGAAACAAGCATCAAGTGTATTTGTGTTATCATTAGCAGAGCATCTACTGCAGGGAGAAAGTTGATTGTGCAAGTATGGATTGTTCTGCAATTCCCAACCAACTCCTGAAAAACTCTTTTTGTTTGCACAGACCAAGCATTAAAAACATGGCAATTGGGTCCAATTTCTCAGCACCAGAGGAGAATATGCCTGGCTGCCACTGAAGAGAGCAGAATATGTTTGACATTAATTCCTTGCAAGTGGTTCTCGAAAGGAGCAGGTAGACAATGAACAATTTGCTGACTTCTTCCTTAATACCAGCCACTGCAACATTGAAATGGTAACTCTCATAGGTATTGAGTTACCTATGAGAGTTACAGGATGAAAGATCACAGAAGACACACAAAAAATCTCCACCCTACTTTTCTGCCAGACATAACTTGTTCCACTTGCATACCTTCAGGCATAGTGACTGGAAACAACATTAAATATTACTAAAACCAAGTTAAGGATGTAGAAAAGAACTTGGAGCTCTGAATTTGTCCTTATCAAAACTAAACAAAGATTTTAACCACGCTGGTTGAGTAAAGTACTTTTCATCCCAACAACCTAGCAAAGAGAAGATTCAACAACAACTGCTATTAATACAGAATAGGATGCAGGGGATAGTCCAGAACAACAAGTTGGAAGAAGGCACTTAATATTCAGAACCAACAACTTGTGGTAAACCATCTACTGCATTGATTTTTGTGGTTTGGACACGACACGGCATCAGAAGCTGAGGCAATTCAGACTGTGACACATCTCGTCCAGTCATCAAATGCCTGCAGAACTAGTCAGCAATCTGAATGACACATTGTTGTAGCAGATGCCAAACCTCAGCTTGTTCCTCATTCTTGGACCCGGGCCTTGCAGCTTTGATATGCTCTCAGGACCGGGCCCAGCCACCTTGACTCTGCCTTGCCTTGAGATAGTGATTAGGGTTGTGCAAGTTGTTTCAAGAAGCAAAGAAGAACAAGGACTGATTCGATGAAAACAACCAGGAAATCCAAGAAATGCTGGCGAAGAAGAGATCCACCTATCAGGCGCACCTTGCTCAGCCATCTTGTCCTGATAAGAAAGCAGTCTTCCGCCTTGCATGCAGCAACCTCCAGCGCAAGTTTCGAGAGATTTGGAACGTGTGGTGGACAAACTTCGCAAAGAGAACTCAGCCTTGTGCAGACACCGGTGACTACAGAAGGTTTTATGAAGCCCTGAGAGAGGTGTACAGCCCTTTGCAACAGGCCCAGAGTCCCTTGCACAGTGCAGATAGTCAGGTGTTCTTCACAGAGAAGGCGTCGATCCTGAACTGCTGGTCAGAACATTTCCAGACTCTCTTCAGTGCCAACCGCATGGTCCAAGACTCAGCAATTCATCGCATCCCACAACAGCCAGAGAAAACAGAACTGGACAAGATTCCAAACCTAGAAGAGACAGTCAAGGCCATAGAGCAGCTGAAAAGTGGCAAGGCAGCGGGAGTTGATGGAATCCCACCTGAGATTTGGAAGCGTGGGGGCCCAGCATTACACACTAAACTCCATGAGTTTTTGTCTGCTGCTGGGAACAAGGTAAACTACCACAGGACCTCTGTGATGCAGTCATCATTACCCTGTATAAGAGCAAGGGGGAAAAGTCCGACTGCTCCAACTACTGGGGGATAACTTTGTTCTCTATTGCAGGAAAAATCCTCGCAAGAGTACTCCTGAACAGATTGGTGCCCATCATTGCAGAAGAACTCCTCCCAGAGAGTCAGTGTGGCTTCAGAGCCAACAGGAGCACCACCGACATGGTTTTTGTTCTCAGGCAGCTCCAAGAGAAATGTAGGGAACAGAAAAAGGGATTGTACCTTACCAAGGCGTTCGACACCGTGAGCACGGAAGGTCTGTGGCAAATCATGGAACGACTGGGATGCCCGCCAAAGTTCCTCAGCATGGTCATCCAGCGACATGAAGATCAGCGTGGCCAAGTCAAACTCAACAACAACCTCTCAGAACCCTTCCCAATAGGCAACGGAGTAAAGCAAGGCTGCATCCTCATGCTGACTCTCTTCACCACCTTCCTCAGCATGATGCTCGAAAGGGCCACAAAAGACCTTGATAACGAGGATGGTGTCTACATCCGATACTGCACTGACAGCAGCCTGTTCAACCTGAGGCGACTACAGTCTCACACCAAGACACTGGAGCAACTCATCCGAGAGCTACTCTTCGCCGATGATGCTGCCCTTGTTGCCCACACAGAGACAGCCCTGCAGCATATAACATCCTGCCTTGCAGAGGCTGCCGAGCTCTTTGGACTGGAAGTCAGCTTGAAGAAGACAGAAGTTCTCCATTAGCCCACACCTCAGAAAGATTACCACCCTCCCCGCATCACCATCAGTGAGGTAGAGCTGAAGACAGTCCTCCAGTTCAGCTACCTGGGGTGCACCATCTCGTCAGATGCCAAGATCGACAAAGAGATTGACAACAGGCTGGCAAAGGCAAACAGCGCATTCGGTAGGCTGGACAAAAGAGTCTGGAACAACAAGCATTTGAAGAAAGACACAAAGATCAGCATGTACAGAGCCATTGTACTGACCACCCTCCTGTATGGCTCCGAGTTGTGGGTCACCTACCGTCACCACCTATGACTCCTTGAGCGTTTCCACCAGCGCTGCCTCGGCACCATCCTCAACATCCACTGGAGTGACTTCGTCACCAACATCGAAGTCCTCGAACAGGTGGAGGTCACCAGCATCGAGGCCATGCTGTTGAAGACACAGCTGCGCTGGGCAGAGCACGTCTCCAGGATGGAGGATCATGGCCTGCCCAAGATTGTGCTGTATGGCAAACTCTCCACTGGCTACCGTGACAGAGGGGCATCGAAGAAGAGGTACAAGGACTCTCTGAAGAAATCCCTTGGTGCCTGTCACATTGACCATCGCCAATGGTCTAATCTAGCCTCTGATCGCGAGGCCTGGTGACATACCATTTACCAGTCTGTCTCCTCCTTTAAGAACGCACGCAGGGCTGGCATTGAGGACAAGAGGAGAAGGAGAAAGAACCGTGACATAGCAGCACCAAACCCAGAACAGAATTTCCCTTGCAGTTGCTGTGGCCGGGCCTACCTGTCCCGTAATGGCCTAGTCAGCCACTAGCGAGCCTGCAGCAGACGTGGGCAACCCCCTTCTTAAATCTTCACTTGCGAAGCCAAGCCATGACTGACTGACTGACTGATGATGTAGTGAGTCAATATATTCTCCACCACACATTCATAGAAGTTTGTCAAAGTTTTAAATGCCCATCTCAGAAAGACTATTGCTCTAATTATAGAAACTATATCAGCACTGCAGCTGCAACGTTAAGGATGAGTGTGATAATTAATAAAAGCCACTGCCCTTCTTGGTTCAGTATGGTTGAAAATTCAGTTTGCTTGGACGGTCAAGGAGCTCAAGTGTCATTTAGGATAGAGAAGTTCAGTTAACCAGCATCTAAGCTCTCCATCTCCTTGCATTGGGAATGTGTGGTGGCACAGTAATAACCCTATTTTGGTTGTACCTCACTTATAACAAGGTTGAGAAGCATTTTCATGTGAACACATTCCTTCATCTAAGTCAGAATTGTGCACATCTGTGGTGTGAATTAAAGCACAATAACTTAACAGATCGTAGATCATTGTGTTCCTCCTCCTTCCGTGTCATCTTTCAGCAACTGCTATGTTGCTGCTTTATCAGTTAGTAGATCTGTTCTGCATCTGTGTAATAAATTACTGTCTTCTAAGCAGTTCAGTTTAGAATTTTGTGGAGAATGATAATAGCTATTCTTAGGCCAAGTAATGCTGACTATTTGGTGGTGCATCCTGTGTTAAAATTGGAGCTGAGATGTTGATAGCCAAAAATGCAATGAAGTGCAGGTGTAGTTAAGTGTCAGATTTTTCTACTCCCTATATTATCAGGAATATTGGCTTGATACCTACCTTTATTTTGATGTATTGAACACAGCCATTTATGTATGGCAGACTGTATATCAGGTAAATACAAATTGCACAAATATAGCCTTGACATAACACAGCTGAATAACCTCAATGGATGCTGCTGGAGACTGATAATACAAAAAGGAGAGCTCCTGGATGTCCTAACCTTGCATGAGGCTCACATAATTTACCTGTTTGTGGACTGTTGTGCCTTAAAATTGCCCTATTGTTTTAAATATTAAAACCACTTTTGAACTGCTCCCCAAAAGCCTTCACAGTTTGTTGGCCCTTTCCTAATAATTGTAGAATTGTTGGTTTCTACGTATTAAAACTTTCCTTAAGCAAGTCTGCCATTGATTCAATATTACACCAAATTCTGCATATTTTTTGCCTTTGGTCTGTAATAGCTTGAATTAAAACAGAGTATCTTTACACATTGTGGTGTTTGTTCTGAAGAAGGTCCCTCAGGACCTGAGATTACTTGCTTCTCGTCCAGTTTCATGGGTTCTGTGGTTGCGGACAGTTCCACAGATGGGACAGGAGATGCCTGGTGGGACAGGCAAGTGAGTAACATGTAAGGTGATGCCACTTTCAAACAGCTTCCTTTCTGTGCGATTCATCTTCATGCTGCATTGCTTTAGGAAGGCTAATAGTCTCATCAAGGCTACTTGCCCCTGGCCATTCTCTTTTCTCTTCTACCATCTGGGAGAAGATACAAGAATTCAAAATTCCAGTTAATATCCTAAGGACAGTTATTTTCACACTGTTGTTGCTGCATGAATGAAATCACTGTTGCTTTTACTCCAAGTTTCTCCAACTCGGGAATCGGCAGCAAACTCTCTCCCACCATCGAGAGAAAGAAAGAG
This sequence comes from Mobula birostris, assembly GCF_030028105.1. Classification (NCBI taxonomy): domain Eukaryota; kingdom Metazoa; phylum Chordata; class Chondrichthyes; order Myliobatiformes; family Myliobatidae; genus Mobula; species Mobula birostris. The sequence goes on from NC_092373.1 coordinate 156,665,412, forward strand.
AGAGTGAGATTGCCTGAGTACAGAGGCCTCCAACGGCCTCATCCACTGCTACTATGTTCTGTTCCGCTCTCCCGCAACATCACATTTGGCAACACCAGCATGGAATCAGCCCACCCACAGGGCCGCAAGGTGCACACCTCCCAGGCCGCATCCTGGGAATATCGAGAAACAGCCTGTCAGTGAGCTCAGTGAGCCACTGCTGTAAAGAACCAAAGTAGATCACGGACTCCGACAGAACCCCATCCACCTTGAAAAGGAAAAAAGAGACATTAAAGTGAAGAAACTAAAGCTGTTTTGCAGATGAGCCCAAAGAAGCCACCCTCCTGTGACATCTTATCTCCTTCGAATAGTAGTGCTGCTACATTCTCAGACTCTTAATTCTACCTTTAATTATTAAGTCTGTTTTTGTCACTGTAGCAATACTTTTCTGTACTACTCAGTTTTCACTGCAATCTTTGCATCATTCTGTTGATTTGAGCTTTCTGCCTCATGTTTACCATATATACTGAGCCTCATGCACCCTGGTGGATAGGTTACTCCACACTTTAAGAAGGGAGGAAGGCAAAAGAAAGGAAATTATAGGGCAGTCAGTCTAACCTCAGTGGTTGGGAAAGTGTTGGAGTCCATTATTAAAGATGTTTTGGAGTACTTGGTGATTGATGATAAAATAAGTCAAAGTCAGCATGACTTCTGTGAAGGGAAATCTTGCCTGAAAAATCTGTTTGAGTTCTTCGAGGAAGTTACAAGCTGGGTGGATGAAGGAGGGATGGTGGATGTCATTTACTTGGATTTTCAGAAAGCATTTGATAAGGCCCACACTTGAGGCTATGGTGTTACAGGAAAGATACTGACATGGATAGTGGAATGGCTGTCAAGCAGGAGGCAGTGAGGGGGAATAAAGAGGGCCTTTTCTGGTTGGCTTCCAGTGACTAGTAGGTATTACTCAGGGGTCAGTACTGAAACTGCTATCGGGAATGCAAAGTTGGCATTCATTTCAAAGGAATGGAATAGAAAAACAATGAGATAATGTCGAGGCTTTATAAGGCACTAGCCACACTGCACTTGGAGTATTGTCAACAGTTTTGGGCCCCATATCTCAGAAAGGATGTGTTATCCTTGGAGAGTGTCCAGGGGAGGTTCATGAGGATGATTCTGGGAATGAAGGGATTAACACATGAGGAGCATTTGGCAGCTTTGGGCCTGTACTCACTGGAATTTAGAAGAATTTGGGGGGATTGGGGGGGATCTCATTGAAACCTACTGAATGTTGAAAGGACTAGATAAGGTAGATGTGGAGAGGATTTTTCCTATGGTGGGGGTTTCCAGAACTAGATAGGCACAGCCTCAGAATTGAGGGGCAACCCTTCAGAACAGAGGTAAGGAGGAACTTTTTCAGCCGGAGAGTAGTGAATCTGTGGAATGCTCTGCCACAGACTGCGGTGGAGGCCAAGGCTGTGGGTATAGTTAAAATGTAAATTAATGGTTTCCTGAGAGGTCAGGGCATCAAAGATTATGGTGAGAAGGCAGGTGTATGGGATCCGGGACCAGCCACGATGGAATGGTGAAGCAGACTCGATGGGCTGAAAGGCTTAATTCTGCTCCTATGTCTTATGTTCTTATGATTTTGTGGATATGGCAATAAATTATTCTGAATCTGTATTCTCGTAATGCATGGCCATGAGGTTCTCAATAAATGTACAGCTCTTGCTGAAATAACCATCAAGCAACAACTACTTAGGTTCCTTTGCAATTTTATTTCCGTTTTTCAAGGAGTCCCTTGTGGTCTGACCTAACTGATATTCCTCCTTTGAGCAATACCTTAAGAATCTCTATTTACTGTGCTTCACTCTGCTCATTGTTCACATGGATCTGACGAACTGACACATCCTCAAACTTATCAATAGGAAGCTAACCAGGAAATAACTTGCTATATGAAATAATTTGAAACATTCCAACAATACGATGCTAATATAAATTTAAGCAACTATCTTGCCAAACCACAATACAATGTGAAGTCAGGCAGCTTGAAGAGAGGCATTTATTAATTACTTTCTTTTTAAATCTTTTTATTGAATTAGTACACAAAAGATAAAATATATAGCAACCAATACATTGTTAAAATATAAATATACAAGTAATATTAATACAAAAAACAATGCAAACAATGTAAGATAGTTATAAAATAACAAGGTACTATAGTTGTATACTAATTTTCCATATATATCGATAAAGGAGAAAAAAAAAACCCAGAAACCGTCCCCCCAAAAAAACCCACCATGCAACTAACCTACAAAACAAAGCAATGGGCTAACTAGGTACGAGGCATTTATTAATTAAAGAGAATATTTTTTTTCTCTGATGTCCCGAACAAAGAACTTACTTATCTTGCAGAATGTAATTGCTGTCAATCAAAATAGCGGCGAGAGTAGACTTAACTCAATATTAAAACAATGATAGAAAACAGTTATTTGCACAAAGGGTGATGAAAATCTGCAATTCTCTTCTCCAATCCCACCATCTCAGGAAAATTAAGTCAGGGAGCACAAGAGATTCTGCAGATGCTGAAAATCCAGAGCAACATTGAAAATGCTGGAGGAACTTAGCAGGTCAGGCAGCATCTATGGAGAGGAATAAAAAGTTAGTGTTTCAGGCCGAGACTCTTCATCAGGATGGGAAAAGCTTTAAGCACCTTGGATCCAAGGTGTCAAAATGGCAACAGAACTGATCATCACTATTTAGCTGACTTAGTCGAACAGGCTTAAGAGGCTAAGTGTTTCATTGATACTCCTGCATTCTGAATTTGTTGGAAATCTACTTCTTCTTCCTTAAAGAAGTTAAACTTGAGCTTATTTCGTGACACATTGCCATAGTCTTTACCTCTGCAGCCTCAATGAAACCCACCTTTCAAACTTGATGCTGATCCATTACTGTTGGATGAATGCTTTTTTTCTCTCTCATTAATACTGCTTAAGTGGCTCATTAGCTGCCTGAGAAGTGTGAAAGGACTGTTATTGCAGGTATGCGGTGATTGGCTAGCTTACTATCACTCCCACTAATAAATTTGTGTTCCCAAAATCACTCATAATAAAACTATTCTAATCACTCTTTGATTGGCTGGGATTACGTTCTATGCAAAAGAAGGGTCATTAATTCTTTATTCATAAGTGAGAGAAAGATACCTTCCCTCATTGTCATATTACCAGTTTAATCACTGCATGTTCTAATAGTCCTAATTTCTCTCCCTATTTTTTTCTCTGTTGTTGATTCTTACCACAGATGGTAGCAAATGCAGGAACCGAGGTTGTGAAATAGCAGGGAATTTCATGACATTATAGCATTACAATATTACATGTAAGTTTCCGATGTCATTGCAAAACCTACAGAAGACATCAAAACAACAAAGGCTGTTTTCTTGGAAGAACCTATTGCCTAATCAGCCATAAAATTCAGTCCGAAGTATAATCACTCCATTGATCACTAGAGCCTTGTTCAAGACTAACCACCGTGAAAACGTATGTTTATGAATGTTGCATATACATTTGGAATCTATTCCTGATCTGAGCTAATGTGGGGATTCAATTAAGAAAATGAAAGAGATTCTAAATAAAGTTAATTTGTTATTTATAATATTGATTAATCAAAGATATGATAAAAAAGAGAGTAGTACATGTTTAGAATTTAATTGTACTGTAAACAGATGTAAAATCAGGTTTTTTTTATCTTGCTTTAGAAAATATGCAAGTACTAATTACATCTGAATCATTTACAATTAAGTTGTTTCCTAGATCTGATTTTGCTTAAGACCTGGTACAAACAAACATCTAGCAGATGGGTTAATAATCATAATTGTAAGCTATATCCAATCAGCTGTCTTCCATCCAGCCCATTTTCCAATCCGTTGAATTCAATAGGATGAATAATGTATGACATTTAAGAATCAGCGTCATATGCGGGTCATACACCACTGCCCAAATTTAAACAACCATTGTCTATTGTCTTTTTATATATAAAGTAGAGCCATTATTGCCTTCCTTACCAGGCAAGAAACCATGAAAGTGGCAGTATGGCCTGTTTAGTAGCATGTTCCTGATCCCTTTCATCACCACATCCTCTAAAATCAATCTAATTTAGAGTTAAGTTGATAGACATTATTTATTTTGATGATTTGTATCCCTGGAGTCTACCAGCTACTGGAATAATTTTTTTAAATTTATGTTTACTAAACAGCATCCCTTTAATTAAGTTGAATTAATGGCAGTCAATTTGGCTTCCTGTACCAGCTAAAGACTGGCAACGGGAATTTTTTTAACTTTCTTTGCTGGAGTATTTTGTTGTTGTCAATATATCTTTATTGACTTCCTCTTCAGATCTACAAACCCGTAATACTTCCTGTCTGAGAGAGCAGCAGGCAAGCTGTTTTTGCCATCATTCATCCTCTCCTTTTATTTATTCTACCCTTTAATTAGAAAGATGCTGACTCACACTGAGTCCAATTCCACAGGAGCTGACACTTCCTGAAAGGATAGCAAAATATCTGAGGGGGAAGACCATTCCCTATGGAAAAAGGACAAGGTAAATCATGCAAAAAACAGAAATACTATATATTTTTTAAAAAGTGAGGTAGTGTTCATGGGTTCAATGTCCATTTAGGAATCGGATGGCAGAGGGAAGAAGCTGTTCCTGAATCGCTGAGTGTGTGCCTTCAGACTTCTGTACCTCCTACTTGATGGTAACAGTGAGAAGAGGGCATGCCCTGGGTGCTGGAGGTCGTTAATAATGGACGCTGCCTTTCTGAGACACCGCTCCTTGATGATGATGCTTTTAGGCTGGTACCCAAGATGGAGCTGACTAAATTTACAACCCTCTGTAGCTTCTTTCGGTCCTGTACAGTAGCCACCCCCCATACCAGAAAGTGATGCAGCCTGTCAGAACGCTCTCTACGGTACATCTATAGAAGTTTTTGAGTGTATTTGTTAACATACCAAATCTCTTCAAACTCCTAATAAAGTATAGCCGCTGCCTTGCCTTCTTTATAACTGCATCAATACGTTGGGACCCGGTTAGACCCTCAGAGATCTTGACACCCAAGAACTTGAAACTGCTCACTCTCTCCACTTCTGATCCCTCTATGGGAGGAAGACTGACAACCTGGTTGAATGGTGCCACAACGATCTCTCACTAAACCGCAGCAAAACCAACGATCTGATCATCAGCTACAGGAGGAAGAAGCTGGAGGTCCATAAGTCAATCCTCATTAAGGGGATCAGAGGTGGAGAAGGTCAGAAGCTTTAAATTCCTTGACATTAACATATTGGAGGATCTGTTCTGGGACCAGCATACAAGTGTCATAACGAAGAAGGCATGACAACACTTCAGTTTTCATAGGAGTCTGCAAAGATTCAGCTTGACAAATTTCTATAGATGCACAATGGACAGTATTGTAACTGGAGGCATCATGGCCTGGTATGGCAACATCAATGCCCAGCAATGGAAAATGCTACAGAAAGAGGTGGATGCAGCCCAATCCATCACAGGAAAGACCCTCTCCATCATTAACATGGAGCACTGGCATGAGAAAGCAGGATCTATCATCAAAGACCACAACTAACCAGGCCATGTTCCCTGCTCACTACTACCATTGGGCAGGTACAGAAGCCTCAGGTCCCATATCACCAGGTTCAGAAACAGTTATTACCATACAATCATTAGGCTCCTGAACGGACATGGATAACTTCATTCACCACTAATCTGATCTAAGTCTACAACACTTTAAGGACTCTCTACAACTCACGTTTTCAGTATTATTTTTTATTCGCACAGTTTGTCTCTATTTATTTATTTATTGAGATACAGCTTGGAATAGGCACTTCTGGCCCTTCGAGCGACACTACCCAGCAACCCTCGACACGGGACGATCATGCTACGCATCCAAGAGCTGGACTCCTCAAGTTCTCTGTGAGAATGTACAATGTGGCTGAAAAATGACATTTTTTGCTGCTGTAGCACCAGTCAAATGTCTTTTTTCCCTAGGCAATTGTGCTGTTGAAATTTTTATCCAGTTCCCTTATAAGAATTACTAATGAATTTACTTTTGCTGTTCTTACAAGAGGTGCATTTCAGATCATAATATTCTGTTGCACAGGCACAAGAGATGCTGGAAATCTTGAGCAATAGGTCAGGCAGCACCTCTGGAGGGAAATAAACAGTCAGCGTTTTGGGCTGAGAACCTTGATGAGTTGTGATGAAGAGTCTTGGCCCGAAATGTCAACTGTTTATTTCCATCCATTGATGCTGCCTGACCTGTTGAGTTCCTCAGCTTTCTGTGTGTACAGGATTGCATCAAATCCTCTTTATGGTTTGTATCTCAAGCTGCAGCATCGGCACCCTGCTGAGAACCTTGCATCCACCTAATCATTATTTCCACTAGTTGCTCTTTCACGTTTGTGAGTCACTATTGGAAAATCCAACAACTAACTTAACTAATCCAATTGAATCTTGGCTTTGAGTCAGCGCACAGTCTGTGTGAGTCTCCACCACAGTGCAAGTCCTCTCATGAGTAAATGTTGCCTGCCAGCATCTCCCCATCTCTGATGGCCAAACACAACAAGCTTCTTAATTTTTGATATCACCCACTCGATATCTGTCAGTATCTGTAGAGTGGACCCAAACTGCAAGTTCTATTCTCCCTGGTGTTCTGTGTAATATTCTCAAACAAGGTGGGAAAGGAAGGTTCATTGCTGAGAGTAATGGAAAGTGTGGAATGAATTCATGAGGACTTCCTGTTAAGAGTATCGATGAAAACAGAGTTTGCTTTTGACTAAAGCTGATCGCAGTGACAAGAAATGCTGTATTATGTGTGTGCAAATTTTGTAGCCTGGGAAAAATACACACTTGGAACAACAAATTCTTTTTCAGGTCTTTATTTCCTTTATCTGTTTTGGAAGTTTTAATGTAGAAAGAGGGTATCAAAGGGCTCATCATCAATTAACTGAATTTCATGCTTGACCTTGTCAGTGTACCCGAAGTCTTCATCTTCAACCACAAAGATATCCAGGTATTTAGTCAGTAAAGCTCTGAGCTGAGTTTGTTGTTCTTCATTACCCCCAATGTCAAGCTTGTCTAGAATTGACTTAAACTTGTGCTTCTTCCTTTCCACCAACTGTCACTTGTTCAATGCCAGCTGAGATCCATTGAAATCTTACAGCATATTGCTCATTACTGTCTACGCACTCTACCTTTGACAGGATACCCAGCTGAATCCGTGGGAGCCACACGTCTTCTGGAGAAAGGTTTAAAACCTGTACTGGTATTATATGACTGCAAGAGCCAACGAGTGTGGGAATAACTACAAGATCTCCCAGTAGATCGGTGTTAGGTGGCTCAAGCAGTCAGTTCTAGCATCATTCCTAGCCACAATGGCGACTACAGGTTCAGCAGGTATGTTTATGTGCTCAGTATAGCATGGTGTTGGAAGCCAGCGTGAGGATTAAACATGGAGAGTAAATGTACCGCAAGCGATTAAGAAAGACGCTGCCAGCCAAAGAGCACATTGTGTCCTGAAGCTGCCGTTGTTCACTGAATTCACCAAGAGAGATTCAGGTGAGAGCCCGAAAATTCGGGCAAGGCGAAGTCTTTCCACACCTATGCAGTTTATCTGCAACCTAACTGATAACTGGAAATACTTCAAACGGCAATTCAATATATACTGCATTTAGCAGCAAGCAGAGCTGGAAGCTGAAGGAAAAATTGAAAGCATCTATCTTTCTACATGTAATTGGCAAAGATGCTTTGAACACCTATAACAGCTTTCAAATTGGTGAGAGAGCCTTGACATTGACCACTCTGGTGACAAAATTTGAGTAGTATTTTGTAACAAGTTAAAACATGACATTTGAAAGACTGTGACCAGAAACAAAGTGTTAGCTTTGACCAATGCTTAGCTGAGCTTCACACACTGAGTAAGTCCCATGAGTTTAGAGATTTGAGAGACTCACCAGTTAGGACAAAATAGTTTGCAGAACTTCAAATAATGGGCTCAGAGAAAGATTGCTCCATGAAATAGATTTAATGCTGGAAAAGGCTGTGCATATATATGGGGCCGTAGAGACCATGCGATCACAAGCTGAGGAGCTGCATAGGACTGAAGCTACAGTGCAGACTGTGAAAACAGATGGGCAGAGCACAAGGCATGTCCCAAAGCAATAGCATAGCAAAGAGGTTGACTCAAGCCTATGTGGACATGATTGACACCTCCATTCCAATATCTCCTGATAGAACAGAAAAGATTAGGACAGCAGCATGGGCAAATGAAACAATGAAAGTACTCAAAGAGACAACACAGATAGGATTGCCTGCAATTAAGAATGAGTCTCCAATGTGTATTCAGGATTATTGGGCATGCAGAGTTGAACTGTCAGTAGTGGAAAATATGGACTTCAAAGGGAATAGATCTGTAATTCCAGTGTTGCTACTTAAGGAAGTGCACCAGAAGATATATAAAGGGCATTTTGGTTAGGAAAATTAAATGAAGAGCTAATGAAGTGATGTACTGGCCAAGAATGAACCAAAGCATCAATCAGAATCAGGTTTATTATAACTGGCATGTGTTGTGAAATTTGTTAATTTAGCAGAAGCAGTTCAATGCAATGCATAATATAGAAGAAGAAGAGAATAAATAAATAAATAAATAAATAATAGTATATATATATATATATATATATTGAATAGATTAAAAATCGTGCAAAAACAGAAATAATATATATTTTTAAAGTGAGGTAGTGTTTATGGGATCAATGTCCATTTAGGAATTGGATGGCAGAGAGAAAGAAGCTGTTCCTGAGTCACTCAGTGTGTGACGTCTGGCTTTTGTACCTCCTACCTGATGGTAACAGTGAGAAAAGGGCATGCTAGACCACTGCTTTGTGTGAAATATGCCTTACCTATAGACCAATGCAGCAAGCAGAACTGATTACTCCACTAGACAGGCCGTACTTCAACGCTGTAATGGGAAGAGTCACATTGTTTAACAGACTACTTTTCCAGTTACCCAGAGGTTGCAACACTGCAATCAACGTCCGCCAAAGAGGTCATCACCTTCCCCAAATCTGTGTTTGTGAGGCATGGAGCTCCTTGTGAAGTGGTATCAGGCAATGGTCCACAACTTTTGAGCTGTGAGTTTGAGACTTTTGCCAATGAATGGGGGTTTCAACATATAACTTCAGGCCCACATCATCTAAAATCGAGTGACTTAGCAGGGAGTTCAGTCAAGGTAATGAAGGGCCTCATGAAGAAAGCGCAAGATGGATGAGAGGACTTCCACAAAAGTCTGATGACTTACAGAAGTACACCACTGCAGAATGGCTCTTCACCAGCACAAATGTTGATGAGTTGACGCATATGCACTAACCTTCCAGTGCACAAAAACCTGTTGACACCTAAAGGAGTACACAAGGTCAAATGGGCTAAAGAGAAAGGGAAAGAAAAAGAAACAGTATCACAAGAAGACTGTGAAAAGCCCACGAGTCCTGAAACCTGGAGATCAAGTGCGAATCCGAGATCATGATTCTGGTACTTGGTCCATACAAGGATATATGTAAGATGAAGTGCTCCACATTCCTACCAGATCCAGATGGAGCAAGCAACACCTCTGAGAAGGAACTGTGTGGATCTATGACCACAAGCTCCAACCCATGGTTGTGACACGTCACCTGTCAGTACACGAAAGGGGCCAGCAGATGTGAAAAATAAACTTGTTGATGAGAGTTCTCAAAGGACTCTAATAGTAACACAGCAAGTGAAAACAATACATCTGTGGAAACAAACAGCAGACCAAAATGGATCATCAAGTCACCTCAGAGACTGATTGAAAGATAATAAGTGAATAAGGACTGTGTTTGCTCATTACAATTGAAGTTAATGTAAATATCTTTGTTGGAAAGCATCATTGTTTCTTGCAGGTTTATGAGGACAGAGAATTGTGTTTGTTTTTCTTTAAAAGGGAAGATATGCTATTATGTATGTACATGATTAAGAACTTTATTCCCTTGTAGGACATGCAGGTGGTTCACCAGGAACTGGAAGTGATATTGGTGAGTGGGTTGCACGTGCTCAGGCTATGACTCGAGTATTCTGTAAATGAATGTGTTTTTTTTTACCTACGCTAAATTTGTTTTTTTTATCTAGAACAAACATAACACTGTAGGATGTAATTGAATGTATCATGGTAACCATCTTTCCTTCACTGCTTTGGGACTTAAACCAGTTTTATCACTGAAGTCACACCATAGCACTATGTCATACCAACTCCTGGAAGGGTGATGGCAGAGTGTCAATGTAATTCTTGAAAATTCACAGTCATGTAATGAATTCTGACATGTCCTCAAATTTGTACTATGTAACCCCTATTAATATAATTCAGGCCTTTTATTATTGGTGGTGCACAGGCATGAGCTTTTTCAAAATGGCTCAGTAATGAAGTTTCCAATTCCAATTACTTGGGTGGTGCCAGGACCCGGAAGCTCCACTGATAGTAAACACAAAATAATGCAGATGCTGGGGTCAAAGCAACACTCACAACACACTGGAGGAATTCAGCAGGTCGGGCAGCATCCGTGGAAAAGATCGGTCAACGTTTCGGGCTGGAACCCTTTGTCAGGACTGTAGGGGAAAGGGGCAGAGGCCCTATAAAGAAGGTGGGGGGAGGGTGGGAAGGAGAAGGCTGGTAGGTTCCAGGTGAAAAACCAGTAAGGGGAAAGATAAAGGGGTGGGGGAAGGAAGGCAGGGAGGTGATAGGCAGGAAAGGTGAAGAAAGAATCGGGGAAAACACAATGGGTAGTAGAAAGAGGCGGAACCAAGAGGGAGGTGGTAGGCAGCTGGGGGAGGGGGCAGAGTGACATAGGGATAGGGAAAGGGAGGGGGAGGGAATTACCGGAAGTTGGAGAATTCTATGTTCATACCAAGGGGTTGGAGACTACCTAGACGGTATCCCTCCCCCTCCCTTCCCCTATCCCTATGTCACTCTGCCCCCTCCCCCAGCTGCCTACCACCTCCCTCTTGGTTCCGCTTCTTTCTACTACCCATTGTGTTTTCCCCGATTCTTTCTTCACCTTTCCTGCCTATCACCTCCCTGCCTTCCTTCCCCCACCCCTTTATCTTTCCCCTTACTGGTTTTTCACCTGGAACCTACCAGCCTTCTCCTTCCCACCCTCCCCCCACCTTCTTTATAGGGCCTCTGCCCCTTCCCCCTATAGTCCTGATGAAGGGTTCCGGCCCGAAACGTCGACCGATCTTTTCCACGGATGCTGCCCGACCTGCTGAGTTCCTCCAGTGTGTTGTGGGTGTAGCTCCACTAATAGGATTCTTTCCCTCAGTGACCCTTGGCAAGTCCAACTACTGCTGCTCACTAATTCCAAACGAATCTTCTCAAACTCACCTTTTGAAGCTACTCGAGCCATCTGTACATTCAGCTCCTCTTTGAATGACTGCAAGATACGAGATTCTACATCAGTCTAACTTCCTGGCTCCTAATCACTAAGCTGTATTTGATACTATCTCAATTTTACCCTGGCTGTGAGCTAACTGTGTGCCCATAAGAGTGGTATCTCTATAAAAGGAGGACAGACCCACACCGAATTCCAATGCTGGGTGCTGTTATCAACAACATCATCCCCATCTTACATCAAATGCTCCTGCATTTCCCATGGTTTCATGAACCTTTGATTTACGGTGGGAGGCTTGCAGTTCTAAGAGGCAAAGCCTTAGCTTCCAAGAGTAAAAGTGAATAACTAAAATTTTAAATAAGTAATCTACTAACTGAGGGACCCAAGTGAATACAGAGATAGCAAGCTTCATTGAAATGTTGCTTTGAAATCAGCAGGGCTTAAAGTTACATTATGTTTGCAATTTTTAAGATCGAGAGTTTAAAAATTTCTGATGGAGCTTTTGTTTAATATGAGAGGTGATTGATAGATTTGTGGCTTAAGGTAGAAGGAGTCAATTTTAGAAAACCTAGCACATATATTTTTCAATATAGTCCCCTCCTACATGTACACACTTGGTCCAGCGGTCGTGGAGCATACGGATCCCTTCTTTGTAGAATTGGTCCACAGCAGGGGTGATTGATAGGTTCGTGGCCTAAGGTAGAAGGAGATGAGTTATTAACTTCAAACTTTCTGCATTTTCACTCAAAAAGTTGAACTGCATGTGCATGTAACGAGAGCTGTATAACTCATCTCCTTCTACCTTAGATCACGAACTTATCAATTACCCCTGCTGTGGACCACCTGGAGGCCCAAGACGCTCTTGCCTCTAATCACCAAGCCCGAGGGACACAGGAAAACAGGGAACCAAAGGGAAACAGGGAGTCAACAGTCCGGATCGTAACACAAACAAAGTAAATTTAAAGGGAACGCGATTCGGACCATGACAGTGTCCCCCCCCGATGGGAGCCTCCAGGCGACCAGCAGGTTTGCCCATATTATCGATGACCTGGGTGGGTGGAGAGGGTTTCAGCCGGCGGGAAAAACAGAAGAACAACACCTTGACCTTATATGACTGTCGTTGTATTTACGCCATTCCTCCCAAACTGATACCTGGCAACTTCAAGTCATCTTCCTGAATTTCTAAGTTGCACTCTGCGTGGGATTCCAGTAGGGGATTCAGTCTAGCAAGAGTTTGGAAAAACAGTGTTTGTGTCTGCTGGGTCCATGGGTGAGAGCGTTCTGTCACAAGGTGGGGAGCAAGGGTGGACCCAAATGCAAGACACAAACATGTCTTGTGAGGTTAACTAAATTGAGTTTATTGCTGGTTACAAGGAGAACAAATCAGAAGCGGGAGTAGTGTAATGGACAAGGATTCAGGCCCTGGACTGGGCTGGGACTAAGGGTCTGGGCTAGGACTTGGAACACGGACCTCAGGGTCAGAACTTGATACTTGAAACCCCCAGAGCCAGGACTTGATACTTGAAACCTCCAGAGCCAGGACTTGATACTTGAAACCTCCAGAGCCAGGATTTGATATTTGAAACCTCCAGAGCCAGGACTTGATACTTGAAACCTCCAGAGCCAGGACTTGATATTTGAAACTTCCAGAGCTAGGACTTGATATTTGACACCTCCAGAGCCAGGACTTGATACCTGAAACCTCCAGAGCCAGGACTTGATACCTGAAAACTCCAGAGCCAGGACTTGATACTTGAAACCTCCAGAGCCAGGACTTGATACTTGAAACCTCGGAGCCAGGGACTCTTCTTATTCATTGGACAGACTCAGACACAGGACATAAAACACTGAGCTGGGAATCCTCCTTAGACACAGGATAGAGTCAGGACTCTTCTTGACACAGGGTCAGGACCCTTCCAGGGTACAGGGCCAGGACCCCTTTTAGACGCAGGACATGGATACGGAGACCACACAACGATGGACAGTACTATAACTGGGCACGAGTATGCTCCAAGCAGCGGCGAGCTCTTGACTCACCCCGGTGGGTTAACTTTGACCTGCTCTGGCAAGGGAAGGAGGCCTGCTGGCACTTGCTTTGGGAGGAGACTTGGCTTGCTCTGGCAAGAAACATAGTTGGCTCCAGCCAGATGACATTGGCTCGCACTACCTTTGGCGACTTTGTTAATGTTCTCGCGCTGAACGGCTGAAAGCAGGAGACTTTTAAACTGCCGGTTCAGCCGAGAGTAAATTGCATCTAATCACCAAGCCTGAGGGACACAGGAAAACAGGGAACCAAAGGGAAACAGGGAGACAACGGTCCGGATCGTAACACAAACAAAGTAAATTTAAAGGGAACCCGATCCGGACCATGACACTCTCGTAAATATGATTAAATTGCACCTTATTTTACTGGCATCCAAAACATTTTACCCCTCCCCCATGTAAATCTCAGTGGCAATGATCTGAATTGGTTTATTTAATTTATTGTATTTTGCGCCAGGTGAAAAAGATATGTAATCTTACTTTTAAGTACTCATCCTACATTTGCACAGTCCTTGTATGGTTCACCACCTGAATCACCCTCATCACAAAACCCATAACATTTCTTGGCAAGAAAAGGCATTCTATATTTGCTTTTTTCCATAAAGAAGATAAATCTCTTTATTGTAATTACATTATAAATTTGGCAAAAGAGACATTCTGCATCAACCCCTCTTTTATTACTCTTATTGAGATTGGGAAATTTTTAATGACGTCGTTGACTGCTTCCCATTGCAATCTCAATTTTTAACTCAGTTGTTCTCTTTTTGCAGAATCTCCAGCTAAGTGCTTCTATCAGCAAGTTTATCCAGCTTTCAATTATATTGGAATCTAATGCTAAATATTATTGATTTCCTAATTTATCTCAATCCAGCACTTACTTTATTTAAGTTGTACGTTTGTGTCCAAATTGAAATATGGATGCATAATTTATAAACCAGAGTTCCTTTTCAATCCTGGCGAACATCTGTCATTCATTTCTGTTATCCCATATATGTTATCAATTTTATCAGCCAAAATTGCTCATAAAGCACACAATACCAGATTTGCTTCAAATGGGTTTGATACCCTAGGAGATCTTGTGTAATGCCAACAGCAATTCAAATGACATAATTTGGTTGTTATGTTATGCTGCAATGAATCACCTTATGTTACGCTAGTGAACATACTATAATAACAGATCAAATGGCATGACTATGTTCTGAGTAATATTATATCTTTAGATGGTCCCTTTCAAAATTTGATTTGTTTGTTTTGCTCTTTTTTTAAAGCATGTGTATCGAACATTCATTGATATTCTTTGAAATATAACATGTGGTTTTATTTTAAGTCTCTGATCTGTTTGAGTTAGTAGACTGATGACAGTATTATATAATAGAAAATGCAAATTCAATAACATGGGAAGATACTTAAAAAAACAAAGAACTATAAACGTGATTCAACTTAACCAGCAAGTTGTCTTTCATTAGATACTAATCCATTCAACCTTGTTTTCAAATTCCTTCATGGTTTCACCCATCCATAGTTCTATCATCTCCTCCAGTACTGTATCTTTCTGAAAAATCTACGGTTCTTGAAATCTACCCTCTTGAAATTCCCACAATTTAATTGCTCTATCATTAACAGGCACTTCTTTAAGTTTTGGGGCCCTTGGTTGCAATATCTCCAATGTAAATTGACATTAGTCTTTAAAATATCAACAGAAAATGCTAGAAATACTCAACAGGTCAAACTGTATCTGTGGGAAAAGAAACAGAGCTAATGTTTCATTTCAAAGACCCTTTGTCAGAACGGGCAATCAACATTAATTTTGCTTCTGTGCACCAACAAGGGACATTTTGCAACATTACTGGGAGGTACATCAGAAAAAGTTAATGGCATTGATCTGGAGAAGAAGGATGCTTATGTGAGAATGCTGTTCTTGGACAATTAAAGCTCTTGTTTAATTTCTTGCTTTAGTTCCACAGTTTCTGGCTCAGTTTCTGCCTCTTCTTGTTTTTCTTCCATCTTGACATCAGAAATTGGGGCTTCAGGAGCAGTTTGTTGAGAAGTTGTGTATGTAATACTAACTGATGCTGGGGTCAATACTCAGCCATCTGCACTCACCGCAGACTGTGAAAGAGGAGTACTGGGATGCTGAGGCTGTAGTGGTTCATCATTCAACACCATAATTACCTCCAGGTTTGACAAGAAACTCAGAGATCTTGGCCTTCAACCTGCCTTGTGCGGCTGGATCCTGGACTTCCTGTCAGATTGCCAGCAGGTGGTAAGAGTGGGCTCCCTCACCTCTGCCACTCTGACCCTCAACACAGGTGCCTCTCAAGACTGTGTCCTAAACCCCCTCCTTAACTCCCTGTGTCCTCATGACTATGTTGCCACCCTCAGCTCCAATCTGCTAATTAAATTTGTTGACAATACTACATTGATTGGCCTTATCTCAAATAATAATGAGGCAGCCTACAGAGATGAAGTCATCACCCTGACACGATGGTGTCAAGAAAACAACCTCTCTCTCAATGTCGCAAAAACAAAGGAGCTGGTTGTGGATTACAGGAGGAATGGAAACGGGTTAACCCCTATTGACCTCAGTGGATCCTGGGTTAAGAGGGTACAACTGAGAGCATCCTGACTGACTTTATCACTGCCTGGTATGGGAACTGTACTTCCCTCAATCGCAGGACCCTGCAGAGAGTGGTGCGAACAGATCAGCACATCTGCAGATGTGAACTTCCCACAATTCAGGACATTTACAGAGACAGGTTAATATAAAGGACCTGAAGGATCACTGGGCACCTGAGTCACCCCAATCACAAACTGTTCCAGTTGCTACCATCCGGGAAATGATACCATAGCATAAAAGCCAGGACCAATAGGCTCCAGGACAGCTTCTTCCACCAGCCCATCAGACTGATTAATTCATGCTGATACAATGGTATTTATATGCTATATTGACTCTCTAGTTGTACATACTATTTATTACAAATTACTATAAATTGCACATTGATCATTTAGACGGAGACGTAACGTAAAGATTTTTACTCCTTATTATGTGAAGGATGCAAGAAATAAAGTAGATTCAATTATTGTTTTGCCTGTGGGATTCAAGAATACATTTCATTATTGGTTTTGTATTTTTGATTTTCAGCTTCCACTTTGTGTTTCTGTTTTTTTCTCTTTCCTGTTTCTTTTGCTGTCATCTTCTTTGTTTGTTTGCGAAGAGCTTGCATAAACCTTCTGGTCTGCTCAACACCCAGCTCCTATGCGCCTCACCCCTCTTGCTTCACTATAACAACTGCACCTTTTATTTTCATTCAAACACTGCCCCCTCCCAAGATTACTCTAAAGGTTGATCCCAAGTGTCTTCTAAGGGTTGCAACACCCAATAGTAAGGGTATCTAACCCTTAGCTTCAACAATATTCATTCCTCCCTTTCCCATTTGACCTATTTCCCTTGACAATTTTGCCTGCTCTCAAAATTTCACTTAAAAAAACCAAAGAAGCTCTTTCTCTGCCTTTTCTCAACACTTTTGACTTTGACAATGGGCTTTCTTTTTTTGTATTCTGATATTAGAAGCTAAACTTCTGCATCTTTGAGTTTGCAATTAGCCCTGAGATTTGACAACTTTTCTACTTTCACTGTCAATTCTCTACTTTTCTTTAGAGAGGGAATGGTAAGAATACTCTTAGTTGAACTGTAAAACTCAAAGCAATTACTCAGGGAATTTGAGAGCTAAAGTATTCCCATAAGCTGTGTTTGGTGAGGTATAGACCTGCAGGTCATTGCTCATTGAGGTACTTTAGATGATTTTGGCTGAAGTGAATCGATAGGTTTAATAAAGTCTTAAATGCTGCTTCATTTTCCTTTCCTTACTTTATAATTTCTACCAGTTCTACTCAGCATGTCTTAAAATCAACTGAAGGAAATTAATGTCATTTAATGTGTGGTGTGTATCAGCTTATATATTTTGTAATGATGTATCCACCATTGTCAGTATCAGTATCATATCACATTATATTTCTGTTAAGTAATTCAATAATAAAATACTTTAGGGCATCCTTTCATTATTCGAGATGCTATTTCATCCTTACTTACAGAATTCCCTCCTATTTGTCTTTGTTAAAGGAGACATGTACCAGCAGCAACTGGGAAAGAAACAGAAACTCTTTCATTGCCTCATCATGTCTGCCATCATGTACCTCAACTTCTTGTTAGATTGCATCCCATTCTTTTCTAAGCTTTGACTTGAAATCTGCCTGTGCCTCCTTCACCCACAGAACTCTTCTCACCTTCAAATTACCTTGTAGGTCAAGCTGCTCTAGTACCCATTCTGCTATAACACAAACAGAACTCCTGAGGCAAACAAGAAAAAAAAATCTGCAGGTGCTGGAAATCTGAGCAACACACACAAAATTCAGGAGTATGGCATGAACATCAATTTCTCAAATTTCTGGTGTTGCCCACCTGCACCATTTCCCATAATCCCTTCCCTCTCTCACATCTCTTTGCCTGTCCATCACCTTCCTCTGGTGCTCCCCCTTCCTTTTCTTTCTTCTATGACTTTCTGTCAGAATCAGAATCAGAATCAGAATCAGGTTTATTACCACCGGCATGTATCGTGAAATTTGTTAACTTAGCAGCAGTTCAATACAATACATAATATAGAAGAAAAAAATAATAAGTAATCAATTACAGTATACGTATATTGAATAGATTAAAAATCATGCAAAAACAGAAATAATATATATTAATAAAGTGAGGTAGTGTTCACGGTTTCAATGTCCATTTAGGAATTGGATGTCAGAAGGGAAGAAGCTGTTCCTGATTCATTGAGTGTGTGCCTTCAGGCTTCTGTACCCCCTACCTGTTGGGGTGTATGGGGTGTCAGGGAGGGGTATCACTTCTGGTGGGGGAATATGTCGCGTCCTTTTCTGGGCGGTTAGTCCACCTTTGGTCCCCACCTGGCACTTAGCTCTCAACTGTGGCTCCCCGTACCTGTTTGCGTGCGACAGCAGCCACACCCCGGGAACAGCTTCGACAAGCCGGCTAAACCAGGTGAGGGTAGCCGACGGGTCTCAAACCCTCGGTGAGATAGGGAGTTGTCTATTCCAGCATGTGAAGACAGACTCCGGCGGATTGAGTGGACGAGGCTAATGGAAGGTCCAACGGTCAAGAAGGCGGTCTCTGCAAGCGTCGTGGAACGTGTAGAGCAGGACAAGACACAGAAGACGTCCTGGTCATCCACTGCGCCTAGTCCCATCTCCAGCCGTCTAGTCTCTGTCTTGCCATTGGATTCAGATGGGAATTGGGAAGAGAGAGTGAGGCTGACGCTGTGCAACTCTCCCTCACTTAAATCCAAATCACGCGCTAGTCTCGACACTATCATAATGGTGTCGAGGTCCTCATCGATGCCAATGATGGACAAACAACCTCCTACCTGATGGTAACAGTGAGAAAAGGGCATGCCCTGGGTGCTGGGGGTCTTTGATAATGGACGTTGCCTTTCTGAGACACCGTTCCTTGAAGATGTCCTAGGTACTTTGTAAGCTAGTACCCAAGATGAAGCTGACTAAATTTATAACCCTCTGCAGCTTCTTTCAGCCCCTTCCCCCCCACCCCATACCAGTGATGCAGCCTGTCAGAATGCTCTCCATGGTACATCTATAGACATTTTTGACGTACCAAATCTCTTCAAAATCGTAATGAAGTATAGTCACTGCCTCTCTTTCACCAATCAATTTCCCAGCTCTTTACTTCATTCCTTCCCTTCCAGGTTTCACTTATCACCTTGTGGTTCTCTCTCCCCTCCCCCCACCTTTTAATTCTGCTCCTCAGCGTTTTTTCTCCAGTCCTATCAAAGGGTTTTGGCTCGAAACATTGACTGTGCTCTCTTCCATAGATGCTGTCTTGGCTCCTGAGTTCCTCCAGCATTTTGTGGGTGTTGCTTGAACCCCTGAGAACCAGTTACTTTTAGAGAACAGTGTATAGAAACAAAACATGCATTCATCATTAGCCCAATCATTTGTAGCCTGACCCAAAGGGTCATGACAGTGGGTCATCTTTCTCTGATCTTCATCCGTAGGAAAAGGAACCTCCATGATTAATATGTATCTTGAGAGACAAGTGGGAACTTCCACTTTTTCAACACATTTAATGCAACTCACAGCATATAAAGTTCAAGAGATACATAATATGTTTACAAAGGCCTTTTTGCCTCTATTCTAAAGTTAATAACAACTGTAAAGCAAATGTTTTGTGACTTGTGTATTTAACAAAATTCTTACTAGATTTCCACTGAAGTTAGAGCAGAAAAGGTGTGGAATTTCAGCTGCTCTGAAAATTATGATGAATCACAAAGTTCATCTTTCTTTGGAAGCAAAGCAGGTTCTCAGAACAAAACTTGTAAACTTTGATGGGAAGAATTTTTTTGCAAACAAGTCATTTAAATAGATCTAAATGCCAGGTCTCAAATCATACACAAGAAACTACCCAATCAACAAAACAATCTGAGCTTATATTTATACCATTCCTGCCTAAAATTATGTCCTTCATCATTTTTGCCGCAGGGAGTTAGTGGAAAGTGGTGCGAAAATAACCAACTATGGATGTTGGAAATCTGCAATTAAAACAGAAAATTCTGACCGTACACCTGCAATAATGTTTCAGGTGAATAAACTTTCATCATAATTTTCTGCTTTTCGAAACTCGTCATTGGTGATTAAAGGAGTATGATATTTCATTTCAGCGATCACCTACATTTGTCAAAGTACAGGAACCACTCCAAAGAAAAATAACACATACATATCCAGAAATAGTCTAATAAAGAATAAGCAAAGGGAAGATACTGCTTGCCTCATAAATCCTTTTGATTCTTCAGCAGCATTGCAGATAAAGTCAAGGAGTGATAAAATAACTTATCCTCACCGATAGTTCTTGGACTAGATTCTACATGATAGATTTTTTATTCAACTGAAAGATGCACTGGATATAAAGTTGATTGAAGCAGTCAGCACTAGAGTATATCTATGAACTGGAGGTGGTATTCATTGAGTGCTAAAGATTTGTAATTTTACTATTTCCACAAATTATATGGTTACAGAAATCAAATAGTAGAAAATCAATGTTGGAAATGACTAAAACTGGGAAAGCAGTAGATATGAGGAAGAACTTTCTGAATCACTTGTATTATTTCCGTAAGTAACATGCAAAATAAGTATTCAAGGTAAGTATCTCATGGAGACACAAGAGACTGCAGATTCTGGAATCTGGAACAACACTGAAAAAGTGCTGGAGCAACTTAGCAGATCAGTTAACAACTATGGAGTACAGATGAAGACTCTCGGCCCAAAAAGTAGACTGTCCATTTCTCTCCACAGGTGCTGCCTAACCCAATAAGGAAAGAAAAGGCAGCAAGATTTGTGAGTAAAAGTGTCAGCAATTGATTTCCTTGTTTTCTCTCCACTCTCTGGATTCCAGTTGGAGGAAACATATGAAGTGTCAATCATCCAACACTAGCCCACCTGCAAATGGTCACACGTCACTCCCACCCTGACCTGTCTGTCTCTGGTTTCTGCACTGAGGTATCATCTTCCTCCTGGTCACTTTGCAGCCTTCCAGACTCAGAAATTAGTTCTCCAACTCTTTCTTTCTTTCTGAATCAGAGGTAACCATTTCTGCTTATCATCATTTTGGCTCAGTTTTTCTTTTTCTACCAGTATAATTTGAACTGTTGGCAAGTCCCTTCACCTTAGTATCAGTGACTCAATGCACAGACAAAGAAGTGTGCTTCTAATTGCCAGTCTTCTGCTACATTGATTTATTTGATCTTACTCTATTGGAGATATTCCTTTCCTTCTACCCAATGTTGTCCCACCATCTCTGTTACTTAACTCCAACCTCTCCCAATTCTGAAGAGTGGTGTTGGACCTGAAATAGTAACAATTTCTCTTTCCATGCTGCTGCCTGAGACTTTGTGGAGTTTTATGTTTTTATACCTAACCAACCAGAGCCTTCCTCTATTTGAATGGATCAACATACTGGGGCAAGAATCCGTGCCTAGAAACAGGAGCAAGAGTGAGTTTTTAAAGACTTTCATTTTTCTGTTTGTCAGGAAGAGACTCAGCAGAAAATATGCTGCAATTTTAAATCCTCACCCTCCTGTTTTCTCTCTTTCCCTCTTGAAGTCATTAACCTTTGCTGGGTTCCGAACTTGTGAAATAGAACAGTGAGTACCAGCAGATCTTGCTCACGTGGTCTGAGCATGATTCTGATCTCCCTCACACCGTGCACAGACACTTCCATATGGATGTTAATGGGGCATATCTTCTGACGGTTTATAATTACTCCCATATCTGTAGACACTTGGGCATTTCTCTTTGAAAGATTGCTAATCTGGTTTAGTCTCCTTCCTACACTCACCAATAAGCCTGTTTTCAGTCCAGCAGTTTGAGAAACTGAGCTCTTCATGAATCTCAGTTTCCCAGCAGCATGCCCCAAACATTGCTTTGTTAGATGACTGTCTTAATTGAAGCAACTCCTCAATCTGATGTAGGGCAACTAGGTGGCAGGAGTGCAGAAAGCTCATATGCCTTTTTTCTTTTGAGAATCTCTTATATCTACCTATCACTTTATTTGTACAGAACACTGGAATTTATCTCTTGGAGCCTAGGAATATTTAACCAGGTTAACTCACCACCTGGCATTGTCTCTGCTTTCTCTTACTCAGAGCATAGGACAATAATAGTTAAGAGACTTTAATCCTTTCTTGAAAATCAAAAGATCTCAGTTTCTGGAAGTTTGACACTAACAGAGAAAATACTCGAAAAACCTCAGCATATCAAGCAGCATCTGTGGAAAGAAAAATAGTTGACTTTTCAAGGAAAAGACCCTTTAAATTCTTTGCTACTCTACTCCTCCAAAGAAATATTCACCAGTAAGAGAATGGAAGTGTGTTCCAGGAAATACTTAAAATGATAATTGCATAATTTAGATCCAGGAATCAGCAAATTTTTCTGTGATATCCTGGTGTGGACAGCTTCCTGCAAGAATATTGGCTCTGCCAGATATCATCCAACTCAGTTATCTGGAAGTTGAACCCTGTGACTTAATTGCTCAGTATGGTTCAGCACCCCATCAGTCAACGAGTACTTAATAACCAAGTCATTAAAAGATTGATTACTCACTTTCTAATGGATGAAGAAACACGTTAATTATGTGCAATTAAATTTCAGTTCAAGGATGATTTTCGTACCAGATATTTTATGTCAGAGATTGTTTTTATATATTTTAAATCTGTATCACTGTTAAGTCAAGACCTGTGAAGTGACCTTCTACTGACACGGAGAGCAAGGATTCAATTTGCATCCCACTAACTTGAATCGTATATTTCTGCTCTGAATTATAGTACATCTTTCCACGGCATTTTGACAGCTGTAATTTATACTAGATAGCAGTAATCTTGAGGTTAGTGCATATGTGTGAGCAGTCTTGGATGATGTCATGTACACAGCACTTTGAATGACAAGCAATAAACAACCTGAACTACTCCACAGCCCTGGTAGATGAGTAATAATGAATCAAAAGATCAGGGCTGTTGATAAAGTTCAGACTAAGTTAACATTTTAATTCTTTAAGATGAATGTACATTTAAATTTAAAATTTCATACTTTCATTTCTTGTGCACAGTCTCAAATAAACAGAATATGAGGGTGTACCTGCAGTGATTATAAATGAGGACTTGAATGCAGGGATTACCAGAGAGTTTTAGAGCCTGAATGGGACAAATCCATTTTAACTATTAAAGCTGCATTCACATAATTATTGAATAATTTCCACAAATATTTCAGCAGTCTAACTTCAGCCTCCTGAACTGTAAGCCGATCGCTGGGAGAGAACTCCAGGTAATATTTCAACTTCGAACAAACTAAGATTTGGTGAGTGATCATTTGCAGTACATTACCTCATGTTGGATGGTACCACACTGCCCTTGCTCTCCCACAGGTCCTAGTTTGAACTCCCTGCACATGTAGAATTCCCTCCCAATCAAGAATGGTAAGCATAGAATATAGAACACAGAACACTAAGCACAGTACAGGTCCTTTTGCCCACGATGTTGTGCCAATCTTTTCACCTACTCTAAGATTGATCTAAACCTTTCCTCTTCCATAGCCCTCCATTTTTTCATCCATATCCCTATCTAAGAGTTTTTTTTTAATGTTTCCAATGTATCTGCCTCTTCCATCACCCCTGGCAGCACATTCCATGCACCCACAACATTCTGTGTAAAATATGTACCTTGAACATTGCCCCATACTTCCCTTCATTCATTTTAAAGTTAATGTTCCCTAATATTAGCTATTTCTGCCCTGGGAAAAAGTCTCTGACTATCCACTTGATTTTATCATCTTGTACACCTCTATCTAGTTGTTTCTCATCTCCTTTGCTCCAAAGAGTAAAGCATGAGCTCACTCCACCTGTCCTCATAAGACATGCTCTCTAATACAGACAGCATCCTGGTAAATCTTTTCTGCAACTTCGCAAAAGCTTCTACAGCCTTCTTGTAATGAGGCGACCAGATCGGAACACAATATTCCAGGCAAGGTCTAACCAGGGTTTTATAGAACTGCAACATAACCTCACAGCTCTTGAGCTCCATCCCCAACTAATGAAGGCCAACATTTAATATACTGTACCTTCTTAACCACACTTCTTTCACAATTTCAAAAATTCATAAATCACTCTATAAACAATTAAAAGCTTTGTAAGAATAGTGACAGTTTGATGCTGGATGCTGGACCGATTCTGCCCCAATCATGTTCCACAATTAATCGTGTGTCATTGACTAAATCAACTATTTCATATTGGTTGAGTAATCAGGTGACAATTGATATTTCCAAAGCTCTTCAAAATAATACATAGGATCTCTTGTGCCTACCAACAGGAAGGAGGTGAGCCGTAGTTAATGGTTTCAATGGAATTGTAATATCTCAAGAACTTCCTCATCACTCCACCTATATTTTGTGCTTAATACACTGCCTTTGGATTTGAAACAATACATTTTTGCTTATAACAAAAGAAGTGTTCAATCTATTCCAAATAAATACTGCTTCTGTATCATTAAATCCAGGTACACTTGGCTGTAAACTAATTCAAGTTCTTTTTACCTTCTGAGAAGCAGCTCTTGTTGTGTGTAAACATCAAAAATATTACAATTTTGCTGCTGTAGTTCTGAAGTGGCTAGCTCATTTAAGTCATTGTCAAGGGATTTGAGGTGGGGAATTTCAGAGCAGAGATGGGAGATACCATGGAGTCAAATACCAGTGACCTATAAAAATTTAGTATTTTATTTTGTTTAGCTACTATATTTATGGTGGGTTCTCTTCCTGTCTTTTTCCCTTTGAGCTAGCCTGTTCAGATATTAAGCAACAACAAAATGCTGGAGGAACTCAGCAGGCCGGGCAGCATCTGTGGAAAAGAGGAAACAGTTGACGTTTCGGGGTGATGGCCTGAAACATCAACTGTTTACTCTTTTCCATAGATGCTGCCTGGCCTGCTGAGTTCCTCCAGCATTTTGTGGGTGTTCTTTGGATTTCCAGCATCTGCTGATTTTCTCATGCCTGTTTTGATATGACATGATATCGTAAGAAATATATTTTTTAAACTTTATTTATTTAGGGATTCAGCACAGTAACGGGTCGTCTGGTCCAATCAAGCATACGCTGCCCAATTATACCGATATGACCAATTAATCTACCGACCTGTATCTCTTTAGAATATGGGAGGAAATTGGAGCACTGGAAGGAAACTCTTATTGTCACGGGCAGAACATACATATTTCCTAATAGACAGCAGGTAGAGTTGAACCCAGGTTGTTAGCATTGTAATATTATTACACTAACTGATATGCTACTGTGCTGCCTCATAGGAGCAGGAGTAAATCTTGTGATCCTTTAATTCATCTCCATCATTGATCAAGATCGTGGTTGATCTTATATTTGGCACTATCCCCATATCCCTTAGTCCCCTTGAAACCCTGAAGTCTATTGATTTCTGCTTTGAATAAGCATAATTATCGTGTTTGAAGGTTCTTCATCCTCTGAGCAAAGAAATTTCATTTCAGTGTTAAATAGCAAGTTCACAAACGGCATCTCCTGGTCCAATACTCTTTGGTTAGGAGAAACATCCTCCCTGCATGCAGCCTATCAAGCACTTGAAGGAATTTTGTGAGTATTCATGAGATCACATGTTATTCTTCTAGAGAATACAATCCCACTTTACTCAATCTCTCCTCAAATGGAAACATGTTATCTCTGAAATCAGTCTAGTGAACATTTGATACACATGCTCTATGGCCATTACATCTTTTCTTAGGTAAGGAGACCAAACCTGTGCATTACTCCAGATGTGTCTCACAACTGCATTATACAATTGCATTGAGAGTTGCTTAATCTATTAACAAAGACAAACATACAGTATCTTGTGCCTTCCCTTGATGTACCAGCATGTTGACCTTCTATGATTTGTATACAAACACATCTATGTCCCATTGAACGTCAATACCACACAAACTATCATTTTACAAATACCCCAACACACATCAAAGTTGCTGGTGAACGTAGCAGGCCAGGCAGCATCTCTAGGAAGAGGTGCAGTCGACGTTTCAGGCCGAGACCCTTCGACCCTTCTGCTGCGTTCACCAGCAACTTTTATGTGTGTTGCTTGAATTTCCAGCATCTGCAGAATTCCTGTTGTTTGCATTTTACAAATACTCTACTTTTTTCTTGTGTGCACCCAAGTAGATGACCTCATATTTTTCACTTTTTAATCTATTTGATTTATTCTTGCCCATTCATTCAGTATGTCCATGTCCTTTCGAAGCCTCTTTACATCATCCAATGTCACATGGTTTTTCTCTATCACTCCATAGGTGCTTTTACCTGCTGAGTGTTTTTAACATTGCCATTCATTTCAAAATTCCAGCAGCTATACTGTTAATTTTCTCTCCATTTGTCTTCCTCTCCATCCTATTTTCCAGACAGATCAATGGTGTTAATAAGTAGTTATCACTTTCTCCTAGATTGCTCCAAAAAATTCTGCCTTCAGGAGACACAAGAGAATTCAAATGCTGGAATCTGGAGAAACATACAAAATGAAGAGCTCAGCGGGTCAGGCACCTTCGATGAAAAAATTCCCTCTCTGTGTTCTGCCAGTCAACCAATCTTCCATCTATGCGAGTATTTTTTCCTGTAATACCATGGGCTCTTACCTTATTTAGCTGCCTCATGCGGCACCTTGTCAAAATGAAAGTTCTTGAACCAAACTTCAATTATCTATTTCCATCCATAGATGCTGCCTAAACCATTGAATTATTATTTTCACTCTACCCAACTAGAGATTGAACACCCCTTATCCAAAATTGGGAATGATGGTGAAGCCAAACAGCCATTAATGGTCCACCTGGACAGCCTGGGTGGTAATATTTTACCTTTCTGATGGATCAATGTACATAGTATTGATTCATATGCAAATTATAAAAAATATTGTATAAAACTACCTTCAGGGTATATGTATAAGCTGTACATGTAATATAAATGGATTTTGCATTCAGATATGGACCCCGTCCACAAGCTGTTGCATTATATAGATGCAAATATTCCAAAATCCAAAATCTGAAACCCTTCCTACCCCAAGTATTTCAAATAAGAGGTGGCTAACCTGTAGTCCATTTATTCTCTCCAATAATTTCACTTGCTGCTGCACAAAACACGATTCTTCGCTCACTTTTCATTTGATCTGAATCATTTGCACCATTTAATTCTCCATAGATGCTGCCTGTCTTGTTGAGTATTGCCAACATTTTTTGATTTATCTTCAATTTACTTTTTCATTTTAGATTTACAACATCTAAAGCTTTTTCATTAATGTAAAATAGTTCATCCATATTGATTGACATGATAACAATCACATAACAGAGAAGTCAGGAAGCAGGCTCAATCCCAAGCATAATGATGAATTGTGTGATGGCCATGAACAGGTAGTTTATCATTACTATGACTTTGAATAAATTGTGATGGAAATCTAGCCTATGGCAAGGCTGCATTTTAAAAGTGTACAGGGTTCTCTACAATCTCCTGGGAACTTTCCAAACTTTGTGCAGAATTTTTAATTTTCATAGAGAGTGCCACCATTCTCATAAAATAAAAGTGCCTTGAAGCATAGCTCCACTTGGAGGCTTAACATCTGTGTTCCTTTAGCAGAAAGATCAGTCTGGCCTCCACTGGAGAGAAGTTAGTAATTTACTCCAGCCTGCAGGCTGCATATTGCACATACAAACACAGGATATAAGGCAACCCATAATTTGTATTTTTGTCACCTTCACTATGAATACTCATCTTCTCCTTTGTAGTAATAGAAAGTATGATTAAGAGCTTCATGTGTAACGCCTATCAACCTAAATATTGTTAATGGGATAGGAATTATGCTTAATGGCATCTCATTATTCTCTCTACTTATAATATTTCAAAAATGACCCCTTATTTTAACAACATTTGCAGGAATAATTCACTTTTGTCACACTCAGTTTTATCCTGGAGTTGAAATGAATAGTAAGTAGCGACCAATCTTTCTGCTTCCTGCTGGAGTACAGAATTATGCAATTGCCCTTTACGTTTCTTCACACTTCACTGGATTAACATCTGATTACTCTACACTGTTTGTTTCTACCTCTGACCTAAGAACTGTAACCTGACCGCCTCTACCCGCTCCTGCTCCTACACCACTGAAGCTGTGTCTGCATACTTTGACTCCATTCTATCCCCTTCAGTTTAGACCCTTCCCATCTATATCCATGACACTTCACTTGCTGTGGATCTCCTCAACAACTTTCAATTCCCTGGCCCTGACTGTCTCATTTTCACCATGGATACACTTCTATCCCCCATCAAGAAGGCCTTAAAGCCCTCTGTTTATTTCTCAACAAAAGACACGACTAGTTCCCCTCCACCACCACCCTCCACTGTCTGGCAGAACTGGTCCTCACACTCAACAATTTCTCTTTTGGCTCCTCCTATTTTCTCCAATGTCAAGAGGTAGCCATGGGCACCTGCATGGGCCCCAGATATTTTTCCTTAGTTAAATTGAACACTCCACATTCCAAGCCTTTCCTGGTAATGCTCCACAGCTCGCTTTCTGCACTAGGTTGATGACTGCATTGGTGCTGCTTCATGCACCCATGCTGAGTGTGTTAATTTAATCAACTTCCACCTTGCCCTTAAATTCACTTTGTCCATTTCTGACACCTCTCTCCCCTTTCTTGATCTCTCTGTCTCTATCTTTGGAGATAAAGTGTCTACTGACACCTTTTATAAAATCTACTAGTTCCCATGGCTATTTTAACTATACCCCTTCCCACCCTTGTCTCCTTTAAGGATGCTATTTTCTTTTCTCAGTTCCTTCATCTGTTCCCAGGATGAGTCTTTCATCTCCAGAACATCAGAGACACTTCTTCTTCAAAGAATGGGGTTTTCCTTCCTTCATCATTGATGCTGACCTCACCCGTATCTCCTCCATTGCCTGAACGTCTGTTCATACCCGATCTTCACACCGCCCTAACAGGGATAGACTTCCACTTGTCCTCACCTATCACCCACGGAGCCTATGCATACAACACATCTTTCCCCCAACTTCCGCCATCTTCAGTGGGATCCTGTCTGACATGTTTACTCATGTGGTCTCCTTCTTTCAGAGATATTCCCCTTTGTTCCACCCATCCCTCACCCACCTTCCCTGCTGAAAATTAACTTGTGTTCACTCTTTCCCAGTTGTGATGAAAGGCTTTAGATCTGTAATGTTAACAGTTTCACTTTCCAGAGATACTGCCTGACTTGCTGAGTACTTCCTGCATGTTCCATTTTTATTGCATTTTGTTATGGTGGGGGAATATGTATGTATCTAATCTGTACCAATCTAAACCTTTAAATCTCAGAACACTCCCTAATGTAACTGCATTAAGACATATGATTAACATCTGACTGAGGTTATGGAAACAACATTTTAAAATTCAACATTCAGGAGTTGATTAATAGTTGGTCCAAAAGAACTGCAGATGCTGGAATCTCTCTGGCCTTCCATGATGCCGGGCTCTTTTCCTGCAGTTGCAAGAAATGTAACACTTACATCTCGTGCTTCACCACCATTCAGGGACATAATCTGTCCTTCAAGATGAGGCAAAGATTTATGACCACCTCATCCAACATGGTGTTCTGTGTCCTATACATTGGCGAGATCAAGTGCAGACTACGCAGCCATTTCGCAGACACGTATGCTTTGATTATAATGGCCATCCTAAGCTTGCCCTCATACCATTTCAATTCTCTTTCCCTTTCTCACACTCACCTGTCCATCCCAGGCTTTTTCTTCTGTCAAAATCGGAACTCAATACAAACCAGAGGAACAACACCTGGGTAGTGAACAACCTTAAGATATGATTATTGAGCTTTTCAGTTTTCAGCATTCCTCCCCTCCAATGTGCTGTTTCTCTCTTTCCCCTCACACCTTCCTTCTGATCCTCATCTGTCCCTTCATTGTCCCTCAAACTCATCCCCCAACCCCAACACTCCATCACCAATCCTTGTTCCCTCCTGATTCCATCTACTCCCTACACATACAGTTCACCCACAGGCTCCCCCACCCCTCTTATCTGGTCCTGGATTGGTCTCCATTTACCTCTCCCCTAAGAGTTTGCATTATCACCTCCTTATCAATGTCCTGCTCTGCTTGCCATTTATTCTCCTGCTTATCTCCATCGAGCAGCTGTCTCCAGACTTTATACTCCCCTTTCTTCACCTAGCTCCATGAGACTCTCAATTTTTCCCCTCTCTCTCTCTGTTCTGCTCCATCTCTCATTAATCTGCCACTGTCTCCCAACTCCATTCCTGCTCCCCTACACTACCTGATACAGCCTTCCTGTCACCTCGCACCCTCCTCAGACATGTCTCATCAATCCTCTTCTCCTCTTTAAACTGACCATTTCACCTCTCCACTCTCAGTCCCGATGCAGAGCTTTGATCCAAAATCTCTAAAGAAGGAAATCAGGAAGGCAAAAAGAAGACATGAGGTTGCTTTGGCAGATAATATGAAGGTAAACCCGAAGAGTTTCTACAAGTATATCAAGAGTGAAAGGATAATAAGGGACAAAATTGGTCCCCTAGAAGATCAGAGTGGTCGTCTATGTGTGGAGCCTCACGAGATGAGAGAGATGTTAAACAGTTTTTTTGCATCAATATTTACTCAGGAAACTGGCGCATATGGAAGGAAGGGAAACAAGCAGTAGTATCATGGAACATATAAAGAGGAGGAGGTGCTTGCTGCCTTACAGCGAATAAAGGTAGATAAATCCCCCGGGCCTGACATGATATTTCCTCGGACCTTGAGAGAGACTAGTAGAAATTGCAGGGGCCCTGGCAGAAATATTTAAAATGTCCTTAGCCACGGGTGCAATGCTGGAGGATTGGAAGGTAGCTCATGTTGTTCCGTTGTTTAAAAAAGGCTCCAAAGGTAAACCAGGTAATTACAGGCCAGTGAGCCTGACATCAGTAGTAGGTAAATTATTGGAAGGTATTCCGAGAGATTGGATATACAAGTATTTGGACAGCCAAGGGCTGACTAAGGTGCGTGGTAGATCGTGTTTAACAAACCTTGTAGTCAAGTCAAGTCAAGTTTATTGTCATTTCGACAATAAGCTGCTGGTACAGTACACAGTAAAAATGAAACAACCTTCTTCCAGGACCCTGATGCTACATGAAACGACACAAAACTACACTAGACTATGTGATACAGCACAAGGCTACACTAGATTATGTAAAAGAACATAAGAACTGCACTAGACTACAGACCTGCACAGGACTACATAAAGTGCACAAAACAGTGCAGGGCAGTACAGTAATTAATAAACAAGACAATAGGCACAGTAGAGGACAAGTTAAGATATAATAATAAATGATGTAGATGTCAGTCTAGACCCTGGGTATTGAGGAGTCTGATGGCTTGGGGGAAGAAACGGTTGCACAGTCTGGTCGTGAGAGCCCGAATGTTTCGGTACCTTTTGCCAGATGGCAGGAGGGAGAAGAGTTTGTGTGAGGGGTTTGTGGGGTCCTTCATAATACTGTTAGCTTTGCGGGTGCAACGTGTGGTGTAAATGTCTGTAATGGCGGGAAGAGAGACCCCGATGATCTTCTCAGCTGACCTCACTATCTGCTGCAGGGTCTTGCGATCCGAGACGGTGCAATTCCCGAACCAGGCAGTGATGCAGCTGCTCAGGATGCTCTCGATAAATCCTCTGTAGAATGTGGTGAGGATGGGGGGGTGGGAGATGGACTTTTCTCAGCCTTCGCAGAAAGTAGAGACGCTGCTGGGCTTTCTTGGCTATGGAGCTGGTGTTGAGGGACCAGGTGAGGTTCTCTGTCAGGTGAACACCAAGAAATTTGATGATCTTAACGATCTCAACGGACGAGACGTCAATGTTCAGCGGAGAGTGGTCGCTCCATGCCCTCCTGAAGTCAACAACCATCTCTTTTGTTTTTTTCACATCCAGAGACAGATTGTTGGCTCTGCACTAGTCTATTAGCCGCTGCACCTCCTCTCTGTATGCTGACTCGTCGTTCTTGCTGATGAGACCCACCACGGTCGTGTCATCGGTGAACTTGATGATGTGGTTCGAGCTGTGTGTTGCTGCACAGTCGTGGGTCAGCGGAGTGAACAGCAGTGGACTGAGCACATAGCCCTGGGGGGCCCCCGTGCTCAGTGTGATGGTGTCGGAGATGCTGCTCCCGATCCAGACTGACTGAGGTCTCCCAGTCAGGAAGTCTAGGATCCAGTTGCAGAGGGAGGTGTTCGGGCCCAGCGGTTTCAACTTTCCAATCAGGTGCTGAGGAATGATTGTGTTGAATGCTGAACTGAAAGTCTATGAACAGCATTTGAACGTATGTGTCTTTTTCATCCAGGTGGGTGAGGGCCAGGTGGACGGTGATGGTGATGGCGTCATCTGTTGAGCGGTTGGGATGATATGTGAACTGCAGGGGGTCCAGTGAGGGATGCAGCAGGGTTTTTCGAGGAGGTTACCAAGAAAGAAGGTAAAGGAAAGGCTGTGGATGTTGTCTACATGGACTTCAGTAAGACTTTTGACAAGGTCCCACATGGGAGGTTAGTTCAGAAGGTTCAGACACTAGGTATCCATGGAGAGGTTGTAAACTGGATTCGAAATTGGCTGTGTGGGAGAAGGCAGAGAGTGGTAGTTGATGACTGCTTCTCAGACTGGACGCCTGTGACTAGTGGTGTGCCTCAAGGATCTATGCTGGGTCCATTGTTGTTTGTTGTCTATATCAATGATCTAGATGATAATGTGGTAAATTGGATCAACAAGTTTGCTGATGACACTAAGATTGGAGGCATTGTGGACAGCGAGGTAGGCTTTCAAAGCTTGCAGAAGGATCTGGACCAACTGGAAAAATGGGCCAAAAAATGGCTGATGAAATTTAACGCAGACAAGTGTGAGGTTTTGCATTTTGGAAGGACAAATCAAGGTAGGACATACACAGTAAATGGTAGGGCACTGAGGAGTGTGGAAGAACAAAGAGATCTGGGAGTTCAGATACATAATTCCCTGAAAGTGGCGTCACAGGTAGACAGGGTTGTAAAGAAGTTTTTGGCATCCTGGCATTCACAAATCAAAGTATTGAGTTTAGGAGTTGGGATGTTATGGTGAGGTTGTATAAGACATTGGTGAGGCCAAATTTGGATTATTATGTGCAGTTCTGCTCACCTAACTATAGGAAGGATATCAGTATGATTGAAAGAGTGCAGAGAAGATTTACTAAGATGTTGCTGGGTCTTCTGGAGTTGAGTTACAGGGAAAGATTGAACAGGTTAGGACTTTATTCCTTGGAGCGTAGAAGAATGAGGGGGGATTTGATAGAGGTTTACAAAATTATGAGGGCTATAGACAGAGTAAATGCGAGTAGGCTCTTTCCACTTAGATTAGGAGAGATAAATATGAGAGGACATGGCTTTTGGGTGAAAGGGGAAAGGTTTAGGGGGAGCATTGGGGGAACTTCTTCACTCAGAGAATGGTGGGAGTGTGGAATGAGCTACCATCTGACATGGTAAATGTGGGCTCACTCTTAAGTTTTAAGAATAAATTGCAATGATGCATGGATGGGAGAGGTCTGGAGGGTTATAGACTGGGTGCAGGTCAATGGGACTAGCGGAATAAAGTTTCAGCACAGACTAGAAGGACCGAATGGCCTGTTTTCTGTGCTGTAGTGTTCTATGATTCTATGATACAAAAATTCGTTCTGTAACGCAGTGAAGAAGAAAGTTTCAAACTAAGGAAGGATATAGTTGATTTGGTCTGTTAGAGAAATAACAATTGGTGTCCAGTGCAGAGGAGTATGAGGTATTGTGTTTGAGGAAGGGACGTTGGAATGAAAAAATATACAATAAATGCCAGGATATAGAGTGATGTGGAAGAAAAGAAAGAATGTACCTTGCAACTCATTACAGATAGACAAGGTAGTTAAAGTGATAAATTGGACTTTGTTTCTTTATTCACTGGTGGTAGGTTATTGTGGAATGATATACAACACCTGCTATGTATTTCCATTATTAGAGCCAGTAAAATATGGAGGCACGGATTCAAAGTAACTATTGGAAGGACTCGAGGAAAGATGAGGACAACTTGTTTCATCCAGGAGGTGGTAGAGGTTGGGAACTCAATGCCAGAAATGGCCATGGAGGCAGATACACTTGTCACCTGTAAAATGTGCTTAGATGCTTGTTTCTTCACCAAGCACAACTTCGTTTGCTTCATTCAGTGCAACCAGTGTACAGAATCATCTACAAAGCGCAAGTGACACACCAGGTTCATTAAATGTGGCCAGAGTTGCCAAATGGCATGGGTATTATAATTCTCAGAATATTCCCACCAATCTATAGTCCATAATTCTATTTCCATGAACAATGATAGCACCATATTTTTAGTCCATTGGTATAAGAGGCCAGGTTCTTGACGACTACATCGCCATGCTCACACATCAGCGTAATTACTGCACAATGGTTGACATACTCATCCCAAATATCAAAGCATTTAAAATACATCATGCAAACATCCCTATTAAATTAACTAAGCAAAATTTCAAATACATTTCACCAGGCATCCAAATCTCTACCTTCAAATGCTAACACAAGGTAAAATATTCATTTTGTTAAGTTACAAGAATTGCATAGTATCTCTAAAGATCAGTGCCATTTCCCTAAACTGAGTTCAAAATTATATCACACGTTTGATACGTGTGGTGGATTTTTATACATGCATTGTGATCTATCTGTCCATGCATTGTGATCTAGTAAGTCTGAAGAATGACATGGTTATGAAGAACTTATCTCGTAATTTTGTAACATTGGCGTAGTCTGGAATATAAATATAGTAGGTGTTTGAAAACTCATCTGGGATAAATGTTCTGCCTTAATCTATGCACACTGTGCACTGATGCCTTGGTAGAGACAGTACAATCTATGAAGCAAAAGTCTGGATAAATCACAAGCATGATAAAATGTCAATAGCATTGTTTTGGAAGCCATTATGATCATTACAGGTCCTGAAATGTTCATTACTAGTTTAGGCAGAGAGACTATAATTAGCTCTCTACGGCTGGTAATGTTTATAAAGGTCAAGCTCAATTGCGTCATTAGTATGATCATCGACCTGAGTGCTATTTTTGTAATTTTCTGTGCTCTGGTATAAGGAAGGTCTTCTTTAAGTGGTCTGTACTGCAGTGCCACTCTGCTAAGCATCCTTGTGGCCCACTGTTACACGTGCCCAGACTGGCTGCTGTGATTGGTCGGTTTTTCTCCATAACACAATTACCACCAAGGCATTTGATTTTCAGTGGTAAAATGAACTATGAGCTTGGAATGTTAATCACTATTTGGTCGCAGAGATTGGTAATAATATGCTGAAACTGTACACAAAGAAAGAAAAAAACTGTGTGACCCCATCCATCCTTTTACTGGAACACAGTAAAATGCAGACTCAAATATCAATTAACACCAAAAATCAAGCTGTGAATATACAGTATAGGAAAGTAACTTGAAGGCTTCTGTCACAACACAGAATTTATTTATAAGTATAGAACATTCATTCAACCTCCCACCAGTCTCATTTTTTATGGTTTTCCAGATTTATTACCCAACACAGCAGTATCTCAACAAGAGCATCTTTACTGCTTCTATAAGCTGCTGCTTACTCTTCATTTCCACAATTCATTGGCAAATATTATTCAATTAAACTATCTAAATCATTTTTTTTTAGGTATTTTGTTAACAGACACACAAAATAGTCAAGTAAGGACTACCCACAGATTTTCTGCACAGAACTAAATACTATTAAGCATTGCCTACTTTAAATACTATTAAGCATTCCCCAGTCAGTGGAACAAAACATGCTGTGTAACAATATTCTGCCTCAATAAAATGAACTTCAGAGGTAAAATATAATATGCTAGTGGTAAAATTAATTACTACCAACTGGGAATGAATCTCTATATAAATATTTTAATCACATCTGAATTTTTATGGCATTATTCCAAACACATAACAGGATTGTTGCAGTACTTAGTAGGACATTCTCGAGAACAATATTGGAATAGTACACCTCCCCAGCATCCCTGGTAAAAGACTGGCCAACATTGGGCCTTCTATATTTTCTACTTCCTTCTGAGTTGCTACATTTGCCTCCTGTTGAGGGCCTGTAATATAACCGTTGCAAGACTTTAATGCATAGTACAAAATAAAACTCTAATTGAGGCTGTATACAGAACTATATCATTATATTCCTCATAATATTTAATAAATCTTATAACCACAAGCTTACTACTACTTCGTTCCAAACAGTAAAACCTTACAGAGAAGTCTCCATTTAAATGATCAATCATTAAGCCCAGCCATTCAGAAAACATGATGTTAACAAACAGAAACCCATTATTTAATTTGCAATTTTTTTTTGTTATTACAATAACCTGTACAGATTAAGCAAGACCATGGTGTTAAAATGGAACATATCCAGTACTTTTTACATGTAATTTCCTTGTGGTTGTCCTCTTGCCTCACCGACTCTGAGGGATTTCATTTATTTCTCAATTGTGTCCTAGGACACTGATGTCATTACCTCTACGGCTAACCTCAGTGAACTTGGTGTGAAAACTGGGACTTAACCATTGAAATCCTTATAATTTTTGATCAAAATGCTTGTTATTCCAAAATTGCCTAATGCGATAAATATAACTTCAGAAGGAATTTGAATAAATGTGTGCTTTATCTTCTGCCTTTATTGAAAAAGAAGTTGTTTTACATTAATAGCATTTAGAGTTGGTTGCATTCTGAGCTGGCTCTATTACCTTTATGACTCAATTTGCCTTTTGTTTCCATAGAAGCTGAACTAGTTTGGTTACTTCTGTCAAGTGAGTAATTATCATTGTGAAATAAAACAATTAGCTAATATTAACATTGCGAAGTCAATACAGATTTGGAAATGATGTGCTCAAACAATTGTTTCCAAACAATTAGTAGTCATTGCTTCTGTCACTAAATTTCAAACAAATCTTGCTACCCATAGGCAGTGGCAATATTAAACCACAATATTTTGACAGGATGACACATAAAGTGCATTACATAATTGGAGGTACTATTTTTCAAGAGGATCTTAAGTAAATAAAGTTTGACAAGAAGGTGAGCTGAACATTTTTTTGGGTGATTGAGATCAATTTTCAGCAGCAATGCCTCGCAGTTATTGTTTTACTGGGTGGATCTCTTAAACTTTATAGAGCTGGATTATCAGGCTATGTGTTTCATTGGAATGAAATTCAAACTTGATCCACAACTGTCAAGAAAACCACCCACTCAGTGAAAATGCAGATTGCTATCCCATTAACACTGCAAAACTGTAAACATCTTAACAAATAAAAATTTGCTTTGTGAAAAGATATGCAAATGTTTCTACTCAGCTATGATCAAAATGGTAATGTGATTTGATCTACACAAAATGCCGGAGGAACTCAGCAGGTCCAGCAGCAGTGATGGAAAGTAATACAGTCAACATTTCAGTCCGAGACCCTGCAGTTTAGCAGTCCTGCTGAAGGATCTCAGCCCAAAATGTCGACTGTACTCTTTTCCATAGATGCTGCCTGGCCTGCTGAGTTCCTCCAGCATTTTGTGTGTGTTGCTTGGATTTTCGGTACGTATCTGCAGATTTTCTCCTGTTTGTGATCTGATCTGATTTGATCATGAGAAAAGTAATACATATTGCTCAGAAGTTTAAGTAAGGTATATTTAATCGTATACAAAGCTTTTCTCTTACTGCTTAACATGACTGTTACTTAGTTAACCAGATGATTTTATTAGGAAAATTGGATAACTTTGTGGTTGCCTTTGTGGGTAACAGCTTTATATTCAAGGTTTAATTACTTGAATTTAAAGACTCATTTACTAGGATGGGACTTGATCTCATGTCTTAGGGTCAATGATCCAGATCTCTTGCAGGCTGCCCCCAGCACATCCTTAGGTTGTTTTGGTTGTTAACACAAATGGCACATTTCACGGTATGTTTCAATGTATATGTGATAAATAAATGAATCTGAATGTGAACCCAAAACCACACTTGAATAAAATTATGATTGATATTTCAACTCATTCATTGTCCCATTCAGTATTCATTAATTGCTTTAGTGCCTAAAGATCTATTGATCAAATCTAGAATAAATAGAACTGAGAATCCTCAGCACGTTGGTTAGCTTCCACAAAGTGCAGTATATCAATTATTATATGAATTGCAGGCTGGAATCTGAACAGGAGCTATTGGTGTCTTGCTTAAGTTGTAATAATGAGCATCCTGCAAATTCTGTACATGCACAGAACTGAGAGCAATTTGAGTTTCTTTAGAAGACTAGAGATCATTTTATCATTTATTACAAGCTTCCTCGATGTGCCCAAAAATGTTAAATGTCTTTACAGCTGCACTAATGTTCTTATTGATGTCAGAATAAATTAAAGAATAAAATCTGCTTCACAGTAATTAGGGTCTGCATTCAAAACATAGCAGTTGCTCTGTTTATTAAAAAGGAGCTCAGAGGTCAAGGACTGAGGATTTCCACTATTATTAAGATATAATGTAGACGCCAGCATGGCCAATGCATTTCTATCTGAATGGTGTGCCTTTTCTACATTATAACAATTAACATTATATTGAATTGCACTATTTGCAATTAATTGTGGTTTTGTTAACTGTATGATGGATGGTATGCTGCATTATTAGGCAGTGGAAGTTTATCTGTGTAAGTGCCTTCAACTAATCCAATACAATCTAGCAGCTATTTCTGACAATCAGCTTTTGCTTTGCCAGTTTTAGAAACAAGTGACTATTATAATTAAACCATATATAAAAGATCAGAGTATCGAGTTATCTTTTTTAAATTTTCACTTGTGTGAATATACTGAGAACAATTATGTTTCCTATATAACAAGAATAACTTCAACTTAAAAGTGTTTCATTGACTGGTATATATTTTAGGGAATTCTAATATCATAAAGCATCAATATGAATGATTCTATCAGTCAAGCTTTTTTAAGGCAGTCAAAGTTTCAAAGTCAAGTTTATTGTCATATGCACAAGTACATGTATGCACAAGCGCAATGAAAAACTTACTTGCAGCAGTATCACAGGCATATACAGTAGCATCATATAAGCAGCCTCACAAGAAAAATTATACACTATTTTTCCAATATTATTAACAATGTCACTAACATTTTCTCAGTAAGCGTAAGTTCCTAGAAGCTTAGCTTAATTTGTTAAAGAAATACGTTCAGCTGTGGCCTAAGTGAAATCTTGGCCCACATTTACCTGTTGAAACAATGGTAAGGTTTATGGTGACACACACAAAATGCTGGAGGAACTCAGCAGGTCAGGCAGCATCTATGGAAAGGAGTAAAGAGTCAACATTTTGGACTGAGGTATTTCATGGCTCAAGATTCATGGTGCCAGCATTGTTTATGCACAAATAATACATCTTAAGACACTGGGATAACATGACTTGTCAAAGGAGCAAATAATACCTCACTATATTCTTCATTTTTCAAAAGCCTCAAATGCGCTGAGATTGCTGCATCAGAAAGTGAATAAATTCACCACAGAAATATGTATATCTCAGAATAAATATATTTCTAACATTGTTACTTATTGACATCAACCTCACTGGCACTAAAGAGTAAGTATTTCACCTGTGCATTTATGTATCTTATGTAACGCGCTGTAAGGTTTCACTGCTAACGTAATGGCCTCTCTGTAATGTTTCACCGCTAAGGTAATGATTCCATTGTAGCAGCAATGTTTGTGTTATGATTAGAGATAACTGGCTTTGGAACGTGTGCTATCCAATGAGGTGGATGTTGTTCCTTCTTGTGGGTCTGGGAGCAGGGGTTTTTGCGGTCTTTTGCCAGGGAGAAATGAGGAGAGAAAACACAAATGGAGAGAGTTGGTAGACCGCCGGACGGATTGAGGGTCTGAGGGTCGGCTACATTCGGAGGAAGTCGACGGGGGACAAATGAACAGAACCATAGGCTCCAACGTTGTGCATTAGGCTGTTTCATGAGAATGGGTCCTTTTCTTTCTTTTGTTTCTTTACCAACCATATAGTCAAATTAAGAATTATAAAGCTCAATCATTTAATCCCATATTGTGTATTGTTTGTAATTGCGTGGTACTGATTTGTTACAGGGGACACATTGTGCAGCATCCACCCAAACAAGATTTCTTAAATTTGGCCAGGCCGAGGGCTGTCTTCCCCTAGATTAAGCCTCTAGCTGAAACGAGAGTTACACTTAAATGTGATGGTTTAAACTTATGATGTTCATTTCGGTGCTTCTTCTTTTCTCATTCTCCTTCACTCCCTCTCTCAATCCAATCATTCTTTTTCTTTATTTCTCTGTTTTATACCTAATTTGATATTGAACTCTTTCTCACTCATTCTCACCCCTTTTGTTGTAAGTGTCATATACCTACAGCCTGACTGATTAGAGATACAAGGTCTGTATCCTTGTTCATTCATGTCTCAGATGCCTCGCTTCTCTTGCTGTCATTATTTGTATTTGCATGAAAGCTTCATGCAAAACATTTACAATGCTAAATGCAAAAGGACAAGTCTAATTATGCCATTTTCAGGTAAATTCTTCTTGTTGCAAAAATCAGAAAAGGTATTTCAAATAGAAGTATGGCAAATTTGTACAGTAATCTTAAATACCTAGATCTTGCATGCACACAAAAGAACTAAAAATGGATCTTTTTTTTTCATTTAACGATCCTGTAAGTAAGTTCATTGGTTACATAGCTCTTTTTTGCAAAAAAAATATTTTCCCTAACACAAGTTTGTATGTTGGAAACTAATTGTATTAGATAAAGGAATTTTTTTTCATTCCAGTACATCCTACTTGGAATGAAACTTCCAGTCCATTGATTTTAGCTACACAGAATAGCTATATAAGAATTGAACTTCATATGCCTGTGCTAGTGAAGAAAATAATTACTGTACGTAGCTCCTGACATCAGTCAGCAATAAAGGAAATTGTGTGTAAATTTTGTCTTGGTATTAGTATTGGTTTATTATTGTCACATGTACTAAGATACAGTGAAAAACTTGTCTTGAATACTGTTCCTACAGATAAAATCATAACACAGTGCATTAATGCAGAATAATATAAAACAATAACAATGCGGATTAAAGTGTAAAAGCTACATAAAAGTGCATTGGGAGAAAACGATAAAGTGCAAGATCATAACGAGTTAGCTTGGGAGGCCAAGAGTCCAACTTCATTGCATCTCTAGTGATCCACCTGTTAAATTGATAAAGTTTCCAGACTACACCGTTGTCGTTTGACTAATCACTTGAGGTGACGAAGCAAGCTTGCTAGTGTCCTGGTGCAGTCACAACACCTGTAGCTGAATGTCCTCAACACCATGGAGCTGCATATTGACTTCAGGAGAAATGTGTCTTCTCACCACCAACGCACCATCAACTCTACAGTTAGCACTGTTTCAACATTCGGGATTCTGGGTGTCATGAATTCACAGGACCTCATGGGGAAGAGCCATACCTCCTTCAGTAACAAAAATGGTGCTTAGCCCCCTGCTCTACTCGCTTTACACTTACGACTGTGTGGCTACACACAGCTCCATTGC
This sequence comes from Mobula birostris, assembly GCF_030028105.1. Classification (NCBI taxonomy): domain Eukaryota; kingdom Metazoa; phylum Chordata; class Chondrichthyes; order Myliobatiformes; family Myliobatidae; genus Mobula; species Mobula birostris. Next base: position 156,707,164 of record NC_092373.1, read on the forward strand.
CATATTCAAGTTTGCAGATGACAACAGTGTTGAAAGGGAATCAAAGCTGGTGATGAATCAGCATATAGGAGGGAGACTGAGAATCTGGCTGAGTGGTGCCATAAGAACAATTTCTTACACAACGTCAGCAAGAGCAAGGAGCTAGTTATTGACTTCAGGAGAAGGAAACCAGGGGTCCATGATCCATTCCTTACTGGAGGGTGAGAGGTGGAGAGGGTTAGCAACTTTAAATTCCTATGTGTTATTATTTCAGAGGACCTGTTCTGGGCCCAGCAAATAAGTGCAATTAAGAAGGAAGCAGAGCAGCACCTTCACTTCCTTGGGAGTTTGTAGAGATTTGGTATGACATCTAAAGTTTTGACAAACTTCTAGTGATGTGTAATGGAGAGTATATTAACTAGCTGCATCACAACCTGGTATAGAAACACCAATGTCCTTGAACAGAAAATCCCACAAAAAGTAGATGGCCAAGTCCACAACGGGTAAAGGCCTCGTCACCATTGAGCACATCTACATGAAACATTGTCGTAGGAAAATGGGATCCTTCATCAGGGGTCTCCACCATCCAGGTCATGCTCTCTTCTCACTGTTGTCGTCAGGAAGAAGGTACAGGAACCTGAGGTCTCGCACTATCTGGCTCTTGAACCAAAGTGGATAGCTTCACTCAGCTTCACTTGTCCTATCATTGAGATGTTCCCACAATGAATGGATTCACTTTCAAGGACTCTTCATCTCATCTGCGTGATGGTTATTGTTTAGTCATAGTCATAGTCATACTTTATTGATCCCGGGGGAAATTGGTTTTCGTTACAGTTGCACCATAAATAATTAAATAGTAATAAAACCATAAATAATTAAATAGTAATATGTAAATTATGCCAGGAAATAAGTCCAGGACCAGCCCATTGGCTCAGGGTGTCTGACCCTCCAAGGGAGAATTTGTAAAGTTTGATGGCCACAGGCAAGAATGACTTCGTATGACGCTCTGTGTTGCATCTCGGTGGAATGAGTCTCTGACTGAATGTACTCCCGTGCCCAACCAGTACATTGTGTAGTGGATGGGAGACATTGTCCAAGATGGCATGCAACTTGGGCAGCATCCTCTTTTCAGACACCACCGTCAGAGTGTCCAGTTCCATCCCCACAACATCACTGGCCTTATGAATGAGTTTGTTGATTCTGTTGGTGTCTGCTACCCTCAGCCTGCTGCCCCAGCACACAACAGCAAACATTATAGCACTGGCCACCACAGACTCATAGAACATCCTCAGCATTATTTATTTATTCATTTATTTATTATTATTTCTTTCTTTTTGCATTTGCACAGTTTGTTGTCTCTTGCACACTGACTGAATGCCCAAGTTGGTGCGGTCTTTCATTGATTCTGTTATGTATATTATTCTATAAATTTATTGAGTATGCCCAGAAGAAAATGAATCTCAGGGTTGTATATGGTGATATATATGTACTTTGATAATAAATTCAACGGTGATGTGGCAGTGGACGTCAGATTAGATGGCACCCTCTTTGACATCAGGAGCCTCCACACAACCATCAAACTCTTAGAGAGCGGGTCCTGAAGCTGCAGTATGCAGAGGACTGTGCTCTTGTGACCCATACTCCGGAGGATCTGCAGACTGTCCTTGCTGTGGCGGTGAGAGCGTACAGCAGGATGGGGCTGACTGTCAGTACCACCAAGACAGAAGTGGTTTGCCAATGGAGTACCAGTGTCCCACCCACTCTACCCGCCTTCACTGTTGGTGATGAAAAGCTGTCAGTAGTGCCATCTTTCAAATATCTGGGGAGCATTCTCTCTGAGGATAGCGGCATTGACAACGACATCCAGAGCCGCATTAAACAGGCATCAGCTGCCTTTGGGAGACTTCGGCGTAGAGTCTTTCAGAACAGGAGCCTTCGTCCCTCCACAAAGGTCACCGTATACCCAGCGGTCTGTATCACCACCCTCCTTTACAGCTGTGAAGCTTGGGTAACCTACAGCCATCACATCAAGTACTTGGAGCGCTTCCACATAAGCTGCCTCCAGTGCATCCTGGGAATTACCTGGCGTGAGCGGGTGCCTCACACTGAAATACTTGTAAAGACCAACTGCAGAAGTATTGAGGCCATGATCACCCAGCGTCAGTTGCAGTGGCTGGGGCATGTGATAAGGATGCCCCCAAGTCGGCCACCCTGCAGAGTGTTATACGGCCAGCTACATCATGGTCGACACTCAGCTGGAGGGCCGAAGAAGCGCTATAAGGATCAGATGAAGAATGCTTTAAGGAAGTGCAAGATCAGACCAGAGAACCCGGAGGATGTTGCTGCTGACCGTACCACTTGGCGACAGCTGTGTAGGGATGGGTTCAAATTCTGGAGAAGGAAAGAACAACCAGAAGACAGCAGAAGGGAGCCAGGAGAAATGCGGCCATGGTTGCCACCACTACCACATATACATGTCCCACCTGCAATAGAGCTTGTGGGTCCAGGATAGGACTGTATGGTCATCAAAGATCTCACCGTTAAAGGAGTGGACATCGTCGTTGGATTTCAATGGACAACCGAAGAAGAAGATAATAAATTTACTTTGAACTTACTAAAGGGCTCGACAGAAGATGTTCTTCTTGTGACAGTTATTAAAATTCCATCTTCCCCAGAAAATACTGGTGCAATTCTATACCACCATCATGGAGGACATCCTCACAGGGAGGTGCATAAGCTAGTCTTCTGTCATGGTCCGGTCCATGAAGTCCACATTCCAGACTCCAGTTCTTCCAGCTGTCCCTTGTTTAAGTTAATCATAGGCACCTGATTCCCATCTTTGGGCTTGCAGTATAAGTAGCCTTGGGATTGAGTGTGGGCTGCTGGTTTGTATTGTCAGTTCCCCTTGGAGCAATCTGCTGATGGAAGGCTAGTGAAATGATTTGTGATCTCTAGGCCTGGTTGGAGGACCACTGCTTCATGGAGCCTTGTTGCTACTTGTTAGAGTAGTCTTTGTGGTATAGATTTGGCTGTTTCCTGGGGCAGCTGAGTGGCTACTAGCCACTCTGAGCTAGGTAGGGATCTGGCTGTTTCCATAGCCAGCTGAGGTTGCTGGCTGAACTGAGACTTGGAGCTACCCTAGAGCAGAGATGGAACATCTGTTGTTCTTTGGTGTTATCTCTTCTTGTCCTTGCCTCTGTGGGGTAAGTCAGGCTGTCTTGCTGTTGCTCTGTGGGGGGACATGTCATGTCTTGTCTATGCCTCTGTTGGGTAAGTCTGGCCATCCTGCTGCTACCCAACAGGTGGACCTGTCCCACCTTGGTGTAGAGAAGTTGAGTCCTGGCTTGTCTTAGGATAAGTCCTGGCTCTATGTCTATGTTCTGTTTTGTCCTGTCTCATGTTAGTGTTGTGTTAAAGATGAGTCCTGGCTTGTTGAAGGATAAGTCCTGGCTTTATGTTGATGTTCAGTTCCCAGTCTGTCTCTCAGCTCCAGCCTCTGAGTTATCAGCCTCTGCATTTCAAGACAAAGATGCCGCAGCCAGGCTCCAAGAACCCAAGCCTCGACGATGCTGCAGCCAAGCTCAAGACCCAGGACCCCAAGCCTTGAAGATGCCGCAGCCAAGCTCAAGACCCAGGACCCCAAGCCTTGAAGATGCTGCAGCCAAGCTCAAGACCCAGGACCCCAAGCCTTGAAGATGCTGCAGCCAAGCTCAAGACCCAGGACCCCAAGCCTTGAAGATGCTGCAGCCAAGCTCAAGACCCAGGACCCCAAGCCTTGAAGATGCCGCAGCCAAGCTCAAGACCCAGGACCCCAAGCCTCGACGATGCTGCAGCCAAGCTCAAGACCCAGGACCCCAAGCCTCAAGCCATGTCATGTCCTTGGTTCTGGGGTCTGAGCCTGAGGCAAGACCCAAGTTCTGGGTTCTTGTCCAGTCTTGGGCTCAGAGTCCAATCCTTGTCTTGTCTCCAAGCTCAGTCCTCTAGACCCCAGCCACATCCTGTCCTGAAGCTATGTCATGTCCTTGCCTGGTTCTGGGGTCCAAGCCTGAGGCGAGACCCAGGTTCTGGGTCCTTGTCCAGTCTCTGGCTCGGAGTCCAAGCCTTGTCTCCTAGTCGATGGTTCCTAATCCTGGTCCAGCTTTCCCCAGCCCAAACCTGCATTCTTGTCCCTGCTCCTTGACTGAATCCTGTCACGTCCCTACTCTAGTCAAGTCCTGTTCTTTGTACTTCTGTGTCTTTCATTTGAGCCTGTTCCCAGTACCCCATTGTGACATCTTCATGAATTGAATTAAATTGACTTTTTTCTTACATCCTTCATGTACATGAGGAGTAAAAATCTTTACATTATGTCTCTCTAAATGTGCAATGTGCAGTCATAGTAATTTATAATAATTTATAATAAATAGAACTCAATGTAATATAGAGTACACTCAAATCAGCATGAGTTAATCAATCTGATGGCCCAGTAGAAACAGCTGTTGGTCCTGGCTTTTATGCTGTGGTACTGTTTCCCAGATGGTAGCAGCTGGAAAGGATTGTGGTTGGGATCCCCAATGATCCTAAGAGCCCTTTTTACACACCTGTCCTTGTAAATGTCCTGAATCATGAGTAGTTCTCAACTACAGATGCGCTGGGCTGTCCACACCACTCTCTGCAAAGTCCTGTGATTAAGGGAGGTACAATTTCCATACCAGGCATTGATGCAGCCAGTCAAGATGTTCTCAATTGTGTCCCTGTAGAAAGTTCTTAGGATTCAGGGGCCTATACCAAACTTTGGACATAGAGAGGGTCTGCAAATTAAAATTCCTTGGTTTTATTATAATAAGAGGATTTGTCCTGGGACTAGCACAGAAGTGTTTTCACAAAGAAAGCATGACAGCAGCGTCACTGCCACTTTCATGTATTCAAAGGCATATATTATAAATTCCATCAAGAACTGAACGCATTGGCTCACCAACCTCCATGCCTGAATAGAGAATTTGATTCTTGCATCCAGATTCATAGACTTCTTACTGTCCACATTCCATTATGGGAGAGTTACTTGTGGTTTTGTGGATAGTATTTCTGAGTCAGAAGACAATAGGTTCAAATCCTGCTCTGAAGATATGAGTGCAAAACCTGTGCTAAAGTTCTTTTCTATGACTGAGAGTATACCACCCTGTTACAGTGTTACTTTTTAAAGGTCAGTCAGCATAATGAATCTGGTGAATCCATTTTGAAGTAAGGCAATGTAGAGACATGGTAAATATTTATTTCTCAACTAATATCACTGGAATTGATTTCCTGATCATCATCACATTGCAGTTTGTGGGATATTGTTACGTGCAGATTGACAGCAGATTTTGTGGGTTACAAACAGCAATGGAATTTCAAAAGTACTTAATTGACCGTAAACTTCTCTCTGATGTTCTACAGCCATGAAAAGTACTATTAAAAGCAAGACTTCCATCTTTTTCCTTGATTAGATACAAGACCTCTGCCAAACTGTTGATCCTTGCCAATGAGAGGGAATGAAACTGGCAAAATGAAAAGCTTCTGGTGTACATCAAAAGAGCATCAATGTATAACAACCAGCCTTCAGAAAAATCCCTGTCAAGACAGGCATAGACAGCATTTTCTTGTGATTAAGGAATTCAAATGGTGGCATCATATAATTTATTGTAAAGTAGAACTTGAAAGAACTATATAATTAGGGTTAATGAATTGTGGGCATGCAATGTTGGCGCCAGAACTACATAAATTATATAAATTCTCTATTTAAAAATTTTCACAGTATTCAGTAATTAAACCTTCTTTGATGGAGCATCATGAAACTTAGTAAGTAGCAGTATTTTCAATCAGAAGAATATTTTCAAGCAGGGTAACTTAAACTATTGTCACAAGGTCTGACTCATTTTCCCTTTCAGTGCACAACCACACATGAACACATTGATATAAAACCTCCTCAAAACCTACAGGGGTGGATTCAAATCAGGTGACCCTGAAATTTCCAAAAATCAAGACACAACCTTCATTAATCTATCAGGGACCCCAAGAAATAATACCAGTCCAAGATCAAGTCCTAGATCCGCCATCAATTATGGCAGGGCTTACATGTTATAATGCACTACAAAATGAAGTCAGGCAACATTGCTGACAACATCCCCTCCTGATGACTTTAAAGTACTCTATGCATATTTTGAATAGGAATGGGTTGGAATGTCACCATCCACCCGGGCAGCCTCCAAGACACCTAAACCCACAGTCACCATTGCCAATATAAAATCAATCTTCCAGAAAGTGAACCTTTGGAGGGCAATTGCCCTGGATGGTGTCCTTAGCCATGTTCTTTGATCCTGGGCAGACGAGCTGGCAGGGTTTCTTGCAGATTTGTTTACCCTGCTTCCGTCTGAAAACCTTGCCTGCTTTAAGACCACCATCATCTCGGTACCTAAGAAGTACAGGGTGATGTGTCTTACTGATAAATGCCCGGTGGCACTGACGTCCACCATCACAAGGTGTTCAGAGATGCTGGTAAAGGTGCACAATTACCATGGCACAGTCATATAGTGGTTAGCAGAATGCTTTACTGCACCAACTGTAAGATCGGGGTTCTATTCCTGCTGCTGGCAGTAAGGAGTTTGTATATTCTCCTCATGACCATGTGGGCTTCATCCAGGTGCTCTGGTTTCCTCCCACATTCCACAGACGTACAGTCACAGTTACTGAGTTGCAGGCTTGCTAATCTGCACTGGAAACATGGCAACACCTGCAGGTTGCTCAGCACAATCCTTGCTAATTAGATTTGATACAAATGACACATTTCACCATATGTTTTTATGTACATGTGACAAATGAAGCTAATCTTCGATCTTCAAACACTGGTGCTCCACAAAGTTGTGTCCTCAGCCTCTTACTCTGCTCACTCTACACTCATGACTGTGTGGCCAGATTGTGCTCTAATTCCATCTACAAGACTGCAGATGACACCACTGTAGTGAGCCACATTTCAGAAAAAAAGATTAAGCTGAGTACAAGAAGGATATAGACAGCTTAGTGACAAGGTGACATGACAACAGCCTTTCCCACAACGTTAACAAAATCAAAGAGCTGGTCATTGACTTCAGAAGGGGAGGAGGTGCACATGCAACTATCCACATCAATGGCTTTGAGATTGTGAGGGTCAAGAGCTTCAAGTTTCTTGGAGTGAACATCACCAATACCCTGTCCTGCTCCAGCCTCACAGATGTCATGTGCAAAAAAGCTCACCTGCACCTTTACTTCCTCAGTTGGCTTAAGACATTTTTCATGTCCCATATGAGCCTCACCAATTTTTAATGAGGCACCAGTTCCCATCGAGGGGTCAGTAGTGGAAAGGTTGAGCAGCTTCAAGTTCTTGGATGTCAATATCTCTGAAGATCTATCCTTCACCCAACATATTGACACAATGATGAAGAAGATATGCAAGTGACTATATTTCATTAGGAGTTTGAGGAGATTTGGTATGTCCCAAAAGGCTCCAGCAAATTTCTACAGAGAGAATTCTGGCTGTTTTCATCACCATCGGGTATGAAGGCACCGGTGCACAGAACTGGTAAAAGCTGCGGAGACTTGTAAACTCAGCCAGCCCCATGATAGATACCAGCCGCTGCACCATTTAGGATATCTTCAAAAGGTGATGACCCAAGAAAGCAGCATTCATCATGAAGGACCCTTGCCATCCAGGACATGCACTCTTCTCATTACTACCTTCAGGGAGAAGCGACGGGAATCTGAAGACACATATTAAACATATTAGGAGCAGCTTCTTCCCATCCGCCATCAGCTCCATGAACCCACAAACACTACTTCACTATTTTGCTCCCTTTTTGCACTATTTATTGTTTTTATTGTTATACTGTACATATTCTTACTGTAATTTATAGTAATTTTTATGTATAGCTGTGTACTGCTGCCACTAAACAAATTACAGTACATTTGTCAATGATAATAAACTTGATTCTGATAGAAGGCATCCTACCTGGAATCATCAATGGCTTGGTATGGCAACTGCTCAGTCCATGTCTGTGTAAAATTAACTGTTGGCACCAATAATAAAATAAAATAACTAAAATAACTGGGCCCAGTCACATGCACACTCTTACAACTCAAGCATTCTTTTTATTTTACTGCTGCACAAGGAGAACAGCTCGGGTCCCTGTCACCCACACTGTTCTGAAGTGTGAATAGAAAATTACTATTTGTATACAGCATTAGCTTATCATTTACAGATATTGATTATTGTAAATTGTGTATGCTTAAATTCCTTATTTGCAAGATCAATCACTATTCAGAATAGATGTGTTAAAGTTAATTGAAACTTCAAGCTGACAGCTGATTATATATTGAAGTTAGTTAAGACAATAGAGCTTTAGTTGTTGGGTATATTTCTCATCCTTCTGCTATCTTGTCTCCCTATTGTGTAAAGGGAGGCTATGTTTTAGGAAGTCCTTTCTGGAAAAGGCTCACTACAGAGGCCTCAGTCACTTACCTTGAGGACACACTGCCACAGTCAACTGGGCCTATCTCTTCTGTAGTAGATAGAGGTCTCTCCAACGGTCTCATTTCAAAGGTCTCACTTGACTACTATTTCCCCAGGCTACAATGCCTTACCGTGACCTCCACAATCACAAGAAATTGCAGGGGGTTGTGGACATAGCTTGGCACATTAGATTTGCAATCTTCTGATAGGAGAAATTACTATTTATTGCAGTCCCAAACATGCAGAATATGCATTCTAAAACTATTTCCCTTAGTTCTAGAAAATCTCTCAGAAGCTATCTTTTCAGTCCTTTAAATCTCATTGATTATAGGAATGATCTGCAAAGTCCTTTCTTCAATGGCAAATGCTTCATCCCAGGAATCAGCCTCGTTACTGAGTGATTAAGCATGTTGTACTATAGGGGTGACCCCACCAGCACTCTTTACAGTAATAGCAGGATTTCCCTACTTTTATATTCCATTGCAGTTGCAGTAGTATAGTGCAGGAGCTCACAATAGAAACCTCCATCAAGCAGCTGCAGGCCCAAAGAGCAGAAGCAATCCACAAACCCCATGAGGAATTGACATATTCCTTCCACAACCACTAATGCAATATGCACCCTGTACAAGAATCATCCCTTGTAATAATGATCATGGAGGCACAGAGAGAATCTATAAATACTGATAAGTACCTTTATTGTCTCAACAGAAGAACAAGTGAACTTCCACAACCAAGTATCTATGTGCACACCTACTAAGTTTTCCCTGACCTTCCATGAACAGTCAAAGAAAGGAAAATATAATACCAGTTAAAAAGGAGATTCTGCTGTGGGCCATATGTTCCTCACAGTCCCATTCTGAATCTCCATGAGTCCATGGGGCACGTCACATCTGCGATAGTTGTCCTACAGAGTTACTGCTGCCAGCACACTTGAAGCATCTGCTTTTATATTTATTCCTTACCAATTCAAATGTTACATTCCAGTGTCATTGGCTGTAGGTCACGTGTCTAACCTTTAACACCTTTTTATTGGCTCTGCTCCAGGCCAGAATCCATTTATTGCTCTCTTCCCATCAAGTGGCAATCGGTAATTTATGGCTCTTTGTTCTCAATCAGCAAACAGCTTGAATCACGCAGAACAGATGCAGACCCTGAATATCAAAAACCTGCGTGTTATATCCAACGAAAGAACACCTCACAAATAATTTCTTATTTGGAAATTATCCCTGGTTGAGCAGATTACCCGAGACATCATAATGTTGACTTTAAAACACTGATCAAGCTAAGCGATTAACTCATAAAAAGGAGAATACCTCTCTTCATAAAATGGCAGCCTCCATTTCCTCTCTCATGGCAAGAACAAAGGTAATTGGTCTGTCTGCTTCCACTGTCCTTGATTCATTCGAATTCACTGATTTGCAGACTGCAGTTCTTTCTGGCCAACAATCCCATTCCCTTCACCACTTGTTCATGACAAGAGCCACACCCTTGGATTCGGAACAGAGGCCTATGTCAGCCTGTCACTCCAGGAGGTGATTCCTGCTGCATTCGTCTCCAGTTTCAATAATACAGGTGGGACATGGAGGGAAGGGGTGTGCGTGGGCAAAGTTATCACAGGATCACAGTGCTGGGTGGGAAACAGGCTGCATATAACTGAAGGGAAAACGGACTTAGGGAGGGGAGGGAACGTCGACTCAGACCATGCGAGGCCTGTGTTGGGCATTTTCATGCTTTTCAAGGCGCAGATTGGAAGTCTGTGTGGAGCGCCACTCCTCGTACAGACTAGGGCAATGTGTGATTAAGTGCCTTGCTCAAGGGCACAAACACGCTGCCACAGCTGAGGCTCGAACTAGCGACCTTGAGATAACTAGACAAACGCCTTAACCACTTGGCCACGTGCCCAACACACTTAGGCAACAGATCGTAATAAAAAAAATCTGTCAAAAAGGAATTTAAAAGAAACAAGAATATCAGTAGGGGAATATGAAATTATGTCATCTTTTTGACCTGTATATAATTAATGCTTACTCAGATCATCATACCAATATCACCTGAGATTTGCTATTGGATTAGATCACTGACAGCCTAGCCCATTTGTCACGGTCACATTGGATCCCTGCATTCACAGTTGCCTTTTGCAGTTGCATGGTTCCCTGCGTCTACAAGGCCTTCCTGCTACCACCATTCTGGGTAATGGAATTGTCCATCAAAGGCCAGTATGCTGCTCGCAATGCAAACTGCCACTCTTTCAACCATCCTAATGGACTTCTGACAGCTCAATTCGAAGCATGAAAGTAAATCTTAAAAAGCAGTTTTGAACTAAAATGAATAAATATATTTTAACAAGCATTAAACTTATGCAAATTAATTGAAGAAGTTGCTGTTAAATAAAATAAAACCAAAAATTACATTACTTACCTTTTTATTGGATGCCAGCGACTACATTCAAGTGGCAAAAAGCTGAGGGGCCAGATACAAAATGCATTTAGCTCCTGTATGTATGTGTGTATCTATCTATCTATCTGTCTTTCTAGCAATCTATTATTTATTTATTTGTAGTTTGTTTCTTTGTTTATTGTAAAGTTAAGTCCAGGTGCAAAGAAGGAGGTCAGATACATAGTTATTGATCTAGGCATATTGGTTTATTATTATCACATGTACCCAGATACAGTGAGAAGCTTGTCTTGCATACTGTTCATACAGATCAAATCATTGCAAAGTGCATTGAAGTAGAACAAGGTAAAACTAAAAAGAATAACAATGCAAATGAAGTATAAAAGCTACAGAAGAAGTACAGCGCAGGTTAAACATAAAGTGCAAGATCATACTGAGGTAGATTGTGAGGTCAAGAATCTATATTATTGTAAAAGAGATCCATCCAACAGTCTACTAACAGTGGGATTGGTGCCGACCTTTGAGTCTGGTGGTATTAGCATTCAAGCTTTTTTATCTTCTGCATGGTGGGAGAGGGGAGAAGAGAGAATGTCTGGATGGATGGAGACTTTGATTCTGCTGGCTGCTTTACTGAGGCAGCAAGAAGCATAGACAGAGCCCATCAAGGAGTGTTGGGTTTCTGCGATGTGCTGAGCTGTGTCTACGACTCTCTGCACAAATTGCTTCATGCCAGCTGGTTAGAGTTTAAAATAGAATACCCGTCACTCGAAAACTGTTGGTGAAAATTACATAAGGAGCAAGAACTTCAGATGCGAATTTCACAGAAGAGCAGCTTAGGGTTTGGCAATGGCATTGTGATATTTCAGGTTACCTCATTTATTCACAATGGATTGCCAAATCACAGGTACAATTCTTACAAACTAAAAAGACATACCAATAATGCAGATGAACAAGTCATCCATCACAGAGATCGAAGCAGAGGAATGGATTCTAGTTCACCCCGTGTTTCTTTCATAGCTTCTAAATGTTCCTTAACCATTCTTAATAAGCCTGAACTGCTGTCTACATTTATACCCATAGTCCACTTGGGTGACTTCACATGCATTTGATGTTTCTTCAGATACTATACTCATTTTACACAAACAGTCTAAAAACTTTTTTTGGAGACTCAGTTCTCAGCTAATGTTGTAAAACTAACTTCTCCGAGTATATAAAACTCACAACTTATTAATAGGTCAATTATTGATATGCTAAGTGGTATTATCCATTTGGTCCGCAAGCTTCCTTGAACTAAGCAACTTAGTCAGTTCGTCTGTTTTGAAACAAGCCAAATTAAACAAACCATTGTCTTATACTGCATCTCTTGAACAGCAGTAAACCAGGTGCAGTGAGCTACATCTGCTTCCTACAGACAGAGTGTCTGCTACATACAGAATCTGTTTGCAAAGCTGTGTTGTTAACTTCAAGCTGATTACTGTTTTCTATTTAAATGTTAAGAACTGAAGACTGGCTCCATTTATGACCAGAAGTTAAACAAAGCAATTCTAGTTGGAAGTTTACTTACATCTGTTTGATCTTTCAAGTGGCAGCTACTGTGCTTAGAAAGTGAGCTAGGCATACATGAGACGCCCTTGCCAAGGAAGTGAATACCCATCACACCCTACTCAGGCTAGGCAACGATTTTGAACCCCACTTCTTCCCACAGATATCAGCTTCAAGGTCAAGGCCTCTGTCAATACTTCTCATGGGAAGAGACTTTCTCTCCTCCAACCATTCCAGTAGGTTGCCAGTGCTAGATAGGCTCTCTTCAATTCAATGCTCAATGACCTCATGCAATACTTTCCAATGTAAGAGTTCCTGTATGGTTTTCTCTTTAAAGTATTCACTTCCTCAATCTCATTTCCCAAACCTCAAAGGAATATCATTATTATGATTTTCCATAAACTTGCGACAATAACATATCAATGCCCACATTATGTCCATATTAGTCCATCTTTAAAATCGTATTCCCCTCAAAGAGTTCTGGCCATTTTCTTGATGTAAGTTTGAATGACCGCTTCTGTCATCATTAGCTGATCAAGTCAGCTAGCAATGCCTTTCAATACGATAAAGACAGTTAATCTGTTTCACAGGGTGGTGGGGGGTTGTGTTGCTTTCAATGCTGAACTCTGCTCAGGCATTCTAAGAACGAGTCTTGTAAACAAGTTACTGATTATGTACTGTTGTCCTCTTTTGCTTTAGGATTAGTAACTTCACAGTATAGTTATAGGAAATTATATTATTCAGTTACATCACTTTACAGTATAATATACATAAAACATTTACAAAATAGGGAAAAGTACAGTTTTCCTGTTGAGGATTTGTGTATACGTTTAATTCTAGGCTCCCAGAAAAAAATATCAGAATATAACGGTGGATTATGTCCCTCCCATGGGAGTGAATACACATTGGTGTGATGTAACTTAACATTCTGACACCAACCATACCATCTGGAAAGTTACTTCCCGTTTTGTGGTTCTTGACTCTGGGTATAATTGTTAAGGTCTTCCCCTTTTACATTGTTAAGGTTTGGGCCTAACTGACACATCTTCCCAACTTTTGTGTATTTCCTAGAAAACTTTAACTGGCAAACAAGAGAAAATCTGCAGATTCTGGAAATCCGAGCAAACACATACAAAATGCTGGAGGAACTCAGCAGGCCAGGCAGCATCTATGGAAAAAAGGACAGTCGATGCTTCGCGCTGACCAGATCTATGCCAATCTTTATATCTTTACAAGTCAATCCTTGCAGCATTTGTTGCAATGACTGTTGCTATCTCAAAATAGAAGGGTCAAATTTTGTCAAAAACACAAATTGTGACATATTGAAAGGCAGGACTAGTATGCCTGTATACAGACATCCCACCCTGCGGAAACTCATTTCAGGGAGGTAGCACCATCAATTTGCGGGAGACTCCCGGAACTTCCGGGAGAGGTGGGATGTCTGCAATAGAGTAGCTCCTTAGCAGCTGGCCAGCTAGTTTAAATAATGTTAGCTATGCTAATATCGAATGACACCTGTTAAACTCACCTCAACATGTCTTTTACAGTCTTAACCCACCATGGGCAATAGAAAAGTCACTGTAACAAACAGAGCAGCGAGCAACACTGTCATTATTTTTGACCCCTATTAGGCAGGGGTACACTTTAGTGTAGTCTGGGCTAACGTACGTTTTATTTTTTCTTTTTTTTTGGAACATTCTGCCATGGCGCGCTCTCTCTCTCGCGCGCTCTCTCTCTCTATCTCTCTCTCTCTCTCTCTCTCTCTCTCGTGGTCGCTCTCGCTCGCTCTCAAAAAAATTGATTTCTGGGATATTGTATATAATTTGCGGGCATCAGGGAGCCACTATTAATATGCGGGAGACTCCCGGAACTTCATGGAGAGGTGGGATGTCTGTGTATACTTTTCATCAGACGGAGAAGTTTGAGTAGAGTTGTTGCTGAAATTCTTCTGTACAGTTTCTACTACATTAACATTGGCCTTCCCCTTCTTTACATTTTGTTTTCCCTGAGCTGCAGGGGAGGGAGTAGACATTTGGGACGGGTCCTGTCCCTTTGTATATTTAAAGGGTGAAGGATGAGGTGGGCCTCGTGGTGTGTACACGGTTTCATACTCTTCTCCATAATATCAGCAGGGCCTCTGAGTGTTCCCTCAGTCCCAGAAGGAGTATCGTGGTCTAAAACTTCCTTCTGCAAAGAAAGGGACTGGAGCTAAATGCCAAGGCCTACATGTAGTGTCAACCCATTTAGGTTGTGGGTGAATATCTCTTCCTCCTGCAGGTGATCTCCAGGGAACTTGTTTGGTTTGTCGATTGCATCTTCCCTACTGAGGGACTGGTGTCGGAGAACACTGTAAATGCGATCAACCCAAGGTTTGTTGACTTTGTTACTGACTCTTCGTGCCCTTTAGAGGGAAAAGGGGAAGACGCAGTGTCAGCACTTCACTTCCTTTGTGTGAAAACAAACGCCTGTAATCTCGTGGCACTTCTCGTAACTACTTCAAAATTCCTTCAGCGTCAGCAGGAGATGTGGCGCATACTGCCTGCAAACTGAATAGTCAAGAGTCCAACAACATGATGACAAGTTTGTAGTGGGGCAGTCACAGAAGCTCCCTGTACACAGACCTGTCCCTATATTCTTTGGCTGCCTATTGTCAATCTTTTTAGTAATTCTAGTCCATGTTCCTAAGCATCTATTCTCCAGGCGTCATTAGTATCTTTAATGTTTCCTGGTATGGGCACTAGCTCATATGCGCCTGAATGGAATACATAATACTCCTATGCATCGGTATTAAGCTATGGACCTCCAGGTTCTATCACATAAGCATGTGGGCTGCACTGGGTGCTTGGTTTCTATCTAAAAAGGGGCCAATTTCGTATCTTCAAGCACAAATTATTGTTACTTTGTTGAGATGAGGTATAAATTGTGATGGTTATGGTCTGTCTCGCCTAGCTCTTTACTCTATGTTCTATCCCATGATCTTTCCAATCTCTGACTTGAAGAATAAAATACTCATCATAATCGACTCCATATCGAAGCACCGAGGAAGACTAAAGCATCATGGTGATTGTGGAGGTCAGCAGTCGCTCTCCTCAGAAGCTACAGGTTAGCGGATTGGTAGCCAGCTTGGTGATGTTTGGAAGGCTGCGGGTTGGTGGTGAAGCAGTTGCTCTTTACAAAGGACTGGTTTCGATTCTGACGAAGGGATGTTTTCGAAATTCTAAGATTCATGTGATTTTGGACTGTAGTTTATATTGCACTCCATAGGTTTTCTGTGTTTTCTTTCTTGTTGCCAAATGGCGGGTTGGGGTTCGGGCTGGGTGATATGTTTAGTTTTTGTTTAAGGGAGGGGTTGGAGATTTAGGGTCTGATGTTCTTGTTGGTTATTCAGTGTAGGCAATCTGTTAGATTTTGTGTGTGAGAGAGGGGTTTGATGTTATTGTCACTCATCTTTTCTGCAAGGGAGGGGTTGGGGCTTTGATGTTATTATCACTATTTTTTTTGTAAGGGAGGGGGTTGGGAATTTGGTGTTCCAGGTGCTGTTTTCCATGTGGGTGATCTTTTAGTTTTTGTGTGAGGGAGGGGGTGGAGTTTGCGAGTTGTGCTTCTTTTTTCTTTTCATGCGGGAAGGGGGTTGATGTCTTTTCTCTTTTTGTATTTCATGGCTATCTGGAGAGGATAAATTTCAGAGTTGTATTGCACATGCATACTTTGACAATAAAATGAAAAATTAAACCTTTAATTTGAGGAGTAGTTGGGGTATTATCCCATATTTCTGTTGTACTATTAACCAATTCATACTATCAACCAGCACTTGCCTGTGCAACTGCTGGAAACCAGGCTCTCAACCATTTCATTGCACTGGGTGGGGGGCTGTGGCACTTACCAAGAGCTCTCTGAGGTGAACTACAGCTAACTACCACAATGGAGGCACCGTGGTTAGTACAATGCTTTATAGCCGGCGACCTGGGTTCAATTCCCACCGCTGTGTGTAAAAAGTTTATACATTCTCCCCGTGATTGCATGGGTTTCTTCTTGGTGCTCCCATTTCCTCCCACAGTTCGAAGACATACCGATTGGTAGGTTAATTGGTCATTGTATATTGTGCCATGATTAGACTCGTGTTAATTCAGGGGTTGCTGGGCAGCAGGACTTGAAGGGCTGGAAAGGCCTATTCCGTACTCCATCGCAATAAATAAATAAATGAATTTCTTCCTCCCAAAATAATGTATTTGGTTATAATGTGACCACATTGGGCACAAAATACATTTGCTGACCATGAAATCCTAAACTCAAAAAAAGACATTAAGGCTTATAGAATATAAATAGCCACAAGTACTCTCACTAAAGAGAATCATACTGTAAGTACCCAATCTTCAAAGACTACTTCCCTTCCCTGTTTGTTCTCCATTGCAAGTTTCACTGCCAGCACTCACTATTTGAGCAGTGGGTCCCCTCTCTACCAAGGAAAAGATACTTCTAGCTAATAAAGTAGTTCAAAAGACAGTTCACTTATTTTCAGTGATACATGTTGAAATCAAAACAATATTCTTAAGACACATTTCAAACTCACAGAGGTTTTCCATCATAAACATTTCCAAATGACATACCATTTCTAAAACCCAAACCATTTCTTAAATAAAAGCATTTCGTAAACAAAAGGCATTTCTTAAACAAAAGGCATTTCTCAAACAGAATGCATTTATTAAACAAAATGCATTTCTTAACCACAAAGCATTTCTAAGTCACAAACCATCTCTAAAACACAAAGGATTTCCAAAACAGGTATAATCAGGTATAATTCATGTAAACGAAAAAGACATACCAATAATGCAGACAACAAATCGTCTGCCACAGAGATCGAAGCCAAAGGAACGGATTATAGTTTGCCTTGTATTTATGTAAGAACACACGAAATAGGAGCAGGAGTAGACTATCTGGCCCGTCAAGCCTGTTCCGCCATTCAATAAGATCATGGCTGATCTGGCTATGGACTCATCTCCACCTACCTGCCTTTTCTTAATAACCCTTAATTCCCCTACTATGCAAAAATATACCCAACCTTGTCTTCAATAGATTTACTGAGGTAGCTTTCACTGCTTCATTGGGCAGAGAATTCCACAGATTCACCACTCTCTGGGAAAAGCAGTTCCTCCTCATCTCCATCTTAAATCTACTCCACTGAATCTTGAGGCCATGTCCCCTAGTTCTAGTCTCACCTCCCAGTGGAAACAATTTTCTTATCTATCCTTTTCATTCTTTTATATGTTTCTATAAGATCTCCTCTCATGCTTCTGAATTCCAGTGAGTACAATCCCATGTGGCTCAATCTCTCCTCATAGTCCAACCCCCTCATCTCTGGAATCAACTTTGTGAACCTCCTCTGCACCGCCTCCAAAATCTGTATATCCTTCCTCAAGTAAGGAGACCAGAACTGCATGCAGTACTCCAGGTATAGCCTCACCAGTACCCTATATAGTTGCAGCATGACCTCCCTGCACTTAAATTCAATCCCTCAAGCAATGAAGGCCAACATTCCCTTCGCCTTTTTGATAGTCTGCTGCACCTACAAACCAACCTTTTGATTTTCGTACATAAGCACTCCCAAGTTCATCATGCAATTTTTTACCATTTAAATAATAATCTGCTCTTTCATTTTTCCTTCCAAAGTGGATGACCTCAAATTTATCAACATTGTACTCCAACTGCCAGATCCTTGCCCATTCACTTAACCTATCTATATCTCTCTGCAGACTCTCCGTATCTTCTGCACAATTTGCTTTTCCATTCAATATAGTATCATCAGCAAACTTAGATACACTACATTCGGTCCCCTCTTTTTCATAACTTCTTGATGTTCCTTAACATATCCTAATAAGCCTATACAGTTCTTTACATTTATTCCATTTTTCGTTCACTTAGATGACTTCACTCATATTTCCTCAGATACCCTTTTCACACAAATAGTCTAATTTTTTTGGAGACCATTCTCAGCTGATGTTGTAAAGTTATCTTCTCCAAGTACATAATACCCCCAACTTAATAATAGATCAGTTATTGATATGCTAAGTAATATGATCCATCTGGTCTGCAAGCTTCCTTGAACTAAACAACTTAGTCAGCTTCTCTGTTTTGAAACAAGTGGAATTGAACTACCCATTGTCTTATACTGTACAGCTTGAAAAGCAATAAACCAGGTAAAGCGAGTTACATCTGGTTCCACCAGACAGTGCATCTGCTGTACACAGAGCTTGTTAGATTCGTAGTCATATAGAAATACAGCACAGAACTCATCTAGTCAACCCATCTAGTCCATGTCAAAAACATTAAAAACTACCCACTCCCAAACTTCCCTTAAATGTTGAATCGAGCTTGCATGCACCACTTGTGGTGGCAGCTCATTCCACACTCTCTCAACCATATGAGTGAAGAAGTTTCCCTCATGTTCCCATAAACTTCTCATCATTCATCCTTAACCCATGTCATCTGCTTGTAGTCTTACTGAACCTCAGTGGGAAAAGTCGGCTTACATTCACGCTGTCTACACCCCTTATAATTATGTATACCTCAATCAAATCACCTCTCAGTTTTCTATGTTCTAAAGAATATAGTCTTAACCTATTCAAGTTTTCCTTATAACTCAGGTCCTTCAGACCCAGCAACATTATTGTGAATTTTCTCTTTACTCTTTTAGCCTTGTTTACATCTTTCATGTAGGTAGGTGACCAAAACTGTATACAATACTCCAAATTAGGCCTCACCAACATCTTATACAACTGCAATGTAACATTCCATCCTCTGTACTCAATACATAAAATTATGAAGACCTATATGCCAAAAGCTTACTTTATGATCCTATCAACCTGAGATGCCACTTTCAACAAGTGGACCTGTATTCCCAGATCCCTTTGTTCAACCACACTCCTCAGTGACCTACCATTCACAATGTAAGACCTACGCTGGTTGGTCCTACCAAAGTGCAAAACCTCGCACTTGCCTGCATTAAATTCCATCTGCCAGTTGATGCAAATCCCTCCACAAGCCATGATAGTCTTCCTCACTGTCCACTACATCACCAATCTTGGTGTCAACTGCAAAGTTGGTGGTCCTGTTAACTACATGATCACCCAGATCATTGATACCTCGAAGGGCAGCTGAAGTTCCCCAGCCATATCACAGCCACCACCCTGTGACCAGACATTGTCCTAGTGTCTGAGTCTACTAAGCAAGTGGTGCTGCTGGAGCTGACAGTCCCATGGGAAGATAGCTTGGAAGAGGCCTTTGAAATGAAGCTCTCCAAGTATGCAGGACTGGTCAGCAACTGTCAGCAGGCTGGATGGAGAGCGAGGTGTCTCCCAGTGGAGGTTGGTTGTAGGGGATTCGTAGCCCGTTCTTTAGTTAGAGTCTTCAGCATTTTGGGCATCGAGGAAAAGAGGAAGAGGAGAGCCATCCGCAGTACCACCGATGCGGCAGAGAGGGCCTCAAGCTGGCTGTGGCTCAAAAGAGGGGA
The DNA here is from genome assembly GCF_030028105.1 of Mobula birostris. Taxonomy (NCBI): domain Eukaryota; kingdom Metazoa; phylum Chordata; class Chondrichthyes; order Myliobatiformes; family Myliobatidae; genus Mobula; species Mobula birostris. The sequence continues at coordinate 156,727,086 of NC_092373.1, forward strand.
GCCATGGAGTCATAAGTAGCTGGCCATCTGGACACAAGCTGGGGTCTGATCGGTCCCGGCTGGGTCACCTGGAGGAGGTTGTATGATGTTGAAAGACCTGAAACACCCAATGATTCCAGGAACATCACTGAAGATGTGTCCAGAAGCATCAATAGATGTATGTACACAGCATAAAGATAACAAACAACAAAGGACCCAGCACTGATAGCAGTGGCACACCACTAGTCACAGGCTTCCAATCAGAAAGGCAACCATCTACTACCACTCTCTGGCTTCTCCCACAAAGCCAATGTCTAATCCAGTTTACTACTTCATCCTGAATGTCAAGCGACTGAACCATCTTGACCAGCCTCCCATGCAGGATCTTGTCAAATACCTTACTAAAGTCCCTAAAGGTAACATCCACTGCCTTGCCCTCATCAACTTTCCTAGAATCTTTCATGAAAAACTCTATAAGATTGGTTGGACATGACCTACCATGCACAAAGCCATGCTAACAATCCTTAATCAGTCCATGTCTATCCATGTATGTGGATACTCACATATCCAATCCCTTGGAATGCCTTCCAATAATTTCCTACAACTGATGTCAGACTCACTGGCTTTGAATTTCCTTGTTTATGTTTAAGCCTTTTTTTAAACAACAGAACACCATTGGCTATCCTCCAATCCTCTGGCACCTTTCTAGTCGCACAAGCCAGCTTTGTCCTCTCAAAATTTCATTTTTGAAGTCCGCTCCCTTTCCAAGTACACCTTTGCTAGAAAACAGCCTGTCCCAATCCACACTTGCCAGATCATTTCCAATACCATCAAAATTGGTCTTTCTCCAATTTAGAATCCCAACCCATGGACCAGACCTATCTTTTTGCATACTTACCTTGAAACATATGGCATTGTAGTTACTGGATGCAAAGTGTCCCCTGCACAAATTTCTGTCACCTACCCTGTCTCATTCCCTAATAGCACATCCAGTACCACATACTCTCTGATTGGAACTTCTATGCACTGATGAAGGAAAGATTCCTGAACACACTTGACAAACTCTGTCCTATCTAGTCCTTTTACAGTATGTGGATTCTCAGTCAATATGTGGAAAGTTAAAATCACCTCCTATAACCAACCTTATGTTTCCTGTAACAGTCTGTGATCTCTTTACAAGTTTGTTCATCTAAATCCCTCAGGCTGTTGGGTAGTTTGTAATATAGCCCCATTAATGTGGTCTTACCTTTCTTATTTTTTCCATTCCACCCAAAACACGTCACTATTTGACTTCTCCAGTTTGACCTGACGGAGCACTGCCATGACATTTTACCTGACTAGTAACAACACCCCTCCTCTTTTAATCCCTCCCACTCTGTCGCATCTAAAATAATGGAACCTTGGAATATTGAGCCACCAGTCCTACGCCTCGTGCAAAGAAGTCTCGTCAATGGCTATGACGTCATCTGCCTTTCCTACGATACTTCTTGCATTGAAATACAGGCAGCTCAAGACATTAGTCACACCATGCTCAACCTTGTGATTCCTGAGTCTGTCTGAGATTTTACTAACATCTGCCTCCACAACCTCTCCACTAACTGTCCTGGCACTCTAGTTCCCAATCCCCTGCAACTCTAGTTTAAACCCCACCATGCAGCATTAACAAACCTTCCTGCTAGGATATTAGCAAGGAAAACTTCGTGTCACTAGGATTTTAGTCCCTGTTGATGTGTGAATGAAGTCACCGGGGAAAAGTACTAGTAGCTATGGAGCAGTCCCATTATTCAACAAAACAAGATGCAGCAGGCATCATATGGAGAAGCTTTTGGTGAAAAGGTCTGCCTGTGCCCATCTACACATATTTTATATGCCAAAGATCAAAGAAAATTAAAAAGGCATCCATTCGACTCTCTTCACTCTCCGGGGTGCAGGCCTGGACAAGGTTGTATGGAAGGCTGGCAGTTGCCCATGCCTACGACACTGATATTGTCCAAGGGAAGGGCATTAGGACCTATACAGCTTGGCACCAGTGTCGTCGCCGCAGAGCACTGTGTGATTAAGTGCCTTGCTCAAGGACCAAACACGCCGCTCAGCTGGGGCTCGAACTCACAACCTTCAGATCGCTAGTCGAATGCCTTAACCACTTGGCCACATGCCCACACAAGGAAAATACAGGACAATTTAAGCAAATCCATATTTACAATGCCCTCTTGAACTACACGTGTAACAGTTTCAAATGCCTGGATCTTCCCGCTATCACACCCAAACTAAATGTTAATTGCAATGGGATGCTGATTGGGTTCATGTATATGCAGACAATCAATTAAGTGCCTGTTTCCTGGTCTGTCTGGTCTGTGATTCAAGGCTTTAGGAACCTATTGTTCAGAGATGCATTTTAAATTAAATCTACAATCCACAGTTTATTCGGATTTGAAGACTGGTGGTTGAAGTTACTTGCTAAATGTAAATGTGCTAAACTCAAAAATTGCTCTAACAGCCCCCCTCCAGTTCAGCTGCAAATTGTCCCTTCTGTACAGGTCCCACTTTCCCTGGAAGAGATTCCAAATGATCCAAAGATCTTATGCCCTCCCTTCTACACCAACTCCTTAGACATATGTTTGTAACCCTCTCACCAAGGCTCACAACAAACTAGGCTCATTAGCTAACTCTGGCTAACAGCCACGTGACTCAGTATTGCATCGGTAATGGTGAGAAGGCCACACTCAATAGGCAATATAGGTTTCCCCCGCCATTCGAAGGTAGAGCGTTCCTATGAAACGGTTCGTCAGCCAAAATGTTGTAAAGCGAAGAAGCAATTACCATTTATTTACATGGGAAAATTTTGCGAGCGTTCGCAGACTCAAAAATAACCTACCAACTCATGACAAATAACACATAAAACCTAAAATAACAGTAACATATAGTAAAAGCAGGAATGATATGATAAATACACAGCCTATATAAAGTAGAAATACTTCACTACAACGATTGCCTGCACAGATCTCCGTAGCGAAAATCTCACGCAAGCGCTGTTGGCATAAACGCGCTCTCCAGTAACCTTTAAACTATGAAGCTGCCAAATCTACCAAATAACATGTAAAAATACACAGCCTATATAAAGTAGAAATAATGTATGTACAGTGTAGTATCACTTACCGGAATTGGGAAGACAGCTTGCCAGGCAAACTGATGATGGTGTGTTAGGCTCAGTCATCGCAGGTTGGGTGGTGCAGTGGTCCCCACCCTCTGGGCCGCCGACCCGATACATTGCCGCGAAGAACGAGGCAGTAGCTGGGAGGCACACAACACATCTTTAAGAAAAAAGCCGAAATAAACATGCTAATTAATTAAGTGCCCCCGACACGTAATTAATTAGCCTGTTTATTTTGGCTTTTTTCTTAAAGATGTGCTGTGTGCCTCCCGGCTACTGCTGCATTCTCCGCGAATTGGTACAATATCTGTCCGGGGCCCGGGTGTTGGGGTGGTGGGACATGGGGGTGTCATCTCATCATCGATCAGGGCAGGCAGCTCATCTTCTCCTATGACTGCCCGCCTCGATGTCGAAGATCGAGGTTCGTCGTCTGTTGTGGCTGACGTGGAAGGCTTGCTTGACTGCTGAGCCTCACGCATTTTTCTATCATACAGTTGTTTGTAAGCACTCAAACTATCCTGCAAATATCCCCTAAACCTACATACCCTTTCAAAATTAAAGTCGTACTTTATTATTGCAGCGAAAATCTCACGCAGTTGCTTCACGTTCAGTTCGTTACTGCATTCGGTTTCAATTGTTATCCTTTCCTCTTCCAATTTCATCAGCTCTTCATCTATCAGTTCTTGGTCATGGGATGCCAAAACCTCTTCAACATCATCTTCGTCAGTTTCCACAAGCCAAACTCATTTTGTCCTTGCTTCGTTCACCACGATCGAAACGCTTAATTATGTCCAGTTTTATGCAAGTGTGATACCCTTACGAGCTCTTTTAGGCTTTTCCAATACCTCAGAACTCATCTTTCTAACGACTGCTCACAGGCACATGTTTAAGCAATGCCATTCCGAATCCGGGGGAGAACGGCTGCTCGGGACATGCGCTGCATTTATCGCACGCTGATTTTTTTGTGCGCTGATTTTCTATCGTGCATTGCCTTTCTTCGTAACAGTGAAACACCTTCTGAAAGTGAAAACAGGGTACTAATGTAGGTCTTTTGTAACAGTGAGGTTTCATAAAGCGAACGTTTGAAAAGCGGGGGACACCTGTACATGTCTAGGGTCAGTACGATGTGGGTTCAATCAGATCAGAAAGTTGGAATGTTCCATTGAGAGGACAGAAGCTGTGGTGAATGCCATATAAATTCTGACCCATGCAATGTTATCTTTCATCAGAAAATAACAAAACTTACACTAGCAGAAACTTAAAGTGAAAGATATTTACAGATATTACAACTTTAACAAACAACTAATAGAGAGAAAAATAAAAAGGACCATTAAACCAGTCTAACCGTGCTGATAAACATTGGAGCTCATTTCTGGAGCAGTTGGGTGTATTGCTTTAGTTACTCATGGTGCTGAACCCATGTCATCAGCCACAGTTCGAACTTCCTTCAAAGACAGTTATGAACAAACTGCGAACTCGGGAGTATTGGCACTTCCTCCTTGGAACCATTCATCCGCACAAAGCACTTCTTACAACATTGTTTCCCCTTTGGACGGGATTCTGCAAGCGTCTCCTCTTCTGCTCTTCTCAGAATCTCCTTCTTCCTCCTGCCCCTGCCAACAAAGACCCAAAATCAACTTAAAAGCCAATTGTGTTTGTCTTGGTTATATTCTGTCTAGTGGGATGCTTTGGAACATTTTAGAGAACTGGGTGTGATCAGATAGCATCCCACTAGACGGAATATAACCAGGACAAACACAATTGGCAGATACAACATTCCTAAGCTGAGCAAATGACTCCTTTTCTTAGCAGAAACCAAAATATTAGATTATGAAGTTTAACTAACAGAACACACTGTGTTTTGCAGAAAAGCTGCGGAAATAAAATACCTGACAGCATAGCAGTAGGAGTACAATTTTAAAAATGTTCTTAACCAGGGCATTATATATTAAATTACATAACCTTCTCAGTTCTGGCCTTACTAGCACGTGGCATGGGTAGCAATCTAGCAACCTTGACATCACAACCCTGGAGGTCCTGCCGTTTAACTGAGCACCTAACTCCCTGAACTCCCTGCGCAGAACCTCCTCACCCTGACGTTGGTACCTAAATGGACTACGACTTCTGGCTGTTCACCCTCTCACTTAAGAATGCTGAGGACAAGATCCGAGATATTCCAGAACCTGGCACCAGGAAGGCAACATACCATCCAGGAATCGCATTCTTGTCCACAGAACCTCCTGTCCATTCCCCGAACTAACAGATTTTCTATCACCACAGTCCTCCTCTTCTTCCTTCCCTTCTGAGTCACAGAGCCAGATTCAGTGACAGACACCCAACCACTATGATGTTCCTCTGTTAGGTCATCCCCTCCCCTTGACAGTTTCCAAAGTGATATACCTGTTGTTGAGAGGGATGGCCACGAGGGTACTCTGCACTGGCTCCTTAACCCCTTTGTCCTTCCTGACTGTCACCAAGTTTCCTGTGTCCTGCACCTTGGGTGTAACCTTCACTCTATATATCCTATGACTCATCCCCTCAGCATCTCAAATGATCTGCTCATCCAGTTCCAGCTCCAACTCCTTAACATGGATTGTTAGGATCTGCAACTGGATGAACTTCTCACAGATTTAGTCATTTAGCCCTGCCTTCCCACATCCCACAAGAGGAGCATTCAACTATCCTGCCTAGCATCTCTACTGTCCTAGCTGAGCAGATATAAAGAAAGGAAGGAAAAAAACTTTACCTAGAGCTTACACACACAAAATGCTGGAGGAACTCAGCAGGCCGGGCAGCATCTATGGAAAAAAGTACAGTCGACGTTTCAAATTGAAACCCATCAGCAGGACCCTGGCCTGGCCTAGCTGGCTGAGTTCCTCCAGCATTTTGTTTGTTACTCAGATTTCCAGCATCTGCAGATTTTCTCTTGTTTATGATTTGTTTCACTTAGACTTTTTCTGTTTTTTTGCTTTCTCTGACTGAAACCTCAAGATCACCATTTTGTCTACTCCAACAATGGCCGTTGCACTGTTGTCTTGTTTGCAAAGCCGTGTTTTTAACTTCAAGCTGATTACTGCTTTCTACTTACATTTTAAGAACGGAAGATAGCTCCCATTTATGACCAGAAGTTAACAAAACAATATCAGTTGGAAGCTTATGTATGACTGTTTGATCTTACAAGTGGCAGCTGCTGTGATTAGAAAGCAAGCTTGGCAAAACATAAGATACCACTCCTTGTCCAAAAGCAAATATCAATCACATTCTTGTGTATGGAGCTTCATAGATCTCCCTAATGCAGGAGTAAGTAGCAAATTGTGAGATCTGATGGATATTGGTAATAGTAGCTAGTACAATCAGGAAACTAGGAAGGTGAGAGTAGTCAATGCAGTTATACATACATATAAGGGTATATTTACTATAGGATTGTGGAAGGTGACAGATGTTATTGAGTATAAAGAAAGCAGTGTCGCCCTTCATAAAGCAATTGTTTCAAGGGAAACAGAGTTAATAAAATGAAAAAATGAAAAACTCATTTTTCACACAGAAGGGTATGAAAATCTCAGCAAAAAATGACGGTTCTCATTTGATGAATTTGAAAATCTCACTGCAGATGAATACTGCATGTTTTACTTGAGTATATTATCTTTGTTAGAATTCTACACTGAAGAAAAGTGAAAGGGTAACTGAAAATCCCCTCAAGAGATGCAGATTTAGATTTCCCAGCAGATGCTAAAGCACTCAGAGACATGGGCAATTATCTTCTTGTAGCTAACCAGAATTCCAACAAACCCAGAGTTATCTCTAGGAGTTTCTGGACAGTAAATTCCATCAGTGGAGTTTCACAAGATGGACAAGATGATACCACCTGTAGGCTACAAAGTTGTCCTAATTCATCCATTCCTTTAAGAAAAGTTAATGCTTGCAGAATTAACAAGAAAAAAAACTATTAATGCTACAGTAATTATTGTTAGCAACAATTTAATTTCAGGAGAAATCCTTAAGAAGAAAAGCTGGTAAGAACTAGAAGGAATATTATGCTGACATAATTATTAGCAATAACTTCTTTCAGTAACTACTATTGTGAACTACAGAGTTTGGAAGTCTGCATGTGATGGTTAATAAGATAGCTGCTTTATTGAAAGAGGAATTTGCAATAACTCAATTATCCTTGTTAACATTGTATAATCCTTTATAGAACTTGATAAATCTTTCAACTTGTTTTGAAATGTGTTCTGCCTTAGAGCAATGGAGACACACCTTAGTGTTTGTCTCAAGATATGGCAAGTTTTGGTTAGCTAAGTCATTCAAATAACATCCTATGAAGTGGTATCTTTGAATAATAACAGCAAAATGAACTTGATTTAATTTCCTAATTATAACCTATGCAGAAGAGAGCCTTATTGCAAAATATATAAAATTACACAGTAAATAATCATACTGCACAGAAGTATATAATTTGGACTATTCGGCTCCTTTGGTCTGCTGAAATATCTGCCTAATTGGTTCTACTCTGCTGTCTATTCTCAAAACCATTATATTTTCCTTATCATGCATTTACCTAATTTCATTATGACATTCATATTTAATCTGTTTCCACCTCTCTTTCCGGAGGTGGTCCAGATCATAACACCTTATCACCAAAAGAATAATTTTGTCCATTTTGCCATTCAGATTAGCTGAAATTAGAGTCACTTGTTATCATCTCTGAAGATTTATCTCCAGAAACCAGCACTAGGAATAAGAACCCTAGGTTCTTTTTAATTGCTATCGACTGACTGGGTGTTTGATAGCTGTAGCCTGTCCTTGAAGATTGCAGTTGCTACAGGCAATGGATGGAGTTGCAGCTCTTTGGTTCTTAGTCTGTGGATTGACTCCCACCATTCCTTATCTTCTTGAATGAAATACAGAGGGGGTGTTAGTAACCCCAGTTTAACTCACTGGCAGAGTTCTGCACAGAACTAATCAGCTGTATATTTTCTGTGTGACTGTGAACCATGATGAACTGTTTTTAAATGTGGCTGAGGAAACACTAAACAGGCAACACGAGTGGATCCAGGATTGTTACAGAACTTTATATAGAGGCACCGGCATATTTTAACATGGAGCCACCATTTCTGTCTCCCATGCAATGCATAATTAACAGAGCAAATAATTCTCTTTTAAGGGCAACAGTATAGATAAAAGGTTAAAAAAGAACCTATTGAAAAGGATAGGACAGTTAACATTTTTTATAGCATGCCTGTTGAAATTTTAAACAAACCACTGCCTATTTGTTTGTTTGTTTGAGAGGACAGCTAATGGAATTGGAATTACTTTATGGTGTGCGGTGAAGGGCTGCAGTGAGAGGAAGATGCAGTTTGGGGCAATAAAGCAATCAGAACAGAGCTAATAAGTATAACCTGGTGACCTCTGTAAGTGGGTGTGAACCAAAGGCTTTTGAACAGATGTCTTTAAGTTGTTGAAACTTCACTTCCTAATGCTATCGCTCAGATGCAAAACCATGACACTGTTGTTACAACTGTGATACTGTACAGTACCCTCATTCCTCCTATGGACTTAACCTTTGACCCAATGTGCAATTAATCTAAAATTGCGCAAGATTATTGCAATACAATATACTGTAATAGTGATCATTCCAGTAACATTAAATCTTCATCAGTACCCTGGAGATTGTTCCTCAATCTACGGGGACATAGGGATGTCATAAATAGGAGTAGGAGGCCTTCAAGTGAGCTCCTTCCTCTTTCACGAGCCCTTCCTGCAATATTTACTAAAGAAGTCATGGACAGGGAAATCAGCAGAAGTCCCAGAAGGATTGGGAATGTGAGGATTCAGTTTGGAACAGGGAAGTGAACCTTGACCACCCAGTTTTCTTTGTTGTTTATATTATTAACTCATTGAATTGTGCTGTGACTGCCTGGGTTACTTTAGCGACCTGTAAGAGACGATAAATTAGAGAAGGAAAGGAAAAGATAATTCTTAGATTTAGTGAGAGGGTATTTAAAATTAACTTGGCAATAATTGTGTATATCAAGCAGCAAAATGATTAGAAGTTATAAACATCCTTGAAATTACTATACACCATCCAACCTTTAGGTCATCATCTGGTAAATGAACAAACAGATTGTGTTGTTACATCTTTAGAATGCCCAAGAGCATTCTACAAGAAGGTAGCTTCTCAATGGTTCCATTGCCCATTGTCCTCATCCATTAGTATTCATTAAAATAAAACTGGCTGCCAGAATAGATTAATCCATGCTGAACAGTGTGGACATTAGGACTGAAGTATCATGGTCTTAGAAATTCAACTGCACCGTTAAAAAACCTATGTTTTTGATTATTGGCTTGATATGACACAGAACAACTTTGTGCATATTTTTGAGTGTTTCATTGCCCTTAACTCCTGATTTTTCAATGTATTTTAATTTGCCTTTCAAGATCTTGAGCATCAACATCTCAGTAGATGTATTCTGGACAAAAGGTGTTGATGCATCAAGAAGAAGACATGCCAATGGCTATACTTCATTTGGAGCTTGAGGAGATTTGGTATGTCATCAAAGACTGTAGCAACTTTCTACACATGAGCAATGGAAAGTATTCTGACTGATTTCATCACCGCCTGGTAGAGGGTTCAAGGCACTGAATCAAAAGATTTTGTTGACTTAGTAGCAGCAGTTCAATGCAATACATAACACAGAGGAAAAAATAAAATAATAATAAATAAATCTTATTCAGTATACTTTATACAGTATACTTATATTGAATAGATTAAAAGTTGTGCAAAAACAGAAATACTATATATTTTTAAAAAGTGAGGTGGTGTCCAAGGGTTCAATTTCCATTTAGAAATTGGATGGCAGAGGGGAAGAAGCTGTTCCTGAATCACTGAGTGTGTGCCTTCAGGCTTCTGTACCTCCTACCTGATGGTAACAGTGAGAAAAGGGCATGCCCTGGGTGCTGGAGGTCCTTAATTATGGACGCTGCCTTTCTGAGACACCGCTCCTTGAAGGTGTCCTGGGCACTTTGTAGGATAGTACCCAAGATGGGGCTGACTAAATTTACAACCCTCTGCAGCTTCTTCCACTCCTGTGCAGAAGCTCCCACGCACCCCCATACCAGACAGTGATTCAGCCTGTCTGAATGCTCTCCGCAGTACACCTATAAAAGTTTTTGAGTGTATTTGTTGACATGCCAAATCTCTTCAAACTCCTAATGAAGTATAGCTGCTGTCTTGCCTTCTTTATAACTGCACCAATATGTTGGGACCAGGTTAGATCCTCAGAGATCTTGACACCCAGGAACTTGAAACCGCTCACTCTCTCCACTTACGATCCCTCTATGAAGATTGGTATATGTTCCTTTGTCTTACCCTTCCGGAAGTCCACAATCGGCTCTTCTGTCTTTCTGACGTTGAGTGCCAGGTTGTTGCTGAGACACCACCCCACTAGTTGGCATATCTCACTCTTGTACGCCCTCTCGTCACCACCTGAGATTCTACCAACAATGGTGGTATCATCAGCAAATTTATAGATGGTATTTGTGCTATGCCTATCCACACAGTCATGGGGATATAGAGAGTAGAGCAGTGGGCTAAGTACACACCCCTGAGGTGCACCTGTGTTGATCATCAGCGAGGAGGAGATGTTATCACCAATCCACACAGATTGTGGTCTTCCAATTAGGAAGTTGAGGATCCAAATGCAGAGGAAGGGACAGAGGCCCAGGTTCTGCAACTTCTCAATCAGGATTGTGGGAATGATGGCATTAAATGCTGAGCTATAGTCAATGAACAGCAACCTGACATAGGTGCTTGTGTTGTCCAGGTGGTCTAAAGCCATGTAAAGAACCATTGAATTTGCATCTGCCGTTGACCCATTATGGCAATAGGCAAATTGCAATGGGTCCGGGTCCTTGCTGAGGGAGGAGTTCAGTCTAGTCATGACCAACCTCTCAAAGCATTTCATCACTGTAGATGTGAGTGCTACCAGGCGATAGTCATTAAGGCAGCTCATGTTATTCTTCTTAGACACTGGTATAACTGCTGCCTTTTTGAAACAAGTGGGAGCTTCAACCCATAGCAGTGAGAGGTTGAAAATGTCCTTGAATACTCCCGCCAGCTGGTTGGCACAGGTTTTGAGAGCCTTACCAGGTACTCCATTGGGACCTTCCACCTTGCAAGGGTTCACCCTCTTTAAAGTGAGCCTAACATCGACCTCTGAGATGGAGATCACGGGGTCATCAGGTGCAAAAGGGATCTTCACAGCGATAATTGTGTTCTCCCTTTCAAAGCAGACATAGAAGGGGTTGAGTTCATCTGGTAGTGAAGCATTGCTGCCATACCTGCTATTGGGTTTTGCTTTTTAGGAACTAATGTCTTGCAGACCCTGTCAGAGTTGTCATGCACCGATGCCGAAGTTATCTCGTCGCCCTTGAAATACCCCTCCACAGATCATACCTGGTTTTCTGGTAAAGGCCTGGGTCGCCAAACTTGAATGCCACAGATCTGGCCTTCAGCAGACAACGTACCTCCTGGTTCAACCACAGCTCTTGGTTTGGGAATGCGCAGTAAGTCTTTGTAGACACACACTCATCCACACAGGTTTTAATGAAGTCGGTAACAACTGTAGCGTACTCATCCAGGTTCGTAGATGAATCACTGAGTACAGTCCAGTCCACCAATTCAAAGCAGTCCTGTAGGCGATCCTGTGCTTCTCTTGTCCGTACCTTCTTTGCCCTCACTATACATATATATATATATATATATATATATGTGTGTGTGTGTGTGTGTGTGTGTGTGTGTGTGTGTGTATGTATATGTGTGTGTGTACAGGTCACCTTGGCCCTTCTAGTCCATGCCGAATGCTTACTCTCACCTAGTCCCACCAACCTGCACTCAGTCCATAACCCTCCATTCCTTTCCTGTCCATATAGCTATCCAATTTTACTTTAAGTGACAATATCGAACCTGCCTCAACCACTTCTGCTGGAAGCTCGTTCCACACAGCTACCACTCTCTGAGTAAAGAAGTTCCCCCTCATGTTACCCCTAAACTTTTGCCCCCTAACTCTCAACTCATGTCCTCTTGTTTGAATCTCCCCTACTCTCAATGGAAAAAGCCTATCCACGTAAACTCTATCTATCCCCCTCATAATTTTAAACACCTCTATCAAGTCCCACCTCAACCTTTTACGCTCCAAAGAATAAAGACGTAACTTGTTCAACATTTCTCTGTAACTCAGGTGCTGAAACCCAGGTAACATTCTGGTAAATCTTCTCTGTACTCTCTCTATTTTATTGACATCTTTCCTATAATTCGGTGACCAGAACTGTACACAATACTCCAAATTTGGCCTTACCAATGCCTTGTACAATTTTAACATTACATCCCAACTCCTATACTCAATGCTCTGATTTATAAAGGCCAGCATACCAAAAGCTTTCTTCACCACCCTATCCACATGAGATTCCACCTTCAGGGAACTATGCACCATTATTCCCAGATCCCTCTGTTCTACTGCATTCTTCAATGCCCTACCATTTGCCATGTATGTCCTATTTTGATTAGTCCTACCAAAATGTAGCACCTCACACTTATCAGCATTAAACTCCATCTGCCGTCTTTCAGCCCACTCTTCTAACTGGCCTAAATCTCTCTGCAAGCTTTGAAAACCTGCTTCATTATCTACAACGCCACCCATCTTAGTATTATCCGCATACTTACTAATCCAATTTACCACCCCATCATACAGATCATGAATGTATATGGCAAACAATATTGGACCCAGTACAGATCCCTGAGGCACACCACTAGTCACCGGCCTCCAACCTGACAAACAGTTATTCACCACTACTCTCTTTATATCTCCCATCCAGCCACTGTTGAATCCATTTTACTACTTCAATATTCATACCTAACGATTGAACCTTCCTAAATAACCTTCCGTGTGAAACCTTGTTAAAGGTCTTACTGAAGTCCATATAACAACATCCACCGCTTTACCCTTGTCAACTTTCCGAGTAACCTCTTCAAAAAATTCAAAAAGATTTGTCAAACATGACCTTCCACGCACAAATCCATGTTGACTGTTCCTAATCAGACCCTGTTTATCCAGATAATTTTATATACCATCTCTAAGAATACTTTCCATTAATTTACCCACCACTGACGTCAAACTTACAGGCCGATAATTGCTAGGTTTACTCTTAGAACCCTTTTTAAACAATGGAACAACATGAGCAATACGCCAGTCCTCCGGCACCATCCCCGTTTCTAATGACATTTGAAATATTTCTGTCAGAGCCCCTGCTATTTCTACACTAACTTCCCTCAAGGTCCTAGGGAATATCCTGACAGGATCCGGAGACTTATTCACTTTTATATTTCTTAAAAGCGCCAGTACTTCCTCTTCTTTAATCATTATAATTTTCATAACTTCCCTACTTGTTTCCCTTACTTTACACAATTCAATATCCTTCTCCTTAGTCAATACTGAAGAAAAGAAATTGTTCAAAATCTCCCCCATCTCTTTTGGCTCCACACGTTGCTGTCCACTCTGATTCTCTAAGGGACCAATTTTATCCCTCACTATCCTTTTGCTATTAATATAACTGTAGAAACCCTTTGGATTTATTTTCACCTTACTTGCCAAAGCAACCTCGTATCTTCTTTTAGCTTTTGTAATTTCTTTCTTAAGATTCTTTTTACATTCTTTATATTTCTTGAGCACCTCATTTACTCCATGCTGCCTATATTTATTGTAGATATCTCTCTTTTTCCTAACCAAGTTTCCAATATCCCTTGAAAACCATGGCTCTCTCAAACTTTTAACCTTTCCTTTCAACCTAACAGGAACATAAAGATTCTGATCCCTCAAAATTTCACCTTTAAATGACCTCCATTTCTCTATTACACCCTTCCCATAAAACAAATTATCCCAATCCACTCCTTCTAAATCCTTTTGCATCTCCTCAAAGTTAGCCTTTCTCCAATCAAAAATCTCAACCCTGCGTCCAGACCTATCCTTCTCCATAATTATATTGAAACGAATGGTATTGTGATCACTGGACCCGAAGTGCTCCCCAACACATACCTCCGTCACCTGCCCTATCTCATTCCCTAACAGGAGGTCCAACACTGCCCCTTCTCTAGTTGATACCTCTACGTATTGCTGCAAAAAACTATCCTGCACACATTTTACAAATTCCAAATCATCCAGCCCTTTTACGGTGTGGGCTTCCCAGTCTATTAGTGCTGCGGTCTCCAGTCCCTGCCTATACTCAGGGAGTAGAAGTACAGCTAGGTGATCAGACTTCCTGAAGTGAGGGCGTGGAATAGCATGGTAGGCATTTTTGATGGTGGTATAGCAATGGTCCAGTGTGTTGTTTTCTCTGGTATTGCAAGTGATCTGTTGATGGTAATTGTTTCGTGATTTTTTTCAGACTGGCCTGGTAAAAATCTCCCAAAACAATGGTGAAGGCGTTAGGATGTGCAGTTTCGTGTATGTTAATCCCATTGCTCAGATCATCTAAAGCCTGATTGACATTGGCCTGAGGTGGAAAGTATACTGCTACCAAAATGACCCCGGAGAACTCCCGTGGTAGGTAAAAAGGATGGCACTTAACTGCTAGATTTCCAGGTCTTGTGAACAGAACTGGGACAGCACTAATATATTTGTGCACCAAGAGTTGATCATGAGGCATACTCCTCCACCTCTGATTTTCAGAGTCTCTATAGATCTATCCTGACAGTGTATAGTAAGCCCGTCGATCTGAATCGCTGCATCCGGTATGGAAGGGGTTAACCAGGATTCCGTGAAACAAAGGACACACACGATCCTAATGTCCCTCTGATTCAGCACCCTAGGTCTGAGATCACCAATTTTATTTACCAGAGACTGCACGTTTGCCGGCAAGATAGTCAGTATTGGGAGTTTAAAACACCGTTTTCTTAAATGCACTTGTAACCCCGATCTACAGCCACACTTCTTCCGTGGGTGCTTCCGTCCACAGTCAGAGTTGTTTCCGTCAGTTTTAAGCAGCGATAGTTTGTTTAAATGCATTAAGACATCTTTGTTGACTGTACTGACCTTGGAAGCAGTTGTGCTTTTCAGCTCTATCAGGCTGAAACGAGAATATTTAATCATATTCATTGAGAGTACTGCTGCTACTCAAGTCGCCCCTAGGCACCCCGGTATTAATATTACCTAAATATTACATTAATAATTCCCCTGAATTTAAGGATCAAGGCTCAAATTGCATTCTTAAATGTTTAACATATTATTAAGAACCTTTAAATCATAGAAAGTACCATAACTACTTTAACCATGGAGGAACTGAGCGATATAGTTAAAAAGGGGGACCATCAATGAGAAAGGAAGTAAGCCAAAGATTATTCCTCCTCATCTCCTTTCTAAAAGGAGATCCCTCTATTTCTGAGGCTGTTTCCTCTCATCTTAGACTCCCCCACCATAAGAAACATCCTCCCCACATCCACTCTATCAAAGCCTTTCAAAATTCAATAGGTTTTGATGAGATACCCCCTCATTCTTCTGAATTGCGGTGAGTACCGCCATCTAATGCTTTTCATATAGCAAGCCCTACATTGCTGCAATCACTTTTGTGAATCTCCTTTGAACCCTCTCCAAGGTCAACACATCCTTTCGAAGATAAGGAGCCCAAAACTGCTCACAATACTCCAAGAGGGGTCTCATCAGTGCCTTATAAAGCCTCAATTTTACATCCTTGCTTTTATATACTTTAAATGAATGCTAACGTTGCATTTGCCTTCCTCACCACCAACTCAACTTGTAAATTAGCCTTGAGGGAATCCTGCATGAGGAATACCAAGTCCCTTTGTCCCTCAAATTTTTGAATTTCCTTTCCATTTAGAAAATAGTCTACTCTTTTATTTCTTCTACCAACATGAGCGACCATACGCTTCCTGACGCAGCATTCCATCTGCCATTTCTTTGCCAGTTTTCCTAATCTGTTTAAGTCCCTCTGTACCCTCTGTGCTTCCTCAAAACTACCTGTCCATCCACGTATCTTCATATTGTCCATAAACTTGCCCACAAAGCCATCAAATCCATCATCCAAATTGTTGACATATAACATAAAAAGCAATCCCAACACAGAGCCCCATGGAACTCCACTAGTCACTGGCAGCCAACCAAGAAGAACTCCCTTTGTAAACAAGAGGAAATCTGCAGATGCTGGAAATCCAACAACATACACAAAATGCTCGAGGAATTCCAGCATCTGTGGAAACGAGAACAGTCGACGTTTCTGGCCAAGACCTTTTGGCAGGACTTTATTCGCACTCTTTGCCTCTTGTCAATCACCCTATGCTCTGTCCATGCTGGTATCTTTCTTTTAATACCATGGGCTCTTAGCTTATTTAGCAGCTTCATGTGTAGCACCTTGTCAAAAGCCTGCTGAAATTGTAAATTTTTGGTACTTTTTTTTTGCTGACAGTTTGATGTTTATCTTTAAAAGCTTTTTGTATGCCTCATGGCTCCAGGGTTGAACACCTAATGGGGTTTTTTCTCCACTTTTCTTGCTTAGTAGGAGTTCTTTCCATCACCAAAATTTTTTCAATCTTTAAAATAATGTTCTTTTTCTTGAGACATTGTAAGTGTTGCTTACTTTGATGTACTCGTGTTAATTTTGGATAATAATAATAAAAAAATTTGAAAAGAAAAAAAAGACTGCTGAAAATCAACGTATACAACATCCTCCAATTCTCCTTTGCCTATCCTGCCTGTTATTTCTTCAAAGAATTTCAACAGATTTGTCATGCAAGATTTTCACTTAAGGAAGCCATGCTGACTATGGCCTATTTTATCACAAGCCTCCAAGAACCCCAAAACCATATCCTTAACAATCGACTCTAACATCTTCCCTATCTCACCTATAATTTCCTTTCTCATGACTCTGTCCCTTCCTGAAGAGTGGATGTTAAATCAGCAAGCACTTGTGCTCATGGATTGTTTTCTCTGGAGCAGAAGAGGCTCAGAGGCTCAGAGGACATCTGATTGATATTTATAAAGATAATGAGAGACATAGATAGTCTAGGCAGCCAAAACCTTTTCCCCAGGAGGCATTTATTTAAAGTGAGAGGGTTGATTTCAAAGGTGTGTGAGGTGATCTTTTTTTACACAGAGTATGCTGGGTGCCTGCACACACTCCCCGGGTAGGTGAATATGGTACAGACATTTAAGAGGCTCTTATAGATAGACTCATGAATATAGTGAGAATGGAGGGATATTGGCATTGTTTAGGTGAAGGGATTAGTTTAGGTAGGGATTTAATTAGTTTGGCACAACACCATGAGCCAAAGGGCCTGGGCCAGTGCAGTGTTGTTTTATGGTCAATGTTTAATGCCCAAATTTTCCAATTATGGCCACCTCAGCTTCCTCCCTCTCCCCTTTCCTCCAATTTACTATCACCTTAACTTTGTTGGTTCTATATGCCAAATGTCTTTTCCCTAACCTTTCTTTCAATTTTCAATACCTACTTCTATCCCCTTCTACTATTGTTCAGGGTCTAATATTTTTCCTTTATAAATTGAGATTCTAACAGCCTGATAAAGGGTCTCGGCCCAAAATGTTGACTGTTTATTCCTTTCCATCAATGCTGCCTGACCTGCTGAATTCCTCCAGCATTTTGTACGTGCTATGGATTTCCAGCATCTGTAGAATCTCTAGTGTTTCTAACTGCTCTTTTTAGATGTAAAGAGTTTCTGTTTGTAAAGGTGCCATCTAACCACATGACAATGCACCCATGAACTTTTGATCTCAACCTCATGTACTTGCTGGAAAACCAAAAATATCAACTAGTTAACATTTGAACATTTTTATTTGAAAACCTTATCAGTCAGTTAATGTACACAGGTTAGTAACCTGGTACAAAAGGAGAAGCTTGACTTTACATTGTTATAAAGAAGAATTCCTGAGGTAATATATTACAATGATAACCTAATGCTTTGAATAAATAATTGTTGCTTCTTCAATCAGTAAGTGTCAATCCTTGTAGCTATTTATTGTATATTAGGGTGTCCAAATTATATTGAACTATATAGGTTTTCAGCTAGATAATATTAATTTGCTTGACTAAAATGAACCTAAAAAGGGATATAGAGCTTTAGTGTTTAAAGTTCAATTTAGAACATAGTTATAATCTTCACAAGTTTTAAAAATTAAATGATTTGCTAGAGAGTGTCATGGGTACTGGATGAAATAAAAGCAAGGATCTGCACAATGAAACTGTTGATCAGTGAATATCTAACTTTTGTCTTATATCTTCAAGCAGACAATTCACGGCTGGGACTGTCTTAAAGACTGAAAATTGCTACCTATCAAATGCAGGCAAGTTTCACTTTGAAGAATTTATCCTGTGGATTATTACACGTGAGAACAAAAATCTCTGCTGCCTGTGAAGCAACTCATGATGCTTGTCGCACTAAAGGGAAAGAAGTGTTTCACATAATTCAAATTGCACATTGCCTCCTTGGCTTGGGGCCAAACCATAGCTGAGGGCTGTGAAATAAATTCTCTTTTGTTAGTGATAATGTCTTCTGACATTATCCTCCGGCTTTTGTTCCCATTTTTATTTTCCTTGATATCACTGCAGGAGGGTGGCGAGTCCAGTGCAACCAATTTCAGCTTCTATTCTGTCACAGACAATAGTAGATGAGGCTTGCAAATGAAAGCTGAATAAACTGTGATTACGTCTCCATTTGTCAGTAATAGGATTACCCTGCTGATGAAAGGAACTGCAGGCAAACTTACATGCATAACAGTGGTATAAGTTACCCAGGAAGGGAGAGAAAATCCTTTCTGGTTCTAAATTCAGCCCCAGTTCCTCAAATCCAACGCAGGCCCTGGGTTTATAACAAACCACTTCTTGCTGTGTTTGCTGCCACTGAGCTGTGTACTTGCTCAGTGAGGTGGAAAATACAATTACACTCCAAATAAGGGGGTAGTTAGCTTTCTGCCTCTGACAAGGAGACTGAAGGCTTTCGTCTAATTGTGGTAATCTTTCCACTGCATAAATAAAGGGTGAAGTGTAAAAACAATGCCATTCATTAAGTCCATACATAAACAGCCTATGGAACTATTCCAAAAGATACAGATAGTTTTACTGGGGAAGATAAAAGATTTAAACTACATGTTATCTCAGTCATTCCAAGACTCCTGAAACCCAACAATACAAATAAATAAAGGAGAATTACTTCAGGCAGAAAACAGTGTAAGTAAATAAACCTTGAGCAATAGAATAGCTTGTTAATTCTGTAATGTTTAAAATGTGGAACAGAAAAAAATAAGTTATCATTACAAAACATCATGAACAAATTACTCTCTGGTCATACCACTGAATGCCAATTCTATTCAGTTCTACATAAGAAATGAATTTGCATCAACCCCAGTCAAACTGAATTCCTGAGGTGGAGTTCAATTTGCAAATAACATTCTGTCACATGGTTGGCATCTTTAACTGGTTGTTTTAAAGGTTATTAATCCGACATTGCAATCTACGTTGTCAAGGATGAACAAATCAATGTCCTGGTCCTCTCCCGGGTGAATAACAACAGCACTGAGCTGTGTTAACTCTTAGTAAGCTACTGTGGGCAGGCTATGCCAATAACGTGTCTAATATCAAGTTCCTGAATCAGACATTCTATTCTGAGCACATGGACAGAGGTAAAAATTCAAGAAAGTGCTCAAATCCTCCTTAAGGAAATACAATATCCCCACCAACATCTGAGAATCTGGGAAGAAGATGACTCAGAATGTCAAAGAAGCAATTGGATGGTATTGAGAACCTCAAGGTCATGAACTGGGAGCGCACAGAGCAACAGAAAAGCACATTACTTCACAAACTACCCAGTCACCACCCATCACCTACCAACTACCACTGTCCCATTAGTACCAGAGTTTGTCGTTCCCAAATTGTCCTTAAAGCATATAAAACTGGAATGGAAACAAGTCTTTCTTGATCCGAACCAACTGCCTAAGAAAAAATCTAAGACACTGTGAATTGTTTTCAAAGTACAATAGCATCCTTTTCCAATTGTTCCATGTTTCATTTTTAGTTACAGTAATCATTCATCTTTTATTTATAAAGTAGCCCAAGTATTGCATGGAGCCTGTAAAGACCAAGAACAGTTTGGGTACATGCCAATTCTATGCAAAATCCCCGGTAGGAACTTCTATGAGGCATAATGGCAAAGCAATTGAAGAATGTCAATTGGTCTCTCAGTGAAAGCAGTGTGGGTGAGACAGAGATTTGGGGTAATACTGAGGCAAGTGGGCCAGGGAATGCAGAAATCAAATGGGTAAGAATATGGAGAAATGGGGAGCAGATAGGATCTGTTGGAGTCAGACTTGATTGGGATTGTAATGCAAGAGTTGGTTGGACAGAAAATTGTCAATAAGCAATGAGAATTGATCAGAGAGGCATTCAACAAATGAATGGTCATGGTCAGGACCAGAGTGAGAAAGCGAAATCAGTTAGAGAGCTGGTGAGAACTCCGAGAGAATTACAAGCAAAAGAAGTGGGAAGGAAGCAGGTAACATCAGAGCATTTCAGAAGCATTGACTCAATGCCACTGAGTCGCCAACATACAATGCTGATAAATGGGATCATTATAGATCATGACTTGACATTTGGCATGCATATGGTGGGCTTGTTCTGTATCATAGAGGCATTCAGCACGGGAAAAAGGTCCCTCAGCCCAATTGGTCCATGCAGACCAAGATTCCATTTGACCACATTTGGCTGAAATTCCTCAAAAGCAGGGGTTCCAACCTGGGGTCCATGGAGCCTTTGGTTAATGTTAGGGGTGCACGGCATAAAAAAGGCTGGGAACCACTGCTCTAAACCATTCCTATCTGCATTCCGGTTCAAGAGTCTTTAAAGTGTTGTACTGCATGATTCTCCACCTATGAGAACAATTAAAAGTCTCTTAAAGGAGGACCTACCTTGAAGAATGAATGCTTCAATTTCTTGGCAACAACCCAAGCAGGGTCTGGCCCCTTTTAATAATTCTTTAAATACGAGGAAATCTGCAGATGCTGGAATTTCAAGCAACACACATAAAAGTTGCTGGTGAACACAGCAGGCCAGGCAGCATCTCTAGGATGAGGTACAGTCGACGTTTCGGGCTGAGAACCTTCATCAGGATTAACTGAAAGAAGAGCTAGTAAGAGTAATCTCTTAATCTCTACTAGTTTAATTTGCAGTAGCATCACCAAACAAGCTTTACATTATACCATATAATGTTATACAATTTAAAAGCCTATGGTGAAAAGCTTAGTCAAAGAGTTGGGCTTTAGGGGACATCCTAAAGGAGGAAAGAGTGGCCACTGGGAGTTTTACAATTCAAAAGTCTTTCCAGATGCAAAATTTTTAATGCATTTTTCACCAGACGGTTCACAGCAAAAGCTGGACTTCCCACTGAACTTTGAAAACAGAAATGTCTTCTGACTTGTATATCAGGCCCAATGATGCCAGTGCAGATTGGAATGATTAACTCTCAGTCAGTCACATAATATCCTCATTGTTGTGACTTTCCTGGCTTTTGGACTCCAAATTGTTGCATGTTTTCCACCTGATCTTATAACAAGTGTCTCGTTTTTCTTTCTAATGCTCCTTCTTCTCTCAAGTGTCCCTTCAAACTTAAATCAGTACAAGGGAAGGATCTTGTTTTGTTCCTTCAATGATCCTCCCTTTCCTAATTAAACACAAATCAACTTACCTTATATAGGAGCTTTTAAGTATGTGTTTCAACTAATGGATAAGGTTCAGCAGCAGAATTCCAGCAACCTATTCATTTCTTTCTGCATCATTCTGCTCAGTTATTGCTATGTACTCTGGTGAGTTATCCATTGAATTGTTTTAGCTATAGAAATAATTCTATTAAATCTTATTTTCTACATTCTATATAATTTTATTTCTATTTTTTCTTTTCTTTTGTTACTCTTGATAAGACTAATGATGGAATCAAGCAAGGACCAGACTGGAAATATTTATAATCTGAAAGACGTTATTCAAGGTCTTACCAAAATATTACCTTTCTATGCAATATACTGGACAAAGGTACACCAGGAAAGAGTGCCTTCATTATTGAAGTTCATTAAGAAAATTTGCATGTTCATTTAGTTGTTTATTGAACATGCCTTCAAAGTTTCTTCCAATCAACATAACAAATGTCAAAGGTTACAGGAGATGACCTGAACATGACCGGTTTCTTAATCACAGTATTTTCTTTCCTCTTCTTGATACACAGCTTGTGTGTGTGTGTGTGTGTGTGTGTGTGTGTGTGTGTGTGCGTAAACCAATACAGATGAAGGTAAATTGGAAATCAAATGTAAATTTTGATCTGTATTGACCAGTAACATAATGGACAAACCATATATAGTATTTCATATTATCAAAGTAGCTAGAACAGAAAATATAGGGCGCAGAGTTCAGAAACAAAAAAAACATTACTAGCCCAAATTTGAAATGTTGCACTTCTAAAACCCCAAAACAGGATGTAACCTCATACTGCTGCAGTTAATTTTATAAGTAATACCCAGATTTTTCAGAGAGGTGCTACTATCTTATATTCAACACTAAGATGCACAATTCATCCAAATTTATCTCGCCACATCCCTGAAGAAAAACTTATTGGGTAAAAGCTCCCTGGAACTTAATTGTCCTGAAGCCCTACATCCAGCTTTGACTTTGGTCAAAGTTGCCAAGCTTCCAAAATGAACCAGAATTCCCCAACATTTCAATACTTAAAAATTATTTAAACAATTATAAAAGATAAATGACTTCTACACTCATTGACGAGCAGAGTAGTATACACATAGGAACAATGCAAACACGAAGAAACCTGCAGATGCTGGAATTTCAAGCAACACACATAAAAGTTGCTGGTGAACGCAGCAGGCCAGGCAGCATCTCTAGGAAGAGGTACAGTCGACGTTTCGGGCCGAGACCCTTCGAGACCTAGAGATGCTGCCTGGCCTGTTGCGTTCACCAGCAACTTTTATGAGTGTTACATAGGAACAACACCAGCAACCTTTTCATTTCCAGACTGAAGATCATGCTTTACTTGAACATTGCCAGGATTTGCCAACAAACAGCAAAGGTATTTGCATATGTTTTTGTGACTTTGAAAGAGCCACATGCAGACTAGTACCATAGATGTTACTGGTATTTATTCAGCAACTAATAGATGTTCAGGAAGAGAAGCTTCCAGAAGAATCTCCCGAACACAATGCACGCTAAGATTTTACAGTATGCTCTCTAAGCACAAAGATAACATCCGTGATTAAATAAAGTTTCAATGGTTACATTTACATTGTTTACTTCAAAAATATCTTTGTGGTTCCATAATATTATCTGTTTACAATGGGAACACCTCTGAATGTCAAAAGCTTTTGTGGAAATAGCCCCTCAAAACAAACATCTTTTACCACTGTATTGAGGGATAGCTGTCTGGATGCACGAACACTCCAAATCAGAATTAGGATCAGAATCAGGTTTATTATCACCGGCATGTGACGTGAAATTTGTTAACTTAGCAGCAGCAGTTCAATGCAATACATAATCTAGCAGAGGAAAAAAGAATAAAATAAAAAATAATAATAAATAAACAAACAAGTAAATCAATCACATATGTTGAATAGATTCAAAAAATACTGATTGACAGCATAAATCAGAATCAAAATCAGTTTAATATCACTGACATCTGTCATGTTTTTCTTGTTTTGTAGCAGCAGTACATTGCAATACATAATAAAAACTATAAATTACAATACGACATATATTGCAGCACACATAAAATGCTGGAGGAGCTCAGCAGGTCAAGCAGCATCTATGGCAATGAATAACCAGTTGACAATTCAGGCCAAGACCCTTCTTCAGGATAAGAAATATACATACGTATACATATATTCCTCAGCTATGTGGAGTACTTCGCCATATCTTCAACCTGAGCCTGAGGCTCTGGAGGGTTCCTGTGCTGTGGAAAACATCCTGCCTCGTCCCTGTGCTGAAGACGCCGCGCCCCAGCGGCCTCAATGACTACAGACTGGTGGCATTGACCTCCCACATCATGAAGACCCTGGAGAGATTTGTTCTGGAGCTGCTCCGGCCTATGGTCAGGCCACGCTTAGATCCCCTCCAGTTCGCCTACCAGCCCCAACTAGGAGTTGAGGATGCCATCGTCTACCTGCTGAACCGTGTCTACGCCCGCCTGGACAAGCCAGCAAGCACTGTGAGGGTCATGTTTTTTGACTTCTCCAGTGCGTTCAACACCATCTGCCCTGCTGTGCTGGGGGAGACGCTGACAGCGATGCAGGTGGATGCTTCCCTGGTGTCATGGATTCTTGATTACTTGACTGGCAGACCACAGTACGTGTGCTTGCAACACTGTGTGTCCGACAGAGTGATCAGCAGCACTGGGGCTCCACAGAGGACTGTCTTGTCTCCCTTTCTCTTCACCATTTACACCTCGGACTTCAACTACTGCACAGAGTCTTGTCATCTTCAGAAGTTTTCTGATGTCTCTGCCATAGTTGGATGCATCAGCAAGGGAGATGAGGTTAAGTACAGGGCTACGGTAGGAAACTTTGTTACATGTTTGAGCAGAATTATCTGCAGCTTAATGTGAAAAAGACTAAGGAGCTGGTGGTAGACCTGAGGAGAGCTAAGGTACCGGTGACCCCTGTTTCCATCCAGGGTGTCAGTGTGGACATGGTGGAGGATTACAAATACCTGGGGATACGAACTGACAATAAACTGGACTGGTCAAAGAACACTGAGGCTGTCTACAAGAAGGGTCAGAGCCGTTTCTATTTCCTGAGGAGACTGAGGTCCCTTAACATCTGCCGGGTGATGCTGAGGATGTTCTACGAGTCTGTGGTGGCCAGTGCTATCATGTTTGCTGTTGTGTGCTGGGGCAGCAGGCTGAGGGTAGCAGACACCTACAGAATCAACAAACTCATTCGTAAGGCCAGTGATGTTGTGGGGATGGAACTGGACTCTCTGACAGTGGTGTCTGAAAAGAGGATGCTGTCCAAGTTGCATGCCATCTTGGACAATGTCTCCCATCCACTACATAATGTATTGGTTGGGTGCAGGAGTACATTCAGCCAGAGACTCATTCCACCGAGATGCAGCACAGAGCGTCATAGGAAGTCATTCCTGCCTGTGGCCATCAAACTTTACAACTCCTCCCTTGGAGGGTCAGACACCCTGAGCCAATAGGCTGGTCCTGGACATTTCCTGGCATAATTTACATATTACTATTTAATTATTTATGGATTTATTACTATTTAATTATTTATGGTGCAACTGTAGCGAAAACCAATATTCCCCAGGATCAATAAAGTATGACTATGACTATGACTATATATATATATATATATATACAATTAAATACAATAAGTAGTGCAAAATGAGAGAAAAAAGAAATATATCAATAAATCTTTGTTAGGTGGTAAGACAACCAGTCTAGTCAGTTCCCTGATGTCATAGGAAGTTTCAGTGCCTTTTATCTATTATTTCCCTGCATCATTTACAATGATGCAAAATTCAAAATGCCCATACCAAATGGCACTTATCATATTGACGGCATCATATTATTTGTACATCTGTCAAGCCTATCTCATCCACTGTGATGAAGTGATTTGAGAGGTTTGTCATGAAACATATCAATTCCTGCCTGATGAATGTCTTGGACCCACTCCAATTTGCTTACTGTCACAATGGGTCAACAGCAGATGGCATTTCATTGACTCTTCACTCAGCTCTGAAACATCTGTACAGTAAATGTGCGTACATCAGATGCTCTTCATTAACAACCAGTGTGCAAAAGACAATGAACTGTGCAAATACAAAAAGAAAAGGGAAAATAGTAATAATAAATAAATAAGCAATAAATATCAAGAACATGAGATGAAGAGCCCTTGAATGTCCTGGGTGTTGGAGGTTCCTGATAATGGATGCTGCTTTCCCGCGACAATACTCAATGTAGATATGCTCAAAGGGAGGGAGGGCTTTACCCGTGATGGCCTGGGCTGTATCCACTACTTTTTGTAGGATTTTCTGCTTAAGGGCATTGGTGTTTTCATACCAGGCAGTTATACAGCCAGTCAATATACTCTCCACCGCACATCTGTACAAGTGTGTCAAAGTTTTAGGTGTTATGCTGAATCTTCGCAAACGTCTAAGGCAGTAGAGGTGCTGCCATACTTTCTTTGAAATTGCACTTATGTGCTGGGTCCAGGACAAGTCCTCTGAAATTATAACACCAATGTATTTAAAGTTGCTGACCCTCTCCACAATGAGGACTGGCTCATGGACCTCCGGTTTCCTCCTCCTGAAGACATTATTCAGCTCCTTGGTCTTGCTGACATTCAGAAAGAGATTGTCGTTGTGGCAGATTTTCAATCTTCAATCTTCAATCTTCCTCCTATATGCTGATTCATCATCACCTTTGATTCAGCCTACAACAGTGATGTCATCAGCAAATTTAAATATGTCATCAGAGCTATGCTTAGCCTCACAGTCACAAGTATACAGACGGTAGAGCAGGGGGCTAAGCACACAGCCTGGTGGTGCACCTGCGCAGATGGAGACTGTGGAGGAGATGATGTAACTGACTGGGGTCTGCAAGTGAGGAAATTGAGGCTCCAATTGCACGAGGTATTAAGGTGAAACTCTTGAAGTCATTGTCATAGTCATAGTCATAGTCATACTTTATTGAAACCAATTTCCCTCGCGATCAATAAAGTATGACTATGACTATGACTATGACTAAGTTTATTGATTAGTTTTGGAGAACATACTGATAATGAACGTACTGATATATGCATCTTTGCTGTCCAGATGTTCCAGAGTTGAATGAAGAGCCAATGATATGGCGTTTGCTGTGACCCTTTTGTGCTGGTAGCCAAATTGGAGTGGATCCAAATCACTTCTCAGGAAGGAGTTGATACGTTTCATCATCAACCTCTCAAAACACTTTATCGCTGTGGATGTAAATGCTACTGGATGGATACTCATCAAGGCAAGTTACCACATTTTTCTTAGGCACTGGTATCATTGAAACCTGCTTGAAACAGGTGGGTACTTAATGCTGCTAAAGTGAGAGGTTTAAGATCTCCAGCCAGTTGATCAGCATAGGTCTTTAGTACTTGCCCAAGTACCCCACCTGGGTCAGATGTTTTTCGTAGGTTCACCCTCTTAAGGGATGCTCTCTCAATGGCTTCAGAGATTGAAATCACTGGGTCATAGGTTCCTCCATGTTTTGACAGTCAAAGTGAGCATAGAAGGCATTGAGCTCATTTGGATGCAAAGCCCTTTTGTTACCTATGTCACTTGATTTCAGTTTGCAAGCAGTTATAGCATTCAAGCCCTGCCATTAGCTGTTGATTCAAGTTTCATCCAGAATGGCCATTTTGCCTGTGAGATCGGTTTCCAGAAGTCATACCTGGACCTCTTGTAACTTTCTTGGTCACCAGACTTGAATACCGCTGATCTGGCTCTCAACAGATTGTGGATCTCATGGTTCATCCAATGCTTCTGGTTGGGGAAGACTAAATGGTTTTGTCGGGACACACCCATCTACAACTGTTTTTATAAAGGCCATGACAGCTGTGTTCTATTCATTCAGATCCACAGATGAGTCCTTGAATGTAGCCCAATCCACTGACTGGAAGCAATCTCATAGCCTCTCTTCTGCCTCCAGTGACCACCTCTTTGTTGTCCTAATCTCTGGAGCCTCGCTCTTTAACCTCTGCCTGTATGCAGGTAGGAGAAGAACAACCAAGAGATCAGATTTCCTGAAGTGAAGCATTCAACACTATCCTCTCAAAACTATTCAATAAGCTCCAAGACTAAGGCCTGGATACCTCCTTGTGCAACTGGATTCTTGATTTTCTCACTTGCAGACCCAAGTTAGTATGGATTATTAACAACATCTTCACAATCACCATCAGTACAGGTGCACCATAGGACTGTGTGCTTAGCTCCCTGATCTAGTCACTTTATACTAATGATTTTGAGACTGAGTACAGCTCTAATGCCATTTTGTTCAACTTCTTTAGGTGGAGAGTATCCTGTATAGTTTTGTCACAGCCTTGTATAGGAACACTAATGTTCAAGAATGGCAAAGGCTTCAAAAAGTGATGGATATTGTCAAGTCATCACAGGAAAAGCCCTCCCCACCACTGTGCACATCTACAAGGAACACTGCCACAAAAAAGCAGAATCCATCTTCACCTCAAAGACACCCACCATCCAGACCATGCTCTCTTCTCACTGCTGGTATCAGGAAGGAACTACAGGAGCCTTAGGTCCCACACCACCAAGTTCAGAAACAGTTATTACTCTTCAACCATCCAGCTCTTGAACCAGTGTGGATAACTTCACTCACCTCAACATTGAACTGATTCCACAAACTATGGACTTGCGTGGAACCTACATCTCATGTTCTCAGTATTTTTTTTTACTATTTATTTTTCGTTATTAGTTTTTGTTTTCTTTTGTATTTGCACACTTTGTCGTCCTTCGCACATTGGTTGTTTATCAGCCTTTGTGTGTAGTATTTTCATTGATTCTATTGTATTTCCAAACTCAGAGTAGTTTATGGTGACATACATGTACTTTGAGAATAAATTTACTTTGACTTTGAACTTTTTCAAGGCCTCCTGTTGAGATCTGATAGACCTTGTAGACAATAGTCTCTGTTTATGCAGCAATTCTTGTAATTTTATAAGTAATTTTGCTTATGTAGATGAATGAACGGTTTGAAAACTGGTTCTTATTTTTGTATTATTGAATGCTATCTCAATAACTCATGATAAAAGTTGCCTAACAGTTCCTAAAATTCACTACACTACAGTGGTTCAACAAAATGGCACACCAGCACTTTATCAGGGACAATTAGGAATGGCCAATAAACACTGTCTTGTCAGAAATACCCACAACCTGTAAATGAATAAGTAAGTGTTACAGGGGAATTATGAACTTCCAGTGGTGAACAAAACATGCTTTGCAGAGCACTCCCAGGAAAGGCAGGAAAGAGAACCGAGGTGCAGCTTCAGGACTCGGAGACAGTGAGATAGGAGCACTTGTCCTCCACTGTTTAGTTGGGAGCTGGCAGAAATCACTGGTAAAACGCTAACTGTTAGAGAATGCTATGGGAGAGGGACATTATTGAGAGAGTCCATAAAAAAAGCAGATCAACAAATAAAGTGAAGAAAGCATCATGAAGATGGATGCATTATGGTGAAGAACAGAGGGTCAGTGGAGAAAGCAGCAGAGGAAAACAAGCCATTGAAACAGAAAAAAGCAGGGCAACGTAAAACAGACATGGAAGTTCCAGGTGTTAAGTTAATGAACAAACAATACTACTCTTGTATCAAGGCCGTAATTCAACTTTAAGAGCATTGGTGAAAGGTCATGGGCCTAAAATATTCTGTTTCTTTCTCCACAGGCTTATTTCAGGGTGTTTTACTGGCTGTAAAATACCCAGAAAATGGCTTAATGTGTTCATCTTGAAGGGCCATTACCCATTGAAAATGTGACTGAATATATACTGGAATGCTGATAACTGGTCCCTGAATGGAAATGTGACATGTTTTTCTCTCTGCAGATGCTGCCTGCCCTGATGAGCATTGCCAACATTCTGGTTTATTTTTAGTTCTCTAATATCAACCTTATGGGGAGAGAATTCAAAATGCAGAGATGCAAAGGGACTCGGGAATCCTTGTGCAAGATACCCTAAAGGTTAACCTCCAGGCTGAGTCAGTTATGAAGAAGACAAATGCAATGTTGGCATTCATTTCCAGAGGTATAGAATATAAAATCAGGGATGTGATGTTAAGGCTCTATAAGGCACCACTGAGACCACACCTAAAGTATTGTGTGCAGTTTTGGACTCCTTATTTTAGAAAGGATAAACTGACATTGGAGAGAGTTCAGAGGAGATTCACGAGAATGATTCCAGGAATGAAGGGGTTACTGTATGAGGAACGTCTGGCAGCTCTTGGATTGATTCCCTGGAGTTCAGGAGAATAAGGGGGGGTCTCATAGAAACATTCCAAATCTTAAAAGGCCTGAACAAATTAGATATGGCAAAGTTATTTCCCATGGTAGGGGATTCTAGGACAGGACGATGGAAGGACGTCCTTTTAGAACTGAGGTACGGAGAAATTACTTTAGTCAGAGTGTGGTAAATCTGTGGAATTTTTTGCCACAAGTGGCTGTGGAGGCCAAGTCATTGGGTGTTCTTAAGGCAGAGATAGATAGGTTCTTGATTAGCCAGGGCGTCAAAGGGTATGGGGTGAAAGCAGGGGAGTGGGGATGACTGGAAGAATTGGATCAGCACATGATTGAATGGCGGGGCAGACTCGATGGGCCAAATGGCCTACTTCTGCTCCTATATCTTATGGTCTTATGGTCTTATTTTGCTATTGGATTCTGGATATCTGTTAGACAACAGTTGTCCATTGCTGCCTATCCTTTTGAAATCTTCACTCGAGCCTCCTGGAGTACATACCATGACAAAATAAAACAAGAGCCCAAAATAAACTGTCCTGAGAATCTAAATGAAAGGAAAATGACAAAGTCAGAAAGTGAAGGAATTTGAAGTACAGGATTCAGATTAATGAAGGTGTGATAACTAATGAGAGGAGACTGCAGCGAGGCTCCAGAAAATGTCAGCTTCATCAAACAGCTGCTAAAGTCAAACTAGCAAGGCAATGGGGGCTTTAAATATGGATTAGGCATTGTCAGATATCTCCATGAGTTTATAATGACTTAAAGTGATGGCATTGATGTGTTAAATGGCTGGCTTCAACATGAATCAAGATGTGAAATTAATACTTGAAATTAAATTAGGAAGATAAATCCAAGTGTTTGTTTTACTGGACAGATAAATATGTGAACTTAAAATTAAAAGAACAACTCTGAATTTGAGCTGGGGTAGAAAAAGTAAAAGCAGATTTTCCCTTCATATTATACTGTAAATACGTATCTTCTGTAATTACTTGAGTTATAAAATACTTGGGAGCCAACAGCAGCTTATTTTTTTTCCCAAAGAGTTCGATTCAAAAGGGAATTTATAGCTCTGGTTATCTCTCTACCCAACCCCCTACCAACCCTATTTGTATTATAGACCCTGCAGGGACAGAATTCAATTTGAACCAGGGTGACCCAAACCTGAAATTTTCCACTTGAAGTTTAAAGGAACAGTTGATGTGCCAATGGTATTAAATTATTGGTACAACCAACATGCTGATCTTTATGTTCCCACAGAATGGGGAAGGTGCTATTTAGCAGCCTGCCTGTGAACCTTCTGTTTTATAGATACGTCCAAATCCAGCTCAAGGTTAAATTGTGGGAGTCTGTTCTGATAAATTTCATGTGGATAACTCTCAAAAAGGTCAAATCAAATTGTTCAGGATAACAAAGATTTTAATTCAGGGGCCAATACCAATTTAAGCCTGTAATATGTAAAGTCGGGACTGATCAAAAACCTTATGGATCTCAAGTATTCAGAGATCTGTATATTTATCAAGTGAATGACCCTAATCTTTGCTATGGCCAACATTTCAAAATGAACTGTACAAATAGAAAGTAGTTTACATGTCAAGGTCTAAAGGGTTAAAGCACACCAACATCTAATTTGCCTGTTAAATTTCCTCAGAGTCTAGACTGCTTGTTGATTTATATTTTAAATAACTGTGTTTGACCAAAAAAAAAGTAAATGAGATGTTGTGTAAATCATGTACTTAAAGAAATGCTTAGTTTTGCTGTACCAGAAATATTACACATAGCCTCCCCCTTGGTGAGTAAAACAGGGATAATTATAATCTCCATAGCAGCATGATATATTTGATGTCTAAACATGGAGCATTTTATTTCTGTGACATTCTCACCACAAGCAGTTTTCCTTGGGCTCACCATGAAATAATGAGACAAAACAAAGACCAGTGGGGGATCTGGGAGAAGGGAGCCTCTCTTGGAGCCAGCCACATTTAGAGATGATTACTAGCAACACCCTGTCCAGCAAAAAAAGGTGAACCATACTATCAAACTGTTCACATTAATGCCCATTCAAGCCGTAATTTGATATGATGTTTATCCGATCCTGAATTACTGTGCTCCCTAACAGAGCAGTAAATTTTGTGTAAATCACTGATGGGAGGAGCCAGCCCAGTAGGGAATCGAGCGACACTCAGCCATCTCCGAGGTCTCCTTTGCCAGCAACCACACAGTCACCCCAAGGCATGAAGGCTTTGTCTGCACAGCAATCAAGGCAATGTATCTCCCCTGCTATCAGCCTTGCCAATAAACCAGTGAATATGATGTACTGTATTCTACATTATCAATGGTCAACAGGGTAACTCTTGAGATTACAAGAAATAAATAAATGTGGATTACAAATTACAGCAGGGGATAGAAAAGGCCTGTGAGAAAGGCAATATCATGATAATCGTTGGGGATTTTAACATGAAAATGGATTGGGAAAAAAACCAAGTCAGTACTGGACCTCAAGAGAGAGAATTTGTAGAATGTCTAAGGGATAGCTTTTTAGAACAGCTTGTTGTTGAGCCCACTAGGGGATCGGCTGTGCTGGATTGGATGTTGTGCAAGGTGATAAGAGAGTTTAAGGTTAAGAAACCCTTAGGGAACAGTGATCACAATATGATCGAGTTCACATTGAAATTTGAGAGGGAAAAAAATAAAATCCAATGTGTCGGTATTTCAGTGGAATAAAGGAAATTACAATGGTATGAGAGGGGAAGTGGCCGAAGTTGACTGGAAAGGGACATTTGCAGGAAGGGCAGCAGAGCAGCAATGGCTAGAGTTTCTGTGAAAAATGAAGGAAGTGCAAGACAGATATATTCCAAATAAGAAGAAATTTTCAAAGGGAAGAAGGACACTACTGTGGCTGATAATTGAAGTCAGAGCCAAAGTAAGAGCAAAAGAGAGGGCATAAAAGGAAGCCAGAGCTAGTGGGAAGATAAAGGATTGGGAAGCTTTTAAAAACTTGCAGAAGGAAACTAATGTAAGGGGGTTTCGATTTTTATGTTACTGCAGAGGCTAATTAAAATGGCGACTTTGTTATGTTAATCTGGGGAATGCGGCTTTGTTGTGCTTTAACGCTGAAGAGAGTTTGCACTAGCAGTTTGTTTTACTTTAAACTGAGATAGCAGCCTTCTATTAACCAATTGGTATAGTTGTTATGGTTTTGGTGTATTTGAAGATACTGTATGCATGGGGTTTTGGGGCAGAAGGTGGGAGAGCAAGACAGAGGATGGATGAGGTGCTGTGAGTCCGCTAACGGGGTCGGACCCCGAGCGGGATGTTCGGCGAGGAGACGGAGATGGACTCGTGTGGAGCGTCTGGTCGACCACCGTTGTTGGTCCCAGGTGGCCAGTCGAGGTGGTCCGAGGGGGTCGTAGGGTGAAGAAGAAGGTCCTTGAGCTCCAACGGTTTTTGTGCACCAAGAAATTGAACTTTGATAAGTGTGGCGCCTTTTATTTTCCTTTTATATTTTATTCTCTTTTAATTATATAGTTCCAGTAATATCTATAAACTGTAAATCATTTAATTGCATCTGGTGTATTGTCTGTTATTTGGGCGGGGTGGGGTACATCACACAGTATCCACACAAATGAATTATCCAGTTTGCCGGGGCTGAGGTTGTTTCCCTAGACGACAGCGAGCCGAGTGACCCTAAGGGTGGCCAGGGGGGCTCCAATAAGAAGGTCATTCAGAAGGAAAAAATGAATTATGACTAATATCAAAGAAGATACTAAAATCTTTTTAAGTATATAAAGGGTAAAAGAGAGTCGAGGGTAGATATAGGACCAATGCAAAATGACGCTGGAGATTTTGTAATGAGAGATGCAGGGATGGCAGAAGAACTGAATGCGTATTTTACATTAGTCTTCACAGTGGAAGACATCTGCAGTATACCGGTTATTCAAGAGTGTCAGGGATGTGAAGTTTGTGCTGTGAAAATTACGACTGAGAAGATGCTCAAGAAGCTTAATGGTCTAAGGGTGGATAAATCTCCTGGACCTGATGGAATGCACCCTCGGGTTCTGAAAGAAAGCTGGAGAAATTACGGAGGCATTAATGATGATCCTTCAAGAATCGATAGATTCTGGCACTGTACCGGATGACTGGAAAATTGCAAATGTTACTCCGCTATTTAAGAAGGGTGAGAGGCACAGAAAGGAAACTATATACCTGTTAGCCTGACATCAGTGGATGGGAAGTTGTTGGAATCCATTGTTAGGGATGAGTTTACGGAGAACCTGGAGGCACATGACAAGATATGCCAAAGCCAGCATGGTTTCCTGAAAGGAAAATCCTGCCTGACAAACCTACTGCAATTCTTTGAGGAAATTACAAGCAGGGTAGACAAAGGAGATGCATTAGACATGCTGTACTTGGATTATCAGAAAGCCGTTGACAAGGTGCCGGACGTGAGGCTGCTGAGCAAGGTAAGAGCCCATGAAATTACAGGAAAGTTACTAGCATGGGTGGAGCATTGGCTGGTCGGCAGAAAACAGAGAGTGGGAATAAAGGGATCCTATTCTGGCTAGCTGCGAAGTTCCACAGGGGTCGGTGTTGGGACTGCTGCTTTTTACGACGTATGTCAATGATTTGGACTACAGTATTAATGTATTTGTGGCTAAGTTTGCCAATGATACAAAGATAGGTCAAGGAGCGGGTAGTGTTGAGGGAAGAGAGAGCCTACAGAGAGACTTAGACAGCTTAGGAGAATGGGCAAAGAAGTAGCAAATGAAATACAATGTTGGAAAGTGTATGGTCATGCACTTTGGTGGAAGAAATAAATGGGCAGACTACTACTTAGATGGGGAGAGAATTCAAAATGCAGAGATGCAAAGGGACGTGGGAGTCCTTGTTCAAGATACCCTAAAGGTTAACCTCCAGGTTGAGTCGGTTGTGAAGAAGGCAAATGCAATGTTGGCATTCATTTCTAGAGGTATAGAATATAAGAGCCGGGATGTGATGTTGAGGTTCTATAAGGCACTTGTGAGACCACACTTGGAGTATTGTGTGCAGTTTTGGGCTCCTTATTTTAGAAAGGATATACTGACATTAAAGAGGATTCAGAGAAGATTCACGAGAATGATTCCAGAAATGAAAGGGTTATCATATGAGGAACGTCTGGCAACGCTTGGGCTGTATTCCCTCGAGTTCAGGAGAATGAGGGAGGATCTCATAGAAACATTCCGAATGTTAAAAGGCTGAACAGATTAGATATGGCAAAGTTATTTCTTATGGTGGGGGATTCTAGGACAAGAGTGAACGGCTTCAGGATTGAAGAACATCCATTTAGAACGGAGATGCGGAGAAACTACTTTAGTCAGAGGGTGGTAAATCTGTGGAACTTGTTGCCACGAGCAGCTGTGGAAGCCAAGTCATTGGGTGTATTTAAGGCAGAGATAGACAGGTTCTTGATTAGCCAGGGCATCAAAGGGTATGGGGAGAAGGCAGGGGAGTGGGGATGACTGGAAGAATTGGATCAGCCCATGATTGAATGGTAGAGCAGACGCGATGGGCCGAAAGGCTGACTTCTGCACCTATATCTTATGGTCTGATGGTCTTATCTTAAGAAAAATGACAAAGCGTCATCCATTTGTTGGATCATGCACTGCCTGGGTAGCTGAAGCAGGCTGCAACTCAGTGTGCAACAAACCAAAGAGCTGATTATTGACAACAGGAGAAAAAAGTCGGAGATCAATAAGCCAGTCCTCATCAAGATATCAGAGGTGAAGAAGGTCAACAACTTTACACTTCTTGGCGTTATTATTTGAGAGGTATGTCCTGGGTCCAGCATGTAACTACCATTACAAAGAAGGCACAGCAGTGTCTCTACTTTCGTAGGAGTTTGCTAAGATTCAGCATGTCATCTAAATCTTTGACAAACTTCTATAGATGCGTGGTGGAGAGTATACTGATTGGTCGCATCATGGCCTGGTATGGAAATGGAAATGCCCTTGAACTGAAAAGCCTACAAAAAGTAGTGGATACAGCCTTTCCATCATGGATAAAGCAATCCCCACCATTGAGCACATCTACAAGGAGCATCCATCATCAAGGACGCCCACCATCCAAACCATGCTCTCTTCTCACTGCTACCATTAGGAAGGAAGCATAGGAGCCTCAAGTCCCACACCAGCAGGTTCAGGAAAAATTATCCCTCAACCATCAGGCTTTTGAACCAGAGGAGATTACTTCACGCACCCCAACACTGAGCTGATTCCACAACCTATGAAGTCAATTTCAAGTACCCTTCATCTCATGTTCTCAACGCTTATTTATTTGTTTGTTTGTTTGTTTGCTTATTTATTATTTTCTCTCTGTATTTGGACAATTTGTTGTCTTTTGCACATTGGTTGTTGAACTGTCTTTGTTGTGTGCAGATTTTCATTGGTTCTATAGTGTTTCTTTGTATTTGCTGTGAATGCCCACAAGAAAATGAATTTCAGGCAGTATGTGGTGGTATATATGTACTGTAGTCGCGCTGATATGCAACGAGTGAAAGCAACACACTGAATTGAGCAGGGTCTGGTTGAACTGTTTACTGTTTCAATCTGCGCGCGATTAAGTGCCCGCTCCCAGCATCCCCCGCTCTTGGCGGGGCGGAAGTGATGTCGGCTTCCGGGCTGAGGTCCGCCCCGCACTCAAAGCCTTCTCAGTTGCCGTTGGCTGCGGACTCACCGGCAACTGCTGGAGCCGGTTCGCTTGCCACGTGGGTGAGCCGCCACATGACCCCACCCCCCAGAACCGGCGCTAGGAGGTGCAGAGTCCACAGCCCGCATACTGTCAGTTCTTTTAGGTGGCCGGCCTCGTCGTCGTGGGGGTAGCACCACAACCGGGTGTTCAAGGTCCAGATGCGCCGGTTTGAGATGGTCAATGGTAAAAGTCTCTTCACGACCGCCGATGTCGAGAATGCAGGTCGTCCCATTATGGCGCACCACCTTGTAGGGTCCCTCGTATGGTCGCTGCAGGGGTGGTCTGTGCGCGTCTCGGCGAACGAAAACATACTTGCTCTGTTGTAGGTCCTTGGGCATGAAAGAGGGTGTTGTTCCATGATAGGACGTCTGGACTTGGGCAAGTGTTCCAAGCCGCTCCCAGAGTTCAGTTAGGACCGCCGTAGGTGTGTCCTCCTGGCCACGAGGTGCTGGCACAAACTCACCGGGAACCATGAGCGGGGCACTGTAAACAAGTTCGGCCGATGATGCGGCCAGGTCCTCTTTGGGTGCTGTGCGGATGCCAAGCAGAACCCAGGGGAGTTCGTCAACCCAGTCTGACCCTCAGAGGCGTGCCATCAGGGCTGACTTCAAGTGCCTGTGGAAACGTTCCACCAGGCCGTTGGACTGCGGGTGGTAAGCAGTCGTTCAGTGGAGCTGGGTTCCAAGGAGCTGTGCCAGGGCAGACCACAAAGCTGATGTGAACTGCACAACCCTGTCTGAAGTGACGTGGGCTGGGGGTCCGAACTGTGCCACCCAGGTGGTAATCAGGGCTCTGGCACATGTCTCCATGGCTGTGTCAGTAAATGGGATAGCTTCCAGCCACCTCGTGAACCTGCCCACCATGGTGAACAAGTATCTCGCTCCTCTTGAAATCGGCAGTGGGCCAATGACGTCCACGTGGACATGTACAAACCTCCTATGTGTCGGCTGGAAGGATTGCAGTGGGGCCCTCATGTGCCTCTGGATTTTGGAGGTTTGACAGTGCATGCATGTCCTGGCCCAGGGCCCAACCTCCTTGTGTAGGCCGTGCCACACAAACCTGTCTGCGATCAGCCGGATGGTCGCCCAGATGGAAGGGTGGGCTAAACCATGCATGGCGTCGAAAACACGGCGCCTCCATGCAGTCGGGACAATGGGCCGAGGTTGCCCGGTGGACACATCGCAAAGGAGCTCATTACCTTCAGGCCCAATGGGTATGTCTTTGAGGCGGAGTGCTGAAGGTACGGTTCAGTACGCCGGCATCTCTCCATCCAGTCTTTGCACCTTTGCTAACGCCGCATAATCCACCCCCGGAGATCAGAGAGTGCACTGATTGGATGGAAGCGCGTGACAGCGCGTCGGCTACCACGTTGTCCTTCCCGGAGACATGCTTGATCGTGGTGGTAAACTCCGAGATGTACAACAGGTGGCGTTGCTGGCGGCCCGACCACGTGTCCGACACTTTGGCAAACGCGGAAGTGAGGGTCTTGTGGTCTGTGAGGACCGTGAACTCCCTCCCTTCCAGGAAATACCTGAAGTGCCGGATGGCAAGGTACAGGGCCAGCAGCTCCCTGTCAAAAGCGCTGTACTTAAGTTCCGGGGGTTGTAGGTGCCGGCTGAAAAAAGCAAGCGGCTCCCACTGGCCTTCGATGAGCTGCTCGAGCACGCCGCCAACTGCCACGTAGGAGGCATCCACAGTGAGGCTGTGGGGACATCGACCCGGGGGTGGACCAGGAGCATGGTGTTTGCTAGTATGTTCTTGGCTTGTTCAAAAGCCGCCGTCGCCTCCTCTGTCCAAGTGACCTCTTTGACCTTGCCGGACATCAAGCCGAAAAGGGGCCGCATGATCCGGGCTGCTGAGGGCAGGAAACGGTGATAAAACTTAACCATCCCAACAAATTCTTGCAGGCCTTTAACAGTGCTGGGTCTGGCGAATTGGCAGATGGCTTCAACTTTCATGAGCAGGAGCACAGCTCCATGGTGGTCGATCCGGTTTCCCAAGAAATTGATGGCGGGTAGGCCAAACTGGCACTTGGCAGGGTTGATAGCCAGGCCATAGCCGCTTAAGCGGCAGCAGAGCAGGCGTAAATGTGCTAGATGTTCCTGGCGGGAGCGGCTGGCGATAAGTATGTCATCCAAGTAGATGAACAGAAAGTCCAGATCTCGCCCTACTACACCACGTTTTTGAGCCCAAACGGCATCCTGAGGAACTCGAAGGGGGTAATGAGGGCCCTTTTGGGTACATTGTCCAGGTGAACTGGGATCTGATGATACCCTCGGACCAGGTCAATCTTCAAAAAGATGCACATTGGTCACCGTGATATGTGCAGGTTGGCCGTAAAGTCCTGGATGTGTGGTACCGGATAGCGATCGGACGTGGTGGCATCATTCAGCCTTCAATAGTCGTCGCACGGTCTCCACCCTCCCGCGGACTTGGGCACCATATGGCGTGGGGAGGTCCACAACGCACAATCCCCATCTCCTCCATCTTCTTGAATTCCTCTTTCACGAGGCACAGCTTGTCGGGCGGTAACCTGTGGGCCTGGGCATGAAGGGGAGGTCCCTGTGTGGGGATGTGGTGCATCACGCCGTGCTTGGGGTCTGTTGAGGAAAACTGCGGCGTGATGATAGATGGGAACTCCGATAACACTCTAGCGAACTCGTTGTCGGAATAAGTGACGGAGTCCAGGTGCAGGACTGGTAACCTGGCCTCACTGAGGGAGAAAGTCTGGAACGTCTTTGCATCAACCAATCGTCATCCCTTCAAATCCATGAGCAGGCAGTGTGCGCGGAGGAAGTCTGTACCCAGCAATGGCTGTGATACTGTGGCCAGCGTAAACATCCACGTAAAGCCGCTGGAACCGAACTGCAAGGGGATGGTTCTTGTGCCGTAGGTGCGGATGGTGCTGCCGTAAGTTCCGGTCCTGTTCTTCTAGTTCGGGTATAGTGGCTCGAGCGGGGTAGAACACTGATTTCCGACCCCATGTCCACCAGGAATCTACGCCCGGAGTGCTTGACCCAGATGTAGAGGAAGCTATCACAGTGACCAGCTGCAGCAGCCATCAGTGACGGCTGGTTCTGGCGTTTCCCTGGGACGAGCACGGCAGTCGGTAGCGGCTGGCCCCGGAACCCCACCTTTGATGATATAAACACCCAGACTCAGAAGTGGTGCCGTCCCTTCGTGTGGGGGTTACGTGCTCCGCTGCTGGGGTGTGGGAGGGTTAGACTTTCGGCCGTGCCGCAGCATTAATTTCAATGGTGGTTCTGCCATTTTGTTTGGTGCGCCAAAGCACGTCTGCGCGGGTCCCTAAAGTCTTCATCTGCTAGCAGGAGATGGATGTCTTCTGGCATTTGCTCCAAGAAGATCTGTTCAAAAAGCAGGCAAGGCTTATGGCCATCTGCCACTGCTAGCATGTCGCTCATCAGGGCTGATGGCGCGCGGTCACCCAGGCCGTCCATATGCAGTAACCACGCAGCTCGTTCGTGGCGGAAGAGGCCAAGTGTGTGGATTAACAGGGCCTTGAGTGCCTCGTACCTGTCTGTTTCTGGGGGCTGATGCAAAAAGCCAATAACGCGGCCCGCTGTCTCCTGGTCGAGGGCGCCCACCACTTAGTAACACCTGGTAGCGTCTGAGACAATTTGCCTGACCTGGAACTGGGCCTCTGCTTGCTCGAACCAGATCAGGGGTTGAGTGGTCCAGAAGGTTGGCAGTTTAAGGGAAACTGCATTCTGCAGAGCCTAGTCATTCATGCTGGGTCCAAATGCCGTTGGACCGTCGGGGTCACCAATGTAGTTGCGCTGATACGCAACGAGTGAAAGCAACACACTGAGTCGAGCAGGGTCTGGTTGAATTGTTTACTGTTTCAATCCACACGCGCTTAAGTGCCCGCTCCCAGCATCCCCCGCTCTTTGCGGGGCGGAAGAGACGTCAGCTTCTGGGCCAAGGTCTGCCCCGCACTCAGAGCCCCCTTGGTTGCCGCTGGCTGCGGACTCACCCGCGACTGCTGGAGCCGGTTCGCTTGCCGCGTGAGCGAGCCGCCACAGTACTTTGATAATGAATTTACTTTCAGCTTCAAACTTTGGACATTTTTAACCTCTTCACACACCCGCATGTGTGAACATACTCCAGCACTGCCAGAGTCTTTCAGCGCTGTTTTGGGGAAATTCCATTTACTTGCAGGGATGCATTCAGGACTTCACCTCGTATCTGTAATGGCCTTG
The DNA here is from genome assembly GCF_030028105.1 of Mobula birostris. Classification (NCBI taxonomy): domain Eukaryota; kingdom Metazoa; phylum Chordata; class Chondrichthyes; order Myliobatiformes; family Myliobatidae; genus Mobula; species Mobula birostris. The sequence goes on from NC_092373.1 coordinate 156,768,222, forward strand.
AATGCAAGAAATAGGATTGTGAATTTGATGGAGTCATAATCAATCCCATTGCTAATATTAAAGTTGGCCCTGTTCAAACACAGTAAGCTTACGGGCTAGATATGATACTTGTGATAAAGATATATAATAATGATCAATTCACAAATGGATCAAAAGATCCCAAGAAAAGGATAGGTGGCTTCCTAGATGTGCTGATGAATCCTTTTTCTCCAAGAAAGCGCCTGAAGACAAATTATCTTGCTGTGTAAGAATTGTTTATTCTTCATGGTTCTGTGGCACATTGAAATGTCCTGAATTTGTCAGAGACAAAACATGTACAAATCTTTCATAACAACATTTTGGACCACGAATTGGTGTGAGTCACCTTACCTCAGTTTATACCCTGTTTATCTCTGTATCACAAGGATACTGATTGACAGGTACACATCAAAACATAATCCAGGCTGCCAACCCAACGTCAGATGGGATACTGTCCAAATGAGATATGAAATAGAGGTATCATCTGCCAATCCCTGCCCAGAATGTCATTTAAAAATCTCATCATTGTAAGAATAGGAAATTTGGCTATTCTTTTGTCCATCAAAATCAGAGAAACAGATTGATCATTTAGGTTTTGCCTCTTTGTGGCATTGCAGAGGCAGGTGCAAAATGTTGCTTCCTAAAAATAGGAAAATCAAGTCATTGGAGACAAAATTAGTAAACAAACTTGCTCACTTTCAGTAATCATGAGTAAATACGCAGGAGTACATTATGGAAGAGAAGTTAATTTTACCATAATCTGTTGTTCTTGATGCATTCTCTGTACTCTTGTATATACCTGATCTATAGGAAAAAGGACATCCCAGTGACAGTAATACAAAACTGACTGTCATGCTAAGATTCTGAAAAAAACAGGAAAAAGTGGTCACATCAAGAGCTCCACATTTACAATCAAAGCATGATACTCGGGCTTTGGACATATGTAAATTCATTCAAATTAGAGTAACTTGAAGTGAATATAATCCCAAAAATATTTATGCCCAAGAAAGTCCTTGAGTCAATTCTTTGCCAGAGTCCTCCTGATATGTGCACTTAGATTTCAATCAGAGATTCTTATCAAGCTGCTTATAAAGGCTAAATATTATGTAATCTATAGTGAGCAATTAAAATAGTTATTCCAAGGCTGACATTCGTTGCTTTACCAAGACCACGTGCATGATATTTTTCTTCATAATCAAGGGAAAGACGTCAGAATCAGAATCAGGGTTAATATAACCAGCATATGTTGCGAAATTTGTTAACTTCATGGCAGCAGAACAATAAAATACATGACAAATAAATGCAAAGAGACATAAAACCGAATTACAGCAAGTATATATATGTCTATTAAATAGTTAAGTTGAAATAAGTAATACAAAAAAAAACAAATAAAAAGTAGTGAGGCAGCATTCATGGGTTCAATGTCCATTTGGAAATTGGATGGCCAAGGGGATGAAATTGTTCCTGAATCGCCAAGTGTGTGCCTTCAGGCTTCTGTATCTCCTCCACGATGGTAACAATGAGAGGAGGCCATATCCTAGGTGGTGAAGGTCCTTAATGATGGATGCTGCCTTCCTAAGGCAGCATTCCTTGAAGATATCTTGAATACCACGGAAGCCAGTACCCACAATGGAGCTGACTAACTTTATAAGTTTCTGCAACTTACTTCGGCCTTGTCAAGTCAAGTCACTTTTTATTGTCATTTCGACCATAACTGCTGGTACAGTACACAGTAAAAACGAGACAACATTTTTCAGGACCATGGTGCTACATGAACAATACAAAAACCACACTGAACTATGTAAAACAACACAAAACTACACTAGACTACAGACCTACCCATGATTGCATAAAGTGCACAAAACAGTGCATGAATTACAATAAATAATAAACAAGACAATGTGCACAGTAGAGGGCAGTAGGTTGGTGTCAGTCCAGGCTCTGGGTATTGAGGATTCTGATGGCTTGGGGGAAGAAACTGTTAGATAGTCTGGTCATGAGAGCCCAAATGCTTCAGTGCCTTTTGCCAGATGGCAGGAGGGAGAAGAATTTGTATGAGGGGTGTGTGGGGTCCTTCATAATGCTCTTTGCTTTACCGATGCAGCGTGTGGTGTAAATGTCTGTAATGGTGGGAAGAGAGACCTCGATGATCTTCTCAGCTGACCTCACTATCCGCTGCAGGGTCTTGCGATCCGAGATGGTGCAATTTCTGAACCAGGCAGTGATGCAGCTGCTCAGGATGCTCTCAGTACAACCTCTGTAGAATATGGTGAGGATGGGGGGTGGGAGATGGAATTTCTCAGCCTTCGCAGAAAGTAGAGACGCTGCTGGGCTTTCTTTGTTATGGAGCTGGTGTTGAGGGACCAGGTGAGATTCTCCGCCAGGTGAACACCAAGAAATTTGGTGCTCTGAATGATCTCTACGGAGGAGTCGTCGATGTTCAGCGGAGAGTGGTTGCTCCATGTCCTCTTGAAGTCAACAACCATCTCTTTTGTTTTGTTCACATTCAGAGACAGGTTGTTGGCTCTGCACCAGTCCGTTAGCCACTGCACCTCCTCTCTATGCTGACTCATCATTCTTGCTGATGAGACCCACCATGGTCGTGTCATCGGCAAACTTGATGATGTGATTCAAGCTGTGTGTTGCAGCACAGTCGTGGGTCAGCAGAGTGAACAGCAGTGGACTGAGCACACAGCCCTGGGGGGCCCTTTTGCAGTAGCCCTGCTCCCCCATACCACACTCACTGAAATACAGCATGAAATTGGTAGTTTTGTGGCAGCATTACAGTACAAGACATACAAGTTACTTTGTTACCAAAAATGAATAAATATTGCTAAAGAGGAATAGCGAGGTAGTGTTTGTGAACTGTTCAGAAATCTGATAGTGTAGGGAAAGAAGCTGTTTTTGAATCACTGAGTATGGGCCTCAAGGCTCCTGCACCTCCTACCTGATGGTAGTAATGAGGAGAAGGCATGACCCAATAGGGAAGGCCCTTAGTGATGGGTGCTGCTTTCTTGAGGCACTGCCCTTTGAAGATGTTGGTGATGGTGGGAAGGGTTGTGCTCGTGTGGAGCTGGCTGCGCTTACAACACTTTGCAGCCTCTCTCGATCCTGAACTTTGGAGCCTCTCCACCATACATTTGTAGAAACTTACCAGTCTTCGATGACTTACCAAATCTTCTCAATATCTTAATGAAGTACAGCCAATAAGAATCTACTGACTTAAAATGATTAAGAGATCCTGAGAAGATTTATTTGAAATACATACTCAATTCGCCTCATTTGTTGCAAGGCATTCATGGTGTATACTGAGTGTCCAGTTCTATCTGAGATTCCTTGTGAGGAATTTCATTTCCAGTAATCAGATGGGAACTTGTTGTGCATTAGTGACTATACTGCCAAAGTACTTAATGCATAAAAAGCCATCTGGGATGCCATGAGAGGTGCTGCAGAAATGAAAGGCTCCTTGTTTTTAGATGATTTGTTTGGTAACATTTAGTTCCAGAAATATTTTGATTGATCTTTACAAAAATGTCATGAAATAATAATTTATTTTAGGCAACTAATATGGTCAAGCATAAAATTCAGTTCTCCCCTTAAAAATGTCCCCTGAATTGCAACAATTTTATTCAGATAATTTTATCATTGACTACTTTAAATCATTATGTAATAATTTACTGTATATTTCATTTGAGAATTGGGCACATACAGTTATTGCAAAATATGTAAAATACTTCTAATTTTTTTTCAAATTGATTTGATTAAAAATAAACACCAGATGTGTTCGGGGAAAAGACCTTCAGCGGCAATGTGAAGAGGTGAAATGAGATGTACTTAATGATTCTGTAATTTCCTACACATATTTTCTCAGCAATTAAATCTCATCTGCCAAATTTCTGTGTGTTGTTTTACTGCTGACTGGAAGGATAGCCATCAAATGAAAACATGCTTTTAAGCTTTTAAAACATGTTTTAAACACATTAACCAATGTGTTTCTGTGTTAATCTGCTATTACAACTCATACTCACAAGCAACAAGTTAATTTGTATAATACAAAGCCTTTGGAAAATAATCAAAAAATCTGAAAAAATAAAGGAAGCTAAGGTCAACTGCAAACTCTTTGTCACAAGTTTTTATTTATCAAAATACTACATTAGATTTTTCCCATTTGTGCAAGCACTCTGTCACAGAACTAATTCATTAGACAGTTAGCATTCTCAATTTGGCTCTTGCAGGTGACACTAAAATTTATCTATACATCCTCAACAAGCCTGGTAAAGAAGCCTTTGACACTTGTGAGCCATCAATTCACCTTGAGACTAATGAATACCCTGCCACCAGCGAGCCCTTGTCACTAGGACAGCGAGCTGTATACGGCTTACTCTACTGTTTACTCGTGCTGTGCATAAAATACACTTTGAATTATACTTTATAACTTATTAATGGTAATATCTTGATTTATGTGCTGTGTGCAATATATTTTGGTTTATATGCTGTGTGGGTGCACTGTGGTCAGGAGGAACATCGTTTCATTTGGTACAGTCAGATGACAATAAACTTGAACTTTCTTTGGCTGTTTCCAAAAATCTTCCCCATTTTATTTAGGAGTAGCAAATATGGACATGCATGGCTTTAAAACACTTAGAAGTCCTTTTTTGACCAATACAACGTGCAGAGGAATAGTTTTGAGAGGAAGGGGTAGGGTGAGGGATGGTGCACAATCAGAGACCAGGAAAAGTTGCAAGAGCACTCACCAACTAGTTTATATTGCCGAGAACTCCCTGTGCTTTTGAATGGATTTCATGTTGAGCTTTTGCCCTAAGGTGGGTCTTGTTGACCTGGGCATATTTGTTAAAGAATTTGAGTCATATTGAATATTCCAATTATGCTAACCCAACTGGGAACATTCAAGAATGCATCAAAGAAGGTAACAGTGTATGTAGGTAACCATAGAGACAAGGCCTAATTGGAAAGTATCAACAGGAGAAAAGTAAGCCGTAACCATTGCTGTAGTCATGATGCATAGAATGCTGACTTTTCCTGGAGTATAAAACCAACAAAATTTTTAATAGTTTATTAAATGAGTTTCTTTGGTTTAGTCTGAAAATACACTGTCATAACTACAGATTCCAAGAGTCTAGTTGGTTCTGCTATATTGGAATTGGAATTAGAATTGGTTTATTATTGTCATATGTACTGAGGTACAGTGACATTCATACATTCATACACATCAATTCATTCCACGATGCATCAAGGTAGTACAAGGTAAATCAATAACAGAATGCAAAATAAGGTGCAGCAATTACAGAGAAAGTATAATGCAAGTAGACAATATGGTGCAAGATCATAAAAGGGTAGAATGTGAGGTCAGAAGTGGATCTTATTCTTCTAGGGAACCAATCAACAGTGGGGTAGAAGTTGTCCTTGAGCCTTGGGATACATGCTTTCATGCTCTTATAGTCTTCTGTTCGGTGACAGAAGGGAGAAGAGAGAACGCCTGGAGTGGTAGGATCTTTGATTATGCTGGCTGATTTATGGAGGCAGCAAGAAGGGGAGGTTGGTTTATGTGATATGCTGAGCAGTTTCTTGCGGTCACAGATTGATGAGCAAGATTAATCTTGGTATCCTGGTCAATGTATATTCCTTAAACTATGCCCTCAAAAACAAATTATCAGGTGATTATCTCTGTGCCGATTGTATGATCTTGCTGTGCACACATTGTCTGCCATATCTGCTACCTTATCACAGTGACTAAACTTCAGAAGTATTTTACTAGCTGTAAAGCCTTGGGGACAAATTGAGTTGTGAAAGGGGCTATATAAATGCAAATTAGTTACTTTTCTTCTTTACAACTCTCAAAGCGGAGGAAATCCCAAATACACTTGATGTTCAGTCATGGGCTGCATAATCCACATTCCAGGACATGGCCAACGATTAAAGGAACATTTGTATTTGTTCTGAATCACATAAGATGGCTAAATGGTGATATTTATTCTTTCTGTTGCTTTTTTTCCCTTTATTTACTTCTCTATTCTTTCTCTGCATCCTTGGCTCTGGGATTGCTGTAATTTTCCTTTTCGGAATGCCGACGGCCTCATCAGCTGTATTTACTTTCATCCTGCAGAGAGGAAAGACCAATAGCAGCAAATGACAACTTGCTTTCACACCGTGAATATAATAAGACCTCACAGAAGCAGACACCATAACATTTAAAGGGCTTTTAAATAGGTGCAAGAATATACTGGGAATAGAGGAATATGGATCATGTTCACGTTCAGCACAGACATCATGGGCAAAAAGTCTGGCTCCACTGGTCTAAAGCATGTTCTGTAAGTATTATTAAATGAAAATTGACAATGAATTAGAGAATGAGATGTGAGGTGGAATTATAATTGCAATATGTAGTCTTACATAGTGAATAAACCAACTCTCCGAGAGTTTATTCAATTCCATTCAAGTTTAATTGTCATTCAACAATACATGACTATTCATGAATACAGTCAAGTAAGATGGCGTTACTACGGAGTCAAGGTGGTAAAAACACATTACCAACAGTCACACACGAGAACACATTCATGGACTAAACAAGTCCAGATGCCCCCATTACTGCCCCCCCCATGACCCCACGGCTTGACACCCAGTCCTTGTACATACAAGTCAACAAGCCCATATAGAATATCAGTAAAATACAATGCGGAATATGCATATATATGTGTATTTCTGAAACTATTAATAATACAGCCAAAGAATATCATTTTCTTGCGAATATAAGAGAGATTAGCAAGCCCCTATGTACATGAAGACTAACATTATTTGGTTTAACATATTTATTCCAAGAGTCACTATGAATCTGCTTTAAGTTTCTATCATTCTGAGGACTTCAGAGACACCGCTTAGTCAGCATATTCTCTTTAAAACACTGCGCCTTCAAGGTGTAGTTCACGGTGGTAATTTTTGGAAAAAGATACCCAAAGTAGCATGAAGCTTTCAAAAAGACATGATCAGATAATCTGTTCTGTAATACTGGTTGAGTTCAAAATTCAAAGTAAATTTATTATCAAAGTACATATCCATATACAAACATGAGATTCATTTTCTAGCGGGAATAGACAGCAAATCCAAGAAACACAATAGAATTATTGAAAGATTGCATCCAACAGGACAGACAAATAGCCAATGTGCTAAAGACAACAAACTGCAAATACAGAAGAAAGAAGAAGATAATAATAATAATCATAAATGTAGAAAATGCCAAGGAAAACCAGAAACAATCCATCACATTACAGGATCCTGTAACAGTTTAACACAATCTGATTACTTACACATGCACAATCAAGTGGAAAACATCATTAATCAAAATCTTGCTTTAAAATACAAGCTCATAAATGAAATCACACCTTACTATAAATAAAAGCTTGATCCAGTTTTAGAGTCAGAATACCACAAATTATATTATGACTGATCAGTTATTATGGAAAGGCTAATCCATAATAACCATTTGGATGTAATAATACAGGATAAACAAGCAAGAACAACTTATTTAATAGATATAGCCATTCCAAACACACATAACTTACAGAAATCAGTTAGTGAAGAAACAGCAGAAATGTGTTGAATTAAAAGAGGAAATTGAAAAACTTTGGAACATGAATAAGGTATACGTTGTCCCAATAGTAATATCTACAAATGGTGTCATCCCAAAAGCACTAAACAATAGCATTAAACAATTAGGGCTACACAGTAATATCTATGTAAATATTCAGAAAGCCACATTACTAAACACCACTAGAATAATCAAAATCACGTTTATTATCACCGGCATGTGACGTGAAATTTGTTGACTTAGCAGCAGAAGTTCAATGTAATGCATAATATAGAAGAAATTAAATAAATAAATCTTATTCAGTAGACTTTATACAGTATACATACATTGAATAGATTAAAAATTGTGCAAAAAACAGAAATACAATATATTTTTAAAAAGTGAGGGAGTTTCCAAGGTTCAATGTCAATTTAGGAATCGGATGGCAGAGGGGAATAATTCAAAAAATTCCTAGCAATTGATAAAGGAGCGTATTTGGCTATGCCCATACCTCATGTTTTACCAGCAAGAGCTGAGAAAAAAATATTAACAATAAATAAACAATAAATATTGAGGATATGAGATGAAGCTCCCTTAAAAGTGAGCCCGTATGTTGAGGGAACTGTTTAGTGATGGGCGAGTAAAGTCTAGTTCAAGAGCCTGATGGTTAAGGTGTAATAACTGTTCCTGAACCTGGTGGTGTGTGTTCTGGTGCTCCTGTACCTTCTTCCTGATGGCAGCAGTGAGAAGAGAGCATGGCCTGGGTGGTGGGAATTCTTGATGATGGATGAGGGCTAAATATTGGCCAGAACAGAAGGATTAATTCTTCAAAATAATGTTTTGGGTTTCAAGCAGAAATGGCCTAAGATGTGGGACCAATTTTTCAGGCTGATGTTACTAGTTAAACCCTTAACCTTGTAATGAAATCATATGTGTATTGTTCATTGTTCTCAGTGGTTAGACAATTATGAGGAAATAATGCTCTGTGCTTTCCACAGGAACACATCACTGCAACAGTAAGTGTAGCAAATGACCTTGTTATCGCCAAAATTACATTAAATAGTTTTGTACCTTTCTACATAGAGAATCCATACTTCTTCCTAACTTGTATAAAAAAGTCTTGCAGTTTAAGCAATGCTTTTTAATGATGCAGCACTCCCTCAGCATGATGAAATGTTGGCCTAAATTTTTGTGTCCAAGCCTTTGATGTTAAAACTTGAACCCATGACTTTTTGGCTGAGTCAAGAGCACTAATATCTGAAATAGATGTTCACACTACACAAAACAAAAATGTACCCTAATAGAACATTTTGCTACATCACTTAGTCTTTAATTTCTCTCTGAGCAATGTTGTCAATTAATTTACACTTTCTTGCCATAGTTTTATGTCCATTTGATCATTAGGGACTAAATCAAAATGATAAAACCCATTTTCATAAATTCTTTGCAATCATGACTTGCATTTCATCAATAAAACTTGGACTAAAAGTCCATGTAAACAATGTAGACACTCACCAAAATGTCTTTGATAACCAAATCCACCATTTCTAGCAACTGAAAAGATAAGGATAGCTTGCACATGGAATTGCAAGTTCACCTATAGATCACATACTCTCTAATCTTAGAAATACATCACCGATCCATTGCTGGATCTAAATGTTGCTATTATTTTTGTAAGGTTGCACAATGCTCATTGAAATGCTGATGACTACAGAATCTTTGGCACTTCTGAAAAAATAAGGCTGTCCTTGTCTGCATGCAGCAAGATCTAGTCAATATTCAATCATGACCTGGTAACAGTGGCAAATTTATAGCACAAGAATGCCAGGCAAGTTACTTCTCCAACAAGAGAGAGAGATTTATCACCCATCCCTATATTCAATGGAATCACCATTCCTACCAAGAATGTCCTGAAGGTCACCATTAGCAGAATGTCGGGTTCATTAATAATGTGGCAACAAGAACGAGTTGGAAAATAAGATATCCAGTACTCATCTCTTGGCAGCTCAAAGATTTTCTACAATCTAGGCAAAACTTTGTAATATGAAAAATGCTAAGATGATCATCTATGTTGCACTACTCTCTTCCTGGAATCAACTTACCTTCCTTCTACTTGTATAATAGCAAAGGTCTGCAGAGGGTCTTGACCTTCACTGTACTGTCCTATCGCCTCTCTGCCTGAATTTAATGCCGTATCATCCACCTCATCACAGTCTCAAAAGTGTTATAGTAATTCAACATTGTGCACCTGTTTTTCCTTAAATTACCACACTTCTGCTTGTTGCTAGTTCATTAACAGGGATTAAAAGTGATGAACCTTTTTCACATTTGTGGCATTCCTTCCTACAAGGTTGCCATTCCGTCTTCAGTTTTCCACGTTGTTTGTTTCCCAATAGAGATGAACGTAACAGTATATACATTCCACAAAATAACCTATAGTTACTTCCCTAAGCCATGCTGATATGAACAAAGGGGATTTGTGCCTGGAAACACATCTTAGCTGCGTCTTTCCTTTCATGTTCCAAGTATACAGTATTTATTTAGAGATACAGTGTGGTATGGGCCATTCCGGCCCAATGAGCTATACTGCTCAGCATTTAATACTAGCCTAATCACAGGAAAATTTATGATGACCAATTAAACTACTAACCAGTATGTCTTTGGACTGTGGGAAGAAGGGAAGAAACCCACAAGGTCATGAGGAGAACATCCAAACCCTTTCCAGATGGTGCTGGAATTGAAATCCAAACTCCATAATGCCACAAGCTGGAATAGTGCCATGCTAACTGCCAAGTTACCCCTCCTTCATCATTCTTGGGTCTAAATCTTTAAAGCCCCTACACACAACAGGGAAAGTGTTTTTTTCAGAAGGACTGCAGCATTTCAGGAAATTGGCTCACCTCCTCCTTTAATAGATATTGGAAAGAGTATAATGCAGCTCTACGTTAGAAAGCGTTTGAGCATGTTAAATGGTTTTGCTTGGACAATAAACAGCACACCTTTGATCTGTGTTAGAGCAGATAAAGTCATCTCTGCAGCTGGACTTTGACATAAGTTACTCTTCAAATTAGATAGGAGATTCCGAAGAAGGGAATTTCTTCCTGTATCATTTTGTTAATGTCTGATAAAAAGGAGGAAAGAAAGAACTAAGATGATGAGAGGCATTGATCGTGTGGATAGCCAGAGGTTTTTCCCCAGGGCTTAAATGGCTAACATGAGGGGGCATAGTTTTAAGGTGCTTGGAAGTAGGTACAAGGGGGATGTCAGAGGTAAGTTTTTCACACAGAGAGTGGTGGGTGTGTGGAAAGCACTGCCAGCAAAGATGGTAAAGGTGGATACAATAGGGTCTTTTAAGAGACTCTTAGATAGGTAAATGGAGGGCAATGTGGTAGGGAAATTGCAGGCAGTTTCTAGAGTAGGTTACACGTTTGGCATAACAGTGTGAGCTGAAAGTGTCATGGTCCGGTCCGTGAAGTCCGCATTCCGGGTCACCGTCTGGTCCATCGATCCTTATTCCAGGTTTTCTGGTTTGTGTCAGTTCCGTTGAGACACCTGATTCTCGTTTTGGGCTGGACATAAATACCTCTGCAAACCAGGGATTGGGTGCTGGACTGTTCTCTCACTCGCTCCCTCTCCCCTCCCCTCTGAATCCCCATCTGAAACCTCGCCTGCAATCTCCGCTGCAACTTCGTCTGTATCCTCACAAGTTTAACTGCCGGAGTGAGACCGGGGCCTTGCCACGCCAAGATAAGGAACTACCTATTGTTGAGTTTGGAACTGTCTCTCTGTGTCCCTGTGTTTAGTGTCCGTGTCCAAGAAGAGTCCCAGCCCTAGGTCCTGTTCCCAAGGAGGAGTCCTGACTCTGTGTGGAGCCCCTGCCCTAAGTCCTGTTCTCAAGGAGGGGTCCCGGCTCTGTGTTCTATGTTCCTGTGCTCAAGCCCAAGGCTCTGTGTTCCTGTGCTCCAAGACCAAGTCCAGTTGCTGTGATCCAGCCTTGTCCGAGTCTGAGCTTTGTGCCTTCATTCAGTTCTGGTGTCTCTTCCAGCCCAGGAGTTCCTCGCCCAGCCTGGTGCTGGAGATTCCTCATCCTGTTCTGGGGTACCTCGTCCTGTGCTGGAGTACCTCGTCCTGTCCTGTAGCCACGTCCTGTCCTTCCCAAGATCCTAGTCCGGAGTCCTAGCCTAGACCCGGGTTCCAAGTTCTGAGTCAAGACCCAGGTTCCGGGTCCTTGTCTAGGCTCTGGTTCCGGAGTTCCACGTTCCTAGTCCAGGCTCCTTGTTCTTAGTTCCACGTCCGGGTCCCGTGTTTCTAGTCCAAGTCCTTGCCCAGGCCCGGAATCCTAGTCTCGTCCAGGGCCTGTGTCAATGTCCAGCATTGTTTCTTCCTTACTCACCTTGTTATCTCTATAACCCTAGTCCTGTTCCTAATACTTCAGTGTCTGCGTCTTGCATTTGGGTCCGCCTTCAGCGCCCACCTTGTAACAGAAAGGCCTGTAACGTGCTGTAGATTTCTATGTTTCTATGTAACTGAAGATGTTGCTGTATCTGAATGGTCACCAAGGAAGAGAAATCTTCCAAAATAATTAGGCACATCTGTGAGATACTGGAGGGGAATTCCACAGATGTTGAGAGTCATGGCTGCCTGCATTCAATGAGAGGGTTATAGATTCAAGATTTCAGGAAATATCTGACAAATAAAAATAAAATAAAATAGTATTATTGTCTGATGAAGATAAATGTGTGATTAATGTTTGGCATGGACAAGCTGGGCCAAAGGGCCTACTTTCATGCTATGTTCTGTATCTTTACGTCTCTAAAATAAGAGACATTTAACATGTACTTGACCAAACTAAAGTGGTTGGCTTTAGAGGTCTGAGCGACTCTTTGATCTCATTAATATGAGACAGAATTGTATACAGAATTCAAGAGGCAGCATTGAGAGTAAAAGGCTTTGAGCAGGCAGAGTGTGGCAAGTACTGCAAGGCCTCAAAACCAGAGCTGAGAGCAGGCAACACAATTCTGTGCATACAGTCAAATAGAAGCACAGAGATGCAAATATTGGTAATAGATAATTGGTTTATTACTGTCATCCAACTGAGGTACAGTGTAAAACTTTATTTTGCATTCCACACAGGTCACAGGCTGCTCCAAACACAGGTATATTGAGGTTGTACAAAGGGCAAAGCAATAACAAAATGCATTTTGTAGATAGAGAGAGAGAGAGAGAGAGTTCAGTGCAGAAAGACAAATAAAGTCCACTGGCCGTGACTAGGTAGATCAGGAAATCAGGAGTTTACCTTTACTGTGCAACACACGACACAGAAAGCCGAAGGAAAAGTACAAAGCTTGTAGGAAGGAATGACACAAATGCAAAAAGGGGAATCAACAACATACCGAAGTGTACTAACTAAGGGACAAGACATGCTCACAGGAACCAACCTCCTTTCTATGGACCCTGTCTATAATTCTTGCTGTCTCAGTAAAGCAGCCAGCGTAATCACAACCCCCACCCACCCCAGATATTATCTCTTCTACCCTCTCCCATTGGCAAAAGATATAAAAGCCTGGAAGCACTTACCACCAGGCTTAAGAACAGTTTCTCTCCTGCTGTCGTCAGACTCTGGGACAGACTCTTGTCCAACAAGATGGCCTCTTGGCCTCACCATCTACCTCATTACGATCTTGCACTTTATTGTTTACCTGCACTGCACTTTTTCAGTGGCTTTTACACTTTATTCTCCATTGCTATTGTTCGACTCCATATTGCCGATTAAAGCATGGAGGAAGATTGAAACATCAGGTCGAATGCGGAAGGCGAGCGAGGGTTCAGCACCATCTATCTACCTTTTGATTGCTACAGTGATGCAAGTCACTGCTGCTGGAGAAGGGGTCAGTGCAAAGCCTATGGCTCGCTGTTGCTGGAGGAAAAGCCTCTGCATTCAAATGGTACCACTCTCTCTCGGTGCTGCCACCAGATTTCTGCGATTATATGGATTAGACTATGGACTGTGGACATTTGTATGTGTGGGGGGGGGGGAGGGTTGATGTTCTTGTTGCCATTTAGAGGGTTTGTTAGTTTTTGTGTGTGGGGGGTTGGGGGTTGATGCTTTTGTCGTTTGCTGAGTTTGTAAGATTTTTTTCATGCAGAAGGAAGGTTGCATTGATGCTCTTGTTGACATTTGGCAAGTTTGTTAGTTTTTTCATGCGAGGAGGGTTTTTGGGGGTTGATGCCCTTATTGCCATTTGGGGTGTTTTGTTATTGCCATTTGGGGGGTTAGGGATTGACAATCATGTTGCCATTCTTTTTTGTGCAGGAGAGTGGGTTTGATGTTTTTCTTGAACAAGTTCCATGGTTTTCTTTGCTTCGTGGCTATCTGGAGGAATCAAATCTCAGAGTTGTATACTGCATACATAGCAACACATACCAAGTGCTGGAGGAACTCAGCAAGCCAGGCAGCATCTATGGAAAAAAAGTACAGTCGACATTTCAGGCCAAAACCCTTCAACAGGACTGGAGAAAAAAAGCTGAGGAGTAGATTCAAAAGGTGGGAGGAGAGGGAGAGAACCACCAGGTGATAAGTGAAATGTGGAGGGGGAAGGATGAAGTAAAGAGCTGGGAAGTTGATTGGTCAAAGAGACAGAAGGCCATGGAAGAAAGAAAAAGGGGGAAGGAGCACCAGAGGGAGGTGATGGGCAGGCTATGAGATGAGGTGAGAGAGGGAAAAGGGGATGAGAAATGGAGAAGGAGGGGGAGGGGTTGGGGGCATTACCGAAAGTTTGATATATCAATGTTCATGCCATCAGGTTGGAGGCTACCCAAATGGAATTTAAGGTGTTGTTCCTCCAACCTAAGTGTGGCCTCATCACAACAGTGGAGGAGGCCATGGGTGGACATATTGGAATGGGAATGGAAAGTGGAATTAAAATGGGTGGCCACTGGGAGATCCTGCTTGTTCTGGTGGATGGAGCGTAGATGCTCAGCAAAGTGGTCTCCCAATGTATGTTGGGTCTCACCGATATACAGGATGCCACACCGGGAGCACCGAGCACAGTAAATGACCCGACCAGACCCACAGGTGAAGTGTCACCTTATCTGGAAGGACTATTCAAGGCCCTGGATGGTAGTGAGAGGGGAGGTGTAGGAGCAGGTGTAGCACTTGTTCCGCTTGCAAGAATAAGTGCCAGGAGGGAGATCAGTGAGAAGGGACGGATGGACAAGAAAGCCGCATACGGAGCGATCTCTGCAGAAAGCAGAAATTAGGGGGAGGGAAAGATGTGTTTGGTGGTGAGATCCCATTGGAGGTGGCAGAATTTTTGGAGAATTATGTGCTGGATGCGGAGGCTGGTGGGGTGGTATGTGAGGACAAAAGGAACCCTATCCCTGGTAGGGTGGTGGGAGGATGGGGTAAGAGCAGACGTGCATGAAATGGAGGAGATGCGGTTGAGGCCAGCATTGATGATGGAGGAAGGGAAGCCCCTTTCTTTGAAAAAGGAAAAATCTTTGTTCTAGAATGAAAGGCCTCATGCTGAGAGCAGATGCAGTGAAGATGGAGGAATTGAGAAAATGGGATCGCATTTTTACAAGTAGTAAGATGGGACGAGGTGTAGTCCAGGTAGCTGTGAGAGTCCGTGGGTTTGTAATAGACATCGGTGGATAGGCTGTCTCCGGAGTTAGAGACAGAGAGATTGAGAAAGGGAATGGAGGTGTCAGAAATGGACCACGTGAAATTGAGGGCGGGGTGGAAGTTGGAGACAAAGTGGATGAAGTCGACGAGTTCAGCATGGGTGCAGGAAGCAGCACCAATGCAGTCATTGATGTAGCGTAGGAAAAGTTTGGGATGGTCAGCAGTGTAGGCTTGGAACATGGACAGTTCCATGTAACCAACAAACAGATAGGCATAGATGGGACCCATGTGAGTGTCCATGGCTACCCCTTTTGTTTGAAGGGTGTGGGATGAGCCAATGAGCCAAGGGAGAATTTATTGAGAGTGAGGACAAGTTCCGCTAGGTGGAGGAGAGTGGTGCTGGAAGGGAACTGGTTGGGTCTGACGTCCAGAAAAAAACCCAGAGAGCTTTGAGGCCTTCCTGGTGGGAGATGGACATCCATAGTAAAAATAAGATGATGGGTGCCAGGGAACTTGAAATCCTTGAAGAGATCAAGAGTGTGTGAGGTGTCACAGATGTAGGAAGGAAGCATCTGATCTAGGGGTGATAAAACAAAGTCGAGGTATGCAGACGAGTTCAGTGGGGCAGAAACAAGCATACATACTTTGTTAATAAATGAACCTTTGAACCTTTATTCTAGATCAATGCACTGTATAATGATATTACATATTAATCAATATGCAAGACAAGCTTGCCACTGTATCAAAACTGTGATATTCAACATGGACAAAGTGAATATGTGCATAGAAACACAACTTAGCTGCATCTTTCCTGTCCAGTGCTTATTTATTTTATTTATTTAGCAACACTGTGTGGTATGGGCCATTCCAACCCAATAAGCCACACCACCCAGCAACTATTTAACACTAGTTTAATACAGGAAAATTTACAATGACCAATTAAGCCACTAACAAGTATATCTTTGGATTGTGGTAGGAGACCGGAGCACCCGGAAGAACCCCACAGGATTATAGGGAGAACACATAAACTCCTCACAGACGGTGCTGGAATTGGACTCCACCTCCAGGATGCCCCAAGGCATAATAGTGCTACAGTAACCGTTAAGCTACCATGGTATTATTGTTCCTTCCTCATTCTTGGGTCTAAATCCTGAAAGCCCTTATCCACAGCACAGGGAACATGCTTTCCTCAGAAGGACTGCAGCATTTCAGGAAATTGGCTCACCTCCTTCTTTAATAGATATTGGAAAGAGTATAATGCAGCTCTATGTTAGAAAGCCTTTGAGCATGTTAAATGGTTTTGCTTGGACATTAAACAGCACACCTTTGATCTGTGATAGAGCAGATAAAGTCATCTCTGCAGCTGGACTTTGACACAAGTAACTCTTCAAATTAGATAGGAGATTCCGAAGAAGGAATTTTCTTCCTGTATCATTTTGTTAATGACTAATAAAAAGGAGGAAAGAAAGAACTGAAGATGTTGTTGTATCTGGATGGCCAACAAGGAAGAGAATTCTATCAAATAATTAGGCACATCAGTGAGATACCGGATATGAATTCAACAGACGCTGAGAGTCACAGCAGCCTGCATTAAATGAGAAGGTTATAGATTCAAGATTTCAGGAAATAGCTGACAAATGAAAATAAAAATAAAATAGTATTATTGTCTGATGAAGATAAATGTGTGGTTAATGTTTGGCATGGATAATCTGGGCTAAAGGACCTATTTCCATGCTATGTTCTGTATCTGTATGTCTCTAAAATAAGAGACATTTGACAAATACTTGAACAAACTGAACTGGTTGGCTTTAGAGATCTAAGGGACTCTTTGATCTCATTGATATGAGACAGAATTGTATGCAGAATTGAAGAGGCAGGATTGAGAGTGCGGCAAGTACTGCAGGGCCTCAAAACCAGAGTTGAAAGCAGGCAACACAATTCTGTGCATAAAGTCAAACGGAAGCACAGAGGTACAAATATTGGTAATAGGTAATTGGTTTATTACTGTCATCTAAATGAGGTACAGTGAAAAACTTTATATTGCATTGTGGAACGGACATCTTGTACAACAAAATGGACTCTTGGCCTCATTATCTGTCTCGTTACGATCCTGCACTGTATTGTTTACCTGCACTGTGCTTTTTCTGTATCTTTTACATTTTATTTTCCATCATTATTGTATTACCTTATTCTTGCTCAATGCACTGTATAATGATTAATCAATACAGAAGACAAGCTTTTTGCTGTATCTTGGTGCATACGACAATAATAAACCAATACCAATACAAATGCTGAGCAACTTTACTGTGGTCCTGTGAGACACCTGAAGGTGTGATGGGGTAGACTAAATGGCAACGGGGAAATAGAACAGGACAGAGAAGATCAAGAACCTAACACAGACCTTTGTCGTTATAGAACTAGAAGAAAAAGATCTAAAATTCCAGGAAGAAATATATATTTCTAAGAATTTTGGAAGGAAGTTTGGAGATGGAACTGGTGCTAACAAGACACAGACTGATATCACTGGGCACTGAACATTAAAGTGTAAGGAATGGGAAATGTACAAAGCTGACTGTATTGGAATGGAACTGTGCCGATCCTTAATAGTCATGAAGCCCAGGAAAGGGAACTGGTTAAACTGCAGACAGAGAACCCAAGGAGAATAGAAGCTACTGTTGGCACAGACACAAGAGGCTGCAGATGCTAGAATCTGGAGTGACAATAACTACTGCTAGAAGAACTCAGCAGGTCAATCAGCATCTGTGGAGGCAAAGGGGTGGCTTTCATTTTGGATCAAGACCCTCCTCACTCACTGCCATCCAGGAAGCTAATCCATATCCTGTGTTCTTTTCCTACTCCACCACTATCCAGGGTTTCTAACCCTTCATTCACTTTTTCTATGCCCTACCACCCCTCCATTATCAATACTTGTTACCTGGTTCCAACTGTATGTTTCCTTTTTTTCCTTTAATGTGTTTCCACCTATCATCGATCAACCTCTGTCTCAACACTCCTCTTCACTTTTATACACTGGCTATCTTCCCTTATATTCTCAGTCCAGATGCAGGATCTTAACACTGATTGTTTCCTTTCCTTCACAGATTGATCTGTTCTTCCAGCAGTTTGCTTTTACTTTTGATGCAATTTCCACATTCAATGTGATTCAGCTGCTGGATGAATTTGTTGATTTGATGGAAGGAACTGGGAGCTGCTCGACCTGCTCCACTTTGCTTTGAGAATTGGTGCAGTCCCTGAAGTAAAGATATCCTCCTTTTCTCTTCCTGGCCAGCCCCTAGGTTTGAGCGGTTTTGCACCACACCACTTCAAAGTGCATAAACTCATCTAACATAGAGTGGCCATTGAACACCAGCTTCATTTGGTCTTGACACAGCAGAGTCTTACTTCCCTGAAGGAGGTACAGATCAGAATCAGGTTTATTATCACTGGTATGTGACATGAAATTTGTTAACTTAGCAGCAGCAGTTCAATGCAATGCATAATCTAGCAGAGAGAGAGAAATAATAATAATAATAAATAAACAAGTGAGTCAATTACATATATTGAATAGATTAAAAATTGTGCAAAAACAGACATAATATATATTTAAAAAGTGAACACAAGGAATTCTGCAGATGCTGGAAATTCAAGAAACACACATCAAAGTTGCTGGTGAACGCAGCAGGCCAGGCGGCATCTCTAGGAAGAGGTACAGTCGACGTTTCGGGCCGAGACCCTTCGTCAGGACAGTACTTAAAAAAGTGAGGTAGTTTTCATGGGTTTAATGTCCATTTAGGAATCGGATGGCAGAGGGGAAGAAGCTGTTCCTGAATTGTTGAGTGTGTGCCTTCTGTATCTCCTCCCTGATGGTAACAGTGAGAAAAGGGCATGCCCTGGGTGCTGGAGGTCCTTAATAACGGACGCTGCCTTTCTGAGACACCGCTCCTTAAAGATGTCCTGGGTACTTTGTAGGCTAATACCCAAGATGGAGCTGACTAGATTTACAATCTTCTGCAGCTTTTCGGTCATGTGAGGTACTCCCTCCATATCAGACAGTGATGCAGCCTGTCTGAATGCTCTCCATGGTACAACCACAGAAGTTTTTGAGTGTATTTGTTGACTGCTCACTCTCTCCACTTCTGATCCCTTTACGAGGATTGGTACGTTTTCCTTTGTCTTACCCTTCCTGAAATCCACAATCAGCTTTTTCTTTTTACTGATGTTGAGTGCCAGGTTGTTGCTGCGGCACTACTACACTAGTTGGCATATCTCACTCCTGTACGCCCTCCCATCACCACCTGAGATTCTACGAACAATAGCAAGATCTGCTGAACCTACTTAGCATGTGTGCAAAAGTACACACACATGCTTCAAACAAACACAAACACATTCGAACCATACAAACGATCTGGGCATTCCATTCTGTCCACAGCTTTTCCTCAGTCTTCTTAACTCTGTCCTCCTTCCCCAATGTTCTCCTTATGTCTCCCCTTTCACCTGCCTCCTCAGCTGCTTTACTTTATTCCATCTTGGCCATTCATCTTCTTCTTTTCCCTCCACGATTTTCCCCATTCCAACATCCACAAATCTTTGTCCAATTCTCCAACTTTTGACTGCACATTTTCTCCTACCACTGACCTCCATCTCTTGCCCCTTTCAGCACCAAACTAACATCTTACTTGTCCCAACAACCAATATACCAACACTGTGAGGCCTCCCCTTTAAAACCTCAGGAGACCCTTCAGTCAGTAAATCACTGTCTCCTGGTGCTCTGTAGACAGACCCTATCATGTGCTTTCCTGGCCAGTCGAGCACAGTACTGTACTCAATGGTAGAATACACTAGAGACAGCGCATAGATCTGTATTATCTCCAACTGGGCTGCCTGGAGCAAAAATAACAGTACTACATTCAACATTATTACACAGTAATGGTCCTCAGTAGATTATGGGTTAAAATGAGACAACACCCTCATGCCTTTTGATAGTGTGAAGCATCATGGCACAAGGAGCAGGCTGGTTTCATTACATTGATGGGATACATGTGCTGGTTTTTTATCTCTTGCATTTTCTCAGTAATTCAGCACTTTAAAGTCTCAGCTGTCTGCAGATCTGCAGACAATTGTTTGGCGTAATACTATCCGGAAAAAGCTGATAAAATGCAGATGTGACCAGGGCTCTGAAATTTGTGGTTTACTAAGTGGTTTTCAGCCATTTTGCCTGTGGCTAGTCTGTTCCCCTGCCAAGCATGTAGGCAGGGGTATCAGATGAAGAGGGGGATGAGCATCCCATGAAGGAAGTCAAATGCTTAATCTTCACATTATTAAAACGATCAACTTATATTTTAACAAAAAAATCGTGGTGAAATACAAGGTTGTTCTTGTACTTCATGAATGAAAAGCTTTATTGAAAAATATTTCACCCTCTCAAATTGGCCTTCTTAAGTCATGTAATAAGTATCATAAAGTTTAACATGATTCTTAAGGATCTTGTTTGATTCCTGTTTTGCTCCTCCAGTCCTGTTAGTGCACAATAAAAATGTTTTCATTTAGCTATTTTAGCGCAGTAGCAATTTTTTGGGTTTAAGTGGTTATAAAACATGCTGCTTGATATATGTTTACCATGTATAACAACCACAATTGGATACAACTTTTCTTCTTTCTCCCCACCCTTCTGAAATATGAAAGCCATTTGATGCATCTTGTTTCAATCACCAAGCTGTGCTTTGCAGTGTGTGTTTTGGAAGAAAGAGGGCGCTTTTTAACACTGCCCCACCCCCACCAACCCCCCCCCCCCACCACCCCCAGATTCTGCTCCTTTAGTAAAATCACGTGAGAGGCTTGAAGCTATTTCCCACAATGTGTAAATTAGTCAGCAAAGTTTTCTTTGAAGCAGACATTAATGAAGAGCACCTTCAGAGTTTAATCATTGCTCACATTTGTATCACAAGAGGCCTCTCCTGTTTGATGTGCTCATGCCTTGGCTCCAACATTCTGATTATCTAAACGACTATGTCGCAATCGCTCCTTGGAGTACTCGCAATAGTTTTCTTCCTGAATCTGTCCACAACCCCTCGTTGATCCCCCCCCCCCAATTTTTTTTAAACATATTATCGTAACTGCTGTTAGTACTTCAAAGTCAGCCAGTCAGCCTCTGGTAAATTATGGAAGATTGCTTTATTCAAATGTGCTCTCTTGTGCATGACAGTGCATGGTGACAAAGCTCAATCAGCAGCAGGAGGAAGGTGAGATCAAAGGCCAACCATTGTAATAGTTTTGTTCCATGAAGAATTGCTTATTGTTAGAGGTTTTCTCAAAAGCTCCCACTGGCTCCAGCTTAATACTAGGGATTCTCACTTCCCCAGAAGTAAGGCTGTGAATTACAGTATAGGCGGCTGAAAATTATGATGGAACACATCATTAGCTGCAGACTAGCATGTTTTCCCTCACTCAAATTTAAGTATGGATAAACCCCAGATGAGTAATTATAAATAATTAAGTCAATTAGAGAGGTCTTTCGTGGTGCCTTGTGGTTTCACTCCTAGTGTCAGCAGCCCATAATATTTCAGTAGATTTCCACTATAGTGAAACATAGAAGCAAAAGATTTCGCAAAGTACTGGCAAATGCCTTAGCTTGTTACCCTGGTAATCTTTCAACAGTAATAAACACAGTGATTGAATCCTTCCTTCCTACGGAAGGAATCTATAATTTAATTCCATGCAAAATTACTCTTTAACTTTCCGAAAGATTTTGAGCAAAGGCAGGCAAACTTTTAACAGTTTTTTAAAGAACAAAATCACTTGTTTTTGTTAACCAGTCCCATTAATCTGGATGATTATGTTCTCTGGGAAAAAGGAGAATAAATTCCATGGTTATCAGATGCAGGTTTATTGGTTGAAGACTTCTACCACAGGGAGTGGATTCTGTATGGAATTGATAAAAGTAGAAATTTATAAGGTCAACCTTTATGAGTCTATGGATTCCTTGTGGTGCATCATCATATCCTTATTACAAGCCCCTGCTGTGTTGTTGAGCTAAATCACAACTAACAACACTAATCCATTACATTTGTCAGTCCCAGCCAGGACTGCTACTTCTGGAAGATTTTTTCCCCTTTTAATTTTGTTTTGCAGCAATAAACACTGACTAATCGTCACGTTTCTCCCAGAAACCCATCACAAAACCATTACCTCGACAGCGGCTGAATCAATCACATCTATAAATCAACAGCATTTGCTTTCAAGCAAACTCAGGCAGTGTTTACAATTTTCTTCTGTGTTTGTCACTCATATAGGCACAAAAGCCTTTTGAAATAACTAAAGGTGATACTCTGGAAAAGAACTACACAGCCCAAAAGTAGCTAGAGGCATGAAAACCCCAATGTTCCTAAAGCACCGCAGCAACCGGCAGATAGAATAAACTGTGCCTGGGATTCAAGGCACTAGAGAGAAGGGATCTAATCTGCATTCAAATCAATTCACTCAGTTGTGCTAACTGCTGACACCATGCATGGTCTCGTATGTATCATCAAATCAGAGGGGTAGAGGAATATATAATTCACAGCATTTGTAAAGAAGGATAAACATTATCTCACATACATCAGATGTACCAAGAATTCAATAAGTTAGTTAGTATAAACATCCTTAGTTTTTAATGTTAAAGGCATGTCCCTGTATTTCAATTCAGAAATGTTATCTATCTCAACACTCAGACACAAGTAGTATAACATGAAATTTTAACCATTTTCATTGCAATGGAAAAAATCTGCCTTCAGTTATGTATCACTCATGGTATTCAAAGCATGTAATTTTGTAAATAGCAAAAAAAAAGAAAATAGCCATAATAACAAGTCTGGTAAAAATTTCCGTTGTAGCTATAAGGATCATTCCAGGGTGTTTATTGCTGGGACAGGAGACAGAGCTGATTAAAGTCTGAGCCTCTTTTAAGCACAGCCTGCACTGGAAACTGCGCCAGTCACTGAAGGAAACGACTGAATTTAGCTGAGTCAATTTCAACCAGGACAATCTGTAAGACAGGAATCTTTCATGGTTGCAAACTCTGGCGCAAAAGGTAAACCTACTGTTGTTCTGGAGAAATGACATCCGTTTTTGGACTTCTTTTATAAAACAATTGATCAATATTGCAATTGAACTTATTTAACAAAATTAAATATTGTATGACAAGGTTACTAAAACACAGATAAGTTATTTGGAATTATAAATAAAGCAATAGAATATAATCATAAAGATGTCATGTAAGAACTTAACTGGTTAGGTATCAGCTGAAGTATTGTAAAATTCTGGGTATCACACTGCACAAAAGGTAAAAGTTTAAGAAAACCTTCAGACAATGTCAACTAGAGACACCTGATGATTGATCCAGATCACTAAGTCTATTCTCCTCTTTATGTTTGCTGCTTGGTCTGCTCAGTATAAGCAGCGCGTCCTATTTTTATTTCTGTATTCACAGTCTTTTGCTTTTCAGTCAACTAAACAGTTACCAGGGGTGAGGAGGGGCCAGTAATTGGGAAACCTTGAAAAAGTTGCATGTGTTCACTTTAGGACAGATTAGGAGATAAACTAATCACGATTTTCAAGATTGGTGCAATGTTTTGATATAGTGGAGACAGAAAAACTGTTACCTCTGGGATAACATCCAAAAGTCATTGATACGAAAACATTGGCAAAAGACTTAGATGCAACACTGTAATATTCTATTCACTCAAAACAATCACTGAATAAGGAACTGGATCTGAATACCTGAAAAGGCAGTGGGCCACAAATAATTTTAAAAAGGAATCATCCTTGAGAATTAATAACTTTCAGAGTTACAGAGGTTGTAGAAACCTTGTACAACTGTTATTTCAAAGAGCCAGCATATAGATATTGCAATGAATGGCCTCCGTGATATTTCTATCTAAGATTGTGTGAAACTCTATGTTGGATTATTCCACAGTGCAACAACTTTTGTCTTCACAAATCCTAAGAAAGCAGCAAATGCTTATGAATGAACAATGGGTAATTCAGCATAGACCATGATTAGATCAGGGTGTTTCCAGTCTGCATGACTCAGTACACACCGCCCTGTTTATTAACCTACTTGGCCATCAGGGAGCTTTTTAACTATTGTTTTATTATTTTAAATTCCCAATAGTGGGACTTTTAAGGACATCCTTTGATCTGCTGAAATAATTCCAGCGCTGTAATGATCCTGCTAATATGTTGGTTAGGGCTCAGTTGATAAGAGTCTCAGATGATTATGAGCTTGTCCCACTTCAGTGGTGAAAACATCTACTGATATATCATGCAACACTGAGGGACTGCTGCATTATCAGAGATACCGTCGTTTTGAATTAAATTATATTCAACCTTATATCTGCTTTCTCAAGTTTATGTAAGAGATCCCATGATGCTGCATTGCTGGAGATTTATTCCAAATATTCTAAATATTCATCTGTCATCTGAAGTTTCTAAAGCTAAATGTCACATCATTGTCATATTTCCCTTTGCAGCAGCTCACCCTGTTTGATGAATAGTTCTGAGATACTCTCAGATAACATGCAACATAAGTGAAAGGTGCAAATGAAAATTTCTTCCCCATCCAATCCAGCAGGTTTTTAAGAAAACAGAACTGACCATCGTAATCAACTAGTAGAGTTGCTACCACACAAATCATGGGTACTGCGTTCCGTTCCTGACTGGTGCTGTCTGCTAAGTTTCTATATTCTCCCTCTGAACCACCCCACTTGGTCCTCCATGCTTTCATCATCGCTCCAGTTTCCTTCCACTTACAAAGGCCATGTGCATTTACTGGTAAAGTGACTACTGTAAATTGTCCCTAGAGTGTAGATAGGATAGAGCCATACAGTAATGGAATAATACAGTGCAGAAACAGGCCCTTTGGCCCATCTTTGGCCCCGCTGAACTATTAAACTTCCCATTGACCTGCTCCCAGATCACAGCCCTCCAGACCACTCCCATCCATGTACCTCTCCAACTTTCTCTTAAATGTTAAAATCAAACCAACATCTACTGCTTCTCCTGACAGCTCACTCCACACTCTCACTATCTTCTGGGTGAAGAAGCTCCCCCTCATGTTCCCCTTAAATATTTCGAATTTAACCATTAACCCTCCTCTCGTTTTAGCCCCACCCAATCTCAGTGGTAAAAGCCTGCTTGCATTTACTCTGTCCATACCGCACACAATTTTGTATACCTCTATCAAATCTTCTCTCAATCTTCTATGCTCCAGGGAATAACCCATTCAACCTTCCCTATACCTCAGGTCCTCAAGTCCTGGCATCATTCTTGTAAATTTTCTCTACACTGTTTCAGTCTTATTGATATCTTTCCTGTATGTAGATGACCAGAACTGGACACAATACTCCAAATTAGGCCTTACCAACATCTTATACAACTTCACCATAACATCCCAACTCCTGTATTAAATACTTTGATTTATGAAGGCCAATGTGTCAAAAGTTCTCTTTATGACCCTCTCTATTTGCGACACAATTTTCAAGGAATTATGGATCTGTATTCCCAAATCTATCTGTTCTACCGCACTCCTCAGTGCCCTACCGCTCACCACTTAAGTCCTACCCTGGTTTGTCCTCCCAAAGTACAATACCTCACACTTGTCTGCATTAAATTCCAGCACCAATCCCTGCAGCACATCACTAGTCACAGGCTTCCAATCAAAGAGGTAACCATCCACTGGCACTCTCTGGTTTCTCCCGCAAAGCCAATGTTTAATCCAATTTACCATCTCATCATGAATGAACCTTCTTGACAAATTTTCCATGGAGGATCTTGTCAAGGAACTTGCTAAAGTCCACACAGACAACGTCCACTGCCTTGCCTTCATCAACTTTCATGGTAACTTCCTTGAAAAACCCTTTAAGATTAGTTACACACAACCTACTATGAACTAAGCCATGTTGATGATCAGGACCTGGCTATCCAAGTACTTATATAGTATACCTAGTCCCTTAAAATACCTTCTAATAACTTACCCACTACTGATGTCAGGCTTACCACCCTATAGTTGCCTGGCTTATACTTAGAGTCTTCCTTAAATAACAGAGCAACATTAGCTTTCCTCCGATTCTCCACCACCTCACCTGTGGCTAAGCAGTTTTGAATATCTCTGTGAGAGCTCCTGTAATTTCTGCAATAGCATTCCACCTTGTCCAAGTGAGCACCTTGTCAGGCCCTGGGGATACGCCCATCCTAATTTGCCTCAGGACAACAAACACCTCCTCTATAATCTGTATATATTCCACAATCTCACTGCTGTTTTGCCCCACTTGTATAAAGTCTGTGCCCATCTCCCGAGGAAATACAGGTGCAAAAAAATTCAGTAAGATCTCCCCCATCTCTTTGGTTCCACGCATAGATGACCACTCTGATCTTTAAGAGGACCAATCCGCAGAGAGTTGATGGGAACGTGGAATTAGTGCAGGATAATAGTAAATGGGTGCATATTGTCAGTGCAGACTCATTGAACCAAAGGGCCTGTTTTTGTCCTGTAAAACACAAAAATGTTTTGACATATAAACCAGATTTGTAACACAGTTTGTAAAATCCTACAAAAGGGAGTGGATTGAGCCCGATGCATCACGGAAAAAAGTCCTGCCAACCATTCAGAATATCTGAATGAAATTTTGCCATTGAAAAGCAGCATCCATCATCAAGATCCTCACCACCTAGTCCATGTTCTTTTCTCACTGCTGCAATCAGGTAGAAGGTATAGGTGCCTCAGAACTCTCACCACCAGGCTCAAGAATAGTTACTACCCCTCAACCATCAAGCTCTTGAACAAAAGGGAATAACTACACTCATTCTATTTCTGGTGTTCCCACAACCGTTGGCCTTATTTTATGGACTCTTTATCTTGTTATTTTATCCTCTTTCATTTCATACTCATTATTTATTGCTATTTATTTATATTTGCATTTGAGCAGTTCTTTGCTCATTGATCCTGTTTACAGTTACTGCTCTATAGGTTTGTTAAGTATGCCTGCAGGATAAAGAATCCCAGGGCTATATGTGGTGACATGTATGTACTCTGATAATAAATTTTACTTTGAAATTTTAACTTTGAACTTTGATCATGTAATTATTTAAAAATAAAATTACTCAAGATCTCACAAGTAATCCTATAATTAATCATGCAGACTTTTCAATGAAAGAGGATTTATATTTCCAAAGTTTGCAACAAGTACAAGAAGTTCACTGTAACTTGTTTTATTTTAAAATTTGCATACATAAGGTATAGAAGCAGCAAGAGATATTTGCCGTTTGCACCTGCTCTACCATTCAACAAAAGTGGTTGAGATTTTACCTCAGAATTATTTTCCTGCAGCAACCTCTTTTTCTTTGACACCTTT
Source organism: Mobula birostris (assembly GCF_030028105.1). Classification (NCBI taxonomy): domain Eukaryota; kingdom Metazoa; phylum Chordata; class Chondrichthyes; order Myliobatiformes; family Myliobatidae; genus Mobula; species Mobula birostris. The sequence continues at coordinate 156,795,832 of NC_092373.1, forward strand.
TGGTATCCAAAAATATATCCATCTCTGACTTGAGTATACTCAACAAATGAGCCTCCAAAATCAACATTTAACCATCAACAGCTAGCAGATAGACTTCTAAAGATTCACTACCTTAGTCCTCAATACCAGTTTTATTTTGAAACTGTGACCTTTGGTTCTGTCTAGGAGAAACATTATCTCTTCACCAAGCTTGTCAAACCATATCAGGACATTAAATTACATTTCACAAGATTACCTCTTATTCTTTGAAGCTAAAGAGAATAAATGCCCAGTCTGATTAATTTCTTCCCATAGGAAAATCCCCCATCCTAGTTAAACTTCTGTGGAACTTCTTCTTTTGCAATTATGTTCTTCCTTAGGTAGAAAGACTCCCTGAAAAATGAAATGAAACTCCAATAAACCAGTGTCTGACTATTCAAAAACTCCAGTGATTCAGCATCTGGCTTATCAAGTGCTGATTTCCACTCTCCCTCTCCTATAGCTTACATTGTTGCTGCACTGCTTTAACACTTAACCCCCTGGCCAGTCAGGGTCCTGGCTCCAGAGTTCCATTCCCACTCATCAGGCGCTGGTTCTGCACTCCCTTTAAGCTTACCTGGCTCAATGGAAAATTTATTATGGTACCGTGAAATATCTAATAAAGTTAATTAGAAGTATGTTGTGGGGCATTAACTGGAGTAACATCCAATAGTCTAACATCACCAAAGTCCCAAGAGTGCCAGATTTTCCAGACTTTGCTGTCTTCCTGCCATGATCTCACCATAGTTCTATGTAATTCCAATATGATATATGCTCAAATATTCCTACCATAAAAAAATCCCATCTGCCTTCCTAACTGTTTGCTGCTTTTGCACATTAGCTTTAATGATTAATGTGTAAGGGCAATCAGTCTCTGGCTTTCTATCTTCCTATCAAAGTAAATGACGTCATATCTTTCAACATTATATAGCACCTGGTGCATCTGTTGCTGTGTCCTCACCCTGGATTGGTGAAGAGTGAAGAATGGCATGCTGGAAGTAGCAGCAGGCATAACTAAAAATGATGAAGTGTCATCTACAGTGCAAGAGGGCCAACTCCAGTTGCTCCAGGAAATGAGATCTATAGACTCAATTTGCTTCATAATGTTTTTGCTTGCTTCTATTGTTTGCATGATTTGTGTTTTTTCTCTTTCTCTGCACATTGGGTGTTGGTCTTTTTAAAATTAGGTTCTTTCTGGTTTCTTGCTTTGTGGCTGCCTGTAAGCAGACAAATCTCAAGGTTGTATAATTTACATACTTTGATAATAAATGTACTTGGAAGCCTTTGAATCCTTTGAAAATATTTTCCACTTGTCTTCTTAAGTGTTGCTCCAACAGCACACCAATGAAATTTGACATCTTCCAAGACAAAGTAGCTCACTCTATTGGTACTCCATCAACCTCTGTAAACATACATTGCTTCCACTACTGCCATACAATGGCCTCATCAATAATGACAATGAGACGGGGTACTGTGAGGAAACAGAGTGGCTGGTAGGATGGTGCAAGCACAACAACTTGAGTCTCAATGTAGACAAGACCAATGAGATAATAGTGTACTTTTTTAAAAATAATTTTTTAATTAGATTTTCAAACTTGATTACATGGAATAATAATATCTACCCTCCCATCTCCCCTTAACCCTCCCCCCCCGATACATGCGCCTACCTAAAAGAAAAGAAAGAAAAAAAACAGAAAAAAAAGAAAGAAAGACTGCCTGGATATTGGAAGGTCTCCACATGCTCCATGGGATTTGAAATAAATTTAATATATGTATTTGTTTCTTTCCCCAAAGGACCAACATCTTTATCATCGGAGCACCTATATATACAATACTATCTTCTGTAAATAAGGGCGCCAAATATTCAAAAATGTATCATATTTATTCCTTAAATTATAAGTAATTTTTTCAAGTGGAATACAGCTAAAATAGTGGACTTTAGGAAGGTGCAGTCTGACCACTCTTCACTCTACATACACGGCTCCTCTGTGGAGAAAGTTACGAGCACCCAGGTTTCTGGGAAGTGCATATACCAGATGGTCCCACCTGGTCCTTGAATACCATTTTTTGGTCAAAAATGTACAACAATGTCGCCACTTCCTGAAGAGATTGAGGTGAGTGAGGCTCATCTCTCACACCACCATTTTAACCAATTTTACATGAGCACCATTGAGAGAGTTGTGACCAGCTACATCACCACCTGGTACAGGAATTGCAAGGCATCTGACTGCAAGTCCCTGCAAAGGATTGCGAGGGCTGCTGAGAGGATCATGAGGGTCTCTTTTCCACTCATTTATCAGGAGTTCTGCTTACACAGGTCCCGTAGTATTGGCAGTGATCCCTCCCATCTGTCCAATAATACCTTTGACACCCCCCCCACTACCATCAGACAGAGGATGTTATAGCATTAGGTTAAGAATTATTAGAACCCCAGGTCATAAGGCTACTGAACTCCCTGCCACTACCCAGGTCTCATCACGTATGAAGCACCAGTAAATTTATATTGTTTACATTTTAACTTGCATTGTATAGGTACCTTATTGATTGTTAATTTATCTGTGGTGACATCACTTTATGTGTTATGTGTGTGAGTTATATGTACTGTGTTGTGCACCTTGGTCTGGAGGAACGTTTTCTCCTTAAGCAGTATACATGGAATGACAATAAACTTGAAATTGAAATTGAACTTGAACTTGACCTGCAAAGTGTTCTGCAGTTATTTGTCTTGGCTATTCCAACAGCATCACCCAACTGTGATTTCTAACTCAGCAGACATTATTTATAAGTGTCTTTAAGACATACAACATCCTTGTTCGGAAGTATATCACTGGACATTCATCACTGCTGAGTGTAAGTCCTGGAACTCCATTCCCATCAAAAGCATGGGAGTACCTTCACTTGTTAAGAGGTGGTGGACTGCAGGAATTGTTATTGGAAGGGATGATAGAAGGAAAGAGGAAGACAGAGAACCACTTGGTACGATAATGTGAGGCAATGGACTGGGTTGAGTTATGTTAAGGCCAGCAAAAGAGCGCAAGATCGAAGAAGATGGAGGTGCATAGCTGCCAACCCCGGATTTGGGACGGCACCCACTGACTGACTGACTGACTGACCATCACTTCATGAAATTCAAGGTGTACTGGACAATATTCATGGATTCATCGTCAAGTCTTAGTGAAGATTGTTTGGCCATAGATATCACCAACCTCATCAAGACCTGTGTGGATGAACATGTACCTTTGAAAATGTACTGGACAGATTCAAACCAAAAGCTGTGGATGAACCAGGAGATTTATACTCTGCTTAGGGCTAGATCTGCAGTATTCAAGACCAGTGATCCTGAACTATACCAGAAATCCAGGTATGAACCACAGAAGGCTAGTTTAAGAGCAAAAAACAATTCTGATTGAGGCTAAAGATGGAATCGGATGCATGTCAACTTTGACAGGGTTGCAAGCCATTACTTCCTACAGTGCAAAACCTAACGTCATGAACGGTTGTGATGCTTCACTCCCAGGTGAGCACAATGCCTTTATGCACACTTTGAAAGGGAGAATAAAACTATGCTGGCGTGTTCACTGGTAACTTTAACCTCTCACTCTGGCAGTCTGAGATACACACCTGCTTCAAGCAGGCTTCAGTTATGCTGGCGATTAAGAAGAATGTGGTAATCTCAATAACTGTCCTTCACTGTGATGAAGTGCTTTGAGAGGCTGGTGATGAAGTATATCAACTTCTGCCTGAGGAGCGACTTCTATTCGCTCCAATTTACCTATTGTCACAACAGGTCAACGTCAGATGCCATTTCATCGACTGTCCACTCAGCTCTGAAACATCTGGACAGTGACGTTGCATACATCAGGATGCTTTTCATGGACTCCAGCTCTGCATTCAAAACTATCATCCCCTCAGAATTAATCAATAAGGACCAAAACCTAGGCCTCAATACTTCCTGTGCAAATGGATTCTCACTTGCAGACCCCAGTCAGTTCAGATTGAAAACACAGTCTCCTCCACAAAGGCAGGTGCACCACAAGGCTGTGCACTCAGCCTCTGCTCTATGCACTTTATATTTATGACTGTGAGGCTAAGTATAGCTCCAGTACCGTATTTAAGTTTGCTGATGACAGTATTGTTGTTGGCCGAATCAAAGGTGGTGATGAATCAGCATATACAGTAGTAGGAGAGAGATTGAAAATCTAACAGAATGGTGTCCCAACACCAATCTCTCACTCAAAGTTAACAAAACCAAAGCGGTGATTATTGACACCTGAGGAGGAAACCAGAACAAGACCTCATTAGGGGATCAGAGGAGGAGAGAGTCAGAAAATTCATATTCCTCAGAGATATCATTTCAGAGGATCAGTTCTGGGTCCAGCACGGAACTGTCATTACAAAGAAGGCACAGCACTTTCTTACAAATTTCGCAGATTTGGCATGTCATCTAAAACTTTGACAAACCTCTATAGCTACGCAGTGGAGAGTATACTGACTGATTACATTATGGCCTGGTATTTAAACACCAATGCCCTTGAATGGAAAAAAAATACAAGAAGTAGTGGATACAGCCCAGTCCATCACAGGTAAAGCCCTCCCAACCATTGATCACATTCACAAGGAACACTGTTGTAGGAAAGCAGCTTCCAACATCAAGAACCCCACCATTCAGGCCATGCTCTTTTCTCACTGTTTCTATCAGGAATGAGGTGGTTCGTCCATCATCGTCGATAAAGACCTCAACACCATTAGTCACTTTGAGACTGGATGCGGTGTATCCGAAGATGACTGGTCAGGCCAATTCGGGCACGAAATGTCGGGGCACATGTCGGGCAGACATGTGTAAGCACTACAGTTGTTGCGCTGGTGGCCCTGGACTTGCGCTTATGTTGTGTTTCAGCAACGCGCCTTGCTTCATGAGCTTGACAACCCTTGTGGATGAGACCGCACCAGGTAGGGCGGTTTTGTGCCAGCATTTCCCAAGGGGTTGTGTCTATGTCAATTGGCTTCAGAGAGGCCTTTAGTGTGTGTTTGTAACGTTTCTTCTGCCCTCCATGCGAGTGTCTTCCAGCAGAAAGTTCCCCAAAAAGGAGCTGCTTGGGTATGAGCTCGTCCGGCATGCGGATGACATGACCTGCCCACCGGGTCTGTGTTCTCATCAGCAGTGTGTGGACTGATGGTCGACTTGCTCTAGAGAGAACTTCAGTGTCTGGTACTTTGTCTTGCCATCTGATGCCTAATATTCTGCGAAAACAAGTCGTGGAAATGGTTGAGCTGTCTTGCATGCCTTTGATACACAGTCCACGTTTCACAGGCATACAGGAGGATAGTGAGTACCACAGCTCCATAGACCATCAGTTTTGTTGCTGGAATGATTCCTCGACGTTCCCATACAGTGGAGCACAGTCTATCAAAAGCAGATCTTGCCTTTGCTATTCTGCAGTTAACTTCTGTATCAATGGTCACTGCTTGGGAGAGGGTGCTGCCAAGGTAAGTAAACTGGTCCACTGCCTGTAGTTTCTGTCCTTTGATTGTGATGTTGGGTTCTGTGTACAGTGCACGAGGGGCAGGCTGGTGCATGAGTTCGGTCTTTTTTGATGTTGATGGTGAGTCCAAAGTTATTACAAGCCATGGAGAATCTGTCCATATTGACTTGCATCTCTGACTCCGAGCCAGCATACAGGGCGCAGTCATCGGCAAAGAGGAAGTCTCTCAGAACAGTCTCCTTCACTTTGGTGATAGCTTGAAGTCTCCTCAGGTTGATGAGTTTCCCATCCACTCTGTACTTGAGGCTGTTTCCAGCATCACTGTCCTGGAAGACATCATTCAGCTGGCAGTAAACATCATGCTGAACAGTGTGGGTGCGAGCACACAGCCCTGTTTGACACCATTGGTGACTGGAAACACATCAGAGGATTCTCCTCCGTCCAGCACTCTGGCCATCGTGCCATCATGGAACTGGCCTACCATCTGAATGAATTTGGCGGGGCAGCCAAACTTTGACATGATCCTCCACAGCAGACAGTGTCGAAGGCTTTCGTGAGACTTTCAACAAAAACGTAGAGTTTGCGATTCTGCTCCTAACAAAAATCATGTCAATAGTCCCACGGCTTTTGCGAAAGCCACACCATGACTCTGGCAGCAGGCCCAGCTCCAGATGAGTGACCAGGCGATTTAGCAGGATTCTTGCAAGGGTTTTTCCTGTGATGGAGAGCAGCGAGATTCCTCGGTGGTTGTCGCATACTTGTCGATTGCCCTTCCTCTTGTAGAGGTGTACGATGGATGCATTTTTAAGTTCCTGAGAAATGGATCCTTGCTTCCAAAAAGACTGGAACAACTCGTTGAGCTTCTCTATAAGTACAGGACCACCGGCTTGGTAGATCTTTGCAGGTATGGTGTCTGCCCCTGGGGCTTTGCCACTGGATAGCTGGCTGACAGCTTCCATGACTTCGGCTACTACCGGTGGGTCATCCATGGGGCTGTTGATGTCGACCTGGGGAATCTTGTCTATTACCTCATCATTAATAGATGACGGTCGTTTGAGGACGGCTACAAAGTGTTCAGCCCATCTCCGCAGGATCTGTGCTTTCTCTGTAATGAGAGTAGTACCATCTGTACTCAGGAGGGGGGATCTCCCGAGAGACTGAGGTCCGTGGAGAGTGTTGAGAGCTTCATAGAATCGTTTCTTCTGTCAGCGTATCCCTGTAGTTCATCTGCCTTGGCGCTCAGCCAGGCATTTTGCATTTTATGCAGTTTATTCTGGACTGTCCTTCAAGCACTGGTAAAGGCGTTTTTCTTGGCAGCTGATGATGGGTCGTTCTGATGGGCACGATGAAGGCAGTACTTTTCAACAAGTAGAGCCTGTATCTCCTCATCATTCTCATCGAACCAGTCATGCTGCTTACGGGTAGAGAGCCCTAGCATCTTCAGTGCAGATGAACGGACAGCATCCCTGAAGAGATCCCAGTCGTCCACAACGCTGCCTGCAAGATGTAGGTCAGCAAGCTTGGTTTCTAGATCTTCAACCAGTGCTGAAGCAATGCTGGGGTTCTTCAGCCTGGCCACATTGATTCTTTTCATAGCCTTGCTTCCTTGGAGTCGCTTCTTGGGTCTGATGTGGAGCTTCATTTTGGAGACAATGAGCCTGTGATCTGTCCAGCAGTCAGCGCCACACATGGCCTTGGTCACTCTGACATCCTGCCTGTCTTTTCTCCTGACAATGACATAGTCAATAAGATGCCAATGCTTAGAGCGGAGGTGCATCCAGGAGGTCTTGTTACAGGTAGGCAGGCGGAAAGTTGTGTTGGTGATGAGCAGGTCCTGTGCTGTACAGGAGCCTCAAGTCCCACACCAACCAGGTTCAGGAACACTTATTACCCCTCAACCATCAGGGTCTTGAACCAAGGAGATAACTTCACTCACCCCAACACAGAACTTATTCCACAACCTATGGACTCACTTTTAAGGACTCTACAACTTACGTTCTCAATACTTATTGCTTATTAATTTTTTATTGTTTCTATCTGCAAGAAATAAATCTCAGGGTAGTATATGGTGACCTACATGTACTTGGTGATGATAAATTTACTTTGAACGAGACTGTGAAGGAACTTAATGATGGATGCTGCCTTTTTGAGCACCACGTATTGATAATGTCCTCGTTGGTGGGGAGGTGCAAGATATAATAGCAAGCTTCTTAAATGTAGCTATAGCTGAATGCACCAAGGCTGGTGAAAGGTATCACATCATATTTCTTGTTGGTAGTTGAGCCTCTCACTGCAGAATAATTAGCTCAGCTGTTCTGGTACCCATGTTATTTATTAAACTGTTATGCAACAGTAAACTCCACAATGTTTATGGTAGGAATTTTGATGATGAAAATGCCTTTTTCTGGCACTTAGACACAGCTCAACACATCACGAGAACTACCTTCCCCATCCACAGAACCTGTCTACACTTTTCGCTGCCTTATTAAAACCTCCAAAGCACAAACCAACAGGCTCAAGGTTAGCTTCTATCCTGCTGTAATAAGACTTTTTGTACAATAAAATGGACACGACCTCAGAATCTAATTTATCATGGCCTTGCACCTTGTTTGCCTGCCCTCCTCTTTCCCTGTGACTGTATATAGTCCATTCTGTTATTGCTTTTCCCTTGTACTACCTCAATGTACTGATATGATGTAATGACCTGTATGAATGGTGTACAAGAGAGCTTTTTACTGTACCTTGGTAAATGTGACAATAGTAAACCAATTTACCAATTATTTTCCATTCAGATACCCTACTTCCTTGCTACTTAGCCCATCGTCTTTGCCAGCTCTCTGACTGATACCATTCACCCTTGTAACCAAATCTTCCCACACCCTCGTCAACTGCCCCCAGATTCTACCACACAAGAGACAATTTCCAGTGACCAGCTAAACAACCAAGGAGACATAATTGACCGCAGATGTTGAAATCCGGAGCAATAAACAAACTGCTAAAGGAACTCAGAGAGTCAAGCAGCATCTATGGTGGGAAAGGAACTATCAATGTTTCAGGTCGAAACCCTTTATCAGGACTAACTTGCACTTGCTTGAAATATGGTAGGAACCCAAAGCATCTGGATTAAACCCACCCATGCAAACTCTACTCTGACAGCACCAGAGGTCAGGACTGATCTCAGCCAGTGGATCTATAAGGTTGAAGCTCTACTAACTTCACCATGTATCCACCCTACTCAGTAAGGGAATGTAAAATGCCAGAAGTGGTCCTGTCAGAGACATGAGAAGGTGAGAGCCTGTTGATTGATCATCTAGGGTCAGAAGTAAGGTGACGATGCAGTAAGGGGGGCAATTAAATGGAAGCCAGAGTCAGAGGGAAGTAAACACGAGGAATTCTGCAGATGCTGGAAGTTCAAGCAACAGGCCAGGCAGCACCTCTAGGAAGAGGTACAGTCGACATTTCAGGCTGAGACCCTTTGTCAGGACTAACTGAAAGAAGAGCTAGTAAGAGATTTGAAAGTTGGAGGGGGAGGAGGAGATCCAAAATGATAGGAGAAGACAGGAGGGGGAGGGATGGAGCCAAGAGCTGGACGGGTGATTGGCAAAAGGGATATGAGAGGATCATGGGACAGGAGGCCCAGGGAGAAGGAAAAGGGGGAGGGAGGGAAAAACCCAGAGGATGGGCAAGGGGTATAGTCAGAGGGACAGAGGGAGAAAAAGGAGAGAGAGAAAGAATGTGTGTATATAAATAAATAACGGATGAGGTACGAGGGGGTGGTGGGGCATTAGCGGAAGTTTGAGAAGTCAATTTTCATGCCATCAGGTTGGAGGCTACCGAGATGGAATACAAGGTGTTGTTCCTCCAACCTGAGTGTGGCTTCATCTATACAGTAGAGGAGGCCATGGATAAACATATCAGAATGGGAATGGGATGTGGAATTAAAATTTGTGGCCACTGGGAGATCCTACTTTCTCTGGCAGACAGAGCGTAGGTCAGAGGGAAGTGCTGTTTCTCTATTTACACTTTGTCCGTCCACTCAGGTGAAGGTTTATTTTACCTGAAACCTCATCTCTATTTCACTTTCCTCTTACAGATTCTGTATGCAGTGCTAAGTGTTTCTAACACTTGCTTTTCTTGTTTCAGTTTTCCAGTATCTGTAAAATTTAGTATCTTTATTTTAGTTATGATCTAGTAAGTCTAAGTAATTAAACTGAACGCTGTTCAGTTTGGAGATGCAAGAGACTGCAGATGCCTGAATCTAAAGCAACGAACAATCTGCACGAAGAACTCAGTAGGGTGAGCAGCATCTGAATTCCTCCTGAAAGTTGTTTGGTACAGTTTGATAATTTGTTTCACAGATTGATGAAACTAAATTTGAATCGCTTCAAAGCTCAATGTACATTTATTATCAAGATATGTATAAATTGTTCACCGTGGTCAGAGGTGGAGACCTGCGCAAGGAAGATTTTAAAGTGCCACAGGGGGTGCGCCATCCCCAGTAGCACTATCTTCACCATGATGAGGTAAATCCCGGTGGCAAGGGTGATCCCAGGACAACCAGTCCCACATCTTGGCTGCAGGAGGTTGCCGGGTCCTTTGTCTGTTAAGGCCCGTCTATTGCGCAATGCCAGCACATTGCTTTTCTGTCAGGGTGTGCTCCTTTAGCCTTGTCTCAACAGACTTACTACAAGGCAGTGGAGCTATTTGCCCATAGCTAGGACAGTGGTTGACAGGCACCAGGGCAAAATACTTGTAAAGACCAACTGCAGAAGTATTGAGGCCACGATCACCCACCATCAGCTGCAGTGGCTGGGGAACGTGATAAGGATGCCCCCATGTCGGCTACCCCGCAGAGTGTTATACGGCCAGCTACATCATGGTCAACGCTCAGCTGGAAGGCCAAAGAAGCGCTGTAAGGATCAGATGAAGAATGCTTTAAGGAAGTGCAAGATCAGACCCGAGGACCTGGAGGCGGTTGCTGCTGACCGTACCTCTTGGTGACAGCTGTGTAGGGATGTGGTTTGTATTCTGGAGATGGAAAGAACAACCAGAAGACAGCAGAAGAGAGCCAGGAGAAATGCAGCCACCACCACTACCACCACTACCACATATACATGTCCCACCTGCAATAGAGCTTATGGGTCCAGGATAGGACTGTATAGTCATCAAAGATCTCACCGTTGGAGTGGACGTTGTCATCCGATTTTGATGGACAACCGAAGAGGTGTATAAATTATACAACCTTGAATTTGTCTGCTTACTGGCAGTCACAAAACAAGAAACCCAAAAGAACCCAATTTTAAAAAAGACCAACTCCATGCACAGAGAGATAAAGAAAACACAAATCATGCAAACAATAAAAGCAAAGAACAGCATTCAGAATAAAAGTGAGTCCATAGACTCAAATCCTGGAGCAGCCCGGAGCAGGCCCATAGCCTCACCCTCAGTTCATCAAACGGCAGGGCAACTTATCGCAAAGCTCGCAAGCACGAAGGCTGGAGCAGCTGGAGCAGGTCTCAGCCACAGTCTCAGCGCCACGGAGAGCAGAGTAAACTTTGCATAGCATAGCAGAGAGCTGAACCATGCAGACCTGTGACTCTGGACCCCACACCCTATCTTTTCAGTTCTGCTTAAGAGTCTCGGCCCAAAACGTTGACTGTACTCTCTTCCATAGATGCTGCCTGGCCTGCCGGGTTCCCCCAGCATTTTGTTGGTGCTGCTTGCACTTCCAGCATCTGCACTTTTTCTCTTGTTTGTTTTCAGTCCACTTGGCCTAGCGTTTAAATTGTCCAAACAGCAGGATGTCCCCAACGCTAGGACCCACGCCCCCCTGCACTGATACACTCTGGGCCTGGACGCTGCCACGTTCTGGCCTGTATCTAACCTTTTCCAAATCGGCTCGGTGCTTAGATCGATCCAACCTTGCTCTTGGTTTGGGTGGATGGAGTTGAAACTCTTCCGCTCTGACCTATCTCCACTCCATTCGCTCCGACTCCGGCTCCATCTTGAACATACCCCGACATCGCTCCAACTTTGCACCGCAGCCGCACGCCTCGACCCTCGAGTCAGCACCATGTTCGCTCACCTTTTCATTATTTGCAGTGATAGTTTACCACAAAACTTATCATTCTTACTCAACTGATACTCTGTATCAAAGCTCTACCTGCATAGGTATTTAACAATACTTTCAGCAAAATGACGAATATATTCCTATTTCAAGACCACTGCCAAAATCAGTCCAAATCCTGTTGTAATCTATTTATTTATTCCCATACCTTGACTCTGCAACACAGCATGCAGTTTAATAACTGCACTGTTATTACCTGTCTGCAGAATGCCTGTAAGTATACGAAGCAGCATGAGCCTCATCAGTGTTCCCTGGTGTTGATCTACATAGTTCACCCAAGAGGAACAGAACCAGCCTCTGCCCACAGTCCTTTAGTCAATTTACGATCCATTTCATAATATAACCTTCAATAACTTGGACCATTTTCAGTAAAACCCTTCAATCAAGACTTTATTGGAACTAGATGTCTGCTTGGACATAAAATTAAAACTGACCTGAACCTGACCTGACCACATCCAAACCAAGAATGACCTAAGGAAAGGGATTTATATTTTTTGTTGACCCCTGACTGGATCTAGATAGACGTGTCCTTTCAGGCAATGACGCAGTCACTAAACCCTAGAGGGAATTTTTGCTGCTCTGGCTGGGGAGTCCAGCAGTTCACTGAAATTGGTGAAAGGTTGGGATCCCCAGCAGGGTCACATCCATTCCATTGTGTTCTCTCTTGATCACAGATTCCTGCTGACATCATGCGCAACCCAACAATGAAGTAAATGTTGCTGAGTCAGTGGTGGAAAGGGCAAGCAGCTTCACGTCCTTCATCTCCAGCATCTATCCTGGGCCCAACATACTTATTTAATTACTAAGAGAGCATGCCAGTAGATATACTTCATTAGGAATTAGAGATTTGGTATGTCCACAAAAACTTTCGTAAATTTCTATAGATGTATGGTGGAGACCATTCTGACTGGCTGCACCGCCACCTAGTATGGAGGATCCAAAGTGCAGGATCAAAGAGGCGACAGGGTCGTAGACTGAGCTAGCTCTACCATGGACACAGATCTCCCCACTATTGGGGACATTTTCAAAGTTCAAAGTAAAACTGTAAAATTCAAAGTAACATCTTCAAAAAAAAAATGCCAGAAGGTGGTGAATCTGTGGAATTTGCTGTAGAGCTCAAGTCATTGGGTATATTTAAAGCAGAGATTGATAGTTTCTTGATTACTCAGGGTGTCAAAGGTAATGGGGGAAAGGAAAGAGAATGGGGTTGAGAGGGATAATAAATCAGTCATGAAATGTGAAGTAGACACGATAGGCCAAATGACCTAATTCTTCTACTGTGTCTTATGGTCTTATTGTCTTAAAAGACGATGCCTCAAGAAGGCAACATTAATCAATAAGGAACTTCACCATGTGGGTCATTTCTTCTACTCACTGCTACCATCAGGGAGGAGGTACAGGAGCTGGAATACCTATATTCAATACTTTAGAAAAATATTCTTCCCCTCCACTATCAGATTTCTGAATGATCCAAGAATACTACTTGGCTATTCATTTTTGCATTATGATGCCAGTTTTTCAATTTACTTGGGAGAAGTCAGACCAGCTGATCTGCATATGTAATCACATTCTGCTGATCCTGAATGTGGCATCTAGGGTCTAACATACCAACAACAGGTCAGCATTACTTCCTCCTGCATCCATAACACTAAACTAAATTATATCGCCTTACCCTTCCTCTATGAATGATTCGATAATCTCAGTCCCTGGTAATACTGAACACATTTGGATTGATTTTGATCAGAATCCTTTAACTGGCTTGGGATTTTTATAACTTGGAGCAGTGGTCAAACACACACTTCTCCAGATCTGGATATGAATTCAAATCCCAACTTAAAACCTGGGAACATTAAATACAAGTAATTATGTAAATCTGAAATAAAAAAGCCAGTTTTGGTAATGTTGGCTATGAAACTGCCAGTGTTTGGAAAACTCACCTGGCTAAATGTCATTCAGTAAGAAAGCTATCACTTTCACCATTCTGTCTTTACCTGCTTCTAAAATACTCCAGAGTGGTTGACTCATAACTGTTCTTTGAAACTGAACTATCTAGTTAAGAGTAATTAGTTTATCTAGCAAATCTCACAGTTTGGGTAATGTTGATGTTCAAAGGCATATAGGTGTCTTTAAACACAAGTCACTGCATGCTGACGTGAAGGTGTAGCAAGCAATTAGGAAGGCAACTTGTTCAAGTTCAAGCTCAAGTTTATGGTCATTCAACTGTGCACATGTATACCACCAAACAAAACAATGTTCCTCTGGACACAATACAGTACATATACACTAACTTACACACATAAGACTTAAAGTGATTATTACCACCAGCAAAGTAACAAATAATAAGGTGCATTTGTGACACAAGTTAAAAAGTGAACAGTATAACGCTGCTGTCACTTCAAGTGTGATGAGATTTAGGTGGTGGCAGTGAGTTCAATAGTCTTATGGCGCCAGGGAAGAAGCTGTTTCCCATACTAGCAGTTCTTGTCCTTATGCTATGGCATCTCCTGCCTGACGGTAGGGGGTCAAAGAGATTGTTGGATAGATGGCAGGGATCATTGACAATGCTAAGGGCCCTGCATCCGCAACACTCCTGATAACTATCTCTAATGGATAGAAGAGAGACCCCGAGGATCCTCTCAGGAGTTCTTGCAGTCCTTTGCAGGGACTTGTGGTCAAATTCCTTTCACTTCCCATACCAGGTGGCGATGCAGCTGTTTTACATTTTCAGTGGTACTCCTATACAAGTTGATTAGAATGAGGGACTGGTTGGGGATCCTCACTAGCCTCAGTCTCTTCAGGAAGTGGAAATGCTTGCAGTGCTTTCTTGACCAAAGAGGTGGTATTGAGGAACCAAGTAAGATCGTCCATTAGGTGCACTCCCAGAAACATGGTGCCCCATATTTCAAGAGGATTTGAGTACATTAGTAAAGATACCATACTGTGGCTACTTGCAGCCCTGGGGAGACAATGTTATGGTATTGTTCAGTTTGGTCTCCTTCCTAAACAAGGATATACATGCTACTGCAGAAGTGAATTGAAGATTTACAAGACTAGTTTATGGGATGATCAGTTTGCATTATGAAGAGAGGCTGAACTGACTCGGTTGATATTCTCCAGATGTTAGAAGAATGAGAAGTGATCTTATTGAAATTTATTGAAGTGGCCCGTATTGAGAAATCTAGAACCCAGGCTCACCTCTCCTATTTTCTCTGTAAACGAATGACTGCGTCTCCAGTGATCCATCAGTTAATCTGATAAAGTTTTCAGATGACACTATTGTCATAGGACTAATCACTAGAGGTAATAGATCTAAGTACCACCAGGAGAAAAACAAGCTAGTGTCCTTGGGCTGTCACAACAACTTGAAGCTGAATGATCTCAATACTGGGGAGATGCATATCAACATCAGGAGAAATGAGTCTCTTCTCCACCCACACATCATTAATAACTCTACAGTTAGAACTGTTTCAATATTCAGTTTCCTGGTTACTTCATAGGACCTCATGTGGGAGAACCATATCTACTCCATTAACAAAAAGACTCAGCAGAGGATGCACCTCTTGCTGCAGTTGGTAAGATTCCATCTACCCAGAACATACTGGTGTAATTCCACACTGCCATCATGGAGAACATCCTTATATTGGGCATTACTGTCTGGTTTGGTGCAACACCCCTTCACGATATATGAAACTACAGCAATCTGTTAAGACAACAGAAAAGATTATTGGCTGCAGTGTACCATTACTGCAGAACTTGTATGTGCCCAGGACAAAGAACCAGGCAGGAAAAATCCATTGCGGTCATTTCCTACCCAGCAAATTGCCTTTTCCAAAAGCTTCCTCTGGGAAGCACTATAGGGCTTTTAAAACTAAAACTTCATGTGGTCTGAAAAGTTTCTTCTCCCAGGGAATTAATCTGATCGACCATTCTAGTTACTCCCCACCCCTCTACTTCAGTTACTACACTGCACTGTAAATACTCAAAACCACTTTTTATAATGTTGGTCACATTGTAAATATATGCTGGTATTTATGCACATTTCTTCATATCTGTACTTCTAACTTTATCTACATATAACTCTTTATTCTGTATAATTATTGAACATTGTTATTTTTTGTTGCACGTAATGCCAATACACCACAGAAATGTATATTGGAATTAAAGTTGATCCTTGATCACAGTCTTGGAACAAGGGGCTGGTCATTTAAAACTGCGATTGAGGAAGTTTCCGCAGAAAAACAGTGGTAATGCTCTTTACCCAAGAGAGGTATGGAGGCTCAGTCATTGAGTTCATTCATAACAAAGATGGACAGATTTTTGGGTATTACAGGAATCAAGGGATAATGCAGGAAAATCAAACTGGTCATCCAAGACATATTAATCTAAGAGTAAAACACATTTTCAAGCAGCTTTCTGCCTGATTTAGACTCGCCAAGATGCTCAGCTATTTACAGACTCAACCTAAATATCTTGAATAACCCAACAGGAATTTGGAATCAAAGGGATAAAGAACTTGTCTTCTTTCTAAAATATGTACAACTCCTGAACTCTGTTGCTCGTACATTTTCACCAATAGACATAAACACGCATAAATTTAGCTTTAAGTAAGATTTGAGGAACTGGCAGAACTGTTTCTGAAGAAGAACGTGCAATTATGGTAGAATATCTAATCCTCACATACCTTAAGCACAGGCAATACTACCACTTTGGCAATTATGTTATGAAAATGTCTGAGTTGTATTTATACTATGTCAGCGGGCTTCCTTTCTAAACTTGCTAGCAACAATTCTTAACTACATAATCCATTCAGACTCTTCAATGATGTAAGAGCTTATTGAATAGTTGTGACAGTTAGACTATACATTATTTACAAATTATCCCTTTATGACTTAATTGCTTCCATTCCTTCTCCTTAACATTAAATCACAATTCAGTTCTATATTTAATTTGGTATTACTCAATAAATTCTGTTTTAATTTCTAACATGTGCCTTATTATACAATTAACTATGGGAGCCAAGCTTTCCTTTCACGATAATTAAATTTTTGACTGTGGACTGTTCCTTTATTGACCATATTTGTACACTTATATTTTCCAAATATTTATGTAAAGTAAATCATAATCAGGCTTAATATCATTGGCATTGTCATGAAATTTGTTGTTTTGCAGCAGCAGTAGATTGAAATGCATAATAAAAAGAGCTATAAAATACATAAAGATACATATAAAATTAAACTAAGTAAGTAGTTCATAAGGAGAGCAAAAAAAGTGAGGTAGTGTACATAGGCTCATTGTCTATTCAGAAATCTGATGCCAATTCACAAAGTATAGCTTTACTAAGTGCAGCACTTCAGGGAAGTTTCTTGATAACAATTTCAAAGTTATGTAGTATTCCTTTATTTCCAAAAGGGACGTAAGTCAAGATATTTCTTTGTTTTGCCTTAAATCCTGATGGAGTTGTACAAACGGTAGTTACACACTCTATATAAATAACTGTTGGACTTAAGCTTGGCTTCCACTTAAACTACTAACTATTCTTCACAAAAATCAGTCACTTCCTCCTGCAATGAAGTAAAATGTTTTCTTATGCCATTTTGCTTCACCTGTCAGACAGTTAATAGTTGACGTCTCAAACTGTGGTAGTAAATGAGAATACCTAAGAATATTCATAAGATTGATTAATACTAAATAGAATAGAAATAAAATAAATAATTGTTGAGGTACCTTCGTGTGAATTTTAGAACTTATTTCCAATATTGTTATTTTATTAACTATGTTTTCCATACCATCATTTTGATAGTACCATCAATGTAATTTCTTAAAGGCTGAATAATCCCAACTTTGTTGAACTCAGTTGGATACTTTATGGTTTAATCAACATTGGAGCAATTTTTATGACCAGCGCTGAATTGCCATAAGGCACATGTTTACTATTCAAGCCAGGCAGACTTTACCAAAATGTTTAAAAAGTAGGGGGGAAAGCCCTCCTGCAATGTCTGAATAACAATTTTTCCTTTGAGGCTTTCAACTGAATTAAGAATGTCAAACAATTTACAGAAGAGAGGACGATTAAATGATCTGAAAGTCTTTGCTATAAGAATGTCAGAAAGAGAGCCATTCAAGGTTTTCAAATGATAATCAGATTGACACTTGAGAGAATATAATGTAGAACTGCAAGAAAAGAGTGCAGGAATGGGACTGATTCCTAGGTGCCAGTATCGAATTGAATTGAATTGACTTTATTACTTACATCCTTCATATACATGAGGAGTAAAAATCTTTATGTTACGTCTCCACCTAAATGTGCAATGTGCAATTTATAGTAATTTATAATAAATAGAATGCACAACAGGACACTCAACGTAACATAGAAATACAATTGTATCAGCATGAATTAATTAGTCTGATAGCCTGGTGGAAAAAGCTGACACGGTGCCTGTTGGTCCTGGCTTTTACGCCATGGTACTGTTTCCCGGATGGTAACAGCTGGAACAGTTTGTGGTTGTGGTGACTCGGGCCCAATGATTCTTCGGGCCCTTTTTACACATAGGTTTCTGTAAATGTCCTGAATAGTGGGAAGTTCATGTCTACAGATGCACTGGGCTGTCTGCACCACTCTCTGCAGAGCCCTGCAATTGAGGGAAGTACAGTCCCATACCAGGCAGTGATGCTGCCAGTCAGGATGCTCTCAATTGTGCCCCTGTAGAAAGAACTTGTTTGATCAACTAGCTTCCATCAACGCCATTTAACCCATCAAGATTTGTATAACTATAACTGATGGATAAATAAGTAATTTTTACATTATTGCATTGTAATATACTGCATATTGTTATTTGAAGATGAACACATTAATCAGGCAAAAATGAATTTTTGCACCGAGTTCAACCACTGGTAACATTGGTTGTCATTGTCATAAATGACAACCATACATTTTATTTGATGCTCTAAACATTATATATAATAACATTATTTAAATTCATTGAATAATCTCTTGGTAGTCTAGCACCTGTGCAGTGTGTCTGCTAAATGTTCTGCTGCATCTTAGATACACCATGGCTAATACTGCAGATGTGCTGGTGCAATATATCATATAACCTATTCTGTATCTATTTATCCATACATTTTAATTGTCTTTTTCAATCCATAAAGTAGGTAAGGCTGAGAGATAGTTACATTTGAGGACATTAGTGAGAGCTTTATCCGCTTTTATTCATTTTGAACACATCAAATTCTCAAACTGTTTTTGAAGTTGTGTTGCTTAAGTTAATAGGCCAGCCATCTGGAATCTTGGATTTGTAACATAACTATAGAAATAAAAAACATGCCACTTATACTACAGTCACTGATGTCCTCACTATTTTCCTACCTCACCCTCAAACGCCCTAACACAAATCCTCAGTGATTTCAATTTCCACCCTTGGACTTTACCCTTGTATTTTAAGATCAATCCCCTGTCTTGGTATCTCTTTCCGTATAAACTCTCCCATCATACTCCATTTCCATCTCCAGTGACCTGTCCATTCCCATCACCTTCCTATAAGGGCTGTTTTATTCACTAAGCTTATTTATTAGGCTATTTAGAACTCTGAGTCCATGCTGACCTCCATATTGTCTTTTAGGGGATCCTTCTCATGATTTGAGAGGATGGTTTTAGAGAGCACGCATTAATATTTGGTTCAGGCTAACTGGTCTCACTAAATACAGTTAGTTGTTTAAGCTGCTGAAGTGAATTTAATTGCTGGTCCACTTAGATATGGCTCAGATAGCAATCTTCCTTATGGCTTATCATAACTTGATCTGGATATATAAAAGAAACCCAAATAATTTTTTTGTTCTCTATATAGCAATGATTGGATATAAAGAAAATATTGAAGTTTTATTTTATTTTAAATACATTAATTATAAACATGGGATGTGCTGCTGTCAACAGCCTGACTATTAAAACATCTCACGATTTGATTTTAATACTGATGACTTAACATAAGCAGTAAATTAAGTGGCTGCAGTACTGCCTGTTTAACCCAAGCTCCATATGCAAAGCATTTAGACAATGCAGATCATATTTTGAATAGGCTTTTCCTCAACTCTGGTGAAGGAAACCATTGATAACATGTCTTTGGCACAGTTCAAAGGGGACTTTTGACAAACTACCAAGCATAATAAGCACCGTCCGATTGCCAGGTGTTTTGATTAAGGGATATGCAAGTGGATAACTGTAAGTACTAACGTCAACTTACAGATCTATTCACATATGAAATAAGTCATGAGATTTTGGGTATAGGTGTACTTTTGGGTGGATATTTTATCCAGCACTGTAATAAAATTCTGTCTATAGATCACCATGCTATAGGAAATGTGATTAAGCTAAAGAGAGTGCAGAAAAGATTCACAAGGATGTTGCCGAGACTGGAGGACTTTAAGTTCTAAGGAGCGACTGGATAGACTGTAATGGCTTTCCCTGGAGTGATGGAGGCTGAGGGAGGACCTTTTAGAGGAATATAACCTCGTGAAAGACAAAGATAAGATGAATTTTCATAGTATTTTTCCCAGGGTTGAGTTGTCTAAGCTAGATTGTATTAAGGTGAAAGGTGGAAGATTTAAAGCAGATCTGAGGGACCAGTTTTTCATACATCGGAAGTTGGATACATGGAATGAGCTGGCAGAAGAAGTGGTAGAGGCACATTTGTGCATTTAAATAACTTTTGAACAGATTTGTGGATAGGCCTATTTTAGAGGGAAGTGGGTCAAATGCAGGCAAGTGGAGTTAGTTCAGGAAAGCACCTTGATCGGCATGTTTCCATGTTGCATAATTCTATGGTTCTCTAACAGAGCACGTGTAGGAAATCATTTAATCATGGAGAAGACACATAAACTCCCCACAAGCTGCACCTAAGATCAGGGTTGAGCTATGAGGAAGCAACAGTAACTGCTATCACCTGTGCCATGCAGGTATAAAAAATAGACTTGAATATATATTTTGCCTTTTGCAATCTGAAGCCACAATAAAGTACTTTACAGTTAATGAACTTCCTCTGGATTGTGGTGAAACAAACCCAGTGGCTAGTTCATTTGATGAGATTCCAGGAAACCTCCGCCCTTGTGCAGATTTACACTTGTTAAGACCATGTTTAAATTTGTCCATTTGTTTTTCATACTGACTCAGAACTAAAAAATCGCTAATCAAACTCACAAATTAAGGGCTGGAACCTACCCCTCCTCGTCATTCTGATAACAGCGTAGTGGCACAGGGGTTGGTGTTACTGGCTCACTGCTTAGATGCTGGTCTTGGGTGCTGCCTGTGTGGGCTTTGCATGTTCCCTCCACGACTTTGTGGGGTCCCCCTGAACATTTCCATTTTTTGCCACACTCGAAAGATGTTCTGGATATGGCTTCATTGGTTACTGTAAATTATCTGGTGACTGGGGAGTTTATAGGCATATTAAATCAAACACATTACAGGGAAATAAGAGAGGAATGGGATTGAATAAGTTGTTTGAAAGCCATAATTAACTCAATGGACTCCTTCTATGTTGTAAAGAAATATAAGAATTTGTTTTGAATGGTCCATAACCTATTATGACATGTCGATTCAAGAGCTTGTCCATATGCTTCTTAAATGTTGTAAAAACGTTGACTTCCTCCACCTTCCTATTTAAGAAGTAGATTGATGTTGAGATCGTCCTTTAATAGGTTCCTATAGGAGGGTGAAATATGTCACTTGCATCAACTTGTACCGCTATGGTCTTTACGAATGAACCAATTCTATTTATTTCGTTGTCTGTGTTCATTTTTCTCAAAGGACTTGTATGTGGATTTCAGACCCCTTTTGTTTCCATTCTAACAAACAGCCATAATTTTAGGGATGCCTTTGACAACCCCTTGAGTTTAACAGTCTACGTTTAAGTGTCATACAGTCACAGTCATAAGTACAGAAACAGGCCCTTTGTCCCACCAGATTCATGCCGACGATCAAGAGCCATCTATACTAATCCCATTTACCAGCACTTACTCCAAAACCTATTATGATTTGTCAGTTCAAGAGCTTGTCCATATGCCTCTTAAATGTTGTGAAAGTGCCAACTTCCTCCACCATCTCAGGCAGTGCATTCCAGATTACAAGCACCCCTGGGTAAAAAAAAATGCTTCCTCAGGTCCCCTCTGTAACTCTTACTCACTTAAAATCCATGCTGTCTTGTGCTAGGTATCATTGACATGGAAAAAGTTTCTTACTATCTATCCCATCTGTACTTTCATACTTTTGTACTGCTCTACACCCTTCTCTGCTCTACAGAAAACAAATCAAGCCTAATCAGTCTCCTTCATAACTGAAAAACTCCCTCCTCAGCAGCATCTTGCTGAATCTCATCTGCACTCTCACACACTGCTTCCTGAATCTGCTGCTTGCCTTTGCTCTTTTCTCACCACACCACTTCCCCTCTATATACTGGCCATCTCACCTCTCCACTCTCAGTCCTAATGCAGGGTTTCACCTGAAATGTCGACAGTTCCTTTCCTCTCAGAAATGTTACTCAGCCTGTTGAACTCCTCCAGCAGATTGTTTGTTGAACACAAGAGATGCCACAGATGCTGAAAATCCAGAGTAACACACACAAAGTGCTGGAGAAACCCAGAGGTCAGGCAGCATCGATGGAAAGGAATAAAGAGTCAACGTTTCAGTCTGAGACCCTTCATCAGTACTGAAAACCAAGGGGTTAAAAGCCAGAATAATAAGGTGGGGGAGAGGGGAAGGAGTACAAGTTAGAAGGTGGTAGGTGAAGCCAGGTGAGGGGGAAGATAGTTGAGTGGGGAAGGAGAATGAAGTGCAAATCTAGGAGGTGATAGGTGGAAAAGGTGAAGGGGTGAAGAAAGAGGAATTGGATAGGATAGGAGAGTGGAACATGGGGGAAAGAGAAGGAGGAGGGGCACCAAAGGGAGGTGATAGGCAGGTAAGGAGAAGAGAAGAGGTAAGAGTGGAGTCAGAATGGAGAATAGTGAATGAGGAGAAATTATTGGAAGTTAGAGAAACCGTTATTCTGCCATATGGTTGGAGGCCACCCAGGTGGAATATGCCAGATTGTTTGTTACTCCAGTTTTCACCAACTACAGTCTATTGTGTCTCCAATGTAATCACGATCTGCCGAGTGCAGCACTCAGCACTTCATACAATATTCCAAATGTGGCTTAACTTATGTTTTATAAAGTTGTACCAAGACCTCCCGCTTTGAATCAATCTGTCCCAGTGAATGAAGCCAAGCATCCCATACACCACCCTGTGCTGCCTCCTTCTGGAATCTTTGGACCTGTAGACTAAGGTCCCTTTGTCCCTAATAGACATTATTGTGTGTCCAATATCTTACTATAAAACAGTCTAGTCCAGAATCCCTAGTCATTTGTACCAGATATAGGATGACTTATATTCTTAACCTCCAGGAATGACAAGGCATAAAGTAGATGGCATCTTTTCAGTAACATCATGAGGCGATACTAGAGAGACAACTTAGATTAAAAGTCAGTTAGTCAGCAACGAAAGTTCAAGATCATAGAACATAGAGTTCATAGCGGACATAGAATAATGCAGGACAGGGTCTTCAGCCCATGATATTGAGCCAAACTAATTAAACTAATTAAGACAAAAGAGTGCATAGGGAAGCACTTTGAATCTACTGATCATAACTTCATTAATCTCAAGATAATTGAGGTAAAAGAATGGACTGGTCCTCAGTTTGAGCTTCTAAATTGGATAAAGGCCAAATCTGATGGTATCAGAAAGAAACTGGCAAGTGTGGATTTGGATTAGTATTTTTCTGCATGGTAAGTGTGTAACATTCAAAAGTGAAATAGTGAGAGTACAGAGTTTGTGCAGAATATTCCTGTTAGAATAAAAGGCTAGGCTAACAGGTTGAGGGAACCTTGGTTTTCAAGGGATATTGAGGCCCTGGTTAGGAAGAAGAAGGAGGTGTATGGCAGGTTTCAAAAGCAAGGAACAAACAAGGTGCTTGAGGACAATTAAGAGAGAAATCAGGCGGACTTAAAGAAAGCATAAGGTTGGTTTGGCAGACAATATGAAGGAGAATCCCAAGGACTTCTACAGATACAGTATATTAATAGCACAAGGATAACTATGGACAAAATTGGTCCACTTGAAGATCAGTGTGGTCATTTACTTACGGAGTCAGAAGAGATGGGAGAGATCTTAAGAGGATTTTTTTTACATCTGTATTTACTAGGAGGATGGACACTGAGACTATGGAACTGAGGGAAAGCAGTTTACCTAGTGAGGTCATGTAGAGAATCTGGATTACACAAGTGGAGGTGATTGCTGTCTTAACGAAATTTAGAGTCAATAAGTTCTCAGGGCCCAACAAGGTTTCCCCTTGGACCTCGTGAGGGGCTAGTGCAAATATTGCAGAGCTCCTGGCAGAGGTATTTAGAATGTCCTTAGCTATGGGTGAGATGCTGAATGACTGGAGGATATCTTATGTTCCGTTGTTTTAGGAAGTCTCAAAGAATAAACCAGGAAATTATGTCAGTAAGCCTGACATCAGCAAGTTATTGGAAGGGATTTTAAGGGAATGGACATATAAATATTTGGATAGACAAATACCTGTGACTAATTGTATGCTGCAGGGTTTGGATCGTTGTTGTTTGACATGAACAGTATATTGATAAAATAAACTATAGTCAATGTGGTTTCCTCGAGTGAAAAGCTTGCCTAACAAATCTGTTGGAATTCTTTGAAGAAATAACAAGCTGGAGAAACAAGAAGGAGAATCGGTAGATGTTGTACACCTGGATTTTTCAGAGGATCTTTGACAAGGAGCCACACATGAGTCTGCTTAACAAGTTAAGAGCCCATGGTATTACAGTAAAGATACTAGCATGGATTAAACAGTGGCTGATTGACAGGAGGCAAAGAGTGGGAATAAAGGGTGCCTTTTTTGGTTGGCTGCCAGTGACTAGTGGTGTTCCACAGGATTCTGTGTTGGGACCGCTTCTTTTTATGTTACATGTCAATGATTTGGATGACAAAATTGATGGCTTTGTGGCAAAATTTGCAGACAATATGAAGATGGGTGGAGGGACAGGTCGTTTACAGGAAGTAGAGAGGCTACAGAAGGATTTAGGCAGATTAGGAGAATGGGCAAAGAAGAGGCAAATGGAGTAAGGTGCTGGTAAGTGTATGGTCATGCACTTTGGTAGAAGAAATAAAACAGTATATTATTAAATGGAGAGAAAATTCAAATATCAGAGGGGCGAAAGGACTTAAGAGTCCTTATGCAAAATTCTCTAAAGGTTAATTTGCAAGTTGAATCAGTAGTAAGGAATGCAAGTACTGTGTTACCATTCGTTTCAAGAGAACTAGAATAGAAAAGCAAGTTTGTGTTGTTGAGACTTTATAAAGCACTGGTGAGGCCTCACCTGGATTATTTGAGCAGTTTGGGTCCCTTATCTAAGAAAGGATGTGTTGACATTGGAGAGTGTTCAAAGGAGATTCACGAAAATTATTCCGGGATTGAAAGGCATGTCATATGTTTGATGGCTCTAGGCTTATACTCACGGGAATTCAGAAGAATGAGGGTGCCCTCATTGAAACCTATCAAATGTTGAAAGGCCTCAATAGACTGGATGTGGAGAGGATGTTTCCTATAGTGGGGGAGTCCAAGACCAGAGGACACAGCCTCAGAATAGACGGGCATCCTTCTGGAACAGAGATGAGGAGGAATTTTTTTAGCCAGAGAGTGATGAATCTGCCTGAAGAAGGTAATATCCATCATAAAAGACCCCTACAATTTGAGTCATGCCATCTTCTCGCAGCTACTGTCAAGCAGGAGGTACAGAGTCCTGAGGTCCCATACCACCATGTTCAAGAACAGCTAATTCAATGATTCAGGAACGGCTTCTTCCCCTCTGCAATCAGATTCCTGAATGGTCATTGAATCCATGAACACTACCTCACTACTTCTTTTTCCCTTTTTGTACTATTACTTAATTTAACTTTTTAAAATATATATACACTTCTTCCTATAATTTACAGGTTTTATTATGTATGGCAATGTACTGCTGCCACAAAACAAATTTCACAACACATGTCAGTATTATTAAACCTGTTTCTGATTCCCTTCAACCATTCAGTTCTTGAACCAATTGACACAACCCTAATCACTAGAGTTTAGCAATGCTGTGACGACTTTGGTCACTTGGAAATAAAATGAACTTTCTTTTGGTTCTAATTGTGTTCTTACTTGTAAATTGCATGTATTATTTTTTTTGTGAATGCTTATGTGATACATGTACCTGTGATGCTGCTGTAGGTATTTTTTTCATTCAACTTGAGCAACATAGACTTTGTGCTTTTTGGCCTTGACTCAACTTTTTGAATTCCATTTTCTGAACTACAAGCTTGAAATTTTAGTAGAGGAAATAATACCGACCCACAAGCACATGCTGTGAAGCAATTGTTCCAGTATCTCTTTCAAGTTGCTGATTTAACAGCAAAATGATCCATACTAATCTTCCTAACTTTGCATTAAAGTGTCAAACCCTTATCTCTCGGCTCCCCTGCTACCCTATGCCTCGAATACTCTAAATTTTAATCTGAGTTACATTGATTTTTCAAAACCTGCTATCTCTGTGTATAACTGTGTGGAAACTCAGTGCCCTCAAATCATCCAGTATTCTGGGTGGTCTTACAAGAGATTATAGATAAAATTACCTGCAAGAATGGTGAGACAATCCAAATTACAAGCAACTATGATTACAATCTCCCTCTAACCTTGACACTGGTTGTAAGATAGGATCTGTAACTTTGAAAATCTAACCACCTAGTCGTTTTCCAGTTACCAGCTATTTTCAGTAGATTTCAGGAGACATTCAATTGTTCCAAAATTTAAGGGCTCAAAAGAAATGGATTATTTGATGTAATCTTCTCCACTGGAATTATAGCATTTCCCATTCCTGTGAGACAAAGTAGAGTTCCAAGGCTCATCAGAATCTGTCTCTTAACTGCCTTAACCTTACGTATGCCAACTTTCATCCATCATTTGCTTAGTATTCCTTAGATGACAGTGTTGACAGTAACATTTTCTTTAATGAATATATAAGCCCAAAATTGTGCATCCACAGCACTCGTTCCTGGAATAAAGCCAATGGATTTTAAAACTGTTTCATGAGTATTCCCAGTGGATAGTTCTGAATATTTTCAGTGGTAAGGCTTGTAAGACAACTGGGCAGGGACCAAATCCGGTAATTTTTCCATGAAATTAAGGTTTAATTGTTCCAAGAGTGATCTTCAATGGCCCTTCAGGCACATTGGTTAGGCTACTTGACAGCTGGTACCAATATGCATTGTAGGACAAGCAAATGCCTGAACTTGCTGTCCTTCCATATCTTCCACCTATCCCTTCCCAGCATCTCAATTCATCTCCATTCCCCCACCCACCTACCCTCCTCCCTACCTGGTTTCACCTATCACCAGCCAGCTTGTTCTCCTTCCCCTCCCCTGCTTTTTTATTCAGGCTTCTTCTCCCTTCCTTTCCTGACATGGTGAAGGGTCGTGGCCAGAAAATCTTTACTCCTCACTATAGATGCTGCCTGACTTATTGAGTTCCTTCAGCATTTTATGTGTATGGATGCCCTTAATGTCTACTATCTGTCTATGGAGAGTTGCTCTAGTTGATCCACTGTATCTGAGAGGTGTCCCACTCTGCTTCCCATTCCTATACAGATATGTCCATACATGGCCTCCTCTACTGCTATGATGAGGCTAAACTCAGGTTGGAGGAGCAACACCTCATATACTGTCTAGGTAGTCTCCAGCCCCTTGGTATGAACATAGAATTCTCCAACTTCCAGTAATTCCCTCCCCCTCCCTTCCTCTATACCTATTTCGCATCATCTTCCTCATAGTTCCGCCTCCTACTTTTGTTCTGCTGCCAATCACCTCCCTGCTTCCCCTCCCCCACCCCTTTGTCTTAAAAATTACTGTTTTTTTCAAATACCAGCATTTTTCAAACCCTCCCCAAAGTTCTTCCTTCAGTCCTGACGAAGGGTTTCAGCCCTGATGAAGGGTTTCAGCCCGAAACGTCGACTAATCTTTTCAACTGATGCTGACTGACCTGCTGAGTACCTCCAGCGCATTGTGAGTGTTCCTTGGGGAATACAGGGAGGTTCTCTACCTAAAAATTGTCAAAGGCTGGGCCCAAAATTGCAGCCATCAAAGGCCCTTGGAATTGTTGTTAAATGTTTCTTGTAGTGTGACCACAGATAAGTTCAGCTTCATCCTACATTCAAAACTAACTGTTCTCTTTCTCCCTCCCTGTCATTCACTTTCACTGTCTCGGAGTGTGAAGTTGAGCAATTGCGGAAAAAAGTAGGCAGTGAATCAGCCCATTCATTATGCATTCCACCTAATTTTCCTTCTCATCGGTGCCAACAAAACAAAGCTTTGGTGTATGGTGGTAGTCAATCACCTTTTCTAGATTATGATCATTTTCATCTCCCTTCTGCTTCCTTTGTGTTTTCTCCCATTACTACGTTATTTCCAACTCAGTTCATAATTTTGATGTGTTTCACCACCACACCTAACCAGAATCGTGTGATTCCATTGAACAAGATTCTGGACAGCTCAGTATCACAGCTAATAGAGCTACATTATCTTTGAGATCCAGATTCCATCCTGACCTTAGGTGCCATCTGTGTGGAATTGGCACATTCTCCCTGTGATTGCATGGGGTCTCTTCAGATGATCTGGTTTCCCCCTACAACCCAAAGACATGTGCATCAGTAGGTTAATCAGCCTCTCTTAATTACCACATGTGTGTGGGTGACTGGTAGAATTTCAGGGGGAAGTTGATGGAAATGTAGGGAAAATTAAATGAAATCAGAGCAAGAATTGTGAAAGTTGGTTCTTGATGGTCGACCAAGGAGCCTGTTTCTGTGTTCTATTGCTTTAAGACAACTATGTTAGATCAATTGGATTCTTTCACCTAATTCTATTAATTAGGCTCTTAATTGGATTCTACTGTACCAAAAAAAACTTTACAAGATTTGCAGATAATATGTCATGCAATATGAAGAGTACAAGATTGAAAGAATTTGACATTATTCAAAATTAACTAATATCTTTTAAAGCTAATGAAAATGTAGGTGCTAATAATATAAGAAATATGATCAGAATACGTCATTTTGTCCCTTGTGTCCGTTCCACCAATTCAATAAAATCATGGCTAATCTTTCATCTCAATGCCATTTTTGGGCTCATTGTAATATTCCTGTAGTGAACATATCCACACTAATTGTCAAAGCTTACACATGAAAAATGCTATCTGAGTAAACTACTGTAGAGTGCATTGTGCTCATCAAAGAATGAATGGCCAAACTGTGGAAAAATGTGAGAAAAAATACATGTTAGAGATATCTTTCCAAGCAAAGTAATGACTAGAGCTCAGCATTCAATAACACCATCTCCTCAGAACTAATCAATAAGCTTCAAGAAGCCCAGCCAAAGGGTTTCAGCCTGAAATGTTGATTGTGCCTTTTTCCATAAATGCTGCCTGGCCTGCTGAGTTCCTCCAGATTTTTGTGTGGGTTGCTCAGATTTCCAGCATCTGCAGGTTTTCTCTTGTCTGTGATTTGATTATTACTCTGCAAAGTCTCTTCCAGAGATGGCTAACCTGAAGAAGTTTAAGTCTTCTCTTCGATGGGAGTTCAGCGAAACTCTCTCTCACTGCTTCCCCTCTGTGATTCCTGCTGCTCTCCAACTCTCCGACCACGTGCTTACCCAGACGAGCTACTAAAGCCACGAGTCCTTTCTGGGAACATGCAAGTCCTGCCGAAGCATTTGGCCTGAAATGGCAACTGTACTCTTTTCCATAGATACCGCTTGGCCTGCTGAGTTCCATATAACCATATAACAATTACAGCACGGAAACAGGCCATCTTCTAGTCCATGCCGAACTCTTACCCTACCCTATCCTATTCCCATCGACCTGCACTCAGCCCATAACCCATAACCCATAAGCCCATCCTCCAGCAGTTTGTGTGTGTTGCTCAAACAAGTTTCCAGACCTTGGCCTCAATACCTCCTTGTGTAATTGGATCCTCAATTTGCTCAGTTGCAGACCCCAGTCAGTTTAGATTGACAACAACATCTCCTCCACGATCCCTCTCAGCACAGGTGCTCCTCAAGGCCATGTGCTCAGCACCTGTTCAACCCTCTTTACGCTTATGGCTATGTGGCTAAGCACAGCTGCAATGCCATATTCAAGTTTGCTGATGACACCAAAGGTTATGATGAATCAACATATAGGAGGGAGATTGCAAATCTGGCTCAATGGTGCCAAAACAACAATGTCAGCAAGACCAAGCTTATTGACTTCAGGAGAAGGAAACCAGAGGTCCATGAGCCAGTCCACATTGGAGGACCAGAGATGGAGAAGGTCAGCAACTTTAAATTCCTTCATGTTATTATTTTGGAGGACCTCTCCTGGGTCCAGCAAGTAAGTGCAATGGTGAAGAAAGCACAGCAGTGTCTCTACTTCCTTCGGAGTTTGCAAAGATTCAGCACGACATCTGAAACTTTGACCAACTTCTATAGACCTGTAGTGAGGAGTATATTGACCGGCATCATCACAGCCTGGTATGGAAATCTCGATGCCCTTGAACAGAAAATACAACAAAAAGTGGCGGATACAGCCCAGTCCATCACAGATAAAGTACTCCCCACCATTGAACACATCTAAATGAAACGTGTTGCAGGAAAGCAGCATCCATCATCAGACAGCTATACCAACAAGGGCATGATCTATTCTCACTGCCACTAGCAGGATGAAGGTATAGGAGCCTCAGGACTCTCACCCTAGGTTCAGGAATAGTTATTCCTCTTCAACCATCAGGCTCTTAAACCAAAGGAGATAACCATACTCCACTTCAACGCTGAAATTTTCCCATAATCTATGGACGCACTTTCAAGGACTCTTCATCTCATATTCTTGACATTTATTATTTATTTATTTAATAAATTGTATATAGTGACATATATGTACTTTGATAATAAATTTACTTTGAACTTTGAATAAATAGAAAATAGTAATAATATTGATTGGCTGATTTTCACAAATGGGATTCAAAGTTGAAAATTCAAGTTTCTTTGGAACATAGTGCTGAAATTTCATTGGATCTTCGAAGCTTAGGCAATGATAACATGGAAACTAGAAAAGGCCAGTCAGCTCATTGAAGTCTATTTCATCATTCAGAGAAGATATTGATAATTGGTTAGTTGGGTTCATTTAATATTCTGGGGACTGCTTAATTAGCATCTGTGAACATTTCATAAACTATTTTTCTCTTGGATTAATAATCTTGTTTGGTTGTTCTTATCACAAGATTATCTGAGTCAGTTCAATCCAGTGACAGAATCATAAACACAAAAAAGTATAGGCCTACTTAAGTAGATTTGATTTTCTCATAATGGACCTTTGAGAAGCAAAACCATTGGAAATTATCAACTTGTACTATTTTTGCTGAAGGTTTCATAACCTTCATCTAGTGAATGTTTGCTTTCTGTTCCACTGAGGTTAATATATCTAGAATATTTACTGCTAAAGACCATAATATTAATTACACATCTCCAATTTTCAGACTTGGTCACCGAAGACACAGCAGACTTTGTTTTAACAAAGATGCATGCAATGTCTTGTTTTACATTTGTAAGTTTCCAGTCCACGTTAGATTTGAGACAGATTCGTGATGAAAGGTAGCAGTAATGGAGAATCATCATGGAACTATATCATTAATCCCAAACATTGATTAAATACATCATTTGGAAGATGTTCAATAAATTAAATGATTATACATGACCTCATAAAGCTGATAGTAAAAAGGCCTGTTTTGCATTTGGGTTGATTGGGTTGAAAATAAATTAGTGAATTTTCCCACAGGTTTGATGATAAATACCTTTGATGTTACCTCACTGTGTGTGGTATGGCAGCACAACATGCAATTACATTGTGTGATGCAATATGTTTGGTATTGTGCAGTGTATTATAAAGTGATAATGTATGTACTATCTATGTGATGCATCCATCCCACACAGTCACACATTACATGGACACATCTTTATAATTTCAGTGCACGGTGTGAAATGATACTTTGGTATGTGGCAATATAGTGAGGTGACATATGGTGCTTGGTGAAGGGGTATTGCATAGTGTTATTGCATGGGCTACAATAAGCAGGCACTTCAAAACATTGGTAAAGTGCTACATGATTACAGATTGAGTGTTGGAAAAATAAACAGGTGGTGGGTTGGATGAGCACAGTAGATCCAACAATGTCAATAACCATTAGATGTGTGGATTCTACAACCTTGTTAAGATTATGGGTGGTCCAAATGCATAAATGCACTGAGAACTAAGAATTAAGGAGGTCCTGTCAGGAGCAATAGGATGGTGACTGCCCATTAGGAGTACTTTGAATAACTCTTCATCCAGGACTCAAATAGTACTCCACAACACTGAACAGTACACTTCCACTGATCAGAAATGGTTATCACTGGCTTAAAAAAGTCTTCCTGTCTCAGGTGCAGAAGGTAACCCTTCTGAAGTTCTAAAATGTGGTTCAAGGAGCTCCTGATGAAAACTTGCAGCCTCACCACCCTTATCTGGCAAGCAGAGGACTTGTTTGGGGATCTCAGTGACACCAGCATTACAACCATCTTCAAAAAGGTCCTTATAGCACTTGGAGCAGGACATGGTTCTTCCAGTACTAATTCAATGTGTCGAGAGTGTTTGATTCTCAAAGTTCAAAATTCTTTGGACTTGAGAGTATTTGCTTCTGCCACAATTTTCAGGATGATCCAGACCTTCCTACTCTCTGGCTGAGGAGGTATTTTTTGCTTCTCTTCCCTCCAGTTTTTCTCTCACTTATATTAATGGCCATGATACATTATATCAAGTACTTTAAAGATGTACAATTGTTTAATTTATGTCAAAGATTATAGATGTAAAATATGCTTTATTTTTCAAGGCTGGAACAGAAAGAAAGACAGAATTATGATGTCACTGAATCACAGATGATGTTGAGACACTAAGAATTATGATGTTTTACCTGAATAAATCCTTCAAAAAATTGCCAGTGCGGTTGGAAGACATACTTACATATCAAAGAAAGAAAAAAAAGACTGTTTTCCGATTATTCGTTCATTTTGGAAATTATA
Organism: Mobula birostris; assembly: GCF_030028105.1. Taxonomy (NCBI): domain Eukaryota; kingdom Metazoa; phylum Chordata; class Chondrichthyes; order Myliobatiformes; family Myliobatidae; genus Mobula; species Mobula birostris. The sequence continues at coordinate 156,828,674 of NC_092373.1, forward strand.
GTTACAAACCTCATGCTGAAAAGGTTTTTGCTGATCTTATTCTGCTGTACATCTACAAACTGCACAGCTCCTGATTCCTAAATTTCCACCAATTATTTGGTAATGAAGACTGAGGAGATGAAATACAATGTTTACAATGTGTTTTAATGAGCTAACCTTTAAAAAAATATATTTCAAAGAGAAGTCAAGCTCAAATTACTGAAATGTAAATGCGTGGCATGGCATTTATGATTCTGGAAATATGTTCCTCATCACTGATATCTGGCTACCAAACCCATAGGTATAAAAAAGTCCATTCAGTAAAAGTTACTGCAAAATTGATGCCATTTGGCTTCATTTAATCCACAAGTCGGCATTTTATATCTTCCAATATTTACATATGAAAATATCATTTTAAATTATTTGCCATTAAGAAATGCATATTGAGCAAAATATTGCAAATTACATGGATTTGGAAGGGTTATTAGTTTTCTATGTATGTGTCTGCAAAACTATTTTAGCTAATACTCCTGGAATGTTGGTTTAAGGGATTGTCAAGGCAAATCAAGTTGGGAGAGTTTGACTGCTGTTTCTGTTGGCCATCCACTTGTATATTAATGGAGGGACTGTAATAAAAAAATAAACCAAATGACTTTACTGACAGATTTCTCGACCAACTTTCCTTCCAATGTATCCAAGAATGACTCTGCTCAATGGGTACATTTATAACAATGTTAATGCAGTAAAATATTGAGCTGTACTTCTGAGTGGGTGTCATTCTGAATGTTTCCTTGTTTCTCCCTTTTATATAAAATTGTTAACAACTTGCATTTAGTAGCACCTTTAACAAAGTAAAATATCCCAAGCTGCTTTACATATCCACAAATATACATACATGACACCAGTCATGGTAAAGACATACAACACAAGAAGTTTTATATTGCTTGAATTTTATGGAGTATAATATAGGCAGGCTAACTGGTTTGACTATATTTTGGGATAGAACCACATTCATTTTGCAGGGTCCTCGTGAAAGGTCTCAGCCGAAATGTTGACTGTTTATTCCCCTCCATAGATGCTTCCTGACTTGCTAAATTCCTCCAGTATTTTGTGCTGCCAATATTTCTGGTTTCAGTGGAAGAAAGGCACACTTTGCCCAGTTCATCAGCAGCTGGGTGGTAGAAAAGTAGTTTGGCAAAAAGACTAACAGCCTAAATGTCTGGAATTACCAAGATTAAAACCCACCAAAGTAAGTGGGATTTAACATTCAATTAATTAAAAAACATAGGTCAAAAAGCACATAGCAGTATATCTGACTGCTAATCCAGAATGTTTCAATAAAACTACATCTATTCAAAAATAATGCATCCGTTCTTTTCTGCTTTAGCCAAAAGAACATGATGATTTTACTTCAGGGGTGTTTGAAGGGACCCATTCCTATCCAAGAAGAATTTTATACAGACAAGATATGCTGGCCTTTCTGGTGATGGCTGTGGTTAGATAAATAGACTTGAATTAGATGAACCAACAATATTGGGTGGAGTTTTGTTGACATAATTTCAGAGGTAATTTGCGGAGTGAACTGTGTGTGTGATTTTGACTGTGGGTTTGGTTGGGTCACTTCACTGGAAGTCAAAAACAGTACTTTCCATCCTGTTTTCTGTAATTTTCAGCATCTTGGAACCCACTGTTCTGTGTTGCACTTGGGTGAAATAGGCATAATGAGAAGACAGAATCTAAAAATGGAACCAAGAACACTGCCTTCCATTAAGCCCAGTAATCAGAAAGCTTTCATGAGGCTTTATTACTGTCAGTCCAAATTTCTGTCTTAAATGTATGGTGGGATATAATGGGCTAATTAGGCCCTGTATTCCACTTATAAGGGACACATCAGTGCAACCTACAATCAGCCCATTGTGACCAGGTATATTCTTTCCAAGCATGGAAAAGCCAAGAGAATCTAAATATTTTTAATTGTTGGTTTTTCCTGAGGCTACAATTATGTGTGGCATAGCTGAAAATATGGGTTATTTTCCTAATTATGAGTGATTTTATGAGGATTAAATAAATTGTTTCTGGTGATAGACCAGTCAGCACCAGAATACACAGATTTAAAGTAAATGAATTAGAAGAAATGAGAAGACATTTGATCTGCAAATTTTCATGAACTTGTATGTACAGGTTAAAGGAGTGGTGGAAATTTATTTAACTATAACTTCCAAAAGGTTATTGGATATACATTTGAAAATATTGATGGGCTGTTGTGATGGCAAAAGGAAATTGGACAATAGGACAGGTGAGTTCCCTTTGCTTTCTTGGATCTTTATTGAGCAAAATAATCAAAAATAGTGAATTTTTGTCTCCACAAATACTGTATACATTAGACCACCATTGAACCAGGCTCACCCCTTTTCAATCCTTCCTCTCCAGTACCCAACTATCTTCCAGGTGCCTGAAATAGCTGGCATTCCTGAGGCCCAGACTACACCAATGTACTAACTTTGCATCGGCAGTTTACTTTATCCTAATGCCTGGATAACTCAACCATCTCTCTGCTGTGGAAATGTGCAGTTTGTTAACCTGCATATGGCACAATGCACATGGAAGCTGATCCCAAAGAGTCCGAAAAATTATGAAAATATGATCATTATCAGATACTGCTGATTGGCGTGTCCTCTGTATTTGCAACTTTTAAGTTGTTTGTACTTAACAACACTCAAATTATCAATTAGTAAGGCATAAGGAAATAATGGAAGCACTAATGAAACTATTGAGCCAGGAAGATCTATAACCACAATATAATTCAATTACTGGCAGAATTCTAATTATATTCTTGGAATTCCAACTCAGTCAATAGGAATTATGCTTTGCTCAACAACTTGCAATGGAGGGTGGAGTTAGAAAGGCAATACAAAGTGTAATGCAGCAGCACGGTGGCCTTTATTTACCATTCTAGTAATGTTTCCAGTCTCTGAAGCAATTAAAGATAACTCACTAACAGCAAGGTTGGCAATGTTTATTTAACCCCCAATTACTAAAGAATGACAAACACTCACACAATAAACATAGCAGGATCATAGGCTTTAACAATTTTCTCTCTCAATAGTAAAAGATATATACTAAGTCTCTGAAGTTGTGCACAATACCAGTACATTCATAGTTCAGTGCTAATTGTTGCGAAGCAATTTTGTCCCTTCATATTTGCCATAAAATACAGGCAGCATTAAGCAATTATACTACACTTATATTGTAGACCCGCTTTAAAAAATGTTAATCTGCATTTCTATTGTTGAAGATTTTATCCCTTACATACTTGTGAACTTCACATCATTGGAGTAGTTCCACCATAAGGAATCATGTATCTACAAGTTCACATAAATTACGATTCATCACTCTCATTGTTTCTAGAATGCTCATTATAGTCTGGAGATAAAATTATATATAATTTGATTGTCAAATACAGGAATCAAGTACTGACTAGCAATGGTGTAGAGTGCATTTGTACTTTTCATTTGGTATAACCTTCTGTAATGCTGAGTAGGTCACCAAGTCTTTAATCTTCACATTTATTGCCACATAAAGCCTGATATCAACATGAACTATATAGCATATATGAAGAATGGTCTTGGATAATGTGTCATATGGCTGCTAATAGCAATGTTATTTGCCTAAGGCAGCAGATATAGATGTTGCAAATAAAGAAACTCTGACCATGTTCCCCATCGTTGCACTGAAATTGATGTTGAAATACAGATACACATAGTAATCTATGAATTTCTTTCAGCAATTCATTGCATCTCAAAGGGATGCACTGTTTTGCAGCTTTATCCCGTGTACTATTCAGAAGCAATTTATTTGTTGAGAATTTAGAGTACACACTGTTGTCACAGCAAAATATTCTGAAAAATATTCAAAAATATTCTGCAAAATATCATGCTTTGTGTCAGAAGATATAAATGAAGAGTTAATAGTGGATTGAAACACATTTTATTCTTCAATTCCTCTGGTCTTAAGAAGAAAAAATTTAGTATGTGTGAATTATAGTTCCCTTGGATAAATATTTAAATTCTCATATCATTCAGCCAATGAGTTATTGAGAACATAGAGCCCGGCTTCTGAATATGCACAAATGCAAGTGTTATTGCAATTCGCTGACTGAAGTTGGAGCGATCTTCCTGGTGGACATTCCTGAAGAACAACACTCAATGATTGGAACAGATTCTTCCCACCTGCCATCAGATTTCTGAATGGCCCATGAACCAATCTCAGTATTCTTGGACTATTTACTTTCATTGTAACCCACAGTAATTTTTTATTTCTTCCATTGCACTGCTGCCACAAAACAACAATTTTCACGACATATGTCAATGATAGAACATAGAACATAGAATAGTACAGCAGAGTACAGGACCTTCAGCCCACAATGTTGTGCCAACCCTTAAACCCTGCCTCCCATATAAACCCCCACCTTAAATTCCTCCATATACCTGTCTAGTAGTCTCTTAAATTTCACTAGTGTATCTGCCTCCACCACTGACTCAGGCAGTGCATTCCGAGCACCAACCACTCTCTGAGTAAAAAAACCTTCCTCTAATATCCCCCTTGAACTTCCCATCCCTTACCTTAAAGCCATGTCCTCTTGTACTGAGCAGTAGTGCCCTGAGGAAGAGGCGCTGGCTCGCCACTCAATCTATTCCTCTTAATATCTTGTATACCTCTATCATGTCTCCTCTCATCCTCCTTCTCTCCAAAGAATAAAGCCCTAGCTCCCTTAATCTCTGATCATAATGCATACTCTCTAAACCAGGCAGCATCCTGGTAAATCTCCTCTGTACCTTTTCCAATGCTTCCTCATCCTTCCTATAGTGAGAAGACCAGAACTGGACACAGTACGCCAAGTGCGGCCTAACCAGAGTTTTATAGAGCTGTATCATTACCTCGCGACTCTTAAACTCAATCCCTCAACTTATGAAGGCTAACATCTCATAAGCTTTCTTAACTACCCTATCGACCTGTGAGGCAACATTCAGGGATCTGTGAACATGTATCCCCAGATCCCTCTGCTCCTCCACACTATCAAGTATCCTGCCATTTACTTTGTACACTGCCTTGGAGTTTGTCCTTCCAAAGTGTACCACCTCACACTTCTCCGGGTTGAACTCCATCTGCCACTTCTCAGCCCACTTCTGCATCCTATCAATATCTCTCTGCAATCTTTAACAATGCTCTATACTATCCACAACACCACCAACCTTTGTGTCATCTGCAACTTGCCAACTCACCCTTCTACCCCAACATCCAGGTTGTTAATAAAAATCACAAAAATTAGAGGTCCAAGAACAGATCCCTGTGGAACGCCACTCATCACAACCCTCCAATCCAAATGTACTCCCTCCACCACGACCCTTTGCTTTCTGCAGGCAAGTTAATTCTGAATCCACCTGGCCAAACTTCCCTGGATCCCATGCCTTCTGACTTTCTGAATAAACCTACTATGTAGAACCTTGTCAAATGCCTTACTAAAATCCATATAGATCACATCCACTGCACTACCCTCATCTATGTGCCTGGTCACCTCCTCAAAGAACTCTATCAGGCTTGTTAGACACGATCTGCCCTTCACAAAGCCATGCTGACTGTCCCTGATCAGACCATGTTTCTCTAAATACCCATAGTTCCTATCTCTAAGAATCTTTTCCAACAACTTTCCTACCACAGACGTAAGGCTCACTGGTCTATAATCACCCAGACTATCACTACGTCCTTTTTTGAACAAGGGGACAACATTCGCCTCCCTCTAATCCTCTGGTACCATTCCCGTGGACAATGAGGACAGAAAAATCCTAGCCAGAGGCTCAGCAATCTCTTCCCTTGCCTCATGGAGCAGCCTGGCGAATATTCCGTCAGGCCCCAGGGACTTACCCGTCCTAATGTATTTTAACAACTCCAACACCTCCTCACCCTTAATATCAACGTGCTCCAGAACATCAACCTCACTCATATTGTCCTCACCATCATCAAGTTCCCTCTCATTGGTGAATACCGAAGAGAAGTATTCATTGAGGGCCTCGCTCACTTCCACAGCCTTCAGGCACATCTTCCCACCTTTATCTCTAATCGGTCCTACCTTCACTCCTGTCATCCTTTTGTTCTTCACATAATTGAAGAATGCCTTGGGATTTTCCTTTACCCTACTCACCAAGGCCTTCTCATGCCCCCTTCTTGCTCTCCTCAGCCCCTTCTTAAGCTCCTTTCTTGCTACCCTATATTCCTCAATAGACCCGTCTGATCCTTGCTTCCTAAACCTCAGGTATGCCACCTTCTTCTACCTAACTAGATTTTCCACCTCACTTGTCACCCATGGTTCCTTCACCCTACGATTCTTTATCTTCCTCACCAGGACAAATTTATTCCTAACATCCTGCAAGAGATCCTTAAACATCGACCACACGTCCATAGTACATTTCTCTGCAAAAACATCATCCCAATTCACACCCGCAAGTTCTAGCCTTATTGCCTCATAATTTGCCTTTCCCCAATTAAAAATTTTCCTGTCCTCTCTGATTCTATCCTTTTCCGTAATAATGCTAAAAGCCAGGGAGCGGTGGTCACTGTCCCCCAGATGCTCACCCACTGAGAGATCTGTGACCTGACCCAGTTCATTACCTAATACTAGATCTTAGTATGGCATTCCCCCTAGTCAGCCTGTCAATATACTGTGACAGAAATCCATCCTGGACACACTAAATAAACTCTGCCCCATCTAAACCATTGGAACAAATCAAGTGCCAATCAATATTAGGGAAGTTAAAGTCACCCATGATATCAACCCTGTTATCTGCCTCTCAGTCTGCTCCTCTGTATCTCTGCTGCTACCAAGGGGCCTATAGAATACTCCCAATAGAGTAACTGCTCCCTTCCTGTTCCTGACTTCCACCCATACTGACTCAAAAGAGGATCCTGCTACATTACCCACCCTTTCTGTAGCTGTAATAGTATCCCTGACCAGTAATGCCACCCCTCCTCCCCTTTCCCCCCCTCTATACCTATTAAAGCACTGAAATCCAGGAATATTGAGAATCCATTCCTGCCCTGGTGCCAGCCAAGTCTCTGTAATAGCCACTACAAGTATCCAAGCTCTCAGTTCACACCTTTATTCCTGATGCTTCTTGCATTGAAGTACACGCACTTTAACCCTTCTATCTTACTACCTTTACACCCTTTATTCTGCTTCTCTTTCCTCAAAGCCTCTCTATATGTTAGATCTGGCTTTACTCCATGCACTTCCTCCACTGCTCTATCACTCGGAGTCCCATCCCCCTTGCAAATTAGTTTAAACCCTCCCGAACCATGCTAGCAAACCTATCTGCGAGGATATTGCTCCCCCTCGAGTTCAGGTGCAACCCATCCAATCTGTACCGGTCCCACCTTCCCCAGAAGAGATCCCAATGATCTAAAAATCTAAAACCCTGTCCCCTGCACCAACTCCTCAGCCACGCATTCAACTGCCATCTCCTCCAATTCTTACCATCACTGTCACGTAGCACTGGCAGCAATCCTGAGAATACCACCCTTGAGGTCCTGTTCTTCAGCCTTCTGCCTAGTTCCCGAAACTCACACTTCAGGACCTCATCCCTCTTCCTGCCTATGTCGTTGGTCCCAACATGTATCACGACTTCTGTTTGCTTTCCCTCTCGTACCAGGTTGTTGTGCACCCGGTCAGAGACATCTAGGGCCCTGGCACCTGGGAGGCAAAAAACCATGCGGGTGTCCTTCCCACGTCCACAAAACCTCCTGTCTGCTCCCTTGACTATAGAGTCTCCAATGACGACAGCTCTCCTCTTTGTCCCATCACTTCTCTACCACAGGGTCAGACTCAGTGCTGGAGGCACATATGATAATAAAACTATTTCTGATTCTGATTCTGGGGTAAAGGCAGCAGTTTCCCTCTGTCCTGTAGATTAGTTCATTGCAGGAGGAAGCTTATTAAAGGTGAAGGGCAGCATTGCAGCTAGAAAAATTGATAAAAGTTTTGATGCAATGATACAACCCTAGAACCACAAAATGGAACCTTCAGCCCACCACATCTACTACACTATTCTGCCCATCTACATGAATCCCAGTTGTCCAAACTGGGTCTATATCCTTCAAGGTTCAAAAGTTCAAAGTATATTTATTATCAAAGTATATATATTTCACCATATAGAACCCTGAGTTTCATTTTCTTGTGGGCATACTCAATAAATCCAATAACCATAATAGAATCAATGAAAAACCATAAAGTGTGGACAGCTAGTGTGCAAAATACAACAAACTGTGCAAATACAATGAGAAAGAAAAAAATAAATAATATTAATTATCATATTTTTGAAGTAAGCAATAAATATCGAGAACATGAGACGAAGAGTCCTTGAAAGTGAGTCCATAGGTTGTGGAAACATTTCAGTGATGGGGCAAGTAGAGTGAAGTTATCCCTGCTGGTTCAAGAGCCTGATGGTTGAGGGGTAATAACTGTTCCTGAACCTGGTGGTGTGTGTGAGGCTCCTGTACCTTCTTCCTAATGTCAGCAGTGAGAAGAGAGCATGACTTGGGCGGTGAGGGTCATTGATGAAGGATGCTGTTTTCCTGCAACAACACTGCATGTAGATATGCTCAATAGTGAGGATGGCTTTACACGTGAAGGACAGGACCATATCCACTACTTTTTGTAATATTTTCCATTCAAGGGCATTGGTGTTTCCTTTGTCTACAGTACTAGTCTTGCCTTGTCTCTAGTACCTGTCTAGATATCCCTTAAGCAAAGTGATTGACTCCACCATCTCCTCTAGCAAAGAGCTGCCGATGTCAACCACACTCTGTGTAAAAGAAATATTCTCCTCAGATCCATATTAAAACTCCTTCACACCTTAAACTTATGGACCCTTGATTGGAACATAGATATTTTTATTGTAATTTAATCATTGGTGAATGTCTCAAGCTTTACCTTGCACCTTGTGGAACATTTAACATGTTGGTCACTATTGAGATTAGGCCTATGGTGTATCTGTTGGGTTACAAACTGCATCTAACCACAAGCACAGTAAGTATATAGTCATAGTCATACTTTATTGATCCCGAGGGAAATTGGGTTTCGTTACAGTTGCACCAACCAAGAATAGAGTACAAATATAGCAATATAAAGCCATAAATAACTAAATAATAATATGTAAATTATGCCAGATGGAAATAAACCCAGGACCAGCCTATCGGCTTAGGGTGTCTGACCCTCCAAGGGAGGAGTTGTAAAGTTTGATGGCCACAGGCAGGAATGGCTTCCTATGACGCTCAGTGTTGCATCTCGGTGGAATGAGTCTCTGGCTGAATGTACTCCTGTGCCCACCCAGTACATTATGTAGTGGATGGGAGACATTGTCCAAGATGGCATGCAACTTGGACAGCATCCTCTTTTCAGACACCACCATCATAGAATCCAGTTCCATCCCCACAACATCACTGGCCTTATGAACGAGTTTGTCGATTCTGCTGGTGTCTGTTACCCTCAGCCTGCTGCCCCAGCACACAATAGCAAACATGATAGCACTGGCCACCACAGACTCGTAGAACATCCTCAGCATCATCCGAAAGATGTTAAAGGACCTCAGTCTCCTCAGGAAATAGAGACGGCTCTGACTCTTCTTCTAGACAGCCTCAGTGTTCTTTGACAAGTTCTCAGGATCAATAAACTATGACTGATTAGAGTACTTACTAATATTAGCAACCTGGAGTTATTAGAAGATACTAGCAAAGATGCCTCCCTCATATATGGCAAGTCCAAAGACGGGATAAGCTAATCAATCATCTCTTAGGCCAACATCCCAAGCGCTGAGACTCTAATTATACTCAAATGGCTTCAATAGCAAGGTCATGCTGCATCCCTGAACACACAGTCTATTCAAGTTCTGCCTTGGCCAAAAAGTATCAGGTGGAGCGAGGAACACAATCAAAAATTTTCTCAAAGTTTCCTTGAAAACAATTGCAACTTCCCCACTGCCGTATGGAAATCTCTGGGCCGTGACCCTTTCAACAAGGAGAGAAAGCATTTCAGAAGGCATTGTGAAACCTGAATCCAGTTGCAATAAGATGTGGAAAGCCCTCATAAACAATGAAAGGACACACATCTTCCCTATTACCTATCAGCCTGCCCCAACATACATCTCGTACCCCATTAGAAGGTTAGTCCACACTCCCCCATTGGGCGCATTAAATACCTCAGAACCCATAGAACTGGTGAGGCAGCCAATCATCCTCAGTTCCAAGAGTGTGCTGAAGAAAAAGAACATTTCAAAATCCATGGATTTTAAAGGTTTTATAGAAAGAGTCGCATATGAATTAGTAACAAAATAAAGTGCATTAATATCTAATATTGTACTGGAACAGATTGACCAGTGACACTTTGAATAAGATGCTGAGGGGAGTTCAGAAGCCTAATGACCTGGGAGAAGAAACTGCTTCCCATCCTGGCCCTTCTTGTTGTTATGTATCAGAGTCTCCTGCCTGATGGTAGAAAGTCAAAGAGGATTCGGGATGGATGGGTGGGTTCCTTATTAATACTAAGGATAATGATAATGATATGATAAAACTATACTGGCAATAAAAATCAAATTGAAAAGCCTTGAAGTGACAAAGTAAATCAAAGGCATGGAGTTCCTATACATTTGTAATGACAGAGTAAATCTAATTTATACTCCAATACAGGAGAATTAAAGAATAATGTTTGTGATTGCTTAGATTAGCATGTAAACGTGGGAGAGATGAAGATATGTTAGATCCAATTTGTCTACAATTAAAGTCCCAAAATTTCCAATAAAGCACAGGATCACTCCATTTCTTACATGGCACGGATAAAGATACATTATTCTTCATTACAAAATCAAGGGCAAGGCAGAAATGGTGTTTAAGCAAAATGAAGCTGTATGAGAATGTAAGAAAGCAAACTCACTGAATGGGAAAAGCTTGGACACATTTCGAGGACCAAGTGCCACACAAAACAAAGGACATTTTATTTGATGAAGAGATGATAGTGAGGTTGCAGGATCACTTTATCCAGAACTTCCAGAGATCATAGAATGTTAGAAAATAGAGACTAGATACTAAAGGTCATTCATTAATGATTAAATATTGCTGTAAAGTTTAGTTATAGTCATATAGTCATACTTTATTGATCCCGGGGGAAACTGGTTTTCGTTACAGTTGCACCAAAAATAATAAATAGTAATAGAACCATAAATAGTTAGGTAGTAATATGTAAATTATGCCAGGAAAATATGTCCAGGACCAGCCTATTGGCTCAGGGTGTCTGACTCTCCAAGGGAGGAGTTGTAAAGTTTGATGGCCACAGGCAGGAATGACTTCCTATGACGCTCTGTGTTGCATCTCGGTGGAATGAGTCTCTGGCTGAATGTACTCCTGTGCCCAACCAGTACATTATGTAGTGGATGGGAGACATTGTCCAAGATGGCATGCAACTTGGACAGCATCCTCTTTTCAGACACCACCGTCAGAGAGTCCAGTTCCATCCCCACAACATCACTGGCCTTACGGATGAGTTTGTTGATTCTGTTGGTGTCTGCTACCCTCAGCCTGCTGCCCCAGCACACAACAGCAAACATGATCGCACTGGCCACCACAGACTCGTAGAACATCTTCAGCATCGTCTGGCAGATGTTAAAGGACCTCCGTCTCCTCAGGAAATAGAGACGGCTCTAACCCTTCTTGTAGACAGCCTGAGTGTTCTTTGACCAGTCCAGTTAATTGTCAACTCGTATCCCTAGGTATTTGTAATCCTCCACCATATCCACACTGACCCCTCGGATGGAAACAGGGGTCACCGGTACCTTAGCTCTCCTCAGGTCTACCACCAGCTCCTTAGTCTTTTTCACTTTAAGCTGCAGATAATTCTGCTCACACCATGTGACAAAGTTTCCTACCGTAGCCCTGTACTCAGCCTCATCTCCCTTGCTGATGCATCCAACTATGGCAGAGTCATCAGAAAACTTCTGAATATGACAAGAATCTGTGCAGTAGTTGAAGTCCGAAGTGTAAATGGTGAAGAGAAAGGGCGACAAGACAGTCCCCTGTGGAGCCCCAGTGCTGCTGATCACTCTGTCGGACACACAGTGTTGCAAGCACACGTACTGTGGTCTGCCAGTCAGGTAATCAAGAATCCATGACACCAGGGAAGCATCCACCTGCATCGCTGTCAGCTTCTCCCCCAGCAGAGCAGAGCGGATGGTGTTGAACGCACTGGAGAAGTCAAAAAACATGACCCTCATAGTGAAGCAGGAAGGATTGCGTTTGATTTCATAATTGAACAAATTATTAAATTTTCATAGCTCAATGTTTGATCATTTATGTAAATTAACCACAGCATTGGAGATGTATTCTAAAAATGTCAAAGAATTAGGCTAACACATAATGTCAGCATAACTGTAGTATATGGTCATCTTCTGGTCAAGATGACACTGTGCTGCAGCTTCCATCAAAGTTGGGGCCCAGAGTTGTTTTCTTTTGTTTATAGGGATGACTCTGGGGATGGAGAGTGGAGTTGGGGATCAGGTTGGGGGTTCAGAGACAATACTACGGGGGAGTTAAAGGTTAAGCCAGAGTCTAGGCCTCTACCCTGTGTTCAAAGGCCTGTGAAACGGAAGTGCGATGAAGGACTTCCATGGACATTTGTCAGGCCGGCAAGCGCAGTGGACAAAAACCAGCAAGGATGAGGGATACCCCATGAAAGTGAGTTTTGTGCACGCAGGAGGTGTGAGAGCCAGTGTTACCACAGGTGCATGACTCAGCGAGGCAAGAGTTTGAGGTCTCCAACAGTGGCTTTCATCATTAATAAGTCTGGAATTCCCAGCCTAGAGTTCTGGATCCTGTCATCGGTAAATTTGGAGATTGACCCTGGAGTTCATGGTCCTGCCATAGGCAAGTCCTGGGGTCGATACCGAAGATCGAATCCTGAAAGTCAATTGGAAGGTTGGAATTCAAAGCCTGATGGCCAAGGCCCTGTGGCTTCATCTACTGAGGAAGTTAGAGGCCTGATACCTGAGAGTCTATAAGTCCACTGGAGACCGAAAGCTGGAGGTGGACCGTCCTGTGGTTGGAGGATTGTCTGTGCGTGTGAGTGGGGAGGTGGGTGAGAAGGAGGAAAGGGGTTTGTTTTGCTATTTCTGTTTTTTGCTGTTGTTCTGTTCTTGTTGTTGTTGCTTGTGTTGTTCTGCTAAACATTGTGGAAATACTATTGTGACACTGTGTGGCGATACTTAAGGGCTACCTCAGCTTGTATTGGTTGTGAACACAAATAACTCGCTTCTCTATGTTTCAATGTACACGTGATAAATAAAGTAATATAAATCTAAGAAGTAGAGCTGAAGCTTCAAGTTCCTGTGTGTCAACGTCTGTGAAGGTCTATCATGGTCCCAAAATATTGGTGTAATTACAAAGAAGACATGCTAACTCCTCAGGAGTTGTCACAAAAAAGTTTTAAATTTCCATATATGTACTGTGAAGAGCATTCTGACTGGTTGCATCACCATCTGGTATGGAGTCGACGCGCAGGATCAGAAAAAAACCTGCAGAGGGTTGGAAACACAGACCATTCCATCAAAGGTAATAGCCACCCCAGTATCGAGGACATCTTCAAAAGACGATGCCAAGGCAGAATCCAGCATAAAGGACCCTCCCCATTCAGCCCTCTTATCATTACTGCTATCAATGAGGATGTACAGGTACCTGAAAATATATACTCAGTGTTTTAGGAACAGCCTCTTCCCCTCTGCCATCAGATTTCTGAATGGTCCACAAACACTGCCTCACAATTTTGCTCTGTTTTTGCACTATTTATATCTATATATGTACTTGTTATAACTTATAGTAATGTTTTTATGTCTTGCACTGTACTGCTGGGGCAAAACATCAAATTTCATGATTCTGACCAAAACCAAATCACTAGAGCGAACTTGGCACAACAAATGAAATGGGTGGGAAAAGCTAAACTGACATAATAGTGATCTGCCATCGTAAATATGCAGTCTTCAGCAGTGAAACACTAACAGTAAATGGCATCTAGACTAAGGGTGTAAAAGGTAGATCTAGGATGGAAAACAAAAATAAAGTCAGCCAAGTTGGTTCCCAATGTAAGAGGAACACTGATAAAGAGGAAAGCCCTCATACAATTGAAACTAATAAGCAGCCTGAAAACAAAGTTTGAACAGTATATAGGCCATTAGTGACGGTAATGGAAATATAATAATTTTGCACTTAACACCTGCATTTTATTAAATGCAGGCGTTAAATGTTTGATTACAGGCTACGATATGTAGTCAAGAGATTCAGCAAATTGTCATTAAGAATAAGCACATTGAATTTAAATGTACTGCATATACTGGCAGACATTCAGATTTATTTTTCATAAATATATCGAAACATAGAGGGAAATGCATCATTTGCATTATCAACGTTTGAGCTGGGGCATCCCACAAGTGTCACCACACATTCTAGTGTCAACATAACATGCCCACAATGTTCCACAGAACAAAACGTGCAATAGCTGTAGCAGCAACAACAACTAGACAAGACAATAAAAGCTAAACAAGACAATAATAGCGAAATAAGCCCCTTCTCCATCTCTCTCACCCACCCAGGCAGTCCTCCAATCCCAGGGCAGACTGCCTCTAAACTTCCACTCTTTGTCTCTGGATAAGTGCATTGAAAGCTCTTAGCACCACATAATAGGTTATTTCTCATAAGTCAATAAGTGAAGCCAGTAATTATGGTAATTGAGTATACAATTCATGTGACTCCACTAAGGAAATATTGGCTGAAAGATTTAAGGTGGATATTAGAAGACTACGTTCAATTTAAAGACTGGGTAACAGAGTGGGAAAAGTTTCCTGTGCCTGAGCAAGGAAATATACATGAGACGGGTAGCAGCCATCAAATGCCTACCTTTGTATATGAGCGTTCATAGCCATGCAGCAGCACTAAGTTGTCTTGATCTCCTTTCCTTATAGACCAAGATCTGTAATGTCTGTCTGTTCATAGCTATCATAGCTGGTGTGCAATAATCATACAGATAACGAAAACTGCTGGAGTGACCATCATCTATTTTATTTTCTTATCTACCGCAATATGGTCCAACACATCAGTGGTAACAAAATCATTGCTACATAAAAGTCAGCATCAAAGCTCTCAAACCTAGCTATTCTCAGACAGTCTCAAAGACAACCAGTCAACTCCCAGTTTACAGAAGTGTCTGTACCTTATGGACTGTCCTGAAAGTAGACTATTATTCATACCAATGAAAAGATTCCTGGCTTCACTACCAAGAAGAACGAGGACTGGTTTGATGAGAATAACTGGGAGATTGTGGGAACAGCTCAACTATTCCTAAAATGGGGAAAAAATTTCAACAGGAACCTAATGGTAGAGATCTAGCAGAAAACTAAGGACCTAAAGAATATTTTGTGGATGTGGAGTGCTCAGAAGGCTCAGCAACTCATTGAAATTGTTGGATATTTCACTATCAAGACCATCTACAACCCAAGGTTCTACTGGACTTTGCTAGGGCATTGACACCATTTCACCAACTGTTGGAGAAGAATGATCTCAGTGGTGGGAAACAAGCAACAGAAGCTGAACAACCTCTGAAGGGATGTCTGTGTCCCTCCCGATGCATGATCTGAAGTGTAATATCTTTAAATGTGGACAATGACCAAGAAAGGCCATTGTCTTTGTGTCACTCACCTAACTAAAGAGCATAAAGAATCTTTTAGATTGAGAAGCAAGATAAAGAATTATGTTTGCATCACACGAATCTATTAATTCTTGGTAGATAGATTACTTGCACTGATCATCAAGCCTTGAATCAAATCACCATAGATAGTTTCCTTGCAAAAACAGTGGAATTAACAAAATTGACATAGCAGGAACCAAAGCCAAAGTGTTAAGTTTGTTTTGAGTGGATGGAATAAGTCAGAAATATTTGATGAAAGTACTGATGTTAAAAGCTGTGCACAAATCAGAGTTGCCTTAAATGTAGTTACAGTGTAGTTATGTTCAATGAATTTCAACATAGATTAGAAGTACAGTATTTGTAACATACGCATAGAGGACACTTTGTTAGAACGTAGAATAGTACAGCACAGTACAGGCCCTTCGGCCCACAATGTTGTGCCGACCCTCAAACCCTGCCTCCCATGTAAGCCCCCACCTTAAATTCCTCCATATACCTGTCTAGTCGTCTCTTAAACTTCACTAGTGTATCTGCCTCCACCACTGACTCAGGCAGTGCATTCCATGCACCAACCACTCTCTGAGTACAAAACCTTCCTCTAATATCCCCCTTGAACTTCCCACCCCTTACCTTAAAGCCATGTCCTCTTGTATTGAGCAGTGGTGCCCTGGGGAAGAGGCGCTGGCTATCCACTCTATCTATTCCTCTTATTATCTTGTACACCTCTATCATGTCTCCTGTCATCCTCCTTCTCTCCAAAGAGTAAAGCCCTAGCTCCCTTAATCTCTGATCATAACGCATACTTTCTAAACCAGGCAGCATCCTGGTAAATCTCCTCTGTACCCTTTCCAATGCTTCCACATCCTTCCTATAGTGAGGTGACCAGAACTGGACACAGTACTCCAAGTGTGGCCTAACCAGAGTTTTATAGAGCTGCACTTTATTGGTCACCTCCTGTACCTAATAAAGAAGCTACTGAGTATATATGTACAGGGTCTTCTGTACATATACTGTACTGCTTCCAGGTTTGACATGTTGTGTATTCAGAGACGCTCATCTGCACACCACTGTTGTAACAAGTGGTTATTTGAGTTACTGTCGCCATTCTGTCAGCTTAAACCAAATCTGCCCATTCTCCTCTGATCTCTCTCATTAATAAGGTGTTTTCACCCATAGGACTGCCACTCAGTGAATGTATTTTTTGTTTTATGTACCATTCTCTGTAAACTATAGAGATTGTTATGAATGAAAATCCCAGGAGATCAGCAGATTCTGAGTTACTCAATTCCTCATTCTGTTGTTTGGTTTGAACAACAACTGAACCTCTTGACCATATATGCATGCCTTCACGCATTGAGTAGCTGCCGCATGAATGGCTGATGAGCTACTTGCATTAATGAGCAGGTCTACAGCTGTACCTAACAAAGTATTTATCTTGCCCTAATTGGTACGAAATTTGGAAAGGTTAACATTAAAACCACTTATCTCAGCACAGGATTCTCAGGTAGATACTGAAGAAGGCTTGAATCTAAAAATACCTCAGAAGCTCTATATTTGCAGAAGAATTGAAGGTACATAACTGGCAGAAATTGATAAATGACACCTTCAACTTATGCAACGGTGCATCATGAACATCTGTACCTTGCAGATTTTTAGTGCAGTAGTATGTGGAGTGTGCAGAGGGACGCACAGTAAACACTCCAAAGGGGCTGATTTTTTAGTAGATGCATATTTAACAAATCCCTTTTGGTAGGATGGTCTAGAATATTAAATCACTTAGCGTCTGTGGTAGTTTGATAAGTATGATACAAAATTAGCTTGCTCACAGAAGACTAAAGGTAGTGGTAGAGGTGGATTCATTAAGAGTTTGAGGAGATTTGGTCACCCAAGACTCAAACAAATTTCTATAGAAGTACCATGAAGAGTATTCTGACTGGTACGGAGGCACAAATGCACAGAATCTGAAAAGGTTACAAAGGGTTCTAAATTCAGACATATCCATTGTGCCACTAGCCTCCCCACCATCAAGGATATCTTCAATAGGCAATGCTTTAAAAAAGGTAGCATCCATTATGAATGACCCTCACCATCTAGGACATACACTTTTATCATTAGACCATAAGATATAAGAGCAGAATTAGGCCATTTGGCCCATCATGTCTGCTCTCACATTTCGTCATGGCTGATCCAATTTTCCTCTCAGCCGCAGTCTCCTGCCTTCTCCCTGTATCCCTTCACGCTCTGACCTACCAAGAATCTATCAACCTCCGCCTTAAGTATACATAAAAACTTGGCCTTCACAGCAACCTGTGACAAAGAATTCCACAGATTTACCACTGTCTGACTAAAGAAATTCTTCATCTCCATTCTAAAATGACACCACTCCATTCTGTGTCCTCTAGTCTTGAAAATATTCTCCCAACATCCTCTCTATCAAGGTTTTTCACCATTTAATAGATTTCAATGAGGTCACCACTTATTCTTCTGAATTCTAGTGAATACAGGCTCTGAATCATCAAGTGCTGTTCATATGACAAGCCATTTAATCCTGAAATTATTTTCATGAACCTACTCTGAACCTTCTCCAGTTTCAGCACATCCTTTCTAAGATGAGGAGCCCAAACCTACTCCCAATATTCCAAGTGAGACCTCACCAGTGCTTTATTAAGTCTCAACATTACATCCTTGCTATTATATTCTAGTCTTCTTGAAATGAATGCTTACCTTGTTGTTTCCTTCCTCACACACCCTCAACCTGCAAATTAACTTTGAGGGAATCCTACACAAGGACTCCCAAGTCCCTTTGCATCTCGTTTTTTTTTGTATTGTCTCTCCACTTAGAAAATAGTAATTTCTTCTACCAAAGTGCATTACCATACACTTCCCGACACTGTATGCCATCTGCCACTTCTTTGCCCATTCTCCTAATCTAAGTCCTTCTCTAGCCTCTCTACTTCCTTAAAACTACTTGGCCTCCACCTATCTTCATATCATCTACAAACTTTGTAACAAAACCATCAATTCCATCATCCAAATCATTGACATATAACCTAAAAAGAATCAGTCCCAACATAGATGCCTGTGGAGCATCACTGGTCACCAGTAGCCCGCCAGAAAAGACTCCCTTTATTCCCACCCTTTACCTCCTGCCAATCAGCCATTGCTCTATCCATGCTAGAATTTTTCCTATAATACCATGGGATCATAGCTTGTTAAGCAGCCTCATGTGTGGCACTTTGTCGAAGGCCTTCCGAATATCCAAGTACACAACATCAACTGATTCTCCTTTGTCTATCGTGCTTGTTAGCTCTGCAAAGAATTCCAACAGATTTGTCTAATAAGATTTTCCCTTGAGATTTTCCCATGCTGATTCCAGCCTATTACTGCCATCAGGGAGGAGGTACAAAAGGCTGACGACACACTCTGAATGTTTTAAAAACAGTTTCTTCCCTTCTGCAATCCAATTTCTAAAAACCATGACCCATAAACACTACTTCACTTTTTGCACTACCTTTTACATTTCATTTTGTAACTTGTTGTACTTTTAATGTATTTCAAACATTCCTCATATGTAAACCCTTTCATTCCCAGAATCATCCTTGTGAACCTGCTCTGAACCCTCTCCAAAGCCAGCACATCTTTTCTAGATGAGGAGCCCAAAGCTGTTCACAATACTCACCGGTGCCTTATAAAGCCTCAGCATCACATCCCTGCTCTTGTAATTTAGACCTCTAGAAATGAATGCTAACATTGCACTTGCCTTCCTCACCACCAACTCTGCCTGCAGGTTAACCTTTAGTGTGTTCTGTACAAGGACTCCCAAGTCCCTTTGCATCTCAGATTTTTGGATTTTCTCCCCATTTAGAAAATAGTCTGCACATTTATTTCTACTGCCAAAGTGCATTGTATTTCATTTGCCACTTTCTTGCCCATTCTCCTAATCTGTCTAAGTCCTTTGCAGCCTACCTGTTTCCTCAACACTACCTGCTCCTCCACCAATCTTTGTATCACCTGCAAACCTGGCAACCCAGCCATCTATTCCATCATCTAAGTCATTAATACACAGCATAAAAAGAAGCAATCCCAACACCGATCCCTGCAGACACCACTAGTCACTGGCAGCGACCCAGGAAAAGGTCCTCTTATTCCCATTCGCTGCCTTCTACCAATCAGCCAATGCTTTAACCATGTCAGAAACTTTCCTGTAATACCATGTGCTCTTAACTTGGTAAGCAGCCTCACGCAGATGACATGAAAATTGGCGGAGATGTGGCTAGTGAGCAAGGTTATCAAAGGATACAGCAGAATATTGATCAGTTAGATATTGAACATGTACATAGAACGTACGGTGAAATGTGTCATTTGTGTTAATAACCAACACACCTAAGGATGTGCTTGCAGCAGCCCACATGTGTCTTCGCACATTCTGGCAGCAACATAGCAGGTCGACAATGTCCCGCAGAACAACACAAACAGCAGCAACAATAGCAATAAGAAGACAACAGCAGCAAAACGAACCCATTTCCCAACTCATAGGCACAGACAGGCCTCCATGACAGGGCCTTAGGAGAACTGCTGTATAGAGGGGTCTTGGGGTCCAAGTCCATTGCTCCCTAAGAGTGACCGTGCAAGTGTATGGGGGGGGAAGTGAGGGGGTGAAAAATGTTTGGGATGCTAGTTTCATTGGCTGGAGCATTGAGTATAAAAGCTGAGAAGTCATGTTGCAGCTGTATAAAACTATATTTTGGCCAGTTTAGGGGAATTGTGTGTAATGCCGGTCACAGCACAATGGGAAAGATAAGCAGTAGTTAGGGAGGGTGCAGTAGAGGTTTGCCATGATGTTGCATATATTGGAATGCATTAGATGTAAAGAAAATTTGTTAAAACTGGATTGTTTTCACTGGAATGTCAGAGACTGAGGGCCGACCTGATGAAAGTAGATATAATTATGAGAGGCGTAGATCAGACTACCTACTTTTTTTCCAGTGTAAAAAGGTCAAATATTAGACGTCATTTATTATGGTGAGGGGGAGAGATTTAAAGGGAATCAGAGGGTCAAGGTTAAACAAGATGTGCGTGGAAAGTTTTCTTTACATAGAGATTGCTAGGTGACTGGAACACCCTACCAGAGGAGAAGGTAGAAATAGATATGATAGCGATGTTTAATAATCATTTGGACAGCCAGAGAATAGAGGGATAAGAATCACGTAGGCAGATGAGATTAGGATAGATTGGCAATATGGTTGCCACAAACTTGGTGTTCTGACAAAACCCTTCTACGTTGTATATTAAGTCTCCAAGCCCAAGCATAAGCAACACCAATGAAATCACGAAGGTGACAAAGATCTAGTCAATCATCTAATTTTGTAAATTTAAATCTTTTTCTTTTTAAAAGTATATTATATACTATTTTGCAATTGTGTAAATGAGCATTATAGTTTGATCATGTAGGTATCATTGTACACCTACTAAGAAAAACCTCCTTAAAAATATCAATCCCTTTAGCAGAACATACATCAAAATAGTTTAAATTATTTATTTAAATGGGTAATGAAAGCCAGAAAAATAATGATGGGTTCTTGTGATTAGCTAAAATTACCCATGATTACCTGAGTCTGCGGTTCAGATCAAACTACATATGGGGCATTTAACCAGCAGCCTTAAAGGAGGCAATGCTTAGCGGTTAAACGTTACAACTGCACATCTGACTCCAAGGCACACACAAGCATTTACACATGAGATCTGTTGGTAGTAGATTTTTAACGAACAGTTGAAGCATACTAATAGGAAGGTAGCAAGTCTAATCAAGAGTTAGTGCTTCATCGGCTGATCTCAGCAATGACAAACTATTATAATACCCATGTATGTTATCAGATAATAATTTAAAGCACTGGACTAATAATCCAGAAACAAGCATTCAAAACCTACCACAACAGGAGGAAAATTTAAATTCAATGGTTATATAAATCTGCAAAGAAAAATAACTGCCATTAATTGTAAACTTGAAACTGCTGTAAAACTCATCTGTTTTTTTAATACCCTTTATGGAAGAAAATCTGAAATTCATGCCTAGTCTGGACTACAGATTACAGTGAAAAACGTGCATAATATCTCTGTAATGGCCAAGAAAGGCACTCAGTCCTTAAGCAATTAGAGGTGAGCAGAAGATGCTGACCTTGTCAATACTACTCACACCTTTAAAGGAATTAAAAAAGGGTCACATTTTTTCATTGAGCTCATGGTCCATGCAGGAAGGACAAAAGTCAGATTCCAAATCCATATCTAGAAACACCGTTGGTAGTATATGTTCAACAAGGGCAGGATCAGTTCCATCTGGGAGTGCTTTTTGTTGTCACATAGCATGGTGAAACTCACTACTAGGGTTTAAACATGAATCATAGCCATTTGGATATGTGCTACAGGAGAACAAATTATTTTGGTAGAGCATCAATGAAAGGAGAGAAATTTGGTGATTTTTTTTCATGGTTAACCTTGTCTCATAAAAGCATTGTGAATGTATATGATTAAAATTAATTGAAAATGATATAAATACAATTAAATCTTCAAAACTACAGGTGGCTGTTATCAAAAAGAGTAAGCTCACAAAATTCAGTCAAGTAATTTGAGCAGGATAATTAACCAGGAAAAAAAAGATTCAAATAGTGAAAGAAATAGTGTGCAAAATCAGTTAGCTATTTTTTGTAATCTGAATTTGATATTGTGAAATGTATGCTTTTACAGACATGTCATTGTTCTGTTCCTTTTTGAATTTCAAGCACATAGGATTGATGCTAATTAATTCAACAAACAAACACAGTTCCATGCATTATTCTATTTCTATATTTAATTTCAAAATGTACAGTCTACTGTTGTTTACTTGTCACTGCAATAGTCTTCATTCAATGTCTCATATATTTCTTGTAAAGTAATTTTCAGAGGCTGAAAAAGAACACCTATTATGTAAAAACTTACACTAGACTTTAGTAGAGGAAAATCAGCAGTTCATTTCCCAAAATGCGGACTGAGTACAAGGATCAACTCTCCTGGGAACAATTTCAAAGTCATGTAGGAATAAAATTGCTTTTCAAAAGCTAAGGTACAATTATGAAGATAATCTTAAACTTAAACACATTCGTCTTGCCTGAACTACAGGAGCTTGAATTTTGAGCCCCCTAACTCAGTTTTAAGTTCGGTCAAAGAAGCGGAAATGTGGGAAGAAAATGCTGCTCTACAGATTTAGCCTGCTCTTTCACTTGGCCCCTGGCTATCTTAAGGTGTCCTAACAACTTGCTGCATGTAATTTTTATGAATCCTGTTTAATCCTGCCAGCTAAACTTTTGGTTAGAGTCAATGCTTAATGGATTTACAGTATTTATATTAACAATGATATACAATAAATTTAATTCTGACTGCTACCTTACAAGGAATAAGTACATTGATGTCTTGGCCTTGGTAACTAAATATTTCTCTGGTTCTCAAATTTCAAAGTGACTAACTATCTTATGGCTCTATATATGATACATCAGAATCTTTCCATTTTCCAATTCCCTTATCTTACAATTGTCAAATATTGTAGGTTAATTTCTTGCCTTTTTTTAAACTATTCCTATTCCTTGCTCTCATATTTTCTCAGACATCAAAGGATGTTGTGCCTTTCAAACATTAAACTTCTGGCTCCAACATAATCCTAGTGCAAAGTCAAACAGAACAACCTAAATGCTGTGTAGCATTCCTGAGATCAATTTATATTCTCTGGAGGAAATCAGAGCATAATCTTTCAGAAGTATTTTTATTTGATCTCTTCAGCTCAGCATTGTTTTACTGCTGTAATAGTGAGACTAAAGAAAGGCAGAGGCAGTAGTTATTCCTTTCACTGAAATGAAGGTGGCCTGAAGAAAATTTTGCATAAGGATGGTTCACATAACTACCATTGACATTCAAAGAAGTTGTACCTTTGAAATCAAGTAGTGGTAAGAGGAATTTAATATTGGTGCAGGTGACATTGTATATCAGGCCAGATTCCAAGTGGATCAGGAAGATGGATCCTGCCTCTCAATTAGCTCATTAACCTTCAGTGAATTAGACAGCAAGAATCAAGGTCGTCTTAGACAGAGTCCATATGACTCGCTCCATTAAAGCAACAATTCTGCAATAATATGTAAAGCTTAGTCAGATAAATGATCTCTATTTCTGGGTCATAGGATAAGACTGGCTGGCTGAATTGACCCATCTGAATGCTGAGGTGTGTGATTTCTATCTAAGCACTCAACATTCTGAATCTATTACCAAGTGAAGTAATCAAGAGGAAGTCGGACTTCTACTCTGGAGGGAGTCTGGAATATGAGGTTTTATTTTACAGTGAAAGAATCTATGGGTGAATCTGTGACTTTCAAGCATGCAGTATGTCTACGGAGCACGTTTTCCGATGTTCACAGGCTGTTCAGAATAATTCTAATATCACATAGAATATTGGAATATTTTTATTACTATAAAAATGACAGACAGACCTAGTACTCAAATCTCTTGAAGCAAGATTACTAACTGGCTTCTATTTAAAATCTGGCTTACTAAAACAACACAGTCAATGGCATCAGCTCAATGAACATATTTGGTCCGTTACAAGAGTAGGTCTGAATTAATCATACAAAAATAAAGATTGCTTTGGAAAAGATGGTTGGAAAGGAGTACACCTCAGTGGTCTTAATATGGTATGAATGGTCCTGGAAGCAAGAAAGCACCTTGGAGATTTTGGGAGCTGTTGATATATTTAAGTTCGGACACAGAATGTGTTGGTTCCAGTTTGTTACAATGAAATTAAAGTAATTTGAGTGAAATGTTTGCCGTTTGCTTGATGATATTTGAAGAGAGAATTTTAAATTATGCTGAGACACAAGAGACTGGGATCTGGAGCAAAAAATGTTTAAGGGGCTCAGTGGACCAGCCCAGATGGAGGGTCCACAATTGCTAAGTGGTTCCAACATTTTGTTTGTTCCTCAACATTTAAATTATAAACGCTGGAGAGGGGAAACTAAAATGGTGCAGCTGGTCTGTGGTTATTGGGAGTCAGTTCAACAACACAATCTGATAAGTTATAAACCTTCATAAAGAAAATAGTCTTACACTTATAAAGCCACTTTCATGTGTACAGTGGGATCATTCAAGTATTTTATGGACAATGAATTGCACTCATTTAAGATGACCAAATGTAACAAGCAGATGGTATGGAATTAGAGAGAGCTTTAAGAGTATTAAATGAAACACAGGGAACAGTAAAAAAAACCACAGACAATGGGAATGCAATTTTGCTTTTGTTGGGAGTTAATACAAAGATGACTTTGTTGGTTAAAAATGAAAACAAGGGCATGGTGAAATAGTTGAACCAATACTTGTATCTGTATCTAATTATGAGAAGATTGAATCTGTCTCCAGCCCAACAATTAGAACTGAAACCTCAAATACAATATGAAGATGGTGGATACATTTTAAAGGTTGAAAATAAATTGTGGCAAAGACAATCAAACATAATACTCCTTCAGAAAAGACATAACCGGATTTTATGGGAAATAAACCGAGAAAATAATTTAAATAGTTCATATAAATTGATGTCCAAAATACATAGTTCTCTTATTCAAAATGATATTAAGTTCTATGGAGCAATAGTTCTAAGGATGAACTCTTTGGGTGAAAAGACACAGGAAGTAACCATAAAAAGAATATGATAAACAAGGATTTAAAACTTACATGCATAGAAACGGTAGTGACTGATGCCTTCTTAAGCATAAATTCTACGTTAAAGGATTTTACTGTGGATAAGATCGCAGCAGCAATTGTTTCTGAGTCCACTCCACTCCTCAGGAAATGGGATCTGGTGCTTTCTACACTGTTCACATGAGCACAGTTGAATTTCTTCTGGCATTAGGCAAACTGCTGGTAACATCATTGTCTATACAATGCCAATTTCCAGTCTTATCAATACAAGTTGGAACTCAAAGTGCAAGCTACAACCTTCATTGAAGAGTCACATATAAAAAAGGAGGCACATCTCTAGGAAAGGATCTGCTGGCATTGGAGAGGGTCCAAAGCAGGTTCACAAGAATGATCCTGTGAATGAAAGGGTTAATGCCCGCGGAGTTCTTAATGGTTCTGGGCTGGAGTTTAGAAGAATAAGTGAGGATCTCACTGAACGAATATTGAAAGACCAAGATAGAGTAGATGTGGAGAGGGTGTTTTCTACAGTGGGAGAGTCTAGGACCAGAAGGCACAGCATCAGAATAGAAAGACATCTCTTTAGAACAGAAATGTGTAGGAGTTTCTTGAGCCAGAGGGTGGTGAATCTGTGGACTTCTTTTCCACAGATGGCTGTAAAGGTCAAGTCATTGGTATATTTAAAGTGGAGGTTGATAGTTCCTCGATTAGTAAGGGCATTAAAGGTTACAGGGAGAAGGCAGAAGAATCAGTTGAGAGGGATAATAACTCAGCCATGATGAAATGGCAGAGCAGACTTGATGGGCCGAACAACCTAACCCTGTTTCTATGTCTTATGGTCATATAGCAATGTCCCATGGGAAGCAAGCTAAAAGGCTTCTATCCTGATATCCATCCATTGATCAAAACACCCACTTGATTCACATTTCACTCATCAAAATATCTTCCCAGTCATTTTCCCATGGTCTCTCATTATTTGATAAATTTCTGATTTTCCATGCCAGTGCTTCATGCTGTAAACTTTGCCTCTCTGTTTGTTCTACATCTCTCAGTGGTACAGGACAACTTGCAACATGAAAGGCCATCAAGGCAATGGTCTGTATGGGGAATAGTCACACACACCAATGATTACTGTATCTCTCTTTCCCTTTGTTTTCCTTCAGCTCCATGGTAGGCTTTTGTGCATCTGGTCTATGGTTACTATGGAGATGAGCCCTTTAAGGTCTGACACCACTCACAGCTTACTAAGGACACGGCAATGGCAATGGCAATGGCTTTCTGCCAATAAACCACCTTAACACTACTACTGGCACTTTTTGACTAGTCTCAAGATATTTTGTTTTGGAAACCAAGTACAACAATGGCTAAGAACAACACTAGGAGGTGAAACTCCATTTGTGGGTCATAAACTTTTAAGAGACTGACATAACATAAGGAAATAAAAGTGCCTTTTATATAACAAAAGAAAAATACTACAGATGCTGTAAATCTGAAATACTGTAAGATCTGAAGACAATATGGTTGAAATCATTAATAAGTCAAAAAACACCTCTGATCAAGAGAATGTCAGTCAATATTTCAGATGTTTATGAATGCAAACATATGGATCCACAAATAGACACACTTAATAGTATTTTAATATATATCAGTAGTTGAATTTGTTATAATGAGAGACAATACCATTTAGGAACAATGGATGATATTTCCCCCAGATTTCACTGCAATATAGTGCAGGACTACTTTACACAATTTAGTCTGCTCAGTTTGATTGCTAGCCCTCATTTAGAAGTTTGTATATGATTTTTGTCTTCAGCTTCTGGAAGAAAATCTTGGATTTGGAGAAGAAGCAGACAGAAGCAGAAGTGATCATCGTAATCAATGTTCATCCCTTCTTTTGAGTCACTTAATGTCTTGGGTCTATAATCCCGCTAAGGTATACAAGGATTTGTTTGGGCTGGGTGTGATTATTAACTAAATAGGACAACATAAAGCAAGTAATGAACAGCAAAGGACATAAAACTGATAGTAGTCGTTTTTACACTTCCTAAAATTCATGGCAGACAGACTATGACTCCCAGGATGCATTCCAGTTGAAATTGAAAGCTCTGTCTAATGTGTTTGAGGGAAGATGTGAAGTAACTGATCACCCAGTCATTTTACTTTGCACAAAGGTGACCACATTGTTGACCAATCCCTAAAGAAGGTGAAAAAAAAAGCCAGTAACAGATAAATGGAAGGTAAATAATAGGCCCTACCAGTCCTACCCAACTTTTGATGGAGGAATCCTTAATCAACCACATTTTTCTGGGCTTCCTTTTGAATGAACTGGGAAAAAAATGGAAGGATTTACCTTACATAAAATAAGATGGTAGTTTACACAATCACGCGTAAAGACTTTTTCTTGTCTTTCTTTATTGCATGCAATCCCAGGGATTATATCAGGATTTTGTCATGACAGTTTCAACAATGTATCTCAGTGGGCTTTCCATTGTTAGGGCTGGATTCCTTATTGGCTCTTTGTTGTTGTTCTTCCGTCTGCAAAAAAATGTTATACTGTACTTAAATACAAGAGATTATGAACACAAGAGATTCTGCAGAAGCTATAAATCCAGAGCAACGCACACAAAATGCTGGAAGAATTTAGCAGGTCAGGCAACGTCAATGGAGAGGAATAAACAGCCAATGTTAGATATACAGTATCTATATGTGAATCCTTAAATCTCCCAACCACCCTCACGAGATCGTCATCCACCTGTAATGCAGTTACTATGAAGTACAAACCGAAGTTTTGATTAACATGTGAACATGTGAGTAAGGCCACAGTGATTCAGATAACTCAACTAGATTAATACTCGATGTGATGATAACATCCCGTAAACTCTTGTGGTTGCGCAACACCTTTTTATATGCCCGTTTGTGTGTTAGTCTTGCATTCAGTTGTGATACTTTGAGATAATTCAGATGTTGCATTGCCATAGTGGCACGCTGTATAGGTGTGCCTCACCTATCAATAAAGGTCACCATCTGCTACTGGTCATTATAGAAATCATGTTGGATCAGGCAGTTCTGAGTTATGTGCCTTAGGGTTCAGCTCTACCAGCACTACTGCTTCTAATTTACATAAATAAGTTGGGCTCTGTGGAAAGTGGATTTGTCGAATATGTCAAACTGGAGGACTCAAAAATAATGAAGTAAGTTGAAGAAAATATGAGGAATGTCAAAAGAAATTTAATGCAAACACGTGTGAAGCATTCAAACTGGGAAGGAAGAACAATAGGTGACATAAGTAGCATATGTTGATCCAGCTAAGGACAAATCCTTGGTCAGTTCAACACTTCACAAATTTTACCAATGCAGAGCAACAATCAACAGAGCCAAAATGATATTCAATTTCCAAGTCAAAACAAGTCATTGGAAATAATGATCATACTTCAGTGTTTTCTGGTCAGACTTCTTATTGAATATTATGTCCAAGAGCAGGAGAAATATTTAAACACAAGAGACAGTACAGGGATGACCCGGAGCCCTGTGCCAGAGTTCAGAATTATGACAACTGACTTTTTTTGGAGATGAATACAATCACGAGGCAGTGGTGCAGTTAATAGAGTCACTGCCTCATGGGCCCAAAAATATGGGTTCAATCCTGACCTCAGGTTACTGCCTGTGGGAAGTCTGCACATTCTACCTGTAACTGTCTGCCTCTTATTTCCTCCCACATCCCAAAGGCTTGTGGGCTGGTAGTTTAATTGACCACATAAATTAGCCCCAGCATAATCAGCGAATTGTAAAATCTAGAATGTGGAGTGAATAAAAGAAATGAGATAAATGTTGGATTAGTGTAAATGTGTTTGATAAATTGTGAAGACTAAAAGAGCTGAAGGGCTGTTTCTATGCCATCTGTCTCTATGATACTATTAACTGCATCAAAAATGTTAGCCCAGCAAACTTTTATCCAAAGTACAAGACTGAAGTCACTTATCAAACTCAACTTCTACAATATATCAAGATGAATCAACCTGGATTCAGTTCATTATCCACACATCCCTGTGCACTTATACAGGACCCAGCGAAGAAGTCAAATTAGGCTGACCCTCGGCCAGATGTATGAGGCCTCAGCTGAGAGTGGAGACAGCAGAGCAGTTAGTGGAGAGACCTGCGTTGTGAAGGCTAAGATGAGGTAGATTTTTGTCTCCTAGCAAAGCTGAGACTGCAAGTTAAATGTTTTTTAAATGTCTCTGAAGTAATGGATATAAATTGTTAGAGTGAGGTTTTTTGGGTAGATGATTTGTTTACACATAAATGACTCTAGCCACCAGACTTCTATTTGACAAAGTACTGTGGATTGAGTCCACAACAGTGCACTTCCTAAAAAGATGTGAATACCAGATGCTTCTGGCGCCGTAGTTTGACCTGATGCTGTAGTTTCGAGGACAGTATTATCTATACATTATAAATATTAGCAACACACATCAAAGTTGCTGGTGAACTCAGCAGGCCAGGCAGCATTTCTAGGAAGAGGTACAGTCGACGTTTCAGGCCGAGACCCTTCGTCAAGACTAACTGAAGGAAGAGTTAGTAAGAGATTTGAAAGTGGGAGGGAGAGGGGGAGGGGGAGATCCAAACGATAGGAGAAGACAGGAGGGGGAGGAATGGAGCCAAGAGCTGGACAGGTGCTTGGCAAAGGGGATATGAGAGGATCATGGGACAGGAGGTCTGGTGAGAAAGACGGGGGGGGGGGACCCAGAGGATGGGCAAGGGGTATAGTCAGAGGGACAGAGGGAGAAAAAGGAGAGAGAGAGAAAGAATGTGTGCATATAAATAAATAACAGATGGGGTATGAGGGGGAGGTGGGGCATTAGCGAAAGTTAGAGAGGTCAATGTCCATGCCGCATTGAACTAAAGGCTGTAGATACCAACCCAGACATGTTGGCGTCTGAAGGAAAGGATGAAGTCCGAAGGTGTAATGTAGCTTCAAAAGGAAGCATTGTCTATGCATTGTCTATAACTTTTTAAGTAGCGATTGCCTTTGTGTTCAGCATATAAATATCGAGCCCACATTGAGCTAGCAGACCTTTCTACCGAAAGCATCTCCATCCGTATGATGCCTGCTTGTTGTGTCGAATAAAGAAGCTGCTTTGTATCTACCTGTGACTTTATCTCTCTAGTGATTTCATCCACGCCACAACATAAATAATTTTTAAAACTGCATGGTAAATGCAAATAATATTATATTAAATAAAGACACATTCAGGCTTTGAAATAATCAAAACATCATTTCGGCAAGAAATGGTAAATTAATAACTTTTCCTCCTAAACTCTAGCACTATAATCACCATAGAAATGAATGGAGTCTCCAATCCCAAATGTGGCATATCCAGTGGTGGATTGGGCTGCACTGAGGAAACTGAGGGGTGGATATGCTAGCATCTGTGCCTTGAGTGTCCTAAAATTATAGTGGCTCATACAACATATTTGCAAAAGGACAGCTGAAAGATAGCATTCTCTTTAAGAACCTGTAGCATCAGAGGTCTCAGCACATGAGACCACTGTTATACTAAGATAAGGAATGCCTACCATTCCATGCCCAAACCACATTTTGGTAAATCTAATCTCTTGGCCATCCTTCTCCTACCTGCATAAAGGCAGAGGCTAAAGAGCAAAGCTCCAGAGATTAGGACAACAAAGAGGTGGTCACAGGAAGCAGAGGAGCAACTACGAGATTTCTTTGAGTCAGTGGAGTAGGCTGTGTTCAAGCACTCATCTAGAGATCTGAATGAATACACCATTGTTGTCACAGTCTTTATTAAAACAGTTGTAGCTGAGAGTGTACCCATAAGATCAGTCAGGCTTCCTCAACCAGAAGCCCTGGATGAAACGTGAGATCTGCAATCTGTTGACGGCCATATCAGAGGCATTCAAGTCTGGTGACCAAGAAGCTTACAGGAAGTCTAGGTGCATTCACTGGAAAGCCATCTCATGGGCAAAGTGGCAATTCCGAACTAAACCTGAATCACAAAGGATGCTTAACAGCTGTACAAGGCTTGAATGCTAACACCCTTTATAAAGTTAAATCAAGCAACGTAGGCAATAACAGGTCTTCACTTCTAGACAAGTTCAGTGCCTCCTATGCTCGCCTTGACTGTCAAAACATTGAGGAACCATCACAAATGCCCACAACCCCCACTGATGCTGTAATTTCAGTATCTGAGGTCAATGTGTGAGCAGCCTTCAGGGAAGGTGAACCCACAAAAGGAAACTGCCCAGAGAGGGTACCTGGCTAAGTACTAAAGACTTGTGCCAAGCAACTGGCTGAAGTGTTCACTGAGATCTTTAACCTCTCACTTCGGCAATCTGAGGTAACCATCTGCTTCAAACAGGCCTCAGTTATATCTGTACCTAAGAAGAACATGGTAACCTGCCTCAATGACTATCATCCAGTAGCACTTATATCCACAGTGTTGAGGTGTTTTAAGAGGTTGGTAAAGAATCATATCAACTTCTGCCTAAGAAATGACTTGCATCTGCTCTAGTTTGCCCACTGGAGCAATAGGTCCACAGCAGATGCCAACTCATTGACTCTTCAATCAACCCTGTAACATCTGGACAGCAAAGATGCATACATCAGGATGCTCCTTATTGACTGCAGTTCAACATTCAATACCATCATTCTCACAAGACTAATGAATAAGCTTCAAGACCTTAGCCTCAATACGTGCCTATGCAATTGGATCCTCAATTTCTTCAGTTGCAGACCACAGTCAGTTCGGATTGGCAACAACATCTCCACAATCTCCATCAGCCCAGGTGCACCACAAGGCTGTGTACTTAGCCCCCTGCTCTACTCACTTTACACTTATGACTCTGTGGCTAAGCACAGTTTCAATGCCCTATTCATGTTTGCTAACAACATTGTTGTAGGCTGAATCAAAGGTGGATATGAATCAACATGAGGAAGGTTGAAAACCTGGCTGAGTGGTGCCACAACAACAACCTCTTACTCAATGTCAGCAAGACTAAGGAGCTGATTATTGACTTCATTTGGAGAAAACCAGAGCTCCATGATCAAGTCACCGGAGGATCAGAGATGGAGAGTGTTAGCAGCTTTAAATTCCTCAGTGCTAATATTTGGGAGGACCTGTCCTGGGCCCAGCTCATAAGTGCAAGTACAAAGAAAGCCTTGCAACACCTCTACTTCCTTAGGAGTTTGTGAAGATTTGACATGTCACCTTAAACTTTGACGAACTTCTATAGATGTGTAGTGGAGAGTATATTGACTGGCTGCATCACAGCCTAGTATGGAAACATCAATGGCCTTGAGTGGATATGGCCCAGTACATCACAGGTAAAGCCCTCTCCACCATTGAGTACATCTACATGAAGCAGCATCTATTATCAGGGACCCCCACTACACAGGAGCATGCTCTTTCTCACTGCTACCATCAGGAAGAAGCAACAGGAACAGTTATTATCCCTCAACTATCAGGTTCTTGAAGAAAAAGGGGATAACTTCACTCAGCTTCACTGCCCTATCACAGAAGTGTTCTCACTTTCAAGGAATCTTCGTCACATGCTTTCAATTTTGTTGCTTATTTATTCATTGTTAGTATTTCTTTCTTTTTTATTTGCGCACTTTGTCTTTTAGACATTGTTTGAATGCCGAAGTTGATGTGGTCTTTCATTGATTCTATTATGGTTATTCTTCTATTATGGACTTATTGAGTATGCCCATAGGAAAATGAATGTCATAGTTGTATAGAGTGACAGATATGTACTTTGATAATAAATTCACTTTGACCTTTGAACTGCTCTGAACTGAAAGCAGTTAAGCCCAAATTAAACATAGAATTCAGAAAATGCTCTATTTCAGATGAGATCTCTGAGGACACAATTCAGCATGGTGGGCAGAAGTTTCATCCAACTTTTTCACGTGGAAGAATTGCCCAAGCGGAAACTTCAGTCTCAGGAGTTCAGACGTAATTTTCAGAAGATACTCTATGATATTTTCTGAAAAGCATAGCATTTCATTGTCTGTCTGCAAGTGAGCCTCTCCACAGTAATCACAGATTCTAGCCACATTAATGTTGAAGTTGGTGTTTTCTCTGTAAGGTTATCCTTTTACAGGGAAATATTTTTAATGTGTACATAGGCAATTTGTTGGCAGCTTATGTCAGCCAACCTAGGTTTAAACAAGCTAGGTACATTGAAGTTAGATCCTAAAATGAATACTTCAGGTAAATGCTCTTCCTAAAACTGCACACATATGTGCTTAATTTAAACTAGTCCACATTTTGTGGCTGCTACAAAATTTATTGGTTCATCTGGGATTTCAAAATGTAACACTTCCTCAACAACTTGTGCATCAACTTGAACAAAATGTCAAAAAACTTGTTCTTGCCAGTTAAGATTCCAAGAGATAATGTTAAAACAAATCTTAGTAAAACTTTTATTCCATTCAAGTCTTGAAGAATGTCACTGATGTCCTGTTTATAATTACAAAACAAGTTATTCTGCAGATGCTGGAATTCCAGGGCAACACACAAAATGCTGGAGGAACTCAACAGATTAGGCAGAAATCAATGGAGGGGGATAAACAGTTGATATTTTGGGCTGAGACACTTCACTAGGCATAAAAAGGAAGGGAGAGGAAGCCATAATAAGAAGGGTGGGGAGGGGAAGGATTCCAAGCTGGAGTATCAGAGATCACAAAAGGGTATCAGTGAGAGAGCATCTCACTGAACTCCTTCAAAGAGAAGATTTAAACTTTTTCAGTGTAGGCATACCTCGAAGAGACTTCACAGTGGAACAGCAAATCATAAACACAAAAGATTCTGCAGATGCAGGAAATCCGTAGGAACGCACACAAAATGGATGTCCCTGTACTTCTGTTCAGCTAGAGCTGAAATATCAGTGGAATGCTGGAAGTACTCAACAGGCTAGGGAGTTACTACAAAGGGACAAACCGAGATAATGTTTCCAGTTTTGCACAAGTACCAAACAAGGAACTGGAGCAGGGTGAGAAGTGGGGGAGATGAAAGCAACTGGACCAATATAATTTAAAGTGATATTAGGCCAAATCAAACTGATAACAATAAGCGTAAGCAGGTCAGTTTGCATTGGGCTCCTCTACATATCTGAATGCAAAGGTCCAGCAGGAGATCAGAAGTGCTGGCAATTGATCTCATGCCTATTTGCTAGACTCACTATTACCAGTGTACTAACATGCTGAGGAGAAGGACCAGATGCAATTTGCTCCTTTTTCAAAAACCCACCAAGATGATAAAGGTTGGGCCTAAGACAGACCAACTCCAAGGTCCACTTGCCATTCAGAGCTCAATCCACCTCTCTGCATTCCTTGCAGGTTCAGCATATCAATTCATCCAGCCCACTGCATTGAGGAGAACTAAATGCAACCAGCTCTTGGGGTATGGGAGGAGGAATACTTCTAAATTAATTCTTAATAACTTAATTGTTATAGAAAAGGTGAAGGCAGAAAGAGGAGTGAAAAAGTAATTCAGAGAATGAGAAATACTTCCAAAGGCTAATTTAAGAAGGTAAAATAACAAAAAAACAGAAAATGCTAGAAAACAGCATTTGTGGAGAGACATGATTACCATTTCAGGACAGTACCCTTCATTAGAATTGGTCAGAAAATCAGAAACTCCTATCATTTAGCTGGGCAGCAGACTATGTCCAGCATGATCCTTGCAATGATTGGTAAACCAAAGGATGACCTGCAGCAAACTGTATTCAATTAGGCAAACATGAGGTCATTGGCTTTGGACAAAAATAAGAAATAATATATGGTGAACAGCTGGATACTGTTGTAGTCCAAGATTTTAGGGTTCACTGAAATATCATCAAAATGTTATGGACCAATCTAGAAAACAAATAAAATTGTTAATTAAACATTCTTCTTTATATTGGGAGAACTTCTCCAAATATAGTATTTGTGGTTCAATTGTAAAAAGTTCTAGTTAGATTATTCTGGAGCATTATGAATAGTATACCTTGGGTTAGGTAGCTTAACTGGTGTCAAAATGGTTGTTGTGATGTGTCGAGTGAGATGGTGTAGTGGATAGTACTTGTTGTTCTCACTTTCAGCTTCCACCGCTGGTAGTAATCTTGCAAAAAGGAGAGCTGAACATCTAAGCCTCTCCAACAGCAAGCCTCATGTACTGCTTCCTCGCTGGTGACATAATGTACTCCTTTCAGACACGGGCTGAACCATAGAGGACGGGGAGGAAGTCTGGCCCTGCACACGTAGCAGGCAGGCGCACCAGTGTGTGGACATGCCCTGGTGCTCGAGAACCGGATCCCCAGCTATGGCTAAATAACCCCACTGCCAGGAGCTGTTAAGGCAGCAGAGATAACTATATCCACTGATTATGAATTCAGAATTGGGGGCACAATCTAAAAATTAGAGTTCAGTACAAAGAAGACACAGGATCACCTCCACTTTACTAGAAGTTTGAGAAGATTCAGCAAGTCATCTAAAACTCTGACAAACTTTCATAGGTGCACGGTGGAGAGTATACTGACTGGTTGCATCATGGCCTGGTATGGAAACACCAAAAACGTTGAATGGAAAAGCCAACAAAAAAGTAATGGATACAGCCTAATCCATCACAGGTAAAGCTCTCCCCACCATTGAGCACATCCCCAAGGAACACTGTCACAGGAAAGCAGCATCCATCATCAAGGACCCACACCATCCAGTGCTCTCTTCTCACTACTGCCATCAGGAGGAGGTGTTTTGTATTTAATATTTCAATAATATTTGAATAATATTGTGAATATATTGTTTGATTAAGTATTCTTATTTGTTTAAATAATTCATTATGGGGTACATGTAAAAGCAAGTGAATGGCATACATCATTACGCCACCATGTCAGGTGTGCATGTCTCCCTCAAGTAAAATGAAACTTACATACATAAGTTATCCCAGCTTCATGTTTTTCTTTTGATTAATTTCTGACAACGAGGAAGTTTTAAGTGAACTCAAGATTACTACTTACCTATTGAAGCACAGCGAGACGTTAGGGTTAAAAAAATCACAGCACTTTTTTCTTCACAAGAGGAGAAAGACGTTCAAGTTAAAAAAGACAGAAAATGGAGAAATTCATGGGTTCATAAACAGTGAGTCATTATCATCATCATTATACACCGTATCATATGACATGGGCAATCATGGTCTCCATGACCATAATTGCTCTTGGTATTTTTTTAACAGAAGTAGTTTGCTATTGCTTTCTCCCAGGCAATGTCTTTAGAAGATGGGTAAACCCTGTCATTATCAATACTCTTGAAACATTTTCCCCCCTCCTCCTTTTCCTTCTCCCTGGGCCTCCTGTCCCATGATCCTCTCATATGCCTTTTGCCAATCACCTGTCCAGCTCTTGGCTCCATCCCTCCCCCTCCTGTCTTCTCCTATCATTTTGGATCTCCCCCTCCCCGTCCCACTTTCAAATCTCTTACTAGCTCTTCTTTCACTTAGTCCTGACGAAGGGTCTCGGCCCGAAACGTCGACTGTACCTCTTCCTAGAGATGCTGCCTGGCCTGCTGCATTCACCAGCAACTTTGATGTGTATTGCTTGAATTTCCAGCATATGCAGAATTCCTCGTGTTTGCTCTTCAAACATTGTCTGCCTGGTGTCACAACGGGGGCTTGTGATATACAAATACGACCATCCACCACCTGCTGCCATGGCTTCAGGTATCCCTGATAAGGGGGCTCGGCAGGTGGTACAACTTACCCAAGGGTGACCTGCAGGCTAGCAGAGGGAAGGAGCAGCATACACCTCCTTTGGTAGGGACGCCCTAAGTAATGAGTACGAGCTGTGTACATACATCTATTAATGCTTCTGGACACATCTTCAGTGATGTTCCTGGAATCATCGGGTGTTTCGGGTCTTTCAACATCATACAACCTCCTCCAGGTGATCCAGCCGGGGCTGATCAGACCCCAGCTTGTGTCCAGATGGCCAGCTACTTATGACTCCATGGCTCCCCTCTTTTGAGCCACAGCCATCTTGAGACCCTCTCTGCCGCCATCAGTGGTACTGCGGATGGCTCTCCTCTTCCTCTCTCCCTCAATGCCCAAAATGCTGAAGGCTCTAACTAAACAACGGGCTACGAATCCCCTATAACAAACATCCACTGGGAGACACCTTGCTCTCCATCCAGCCTGCTGACAGTTGCTGACCAATCCTGCGTACTTGGAGAGCTTCCTTGCAAAGGCCTCCTCCAAGCTATCTTCCCATGGGACTGTCAGCTCCAGCAACCCCACTTGCTTAGTAGACTCAGACACTAAGACAATGTCTCGTCGCAGGGTGGTGGCTGCGATATGGTTGGGGAACTTCAGCTGCCGTTCAAGGTCCACCAACAGCTGCCAGTCTCTTGCAGAGATCAGGATGCCTGCCGATGTTCTTTTGGCAGATATTGGCTGCTCCCCAGCTCTGACAAAGGCAATGGTCTGCTTGGAGGATCGGGACCGCTTCGCCCACTCAACTCCTGCGCTGACGGCTTCGACGATGGTCTTCAGGACCCGATCATGCCTCCACCTGTACCGTCCCTCACCAAATGCCCTTGCACAGCCGCTGAGGATGTGCTCCAGGGTTCCTCGTTTGGAGCACAGTGGGCACGCAGATGACTCTGCCTTGCCCCATGTCTGCAGGTTTGATGGGCTTGGAAGCACATCGTACACTGCCTGGATGAGAAATTGGATGCGGTGTGGTTCGGCTTTCCAAAGATCAGCCCAGGTCACTTTCCTCTCAACCGCATTCTCCCATCTTGTCCAAGCTCCCTGTTGCTTCATTCCCAACGCCTTACAGGCTCTCATCTCCTCCACTACTGCTCTCACCTCCTCCTGAACTAGACGATGCCTTTCCTTCCCTCTGGTGTCCATTTGGGGAGTTGGAAAGGATCCTAGCCCAGCTTGGCCTCGTGTGACCACTCCCACCAGCCTCCTGTGATGCAGCCTCGCCTCTGCCTCCTGAACAGCTTCCTCTGCCCTCCACTTCCTGCCAGTACTTACTTGGATCCCTGCTCTAGCCACCTTCGGGTCACTTGAGTCCCTATACTGTAGCACTTCTCTGGCTCTTATAATAACCATAATTTTTAAAAAAGCAGAAATGGCCGGCTATGTTGGGAAGATAGACTTGTTTGAATGCACAACGGGTAACTGGCTCATGTATACTGAGTGAATCGAGCAGCATTTTGAAGCAAATGAAACAGCTAATGAGAAGCAGGTGCCAGTTTTGCTGATAACAAACAAGATAAGATCTGCAGATGCTGGAAATCCAAGCAACACACACAAAATGCTGGAGGTACTCAGCAGGCCAGGCAGCATCTATGGAAAAGAGTAAGCAGTTGACATTTTCTCTTTTCCATAGATACTGCCTGACCTGCTGAGTTCCTCCAGTATTTTGTGTACGTTGCAAGTTTTGCTGAGTGCATTGGGTTTAAAGGCATACGGTTTGCTTAAAAGTTTAACTGCTCCAACCAAACTAGCCGAAGTAGGCTTTGCTGGTATCATGAATAATAATGCAGGGATATTTAGAACCCAAACCACTGTTGATTGAAGAATGTTTTAGGTTTCATAAGTGGGAATAAAAAAGAAGGGAGTCCATTTCACTGTACATGGCTGAATCAAAGAAATTTTCTGAGCACTGTCAATTCAGTGATGGGCTTAATGATGATTATTTAGTTTGTGGAATTTTACAATAAATCATTCAAAAATGGTTCCTAACTGAAGTGCAATTTGCATTTAAAAAGCCCCTTGAAATGGCTTCTATCAATGGAAACAGCAGACAGAGATGCATTTGAATTGCGGTCAAAATGAAAGTGAACATAAACAAAATGGCAATATCTAAATGGGAAGCTGCCTGGACAAACAAATTGTGTTGCCGTTGTGGCAGAGGGTCACATATACCAGACCAATGCAACTTTCAGACAAAGCTTTCGGAAAATGCAACAAAGTAGGGCCTGTATAAAGAGCAGGTCAGGCAGACAAAATAGATGGACTGCACAGGGAAGAGAAAGAGGTAAAAAGTCAAGACAAAGTTTTAGAAAGAACACTAATCTGGATATTGTTCACGAAAAATCTGTTAATGAGAGTGACACAGGACTGAATAGCCTTGAGAGTAACAATGTGAAAACTAACAAGAACAAGCAATATGGCTTACGCCAGCAGTGAATGACAAATTAATTAAAATGGAATTGGTTGTTAGGTCAGCTGTTTCAGTCATTCTACAAAATGAGTTTGAACAGCATTTCAAAGATACTGAACTGAAGCCTGCAGATATCCAACTAAAAACTTAGAATGGAACAAAGATAACATCTGTGGGAAGGACATTCATAACAGTAAAATAAAACAACCAACAAGACGCATCAGGCTTGTATGTGGTAAAAACAGGAAGGCCAGCATTGTAGGAACATGATTGACTGAGGCAACTACAACTTGATTAGATATCCATCGCCCTTTGCATGTCACATCCTCTGTAATAGAGTCAACCGAACGTGAATTAAAAAAGGTGCTAGATGAGGCCACAGCGGTATTCAAGGATGCATTAGAAAATTCAAAAATTTGAAGTTGGTTAACTCTTCTTCAATCTGTACTAGTCATTCACTGATTCAATTTAAAATTGTATATCGTTACCATTTGACGAAGGAGAGATTGTCTAAAATATTCCCTAATGTTGATAGTTATTGTTGATAGTTATTGTGATAGATGTAAAACTGAGATAGCTACACTGACACATATGTTTTGGTCTTGCTCTATACTGGAACAGTTCTGGAAGTCAGTTTTTTCGACAATTTCTAAAGCACTTAAAATTAATTTACAACCTAACAAATTAACTGTGCTTTTTGGAATAATTCCTCAAAATATCCATGGTATCTCTGTGTCTGACCAACATGCTATTGCATTTGTTATATTGATAGCTAGGAGGACCATTTTGTTGATGTGAAAGGATACAACAGCTCCCACTTTGTCACAATGGTTCTTTCAAGTGATGCTATGTCTTAGTTTGGAGAAAATTAGAAGTCGAACCTTTGAACCTATGTTTGATTTTGAGAAAAGATGGGGTTGATTTGCTCGTTATTATCATTTAAGTTAATTATGGATTCTCCACGATCTAATTGTGGATTTTTTTTGGTACTTTCTTTTTTGCTGGCGGTTTGATGTTTATCTTTAGAAGCTTTATGTATGACTCATGGCTCTGGGGTTGAACACCTAATGGGATTTTTCTTTTATCCCCACTGTTCTTGCTTAGTAGGGTCTTTTTTCCATCACAAAATTTTTTCAATCTTTATATAATGTTTTTTTTCTTGAGACATTGTAAGTGTTGTTTATTTCGATTTACTCATGTTTATTTTGGATAAAGATATTAAAAGATTTGAAAAGAAAAGGAAAATTCAAAAATATCCAAGGTAAAACAGTGTTAAATGAAAATGCGACACCGAAGTTTTACAAAGCCTGTCCAGTTCCTTATACCACCTGCGATAAAGTAGCCAGTAAGCTTGATTGCACAGAGGCTAAAGGAATTCTTTCCAAAGTTTAATGAAACCCATGGGGAATGCCAGTGATCTCAGTAGCCAAGAAGAATGGGTTTGTCAGGATCTGTGGTGATCTTAAGGTCACTGAAAGTAGATCTATACCATCTGCCCAGGATGTAAACCTTTCCAGAGGAAAATATTTTAGCAAAGTGGAATTAACTGTGGCCTTCCTGCAGATGGAGATAGAAGAAGGGTCCAAAGTGTTTCTCACCATAAACACTCAGAAAGGGCTTTATCACTATAACAGGCTTATTTATGGAATAACATCTGCATCTGCCCTCTGGCAGAAAGCTATGGGCCAGGAGCTGCAAGGCTGTCCAAGTACTCAGTGTTACCTGGATGACATCATTGTTACCAGCAAGGATGACAAGGAACATTTCCAAAATCTCAAGACAGTGTTGAAAAGATTAGAAGATTATTGGCTCAGAGCACAATGCAACAAGTGTGAATTAATTAAATGAAGCATCACTTACTGTAGTCACAATATTGACGCGCAAGAATTACACAAGTGTGCTGAAAAAAATTCAAGCAGAGGTGGATACCTCAAGGCCAAAGGACGAGTCACAGTTGCAATCCTTTACAGGATTTGTCCATTACTATAACAGGTTCCTGCCAAACCTGGCTACTGTACTCCACCCCTTGAACTCATTACTACAGATCAGGAAGAAATGACAATGGACAAAGCAGTGTGAGGTAGCTTTTGAAAAGGTAAAGGAAAAGGTGACATCAGCTTTGTACTCACACATGATGATCCACACCATCCAGTGAAGCTTGCCTGTGATGCCTCACCTTATGATATAGGTGTAGTTATGTCACATGAAGTGAGCGCCCCATAGCCTTTGCATCATGTTGCCTTACAGCTGCAGGGAAAAATTATGCTCAGTTTGACAGAGAGGCTTTGAGTCTGGTTTGGGGTGTAAAACACTTCAACCAGTACTATTATGGGAGAGAGTTTACCCTCATTATTGATCACAACCGCTAGTGTCCATTTTCAACCCACAGAAGGGTGTTCCACCAACAGCAGCAGCTCAGACGCAAAGATGGGCTCTGTTTCTTGGGGGACAATTACAACATCAAATTGAAGAGAAGGACTAATCATGGAAATGCTAAAAGATTGTCCTGATTACCCTTGCAAAAGAAAATACATGAAATATTTATAAAAGAGGACATGCTTTTTGACATATTCTCCCTAATGCAAACCGAAAGCCTTCCTATTATGGCAGAGGTGATCCAAAGTGAAACCAGAAAAGAACCTACATTGTCTCACCCAAAGTGGCTGCAATATGGAGCAGAAATCCCAGTCCCTCATTTTTACCACCACTGGGATGAATTTGCCCTTGATGGGGGCTGCTTTATGTGGGAATTGAGAGTTGTTGTAACATCCAAGCTGAGAGATAAAGTATTGGAGGAGCTATATGCCGGTCATCTAGGCATGGTCAAATTGAATACATTGGCTCGAATTTTATCTAGTGGCCTGAGATAGATCAGCAGATTAAGCATCTTGCCATGCACTGTTTGGGGTGCCAACACATCCAGAAGATGCAAAGAGCAGGGCCTCGTCATCCCTGGGAAAGGTCTGCTTTGCCCTAGCCTTCACTACAGCCTCGCACACTGTGGATGTGTTGAGAAGCCTCTTCTCAATGGCAGAACACCAGTCTGACATTGTCCACAGTCAGAGACAATAGACCATAGTTTTTTGTGGAATAATTTCAGTCATTCCTGAAAGTGAATGGAATAAGACATATTTCACCTGCACCATACCACCCAGCCACAAATAGCTTAGTGGAAGCATTTGTCCAGAGTCTAAAGATTACACTGTGAGCACTCTTAGCAGAACACACTACACTGACTCTGAATCAGAAGTTCACCAATTTCCCTCTGGCACCTCGCAATACAGCACACTCCACAACCAACAACTCACCGACTATGCTGTTCCCTAACATTCACACTTGGATCTCCTCAAACCCAATCTCAGAAGGCGGATGCAGGACAAACATCTGAGACAAATCGAAGGCTCCTTAAACAAGGAGGTTCGATGTTTCACTCCTGGACAAGCAGTCCCAGCAAGGCACTACTAAGATGATCAAAAGGGGATACTCAGAAAGATTAAAGACAGAACTGAACAACTCTCCTACACAGTGGAGGTTGCATCTGATATCATCTGGAAACAGCACATTGAAGGGTTGAGGAGAGCAGAGTCAATTGTTAGGGAAGAAAGCTGGCCAGAGCTGTCAGAACCACTTCTTGGAGTCCCAGAGACAAATTTTTCAATCACCATGGGGGAGACCACAGAACCTGATATTGTTTCACAGCCACAAGTCTCACCTGTCAAGCAGAGTGATCGCCCCTTGTCAGGAAAGACATTATCCCATAAGAGTAAGAAAGCCTCCACAACAATTAAATCTTTAGGCCTGAATAAGGAGGAGTGATGCATATTTAATATTTGAGTAATAATATTGTAAATATATTGCTCAACTAAGCATTCTTAACTCATTACAGGTTACATGTAAAAGTATGTGAATGACATACATCATTACGTCACCATGTCATGTGTAGGCATCTCGCTAAAGTAAAATGAAACTAATGTGCATGAATTATCCTTGATCCGTGTTGTTCATTCTATTAAATTCTGGAGTTACTAAAACATCGCAGGAGACACAGGAGCCTCAGGACCTACACGACTAGGTTCAGAAAGTTATTACTGCTCAACCATCAGGCTCTTGAACCGAAGTGGATAACTTTACTCACCCAACACTGAACCGTTCCCACAACCTATGGACTCACTTTCAGAGACTCTTGGTTTCATGTCCTTGATATTTATTGCTTATTTGTTTATTATTATTTTATTTGTTTTTC
This sequence comes from Mobula birostris, assembly GCF_030028105.1. NCBI lineage: Eukaryota > Metazoa > Chordata > Chondrichthyes > Myliobatiformes > Myliobatidae > Mobula > Mobula birostris. The sequence goes on from NC_092373.1 coordinate 156,872,539, forward strand.
CTTCTTTTTGCATTTGCACAGCTTTTTGTCTTTTGCACATTGGTTGCTTGTCCATCTTGTGTGCAGTTTTTCATTGATTCTATTGTTTTACTTTGCATATACTGTGATTACCCACAAGAAAATAAATCTCAGGGTTGTATATGGTGACATATATGTACTTGGATAATAAATTTACTTTGAACTCTGAAGTAATTGTTTTACTCTGCTCCTCTACACTCCCTTGAAGTGGAACTGTAACTCATCTTTCCAATCTCTGCTGCGCTCCCAATTTGTTCCCTTGACCTTCCACTATCTAATTATTCCAGTAAAGCTGCATGACAATATATTCTATGACAAAGACAAAGGGTCTTGGCCCGATACGTCGACTGTACCTCTTCCTAGAGATGCTGCCTGGCCTGCTGCGTTCACCAGCAACTTCTATGTGTTTTGCTTGAAATTCCAGTATCTGCAGATTTCCTCATGTTTGTGTGACAAAATATTCTGTTTATCCTTGCTTATTGTAAGGATCTAACTTCATCAGGCTTAAAAGGTAGCCCTTTTTTCTATTTGACGGTGGGTACTTCCCATACTTGATAAATAATTAACATACAATGATCTCTAGGGACAGGGAAGTGAACTGTTTGGTGATGGGGATGTGGATTCTGAACTTTGCCCTTATTGAAACAAACTGAGCAATTGATTATCACATCTGAAGTTTTGCAAATAGTAAATTGTTAAATGGTTAGAAGTGGAATGTTGGCCAGTTTATCTTATTCTTGTTTGAGTAGTGGAATCTTCCATGCAAGCAGTTAAGTGTAAGTTTCAATATTGTTTATTGTTATTCTTCAGTATACAAGAGTAAAGGAGAGTGATGTGATTGTTACTCTGGATCTGACACAGCGTATAAAAGCATAATAAACATAAAACACACAATAAATATGAATCATGAATTTAAATCTTGCCCCATTCATTGGGAGCCAGAGAAACCACTGCCTCTTTGTGCACCACCATGTTTAACATCTATTTCGAAAAGGTTCTTCCAACAATCTAGTATTCTTTCTCTGCATTATCAGCCAACTTTACATCCTAACATGATCATGTACTTAGAATGCGCTGGCTCATTTTTTCAGGTTAATGGCAACCTGAGTAAATGCAGAAAAAAAATCTCAAATAATCCTGCTTTTCTACTTAATGTTCCAGTGAAATTGAGAAATGAGTCAAGTGAAGAGTCTGCACGACCTACAAAAGCCTGGTGACCAATAAACTGCATCAAGAGGTGCTGGTTGCATCTCAATGGATGAAATGGATTTGGGTACAGATTCAAATCATATTTTATTAAACTATATAAAAAAACCTGGGAATACTCAGCAGGTCAGGCAGCATCTATGGAGAGAATGAGTTAACGTTTTAGGTCAATGATCTGTCATCAGAACCAGAAATATCTACAAAATCAGAAATGTTAACTTGAAGATCAAATGTGAAGTTGCAGATTAAGAGGGGTGGAGAACTAAAAGAAATTGATGTGACAGAATGGGGACCAAGAATAGGTGAGTGACACAATGGTGGCAGCAGTTAGAAGAGATGGTAAAGATTTGTTACTCAAAACTGAGTTTTATTAATTTTGACATTTGCTAAATTTGGGCTAGGGCAAGGCTTAAAGCAAAAGGAAATCTGTGTAAGACGCAAGATGGCTGCCAAGACATATAAAATAGTCAAGTGCTAAGAAACATACAGATTGGGAAACTGTAAATTTAATTAATGGCGGTGTAACTCTCTCACTGGGGCTTGTGTACAAACTTGGCTCATTAGCCAACTCTGCTAACAGTCACATGACTCAGCGATGAGAATGCCACCTTTCATATACAATATACGTCTAGGGTCGGTATGATTTGGGGTTCAACTAATCAGGAAAGTTAGGATGTTCTGATGGACGAACATTGATTGTAGCAGAAGCCGTGGAAATACTGTCCCATACACAATTATTGGCTGCCAATAAATGACAGGTTGCACACAGCATAAAATTTTAAAGGTAGTATATTTACTAGTTTTTCAACTTTATCAAACAGTTAATAGGAAAATAAAAAAAGGCCTTTTTCAGTTAAACCAGTCCAATGTGCACATAAACATTGGAGCTCAATTCTGGAGTGGTTGGTGCATCGCTTTACTCATGCACTGAACACATTTTCTGCATGAAAGAGTTCAAACTTCCCTCAAAGATCATCTCAAACAAACCAGCTAACTCAGGAGTATTTGGTCTTCCTCCTCGGAGCCATTCCCCTTCACAAAGCACTTCTTACAACGGGTGTCTCCTTCAAATGGCATTCGGCGGACATCTTCCTTGTGCCCAACTCTGCAGCTCCCGCCAAAAGACCCCAAACCAGACTACTGTCCTTCAGAAATCTCATCCCGCCCAGCGCTCTCAAATGTTACACAGCATTCCACTGTGCAGAAAGTTAAAACACACACCAAGACAATCCTGATTGTCTAACACAACACAGCTCAAGTTGTACAACATGACTCCTTATCTTTAGCCAAAGCTAACAGAACATACTGCTTTTGCAGAAAATTGCTAAAATGAAAATAACTATAAGCATAGCTGTAGAACTCTTTACCAGGGCGTTACATTCTCTCCCCACCAAATATAATCATGTCCTCATGACTTTGGAACTTATTAAACCATTATTAATAACACAGCATTCAAATGAATTTGTGATTTCAGGATCCCCAATCCATTTGTGAATGAAAGTAACATATCTCAGCTCGGGGATGGATACAACACTCTGTTTCACCAGTGTATCATATGTCAGCCTATCTGAGTGTTTCCTGACTCTCTCACACATCCATGTCACATCTTCAGCTTCAGCCACTCCTTGTGACTGTTCCTGTTTACTTGAGGATGCCTCCCCCTGTTTATCCCTCATACCTTTGGTGACTCAGTTCCCCAGCCCCTGTCTGAACTCAGCTTCCTTCAGTTTAAGGAGGTGTAGCTGAACAACAACAACTCTCTCGGAAAGGAGGTTCCTCTGTGATTCTACCTGCTTCTCCAGAACATAAGTGACAGGATTAGACTGAGTGTACCACACAGTTCCTCACTTACGCTCATCATCCTACTTAGAAGGAATTTGCACCTTCTCAAAAGTTGCTCTGATCACCATGGACAAGGTTTTCAAAATACTTTCTCCTTTTTTCTCCTCGCATGCTCCCACGAGCCTTCTCACAATGGGAGTATTTGTTCCCACAAGAATAGAAGCTTCACCTTTGTCAACTGGATCCTGGCAGACCAGAATTGGTGAGCCAATAGTCTCAATTGCTCCAACATCTGCTTCCAAGAACTCCAGTTTCAATGACAAGTAACCATCACACGGGTACTCATCAGTACTGAGCCCCCACATCTCAAGGGCACTGAGTGGTGTCAATGGTTAAATACATCAAATACCAGTTGTAAAAGCATCTGTAAAGTAAATTGACTTGAGAACTGCTGTCAAGTATGGCTCTAGTAATTACTCAGAGGAATTGATTTTAAAATACTGGTATCCAATTTGAGAATAGTGGTGAGCACTTCTGATATAGCAGGCATTATTAATCTTTCACACTTTGCTATCATTTTGGAAGTGTTATAAGAAGCAATGAGACTACTCTCAAGGTTATTTGTAGCTTTTTTGGCAAATGACTCGAGTGTGCAATGCCCCCCCACTCAAGAATCTCAAATACCGCCCAACGACTTCTATATCCCCTAACGTCCCCTTAGGATATGTTGCAAATCACTGGATTAACTGCCGACTTACTTTCTGAAGATTTTCCTGTCCCTCACAGTTTTGCTTGAGATATCTGTCCTCTCCACAGTTGTACCAGAAAATACTGGTTGCCTCTCTTGTCAAAAGACCCTTTTCAGCAGCACTCCTCTGCTCAGTGAGTCCTACAGTTTTCCAACGGGTGTGTCGTGTTTAGCTGAAACATAAGCAGACATCCATTAGGTCAGCTCAACTCAAAGGCTTCTCACCTCTTTCCTCCTGGAATGTGTGCCTAAACTTCATCATAAGATCGGTAGTGCCAAAAGTTTCTTCCAAAACTTGCATGTAGTTAGCTAACATGTCTAATGAGCTTACTGCCTTGAGGAACCTCATGATATCAGCCACCAGACTCTTTAAACTCTCTACCAGTCTCTGCTTTTCACACTATCTGAGCACTGCCATTTATCTATTAACCGAGATGTCTGCTCAGCCCAATCCTCATATTCTTCTTCCCCACTGGGGGTGGGCTTAACTCCAGAGAACATTCTCAGCCTGTGATAACTGGCTCCCTGCAGGTAGACATTTATCAGCTAGTGCTATAATAGCTGAAACCAGCTCAGAATTTAAATAATCTGCTGAAGGACTCATTAGACTTTTCACATTAGACAACTCTTTTCCCTCACTTTGCAGAAACGAGAGCAACTTCTCTTGAAAGTCTTCACCCTCAATAACATTCCTCACTTCTTTAAAAATATGGACTGCACATTGCCCCGTCTCTCCAGGTGCCCATATCCTATTGGGCAGCACGACTTCAGTCATGTCACTGGTAGTCTGGACTAACACGACGTCCTTACCAGCTGATTGTCCAAAACGATGTTCAATCAGCTTAACTTTTTCCCCAATACTTTTACAGAACTCAGCAATTTAAGTAGCAGTTTGTTGGAAATTTAAATATCCAGCCAGCTGAGAACATGAGCGTTATGTGTGGGTACCTGCTTTGATTTGCGCCAAACCTTAAACTTCGTAGCATCCATAATAATGTACCTTAATTACAACGTACCTCACTTTCCAGAAACACTAGTTTAAACACTGGCTTAAACACACAAATAAACTGCTTAATCAATCCTCTCACCGGGGCTAACTCTGGTAACTCTGGTAACAACCATGTAACTCAGCGGTGAGAAGGCCATCTTTCATAAACAATATACATCTAGGGTCAGTATGATTCGGGGTTCAACTAATCAGGAAAGTTGGCATGTTCCGATTGAGGGACATTGAAAGCTATGTAAATACTGCTCATATCAGTCACCAAACAATGACAGATCATACACCAGCATAAAATTATAAAGACAGTATAATTACCAAAATTTTCAACTTTATCAAGCAGTTGACAGGAAAGGAAAAAAAATAAAAAAGCCTATTACAGTTAAACCAGTCCAATGCGCATAAATGTTAGAGCTCATTTCTGGAGTAGTTATATGTATCGCTTTATTCATGCGCTGAACCCACATTCTGCATAAATGACATCAGTCACAGTTCGAACTTCCCTCGAAGACCATCTCGAACCAACTGGCTAACTCAGGAGTATTGGCTCTTCCTCCTTTGAACCATTCATCTGCACAAAGCACTTCTCAGAACGGGATCTCTCCTTCGAACAGAATTCTGCGGCCATCATCACTTGTGCCCCACACTGCAGCTCCCGCCAAAAGACCCCAAACCAGATTACTGTCCTGCAGAAAACTCATCCCGCCCAGACCTCTCAAATGTTCCATGGCATCCAACTGTGCAGAAAGTTAAAACACATACCAGGACAATCCTGATTGACTGACACAACATTCCTAAGTTGGACAACATGGTTCTTTATCTTCAGCTGAAGCCAAAACACTATTACTGGCAGGACCCACTGCTTTTGCAGAAAATTGCTAAAATAAGAATACCACATAGCAGTAGAAGTCTTAACCAGGGCATTACAGTAGAAAAAAATGGAAGGTACTTTAAAACATGATGCATTGGTAGTAAGTGTTGGCAATTTCATTGGCTTTGATGACCTCTTAAAATCTTAATAAGTTAACAAGTTGGTACAGTAAGTAAATATAGTAAGTGGTATATTAGCCCCAATTGAAGTATTCTGGAATAAAAGCATAAGGAGGTACTGCTGTAATTAAATGGATTTTTAGTGAGAATCTAACTGGAGAGAGTGCACCGCTTTGGTCACCTTTCCAAAAAAAATCCACTTGTCTTAAAGGAGCTATACCAGAGCTTCATTGGATTGATCAGAAAGAGAGAAAAAAATATGTTCTCAATATTTTTTGCATTTTCTGTTTCCTCAACATGGATGAATTCCTAGGATAAATAGGCTAAGTAGGTCATAATATTGTACATACTCTCCTGAAATGAGGCGATATCACTAATAAACACATCGTGACCACTTTATTATATACCTCTATACACCTGTTCATTAATGCAAATATCTGTACACCCACGACTGTGTCAGCACTCACAGCTCTAATCTGCTAATTAAATTTGCTGACGGCACTACACTGATTGGCCTAATCTCAAATAATAATGAGGCAATCTACAGAGAGGAAGTCATCACCCTGACACAGTTGTGTCAGGAAAATAACCTCTCCCTCAATGTCACAAATACAAAGGAGCCGGTTGTGGACTACAGGAGGAATGGAGACAGGCTAACCCCTATAGACATTAATGGATCTGAGGTTAAGAAGGTGAACAGCTTTAAGTTCCTCAGCATAAACATCACCAAGGATCTCACGTGGTCTGTACATACCAGCTATGTGATGAAAAAGGCACAACAGCGCCTCTTTCACCTCAGACGGTTGAGGAGGTTTGGTATGGTCACCCAAATTCTAAGAAGTTTCCACAGGGGCACAATTGAGAGCATCCTGACTGGCTGCATCATTGCCTGGTATGGGAACTGTACTTCCCTCAATTGCAGGACTCTGCAGAGAGTGGTGCGGACAGCCCAGCACATCTGTAGATGTGAACTTCCACTATTCAGAACATTTACAAAGACAGGTGTGTAAAAAGGGCCCGAAGGATCATTGGGGACCCGAGTCACCCCAACTACAAACTGTTCCAGCTGCTACCATCCAGGAAATGGTACTGCAGCATAAAAACCAGGACCAACAGGTGCTGGGACAGCTTCTTCCACCAGGCGATCAGACTGATTAATTCATGTTGATGTAGCTATATTTCTATGTTATATTGACTATCCTGTTGTACATAATATTTATTATAAATTACTATAATTCGACATTTGAATGGAGATGCAGTGTAAAGTTTTTTACTCCTCATGTATATGAAGGATGTAAGTAATAAAGTCAATTCAATTCAATTAATCAGACAATCATGTTGCAGCAACCCATGCATAAAAGCATGCAGACATGGTCCAAAGGTTCATTTGTTGGTCAGACCAAATATCAGAATGTTAAAGAAATGTGATCTAAGTGACTTTGACCATGGAATGATTGTTGGTGCCAAATGGTATAGTTTGAGTATCTCAGAAACTGCTAATCTCCTGAGATTTTCATACACTACAATCTCTAGAGTTTACAGAGAATGGCGCAAAAAAAAAACAAAAAAAAAAATCCAGTGAGTGACAGTTCTATGAGCAAAAATGCCTCGTTAATGAGTGAGGTCAGAGGAGAACGGCCAAAGTGGTCTAAACTGGCAGAAAGGCAACAGTAAATCAAAGGACCACACATCACAACCGTGGTGTGCAGAAGAGTATCTCTGAGCACACAAGGCATTGAAGATTGAAGTGGATGGCCTATAATAGCAGGTGACATATATGTACTTTGACAATAAATTTACTTTGAGCTTTGAACTTTCAACATGCACTCAGTGGCCACTTTATTAGATACAGGATGTACCCAATAAAGTGGCCACCTAGCACATGTAAACTCTTAGGTGTGGAGAGGCTGTTTCCCCTGAAGGGACAGCTAACAGTCAGGGAATGAAATTTGAGGAAAAGGTGTTGTCCATTTCGAATGAAAGGGTTACTAATATTTGGAATTCTCTACCACAGCAGGCTATGTATTCCAGGTGAGTGTGTATGTTCAAATGACTCTAAAAGATTTTTGGGGGCTAAATAAATTAAGGGCTACGGGAATAGTTTGGAACGATACATTTCATGTAGGAATTCAGGCATAGTCTTTTGAATGGAGCAGGCTCAAGAGTCTGAAAGTTTATGCTTCCTCTTAAGTTTTAAACGATAATGACTGAAACTTGCTTACTCTACTCGATATTTTACAACCACTTAAGAAAGCAGGCAAGCCTACAGTGTAATGGTTCAGCTGAAAGAAAGCACCAATAATAATTCTGCACACTTAATATTAATATTTTGTTTCAGCACTTGTATTTTATAGAAATTGACACAATTTTTTTTTATTTATTAGTTTGAACCTAAGACACTTGCTTCTGCACTCACAATATAATTTAAAATAATGTTTCAAAATTTACCTTTTAGTGCTTATCAAACTGCTTGTTACCTATTACTTTCTTTCCAATGTTCAGTGACTTACTTTGTCAGTAATAACGTCTTAATTGGCTTAGCTCTGGCCATTAAAATATCTGGCTTCACTAATTCAGTTGCTGATCCTGCCTCTACAGATTTGACATTACTTTTTTAACTCATTTAACTGATGAAGTAAAAATAGGATTGTACTACAGTGCCCTCTGCATTCTCATTAAGTCAATAATAGAACAGAACAGTATGAGTTCTTTGGGCCATGATGCTGTGCCAACATTTTAACCTTCTCTAAGATTAATCTGACCATTCCTTGCCAAATAATCTTCTATTTTTCTATCATCTTTCTGCCAATTCAAGTGTCTCTTAAAGTCCCTAATGTATCAGCTTCTACCACCACGCTTGGCAGCCAATCACATGTACCTTTCACTCTGTAAAACAAAATGACCGCTGACACCACCCCCACCCCGCACAATACTTTGTTCCAATCTCCTTAAAATTAAGCACCTTCATCTTAGCCACTTCCACCCTGGGAAAAAGTCTCTGGCTGTACACTCAATCTATGTCTCTTAATTTCATCCTTTTGATTGTTATTTAGTGACTTTTGCGAGGAAGTGGATGTGATTAGAAGTGGCATAAGGTTGAGATCAAGCAAGGGTGTAATGCTCTGCATTGTACAAGCTGACTAAATTCGCAGATTATACCTGAATCAGATACTTTCATGCAAACAGGGAGCAAATTCTTCAAGGAGTCAAAAATGCTTGCATTTTCTCAGAATGTTTCAAACACACTACAATCAATATGCAGTTATTGAAATAAGATAATTGCAAATGTGAGTACACAAATAGTTCCCACAAAATCGAAACTCAATCAATGGCCGTGCACTCAGTTGCTGAGAGTCTAGAAGAAATGATGACCAGGATACCAACCTGTTCCCTTCGGGAGGAATTATTGATATCTAACTGATGGTCAGAACCATTCAACAGTCTGTTCTTCCTATGAATTGCGCTGACAGCCTTAATTCAGAGTAAGTCTTGAACCCACGACCTTTCACTAAGAGATGAGAGTGTCGTTAGGGAGTATTCTGGAGTTTTGTGAATATAGCAGATATTAATTAAAACAAGAACCAAGCTTCTGCTCTTATTGTGAATGTAAGTTCAGGAACCTTACAATTAGCCTTCAGTTTTTTTGTAAATTGCAAGCAGCAAATTGAATTTAAAAGCACAGGTTGCTCCACGGACTAAGAGATTTCATATGCAAAAGTCAAATGTTAAGACAATGGGGTTGTGTTAATTGGCTTGCATCAAAAGAGGCAACATGACTGTTATTTGCACCATTGTATCTTGAGCACAAGCTGGCAGACCAGATGAATGCAAACATGAGGAAATCTGCAGATGCTGTCATTTCAAGCAACACACATAGAAGTTGCCGGTGAACGCAGCAGGCCAGGCAGCATCTCTCGGAAGAGGTACAGTCGACGTTTCGGGCCAAGACCCTTCGTCAGGACTAACTGAAAGAAGAGCTAGTAAGAGATTTGAAAGTGGGAGGGGGAGGGGGAGATCCGAAATGATAGAAGGAGACAGGAGGGGGAGGGATGGAGCCAAGAGCTGGACAGTTGATTGGCAAAAGGGATATGAGAGGATCATGGGACAGGAGGCCCAGGGAGAAAGAAAAGGGGGAAGGGGGAAACCCAGAGGACAGGAGGAGGGGCAGACCAGATGAATCTTGTCACTTAAGTATCAAACACGGTCGCAGGTATAGACAATCAATAGATTTTGTGTCTTTACCATATTTGTGTATTCAGAGACAGCCCTGACAACATTAATTGTAGATGACTAGCTCTCTGTTGTCAAAGGTTTTTAGTATATCTGTGTGAAATAGTTTCTCCCAAGGCATTTGGAGCTTCAGAGGCGACTTAACAATTACAATATGCTTCCACTATGCATCTCAAAGGAACTATTTGTCAACCCAAAGTACTGGACTGAACAAAGTCATTGTAACTATTGAAATTGTATTGAATCACCTACTGTTATCTTTGATATTAAGAGTATAAAGATGTGATGTACCTTTGGGTTTGTGAGCCTCTACCGAGAGTGTCTCCAGAATGATGTCTGCTTGTTGTGATGAACATGGCACTCTCTATTGGTCAGCGTCAACCATAGATGTTGCATCCCAGCTGTCTACACAATACACATGCCAGCATGCTAGTCTGGGCAGTAAAATGAGGAGAGCAAGCTGTTGCCCACGTGGCAGGATCCCCCCTGCCCCCCACACAACTGATGACACCAAAGGAGCAGCAGAAACCAACACAGTTTGGCACCAGTGGCATCGCAAGTGTTGCCAGTTGGTGCTGAACTGCCTTCGGGACTCCAGCTCCAGAGTTTTCCTTGGGGATTATTCCTAAAGCCTTCTCCATGAGTGAGCATTGCCACAACATAGCAGAAGTTTGAGACCTGAGTTTTCCTTCTCCTAGATGAGCTGCTAACCACGGATGACGAGCCCCATCTGCCTGAATGTGATGAATAAAGACTTGTATATCACCAGCTTCAGTGTTTCTCCAGAGAGGGGTAAAAATACTTAGGTAGCATTCATGGTTTCATTGTCCGTTCAGAAATCTGATGGCAGAGGGGAAGAAGCTTTTCCTAAAACATCTGAGTTTACATTTAGAAATATCTCTAAGATGGCAGTGAAGTGAAATAAGTGATGTTTTAACTGCTTTTCTAGAGGGACAAACATTGCCGGAGAAGCTAAGTGTATTTCTTGCACTTTGTAAGTGCCATGGACTTGTTAATCCAACTGAATATGTGGATAGGGTCTCAAATCAATGTTTGATCCAAAGGACATCACCACTGACAATTCAGAATTTCACCAGCTCTCCAAAGCTTTAAGCCATAAACCACCTTTCTGATACTTGCAAAGAAGCTTTCACCTCCACGACTCTCTGGCACTAATGCCACAGCATTGTTTTATTCCACATACTAAGTATGAAGTATGAATGAAAACAGCTCTTGGATAAGATAAAATGAATGGCTGCCAGAAATTTAGACACTAAAGGTCAAAAAGCTTATTAAAGATAACATTCTATACTTAACAACAGATGATAATTGATCTATGTTCAAACCTTTGGACCCTGAAGTCTCTCAAACAGAGATAAAATGGTCTTCACACTGTCCTCTGCTTTCAGTCTCTCATGCAGTCCTGAAGCCTGTGTCAACCCTTAGGCAAAGCCCACTCAGTCGAATGTATATATGGCCTTTAACAGAGCCCATTTCATTAACTCTAATGGTCAAAAATGCTATATCAATAAAGATTCCATGTGTCTTCCAGCTCCATCCAGTTTTACATATCGTAATATCTTGACCAATGTTAATCTCTGGCACACTGATATAAATATTTCACTTTCTCAGTTATAAAGCAGAGATCTTGCTGAATCTATAAAAAGTAGTGGATAAGGCCCAGTCCATCACAGGTAAAATCCTGCCCACCACTGAACACACCTATACAGAGCACAGTCACAGGAAAGCAGCATCCGTCACCAGGGATGCCCACCAACCCAGCCATGCTCTCTTCTCACTGTTGCCATCAGGAGCCTCAAAACCCACACCACCAGGTTGAGGAACAGTTCAGCCACCATCAGACTCTTGAACCAGAAGGGATAACTTCACTCACCACATCACTGAACTGTTCCAACAACCTATGGACTCACTTTCAAGGACTCTTCATCTCACGTTCTTGATACTTACTTGTTTTTTTATTTCTGTTGTACTTGCATAGTCTGTCGTCTTTTGCACATCAGTTGTTTGTCCATCTTGTTGGGTGTGGTCTTCTATTGATTCTGTTGAGTTTATTGGATTTACTGTGCATGCCTGCAAGAAAATGAATCTCAGGGTTGTATATGGTGGCATATCTGTAACTTTGATAATAATCTACTTTAAGTGTATATTTTACAACATAGAAAACTAGTGTCCAAGTTTCTGCTCCTCTGTCACGGCAGTACTTCCGGTGTCAGATGCTGCTACCAAATGCATAAGACAGCTCATTGATAGCTCAAATGACAAGAAATTTGACTAAAAATGTCACTAATGAAAACTTTTTCTGAAGTTAAATGTGGTAAATTATCACCACAAGCAATGATGAAGCAAGCAGAAGCAAAGCTGATTCAAAGGATACAAAGGATGGGCAGAGCGGGTAGATCACAAAGTGGAAACGCAATGTTTTCGAGCCAGGATCGCAGACAGCGTTAGTATCACTGTTGAAGTTGGAGTGACCAATTTGAAGAGGGGTTGTTGCAGAAGAGTTTCAATGCCTGTCCTCCTAATCCAGGTGCAAATTTGGATCGCTCCGAGTGCCAAGCCGATTTGGTGAGATCGAGAATGGCTTCGGGCTAGTGAGGCACTACCCAGTGCTTGGACAGGTTAAAAACCAGCCAGACTGGAAAACCCGAGCGTCAGGACTGGAGGCAAGGGTGTCCTGATTTCACTCGCTATCCCATGATATTTATTCATCTCTCGGCAGTGAACTGCTCCAGCTGCTTTGCTACTGGATCGAGGCTGGGGCCCACCCCGCTGCTCTGGGAAGTGGACCTAAGGACTCAATCTGGTTCGGAACGCTGTCGCTTGTGTCTATTGGTTGCATGATTGTGGTTTTTTTTCCTTTCTCTTTCTCTCCATTGTGGTTTTGGTCTTCCTTTTTTTTAATTGTTTCTTCAGGTTTCTTGCTTTGTGGCTGCCTGTAAGGAAACAAATCTCAAGGTGTATAATTTATACATTCCTTGATAATAAATAAATGTACTTTGAGCCTTTGAATCGTCTGTTATATCTGGGAGCTACAATGGGATCCAGCCACTAGTCACACCTTCTCCTCCCCGTCTCGATTTACACATTTTCTCAGTTCTGCAACAGCTCCTCAGGTAATTGCAAAACCAGATTTCTTATCAGAAACCACAATACGTGTATAGTTTACATTTCGGCTATTTAATTTATAAATCCATAAATTGCTTAGCCGTGCTTTTAATCAATTTGACCAAAACCTGAATGCTACCAAGACAGCCTCTGGAAAATATTCCATTGGAAATGTAGGCAAAGCAATATCAATATCCTTTTCTAGTCTCACCTTCCAATATCAAGGCCCTAATCACACTAGTCATTTCTGATGGGTAAGCCACATCCTTTGCTTGTGCAACACCAGACTTCTGAGACAAACTTTCTATTCTGAGTTCTTTCACACTGCAACATTATCAGGTGAACAGAAGAAAAGATTGAAGAATTTTCTCAAAACATCCTTCAAAAAGGTGCAATGTGTCACAGACTTCTAAAAACATACATGACCTCTAAAAATGGAAGAGGAGCATTCAAGATGACACTAAGGACTTCAAGCCCACCATGCACAGAAGTTGTCCCACCATTTAATAAAACACATATTTTTCCATCTGACCAGGCACCTTCCTGACCCCAGGCGTGACAGAATCTGGAGGTACCTCAGGGGTCTCAACAGTTACTCTAGAATCCATCAACCCAAAGAGTAAGGAAAGTAGATCAAGTTCATGTTCAATAATCATTCAACCATACACGAATACAGCCAAACAGGACAGCACTGCTCTGGCACCAAGGTGAAAAATACAGTAACAGCCCTATGCAGTTCAGGGCACATATAGCATATGTAAGCTAGCAGTCACATATACGATATCAGTAAAATACAGTCGCACAAGAAATATTCCAAGAATCTGAATCCATGACTGCTGTAGCAGTCTGAAGTGGAACACAACACGGCTTGTCCTCTGCCCAGTGAACACTGGCGGGGCAGCACCAACTCAAACTTGGATACCGCGCCACACTGACTTCAACGCCTTTCTCTTGGGCAACTGTAAACAGACGACATAGTGGCTTAAGGCCTGGTTGTCACTACAACTGAGGCCACACATCTCCCCCACCATGTGCCAATAAATCCGTGAATCAGACCAAGACCATAAGATATAGGAGGAGAAGTAGGACAATTGGCCCATCAAGTCTGCTCTGCCATTTCATCCATTTCCCTCTCAGCCCCAGTCTCCTGCCTTCTCCCCATATCCCTTCATGCCTGCCTAATCAGGAAACTATTAACCTCTGCCTTAAATATACCTGATGACTAGGCCTCCACAACAAATTCCACAGAGTCACCTTTAGCTAGAAATTCCTCATCTCCATTCTAAATGGATGCCCCTCTATTCTGAGGCTGTGTTCTCTGGTCTTAGACTCCCCCACCAAAGGAAATCTCCTCCCCACATCCACTCTATCGAGGCCTTTCAACATTTGATAGGTTTCAATGAGATGCCCCCTCAGTGTTCTTATTTCCAGTGAGTACAGGCCCAGGGCCATCAAACACTCCTATGATAAACCTTTCAATCCTGGAATCATTTCTGTGAACCTCCTTTGCACCCTCTCCAGTATCAGTACATCCTTCCTTAAATAAGGGGCCGAAAACTGTCCACAATACCCCAAGTGAGGCTTCACCAGTGCCTTATATAGGCTCAATATTACATTCTTGCTTTTATATTCTAGTCCTCTTGAAATGAATACTAACATTGCATTTGCCTTCCTTATCACCGACTCAACCTTTCAAATTGACCTTTAGGATTGCAGCATTCCATATTAACAGTATCCAACAGGGACTTGCAATCACAGGAAAAATGACAAAGACAATCATTATCTTAGAACCAGAGAGAATTCCCAAGATAAAGACAACTTGAATGAAATAAAATCTCTGGATATTCCTCTCTGCAATGTTAGAGGGTCAGCAACATTTTACTCTGCATTTACTTGGAAAAATATCCAGTAAAGAAGCACAGTGTCAGAAAGTTTCACTTTGTGTTTCCTCAATGATAAAATCAAGAGAATGAAAACACAATTACATCTAATGGATGCAAAACACTCTTTTGGGATCCGGACAGCTCTTAAAGCACATAATTGCACATTAATTAGTGCTTGTTTGGCTCTGCATTCCTTTTTATTGTGACATGCCATCAGGAAAGAAGGTGTGTCTAGTGAGGTTACCCAAAGGTCCTGAATATAACACTGCCACAGTCTCAAGGTTCAAAGTTCAAAGTAAATTTATTATCACAGGACATATATGTCACCATATATAACATTGAGATTCAATTCCTTGTGGGCATTCACAGTAAATACAAAGAAACACAAGAGAATCAATGAAAAACCGCACTCAAATTAAGACGGATAAACAACCAACGTGTAAAAGATAACAAATTCTGCAAATAGAGAAAGAAAAAAAATATATATATATAACATATAAGTAGATAGATAAATAGACAAACACATGTAAATAATATTGGGAACATAAGCTGCAAATTCCTTGAAAGTGAGTCCATAGGTTGTGGAATCAGGTCCGTGTTGGGGTGAGTTAGTTTATCCACTTGAGTTTTGCTTTGCAGGTGGTCATCAAGAGTCTAACAGCCAATAGACATGGCAAATGTAAAAATAAGCACTCCATGGACATTGTTTGAAATAACTGGACTTCTGTTTCCTATGTCGGTATGGACCACGCCTAGCATCAGGAATTAAACCTCCAGAAATCATTTTGTTGTAATAGTCATTACAAATACTGCACACATGCTCTTGTTTGCTTGTTGTTGCTGACACACATAAGAGTTTCCTGTGGTGTAAATCAAACAGTCCTGCGCAAGGAAAGACCCACCACCCTCTAGAACTGTCCCAGTATATAGATTCAGTTATCTGTCAGAACTAAATTTTCATTCTATATTGTTTCTGTTTTCCTTTGCAATTTTTCCCCCAAAAGTCCCCTAATCACAAATTTAAAACATGTGTTGCTGTACACTGTTAAACCCCCACAAGCATTTCCCACCTCCCTCTTCCAAAACTCATCTTAAGTCATTTTGTTTTTCTATCCACGGACTCTGCACGCCACATGAGCTAAGTCGAGACAGTCGGGTCAAGCAGCTCGGCAGCAAGGCGCCTGCTGGGACAGCTGACAGCTGAAATGATTTCTGCTGCAGTGGAATTTAAGTCTAATAAGCACCTATACATCCCCTTCTTCCCCACCTTTCCTGTATGCCCACAGCACAGGAGATCAAAAGACTTTGAGCATGAGTAAGGTGTGGGTAAACTACTTTGCTGTGTTAGCATGAAAGCAGTGATTGCCTCTGTGGCACATTAATTGCATATTTGTGTGACTTGCACTGACATTAAATGACACAGTCCGGTTTTCTAATTTTGAGAAAGTGTTAATTTCTGTGTTGAACTTTGAAACATTTTAAATGAGAATACCATGTTTATTTCTCCTTTTTTTGCTTGCCTGTGCCTTAATGTAATTCAATGATTAGAATGTCATTTTGTCATACTCCCATAGCTGAAACAAATAACTAAACTTACTGCTTTCTTAAAATATTTTGATCTGTAACACAGATGCAATGTATAAGAAGATGCTGTTTCAGCCCCTTGCTATACTGAAGTCTCAGTATATTGTGGAATATTCTATTTCATGAAGGTGACAAGTAAAAGCCAGAAAAAAGGAGGAAGAATTGAGGAGAGATTGTCCCAGAACTATTCTCACACGATCCTTAAGCTTCCGTCTCCATGCAGCTTTGACAAAATACTAGGAATAGGTAACCCTCCCATTTTCATCCCTTCAGTTACTGTATGGGTCTTGGAAAGAGAAAGAATGAATGTAGGTATGTGATTGTTTCAGGAAAAATATTTAAATATCTAATTCAGAATCAGAATGATGTTTATTAGCGTGAAGTACATTGTTTTGTGGTGGGGCATAGTGCAATATCTAAAATACACTACAATTTATAATAAAAAACATAGAGTATATAGAATTAAATAAGTAATACAAAAAGAGCCCAAAAATAGTTATGGTGGAGGGGAAGAAGCTGTTCATAAAAAGTTGAATCTGTATCTTTAGGCTCCTGTATCTTCTCTCTGATGGTAGTAATGAAAAGAGGGCATGTCCTACGTTGTGTGGGGTCCTTAATAATGGATGTCACCCTTGATGGAGCTGGCAATGCCTAAAACCAAAATTTGTTATTTTTAGTTATTTTTGATGGAATTTTCAATATCTCCCTATTTCTTCTGACATAGGGGTCACTGTTCGGCCCGCAAGACTATCTCTCACAGCATCCCATCAATTCCATTCCCCCACTTATTTCCCTGTAACCAATTATTTCCACATGCCCGTAAACTTAGACATGATTCACCCTCCATCTATTCACACAATAGATACTCAACAGTGGCCAAATAGCCTATCAGTTAGCAAGAGTTTGGGATGTGGAGGAAGCTTAATCGCTCAGGGGAAACACATAGCATGTGGTCACAGGGAAAGCACAATATTGTTGCGTGAATGAAGTCACTGGAGAAAATTACCATAGTTATGAAGCAGCCTCTTTATTTGACAAAACAGGATACAGCAGGCATCATATCAGTGAAAGGTCTGCCTGTGCCCATCTACACACGTTATACGCTGAAGATCAAAGAAAATCCAGGACAATTCAAACAAATCCATATCTACAATACCCTCTTGAATTACACATGTAACAGTTTCAAATGTCTGGATCTTCCCACCATCACACCCAAAATAAATGTTAATTACAATTGTATCCATGCAATGGGAAGTTGAAAGGTGAGAAAATCTGCAGATGCTGGAAATCCAAGCAACTCACACAAAATGCTGGAGGAACTCTGCAGGCCAGGCAGCCTCTACAGAAAAGAGTAAACAGTCAACATTTCAGGCCGAGACCTTTCAGATGTTGATTGGATTCATGCATATGGAAACAAACAGTTAAGTGCCCATTTCCTAGTCTGCATTTTAAATTTAATCCTCAATACATATTTGAACCTGAAGGTGAGTGGCCGAAGTTAATTGCTACTGTGCATGTGCTAAACCCAGAAGTTGTTCTAACAGCATAGACTGGAACAAGCACCTTCAGAGGTGAGGGAGGATTAAATATGGGCCACTGTACCTGTGAGGCTGCATGACTCTGCAGCCCATTAAATCTGCAAGTCTACTGTGGTACCAGCTTCTCTATAATCCTGCATAAGGGAACCTCTAACATCTCTGTGTGCTTTGAGGAATTACGGTACATCATTCTCACTTACTAGTGAACCCCCAAGACAAAATGCTCCAGGGCTGTGAGAGAGCCATGGTCTAGGCAAACAACTGTCCATTGGTACTCCTATGATCTAGAGATTTTCAGAAAGAGGGTTGAATTCCATTTTCTCGATGTGTGGTTAGGTCTGACAAGCAGCAGCCTTTCACAAAGATGATACAGGTATTGTTTTGTGTTCATTACTGCTCATCCCACAGATTGTTAAACCCCAGTGTACTGTGAATGCTTAGTTTTAAGGTGACAAGGGGCACAATCTTTCACAGTGCCTTGTAACTTTGTTGAGAACTGCCCAACACTAAGCACTAATACTATGAGAGCCATTCAGATGGCAGGAAGCTATCATATAAACCAGTGGATCCCTAAACAGCTTAGATGACATGCCATCCAAAACTCAGCCAAGATACAATCTGGTTATCAAGAGGCCAGCTGTAATTAATAAAAGTTGTGCCAAATAATTTGGGTAGAAGGCTTGTGTTTCAAAGGAATTCACACTAGATATTAATGGAAGAATACTTTTAAAGTATCTGAACCACCTTAAGACCTCAGAAAACCATTATATCTACAATTGTCTTTATTGACTTAAGGCATTCTGCACCTATCATTTCAAACGACATCATTATGAAAATCACAGTAAAATGAATTCCACCACTACTTAATCAACATAATCCTTGCAGAAGAAGCAATGTATAGCCATCTGCACTTACAAATATTAAATCACTTGCACTGTGTGTTTGTCTTTTGTGGTTTGCTATGAGTCCTGATGAAGGATCTCAGCCCAAAACATCAACTGTTAATTCCTTCCCATAGATGCTGTCTGACCTGCTGAGTTCTTCCAAAATTTTGTATGTTACTCTGGATCACCAGCATCTGCAGAATCCCGTGTGATTATCCATTAATGCACCTGCGCTTTTCAGAAGTATCATCAGTGATACAGCATATTGTGAATCTGAAATAGGTGGTTTAGGAGTCCTCATTCGATGACCTTGATAAGTAGGGGATCATGAAGGACCTGCCTCCAACTGTATCCTCTCAAAAAGTGCCACAATTGATGGGCCTGCTTGGCTAGAGGACAAATCCCCGAGCTCAGAGAAACCTTTCAGCTGAGGAGCTCACAACCATCCTGGCAGCTGAGAGTTTTCATTGCCACAGATTGTCATTCCTTGCAAACTGCAGAGAAATATCTTGTATGGTTTGGTAGTCCAAATTAATTAACTTCTCCATGGGTTTCAGGTACTGAATCAATATTCAAATCGAACTACAAGCAGATGAAATCATCCCTTCAGCCTGGAAACTTCAGGCAGGCTACGCATTGAATCAACTATTTGGAATGATGCATCCATTTTACATAGAACAGAACAGCACAGTACAGGCACTTCGGACTACAAGGTTTTGCTGACCCTTTGAACTACTCTAAGATCAATCAAACCCTTCCCTCCCACATAGCTCTTCATTTTTTTTTCATCCATGTGCCCTTGAAGAGTCTCTTAAATGTCCCTAATGTATCTACCTCCCTGAAAGTACGTTCCATACATCCACCACTGTCTGTGTAAATAACTTACCTCTGATATCCCCCTATACTTTCCTGCAATCACTTTAAAACTATTACCCATTGTATTAGCCATTTCTGTCCTGGGAAAAGGTCTCTGGCTGTCAACTCTATCTATGCCTCTTATCATTGTGTATATCCCTATAAAGTCACCTGTCATCCTCCTTCACTCCAAAGAGAAAAGCACTAGTTTGTTCTACCTATGGTCTAACCAGAGTTTTATAGAGCTGCAACATTACCTCGTGGCTCTTGAATCCAATCTTCTGACTAAGGAAGGACAACACACCATGTGCCTTCTTAACCATCCTTTCAACACGCACTGCAACTTTGATGATCCTACAGATGTGAACTCCAAAATTCCTGCCATTAACCCTGTATTCTGTCTTCAAGTTTCACCTTCCAAAATGAATCACTTCACATTTATACAGACTGAATTCCGTCTGCCACGTCTCTGCCCAGCTCTGTGTTCTATCAATGTCCCATTGTAACCTATGAAAACCTGCTACACTATTCACTTCTGAAGCTTAGCCCTGCAAGATCCTCCCTTAATGATTTTACACTCAACAAGTGTATAACCTGACTCAGAAAGCAAGAAGACATCACCTCTTCCATCATGGTCATTGCCTGACTGTTTTGATTTTTTTATAACCTTCAAACCAAACCCTGTGCCAGTGTGTCACTGTGGAAGCCATTAGTACAGTGCATTCTTTCTTGTCCTCCTCTTCCTACAGGATGTTGTAAAGGTGTAGGATGTTGCTCATCTTGATTTTGCTGTATTTTTGGAAGAGGGTTGTAAGGAGTGAAGTGAATTTTGCTCCCATGATTTTGGAATAATACAGTTGGAAGGGTTGGGTTGTAGAACATGTGATCTCTGCTGGGAGTCTGACGTGATGAGACTCTGTGGAGCTTTGGAATAAAGGATAGATTTTGATGGTAGGGATGATGAAGAGTGCATCTGTAAATTAAAGTGGCCAGTACTATCTTGTCAGTTGGACAATCTCATGAGGTCAACGCTGATATCCTCATGGTCTGGTACAACTACTTTTCATAAGAACACAAGGTAAGTATTAGCAGGAGTATAGAATCATAAACACAAAATAATCTGCAGATGCTGGGGTCAAAGCAACATTCACAACACGCTGGAGGAACTCAGCAGGTTGGGCAGCATCCGTGGAAAAGATCGGTCGACGTTTTGGGCCAGAACCCTTCGTCAGGACTGTAGGGGGAAGGGGCAGAGGTTCATACCAAGACCGGAAGTTGGAGAATTTATGGTATGAACATAGAGTTCTCCAACTTCCGGTAATTCCCTCCCCTCCCTTCCCCTATCCTTATGTCACTCTGCCCCTTCCCCCAGCTGCCTACCACCTCCCTCTTGGTTCCGCCTCCTTCTACCACCCATTGTGTTTTCCCCTATTCTTTCTTCACCTTTCCTGCCTATCACCTCCCTGCTTCCCCTCCCTCATCCCTTTATCTTTCCCCTTACTGGTTTTTCACCTGGAACGTACCAGCCTTCTCCTTCCCACCCTCCCCCCACCTTCTTTATAGGGCCTCTGCCCCTTCCCCCTACAGTCCTGACGAAGGGTTCCGGCCCGAAACGTTGACTGATCGTTTTCACGGATGCTGCCCGACCTGCTGAGTTCCTCCAGCATGTTGTGAGTGTTAGCAGGAGTATGTTATTAGGCCCTTTGTGTCTATGTCACCAATAAATAAATAACAGCTGATCATTTACCTCAATACATGAGGCACAATGGCAAAGCCAGTAGAGCAGGCTGCTTTATAGGTTCAGTCCTGATCTTGAGAGCTGTCAGTCTGTGAATTTCGCACATTCTCCCTGCAGCCAGGTGCATTTCCTCTGGATGCTCCTTTTCCATCCCACAGCCCAAAGACATGTGGATTGGTTGGTTAATTAGCAGCTGTAAATTGCCCTTAATTTGTAGGAGGGTGGATAAATCTGGAGAGAGTCAATGGGAATATGGGTGGTGCTGTGAACACATTTGATAGTAACTGTACCACTACCATGAACAAAATGCTGGAGGAACTCGGCAAGTCAGGCAGCAGCTGTGGAGGGAAATGGATAGTTGATGTTTTGGGTTGAAACCTTTGATCTGAACAAAGAAGTGCAGGGAGGATACCCAGGTGAAGGGGTCTGAGAAGTAACAAAATCACTCAGAGTGTGTGGGATCTTTCCATGGCCATTCCTGTCAAGCTCTGGGGTATATCCAAGGTCTGGGGCTCAGAGATCTCTCCTAGTGATTTCCTCCCACATACATTGCAGAAGGTTCCTTTGTGCCTCCATATTTAAGCCCAACTTATACTTCTGCATCAAATGTACACCGTAGGTACCGCATACCCTACGCTGTAGGGTGGCATGCACCTCCCCAAAGAAGTAACTCACGCATCGTGGCAACGCCGACAACAACTATGATTGGTTGGCTTGGTAGCATCGCATTTCCTCCTACGCATTTCCGGTTGCTTTTCTCCGCCATGTCTGTACACTGATGCAAAATAAATGTTTGGAAACGATGAACAAAATCGTTAAATCTACCTGCCGACATCTGAAAATATTTGAAATGCATTTCCTTGTCCATGTCTCTCACGAAGAAACTCAACACAGTGGCATAGAAATCCCACCGCCAACTAGCATTTTGGCGGTGAGTTGCAGAGCGACGCAGACACAACTACGCATGCTCGCTACGGCGTAGGGCTATGCAAAAGTGTAAGTCAGGCCTACAGTGTAGCCCATACGCACAAGTATAAATCAGGCTTTAGAAAAGATCCCTCCTCCATTCCCTTTCACAGGGCATTTAGTGCTGGAGAGTCTCAGTGTCTCTCACACTCTCACTCTCTCTCGCACACTCACTCTCTCACACTTTCACTCTCTCTCGCACACTCACTCTCTCACACTCTCACACACACAAAATCATTGAGCCTTTCTTCCATGTTGGCTTCTCTCCCGGGCAGTGCAGGCTGCACGCAGCTGCAGAAAAATTGCATCTAATCAGAGTTTAAGTTCCAAACCTTCAGTTGTCAGTTTCGGTGCCTGCAGGCAGGTTTAAATTATGATAATCATCAATTAGCCTGAAAATTGCATGCTAAATCAAGATTTTCAAACAGGCGTTTCTGATTAGCACAACACCCATTTAGTGCCTGTTTTCACCCTTTAACCAAAATAACTACCTTCCCCTCCAACTCGCCCACCCTTCACCAATCTTCACATAGTTTCTACCAATATTTAACCCTCAGCAAAAGCTGTTTATAATTGGTCAATCTCACTCAAGGAGGGTGGGTAGCTGATCTGAGAATAAGACAGAAATGTGCATTAGAAGTACTCCTTCTGGGTTGCATAAGAGAAATAGATAAGGCGGAAGGGAGAGACTGATCGGTGAGACAGGAAGACAGAATATCTGATTCATCTGAAGAGCAAATTAATCATTCTCTAAGATCAGTACGCTATGCTCAGCTAAAATGCGGAATGTAGTAAAGTATGCTACATGTAACGGCATTCAAAACAGCATTAGAAAACTCCCACATCAAAGAAATTGATCTATAGACTGGTATCAATAGATATAATAAGTTCACCAAATGATGCAAAACATGGTACTTGTTCAGGACCAGTGACTAAGCCAGTAGGAACTTAGTCTGGACCAATGTCACTTCAAAGGTGTGCGGGCACACACATCTTTTACTGCTCGTGCAAAAAGAAATCTACACAGTGCACAAAAAGTTGTCACCTTCTACCTCAATGGCGAATTTGCAAGTGGAAAGAAGTGGCATGATATTTGGAAACTTGACTTTTTACAGCGTAATTTAGCAAGCAAATCACATACGGAGAGCATAAGAAAAGCTCTTAAGTTCTTTTTAACAATGTTTTACTAGCCGTTAAAATGAATACCTCTATGTGTAAAATTCAGTGTACACTTGCTGCTGTCACTGGGCAAAGGACTGCGCAGCGCAAGGTTGCACACACTGGTCTTTACAAATTAGAGGCAACATTGGTCTTAACATCAGCACAAAATATCAAAATCACAAGAAAACCTGCAGATGCTGGAAATCCAAAGCTTTGAAGGGTCTCAGCCCAAAACATCGACTGCTTATTCTTTTCCATAGATGCTGCCTAGCCAGCTGAGTTCCTCCAGCATTTTGTGTGTGTTGCTCAAAATATCAAAACCATATTTTGGCTTCCATTCAGACTTACTTGTAGCAAAACAAAACATTTCACCTGATAATTCTGAAGCAGAATGCTACGACTCAGCTAAAGGATCATTCTGCACTCCAAATACGTGATGTTTTATTCAGACTAATGAGCATAGTATAAATAAAACCCAGAAGATTTCACAGTGTTATTGTACAATTGTGCCATAACTAAATAACATCTGATGAAAATATAGAAAACTTCGCATCTTCAGAGTATGCTTCCTTATTTCAGAAACTATTGCTGAGAATTGTAAATACATTTGGGCAATACAATTAGTAAAATATGTTTGTCTTCACAGTTGAGATAAATGTAATGCACTTAAATAGCACCAATCGACTTAAATTGACATGGGGAGCCTCTGGCTAGATTTATGGATGCATTTGCTGCTATCTATGATAGGCCAGGTCTAGAACTTCGTGGCCCCTCAACACACTGATAGATTCTGTTCTGTTTACCTAATGCAGAGATCAAAAGAAAATTTTATCAGAATCTGCAAACCTTCAGATCACTCCAGCCAGATTCCTGGCAAATGCTCAAGCTTCAATCCTAAAATGAAAAAAGAACAAGAAGAGCAGAAAATAAATCCCCTGCAAGGGTATTATAATTGTGAGATTACGCAAGAGGAAATTACTGGACGGGCACCCGTGGATACTTTGAAGGTGCAGTGGCAGAGCCTGGGGTGTGTGGCGTCTGTTGATTGTCGGTCTGTCCAGCTTTGCAGGCCTTTGGGTCACAAACCCATTAAGACCGCAACTTAACAACCTCAAGTTGAAACAGCATCCCCTTGTCTTTTTAAGGATGTAATTACTTTTTTTGGAAGGAGGAAAGCAGATATTCTTATGCGTATTTTATATGCATGATCTGCTTCAACCTGCCTAGATCTAAACTATTAATGAATTAATGCTTTAGAGGTTCCATATGGCAACTGGCACCAGACAAAAGGAAGTTGGAAAAGGAGGCTAATTAATTAGGATGCATTCCTGCGAATGTTCACACTGTGTTATTAGTGT
Source organism: Mobula birostris (assembly GCF_030028105.1). NCBI lineage: Eukaryota > Metazoa > Chordata > Chondrichthyes > Myliobatiformes > Myliobatidae > Mobula > Mobula birostris. Next base: position 156,897,606 of record NC_092373.1, read on the forward strand.
TGATAATGTTGTGCTGGGTGTTTCTTGTTATGGTATTTCAGAAAACTATTACAGAATATTATTGTTTCCAGTTTGTGAATTAAGAGAGAGGTAATACTTTGACAAACATTCAGTCGATATATGGTGAAAATGATATTGGCAGGCTGCATCACAGCCTGGTACGGAAACACTGATATCCTTGATCAGAAAATCCTACAAAAAGCAGTGTATACAGCTCAGTCCATCCCGGGTACAGCCCTCCCCTCCATTGAGCACACCTACACAGAGCACTGGCACGGGAAAGCAGCATCCATCATCAGGGACTCCCACCACACAGATCATGCTCTCTTCTTTTTGCTGCCATAAGGAAGAAGGTACATGAGCCTCAGGATTCAACCCATCAGGTTCAGGGACAGTTATTGACCCTCATTTATCAGGCTCTTGAACCAGTAGTGGGGTAACTTCCCATTCAACTTTACTTGCCCCATCACTGATCTGTAACTACAAACTATGGACTCACTTTCAAGGACTCTTCATCTCATGTTCTTGTTATTTATTGCTTATTAATTTATTTTACCCCTTTTGTGTTTGCACATTTTGTAGTCTTTTGCACATTGGCTGTTTATACACCCTGTTGGGTGCGGTCTATTATGGTCTTGAATTTACTGAGTATTCCCACAAGAAAACTAATCTCAGGGTGGTATATGGTGACATATATGTACTTTGATAATAAATTTACTTTGAACTTTGAGATAGGCATCAAGTGATTCAAATGCCATGCTTTAAAAGAATTGATTGAAGTGGAAAGTTCAAATAGGTGGTTGTGCTTTTTTTAAAAAAATGGCCCAGCTTCATTGCAAGCAAGCACTACATTCCATTCAGATGTTTAAATTCAGATTCATATTCATTTATTTATTACAGGTACATTGAAACACAGTGAAATGTGTCATTTGCATTAATGATCAATATAAGCCAGGAATGTGCTGGGGACAGCCCACAAGTGGGGCCACACATTCCAGCACTAGCACAGCATGCCCACAGTGTTCAGCAGAACCAAACAAACAACAACAATAACACAACAACAGCAACATTACAACAGCAAAACAAGCCCCTTTCCTCCTTCCCACCCACTCGCAGAGACAGACCTCTAAAACCCAGGACAGGACTCATGGACTTTGGCCTCAGGCTTCCCCAGTGGTCTTGCAGACATCAGGCCTCCAATGTTAGGACATGTAGGCCCAGGGCTTCAAACATCAGGCCTCAACTTACGAACTTGCCAACTTTGGTCTTTAGCCTTTGGGTTAGGGTTTAACCTTCAGCACCAACTCCAGAATTTGCCGATCATTGGACCCTGATCTCAGGCCTCGAACTTTGGACTCACAAGGACCTGAGAGGTCACCAACTCTGCATGGACCTCTGATATCAGGACCCACTGACCTGGGGAAAATCAACATCCTGAGGACTCAACCACTCACTGCCTCCTACCAATCAGCCAATGATCTAACTACGTTAGTAACTTCCCTGTAATACCATGGGTTCTTAACTTCATAAGCAAATACCAAAGATGCAGAAGGACTTAGACAGATTAGGAGAATGGGAAAGAAAGTGGCAGATGAAATACAATATTGGAAAATGCATGGTCATGCACTTTTGTGGTAGAAATAAATGTGCGGACTATTTTCTAAATGGGTAGGAAATCCAAAAATCTGAGATCCAAGGGACTTGGGAGTTCATGTGCAGAACACCTTAAAAGTTAACTTGCAGGTCAAGTCGGTGATGAGGAAGGCAAATGCCACGTTAGCATTCATTTCAAGAGGTCTAGAATACAAGAGCAAGGATGTGAAGCTGAGGCTTTATAAGGCACTGGTGAGGCCTCACCTTGAGTATTGTGAACAGTTTTGGGCCCCTCATCTTAGAAAAGATGCGCTGGCATTGGAGAGGGTCCAGAGGAGTTTCACAGCGATGATTCCAGGAATGAAAGGGTTATCAAACGAGAAACGTTTGATGGCTCTGGATCTGTACTTGCTGGAATTCAGAAGGATGGGGAGGGTGGGGGATCTCATTAAAGCCTTTCAAATGTTGAAAAGCCTAGACAGAGTAAATGTGGAAAGGATGTTTCCCATGGTGGGAGAGTCTAGGTCAAGAGGGCACAGCCTCGGGATAGAGGGGCACCCTTTAAAAGCAGAGATGCAGAGAAATTTCTTTAGCCAGAGGGTGGTGAATTTGTGGAATTTGTTGCCACAGTCAGCTGTGGAGGCCAGGTCATTGGGTGTATTTAAGGCAGAGCTTGATAGGTTCTTGATTGGACACGGCATCAAAGGTTACGGGGAGAAGGCCGGGAACTGGGGTTGAGGAGGAGAAGAAAAAAAGGATCGTTCATGATTAAATGGCGGAGCAGACTGAATGGGCCAGATGGCCTAATTCTGTTCCTATGTCTTAGGGTCTAGACAAGCCACCAAACCATTCACAGGTGCTCTCTGCAGAATTTGCACCCCACATCCATTCCAATGTTACTCTACGCGTCCCGTTGTGGTGCAGCATTGAGGAAACAATATACAGCATTTAGTTGTGTGCAATAGGATCACTACTCAACAGTGGCTACAAGTTTTAGAAACACAGGAGACTGCAGATTCTAGTATCTGGAGCAAAAGCAGACCGATGGGTCTGCTGGATGTGTAGGCCAGTGGAGTGAAAGATAAGGGCAAAGGGACCTCTATCCCGGTTCTGACTTGGGTGGGTGGTGCGGGGGGGATGCGGTTAGTGAGGGCAGAAGTACCTGTTCCTGAAGCCTTCCACTCCAAGACATTTGAGATGTTCTTTTCCAGGAAACGCAGCTCCCCATCCCCACATCATTCTTTAACATTTCCACCAGCTACATGATAAGCCCACCACCAGCTACATTTTCCAACACTTTTTTGCTTATGGCAGGGATCACTCTGTCCATGACTGCCTGGCTCACTCATCCCTCCTCAGCAATCCATCCACCCCCAGGCACCTTACCCTACAACCACAGGTGTAACAATTGTCCCTACACCTCCTCCCTCCCCGCCATCTAGTGACCTAAACAGCCCTTCCAAGCAAGGCAGAGATCGACATGCATCGCCACTAAACTTGTCTATTGCTCTTGGTGCTTTACATCCATGACACCAAGTGCAGACTAGGTACCCACTTTACTGAGCACCTCACTCCTTCCGACAGGCCTTCGTGCCTGGTTGCCAGCCGTTTTAATTTCTTTTCCCATTCCCACACTGAGCCATCTTGTCCTTGGATTCCTCCAGTGGCCGGGTGAGGCCAAAATTAGAACTAGAGGAATGGCGCCTCAGTATTCTACCTAGGTACTCCACTACCTGACAGGATGAACATTGAATTCTACATATACAGGTCATCGCTCCCCCCCTTGGTCTTTTCTTTCTCCTGTGGTCTACCCAGCTCCTCCAACAACCACCCTCTGGCCCCCACCCCCATCACCCAGTTTCCCCTCCTCCACCTACTCCATCTGACATCTTCTCCTAGGTTCCCTCCCCTAATTATTGCTATCTGCTCAACCCAATCGCTTTATTTAGCTCCAAGTTCCACCTTCTTTTCCTATCAGATTTCATAGCCACCTATCTCCTCTCTGCCTCTGTAACTATTTCTAACCATCTCTCCTCCATCTGCCAATCATTCCTCCTCACCTCAATTCACCTATCACTTGATCGCTCTTGCCCCATCCATTCCCCTCACATCCTTAAACTGGCCATCTCCTCTATACCTTTCAGATAAGGATGTCAACCCGAAATGTCAACTATCCATTTCCTTCCACAGAAGTTTCCTGACCTGCTGAGCTCTTCCAGCAGTTTGGTTATTTGCTACATTTGGTTATTTACACTATTTCTTATAATAAATACAACACAGATAAAAAGTATTCAATTGTACAGAACTGCTTTTCACTGAATAGTGAAGTACTAGTCTTGCAACATATCAGTGACCCAGGCTCTTGCACCAAGTTAGGTAGCGAATGCTTCTTAAATTAATCTTTATTATGCTCCTTTGTTGTGTGAAGCAACATAAACACTGAACACATTATGATCGCATTTACAATTGTACTTCAAAGGCCTTCCCCTTACATCAAAGGGAAAAAAATTCTTTCAAAAATAATGCTAAATAAATGTTTTGGATTGATAATGACTGCTGTAGCCTCATTATATACCATGCATAGAAACATGATGCACTAAGTATTTGAGCCCCGGACTACAAAGATAATGGAGAGAAACCACAGGCCTAAAGTTGCTGCACACATTAATGAAATAATTGGGTTGGAACAAGTAGTAGTTAGTCATGCAAATGAAGAAATTCAGTTACTGCAGAATTCGTTTAAAACACCATGGGAAAATTTGGGTGGCGAGGAGGAGATAGATCTCTACCAAAGGTGGTGTAAGGTGCTCATTCCCTCCTGTAGCCTGCAGGTCACCCTTGAACAAGGTGTAGCACCCATTTAGCACCACCCCCACCCAATCAGGGTCACCTGAAGTCATGGAAGCAGGTAGCGGATGGTCATATGAGCAGCTGGTGTATATCACAAGTCCTGGTTATGCGACCGCTGACACCAGACAATCTCTGAAGAGTATTGATAATGGCTAGGGTCATGTGTCTTGTAAAGACAATGCCCAGAAGAAGGTAATGCCAAACCACTTCTGTAGAAAAATTAGTCAAGAACAGTGATGGTCATGGAGACCATGATTGCCCATGTCATATAACGCAGCACAAAATAATGACGATTGGAAACATGGGTTGGTTTGCAGCATTACAAAACCTTCTACCTCAATTTCAGCTTTGCAAGGAACTGTTAAATTGCTACATAACATGAAAAAATCTATTATGTTAGCTACAAAATCTGAAAAAGGGATAATTGCAATTAGTGAGTCTTGGTTGCAGGAGGGGCAGCACTGGCAGCTTAATGTTCCGGGGTTCTGTTGTTTCAGATGTGATAGAGGGGGAAGGATGAAAGGGGGAGGAGTGGCATTACTAGTCAGGGAAAATATCACAGCTGTGTGTAGACAGGACAGCCCAGAGAGCTTGTCTACAGAGGCCATATGACTGGAGCTGAGGAACGGGAAAGGTGTGACCACACTAATAGGGTTGTATCTTAGACTGCCCAATAGTCAGAGAGAATTGGAGGAGCAAATCTGTAGAGAGATAGCAGACCGATGTAAGAAACAGAAAGTTGTAATAGTAGGGGATTTTAACTTTTCACGTTTTGACTGGGACTCCCACGCTGTGAAAGGGATAGATGACTTGGACTTTGTGAAATGTGTTCAGGAAAGTTTTCTAAATCAATATATATAGAGGTACCTACAAGAGAGGATGCAATACTTGGTCTCCTATTTTGGAACGAGACAGGTCAGGTGACAGAAGTATGTGCAGGCGAACATTTTGGGTCCAGTGACAATAATATCATTAGTTTCAAGTTAATTATGGATAAAGATAGGTCTGGTCCTTGAGTTGAGGTTCTAAATTGGAGAAGAGCCAATTTTGTGGAAATGAGAAAGGATCTAGGAAGAGTGATTGGGATAAGTTGTTTTCTGACAAGGATGTGTTCAGTAAGTGGAAGGCCTTCAAAGGCGAAATTTTGAGAGTGCAGAGTTTGCATGTTCCTGCCAGGATTAAAGGCAAAGTTAACAGGCATAGGGAACCTTGGTTTTCAAGGGATATTGGCGATCTGGTTAAGAAAAAGGGAGAGGTGTATGGCAGGTATAGGAAACAGAGAACAAATTAGGTACTTGAAGAGTGTGGAAAATGTAAGAAAATACTGAAGAAGGAAATCAGGAAGGCAAAAAGAAGACATGAGGTTGCTTTGGCAGATAAAGCGAAGGTAAACCCACAAGTATATTAAGAGTAAAAGGATAATAAGGGACAAAATTGGTCCACTAGAAGATTAGAGCAGTCGTCTATGTGTGGAGCCTCATGAGGTGGGGGAGATCTTAAACAGTTTTTTTGCATCAGTATTTACTCAGGGAACTGGCATAGCGTATATGGAAGGAAGGGAAACAAGCAGTAGTGTCATGGAACATATAAAGGGGAGGAGGTGCTTGCTGCCTTACAGCGAATAAAGGTAGATAAATCCCCCGGGCCTCACATGATATTTCCTCGGAACTTGAGAGAGACTAATATAGAAATTGCAGGGGCCCTGGCAGAAATATTTAAAATATCTTAGCCACAGCTGTGGTTCCAGATGATTGGAGGGTAGCTCATGTTGTTCTGTTGTTTAAAAAAGGCTCCAAAAGTAAACAAGGTAATTACAGGCCGGTGAGCCTGACATCAGTAGTAGGTAAATTATTGGAAGGTGTTCTGAGAGATCAGATATACAAGTATTTGGACAGCCAAGGGCTGATTAAGGATAGTCAGCATGGCTTTGTGTGTGGTAGATCGTGTTTAACGAACCTTGTAGACTTTTTCGAGGGAGTTACCAAAAAAGTAGATGAAGGAAGGGCTGTGGATGTTATCTATGTGGACTTTAGTAAGGCCTTTGATAAGGTCCCACATGGGAGGTTAGTTCAGAAGGTTCAGACACTAGGTATCCATGGAGAGGTTGTAAACTGGGTTTGAAATTGGCTGTGTGGGAGAAGACAGAGAGTGGTAGTGGATGATTGCTTATCAGACTGGAGGCCTGTGACTAGTGGTGTGCCTCAGAGACCTGTGCTGGGACCATTGTTGTTTGTTGTCTATATCAATGATCTAGATGATAATGTAGTAAATTGGATCAGCAAGTTTGCTGATGACACTAAGATTGGAAGCATTGTGGACAGCGAGGAAGGCTTTCAAAGCTTGCAGAGGGATCTGGACCAACAGGAAAAATGGGCCAGAAAATGGCAGATGGAATTTAATACAGACAAGTGTGAGGTGTTGCATTTTGGAAGGACAAATTAAGGTAGGACATACACAGTAAATGGTAGGGCACTGAGGAATGTGGAGGAACAAAGGGATCTGGGAGTTCAGATACATAATTCCCTGAAAGTGGCGTCACAGGTAGACAGGGTTGTAAAGAAGGCTTTTGGCATCCTGGCATTCATAAATCAAAGTATTGAGTATAGGAGTTGGGATGTTATGGTGAGGTTGTATAAGACATTGGTGAGACCAAATTTGGAGTATTGTGTGCAGTTCTTGTCACCTAACTATAGGAAGGATATCAGGAAGATTGAAAGAGTACAGAGAAGATTTACTAGGATGTTGCTGGGTCTTCAGGAGTTGAGTTACAGGTTAGGACCTTATTCCTTGGAGCGTAGAAGAATGAGGGGGATTTGATAGAGGTTTACAAAATTATGAGGGGTATACATAGAGTAATTGCAAGTAGGCTCTTTCCACTTAGATTAGGAGAGATAAATACGAGAGGACATGGCTTTAGGGTGAAAGGGGAAAGGTTTAGGAGGAACATTAGGGGGAAGCTTCTTCACTCAGAGAGTGGTGGGAGTGTGGAATGAGCTGCCATCTGATATGGTAAATGCAGGCTCACTCTTAAGTTTTAAGAATAAATTTGATAGATACATGGATAGGAGAAGTCTGGAGGGTTATGGACTGGGTGCGGGTCAATGGGACTAGCGGAATAAAGTTTCGGCACAGACTAGAAGGGCCGAGTGGCCTGTTTTCTGTGCTGTAGTGTTCTATGATTCTATGGTTCTAATTATGGCATATACAAAAGAAAACCTGCAGATGCTGGCAACACACACACAAAACTTTGGAGGAAATCAGCAGGCAAGCAGCACCAATAGAAAAGGGTACAATCGACGTTTCAGAACGAGACTTTTCAGCAGGACTGGAGAAAAAAAGATGTGGAGTGGAGTTAAAAGCTGGGGGGAGGGGAGGGAGATACACAAGTTGATAGGTGAAACTGGGCAGGGGAGGGGTGAAGTAAAGAGCTGGGAAGTAGATTGGTGAAAGAGGTACGGGGCTAGAGAAGGGGGAATCTAATAGGAGGGGATAGAAAGCCTTGGGAGAAAGAAAGGGGGGGAGCTGCACCAGAGATGGGCAGGCAAGGAAGTAAGGTGAGAGAGGGAAAAGGGGATGGGAATGGTGAGATGGGGGGAGGGGGTTGCCATTACCGTAAGTTCAAGTGGTCAATGTTCATGCCATCAGGTTAGTGGTTAACCAGATGGAATACAAGGTGTTATTCCTCCTATCTGAGCATGGCCTCATCATGACAGTAGAGGAGACCATGAATAGACATATCAGCATGAGAAGCAGAATTAAAATGGGTGGACACTGGGAGATCCCTCTTTTTTGGCAGACAGAGCGTAGGTGCCCAGTGAAGCAGTCTCTCCAATATACAGGAAGCCACACAGGGAACACCGGACACAGTAGATGACCCCAACAGATTCACAGGTGAAATGTCACCTCACCTGGAAGGACTGTTTGGGGCCCTGAATAGTAGGATGATGAGGAGGAGATGCAGGGGCAGGTGTAGCACTTGTTCCATTTGCAAGGATAAGTGCCAGGAGGGAGATCAGTGGGGAGGGATGAGTGGACAAGAGAATCGTGTAGGGAGTAATCCCAGCAGAAAGCAGAAAGTGGGGGGAGGGGGGAGGAGGGAAAGATGTGCTTGGTAGTGGGATCCTGTTGGAGGTGCCGAAGTTGCAAGGAAGTATGTGCTGGATGTAGAGGCTGATGGGTTGATAGGTGAAGACAAGAAAAACCCTATCCTTGGTAGGGTGGTGGGAGGATGGGGTGAGAGCAGACATCCATTAAATGGGAGAGATGCAGCTGAGGGCAGCGATGATGAAGAAGCCACTTTCTTTTAAGGAGGATACCTCCTTCATTCTGGAATGTAAAGCCTTATCCTGAGAGCAGATGTAGCAGAAATGGAGAAATTGAGTGAAAGGGATGGCATTTTTGGAAGTAACGGGGTGGGAAGAAGTATAGTTCAGGTAACTGTGAGAGTCCATGGCTTTATAATATCAGTAGATAAGCTGTCTCCAGAGAGAGAGAGAGAGAGATTGAGAAAGAGGAGGGAGGTGTCAGAAAAGGGCCAGGTAAATTTGAGGGCAGATGAAATTGGAGGGAAAGTGGGTGAAGTCGATGAGATCTGCATAGGTGCAGGAAGCAGCACCAATGCAGTTGCCGATGTAGTGAAGGAAAAGTGGGGGACGGCAACCAGTGTAGGCTTGAAATACAGACTGTTTTACGTAGCCAACAAAAAGGCAGGCATAGCCCATGGCTACACCTTTTCTTTGAAGGAAGTGGTAGGAGCCAAAAGAGAAATTATTAAGAGTGAGGACAAGTTCCGCTCCCTCTGGTGCTCCTCCCCACTTTTCTTTCTTCCAGGGCCTTCTGTCCTCTCCTATTAGATTCCCCCCTTCTCCAGTCCTGTATCTCTTTCACCAATCAACTTCTCAGCTCCTTACTTCACCCCTCTCCCTCCTGGTTTCAACTATCACCCCGAGTTTCTCCCTCCCCTCTCCCCACCTTTTAACTCTACTCCTCATCTTTTCTCCCCAGGCCTGCTGAAAGGTCATGGCCTGAAATGTGGGCTGTACTCCTTTCAATAGATGCTGCCTGGCCTGAGTTCCTTCAGTATTTTGTCTGCGTTTCTGCTTCTGCTTGGTACTGCACAAGCACTGCTGGACGGCTGTTATAACGCACAGTCAGTGTGAATGGCATGGGAGTTAAATTGTAAAGTAAGCTTTTTTTGACTAGATTCCCTAAATCGATTTAATTCAGTCTATCTTTAAAAATATTAATGTCAGAAATACTGCACAGGTCTGGCGGCAGAAGATTCCACTCTCTTGTTGATCTTGGGTAGAGGGAGTACTGGTAGCAAATCTTATTGAATGAAGGAGTTTCCAATATGTGAGGTCCAGTTTGCTGTCGAGTTGAACTGACCCTGTGACAAATTTGTATGTTTGATGGAGTGATGTTGTGAACTTCTTTGAAAATGAAAATTAACCGTAGTTTAATACTTCGGTTTTCAAGTGGTTCCCATTGAAGGTTAGAGAACATGTTCGTGACATTGGATTTCTTGCTGTAATCGTTTAACACAAAACGAGCAGCACGATGTTGGATTTTTTCAATGGACTTCTTATTGTTAGCTTGGTGGGGATCCCATATGGCTGTGCAATACTCAAGTTTTGGATGGACAAGTGTCTTATATGTCATGTCCTTGATGAGTTTACTACAGGAGTGGAGGTTTCTTCTCAGGATACCCAGCATTTTATTTGCTGTGGCTGTAATCTGATTGATGTGGCATGCCCAGTTAAGATCCTTGCTAATTTCAACACCAAGATATGGGTGGTGGGTGACTGTTTCAAGAATCTGTCCCTTCATGTTATATGTCGTGTTGATTGGTTTAACTTTGTGACTGACATGCATAGCATAACATTTAGATGAGTTGAAGGACATTTGCCATTGAGAAGCCCATTGACATAATGAATCAATATCGTTTTGCAGCAGCTGAGCATCTTGGTCATTTTTTAGATTATGCAGTCACCTGAAAAAAGTCTGACTTTGGACTTGACTATATTTGGCAAGCCGTTGATGTAAATGAGAAAAAGTAAGGGTCCCAACACAGTCCCCTGGGGCACTCCAGATGTTACTGGAGATTCAGGGGACTCTGCCCCCTCAAGAAGCACACGTTGCTGTCTGTTGGTAAGGAACATGTTTAACCAATGTAGAAGGCTGTTGTTAATATCCACATGTTCAAGCTTACACAGCAATCTCTGGTGAGGGACCGTGTCAAGTGCCTTACTGAGGTCGAGTATGATCAAGTCTGCTTGGCTTCTATTGTCAAGGATCTTTGCTAAGTCATTGATCAACCCTGCAAGTTGCATGGCACAAGGTCTGCCCTGACAGAATCCATGTTAATGGTGAGTAAGGACATTGTGTCTGTCTAGATGGTCCATAATGTGACGGTGAATAATATGTTCAAGAATTTTACAAGGGATGGAAGTGAGTGAAACCAGTCTGTAATTTCCCGGGTTTGTACACTCACTCTTCTTATAAATTGGAACGACATTCACTGTCAACCAATCGCCTGGTAATGTCCCAGTATCAATAGACTTCTGGAATATCTTTGCAAAGCAGCAGCTAGACTGGAAGCACAACTCTTTAGAATCATAACTGGTATTTGATCAGGTCCTGGTACTTTCTTAGGCTGTAATTCCTCGAGAAGCTTCTCAATGCCTGTTAGTTATAATGAGATCTGGCAAGTCTGGGGTATTGCCGGAGTCTAAAGTAGGGAGTTCATTCAAATTTTCCCTTGTAAACACAGAGCAAAACTGCTGGTTAAGTGCCTGTGCTTTCTCTGCAGCAAGAGATACCAATGCGGCCCCCAGATGGCAGAGAACAAATTCCAAAAACTTCTTGCCTTATAGATTTAATAAAGCTCCAGAAGGGTTTGGTGTTGTCACTCTTTAAACTCTCACTTATTACCTCATTAACATATTGATGGTGAGCTTTCCTGGTGTTTCTATCAATAAGTCGGCGCAAGGATTTGAACTTTTGCCAGTGTTTACTATGACCGGATTTCCTAGCTTTATTATAGAGTCTTTGTTTTCTATGTATCGCACGTTGGGTGGACTGGTTTACCTATGGTAAATTGAACCTGGAAGAGCTCATTTTAGAGGGGACATACTTGTCAATTGCTGCTTGAAGGACCTCTTGGAAGTTAAACCAGAGAGTACTAATACTGACCAATGCTAAATTTTCCTTATTTAGTGACTGGTCAAAATCACTAACAAGTTTTGCAATTCCACTAAAATCTGTGTAGCCTGGGGAAAAGTACATACTCAGGACAACAAATACTTTTTCAGGTTTTAACTCCTTTATCTGTTTTAGATGTTTAAGTGCCAGAAGAGGGTCGCAAAACAGAATGAACAAATTTACAACCAGTTCTTGCCGTTACAATCTCAGTTTAACTTTCGATCCACATTCTCGTGTATGGACAGAATTGTGTATGCGGTATAAAAATACCAGAACTAATATGGTAGTGGCAATTCTGAAGGAACACAATACAAGCAACATTAGATTCCCACCTACCCTGCATCTTATACATAACAGCGAAAAATGTAAGTGAATACATCTCATCTAAGATGCACACATGTGCTGAACTTCCGAACAGAGACTAAACATTCACGTTACACGATTGCATGCACAATCAGTCCTGATACAACAAAGTTAGACAAAAGGTACACTTTGGCACAACTTTTACAAGGTATTTGCCTGGTAGTTAAATTACAGGAAGACTGACCTACTTGGATGGTGAGGAACTTTGTATAAGCCACACTACCCAGCGTCAATTTCTTCACTCGTGGAAATCTAGAGCATCCACATGTAAAACATGTCAAATTACCGAAATTCTTGATCCGCCAACAAGCATAAACGAATTCACATGGATATTGTCAATTAATGCTCACCTTTCTTCACCATGCCCAGACTCGGGGAGGAAATCAATTCCAACGCCCCAACAGCATCTTCAACAGAAAACAAAATGGCCTCCCCACTGTCCCACGTGTGCGTAATGACATCATCATCTCCCTTAAAGACAGACAACTATTCTAGCATTACCCGGATGGCTGCCTAAGTACACTTTTAACAATACTGAATAAGATCCGACAGTCATCTGGTTACATCTGCTTTCCTATACAGAAATATTTTCCTTTTGGGGGGTTTAATTAATTTCACAGTAAGCTTTGCATTCACAACAACAACATCATGGTCATTAATCCCTGCAGTGACATGGTGATTCACAACTAAAGCTGGATTTGACACAAAACATAAGTCCAGTATGTTACTTTCTCTAGTTGGATGTCAAACAATTTATGTCAACTTAAAATCAGCTACAATATCAAGCATTATTTTTGGAACTGCTACAAAGCTGCCCCCTTGACAGACAATACTGCTGTCCCAATCCACACTATATATAGGCATCTGTTAGTCTCATGAGACCATGGATTTGCGCCTTGGAAGGTTTCCAGGGCGCAGGCCTGGGCAAGGTTATATGGAAGACCGACAGTTGCAAGTCTCCCCTCTCCATGCCACCGATGTTGTCCAAGGGAAGGGTATTAGGACCCATACAGCTTGGCACCGGTGTCGTTGCAGAGCAATGTGTGGTTAAGTGCCTTGCTCAAGGACACAACATGCTGCCTCAGCCAAGACTCGAACTAGCGACCTTCAGATCACTAACCAAACACCTTATCCACTTGGCCATGAGCCAACACAATCCACACTAGGCAAATTAAAATCTCCAATAAGCCAAATAGATGCTGATTGAGGGATTCTTGAAAGAGACAAATCCAGTTCCTTTAAATAATCAACATCAGATGATGGAGGACGATAAAATGCTCCAACATACACCGGTTTTAGACCTTTAACATGAATACTAATCCACTTTATTTCACAATTTGAATCTAGGGTATTTTCTTCTGTAACTATGTGAGTATTTTTCACTGCAATAAACACTCCACCATGGGTGCTAGATTTCCTGTCTTTCCTAAAAACCTGGAAGTAGAGGGGAAAGATTTCTCCCGAAACAATATCGTTGTTGAGCCATGGCTCAGTACCAACTATTATGTCAGGGTTTTCATCATCAATCAAGGCTTGAAAATTAGCTTTCTTTGCTCTTAAGCTCTGACAATTCATGTTTATAATTTTTAAAGTCTTAAACTTCTTGCCGGTTGCACGTCTTTGTAGATCTACGACTCTTCCCTTTAATTTTAAAGTATGGTGTAGATGCCTTAGTAGGGGATCCAATATCTGGGGGGACATTTAAGTCCAACTCTGACTCTGAGGGATCCCAGGACTGAGATGCAAGTAAATCGAATCTATTATAAGTTTCAATATTATCAACAGTGAAGAGGGAAGAATCGAAGTTGGCAAGACCACAGTTACAACAGGTGTTGTTTAAATATACCACATGTTCTGGCTATTTTTGAGTCTGAATTTGGCATAATTCATACAACATTTATAGTGGGAGAGCCCATGCTTGAATCGACATGAGTTTTAGTGAAATTACCATGTTTTGTTTTGTGGAACTTTTGCATATATCTCAAATTAGGTGTCAATACCCTAAATGGCACATGTCACATATTGGTCACATCGTGAGCAGAACTAGATTGGGCTCATTATAACCAAATTGAGATGGTTGGGAATAAATTATATTCTAATGTGTGAAATGTTGCTAACAGTCCAGTGCTGGCAATTCACCTCCAGTCTGCTTACTGAATCTGGGCTCGGAAACGGGCCATGTCTAATTGCTACATCAATGTGATTTAACGTTGGAATTGATAACTCCCTCCTTGCAACCTTTAATGTGTGAAATAATGATTGGCTGTAAGGTGTCATAAAAGATCTAAAATTAGTCATCATTTAAAACATGACCAGATTGAAATAGCAGCAAAAATGAACAACCTTGGACCAGATGCTCCTGGAATCATGACCAATACTGCATTCTTCACTGAACCCACCAAAAACAACCAATTACTCAAATTATTTCTATACTTGGATCTTGATATGGATTGTATTTCTCCAGATTTTGAAGACTTTCTGAGGGACAGGTCAACATTGACTTCTGTGGTGCAATTTATTTAGTAGTTTAAGTGCAAAGCTGCATCCAGATTTGCTTGTTGACAGCTTTTCCGTGTTTTGTGAGGTTTGCACTGCTCATTAGGGAAAGCCAGAATGGGCCATGAAAAGTCTTTGGCAAGTAGGATTAAAGACATTCTTTACACACATAAAGAGTAAGAGGATACCTAGGGAGGGGGTATAACTACTCAAACATAAAGGGGGGGCGGGGTCATTTGCTTGGATGCGGAGGATGTGAGTGAGGTCTTGAATGAATAGTTCACATCAGTATTTACAAAGGAGAAGGACGCAGACAATGGAGAGATCAGTGCCACGCATATTGATATGCTCCTAATATCTCTTAAAGAGCATTAAGGTGGATATTGATATGCTCCTAATATCTCTTAAAGAGCACTAAGGTGGATATTAATATGCTCCTAATATCTCTTAAAGAGCATTAAAGTGGATAAGTCTCCAGGGCCTGATGGAATATACCTCAGGTTGTTTAAAGATGTAAAGGAAGAGATTGCTGGGGCCTTGTACAATATCTTTGAGAGGTCCTGGAGGAATGGCAAGTACCTAATGTTGCTCCATTATTCAAGAAGACAACCAGGGATAATCCTGGAACTATAGACCAGCGAGTCTCACGTTAGTGTTAGGGAAGTTATTGGACAGCATTCTTAGGCATAGGATTTATAAGCATTTGGACAACCACAGCCTAATCAAGGAAAACCAGCATGGCTTTGTACAGGACAAGATATCTTACAAACCTAATTGAATCTTTAACAAGGGGACGAGGATGACTGATGAAGGTAGAGTTGTGGATGTTGTCTGCATGGAATTTAGAGAGGCATTTGAGAAAGTCCCTCATGGAAGGCTCATCCCAAAGATTAAGGTGCATGAGATCCATGGCCAATTGTCCATTTGGATTCTGAACTGGCTTGCTCATAGAAGACAGAGGTCTGTGATCAGTGGAGTTCCACAGGGATCTGTACTAGGAACTCTGCTGTTTGTGATGTACATAAATGACTTGGATGATAATGTCTTTGGGTGGATTACTAAGTTTGTTGATGATACAAAGATTGGTGGTGCTGTGGATAGCATAGAGGACTGGGCAAAGAATACAGCGGGATATAGATCAGTTGTAAATATGAGCGGAGAAATGGCAGAAGGAGTTTAACCTAGTCCAATGTGAAGTGTTGACCTTGGAAGGTCAAATGTAAAGAGACAGTACACTACTAAGGACAAGATCATTAATAGTGTTGAGCAGAGGGACCTTGGGTTGACAGGGCACTAAGTCAGCATATGGCACACTTGCCTTTTTTAGTCAAGACATTGTGTTGAAAAGTCAGGAAGTTATGTTGCAGCTTTATAAAGCCTTAGTTAGGCTGCATCTAGAGTACAGTACTGTAAACAGTCTGGTCACCCCATTATTGGAAGGATGTTGCAGCTTTGGAGAGGATGCAGAAGAGGTTTACCAGGATGCTGCCTGGTTTAGTGGGCATGTGCTATCAGGAGAGGGTGAGGAGATATCTGGTGGAGGTTTGCAAGATTATGGTCTTATGGTCAAAGGTTATGAGAAGCATAGACAGTAGTAAGGCAGTATTACTTTCCCAGGGTTGAAATATCTAATGCCAGAGGGTAAAGTGAAACGGGGACACATCTTTTTCCCTTATTATGGAGAGAGAGAGCCTGTAGTGTATCAAATTACCAGGTGAACGAGTATTTGTTGTACTGCAAGTCTATGCCTTTATTGATGTTTTACTGCACACTTGAGTGCTCAGTGGAGGGCACCGATTTTTTTTTGCTGGTGTGGTGGGGGGGGTTTGTTGCCTTGCTGCTGCTTATGCATGGGAGGGGGGTGCTAGGGGGGTTTTGGGGTTCTAACATTTAATTGTCATTCATTCTTTCGGGCATTGTGGATGTTTGCGAAGAAAAAGAGTTTCAGGATTTATATAGTATACATTTCTGACATTAAATGTACCTATTGAAACCTATTTAAGGTGAGAAGGGGTATTTTCAAAAAAGAGATATGAGGGGCAAATTCTTCTTCTATTTTACAGAGTTATCGGTTACTGGAATGAGCTGCCTGGGATAGAGGCAAATACATTAGTGCCTCTTAAGAGACAGTTAAATAGGCACATGATTGCAGAAAAACAATGGAATGGTATGGACATTGTATAAGCAGAAGAGATTAATTTAGTTGGCCATTTGATTATGAATTTAATTGGTTCAGCACAACATTGTGGGCTGAAGGATCTATTCGTGTGCTGTACTGTTCTAAGTTCCGTTGTTGGATAATGAGCAGCAAGTTCAATGAAATGAGCTACCAGGGCAAGTGGTTGGCGAAGGTACAACAACAATTTACAGAAGATAGTTAGACAGGTACATGGATAGGACAAAGTATAGAAGGATAACTGTCAAACACGGGCAAATAAGACTAGCTTGGATGGGCATTTGGTTGGTAGGAACCAGTTCAATTGAAGAGCCTTTTTTCCATGCCGTTTGACTCTATAACACTATGCCTGCCATTGTTGATCAGTTGGGAACATGTATGAGTGCAAATCTAGAAGTGATAAGAAATGTGTATGAAGGATAGCAAGCATTTGATCATTTTGGTCCAAGACATAACAAGTAAAAATTTTTGGAAGATGAGTGGTGGGATTTTTATTAACTATAGCATTGTGTGAAGTAAAATTATAGTTGTTAAGAATTTGATATTGACACTGCATGAGGCAACATCTTTTGGTACTGCATACAGGTCATTAAGGGTTACTGTTATAAAGTTTGAATGTACTTTCCTCTTACTTCACCATGAACCTGAAGGACTTCCTGCACCTCTCCAATTATGGAATCTCTTTTCTCCTAATTATCCACTATGATAACCAGAGACTCACCTTACTGTCAAGCTGCTCATTCTCTTCCATGGGTCACCAATTAATCTTCCAAATTCTACGGACGGAATTCCACCAGTGGTTGCAGACAATGAGCAATTTTGAAAGTGCAAGGTAAATTTTAATTGGCACAACTTAGTGTTACCCCACACAGAATGCTCATCATAAACATGAACTAAGGCAACAGCTGATTTCCAGTGGTATCTAATTAATTTCTCTATTTGCATGCAGATCTAGTCACCTTTAATGGATTGAAAGTATTATATCTATTCTTAAAAGAACTAGATTTGAATCATGCCTCTAGATATCATCACCCTGTTTACAAAGTATGGTACTCTAGGAGTATATGGCTAACATGATTCTTAATCTGCTCTTCATAGAGGTTTCAACAAAATACGTTTAGGAGCCTAAAAGTCTTGGGAGTAATTGAGGTTTTGAATGAAACTGTAAAATGGACAAATTGGCATTTATTCTAATTTTTATTGGCTTAGAAAAGAAAAAAAACAAGCTTGATTTTTAACTGGGACTGAATTGCTATTGTTCACTTTGCAATCCAATATCGCTCTTTCCCTATTGGCAATACGGATCCGCCAAAAATTAGTAATCAAAGAAAAGATTAAAGAAAGATAAGCTTTATTTGTAACATGTGCATCAAAGCATATAAGGAGCGGAGTCTCTTGGGGCACTAGATGGAGTAAGTTGAATTTGGCTTCGCTCCATTCATTTTTCAGTCGTTTTACCACCCTTTTACTATCTATATTAAAGTGTTTATAACGCTTTTATATGCTTGAATATTGATTTTTAATCGTTGGAAATGAGTACCAGAGGGAAAAAGGCATTAGCCAAAGACAAGGAAGCCAGTAATGGAAATGGAAGGAAAGAAGGTGACTCTCAACAGGCTAAGTCTCAACTCACTTTGGAGGCTATGTCGAAGCTCCTGGATGATAAATTTGATACAAGATTTTCTAATTTAGAAGTATTGTTAAAGGAGATCGAAAGTAGACTGGGAGCACTTAAGCGAGAGTGTGAAAAACAACGGCAAACTCCCGAACTCAATGAAGCTGGTAGACAGAGAGACCACAAGCTAGATTTGTTGGAAAAGAAATTAACTTTGACCAGTCAAACACTGGAACAATATAAAGCGAAGGTTATCGACCTGAAAAATCGCAGTCATAGACAGAATTTGCAAATAATAGGACTCCGTGAAGACGTTGAGAGTGGTAACCTAAATTTTTTTCTCAATTTTTAATGGACGTGTTTGACTCTGAAGTTTTTTCGATTTCCCCTATACTTGATCACACCCACCGGGCCTTAAGAACAAAACCCTCTAAAGAACTGAAACCTCGACATGTAATACTCCGATTCCACTATGTACATAGCAAGGAGCATTTAGTTTGAATTGCCCGTTGGAAAGGGGTTATTGAATATCGAGACCTCAAGTTTCATTTGGTCAAAGATTACAATCCTGAGGTAATGCAAGAAAGATCACTTTTTAAACTGGTGATGTCTGAGCTCTATCAAAGAATGTTCCAACCAGTTCTGCTATTTCCAGCTCACCTAAGGGTTGTTCTACCTGATAATTCACATAAATGGTTTAAATCCATGGACGAAGCTCATCAATTCTTTAACGATCAACGTTCGATCTTCTAATAAATTTACTGCTTTTTCATGTGTGTATTCATTTGGTTTATAAATTAATAACCAGTTAATAGATTTGGACTTTTAAAGTTTGAAGAATTTTGCCCTTGGTTTGATAATGCACGTACTTTGTTTTGGAGTATGGATATAAGTTCCTTTTTTTCTCCCTTTATTATTTTATTTTATTATTTTCAATTGTTTGTTTTTGAAAATAATTAAGAATCTGATTTGGTGATTGTTTTTTTTCTTGAAATATTAATAAGATTGTATTCCGTTTCACTTTCCAAGACCTAGCCTTTCAAAATGTTTTGCAAACAGCTGTTTTTTTTATGGCAATCTCTTCTCAATGTTTTGACTGTGGGTAGAGTTTTGAATTCTATACTATTTTGGAAACTTGCCTACAAGAGAGATGGGGGTAGAGAAGTGTCTAAATGGCTGTCTATTGACCAGTTTTTTGGCTTTTGTAGATGGGGGTGAGGCTATTTTTAGTTTAGTTTTTTCCATCTGGGCTGATTTGAAACTACAAATATGTCTGAATTGTCATAACTTCCGGTTCCTCTTTAAACTTTTTTCCCTCTTCCTGATTCATGAGTTTCCTATGCAGTGAGGTTAACTCTTTACACAGCATATGGTTTAATCGAGTACAATGGATAATATTATTAACTTTGTATCATGGAACACGAATGGTTTGAATCATCCGATTAAACGGAAGAAGGTTTTTAAAGTTTTTCATAGATTGAATGCTTAGATTATCTTTGACCGGGAGACTCATGTAAGGAAGGAGGATAATCAGTTTTTTTTAAAGTTTTGGAAAAAATAACAGCTTCACTGCAATTCACAGGCTAAGGTGAAAGAATTCTACATTTTTATAGATTCCTCGATTTCATTTGTTCACTATGAAACAATTTCAGACCCGAATGGTAGATATCTGTTCATTACTGGTTTACTCTATAACCAAAAAGTTGCTATGATTAATATCTATGCACCAAATACCGATTATCCTGAATTCTTTAAGCACTTATTTGTATCTCTTCCTAATTTAAATGACTATACGTTGATAATGGGCGGAGATTTTAACTGTTGCCTGAATCCCTCAATGGACAGGTCTGCACTCAGTCAGGTACTTCCAAACAAATCCGCTATTTTTATTAATTCCTTTTTAGTTGATTCCAGAATTTTAGAAGTTTGGAGGTTTTTATATCCTAATGATAAAGAGTTCTCATTCTTTTTTCATGTATATCATAGTTACTCTAGAATTGATTACTTCTTTATTGACTCTCGATTAGTTTCCATCTATTACTGCCTGTGAGTATGATGCAATTGCCAGCTCTGATCATGCGCCCCTGAAACTATCAATCAAATTAACTGATGTAACTTTCAGTGCTAGACAACGGCAGTTCAAGTCTACTCTGCTTCAGGACTTAAATTCTGTAAACTTTATTAAAGAACACATTGCCTTTTTCTTCTCAAATAATTTACAGAAGAAATTTCCAGTGGGATATTATGGACACTTTTAAGCATATATCCATAGGCAAATTATTTTATATTCTGCTGTATTGAAAAACGAATTAATAATGAAATACATACATTGGTTGATAAGATTAAAGAAATTGATAAAAAATATTCTGCTGCTCCTAATTTGGAGCTTTACAAAAAGAGAGTTGAACTTCAGATGCAACACAGTTTGTAATTAACATCCCCAATTGAAAATCAATTACTTAAAACTAAGAGTTAATTTTAAGTACATGGTGATAAATCAGGTAAATTACTGGCCAAACAATTGAAAGCTGCTTCGGCTAAACGTCAGATTATTAAAGTTCATAAACGGGATGGTACTTTGACAGTTGACCACGACGAAATTAATAAATCTTTTCAAGAATTCTCTACCTCTTTATACCAATCTGAATTTCCTGACGATTCTACCATAATGCATGAATTTTTAAGTAAATTGAATATTCTGAAATTACCACTTAATGAATGTTTAACATTAGATGCACCCATTACAGAAGAAACAAATAAAGCAATTTCGTCGATGAATTCTGGTAAAGCACCCAGCCTGGATGGGTACACAGTAGAATTTTAAAAATCTTCTTCAAGTCTACTTTCTCCTTGGTTATGTAAAATTTTTAAGGATGCCTTATTTGTGGGTAAATTACCACAATCTTTTTATGAAGTGTCTATTTCTTTAATTCCTAAAAAAGATAAAGACTTTACTGAATGTGCATCATATAGACCTATATCCTTGTTAAATGTGGACTCCAAAATTTTTTCCAAAATATTAGCAATTAGATTGGAAAATGTATTGCCATAAATTATCTCTGATGACCAGAAAGGATTTATTAAAAATTGTTATTCATGTTTTAATGTTAGGAGGTTGATAACCATTGTATATACTTCTTCATCTAAAACTCCAAAATGTGTTATTTCGCTTAACGCCGAGAAGGCATTTGATAGAGTTGAATGGGAATATTTATTTAACATCCTTGAAAAATTCAATTTTAGCCCAAAATTTATATCTTGGATTAAATTGATATATCATATACCTTTGGCTTCTGCACTTACTAATAATCAGAGATCCCCCCTTTATTTTAGGCTTTTTCGAGGTACTAGACAGGGCTGTCCTTTAAGCCCTTTATTATTTGATATTGCATTGGAGCCCTTGGCAATCACTCTTCATGATTCATCCAATATATTTGGCTTTATTCGTGGGAATGAAATGCATAAGGCAGTGGTCCCCAACCATCAGGCCGCGGACCGGTACCAGGCCACAAAGCATGTGCTACCAGGCTGCGAGGAAACAATATGATTTGGCGATATGAAATGATATGAGTCAGCTGCACCTTTCCTCATTCCCCGTCACATACTGTTGAACTTGAACAAAATTACTAAGAAGCATAAGGATCTATTTAAAGTTAACTTTTTACCCTTAATTGATCATGTTAAACAACTGCTTACTAAATGGTCCCCATTGTGCCCATCATTGATTGGTCAAATCAATGCTATTAAGGTGATTATTTTATCTAAATTTCTGTATCTATTTCTGGCATTACCAATCTTCATCTCAAAATCCTTTTTTGATATTATTGATTCTAAAATTTCTTCATATATATGGCAGAATAAAAATCCTAGATTGACAAAGAAATATTTGCAGAAATCAAAAAAGGATGGTGGTTTGGTATTGCTGAACTTTCGATTCTATTATTGGGCAATTAATATTCGATATCTAACATTCTGGACACAAGATTTGGATGAAATTCAGTGTCCATGATGGGTGAACCTCGAGTGTGAGTCTGTACAGGGGTTCTCATTGGCTTCTATTTTAGGGGCTTTGATTCCCCTTGCACTTACTAAACTCAATAAACAAAGAATTAATCCAACAATTAAACATACAATACGAATATGGTTTCAATTTTGTAAATTTTTTGGATTGAATAAATTTATCCTATCAAGTACTACTATATCCAATTCTTTCTTCCAACCATCCAGAACTGATCAAGCTTTTCTTTTATGGAAAACGAAGGGAATAATATGTTTTCATGATTTATTCATGGATAATTGTCTCATGGCCTTTGTACAGTTGTCTAATAAATAAAACTTGCCTAGATCACATTTTTTCAGATATTTACAGATAAGAAATTTTTTGAAGGTTATTTTACCTACTTTTCCGATATCATATCAAACTGAAATTACAGAAAATGTTTTAGGTTTAAACCCCTATCAGAAGAGCTTAATAGCAATTGTTTATGATTTAACGATGAAAATACATTTAAGTATGTCTGATAAAATTAAGAATTAATGAGAAAGAGAACTTCAGGTATCTTTACCCATAGAGAAATGGGAGAAAATTCTCCAACTAGTTAACACTTCTTCAATGTGTGCTAGACACGCTTTGATACAATTTAAGGTGGTTCATAAGGCCATATGTCTAAGGATAAATTAGTTTGTTTTTATGGTCATATAAATCCTGTCTGTGACAGATGTAATTCTGAGGTAGCTTCCATGACACAAATGTTCTGGTCTTGCCCTCTTTTGGAAAAATATTGGAAATACATTTTTGATATTATTTCAGTAGTTTTGCGTATTGTTTTACAACCTCATCCTATTACTGCAATTTTTGGACTACCAATGATAGGCTTTAGTCATTTATCCCCTTCAGCTTGCTGTTTGCTTGCATTTGTTACATTAATAGCCAGAAGATCCATTTTATTTAAATGGAAAGATTCTAATCCCCTTACTACATTTCAATGATTTTCCCAAACTTTAATATGTTTAAACTTGGAAAAAATTAGGAGTGGTACCACTGATCCTTGGGTTAAGTTTGAAGAAACTTGGAGGCCATTTATTCAACAATTTCATATGATGTAAGCTGACTTCTTCTGAATCCTTTCAATAACTTTTTGTTTGTGTATAGAGGAGCAGAGTTAATGACAAATAATGATTTTAACTGATGAAATATGGCAGCACAGTCTTTGTTTTGTTTTCTTTTGTTTTGCTTTTTCTTAGTATAGGGGTAAAAACTTTTTAAAATCTTTTTCATGTTCAGTTATTAAGAGATTGGGAGATTTAAATTAAATATGTTACTCGGAGTCTGTGTCTGTATACATTAACTGTTATTAATGTAATCCCAATCTCTTTGTATTATCTTCATTATGTTTATCTATTTGAAACTCATTAAAAAAGATTGAAAAAAAAGAGAACACACAAGGAAATGCATCCTTTGCACCAAAATATGCTGGACAGCCATAAGTGTCACCATGCTTCCGGCGCCAACATAGAAAACAGCAATTTGGTAATCCTAAATTCTAGTCTTTAGAAAGTGGGAGGAAACCAGAGCACCCAGAACAAACTCACAACATCATAGGGTCAGTATAATGCATGGATCCGTTTCTTTCAGTGCAATGACTCCCCTTAGCATTAATCATTGACATGGGCATGGATTTGTTGCACTCTCTACAAAGTGAATATACCAGTTAACCTCTCCTTTGAGTGCATGCTTTTATTTATTTGATATGTAGTTGTACAGATACAACAAATTGGCGACAAAGTACAAAGCTGAATGTCAGTGAATATTACCAACTGCATCAACAGTTATGAGACAACAGAATTTGGAGGAAGGGAGACAGTGAAAGGAAAGAGTGAACCAGTACAGAGAAGGCAGTCACGGATGCTAGAAAAGGGTGCATGAGTAACAGTGCACAGTGGGGGACACACAACTAGCGAAGCTAAAGTAAAAATACATGATGATGGCTTTAGTTGGGAAGGATGATGAAAGTGATAGTCCTAATGTGGACTGGGAATTATATATCAAGGGAGTTGCACTGTACTTTAATGCTAATGCTGTGGATGAGGTGAAGTAAGTCTCTACATTTCTTAGCTTAAAGAGTGCTAGAACATAGTCTCTTATGCATCTTAGTAACTCCATTAAAGCCAGCAAGATATTCAACAAAGTTGTTGCAATTTTGCAAAATCACTTGTGCCCAAAACTGCTAGTAATAGCTGAGATATTTAGATTGCACAAAAGGAACCAAAGGATGAAAGCATTTCTGATTATATTGCAGAACTGTGCAAGCTTTCTCAATACTGTGACTTTGGAAATGGACTTTCTGATGCATTAAGGGACAGACTGTATGTGTCATGCATAGTCAAAGCACTCAAAAGTGGCTACTGTCAAAAAGAGACCTAACCTTAGAACAGACATCAGCCTTTGCAATATCGTTAGAGACTGCAGAAGAACTACAGAAAAAGAGTTTAGAATGTGAAACACACAAGGTGTCTCCAAATGGCATAAAAAAACAAAAATGTTATCAATGTGAAAAATCCTTCCATGTGGAAAATGATTATTGGTTCAAAGAAAAAGTTTGCAGAAAGTGTCACAGACAAGGCCAGTGTGCAAGTCAGACAAAAAGCACAACCAAAGAGGGTAAAAAAGTGAAAAGTTTCAAACACAAAGCTAAACTAATACATAAAGTGACTGAATGTGAAACTGAAACAGACAACGCAGAGTCTAACAAAGATGAGCTGTAATGTCCAGAACTACATAGCATTACTGAAGCAGATCGCAAAATCACGTGGATCGCAACAGATGTGTCAGGTGTAAAACTGAAAATAAAGCTGGATACAGGGTCAGCTTTGTCAATAACTTCAGAGGCTGACTACAACAGACTGTTTCTAAGCTACCATTAGAAAATACCTCTGTGATGTTAAAGACCTACACAGGTGTAAAATGGTCTTCCAAAGGCAAACTGAAAGTGAATATGATGTACAGAGGCAAAACACTTCAGTTAGAGCTTTATGTATTGAAAAGTGAAGGACCAGCGCTTTCTTGATGTGAATGGTTGAGAATAACCCAACTAGACCGGCACTCAAAGCTCTCAATGTCATCAACAGGCAACTGCAGCCCAAACGGTACCACTAACCAGAGACTGTCACAACTGCTTCATGCTAATGAAGAAGTGTTGGAGAAGGGTATCGGTAAACTCAAAGGCACAAAGGCCAGAACTGAACTGGATGAAACAGTAATACCAAGATTCCATAAAGCATGTCCAGTGCCTTATGCACTACTTCCTAAAGTGAATGATGAACTGCAGAGCTTGAATGCATCTTGTATTCTCTCCAGGGTTGAGTGGAGCAATTGGACCATGCTCGAATGGAGAATAAGGAGCCAAGCAGGAAGTTTCTCACAATCAGTACCCACAAGGGTCTGTTCCAGTACAAGCATCTCATCTTTTGCATTGCATCATTTCCAACAATTTGGCAAAGAGCAATGGACCAAGTGCTCCAAGATATCCCAGGAACACAATATTAACTTGGTAACATCATTGTGACTGGCAAGAATGAAGATCACCTCCAGAACCTTGGTAAAGTGCTTACCAGTCTGAGTGAGTATGGTCTGTTCGCAGAGAAAGTGTAATGGAAGTATTTTTTAAGAATGAAATCACATTGTGGACATATCATTGACAAGCATGGCACACGCGTCACAAGAGAAGATTGAAGCAGTGCTGAGGCACCCAAACTGGAAAACGTGGCACAACACAGGTCATACTTGGGCCTTGTAAACTACTACCACAAGTTTCTCCCAAACATTGAGGAAAAACTTTTTCACCCAGAGAGTGGTGGATATATGGAATGCTCTGCCCCAGAAGGCTGTGGAGGCCAAGACTCTGGATGCTTTCAAGAAACAGATGGATAGAGCTCTTAAAGATAGCGGAATCAAAGGTTATGGGGATAAGGCAGGAACTGGATACTGATTGTGGATGATCAGCCACGATCACAGTGAATGGCAGTGCTGGCTCGAAGGGCCAAATGGCCTACTCCTGCACCTATTGTCTATTGCCACTGTGCTACATCCACTGAACACCCTTTTGCAGACAGGAGCAAAGTGGGAGCGGTCAGAAGGATGTGAAAGTGCATTCAAAGAAACAGAGACTAATAACTTCAGATCAACAGCTCACCCATTATGATCCATCTCTGCCTATCAAACTGGCGTGCAATGCATCCCCTAATGACATTGGTGGCGTTTTGTCATACTATGAAACATGGATCTGAATGTCTGACTGCATTTGCTTCAAGATCACTGTCGAATGCAGAATGCAATTATGCCCAGATCAACCAATAGGCCCTCGGTGTAGAATAGGGAGTAAAGAAGTTCCACCACTACCCCTACAGACAAGTTTTCTCTAGTGACAAACCACCTGCCCCCTATGCCTATTTTCAATCCCAGGAAGGGAATCCTACAATATGTGCAACATGGTTGCAATGTTGGGCACTTTTCCTAGGAGCCCACTCTTATGACAGAGTTCAAGGGTACCAAACAACACAGCTTACAGCTTGTCATGTCTTCCACGATTGACAACGGAAGAATAGTCATCATTCTGTGACCCAGCCGAGTTGACCCACACAGGATTAGTTAACCAGCTGCCAGTAACAAATTCTGAATTACAGAGAAACAAGGAATGACCCAACGTTGTCAAAAAGTCTATGACACCACCATACAAGGATAGCCGTCTTATGGTAATCCTGTGTTTCCAGAGTTCTCAGTGAGAGGATACAAATTCACCTGTATGTCAAGAATGCTGATGTGTGAATTTCATGTTGTGTTTCCCTCCAAACTGCATATCTGTCATGAGCCCTGTGGCTTGCCATACAGCAATGGGCTTCTGGGGTTTTTGAGCACCTGTGTTTGCTAATCAAGATCTTTAACTGGAGTTGTTAAGCCCTTGTGTACTCAGGTTTAATCTTGTCAAGTTAATTGTGGCTAGCACATGTTTCCGCACAGTCTATGATTATTTAAATAGGACTCACATTCAATGCCTCAGTGGGGTCATTTTGTCAAAGAGCATGAATTCTCATAGTGTCACTCAGTTGATCCTCTGAGGCTCTGATTCCAATGTTTAATGTCTTGTTTCCGTCTATTCTGGGGGAGCCTGCTGTTCCTCCATACCTGGGTCCAGTCCTTTGTGAGCACACCATGTCAGCACCAGAATGTTACAGAATCTGCATGAAGGACACCTGGCTACAGACAAGAAGAAGAATCTTGCCTGGAGCTAAGTGTGGTGGCTGGGAATAGATAGACAGATTGAAAACTTTGCTTGGCCATTCATGAACTCCATGTTTCTGATTGTTGAAGATGCTCATTTGAAGTGGCTCAAGTTCATACCAATGAAGTCAACCACATCAGAAAGGACTTTTCAGGCTGAGGACTATCTTCTCCAGAAATGGCTTATCAGAACAGATTGTGAGTGATGTGAACCACAATACGTGTCAGAAGACTTCAGACTATTCATGAAGAAAAATGGCCTCAAACATTTCAAGTCAGTTCCTCACTACCCAGCAATAAATGGGTTAGCTGAAAGATTTATCCAAACCTTCAAGAAGTTAATTTAAACTATGGACAAGGAAGATATTTCTCTACTGCACAAGGTGGACAACTTCCTTTTTGTGTATCAAAACGCTATGCATGCGATGATAAATCAAACATCTACAATGCTGTTAATGAGTAGGAATCTGAGACCTCCTGAAACTTCCTGAAGGATGGGGGTGGGGAATCTCATTGAAACCCTTCAAAGTTGAAAGGCCTAGACAGAGTAGATGTGGAAAGGATGCTTCCCATGGTGGGAGAGTCTAGAACAAGAGGGGTGCCTTTTCAAAGCAATTGTGGAGAAATATCTTTAGCCAAATGGTCATGAATTTGTGGAATTTGTTGCCACATGCAGCTGTGGAGGCCAGGTCGTTGGGTGTATTTAAGGTAGAGATTGATAGGTTCTTGATTGGACATGGCATCAAAGGTTGCAGGGAGAAGGCCGGGAACTGGGGTTGAGGAGGAGGAGGAAAAAAACATTCAGCCATGATTGAATGGCGGAGCAGACTCAATGGGCCAGATAACCTATTCTGCTCCTATGTATTATCGTCTAAACCAGATCTACGGAAGGAAGTGCAGAATAAACAGATCGACCAGTTGCCAAGTGAATCAGCAAGGAACTTTGAGTTTGGATAGGAAATCCTAGCAGATGCTGGAAATCAGACATGGAGATGTTATGTGGACCAGCTACTGGATGCTCAGCTGAAGAACACACCTGAGTCAACTGCAACCAGCAGGATGGACACATTACTGCCACTGGACTTGTCTTTCAGTGATGATCATGGCACTAACTGCAATGTGGCACCTGCAACATTGACACTGCCAAAAACACAAGACACTGGCAAAAACAACCTGATGCCACTCCACAGAGCGCAACCCAAAAGGCTGAATCTTTAGTATTGTGAGGTTGGTTATGGACTATTATTGTAAAAGCATGTTTATTTGAATATGATCTGTTAAAGGGAAATTGAATGTTTTGTTACATATACAGTTTTATGTTACATTAATCTAAAGGGGGAGGAAGTACAATGTGTGGATCTATATCTTTTAGTGCAGCGACTCTCCTTAGCAGGAATTATTGACTGCTAACTTATGCACAAGTATTGATTTGTTGCTCTCTGCAAAGTGAATATTTAGGTTAACATCTCCTCGAGTGCATGCCCTTATTTATGTGATATGTAGCTATACAGACACATCAAATAGCATGTCATCTAAATCTTTGACAAACTTCTATAAATGTGTGGTATAGAGTATGTTGACTGGTTGAATCACAGCCTGGTATGGAAACACCAATGCCCACAGAAAATCCTACAAAAAGTAGTCGATACAGCCCAGTCCATCACAGATAAAGCCCTCCCCACCATTGAGCACATCTACATGGAACACTGTCACAGGAAAGCAGCATCCATCACCAGGGACCCCCATTATCCAGGACATGCCCTCCTCTCACTGCTGCAATCAGGAAAGTGGTACAGGAGCCTCAGAACCCACACCACCAGGTTCAGGAACACCTATTACCACTTAACCATCAGGCTCTTGAACCAGATGGGATATCTTCACTTGCCAAATCACCAAACTCATATTCAAGGACACTTCATCTTATGTGTTTATTATTATTATTATTATTATGCCTTTTCCTCTTTCTTTTTGTATTTGCACATTTGCTGGGTTTTTTTTTGCATTGGTGTAGTCTCACTGATTCTGTTGTTTCTCTTGTATTTACTGTGTTTACCCACTAGAAAATGAATCTCAGGTTTGTGTATGGTGACATATACGTACTTTGATAATAAATTTACTTTTAACTTTGAACTCTTTATAAACCATGGTGGGAGTTGAACCCTGATCTTACCGCTATTAAAGTATTGCACTACAGCAGCATTACTGTGCACCCCCACCCAAGACGATTTTCATCTTGATCTTCTCTACCATGAAGTTGTGGATGTGCTCTAAAAGTGCTTCTAAATTTGATTCATTCTGGTGTTAAATTATCAATCTCACACAGACCATTATGCAGGGGGAAATGGCAAACAAAGCACACAAAATTGGTAAAGGACAATCTTCAGGGATTAATGCTGAAATTCAGATTATGATTCTTATGGGACAGTTATCCAGTGTCTGCCCGTAATAGCTGCTCAAGGAAAACATTCTGCTCCTTACCATATAGGTGCCCTTCAACAAATACAGAAATGTAGCTCAGTGCAAAGAATGGGTGGGTGGGTGGGTGGGTGGGTGGGTGGGTGGGTGGGTTGGGTGCGGGGGGGGGAGGGATGTGGAAGGGACATTGAAATATATAAACAAAAGTAGATATTGTTTGACCTCCTGAGTGTTTCCAGCATTATTTATGGAAAAAGAAACAGTTAATGATTTAGTTCAAAGACCCTTCATCAAACATTTAGTATCAATAAACAGAAGAGATCCTGCAGATCCAGAGCAACACACAAATTGCTGGAGGAATGCAGGTTTTATGGAAATTAATAAACAATCAACATGTCGAGCCAAGGCCATCCTTCAGGACTAGAAAAGTAGGGGGAAAGGCACCAGAATAAAATGGTGGGGGAGGGGAAAGAGAACCAGCTAGGTGACAGGTGAAGCTGAGCAGGTGGGAAAGGTAAAGGGCTGGAGAAGAAGGAATCTGATAGGGGAGAACGGGAAGAAGGAGGGGCACTTGGGGAGGTGAGTAAAGGGGCAAGAGACCAGACTGGGGAATAGAAGAGAGGAAGAGGTGTTTTTTTTTAAAAAAACCAAAAGGAGAAATTGATGTTCATGCCACCTAGTTGGAGCCCACCTAGAGGTTTTGCTCCTGCACCCCAAGAGTGGTCCCATCATGACAAAAAAAAGAGAGGCCATGGGTTGACATCAGAAGGGAAATGGGGATAGGAATTAAAATGTTTGGCCACTGGGCAACCCTGTTTTTTTTGCAGATGGAGCAAAAGTACTTGACAAAAATGTTACCCAACATTGAAATCAAGTTTGTATGGGCCACTTCTGCTGGCAACTCATTCCACACTCTCAAAGAAATTTCTCCTCATATTCCCCTTAAACTTCTCACCTTTCACCCTTAACCCATGCTCTGGTTGTCGTCCCACCCACCCATAGTGAAAAAAGCCTGCTTGCACTTACCCTATCTATACCTCTCATAATTTCGTATACATGCTAAAGAAGACAGTCCTAACCTATTTAATCTTTCCTTATAACTCAGGTCCTCCCGGCCCAGCAACATCTTTGTAAATATTGTCTGTTAACATCTTTCCTATAGGTAGGTAACCAGAACTGCACACAATACTCCAAGTTGGGCCTCAGCAACACCTTATACAACTTCAACATAACATCCCATCTTTTATAAAATAATGTATTGAGTATAAAGGCCAATGCACCAAAAGCTTTCTTTACAACCCTACCTACCTGTGAAGCTACTTTCTATGAATTATTGACCTGTAATCCCAGATCCCTTTGTTCAATCACACTCCTCAGTGCCCTACTGTTCACTGTGCAAGACCTACCATGGTTGGTCCTACTGAAGTGCAAAACCTCACATTTGTCTGCAACTTTATCATCATAGCAAGGGCTCAGCTATTATTTGGAAGTCCCATTTTGAACTTTCATCTTTTCACGTTGACAACAATAAAATGGCCAGGTTATGGCCATGTTCCTGGCCACCTTATCTGGCCAAGAATAAAATTCTGGCTTCAATAATACAATCCAAAGAAATGGAATCTGCCATTCCTATTTGGTCTAGTTTACAACCCACTACAATGCTATATGGTGTAACTGGTTCACAATGCTTGCATGCCAATGAAGATGAGAAATATGAGAGCTTACCATTTAAATGATAATCGAAAAGCTTTATTAATCCATCACACTCAGAAGGTTGATGGTATACCAGCAGATTTTCTGGACTTCTCACTTGTATTAAATGATGTTACTGTCTTCACTTTATTTCCTTGGTTTCATCCACTCTTTGCTGCCAAATGCACTAGGTATATTTTTATTCATTTTCAGTAATTATGAAGAGACCCTTATTGTAAATATTAACTGTTTTTCCTTTCCACAGCTGCTGCCTGACATGCATTTTTTTCCAGCATTTTCCATTTTTATATCACATTAACTCTGTTGCTCTTATCTTACTTATATCAGTCTTGCCTGTTGGGCAGGTCCCATCATCTTATCATTAGCAACATATTACGCAGAGGAAGAAGCTAAATGTGCTGGTATCTACTGCATTAAGCAATTTCAACTCATCCTACCACAGACATTCCCTACATTCCACACATTGCTCCTTTACCATCCCAGTTCTGATGAATTGCAGACCAAAATATTGACTATCCCCATTTCCAAAGACAATGCCTAACCTGCTGAGTCTTTCCAGCAATTTCTCATGGAGTCACCATAAAACAGAAACTTAAGTGGAACAACCACAAAAATACTGCAGCTGCAAGGTTAGGTAGTGGGTATCCTTTAGATAGTGACTAATTTCCTAACACCCCAAACCATTTCCACCATCTACAAAGCACAAATTAGGAATATAGTGGCATATATACACAGAAAATGATGCAATCATTCAGCAGGTCAGGCAGCATCTGAAAGTAACTAATCCACAGTCAATCCTACCAAGATAAACACGAGTTTCAGATGCATAAGAACATCAGCATCAATAGGTTCACCTCCAAGTCACATAAACACAAGAAACGGGAACAGGAATAGTCAACCAAAACAACTAATGCTGTTCAATATGGTCATGGCTGATCTACGCTGACCCCAACTACTCTTCGGTTGCTAAGAATCCTCAGTTCCTGATCCTTTCAAATATTTATCTATATCAGCCTTAACTATATCTAATGATCTGACTTCCACTATCATAAGAGGGATAGAATTCCAAAGTTTCACTACCTTCATGACTTGGAAATATATTATAAATTCCTTCAGAAGTTCTAAACCCTGGAACTCTATGTAGCCCCCCCTGGCCACCCTCAGGGTCGCTCGGCTCGCTGTCATCTGGGGAAACAGCCTCGGCCCCAGCAAACTGGGTAATTCGTTTGTGTGGATGCTGTGTGAGGTACCCCACCCCGCCCAAATAACAGACAATACACCAGATGCAATTAAATGATTTACAGTTTATAGGTATTACTGGAACTATATAATTAAAAGAGAATAAAATATAAAAGGAAAATAAAAGGCGCCACACTTATCAAAGTTCAATCTCTTCGTGCACAAAAACCGTTGGAGCTCAAGGACCTTCTTCTTCACCCTGTGACCCCTTGGACCACCTTGACCGGCCGCCTGGGACCAACAACGGTGGTCGACCAGATGCTCCACACGAGTCGGTCTCCGTCTCCTCGCCGAACATCCCGCTCAGGGTCCGACCCCGTTAGCGGACTCACAGCACCTCGTCCATCCTCTGTCTCGCTCTCCCGCCTTCTGCCCCAAAACCCCACGCATACAGTATCTTCAAGTACACCAAAACCATAACAACTATCCCAATTGGTTAATAGCACTTACTTATCACACTCTAAAGAAAAAACAAGCTGCTAGCGCAAACTTTCTCAGCATGTAACACAACAAAACCGCATTCCCCAGATTAACATAACAAAGACACCATTTTAATTAGCCTCTGCAGTAACATAAAAGTCGAAACCCCCTTACACTCACAACAACATCTTGGGAGCATTTTTCGCAGAGGATTCCAACAACTCACCACAACTTAGAAATGGACTCCAAGTGCTGGTCTCTCCAATAATACCAGATGCTAAAAAAAATGAATAAAACCAGCATCCTAGGAACAAGCTACTATTGACAAGAAAGTATCTGGAAAGTCATGTAAACACTGTGGCTGTGAGAGCAAATCTGAGGTTCATTACTTTGAGGACTAATTCATCTCTGAAGTCTATCCACCATCCACTAAACAAAACAGGAATGTAATTTAATGCTCCCCACTTGCCTGGAAGAGTACTGCTTCATTTATAATCTGCTGTGTATTTAATTTTTCAGTAACATCTGAGTAATCTTCTATATATATTTGTTGATTGAACATAGTCATTTTAATAATTCATTACAGTTTATACATACAAATACATGAATTGCATACGTCATCATGCTACCACCTGATACATGTGCACCTCGTTTAAAGCATACATGAAGTTAGACTGGCATTCCCAGATTCCCGTGTCTTCCTTTGAATTAGTTTAATGTTTTGAAGTTACAAAACATAACAATATCCCATGCATCACATTAGATATTTACCCACTCCATCATTTTTGCACACTGGTCGCAGGACAACCCACAAATGTTGGGGTGTGGGAATGGATGTGGAGACAAGGAAAAATACGGAGGAAAACTGCAGCAACTCAACATGGTATCAATAACAGCATCCCCCAGACTCATGACCTTTACTGCCTCCAATGCCAAGGATAATAGGAGCCTGGGTGCGCCATCAACAAGTTCCACTCCAAGTCATATACCCTAAAAATGTTGCCACTTCTTCATCTTTGGTCAAAACAACCTATTAGTACATTAGGCAGGAGGAGAAGATGGCAGTGCGATGCAGCGCGTGCATCTCTCCGGTGAAATGATATTGTATCTGTTAAATAGGGGCCGTGGACAATTCTGATTTGATGGAGACAGACGTGAAAGCACAGAGGAACACCTGGAGAAATTTCTGAAATGCCGGTTCACTGCCACTGCTACTGTGCGATCGAGAATCTCTGGAGGGAAGGCATCAAAATCCCCGGCTTTGCCTGCTGCTGGCAACCGAGGCTGAGGTCAAAGTGTTCGGATAGAGATGGTGCTCGGTACTCGGTGTCAGAGGGCTGATCAGAGCTTGAAGTTTTCGGATGACTCAGAGTCGGACTGTGGTCGGGCATGGCAGGGAGAGTTTTCTTCCTTCTCCCGTCTGCGTGAGATGTGGGACTTTTGAGAGACTTTGAACTTTTTTTTATTGTGCTATGGCCTGTTCTTCATCAAGTTATGGTATTGCTGCACTGTTGTAACTATACGTTATAATTATGTGGTTTTTGTTAGTTTTTCAGTCTTGGTCTGTCCTGTGTTTCTGTGATATCACACCGGAGGAATATTGTATCATTTCTTAATGCATGCATTACTAAATGACAATAAAAAAGGACTCAGTGTCCTCATAATCTAATCTAATCTAATTGTTTCGATTCAAAAAGCTGGGATATTACATTGGTGTTGCTGGTGATGGTGATGCCCACTGATTAACAAGGATCGTTGCTGAAGGTGCTGCATTGTGCACAGAGTTTTTTTTTGCTGATTAGTTAATTTCTGACAGGCAAGCTAAGCCATTGGAAATATTAATGAAACTCAAATTGTCAGAGGGCCAACGAGGAAGTTCATTTTGAATAAATCCTCACAAGCTGTCAGCATGGAAAGTTTGCTTTGTTTGCAAAGCTTTCAAGTGGTCAAATTGCCTCACTAAACTTCAGTTTTCCCTTTGTTTCAGCTACTGCTTTTGACATCTCGACCCATATTTAGGATAAAGTTTACAAAATGTAATACTCTGAATTGTACACATTCAGCTTCTGTGAAAAGCCCTGCAGGTTTTTCGGATTTGTTACTCCATCTGCCATCAGAGAAGCTGTTCCTTTTACTGTATTTATCTCATGGGCTCATGTTTTCGAGTTTTCCCTTGTTAAACCACAAATTAAATGTATATGCAGTACAGTTGTCCAATGGCAACATCAGGTTAGGCCAATCAAAAGTCAATGAAGGCAGCTGAGATTAGTCTTTGCTGAAGGTAGAGGCCAAAGTCGGTACAACCAGTCTTCATGCCTTGTGTTTAAATAGAAACTATTAAAACATTGCATACTGGTACAAATACAAATATCAATGTTTGAGTTTATCATAGGCAGTAAGAGTGACACGCCTGGCACAATTTTACCTATCCAGACAATCACCTACAATTCCTTCCCTTCTACTCCACTGCATTATGCAGTTCCCCCAGTATCCCTCCTTGTTCCCTCATCCACCCCACTTCGCCATCCATCTGAATCAGAATCAGGTTTATTATAACTGGCATGTGACGTGAAATTCATTAACTTAGCAGCAGCAGCAGCTCAATGCAATACATAATCTAGCAGAGAGGAAAAATAATAATAAATACAAATAAAACATAATAATAAACAAGTAAATCAATTATGTATATTGAATAGATTAAAAAATGTGCAAAAACAGAAATCTGCTGCATAAATACTCATGACATATCTGTTCCTGCAAATGTACTTCTAACTTCCCTCTTTCCCTAATCTTCATAAACTGAGGACAGCCAGCCTCACCATCATTAGTTTTAAAATCCTTATCCTTGTTTGCAGATCCCTTCCAGTTTGAAGCCTCCTCCCACCCTAGCTCTACAAGGGGTGATTGATAAGTTTGTGGCCTAAGGTAGAAGGAGTCAATTTTAGAAAACCTAGCACATTTATTTTTCAACATAGTCCCCTCCTACATGTACACACTTAGTCCAGCGGTCGTGGAGCATACGGATCCCTTCGTTGTAGAAGTGGTCCACAGCAGGGGTGATTGATAAGTTCGTGGCCCAAGGTAGAAGAAGATGAGTTATTAACTTCAAACTTTCTGCATTATCACTCAAAGAGTTGAACTGCACATGCATGTAACGAGAGCATCTTGGACCACCAGGTGGTCCACAGCAGGGGTGATTGATAAGTTCGTGGCCTAAGGTAGAAGGAGATGAGTTATACAGCTCTCGTTACATGCACGTGCAGTTCAACTCTAAGTGAAAATGCAGAAAGTTTGAAGTTAATAACTCATCTCCTTCTACCTTAGGCCCCAAACTTATCAATCACCCCTGCTGTGGATCACTTCTGGAGGACCAAGATGCCGAGTTCTACAAAGGAGGGATCTGTATGCTTCATGACCACTGCTTTCTTCCCATGTGCGCTTGGGTTTTCCTATGGGTGCTCTAATTTCCTGTCACGGTCCAAAGACATACCTATTATTAGGTTATTTGGTCATTATTAATTGTCCTGTGATTAGGCTAGAGTTAAATAGGTGGGCTGCTATGTAGCATGACTTGTTGAGCCTGAAAGGCCTGTTCTGAGCTGTACCTCTAAATAAAATAAATAAATTTAACTCCAGTAAGGTGCCCTACAAGCCTATTTCTTTGGCAAACCACCTGACCCTCAGGATTAGCAGTCCCCAATTGGAGCTTTAGAGGAAAGGACATTGTGTGCTCTACTGTAAATGGCACCTTTAGCTTCAACTGCAATTCAAGAAGCTGACATACTAAATTTCTGAAAACATCAATGTAGATTGATAAATGCCAATATTTATGTTTCCTTTCATATTCTCAGGGATGCAGGTAAAATAGGGCAGCTTAACAATAACTATGTCACTGCTTTGCTTTTCCAGAGGGGAATATCCTACCTGTTGAAAGAATGCAAACTTAAAAAGTTATCTGGGACTTGCTTTCCTAACTTCAATGGCAGGTGAATTTGTTCTTCCAAGTCCTGTGAGCATGAATGGCTGATGAAAAGCAGGCTCAGATATATATGTTTGACTTGGCTTATTGGATGTTCTGTCATTGCCAATTAATTCCAATTTTTCACCACTTGATATGGTATCATGGATCCATCTTTATCCCTGGTATCCACTTTACCCCTTCCTAAGGAAGATCATCTCTAGTTGGATGGTATTGCACTGTAGTAAACCAAAGCTTAAGTTTGCTGATTCAATTCCCACTCACCTGTGTTTTTATGATATTTTACATTGTCCAGAATTCTTCAGTGTTTCTGCCAAAGTTATGGTCAGCTGGTCGAAGAAAGCCCCAGAAATATGTTATCCTGGTGTTTTGCTACAATGTGTAAGTGAGTAAACATGCTGCGATGTTAGCTGATGTGAGACATGAGTGACTTTGGATTGCATTACATATGTCTTTTTAGTGACACCCATGATATTCAAAGGCAATAACCCTACCTTGGCTTTTTACCATAATACTGCCAATGTGGTGACTATTACCATCAGTTGAAACAACTGAATGTGTCTCCATGAATTCCTTGAATAATCTATAAGAAATTATCAAATAAAAGAATAAGCATAATCACTTTTTACTGGACTGTTTAATTTAAACATCTAGCTTACAGCATGGTCATATTGAAATGTTCCATTCATTTGCTATTTTCTTTGTTATTTTACTAGCATATAAATAGTTAAAACACTACTAAACTCTAAAATGAGCAAAGTTTTAATGATTACAGAAAATTTATGATTGCAATGTGCCATTAATGTATATCATTTATGGAATAAAATTTCAGCAATTAGTTGCAGTCCTGTGTAGAAACTAGATTGACTTTATATAGGAACTGTGAGCTTATCCAGCACTCTTAACTTTCAGTAGCAACAGTGGGGGGGGGGGGAAGAAAGCAAGATTTTTTTTCCTGAATTTATAGGAATGGCAGTTAGCCCAGGTATAAGGTTGCAGCCTTTCACACTGTCAGAAATGTATCCCCTCTCATTACAAAATGCTAAAGAGAACTATATGTTCCAGTCATATTGACTTAAATGAAACTGGATTTTGCTATCGCAATACAAAACATGTGTACTCCCATAAACAATGTTTAACATATGTAACCATGGATTGATTTCTTCCCCAAGGCTGTGCAAGAGTGAATGATTTCCAGTAAGATTCACCTGAATTGAAGAAAAGTGAGTTCACATAATCTGAGTAATTTACCTGGATTGATATCAATAGCTGATAAAAAGAATTCCAGGAAACACAGCATATCAATCAGATGTCTGAAATAGGAAGATCTATGACCACCTTCTCTTCTCCCTCATTATCATCATTTATCCTACATTCTGCGGCTCCACTATTTATCATAAACAAATGATCAAAGAATTTTCTTGGGAGCTGAAAGGAGACCAAATGCAGATTTTAAACTTTTGCTGGACTCGTTAAGAGAGAAGTGTTGCCACTTGTGATTTGTGGTCAAAGCAAAGTTGGAGGTTATCAAAAAAAAATGGTGGTCAAAGAAAATCAAATTGGGAATTCAATAAAACCTTTTTTTTTAAAACTGAGAGTACTTGTTAGAGTGGATTTTTTTTGGGTAGATGATTTGTTTACACTTAAATGACTTTGGCCACCAGACTTCTATTTTAACTGTTTGACAAAGGTCTGTGGTTTGAGTCCACCACAATGGGCTTCCTAAAAGGTGTAAATACCAGATGCTTCTGGCACCTGATGCTGTAGTTTCAAAGACAGTATTATCTATACATTATAAATATTAATTGTCTTCTATGTTAGCATGTAAAATGCCAAATAAATGTATTGTGGATTGAACTAAAGGCTGTGGACACCAACCCAGGCATGTTGGCGTCGGAAGGAAAGGATGAAATCCGAAGGTGTGATGTTCATACACAGCTTCAAGAAGAAGCATTGTCTAAGTATTGTCTATAACTTTTAAGTAGCGATTGCCTTTGTGTTTAGCATATAAATATCAAGCCCACATTGAGCTAACAGACCTTTCTGCAGAAAGAGTCTCTGTCCGTTAAGATGCCTGCTGTATCTTGTTTTGTCAAATAAAGAAGCTGCTTTGTATCTACCAGTGACTCTGTCTCTCCGGTAATTTCATCCGCGCTACAACAGTACTGACGATATGGAATTATTAACATGTTTTACATACCCACAGTGGCTCAGACTGATTGTATAAAGAGCAAGTAAGATAAACATTTGAGAGAGAAGGGCTAGCAGCTGGATTTCTTGAGGGGGTGATACAGAAATCTCATGGGTTGCATAAATATCAAACAGCTTGATGGGGCTGAATACCTGATGCTTTACTTAATATCCTATCTCTCTTTCATTTATCCAATCTGTATCACCCTCAGATTTTATCTTTCTGCTAATTCTCTAGCTCTCAGTGTTTGGTGACTTATTTTGTCAAGAAATATCCCTCACTATTAAACCTTTCTCCACGACAATTCCATCCTTTTGAGATATCAAACCAAACACTTCTAACTTCCTTTTTCTCTTAAAGTTCTTGAACATCTTGTCACCTTCAATGTCCTTCTCCCCCAAAATGTCTGGAGATTAATTATAATATTCAGAGCATGTGCTTTGCCCTGAACAAAGTCAAGAATAGATTTTCTGGGTCTGTGACCCAATTATGTTTTAACACTTTAAAGTCTTTAACAGCTTCAAAATAATGGTGCCCTTACCATTTTCTTGGGACTAGCCTTGCATGGCTCCATAATGGCCCTGAAAGCTGTCAATGATATACAGTAATATACTTCCTTTCCTGAAGGAGAGTCAAGCTTGGTGTTTATCTCATCTGAGCATCCCTTTTGCCTTTTCAACCCTATGAAAGCAACATTTCATAACAAAAGAACATAAGAAATAGGAGCAGGAGTAGGCCATCTGGCCCATCAAGCCTGCTCCACCATTCAATAAGATCATGGCTGATCTACCATGGACTCACCTCCACCTACTTGCCTTTTCCCCATAACCCTTAATTCCCCTCCTATGCGAAAATCTATCCAACCTTGTCTTAAATATATTTACTGAGGTAGCCTCCACTGCTTCATTAGGCAGAGAATTCCACAGATACATCACTCTCTGGAGAAAGTAGTTCCTGCTCATCTCTGTCCTAAATCTATTCCCCTGAATAGAATTTCACCACTAAACTTTCTCACTTCTATATACATACCTCCCCACCTATCTCTACCATTGATTTCCTTTTCCTCTCAGATCCATTGTAATCACCTTAAGCAGACATATCTATTGTTAAATTAATTGACTAATTGGTGTGCAGGTGGATGACAGGAGGTTCAAGGGTGATTTGATGATCACATGCGACAGAATAGTTTACTGAGAATTAAGTAGGTGAATAGGATTGATGGAAACATCTACATAATGATAAAATATGATAAATACAACTTTGAGCCCTATTAAATAATTTGACACTGCCAATATGAGAAAATACCTCAAAATTGAAACTATTACCCACAACTACATTCAACATTTCCATTACCTTTCTTGTTGGGCTCCCAATTTCCAAAAACTTGAAGTTTGTCCATGATCCAGTCTAACAACAGTCATCTACCTTCTGAAGCAGTGATGCTAAATCTTACCTCCAATTCCTCCAGCTTTAAATCCCCTATCATATTCTCAAACATGATAAGTAGGTCTTTTTATCCAAGTGGTAACATCCTGTCAACTTGTAAAGCCCCATCTTAACAAATAAGACCAAAGAGCACAAGCGGGATGTGGATTTTTTTTTCTTTTATATACAACTTACATTTGTTCCCAGTAGGTTGAGACTTTGAAGCCTGCCAATCCAAAACAAGAAACCCAGATATCTCAACATCATTGCGCCCAATCAATGTTTGATTAGCTGCAGGCTCATAAGTTTAAACAATCCTAAATAAGAACATCAGGAGGAATTGGATAGGGATCAGAGAAATAATTTACAGGACTACGAAGAGAGACAGAACTAAGCGACTCTATAGATAATGGCATAGATTCAAGGTTTGAATGACTTCTTCCTGTACCATAACAATTCCATGACTCAAAACATCCTCTCTCGCCTTACCTGCATCCAATTCCATTGA
This sequence comes from Mobula birostris, assembly GCF_030028105.1. Classification (NCBI taxonomy): domain Eukaryota; kingdom Metazoa; phylum Chordata; class Chondrichthyes; order Myliobatiformes; family Myliobatidae; genus Mobula; species Mobula birostris. The sequence continues at coordinate 156,939,069 of NC_092373.1, forward strand.
TGGAACTGAAGCTTTCAACTACCTTGGCATTAATACCTTACATTATAATGGTAACAACCTCAGACGTACTAAACTGACAATCAAGTACATTGATATGTCCCATAATTGTGAAACCAGTGAATGAAATGAGCTAAATGTTCCTAAGTATTTTCCTTCTTCCACCTGACACAAAAGTACTTTTAAACTACCTTCCTCAAAATTGTTTTAAGAAGTCTTCTAAAATATAATAAAAAATAGATTTTTATCATCGGTAAATATTTTAACTCTGTATCAGAACCTCGCAATGCTGGAGGAACGCCTTTATTCCCACTTTAATCAGAAGTAAAGATAGGCTCTTCTAGGATGCAGGGTGATTTGAGAAATGCCAGTTGAGGCTTGAGCAAAACTTTAGTTTACATGTTTCCACTGCCTACACACTCATGTAAAACGATGATACTCAAATAATCAGAAGATGAAGTTAGTTAAATCCAGGCACACATAGGTAAATATTTCAGAATGATACTAAACAACTCACCTTCCAAAATGGATATGAAGTTGTGTTTCAGTTTGAATAGGTATGTAGTTGGTTGATTAAAAAATAAAAATATTTAACCTGTTTGAGTTGTCCTCCTAAGGCCAAAATCAGGCAATAACCAGTAGGCAGGGATAGGAAGAAGTGATTGCTCATGTGCATGTATGTGTGTGGGTCTCAAGTGTGCAGTGAGATCTCCTTTCTGATATTTTGCAGCATAATAGTGCATCAGCTCCTACAGAAGCAAATATATATTTTTGCATCTTCTGTTTCTCCCAATTTCTCTTTCACCCATGACTCTTCACAACCAATGGTGATTCTCATGAGATTAGTGGTGGGTGTGTTTCCAACATCTGACTGGTTCTTGAGCTCTGTATCAGAACCATAAAATGATGTTCAAATTTCAAAATCAGAATTGAGTTTGTTATCACCAGCATGTGTCATGAAATTTGTTAACTGCCTACAGCAGTACAACGCATTACACAATAATATAGAAAGGAAAAAATGCCCAATATGGCATTCAACCAGTGTGAGAAGACAACAAACAATGCAAATACAAAAAGAAGCACTAATAGTAAATAAATAGGAAATAAACATCAAGAACATGAGACGATAAGTCCTTGAAAGTGAGTCCATTGGTTGTGGGAACACTTCAGTGATTGGGCAAGTGAAGTTGAGTGAGGTTATCCCCTTTGGTTCAGGAGCCCAATGGTTGAGTGAGCAACTGTTCCTGAACCTGGTGGTGCTAATCCTGAGGCTCTTGTACCTTTTTCTTGATTCAAGCAGTGAGAACAGAGCATATCCTGGGTGGTGGGGGTCCCTGATGATGGATGCTGCTTTTCTGCAACAGCACTTCATGTAGATGAGCTCAATTGTTGCAAGGGCTTTACCTGTAACGGACTGAGTCATATTCAGTTCAAGAGTATTGGTGTTTCCGTACCAGGCTGTGATGCAGCCAGTCAATATACTCTCTAGTACACATCTATAGAAGTTTGTCAAAGTTTTAGATGTCATGCCAAATCTCAGCAAACACCTAAGGAAGTAAAGGTACTGCTGTGCTTTCTTGGGCTTCTGAAATAATAACACAAAGTTGCTAACCCTCTCCACCTCTGATCCTCTGATGAAGATTGGCACATAGACATCTGGTTTTCTTCTCCTTAAGTCTATAATCAGCTCCTTGGTCTTGCTGACACTGAGTAAGAGGTTGTTGCCGTGACACCACTCAGTCAGGTTTTCAATCTCCCTACTAAATGCCAATTCATCACCACCTTTGTTTCAGCCTATGACAGCGGTGTCATCAGTAAACTTGAATATGGCATTGGAGCTATGCATGGACATACAGTCATAAATATAAAGAGAGTAGAACAGGGGACTAAGCACACAGCATTGTGGTCCACCTGTGCTGATGGAGATCATAGAGGAGATGCTGTTGCCAATCTGAGCTGACTGGGATCTGCAAGTAAGGAAATCCAGGATCTAATTGCCCAAGGAGGCATTGAGGCCAAAGATCTAGGAGCTTATTGGTTAGTTTTGAGGGGATGGTGGTATTGAATGCTGAGTTGTAATCGATAAAGAGTATCCTGATGTATGCATATTTGCAGTTGAGATGTTCCAGGGTTGAGTGAAGAGCCAATGAGATGGCAGCTGCTGTGGACCTGTTGCTCCAGTAGGCAAAGTGGAGCGGACCTATGTTGCTTCTCAGGCAGGAGCTGATATGTTTCATCACCAACCTCTCAAAGCACTTCATCACTGTGGATGGAAGTGCTACTGGGTGATAGTCATTAAGTATGATGGCCGTGATGTATGAAAGGAATGAAAATTTCTCTAAATCCTAATGTTCAAGGACTTCATAAACATCAAATCCTGAAACCTACTGGGTGGGATAGAGGTAAGGCTGATCTTTGATGGCCTTGTGGAAGGAAAGATGCTATAAACTATAAACACCACAACATCATAACAATGTGACTGTTAAATTGTCTTCCTGCTTGGATCTGTCCTGACATTTTTTTTAAAAATGGCACTTGGGCAGAAATCAAAGACTACCATTTTGAACACAGCTCTAATCAGAGGTTAGCTAATAAGCGGTATGTTGTGATGCACATTATTCTATTTCAGTAATTATCTGTCCAGTGTCTGGAATTTAATTAACAGACTTGATTGGCAATAAAATCAATAATTTAAAGCAGATTGATAAGCAGAGATAATTCAATGACACATCTTATGAGGTGTGCTTTCAAAAGACCTGTAGAGGCCAGGTCATTGGATATCACTGTCTAGGTTATGTCCTAGCATTAGATGGGTCAATTTGTACATTCAATCCATTAATTTAACTCACTACTGAATTTTGAACCATTATCTACAGATACATTTTTTTTCTCAAAAGCTGTTGATTAGTTGAGACTGTCTTTATTTAAAATGTAAATTTTGTTTGGAGTTTATTGGGGTAGTATCAGTAAATGCTGAGCAAAGACAAGTAAGTTCAATTTGTCAGCCTGGGGGCAATAGGGAACCGTGAATGATGGAAATGAACATATCCATAAAATGGAACAATCAGAAGTAGAATCAAAAGGATCTGTGACTGACATAGCCTGCTTGTCTGTTGTCTCCCAACAGGCAAATTTTAAAAGAATATGGTTACCTGACAAATATGCTTCTGATAAATGAAGAGCTGCTGTTACACTCTTGGGAATCACATGGTCTTTGTGCAATTTTACATGAAAGAAGATGGAATCAATTCATCTGTTGTGGAAAGTGTTGTAGCTTGTTGTAGTTCAAACCCCATGGAAATATATGTTTTGTGTATTCATTGTACTGCAATGTATTACTTTTGAGACATTTGAGGCATCTTATTGGCAGGAGCACATTGCAAGCATGTGTTAAAATAAATATAATTGATGCAATTCTAAATGACACATCACAGCAAGTTGCAACAAAGAATTAAAACTACATTACCATTAAAAATTTAATTGCTTGCTTATATGAGATTTTTTAAAATTATAGTTAAGTGGTCCCTGACTTGTCTAATCATTAGATAATTTTAAAATACAGGAATGTATATAAATGCAAGTATTATAGTATCTGTAAGGACATATCATCAACTGTCATTACCTAGAAGCTAGGTGATGAATCTATGTTCCTACAGTCAAGGTGCATGAACCTGGTTTAGGCCATGGACTGGGGAGTTAATGTTACATGCTTGCTTTATGTGGATTGCATCTCAAAGCAGAAATCAAAGCAGACATCCCACCTCTCCTGGAAGTTCCAGGAGTCTCCTGCATATTAATAGTGGCTCCCTGATGCCTGCAAATTATGTACAATATCCCAGAAATCGATTTTTTTGAGAGCGAGTGAGAGAGAGAGCACACGAGAGCAGGAGCCATGGCAGAGTGTTTCAAAAAAAGAAAATATAAAATGTACGTCACCCCACCCAGACTACACTAAAGTTACCCCTGCCTAATAGGCGTCAAAAATAATGACAGTGTTGCTCGCTGCATTGTTTGCAACAGTGACTTTTCTATTGCCCATGTGGGTTAAGACTGTAAAAGACATGTTGAGGTGAGTTTAACAGGTGACATTCATTTATTAGCATAGCTAATGTTATTTAAACTAGCTGGCCAGCTGCTAAGGAGCTACTCTATTGCAGACATCCCACCTCTCCCGGAAGTTCCGGGAATCCCCGCAAATTGATGGTGCTACCTCCCTGAAATGAGTTTTTGCAGGGTGGGATGTCTGTCAAAGTGGCAACTAAAATCATCTCCCCACTGTAAAAATAGCAGAGATCTTCTAAACCAGATGAAATGACAAATAAAAGTACAAACACGCTTACACCGTAAGTGGGATGAGCTTCTCCCCTGGTAGCGGAAGATTGTAACAACTATATATTCCTCCATTCTCCAGCTAATCATTGCAATGCTCAGCTGAGGGATGATGTTTAAACGTAAGGTTTCAAATTAAAAGTATATTTATTATCAAAGCACGTTAACATGTACTACCCTGAGATTGTTTTTCTTGCAGGCATTCACAGTCAACGTTTTAGGCTGAGAACTTTATCAGGGCTGGAAAAAAAAGATGAGAGGTTAGAGCAAGAATATGGAGGGAGTGGAGGAAGAAGTACAAGGTGGTTGGTGATAGGTGAAATCAGGAGGGGGAGAGGTGAAATAAAGTGCTGGGAAGCTGATAGGTGAAAGAGATAAGTGGTTGGAGAAGGGGGAATCTGATGGGAGAGAAGAGAAGACCATGGAGGAGAAGGGGGAGGAGCACCAAAGAGAGGAGAAGGGCAGGTAAGGAGGTGAAGTGAGAGAGGGAAATGGAAATGGGAGTGGAGAAGGGTGGTGGCAATTACCAGAAGTTTCAGAAATCTATGGTCATGCCATCAGGTTGGAGGCCACCCAGATGGATTATAAGGTGTTGCTCCTCCAACCTGAGTGTGGCCTTGTCACAGCTGTAGAAGAGGCCATGGACTGACATGTCGGAATGAGAATAGGAAGTAGAATTGAAATCGGTGGCCATTGGGAGATCCCACTTTTTCTAGTGGACGTAGTGTAGGCCCTCGCTGAAGCAGTCTCCCAATCTACGTTGGGTCTCACTGCTATACAGGAGGGCACACCAGAAGCACCAGATGCAGTAGATGACCCCAACAGACTCACAGGGGAAGTGTCACCTCACCTGGAAGGTCTGTTTGGGACCCTGAATAGTAGTGAGGGAGGAGGTGTAGGGACATGTATGGCACATTTTCCACTTGCAAGGATAAGTACCAGGAGGGGGATCAATGGGGAGGGATGAATGAACAAGGGAGACATATAGGGAGTGATCCCAGCAGAAAGCAGAAAGTGGTGAGGAGGGAAAGATGTGCTTAGTTGTGGGATCCTGTTGAAGATGGCAGAAGTTACAGAGAATTATGTGCTGGGTACAGAGGCTAGTGGGGTCATAAATGAGGGCAAGAGGAACCCTATCCCTGGTGTGGCAGCAGGAGTATGGAGTGAGGGCAGATGTGCACAAAATGGAAAAGATGCAGATGAGGGCAGCATTGATAGTGGAAGAGAGGCGGCCTCTTTCTTTGAAGGAAGAGGACATCTCAGTTGTTCTGGAATGAAAGGCCTCATTCTGAGAGCAGATGTGGTGAATACAGAGGAAGAGAGAGAAGGGAATGGTATTTTTTACAAGTGACAGAGTAGGAAGAGGTATAGCCCAGGTAGCTGTCAGAATCAGGGGGTTTATAATAGACTTCAGTAAATAAGCTGTCTCCAGAGATAGAAACAGAGAGATTGAGACAGGGAAGGGAGGTGTTGGAAAAGGACCAAGTAAATTTGAGGGCAGGGTGGAAGTTGGAGGCGAAGTTGATGGGTGCAGGAAGCAGCTCCAATGTAATCGTCGATGTAGCATAAGAAAAGTTGGGGAGGGATACCAGTGAAGGCTTGGAATATAGACAATTCCACATAGCCAACAAAAAGGCAGGCATAGCCGGGACCCATCTGTGTACCCATGGCTACACCTTTGGTTTGGAGGAACTGGGAAGAGCCAAAGGAGAAATTATTGAAACAGAATCAGAATCAGGTTTATGATCAGTTCCGCCAGATGGAAGAGAATGGTGGTAGAGGGAAACAGGTTGGGTCTGTTATCTAGAAAGAAGTGGAGAGCTTTAAAGCTCTCCTGATGGGTGATGGAGTTGTATACGGATTGGACGCCATTGGTGAAAATAAGATGATCAGGGCCAGGGAACATGAAGTCATTGAAAAGATCCAGAGTGTGTGAAGTGTCATGGATGCAGGTAGGAAAGGACTAAACTGGGGGATAGGGTTAAACAGAGTCGAGGTACACAGATATAAGTTCGGTGGGGCAGGAACAAGCTGGAACAATGGGTCTATACAGGCTGGTTTATGGATCTTGGTTAGGAGGTAGAAACGGGAAGTGCGGATAAGGGAACTATGAGGTTGCTGGCAGTGGATAGGAGATCCCCAGAATTAACAAGGTCAGTGATGGTGCAAGTAACAATAGCCTTGTGGTCCTTAGTGGGGTCCTGAATGAGGGGTAAGTAAGAGGAGGTGTCTGGGTGTTGTCACCTGTCCTCAACGAGGTAGAGGTCAGTCCGCCAGACTACTAAAATACCCCCCTTATTTGCAGGTTTGATGGTGAGGTGCTGCCTTACCTTCTTTGTAATGACAATAATGGGCAGGCCCGAGGACAGAACCTCTTATATGAGAACAATAAGGAATTTAAAGTTACTAACACTATCCACCTCCAATCCCCTAATGAGTACTGGCTCCACCCTCTCTCCCCACACATGCTTCTCAACCTGTTAGTTTATTCCAGTAACTAGTTTTTTGCTCCAGTCTTCAAAGTGGGTGAGAGTTGCTATGAATTTATTTATTTATTCTGGAGTAGCAAAAATAAATCAGATAAATTTCAAAGTTCAAAGTTACTTTATTATTAATCACAAACAAGAGAAAATCTGCAGATGCTGGAAATCCAAGCAGCACACACAGAATGCTGGAGGAACTCAGCATGCTGCCTGGCCTGCTGCGTTCCTCTAGCATTGTGTGGGTGTATGTTGCTGACTTTATTATCAATGTACGTACTGCAAATGCTAGCATATACGAACTTGGGATTCATCTTCCTGCAGGCATTCGCCAGAAAAATAAAGCAATACAAAAGAGCTTATGAAAAATAATTAGACATAAACAAAGACTGACAAATAACTGGTGTGAAAAAGGCAAACTGTGCAATTAAAAAATGAATACTGAGAACATAAATTGTAAAAAATCCGCAAAAATGAGTTTGTAGGCCATACGATCAGTTCAGAGTTGTGGTAATTGAAGTTATTCACAGTGGATTAGGAGCCTGATGGTTGTAGGGTAATAACTGTTCTTGAACCAAATGTTGTGTGACCTAAGGTTTCTGTGCCTCCTAGGCAAAGATAGTAATGAAAAGAGAGCATGGCCTGGAGTGTGGGGGTCTTTGATCATGGGTGCTGCTTTCTTATGGCAGTGCTCCATGTAAAAGTAATCAGTGCTGGAGAGGGCTTTGCCTGTGTTAGAGTGGCCTGCAGCCACCACTTTCAGTAGCCGTTTCTGTTCCTGGCTATTGGTGTTTCCACACCAGGCCCTGATGGTACAAGTTAGGATACTCTCCACTGTTCACCAGAAGAATTTGACAAGGTTTTTGGTGACAGGCCGAATCTATGCAAACTTATCAGAATATAGACAAGTTCTTTGTGATAATGCTTTTGTGATGATCCCAGGACTGATCCTCTGATATGATAACACCAAGGGATTTAAAGTTTCTGACCCTCTCACCTCCAATACCTAGTAAGATACCTTCCAGCTTCTTCCTTCTGTAGTTGATAATCGGTTCTTTGGCTTCGCTGACATTGTGCGAGGTTGTTGTTGTGGCACCATTCAACCAGATTTTCAATCTCCCCCCTATATGCCAATTTATCACCATCGTTGAGTCAGCCAACAATAGTCATATCATCAGCAATCCTAATTATGGCACCTGAGCTGTAATTACTTCCACAATCATATGTATAAATTAAGTAGAGCAGGAGACTAAGCACACAGGATTGTGGTGCACCTGTGCTGATGGTGATTGTGGAGAAGATATTGTTGCCAATCCAAGCTAACTGGCCAGTTATGGATAGAATAAAATTACAGCAATACTTGCTGGGAAACATGACTGAATGATGGTGAATACAGTTTAGGGCCTAACCATATCGCCTCTTGCAATGTTCTATCATACTGCCTGGGTTATTTGTGTGATATCATAGAAAAAATTCACCAAGTATACAGATCCAACACCATTAGAAGACAGTATATATGCATAGAGAGAAGTTAGTACCTGAAGACTGAAAGATTGCATAAGTATTTATCTCCTTCTCCTCGCTGACAATCAACACTGGCCCATGGCTCTACTCTTTCTACACCCACGAATGTGTGGCCAGACAGAGCTCAAATGCCATCTATAAATTGCCAAAATAGATCAGCTGGTTGAATGGTGTCAACAACAACAATCTTGCACTCAATGTCAATAAAACTGAGGAATTGACTGTGAACTTCAGGAAGTGGAAGTCAAGGAACACACACCAGTCCTCACTGAGGGATCAGCAGTGGAAAGTGTGAGAGCTTCAAGTTCCTGAGTGTCAACATCTCTGAAGGTCTATCATGGGCCCAACATATTGATGCAATTATAAAGAAGGCACGAAGCAGTTATATTTCATTTGCAATTTGAGAAGACTTGGTATGTCACCGGACTCGTAAATTTCTACAGATGTGTGATGGAGAGCATTCTAACCTGTTTTAACACTGTCTGATATGGAGGGGTTACTGCACAAGATCAGGAAAAGCGGCTGAGAGTTGTAAACTCAGCCAGTTTCTGTCATGGGCACTAGCCTCCCCAGCATCAGGTCAAGGAAGGCAAGTCGGGCTGTTGGGCCGAGGTACTCGAGTCAAGCCATTGGGCCGCAGGAGGATCTGGATTGGGTGCAGGAGAGCTGGCCTGGGTGCAGTCATCATGTTGCCTGCTACTTGGAGGCACCTGAGTTGGTGCCTTTGAGTTTGCATGAAGGCAGCGTGTAGTGAAACCGTGAGTGACTGTCTTGCATGTTTCTTTTGCAACCACATGATCCTGTTGGACATAGACTACCGTAGGCCTGCTTCCCTTGTTTAGTGTGAGACAGGCAGCGAGGCAGCAGTGCCACCTCGGTTGGAGTGAGAAATAAGCCTCAAGAGGAACACTGTCTTATTTGGCTGTATCCATGCTTAGTTGAATGATTTGATCAAGAACACCTTCAAAAGGTGGTCCCTCAGAGAGATAATATCCATCATTAAGGACACCCATCACCCCGGCATGCCTTCTTCTCATTGCTATCATCAAAGGAATCTGAAGACACACACTTAATGTTTCAGAAACAGCTTCTTCTCCTCCACCATCAGATTTATTTTTGGACAGCGAATCCATGAACACTACCTCAGCATTTTTCCTCTTTTTTGCACAACCTATTTAATTTATGTTTTAAATATACAAACGAAGTTCTTCTTACTATAATTGATAGTCTTATTATTATTATGTATTGCAATGTCCTGCTGCTGAGAAGCAACAAATTTCGTGACATATGGTTGTGATATTAAATCTGATTCTGATTCAGATAAACAATGTAGGAAATATTTGGATTATTTGAAGATATAGCGGAACAGAATGTGTCCAGACACACAACATAATTCCAATACATAGTCTCTTAAAACTAAAATGTGCACCACCAAATAATGATAGGAAGAATATACAGTACATGCTTTCAATTTATCTCCATTATGTTTAGTACCCTGATTCTGACATTTTGCCATGAAACAACTGCAAGAAAACAGAAATATCAATGTTGTCACTCACATCTGTTGTGACTGTGATCAAAGTCACCGGAGAAACTCTGAAGCTGATGATATAGAAATCTTTATTCAGCACAACAAGCAGGCATCATTCTGGAGACACTCTCAGTAGAGGCTCACCAACCCAAAGGTACATCACATCTTTATACCCTTAAGATCAAAGGTCAACAAGTAGCTGATACAATACAATTTCAATTGTTACAATTCTTCCAAATATTTTGGGTTGACAATGCTTCCTTTGAATTGCATATCTACAGTGACAGACACCCCTGAATGTTCAAACAACATTGTCATCAAGTAATTCACACAAATAGTCAAAAAGCTTCTGGGAGCAGAACTTATTATCAGAGCTGTCTCCGAGTACATAAATATCATAATTACACAACAAATATTGATTGCTGATACCTACAACCGTATTTGAAATGCTAAATCACAACATCGGTCTGATCTGCCAGCTTGAACTCAGTCAGAATAGTATGCAAATATCTTAGCCCATGTTGCCTGGTTTGATGCAAGTCAATTAACTCAACCCCATTGCCTTAATATATGGCTATTGCAAGCTCTTAGTCTGTGCTGCAGCCTGTGCTTTTAACTTCAATTTACTGCTTGCAATTTACAAATAAAAACAAATATCTGATGTCTAATTGCAAGCTTCACAAACTTATTTACATTTACAATGAAAATTGAAGCCTGGTTCTTTTTTGTATGAATATCTGCTATATTCACATAACACAAGAATACTCCCTAACATGCCCTCCTATTGGCCCCTGGAGAGAAATCTGTCCCAGGAAGGCCAAATTTTAGGGGCAATCTGATTAAGTGCGTCAACAAAAATCCCCTTCACTTTGGATCCCTTCCCCAATGACCTATCATGTCCATATGTGTACCTACATCTACAATTTCTAACATCTCTAATTGGTTATCTACAAGACTGCACAGAGATGACAAACAATAGTTACAGAAATTTGATCACATCCTCTTTGGCCCTTTAGTCTCTGATAGTTAAAACTACAGAAGTGGCTGTCAGTGGTTATTCTGTGAGCAGGGTGACCACAGAGTAACCCTATGTCAGATTCACAAGCAACAGTTCACATTCCATGCCACGAATGAAGATTATCAGAATGATCTTGCCAACCAGTCTTTTTGATCAATCTACCAGAGGGTGTGGTATGCTCTCTATTTGCGTTGTGGCAAGGACCTCGCCCTGGTGGAACTCCCTCCTGGACTGTCCTTTCAACCACTGACCCAACTACTGAAAGAGCCCGGCTTATTTGTGTTCATTCCCCTTTCAGCTGGGGTGGCTACCTTCCAACGCTGCGTGCAATTTCTTTTCTCTCTCTTGGTCTGACTTGCCATTAAGGTTGTGAAGCTTGATTCTCTGTCTTAACTCGGATCCCTTCCCATCTATTCTCCCCAGTGTCTTTCTTTTCTGAACTATATAACTAATCATCAACCTCCAAGGGCCAATCTTCATTACAAAGTAGAGTTACCATTATACTTTAAACTTTATTCATGGTTTGCTGACATGCTCTCTTTATGCCTTCTGCAATTATGTTTCCATTCTCTTTCATCTGTTGGTCTACTTCCATGAGGTGTGGTCAGATGTGATGCAGTGGGTTGGTGTTCATCATTTCGATTCTTTGTAAAGGATGGACTTGATCCCATGCTCTGTCCGTGAGAGCAACAAGCTTGACCTGAGTCCAGTGTTTCAAGTGGCTTCCTCACAGGGTCGGTACACAAACACAGGTGTGATTTGTTTGGAGTACCTCCTGTGGTCCTATCTACCTGGGAGTAAACCCTGTTTTTCTCTGGCAGCTCCTTCACAGTGACTTGATCACCCAGCTGTGGGAAGACTATCTTCTCTCCCTCTGGCTCTCTCTCTACTCCGCAATATGTTGCTGCTGTTTTGCTCAATCCCTCAATTTGTTACCCTATTTACAGTCATCCTTCACATCTTCAAATAATATTACTAAATTGACTCTAATAGTTTCTTCCTGTACTCTTTCCATTTTTGTCTTCTCATTTTCTTCTGTTGCTCTCTTTACCCCAAAACCTGCATACGTATTCCCTGTTCCTTACTCTTCGTTTCTGATGCATATTTAATTTAATTGCTGCTATCTCTGCGGGCAGCTGCACTACTTCTAACACCTCTTCACTGTGCTTGACCCCTACCCTTGGGACCTCCAGGCCTGATTCACAATCATTGTCTCATCTCCTACCTCTGCTTGGGCTGCTATCTCTCATGCTATGGGCAGCCATGTTGTCTGCTCTTAGGATCACACGTTTGCTATTCCTGACCTATCCATGTTACTTTTCCTTTTCCTGAATCTATGATAGCACCTGCCTTACTTAGCGTATCTGTCCTCAGGACAATACCCTCATTGTTTGGGTACATCCAAAAATCTGCAGGAAGATGCAATCCCTTAATCTCAAGTACCTGAGGCTCACTTCTCTCCACTCTCATTGTTTCACCCCCTGAAGTGGTAATGCAAATCGCCTCTCCAGAATTGGGTACAGGTAGATCAGTTATCCATGCTGAAGACCCCATGTTCACTAACATTGCATTGCAGGCTCCCTATAAAACCTTTTGTGTCCATTCGTGTGTGACCACTGCTCGCAATGGAGGCTGTCACCAGCCATTTATCTGACCTGCATGCTGTCCTCACCAGCTCTATGATATGATCGGCAGCCAGTTCAGACAGAGAGGACTCTGTTGTAGTTTCTACCTGTTTTGGTGAATGATTCTCACATCTTCCTCCTTTATTAAGACACTGTCTCCAACCATGGCTTGCGAGGTCACAGCTGGAACAAATCATCTCCTTTGCCTTTCCATGTCTATTCTAGCAGTTCCCAGCTAGGTGACCCACAAAGCAAATCCCCTGTGATGGCACATCATCTACATCCACTACAGCGACTTTACAACTTCTCTTCCCTCTCCTTTGGCCTATCTCACCGGACCATGATACAGGTGTGTCTCGCTTTTCGAACGTTCGCTTTACGAAACCTCACTGTTACGAAAGACCTACAGTAGTACCCTGTTTTCGCTTTCAGAAGGTGTTTTCACTGTTACGAAAAAAAAGCAGCGCATGATAAAAGGCAGCGCGCGCCCCAATCAGCCGCTGTCCCTGGATTCAGAACTGCATTCTCGCCGGCATTGCTTAAACACGTACCTGTGAGCAGCCGTTTGCAAGATGAGTTCTAAGGTATTAGAAAAGCCTAAAAGAGCTCGTAAGGGTGTTACACTTAGTGTAAAACTAGACATAATTAAGTGTTTCAATCATGGTGAACGAAATAAGGACGAAGTGAGTTTGGCTGTGGAAGCTGACGAACATGATGTTGAAGAGGTTTTGGCATCCCATGACCAAGAACTGATAGATGAAGAGCTGATGCAATTGGAAGAGGAAAGGATAACAATTGAAACTGAATACAGTAGCGAACGGACCGAAAGTGAAGTCGTCCAGGAACTGAACGTGAAGCCACTGCATGAGATTTTCGCTGCAATGATAAAGTACAGCTTTAAGTTTGAAAGGGTACATCAGTTTAGGGGATATTTGCAGGATGGTTTGAGTCCTTACAAACAACTGTATGACAGAAAAATGCGCGAGGCTCAGCAGTCAAGCAAGCCTTCTGCATCAGCCACAGCAGACGACGAACCTCGATCTTCCACATCGAGGCAGGCAGTCATAGCAGAAGATGAGCTGCCTGCTCTAATGGAAACAGACGACGAGATGACACCCCAGTGACCCACCACCCCGCGATTCATGGAGAATGCAGCGGTAGCCAGGAGGCACACAGCACATCTTTAAGAAAAAAGCCGAAATGAACATGCTAATTAATTAGGTGCCGCCCAACACGTAATTAATTAGCATGTTTATTTCGGCTTTTTTCTTAAAGATGTGCAGGATGCCTCCTGGCTACCGCTGTACCCCTGCATGCTTCGCGGTTCGGTATTTGTCGGCGGCCTAGAGGGTGGGGCCACTGCACCACCCAACCTGCGACGGCTCAGTCTAACACACCATCATCAGTGTGCTCAGCGCTGAACCAATTCCAGTAAGTGATACTACACTGTACATACATTATTTCTACTTTATATAGGGTGTGTATTTTTACGTGTTATTTGGTATGATTTGGCAGCTTCATAGCTTAATGGTTACTGGAGAGCGCTTGTGCCGTGTTTTTGCCAACAGCGCTTGCGTGAGATTTTCTGCCGACGGCGCTTGCGCGAGATTTTCACTATGGAGAACTGTGCAGTAATGATTATGGAAAAGTATTTCTACTTTATGTAGGCTGTGTATTTATCATATCATTCCTGCTTTTACTATATGTTACTGTTATTTTAGGTTTTATGTGTTATTTGGCATGATTTGGCAGGTTATTTTTGGGTCTGCGAACGCTCATAAAATTTTCCCATATAAATAAATGGTAATTGCTTCTTCACTTTACGACATTTCGGCTTACGAACTGTTTCATAGGAACGTTCTACCTTCAGATGGCGGGGGAAACCTGTACCTATCATTGGGTAGGTCAATCCCTCTGCTATCCCAAAATTTTGAACTTCCTGGTGAACTGAGCTCAGGCACTTCAAGCACTTCAGGAAGAATGGATCATCTCTCCCTGGATTGTTCAACACTTGATATCTCACTCTGAATAATCCATGACTAGCTCATTAGCTCTCTGAACTGCTGACATTATCAATATCCAGGTACTCTCACCATCCCCCCATTTGCTGCCTCACTTCTGTCTTAAATCAGTGATACTCTCCTCATTACTGGCTAGTATCAGCAATATTCTCCTCACTAGTTGCCCATGTACCATCCTGCACTCCTTAGGCTATACTATCGCACATCGTCATTGGGCATTCACTTTTACCAACACATCTGTACCTTTGGGATGTTTCTGGTGAACTTCAATCATTTCCTCAAGCTTGCACGAGATTTCTGAATTGCCACAGGCATCTTTAAGTGAGGGAAACTCAGACAAAATGCTTTGCTTCTCCCTGAGGGTGAATGGTCTGTGAATGGTGGTGATCAGTGTCCAGAGCTGGCTGGAGTCATCAGGATTCTTGACCTGATATTTCCTGGCCTCAATAGGTGCCGTCCCAACAGATACACCTGGGCATAACCTGTCCCTCAAATATTTCCAAACTAATTTCCACTTTAAGCAAAATATAAGGGACGGATACTGTACAGTACCTACATAGAACCACAGAGCATGTTCTCTGCAATCTTCCATTTATGTGCCACTGAACTCATGATGCCTGTTGTATTCCTTTCCATATAAAGATCTGTTACCTCAGAAATTTAAACTTATTTTAAAACACACAAATACACTCACAAACAAATATACTAATATACGGTTCTCCAAATGAGTATACATGCACCCTCTGGCCTCCTGAACAGTCAGGAAACAACTTTCATAACTGATGGCCCTGTCTCAACAAACTACCCCAAAATGTCTGGTCTCATACACAAAACACATGCACACACACACACACACACACACACACACACACACACACACACACACACACACACACACACACACACACCATACTTCCATATCTACTAGTTCAGCTCTCTGCCATGCTCTGTGATACTTCGTGATCCCTTGGTCGATCCCATAGAGCAGATCTAAGTGTGAGTGCTACTCTTAAAAATACTCACCCCCTTCGACTGCTTAAGTTAAATGGGCATAAAGTAGTTTACCAACATATCCTGAACAAGCCCCCAAATGTTGTGACTGCGAATGAAGTCACCGGAGAAACACTGAAGCAAGTGATATAGAAATCTTTATTCAGCTCAACAAGCAGGCATCATTCTGGAGACACCCTCAGTGGTGGCTTAAAAACCCAAAGGTACCTCACATTTTTATACCTGTAAGATCAAAGGTCAACAGTAGCTGATACAATACAATTTCAATTATTACAATTTCCTGCGATAATTTGGGTTGACAATGCTTCCTTTGAATTATATATCTACAAAGACAAACACCTCTGAATGTTCAAACACCTTTCTCACAAAGTAATTCACACAAATACTCGAAAAACTTCTGAGGCAAAAACCCCAGACACCCAAAATTAATGTCGTCAGGGCTGTCTCTGAGTACACAAGTATCATAGGTACATAAAAACTTAGATTGCCTGTACCGGTGATCATGTTTGACAAGTGATAATATCTGGCTGGTCTGCCAGCTTGAACTCAGTCACGATGCTGCAAATAACTTAGCCATGTTGCCAAGTTTGATGCAGGCCAATTAGCACAACCCCATTGTCTTAATATTTGTCTGTTGCATATACAATCTCTGAGTCTGTGGAGCGGCCTGTGTTTTTAAGTTCAATTTACTGCTTGTAATTTACAAGAAATACTGAAGTTAATTGCAAGCTTCCTGAACATAGTTATATTTTCAATAAATAAATGTACAAAAGTGCCTGGTTCTTGTTTGAATTCATATTTGTTATATTCACATAACTCCAGAATACTCCCAAGCAGCATTATGCCCACATATGCCTGGTGGTCAGTTCAGGAGTGGCATTATGAAGACTTTTAAAAAGTATAATGAAGACTGAATCATTAAATCTGTGCTATTATTATGCATGGAACTTATCAACACATTTTCTTGAAGGATGTGGTGGAAAAGTTTGCCTACAGAGGGGTAACTAACAACTAAATTTCCCTGTGATAACCCAAAAAACAATGAATTTTGAAGATGAAAATATACACACGTTACCAAATTGTAATAAAGTTTTGCTGAAACTTTATTAGGTCTTTATTGGGTAGGAATTAGGACTTGCACATGCTTGATCGTGAATAGTTTTGTAATCTCAATGGATTTCTTAACTGAAATTAAAAATGAGACATCCTGTAAAAATTATAAAAATCACCAACAGATGGCAGCAGATTAGTTGTCAAACATGTTATAAGTTGCAAAGGAAAACATATCTTTCTCACACTTGATAACAATTTATGCAATTTGGAGACAACTTTGGTGAAAATGTAACGTAAGGTTTCTCGTTGAGTACTTAAGTCTATAAGATATATACCTTCAGTTAAATTATTGGGAATTGTTGAATGTGTTTTGTGAGGAAAATTCTGTGGGATTTCAGAGTCTTTAATAGTGCCTGTGTTAACTCTAAGTTAATTACACAGTTTTACTCTAGTGTTTACCTGTCAAAGGGGTTGGTAGGCAACAGTCATATCATCTCAATCACTGTCTATGGTAACAAAAGAATCAATAAAGATGAGTCACTATAGTATCACAAAGTGTCTGATGCTGAAAGCCGCCCATTCCTAATTGCCTTTAGAGATAACTGATAATACAGACTTTGAAGTGAAAATCAGCCTAATGAGTGGCCTTGCTGGGAGGGGAGATCATGTGTCACACCAGTTTGCAAATACTTGCACACAAAGCAGCCAAAGGGAAGTCCTTCCCTTTTGGCTGGGTGACTGTCAAGCGCCTCATACCCACTGACCGGTACAAAGGCACAGACTGACACCCAGCAGGAGACAGTGGCCTGCTGATCAAGAAAGACTCCATCCATCTTCCTCTGCCTTTAATCAGCCTAGCTGGAGCCCTCTAGACCTCTTCTTGTTAACATTAAATTCATAGGAATGACTTTCTGTCTATTCTTGAAAAGACAGAAGATTAAAATTGTAATTATCTTAATAGAATGCTGCAGGCTGTGCCTGGCTAACAAACAATACCTTAAAAATTAAAACCAGAAAGCAATGCAAAATGCATCAAAGTATATTAATTTCTTTTAATGCAGTGTAATCATTATAATGAAGTCAAAACCAACAGCATCTATTTCATTATACCACATTTCATTCTAAAATGAGTTCAAATCACCATTGCATGAAATCTTAATATGCTACCTTTGAAGAATAAGCCGTACAACAGCCTTTACTGAAGCATTTTATGCACACTTTATATTTAAAAGGTTGTGCAATTATACTTCAGTCAATAGTCAGCTTTTCCTAGAGCTTCAAAAATTGTGAAATACACCAAGCCTCTGTGAGTTAAAGGATCTCAAATTTAATCAGTAACATAGTTTTTAGGCAATTTAAATAGATTTACTGTAACATCTACGGGTCTGGAAAGTTTGATGCTAATGTTTTCAAATCAGCTGTTATCAAATTTCCAGACTTGTAGTGCTCTTTGTGTGGACAGACATTTGGTCTGAATTAGTTGAAGCTTTGCAGCTGGCACCAGCAATGCTCCGCAGCAGTTTGAGTAAGACATCAGTACAAAGCACTTTAATCATTTCCATTGGTACAGGTTAATATGATGGTCTTGGAGCAGTAGATGCTTCCTAGACAACGCGGTGACTGAACTTTAATCAGTAACATTGGGAGACTTTCAGCACTGTTGGACAGAAAGTATTAGACATCTGATAAGACTTCTATACTCTTTCTTGTGTCATTAGAATTTTGGTCTAATTTTAAAATGGTTTCAGTTCACTTTCAAGATGACCTACCATTCAAATTGGAATTTTAAAAATGAAATGAGGTAGAGTGCATTATGTGGCCAGTTCAGTAGTAGACAGTCAGCAAATCTTTTATCACACAACAATACAAAATATATAGTCTTAACATGTAAATGGGCTATATATTCAATGTTCTAGCCTTCCAAAATAATGTTATGGATTACTGGAAAGATGAGCAGTGTTTCTAAATGAGGCTTTAACTGCAAGGGTCACACAAGCAGTTAGAAGCAGTTTGTAATAACTGAAGTGGAAAACAATCTCAGGCAGAAGCGTCTAAAATAGATCTCAAGCTATTGGCTCTGAACATGAAGTAGGCTGGTATGATTTCCATGACTTCTCTCTGAAGAGTACTTTTGATTATAATTAACTCGACTTGTAGTTACTATTCAGTAGCATATAAAAAAATTATAGCCAATATAATTTTGCTGCTGTTGAATAGAAAGTTTGTGATTTGTTCTATCAGCAGTCCTTTTCTGCAACTACATTTAAACAGCACATTGTTTATATACACCATATTGCATAAAAATCTCACTGACAGCAGTTCAATCATTTTTATAATTATGACGCTGGCTGAAGTTTTACAACTAATATTCAGGATTTAACACCTGATATGCTACTGTTGCAAACACACAAACAGAAACTATGTAAAAAGGAGAGTAGCTCACATATATTTTATCCCTTACCAACTGAGGCTGAGGTATTGATAACAAATAAGAAAATTGCAATTATGGTGTATTCCAAAGACTAACTGGCTTCCTTACAGAAGACACCAAACATAAGCTGATAATAGTAGAAAATACCTGGGCAAAAGAAAAGGAGCAACATAATACACCACACACAAAATGCTAGAGGAATTCACCAGGTTAAGCAGCCTCTCTGGAGGGAAATAGGCAATCAATTCTTTTGGACAGAGACTGTTTGGCCCGAAATGTTGACTAAATATTTCCGTCCATTGAAGCTGCCTGACAAAATGCTCCAGCATTTTGTGTGTGTTGCTCAAAAATCCCAGCATTTGCAGTGTCTAGGAGCAACATAATAACACTGAGGGAATAGTACAGGAAAAATTTATGGGATTAAGGGCTGACATGCCCACTAGATCAAACGCTTGGCATCGTCGGGTGCTAAAAGCAGAGCTTACAAAGAGACTGGATGCATTGTTTGTGATCTGCCAAAATTCTTTAGATTCTGCAACTTTGAACACTGCAAATGTAATGCTCCCTTTCATGAGAGAGAAAATAGAAAATAGGAAACTATCAACACATTCGTCATGTCACTGGAAAAGTGCTGTAATTAAAAAATAACATTCAGTTTGTCAACAGGATTTTATGAAAGGAACATAGTATTTGGCAAATTTATAAATATTCTTTGAGAATCTAATGAACAGTCTAGATAAATCAATATCAGTAAATAGGGGGTATTTGGGTTTCCAGAGGCAGATATGCCATAGAGATGTTCATTATACATAATAAAGCCATGTGGCCATAAGGACAACAGTTAACAAGCTGGAAGCAGAGGGTGATAATAAATGGATTATTTTCAGACTGGCACAGGTGCAATGAAAACTTACTTTATACTTTATACTTTATTGTTGCCAAACAATTGGTACTAGAATGTATAGTCATCACAGTGATATTTGATTCTGCACTTCCCACTACCTGGATTACAAATATTAAATATTAAAAATATTAAAAATAGTAAAAATTAGTAAATATAAAAAATTTAAGTTATAAATCATAAATAGAAAATAGAAAAATGGAAAGTAAGGTAGTGCAAAAAAACCGAGAGGCAGGTCCAGATATTTGGAGGGTACGGCCCAGATCCGGGACAGGATCCGTTCAGCAGTCTTATCACAGTTGAAAAGAAGCTGTTCCCCAATGTGGCCGTATGAATCTTCAATCTCCAGAGCCTTCTCCCGGAGGGAAGAGGGATGAAAAGTGTGTTGGCTGGGTGGGTCGTGTCCTTGATTATTCTGGCAGAACTGCTCCGACAGCGTGTGGTGTAAAGTGAGTCCACGGACGGAAGACTGGTTTGTGTGATGTGCTGCGCCGTGTTCACGATCTTCTGTAGCTTCTTTCGGTCTTGGACAGGACAACTTCCATACCAGGTTGTGATGCACCCTAGAAGAATGCTTTCTACGGTGCATCTATAAAAATTAGTGAGGGTTTTAGGGAACAGGCCAAATTCCTTTAGTTTTCTCAGGAAGTAAAGGTGCTGGTGGGCCTTCTTGGCAGTGAACTCTGCTTGGTTGGACCAAGTCTGGTCATTTGTGATATTGACCCCAAGGAACTTAAAGCTTTTGACCTATTCCACTTGCGCACCACCGACGTACATGGGGCCGTGCGGTTCGCTACTCCTTCTGAAGTCAACAATCAATTCCTTCGTCTTGCTGACGTTGAGGGATAGGTTACTGTCTTCGCACCATGCCACCAGGTTCTTAATTTCCTCTCTGTACTCAAACTCATCATTACCCAAGATACGGCCTACAATGCAGTAGCATGCACAAGAAAAAGATCATTTAAACCTAAATTATACTCAATTTTTACAAGAAATTAAAGGTGGTGACAAATCAGCATATAGGAGGGAGACCGAAAATCTGGCTGAATGGTGCCATAACAACAACCTCTTACTCAGGCAACACACATCAAAGTTGCTGGTGAACGCAGCAGGCCAGGCAGCATCTCTAGGAAGAGGTACAGTCGACATTTCAGGCCAAGACCCTTCGTCAGGACTAACGAAGGGTCTCGGCCTGAGACGTCGACTGTACCTCTTCCTAGAGATGCTGCCTGGCCTGCTGCGTTCACCAGCAACTTTGATGTGTGTTGCTTGAATTTCCAGCATCTGCAGAATTCCTGTTGTTTGCATTTTTAAAAACTTCTTACTCAGTGTCAGCAAGACCAAAGAGTTGATTATTGACTTCAGGAGAAGGAAACCAGAGGTCCATGAGCCAGTCCTCATTGGAGGATCAGAGATGGATAATGTTAGTAACTTTAAATTCCTCGGTGTTATTATTTCAGAACACCTGACCCGGGCCCATGTAAGTGCAATTATGAAGATAGCACGGCAATGTCTCAACTACCTTAGGAGTAGGCAAAGATTCAGCATGACACCTCAAACTTTGACAAGCTTCTATAGATGCGTAGTGGAGAGTATATTGACGAACTGCATCACAGTGTGGTATGGAAGCGCCAAAACCCTTGAATGGAAAATCCTACAAAAAGTAGTGGATATGGGTCAGTCCATCTTGGGTAAAGCCCTCCTGCCATTCAGCACATTTAAATGAAACACTGTTGCAGGAAAGCAGCATCCACCATCAGGGATCCCCACACACATGATATGCTATCTTCTCGCCGCTGCCATCGGGAAGAAGGTACAGGAGCTTCAGGACTCACACCACCTGATTCAGGAACAGGTATTACCCCTCAACCGTCAGACTCTTGAACCAAAGGGGATGACATCATTCATCTTCACTTGCTCCACATTGAAATTTTCCCACAACCAACAGACTCACTTTCAAAGGGTCTTCTTACCATGTTCTCAATATTTATTGTTTATTTATTTATTTATTATCATTATTTCTTTCTTCTTGTATTTGCACATTTCGTTTTCTATTGCACGCTGGTTGAACTCCCAAGTCGGCGCAGCCTTTCATTGATTCTGTTTTGGTTATTATTCTATGAATTTATTGAGTATGCACACTAGAAAATTAATCTCAGGATTGTATACGGTGCCATAAACTTTATGTACTTTGATAATAAATTTACTTTGAAATTTGAGCTTTGAAAGAACACAATTATAAAAAAAACAGAAAGCCATTTTAGTGCGGAGCCCTCATATCATTACTAAACTGTGGTGATTAGGTTTTTGCCAGTTGGTTCAAGAATCGAATAGATGTAGCAAAATAGATGTTCTTGAACCTGGTGGTGTTTGGACTTAAGGTTTCTGTACATCCTTCCCAATGGTAGCTGCTAAATGGTAGTTAGCATGGTGGGAATCTTTGATGATAGATGTCTTCTTGTTTCCCCCGCCATCCGAAGGTAGAGCGTTCTTAGGAAATGGTTCGTAAGCCAAAATGTCGTAAAGCGAAGAAGCAATTATCTTTTATTTATATGGGAAAATTTTGTGAGCATTTGCAGACCCAAAAATAACCTACTAAATCATGCCAAATAACACATAAAACCTAAAATAACAGTAACATATAGTAAAAGCAGGAATTATATGATAAATACACAGCCGATATAAAGTAGAAATACTTCTCTACAACGATTGCCTGCACAGATCTCCATAGCGAAAATCTCACGCAAGCGCTCTGGGCAGAAAATCTTACGCAAGCGCTGTTGGCATAAACACGTTCTCCAGTAACCTTTAAACTATGAAGCTGCCAAATGTACCAAATACCACGTAAAAATACATAACCTTTATAAAGTAGAAATAATGTATGTACAGTGTAGTATCACTTAATGGAAATGAGAAAACAGCACCGAGCACACTGACGATGGTGTGTTAGACTGAGTCGTCATAGGCTGGGTGCGGCACTGGTCCCCACCCTCCAGGCCGCCAACCCGATACATTGCCGTGAAGAACGCAGCAGTAGCCCGGAGGCACACAGCACATCGTTAAGAAAAAAGCCAAAATGAACATGCTAATTAATTAGGTGCTGCCCAGCACGTAAATGTCAGCGCAGATCGGAGGCGATTGCTGATTGCATCGCCTCTGATCTGGGCCGACAATTCCGTGCTAGGCAGCACCTAATTAATTAGCATGCTTATTTTGGCTTTTTTCTTAAAGATGTGCTGTGTGCATCCCGGCTACCGCTGCGTTCTTCGCAAATCGGTACAGTATCTGTCCGGGGCCCGGGCGTTGGGGTGGTGGGTCACTGGGGTGTCATTTCATCATCGATCAGGGCAGGCAGCTCATCTTCTCCTATGACTGCCCGCCTCGATGTCGAAGGTCGAGGTTTGTCGTCTGCTGTGGCTGATGTGGAAGGCTTGCTTGACTGCTGAGCCTCGCGCATTTTTCTATCATACAGTTGTTTGTAAGCACTCAAACCATCCTGCAAATATCCCCTAAACCTACGTACTCTTTCAAAATTAAGGTCGTACTTTATCATTGCAGTGAAAATCTCATGCAGTTGTTTCACTTTCTGCATTCCGTTTCAATTGTTATCCTTTCCTCTTCCAATTGCATCAGCTCTTCATCTATCAGTTCTTGGTCATGGGATGCCAAAACCTCAACATCATCTTCGTCAACTTCCACAAGCCAAACTCACTTTGTCCTTGCTTCGTTCACCACAATCGAAACGCTTAATTATGTCTAGTTTTACGCTAAGTGTAACACCCTTACTCTTTCAGGCTTTTCCGACACCTTAGAAGTCATCTTGCTAACGGCTGCTCAGTGCAACGTGTTCAAGCAATGCTGTTCCGAATCCGGGGCAGAGCGACTGCTTAGGGCGCGTGCTGCCTTTCTTCATAACGGTGAAAACACCTTCTGAAAGCGAAAACAGGGTACTAATGTAGGTCTTTCATAACAGTGAGGTTTCGTAAAGCGAATGTTCGAAAAGCGGGGGACACCTGTATTGCCTCTAATAGATACTACCAATGGTGGGGAAGGAGGTGCCTGTGATGTATTGGGCAGAGTCCACTATTCTCTGTACTTTATTACATGCCTATGCATTTAAGTTGCCAAATTTGGTTACGATGCAACCACTCAGGATATTTTCAACAGGACATCTGTAGCTACTGTTCTGAAATGTGCAGTCATTAGAGAACAAGATAGACGACATAAGGAGAAGCTTGCTATATCAGAGAGAAATGAGGGATTGCTGCATTCTCTGTTTCACTGAGATATGGTTCACTCCCAATAATTTAGACACAGCGTTCCAGCCCGAAGGATTCTCAATCCACTGGATGGACCAAACGGCAAAATCAGTAAAGGGCAGAGGCAGCAATATCTGCTTCACGGTGTTCAGACGTATCAGTCCTGTCTCACTCTTGTTCTTCCAACCTGGAATGCCTAATCATTAAGCGCTGACCATTCTAGTTACCAGGAGAGTTCTTCACCATGATCCCGACTACAGCTTACATACCACCAAAGGAAGATGTCAACAAACATCCAATGTATTGAGTGCCATGATTAACAAATAAGAAATGGACTAATCTGACGCCTTTCACATCCTTGATGGGGACTTTAATCAGTCTGGTTTGAAGAAATAATTGCCAGATTACCATCAGTACATCACTTCAGATGACCTAATACACTTGTCCACTGCTGCAATACCATCAAGAATGCCTACCATTCCAACCCTTGACCATATCTTGGGAAATCTAACAACTGGCTGTCCTCCTTCTACCTGCATATAGGCAAAGACTAAAGAGTTAAGGACAACAAAGGGGTGGGCACAGGATGCAGAAGAGCATCTACAGCTGATTTTTGCTATAATTTGATGCATATTTACCCGATATGTGACCATACAGTCACACCAGGTAGCTCTGGGCCAGTCTTTTTTTTTAAAGAATACTTATACTGATTTATTCTGATCCCCAGATACTGAAGAAAGAGGAATGTTAAATCAGAATCTCAGCCTAAATTTGTCCTTAAATCTTAACCAAGTTCTCAAATATTGGGTTCCTCTCAGAACAGTTTTCGGCTCTATTCAGTTTGACCTGACAGTCCTGGAATTGTTGAGGCAAACCATGAAATTTGAATGATTTTTCTAAAAGTATTACTTCAAAATTATATCTTACATTTGTCAAATTACTGCTATTTGCAGTTTATTAAACATACTTAAGCTATATTGAAAAAGAAAAAAATGTGAACCAGAGTTGGAAATGAATTATGTGAGTTATTGCAAAAAGAATGCCAAGTCAACCTTTGACAGTAAGTGTTTGGGACATGGTTCAGGTAAAGCATAAAAATTGCACTTATTGATATTAGAGACCCCTCTGCTGGATATTAATTTCTTTCTTGCTTACCTCTGGTAAAGTGAAGTGAAACTTACTCCATGAGAAATAAAAAAAGGACAATGAGATGATCAATTAGATAATATCAAACATCCCACCTCTCCTGGAAGTTCCGGGAGTCTCCCACATATTAATAGTATCTCCCTGATGCCCGCAAATTATATACAATATCCCGGAAATCAATTTTTTTGAGAGCGAGAGAGCACAAGAGCAAAAGAGAGAAAGCAAGAGAGAGTGAGAGAGTGACCACGAGAGAGAGAGAGTGAGTGAGAGAGAGCGAGAGCGAGCACGAGAGCGACCACGAGAGAGAGCACGAGAGAGAGTACAAGAGAGAGAGAAAGAGAGAGAGAGAGAGAGAGCAAGACCGTGCCATGGCAGAGTGTTCCAAAAAAAGAAAATATAAAACATACGTCAGCCCAGACTACCCTAACGTGTACCCCTGCCTAATAGGGAGGAG
Organism: Mobula birostris; assembly: GCF_030028105.1. Taxonomy (NCBI): domain Eukaryota; kingdom Metazoa; phylum Chordata; class Chondrichthyes; order Myliobatiformes; family Myliobatidae; genus Mobula; species Mobula birostris. The sequence continues at coordinate 156,964,849 of NC_092373.1, forward strand.
AAGATGGCACGGCGGGAAGAGAAGATAGCAGTGCGCCTGCGCGTGCGCAGCCCTCTGGTGAAAAATGATATTTTATCTGTTAAATAGGGGCCGTGGACAATTCTGATTTGATGGAGAATGGACGTGAAAGCACAGAAGAACTTCTGGAGAAATTTCTGAAACGCCGTCCGCTGCTGTCGTTACTGTGTGGTCGGGAATCTTTAGGAGAGTAGGCCTCAAAATCCCCGGCCTTGCCTGCTTTTGGCGACCGAGAAGGAGGTTGAATCATTCGGACAGAATGGCGCTCGGTACTCAGTGTCAGAGAGCTGATCAGAGCTCGACGTTTTCGGATGACTCGAGTCGGATTGTGGTCGGCATGACAGGGAGAGTTTTTCTTCCTTCTCCCATCTGCGTGAGATGTGGGACATTTGAGAAACTTTGAACTTTAATGTGCTCATGGACTTCTTCATCAAGTTATGGTATTGTTACACTGTTTGTAACTATATGTTATAATTACCTGGTTTTGTCAGTTTTTTCAGTTTTGGTTTGTCCTGTGTTTTGTGATAGCACACCGGAAGAAATAATGTATCATTTCTTAATGCATGCATTACTAAATGACAATAAAAGAGGACTGCGTGTCTTCATAATCATAAATAATGACAGTGTTGTTCACTGCACTGTCTGCTACAGTGACTTTTCTATTGCCCGTGGTGGGTGAAGACTGTAAAAGACATGTTGAGGTGAGTTTAACAGGTGTCATTCACTCATTAGCATAGCTAATGTTATTTAAACTAGCTGGCTAGCTGCTAAGGAGCTACTCTATTGCAGACGTCCCACCTCTCCTGGAAGTTCAGGGAGTCTCCCGCAAATTGATGGTGCTACCTCCCTGAAGTGAGTTTTTGCAGGGTGGGATATCCATAATATGGAAAGAATTTCTTGAAAAAATCCTACTTTATAATCCGTCACATTATAAAATTGCTATGTTTGATGTTCATTTAAAATGTTCAATCAAACTCTTCTTGAAGCATGTTTCTGACCTTACCACAGGAAAGGTCATTGATAAAATCCTGTGGATATTTGAATTCTGGATCCTTCGCAAAGGAACCAATGTGAGCAAGCTTGTCCTTGATAACTGATAACACAAACAAATCTTTTGGAGTTGGTTTCCACTAGTATTTATAACATACTTAACACAAATGATAGTGAAGTAGGTTGTCAAGTCCATGTCAGATCCTAAGGGAGCACTACAGTCAGTCTCATTCCACTTTCCTCATTTCCATGTAGCCATACAACTTATTCTCTTTCTCAAAGTTCAAAGTTCAAATTTATTATCAGAGTATGCATACTATATACAACCTTGAGATTCATCTTTTTGCAGGCAGCCGCAAAACAAAGAAACACACACAACACCACCAACAAACATCCAATGTGCAAAAGAGGACAAATTATGCAACAGTAAAAAACAGTGAATAAATAATGCATAGAACATGAGCTGCAGAGTCCCCAAAAGTAAGTCCAGAGCTGCGGATTCAGTTCAATGCTGAGGCTAGTGAAGCTGGTCAGAAGCCTCATGGATGCGGGGCATTAAGTGCCCCTGAACTCAGCACTTTTGGAACCCATGACACAATCATTAACTCCACCATATGATTCTTTTTGCCATAAACTTACACCAAGGCCTAATTTACCATAGCTAATTAATCTACCAGCAAGTCTTTGGAATGTGGGAGGAAATCAGAGCAGAAAGAAAATACTCGTTCCACAGACTGCATCAGAGGTCAGGATCAAACCGGGGCTCCTGGAGCTATGAGGCTGCAGAACTGACTGTAGTATCACATCAGAGGTCCTAAATCCAGATGAAATCAAATAAATCAGTGCAAAAGATCAGCCAATTTTAGATACAAGTTACACTCAACATCACTTTTATTCCTGTTTCCAATATTCTGCTTAATTGGTTCAAAATTCATTTAGTTCAGATCTGTCCATGCTCATTGACAACACATAATGTTTTTGTTCAAGACATTTCCTCAAAATGCATTCATTTTCTGAAGCACAAAGACAATACTGGACATGTTTTAAAGCTGTTTCATTCCTAAAAATTAACTACTCAGTTGTTCAATACAGTATTTTATAATAATTTTTAGTAATTCAAAGCAGGTTACTTACAAGTGAAAGATTAACATTAACTAAAATGTTTAATTTTTATTGCTAACCTCATTTTCAGTTTTATTAATAAAACTGCTCAATGTTACTCTGATTGGTTAAGCATCAAAATCACTTCATAACTAGAGAAAAGTTCTATCACACTAGTTCAGTGAAGATTTTATGCTTCTGCTAATATAAATAAACTTTTTGACAATTTTTTTTTAATGAATAACACAGTTCTCAGGGTGTTTTAAATGCAATTTCCCAACTGTGCCCCTAGCAAACTCTCCACCCTTTATGCTTATAGCCAGAGGGCATTTATTTAATTAAAATGTTAAATATAACTGTCAGAAATTTGGAATTTGCACAAAATAGCAAGTAATGACAAAGTGTTTACAAGTGATTACTATCCTACAGGTAAGTATATAAATATTATTAATAGACCATCTTAGTATACACTAAATTATCAAATGATGGAAGTACTTCCTGGTGTGGAAATAAATCTTGTTCGAGTAAGGTCCTAAATCTGAACCCCAATCTGATTGCAATTCAGGTTCTAGGGTTGGAACTGTACAAATCAGCTCTGTTATAACCGCAGGATTAAATATTTTGAGGGAAAAATATCTTTATTCACTTCATTGCTTATTGCTGGAGCCTACAGTGCAAAGCCAACTAAAGAGTTGTCGAACAAACAGATCTTTTAAAGGGGTGAACTGTGCCAGAGATTAATTCAGTGTGAAAAATGGTCCAAATGAATGTCAAACATTGTTGACTCTTCAAATTGCATAATAAAATATCAGCTCTTTGTCTATTAATGGTCAAGAGTCATGGAATATTCCCTTGAGGCACAAGAAGCAGCTTGGCGGCTTCATAGAGTTTCTTTTCTTTGAACTTTGAACAAAGCACTAGACTGCACAACAAAGGACAGCAAACTGGAAATAAGACAGACAATAAAAGAAATTTAATTTAGAGGAAACAAGCATATTATGTATCTATTCCATAAGGTCCCATTCAAGTTTCTGAACAAGATGAGAAGAGTAATAATCCATTTAAAGAGATGATAAAATGAGAAGGAAATAAACTGACTTATTTAACTATCAAACAGCTGAATAGATGTAATCATGTGTAATTACAGCAGTTTCTAATAAAATAAGGCAACATTATAACTATTAAAAATCTTAATTCATGAAATTTCTTTTCACCATCTGACTAGACCTTTGCAAAGATCCTGTACTTTTCTAAAGGTCTATGAGAAACACTTATTAGGTATGTTGCAATGTACTATTTAAGTTGAACAGACACAAATACAGAACTTCCAGGAATCAGATTTGATGTGAAGTACAAGTACCAAGAAATTGAATTAATTAACTTTTGTTTTTATATGCCTAAGTCACACAGATATTGACAACACACCATAGATCATGCCGATCATTTCTAGGTGAAATCAAGTCCATCAGAATACTGGACCAGGCACTTCCATCTGCTTGGTGTTTGTCCAACAACCAATGTGTTCTTAATAACGTCACTGTTCATCTGAAACCTATTTCTATACGTACAGACAGAAGATAAAGCTTCATGATGCAATTGATGCTAATCATAGAACCATCTCCACAGAAGTGAACGTGTAACAAGTAACAATGAATATGTTTTCCGACATTAGCAGATGGATACAACTGAATGGCTTGCTAGGCCATTTCAGAGGGCATTAAGAGTAACCAAATTGCTGTGGGTATGGAGCCACATATTGCCAAGACCAGGTAAGGATGGCAGGATTCCTCCCCTAAAGGACATTTGTGAACCAGATGGGTTTTTATGACAATCGACATGGATTCATGGTCATCAGATATTTTTACTGAATTCAAATTCACCATCTGCCCTGGTGGGACTCGAACTCATGTCCCCAGTGTATAATTGGGTGTCTGGATTGCTGATCCTGTGGTAATTACCACTACGCCAAATCTCCCCCTCCAAGTCTCTCACCATCCTGACTTGGAAACATATTGCCACTCTTTCATTGTCGCTGGGTCAAAATCATGGAATTCCCTCCCTAATAGCACCGTGGGTGTACCTACATCCCAGGGTCTGCAGCGGTTCAAGAAGACAGCTCATCATCACCTTCTCAAGAGCAACTAGGGATGGGCAATATATGCCAGTTTAGCTGGCGACGCCCAGATCCCATAAATAAATAAATAAATAGGCTGTCAAGACACTCAGTTTATAGGTATCTTAGCCCTGAACACAAGAGATTCTGCAGATGCTGGAAATCCAGAGCAACACACACAAAATGCTGGAGGAACTCAGTATGTCAGGTAGTATGGAAATGAATAAACAGTCGCTGTTTTGGGCCGAGACCCTTCATCAAGACACAGTTAATCTGGAAGTGTCACACTATAACATGGCCAGCTAATTATGGTTGGTTGGGGACTTGGACAGAAGATAAAAATAGCTGGAGTCCCATCAATAGGATTTGCTAGCATAGCTGGCTTCCCGCAAGCGTAAACAAACGATGACCTCACTCATCTGCTCATTTAGAATTTTATTAATCACCTGGACCTTTTCATAAATAGGGAGGGTTTCTTATGATTTATATCCACCAGCCAATGTCCAGGTTGCTATTTATCATAAGAAGAATTTACTCATGTTGAATATTATGCTTTAACAGAGGGAATTCACGCAGACAGGCATTCGAATGGCCAACAGTGCCCTGAGTGATGGATCCCGTGGAACGAAGGCTACCCTGACTCATCATATCTGTGTTCAAATAGACAAGCCATGCAATTCTCGGCATAAGTCAAGGTGCCATTGGTCCCATCAAGATGAGACAATGATGCATGCATCAATTCGAGTGCATTCTAGGCAAATAGATGGGGTACAATGTTGCTCTTAAGATTGCAGAATAGAGAGGGTCCTTTGAGAAATTTGGTAAACCATGGATAGCACTCAGTGCCAAAGTAAGAACAGCAGTGGTACAGCAGCAGGAACCAAAGGAGCAGACCGATGGTGGTGGTGTCCCGGATGAGTCTTTGCTGTGTCATAAGACATAGACGTAGGACATAGGGGCAGAATTAGTCCATTCAGCCATCGAGTCTGCTCTGCCTGATTTGAATTTAATTGACTTTATTACTTACATCCTTCATATACATGAGTAAAAATCTTTACGTCACATCCCCATCTAAATGTGCAATGTGCAATTATAGTAATTTATAAAAAATGTTATGTACAAAAAGATAGTCAATATAACATAGAAATGCAGCGTTGCATCAGCATGAGTTAATCAGTCTGATGGCCTGGTGGAAGAAGCTGTCCCGGAGCCTGTTGGTCCTGGCCTTTATGCTGCGGTACAGTTTTCCAGATGGTAGTAGCTGGAACAGTTTGTGGTTGGGGTGACTCAGGTCTCCAATGATTCTTTGGGACCTTTTTACACACATGCCCTTGTAAATGTCCTGAGTACTGGGAAGTTCACATCTACAGGTGCACTGGGCTGTCTGCACCCCTCTCTGCAGAGTCCTGTATTTATTATCCCTCTCAAGCCCATTTCCTGCCTTCTTTTCACAACCTTTGACACCCTTACTGATTAAGAGCCTATCAACCTCCTCCTTAAATATACCCAGTAACCTGGCCTCCACAGCTATCTGTGGAAATGAATTCCACAGATTCACCCCCCTCTAGCTAAAGAAATTCCTCCTCATCTCTGTTCTAAAGGGACAGCCTTGTATTCTGAGGATGTGCCCTCTGGTCCTAGACTCCCCCATTATAGTAAACATCTTTTCCACATCCACTTTTCAATTTTCACAAGGTTTCAATGAGATCGCACCTCAGCTTTTGTTAGCTCAAATGAATACAGGCCCAGGGCTATCAAACGTTCCTTATAGTTAACTCTGTCATTTCCGGGATCATTCTTGTGAAACTCCTCTGGACCTTCTCCAATGACAGCACATCCTTTCTTTGATAAAGGGCCCAAAATTACTCACAATACTCCAGGTGCAGTGTCATCACCTAAGTGAGTATTGGAGGCAGCTATTGGTCACACAGGAAATAAGGAACTTCTTGGAAGAGGCTATTGCAAGAAGCTTACAAAATACTTCTGTTGGTTTTAAGATAGTGGTGGGAAAAAAAGTAGGAGAGTTCCACAGCTGGTGTCTTAAACTGGAGCAGGACTAACTTTGGGTAATTAGACAGAATATAGCAGAGGTCAGACGGGTGAGCCTGCATGAAGGGAAAAGAACAAGATGGAAGTGGGAGGCGTTTAAAATAAAATATCATTGCCACTGTTCTACCCACTTCTCTAACCAGACAAGACCTCCTTGTAATCTACCTTGGAATTTGTGCAAGGCTACAGAAGATATTGCAGAGGCCCTTACAGTGATACGAGTGGCTTCATCATAAGCCACTGGTGAAGTCCTCAAAGACAGGAAGACGGCTGATTTTGTTCCATTGTTTTAAAATGTTAGCAAAGGCAAGCCAGGGAATTACAGGCCAGTCAGCCTGACATCAGCAGTGGGGAAGTTACTGAAAGAATTCTGAGGGATAGGATCTACCAGCATTTGGATTGACAGAGTCTGATTAGAAGTGATGAGCACAGCTTTGTACATGGAAAGTCACACATGAACCTGTCAGAGTTTTTTGAAGAGGTAACCAAAACTATAGATGAGGGTAGGGCAGTGGATTTTATCCACCTAGACTTTATCAAGGCCTTTTGTTTCCAGTAAAGATACTAGTATGGATAGAAGATCAGTGGACTGACAGAAGGCAAAGAGTGGGAATAAAGGGGACCTTTTCTGGCTGACTACTGGTGACTAGTGGTGTTCTGCAGAAGTCAGTTTTGGTACCACTTCTTTACATTATATTCCAATGATTTGGATGACAGAATTGATGGCTTTTTTGCCATGTTTGTGGATGATATGAAGATAGGTAGAGGGCCAGGTAGTGTTGAGGAATCATTGAGTCTGCAGAAGGACTTAGACAGACTGAGAGAATGGGCAGGCAAGAGGCAGATGGAATATAGTGTAATGAAGTGTATGGTCATGCACTTTGGTAGAAGCAAAAAAGGCATAGACTATTTTCTAAACGGGTAGAAAATTCAAAAATCAGAGGTGCAAAGAGACTCGGGAGTCTTTGTGCAGGATGCCCTAAAGGTTATCTAGTGGGTTGAGTCTACGGTGATGAAGGCAAATGCAATGTTATGCAAATCCTGTCTGCCCTCTACCCTTTGCCAGCTTGATATCAGCGTATCCCTCTGCAATTGGACCTTGGACTTTCTGACCAACAGACCCCAATCAGTTAAGTTAAACAACCTCTCCTCCTCTACTCTCACCCTGAACACCAGCGTGCTTCAAGGCTGTGTGCTGAGCCCTCTTCTGTATTCCCTTTTCACCTATGACTGCATTCCTGTACATGGTTCTAACTCCATAATCAAGTTCGCAGATGACACCACAGTGGTTGATCTGATCAGAGGGGATGATGAGACGGCCTACAGGGACGAGGTCCAGCACCTGGCTGCGTGATGTGCCGACAACAATCTGGCCCTTAACACCCAGAAGACCAAGGAGATCATTGTGGACTTCAGGCATGCCAGGAGTCACACTCACGTCCCCATCTACATCAACGGAACAGTAGTGGAGCGTGTATCAAGCTTCAAATTCCTTGGTGTCCGCATTTCCGAGGATCTTACCTGGTCCCTGAACTCCTCCATCCTGATCAAAAAGGTGCAACAGCGCCTTTATTTCCTGTGGAGCATGAAGAAAGCTCACCTCTGTCCCAGGATACTGACGGACTTTTACCTCTGTACCATTGAGAGCATACTCACAAACTGCATCTCAGTGTGGTATAGCAATTGTCCCGTATCAGACCGCAAAGCACTCCAATGTGTGATGAAAACTGTCCAGCGGATTATCGGCACCCAATTGCCCACCATTGAGAACATCTACCATAAACGCTGCCTGGGCAGGGCAAAAAGCATTATCAGAGATGCATCTCACCCTAACCATGGACTTTTTACTCTCCTCCCATCTGGTAGGTGCTACAGGAGCCTCCGCTCCCGCACCAGCAGGCACAGGAAGAGCTTCTTCCGAGGCTGTGACACTGCTGAACCTCTCATCACAGCGCTAAGCAGTACTACATTCATATTGTACTGTCTCAGTACTTTCATATTTGTGTGCTGTAGCATTTTTTTTATATTCGCAGTTATTTTGTAAATAACACTATTCTTTGCATTTCTGGTCAGATGCTAAATGCATTTCATTGACTTCGTATCTGTACTCAGCACAATAACAATGAAGTTGAACTGAATTGAATTGAATGTTAGCATTCATTTTGAAAGGACTATAAAATGAAAGCAAGAATGTGATGCTGAGGCTTTATAAGGCATTGGTCAGACTGCACTTGGAGTATTATGAGTAGTTTTAGGCCCTTTATCTATGAAAAGATGTGCTGGCTTTGGAGAGCGGTCTGAGGAGGTTCACAAAAATGATTCCGGGAATGAGAGTGTTAACATATGAGAAGCCTTTGATGGCTCTGGGCCTGTACTCGCTGGAGTTTAGAAGAATGAGGGTGGATCTCATTGAAACCTATCAAATATTGAAAGGCCAAGATATAGTGGACATGGACAGGATGTTTCTTATAGTGGGTAAGTCTAGCACAAAAGGGCACATTCTCAGGATAGAGGGATGTCCACTTAGATCAGAGATGAGAGATTGCAGAAAAGATTTAGAAGGATGTTGTCAGGATTAGAGGATCTGAGTCATAGGGATAAGTTAGCCAGGCCAGGTCTTTATTCCTTGGAGCATAGGAAAATGAGGGGTGACCTTATAGAGATTTATAAAATCATGAGGGGCATGGATAAAGTGAATGGTAGCAGTGTTCTCTCCAGGGCAGGGGAATCCAAAGCCAGTGACATAGATTTAGGGTGAGATGAGTAATATTTAAAGGGACCTGACAGGAAATATGATAAGCATCTGGATGTTTGTGCCCATGATGGAACTGGTTGAGTCTACAACCTTCTCTAGTGAGGGGGGTGGGAGCAGTGTCTCAGTGTCTCAGAAAGGTAGCATCCATTATTAAGGACCCCCAGCACCCCAGGGCATGCCCTTTTCTCATCAGGGCACACACACAGTGATTCAGGAACAGCTCTGCCATCCGATTCCTAAATGGACATTGAACCTTTGGACAATACCTCACTTTTTAAAAATATATAATATTTCTGATCTTTGCCCATTTTTAATGTATTCAATATACATATACTGTAATTGATTTACTTACTTATTTTTTTTTAATTCTCTTCTATATTATGTATTGCATTGAACTGCTGCTGCTAAGTTAACAAATTTCACATCACATGCCGGTGGTAACAAACCTGCTTCTGATTCTGATCCTGCAAATTGGAGTCTCCATACCAAGCGGTGACGCAACTAATCAGAATACTCTCCACTGTACATCTGTGGAAATTTGCAAGAGTCTTTGGTGACATATCAAATCTCTTCAAGCTCCTAATGAAATATAGCCACTGACATGCCTTTTTCATGATTGCATCAATGTGATGGGCTCAGATTCAACCCTCTGAGATGCTAATACCCAGGAACTTGAAGCTATGCATCCTTTCCACCACTGACCTTTCAATGAGACTGGTATGTGTTCTCCCTATTCTCCTTTCCTAAAGTCCACAATCAATTCCTTGGTCTTGTTGACATTGAGTGTGATGTTGTTTTTGCAACACCACCCAAGCAGCTGATCTCCCTCGCTCTTTTATGCCTCCTTCACACTATCTGAGATTCGGCCAACAACAGTGGTGCCATCAGCACATTTATTGATGGCATTTAAGCTGTTCCTAACCACACAGTCATGACCATAGAGATAGTAGAGCAGTGGGCTAAGCACAAATCCTTGAGGTATGTATGTATTGATCATCAGCGAGGAGAAGATGTTATTACCGATAATGCGGTTTCCTCATGAGGAAGTCAAGGATCTAATTTCAGAGGGAGTTACAAAAACCCAGGCCCTGTAGGTGGTTGATTAGTACTGAGAGAATAATAATGTTGAAAACAAATCTATAATTGATAAGCAACTGCCTGACGTATATTTCGCTGTTGTCTTGGTGCTCCAAAGCCAAGTTGAGAGCCAGGGAGATTGCTTCTGCTGTAAACCTGTTGTGGTGCTGAATGGCAATTAAGGTGCTGTTCTTGCATTAGTAGTTGTCCACTAATATTGCTGCAAAAAATAAATTCTTCTTCCTAAAGTATAATTTAATGAATGTGATAAGTATATTTACTGCTAAAGGCACTGAAAAATAACTTTTTGAAGTGTGCAGCCTCATTTGCAATGTTTTAGCTAAATTTACCTTTTTAAAAAATGGTTAACTACTTTAAGTAAATTTTTACTTTCTTTGCCTTTCACAATCCAGTTGTTCAATACATTTCTCTTTATTTCTAAATGGATATTGAAATTAATATTCTTATATATCTTAATGCATTCCAGTGTACATATTTTGATAAATTATTAATTCAATGTGAATGGCAAGTTAGTTTTCCAACAGCGCTCTTTGGGATTGGATGCTCTGGGTCTTTCATCCACTGTTGGAGACATTATAGTCAGGTAGTGTGACATCAACGAGCAGGTTACATTATTATGGATCTGAAACATTGAACCAAATTTTAATTTCAGATGTCCATTTACTTACTAATAGATTTTCTTAATTTTCATACTTACAAATTTCCACCCCCACTCCACCTTCCTCAATTCCCCACCCATCTTCCTGCTCAGCTTCAGTATTCCATAATCCCCTTGACTGACCCCTCCATTCCCCCTACACTCCCCACAAACATTCTTCCAATTTGTACCTCACTGATCTTTTCTCATAGAGCTCATGCAGCACAGATCACCTCCTTGCCTGAAGCCACACACTTCATAATGTCAGAGATTGACACCAGTTCAATCTGTTCAACTCCACAGCTGAAGTTCTGATTTCCTCTATAATCAAACCATCGCTGAGCGGTCAAGTCCAAAGCTGTATTCTTCTTCTCTCCTCTGATTGTTTGCACACCCAATCCACCACCAAATAAATTTCCACAGCAAGATTTTCTCTCCCTCCTTATTCACCCCTACAGCCAATTACGTTCCAAAGCTCTGTATGTGGCATTCTTTTCCAATTCACACACCCTGTCCTCCATGGTCCCCCTCTAGCCAATAATGATCCTCTCTCACTAATTTATCCTTCTCTCAGGCCTTCCCTATGATTATCTTCTGACTCCATCCTAATCCTCTTCTGCAACCTCCTCTATTCACTTTGGTGGAAAAAAACTATAAATAAAGGAGAGCTTAATGATCAAAGGTATATTCATGATTCATATTTTCTTGTGTAAAAAAGGCTATCTGAGCCTTGGAGTCTGACAATGTTTTTTTTATTCCCTTCTTCCCATCAGACTTTAGGGATATGACAATTAGTATACCAATGCTTTTAATTAGATGACATTCTGACTGGTTGCATCAAAAAGGTCAACAGAAAAGTTCAAAAGCACATTTATTAATGAATTCTATATACTTCTACAACTTTGAAGTTTCTTTCCTTACAGGCAGCCATGAAACAAAGAACCCCAATAGCTTCAATAGTTCAATAGTTTCAATAGTTCCATTTAATATCGGAGAAATATATAAAATATACATCCTGAAATTCTTGCTCTTCACAGACATCCACGAAAACAGCAAAAACGTTGGAGTGCCAAAGCCCCCCACACTCCCCCCTCCCATGCACAAGCAGTAGCAAGGCAATGACACTCCCCTCCCTTCCCCACTTACTTCAACAAAAAGCATCAGCACTGTCCACCCACCAAGCAAGCAATAGCAAAGCCCCCAATAAAGACCATGATCTGCAGTACAACAAAAAACAAATCATTCACCAGACAATTCGGCATGCTGCAGGTTCTCTGTCTCCCCCCATTAAAAACAAAAGAAGACCATCAAACACCGAATATGCAGAGAGAGAGAAAAGAAAAACAAATCGTGCAAACAATAAAAGCAAGCAGACAGCATTCAGAACTGAAGTCCACAATGCCAGGCACCACCACTACCAATTCAGAAGTCCACAGAAGCTGACGCGGAAGGCCTCAGTCCGGCACAGTGTCAAGCAAACCCCGCGGAGCACCAAGCTGAACTGGCCAGTCTCTCACCTCCCACACCCTGACCATTTTAATCTGGCCCAGCACTTAAGTTGTCCGAACCTCAAGTTGTTCCTCGCCCTTGGGCTTGGGCTCCATCACCTCAATAAGGCCATTATCCCCCCTTTCCAATCACAGCCTGGGATGAAGCCTCCAATGCACTGGATAGCAAAAGACTGCAGAGGTCCATATTCAGCCAGGTCCATCATGGCACAACCCTCCCCACCCTCGAGGACATCCTCAAGGGGCAGTGCTTCAGGAAGGCAACAGCTATTCACTTAAAGAAGCTCACCATCCAAGATGTGCCCCTTTGTTGTTACGACCATCAGGGAGGTAGTACAAGAAGCTGAAAACCCACATTCGATGATTTGGAAACAGCTTCTTCCCTTCTGCCATCAGACTTCTGAGCCATCTATGAACCCATCTACATAACTTCATTAATCCTTTCTTCTGTACTATTTATTTTTCTAATTTATAGTAATTTTATGTTTTTGCATTGTACTGCTGCCACAAAACATCAAATTTCAATGATAATAAATCTGATTCTGACATCAAAAGTGATGATGAATTAAAGGTGGTGATGAATCATCATATAGGAAGAAGATTGAAAATCTGGCTGAGTGGTGACACAACAACAACCTCTAACTCAATGTCAGCACGACAAAGGAGCCGATTATTGACTTCACGGGGAGGAAGCTGGAGGTCCATGAGCCAGTCCTTAATGGGGTCAAAGGTCAGCAACTTTAAATTCCTTGGTGTATTATTTCAGAAGACTTGTCCTGTGCCCAGCACGTAAATGCAATTGCAAAGAAAGCACGGCAGCACCTCTACTTCTTAGAAGTTTGCGAAGATTCGGCATGACGTCTAAAGCTTTGACAAACTTCCATAGATGTGTGGTGGAAAGTACATTGGCTGGTTGCATCACGGCCTGGCATGGAAGCACCAATGTCCGTGAATGGAAAATCATAGAGAAAGTAGTGGATATGGCCCAGTCCATCAGGGGTAAGCCCTCCCCATCACTGAGCACACCTACATGGAGACTGTTGCAGGAAAGTAGCATGCAGCCTATGCTCTGTTCTTGCTGCTGCCATCGGGGAAGGTACAGGAGCCTCAAGACTCACAGCTCTCGGCTCAGGAACAGTTACTAACCACCCAGGTCATGCTCTCCTTTCACTGCTGACATTAGGAAGAAGCTACAGGAGCCTCACTCACACCACCAGGTTCAGGAACAGTTATTACCCCTCAAATATCAGTTATTACTCCTCAACCATCAGGCTCTTAAACCAGTGGGGATAACTTCACTCACTCACCTTCACTTGCCCCTTCACTGAACTGATCTCACAACATATCGACTCTCTTTTAAGGGTTCTTCATCTCACGTTCTTGATATTTATTGCTTACTGTAATTTTTTTTTTTGCCTTTGTACTTGCACAATTTTGTTGTCTTTTGTACATTGGTTGTTTGTCCAGTCTGTTGGGTGTGGTCTTTCAATGATTCTACTGTGTTTCTTGAATTTACTGAGTATGTCTGCAACAAAATGAACCACAGGGTTGTGTAGGGTGACATATATGTACCTGGATAATAAATTTACTTTGAACTTTAACTTTTTTCAGTCATTAAATTGTTAATTTCACAATTCTTCAGTCTGATTGGTTATGGTGATACACTGTTGCTAATCCTGTTCATTCAAGTTCAAGAGTTTGTTTTTCCTGACAGTGATATTATCAGTTTGAATTTACAACAAAAAGAAAATTGAAAACACAAGCATACAAATGCAATTGTAACTAATAGCCTGAAAAATACAATTAAATAACAGAGTATATACATAAAGTGTATGTTCTACAAATTAAGTCTATCCAGCTTTCTCTAATTTGGAAACATTTTCTCTTGAAGTTGGCCTCCAACAACCATGGTTTTGCTTTGTTTGCGCCTTTGTGTAGCAACATAATAGTCTTTTACAGGCGCAAACACAAGGAAATCTGCAGAAGCTGGAATTTCAAGCAACACACATAAAAGTTGCTGGTGAACGCAGCAGGCCAGGCAGCATCTCTAGGAAGAGGTACTGTCGACGTCTCGGCCCAAAACGTCGACTGTATCTCTTCCTAGAGATGCTGCCTGGCCTGCTGCATTCACCAGCAACTTTTATGTGTGTTGCTTGAGTCTTTTACAGGGATTGTTTCTGAAGCATCGCAATGAAGAAGCAGATAACTAATGATAAAACGTGACCTGAACTGTTGGCACTTACAGCTAAGGGTCAATTACATTGGGTGAGCTGCTCTCAAAATTAACATTTTACCATTATTTATTAGGCATGTCATAGATAGATCACAGACCACATTTAATTGACAAATATGGAAGTTATACTTCAGACCTGTTGGCTCAATGCAGTTATGCCAGATGGCTTTTTGAAATAAATTCAGGCTTTCTCTGCTTAAGTGTAAAGTCTTTTGTAATATCTCAGGATATCCCAAAGATTTGGAAAGAAAGTGGGATAGATCTTTTTCTCTCAGATGTGCAGATTGGTGTAAAAATTGGAAATTGTACACAGGTTTTGTAAAATTTTCAAATGATTTATACTGTTAATACAGTTTAAAATTAAATGTATTCATCTCCAAAAGCATTTGAATCACTATATGACAAAAATAATATAACCAGATGTCTGAGCTAATGGCTAATGGCACAGGAATTACTGGAAGTTGATAGTTAATTCGGGTTATCAGCCATTGTAACTGCCTAAAAATCTCATCAAATTATGGCAAAGAGGAGATGTGCCATGAGATTTAATGTGCCATAAACTGCTGGAAAATTTGCCCCAGTGCACCATTAACTTCACCAAATGCTAAAGAAATTACATTCCAATATGAGCTACCACATTGTATCATAAAACTGCTTGATTTACGCTGTTAATATGAGCTAATCTTTAGCAGACAATTAGAACTATTATTCCACTCCCAAAGTTCCAGTTAATTAAGTGATTTATGATACCAAGATGCATTGGTTTAGTGTTAGCAGTCCAGTAAGTTAACAAGAAACTTTACAGACTCACTCCTGCAAGTAACATCACATCCCTATTTATTATTGTAATTACTTCTGCTTTTTTATCACTTTTTCTCATCTTGAATCCATACCTTACTTTCCATCCATTTCTTTTTGCACATAATCTCACTCTAATTTGAATTATGCCTTTATCTGTTATTTGTTTCATTTTTCCCCTTTTTATTAAGTATAACTGGTTGAAGTGCTAAACCATCGGACATGGAGTTCAGGAGCCCAATAAATATTGAGTTGGTGTTTTTAAGTTGCAGTTTACAACACAAAAATAGCATTATCTGACTCATGGACCATGTCATAAGATGTTCATTTCCAGCAATTTCTGGGTTAGTAACTACAATGAAAGTTTTGTCTAGCTTACAGATTGAGCAGTTGCATGTATATGTCAATAGTGCACACACAGTATTGCCCAGTGATGGAAGAGCACTATATCACCAAGAGAGTGATGATCAAAAGGGGAAGGATCTTGTAAACAAAACCTCATTTGGAATAAAGTCCTCTTCTTTATTACTCATATTAATAGTTTAAATCAAGCAGTTGTATGACACACAATGGATGGCTTGCATTAAATTGTTGTTTCTTTACTGATAATGAACTTAATGTACTGTAGGCAAATTGTCCAACAATTTATGGCATTTTGAATTTATAGTGTTTCGATAAATGACAAAAGCGGCTCAAGGAATTTATGCCAATCTTATTTTCTGTTAAGAATATTGTGTAATTTTTCTCAAACTAATTATACAGTAATTTGTGAAAATATTTTCCAATTTACTGGATGATACCAATGTCCTAAAACTTTGTGACTGTCCTACAATTGTTTTTAAAACTTACAATACTAAAGATCGAAAGGAAAGATTATTGAAAGGACACCAACAATCTATTTTAGCTTGTTTGTATTGATGATGACAGGACAACATAACTCTGACATATCATGCCTTGAACAATTTTGAAGTAACTCTGCCTTTCAAACAACAATGCTAGCTTACGTTGGACAAAAACAATTATACTTGGAATTGAAGCAGCACAATTTGCTAATTAATTATCTTTCCAAAAATGTACCCTCTTCCTTTGAAGTCACTGACAAGCACGGTGTTTTTCAGGAACCCTAATTATTTTAATTCATGAATGCCAGTGGAGTTAATATTGTCAGGCTCCTATGCTAAGAAGGCAGTGGATTCTTACTGATCCCATTTTCACCTGCTATCACTTACTGTCAGCCTTGGCTTTGCTGTGAGACTTCCAGTTCTGATCAGAAGGATGTGCCACTGTTTAAAGGACAAGGATGCCCTCCCTTGCGTACTGGACAATATTTACCCTTCAATCAACGTCACTAAAGGATAGATTATCTTGTTATTATCTCAGTGCTATTTGTGGGACCTTGATGTCTGCATATTAGCTGTTGTGTTTCACTATGTTACAACAGTGATTACACTTCAAAAGTACTTCATTGGCCACGAAATGCCATGGGACATCCTGAGGTCATGAAAAGCACTATATAAACGCGAGTTCTTTCTTTCATCTCTTTATATACACACAGGATAATGATCAGGCACAGGAAATAGTCTGATTTTTCATCTTCCAAACCCAGGAGAGCTATGATCAATTACAGCGGCCCAGCTAAGATCAGTTAATTCAGCACAGACCAGAAAGTGAACCCGAGACCTTGTCTGTATGTCGTGGTGACGCACTTACTGGGTTCCCTACATTTAGTTTAGACCATAAGCAGTCAATTATGGATTGAACAAAAGGTTTATAGGGGAAGGTAGATAGCAGGGGTTAGTCAAGCAGAAAATATTATGTTTGTATAGAAAAGATTATCTGATCTGGCTGATTGCGTAGAAAGAAATGTCTTGAAACTTGACTCTTTGATAAAAAGGGAGTAGCTACTGTGGATAGAGTCACCAGAATGTGATTAAGAGAAAGTAACATTTTATCTTGATTTTATCCGTATTGAGACTACACTGCCTACATCAACAGTGTTCTTGGAATGGGTGCTAAATAAAACTGAAGCCTCTTCCCATGTGGGTGAGAAAAACAGGAAAACATATCCAATGATATCATGTGGGTGAGAAAAAAGGTAAAACAAATCAATGATATCGTGTGGATGTCAAGAAATAATAAACTTGGACGTTTGTGAGTTTTCTTCCATTCCCAAACTTTCTTTTTAGGGTCAAATAATTAAAATTAAGCATTCTTAATGGAGCATTTCACTCTTGATGAATTTCAGGGCATTACTATTGTACTTGTCATCAATATTTGGTTGCTTATCAGTTCATTGAGTAGGGTCAAGTGTTCAATGGGGGAAATTATACTTATCTGTGGTAGAAAGGGGCATAATTGGCCTGAATATTCTTTAGTATTTGTGAAAACTCACACTGGTGATGGTGATGTTTTGCAGGAAGCTCATAAGACTACTAGATATACATCTTCTGAACTACTATCACTGCAATCTGCAGCGAAGTTCCCCCTATCTTTTTTATACTTGTGTGGATCAACCATTGCTCTAAGCAGCAAATTTTTACATGGTTTGAAAACTGTGCGGCACAAAAAATATTTGTTTTGTAATATGCACATCAAACATACACAAATCACAACCCACAACACAAGTCAGGCAGTTAAAAATACCGACAAGCACAATGGCAAAAGTAAAATGCTTTGACTAGATGACGTCGATATTCAGCGGCCCAGCAGTTATTAACTATGAGCTACTGACTTCCGTTCTGTGGCTATTGTTACAATTTGAAGTTCTTATAACTTAAATCACTGGCAATGTAAATATGTTGGAGCTCTAAAATGTTTCAAAGTAAAGGCTGTGGTGCATTTATTACTTAGAACATTTACGGATTATATTCATTAACACATGAATTGCAGGGTATTTCACAATTATATTAACATAGAGTTCAAAATTATATTATCATAATTTTAAAATTATATTAACATATAAAAGAAATTCCATCTGTGTGGCAACAAAGGCTCTGTGTGTGCCGGCGTATTTCAGTTACTGTACGACTGTGCACCCATAAAGCATAGAGGGAACAATCATCTGCAGCCTGTAATTTCCCTTTAACAATTTGGACAATTTAAATTCACTAATTCGCTCAGTGAATTTGACTCTCAGAAATTCAGGTACAACAACTAGAAGTAGCTAGTTGTCTACCATAGAAAGCGAGGTTGCCAGGGAGTACTTCAGGCCAGACAGAAATGATGGAGAATACAACCACTGCTAGCTATGTGCAATCATTGGAAAACAAAATAGAGGACCTAAGTGCAATACTGCTGTATTGAAGGGAAATGAGTATGAGTTCTGAAGACCTGTGCTAACCAACTAGCGAGAATGTTTGAGGACATCTTCAGCCTCTCGCTTTAGCAGTCTGAGGTACCCATCTGCCTCAAGCAGGCTCTGTTGTGTATTTAATAGTTCAGTAATATTTCAGTAGTTGGTGAATTAAGCATTCTTTGTGATTTATATAATAAATTACAGGTTATATGTAAAAGTACATGAATGGCATATGACATCATGCCACCGGGTCATATAAACATACCTCACTTAAAAGCAAAAACAAAACTATGACACACATCTCCCGTGTCCCTTTTATTTCAATTAGTTTTATGTTTTGGAGTTACAAAACATAACAGTGGTAACGTTGAAGTTTTAAACGAACCCAAGACCTGTGGAAGCATAGTGAGACACTTGAGTTAAAAAGAAGCTCTGTAAGACATTTGAGTTAAAACAACGCACTGCAAAAAACAGTTGAGGAAAAAAACAATGGAGCACGTGCTTCATTGGGAAGGGAGAGACACAGTCGATTTTTTAAAAATGCAGAAAATGGACAGATTCTCAGCTTCATAAACAGAGAATACCAGGTGATAATAATAATACATTTTTTTAAAAATCAGAAATGTCTGGCTATATTGGAAAGATAAATGCATTCAATTGCACAAGAGATAACTAAATATTGTATACTGTGTGAATTGAACAGAATTTTAAAGAAAATGAAATAGCCAAAGGACAGTGAGTGCCACTTTTGCTGAGTACATTGGGTTTGAAGGCATACAGTTTGCTTAGAAAAATGACTGCTAGAACCAAACCAACTGACCCCAATAATCCTGTGATTTCAGTCACTCTGGCCAATGTGCAAGCAACCTTCAGGAGGGTGAAGATTGGGCCCAGGCGGGATACTTGTCCAAGTCCTAAAGATCTGTGCCAATCAACTGGCTGGAGTTTTCACTGAGGTCTTTAACCTCTATGGCAGTCAGAGGTACCCGCTTTAAGCAGGCTTCAATTATGTTGGTGCCTAAGGAGAATGTGGTAACCTGCCTCAATGACTATTGTCCATTAGCACTTACTTCAATAGTTTTGAGAGGTTGATGATGAAACGTACCAACTGAGAAGCTACTTGATCAACTCCAATTTGCCGAATGGATCAACAGGTCCACAGCAGATGCCTAATTATTGACTCTTCACTCAATCTGGACAGCAAAGGTGCCTAAAATAGGATGCTCTTTATTGACTGCAGCTTGACATTCAATACCACCATCCCCTCATAACTAATCAATAAGCTTCAAGACCTTGGCCTCAGTACCTCCTTATGCAATTGGATTCTTGATTTCCTCATGTGCAGACCCCAGTCAGTTTAGATTGGTAACGACATCTCCTCCACAATCTCCATCAACACAGGTGTCCCACAATGCTGTGTGCTATGCCCCTGATCTACTCACTTCACACTTATGACTGTGTGGCTAAGCACAGTTCCAATGCCATATTCTAGGTTGCTGATGACACCACAGTTTTAGGCCAAATAAAAAAGTGGTGCTGAATCCACATATAGGAGGGAGATTAAAAATCTAGCAGAGTGGTGCTGTAACAACAACCTCTCACTCAATGTCAGCAAAACCAAGGAGCTGGTTATTGACTTCGGGGACAGGAAACTAGAGATCATGAGCCAGTCCTCATCAAAGGATCAGATGTGGAAAGGATCACCAACTTTAAATTCCTCAGTTATTATTTCGGAGGACCTATCCTGTGCCCAGCACAAAAGGCCAATTATGAAGAAAGCAAGATGGCACCTCTGCTTCCTTCGAGTTTGTGAAGATTCGGCTTAACAACTAAAACTCTGACAAGCTTCTATAGATGTGCAGTGGAGAGTATATTGACTGCCTGTATCACAGTCTGGTATGAGAAAAACCAATGCCCTTGAACAGAAAATCCAACAAAAGGTAGAGGATATGGCCCATCCATCACTGGTAAAGCCCTCCCCATCACTGAGCACATCTACATGAGTATTGTCGCAGGAAAGCAGCATCCATCATCAGGGACCACCATCACCCAAGACACTCTCTCTTCTCACTGCTGCCATCAGGAGGAAAGTGCAGGAGCCTCAGGTTCAGAACATTTATCATCTAGCTTTTGAACTAAAGGGGATAACCTCACTTACCCCATCATTGAATCAGTCCTATAACCTATGGACTCACTCTCAAGGGTTCTTCCTCTCATGTTTTTGATATTTATTGTTTATTTATTTATTATTAATACTTATTTCTTTTGTATTTGCACAGGTTGTTGTCTCTTGCACAATGGTTGAACACCTAAGCTGGTGTGGTCTTTCAATTATTCTATTATTGATTTATTGAGTATTTGCACAAGAAAGTGAATCTCAGGGTTGTATATGGTGACATATATATACTTTGATAATAAATTTACTTTGAACTTTTAAATGACCCTTGCTGATATTGTGAAAGTAATGCAGAAACATTTTGAATCAAAATCATTGTTGATTGCGGAACGCTTTAAGTTTCGTAAGTGGAATCTAAAGGAAGGGGAGTCCATTTCAACCTATATGGCTGAATTGCAGTTGCTGATGCTCAAGTTGTTGCGCATTGTCAGTTCAGTGATGGGATTAATGATGCACTGTGAGATGTTTCATTTGTGGATTCTTACAGGAAAGCATTCAAAAATGGCAGCTAACTGAAGCACAGCTTACAGTTAACAGCAGTTGAAATAGCTAGATCAATGTAAACAGCAGACATAGTCACAACTGAGTTGTAGTCAGGAATGAAAGTAAGCATGAACAATATTGCAAAGTCTAACCAGAAACTCGCTTGGTCGAACAAATTGTATTACCATTGTGGCAGGGGCTCACATAAACCACACCAATGCAGGTTTAAATGCGAAATTTGCAGAAAATGCAACAAAGTAGAACACATACAAAGAGAATATCGGACAAACAAAAATAAATGGGCTGCACATGCAAGATATAAAGATAAAAAGTCTAGCTGCAATTTCAAAAAAACACTAATGTGCATGCTATCGATAAAAATCTGATAATGATGAAAGTGACACAGGACTGAATAGCCAGGAGATTTACAATAGAACATAGAAAGACAGAAAACCTACAGCACAATACAGGCCCTTTGGCCCACAAAGCTGTGCCAAACATGTCCTTACCTCAGAAATTACCTAGGGTTACCCATAGCCCTCTATTTTTCTAAGCTCCATGTACCTATCCAGGAGTCTCCTAAAAGACCGTATCATATCCGCCTCCACCACCGTTGCCAGCGGCCCATTCCACGCACTCATCACTCTCTGCGTAAAAAACTTACACCTGACATCTCCTCTCTACCTACTTCCAAGCACCTTAAAACTGTGCCCTCTCATGCTAGCCATTTCAACCCTGGTAAAAAGCCTCTGAATATCCACACAATCAATGCCTCTCATCATCTTGTACACCCCTATCAGGTCACCTCTCATCCTCTGTCGCTCCAAGGAGAAAAGGCCAAGTTCACTCAACCTATTCTCAAAAGGCATGCTCCCTAATCCAGGCAACATCCTTGTAAATTTCCTCTGAACCCTTTCTACGGTTTCCACATCCTTCTTGTAGTGAGGTGACCAGAACTGAGCACGGTATTCCAAGTGGGGTCTGACAGGGCCCTATATAGCTGCAACATTACCTCTTGGCTCCTAAACTCAAGCCCACAATTGATGAAAGCCAATGCACTGTATGCTTTCTTAACCACAGAGTCAACTGACGCAGCAGCTTTGAGTGTCCTATGGACTCTGACCCCAAGATCCCTTTGATCTTCCACACTGCCAAGAGTCTTAACATTAATACTATATTCTGCCATTATGTTTGACCTACCAAAATGAACCACCTCTCACTTATCTGGGTTGAATTCCATCTGCCACTTCTCAGCCCAGTTTTGCATTCTATCAATGTCCCACTGTAACCTCTGACAGCCCTCCACACTATCCACAACACCTCCAACCTTTTTGTCATCAGCAAATTTACTAACCCATCCCTCCACTTCCTCATCCAGGTCATTTATAAAAATCTCAAAGAATAGGGGTCCAGAGCAGATCCCTGAGGCACACTACTGGTCACCGACCTCCATGCAGAATATGACTCATCTACAACCACTCTTTGCCTTCTGTGGGCAAGCCAGTTCTGGATCCACAAAGCAATGTCCCCTTGGACCCCATACCTCCTTACTTTCTCAATAAGCCTTGCATGGGGTACCTTGTCAAATGCCTTGCTGAAATCCATATACACCATATCTACTGCTCTACCTTCATCAATGTGTTTATTCACATCCTCAAAAAAATCAATCAGGCTTGTAAGGCAGGACCTGCTTTTGACAAAGCCATGCTGACTATACCTAATCATATTATGCCTCTCCAAATGTTCATAAATCCTGCCTCTCAGGATCTTCTCCATCAACTTACCAACCACTGAAGTAAGACTCACTGGTCTATAATTTCCTGGGCTATCTCTGCTCCCTTTCTTGAATAAGGGAACAACATCCGCAACCCTCCAATCCTCCGGAACCTCTCCCGTCCCCATTGATGATGCAAAGATCATTGTCAGAGGCTCAGCAACCTCCTCCCTCACTCCCATAGTAGCCTGGGATATATCTAGTCTGGTCCCAGTGACTTATCCAACATGATGCTTTCCAAAACCTCCAGCACATCCTCTTCATTGATATCTACATGCTCAAGCTTTTCAGTCCGTAAAGCTTTGCAATGTAAAGACTAACAAAAGCCAAGCAATATGGTTTACACCAGAAGTGAATGGCAAATTAATTAAAATCGAATTGGATACTTGCTCAGCTATTTCAGTCATTACACAAAATGAGTCTGAACACCATTTCGAAGATATTGAACTGAAGTCTGCAGAAACAGTATCCAACAAATTACTTATACTGTTGAAAAAATAACTCCTGTGGGAATGTCGTTCACAACAGTGAAACACAACAACCAACAAGCTACATAGGGCATGTATGTGGTAAAAACAGGAGGACCAGCATTGTGGGGATATGATTGACTGAGACAAGTGCAACTTGATTGGATATTCATCCACTATTTGAATGCCACATCACCTGCTATAGAGTCAACTGAAAGTGAATTAAGAAAGGAACTGGATGATGCCACAGAAGTGTTCAAGGATGACATTAAAAAACTCAAACAAGGGTAGATATATTGAAAATGCCACACCCAAGTTATACAAAGCCCATCTGGTTCCTTATACCATCAGTGATAATGTAGCCAGAGAGCTAAATATCATGGAGGCTGAAGGATTTTTTTCCAATGTTGAGTGGAGCCCATGGAAAACGCCAGTGATCCTAGTAGCCAAGCAAAATGAGTCTGTCAGGATCTGTAGTGTAGTGATTTTAAGGTCAACCCAGTACTGAAAGTAGATTAATACTCTCTGCCCAGGATAGAGGATATCTTTTCAAATGTTTCTGCAGGGAAACACTTCAGCAAAGCGGACTTAGCTGAGGCCTACCTACAGGTGGAGATGGAAGAAGAGTCCAAAGTGTTACTCACCATAAACACTCACAAGGGAATTTATTGCTATAATAGGTTTATTTTTGAATAGCATCTGCACCTGAAGTCCAGCAGAAAGCTATGGACCAGGTGCTGCAAGGCTGCCCAGGCACTCAGTCTTGCCTGGATGGCATCATAGTTACTGGTGAGAATGACAAAGAACATCTCCAAAATCTCAAGGTAGTTTTAAAAAGATTAGAAAATTATGGGCTCAGAGCACAATGCAATAACTGTGAATTCTTTAAACCAAGCATCATTTGCTGTGGTTGTGGTAAACCATTTATATAGGTTGTAACTGGGTTACCTGTCTGGACATGCCTGGACACGCCCCTCTGCTGACTGCTCCTGTGGCTCCTCCCACAGACCCTGAATAAAGGCGATTGTGTCACTACTCCTCCCACAGTCCAGGACAGACATACAGCATGGACATGGATCCATTTTACTGTTCATAAAAGCCTTTCAGTATTTACTCTACTTCCAGTCTTTTGGAGTAATTGATAGTGCATCAGTGGTCACACCACTGATGTGCAAGATTTACACAAGTGTGCTGAGAAAATTCAAGCAACGGCGGATGCTCCAAGGCCAAATGATGTGTCACAGTTGAGGTCCTTTTTTAGGATTTTCTGCCAAAGAATGCGAAGAAATGGCAATGGACAAAGCAGTGTGAGGTGGCTTTTCAAAAGACAAAGGAAATGGTGACATCAAACACTGTACTCCATTATGATCCACATCATCCAGTGAAACTTGCCTGTGATGCCTCACTTTATGGTATAGGTGCAGTCCTGTTTCATGTTATGAGAGATGGAAATGAAAGCTCAATCACCTTTGCATCATGTTCCCTTACTGCTGCAGAGAAAAACTATGCACAGTTTGACAGAGGCCTTGAGTCTTAGTTTTGGGTGTAAAACCTTTCAATCAGTACTTATATGGGAGACAGTTACGAATCATCAATCAGTAGTGTCCATTTTCAATCCACAGAATGCAGAGAAGGGCTCTGTTTCTTGGAGGACGCAGTTACAAGATTGAATTCAAGAGGACAACTAATTATGGAAATGCTGAAGAATTGTCCCATTTACCCTTGGAAAAAATAATATTTGAAAAACTTACTAAAGAGCATACCCCTCTGCACATATTCTGCCAAATGCAAATTGAAAGTCTTCCTATTATGGCAGAGATGACGGAAAGTGAACCAGAAAAGACCCACACTGTCTAAGGTCTACACGGCAAACCAAATGGCTGGAATGTGCAGCAGAAACTCCAGTTCCCCCATATTTACCAAAACCAGGATGAACCTGCCCTTTACAGAGGTTGCTTTATGTGGGGATTGAGAGTTGTTGTACCATCCAAACTGAGAGCTAAAGTTTTGAATGAGCTAGGCATGGTTAAAATGAAACCATTGGCCTGGGCTTGATCAGCAGATCGAGCAGCTTGCCATGCACTATTCATGATGCCAACATGTCCAGAAGAAAGACATTCAGAGTTGAGAGCTGTCAGAACTATTTCCTGCGGTCCCAGAGCCAACTTCTACAACCATAACAGAGGAGGCCCCAGAACCTGAGATTGTTTCACAGCCTAAAGTGTCATTTGCCAAGCAGAGTGACCTCCCTGGTCAGGAAAGACATTCACCCACAAGAGTACGAAATCTTCCACAGCAATAAAATCCTTAGGCCTGGATGGGATCATTTAAAACTAATATACATCTGTATATAAGATACGATAAGATAAAACTTAATTTACCCCAAAGGAAATTATTGTTGCAAAGTTGCTCAGTCAGAAATTAATACTTTAAAATACAAAGTGTAACCATTGAGGTATGAATGAGTTGCATTCTATATTGAGCTGGAGTTTATGGCTAAGCAGGGAGGAGTCTTATATAGTGAATATTTGAGTAATATTGTAAATGTATTGTTTGGTTAAGCATTCTTCGTAGTCTACATAAATCATTAGGAGTTATATGTAATAGTACGTGAATGGCATACATCATCATGCCACCATTTCATATGTGTGTGTCTTGCTTAAAAATAAAAATGAAACTAAGGCACACATCTCCCGGGTTTCCTTGTTTTTATTTCAATTAGTTGTATGTTTTGATGTTACAAACAATTGGCCCTTCACTCATCTCTGGAATACCTGGACAATGAGCATGCATATGTCAGGATGATCATCGTTGCCAACAGTGCAGCATTCAACATTATCCTCCCCTCAAAACTCCAAGACCTGCGCCTCAATACCTCCCTGTACAACTGGATCCTCAATTCCCTCATTTGCATACCCGAGCTCCTCCACAATCACTATCAGCACAGATGCACCACAAGGCTGTGTACTTAATCCCCTGCTCTACTTGCATTATACCTATGATTGTGTGGCTAAACATGCTCATATGCCATATTTAAGTTTGCTGATGACACTGCTGTTGCTGGCCGAATCAAAAATAGTGACAAATTGACATATAGGAGGGCGTTTGAATTGCGCCTCCACAAAAACCTCTCACTCAATGCCAGCAAAACCAAACAACTGATTATCAACTTCAGGAGAAAGAAGCCAGAAATCCATGAGCCTGTCTTATTAGGATATCAGAGTTGGAGAGGTTCAGTAAATTCCATGGTGTTATCATGGGACCCACACATAATTTCTATTATAAAGAAGGTTCACATTTTTATTTTCTTAGAAGATTGTGTGGATCCCTGACCTAAATCTATGCAACATGTCACCTAAAACTTTGACCAGCTTCTGTAGATGCACAGTGGAGGGTACCTTAACTGGTTGCACCATGGACTATAATGAAACCATCAATGACTCAGACTGGAAATGTCTACAGAGAGTGGTGGATACAGCCCAGTCTATCACAGGCAAAGCCCTTCCCACCATTGAGCACATTTTCATGGAGCACTGCCACAAGAAAGCAGCAAACATCATCAGGGATCACAGCACCCAGCCATGCTCTCTTCTTGCTACTACCATCAGGCAGGAGGTACAGCACCACCAGGTTCAGGAACAGTTATTACCAAGAGACCCCTGAACCCATGTGGGTAACTTCACTGATCTCAACTTTAAACTGATTCCACAACCTACAGATTCAGTTTCAAAGACTCTTACTCATGTTTTATTTGGACAATTTGTCTTCTTTTGCACATCAATTGTTTGTCATCCTTTGTGTATAGTTTTTCATAAATGCTATTGCCACGTACCCCGTGACAGGTTAAAGAACCAGCAGAAATGGAAAACACTTTCCAGTCCAGTATTGCTATTAACTAATGGTATTTATTAGTAACTATGCAATACAGTAATATAAACGCAGATAAATCAAACAGGTTAGCAATGATTATATGTAAATAAGTGTGGAAATATATGAAAACCAAGCTTCTTCAAGCCTAGGGGTAAATAGATAGTCTTACGATAATGAGTAAAGTTCCACACATCAAAGTTGCTGGTGAACGCAGCAGGCCAGGCAGCATCTCTAGGAAGAGGTACAGTCGACGTTCCAGGCTGAGACTCTTCGTCAGGACTAACTGAAGAAAGATCTAGTAAGAGATAAGTGGGAGGGGGAGGGGGAGATCCAAAATGATAGGAGAAGACAGGAGAGGGAGGGATGGAGCCAAGAGCAGAACAGATGATTGGCAAAAGGGGTATGAGAGGAGCATGGGACAGGAGGCGCAGGGAGAAGGAAAAGGGGGGGGGGGAGAAGCCCACAGGATGGGCAAGGGGTATAGTCAGAGGAACAGAGGGAGAAAAAAGAGAGAGTGAGAGAAAGAATGTGTGTATATAAATAACGGATGGGGGAGGTGGGGCATTAGCGGAAGTTAGTGAAGTCAATGTTCGTGCCATCAGGTTGGTGGCTACCCAGACGGAATATAAGGTGTTGTTCCTCCGACCTGAGTGTGGCTTCATCTTTATAGTAGAGGAGGCCATGGATAGACATGTCAGAATGGGAATGGGATGTGGAATTAAAATGTGTGGCCACTGGGAGATCTTGCTTTCTCTGGCAGACAGAGCATAGATGTTCAGCAAAATGATCTCCCAGTCTGCGTCGGATCTCGCCAATATATAGAAGGCCAAATCGGGAGCACCAGACGCAGTATATCACCCCAGCCAACTCACAGGTGAAGTGTCGCCTCACCTGGAAGGACTGTTTGGGGCCCTGAATGGTGGTAAGGGAGGAAGTGTAAGGGCATGTGTCGCACTTGTTCCGCTTACAAGGATAAGTGCCAGGAGGGAGATCAGTGGGGAGGGATGGAGGGGACGAATGGGCAGGGGAGTCGCGTAGGGAGCGATCCCTGCGGAAAGCAGGGGGGGGGAGGGAAAGATGTGCTTAGTGGTGGGATCCCATTGGAGGTGGTGGAAGTTATGGAGAATAATATGTTGGACCCGGAGGCTATTTTGTTTTTTTTTGGTGGAGAGAGGGGGGAAATTGGGAATTGTCCACATTTGAAGCTGATATCCCACATGGTGTTTAAAAATACCAACCCACAAGTATAAAGATTGTACCAGGGGTTTAGCTAGTTGATGGCAATTAGTCCTGACGAAGGGTCTCGGCCTGAAACGTTGACTGTACCTCTTCCTAGAGATGCTGCCTGGCCTGCTGCATTCACCAGCGACTTTGATGTGTGTCGCTTGAATTTCCAGCATTTGCAGAATTCCTCATGTATGAGTAAAGTTCAGTTCAGTTCATGGTATTGAGTTGAGTAGTGATGGAGAGAGAGAGAGATTTGAGTCTTCAGGTGAGCTGACGCCGTCAATTTTCCCGTTGTCCTCCAAAATCCTTTAGAAGGCACAACAAAGCCCATTCGGTGTCCAAAACCATGCGTCTGTAGGTCTATCATCTGACCTTCTATTTATCTCATCGTGCTGAATACCAACTGTCTCTCAAACAGCTCCTCCCTTCTCTCTCTGTAAGAATTTCCAAGCAGGCAGCGTCCTTGTAGAAAGTATAAACATGCTGTGAGCAGTCTTCGCCTCTCTCTCTCTTTCTTTCTCTCTCTTTTTAACAAGGTGTTTGTCTTGGGCACCTCTCTCGCTCTCTTTTCAAAAGCACAGTTCATAGGGGTAATTCAGGACCCCGTCACATTATTGTAATTTTTTAATTTTGCTATATGTGCCTCCAAGAATTTGAATCTTGAGATAGTATATGCTAACATGTATGTACTTTGATAATACTTCTAATTTGACTTTGCCTTTAGTATCCAACTTGATACTGACATTTTAGGTATCCTGTTAGGGCAAGTTGTTTATACCTGGGCCATAATAGTACTGCCCACAAAACATATTGCAAGCCCAACCCTGCCCGTAGACACATAATTTGTAAAGCATGAGTTACTTCTCCACGAGTTTCATGCAAATGATCTATATTCAATAAGCACTCAGGAACTGCCATGAGAAATATCAATCACTAACACAGAAAGTTAATTAGCCCCTAGTATTGACAGAACTAACCTCACACATATCGCTTGAACTTTAAGAAAATTAGTTTTAGGTAAGGCAATTTTAACTTTTTCCACTGATCGGAAAACTGTTGAGCTCAGATACAAGGCTGGTGTTACACCCAACTTGATTTTTTGTCTGCCAGTGGAAGGTAATTTCTGGCAAATGAGCAAAAATAGCATTCTGATAAGTAGAAACAAGAGAAAATCTACAGATGCTGGAAATCCAAGCAAGCTGTGATGAAGGGTCTCAGCCCGAAACATTGACTGTACTGTTTTCCATAGATGTAGCCTGGACTGCTGAGTTCCTCCAGCATTTTGTGTGTGTTGATTCTAATATGCAGCTTAAGTTAAACACAAGAGATTTTGCAGATACTGGAAATCCTGAGCAACGCACAAAAAATGCTGGAAGAACTCAGGTCAGACAGCATCTCTGGAGGGAAATAGGAGTCAATGTTTTGGGCCAAAACCCTTTACCAGGATTGGAAAGGAAGGGGCGAAGAAGCCAGAATAAGAAGGTGGGGCGATGGGAAGGAGTACAACCTGGCAGGTGATAGGTGAAACCAGATGAGGGGAAAGATGGGTGGATGGAGAAGGGGGGTGAACTGAGAAGCTGGGAAGTGATAGGTGGAAGAGGTAAAGGACTGAAGAAGAAGGAACCTGATAGGAGAGGAGAGTAGGCTGTGTGCAAAAGGGAGGAAGGAGGGGCACTGGAGGAAGAAGGGTAGGTGAGGAGAAGAGAAGGGGGAAGAGGATGATAGAAAAGGGAATGAAAAAAGATAGAACAGGGATGGGGAGAAATTACTGGAAGCTTATGATAAAATTAGTAAATGCACGCTTAAAGTCAGAGTTTAATAAAATAGGTAACAAATAGGTAAAAAAGTAGGTAACATATAACTAATCACATTAAATAGTTGGTACATTTTAAATTCAAGGCTTCTCTGCTGCTATATCTTCAGTGTACAGGCTCAATGCATCATAAGCACAAAATAATCTGCAGATGCTGGGGTCAAAATAATACTCACAACACGCTGGAGGAACTCAGCAGGTCGGGCAGCATCCGTGGAAAAGATCGGTCGACGTTTCGGGCCGGAACCCTTCGTCAGGACTGTAGAGGGAAGGGACATCATGTGAGGTTCTGTGTTATTGTTATTCAACTGCTAACTGCTTTCCCACCTAGATCATGTGTGAATTATACTAATTTTCCACAGGAGTTAATAAATATATCATTTTGCATGATTTTAAACTACTTTCTTTGCATGTTAAAATGTAAATCAGACAATGACGGCCTGCCTTGTCTAGATTACATCTTTTATGGGATTAATATTAAAAGTAAGCTAGAAACAACTGCCCTTTATATTTCAGCAGTTTTTTGGCATGCTCATACTTTGGCACTGGCTCAAACACTACTGCTTTAAGGTAATGATGATCATTTCAATATTAAAATAATTTTGCAAATTTAATGTGCTTGTTTTAAAATACAACATATTCAAAATTGTTTCCTGCATATGAAAGGCATTGAACTTTGCAATTTAGAGACTATGTTGGTTTTGGAGAGAAATAGATCATTCAATCATTGCCATTGGCATGACCAAATTTACTTGTATTTGTTGATATAATTCAGAGTGAATGAAATATATAGTTCAGTGACACAGGCCAGGCACCAAGACTGGTTTGTAGACCATGTTGAATTGGTTGATCTCATTTGTCAGTGAGTACTGTACTAAAATTGCTCCCAGCACTTTTGGGCCAAAGTGGGGTAAAATAATAGCAGAAGAAATAGGAACACTTCAACAAATAAGTGATTATTTAGTCACCGGGGTGGGGGGGGGGGTGGGAAGCTATTATATTAACCTTGGTTATCATACACGGTAGAGTTAAGTAGTTTTATTAAACTCACTGCTTGACACACATAAAAAACATAGTCTTGTAGCGGTGTGCTATACACAGCGCTAGAATAACCACACGGAGTCGGTGAGTTAGAGTTGCGATGAAAGAGATTTATTCAAACTTCGCGGCCTGCTTTAAAGCCTTCCCGTTCCCGCCCTCCCTGGGGCGGGACTGCTGTGGGGAATGCATATTCCCAGACCCTTTCTGCGCATGGGATTTTCCCCCGATGGTGAAGATGGCCTGGCGCCCTTTTTGGGGCCGGCCCTCTGCCTGCGCGCGCTGTTGTGAGCCGGTTCGTGGGTGCCAGAAAGTGGGTCGCCACATAACCCCCCCCCAGAACCGGCGATACCTCCCCCAATGTCCACAG
Organism: Mobula birostris; assembly: GCF_030028105.1. NCBI lineage: Eukaryota > Metazoa > Chordata > Chondrichthyes > Myliobatiformes > Myliobatidae > Mobula > Mobula birostris. The sequence continues at coordinate 156,996,662 of NC_092373.1, forward strand.
TCTGGATCGGCCTCTGTTTGGGAGGTCTGCCCCTGCGCCGTGGTGCCTGAGCCTGGACCGGCTGCGCCAAGTCCACATGGGCCGGTTTGAGTCGGTCCACCATGAAAACCTCCTCTCTCTCCCCAATGCCCAGCACGAACGTGGACCCGTTGTTCCTGATCACCTTAAACGGCCCCTCGTAGGGCCGCTGTAGCGGTGCCCGGTGTCCGCCCCGTCGTACAATAAGAAACTTACAGTTCTTCAGGTCTTTGGGTACGCAGGTCGGGCTCTGTCCGTGTTGTGAAGTGGGGATGGGGGCCAGGTTACCGAGCCTCTCCCATAGTCTGTCCAGGACTGCTGTGGGTTCTTCCTCTTGCCCCCTTGGGGCTGGTATGAACTCTCCTGGGACTACCAGGGGTGCGCCGTACACCAACTCGGCCGACGAAGTGTGCAGATCCTCCTTGGGCACCGTGCGGATTCCGAGCAGGACCCAGGGAAGCTCGTCCACCCAGTTAGGCCCCTCCAGGCGGACCATGAGAGCCGACTTCAGGTGACGGTGGAAGCGCTCCACTAGTCCGATCGACTGTGGGTGGTAGGCAGTTGTGTGGTGTAGCTGAGATCCTAAAAGGTTGGCCATAGCCGACCACAGGCTGGAGGTGAACTGGGCGCCCCTGTCGGAGGTAATGTGGGCCAGTACCCCGAAGCGGGCTACCCAGGTTGTGATCAGTGCTCGGGCGCAGGATTCGGGGGTGGTGTCGGTGAGTGGGACTGCCTCTGGCCATCTGGTGAACCGGTCTATCATAGTTAGGAGGTACCGCGCTCCTCGTGACACTGGCAGGGGCCCCACGATATCCACATGGATGTGATCGAACCTCCGGCGGGTGGGTTTGAACTGCGGCGGCGGAGCCTTGGTATGCCGCTGCACCTTGGCCGTTTGGCACTGCATGCACGTTTTGGCCCATTCACTGACCTGTTTACGCAGTCCATGTCACACGAACCTGTTGGCGACCAGCCGGACGGTTGTCCTGATGGAGGGGTGCGCTAAGTTGTGAATGGACTCGAAAACCCACCGGCGCCAGGCTGCTGGGACGACGGGGCGGGGTTGGCCGGTAGCTACGTCACATAGTAGGGTCTTCTCACCTGGGCCTACGGGGAGGTCTTGGAGCTGCAAACCGGAGACTACAGTCCTGTAACTGGGGATCTCAGCGTCTGCCTGCTGTGCCTCTGCCAGCGCTGCATAGTCCACCCCCTGGGACAGGGTCTGTATGGTAGGTCTGGAAAGTGCGTCCGCCATGACGTTGTCCTTTCCAGAGACATGCTGGATGTCCGTCGTGTACTCGGAGATGTAGGACAGATGTCGCTGCTGTCGGGAGGACCAGGGGTCGGACACCTTCATGAACGCAAAGGTAAGCGGTTTGTGGTCTGTGAACGCCGTGAAGGGCCTACCTTCTAAGAAGTACCTGAAATGCCAGAGTGCCAGGTATAGTGCCAATAGCTCCCGGTCGAAAGCACTGTATTTGAGTTCAGGTGGTCATAGGTGTTTGCTGAAGAACGCCAGGGGTTGCCAGCGGCCCTCGATGAGTTGTTCCAGCACTCCACCGACCGCTGTGTTGGATGCGTCCACCGTGAGGGCAGTAGGAATGTCCGTTCTGGGGTGCACTAGCATCGTGGCGTTTGCCAAGGCTTCTTTGGTTTTAACGAAAGCGGTTGCGGCCTCTTCATCCCAGGTAATGTCCTTGCCCTTACCCGACATTAGAGTGAACAGGGGTCACATGGTTCGGGCTGCTGAGGGGAGGAAACGGTGGTAGAAATTCACCATACCCACGAATTCCTGCAGGCCTTTGATTGTGTTGGGTCGGGGGAAGTTGCGGACCGCGTCTACCTTGGCGGGCAGCGGGGTTGCCCCGTCTTTAGTAATCCTGTGGCCCAGGAAGTCGATGGTGTCGAGTCCGAACTGGCATTTGGCTGGGTTGATTGTAAAGCCGAATTCGCTCAGGCGGGAGTAGAGCTGGCGGAGGTGGGACAGATGCTCTTGACGACTACTGCTGGCTATGAGGATGTCGTCCAAATAGATGAATGCAAAGTCCAGGTCATGTCCCACCGCGTCCATTAGCCGCTGGAAAGTCTGTGCGGCATTCTTTAGACCAAACTGCATTCGGAGGAATACGAAAAGCCCGAACGGGGTGATAAGTGCTGTTTTGGGGATGTCGTCCGGATGTACAGGGATTTGATGGTATCCCCAGACAAGGTTTACCTTTGAAAAGATCCTTGTAGGTTTGCTGCGAAGTCTTGAATGTGTGGCAACAGGGTAGCAGTCTGGCGTTGTAGCCTCGTTCAGTCTGTGGTAGTCACCGCATGGTCTCCAGCCCCCCGTTGCCTTGGGCACCATGTGAAGCGGGGAGACCCATGGGCTGTCGGACTGTCGTATGACCCCAATTCCTCCATCTTCTTGAACTCCTCCTTCGCCAGTCGGAGCTTGTCCGGGGGAAGCCTTCAAGCACGGGCGTGGAGGGGTGGTCCCTGGCTCGGGATGTGGTGCTGTACTCAGTGTCTGGGCATGGCTGCCGTGAACTGCGGTGTCAGTACTGATGGGAAATCCGCCAGGACCCTGGTGAATTCATCGTCGGACAGCGTGATGGAGTCCAGGTGTGGGGCTGGCAACTGTGCTTCACCCAGGGAGAACGTTTGAAAAGCCTTGGCGTGGACTAATCGCTTCCCTTGCAGGTCGACCAGCAGGCTGTGGGCTCGTAGAAAATCCGCCCCCAGGAGTGGTTGGGCCACGGCGGCCAGTGTGAAGTCCCACGTGAACCGGCTGGAGCTGAACTGTAGCCGTACCGTGCGGGTGCCGTAGGTTCATATTGTGCTGCCATTTGCGGCCCTCAGGGTGGGTCCCGGTTCTCTGTTGCGGGTGTCGTAACTCGTTGGAGGTAAGATGCTGATCTCCGCTCCGGTGTCGACCAAAAAGCAGCGTCCCGACTGCTTGTCCCATACGTACAGGAGGCTGTCCTGATGGCCAGCCACCGTAGCCATCAGCGGCGGCTGGCCCTGGCGTTTCCCGGGAATTTGCAGGGTGGTCTGCAGCGGCGGGCCTCTGTGCCCCACCGCTGGTGGTAGAAGCACCATTGTTCATTGGGCTCTGCTGCCGGGCCTGGTCTGGTCTGTCGTTGGGCACGCGGCTTGGTGATCTGTGCGACGGATGCCCCTCTCTCTTTCCTGGCATTCCACAGCACATCTGCTCGGGCCGCCACCTCCCAGGGGTTGCTGAAATCTGCGTCGGACAGCAGCAGGCATATGTCCTCAGGCAGTTGCTCTAGGAACGCCTGCTGAAACATGAGGCAGGGTTTGTGTCCTTCAGCCAGGGCCAGCATCTCGTTCATTAATGCTGACGGCAGCCTGTCTCCCAAGCCATCCAGGTGCAGTAAGCGGGCAGCTTGCTCGCACCGTGAGAGTCCAAAAGTCCTTATGAGCAGGGCTTTGAATGCTGTGTATTTGCCGTCCTCCGGGGGCGACTGTATAAACTCCTCAACTTGTGCAGCAGTCTCTTGGTCGAGTGAGCTCAGCACGTAGTAGTAGCGAGTGGACTCTGAGGTTATCTGCCAAATGTGGAAGTGTGCTTCTGCTTGTTCGAACCATAATTGGGGTCGCAGCGTCCAGAAGCTTGGCAGTTTTAACGAAACTGCGTGAACAGATGCAGCGTCGGTCATCTCTGGTCCAAATATCGTTTGGGCTGTCGGGGTCACCAATTGTAGCAGTGTGCTACACCCAGTGATAGAATAACCACACGGAGTCGGTAAGTTGGAGTTGCGATGAAAGAGATTTATTCAAACTTCACGGCCTGCTTTAAAGCCTTCCCGTTCCCGCCCTCCCTGGGGCGGGACTGCTGTGGGGAATGCATATTCCCAGACCCTTTCTGCGCACGGGATTTTCCCCCTGATGGTGAAGATGGCCTGGCGCCCTTTTTGGGGCCGGCCCTCTGCCTGCGCGTGCTGTTGTGAGCCGGTTCGTGGTGCCAGAAAGTGGGTCGCCACAGTCTCCTGAGTAAAGTTACCATGTTGCCCATAGAAGCATCTCTGGATAAAAGGTAATGCCTTCATCGCAGGAGGGAAAATTACCAGCAAGAGGAATCTTGATTGAGCACAACAATCATTTTTTATTTAAACAGTGCTAATTGAGAATGAGCCAAAAATCTGCCCTACCTCCAACCAAATACAATTCAATACAATGACTATGGCACATTTCTGTAGAACAGCTAAAAGAGCAGATGAATTTGTACATTTTGACATTTGTTGCTCCAGTTACAGCAAATCTTACTATCAAGGATCTCATTTGTCTACTACAATCAGGTAAAGCCACAGGAAGCTACATTTCATCAGCTAGAATAAATAAAACATTGGATTTGTGCAACAGCTGTTCGCGAAGAAAAGTAAAATGGTTCCAGAAATCACTCGGAAAATCAAAAAAACAATCTAGAAAAAATTAAGCCCGAAGATCAATGTTGAAATTGAAAAATCCCATCAAATTAAAAAATATGGCTTTCAGCACTCCATATTAATTAGTATATACAAACGTTTTCCAAATGAATACTACCCAATAAAGTTAATGACAAGGGAGTAGGATAGAATTTCTAAAAAACAGTAACTCCATGTAGTATATGTCGCAGGTTTGTGAATTAGCTTTTAGGGCAAATATCTGGCTGGTTCTGTTAAAAACACTCTCAGCTGAGCCAGAGGATTTTGAGCTCATATAATTCAACATTTCAGTGCAGCTTTGAAGTCACATTATATTATTTGGGCAATAACTTTCAAATAAGAAATAAGCAATAATGAAATACAGTGCAACACACATAAAAGTTGCTGGTGAACTGCTGCGTTCACCAGCAACTTTTATGTGTGTTGCTTGAGATTCCAGCATCTGCAGATTTCCTCGTGTTTACGAGTGAAATACAGTGATCTGTTTCTATGCAAGAATGGTGTGAGACTTAAAAGACAAATTGTAAATGACACAATTCCATATGCCTGTGGCTCTTGTCCTAAGTGGGAAGTTATTTCACAGATGCATTGACAAGTTGCTGATGTGCACAATACTTGTACTTTATAACTTATTGTCGCCAATTGATACTAGAACGTACAATTATCACAGCAATATTTGATTCTGTGCTTCCTGCTCCCTGGATTACAAATATGAAATTTTTTTTATATATAGGCATCCATTAGTCTCGTGAGACCATGGATTTGTGCCTTGGAAGGTTTCCAGGGCGCAGGCCTGGGCAAGGTTGTACGGAAGACCGGCAATTGCCCAGGTTGCAAGTCTCCCCTCTCCACGACACCAATGTTGTCCAAGGGAAGGGCACTAGAGCTGATACAGCTTGGCAGTGGTGTCGTTGCAGAGCAATGTGTGGTTAAGTGCCTTGCTCAAGGACACAACACACTGCTTCAACTGAGGCGTGAACTAGTGACCTTCAGATCACTAGACCGAGGCCTTAACCACTTGGCCATGTGCCAACACGTGAAATACTAAAAATAGTAAAAATTTGTAAATATTAAAAATTTAAGTTATAAATCATAAATAGAAAATAGAAAAATGGAAAGTAAGGTAGTGCAAAAAAACTGAGAGGCAAGTCCGGATATTTGGAGGGTATGGCCCAGATCCGGGTCAGCAGTCTTATCACAGTTGGAAAGAAGCTGTTCCCAAATCTAGCCGTATGAGTCTTCAAGCTCCTGAGCCTTCTCGCGGAGGGAAGAGGGATGAAAAGTGTGTTGGCTGGGTGGGTCATGTCCTTGATTACCCTGGCAGCACTGCTCCAACAGCGTGCGGTGTAAAGTGAGTCCAAGGACGGAAGATTGGTTTGTGTGATGTGCTGCACCGTGTTCATGATCTTCTGCAGCTTCTTTCGGTCTTGGATAGGACAACTTCCATACCAGGTTGTGATGCACCCTAGAAGAATGCTTTCTACAGGGCATCTATAAAAATTAGCGAGGGTTAATATGGTGTGAATATCACTACATATTACTAATTACTACATATTGTAGTAATGCAGTGGAGAGGTGGAATTGAATGAAGGTTTAGGATAAATGATCGAGTTCTAGTCAAGAGGACTGGTTTGTTCAAGGCAGAACTGAGGTTCCTTAAGTTTTCTTGGAGCCTCTCATACTCACCTTATCATGTTATATATTTTGATCAAGTCCCCTCTCATACTCTTAAACTCTAGTAGTTACCAGCCTAGTGTACACAACATATTCTCATGAGCTAACCTGCCCATTTCAGGTACTGGTCCAAGTACGCCTTCTGAATTGTTTCCAAAGCATTATCTTCCTTCCTTTAATAAAGGAGACAAATATATTACACAGTACTCCAAATATAATCTCACCAACACTCTAAAAGATGGCAATGAAGGGTCACCAGACTGATTCCTGTGTGAGTAGGACTGTCCAATGAGGAGAAGATAACTTGACTGAGCTTCTGTTCCTTGTAAGTTCAGAACAATGAGAAAAGCTGTACTTGAAACAAACAAAATTCTAGTCGAGATGGATAAACTGGATGGAGGATGTTTTTCCCAGCTGTGGAGTCTGATGGGAAGAGTGGTAGGTAGAATATGGGCAACAGTCTCAGGCTACAAAGTAAGGTATTTAGAACAGAGCAGTGGTTTTGTTACTCAGTGAGTTGTTAACCTAGACATTTTCTAACACAAAAGGTTGAATATATTTAAGGAGGTAAATAGATTTTTCAACAAAAAAGGCATCAATAGGTACCAGGAGACCAAGAAATATGGGGTGTAGTGTTCAATGACTAAGCCAGCATGACCCATTCCTGCATCTATTCTATGTCTATATAATAACTAAAACATTACCTCCCTACTCCTATAATCAATTCCTTTAGCAATATACAAAAACACTCAATTAACTTACTTAATTATTTGTGTTATTTATGTACCAACCTTATGTAAATGATGCACGAGCACACTTGGCTCCTTCAGGTCCCTACAATCCCTCATCTCTACTTATTGTATCAAGATAGATGTTCTCATTTTTTCCAAGTTACACTTTTCCAATCACACTTCCAGATCTTTGCCCATTCACCTTATCTAACATAACCCTTTGTGGCCTCCCTATGTCCTTTTCACATGGACTTTCCTACTGATCAGAACATTTAGTTACCATACCTTTGGTGACTTTTATATTTGCATTTGCAGTTTGTTTATGGTTAACTGTTCCTGATGTTTACAGTTACTGTTCTATAGACTTGCTAAATATGCTCACAGAAAAAGAATCTCAGGGTTGTATGTGGTGACATATATGTATTCTGATAATAAATTTTACTTTGAACTTTTTCATCCAAATCATTTCTATAAACTGTAAAATGTGAGACCCCACCACCATCCACAAAATCTTGTCAACTAGAAAAAGTCTATTTAATGCTTACTGTTTCTCATTATCCGACCAATCTTCTGTCCACACCAGCATGCTGCCAATTGCACCATGAGCTTTTATGTTTGTGATGGATATTCTCTTTCCAGGGTCTGAGAGGTTTATTGCTAAACTCAGCACTCTAGCACTTCCAAGGGGTCAGAGTTTATAGTGATAAATTTCAAAATTCAAGATTGTTTAATGTAATTTCCAGTACACGGGTGCAGAGAACAAAATAATTGTTACTCCAGATCCAATGCAGCATATAAAAAAACACACTAAGATAAAGAACACAATCATAAAAGACACAATAAATATGAACACGTAAGATAGCTTACAATCATAGATTGATTATAGGTATATAAAATGACACTAGGTACAGGAGTATCTGAACATAAGGTGACTCTGATAAAGTAATGATGAAGCAGTGATGGTGGGGCTGCTGTGCGGTGTGTTAGTGGGACAAGGCGATGATCAGCCTTACTGATTGGAGGAAATAACTGCTTTTGCGTCCGGTTGGCCTGGTGTGGATGCTTCGCAGCCTCCTCCCTGATGGGACTGGGACAAACAGTCCATTAGCAGGGTAGGTGTGATCCTTCATGATATTGCTGGCCTTTTTCTGGCATCTTTCTCTCTACGTATGTTTTTGTTGGCGGGTTGTCTGATGCCAGGACTGTGTTGGGCACTCTTGACTACCTGTTGTAAAGCCTTCGTATCCACTGCAGTTTCTATACCATGCAGTCATGTGGCATATAGAAAGCTGTGAGTAGCAACGTGTATAGTCCACCTCTCTTCAGCTTCCTCAAAAAATAGAGGCATTGGTGAACTTTCTTCATTGTGTAGGATGTGTTCTGGGACCATGAGCAGTACACTCCCAGGAGTTTGAAACGACTCACAGTATGCACTGCTGTGCTTCAGGTGTAAAGCAGGTTGTGAGTGGTGTGAGTCCTCCAGAAGTCAATAACCATCACCTTTGTCTTGTTGACCTTGAGAAAGAGGTTATTTGCCTGGCACCAAGACCCGAGCTCTTCTTGTTGTTGTTGCTGATGAGCCTCACCACTGTCATCTCGTCGGCACTTTGACAATGTGATTGCTGGGGGGTTTGGCTGTGCAGTTAAGTGTAAGCAGAGTGTACTGTACAGCAGTGGGCTCAACACACAGCACTGGGAGGTACCCATGTTAAGGATGATAGGGAGGGAGGAGCTGTTATGCATCCTGATGATCTGAGGTCTATTGGTTAGGAAGTCCAACACCGGTTGCACTGTGAATGTGAACATAAGAACAAGAGCAGGAGTAGGCCATCTGGCCCGTCAAGCCTGCTCTGCCATTCAATAAGATCATGGCTGATCTGGCCATGGACTCATCTCCACCTACCTGCCTTTCCCCCAAAACCCTTAATTCCCCTGCTGTGCAAGAATCTATCCAACCTTGTCTTCAATGTATTTACTGAGGTAGCCTCCACTGCTTCATTGAACAGAGAATTCCAGATTAACCACCCTTTGGGAAAAGCAGTTCCTCCTCAACTCCATCCTAAATCTGTTGTAGCATGGATGAAATTACCGGAGAGACAGTCACTGGTAGATACAAAGCAGCTTCTTTATTCGACACAACAAAGTACAGTACAGTAGGCATCTTACGGAAGGCGACGCTTTCCGCAGAAAGGTCTGCTAGCTAAATGTGGGCTCAATATTTACATGCTAAACACAAAGGCAATCGCTACTTAAAAAGTTACAGACAATGCATAGATAATGCTTCCTTTTGAAGTTACATACAAACATCACACCTTCAGATTTCATCCTTTCCTTCTGACGCCAACATGTCTGGGTTGGCATCCACAGCCTTTAGTTCAATCCACAATACATTTATTTGGCATTTTACGTGCTAACATAGAAGACAATTAATATTTATAATGTACAGATAATACTGTCTTCGAAACTACAGCATCAGGCACCAGAAGCATCTGGTATTTACACCTTTTAGGAAGCCCATTGTGGTGGACTCAAACCACAGTCCTTTGTCAAACAGTTAAAATAGAAGTCTGGTGGCCAAAGTCATTTAAGTGTAAACAAATCATCTACCCCAAAAAAATCCACTCTAACATATCTACTCCCCGAATGTTAAGGCTATGTCCTATGGTTTATTTAGACTGAGGAATAGGAGGTTGTTCATCTAGGTCTCTGGGACAATAGCGTTGAATACCAAACTGAAATCCAGAAACAGCATTCTGACGTAAGTATCCTTGTTTTCTAGGTGTGTCAAGGCCAGGTGCATGACAGATACTATGGCATCTGTCGTAGAGGGGTTCTGTCACTAAGCATATTGGTGAGTGTCCAGTGTAGCAGAAATAGAGTTCTTGATGTGTACCAATGCCAGCTGTTCAAAACACTTCATGATGATTGGCATCTGTGCTACTGGGCAGTAGTCATTTAGTTCGGAAGGTGTGGAGTACTTTGGTACAGGAATGATGGTGGCTGACTTGAAGTATGTGGGCATAGCAGCCTGGATGAATGTTGAAGATGTCAGTGAACGAGTGTGCACACTCACTGAGTACTTGGCCTGGGATGCTGTTTCATCCAGCAGCGTTGTGGGGATTGACTCTCTGCAGTCCTTCTCATGTCTGCTGCTGTAATAGACATTGGCTGCTCGCCTGGAAGAGGGGCAGCTTTCATGCCTGGCATTGTGCTGCATACCGCAAAGCATGCAAAACATTGTTCAGTGGTTGGAGAGGGAGATGTCACTGTTACAGTCACTGCCGTTTTACGTGGCAGAGTTGATAATGCCCTTGATGCCCAGCCATACACTGGGGATCGGTATTGGACAGGTGTTCCTGAATTTTTTGTGCAAAGGTGATCTTTGCTCTCTTGATGCATAAGTTGAGGTTTCTCCTGGCTGTTCTGTTGCCAGAATTGAAGGCAGCATCTTGGACTTTTAGTAGGGAGCACACTACTGCATTCAGCCAGGGCTTCTGGTTGGGCCTTGGGATGACTGTTCTTGAGATACCAACATCAAACTTACAGAAATAGTCGGTGACAGATGAGGTATATTCGTCAAGGTCTGTGTGGTGGCTTCCTTGAGCATCTGCCAGTTAATACACTCAAAGCAGTCCTAAGACATAGAGATCGTCTCATTAGAAAATATAGTGATGGTCCTCTTGCCTGGTTTCTTAATTTTCAGTGGCGCTAGGTATGCTGAGATTAACATTAAGGAGATGTGGTCAGAGCAACCAAGATGAAGGCATCAAATGGCTTTGTAAGTGCTGCGTCTGTTTGTATAAACATGGTCCATTCTGTTTGTTCCCCTAGTGGTCCTGGTGACATGCTGGAGGAATCTGGGAAAAGTGTCCTGAGGGTTAACATGAGTGAAGTCTCCTAGAATTATGAAGAAAGTCTGGATGTTTGCTTTGTAGAGAGCTGATGATACTGTAAATCTTTCTCAGGGCGTCCTTGGCATTTGCACTTGGGGGGTTGTAGACTTAGCAGTGATGAACACTACAGTAAACTCCCTGAGCAGGACATGTGGCCAGCATTTAATTGTAAGATGTTCAATTGCCACAGAACAGTAACTGTTAACTACAGATGAGTGTGTGCACCAACCTTTGTTGATGCACATTCAGGGTCCACCTCTCTTGGATTTCCGTAAGACATAGGAGCAGAATTAGGCCATTTGGCCCATCAGGTCTGATCCACCATTCAATCATGGCCGATCTTTTTATCCCCTCCTCAGCCCCACTCCCCAGCTTTCTCCCCGTAACTTTTGATGCCATGGCCAATCAAGAACCTATCAATCTCTGCCTTAAATACACTCAACAACATCGCCTCCGCAGCTGCCTGTGGTAACAAGTTCCATAAATTCACCATCCACTGTTAAAGAAATTTCTCTACACTTGTTTTAAGTGGAAATCCCTCTATCCTGGGGCTGTGCCCTCTTGTCCTAGACAGCCCTACCATGGGAAACACTCTTTTCACATTTACTCTTGTCTAGGCCTTTCAACATTCGAAAGGTTTCAATGAGATCCCCCTTCATCCTTCTAAATTCCAGTGAGTACAGGCCCACGGCCATCAAACATTCCTCATATGATAACCCTTTCATTTCTGGAATCCTTGTGAACTTCCTCTGAATCTTCTCCAATGCCAGCACATCTTTTCTTAGATAAGGAGCCCAAAACTGTTCACAATACTCAAGGCAAGGCCTCACCAGCGCCTTATAAAGCCTTAGCATCACCTCTCTGCTCTTATACGGTAGACCTCTTGAATTGAATACTAACATTGCATTTGATTTCATTGTCACTGACTCAACCTGCAAGTTAACCTTTAGGGAGTTCTGCACAAGGATTCCCAAGTCCCTTTGCATCTCAGATTTTGGATTTTCTCCCCATTTAGAAAATAGTCCCCATTTATTTCTTCTGCTAGAGTGCATGACCATGCATTTTCCAACATTTTATTTCACTTGCCATTTTCTTGCCCATTCTCCTAATCTGTCTACATCCTGTTTCCTCACCACCACCAGCCCTTCCACTTATCTTTGTATCATCTGCAAACTTGGCGACAAAGCCACCTACTCCATCATTGAAATCATTTATATACAGCTTAAAAAGCAATTCCAACACTGAACCCTGCAGAACACCACTAGTCACTGGCAACCAACCAGAAAAGGATCCTTTTATTCCCACTCGTTACCTCCTACTAATCAGCCAATGTTCTAACCATGCTAGGAACTTTCCTGTAACACCATGGGCTCTTAAGAGACAACTAGACAGGTATATGGAGGAATTTAAGGTGGGGGTTATATAGGAGGCAGGATTTGAGGGTTGGCACAACATTGTGGGCCGAAGGGCCTATAATGTGCTGTACTATTCTATGTTCTATGTTAACTTGGTAAGCAGCCTCATGTGTGGCACCTTGTCAAAGGCCTTGTGAAAATTCATTTACACAACATCCATTGCATCCCTTTTATCTAACCTACTTGCAATCTCCTCAAAGAATTCCAACAGGTTCGTCAGTCAAGATTTTCCCTTAAGGAAGCCATGCTGACTTTGTCCTATCTTGTCCTGTGTCACCAAGTACTCCATTACCTCATCTGTAACAATTGACTCCAACATCTTCCCAACCACTGAGGTGAGGCTAACTGGTTGAGAATTTCCTTTCTGCTGCCTCCATCCTTTCTTACAGTGGAGTGACATTTGCAATTTTCCAGTCCTCCGGAAGTATGAGTCCAATGATTCTTGAAAGATCATTACTGATGCCTCCACAATCTCTACCGTGACCTCTTTCAGAACCCTATGGTGTGGTTCATCTGGTCTGGGTGAGTTATGCACCTTCTCCCTTATAATAGTAACTGCACTCACTTTTCTTCCTCACACCCTTCACCATCTGGCACACTGCTAGTGTCTTCCACAGTGAAGACTGATGCAAAATACTCATTTAGTTCAGCTGCCATCTCCTTGTCCCGTTATATTTTTCTGGCCTCATTTTCTCGTGGTTCTATATTTACTCTCATTCTTCCTTTTTTATATACTTGAAAAAAACTTTTGCTATCCACCTTGATATTGTTTGCTAGCTTGCTTTCATCTTTTCCCTCTTAATGATTCTTTTAGTTGATCTCTGTAGGTTTCTAAAAGCTTCCCAATCTTCTATCTTCCCACTAATTTTTGCTTTGTTGTTTGCCGTCTCTTTTGCTTTTATATTAGCTTTGACCTGCCTTGTCAGCTATGGTTGTACTATTTTGCCATTTGACTATTTCTTTGCTTTTGGAATACATCTATCCTGCACCTTCCTCATTTTTCCAAGAAACTCAAGATATTGCTGCTCTGCTGTCATCCCTACCAGCATCTCCTTCCAATTTATTTTGGCCAACTCCTCTCTCATACCACTGTAATTTCCTTTATTCCACTGAAATACAGTTACATCAGACTTTACTTTCTCCCTTTCAAATTTCAAGTTGAACACAATCATATTGTGATCACTACTTCCTAAGAGTTCCTTTCCCTTAAGTTCCCTAATCGCCTTCATTTCATTACATAACACCCAATCCAGTGTAGCTGATCCTCTAAAAAGCCATCTCATAGACATTCAACAAATTCACTCTCTCGAGATCCATTACCAACCTGATTTTCCCAATCTACCTGCATGTTAAAATTTCCCACAACTATCAAAACATTGCCCTTTTGACACGCCTTTTCAATTTCCCATTGTAATATGTAGTCCACTTCCCAGCTACTATTGGAAGGCCTGTATATAACTGCCATCAGGGCAGTTTTACCCTTTTACCCTTTAGTTTCTAAACTTAACCCACAAGGATTCAACACCTTCCGATCCAATTTCACATTTTTCTAATGATTTAATGTCATTCTTTACCAGCAGAACCATGCCACCCTCTCTGGTCACCTTCCTGTCCCTCTGATACAATGTGTAACTTTGGACATCCAGCTCCCAACTACAACCATCCTCAGCCACAATTCAGTGATGGCCACATCATACCCAACAATCTGTAAAAGTGAAACAAGATCATCCACCTTATTTCTTTTACTCCGTGCATTGAAATATAACACTTTTTGATTCTGCATGCCAAATGCACTGATATTCACCATGCTGGCTGCAATTTTGTCCTATCATCTGCCTACCCATCCTGACAGTCTGACTGCATGCTGTCTTTTGCTTTTTTAACATCCACCCTATCCTGAGTCCCTTCACTCCAGTTCTCATCCCCCTGCTAAATTAGTTTAAATCCTCCCCAACAGCTCTATCAAACCTGCCTGTGAGAATATTGGTCCCCCTCATGTTCAGGTGCAACTTGTCCCTTTTGTACAGGCTACACCTCTCCCAGAAGAGATCCCAGTGATCCAAGAACCTGAAGCCCTGCCCCCCACCCCACACCAGCTTCTCAGCCATGCATTTATCTGCCAAATCATTCTTTTGCTACCCTCACTGGCATGTAGCACAGGCAGCAATCCAGGAATTACTACCCTGGAGGTCCTGCTTCTCAGCTTTCTGCCCAGGCACCTGGCAGGCAACATACCATCCGGGTGTCCTGTTCACATCCACAGAATCTCCTGTCTGTTCCTCTGACTATTGAATGCCATATCACTACTCCTCCCCTCTTCTCCCTCTTTCAGGACCCATGCTCAGTGCCAGTACCTTGGTGTCCATGGCATTCCCCTGGGAGGTCATCCCCCACAACAGTATCCAATACGGTATACTTATTATTGAGGGGAATGACCACATGGGAACATGGTTACAAGAGGGGATGTTTGTGTACTCAGGAATCAATGTCCACAGCATTAATTGTGGATATTTGGCATATGTGTTGCCAGAAGCTTTTAAAACCATCAGAGCGGGTTGCTTTGTCCTCACAAAGGTGGACAAAGTAACTGGAAGACATGAGATGTAAATGATGATATCAAGTAGAAAATAGTATAAGTACCATCACAGTTTGGGCATTGTTAGGAATGACAAGGAGAACAACTGAAAGATGGGGTTACAGAAAGAAGAACCAAAATCATTCCTCAGTCTTTGGTTTCTACGACGGATGACTTGTTCATCTGCAATTTGTTGGTATGTTCGTAAGAATTGTACCTGTGTTTGGAAATTGCTTATAGTTTGTATTTATTTTGTAATTTGGAATTTTTTTATGAATTAAAATTTTCTGTGACTGTTAAGCGTGTGTTATGAAGTATTGTCTGAACTTATATGTGTATCTTTAAACATAGCTGTGTTTTAACTACTTCATTAGCTGGAAGTATCACCTTGTTGGTAGGAAGGAGGGGCCCACCACACAAGCAGTAGCTAAACCTCACCTCAGAGGCTAGACAAGGAAGTAAGCTAGTTCTTGAAGAGTAGATGGATACAGTATAACCTCCTAATAGTGAGGATACCAGTAGATACCTATATTGGATAGGGCATTGCAGATGGGGAACCAAATACCACCACATTTTCTCCAAATAATCTTTGATACAGGTGAGTCCAAAGCACATTATCACTCATCAGGCTTGGGTCTTGTAGATGGTAGAAAAGTTTTAAGGCGTTCGGAAAAGAAACCTCTTGATTGTTTAAATGGTTGGTGTTTTAGATAAGTGAGTAGTTAATGGTGATCTTTCCATCCCTCCTTTCAATATACTGATGGTTGGCATACAGTACTTTGCTGCAGAATGACAACCAAGCAAGTGTGAGAATGTCAACCAAGCAAGGATGCAGAAGAGGTTCACAAGAATGCTCTTACATTAAGTACAGTATATGATTAATGGTAGGACTCTTAACCACGATGTACAGAGGGATCTTGGAAACTAATTCCATAGCTCACTGAAAGTATCTACACAAGAGTGGTGTAACGCTTAGTGTAATGCTAACCAGCGGTCAGAGTTCAGTTCGTGACACTGTCTGTAAGGAGTTTGTATGTTCTCCCCCTGACCGTGTGTGCTGCAGTTGCCCCCAACATTCCAAAGACCTACAAGTTCCTGTTAGTAAGTTGTGGGGCCAGAGGCATGGTGACATTTACAAGCTGCACTGAGCATGTATTTGGAATGTGGGAATGTGTTGGTTATTGATGCAAACGACACATTTCACTGTATTTTTTGATGAACCTGTGACATATATAGTTAATTCTTAAGAGTAAATATGGTAGTAAAGAAAGCATATGACATTAGTTCATTAGGGTATTGAGTTCAAAAGTCAAGAAGTTACATAAAATTGTAGTTAAGCTGCACTTGAAGTTTTGTGAATAATTATCATTGGCCCATTACAAGGGGGATGTAGTGGCTTTGGAAAGGATGCAGAAGAGTTTCACAAGAATGCTGGCAGGATTAAAGCGTGAAGAGAGATTGAACAAAATTGAGCTGTTTTCTCTGAAGCAACAGAAGCTAAGGGACAATCCAACCGTAATTCATAAGATTACGAGAAGCATAGATAAGGTAGCCAATCAGAATCTTTTCCCGATTGAAATATCAAGTATTTGACGACATGCATTTAAGCGGAGATATTGAAAGTTCAAAAGCAATATGCGGGAGAAGATTTTTTTTAAAACACAAAGTGGTAGTTGCTTGTAATGGGCTACCTGTGGAGAGTGGTGGAAGCAGATATGTTACTGGTATTCAAGTGCCTGTTAGTTAGGCACACTAATATGCACAGAATAGAAGGACATGGATCATGTAGAGACAGAAAATAATTAGCTCAATTCAGCAACAATTTCAGTACCAACATTTTGAGCCAAAGGGCCTGTTCCTATGCTGTATATTCTATGTTCAATATTCTATGAACATGGCTCCATTCACTTGCTGCAAATGATCACTGGTCAGTATCTGTGTGTGATGTTACCTGTTCATCAGTCCTGGCTTAAATATTTCCTAGGTCTTGCTGACGTTAAACTGGTGCTGATTCATTAATTTAGGAGTTGCAAATAAACTTAACATGATGAACTCCATCCTGGCATGAAGAGGGAAGGTCACTGATTAAGCAGCAGATATTGGTTGGGCACAGAACATAATACCAAATGACCTTTGCAGCAATTTCCTGGTGTTTAGACAACTGGCCCACAACAATGATATATATAAAGGTGTTAGTTATGCCTCCTCTCTGCTGAGTTTTTGCTCTAGCTCCCATTGACTTCTACCTTGCTACCGAAATGGGAACAGCAAAAGAAAGTTTAATTCAGAAAGTAGAATTAAACATTTAACCCAAATTTAGATGATTTATTTACAGTTATATCAACTTTCATTTTCACTTTATCATTTTCAGAATATTGGTGTTACAGAAAGGGCAAATTTAACTTTAACCAGAGCTTTGCTTGCAAAGGATTATTGTTATATGCACAACTACATGTATGCACAGTACAATGAAAAAAAATTACTTGCACAGCATCACATGTATATTGCATCATATAAGCAATAGTCACAGGAAAAACATACAAAAATTTCACAAACCTTTTTAATTTTTTTAAGCAGGCCTCATTCGAACTAGAAACTGCAAATCACAATTGTATAAATCACTTGAGGAATTTTATGAAGGATCAGTTACTTGAATTTGAAATGGCAGGGCTTCTATTGTAAGACAGAGTTATCATCCAAACCATAGCCATAGTTCAAACGCTCAATGAATAAGCATCAGGGAAATGCAATCTATAAAAATAAAAAACTTCAAATGCTGGAAACTTGAAATAAGAACAATCAATTCTGGCGTGTTTGGAAGGAGAGGTGAAAAGGGTAGAAGCGAGGTGGCTGTGGAAGCCCACTCAACTTTGCGAAATCTGGTTAACACAGAAACGAATTAGATACAAGTTAACATTATGTACAGAATAAATTGTTCAAAAGCTACAATTTCATACGGGTTATTTGTGAAGAACTCGACATGGTTTCCATATTTGAGCGGCATCCTTCCGAGCTGTATCTCTCAGGTACCGTAATACAACTGAGTACGAAAGAACGCCAAGGTGCTCTTGTCTCTATAGCAACAAAACGCTCTTCTGTCAACATCCTGTAAAATTCACTCTTCTTCCTCCGCAGCCAAAACAACAAAGCCCCCCAAATGATCCTGTTCAACACTCGAATCGCCGCTTGACGCCCTTTCCTCCTAATTCCGAAGTTCCAGCGGTTGCTTCTGCAAACCAAGCCACCGGTACTCACTGACGGCAACATCCGCATTGCCGGTCGGGTCCCCTAGTGATGACGTTTCTTTCGTTGTTGGGGCACGAGAACCTCGGTTGGGTCGCGTTCTGATGAAATCGGCACTGCTGACGTGACGGATGAAAAGATGGCAGCGGATATCACATTGCTATTTCGAGCGAGTGTGAAAACAGTGAAAACTCGGAACAAGGCGATCGGAGTCAACGCTGAGCCAGTCAGGGAGGAAATTCTGAGGAAGGGTAGGACCAGGCCGGAGTTCAGCGCCCGAGCACGAGAAGTGGTGAGTGTCAGAGGTATGCAGAGAGATGGAAACAGTGGTGGAGGAGAACTTATAACAGTTTGTTTTTACAGTGCACCTCTTTTATTATTGTATTATGAAATCCATAAGCTTTCCCCAACTGTCAATGACTGGCGAGCGGTAATCACAATTGTTGTGGCGTAAAATGAGATAAAATTATCTTTTGGGTTCATGTAAACTCAAATGCTGGGAGTAAAAAGGCAGTGAGTAATAAGTAAGAAAATAATATATATAAAGAACTCATCTTTCCTGACAGCATTTCACAAGCATTAATTTCTGGTTGAAGTGCAATTATTTAGGTAGACAAATAATGGCAGCTAGTGTATAGAAAATAATACCCTCAACAGTTAGACGTGTTATTTACATCTGGTGTCTGTGAGCAGTGGCCTGCTGGTTTCCCAAATGCTATGGAAATAGCATCCAAATAATTTCATGTTTGACAAATGCATCACATTCTCTGCACTACACTGAACACTGAACTGTCAGATCAGTGGAATTGCATAATACTAATCAGGTTCTAATACAGTACTGTTTCAGGAAAGAGTTTTGCTAAAAGCTCAAAATCAGAATCAGGTTTACTATCACCAGCATATGTAGTAAAATCTGTTGTTTTTGCAGCTGCAGTGCATTGCAATACATAATAATAAAACTGAATTACAATAAATATGTATAAATAGTTAAATTAAATAGGTAGTGTAAGAATTGTAGTGAGGTAGTGTTGATGGGTTCAATATCCATTCAGAAATCTAATATCAGAGGGGAAGAAGTTCTTGAATTGTTGAGTGTGTGTGGTCAGGTTCCTGTGTCTCCTCTCCTGATGGTAGCAATGAGAAGAGGGCATGGCCTGGGTGATGGGGGCCCTTAATGATGGATGCTGCCTTTTTGAGACATCACTTCTTGAAAATGTTCTGGATACTACAGAGGCTAATGCCCATGATGGAGCTGACTGAGTTCACATCTTTCTGCAGCTTCTTTCAATCCTGTTCAGTAGCACCGCACCCCCCCCCCGCACCATATTAGATATTGATACAACCAGTTAGAATGCTCTTCACATTACATCTGTAGAGAATTCCAAGTGTTTTTGGTGACATACCAAATCTTCTCAAACTCCTAATGAAATATAGCCACTATCGTGCCTTCTTTGTAGCTGCATTGATATGTTGGACTCTGGATAGATCCTCAGAGATGGCACCCTGGAACTTGCTCCCCTTTCCACTTCTAATTCCTTTATGAAGACTAGTGTATGTTCCCTTTCCTACCCTTTGTCTTACCCTTTCTGAAGTTCACAATCAGTTCTTTGGTCTTTACTGACGTTGAGTGCGAGGTTGTTGCTGAAACACCGCTCAGCTAGCTGGTACATCTCACTCCTGTACGCCATCCCTTCACCATCTAAAATTCTGCCAACAATAGTTGTGCCATCAGCAAATTTCTAGGTGGTATTTGAGCTGTGCCTAGCCGCATAGTCATTGTGCAGAGAGTAGAGCAGTGGGCTAAGCACACATTCTTGAAGTGTGCTAGTGTCGATTGTCAGTGAGGTGGTGACGTCAGGACTGGATGAAGGGTCTCGCCCCAAAACGTCGACTGTTTACTGTTCTTTCATAAATGCTGCTTGCCCTGTTGAGTTCCTCCAGTATTTTGTGTGTATAACCTTGCTTTCCAGCATCTGCAGGTTTTCTCTTGTCCATAAAGTTTGTGCTTGATTAGTACCTCTATGCAGAAGGAAAGAAAATTAACCAGGTTGTGGTTTTCTTCTTTGTGTTTGTGGATTGGAATTTTTTAAAATAACATACTTGGGTCCTGATGAAGGGTTTCGGTCCAAAACGTCAACTGTTTATTCCCATCCATGGATGCTGCCTGACTTGTGAGTTTCTCGAGAATGCTGTGTTTATTATGCGTTAGCCTTTTTAAAAAAAATTCAAATATACGGTTATGGAGAGAACTGTAGTTTCATCGGAGTACATGTGGATGCTTATCTCAAGTTAAACTTGATGAAAATCAGAAAATCCATTCAAAACAACCAATTATTTACATACTGATCATTGTGAGGAAGAACTTCCTAACATCAATGATTGGGTGTATATCCTGTGGTCAGGGCCATTGATGAATTAAGAGAAGTCATCCAGGTTTACCTTTCATCTATTGCTAAATATATTATCTAAAGTATTTATGTGCTGCGTGTGATAGAATTTTATTGAAGAAACAATTCTGTACTTTATCATTAATCCTGTTTGGAAAATTGCTTCTGGACCTTTGGTGTATGTAATATTCTAAAGAATAGATACAGTGCCTATAAAAAGTATTTACACCCCTGTTCCCGGATAAGTTTTCATGTTGTATTGTTTTACAACATTGAATCACAGTGGATTTAATTTGGTTTATTGACACTGATCAACAGAAAAGACTCTTTTGTGTCAAAGTGAAAACAAATTTCTACAGATTGGTCTAAATTTATTATAATTATTAAACACAAAATAATTGATTGCATAATTACTCACCCCCTTCAAGTCAGTATTTAATAGATGTACCTTTGGCAGCAATTTCAGTCATGAGTCTGTGTGGATAGGTACCAATTAGCTTTGCACATCTGAACAAAACTGCCCAAGCTCTGTCGGATTGCATGGGGATTGTGAGTGAACATCTTTTTTCAAGTCCAGCCACAAATTCTCAATTGGATTGAGCTCTGGACTCTGACTTGGCCACTCCAGACATTAACTTTGTTGTTTTTAAGCCATTCCTGTGTAGCTTTGGTTTTATGCTTGGGGTCATTGTCTTCTTAAAAAGCAAATCTTCTCCCAAGTTGCTGTTCTCTTGCAAACTGCATCAGGCTTTCCTCCAGGATTTCCCTGTATTTTGCTGCATTCATTTTACCCTCTACCTTCACAAGCTCTCCAGGGCCTGCTGCAGTGAAGCATTCTCATAGCATAATGCAGCCACCACCATGCTTCATGGTAGGGATAGTGTGTGTTTGATAATGTGCAATATTTTGCTTACGCCAAACATAGCATTTAGTCTGATGGCCAAAAAAGTTAATTTTGGTTTCACCAGACCATGGAACCTTCTTCCAGCTGACTTCAGAGTCTCCCACATGCCTTCTGGAAAACTCTCACCAAGATTTCATGTGATTTTTTTTTCAACAGTGGCTTTCTTTTTGCCACCCTTCCATAAAGCTGTGACTGGTGAAGCACCCAGGCAGCAGTTGTTGTACGCACAGTCTCTCCCATCTCAGCCACTGAAGCTTGTAACTCCTTCAGAGTTGTCACTGGTCTCTTGGTGGCCTCCCTCACTAATTTCCTTCTTACACAGTCACTGTAAGTAAAGCCCTTCGAGATTGAGAATTATCGCCAGCACTTTACTTTAGCCAGGAGTAGTACTGTCGGCCCAGATTGATGAGGTTGCTGAATATAGAGCTGAGAAGGGTGAGTTGAGTGCAGATTAGATTGAATTAGAGTGAAGAGGCAACAAAGAATGAACTATGAAGGAACTGAGAGAGTTTCTCCCGTTTAGTGTCTGTAATAATAGAACCCACAGTTAACAGAGATCAATGAAGTGCAATTGTGGCTCAAGAATATTTTGCACATTGTAAAAAATACTGATTGCATTACTTAATTTGGATTGATAATATCTGATTATCACCAGCTAAGTTAGGTATTGCTACATTTGCACAGAGAATCAGCATCAGATTTATTATCACTGACATACGACATGAAGTTTTATTGTTTTACAGCAGCAGTATAATGCTTAGAAATAAAAATCTCTGAATTACAAGACTAAATAGTACAAAAAAGAAATAATGAGTTAGTGTTCATGGCTTAAGGACTGTTCAGAAATCTGTTAGCGGAAGGGAAGAAGCTGGGTGACCCTTCAGACTTCTGCACTACCTCTCCATTAGATTAGATTATGAGGACACGCAGTCCTCTTTTATTGTCATTTAGTAATGCATGCATTAAGAAATGATACAATGTTCCTCCAGTATGATATCACAGAAACACAAGCCACACCAAGACTGAAAAACTGACAAAAACCACATAATGATAACATATAGTTACAACAGTGCAAAGCAATACCGTAATTTGATAAAGAACAGACCATGGGCACGGTAAAAAAAGTCTCAAAGTCCCTCGAAAGTCCCATCATCTCACGCAGATGGTAGAAGGAAGAAAAACTCTCCCTGCCATGAACCTCCAGCGCTGCAAACTTGCTGATTCAGCACCCTGGAAGTACCCGACCACATCTATTGTCAGATATTGTTGTTGTGGTGTTGGAGTTACGTTCAAGAAAACAATGAAATGCTGCACTGCCACCGGTTACCCCGTACAAACTACAACAGCCAACCGGCGTTTGCAGATTTAAACACTCTGGAGAGTGTTTTAGAAAAGCTCCGTTTTCGGGGGAGGAACACACCGTTTCAGTGTGGACGGAGGGTCAAAACGAAGAGAAAAAGCTTCAGTTATGGATTTTACTGGTCTAGTGTGGACGTAGTCTGAGATTCTTTTTCTGCAAACTGTCTATAGAACAGTAACTGCAAACAGGATCAATGGACAACAAACTGCAAATGCAGATATAAATAAATAGCAATAAATAACAAACATGAAGTCCTTAAGTGAGTGTCATTGTCCCGTTTTGTTAAAAAGCTTGATGGTTGAGGGGTTGTAACTGTTCTTGATGGAGTGTGGCATCAAAAGTAAAGTCAACAGAAAAACAAAAAAAGTTCACAGTGAGACCTTGGAAAGTCTGGACTACTGACAGAACCCAAAGAATTGGTGTGAAGACAAGTTTCCTTGATCCCAAGAAAATGCCTATGAAGAAGGTAAAGTTTATAGGTTTTGAAGGTAGAATCTAGAAGTCTTCGGGACCTGCTACTGTACATATAGTTACTGATACAGACTGCGAGTATCACCTCCTAGTTTGTCACTCTCTCTCCTCCACCTGCCACCTTTTCACTTACCTGATCTTTCCTGTCACCTGTAAGCTTATATTCCTCCCCCTCCCTCCCCAACTTCTTATTTCTGTGTTCCGCCCCCTTTCCAATCCAGATGAAGGTTTTGACCCAAACCGTCAACTGTTTATTTCCCGCAATAGATGCTACCTGACCTGCTGAGTTCCTCCAACGTTTTCTGTGTGTTGCTCATCTATTTTCGTGATAATATTGGACAGAATGGTTACATAAATAACATGTCCATTGCCAGTTAGAAGGATCACTTGGTCCTCGATGATTTTGGTTTAAAGGTGGAAACTTTTACATTTTAGATATATTTGAGTGTAATATTCCAGAACCTGCATTCAAGGAGTTCTGGAGTGTTGTACCTTCAAGCATGCAGGCAATTGAGAGTATTGTATGCCTTGTAGGTTGCAGAAATGCCTTAGGAAATTTAAGTTGAATCAGTTTCTAGTTCCTGTTCTTGTAGCCATAATGTTAGTGTGATTTAATAATGGTAGAACAGTTGATTGTTAGATTGTTTATTTTTGTACAAATAATTTCCCAACACCTAAGTGGCGCAAAAGTTATTGACCATTAATCAAAATTTATTCTGCTGCCTTAATCTCGCTTGCTTGCTGGGCTCCATGTTGAAGAAAATATTTATCTTGGACCTGGGAGGGGATCCAGGAGTACCCCTATTAACTGTTTGGAGAGGGACATTTATCATTGATGGTTTGTTTGGAAAGGAGAGAAATCAGAGTTATTTACCACTGATATGTTGCTTTTGAAAAGAGAGAGAGAGAGACGAAGATTAGTGGTTGGACTGTCACTTTAAGGCATTGGAAGTGACTTTGGATTTTTACTGAGTTTGGAGTTGGAGGCAGCACCGAACAGCTCGAAGGTTGCTATGGTGACCGAAGGTGGTGGACACTCGATGTTATGATTTTCAGCTGGTTATTGATGTTACTTCCAAGGACTTGTTGCCTGCTTGTGCACTCCTTTACAGACAAAGGAAGGAGGGACTCTTTGAATGACAGGTGATGCTCAGCCTGGTGGAATAAATGAGAGGTCAGATGATACAGACCTCAGGGCACATGATCCAGACACTGAATGAGCATTGTTGTGCCCGCAGAGAAAGTGGGTTTTGGAGGATTGATCAGACGGATCGATCCAAAGTGCTATCCCAGCTTGAAGGAGAAGGGGTTGACTGGTGGGGAGTTGTCTATGTGTCCACCCTCGCCTGGGTGATAGCTCCACCACAGGAAGACCGGTCCTCCTGGTTAAAGTCACAGTCGGTGACTTGTAAAGGATTTCGGAGGATGACAAGAAGATCGATGGCATCAGCTCACCTGAGGATTCAACTCACTCTCTCTCTCTCTCTCTCTCTCTCTCTCTCCATCACTACTCAACTAAATACTACAAACTGAACTGAACTGAACTTTACTCAACATTGTAAGACTGTATCTTTTTACCCCTAGACTTAACGAAGCTTGTTTTTTTCATACATATATATTCCACACTTACTTTTATATATAATTATTGCTAACCTGTTTGATTTATTTACGTTTATATTACTGTATTGCATAGTTACTAATAAATATTATTAGTTTATAGCAATACGAGACTCCAAAGTGGTTTCTATTTCTGCTGGTTCTTTATCCCCGTCACGGGGTCCGTGACAGACCAAAGAACTGCAAATGCTAGTCATTTCAAAGAAAAACAGAGATTGCTGCCTAACCTGTGCCCACTTCCAGCATTGGTGAGAAGAAAAACTGAACTGAAGTTTCAGGTCAATTTCCAGATCGTTCATACCCTTGAATGGCTTCTGAAATTTCTTCAGTGACTGCAGGTGTAAGCAGTACTCTTGCAAATCACTGTCTGTGAAAGAGAGTGCCATATTTTCCATGCAGGGAAACTGTGATAACATTCTTCTCCCAATGTTTTGCTTATGTATTTCCAATTTTCTGCTAAAAGTGGACACTGCACTTTTTGCCTAGATGAAATTGAAATTTTCATCATGCAGTTTCAGAAATTTAGACTGATAATTTTGTCATACAGGGATTCTCCAAGAGGCGCTCATGGAGTGAGGTTGTTTTTGGCTTCGCTCCATTACCGTTACTTTTTTTTTTAAACCTATGATCTCCCTTACTTAATTTAGTTTTACCTACACTAGAAGATTTATTCTGTACTATTGATTTATCCTTGAACTGTAACTGAAACTTGAGGAAATGAGCAAAGAAATAAGTACAAGATCTAAAGTGCGAGATCCAAAAAACGGGAAGGATTCCGACGGGAACGGGAAGAAAAAGGTGAATCCAAGCAAACTGAACTATCTTATGATATTCTGTTGAATCTTTTAAATGAAAATTTTGAACAACGTCAAAGTTTTAAAGAAGATTTAAAGTCAATTATGGACTCTTTGAAATCGCTTGATTGTGAAGTTCAACATCAAAGTAAAATTACTGAATTGGACATTGAAGCTGGGAAGAGAGATTTGAAAATTGAGAATTTGGAGCAAAAATTATCTTTGACTAAACAACTGGAACGTTTTAAATCCAAGATTATTGATCTTGAAAACCGATCTAGAAGACAGAACTTACGTATAATTGGTCTCCCCGAGGATGTCGAGGAACGAGATCTTTCAAAATTCTTCTCTCAACTTTTAAAAGATGCGTTTAACTCTGTATTCCCGGACGATCCTCCATTGCTTGACCGTGTTTACCGTACATTGCGTCCTAAACCGTCCTCCGAATTTAAACCAAGGCCAATGATCCTCCGTTTCCATTATGTTCACATTATAGAGCATCTCATTCGAATTGCCCGTTGGCAAGGTATGATTAAATTTTAACATTATCATTTCCGTTCAGTGGAAGATTACAGTCGAGAAGTGATGAAGGAGCGGCTGGCTTTTAAACCTCTGATGTCGGAGTTCTACCAAAAAGGTCTCAGTCCCGCCCTATTGTATCCTGCCCGTTTAAGAATTTCTCCTTCGGAGGGTCCACGTTGTGTCTTCCATTTCACAAGTGCGGCTCAAAGTTTTTTGGATGAGCACTATTCAACTGCTATGGATACTTTGCTCTAATTAATGTCTAGCTCTCGCAGCATCGGCTCTGTCTTTAAACGCAAACAACAGGAATTCTGCAGATGCTGGAAATTCAAGCAACACACATAAAAGTTGCTGGTGATCGCTGAAGAGATGCTGCCTGGCCTGCTGCATTCACCAGCAACTTTTATGTGTGTGGCTCTGTTTTTACGTGCTTTTTCTTTAAAGTCTATAATCATCGTATGAAGAAGGTATTTTATAAATTCAAGATTTTCGTTTTCGGTTAGCAGTTTAGGCATTTTTCACATCAAAGTTTTTTCTTGTTGATGATTTCATTTTTTTTTACTTTGTTAATTCCTAATTATTTGATTTCTGACATTGCCACTAACGATTTGATGGTGAATTTCTATTGTATGGAGGAATATCTTGTTTATTTTTTGCTTCGTATAATTAAGATGGCGATCTGTTTCCCTTCTTTCATAATATATTTTGTTCTTTTCACTACGCCATCTTTTCAGTTTCCTTCTCCCCATAATTCCTTTCTTTTTTTTTTGAAGTGCCATTTTCAATTATTTATGTTTGTAATTGATTAATAATATGCATTGGCACTTTTTCCATTCATTTTAGAAATAACAATATGAAGATGATTATAGTACGGTGTTTAATTTTTTTTGGATTTTGGGGGGTTCTCTTTTTAACATATACCTTTGGAGTTGCCTTCTGGAGAAATGGGGGTAGAATTAGTATTAGTTCTTAGTTCTTTTTCTGGCCCTTTCTGGCTTACTTTTGGGACTTTATGGGTGGAGGGCTGGGGGCTCGTTAATTTTTTTTATTAATTTATTCTGTTGGGCTGATTCAGTACTACAAAGATGTCTGCAGTGTCGTGACTTCTGGTTCCACTCTGAATATTTATTCCTTTTCTGATTTCATGAGTTTGCATTATGGTTAACTCTTTATATACCAAAAGGTTGATTTTCAATTATGGCTCAGATCATTAGTTTTGTCTCTTGGAATACAAATGGTTTAAACCATCCAATAAAACGGAAAAAGATTTTTAAAGTATTCCAAAGACTGAATGCTGATATTATTTTTGCGCAAGAAACTCATGTGAGGAAAGAGGATAATCAACGTTTCTTTAGGTTTTGGAAGGCGAACAGTATCACTCGAACTCTCAGGCCAAAGTGAAAGGAGTTTTAATTTTTATAGATTCCTCAATTACATTTACTCATCAAGACATTGTTTCAGATCTGAGTGGTAGATTTTTGTTAATTACTGGGTTACTTTTTAATAAAAAAGTTGCTATGGTTAATGTTTATGCTCCAAACATGGATTATCCTGAATCTTTTAAGCATTTATTCACTTCTTTTCCAAATTTAACTGAGTATATGTTGATAATGGGTGGTCATTTTAATTGCTGTTTAAATCCTCTGATGGAAAGATCCATGTCTAGTCAGGCTTTAACGAATAAGTCGGCTACTCTTATTAACTCTTTTATGATTGACTCTGGAATTTCAGAAATTTGGAGATTTTTACACCCTAAGGATAAAGAGTTTTCATTCTTTTCACATGTTTATCATTCTTATGCTCAAATTGACTACTTTTTTTGTCGACTCTTGTTTAATTCCATCTGTAATTTTGACTGTAATCATGACATTATCACCATTTCTGATCATGCTCCAATGAAACTTTCTATCAAGTTAATGGATACTTTTTCTACTATTAGACAATGGCAATTTAATGCTAATTTGCTTCAAGACCCGGATTTTGTTAAGTTTATGAAGGAACAGATTGATCTCTTCTTTTCAACTAATATTACAGAAGAAATCTCCAACAGGATAGTATGGGACACCTTTAAAGCATATATCCGCGGACAGATTATTTCTTATTCTGTTGGTTTGAAAAAACATATTAAGAATGAAGCACTTTTGTTGGTTAATAAAATTAAAGAAATTAGTAAGGAGCTTTATAAACAGAGAGTCAAACTTCAAATGGAACACAGCTTATTATTAACATCCCCGATTGAAAATCAATTAATGAAAACCAGAAGTGAGTTTTATATACATAGTGACAAATTGGGTAAATTATTAGCTAATCAATTGAAAACTGCTTCGGTTAAACGTCAAATTACAAAGATTCGCAAACATGATGACACCTTGACAGTTAATCATGATGAGATAAACAAATCTTTTCAGGAATTTTACACCTCCTTATACCATTCTGAGTTTCCTCTTGATCCCAATTCCATGCATGACTTTTTAAGGAAATTGAATTTTCCGAAATTATCACCCAAACAATGTTTAACATTAGAAACTCCTATTACAGATGAAGAAATAACAGCTGTTATTTCCTCAATGAATTCCGGCAAAGCACCTGGTCCAGATGTTTTACAGTGGAATTTTTAAAGTTTTTTTCTTCTGTTCTTTCTCCTTGGTTGTCTAGAGTTTTTAAAGAAGCAATCAGATTAGGTAAATTACCACAATCATTTTATGGAGCTTCTATTTCTTTAATTCTTAAAAAGAATAAAGATCCTACTGATTGTGGATTATACAGACCAATATCTCTCCTGAATGTACATTCAAAAATTTTTTCTAAAATATTAGCAACTAGGTTAGAGAAGGTATTACCTTAAATTATCTCTGTGGACCAAACTGGATTTATTAAAAATCATTATTCATCTTTTAATATTAGGAGGTTAATGAATATTGTTTATACTCCTTCACTTAGTACTCCGGAATGTGTTATTTCATTAGATGCTGAGAAAGCTTTTGATAGAGTTGAATGGCCATATCTATTTAATGTGCTTGAGAAATTTAATTTTAGTCCGATACTTATATCTTGGATTAAATTGATATGTCAAACCCCTTTAGCTTTGGTTTGTACTAATAATCAAAGATCTCCCTTTTTTCACTTATCTCGAGGTACTAGGCAGGGATGCCCTCTTAGTCCATTATTATTCGATATTGCCCTTGAACCTTTATCAATTGCTATCCGAGACTCACCTAAGATTTTTGGTATTACCCGTGGGAATGAAATACATGAGTTATCATTATATGCAGATGATTTGTTGTTATACATTTCTAATCCAGGGAAATCCATTCCCGCTATTTTATCTTGGTTGGCTCAGTTTAGTGATTTTTCTGGTTATAAATTGAACCTTAATAAGAGCATACTATTTCCCCTAAATATGCAGTTTCCAATTTATGGTTGTTTACCATTTAAATTGGTTACCGACTTTTTTACATATTTAGGGGTTAAAATTACGAAAAAGCATAAGGATCTCTTTCAGGCTAATATTTTACCTTTAATTGATCAGATTAAACCTTTGTTTGCTAAATGGTCACCAATGTCTCTGTCATTGATCGGTCGGATCAATGCTATCAAGGTGATTATTTTACCTAAATTTTTATATTTATTTCAAGCGGTGCCAATTTTTATTCTGAAATCCTTTTTTGATAATATTGATTCCAAAATTTCTTCATATATATGGTAGAACAAAAATCCTAGGTTAGGTAAAAGACATTTACAGAAATCTAAAAAGTAGGGGTTTTTGGCTTTGCCAAATTTTAGATTTTACTATTGGGCAATTAATATTCGATATTTAAAATTTTGGTTATGGGACTTGGACGTAACTTCAAGTCCACATTGGGTAAATCTTGAATGTAATTCTTTACAAGGGTTTTCATTGGGTTCTATTTTAGGGACTTCGCTTCCCTTTACTCTTTCTAAACTCTATAAACAAATGGATAACCCAATAGTAAAACATACTTTACATATATGGTTTCAATTTCGAAAATTTTTTGGGTTGCTAAAATTTATTTTAGCAAGTCCTATTATATCTAATTTCTTCTTTCAACCCTCTATTATGGATCAAGCATACCTGGCTTGGAAAACTAAAGATATAGCACGATTTTGTGATCTATTTTTGGGTAATTGTTTCATGTCCTTTGAACAATTATCTAATAAATATAACTTGCCTAGATCCCTTTTTTTTTTAGATATTTACAGATTAGAAACTTTTTAAATGCTGTTTTTCCTACCTTCTGGAATTTATATTGAACGGGTATTTTGGAAAAAATTTTAGATTTAAATCCTTTTCAGGAAGGTGTAATAGCAACTATTTATTCTATAATTATGAAAATACGTCCAGACGTATCTAACAAAGTTAAGACTGGTTAGGAAAGGGAACTTAAGATTACTTTACTGATTGAAAAATGGGGAAAAATTCTTCAGTTAGTTAACTCATCCTCTATATGTGCTAAACATGCGTTGATACAGTTTAAAGTGGTGCATAGGGCTCATATGTCTAAGGATAAATTAGCTCATTATTATTTTCATATAAATCCTGTATGCGATAGATGCCGCTTTGAGATAGCTTCTTTAACTCAACTGTTTTGGTCATGTCCTCCTTTGAAAAAATATTGGAAAGATTTTTTCGATATTATTTCAACTGTTCTGAATATTGATTTACAACCTCACCCTATTACTGCAATTTTTGAGTTACCAATGATGGAATCAAGTTACTTAACCTCTTCAGCTCGACGGATGATTGCATTTCTTACGTTAATGGCTAGAAGATCCATTTTGCTGAATTGGAAAGAGATTAATCCTCCCACCACATTTCATTGGTTCTCTCAAACTAAGTTGTGTTTAAACTTAGAAAAAATTAGAAGTGTTATTTATGATCCCTCTATTAAATTCGAAAATACTTGGAGGCCATTTATTCAATACTTACATATGATATAATTTGACCTTTTCCAAACATTCTATTTCTTTTTAATATATGTTGAGAGGAGCGGAATTGATGATACGAATGGTTCTTTTTTTTTTGATGTTACATAACTGCCCATGTCTTTTTTTTTAGTTTAGTTGGTTAAAACTATTTAGGCTAATTTTTCTTTTGGGATATATTTTTATATTAGATTAGATTAAAAAAGTATAAAGTATAAAGATTAGATTATGAGGACACTCAGTCCTCGTTTATTGTCATTTAGAAATACATGCATTAAGAAATGATACAATGTTCCCCCAAAGTGATATCACAAAAAAAAGGACAAACCAAAGACTAACACTGACAAGACCACATAATTATAACATATAGTTACAGCAGTGCAAAGCAATACCATAATTTGATAAAGAGCAGACCATGGGCACAGTAAAAAAAAAGTCTCAAAGTTCCGATGGACTCCCGATAGTCCCTGATAGCAGGTGGCAGAAACTCTCCCTGCCATAAACCTCCAGGTGCCGATAACTGTTGATGCATTGGAAGCACCTGACCACAGCTGACTCTGAGTCCATCCGAAAACTTCAAACCTCCGACCAGCCCTTCGACTCCGAGCACTGAGCACCATTCTCTGCTGAGCACTTCCACCCTGTCCTAGCTGCTGAGCAACAAGCAAAGCTGACGATTCGGGGCCTTCCCCTCCGGAGATTCTGGATCACGCAGTAGCAGCCGCAGCGAAAAAGGCATTTCAGAAGTTTCTCCAGATGTTCCTCCGTTCTCTCACATCTGTCTCCATCAAATCAGGATTGTGCACAGCACCCTACTTGACAGATAACAGATATCATTCACCAGAGTGGCCACGCAAGCTGCGTCGTGTCGCCATCTTCTGCTCCTAGAGATGTGAGTCCCATGAAGAGCCTGAATATATATATATATATATTTTTTTTTTTTTCCCTTTTTCATGATTTTTTTTGTATATTATATTTGTATTCTGTATGATTGGGAGGTTTAATACCTGTGTGTCAACTGGGTTTATATTTAAATATGTTAATTCTAACAATGTAATCCCAATAACTTTGTATCAATACTATGTTGTGTTTATCATTATGAAACCAATAAAAGGATTGAAAAAGTAATTTTGTCATACAGATAGGCTGGGTATGCCATGTCTCCACGTGGATGTTCAACCTTGTTTCCCAAGCTCTTGTTGACTTTGAGCAAAAACTCAACCACAGTATGAAAAAGATCAAAGAAACATTTTAAGCCGCAGCCTTTCCATAGCCAGTGCACTTCAGTGTGAAGAAGAAAGCGTTCAAACTGTTCATCGTTTACTTGGCATAATTGGCAAAATATTCTGTGATTTAATGAATGACCTTTCATTTTGTTGATGGCAGATATTACAAGAGTCATGCTTGAAAAAAGTCGCTGGCTAAAGTTTTTGGCTGCAAGATGTTGACGGTGAATTAAACAATGGATTGCAAACAGACTTGAAATTTCTTTGTAAATAAATGCAACTAAACCCAGCATGGTGCTCCATCTGTTGTACAAGAAATCATGTTTCTTCCTAATCAGAATACTTTTATCCTCAATATACATTGAGCTGTTTGTAGATTGCTTTTCCTTTGATACATTTTTAACTTTTTGCAAAAGAGAATCTCTTCATAAACTTTTCCATTTTTACTAAACCATTAGCCATTATAAGCCATTAGCAATGCCTGTTGTCTCGCACAGTTGACTCATCTAGTTATATATCAAATTCTGTTTTTTTATAGCTCTCTGCATAGTTGACACTCAATGCCTTCACTGATTTTGTCAATACGATGAGCTACAGAATCATTACTCAGAGGAATTGGTTTTAAAATACTGGTATCTATTTTGAGAACAGTGGTGAGCGCTTCTGATACAGCAGGCAATATTAATCTTTCACCAATTGTATGAGATTTTCCACATTTTGCTATCGTTTTGGAAATGTTATAGGAAGCAATGAGACCACTATCAAGGATATTTTTAGTTTTCTTGTCAAATGACTCCAAATGTGCAACGCTTTTCAAATGCTGCTTTCATCTTCTGAAACTGAGTAATACCATAAGTAGCCTTTTCAGGGTGTCTTTTATGGAAGTGTTCCTGAAATCTTGATCGTTTCATGACTTCATTAGACAGTACAGTATTGCAAATAAGACACATGGGGTGTTGCTGATCTGACAGGAACAGAATAAAACCGTACTCCAGGTATGCAACATTGTATTGATGCACTTCCTATCATTTCTGTTTCCTAGCAGGATTAGAATTCAAGGCTCCACTGCCTTCAGAATCATAGAGATCACGGTGTATGTATTGATGCAACATTTATAGGGCTAAGTTAAAATTAAAAATTAACACAAACTGGGAATACCTATCAGATGTTGATGACAGCAACGAGTTGACACGTTCCGTCTTGTCTCGTGCCTTGAGTTAGTGTGCCACTTACCCTCCCCCACCCCAAGAATCTTGAATTAGATTAGATTAGATTAGATTCAACTTTATTGTCATTGTGCCGAGTACAGATATAAAGCCTATGAAATGCATTTAGCATCTGACCAGAAATGCGAAGAATAGTGTTATTTACAAAATAACTGTGAATAAAAAAAAGTGCTACAGCACACAAATATAAAAGTACTGAGACAGTACAATATGGATGCAGTACTGCTTAGCGCTGTGATGAGAGGTTCAACAGTGTCACAGCCTCAGGGAAGAAGCTGTTGCTGTGCCTGCTGGTGCGGAAGCGGAGGCTCCTGTAGCGCCTACCGGATGGGAGCAGAGTAAAAAGTCCATGGTTAGGGTGAGATGCATCCCTGATAATGCATTTTGCCCTGCCTAGGCAGTGCCCCTGATAGCTTCTATTTCCCCAAACACCCCCTTTGGACACAACCGCCCCCATTGGGAATCACTGTTCTAGATCCTATTTGAACCTTAGCCAGCCTTTACTGCTCACCACACCACCAATTTTGGTGTCATCGGCAAACTTATTAATCATGCCACCTCCAGTGTGAAAATCAACCCACCATCATCAGACTCCTCCCACTGAGCCAGTTTGATATATGCACTTGGCTGGCTCACTCTGGATCCCATGTGACCTTGTCTTTTGGACTAGCCTACCATGTGGGACCTTTATGAAAAGCCTTGCTAAAGACCATTGGACAACATCTGCCGACCTGCCCTGGTCAACCCTGTTGATCACCTCTTCAAAAAAAACTTAATTGTATTCATGTGACATGATTTCCTATGTACAAAGTCTATTTTTCCTCAGCAACACACGCAAAAATACTGGAGAAACTCAACAGGTCAGATAGCATCCATGGAAATGACCAAACAGTCAACATATTGGGCTGAGACCCTTCTTCAGGACTAGAAAGGAAGGGCAAAGACACTAGAATAAAAAGTGGGAGGGGGAGAGGAAGGAGGATAGCTAGAAGGTGATAGGTGAAGCCAGGAGGGTTGGAATAGTAGAAGACTGGAGAGGAAGGAATCTGAAAGGAGAGGAGACTGGGCCTTAGGAGAAAGGGAAGGAGCAGGGGCACCAGTAGGCAGCTGTCAATCCCAGGGGATCATGGGTTTGCACCTCTAGTGGACTGCGTCCTCTCCAGGGTGCAACTCTGGGCAGAAAGATTTGAAGAACAGGCTGATGCCTGTGCAGCGGGTACCCCCTCTCCATATCACTGATGTAGTCCAAGGTAAGGGCAAGCGGCGATACAGCTTGGCACCAGTGTCATTGCTAGGTTGCCGGACTGAAGTTGTAAACAACATCAAACTGCCTTAGGGACACCGGCTCCGGATTTCTTCCTCGGGGTTTACTCCTGAAGCCTTTCCCATGAGTGAGCATGGCCACAAGGCAGCGGAGATTTAAAATCAGTTTTCCTTCTCTGAGGTGCACTGCCATCCAAGGCTGATGAGCTGCACCTGCCTGAAGCAACTGGTTTTGAGGCGACAGTGGTCCGCCTTTGCCCCTTCTCTTATTGGGAATAAGAGAAGGGGCAAAGTTCCACAGTTTCTTCCACAAACTAACAGTTCCACCAGGCCTAGTAGCTAAGCCACACATGAAGGCCAAGAGTTGGTCTTAGTTGTCAGAGGCTGTTAGAGTCGCACACCATTTGGAGCACTTTATAGGTAATGGGAGCTTATCCCCACTACCACCCCCGGCTATGAAAACATTAGGAACCAGCAAGGTCACCAGGGGGAGGTGAGAAGAGGTAAGAGGCCAGAGTGGGGAAATAGAAGAAGCGGGACCATTTTTTTCAAGGAAGGAGAAATTGATGTTCATACCATCAGGGTGGGGACTATCCACCACCCTGAAGGTGGCCTCATTTTGGCACAAGAGGAGGCCATGGATGGGAATTGGAATCGAAATTAAAATATCTGACCACCAGGAAGTTCCATTTTTGGCGATTTAAGATAGTGCTGCTGAAGATAGGTGACAGCTTACTGGCAGTTCATAAAGCAAGAAATACAACTAAATACTTTTATTGTGGTAAACGATCACCGCAAACAATGAAGAGGGGAGCAAAAGCAAGACTGGCTCGAGGGTCAGGTTGTGCGGGTGCAATGCAAAGTCAGAATGAGGTCAAGGCATGTCGAATCAGAGATGGATTTGAAGCGAGTGGAGCAGAGGAGATTCGGAGCTCGTCCAGCTGAACTAGGAGTGAGGTCTAATTGACCTAAGCACTGGACCGATTTGGAAAGGTTGAGCAGGGTCCAGGTCTAAAGCGTATCGATGTGGCGGGGCCCAGGTCCTAGTGCGGGGAATGACTGATGTTTGGGCAATTTAAACACCAGGTCAGACGGATTGACAAGGCTGGGTGTCAGGACTGGAGGCAAAGGGTCAGGCAGGTTCTGCTTGTTGCTCCTCGATGTTTACTCCGCTCTCCATGACACTGAAGCTGAGGCTGTGAACCTGCCTCGTCTGCTCCAGGTTTCGTGTCTATGGGTTCACCGACGTGAATGAACTGAGGCTGAGGCTGTGGGTCTGCCGCAGCTGCTGTGGGTTTCGTGTCTAATGCTGTTCTGAATGCTGTCGCTTGCTTTTAGTGTTCGCACAATTTGTATTTTATTTCTCTCTGTGCATTGAGTGTTTGTTGGTCTTATTTTTAAATGGGTTCTTTTGGGCTTCTTGTTTCGTGGCTACCTGTAAGGAGACACATCTGAAGATTGTCTAATTTATACATACATTGATTAAAAATGTACTTTGAACTTTAAACTTTGGATAGAGCAAAGGTACTTGACGAGGTGGTTCCTGATTTACGGCAGGTCTCACCAATGTAGAGGAGATCACATTGGGAGCAGTGGACACAGTAGATGACTGCGGCATGCTCGCGGGTGAAGTGTTGCCTCACCTGGAAGGACTGTCTCGGGCCCTGAATTCAGGTGAGGTAGAAGGTGAATGGGCAGCTATAGCACTTTGGCTGCTTGCTGGGATAAGTACTGGGAGGGAGATTAGTGGGGAGGGATGAATGGACAAGGGAATCATAGAGGGAGTGATCCTGTGGAAAGCAGAGAGAGGGAGAGAGGTAAAGATGTGTTTGGTGGTTGGATACCTTTGCAGATGGCAGAAGTTATGGAGAATGATGTGTTGGATGTGGCGGCTGATGGGGTGGTAGGTAAGAACAAGAACTCTAGTACTGTTAAGGCAATGGGAAGATGGGGTGAGTGAAGATCTTTGGGAAATGGAAGAGATGCAGGTAAGGGCAGTGTCAATGGCGGAGGGAGGGAAACACTATTCTTTGAACGAGGAGGCCATCTCTAGCCTGGAAAGGAAAGCCATATCCTGGAAACAGATGTGACCGAGACAAAAGAACTGAGCAAAGGGTATTTTTACAGGAGACAGGGTGGGAAGAGACATAATCAAGATAGCCATGGGAATTGGTAAGCTTATAAAAGATGTTGATCGACAGTTTGTCTCCAGATGTGGAGACAGAGAGATCAAGAAAAAGGAGGGAGATGTCAGAAAAGGACGGAGTGAATTTAAGGGCAGGGTGGATGTTGGAAGCTAAGTTGATGAAATTGACAAGCTCAACATGTGTGCATGATGCAGCACCAATGCAGTTGTCAATGTAGCAGAGAAAGAATTGGGGAGCATTACCAAGGAAGGCTTGAAACATGGACTGATCTGTGTAGCCAACGAAAAGGCAGGCACAGGCACACCACTTGAGTCTGGAAAAAGTGGGAGGAGCCAAAGGAAAAATTGTTAAGTGTGAGGACCAGGTCTGTCAGATGGAAGAGGATGGTGGTGGAGGGGAACTAGTTATTTCTTTTATTGAGAAAGAAACAGAGAGCTTTAAGGCCTTCTGAATGGGGGATAGAAGTGTATAGGGTTTGGAAATCCGCAGTGAAAATGAGGCAGTCAGAGCCAGGGAATTGAAAATTAGTGAGGAGTTCGAGAGCATGAGAAGTGTCGCTGATGTAGGTGAGAAAGGACTGAACCAATGGTATAGAATAAAGTCGAGGTATGAGGACATGAGTTCAGGGGGGCAGGAGGCAGGAGCAGGCAGAGACAATGGGCCTATCCAGACAGTCAGGTTGTTGATCTTGGGTAGCTGGTATAAGCGAGCATTGCAGGATAAGGGAACTATGAGTTTAGTGGCAGTGGATGGGAATTCACCAGAGTTGATCAGGTCGGTGATGGTGTCGGAGACAGTTTTCTGATGATCAGGAGTGGGGTGCTCTTCAAGGGTTAAGTAAGAGGAGGTGTCTGAGAGTTGGCACCTAGCCTCAGCAAGGTAAAGGTCAGTCCATCACACTACAACAGCACCCCCTTTGTCTGTGTGTTTGATGGTAAAGTTGGGATTGGTGGGGAGAGAGTGCAAGGCAGTGCATTCAGAGTGGGTAAGGTTCGAGGAGGGGTGAGCAGTGCTGAATATGATTCGAGATTTCTCCTCTGTCCCTGTCTTTCCAAATACAGATAGATAATGTTTCTCGGAAATCCCTCCAGTAACTTGCCCACCACTGATGTTGTGCGTATCAGCCTGTAGTTCCCTGGCATGTCCTGGCTGCCCTTCTAAAATAAAGGGACAATTTTAGTCAACTTCCAGAGTCTTGCCCATGGTGAAGGAAGAAACAAAAAATCTGTCAAGATTTCAGCAATTTCCTCTGCTTCCCTCAACATCCCAGGGTATGCTTAATCAGGCTCTGAGGATTTATCCACTTATATGTGCCTCAAGACTGCCACCTCCTGTTTAATAATAATATGTTTCAGGACATCACAGTTCTTTTCCAGGAATTTGTTAGTTTTCAAGAATTTCTTCACTGTAGATAGAGATGTGAAGTATTTATTTAAAACTTTGCCCATCTCCTGTAGCTCCATAAGTAGATGGCCACATTGATCCTTAGGGAGACCTTTCTCTAATTACCCTTTGCTTTTAACCTACTGAAAGAATCTGTAAGTGTATGGCAGTTATATACTCACTACCGTTCAGGGCCCTAAACAGTCCTTCCAGGTGAGTCTCTTTACCTGTGAGTCTGTTGGGTCATGTACTGTGTCCAGTGCTCCCGATGTGGCTTCCTGTTTATCGGTGAGACCCGACGTAGATTGGGAGACCACTTCATCGAGCACCTATACTTTGTCCCACTGAAAAAGCAGGATCTCCCAGTGGCCACCCATTTTGATTCCACTTCCCATTCCCATTCCAACGTGTTAATCCATGGCAGCCTCCACTCGTGGGATAAGGCCACACTTAGGTTGGAGGAACAACACCTTATATTCCATTTGTGTAGCCTCCAACCTGATGGCATGAACATTGATTTCTCGAACTTTCGGTTATGCCTCCCACTTTCACCGTTTCCCATCTCTTTTTCCCTCTCTCACCTTATCTCCTTGCCCAGCCATTGCCTCCCTCTGGTGCTCCTTCCCCCTTTTCTTCCTTCCATGGCCTTCTGTCTCTTTTACCAACTTACTTCCCAGCTCTTTACTTCATCCCCTCTCCCTTCAGGTTTCTCCTATCACAAGGTGATAGTCAAATGCACTCTTCCTAGATGCTGTTTGGCTTGCTGAGTTCCTCCAGCATTTTGTGTGTGTTGCTCAGATTTCCAGCATCTGCAGATTCTCTCTTGTTTGTGAGTATATAGCAGTTAACATGATGTTAAAAGTTAAGTCAAAAATATTATATGTGAGCATTAGAGATAGGAATAGCTTAGGATATATAATTCCTTGTGCTTCCTTCAATATTCACTGAAATTAAGGCTGATCGCTCTACCTCTGGTGTGATACCCATAACTCTTGCTTCTTTAGTCCAAAATCAATCTTGAATCTGCTTAGTCATTAGACATTTGGAGTTCCGTGGAGCAGAGAAATCATATACACCCTAAAATAGGAAATTTCCCCCGAATGGGAAAATTTGTATTTGTATCTGCCTTTATTTGTATCTCCCTCTGAAAATCGTGCATCTTTCCGTTAGGTTACATGTCATTCTTTGAAAGTATAAGCCAGCATTTTCTTAGGTTTTTTTTTCATCAGTTGTAAATGATCTGGCACTATCTGTAAGACTTGTTCAGAAGTAACACCTTATTACCTGCTTTAAATACATATTGGATATCTTAAAATACACTTTTTCAAACATGCGGAGATTTCCTGGTTTTCATATGGCAGTTTAGGAGCAGGAGTACATCATTCAAACCCTCAAGCCTGATTGCCATTTAAGAAAAATAATGCTGATCTGATTGTAACTGCATTCCTTCTGCAAACTTTTGTCCCCTTGTTTATAAAATAACTATGTACCTTTGCCTTAATATCCAAAGATTCTGTTTTGGTTGCCTTCAGGAGAAAGAGTTCTAAAGGCTCTCAATTCTCTGGCAGAGAATTTCTGAATTGGGTGATTCCTTATTTTTAAATAGTGACCTCCAGTTGTAGATTCTCCCACAGGAGAAGCATCTCCACATTCACTCAATCAATATACTTTGGTATTGTATATGTTTGAATCATATCTAACTGTTTTAAATGTCAGTAAATGCAGAGCTATCCTATTTAATAATTCCTCAGAACAACAGCAGCACATGTAAAGTATTAGTTTTGTAAACCTCTGAACTTTCAATGAGGCATTAATGTGGTTGCTTAAACAAGGACACATCCACTATACATAGTATTCAAGATATGGCCTCACCAATGTCCTATTTTACTGAAGCAAAACTATTTTTGTTCTTAATAGGAAAACTGATGATTTGGAAGGAAAGGATTTAACTTGCATAGCTGTTTATCTTTCTCTATACAAATGTAAACCTGATTTAATAAAAGATAAAAAAAAAGTTATCTTTCCTAATTATTACAGTGCTTACACAGTAACCTACTGAGAATTATGCGATAGGGCAGCCAGATCCTTCAGCATCTCAGAGCTTTTCATTTTTTATAATAAATACCACGTTATATTTCCTGCCAAAATGGACATTTTTCCACATCTTTCTAACTTGTAAAAAATTCATTTATTCCTACAGCCCTATTCCTGTTGGCCAGTGAGTCTCTTACCAACAGCAATGTTGTACTATATGGTTTTAGTTTCTATAATAACCTTTGATGAAGTGCCTTATCAGATACTTTATATAAGTCTTAATGTAATATATCCACAGGTTCTTCTTTATCTGCAACACATCACCTCTTCAAAAAATTCCAATAAGTTGTTCAAACATGATTTCCCTTAAACATTTTGATTTTGCCTGATTATCTTTAATACTAACTTCTAACAATTTCTCAATCAATTAATAAAGTATGACTATGACTGTGAATAATGTCAGATAACTGGGCTATAGTATGTAGTGTCCTTCCCTTTTTGAATAAAGGAGTTAAATTTCCTAACTTTCAAATATAATAGAAATTTTCCTAAATCTGGAAAATTAAAAAAGAGTTAAACCCAATGCATCTGTTTTTCACCAGGTGTTAAAATTAAGGGCACTAGATGAAGTCCTTTAGCACCCAGAGACTTGTCAGTATCCAGGGGCAATAATTTGGTCAGTACAGCTATTCTGGTGATTATAATTTTCCCCCATTCCTCCCTCTTAGTTCTTGATTTAAACCCATTTCTGGTACGTTGGTTGTATTCTCCAAGGCAGGGTTTCTCATCCGGGGTTCTGTGGAACCCTACAGTTCCATGAGAAGTGGCTAGGGGTTCTGCAAGCACTGTATTGCACAGAGGGGAGGACGGTAGGCTGATGGTGAACACTGTATTGCATGGAGGGGAGGACTGTAGGCTGATGGTGAACACTATTGCATGGAGGGGAGGACTGTAGGCTGATGGTGAACGCTGTATTGCACAGAGGGGAGGACGGTAGGCTGATGGTGAACACTATTGCACGGAGGGGAGGACTGTAGGCTGATGGTGAACGCTATTGTACGGAGGGGAGAACTGTAGGCTGATGGTGAACTATTGCATGGAGGGGAGGACTGTAGGCTGATGGAACACTATTGCCTGGAGTGGGAGGACTGTAGGCTGATGGTGAACACTATTGCCTGGAGTGGGAGGACTGTAGGCTGATGGTGAACGCTGTATTGCATGGAGGGGAGGACTGTAGGCTGATGGTGAACACTATTGCATGGAGGGGAGGACTGTAGGCTGATGGTGAACACTATTGCACGGAGGGGAGGACTGTAGGCTGATGGTGAACGCTATTGTACGGAGGGGAGAACTGTAGGCTGATGGTGAACTATTGCATGGAGGGGAGGACTGTAGGCTGATGGAACACTATTGCCTGGAGTGGGAGGACTGTAGGCTGATGGTGAACACTATTGCCTGGAGTGGGAGGACTGTAGGCTGATGGTGAACGCTGTATTGCACAGAGGGGAGGACGGTAGGCTGATGGTGAACACTATTGCACGGAGGGGAGGACTGTAGGCTGATGGTGAACGCTATTGTACGGAGGGGAGAACTGTAGGCTGATGGTGAACTATTGCATGGAGGGGAGGACTGTAGGCTGATGGTGAACACTATTGCCTGGAGTGGGAGGACTGTAGGCTGATGGTGAACGCTGTATTGCACAGAGGGGAGGATGGTAGGCTGATGGTGAACACTGTATTGTATAGAGGGGAGGACTGTAGGCTGATGGTGAACACTATTGCCCGGAGTGGGAGGACTGTAGGCTGATGGTGAACGCTGTATTGCACAGAGGGGAGGACAGTAGGCTGATGGTGAACGCTATATTGCACAGAGGGGAGGTCGGTAGGCTGATGAGGAGCATGAAGTGTGTTTTCCAAGCATTGAATGGACTCGCCCAACTTGGGCTGTGACATCAGCCTTTCCCTCCCAAATTACTTCCCAAACTTCCCCTTACGCACTGCCAGCTGACTTATGGGAATGAACAAACTCTACTGGTGTGGTAGAAATTTTCATTCTGAAGACGGTGTAGTATGGCGATTTTTGAAGAGGAGGATTCTAGGCCTAGGCCTATGGACAATTCTGGTAAGGTTAGTGACGAAGAATTACAATCTTCTGAGTCATTTCACTGCACGTGTGCAACAACGGGCAAAAACAAAGTGTCTTTTTTTTAATAGAACTATAAAGTTTACTTACACAACACATACACAAAATATTTAAGTATTTACAAGACAGTAAATAGATTCAAATTAAAATATGATTACTACTGTCTGTAAAACAGTCAATTCCCTTCGGGGGCGGGTGAGAAGGCACCACTCCCAGAAATCCTCCACTATACCCATTGTGACCACATGCTCCCCCTCCAAGGACAGCTGGGCATGACCGTATCCTCAGAAGAGGGGCAGGCAGTTGGCCTTGGCAGAGCCCTCAACTTTCTGCCACTTAGACCCATGAAGCCCACCATTAAATTCCCCTCACAACCCGCTCCTCCCGCCTGTATATAAGGAGCGCAAGGCTAAAATGCAACCAGAACCTGAGCAGCTGCCCCTTTAGATACTCAGACAGGGGCTGCAACCTCTCACACCCCATATAAGCATGGTACAGTGACTCCTCCCAGTCACAGAATGGACAAGTAGGTGGGGTGTCAGTGAACCTGCTTAAAAACTTGTTGCACGGAATTGGCCTATGCAATACCTTCCACCCAGGTCCCCAATATACAGGAGAAGGACTCCTGCATAAAGAGATGTCCACTGGGGACCTCCTCCGCTACTGGATGGTAAAACAGACTGCCTAGGCGAGTCTGGTTGGCTGACGAAGGCAAGGAAGTGAAAGGTGTGCAGAAGCAAGCCATACAAGAAATGGTTTGGAGCATCATGGAACGGCACACGTTGTGCCAGACCATCTCCTGCGTAGTATCCCAAGGCCTGGGGCTGACGAGCACTTCCAGCCCATCAGATGGTGTTGAAGCCAGAACCCCTCCACTTCCCCTAGCCCCCTCAAAACCCACTGTGATAGGAGGGAGACCAGTTCTCGCAGCTAGAGCACCTTCCCCCATCAGTGTAGGAGTACCCT
Organism: Mobula birostris; assembly: GCF_030028105.1. Lineage (NCBI taxonomy): Eukaryota > Metazoa > Chordata > Chondrichthyes > Myliobatiformes > Myliobatidae > Mobula > Mobula birostris. The sequence continues at coordinate 157,040,027 of NC_092373.1, forward strand.
GTGTGGATGAGACAAGGCCCCATACCCTCAACAGCTCTCGGTAAAAGTGAGGCAATTCCCTCAAAATGGCACAGTTGATGCTGTCCACAGCTGCATGCCCTCCCACAGGCAGTGTCCCTGGCAGAGAAAGTACGCGGCCAGTGCATGCCATCTCAGAAGGTGGTTGCTATACATATATCTCTATAGGGTCTGAGGCAGAGAGCTGCCATCTGGGTATGTACACACACCCTCTGCGATCGGAAGACCCAGGACTGCAGCAGAAACCCAATGCCTCCTGTTGCCCCAGAAGAAATCCACCAGCCTCTTCTGGGTCCTGGAGGCGAGCAGTGGACAGGACTAAAGTAATGAGCCGATACTATATCTTTATAATGAACTCTACTTATGACTGGGTTTTACATGGACCGATAATCCAAGTTGTCCTATTCTATTGTGCCTAGTTTGTGGCAAACAACTTACAAATGTAGCAATGACTCCAGCAAAATTGAAAACACACTTTACTACAAATCACAGCCGTATGACACGTAAAAGTGCTGATTATTTTAAATGACTTTTGGAATCTCAATGCAAACAGATTAAAGTTTTCGAGAAAAAGGTCACAGTCAGTAGAAGTGTATCAGGAGGCAAGTTATTTAGTAGCTTTAGGACCAGTTCACTTGAGAATGTTTAAAAAACTGTGTGAAAACCTGGACAAAGAGCAACCAATCTCCTGCTACATACAGAAATCCAGTGGCTTAGCAGAGGAAGAGTTCTCAACAGGGTGTTTGAGCTGAAAGGTGAATTGCAGGAGTACTTTCAAGAAAATAGTAGGCCAGATTTTGCTAAGTGTTTTGAAGATGAAGAATGGCTGCAGAAACTAGCTCACTTTTTTCATCAAAGAAACCAGTTGAACAAGTCTCTGCAAGGCCCTGGAGAAAATGTTTTGACTTCAAGTGACAAGATTCTTGGATTTAAAAGGAAATTGAATCTCTGGAAAAATCCTGCTGCGAAACGAAATCTTGAAATTTTCCACTGCTGCTTGGGCTTAAAGAGTGAGGAAGGATATCAGAAAGTCTCGAGTCTTATTGGAAACCACCTGGAAGAACTGCAGAACACAATTGAACAGTAGTTTTCCTTTCTTTCAACATAAGAGTATGACTGTGTGAGGGACAACTTCTCTGAATATTCTGCTCAGCCTGAGAACTTGACTTTGAGAGAAGAGGAAGAACTTTGTGAGTTGCAGTTTGATTGTGCACTCAAGATGAGATTTACTGACCTGCCCCTGAACAAGTTCTGGAATTCTGTGAAAGAAGACTCTCCTACCATTCACAGGAAAGCAGTGAACATTTTGCTGCAGTTTTCAAACTTCTTATATGTGTGAGCAAGCTTTTTCTTGTTTAACAAGCATCAAGAACAAGGATAGAGATCATCTCATTTCAGTTGAAGGTGAAGTTTGTGTGTGTTTATCTTGTTTGACCTGGAATTGAGAAATTTATTATGTTTGTCTTATAAATTTTTAAAATTCATGAAAGAAAGATAAGCTCAAGATAGGCTAAATTTAACTACCTTTTTTTCAAAAAAAGGTTGGCTAAAAATTCATCCTCTACTCAAAAGAGTATTTGGTTCAAAAGACAATTTTTTTGGGTTATTATATCTACAACTTACTGATCATGCTAATGTACTATGAGCTCTAGATATAATAATTTTTATGTCGAGGTTCTCATACACTGATGCTTCCTCCCTTGTTGAACTTTTAGTCCAACCTTCGGACATGCCACCTACCTTTGTGTAATAACATGCTTAATCTCAAATTTTGATACTTTTTAAAATATTTTAAATGAATGATGGATGGTGAGTTCTTATCTTGAAACTTCTTTCTCTTGTTGGAATGTATTTGTTCTCTGTAGTTCGCAAGATATATGCTGTTGTACCTCAACTGAACAATTCCTTAATCTAATTTGCTGGTTCACTTGAGCAAGCACTACTTTCAAGTTTTAGGAAAGTATAATGAATATGGAATATTCATTTGTACTGTGATAACAGAGAAACAATAGTTGACTCTTTGAGCATGGAAGTGTTCTAGAGTTTTCTGTATTTTTTTAATGTAGTAAAATTCCTTTTCTTTGCTGTAAGCCTCAAGGAGACATTTTTTTTTCAAGAATCCTGACCTTAATATCAAAGCATTAACATTATTTCAGAGTGAGATCCTATCGTTGGATCATGGAATTATTTTTTCTGGGTATTTATTTAGATTTTTAATTAATATATTTATTTAGGGGTTGGCTGGTGGCGCAATGACATCGGCGCTGGACCCGGGAGTAGAGGTTCCCGGGTTCGAAACCAGTCAGGTCCGCTCCCGAGTACGCTTTCCATCCGTGCCGAGTTGAGTGTCAAGATTGCAACGCAACCTCGTAAAATAAAGGGAAAATGCTGCAAGGGTGTCTGTATTGGTGGGGTGGTGGTGGGGGGGTGGTGGCACGCCACAGTCTCTCTCTCGTTCTGCGCCTTGTAAAAAACTATGAAAAAGACATCATCACGGATGGACGCATGCACATGCAGACGCACACGCACAGACTCACAAGCACGCAGGCACATGCCGAAAAAAATACATATATTTATTTAGGTGATTAGAATTTTCTGAAATAAAGTCCATAGGTACTGCTAATATTGAATACAATTTGAGCATTTGCTCAAACAATCCATTCTTTATCTATTAGGTCAATTCTGCTATTGGTAGAACAATCATATGGCTCATATGAACCAAATTCTGTTTTATTGCTATTAATTTTTATCATTCATTCTTCTATATATACATATACAATGTAATATTGGATTTTTTTTTCAATAAATGAACAAGTATAAGGTTTTTTTCTGTTACTTATTTAATTGAGTTCTCCTTATCTAGTTTTAGGACTTGTGAGAAGATTTGTTCACATTTTAGGTATTATTTTTGTAGGAACAAAGAAAATTCTACAGGGTTCACAAACTTTCTAGCACCACTGTAAGTAACTCAACACAGAGTGTCTCAATTTCATTGAGACAGAGTATGAGAACAAGTAACGTTACTGGCAGTGAGCACTAGCTCCTGTACCAATGCACCCTATTGCACGGTCTTTTTATGGTATGCAAGACAGGGCAATTCCAAACCTACTCTAACTCATTTTCCATTTGGTCCCGGTAATGTGGAAAATCTTAGTTTCTTGAAAGACCTCAGCATGTTGACCCTTGCTCATATTAAAGATACTCAAGATCATTTAATGGCATTTCCCATTACCAAGTGTAAAGAACAAAGTATTCATTACTCTGGATATAATGCAGCACAAAAAACACAAAGAATAAAGAACACAATAAATATAAATACATAAGATAGCTTATATACATAGACTGATCGTATGTCCATAGAGTGACACTAGGCTATGCATAAGGTGAAGTGATATAGAAGTGTTTTATTCAGCAAAAACAGGCATCATAATTTGAGGCTCTCTTGGAAGAAGAAGCCTGCTTGACTCAATATTACATGACATTCTATATGCTAAAGATCAAAGGTAACAGGAAGATAATCCTATGGCTACAATGTATCTACAATGCTTCCTTTGAATTGCATATGGTTTTCAAACACTTCCTTCTCGCACCCACACTCCAAACACCCAAAATGAATGTTAATCCTCACTGACTGTATGCTGAATTCATGCATTTGCAGGCATCTGAGGTCTACGTCGAGTGTTTCTTTGTGATTGACCCCAACCTGCACCTCCAGGAAGACCATTGTTCTGAGCTGTGTTTTAAATTCAATCTGCAATCTACATTCAAATCTGAATCATGGCTGCTATTGAACTTTATATTTGCTATGTACCCTAACACCAGAATATACCCTATCAGAGGCAATATTAAAGTAGTGGTGGATTTAGTGGGTAGAGGTGTTGATCAGACTTTCTGCTAGGGATGTTTGAGCTTGATGAACAAATGATTATCATGCCTCAGTTTAAAAAAAAATCATCAAGACTAGATCTTGGAAATAAATCCCACCTTTCTATATGAGGTAAAATCTCATTACAGTGTAGTTTGATATTGTGTGACCATATGAAAATATATCTATATTTTTGCTTGTCATTTTAAACAAAAATTATGGAAAAAATGAAGTGATTAACTTGATCATGTGGATTCTTAAAATTAAAATAAGAGTGGCTTAAACTCTACAATCAAAACATTATATTTTCATATTCCCTCTAAATGCAGTTTCATTCACAGAGTGATTTTCTTTAGTGGGGCTAACCTGTGCTGCCTTTTTATAGTAGACTGACTGGGGCCTGCTCTAATCTTGGAACAGAGAACACTGAACTCAAATTGGATTTGATGGTCTGGAAGTAAATTATCCCTGAAGGCGGAGCTCCTTATTCCATGACTATTGATTGAAAACATCTGAAAACAATTTGCATGTAATATAGTTGATATGATTGTAAAATCTCCTCAGTCTTTGCCTGTATTTGGTACTTGTGATTTATATATTTTATGCAGCAATATTATGCATTGTGGTATAGTCTCACATCATAAAATTGACCGTAATAATCAGTGGTGACACCTAATCCTTCTTGGATAAGATGTTAAACCTAGATCCTGTTTACACACAGATGGACATAAAAGATCCAATGGCTCTATTTCAAAGCACAACAGGGGAGTGCTTCTGATATCCTAGCAATACATATCCCACAGTTATCATTACAAAATTAGATTATCTGGTTATTCTCAAATTGCTGTTTGTGGGATATTCCTGTCCCCAATCTTATAATGGTAGTAAAATTCAAAAAGCAAGTCTTTGACTCCAAATGCATTGGGATATCCTCAGGATATCAATTTATGTGGAAAGAGAAGCAGAGTTGCTGTTTCAAAATTGGATATCTGTTCTGGTAAAAGATTTTTGACTAGAACACTAAAACTGAAATTTCATCTGTTTCTTTTTTTGACAGATGCTGCCTAACTAGTGTTTCAAGCATTTTCTGGTTTTCTTTCGGATTTTCAACATCTGCATATTTTCTTTAAATGTTTTGTTCTATCTTGTATATAGAACAAACATTTATCAAAACATTATTATAGAGCAAAACATAGTCTTGGGCTATATTACAATCTTAAAAATATTACTTTGTAACTGTATATTTCTCTGCTATCATTGTTATATGTGCTGCGTGTGACTGTTGCCAGTGTGTTTTGTACCTTGGCCCCTGAGGAATGTAGTTTTGTTTGGCTGTTTTCATGTGTACGGATGAAAGGTAATTAAACTTGAACTTGAACTTCTAACGTTTTTCACTTGATTTATTCATTTAGAATATGTGTTTGTTATCAAGTAAACAAGAGTGTATTACCCATCTCGAAATTCCTCCGGCATGCTGGCCCATTTAAGAAGATAGTGAAGGATTAGCCATGGGGTACTTGATTTGACTCAGATTACCTTTTTGAAAAAGTAAATTGATAGGTTAGAAGAATGACTTTGTTAGTAGCTACAAGAGACTGCAGATACTGGAGTCTGGAGCCATAAAACAAACTGTGGTAGGAAGTCAGTGGGTTAAGCAGCATCTACGGAGGCAAAGGAATGGTAGAAGTTTCATATAGAGTCCCAGCATCTGGACTGAGAGTGTAGAGGGAAGGTAGCCAAGGAAGAAGACAAATATAGATTTGAGTACAATGTTTGACAAGGTACCCTGTTCTGGGCTCATCTAGAAAGTCATGAGGTGTGAGATCCATGGAAACTTAGCTACATGGATTTGGAACTGGCTTGCTCACAAAAGGAACAGATTGGTAGCAGATGGAACACATTCTCGTTGGACTAAAGTGGCACACATCAGGAGGTTCCAACACACACAAAATGCTGGAGGAAACCAATAGATCAGGCAGTTTCTATGGCGAGAAATAAACAGGCAACGTTTCAGGCTGAAATCCTTCATCAGGTCTAGAAAGGAAAAGGACAGAAACCAGAATAACAGGGTGGCAGGAAAGAGTATGAGCTGGCAGGTAATAGGTGAATCCAGGTAAAAGGAGAGTTGTGGGTAGGGTGGAGTGACAGAAGCAAATGGCCCAGAACCAGCTCTGCCTGCCTTTATGTCAGCTTTGTGAAACTGTCTGTATTACATTTATATAACTGTCTGTATTAACTCTTTCTTTCCTGTATTCACGCCTGCATCCATGCAGAGCTCGACAGTTTTATCAACTTCTTCTCTAACTTCCACCCCACCCTCTAGCTCAGGAGTCCCCAACCTTTTTTGCACCACGGACCAGTTTAATATTGACAATATTCTTGCGGACCGGCCGACGGCTTGGTTGGGGGGGGGGGGGAAGGGTGTTAATCACGACTGAAATCTACGTGATGTCAACTGTAACTCACTTATCAGTGGCTAATACACTCAATTTTGTTTCTAAAAGGGTTTATCTAACGAATTTAATATTAAACACACAGTGCATATTTTCCTCGCATGAATATAGTGATAAGTCAATTATAAGGGGGTTCCTTATGTCCAGTCTAATCCGCAATTTAGTTTTTGTTGCATTCATTGCAGAAAACTCCGCTTCGCAGAGATATGATGTTGGAAATGGAAGCAACGTTTTCAGTGCTTTCGTGGCTATCTCAGGATATTCAGCCTTGACTTTGATCCAGAATGCCGGCAGTGATGTTATGTCAAACGTACTTTTCAGCCCACCGTCAATTGCAAGCTCGAGGAGTTGATCTTCTTCTCGCGCTGACATGGATGATTCACCAGGGACATTCACAAATGGGTCACGGACCCATTCCTTTGCACGTCTTGGGTCATTTGCGGTTAGGAAGTAACGCTTGAATTCTGTTGACAGTGAAGATAGGTGATTGCGCACCAGCTGTGAGCCTCAGTCTCTCACAAAATCCCAGCTAATGTTGGGAACATGTCAAATATGCCCCTGTCCACTCGCTGTCCCCACAGTTCCAGTTTAGCTGTGAAAGCAGACACTTTATCTGCCAACTTGAAGACAGCTGTCATTCTCCCCTGAAGTGGCAAGTTGAGTTCATTGAGCAGGTTGAAGATGTCACACAGATAAATGAGTTTTGCTATCCACTCCTCGTCACTGAAGTGTGCTGCCAGTGGTGACTTTTTTCTTGAAAGAAATCTCTGTAGCTGCTCTCTTATCTCAAAAACCCTGGCCAGGGCTCTCCCCCTTGATAGCCCCCTGACTTCAGTGTGTAAGAGGAGGCACTTGTGCTCTGCATCCATTTCCTCGCAAAGCTGCTCAAACAGACGTGAGTTCAGGGCTTTTGCTTTGATGTGATTGATAGCTTCAACAACGTCATTCAATACGCTGTAAGATCAGGTGACATTTTTTGGCTAGCCAGCATTTCCCTGTGTGTGACACAGTGTGTAGACTGACATTCAGGAGCAGCATCTTTGACTTGGGTAGTGAAACCAGACTGGTTAAGCAGTTCCAGCAGCTGTGTTTCGATGTCCTCTGCTATGTCATCGATTCTTCTTGAAACTCTGGTAGCTGAAAGAGAAACCTGTGCCATCTTGTTGGTTGCAGCTTCTCCCAACAGTTCACAGCACATGTTCTTGGTAGCAGGCAGAATCAATTCTTCACCAACAGTGAAATGCTTCTTTGCCTTAGCAATATGGCTAGCCACTAAGTACGACACTCTCAGAGCAGCAGCATTTGTGGAGGTGGTGGCTCTCAGCATTTGCTTCTGTTCCGCTTTCTCACGTTTCTTCCGGTCAAAAAAACCTAACAGGGTTGTCTTTAAGTGCAGGGTGCTTGGACTCAAGGTTTCGAAGCAGTTTTGAGGGCTTCATTGGCTCATTAGACAGCTTGTCTCCACGTATCACACACAGGGGGCTTGGAGCGTGCAGTCACCGGTCACAATAAAACCATATTTTATGTACAACTCGTCGTATTTTCTGTTGAAGGAAGCTTTCTTTTTTTTTGCAGTCTCGGCCTCAGCTGTGTCTGTGTTATCATCATCATTAGGCCTTTTATGTCCCCTACCATGTCTTCCAAAGAAACTCTCAAGCGACGTTTGTTTTTCACTCATCGAGTAGTTGCAGGTTGATGCCTGACTGATGACCTCGCGTGCGTTCAAGTTCAACAGTGGGCGTGACAGGGAATGAAGAAAGGTGCAGCTGACTCATATTGTTTCATATCACCAACTCATATCGTTTCCTCGCGGCCCGGTAGCACATGCTTTGCATGCCCGGTGGTTGGGGCCACTGCTCTAACTCACTTTGTCCATTACCAGCACTTCATTCCCCTATCTCTAGAGAATGACTAACTACTGACTTGTATATCTACCCAGTGAATCCCACTGTTACCTTGATCATAGCTCTTCCCACCCTGTCTCCTGTAAAAATACCGTTCCTTTTCTCAGTTCCTTTGCCTCTGCCACATCTGTTCCCAAAATGAGGCTTTCCTATTCAGGATATCAGAATGTCCACTTTCCTTTCCTCCACCATTAATGCTGCTGTCCCCTGCATCTCCTCCATTTCTCGGACATCTGCACTTACCCCATCTTCCCGCCGCCTTAACATGGATAGAGTTCTTCTTGTCCTCACCTACCACCCCATGAGGCTCCGCATCTAACACATCATTCTCCACAACTTCCGCCACCTACAATGGGACACTACCACCAAACACAACTTTACCTCTCCCCACATTCTGCTTTTCACAGTGATTGCTCCTTCCATGATTCCCTTGTCCATTTGTCCCTCCCCTCTAATCTCCCTCCTGGCACTTATTCCTACAAGCGGCAGAAGTGCTATACTTATTCCTACAAGTGGCAGAAGAAGCCACCCTCACCTCCATTCAGGGCCTCAAACTGCCGTTTACGTGAGGCAACACTTTACCTGCAAGTTTGTTGGGGTTGTCTACCGTATCTGGTGTTCCTGATGCAGCTTTCTTTACATTGGTGAGACCCGACTAGATTGGGGGACCACTTTGTCGAATATTTTCACTCCATCTGCAAAAATCAGGATTTTCCGGTGACCAGCTATTTCAATTCCAATCCCCATTCCCATTCCAACATGTCAGTCCATGGCCACCTTTTCTGCCACAATGAGCCCACTCTCAGGTTGGAGGAGCAACACCTTATGTTCTGTGTAGGTAGTTTCCAACTTGATGACATGAACAATGATTTCTCCTTCCAATAACTCCCCCCTCCCCCCCGCCAACTTCACTATTCTTCATGTCCCCACTCTGGCCCTCCTCTTACCTCTTCTCACTTGCCAATCACTTCCCCCTGGTGCCCCTCCACCTTCCCTTCCTCCTGTGGTCCACTCTCCTCTCCTAAGTGATTCCTTCTCCAGCCCTTTACCTTTTCCACCTATCATCTCTCAGCTTCTTACTTCATCCACCAGCTCTTACCCACCCACCTGGCTTTACCTATCACCTTCCAGCTTGTCCTCTGTCCCCTCCCCCAACCTTCTTATTTGGGCAACTACCTCCTTCCTTTCAGGTACTGATGAAGTGTCTCAGCCCGAAACATTGATTGTTTATTCATGTCCTTAGGTGTTGCTTTACCTACTGAGTTCCTCCAGCATATTGCATGTGTTGCCCTGGATTTCTAGCATCTGCAAAATCTCTGGTGTTTGTGGGCTCATGACCACTGGTGTGCAATGGTGTTCCCCAGGGATCTATTCTCTGTTATCCAGGTCAGCTATAAATATCAGTTGAGGCAAAGTGGAAGAGTGGGTTAGTAAGTCTGCAGATTACACAAAAAAAGTTGATGGTGTTGTGGACAGTATAGAAGTTTGTCATGGGGTACAGTAGGATTGAGACAGGATGCAGAGCTGGGCAGACAAGTGGCAAATTCGGTTCAATTGGAAAAGAGTGAAGTGATACATTTTGGAAGATCGAACTTGAAGGGAGAATACAAGGTTAATGGCAAAATTCTTAGAAGTACTCAGGAACAGAAGGATCATGGGGTCCTAGTCCATAGATCGCTCAAAGTTGTTGTGCAAGTTAATAGAGTGTTTAAGAAGGTGTATGGCGTGTTGGCCTTTGTTAGTCGGGGACTAAGTTCAAGAGCTGTGAGGTAATGCAATCATTTCTGGTTGCCTCATTATAGGAAGGGTGTGGAAGCATTAGAGAGGATGCAGGGGATATGTACCAGGGTGCCGCCTGGAGTAGAGAGTATGTGTTATGAGGATAGGTTGAGTGACCTAGGTCTTTCCTCTTTGGAGAGGAGGATGAGGCAATATAAGAGAGGTGTGTAAGATTATGAGAGGGATAGACAGAGTGGACAGCCAGCACCTTTTTTCCAGGGTGGCAATGGCCAACACCAAAAGACATCTGTTTAAAGTGAGTGGAGGAAAGTTGAGAGGAGATGTCAGAGGTAGGTTTTTTCCACATTAGTAGATGCACTGGCAGGGGTGGTGTTAGAAGCGGATAGAATAGGGATTATTTACAAGACTCTTTAAATGGGCGCATGACTAAGAAAAATGGAGGGTTATGGGCTGAGTAGGAGGGAAGGCTTATATTGATCATCGAGTAGGTTTCTATAGGTAGACACAACATTGTGGGTGGAAAGGCCCGTTCTGTAAAATGTTCTAAAGAAAAGACCGAGCTGGGTTTCTTCTTTCTTTTTTCATTGATTCACCTTTCCTCTCCCCTCCACCACCTAGTTTCATCCACCCATCATCCCTCCCTAATCTCATTCTTTCTAACATCCATCAACCTCTGTCTCTACCCTTCCCCTCTCCTCACTGACCCAGTTCCATCTCCCTAATTTTTTTCCTCCTTATCTATTTTTTTACCAATCACCTTTGAGCCTCTGTCTTGATATTCCCTTTTCTATATACTGGCCATCTTTTCTCTACACTCTGGGTATGTCGACTCGAAACACCGTCCCTGCACTTCCGCAGATGCTGTTCAACCCGCTCAAGTTCCTCCTGCATTTGATTCTTGAGTCATCTTGTCTGCCTAATTAAGAATATTTCAAAATGTTTCTGTTGACGTTCCTTGTCTCCGATCTGAATGGTATTCTGGATAGTAAAAAAAATACTTACACTGTTCCTAAACCTAGAAAATCTTGTGTGATGGGGTTTATGAACTTTTGCACTTTGTGAATGCCGGGTTTCTATGTGTTCCATTACTTGGACAATATGTTTGAGATCAGTTATTCAAATGAACATAGAGGATTTGAAGTTGCAGAATGTTACTGAAAATGTTTTTCTTACCCCATCTCGTTATTATGGTTCATTGAAAAAGTTAGCCAACTGGTTTCATTCCCCATTATGTGATGATAATACATAAAACCATTGACACATTGTTTTAAACTATTATGTTTATATTTTTGATGGTTTGCATTGGTGTTAAATTAAACTAAGAACATTGAATCTACTGATGCAAATAATTTGCTTCTTACCAGTGAGTTATACACTGCAATTTAAAATAATATCCACATCTCTCTTTATCAATAAGCCATTTTTGAGGTTTTGTTTTGGTGTGCTACATTCACATTGAAATTTTCATTCCAATTCTTGCTTGATGACGGTGAGGATAATATGAGTGAGGTTGATGTTCTGGAGCATGTTGATATTAAGGGAGAGGAGGTGTTGGAGTTGTTAAAATACATTAGGACGGATAAGTCCCTGAGGCCTAACGGAATATTCTCCAGGCTGCTCCACGAGGCAAGGGAAGAGATTGCTGAGCCTCTGGCTAGGATCTTTATGTCCTTGTTGTCCACGGGAATGGTACCGGAGGATTAGAGGGAGGCAAATATTGTCCCCTTGTTCAAAATAGGTAGTAGGAATAGTCCGGGTAATCATAGACCAGTGAGCCTTACGTTTGTGGTGGGAAAGCTGTTGGAAAAGATTCTTAGAGATAGGATCTAAGGGCATTTAAAGAATCATGGTCTGATCAGGGACTGTCAGCATGGCTTTGTGAAGGGCAGATCGTGTCTAACAAGCCTGATAGAGTTCTTTGAGGAGGTGACCAGGCATATAGATGAGGGTAGTGCAGTGGATGTGATCTACATGGATTTTAGTAAGGCATTTGACAAGGTTCCACACGATAGGCTTATTCAGAAAGTCAGAAGGCATGGGATCCAGGGAAGTTTGGCCAGGTGGATTCAGAATTGGCTTGCTGGCAGAAAACAGAGGGTCGTGGTGGAGGGAGTACTTTCCGATTGGAGGGTTGTGACTAGTCGTGTCCCACTAGGATCGGCTCTGGGACCTCTACTTTTCGTGATTTTTATTAACGACCTGGATGTGGGGGTAGAAGGGTGGGTTGGCAAGTTTCCAGACGACACAAGGGTTGGTGGTGTTGTGGATAGAGTAGTGGATTGTCAAAGATTGCAGAGAGATATTGATAGGATGCAGAAGTGGGCTGAGAAGTGGCAGATGGAGTTCAACCCGGAGAAGTGTGAGGTGGTACACTTTGGAAGGACAAACACCAACTCCATTTACAAAGTAAGTGGCAGGATATTTGGTAGTGTGGAGGAGCAGAGGGATCTGGAGGTACATGTCCACAGATCCCTGAAAGTTGCCTCACAGGTAGGTAGGGTAGTTAAGAAAGCTTATGGAGTGTTAGCTTTCATAAGTCGAGGGATAGAGTTTAAGAGTTGCCGGGTAGTGATGCAGCTCTATAAAACTCTGGTGAGGCCACACTTGGAGTACTGTGTCCAGTTCTGGTTGCTTCATTATAGGAAGGATGTGGAAGCATTGGAGGTACAGAAGAGATTTACCAGGATGCTGCCTGGTTTAGGGAGTATGCATTATGATCAGAGATTAAGTGGGCTAGGGCTTTACTCTTTGGAGAGAAAAAGGATGAGAGGAGACATGATAGAGGTATACAAGATATTAAGAGGAATAGATAGAGTGGATAGTCTGCTCAATACAAGAGGACATGGCTTTAATATAAGGAGTGGGAAGTCCAAGGGGGATATTAGAGGAAGGATATTAGAGTGGTTGGCGCCTGGAATGCACTGCCTGAATCAGTGGTGGAGGCAAATACACTAGAGAAATTTAAGGGACTACTGGACAGGTATGTGCAGGAATTTAAGGTGGGGGTTTATATGGGAGGCAGGGTTTGAGGGTCGGCACAACATTGTGGGCCGAAGGGCCTCTACTGTGCTGTACTATTCTATGTTCTATGTTCCTGTAATTCATTCAAAAAATTTGACTTAATTGCTGTAAGTTTTAAAGAAAAGATATTCTCCGGCTATTTTGGTGAAATGATTTGGCAATAATGGAACTGTTCCAAAGTCCATAACCAATTTTCCCTAACTAAAGCTGAACATCATGTTAATCAATTATATACATATATGTTTCGTAATGGATACAGTCCCAGACCACTGGACTGCTGATAACTTTCCGGAAGGACTGTTGTAATGCTGCAAACAACAAAAGCAAGATGCCAGAGTGTTTGCAGATTATAGTGCACTGGTAATAATGTGTCTGTCATTTTACTCAGATGTTTATGGTTGTTAATGAGCACCTTAGGGGCTGTGATACTTGTAAATGTTGGTTGAAAGTTTTTTTTGGTAAGTTTTGAATTATCGCATTTACAAAAAAAGTAATTTTGTTGAGCTATGCTGTGCAATTAGACTCTAAAAATATCCCCAGATGCATATTTAAATAGTAATTAAAGATGATAATGTAACAAGTAATGAAAGGCCTATTTGCTGTTGAACAGCTTTGTCCCCTCCAGGATACAGTAAAATACAAATCAGCAAATGGTTGTTCATTTAGGGAGGTTTTTTTAAGCCATTAAACGTAAAAATTAAGTCAAGCAATGGAAAAATATATATTAACTGCATTCTGATATTTGAATTGGTTGTGTATGAACAATAAAATATGCAAAATACATTGTGTTTCTGGGCAGTAAGGCTGAGCTAGTGAGGTTACATCATGAACTGCAAAAGGAAAATGTAATCAATTTTCTAGTGAGCTGGCCCTCAGAAAAGTAATACAGGTAAGTACCCCTTATCCAAAATTCCAAAATCTGAAATTGTTCTGAGTGTTGACATGATGTCACAAATGGAATATTCCACAGGCGCTGGGAAGTTTCCCAGGCAATACACAGTCTTTGTGCACCACAGACTGTACCGAGAAGTGACGTCACATATGTAATGAACTGATGTAAATGAAAAATTTTTTTAAAAATTGCATAAAACAAAAAATGAAGGTCTCGATCATGCATTGAAAGAGTGGATTCATCAATGTCGCAGTGAACATATGCTGCTTAACAAACAAAGATCTATCACGGCAAAATGAAAATTAAAGGTAATTGTGAATATTCAGCCAGCTGGTTGCAGAAATTTAAGAAAAGGCGCGGCATTGCATTTTTTAAGGATTTGTGGTGGTAAAGTATCTGCTGATCATGAAGCAGCAGTGAAATTCATTGATGAGTTTGCCAAGATCATCTCTGAGGAAAATCTTAACGCGCTGAGTGGCTGCATCAGTACATGTGTGATGAACAAATGTAAAACAAAGACTGCTTACCCGTAGCATGTAAATTCAGAGTTAGAAATAACGGTGTTCCCAAGCTATCAAATACATATTCCAAAATCCCAAATAAATCCACAATCCAAAACACTACTCTTCCCAAGCATTTCAGGTAAGGGTACTCAACCTCTGTTTCAGCCTGAAACGATGTTTTAATATAGAAACATAGTGATTGTTTCCAACTTTTGTTTTTCCTCTTGTGGTGTAGTGCTACTTCATCACAAAATTAAGATCAGAGTCCCGTCAATGTTATTTTTAATTAGAGTAATAAAAATATTAAGCACTATTTTGCTTGTTATTATTACGACATTATATTACAATTAACTATTGCAGGCTCAACACTTACACTTTTACCAAGTAGAAGGGAAAACTACTTAAGAATATGGACCGATTTAGGTAATGTCATGTACTTTTCAGCTCTATCATACTGCTATCAAATGTATTACCTATTTGTCGTTTTTATTTTCTTTGCTACTTTTCCTGGGGTATTGAACATTTGTTTGCTTATACATACTGTTATAGTGGCCAGTTTTTGTTCTTATATACCTTACAGTAAAATCAATCTATCAATTATAGTTGCCATCCTAGCACTCACTTGTGTTGTTCTTCCCCAGTAGGCATACCCTAGCAATCCACATTGCCTTCAGATACTGAAGTTAATTGTGATATACTTCCCCTTTGACTGATAATAGAAAATACAGCAGACACCAATACAGACAACAGCTTCTACTTGTATATCACTTTTAACACATTAAGATGTTGAAAGCTGATTTACAAAATTTGAGGTTGCGAAGCTACATATGGATATTTTAGAGTAAGTGATCAAAAATTTGGATCAAAGAAGTTTTACGAATTGTCTTACAAGAGAAATAGACTGAAAACTAACCAAGGTCATCATAGTTGCACAGATTATGTACTTTTTAAACCATGTCGCTGTATGACTTTAATAACACTAAGTACTTGAAAGATTTAATAACTGTTATAATTTGAAGTCAATTAATAAACAAATGTCAACTCAGTATTAAACAATTCAATTAATTAATTCTGGACCCGTTTTTCATTCAGTCTGTTTTCACAGTATCTCTTTAAGTGGGGAATATCTTCAGGTTGTTGATGTCCTGCAAGAAAGAGAAAAAGAAGTATTAACTGAACATGAAGCTTTTCTGTTACTGTGAGAATCCTGTTGCCAAATTACACGGAAAGAGATTATATTAAAACTAAGCTTTCTTTAATAGTGTATTTAAATGTTTTTTAAATTCATTTGATTTGTTTTATAATAGGATATCTATGTTGGTTATTGCTCTTGAAGAAAATAATACATTTTGTGAAAGGGAGCAAAAGCTAGCTTGTGCCAGCTTATTTCACAGTAATAATGATGGGATCTTCAGATTGTAATTAAGTAGGGGGAGAGCAATATTGCTGTGTCTTTTGTCCTAAGGTAATCTTACTAGTCTGACATAACAGCATGCTTAAGTGATACGCAATTTTTAAGTGTCTTTCATTCTATAAACTATACATGAATTATGCCTGCGAAAAACAGTTATAATCTTAAGGCTGCATGACTTTAGGACTATTGAAATTTGTCTGCATGCTAACATTCCACAGGCACTCGGCATAGGGCCAATAGCAGCAGGTTCTGCGTTGCCTTTTACAAGTTGAGAATGTATGTTTTTAAAATAGATTTTTGTAAGCACTTAATGTCTTAAAAAATCTGAATGTGAATTACCTTCAACCTTTATTCACATTTACTGAAATCTCAGCATATAGATCTACAAGATGAAGGCAAGGGGAAGAATCTTAACACTGAACATCTTTCCCGCAGGAGCATGTACTTTTAAGCTTTTGAGTAATAGTTTTATTTTTTATATTTCTGTTTTAGCACATACAGATTATATGCAGGAAGTTTATTTTACACTTGACCTTCATTAACTTTCAGTCTTTTTCCATTTGTTCTTCGCCTCCAACACTATCATTTTAATCAACTAATTTATGTTCCCACTTAATTTCCTACACTTGATGCATCTTGTCTTAATATAGTCACAGTATAATGCAAACCTTTCACCTTTTCTCCATTCTAATTAAAATGGTGTTTCCTTTAAACTTGATACTGTAGTAATATTTGCAAAATTATGTAATATGTTTAATTAAGGCTTACTAAATCAGGTCAGTTTCTCCTAGCTGCCCTCTTCTTTCCTCTTTTTTAAAAGCTGATCTCTTCTTTTGCAGACAGTGACTGCTATTTGCACTTTAGTTTGAAGTACAATTCATACTATAGAATTATCTAAAATTGGCAAGGAATGGCCTGCAGGCAATTAAAATGAAGTTCAATTTTTGCACAGGCATAAACTCTAGCTATGACTTTGGACACACTCAGCAATAACATTTTCTTAATATCTAACAGTTTCTTTCAGAAAACTGATACTCTCATGAGGCTGTGATTAAAGGAACCGCCCCAGAAGAAGTAAACATTAAATTAAAAGTGAAACTATAATAGTTTGCTTATAATATTAAACAGATGTGCCCTTTTTGGAGATCATATTTCTTGTTTCTTTCTCTGCTGTGCACTGTTTCAGGGACAGCTACAATTTTTTTGACAATTAGAAAGATTTAATAGCCTCTGCTCACAATTTCCTTGATTTCGAAGTTTCTCTGTCAAAATCATTCTGAGCAAATGTCTGAGCAAAACAAATCTGTTACACTAACACTATGCTATTGAGGTGTACCTGTGATTTGCTAGCTACTCATTTGTCGAGTTATCTTGAAAACTCTTTCTTGCCTCTTAAGCCAGGAAGGAAAATGGAAGAGAGGCTTTCATTTAATATATAAATCATATTCTAAAACATAAAACAAAAAATGTCAGTACCATTCAAAACTGATTTCTAGTCACTTTCAGTATAGTTGTGCTATCCAAAAGAGTGTGCTATTTGTGCTTGCTGAAAGGTACCTAAAAGAACTGGTATCAGTGTTGTTATTACATTTAGTAAGTCTATTATTTTAATTATTATAAAAACTATATCTCCCTTATGTGCCAAAGGGTCTCAGCCCAAATCATTGACTGTACTTTTTTCCATAGATGCTGCCTGGCCTGCTGAGTTCCTCCAGCATTTTGTGTGTGTTGCTTGGATTTCCAGCATCTGCAGATTTTATCTTGTTTGCTATCAGCAAAACTGGCACCTGCTTCTCAAATACAGTTTTTGAACATTTACAATGGTGATCTTAAAATGTGGAGAACAATCAGAACAAGAATCCAGTATCATTCCCATTCTCCTTCTCTGGGATGTAATTGAATTTAATAAAATTCACTTACATACCTTATGAGTGCTTTTTTAGCTAGTGAGTAAATTAAGATAATTATAGCACTTAAACTGCAGACCCTGTGTTACCAACTAACATCACATTCTAGAAATAAAAGCAGGTCTCCATAATACATCCAAAAAATGCTGGTGAACGCAGCAGGCCAGGCAGCATCTATAGGAGGAGGTACAGTCGACGTTTCGGGCCGAGACCTGAAGGGCCCTATAGATGCTGCATTCACCAGCATTTTTTGTGTGTGTTGCTTGAATTTCCAGCATCTGCAGATTTCCTCGTGTTCAGGTCTCCATAATTTTGTATTATTGATTTGCAGTAATGTGCTTGTAAAGATGAACATTGAGAAAATATGGAGAAATTGCTAATAAAAAAAGTCCATTGCTCTTCATTTTTTTCCATTTTTGGTCTCTTGTTTCTTTTTTTTTCAGGCATACAGCAGTATAATTGTTTCTATTTGATTATTTATTTATTGAGATACTGTGTGGAATAGGCCCTTCTGGCCCTTCAAGCCACGACGCCCAGCAATCCTTTGATTTAATTCTAACCTAATCCTGGGATAATTGACAATGGCCAATTAACTTACCAACTGGTTCATCTTTGGACTGTGGGAGGAAATGCACGTGGTCACGGGGAGAACGTACAAACTCCTTACAGGTAGCAGTGGAAAATGAACCCGGGTTGCTGAAACTGTAAAGTGTTGTGCCAAGCACAGGGCTACTGTGCAGGATTGGATGCCCTACAACTAATAATAACCATCTTTTAAATTTCAGTTCAAAACAAAGATCCTTAAGTGCAAAAGATCTCTTGCTATTATTTAAGGAGGCCGGTGGAATTCTCCTGGTATCTAATCAGCCTCATGTCCGATAATCAGCTTCACCAAAAATAAATTAATCCATTAATTTCACTGCTGCGTTTTGGATTTTGCTGGGTATGATTTCTGACTAAATAATGAGGGCTGTACTTTAAAAAAATTCCTCAGTTTTGAAGTGTTCTGTTTTATGTTTGTTTATTATAGCCTTTGGACACATGGACATTATTATTAGATAGAATTTTGCCAATTCAATCCATGCCTTGATCACTAATCCAAATAAATAGGTTGAAAAAACTATACATTGTGAGTGATAATATGTTTACTTTATTGTGCATTGTTCACTCCTCAGCTCTTAATTCTTATTTATACATCTGAAACTGTTCTGCCAGTGAAAGGAAATGTCAGAAACAAAGAGAGAACATAAAATACAGCAAAAATTAGTGGGAAGTTGGAGGAGTGGGACGCTTTTAAAAACCATCCAAAGGCAACTAAAAAAGTCATAAGGAAGGAAAAGACGGAATATGAAGATAAGCTAGTCAATAATATTAAAGGGGATACCAAAAGTTTCTTCAGATGTAAAAAGTGTGAAAGAGAGGCGAGTAGATATCAGACAACTGGAAAACAATGCTAGAAAGGTAGTAATGTGGGACAAGGAAATGGCGGGCAAGCTGAATAAGTATTTTGCTTTAGTCTTCACTGTGGAAGACAGTAGCAGTATGCCAGAAGTCTGAAAGTGTCAGGGGGCAGAAGTGAATGAAGTTGCCATTACAAGGGAGAATGTTCTTGGGAAGCTGAAAGGTCTGAAGCTGCACCCTCTCTAACATGCTGGTGGAGAGAGTTTTATTTGGGTTTTTAGCGCTGGAAATAGTTACATTCGGACACGTCTCATTAGCAGGGCAGCAGTATGGTTGCATTGTTTATTCCAGGGACCAGCTGATTGCACTTATGCCGGCCGGTTTAGCAAACAGAGCGGCGGACACCCCGGCTGAAATCTGGAGGAAAACACACAGAGGATGCAGAGGGGGATCAAAAAGGCGAGGAAGGAGGACCGGGTTGAGACAACAGAGACTTATGAAGAGGAGTTCTCCACTTGGACTGCACGTGAACATACCTGACCAAAACTTTTCCATGGACGGCTTCCAGACCGTTCGGGCTGACCGGAAGTGCACTGAGAGCGGTAAGCGTAAAGGAGTTGGGGGCTTGCTGTTCTGGTTAACAACGGATGGTGCAATCCTGGTCATATTACGATCGAGGAACGTGTTCGTAGCCCGGATATTGAACTTTTTTCTGTTGGACTCCGGCCATATTCCACCAAGATACAACACTAGGCGTCATGGGAGGTTGTTCCTGCCTGTGGCCGTCGACCTTTGCAGCTCCTCCCATGGAGGGTCACACACCCTGAGCCAATAGGCTGGTCCTGGACTTATTTCCATTTGGCATGGTTTGCATATTGTTGTTTGATTGTTTGTGGTTTTCGTATTTTTATATTTATGCTCTATTCTTGGTTGGTGCAGCTATAAGGAAACTCAGTTTCCCTCGGGATCAATAAAGTATGTCTGTGTCTATGTCTGTCTATGAAGGTAGGCAAGTCATCTGGAACAGATGGTCTACACCACCAGCTTCTGAAAGAGGTGGCTGAAGAGAATGTGCAGGCATTAGTAATCCATTCAAGGATTTATGGATTATAGCACAGTTTCAGAGGACTGGAAAATTGCAAATGTCACTCCACTCTTCAAGAAGGGAAAGAGGCTGAAAAAAAGAAGTTATAGGCTGGTTAGTCTGACCTCAGTGGTTGCAAATGTCAGTCCATTATTAAGAATGTGGATTTAGGGTACTTTGAGGCATATGATAAAGTAGGCCGTAGGCAGCATGGTTTCCTTAAGGGAAAATCTTGCCTGACGAATCTGTTGGAATTCTTTGAAGAAATAACAAGCAGGGTAGACATAGGAGAAATGGTGGATGTTGTGTACTTGGACTTTTAGAAGGCCTTTGACAAGGTTCCACACATGAAGCTGCTTAACTACTTAAGAGCCCATGGTATTACAGGAGGGATACTGGCATGGATGGAGCATTGGCTAATTGGCAGGCAGCAAAGAGCGGGAATAAGGGGAGCCTTTTCCAGTTGGCTGCCAGCAACTAGTGGTGTTCCACTGGGGTCTGTTTTGGGACCACTTCTTTTTAAATTATATATCAGTGATTTGGATGACAGAATTGATAGCTATGTGGCCCAGTTTGCAGACAATACAAAGATAGGTGGAAAGGCAGTTTTGAGGAAGCAGAGTGGCTACAGAAGGATTTAGACAGATTAGGAGAATGGGTAAAGAAGTGGCAGTTGGAATCCAGTGTCTGGAAGTGTACGGTCATGCACTTTGGTAGAAGAAATAAAAGTGCAGACTTTTTTTCTAAATGCTGAGAAAATTCAAAAAATCTGAGGTGCAAAGGAACTTGGGAGTCCTCATGCAGGATTCCCTACAGGTTAATTTGCAGGTTGAGTTGGTGATGAGTAAAGTAAATGCAACACTAGCATTCATTTTGAGAGGTCTAGAATATACAAGCAAGGATGCAATGTTGAGGTTTTATAAGGCACTGGTGAGGCTTCACTTGAAGTACTGTGAGCAGGTTTGAACCCCTTTTCAAAGGCCTCAATAGAGTGGATGACACAAGGATGTTTGCTATTGTAGGGGAGTCTAAGACCAGAAGACACAGCCTCAGAATAGAGGGGTGTCCATTTAGAACAAAGATGAGGTATTTCTTTAGCCAGAGAATGGTGAATCTGTAGAATTCATTGCCAAGTCATTGGGTATATTTAAGGGAGAGGTTGATGGATTCTTGATGAGTCTGGGCATTAAGGGATACAGAGAGAAGGCAGGAGAATGGGGCCGAGAGGGAAATAAGAACATAAGAACTAGGAGCAGGAGTATGCCATCTGGCCCATCGAGCCTGCTGTACCATTCCATAAGATGGTACCTATCTGCCTTTTCCCCATAACAATTCACTTAATATGCAAAAATATATACAACCTTGTCTTAAATATATTCACTGAAGTAGCCTCTACTGCTTCATTGGGCAGAGAATTACACAGATTCACCACTCTCTGAGAAAGGCAGTTCTTCCTCATCTCCATCCTAAATCTACTCCCCCAAATCTTGAGGCTACGTTCCCTAGTTCTAGTCTCACCTACCAGTGGAAACAACTTTCCTGCATATATCTTATCTGTCCTTTTCATAATTTTATATGTTACCATGTGATCTCCTCTCATTCTTCTGAATTCCAGCGAGTACAGTCCCAAGCGACTCAATCTCTCCTCATAGTCTAACCTCCTCATCTCTGGAATCAACCTGGTGAACCTCCTCTGCACCGCCTCCAAAGCCAGTGTATCCTCCTTCAAGTAAGAATATGGTGGAATTCTTCATTAAGATGGAGAGTGATATAGTTAATTCAGAAACAAAGGTTCTGAACTTAAAGAAGGCTAACTTTGAAGGTATGAGACGTGAATTAGCTAAGATAGACTGGCAAATGATACTTAAAGGGTTGACGGTAGATATGCAATGGCAAGCATTTAAAGATCGCATGGATGAACTACAACAATTGTTCATCCCAGTTTGGCAGAAGAGTAGACCAGGGAAGGTAGTGCACCCGTGGTTGACAAGGGAAATTAGGGATAGTATCAACTCCAAAGAAAAAACATACAAATTAGCCAGAAAAAGTGGCACACCTGAGGACTGGGAGAAATTCAGAGTCCAGCAGAGGAGGACAAAGGGCTTAATTAGGAAAGGGAAAAAAGATTATGAGAGAAAGCTGGCAGGGAACATAAAAATTGACTGTAAAAGCTTTTATAGACATGTGAAAAGAAAAAGATTGGTTAAGACAAGTGTAGGTCCCTTACAGTCCGAAACAGGTGAATTGATCATGGGGAACAAGGACATGGCTGACCAATTGAATAACTACTTTGGTTCTGTCTTCACTAAGGAGGACATAAATAATCTTCTGGAAATAGTCGGGGACCGAGGGTCTAGTGAGATGGAGGAACTGAGGGAAATACATGTTAGTGGGGAAGTGGTGTTAGGTAAATTGAAGGGATTGAAGGCAGATAAATCCCCAGGGCCAGATGGTCTGCATCCCAGAGTGCTTAAGGAAGTAGCCCAAGAAACAGTGGATGCATTAGTGATAATTTTTCAAAACTCTTTAGATTCTGGATTAGTTCCTGAGGATTGGTGGGTGGCTAATGTAACCCTGCTTTTTAAAAAAAGGAAGGAGAGGGAAACTGGGGAATTATAGACCAGTGAGCCTGACATCAGTGGTGGGGAAAATGCTAGAGTCAGTTATCAAAGATGTGATAACAGCACATTTGGAAAGCGGTGAAATCATCAGACAAAGTCAGCATGGATTTGTGAAAGGAAAACCATGTCTGATGAATCTCATAGAACTTTTTGAGGATGTAACTAGTAGAGTGGATAGGGGAGAACCAGTGGATGTGGTATATTTGGATTTTCAAAAGGCTTTTGACAAGGTCCTACACAGGAGATTAGTGTGCAAACTTAAAGCACACGGTATTGGGGGTATGGTATTGATATGGATAGAGAATTGGTTGGCAGACAGGAAGCAAAGAGTGGGAATAAACGGGACCTTTTCAGAATGGCAGGCGGTGACTAGTGGGGTACCGCAAGGCTCAGTGCTGGGACCCCAGTTGTTTACAATATATATTAATGACTTTGACGAGGGAATTAAATGCAGCATCTCCAAGTCTGCAGATGATATGAAGCTGGGCGGCAGTGTTAGCTGTGAGGAGGATGCTAAGAGGATGCAGGGTGACTTGGATAGGTTAGGTGAGTGGGCAAATTCATGGCAGATGCAATTTAATGTGGATAAATGTGAGGTTATCCACTTTGGTGGCAAGGACAGGAAAACAGGTTATTATCTGAATGGTGGCCGATTAGGAAAAGGGGAGGTGCAACGAGACCTAGGTGTCATTATACACCAGTCATTGAAAGTGGGCATGCAGGTACAGCAGGCGATGAAAAAGACGAATGGTATGCTGGCATTCATAGCAAGAGGATTCGAGTACAGGAGCAGGGAGGTACTACTGCAGTTGTACAAGGCCTTGGTGAGACCACACCTGGAGTATTGTGTGCAGTTTTGGTCCCCTAATCTGAGGAAAGACATTCTTGCCATAGAGAGAGTACAAAGAAGGTTCACCAGATTGATTCCTGGGATGGCAGGACTTTCATATGATGAAAGACTGGATCGACTAGGCTTATACTCTCTAGAATTTAGAAGATTGAGGGGGGATCTGATTGAAACGTATAAAATCCTAAAGGAATTGGACAGGCTAGATGCAGGAAGATTGTTCCCGATGTTGGGGAAGGCCAGAACGAGGGGTCACAGTTTGAGGATAAAGGGGAAGCCTTTTAGGACCGAGATGAGGAAAAACTTCACACAGAGAGTGGTGAATCTGTGGAATTCTCTGCCACAGGAAACAGTTGAGGCCAGTTCATTGGCTATATTTAAGAGGGAGTTAGATATGGCCCTTGTGGCTAAAGGGGTCAGGGGTATGGAGGGAAGGCTGGTACAGGGTTCTGAGTTGGATGATCAGCCATGATCATACTGAATGGCGGTGCAGACTTGAAGGGCCGAAAGGCCTACTTCACCTATTTTCTGTGTTTCTATGGTTTTAAGGAGACCAGAACTGCACCCAGTACTCCAGCTGTGGCCACACCAGTACCTTGTGCAGTTGTAGTATAACCTCCCTGCGCTTAAATTCAATTCCTTTAGCAATGAAGGCCAACATTCCATTTTCCTTCTTGATAGCCTGCTGTACCTGCAAAGCAACCTTTTGTGAATCATTCACAAGTACTCCCAAGCCCCTCTGCACAGCAGCACGCTGCAATTTTTTACCATTTAAATGATAATCTGCTCTTCCATTTTTCCTTCCAGAGAGAATGACCACACATTTATCAACATTGTACTCCATCTGCCAGACCCTTGCCCAAACACTTAACCTGTCTACATCTCTCTGCAGACTCTCTGTATCTTCTGCATAATTTGCTTTTCTACTCAATTTAGTATCATCAGCAAACTTAGATACACTACACTCGGTCCCCTATTCCATATCATTAATGTATATCATGAACAGTTGCGGGCCCAGCACTGACCCCTGCGGCACACTGCTCACCACTGATTGCCAACCAGAGAAACACCCATGTATCCCAACTCTCTACTTTCTATTAGTTAGCCAATCTTTCAGCCATGATGAAATGGCAGAGCAGACCCAATGGGTCAAATAGCGGTATTCTCTTCTATATCTTATAGTTGTATGTACATGAAAACATACAATGAAAAGTGTTATTGTTGTCGTCATTTGCAGTGTGCTGGGGCTAGCCTGCAATTATCGCCACATTTCCGGCACCACCGTAGCATGCCCACAGTCATTAACCTTTAAATGAAAACATTTAAATTGTTCCTATTTTACTGAGTTTAATATTGGAGATAACCTGATTTCCAATATTAGACTGAGTAAAATAGGAAAAATTTAAATGTTTTCACAGAAGACATCATTTCTAGTATACAGAGGTATTTTAGCTCCTTAACAGGGGCTGGATGTGACTCTTGATCCCAGAATCTAGAAGTATTCATTCATAAATACTTACAGTTTAAAAATCTATCACTGTTTCAGCATCAATTTTTTAATATTTTATGTGATCCAGATGGCTTTACCAAGACCTTATTCTTGTGCATCACTACATGAGAAGATGCTGGTTTGAGTCAACTTGAATGCTACAAATCTGTGTTTAAAATACTTATCTAGAGTTGTTGAGTAACAGACTCCAGGATTTTGACCCAGGATATACATTTTCAATACAATATTGTGCGTTCCTTGGAAGTAGTTTTCCCTATCCCTGCTTCCTTTATCCTTTTAGAGATTGTGGACTTGCTAAAGCCTCCTTAACTGCACCTATCAAACTTCTAAACTTTTACCACCTAGGAGGATGAGGGCATTTGACTCACGGAAATCCTTCCTGGACACTTCCCTCCAAGTTGCAGATAATCTTGACTAAAAATAACGTTACTGTTCTGTCCTCAATGAATGGAATTCCTTCCCTAAGAAATAGAAACAGGAGTAAGTCATTCAGTCCTTTGTGCCTACTGTACCATTCAATAAGATCTTATGTAGTCTGTACTTCACTATACAGACTACATATGTACAACATTTCAAAGGGTGATTATTTAATGAATATTTTTGGAAGGGAGGCATTGTAGTGGAAATACTTCAAAAAAATTTAAGTTACATTTCTATTTTACATTTTTTGGTTGAATATTTGCATTCATTTATTAAATATTGATTTATTATGTTTAGTACATTTTGCTAGTAAGTATAAATAAATATGGTTTTTAGATGAACATTGACAATCTATCACAATGGAAAATGAGAAGATATCAATGGATTAAAAAAAACTGCGAGGAAAAACCTTTATTTAAATGATTTTATTACAGAAGTAAATCTTTACCTATTTGAGCTGAATGCCCTAAATTGTGCTGAAAGATTGCAGACGACAGATTCATGGTTTGGTGGTGAAAACTGCCTTAATTTTGTAGACCTCGTGGTTACTTACAGGGTAGGAAGTAACAGGTGACACCCAAGCTAATCAACGAGCACTGGTGTTTGAGCTGAAACTGTAGGATCCTGCAGGAAAACATCAATTTATCATTTGATTTCTACTGTTATAAAATATTGAAAAGTTTACAAAATAAAAAGAGCTTCACAAATGCTTAGAAGACAAGAAAATAGAGAATGATGAGGTATATTTTATAGTTCATGTGCACCATTTATTTTAATTCTTAAACTATTTTTCTTCAGAAGAATTCTGTTTTGTTTAAATTGTTTCCATGCAGATTTTTCCTAAAGTAGAAAGGAAAATTGAATGTATATTATTCAGCAATTTTCTTGTCTATATAAACTACCCCACAAGGTACAGAAATGATAGACCAGATTTCCAGTTGACTGGCAACCTGCCTTTGTTGTCAGTGATCTGTCCTTGGCCCATGCCAGTTCTGATGTGGTAGATGCGATAGATGCATAGTTTCCCTTGGGAGGCTGGTGCCCAACTGATCAGCAAGTCTCCCGTGCGGGGAGCATTCTGAATGTTCATAGCCACCTTCAGTTTATAAGCTTTCACATCCAATGAAGGTCACTTAAGGCTCACCATGAGTCAGTGTTGCCAGTGAGATTGAATGTTTGTGAATGTCTTCAAAATCACAAGAATATTATTAAAATTGTATTAAAACTATCATTTTAAAGAAAGATAATTAAGTATATTTAACTAACTGAAGTAAATCAAATAAAAATACTTATCAACAGATGAGCTAGCATCTGTGGAGAGAGGAACAGTTAATGTTTCAGGTCAATGGCCTTTCATTAGAAGTTGAGCTTTTATCTAATGAAATGCTATTTCTTACACTTTTTCCAAAGAAACTGCATGACCTGCTGAGTACTTCAAGCATTTTCTGCCTTTATTTCAGATTTATTCCATCAGCAATTATTCACTTTACATCTGCATGTTGGTGAACTGATAGCCATTTTGTTCTAATCATTCAATGGAACTGCTGTATTTGTCAAATTCAGCAGGCAGATTGGTCAGTTTAAGAGCTTGGAAATATGATGAAGTCTACGTATGCTGTCCATTGAATTCTATGGGCAAAAGTGTTGTAGGGATTGCAGTTAATGGAGTGAAAGGCAGTGCTTCAACCAAAGTTTTGGAGCCCTAGGCTTCCATCCAGTTGAGTGCTTAAAAGCCAACAGACCCAAGCAAATCTTTCAGCTTTTAAGTGGAGGAAATGCCTTGATATATTACCACTACAAGACCACACTGAAGAAGGCACATAGTTTCTTTTATTAAATAAACATTATACTTGAGTACAGTATTTAATAATTGCTCGAGGACAAAGTTGCATGCAAGGGACAGCTGGAGTATGTTTTCAGTATAATGTTGAAATTGTGAGGCATGTATTTGATGGAGTCCTGGGGTCTCTGCGCTATCTCATAATAGTGAATACACTTAAGGAAAAGGTACTTCCTTGGCTCTCCCATGAAGATATTGTAATATAAATGCAATGTTTTCTTTTAAATGCACAGCGCCTCATGACTCACTTGGATCAGAACTATTCCAGTTTCTCTAGTCTATTGTGTATCAATTGACCTCATAAACATTGTTTTCTTGAGAGTTAAATATGGAGTTAGGGCAGAATTAAGCTCCCCTGACAACAAGTACTATTTCACATGTGAAGCATGTATCTCGAATAAAGCATCAAATTGCAAATAACTCTAAGGAAATAGTGTGCAAATGAAGTAATTGGTTTTGGGAAAGGAAGGGATCAAAATTGAGCTAGCTGGAAAATTGTTGGAATTCCTGCTGACTTTGTGCAATCTAGAACTATTTTAGCAGTGGGATATTATAGTCATGTTCGAGCACAGTTAGAATAGCTGCAGATTCCAGAACTTCGCAGTGGTGTTAAAGCCTGAACTCAAATGTTACTGTAATAGTTGTTGAGTTGTTTATCATTCACTTATTATATGCAAAGATTAATTCAGTCTGAAGTATAATACTGTATGGATCATTTCTGAATGACATTGCATCACCAAGAAGATAGAATGGACACCTCTATATGCTGTTCACATTACCATGGCTGATGATGTTACCATTCATACAATACTGGCCATACTGGCTTAATTTAAAGCAAGAAGATTGAATCTTTGACCATCATGGGACAGTCTCAATCAAACTAGGAATATTTTGTGCTGCTCTTGATATTAATTAAAGGGTCACTCAGTCGACATGGGAAAACCTGAATGGGAAGTATTTGAACTTGCCACGGGCTACTCAATTATCTCCCAAAGTCTGTAAAGCTAAAACTTCTTTGTATTTAGCAATACATTCTGTGAGCACTATTGAATTACTTTGCTATGGGCAAGACTGATCATTTAAGGTCAAATGTCTGTGCACAAGAAGCAAGGCCCTACTCTCAGAGTACTAAGAGAAGCAGATTACGCTTAAGCTTGTACAGGCCTAAAATTTTCAAGGCTGTCATCATATGTGAAGTACTGCAATAAGACCTTTCACCATGGTCTCTCACCTAATGCTCAGTTTGTGACTTTCATCTTCCTTGCCAGATGATCTCTCGAAGCAGTTGCAGCAGATTTCTGTGCATCACTCAATTTACTACTTGTTGCTGCATCCCACACATTGCATTCACAATCAAATAATTTAATCAACTTTGATTTTGGAGTAGCAGGATTTGTCAATTTTCCAGATAAGTGAGACAATATCTTGAAGGGTTAGTTGTTCTGACTGGGCAAGTAAGCAACTGAACCTTGACTACTTTTTCAGTTACGTGAGCAGTTTTAGTTGGGTAAGCTCCATTCTTAGCCTGACTTGGACTTAAGAATTTCTAAACTTTAGTCATTTTCTATTTCTACTATCAGCTGTGATGCCTTCTATTTAAGCTAAGCTAGTACATGCCTTAGAACCAGCAAACATTACCATAGGCATTTTTTGGTGCTTAGATTTGAAAAGACTTTTTATTTCACCAGCACACTGTATATTACTAACAGTCTAACATTTGCTCTGATGGAAGTAGGACAAGGATGGAACTACTTTTTATAATAGTATTTGTTGGTTCCTTTAAAGAATTGCTATCCTGGCTGAAAGCAGTTTACAGAACAATGTAAAGCACATACCAATGTAAGGAATTTCTAAAGTCAGTGGGCCCTTTGGCCTTCAATAATTGCAATAGCAATGCATTAAATCTGAACCTACAGCAAAGGAAAAGAGTAGAAGGGTCCCATTTCTGATGACTAACGTTGCAAATGAAATTAAATAAATGAAAGAGGCATCGAAGCTACTAGTTTCAAATCTCATACCACTGGGTAAATGAGCAAAATATTTTATTAGAACTGAGAACATTTATTTAAAAGTGACCTGTATTTCAAAATGTGCTATTTCTTTTACATACTTATTCCTATAATAGTTTTGTTCTATTTTCAGTTTTGTTATCTTTAGTGAATCTAGCTTATCAGTTTACGAAACATTTTTTTTCTCTCTGTTTGTCACTTGTTTCATAAGTTGCTTCCCCAAGATGTTTCTCCTTACTATTTAGGCAAGAATTGTAAACAAGTGAAAGCAAGTCAACAAAACTCTTAGCTTTGAGGATACAAGTCTCTTCTTGCTAAAATAAACCAATTTGGTGTCTCATTGTCTGTTAGTTGTACTATGGAAGATGAGGCTTGTAATTGACTGGACTCCATGAAAATGTGGAAGCTCTGCATAAATTGCTGGATTAATAATTGTTCGCATGATTAAATCAAAATAGTTGAAAACTATCTTTTAAGATGTACTCCGAGGAATTGCAAACTTATTTAACAGATGAAAGTGAATTTTTAAGAAGTCTGACCTTCCAGGCATTCATGAAAATGAATCAAAACAGCTCTTTTGTGAAGTGCTCACAGCCCATCTGTATCTAATCCAGTAATTATAGACCAAGTTCAATTACCTTTTCAGCATCGGAGGAGACTGGAGACTGGGCAGTGTACAAATTTAACGTTTTGTCTAGACCTCAAATAGAACACAGTCTAAAGATTTAATTTGTTTCTAATTCTGTTTTTGTAACTTGACTTTGGTTTGTTAATTTTTCAAAGTATATGGGTTTGCTTTGTTAGAAAAAATTGTAACATAGCTGAACTTTGATAAACTTAAAAATGAGTTCCAATTTCTTTAATGTTTGAATTTAGATAAAGTAAGTGGCAGTTACAGGAATCGTAGTTACAGCCCATAAATTTATTTATTCGTCTATTCAATCTAAAGATGAACATAAAAATGTACCAAAGAAATGTATTTGAAACATGACCATTTACACAAAGCAATATGCTGTCTGTTGTGTAGCTTTATAATCTAGGATGCCAATTATGCAACTCCATTTTGAAAAGACTCTGTGATCTGTGCTAATTTGGTAGATCCCTGCAAAGACAATTATTTGGAATGTTTCACTCTTTTTTTTATGTGTGGGATGTTAGTGTTGCTGGCAAGGCTAGATATACTGTAGCATGGATATTGTCCACCCATAACGCCATTGACGAAGTACTGGAAGCAACGTTCTTGAACTGCTGTAGTTCGTGTGGTATAAATACTGGAGAAGATCTTCAAAGACCTTGGGGCATTGATGCTGAAGGAACAGCAATGGATTTCTGCATTAGAATGATTGGGGTGTGTGTGTGTTGGGGGGTGCGGTTGCTGGCTTCATGGTTGGAAACTTTCCATATTTCTGTTGTTCTTTCAGGTGACAAAACTTGTGAGTTTGGGAGTTGCAACTAAAATCACTAGTGAGTTGTTAATGTAACTTAAGGAGGCTCAAGTGCCTCTCTAGTGTCCTGGTGATGAAGTGGAGATCTGAGGTGTTTTCTCCTTGATGCTGCTGAGTTTTTTTGAATGTTGGTACAGTTGCATTTATCTAGCTAAGTAGAAAGCATTTTTGTTACTGTTAATAGTGAATATGAGGACATGATGGAGGAGCATTCACTGGTAATACTACTCTTGAATATCACGAAAAAAATGTTGGATTATCTTATTGAATCTGGTCACTGGCTGGCACTTTTTTTGACACTTAGTAAATCACACCTGAGAGATTCCTGGTTCAGGCTGATACAGATTACAGTACTTCATTATTGAGGAATTAAAAATGGAACTGAATATTCAACTCCAATCAGCAAATATCTCTACTTTTGACCTTATGGACAAAAAGTTGTCAGTTAAGCTGCTGATAACTGCAGGTGCGATCTCCTGTATTGCATCTTTCTTTGTGCTCAAAGTGATCAGATAAGTGAAGGCTAATTTATTATTCATTCTCCTGTTCCTCTGTAATTTGTAAAAATAAGGGAATATTATTATGTAGCTGGGTTATTCGAGCAACAATAATGCAGATGTAAAATGAGAAATTCTTAGCATTACTTATCTACAGTACCGAAGTGAGTCATTTTAACAAGATGTCTTACATATCTTCTTTCTAAATTTATGAAGTAGAAAATTTAGCTGATGTTTTGAAGATGTCATAATTACTTCCCAAAAACTAAACAGGGATTTAGTTACAGAGTGATAGAGTTATAAAGCATGGAAATAGGCTTTTAGCCCAGCTCATCCAGGCCAAGCAAGTTGTCTGTCTGGGCCAGTACTGTTTGCCTGCATCTGGCCCATATCCCTCAACCTTTCCTAACCATGTAGCTGCTCAAATGTCTTTGAAACATTGTAATTGTGCTGCCTCTACAGCTTCCTTGGACACCTGTAGAGCCAGTACCCACCATCATCTATTTGGGAAAAACTTGTTCCAGAAATCCCTTTTTAAAAGAAATATTTCCCCTCTCAGCTTAAACCTATATCCCTTATTTTAGACTCCCTTACTCTGGG
Source organism: Mobula birostris (assembly GCF_030028105.1). NCBI lineage: Eukaryota > Metazoa > Chordata > Chondrichthyes > Myliobatiformes > Myliobatidae > Mobula > Mobula birostris. The sequence continues at coordinate 157,072,018 of NC_092373.1, forward strand.
AGGTGACCATTCAGCATATCTATGCCTTCATGATTTAATATGCTGCTTTAAGTTTACAACTCCGCCTTCTACACGCCAGGGAAAAGAATCCCAACCTATCTAGCCTTTCTTTATAATCTAAGCCCACTTGTGCCAATCACACATTTGTGAGCCTTTTTTTTTAACTCTTTGCAGCCTAATACCATCCTTCTCATGGCTGGGTGAACAGAATTGCATACAATACTCCATGTGTGGTCTCACCAATGACATACAGTTGTAAAATGATGTCCCAAATCCTGTGTTCACTGCCCTTACCAATGGAGAGAAGCATGCTAATTGCATTCTTCACCACCCTATCTTCACTTCAGAGAACTACTCTATGTAGCTATGCCTCTAGGTCTCTTTGTTCTATAACACTGTCCAAGGCACTACCATTTACTGCAAAGTTGTGCCAAAGTACGACACTTTGTACTTGTTTGAGTTAAATTCCACCTGCCATTCTTTAGTCCACTTCGTAGTCGTTCTTGTTCCTGTTATAATTTTACATATTTTGTTGCAATCTTAGGCTACGTCCACACTAGACCGGATAATTTTGAAAATGCCGGTTTCGAGTAAAAATGACAGGCGTCCACACCAAGTATTTTTCAAAATATCTCCATCCACATTAGAACGGATATTTGGGCGAATCTCCTCCTACTGGGCATGCGCAGGACACATAGAAAACAAGCGAAGAGGAAACGGTATATTTGGTGTACGTTTGTCCAGTTACAGTCTAGAAAAACTTTAAAGGAATTGCTGTTGGCTCTCGTGCAGGAGGACTTAAAACTAAAAAACAACAAATACTGGAGCGTATGGAGGCAACTGACAGGGAGTTCACGGACAGTATGACCCAGCTGATGACGAACTCTGAAAAACTGACTAACTCTGTTGCATTAATAAAGTGCCTTGTTAAATGTATAAAACATGTCTGCATCAGCGTTGTCTTGTATTTTCATACAACATTACATTAGGCTGTTACCCATCTATTGTCAGAGAAGTACTTACATAAATAGGTAACCCACCTTCATACAAGCAAGGACAGAAAACAGGGCAAAGTGAGTATAGTTATTTATTCAGTAAGCTGTGGGTCAAAGTATTTGGTGAGTACATTTCTAACTCTTCTGGCTTCAGTCTTGTTGCTGTCTGTTCTGAAATTGTTAGGTTGTGTGGGGGGTTGCGTTCAAGAAAACAATGGAATGCCACGCTGCCGCCATCTGTTCCAGCACATCATGACAGCGTTTTTTAAATAGTCAAAAAAGCTCACTTTACAATTTAACTCTCACGCCGTTCACACCGACTGTGCGTTATAACAGCTGTCCGGCAGTGCTTGTGGAATACCAAGCAGAAGCAGTAAAAGCATTATTGTTGTGGTGTTGTCTTTAAAGCGTTTTTAAATCTCCGTTTACCCTGTCCACACTACAATGCGCAACAATCATTTTCAAATTTACACACTCTGGAGAGTGTTTTAGAAAAGCTCTGTTTTCGGGGGATGAAAACACCGTTTCAATGTGGACGGAGGGTCAAAACGAAGAGAAAAAGCTTCGTTTTCAAAATTATCCAGTGTGGTGTGGACGTAGCCTTCGAGGTTGAAAGGTTTGCTGTGAGAATTCCTTGAAATCTGTGAAAGACCAGATGGACACTGACTGGATTATATAAACTAAATTGTTTAATGAAAAATGATGTTTTATTTGTTATTTTGCCCTTTAAGTTCTTTTAGCATCATAATAGAATAAGTTCTGGGCAAAATGAAATAAATGCAACTGTATTAAGTATGATGTGAAACAGGGAAAGGGAAGTGTGGATGTTGTTTTGGTAAACATTACATCATTTTCCGGTGATTTTAATTATTTGAAATGCTTTTTATATACAAACGGTAGATACAATAGATCTAGAAGCTAGATCATTGCTAATGAACTCTCACCTACTGGATCAAAAAGCAACCTTTCATTAGAACTGAAGAGTGATGCAGAGGCAGAGCTATAGGACCTGCTACCTTCCTGGTCGATTGATCCAGATTCAGTTCCAATCTCAGGTGTTGCCTGTGCGGAGTTTACATTTTCTCCCGGGATTCCTTCCAGCTAGTTTGTTTTCTTGACACATCCCAAGACAAGCAGGTTAGTATGTTAATTGGCCGGTGTAAATTGACAAGTCTAGATTAGATTAGATTCAACTTTATTGTCTTTGTGCCGAGTACAGATATAAAGCCAATGAAATGTATTTAGCATCTGACCAGAAATGCAAAGAATAGTGTTACTTACAAAATAACTGCGAATAAAAAAAGTTCTACAGCACACAAATATAAAAGTACTGAGACAGTACAATACAGATGCAATACTGCTTAGCGCTGTGATGAGAGGTTCAGCAGTGTCACAGCCTCAGGGAAGAAGCTCTTCCTGTGCCTGCTGGTGCGGAAGCGGAGGCTCCTGTAGCGCCTACCGGATGGGAGGAGAGTAAAAAGTCCATGGTTAGGGTGAGATGCATCCCTGATAATACTTTTTGCCCTGCCCAGGCAGCGTTTGCGGTAGATGTTCTCAATGGTGGGCAATTGGGTGCCAATAATCCGCTGGGCAGTTTTCACCATACATTGGAGTGCTTTGCGGTCCGATACAGGACAATTGCCATACCACACTGAGATGCAGTTGGTGAGTATGCTCTCAATGGTACAGCGGTAAAAGTCCATCAGTATCCTGGGACAGAGGTGAGCTTTCTTCATGCTCAGCAGCAAATAAAGGCACTGTTGCGCCTTTTTGATCAGGATGGAGGAGTTCAGGGACCAGGTGAGATCCTCAGAAACGTGAACACCAAGGAATTTGAAGCTTGATACACACTACACTACAGTTCCGTTGATGTAGATGGGGACGTGAGTGTGACTTCTGGCGTTCCTGAAGTCCACAATGATCTCCCTGGTCTTCTGGGTGTTAGGGGCCAGATTGTTGTCGGTACACCACGCAGCCAGGTGCTGAACCTCGTCCCTGTAGGCCATCTCGTCATCCCCTCTGATCAGACCAACCACCGTGGTGTCGTCTGCGAACTTGATTATGGAGTTAGAACCATGTACAGGAATGCAGTCATAGGTGAAAAGGGAGTACAAAAGAGGGCTCAGCACACAGCCTTGAGGCACGCAGGTGTTCAGGGTGAGAGAGGAGGAGAGGTTGTCTAACTTAACTGATTGGGGTCTGTTAGTCAGAAAGTCCAAGGTCCAATTGCAGAGGGATACGCTGATACCAAGATGGCGAAGTTTGGTCATCAGCTTACTGTGACATTTTGGTTCTTGAAACAAAATGAACTTGAAACATTAACTGTTTCTCCCTCCAGAGATGCTAGCTGACCTGAGTACTTCCAGCATTTTCTGTTGTATAACATATAGTGAACGTCTGATTTTCTGTCCTGTTGGGTGTGGTCTGTCATTGGTTTTGTTGTGCTTTTTTGATTTACTGTGTACGCCCGCTAGAAAATGAACCTGAGGGTTGTATATGTGACATACATGTACTTTGATAATAAATTTACTTTGAACTTTGAATAATTGAAGGGAAGTAGGTGTTTGTGAGCCTGGTGATGTGGGAGTTCTGGTTTCTGTACCTTACATGTTTAGAATGCACATTTAAAAATACAGTGGATTTTGGCTAATTGAGACACATTGGGACCAGAATATTTTATCCCAGTTAAGTGGCTGCCGCAGTTAGCCAAAGCTTCATGGAAGTAGTTTAAAAAGTATAAAAATAGACAAACTGAGTTACATGTGTTTAAATGAAATACAGAACAAATTACAACACTACTGATAGTACCGCAGTACTATAAAGTATATAATATTTCCTAATACTTATTGACAGAGGAATTCAACCAAGTGTATACAAAGAACAAAGTGCAGATAATGGACTGCTTTCATACAATGCTATCGACAATTACATCCTCCAAATCTTCATTTTATTTGTAGCATTCAGGATGATTGTCGGTACCTTCAAATTCTTCATAGTTCCTAATGTGAAGTAGATAAATAGTTTTATTTTCACTTTCTGCTGTCTCTAGCATCTCCAAGCCTGTATGCTTGAAACTACTGTGAGCAAAATAGTTCAGAATTGTGTCACGCAACACACATCAAAGTTGCTGGTGAACGCAGCAGGCTAGGCAGCATCTCTAGGGAGAGGTACAGTTGACGTTTCGGGCCGGGCTGAAACCCTTTGTCAGGACTAACTGAAGGAAGAGCTAGTAAGAGATTTGAAAGTGGGAGGGGGAGGGGGAGATCCAAAATGATGGGAGAAGACAGGAGGGGGAGGGATGGAGCCAAGAGCTGGACAGGTGATTGGCAAAAAGGATATGAGAGGATCATGGGACAGGAGGCCCAGGGAGAAAGAAAAGGTGGGGGGAACCCAGAGGATGGGCAAGGGGTATAGTCAGAGGGACAGAGGGAGAAAAAGGAGAGTGAGAGAAAGAATGTGTGTATAAAAATAAATAACGGATGGGGTACGAGGGGGAGGTGGGGCATTAGCGGAAGTTGGAGAAGTCGATGTTCATGCCATCAGGTTGGAGGCTACCCAGACGGAATATAAGGTGTTGTTCCTCCAACCTGAGTGTGGCTTCATCTTTACAGTAGTGGAGGCCGTGGATAGACATGTCAGAATGGGAATGGGATGTGGAACTAAAATGTGTGGCCACTGGGAGATCCTGCTTTCTCTGGCGGACAGAGCGTAGGTGTTCAGTAAAGCGGTCTCCCAGCCTGCGTCGGATCTCGCCAATATATAGTAGGCCACATTGGGAGCTCCGGACACAGTATATCACCCCAGCCAACTCACAGGTAAAGTGTCACCTCCCCTGGAAGGACTGTCTGGGGCCCTGAATGGCGGTAAGGGAGGAAGTGTAAGGGCATGTGTAGCACTTGTTCTGCTTACAAGGTCTTTATGTGCTGCTATTGTGACTCCCGTCTCCCCTTCCCCCACCACCACTCTGCTGAACACCTACGCTCTGTGCGATTTAAGCATAGTGTGGTATCTAATGGCTACTCAAGTGCACATGACTGATGGTACTTAGGACCTGTTTGGCAATGATCTACTGCCCCATTTAAGCATCATAATGTCCCAAAAAAAGCAAAGTGAATCCCAGCAATTTTCAAAATTAGTGTTTGTTCTTTAAGAATTGTCCCAAATAATTGGCTGTCACAATTAACCAATGGCTCAATTCACTGGAATCCACTGTATACATTTATCTAGATGTTGTATTTTTCTGTTATTTTTAAAAGATGAAGAATAGTTATGTTTATATAGCATTTTATCTGATTGTCAGAACATACCACCAAGCACTTCATAGCCAAGTCTTCTGAAGTGCAATTGTTACTTTTAAATAAACAAACACATCAGCCAAAATATGCAAAATTAAGCTATTCAAATAGAAACTAAGTATAAATGACTTATGAATTTGGTGATATTGTTTGGGTTAGGTCAAGATATAAAAATATGTTCTGCATTCTTTGAATAGCACCATTTTTTCATGTTTGCCTTAAAGCAGCATGGTTTAATATCTCAACTAAGTGTGGCCCCCCCCCCCCCCCCGGCCACCCTCGGTCGCTCAGCTCGCTGTCGTCTGGGGAAACAGCCCTCGGCCCCGGCAAACTGGGTAATTCGTTTATGTGGATGCTGTGTGATGTACCCCACACCGCCCAAATAACAGACAATACACCAGATGCAATTAAATGATTTACAGTTTTTAGATATTACTGGAACTATATAATTAAGAGAGAATAAAATATAAAAGGAAAATAAAAGGCGCCACACTTATCAAAGTCCAATCTCTTCGTGCACTAACAGTTGGAGCTCAAGGACCTTCTTCTTCACCCTGCGACCCCTCGGACCACCTCGACCAGCTGCCTGGGACCACCAACGGTGGTCGACCAGACGCTCCACACGAGGCCGTCTCCGTCTCCTCACCAAACGCCCTCCTCGGGGTCCGACCCCGTTAGCGGACATCACAGCACCTCGTCCATCCTCTGTCTCGCTCTCCCGCCTTCTTCCCCAAAACCCGGCGCATACAGTATCTTCAAATACACCAAAAACATAACAACTATCCCAACTGGTTAATAACATATTTCTTATCACACTCTAAACCAAAACAAGCTGCTAGCGCAAACTTTCTCAGCGTTTAACCCAACAAAGCCGCATTCCCCAGATTAACATAACAAAGAAGCCATTTTAATTAGCCTACACAGTAACATAAAAGACGAAACCCCCTTACATAAGAAACAGCATCTGCAGATATCCAAGAATTGTGTTATACTGCACCAGTGAATGGTATGCTAGAGTAATTCAAAAGTTCAAAGTAAGTTTATTACTGAAGTATATACAGTGGCATGCATAAGTTTGGGCACCCCGGTCAAAAATTCTGTTACTGTGAATAGCTAAGTGAATAAAAGATGACCTGATTTCCAAAAGGCATAAAGTCAAAGGAGCACAGAAGTCTTGGTGACTGAGGTTCAGAGCAGTAGAGGAATTTGAAAATACAGATGAACTGAATAGAAAAATTATCCCTTCAACACCAGGATAGGATTAATCAAACTCTAAACATTCTCCTCAGCCAAGAGCAGGAGTAGCTTCAACTATGTGTGGGTAGCGTAGAAAGCTGTTGCAGTTATGGATCGCATAGAAGACTGTCATAGGTTACAATGGGACATTGACAGGATGCAGAGCTGGGCTGAGAAGTGGTTCATGGAGTTCAGATAAGTAAAGTGTGAAGTAATTCACTTTGGAAGGTCGAATTTGAAGGTAGAATACATTTAATGGCATGATTCTTAGTGTGGAGGAACAGAGTGATCTTGGGGTCCACTACTATGGATCCTTCTAAGTTGTTGTGCAAATTGATAGGATGTCTTCATTAATCAGGCAATGGAATTCAAGTTCCATAAGGTAATGTGGCAGTTCTATAGAACCTGGCTAGACCACACTTGGAATATTGTGTTCAGTTCTGGTCACCTCATTAAAGGAAGGATGAAGAAGCTTTAGAGAGGGTGCTGAGAAGATATGCCAGGATTCTGCCTTGATTGAAGAGCATGTCTTATAAGGATAGGTTGAGCGAGCTAGGACTTTTCTCTTCAGAGCGAAGGAGGATGGGAGGTGACTTGATAGAGGTGTAGAAGATAAGAGGCATAGATCAATTGGATAGCCAAAGACCTTTTTCAGGGTGGAAATACTGAGGCATAATTAATTGAAGGAAAGTGTAGAAGTCCAGTGGCATGCAAAAGTTTGGGCACCCCGGTCAAAATTTCTGTTACTGTGAATAGCTAAGTGAGTAATAGATGACCTGATTTCCAAAAGGCATAAAGTTAAAGATAACACATTTCTTTAATATTTTAAGAAAGATTACTTTTTTATTTCCATCTTTTACAGTTTAAAAAATAACAAAAGAGGAAAAGGGCCCGAACCAAAAGTTTGGGCACACTGCATGGTCAGTACTTAGTAACACCCCCTTTGGCAAGTATCACAGCTTGCAGATGCTTTCGCCAGCTAAGAGTTTTTCACTTATTACTTGGGGGATTTTTGCCCATTCTTCTTTGCAAAAGGCTTCTAGTTCTGTGAGATTATTGGGCTGTCTTGCATGCACTGCTCTTTTGAGGTCTATCCACAGACTTTCAATAATGTTTAGGTCAGGGGACTGTGAGGGCCATGAAACCTTCAGTTTAAGCCTCTTGAGGTAGTCTATTGCATTATCCTGTTGGAGAAGCCATCCTCTTTTCACCTTTTGCTTTTTTACAGATGGTGTGATGTTTGCTTCCAGAATTTGCTGGTGTTTAATTGAATTCATTCGTCCTTCTACCAGTGAAATGTTCCCCATACCACTGGCTGCAACACAAGCCCAAAGCGTGATCGATCCACCACCCGTGCTTAACAGTTGGAGAGGTGTTCTTTTCATGAAATTCTGCACCCTTTTTTTCTCCAAACATACCCCTGCTCATTGCAGCCAAAAATGAATGCATCAGGCTTGTTTAGGTGTTCCTTTGCAAACTTCTGACGCTGAATTTTGTGGTGAGGATGCAGGAAAGGTTTTCTTATGATGACTCTTCCATGAAGGTCATATTTGTGCAGGTGTCGCTGCACAGTAGAACAGTGCACTACTACTCCAGAATTTGCTAAATCTTCCTGAAGGTCTTTTGCAGTCAAATGGGGGTTTTGATTTGCTTTTCTAGCAGTCCTACGAGCAGTTCTCTCGGAAAGTTTTCTTGGTCTTCCAGACCTCAACTTGACCTCTACCGTTCCTGTTAACTGCCATTTCTTAATTACGAACTGAGGAAACGGCTACCTGAAAGCGCTTTGCTATCTTCTTATAGCCTTCTCCTGCTTTGTGGGCATCATTTATTTTAATTTTCAGAGTGCTAGGCAGCTGATTAGAGGAGCCCATGGCTGCTGATTTTTGGAACAAGGTTTGAGGAGTCAGGGTATTTATAAAGCTTTGAAATTTGCATCGACTGGCCTTTCCAATGATGATTGTGAAGAAGCCATAGCCCTAACAAGCTAATTAAGGTCTGAGACCTTGGTAAAAGTTATCTGAGAGCTCAAATCCCTTGGGGTGCCCAAACTTTTGCATGGTGCTCCTTTCCTTTTTTTCACTCTAAAATTGTACAAAACAATAATAATACACTCACCTTGCTTAAAATGTTGAAAAGAATGGTTCATTTTTAACTTTATGACTTTTGGAGATCAGTTCATCTTCTACTCACTTAACCATTCACAGTAATAGAAATTTTGACCAGGGTTGCCCAAACTTTTGCATGCCACTGTATATGTTATCATATGCTCCCTTGAGGCAGGCATTTAAAGGGAAAAATAAATATAATAGAATTTTGCATAAAACTATACATGAACAGACAAACAACCAATGTACAAAAGAAAGCAAACTGCAAATAAAATATAATTCTGAGAAAGTGAGTTGTAAAGGGTCCTTGAAATAGAGTCTGTAACTTGTAGAATCAGAGTAGGCTTGTAACCCAGAACTATCAGACAAACTTATATCTTTTTTGTTTGTTTTTTGTCCCCTTAAAGCTGGAGGAATTTGTCTTTCAGCTATCATGATCAACTGAGTGCAGTTCATTTCAGTATTTTTAACATAGATCAAAACTGTTTAGAAGCACTTAGAGAAGTAATATTTTTAAAAAATCTACGCTGTCAAATGAGCAGAATCTTTGTGCAAATTGCAATGTATTAGTTTTCTATATCTTTTTCCCTTATTTATTTTGAATGCTTTGAGTTTATCGCAGCCATTTGTTGCTTAGTATTCCATTCTTCCATAATTTTTAAGACCTTAAATCTTTGCACTTGTTTGTATTGGAATTATGTGTTTTGGCATTGCAGGTGCCATGATGGTAGACATCCAAGAGAAAAGTGAGTTAATTGTATTGCAAAGCCAACCAAATTTATTGTTATCTTGCACTGTCCCATTTAGCAGTTGTCTTTTCAGTTAATGAAAATTCTCTCTCCCGAAAATGTTGCCGAACTTACTGGAAGTTTCCAGCAATTTTTCATTTAATTTGCTCATGCCTGTTGTAGTACAGTGACAGTATTCAAAGCTTAATAGCCAACATGGCATCTGAATGTTTATGCCAATTGGCATGTTCTTGTGTTCTTGTGATCTTGCATGACCAAACTACCTTTTTTCTACCTCATTGTTGTAACTATGAGCAAAGTCACTGGAGAGACACTGAAGCTAAAGGATATTAAAATATGTATTTGACAAAAATGAGCAGCAGGTATCACATTGTGACACTCTTGGAAGAAGAGGCCTGCTTGACCCAATGTTACATGACATTTTCATATGCTAAAGATCAAGGGTAACAGCAGGACAATTCTACAGTTACAATGTATCAACAATGTTTCCTTTGAATTACATATAGTTTTCAAACACCACTTCCCTTGCACCTACATCCTAGGTACCCAAAATGAATGCTAATCCCCACTGACTCTACGCCACTGATTCCTTGTGCATATGCAGGCATCTGAGGTACAGCTCCAGGAAACCCACTGTTCTGAGCTGTGTTTTAAATTCAATCTACAATCCACATTCAAATCTGAAGCATGGCTGCTGTTGAACATAATATTTGCTATATACCCTAACTTCAGAATACACCCTAACACTCATTTTCCAAGATATTAACCAGGTATCTTTGAATGCTGTATTCTATGTGTATCGTCAGAACTACATAATCTTTGATTTCATTGCATTTTTTTCGCTTGTTTTCTCTTAAAATGCGCAATGTTCATGGGGGCAAAGTTGTTAGAAACACAGGTATAATACTGTTGGCATGATAGTATGCTGATATGTGTCATTTATTGATCCCAATTTTAGAATAACTATAGGTGCCACAGCAGTGTAGCTATTACAGCTTGGGGTGGTCCGGAGTTCGGAGTTCAATTCTGGCACTGTTCTGTAAGGGGTCTCTGTACATTCTCAACGTGGAATGCATGGGTTTTCCTCGGGTGCTGCAGTTTCCTCCCACAGTCCAAAGGCATATTGGGTAGCTTAATTAGTCATTGTAAATTGTCCTGTGATTAACTTGGGTTTAATCATGGTTGTAGTATTGCTGGGACAGTGTGGTTCGGAAGGGCCTATTCTGCGCTATATTGCTAAATAAAAATAAAATAAATAATACATCCCGAAAGGAAATTGAGTCCATGAAATCCATCCTTTCGCAGATAACCAGCTATTCCCGTATCACCAATTATTTTGTGAAGATTCAAAAATGGTCTGTCCTTAGCAGTCCAAAAGTAGGCACAATTGTGTTTTTGTAATGATAAATATAGCCAAAAGCGACTGCTTGTGAGGAACATTAATTACATGATAATTTCTGTACTCATAACTATTTGTACCATATGCTGTAGCTCTATGGTTGTAATCAAAAAAAAACACTCTCAAAAGAATTACAGGCTGTGATTATATTTAGATTCCTTCTAATTGCAAAGATGTGAGAGGTAAGCCAAGGATACTAATAGAATCCCTTTAGGAGCAGATCTGTCCTGTGTTTTCTGTCTCCCTTTTGAAGACTATGTAAGGTACATTTAGGGCAGAAATATTTGTGTTATTGTTGGAGTAGGTGAGATAATAGAAGCACGAGGAATACTGCAGATGCTGGAAATTTTTGACGTGTGTTGCTTGAGATAACAGAAGATTAGATTGGAGTGTGGCCTTTATCTAAGAAAGACAAGCGAAGGAACTACAGTCCTATGAGCCTAAGAGACAGGATCTACCTGAATTTGAAAGGGCAAGGGGTGCTTTGGGGTAGTCAGCATGGCTTATGTGCATGGAAAATCATTACATCATTTCTCACAGCATTCAATTTTTTGAAGAGATGACTAAAAGGATTGAGGTTTCATGGCAATAGATATTAACTACATGGCTCTGAGCAAGGCCTTTGACAAGGTCCAGCATAGTTACTTATTCTAGAAGGTTATATCACCTGTGATCCTGAGTGAACTAGCCAATTGGTGGGAGAAATCTGAGGATAGTAGTGGAGGAACACACATCAAAGTTACTGGTGAACGCAGCAGGCCAGGCAGCATCTCTAGGAAGAGGTGCAGTCGACGTTTCAGGCCGAGACCCTTCGTCAGGACTAACTGAAGGAGGAGTGACTTCAGTTAGTTCTAACGAAGGGTCTCGGCCTGAAACGTCGACTGCACCTCTTCCTAGAGATGCTGCCTGGCCTGCTGCGTTCACCAGAAACTTTGATGTGTGTTGCTTGAATTTCCAGCATCTGCAGAATTTCTGTTGATAGTAGTGGGGGGTTGTTTTTCAGATTAGGGGCCTGCAACCATCAAGGTATTCTTCATTTCCAGTACATGAAGAACAGAAAGATTATAGAGTGAGGGCAGGACCAATCAAGGATAAAAGAGGAAACATATCTGGAGTTGGAAGAGATAGATGAGAAGTCCTTAATAAGTATTTTGCTTCAGTATTCCCTAGTGAGAAGGACCTTTGTGAATGTGAGGACAGTGTAAAACATGCTGATATGCAAGAGCATACCAGGTTAAGAAAGAGCATGTGCTGGAACTTTTAGAAAACCATTAGGATAGATAAGTCCCTGAGACTGGACAGGATATACCCTAGGTTACTACAGGAAGCAAGGGAAGAGATTCCTACATCCTTTGCGATGATCCTTGTGTCCTCAGCGGCCACACAAGTTGTACTAGAAGATTGGAGGGTAGATATTATTCCTTTGTTCACGAAAGGTACTAGGGATAGTCTGGGAATCATAGAGTCTTAAGTCAGTGATGGGCAAATTATTGGAGAGGTTTCTTAGCAACAGAATTTACAAGCATTTGGAGAAGCATAGGCTGATTAGGGTCAGTCAGCATAACTTTGTGAGGGCAGTTTGTGCCTCATGAGGCTAATTGAATTCTTTGAGGAAGTGACAAAATAAATTGATGAAGACAACAAACTTTGCAAATACAAAAAGAAGTAATAATAATAAATAAATAAATAAGCAATAAATATCCAGAACATGAGATGAAGGGTCCTTGAAAGTTAGTCCATAGGTTGTGAGAGCATTTCAGAGATGGGGCAAGTGAATTTGAGTGAAGTTATCCTCTTTGTTTCAAGAGCCCAATGGTGGAAGGGTAATAATTGTTCCTGAACCTGGTGGTGTGAGCCCCGAGGCTCCTGTACAACCTTCCTGATGGAGCAATGAGCATGACCTGGGTGGTGGGGGTCCCTGAAGATGGATGCTGTTTTCCTGTGATAATGCTCTGTGTAGATGTGCTCAATGGTGGAGACGGCTTTACCTGTGATGGACTGGATCCTATCCACCACTTTTCGTAGGATTTTCTGTTCAAGGGCATTGCTGTTTCCATACCAGACTGTGATGCAGCCAGTCAATATACTCTCCACCACACATCTGTAGAAGTTTGTCAAAGTTTTAGATGTCATGCTGAATCTTCGCAAACTCCTAAGGAAGCAGAGGTGTTGCCATGCTTTCTTCACAATTGCATTTACATGTTGAATCTAGGACCATAGTGTGTATGTGGAATAAGTTGCCAAAGGAAGTGGTAGATGCAGGTACAATTACAATGTTTAAAAAACATTTAGATTGGGACATGGATGGGAAAAACTTAGAGGAATTATGGACCAAACAAGGACAAATGAGCCTAGTTCTGGTAGATAATTTAGCATGGGCAAATTGGACCAAAGGGCATGTTTCCTTGTTGCATAACTCTGATTACTGATTTGTTTGCAGGGCACACACAGTCTAGCCACTGGTACAATTAAGTAAGATCTCTGGAGCACCATTTGTGCAAGAACATTTTTTCTATATATTTGGTATTATAAGATTGAGTAGTAAACTGTGCTGCAATTTATTCTAATGTCAATATTTAAACAATCTCTTCAAAAGATGCACATTGTACCTGACAATTCTACACCACTCAAAGATTCCTAGATTTCAGACAGAGTGGTTGTAATTTTAAAAATCTTGTTGACCTGCATTAAAGTATTCAAACTGGGTTGCTACCTCTGAGTGTTTCAAGAAACCTTAGTGGGTGATGGCACTGGTGTGTGTGTGTGTGTGGTCTGAGATCATCCAATGGAATATGATGGACCATTTGGATTTTTATTGTTATGTTCTTCTTTCATGCCTCTCTAAGTCTTGCCTATAAATTTACTTAGCACTTCTCTTATGAAAAACAATGTTTTTCAGGAGGAACATGATTTTGCTGGATTCCAGGAGGAATTCCGCAACTCTGAAATTCGACTGGGCATTTGTTTCTTTTTATCAGTTGTGCCAAATATGCAGGTTAGTAATAGGACAGATCTTTCACCTCAGAGTAGGTCTTTCACCTCACAATACCTGCAGAAGTCCCAGTTTTCAGCTGTAGCACTGCTGTAATTTGGTAGTAGAATCTTTCAGCTTGCCCAGTGTGCAACCACGTACCCCTCTGCAGGTTTGATTGACACCTGGTTATAGATAATGGGGTAGCACAAACTTCCCCAGATTTTACTTCGCACAGAGCAGTGTGATATTCACACATCTCCCCATCAGGTTAATCAGCACCATCTTCCACAGATTTCATCTCAGTCTGGAACACCTCTTGAGCGTGTGCTGGGTTAAATTGGTGCAGAGACAGTTGTTGCATTCAAGCAAATGGGAGACATTGGCTTCTGGGTGAGTGTTATATAATTCTGTTTTCATTGTTTCTTGTTGGTTTTAAGAATTTCAATTGATCTTAATATGTGGGTGTGCAATATTTTTATTCTTTTTTACATATCCTTAACATATGTGAATGTGAAAGCCATTCATCAACATATATTGCCCCAACTACTCCAAGGGCTTTGACAACCCACGAATCTCACCGTGCAGCCACACTGGCTGTCAAAGCAGTCCTTCGACTGTAGTTGACTCCCTGCACTTAGAAACAAGCTGTACCAACAACACTTTCCTGATGAAATTGCTTCTATGTCTGGTTTATAACCATATAACAATTACAGCATGGAAACAGGCCATCTCGCCCCTTCTAGTCCGTGCCGAACGCTTACTCTCATCTAGTTCCACCGACCTGCACTCCCGTAACCCTCCATTCCTTTCCTGTCCATATAGCTATCCAATTTAACTTTAAGTGACAATATCGAACCTGCCTCAACCACTTCTGCTGGAAGCACGTTTCACACAGCTACCACTCTCTGAGTAAAGAAAATTCCCCCTCATGTTACCCATAAACTTTTCCCTTTAACTCTCAGCTCATGTCCTCTTATTTGAATCTCCCCCACTCTCAGTGGAAAAGCTGATCTATGTCAACTCTATCTATCCCCCTCATAATTTTAAATACCTCTATCAAGTCCCCCCTCAACCTTCTACTCTCCAAAGAATAAAGACCCAACTTGTTCAACCTTTCTCTGTAACTTAGGTGATGAAGCCCAGGTAATAATCTAGTAAATCTTCTCTGTACTCTCTCTATTTTGTTGACATCTTTCCTATAATTCGGTGACCAGAACTGTACACAATACTCCAAATTTGGCCTTACCAATGCCTTGTACAATTTTAACGTTACATCCCAACTCCTATACTCAATGCTCTGATTTATAAAGGCCAGCATACCAAAAGCTTTCTTCACCACCCTATCCACATGAGATTTCACCTTCAGGGAACTATGCACCATTATTCCTAGATCCCTCTGTTCTACTGCATTCTTCAATGCCCTACCATTTACCATGTATGTCCTATTTTGATTAGTCCTACCAAAATGTAGCACCTCACATTTATCAGCATTAAACTCCATCTGCCATTTTTCAGCCCACTCTTCTAACTGGCCTAAATCTCTCTGCAAGCTTTGAAAACCTACTTCATTATCCACAGCTCTACCTATCTTAGTACCATCTGCATACTTACTAATCCAATTTACCACCCGATCATCCAGATCATTAATGTATATGACAAACAACTTTGGACCCAGTACAGATCCCTGAGGCGCTCCACTAGTCACCGGCCTCCAATCTGACAAAGAGTTATCCATCACTACTCTCTGGCGTCTCCCATCCAGCCACTGCTGAATGCATTTTACTACTTCAATATTAATGCCTAATGATTGAACCTTCCTAACTAACCTTCCATGTGGAACCTTGTCAAAGGCCCTACTGAAGTCCATATAGACAACATCCAATGCTTTACCCTCGTCAACTTTCCTAGTAACCTCTTCAAAAAATTCAATAAGATTTGTCAAATATGATCTTCTACACACAAATCCATGTTGACTGTTCTTAATCAGACCCTGTCTATCCAGATAATTATATATACCATCTCTAAGAATACTTTCCATCAATTTACCCACGTCAAACTCACAGGCCGATAATTGCTAGGTTTACTCTTAGAACCCTTTTTAAATAATGGAACAACATGAGCAATACGCCAATCCTCCGTTACCATCCCCGTTTCTAATGGCATTTCAAATATTTCTGTCAGAGCCCCTGCTATTTCTACACTAACTTCCCTCAAGGTCCTAGGGAATATCCTGTCAGGACCCGGAGACTTATCCACTTTTATATTCCTTAAAAGCGCCAGTACTTCCTCTTCTTTAATCATCATAGTTTCCATAGCTTCCCTACCTGTTTCCCTTACCTTACACAATTCAATATCCTTCTCCTTAGTGAATACCGAAGAAAAGAAATTGTTCAAAATGTCCCCCATCTCTTTTGGCTCCACACATAGCTGTCCACTCTGATTTTCTAAGGGACCAATTTTATCCCTCACTATCCTTTTGCTATTAATATAACTGTAGAAATCCTTTGGATTTATTTTCACCTTAAAGCAACCTCGTATCCTCTTTTATCTTTTCTAATTTCTTAAGATTCTTTTTACATTCTTTATATTCCTCGAGCACCTCATTTACTCCATGCTGCCTATATTTATTGTAGATATCTCTCTTTTTCCAAACCAAGTTTCCAATATCCCTTAAAAACCATGGCTCTCTCAAACTTTTAACCTTTCCTTTCAACCTAACAGGAACATAAAGATCCTGTACCCTCAAAATTTCACCTTTAAATGACCTCCATTTCTCTATTACATCCTTCCCATAAAACAAATTGTCCCAATCCACTCCTTCTAAATCCTTTCGCATCTCCTTAAAGTTAGCCTTCCTCCAATCAAAAATCTCAACCCTGCTTCCAGACCTATCCTTCTCCATAATTGTATTGAAACTAATGGCATTGTGATCACTGGACCCGAAGTGCTCCCCAACACAAACCTCTGTCACCTGACCTATCTCATTCCCTAACAGGAGATCCAGTACTGCCCCTTCTCTACTTGGTACCTCTATATATTGCTACAAAAAACTATCCTGCACACATTTTATAAACTCCAAACCATCCAGCCCTTTTACAGTATGGGCTTCCCAGTCTATATGTGGAAAAATTAAAATCTCCCACAATTACAACCTAGTGCTTTCTACAAATATCTGCTATCTCCTTAAAAATTTGCTCCTCCAATTCTCGCTTCCCATTCGGTGGTCTATAATACAGCCCTATAAGTGCTACTACACCTTTCCTATTCCTCAATCCCACCCAAATAGCTTACTTAGACGAGCCCTCTAATCTATCCTGCCAGAGCACCGCTGTAATATTTTCTCTGACAAGCAATGCAACCCCTCCCCCTCTTGTCCCTCCGATTCTATCACACCTGAAGCAATGAAATTTAGGGATATTTAGTTGCCAATCACACCCCTCCTGTAACCATGTTTCACTAATAGCTACCACATCATAGTTCCAGGTATCAATCCATGCTTTAAGCTCATCCACCTTTCTTATAATGCTCCTAGCATTAAAATAAATGCATTTAAAAAATTTTCCACCTCTTACTCGCTGTTTATCACTAATGATGCAAACAACTTTACTATTTTCTTTTTCTTCTTTCTCCCCTACATCTGTTCCTACACTCTGGTTCCCCTCCTCCCTTGTATCTAGTTTAAATCCACTGGAGCCTCTCTAGCAAACCTACCTGCAAGAATATTTGTCCCCCTCCAGTTCAGATGTAAACCGTCCCGCCGGAACAGGTTCCACCTTCCCTGGAAAACTGCCCAATTATCTATAAACCTGAAGCCCTCCCTCCTGCACCATGTCTTATCCACGTGTTGATCTGTGCTATCTTACTATTTCTATACCCGCCTGCACGTGGCACTGGTAGCAATCCTGAGATTACTATCCTGGAGCTCCTGTCCTTTAACTTGGCGCCTAACTCCCTAAACTCACCTTTCAGGACCTTCTCACTCTTCCTACCCACTTCATTGGTCCTTACATGGACCACGACATCCGGCTGCTCACCCTCCCTTTTGAGAATACTGAGAACTCGATCTGAGATATCACGGACCTTGGCACCAGGGAGGCAACAGACCATCCGGGATTCTCGATCTCTTCCACAGAACCTCTTACCTGTCCCCTTAACTATCGAACCCCCTATCACTACTGCTCTCCTCTTTTCCCTCCTTCCCTTCTGAGCTGAGGGGCCCATCTTGGTGCCAGAGAGGCAACCACCGTGACTTGTCTCTGGTAGGTCGTCCCCATCAACAGTATCCAAAATTATATATTTATTATTGGTGGAAATGGCCACAGGGGTGCTCTGCTCATTCTGTCTGTTACCCTTCCTTCTCCTGACAGTCACCCAGCTACCTATCTCCTGACTCTTAGGGGTGACTATCTCTCTGTAACTCTTGTTTATTTCTGTCTCTGCCTCCCGAATGATCCGAAGTTCATCCAGTTCCAGCTCTAGTTCCCTACCTCGGTTTGTCAGGAGCTGCAACTGGTTGCACCTTTCACAGGTGTCGTCATCAGAGACAATTGTGCTCGCCCTGACTTCCCACATACTGCAAACGGAGCACTCGACTGTCCTAACTGATGCCTCCATTACCTACTCCTAAGGTAATTAAATTAAATTAAGGAACTTAACCAGCCTTACCTCACTTGGAGTAAAGCTGGTCCTCAGTCTCTGCTCGCCAAAGCCTTCCTACTCTGTCTCCCACTACTCCATCACCCGCTACAAACAATGGTTTGGTAGACTTTGATTTTTAGATCATTTATCTGCTTAATTATCTGCAACTGTTTGTATTCTAATTTTGCAAAGAATACTTTTATTTAAACTTGGATGGATTAAAGTTATTTTGGTGGCTGCTTATATAATACTGAGTAGTAATTCACATCTTAGTGAAAGATTCTGCATTTAGCTCTTTTAAATAAAGCAAGACTTGTATATCATTTATTTTCCTTAATTTTCAAGGTTACATCTCCTATATTTTCACTGTTCTATGGAGTGGGCGATCGGTGGGAAAGGAAGAATGGCAATATGTTCAGCACAGACTAGAAGGGCCGAGATGGCCTGTTTCCGTGCTGTAATTCTTATATGGTTATATAATATTGCAAATGATTATTCTAAGAAAGAAATTTAGATTGCAAGGAGGCTTTGAGACAACCAGTTTTGCCTGTTTCTGAAATACGAGGGGTGATTGATAAGTTCGTGGCCTAAAGTAGAAGGAATCAATTTTAGAAAAACTTAGCTCATTTATTTTTCCACATAATCCCCTCCTACATTTACACACTTAATCCAGCGTTTGTGGGGCATACAGATTTCTTCTTTGTAGAAGTAGTCCACAGCATGGGTGATTGATAAGTTTGTGACCTAAGGCAGAAGGAGATGAGTTATTAGCTTCAAACTTTCTGCATAATCACTCAAAAAGTTGAACTGTACGTGCATGTAACGACAGCGTCTTGGACCTCCAGGTGGTCCACAGCAGGGGTGATTAATAAGTTTGTGGCCTAAGGTAGAAGGAGATGAGTTATACAACTCTCGTTACATGCACATGCTGTTCAATTCTTTGAGTGAAAATGCAGAAAGATTGAAGTTAATAACTCATCTCCTTCTACCTTAGGCCACGAACTTATCAATCACCCCTGCTGTGAACCATTTTCTGGAGGTCCAAGACACTGACTTCTACAAAGAAGGGATCCATATGCTCCACGACCGCTGGACTAACTGTAAATGTAGGAAAAATAAATGTGCTAGGTTTTCTAAAATTGACTGGTTCTACCTTAGGCCACGAACTTATCAATCACCGCTCGTATGTTGCAATTATAAGCTCTGGAGGGTGCCAAGCTGCAACCTCTATTGAGATTGTGTCTTAGTTTTAGTTGTTTTTTTAGCTTTATTTTGGGTTTGGTATGTTCGGAGTTTGAGGCCTGATGTTCAGTGACTGATGGGTCTTGCAGTTGATGCTAAGGATCAATTGGTCAGGGGTCGATTCAGGGCCCCGGCCAGTGAGCTTTAACATCCGTGTCTGAGAATCTCTTTGAGTTCATTGGCTTAGCCGAAGGCTCAATGTCTGTGTTTCCACATCTGAATCCAAGTTTGAATCTGGGTCGCTGGAAGCTGGAGGCCAAAGAATCCAGACTGTCTTGGGGTTAGAGGACTGTATATGTGCGTAGCTGGGAGGGAGGCCCAGGGGCTTGTTTTACTTTGTTGTTTTATTGCTTGTTGTGTTCTGCATTTTTCTGCTGAGCACTGTGGCATGCTGTGTTGGTGCCAGAATGTGTGGTGACTCTTGCGTGCTCCCCCCACCAGCACATCTTGGGTGTGTTGGTCTTTAACACAAAAATGAGGCATTTTACTGTGTTTCGATAAACACATAATAAATAAACTTGAATCTTGAATAACTACCAGGGCTTGTTTTTGATTGTGAAAATGTAGAAAAAATTGGAAAGAAAACAATATAAAATGACTTTTTGTTGGAGCCTTCTTTACACAGACCTGGCACTTGTCAATTAAGAAATTGCTTGTATTTGTTTTGGCTGAGAAAGTCTTTCTGATCAAATAGCTGCAATTTAGGTTGACATCCAAAGATGGCATTGCATCCATATACAGTTTTTATAAGTCAATCCTTGTTTTGGTTTGTGTTACCATGCATGATTGATGGAATTGTTTATCTATGTAGGCTTTTCTGAATTACTATCATTTAAGCTAATGTAATTTTCATTTGGTAACTCCTCAATATTTAGGAGGCCAAAATGGGTAACTTGAGTTTCTGGGATTAGGAAATAAATACTATATGGAAAACAGTAAGCTTCACATCACAACAGTAATGCCCTGGTTTAGCAGCACTGACAGTGCTGCAGAGGTTTACAATGATAGTGGCCTGGCTTGAAAACCATGAAAAAAATCAGCATAATGATGCTAATGCATGAATGCAATGTGGCCCTGTACTTCTGATGACTTAGGCAATTGCAGATTAAATAGGTTTTTCCTAAATCTGCAGATATCATGTCTCCACACAATTTTCAAATTAATGCCAACTGTCTTGCAGTACTTGGAGCAATACTCAAGCATACAAGTGAAAGAAAAGGTAAATAAGTAAGAGGCTTGTAGAACAGAAGCATTGGAACTACTGGTGAGCCTAATGTAGACTCTAGTGACTCGATTTAAAGGTTTTAACTAAATAAATTCTGCTCAGGCAAGCATTTCACTTTTTATTCTTGAAATGCTTAACAGTAAATTATGTTTTATAACTGTACTGATGTAAAACAGAGAAGGAGCACATTTCATTGGTGAGATTAGATGCAGCCAGGCTGACTGTCTCTGGAGTCTTGATTTCCTTACAGCATGGGCCACCCCTAATACATTGTTTGCTATTAGGTGCTCTTTAAGGTCTTGAATTACAAGACCAATTGATCCCTCTGACCTAGTTTAAAGCCTTCATCATGGCAATGGGAACCTAAGCTTAAATGTATACATGCAGAAGATCATACAACCACAACTGGGCTGTTGTCCTTTGAGACACTTTATAATGTTAGACTTAACGCCCTCCAGTGGATCTTTGAAGTTTTATAGCATCCTTTTTAGTGTTGAAAGGAAATCACAGAAGATAGCTCACAAAGCCATCCTAAAATACTAGAATAAATGAAACCTTATACTTAAACTAATGTTTTAATGGCTGCAGAAAAGTAATGTAGTAATGTAAAAGTAAAAAATCAGTATTATCAGGAGATAAAAAACATGTAACTTTAGAAATACTGTTGATCTTGTAACCTATGATATATTTATAAATTCTTCTTTCGTCCTTTAGATCTAAATAATCCTTTAGATGAAAATTATTGGTTTTCTGATGTTCTGTTTGATAGTTTATGTCAGTGAGTATTTTTTTTGAACTGGATGGGCACAGTTATGTATCTAGCAGATTTGCAGCCTCATAACCCAAGCAATGTGAATTCAATCCTGACTTCTTTGTGGAGTTTGAATGTTCTCCCAGTGACCACATAGTTTTCTCTGGGTGCTGCAGTTTACTCATAAATGTCATTGACATGTGGATCAGCAGGCTAATGGACCACAGTAAACTGTTCAAAGTAAGTTTATTATTAAAGTGCATATATGTCACTATATACTGCACTGATGGTAATTTTCTTGTAGGCATTCACAGTAGAAAAAAATACAATAAAATCAATGATTTAGAAATTGCCACTGCAAATTGCCCCTAATGTGTAGGTGAGTTTTAAAACCTCGAGAAGTTGATGGGATTGTGGAAGAATAGGTACAATGAAAAATTATTGAAGAATGAGACTGCTCTATGGGCCAGGATAGATTTGAAAGGCCAAATGGCATATTGTAATGAAATACGAATCCTTAAAGACATCAACTGCATAAATCAAGCAATTTAGATCATTTAAACATTTGCCCAGATGTAACCTGTTAATTTATTATGGGAGCATTTGGTATCTTAAATCAGTTGACACAGTCTTACTATCTTACAGCTTGTGGATAACTTCTGTTTTAGGTAGACAATTAATCTATTATTTTTGGGACTTGAGAGTAATGTTTTATTATTACTTTGCCTGCTTTACATGTTAAGGGTTCTGCAGTTTGTAGCCTTATAAACAACTCACCTTTATAGAGTCAAGGGAGAATTGCAATTTTGGAATCAGAATACCACTTCTGGTTAAAGAACATGCAGAACTAATTTTTTGGGTAAGTCTTTGTGGATGTCAAATGATTTAAGTGTTTTTGTTCTTTCTAAGATCACTCTACTGTGTAATATAGCTATATGGTTAATGATTACATTAATTTAATTAACCAAATGCGTGTATTACACAGTAGACTGATCTTAAAACGAAATAGATCAGAATCACTTGATGGAATGCAAGCCTCCTGCAGGGGTTCAGTTTGTATTTCTAAATCTTGATTTGCATCAAGTTTAAAAAAAAGTTATCTTAATAGTTTATAATATAGAGAAATTAGATATATCTGGGCAAATTGAGGGATAAGCAGTTCATTTTCTTGCATAATTGTTATATGGTTATATGGTTATAATTACCTTGCTGTTTTCTGGGTCATTCTTCAGCTTCTGTTTTCAGTCACTGGACTTTAGAAGTTATCTATTGAGTTTAAAATGATTTGGAACATACTGAAAAGGATGTCTAATGCCATTTAGTTCATTGTCCTTTTTCCGTGTTTTCTCTCTGTTTTTCTTACCTTGGCATAAATGACTCAGACAATTAAAGCATTTGAAACCCTAAATTTTCATACTTTTTTTCAGATTGGAAGTATAATTGGCATCATGACATTAAGCAAAATTGATTTGCAACGAAGACACAAATTTACTACAGGATAGAATGCCACAATCATGACAAGGTGACACTGGGGTACATTGTGGTGCAATGTTTAAGTTACTGTATTAGTAATTCATTAATACCTTTTGGGGATCCATCATTACCAGCCTGCTCTATATGTGACTGACAGCACTTGTGCAATATGATTGTTTCAATTCACGCATTTATTTAAAACAATATTTAATAGGAATTTTAAGAGATTGTTTGTACAAATATGCAGATTTAAATCATTTCTCAACCAGGTGTTTTGGCCATATTCATTGGCAAAGTGCTGTCACTAGCAACCCCACAGCTCCACCAGGTGTTCATTACAGGAAACGCACAGTGACACAAGGCCTTTAAGTGAATTACTTAAACATTTTTAAAAATACAGGTGTCCCCCCGCTTTTCGAACGTTCGCTTTACAAAACCTCACTGTTACGAAAGAGCTACATTAGTACCCTGTTTTCGCTTTCAGAAGGTGTTTTCACTGTTACGAAGAAAGGCAGCGCGCGCCCCGAGCTGCTCTGCCCCGGATTCGGAACGGCATTGCTTAAACACATTGCATTGAGATTGAACAGCCGTTAGCAAGATGAGTTCTAAGGTGTCAGAAAAGCCTGAAAGAGTAAGGGTGTTACACTTAGCGTAAAACTAGACATAATTAAGCGTCTCGATCGTGGTGAGCGAAGCAAGGACAAAGTGAGTTTGGCTTGTGGAAGTTGACGAAGATGGTGTTGAAGAGGTTTTGGCATCCCATGAGCAAGAACTGATAGATGAAGAGCTGATGCAATTGGAAGAGGAAAGGATAACAATCGAGACCGAATGCAGAAAGTGAAGCAACTGCGTGAGATTTTCGCTGCAATGATAAAGTACGACTTTGATTTTGAAAGGGTACATAGGTTTTGGGGATATTTGCGGGGTGGTTTGAGTGCTTACAAACAACTGTATGATAGAAAAATGCGCAAGGCTCAGCAGTCAAGCAAGCCTTCCACATCAGCCACAGCAGACGACGAACCTCGACCTTCAACATCAAGGCAGGCAGTAATAGGAGAAGATGAGCTGCCTGCCCTGATCGATGATGAGATGGCACACCCGTGTCCCACCACCCCAACACCCGGGCTCCGGACAGGTACTGTACCGATTCGCGAAGTACGCAGCGGTAGCCAGCAGACACACAGCACATCGTTAAGAAAAAAGCCGAAATAAACATGCTAATTAATTAGGTGCCACCTAGCACATAATTGTCGGCCCAGATCAGAGGCGATGCAATCGGCAATCGCCTCTGATCTGCGCTGACATTTACGTGCCGGGCAGCACCTAATTAATTAGCATGTTTATTTCGGCTTTTTTCTTAACAATATGCTGTGTGTCTGCTGGCTACCGCTGCATTCTTCGCGGCAATGTACCAGGTCAGGGGCCCGGAGGGTGGGGGCCACTGCACCACCCAGCCTGCGACGACTTAGTCTAACACACCATCATCAGTGTGCTCGGCACTGTTTTCTCAATTCCGGTAAGTGATACTACACGGTACATACATTATTTCTACTTTATAAAGGCTGTGTGTTTTTACGTGTTATTTGGTAGATTTGGCAGCTTCATAGTTTAAAGGTTACTGGAGAGCGCGCTTATGCCAATAGTGCTTGCGTGAGATTTTCTGCCGAGAGCGCTTGCATGAGATTTTCGCTACGGAGATCTGTGCAGGCAATCATAGGGAAGTATTTCTACTTTATATAGGCTGTGTATTTATCATATCATTCCTGCTTTTACTATATGTTACTGTTATTTTAGGTTTTATGTGTTATTTGGCATGATTTGGTAGGTTATTTATGGGTCTGCAAACGCTCACAAAATTATCCCATATAAATAAATGGTAATTGCTTCTTCGCTTTACGACATTTCGGCTTACAAACCATTTCATAGGAGCGCTCTACCTTCGGATGGCAGGGGAAACCTGTAATTGTGCTTTGTAGCTGTCCCTCCCTCTCTATCTCTCAGTAGTGAAAATTATATAGTTTTCAATTATTTCTCAAGAATTGTACTATTTCGTTTTTGTGTTAATTGCAATAAGTATGTTAGAGTGATTTTTTTTTGGGTTTAGGACATATACATTTAACAATTGACTTTGGCTTGACTTTCACATCTGATAATGTATTGTGGATTTAATTTGAAGTGCAGCTCAATGGGTTCCTAAAAGCTGTGATTCCCAGACCAGACAATGCTGATTAAAATTCATTTGGATGTATGTAGTCTCAAAGAAAGTATCGTCCATACATTGTATATATGGAGTCGTCCTTTGAGGTTTGACACATGAAATCTTGAGCCCCACGTTGGGCCCGCAGAACTTTCGACAGGAAGTGTCTCTGTATGATGCCTGTTGTACCTTGTTTTGTTGAATAAAGAAGCTGCTTTGTATCTACCAGTAATTCTCTGGTGACTTCTTTCATGCAACAAGTAGCCTTTTAGCTTTATGCAGAAACAGTCTGAGATTTTGTGATAAGAATGTTACCAGGGCTTTTAGTTTTGAGAAATAAGGCAACATCTTCAAATAATTCCTTTATTTGCAGACATGCAGAAAATTAGTTAGGTTCTGCTAAGTAGATTTATTCTAACTTAAAGCTTCCCAGTTTAGACCCTGCTGTCTAAAAACTGGATTTCACTTGTGTGAACATAGTCACCATATAGAAATACCGGTAGATATGAAGGAGTCTCTTTATTCAACAAATTATCACCAATAACCTGAGAGCCTTTGGATCCCGTAGGCACTGACCCGAGCAGGGCCAAGTATGAGTGAATGCTAATTTTAAAAATGCTCATCCACTTAGACTGCTGAGATCGCTGGCCACACAGTGGGTCACAAGAAGGTATCCCACTGCTGGCATCAAATGTTGTTGCATGAACAAAGTCACCAGAGAGAAATACTGGTAGATATGAAGCAGTCTGTTTATTCAACAAAGTATCACAAAGAAGCTGAAAGCCTTTGGAGTCACGAGAGTGAAGGAGAGGGAGAAGGAGGTCCACACACCATTTCAGCGCAAGAGGTCTGCTTGACTGTAGAACATCTTATATGCTAAAGAGCAAAGAAAAATTCAGAGCAATTCAAACAAATCCATATTTACAATGCTTCCTTTGAAGTACATGTAGCAGTTTCAAGTGCCTAGATCTTTCCACCAACACATCTCCCTATTCACACCTATATTACAGACACACAAATACACAGAAGTAACAAACTTAAATCAGCATGTCTGTTTTTCCAGTTAGTTTGGTTCATGGTTCTTAGGAATCCATTGTACAGAGCTGCATTTTAGATTTAATCCACAATTCAATTCAAATCTGAAACTTAGTGGATGAAGTCACCTAAAGTAATTTGTTTCATGTGCTAACCCCCAAATTCGCTCTAACATCACGCTCCATTATAGAATTGACCACCCAAATAGATACTGTGCAAAAAATAGTGAAGTTGGCCAAAATATATATACAGTCAAAACCATCAACTAAAACAGAATTTAACTATGCATTTCCTAATTTCGAATAGGAACCACATATATGCTCCAACTACAGGATCTTTGCTATTTTGATCACTGGAAGTAGATCAGACATTGAAGGAATTCTTCACAACACCCACAGAATAGCTGCATTTCAGGCTGCCATGGAAGTGAAATGCTATTAGAGAACTTAGTGAGAAATTATATGTATGGTGCAAAGTAATCAATGAAGCTGGTATTACTTAATACAGCACAAATGTGCAAAGTTTAAAAAGGCTGCCATTAGGTGGAGACTGAGCTTGTAGTGCCTCCAGCCTCTGCTGCAGGCTCAATCTATGCACTCGTGACTCTCTTCACCAGTCTTGACCTGGCTTTTCCATGTTGAGTAGTTATTAGTAAGGTTCTCCTACTAAGCAGTGGGATGCCTGACTTTCTACCTTTTTCCTCTTTTAGGTAGTTCTTGAGTTGACTATGGAGCATAGCATTTGACAAGCAAACTTCATGCATATACCACATTTGTTCCATCCAGTAAAGTAGGCAAGCATCCTGCAAAGTTTATGAACCAGATTTTTAAGGACCATTTTCTTGTGATCTATTGAACCAAATGAAAAATCATTGATTCCCTTGTAATCACTGTGTAACCTAATGAAATTCATTTTGACATTTAAATGCATTGTTACATTCTAGGGCATAGTTCTTTATCATCTAAACAACTCTCTGTTTTGACTGTTTAATGATATAATAATTATCTAGATTGTCATTTCAGCAGCAGAACATTTTAATGGAAGAACCATAATTTCAATTAAGTCATTAAGTTCATCATTTTATAGACAGAGTTTACTTGTCATTTCTTTGAAGTATTATCTAAAACATAGCATCTCTGCCAACCTAATTTGATATGGCTTTCAAAGACAAACTGGTCCAGGAAGAGATGTGAGCAGCTGTCAAGGAAGTGCATACCACCGGGATGGTAGGAATGGAGCAACGGGGAGCCTGGACAAGGTGGGAGGGTGCGCTGAAGTGGAAGATCTGGTTCTATAACTGGCAGGCTGAATCTCAGTGTATCAAGTTCATGATCCAGGTGAACTTTTTCGCTTGGGACAAAAGCGAGGCACCATCATGTCCCCTCTGTCCTGGAACATATCAGCAGGTGCCCAAAAGCCCTAGGAGAAGGCCGCTACTACTTAACGCCATGACCAGGTGCTGAAGGTAGTGGTTGAAAATATCTCTTTGACCAATAACAAACAGTAAGCACCTCTCCCAACCCCGGAAGCCCATAGCCTTTGTCAAAGTTAGGGACCAACCACAGCCTCAGCAGAGATCACCAGCAGGCTTGCCCGCCATGGCGTCTGACGGGCAACTGAAAGTTGATCTTGGTAAGCAATTAAAGTTCCCTGACTTCATCAATCATCATCCCTAAGGCCCATGGTCATTCTATCAGGAACTTTGAAGCAGCTGATCGTGGTAGAACTGACAGTGCCTTGGGAAGACTGGACTGAGGAGCTGTTTGAGTATAAGAAGGACAAATACTAGGAGCAGGTAGAGCAGTGCCAGAGATGGGTGTGGAGGGCACGTTGTGAGCCTGTTCAGGTGGTGTGTAGAGGTAAATTGGCTGCTCGCTCTGCAGAATCTACTCTCTCCTTGGCATAACGAGGGCTGCAGAGAGAAGGGCATCAGGACTGTCACAGAGTCTGCTGACTGTGCCTCCAGATGGCTATGGATCAAGACGTGTGACCTGTGGACCAATGCTGGTTGGACATGCCAGTGCCCGAACAACCCTGGCTGGGTCGTCTGGGTGAAGGTGTCTGACGTTGGAAGACCCAAAGCACCTGATGACCCCAGGTTACATCACTGATGGTGTGTCCTAGCGCATCTGAGGATGTTTCTCAGCATCAGTGGTTAAAGTGGTATTTGCTCATATTTCCAGAGTTGGTACTTGAACCTGCAACTTCTCATTACATCAAGACTAAACCAAAGTTGACATCTAACTGTGCAGTTAACTATAATGTTTGTGTTATTAATTGATTTACTTTATTAAAGCAACCATGCTTGAGTCTCTTAATCAATAGAACATAATTGGATTATGGAATTAAAGGAAATTGGCTGTGTCAGCAAATCTATTTCCAAATGATTTGTGCTTCATTCACCCTGCATCAGTGGTATTGCTGGAAACAATGACACCAAAACAACACACACAAAATGCTGGAGGAACTCAGCAGAACAGGCAGCATCAATGGAAAAGAGTTGACGTTTCAGGGCCAGACCTTTCATGAGGACTGTGGTGCATTCGTCCTGATGAAGGGTCTTGGCCTGAAATGTTGATTCTTTTCCATAGATGCTGCCTGGCTTGCTGAGTTCCTCCAGCATTTTGCGTGTGTTGCTTGGATTTCCAACATCTGCAGATTTTCTCCTATTTATGACACTCAAAATCTGGAATCTTCCCAAAATCTGACCCCTAAATGAAGTATCACTACCAGAGCAGATGGTTTAACTCAATTTCTGCTGATGTCAGTTCTGATATGATTGTGTAGGGTATTCAATTTCATATAAACTTATGGGACAAAAATACACAATTTAAAAACATCTGGAATGCAATGACTATATTTCAGACCCTTCCCATCAGCTTCTATTTCACACTTATTGCAGATGCAGATTTCTTCTGAAATTGCTGGGTAGTATCAAGTCTGAAGTAATGCATTTTGAGAAGCTAAACCAAGGCAGGACATATACAGGGCTCTCACTAAGATGATAAATAGAAATAGAAATGTATAGATGTAAGTACATAATTCCTTGAAAGTGGTAACACGGGTAGAAAGAGTGGTTAAGAAGGCAAATGGCATGCTTGCCCTCATTGATCAAGACACCTAAAGCCAGAGTTGGGACATTGTGTTATGCCAGTTCCTGTAGCCAAGCTGGTACCAAACATCTCAAGGCTGGGCGGAAGGTATGGAGATCCTGAGATGCCCAGTCATCAAGATCCCCCTCTCAGCCTCACCAGTGTAGTCCGAAGGAAAGCTTATGAAGCAATACGTTTGGTACCAGCTTGGCTACAGGAGCTGGCAGAAAGATGTTCAATGACATCCAGCTGCCTTAGGGGCTGCACTCCGGATTTGCTTTCTGGGTTAACTCCCATAACCTTCGTCACTCCCGAGGCTGCCCACAAGGCAGTGGGGCTATTTACCCATAGCTGGGCATCTGGTTCTCAAGCACCAGGGTGTGTTCGCACACCATTGGGCCTGTGTGTCATGTGTGCATGGGCCAGACCTCCTCCCCGTCTTTTGTAGTGTCGCCAGTGAGGAGGCACTACATGAGGCTTGCTGTTAGAGAGGCTATGTACTGGCAGGGAGAGACTTACATATTCAGCTCTCTTTTTTGCAAGACTGCGAACCAGCGGTGGAAGCTGAAAGTGAGAGCGACAAGCACTACCCACTACACTATCACACTAGACGCATCACAACAACCATTTTGACACCTGTGACTAGTGATGGCTATCAAAAATCAGTTTTGGAGTTCCAATTTTTAAAAATCGTTATTAACAACTTCATATTCCAGCAGGCGGCGTGGCACAGCAGCAGTGGCCTTTTGGATCTGGTGCTACTTTAATTTAGTTTTTTAATTTAATTTTAAGGCACAATTAGGGTTTAGGGCAATGGATAACAGAGCGACTATCTACCATCGCCAGATACTGCTACAATACCGAGATCGCCCAAAGACAAACCTTCATAAAGATCTGCTGGTTAAATTGCGCAAACTCAGCTTGCTGAGGGGATCGGGCCTGCAGTCCTTGGAGTCGCCTGATCCCAGTGGCCGGAGGTTGGGTCGTCGTAAGTGGTGTGCGAGGAAGTGAGGTGAGCGGGCAGGAGTCCGTGCCAGGAGAAAAGCAAACCCTAGCCGGCCGGCTCTACCATCCATTCCGCTCTCCAATGGACATTAAATTGGACTACATCCGACTGGAGCAAAATACTCGGTGGGAATATAGCTGTTTATTTATGTAACAGTTTTTCCCTCAAGCCATCGGACTACCAACCTACTGCCCTCCGCTGTGCCTATTGTCTTGTTTATTATTTATTGTAATGCCTGCACTGTTCTGTGTACTTCATGCAGACCTGGGTAGGTCTGTAGTCTAGTGTAGTTTTTGTGTTGTTTTATGTAGTTCAGTGTAGTTTTTGTATTGTTCCATGTAGCACCATGGTCCTGAAAAACGTTGTCTTATTTTTATTGTGTACTGTACCAGCAGTTATGGTCAAAATGACAATAAAAAGTGACTTGACTTGACATATGACAGTGAAGAAAGCAGCAAGTCCAAGTTAATTGGCTGTTGCAAGAATTACTAGTATTGTAAGAAATATTGAAGGGTTATAAAACTACAAAGTGATAGTAATAGTAATAAATTAAATACACTCTCAACCAATCTGAGATGGACTGTATTTGAGTTCACAGTAGTATCTAGTTATTTAGAACTACTGCACAGAGTCTTGTCATCTTCAGAAGTTTTCTGATGATTCTGCCATAGTTGGATGCATCAGCAAGAGAGATGAGGCTGAGTACAGGGCTACGGTAGGCAACTTTGTCACATGGTGTGAGCAGAATTATCTGCAGCTTAATGTGAAAAAGACTAAGGAGCTGGTGGTAGACCTGAGGAGAGCTACGGTACCAGAAACCCCTGTTTCCATCCAGGGGGTCAGGGTGGAGGATTACAAATACCAGGGGATACGAATTGACAATAAACTGGACTGGTCAAAGAACACTGAGGCTGTCTACACGAAGGGTCAGAGCCGTCTCTATTTCCTGAGGAGACTGAGGTCCTTTAACATCTGCAGGACGATGCTGAGGATGTTCTATGAGTCTGTGGTGGCCAGTGCTATCATGTTTGCTGTTGTGTACTGGGGCAGCAAGCTGAGGGTAGCAGACACCAACAGAATCAACAAACTCATTTGTAAGGCCAGTGATGTTGTGGGGATGGAACTGGACTCTCTGATGGTGGTGTCTGAAAAGAGGATGCTGTCCAAGTTGCATGCCATCTTGGACAATGTCTCCCATCCACTACGTAATGTACTGGTTGGGCACAGGAGTACATTCAGCCAGAGACTCATTCCACCAAGATGCAACACAGAGCATCATAGGAAGTCATTCCTGCCTGTGGCCATCAAACTTTACAACTCCTCCCTTGGAGGGTCAGACACCCTGAGCCAATAGGCTGGTCCTGGAGTTATTTCCTAATTTACTGGCATAATTTACATATTACTATTTAACTATTTATGGTTTTATTACAATTTATTATTTATGGTGCAACTGTAATGAAAACCAATTTCCCCCGGGATCAATAAAGTATGATTATGACTATGACTAAATAGTTCACTTAAAGAGCAAAGCATAGTTATCTGATACACCGGAGATTCTGCAGATGCTGAAAATCTTGAGCAACATGCACAAAATGCCAGAGAAACTCAAAGTCAGACAGCATCTACGGAGAGGAGTAAACAGATGGCATTTTGGGCTGAGATCCTTCATCAGGAGACAAGGATCTTCTCCCAATGTAAGCATGATTTTTTTGCTAGCAATGCAGGGAAAGGGGGGGGGAAGTTGCAAATAAATTGTCTTGCTTAATTTTAATATCAGTCACAACGCCACGTGGTTACTAGACTTGATTGCAGTGAAATGACCCATTTTATTTTCATTTTGTCTTAGAATAGAAGTGGCAATTTACATAGTTCTTAATAAATGGCAGCACCATGGAAAATACATTCAATTCCTTGAGGAAATAGAGGCAGGATAGACAAAGCAGAATTAGTGACTGTTTTGTACTTGGATTTTCAGAAGGCCTTGACAAGGTGCCATATGTGAGACTGTTAACCAAGGTAGGAGCCCATGGTATAACTGGAAGGATATTGACAGAGCATTGGCTGACTTGCTGAAGGCAAAAAGTGGATATCAAGGGGGCCTTTTCTGGTTGGGTGTCCATGACTAGTGTTGGGTCTGTGACTTAACATGTTGTATGCTAATAATGTGGATGACGTAACTGATGGTTTTGTGGCTAAGTTTGGGATGATAGGTGGGGGGAGGTAGAGTTGAGGAAGTAGGGTGTTTGTAGGAGGACTTGGACAAATTAGAAGAATGGGCAAAGAAGTGGAAAATGGAATATAGTGCAGGGAAGTGTATTGTCATACACTTTGGTAGAAGGAATAAACATGTAAACTATTTCCTGAAAGGCGAGTGAATTTGGAAATCAGAGATGCAAGGGGAATTGGGAATCTTAGTGCAGAATTCCCTAAAGGTTAACTTGCGGGTTGAGTCAGTAGTGAGATGGCAAATGGATTTCAAGAGGACTAGAATATAACAGCCAGGACGTAATGCTGAGGTTTATAAGGCATTAGCCAGACCACATTTGGAGTATTGTGAGCAGCGTAAGAAAGGAATTGCTGGCAGTTAGAGTGCAGAGGTGGTTTATGACAATGATCCCAAGAGTGAAAGGATTAATGTAAGAAGACTACTTGATAGTTCTGGGCTCTTCTCACTGGAGTTTAGAAGAATTGGGGTTGGGAGGGGGGATCTCATTGAAACCTACCAAATATTGAAAGGGCTAGAGAGACTGGACATGTAGGGATGTTTCCACTCATGAGAAAGTCTAGGATCAGAATCAGAATCGGGTTTATTATCACCAGCATGTGTCGTGAAATTTGTTAACTTGCAGCAGCAGTTCAATGCAATACATAATATAGAAGAACAAAACACAAAATAAAATAATAATAAAAAATAAATCAATCAATTACAGTATACGTATATTGAATAGATTAAAAATCATGCAAAAAAACAGTAATACTATATATTTTAATAGTGAGATAGTGTCCAAGGGTTCAACGTCCATTTAGAAATCGGATGGCAGAGGAGAAGAAGTTGTTCCTGAATTGCTGAGTGTGTGCCTTCAGGATTCTGTACCTCCTACCTGATGGTAACAGTGAGAAAAGGGCTTGGGTACTGGAGATCCTTAATAATGGACGCTGCCTTTCTGAGACACCACTCCTTGAAGATGTCCTGGGTGCTTTGTAGGCTAATACTCAAGATGGAGCTGACTAAATTTACAACCCACTGCAGCTTCTTTCAGTCCTGTGCAGTAGCAACCCCCCCCCCCCCACCAGACAGTGATGCAGCTTGTCAGAATCTCTCTATGGTACATCTATAGAAGTTTTTGAGTGTATTTGTTGACATACCAAATCTCTTCAGACTCGTAATGAAGTATAATCGCTGTCTTGCCTTCTTAATAACTACATCAATATGTTGGAACCAGGTTAGATCCTCAGAGATCTTGACACTCAGGAACTTGAAACTGCTCACTCTCTCCACTTCTGATCCCTCCATGAGGATTGGTATGTATTCCTTCATCTTACCCTCCCTGAAGTCCACCATCAGCTCTTTTCGTCTTACTGACATTGAATGCCATTAAGTACCAGAATGCGCAGCCTCAGATTACGAGGATGTCCCTTTCGAAAAGAGGTGAGGAGGAATTTATTTAGCCAAAGGTTGGTTAATCTGTGGAACTAATTGCTGCAGATGGCTGTGGAGGCCAAATCATTGGGTATATTTAAAGCAGAGATTAATAAGTACTTAAATAGTAAGTATATCAAAGGTCACAGGGAGAAGGTAGGAGAATCGGGTTGAATGGGAAAATAAATGAGGGAAATCACTTTTTCATTGTTATTTAGGGGGATAAATGAGACGATGGGCCACATGGCCTATTTCTACACCTACGCCTTATGGTCCTATTAAAATCGATTTCAGTGATGGTAAAGGCAAGGTCATCCATTTTGCACCTGAAAGGAAAAAGTGGAAAACTCTTTAATGGTTTGAAGCTAGAAATGTTGGGAACCAAAACTGAAGCATAGATCCATTGCATGAACCTTTTAGAATGTCATCTACAGGTCCAGAAAATAACCAAAGAGGTAACAGAGTGCTAGTTTTAGTATCCAAATAACTAAAAATTAAAGTATAACTATATGGTACAGCTAAATGAAATATTTATTAGCCACATCTGAAGTTCTATGAATAGATTCAAGAGCCACACTGAAGGATAAAAATATTGGCCTGAGAGGACATGTAGCATAGATTTACCTGAATGATATCCAGTTAATCAGGGCTAACAGTTACTTTACAAGAAGAGGCTACATAACAAGATTATATTCACTTAGTTAAACTTTTCTAAATTTTGCAGAGCAGATAGGGTAAATGGAAACAAACCCTCTGCTTAAGAAATTTAGAATGCAGGTCTAAAATTTTGAATGGAGACACAATAGACAGTGGATGCCAGAATTTAGAACAAAATAAAACTGATGGAAAAACTCAGCAAGTCAGGCAGCATGTGGAGGTAGGTGAAGGAGAAGTGGGGTTGGGTGTTGAATGAGAAGTGGGTAATTGATGTGTCATTAAGGATCCTAGCCATCACAACATTCCCTCTTCTCCTTACTAATGGCATCAGGGAGGAAGTATAGGAGCCCGAAAACTCACACTTAGTGATTAAGGATCAGCGTCCCCTCCGCCATCAGATTTCTGAACAACCCGTAAACATTACCTCATTTTTCATTGTTCTTTTCACTGATTATTAATTAATTTACAGATTTTTAGTGTCTTCGCACTGTACTGTCGCCATAAAACAACAAACTTCACATCATCTCAGTAGTAATAATCTAATTTTGATGGGCAGAAACAGAAAAGGGAGTGATAATAGGCAGATGGAACAAGGTTGGGGAGGGGATAGGGAAAGGTGAATTAAAGGCAAAGCAACCGAGTTGGTGAGGTGGTTAGGTATGTGGGTGATGGGAGATAGAACCAGGTGAGGAAGGATAATGAGTCTTAGTGAAAGGAGAGGAGGAATGTCGACTCGGACCACGAGAGGCCTGCGTCAGGCATTTTCATGCCTTACAAGGCGCAGATTGGAAGTCTATGTGGGGCGCCACTCCTCGCACAGACTAGAGCAATATGTGATTAAGTGCCTTGCTCAAGGACACAAACACGCTGCCACAGCTGAGACTCGAACTAGCGACCTTGAGATAACTAGATGAACGCCTTAACCACTTGGCCACGTGCCCAACACAAAAGAGAGAGATGGAAAGAGTGAACGATGGGTGAAAAAACCCAGATGGTTGGTGAGAATGAGAAAGGGTTAACAAATTTCACGACACATACAAGTGATAATAAGCCTGATTCTGGTTCTGGAACATGGGGTAAAAGATGATGACCAAATGAACTCTGTCCCTGTGCTGTCTGGAGAGATGGGAGTGGTGAGAGAAGACAGGAGAAATGAAGGAAATGTGTGTGAGGGCTCCAACTTTTATAACCTTTGCCGCCAACTTCTATCCTGCTCCCTAATTTACCTGGACTTGTTCTGAGACTTCTCTTCCTTTACTGGACCACTCTGTTTGCATCTCAGGAGACAAATTAGCCACTAGTTTTAAAAACTGTAAGCTCAGGCTCATTCAACTACAGTATCTCAACTACACCTTCTCCACAATCTCTCCCTTTTTCTCAGTTTCTCTATTCAAAATATCCATTCCTTCTGAAAGCATGTGTTCTCCTTTGCCATAGTTAGTGGAGCTCTCACATGCATTTCCCACATGTTTACTCTTGCTCCCCCCTCCTCAGATAAAACAGAGACAGAGTTTCCTTGGTCCTTATTTTTCACTCCGCTGGCCTCCACATCCAGTATATCATCCATTACTACTTCTATCCCTATCAGAAGGATCACATTGGGACATGGGTTGAATGACCCTTGTTATGTCACTTTAGGTCTGTAATGTTATTTCTCAGAATCCGTGATATCTCCAGTTCATTGTTACTACATTCAGTTGGTGTCTTTATTGTCTACAGCTGAAGCTGGTTGATAAGACCCGCTAATGTTCTACATTGATGAAACCTTTAGCGTTGCCATGTAGACTAATCACTGCAAATATCTATATACTCTGAAGGGAAGCTAGATTTTTATATTGGACAATATGGCCATGAAGCATACTACATAAAATTACAGTTGGCACTTTTCCAAATTTTCACAATTAGAAGCAAAAATACTGCAGCTCTCATCCACTAATCATTTTGTTTTCTTTTGTTTTTCAGCTCACCAACATTAGCAAATTGAAAGATTTTCTGTTGGAGCATAGAAAAGATTACATCAATGTCACCAGGTATTACAATTAAAAAAACACATTTCATTTTGGTTTTCCTTATGTGATTTTCAACCATTGGCTGATATTAAGATTGTTGGCATTGTTGCTGGTGTGTATGCAGTTCACTAATCTAGCTTGAAAAACGGTGCCGATTGGTTGCCACTTTGTTAAATCTCTAGAGATGTTTGGATCGGCCATTGCATGCATACACCATCCTTAGAAATAGGTACAATTGCATCATGTACTGAACTTCCAACATGCAATGTATGATGTGGTACTGAATCCCTCAACATTTGGTCATTTAAAAATAGGAGCAGTTAATCTTCCTTCCTCTGAAGTTTGGGTTTTGGAAGGCTTTACAGACCGTAGTGGTTTGGAACAACTGCATTGGTGAGATAGGATGAAATGTAAGAAAAAACAGAACTTAAAAAATGGAGACATGGGGTGCTGATGCAGGATCTCAACCTGAAGCTTTGGCCTTGCCTTTGTTTGCACAGATGAGTTTCAAACTCGCTGAGTTTTTCCAGCAGCTTGTTTTTTTTTGCTCCAAAGTGAAGTTATTTTTTGCAATATACTTAAATGACCGAGTAAGAACAAATCATAATTTAATCTAGGGGAACCTTAAATGAATGGTTACTGAAGTCAGTGTCTCGAAATATAAATTAGGAGGAGAAAGAAATGCTTGAAGGAACAGAACAGGATCATAATGAGCTGGTCCACTGTTGGTTTAACAGATTTCCACAATTTTGACAGAAGAGCAAATTAGAATCCCCACTCTGATTTGGAAGCATTTTTATGTATTTTTTTTTGTCTTAAGTGAGAAAACCTTTGAAATATTCTGCACATGAGTGTAAACTTGCAAATTTTCTTAAAGAAGGAATTGCTTTGGTGCATGTAGTCAGTGAGAGCTGTGGTGGTACCAAAATTGTTGAAAACAGAGGTATTTCCTCTACTGAGAACCAGCTCCCCACCCCCATCTGCCACCCAGTCTGCCTTTGTTAGAAGTCAATGAGTTTATCAAAGTTCAAAGTAAACTTATCATCAAAGTACATATGTCATCATATGCTACCCTCAAATTCATTTTCTTGCAAGCATTCACGGTAGAACAAAGAAATACAATAGAATCAACAAAAAACTGCACACAAAGACTGACAAGCAATCAAAGTACAAAATAAGACAGACTGTGCAAATACAAATAATAATGTAATGCTCTGCAGCTATGTTGTGAGGTAGTTTATATTAGCAGTTTTCTGTTAAAAGCAGTGTACCATGCTGGAAAGTGTCTTTAGCTTTGACTAAGATAAGGACACATGTTGTCCAACTTAGGAATGTGAGTCAGCCAGTCAAGATTGTGGGATGTGAGAGAAGGTTCCAGAGAGCTGTGGGGAAGAGTTTTCTGAAGGACAGTAGTTTGGTTTGGGGTCTTTTGGTGGGACCTGTGGAGTGGGACAGAAGGGAAGATGCCACAGAATGCCGTTGGAAGGAGTATCCCCATTGCAAGAAGTACTTTACGCAGATGAGTGGCTCCAATGAGGAAGGGGAAATATTCCAGAGACAGAGAGAGAGCGAGAGAGAGAGCCAGTCTGCTCAAGGTGGTCTTCAAGGGGAGTTTGAAAATGTGGTGGATGTTTTTGTGCAGAATGTGGGTCCAGCACATGCATAAGAGATACACCCCTATATATTCCAGTAGGAGCTGCAACGGTTATGTGCAGTTGGACTGGTTTAACTTTAATGTGCCTTTTTCTTTTCTTGTCATTTTTTTCCTATTGTTTGATAAAGCTGAAATTGGCAAATATACTTTCTTTTTAATTTTATTCGGTGTACGATCTGTTTTTACTTGCTGACCGATAATTGTGTATGCACAGTATTTACACAGCATTTGCTCAAATTGAGTTTCTGTTAATTGGAATATCTAATCTTTCTGGTTTGGTTGAACCCCAAATTATACCAACCCTGGATGTATATTGTTTATAAAGGTGGCCTTTTCATCGCTGAGTCCTGTGGCTGTCAGCGGAGTTAGCTATCGAGCCAAGTTTGCAAATGAGCACGTTGAGAGGACTACAATAATAATATTAATAATAATAAGTACAATAATAATAATATGAGTTGTAGAGTCCTTGAAAGTGAGGCCATAGGCGGTGAAATCAGTTCAATGTTGAGGTGACTGAAGTTATCCATGCTAATTCAGGAACCTGGTTGTTGAACAACAATAGCTATTCCTGAATGTAGTGATTTGGATCGAAAGTTCCTGTACCTCATTACAAATGGCAGCTGGAAGAAAAGAGCATCATCTGGATGGTGGGCCTCCTTGATGATGGTTGCTGCTTTCTTGTGGCAGCGCTCCTTGTAACTGGGCTCTGTGGTGGGGAGGGCTTTTCCTGTGATGGTTCAGGCTGCATCCACAATTTTTTGTAAGCTTTTCCGTTCCCGGGCATTTCCAGGCCAGGCCGTGATGCATCTAGTCAGAATGCTCTTTACTGTGCATCTATGAAAGTTTGTCGAAGCTTTTGATGACATGCCAAATCTGCACAAACTTCTAAGAGAATAGAGGTGAAGGCATGCCTTCTTTGTAATGGTAATTAAGTGCTGGTCCCAGGACAGATCCTCTGATATGATAAGGAATTTAAAGTTACTGACCCTTTCCACCTTTGATCCCTGTGAATGAGGACTGGCTCATGGACCGCCAATTTCTTCCTCTTGTAGTCAATAATTAACTCTTTGGTTTTGCTGGCGCTGAGTGAGAGGTTGTTACTGTGGCACCATTCAACCAGATTTTCAGTCTCCCTCCCATATCTAACCAGTCCCTTGCCAGTGAGAAAAATGTTATTCTCTCTGATGTTTAACTGATCTTGCTTAATGG
Organism: Mobula birostris; assembly: GCF_030028105.1. Taxonomy (NCBI): domain Eukaryota; kingdom Metazoa; phylum Chordata; class Chondrichthyes; order Myliobatiformes; family Myliobatidae; genus Mobula; species Mobula birostris. The sequence goes on from NC_092373.1 coordinate 157,111,599, forward strand.
AAAAAGTTCTGACTTCATTAGCATTTCGAAGAGCTGATGAATGAGTTTCACTCCAGCTATGATCTGAACATTAATATTTCCAGAGGCTTTTGGGGATAAATTCAGACCTGATGGAGCCAAGATAGCCATTTTCTGTGAATTGAGTTTTGTAGGCAGCCAAGCCACAAGGGTTCAGAGAAGAAATAGATAGTTAACCTTCATTCTGTACATGTCAACCCCTCCTACATTTCCTTCAGTTCTCATCTTGTTCTTTAGAAGTTCATGACAGAATCCCCTGGTTCCTTATGCTATGCGGGTGTTTTAAGTTTGATGACTTTTATGTGTGTGGGCCTTCATTCATCTAGTCGTGTAGAGTCCAATTGCAGCTCCATATTGTTACTTCAGCTGCAATGAGTTAGTCAGCAGAGAACAGAAATTTATTCTGGGGCCTTGTCTATGTTACTGAGTCCCAAATCGTCTTTGGAATAGTCTACTTCTTCTTAAGTGAGTGGAGTATTTGACAAAGCAATTTTATCGCTTCTGCATTCCAATTGATGTTTACATTCTTGAGCTCTAAGAACAGCTTTGATTTTTTTTTAGCAGCAAACTTATAAGCTTGAGTCCGAGCCTTTTCTAGAGTTGTACAAAATACAAAATGGAAAATTAAAGATCAATTTTAAAATTTTAAGTTAAACCTTGACTATTGAATAAAGGGATATAAGAACATCAATGGCAAAAGGCAAATAAAAATACTGGTATCAAATAGATTCCTTAGTGTAAAACCTTGAAATCATTCAAAAATTATTTAAGTGTTGAGAAGAGGAAGCTACTGATCTGACTAGATTTCCAACAGCACTTGCCTTTGTACTAGACATTCAAACTAGACATTCCTGTACTGCTGCAGTCTTCTGATGAGGCAGCAGGACTGTCCTGTGAGTCATTCTTATTGTTGATCATGCTATCACCATTCATTGAGTAAACTAAAGCTAAAGTGTCTGCCAGTGAATGGATATGTGATTTTGGAAGAAGCATATGAGAAGGAAAAATACCTCATACATATCATTTAGAAAATGCAACATTAAAAAGGCATTTAGTCATAGACATACTCATAGTTATACTTTATTGATCCCAGGGGAAATTGGTTTTCGTTACAGTTGCACCATAAATAATTAAATAGTAATAAAACCATAAATAGTTAAATAGTAATATGTAAATTATGCCAGGAAATAAGTCCAGGACCAGCCTATTGGCTCAGGGTGTCTGACCCTCCAAGGGAGGAGTTGTAAAGTCTGATAGCCACAGGCAGGAATGACCTCCTATGACGCTCTGTGTTGCATCTTGGTGGAATGAGTCTCTGGCTGAATGTACTCCTGTGCCCAACCAGTCCATTATGTATGGATGGGAGATATTGTCCAAGATGGCATGCAACTTGGACAGCATCCTCTTTTCAGACACCACCGTCAGAGAGTCCAGTTCCATCCCCACAACATCACTGGCCTTACGAATGAGTTTGTTGATTCTGTTGGTGTCTGCCACCTCAGCCTGCTGCCCCAGCACACAACAGCAAACATGATCGCACTGGCCACCACAGACTCGTAGAACATCCTCAGCATCATCCAGCAGATGTTAAAGGACCTCAGTCTCCTTAGGAAATAGAGACGGCTCTGACCCTTCTTGTAGACGGCCTCAGTGTTCTTTGACCAGTCCAGTTTATTGTCAATTCGTATCCCCAGATATTTGTAATCCTCCACCATGTCCACACTGACCCCCTGGATGGAAACAGGGGTCACTGGTACCTTAGCTCTCCTTGGGTCTACCACCAGCTCCTTAGGCTTTTTCACATTAAGCTGCAGATAATTCTGCTCACACCATGTGACAAAGTTTCCTACCGTAGCCCTGTACTCAGCCTCATCTCCCTTACTGATGCATCCAACTATGGCAGAGTCATCTGAAAACTTCTGAAGATGACAAGACTCTGTGCAGTAGTTGAAGTCCGAAGTGTAAATGGTGAAGAGAAAGGGAGACAAGACAGTCCCTTGTGGAGCCCCAGTGCTGCTGATCACTCTGTCGGACGCACGGTGTTGCAAGCACACGTACTGTGGTCTGCCAGTCAGGTAATCAGGAATCCATGATACCAGGAAAGTATCCACCTGCATCGCTGTCAGCTTCTCCCCCAGCAGAGCAGAGCGGATGGTGTTGAATGCACTGGAGAAGTCAAAAAAACATGGCCCTCACAGTGCTCGCTGGCTTGTCCAGGTGGGCGTAGACACGGTTCAGCAGGTAGACGATGGCATCCTCAACTCCTAGTCGGGGCTGGTAGGCGAACTGGAGGGGATCTAAGTGTGGCCTGACCATAGGCCGGAGCAGCTCCAGAACAAGTCTCTCCAGGGTCTTCATGATGTGGGAGGTCAATGCCACCAGTCTGTAGTCATTGAGGCTGCTGGGGCGTGGCGTCTTCAGCACAGAGACAAGGCAGGACGTCTTCCACAGTACAGGAACCCTCCGGAGCCTCAGGCTCAGGTTGAAGACATGGCGAAGTACTCCACATAGCTGAAGGGCACAGGCTTTGAGCACCCTGGTACTGACACCATCCGGTCCTGCAAACTCGAACAAGCAGGAAATGGTGGGATACAACAATAGCCATCATGTTTAGCACAAATATCATCGGCCCATAGTTCCTGTGCTATACTGTTCAATATTGAATCATTGGTCAACTTGTTTTGATAAAAACAAAGGAGTTGAATCTCAATTTGCAAGAAAAGTGCGGTTTCTGTCAGCTCATAAGGTAATAGAAAGAAAATCTGAAACTGTGACCCAACTGACAATGAATGTTTTCATTTCCATTTGTAATAAATGCTAACAAAAGGGCAGGCAACCTATTTGGCCTCAAGAAACAGGTTGCCCATTTAATTAGCATAATATGGCTGCTTTCATTCGATTATTCTATTGTAAACATAACAGCCAGATTAGAAACCCAGTAACTAATAAGTGGTAATCAATAGTCAGCTCATGAGTGAAGTGTGTTTACAGTGTTATACCACACCAACTTGCATAAGAATGATACTAGGTTCAACATGCTACTAATAATTCTTTCACCAAGCAATTTATCTGTTTCTCTTAAATATACTTCATTTGAATTACTTTCACTGCAATCTGCAAAATGTAGATTTCCTCTTAACAATGGACTGTTAAATCACATCAATGATCTTCAGATCTCACGATCGACTGAAGAACCTAGACTAGTCACCTTTAAGGCTCATCGACATGGTCAGAAGTGTTGCAGGACAAGGGGAATCCAAGCCAGGCTCAAATGCAGAGGGATTTGGCCTCCTCACCCAGCATCTTGCTAGCAAATGTGTGGTCGCTGGAGAATAAAATTGTGGATCTGAGGGCAAGACTGCTTTAGCAGAGACAGATGAGAAACATCTCAATTGTTTGCTGTATCGGAACTTGGCTATCTGTGGACACGACGAATGCAGCTGTCAAACCAGAAACAGAATGGAATGAACTGCGGACTCGTGTACGGCAAAAGTAGGAAGCGTGTCTTTTATGGCCACTTTTCGTTGGTGCTCTGACGTGAAGGTTCTGTCGAACTCGTGTTCCCCTGACTTGGAACACCTAATGATCAAATGCAGTTCTCATCCATGATTTTGACGGCAGTTTATATACTAACAGCGGCCAATTATAAGCAAGCATTTACGACACTGCATTATGTCATCTGCATGTTATCTTTGGAGACTTCAACCAGGCTTGTTTGAAGAAAACCCTGCCCAGTTATCACCAGCATATAACTTATAGCACCAGAGGTCCCAACACATTGGACCACTGCTACACTAAGATAAGGGATCCCCACTGTTCCTTGCCCAAACCGCATTTTGGTAAATCTGATCACTTTGGGCCTTGTTCAAGCACTCATCCAGACACCTGAATGAATATACTTGCCCATCCATTGAAATGTTCCCACAACCAATGATCTCACTTGAAGGACTCTTTATCTTGTTAATTCATGTTCTTGTTATTTATTACTCTTTATTTATATTTGCATTTGCACAGTTTGTTGTCCTGCACTCTAGCTGACCTTTCATTCATCTTGTTTTAGTTATTATTTTCTGGTTTTGCTGAGTATGCCCACAGGAAAATGAATCTCAGGGTTATATATGGTGACAAAGATGTACTTTGATAATAAAATTTACTTTGAACTACATTTTCTTTGTTAATGGTCTTCAGCACCTCACCACCCCATTCTGCCACATCTTACCCATTCACACCCATCCCCATCCCTGATCTTTCCACGACCTATGGGATATTCTTCTTTCCCTCAAATCCTTTCTATCAGGTTTCCTAATCTCACAACCATTTTTTTGTCCTCACCAATATTTCCATCTAACCACTCCCCCTCACCCTATGCTGCACACTCCACTTGCTTAAAAAAAAGTCCAGAAACTCACTCTGAGTTCAGATTCCGGCTTTTGTCATTCTGGTCTGCAGTCAACGTAAACATTACCTTTCTACAGGGGCAGAATTGAGAGCATCCTGACTGACTGTATCACTGCCTGGTATGGGAACTGCACCTCCCTTAATCACAGGATTCTGCAGAGAGTGGTGCGGACAGCCCAGCGCATCTGTAATTGTGAACTTCCCATGATTCAGGACGTGTTTACAAAGACAGGTTTGGAAAAAAGGCCCGAAGGATCATTGGGGACCCAAATCACCCTAACCACAATATATTCCAGCTGCTACCATCCGGGAAACTGTACCACAGCAGGACAGCTTCTTCCACCAAGCCATCAGACTGATGAACTCACGCTGATTTGAGTGTATTTCTATGTTACATGGACTGTTCTATTTATTATAAATTATTATGATTGCACATTGCACATTTAGACGGAGACATAATGTAAAGATTTTTACTCCTCGTACTGTATGTGAAGGATGTAAGAAATAAAATCAATTCAAAAACTTCAAAAGACAATCTGCTGGAGGAGCTCAACACGTCAGGGCAGCACCTATGGATGCAGAGGGATATTCGATCTTTCAGATCAAAACCCTGCATCAGGTTCAAATAATACCAACCTGATTAACTGAGTAGTTTGCTGCACAACTTACTATACTTGTGTTCAAGCAGAAGTTTATTACAAAAGTCACCCCCTAAGGTTTCTCACTTGTGAGCTCTTTCTTTTTCTTCCTTGCATGGTTTTAGTTCTGCCAAATAGCAGTGTTTCCACTTAAATATTTTCAAAATTAGTGCTTAATTGGGAGTAGCTCACTTTAAAACAAATGGTAAATCTGACATAAACAAGCTATTTGGACCATTTGTGCAAACAGTTTTATCTGAGTGAGCCATCTACTATAATTTGAATCTTTTGCTACACTATAATGAGGCATATTACGGTAGATTGAAGAGACATGTGGTATTATTTGTCAAAAATCTTGTGTTATTGATAGAGCTTTATTGTCATTGTTGAGGACAACGAGCTTGCAGTGCTATCCATTCTGTGCAAAACAGCATCCTGGCAATTCAATCACTAAAATCACAATGACTAAATCTAAAATAATGTCTGAGTTATTTAGAATGACATCTAAGTTACAACTGAATTAAAAACCAGCAACTCTAAAAATTGAAAGAAACAGTGGCTGTCCCATTCAAATGTTGTGCATGTCCATGTTATACAAAAAAAAAAGATTAAAGGTAAAATAACTTCAAGAGTCAAAGCTGACATTTAAAAAAAACAAAGATCTCTGAAAGCAAAGGAAGGTAGCTGCCCCACTTAAACCCAAATATTGTGCATGCCCTCAGCTCAGGGCTAACATCCCTGATTAGTCAAACAAAATTGTCATGGAAACAGCAACAAAGAATCCTTCTACCTCTGAGTGCAATGGTATTCCTGTATCTCCATCTGGGACTTGCATGACTCACAGTAAGATGAGAGGAAGCTACTGAAATGATGAAGGAAGCCGTGAATGGCGTCAGAGATGGAGGACCTTCATTGCTGCCATAAACGCCAGTGGCGTAATGGGCAAAAGAAGAAAAATTGCACATGGCCCATGTATTGCACTTAGTGATTGACAATAGTGCCTATGGACTATAGGCAGGTTGGGGGTCATTGTTCAGTTGCACAATAGCCCTGGGCAAAAAACTATTTTTCAGTCCAGGATGTCCCTGCAGAGGTGTTTCTCTATCTTCTGCCGGATTGTAGGAGGTGAACTGGAGGTTACTGGAATGGGATGAGTCCATCAAGATGTTGCGAGCCCGCCGTAGCCAGTGTGAATTGTAGATGGTTTCCATGTCTGCTAGTTGTGTCCCAGTGAAGTTTTGTGCAGTCCTGATCACTCGCTGAAATGCCTTTTGGTCGATGTTGTTTCAGCTAGTGTATTGTACTGTCATGCAGTAGGTTAATATGCTCTCAGTGACATGTCGGTAAATGTTTTCGAGGCAGATTTGCTGCCTTTGAACTCTTGAGATAGTATAGGCCCTTCCCTACCATCATGGGGGTGTTGGTGGTCCAAGAGAGCTCCTCTGTGTTGTTCACTCCCAAGAACTTAAAACTGGAGACCTTTTCCACTGCTTCACCATTTATGAGTAGTGGACCTTTTTGTCGATAATCATTTCTTTTTTTTTATGTTGAGTGAGAGATTATAATTATTGCACCATTCAGACAGTTTCTGTGCCTTCTCTCTGTGTGCTGTTTCATTGTAATTTGTAATTAATCTGTCATTGCGGTGTCGTTTGCAAATGTGATGATAGAGTTGGTGACATAGGCAAGGGCACAATCATGAATGTAAAGAATTGAGTTCAGTACACATCCTTGTGGTGTATTGTTTTTCAGGGTCAGGTTGATGTGTACTTGCCTAGTCTGGGTGTGATTGGTAAAAAAAAAGTCCAGAATCCAATTGTAGATTGATGTATTGAGTCCCAGATGATGGTGTTTAATGGTTGACTTGTTGGGGAGTATAGTGTTGAAGGCAAAATTGTAGTCAATGAAAAGCATTTTGGCGTAGGTGTCCTTATGGTCCAGGTGTTCCAATAAGATGTGGAGAGCGATGGAGATGGCGTTTCCATTTGATCTGTTTGTCTTATAGGCAAACTAGTGATGGTCCAGAGTAGCAGGGATGATGTCCTTAATGTGGGACATAACCAGTCTCCCCAGGCTCTTGGCGGCTCTGGGGGTGAGTACAACCAGTCTGTAGTCACTGAGGCATATTATCAGTGAGTGCTTTCAGATTGGTATAATGGTTGATGTTTTGAAGCATGCAGAAACCACAGCAAGTCAGTTCATTCCCGGGACCCGCCTGGGCTCGCTGTCTGGTCCAGCTGCTCTGCATGTGTTGATACAATGGAGAGTACTTCTCACTTTGTGTGCTGAGTGTCAGCACTGTATCCTCCTCAGGTGTCAAGGCCTTCATGAATGGTTCATTGTTGCCCTTGTCAAACTGAGTAACGAAGTTGTTTAGCTCCTCAGCTAGTGTGGCATCACAGTTTGCACAGCGGGAAGTCTTTCCTTGATGGTCAGTGATGACTTGATGCCTTCCCACGTGCATCGGGGTTAGCGGTGCTATTTGTTGTTTGTATCTGTACTTGGCGATTTTAATGCCTCTTTTAAGGTTTTTGTCTGGCTTTGCTTTGTGCTGCAGTGTCACTGGATCTTTAAATGCAAACCTGAGACCTGAGCATGTTCCAAACTTTGTTGTTCATCCGTAGCTTCTGATGCGGGGATACATGGATGTTTTTATTGCTGGTGACATTGTCTACACAAGATACGATATAGTGTATGACCATGTTGGTTTATCCCTCTAAATCAATTTCCAAATTATGCGTTTCTTGGCATGCAATCAGGTTCCTGTCTGTGCACTCGAAGCAGTCCTGAAGCCATAAGACAGCTCCCTCAGGCCAAGCTGTCACTGACTTGGTAATTGGTTTCCTTAACTCTGGTCTGTAGGCAGGGTTTAGAAATAAGGACAGGTGATCGGACAATCCCAGGTGGAGCATGGATGGGCCCTGTATGTGCCCACAAAATTGGTGTAAAGCTAGTCCACTCTATTGTTGCCCCATGTGGGGCATTTCACATTCTGGGGAAAAAATTAGGAAATACTTTCTTAAGATTGGCTTGATTGAAATCACTAGCTACGATGAAGGCACCGTCAGGGTATGCAGTTACTTATTAATAACATCATGCAGTTGTGCCAGTGCTAATGTAGTGCTGGCTTGTTACATTACATTTGAAATAATTTAGTAGACAATTTATTTCAGCGAAATGGAAGATCTGAGAAGTTAATAGAAAGTATTCTAAAATTAGAGGAGATTCAAAATTAACATGTGTTGCAGATGTTAATACTTTATGGAAATGCTGAACCCTAGCTTAAAGTTGTTCCATTGAATGATAATGCGCACAAAGTTCTGGAGGAACTCAGCAGATCAAGCAGTATCTATGGAAATGAGTGAACATTGAGTCATAAGTTGCTTACACAGCAAGTCTTTTCATTTCCTTGCATTTCAAAGTAATTTACATGGGGACTTAACTTTAGTAAAAGTTGATTTTCATTTTATTTACATTTTAACACAATTTACAGTAGAGTGATTTATGATAAGTATAAATCATCAAATTATTGCATCATCAATGTATTTACACTCTCTTGATATTGTTGTTCAATGTATGTATAAATGGCAATGAATCCAGTAGTAAAATGCTATATTAAACCATTATTCACAATTTTCCAAGTGGTGAATTAAACAACATTCTTAAGTGCAAAAATTTGCTTGGACAATTTTTTTCAAAGGTACTTGACAGTTTTATTTCTAATCATTTTATTTAAGATTTTCTCATTTACTCCTTAGTTTTTTAAAATATAGAAACCCTTGTCATCTTTATCAAATGGTCATATTTCATATATTAATAGATAGTGATGGGATTAAGCTAGAGAGCTTGCAGAAAGATTCACAGCAATGTTACTTGAATTGGAAAGGAGTTTGAGGAGAGATTCAATAGGCTGGAGCTATTTTCCTCGAAGGAAACAAAGGAATAACCTTACATTGTTTGTAATAATTATGAAGAACATAAATAAGATACCTGCAGTGAGTCACAATTTTTCTTTTCCAGTTTAGGGGAGTTGAGAGGGATTTGTTTTCAGATAAGAAGGTGAAGATTCAAGGAGGGTTTGAGAGGAAAGATTTTCACAGAGAGGGTGTTGGGTTTATGGAATGAGCTGCATAATAGCTGGTAGAGGCAGGTCAATGGATAGAAAAAGTTTAGAGAGAAATGGGCCAAAAGCAGGCAAATGGGAAATCTTGGTGGGCATGGATGATTTAGCCTGAAAGATCTGTTTCCCTGAATCTGTTAAAAGTGGATATTGTGTAAATTGATCTTTTGTTTTTGGTTTGCCCAACATTCTTTGATTTTGATCAAAGAGACTTTGTTCATATAACAAAGCCCAAGAAAGGTGTGATTACTCATTGAAATATGCAACCAGCTCAACGTAAACGAGGAATATTTAAGGTAGTATTTAGAGCCTTATGTTTATGTACTGGGACTGTTCCCTTGAGCAGTGGTCCCCAACCAACGGGCTGCGAGGAAACGATATGATTTGGCGATGTGGGTCAGCTGCACCTTTCCTCATTCCCTGTCACGCCCACAGTTGAACTTGAACGCACGCGAGGTCATTACCCACGCGGTCGTCAGTCGGTATGAGTAAAAAACAAACGTCGCTTGAGAGTTTCTTTGGATGAGGTGGAAGAGGACTTAAAAGGCCTAATGATGATGATAATGCAGAGACAGCTGAGGCAGAGACTGCAAAAAAAAAAGAAAGCTTCCTTCAACAGAAAATACAACGAGCTGTACATAAAATATGGCTTTATTTCGACCGGTGACTCGCACGCTCCAAGCCCCCTGTGTGTGATATGTGGAGACAAGCTGTCTAATGAGGCAATGAAGCCCTCAAAACTGCTTTGGCACCTTGAGTCCAAGCACCCTGCACTGGACTGACGAAGGGTCTCGGCCTGAAACGTTGACTGCACCTCTTCCTAGAGATGCTGCCTGGCCTGCTGCGTTCACCAGCAACTTTGATGTGTGTTGCCCTCATTTATAGATTTGCCATCCGTGAGTATGTATCAGAATTTTATGTCTGGTTTATCCAACTGCACAAAATTCACCACTCTCACTAAATTCCTGCTTCCCACCCCTGCAATCAGCTCTTGCAAAAATGGTTCCTGCAACCATCTATACTATAATTAAGCTAATTCTGCTACCTCCTGGGGTATCAAGCCACAAACTGAATGCAATCCATTCTTAGAAAAGTTAACAATAATATCCAATTATAATCTCTAAAATTATTGCATTAACCAATGGCTCTTCCATCATCACATCATTATTAGATTTTGCATTTTCCAGGATAATCAAGGTTTTCTTTCTTTATTTTCATAATGTGTTGTTTTGAAAAGTAAAGGTTGACAAAGAAATTAGTATTGTATTTTAGCCAAATAATGAGGACTGTGTTAGTGGTGGACTAAGCACATCTTTCCATCCCCCCCCCCCCCCCCCCGCTTTCCACAGGGATCGCTCCCTACGCGACTCCCTTGTCCATTCATCCCCCCCATCCCTCCCCACCGATCTCCGTCCTGGCACTTATCCTTGTAAGCGGAACAAGTGCTACACATGCCCTTACACTTCCTCCTTTACCACCATTCAGGGCCCCAGACAGTCCTTCCAGGTGAGGCGACACTTCGCCTGTGAGTCGGCTGGGGTGATATACTGTGGCTGGTGCTCCCGATGTGACCTTCTATATATTGGCGAGACCTGATGCAGACTGGGAGATCGTTTTGCTGAACACCTATGCTGTGTCTGCCACAGAAAGCAGGATCTCCCAGTGGCCACACATTTTAATTCCACGTCCCATTCCCATTCTGATATGTCTATCCACGGCCTCCTCTACTGTAAAGATGAAGCCACACTCAGGTTGAAGGAACAACACCTTATATTCCGTCTGGGTAGCCTCCAACCTGATGGCATGAACATTGACTTCTCTAACTTCCGCTAATGCCCCACTTCCCCCTCGTACCCCATCCATTATTTATTTATATAAACACATTCTTTCTCTCTCTCTGCTTTTTCTCCCTCTGTCCCTCTCACTATACCCCTTGCCCATCCTCTGGGTTTTTCCCTCCCTCCCCTTTTTTTTCTCTCTGGGCCTCCTGTCCCATGATCTTCTCATATCCCTTTTGCCAATCACCAGTACAGCTCTTGGCTCCATCCCTCCCCCTCCTGTCTTGTCCTATCATTTTGGATCTCCCCCCTCCCCCCCCCATTTTCAAATCCCTTACTAGCTCTTCTTTCAGTTAGTCCTGACGAACAGTCTCAGCCCGAAACGTCGGCTGTACCTCCTCCTAGAGATGCTGCCTGGCCTGCTGCGTTCACCAGCAACTTTGATATGTGTTGTAGTCATAGTATAGTCATAGTCATAGTCATACTTTATGAATCCTGGGGGAAATTGGTTTTCGTTACAGTTGCTCCATAAATAATAAATAGTAACAGAACTATAAATAGTTAAATAGTAATATGTAAATTATGGCAGTAAATTAGGAAATAAGTCCAGGTCCAGCCTATTGGTTCAGGATGCCTGACCCTCCAAGGGATGAGTTGTAAAGATTGATAGCCACAGGCAGGAATGACTTCCTATGACGCTCAGTGCTGCATCTCGGTGGAATGAGTCTCTGGCTGATTGTACTCCTGTGCCCAACCAGTACATTATGTAGTGGATGGGAGACATTGACCAAGATGGCATGCAACTTAGACAGCATCCTCTTTTCTGACACCACCGTCAGAGAGTCCAGTTCCATCCCCACAACATCACTGGCCTTACGAATGAGTTTGTTGATTCTGTTGGTGTCTGCCACCCTCAGCCTGCTGCCCCAGCACACAACAGCAAACATGATAGCACTGGCCACCACAGACTCGTAGAACATCCTCAGCATCGTCCGGCAGATGTTAAAGGACCTCAGTCTCCTCAGGAAATAGAGACGGCTCTGACCCTTCTTGTAGATAGCCTCATTGTTCTTTGACCAGTCCAGCTTATTGTCAATTCGTATCCCCAGGTATTTGTAATCCTCCACCATGTCCACACTGACCCCCTGGATGGAAACAGGGGTCACCGGTACCTTAGCTCTCCTCAGGTCTACCACCAGCTCCTTAGTCTTTTTCACATTAAGCTGCAGATAATTCTGCTCACACCATGTGACAAAGTTTCCTACCATAGCCCTGTACTCAGCCTCATCTCCCTTGCTGATGCATCCAACTATGGCAGAGTCATCTGAAAACTTCTGAATATGACAAGACTCTGTGCAGTAGTTGAAGTCCGAGGTGTAAATGGTGAAGAGAAAGGGAGACAAGACAGTGTTGCATATATTATTGTATCATTGATTTGATGAGCTTGAGAGTTTTTTTACAGTTTCCCAATATGCTTTCATTCTAAAATTCTTGTGCTAATTTTTTTATTACCTTTGACACATTAAGTTTTGGTCCTATTAAGTAAAGGAATCAATTTTCTAAAGCAGCTCTGTAAATCAAATACACTAAAACATTAGGAGCATTAGGTAATGGTTGAATAGTTCCCATGCTCTCGAATCTTCAGCTGCATGTTCTATTTGACATGAAGAGCTATACAACAGCTCTTAAAGTATTACTTTAGTAGGTATCCAAGTGCTTGATAAGTGGTGTATAGATAGTCAAGGTCTAATTTAATATTATAATCAATAGTAAGGAAATTATTTAGATCATTTGTGACCATCAAAATAGGCAAGTGTAGTCACCAATCACTTGCTTGAAGTCAAGGTTAAATTTACTTTATAATTAGAGCCTGGGAATCAGGTTATCATATTTCCATCTGATCCTAGTCACCCTCAGGCATGCAATACAGTGGATGGCATCTAACCTGAGATCAAAGTGTATGCATTCTATAGAAAGACCCTGTTAATTGTTTAATACCTATTCTCTGAGTAAAGTCTAGAAATATTCAGCCACTTACTTATTTAACTTTGTTTTTGTTACTTATTCTTCAAAGTCAGTTCAATTCTACAATTCCTGATGGTAAAGCAAACAAATAACAGAAATGTAATTGCATTCAGAATTCAAAAGAGTATTCTTTGACTTTCGGGAGTTACCACAATTCTGATTTGTAGAAAAAAAATGAATCATTAGGTTTTTTGAAGCTGAGACATTTGTAAATAATCTATGAAGAAAAATATTGGTATCAAGAGGACAAAGGTTATTTGCAAAATTTATGCCAAGTTCATAATGGAATCAGTAACAGTGAGGCCAATATATATAGGCTTAAATAGGAGACAACTCTCTGCTATCCATCATAGTAGAGAGTATCCACACCAACTTCCTTTTGTACTTTTCCCACAGTTTCAAGCTATCACTATTGTATTTCATTCTCTTTCACATATTTTTCCCTCTCTATTTTTAATCCGCTGAAGAATAATTTTACAAACAGAACAAAAAGTTATGGCATCCAGATGCAAGTAACTTTTGGTGGCAGCTGATCAAGAACTTCTTATCCTGTGGTGTAGATGTTGAGAGCACGCACAACGAATCCTGGTGAAATAAAGTTGTACGTAGTTATCAGATCTTTTAAAATGCATTTTGCCTGCTACTAGACTACAATCATATATTGCTGAAATCTTGTATGGCAAACTTGAAAATTAAAATGTGAGAATATTGGTAATTGATGATTGCACATATTTTGTTGTATTATTACTCAAAGCCTATTAAAATTTTATGGAGATGAACAGGAGGCATTTTAGGGCTCTGACATGAAGCTTTAAACACCCTCTTTAATGTTTGAATGATGTTATAGTTTTCAAAATTGTGGCCATCTTTTAAGGATTCTCCATTTTTTTTTCTTTAGTTCCAATTTTTTAAAATATATTTTTTATTTAATATTCATTTCACTCCATAAATTAAGTGATACAACCAGAATTCAGTTAAGCTGTTCCACTTCATGAAAAGTTAAGTTGCTTCTCACAATATATTGTTGCTGATCTTGTCCATCCGTATAAATTTGTCACACAGAAACCATGATTGTACTGCCAAGTATGTAAGTTCAGTGATACAAATATAATTTACTCATTCCTGCGATTTCACTGGGTAGCATCCTTGTTTCCATTTAGTAAATTGTGGCGCAGAAACTGATTGGATTATGATATGCAATCATTCATAATGTTACCATTGCTTTATTGGCTGTTTGATTACATTTTAAAAGTGCCTACAACTCTTTGAAGACATGACAGAGTGATACAGAAGCACAAGTTCCTCCTTCCCTTTATATACAATATTTGTAATTCCTTAATGATCCAGTTGTAAGGTTATGGAAATGCTGTTCTGGAGTCGTCCATCCTGCACATATTGAAACCCAACCCATTTTCCAAGCAGCATGTGCTTCAAACCTAGGTAGGCTGTTTATGACATTTTTCTTGCTAATTTGGCAGTAATGTAGTTCTGGTGGTGAGCTGTCTCTTTCTAAAATTAAAAACTAATGAGCCACCTGTGGAGATATGAGTGTGCGTGTCAATGACTTCTTATAGCTTTTTTTTAAATGAAGTTTTGCACAAATCATGTCTTTCATTCCAGGTGAAACACTATTCCAGTTCAAAATTTTTTTCCATGCTGAGTTGCAAATGAAATGTCTAAACTGCAAAGTTAAAAGGGAAAAGGCAGTTGTTTTACAGGAGGTTTCAGTTGCAAAGTTTCATACCATTTTACTCTGTGCTGCAAATTTTTAACAAGTAACATTTCAAGGGTGTCGCTGTAAACCCATGAGCTGATTTTTCACATGACCTTGCAGTCCCTAATTTGAGACCATCTTCTAGTAATCTAATATGGTTTCAGAACATACTTTGGAGACATAAATGTCGCTGTGCATTATAAGTCGAGAATACAGGAGTGGTGTGGCCATACTGAATGTTATTCATTCCCTTTAACAGTTGATATTTATCAGCAAATCAAATTAGAGCTGAGATAATGGCCTGTCATTTCTGGCAATCCTGTCTAATTTTCAAGAGGAAACAAAGAAAGCCGATGAAAAGTCTTAACAGATTGTCAGCTGCCCAGTTATTGAGTTGTAGTTGGGTAGTAACTGATAAGCAAGGCTTAATGTCAAGGTCACATTAATAGGTTAGCTATAGCATAAAAGAACTGAAATTGTGGGCCTCCATAAATGGAACCACACAGTAGGAGGTAGCTAGAATTATATACACTGACCCACATAGACAGCATGCGCTGATTCAATCTCAAGGGCATCGACTGTACAGTTACCAGATGGTGCTGATTAGTGGGTGAAGAAACTAGAGCTGGTACTCGTTTATTTAATAAGTAACCTTTTGCTCATCATATATTTGCAGCAGACAGTTAAATGTTTAGTCTGTTCCAGTAAGGAAATATGAAATGAATGTAGAATTTCTTTAGCAATTATGTTTAGCAATTTTTCACTAATTTATATAAGTTACACTAGAATCAGGTATTGGCACATTCAAACTCTATTACTGAGGAAATAGAAAAGAGCTTGTGAATCTAGTTGAATTTAGAATGGGCAGAGTCATAAATATTGTTTAGTAGCAGACAGTTTAATAGAGAATTCATTGTGAAGTTATATATGCAGTTTAGGAAAGATCTATGGTGATGCATTAGACAATAGTTTGTAGCTATTTGCATGTCCAATATTTCTGCACCATTAAGTGCCTCATTGAAAGACTTTTACGCTGTTGGCTTGACTGGCTTCAATTCAGAAACATTAATAAAAGGGTTACCCATCTCTTGGGGATTGGCTGCTAATCTTTGATATTTTCTGTTACAATAAAAATAGTAGGCTGTTTCTGTACTAAGTAAAATGCAATATGTTATAAATTCACAGCAAGCCAATCAGCATCTTAAAAAGGTAATTAATATTTTAACAATGGCTTATAATCAGGATTGACCATTGTTTTGATAGTTTTAGAATCTGTGCTTATTTAATTCTTTTAGCTCTTGGATGGTGAAAGATAAGATGTTAACAAAAATCTTCTATAATGTCTTCGGACATTTGGCTACAGCATTCGGTATAATGTAATAGCAGAATATTCTTTCACAGTCTGTTCATCATTAAGGCAACCTATTTGCAACCTTCATGGAAAATTGGATGGCAATGTAGAACATGATTCCAAAAACATCAGTAAAAGTCATGGAAATATCTTAATCCCATGTAATACTAACTTTATTTGACTTGCACAATCACCATAAACCAGTTGGAGTAATTGCAGTCGATAGAATTACGATTCTCAAAATACTGATTTAAAAACATTCATATACAACATAATAAAACTGGAAATGAGCATTATAGGAAATGCTTCATGTTTATGAAATAAGAATTTCAGTAATGTTTTTAAGATGCAGATAATGTATAAAATAAATTTAGTTAAAGGACAAATTTGTTTTGCTGCTGTTAGAATTGCGTACTAATACATAGCCTGTTAGCACTAACATTTTTTTAATATTTGCTGCATGTAATAGAATTAATACATTAATCCAGAAATGATGGTCTGTGTTTATGCTCTTGGACATTCCATATACTTTATCACGTCTAACTCTGCTTTCATCCTCCAACTTCTGTGACTAGTTCTCCAAGAATCACTTCTACCCAGAATAAAACATTTTGCATGACTTTTTGACTTAATGAAAAGTCGCTTATGAATTGGATACCATGAACTTATGATTGCCACAATTACACATTGTTGTCTTTTCAGGAAAATTGGGTGAGATATAGCTAATTGCAAACCAATAAATCAGCTAATTTTACACAAAATATAAGCAGATAATATGTAACCTGCTAGTGAGATGCACCTATTCTCTACTACTGCTTATTACATGAATCAGATAAAAGATTTGTGCATTAGTAACACATATAAGTATTGGATAGCATTTGGTCAAGTATAGTTTGTGCTCAAATCATTGTGCTTCTCATAATGTCAAATTCACTGTGGAATCCCTGCATCTTTTAGTATTATAGTTTGCCTTCTAGCACTTTAGTTAACTCATCAGTAAAAGAACAACCATTTTAGTAGGCCTAGAGTGAGATATAAGTCAGTTCAGGTAGGACAACAAATTTCACCGTTCAAGAGGTGAACCCTCGCAAGGCATCAGGCCTTAACTTTGTACCTGGTAGAGCTCTGAAAACCTATGCCAACCCACTGGAGGGAGTGTTCAACGATATCTTCAATCTTTTACTACTGCAGTCGGAGGTTCCCATCTGCTTCAAAAGGGCAACAATCATACCAGTTCCCAAGAAGAGCTGGGTGAGCTGCCTCAACAACTACTGCCCAGTGACACTCACGTCTACTGTGATGAAGTGCCTTGAGAGCTTGATGATGACTAGAAACAACTCCTACCCAAGCATGCACCAGGACCCACTACAATTTGCCTGTTGCCATGAGAGGTCTACACCAGATGCTGGTTCTGCACTCGGCCTTTGATCACCTGGACACCTATTTCCATCTGCTGCTTATTGATTACAGCTCAGTATTCAACACAATCCAACCCTCAGTTCTAATTAATAAACTCCAAAACCTAGGTCTCTTTATCTCCCTGTGCACCTAGATCTTTGACTTACTCACCGGGAGACCACAGTCTGTGCGGATCAGACATAACACCTTATCCTCTCTGACAGTCAAGACTGGTGCACCTCAAGGATATGTGCTAAGGCCACTGCTCTACTCTCTCTACACCTACAATTCACAGTTCAAATGCCATCTATAAATTTGCCAATGGCACAACTGTTGTTGGCAGAGTTTCTGATGGTGACAAGAAGGCGTACATTAGGCAAGATAGATCAGTAGGTTGAATGGTGTTGCAACAACGCCTTGCACGCGCCATCAGTAAGAACAAGGAATTGATTGTGGACTTCAGGAAGGAGAAGTTGAGGGCACACACACCAGTCCTCATCCATGCATTAAGGACCCCTATCACTCTGGACGTGCCTTCTTCTCATTGCTACTATCAAGGAGGAGGTACAGAAACCTGAAGAAACATACTCAATTTCAGGAACAGCTTTCCCTCTGCCATCAGATTTCTAAATGGACAATGAGCCCATGGACACTACCTTACTATTTCCCCCTCTCCTGGTTATTAAACTTATATATTTACTGAAACTTTTAGTTTTTTTATTATTATGTATTGCAATGTACTGCTGCCGCCAAACAACAAATTTCACAGCATATGCCAGTGATATTAAACCTGATTTTGATTCCCTCCATGAAACATTAATTTACTAATCTAATTTCGATCAGGGTCTAGCTAATCAGCACAAATAACAATGGAATACACAAAGGCTGGATATGGATTCTTACTGGTACACTTGGTCTAGTTTGTAAGCAGATAGGTTTGCTGAATCTTTCAAGAAACCATACTTTAAAATGTTCTTTTATGTCCTTCCACCAGGTCAGAGCAAGGCATATATAATTAATCCAATATTATGCTGACAGTGGTGTAATGCTAGGTTTATTAGACTCTCTAGGAAGGTCATTCAGTGGATGTTGCATGTAAATTTTAATTGAAATTCAATGTGATATGGATACATTGTTCTCTAATTAATGTAAACACTGTAATTCCAATTTTAGATGACTTTGTGAAAGCAAGGCCAGGGCTGCTTGCTATTTTAGTAATCCATTACAAATAGGACCTGAAAAAAAATCATAAGCATTTTGCTGGAAACTACTATTGCAGTCTCCTTTAATTGTACATCCAAAAGGAAAATCAGGACACAGCTGGCAGAAGGTTGGCTCTGAGGTGGAGGAATGCAGAAACGAAAGTGTTTGACCTACATTATTCTTGAACAGCCACAAAAAGATTTTGACTAAACAGGAATACTTTTAGGTTTATGATTTTGTGGCCCCTTTCATAAAACCTTTCAAATGTAAGTTTTCAAAATTGTATTGTGACCCTTTGTACAATATAGGTTAAGAGGCTGTTAACTATTTTAGATCAAATCTGTAGATTTGCCGGTGAAGTGCAGAAGAATGGCTCTGGGCCTGTTCTTGCTGGAGTTTAGAAGAATGGGGGGATCTCATTTGAGGTGGCATGGTTGCGTAGTGGTTAGCACAATACTTTATAGTACAGGCAATCCCGGTTCAATTCCCACCACTGCCTGTAAAGAGTTGTACATCTTCCCCGTGACCGCGTGGGTTTCCTCTGGGTGCTCCAGT
Organism: Mobula birostris; assembly: GCF_030028105.1. Taxonomy (NCBI): domain Eukaryota; kingdom Metazoa; phylum Chordata; class Chondrichthyes; order Myliobatiformes; family Myliobatidae; genus Mobula; species Mobula birostris. The sequence continues at coordinate 157,130,797 of NC_092373.1, forward strand.
TTTCTCCCATGGTCCAGAAACGTACTGGTTGATAGGTTAATTGTTCATTGTAAATTGTCCCGTGATTAAGTTTGGATTAAATCGGGAGATTGCTGGGCGGCATGGCTCGGAGGGCCAGAAGGGCCTATTCTGTGCTGTATCTCAATAAAGTAAAATAAAGTAGATAGTTCAAAAGGAGAGGAAAAGACTAATTAATTTATCAAGTCAGTCTATCGTGTTTAGTTCTGTATTCCTAGAAATCCAATAGCGGTGCACGGTTGGTTGGCATAACATTGAAATAATTCAACCTTGTGCTCATAAAAAAAATTGGCAGGTCTGGTTTGTACAGGGTGATGTCACTTCCTATACATTATTACTTTCTTGAGCATTGAAATTGTGCCATTTTGTTCTGGGAGTGACTATTGAGCCAACTAGATATTTCCAGGAGAATCCTGAGGTGGAGCCCCCATCAGTGAATTCCCTTGATCTAATTATCATCCTTTATTTGGGAGAAATCCTTCCATTTCCATTGTGATCATGTGATATCATCATACCCTGAGGCCCGTCACAATTGCCCAATGTCCCCCAACCCCTCCCTGTACCACCAGCCACAGCGCAGGCCCAGTCAGATCTCCAGCAGTCAACTCTTCTGATCTTTCTTTCCAGTCTTATAATCTACTTGAACATATTTGCACTGGGATGGGGGGAGAAAATCAGGTGAGATAAACAGCTGAAATGGTCATTGGTCCCCAACACAACAGCCAGTTTACCTTATCTTATCATATAGTGAAACCTCTGCTATATACTCTACTGATGCAACACAGTAATTCTTATTTATATTCGTGGATATTATACAAGAGATGTTGTATTAGAAATAGACCCTCTATTACATTTGGGGGCATTTGAAGGTTTTCTGGCTTTATCGGCAACTGGCTGGAAGTCTAAGACTGGAGTTTAGAACCAGAACTGTCAAAAATAAAGGTAATATATACTATTAAATAAGGAGTGTTTGTAGCGCTTTGAAGCTGTCTTCTGCAACTAGGTTAATTGTTAATATTAAATCTGAAATTGTCAGAACTTGGATAATCAAAGATATAAAGGGATATCAGATAAAGCAGATTTCAGTAAAATTATTATAACATATTTATTGGGTTTATATATTTCATAGCTTAAATAGAGTAATAGAGTAGTGAATTATTAAACTTTTTAAAGCTATGAAGTAATGAGGAAAATTGTGAACTAGTTAAAATGGAGATTTAGGAGCTCACTTATTGCCTTTGTCAATATTAACAAATAGATGACTTTTTGAATTTACACTTTAGCTTCTACAACATCCCAGCCCTGAACCAATGTTGTTGTAACAGTGGAGACCTTAAATTTTTTTCCAGATTTTCTGCCTTGTTGAATTCAAAGTTAATTGCAGTAATTCAGTTTGTGGTAATTGCTAGTGACAGAATTGTTGCCTTGACTGAAACATGGAAGAGTATGAAATCATTCAAACACTAAGTTCACCTTTCCTTGGTATTAGAGCAGATGTTTGGAAAGAAGTATTTTGCTAACCAGCTAACGAATTGAAATAGAAGGAACACTATATGGCAGATTTGTAAGGCAATTTATACTGAGCTCTGGATGTTATAACTTAGAGCTATAATTGCAGAGAAATAAACACCAGAACAAAGAACAGATGATTTAGGAAGAGAATCCTAAGCATTACATCTAAACACATGCACTCTGGGGCAAAAAAATATCCAATATAATACACTGAGGACAGTTAATTCTAGTGGGAGTATTTTTAAAAATTGCACCTTCTGAGTTGAAAGGGAACACTATACTTTTAGGTTTTATGTAATTTTCTCATTCCAAAATGCTTGTTATAAGAGAGTTGTAATAAAACTTTACATTCACAAAATTTAGATTATTTGTGCAAGTTTAAAAATAGAACAGAAATTCTTTCTTATTGCCTTCTAAATACACGTTTCTTGGTTTCAGAAGGCTGTGCCTAGTCTATGAGCAATTAAACTGATTTATTAAACAAAGCGTAAAAATTGTTATCATTTAGAATAGCTATAGACTCAATAATTTCTCATCAGAGGTTAGAAAATAGATTTTTTATAAATGTGTTATGTAAAATTGTTGTGCAAGCTGGACTGGACATTGGTTCTTGTATATGGAAGTTTGTTGGCAGATATATGACCTTCCTGCAGTAGTTTCAGGTGCAATGCTATTCTTTATTAAGATAAATTGATAGATGCTTCAAACAAAACTGGAGAGAAAAATTCAGTTCTGTCTCATGAATATGAAATAGCTACCAATTGAAAGTGCATATGCAATGTGCTTGCATTTGAACTGTGTAGCCAGATCCTTCTCTGAAATACTTGCCTAGGCTATTGCCTCAGAATGAAGTAGATAGTTTTCCTTGAGAGAGCATGTAACATAATCCAGTGTATACAATAGCAAAATAAACCTCGAATGTCTGTAACATAGCATAATATAGTGGGAAGAGTGAAAAATCCAAGCCTGCATTGAAATGACTGGAGAGAAGGAATAAAGGCTTAGAACCATAGAACATTACAGCACAGAAACAGGCCTTTTGGCCCTTCTTGGCTGTGCCGAACCATTTTTCTGGCTAGTCCCGCTGACCTGCACCTGGACCATATCCCTCCATACACCTCTCATCCATGTACCTGTCCAAGTTTTTCTTAAACGTTAAAAGTGAGTCCGCATTTACCACTTCATCTGGCAGCTCATTCCATATTTCCACCACTCTCTGTGTGAAGAAGCCCCCACTAATGTTCCCTTTAAACTTTCCCCCCTTCACTCTTAACCCATGTCCTCTGGTTTTTTTTCTCCCCTAGCCTCAGTGGAGAAAGCCTGCTTGCATTCACTCTATCTATGCCCATTATAATTTTATATACCGCTATCAAATCTCCCCTCATTCTTCTACGCTCCAGGGAATGAAGTCCTAACCTATTCAACCTTTCTCTGTAACTGAGTTTCTCAAGTCCCGGCAATATCCTTGTAAATCTTCTCTGCACTCTTTCAACTTTATTAATATCCTTCCTGTAATTTGGTGACCAAAACTGCACACAATCCTCCGAATTCGGCCTCACCAATGCCTTATACAACCTCACCATAACATTCCAACTCTTATACTCAGTACTTTGATTTATAAACGCCAATGTACCAAATGCTCTCTTTATGACCCTATCTACCTGTGACACCACTTTTAGGGAATTTTGTATCTGTGTTCTCAGATCCCTCTGTTCTACTGCAGTCCTCAGTGCCCTACCATTTACCTTGTATGTTCTACCTTGGTTTGTCCTTCCAAAGTGCAATACCTCACACTTGTCTTATTAAACTCCATCTGCTATTTTTCAGCCCATTTTTCCAGCTGGTCCAAATCCCTCTGCAAGCTTTGAAAACCTTCCTCACTGTTAACTACACAACACTAGTCTCTTCGTATCATCAGCAAATTTGCTGATCCAGTTTACCACATTATCATCCAGATCATTGATATAGATGACAAATAACAATGGACCCAGCACTGATCCCTGTGGCACACCACTAGTCACAGGCCGCCACTCGCAGAAGCAATCCTCCAGTACCACTGTCTGGCTTCTTCCATTGAGCCAATGTCTAATCCAATTTACTACCTGTCCATGTATACCTAGCAACTGAATCTTCCTAACTAACCTCCTATGCGGGACCTTGTCAAAGGTCTTACTGAAGTCCATGTAGACAACATCCACTGCCTTCCCTTTATCCACTTTCCTGGTAACCTCCTCAAACAACTCTAATAGATTGGTTAAACATGACCTACCTTGCACAAAGCCATGTTGACTCTCCCTAATAAGTCCCTATCTATCCAAATACTTGTAGATCCTATCTCTTAGTACACCTTCCAATAATTTACCTACTACCAATGTCAAACTTACCGGCCTATAATTTCCCGGATTACTTTTAGAGCCTTTTTTTAAACAATGGAACAACACGAGCTATCCTCCAATCCTCCGGCACCTCACCCATGGATACTGACATTTTAAATATATCTGTCAGGGCCCCTGCAATTTCAACACTAGTCTCCTTCAAGGTCCGAGGGAATATCCTGTCAGGTCCTGGGGATTTATCTACTCTGATTTGCCTCAAGATAGCACGCACCTCCTCCTCTTCAATCTGTATAGGTTCCGTGACCTCACTACTTGTTTGCCTTATTTCCATAGACTCCATGCCAGTTTCTTTAGTAAATACAGATGAAAAAAACCCATTTAAGATCTGTCCCATTTCTTTTGGTTCCGTATATAGCCGACCACTCTGATCTTCAAGAGGACCAATTTTATCCCTTACTATCCTTGATATATCTGTAGAAGCTCTTTGGATTATCCTTCACCTTGACTGCCAAAGCAACCTCATGTCTTCTTTTAACCCTTTCTTAAGTATTTTTTGCACTTTTTATACTCCTCAAGCACCTTGTATGCTCCCTGTTTCCTATACATGCCATACATCTCTCTCTTCTTCTTTATCAGAGTTCCAATATCCCTTGAGAACCAAGGTTCCTTATTCTTATTCACTTTGCCTTTAATCCTGACAGGAATATACAAACTCTGCACTCTCAAAATTTCTCCTTTGAGGCCTCCCACTTACCAATCATATCCTTGCCAGAGAACAACCTGTCCCAATCCACGCTTTTTAGATCATTTCTCATTTCATCAAATTTGGCCTTTTTTCCCATTTAGAACCTCAACCCGAGGACCAGATCTATCTTTATCCATGATCAAGTTGAAACTAATGGTGGTATGATCACTGGAACCGAAGTGTTCCCCTACACACACTTCCGTCACTTGTCCTAACTCATTTCCTAATAGAAGATCTAATATTGCATCCTGTCTAGTTGGTACCTCTATATATTGATATAGAAAACTTTCCTGAACACATTTTACAAACTCTAACCCGTCTAGACCTTTAACAGTATGTTAACAGCTTGTAGGGACATTTTTTGTAAATATAAAAGTATCAAATCAGATACATATACATGCACTGTTAATAGGAATGGGCCTTTCTGATTTGGGGTTGTTTCCATGATTTAGTTAGAACAAAATAGATCTGAGCTTCTGTTTCATTTACCTAGTTACACCCATTGATACTCTAATTTACCAAAAAGTTAACAACTTCAGTCATGGCCAACTGCAGAGCTTGTCTAGTGAGGCTTTATGGGTAGAACTGAGGAATAAGAAAGGTATGATCACATTAATGGGATTATATTATAGACCACCTAACAGTCCACAGGATTTAGAGGAGCAAGTTTGTAGAGAGATTGCAGACTGAGGCAAGAAATTTGAGGTTGTGATAGTAGGTGAATTTATCTTTTCACATATGTATTGACTGGGACTCCCGTACTATAAAAGGGCTAGATGGGAAGGTGTTTGTCATGTATGTTCAGGAAAGTTTCCTTAATCAGTACATAGAAGTCCCAACTAGAGAGAGTGCGATACTAGATTTCCTGTTAGGGAATGAGACAGGGTAATAGAAATTTGTGCATGGAATACTGTGCATGTAGTGAACTGAATATGCCTGGACTCTTGATTTTGTGTTTCATATATTTTGTGTTTTTTGCTAATTTTTTTTGTTGCTGTTTGTGCAATTCTTTGAACGGATTCCATGGTTTCTTTGTTCCGTGGTTGTCTGTGGGAAAGATGATTCTCAGGGTTGTATACTGCATACATACTTCAATAATAAATTGTACTTTGAGCTTTGATCATAATGCCATTAGTTTCAAGATAATGATGCAAAAAAATAATTCAGGTTGGGATTCTAAATTGGAGAAAGCACAATCTTGGTGATAATCAGATCTGGCAGGTGTGGATTAGGACAGTACTGTTGAAAGGTCTCAGCTTGAACTGCTGACTGTACTCTCTTCCATAGATGCTGCCTGATCTGCTGAGTTCCACTAGCATTATGTGAGTGCTACATGGATTAAGACACACGGTTTTATGGCAAAGGTGTACTTTCTGGCAAAAGTGGGAGGCCTTCAAAAGTGAAATATTGAGAGTACAGAGTTTGTATGTCCCTGTCAGAATAAAAGGCAGGGATAACAGGTTTAGAGAACCTTGTTTTTTGAGAGCTGTGAAACCCTGGTTAAGAAAAAGAAGGAGATGCATAAAGGTAAAGGTAGGCAGGGACAAATGAGGCACTTGAAGAGTATAAGAAATGCAAGAGGACACTTAAGAAGGAAATCTGAGGGCTAAAGGAAAGTATGAAGTTGTTCTCACAGGCAAAGTGAAGGAGAATCCTAACCACTTCTACAGATATATTAAGAGCAAAAGGACAGCAAGGAACAAAATTGGTCCTCTGGAAAATGAGAGTGGTAACCTGTGTATGGAGCCAAAGGAGATGGGGGATTTTTTTTTCCATCTGTATTAACTCAGGATAAGAGCACAAAATCTTGCGAAGTGAGGCAAAGCCACAGCGAGGACTTGAACCCTGTACAGATGTTTGCTGTCTTGAGGCAAATTAGGGTGGATAAATCCCTAGGGCCTGACAAGGTGTTCTTTCAGACCCTTTGGGAGGCTAGTTTAGAAATTGCATGGGCCCTAGCAGAGATGTTTAAAATATCCTCAGCCACAGGTGAGATGCTGGAGGATGGAGAATAGCTAACGTTCCATTATTTAAAAAAGAGTCTAAGAATAAGCCTGGAAATTATAGGCCAGTGAACCTAGCATCAATAGTGGGAAAGTTATTGGAAGGTATTCTAAGGGACCAGATATATAGCTATTTGAATAGACAAGGACTGATTAGGGACAGTCAATGCAGCTTTGAGCATGGTAGGACATACCTTACCAATTTTATATAATTTTTGAGGAAGTTACCAGGAAAGTTGATGAAGGCAAGGCGGTGGATGATGTCTGTATGTACTTTAGCAAAGCCTTTGACACGGTCCTGCATGGGAGGTTGGTCAAGAGGTTCAGTGGCTTGGCATTTAAGGTGAGGTAGTAAATTTGATTAGACATTGGCTTTGTGGGAGAAGGCAGAAAGTGGTAGTAGATGGTTGCCTCTCTGAGTGCTGTCCTGTGACTAGTAGTGTGCCACTGGGATTGGTGCAGATGACACCAAGATTGAAGGTGTACTGGACAGCAAGGATAACTATCAAAGCTTGCAGTGGAAAAATGGGCTGAAAAATGACAGATGGAATTTAATGCAGACAAGTGTGAGGTGTTGCACATTGGGAGGACCAACCAGGGTAGGTCTTACACAGTGAGCAGTAGAGCACTAAGGAATGTGGTAGAACAGAAGGATCTGGGAATTCACATCCATAACTCCTTAAAAATGGTGTCATGGTAGATAGGGTTGTGAAGAAAGCTTGTGGCGCATTAGCCTTCATAAATCAGTGTATTGAGTACAGGAGTTGGGATGTTATGTTTAAATTGTATAAGATGTTGATGAGGCCTAATTTGGAGTATTGTGTGCAGTTTTAGTCGCCTACTTACAGGAAAGATGTAAATAAGATTAAAAGAGTGCAGAGAAAATTTACAAGGAAGTTGCCAGAAATGGAGTAACTGAGATAGGGAAAGGTTGAATAGGTGAGCACTTTATTCCCGAAAACGTAGAAGATTGAGGAGAGATTTGATAGAGGTATACAAAATTATGGGAAGTAATTATAGATAAGGGAAATGCAAGCAGACTTTTATCATTGATGTTGGGTAAGACTAGAGTGCATCGGTTAAGGGTGAAAGGTGAAATGTTTGAGGGGAACCTGAGGGGAAACTTCTTCACTCAGAGGGTGGTGAGAGTGTGGATTTCCACATTTAAGAGAAATTTGGATAGATACATGCATAGGAAGGTAGGGGTGGCTATGGTCTGGGTGCAGATGAATGGAGATAGGCAGATTATTAGCTTGACATGGACTAGATGGGCTGAAGGGCCTGTTTCAGTACTGTAGTGTTCTTTGACTCTAACACTCTATGAATGTATTAACTGGCCAAACATCCACAACCTTTTGCAGAGTTCCAGATTTCTTTTATGTGCTGATTTGCTGTTTGATTTCACAAACATATGGTTTGGCTGTTATTTTAAGATTATATCACTTTGTTCTGATTTACCTCCAGAAAAACTAGTGTCTCTAAATCTACACCATCAAATCCCATTTTGGTTTTAAGATTTTAATTAGATCATTCCTCAACTTCTAAGCTTATTGGAGTACAAACGAAATTTTATGCAATCTGGCTTCATCATTTAACCCTTTGGGTCTGCTTATAACGAATGAATTTGTACTGTAAGAGCTTCAGAATTTTTCTTTAAAGCTGTTTTTTTATTTAGAAAATGAATACAAATAACCAGCAGAAAGAAATGAAAAACGTGCATATTTAATGTGTTTGGACATTCAAAAGGTTTTACAGCTAATTGCTTAGGTATGTACTATAGTTACTGTTTGTACAAATTGAAATTGTATTTTGGAGCTTTGAACAGCTTAGTGGTGGAGATTTCTCTTCAATGCTTTCATGCATATTAGCATATATTCAGATTAAGAACTAACAGATTCTCTCATGGTAATAGCCTATATGCATTTTATGCAGTGGCATTTTATAATAGGAACAATAATGCTTAATATATTCTTCATATTATCCAGATCTTCAATAATAAGAGGTTTATAGTCAGGATTATGTGATGACCAACTAGAACAAGGAAATCTGGATTCTCAGTTGACATAAAAAGAATTCAGCAGATGGAGGAAGGATAATATGTATGTAAATCTGCAACATTTTCCTTTTGAGAACCTGTGACCTACTTGCAGCTGAGTAAGCGGTTTCTTTATTATCAAAAACTCTTCTGTCAAATTTGATGCTGCAGTACTCAGAATTGAAGTTCCAAATTTACCAGACAACAAGCTGGTCATTTGAATTTATTAATATTAATTTAATGGAGCAAAATTAACACTAGAACAGGAACAAAACAATGGAGTCATATCAATGCTGATAATCTGTTTATTTTTCAATAAATCTGCCTGACCTGCTGACTAGATCAGCATTTCCATTTTCTTATGATAAAACCAAATTCAGAAATATATTATTCTAATGTAGATACATTGGATTCTGGTTAATTGGGCTGTTGGTTAATTGGGACAGCCACTTATTTGGGACAACTCTTAAGGAACCAATGCTAACTGGGATGTCCTCTGTTTATTTGGTACACTATGCCACTTAATAGGGACAGAAGACCATTGCGAAATAGTTTTTAAATAGCATCAATTTCATGCCTACTGTGCTATTCCACGCCCTTACTTAGGGAAGTCTGATCACCTGGCTGTACTTCTACTCCCTGAGTATAGGCAGAGACTGAAGACTGCAGCACCAGCAGTGAGGACCAAGAAGGTTTAGACAAGGGAAGCACAGGAGCGCCTATAGGACTGCTTTGAATCGTTGAACTGGACTGTATTCAGGGATTCATCTTTGAACCTGGATGAGTATGCTGCAGTTGTTACCAACTTCATTAAAATCTGTGTGGATGAGTGTGTGTCCACAAAAGCTTACTGTACATTCACAAACCAAAAGCCATGGATGAACCAGGAGATACTGTTACCAGGTTTGGATATGGCCCAAGTGCAGAGTGAGAGACACTGAATCAGGTCGATAGTTCACAAATTTTAATGTGAACAGTGTTAAAGGGAAAATAAAACAATAAACGCCAGGCTGAACAGGACCGTTAACTAAAACTCTCAAAAGGAACACGAAGCCTACAGTGTGGATGAAAAGAACATCTAAACATTCAACGAATACTGCTAGTCTTCAGAGTCAGTTGACTTGAAAGTCAATACCTCGGAAGGCCGAAAGCAAAACAGCAGCGAAGCATTGCTATGCTTTGTCCAAGTCTCAGCAAGCACTACGACGACAGGTATGGAGTTAAATAATCACAATTAAATAATAATTACCTGACAAGTGCAAATTCACAAGCGCAATTGCTGTATCTACCGCGCTGCAGAATCCGTGGTTGTGACAGGACCTTACTCTCTAGACGCAGTCTCTGAGGCGCCACAGACCTGTTCCGCTGGAAGTCCCAGATCAGCGACTTGTCTAAGATGTCCTTTGCCGGGATCTAACTACGTTCTTCTGGGCCATCCCCTTCCCAGTCCACAAGGTACTGGACCTTAACACGTACCAGGCGAGATACCAGTAGGCGCCGCACAGTATGGACAAGGGAACCATCTACCAGGTAGGGAGGAGGGGGAGGTGGGGTGACTGGGGCCAGGGGAGAGGTAGTAACTGGCTTGAGCTGGGAAACATGGAATACTGGGTGGATCTTCAGTGATGATGGTAGACGCAATCTATAGGACACCTTGTTGACAGCCTTTTCCGCTACAAATGGTCCCACGTAGCATGGTGCCAATTTCCGGTTCTTGACTTTCAGGGGACGATCCCTTGATGCCAACCAGACCTCCTCTCCTGGCTTGAATGGCCTTACCTGTTGACAACGCCAATCAGCCTGCCGGGAATGCTGTTTCTGGGTGTGCAGCAGAGAAGCCCTGGCTCGTCTCCAAGTGCGCTTGTAGCGCTGGATCAGGTGTTCAGCAGCAGAAATTCCTATGTCAATCTCCTGATCAGGGAAGAGCGGGGGCTGGAATCCCTTCCGGCATTCAAAGGGAGACATACCGGTGGAGGATGACTGGAGGTTATTGTGGGCGATCTCTGCCCAAACCAACTGGGAGCTCCAGGAGGTGGGGTTGGAAGAGGCAAGACAACGCAAGGTTGTCTCCAGCTCCTGGTTTACTCTCTCAGTCTGGCTACTAGATTGGGGGTGGATGCCGGACGAGAGGCTGGCTGTGGCTCCTACAAAAGAGCAGGAAGCCTTCTAAAAGCGGGAACTGAACTGTGGTCCACAATCAGACGCTATGTCTTGAGGAAAGCCATGGAACCTAAACACTAGTTGAACCATGAGTGTGGCAATCTCACGAGCCGATGGGAGCTTGGGGAGGGCAATGAAGTGAACAGCCTTGGAAAATCGATCTACAACAACCAAAATGGTAGTGTTTCCATTAGACAGAGCAGATGAAATCTACTGAGAGGTGGGACTAGGGGCGGTGGGGCACAGGCAGTGGACATAACAGACCTGCAGGACGCTGGCGTGATGTCTTGTTCCGAGTGCAGGTGAGACGAGCAGATACAAAGTCGTGGACATCCTGGAACATAGATGGCCACCAAAATTGTCTCTTTATAAACTCCTGAGTCCGTTGAAAATTGAAAACTGAGTCTGGACAAAATTGAACCGTGTGAAGAAGAGAGTTCACCAGGCTTGATGAAAGTTGAGTCTCTTAGCATCCTGAAAATAGGAGAGGTTCTTGTGATCTGTCCAGACCAAGAGTGGATTCTCTGCCCCCTCCAACCAGTGTCGCCATTCCTCCAGGGCCTCCTTGATAACCAGAAGCTCCTGGTTCCCAACGTCATAATTCCTTTCGGCCAGAGTCAAGCAACAGGAAAGAAAGGCACAAGGGTGCAGCCGGCTATCTGCAGACGAGCGCTGAGAGAGGACATCTCCAATACCTACATCGGATGCATTGACGTTGACGATGAATGGCTGAGATGGGTCTGGGTGTTGCAGCAGCGGGGCAGTGGTGAAATGTCGCTTTAGCTCAGAAAATGCTTGGCCGGCATCGTCAGTCCAATAGAATCCTGCCGAGGTCTTGGTGAGTGCATTAATTGGAGCCGCAATAGAGCAGAAATTTTGGATGAAGTGGTGATAAAAGTTCGCAAACCCCATGAAGTGCCATACCTGTTTGACTGTAGATAGTTTGGGCCACTCTACAACTGCCTGAACATTACTAGGGTCCATTTGAACACTGGATAGGGTAAGTATATAGCCCAAAAGCGACAACTGGTCTTTATGGAATTCACATTTTTCAGGCTTGGGGTACAGGTTATTTTAAAGAAAGCATCTGAGTATTCTCTGGGCATGCTGGAGAACGGGAATAGATAAGGATGTCATCTAAATACACAAACACAAACTGGTTCAACATGGCCCTGAGCATATTGTTAACCAGTGGCTGGAATACAGCCAGGGCATTGGCCAGATCAAAAGGCATCACCAGGTATTTATAGTGGCCAGTAGAGGTGCTGAAAGCCGTTTTCCACTCATCCCCTTCTCTTATGCGAATCAGATTGTAAGTATTGCGCTGATCAATTTTGGAAAATATCGTTGCTCCCTGGAGGTGTTCAAACGCAGACGCCAGCAAGGAAAGAGGGTAGCAGTTCTTCTCAGTGATGTTGTTCAGGGGCCGATAATTGATGCAGGGACGGAGCTTGCCATCTTTCTTGCTCACAAAAAAGAAGCCCGCTCCTGCTGGCGAGGTTGATGGACAGATAAACCCCACGCTCAATTCCTCTTTAATGTATTCCTCCATGGCCACCGCTTCAGGACAAGAGAGGGAAAAGAGCCAGCCCCGGGGAGGGCTAATGCCAGGTAGGAGGTCTATGGCATAGTCGTATGGCCGGTGTGGGGGCAGGGTGGTGGCCTTTCTTTCACTGAAAACCTCAAGGAGATCTGCGTGTTCAGCCGGAATCCCAAACAGGTCCACAAACTTAGCTAACACAGGAGGGTATCCGTGGAATGGAGCTTGAGCTGGACCCAGACAGGTAGACAGGCATGTCGGTCCCCACTCTTGGAGTACCCTCAAGAGACCAATCAATCCGTAGGTTATGTCGGGATAACCAGGGGAGACCAAGTACCAGTGGCAGTTCAGGTGAATTAACAGATAGAAGGATATTTCTTCATGATGGTTGCCTTCGAGCCCCAGTTGGAGGAGTTGGGTGGAAACGTGGATCTGGCCCGGGCACGGGAGCATTGGTAGCAGAGACTGTCAGGGCAGCAGAAAAGGTGGACCTGCAAGATGCTGGGAGTGGGAATGAGGCAGCCTGAAGCTGCTGAATTGAGCTGGCAAGAACGTTAATGGCTGTCAGCTGATTTATACTTCTGCGTCAAATGGATGCCGTAACCTACGCAAGTGGCCTACATGCGTTGTGAGCATTTATACATGTGCATTGGTGTGTCTGCGTTGCTCTGCAATTCGCGCACGTCACGCATGCGCACACACCTGCCCGTGCAAGGCTACATAGTCTTTCTCGGGGTAAACGAGTTTAAAGCAAGCGTCTTTTTTCGTAGAAGCGAAATATGTCCTCCATAATTTCGGAGGTCTGTAAAGCTTTATGGAAAGCATTGCAGCCAGAGTTCCTTCCCCACCCTTCAATTGCCCAATGAGAAGCTATTGCAGCGTAGGAGGAAACGCGATGCTACCAAGCGGACCAATCACAGTTGTTGCGATCTGCATTGCCGTGACGCGTAGTTACATTTTGGGAGAGGTGCGCGTCAGGCTACAGCATAGGGATCTGCGTAGTCTCTGCGTAGGATTCGCGGCTACGCCGTACCTACGGCATTGATTTGACACAGAAGTATAAATCAGCCTTAAGTTTGTGGATGGTGGCTGTGAGTGCGGCATCTGAGTCCAATTGACTGCGGCGAGCTGTTGAACAGTTGCAACTAGGGACGATACCTGTTCCTCCAAGTGAGACTGGGCTTCTCAGCACGAGGTTATCTGTCTCATTGCCTCCATAACTTTATTGAGAACAGATTCCATTGCCTGTAGCTTGTCTCCTACCTGACCAATGAATTTCACGGCCAAGGTCAGCTGCTCTCTTTCTCTCTGCTGGGTCCATCTTTGTTGGTCGAAGCTTGCTGTTACCAGATTTGGATATGGCCCAAGTTCGGAGTGAGAGACACTGAATCGGGTCGATAGTTCACAAACTTTAATGTGAACAGTGTTAAAGGGAAAATAAAACAATAAACGCTAGGCCAAATAGGGCCATTAACTAAAACTCTCAAACGGAACATGAAGCCTACACTGCGGCTGAAAAGAACAGCTAAACATTAAACGAAAACCGCTAGTCTTCAGAGTCAGTTGACTTGAAAGTCCAATATCTCAGGGAAGGCCAAAAGCAAAACAGCAGCAAAGCGTTGCTATGCTTTGTCCAAGTCTTGACAAGCACTACAACGACAAGTATAGAGTTAAATATTATCACGATTAAATAATAATTAGCTGACACGTGCAAATTCACAAGTGCAATTTCTGTATCTACCGTGCTGCCGAATCCATGGTTGCGACAGGTACGTTGTCTGCTGAAGGCAAGATCTGTGGCATTCAAGTCTGACGACCCAAGCCTGTACCAGAAAACCAGGTATGATTTGCGGAGGGCTATTTCAAGGATGGCGAGACAATTTTATATGAAGTTGGAGGCGACATTGGATGCACGGCAATTCTGGCAGGGTCTACAAGACATTACTTCCTACAAAGTGAAACCTAATACCATGAATGGCAGCAATGCTTCACTACCAGATGAACTCTGTTCCTTCTATGCCGCTTTGAAAGGGAGAACATAATTACAGCTGTGAAGATCCCTGCTGCACCTGATGACCCTGTGATCTCTGCCTCAGAGGCTGATGTTAGGCTGTCTTTAAAGAGAGTGAACCTCACAAGGTGGAAGGTCCCGATGGAGTACCTGGTAAGGCTCTGAAAACTTGTGCCAACCAACTAGTGGGAGTATTCAAGGACATTTTCAACTTCTCACTGCTACGAGTTAAAGTTCCCACTTGCTTCAAAAAGGCAACAATTATACCAGTGCCTAAGTATAATAATGTAGGCTGCCTTAATGACTATTGCCCGGTAGCACTCACATAGACAGTGATGAAATACTTTGAGAGGTTGGCTATGACTAGACTGAACTCCTGCCTCAGCAAGGACCTGGCCCATTGCAGTTTGCCTATTGCCACTATAGGTCAACGGTAGACGCAATGTCAGTGGCCCTCCACACAGCTTTAAACCACCTGGACAACATGAACACCTACATCAGGATTCTGTTCAACTATAGTTCAGCATTTAATGCCATTATTTCCACAATCCTGATTGAGAAGTTGCAGAACCTGGGCCTCTGTACCTCCCTCTGTAATTGGATCCTTGACTTCCTAACCGGAAGACCACAGTCTGTGCAGATTGGTGGTAATATCTCCTCCTCCCTGACAATCAACACTGGCATACCTCAGGGGTGTGTGCTTAGCCCACTGCTCTACTCTCTATATACACATGACTGTGTGGCTAGGCATAGCTCAAATACCATTTATAAATTTGCTGACTATACAGCCATTGTTGGTAGAATCTCAGGTGGTGACGAGAGGGCGTACAGGAGTGAGATATGCCAACTAGTGGAGTGCTGCCACAGCAACAACCTGGCACTCAACATCAGTAAGGTGAAAGAGCTGATTGTGGACTTCAGGAAGGGTAAGACGAAGGAACACGTACCAATCCTCGTAGAGGCAACAGAAGTGGGTCGAGAGAGCAGTTTGAAGTTCCTGGGTGTCAAGATCTCTGAGGATCTAACCTGGCCCCAACATATTGATGTAGTTATAAAGGAGGCAAGACAGCAGCTGTACTTTATTAGAAGTTTGAAGAGATTTGGTATGTCAACAAATGCACTCAAAAAGTTCTATATTTCTACCGTGGAAAGCACTCTAACAGGCTGCATCACTGTATGGTATGGAGAGGCTACTGCACAGGACCGAAAGAAGCTGCAGAGGGTTGTAAATCTAGGCAGCTCCATCTTGGGTACTTTTAGCCTACAAAGTACCCAGGACATCTTCAGAGAACGATATCTCAGAAAGGCAGTGTCCATTATTAAGGACCTCTAGCACCAGGGCATGCCCTTTTCTCACTGTTACCATCAGTAGGAGGTACAAAAGCCTGAAGACACACACTCAGTGAGTCAGGAACAGCTTCTTCCCCGCTGCCATCTGATTCCTAAATGGACATTGAATCTTTGGACACTACCTCGGTTTTTTTTTTAATATACTGTATTTCTGTTTTTGCATGTTTTTAAAATCTATTCAATATATGTATACAGTAATTGATTTACTTGTTATTATTTTTATTTTATTTATTAATTTTTTCTCTGCTAAATTTTGTATTGCATTGAACTGCTGCTGCTAAATTAACAATTTCATGTCACATGCCGGTGATAATAAACCTGATTCTGATGTGTTTGGATTCAAAATGCAATGATTTTTCTCACTGATATTTGATACAAAATAAGCAGTAAGACAATTCAGAACTGGTTTGCTCACTGTGTTTTTAAGTATTCAGGCTTAGAGGTGCCAAAAATGGCCATTGGGCAGTTTTAAAATGGTGCCTGTTGCATGTGCTTGTGTTATGTTTGGACTGACAAATGCCAATTCAAAAATCAGTGATTTTTGATAATTTTGTCTTTTATTTTGACCTTGCAAGAAGGCGATGAAGTTAGTCCATTATCTGCATGCACTAGGTGTCTGCACTGATTTTGTTCATTTACATTCAATCAAAAAAACACAGCAACGAAGAATTCTTCCATTGATAACTATTAGGAACTAATACACAGTTTTAATAATACTGTTGTAGTATTTGTAGTGTTCTGATTTGTTCTGTATTTCATGCAATGCCTAATTTGTTACTCAGTTAAACAGAAGTTTATGTTTGTCTTTGTTATGCCTTTTAACAATTTCACAGAATCTTCGGCTAGTTGGGGCAGTCGCTTAATTGTGCCAACATGTACTGGTCCCGATGTGTCCCAGTTAACTCGTGTCCACTGTATATCCATTAGAACTGTATACATCTTTAATTATCATACAAACCATGTAAGTTGATGTGTAGATGGCTACAGCAAAGCAAAATTGTAGAAGCAGATTTCCCTGTGAATCAAGTATTTTATTTCTGTTTATCATAACATTTGCAGCAATATTTAAAGTTTCTTTATCTGTCTCCTCCAAGCATCTTTCTTGACTATCTCTCTTTATTTGTGCAGCCTGTAATATATCTTTATTGTGGTAAACTTCATATGATTCTCTTCTTTCTGCCGGATTTCAAAGAGCCCACTCAAAGTTCTCCATCACATTTTAATTGAAATTGCTGCATGAGGGACAAACACCACAGTAATTTTTAAGCAACCTTACCAATTAGGCTTCAAAAGAAGGGGAAAAAATGCCATTTAACCCCAGAGCTACCACCTTCAACCTCTGAATGATCTTGCCAAACACAGATTTGAGACCTGCAGCTAGAAAATCAATTTAAATTGCAATCTCTGCTCTACTGAAGTCTACATGTGCTCGTTCTGTTGAAAATTCATATGTAGACTTCAGCGGTAGAATAGTACTATCTTTAATGGGTGATAAACCATTTTCATTATAAAACAGCATTCTATGGAACATTTTGAGCAGAGCAAATATTTGTGGCTTTCTGGAAATAACCAAGAGCCCTTAAAAATTAAAACTGACTTGGGGACCTGCAGGTGGAAATCCAGATCCCAGAGAGGATTAACCCCACTCAGCTGACAGAAAAATTGACAGAAAAATTACAATATGGAAGGAGACTATTCAGCCCATCAAATCTATTGCCTTCTCTACAGAATACAGTTAGTCACAACCCTATGCCCTCTCCAAGCAGTCCTTTTTTTTTCTTTCAGGCACCCATTACCAGTGAACTTGGCTCCTGTGTGTCGTCTAGCAGTGCATTCCAGACCCTTCTCAATTGGTTTTGGTTTTTTTAGGCTATATGTGTGTCCAAAGGAGCCTGGTTTTTCTTTAGGGCCAGCTAAATTCTAAAATCTGTAGTTACAGGAATGCAAAGGGAGACCCAATTATAATGTATTAAAAATACATGTAAGAAAGTGCAACTTATCACAATTCATTATTAGATGAAAATCAGTGATAAGCTTTTAAATGCTCTATGTTGTTTCCTGAAATTGACCCTTTCAAATATGAAAAGTTCGCTGGTTAATGCTGGATGAAGATGAGATTTCTTCACCAAGCACAGATGATGTGGTCTTTTCAACCACTGATTCACAAGCCACAGCGATTCGCTCTGGAGAGCGTCATCATACTCCAGGTCAGACAAGAGATAACCCAGGTCAGGTTTCAGACCACAGTACCCAGGTAGATTCTTCGCATGATGGCAGTGGTGAGGAGGTAGAGGAGAAGAGGAAGGTCAAGTGGCCAGCAATGGCAGATGATAAGGCTTGGCGTGTGTTTGATGAGGATATCAGTATGATGTTGGAGAACACTCTCAGGGGAACATCAAAGAGAAGGTTGGAAGTGATGGGTGATATGATTTACGATGTTGGAAAGTACAGGTTTGGTTTGGTTGAGTTGAAGAAAACAAAGCCTACACAGCAGCCAAGCAGGCGCCAGAAGGAGATTGGTAGGTTGAGGAGAAGAGCTTAGATCGTTGAGACAGAGGTGGAAGGTAGCAAATGAGGGTGACAAGCCAGGGCTTGCTGATCTCCGAGAGCATTTTCGAATAAAGTTAGCATCACTCCGTCGTGCAGAGTCACAACGTAAAAAGAGAAAGAAGAGAGAGAAGGTAAGAAAGTTGTTCTTTGAGAACCCTCACGAGTTCACAAAGAAACTGTTTGAACCAAGTAAGAGCGGGCAGCTTAACGTCTCTCAACAAGAACTTGAGGATCACCTAGCAAGCACTTACTCTAACGAACAGCAGGAGGCTCTTTTGCTTGACATTTCAGGGCTTGTGAAGCCTACCAAACGAGGAGTGAAGTTCGATCTGTCAGAACCCAAACTGGCAGAAGTCGAACAGTTCATCAGAAAGGCAAGGTCAGGCTCAGTGCCAGGACCTAATGGAGTGCCGTATAAGGTGTTCAAGAAGTGTGAACAGCTGAGGAAATACTTGTGGAGATTGTTAAAGGTGGTGTGGAGACAAGATGTTGTTCCTTTGTCATGGAGTGAGGCTGAAGGAGTATACATCCCGAAGGAAGAGAATTCTTCTACATTGAATCAGTTCCGATCAATTTCACTCTTGAATGTAGAGGGAAAGATTATGTTTGGCATTCTGGTTGAAAGAATATCTTCATTTGTGATTGAGAATGGATTAGTAAATACATCTCTGCAGAAAGCAGGAATACCAAGCTTCCCAGGATGACTTGAACATTCTAGTATGATATGGCATACCATCCAGGAGTCAAAAGGGTTGAGAAGAAATCTGGCTGTAGTTTGGCTTGATCTGGCAGATGCATATGGTTCTGTTCCCCATGTCCTGATTGAGTTTGCGATGGAATTCCTATGGATTCCTGCTAAGGTGAGGAACTTTGTTAGGCAGTACTACAACGATTTCCAGATGAGGTTTTTCACTCAGCAGTTTACAACTAGGTGGCAGAGCTTGGATGTTGGAATCCCAATGGGATGTGCAATTTCACTCATCCTTTTTGTGTTAGCCATGGAGGTTATTGTGAGGGCTGCAGAATCAGTGGGACCATCAGTGGGACTTGATGGCGGAGAGGAGTTACCACCAATACGAGCATTCATGGACGATCTTACCCTTTAGGGTCCCAGCACGGAGGCAGTGAAAAATGTACTATCTAGACTCGAGGAGCTAATGGATTGAGGAAGAATGAAGTTCAAGACCAAGAAGTCAAGGAGCCTTGTTCTTAGGAGAGGAAAGCTGGTTGACTTTCATTTCACCCTTTGTGGAGAGGAGATTCCATCCATTCAGAGCCAACCAGTTAAGAGCCTCGGGCGATGGTACATAGAGGAGCTGAGAGACACCAAGAGGGTTCAAGAGACAGGAGAACAGATCAGCAGAGGTCTGATGTCTGTTGGCAAGTTGAAGTTGTGGTGCTTGCAGTACGGACTGATGCCATGGATAATGTGGTCACTAACTGTCTATGAGGTGGCAATGTCCCATGTTGAGGCAGTGGAACGGAAGATCAACAAGTATGTGAAGAAGTGGCTTGGAGTACTGAGCAGCCTCACCAATGTTGCAATCCACAGTAGCCAGACAAAGCTTACCATCCCAGTGCAATCCCTTGTTGAGGAGGTCAAAGTAGCCAAGGTAAGATCATTCTTGATGCATCGAGACTCAAAAGACCCTGTCATCAAGAACACCCAGACGGATGTGAGATCAGGCAGGAAGTGGTCAGCCCGTGTAGCAGTTGATGAGGCAGAGTCTAGATTGAAGCACAAGGAGACGGTTGGGGCTATCCAGCTAGGCCGCCAGGGACTTGGATGGACAACCCACAAGTGGTGGTCATCTTCTACAGGTAAGGAGCACCGTGAGCTTGTAACACAAGAAATGTGAGAGGTAGAAGAGGAGAAGAGGTTAACTAAAACAGCTGGCCTAGCCAAACAAGGGGCTTGGACCCGGTGGGAAAGTGTTGAACAACGACACCTATCTTGGAATGTTCTGTGGCAGATGGAACCGCTCCACATTTCTTTTCTATGCAGAGCAGCGTATGATCTGCTCCCAACACCTGCCAACCTCAGCACCTGGTATGAAGATAAGACAGACAGGTGTGCTGCTTGTGGTGAGAAGGGAACACTTCAACATATCTTGAGTGCATGCAGAGTCAATCTTTCCAGCGGCATGTACACTTGGAGACATAACAACGTTCTCAAAGTTGTAACAGAAGCGATTGAGCAGAGTACTGCAGCACAACTTATCTCATGCCCCATGCTGCACAGAACATCGCATATCATTTGTGAAAGAAGGCTCCAAGTCAAGGGTGTACAGCATAGGCTCACGATCAAGCATACTTTCTTCAGCCAATGATTGGCGTGTCAAGACTGACCTGGACGGGAAAGGCAGTTTCCCGGAGCAAATGGCTTTCACAACATTGTGTCCAGATATAATCATATGGTCTGACACCAGTAGAGAAACGGTTATTGGTGAACTCACAGTCCCCTGGGAAGACAGCATCGATGAAGCCCATGAGCACAAGTTAACCAAGTATACAGAATTAAGATCAGAGTGCAGAGACAGAGGGTGGAAGGTCTCATGCTATCCATTTGAAGTAGGCTGCCGTAGGTTTATTGCGTTCACTCTCCAGAAGTGGCTGCGTGACCTTGGCTTCACTAGAAGAGAGATCAAGTCAACCAGCAGGGCTGTAGCTGAGGCAGCAGAGAAAGGTTCAGCATGGGTGTGGACCAAGTATGTCCAGAGGGGCAGATAGTCAGACAGTGTATACATATCTTGCAAACCCTTCAGTAGTTGCATAGACACCTGAAGAGTAGACTATCTGTTGGATGGAAGTGACTAACGACTCTGATAGAGGCAGATGCCAAGTTTTTAAGCTCACCAGTGGGTGGTGGTGCTTTAGCACTGCTGGACCACCACCTCGAGGGAGTCTTGATCATAAGCGGGCCGAAACTCCTGAAGACAGGTGGCAGATCAACTGATGAGCCCACTGGTGATAGCACAGGACAGTTAACATCTTAGTTCACGTGTATTTTGTAACTCTTATTAAAGCTGCCTGTATTGGTTTATTAGTCTATAATAGAATGGTCTTTTTCTCGTAACCACTCGCCTTTTACTCTTTGACTTTGTTTATCTTTCCCAATATGCATCACTCTTTCTGTTCTTCTTTTAATCTAGACAAACAATTAAACACATTCCTACTTTGAGTGATTTCCTCATTAACTGCAACAAATTTATGTACCACTCTAGCTATAAAGCAGGAAGGGAAAAAGTATCATTGGGACAACTCAGGCCATTTGCTTGAGAACTTCTGGCTCCAATTCCCATCAACCTGTCTAATCTTCTCGTCCAGGTACCCAATAGAAATGTGGCATTGATCTGTAGAATATGGGGCATAATTTATATCTGGGAAGGATTCTACAATGTATTTTCAGCTCTGTGTGACATCCTGCCATGATTTTATCTTCAACTGTTCCCCTTTGGATTTCTCTGATTCTTCAGAAGATCTTTCTCATCTTCTCACCCCATCTTCTAACACCAGACTTCAGCACCTGGATTATTACAGATTCTTTCTGGTTCCTATTCATATTTTCTTAGTTATTCCATAAAGTGCACCCATGCTTCATTGCCCACTAACAAGCGTTCTTTGCCCAGTATCCTCCCATTGCTCCCAGTTCCAGTTCTTCTCACTCTCTTAAGTTGCTACTCCTACTACTCCCGTTGTACCAGTGCTCCAATTCAACCCCTTCAAGAGATATCTTCTCGTAAACTCTGGAGAATACTATTCTCATTAAATCTGTCTTTCAGCAAATAAATTTTAATTAAATATACTTTTAAAAGAGAAGCATTAATAGTGAATTATCTCCAAATCCTTTCTGTACAGAAAAAAAAATCCTGAAATGCAACACGTTGCCTGACAACAATTCCAGTTCTTATGTGCAGAGATGAGAGTTCTATGAACACATTCACATGCCTTCTCCCAGTAATACAATTTTATCAGAACTATTTCTTCCTCCTGTTGACTTTTTAATTATCTGCCACCATTCACAGTTGCGCTTGACAGAACTGTAGAAGTTTGATGTGATCCATTGGGTACAGGAACTCTTATCTCATTAGACTGGATGTTTTCTCTGTCACTCAGCATTCATGTAATCCTCTTACAACTTTGCCGGTTTAATGACTCAATTCTAGGTATTCCTGAGACTTTTGGGACCCCCTAAGGGTGAGTTAGTGGTTTATCTGTAATAGATCATAATGTCCAGCAGAAAGATCTGAACCTTTCCCATTTACCATGTTGGCAATGTCACACAACACAACACAACATAACAGAGGTTCTCCTTGGTGTTAAGATGGGACTTCGTCTCCATCAAATCTGCGCTCTGGCCTTATTGAAACTCTCACAGTCTGATGCATTTGAACTGGGTAGATTGTTGAGGACACATAAGTTTAACCCTCATTTTAGTACACTCACCAACTGCTACATTTTACCCTTATCCCACCAGCCTCATCACCCATCTCTTTCCCCTCTCCTTCCTTCCTCCAGTTCCCCTCCTCACCTCCTCTTCTTTATTCCATGGTCCACTGTCCTCTCATATCAGATTCTATGTTCTTCAGCCCCTTGTCATTTCCGCTTACCTCCTCTCAGCTCCTTACATCATTCTCATTTGCCTTCACTCCCCCCCCCACCCAAAACCTGGATTTACCTCATTTCCACCAGTTCTTGCTCCACGCCTTCCCCCAACTATTTTATTATGGCTGCCTCCTCCCTTTCTTTCCAGCCTCAACACAAAATGTCAGCTGTCCATTTCCCTTCATATATGCCGTCTGACTTACTGAGTCCTCCAGCATTTCTGAGTTTATTCAATCTGATAGCTATGTTTATCAGAACAAGTAGCTCAGCTGCACTAACTGATGGCCATTGAAGCCTCCTACCCAAAGTACACTTTTCACGCTTGATATTGTTAGCATTTCACCTGATGCTCTGACACTTCATGGTGCCATGAGTTGAGGACTCCTAAAACCAATTTTTCTCACTTGTTTACTTCAAGCTCTGGTCAGTGTGTGCTGTAAGTAGGACAGGATGTACCCAAAGGTTGTGTCGGAGCAGATTGTGATGTTGGCTGGAAGATATACTTCTGTAAGTATGACTTTGTCAAGTTGTTGCTTGCCTGGAATGTGAGATGGTTCTCTCATGTTGGATACAAATTTCTTGTGAGTGAATTTGCAAGGACTTGGAGCAATGTAGCCACATTAAATGCTTTGGTTTTTGCTCAAAGATCTGTTCAATTACTATGGTGTGCTACTTTAATATTGTGTGATTTGATACAGTTGAATGACATGGCTTCATGGTCCACTGTTGGCTGTACATGCAAAAGCAGCAAAATTCCTTTGCTGAAGGACATTAGTGATCCCTAAGTTAAGTAATTCAATTTAAATTTCCGTGTCCACCAAGGGATTTTTACTTGTATTTCTTGGTTATTAGTCCAGCTCTCTACTTAACAGTAACTTAAACCATCAGAAGTATCTTGCATTACGGTATTGTAGCAGTTAGCACAGCACTATTACAGCATGAGGTGTCAGAATTCGAGTTCAATTCCGATGTCGTCTATAAGGCATCTTTACGTCCTCCCTGTGAACACATGAGTTTCCTTCAGGTGCTCTAGTTTCCTGTCACAGTCGAAAGATGTAAAGGTTAGTATGTTAATTTGTCATTGTAATTGTCCCGTGATTAGGCTGCAGGTGAATCGGTGAGCTGCTGACGGCATGTCTCGAAGGACTGGAAGTGCCTATTCCATGCTGTATCACTAAATAAATAAACTAACAATAAGGCAAACACAATAACTTAAAAGTTGGTGGTAAACTATAACAATGATTCTGCCCCCTTTAGTGAAATGTAACTAAAAGTACCTAATTCAAATGACTAACTAAAGCCAAAAGTGGGTAAGTTACCAGTAAGGTTAATAGACAATTTTATTCGAAATTGGCAGTTTATAAGCTAAAACATATTGTGAAATGAATAAATAAGAGCTGTAAATATTTATGTTTTATAAATGTTACACACATGAATCATTCCATTAATGCACAAGATATACTGAAGGCTAACATTTTGCAGCATCACAGTGAAAAGACAATTTTAACAAATCAATTTCCAATTTCAGGGTACAATTAATGATTTTTGCACAGTTCCTAATTGAATACCATCTGTAGTTTGCTGTTCTGGGAAAGTGCCTGATTTCAGTTTGGTAGGTTTTGAGGAAACTGGAATACAAAGTCAATAATCCAGTAATTAGTCACTGGATCAGCCAAATAGTTGGAGTTACTGACATTATTACTTTATTATACAGTTGAAAAGACAATTTATTCAGAAAGCATGGTGTTTAAAGAGCAGAAGTAGAACAATATTCATAGTTATAAGAATACAGAAGACCATTCAACTGCTCAGGCCTATGACATATCCTAGGAGAACAATCCCTTTTAACACAGAAAACACTGGAAGAACTCAGCAGGTCAGTCAGCAAGTGGCAAGCAGCAATCTCTTTCAGTTCTTCCCCCCCCCCCACTCCTTTTTTTTGTGAATCCTTGCAATTTATGAGAATCAGGTTGATTATCACTGACATATGTTGTGAAATGTGTTGTTTTACAGCAGTAGTGCAGTGCAATACATTGAAGTTACTATGTATAACAATAAGAATATATAAATAATAGTGCAAAAAAAGAGCAGAATAATGAGGTAGTGTTCATGAGTTCATTGATCATTCAGAAATCTGATGACAGAGGGCAAGAAGTTGTTCCTAAAACATTGAGTGCGTGTCCTCAGGCCCCTGTACCACCTCATTGATGGTGGTAATAAGAAGAGGGCATGTCCCTGCTAGTGAAGATTCTTCACTAGAGACGCACCTTTTTGAGGCATCGCCTTTTAAACATATACTTGATGGTGGAGAGGCTAGTGCTAGCAGACTTTACAACCCTCTGTAGCTGTTTCTGATCCTTTGCATGGCTGGACACAGTGATGCAACCATTCAGAATGCTCTCCAAGGTCCATCTATAGAAATTTGCCAGATACTTTGGTGACATACCAAATCTACTATTGAAGTTGGCATGTCTTCTTCATATTGTGTCAATATGTTGGACGCAAGATAGATCTTCAGAGATGTTGACACCCAGGAACTTGGAGCTACTCAACCTACCCACTGCTGACCCCTCAATGAGAACTGCTATCTGTTCTCCCAATTTCCACTTCCTGAATTCCTTGTTCTAACTGACATTGAATGCAAGATTGTTGTTATGGCACCACTCAACCAGCCAATATATTTCACTCCTGCACGCCTTCTCATCACCATCTAAGATTCTCCCAACAACAGTTTTGTCAGCAAATATACAGATGCCATTTTAGCTGTGCCTAGCCACACAGTCACAAGTGTAGAGAGTTACCTCTCAGCTATGCTTAACAATTTTTGCTTTAACACTAACCCACACTAACAAGTAATTTATAGTGACAAATTTATGTACCGGTATGATTTTGGGATGAGGGAGAAAACTGGTCCAGTCATGGAAGGAATACATAAACTCTTCACAGATAGAAACTGAGGTCAGGTTTAAACCTGGTTTCCTGGAATTCCTTGATTGCCTGGAAATCCCTTATCCTTTGAAAACGAGCCCATTCTGGACCATCAGGCCACTAACTCACCCACCATCACTAACCATATTAATTTTGGAGATTTCCCACCCACTGCTACCAAACTCATAGTTCCCTCATCCCACACTGCTCCTTTCTACCTCCTACCTAAGAGCCACAAAACTGATTGATCAGGCAAGCCCACTGTCTCTGCCTGCTCTTGCCCCACTGAACACATATGCACACACCTCAACTCTATTCTATCTCCTTGGTTCAGACCCTTCCCACCTACATCCACATGCTCTCAGTCTCCTCAACCACTTTCAGTTCCCTGGCCCTGACCCCATCATTTTTCACTATTGATGTCCAGTCTCTATACACTTCTATCCTTCCATCAAGAAGGCCTTAAAGCTTTCTGCTTCTTTCTCAACAAAAGACCCAACCAATTTCCCACCACCAGAACCCTCCTTTATTTGGCAGAATTAGTCCTCATCCGTAAAAAATTTCTTCTTCAGCTCCTCGCACTTTCTCTGAACTCAAGAGGGAGCCATGGGCACCCACATGGGACCCCAGCTATTCCTGACTTTTTGTTGGCTATGTGGAACAATCCATATTCCAAGCCTACCCTGGTAATACTCCCCAACTCTTTCTGCACTACCTTGATGACTGCATTGGTGCTGCTTCATGAATCCATGTTGAGCTCATCAACTTTGCCTCCAGCTTCTACCCTGCCCTTAAATTCATGTGGTCCATCTCTGACACCTCTCTCCCCTTTCTTGTTCTCTCTGCCTCCATCTCTGGAGCCAAACTGTCTACTGACATTTTTGATAGGCCTACTGATTCCTACGTCTATCTTGACTAGACCTTTTCCCTCCTGCCTCCTGTAAAAATGCCGTTTCCTTTTCTCAGTTCCTTCATCTCCGCCACATCTGTTCCCAGGATGAGGCTTTCCTTTCCAGGACATCAGAACCTCTGCATCTGACACATCATTCTCATAGCTTCCACCATCTTCAGGGGAATTCCTAGCACTAAACGTGTCTTCACCTTTTCCCCTCTCCCGCTCTTTATTTTCCACAGGAATTGATCCTTCCATGATTTCTTTGTCCATTCATCCCTCCCAAGTAACCTCCCTCCTGGCATCTATCCCTGTAAGCGACAGAAATGCTACATCTGCCTATTCATAAGACCATAAGACCTTAAGATTTAGGAACAGAAGTAGGCCATTTGGCCCATCTAGTCTGCTCTGCCATTCAATCATGGGCTGATCCATTTCATCCAGTCATCCCCACTCCCCTGCTTTCACCCAATACCCTTTGATGCCCTGGTTAATCAAGAAACTTTTTATCTCTGCCTTAAATACACCCAATGACTTGGCCTCCACAGCCACTCATGGCAACAAATTCCACAAATTTACCACCTCCTAACTGAAGTAATTTCTCTGCATCTCAGTTCTAAAAGGACGTCCTTCAGTCCCGAGCTGTGCCTTCTCGTCCTAGAATCCCCTACCAGGGGAAATAACTTTGCCGTATCTAATCTGTTCAGGCTTTTTAACATTTGGAATGTTTCTATGAGATCCCCCTCATTCTCCTGAACTCCAGGGAATACAGCCCAAGAGCTGCCAGACGTTCCTCATACGATAACCCTCTCGTTCCTGGAATCATTCTCATGAATCTTCTCTGAACCCTCTCCAATGTCAGTATATCCTTTCTAAAATAAGGAGCTCAAAACTGCACACAATACTCCAAGTGTGGTCTCACAAGTGCCTTACAGAGCCTCAACATCACATCCCGGCTCATATATTTTATACCTCTAGAAATGAGTGCCAACATTGCATTCGTTGCCTTCACAACCAACTCAACCTGCAGGTTATCCTTTAGGGTATCTTGCACAAGGACTCCCAAGTCTCTGCATCTCTGCATTTTGAATTCTCCCTGTCTAAATAATAGTCCACCTGTTTATTTCTTCCACCAAAATGCATGACCATACACTTTCCAACATTGTATTTCATTTGCCACTTCTTTGCCCATTCCCCTAAACTATCTAAGTCTCTCTGCAGGCTCTCTGTTTCCTCAACACTACCCACTCCTCCACCTATCTTTGTATCATTTGCAAATTTAGCCACAAATCCCTTAATACCGTAGTCCAAACCATTGACATACATCGTAAAAAGTAACAGTTCTAACACCGCTGTGGAACTCCACTGGTAACCGGCAGCCAGCAGAATAGTATCTCTTTATTCCCGTTCTCTGTTTTCTGCCGAGCAGCCAATGTTCCACCCATGCTAGTAACTTCCCTGTAATTCCATGGGCTCTTATCTTGCTAAGCAGCCTCATGTGCAGCACCTTCTGAAAACCCAAATACTCCACGTCTACTGCATCTCCTTTGTCTACCCTGCTT
The DNA here is from genome assembly GCF_030028105.1 of Mobula birostris. NCBI lineage: Eukaryota > Metazoa > Chordata > Chondrichthyes > Myliobatiformes > Myliobatidae > Mobula > Mobula birostris. The sequence goes on from NC_092373.1 coordinate 157,159,044, forward strand.
GTAACTTCCTCAAAGAAATGCAGTAGGTTTGTCAGGCAGGGTCTTCCTTTCAGGAAACCATGCTGGCTCTGGCCTATCTTGTCACGTGCCTCCAAGTGCGCCGTAATCTCATCCCTAACAATCAATTCCAACAACTTCCCAACCACTGATGTCAGGCTAACAGGTATATAGTTTCCTTTCTGCTGCCTCCCACCCTTCTTAAATAGCGGAGTAACATTTGCAATTTTCCAGTCATCCGGTACAATGCCAGAATCTATCGATTCTTGAAAGATCATCATTAACACCTCCGCAATCTCTCCAGCTATTTCCTTCAGAACCCAAGGGTGCATTCCATCAGGTCCAGGAGATTTATCCAACCTCAGACCATTAAGCTTCCTGAGCACCTTCTAAGTCGTGATTTTTTCTGCACAAACCTCACCTCCTTAACACTCTTGAATGGCTGGTATATTGCAGATGTCTTCCACTGTGAAGACTGATGCAAAATATGCATTCAGTTCCTCTACAATCTCTGCATCTTTCATTACACTATCTCCAGCGTCATTTAGTATTTGTCCTATATCTACTCTTGACTCGTTTTTACCCTTTATATGCTTAAAAAAGCTGTAGTATCTTCTTTGATATCAGTCGCCAGCTTCCTCTCGTAATTTGTCTTTTCCTTCCGAATGACTTTCTTAGTTTCCTTCTGCAAGTTTTTCAAAGCTCCCCAATCCTCTATCTTCCCACTACCTCTGGCTTCCTTGTATTCCCTCTCATTTGCTTTTAGTTTGGCTCTGAATTCACTTTTCAGCCACGGTAGTGTCCTTCTTCCCTTTGAAAATTTCTTCTTATTTGGGATATATCTGTCTTGCACTTCCCTCATTTTTTGCAGAAACTCCAGCCATTGATGCTCTGCTGTCCTTCCTGCAAATGTCCCTTTCCAATCAACTTCGGCCAGTTCTTCTCTCATGCCATTGTAATTTCCTTTATTCCACTGAAATACCATTCACCTCTTCCCTCACCTCCATTCAGGGTCCATCAATTCTTCCAGGTGAGGCAACACTTCTCCTGTAGTGCGCACCATGTGGGCTCCTGTACATTGGTAAGACCCAGCAGAAATTGGGGGACCACTTTGTCTAGAGTCTCTGCTCCATCTGCAAAAAGTGAAATTTCCTGGTGGCCATCCATTTTAATTCCCATTCCCATTCCCATTCTGACATGTCAGTCCATGGCCTCCTCTTCTGCCTTCATGAGGCCACTCTCATATTCCGTATATGTAGTCTCCAACCTGGTGGCATGAACATTAGTTTCTCCTTCCAGTAATTCTTTTCCCCTCACCCTTCCCTCTTCTTCTATTTCCCACTCTATCCTTTTACCTCTTCTCCTCACCTGCCTGTCGCCTTCCTCTGATGCCTTGCCTTCTTCCCTTTCTCCCATAGCCCACTCTCCTGTCCTATCAGGTGCCCTTTTCTCCAGTCCTTTACCTTTCCCACCCACTTGACTTTCCCTAACACCTTCTAGCCTGTCCTCCGTCCCCTCCCCTACCTTTTTATTCTGGCATCTTTGCACTTCCTTTCCAGTCCTAATGAAGAGTCTCGACTCAGAACATTGACTGTTTATTCATTTCCATAGATGCTGCCTAGCCTGCTGAGTTCCTCCAGCAGTTTGTGTGTGTTTCCCTGGTATTATTGTGTTACTTTGTTATTGCTACAAACTACAGCAACTTTTACCAATAAAAAGAGGGCAGTTTGCCCAGAAAACAATCAGTGATATGGATTTTACTGAGCAAATTATATGTTTATAATATCAGTCTTAGTCAAGATTGATTGACGAGGAGATACCAAACATTGCCACTCCAGATGGTCATACCATTGTCATTACAGGCAGCCTTAACAACTAATAGTTTTACAGGAAATGTTGTTGGGATAAAGTAATTGGTGGATGGAATGAAATAAGATATTTTTGAGTAATTGAATGAAGATTTTTTGTGTTTTCCTATCTACAAGGCAACCTCAAAATTTCTCAAGAGTCATTAGACATGCAAAATAATCAACAGAAGTAAACATGCCAAAGATGTGTGGCAGATTCTGGACGAAAACTGAACTAGGTGGTACATGATTGCAATGTGTTTGTGTTCTAAACAGAAGGATGGAGGAGAACCAAAGAAAACAGTAAACCCTTCCAAATTCTGTGAAATAGACCACTAACTCTTAAATAAGTTGAAACATAACAACTAGCATCACATGCTCAATATGAATCAGTAAATCATCTGGATTCATTTTTGAACTGTATGTTCTTTGTTTGCAGGATGCAAAACATTTTGCAAATGTCAGTGACCATTCTGAAAAAAGAAGGCTGGCACCTAATCTAATGACATACATAGGTTACTTAGGTGCATTTTCTCTGTAATTTCTAATGCAATTAATGCATGGACATTATCTAATCCAATTTCAAAATGAATAACAATGTTAAAAAAATTAAATTATAGTGTCCTAGTGTCTAAGCTTTATCAGCCAAAAAAACAGTTCTATAAAGCAAAGATCTTTTTTGAACTTGGTATCATTTTAGTGACCAATATTTGTACTTCTTCCAAAATCTCTGTATCACTGATGACATAATGACCAAAACTAAACTCTACTTTATAAATGGAGGCCTAACAAATCCATATAGGCATTGGATGTTAGAGTATGTTCTTATAAATCATCATGGCAGTGAATACCGATTTGCTTTTGGACTTTAGTGCATTTGTACATTTTCAATACCATTGTTTGTTGCCCACTCACTTGACTTTAATTCAGATCCTTCCTAGTACACACGAGATTGATATTTACTTTGCCCACATCGGATGTGCATTTTCCCACAGAGCATCTGGATCGGAGCTCAGTGTTTTGTTATCCACTCAGCTAATGGTGGGTTCCTTATATTTCTACTGAGTTAGAACAGTGTAGTGCGGAAACATGCCATTCAGCCCACATTATTGTACCAGACCAACTAAAAACACCCAAACACTAAATCCTTCTACCTTCATCATGTCCATATCCCTCCATCTTCCTTACATCCATGTGCTTATCTAAACGTCTCTTAAAAGCCTTCAATGTGTTTGCCCCTACCACCATACCAGGCGGTGCATTCCAAGCATCCAAGATACTGTGAGTAAAAAACTTTATCCATCACATCCCCTTTGAACCTACCTCTCTCTCACCTTCAGTGCATGCCCTCTGGCATTAGACATTTCAACCCCGGGAACAAATGCTCTCTGTCCACTCTATCTATGCCTCTCATAATCTGATAAATCTCTATCCGAACTCCCCTCAATCTCCAGCACTCCAGAGAAAACAACCCAAGTTCATTAAGTGTCTCGTGACAGCACATGCCCTCTAAACCAGGGAACATCCTGGCAAACCTCTTCTGCATACTCTGCAAAGCCTCAACATCCTTCCTGTCGTGGGGTGACCAGAACTGTATGCAATACTCCAGGTGTGGCCTAACCAGAGTTTTGTGAAGTTGCAACATAACCTCTTGACTTTTGAACTCAGTTCCTCGACCAATAAAAGCAAACATTCACAAAGCCTTCTTAACCACCTTATTGACTTGTGTAGTCACTTCCAAGGAGCTATGAATTTGGATCCCAAAATCTCACTGCTCAGCAATACTGTTAATGATCTTGCCTTTAACAGTGTATTGTCTCCTTGCATTTGCACTACCAAGGTGTAGCACCTCATATTTACTTGGGTTAAATTCCATCTTCCATTTCTCTGACCATATCTGCAACTGATCTATATTGTGCTATATTCTTTGCTAGTCCTTTACGCTATCCATGACTCCACCAATCTTGGTATTATCTGCAAGCTTACTAACCCACCCACCTACATTTTTTTCCAGGCCATTTATATACATTACAAACAGCAGAGGTCCCATCACAAATCCCTGTGGAACACCAATAATTACAGACCTCCAGCTCGAAAAAGTCCCTTCAGCCACTACCCTGTGTCTTCTATGTGCAAGCCAATTCTGAATCCAAACAGCCAATTCGATGCAGATCCCATGCATGTTAGTCTTCTGGATTAGCCTCCACAGGGGGCTTTGTCAAATACCTTACTAAAGTCCATGTAGACAACACCCACTCACTTGTCACCTTGTCAAAAAACTCTATCAAGTTGATAAGACACGACATGCCACACACAAAGCCATGCTGGCTCTCCAGAATTAGGCCATGGGTTTCCAAATGCTCATATAGCCTATCCCTGAGAATTTTCTCCTGCATTTCCCCTACAACTGACGTGAGACTCACTGGTCTGTCGTTCCCAGGATTTTCCTTTTTTCCCATCTTAAATAGAGGTACAACATTAGCCACTCACCAGTCCTCGAGAACCTCACCTGTGGCTAGAAAGGACACCAAGATGCTGGTCAAAGGCCCAACAATCTTGTCTATTGCCTCCTTCAGTAACCTGGGGTAAATCCCATCTGCCCCTGGAAACTTATCCACCTTAATACTCCTTAGGAGGCCCAATGCTTCCTCTTCCTAATGTATTTGTACACTCAGCACTGATCTCCTGGTCTTCTATATCCTTTTCTTGGTAAATGCTGAAGCAAAGTACTCATTAGGTACCTCCCTTACATTTTCCACATCCAAGCAGACACTCTCCCCGTTATCCTTGAGTGGTCCCACCCTCTCCTTGGTTATCCACTTGCTTTTGATGTCTGTATAGAATGCCTTGGGATTCACCTTAATCCTACTTGCCAAGGACTTTTCATGGCCCCTCCTGACTTCCCTAATTCCCTTCTTTAGTTCTTTTCTGGCTTTTTATACTCCTCATGTGCTTAATTTGATCCTAACTTCCAAAGCTTTACATACTCTTCCTTTTTCTTCTTGACTAAATTCATCATCTGTCTGGACATCCAAGGTTCTCTCATCTTTCCATCCCCATCCTTCCTCCTAACAGGACCGTACTTTTCCTGTACTCTGTGCAATTGACCCTCCACATGTTGGATATGGACTTAGCAGAGAAAAGGTATTCCCAATTAACGCTTCTTAGTTCCTGCCTAATGCCCTTGTAATTTTGCCCTTCACCAATTACAAACCCACAAGGACTATATCTATCCTTATCTATAGCTATCCTGAAAGTTAAGGAGTTGTGGTTGCTGTTCCCTAACTATTCACCCGTTGAAAGGTCAGTCACCTGGCTAGGCTGAATACCCAACACCAGGTACAGTATGGCCCCTCCTCTCATTGGACCATCCACATATAGATTTAAGAAACCTTCCTGGATATACTTAATAAATTCAGCCCCATCTACACTCCTTACGCTAAGAAGATCCAAGTTTATATTAAGGAAGTTAAAATCCCCCATGACAACAACCCTATTATTTTCACATGTTTCCTTAATCTGATTACATATCTATTCCTCAATGTCCTGGTGGCTATTAGGGGATCTGTAGTACAATGCACCCTTCCTACTCCTGAGTTCTACCCAAATGGATTTGGTGTCTAACCCCTCCATTATGTCTCCCCTGAGTGTGGCTGTGATATTGTCCCTGATTAGTAGTGCAACTTCCCCCGCCCCCCAAACATCTTACCTCATGTCATTTCCCCCCCCCCCTTGTCTTTCTTCCCGGACCTCCTGTCCCATGATCCTCTCGTATCCCCTTTTGCCTATCACCTGTCCAGCTCTTGGCTCTATCCCTCCCCTTCCTGTCTTCTCCTATCATTTTGGATCTCCCCCTCCCCCTCCAACTTTCAAATCCCTTACTCACTCTTCCTTCAGTTAGTCCTGACGAAGGGTCTCGGCCTGAAACGTCGCCTGCACCTCTTCCTGCAGATGCTGCCTGGCCTGCTGCGTTCACCAGCAACTTTGATGTGTGTTGCTTGAATTTCCAGCATCTGCAGAATTCCTGTTGTTTATCTTACCTCCTCCTCTATCTTTTCCAAAACTTTGAAAGCCTGGTACGAACCCACCCATCTACATAATCATTCATTCCTGCTCCTCTCTCAACCATGTTTCAGTAATGGCTGCAACATCATAGTTCCATGTAATGATCCATGGTTTAAATTCATCACCCTTACCCATAATACTAGCATTAAAATATGCACACTTCAAACTATCTGACCCATCATACCTGTTTTTCAAATTTTGTTTTTCAACACTTCCCCTGACACCACCTCCCAGGCTGATCCTTCCCTAAGTGACCTGGGGCTTTGGTTCATAGCCCCCTGCAAAAATAGTTTAAATTCTCCCAAGTGGCATCAGCAAACCTCCCGACCAGGAGGTTACACACCATCTTGATGTCTCTTTTGCAGCCATAGAATTTCCTTTCTGTCCCTCGAATTGTTGGGCCTCGGAGCCGGCCACAGTGCCACCAAGCCTGGCTGCTGCAGCCATGATGATGAGTCATCCTCCCAGCTGTACCCAGGGAGGTATACTTGTAGCCGAGGGGAATAGCCACAGGGGAACCCTGCACTGATTTCCTCATCCCCTTACCTCTCCTAGTGGCAGACTTCCCACCTCTCTCGGAAGTTCCAGGAGTCTCCCACATATTGATGGCAGCTACCTGACACCTGCAAATTATATACAATATCCCAGAATTTGATTTTTTTTTGAGAGGGAGAGTGAGAGCGGGAGCGAGCATCCTGATTGGTCTCTCTTCGTGCTAAGTAGACCTATCAATTTTCTCTGTGGGCGGGCTTTCCAGTTGACCTCTGTCTCTCCATCAGTTTAGTTTCGTGTCCTGCACCGCCATGGCAGGGTGTTTCAAAAAATATATAAAACACACTTCACCCCAGTCTACACTACAGTGTATCCCTGCCTAATAGGGGTCAAAATAATGACAGTGTTGCTCGCTGCACTGTTTGCAACAGTGACCTTTCTATTGCCCAGATGACTGTAAAAGACATGTTGAGGTGAGTTTAACAGGTGTCATTTGTTCATTAGCATAGCTAACGTTATTTAAACTAGCTGGCTGGCTGCTAAGGAGCTACGCTATTGATGTCCTACGTGACGAGGCCAAACTCCCTGTAGACTTGCTTAAAATTGTAACAGAATAATCATGATAATGTAATATAAGTACATATTTTAATGTCACATTTTCTGCATATACTCAACTTGGTTTACAGATTAGACAAAATCACTAAACAAAGTATTACATACACCCTTGGAGGTTGACCCGGGGGGGGCGGGGGTGCTACCACCCTGAAATGGTGGTGCCCTGAAATGAGTTTTTACAGGGTGGGATGTCTGTAGTGGTCACCCATTTACTGTGTGAAGCCTGTATTCTGGATATGACCACCTTCTCAAAATCTCGTCTATAATATGGTCAGTCTCCTGAATATCCTGAGTACATCCAACTCCATCTCCAGTTCCTTGACCGTCAGCCAGGAAATTGGGTGCACTTCCCGCAGATGTAGTCGTTGGGGAAACCCATCAAGTATCCTGAATTCCCACATCTGACGGGAGGAGTATTCCATCCTACTCTATGCTAAGAAAAATCGAAAAAGGCTTACCTCTTCTTGTTTGAGCCTCCGTCTGTTCACGCCAAAGCCTTCCTACTCTACTATTTGAGTTCCTCCTGTGCCTTCATCCAGATGTGCTGTGGCTTATTTGTGATAGACATCCAATTGGGGTGGAAAGTTATTAATTCAAACACCACTCCAGTACAGTAATGAGATTGTGCAGCACTGTCAAGTTGTCTTACAGGTGCTTGTAAAACTTATCCTAGTAACCTTCACAGCATTTATTCTTGAACCAATGTTACTGTATACTGATATCTAGGCACTTATTGCAACATGTAGGAGCAGAATTCTGTGTCAATACTGATTATATTTCCTACAGTACACTGGCTGCGAGGATGTGGAAGGCATCCCCACAGCCAACTGAAATCTTTCTTTCCTTTGACTTGCATGGTGAAGAGGAACAATTCTAAAGTGGTTCCATTAGGGACAGCACTCTTTTCAAAGCTAGACCACTACCACAAATAACAAATTTTCTATCCATGAAGATGCAATCTGTTCTCTCTAACCCCAAAACTTCCTTCTAATCCCACGGGGCTCCATCTTAAATTGTAACTGTATCTTATCAAAAGTACTGTTTTTTAAATAGTGCCAGTTGTGTACATTGATGTTATCCATTTCAAAAAGCAGTGATTTTTGATAACTTTGTTTTGAAAAATTTCAGACCCCTGCTGAGATGCACGAAAAGATTTGACACTAGCCAAAAAAATTACCCTACTGGACCAAATTAAAAGCTATCCACCTAACACCGCTCATCATCGGCTGGCAGAGATAGCTAGAGTGTCGAAATCTACAACTGCATTCTTGATATAGCAAGATAACCTGTGAGGATGCTGGATATTGGGAAAGGCGTTAAGCCTCGATGTTTTAAGGGGCTAAGAATGGATAGTTCACTTATCTGCACGATATATAATAGGAACTATACACAGTTTTATACAGGTACTGATAGTGTTCTAATATGTTCTGCATTTTATTTAAATACATAGTTTGTTACTCAGATAAAAGGTAGTTTGTCTTTAAATCTTTCTAACTATTTTCATGAAACTTCAGCTAATTGGGGCAGCCCCTTCATTGGGCCAACGGTACTGGTCCTGATGTGTCCCAGTTAACTGGAATTCACTGTAATTTGAAAACATCAAATAGACTTTCTTCATTGACTAACCTAATAACTTTTCCCAAAAAAAAACATAGGTGAAGTATGACCTTTTCCAGAAATCACATTAAAAGTCTCTAATAAGTCCTTCACTTGTAGGCTATGTGCCAGGAAATCCTTAAAATAAATTAAGAGAATTTTTCCAGGACATTAGTTTTGTTTTAACAAGGACAGAGAATTGATGGGTCAAATTTTGCTTTAATAGGGATCTTTATTTTGGATCATCACATTCATGATTGAAAACACAGATAGTCCCTCAGCTTTAGCTTCAGGAAGTATAAACCAATTAAGTGTAAACAATTTGGAGGATGAATAATTTTGTTTAATTTGATTTTACAGACTTAAAGCACCAAATCCATTGATTCTAGTTTTCTTTTTGATAATGTACAGAAGTATTGTCAACATAATATTGTCAGCTTGATGCATAGTTCTGTTTTTCTCAAAATTTTGGTGAATGATTAGATGATTGATTTTCATTGACACCACGACATATGCTGCTGCTCACAGCACCCAAAGGCATACTGCAGAACAGCATTGCACCTCATAGAAATGAATAAGATAAATGATGACATTTGAGACTGGTGATGTTAAGCCTGTTGCAGTCAAATTTGAATACAATTGACTTAATCTGGCAGAATGGGGAAAAAAGCAGCATTTTGTCCTGTGGTGAAATAAAATAGAATAATTACAATAGACTGTAAGTTTATAGATAGGGAAATGTGTTCTCTTAACATTTGTGCAAAATATCAATTGATGGTTATACTTATCTGTTCAAACATGGTTTCACAGCTTCAACACAGCTAGGTGTGTAGAGGGAGGCATCTGCATGACCACTGCTGTTTACAAAAAATGAATTTCTTCCACAAGTTCTTTCTCATGTGCCTCAGGTCCTCCCACTCACTTATTGCTTTATTTTACTTCCTTGGCATCATTCAGAAATCTTAAATAACACACAAAAGATATGTAGGAACTCAGATCAGACAGCATCTACGTAGGGAAATGGACAGTCGACATTTCGGGTCAACGCTTCATCAGGACTGGAAAGAAAGAAGGGAGATGGCCAGTATAACAGGAGGGAGGGAGGGTGGGGTGGAGCAAGATCTGATGAGTGATTGGCCTTTTTCCACTGTTGTCTGTTTTTTCCCCATAAGATTTATAGAGGAATAATTTGGTCCAAAAATAGTATGACATTTTATTGTGTACAAATTGGTACATGGAAGAGGAAACTAAAGATATAATGCAGTAGGTTTCGAGTTTGGTTCCTGTCAGTTGATGACAGTCTAAGAATAAAATGTGACACAATAGAAATTTTGCCATGTTAATCTTAAAAATAAAAGTTTCAAGAGTTTTGTGATTTGGTCATAAGATTCTGTAAAATTTGTTACTTTGTGGTAGTTTGCCTGTGAGCCCTTTCTGAAATTACTGAAGACCACTAAACTGTGAAGCACACAGCGTTCTTAAAATGTTATTGAGAATCTAAAAAGTGTCAACAACCGATCAACACCTTAGCAGCTTTGCTGTGAGTTCCACTGTGTATTGTGAAGAGGAATTTTCGTTGGTTTCCATTTTAATTTCTGCAGTATTTAATCTCAGAGGATCTATGAATATGAACCAATGATCAAAGTTCAAAGTAAATTTTTTGTCAAAGTACATATAGGTCACCATATACAACCCTGAGATTTGTTTTTTTGTGGGTATACTCAGTAAATCCAAGAACCTTAATAAAATTGATGAAAGATCACACTCAACAAGGCAGACTGGTAACCAATGTGCAAAAGACTACAAGTATAAAAGAGAACAAAAATAATAATAAAAATAAGTAGGGTGTGGGAACAGTTCACTGATGGTGGCGTCAAGTTGAACCTCACTGGTTCGAAAGTCTGATGGGTAAGGGATAATAACTGTTCCTGAGCCTTGTAGTGTGAATACTGACGCTCCTGTACCACCTTCCTGATGGCAGCATCAAGAAGAGAGTATGACCTGGGTGTTGGGGGCCCTTGATGATGGATTCTGCTGTCCCACAGTAGCAATCTGTGTAGTTGTGCTCAATGGCAGGGAGGGCTTTATCCATGCTGAACTAACTGTATCTACTACTTTTGTAGAATATTCTGTTCATGGGCATTGGTGTTTCCATACCAGGCTGTGATGCAACCAATCAATATACTCTCCATCACGCATCTGTAGAATCCAATGGTAAAATACACTATCTACAACATGGATATGATTATGGCAGGTCATTTCCCCACTGTATCTTAGAAGTTTCAAAACTGTGTGGTTCTTATGATCCTCAAAAGCACTGGAGTAAAAATGTGTCCTGGTTGCATGTTATATAACAGCATGTGGCATTGAGTTTAGATTCAGCCTGCTCAATCTTTCCTCACAAAAAACGCCTACATCCCAAACCTAGAGAATGTTCTTATAACTATTTCCATAGTCCTCCTTAAACAAGGAGACCAAATATCTCAACATTTCTCAAATGTGGTCTCACTAGGATGTCCAATTGTATCAAGATTCACTGAATTTTTTCATCCATCCCCTTTGCAATAAAGGCAAACATTCCATTTGCTTTCCTTGTAGTATATAGAGTGCATCAGTATTTGGGTGGATATGTTCAATCCATGTAACAAAGCCAAGATACCAATTCGTTCTAGCCTCATAGCCAAAGGATACAACTGAGACTTGACTCAGCTGGAAAGCTGGGCTGAACAGTGACAGACAGAATTTAATCCAGACATTTGTGAAGTAATGCACTTTAGGAAGTCAAAAATTCAAGTTAGACATATAGTATACACCTGGGTTACAAGGGGGTTGTATTCCGAGAAAGCCATCCATCACATAACTTTTTGTCATGTGAATCCTTGACAAAACGTGACAAATTTTGTTGTCTGATTCATGTTTTGTCTTTATTTGGTTTTCTTCTCGCAGGTTACATAAGAGCAAATTTGTTTTATTCCATCTTTCAATTTTTTGGTAACAATGTGTGAATCTATAAGGGCAAATTTCCATTCTTCAATGTGCCATAACACAGGGATAAGCAGTATAAAGTATAGACCTTAGGAGTGTTCATTATACAAAGGGACCTTGGCATGCAGCTCCATATCCTGCTGAGAGTGGCAGCACGGGTAGAGTAGTGGCAGAGGCATTTGGTATGATTGCCCTTGTAGGCTGAGGCACTGAGTGTAAGAGTTGGTACTACATCATATTGCAGCTGTACAAAGTATTGGTTAGACCTCACTTGGAGTATTGCACATAGTTGTGGTCACTGTATTACAGAAAGGATATGGTGGCAATAGAGACAGTGTAGAAGAGATTCACCAGGATTGTGCCCGGAGTGGAAGGCTGTAGTTACAAGGAGAGACTGGATAGGCTGGATCTGTGTAGTAGCTGGTATTCTTTGGCTATCTGAAGTTAAAATAATTCACAGATAGCTATCTTCCAATCCTGAGGAACTAGGCAAAATATGATTTATCATCCACTTTTTTAAATTTGATTCTGTTGTAGTCAATGAAAGAATACAATTGAAGCAGAATTTAATGCACATTTCAAAGGTTCAACTTAACGTCAGAGAAATGTATAAAATATACATCCTAAAATGCTTTTTCTTCGCAAAACATTCACGAAAACAGAGAAGTGCCCCCAAAGAATAAACGACAGTTAAACGGGAGAACTCCAAACTCCCCCGCCAGCTCCCCCCTCCCGCGCGTAAGCGGCAGCAGCAACAATTCCCCCTCCCCCCACTGGTAAAAAAAAAGCGCACCCACTACCGAGCGTGAGCTAAGCGATAGAAAAGGCACAGACCTTGCAGTTACCCCAAAGACTATCGCAATTCATCCGGCATTCGGCAACCCACAGGTTCTCTCTCTCTCTATTAAGGGAGAGGGAGGTGTCCCCCATTTTCACAGCAAGCGGGAGACATAACAACAACCCGCTAGTTTACGATGTTAAAGTCCGTTTCGTCGCAAAGATTTCGGGTCTTCGGGCCCATAGCGAAAGATTTATCAGCCTCCTCGACAACACACGAGTCTCCTGCCGTGACACCGGCCCTTGATCCGCCTGTCTCCAGAGCCCTGAGATCTTAGGCTTCTAAACACTAGACTGCCTCTCAGGCCGACCCCTTGGCGTGCCGAACAACGGCCGACCCAGAAACCCCGAGAACGGCCCCATTCCCGCAAAGAACCAAAGTCAGCGTGTAACTCCAGGTCAAGGTCTTCAAAAGAACCCTGAAAGGGAAAAACAGAGATATTAAAGATGGAAATAGAGCTGTTTCCAAATATGCAAGCAAAGGAGTTGCTGTCTAGCACCATCTTAACTCCGCCTCCATCTTTGCTATCAGTTCAAATAAAATTTATTATTACTGCATATATGCCACCATATACAACCCTGAGATTCGTTTCCTTGCAGGCATACTCAGTAAATCCAAGTATCAAAACCAATGAAAGACTACACCCAACAGGACAAACTAACAACCAATGTGCAAAAGACAACAAACAGAAATACAAAAGAGAAAAATAAAGAAATAATAATTAATAAATAACAAGAACATGAGATGAAGGGTACTTGAAAGCGAGTCCATAGGTTGTGGGAACAGTTCAGTGATGGAATAAGTGAAGTTACTCACTGGTTCAAGAGTCTGGTGGTTGAGGGGTAATAACTGTTCCTGAACCTCATAGTGTGAGTCCTGAGGCTCCTGTACCTTCTTCCTGATGGCAGCAGTGAGAAGAGAGCATGACCTGTGTGGTGGGGGTCCTTGATAATAGATGCTGCTTTCCTGTGACAGCGCTCTGTGTAGACGTGCTCAATGGTGGATAGGGGTTTACCCGTGATGGCCTGGGCCATATCCACTACTTTTTGTAGAATTTTCTGTTTAGGGGCATTGGTGTTTCTATATTATGCCATGATGCAACCAGTCAATATACTCTCCACCACACATCGATAGAAGTTTGTTAAAGTTTTAGATGTCATGCTGAATCTTCATAAACTTATAAGGAAGTAGAGGTGCTGCTGTGCTTTTGTTATAATTGCCTTTATGTGCTGGACCCAGGACAGGTCCTCTGAAATGATAACACTAAGGAATTTAAAGTTGTTGAGGCTCTATGCCTCTGATTTCCTGATGAGGACCTCCAGTTTCCTCCTCCTGAAGTCAGTAATCAGCTCCTTGGTCTTGCTGACTTTGAGTAAGAGCTTCTTGTTGTGGGACAAGTCAGCCAAATTTTCAATCTTCCTCCTATGTGTTGATTAATCAACACCTTTGATTTGGCCAATTACAGTGGTGTCATCAAACTTAAATTTAGCATTGAAGCTGTGCTTAGCCTCGCAGTCGTAAGTGTGAAGCGAGTAGAGCAAGGGGCTAATCACACAGCCTTGTGGTGTACTTGTACTTGATGGACATTGTGGAGATATTTTTGCCAATCCAAACTGACTGAAGTCTACAAGTGAGGAAATCAAGCTAAATTGTGTGTTTAACACATAGAGCCAAGGACATATTTTTCTCCCATGCATGTACATTAAACAAGTAAAAGAGTGTCGTAAGTAATTGCTCATTTGAAATACTACTGGTTTGCTAACCAATAGTTTGGCTACTCTCAGTATTTTCTGCCAAACTAGTGAAATGATGGAGATTGTCAATTTAAAAATTTGACAAATGAAAGCAAGAAACCAATTGAATTTTATATAAAGGAAGCTATAAATATTAATATTATTGTAGCCTATATAATGTTATTTTCCCACTGTAAATTGATAGTATGAATAAATTCAGTGAGTTTTATCCTGAGTATTATTTTCCACTTTATAAAATCTCAGGGCATACATTGGAAACCTTCTATAAATCCAATTTGTTTTATTATCGTCAATCAGGCAATTCATTAACCTGAAACAAAGTAAAATAGTAAAACATGAAATATAGAGCGTTGACACAATGAAGTGGATGATCTGTGTGCAGGAACTGAGCAACATTTTAGTTCTCTCCCCATGTGTAAAAGTAAGCAGAAATAAAATTCAGAAAAAAAGGAAATATTGACCTAAGTGTTCATGTTTTCTCATTACTTAGCTGGGAGCCATTGATTTTCTGAGCCCTGCTCACAAGGCAATGCCATTCTTTCTCTAACTAATCTTGTAACCCGCATTCCCATCAAGTCCCTCTACAAATTCTACCTGACACGTACAAACCAAGGCCAAATTAGAGTGACCAATTAATCTAACAATCAACACATCTTGAGGTATATGGGGGGAAATGGAGCACTCTGGAGTAAACCACTGCATTTTGATATTGGTTTTATGTGTTGCACAATTGAATATAATCTCACTTTTGAAACGTTGATGGTTTACTGTGTTTGTCAAAGTGTATTGAAGCCTTTTTTTTGTGCATTCTTTACAGCAAGAAATTTCATACATTACTTTCCAGTAAAACTTGACAAATGCATATGTAGCTGCTCTGTTTTGCAGATTAATGAAGTGGAGGTTAAGCGTGGTGAGTTAGGGGTCAGGTTGGAATTTAGGGACAGGGATGAGAGTGAGTTAGAAGCAGAGGCAGTAAATGAATAGTCTGGGTACGGGTTCGAGTCTAATCGGAGCACCCCGTGGTCGAGCATCTGTGACCCCGGAGCATAGGTTGGCAGGCGCTGAGGGGACCAGTGATCCCAGATTGGTTAGTCCCGGACCCATGTCAGAAGTCTGTATGGGTGTCGTGCCCTGGGTACATGCAGGAGTCATGAGGGCTGTGACCACCCAGGTTGCTGGGGTTGGAGGTCTGTGTGAGTCCAGAAGTTGAGGCCCAAAGGTCAAACCCAAATTCTGCGAGTCCTGAAGTTGATGCCGGAGGGCAAAACCAAAGATTGAAGTCCGGAGATAGAAGACTGAAAGTTTGAAGACTAAAGGTAGAGGCCTGAAGGAGTCACAAGGGCCCAGATCACATGGACCAGAGGACCATACAAGTCCAGAAGTTGAGGCCCAAAAGTTAGACCCAGACTGGCGGGTCCTGGAGTTCAGGCCTGAAGGTCACACCGTGATTAGTGAGTCCTGGGGCGTGAAGTGGAAGCCCAATATCTAAGGGTCTGAGAGTCAAAGACCAAGGATGAGAGTCCCGGCGATGGCCTATACTGGGGTTGTAGTCCTGTCTGTGTGGCAGGGTGGCAAAGATACTTGTTTTACTGTTGTTTTATTTTGTTTTGTTGTTTTGTTTCTGTTATTCTGCTGAACACCGTAAGCCTATTATGCTGGCATCAGAATGTGTGCTGACACTTCTGGGCTGCCCCAACGTATCCTTGGATGTTTTGGTTGTTAGTGCAAATAACAAATGTCATTGTATGTTTCAATGTACATGTGATAAATAAATCTGAATCCAACTCCAAAGCTTCTTTGATTTGTAGATGTCTGAATCACATGATATTGATATATTTTTACTTTTTAACATGTCATCTTGAATTTGGCTAAGTTCACCTCGAAGCACCACAATATGCTATGATATACAGAATGAGGAATAGATTGAACATATGTACATTATGATGGTAAGCCAAACATTGAACAGCTGAATACATAGAAAAGCTTCAAGGACCGTGAGAGTGGTGCCAGTCTCCAGAAATTTAGGAGTAGAAAGGAAGTTCCATGGAAATTCAAGACTGAAAATAAAATCCAAAATATTTACAGAGTTAGTCTGCTTTGCTAATCCAAATGGTAATTATGAGCAATCAATTATGGAGTGAGTCTGGGTAATG
The DNA here is from genome assembly GCF_030028105.1 of Mobula birostris. NCBI lineage: Eukaryota > Metazoa > Chordata > Chondrichthyes > Myliobatiformes > Myliobatidae > Mobula > Mobula birostris. Next base: position 157,175,386 of record NC_092373.1, read on the forward strand.
GGAGTGACTGATTTGATAGAATTCTTATTTTTTTTGTACATAAAATCAATACTAAATGAAAAGAAATCCTAATTACATTAATAATGGTTATTAAATAGAAAAAGATTAACTTTATTTGTCACATGTACACTGAAACATACAGTGAAATACACCCTTTGCTTCAAATCAAATCAGCGAGGGTTGTGTTGGGTGGCTCTCAAGTGTTGCCATGCTTCTGATGCAAAGCACATCCACAACTTGAATGTCTTTGCAATGTGGGAGGAAAGAGGAAACCCAAGCAGTCATGGGGAGAACGTAGAAACACCTTACAGACAGCAGAGAGAATTGAACCTCATTCTTACAACCGGCAGTACGATAGTGTTATGCTAACTGCAGTGCTACCATGTCAATCTCAAAGATGCACGCTTAGCCCTGCTCTAACCTAGACGTATGACCACGTGGCTAGGCACAGCTCAGATGCTGTCTATAAATTTTGCAGATTATATCAATGTTGTTGATTAAAATCTGAGATGGTGTCAAAGAGGTGTACAGGAGTGGCATCAATTGGCTGGTTAACTGGTGCTGCCACAATAACCTTGCACAAAACGTCTCAACATCAGCAAGACCAAGGAATTGATTGTAGCCTCCAGGAAGGGAAAGACAGGAGAATACACAATAGTTTTCAGTAAGGGGTCAGCAGTGGAAAAGATGAGCAGCAGCAAGTTCCAGGGTGTCAATATCTCAGAGATCTATCTTGAGCCCAACACATTGATGTCATCATGAAGAAGGCACTACATGGCCTCTAGTTCATTAGGAGTTTGAAAAGATTTATTATGTCTCCAAAGACTCTTACAAATTTCTACAGATGTACATTCTGGCTGCTGGCTTCACAGCCTGGTATAGAGGCACCAATGCACAGGATTGCTAGATGCTGCAGACGGTTATAGTCTCACCAGTTCCACTACAGGTACAACCTCTCCATTACTGAGGACCTCCAGGGACGATGGCTTTAAGAACTTGGCACCCATCACCAAGAGCCCTCACCATTCAGGATATTCCTCCTTTTGTTACTATTATTGGGAAGGAGGTGCAGGAGCCAGAAAACCTATAGCTGTTTGTTATTGAAGTCAATCAGTCTATTGAAAGCTGTTGTTGAGATACTCCAGTAACATGGACACTCAAATAACTTCACTGGAAATGTCAAAATAAGTAGGAGGTAAATTTATTCATAGAGGACTGATTAGAGCAAAGATACCTAATCAGTAACAATGGCTTTTCAAAGTCATGATCTTGATAAAACACCATATGTTCCTTAATCTTAAATTAAATATCACTATGAAGATATCAGAATATTGCTCAGAAGTGTGCTGCAAGGTAATTTCAGTTGTTTCCTTCAAATATGCAAATCTGACTTTGACATCAATGTTCCATCTTAAAGATATCTGTAGGATAAGTAAGTCATTATAAACAGAACCTGATCACCAGCAGGCTCTCTTCCAAGACACACACCTTCCTTACTTTATTAATACTCAGTCAAAACCTACAATTTATCATTGACTGCTGTTAAGTAAAAATCAAGGTAAAGCCATCAACAAAACAACAAGGCATGGATAAAAGTGTGACCTTGTCACTTTCTTTGAAATGTTAGAAATCTTCATCTGATCCTGTGACAATCACTTTTGCAATGGCTGGAATATTGTAGTGAATTGTGCTGAATGTGGCCAGCCATTCCCATCCATGTTCTGTTCTTACAGCAGAAAAACATATTCCCCAGTAAAAGTCCAGAAAAAAAGTTACATCTTCATTCCATTTTAATGGCAGTGCTTAGAAAGAAGCTTTTTAATGTTACTTTAATGCAAATGGTGGTTTGTGAATGTTTTCTTAACTTTTTCAATAAATTTAGCTTTGATATATTTTTAAATGATTCAAAATACTTTTAAAAGTGTTTTTGAGTATGAGAGAGGTTGTAAAATCCTAAAGGAAAAATTGCCCAGCTATGGCAGAACGTGAAGATTTTACTGCTGTCAAAGGCATTTTTTGGTTAGCAAATCAAGCCTAAAGCCTGTTCACTGGCTTTAGGGAACCTTGCTTTACCTTGCCGCCTTACAATAAAGAGTCAGCAAGAATCAAGCCTAGACAACAAGGACCATAGACAATTCTTGGTGATTAGCTGAGTCCATCAAGTTACAGATCATTGTGAAGATCTGTAACTAAATTTAACTAAGGAGGAGCATTCAAAATTGATCGAATATCATAGCGTACAGTGCAAAACAGGAAAGTATTTATTTACTTCACAAAATGCACAATGAATTTATTTTGTTTTAAAAGATACTGCCTTAGCCTGTATGTTGCTTGTGAGTATTGATTGAAATGAAGGTCAAGCTCCATGTCACTAACCTGTCCACCAAAGTACAGGTTAGGATTGTATAGCCTCATACTCAACATCTGCAAGACACAGGTCCTCTACCAGTTAGGCCCTCCTGTACAACACTGGAGGGATAAGCAAGCCAGTGTGTCCTCTCCTAAGCCAACATTCACAGCAATGAGACCTGATTAGACATCATGGATTGAGTTGAGCAGAGCACATCATATCTACACTCCTGAAGCAGCATTCTGTTTCAAGCTGAGTCATGGGACTAGATTACCATGCAGATGGAGGAAGAGATTCGAAGATGTGCTCAACGCCTCCAAGAAAATATGACATGCTGTCAAACGCTTAAGAATTCTTTCCCCCCACCCCCAAGATTGCTTGACTTGCTGAGCTCCTCCAGCAAATTGTGGCTCCAGATTCCAGCATCTACAGACTTATATTTTTTCTTTCTAACTTTGAAGAAGCCCTGACCCATTAATTGCACAGTACATAGTATTGAGAACTACGAATCCATGCATCAGTTGCACACAGCAGTCCTCTATAGATGGCAGCGGGCACAACCTCATAAACTACCTGCTCAATCTGTAGAATAGTCTGCATTTTCTCATCAGTCACCTAAGGAACCATAAAGTGGAGTGGAAACACATTATCCTTGAGTCTAAGGGACTGCCTGAGAAGAATTGGTTGGGCTATTTATCAATATTTTAAGAAAATAATATCATAATTCACTAAGTATTTTATAGAAACTGCAGAAGTATTCTTCAAATGTCTCTGTGGGAACATCTTAATTCGTGTTGCTAAATATAATTTAGATTCCCCACATAGAAAATCATTTTCTATCACAAACGCAAGAAAATCTGCAGATGCTAGAAATCCAAAGCAACACACACAAAATGCTGAAGGAACTCAGCAGGTCAGGCAGCATCTATGGAAAAGAGTGAACAGTAAATATTTTGGGCCAAGACCTTCTTGAGGGCTGAGAAGAAAGGGGGGAAATGCCTGAATTAAAGGGTGGAGGAGAGGAAAGAAGTGATAGGTGAAGCCAGGTGAGTGGGAAAAGTTACGGACTGGAGAAGAAAGCATCCGATAGGAGAAGAGAGTGGACCATAGGAGAAAGGAAAAGAGGAGAGGAAAAAGGTCAGAGTTGGGAATAGAGGAAGGGGTTGAAGGGTTTTGTTCACCAGAAGGAGCAATAGATATTCATACCATCAGGTTGGAGGGTATGAGACAGAATATAAGGTGTTGCTCCTCCACCCTGAGGGTGGCCTCATCTTGGTGCAAGAGGAGGGCATGGATTCACACGTCGGAATGGGAATTGGAATTAAAAATGGTTGGCCACCAGGAGGTCCTGCTTGTGGCAGATGGAACGGAGGTGCTCTATCATATGGGGTTTCTCAGGCTAAATTAAAAAGCCTGAAATGTTTAGGACAAAAATCAAAAGTTAACTTGATCACAATAGCTGCCGCCTTCTGGGTTATAGGGTTAAAGTGAGCTAGACAATGAAACATAATTACTTCAGTACTATGTGCTTCATTGCACTTGTGAAGTATCATTGATTGCTATGGTGCACTCAAAGTGCCAAATATTGTACTGGCAGCTTTAAAGTAGTTCAGTGTTTAACTACAGGTTTATGCTAAAATCAATACTAATCAAGTAATATTCCAAAACATTACTGTACTGAAATAGTCTGCTCATTCAACCAGCTACAGGACTAAGTGCTTCTAGATGGCTATCACAAATTTGGCAATATAACTAACTGGCTAATGGGCAAGTAAATCTCTAGATTCCTTATTTGTAAAATACTGTCTAAGCTTCAAAGAGTACAGTAGCTAGTGTATCAATCATCAGGAGAGACTTTTTGAAGATAGGAATAGATTTTGAAGAAATGATTAATGATACCAGCTTAAGTTTGAACAAGTAGAGGTGGCTGTGTGGAGGGAAACTGGTTGAAAGGAAAAACATGGACATTGGATTTCACAGATTAGGAAAATAGAACCCTGAAGCTTGTACCTGACTTCACATAGGTTACTTTAAAGCAGCGGTCCCCAACCACCAGGCCACGGACCGGTACCAGGCTGCAAAGCATGTGCGACAGGGCCGCAAGGAAACGATATGAGTCAGCTGCACCTTTTCCTCATTCCCTGTCACGCACTGTTGAACTTGATGATAGGGTTGCCAACTGTCCCTTATTTGCCAGGACATCCCGTATATTGTGCTAAATTGATTTGTCCCATACAGGACCGCCCTTGTCCCGTATTTCCCTCAGTAAGGTAGAGTGTTCCTATGAAACCTTTCATGCCGAAATGGCATAAAGCGCAGAAGCAGTTACCATTAATTTATATGGGGAAAATGTTTGAGCGTTCCCAGACCCAAAAAATAACCTACCAAATCATCCCAAATAACACATCAAACCTAAAATAACACTAACATATAGTAAAAGCAGGAATGATATGATAAATACACAGCCTATGTAAAGTAGAAATAATGTATGTACAGTATAGTCAGAAAGATTAAGCCAAAACCAATTTGTGGAAAAAAATCGGCACGTAGGCGCATGCACACACCATGCATGCGCACACAGGTGCCCACGCAAGGGTTCATGGTCATGGTAGTCTTCCTCGGGGTAAACACAAGTGTCCCGGGATTTGACTGCTACTTTTGTCCCTTGTTGGCAAGAAAGTTGGCAACCCTAACTGTAAAAGACATGTTGAGGTGAGTTTAACCCTACTTGAACACCGCCCCCGCCCCCAGTCGGCCAGTCCGCGGTGCAAAAAAGGTTGGGGACCCCTGTTTTAAAGGATAGTTAAGAATCAGCCATTTAGGTTGGTTTAGGTGACATATTGTCTGGCACGGACAAGGATGACAGTTCCAATGTCAATTTGCATGGGACCCAATTGGTAACCCAGAGATTGTGACATTCATGATCTTATCTATTTACATCTTCTGCTAGAACCCTTTTCTTCAGTCCGCCTCTAATAATACTTCTTAAGTGGACCTCGACAACAGGATTCTTCCCTTCAATCCGCATTTTTTTCAGATTCAGATTAGTTTGTCATATACAGAAAATTGCAAGGAATTTCTTTGCTCATGTGTTAACAGTGTATATAGTCCTAACAAATACAACAATAAACAATGTGACAAGCACCAGTGTATGGAATGGTGCAGAGTATAGCGATGCAAACTGAAGTAGTGCAAAAAGGAATGCTGAAATGACAATAATGGAAGCGGTCTGAGAACATTGGATGATGATCTGGAAGAAGAGATTGGTTCAGAAATCTGATAGCATTGGGGAAGAAGTTGTTGTCAAGTCTGGTTCTCTTGGTCTTCAAGCTCCTGTATCTTCTCCCAGAAGGTATAGGGAGAAAAGAGAATGGCTGTGATGGCAGGTATCCATCCTGAGAAGATCTCATTTCCTTAAGTTTCAAATATAGACAATCCAACTATTGCCAATTTTCACTACCATCATCAAATTAAGCAGTTTTTCATGTTGAACAAAAACATTGCAGCTTTTGGAAATCTGAAATATAAATGTAAAATTACAATGCAATTTGGACAGAATGTATGGAGAAAATATTCCATCCCAGCCTTCCTCTTCCTGATGCTACTGGATCAGACTCATTTTGAGCATTTTCTGCATTATTTTTATTTTGAATTTTTGGTCTTACTTATCATGTTTTCTTCAATTCCCAGTTTTGGAATGTCGGAATATTCTCGTATGACAGACACCGAACGTGACCAGATTGACCAGGATGCGCAGATTTTTATGAGAACCTGCTCTGATGCCATCCAACAGCTGAAGGCAGAAGGTAAACCCAATGCAAAAAATGAAGCTCTGCAGAGCCTTGGAAAATCTCTAAAGAAGCTACACTTCTATAAAAATGAAACTGTGACTTAGAATTCTTAACAGAATTAACAAAAACAAGTGGAGGTATTGATTTATGTTCACTGTTGTCAATTGACTTCATTTAGAAAGTTATTTTTTGCTATATTCCTTAGTGTGCCACTGCACATGTAGAAATGGATTGAACCAAAATTTCCACAACATGTCAAGCCAGAGGGATGACATCTAGGTGACCCTGTCTGATGGGGAAGGGAATTTAGGGAGTTCAACCACAACTGTCTCAGTTAGGGTGAGCAACTGGCCTTGCAACACTGGTTACACAACCTGTAGGAGCCACATCAGAAACCTAAAACACAAACAAGAAATGCTGACTGACCAAAGTCTGTGGAGAAAAACAGTGTAAACATTTAATGTCCAGATACATGGTCAATGGCCAGAAATAGTAACTTCATGTTCCATTCTCCATAGATGCTGAGCTGAATTACCTTCTGAGTATTCACAGTATTTTATGCTTTATTAGCAAAGTGTCAGCACAACAGCACTTCATTTGTGCCAAGGTCACCCTGGTCAAACTTTCAAACTGTCCTTCTGACCTCAATTCATCTTAAATACCCTGAGGTGGAAATTTGTTCTCTGTTGCATGCATTTAATGTGTGATATAGTAACTTGGGTGCATTGAACTCTGTACATGTCAAGCGCATTAGTGGAAGACAGATTTCTACTCCTGTTGGTATTCTTCCTTGAATTCTGCCACTTCCCCGAAAAACGTTTAACCTCCTTCTCTGCAAACCGTACCACACTTCCTTATGGTGACTCTGTACGCTAGTTCCATGGTAAAATCTTTCTATTTTAAATAATTTAGTTGAAGTAAATTGTGTTGGATTTCTGTAAGAGCACTTATGCTGAAAATAAAGAATGAGACTCCAATGAATACTGGCAATTAAATATATGTTAAATTAAGTGAATTTTATGTGGCTATTTAAATAACAGATCACTAAATACTAAGACAGTTAACACAATTAATTATTGAGTTAATGTAGCAGGAAGTTTCAGAAAATTATGGATAATAATTGCTTTAAAGGTCACTCTTTCTGATGCAGCCATCAAGAATGTAAGTTCTCCCCAAGTAAAGGAGCATCGAGAAGGTGTTTTAGACCTGCTTGAAGCTTACCTGAAAAGTAAGTGTAATGTATGTTTTTGATTGGATCTTGGGAATTCTTTCAAACTTTAAGAAATGCCACAGAAATATTTGCTGCATAAAATATTGCCTTATTAAATTGGTTATATGGAATAAAAATCATACATTTATGCTGTGAATCCAAGTGTGTCAGAACTCAAAATTATCAGTAACAGAGGATGGTTAGGATTCAAGAATTAGTGAACATACTCTAAATCAGACCAAAGGAGACCACCAAAATCTTGGTGGAACATGACAAAAATGATAGCCAAGTTAATTTGCTGTAAAAATGTGTGATGATTTTCATTCGCAATTCAAATACCTTATTTGTGTCCAGTATCAAAGAGAAATCATACAAAGTGTGTTTCTTTGATTCTTACCATCTAGATTCAGATTTTATACATGTAATATCTGGTAATTTAGTGAACCCAGCGGCTAGAAGAGTATTGTCCTCCCATTACCTGATCTGTCACAAGCCTGTTTATGATTACATAAACTCTCACAAGTGGCAATATTAAAGTCCATTAGACCATAGCTCAATCTTTTAAATCAAGAACACACTTAATAATGCCCCAGGAGCTGCTGGGAGGAAGATCAGAGGGAACACAGGAACAGCTAAAAGTAAGGCCAGAGTCCATTGGAATAGCCAGAAAGGAGGCCAGAAATTGAGGTCAAAGCTCCTGTGAACACTCAGAGAGTGAGGCCAGAGAGCCAGGAGAAGCTAAGATCAAGGCCGTGGAGCCTGAGAACAGCCAGAAGGGAAAGAAGAGATCCTTGGAGCAGGAATGTTGGCAACATTCTGAAATAGGTCATTTGATAAGATACATCAAGGTAAAAAGCCTATGTTGTGATATCTGCATTTTCAAAGCTTAAATAGAGCTTTATTGATAAATTATTTAGAACTCTAACTCATGAATTAACTCTATTGTTGCTTAAACTGTTCTGTGGTTTCCTTTTTCAAAACAGCAAGATTGTTTTGACAGATACTTGCTACTTGCAGGTGCTGCAAATTGATATCACTCCACAGCAGTGGTTATAAAATATTAATCAAATGGTTTAATCAATGCCCTTGAGCTAGTTGGTGTTAGAGTGGATTTCTTTTTGGGTAGATGATTTGTTAACACTTAAATGACTTTGGCCACCAGACCTCTATTTTAACTGTTTGACAAAGGACTGTGGTTTGAGTCTACCACAATGGGCTTCCTAAAAGGTGTAAATACAAGATGCTTCTGGTGCCTGATGCTGTAGTTTCGAAGACAGTCTTATCTATACATTATAAATATTAATTGTCTTCTATGTTAGCACGTAAAATGCCAAATAAATGTATTGTGGATTGAACTAAAGGCGGTGGATACCAACCCAGACATGTTGGCGTCAGAAGGAAAGGATGAAATCCGAAGGTGTGATGTTTGTATGTAACTTCAAAAGAAAGCATTGTCTATGCATTGTCTGTAACTTTTTCAGTAGCGATTGCCTTTGTGTTTAGCATATAAATATCGAGCCCACATTTTAGCCAGCAGACCTTTCTGCGGAAAGCGTCTCCATCCGTATGATGCCTACTGTACCTTGCTGTGTCGAATAAAGAAGCTGCTTTGTATCTACCAGTGACTCTGTCCCTCCGGTAATTTCATCCACGCTACAACAGTTGGCATCCATACAGATGGCAGGGATGTCCCTTAAGAGACAAAGACAGATTCAGTATTGCACACTCTACATACGAGGGGTGATTGATAAGTTTGTGGCCTGAAGTAGAAGGAGTCAATTTCAGAAAATCTAGCACATTTATTTTTCAACATAGTCCCCTCCTACATGTACACACTTAGTCCAGCGGTCGTGGAGCATACGGATCCCTTCTTTGTAGAAGTGGTCCACAGCAGGGGTGATTGATAAGTTCGTGGTCTTAGGTAGCAGGAGATGAGTTATACAGCTCTCGTTACATGCACGTGCAGTACAATTCTTTGAGTGAAAATGCAGAAAGTTTGAAGTTAATAACTCATCTCCTTCTGCAAAACTTGGCAAAGTATTACAATGGCATTAATTGCCCATGGACTGAATAAGCCATGAACACCAGTCAATAGTGTAATTGACTTCAGATTGTATAATCAGAACTCTTTTTATTCCATTTATTCTCTTTTCTTATCTAGTCATCACTGGCACTTACTGGCAGTTCATTGTCCTTAAGAGCAATGTTTCTTAATAACTTTGTTGACCGCATCTCCTGTCACATTGCTGATGATTGGATGATAATTAGCTGAACTGTGTTTGTCCTCCTACCTGGACAATTTTCCATTTTGTGAGTAGATGTAACTATACCTGATCCATTTGGTTGGAGGTAGAGTTGGTTCTGGAGTACAAGGTGATCCACAGCTATGAATATCCCATATGTTTTCTGTATCCAATGTGCTCAGTCGTTTCTTGATATTACAGGGCGAATCATGTTGACTCAAGACTGGCTTCTGTAATGGTGGAGGGGACAAACTGAAGGGGAAGTAGTGTAACATTTTACAGTGCAAGCGATCACAATCTGAGTTCAATTCCTGCCACTGTATCTGGGGAGTCTGGATTTTCTCCCCATGACCATGTGGGTTTCCTCCAGGTACTCCAGTATTGTCTCACAGTCCAGATTAGGGTTATTAAATTGTGAGCTGTTCTATTTGTACCAGAAACATGGCAATGCTTGTAGGCTGCCCCAAAATGGCACATTTCACAGTATGAAACAATACGTTTTCATTGTACGTGCGACAAATAAAGCTAATCTAAAAATCTAGCCTAATATGAGTTACCATTTAATTGTCCACCACTATTCATGTCGGGATGCAGCAGGATTGCAGGTTTCAATCTGCTCAGTTGGTTGGCAGAATACAGCATCTGACATTGTGTTGTCTAGAGGTTAAATTCCACCATTTCAATGCCTAATATATGCATAGAATTATCAAGAAAAATTATTAGCTATCAGGATGGGGTTACTTGCTCCAGAGTGAAGGGTATGTTTTTAAAATCTTACCTCTGTATAAAACGAAAAATGGAAATATTCCCTCATGTCAAAACCTAAACCAATAAACCTTCCTCACTCCTTTCCCACAGGAAAATATTGAATGGCTTAGATGGAACAGCAGGATTGTAACTTCAATGGGAATATCAAGCTTTTAAAGATATCTACAAAAACTTAATCTCCTTCGGACCCTGGCATTTTGAATTTATGCAAAATATCCATGGAATTCATTATTTTAGCATTTTAATACCTCACTAATACTAAAATATTGGTGCTGCTTGGTATCATAAATTGCTTAAAAAGCTTGTAACCCAAATAATTAACAGTTTTTGTTCACGCATCAATTGATCTTGTCTGCTTTGACAGATGTTTGTAAAGTGTACTCCGAGCAAAGAGCAATTCGTGTCAAACGTGTGGTGGATAAGAAAAGACTGTGAGTACCATAAACTGTTAATGCAACACTTTACCTTTGCTGTATATTGATAACCAATTCAGCCCAGCCTTATAAGGGCATTGTTCCTATGCACTGTTCTTGCATTTATTGTTTGTGTTGGTTATCATTTGTCAATGATGTTTTCTCTGGCGTAGAAGAGAAGGGGGTTTCCGAAAAGAAGTATTAAAAAAATTATGAAAGGAACAGATAAACTATGCCCCTTAGCAGTAATGTCTGCAACCAAAAGACATAGATTTAAGGTGAGAGATAAATGATTTAGAGGGACAATATAGCCAGAATCAGAATCAGGTTTATTATCACTGGCATGTGACATGTAATTTGTTAACTTAGCAGCAGCAGTTTAATGCAATACATAATCTAGCAGAGAGGAAAATAAATGATAATAATAAATAAACAAGTAAATCAACTGCATATATTGAATAGATTTTTAAAAAAATTGTGCAGAAACAGAAATACTGTATATTTAAAAAGAAGTGAGGTAGTGTCCAAAGATTCAATGTTCATTTAGGAATCGGATGGCAGAGGGGAAGAAGTTGTTCCTGAATCACTGAGTGTGTGCCTTCAGGTTTCTGTACCTCCTACCTGATGGTGCAGTTCTATTCACTGTTAACACTATGGTGTCATGAAGGGGATATTTTTGAGGTACCTCAGTATTTGTGCTAGATGTTGATTTATGGATATAAAGCCCATTTCTCCAGTGCTTCAGTATTTGACTAGAATCTCAGCCTGTAGACATACGCTAGCATGAGCACCTTCAGCATATTTGAAGTTAAAAACTGAGGTTGGGATGGCCTTGGTTGTAGAGTGTAGATTATGTAGGACTAATTTACTATTAGTCCTGTAAATTATTTCCACTCCAGCAGGAGGCTTATTGAAGATGAGGTGCAGCATTACAGTGAGAAAGATTGAAAGTGTCAGATTGCACAGTTGTAGTTTCCATGGTTAGACTGATGACTTGCATGCCATTGTGAAGCAAATATAATTTATTCAGAGAACTGAAGGTGCTGCATCGTCCTTCTGGGTGACAGAGTCAAAGACTTTAAATGAGTTTGTCCTTCCTTACAATACCTGCATTTATTATTAAAGTACATAGTGCAACTCTGATAAAAACAGGCCAGTTCTGAATGAAAGTAGGCATGAGTGATGGCATTCACCATTGCTTTCTGTGCATCACTACACCTGATTGAGGGTAAGGACGTTTAAAAATCAAGACTTCAAAAGTGGCAAAAAATTCATGGTCTACCAGGCAGCAGTAATCCCTGGCCTCCCATATATACTACTGGTTCTCTGTTTGTTAAATGTAGGTATCTAAAGGCACCGGAGGAACATCACCAATTGTGAAAGATTTGGAGATTTTGCAGTGACAGTAAATCTCATCCAGTGTTGATACCCTTATTTCACTTCATAAACTCTGTTACCATGTTATTTGGATGCCGACTACTGGTATCCCATCACGTACAATACGTCTACATCCAGATTCAAAATTTCATACCTTTGTTGCAGTATAGGAAGTCAACTGACTCATCCAGTCTATGCTGGTTCTCAGAACATTCTCATTAATCTCATTCTCCAATTTATTCCTTTACGGTCTTTCTCAAACTTACTGATTAAACCCATTCTGATTCTCCTACCACCCACCTACACGAGGGACAATTTACAATACCTACTTAGCTTCTCAGCTTTGGGTTGTAAGAGGAAACCAAAATACCTGGGTGGGGGAGAAACAGGTGATACATGCAGTCACATGAGGAGTATGCAAACTCCCCCTAATTGGTACTCAATGTCAGGATCAAATCTGGGTCACGAGAACTTTGGAGGCAGCAGCACTACCTGCTTCATCATATTGCAGTCTTTTGAGCTCTGTCATCAATAGATATTACCAGATGGCTAAAGGAAAAGATTCAAGGATGTTCCAGAGCTTCCTTGAAAAACCACAACATCCCCACTGAGCATCCCTCATAAATGCTGAGTGGAATGCAGGTGTTGCTTAGAAATTATATCAGTGTTGTCTGCAGATGGCACACCCATTGGTTGCTCTCATAAGCAAAGGGCTGCAAATCATCAGTAACATGTAATCTGAGTTAAAGAGTTACATAGCTATTAATTTACTCAACTGATAATCCAAAAGTTTGAATTAATTATCCAGAGACTTAAGATCCATTCAACTCAATTCAGTGTACAATTCTACAGCAGTTGCAGAATTTAAATTCCAGTTAATTAGGTGGAATGTGGAACAACAAAGTAATAAAGACCTCAAAAGCAGTAGACCTGATTTAACACATTTGGTCCACTAAAACCCTTAAGGGAAGAGATCTGACTTTACCCAGTTGGTCCATTATTTGAATACAGTCTGTTGGATGTTCCTGTTCTCCGAAACAGTCTAGGAAGCCATTATTATCACATTCTCAAGGGGAAAAAGAGATGGGCAATAAATGGCTCCATGCTGAAAACTGAATAAATCAATAGATAAATGAATAGACTTCTTCAAATTGATCTCTATCAGAGCAATGATGTATTGTGTCTGGAGGAAATGCTGGGAATTGTTCTACAATCAAATCTAGCCTGGGAAAGAAGGATGGGAGAGTAGGGCCCCTAGTCCTCTGGTGGTGCTCTGGGGACTCAAGGAGAGAGGGTCTCTTCAAACATATGACGAAAAAGCAGTGAGCAACATGGAGAAGGATTGATTTGTTCACAACAATAGGAAAACCTAGTAAATGCACTATAAAATATCATACATTGTAAGACCCTGAGTAACTTCTCAATATACCACAGTCCCAGTGGTTATACTACTCCAATTAATCTTCCAATGCATAACAAAGCTGCACATTTGCTGCAAACTTTGCCTCAGATCTTGCAGCTTCACACATTGCCAAATATTCAACCACATCAGCCACGTGCCCGAACAGACAGGCATTGACTTCCTTCACTCAAGCTGATACACACTGTACCCCAAGGTGCTGTTTTATTAGGAAGCCCACCAGAAAGACAGTGTTTCAAGAGCCTGACATCAACTCAACAAGGACGTAACCAAAAAGTACTTCGAGAATTCTGTGTGTAGCAGTATCAGAAAGTACACTTGCTTGGTGAAACAAATGCAAACTACCAACCCAATTAGAACTCCCAAGTACAGTATGTGTTCCTTAGAAATGGGTTCATTTTCTGTATGACTTCATTTTTACGCTTCCTATTTATTTTTCTCTATTACATGAATGCACATTTTTTAATATTATTACATGTAAAATTATGGATCCTAGATTTAATTTTATTATAATTTTAAGCACCCGCCATCGACATTTATCTAACTTCATCTTAAATGTTGTAACTCTTCTATTTGTACCCAGTGTGCATCCTAAATTTAGACTGCTGCAGCTTGTTACATTAACAAATGAAATTTCATTTGCTAATTACCCTCTAGAACCATTTTATTTGTTTGCACACTTCAAGTATATCCCCTTAATAGAGTGGGTTGAAAAATTAGCACAGACTTAATTAGAATACTTTGTTGCAATTTTGTATAAATTTGCCATTGAGATAAATTTGGCAGCCTGCAATTGCATTTCTAGCAGCTCAATACTTCTGGGCCTAGGGCCGATTTCATTGCATATATAACTATTGCAATTGTATCCCTGAGTGTTCATTTCTGATCGGATCCATATTGAAAATGGTGCTTGTGTCACTGTTTTTTGAATGAATAATTAGTAGTATTAATGCTTTCTAAGTTTTTGTAATTATTGTAAAATTGTTCTCTTGTTTTTATTCTGGTTATATTGCCATATGGGTAGTTTAAAAGAAAAAGAATGTGTTAATTATTCTTGCTTTCATTCTTCCATATTTTTTAATTTTAATGAGTTCAGCACATATAAGAGATATTACCACCAGTATTTCTTCAGGTGTTTTGGTAATTATGAATATAAAATTTTAAAGTCATAATAGAGTTGAAGTCTGTTTCCATCTAAATATTAATTCCTTATAAACAACATTTATACAGAAAGTAGTAACATTATATTCAAACAAGCAAGAGGATTGCATGATCAAGCAAGGAGAAATAGAGTGGTGCTTATTTGGGAGTATAAATGTGAGAGTTATACAGCAAAGATCAACTTGCTATACACTGTTATATTTATGCTCCCTTTATTCAGGGACTTTCTGCTACTGAATTCAATCCTGCACAAGACCAAAGCATTGCTGGCTGCTGAATAGGTCAAGACAGAACACACAAAGGAAATCTGAAGTTGTCCCAAGTCCAAGTTCTCATTGCGGTGTTTGTCCTGGGGTGTGGTGAATGTCACTAGTGGCAGGGTGTAGCTATCAGGTATTGGAAGGTTGAAAGCAAGCCATGAAGTCAGTGTAGGATTGAGGGTTGTGTGAGGAGACTTGGGGAGGAAAGGGCTAGGCTAAAATTGTTGGGCAAGATGTGCAAGCTGGGCATTATCATTGGTCAGGAGTTGGAGAGTAGCTGGGGACTGTGTTTACGATTTGAGGGAGGAGAGTGTTTGGGAAGAACTGTGAAATGAGTAAATATATTACTTAGAAAGGTACCTACTATGAATCAGGCATCCAAAGCTGGGATCTGGTCATGCAGATCACAATGTAACAGAGAATTGGACTTCGTTATGAAGGTCTACACTGATTGAGCGGTATAGACCCTCATTCAAAATGCTGATGTGGGATCCAGACACGGGCTGTTTCAGCTTGTCTGCTTTAGTCCATCAGCTACACAGAAGTCTCAGAAAGAAAATGGTGGATTTCACAGAACTCACAGTTTCCTTTGTGTATCTTTTTATTTTGGGGAAAAAAATAACAATCTATTTTCTACATGATCTTGGGAAGAACTAAAAATTGTCAATAAGCTATGGAAACAAAGAGTGGTATTGAAAATTAAGTAATGTGATAAATACAATGGAGTAACATAGAAGTGGAAGAGAAGAATAAAAATAATGAAACAATAATTCTCCATGATTTAAAATTTGAGCCGCAGTTGGCTCAATAGCTTAGTTCATTGCTGAGTCGCATCAATCACTAATCCTGAAATGTTTTATTTATAACATTATGATTAGAAGTGATAGAAGCCCCTGAAATGTAGAAATATTAAGGGTGATATGATTAAATTAAATGGAATATTGCAGAAATCTTATTTTTATTTTATCTTTGATTGTGAGAGACGTTTTTAATTCTAAGTGAACTTGTGAATGAAGTAATATCGGGATGAGAAAATCCAGTTTGCTGTTACATGGTGTTCTAACAGAATTACTTTTTCATAGGTCAAGACTTGAGCCTGAACAGCATAGCAAAAAGATGTCAGTTTCATCTTCAGAGAGGATTCCTCCAACTGGGTCTGAAAGTTTGGAGGAGTTAGTTTTAAAAGAAGAAAGCAATGGTTTGTAACAGTTATGAACTGCATGTGATTGTAATAATACCTTATAGGCATGATGTATTTTGAAAGCTTAAGAAATCAAAAGCATGAAGTGTGAGTTTACAAGACAGACTCTAGTTAATTGTAATGGAATCATGACATAAGAACATAAGAAATAGGAGCAGGAGTCGGCCATCTGGCCCATTGAGCCTGCTGCACCATTCAGGAAGATCATGGCTGATCTGGCCATGGACTCATCTCGACCTGCCTGCCTTTTCACCATAACCCTTAGTTCCCCTTCTCTATCCAACCTTGTCTTAAATATGGTTACTCATGTAGTCTCCACTGTTTCATTGGACAGAGAATTCCACAGATTCAGCACTCTCTGGGAAAAGCAGCTCCTCCTCATCTCTGTCCTAAATCTACTCCCCTGAGGCTATGTCCCATAGTTCTAGTCTCACCTACCAGTGGAAACAACTTTCCTGCCTCTATCTTATCTATACTTTTCATAATTTTATATGTTTCTATAAGATCCCCTCTCATTCTTCTGAATTCCAGTGAACACAGTCCAGGCGACTCAATCTCTCCTCATAGTCTAACCCCATCATCTCTGGAATCAACCTGGTGAACCTCCTCTGCACCACCTCCAAAGCCAGTATTTCCTTCTTCAAGTAAGGAGGATGGAACTGCACACAGTACTCCAGGCGCGGCCTCACCAGTATCCTGTACAGTTGCAGCATAACCTCCCTGCTCTTAAATTCAATCCCTCTAGCAATGAATGCCAACATTCCGGTTGCCTTCTTGGTTGTCTGCTCCATCTGCAAACCAACCTTTTGTGGAGCATGCATAAGCATTCCCAAGTCCCGCTACACAGCAGCATGCTGCAAATTTTTTACCATTTAAATCATAATCTGCTCTTTCATTTTTCCTTCCAAAGTGGATGACCTCGCATTTACAATATTGTACTCCATCTGCCAGCCACTTGCCCACTCAGTTAACCTGTCTGTATCTCTCTGAAGATTCTCCGTATCTCCTGCATAATTTGCTTTTCCACTCAATTTAGTATCATCAGCAAACATAGATACACTACACTCGGTCCCCTATTCCAGATAGTTGATGTATATCGTGAACAATTGTAGGCCTAGCACCAACCCCTGCAGCACACCGCTCACCACTGATTGCTAACCCGAGTAACCCATGTATCCCAACTCTATGCTTTCTGTTAGTTAACCAATCCTCTCTCCATGCTAATACATCACTCTCAACTCCATGCATCCTTATCTTATGGATAAGTCTTTGATGTGGCACCTTATCGAAGGCCTTCTGGAAATTCAAGTAAGTAACGTCCATCTGTTCCCCTCTGTGCTCATTATTTCCTCAAAGAACTCCAGTAAGTTTATCAGATAGTACCTGCCTTTGCTGAATCCATGCTGCGTCCGCCTGATGGATCGACTTCTTTCCGGATGCCTCGCTATTTCTTCTTTAATGATAGCTTCAAGCATTTTCCCAACTACAGATGTTAAACTAACTGGCCTATAGTTATCTGCCTTTTGCCTACATCCTTTTTTGAACAGTGGCGTGACATTCGCCATCTTTCAATCTGCCGAGACCTGTCCAGAGTCCAGAGAATTTTGGTGAATTGTCACCAAAGCATTGACTATAACCTCTGCCATTTCTTTCAGTACACTGGTATGCTTTCCATCAGGACCAGGGGACTTATCTGTCTTTAGGCCCACAAGTTTGCACAGCACTACCTCGTTAGTGATAGCTATTGTATCAAGGTCAACACCTCCTATCGCATCCATAACATCTCTCTTTGGCATGTTAGATGTGTCCTCCACCATGAAGACCGACACCAAACAGTCATTCAAAGCCTTGGCCATTTCCTCATTACCCAATATCAATTCCCCCTTCTCATCCACCAAGGGACCTACATTCACCTTAGCCACCCTTTTCCGCTTTATATAATTACAAAAACTTTTACTATCCGTTTTTATATTTTATGCTAGTTTATTTTCATAATCTAGCTCCCCTTTCTTTATTGCTCACGTAGTGGTACTATGTTGTTTTTTTAAAGTTTTCCCAATCTTCTAGTTTAATCATAGTCATAGTCATACTTTATTAATCCCGGGGGAAATTGGTTTTCTTTACAGTTGCTCCATAAATAATAAATAGTAATAGACCATAGATAGTTAAATAGTAATATGTAAATTATGCCAGTAAATTATGAAATAAGTCCAGGACCAGCCTATCGGCTCAGGGTGTCTGACCCTCCAAGGGAAGAGTTGTAAAGTTTGATGGCCACAGGCAGGAATGACTTCCTATGACGCTCAGTGCTGCATCTCGGTGGAATGAGTCTCTGGCTGAATGTACTCCTGTGCCCACCCAGTACATTATGTAGTGGATGGGAGACATTGACCAAGATGACATGCAACTTAGAGAGCATCCTCTTTTCAGACACCACCGTGAGAGAGTTCGGTTCCATCCCCACAACATCACTGGCCTTACGAATGAGTTTGTTGATTCTGTTGGTGTCTGCCACCCTCCGCCTGCTGCCCCAGCACACAACAGCAAACATGATAGCACTGGCCACCACAGACTCGTAGAACATCCTCAGCATCGTCCGGCAGATGTTAAAGGACCTCAGTCTCCTCAGGAAATAGAGACGGCTCTGAACCTTCTTGTAGACAGCCTCAGTGTTCTTTGACCAGTCCACTACACCAAGAGTAGTTTCCCACTACTCTTGGCAACTCTGTATGCACAAACTTTTAGTTTAATACCTTCTTTTATTTTTTTAGTTATCCAAGTCTGGCTCTCCCCATCCTTACTGTCGTTGCTTTTAACTGGAATATACTTTAGTTGAGCACCGTGAAAAATCTCTTTGAAAGTCTTCCACTGTTCCTCAAGCGTCCCACCATATATATAGCCTGTGTTCCCACTCTACACTAACCAAATCCTCCTCATCCCATTGTAGTCTCCATTGTTTACGCATAATACACTGGTTTTAGATTGAACTATTGCATACTCCATTGGTATGAGAAATTTAGTCATACTGTGATCACTCTTTCCAAGAGGATCCCTAACTACAGGATCACTAATTTTACCTTGTCTCACTGCACAGGACCAGATCTAAGATAGCATGTTCCCTTGTAGGTTCCATAACATGCTGTTCAAGAAACCCATCACGGATGCATTCTGTGAAGTCCTCCTCAAGACTGCCTCGACCAACTTGATTCACCCAAACTATGTGCAAGTTAAAGTCCCCCTTGATAACTGCTATTCCATTCTTACATGCCTCAGATATTTCTCTATTGCCAATGCCACTGTGGTGTTATTATTCCGTGGCAGATAGACAACTCCCACCAATGATTTCTTCCTTTTACTATTCCTAATCTGTACTCAGATGGATTCAATATTCTGCTCGTTAGATCTTATATCATCTCTCACCATCACCCTGATCTCATCTTTAATTAAGAGCGCTGCCCCACCTCCCTTACCTACCTTCCTATCCTTCTGTATTACCTGATATCCTTGAATATTTAATTCCCAGTCCTCTCCACCCTGCAACCACATCTCTGCAATGTCCACTAAATCATACCGCTTTGTACTGATTTGAGCCAGAAGTTCACTGACCTTGTTTCAAATATTATGGGCATTCAAGTTCAGTGCCCTTACACTCATTGTGCTTTGTCCGCCACTAATGCACCGTGCCGAGCCCTGTGAAACGTTCCTTTTTTAAACTTTTCTCCCTGGCCTGTGCAAAGCTCTCTCTTCAAATCAATTGGCCCACTGCTAATGAATTACATTGACAATACAGTATATGTGATGTACTAAATGCAAAGGATCATTTTCGCATTTCAGTAAGTAGACATACCAAACAAAGTTCATGTTCCAAACACCCACTATTAAGAGTAATAAAAGATGCCACTATGTAAAATGTAGAATCTATTTTATATTGATTAAAAACAACTGTAAAATACTCAAACTGCATAGTAATTTAAATTTTGGCAATAGGTATATACCTTTTAACAGGGAAGACATACAGAAAGAAAATGTTTTACAAGTGAGGAAATTCTTACTTAGTTCAATAAATATCAGCATTTTGAAGGCAGCGTGGTAATTGCCAACTTGGAAATGTGCAAACTGATTTTATGCTCTAATCTAGATGAAGCAAACAGAATAAACCAAACAGTGCCGTTAAATTACAGAGAAAAAGGTGTTTTAAATTCATGTAATTTCTTTGCCATCAACTGGTAATTAATCATTTTGGCAACACACATCAAAGTTGCTGGTGAACGCAGCAGGCCAGGCAGCATCTGTAGGAAGAGGTGCAATCGACCCTTAATCATTTTGGTTTAGTTTTCCTTTCTGTACTGGAATAACATTACCTGCTGGTCATTAACAACACATTAACACAGACAAAGTAGCATAGTATTCTTCTAACTGCTCCATTAAGTCATTTGGTCTCATCTTGTAACAGAGATCTCTTGGGTTCTACAAATCCCTCACCCACCTTCCCAGATACTGAAAGCTAACTTGTTTTCTCTCTTTACCTATTCTGATAAGGAAACTTAGACCTACAATTATGGGGATGAGTTACAGCAGACTGAAACACTTGAGTGTATAGACATTAAGAAAGGGGATGTCCTGGAGCAGTTGAAAGGTATTGTTAGATAAGTCACCAGGACCGGACGAGATATACCCCAGGCCACTCTGGGAAGCGAACAAGGAGATTGCTGAGCCTCTGGCAATGATCTTTGCATCATCAGTAGGGACGGGAGAAGTACCAGAGGATTGGAAAGTCGCAAACATTGTTCCCTTGTTCAAGAAAGGGAGTAGAGATAACCCAGGAAATTATAGACTAGTGAGTCTTACTTCAGTGGTGGGCAAATTGTTGGAGAAGATCCTGAGAGGCAGGATTTATGAACATTTGGAGAGACATAATCTGATTAGGAATAGTCAGAATGGCTTTGTCAAGGGCAGGTCATGCCTTACAAACCTGATTGAATTCTTTGAGGATGTTACAAAACACATTGATGAAGGTAGAGCAGTGGATATAGTGTATATGAATTTCAGTAAGGCATTTGATGTGGTTCCTCATGCAAGGCTCAATCAGAAAGTAATGAGGCATGGGATCCAAGGAGACCTTGCTTTGTGGATCCAGAATTGGCTTGCCCACAGAAGGCAAAGGGTGGTTGTGGATGGTTCGTACTCTGCATGGAGGACGGTGACCACTGGTGTTCCACAGGAATCTGCTCTGGGACCCCTGCTCTTTGTGATTTTTATAAATGACCTGAAAGAGGAAGTTGAAGGGTGGGCTAGTAAGTTTGTTGGTGACATGAAAGTTTGGGGTGTTGTGGATAGTCTAGAGGGTTGTCAGAGGTTACAGCAGAACATCGATAGGATGCAGAACGGAGCTGACAAATGGCAGATGGACTTAACTCAGTTAAGTATAAAGTGTTTCATTTTGATAGGTCAAATTTGAAGACAGAATATAAGATTAATGGTAAGACTCTTGGCAGTGTGGAAGATCAGTGAGATCTTGGGGTCCATGTCCATAGGTTGACAGTGTTAAGAAGGTGTATGGTATGTTGGCCTTCATCAACTGTGGGATTGAGTTCAAGAGCCATGAGGTAATGTTACATCTATATATGACCTTGGTTAAACCCCACTTGGAGCACTGTGGTCAGTTCTGGTCACCTTATTACAGGAAGGATGTGCATACGATACAGAGAGTACAGAGGAGATTTACAAGGATGTTGCCTGGATTGGAGAGCATGCCTTATGAGAATAAGTTGAGTGAATTGAGTGAACTTGGCTTTTTCTCCTTGGAGCAACATGGGATGAGAGGTAACTTGACAGAGGTGTATAAGATGATGAGAGGCTATTGATCGTGTGGATAGCCAGAGGTTTTTTTTCCCAGGGCTGAAATGGCTAACACAAGGGGTCATTGTTTTAAGGTGCTTGGAAGTAGGTACAAAGGGCTTGTCAGAAATAAGTTTTTCACAGAGAGAGTGGTGGGGGTGTAGAATGCACTACCAACAAAGGTGGTAAAATACAATAGGGACTCTTAGATAGGTACGTGGAGCTTAGAAAAATAGAGGGCTGTGCACTAGGGGAATTCTAGGCAGCTTCTGGAGCATACTATATGGTCGGCACGACATTGTGGGCCTAAGGGCCTGTAATGTGCTGTACATTTTCTATTTTCTGTGTTCTAGTTCTAAATACTAACTCTTTCTCTTTATACAAATGCTGCCCGACCTGTTAAGATTGCTAGCATCCTGGGTACACTGAACATCACACACCTGTTTACTCAACTAAATTTGCTTGGAATCCAGGCATTAAATATCATCAAGAAAAAATATTTTC
This sequence comes from Mobula birostris, assembly GCF_030028105.1. Classification (NCBI taxonomy): domain Eukaryota; kingdom Metazoa; phylum Chordata; class Chondrichthyes; order Myliobatiformes; family Myliobatidae; genus Mobula; species Mobula birostris. The sequence goes on from NC_092373.1 coordinate 157,197,922, forward strand.
ATCTTTGTCAGCTAATCTTGGTCCACCTACATGCAGCTTTGCGGCTGCCTGTAAGCAAACAAATCTCAAGGTTGTATAATTTATACATTCTTTGATAATAAATGTTCTTTGAGTCTAATTAATGGAAGATTTATGGTTCAATTAATATACAGTGGGATCCAGCAAGTGTACTACTGCAACCAATCATGAGGATTCACTGCAGGTGTAGCTTCTTAATTCTAGTTATATGAGAAAGCATCATCTAACTGGAATTAGCCAAGTTTTCGTATGGACTAGGTGAAGAATTCTGGTGGCTAAACAGACCATAAAACTAAGACCAGGATGATCATATATCCTTCTTCACTCTTTAAGAAAAAAATACTTGAATAAAGTGAAAGAAGAAGCAATGGCTAATGTTTAAAAATATATCATTTACAAGTAAATTTTGCTCTTTAATTGAATGTGTTGGGCACGTGGCCGAGTGCTTAAGGCGTTTGTCTAGTGATCTGAAGGTCACTAGTTTGAACCTCAGCTGTGGCAGCGTGTTTGTGTCCTTGAGCAAGGCACTTAATCACACATTGCCTCTCGTGGTCTGAGTCAACGTTCCCCTCCCTTTAATTGAATTAACTTCAGCAAGAAGTGGGAATCAGACATACATGTTAAGAGACAATAGTATTACATCAAACAAAAAGATGTATATCAGAAATCCAGAAAATTAAATTGAAATTTGAATTTATCAAAGGAAAACTGAAGTACTACAAAAGAAAGAAAAAGTCAAATACAAGAGCAAGCTGACTCTTATCTTAAAAATGGACTTAAGAACTTCATATAGATATGTAAAAAGGAAAAGATCAGCTTTGTGTCTATCATCACAGAATAAGACACAGAACATTTCTTGGAAATAGTGAATTTCTATATTGGTGAATAGATAAACAGTATAAAGATATTAACAGTAATAATGGTGAAAGTATTTGGACTGAAAGGTGATAAATTCCCAAGGTCTGATGACCTACATCCTCGTGGTTAGAAGGATATAATTCGGCCTGATCAGAACAGGGGATCAGAATTTTTCAAGTTGAAGAACAAGTTTATTGTCATCTGACTGCATATAGAGTACTGTGCAAAAGTCTTAGGCATCTGAGATTTTTGATATGGTTTCAGATGGTATGACCTCCACAGAGGCCATACCATCATTTAGGCTGTCTGGGATTACCTGAAGAGATGGAAATAAGCAAGGCAGCCAAAGTGTGCAGAGTAACTGGCAAGTTCTCCAAGACAAACAATCTACCGGCTGATTTTCTTATCAAACTGCACCTAACAGTGTACCTAAGAGAATTGATGCAGTTTTAAAGGTAAAGGGTGGTCACACCAAACATTGATTTGATTTTGTTTTTTCACTTTTTACTGCACTTTATAGTAATTTTTTTATAGTTAGGAACTTTTCATTATTTTGAAAGGAATTTTTTACATGTCCCTAAGACTTTTGCACAGTACTGTATACAATCAAACAAAACAACATTCCTCCAGTTCATGGTGTACCCGGAAAACATACATCACACACAGGACATAAAATAAAATGTTACCACAAATAAGTCAATAAACTGTAATTCAACATGCATGTAATGCACAGTATAGGTAAACAGTAAAAGAAGAATTGAGCATTCAGAACAGAGATGAAAAGAAGTTTTTATTTAAAGTAAAACCTACATGAGTATTTAGTAAACACTCTGAAAATATTTTCCAGTATAATGCCTCTCATATAGATTACAGAGAAAAACAAGAAACATATATCATAGGAACAGGCCACTTACTTAAACCGATCTCTGCTGATGTTTTTGCTGTGTACATATATAATTCTAACTTAATCTCAACTATAACATATCCTACTCATTTCTTCCTCATATGATTACCCAGTTTCCTTTTCAAAGAATCAGTCATTTACTTAAATTTAGCATCAAAGTTAAAATTATTTGACATGTATTTTCTTTACCCACAGGAAACATGTTTCCAGAGCCACAGGATAATTTAGGTCTTTGGAATGATGCAAAGAGTGATGAACTTTCACCGGAAGAAATACAAATAGTAAGTTCAGTTCTTTAATATAATTAATACTTATCTTATGGTTCCTGATCATAAAAACAGGTAATTTGTTTATGGTTAATAGTATCAAGTTAACTTTTGAGTACAATTGCAACAGACTCTGAGGAATACGAAAGCATCACCCTTTGTCTTTCAAAGAAGTTTAACCATCCAAATGGCCTTTCTGTCTCATATTTGCTTTTCAATAGCATTATTTTTGTGCTACATTTGAGTTCTTGCTATTCATTACATGAAGATTTAAGATTGAATTTTCTGTTCTGTTCTGAAATATGAGACTTCCTTAAAGCAATAAAAGCAAAAGCATAATACTATATTGTGGTTGCCAAGAATCTGAAATGAAAGCAAAACAAAAAAATTCACTCTCACTCGCGCTGCCTGACTGGCTGAGTATTTTGCAGATTTTTGTCTTTAATTTCTTTCAGTTATCTTTATTGTTTTTCTATACTATACAGTCACGGGATTTGCACTTCATTTAAATGTCTTTTGGGGGGAAGTTTGAAATGTAGATTTATGAATTTATGAAATGATATATGCAGTGTGCAAGGAAGGTTTGATACAAAACATCTGCATGCCTCCCTGGTATCTTTCCTAAAATAAGAAGACCAAAAGTGCAGTTATACTCCAGTTGTAGTCTTTCTAAAATTGCTCTTCAAAAACAATTTGAAGAGTGAGTTTGAGATATTCCATGGAGACAATTGAAATTATAATAAATGATTGTATATTGAGATGGAATTTGATTTGGTTGATTTGATTTGTTTGTTACCTTTTAACAAAGTATTGTAATTGCTTTTTTTTTGGTTTAGAACTTTATTTTAACATCTCAAGTTAACTTTGCCTTTAGAAAAGTTCTGCAAAAATTTGCTTTCAACCTCTGAATTTCCTAGGAGATAGCAAAAGCACTAGATTGCTCAATTAGCCCAAAAATACATCATTAGAATGGAAATTACAGGCTGCAACCAATCGTAATTTGGGAGAAGAAACATATTTAAATGAAGAAGGAGGAGAAGCAGAATAGTTTCATAAGCTGTTTGCAGGATGTCACCATTGTCTCTGGCACCATCTTTTCTGAGCCTTTAGCGTTATCTGGCATCTTTGGGACTTTGTTAGTACCAAACTAGCAGATTTCTGGACTATTGCTTATTACTCTTATTAGTACCCAAGTTTGCTTTAATAACACATGACTCAGTAGTATAATAAATTTTCCAGTGAACTTGTTGAGTTTAAAGGGAGCGTAAAATAAATAGGCACTCTTGGCCATGGCTCTGGCTGCAAGCAGTGATTCTGACCCCTGGCTTTCACCCATTCAGCACACAGCCCAGATCCCAATCCTGCTGGGATTCTGGGCCTGTGGTTCTATCCATGCACCCCATGTCATGGATAGCATGAGTGAGCCAGATGCTGAACTATTAGAATCTCCAAACATTTTGATATTGGTTTATCAGAATTTTACTGTATTTTTGTTTTACCATGATATAAAAAGAAGTCAGTAATGGAGAGTTTGTTGGTAGTTTCAGATTTTCGCCTATTCCAAAAAAATTGCTCTATCCATGCTTCTACATTCTTAGTAAAAGCTATCTCCCAGTACCCTTGAATTTAGACATTTTGTCTATACTAAATGTGTCCAGGTTTGATGATCTCGTCTGTTTTTAAATTTGTATGGATTTTATTCACACACAAATAAATGAATTATTTGGATGGAGGAGAGTGAAATCAGTACTGTAAGGACTTTAGGATTGAGACTGACTCTGAAAATATTTGTTCATCTCTTATCTCTGTTTCCTGATATGTTGTGTATTCTGAAAGTGTTTGTTAGATTCAAATGTTGGTAGTAAACATTTGAACAACAAAAAAGTTTCTCCTCCAAAAGCTTTCTGTGCTTACAAATTGCTTGCTCATTTTCTTTTTTTAATTTGTAACTAGAAGACATTATAACGGAACTTGAATTGAGTAGTCTAGATATGAATATTTAAATACTTCATAAGTTTGCATGATAATTAATACTGTGCTTCATTTCTGGCAGTTTGAACAAGAAAACCAGCGCCTTGTCAGTGAGATGAATAGCCTGGTGGATGAAGTGAGGTAATGTTCTAATAATATAGCTCTGACAGAAAGGCATGTAAAGAAAACAATTGCAAACTAATGTTTATTTTAGAACAGTTAATGACTCAGTTAGCTGTTTATGAAATTTATTGCAGGTGAAGAAAAATATATCCCCTGACAGATGAGTGTTTTCCTGCTTTTAGGAATTTCTTTTCCTTTGAGTTTGAATCATGACACAAGTAGTAATAGTTGCCATTTTTTTTCCTAAAAACAATTGCTTATGAACTTCAATACATAATTGCTGCACAATTTTAGCCTTATCTTCTCCAAGAATATTTCCAAACCTGCATTCAGATAGTGGAGAAGAGCTTCTAGCATTTCTTGGTGCTTGGCACTCACCTCATCCTTCTCCCCCCTCCTCCAACCCCATCCCCACAAGCTTTCAACTGATGCTGCTGACATCCAAGCTCTCCCTACCTTGTTAGGTAAGACATAACTGAAAAGTTACCTTGTTCTGTATCGGTACAGGGACCGATTTAGGGTGGTCCCCAAGCCCAAATTTATAGGCCTGCCATCAAAGATCACTAGCCAATTTCCCTATTATTAACCAAGTATGAATTGAGGACTCAGCCAAGAACTGGAGAATCAAGTGCACTAGTGAGTTAAATTTTAAAATAAGGCACTATAAAAATCCCTCCTGTGTTGTGATTCTCTCCCAGTAAAAGCAGAGAAACCTCTCCCTGGTAATTTTGTTTATAATCATTTGGATAAACATCTGCTGAAAATTAGGAATAGAAGTTAAACAGATATGCATCGAATTAGTAGATCAAATGTTGTTCTAAAGAAAATGATTTTTGTGCTGCAAAAACTGGACATGCCTGCAGGATGAAATTGCCTGGGACTGACTAATGTCTATTTCAATATTAAAGTAATAACCAGGAGTTTTACAAAATTACCCCAGGGCGACAAGAGAAATTTCAGTGAATTTATTTCTACAGCCAGTACACATTCTCAGTTACCTCCTGCAGGAGAATTAATAAGTGGTATGGAATTCCTGATATTGCAGATGGGACAAAATCTGTGTGGTTCGTGGCCTTTGCCCTCTCTTCATTCCACTATTTTTTTGTTCGAGGTAGCCAGTAGAATATTTCCAATGTTCTTTTTCTCTTGTGTCTTCTTACAAAGAGCCGTTTTAGTTATTCTCATTATATTTATCTCCACCCAGTGAAAAAGCAGCTGTTTCAAATTTTGGCACTGTTCAGGGGTTAGAGGTGGCATAATATAATCTTGGATAAAAGGGTTGTGTTGTATATTGAGCTGGAAGCCTCATTTCAAAAACACCAACAGCTTTTTTAGTACTTCTTCCAAGTGATTTTTTTTTAGGTCTTTCATTTAGTTTTGGTTTGAAGCTTTGTTTGTGATTTTCAATCCTGGAGCATTGTTGCCAGCACATTAAATGTAAGATGCCGAACTTAAAAACTAAAACAACAGGAATTCTGCAGACGCTGGAAATTCAAGCAACACACATCAAAGTTGCTGGTGAACGCAGCAGGCCAAGCAGCATCTGTAGGAAGAGGTGCAGTCAACGTTTCAGGCCGAGACCCTTCGTCAGGACTAACTGAAGGAAGAGTGAGTAAGGGATTTGAAAGTTGGAGGGGGAGGGGGAGATCCAAAATGATAGGAGAAGACAGGAGGGGGAGGGATAGAGCCAAGAGCTGGACAGGTGATTGGCAAAAGGGGATACGAGAGGATCATGGGACAGGAGGTCCTGGAAGAAAGATGGGGGGGGGGGACCCAGAGGATGGGCAAGAGGTATATTCAGAGGGACAGAGGGAGAAAAAGGAGAGTGAGAGAAAGAATGTGTGCATAAAAATGAGCAACAGATGGGGTACGAGGGGGAGGTGGGGCCTTAGCGGAAGTTAGAGAAGTTGATGTTCATGCCATCAGGTTGGAGGCTACCCAGACGGAATATAAGGTGTTGTTCCTCCAACCTGAGTGTGGCTTCATCTTTACAGTAGAGGAGGCCGTGGATGGACATGTCAGAATGGGAATGGGATGTGGAATTAAAATGTGTGGCCACTGGGAGATCCTGCTTTCTCTGGCGGACAGAGCGTAGATGTTCAGCAAAGCGGTCTCCCAGTCTGCGCCGGGTCTCGCCAATATATAAAAGGCCACATCGGGAGCACCGGACGCAGTATATCACCCCAGTCGACTCACAGGTGAAGTGTTGCCTTATTATTAAACCCGCCAATAAGGGGGGTACTGTTGTAGTCTGGCGTACTGACTTCTACCTTGCTGAGGCACAGCGACAACTCGCGGATACCTCCTCTTATTTACCCCTCGATCGTGACCCCACTAAGGAGCACCAGGCCATTGTCTCCCACACCATCACCGACTTTATCCGCTCAGGGGATCTCCCATCCACTGCTACCAACCTTATAGTTCCCACACCCCGCACTTCCCGTTTCTACCTCCTACCCAAGATCCACAAACCTGCCTGTCCTGGCCGACCTATTGTCTCAGCTTGCTCCTGCCCCACCGAACTCATTTCTGCATACCTCGACACTGCTTTATCACCCCTTGTTCAATCCCTTCCGACCTATGTTCATGACACTTCTCACACTCTTAAACTTTTCGATGATTTTAAGTTCCCTGGCCCCCACCGCTTTATTTTCACCATGGATGTCCAGTCCTTATATACTTCCATCCCCCATCAGGAAGGTCTCAAAGCTCTACGCTTCTTTTTGGATTCCAGACCTAATCAGTTCCCCTCTACCACCACTCTGCTCCGTCCAGCGGAATTAGTCCTTACTCTTAATAATTTCTCCTTTGGCTCCTCCCACTTCCTCCAAACTAAAGGTGTAGCTATGGGCACCCGTATGGGTCCTAGCTATGCCTGCCTTTTTGTTGGGTTTGTGGAACAATCTATGTTCCGTGCCTATTCTGGTATCTGTCCCCCACTTTTCCTTCGCTACATCGACGACTGCATTGGCGCTGCTTCCTGCACGCATGCAGAACTCGTTGACTTTATTAACTTTGCCTCCAACTTTCACCCTGCCCTCAAGTTTACCTGGTCCATTTCCGACACCTCCCTCCCCTTTCTAGATCTTTCTGTCTCTGTCTCTGGAGACAGCTTATCCACTGATGTCTACTATAAGACTACTGACTCTCACAGCTATCTGGACTATTCCTCTTCTCACCCTGTCTCTTGCAAAAACGCCATCCCCTTCTCGCAATTCCTCCGTCTCCGCCGCATCTGCTTTCAGGATGAGGCTTTTCATTCTAGGACGAGGGAGATGTCTTCCTTCTTTAAAGAAAGGGGCTTCCCTTCCTCCACTATCGACTCTGCTCTTAAACGCATCTCCCCCATTTCACATACATCTGCTCTCACTCCATCCTCCCGCCACCCCACTAGGAATAGGGTTCCCCTGGTTCTCACCTACCACCCCACCAGCCTCCGGGTCCAACATATTATTCTCCGTAACTTCCGCTACCTCCAACGGGATCCCACCACTAAGCACATCTTTCCCTCCCCCCCTCTCTCTGCATTCCACAGGGATCGCTCCCTACACAACTCCCTTATCCATTTGTCCCCCCCATCCCCCCCCACTGATCTCCCTCCTGGCACTTATCCGTGTAAGCGGAACAAGTGCTACACATGCCCTTACACTTCCTCCCTTACCACCATTCAGGGCCCCAAACAGTCCTTCCAGGTGAGGCAACACTTCACCTGTGAGTCGACTGGGGTGATATACTGCATCCGGTGCTCCCAATGTGGCCTTCTATATATTGGCGAGACCCGGCGCAGACTGGGAGACCGCTTTGCTGAACATCTACGCTCTGTCCGCCAGAGAAAGCAGGATCTCCCAGTGGCCACACATTTTAATTCCACATCCCATTCCCATTCTGACATGTCTATCCACGGCCTCCTCTACTGTAAAGATGAAGCCACGCTCAGGTTGGAGGAACCACACCTTATATTCCGTCTGGGTAGCCTCCAACCTGATGGCATGAACATCGACTTCTCCAACTTCCGCTAAGGCCCCACCTCCCCCTCGTACCCCATCTGTTACTTATTTTTATGCACACATTCTTTCTCTCACTCTCCTTTTTCTCCCTCTGTCCCTCTGAATATACCTCTTGCCCATCCTCTGTGTCCCCCCCACCTTGTCCTTCTTCCCGGACCTCCTGTCCCATGATCCTCTCGTATCCCCTTTTGCCTATCACCTGTCCAGCTCTTGGCTCTATCCCTCCCCCTCCTGTCTTCTCCTATCATTTTGGATCTCCCCCTCGCCCTCCAACTTTCAAATCCCTTACTCACTCTTCCTTCAGTTAGTCCTGACGAAGGGTCTCGGCCTGAAACGTCGACTGCACCTCTTCCTACAGATGCTGCCTGGCCTGCTGCGTTCACCAGCAACTTTGATGTGTGAAACTTAAAAACTATTTGGACAGACAGTACTTTGCTGACTTGGAACACTCCATATATTTATAATGATTATTAATGTCTATAGAACAGACTTACAGTGAAGAATTTTTGCTTATAATTCGTAGGATGTGGGCATCACTGGAAAACCTAATCGCCAGTTAGTATAGAGATGGGGGCATTGGCTTTCTCAACCACTGCAGGTATCTGGTGGTGCTGCATTCACAGTGCTGTCAGTTCTGGGACTGGGATAGTATAAAGTTTGATGGGAACTCTTAAGCAATGACATTCCCTTGCACTTATGGCCCTTGACTTTCAAATTTAAAGGTTTTGGTTTGTCAAGCACTCCCGGAAACTAATTAAGCAAATAAATAAAGTCAAACCTCTAATTAAATGACTTACAAATATTTAATAAATTAACTAGCAGTTGGAGGGACTTGCCATATCAAAAGGTCTTTGCATTAGTAAAATATCTGGTGAAGTAATAAATATTGTGTTCTTTCATTACCTGGAGCTTAAGACTGACCAGACAGATGTAATTAAAAACCAGCTGTCTTTTCTGTGACTAAAGTCGGGTAGCACTCACATCTACTGTGATGAAGTGTTTTGAGAGGTTGGTCGTGGCTAGAGTTAACTCCTGTCTGAAGCAGAGCCCAGAGCTTCTGCAACTTCCCTACCTCCACAGCTTGTCTACAGCAGATGCAATCTCCCTGGCCCTCCGCTCACTTTGGAGCATCCGGACAACAGCAAAACATACACCATGTGGCTGCTTATTGGTTATAGTATGGTGTTCAATCCCATCATATCCTCAGCACTAATCACCAAGCTTTAAAACCTGGACCCCCATACCTTCCACTGCAACAGGATCCTCAACCTCCTTACTGGGAGAGCACAGTCAGTGTTGATCAGTACCTAGCATCTCGTCACTAACAGTTAATAAAGGCACAGCTTAAGGATGTGTGCTGAGCCCACTGCTCTACTTTGTCTGCAGTTATGACTGTGGAGCTAGGCACAGCCTCAAGTGCCATCAAAACAATTGCCGATGACACCACTATTATTTGCGGACTCAGATGGCAACAAAGAGATCTACAGAAGTGAGAGATCGGTTGGTTGAGTGGTGTCACAACAACATTTCACTCAACTCCAGAAAGACTAAGGAACTGATTGTGGACTTTAAGAAGAAGACATTGGGAAAACACTCATGAGTCCTTATTGAGGGCTGAGCAGTGGAAAGAGTAGGTAGCTTCAGATTTCTGGCTATCAACATCTCATGGCATCTATCCTGGGCCCAAAGCCAAAGGCATGCCAGTGGCTATACTTCATTAGGAGTTGGAGGAGAGTTGGCATATTACCAAAGACTTGCAAATTTCTGCAAATGTATCGTGCAGAGCATTCTGACTGATTACTTCACAGCTTGGTGTGGAGGCTCCACTGCACGGGATCTCAAGAGGCTGTAGAGCATTGTAGACTCAGCAAGTTCTATCATGGGTGGTGAACCTGAGAAATTCATTGCCACGAACTGCTGTGGAAGCCGAGTCATTTGATCTTTTTAAAGCAGAGGTTGATAGGTTTTTGATTAGTTAAGGAGTCAAAGGTTACAGGGAGAAGGCAGGTAAATGGGGTTGAGAGGGATAATAAATCAGCCATGTTAGAATGGTGAAGCAGACTCGATGGGCTAAATGGCCTAAGTCCACTCTTAAAGAGGTGGTGCCTCAAGAAAATGACAAGCTTCATTAAAGACTCTCACCAGCAGGGACATGGTGTCTTTTCATTACTACCATCAGGGAGGAGGTACACGTACCTGAAGACCCACACTCAACCTTTTAAAAACAGCTTCTTCACTAACGCATCAGACTTCTGAACTGTCAATGAACACTATTTTATTAACCACCTTTTGCACTTTTTTCGGAACATACACTAATTTTAATGCCTTGCACTATATTGCTGCTTCAAACCTTCATGACATATGTCAGTGAAAATTAACCTGACTCAGTGTCCAAGGGTCTAGACTAAGCAGAACTTTTACTCAAATCCATCTATGACAGGAAACAACTTCAAAATCCAGTAACCAAATACAAAGCTAATGGCAACAGTGAGTACCAAAAAGCTACCCGATGTATGTACAAACCCATGTGGTCCATTAACACTTTTTAAAGCCATCATCGCAGCAGGCATCGTCTGAGTGGACAGAGTTGGAGTGGTGATCTTGAGGCTTTAGTTCTTTAAGATTTTCACAAAGAGAAGCTTCATGTAGAGAAAACAAAACAAAAGAAAAGCTCAAGCAACACACATCAAAGTTGCTGGTGAACGCAGCAGGCCAGGCAGCATCTGTAGGAAGAGGTGCAGTCGACGTTTCAGCCGAGACCCTTCGTCAGGACTAACTGATGTTAGTCCTGACGAAGGGTCTCGGCCTGAAACGTCGACTGCACCTCTTCCTACAGATGCTGCCTGGCCTGCTGCGTTCACCAGCAACTTTGATGTGTGTTGCTTGAATTTCCAGCATCTGCAGAATTCCTGTTGTTTGCAAAAGAAAAGCTCATTTTTTCCCCTCCCTTTCTTTATACCTGCTCAGCTAGGACAGCAGAGATGCCAGGCACGATAGTTGAATGCTCCACTTGTGCGATGTGGGAAGGCAGGGAAAACTCCCTTGTCCATGACAACTACAACTACGAGAAGTGCACCCAGCTGCAGCTTCTAACAATCTGCGCTAAGGAATTGGAGCTGAAACTGGATGAACTCCAGATCATTTGAGAGGCCGAGGGGGTGATAGACAGGACATAGAGAGAGAAAGGTACACCCAAGGTGCAGGCCACAGGAAACTGGGTGACATTTAGAAAAGAGGTTGAGGAGCCAGTGCAGAGAACCCCTGTGGCCATCCCCCTCAACAACAGGTATATCACTTTGGGGGGGAGGGGGGGGGGAGATGACCTAAACAAAGGAAGTTCACAATGGTCAAGTCTCTGGCACTGAGTCTGCCTCTGTGACTCAGAAGGGAAGGGGGAGAAGTGGCCTACTGTGGTGATAGGGGATGCATTAGTTAGGGGAATGGACAAGAGGTTCTGTGGCAAGAACAAGATTCCAGGATGGTATGTTGCCTCCTGGGTGCCAGGGTCTGGGATATCTCAGATCAAGTCCTCAGCATTCTTAAGTGGGAAGATAAACAGCCAGAAGTTGTGGTCCATGTGGGTACTAATGACACGGTTAGGATGAGTGACGAGGTTCTGCATAGGGAGTTTAGGGAGCTAAGTGTTAAGTTAAAGGGCAGGACCTCCAGGTTTATGGTTCCAGGATTGCTACCCGTGTCACATGCTAGTGAAGCCAGAACTAAGATGATTATACGGTTTAATATGTGGCTAAGGAGATGGTGTAGGAGGGAGGGCATAAAATTTTCGGATTACTGGGCTCTCTTCCAGCCATGATGAAATGGTGGAGCAGACTCGATGGGCCAAATAGCTTAATTCTGCTCTTATGTATTATGGTCTTATGCTCAAGAAAAGAAATTTGTCTTCTTGCTCTGACTCCAGTCAGATACTTAGCTGCTCACTGCTACAGCCTTAACTGTCTGTAAATGCCTATACGGGCAGAGGTTTACAAATCCTGTAAAACATCTTTAATATTTACTCAAGATTAAGTTTCCAATCTGGAGAAGGGTGGTACCTTCTGCAACCACACGTTTTATAGTACATGAAGTACAGCTTTGAAGTTTAATCGCAGGTATAATAATATATTGAGAGGACCATCATCTCAGAGATTACAGCATTCAATATGCAAAGTCTGCAACATCATCTACTGAAGAGAACTGAGTGTGGTTTTACCAGCATTTCCCAGGTCACAGAAATATTTTTAAACTTAATTATATCCAGCCTCAAAGAAAATCTTCCTACAATTTGGCACTCTGAAAATCAACAGGATAGTTGAAATGGTAAAGTAAGTGAACCACTGCTGCAGCCTTCTGAGATTGGGGGCTAGCATGTCATGTTGCTGTACAGATGAAGAGTTTACCCTCATGTAATCCCCATGTCACACCACCCATGGGAATATCCTGAATAAGGAAAGTTTTCAATCTCCAACACTGCTAGTTAAGAGATCAGTGGAAAAACAAAGCAGCAAATTCTGGAAATGTGAAATTAAGACAGGAAACTCACCCAACTGGCTGTTTGTCAGAATCCAGTTCATAACTTTATCTGAGCAGTGAATTAAAAGAAATGCAGTTGTGTACTATTATCAATAACCCTCTTGTAAGCACTGCAGATGATCAATTGCTTCCCCTCCAGTGCTGAGATTTTTTTCAAGCTCCAAATAGTTGTTATCTGTTTATTATATTTGCTTTTATTTGCAAATGAGCATATCCTTGACCTGTATGTCTAAAAAAAAATTGTTTATATTTGGAATATAATCTTTTTAAAACAGGCAAATTGAGGGAAAAGTGGTTGAAATCTCGAGACTTCAGGAAATTTTTACTGACAAAGTTCTGCAACAGGTGAGCTAAGTATTATATTTTTCCTTTACGTGTTGCTAACCTATTTTGCATAGCAGATGAATTTGGTTCTGTGGGGTGTGATAGTCCTTTTTCAAACAGTGCATTTAAATAAAGCTATAGAAAAGTGATTTGGATTCACTGGGAACCAAACGCCTTCTGAAATTCAGTCTGATCAGTTCATTAATATGTGCATTCATTGGTCAAATGTTGTTTCTCATATACTGAAATTGGGGGTACTTCAGATTAAATTGCTCATTCAAAATACAAATAATGACACTGATTAACCGTACCCACACACTATGCCACAGGTAAATAACATGCTGGTGATCTAAGATACTAGGTCTAGCGCATTGCTGTGTTAAATTATGAATTGTACATGCTTTGGGGTAGAAATTTCCCTCACTTTGCAAAGATAGTCACACAATATAACAGCAACTGTCTGTTGTACTTCATTTTTGAAATTCAATCTCAATGAAGTAAGTGGAAGCAAAGTTGGAAACTGAATGCAACATACAGGTGCTATCATGTACGTCCTGTGCAAGCCGCAGAAAACAACTTCCTCGAAGTTAGATGTAAAAATTGCTGCTGTTAAGCATTTTCATGCAATGTTGTTTTTAAATATATATCTTATATATTTTAATGTTCATTAGTATTTAAGTGCCATTTTCACAGAGATCTCAGCCTGTCATTGATAAAAGTCAATATTTTCTGTATTAGATTTCTCTCACTTTAAAATGCATCTTCTTCCAATTTTAAACCAAATGACCAGAAGCATATTTTGGAACGTTGTTTTTCCTCTTCATGCCTTGGGGTGCATCAGCAGCAACTTTGTCATTTTTTTCGCATTTGTTTTTGATGAGGCCAACTTGGGTGCTCAATCCAGCACGGATGGAAAGTGTGCAAGGGTCCAGCCAGATTCGAACCCAGGACCACTGGCCTCAAACTCTGCTGCGGATGCCACTGCACCACCGGCCGGCTAATTTTGGATGTACATAGTAGATTTTGCTTCAGTTCGTTTTTTCAGTTCTACTTCCTGTCAAGTCCATTAAAGAACTGGGAATTGCTTCTTCCTTTCTTCCAGTCAGTGAAATGGGAACAAATTGTGTTCAAAATTGTGCCTTTAATGAAAACTCTTCAAATTTCTGCTCAAATTCACTTGCAAACATAAAATCTAATATCAGCCTAATCAAGCAAAGTTAAGCAATGGATTCCATGTACTCTTATTCTCTCCCATCTGATTCCACCTATCACCTACCAACCTCTGACCCCCACCCCCAAACACATCTGGTTCATTCTGTCCGTCAACCCATCTCCATCTGACTCCACCTATCACCTGCCAGCCTCTATGCCCTCATCCCTCCCCCACCTGGCTCCATCTGTCCATCAACCCATCTCCATCTGACTCCACCTATCACCTGCCATCCTCTATACCCTCACCCCCTTCCCCCTTTGCACTACTATATATGGTAATCTTCCCTGTTCCCTTTTGATCCTGATGCGGGGTTTCAATCTGAAATATTGACTTTTCCCATTTATTTCTAAAGAGGCTAATTTACCCGCTGAGTTCTTTCAGCATTCTGTTTGTATTAAAGTTTTCATATGTGATTTTAAGTGCTTTGAAAATCTTCTTTACAACTATTTACAGTTTGTTCCATGAACTTAACAAAATAAAATGATGACAATTTATGAGACTGTAATGCCTAGGCCATTGAGTCTGCTCCATGGCTGACTTATTATCTCTCTCAAATTCATCCTCCTGCCTCCTCCCCATAATCTTTAACGCCCTTATTAATTGAGAACATATCAACCTCTTCTCACCTATAGGAAATCAGAAGTTGCAGAAAATAACATTTAAAATTTGTTCAAAACTATTTCCCAGGTACTATGGAATGCATTGGTCAGTATAAAAAGAAAAAAAAGTCAAAATCTTTTAAAGCTTTTCTAATAGTGTTCCAAAATAATCTCATAAATTTTAAAAGCTCCACAACGATCTGCAATTGGGTGCAATACATATAAGCTCCTAGTGATGATTAATTCATTCCAAGTGCAAGAACATTTAATTTTTGAACAGTCCGTTAAGAATTTCAATATTTTTTGCCTTCTCATAGTCAAGGTATTATCACACCATTTTTATATGGTAGTCTAATTTTGTCAACATTAATCAATTTGTTACTGGTTACCTCTCCGAACTATAGCAAGAATTTCTTAATTTAAAGCAAAGGCTTACAGAAACTTGAATTAATACAATTTGTCTTTAAGATTTTGCTTTTTGTGCCAGAGTATGCCAGTTGAATTGTACGAAGAACAGCACACAGAAAAGAAACTCCAGATCTTGGCTCTTTATTGTTTGTTCAGAGATGCTCTATTTGCAATGCTTTTTATAGAAACATAGAAAACCTACAGCACAATACAGGCCCTTCAGCCCACAGAGCTGTGCCGAACATGTCCTTACCTTAGAAATTACCTGGGGTTACCCATAGCCTCTATTTTTCTGAGCTCCATGTACCTATCCAGGAGTCTCTTAAAAGACCCTATCGTATCTGCCACCACAACAACCCTGTTATTATTACTCCTTTCCAGAATCTGTCTCCCTATCTGCTCGACCCCTTCCTGTTCCTAACTTCCACCTACAGAGACTCCGTAGACAATCCCTCCATGTCTTCTTCCTTTTCTGCAGTCATGACACTATCTCTGATTAACAGTGCCACGCCCCCACCTCTTTTGCCTCCCTCCCTGTCCTTTCTGAAACATCTAAATCCTGGCACTTGAAGTAACCATTCCTGCCCCTGAGCTATCCAAGTCTCTGTAATGGCCACAACATCATAGCTCCAAGTACTGATCCATGCTCTAAGCTCTTCCGCTTTGTTCGTAATACTTCTTGCATTAAAATAGACCCATCTCAAGCCATTGGTCTGAGCGCATCCCTTCTCGATCACCTGCCTATCCTCCCTCTTGCACTGTCTCTTCAGTTCTGTTCCCAACCCCCAGCAATCCTAGTTTAAACTCTCCCCAATAGCCTTAGCAAACCTTCCCGCCAGGATATTGGTCCCCCCGGGATTCAAGTGCAACCGGTCCTTTTTTTACAGGTGACTCCTGCCCCAAAAGAGGTCCCAATGATCGGGAAATCTGAATCCCTGCCCCCTACTCCAATCCCTCAGCCACGCATTTATCCTCCATCTCACGCTGTTCCTATACTCACTGTCACGTGGCACAGGCAGTAATCCCGAGATGACTACCTTTGTGGTCCTGCTTCTCAACTTCCTTCCTAACTCCCTGTAAGTCTGCTTTCAGACCTCCTTCCTTTTCCTGCCTACGTCATTGGTACCAATATGTACCACGGCCTCTGGCTGTTCTCCTTCCCACTTCAGGATATCATGGACGTGATCAGAAATATCCTGGACCCTGGCACCTGGGAAACTACCATCCATGCTTCTTTCCTGCGTCTAAAGAATTGCCTGTCTGACAACCTAACTATAGAGTCCCTTTTCCCTACTGCCTTTCTCTTCCTTTCCCTACCCTTCTGAGCCACAGGGCCAGACTCTGTGCCAGAGGCACAGCCACTGTTGCCTCCCCCAGGTAGGCCCCCGCAGGGGACATTGCCTCAAGATTCAGGGGAGAAGATTTAGGATGGAAATGAGGAGAAACAGTTTTTCCCAGAGAGAGGTGAATCTGTGGAATTCTCTGCCCCAGGAAGCAGTTGAGGCTTCTTCACTAAATATATTTATGATACAGTTAGATAGATTTTTACATAGTAGGGGAATTAAGTGTTATGGGGAAAAGGCAGGTAGATGGAGCTGAGTTTATGGACAGATCAGCCATGATCTTATTGAATGGCGGGCAGGCTCCTATTTCTTATGCTCTTATGTAACAGTACTCAAGCAGGAGTACTTATTGTCAAGGGGTACAGCCACAGGGGTGCTCTCTAGCATCTGCCTCTTGCCCTTCCCTCTCCCGACTGTTATCCACTTATCTGTCTCCCTAGGCCCTGGTGTGACGACTTGCCTATAGCTCCTATCTATCACCTCCTCACTCTCCCTAACATGGTCCCTAAGGAGCTGCAGCTCGATGCACCTGGTGCAGATGTGGCCATCTGGGAGGCTGGGAGTCTCCCGGACTTCCGGCATCTGACACTGAGCACAGAACACCGGCCTCACACACATTCTTCTTGTCTGTATTCTACACAGGCAACCTAACATGCCTCGACCTGTTATCACCGAAGCCCCGTTGAGCCAAAGTCTTCCTACTCTGTCTCCCTCTACTCCGTCGCCCGCTCCTCTGACACCCGCTCTATAAAGCTGTCTCCTTTTAAACTCTTCTCACTATTCTCACTGGCTGGCGTCCACGCACTTGTGTAGTCGTGCCCCAATCAAACCGCTGAAGAAATAACCGTCTCCTTTTAAACTCTTCATGCTGTTCTCACTGGCTGATGTCCACGCACTTGCGCAGTCGTGCCCCGATGTATTTATGTACAAATATGTCCTTTAAAATGTTATTCATGGTGTTTATAAAATTATTAATGGATAACAATATTTTATATGTTTAAAAACATGAAATATGTTTACATTATTGTGACTTTAGTGTGAGAAAGTTGATATTAGTATGTTCCCGTATCTGTTCAATGTTTTGAAAGGAATTGTATTGGTAGAGTCAGTAACATCAGATGTTTGTGAAATGGAAATTATGGGCAACAACTTCTGTTTATCCAATTCATTAAGATTTCTTTATTCTTGCTTGTCAGGAAAAAGAGATAGACAACATTCATGAACTAGTTGTGGGTACAACTGAAAATGTTAAGGAAGGGAATGAAGATATTAGAGAGGTAAGAAATATTGTTAGTTGGTAGATGTTCTCAGTTTTTTCTAATAAAGAAGAAAATTGACAATGCGGATGAATGTTATTAACTATGCTCCAAATTATCTGGAGTAGGCTGCGCAGCCATTGCATTTCATTCTTTTCTAAAGATTTATTAACGTTTCCCTGAAAAAAATCAATGGAATATTCTCAAAATGTAAAGATATTCATTTTCCATTCTGCTGTAGTTCGTGACTCAGAATATGGAGTAAGAGAATTTATTTGATAGTTTACTATTTATGGTATTAACAGTGCCTATAGAAAGGGTGCCAAGGTTAGGAGGAATTAAAAGAAAAAAAATCTAGCATGGTATTGTGTTTGCAAGAGTTCAATAAAGTTAAAAGTTTTGGTAAGTTAAGGTTACTCTTCTTCGAGCAGAGGGGTTCAAGTAAAGATCCAAGCTCATGTTCAAAATCAGAAAAACAGTTAATAACTCAGGGAAACAATTTAAGTAACAACAATGCCAGTAACCAGATGTCACTGACTTAAGGGAACTAGTAAAAGAGCCAAAAGCAACATAAAGAATCTATTTTAATGCAGTCAGTTAGGATGCACTGATAGGGAGAGGGAGGTCATTCTTAAAAGGGGGAGAAGGTTATGCAACTCTGAAGAGCTTTGCAGTGAAATTAATTGAACAAAAGGGGTTGAATGGCCTTGGTCCATGCCACATCCTCCATTGATTTCCTTCTTTGTAACTTCCAATGCAAAAATATTTTGAAGGTGAAAATAACCACAGCAGCACACACAAAATGCTAGAGGAAGTCAGCAAGTCAGGCAGCATCTTTGAAAGGGAATAAACAGTCAATGTTTTGTGCCAAGCTCGTTCATCTTTTCTGGAAACATAGGGGATAGAAGCCAGAATAAGAAAGGGTAGGGTAAAGGAGCACAAACTGGCAAGTGATAGGTGAGACCAGAGAAGGGAGAGGGTGGATGAGTGGGTGAGGAAGGTTAAAGTAAGAAGCTAGAAGGGAGAGAGGTGGGAGAGCTAAAAGGGCTGAAGAAAAAGTAATCTGAAAGGAGAGGACAGTGGACCATGGAATAAAGAGGAGGAGGAGGATGGGGCCACTGCATAAGGTTGGAAAAAGCAGCAGAAGTGTGTAAACGTAAAAATGTTCCCCAGCATCCAATACACCTTCAACAGGTGACATCCATCATTAAGGACCCCCATCACCCAGGACATGCCCACTTCTCATTGCTATCGTCAAGGACAAGGTACAGAAGCCTGAAGACACACATTCGATGTTTCAGGAACAGCTAACCAGAATGGGATATGGAAAAAGTGAGAAGGGGGAAGAGGGTGTAATTATCAGAAGTAAAGAAATCTATGTTCATCCCATTAGGTTGGATTCTACCCAGGCAGAATATGATATTGTGCTCCTCTAACTTGAATTTGTCTTCATTGTGGCAGTAGAGGAGGCCATGGACAGACACGTTGGGATGGGAATGGAAAATTGAATTGAAATGGGCGTCCACCTGGAGCTCCTGCCTTTTGTGGTGAACAGAGCAAAGGTGTTTGACAAAGCAGTACCCCAATCTGCGTTGGGCCTCACTGATGCAGAGGCAACTGCATCAGGATCATTGGATACGATAGATGACCCTGTCAGACGTGCATGGAAGGACTGTTTGGAGCCTTGAATCATGTTCTGGCACTCCTTCCGATTCCACCCGCCATCTTATTCTGGCTTCTGCCCTCTCTCTTTCTGGTCCTGATGAAGGGTCTTAGTCCAAAGCCGACTGTATATTCCCCTCCATAGATGCTGCCTAACGTGCCGAGTTCCTCCAGCCTTTTGTGGGTGCTGCTCAAGATTTCCGGCATCTGCAGAATCTCTTGTTCTATGAAAATAACCACAG
The DNA here is from genome assembly GCF_030028105.1 of Mobula birostris. Taxonomy (NCBI): domain Eukaryota; kingdom Metazoa; phylum Chordata; class Chondrichthyes; order Myliobatiformes; family Myliobatidae; genus Mobula; species Mobula birostris. The sequence continues at coordinate 157,217,646 of NC_092373.1, forward strand.
GCAGAATTGAGGTGGTAGTGCTCACATAACTCTGATTCAGACTTGACTGACTACTAAGCACCTTTGGTTTAACTTGGCATAACTAGGTAAGCTAACTAAATAACTGAGCTTATCAACAGAGCAACATAAATAGGAATTCAGGATTCAGTACCTGCTTTGCTTTGAAGGCCAGTGCAGTGGTACACAAGTTACAGGTGCTGTCACACAGCTGCAGTGACCCAGGTTCATTCCTGACTTCAGATGCTGTGTGGAGTTTGCACGATCTTCCTGTGACACTGTGCGCTTCCTCCAACATTACAACAACGTCCCTAAGTTACCCCCAGTGTAAGTGGTAGCAGGAGAACCAGGACTTGTGAAAGAGAATAGGTTAGATAGGATTAATGGAGCAAATGACTTCCTTCTGTGTTGTAAGAAAATACATTGGATTATTTTTTCAATAATTGTTTTGAATTATTGGTACATTAAAGTTGAAAGGTGACAAATGAAGATAATGAAAGAGTGTGTGTGTGTGTGTGCAAAGACGTTGAACTTTAGGTCATCAGACACTCAGTAGTGTCTTCATGTTTCTACTAGATGGGAATCCCAGCTCACACTAATCCCCTCATAGTAATTGACATAAATATGCTTGAAGTACCTATTTCATTTTTAATCCACTGCCTATATACATCTTCTGTGCATTCATATTTCACAATAGTAGATTGCAACAATCCATTCCAAAATACATTGTAAAATTAATGCAGCTCTCGCTTTCCGTGGGAAAATTCCAGGGTAAAATTATCATCATTAACCTGTAATACAGTTTTTACCTGGAAATCGTATTGTGATCAATTCTCAGTGTAATTGGTACAATGTCTCACAGATCTATAGAAGGTATGTGGTACATATTTGTTAACAAATACCAATAAGCATTGAAGTGCAATGGCAGGCTGAAGCCACTGAATGTCACTGCTGAGCAAACTCATTATTCTTTCCCTGTAAGCATAAGCATATTTAAAAGGTTACAAATTGAAATATTAAAATTAAAGCTTATAGGGACATAACATTAGGCTTCTATATTTCTCTTAGACTTCTTCCGCCTCAGCTGATTGCAAAAATACCAGTTGTTCCCCAAATCCACTATCATCAGCACATTACAGGAAACAGCCTTCCCTCAAAGGACTCTGTCTACACTTCACGCTGCCTCGGTAAAGCAGCCAGTATGAGACCCCACCCATCTCATACATTCTCTCTTCTCCCCTCTGTCTTCGGGCGCCTGAAAACACATACCACTAGGCTTAAGGACTTTTGGTTTCTATCTTACTGTTATCACTCTTGACAGACCTCTTGTTTGATAAAATGGACTCTTGGCCTCACGGTCTACCTCGATACGATCTTACACATTGTTGTTTACCTGCACTGCAGTTTTTCAGTAGCCTTTACACTTTACTCTGCATTGTGCTCAGTACACTGTTTAATGATTTGAACTGTATAAACACTATGAAAGACTGATGCCAATTGATTACTAAGTTAGACCTGAGGCTCAAGCTGTTTGATGGGTTTACATTTTTTCACTGAGTCCTGCCAGGTCAGGCCAGAAGTCTACCCTTGCACGAGAATGTTGTTCCTACAACCACATTGGATCTAATTTGGAGCCTATGCACAGTTGAAGGGCTCAAGTCCATGGCCTCATTGGTTGCAACATCATTTTCTTTATGATTTGGCAAGGAAAGAACCACCTTGCTTTTACGCATTCCATCTCACCCCACTCACCCCCTCATTGAAATCAATAACAGCCAAAGCTGCCTTGCCCTTATAGAAAGGGTAAATAAGTACCTAATATCCCTGTCTCTGCAATGATAAATGTGAAGTAAAGTGTATGAGTGATAATAACCCATCCCATGCCCCTTCTCCCAACCAAACAGCAGCTGAAAGAGCTAAGCAGTTCACTGAGGTGACAGTGAGAGGTAATACAGCTGAGATAATTTCTCTACCTATTTTACCACTCCATCACTTGTCATCTTTCCTTTGACCCATACTTGCCCATGCCAATCAAAATGTACTTTTCCATTTTCCCAGCACTTGGCCCATACTCATTTAAATTCTTGTCCACATACTTCAATATATGTATTAATGTTCCTGCCTCAACAACTTCCTCAGGCAGCTGTTTTCATATATCTTCCACCCACTGTGTAAAACAAAAAATTATCAAACTTTTCACCTCTTACCTTAGAACTATGTGCCCCTCATGATTTTATAGACCTCTACAAGATAGCCCTTCTATGCTCCAAGAAGTATAGGCCCAGCCTGTCTAACTTCACCCTATATCAGTCCCTCGAGCCATAACCACATCCTTGTAAATCTTTTTTGCACTATTTTTCTAATTTAATCACATCCTTCCTAAGCTGAACACAATATTCCAAGTGTGGCCTCACTAATGCCTTGTGCATTTGCAACATAACTGCCCAAGTTCTGTATTCAGTGTTCTGAGTGTTGGGAGCCAGCATGCCAAAAGCCTGCATCATCCCCCTATCTACTTCTGACTCCCTTTAACGGAACTATGCACCTATACTCCAAGGTGCCTCTATTCTACAATATTACCTAATGTCCTTCCATTCGATGTAGAAGTATAGATTTGTAACACTTAGCACTTATTGGAATTAAATTTTATATTGCCATTCCTCAAACCAGTCAATGCAGGCCCCGCTGTAATTCTTGATACTCCTCTTTATTGTCCACAACATTACCTGTTTTAATATAATGTGCGTACTTACTAATTATTCCTCATTATTCAGCTCCATCTTGGGTACGAGCCTGCATAGTATCCAAGACATCTTCAAGGAATGGTGCCTCAGAAAGGCAGTGCCAATTATTAAGTACCCCATCACCCAGGACATGCCATCTTCTCATTGTACCATCGGGAAGGAGGTACAGAAGCCTTAAGCCTTAAGGATTCAGGAATAGCTTCCTCCCCACTGCCATCCAATTCCTAAATGGACAATGAACCCATGAACACTACCTCACTTTTTTCTTATATATTATTTCTGTTTTGCACTACTTTTAATCTATTTAATATACATATATATACTTATTGCAATTTACTTATTTTTTTCTATATTATCACGTATTGCATTGTACTGCTGCTAAGTTAACAAATTTCATGACACATACCAATGATAATAAACCTGATTCTGATTGAAATATTCTCATCCAAATCGTTAATATCGATAAGTAATAATGGCCCAACGCTGATCCCTGGAGCACACCACTAATCACAGACTTGCAGTCTGAGAAATATCCTTCCACTGCCACCTGCTGTTTCCTGCCTCTAGCCAAATATGTATTCAGTTTTCTATCTCTCCTTGGATGCTTGTGCTCATGGGAACATGAGCATCTGCAGATTCTCCTCCAAGTCAGTGCTGTCTTGGAAATAAAATGCCATCTTTTCATTGCTGTCATGTCTAAATCTTGGAGTTCCCCAACAAAATGTATTGAGGGAACCCATAACCAAAAGGACTGCTGCCATTAGAGAGTCTCATCATTACTTTCAAGGAAAATGAGAAATGGGTGATAAATGCTCATTCAATGTCAACACCTACATTACAACAAAATAAAATTATAAAATTATAAAGCTGGCTAATTCCTTCATACCGAGGTAAATCTGTTAGCTGGCCTTCCTCATTTCTTTTCCATTTACTCATTGCCCTGTTAGCCTCTCAGTCTCCCTCCTCTATTTTCGAAACAGATTAACAGGAGTAGAATCTACGTAATTGTAACAGAATAAGTTAATACCAGTGCCCATCACTTCTACTGGAAATATGTAATGGGCATCTATAATATTCAGAAATGATGCTTTGTAACTAAATATGTTATTCTCTTACAGGCAATAAAAAATAACGCTGGATTTCGTGTCTGGATCCTCTTCTTCCTAGTGATGTGTTCATTCTCTCTACTTTTCCTGGACTGGTATGACAGTTAGCAAATGGTGACAGTCAAGGTTTCTATTTTGCTGCATTTATTAAAACTTGAAGGAATTTATTGAAATTAATTAACATATCTTGCCCACAGGAGAATGCCTAATGCAAAATAGGCATCTTAAATCTGCACTTGCACTGTGGTGCAGCACGATTTTGCAATATTATTTAATTTAACTTGTTTGTAAATCGAGTATTTAGTGATAAACTTCAGTGACCATTCAAACAAAATTCTGCTAGAAAGCTAAAATACATGTTTTTTGTCATAGATCATGTATTGTTGTTATGTCAAATGATGGTGATTTATAATTCAAAAGCTTTGAAATAAACTCATTAATAGAAACATCAAGCAACACTCACTTGTGTGTTTTTCAATGTAGTACTTTTAGTGCCAGAGTTACAGTAAATGATGCATTGCTCCCACAATAAATAAATGAAGTTTTTGGTTTCTTTATAAAAAAGTATTTGTCATCAATAAAAGTAATGTGAAATTGCTAAAATCCAGATTCAATTTCTTTGAAAATAGAATACACTGATTTTTATCTTGTGCACTAGAAGAATGAAATTAGTACAGTAGCTCAGAGGTGTCATGCAGTAGAGACCATGAAAACAAATAGCTCAACATCTATACTTGGATATGTTAATGAGATATAATTTGAGCACTTGTTTCTGGAGAGTAGTTGCTGTGCAGAAACAACAATTCTCTTTTTCCGAAAGGGATAAATTCAATCAAGTTTCCAGATCAAAGTGATGAGCTAATTGACCTTCATTGGGTAGCAATGATTTTGTTGATTAACAGCAGTGCTGTCTTAGTCATAATGTCCTCCATGACCAGTTATCCAATTCACTTTATTAAGTTTGCACTCTACAAAGGTGTTTTCATCTTTGTTACTCAGCTAATAACCTTTAAGGTTATTGACTGGATCCATATTTTCAATGTGCTTAAACTAGTGGTTTCTAAAATGGCTACTTGTTTACTAAATGGTGGGTGGAAATGAAAAAGGATTTCAATGGCTGCATTAAAAGAGAAAACACAGCATAAGAACCAGAACTATATTAAAATAGAAAGCAAAGATTTTGTACAACCGTGAGGTCTATAATTCTTCAGGAGAGAATGAACTATAGCAGATTAAAAGGATATATTTATCAATTATTATGCAATTCTGAGTCAGACCCAAGCATTTTATTTATTATTATTACCTGCAGGAGTGATTGCAAACTTGGGGATGGAATGTGGGTGTTTGCTTTTCAAAAAAAAAAGAACAAAAACAACATTTTTTATTGGACTTTATTTTGTTTTATATAGTGCGTTAGTTACCCTCATTGCATCATTTTACATCCAATACAACATTTGCTCAGATGTATAAAACACATGGAGCTCTGTACAAACAGGACTTAACACCATAATCACTATATGACAAATATGGCACATGTTTTACAAAGCATGACATTTTGGCACTCATTTTAATTTGTTATGTCTGCATCTTTTTCCCTCCCTTTTTCTGCCATGTATTTTCCTCAACATCCAATGTGATTCTGAAGAAATCAGTCTCAAGCAGTCCACATCTAGTATTTTGGCACCTCTTCCTCTAAAGGCAAATGTGGCCGATCGGCTTCTGCACATTTAAAATATCAAAATAAAGGAACTATATAATTATTTGGGATGACAAAATGAAGTGCATAGTCCCCTCCTGAATTTAGGGGGCATCTAAAAAGATGAAAATAAAGGAAATACTATTAAATCCAAATTATGTTTCAGGATCATGTAAAGCAAAGTGTAAATTGTGTTTTATTTATAAAACATTATGCACAAGTGCTGATGAAACATAAATATTTAATGTCCAGATACTGTGTTTCATATGCATTGGCAAAAGGCTTTTTTTTAAATATGTCTGATATAATGTAATTCTCAGACATCAAAAATACTAATGATTCATTTGTACTTTCTTTTATATACACAATTTTGATTTCTGTTAATGATAACAGAGATGCTTAATTAAATCCATTCTGCTGAATCTCTTTCTGGGGAAGAGGATGCAGGGAAGAAAGAATATTTAAGTACTATTAAAATCCTACACATTCTATGTATTCTCATTATTTTTAGAAATAGCTGCTTAGAAGGACTCCAAGAATGGCAAGGTCTAAACCATTTTTTAATATATAAAATCGTTATTTTCTTCAAAATATGGGATAGATGGTATATTCTTTGCCTAACAAATGAGGCAAATTGATTTTTTTATTTTCATAACTGTTGGAGCAGAACAGCAAATGTAGAAATCCTTCACAGTTGCAGCCTTTACAAATCCTAGTTGATTAAATGAGAGCTCTACTTTGCCAGAAGTTAATGCACTCTTTACAACTTTCACTCTAGCCCAACTTGAAACTAAGGTGGTAGAACTAACCTGTTTTACTTCAAGACCATAGCTTGTGACTGGGACCCAACTGTTAAATGTGTTTATCCATAAACTAACTGTAACCAATAATCTATACTCTAAATGAAAAGTCATCAACATCACTGTATCAGACAATAGATTCCCCTATAAAATCTTTTGGCGCTTCCACTTTCAATTTTAACTGTTGTTTAACACTGAAGTGCAGTAATATTTCACTGTATCTGCAGATTTTAAAAGTTCGAGAATCTTGTTGTTCCAACATACCTAATTACCAAAGTACTCATTAATCACCAAATAAGTTTTATTTTAGAGAATACTCTGCTTTTTAAAAAAGGGCATGGGTGACTGGATTTTCAAAAGATCTATCCACAGAATCAGAATATGGAGCAGGTCTTTCTCTTACTTACTTTCACATCCACAACCTGAGATTATTAAAAGTACAGCAATCCTAGCTGATCTAATCAAATGAGACAAGCATGCCACCTTGGAAAGAATTTCATTAACACTTACAAATAACATGAACAGAATGAAGAGGAATGGAAGAAAAACCAAGCTGGATCAAATTAACAAGTTCTCTTCCATAACTTACTAATGTCAGTGCCTTGTACATTAAGCAGCTAAAGTTGGTTCCTGTATTGGTTTGCAAGGAACCGAGGGTCAAATCGGGCGTTTACTCAGTGGTTTTGCTAGCATCTTCACTTTCCTTCCCCAGCACTTTCTCTTCAGAGAGTGTAGCCAGCCAGGGTGAAACCGAGCGTGAAATGGTCTGTTTTGCTAAGTTATAGTGGTTAATGACAGTGTAAAATCTTCCCCGAGTAGCAGAATCTTGCTCCGAGTAATAGGTCTCCAAACCAACTGGAATGCAGCGATTATGCTAGAGAAAAGGAAACAAAACAATACCCAGTGTTTATCCACAGGCTGCTAGTAGCAGAAATTATTTGCAATGAGAAATATACATAATTCAGCTTTCATCAAGATATTATGTTTACCATAATGAAACATGTATAACTCTTTATCGTCATCTTCGTTAACTAATATGAATTTTCAGAAACAACAGAGTTCTGGGAATGCTTAGCAAGTCAGGCAGCATCAATGGGGAGAGAAACAGACTTGCTAGTCAAGGATTCTTCATTGCGATACGAAAGTAAATATATTACTTAAATTATTTTATTTTTATTACATTTATATATACGAAATTTTAATGTGTGTGCAGTATGACCTTATATTTTCACTTTGCTGATTCTGATGTAGAATTTTTGGTCTGCAAGATCAACTGTTTAATAGTGCCCTCATCTGCTTAGTTCTTCAAACATTAAGCATCCTGTTTTTGTTTCCTCAATTCCATCATCTGCATTTTTTTATCCTGGGTGTGGGGGGGTGTTGTGGGGAAGATGGTTTCAGAACTTGGGCTTATTGAAAGGATGAAGATTATTGGGCCCTCATTTCCAGCTACTGAAATAACTCTGGAATGAACACCGCTCCCCTCCCTCCTTCACCATTCCCCATCCCCTTTTCCCTCTCTCACCTTATTTCTTTGCCTGTTCACTACCTCCTTCTGATGCTCCTCTCCCCTTTCCTTTCTTCCATGGCCTTCTGTTCCCTCCTATGGGACTCCCCCTTCTCTGGCCCTGTATCTCTTTCACCAATCAACTTCCCAGCTCTTTACTTCATCCCTCCCCCTCTCAGTTTCACCTATCACCGTGTGTTTCTCTCTCCCCTCCCCCACCTTTTAATTAACTCCTCATATTTTTTTCTCCAGTCCTGCCGAAGGGTCTCAGCCCGAAACGTCAACTGTACTTTTATCCATAGATGCTGCCTGACCTGCTGAGCTCCTCCAGCATTTTCTGTGTGGTGCTTCGATTTCCAGTATCTGCAGATTTTCTCTTGTCTGGAATGAGTCTTATTGGAGTGATCCTTTGGTACAGAGGTGGCAATCCATTACAAAAGAAATAATTTACTTGACTCTCAGGCCATTTTTCTTCTATTCTGTTCGTATTTTTTGTGAGTGTTGATTAAGCTCTTTCCAAGGTTATCTAAATTTGAGATAAAGAGATTGTCTTTAAAGGACAAATGGACCTAGACTCTGTAGAGCTAAGGAGAATAAGATATGATCACATTGAGGCAGATAAGAGTCAAAGGGGGGTGGGGGGTTGATAGGATAGATGATATCTGGATGGCTTGTCTCTTGGTATCTTAGAACCAGGATCCACTGTCCCAGAATAAGAAATTGACCACTTAATATTGAAAATAGGAATTTCTTAGAAACACAAGAGATTCTATAAATGCTGGAAATCCAGGGCAACTCACACAAAATGCTGGAGGAAATTAGCTCAATCAGAATCTTTGGAAATGATTAAACAGTTAGCATTTTGGGCCAAGACCCTTGACTGTTTATTACTTTCTATAGATGCAGCCTGACTTTGAGTTCCATCATCATTTTGTGTGTGAAACTTCTCAGGCAAGATGGGTGGGTGGGGAAGGGGATGGTTATGAATCTTTGGAATTCTCTATCCCAGACAGCTGTATATTCCGAGGCTGCTTTCCTTCTCAGATGCCTGTGCATTTAAGATATTATCTGTATACAAGGTCAAGGTGGAAGTATTTGAACTGCCGAAGAGACAAGGGCTATAAGGTTCGGGTAGAAGTTGAGACAAAGATTAACCAGAGATCTTGCCGAATGATGGATCTATTCAATATATTCCAACTGGGCTTGAGACCTATTATTCAGAGCAAAATTCTGCTTCTCAAGGAAGATCTTATAATGTCAATGACATAGCAACTTTGAGAGGTGCCTATTTCATGTTCATACCTTGTTGCACTACAAACTTCAGTATCATTCCAATTATTATTTTCAACTTGTTTCCTTCTATCAAGCGTTAAGAAAATTTAAGGAGACAGCTGAATAAGTTTTTTTTTAGACCAGCATTCTGTCCTTTTTTAAGTGGGCTCTTGTGGGTCTCTTTGTTTTGTTTCTACCTGTTAGGAGACTAACTCAAGGTTGTATAGCATATACATACTTTGATAACAAATGTAGATTTAGTTAATATAGTATTTCTTACACCCAAATAGAATTGGAAGTCTCCTGGATAGAATCAATCTATCATCCAAATGCCAAAATGCAAAATTAACCTCAGTTTTTGACAATTCCTAAGCAAGAGTGATTTCAAAAGTTTGATCGCTATTAAACTGATGCAAAGCCATTGCCCAAAACGTGTGAATCTCTATCTCATGCCCAATTCACTCATCCTGCTCACCTTGCATTTTTTAACAGTCCCATGTCACAGAACCCCTCTTAAATTCACTTATTTCCATTCATGTCAGGACCATCTAAGACCTAGAAAATCCCTTTCCAACGAAGATTGAGCACTGGTTTTGCCTGCACGAATATAATGATCATGGTAATTCAGGGCAGAGCATTGCTGCTACCTCACAGCTCGAGCACCCTGGATTGGATCCTAACTGCAGGTGCTGTCTGTGAGGCGTTTCACCATTATCCCTGTCATCAGCAGCACATTGCTCCTGCTGCCGCCCCAGTGTGTAACTGAGTGGTAGAATCCAGCAGAAGTTCATGGAATGTGGAGAGGATAAAGTGAGATTAGAACAGAATTAGCATCAATGAGTGCTTGATGACTGGCATGAACTTCAGGGGTCAAAGGGCCTGTTCCCATGCTATATGTATGACAAATACAGGTTTCTTGTATAAATTAGTCACAGAATAGCACTATTCACTGAATTAAACAGTGGAGGATTTCAGCTGTAAGGGGAATGACTATATCTGAATTAAAGTAACAAGCTTCTATTGTTCTATTTTAAATTTTGGCTGTTCAAATGGATGGCTCTTATTTTTATACATTCTGTATCTTCAGATTTGTAAAATATTGTCCTGTCCAGTCTTATGTTATCCCCAGGGATGCTAGATGACTTGCTTCCACTCTAGTTCTGTGCTTTGAAGAGGCTGATGAAGTTAAAGTGGGACCTGCTGACTCTGCAGCAGGTGCATTGGTTATTTATGCACTCCTGACATTTGCAGTTGCTTCCATGTGCTCCAGAACCAGAGACCTGACATGCTCAGCACCTTTTTGGGTGCTCTTTTCCTGTTTTGAGTGATTATGAACCCTTGTTCTCATAAGCTGGTGAGGATGTTACATTTTCTTTCGAAGGACACTTTGAGATTCTCCAGAAAGCATTTTCTCTATCCTGCTTGCTTCTTGTCATGACACCTCGGATGAAAGTGCTGATTTCTGGAGTCAGGTATATGGACCATCTGTTCCCCACCCACCGTAGGTGTCGCTGTGTGAACAGTGGCACAGTGCTGGTGAAGTTGCTGATATTGTTCTATCTCTCCTGACAATTCAGTTGGAAGATTTTGTATAGGCAATGTTGGTAGTTTTTGTTGAGAGCTTTGAGGTGTTATTCATAAATGATCTGTACTCCAAAGCATAGAGGTACTCTCCTGCTTCAAGCAGGCTTCAGTGAAACTGGTGCCTAAGAACATGATAACCTGCCTCAAAGATTATCAAAAGGTAGCACTTACATCCACTGTGATGAAATGCTTTGAGAGGTTGATGATGAAACATATGAACTCCTGACTGAGAAGCATCTTAGATCTGCTCCAATCTGCCTACTGTCACAGCAGGACAACAGCAGGTGCCATTTCATTGGCTCGTCACTCAATCCTGGAATACCTGCAAAGCGAAGGTGCATATGCCAGGATGCTCTTCACTGACTACAGCTCAGCATTCAGTACTATCATTCCCTCAAAACTAATCCATGAGGTTCAAGACCTAGGCCTCTATACTTCCTTGTGCAACTGGATCTTCAATTTCCTCACCCAGTCAGTTTGGATAGGCAACATCTCCACAATCTCCATTAATGCAGATGCACCAGAAGGCCCCCTGCTCTGCTCTCTTTATACTTATTACTGTGAGGCTAAGCACAGCTTTACTACCATATCTCAGTATGCCAACAACACCACTGCCATTGGCCAAATTAAAGGTGGTAACGAATTATCATATAATATAGGAGGGAGATTGAAAATCTGGCTGAATAGTACCACAACAACCTCTCACTCAATGCCAGCAAGAACAAGGAGCTGATTATTGACTTCAGGAGGAGGAACCCAGAGGTCCATGAGCCAGTACTCATCAGGGGATTAGAGGTGGAGAGCATCAGCAATTTTAAATTCCTCAGTGTTATCATTTCAGAGGATCTGTCCCATGTCCAGCATATGTACCATTATGAGGAAAGCAGGGCAGCGCCTCTACTTTCTTAGGACTTCACGAACGTTCAGCATGACATCTAAAACTCAGACAAACTTCTATAGATGTGTGGTGGAGAGCATATTGACTGGTTGCATCACAGCCTGGTATGGAAACACTAACCCCCTTGAACAGAAAAGCCTACTGTCACGCAGGTGAGAAACTGCTAGAAAGTCCAGCAATCTAATGAACTGAGACGGCACGAGCTGGAAAGTCACCATGGTAACAGCTCAGAGCAGTTGAGCTAACGGATGCTGGAATTTTGGATGGATTATAAAAAGTTGATCCTTCGGTCTGATAACGGCAGAGGAGACACGACACGGGAGAACTGCGGAAGCTACCCGAGAAACTACTGGTGGAGTTTAAGACCACCACGAGGGTGGAGGCCATGGACCGATTAATTTCGACCCGTGATTACCAGTGCGGGTAAGGGCTTGCTTGTGGGGGTCTGCTGGTGGTGAACCCGTGCCGTGGGTTAGTAGACCGTTCCCTAGAAGGGGCTCTGCCCATCTGTGTCTGAAGGGGTCACACGAAGTGACTCCGAAGACTTCGGAAGCAAGAACAACTAAAGCTGCTGACTTGAACATCAACTCAATTAACTCTCTCTCTCTCTCCATCAATTCAACTCGACACAACACAAAGTGAACTGAACTGCTTAAACTTACCTGACACCGTAAGACTGATATCTACCTCCTGGACTATTATTTTTGTATCCACACACACATTTACGGATATATATATATAAAATAGTTTATAACCTGTATTGTATTATTCAGTTTAATGATATTAATTTGTAGTAGTAATAAACATAGTCTTAATTTATAGTAAACCAGACTCCAGATGTGTTCCATTTCTGCTGGTCCTTTTCAACCTGTCACAGGGTTCGTGACAAAAATTGGGGCCTGCATCCGGGATCTGAACAAATTTGGTTGGAGCCACTTTTCGAAATTGTGTGGGGGCTCGTCTTGATTGGGGAAATCCCTTGTAATTAATCTGTGTGTGGAAAACAGCAGAAATGGAGGCTAGTGAATTTATAGAGAACCCTACTCCTCTGTTTTTGAGGAGTGCCAGAAAGGAGGTTCTATGTGACATTGCTAAGAAATGGAACTTTCCGGAATACAGAAGAGTATGACGAAGGCAGGAATTCAGAGGAAAATAGCTGAATATTGTGTTGAGCAAGAGTTATTTGAGGAGGAGTCACTACAGGAGTTTCCGATAGGTGATGAGGAGACCCTGTTATGACTAGAACAATTAAGAATGGAGAGACTTAAGGTCGAGGCTGCAGAGGCAGAAAAACCGAGGGAGTTTGAGAGGGAGATGCGGCGTCAGGAGGGTCAAGTGTCAGGCTGTGGTGGCGAGAGGGGTGTATCAATTAATGTCAGTCAGGTAATTGGTACCTCCGTTTGCTGAAGACGTTGATAGGTATTTCCTATATTTTGAGAAAGTGGCTCAGAACAGGAAGTGGCCGAGGGAGGACTGGGCAATATTGCTGCAAAGTGTGTTAAAAGGGAAGGCGCAGCAAGCATATTCTGCCTTATCTGTGACCGAGTCAACTAATTATGATACTGTGAAGGAGGCTGTGCTTAAGGTCTATGAAATGGTGCCAGAAGCGTACCGACAGAAGTTTCGGGGTTTGAGGAAGTCTAGGAACCAGACATAGATGGCATTTGCCCATGAAAAGGAGAGGTACTTTGATTGGTGGTGTGCCTCGAAAGAGGTAGACGAGGACTACCACAAAGTGAGACAGCTGATGCTGATTGAGGAATTTAAAGTGTGTCCCTAGTGAGATATGGACATACGCAGAAGAGAAAGAAGTTGAGACCCTTTCCGTGGCCACTAGGTTAGCGGGTAAGTTTACCCTGACTCAGAAGATTAAGTTTTTCCCAAGCAAGGGTTATCAGAAGAGTTACCGGGATAAACCGCCGAGTAAAACAGGAAACAAGGCAGGGGCTAGTGACAGAGGTAAAGAGGAGGGGAAACCGACCAAAAATAAGTTTTCCAGTTTTACCTGTTACTACTGCAGAAAGCCTGGCCATGTGGCGTCTACCTGTCTTATTCGGAAGAAAGAAATGGGAAAGGAGAAGGGGAAAACCCCCTACGTGTGTGCGCCGGCGGCTGAGACCACACGAAGGAAGGTGGGGTCTGGCCGAATTCAGGAGGGGATTGAGTGGTTTATTATCAAGGGATTTGTGTCTGTGAAGGAGGGGCCACCCCTAGTTCCAGTGAGAATCTGGCACGATACTGGAGCCTTTCAGTCACTGATATTAAGTGATGTCTTAGAATTTGGTGACGAGACAAAAACGGATCAAGTGAATACTCTGGAAGGTATTGGCAAAGGAACAGAGGTCGTGCCTTTGCACAGAATAATTTTGAATTGTGACTTAGTATCTGGACCAGTTGAGATAGGGATACGACCTAAATTACCGATAGCTAACGTGGACGTCTTGTTGGGAAATGACCTGGCAGGAAAAGATGTATACCCAGGGTTACAGCTAACAAGCTGGCCTGCTGTTAGCGAGACAAGTGCAGACAGTGAACTTTATCCCGCATGCACGGTCACAAGAAGTATGACAAGGAAGGCTGCAGAAGTGAAGCGATCTGGACGGGAGGGGTCAGGTGCCCGCGATAGCAAAGACAAGGGTACGGATCCTACTGACTTATCTGAAACTTTTCTACTGTCTGTGTTCGACCAGGACCCAGGTAGTGAGGCAGATAAGAGGGGTTTGTCATTGTCCAGGCGGAAGCTTGTGGAAGAGCAGGATAGGGATCCTGAAACTGCAGTTTTAAAAGAGACAGCTCTTTCTAAGGATGAAATTCAGAGGGAGACAATGGGTTACTATCTGAAGGACGGGGTATTAATAAGAAAGTGGAGGCTACCGACAGTACCTGCCGATGAGGATTGGGCCGTGGTGCACCAGGTGGTGGTTCCGAAGGATTACCGTACAGAAATTTTAAAGATGGCTCATACAATGCCTTTAGGGAGACATCTTGGAGTTAGAAAGACAGGGCACAAGTTTATGAAAGAATTTCATTGGCCGGGTATAAGAAAGGATGTGCCGGTTTTTTGTAAAACTTGTCACACGTCAAGTGGTAGGAAACCGAATCAGACTATTCCAAAAGCACCATTTTGCCCCATACCAGCTTTTGGCGAACCTTTCTCCTGGGTCATTGTGGATTGTGTTGCCCCACTGCCAAAGACTGCAGGTGGCCACCAATACTTGTTAACCATTATGTGCGCTGCCTCTAGGTTCCCAGAAGCAATACCCCTCAGGAACCTAAAGGCTAAAACAGTGGTGAAGGCACTTATTAAGTCTTCACATTAGTGGGTCTGCCCAAGGAGATACAATCGGATCAGGGCAGTAATTTTACATCGGGTGTATTCCAACAGATAGTTACGGAACACTCACAACACGCTGGAGGAACTCAGCAGGTCAGGCAGCATCCGTGGAAACGATCAGTCAACATTTCGGGCTGGAACCCTTTGTCAGGACTGTAGAGGGAAGGGTGGGGGGAGGGTGGGAAGGGGAAGGCTGGTACGTTCCAGGTGAAAAACCAGTAAGGGGAAAGATAAAGGGGTGGAGGAGGAGAAGCAGGGAGGTGATAGGCAGGAAAGGTGAAGAAGGAATAGGGGAAAACACAATGGGTAGTAGAAGGAGGCAGAACCATGAGGGAGGTGATAGGCAGCTGGGGGAGGGGGCAGAGTGACATAGGGATAGAGGAAGGGAGGGGGAGGGAATTACCGGAAGTTGGAGAATTCTATGTTCATACCAAGGGGCTGGAAACTACCTAGATGGTATATGAGGTCTTGCTCCTCCAACCTGAGTTTAGCCTCATCATGGCAGTAGAGGAGGTCATGTATGGACATATCTGAATGGGAGTGGGAAGCAGAGTTGAAGTGGGTGGTTACTGGGAGATCCTGTCTGTTTTGGCGGACGAAGCGGAGGTGCTCGACGAAGCAGTCCCCCAATCTGCGTCGGGTTTCACTGATGTAGAGGAGGCCACACCGGATGCAATAGATGACCCCAACAGACTCACAAGTGAAGTGTTCCCTCACATGGAAGGACCGTTTGGGGCCCTGAATGGTGGCAAGAGGGGTGGTGTAGGGACAGGTGTAGCACTTGCGCTTACAGGGATAAGTGCCGGGTGGGAGTTCCGTGGGGAGGGACGTGTGGATCAGGGAGTCGCGGAGGGACCGATCCCTGCAGAAAGCGGAGTGGGGTGGAGAGGGAAAGATATGCTTAGTGGTGGGATCCTGTTGAAGTTGTGGAGGATAATGAGCTGGATCCGGAGGCTGGTGGGGTGGTAGGTGAGGACAAGGGGAACTCCGTCCCTGTTGTGGTGGCAGGAGGATGGGGTGAGGGCCAAAGTGCGGGAAATGGAGGAGAGGTGGGTGAGGGCATCATTGATGACAGCAGAACGGAAACCACGATCCTTAAAAAAAAGGACGTTTGAGATGTCCTGTAACGGAAAACCTCATCCTCAGAGCAGATGCAGCAGAGACGGAGGAACTGGGAATAGGGAATGGTATTTTTGCACGTGGCGGGTTGGGAAGAGGTATAGTCGAGGTAGTTATGAGAGTCAGTGGGCTTGTAGAAGATGTCAGTGGACAGTCTGTCTCCAGAGATGGAGACCGAGAGATCGAGAAATGGGAGAGAAGAGTCCGAGATAGACCAAGTGAATTTGAGGGCTGGGTGGAAGTTAGAAGTAAAGTCGATGAAATTGACGAGCTCAGCATGGGTGCAGGAAGCAGCACCAATGTAGTCCTCATGGTGCAGGAAGCAGCACCAATGTAGTCCTCAGTGTGCTGAAGGAAAAATTGGGGAGCAGTACCAGAATAGGTTTGAAGCACAGTTGACCAAGTGAATTTGAGGGCTGGGTGGAAGATAGTTATGGAACTGGGAGCAAAACAAATTTTGTCCATGGCATATCATCCCCAATCCCAGGGAGCGATAGAGAGGTTTCACTCTACCCTCAAAACCATGATTAAAACATGCTGTATGGAAAACAAAAAACATTGAGATGAGAGTATACCTTTACTCCTATTTGCAATAAGAGATTCGATCCAGGAATCGTTGGGGTTCAGTCCGTTTGAGCTTGTGTTCGGTCATAGGCCTCGAGGACCTTTGACCTTACTGAGAGAGCAATGGTCTGATAAGGAAGTGCGAATTGGTGTATCGGATTATATCTTAGAGTTTTGAGACAGGCTGAGCAGGGCTTGTGACCTTGCAAAACACAATCTCCAAGACTCCCAGGCTGATATGAAGCGCTGGTATGACAGACAGGCGAAGGAGCGAAGCTATGAGGTTGGAGATAAGGTCTTGGGGAAAATTGATGAGCTGAACTATGTTATCAGGACACCTGGTAGGAGAAAGACCACTCAATTAGTGCATGTGAACCTAATCAAACCTTATTTTGATTCTAAATCCATATCAGTTGGGGTCACGACCAAACAAGACCCAGCTGCAAAGACAAGCCCAGAGATAACAGGGGAGTGTAATGAGCAGTGTCTGGTTTCAGCTCGACTCAAGAATGCTAGTGTTTTGGAGAACACAGACAGTAAAATTAACCACCTGGAACCGAAACAACAGCAACAGATAAAGGAGCTAATTGGCAAATGTTCCGATCTATTCCCAGACACACCGAGGCAGTGTAGTATAGCTACCCATGATGTCATTGTGGGGCAGGCTGATCCAGTGAAACAGCACCCCTACAGGATGAATTTAGAACGTAGTAAAGTAGTGGAACAGGAAATCGAATATATGTTGGGCAATGGTATGATCAGGCCATCCACCTCTGCGTGGGCTTCACCGTGCATGATAGTTCCCAAGCCCAATGGTACAATTAGATTTTGCACAGATTATAGAAAAGTCAATGCAATAACAAAAACAGATGCTTACCCTATTCCCAGGATAGATGACTGCATCGATAGGGTGGGAAAGGCTAAGTACCTAACAAAAATTGACCTGCTAAAAGGGTACTGGTGTGTTCCCTTAACCGATAGGGCTCGAGAGATATCGGCATCTGTCACCCCCTCGGGGTTGTATGAGTATAATGTGATGCCTTTCGGATTGAAGAATGCCCTTGCGATATTCCAACGTATGATAAACTCTGTGATTCAAGGCTTGAAGAATACTGGGGCATACATTGACGATTTAGTAGTATGGAACGACATGTGGGAGGAACACATTGTAACAGTAGAGAAATTAATTGATCGGCTCTCCAAAGCTAATCTGACAGTGAACCTTGCCAAGAGTGAGTTTGGTCATGCCAGTGTCACATATCTTGGTTACGTAGTGGGCCAGGGTCAACTGGCTCCTGTGAAAGGGAAAGTTCAGGCTATCACTGATGGACCCATTCCAACGGGTAGGACAGCATTAAGGAGGATTCCGTTCTCCCTGGTGATGGGACGCTAGCGATGAAGCTGCAGGGGTGGTGCTATTACAGACGGGAGATGATGGTATTGAACATCCGGTGGCATACTTTTCCAAAAAGTTTAATGTGCACCGGAAAAATTACTCGACAATAGAAAAGAAATTGCTGTCCCTCATTTTTGCATTACAACATTTCAAGGTTTACGTTAGTCCTGCACAAAAGCCGTTAGTGGTGTACAATGACCACAACCCTTTGGTGTTTTTAGATAAGATTAAAGATCAAAATCGGCGTTTATTAAACTGGAGCCTGTGTTTACAGCAGTTTGATATCGAGATAAGACACTTAAGGGGTACGGACAATGTCATCGTGGATTGTCTATCCCGCTGTTAAAAATGCTGACGAACTGTGTAAATACTTAGTGTACACTCTATGAGGTAGAATGTAGTGCCTGGTGTGTAGAATCTGTGAGTGAGCAAAATTTTGCTCAAAGATCAAAATTTTCCCAAAGGAGGAAAGTGTCACGCAGGTGAGAAACTGCTAGAAAGTTCAGCAGTCTAATGAACTGAGACGGCGCAAGCTAAGACACGAGCTGGGAAGTCACCATGGTAACAGCTCAGAGTGATTGAGCTAACGGATGCTGGAATTTTGGATGGATTATAAAAAGTTGAACCTTCGGTCTGATAATGGCAGAGGAGACACGACACGAGAGAACTGCGGAAGCTACCAGAGAAACTACTGGTGGAGTTTAAGACCACCACGAGGGTGGAGGCCACGGGCTGATTAATTTCGACCCGTGATTACCAGTGCGGGAAAGAGCTTGCTTGTGGGGGTCTGCTGGTGGTGAACCCATGCCGTGGGTTAGTAGACCGTTCCCTAGAAGGGGCTCTGTCCATCTGTGTCTGTGTGGGGGTCACACAAAGTGACTCTGAAGACTTCGGAAGCAAGAACAGCTAAAGCTGCCAACTTGAACAGCAACTCAATTCTCTCTCTCTCTCTCTCTCTCTCTCTCTCTCTCTCTCTCTCTCTCTCTCTCTCTCTCTCCATCAATTCAACTCGACGCAACACAAAGTGAACTGAACTGCTTAAACTTACCTGACACCGAAAGACTGATATCTACTTCCTGGACTATTATTTTTGTATCCACACACTCATTTACGGATATATATATATATATAATAGTTTATAACCTGTATTGTATTATTCGGTTTAATGACATTAATTCGTAGTAGTAACAAATATAGTCTTAATTTATAGTAAACCAGACTCCAGGTGTGTTCCATTTCTGCTGGTCCTTTTCAACCCATCACAGGGTTCGTGACACTACCAAAAGTAGTGGATATAGTCCTGTACATTACAGGTAAAACCCTCCCTTCTCACCATTGAGCAAATCTTCATGGAGCGCTGTTGCAGAAAACGGCATCTACCATCTAGGCCATGCTCCTCTCGCCAACAGGAACACACACCACCAAGTTCGGGCACAGCTATTACCCCTCAATCATCAGACTCCTGAACCAGAGGGGATAACTTCACTCTACTTCACTCATCCCATCACTAAACTGTTCCCATAACTTATAGACTCACTTTCATGGACTCTTGATCTCATGTTCTCAATATTTATTGTTTATTTGTTTACTTAATTATTTTCTTTTTGTATTTGCAGTTTTTTGTCTTTTGCACATTGGTTGTTTGTCCGTCCTGTTGAGTGCAGTCTTTCATTGATTCTTTTGTGTTTCTTGCATTTACTATGATTGCTTGCAGGAAAATGAATCTCAGAGCTTATATATGGTGACATATATCTACTTTGATAATAAGTATACTTGAAAATTTGAAGTCTTGGTCTTCAGGTATTCTTTTTCTTAATGATGTATATTTTCTAAGGTTTCCTTGTGGGAACCGGGTTATATAGTAGAGACGGGCCCCATCCTCTTGGGTTCTTCAATTAAAAAATGAACTAAATAACCTCTGAATCTGCACAACTGTGCAGTGCAAGGCGTGAGCTGTGTATGTAATTTGATAACTGGGATTTGGGTCAGCATGACTTAGAAATGTTGAACAGTTTCCTGGTGAGTACGCTGCTCCAGCAGGGAGCTTGTTGGAGGTGAAGTGCATTGTAGATAAGGAAGAGAGTTGATCCTTGTTCCACACTGGGATTAGGTTTGTGGTAGACCTTTTGGTAAGCATCACAGCTTCTGTATACTAGATGCAAAATAGTAACAAATTTCTGAGAGAAGTCAAATTTGATCCGCATTTGCTTTAATCCCCCTCAATGAAAGAATGGCAGACTTATCTAAAGCCAAAACAGTCCATATAACAATGAGGAGCTCTTGCTTATACTTTTAGTCTTGTCATGTGATGAAGATCTTGACTATTGTACTTCATGATAAATGGATTTTGCACTCTAGTTCTGGGCAATGTTACTCGGCCACTAGAACTGGGGTTCAGGAGAGTCCTTACGCTGGCATACAGCAAAAAAATCCCACTGTAATTGCTTTAATTGGCTTTCTCTTTTAACAATCACACATACTGCAATGCTGATATCCTTATGGAATTCTTTCTAGATAAGGGTGATGTATTCACTCAGAACTACATCTTTGCTGTATGTTGATGGTCAAAAGAAATTCTGCTTCTTCCGGAGTCCTTGGTTTTTGATGATTCTTTTAATTACTTTCCATGACAGGAGTAGCCTCTTGCACTGCAATAATTAAAGCAGGTGTGGCCACTTCCTGAAAAGAATGCAGCTGTTGTTAGATCGATACACAAACCACCACCAACCACCCCAGCAGCAAGAGAAGTGCAGGAGATGCAAAAAAGTTCATTGCCAGCAAGCAATCTGTACTTTCAATAGTGACTACTCTAGCAGTGAATAAAAGGGAGGCAATTTATAACAGAGTGGCCACCTTCAGAAGGGCTCCTTTGAAGTCAAAGTGGTGCTGCTGGTCAGAAGGCTTTGATGAGCAAAAAGTAAGAATAAGGTAAGATTTTTCTTATCACTTTCCCTCCAAGTCCACTAGTTTATTAAAGGGGCAGTAATGTTAGTCACTGGAGAGATCAGCTCCTTCTGTTCAGGGAACAGTTTGGTGTCCCCAACAACCACATTTGCAGGAGGCATGTCTAAGTGCAGCTCCTCTTGGTCTGCATGGAATGGATGGAACCTGAACTCACTGAGGAGCTTTCAGGAGGCATAGAATATCATGTGTAGTTGCTTCAGGGAGGTGCACACACCAAAATGGTAGATGGGTGACCACCAAGTAGATAGGGTCAGAGTCTCTTGTGCCTATCCTGCTAGTAAGTATACCAGTTCTCTGGAGAGAGTAACAGCAGTGCCAGATCAATGACACCACATACTGTATGTTTCTACTATAAAGCATGGTAGGGTAAAGTTTAACTTGTAAAAGTAGTCAATGAGAGGCAGGGCTTTGCCTTTGATGGACTGGGCTGTCTCAGCTTTCTGTAGTTACTTCCATTCCTGAGCATTGTCTAATCAGCTCCAACTGATCTCTTTTAGCACTGATACTCCATAAATACCTCCTCCCACCTCTTTTCATTTCCTCCTTTGTGGATATTCCTTTGTTCCTTTTGCCCTTGTTTACCTAGTGAGTTCTACTTAAATGCTGTTGGTGTAAACAGCATACAAAGTATTTTTTTCTAAATTCCCCACTGAATTTAGCAGTAACCATTTTATATTTATGGCTGCAATCATCTTGCCTTTTCTAGCAAACTTGCTTTGTCCCGGAGCAGTGAATCTACTTGAATAATGCACTATCGGTTTCTTTGATTAGCTCATTCCAGACAGCTTCTGGATTGAATAAATACAAACTGCCTGTTGCTTCAATGCCATCAAGGCAGAACTGTGTAAAGAGGCACATATGGGTCTGTAAAATTGTAAGCAATTGTGATTTTAAAATACATTTTCAAAATATCAGAAATAATTATTAAAATATGTCATAGAGTAGGGGTCCCCAAAGACTACCATGACCATGAAGCTTTGCGCGGGCACCGGTGTGCGCATGCTACATGACATGCGCATGCGTGTACGTGCTGATTTTTTTTTTCTACAAATCGGTTTTGGCTTAATCTTCCCAATTTTGTTAAGTGAAACTACACTGTACATACATTATTTCTAATTTATATAGGCTGTGTATTTATCATATCATTCCTGCTTTTACTATATGTTAGTGTTATTTTAGGTTTTATGTGTTATTTGGAATGATTTGGTTGGCTATTTCAACAATGCGTGACAGGGAATGAGGAACGGTGCAGCTGACTCATATTGTTTCATATTGCCAAATCATATCGTTTCCTCGAGGCCCGGTAGCACATGCTTTGTGACCAAGTGGTTGGGGACCACTTTCAGATAGAGAACTTGTGCTAATGCACAATCCTCTAAGCAATCCCTTGGGCTTGAGGGTGACTGATTGCACACCAATTCTGAAGAGGCTGATGAGGCTATCGTGACATAGTGAAAAAGAGGCCCTTGACCAGAATGGGTGGCCGATATGGAAGATGGTATACTCCTCCCACTGTTTACTTCAAGTATCTGCAGGCTCCTCATGCAGTTCAAGCTACCAATGCTTCCCAAATTGGCCATCATAGACAAAGGATTTCCAAAAGTCAGTGGCAATGCTACACCTTTTGATGAAGACTTTGATATCATCTTGGTATAATTTCCTATGTCACCTAATAATATTCTCCCAAGGTAGAGCTCGGAATTTTTTTTTCTGGAACACTCTTTTTACTCATGCGAAAAGTGATGCATACCATTGAAGATGCACTGATTCAATAAGGACCTCCATGCCAGGGATGGAAGAAGATGCCGATATTCATTTGTTTATCTTCAGAATCAGATTTATTGGTATTGATGTAAGTTGTGAAATCTGTTGTTTCGTGGCAGCAGTACAATGTAGGCATAACAAATTGCTATTACTTACAATAAAAATAAATAGTGTGAAAGAGGCATAGCGAGTTAACGTTCATGCACTGTTCAGAAATCTGATAGGGGTAATGAGAAAGCAACATGTCCCAAATAATGAAGATCCATAATGATGGTTGCCACCTTTCTGAGGCACCTCCTTTGGAATGTGTCATCAATAGTGGGGAGGCATGTGCCCATGATAGAGCTGCTGAGTCTATGCTCTTCGAAACCTCTTACAATCCTATGTATTGGCATCTCCTCACCAGATGGTACAGCAACCAGTCAAAAAGCTCTCCATAATACATCTGTAAAAATTTACATCTTTGGTGACATACCAGTATATTTTGCAGAGGCAACAATGCTGGTACTTCCCTATTTGGGTTGATTACAGTAAGTGATTTACATCTCAGAAACGTTCAGAAGAGCAAGGATCAAAACTGCCTCACAAACAACGAGTCTGTGTGCCAGACCTAAGTTTTTATCTTCAAACATTTCTTCTCAGGCTCTCATAAGCCTTGCAATTATACTGAAGGCAATTCTGAATTTCATTGCTTTCACAGAGCAATGGCTCCCAAGTTTTGAAACATGTTTTGTGCTTTTCCAGGATATTATTAGGGATGGTATCTATCTGCAGGCTGAGAATAAACAGGGAAGACATAAAACAAGTACAGAACTTTTTCTACTTAGGAAGCTGGGTGACATCAGAAGGCAGGTGCGACATGGACATCAAAAGAAGAATAGGGATGGCAAAAGCCACCTTTACGAGAATGAAGAGTATACTGACCAATACTAAACTAGGCATGGCAACCTGCCTCAGAGTACTGAAATGTTACATTTATCCAGTTATGTTATATGGCTCAGAATGTTGGACAATATCTAGTAACATGAGGAAACGAATTGTAGCAGCAGAGATGTGGTTTTTGAGGAGGATGCAAAGAATATCATGGGCGAAACAAATATCTAACGAGGATGTCATGAACAGAGCAAACCCAAAAAGAGAAATAATGTATGAGATCATGAAAAGGCAATGTAACTTCATTGGACATGTGATTAGGAAAAAGGAGTTAGAATGCACAGTAATTATGGGAAAGATTGAATGGAAGAAAGCAAGAGGAAGACAAAGACAAATGACGATGGAGACAGCAGCCAGAGAACTTGAAATGAATACCAATGACTAGTCATAGTGATACTTTATTGATCTTGAGGGAAATTGGTTTTCGTTACAGTTGCACCAACCAAGAATAGGGTATAAATAAAGCAAAATAAAACCATAAATAAATAAATAGTAATATGTAAATGCCAGGAAATAAGTCCAGGACCAGCCTATTGGCTCAGGGTGTCTGACCCTCCAAGGGAGGAGTTGTAAAGTTTGATGGCCACAGGCAGGAATGACTTCCTATGACGCTCTGGGTTGCATCTCGGTGGAATGAGTCTCTGGCTGAATGTACTCCTGTGCCCAACTAGTACATTATGTAGTGGATGGGAGACATTATCCAAGATGGCATGCAACTTGGACAGCATCCTCTTTTCAGACAGCACCGTGAGAGAGTCCAATTCCATCCCCACAACATCACTGGCCTTATGGATGAGTTTGTTGATTCTGTTGGTGTCTGCTACCCTCAGCCTCCTGACCCAGCTCACAACAGCAAACATGATAGCACTGGCCACCATAGACTCGTAGAACATCCTCAGCATCGTCTGACAGATCTTAAAGGACCTCAGTCTCCTCAGGAAATAGAGACAGCTCTGACCTTTCTTGCAGACAGCCTCAGTATTCTTTGACCAGTCTAGTTTATTGTCAATTCATATCCCCAGGTATTTGTAATCCTCCTCCATGTCCACACTGACCCCCTGGATGGAAACAGGGGTCACCAGTGCCTTAGCCCTCCTCAGGTCCACCAGCTCCTTAGTCTTTTTCACATTAAGCTGCAGATAATTCTGCTCACACCATGTGACATTGATGCACTTAGACCATAAGACAAAGGAGCAGAAGTCAGCCATTCCGCCCATCGAGTCTGCTCCACCATTTTATCATGAGCTGATCCATTCTCCCATTTAGTCCCACTCTCCCACCTTCTCACCATAACCTTTGATACCCTGGCTACTCCGATACCTATCAATCTCTGCCTTAAATACACCCAATGATTTGACCTCCACCGCCACCTGTGGCAACAAATTCCATAGATTCAACACCCTCTGGCTAAAAAAATTTCTTTGCATCTCTATTCTGAATGGGCGCCCTTCAATCCTTAATTCATGCCCTCTTGTACTAGACTCCCCCATAGTGGGAAACAACTTTGCCACATCCACTCTGTCCATGCCTTTCATCATTCAAAATGTTTCTATGAGGTCCCCCCTCATTCTTCTAAACTCCAAGGAATACAGTCCAAGAGTGGACAAACACTCCTCATATATTAACCCTCTCATTCCTGGAATCATTCTAGTGAATCTTCTCTGTACCCTTTCCAACATCAGCACATTCTTTCTTAAACAAGGAACCCAAAACTGCCCACAGTACTCCAAGTGAGGTCTTACCAGCGCCTTATAGAGCCTCAACATCACATCCCTGCTCCTATACTCTATTCCTCTAGAAATGAATGCCAACATTGCATTCGCCTTCTTCACCACCAACTCAACCTGGAGGTTAACCTTAAGGGTATCCTGCAAGAGGACTCCCAAGTCCCATTGCATCTCAGAACTTTGAATTCTCCCCCCATTTAAATAATAGTCTGCCGTTTACTTCTTCTGCCAAAGTGCATAACCATACACTTTCCAACATTGTATTTCATTTGCCACTTCTTTGCCCATTCTTCCAATCTATCTAAGTCTCTCTGCAGACTCTCTGTTTTCTTAGCACTACCAGCCCCTCCACCTATCTTTGTATCATCAGCAAACTTAGGCACAAAGCCATCTATTCCATAATCCAAATCGTTGATGTGCAACGTAAAACGAAGCAGCCCCAATATGGACCCCTGTGGAACACCACTGGTAATAGGCAGCCAAACAGAATAGGATCCCTTTATTCCCACTCTCTGTTTCCTGCCAATCAGCCAACGCTCTATCCACGTATGTAACTTTCCCATAATTCCATAGGTTCTTATCTTGTTAAGCAGCCTCATGTGTGGCACCCTGTCAAAGGCCTTCTGAAAATCCAAATATACAACATCAACTGCACCTCCCTTGTCTAGCCTACTTGGAATTTCCTCAAGAAATTGTAATAGATTTGTCAGGCAGGATTTTCCTTTAAGGAAACCATGCTGAGTTCTGCCTATCTTGTCATATGCCTCCAGGTACTCCATAGCCTCATCCTTGACAGTCAACTCCAACAACTTCCCAACCACCAATGTCAAGCTAACAGGTCTATAATTTCCTTTTTGCTTCCCCACCCCCTTCTTAAATAGTGGAATGACGTTTGCAACCTTCCAGTCCTCGGGAACCATGCAAGAATCTATCGACTTTCGAAAGATCATTGCTAATGCTTCCACAATCTCCACAGCTACTTCCTTCAGAACACGCGGGTGCATTCCATCTGGTCCAGGAGATTTATCTACCTTTAGACTATTCAGCTTCCTGAGTACTTTCTCTGTCGTAATTGTGACTGCGCACACTTCTCTTCCCTGCCACCCTTGAGTGTCTGGTGTACTGCTGATGTCTTCCTCAGTGAAGACTGATGCAAAATACTCGTTCAGTTCCTCTGCCATCTCCTTATCTCCCATTACAATTTCTCCAGTATCATTTTCTATCGGTCCTATATCTACTCTCACCTGTCTTTTACTCTTTATATACTTGAAAAAGCTTTTAGTATCCTCTTTGATATTATTTGCTAGCTTCCTTTCATAGTTCATCTTTTCCCTCTTAATGACCTTCTTAGTTTCCTTTTGTAAGCTTTTAAAAGCTTCCCAATCCTCTGTCTTCCCACTAATTTTTGTTTCCTGGTATGCCCTCTTCTTTGCTTTAATTTTGGCTTTAATTTCTCTTGTCAGCCACAGTTGCATCCTTTTTCCATTCAAAAATGTCTTCTTTTTTGGAATATATCTGTCTTGCACCTTCCTGACTTCTCACATAAACTCCAGCCACTGCTGCTCTGCCGTCCTTCCCGCCAGTATCCCCTTCCAGTCAACTTTGGCCACTTCCTCTCTCATGCCACTGTAATTTCCTTTACTCCACTGAAATACCGACACATCGGATTTCGGCTTCTCTTTTTCAAATTTCACAGTGAACTCAATCATGTTACGATCACTGCCTCCTAAGGGTTCCTTCACCTCAATCTCTCTAATCACCTCCGGTTCATTACACAATACCCAATCCAGTACGCCGATCCCCTAGTGGGCTCAATAACAAGCAGTTCTAAAAAGCAATCTCACAGACATTCTACAAATTTTCTCTCTTGAGGTCCAGTGCCGACCTGATTTTCCCAATCCACTCGCATGTTAAAATCCCTCACAATTATCATAACACTGCCCTTCTGACAAGCCTTTTCTATCTCCTGTTGTAATTTGTAGTCCACATCCCTGCAGCTGTTTGGAGGCCTGTATATAACTGCCATCAGGGTCCTTTTACCCCTGCGATTTCTTAGCTCGACCCTTAAAGATTCTGCACCTTCCAATCCTATGTCACCTCTTTCTAATGATTTAATATCATTTCTTACCAATAAAGCCACACCTCCCCCTCTGCCTACCTGCCTATCCTTCCAATACGCCGTGTATCCTTGGACGTTCAGCTCCCAGAGACATGCATCCTTTAGCCACATCTCAGTGATGGCCACAATATCAACCTGCCAATCTGTAGCTGTACGACAAGATCATCCACCTTATTCCTTATGCTGCGTGCATTTAAGTATAACACCTTAAGACCTGTATTTGGTACTTTTTGCTTTGATTGCACTGCAACTCATCCCAATGGCTGCAAATTTGCCCCATCACCTGCTTGTCTTTCCTGACATCTTTACTGCTCACTATCTTAGCTTTACTTCTGTTTTCCCCTTCCTCCGCTCTATCACTCCGGTACCCATCCCCCTGCCAAATTAGTTTAAACCCTCTCTAACAGCTCTATTAAACCTTCCGGCCAGGATATTGGTCCCCTTCGGGTTCAGGTGTAACCCGTCCATTTTGAACAGGTCATACTTCCCCCAAAAGAGATCCCAATGATCCAAGATTCTGAAGCCCTGCCCCCTGCACCAGTCTCTCAGCCACACATTCATCTGCCTGATCCTACTATTCTTGCCCTCGCTAGCACGTGGCACAGGTAGCAATCCCGAGATTACTACCCTGGAGGTCCTGCTTCTCAGGTTCCTTCCTAACTCCTGGAAATCTCTCTTCAGGACCTCCTCCCTTCTCCTATCTATGTCATTGGTACCAACATGTACCAAGACAACTGGCTGCTCATACTCTCCCTTCAGAATATTCTGGACCTGATCCGAGTCATCCCATACCCTGGCACCTGGGAGGCAACACACTTGACCCGAAACAGGAGTGTGTGGGCCATGGCAGTCAAAGCTCAAACTGGGCATGGCACCTGATGATGATGATGTGCAATGGGGACAAGTTAAGGATCTTGGTTCTGAAAAGGTCCTTTCTTAAGTGCCCTTTGGTGAACAAATCCATGATTAACTAGGGTTTGGTTTCTTTACAGACACTAAGCAAGAGCATTTGTTTATTACAGTTCATTAGCTAAGGTTGAGATGAACTTGGCTCTGCAATGGATGTGACATAGTTTGAAAACTCTTAATTTATCTTGTGGATTAGCTCCATGCAAGCAGGAACCTTAATGGAGATGTGACAGATGGTAAGATATTAGCTTTATTTGGCACATGTACATCGAAATATACAGTGAAATGTGTCATTTGTGTCAATGACCAACACAGTATAAATATGTGCTGGGGCAGCTCCCTAGTATTGTCAAGCTTCCAGCATAACATCGCATGCCCACAACTTACTAACCTAACCTATATGTCCATGAAGTGTGGGAGAAATCCAGAGCACCCAGATGAAATCCACATGGTCACAGAGAGAACATACAAGCTTCTTACAGACAGTGGCTGAAATTGAACTCCCATCACTGGCACTGTAATAGCATTACGCTAACAGGTACAGTACTGTGCTGCCCACATTATTAAAACATCCATCTGAACATAATGTTATAGACTCACTGGTGACTATCTAAGTGTGATCCAACTCTAGTAAGCCCCTTTAGCAGTGAACTTCCCCCCTCCCCTTGCCTAACATAGTATTCAGACGTCCTCATGTTCACCCTGGTCCACACCCCTCCAATCCCACAGGCCCCAACTGACATCATTGTCCATGCTCCAGCCCACCTCAGTCACAATCCTCTAAATAAATATTGACTCTACTGATGCCTTCCAGTGCATGGTTTATGTCCATATGTCAAATTAACTGTATGCCAATGATATCTCAATATTACAATCGGATCACACAATAAATAAAATGGATAAATTAAATATAGTCAAATAAAGACACTAAACTGAGTTCAAATTTATCAAATTGAAACAACAATCCAAAAACAGGTGAAGTCTGCAGCAAATCTCTAAAGCCAGTAATGACTCTATATGACTACTATTTCCTTTCACTTGCTTGTGTTTTGCAGTTGGATGTTTTATTGCTGAGACTTGCAGATATTTGAGATTTTTTTACATCAACTGACTTTAACGTAGGTTACGATTTTTAACGAAGCCTGCTAATTGTGCTGAGTCATCCAAAATGCTAATACAGATGAGATGGTTTTATTGGCAACTCAATGGCTTGTTGCACTTTTAATAGTGCATTACGCTAATGAAAAGGAGAATATTTTCTATTAAGTTTACTGAGGCAGTGAAATTTCATTTTGGTAAGAAAGATAATTGTGAGTAAGACTCAAAGCCATCAATAAAAAATTTAATGCTACTATATTTTGTCCTCAGTGGATAGCTAAAACAAGCATTAGTCCCTTGGCTATTGAAATTCTTCCTTGCCAACAAATTAACCAAGCTAACATTGTGAGCAAACAACTAGGATTTTATTCCCTTGTATCATGCTTCCAAATGCAAATGATTCAACCTACATTTCAGACATGAAAACACACTTTAAAATGAGTTCTAGATGGACAGTCTACAATATCCCCAGGGTATAGTTGATATTCACCAACAACCGGCGTCAGTTTCTATACAGACATGGAATAATACAAAATGCCTTTTATGGCAGAAACAGTAACTGCTATTTGTACAAAGTATGAACTTTTGGTCTTTCACCTTCAGGCAAACTACTCAATATGTTCTGTGGCTCAAATAGGACTTGCATCTCCTGTCATGTCACATAGATAAATGTGTTGAAGATCAACAAATAGGCAGATTGCCAGCAAGACGGATCACATTGAAATACAAAAATCTGAATTACAAGGGGAGGTTGCGTTGATTAGACCTTTATTTCCTGGAACGTAGCACATTGAAGGGTGATCTGACAGAGGTGTATAAGATTATGAGGGGGCTTACACAGGGTAAAAGCACATAGTTCTCTTCCCCAGAGGAGTTCTAAAACAAGAGGGCATAGATTTAAGATCAGAGGTGAGAGATTTAAATAGGATATCGGGCAGGTGTTCACACAAAGGGTGGTGTGTCTTTGGAATGAGCTGCCAGAAATAGTGGTTGAAACAGGCACATTAACAACAGTTAAAAGCCATCTAGATAAGTACATGGAAAGGAGAAGTTTAGAGGGCTACGAGCCAGGTGGGACTAGCTAACTGGTGAATGCAGTCAGCATGGTTTGAGCCCAAGGGCCTGTTTCCTTGCTGAATATCTCTGTGACAAGTTCAATGATGTGATTGAACTGAAGAGTATGTATAGGAATCCTGACACAGGGTCTCAACCTGAAATGTCAGTAATCTATTGCTTCCACAAATAGTGCCTGAGCCACAAAGTTCCTTCAGCTGTTTAGTTTTTTCACTCCAGATCCCATTATCTGCAGTCTCTTGTATCTGCAGGGATTCACCTGGGCTGGAAAATTAATGCGTTGAAGAAGGACCTATTTCCTTTACATGAGGTATTGAAAATCAAGAGGCAAAGAGGGGAAATTAAAATACTTTCAAGCCAGGGGCTGGTAGGGATTTGAAATTATCGAATGGTAGCACAGCATATGTCTAAAATAAAGGCATCCGTTAGTCTTGCGAGACCATGGACCTGCACCTAGAAGTCTTCACTCTCCAGGGCACAGGCCCGGGCAAGGTTGTATGGAAGACCAGCAGTTGCCCATGCTGCAAGTCTCCCCTCTCCACGACACCAATGTTGTCCAAGGGAAGGGCATTAGGACCCATACAGCTTGGCACCAGCGTCGTCACAGAGCTATGTGTGATTAAGTGCCTTGCTCAAGGACACAACATGTTCCCTCAGCTGTGGCTCGAACTCACGACCTTCAGGTCGCTAGTCCAATGCCTTAACCACTTGGCCACATGCCCACACAGCATATGTCTAAAAAGTGGCTTAAAGTATACTTGAAAACCATGACCTGGAGGGATGTGGATCAAGTGCTGAAAGATACTTAAAGTGGGTAGCTCTTTTTAATACAACTGGATATATTAGCAATGTAAAGGTTTAGAAGAGTAATGCACAGGAATAGACCCTTCAACCCATTATGTCCATACTGAAAATTATGCCAATCCTAGCTAACCTCATCTGGCTGCAAATGGTCAACATCCTTCCATTCCTTGCCAGTTCAAGTGCCTGTCTCAATACTTATTAAACAATGTGATCATATTTACTTCCAGCACTTCCCTAGGTGGCACATTCCTGGCTCTTAACCACTCTATGTGTATAAAAAAACTTGCCTCCTAAATCTCCTGTGAACTCTTCCCCCTCTCTTCTTAAAACTATATTCTTAGTATTTGACATTTCCACCCTAGGAAAAAGATTGAGAATCTACCCCATCTCTACTTCTCATAATTTTATATACATTTATCAGGTTGTGCTTCCTCCAGAGTAAACAATCCAGGCTCGATCAATTTCACCTCATAGCTAATACACTCAGATCCAGGCAAAAAACCAGTGAACTACTTCTGCACCTTCTCCAAAGTCTGTACATGCTTCCTGTTACACACTGATCAGAACGGAACACAAAACTTCAAATCTTCTTTTGGTTCCAGTTTCTGCATTGTCAGGAAAAGTCAGACTGGTTGTGGGATTGAGAAGAGACTGGGAGGCCCTGATGGACCTGGGGAAAGCCATAAACATATGCTAATAAATAATACAATAGAAAATGTGTTGCTAAGCTGTACTCAGATGGTGGTACTAAGTAGAAGCAGCTACAGTGCCTATAAAAAGTATTCACCCACCCCCTTGGAAGTTTTCATGTTTTATTATTTTACAATATTGAATCACAGTGGATTTAATTTGGTTTTTTTTTGCCACTGATCAACAGAAAAAGACTCTCGTGTCAAAGTGAAAACAGATCTCTACAAACTGATCTAAATTAATTACAAATATAAAATACAAAATATTTGATTGCATAAATATTCAAACCCTTTAACATGACACACCAAATCATCACTGGTGCAGCCAATTGGCTTAAAAGTCACATAATTAATTAAACAGAGATCACCGTGGACAGTCAAGGTGTTTCAATTGATTGTAGTAAAAATACACCTGTATCTGGAAGGTCCAACTGCTGGTGAATCAGTATGCTGGCAAAAACTACACCATGAAGACGAAAGAATACTCCAAGCAACTCCGCGAAAAGGTTATTGAAAAGCAAAAGTCAGCAGATGGATAATAGAAAATTTCTAAGTCACTGAATAATCCTTGAAGTACAGTTAAGTCAATCAGGAAATGGAAAGAATATGGCACAACTGTAAATCTGCCTAGAGCAGGCCGTCCTCATAAACTGAGTGACCGTGCAAGAAGGGGACTAGTGAGGGAGGCCACCAAGAGACCCATGAAAATTCTGGAGGAGTTACAAGCCTCAGTGGCTGAGATGGGAGAGACTGCACATACTTTTTCTTTTTGCTTTTCCTTTGCCACTCATGAAAAAAAACTTGCACGAAATCTCGGCTAGAGTTTGCCAGAATGCATGTGGGAGACTCTGAAGTCAGCTGGAAGAAGGTTCTATGGTCTTATGAAACTAATATTGAGCTTTTTGGCCAGACTAAATGCTATGTTTGGCATTTGCCAAACATTGCACACCATCAAAAATACACCATCCCTACCGTGAAGCATGGTGGTGGTTGCAGCATGCTGTGGGGATGCTTCACTGCATCAGGCCCTGAAAGGCTTATGAAGATTAGACAGTAAAATGAAATGCAGCAAAATACAGGGAAATACTGGAGGAAAACCTGATGCAGTCTGCAAGACAACAGTGACTTAGGAGAAGATTTGTTTTCCAGCCAGACAATGACCCCAAGCGTAAAGCTAAAGCTACACAGTAATGGCTAAAAAGGCAACAAAGTTAATGTCTGGAGTGACGAATTCAGAGTACAGACCTCAATTCAATTGAGAATTGGTGGCTGGACTTGAAAAGGGTTGTTCACTCATGATTCCCATGCAATCTGACAGAGCTTGAGCAGTTTTGTAAAGAAGAAAGGGGAAAAATTGCAGTGTTCAGGTGTGCAAAGCTGATAAGAGACTTATCCACACAAACTCAAGGCTGTAGTTGCTGCCAAAGGTGCATCTACTAAATACTAACTTGAAGAGGGTGAATACTTGTGCAATTAATTATTTTGTGCTTTATATTTGTAATTCATTTAGATCACTTTGTAGAGATCTGTTTTCACTTTGACACAAAAGAGTCTTTTTCTGTTGATCAGTGTCAATAAAAGCCAAATTATATCCACTGTGGTTCAATGTAGTAAAACAATAAAACATGAAAACTTCCAAGGGATTTGAATACTTTTTGTAGGCACTGTACATTTGGGAGTAATGAAGATGAATAATAGGTGAGCACATAAGTAAGAGGGAAAGAACCACAGGGAACATAAACCACAATGTCCTACTGATCAAAATGGTTTATCTCTGTTATGTATGTATTTTGTAACTAGTTCTCTGTTAACCCACTTGAATCTTGACATTGATGGTTATCACCCTTATAGGCTCCAGAGTTTCAATAGATTATTGCACCAATTATATCTGCATAATTTGGCTATTGTTGCACGTCTGGTTAAATTAATTAATACACATTCCCGTTGGTATGCAGTCAATGGCGGCACAAGAATGCTCTTGTAACTTCCATCTGATCAATCAAGGATAATCTGGTCCATGATGTATATTTTAACTCGTACCAGTACAACTGTTAATTCTTAGTTACAATACCAAATGGTTTTGGAGACAGACAAATGAGATGGATGGTGTGCAGTAAAGGAATATAACCAGCAGCTTTAATTTGTGGCGTGATACCTGCCAGGAGATTAAGCCCAATCGTGCTACACAATCCCTGTGTAATTTGTCGAAACAAATAGACAGTGTCATATCTTCTCAGCAGTGATGTTTATCCTACCCAGCAAGCTGAACTAAAACTTACTTTTAAAAACTGGCAGCAGCTGCTATTCACCAGGCAAGTAGCTAAGCATAGCATTTCACTAGGATACAGATGGTCCATCAAACTGACATCAAAGTTAGTTAAAGTGCAATACCCCTTGGAAGGAGATGCCTATGGTTCCATTTAAAAGTCAATTTTCCTATCTGTACATTTGCAGTTATTAAATTAAAAATTAGATGGTGACCATTTAACAACTAGATCATCTATTCCCCATATTGATTGTACCTAAAAAACCCATTTCAAATGAATAGAAAAGAAGCCACATTGCCATAATCAGCAGGTTAGACCAATCATACAGCAACTCAATTGAAAATAATTTTAAATACTATTTTCATTACCGATGGACCAACACAAGTCAGCATGCATCGAAACAGGAGTAAAATATAATGAGTGAAGTATAAAGAAAGACATCTAGTTAACATTTTAAACCCATCTGTCTATCCAAATGGATACAAGATCCCACAGCATTTTTAAAGTGAAGTGTACTGGTGAATACTTCTTTATCAATTAACACTAGCAGTCAAATTAATCAGTTATTTCTGATACATAGGCTCAGATAATTTTAACGCTAACACTATTTCTCTTTCCACAGCCTCTATTTGATATGCTGAGTGCTTCCTTCCAGTTCTTTGTTTTTTTTAATATATCGTAGATTTCTGGCATCTACAGTTTATTTGATTCTCAGTTAATTTGTATTCCTATTTTATGAAATGCAACAGTACTTTCTATGAAGCAGTGATTGCACTTCAATGATAGGCAGAGTATGAAGTGTTCTGGGCTGTCAGGGGGTTGACAAAGCAAGCTCTTCTATCCCTGGCATTTTGAACAGTTGAACAGTAGTAAGAAAGGTCAATGAAAATGCCTGTCTGAAATAGAAGCTGTATTTCTGCTCAGTATAGTAAAACCTGCAAATATGGTGATTACCAAAAGCAACCTGCAGACTTTCCACACCACATTCACTGTCAAAATGTCCAAGCCAAGAACATATGAAAGAGGACTGACTGCTAATATTAACATCTGGAACAGTGGAAGATATTTCACCATTCCTGAATTAAGGAACAATCAGATTTATAGTCCTTACTGTAGTCTTATATGCAGTTTTCTAATACATATTTACAAATTTATGGGGAAAGATGAGATATGGTTCAGGCTGGATTCACTTCGACTGTGGCTATTATTATTGCGCCAACTGGTACAACCCCTTAGGCAAACCACTGGTAGAAATCTGGCACCCTTGGAACCATATCCCAACTTGCAGTTAATAGTTTAATGACAGAATTGGTGAGCTATTCTTAACATAGCAAAATATATTTAACAATAAATACTATATTAAAGATGTTTTATTCATAGTAAACACACAGTAAATGATTATAATGCTTCACAGGCACGTATTTCGAGAAAAATTTCTAAGGAATTAAAGGAGGTCAATGTTAAAAGGAAATCATTAAAAAGAAAGGGAGTGGTCAAGAACTTGAAAGGACTTTCAAAGCCTCTGGTCTAGAAAGCTGAAGTTACGATAGGTAAAGAACATACAAGGGCCAGAATAAATGGAATTTGATGTTCAGAGTTGGGACAAGGCAAAAAAATCTATAGACATTTTTAAAAAATTATAAAGTGTTGGACCACTGAGCTGGATGTTCGGCAACTACAAGAGACACAGACTTTATATCTAGGAACGTGCTGTCAATACCTCCAGTTAATGTTTTTTTGGGTGTTTTCCCCCTAGCCATCAGACTGTGGTTTTGTATTGCCATGTGCTCTTCTTTGTTTTCATGCCCCACGTGCTCCTGCTCTACTTTGGACCCTGTATTACAGAGTACTCTGCCTCTCACCTATTTTTCATTATTACCTGTTTTGCTGCCACTTCTGTCTTATTGTGCTCCACCTATCATCTGCCTCTCTGTTTATTGCTCAGTGTATTTCAGTCCTGTGTTTTCACCTGTTTGTTGCCAGATTGTGCCAGTGAGTTTTCCTGAGCCTTTCGAGCATTCGTATCTGAACTCTGTCCGTCCGAATATCAACTCTGCCTGTTTCCCGATTCTGGTTTTTGATTTCTCTGGAATTTTTGATCTCTGCCTGAATTTTGACACTGACTTCGTTGCCCCGCTGCATTTGCTACTCAGTAAATATCACGGTGCGCACAGTACTTGGTCTGCGATTGGGTCCCTGCTTCAGCACCTTGACATGTACTTGCATTGAAATTTGGATTAATCTCATTAATGTGTTTTTTTTATATTAGGAACAGTCTCACATTATCGTTAAGTCTAAGAAAAATTCTCACCTTGAAGACAAATCCATCTGGGCAGCTGTGCTCATATTTGTAAGCTTTGTAAACTACCAGGAACACTATGCATGTGAGAAATGCCAATGCAAAGAGAATGAGAACTGTAACCTGCAAAAGAAGAATTGGGACAGTATTATTTTTAAGCAAATCACATGCAGTTGCATTTGATTTCAGGCTCCTAATCTTAAGTAGAGAAATTATGCTTTGAAATTTACCCTTTACTGTATGTTACTGAAATGACAGATTGCTAAACTGAACATCTATTAATCAAAGTCAATAATGAGCAGAAAAGTGTGAGGAAAATGGAGCTAATCATATTTCATCACATAATCCCTTTTTCAATGTTGCATTCAGTCAAGAACTGGTTACAATGGAGAATGTAATAATAAATTACTTCTATTAAAATAAACTAATAATTTACCAGTTGTTAATCTCCCAATATACATTGACGATGGGCCCAAAGCCATTTGGAGGCAAACAACTTGTTCACCAGAGGACACCATAAACATAATGGCAAATATTATACTCCAGGTACAGAATGAGCACACCACATTGGACCCTTCAGCAACAGTTTATTTTTCACCTCAATAACATAATGCACTGAAAATGCAAACACGAGGAAATCTGCAGATGCTGGAATTTCAAGCAATGCCCCACCCAACCCTTGTACCCCATCCATTACTTATTTATATACACACATTCTTTTTTCTCTCTCTCCTTTTTCTCCCTCTGTCCCCCTCACTATACCCCTTGCCCAACCTCCAGGTTCCCCCCCCACCCCTTTTCCTTCTCCCTGGGCCTCCTGTCCCATGATCCGCTCATATCCCTTTTACCAATCACCTGTCCAGCTCTTGGCTCCATCCCTCCCCCTCCTGTCTTGTCCTATCGTTTTAGATCTCCCCCCTCCCCCTCCCACTTTCAAATCTCTTACTAGCTCTTCTTTCAGTTAGTCCTGACGAAGGGTCTTGGCCCGAAACATCGACTGTACCTCTTCCTAGAGATGCTGCCTGGCCTGCTGCGTTCACCAGCAACTTTTATGTGTGATGCTCTGAAAATGTTATTCTTAATATGATTAACCAATCCCCTAACAGAGCAAGACATAATTACAATACTTAGAGAATTCCATTAAAACTGAATTGAGAAGGACATTTCAAGGTAGTACAAAGAACATCAAATGATTGTTGATAATACAAATGTGCAATTTTTTGTTGCTGCTAACCTTTCTATGCTTCAAACAAACCAGGGTAATTGACTGTGAAATTATTCATATGGTTGAAATCTTTGTTCAGTGTTGTGTGCAAATGCATGCCTCGCTTTCAAATGATAGTTAGGTCCATTAGATCCAACATCTGGGTACTAATTCATAATTTACTTGACCCAATGGATTACATGGTTAACGAAGCCTGCTACAAACTCAATAAATATTAATAGATGTTGTAAAAGATGAGAAAATCAATTTACGACAAATATTTAAACAGTTAAAAGTAACCATCTTTAATAGAAAGTTCAGACTTAAAGTTAGAATTTAATAAGCTGATCAATTTGGTGTTTAACATTACAGGCAATAAAGAATTGATTACAAAAGCTTTTCAGGTCATTCTGTCACATCAAACCTTACCCATAACATTTTGACTGTGGACATCAGGAAGGGCAAGTCCGGAGAATATGCAAGTCCTCAATGAGGGTTAAAGGTGTAAAGGGTGAAAAGCTTCAAGTTCCTGATTGTTAATATCCTTCACTAAGGACATTGGTGCGTATTTGTCCGACTAATCTGGAAAGTAGCGCAGCAGAACCTACCTGGAGGCTGCAGAACCAAACATATTCAGGGATTGACTAGTGATATCAAGCAAAGTTATGATGAGTATGTCAACTTATATGACCAAGACCTGTTTGGTCAAGACACAATTGAAATGGGAGAGTCAGCTCTATCCCTACTGAGCCAAGAGAGACAACTGCGTTGGCAAGAACTGACAGAAAACACAGACAATGACCAAGAACAGTAAGAAGGCATAGGCAACTGTTCGGAAACTCAACTCAGACAAAAGAACACCACAAAGAATTGCTGCCTTAACACCCAATCAGGTTGCTCACAAACTAATACTAAATGGTCGACCAAATAACAAGGAATGGAGGCAAAAGAAAAAGCAACATCAGGAGATGGAGTCAGCTCTCTCAAACAGGAATAACAACCTCCCACCTCTCACCCTAGAAGAATTAAAGGATGAAGTATCTAAGCTAAAATCCAACAAAGCTGCTGGCATAGATGGGATTCTTAATGAATTCCTTAAACACCTTGGACCTAAAGCACTCCACTGGCTTCTGTCCCTTTTTAACTGTTGCCTAAAGTAAAGGCATCCGTTAGTCTTGCGAGACCATGGACCTGCGCCTGGAAAGTCTTCACTTTCCAGGGCGCAGGCCTGGACAAGGTTATATGGAAGACCAGCAGCTGCCCATGCTGCAAGTCTCCCCTCTCCACGACACCAATGTTGTCCAAGGGAAGGGCATTAGGACCCATACAGTTTGGCACCAGTGTCGTCACAGAGCAATGTGTGATTAAGTGCCTTGCTCAAGGACACAACACGTTGCCTCGGCTGGGGCTCGAACCCATGACCTTCAGATTGCTAGTCCAATGCCTTAACCACTTGGCCACGTGCCCACACTGTTGCCTAAGATCATTAAAAATACACAAAAAGTGGAAAAGAGCCAAAGTTGTTGCTCTCCTAAAACCCAATAAAGACCCCAACATTCCCAAAAATTACTGACAGATTTCCTTGCTCTGCACCCTCTATAAACCCTACAAGAGACTCATACTGAAAAGAATATCCCACTTAGTCGAAGATCTCCTAAC
Source organism: Mobula birostris (assembly GCF_030028105.1). Classification (NCBI taxonomy): domain Eukaryota; kingdom Metazoa; phylum Chordata; class Chondrichthyes; order Myliobatiformes; family Myliobatidae; genus Mobula; species Mobula birostris. Next base: position 157,257,173 of record NC_092373.1, read on the forward strand.
ACCAGAAAAAGCCGTGTTCAGGCCAGGCCGCTCTTTCTGTGGTCAAGTCCTGAACTTAAGCCAGTATATTGAGGATGGCTTTGAAATGCAATAAATTACAGGGGCAGTATTCATTGACTTAACAGCAGCATACGACACTGTGAATCACAGAGGCCTTCTACTGTAATTATCTAAGATGTTAAAGAATGAAACCACAGACAAAGTAATAAGAAGCCTCCCAGAAAATCACAGATTTTATGTAGAAATGAATGGAATTAAGAGTAGGTGGCGTCCACAAAAGAACGAACTACCACAGGGATCAGTCCTGGCACCTCTACTATTTAACGTTTACACAAATGACCAACCAACCTTTTCTAACACACGCAGGTTTATCTGTGCAGATGACCTATGCATAGCAACACAAGCTAACTCCTTCCAAGAAGTTGAAATACGACATACAGCAGTCCTCGAAGCAATGAAGTAGTATTATGAAAAATAGTCTCTGAACCCAAATCCATCAAAAACCCAAGTGTGTGCATTTCACCTGAGGAATCAAGAAGCAGCTCGGAAACTCAAGATCTTCGGGTGTGGGAAGGAGCTCGAACACCATCCGACTCCAATTTACCTGAGTGTGACACTGGATAGGACGCTCTCATTTGCCACCTACATCCAAAATCTCCAAGGGAAAGTTGGCTCTTGCATTTCTCTCTTGAAAAAATTAGCAAGCATGAAATGGGAAGCTAATGCTCACACACTTAGATCAACTTCCCTAGCACTCTGCTATGCACCTGCAGAATATTGTGCACCTGTGTGGGGCAGAACAGCCCATGTGAAGAAAATAGACCCATTGCTTAACGAAGCCTGCCAAATAGTCACGGGCACACTGCGCCCACTAACATCATTTACAGACTTGCGGGCATTGCTCCCCAGAGATCCGAGGACACACTACAACAGAAATTGAAAAAGGTAAACAGAACTCGGATCCATGGCACCCACTACATCATCATGTGCCAGTTTCCAACTGCCTAAAATCGAGGAAAAGCTTTGCTACAGTGGAGGAACTACTGCACGGAACATCCCCCCAAACATACAGGATTAACCTTTGGCAACAAACAGAAGCCAGAACCCCACCGGACAATACAGTGCAAGACCTCACAGAAATGTTGCCAGACAGGGCACTGCTTGACAGACGGAAGTTGTGCACGCTCAACAGAGCGAGAGTGGGAGATTGTAGGACAGGAGACAATATGGTGAAGTCGGGTTTAAAGACCAGCGAATCCTGTGAGTGTGGCGCGAGAGTGCAGAACATTGAACAGTTCTGCGCAACTGCCCACTCTCACCTGATTTAGCTGACACTGACCTGCTCAACATCAACCAAACAACACTAGAGTGGCTGGCTGTCTGGTGTGATAAGCTATGATGACTAAGGACACTCACCATCCACAACATGCCTCGTCCCATTACTATCATCAGGGAAGAGTACAGAAGCTTGATGGTCCATTCTCAATGATTTAGAATCAGCTTCTGCCCCTCTGCGATCAAATTTCAGAATGGTTCCTGACCATGCACACTCACTGGTTATTCCTTTTCTTTTCCAAGATTTATGTATTTTTGTAGTTTATAGATTATTGTCTTTGCAAGGTACTGCTGCCAAACAACAAATTTCACGTAATATGTCAGTGTTGTAGTAAATCTAATCCTAACAGGATCACAGCTAATTAAAACAGGACCAGCAATTTACAATCAAAAACAAATTTTTTACTTACTGAATATTTTTGGATGCATCTTATAGATTTTGGGCTGCTGATCATGAAAATCACCATGAAATTTCCCTATTATGCACCTTTTTTCGAAATTGCCTATATTTGTTATTTCAATTCATTATTCCAATCAATAAAAATGTTGCCCACAATGTAAGCTGAAAAATTTTCTATCTTGACCAGGCATGCCTTAAGTAGGGTGGACGCTACATTGCAGGACAAATTTTAGAAAGGCTATAAATTTCCAAGAAGGACGTAGATATTTGAGAGTGATGCCAAAATTAAGGAAGGCAATTTTGTTGGTCCAAATCAAAGGGGTCATCAATGACAGGCAATTTGAAGAACTTTGAGTGAGACTGGAGAAAATCACATAGAAGGCATTCAAGGATGTTGTTGAAATTTTTCTGGGCAACTACAGAGAACCCAACTACATACAGCTGCTTCAAGCAGACAAAACCATGAAGTGCAACATGTCACTGAAGATTCATCTTCTGCATTCCCACTTTGATTTTTTCCCTGCGAATCTTGACACCATCAATGACGAGCATGGTGAAAGGTTTCATCAGGACATTGCGGCCATGGAAAAACAATATCAGGGCAATTGGAATCCATCAGTGCTGGCTGATTAATGTTGGATTATTAAGCAAAAAGCTTCAGATACTGAATACAAATGGAAATTATCAACAAAGCATTTTAGCTTAGTTTAAACTATGCAACACGTCAACACCATCATTCAATGAAACACATTATATTCAATAAAAGTTAATTTCTTGGTTCTCCAAATTCCTACGTGATGCAAGTAGTCTGAAATTATATTTGTGTTCAGTTTCAAGCAGGCTATCATAAACAAAAAAAAATTCTGAGGAAACAACACTTCCAAAAAAATCTGTTGTCCAGTGTTACTGTGGTTCAAGGCTGAAATGCAATTGCTTCGGACTGAGCAAAGAATTGCATTTGTAGTGGCAGAGACTATAATATGCACATTGGTCCATGGGCCACGTCAGGACACTCAGACAATATGCTGACGCTGATCACATCTCTCCGGGCAGATCATCTGAAGCAGGTCTTTATTTTCATGCCTCAGTGAAATTCCATAGAGGTAGGGCAAGTTGGATCAGGCCTCTGGGGTAGAAAATAGTGTGAAATGTGTAGACTCATGGAAACTTCCTGCCTAGTAGCCATAAACAATCTTAGAGGGACTCAAGATGCACAGCATCTGTGAGGGCCAAGGAATTACCAGTGTTTCAGGTTGAAACCCGATACAGGTTTCCCCTGCCATCCGAAGGTACAGCGTTCCTATGAAACCGTTCATAAGCCAGAATGTCGTAAAGCGAAGAAGCAATTACCATTTATTTATATGGGAAAAATTTGTGAGTGTTCCCAGACCCAAAAATAACCTACCAAATCATGCCAAATAACACATAAAACCTAAAATAACAGTAACATATGGTAAAAGCAGGAATGATATGATAAATACACAGCCTATATAAATTAGAAATACTTCTCCACAACGATTGCCTACACTGTTCTCCATAGCAAAACTCTCACGCAAGCGCTGTTGGCATAAACACGGCGCAAGCGCTCTCCAGTAACCTTTAGGCTATGAAGCTGCCAAATCATACCAAATAACACGTAAAAATATACAGCCGATATAAAGTAGAAATAATGTATGTACAGTGTAGTATCACTTACCGAAATTGGGACAGCGCCGAGCACACTGATGATGGTGTGTTAGGCTGAGTCATAGGTTGGGGCGATGCAGTGGCCCCCACCCTCTGGCAGCAAACCGATACCGATCCGCAAAGAATGCAGGGGTACAGCAGTAGCCGGGAGGCACCAAGCACATCTTTAAGAAAAAAGCCGAAATAAACAAGCTAATTAATTAGGTGCCGCCCAGCACGTATTTAAGTAGCTTGTTTATTTCGGCTTTTTTCTTAAAGACGTGCTGGGTGCCTCCTGGCTACCGCTGCATTCTCTGCAAATCGGTATCTGTCCGCAGCCCGGGGTTTGGGGTGGTGGGACACTGAGGTTTCGATTGTTATCCTTTCCTCTTCCAATTGCATCAGCTCTTCATCTATCAGTTCTTGGTCATGGGATGCCAAAACCTCTTCAACATCATCTCCGTCAACTTCCACAAGCCAAACTCACTTTGTCCTTGCTTCATTCACCACGATCGAAACGCTTGATTATGTCTAGTTTTGCGCTAAGTGTAACACCCTTATGAGCTCTTTCAGGCTTTTCCAATACCTTAGAACTCCTCTTGCAAACGGCTGCTCACAGGAACGTGTTTAAACAAAGCCGGCGAGAATGCCGTTCTGAATCTGGGGGAGAGCGACTGCTCGGGGCGCATGCTGCCTTTAATTGTGCACTGATTTCTTTTGCGCGCTGCTTTTTTTTCCACGCACTGCCTTTTATTGCGCGCTGCTTTTTTCATAACAGTGAAAACACCTTCTGTTAGCGAAAACAGGGAATTAATGTAGGGCTTTCGTAACAGTGAGGTTTCGTAAAGCAAACTTTCGAAAAGCCAGGGACACCTGTATCAGGACCGGGAGTGGAGGGGGGGAGATGTAATTGGTAATTGGTGCTCTGAGGAGAGGGGGCAGATGACGAGTGAGTTGCACCAGGTAGGGAAGGGGAGAGGGTCTAGAGTTGGGAGAAAGTGGCAGGTGAATGATAAATGGAGTAGAGTAAGAGAAATAAAATGAGAGGCACATGGAGCAAAGTGGCGAGAGGGGAAATTAAAGATTGATACAGCTGCAGGAATGCAAAGGGCTACCACTGCCGGATTTGCGTAGGTTATGCCAGGTTACTTACACATAAAAGGGTTTTCATAAAATAAATTGGAAACTTGTTTTGCATCGATGGCTATACAACCTGCTGAACAATCCCTGCTCAGATTCACCAGGGACTCTTTCAGCAAACATCAGACCATTAATTAGTGCACTCCAGGGACATAGCATTTGTTTTATGGGTCCATATAGTACAATCTAAAAATAGGGTCCACAAATTCTGCAGTGATTATAGGATGCACAGATGTTCGAATTGCTAATATCTTGCCTGAAATAAATACATACATGGTTGCCAGTGTTTAAGCTGCATTCTCTGTTCTAACTTGACCTCTATAAAGCAAATTTATGAACATGCACCTGTTCTGTAATACTCAGTTGGGTCCAGCAACAGTAGTACAAAAACGGAAGCAACCATTCTTCTTTATCAGCAAATGAGAAAGGTTCAAATAACAGGCTAATGAGAAATGTGAACTTAAATGTGAAATTTAATAGATTTTTCTCTCCCCCGGTTATTCCATCTCCAAAAGGCAATACAAGTACCAGCAAGACCATATCATAACCAACCAATCACTCTACCTTTATGAGCTGTCATCACACTGTCAACGAGAGAAAGGCAATCCAACATTTCTGCCAACCCCAACCCCATCATGTTTTCATTTTCGATAATACCTTTTCCAGGGTGTATGTTGTTTCACAAGGGTATATGTCGCCATCACCTCTTCATAGTGTATATTTCATAGGTGCATTGGATAACATTGTGAAAGGAGATATCAAGCTGATTTTATATATGTATGTTAAAAAAAAACCAGAATATTAGGAGCAAATTAGGCCATTAGGTCCATCGAGTCAGCTCCGCCATTCCACAATGGCTGATCCATTTTCCCTCTCAGCCCCAATTTCCTGCCTTCACCCATATCCCTTCATGGCCTGACTAATCAAGAATCTATCAACCTCTGTCATAAATATTCATAAAGAATTGGCCTCTCTAGCTAAAGAAATTCCTCCTCATCTCCATTCTAAAAGGAAGCCCCTCTATTTTGAGGCTGTATCCTCTGTTCTTAGACACTCCTATCACAGGATACATCCTCTCCACATCCACTCTGTCACCGTTTGATAGATTTCCAATGAGTCACCCCTCATTTCTGCTAAATTTCAGTGAATACAGGCCCTGAGCCATCAAGCACTCTTCATATGACAAGCCGTTTAATCCTGGAATCATTTTTGTGAACCTCCTTTGAGCCTTCCCAGTTTCAGCACATCATTTCTAAGTTAGATAGGGGGCCCAAAACTGTACTCAATACTCCAAATGAGGCCTCCAAGAGCTTTATAAAGTTTCAACATTATATCCTTGCTTCTATATTCTTGTCCTCTTGAAATGAATGCTAACATCACATTTACCTTTCTCACCAAAGACTCAAGCTGCAAGTTAACTTTTAGGGAATCTTGCACAATGACTCCCAAATCCCTTTGCACCTCAAATTTTTATATTTTCTCTCCATTTAAAAAATAGTCAACCTTTTCACGTCTTCTACCAGAGTGCATGATCATACATTCCCTACACTGTATTCCATCTGTCACTTCTTTGCCCATTCTCCTTATCTCAGTTCTTCTGTAACCCCCCCTTTTCCTCAAAACTACCTGCCCCTCCACCTATCTTTGTATCATCTGCAAACTTTGCAGCAAAGTCATTAATACTATCATCCAAACCATTGGCATATAAGGTAAAAAGGATTGGTCTCAACACAGACCCTTGTGGAACACTATTAGTCAATGGCAGCCAGCCAGAAAAGGCTCCCTTTATTCCCACTCTTTCCCTCCTACCAATCAGACACTGCTTTATCCATGCTAGAATCTTTCCTTTAATACCATGGGCTAGTAGCTTGTTTAGCAGCCCCATGTGTGGCACCTTATCAAAGGCTTTCTGAAAATAGAAGCACACAATATCATCTGATTTTTCTTTGTCTATCCTGCTTGTTAATTCTTCAAAGAATTCCAAGAGATTTGCCAGACAATATTTTCCCTTGAGGAAAACATGCTGACTATGCCCTGTGTTATCATGTGCCTCCAAGTACCTCAAAACAACATCCTCAACAATCGACTCCAGTATCTTCCCAACCACTGAGATCAAACTAACTGGCCTATAATTTCCTTTCTTCTGCCTCTCTCCCTTCTTGAAGAGTGGAGTAACATTTGCAATTTTCCAGTCTTCCAAAACCATTCCAGAATCCAGTAATTCTTGAATGATCATTACTAATGCCTTCACAATCTCTTCAGCCACCTCTTTCAGAGCCCCATGGTGTACACCATCTGCTCCAGGTGACTTATCTACCTTCAGACCAAAGTTTGGGCTGAGAATTAACTAGTTAACCTAGTGTTACTTATGACTAGTTCAAGTGTTGTATCACCTCATCCTGTCACTTCAGTCTCGTCATTCGTCGGCATCAAACACTGACAAACTGGAAGATACCTCACCATGGAGACATGAAAGTCTGCGGATGTCTCATCTTGTTGGCTTTCTCAGGCTCAGTATTCATAGCATCCCTTCCGGTTCTGTATATAATGAACAGCTGGACACACTCTACGATTCTACAGGGGTGTGTAACCAGTGTTACATCAGTTATCAGGGAGCACTTCCTTGATCACTGCATGTGTCATTCTGTCAATGTCATTCCATCAGTGGTCTTGCTCAGAAACCTTGCTCGACAGCTGTTGTCATGCTAAACTGATGAAGTCTGACGCTCAGCTTCCTAAACTCCAAGACAATCAATTGTCAGCTCAGTAGGCGTGTTTCACTGTCTGTGATGTTACCACTGATGTACCTTTGCATAAGAATTTTAGGACTCTAATGCACTATGCAGCTATACAAAGTTTACTAGTTGACTTTTGTTTATAAATATAGCATGCTTTGCTATATGATTTTTGTTTGGAAAGTTTATTCTGTGGTGTACTTTTTTTGCATTTCAACATTGTGTGTGGTGAGCATCAGAAGGAAGATTGAACTGTTGATAATTGTGAAAGTAAAGGATAAGAAAGAAATGAATCAAGATGCAAATGTGGAAATCCGTAGGTTTCAGAAAACATGGCAATAATTTTAACGCTATAAAAAAATTTTTTGTCATTCTCATAGAAAATTACAGCACAGAAACAGGGCCTTTGGCCCATCTAGTCCATGCCAAGCCATTTAAACTACCTACTCCATCAAACTGTTCCTGAGACCATAGTCCTCCATAACTCGCTATTCACGCACCTGTCCAAACTTCTCATAAACATTGAAATTGAGCTTGTATGCACCACTTGCACTAGAAACTCATTCCACCCTCTCACAACCCTCTGAGTGAAGAAGTTTCACCTCATGTTCCCCTTAAACTTCTCACCTTTCACCCTTAACCCATGACATCTGGTTGTAGTCCCACTCAACCCTGGTGGAAAAAGCTTTCTGGGCTACTTTCGATGAAACTATAGCTATCATCTGATATGTGCCAAATGAGCATGAATCTAGGCTGAAACCAGCTTTTGTGTTACAAATAAAATAATATTTAAAAATTACCAGTATTTAGACTGCCATCACATTACCACTCTCATGCCATCATTTCAGCTTGCAGATCAGATTCTTCTAGTGGTATCTTAAATCATTTTCTGTCCAGACAACAGCTAGGAAATAAAGACTATATCAGATGAGAGCAACACACATAAAAGTTGCTGGTGAACGCAGCAGGTCAGGCTGCATCTCTAGGAAGAGGTACAGTCGACATTTCGGGCCAAGGCCCTTCATCAGGTCTAATTGAAAGAAAAGCTAGTAAGAGGTTTGAAAGTGGGAGGGGGAGGGGGAGATCCGAAATGATGGGAGGAGACCAGATGAAAAATGGCAATCAAGTGATAATCATAAACTATAGAGCACAACACCAAAGGTTCACTAAATTATTGGCTATCCAGATATTGTATTAAAATTTCCCCTATAGTTCTTTACCAAACTTATTAATTTGTAGCAAATCCCTACCTATTGCAAATTAACAAATTAAAATAACTATGTTTAGGGTAAATATTAGTATCACAGAAAGTTGCTGAAAGCAGAGGTAACTGTTTGAATTATGGAGAACATAATTACTCCCTTATACAACTTAGAAGGAGGTGTTCACAGCCAGTCAAGTCCATGCTGGCTCAGTAAACAATCCTATTCATTTTATTTCCCCCTTGTAAATATTCTCCCAGCATTCTCATCAACTGCTCCCAGACTCTGCTACTCACAATTTATACCATAATTAACCTATTAACCTGGATGCCTTTGGAATGTGGGAGGAAACAGGAACACCCGAGGAAAGCCCAAGCAGTTACAAAGAGACCAGGACACGAGGTGGCAGCCCTACTATGTTATCCACCACTGCCATTAGGGTGGTTTAGTGACTCATTCAGAACAATTAGATGCAGAATACAGGTTTATATCTTCTGCATCCTTGTTTGCCTTGAGGTAAACATTCACACGTTTGCTTAACTTTACAAGTGCAAAGCAGTTTTCCACAACAAAACCACCAACTTTTCCTCATTTTAACCAGGCCAGTCTGAAAAAAAATCACTAAGCAATTACCATCAACAGATCACTTGCAATACTAGAGGAAATAACAGACTGGACTATTGCTACACCACCATCAATAATGCCTACCATGCTATTGCATGCCCTCACTTCAGGAAGTCTGATCACCTGGCTGTACTTCTACTCCCTGAGTATAGTCAGAGACTGAAGACCGCAGCACCAGTAGTGAGGACCAAGAAGGTATGGACAAGGGAAGCACAGGAGCACCTGCAGGACTGCCTTGATCAGGGATTCGTCTTTGAATCTGGATGAGTATGCTGCAGTTGTTACCAACTTCATTAAAAGCAGTCTGGATGACTGTGTACCTACAAAGACTTACTGTACATTCCCAAACCAAAAGCCGTGGATGAACCAGGAAGTAAGCCGTCTGCTGAAGGCTAGATCTGTGGCATTCAAGTCTGGCAACCCAGGACTGTACCAGAAAACCAGGTATGATTTGCGGAGGGCTATTTCAAGGGCAAAGAGAAAAATGTCGATTGAGGTTGGAGGTGACATCGGGTGCATGACAACTCTGGCAGGGTTTGCAAGACATTACTTCATACAAAGCAAAACCCAATAGCATGAATGGCAGTGATGAACTCAAAGCACTTTAATGCCTACTTTGAAAGGGAGACTACAACTACAGCTGTGAAGATCCCTACTGCACCTGATGACCTTCGTGATCTCCGTCTCAGTGGCCGATGTTAGACTGTAGAGAGGAAACCCTCACAAGGTGGAAGGTCCCAATGGAGTACCTGGTAAGGCTCTGAAAATGTGTGGGCAACCAACTGGCAGGAGTATTCAAGGACATTTTCAACCTCTCACTACCATGGACGGAAGTTCCCACTTGCTTCAAAAAGGCAACAATTATACCAGTGCCTAAGAAGAATAATGTGGGCTGCCTTAATGACTATCACCATGTAGCACTCACATCTACAGTGATGAAATGCTTTGAGAGGTTGGTCATGACTAGACTGAACTCCTCCCTCAGCCAGGACCTGGACCCATTGCAATTTGCCTATTGCACAATAGGTCAACAGCAGATGCAATCCCAATGGCTCTTTATATGGCTTTAGACCACCTGGACAACACAAATACCTATGTCAGGATGCTGTTCATCGACCTTAGCTCAGCATTTAACACCATCATTCCCACAATCCCAATTGAGAAGTTTCAGAACCTGGGCCTCTGTACCTCCCTCTGCAATTGGATCCTCAACTTCCTAATTGGAAGACCACAGTCTGTGCCGATTGGTGATAACATCTCCTCCTCACTGACGATCAACACTGGTGCACCTCAGCGGTGTGTGCTTAGCCCACTGCTCTACTCTCTATATATACACATGACTGTGTGGCTAGGCATAGTTCAAATACCATCTATAAATTTGCTGATGATACAACCATTGTTGGTCAAATCTCAGATGGTGACGAAAGGGCATACAGGAGTGAGATATGCCAACTAGTGGAGTGGTGTCACAGCAACAACCTGGCACTCAACGTCAGTAAGACGAAAGAGATGATTGTAGGCTTCCAGAAGGGTAAGACGAAGGAACACATGCCAATCCTCAGAGGGATCAGAAATGGAGAGAGTGAGCAGTTTCAAGTTCCTGGGTGTCAAGATCTCCGAAGATCTAACCTGGTCCCAACATATCAATGCAGTTATAAAGAAGGCAAGACAGCAGCTATACATCATTAGGAGTTTAAAGAGATTTGGTATGTCAACAAATACACTCAAAAACTTCTATAGATGTACCATGGAGATCATTCTGACAGGCTGCATCACTGTCTGGCATGGCGGGTCTACTGCACAGGACCGAAAGAAGCTGCAGAGGGTTGTAAATTTAGGCAGCTCCATCTTGGGTACTAGACTACAAAGTACCCAGGAGATCTTCAAAGAGCAGCATCTCAGAAAGGCCACATTCATTATTAAGGACCTCCAGCACCCAGGGCATGCCCTTTTCTCACTGTTACCATCAGGTAGGAGATACAGAAGCCTGAAGGCACACATTCAGTGATTCAGGAACAGCTTCTTCCCCTCTGCCATCCAATTCCTAAATGGACATTGAACCCTTGGACACTATCTCACTTTTTTAATATATTGTATTTCTGTTTTTTGTACGATTTTTAATCTATTCAGTATACGTATACTGTAATTGGTTGATTTATTATTATTTTATTTTGTGTTTTTTTTCTATGTTATGTATTGCATTGAACTGTTGCTGCTAAGTTAACAAATTTCATGTCATATGCCAGTGATAATAAACCTGATTCTGATTCCTGAATCTAGGATTGATTTACTGAGATCTATTTCCCCAGCAGAAGACAGGAAATCAGGTATGGAGCCATTTGGTGAATACCCTCTCAAAATACCAGCATGAAGTTGATACCAGAGGTAAAGGCTATGCAATAAGACAGCCAATGTGAATAATAAATTGAAATGTTCTCACCTATAACATCTATTTGTATTCATTCCACAGCCATGTAATTAGACAAGGTGGTGAAGAAGGTGTGTGGCATTCTGGCCATCAGTCAGGGCATCAAGTTTAGGAGTAGAGACATTATGTTGCAGTTGTACAAGACAGTACAGACTGCACTTGGGAGTATTCTGTACATTTTCGTCACCCTCTTACAGGAAATACATTGTCAAGCTGGAGAGGGTGCAGAACAGATTTACGAGGATGCTACCTGGACTAGAGAGTCTGAGTTATTGAAAGAGGTTGGCCACACTGAATTTTTATTCTTTGGAGTGTAGGAAAATGAGGGATGATCTCAAAGAAATTTGTATCATGAGGGTATGGATAAGGTACAAAGCCATAGTCATTTAATCAGGTCTGGGGAGTCCAGAACTAGAGGGCACAGATACCAGATAAGAGAGGAGAGATTTAAGAGAACTGAGAGGGAACTTCTTTTTACACAGAGGGCAGTGAATACTTCAAATGAGTTCCCAGTAGAAGCGGTCAAAGCGAGTACAATTACAACATTTGAGAGGCATTTGGATAAGTTCATGGAGGGGACTAGCTTAGAGGGTTATGGGTTGAATGCAGACAAATGGTATCAATGTGGACCCATTGGGCTGAAGTCGTGTGGGCGTGTGGCTTATTTGCCAGTTGAAAGCTACTTTCACTGTGTCAGCCGTTGATTGGTCCGTTTGAAATCTGTAGCAGCTTTTTCCCCAATTGGTTGCCTTGTGTACAATAGCTCTGGTGTCCTGTTTCAGATATCCAGGGTATAAAGAATAGCACGTGCGAGAGGCTCTCTTTCTTCCCTTTGTCTCCAGGGCACGCTTCCCTGAACCATTGAGAAGGTATGCTCCACATGCACTTTTAGCCAAGTATCTGCTTGTTAACTACTTAGTTTTATAGTTCGTTACTTGAAGGGACCTAAATGTTCTGTTGAATTCTTACTGTTTGCAAATAAACGCTTATTCATAGTCAGTGTTTTCACTCTCACTAAACCCATGAACCTGCTTCAACATTACAGCTTGTTTCTGTGCTGCATTAATCTACACAATTCCACTTATGTTAAGACACCCAATTAAAAGTTGTGCAAAATACTCAAATTAAATCATTTAAAAAATAAAAAGATTCTTACAATGAACCTTCATTTTGGAAGTTTTTGTTGTAGCCTTGAATCTCAGCATAATGTTAATGCTCAGCTTGAGGTTTTATGTTCCCCACCCAAATGATCTTGCCCTTCAATTCACCATATCAACATTATTTCCTTTTATAAATACCTTGTGGTATTTGGAAGAACAAAGTATTGAAACAACTTATTTTATGCTACAGGAAACTGTGTAACAATGTAACTCCACTTTGCCACCAATCCATCATGACTGATGGCCCAACTCACCTAACCACAAGAAAAGGACTGATTGAAGCATTCAATAAACAGCACCACTCCTGTGTTCAAGGTTTAGAATTACAGAATCATTCTTTGTACAGCAATCTTGACAATCCTATTTCTACATTCATGCCCTGCAGCCCTTCAAAGTATCTTGCCTTAAGTGCCTCACCATTTCCCTTCTTGAAACACTGAGAGACTGCTTGCATTAGCAGTGGGTTCCTGATGACAGCCAGCCTTTCTGAATTGAATTGACTTTATTACTTACATCCTTCAAATACATGAGAAGTAAAAATCTTTACTTTACATCTCCATCTAAATGGGCAATGTGCAATTTATAGTAATTTATAATAAATAATGTACAACAGGTAAGCAGTGTGATGGCCTGGTGGAAGAAGCTGTCCTGGAGCCTTTATGCTATGATACCGTTTCCCTCTTTTTTCCTGCTAGAATCGTACAGCACAGAGACTTCCAGCCCATTGTACTATTCTACACTAATCCTACTTCACTGCATTTGGGTCTGTAGCCTTCTATAACTCGGTGATTCAAATATTTGTCTAGAAATAACAGACTCTAACCAGCCACTGTGTGAAATATATGTCTTCGGAATCCTTCTAAACCTCCTACCTTTCACTTTAAACCTACATTCTCTTTCCTTAGACACCCATACCAAAGGAAAAACAGAATATTACCTACACTATCTTTCCCTCTTCTTAATTTTACACCTTGTCAAGTCACCCCTCAGTTCCTCCACTCTGAGGAAAACAAACCCAGCTCATCCAATCTCTCCTTATAACAGAAATGCACCAATCTTGGTACAACGTGATGAATCGCCCCTGTAGCACCTCCCGCACAATCGTGTCCTTCCTATAGGATGGAGACCAGTTTGGAAGGAAACGCAAGCTAAGTATCAGCACATGAGAGTGTCCAATACATGTTCCTAACCAGATAATCTCAAAGAGTTTCTGGTGAGCTTTATTGATATAAATTTTGTCCTCTATTTTATTTTGTGCTTTGGACTACGGTGGGATTTGAACCCACAATCTTTGGCATTGGAAAATGGTACCCTCTCATCCATAACTGATACCCTGTTATTAAACGATATACTAATTTAATCTCCTTGCACTGTGTGTTATTAAAGATTTGTAAGAAATGTAATCTTGTTTCCATCCCTCAATCTGTCAAGCTAGTGATCATTTTGATTCTCATTGGATTTTTTTGATAAATTGGCCAATGTGATACAACAAGTGAGCAGCCAGTTGTCTTGGTACATGTTGGTACCAATGACATAGATAGGACAAAGGAGGAGGTCCTGAAGAGAGATTTCCAGGAGTTAGGAAGGAAGCTGAGAAGCAGGACCTCCAGGGTAGTAATCCCGGGATTGCTACCTGTGCCACGTGCTAGCGAGAGCAAGAGTCGTTGGATCAGGTAGATGAATGCCTGGCTGGGAGACTGGTGTAGCGGGCAGGGCTTCAGATTCTTGGATAATTGGGATCTCTTCTGGGGGAAGTATGACCTGTTCAAAAAGGACAGGTTTCACCTGAACCCGAAGAGGACCAATATCCTGGCGGGAAAGTTTAACAGAGCTGTTAGGGAGGGTTTAAACTAATTTGGCAGGGGGATGAGAACCGGAATGATAGAGCGGAGGAAGGGGAAAACAGAAATAAATCTAAGATAGTGAGCAGTAAAGATGTCAGGAAAGACAGGCAGGTGATGGGGCAAATGTGTAGCCATTGGGATGAGTTGAAGTGCAATAAAGTTGCAGTGAAATCAAAGCAAAAAGTATCAAATACTGGTCTTAAGGTGTTGTACTTAAATGCACGCAGCATAAGGAATAAGGTGTATGATCTTGTTGTACAGCTACAGATTGGCAGGTATGATATTGTGGCCATCACTGAGAGCTGGCTAAAGGATGCATGTCTCTGGGAGCTGAACATCCAAGGATACACGGTGTATCAGAAGGATAGGAAGGTAGGCAGAGGGGGAGGCGTGGCTTTATTGGTAAGAAATGATATTAAATCATTAGAAAGAAGTGATATAGGATCGGAAGGTGTAGAATCTTTATGGGTTGAGCTAAGGAATAGCAGGGGTAAAAGGACGCTGATGGCAGTTATATACAGGCCTCCAAACAGCTGCAGGGATGCGGACTACAAATTACAACTGGAAATAGAAAAGGCTTGTCAGAAGGGCAGGGTGATGATAAATTGTTGGGGATTTTAACATGCGAGTAGATTGGAAAAATCAGGTCGGCACTGGATCTCAAGAGAGAGAATTTGTAGAATGTCTGCGAGATGGCTTTTTAGAACAGCTTGTTGTTGAGCCCGCTAGGGGATCGGCTGTACTGGATTGGGTATTGTGTAATGAACCGGAGGTGATTGGAGAGATTGAGGTGAAGGAACCCTTAGGAGACAGTGATCATAACATGATTGAGTTCACTGTGAAATTAGAAAAAGAGAAGCCGAAATCTGATGTGTCGGTGTTTCAGTGGAGTAAAGGAAATTACAGTGGCATGAGAGAGGAACTGGCCAAAGTTGACTGGAAAGAGACACTGGCGGGAAAGACGGCAGAGCAGCAGTGGCTGGAGTTTATGCGAAAAATGAGGAATGTGCAAGACAGGTATATTCCAAAAAAGAAGAAATTTTCGAGTGGAAAAAGGATGCAACCGTGAGAAGTCAAAGCCAAAGTTAAAGCAAAGGAGAGGGCATACAAAGAAGCAAAAATTAGTGGGAAGACAGAGGATTGGGAAGTTTTTAAAACCTTACAAAAGGAAACCAAGGAGGACATTAAGAGAGAAAAGATTAACTATGAAAGGAAACTAGCAAATAATATCGAAGAGGATACTAAAAGCTTTTTCAAGTATATAAAGAGTAAAAGACAGGTGAGAGTAGATATAGGACCGATAGAAAATGATTCTGGAGAAATTGTAATGGGAGATGAGGAGATGGCAGAGGAAATGAACAAGTATTTTGCATCAGTCTTCACTGAGGAAGACAGCAGGATACCGGACACTCAAGGGTGGCAGGGAAGAGAAGTGTGCGCAGTCACAATTACGACAGAGAAAGTACTCAGGAAGCTGAATAGGCTAAAGGTAGATAAATCTCCTGGACCAGATGGAATGCACCCTCGTGTTCTGAAGGAAGTAGCTGTGGAGATTGCAGAGGCATTAGCGATGATCTTTCAAAAGTCGATAGATTCTGGCATGGTTCCGGAAGACTGGAAGAATGCAAATGTCACTCCGCTATTTAAGAAGGGGGCAAGGAAGCAAGAAGGAAATTATAGACCTGTTAGCTTGACGTCGGTGGTTGGGAAGTTGTTGGAGTCGATTGTCAAGGATGAGGTTACAGAGTACCTGGAGGCATATGACAAGATAGGCAGAACTCAGCATGGATTCCTTAAAGGAAAGTCCTGCCTGACAAACCTATTACAATTTTTTGAGGAAATTACCAGTAGGCTAGACAAGGGAGATGCAGTGGATGTTGTATATTTGGATTTTCAGAAGGCCTTTGACAAGGTGCCACACATGAGGCTACTTAACAAGATAAGAGCCCATGGAATTACAGGAAAGTTACATACGTGGATAGAGCATTGGCTGATTGGCAGGAAACAGAGAGTGGGAATAAAGGGATCCTATTCTGTTTGGCTGCCTGTTACCAGTGGTGTTCCACAGGGATCAGTGTTGGGGCCGCTTCTTTTTACATTGTACATCAACGATCTGGATTATGGAATAGATGGCTTTGTGGCTAAGTTTGCTGACAATACGAAGATAAGTGGAGGGGCCGGGCCGGTAGTGCTGAGGAAACGGAGAGTCTGCAGAGAGACTTGGATGGATTGGAAGAATGGGCAAAAAAGTGGCAAATGAAATACAATGTTGGAAAGTGTATGGTTATGCACTTTGACAGAAAAAATAAACGGGCAGACTATTATTTAAATGGGGAAAGAATTCAAAGTTCTGAGATGCAACGGGACTTGGGAGTCCTCGTACAGGATTCCCTTAAAGTTAACCTCCAGGTTGAGTCAGTAGTGAAGAAGGCGAATGCAATGTTGGCATTCATTTCTAGAGGAATAGAGTATAGGAGCAGGGATGTGATGTTGAGGCTCTATAAGGCGCTGGTGAGACCTCACTTGGAGTACTGTGGGCAGTTTTGGTCTCCTTATTTAAGAAAGGATGTGCTGACGTTGGAGAGGGTACAGAGAAGATTCACGAGAATGATTCCGGGAATGAGAGGGTTAACATATGAGGAACATTTGTCTGCTCTTGGACTGTATTCCTTGGAGTTTAGAAGAATGAGGGGAGACCTCATAGAAACATTTTGAATGTTAAAAGGCATGGACAGAGTGGATGTGGCAAAGTTGTTTCCCATGATGGGGGAGTCTAGTACGAGAGGGCATGACTTCAGGATTGAAGGGTGCCCTTTCAGAACAGAAATGCGAAGAAATTTTTTTAGTCAGAGGGTGGTGAATCTATGGAATTTGTTGCCACGGGCAGCAGTGGAGGCCAAGTCATTGGGTGTATTTAAGGCAGAGATTGATAGGTATCTGAGTAGCCAGGGCATCAAAGGTTATGGTGAGAAGGCGGGGCAGTGGGACTAAACAGGATAAAATGGATCAGCTCATGATAAAATGGCGGAGCAGACCCGATGGGCCGAATGGCCTACTTCTGCTCCTTTGTCTTATGGTCTAATGGTCTTATGATCTAACAAGAGAATAAAGCTCTCTTTTCATAGTGGTGTCAATGAACGATCAAGACCTACAATGAAGGGCAACAATAAGGTTAACAGTCTGATTAAACTTTGTATGAATTAAAACGCCACGGCAACGTAGCGATTGGCACAACACTATTACAGCTTGGGGTGTTAGAGTTGAGAGTTCAATTTCAGTATCCTCTGTAAGAAGGTTTGTTTGTTCTTCCCATGTGCCTGTATATTTTGTCCCACAGTCCTAAGATGTATTGTTTAGTAGGTTAATTGATCTTTGTAAATTGTCTTATGATTAGGCTATGGTTAAAAAGGTGGGTTGCTGGGTGGTAACACTTGTTGGGCTGGAGGGGACTGTTCTGTGCTGTATCTCTAAATATATAAAAAAAAATTAAACATAATTGCTACAATGCAAAGTTGAGCTCAAAAGTCAGTTACTTCGACATTTTAAGGCCAGACACTATACATTTATTTAGAGCCTTTGATGTAGTAGAACTTCTAGGTGCTTCTCAAGAGCATTAGCAAGCAAAGAACTCTGCTCTACAGAGATATTAGAATAGGAAACTTGATTGATGTGATATATATAAATGATGAAAATATAGGTAGATTGGTTAGTAAGTTTGTAGACAGTATGAAGATTTGTGGTGTTGTGGACAGCATAGAGGGCTATCAAAGTATAAAGCAGGATATAAATCAGTTACGGTTTTGGGACGAGAAAAGGTAGATGAAGTTTAATTCAAGCAAGTATGATAGTTTGGACTCTGAAAAATCAAATATAAGGGGAAAGTGTACAGAAAACGATAAGACCCTTAACAGTACTAAGTATGAATGGATCTTGTGGTTTAAGTCCATAGCTCCCTGAAAGTAGTCACAATGAGATAGAGTGGTAAAGAAAGGATATGGCATGCTTGCCTTCACAGGATGGGGCACTGAGTACAAGAGTAAGAAAGTCACGTTGCAGCTACACAAAACATTGGTTAGACCATTGAAGTATTGTGTGTAACTCTGGTGGCCACACTACAAGAAGGATGTACAAGCTTTGGAAAGGGTACAGAAGAGGTCTATCAGGATACTGCCTTCATTAAAGGGTATGAGCTATAAGGTGAGGTTGAACAAAATTGTCTTCTCTGGAGCATCCGAGGCTATGGGTAGACCTGATAGAATTTTTAAAAATTATGAGAGCAGTAGATAGTGTAGACAGTCAGAATCTTTTTCCTAGGTGAGAAATGTCAAATATTAGAGGACATGAATTTAAGGCAGAGGCAGATGTTTGAAAAGAATGTTTGGCTTTTATCTTTGTGTACACAGAGAGTGCATGATGCCTAGAATTGGATGCAAGGGCAGTGGAAGCAGATACAACAGTGGTATTTAAGAGGCTTTTAGACAGACAAATTAATACATAGTGAATGAAAGGATATGGATCCTGAACGGGCAGAAGGGATTTAGTTTAGCATTGTGTTCAGTGCAGATGTCATGTGCTATATAGTGCTATGAGGTGGACTGAAGAGAGCATTTTAAAGGGTGGAGAAATTAAATGTTCAAAATGGAATTTTGGAACTTAGAACATCAGGGGAACAAAAAGTGATGAAAGGAGAGGCTCTAGTTGCTGGAATATGAAGTTCCTGGGGGGGGGGGGTTACAGACGGGAAAAGGTTAGATAGATGAAATGGGTAAAGAAAATGTGGTACTGCTGGAACACAGCAGGAAGAATTAACAGTAGGTGATAGTCAATGTTCCCTCAAATCTGAACAGGTGTGTGGTTGCACAGTAACTGAAAAGCCTTTGCTGCTGTGCAGCTGGTATTTTCTTTTATATAATGTTAATATAATTTTGTAATCTGTGTAAATATAATTGTGAAATATCCTGCAATTATGTATTACTGAATAAAATCTGTAAATTTTCTAAATAATAAATGTATCACAACCTTTACTTTGAAACATTTTAGAGCTTCAGTGCATTTACTTTGTCAGTGTTTCAAGTTACAACACTGTTACAAATTTCAACAATAAACACAGAATGGAAGTCGGTATCTCACTGGTATAAACCACCAGCCCACTGAATACCAATACCATCTAGTCAAAACATTTTACTTTTTCCATTGCTCCTGTCAGTTGTTTTGTCTGCCTGACATCATTTATGAAAAAGTTTACGAAACGTGACAGATTTTCTTTGTTGCACTGTATTTTATTATACTCTTCAATGAATAAATAAATTAAAAGTATGTGATTTTTCAGTTTTCATTCTAAATATTCATAGTATGCATGTTACAAAACAAAATTTAAAGTGTCGTGCAGTTTTCAGGCTGTGTAAAAAAATTCCTGCTCAGATCAATGCTTGGTCCGCACAGCTTTAAAAAAAATTAGAGAACGTTGGAAGTGCAGCAGTAGGAAGGACACCACTGCAGTCGATTCTCTCAGTTTAACTGGATATGTATTAATGAAATTAAGGTAAAAAGAGATTGTTGAAATCAGTTTTGTGACAAAGTACACTAGCTGTGGGGAGGTGACATTTCATCTTTGGTAGACTGCATTTTGAAAAATAAATTAAAATTGTAAATCTTCAAATTATTTCTATTGGGAAAAAGACTCAAAAATGATAATGGCCTTTATCTGTGTCACAAGAACATATGAGCAATAATAAGAAAATATGTCTGTTCTGCCATTTGACCATGACTGATTTATTTTCCCTCTCAACCCCATTGTTCTGCCTTCCCCCCTTATCTTTGACAGCCTTACTAATCGAGAACCTATCAACTTCCACTCGAAATATACCTGATAACTTGGCCTCCACAGCCATCTGTGGCAACAAATTTTACAGATAACCCACGCTCTGGCTAAATAAATTCCTCCTCATCTCTGTTCTAATGGGATATCCCTCTATCCTGAGGCTGTACCCTCGGGTCATTGCCTCTCCCACTATTTGAAACATTCTCTCCATGTCCACTCTATCAAGGCCTTTCAATATTCAGTTGGTTTCCCCTCACTCTTGTAAACTCCAGCAAGTACACACGCATAGCCATCAAACAGTCCTCTGATTTTAACCCTTTCTCAAAAAGAATGCTAACATTACATGTGTCTTCCTAACCACCAATTTAACCTGTAAGTTAACTTTTAGGGAATCTTGCACTTGGACACCCAAATCCATTTGCACCTATAATTTCTGAATTTACTCCCTATTAAAAAGAAGTCTACACCTTTATTCCTTCTGCTGAAGCTCATGAAAATATACTTCCCTGAACTGTATTCCATCTGCCACTTCTTTGCCCATTCTCCTAAACTATCCAAGTCCTTCTGTAGGCTTCCTGCTTCCTCAGCACTACCTGCCCCTCCACCTACGTTTGTATGATCTGCAAACTTGGACAACAAAGCCACCGATTTAGTCATGGGGTAAGTTTGACCTGAATGAAGATATTAAACAAGCAATGGGAATGAGGGGTGCAACAATAATTGAAGGACTGCATTTTATGAAATGATCAAAGATACCAGTAATACACAATCAACATTGTTTCTGAATATCCAATTTTCCTAACATGGATTGTGAATTTTTGTGGTCAGATTGCAGAGAAAGATGATTAAAAGATACTTAATTTTTATAGCACTAAATCCAGAATTGGTGGGATCAAGCAGAAACTACTCAAAAAAGCCATCTCGTAGGTATTCTATGTATACATAGAAACATAGAAAATAGGTGCAGGAGTAGGCCATTCGGCCCTTCGAGCCTGCACCACCATTTATTATGATCATGGCTGATCATCCAACTCAGAACACCACCCCAGCCTTCCCTCCATACCCCCTGACCCCCGTAGCCACAAGGGCCATATCTAACTCCTTCCTTTGAGATCCAGTATCAACCTGCTTTTTCCCAATCTCCCTGCAAATTGAAATCCCCTATAACCATCGCAACATTGCCCATTTTACATTTTTTTGCTATTTCCTATTGTAATTTGTACCCCACATCCTGGCTACTGTTTGGAGGCCTGGATATAATTCCCATCAGGATATTTTTACCCCTTGCAGTTTCTTAACTCTGCCCACAAGGATTTTACGTCCTTTGATTCTATGTCACTTCATTTAAGGATCTGATTCCTTTTTTTTTAAAACCAACCCTATCCCCTATCCTATTTCTACCCTATCCCCTCTGCCCTGTATTTTCAATAGGATGTGTATCCTTGGATGTTTAGCTCCCAGCTATGATCCTTCAACCACAATTCAGTGATGGTCACATCATGCTTTCCAATCTCTAGCTGCACTACAAGTTCATCTACCTTATTTTGTTTACCGTGTACATTCAAATATAACACCTTCAGTTCTAAATTCACCACTCTGCAACTCAATTTTGTCTCCATGCTTCTTGAAGTTAAATTTGTATGCCTTTGTAAACTTTGTCTTACTCTTCATTCTGGAGACTTCAGTAACCTCTCCTGCACTCTACTTCCCTTTTACTTTATCCATTCTTTCCTAAGTTGTTGACCCCCCCACCACAACAATTTAGTTGAAAGTTCTATCCACAGCCCTAGTTATAGATTCACAAGGACTCCAGTCCCAGCATGGTTCAGATGGAGCCCATCCCATTGGAACAGCTCCCTCCTTCCCAAATATGAGTTTAATATCCCACAAATTCAAACTACTTACCCCACACCAATCTTTCAGCTACACATTTGGTTCCCTGATCTTATTAACTTGGTGCCGATTTGCATGTGGCTTAAGTAACAACACAGAGATTATTACCTTTCTGTTCTGCATTTTAATTTAGTCCCTAGCTGCTCGAATTCCCTCAGCAGAACCTCCTTCCTTGTTCTTCTAATGTTGTCGTTACCAATCTGGACAACAACAACTGAATCTTTCCCTTCCACTCCAAATTCCTCTGAAGATGAGATGTCCCAAATCCAGTCAACACAGCTTTCAGGACTTATGAACCTTGCAACAGAGAATTATGACAATACCCTTGACTATGCTATGCCCAATCGTGATCATATTTCTCTTCACTCCCCCTTCTTGAATGGCTTCCTGAACCACAGTACCAGAGTTTGGTCAATCATCTTTACTACAGTTTCAGTTAACTACAAGTACATGGCATCATTCATGTGAATAGGTAAGAGGAAACTGTTTCAAACAGCTATGAAAAGAACTAAGATGAATTTAAATTACATTGATCATACTTTGGAAACAGTGGGGTAAAATGTAAAGGAACAGCTGTGTATGATTCTCATGATGCTTTGCTTTTGCTGATTTCTCTCCTGAGGTTTCCATAATTCCTTATGATATAGGAGGAGGTTTAGCCCATCAAGTTTATGCTGCCTCATGGAGCAAGCAATGTAACCCGATTCCCCCACTAGTTATCCCTGTAATTATCCTTGTAAACCTATTCACACCTTGGACTAGTTACCAAATTTCTTCTGCATGATAATTCCATGCAAACTGTATTGAAAATCTCATTTGGCTCCAGAGTGTATTGCACCAACATCAAAGCATTGTGCTGCTGAGTATGTTCTCATTATTCTGGGTTTCACTGATATTCCACCAGCCCACCCACCTAACAATTGCATGCAAGAGCCATTCACCTCTAACAAAAAAAAAGCGGTACTATAAACAACCATTTCCCTTCATAGGTGTCCATTGTTTGACATTAGTTCATGCCTTCTCATTATCATTTTCCAGAAACCAAGTAGAAAATGGGCAAAATATGGAAGTAGAGAACAATCATAATTTGTGCAGCTTAGATATAGAACAAATTACACTTGAACTACAAGGGGACCAATATCCTTTCAGGGAGGTTTGTTAGTGCTATTGGGGAGGCTTTAAACTAGATTTGCAGTGCCAGAGCTGACAGTGGAGCTGGGGTGAAAATAAATGATGTTAAAAGTTCAAGCAAAGCCACAAATAGAAAGGTTGTGAGTGGTGGTAAAAATCTTCTGAGGTGTATATATTTCAATGCTAGGAGTATTGCGGGGAAGGCAGACAAGTTGAGGGCGTGGATTGACACGTGGAATTATGACATTATAGCAATTAGCGAAACTTGGCTACAGGAGGGGCAAGACTGGCACCTTAATATTCCAGGGTTCCGATGTTTCAGATGTGATCCAGGCAGAGGAATGAAAGGTGGGGGAGTAGCATTGCTTGTTAGGGAAATTATTACAGCAGTGCTCAGGCAGGACAGATTAGAGGGCTTGTCTACTGAGTCCTTATGGGTGGAGCTGAGAAACAGGAAAGGTATGGCCACATTAGTGGGGTTGTATTATAGACCACCCAATAGTCAGCGAGAATTGGAGGAGCAAATCTGCAGAGAGATAGCAGGCAACTGCAGGAAACATAAAGTTGTAGTGGTAGGGGATTTTAATTTTCCATATATTGATTGGGACTCCCATACTGTTAGGGGTCTAGATGGGTTAGAGTTTGTAAAATGTGTTCAGGGAAGTTTTCTAAATCAATATATAGAGGTACCAACTAGAGGGGATGCAATATTGGATCTCCTGTTAGGAAACGAGTTAGGACAAGTGACGGAAGTGTGTGTAGGGGAGCACTTTGGTTCCAGTTAGCATAACACCATTAGTTTCAACTTGATCATGGACAAGGATAGATCTGGTCCTAGGGATGAAGTTCTAAACCGGAAGAAGGCCAAATTTGAAGAAATGAGAAAGGATCTAAAAAGCATTGACTGGAACAGGTTGTTCTCTGGCAAGGATGTGATCGGTAACTGGGAAGCCTTCAAAGGAGAAATTTTGAGAGTGCAGAGCTTGTATGTTCCTGTCAGGATTAAAGGCAAAGTGAATAGGAATAAGGAACCTTGGTTCTCAAGGGATATTGTAACTCTGATAAAGAAGAAGAGAGAGTTGTATGACATGTATAGGAAACGGAGTAAATAAGGTGCCTGAGGAGTATAAAAAGTGCAAGAAAACACTTAAGAAAGAAATCAGGAGGGCTAAAAGAAGACATGAGGTTGCTTGGCAGTCAAAGGGAAGGATAATCCAAAGAGCTTTTACATGTATATTAAGAGTAAAAGGATTGTAAGGGATAAAATTGGTCCTCTTGAAGATCAGGGTGGTCGGCTATGTGCGGAACCAAAAGAAATAGGGGAGATCTTAAATGGGTTTTTTGGTCCATATTTACTAAGGAAACTGGCATGAAGTCTATGGAATTAAGGGAAACAAGTAGTGAGATCATGGAAACTGTACAGATTGAAAAGGAGGAGGTGCTTGATATCTTGAGGCAAGTTAAAGTGGATAGGGTATTACAGGGTATTCCCTTGGACCTTGAAGGAGACTAGTGTTGAAATTGCAGGGGCCCTGGCAGATATATTTAAAATGTCGGTGTCTACGAGTGAGGTGCCGGAGGATTGGAGAGTGGCTCATGTTGTTCCACTGTTTAAAAAAGGATCAAAAAGTAATCCACGAAATTATAGGCTGGTAAGTTTGATGTCGGTAGTGGGTAAGTTATTGGAGGGAGTACTAAGAGACAGAATCTACAAGCATTTGGATAGACAGGGACTTATTAGGGAGAGTCAATATGGCTTTGTGCATGGTAGGTCATGCTTGACCAATCTATTGGAGTTTTTCGAGGAGGTTACCAGGAAAGTGGATGAAGGGAAGGCAGTGGATGTTGTCTACATGGACTTCAGTAAGGCCTTTGACAAGGTCCCGCGTGGGAGGTTAGTTAGGAAAATTCAGTCACTAGGTATAGGTGGAGAGGTGGTAAATTGGATTAGACATTGGCTCAATGGAAGAAGCCAAAGAGTGGTAGTAGAGAATTGCTTCTCAGAGTGGAGGCCTGTGACTAGTGGTGCGCCACAGGGATCAGTGCTGGGTCCATTGTTATTTGTCATCTATATCAATGATCTGGATGATAATGTGGTAAATTGGATCAGCAAATTTGCTGATGATACAAAGATTGGAGGTGCAGTGGACAGTGAAGAAGGTTTTCAGAGCCTGCAGAGGGACTTGGACCAGCTGGAAAAATGGGCTGAAAAATAGCAGATGGAGTTTACTATGGACAAGTGTGAGGTACTGCACTTGGAAGGACAAACCAAGGTAGAACATACAGGGTAAATGGTAAGGCACTGAGGAGTGCAGTACAACAGAGGGATCTGGGAGTACAGATATAAAATTCCCTAAAAGTGGTGTCATAGGTAGATAGGGTCGTAAAGAGAGCTTTTGGTACATTGGCCTTTATTAATCAAAGTATTGAGTATAAGAGCTGGAATGTTATGATGAGGTTGTATAAGGCATTGGTGAGGCCGAATCTGGAGTATTGTGTTCAGTTTTGGTCACCAAATTACAGGAAGGATAATAATAAGGTTGAAAGAGTGCAGAGAAGGTTTACAAGGATGTTGCCGGGATTTGAGAAACTCAGTTACAGAGAAAGGTGAATAGGTTAGGACTTTATTCCCTGGAGCGTAGAAGAATGAGGGAAGATTTAATAGAGGTATATAAAATTATGATGGGTATAGATAGAGTGAATGCAAGCAGGCTTTTTCCACTGAGGCATGGGGAGAAAAAAACCAGAGGACATGGGTTAAGGGTGAGGGGGGAAAAGTTTAAAGGGAACATTAGGGGGGGGCTTCTTCACACAGAGAGTGGTGGGAGTATGGAATGAACTGCCAGACGAGGTGGTAAATGCAGGTTCTTTTTTAACATTTAAGAATAAATTGGAGAGATACATGGATGGGAGGTGTATGGAGGGATATGGTCCGTGTGCAGGTCAGTGGGACTCGGCAGAAAATAGTTCGGCACAGTCAAGAAGGGCCAAAAGGCCTGTTTCTGTGCTGTAGTTTTTCTATGGTTTCTATGGTTTTTTTAAGTGGCACTCCAGTATCAACCCTATACAGAACATTTTTGGACTTACAAATTATTATTTTCCCTGCCTTCAGAGGTGGATATAGGCTACTGAGATCATAAACTGACACTCAAGGAACATTAGGTCAAAAGTTTACAGCTTTAAAACCCTTGAAGATCCAACAAATTCCATAATTCCTCCAAGTATAGGGACAGACTTGGCTGCTGGGACATATTCACAATAATGCTAATCTTCAGCAAAGGCGAGGCTATCAATCTTCCTCGTTGAGGATGTTTTGTAATACACAAGTCCTCAGTGTTCATACATTCCAAATTATGCAGCTTTTAAGTTGTACTCTGTCTAGGGAGAGCTTCATCTACAACATTTTACCATATGGTTGAGCTGTCTCCTTCAATCTCTCTTGTCTATGATACAAATGGAACATCTGCCAATGTGTAATACATTTTCTGCATCTCTGATTAAGGAAGATGTACAGAATGTGTGATGAGGAAGTTCCAGATGAAGTAATAGTCTTTCTATTTTACTGCCTTACTTTGCTAATAGACTGCTCCATATACTATACCTAGAAGTTTGGCACCAATTGGTATTCTGTGCAACCTTTGCTCATACCACTCAGATGGCCACCGACAGCCTCTTCCTTCCTTCATTACTGGCCAGTACATCTCTCCAGATCCTCACAACCCTAGTTGCACATCCAGGGAAGCATCACTAGACAATGTTGAAAGCAGTGTGCAAGAAAGCAAAAGCGGGGGGAAATGTACTGGGAGAGACCCAGTTCGATGCCCTTCAGACCAGGTCACTTGAAAATAAACTGGATATCCTGCGCCTGAGACTGAAATAGCGAGAGATGAAGAGCAACTGTGCACTCATTCTCACAGAAACATGGCTTCAGGACACCATCCAGCTCGAGGGTTTCAGCATGAGGATTCCAGGCGATCTCATAAGTTTTACATAAATAAGCACTGGTGTGTGAATGCTTTAGCAGTGGCATCCCACTGTTCACTAATGATTGAGTTCACTTCAGTACAGAGTGAGTTCCCTATAATTGTTTTGGTGTATATATCCACCCCCCCCCCACCATGCCACTAATGCCAGTGAGGTACTGCATGAGCTCTACAGTGCCATCAGTGACTTTCACCCTGATTGTTACAGGTGACTTTAACCATGTGAACCTCAAAACAGTCCTGTCTAAATTCCACCTGCATGTTAGTTTGCCACCAGAGCTGAAAGTACAGAGACCTGGTTTATACCAACATGCCAGGTGCATGTGAAGCAGATCCCCGACCCTACATTGGGCTCTCAGATCACTTATCCACTATGCTAATTCCAGCATACAAACCACTGATTAAAGGGGCCAAACCAGCACGAAAGATGGTGAAAACCTGGCTTGAGTGGGCAACCTCAGCATTACAGGACTGCTTTGAAAACACGAACTGCAGCATGTTCAGGGAGGCTGCTACCTATAGCAACCATGTTAACGTCAAAGAATATGTGGCTTCTGTGACCAGCTACATAGAGAAGTGCACTGAGGATGTTACCAACATGAAACACATCCCTGTGAGGGCAAATCAGAAGCCATGTCTTACTGCAGAGGTCCAGGCACGACTGAGGAATCACGACAATGCCTTTAGATGGGGGACGTGAAGGCACTTAGGGAAGCAAGAACTGCACTTTCCACGAAATAGGAGGAATCTCAGAGAATATACAACCATTTCTGTGATACCAGAGACACGAGGCGCTTATGGCAGGGAATTTAAAGGATTACAGACCACAAGTCTACCCTGCCCATCAGTGACCAGAACGTCTCCCTCCCCAACAAGCTAATTCTCTTTTACACCTGGTTTGACACACAAAACAAAGTGCTGGCAAGGAAGGCACCCCTCCCCCCAGGGGAGCAGACAGTCCATCTGCTGAAGCTGAGGTGAGGGAGACCCTGGTCAGGATCAACACATGCAAAGCTGTAGGGCCTGATAACATACTAGGTTGAATTCTGAAAGACTGTGCAGTCCTGACAGATATATTCAACATCTCTCTGGAACAGTCCATTGTCCCATCGGTTTTCAATGCAGCAACCACCATTCCAATGCCAAAGAAGACAATAGTAAACTGCCTAGCAACACACATCAAAGTTGCTGGTGAACGCAGCAGGCCAGGCAGCATCTCTAGGAAGACGTACAGTCGACGTTTTGGGCCAAGACCCTTCGTTAGGACTGGCGAAGTGTCTCGGCCCGAAACCTCGACTGTACCTCTTCCTAGAGATGCTGCCTGGCCTGCTGCGTTCACTAGCAACTTTGATGTGTGTTGCTTGAATTTCCAGCATCTGCAGAATTCCTCGAGTAAACCGCCTAAATGACTATCATCCAGTGGCATTAACATCAACCAATATGAAATGCTTTGAATGGCTGGTCATGGAATGCATTAAAACCTTTCTCCTGGCTACATCGGCCCATTTCCAGCTCATATAACCATATAACAATTACAGCACGGAAACAGGCGATCTCGGCCCTTCTAGTCCATGCCAAACTCTTACCCTATCCTATTGCCACTGACCTGCACTCAGCCCATAACCCTCCATTCCTTTCCTGTCCATATATCTATCCAATTTAACCTTAAACGACAACATAGAATGTTGTAGCTATTAGTGAAACGTGGTTGCAGGAGGGGTGTGATTGGCAACTAAATATTCCAAGATTTCGTTGCTTCAGTTGTGATGAAATAGGAGGGGGAAGAAGGGGAGGGGTTGCATTGCTTGTCAGGGATTATATAACAGCAGTGCTCTGGCAGGATAGATTAGTGGACTCATCTAGGGAGGCTATTTGGATGGAATTGAGGAATAGGAAAGGTGTTGTGACGCTTATAGGGGTGTATTATAGACCACCCAATGGAGACCAAGAACTGGAGGAGCAAATTTGTAAGGAGATAGCAGATATTTGTAGTAAGCACAAGGTTGTGATTGTGGGAGATTTTAATTTTCCACACATAGACTGGGAAGCCAATTCTGTAAAAGGGCTGGATGGTTTGGAGTTTGTAAAATGTGTGCAGGATAGTTTTTTGAAGCAATACATAGAGGTACCAACTAGAGAAGGGGCAGTGTTGGATCTCCTGTTAGGGAATGAGACAGGGCAGGTGACGGAGGTATTTGTTAGGTAGCACTTCAGGTCCAGTGATCACAATACAATTAGTTTCAGTGTAATTATGGAGAAGGATAGGACTGGACCTAGGATTGAGATTTTTGATTGGAGAAAGGCTAACTTTGAGGAGATGCGAAAGGATTTAGAAGGAGTGGATTGGGAAAATGTGTTTTATGGGAAGGGCGTAATAGAGAAATGGAGGTCATTTAAAGGTGAAATTTTGAGGGTTCAGAATCTTTATGTTCCTGTTAGGTTGAAAGGAAAGGTTAAAAGTTTGAGACAGCCATAGTTTTCAAGAGATATTAGAAACTTGGTTCAGAAAAAGAGAGAGATCTTCAATAAATATAGGCAGCTTGGAGTAAATGAGGTACTCGAGGAATATAAAGAATGTAAAAAGAATCTTAAGAAAGAAATTAGAAAAGCTAAAAGAAGATAAGAGGCTGCTTCGGCAAGTAAGGTGAAAATAAATCCAAAGGGTTTCTACAATTATGTTAGTGGCAAAAGGATAGTGAAGGATAAAATTGGTCCCTTAGAGAATCAGAGTGGACAGCTATGTGGGGAGCTCACTTATTGCTCAAATCGATCCACTGACAATGCTATAGTTTCTGCCCTCCATTCTGTCCTGTTCCACCTGGAAAATAGTCACATGTGCCCTGCAGATTTATAGACTTCAGATCAGCGTTTAACACCATCATACCCCAGAAACTGGTGGGGAAACTGTCCTCGCTGGGCCTCACTGCATTTCCCCCCCCCCACCCTTTAATTATGAAGTCATTCTATCTCATCCTGGATCACAACAAAAACATATGTTCATTCCTTCCTATTATCTAAAATACATTTAAAAGTTTGTGATAAACATGCATCCTATAACTGAAAAGGCAGGAGTCTGATCCTGGATATTATAAAAAGAGTCCCCATGAGGCACACAGAAATACTGTCTGCTTGATGGCATGTGATTCAGACCATATGCAGTGCTGTCTGACTCCAGGGTCTGCCACAGCTGGGTTTCTGTCTATGGCAGGATCACCCCGATTAATCCGGCAATGTCACACATGCTGCCTGACTGCAACTCATTCCAGCTGGCATGCTGGGGGTCATTGAAAATAATGATTGCTTCCAGTGAGTTCACTTATTCTGTTATTGTGCTCATTGTGCAATTTCAGCATGCCTTCTACGTATACATCTTAATTTTCTTGTTTACATTTTTATTTACCATTACTGCTGGCTGATGATCAATTCACACAATAATTCTGAAAAGCAATTAAATGTCGTGTAGCACTTGCAGTGCTACATCATCTTACTCGTTCATCCTGAGGATAAGTCTCATCATATTAGCTGCAATTTTCTGCTTTCAGATCAAATAAACATTATACAGTTTGAAATTGCAGTAGATATTCAAATTTATTAATAAATCCACAATCACAGCAGATATAATTGAGCTTAATTTTGGAAGTACATCCAGCAAAAAACACAACTATCTCCCACAATACAACTTAAATTAAAGGAAGTATCAGTTTCAAGCTTTCAGCATAATTGCCTAGGGATTGGATTTCACCCAATTTTGGCAAACTACATTTGACGCTAATGCCATACCACCACACCAGGAGTCAGTAATTTTTTTTTTAAATCTTGCTTTTTCCAATTTAAAAGTAGAAGCTAACTTAGAGAGCAGCTACTGCATGAACCCATATGCTGTTTCATTTGCACATTGCCCATTGGGAAAAAGGTTAATGTTGTTGAAGGTACTCTCCATTGCCAGCCACAAAGGCAATGGAACAGAAGAGCTATGGAACTATGCAATAAGGTCTCAATCAAGAGTATCTCATGCAGAGATGCTGCTACATTATCTTTCTAATCCTGCAATAGCGGCTGCTGGAGTCACTCAAAATAACCGGTGTATAGCATATCATATTTCTTGACACAGGGCAGTGATAATAAATCTGATTCTGATGTTCCAGTACAGTTTCTCTAATTTACAGTTGGGTCCCAACTATCTATACAATGCACACCTCCTCCCCTTTGTGATCTCCTGATCTAATTTCTGTTGGCAAGTCAGATATCCATATGACAATCTTGCCAATTGTTCAAAATAGAATGAAAAATGTCCTATGCATTAGGGCAACAAGGAGTGTGATATTCAATTTCTTCATGAAGAGAACGTCTGCCAGTAATGTGCACAAACACTTCAAAATCCTTTTAATGCATGACTTAAGTCTTTTAAAACATTATATGCAATTATTTCCCCTACTTCTATTTTCAGGCAAAGCATTTTCTGATATCAGAAGGTGGTCTCAGTATCTAAGAAGTGAAATGAATAGGTGTGCTCTGGTAGAGAGGATTCCATTGTCATGGCAAACCAAAGACTGAATACATTGCAACAAATTCCACTGCCTCAAAATAGAATCTGATCGATATGATGATGCAACAAGAGCCTTTTAGAATGGGAATTTTATTGTCCCAGGTACAGCAGTACAGTGAAAAACTTGTCTTGTTTACTGTTCATACAGATCAATTCACACAGTGTATCGAGGCAGTACAAGCTAAAACAATAACAGAGTGCAGAACAAAATGTAACAGCTGCAGAGAAAGTGCAGGTAAACAAAAATGTGCAACATCATAACAAGGTAGATAGATCAAGAGTGGATATTATGGTACTAGGGAAGGATTCAATAGTCTTATAACAGTGGGATAGAAGCTACTCTTGTGCCTGGTACACATGCCTTTGTATCTTCTGCAATGGAGAGGGGAGAATAGAGAATATCGAGGGTGATTGAGGTCTTTGATTATACTGGCTACTTTATTGAGGCAGTGAGAATAGAGAAAAGTCCAAGCAGGGGAGGATTGTCTCCCAGAGCTGCTGAGCCGTGTCCACAACTCTCTGCAGTTTCTTGCGATCATGGTACAGCACTTGCCACACCGAGCTGTGATGCATCCAGATAGGATACTATTTATGGTGCATTGAAAAAAAAATGGTAGGGGTCAACAGAGACACCAAATTTCTTTAGCTTCCTGAGGAATCAGAACGGCATTGGTAGACTTTCTTGGTCACGGCATTATATGATTGGATTAATAAAACTGAAACTATCTAGTAATTTAATAAAAGCCATACAAATAACACAGAAAATTGATGATATTTAGGCGGCACAATGTTGTTACAGATAATGCAGCTCTCTCACAGCTCCAGTGAACCACATTCATATCTCTGTGGCATCTTAGTGGAATTTGCACATTATTTGTGACCACACAGGCTTCCCCTGGTTGCTCCAGCTTCCTCCCACAATCCAAAGATATGTCAGTTGTAATTCATTTGCTACAGGCAGAACTGTACTTTCCAGTAGTGTATTTTCAACTATATACAACAAAAGGGAAAATACAGAGTACAACTAATTGTAATGGGATTGATAAAGTACCAGTAAGAAAGGAGTGAAGGCAAGAAATGGTTCATTACCAATTTGAGTGGTTAATTATCAAATTTAATATTTTCCTTGTGATGCATTAACACATAAAACAATATTTTTCAAAATATCACATCTCTGATAGATAGCCATTGCTGAAAAACACTATTTTATACTGAGCAAAGTCTAGTTTGTTGCCAGTCAGTGTGACTGCAGTAGTCAAATCGCTTTGCAGCAGTCTTGGTACCGACAATCTCTCAACAAACTATTAATTTGATAGTTGCCTTATGGATGTTGAACAGAAGAATCTGTCTACCAAATCCACTAAATAAAGAGACCATGGACAGAATTCCTTTCAGTTTTTCTTGAAGTTAAAGCATATTCCATAGGATATTCCCTCTGTAATTGGATCCTCAACTTCCTAACCGGAAGACCACAGTCTGTGCAAATTGGTGATTACATATCCTCCTCGCTGATGATCAACACTGGCGCACCTCAGGGGTGTGTGCTTAGTCCACTGCTCTACTCTCTGTATACACATGACTGTGTGGCTAGCCATAGCTCAAATACCATCTACAAATTTGCTGACGATACAACCACTGTTGGTAGAATCTCAGAAAGGCAGCCTCCATTACTAAAGACCTCCAGCAACCAGGGCATGCCCTTTTCTCACTGTTACGGTCAGGTAGGAGATACAGAAGCCCGAAGGCACACACTCAGCGATACAGGAACAGCTTCTTCCACTCTGCCATCCAATTCCTAAATGGACATTGAAGTTTTGGACACTACCTCACATTTTTAGTATACAATATTTCTGTTTTAGCACATTTTTAAAAATCTATTCAATATACATAATTGATTTACTTGTTTATTTATTATTACGTTTTATTTTTTTCTCTCTCTCTGCTAGATTATGTATTGCATTGAGCTGCTATGGCTAAGTTGACAAATTTCACGTCACATGCCGGTGATAATAAACCTGATTCTCATAATAAGTCTTGACCTCAGAATCTATTTCATACTGAACTTCAAAGTTGCTGGTGAACACAGCAGGCCAGGCAGCATCTGTAGGAAGAGGTGCAGTCGACGTTTCAGGCCGAGACCCTTCGTCAGGACTAACTGAACTCTTCCTTCAGTTAGTCCTGACGAAGGGTCTCGGCCTGAAACATTGACTGCACCTCTTCCTACAGATGCTGCCTGGCCTGCTGCGTTCACCAGCAACTTTGATGTGTGTTGCTTTAATTTCCAGCATCTGCAGAATTCCTGTTGTTTGTTGTCATACTGAACTTGCAGCTTTTGCTGCACTTACTCTATACTGTAACACATGGTTCTGCACTCTGAATTAATTGGGCATGCCCACAAGAAAACGAATCTCAGGGTTGTACATGGTTAGACATATGCACTTGGATAATAAATTTAATTTGAACTTAGTTATTACTTTATTTTGTACTATCTCAATGCACTGTGGTAATGAATTGACCTGTATAACATATAACCATATAACAATTACAGCACAGAAACAGGCAATCTCGGCCCTTCTAGTCCATGCCGAACTCTTACTCTCACCTAGTCCCACCGACCTGCACTCAGCCCACAACCCTCCATTCCTTTCCTGTCCATATAGCTATCCAATTTAACTTTAAATGAACCTGCCTCAGCTGCTTCTGCTGGAAGCTCGTTCCACACAGCTACAACCCTCTGAGTAAAGAAGTTCCCCCTCATGTTACCCCTAAACTTTTACCCTTTAACTCTCAACTCATGTCCCCTTGCTTGAATCTCCCCTACTCTCAATGGAAAAAGCCTATCCACGTCAACTCTATCTATCTCCCTCATAATTTTAAACACCTCTATCAAGACCCCCTCAACCTTCTACGCTCCAAAGAATAAAGACCCAACTTGTTCAACCTTTCTCTGTAATTTAGGTGATGAAACCCAGGTAACATTCCAGTAAATCTTCTCTGTACTCTCTCAATCTTGTTGACATCTTTCCTATAATTCAGTGACCAGAACGGTACACAATACTCCAAATTTGGCCTTACATGCCTTGTACAATTTTAACGTTACATCCCAACTCCTATACTCAATGCTCTGATTTATAAAGGCCAGCATACCAAAAGCTTTCTTCACCACCCTATCCACATGAGATTCCATCTTCAGGGAACTATGCACCATTATTCCTACATCCCTCTGTTCTACCGCATTCTTCAATGCCCTATCATTTACCATGTATGTCCTATTTTGATTAGTCCTACCAAAATGTAGCACCTCACATTTATCAGCATTAAACTCCATCTGCCATTTTTCAGCCCACTCTTCTAACTGGCCTAAATCTCTCTGCAAGCTTTGAAAACCTACTTCATTATCCACAACTCCACCTATTTTAGTATCATCTGCATACTTACTAATCCAATTTACCACCCCATCATCCAGATCATTAATATACATGACAAACAACATTGGACCCAGTACAGATCCCTGAGGCACACCACTAGTCACCGGCCTCCAATCTGACAAACAGTTATCCACCATTACTCTCTGGCGTCTCCCATCCAGCCACTGCTGAATCCATTTTACTACTTCAATACTAATAGCTAATGATTGAACCTTCCTAACTAACATGGACAGCATGCAAGAGATTTTCATTGTACTTCTGTGCATGTGACAATAATAAACCAATTTACCAATTGAGTCCTTCAAAAAGTACACATTCAGCCCATCAAAGAACAGCCTCATTTACTTCCCTATAACATATTCTCTCTTTAAACTTAGATCACAAACAAAAATTGAATATTATCTTAGAAGGTTACTACAGTGAGTACAAATGCCCTCTCATTGGATACTGCACCTTATTTTATTTCCTGTATTTTGGGAAGCATGCAAGATTCTGTATGGACTGCAATGTTCCGACAAGAACTGTCCTTTGTTATTCAAATAACAAGCCATGGGTAACAAAGGACATTCTGAATGCTAAAAAGAGGGCGTTTAGAGATGGAAATAGGGAGGAGCTGTGGGCAATACAGAGGGACCTGAAAGCCAGGATCAGGGAGGCTAAAGACAGGTACAGGAGGAAGCTTGAGTGGAAACTCCAGCAGAACAACATGAGAGAGGTCTGGAGGGGGATGACGACCATCACTGGGTTCCGGCAAACTAGCAACAGAGGAGCTGAAGGCAGTGTGGATAGGGCCAACAAACTTAACCTGTTCTTTAACAGATTTGACATTGTGGCCCCTGCCCATCCCCCACATGAGCCATCTGTTGTCAGCCCCCAACCAACACATATTCCACTCTCCCCTACTACCCCTCCTCACAGTCCCCCACCCTGCTCTCATAACTATACCCCTTCCCCACATGAAACCACCACGGTGGGCTTCACAGCTGAACAGTTGAGAAGACAGCTGAAACATCTCAACCCAAGCAAAGCTGCAGGACCGGATGGTGTCAGTACCAGGGTGCTCAAAACCTGTGCCCCTCAGCTATGTGGAGTACTTCGCCATAATACATTGCACAATGATCCCATAGGTATGAGTGGCATAAATGTCATCGTGCTTGTAAATCTGAGTCATGAAATTAGTGGATTCAAAATTGGCTGTGTGGGAGAAGACAGAGAATGGTAGTGGATGCTTGCTTCTCAGACTGGAGGCCTGTGACTAGTGGCGTGCCTCAGGGATCTATGCTGGGACCATTGTTGTTTGTTGTCTATATCAATGATCTAGATGATAATGTGGTAAATTGGATCAGCAAGTTTGCTGATGACACTAAGACTGGAGGCGTTATGACAGCCAGGAAGGCTTTCAAAGCTTGAGAGGGATCTGGACCAACTGGAAAAATGGGCCAGAAAATGGCAGATGGAATTTAATGCAGATAAGTATGAGGTGTTGCATTTTGAAAGGACAAATCAAGGTAGGACATACACAGTAAACAGTAGGACACTGAGGAGTGTGAATAAACAAAGGGTTCTGGGAGTTCAGATACATAATTCCCTGAAAGTGGCGTCACAGGTAGACAGGGTTGTAAAGAAGGCTTTTGGCATCCTGGAATTCATGAATCAAAGTACTGAGTATAGGAGTTGGGATGTTATAGTGAGGCCAAATTCAGAGTATTGTGTGCAGTTCTGCTCACCTAACTATAGGAAGGATATCAGTAAGATTGAAAGGGTCCAGAGAAGATTTACTAGGATGTTGCCGGGTCTTCAGGAGATAAGTTCCAGGGAAGATTGAACAGGTTAGGACTTTATTCTTTGGAGCATAGAAGAATGAGGGGAGATTTGATAGAGGTTTACAAAATTATGAGGAGTATAGACAAAGTAAATGCGAGTAGGATCTTTCCACTTAGATTAGGAAAGATAAATATGAGAGCACATGGCTTTAGGGTGAAAGGGGAAAAGTTTAGGGGGAACATTAGGGGGAACTTCTTCACTTAGAGTGTGGTGGGAGTGTGGAATGAGCTGTCATCTGACGTGGCAAATGCAGGCTCACTCTTAAGTTTTAAGAATAAATTGGATAGATACATGGATGGGAGAGGTCTGGAGGATTATGGACCGGCTGCAGGTCAATGGGACTAGCAGAATAAAGTTTTGGCACAGAC
Source organism: Mobula birostris (assembly GCF_030028105.1). NCBI lineage: Eukaryota > Metazoa > Chordata > Chondrichthyes > Myliobatiformes > Myliobatidae > Mobula > Mobula birostris. The sequence continues at coordinate 157,294,700 of NC_092373.1, forward strand.
TAGAAGGGCCGAATGGCCTGTTTTCTGTGTTGTTGTGTTCTATGGTTCTATGTACTGAACCTGAGCCTGAGGCTCCGGAGGGTTCCTGTGCTGTGGAAGACGTCCTGCCCCGTCCCTGTGCCAAAGACACCGTGCCCCAGCGGCCTCAGTGACTACAGACTGGTGGCATTGACCTCCCACATCATGAAGACCCTGCAGAGACTTGTTCTGGAGCTGCTCCAGCCTATGGTCAGGCCACACTTAGATCCCCTCGAGTTCACCTACCAGCCCCGACTAGGAGTTGAGGATGCAATAGTCTACCTGCTGAACCGTGTCTACGCCCACCTGGACAAGCCAGCGAGCACTGTGAGGGTCATGTATTTTGACTTCTCCAGTGTGTTCAACACCATCCGCCCTGCTCTGCTGGGGGAGAAGCTGACAGCGATGCAGGTGGATGCTTCGCTGGTGTCCTGGATCCTTGATTACCTGACTGGCAGACCACAGTACATGTGCTTGCAACACTGTGTGTCCAACAGAGTGATCGGCAGCACTGGGGCTCCACAGGGGACTGTCTTGTCTCCTTTTCTCTTCAACACTTACACCTCGGACTTCAACAACTGCACAGAGTCTTGTCATCTTCAGAAGTTTTCTGATGACTCTGCCATAGTTGGATGCATCAGCAAGGGAGATGAGGCTGAGTACAGGGCTATGGTAGGAAACTTTGTCACACGGTGTGAGCAGAATTATCTGCAGCTTAATGTGAAAAAGACTAAGGAGCTGGTGGTAGACCTGAGGAGAGCTAAGGTACCAGTGACCCCTGTTTCCATCCAGGGGGTCAGTGTGGACATGGTGGAGGATTACAAATATCTGGGGATACGAATTGACAATAAACTGGACTGGTCAAAGAACACTGAGGCTGTCTACAAGAAGGGTCAGAGCCGTCTCTATTTCCTGAGGAGACTGAGGTCCTTTAACATCTGCCCGACGATGCTGAGGATGTTCTACGAGTCTGCGGTGGCCAGTGCTATCATGTTTGCTGTTGTGTGCTGGGGCAGCAGGCTGAAGGTAGCAGAGACCAACAGAATCAACAAACTCATTCGTAAGGCCAGTGATGTTGTGGGGATGGAACTGGACTCTCTGATGGTGGTGTCTGAAAAGAGGATGCTGTCCAAGTTGCATGCCATCTTGGACAATATCTCCTATCCACTACATAATGGACTGGTTGGGCACAGGAGTACATTCAGCCAGAGACTCATTCCACCGAGATGCAACACAGAGCGTCATAGGAAGTCATTCCTGCCTGTGGCCATCAAACTTTACAACTCCTCCCTTGGAAGGTCAGACACCCTGTGCCAACAGGCTGGTCCTGGACTTACTTCCAGGCATAATTTACATATTACTATTTAACTATTTATAGTTTTATTACTATTTATTATTTATGGTGCAACTGTAACGAAAACCAAATTCCCCCGGGATCAATAAAGTATGACTATGACTATTCTCAGTACAGTTGGTTGTACCAAGCAAAATGTCAAATTCTGATAACGTGGTTGGAAAGTTGAGTACAATAATAATAAGTTTTCCAGATTTCCAGCATATGCAGAATCCCTTGCATTTATAATAGTTTTCAGTGGCAAGGCTGGTGTCTCATGTTACTGACACACTTCATCTGGAAGTGCATCAACAATGTTGTTTCCCAGAAGTCAGTCTGGGCCGGCACGTAAATGTCGGCCCAGATCAGAGGCAATGCAATCGGCAATCGCCTCTGATCTGGACCGACGTTTACGTGCTGGATGGCACCTAATTAATTAGGTTATTTATTTTGGCTTTTATCTTAAAGGTGTGCTGGGTGTGTTCCGGCTACCGCTGCACCCCTGTATTCTTCGCGGCAACATATCGGTCCGCGGCCCGGAGGTTGGGGACCACTAATATACACAAAGCTATCAAGGCTGCGAAAGAAGGGACAAGGTTGAGTCAAGATTCACAACGAATAGCATGTGTGACTTGTGGCGAGGGCTGCACACCATCGCAGACTTCAAAGCCAAATGTTGTGGTGCCGCCAACATCGTGGACTCTCTCCCAGATGAGCTCAATTGCTTTTATGCTCAGTTCGAGGAAAGTCACTGCTACAACCTGCGACCTGGTCACCTCTGAGGCTGAGGTAATCAGACGCTTACAACGAGTGGACAGTCACAAGGCTGCAGGACTGGACAGCATCCCAGGGCGAGTACCTAGGATGTGTGCAGCACAAATAGCAGGTGTGTTTACAGACATTTTTAATCTCTCCCTCTCCCAGAGACAATGGTGGATAGTTTGAAGTAGGTGTAGAGTGCCCTCCTACTTCAAACTATCCACCATTGTCTCTGTACCAAAAAAGACCAAGGTAACATGCCTGAACAACTGGCGGCCTGACGCACTCACCTCAATAATAAGCAAATGCTTTGAGAAGCTGGTCAAGGATTACATCTACTGCTTACTACCACCCACACTGGACCCTCTACAATTCGCCTACCGACACAACCAATCGACAGAAGATGCAATAGCCACTACTCTACATACCGTCCTTACACATCTGGAGAAGAAGGATGCTTATGTGAGAATGCTGTTCTTGGATACAGTACAGCATTCAACACTGCAGTTCCATCCAGGCTTGACAAGAAGCTCAGAGATCTCGGCCTTGACACTGCCTTGTGCAGCTGGATCCTGGACTTCCTGTCAGATCGCCAGCAAGCTGTAAGAGTGGTCTCCCTCACCTCCAACCCTCTGAGTCTCAATACAGGAGCCCCTCAGGGTTGCGTACTGAGTCCCCTCCTTTACCCCCTGTATACCCATGACTGTATTGTCATCTCTCTGACACAGTGGTGACAAGAAAACAACCTCTCCCTCCATGTCGCAAAAACAAAGGAGCTGGTTGTGGATTACAGGAGGAATAGAGACGGGCTAACCCCTATTGATATCAATGGATCTGGGGTTAACAGCTTCAAGTACCTCGGCATCCACATCACTGAGGACCTCCCGTGGCCTGTACACACCAGCTGTGTGGTGAAAAAGGTACAACAAGCCCCTCTTTCACCTCAGACGGTTGAGGAAGTTTGGTATGGGCTCCCAAATCCTAAGAATTTTCTACAGGGGCACAATTGAGAGCATCCTGACTGGCTGCATCACTGCCTGGTATGGGAACTGTACCTCCCTTAATCGTAGGATTCTGCAGAGAGTGGTGCGGACAGCCCAGTGCATCTGTAGTTGTAAACTTCCCGTAACTCGGGACATTTACAAGCAGAGGTATGTAAAAAGGGCCTGTAGGATCACTGGGGAGCTGAGTCACCCCAACCACAATCTATTCCAGCTGCTACCATCCGGGAAGTGGTACCGCAGCATAAAAGCCAGGGCTAACGGGCTCCAGGACAGCTTCTTCCACCAGGCCATCAGACTGATGAACTCATGCTGATTTGAGTGTACTCTATGTTACTTTGACTGTTCTATGTATTATAAATTACTGTGATTGCACATTACACATTTAGACGGAGATGTAACGTAAAGATTTTACTCCCCATGTATGTGAAGGATGTAAGAAATAAAGTCAATTCAATAAAGCAGCAGCTCCAAAATAGGACCAAAGGAAGTACAGTTTGGACCAAATTAACAAATGCAAAATATAAAAACTATTGAATCATTTAAGAATTAGTTAGAAATTGCAGTAGACAGGCTGAAGGATCCCTGAATGAATACAATGGTAGGTTGTCCTCATCAGTGTCATTTTCTGTCTTGGTGAATGATAAATGATTTGTCTTTATGCATCATTTACACATTTACCAATCAACTCGAACAATTAGAACCTCTGTGAGAGTAACAGATAAAATCTTGAGTGTCAACTAACAGACAACACTATAAAATTACACTAGAAGAAAAGGGTAAACTATAAAGACTTCCTCAGGGAACACAGAATTTAAAAGCCTACAAGAGCATGGAGAAAACTAGCAGGGCCCATGATAAGATGTTGAATAATGAGGTCAGAACAAACCTGAAGGCTAAACGAATTATTTTTCTAAATAAGAAAATCAATAGAAAGAAGTAGGCCTCATATCAAAGCCAATTGAGGGTAATTAAAAAAAATCAGCAAGGGAATTGAATAGAGCACAAGAAATAGAAGCAGAAGTAGGCCAATAGTCCTCTTATTGCCTGCTCCACCATTCGATAAGATCAAAGTAATCTTTTATCTCAGTGCCACTTCTCTGCCTTTTGTTTAGATAATCTTAATATCTAAAAGTCTATCAATTACTGACTTGAATATACTGTGCAGCTGATGCTCCACTATTTTCTCAGATGCTAAGGCCAGCTACCCTCAATTTTTCCTTAACTGTTTGACCAACCATTATTTTAAAACTGCGATCAGCCTGTGTCTTCTTCCATGGAGACAGACACAAAAGATCTGATTGATTTCTCTGCTGTTTCCTTATTCTCCACTATAGTTTTCTCAGGTCTCATTAAGGGGCTCACATGAAATTTTTCTGATTTTTTTTTCCTTTTTACATAATCATATAATCTTTTAGTCTATTTGTATGTTTCTTATCAACCCACTTTTGCTTCTTTTACTACAAAACCGTTCAATACAATTTCCCAGTCCACTTGTAGAATTTGCCTTCTTAATATGCTTCACTCAGATTTAAGGCTCCAACTTCTGATTGAACTAGATCACTTTCAGATCTTTATATATTATAATCATTCTTCCCTAAACTCCCATAAATACTGAATGATTAATTAACCTCTTCTCATTCCACAATACCAGATCTAAAGTAACTTATTCTCCCATTGCTTCCTCAATATGCTGATCTAGAAAATTATTCTTCATACTCTTCATGAATTTATCCTCAACACTAACTTGGTAATTTGGTTTCTCCCATCTATAGTTAGATTAAAGTCCTTCGTGATTATTGTATTATCTTTGTTCTTTCTGATTTATACCTTGATCTACAGTAACATTGCTGTTCTTAATAATGTCGTTTCCAATTGTGTAGTAAATATGTTATTAATAGAGGTCAATTATTAGTGGAAGACGAACTTTCTCAAACTTTCAGTAATTGCTCCCCCTTCACCATTCCCATTTCCATTTCTCACACCATCTCCCTACCTGCCCATCACCTCCCTCTGATGCTCCTCCCCTTTCCCTTTCTTCCACGCTCTTCTACCCTCTCTGATCTGATTCCCCTTTCTCAAGTCCTTTATCTCTTTCACCTATCAGCTTCCCAATTCCTTACTTCACTCTTCCCCCTCTCCTAGTTTCACCTATCATCTACCACTTTGATATTCTTCCTCCCCTCCCCCCACCTTCTTGCTTTAACATCTCATCTTTTTTTCCAGTCTTGATGAAGGGTCTTGGCCCAAAACATTGATTGTTTACTCTTTTCCATAGATGCTGCCTGGCCTGCTGAGTTCCTCCACCATTTTGTGTGTGTTGCAATCCTTAGTGGCGTTCCACAATGATCAATATGACAAATATTGGTTTTCCCCATCTCATCAATGTCCAGATGAAAACATTTGGAAACTATATATATAATTTACAATCATTTAAAGATCTTATATGCATATTGAAATCTTACACATGATGAATTTGTAATTACTATGAGCTCCAGATGCAGAAGTGGAAATAAGAGCATGCCTGACATATTTTCTCAATTATCTAATTTTTGTGTAAAGCTCGCACCAATTGTAAGCACTTCATTCTATCATTTATGAACCTAGACTCATGAACAGGGGAAAAGATAATGGCAGTATGGTACATTACTTTCTTAAGAATCATGATCAATTCTCCAAGGCTTTAGAAACTGCAGATAGAGTACTAGGATACACTATACTGCAAGGATGATTCAATTTAAAGGAAAAAAAAACTGTATTTTATCTTACATCAGCTTAGTTAATCCCCACCTAGAGCAGAGGGTCTAATTATAGTTCTGTCATGTGCTGAATGATACTGAGGTTCAGGAAAAGTATAAAGAATAGATATCCAGTTTGAAAGCCCTCAGTTACCATGACAGGCTTCTGCAGTTAAGTCTTTTAACTCCAGTAAAGTACTGACTGGGCTGATTCAAGGTCTTAAAAATAATGAAATGAATGCCAGTAAGTTAGGAGAAACAAATGAACTGCACATAAATTAGCAAGCAGTGGACTAAGTTAAATGTCTTTTCTTTCTGCAAGGATCATTGACTGTAGCACAAGTTATCAGCTCATGGAATGAGAGCAGATTCACTGCAAACATTTATTCAGAAGTTAGATGGATTCCTAGAAGCAACACATTACCAAGATATTGGGCGTTAGATCTCACTGACATTATTGCTACTTAAACTACACAGCACTATTTATCTTTGGGACTTAAAGAGAAATTTGATAGAATTTTAGCTGCACCCATAATCATACCAGACATCCTGGTACTGCCACAACTCCCATTCCCCTTCCAGATCTCTGCTCCTGTTAAAAGATTACACTGACCATAAGACATAGGAACAGAACTAGGCCATTGGCCTATCGACCATTTGATCCTATTTTTCCCCTCCTCAGCCTTTTCTCCATAACCTTTGATGCCATGTTCAACAAAGAACCTACCAATCTTTGCCTAAATACACCTATTGACCTGGCCTCCACAGCTGCACATGGCAACAAATTCCACAAACTCCACACCACTCTGGCTAAAGAAATTACTCGGCATCCCTGTTTAAAGGGATGCCCTCTATCCTGAGGCTTTGCCCTCTTGTCCTAGACCCCATGCCATGGGAAACATCCTTTCCACATCAACTTTGTCTAGGTCACTCAACATTCGGAAGGATTCAATGAGATCCCCCTCGTCCTTTAAATTCCACGGAGTACAGACCTCAAAGCCATCAAATGTTCCTTGCATGATAAACCTTTCATTCCAGGAATCATCCTTGTGAACCTCCTCTGAACCCTCTCTAATGCCAGCACATCTTTTCTCAGATGAGGAGCCCAACACAGTTCACAATACTCAAGGTGAGGCCTCATCAGTGCCTTATAAAGCTTCAGCATCACATCCTTGCTCTTGAATGCTAACATTACATTTGCTTTCCTCACCACCAATTCTACCTGCAAGTTAACCTTTAGGGTGTTCTGCACAGGGACTCCCAAGTCCCTTTGCATCTCAGATTCCTGGATTTTCTCCCCATTTAGAAAATAGTCTGCACATTTATTTCTATTATCAAAGTGCATGACCATGTATCTTCCAATATTATATTTCATTTGCCACTTTCTTGCCCTTTCTCCTAATCTCTCTAAGTCCTTCTGTATCACTTTTTCCTCAACACTATTTCACTACCTGCCCCTCCACCAATCTTTGTATAATCTGCAAACTTGGCAACAAAGCAATCTATTCCATCATCTAAATCATTTATATACAGCTTAAAAAGAAGTGGTCCCAATACCAACCCCTGTGGAACACCACTAGTCAATGACAGCCGACCAGAAAAAGATCCATTTATTTCCAATGGCTGAAGTTCGTTTGTGCCGACAGGCATGCATCTTTGATTACCAGGATATTTTAACTACACAATAACAGAGGTTTTAACTACACAATAACATGATGCTTTGTGTTTGCATGTTCACGTTCAGAACCATGATTTACAACTGTGATCAACCTGAAGTGACAAATAAACCAGCTCAGCTTCCTCCTGAAAGCTCCATCATCACAAAACCTATTCTTCAGCTAATTCAGTTCATTCCATGTGATATCCAGAAACGGCTGAGTGCAGACATCATCCCACCTTGGTAAGGTAAGAAAGACTTCTACCACAATGGACAAGAACAGTAGGAGCATGGAAATAGGTTCCCCTCCAAATAATACACCATCCTGACATGGAAGTATATCACTAGTCCTTCACATTTACTGGCTTAAATACTGGGGTTATCTATCCAGCAGCAAAATGGGAATAGCTTCTGCAGAAGCACCTATTGCTGTCCAAGCAGCCCACCATCATCTTCTAAAGGCTAATTAAGAACTGGCGACATATGCTGACCTTGCCATCAATGCCCAGATTTTGCAACTGATTAAAATGGAGGAGTAAATGGCCTGGTGGTTAAATTAAGGTTTAGGAACGATGAGGGGTTAGGCCAGCTGTAGTAGATGAGTCCAGGTTAAAGTACTTTGCATTCAAATATCAGTGATCTTGGAAGTCGTATTGGCAGGTGCTGAGGAGATCAGTGATCCCCAGGATGGAGACATGTCCCATGTCAGTGGTATGTACGGGTGGCAAATCCTGAGTACAGGTGTGCATCACGAGGTCTGGTGACGCCACTTAGCCCCCACCCCACCCCACCCCTCCTCCATCAACAGGGTCGGAGGTCTGTTTGAGTCCGGAAATCCAAGTCCAAAGGTCAAAACCAGTAGAGTCTGGAGGGCAAAGCTGCAAGTTGAAGTCCATATCACACAGGTGAGTCCAGTAGTAGAAACCTAAAAGTCAAAGACTGAAAGTAAAGGCCCGAAGGAGTCAAGAGGGCCCAGGTCACCGAGTTCGGAGATATGTTCAAGTCCAGAAGTTGAGGCCTGAAGGACAAATCCATGATTGTCAAGTCCTGGGGTAGTCAGAAGTAGGAGACCAAATATCTGTGAGTCTGAGAATCCACAGACAAGGACTGGAGGCCCAAAGGTGGCCAATCCTGGGGTTGAAGGCCTGTCTCTGTGTGTGAATGGACAGGTGGGTAGCAGAGATGCAAAAGGGGCTTGTTCACTGTTGTTTGTTTTGTTGCAGTTGCTGTTGTTCTGTCGAAAATTGTAGACATAGTATGTCATTGCTAGAATGTGCAGCAACACTTGCGGGTTACCTACAACACATCCTTGGATGGGCTGGTTGTTAATACAAATGACACCTCTCACTGTATGTTTTGATGTACATGTGACAAATAAATCTGAATCTGAATGTAACTATTGACCTAAATAAGTAGCCATTGGTTCTAACATCTAACAAAAGAGGATGTCTCGTTTGTTTTAAATAATCCAGGAAAATTTATCCTCCAGCACTCTGGGAATGGTGCAATTACCCATATGAAGCTTCTGTGTGCCAAGTCTAATCCAAAACTCCTTATAAACCACCTTTCTCTTGGAGACTTTGTCTCAAAATAGGCATGACCATGACTGGAGCCTTTGTAAATGAAACAACAGTAGTCATGATATCATAGATGAGAATTCTGTTAATTCAGAAACTTACAATATCTTGCAAGTATATTGATGTGACTTTCATTTCACCCTTACCACTGTGCAGCAAGATATTGGCATGATGCCCAGTAACTAAAGGGATGTCTTTAAAGCCAACTTTGCAAGAGTATCAGATTGCTACGAATTATGTCTGATAGCCTCTATTTTTCATGTTCTCAGCAATAAAATTAATAATGGAAGTGGTAACAGAGAGAAAAATACTGGAATGCAGTAATTAAATGTCAGACCTTTCAAACATAGGATGGAAGGTTTTAATCGGTTCCTTCATTAAGATAATTGTTATTGCAAATTTAAGCTAAGATCATCAATGTGAATCACTTGAAGAGCAACAGCAGAGCACTTTCAAGACTGCATACTGTATCCAACAGATGCTGATTAATGTTATAGACCAAACAAGTACACAAATTCAATTTCAAACTAACAAATGACTCGTCCCTATAGAATCCACAGGAAAATCTCATTTGGTTATTAGGTCATTCTGAAGCACAACAGGATCTTTACGCAAGAGATGTGAAAATCATTCTTTTCTTTCTACCCAGCATTTCCGACTGGTAAAATTTCAGTCACCGAGAAGAAAACATCTGGAATTAAGATTGCAGTGGTGATGGGTTGGGAGGGGTAAACAGAATTCTAAAGGCAATGTTTTCCTGGCAGAATTCAACTGTTTTTAGCTTTTTATCTGCCCATGATTATATTTAACTCTAGTAACTTTGACTTTTGACTTCTTTAACCTTCCTTCACTAGAAAATAGCTGCTGACCCTAAAGAGTGGACTTGTCTCTGAATATCTTTGTTTTTTGTTACTAAGTTCTTGTTTTTACATACTTTTCTGTCTCTTCGCTGTCTTGTATAATTTATACACTCTCTGTTATCTGTCACCATGTGCCTGTAACGCTGCTGCAAATGTTTTTCATTATATAAGGGCCTCACCACACTCATGCACATGTCAATACACTCAGTTTAATTTGGCTTGTGAATGGATGTTGGAGCCCTGAAGAAAGGCTACCAACTGGTATACTGCAAAGCATAGGGAAGAGAGAACCAAAGGAAGAAAGGAAATTAATTTCCTTTAAACATACCTGGAGTTAAAATTTCTATCCAAGTTATACATGCACATTACTGGTAGAATGAAGCCAACATAAATGCTTCAAAACCAAGTATTTTTCAATAGAACATACAGATGCCTCTGACTGCTGCTATCATTTGCACCTTGTCACGCTGTGTGAGCATTGTAGCTGACAGTGCTCAATGTTCTACTGAGGTAGAAGAGTTAGAATTCAGGTGACTTTCTAGTGTACAGGGAAAATGGGCAATTGAACTGATTACCATGTCCATCTCAAAAGATAGGCAAGATCAAACTCTCCCCACCCAACATATATTGAACTGAGCATTTATAATTTTCAAAAGGTGTGAGGAACCAATGCACCTGGCAGAAATATCCGACACTGAATGCAGAATTTGAGAGCATGACCAAATTTACTTCCCACTGCCTCCCTGACACTGAAGATGTTCGTAAACCCAGCACTTGCAATGTATTTCATGAGCAACGTACAGCCCTGACAATCAGAGCAGACTGTGCCATCTTTCACCACAGTGGCCATATCTAGAATTCATTATTATCACTATAAATGCAGGGCTGATTCATATGTGCAGAGAGCTAACATAGGAAGTGCTGGTCAGGAAATTGCATCCCAACTGCCCATTAATTGAGTGAAGAGATCAAGGCCTGTGATTTAGCCACAGGGTGCTCTATGAGAATGTTTCCTGAATAGGGCCACTTGACTGAACAAGTGAGGTTTGAGCAAATCAGGTCTCATCAATGGTTGATAGCAGATTAAGGTAACCTAGCAACTGGTAGCAGCTGTTTTGTGTCAGCAAAATGTAACTCATTCTTTACAGTCTTTTTCTTGACTTCCTTTTGATATTTTTACTCCATTTAGAAACAAAACACCCAACAGCATTCAAATTCTTGAATGCAGTGGGCATGTCTACAAATGTTCTTTATTTAAATTTCCTGGAGCCATTTGCAAACATCCTTTAAAAAGAAAATAATACAACTGAAGTTTATGGAGCAATGCAAATTACTGATTTTAGTCTGGCTAGGAACCTGCTGAGTGGCAGAAGACAAAGAACAGGGAGAGTGGGCAGGTACTCAGATCAGCAGTGGTGTTGCACAAGAATATGCTGAGGCTATATCCATCCAAAATATTTATTGTTTGCAGGTTTGCTGATAAGGCAAAGGTAGCAGACTCTGTAAGCAGTACAGAAGGAATTAAATTTTTACAAATTAATATTAAAAAATTAAGAAAAATGTTAAAATTATGGCACACAGATTTCAATGTAGACAAATGCAGGCATCTACTGGGGATGAAGTAGAGCACTTTCTAAATGGTGAAAATATTGAAGTAATGGAGGTCCAAAACAATTCAAAGGTCATGAACAGACTTAAAATTAACGAAAAGGCTGATGGAATTCTGGCTTTTATAGCTGACATACTTGGGTAAGAAGTTTTGCTACTGCTACTCAAAAACCGTGTTAGGCTACACCTGGAGTACCGTGAACAAATCTCACTCCACAACTTCAGAGGGATAAATTAATCTCAAAGTGTGTAATGTAGATTTATCAAAGTACAATCTAGACTCCAGGATTGAGATTAAACAAAAGAAAGTTGTATTTTCTTGAATTTAAAAGGTTTATGAGTGATGTGATTTGAGTTTTCAATGTATTAGATGAAATGGGCAGACGGAGAGAAGCTGTCCCTGCAGTTTGGCGTGTCTACGTCAGAGGACATGTATTAAAAAATATCTAAGACAGGACTTTCTGCTGTGTGGTTTGGAAATATTTCTATATGCAATGGTTTTCTCTCCTAGTTAAATATGTAAATAAAATGGACATGCTTGATGGCCTTCACCATTCTGAGTTTTCAATTTCCTAGTTTTTCATCTTAGTTGTCCATTCCCTGTACACCTACACCAAAATGCTGGAACTAATGGCTATTGATTTATAGTATCTCATCTTCTATCTAGGGACATAATACAGTCCCTGAGACAAAATGCTAAAAAAAAATTCAGATAACCAACCAACACATAAGTCTGTGCCAGAACTGCCCAGTTCTTAAGGTATTGTTAAGTCAGCCTATTCTGTGAAATCAGTTTGTGTTTCTTCACTGATGCTGCTTGGCCTGCTGCAGTTTCCCTGCATTTTCTTTTACATTAAATTTCCTGCAATTTGCTATGCTCTGTATGTCACAACACCACCTTTGCTTTTTACCCTTCTTCCCCATGTTCTCATTAATCTCTCACTATTTTGACTTCCTCAAGTCAGATCATATGCAATTAACATGCTTTCATCTCCCTCTTTCAGAACAGATCTATACCATTGACATCATCCATGTACGTACCTCTAAATTGTCTTGACCCTTTCCCATTTTCTGCAAAACATTCTTGTTTTGAAACTTTCCCTAATTAGATGACCTAAAATGTCAACTTCCTCTCTCCATAGACATTATCCAATCTGTTGAATTCTTTTCCAGCATTTTCTGTTTTTATTTCAGACTTCCAGCATTTAGTTTCCAGCTTTTCAGTTCACACATGTTCTAATTTGCATAATACATCTCCCTGTGCCACCTTAAATATTTGCACAACCACACCACCTTGACTTCAATTACTTGCAACTCATTACACTAAGTATGTCAAAAATGTTTTTCCCTTTAAAAAAATCATGCTGACGATCCAACAGTATTATTATTTTCTGAATGTCCTGTTACCACTTTATTAATAATAGATTCTATTTCTCCATAGCTAAGTAGTCTACAGTTCCCTGCTTTCTCTCCCTCCTTTCTAATAGTGGGGTCCTGTAAGCTACCATCTAATACATTCTTCAAATATTGTCAGTAAGGTCAGTCAATAGTACAGTAATGAAATCTAAAGATGAAAACGGCAAGATAATTACCAGGAAATGAGAAAACTAGAATATTCATAAGATCATTAGAAGCAGAGATAGCAAGCTGACTGTCATGCCATTCATTAATTTCAAGACTGATCTTCTAAGTCCGTAAATGCTGTTTTCCAGCACTTTCCCACTATTCCCTTGATCAGATTAATGTCTAGGTGTCTATTATTTTGTGTTTTGAATGAAAACATTAACTAGCCTTAATCAACCTCTAGGATAAAGTATTCCAAAAGCTCACCATCGTCCAAGTGAAGAAATGACTTCTCAACTCAGTCTTACCGGTTATTTCGAAACTGTGCCTTCTGGTCCTAGACTCCCAGCCAGGAGAAATATGTTCTCTGTATCCAACCTGACAAGCCCTTTCAGAATTTTGTAACTTCTCTTGAGATCTCCTCTAATTCTTCGAAACTTTAATGACTACAGTGCCAGTCTACTCTGTCCCTCTTCATGTGCCAGGCTGCCAGCCCGAGAACCAGTCTAGTGAAAACAAACCAAAATCCCTGGGGCCATTCTCATGAACTGCTATGTCATACATCTTTGTTGCTAGCCTGGACATTTTGGGTATTAATTGAAGCTTGTTCATTATAGTAAAAGATCACCTCACTTACAAAGACCATTAAGTACAATCAAAACAGCAATAAAAACTCATACAATTATTTCAACTATGATTACCTTGAACCGTTCCGAAACCCCATCGGTGAAGCTGATGGTAAATTCGGCAATCTTCGGTGCCTGAAGCTTGCTTTTCTTTTGACTTGGCTGGTACTCTGCCCTTGTTTTAACTATAACCTGTGAGTGAAAATAAAACAAAATCAGACTGGCCATTACAAATCCTACCAAATACATACATATCAGCTAAAATATTGAATTCACTTAGCTGTTCAAGATCACATGGAATGTCAATCCCACCAAGCTTAATACTACTTCTAAAGTAAACCACTGTGGTGTGACTTTCAAAGAGCTAATATTTGTTCGAAGTGTCTCAACGGTCTCAAATGTAACAGTAATCGTAAGATTTATTTGTTTGGACTAAGGGAAAATAAGTTGCAAAATATCATGGTTATTATACAACGTGTTTATTTAAATTGATTTTTTAAAACTATTCCACCTATAAACAACAGCTCAAAATGGTCTTTCCGATTAATGGGAGAGCTGATATTTTCTGAACTTTGCTGGATAGTTTCTGAAATTTTCACCTAATCACATTTACGCCTTACTGAAAACCTAAGGGTACCTCCAATTTTCCATTAAAATACAACTTTTCACCATAAGTCAAGAAGTCATCACTTTAAACTATTATCTGTGCTGAATTAAGCAAATCTAAATGTTACTTTAGACCTTGACTGTTTAGTGACCTGTCTCTGTTTCTCTGACGTTAACTCGATAATTAAAGCAACGTTTTCATCCTCGTGCTCAGTTTACTAGCTTAATTAAAAATAATTTTACAAACACAGGAAATTATACCTTCAGGGTGCATTCTTTCTCTCCCAAAGAAACCTGAACACCAGATGTCTTCTCTTCAGCAGAACAATACAACAAATTAGCACATTTGTGTTTTTCAATAGCAGAACACAATTGGATGGGAAGCTCTTCCTACTCCTCAATACATAAATTAGCTAACTGTTTTCTTGGGACCTTACATTATGGTTTTGAGATCATCAACTCCAAGGCAGAACTTTTATTCTGTTCTTAGATCCAAGTGCTTCCAGTCAAGGGTCTCATTAGGAAAGTCCTTTCAGACCCCAAAACTTTACCAGCAATGCTCGCCATCCTAATAAAGTACATGCAACCCTGGAAAGTTTAAAAGTGATCCTATTAAGATCTACTTCAGGGGTCACTCTACCCCAATCAAATATGGTACAACAGAATCAACAATTCAAATTTATGTTAACTATAAAGCATTTTGGCGCATCATGAAAATATTTTCAAGATCCTATTGTTTCAAAGATAGATATTTTTGAAATATATTCTTTATATTTTTGCATCCTGTATGCTATTTGGACATTAAACTTAAATAATTGGATTGAATGGACTCTCATATTAACAACACAATGAAATAATCCAAGAGTAAAATATTGCAGATGCTGAAAATCTAAAATAAGATGTTGTTGAAAATTCTGAAAAGGCAAATAGCACCCATGAAGAAAGAAAGAATTAATGTGTCATGTTGACGCCCTTTTGAAACTTTATCAAAGTTTGATATCCAATCTCAGAGGTTCTAATGTAGGCAATCAGAAGCTTTGTAAAGCATACACATTTTTTAGAAGCATCTGTAGCTGCCAATGGCCAAGATCTAAGCATGCACAAGAGACCAGAATTGGAGTAGAACAATACCTTGGTGGGGTGGTGGAGGCCACAGAGTTGGAAATGGAGTAAAAGGACATTGCTTAAATGTTGATGGCAAACAAAAAAAAGCAGAAGGGACTTGGTTTGAGCTAAGAGACAGACAGAACAACTTTGGATGAATTTGATCTCAAGGAGATTAAAAAATGGAAAGTTGGCCAAAGGCGAGTTTAGAATAGACAAGCAAAGAAATACAAAGTTATGGAGAAATATTTCAACAGCAAATATACTGAGACAGTGGTGGAGTTAGGAAGTATCATGGGAGTGAAATAGACAGACATAGTCTTGGTGAAAATATACAGAGAATAACCTCTGGGACATTCATAAAACCATAAGATATAGGAGGAGAATTAGGCCATTTGGCCTATCTGCTCCACCATTTCATCATGGCTGATCCTATTTTCCCTCTCAGGCCCAATCTCCTACCTTCTCTCCATATCCCTTCATGCCCCGATCAATCAATAATCTATCAACGTCTGCCTTATATATACATAAAGACTTGGCCTCCACAGCCACCTGTGGCAACGAATTCTACAGATTCCCCACTCTCTGGCTAAAGAAATTCCTCCTCATCTCCTTTATCCCTCATTCAACATTAAAGGAGGTCATCATTACCATGCTATGCACAAGCTTTTCTACAATGCAACAGGATCTACAATTCAAATTTATTTTAACTATAATGTATTTTGGCCCACCATAAAAAATGATGAAAGCTTGAATATACATACTTATTCCCCATTCTTCCCCCCACCCCTTGTACCCCTCACCATGGCAACACTGCCCTCTTCTGGTGACCCCATTTCCAGGATCTTCCTTTCGCTTTTCTGCATTCTTGAACGTTCCTGATCTTATCTACATGGCCAAGCTTAGTTATGTGTCCCAATTCTGAAATTGTGGCCTATCCTCTGCTCTTTTATTCATTTTATATATTTTTATTAGCTCCCTCATAGCGCCTGGAAAATTTCCTACATTAAGTGCACAACATTGTCAATGCTCCTTGCTGGACAGTGCACGTCTAAATGTCAGCTAAAGTCAAAATTAGTAAATGTGCTCCCTTCTGTTAAGAGTAAGGGTAGCAGAGTGAGCTGAATACTCTACTACCAGTGAATACCTCCGCTCATATGGAGCAAAAAGCATAAAACAGAGGTTATGTAACATTTATAAAGCCCAATTCCAGCACTACTCAGCACTTTCAAGAGAAAAGAATGAAATTAGCCTGGAAAACAGATAACTTTTTACTTCAACAGAAAATCAAAATACAGATATATTCAGACTTGAAATGTGTTGGTGCAAAACATGAATTACAATAATTAGAGGACAGCTCAGTAGTGTGGTGGCTCGTGTACCACTATTCCAACACCATCGACCCAGGTTCAGTTCCACTGCTCTCTGTAAGGAGTTTGTACATTCTCTCCATGACTGCATGGGTTTCCTCCAGGTGCTCTGGTTTCCGCCCACATTCCAACGACATACAGGTTAGCGGGTTAAATTGGTTACATGCATGTAATATAGTGGCACGGACTTGTTGGGCCAGAAGGGCTCGTTACCATGTTGTATCTCTAAATAAAATATAACTTAGTAAAAGAAAAGCTCCACATGGCTAATAACTAATCTTTCGAGAAGACATTCAAGTTTATTCATAAGCAATTGTGAAAAGGTACACCAGATCAATAGTAGTTAATGAAAGGGAAAAAAATTGAAGGCAAACCTAACTGTTCAGCTTCATTCCAATGTTGAGTTTGGTGCCAACTAAAAGGTAAATTAAAATAACAGCATGCTTCAATTGATTATGTATTGAGCTGGTAAAAGGCCAAACAAAAAAAAATCAACTAATCACTTACAACTTCCTAGCATAGTTGATCAAAACTGAAGTTTAGAATGTGCTGTTGTTCCTTACAGATTGAAATGCAACACTGCTCTGCAGCAGTGAAGACTGACCATGGACTTCAGATGACAACTGTATTCGTTCACTGTTAAAGCAGTTTGAGACTTATCCATAAATGTAATCCCTTTCACAGCCTTAGGCTTGTCCATCTTCCCAGTCCTTTCATGAAAACTGGAGAAGGTAAATCAGCTGCATTTTCCAATCCATTTATTTAATGCCAGCCTGGTTGTTTCATTAGTTACTCACTGAGTCCATCACTCACACTTTACCATCAATATAACATCCTTCTTATCCACCTCTGACAAAAAGCTTTTAAAATCTCCAGGACCCCAACATGCTTAACTCTTAGTTGAAAGCTAATTTTAGATCACTGTAGATGCTGCTACCATTGTTACTGTGGCTTTCTCAATGAGTATACACCCATCCATTTGTTGCTGAAACAGGCTTGGTAAATTGGAAACCAATCAATGTGTTCCTCATTACTTATTGCAATACATCCTTTTGGATCCATGTCAGCTCCTAGCAGAACAATTTCATCGGTATTTCTCTTTGGTACATTGGCCACTGTGCCACAATAAGGCATAATTTACGGTAACTAGTTCACCTGCCAGCATATCTTTGGGATGTGGGTAGAAACTGAAGCATCTAGTTAAGGCCATACAGTCACTGAGAAAAGATGTAAACTCTACCCTACTCTACTTCACACTTCCAGTTTTAAGAGAGCTGGGATGAAGGTAGGAGTGGATAAGTGACTCACCCCAGTAAATGAGAGCCAGATCCCTCACTTAAGTTTATTAACAAGATCATACCTCTTTCATCTTTACTACTGAATGAGTGGGATTCTTTGGACCTCAGAAAATGCAGCAAATGTAAGAAGCAAGGACTCCAGCAACTACTCACCTACAACCTTGTGATCAAACCACTTCTCTGCAACTCTTCCTTCAAACTCATTTAGTGACACTACTTCCTCTTTGGTGACTACCTCTTCTGGAGAATTCCCCTCCCAACAAGTTGCCGGCTTTTACTGGTCTGGCTTCTAACATCATTAGGGGAAGGTATTTGAAATTTGGCCCTTTCAGCCGGCTCCATCATTCATCAAGCTCAGAAAGAATATTCTCTTATTCTATTTTCCTGCATCATTCCATTCCCTTGATTCCTTTAATATCCAGATATCTATTGACTTCTGACTTAGGTGAAATGAATGACTGAGCCTTCACACCATCCCCTGTAGATAATTCTGAAGATTCATTATTCTCTGAGTGAGAAAGATTCTCCTCAGAGCAAAATGTATTGTCCCTTTGTCGAAGGTTGTGCATCTTGGGTCTAGATTCCTCAGCCAAGGGGAAAATGCTCTTTCCATCCATCCCATTTAAACATGTAATATAGTTGGGACAACTTTAAAACAAAACATAGACATGCTGTGGAGTTTAAATCCCATCATCTTCAGATAACCAATCAGAATCCGTTCCTTCATCCTTGTCTTGAAAATTCCACTCCATTAAAAAGAGCAGCCACTACATCTTATAGTACATTTGGAGGTCATTCATGATGTCTTTATTGGGGTGAGCAGAGGCCATCACTGACAATTGTATCCGATTTTAAACAAGATTCCTGTGACTGCAAATCTTCTTTCTTCATGTTCATCATTTCATATTTTGTCTACAACTCAAGCTAGCGAAGTAACTATACCAATCCTTTCCAAGGTTACTGCAGTACAAAATACGGCATCAATAAAGGGCATGATGGATCAAAATTTTCATTTATGTTTTCAGATCAGCCAACCAGTTGACAGATGACACGTCTTTAAGTTCATTACTCTCGTTTAATCTGATTCCCAAGCCAGTCTTTATGATCAGTGACTGTGGAAAAAAAAGAGCACTGGATGGCAGTAGCTCAGATGAGCAAAGTTTGATCTCAGACTCTAAGATTTTCCCAATTATGCTATATCCAGTGCTCTGGTTTAATTGCTTTGGTTTAATTTTTTTTTTTGGAACAACTACATGGAGGATTTTTCTTACTGTTCTTAAAATAGTATTCAGTAAAATTGGGTATGTTTAGTTATTCAAAAAATCTTCATTCAAGTGATGCTTCAACTTTCATTCTTTATATAGCACATTTTAATTGAAAAAATAACAACTAAAGTAATTTCAAATTTATTTAATATTCTTTTTTTTCTTCATGTGATTACAAACATCTTTTGCCTTTCACCTCCATTTCAAACTGCTCTTATTCTCTTCTGACCTTTTACTGAAATAAAAATATGCCACACTACTAAATGGACCATTTCACAAAAAAATGGCATTATGCATGCCACATGTGGGATTTTTAAGCAGAATAAATGAAAATGTAAATAGGCATGATTGGCATTAATAACAGCGTTTTATAGAAAATAGATTTTGTATTTGGTGTTTAATCAGTTAAAACCATAGAATGCAAGTCCTATCATAGTTCATTAACATTTCTCAATTTTGCCCCACAAATATATTTGAG
Organism: Mobula birostris; assembly: GCF_030028105.1. Classification (NCBI taxonomy): domain Eukaryota; kingdom Metazoa; phylum Chordata; class Chondrichthyes; order Myliobatiformes; family Myliobatidae; genus Mobula; species Mobula birostris. The sequence goes on from NC_092373.1 coordinate 157,314,561, forward strand.
TAACATAGAAGTGATAGTGGGAGTCCTGAGTTTTATCAACATTCAAGATGTTGGCCATGATTCATGAAGGAGGCACATGTGTGTTTTTAAAATAATTTCATCTACTAATGATTTTTTGTAGTGATGTGTGATTCCACGCAGTTACTAAATAGAAAAAGTTTATATAATTTGCAAGTTAATAATAATTAAAGGGATACTCAAAACTCATTTCATCTGTGAACATGGGATTGCACAGTCAAGTGCCTATATCTTCTCTTCTTACACTTTATCTCTGAGTAGCATCAGCCACAAGCTGCTATTGCAGATAAGCAAGATCCATTTGATGAATCCTCGCCAAATGATTCTGTGGAAAAAGCAATGCTGTAAGTTGACAGTAGCCCTGTCGTATCTTCAAGAAAAAAACTATTGTATTGCAGGCTCTGACCTTCACCACTAAAGGGGAATATTTTCATACTGCTACAATAGAAGAACTCAACCTGCACTTGGACTCCTTTTTGTATTGTACATTTTCTTCACAAGTATCCCACCTTCACCAATATCACAATTCAAGATTTATATATCTTTTTTCTCTTTGAGGGGTCTAAGGTTGAGTCAATATATTTTGCAGAGCAAAATGATTATCCTTATTATTCAAAATTAGGCTGGAAGAATTTATTACAATGTTTTCACTTATTCATAGATTAGGAAATGACAACTTGTATTAAAAGGTAGGTCAACCTGTTACTAGAAGTCACATTTGCTGCTTACTGAAGCTAAAACACTGAGAGGCAATTGCACCATTAAGCAAAGACAGACCCTATCTGTTTTGAGAATAAGTTAAAGTTGTTTTAAACTGGAATCCCAAGAGAGATGGGGTTATATGTTTTATTGACAGGTTTAAAGAACAAAGTTGGAAAGACAACCTACCTAATTGTGTTCAATATGCAGAAAAGGCAAAAGGAACACACAGGCAGTCAGCATGACCTCAGGAGAAAATATTAATTAATTTCAAAATCAGAACAGTCAGACTCTGATAACTGACCTTTAATGTTGCAGCAATTCACTAGGTGTGGGGGAGCACATTTTTGCTTTTGTTCTCTCATAAGAATATTGTACATAGCAGAATGAAGGTGCTATTTATTTATTATTATCAATGAGTCATACAACATGGAAACAGGCTCTTCGGCTTGCTCAGTCTGTGCTGACTAACAAGCATCTATTTATACCAGTCCTGCTCTAATCCCCATTTTATTCTCCCACATTCCCATGAACTCCCTTTAGATTCTGCAACTCACCTACACACTGGAGGCACTGACAGTAAGCCATTAACCTGTCAACCCATGTAGTTGGGACATGGAAATAAACTGGAGCATCCCGAAGAAACCTGTGATCACAGGGAGCGTATGCAATACAAATAGTACTGGAGGTTGGGATTGTGCCCGTGTCATTACAGCTGCAGAACAATAACCACATCTGCCATTGTGCCATCCCTGGTAGAGCTGTGGTTTCATTTGCTTCCTTTATACTCACTTCAGATTATACTTGGTCAATTTCACAGTAACTAGGAAGCACACCAGTTTTTCACTGCTATTCATCTCAGGTTACTACAAACTTCTGGTCTTGCTAGGCACACAGACCATACCCAAAAGTGGGTAATGTTTAAACCCAAGATGTCAAAAGCAAGCCAACATTTTTAGCTATCAAGATGCTAATATTATTGTTTAAGGAAAACACATTGATAGGAGTAACACCTTGAACTGACTTTTGAAAGTTGGATAATGACTTTCCCTGTCATTTTGTGTTTCTAATGTTTTATTTGGAACTCAGGCAGATTAATCAATTAATCATGTCATACTGATGATTAATTTTCCTCTGCATCACACTAGTTACTCCAATGCTATGAGGAAGTGTGTTAATTCGTGCAAGTCTTTGACAAAGTCCCACATGGGAGGCTGATCCGGAAAGTTCCACCGCTTGGCATCCAGGATGAAGCAGTAAACTGGATTTGATATTGATTTCCAGGAGCAGCCGCAGAATGGTAGTAGATGGTACCTTCTCTGACCGGAGGCCTGTAACTAGTGAAATACGCAGAAGTCGGTCCTGGGTCTATTGTTGTTTGTTATCATCAATGATTCAAGTTCAAGTATAAATTCAACTTTATTTCCATTTCAACCATTTACATGTATACCACCAAACAAAACAGCATTCCTCTGGACCAAGAGGCACCACAGAGTACGTTTAACTCAGACACATAACGCAGAATGATATTACCACAATTAAATTAACAAATAATAAAGTGTATTACATGACAAGTGAAAAATAAACAGTATAGCATTACTGCCGCTTCATATGTGGCGAGACCTGGGTGGTGGCAAGGAGTTCAGTAGTCTCCAACCTGGGGGAGGGAGCTGCTTCCCATCCTGTCAGTCCTTGTCCTAATGCTACTGCCTGATGGTAGGGGGTTAAAGTGATTTTGGACAGATGGGAAGGATCATTGACAATGCTAAGGGCCTCTGCATATGGAGCTCCTGGTAAGTATCTCAGGTGGAGCGAAGTGAGACCTTGATTATCCTCTCAGCAATCTGCACAATCCTTTGTAGGGCCTTGTAGTTCCCATTGTTACGTACCCCGTAACTGGGTTGCCAAACCAGCAGAAATGGATCACTCAGTTGGAGTCTGGATTACTAGAACTAAGAAAGTTTTATTAAAGAAACAAGCAACACAGTACTCTAATCAAAAGGATAATAAGTGCAACAGTTCAGCAATGATAAACACACATGTACACAGAATTAAGATAACAGGATCAATCAAGCTCTATCGTTGTCTAGGGGTAAATGACCAGTTTCAAAGTGACGCAAAGTTCAGTTCAATTTAGTTCAGTTCAGTTTGCAGACAGTAGGGGGGAGAAGAGAGAGAGCAAAACGAACGAATATTCAAACGGCTTCCACACACACCGACTTTCGCAGTCAGCTTTCGTGCGAGCCCTTTGTGATGTCATCTGAGGTCACCGACCGTGACCCCTCCGTTTCCAGATACGATCGTTTCTCTGCGGTGAACCCGGCACCCAGGCAAGGGTGGACACACACCAGGTTCCCGCCGATTGTGCCTTTCCACCCTGTGCGTCTATGGCTTGTTCCGCGACCAGCTGTCCAAAACTTCCCACCGACTTGTGGGAGACGCACCGCTTCCAGGGTCTCATTACCTCGGGGTGTTGTGTATGTCCTGCCTTAGCGAACCTGTCCCTTTTTATCCCCCTGCTGGGGTATCGCCTGTCCATCACTTCAAACAGTTCAGGGTTCAAAAGGTGAGTCGATCTTGACAGCTCTCCTTCCGTTAGACTCTCCCGTCCCTTCATTAACATCTCCAAATGCTGCTCCATTGTTTTCCTTATCTCTCTCTCTCCTGAAGACAGGTGGCAGACCAACTGCTGATCCCACTGGTGCCAGCACAGGACAGCTAACATCTTAATCTATGTGTATTCTCGTCACACTTCCCCCCTTTAAGGATTTTTACCGGGGTAAAAATTACAAACATGAATACATTATTTGATACACACAAATACACATCTTTATCAGCTATTTGGCTAATACAGCGAATTTGAAGTTGTCAACACCTGACAGACAGTCAGCCATCACATTTTCTGTTCCTTTTATATGTGTTATTAATAATCCCTTAGACCAGGCTCCAACTTAGCAAACTTCATAGCGGCCAAAAACACTGATGAATTGCGATCAATGTAACCTCTCATTTGGTTTCGTCCCGGACCACAATAACAAGGGTCGTCCCATTCCGACTTAGTTTTCTCTCGCAAGGGCTTAGTAGGAGGGGGAGGGGTGGTAACCGCAGAGTTATTGCAAAACTTCCTACAGTACCCCACCATCTCCAAGAGCCTTCTGAGGGCCCTCTTGTCTGTCGGGGTTGGGATGTCACAGATAGCCTGCACTGTAGTTTGCATCGCTGCCAGCTACCCCTGTGTCACCACAATTCCCAGGTAAGTGACCTTCGTGTGGCCGAACTCATTTTTTTCAAGGTTCACTATCAAGCTGGCTTCAGACAGCCGTATTACGTCGCCAATACACACCTCTGTGTTCGTCAGCCCTTTCGTCACTGAATTACTCATTCTACAGGGCTGTTGCTCGCTAGGCTGGCCTAGTGTAAACAAACACCACCCAACGTCCCAGTTCTTTGCATCGCCTCGGGACAATCAAACACACGTGTGCGAGTCGTTTAATTACTTCTCCTAAAGAGTCGCTTTGTTCGGGGATTAAGGGAGAGACCTTATCAGCAGAGCTGACCAAAACAATAGCCTTCTCCCATCTGGTCGGTACCATACTCATCTTTTCAAAATGTTTTTTTTCTCTTATCGGGGGACCCTAGCTTCATTGATTTCCGTGCTAACACCGACTAGGTTTGTTAGCATATCAAAAGCCTGTGACCGTCTCAGTTCACGTCGGCCATAATCAATAACATCCTTCCTCCGGTGCAGCCGGTAAACTTCTTTCATGATTCCACCAACTGTTTCCTCCAGCACCGCAAAATGTCCACCGGGGGGTATCTTGTGGGCCAGGTTAAAAATCTCATCCCCATAACTCTTTTGCACCACCCCCCATTCCTCATCTGCGGGTACGGTACTTGGTTTCCCTTTCTTCCTTAGCACTTCCTCCTCCACACAATAGCCTACTGGTTCCCTTGTTAATTCTGTGTCAGAGGGAGCTGTCTCTGCCAAAACCATCAGCCCCTCGTCTCGCTCCTGCGCCTGCACAAATTTTTTCCTGGCTAATGCTAAGTCTGTCACAGCTCCCTCACTACTTCTTGTTTCACTACACTCCTTCTTTTCACTTTCTACCCCCTTCTCGTACAAGACTGACAGAAACGTCTCAGCTAAATTTACTACCGCAGTCCCGTGATGAACCTGTGAGTCCATGGGCGGGGCCTCAATGCTGGTAGGCTGACCTGTCAATCTCACGGCTGGGAACACGATTCCCCCGGCGAGGTCATTACCGAGCAAGACTTCCACGCCTTTCATCGGTAATTCGGACCTCACCCCGATCGTGACTAGTTCAGAGACCAGGTTGCTTTGTAAGTGTATCTGGTGCAAAGGGACGGCCTCTGTCCCTTCCCCAATACCATTCACCTTGACCTCCCCAGTCTGGGTCTCTGAGCTAATCTCTAATACACTCTTCAGTATCATTGACTGACACGCTCCCGTGTCTCTCCAGATCCGCACTGGAACTGGTTTTAACCCCTCCTTCACTGACACCAATCCGGCCGAGATAAACTTCTCGCGCCCTTCCTGAACTTTGGCAGACCTGTCCTCTCCTAGCGGTTCGTTTACCAGCTCGATACAGCCAGTCAAAATCGCCGTTTTTCCTTTTCCCGTCTCCTTCTTTGGGGCAAAGCACCTGGACGCAAAGTGTCCGACTTTCCCGCAATTATAACAGACGACCCCAGGAGACTTCCTACCAGACTGCTCCCGGTCTACCTTATCCTTCTCACTAGTCCCCGGCTTACTTTCTGACTTTTCTGGCGGACTCTCCCCGCCGTCCTGACTATCCTTCTGGTAGCCTTTACTCAGGGCAAACTTCATTTTATGCGTCAACGCATACTCATCCGCTAACTTAGCAGTTGCGGCTAATGTGGCTGCCTCTTTCTCATCTAGGTAGGGTCTCATACCCTCAGGGACACAACCTTTAAACTGCTCAATCAGGATCAGCTGTAACAGTCTGTCATAGTCCCCCTCTACCCCCTTCGAGGCGCACCAACGCTCACAATATGTCTGCATCTCACGGGCAAACTCTAAATACGTGCCGTCCCACTGCTTCCTCGCATTCTGGAACCTCTGCCGGTATGCCTTCGGGACCAACTCATAAATCCTGAGGATGGCCTCTTTCACCACCTCATACCTCTGGGCATCTTCCGCGGACAAAGCTGAGTAAGCTTGTTGGGCTTTCCCTTTCAGTACACTCTGAAGCAAAACAGCCCACTTATCCCTCGGCCAGTCCTGACTTGTAGCAACTTTTTCGAAATGGAGAAAGTACCGATCCACATCGGTATCGTCAAATGGGGGAACCAGCCTAACCTCCTGGGTCGCCCGGAACCCTCCACCTTGGTTCGGCACGGGCCCCTGCTCTGCCCTTATCCTTAACTTCTCCAGCTCGAATTCCCTTTCCCTCTGTTTCTCCTCTCGCTCCAACTGTCTCTCTCTCTCTCTCTCCTGCCTTTCTAACTGTTTCTCTTTCTCCCACCTTTCTAACTCTCTCTCTTGCCTTTCTAACTCTCTCTCCTGCCTTTCTAACTCTCTCTCCTTCTCTTCTCGCTCCAACTGTCTGTCCCTCTCTTTCTCTTCTCGCTCCAACTGCCGTACCCGGAACTTGTGCTCGAGTCTCAGTTTTTCAAACTGCACCTGTACCGTGTCTCCAGCAGGTTTTTCAATAGACACCGCCTCCAGCTCCCCTTGGGGAAACACACCTTTAGATACATAGTGCTCTACGATAGCTCTGTGTATCTCCTCTCTCCTCATTGTCGACTTCCCCTTAGCAAGATTCAACCGTTTGGCCACAGCTACCAATTCTGATTTCCTGGCATCTTCTAATGCCTCCAAGGTCGGCACCTTTATAAATTCCTCAGCCTCCATTTCTGCTGTTTGTCTTTTCTTTCTTTCGGGAATTTTAACCCAATCAATTTACTCCGTCCCAAATTTAGCGTTCAAAATCGCAGACGAGAACCCCACTTATGTTACGTACCCCGTAACTGGGTTGCCAAACCAGCAGAAATGGATCACTCAGTTGGAGTCTGGATTACTAGAACTAAGGAAGTTTTATTAAAGAAACAAGCAACACAGTACTCTAATCAAAAGGATAATAAATGTAACAGTTCAGCAATGATAAACACACATGTACACCTAATTAAGATAACAGGATCAATCAAGCTCTATCGTTGTCTAGGGGTAAATGACCAGTTTCAAAGTGACGCAAAGTTCAGTTCAATTTAGTTCAGTTCAGTTCGCAGACAGTGGGGGGGGGGGGGGGGGAGGAGAGAGAGCAAAATAAATGAATATTCAAACAGCTTCCACACACAGACCTTTGCAGTCAGCTTTCGTGCGAGCCCTTTGTGATGTCATCTGAGGTCACCGACCGTGACCCCTCCGTTTCCAGATACGATCGTTTCTCTGCGGTGAACCTGGCACCCAGACAAGGGTGGACACACACCAGGTTCCCGCCGATCGTGCCTTTCCACCCTGTGTGTCTATGGCTTGTCCCGCAACCAGCTGTCCAAAACTTCCCACCAACTTGTGGGAGACGCACCGCTTCCAGGGTCTCGTTACCTCGGGGTGTCATGTGTGTCCTGCCTTAGCGAACCTGTCCCTTTTTATTCCCCTGCTGGGGTATCGCCTGTCCATCACTTCAAACAGTTCAGGGTTCAAAGGGTGAGCCAATCTTGACAGCTCTCCTTCTGTTAGACTCTCCCATCCCTTCATTAACATCTCCAAATGCTGCTCCATTGTTTTCCTTATCTCTCTCTCTCTCTCCTGAAGACAGGTGGCAGACCAACTGCTGATCCCACTGGTGCCAGCATAGGACAACTAACATCTTAATCTATGTGTATTCTCGTCACACCATACAAACGTGATGCAGCTAGTGAGTACACTCTCAATGGTGCTCCTGGAAAAACTGGTGAAAATAGAGACGGGGGGGGGCGGGGTAGGAGAGCCTTGTTCACCTCAATACTCTCAGGAATTCTGGATTTGGATCCCAATGATAATGTGGTAAACTGGATCAGCAAACTTGCAGAAGACACCAAGATTGATGTACGTAGTGCTCAGTGAGGAAGGCTATCAAAGCTTGCAGTGGAATCTGGGCCAACTGGATAAGTGGCAGATGGAATTTAATGCAGACAAGAGTGAGGTGTTGCACTTTGGGAGAACAAACCAAGGTAGGACTTACACAGTGAACAGTCGGGCACTGAGGATGAAATAGAACAGAGGGATCTGGATCCATAATTCCTTGAAAGTGGTCTCACAGGTAGCTAGGGTTGTAAAGGGAGCTTTTGGCGCATTGGCTTTTATAAATCAAAGTAATGAGTACAGGAGTTCAGATGTTATGTTGAAGTTGTATATGCTGGCGAGGCAATATTGGAGTGTTGTGTGCAGTTCTGGTCACTTATCTGCAGGAAAGATATCAATAAAATCAAAAGAGTATGGATAAATTTTACTAGGGAGATTGCAAGGCCTTGAGAACCTGAGTTATAGAGAATAGGGTAGGACTTTACTCTCTGGTGGGTAGGAGAATGAGGGGATACTTGATAAATGTATACAATATTATGAGGGGTATAGGAAGGGTAAAAGCAAGCAGACTTTTTTCTACTGAGGCTGGGTGAGACAAACGATAGATCATGGGTTAAGGGTGAAGATGAACTGTTTTAAGGGGAACATGAGGGAGAACTTCTTCACTCGGAGGGCAGTGAGAATGTGGAACAAGCTGCCAGTGGAAGTGGTGAATTTGAGTTTAGTTTCAAAATTTAAGAGAAGTTTGGATAAGTACATGAATGGGAGGGGCATGGGGGGGGGCTATGATCCAAGTGTGAGTAGGTGGAACTAGGCAAAGTAACAGTTTGGCATGGACTAGATGAGCTGCAGGGTCTGTTTCTGTGCTGTAGTATTCTGACTCTAAATATACAAAGAGGTAAGAGTTCAGTTCAAAATGCTCCACTTTACCAGCAAGTTTTTTTAATGCCAGAAACATGTTTTCTACTTAAAACTCAAATTGTCTTCCTGCAGCAAGATGTCTCAAAGTTGATTTCTGAATGTTCATTGCTATGATTGCCATTTTAATTAACTCTGCCATCTGTATTATCATGTGATGGCCTCCAGGGGAATTGTGGGCCACCTGTCCGTCTTTCAGGTGCTCAATTGCAATGACTGCCAATATATAATGATTGAATGTTTTAATTTTACTTCCAGTGGCAAACCATGAAGTAGCTCTAAATATTGGACATTTAGTAGCTCATTAATGGTGCCCTGGGGGATAGGTTCTTCTTTGGCTGTGACTGCTTTAACTACTGGTTGCACTCATCTGCTGACTGCTTATTTGAAGTGGAAAAACAAGTTCCATAGTTCAGTTATATTATACATGATTGGATGTCTCTTAATCTTTCTCTTAAATGGTCCAGATCTGATTTTATTCTAAAGTAATTGCTGAATGACTCAGAATAGTGAAAAATTTTCCGTTCCTTCCTACTAGAGCTACATCAGGAAGATGGCGTTACTGCAGCTGTAAACCCTCAGTATCTAATAAGATAATGCACATCATAACATCACCAAAAGTAGCAAAACTGCAGTCAAACAAGAGTATTGTTTCAATAAGCTCCTACAACAAAACTAATAGGAGATGAATAACATAGGTTTTGTCTCTTGTTTCGATGACAAACTCTGCCATCTTCATCAGGGATGGTGCTTGGGCATGTCTAGTCCACTGGTATTTATACCCCCGTCATCCGTCCCTCCTGATTTGAAGAAGACTAACCAATCAGCTTTCCGCTGTCCCACTTTGTTTACAATCAAATTCCAGTTCTTACTTTGTGTGACACCTTCATCTTTGTTAAAATTCTTTTCTTCTAGGTGTATTTCAATGACTTAATTCACCAGGCAATCCCAAAAGCCATTGTTAGTTTGTAGTTTTGTGTCGAAGTCAATCCTATAGCCATTACGAATGCAATGTTCTGCTACCGTCGATTTCTCTGGGCATTTCTTCTTGTGGACCATCCACAAACCTGTAAGGAAGCTCAAATTGCAACTGATGCAGGACAAAGATGACCAGGGACTCAGGATGGCTGGCATTTACAGGACTCCCTGTGCATCACACTGAGACAGGACGGACTGTGGAAACCCACATCAAGAAGCACAGGAGGTGTATCTGTTCGAGCTACCCAGAAAAATTGGCGGCAGCAGGACTTTGCATTCTCAGTGGCCATAGGATTGAATTCAATGGCACAAAACTACTGTGTCATGCTTTTGGGACTGCCTGGTGAAGGAAGCCAGTGAAATAAAACTCAAGGAATAGAATTTTAACAAAGACAAAGGTATCGCTCAAAGTAAGAACTGGAACTCAATTGCAATCAAGGTGGGACAGCAGAAATCTGATTGGATGAGGACTAACCAATCAGAAGGAACAGATGACAGGGGTCTAAATACCACTGGACTAGACATGCCCAGACATCATCCCTGATGAAGATAGCAAAGTTTGATATCAAACATCAACTAAAATAGATACCTGTACCCAGCAGGAAACCCAAAAATACAAGCATCCTTTCTTTTTAAATAAGTGCAGATCTCAAAAGCATCAATGCATTTTGTAGAAGTAGTTTCTACGCATCGATTACACTTTATGGAAAAAAAAAATTTAATTGCAGAGGAAAATAATCCCTAAATCAGACTGATTACAGAATTGCAAACTATTCATAATTACTCGCACAGTTAGGAAAGCTTAACATTTTTTGCGAAAACATAGACCATTGTTCTGCTTATACCATAAGACATTGGAGCAGAATTAGACCATTTGACCTATCAAGTCTGCTCAACTATTTGATCATGCCTGATTTATTTTCCCTCTCAATCCCATTCTCCTGCCTTCTTGTAACCTTAATGTCCTTACTAAGCAAGAAACTTTGAACCTCTCATTTTAATAACCAAATATCAAGGCCTCCGCAACCTTCTATGGCAATGAATTCCACAGATTTACCAATACCTGGCTAACGAAGTTCATCCTTATCTGTTTTAATTGGACATCAACCTTTTCTGAGGCTGTGCTCTCTGGTCCTAGACTCCCCCACTATAGGAAATATCCTCTCCACATCCGCTCTATTTATACCTTTCAATATTTTGTAGGTTTCGGTGAGATCCACCTTCATCATTCTAAACCCCAATGAGTACATGCCCAGAACCATCAAAAGCACCACATACATTAACCTGTTCATTCCCAGGAACATTCTCATGAACCTCCTCTAGACACTCACCAATGCCAGTACATTCTTTCTAAAACAAGGGGCCCAAAATTCCTCACAATACTCCAAGTGTAGATTGACCAATGCTTTATAAGCCTCTGCATTATATCTTTGCTTTTAAAACAAATCCTCCCAAAATGAATGGTTAACTTCTCAGTTGCCTTACCACAAACTCAATCCTGGAGGTTAACCTTTAGACAATCCAATACTAGTACTTACAAGTCCATTTGCACCTCTGATTTCTGTATTCCCTCCACTTTTGAAAATTGATTTATGACTTATTTCTTCTGCCAAAGTGCATGACCATACAATTCCCTACACTATATTCTATCAGCCACTTCTTTACACATTCTCCTAATCTGTCCAAATCCTTCTGCAGACTCCCTGCTTCCTGAACATTGCCTGTTCCTACACCTATATTTGTACTGTTCACAAGCTTGGCTGCAAAGCCATCAATTCCATCATTCAGATCGTTAACATATCATGTGAAAAGTAGCAGACCCAATACTGACCCCTATGAAGCATCACCAATTACCAGCAGCCAACCAGAAAAGACTCCCTTTATTCCCCCTCTCTTCCTCCTGCCAGTCAGCCAATTCTCTGTCTATGCTAGTAACTTTCCAGTAATACCATGGGAGCACCTGGTCAAAAGATTGAAAATCCAAGTAAGCAACATGCACTGACTCTCCTTGTGTATCGTGACTGTTATTTCCTCCAAGAACTCCAATAGATTTTTAGGCAAGATTTCCCCTTAAGGGAACCATACTGACTACAACAACACATCCATCACCTGATCCTGCATCCCTATTTCATTTAATTTGTTCCAATTTGGTATATTTTTAGGTAACAACTATTTAAAAAACCTTACCTGTTCTTATCTGCTATTCACCTGCGCCTTCTTGGCAAAGCCTCAGATCTTAGACTCCTCCACTGGCTCCCCACACATATACCAATCCAAAATGGCATCTGCCTCTCCTTGGTGAAGCCTCTTGAGCTAAAGTCTCATTTCCCCACTCTAACTCTGCTCACTCCAAAAAATAGCCACCACTCTGTTTAAATCACACTTATTTTTATTGGCTCAAGTGAAACTCCAACATAAGGGGATTTGCTGCTTTCAATTATTCCTGCTCTTGCACAGATCTCACTCTCGCTATTCCAAAGTTAAACTCATGCAATGTGCCTTGCTCTTCACTAACATATGCAATGAGATGTACTGTTCGCTAACAAACACGAGATTGACTATTCAGTAACACACAAATGATACTTGCTTGTTCACTAAAGTTCAATAAACTTGTTGGGTAATAGAATCCTACAACAAGGTGTCATTCTGCCATTTTTAAAGACACGGATGACCTGCTAATTACACAGGATAGCACCGCTCATTTAGAAATTCAGAGTTCAATGAATCTGCTGCAGGGAGAAATACAAGTGCAAGTTTTGTTGAGCAAGAGAACGTACTGCATACAAGTTAATAATTTATAGATAAATATTAAGTGTATTATTTAAAAAGTGATATTATTGTTTAATAAAATTCAGCCAGTTTTACACCAAACTTTAGAAAGCTCATTAAAAATTTAACCAGATCTTTGTTAAGAAACAAACAAAATCCACTGTAATAAATCAAGACATTAACAATCAGGGCTGAATTGCAGCTCAGTCCAGCGACTCAGGTTCGATTCCGATATCCAACATTGACACATAGATAGTACATTCTTTTTGCAAGATATGGATTTTCCCTAATTGCTCTGATTTCTCCCATATCCCAATAAAGTGCTGGCCAGTAAGTTAAAAGGCCACTGCAAATTACCCATAGTGTGGATGGGTGACCAAAGAATAAGAAAGAATGAATGGGCATATAATAGATCACAACAAAATAAAACGGGGACTGGAATTGATTAAATTGTTCTGACAGTGTAGCCTCAATATGCTGAATGACTGCCTTCCATGGTGTAAGGAAAAGCAAAATAATAAACTGCTGTGTGGACAAATGTTGTTAGACTGATTATTTACCAAAATGGAAATTATTTAAGGAAAGGTCCTTTACTGGCTAATGGATACATTTCTGAAGTTTCTCATTGTACTTTGATTAACACTACTACACCTTAAACACAAGAGATTCGACAGATGCTGGAAATCTAGAGTAATGCAGGAACTCAGCAGGGCAGACAGCATCTGTGGAAATGTATAAACAGTCAAAGTTTCAGGCTGAGATCCTTCTTCAGGACTGGAAACAAAGAGGAAAGATGCTAGAAGAAAAAGCTGGGAAGAAGGGAAGGAAAACAAGCTATAAGCTGATAGGTAAAGGCAGGTGGGAAAGGTAAAGGGCTGTATAGGAATGAATCTGATAGGAGAAGAGAGTGGACCATGAGAGAAAGGGAAGCAACAGTGACACTGGGGGAGGTGATAGGCAGATGAGGAGAAGAGGTAAGAGGCCAGAGTGAGGAATAGAAGAGGGGAGGAGGAGGGCAAAAAGAAAATTACCAGAAGTACAAATTGATGTTCATGATATCAGGTTGGAAGCTAACTAGATAGAATACGAGCTGTTGTTCCTCCACCCTCAGAGTGGCCTCACCATGGCAAAAGAAGAGGCCATGGACCAACATGTCAGAACAGGAGTGGGGAATAGAAATTAAAATGGTTGGCCACTGAGAAATTTTGCTTTTAGCAGATGGAGTGGAGGTGCTTGACAAAGCCGTCCCCCAACGTACATCGGGTCTCACCAATCTAGAGGAAGCCACATCGGGAGAACCAGATACAATAGACACCACAACAAATTCAGAAGTGAAGTGTTGCCTCACATGGAAGGATAGCTTTGGGCCATAAGTGGAGGTAAGGGAGGAAGTGAATGGACAGTGTAGCACCTTACCCTTGCAAAAATTCACTTCAACGCAGAAATATAACCAATCTGTCTAATTAATTGGACAATTCTTCCATTGCCCAAAAGGGCATTGGCCATATGCCTGGGGCACACAATTGGTTCCAGCATGGCCCCGGGAACAGTTTTTCCTGCAGGGAGCCTGGCTTGCTGTATTTCAGCATAGTTTGAGCACAGCTCAGGGTCTGCCTCAGAACAGACAGCCTGCCGCTCTCACAGGACAGCTTTGGCAGCTGCTGTTATTTCGCCCCCAGGTTCTCCTGCTGTCAAATCTGTTAGCTTTACCAAGCAACTGTGAATGTCTTTGACATTTAGTCAGTAACACATAGGACCTGTTAAAAAAAAAGAAAAACACCTAAAATAATTAATTTAATGCGTTGAAAAGCAGAATGAAAAAAACTAAATTTCTGAGATAACAAATGAATTTTTTTCAAAAACCCTTCTCTTGGCCATCATTATTTCCTATTCATCTGAATTAAACAGCTGTGCTTACACCAGATTTTAAAGTGGTACATTCTCAACTTCCATGTTTCAGAGCCTGGGATCTGGAAAAACGCAAAACTACCCCAATGGATTGCATAAAGAACCCCTAAATGGAATCTCAGTCAGTACTTCAGTACTGGAAACCAAGGCTTTCACAGTTAGCTATGATGTGACTGTTACTCTATGAGGAGAAAACCTGCCTATAATTGCAACCTCAAGATATTTCAAATCAGTTGCATATAACAAATTTATCTACCCGCTTGTTAAAAAAAAACTATTACCCACCAGTTTCAAGGCACTACCTCAATATTTTTGCTCTCCTTTTGCACTTAGTGTAATTTTTTAAAATATATTTTATTGTAATTTACAGTTTTTATTATTATGAATTTCAATATACTGGTGCCACAAAACAACAAATTTCACAATATATGTCAGAGATATTAAATCTAATTCTGATTCTAATCCACTATGCATAAACTATACTTCAAGTTAAATCAAGTTTATTGTCATTTAACTACATATATGTATATAACATATATAACGTGTATAGAAATGAGACAACCAGCGTGCAAAGCACAATAGTACACATGATAACTTAGGAAGGCAAGGATAAAATTTACCAATGAATAACACATAAATAACAAACTAAAGTGCATTAATATTAAATATTGTGAGGTACGGAACAGATTAACCATTGACACTTTGAACAGGATGTGGCCAGGAGTTCCAAAGCCTAATGACTGGTTTATTATCACTGGCATGTGATGTGAAATTTGTTAACTTAGCAGCCGCAGTTCAATGCAATATATAATCGAGAAGAGAAAAATAATAATAATAAATAAACAAATCAATTACAATATCCTCTCAGCTGTTCTCACAGTCCTTTGCTGAGGCTTCAGGTTTAATATTCAACTGCTTCCATACCAGATGGGAATGTAAGTTGTCAGAATGCTCTCAATGATGCTCCTGTAAAATGCACTTAAGATGGGGGCAGTGGGAGCCTTGCTTGCCTCAGTCTTCTTAGGAAGTCGAGACACTGCTAAGTCTTCTTGTTCAAGGAGGTGACATTAAGAGACCAGGTGAAGTCATCCATGACATGAACTCCAAGGAACTTGGTGCACTCAATTCTCTCTGCAGAGGTGACATTAGGAGACCAGGTGAGGTCACCGTGATGTGAACTCCAAGGAACTTGGTGCACTCAACTCTCTCTGCAGAGGGGGATGATTTGTCTGCACCTTCTTGAAGTCCACAGTGATTTCCTTTGTCTTCTCCACGTTCAGGCTTAGATCGTTCTTCTCACACAAATCCACCAGCCACTCCACTTCCTCTCTATACTCCATCTTGTCATCACTCTTGATAAGGCCTTACTGTTATGAAGTCAAGTATCCACTTGCAGAGGTTGGTGTTGAAACCGAGTGAGGACAGTTTCCCCACCAGTTTCTGAGGTATGATGGTATTGAACACTGAACTGAAGTCTATAAACAGCAGTCTGGCATATGAGACAGGGCAGAGGCTATTGCATCATCAGAGGATCAATTTGAGTAATAAGTGTACTGAAAAGGGTGCAGTGTAGCTGGGAGAAAGGCCTTAATGTGCTCCGAGACGAGCCACTCAAAGCATTTCATAATGGTTGATGTTAATGCCACAGGACAGTAGTTATTTAGACAGGTTACTGTCACCTTCTTTGTCACTGCAATGATGGCTCCCACCTTGAAAACCAAGGGGACAATGGATTGTTCCATCAGTCCACTGTGTATATGGTCATTCCATCAAAAAAAAAATTACAAAGTAAACTTTTCTCTTTAATCACCAGCTCATTTATCTTGAGAGAACTAGATGATCTGCACAAGAACAATTCACCATAACCTTTAGACTGCTTCACAATCTTAGCACCAGAAAAGTACATTGCCCAATAATAAAAAAGTTGCCACTTTCTGGTGCTACTGATAGAGCAAAAAGTTTCTATGACAAAATATGGACAGACTAAAGTCCAAAACTAAGAAATTCATCTGTGCATTTAATAACATGCATGAGATTGTTGTGCTATGTCGAAGTGAAAGAAAACCAGTCAGGCATGGGTCACATCCCCTGGGTGCAGGGGTGATGCTGGCTAAGTTATTTTGTGTTCCAAGAGGCCAACTTTGAACAGCTTTGTTACAGGGCTTTAACAGCTTGACCGTTCCAATGTTGCTCAAAGACAAGCGCTTCTCAGTACAATACAACAATTTCCTGGGCAACATTCCATTGAAAGTCACATCAGCTGCTTAATCATGATAATCATCCAAAAGTGCCCAGCTGAAATTCCACATCAGCATGCTTTGAACCAGAAGTAATTACAACTGTGTTCCACTACACAAACACCCAATTTTCTCAATTTGCTACTGGACAAAAAAAACAATGCATCCACATTTATATTAAAGCAGTTCTTGTCTGAACTACTTTAAAAGAGCTATTAATAAGTTATATAAAATCCTAAATAATAGGAATATAAAACATACTGATAAAATTATCCTCTCTGCAGTCCACATCAAAACTTAAAAGAACAGCATGAAAACCCAAGACACAATTTTAGTCCTTATCAACACTGCAGGTCTTGGGAAAATAACCACTCATAGTGTGGATTATTCATTTAACTTTCAAACAGAGTTTAAATTACAGGAATTAATCCTTATTCAAGAGGATATATGCATCCAAGTGGCATAATTATTGCTATCCCAATGTCATCAGATTAAAATATAAACTCTTGATCACCATACCAGTCAAAGACCGGTAAAACATGTTAATCAGGTGAAGCATAACAAAAAGGCCAAACATGTTAACATTAGTATTTTACCCACTATTGTTCTCAAAGGAAGTTGTAAACAATGTTTCAAAAACATGTAGGTTTCTTCTTTTCCTAGATTGTTTTGAATTTAGTGCCTTTTGTAAAAAAAATCCAAGGAATTCAACAGGGCACAGTGGTTAAACATCTATCACATGGAATATTTTTTCAGTTTTGTGTCAACATGCATTGAGTTCACTAGAATTGTTATACAGAAAGCAAAGTACATGGGATTAAATTAAAATAGAAATAAATTTTTAAACAACAATTATTAAAATACCTTTCTAAGGACAGACTAAATGTGTTTTTCAGATCCAGGGTGAATATAGCACAGCAGATATGATTTAGTTAAAAGTGAAAATATTGTATGAAAATGCAAAGTTCACACCAAGTCAGTCACATCTTGCATCTGTGAAATCTACAACAGCACTTGGCACAGATGAGCAGGGCATCATTGCTATCAACTTGCAAATAACCCATGGAAGTTGCCATTCACTTTATACAGCAATGACAGAAAACACTCAGCTTCACCATCATTACCATGAACTTGATTGCAAATCATGTAATCTTCATCACCACCTCTTATATTATTGAATAGTAACAGATATCAAGCAACACAAAGCCTAGAGTAGTTAACTGCAGTCTTTGCACTGCAAAACTGTACCCACAGACTATTCTTGGGGGTAATTGCAATATAATATTCTGATCAAGCACTGCTATCTACTTTTTCAAGGAAACATCAATCCTATAATGAACAATTGCATTATACATTCTGTTCAGAAGAATGTTGAAAGCTCACACATCAAACTGTCATTTTCCAACAGCTTTATAGCAAAATTAGCACTAGAGGCACATGGACTCTGCACAGTTACCTGGGTTTCTCCTTCAGTTCATTTCTTCCTTTCTCTGAAATTTCTCTCCTCCTGCCCCAATAATGGCACTGTTTCTCTGCTGGTTTCAGTTCTATGGAAATTGGACATTGCTCTTGTAACCCTTCAAGAGCAAGACTGGAGCACAACTGTATCTCACACAAATCCAATTCTAACTTCCTACACCAGCATTTTGGAACAGGAGTAGGTTTTTAGCCCCATTCCCTCCCTAAACTTGTTCTACCATTCCATTAATTTATGGATGATCTGCATTTTACCATGATCTTGGTTCCACAGCTCATACCACCTCTTCCCGAATTCAAATCTAGTGATCTCAGTGCCAATATGTTCAATTGATGACACATTGGGGAGGAGGAGAAAAATATTCAGCATTTCACTGTGTGACTGTGAAAGCTTGCTTCCCAACATCACCCTTAAATATTCAATGCCTATAAAAGTGGATAAAGCTCAATGAACATCAACTGGGATTCCCTCCCTAATGAAGGAACTGGAGTTTAAATGATGGGGTCTGATGTCACAGCTGACTTCATACAGCAACATCACAATCTAGACCAGTGGATTGCTAATTCTGTTTTTGAACAAAAGGCAAGAAAGCAATTATTCCAGCAGGTTTTTGGAGATGTGCTGATACAAATATACAGGCAATTTCCCCATCATGAGCAATTAAGCTTTCAGATAGGCTGCTTCATTAAATATCAGACCTAAAAGGCATTCATTTTTATAAATAACCCTGACAAAATTGTCAGAGGGAAGTGAGATTATTTACATTGCAGCAGAAGCATAATAAAACACAATAAGCAACATTGATCAAAATCTTCAAAGAGCTAGGATATAAGGGTAGCAAAGAAAGAGATGGAAAGGCAAATGCAAACCATGGGGCTAAATCATGGGCATGAATGGCACAATCAGTTACAGTAAACAAACCTACTAGTGAAGCAAGGTCAGAAACAGGTTTCAGAAGTAGAGAAAGCGGAGGCCACAGAGGAATACGAAAACCAAAATGACAAGTTGAGAATCATTTAAAAAAAAAACAGGGAGGTGCTGGCAATAAAGCATGCCTGCTCCATCATTAATATGATCCTGGCTGATTTGTAATCATATTTTCACCTTTGATCTCCATATCCTTAGATTCTCTGGACTTTAAAAGTTTTATCATTTAGTTTTGAAATACACGGCCTATAAAAAGTATTCACCCCACCCCACCCCCGAAGTTTCCATGTTTTGTTTACAACATTGAATCACAGTGGATTTAATTTGGCTTTTTTGACACTGATCAACAGAAAAAGAGTCTTACGTGTCAAAGTGAAAACAGATGTCTACAAAGTGATCAAAATTAATTACAAATATAAAACACAAAATAATTGATTGTGTAAGTATTCATCCCCTTTAATATGACACACCAAATCATCACTGGTGCAGTCAATTGGTTTTAGAAGTCACATAATTAGTTAAACGGAGATCATCGTGTGCAGTCAAGGTGTTTCAATTGATTGTAGTAAAAATATACCTGTATCTGGAAGGTCCAACTACTGGTGAGTCATTATCCTGGCAAAAACTATATTATGAAGACAAAAGAATACTCCAAGCAATTCCGCAAAAAGATTATTCAAAAGCACAAGTTAGGAGATGGATACTAGAAAATTTCCAAGTCACTGAATATCCCTCGGAGTACAGTTAAGTCAATCGTCAAGAAATGGAAAGAATATGGCACAGCTGTAAATCTGCCTAGAGCAGGCCATCCTCAAAAACTGAGTGACCGTGCAAGAAGAGGACTAGTGAGGGAGGCCACCAAGAGACCTGTGACAACTCTGGAGGAGTTACAAGCTTCATTGGCTGAGATGGGAGAGACTGCGCATACAACAACTGTTGTATGGGTACTTCATCAGTCACAGCTTTAAGAGAGAGTGGCAAAGAGACAGCCACTGTTGAAAAAAGCTCACATGAAATCTTGGCTAGAGTTTGCCAGAAGGTATGTGGGAGATTCTGAAGTCAGCTGGAAGATGATTCTATGGTCTGATAAAACCAAACTTGAGCTTTTCGTCCAAACAGACTAAATGCTATGTTTGGTGCAAGCTAGACACCATTCATCATCAAAAACACACTATCCCTACCATGAAGCATGGTGGTGGCTGCATCATGCTGTGAGGATGCTTCACTGCAGCAGGCCTTGGAAGGCTTATGAAGATAGAGGGTTTAAATGAATGCAGCAAGATACAGGGAAATCCTGATGCAGTCTATAAGAGAACTGTGACTTGGGAAAAGATTTGTTTTCCAGCAAGACAATGACCCCAAACATAAAGCTAAAGCTACACAGGAGTGACTTAAAAACAACAAAGTTAATGTCCTGGAGTGGCCAAGTCAGAGTCCGGACCTCAATCCAACTGAGAATTGGTGGCTGGACTTGAAAAGGGCAGCGCACTTACAATTCCCTTACAATCTGACAGAGCTTGAGCAGTTTTATAAAGAAGAAAGGGGAAAACTGCAGTGTCCAGATGTGCAAAGCTGATACAGACTTATCCACACAGATTCTTCTTACTTTATTTACTTTATTGTCGCTAAACAATTGATACTAGAGCGTACAATCATCACAGCGATATCTGATTCTGTGCTTCGCGTTTCCTGTACAAATCGATATTAAATATTAAAAATTTAAAAATATTAAAGACTCAAGGCTGTAATTGCTGTCAAAGGTGCATCTACTAAATACTGACTTGAAGGGGATGAGTAATTATGCAATCAATTATTGTGTTTAATAATTGTAATAAATTTAGACAAATTTGTAGAAATTTGTTTTCACTTTGATACAAAAAGGTCTTTTCTATTGATGAGTATCAAAAAAAGCCAAATTAAATCCACTGTGGTTCACTGTAGTAAAACAATAAAATATAAAGATTTCCAAGGGGGGGGGGGTGAATACTTTTTATAGTCCCTGTGTATTCAACATCTGAACTTCCAAAATAAACTTGCACCTAACACTGCACTCCAGAAATCAATTTGTTAGTGGTAATAAACAAAACAGAAAAAAACCTTGTACACTGTGTGCTGCTAAAACCAGATCAAAACTTTACAGTTATTATTTCCCTTAGTAGCTTCAGCCAAATAGATTCTGTCATTGTATCTGAGTTTACCTACACAACCCACTTGCATTAAAGACCACATTAGAAATATAACATAGAACAGTACAGGCCTTTCAGGCCACAATGTTGTGCCAAACTTTTTACCTATTCCAAGATCAATCTAATGCTTCCCTCCCACAAAGCCCTCCATTTTTCTTTCATCCGTGCTATCCAAGAATCTCTTAAATATCACTAATGTATCTGCCTCGACCACTACTCCTGGCAGCGGGTTTTTACCACCCACTGATCCCATGCAAGATAGAATTCTGGCATCCTCCCTATACTTTTCACCAACCACTTTACATTATGCCCTTTCATATTAGCCATTTCAGCCCTGGGTAAAATACATTGGCTATCCACTTTATCAATGCCTTATTACATCTTATATACTTAAATCAAGTTAACTCTCCTGCTCCTTAGCTCCAAAGAGAAAAGCCCTGGCTTGCTCAACCTATCTTCATAGGGCATGCTCTCTGGTCCAGGCAGCACTCTGGTAAATCTCCTCTGCATTATTTTAAAAGAACAACAGATTAGCAGTTTCAACATCCTTCCCATACTGAGGTGACCAGAATTGAACATAATACTCCAAGTATGGTGCAGAATTTTACAGAATTTCAACATTACTTCATGGCTTATGAACTCAATCCCCCAACTAATGAGAGCCAACACACCATACACCTTAACCACCCAGCAACTTTGAGGGATCTATAAACACAGATTCTGTTATCCCCCCTATTTCTCCACAATGTTAAGAATCCTGCCATTAACTCTGTTCTTTTCCTTCAAGTTTAACCTTCCTAAATGTATTACTTCATACTTTAACAGACTGAACTCCATCTGCCACATCTCAACCTAGCTCTGCATTCTATCAATGTCCCATTGTAACCAACAACAA
This sequence comes from Mobula birostris, assembly GCF_030028105.1. Lineage (NCBI taxonomy): Eukaryota > Metazoa > Chordata > Chondrichthyes > Myliobatiformes > Myliobatidae > Mobula > Mobula birostris. The sequence continues at coordinate 157,336,618 of NC_092373.1, forward strand.
TGTTCTACACTATCCACACCACAACCAAGCGTCATGTCATTTGTGATTTTAGTAATATACCCTTCCACTTCCTTATCCAGGTCATTTATAAAGATCACAAAGAATCCCAGAATAGATCCCTGCTGAACACCATTGGTCACCGACCTCCAGGTGGAAGACACTCCATCTACTACCTCCTGTGGGCTAGCTAATTCTGAATCTACACAGCCTGGATCCCATGCCTCCCCTCTTTCTAAATGAGCTTACCAAGGGGAACCTTGCTGAATGCATTACTAAAATCCATATACTCCACATCCATTGCTCTACTTTTTTTCCAATTGCTTTTAAAAGAACAGATTAGCAGTTAAACATAACAACTGTACACCAGACTGCAGATTAACCATTGCCCCTTTCTAGGCAACAAAACACTTTCAACATCTCAGATTGATTCACTTGAGCATGATCTGACAACAAAAAAGAAATTGACACTCAGCCACCTTAAGAGCCAGAAAGAAACCAAAACTTTGATGAACAAATTTTAACAATTGTCTCAAAGTAGGAGACAGGAGGTTTGCTGCAAGTGAGAAAGCATTATTAAGACAGTGAAGAAAACAAAACATAGAACAGCCGAAATTGACGAATGTGGCTATTAGTAGAAAGAACATTCTGATGCTCTCTATAAAAATAGAAAATAATCATTCTTCAATTCCCTTCAGGACACTTGCAAACAAAGTAAAATTTGTCAAAAATGTAGAAATGACAATCAGCAGGAGACCAGTCACTGTTGGCTGACATTTCAGAAATACACAATGAAGCCTGATTTTGTTCTAGCTCATTGTCTCAAAGTGAATTAAAGCTGTTTTATGATATTTGACTATGAAACACATTAGAATTTTTTTCCAGGCAGTATTAGTTTTTATATCTTATTTTCTGATTGCGACATTAAGTACTGGTCTTAGCAGTACAATTTTGTGTTTACTGCCAGGTAATACTTAACATAGCCCAATGTCAAAATATTTCACAATGCTTCCATGAAGCACCATTGGGTTATTTTGCGATAGTAAAGACACTAGTTACTATCGTACAAATTGTCACTATGTAGGTACTCTGAGGAATGAACTGTACAGGTAAACTTTTCATCAACTAAAGCAAAGGGTACAAAAGCAAGAGTGCTACTTTAAATTCCAGTGAAACAACCATTAGGACACTACTAGAGAAATGCATTCAATTCTTGTCATCATATTTTGGTAAAGTTACTAAGTTATTGGAGTGAGGGGGCAGAGAGAAAAAAGTACTAGAAATATGTCTTCCCTGGAGCTAAGATCAAATGAAAATTTGGTGACAGTGTTAAAAAAAAAAATTGCAGCAGGTTAGGATAGGATTGACAGAAATAGTTTCTGCTAGTGGATGCCTCAAAGGCCAAGAAACACATAGTCAAGGTGATGGGTAAAAGGTACAAAATATTTCTTTGAAGAATTCACCGCCTGCAAGAGGGTAGAAATAAAATTAATGAGAATTTTCAAAGGGGATTAAAATAGACACATACAGGAAGTTAATTTACAACACCACAGAGAAATAACGGACCAGTGGGACTGACTAGACTATTTTTAGAGAACCAAATAGCCCTAATAAACTTGAGTTTTTAACAATTCAAATTAACATTTATTGTTTAAAACTTTAGACTGTTACTTTCTTAGTTCTTCTCTCTCAGGAGAGGATAGTTTGTCAAAAGATCATCAAAACCAAGAAGTGACCATTTATTGTTACATTTTATGTATTAGGAGTTTGTTTCAACAGTTGTAAGTCTGTGACATTTCATGCAAAGTATAAGATCTGGTGCATCACATCTTAAGTTAAATAAGGATATACACTCAGCGGCCATTTTAGATGAGTACATCTATACATCTGCTTGTTAATGCAAATATCTATTCGGCTAATCATGCGGCAGCAACCCAATGCATAAAAGCATGCAGACATGGTCAAGAGGTTCAGTTGTTGTTTAGACATCAGAATGGAGAAGAATGTGATCCAAGTGTCTTTGACTGTGGAATGATTTTTGGTGCCAGGCAGGGTAGTTTGAGTATCTCAGAAACAGCTTATCACCTGAGATTTTCACACACAACATTCTCTAGAATTACTTACTTACTGCCCATTATACCACTGGCGCTTAGGGCAGCAATGAAGGTTCCCCATCTTCATTGCTGTTTCCATAATAATTTGTTTTACCAATCAGGGTTGTTAGCCTTGAGCTGAACCCCAGAATCTGGAGGACCAGTAGAGCACTCTTAGTCTAGCCTCTACCCTTTGACCTGTTTGGCATGGGTGGCCCTACCAAGAACCAAAGAACAAGGCCCTGACTCCAGCCAACATAGCCTTCTGGGTCATTGAGGCACGCAAGCCTCTAAACTTTATAAAAAGTTTGTGGTCCACTCTAGAAGGTTTACAGAGAATGCTACAATAACTTTTTTTTAAATCAAGAGAGCAACAGCTCTGTGGGAAGAACAGCCTAGTTAATGAGAGAGGTCAGAGGAGAATGGCGAGACTGGTTCAAGCTGACAGGAAGGTGATAGTAACTCAAATAACCATGTGTTGCAACAGAGGTATGCAGAAGGGCATCTCTGAGCACACAACACGTTGAACCTTGAAGTGGATGGGCTACAGTGGCAGAAGACCATGAACATACATTCAGTGGTCACTTAATAAAGAGGTACACTGCATGCATAACATACATATTAAAGATGTTATTGCTTATTCTCATGGCATAGCTAGCGACAGATCAAATTATATGTTCTACTGATAAAAACTGTTAAGTATGGATCAACACACTGTGATAAGTATAGATAACAGCACATAGCTACGGTACAATCAGTCTCAGGATTTATTTATTTTTGAGTGTGGTGCAGAACAGAACTTCTATTACCTAAAGAGCAAAACATCCAGTTGCCAACATTGTTCAAATCTCAATGTTTCTGATTTTACCTGTGAACTGATCTGCCTCTAAGGCCATTCTTGAAGTGTTTTATACAATGAATATTCTGTAGTTGGAGGTTATCTTTGTTTTAAAGGATCTGCAAGTTGAATTCTGCTTTCTCTTCTTGTAAACAAACCAGTAAGAGGTCAGGAAGACCAGCAAGAAAAATATTTAGCTTTTTTTCCATTCCTATATGTTTTTATTCTTAATTTAATTCATGCAATATAAAGCATAACTGCTGGAGTGTACAATGCACCAACTGATGTGGGCAGGGTTGGTGACTCTTACCACATAATAAAACATGTATTAATGGAGATTGGTACTTGATGGTTAGCATGAAAATAGTGGGCGGAAGACCCAAATTCTGCAGAGGGTTAGTCCACAACTCTGGACTACAATGGATCTTCAACATAAAAATATGAGATTTAAACCAAATACTTGGTCCATCTCAGCTTCTGAAATCCCATATTCCTTAGATTACTTTCAGCTTAATTACCTCACACCAGGTGCTTCTTTTGTTCTAAGGTACCTTAAGGATAATCAAATATACATGCAGTGGAAAGTCCTGCAAGATTTGATAGTGAAGTTCAGAAATCACCTTTTTCTCCATAAAAAACATGTTTGAGTCATAGAGTGATGCAGCAGAGAAACACCCCCCCACCCAACCCGTCTATGCCGACCAAGGTTTCAATCCTTAAGCAAAAAAAAATATGAAATCACTTTCAATCCATGAAAGACCTGGCTGCCTTGTTTATTTTAGTGAAGAGAAGCAAATTACTGGCCCATCTTCTCTCCGCAAATACCAACAAGCTGTATTTTCTACATCCTCTATATGTTATAGTCGTTCAAGCTTACCTTATCAGGCGCCGGGAACTGCAGCTGGTTGACATCCAGTGGTGTGATAAGAGGGATGGTGTCAAAACCATCTTCAGGGGCTGCAGCCTTCCCATTGCTCTTGTCAGTCAGATTGTTTCCCAACTTCACCATGGCTGCGAACAATAGATGAGGAGTGTTTATTCTTCATTTTGAACTGGGGGAAAATCAACTACACCAATGGAGCTTTAAAGACACAGAATATGGAACTAGCAGCCTTCCGTCAGAATTCACTACAATCGCCGTCCTGGGACATCCGCGTGAAACATACGCATGACCTTTGGCAATTCTATTTATTTTAAACTACCTTTTTAGCTTATTCGAAAGAAAGGTGCTAAAGACGAAGGAAATCATGCTACTGTCAAACCTATCCACCGTTTGCTTCAGGAACCGGGGCACAAGCAAAAAAAAAACACTTGTTTGGATTAATCAACTAGAAAATTCAGGATTTTAATTTGACGCAGTGCAAATTTCCGCACAGATTATTCAGACCCGACGTGATTTACATTTTTACAAACAAAAGCGAATTACTTGTCACAATTTCAGAAGCAAGCAATCGTAAAATGCACTAAATGTCAAATGCATTTTGCTTCCTGTTCCTCAAAAGCAATTTGATTTTTTTATACATCGTAACCCAATTTACTGCAAGATGGAATAAATCTCGTTTAAAAATCACGTTGAACAATGCCGTTGTGTGAAAAGAGATGCCTCAGTAACATGGGAGCATCTTCTGTCTTGCTGAGGTAAGGCACGACAGAGCTAACTCGCACCCGTCCCCCCGCAAATTAAACCACGGAACAGAATTGTTTTGAAAGAAAGCCGCCTCACCTGATAATTCTTTCAAAAAATACAAAGGTTTTTTATTGCCTTCTTTGCAAAAGCCTTTCCCACTTCAGCTGGAAAATGGCGGAAAGTAGCTAGCTGAAGAAGCGTTGTCCAGGATGCAGTAAAGTCATTGATCGAGTTTGGAGAATGTTTTCATTTTCAAGCCTCGTCTGTGGTGACGCAGCCGCGCTGTCGGCAACAGAGCGGGCGAATATCTTACCGCTGCACCCACACCGCATCAGTTCACCAGCAGGTTTTATTTCTGAAGAGCCTAGGTTGTCGTTTTTTCTAATCTAGTTCCTTTTTTAAAAAAAAGAAAACCCCACGGGCAAACACTAAAGATAGCGCGGATGGTGCTGGAAATTAATATTTCAGTTCAAAGACCATACCCCGTCCGAGTGCCAAAATGTGTCTTGTGCGATCCGTTCTCTCTTAGGCAAGGGTTAAAAAAGACTGCCTTGCATTTACCTAGCGGCTTTATTTTTAACGCAAAAGAGTTTCACAATAATGGTTGGGGATTAAAATTTCACACAATCAATTAAATGGTATTAGGACAGTACCGTGGGGGTGTTGAGAAGCATTTTAAAAAGAGGTAGACGAGGTCTAAAAATGAAATTTCAGAGGTAAGGGACGGGATTTTAATTAATCTTTCCCTTTGTTCTCGTGTTAATGATGTTTAGTGAATTACAGACTAAGATTAGTGTATAATTAGCCTTGACGATTCAATGCAGTACCGAAAGAAGATTGAACTGGTAGGGATGTAGTCTTTCTTTTGAAACGCTGATCACTCTGGCATATATATATAAGGATACCAAAGAAATAGATTTCGAAAGTAAGCAAGCTCTCTTACTGTTTTACTAACAGTTACCCCTCAATTAACATCACAACAAAAAAAGGTGGTCTGCTTATTGTCATATTGTTGTCTTTGAAGTCTTGTGTCCATCTTGATTATGTATGACAAGAATATAAAGGTGACTACATATCAATTGTTATTAGGACATTCTGAAGTCCCAAATGAATGCAAGTTCAATTTCTTCTTTCATAAAAATAGGTCTGCAAATGGCATTAAGCTTATGGCCTGATGATGCTTAGCATGAAACATTTAACGTCCAAAATATTCAGATAAATTAAGTAGATGGACTAATCAATAGTTGATGAATTTTAATATTGATATGTGACACTGCACAAAAGAATGCACAATATGCATGACCATAGCAAAGGTAAAATGAATGTAGGTGCAATAGTTGTTCATTTCAATTGCTATTCAATTTACAAATGTGCTCAAAGTACTAGTAAAACTACCAAATATCTTAGGTATCGATTATTAGAAATTAAATGGTCTAAAACTGTTGCAGCTTGGTACATCCTTGAGTTCACCACATAAAAATACAATTTATTATAAATCACACTTTTGAGTCTGTTAAACCTACTTTGTGTTTCCCACTCTTTGACACAGTTTCATCTTAAATTTGACCATTGTAAGTTCAAGTGACCACATATATTCTAGAAATTGTTAAATGTCATTTCATATTTTTATCTTCCCAGCGCATTTTAATGGCATGCTATCTGCCAGCTCATCATCTTGGACTTGAGAGCAAGAACTTTTCTGATCATTTCTTCCTCAACTTTCCACCGGTTTAATATTAAATGCAAATTTAATTATTCTTCAACAGCATTGTGTATGGGAAATCAGACAGATTTTAACAGAGAGGAGCAAGGGACAGAAGGTTGGAGAGCACAAGAAAACAAAGAGGAGGAGCAATGGAAGACAAGGCTATTACCAGTCCCTTTCCTAATTATCTTCTGTATTCTGCCTCGTTTCTTCCCTACCGTGTTGGGGTTTAGAGATTAGACCATAACACATGCTCATCCTCCTTATCACCTCACATCTACTGAACAGGAGCTTTGTGCTGTGGAACAGGTTTTTATTTTTTAAAACTTCAGGTTAGCAACATGAAAGAAATAGTAAATTGAGCTAGATTTTAAATTGATTTAATTTTTAAATTGCTAATATTCTAATTCTACAACAATATTGCTTTGAAGCAGAAGTGATTGTTCAACATTGATGTAGAACCTGGTATATAAACGTACGAAGAGAAGTTGAGAAGAAGTATGGAGATCATGGGGTGCAGTGAATGACATGGAAGGAAGAACCACTAGCAGAAATAAGCAGTAGGAAGAGAGGTGAGGGAGCAAAACATCAAAATGAATATGACTTGCATCCAAGACCATTATTACTCTACCTTATGCAGCTCAGCTTTTGGAATTTCCTCTCTAAAACTTTTCACCTTGTAACCTTTCAATATGTCTTCGAAACAGGCCACTGCCCCTGGAGGTTTCAAAACAGCCACCATCATTCCAGTGCCCAAGAGGCCAACAGTAACTGGTCTAAATGATTACCGCCCCATACCACTGACTTCAATAATCAGGAAACTTTGTCATATGGTGTGAGCAGAATTAACTCCAGTTTAATGTGAAAAAGACTAAGGAGCTGGTGGTAGACCTGAGGAGAGCTAAGGTACCGGTGACCCCTGTTTCCATCCAGAGGGTCATGGTGGACATGGTGGAGGATTACAAATACCTGGGGATACGAATTGACAATAAACTGGACTGGTCAAAGAACACTGAGGCTGTCTACAAGAAGGGTCAGAGCCGTCTCTATTTCCTGAGGAGACTGAGGTCCTTTAACGTCTGCCGGACGATGCTGAGTATGTTCTACGAGTCTGTGGTGGCCAGTGTTATCATGTTTGCTGTTGTGTGCTGGGGCAGCAGGCTGAGGGTAGCAGACACCAACAGAATCAACAAACTCATTCGTAAGGCCAGTGATGTTGTGGGGATGGAACTGGACTCATTGACGGTGGTGTCTGAAAAGAGGATGCTGTCCAAGTTGCATGACATCTTGGATAATGTCTCCCATCCACTACATAATGGACTGGTTGGGCACAGGAGTACATTCAGCCAGAGACTCATTCCACCGAGATGCAACACAGAGCGTCATAGGAAGTCATTCCTGCCTATGGCCATCAAACTTTACAACTCCTCCCTTGGAGGGTCAGACACCCTGAGCTGATAGGCTGGTCCTGGATATTTCATAATTTACTGGTGTAATTTACATATTACTATTTAACTATTTATTACTATTTTCTATTACTATTCTATTACTATTATTTCTATGACTATTACTATTTACTAATAGTAATATTACTATTACTATTTCTATTACTATTTATTATTTATGGTGCAACTGTAACGAAAACCAATTTCCCCCGGGATCAATAAAGTATGACTATGACTACGACTATGACTAAGTGCTTTGAGTGGCCAGTAATTGATTGTGTAAAATTCCACCTTTCAATTATATACCTTTCCTGTTCACCTACCATAAAACCAATCCGCTATAATGCCATAGACTCAGCCCTCCACTCAGTCCTGTCCCACCTAGAAAATGAAGCCTCATGCACGAGGATGTTGTTCATTGATGTCGGTTTGTAATTTAAGCCTATCATCCCTCAGATACTGCTGACTCACAACTGTACTGCCAGACTCAGTTCAAACTGTTTCATCAAGTTCACCCATGGTTGGCTTCATCAGCAACAATAACGAGTTAGCATACAGAGAGGATGTAGAGAGGCTTGTCAAATGGTGTAAGAACAACAACCTGAGTCTCAACATGGACAAGACAAAAGAGATAGTTGTGATTTCAGAAAGGCATAGATTTACTACTTTCCATTGCACATCAGTGGCTCTGCCCTAGAGAGAGTTCAAACTATTGAACTCTGGTTAGCATTCAAGGACTCGGCAGCTAACCTCGATGAGTATGCCTCAGCTGTCACGGACTTTATTTGGAAATGCAGGGAGGACTGTGTGTCTCGCAAGACGATCCGGGTGTTCCCTAACTGGAAACCTTGGATGAATTATGAGGTCAAGTCCCTTTTAAAGGCTAGAGCTGCGGCTTTTAGGTCCGGGGATACCAGTCACTACACGAAATCCAGGCGTGAACTCCGGAAAGCCATTAAAGGCGCCAAGAGGCAATATCAAGCCAAGTTGGAAGCTGAGGCTAACCAAAGGGATGCCAGTAGATTATGACAGGGTCTAAATGAGATCACTGTGTGCAAAGAAAAGGCTGGGAATATCAATAACTGTGGCGCTTCTCTTCCTGATGAACTTAACGTATTCTACGCAAGATTTGAACAGAAGAGGAGCGTCCCGCTCCCTCCGGATGAACCGGACCTGGTGGCATCGAGATTCATCGTCACCGAGGAGGACGTTAGAAGGGCCTTCCTGAAGATAAATCCAAGGAAGGCAATGGGCCCAGATGGTGTCCCGGGATGGTTTCTCGGGGCCTGTGCAAGCGAGCTAGCTGGAGTGTTTGCTGACATCTTCAACTGCTCCTTGCTTCAGTCTAAGATCCCCTCGTGTCTTAGGAAGGCAACGACAATCCCAGTGCCGAAGAGGAGCAAGGTGGCATGCCTGAATGACTATCGACCTGTGGCTCTGACATCAATTGCTATGAAGTGCTTCGAGCAATTGGTTATGGCACACATCAACCACAGCCTACTGGTCAACTCGGTGCTTTGCATTTCGCCTACTGGAGCAACAGGTCAACAGCAGTTGCCATCTCTCTGACCCTACATTCCTCCTTAGAACACCTGGAGAATAAAGACGCATACGTAAGGCTCCTTTTCATTGACTACAGCTCTGCCTTTAATACCATCATTCCAGATAAACTGATTCCTAAGCTCCGGAACCTGGGCCTTAGCACTCAGATCTGCAGCTGGATCTTCAACTTCCTCACAGACAGGACCCAGGCTGTAAAAATAGGGGACAAGCTCTCCTCTACAATCACTCTGAGCACCGGTGCCCCACAAGGCTGTGTACTCAGCCCCCTGCTGTACTCACTGTACACCCATGTTTGTGTAGCCAAGTTTCCATCAAACTCAATATATAAGCTTGCTGATGACACAACAATTGTAGGCCGTATCTCGGGTAATGATGAGTTTGAGTACAGAGAGGAAATTAAGAACCTAGTGGCATGGTGCGAAGACAATAACCTATCCCTCAACGTCAGCAAGACGAAGGAATTGGTTGTTGACTTCAGAAGGAGTAGCAGACCGCACGACCCAATTTACATCGGTGGTGCGCAAGTGGAACAGGTCAAAAGCTTTAAGTTCCTCAGGGTCAATATCAGAAATGACCTGACTTGGTCCAACCAAGCAGAGTTCACTGTCAATAAGGCCCACCAGTGCCTTTACTTCCTGAGAAAACTAAAGGAATTTGACCTGTCCCCTAAAACCCTCACTAATTTTTATAGATACACCGTAGAAAGCATTCTTCTAGGGTGCATCACAACCTGGTATGGAAGTTGTCCTGTCCAAGACCGAAAGAAGCTGCAGAAGATCGTGAACACGGCACAGCACATCACACAAACCAGTCTTCCGTCCTTGGACTCACTTTACACTGCACGCTGTCGGAGCAGTACTGCCAGTATAATCAAGGACACGACTCACCCAGCCAAAACACTTTTCATCCCTCTTCCCTCCGGGAGAAGGTTCAGGAGCTTGAAGACTCTTACGGCCAGATTTGGGAACAGCTTCTTTCCAACTGTGATAAGACTGCTGAATGGATCCTGACCCGGATCTGGGCCGTACCCTCCAAATATCTGGACCTGCCTCTCGGTTTTTTTGCACTACTTTACTTTCCATGTTTCTATTTTCTATTTATGATTTATAATTTAAATTTTTAATATTTACTAATTTTTACTATTTTTAATATTTGTAATCCAGGGAGTGGGAAGCGCAGAATCAAATATTGCTGTGGTGATTGTACGTTCTAGTATCAATTGTTTGGCGACAATAAAGTAAAAAGTATAACTATTGGTGTGCACATAACAAATAATCTACCCTGGACCAACAACACCTCTTCACTAGTCAAGAAGACACAGTAGCATCTACACTTTCTGAGGAGATTGAAGCGTGCAAAGCTCCCGCCCTCATTCTAACAACTGTCTACAGGTTCACCTTCGAGAGTGTCCCATCTGGCTGAACCATTGTTTGTCACGGAAGCTGCAAGACCCTACAGAGGATAATAAAAACCATAAGACCATAAGATATAGGAGCAGAAGTAGCCCATTTGGCCCATTGAGTCTGCTCCACCATTCAATCATGGGCTGATCTAATTCTTCCAGTCATTCCCACTCCCCTGCCTTCTCCTCATTCCCTTTGATGCCCTGGCTAATCAAGAACCTATCTATCTCTGCCTTAAATGCACCCAGTGACTTGGCCTCCACAGCCACTCGTGGCAACAAATTCCACAGATTTACCACCCTCTGATTAAAATAATTTCTCTGCATCTCTGTTCTAAATGGATGCCCTTCAATCCTGAAGTCGTGTCCTCTTGTTCAGGACTCCCCTATCATGGGAAATAACTTTGCCATATTTAATTTGTTCAGGCCTTTTAACATTCCGAATGTTTCTATGAGATCCCCCGTCATTCTCCTGACCTCCAGGGAATACAGCCCAAGAGCTGCCAGATGTTCCGTATATGGTAACCCCTCTCATTCCTGGATTCATTCTTGTGAATCTTGTCTGAAACCTCTCCAATGTCAGTATATCCCTCCTAAAATAAGGAGTCCAAAACTGCACACAATACTCCAAACATGGTCTCACAAGTGCCTTATAGAGCCTCAACATCACATCTCTGCTCTTATATTCTATACCTCTAGAAATGAGTACCAACATTGCATTTGCCTTCTTCACCACTGACTCAACCTGGAGGTTAACCTTTAGGGTATCTTGGACAAGGACTCCCAAGTCCCTTTGCATGTCTGCATTTTGAATTCTCTCCCCAGGAGGAGGAGAAGATGGCGGCGTGACGCTGCTTGCGTGGCCACTCCGGTGAATGATATCTGTAATCTGTCAAGTAAGGTGCCGTGCACAATCCTGATTTGATGGAGACAGATGTGAGAGAACGGAGGAACATCTGGAGAAACTTCTGAAACACCTTTTTCGCTGCCACTGCTACTATGTGATCCAGAATCTCCAGAGGGGAAGGCCCCGAATCCTCGACTTTGCTTGCTGCTTGGTGGCCGGGACGGGGTTGAAGCACTCGGCAGAGATGGTGCTCGGTGCTCGGTGTCGAAGGGCTGGTCGGAGGCTCAAAATTTTTGGACAGACTCAGAGTCAGCTGTGGTCGGGTGCTTCCAATGCATCGACAATTATCGGTGCCTGGAGGTTTATGGCAGAGAGAGTTTCTCCCTTCTGCCACCTACTATCGGGAACTATTGGGAGTCGATCGGAACTTTGAGACTTTTTTTACTGTTCCCATGATCTGCTGTTTATCAAATTATGGTATTGCTTTGCACTGCTGTAACTATATGTTGTAATTATGTGGTCTTGTCAGTGTTAGTCTTTGGTTTGTCTTTTTTTTGTGATATCACTCTGGAGGAACATTGTATCATTTCTTAATGCATGCATTTCTAAATGACAATAAACGAGGACTGAGTGTCCTCATAATCTAATCTAATCTAATCTAAATGATAGTCTGCCCATTTATTTCTTCCACCAAAGTGCATGACCATACACTTTCCAACATTGTATTTCACTTGCCACTTCTTTGCCCGTTCCCCTAAACTATCTAAGTCTCTCTGCAGGTTCTCTGTTTCAGAAACACTACCTGCTGCTCCACCTATCTTTGTATCATTGGCAAATTTAGCCACAAATCCATTAATTCCATAGAGGATCATTGTGGTCTCCCTCACCTCTCCCCTATTTGTGACATTTACCAGGAGCTTTACAAACGAAGGGCCTGAAGCATTGTTGAGGATCCCTACCACCCATCCCACAATCTCTTTGAACCATGCACTTAAGTATCAGGACTAGGATTGCCAGACTAGGTAACAGCTTCCTCCCTCACGCTGTGAGGCTAATGAATACCCTGCCACCACCAAGATTTCATCACTAAGACAGTAACACAGTATCCTTTATTGTTTACCTGTGCTGTGCACTACATGCATTTTAAACTATATTTTAATTAACTTATTTCTGGTAATGTTTCGGTTTATGTGCTGTGTGTGATATATGTTTTGTGGGTGGTCTATGGTCCAGAGGAATGTTGTTTTGTTTGGTTGTGTATATCGACAGAACCAGTCTACTATCGATGCCATAGCCACAGCACTACACACGGTCCTCACTCACCCGGAGAAGAGGGATGCACATGTTAGAATTCTGTTCCCGGACTACAGTTCATCATTCAACACGACAATTCCCTCCAGACTTGACAGGAAGCTTAGAGACCTCAGCCTACACCCTATCTTATGCAGATGGATCCTAGACTTCCTATCAGATCAACAGGTGGTAAGGATGGGGTCCCTCACCTCTGCCCCTCTGCCCCTCTGACCCTCAACACAGGTGCCCTCCAGGGTTGTGTTCTAAGTCCCCTTCTCTACTCCCTTTACACCCGCGACTGTACTGCCACACACAGCTCCAATCTGCTGATCAAATTCACAGATGACACGATTAGCATTATTTCTAGCAGTAATGAGACAGCCTACGGAGGAGAGGTTGACACCCTGACACAGTGGTGCCAGGATAACAACCTCTCCCTCAATGTCCAAAAAGCAAAAGAGCTGATTGCAGATTACAGGAGGAAAGGAGACACTCAGCCCAATCAACATCAATGGGTCTGCAGTTGAGGGAGTGAGTAGGTTAAAGTTCCTTGGTATACATATCACCAATGATTTCACCTGGACTGTACACACCGGCTTTGTGGCAAAAAAAGCACAATAGCATCTCTTCCACATCAGATGGCTGAAGAAGTTCAGCATGGGCCCCCAAATCCTCAAGACCTTCTACAGGGGCACCATTGAGAGCATACTGATTTGCTGTATCACTGCCTGGTACAGGAACTGCACCAATGTTGATCGCTGGTGTGACGAGAATACACATAAATTAAGATGTTTGCTGGCCTGGGTTAGCATCAGTGGCATCAGCAGTTGATCTGCCACCTGTCCTCAGGGGAAGGAGAGATAAGGAACAATGAAGCAGCATCTGGAGACGTGTAATGAAGGGACGGGAGAGAGAGCTGTCTGGAGCGGCTCCCCCTTTGAATCCTGAACTGTTTGAAGTGATGGACAGGCGATACCCCAGCAGGAGGATAAAAAGGGACAGGTTCGCTAAGGCAGGACACACACAACACCCGAGGTAACGAGACCCTGGAAGCGGTGCGCCTGTCACGAGTCGGTGGGAAGTACCGGACCTTAAACGCACAGGGTGGAAAGGTACGATCAGCGGGAACCCGGTGTGTGTCCACCCTTGCTTGGGTGCTGGGTTCACTGCAGAGGATCAACTGCATCTGGAGGAGGGGTCACAGTCGGTGACCTCAGGTGACATCACAAAGGACCCGCCCGAAAGCTGCTTGTGAGCAATATTGCCGGTCTGTGAGTGGAAGCCGTGTCTGAATGATCAGTCGTTCTCGTTCTCTCTCTCTCTCCCCCAACGTTGTCCATCGCCATGGCAACGATTACTGCGAACTGAACTAAATCGAACTGGACTTTTGTGTCACTTTGAAATTGGTCATTTACCCCTAGACCACGATAGAGCTTGATTGATGCTGTTATCTTAATTCTGTGCACATGTGTGTTTATCATTGCTGAACTGTTGCATTTATTATCCTTTCGATTACTGTGTTGCTTGTTTCTTTAATAAAACTTTCTTAGTCCTAGTAATCCAGACTCCAACTGAGTGATCCATTTCTGCTGGTTTGGCGACCCAGTTACGGGGTACGTAACACTGGGCACTGCAGAGAGTGGTACAGACAGCCCAGCACATCTGTAAATGTGAACTTCCCACCAGTGAGGACATTTGTAGCAGCAGGTGCAGAAAGAAAACCTGGAAGATCATCGGGGACACCAGTCACCCCACCATAAATTGTTTCAGCTGCTTCCGTCTGGCAAATGCTACCACAGCATTAAGCCAGGACCATCAGGTTACAGGACAGCTTCTTTCTACAAGCCATTAGACTTCTAAATTCACATGTCTGTACATTGCAATGGAGTCATAACACAAAGATTTTTACTCCCTCGTGTTGTGGGATGGATGTAAGATTTAAATAAATTCTATTCCAATTCAATTCTATTCCGACGTATGTAAAGTCAGATGACAATAAATAAACAGGACAAATTCTGCAGATGCTGGAAATTTAAAGCAACACACACAAAATGCTGGAGGAACTCAGCAGATCAGGCAGCATCTATGGAAATGAATAAACAGTTGATGTTTCAAGCTGAGACCAGTGCTAGAGTCTCAACTTGAAATATCAACTGTTTATTCATTTCCATGATGCTGTCTGACCTGCTGAGTTTCTCCAGCATTTTTGTGTGATGCAGATGACATTAAACTTGAACTTGAAATCTACTTCTTTGAGAAAGTTTTTAGCAGATTGGTTTTGACTATGGTTTGGCATCAAATTTGTTTGTTAAGCTTCATGTGAAGGACAGAAGTGCTAAGAGAAACTGAGTAGAGAGAAAGAAGAGGAAGTGTGGTGCTGACAGCTAGCTTTAGTGGCTACAGAGGAAACTAAGTGTGGGAATCAAACGAAAGGAGACAAAGAAAGGAAAATTACCAGAAAATCATGTAAGTATTTGCAGTTAATCTAGCTAATTAACAAATAATGGAGAATATTAGTGCCATAAAGTAGGTGAGACTGTAGTCTATGTATGATAACAAAGTCTCACAAGCAGCGTTGCAGCATTGTCACAAATACCAGATAATCTATTTTTTTCACTGCCAATAGCTAGACAAGATGTTGATTATATAACAGATCATTGAGCTAGTGGTAGAAAATGGACTTATGGTCTAATGGAAGGGAAAGGGTAATTTTAAAGTAACATAATATGATAGATTTGGGAATAAAGGCAAAGTAATATTTGTGGACTAGATGTGTGGGTCGTGACTCACTGAACAATTGCTAGTACATTGTAAGCTTTTAAATTCTTTTTACTCCCCTGCCCAAATCCCTTTCTCCATCACAAAGAGGAGATAAACAAAATATGATACTAAGGAATATAAAAGATCAAGGGAAGTGGTAAAACACACAAAGGACTATGGAATATCTGGACGGTATCAAAATTTTCAAATGAATACACTTGTTCTTTTGTACCATTGCCCTTATTTGATACATTCATTCCAAAATAATAGTCAGAATCCAGCAATATAGTAGGGATATTACACAAATAATATAATTTTAATTAATTAGTTAATTAAAAGAGTGCATGTGATTATTGAAACTAGTTTTGTTTACTAAACGAAAAGTAACTCAAAAATATCATGTTTCCAAAAAATATCACGTAAGCTTTATACAGACAGATCACAGATGAGGCTGTTACATACAGTAGCAAATGCTAATTTTTGAAGAGATACAGATGCTGAGGTGAAGCATCTCAGCAAGGGGCAAGGATGATTATGGGACAGACATCTTAAGTTACAATGACAAATTTACAGACTGTGTTTTTATAGCAATGGAAATAAGGAACAGATTCATGGAAACATTAGTTAATTTATCCCTTTAGCAGGAAGGGTATTAAAAATTAATGAAAAATCATACTTAAAATTTACTGTCTTTTACATGGAATATATGGACACTATTTCCTATTGAAATCTTGAAAATATTCTTGCGGAAAACAACTTCTGAACATCATTAATGAATGTATTAAGTCCAGACGTATTATAATTTTGCATTAACTATGACTAAGGAGAAGTTTAGTAGAGCTTCCTATAGATCTGAAATAAGTTGGATAGACATTGGCTCGATGGAAGAAGCCAGAGAGTGGTGGTAGAGAATTGCTTCTCTGAGTGGAGGCCTGTGACTCGTGGTGTGCCACAGGGATCAGTGCTGGGTCCATTGTTATTTGTCATCTATATCAATGATCTGGATGATAATGTGGTAAATTGGATCAGCAAGTTTGCTGATGATACAAAGATTGGAGGTGTAGTAGACAGTGAGGAAGGTTTTCAGAGCCTGCAGAGGGACTTGGACCAGCTGGAAAAATGGGCTGAAAAATGGCAGATGGAGTTTAATACTGACAAGTGTGAGGTATTGCACGTTGGAAGGACAAACCAACGTAGAACATACAGGGTTAATGGTAAGGCACTGAGGAGTGCAGTGGAACAGAGGGATCTGGGAAGACAGATACAAAATTCCCTAAAAGTGTCGTCACAGGTAGATAGGGTCGTAAAGAGAGCTTTTGGTACATTGGCCTTTATTAATCGAAGTATTGAGTATAAGAGCTGGAATGTTATGATGAGGTTGTATAAGGCATTGGTGAGGCCGAATCTGGAGTATTGTGTTCAGTTTTGGTCACCAAATTACAGGAAGGATATAAATAAGTTTGAAAGAGTGCAGAGAAGGTTTACAAGGATGTTGCCGGGACTTGAGAAACTCAGTTACAGAGAAAGGTTGAATAGGTTAGGACTTTATTCCCTGGAGCATAGAAGAATGAGGGGAGATTTGATAGAGGTATATAAAATTATGATGGGTATAGATAGAGTGAATGCAAGCAGGCTTTTTCCACTGAGGCAAGGGGAGAAAAAACCAGAGGACATGGGTTAAGGGTGAGGGGGGGAAAGTTTAAAGGGAACATTAGGGGGGGCTTCTTCACACAGAGAGTGGTGGGAGTATGGAATGAGCTGCCAGACGAGGTGGTAAATGCAGGTTCTTTTTTAACATTTAAGAATAAATTGGACAGATACATGGATGGGAGGTGTATGGAGGGATATGGTCCGTGTGCGGGTCAGTGGGACTAGGCAGAAAATGGTTCGGCACAGCCAAGAAGGGCCAAAAGGCCTGTTTCTGTGCTGTAGTTTCTATGGTTCTATGGTTCTATGGTCATTATTTAAGAATAGATCATAAATTATTCAATAAGAAATTAACTTATGAACAAAATGGCTTGTTCTTTCTCATTTTTATGAGAAGCTAGAGGATCCAGGAGTACAAATCCCCATAAATAAAAGGATGGCATGTGTTGATTAGGCCCTAAAGAAATAAACTAAACATTGGAAATTCTTCCAGATTTCTATTTTGATTCTGCGTTTTTTTTTGCTGCAACAGCAGCATTTACTGCTACCATATAGTATATGAAAAGTGGAGAAGCTGCACTAAGGTTGCATCATATCTTGCTTAGACCACATTTGGAGCATGTGTACAGTTCTGGTCTCCACAGGAAAGAGCTTAGATTCTTATAAATAATATCGAAAAGGATGGTTTGTATTTTTCAGTACGCTGTGTCCCTTTACCATGGAAAATAGCCTTAATCCAATAATGTGCTATAAAATGAGGTTTGTGGAGAGGAACTAAAGCAGAGATCTTCATTAAGAGATTGTGGGACTCACTACTAAATTGACTGGTATAGGTGAACTGTATGGACACATGTTAACCAGAAAAACATATAAGAGAGGAGGCACAGGTTACCTAGCTTAGTTGAGAAAGAGTGGTAGGAGGCTCAAGATGGCCACAAACACTGCAAGAACTAATTAGTTTGAATGACCTACTTATGGCACATTGTTTTGGGAAGTATCATATTTAATATACCGTAGAACAACTTCTTCCTCTACTGGATATCATCAGCTGAATGGTTTTCTACAACATTCGAAAACACACAGAACAAGGAGAAGTAATTCCAATGAACGTTTCTACGATCAGATAAACTGATTTTAAAAATCTTTTATTGGTTCCTTATAGCAGACCATAAAACTCTTAATAACCATTGAGAGTATGCAGTACTGTATTACTTGTGGCAGTTAGACAATTGTTATATCAATACTGATAGCAAGCTGTTACAATTGTAAATGTTTGTTTATAAAACAGTTACATTGCTGTTGGAAATGTTGCATGACTATTGGTAGCAATTCTGGCTTCATATTAGTGGTAAGAATTGATAAGCAAGACAATTGTTTAATATTTCTGTACCTATTAATGGTGACATTAACTCATTTGTTTTGAGCAGATTAATGTGACTACAATATTAAAATAGCAGACTTGGATACTTCAGTATTGAGCTCTGTGTGAACTCCGCTTTCCTGTATACTGTAAAGAAAGTGGGGCTAGGATATATTTTTCTTTTGCACATGAATCTTAAAGAGCCTACCGTTCAAGAGAGACACGTAGCTAAATTTTGATAATGTAGTAAGGCTCTCAGTTAAGTGTTGTCATGGATTGGGATCAAGTTCAGGCGAGTGTGACGCCCATTCAAGGCATGCTACCAGAGGTGAGGGGAGTTGCTGAGGTGGCTAAGCAACAGGAGGAGTTGGGGGGGGGCAATTAGATAAAGGGAATATTACTAAATATGGGGTGAGAAGTTAGGAGTGATTATTTTCACATGTAGAGCATAGATCAGTAGAGCACAAGGATAGGCTCTTTTGGCCCACTATGTCTGTACGGACCATGATGCCAAATTAAACTAATCCCAGCTGCCAGCACCAAATCTATATCCTGTTATTCCATACCTGTTCATGTGCCCATCTAAGTGCTTCTCAGACATTGCTACCATATCTGCTTCCATCAATCCCAGGCAAGGGTCAATGTGACTAGGCAGAATAACAGTTTGGCAGGGAGTAGATGGGCCAAACAGCCTGTTTCTGTGCTGTAGTGCTCCATGACTCTATGGCTGTATGACCCTTCTAGCAGCATATGTTGCCTACCTTCGTTTCGCAGTCAGTTTCTAGGGCTTGTTGGTGGTGACTGATTTAGGGCAAGCCTAATTTTGTAGGAGAGAGTTCAAGCCATTTTTAAAACCGTTTATTTAATGTGAAGGATCTGCATTGGGCATGAATAAGGAACACCCGATAATTGTCCTTACTCAATATGGTTATGCCTAGCCATTTGCACAATCATATTTCCCTTCCTTTATATTGAAAACAGTTACCAGGAAGAACATGAGATGTGCTGATTCATTTCAACAGCCACAATTTATTCATTGTTATTATTGATATGGGAGAACATTATTCAAAGAGGGTACTGAGAGAGGTGATAGACAGACTGTTACTTATGACTCTTAAAGTAAGATTTCAAGTGGAAATGTCAATTGCAGCCCTGCCCAGAACATTACATGGTAAGCCATTCTGTCTCTTTTTGGACTGATGGAACCGGAATTGAAAGGTCTGTATGGTTCACCAGATAACTCAGTAAAATTATAGTTTCAGTGCATGCTGCAGCTTTTTCCAGCACGATGGGCACCAGAGTGAACATTACTCAGATCTACAAAAGTGGTGTAAAGGTGGAATCAATAGCCTGAACTTAAAATGCACATCCATATAATATTGAACCACTTCATTTCAACCTGTACAATAAAGTTACAAATAACCCTTCCCCACAGAGCATGGATAATCATGACATGCTGACCGTGTTTTATTCCCCCACTTTCTCTCTTTCTGTTGACACTGTAGTGCTGGAGAAGTTCCAGGAAGATTGAAATTACTCTGCTTTCCAGAGACTCAGAGGAAGATCTGAGAGTTTACATCATTCAAATTGCTATTCTTCATTCGAGCCAAAAGCTTGACGTCTAGCTTTTCCAATAATAATGCTGACAACACATCGTCAAAGTGAATGGGCCTTTACACAAGTAACAATGAGTCAACCCAGCCCTGAGTGGCAGCCTGCTATTTAACTGAGATAGGAATTACAGACAAAATAGTGTATTTTCTCACCCATCATAGCTGTGCTTTTCCCACAGAATACTGATGAGAAGGCTTGGTTTATCACCCTTTTAACTCAGGAGATGGTACATCTTCATTTGGAATAACTTTACATTGATCATACATGTACAGATTGATAAACCAGATTCATAGTGTTGCACAATGGATGATGTGAAGCACTGTGGATGTGTTATTATAAAATCTTCACTAACACTTAGAGCAAATTTCTGAAATGCTCGTTCTCTGCTGTCGTTACTGCGTGGTTGGGAATCTTTCGGAGGGTAGGCCTCAAAATCCCTGGCTTTGTCTGCTGTTGGCGATCGAGGTTGAGGTGGAATCGTTCGGACAGAGATGGCACTCAGTACACGGTGTGGGAGAGCTGATCAGAGCTCGAGGTTTTCGGATGACTGTGGTCGGCATGGCAGGGAGAGTTCTTCCTTCTCCCGTCTGCGCAAGATGTGGGACATTTGAGAGACTTTGAACTTTACTGTGCTCATGGACTTCTTCATCAAGTTATGGTATTGTTGCACTGTTGTAACTATATGTTATAATCATGTGGTTTTGTCAGTTTTTTCAGTCTTGGTCTGTCCTGTGTTTTGTGATATCACACCAGAGGAAATATTGTATCATTTCTTAATGCATGCATTACTTAATGACAATAAAAGAGGACTACATGTCTTCATAATCATATATTATAAATAACAAACCACCCATTCTGTGGAAAAAAAATTAAAATGTTGCATATATTTATCTATTTGCTATTATAGATATTAATAATATTGTGAATGTTTTCACCATTGGATTATGGTTTTGAAGCCATAGAAATAATCTTATAAGGCTAGGAACTGGATGCTAGAACAGCAAATATTTTTCCACCATTTGAAGCAATGACTAAGACAACTGCACTGCTCCAAAGAGCACTGTATGAGGTTATTCTTACCCTTGGCCATTAGGCTCTACGATGAGTCAACCTATAGCCAGGGAAGTGATGACCTCCTCCTTTAGACTAAGGTAACTTCTTTTTTATTCTTTCTTATTTCTCTTCTAATATTTGTATATCTGTGCACTTGTAATGCTGCTGTGACACTGTAATTTCTTTTGGGATCAATAACATTTCTAACTGTCTATTGATCTATACCAAATGTCTAGCTACGCATTGGGTCATCTATGGTAGAGGCATCTGTCCTGGTGCACAGTTATTGCCTCTTGCTGTTCTATGTGAAACACAGTTACAAATTCCAGTTTTCTGTAACTACTTTTTGAGTTCAGTAGCATCATTGTGCCCTCCTCACCACCCCCCCCCCCCCACTTCTTCCACGTCACTAATCAAGCATCTTATTTTCCTGGGAGATGATAAAATCCACAATAAATCCATTTGAATAATAGGGCAATTTAGGGAATTACATGAGCAATTCCTGTTACCATTATTTGTATTTGCATGTTTCATACATATCCCTTAATATGCCTCTTGAGATTTTCCCAAGGTGGATTAAGAATATGAAGTCTCACTAGGTAAATGACACTTGATAGAAGCGGAATAAATGCTTTGTTACATAGTAAGTCAAGTATGGAACACAGCAGTTATGGTTGCTCTATACCTTCACATAAAAATCATAGAGCAATACAGTACTGAAAAGGGATATTCAGCCCACCTAATCCATGCTGAACTATTATTCTGCCTAGTCCCATCTCCCTGCACCTGCACCACAGCTCTCCTACCATCCTTGTATTTACCCAAACTTCTCTTAAGTGTTGAAATGAAACCTGCATCCCCAACTTCCACTGGCAGCGCATTCCACATCCTCACCACCCTCTGAGTGAAGTCATCACTCTTAAATTTCCCTTAAATAGTTCACCTTTCACCTTGGCCCATGACCTCTAATTCTGCTCTCACCTGGAAAAAAGCATTTACCCTACTTATACCACTCATAATTTTACCACACTTCCACATATAAGACGTGTACTGTACCTTGCCCTAAAGAAGGTGACTTCTAAATTTTCTTCTGCATTATCTGTGTAAATTACCTCAGAAATTTCAGTCTGGGAATGAAAGTGACCTTCCAGTTTATATTGAAGCTGATTACCTGTGTCTGCATTTTTACATCTCAGTTAGTTTACAACCAACAAGGACACCTGCCAAATGGAACAGAACAAGAGTCCATGGGAAATGTTCACTGATAACTAAATCTAGCAAGTTAATTACTTACTGTCTTTCTACTGGATTGAATGTTCATTTTATTTATGTGAGTTCTTCTTACCGTGGCAGTGTTATTTCCTCTGTGCCAGTTGGAAACTTATACATAGGGAAACAAACTATTGTCTGAAGGTTCCATTAAAATGTTGCTGCTAGGTAGTATAACTGAAACTCAAGGTAATGATTGTGCACATAGCTTGTGGTTAAAAGTCCAATGTATTCTGCAAAGTTAGGAAAGAAAAAGAAATCAGGCAGGTTTACTTCTAAGTTCAGTATCTTCACATATGTGCAAATAGAGACTGTAGATGTACAGTATATAATTCCTTTGGTCATCAATAACTCATTCGTCCTAATCATTTATTTCCTCTCACGTCTCCATCAACCCCAACTACCCACACTCCAGTTCACCTGCCACCAATTTACACTAGAGTAATTTACAGTAGCCAATTAACCTACAAATTATCATGACTTTGTCATGGGTAAGAAACCAGTGCACCCAGAAAAACCACACAGTTCAAAGTACATTATTATCAAATTACGTATGCAGTATACAACCCTGAGGTTTGTCTTCCCCACAGACAGCCACAAAACAATCATGGAACCCATTCAAAGAAAAAGTTATTGGGAAGAACCTGCACACTCCAGATAGACAGAACCCTGGCTCTGGATCAAACCCAGGCTTCCGGACCTGTGAGGGAGTAGATCTAACTGCTGAGTCGCTGTTTATTGTTTATAAATAAACACATATTGTAGTAATCAATATATTTTTGGAATCATACACACTTGAAAAAGAAGCAATATTCCACAATGGCCTTAAAATAAAAATAATTTGTGTGTATGTGGGGGGGGGGGAAATTAATGGACAAATTTCAACTAAGAATTATTCCATATCCTTCAAGAATATGTAATCACTTAAAAGACTTTATCCGCTGGTAGGTGCTAGAGGTCACAAAATTTGAACATATGTTGAAGAATATTTAGTGATCGGGGCAGTACATCATGTAGATGGGGAGCACTATACCCATGGTCTGTGATGGTGAAATAATTTAATGAGTATTGTGGTAAAATTAGGAGCCAATTGAGAGTACTACTTTGTCATAAAGCAGAGAGATAGGTCCTGTAGCCCCTATACCAATAATCTATACCAATCATATTTACCAGCATTTGATCCATAGCCTTCTATGATTTAGTGATTCAAGTGTTCATCTAGGTACTTCATAAATGCTGTGCAAGTACCTGCTTCCACCAGTGGCTAGGTGACAAAAATGCCTCTTCAAATCCTCTCTAAACCTCTTATCCACCCACCCAAAACCTATGCTCTTTAGTTTTATGTACTTCCTATTATCAACTCCATCTAGGTCCCTCATATGTTTGTATGTTGCCTCCTCAGCTTCCTCCACTCTCAGGAACAAACCTAGCCTATCCAGTTTCTCCTTTTAACTAAAATGCAAAATCCTGGTGAATCTCCTCAGCAGCTTCTCCAGTGTAATTACATCCTTCCCATAATGTAGCAAGCAGATGTCATACTATAGGAAGGATATGGTTACACTGGAGAAGATGCATCTGACTTTGTGAGGTCCATTTTACAAACTGATTAATATTGTCATGTAAACATTGAATTCTAAGTAAAATGGACACAACCTTGCATTAGATATGTATAATTAACTGGGGAAATGCAAATGAATCCTTAAGCTCTCTGACTTCTGGTTTCATAATGGAAGGAAGCTTATTGCCAAAGTAATTGTGGTGATATCCAGATGCTGAAGCCTACAGTCGCCTTCCTGTTTGCCTCATTCAGGACATTACAGAGCTTTGCTTCTGGTTCCCAGTGACCTTAGTTGTGTGTGGCTCCCCATGCCAACTCAGCTCAATGCTGGTTTGATGGTAAATATGGACACTGATGTCCCTCTGCAGTTCATTTCTGTTGTTTATCCTCAAGAGAATTGGTCTAGGAATGAATGGTCCTGATTATCAATGTACAACTTATTGGTGAATAAAATAAATTGGTCAATTGGTTTATTATTGTCACCTGTCCTGAGGTACAGTGAAAAAATTTGTTTTGTATGCCATCCATTCAGATTATTTCATTTCATAAGGCATAGGGGTAGTACAAGTGACAACAACAGAATGCAGGATAAAGTTTTACAGATACAGAGAAAGTACAGTGCAGGCAAATAATAAGGTGCAAAGGCATAACAAGGTAAACTGTAGTTCAAGAGTATTAGGGGACTGTTCAATAGTCCTATAATACTATCAATAACACTTCCCTTCACTTTGCTGATGTTTGAGCCTGGGCCATGCAGGATTTTTTCAACAGAGAATTCTGCAAACCCTTAAGCACCTACAGAAAATACAACAGAATTTGCAGTGAACTCGATGAGGAGCCTTCATGTGAAACATAAGTTTTGTTTCTTTTTTTTAAATTCAGATTCTTACATGTAGTTTTAACACTTATTTGGGTATTTCCTTATTTTTGTTCACAGGTCACACCTGGGCAATTTCCACTTTGCCTTGCTGTATATGTAAATGTAAAGGTTTGGCTTTCCTTTCAAAATTATAATGCTTACTAGTAAAGTAACAAATATATTTTTAATTTTGTGCAATCATCAAACAACCTAACTCTTGACTCCATTCTTGTTTTCATTTGGGGATCCTTATTGGATCCAAAAATTAGAATAGTTAATTGTGTCTTTGGTGATACTTCAAAATGGATATCATCAGTTTGGTTGCTCATTGTACATTTCTTCAGGGAAGAATATTTAACAGACAACTGAATCAATTTTACAAAGTTAAAGTGGTTCTCAGTAATTTTCTGCTTTTAGGTGGTACTTCAAAAATGGGCTTTTTACAAACTGAAGATGTAATTTTTTCACATCACTTGCTGGTGAAGTATCTTGACTTTCTGTAAGTGAGGTTGAACTGGATAAGGGCATCTGAAACTCTGGCAGAAATTACTGAGCAAAGCTATTTCCTCCAAAAGTGACTAAACTTTCCCAAAACGGCTTCCAATCTGAAAATGTGTCAAATTTTAGTAGAAAAGCTAACAGCTACCCAGGAATGTTTTCCTGACAAAAATGAAATACCAGATTTGTTCTAAGCTATTATGCTTTAGGATGTAATTTCAGCTTCCTGGCTAAGTAATGCAGTGAAATCACATATATATTTCCATTGCTCCGATACCTCAAGGGCATTTTGTTTGTATCTTAGAAGGCTTTCAATGTAAAGCTGCTCTGTAATTCTATTGCTTTCTGAGGTTGTCCATGTATTTGTTGTACAACCTGAGTCATTGATAAAATTAGTGGACAATTTGCATCAAAATCTAAACATGTCTCGCAGATTTCTGTCAATGAAGCTGCCTAGAATTGCATAAGGTACTCCAAAGGTAAACTGGTAAATTGATTTATTATTGTCATGTTTACCAAGGTAAACTGAAAATCTTTTGTTTTGCATGCCCACTGTACAAATCATTTTATCATATCAATGAATTGAGTACAAGGGAAACCAATAACAATGCAGCATTAGGTGTTGCATTTACAGAGAAAGTGTGGTTTGGGCAGACAATACTGTGCAAGACTTTATTGAGGTAGATTATGAGGTCAAGAGACCTTCTTATTGTACTAGGGGACCCTTCAATAGTCTTAGTGGGATAGAAACTGTCCTTCAACTGGATTATACCTGCATTCAGGCTTTTGTATCTTCTGCCTGACAGAGGAAGGGAGCGTTGGGGTGGGGGGGGGGGAAAGAATGTCCAGGAAGGGTGGGCTTTTTTATTTTATTGGCTGCTTTATCAAGGCAGTGTAAAGCATTGACAGAGTATTTCTACTTTTAGTTGTGTTGTTTATTTTCCTAAAATCATATCCTGCCAGAGCCCAAGTTGGCTGGCTTAATCAAGAAGTAAGACATTGGAAATTTTGAATTGAGAAGTAGGGACATTAGTAAAAGGGTTTATTTGGGGGGGAGGAGTTTTTGATGAGCAAAGGGAGGAATTTGAAGCAAAAATCATCAATGTACCATTAGCTAAGGAGCTATGCAGTTAGAAAGTGTCTGTAAAGACAGTTTGGGTTCAACCGCGATGAGTGCCACTCTCCAGGTTTACAGTTCTCTACTCAACAAGCTAACCATGCACTCCAAATAAGCTTTGAATCAGGAGGAATCAATACCTTTTAGAAAGGAAAGAAAAATGTAGAAGATACTTAATACTGCAGTCTTTGTTTAAAAGATATGAACATTTTAAAATTTCAACTTCATTTTCAGAGAGCATAATTATTTTTTATTCCCATGCCCTTGAACTCTGCACTTCACCTTAGTGTTCACATATGTGACAATATTTGACTTCTTGTGATGGTAAAAATGGTGCAGTTGCTCCTTATATGCCTCCACTATATTAGGGACAGATGAAACCTCATGATATGCATTATTGTCTGCAATTAAATTTTAAAATGTCATCACAAAGATCTTTCTTAGCAAAAGGCCTCTTTAGCTAACATTTATACACATAATTAGGGACAACCAGATTGTGCAACTTTATGTTTAAACATCTGTTTTCTTCCACAAGTGAGATTAATTTGATATGCAGACATACATATTTGCAAGCTGTCTTGTAGAAGAATGTTGATTTATTAGCCTCATAAACACAACTAGCTGTTTCTGACCATTGAATTTCTGTGTTTGTACATTCTTTTTTATTCACTCCATCTTTATTACCTTTGATCATGGTGGCTAAATGCGAAGTTAACAGTTTATGTATGGCTTCAAACGTGCTATAAAATTACCAGTTTAACAGATAGACTTTGGTTATTTTTTCATCTGTTTTCCAGACAACAATAATTCATGTACATTTAGTGCCTTAAGCAGAACTCACCAAGACACTTCCCATTGCAAGGAGTGCTGTTGGGAGGGCAAAATTGACAAATTTTACAGGACTGCGACATAATCTATGCAGCGTCTGAAGAATATCCAATGCTACATTGCTGTGGACTATTTTCAGGTGTCCTTTTCTTTAAGCAGGGCTTAAACCCCTGACATTGCTATTGAAAGGGCTCACAACTATTTTGAACCAAGAAGTCATGCTTTAGTGAGCCATGACATTTTTAAGTTAGCTATTTTTAGCCAGAACTCTTTCCAACTGCTATTGTTCTTGATTGCCTCCCCCACCCCTATTCCCCAACATCCAACTCCCACCTCAAATCTGTTCTTAATTAGATGAATTCTTGATGTTTATGTTCTGAAATATACATGGAATGTATAGTACTGGGAACTCACCCACGTTTGTGAGTCACAGAGTCACAGTTAATAACCTGCTGCTGCCTTGCTGTTTCTGTGATCCAGGTTCAATGCCGACTTCTGAAGCTGTGTATATGGAATTTACTTGTTCTCCCTACTATGATTTCGAATTCCTTTTGGTGATTCCATTTTCTCCCATATCCAAAGATTAAGTAGGTCATTGGCCTATTGTATTTTGCTCTTAGTGTGTGAGTTAGTGGTACAATCTTGAGAAATTTATGGGAATAGAAGGAGAATAAAAATTTATGGTCAGCGTGGACTTTTTAGGCTTAAGAGCTTACTTCTCTGTTGTATGACTCTCTGGTCTGATGTCATAGTTTGGGTTAGTCTTGTGTATTTTGTTTAGGTTTGTTGTCATCTGCCTCAAATACAAACAAAATATCACAGAGTCTTGAGCTGCATCCTTTACCATTCAGCTGAACAACTTATTTGCACTAGTTGAGGTAAAGTATGAAATTTAAACTGTCTCTTGACTCACAATACAAATGAACACCTAAGATGAAAATTGAAATAAATAGAGAAAGTATGAGGTGATTAATTTGGCATAAATTTCTCTACAGACCCAACATGTAGATTAGTAATTCTATATTAACATTGGAGCAGAAAATGCCAAACAAAGGAGAATGACAAGAATCTTTTGCAGTTGCAGAACTCATTCCGTTTTCCTTGAAACATCCTAAAAGGTAATTAAATCTCCTCTCCGTTCATGTACAGAAAAACAACTTGAAAACAAGTTTAGAAAATTGATAGCATGCTGGAACAATTCAGGTTTCAGTAATCAGTACAACTGCTCATCATTGTAATGACTGGTTGCTACAGCATCTTCCAAATTGCAATATTGAGAATTTCTGAGAATATTAAAATATCCTTTACTCATTCTGCTATGCTTTCTGCCATATATTCCTCAACACTAAGCAAGCAATTCACCTCAGCTACCTATTTTCCTAACATTTTATCTTCCCCAGTTTATCAGAAGACAAAATTTTCAATTACAGGACTCTCTTTCACTTCACATTCACTCTCAAGAGAAGCATGTTTATCTAACCTCTCTTCATTTGCTGCCACACATACAGAACAATAACATAAATCATATCAACTCAGTGTTGTCCTTATGCCATTGTGATGAAAATGATGCAATACATCCCGCCTCTTCCTTTGCTCCCAATTAAATTAAGGATTGTTGAGTACTCCTTGTGAACATATGTATGTTTAATATTCATTTTTACAGCTCCAGCAGGATAGTCTCATCAAGGCACCATCTGTTTAGCTGTTGTAAAAGTGGAACACAGAGCAACCAACACAAAATTTGGATTGTTTCATTTTGGTCAATTGAATGCTTACCATATGTGTTTAACAACCTTATTTAAGAATTTCCAAGAAGTTACCAAGAATCTGAAAACTCAGATTCTGTTTGACAAACAAGAGAAAATCTGCAGATTCTGGAAATCCGAGCAACACACACTGTTTGACGTATAGAGTATACATTATTACCCACAGGAACAGAACCCAATTTATTCAAGTCCAGAAAAGCTAAGCAGAAATTGACAGAACTAGAACATAGGGAGGGTTCAGTTCAGCCTCCACACCATTGTAATAACAGGTTGTTGCAACTTCCTCCTGATTAAACATAGAATATTTTAAGTATTCTTCAACATTATTAAGTATACTTCTGATAGGTTATATTGTAAATTCATGTGTAACCTCTCGGAGAGTATCCTGGAGTTATATGAATTATTCAGTTATTAACTCAAACAAGAAGCAGGCTTCAGTTACCTATTTAACAAAGTAACCTTGGTGTTTGAACATTCAGAGGCATTTGTCATTGAAGATTTGTAATTCAAAGGAAGCATTGTCAAGTCAAAATATTGAAGAAAACAATGCCTTCATAACTATTGAAATTGTATTGAATCACCTACTGTTACCTTTGATCTTATGGATATAAAAATATGATGTACCTTTGGGTTTGTGAGCCCCTACCGAGCGTGTTTCCAGAATGATGCCTGCTTGTTGTGATGAATAAAGATTTCTGTATCATCGGTTTCAGTGTCTCTCTGATGACACTGTTCACAGCCACAACATAACCTTACCTATGAATGTTACTCTCAAGTTATTTGTGGGATTCTCCATTGACCTCCTTTGCACATTAAGCAGACAAGAGAAGTTTTGTTGAAGAAATGTAGGACAGCAGTCTGAATCTTGAGATGTTCAATTAGACAGATGCAAACACTCCTAGAACTGTCAAGTAATCCACAAGTGTATCCTGTAAACTGATCATGCTTGAACACGTGCATACAAGTACATTATTAAAACCTGCACTAAAGTATCACACAGAGAAACATTTGTCCTAATCTTATCAGTATTGACCCTAATTTTACATCTGGAAATAGTTATTCTGGTGCACTATACCTCTAATTTCATTCTTTGAATAAACACAACAAAAGTGCTTCAAAGACTTGTTGATATTTTGAATCAAAAGCAACCACTCACAAAACACTGGGCGAACTCAGCAGATCAGGCAGCATCCATGGATATGAATAAACAGTTGATGTTTCAGGCTAAAACCCTTTTTCAGGACTGAAAAGGAACAGAGAAGATGCTAGAATAGAGAGGTAGGGGAAGGGAAAGGAGGATAGCTAGAAAGTAATAGGTGAAGCTAGGTGGGTAGGAAAGGTAAAGAGCTGGAGAGGAAGGAGAGGAGAGTGGACTATAGGAGAAATAGGAAGGGAAGGAGGGGACACGGGGGAGGTGATAGGTAGGTGAAAAGAGGTAAGAGGCCAGAGTGGGGAATAGAAGAAGAGGGGATGGGGAGAAATTTTTTTTAACTGGTAGGAAAAATCAATATTCATGCCATCAGGTTGAAGGCTACCCAGACGAAATATAAGGTTTAAGTCAAAACCTTGCATCGGGACTAGAGCATTGACAATTCCTATCCTCCCATAGATGAGTTCCTTCCCAACCTAGGGTCCATGGACCCCTTGGTTGATGGGGTGACTCTAAGGCCTAAAAAAGGTTGAGAACCCCTGTTCTAGCATATAGCATATTGCTTGTTGCTCCAGATCCAGAGAACTTGCATCATAATGGCACTCACATTAATAGGAGTTGGCTCGTCCCTAAAATATCAAGGTGCAACTTGTGGTACAAAACACAAGTAAATCTGCAGATGCTGGAATCCAAAGCAACACACACAAAATGCTGGAGGAACTCAGCAGGTCAGGCATCACCTGTGGAAAAGAATAAGGAGTCAACATTTCAGTCCAAGACCCTTAGTCAGCACTGAGAAGGAAGGGAGAAAATGCCAGAATAAAAAAGGTGGGAGGAGGGGAAGGAGCCTAGCTGGAAGGTGATGTGAGGTGGAAGGGAAAGATCAAGGGCTGAAGGAGAAAGAATCTGATAGACAATAGATAATAGGTGCAGGAGTAGGCCATTCAGCCCTTCGAGCCAGCACCACCGTTCACTGTGATCATGGCTGATCATCCACAATCAGTACCCTTTTCCTGCCTGCTCCCCATATCCCTTCACTCCGCTATCTTTAAGAGCTCTATCTAACTCTTTTTTGAAAGAATCCAGAGAATTGGCCTCCACTGCCTTCTGAGGCAGACCATTCCACAGAACCACAACCCTCTGTGTGAAAAAGTTTTTCCTCAACTCCGTTCTAAATTGTCTACCCCTTATTCTTAAACCGTGGCCTCTGGTTCTGGACTCCCCCATCACTGGGAACATGTTTCCTGCCTCTAGTGTATCCCTTAATAATCTTATATGTTTCAATCAGATCCCCTCTCGTTCTTCTAAATTTCAGTGTATACAACCCCAGTCGCTCCAATCTTTCAACATATGACAGTCCCGCTATCCCAGGAATTAACCTCGTGAACCTATGCTGCACTTCCTCAATAGCTAGAATGTCCTTCCTCAAATTTGGAGACCAAAACTGTACACAATACTCCAGGTGTGGTCTCATCAGGGCCCTGTACAACTGCAGAAGGACCTCTTTGTTTCTATGCTCAATTCCCCTTGTTATGAAGACCAGCATGCCATTGGCTTTCTTCACTGCCTGCTGTACCTGCATGCTTACTTTCAGTGACAGATGAACAAGGACACCTAGATCTAGTTGAACTTCCCCTTTTCCTAACTGACACCATTCAGATAGTAATCTGCCTTCCTGTTCTTGCCACCAACGTGGATAACCTCACATTTATCCACATTAAACTGTATCTGCCATGCATCTGCCCACTCACCCAACCTGTCCAAGTTAGGGGAGGAGAGTGGACCATAGGAGAAAGGGAAGGAGGACGGGACCCAGTGGGAAGTTATAGGCAGATGAGAAGAAGTAAAAGATCGGAGAGGAGTAGAGAAGAAGTAGAAGATCGGAGAGGAGTATAGAAGAAGGGTGAGAAGTAGGATCTGTTAACCCGAAGGAGAAATCGATATTCATGCCATCTGGCTGGAGGGTACCCAGACAAAATATAAGGTGTTCATCCACCCTGTGGGTGGCCTCATCTTGGCACAAAAGAAGGTCATGGATTGATACATCAGAACAGGAATGGGAATCAGAATTAAAAAGTTTGGCCACCGGGAAGTCCTGCTTGTGGCGAATGGAGTGGAGATGTTTGAAGAAGTGATCCCCCAATTTACCACAAGTCACCAATGTAGAGGAGGCTGCATTGGAAGCACCGGACACAATAGAACCCAGCAGATACGCAGGTGAAGAGTTGCCTCATCAGGAGGAACAGTTTGGGGCCCTGCCCTGAGTGGAGGTGAGGGAGGAAGTGTACGGACAGGTGTAGCACTCTGGCCACTTGCAGAGATAAGTGCCCAGAGGAAGATTCGTGCAGAGGGACAAGGGAATCATGGAAGGAGTGATCCCGGCAGAAAGCGGAGGAGAAGGGAGGTAAACATATGTTTAGTGGTAGAATCCTTTTGGAAATGGCAGAGGTTGCGGAGGATGATGTGTTGAATGCGGATGCTCATGGGGCGGTAGGTAAGTATAGGAGGAACTCCATAACAGTTAAGGCAGCGGGAAGATGGCCAGTGTGGATGTACGGGAAATGGAGGAGGGCAGCAATAGTAGAGGGAAGGAAACCCAGGGAAATCTCTGACGTCCTGGAATGGAAAACCACATCCTGGGAACAGATGCAGTGGAGGCAAAGTAAACTGAGATAAGGAACATTTTCACAAGAGATGGGGTGGAATTTGGAGACAGACAGTTTGAGAAAGAGGAGGGAGGGTACAAAAGATCCAATTTCATACAAGACATTGACAAATTTAAGTCAAACATCTTGTACTAGATATGTATGGAGAAATATAGCTCATGGTCAGCAGAAAAATGAACTGAAGGGCTGTTTCTGTATTTTCATTCCATAAACAGCACAGACTAGGCAGGGCTGGCGGTGAGGAAGGAAAGGTCTTGTGATGCTCCACAACATGAGCTACATTAAAGAGCTGAAAATTACTAGTACTATAAAATGGGGCTTCTTAACTAACACTTCCCAACTGTTTCACAATCAATCATCACTGGAAAAAAAAACACTGCTCCTTTGAAAGACATCTAACTGAAAGGTAATGTATTTTTTGCATTGAAATTTAATTCAGTAGTTTTTGAAAGTTTTCCTCCTTTAACTGTCCACCATTTAGAGAACTTAGCTGTGATTCACAACAGCTTACAGTGACTGGATGAACACATGTTTTTAAAGTTCATTTTTCACAAAGAAAGTAAAATGCCATTAGTTTCAATGTAAATATGCAAAAAGATAGGTCTGGTCCATGGATTCAGATTCTATGCTGGAGAAAGGATCTGGCAAGTGTGGACTGGCACAGACTGTTTTCTCACAAGGGTGTATTTGGTAAGTGGGAGGCCTTCAAAAGTGAAATTTTGAGAGTACAAAACTTGTATATGTATGTACACATATGTATGCACACCGATAGTAGTTTGCCTCCCAGGTGCTAGTGTCCGTAATATTTCTGAACACATCCACAATATTCTGAAAAGGAAGGATGAGCAGCCAGAGGTAGTGGTACATATTGGTAACAATGACATAGGAGGAAAAGGGAGGAAGTCCTGAAGAAAGAATTCAAGTAATTAGGAAGGAAACTGAGAAGCAGGACTTCAAGAGTAGTAATCTTGGAATTACTGCCCCTGCCACGCAACAACAAGGATAGGAATAGAATGAGGTGGCAGATAAATGCATGGCTGAAGAATTGGAGCAAGGGGCAGGGATTCAGATTTCTGGATAATTGGGAACTTTTCTGGGGCAGATGTGACCTGTACAAAAGGAACGGGTTGCACTTAAATCCAAGGGTGACCAATATTCTTGTAGGCAGGTTTACTAGGGCTGCTTGGAGTGGTTTAAACTAATATGGCAGTGGGGTGGGAACCAGTATCATAGAGCTGAGAATGAACCAGCAAGTTTAAACGTAGATGATGGGTGTGACATAAATGTAAGGAAGGATAAGCCAATGATTGGATACAAATGCAGACACAGCAAAGATTTAAATTGACCACAGAGGCAAAATTGAAAAGGGCAAAGAATGCAGGACTGAAGGCGTTGTATTTAAATGTGTGTAGCATTTGGAATAAGGTGGATAATCTCAAGGCACAATTACAGATTAGTCAGTACGACGTTGTGGATATCACTGAGTCATGGCTGAAAGAAGGCTATAGGTAGGACCTTAACATCAAAATATATACTTTCTATCGAAAGGGCAGTCAGAAAGGCATCGGCGGTGGTGTGGCACTGTTGGTAAGAGATGGAATTACATCATTAGAAAGAGATGACAAAGGGTCAGAGGATATTGAATCTTTGTGGGTGGAGTTAAAAAACTGCAAGGGTAAAAATACCATTATGGGAATCATATAGAGGCCTCAAATAGTAGCCAAGATATGGGGTTGAGGTCGCAAAGGGAGATGGAAAAGGCATGTAGTAAGGGGAATGTCACAATTGTAATGGGGGATTTCAATATGCAAGGGGATTGGGAAAATAAGATTGATGTCGGATCGCAAGAGATGGAGTTTGCTGAATGGCTATGAAATGGGTTTTTAGAGTAGCTTGTGCTTGAGTCTACTCAGGCAAAGGATATCTTAGATTAGGTGTTGTGTAATAACTCAGATCTTATTAGGGAGCTTAATGTAAAGGAACCCCGAGGAAGCAGTGATCATAAAATGATTGAACTCGTACTGCAATTTGAGAGGGAGATGCACAAGCCACATGTAAGAAGACGTTGTTCTCAAATGGTAGGAGTAGGTAACAGTGGCTGACAAGGGAAGTTAAGGACTGCATAAAAGCCAACGAAAGGGCATGAAAGTTAGCAAAAGTGAGTGGGAAGTTGGATGATTGGGAAGCTTCTAAAATCCAAAAAAAAAAGGCAACTAAAAAAGCTATAAGAAGGGAGAAGATGAAATATGAGGGAAAAATAGCCAGTACTATAAAGCAGGGTACTAAAAGTTTTTCAGTTACATAAAGAGTAAAAGGGAAGTGAGAGTTAATATTGGACCTCTGGAAAGTGATGTTGGTAAGGTAGTAATGGGGACAAAGAAATGGCGGATGAACTTAAGAAGTACTTTGCATCAGTGTTCACTGTGGGACACACTAGCAGCGTGCCAGAGATCTGTGAGTGTCAGGGAGCAGGAGTGAGTGCCGTTGCTATTACAAAGGAAAATGTGCTAGGCAAATGCAAAGGTCTTAAGGTGAATAAGTTATCTGGACCAGATGGACTACATCCCAGAGTCCTGAGAGAGGTTGCCGAAGAGATATCAGATACATTGGTCATGATCTTTCAAGAATCACTTGATTCTGGCATGGTTTCAGATGATTGGAAAATCGCAAATGTCACTCCATTCTTTAAGAAGGGAGGAAGACAAAAGAAAGGAAATTATAGGCCAGTTAGCCTGACCTCTGTGGCTGGGAAAGTGTTGGATTTATTATTAAGGATGAGGTTTCAGGGTACTTGGAGATAAATGATAAAAAAAAAGTCAAAGGCAGCATGGTTTCCATAAAGGGAAATCTTGCCTGACAATCTGTTAGAGTTCTTTGATGAAGTAAAGAGTAGGGTGGACAAAGGAGAGGCAGTGAATCTCATTTACTTGGATTTTCAGAAGGCATTTGATAAAGTGCCACACATGAGGCTGCTTAACAAGATAAAATTCCATGGTGTTGCAGGAAAGATACTGTCATGGATAGAGGAATGGCTGACAAGCAGGAGGTAGCAAGTGAGAATAGAGGGGGCCTTTTTCTGGTTGACTGCCGGTGACTAGTGGTGTTCCTCAGGGGTCAGTATTGGGACTGTTGCTTTTCACATTGTTTGTCAATGATTTGTATAATGGAATTGGTAGCTTTGGGGCAAAGCTTGTGGGTGATACGGAGATAGGTGGATGGGCAGGTATGCTAAGGAAGCAATGTGATTGCAGCAGGACTTAGACAAATTGGAAGAATGGGCAAAAAATGGCAGATGGAATAAGGTCTTGGGAGATGTACGATAATGCATTTTGGTAAAAGGAACAATAATGCGGACTATTATCTAAATGAGAGAAGGTTCATACATCAGAGGTGCAGAGCGATTTAAGAGTCTTCATGCAAGACTCCCAGAAGGCTAATTTACAGGTTGAGTCTGTGGTAAAGAATGCAATGCAGTGCCGGCATTTATTTCAAGGGGAATAAAATATAAAAGCAAGGAGATAATGCTGAGACTTTATAAGACACTAGTCAGGTCGCACTTGAAGTATTGTCAACAGTTTTGGGCCCCATATCTCAGAAAAGATGTGTTGTCATTGGAAAGAGTCCAAAGGAGGTTCATGAGGATGATTCCGTGAATGAAGGGGGTCAATATATGAGGAGCATTTGGCAGCTTTGGGCCTGTACTCACTGGAATTTAGAAGAATGTGGGGGGGGGGGAATCTCAATGAAACCTACTGAATGTTGAAGGTACTAGATAGGGTGGATGTGGAGAGGATGTTTCCTGTGGTGGGGCTATCCAGAACTAGAGGGCACAGCCTCAAAATTGAGGGGTGACCTTTTAGAACAGAGGCAAGGAGGAATTTTTCAGCAAGAGAGTAGTGAATGTGTGAAATGTTCTGCCACAGACTGCAGTGGAGGCCAAGTTCGTGGGTATACTTAAGGCGAAAATTGAAGGTTTCCTGATCAGTCAGAGCATCGAAGGACATAGTGAGAAGGTACATGTATGGGGTTGAGTGGAATCCGGCATCAGCCATAACGGAATGTTGGAGTAGACTTGATGGGCTGAATGGCCTAATTCTGCTCCTATGTCTTATGATCTTATGGTCTTATGTGCCTGTCAGAAAAAAAGGTAAAGGTAGCGTGTATAGGAAACCTTGGTTTTCAAGAAATATTGAGGCCCTAGTTAAGAAAGAGAAAAGGTGGTGCATTGCAGGTAGGAATAAATGAGGTGCTTCAGGAGTATAAAAAATGCAAGAGAACAAATAAGAAAGAAATCAGGAGGGCTAAAAGGTTGCAACACACATAAAAGTTGCTGGTGAACGCAGCAGGCCAGGCAGCATCTCTAGGAAGAGGTACAGTCGATGTTTCGGGCCGAGACCCTTCGTCAGGACTAACTGAAGGAAGAGTGAGTAAGGGATTTGAAAGTTGGAGGGGGAGGGGGAGATCCAAAATGATAGGAGAAGACAGGAGGGGGAGGGATGGAGCCAAGAACTGGACAGGTGATAGGCAAAAGGGATACAAGAGGATCATGGGACAGGAGGTCCGGGAAGAAAGACAAGGGGGAGGGACCCAGAGGATGGGCAAGGGGTATATTCAGAGGGACAGAGGGAGAAAAAGGAGAGTGAGAGAAAGAATGTGTGTATAAAAATAAGTAACAGATGGGGTACGAGGGGGAGGTGGGGCATTAGCGGCTTATACACACATGCGCAGAAAAGACCGGAAATAAAACCCTGCAAACCCGGAAGCAATCTCTGTTTACAAACAGCTTTCCATAGCGGGAGTATTACTATATTACCATTATCCTAATTGGTATTAACTTATCTTTATAATGCTCACATTACAGCACTTTAATTCTAAGTTTCATTATTTAATTTTATTTCAACATGAAAAATAAATGAATAAAAATTGACTGTTGCACTCAGTGTGATGACTGGGGGTGAATACTTTCTGTTAGTTCCCTGAAATTTGGCTCATAATTACAGACAGCCAGTCTGAGACAGTCTGTGAGGTGTTTGTCTGTAAGACAGCTCCTGTTCTTAGATTTAATAATTTTCATCTGTGAAAATGCAATTTCACACAGATAAGTTGACCCGAAGTAGGCACTGACTTTTAGTGCACATGTGGTGAGGTGAGGAAACTCCTCCCTGCTGACAAGCCCCCAAAAGTCACCGTCCCCTTGATCTTGCTTTAAGCTTGATGTCATTTTGCAAATCAATTATTTCCATTTCAATATCACTCGGCACACCAAATACTTGCTGGAGTTTGGCTGCTATCAGTTCTATATTAATCGGCAGAAATGAAATAAATGCAACAATATCTTTCATGACGTTCAACTCCCCAAAACACCAGTCGAACTCTTGCCAGTTTGTCTAGGTAAGCACAGTACTGCTCAGGGCGAAAAGCATTTTTTTTCCTTGATGGCCTATAACAGTTTCTCCAAGTTGGGAAAGTGTGTCAGCCTCCCGTTCTTTAAATTTGAAATCCAAACACCGTGCTTAGCCTTAAACGCATTTACTGCGCTTATCATATGGAGCAGGTGTCAGTCTTTTCCCATGAGCTTGTTGTTAAGTGCGTTTAATTTAGCTGTTAGGTCTGTCAGAAACCCTAAATACAGTAGCCACGCATCACCTGACCATTCCTCGTGCTCCTCGTTTCTTTATCTCAGGCAGCAAGTCAACAAACGCACAGCGCCCTTGCAAACCTCCTGACAGACTGAATATTCGAATGGACAATTTCCTTTGTTAGACTGAATGTTGAATCTGCCACGTTTTTCAGGTGTAAACTGTTACTGAGACACTAGTATAAGTTTCAGGGGTATGCAAGCTAATGACACCACTGTTTTTTGTTTCCCAGTTCTTTTACACTTGGGGAATGTTGGAATTTAAAGGAGGAGAAGTGTTGTAATATGAGCATTATAAAGATAAGTTAATACCAATTAGGATAATGGTAATATAGCAATACTCCCACTATGGAAAGCTGTTGGTAAACAGAGGTTGTTTCTGGGGTTGCGGGGTTTTACTTCCGATCTTTTCTGCGCATGTGTGTATAAGCCCCCACCCCGCCACATTGGTTTTGCTGTCCCAGATAAAGTTGTTTCTTTGGACATGAAGTTGTCAAGTGGTCCTTCTTCAAAGTAGAAGTTACTACAAAGGTTATGAAGTATTGTAATATTCTTCAAGAAAGGCAGCTATGGCCTGTTTGATATGCCAGTTACAGTGCTTTCTTGGTTGAATTAATTTAAAAGTTTGGCAAAAGCATTTTATGTAATTCAAATACAATTAGCCCTAGTAAAAGGCCTCAAGTTAGAAGTACAATCTGAGTTGTTTTTTCTCTAAACAATTTAGTAGGTAGATCTTGCCTTTTGGTAAGGCCGAGGTACGGGATCTTGGGTTTAAAAAGGTTGGCAACCACTAATATAGAAGATTGAGAGGTATACAAAATTATGAAGGGTATAGATACGGTAAATACAGCAGAGGTTGGGTGGGACTACAACCAGAGGTCATAGGTTAAGAGTGAAAGGTGAAAAGTTTAAGGGGAACATGAGAGGGAAATTTTTTCACTCAGAGGTCTGTGAGAATGTGGAACGAGCTGCCAGCACAAGCGGTGCATGCGAGCTCAATTTCCATGTTTGGATAAGTACATGGATGGTAGGGCTATGGATGGCTATGGTCCTGGTGCAGGTCGATGGGAGTAAGCAGTTTAAGTGTTTCAGCATGATCTGGATGGGCCAAAGGGCTTGTTTCTGTGCTGTACCTTTCTATGACTCAATGACTAAGATTCCTCAGTGGTCCATTTTCGTGCTTCTGCAGCAGGGGTCATAGAAATGTAAACATCTATCAAAATCTTCTTCAGAGTTTCTTGAGTACATTGATGGTGATAGGGAGTTTCTTTGAGCATTGGATATGCCCTCAATATGAAATGAAAACGTTGAAGTTAAAAATGCATGATGAGAAGTATGTAGTTAACCCGAACATTAGGTTACCACACCTTCTGCAATCCTTGATTAACAATATACACTTAGTAGTCATTTTATTAAGTAACTGTATACCTGTTCATTAATGCAAATATCTGATCAGCCAATCATGTGGCAGCAACTCAATGCATAAAAGCATGTAGACATGGTCAAGAGGTTCAGTTGTTGTTCAGACCAAACATCAGAATGGGAAAGAAGTGTGATCTAAGTGACTTTGACTACTGAGTGATTATTAGTGCCAGATGGGGTGGTTTGAGTATCTGCTGATCTCCTGATTTCCACACACAACAGTCTCTAGAGTTTACAGAGAAGGGAGTGAGAAGTAAAAAAAAACATTCAGTGAGCAGCAGTTTTGAGAGTGAAACACCTTGTTAATAAGAGGGGTAGGAGGAGAATAGCTAAACTCGTTCAAGCTGACAGGAAGGTAACAGTAACTCACATAACCACACGTTACAACAGTGGTGTGCAGGAGCATCTCTGAATGCACTACATGTTGAACCTTGAAGTGGATGGGCTAAGCAGCAGTGGACCACAAACATACACTCAGTGGCAACTTTATTAGGTACAGGAGATATCTAATAAAGTGGACACTGAGTGTATATTGTAACTCCAAGATAAAGCTTTCTGAACCAAGTTGAACAAAAGTTTTAAAAAAGCAAGATGCAGGATTTTGTATGGAATAGGGATTGTGGATGCATCTAAGAGCATTGTAAAGAAGCTCTGAGACATCTATGAGCTATATTAGGTCATAAAACCAGAAAATGCAATATATTAGCCCCGCTTTCTGTCCTATGGAGCTAGAAACAGGATTAATTTTTCAGCTCAGTTATCTTTTATCAAATGTTTCAAAGGTACATTTAATGTCAGAGAAATGTATACAATATACATCCTGAAATTCTTTTTCTTCACAACTATCCACAAAAACAGAGGAGTGTTCCAAAGAATGAATGACAGTTAAATGTTAGATCCCCAAAGTCTCCCCAGCTCCCCCCTCCCACATGTAAGCAGCAGCAAAGCAACGATCCCCCTTCCCCCACCAGCAAAAAAAGCATCAGTGCCACCCACCGAGCATTCAAGCGTGCAGCAAAGCATCAATAAAGACACAGATTTGCAGTACCCCAAAGGCTACTCGTTCACTTGGTAATTTGACATACCACAGGTTCTCTCTCTCCCTAATAAGGGAAAGAGAGGTGTCTCCGTTTCACAGCAGGAGGGGAGGCATAACAAATAACTCACTGATTTATGATGTTAAAAGTCCATTGCGTCACTTTTTCTGAGCTCTGTGTCCAAAGAACTCAGGTATCTGGGCGCACTGCTTGCGATCTTCCATCTGCCACGACGCACCAATTCCCTGCAGAGGCACCAACCACAAGTCCACCCTCCTCCAGAACCACGAAATCCCAGAACTCCAAAGGCAAGCTAATCTTCCAGGCTGCGTCCTTGGTATATCAAATAACAGGAAATCTGTAAATTATTTAAGTTTTAAGGAATAGAGAAGAGAACAAAGGGGGTGGTCTGTGATAGGGTGGTGAAATCCTTACATTTAATAGATAGTAGAAATGACAAAGAACTATCTCCAACATAATAACCACCTCTTTCCTATTATGCTTCAATGTGGATATTACAGACTTTAATGGCCTACTTGCATTATTGTGTACAGTTTTGGTCATCTTTTATATAAAAAAAAGACAGTGTCAAGCTGGAGAAGGGGCAGAGGAGATTTACAAGGATTAGATTATGAGAACACTCAGTCCTCTTTTATTGTCATTTAGAAATGCATACATGTATTAAGAAATGATACAATGT
This sequence comes from Mobula birostris, assembly GCF_030028105.1. Classification (NCBI taxonomy): domain Eukaryota; kingdom Metazoa; phylum Chordata; class Chondrichthyes; order Myliobatiformes; family Myliobatidae; genus Mobula; species Mobula birostris. The sequence goes on from NC_092373.1 coordinate 157,378,370, forward strand.
TTCTCCGGAGTGAAATCACAGAAAACAGGACAGACCAAAGACTAACACTGACAAAACCACATAATTATAACAAATAGTTACAGCAGTGCAAAGCAATACCATAATTTGATAAAGAACAGACCATGGGCACAGTAAAAAAAAAGTCTCAAAGTCCCGAGTCGATTGACTCCTGGGTCCCCGATAGCAGGCGGCAAAAGAGAGAAACTCCCTGCCATAAACCTCCAGGCACCGTCAACTTGCCGATACCTTGGAAGCAGCCTACCCCAGCTGACCCTGAGTCCATCTGTCCGAAAACTCCGAGCTTCCGAGCAGCCTCCCAAGCGCCAACCTCTGCTGGGCGTCTTCGACCTCTCCCCGGCCGCTGAAACACGCAAAGCTGAGGATTTCGGGGCCTTCAGCTCTTTTCACAGATGCTACCTCATTTGCTGAGTGTTTTGTTCAGCATTTTCTATTTTATTTCAGATTTCCAATCATTGCATTATCCTGATTTTACACTGTATTGTGTACTATTTCCATACCAAATCCCTCCAAGTCTGACATCTTTTCTACGTGTTTACAGTTCCATCACAAAATTCAGGGATAAGATGTCAGGGGTAAGCTTCTCACGCAGAGAGTGGTGAGTGCGTGGAATGGGCTGCTGGTGACGGTGGTGGAGGCGGATACGATAGGGTCTTTTAAGAGACTCCTGGATAGGTACATGGAGCTGAGAAAAGTAGAGTACTATGGGTAACCCTAGTAATTTCTAAAGTAAGTACATGTTTGGCACAGCATTGTGGACCAAAGGGCCTGTATTGTGCTGTAGGTTTTCTATGTTTCTTTCTATGCTTCTATTACATAGGCACAGCCATTTGGCAAGCGTTTAAGCAGGTTTTTATTTCTATTGCAATTGATCAACAAATCCTTCTTTTTTCCTTTGTGTGCCCATCTAAATTCCACCTAAATAAATATTTTGGAGAAACAACACAGTATTTAACACACTTACTACATATTAACAGGAGTGGGGTTAATGACAGGGTTGGGGTTTCCAGTAGGAGTGGAGATTGCCTTTAAATACCATGTTACCCAATCTTTTTTTTTTTGCAATTGCATATCTGTTTTCAGCACTCTCAAACAGGGAATTAGGTGAGATGTCATTTTGTTATTTGTTCACAGATTCTACTTTGTTCCTTTCCATGCTCTTCCTTTCTCTTCATTACATTTTCCCCTCCTGCTCCATACCAAGATTGAGGAAAATCTAAAATTGATTTGAAAGCTTAATAAGACCAAAGCAAACATTATTCTGCACAAGTAAGCACTTAAGTAGAGCTGCCCAGATTTCCGTGCATTATACGGTGGTTAGATTTTCACTTCTCTTATTAAGCTACAGGAGAGAAAAGCTGCACTTGCAGCTAATGACTGATCATTCCGTTAGCTCAAGCAGAAAATTCAAGCCCATAAGTTCTCTAGCTGGAGTCAGAGCTAGGCACATTGGGCAGAGTATAATCACATGCTCACTCTGAGAGTGTAATTAATGTTGGAAATAAGTCTTGCATGATCCAGTCAATCTGATCCTCTACAGATCAACTCTCTGTCTGCAGATTTATATTGGAAAATAGGCACTTTGTTTTGAAGTAACTCCCTTATTATAGGTATACAAAGCTATTTTTAAAAAAAGAATAAAGGTTTAATTCTACTATTTAATTATGCAACACCTTATACAACCTTTTGTGTTTCTTAAAATACAAAATGAAATATTGAATTGGCCATCAAAAGTCACAATTCTAATACAATTCAATCTTGACATGATTTCTTTTTTAAGACAAGATAAGGAATGGTAATGTTAATGTTTGCAATTTCACATTCTGATCTACTCCCTGAAGTGATATTTCATTCTGAGAGGTAGGCAGACAGTTGATTGGAAATGCTCCACATGGCTGCTAACATTACTGATCAGACTTCAACTGATAAAGGGAAACATTTGTTATGAGGAAGAGCAGTTTTATGCTCCTCAAGGATCAGCCAAGATCTGTTAATGTTCATCATGCCAATAGTGATTTGAAGATTGGATTGTCAGATAATGCTAATTTCTAAGTCAGAGTCATAGCAGTAAATAGCAACTGGAGTTTTATAGCTATCAATATGTAATTTTCTTGCACATGGCCTTCGAAATTCTATGCTATGCAGTGCTCAGTGGCAATTCAATGCATAATGTGAGAGGAAGGCATCACTTGACAATTTTCTATCCGAACTTGTTCCAATCCCCTCCTGACCACCCTTCAATTCTGCATGTACCATAAACATAGACACAAAAACTCATCCAAATTTGTTCCCTGTATCTTAACACATGCAAAATTCCCCACAACTTCTCTCATTTATCACTCCTGCCCTAACTAACACAATGTAAATCCTCAACAGCAAAACCTCAGTTTTAAACTTCTCATCCTTGTGACCAAACTTGGCTTGGGTTTCTTCTCCCTTCTTATGCAACCTTTAAACCACATCCCTCTGCTATTAAATTCAAGGCTATCTCTAATATGTTTTACTCTATCACCTTTTAAAAGCAGGTGGAAACATCTTACAAAATACCTGCATTGATTTAACAACCTTAAGATGCTCTTGAAATGTATGGTATGGACCTCAAGTTTGACCATCCGCCTTAATGATGTAGCAGCCATCACTGAATCATAGCTGAAGGATGGTTGTAGTTGGGAGCTGAATGTCCAAGGTTACACATTGTATCGGAGGGACAGGAAGGTAGGCAGAGGGAGAGGAATGGCTCTACTGGTAAAGAATGGCATCAAATCAGTAGAAAGATGTGACGTAGGATTGGAAGATGTTAAATTCTTATGGGTTGAGTTAAGAAACTGCAAGGGTAAAAAGACATTGATGGCAGTTATATACAGGCCTCCCAACAATGGCATGGAGGTGGACCACAGCTGACAACAGGAAATAGAAAAGGCATGTCAAAAGGGCAATGTTATGATAGTCATGGGAGATTTTAACATGCAGGTTGATTGGGAAAATCAGGTTGGTAATTGATCCCAAGAAAGTGAGTTTGTTGAATGCCTTAGAGATGGCTTTTTAGAGCAATTTGTCATTGAGCCTACTAGGGGATCAGCTATACTGGATTGGGTGTTATGTAATGAACCAAAGGCAATTAGGGAGCTTAGGGTAAAAGAACCCTTAGAAACAAGTAATCACAATGTGATTGAGTTCAGCTTGAAATTTGACAGGGAGAAAGTAAAGTCTGACGTAACAGTATTTCAGTGGAGTAAGGGAAATTACAGTGGTATGAGAGAGGAGTTGGCCAAAGTAAATTAGAAGGAGCTGCTGGCAGGGACGTCAGGAGAGCAGCAATGGCATGCGTTACTGGGAAAAACTAGGAAGGTGCAGGACATGTGTATTCCAAAAATGAAGAAATACTCAAATGGCAAAATAGTACAACTGTGGCTGACAAGGGAAGTCAAAGATAATGTAAAAACAAAAGAGAGAGCATGTAACAAAACAAAAATTTGTGGTAAGATAGAGGACTGGGAAGTTTTTAAAAACCTACAGAGAGCAACTAAAAGAATCAAAAAGATGAAATATGAGAGCAAGCTAGCAAATAATATCAAAGTGGATAGCTAAAGCTTTTTCCAAGTATGTGAACAATAAACGAGAGATGAGAGTGGATATAGGACTGCTAGAAAATGAGGCAAGGGAAATAATAATGGGGGACAAGGAGATGGCAGACGAACTAAACAAGGACCTGCAGCGAGATCGTTACACCGAAGATACCGGAAGAGAGAAGGGGGGGGGGGGCGACGATGAGGATGGGATGGATGCCTGGAGTACAGGAGACCCTCGGGGATGTGCCTCTCGAAAACAGGTTCACCCTCTTGGAAGCTGTTGGGACAGAAGACAGTGCCAGTCTGAGAGCTGGACGGGTTTGTGAGTCAAAAATTGGCACTGAAACAAAGCCGAGGAGACAGACATCAGGCAGAGCCGTGGTAGTAGGGGACTCCATAGTGAGAGGTACAGATGGGGGTTTCTGTGGCAACAGGCGGGATTTAAGGATGGTGTGTTGCCTCCCTGGTGCCAGGATCCAGGACATCATGAACCGATTGCAGGGCATCCTCAAGGGAGAAGGTGATCAGCCGGAGGTGGTGGTGCATGTCGGCACAAATGAAGTCGGGAAGAAGATGAGAGACATTTTGCAGCATGACTTCAGAGAACTCGGAAGAAGACTGAAAAGCAGGACCTCCAGGGTGGTTATCTCGGGTTTGCTTCTAGTTCCTTGTGTTGGAGAGGACAGGAACAGGGAGACAGGGGATCTGAATGTGTGGCTGAGGAGCTGGTGCGGGGAGCAGGGATTTAGATTCTTGGACCACTGGGATCTGTTTTGGGGTAAGGATGAATTGTACAGAAGGGATGGGTTGCATCTTAACAGACGGGGGACCAGCGTTCTGGCAGGCAGGTTTGCCACTGCTACACGGGTGTGTTTAAACTAAGTAGTTGGGGGGAGGGGATGAACTGGAAATATAAGAATAGAGTTAAAGGGAAAGAGAGAATAAGAAAAGTTTAGAAAGACAACAGAATTAGAGGGGCAGAAAGCTCAGGAAGGGATCGGAGAGTATGGCCAAGTGCAATAGGAATCAATGTGAAAGGCGAGGGGAGTAGAAGTATTACTTTAAAAGGATTAAAAGTATTATATATGAATGCACGGAGTATAAGAAATAAAGTGGATGAGCTTGAGACTCAGTTGGAAATTGGCAAGTATGATGTTGTGGGAATAGCAGACATGGCTGCAAGAGGACCAGGGCTGGGAAATGAATATTCAGGGATATACATCCTATCGAAAGGACAGACAGGTTGGCAGAGGGGGTGGGGTGTCTCTGTTGGTGAGGAATGAAATTCAGTCACTTGCGAGGGGGACATAGAATCAGGAGATGTAGAGTCAGTATGGATAGAACTGAGAAACTGTAAGGGCAGGAAGACCCTGATAGGGGTTGTCTACAGGACCCCAAACAGTAGCCTGGATATAGGGTGCAAGTTAAATCAAGAGTTAAAATTGGCATGTCGCAAAGGTAATTCTACAGTTGTTATGGGGGATTTCAACATGCAGGTAGACTGGGAAAATCAGGTTGGCACTGGACCCCAAGGAAGGGAGTTTGTGGAATGCCTCGGAGATGGATTCTTAGAGCAGCTTGTATTAGAGCCTACCAGGGAGAAGGCAATTCTGGATTTAGTGTTGTGTAATGAGCCAGATTTGATAAGGGAACTCGAGGTAAAGAAGCCATTAGGAGGTAGTGACCATAATATGATAAGTTTTAATCTACAATTTGAGAGAGAGAAGGGAAGATCAGAAATGTCAGTATTACAGTTGAACAAAGGGTACTATGGACCCATGAGGGAGGAGCTGGCCAAAGTTGAATGGAAAGATACCCTAGCAGGGATGACATTGGAACAACAATGGCAGGTATTTCTGGGAATAATACAGAAGGTGCAGGATCAGTTCATTCCAGAGGAAGAAAGATTCTAAGGGGAGTAAGGGGACGACTGTGGATGACAAGGGAAGTCAAGGACAGTATAAAAATAAAAGAGAGGAAGTATAACATAGCAAGGATGAGCGGGAAGCCAGAGGATTGGGAGACTTTTAAGGAGCAACAGAAGATAACTAAAGAGGCAATACGGGGGAAAAGATGAGGTACGGAGGTAAACTAGCCAAGAATACAATGGAGGATAGTAAAAGCTACTTTAGGTACGTAAAAAGGAAAAAATTAGTTAAGACCAAAGTTGGGCTCTTGAAGACAGAAACGGGTGAAATTATTATGGGGATCAAGGAAATGGCAGACGAGCTGACCAGGTATTTTGGATCTGTCTTCACTAGGGAAGACACAAATAACCTCCCAGATGTAATAGTGGCCAGGGGACCTAGGGTCACAGAGGAACTGAAGGAAATTTGCATCAAGCAGAAAATGGTGTTGGGAAAACTGATGGGACTGAAGGCTGATAAATCCCCAGGGTCTGATGGTCTGCATCCCAGGGTACTTAAGGAGGTGGCTCTAGAAATTGTGGACACATTGGTAATAATCTTCCAGTGTTCTATAGACTCAGGATCAGTTCCTGCGAATTGGAGGGCAGCTAATGTAAGTTATCCCACTTTTTAAGAAAGGAGGGAGAGAGAAAACAGGCAATTATAAACACGAGGAATTCTGCAGATGCTGGAAATTCAAGCAACACACATCAAAGTTGCTTGTGAACACAGCAGGCCACGCAGCATCTCTAGGAAGAGGTACAGTCGATGTTTCGGGCCAAGACCCTTCGTCAGGACTAACTGAAAGAAAAGCTGGTAAGAGATTTGAAAGTGGGAGGGGGAGAGGAAGATCCAAAATGATAAGGAGAAGACAGGAGGGGAAGGGATGGAGCCAAGAGCTGGACAGGTGATTGGCAAAAGGCATATGAGAGAACCATGGGACAGGAGGTGCAGGGAGAAAGCAAAGGGGGAGGGGGGAAAACCCAGAGGATGGGCAAGGGGTATAGTGAGAGGGAGAGAGGGAGAAAAAGGAGAGAGAGAGAGAGAGAGAGAGAGAGAGAAAATATGTGTATATAAATACACACTGACTTGAACATTGATTTCTCAAACTTCCACTAATGCCCCACCTCCCCCTCTTACCCCATCTGTTATTTATTTATATACACACATACTTTCTCTCTCTCTCCTTTTTCTCCCTCTGTTCCTCTCACTATACCCCTTGCCCATTCTCTGGGTTTTTCCCCCTGTGACAAAGGCCTGTCACTAACTACAGAAGGCACATGGCGCACTCGGTAAAACACTCATCCCCAGCAGTAATAGTGACTGGGTCTGAAACAGAGCTGCTGTATGGCGCTGTCTCATATAGAGGCAGCAGCAACCTGCACAGGTGTGCTGATGGTGGAGGATACCATCTTTAATTGGATAATTGAGTTAATTAGCTTTTGGTTGGTCTAGGGGGAGGGGCTTAGCAATTATAAGCCACAGGCTTTGGGGTTAAAAAGGAAAGGAAGATATGAAACAGATTTGGTAAATGCATTTAACTGCTATGTGATGGAAAAGTATAGTGATAATACTCACATTTATACGGCTGGTGCGAAGGAACCTAAAACAGGAGTGACAGGGTTTGGGGTGGTTATACCAGCAAAAGAAATTGGAATCAGCAGAAGAACATCTAATAAGTTAGGGGTGTTTACAGTGGAGATGCTGGCAGTGTTGGTTGTGTTGCAATGGGTGGAGAAAGCCAGACAAGTCAAAGCATTGATATGTTCAGATTCATCCTCAGTTCTAGCAAGTTTAAGGTCTTTTCACACAGTCGGCAAGATGTACTTTATGAAGTCCTTCAGTTAGTTACAAGAATTGCAAATCAGGGAGGTCAGGTAAAATTTCTATGGGTTCCAGCACATGTAGGGGTGAAGGGGAATGAGTTGGCAAAGAGGGCATTAAAGAAAGAGAATGTAGAAATGCACATTAGTATCAGTAAAGCAGAGGTTAAGTGTGTAATCTGGGAAAAAGTCAACCAAGTGTGGCAAGAAAGATGGGACAGGGAGGGGAAAGGGAGGCACTTATATCAAATACAAAAGAGTGTTGCAGGTACTAGGGTAGGTAATAGAAACAGAAGAGAGGGGACTGTGGACTAGGTTAAGGCTGGGGCACTGTGCATTAAACAAAACATTGAAAATGATAGGGAAACACCAGACAGGATTGTGTGAGGAATGTCAGGAAGAGGAGTCAGTAGAACATGTAGTTCTGAGTTGCAGGAAGTGTGGGATACAGAGAGCGATGATGAGAATTAATCTAAGGGAATTGGGGGTGCAGGAATTCACATTAAAAGGGTTGTTGGGCATGGGTGAGAGAGCACAGGTCAGGGTATTTTTAGCTTTCTTAAGGGGTACTGGGGTTTTTTACAGGATATGATGGATAAACAGGAATAGGGTACTAGGATGGTCAAAGATGGGAGGGTAAAGTGTAGGTGTGTGCATGTGTGTGTGCACGCGAGATTGGGTGAAGGGATTTAGATTTTCTGTCTAGTGCACATTCCAGAGCAGAAGGTGGCAGTAATGCACCATTAAGCTGGATGTCAACTGCCATAAAACAAGACACAGTCAGGCTTTGGGGTTAGTTTTCTTTGGCGTTTAGTCTGAGGGTGGCTATATATATATTGTTTTTTTCCCCAGTTTTTGTCTTGTTTTGAGGTAAATAAAAGTACCTCAATTTATTTTTGCAACTCAAGCCATCTGGTTATTTTTCTTAAACAATTGACCCACAGTTTTTTGTGACACCCCCCTTCCCCTTTTCTTTCTCCCTGGGCCTCCTGTCCCATGATCCTGTCATATCCCCTTTGCCAATCACCTGTCCAGCTCTTGGCTCCATCCCTCCCCCTCCTGTCTTCTCCTATCATTTTCGATCTCCCCCTCCCCCTCCCACTTTCAAATCTCTTACTAACTCTTCCTTCAGTTAGTCCTGACAAAGGGTCTCGGCCCGAAACGTCGACTGTACCTCTTCCTAGAGATTCTGCCTGGCTTACTGCATCCACCAGCAACTTTGTGTGTGTTACAGGCAATTATAGACCAGTTAGTCTGACATCAGTGGTGGGGAAGATGCTGGAGTCAATTATAAAAGATGAAATAGCGGCATATTTGGATAGCAGTGGCAGGGTGGGTCCGAGTCAGCATGGATTTACGAAGGGGAAATCATGCTTGACTAATCTCCTGGAATTTTTTGAGAATGTAACTATGAAAATGGACATGGGAAAGCCAGTGGGTGTAGTGTACCTGGACTTTCAGAAAGCCTTTGATAAAATCCCACATAGGAGGTTAGTGTGCAAAATTAGAGCAAATGGTATTGGGGGTAGGGTACTGACATGGATAGAAAATTGGTTGGCAAACAGGAAACAAAGAGTCGGGATTGATGCGTCCTTTTCAGAATGGCAGGCAGTAACTAGTGGGATACCGCAAGGCTCGGTGCTGGGACCGCAGCTATTTACAATATACATTAATGATTTAGATGAAGGGATTAAAAGTAACATTAGCAAATTTGCAGATGACGCATAGCTGGGTGGTAGTGTGAAATGCGAGGAGGATGTTATGAGAATGCAGGGTGACTTGGACAGGTTGGGTGAGTGGGCAGATGCATGGCAGATGCAGTTTAATGTGGATAAATGTGAGGTTATCCACTTTGGTGTCAAGAACAGGAAGGCAGATTACTATCTGAATGGTGTCAAGCTAGGAAGAGGGGAAGTACAACGAGATCTTGGTGTCCTTGTTCATCAGTCACTGAAAGTAAGCATGCAGGTACAGCAGGCAGTGAAGAAAGCTAATGGCATGTTAGCCTTCACAACAAGGGGAGTTGAGTATAGGAGCAAAGGGGTCCTTCTGCAGTTGTACAGGGCCCTGGTGAGACTACACCTGGAGTATTGTGTACAGTTTCGGTCTCCAAATTTGAGGAAGGACATTGAGGGAGTACAGCATAGGTTCACGAAGTTAATTCCCGGGATGGTGGGACTGTCATATGTTGAAAGATTCTAGCGACTAGGGCTGTATACACTGGAATTTAGAAGGATGAGAGGGGATCTGATTGAAACATATAAGATTATTAAGGGATTGGACACACTAGAGGGAGGAAACATGTTCCTGATGTTGGGGGAGTCCAGAACCAGAGGCCACAGTTTAAGAATAAGGGGTAGACAATTTAGAATTGAGTTGAGGAAAAACTTTTTCACACAGAGGGTTGTGGATCTGTGGAATGGTCTGCCTCAGAAGGCAGTGGAGCCAACTCTCTGGATTCTTTCAAGAAAGAGTTAGATAGAGCTCTTAAAGATAGCAGAGTGAAGGGATATGGGAAGAAGGCAGGAACAGGTACTGATTGTGGATGATCAGCCATGATCACAGTGAATGGTGGTGCTAGCTCAAAGGGCTGAATGGCCTACTCCTGCACCTATTGTCTATTGTCTAAATGAGTATTTTGCATCAGTCTTCACTGTGGAAGACACAAGCAGTGTGCCAGATGTTGTAATGTGTGAAGGAAGAGAAATGGGTGCAGTTACTATTACAAGAGAGAAGGTGCTCAAAAAGCTGAAAGACCTAAAAGTACATAAGTCACGCGAACCAGATGAACTGCATCCTAGAGTTCTGAAAGAGGTAGCATTAGAGATTGTGGCATTAGAAATAATCTTTCAAGAATCATTGGACACTGGCATGGTGCCAGAGGACTGGAAAATTGCAAATGTTTCTCCACACTTTAAAAAAGGATGAAGGCAGCAGAAAGGAAATTATAGACTAGTTAGCCTGACCTCAGTGGCTGGGAAGATGTTAGAGTCAACTGTTAAGGATGAGTTAATGGAGTACTTGGTAACACAGGACAAGATAGGATAAAGACCAGCATGGTTTCCTTAAGGGAAAATCCTGCCTCACGAATCTGTTGGAATTCTTTGAGGAGATTACAAGTAGGTTAGATTAAGGGGATGTAGTGGATTTTGTATATTTGGACTTTCAGAAGGCCTTTGACAAGGTGCCACACATGAGGCTGCTTACCAAGTTAAGAGCCTGTGGTATTACAGGAAAGTTACTGGCATGGCTAGAGCATTGGCTGATTGGGAGAAGGCAGTGAGTGGGAATAAAAGGATCCCTATCTAGTTGAGTGCCAGTGACTAGTGGTATTCTGCAGGGGTCAGTGTTGGAACCACTTCTTTTTAGGCTGTATTTATAAATGATTTAAATGATGAAATAGATGGCTTTGTTGTGAAGTTTGCAGATGATAAGAAGATTGGTGGCGGGGCAGGTTGTGTTGACGAAACAGGTAGGATGCAGAAGGATTTAGACAGATTAGGAGAATGGGCAAGAAAGTGGAAAATGAAACATACTGTAGGAAAATGCACGGTCATGTACTTTGGTAGTAGAAATATATGTGTGGACTATTTTCTAAACTGGGAAAAAAAACACAAATCTGAGATGCAAAGGGACTTGGGAGCCCTTGTGCAAAACACCCTAAAGGTTAACTTACAGGTTGAGTCAGTGGTGAGGAAGGCAAATGCAATGTTAGCATTCATTTCAAGAGTTCTAGAATACAAGAGCAGGGATGTGATGCTGAGGTTTTATAAGGCACTGGTGAGGCCTCACTTTGAGTCTTGTGTACAGTTTTGGGCTCTTCATCTTAGAAAAGATGTGTTGGCATTGGAGAGGGTCCAGAGGAGGTTCACAAGGATGATTCCAGGAATGAAAGGGTTATCATAAGAGGAACATTTGATGGCTCTGGGTCTGTGCTTGCTGGAGTTTAGAAGGATGGGGGAAATTCCATTGAAAACTTTCGAATGTTGAAAGGCCTAGATAGAGTAGATGTGGAAAGGATGTTTCCCATGGTGGGAGAATCTAGGACCAGAAGGTACAGCCTCAGGTTAGAGGGGCATCCATTCAAAACAGAGATGCGGAGAAATTATTTTCACCAGAAGATGGTGAATTTGTGGAATTTGTTGCCATGTGCAGCTGTGAAGGCCAGGTCATTGGATGTACTAAAGGCAGAGATTGATAGGTTCTTGATTGGACACGGCATCAAAGGTTACGGGGGGAAGGCCAGGAAATCGAGTTGAGGAGGAGAAAAAAAAGGATCAGCCATGATTGAATGGTGGAGCAGACTCGATGTCCAAATAGCCTAATCCTGCTCCTATGTCTTACAGTCTTAATTTCAACTTCTATTATTTTTGTCAAGTTTTGTTTAATAGTACTGTATTTCAATTAATTAAACTAGAGGTATTTAGTTATGTTAAAGATACTGGCATAGAAATTCCTTCAAAAGTTACAAAAAACAAATGGTATTGAAAATTAGGTAAACAATATGATTTTCAGTATTTGAAAAATCAACTCCAGAAACTTTGGCGAGATTTTCGTTGGTGATGGCATCATTTTACCAGTGAAATACTCTATTAAGTGAGATCAACAGTAATAGAGCATTTCATAACAGCATAAGAAGCAAAATTAAGAGTGGCTATGTAGCTCTATTCTACCTTTCAATAAGATTACACAGGAAACTGGGGCTGAGAGGAAAATTAGATCAGCCATGATGAAATGGTGGAGCAGACTCAATGGGCCAAATGGCCTAATTCTTCTCCTATATCTTACAACCTTATGATGGTAGACCTTTTACCTCAGTGTCACTTTCCTCCCCTAACCGCATATTCTTGATAACCTTGTTATCTAAAAATCATTGGTTTCTCTTGAAATATGAATTATAAAGAGGTTTAATTGCCATTCAACCATTCCTGAATATCCAGGAATGCAGCCAAATGAAACAGTGTTACTCAGGGGCCAAGGTGCAAAACACAGTACCAACAGTCACACACAGCACAAGGCACATATAAGTTAGCAAGCACAAATAAGATACCAGTAAAATACAGTCACACAAAAAAGGATACACTCCAAGATCCAGAGTCCATGAATATTGCAGAAATCTACAGTCAGTGACTGAGCCAAGATGGCCCTCCTGGACAAAGAATTCTAAATCTTCACTAACCTCAGAGTGAAAACTCACCTCTGTCCTGAACAGAAAATACCACATATCGAGACAGTGACCCCTGATTTTGAACACCCTTGCCAAGTGGAACATAATCTTTGCATCTAACCTGTCAAATCTTATGAGAATTTTATTGCTTTCAATGAGATCACCATTTATCCAGATAAATGTAAGCCAGTGAAGAGCAGATCACTTAAACTCTTTTCACATCCAAATTGCCATCCCAGGAATCAATCTAGTAAATCTTTGATGTATTACTTCAATTACTTATAATTTTCCATCGGTAAGGTGACCAGACCTGCACACAATAGTCAGGAGTGCCCTCTATTAATGGGAACAAAATTTTCCAACACTTATACCTATGTCCTCTTGTAAAAAAATTCCAAAATATAATTTGCCTTACTAATTATCTGCTTTATATTCACTTTGCCTTTCATTCATGTACAAAAACTCTAAGCTCTCGCTGAACACCAGCTCCTTTTAATCTCAACATTAAGTTACTCCTCTTGTTTCTGTCAACTAAACTCACATTTTTCTAAATTAAATTCCAAATGCCATGTCTTCTCCCAATCAAATAAGCTACCTATATTTCCCTCAAACTTCTCGGCAAATTTCTCACAGCCCACACTAGAAATCAGTTTTGTATCATCAACAAACTTGGTTGTACTTTGATGATTCTCTTATCCAAAACACTGACATAATTGTAAGTCACTGGAACATCATCCCTGGATCCCACTAATCATAGCCTCTCAACCTTATTCTGTGTCATACCCATTAATTGAGCCCTAATCCACACTGGTACATTACCCCACTGCCATGCATTCTAATTGTGTTTAATAATCTTTTATTTGACACATCCCAAAGGCTTTCCAAATATATTACACCAACTAGCTCACCCTTATTTCTTTTGCTAGTTGCAATTTCAAAAATTTCCAACCTGAATGGACAGTGAAAATAATAGTTTTTTATGTGTTCTGAAAAACTACATAAGTTTTAGAGCCAACGATCAAATGTCAATCTTTATTCTCAATGAGATGTTTGACCTTCCACCACCTCAGGCATGTCTCAGTGTAGACTTGGGTGATCTGCTTGTGGAGCCAAACATCCTGGCCATTCTGAGCATTCAAAAATTCAGGATTGTTGTAAGTCTCTACCACATTTCAGATTACTATTCACTGTTGCACCAGTGAAGTCACCCAAGTTCCATACTTGAAGAAACATGTCTTTATCTATCTTTTATTCACCAACAGGAAGAATTCTACTTTTATTATAACTCTTTAAGAGCTTGCCAGGGAAATTGCAGCCACAATGCTAAATGTCAGCGGTTGAAAGAGGTTATGACAAGATGAATAGACAATGTCCACTGAAACTGGCTTAGCACAATGTTTCACAGAGGAAAGCAACAGCACTGTCCTATCAACCTTGCAAGTGAACATTTCAATCATGGAGACACTCTAACAAAACAGTGTTAGGATGACCTACATTGCTGCTTTAAAACCATTAAATGCAGCAAGGTCATTTCTAGGCCAAAGCAAGTTGTCATTAATTTTCCTACCGTTTTCCGTGGCAACTTTGAAGGATCTATTGACACAGACCCCAAGATCCCTTTGTTCCTCTACACAGCTCAGAATCTTGCCATTAACCATATAGTCTTCTTTCAATTTCAATCTTCTAAATTGTATTTCAACATATGCAACTGCTTAATCACCAAGCATCATCTCCATGGTCCAAACATCTCCCTTTGGATATTATTCACTGATTGGAAATGAGAACTAGCAACTTTCCTATTTTATACTCTCAGAGGTTAGATTCAAAATTCATCGAAAGTAGTTAAATAAGTCTTGAGATTGCTGCAACATCTGGGTGGTTTAGATGCAGGAACAGTATTCCTTAACTCTGCAATGTTAACCTGACCCATTATGAGTTTAGTAGAGTTGGATTTTTTTGCAGATGACTCTTCAGGTTGAATAACCTGATACCATTTATCTCCTCTACAGATACAGATTACCTTGGGCCACAGGGATCTCATTCAACCTTTGATATGTCTTGTCTATAGATCATCTAGGTATATAAAGACTTTTTCATCTTGGGGCCTGATCTGGTCACAATCTGACCATGATACAGGTTACAATCATTAATGATTACATCACATAACAGAACCAATGAGGCCTGCTATGATAGAAATGAAAAAATAAATAGGAATAAAATGTTAATGAGCCATTTAGAACTGAGGCTGGCAGTAGAGAAAAAGTTCTTAGTTGGAAAAATATAGAACTGTATCAACTGAAACTCTGTGGGAATGTGAAATTCATGCTTCAACAGCACCTTTCAATCCTATAACCTCCTAGAAAGAACGAACCAATGGGTTCATGGGATCACCATCACCTTGCAGTTCCTCTCCTTCAAATACCATATATATTAAACTTATTGCTGTTTTTGGCTGGTAGTTTTAGGACTCTTCAAAATAGAGCAGAGAACTTTATTGCAGAATACATTGTGCTGAGCTCTTAACCTCCTCTAAAATCAATCTAACCCTTTCTTCCTACATAGTCCTCCATTTTTCTATCTTTCATGTGCCAATTTAAGATCTTCTTAGATTTCCCTAATGCATCTGACTTACCATCACCCCTGGCAATGCATATCATGACCAACCGCACTCTGTATAAAAAATTAACTCTGACATCCCGCCAACACTTTCTTCCAATCACCTTAAAATAATGCCTCCTTGTTTAGCGATTTCCACGCTGGGAAAAAAGTCTCAGGCTATCCACTCAATCTATGCCTCTTATAATCCTTTACACCTCTATCAAGTCGCCTTTCATCCTCCTTGGCTCCAAAGAGAAATTCCCTAGCTCAGTCAACCTTTCCTAGAGAACTAGGCAACATCCTGGTAAATCTCTCCTGCACCCTCTAAAGCTTCCACATCTTGCTACAATAGGGTGACCAAATCAGAATACAATATTTCATGTGTTGTCTAACCAGGCTGCAACACTTACTGTACCTTGCAGCTCTTGAACTCAATTCCCACCTAATGAAAGCCAATACAGCATATGCCTACTTAACAACCCCTAACATTTCCTGTGGCAACTTTGTGGAATCTGTGGTCATGGACCCCACGATCCCTTTGTGCCCTGACACTACTGAGGATCTTGCTAATAATCCTATAGTCTGCCTTCAATTTTAAGCCTCTAAATTGTATCACTTCACACACTTCTTGGTTGAAATACCCAGTTAGTATCTTCATCACACAGAATGCACCATTCAGAAGAACAACTCAAGATCTGCAATTCCTTGCGAATAGTAGTTATAATCTAAGAATGAATCCATCTTCTCTCTGAGAAACCTGCATGGTACATTATGGGGGAAGAAATGATTCATGGTCTGAGCTTTAATTTTTCGAGACACTGGTCAACATTAACATCCCCATTCCATTGCACAATTTTCTGGTGAGAAGACCTGTTGGGAGATCATAAAACACCTGTTAGACAACAATTCTACTTTCATAATCTGAAAGTCCCTGGCTTCCCCTACCACTACTAAATAAGTCAACAGAGGGAAAGCAAATATGTAACCTGACATCTTCTAGAAGAGCATTCAATACTGATTGTAAAGCAGCTGGCAAAACATCAAATGCTAGAGATCATACAATGAGGAAAATGCATTCTTGATATTGTCCAATAATTACTGAAGTCTATGGAGTCACTGGTAGGAGCTTGGAATTAAATATAATCTTCACTGAAAAATCCATCTTTTAGTTAAGTCCCTGAACAAAGCTGTTCTGAATAGCATTGCCTTTGGCCTCCACTGGAAAAGTAGAATATTATCACCAACTCATCACTTCCATTGTCCTCTGTGAAATATCTGGTAGTACATTGCTTCGTATGTTATCTGACTGCCCAGGCAATAGATGGTATTTATATTGGTATATGATCGAGTGAGGCAAGATGTGAGATCAAAGGGGGCTTACACCTTTTGAGTTTGTTCCTCAATATTTCTTATAGGAATCATAAGTATTTTTGTTCTCATTTTCAGCTTCATCTCTAATTATTTTTACTATTATCTTTCACATCTCTTCATGCATGAAACTATCATTTTCTACTCCCTTTGTCAGTCGGTGTGATTATTTTATAAGAGCATGCATGACTCATTGCAAGCTGTTCGCTGTGATTCCTCTCATTGCTTCTATTATAATTGTTCTCAGTACATTGAGTAATGATTTGAACTGTATGAACAGTATGCAACTCAAACTTTTTGCTGTAGTTTGGTACATGTGACAATAATAAACCAGTACAATACCAAGGAATTGCTGGGTATTTGAACTTGGTATTTGTGAGATGCAAAATTGTATAAAACGTTCTGTGTAAATACCATGCCAGGGAAATATCATGGTGATTGACTAGAATTCTACTATTAACAAGCGGCATTCAGTCTCCCATCCATCTCCCACTGTAACATCGTCAGTGGCCTGCTTGGTTCTCTATAGTTAATGATA
Source organism: Mobula birostris (assembly GCF_030028105.1). Classification (NCBI taxonomy): domain Eukaryota; kingdom Metazoa; phylum Chordata; class Chondrichthyes; order Myliobatiformes; family Myliobatidae; genus Mobula; species Mobula birostris. Next base: position 157,395,358 of record NC_092373.1, read on the forward strand.
TAAATCCCCTTTGCTTTACATGCATTGTCTGAAGGCTTCTTCTCTAACATAAACATGAGCATATCTGCAGATGCAAATCAAAGCAACACACACAAAATGCTGGAGGAACTCAGCAGGCCAGGTGATTTGTTGGTAATAAATATTTAGAGACTTTTTCATGCTGGCCTGGTTTAAATCCCCAAAAATAATGGTGAAGGCAGTAGGAGGCGCTATTTCATTCCTGTTGATTCCATTGCTCAGTTCATCTAGAGCCTGATTAACACGGGTCTGAGGTGGGATGTACACCACTACCAAGATGAACGCTGAAATCTCCCATGGCTGATAAAATGGACGACGCTGGATCACGAGATGTTCCAAGTCTGGTGAACAGGATTGGGACAGAACTGCCACATTTGTACACCACGAGGAGTTGATCATAAAAGATATTCCTCCTCCTCTGCCTTTGACTACAGATAGTTCCATAGCAAGAGACACAAAATGTTAGAGGAACTCAACAGGCCAGTCAGCATCTATGGAAATGAATGAACAGCCAAGGACTCATTCCCATTCTCAGCCAGGGATTGCTGTAATTCAGACAGGCAGTTTTCTAGCCTAAGATATAAGGTATACTCTTATGGAATGAAATATTGAACTATCCGACCAACTTAAACAGGTGAATTGGAGTGACTGTTACACTGGGCGATGTTCTCCTGCCAGAAGGTAAAATGTTATGAAGCTTCCAGAATATTGTGCTGTCCATGACATGTGACAATTATTATACAGTTTATGGCTTTTCAATAATGCTTTGTTTCAGGTCTGTATCTTAGGATAAAATTCAGCACACGGACTCTTTGTCATGGACACAAATATATGAATTCTGACAGTTACAGTGGAGGTTCTAGTTGCAAGTTATGACATAAATATGAAACAAAGGTTTGAACATAAAGTGCATTTTACAACCTGAAGAAATTATAATGTGCTGCACAGCCAAAGAGTTCTTTTAGATTCATTTATTTCTATTGCATTGCAGGAAATAGCAATCAATTCGCAACCACTAACCTCCCATAAATAGCAAGGTGCTAATGACTAGGCAGTCTGATTTTTTTTTTGCTGATGTTGATTTGGGAGTGTATATTTTTCCAAAACACTATGAATAAACCCTGTTCTCTTCTTCAAATTTCAAGGGAATCTTCTGCATCCACCTGGGAGAGCAAAGAGTGTCTTGGTCTAATGCCTCACGCAAAAAGCAACAGTCCTTCAACACTAACTGAATGTTAATGCAGAATCTGAGGCAAGAATGTTATTAACTGTGGTGTTTATCAATACAAGTTTGTCAATTCTTTGGTCCTCTTAATTTACAATATAACAAAAATTGCACTTCACAAAAATACTTTATTGTCTGAAAAGTCTATAAATTCTGTAAGTAGTGAATAATGCCATGCAAATACAAGTCTTTCTTTCTCTGATTACAGACACAGACATAAGGTGTACAAGAATAATCCTGTGATTCTCCCCTGGATTCTTTCTATAGGGAAGCATGTTGTCTCACTGAGATGACAAGACTCCAATCAGGAATTCACTGTGGGAACTTTGCAACACACATCCTAACACTTACACAAAGTGTTAGAGCCTCAATTTGCATGGTTATAATGGTCTGTCTTTAAAGGGGTATGTCGCCCTGGCAATAGATCCTCTGAAACAAGACAATCTAAACAGTAAAGAATATGATGATACAATTGGTGATTAGTTATAGGAGAGTTGCCTTAATGAAAGTTAATTCACATTTTTATGATTTTTCTAAAGCAGTTCATAAAAACTGAGATGAAATCATAATGAAACATTCACACCAACAAATAGCTTTCACTAACAAGAGAATCTGCAGATGCTGGAGGAACTCAGCATGCCAGGCAGCATCTATGGAAAAGTGTACAGTTGATGTTTTGGGCTGAGACCCTTCATCAGGACAGTAAGATAGGCTTTCTTCAACAGTCACTTGGGATTGAGGATAATTTGCTTCCTCTCAGATTCTATGGATTCTGAGGCCTGGAGGTACTTGATGAGGTGGATGATTGGGTAGCTAGGTACATGGTTCATTCGTCTATGACAAGGGTTCCCAACCTTTTTAATGCCATGGACCTTATCTTTCCTGAGTGGTCCATAGACCCCAGGTTGGGAACCACTGCTCTATATGGACTTTTGTGTGTGTTCTTGTCAAATGGACTCAAAAGTTCTCAAGGTCATCTTGAATGTGCCTTCTCTATTTTGAGTGATTACGGACAAGGGATTCCCATAGATCAGTAGGAATGTTTTTTTTCCAGGAAGCTTTGAGGCTGTACTTGATTATTTTCCTATTCCTACCTGTTCATCCCTTTCTGCAGAATTTGGAATTAAATTTCTGCTTTGGGAGTCTACTGAAGGGTATGCAAATCACAGTGTTGTCTCTTTTACACTGGAGGAACCAAACACAGATTAGGTGACTGCTTTGCATCTTTGAATTCAATCAGCATCTATTATTTAGTAGACTGTCTGATGGCCCTTTAACTTCCATGAGAATTAACAAATGCAGTTGCTGAAACTAAACTTGTATCTCTTCATGGGCCTTGTCTCCTACATATAAATAAAATAACACCTGGAGAAGTCAGTCGTTTAGCCCCTCACTTGTGCTTCATTATTCAATAAGATCACAGGTGATCTACCTTCGTTTCACTTTTCTCCCAAACCTACATTCTTTTATTCCTTTCGGATTCAAATCTTCAGCCATCTCTCTCATACATGTACTCAATGACTTCAGCCTCCATATCCCCCTTGGGTTGCAAATTGAGCTTCTCATCTCCACCAACCCATTATCTCAAGACTGGTTCTAAATACTACAGCAGGGCAGACATCAAACCTCCACCTATTCCATCAAAGACCACGAGTATTTGGATAGCACAAGATCACCACTCTTTGTGGAAAAGTGTGAACCAGGCTGCATAACCTTTCCTCCACTTGGAAGTACAGGGCAGGGGCACGAAGTTCCACAATTTGGATTTTAAAGTGCCCCCATGACATAAGACCATAAGATGTAGGAATATATTATCACAGCAACCTATGAAACAGCCTATGAAGTTAAGGATAGGAAAGGAAAGATAATACTGTGAATACTGTGAATTAGGGGCAAATTAGGGAAAGAATAATAAATTAAAAAGAAATAAAAAGGGGAAATTAACAGAAAAAGTAAAAATAAATGCAGTACTTTTTATTTTTATAAATGGAGGTTGGTGGTTCCAAGTTAACTGCAACTTAAAACTATGACAAGTTACTACCAGCACAAGTGAAATGCTGAAGTTCACAGGGCAGAAAAGAATGAGTGGCATTATAAAGCATACATCTCATTATACAAGAAAAATAATAACAGATTATACAAGAAAAATGCTGGAAATGCTCAGTAGAAAAGGGAAAGACATTTCAAATTTTGTTTCCTGTGTTTAATTCAGATTTTCATCTGCATTTTTTTTACTTTCACGATGACAAATTAACCAACAATTTGCAATTCACAGTGCAAATTCATTGTTACTGTGCCGCTAATTCTGACTCACCCATTCATTTTGGGCCTTTGAGACCAATCAATTGATCACTACTGCCATCTCCTGGAGAAATAGTAGCCTTGCAGCATATCTGACTCAATGCTGAATCCTTCATGAACACCAGAAAATCTGCAGATGCTGGAAATTCAAGCAACACACACAAAATGCTGGTAGGCCAGGCAGCATCTATAGGAAGAAGTACAGTCTATGTTTCGGGCCAAGACCTTTCGTCCTGACGAAGGGTCTCATTCCAAAACTTTGGCTGAATCCTTCAGTTGGTTGTACCTGTTAATAGGATTAAAATTCTGCCACGTTTCTTTTAACATATTCATTAAACTGTAGAAAATGAATAAATTAATTAACGTTTCAAGTATTAGGTTATAAGATACTTAGATTGTAGATCTTATATGTTGTAAGTGTTAAAAGGTTTCATTAATGATATATGGCCCTTCAGCTCATGTCTAGAATCCTATATATATATATATTTATTTATATAGAATCCAAAGTAAGTCATATTCTAAGATAAAAAACAAAAATACTCTTCTAAACATATAGGTTTCCTTCAGGAAAAGCAGTATCATTATAACATTGTTACCTGTTCAGTATTCTCAATGTATTTAATAGAATTACCTATTAAAGTAATGAGATTAATTTGATTGTAAATAATAAGTAATGATGAAAATCAGTTAATAAAACTATTGCTGTAAAGCACCTTTCACAACTTATAGAAGTCTTAATGCCACAGTGGATGAAGCTTAGTAAAGCAGGAAGAACAACAGTCAATTTGAGCACAGTAAATTCCCACAGCAAAAATGTGAAATAACTAGGTACTATATTGTTTTAGTAATGGTGATTGAGATATATATTTCTGGCTGACACTGCCATCATTGGAATATACTCCACTGGAGAAATAAAGGTATGGCCTCAATTTAATGCTGTATATCACTTCTCAGTGAAAAATGCATTTCCTCAGGATAGCATCTGTACATTAGATGTTTACATGTTATTGTCCCAACTCTCTCCCTCACAGATTTCTTAATTACCTTCACTTATGCCACAGAGTGGAAAATTAATACAAAATTCTCAATTCCTGCAACTGTCAACATTCTCAGTTCAATGTCAAAACCGCCTCATTTTCTCCCACCCCATGCTGTATCCAGACTACTCTCATTTCCGCTCCTTCCGATGCAGTGACTCAGGTCCCACATCTGCTCCTCCCAATGCAATACCTGACCATCACAGTGAAATATCTGTGTAGTGAGTAGGTGGGAGGGAGGAATGGGACTTGTTTTGTTGCTTGCTGTGTTCTGTGTTGTGGGCATGCTATGTTAGTGCAGATTGTGTGGCAACACTGGCAGGAGGCCCTGACCACCTTCGGGTGTGTTGGTTATTAAAGCAATTGACACATTTCACTGTATGCTTCAATGTGCATGTGATAAATAAACTTGATGCTATTTGCTTACTTTTATTGTTTGCACTTTTTTTTCTCTTTTTCTCTTCAGTTTGGTTGTTTGGCTGTCTTCTTATGTCTTAATGGGTTCTTTTGGGTTGTTTTGTTTTGTAACTCACTGTAAGAAGACAAATCTCAAGGTTGTATAAAGTATACGTATTTTGATAATAAATATACTTTGACCTTGAATTTGAATCTTGAATGTCTCATTACACTCCCCCATTCAAATCAGAATCAGGTTTATTGTCACCGGCATGTGACGTGAAATTTGTTAACTTAGCAGCAGCAGTTCAATGCAATACATAATGTAAGAAGAAGAGAAAGATAATACTAATAATAAAAAAATACGTAAATCAATCACAGTATATGTATATTGAATAGATTTAAAATAGTGCAAAAAAATCAGAAATAATATATTAAAAAAGTGAGGTAGTGTTCAAAGGTTCAATGTCCACTTAGGAATTAGATGGCAGAGGGGAAGAAGCTGTTCCTGAGTCGCTGAGTGTGTGCCTTCAGGTTTCTGTATCTCCTACCTGATGGTACCAGTGAGAGAAGGGCATGCCCTGGTTGCTGGAGGTCGTTAATAATAGACGCTGCCTTTCTGATACACCACTCCTTGAAGATGTCCTGGGTACTTTGTAGACTAGTACTCAAGATACAGCCGACTAAATTTACAACCTTCTGCAGCTTCTTTTGATCCTGTGCAGTAGCCCCTCCATACCAGGCAGTGATGCAGCCTGTCAAAATGCTCTCCATGCTACTTCTATTGAAGTTTTTGATGGTATTTGTTGACATACCAAATCTCTTCAAACTCCCAATGAAGTACAGTCACTGTCTTGCCTTATTTATAACTGCATCAATATATTGGGACCAGGTTAGGTCCTCAGAGATCTTGACACCCAGGAACTTGAGGCTGCTCACCCTCTCCACTTCTGATCCCTCTATGAGGATTGGTATGTGTTCCTTCGTCTTACCTTTCTTGAAGTCTACGTTCAGCTCTTTCATCTTACTGACATTGAATGCCAGGTTGTTGCTACGGCACCACTCCACTAGTTGGCATATCTCACTCCTGTACGCCCTCTCGTCACCACCTGAGATTCTACCAACAATGGTTGTATCATCAGCAGATTTATAGATGGTACTTGAACTATGCCTATCCACACAGTCATGGGTATAGAGAGAGTAGAGCAGTGGGCTAAGCACAAACCCCTGAGGTGCACCAGTGTTGATCGTCAGCAAGGAGGAGGAGATATTATCACCAATCCGCACAGATTGTGGTCTTCCGGTTAGGAAGTCGGAGATCCAATTGCAGAGGGAGGTACGGAGGCCCAGGTTCTGTAACTTCTCAATCAGGATTGTGGGAATGATGTTGAATGCTGAGCTCCAGTCAATGAACAGCATCCTGACATAGGTGTTTGTATTGTCCAGGTGGTCTAAGGCTATGTGAAGAGCCACTGAGATTGCTTTGGCTGTTGACCTATTGTGGAGATAGGCAAATTACAATGGGTCCAAGTCTTTGCTGAGGCAGGAGTTCAGTCTAGTCTTGAGCAACCTCTCAAAGCATTTCATCACTGTAGATATGAGTGCTCCCAGGCAATAGTCATTAAGGCAGCTAGCATTATTCTTCTTAGGCATTGATATAATTGTTGCCCTTTTGAAGCAAATGGGGACTTCTGCCCGTGGCAGTGAGGGGTTGAAAATGTCCTTGCATACTCCTGCAGTTGGCTGGCACAAGTCTTCAGAGCCTTACCAAGTATTCCATCTCGACCTTCCACCTTGTGAGGGTTCACCTATCAGAAATGTCCCATTGTTAGGGCGTATTCTGGAGTTAGGGTATATAGTAAATATTAATTTCAACAGCAGCCAATCTTCAGATTTGAAAGTGGACTGCAGATAGAAGTTTAAATGCAGCTCTGAACAATGGTCTTCCTGGAGCTGCAGACATGAATATGCATGAATGCAGCTGGAGTGAGACGATGGGGATTAACGTTCATTTTGGGTGTCTGGAGAGTTGGAGGTGTTTGAAAACTACATGTAATTCAAAGGAAGCATTGTGGATACATTGTAACTATAGAATTGTCCTGTTACCTTTGACCCTTAGCATATAAAAATGTCATGTAACATTGGGTCAGACAGGCCTCTTCTTCCACGAGTGCCTGGAGTATGGTGCTTGCTGCTAGATTTGCTGAATAAAGACTTGGATATCCACCAGCTTCAATGTCTCTCCGGTGACATTGTTCACAGTCACAACATTTGGGGGCTCATCCAGGATACATTCATAACACATCATGTGCCCAGTGATCTCAGCAGTCTAAGTGGCTGAGTATTGTTAAAATTAGTACTAAATAGGTTAGAAGGTGGAGCTTAGGAGGGTTATGGCGCCTAACAGTGACTCCTTTGCTTGTATCTTTGGAAACGGCTCTATTTCCATCTTTAATATCTCTATTTTTCCCTTACAGGGTTCTTTTGAAGACCCCGGCCTGGAGTTACATGCTGACTACAGTTCTTTGCGGGAATGGGACCCGCTCTCGGGGTTTCAGAACCGGCTGTTGTTGTTCGGAATGCCAAAGGCTCGGATTTGGAACCCTAGGATCTCAGGGCTCTGGAGACGGGCGGATCAGGAGACCCGTGTGTCGTTGGGGGAGTTGGATATCTGCAGCTGTGTGCCCAGTTTTTGGGGCACAGAGCTCGAAAAAAGCGACATGGTGGACTTTTAACATCATAAACCAGCCAGTTGTTTGTTATGTCTTGCAGAGAAAATGGAGACATCTCTTTCTCCCTTATTAGGGAGAGAGAGAACCTGTGGTATGTTGAATACCGGGTGAAACACAAAGTCTTTGGGGTAACTGCAAGTCTGTGTCTTTGCTATTGCTTTGCTCACGCTTGAGCGCTCTGTGGCGGTGCCGATGCTTATTTTTGCCGGAGGGGGGAGGGGGATTATTGTTCACTGCCGCTTACACGCAGGAAGGGGGAGCTGGCGGGGGGGGGGGGGACTTTGGTGTTCTAACATTTAACAGTCGTCCATTCTTTGGGGCACTCCTCTGTTTTTGTGGATGGTTGTGAAGAAAAAGCATTTCAGTATGTATATTGTATACATTTCTCTGACATTAAATTATACCTTTGAACTAACACTTGGATCTGTTCAGGCCGGTGACCAATGGGATCACGAAGTAGCATGAACACAGGTAAGCTGAACTGATGGATGTAAGAGTAGTGTGGTGGGTGTGTGTGCATGTGTGTTTACGTAAAAGACTAAATATTTTTGTGTAATTTGGTGAGACAGGGCCACCAGTGGCAAAGGGTGGTTTCTGACCATTTGGGATGCCAGTGGGGTGCATGTACACGCATTCGGGGTAACGGAATAGTAGCAAACTCTTTTGGGCATGTGTTTGTATGCTTTAAGAATAAGTCTGTAACCCTGGTGTAACAGTTTTAACTGCAAAGGAATACAATAAGTGGCAGATTGCAGAGTACATATTCTGGGGTTTTAAGTGTGTACTGTTTAATTTTTATCATCATTTATATTTTGCATAGTGTGGGAATTAGTGTAGAGATATCTGAGGGAGAGGTTATACCCAGATCTATCTGTCAGGATGGCACCAGCTGAGGTCAGGCAATGTCAGGTCGAAAACCCTTACGACCCAAGTCAGCCCTTGAACTTGATTATGACCATCCATAAGCCTTCACCCCAGGGAGAAACAGAGCATTTTGTCAGAGCTACCCTCACTTAAGGTAGCCTGTGGGAAAACAGAAATCTGGCACAAGCTCGAGGAAATGATTGGAATTCACTGGATGTACCAAAAAGATATACATGTGTTGGGAAAAACAAAGTGCCCAAGGAATATGTGGGACAGTATGGCCCAGGGGATGCAGGACGGTACATGGTCAACTACTGGGAATGCCAGTAATGAAGAGAAATAGAAACATGGAAACATTGAAAACATACAGCACAATACAGGCCCTTTGGCCCACAAAGCTGTGCCGAACATGTCCCTACCTTAGAAATTACTAGGCTTCCCTATAGCCCTCTATTTTTCAAAGCTCCATGTAGCCATCCAGGAGTCTCTTAAAAGACTCTATTGATTCCGCCTCCACCACCGCCGCTGGCAGCCCATTCCACACACTCACCACTCTCTGCGTAAAAAAACTTACACCTGACATCTCCTCTGTACCTACTTCCAAGCACCTTAAAACTATAACCCCTCGTGCTAGCCATTTCAGCCCTGGGGAAAAGACTCTGACTATCCACACAATCAATGCCTCTCATTATCTTGTACACCTCTATCAGGTCACCTCTCATCTTCCTTCGCTCCAAGGAGAAAAGGCTGAGTTCACTCAACTTATTCTCATAAGGCATGCTCCTCAATCCAGGCAACATCCTTGTAAATCTCCTCTGCACCCTTTCTATGGTTTCCACCTCCATCCTGTAGGAAGGTGACTACAACTGAACACAGCACTCCAAGTGGGGTCTGACTAGAGTCCTATATAGCTGCAACATTACCTCTCAGCTCTTGAATTCAATTCCACGATTGATGAAGACCAATGCACCGTATGCTTCCTAATCACAGTGTCAACCTGCGTAGCAGCTTTGAGTGTCCTATGGACTCAGACCCCAAGATCCCTCTGATCCTCCACACTGCCAAGAGTCTTACCATTAATGCTATATTCTGCCATCATATTTGACCTACCAAAATGAACCATCTCACACTTATCTGGGTTGAACTCCATCTGCCACTTCTCAGCCCAGTTTTGCATCCTATCTATATCCCGTTGTAACCTCTGACAGCCGTCCACACTATCCAAAACACCCCCAACCTTTGTGTCATCAGCAAATTTACTAACCCATTCCTCCACTTCCTCATCCAGGTCATTTATAAAAATCACAAGGAGAAGGGAAATATCACTTCTTTAAGGGGGAAGTGAGACAGGGAGGTGAGCGTAGCTGGGAAATGATCATGTCAGAGGTTCAGAGAGATGATGACCCTGCCTTGGATTGTGCAGGACACAAATATCGAGTGTATGAGCAGTATTCAGGATTGGATAATCCAGGGAGGAATGACCCAGTCTTCCTGAAAATGCTAAAGGCCTCAGCCCACCAAGAAGTTTCAGATTTGGGGACAGTGGTGGGATCAACTTACTCCGCGATAGTATCATGGGCCAGCGAGATAAACTAGAGGAGGGGGAAGAGAAGTCGTAAAGTGGCTGTAGTGAATTTAGCTGCCGTCACATCACAGAGAATTTGCTGGGGCACACAGCAAGGAACTGCTGGAATAGATGAGGGAGGGTAAAAGAGGTGATTCATTGCAGCCACAACTGGAGGCAGTGTCATAAAAATAGAGATAAGTGTGAAAATCACTCAGAGTCCACAGCAGTGCCCTCTCTTTCTGATTTGACTGCTGTCCAGATTATGGAGCTGGTGAGGTCAGACAAATAGCTGCCTACAGTCTCTATTGCCAGTAATGGTCATCCACAAGAGGTTTAGTAGGGGCTAGCAATGTGAAATGCTAGTGCTCAGTTTCTTACCTCTCAATGCAGTATCTTCATTTCCAGCCCTTCCGTGCAATTGTCAGCATCTTCTGATGCAATATGCTAAAGGCCCCAATTTCTCCACCTCTCAAAGCAATAACTGAACTACCCTAATACAGTTCCTCCCAGAACAGTATCTCACTCTCCTCCCCTCCCCACCCCAAATACAATATTCAATGAGTCTCTTGCCTGCTCATCACAGTGCAATATTTCATGTATCCCACCCTGTGCAATATCTAAAACAAAAAAGAGAAAATGCCAGAAACAATAAGGAGATCAGGTAGCACCTATGGAAAGAGAAATCAGAGTTAAAAATTTCAGGATATGATTGCTTCATCAAAACCCGAAGAGAGAGATGGAAGATTAAGGTTAGTACAGCCTGGGTTCAGCACCACTGTAAGGAGTTTGTATGTTCTCCCTGTGACTTCATGGGTTTTCTCTGGAATCTTCAAGTTTCCTTTCACATTGCAAAGATATACAGATCAGTAGGGTTAGGTTAATTGATTAATTGGTTGTAATTGGATGCTCATTGGGTTGGAAAGGCCTGTAATCTTGCTATATCTCTCTTTAAAAAAAACTGTCAGTAAGGGAGAGGGGAGGTGAATCAGACAAAAGGAAAATCTGTGTTGAGGCCCAGAGTTGTAATGGGACAGTAGGGAGTGACAAAAAGCATGATATGTTTCAAGCAGCAATTTAGAAAGTATAAATGAAGGGGAAAACCAAGCATTTGTATTGACCTCTCCGTTGGTGCACTACCCTGTCACTCTCTAACTGCTGCCAAAAACTATTTACCCCCACAACAACTCTGGCCTCAATGGATATTCTATCGGTGCCACCCATCCCTTCTTCCCGAGGATCTCACTCATCTGCACTTGAAAACTCTCTCTGTTCTGATGACAGTCTTCAACCTGAGACTGCAACCCTTTCTCTTGGCCAATCTGCAGCACTCTACCACCTACACTGGACCCCCTACAATTCGCCTACCGACACAACCGATCAACAGATGATGCAATAGCCGCAGCTCTACACACCGTCCTCACACATCTGGAGAAGAGGGATGCTTATGTGAGAATGCTGTTCTTGGACTATAGATCAGCATTCAGCACCATAGTTCCTTCCAGGCTCAACAAGAAGCTCAGAGACTTCAGCCTTCACCCTGCCTTGTACAGCTGGATCATGAACTTCTTGTCAGATCGCCGGCAGGTGCTAAGAGTGGGCAGTCTCACCTCTGTCCCTCTGACCACCAACACAGGAGTCCCCCAGGGCTGTGTCCTAAGCCCCCTCCTTTACTGTCTATATACCCATGTCTGTGTCGCTACCCACAGCTCCAATCTGCTAATTAAATTTGCAGATGATACTACATTGATTGGTCTTATCTCCAGTAATAACGAGGCAGCTTACAGAGAAGTCATCACCCTGACACAGTAGTGTCAAGAAAACAACCTCTATCTCACTGACACAAAAACAAAGGAGCTGGTTGTGGACCACAGGAGGGATGGAGACAGGCTAACCCCCATTGACAGCAATGGATCGGGGTTGAGAGGGTGAACAGCTTTAAGTTCCTCAGCATAGATATCACCCAGGATCTCACGTGGTCTGTACACACCGGCTGTGTGGTGAGAAAAAGCACAACTGTGCCTCTTTTAAGAAGTTTGGTATGGGTCCCCAAATCCTAACGACTTTCTACAGGGGCACAATTGAGAGCATCCTGTCTGACTGTATCACTGTCTGGTATGGGAACTGTACAGACGGAGACGTAACGTAAAAGATTCTTAGTCCTCATGTATGTGAAAGATGTAAGAAATAAAGTCAATGCAATTCAATCTGCGGAGTATTTTGGATTTCCAACAACTGTTTTCTTTTTATTGATATGCAATATCTGGCCTTGTTCGCCCATCTTTCAGCATTCCCTGACTTGACCCTTGCTTACCTATCCCCGTGTATTGTCTTTTATACAACTTCCTCACCCATCCCTGTGCAATGTCTGAATTCCTCCTTGCTCAGCCCGCCTTGCGAAATCCCTGATCTGTATTTTCCTGTGCAATGCCAATCATATCCCTTCCGTGTCTCTCTCTTTCTCTCTCTCTCTATGCAATATCCCTTTGCTATCACCTCTCTCTGCAAAGTGCCGGGCCCGCCATCTCCTCCCCGTGCAGTGCCCGACCTGCACCTTCCCTGTCTCCCCGTGAGACGGACCTGTACCGGCGCCGCAGTCAGTGCGCATGCGCGGTGGAGCCGGCTTTTTAAACATGAGGCTGCGTTCGTCCCTCTTCGGCTGCTGCGGCCTCCTGGTGCAGCTCTTTGGAATGGCCCTCTTCCTGCGCGGCTTCTTCCCCGTGCCGGCCAGGTCGTCGGGCTCCACCAAAGCCAAGGTGTCGGATGTGCCGGTAGAGCCAGCCGGAGGTAACGGGAGTGGGGTCCCGGGCCTGCGAATGGCGGTTCCTGAGTTCCGGAGCCGGCCTGCAGCCGGCTTCCCCGGAGAAGAGGGGACATTGCGGGGCAGCATTTTATTACTGTGTCCCGGTCAGGAATCCGCAGCCCCGTCACCGTCTACCCCTGCTCTCCTAGGGGTGGAAGGAATAATAAAGTAACTTCCGCCTATGTTACTCCATCCCCTGCGTTTATTCCTGCAAACGCGACAAGTGCTACATCTGCCCCAACACCTCTTCCCTCCCTACGATCCAGGGCTCCGAACAGCCCTTCCAGGTGAGGCGACACTTCACCTGCGAGTCTGACAGGGTCATCTATTGTATACAGTGCTGCCTCCTGTACATTAGAGAGACCCGAAACAGACGGGGGGACTGTTTCGTCGGCACTTCGCTCTGTCCGCTGCGAAAGGCAGGATCCCTCAGTGGCCACCCACTGGAATTTGACTTCCCATTCCCATTCTGACATGTCAGATCATGGCCTCCTCAGGTTGGAGCAGCAACACCTCATATTCTGTCTGGGTAGCCTCCAACCTGATGGCATGAACATTGACTTCCCTAACTTCTGATTATTTCTACCCTCTCCCCTTCTCTCTTTTTCCATTCCCATTCTGGTTCCCTTCTCAAACCTTAACCCTTCTCTTCACATCTGTTTATCACTTCCCCCTGATGCCACTCCTCCCCTTACTTCCATATTCTACTGTCTTATCAGATTACTTTCTCTTGAGCACTTTACCACTTCCCATCTATCACCTCCCAGCTTCTTACTTCATCTTCATCTCCCCCCTCCCCACCCTCCCAGCTTCTTACTTCACCCCCATCTTTACCCTCACTTGGATTTGCTTATAACCTGCCAGCTTCTGTTCCGTCCCCTCTCGCTGCTGCCTTATTCTGGTTTCTGCCACCTTTCTTTCCAGTCCCGATGAACAGTCTCAGCCTGAAGCATCAACTGTTTATTCCCCCCAACGCAAGCCTGACTTGCTGACTTCCTCCAACATTTTATGTGTGTTGCTCAAGATAGTTTGTAATTATTATTTTGAAACTTGATTATGTTACATTCAGTTAATTTTTTTCTCTAATAATGTAAGGTAGGAAAAAACATTGATTTTTAGTAGTATTGAAGACTGCATTCCAAATGGACTTTTAGATTAATTCGTTTTTTGAGGAACAAGATCACCCCTTATTTGTCCTTCAGGAGTTGGTGGTGAGGTGCCATCTTGAACTTTGCAGACCACCTTCTGGAATTAATCTCAGTGCTGTGGAACATGGGGTTCCGGGATTCACACCTATTGATGATGAAACACTGGTGGTAAAAGATAGAGTGTAACTTCGAGGGGGATTGTCAGATGGTGTGTTCTGATGTGCTTCCTGCCCTTGTCGTTGGTGATGGAGATTGCAGAGTTGAAGATGTTGCTGAAATAGCCTTAACTAACCACAGCACTGCTCATCGATAATGAGTAAACAGTGAACTATAAGGTGGCTGAGGTTTGAAGGAACTGATGCTTACAGAGGTTGGAAGAGAACATTAGAACTATTTAGTCCTGGTGACTTTAGAGTGTCTGTTGTAGTTAAATGGGCAAATGTAAAACAGGGATTTTCTCAAAGGATGAACAGTGTAGATTAAAATTTTCACAGAATGTAGCAGAATGGACTGAACATCGCTGGACTGGGCCCACTATCCAGAATTGTTGTTCATGTCTTCAGGCAACCTTGGGTAGGATGGGAGAACTAATCTTATTGGCTGGTCTGCTGCTCAAGTCATTATTTAGTAGTGTAATACAGAACTGGGCTTTCTCAGTACTGAACCCTACCCCACCATCACCAAGTGACTGTTGAAAGAAGGGGAAGCTGGGGAAGGAGCCTGGCTTGCTGTCAAAGTTGTTAACGACTCAAAAGTTTTCAGATGTTTAGAACATCACAACTCAAGGAAGCTTAATTAAAATGCAAAAAAACCACTTGGGATTACAGTGGATCGGGATACAGTGTTCATTGGGATCAGTACATTTTGGCCCAATTAAGGGGCTGCCCTAATTTCCCGAAGTTTCATGGAAAAATTAAAAAGGTATTTTTTTAAAAAACACCGTTTAACTGAGTAACAAATTATGTATTTAAATGAAATACAGAACAAATTAGAACACTATCAATACTACTACAGTACTATAAATCTGTGTATTATTTCTAATAGTTATCTACAGAGGATACCACATTGAACAAAATCAGCGCAGTCGCCTAGTGCAGATAATGGACTGCTTTCATATAATGCATCTTCCAAATCTTCATTTTTATTGTAACATTCAAGATGATTGTAGGTACCTTCACATTCTTTGTAATTCATAACTTGTTGAAGTGGTGAAATCATTTCATTTTCACTCACAGCTGTTTCTGGCATCTCCAAGCCTGAATGCTTGAAATCGCTGTGAACAAAAAGGTTCTGAATTGTCTTACTGCTTATTTCTTGCCAATGATCAGTGATAACAACCATTGTCTTTTGAACACAAATACACATAAATGACGCTATTTTAAAAACTGTTCACTCAAAGCACAGTGTAGTGTCTTAACAGCCATGCAAGTGCATGCAACTCTGATCATGCATGAGCTCTTGACTCTAAAGCTGGATCCCAGCACTGAACTCCATGCCTGGTCCTGTAACAGTATCAGCATGTCCTGGACTTGCAGTATGTGCATGTGAGCTCTGAACTTAATTCAGTTTGAATGGTTGAACTCTAGCTGTACTCCTTGTAAAATGTGGCTTCAGCCCTTAATTTAAGATTTGGGTTAAGGGGATTTACTCATTGATAGGTATCTAAGCCTCTCCTCGAAGGAGGAAGTAAGTTAGAGGCAACCTAGTATTGATTATTGTAACACACACAAAATGCTGGAGGAACTCAGCTGGTCAGGCAGTATCTGTGGAAAAGATTGAACAGTTGACGTTTTGGGCCAACACTTTTTCAGGACTGAGAAGGTAGGGTCCATGGCCGCCTCTTGTGCCGTGATGAGACCACCCGCCAAGTGGAGGGACAACGCCTTGTATTCCATTTGGGTACCCCCCAACCTGATGGTATGAATATCAACTTCTACCTTTGGTAAAACAATTACCCCCCTCCCCACCTTCCTCTATTCCCACTCTGACATTTTCACCTACATATTACTTTCCCCTGGGTCCCCCCCCTCTTTCCCTTTCTCCTATAGACTATTCTACTCTCTTATCAGATTCTTTCATCTCCAGCCTTTGACCTTTCTCACCTACCTGGCTTCACCTATCACCTTCCAGCTAGCCTCTTTCCCCTTCACCCACCTTTTTATTCTGGAATCTTCCCCCTTCCATCTCCAGTCCTAATGAAGGGTCTCAGCCTGAAACGTTGCTTTGGATTTCCAGCATCTTAAAAACTTTTTCATGTTTGTGATTGATTATTGTAGCCTCATCACCTTGGGTGCATATCTAATTGTTCAGCTGTCATAACCTAAACATGACATTGTGCCATATTAACTACATCAGGGAGACTAACAAATTCTAATAGTTAAAGTATGTGTGTAAAGAATATGTTAAATCTTTTGGTTTAGGCTTTGCATCAAATCAGACAAAACTACCATCTCCATTGTTTGGAAGAGTTGTGATTATGCTGGTGGATGCTTTGAGAGAAGATTTTGTCTTTGGAGTTAAAGGAAAGCAGTTCATGCCATATACCCAACACTTGGTTGAACAAGGTTCATCACACAGTTTTATTGCTAAAGCGTGGCCTCCAACAGTTACTATGCCCAGAATTAAGGTATTTTTAAAAAGAACTATTTGCGATCAGTAGAAATAAAAAAAATTAAAACCATCAGTATAACACAATGAATTTTATTTATTTTGTGGTGTCTTATGATAAGAATGATAGTTAGGCTGGCAAGTTCCAGCAATGTCATCAAAGTTTGAAGTAAATTTATCATCAAAGTATGTACAGTATCTGTTGCCATATTGCAGGCATTTATTGGGGGGGGGGGAACAAATGCAATAGAATTTATGTGCATAAAAAAATACTGTGATCATGAATTGGACCAGTTGTTAAAAGTGGGTCTCTAGGTCACAGAATCAGTTCAGAGGAGTGGTGTTTGAAATTATCCATGGCAGTTCATAAACCTGTGGCTCCTGATAGCTTGATTTCTGCTTTGTGTTGTCTCTCAGAGAGAGGGTTAAAAAGTTTTTGAAGAAGAGAACATTGCTTCTTTCTTTTATTTTGTAAATGGGTGTCATTTCTCAAAGTGATGCATTAAAAAGGGTATGGGAGCATACTGTCTTGTTATGCCTGGGAATAGTGTGCGAAAACCTGTTGTTAAGTGGAAAGTAACAACTATTCTTGGGGGGGTTTGCTTGAATAGAATCTTAGAGTCGACAGATGTAATATTTTCAATGTTCTTTTTAAACTTGAATTAATTAATTTATTAGTTAGAGATTCAACACGAAATAGGCTCTTTTGGCCCTTTAAGCCACGCCACCCTGCAAACCCCCCATTTAACCCCAGCCTGATCATGGGACAATTTACAATGGCCAGTTAACCTACCAACCAGTACGTCTTTGGCCTGCTGGAGGAACCAGGGCATTTGGAGAAAACTACACGTTCCACAGGGTACAAACTCCTTGCAGAGGACACCGGGATTGGACTCCGAAACCCACAGCTGTAATGGTGTCAGCGTAGACTTTGATGTTAATAATGAAACCTGCATATTTTCTAAAATGCTGACAGCATATTTATTACCTTTTTCTGTGTGAATTTGTTTAGGCAATGATGACTGGTAAAATACCTGGATTTATTGATATAATCATGAACCTAAATTCTGCGGCTCTGACAGAAGATAATCTAATCTGGCAGGCAAAAGCTGCTGGAAAAAGGATTGTGTTCTATGGTGATGACACTTGGGTCCGAATGTTTCCTAATCAATTTACAGAACATGATGGAACTACCTCTTTCTTTGTATCTGATTATACTGAGGTCAGTGTATTTTTGATACCCTTTTGAACTTGTTCTGGTGACCCTCCAAATTCTGAAGACGTTTTTAGCCTTGCCTGATTTTTAGATAAATCCCTATAGTAACCAAGTGAATGGCAGAAATATACAAAAATACAATAAAATTCAATTTACAATCATAATTTATACATCACTTAAATATATGATTTTTAAGTGGGATTAAAATTTGATATTTTATATCATGTCTTGGAACTTTGAACTGGACCTTTGAAGCTTTGAACTGATGAACTTTGACTTTTGTCTTCAGTAGTTCAGTAGTTCCATTTAATATCGAAGAAATGTATACAATATACATCCTGAAATTCTTTTCTTCAGAAGCATCCACGGAAACAGAAGAGTGCCCCAAAGAATGAGTGACAGTTAAAATGTTAGAGCCCCAAAAGCCCCCTACACCTGCCTCCTACGCACAAGCAGCAGCAAAGCAGCGGCCCACTGACTTGCCAGTATGGCTTAGTTTTACATTCCCAGCTCTGAATCAGAAGGTTGCTGATTCAGTATCATCCCTAGAACTGAAAATGTTCTAATCAGGCACAAAGTTCCAGTACTGATAATTACACTGTAAAAGAAGATGGTGGAATTGAATTTTGGAAGCAGAGTAGACTGACCAATCACAGTTTTAATGCTCATGAACCAGATAAATTCCTATGTTATTAGCTTTATAACACTTTAAATTAGCTTGAGGATGTGAAAACAGCTGCTTATTTCTAAAGTTACTTCTTAGTGTAAATTGATTTATTCACTTCATTCATTAAGCAATTGTCCCATGTTGCTTGTTCCAATATTTAGCACATGAGAGTCCTTTTTGATTATCTTTCTTGCACATTGGGAATGTTTTTCTTGTGTTCACCAGAAAAGAAATTGTAAACCTTATTGCTATTCTTTGCTAAATCATTGGTGTCATTAAAATCAATTCTTTTAAAGTGTTAATTAACTATGATAGTTTTGTATAAGATTCATAATGCTCCCTATTTGTTACTCTTGAATGGTGTTAGTTTTGATCTTATTATAAATTTTGTAGTAAAAAAAAACTTTAATATTCGCAGGTTGATGAAAATGTAACAAGGCATTTGGATAAAGTATTAGAAAGAAATGATTGGGATCTATTAATTTTGCACTACCTTGGATTAGATCATATAGGTCATCTGGCAGGACCAAATAGTCCCTTGATCGGATCAAAACTGTCAGAAATGGATAATATTGTTCAGAAGATTCATGAAGGACTTCTATCCAAGGTTTGTAAAATTTTATTAAAATTAGCATTAATCTTGAAACTCTGAAATTCGGCAATGTAAAAGTAATGTTTCAGTTGTATAGAATTTGGTCTAACTTAACGTGGTGTAATATTTCAGTGTAGCAAGTACTTCCTCCTGTAACCATAGGTTTTAAAATTAAAAATAAACTTGTAATGATCCTATTTAGAATGAGTTATCAATTATGTTCCATGTATTAATGTATTTCTGTATGACTTTACAGGAAAGTAAAACCTCTGTGCCTAGTTTATTAATATTGTGTGGGGATCACGGGATGTCAGATACTGGCAGTCATGGAGGTTCTTCAAAGCATGAAGTAAACACACCACTAGTTTTCATTAGCCCTGCTTTCACAAAGAAACGTGAGTTACAGAGGTTCTAAATAACCATTATAAAAGTTCTGTTTTTGCATTTTACACACTTTTGTTATTTTGAACCTTCCAGGTGCTGAGTTTTTTCGTTGCTGTTTAACTTAATGTTTCCAATCTCTTTGTAATGTTTAAATGTAAATTTTCTCAGTTATGTTCTACCTATGACTGTTTGCTGAGGCTTAAAATCAAAAGAATGAGATTGTAATTTTATTTAGCCAAGATCAACACTAAGATTTAACTTAGTGCTCAGGATGTGTTCCCAGGAATGAGAACACTATTGGAATCAGCACTACAATAGTAGCCTCAATAAAGCGATAGCACTGTTGTGGAAATTTGATTGGGAGCTCGGGCCTCTCCTGGCACCCCAAGAGTAATGGTTCGAGTATTGTTGCATGACTGAATATGAAGTGAGCCTCATAAGAAGTGGCTCCCTGTGAGCAGTAGTATTGGTCAAGCCAAGGTGAACAATGCATTGAAGTGTAGTACTTCAGGCTGATAAGTGCAGGCTATTGCTGGGGGTTGGCAGTGGGCGGTTCAGATTGTCCAGACTTCTTGTGGATGTGATGGAAGTAGTTACTGCCACATCTCTTAGGTCCATCACTCTCTTCAGTCTGTGGCTCTCAATATAATAAGAGGTAACATGCTAGTAGTTTCCTTCACATCCAAAAGGCAGTGCTGAAAGAGTTTGTAAAACTTGGGTGGTCTATTCAATGGAGAGGTCTGCAAGTAGCCCACTGTTGCCAAACTTGTCAAGATGCAGCACTGAATTCCATATCTCAGCACTGTTCACTCCAGCCAGTGCAACGTCACCCATTGCAGGCAGCCCCTACATATTGCCTTAGTCGCTTACATTGCATTGAGACATGTGGCAGTGAGATCACTGTTCCATTGTTGCAGGAGCTCCAGTGAAGGGCAGGTTCCTGGCACAGGGAGGTGCATACTTGGGAGTGTTCTGATTCCAGGACTAAGTGTGCTATAACAAATTGGTACTCTGTGGAAAATGGGGCTTTAGTATATCCTGTATGGTTAAACACTTACAGTACTGTGCAAAAGCCTTAGGCATATATATATATATATATATATATATATATATATATAGCTCAGGTGCCGAGGACCTTTGCACAGTATTGTAGTTTTCAAAGTGGATCAAGTTTGTAAATCTGGCAGGAGCAAAAGATGTTGGCAATGACAAGGGTGGAGTACCCACAGGAGAGGTGTAGGACAGGTGGCAGAGAAGGAGTGCCAGGGATGTGGGTTGGTATGGGTGCAGCTGCATCCAGCCCTGAGACTCCAGGCAAGGTCATTTGATTCCAAGGAATTGGTATATTGATCATTATAGAATGTCTCTCTGGTGCTTCCCACTCCCTCCCCTCTCCTTTCCACTTTTCCCAACCATGATTCCTCTCTCCCTGCCCCCTTCCCACTTTCAACCCATATCAGAATCAGGTTTACCATCACTCACATATGTAAAATGAATTTTTTTCCAGCAGGAGTACTGTGCAATACAGAAAACTATGAGGGACATTAAATTACTAATGAATAAAGTTATCAGGGATATTATATATAATATCCTAAGACTTTGGCACAGTACTGTATTTCACATCTTTGATAGTTTTATTTATCGAATGCTTGTCAAGATTTTGATAGTTTTGCTGAAGATGTGAATTGTCCAGACTTGGGTTCAGTATGACCCTTTTAAACATTATTAATTTGCTTAGCATGAATGTTATGTGGTTTTTCTTATCGAGATTCGGTATTGTACTTGAACCCACATCATCCTGATTTGGAAGAGATCCTGACAAAGCTGCCTTTTGCAGGCTGACGTCACCACACTATGGAATGACATGAATCAGGCAGCACATTATACGAGGGGTGATTGATAAGTTCGTGGCCTAAAGTGGAAGGAGTCAATTTTAGAAAACCTAGCACATTTATTTTTCAACATAGTCCCTTCCTACATTCACACACTTAGTCCAGCTTAGAGCATCCGGATCCCTTCTGTAGAAGTGGTCCACAGCAGGGGTGATTGATAAGTTCATGGCCTAAGGTAGAAGGAGATGAGTTATTAACCAAACTTTCTGCAATATCGCTCAAAGAGTTGAACTGCACGTGCATGTAACAAGAGCATCTTGAACTTCCAGGTGGTCCACAGCAGGGGTGATTGATAAGTTTGTGGCCTAAGGTAGAAGGAGATGAGTGATACATACAGCTCTTGTTCCATGCATGTGTAGTACCTTTCCTTTATCTTGGATATTCAGCATCTAGTTTTTTTTGTTTTCCAGGGTGATTCTTTTAATTTTGCAGATCAATGAATTGAAATGTTATGAAATGAAAGTTTCTGCTGCTTAACTAATCTAATTAGAAGTAAATAAATTTTGTATAATCTTACTTCTGGATCCTAGATAAAATATTTCATTGATGTTTCTCATTATCATACTCCTAGATTCCTTTGTTGTTTCTGAATATGTGGAGCAAACCGATCTCACATCCACTTTAGCATTAGGTTTTGGTTTGCCTATCCCTCGAAACAATTTGGGGCATCTCATTCCATCTGTCCTAGAGGAAAGACCTTTTCAAGAACAGCTAAGATACTTGAATCTTAATGGATACCAACTTAGTCTTCTAATTCAAGAGAGCATTCCTGCGTATGAGAAAGGTGAGGCCAATCCGCTGTGTTTCAGATAGCACAAGGTTTAACTCGTGATCCATTGAGAAGTCTTCTCATTAACTCCAAAAATGCAAAGGACATTTTTTGCCTTTTCAGTTTACGGCTCTATACTTCGATATCATTGCCTCCTCAAAAATAGGAAGCATATTCCCTCCTGTTTTCTTCTGACTGCTGGTTAGTTTTGAGATACCTTGGGTATGCATGAACCTACTGTAAGAATTTTAATGAATTGGGAATGACACTAATCCCTAATCTTAGCATGTGACATACCCCAAAGGTTTATTCATGTTTAATTGCATAAAAAATCCTATTCGTTTGTACTTTCAACAAGGTTTGCAAAAATATTTATTGTTTGGGCCTCTGCTTCAACTAATTCAGTCTTATTCTACTATCATTCTTCTGTAGAATTGACTCTGTCTGCCAGTGCTTTAAATTTAATATATTCATCTGTGATTTTTAATACTTCATTTAGCTTCCCATTCCTATCTCTCTTAGTTCCCGTACCCATAATTTAAAAATTCTTGGTATTGACATTCTTCGAATTCTGCCCTCAAGCATCCCTGATTTTCTTCATTTTGTTTTAAAAGTAACCGTTTTGGGAAAAAGATGGGGAATTCCCTCATGAAGCTTCAAACTTTCCTATTTTAAGCTGATACACTAAACCTGTTTCTTCGGCCAAGCTTTTGGATATTGTCCTAATATCTCCCTTTGTGGCTTGATATAAGATTTCATCAGGTAATGCTCATTTAAGATATCCCTGATCTTTTTTTGCTATGTAAATAGCAAGAAGCCATATAATAGCTTTTTACTAATGAGTGGCTGGGTACTGACTTGTGCAAATCCAGGTCATTAAAACAAAGGGAGTGGGTGGGGAACAGCAAATGCTTCACTGTTTTTATTTATGCTGCCTAGGTTGAGGGAGTGGTTGCCTTTGTGCCTGTATTCTAGAAAGGAATGTAAATTCTATTTTGATTAAATACAGCTAATCTAATCAAAGTTATGAATAACTTTTTGGCATTCATAATTTGATGTTAACTTAAAGAACATTTAGAAATGCCAGTATAACCTTGTTAGAAGATAAATTGTACAGAAAGGATTTGTGGTTTTTTTTAAAAGGAAAAGAATAATTTGAAGGAATACTGTATTTATATAATTTTTTCAGAATAAATATCAATGAATTTTACTGTAACTATTAGAATTTTTTTGAATATGTGATGCAGAAGGAAATGTTAGCTGATGAACAAGAAGAAAAAATATTATTTAGACTATCCTGGACTATTGTTAGGATGTATTTTGGATTTGAGCTGGACCCAAGTTTATATAATCTGTCACAAAGTTTGTTTGAAAGTTTCCTCTTGCAAATTCTCAATTCTCCCCCATTAGGGATCTCTTGCAGGATGTTAGGGATAAATTTGTCCTGGTGAGGAAAATAAAGAATGGTAGGGTGAAGGAACCATGGGTGACAAGTGAAATGGAAAATCTAGTCAGGTGGAAGAAAGCAGCATACATGAGGTTTAGGAAGCAAGGATCAGATGGATCTGTTGAGGAATATAGGGTAGCAAGAAAGGAGCTTAAGAGGGGGCTGAGGAGAGCAAGAAGGGGGCATGAGAAGGCCTTGGCGAGTAGGGTAAAGGAAAACCCTAAGGCATTCTTCAATTATGTGAAGAACAAAAGGATGACAGGAGTGAAGGTAGGACCGATTATAAGGGTGGGAAGATGTGCCTGCAGGCTGTGGAAATGAGGGAGGTCCTCAATGAATACTTCTCTTCGGCATTCACCAATGAGAGGGAACTTGATGACGGTGAGGACAGTATGAGTAAGGTTGATGTTCTGGGGCACGATGATATTAAGGAGAGGAGGTGTTGGGGTTGTTAAAAGACATTAGGACAGATAAGTCCCCAGGGCCTGATGGAATATTCCCCAGGCTGCTCCATGAGGCGAGGGAAGAAATTGCTGAGCCTCTGGCTAGGATCTTTATGTCTTCATTGTCCACGGGAATGGTACCGGAGGATTGGAGGGAGGCAAATGTTGTCCCCTTGTTCAAAAAAAGGTAGTAGGGATAGTCCGGGTAATTATAGACCAGTGAGCCTTACGTCTGTGGTGGGAAAGCTGTTGGAAAAGATTCTTAGAGATAGGATCTATGGGCATTTAGAGAATCATGGTCTAATCAGGGACAGTCAGCATGGCTTTGTGAAGGGCAGATTGTGTCTAACCAGCCTGATAGAGTTCTTTGAGGAGGTGACCAGGAGTATAGATGAGGGTAGTGCAGTGGATATGATCTATATGGATTTTAGTAAGGCATTTGACAAGGTTCCACATGGTAGGCTTATTCAGAAAGTCAGAAGGCATGGGATCCAGGGAAGTTTGGCCAGGTAGATTCAGAATTGGCATGCCTGCAGAAGGCAGAGGATCGTGGTTGAGGGAGTACATTCGGATTAGAGGGTTGTGACAAGTGGTGTCCCACAAGGATCTGTTCTGGGACTTCTACTTTTCGTGATTTTTATTAACGACCTGGATGTGGGGGTAGAAGGGTGGGT
Organism: Mobula birostris; assembly: GCF_030028105.1. Lineage (NCBI taxonomy): Eukaryota > Metazoa > Chordata > Chondrichthyes > Myliobatiformes > Myliobatidae > Mobula > Mobula birostris. The sequence goes on from NC_092373.1 coordinate 157,420,137, forward strand.
TGGCAAGTTTGTAGACGACACAAAGGTTGGTGGTGTTCTAGATAGTGTAGAGGATTGTCAAAGATTGCAGAGAGACATTGATAGGATGCAGAAGTGGGCTGAGAAGTGGCAGATGGAGTTCAACCCAGAGAAGTGTGAGGTGGTACACTTTGGAAGGACAAACTCCAAGGCAGAGTACAAAGTAAATGGCAGGATACTTGGTAGTGTGGAGGAGCAAAGGGATCTGGGGGTACATGTCCATAGATCCCTGAAAGTTGCCTCACAGGTGGATAGGGTAGTTATGAAAAGTTATGGGATGTTAGCTCTCATAAGTCGAGGGATAGAGTTTAAGAGTCACGAGGTAATGATGCAGCTCTATAAAACTCTGGTGAGGCCACACTTGGAGTACTGTGCCCAGTTCTGGTCGCCTCACTATAGGAAGGATGTGGAAGCATTGGAAAGGATACAGAGGAGATTTACCAGGATGCTGCCTGGTTCAGAGAGTATGGATTATGATCAGAGATTAAGGGAGCTAGGGCTTTACTCTTTGGAGAGAAGGAGGATGAAAGGAGACATGATAGAGGTGTACAAGATATTAAGAGCAATAGATAGAGTGGATAGCCAGCGCCTCTTTCCCAGGGCACGACTGCTCAATACAAGAGGACATGGCTTTATGGTAAAGGGTGGGAAGTTCAAGGGGGATATTAGAGGAAGGTTTTTTACTGAGAGAGTGGTTGGTGCGTGGAATGCACTGCCTGAGTATTTGAGGCAGATACACTAGTGAAATTTAAGAGACTACTAGACAGGTATATGGAGGAATTTAAGGTGGAGGGTTATATGGGAGGCAGGGTTTAAGGGTCGGCACAACATTGTGGGCTGAAGGGCCGTACTGTGGTGTACTATTCTATGTTCTATGTTAAAAACTGTTTTACAGGATTCATTTCACCATAACTACGTTACAGGAATCTGAGGTGGTTGAATATTTTTATTATGACGAATTTCCTCACACTAAACAATGTTTTGTTTTGATCTTTTTTGCAGATGCTGGGTACAAACTATTTCAAATAGCACTGAAATCTCATGGTTCTTGGATCAAACTTTATTTGGAAGGTAACACTTCGGAGACTCTGGCAAACCTAGGAAAAAAAGTGTTGAGGCAGTATTTGGATGCCCTGAAGTTCATGAGCTCCTCGCTTTCCAAAATTGTGGCACAGTATGATATGTACTCAATGATTGTAGGAACAATCATTGTGGTAGAGGTAGGGTCAATTGCATATTATTCACTTCTCCTTTCCTTTCCTCTCCTCACTATTCCATATTTTTTTTTACAGTTTTTTTTTAGAGTAGATGGTGGATTGCAATTTGTATTGGCTGAGTCATCATTCTATGCAGCAAGTACAGCATCTGCCATTTTGGTAAAGGCTGCTCCATCTGTGACCACAGTGCACCTCCAAAACAGGTTAGGCCTTGTGCTTGTGCAAGTGGAAGGTCTAAGACATGTCTGTGGCCCTTTCTTTAACAATGTTAAACTGTACATGTTTACAGAATGCATGCGTTGCTAAAGAGAGGAGATTTATTTAAAAACTACCATGGATATGTAAATTTAGATTATTCTCTTTGGTACAGAAAAGGTTAAGAGGAGATGTAATCATAATTATGCCTTTTTGAAAGAAAAGATGCAAGACTGTCGTCTCTGGTAAGAATATTTTTAACCCCTACCATAAAATTAGTAGCGAAAGAACTCAGAGGAGATGAGGAATTGGGGAGTTTAGCTATGTTTGTTCATTGAACTAGTTAGGAATGTGTATGGAACAGCAGAAAAGCTGAAGTAATGCTTGAGCTGATCTAAGATTTGATGAAGTGATATCTGTGTCATGCTGCTTACTTGGATAATCAGTCAGTCTAGAGACTTTTGACATCCTGCAGGCCATTGTTGACAAGAGATCTAATCGGCCAAAGCTTTATTTTTGACATTAAGCTGCATTTATGTTCACTGCTGATCTGTAGGTATTGGCTTGGAGTATAAAGACTTCCTGATTCAAAATGGCTATCCCACATGGCAACAAACAGTAGTACAATGTAATGTTGACCTACAGGCAAGCCAGAATGAGCCTCTATAAAACAGGAGAAGCAGCCCCCAGACTTTGACTCTTAAGTCTACTTCAGAAACATGCAGAAGCATCAAATAAAATAGAAAAATCAAATATTTAGTTGAATATCATTTTAAAAAGCTGCATTGTTTGTAAAAAGAAAAGCATCAAAACTCAATTAAAAGGAGTGCAGTTTGGAGAGTCGCTGCTAAAGGGATACCAACAAGCTCAGGGCTTTGCCTTTATGTGGTTATTTGAATTCCTTGGCACTTAGGTGAGAAAGTGTACGATGCAGAACTGTTACCTTATTGCTCTTGGAAGAACAGTTAATGGGAATACTATCATCTCTCTTACAACGCTATATAGAACAGACGTCCTGTTCTTCATCGCACTTGGTTAAAATCCTAAAATTCTTCCTTTTCACTTTCTCGGTTGGTGTGGCACTGATTCCTCTCAGACCTGTAGTTGAACCTCAGCCACAAGATGGAACTTAGCAGCATAGCAAAATTAATATATGATAGTAATTTCTTTATCTTTATTGGAAATCTAAGAGCTTCTGATGTATACATTCTGTTTTTAGGTTATCTTCCTTCTGTTAGTAAGTATTCCAGAAGCATTGAGCAGCACTGCTGAATTTGAAGTACCTGTGTCATCACCGTTCTACTCCCTCCTATTCTACCTGCTGTGCCTGATGTTCGCAGCTATTCACGTGGTTGTGTGTACATCAACTACAACATCCTGCTACTTCTGCAATGTGTCCTGGCTCTTGGTTGCAACAGTGATAGTGCTGATATCTGCCTTACAGTGTGTGCTTTTTTCAACACTTTGGAAGCGTTTTGCTCATGGAAAACCTCAACGTAAGGTATGGATTGCTTTGTCTATTATTTCTGGTTATTGTTTTAGAATTAAGTTTTGGTTTAGACTTGCGGCAGACTCCAGTTTTGTACTTGCGTATGGGAATGTTTGTGACAGGGTCATTTCAAACCTAACTATTGGAAAGAATTCTTATGGGAAGGTATTGACTTTATTAAATGTGTAATTTGACCATTCTGAAATGGGCAGTTTGGAAAAAAAAAATTAACTTGTCATTCCTGATTGAACTTATCTGGTTCTTCTTGATTTAAGCTTATTTTTTTCTTAAAGTTGTATTAGAGCTTTGACACCACAAACAGATTACAAATGATGCTACAATTTGTAATTGTTGCATTAATATGCAATGGACACATCCCAACTAACTAGAGAGTTTTCTTTCCCGAATAGAGTTGTGCTGCAGATTGTTCTAGCTGGTCAGAGCTGAATCTGGTTCTATTGCTTGGGACTTTTGGACACACTCTGAGTCTGGGTTCCAGCAGTTTTATAGAAGAAGAACATCAAACATGGATCTTTTTAGTCAACACACTTTTATTGGTGTTCTTTCAAGATGCCTGCCGGAAATATTTTGCTGCCATTGACTCTAAAGGTAAAGCCAAAAAATGGAATCCAGAAGATGATGAACAACAGACTGCAATTCCTGGTTTATTTGAAGTGTCTTGTCTTGACTCAGATGATGATAACTCAAAAGATTGTAGACAATCGGGTAAAAATTATGAAAAATGGTTGGTTTTATCAAGCCCTTGGATTATTCTTGTGCTTTGCCGGGTGCTCCGTGGTTTAAATCAGACGGGAATCAAATATGCACAGAAGCCTGACTTTGGCCACTGGCTGACAAGGTAGATACATGTAAAATATGATTTGATTCTTAATCAATTTTTATAAATATTTTGATTAATGATTAATGGTCCAACATATCAGAATGGGTATAGCTAAAACTTTTAGTGCATGGCTGCTCAGTGCTGGAAAACTGATTAAACTTTGTATTAATTACTGCAATGAATTAAGTTGTTAGGCCAGTTATTCCATATTGGTGTTTGTTTCCCCATATGACCAGCAGAACCAATTCTATAGCCCTGAATATGTTTGATACATTTGTTTGCTTGTTCTTTGAAGTAAACATCACTTAGCAAGTATAGAATAAGGATGACTTCTCAACATGTATATCTAAAACTTCTGGCTGCCATCTGTTCTAAACTGCTTCCATTGTACTTCTGTTCTTTTTGTTCTACACCTTAAGTTACTATAATTCTCATCCATTGCCATTCCAGCAGAATTCATAGAGCACATAGTGCCTTTATCTTTTTGCAACATACTGTACTTTATATTTGTCTGGTAATCCATCTGCATTCTTCAATATTTAATTGACTTTGTCATGCCATTTATAACTTGTCTCTTTCAACATGACTGCTCCTTTCTGGTTTAGGTACATCTTGGTGAATTCACATTGAATATCTGAATTGAAAATGGAAGTAAATTAGAAGCACAATAATTCCGTCATTGATCTGTGAATGTTCAGTTTTGTATGCGGTCTAGTTTGACTGTAGCTCATCCACAAGTACTGTTTTTCTTCTTATCCAATTCAAAGATTTGTATCGAATGCTATCACTTTTCACCTTATTTCACATGTTGAACATTGGTTGAGCCTTAAGAAAATCTTTACTCCAGTACCTTTGTGTTATTTTCTCCCAAGTGGAAATGGTCAGGCAGTTTCTTTGGGTTCTGAATTCTTGTTCATTATTGTTAAGCTATAATGATTAGAGGATGGCATTTTGTTCATATTAAGTGTGAAAATGTCTCAATGTTACACCAGTGCCCTAATATGTGCATGTTGCCATATGGCCCATCTGTCAATAGCTTTGGCAAAATGAAGTGGTAAAGAGCAAAAAAAAAGAATAATTGGAACAGAACTTTTAAAACTTGAAGAAAATTAGTAGTTAAAATGCGAAGGATTAAGGGGACAATCTGTGATTTCCAGTGTCATAGTATGCTTGGTGAGTGATTTAAGATTTTCCACACCATACAATTGATAATATTGTAATGACCAAGCCTCAACTTTTTTTTTGCTTCAGGTGTACTGCAACTTCAGGCCCTTTAATATGTTTCAGTTCTGTGTTTCTCACTGAAGCACTCATACTACAGAACTTCCAGAGAAGCTGGACAAATCTGACAACAGCTTTCTGATTTCTTTATTTTAATAAATACATGTGGTCTTTGGGAGTTGCTGGTCAATTTACATATTATTAACTGTGAAAGCTGATAGCCTTAATGTAATTTTTACCACAGAATCTGAACTCTAATGTCTTACAATTTTATGCCAAATATTCTAGGGCAGTGTGATAAGCTGGAGATGGGGAAGTAAATCTATATGATAGTTTCATATGTCTGATATAATAAAGTTACATTTCTCACTTTTAGGAGTTTGCTTATTCATGGTAAACATAAGTATTTTATAAGAACATGCAATTTAGAGGGAAGATTAAATCTGTAACATTGACTGCCATTAAGTAGTTCAGTAGCGATTTAATTTTCCACTTGTAAATCTGACCAATATAAGACAGCTATCGTACACATTTGTTTAATCAAACATTTGGCCTTTAGAAATCTTGCAGTACTTGAAAGTAGAAGCTCAATCAATAATAATATTCAAACCATTATAAAAATAATGAGCACTTAATCCCAAATGAGTATTTTACAGATGTTCACTGTTTAATTTGTGTTTCTTTTCCAGCTCCAATCACAGAATTGAACTCTCCATATTGACAGCAGTTTCCCTGTTTCTGATCTTTATTTTGATTCAGAGGACATGTTCCTTTGTTTCCAAAGCAGCACTGGCACTGGGGCTGGTGGGAATCTATTGCTATCGTGCAGCAATTGGAAATGTAGTTTTTCCATGGAAGCCAGATAAATATGATGTTTCGAAGTAAGTACTTTGGCAGTAAGTATTTGTTACGTCTTGGCTGAGCACATTGTGCTAATTTAATGATCTTAAGATAATAACATGTACAGTCATGAAATAGAACATGAAGTAGTATCTTGTCATAATGGAGAGATGCTTTAGATTTTTTGTTCCCTGAATTGTAGAATTACCAGGATATTGAAAATTATGTAATCTGCATAATGAGTCAATATTCCACTCCAAAATTAGGCACAATGTGTCATGAATTATTTTTGTACTCATTTCTTTTGTATATTGGCCAGCATTGTGCGTAGCCATAAAATAATTTTACAGAAGTGTCATGGCATGTAATCTTATAGACAGTTCAAGAACAAAGAGACATTGAGGCCATTGAATTTTATAGTAATTTTTTTTTCTCCAACTCTCTTACCGAGTCCAACCCTGAGAGATAGTGTTTCATAGGTTGGCATAATGTTGATTTATAGAAATTCTATATTCTTGGTTGGAAGTTAGTTACCTAGGCAGTCCTTGGTTACATGAGTAAATGGGATGACCATTTAAAAAATAATCCAGTTAAGGAGCTGTAGCATTTTCGGAGAGCAGGTTTAAATAATGTACAGGAAGCACGCAAACCATTGCTTCTAAGGATGCTTGCATCAGTCTTTATGGAACTCTCAAAAACAAATTTTAAAAAATATGACAATTTGAAATTAGATGGTAAGCAAGAATGATCGAAAAGTTTAAGAGAGACAGGGGATGTACAGTAAGTTAATGCTCCTGTCACTGTAGGAGTTTTCTTCCTGCTACGCCGCATTGGTTTATGAGGATTGGTGCGCACAGACCAATTCCACTCTTTAAAGCGAGAACATTCCACAATGGCCTAGTGAGCTGTGACGATTGTGGCGACCACAAGACTGTAGGTTGAGTATTGGAGTTCTCCTTCACCTAGACAGACTACCTGGCAAAGCTAATGAATCAGAGTTGTCCTTCTCCTAGGCAGGCTGCCAACCAAGCAAGGCTAATGAGCCCAGCCTGCCCGCTCAGTTCTACCACTGGACACTCAGTCGCACCATGACATAGCAAACTCAGTAAGAACAGGGACGCAACGTGAAGGTGTTGCTATGGGCACAGTAGTGTAGGAGAGGCCGTATGTGAGTGACCTCCTACATGGTAAGCCAAACAGTTGTCCTGTGGTAATCACTACGCCTGGAAAGGAGAGGCTATGGGAGACACTTCACCTTCCTTAAGTGAGCAAGACATCCAGCCCAGGACTCGTCCATCCCCTGGAGTGGCACATGACAATTGACATAGTTGTGGAAGATTGCTTTATGTGGAGTGAGAGGTGGAGAAACTGAATATTCAGAAGTTAGTTGTGGGAATAATAACATAAGAGAACTTTTTGCTTCTCATATGCTGTAAGAGAGCCAATAGTTATCTGAACATATAGAAGTGATTTATCTGCTTAATATCCCTTTGTAGGGCAGGATTTTCAATTGTTCGGCTGTCCTTCCATTTAAAACGGCTTTGTGGCACATAGCAGCATACACAATTTGTTAATTGAAGCACTATTACACAGTTTAAAAATCTTGCTTCTGTCCAAAAATGTAGAGCAAAATATATAAATGGGTGGAAGGTGTCATAAAATACAAAGCAATCTGGGTTGAGTGTTAGGGCATTAGAATAAATGAATAAAAAAAAGCAAATGGGGTCTGTCGGGGCTTTCTGCTGAGCTTGAGATCATTTGGATTATTAGGCAATTGGTAAGTTAGAAAGAGTGATCAGGAGAATAGCCACAGTGTAAGTGAGACAGAGTTAGTGTTAGGCTTTTTAGCTCAAGGAGCTTCTACCAAGTTTCTGTAAATTAGCGCCTGTCATAACGGTGAGAATGGATCCTAGGGCAATGGTGTGCTCCCTCTTGCAAGATGTGGGAGATCCAGTGTGCTACATCTGCAAGAATTGCATCTAAGTGCAGCTCCTTACAGACTGTGTTAGAGAACTAGAGCTGGAACTGGATGACCTACAGCTCATTTGAGAGAATGAAGAAGTGACAGGGGATAACATGGAGGTAGTCACAACAATTTTGCAGGAGGCAGATAGCTGGGTGAATGCCAGGAGAGGGAAAGGGAAAGGGCAGACAGAGTCCCCTTGTGGTCATTCCCCTGCATAACAAGTATACCGTTTTGTATACTGTTGGGGTTGGGAGAGCAACAACCAGATCTCTGGCATTGAGTTTGGCTCTGTGGCTCAGACAGGAAGGGGTAAGAAGAGAAGAGCGGAGTGATAGGAGATTCAGTAGTTGGGGAATAGACAAAAGATTCTGTGAACATGAAAGACCCTGCCAGATAATATGTTGCCTCACAGGTACCAGGATCAGAGCTATCTCAGATATGGCACATAGCATTCTTAAAGGGGAGGGTAAGCAGCTAGTAGTCGTGGTACACATTGGTACCAACAACACTTGTAGGAACAGGATGAGATCCTGAAGAGCGTATATAGAGAGCTAAGATAGGCAACTGAAAAGCAAGATTTCAGGGATAATCTCTGGATTGCTACCTGTGCCACACGCTGGTGATGGTAAGAATAAGAAGATATGGAATTTAAATATGTGGCTGAAGAATTGGTGCCAGGATCATTAAAATCAATTTTGTCTCTATTCGTTGGGATCTTTCATATAGGTAGGGCCTGTACTAAAGGGACGGGTTACACCTGAACTTGAGGAGGACCAATATCCTTGCAGGCAGGTTTGCTAGAGCTTTTGGGGAGAATTGAAACTAGGTTGGTGGGGATGGGAACCAGAGTGATAGGTCAGTGGATGGACCAGTTAGTGTAAAGTTAGTTGCGATGTGTAGACATACTGTGAGGAAGGATGGGCAGTGGATAGTGCTTAAATGCAGTCTGCCGAATGGGTTGAAATGTGTATTTTTAATGAGGGAAGTCTCAATAACAAGAGTGGTAAACTTAAAAGCATGGATCAGTAAATGGAACGATGGTGTTTTGGTCGTTACAGAAATTTGGCTGTCACAAGGGCAGAAATGACTACCGGATGTTCCAGGATTTAGGTGTTTCAAAAAGGGATAGGGAGGGTGGTAAAAAAGGTGGGAGATTGGCATTGCTAATCAGGGATAGTATCAAGAGAGGACATCATGGAGGAAACGTCTTCTGTGAGGGTGTGGGTGGAATCCAGAAACAGGAATGGAGCAGTCAGTGTATTGGGAGTATTCTATAGATCCGGCAATAGCAGCAAAGACACTGAGGTGCAGATCAGGAAGCAGATTTTGAAAAGGTGCAAAAATAACAGGGTTGTTGTCATGGGTAACCTCAACTTCCTTAATATTGATTGGCTCCTCCTTAGTGCAAAATGTTTAGATGGGGCAGAATTTGTTAGGTGAGTTCAGGGAGAATTCCTGATAGAATTTGTGGACGGGCCAACTAGAAAGGAGAGGCCATACTGGATCTAGTACCAGGCAATTAAGCTTATCAGGTGTTGGACCTCTCATTGGGAAAACATTTTGGAGACATTGACCACAACTTCCTAACCTTTACCATGGCTTTGGACAAAGATAGGAAGAGATGGTATGGAAAAGTATTTAATTGGGGGAGAATAATGATGATGCTATTTGACATGAATTTGGAAACATAAATTGGTAACAGGTACTCAGTAAATTTGCTGGTAATGTGGAGGTTGTTTTGGGAGCACTTTCACAGTGTTCTGAATAGGTTTGTCCCATTGAGATAGAGAAAGGAACCATAGTTTACAAGGAGGGTGAAGTTATGACCAATCAGGAATAAAAGAGGAAACGTCTAATCAAGAGGAAGGTTCATGTAGCAAGGATCAGACAAGGCTCTCAAGAATTATAAGGTAGCCAGGAAGGACCTTAAGAAGAGAGCTAGAAGGAGACAGTAGAAGGCTGTGGCAAGTAGGATTAAGGAAAGCCCCAAGATGTCCTACACATACTGTACATAAAGGACGGGAGGGTGAAGTTAGGGCCAATCAGGAATAAAGGAGGAAACATGCCTGGAGTTGAAGGAGGTTTGGGAATTCCTTAATGAATACTTTGTTTCAGTATTCATCAGTAAGAGGACCTTGACAATTGTGAAGATGGCGTCGAGCAATCTAATATTCTGGAACATGTCAACGTTAGGACAATGTGCTGGAACCTTTGAAAAACATTAGAATAGGTACGTCCAAGGGCCAGATGTGTTATATCCCAGATTACTGTAGGAAGTGAGGGAAGAGATTGCTACGCCTTTGGCAATGACCTTTATTTCCTCAATGGCCGCAGGAGTAGTACCATAAGATTGGAGGGTGGCAAATGTAATTTAGTTATTCAGGAAAAGTAAAAGGGATAATCCTGGGAATTATAGACTAGCGAGTCTTTCATCAGTAGTGGGCACACAATTGGAAGGGTTTCCTAGAGACTGGATTTACAAGGATCTGGAAAAGCAGAATCTGATTAGGAATAGAATGCAATCCCTTGCAAGGGGCAGGTTATGTCTCACAAGCCAGACTGAATTCTTCAATAAAGTGACAAAACAAATTAAAGGTAGAGCAGTAGATGTTGTGTATATGGATTTTGGTAGAAGTTTGACAAGGTTCCCTGTGATAGACTCATTCAGAAAATTAGGAGGTATGGGTTCTAGAAAAAACCCTGGCTGTGGGGGGATTCAGAATTATCTTGCCCACAGAAGGCAGAGCGTAGTAGTAGATGATGAAGGCTTCCGGTCCGAAACGTTGACTGATCATTTCCACAGATGCTGCCCGACCTGCTGAGTTTCTCCAGCGTGTTGTGAGTGTTGCTTTGACCCCAGCATCTGCAGAGTATTTTGTGGGTAGTAGTAGTAGATGGAGTGTATTCTGCCTGCTGGTTAGTGACCAGTGGTGTTCCACAGGGATCTGTTCTAGGACCCGTACTCTTTGTGATTTTTAGAAATGACATGGCTAAGGATGTGGATATGTAGGTTATTAACTTTGCCAATGACATTGAAGTTGGTAGTGTTGTGGATAGTGTAGAATGTTGTCATTGGTTACAGTGGGATATTGATAGGATGCAGAGCTGGGCTGAGAAGTGGCAGGTGGAATTCAACCCAGAAGAGTGTGAAGATACACACTTTGGAAGGTTGAACTCAAAAGCAGAGTACAGTGCAAATGGCAGGATTCTTAGTGGTGGGGAGGAACAGAGGGATGTGGAGGTCCACTTCCATAGATCCCTCAAAGTTGCCATGCAAGTTGGTAGCAACACACATCAAAGTTGCTGGTGAACGCAGCAGGCCAAGCAGCATCTGTAGGAAGAGGTGCAGTCGACATTTCAGGCCGAGACCCTTCTAGTCCTGACGAAGGGTCTCGGCCTGAAACGTCGACTGCACCTCTTCCTACAGATGCTGCTTGGCCTGCTGCGTTCACCAGCAACTTTGATGTGTGTTTCTTGAATTTCCAGCATCTGCAGAATTCCTGTTGTATGCAAGTTGGTAGGGTGGTTAAGAAGGCTTATGGTGTGTTAGTCTTCATTAGTTGGGAGATTGAGTTCAAGAGCCACGAGGTAATGTTGCATCTTATTAGACTACACTTAAAGTATTGTGTTCAGTTCTGGTCTGCTCATTATTGGAAGGTTGTGGGAGCTTTGGAGACGGTGCTAAGTAGATTTACCAGGATGCCGCCTGGATTAGAGTGCATGTTTTATGAAGACAGGTTGAGTGAGCCAGCACATTTCTTTGAACTGCACTTTGTAACTACAGCACTACATTCTACATTATGTTACTGCTTTTCACTTATACTACCTCATTGTACTGATGTGATGAAAGGATCTGTATGGAAATTTTTCAAGACTTCAGTTCATTTGAAAATAGTATTCCAATTTACCAGCTTGTGTTGGCTATCCACCGGATTATTAAAAACACAGTATCAGCATTGACGGATTGTTAATGATTAGGGATTCCTATCTTTGACACATTCTTATTATAAAATTATGTAAAGATGTAATATGACACTCCTATAGTGTATAGATTCTAAGTATAACTTTATTTGTATCTTCTGTAAATATAACCATTTTATTTGTATTTTCTTTGTTAGGGGAATTATTGAAGCACGTTTTGTTTATGTATTTATCCTTGGCATACTTTTCACGGGAGTTAAAGACCTTTTGAAATCTGGAGTTGTCTCTTCTGACACAGTCTCGAACAGTAGGGGACTCTGGGAAATCTACAATGGGCTCGTACTCTTGGCTGCATTACTCCTTCGTCCTCACAACTTGCCGGTTTTATTGTTCATCCTTATAGTTCAAATGATTTTGACCAGATTTATCTGGAGGACATTGGGTTATGATGCAGCACAAATTACCATCATATATTACTGGTTTGGCCAGGCCTCCTTTTATTTTCAGGTACCTTTTTCATTATCTAATGAGCGGTAAATGAGCTGAACCTTTGTGCTTTCTTTTAGTTCAGTGTGATGACTTGAACATTAGGGCTTTAAACGCAAAATTCACAGAACATTTTGTAATTATTGTCAGTCATGAAATTATTTCATTCTGTTGCTAATGTGAAATTAATTTTACTAAAAGTACTTCTCCCTGTTCCACGAGCTGAGCAGATCTGAAAATATATTTTGAAAATTGTTTACACATTAAAATTATTAATGTAGGGCTTTGTGGGGGACTTGTGCACTCCGCAGTGCTAATCCATAATGAGAACATTCCAGTCAAAATCCGGATGGGGTCCTGTGAAGTTGAGAAAAGCCATGACATTTTACCCAGTTGTCTTGTCAATAATAATATTGTTGTGAAAATGAGTCTTGAACTTTAACTTTAATGAAGCATCATTTATGTTTTGTAGTATTTTTTAAATTAGTGAACATTCAAGTCCAGCTGATTATCTTAATTTGGGGAAAATAAGATAATTTAGTATTAAGTAACACGTACAAAATGCTAGAGGAACTCAGTAGGTCAGGTAGCATCTATGGAAAGGAATGAACAGTTGATCTTTCAGGCCAAGACTCTTCATCAGGACTGGAAAGGAAGGGGGAAAATGCCAGTGTAAGAAGATGGAGGGAGGGGAAGGAGTACAAGCTATAAGTTGAGAGGTGAAGCCAGCTGGGTGGGGGATGGTGGACGAAATGAGAAGCTGGAAGGTGACAGGAAGAAAACGTGAAGGGTTGAGGAAGAAGGAATCAGATAGTAGAGGCGAGTGGACCATGGGTGAAATGAGAGGAGGAGGGGACCCAGTGTTGGTGAAATGTAAGAAGAGGTAATAAGGGAGCCAGAGTTGTGAATGAAAGAAGAGAGAGGGAGGGGGAAAAATTACCAGATGTGGAGAAGTCAATGCTCATGCCTTCAGGTTGGAGAATACATGAATGGAAAGCGGTTGGGGCGGGGATGCAGTGAGAGAAAGGTGAGTTTGGTGTTAGGATCCCTGATGCAGCCTCTTCTACATCGGTGAGACCCATTGTAGATTGGGGGACCGCTTTGTCAAGCACTTCCACCCCATCTACATTTCCAGCATTTGTAGAATCTCTCGTTTATAATTTAATATTGATTGGATACCTTTGGGAGGAAGTTGTTCAGGATAATTCATTAACTGCAACAGCATTTTCAGACTTCCTGTATACCACATAAAAAGTGTTCAGATTCTAGGAATGAAATTTTTCAAGCTTTCTGTTCTCTGTCTGCACTGTTCTGGTTATTTATCACAGTAAAACTATAATAATGCCATTATCTGATGGTGGTATTGGGCTCAACAGGTAGTATTTCCCATGTTCCATTCCCAATCGCTGGCATCTGGGTTCCTGCACTGCCTTTAAACTTAAATAGTTAATTGGAAAATTTATTATAAAACTTAATATCAACTAAGTGTTCAATGTTATTAATAGAAATAACATCCAATAGTGTGGTAAATCTGCTAATCCTGCTCCACCAAAGGCCCAAATAAAGTCCGACAGCACAAAAGCAGATTCTTTAGCTCAACATGTCCATGGTGCCCATCAAAGCAAATCTCATTTGATTGTGTTTGGTCCCCTCCATGCACTTAGCCAAATGTCTTTTAAATGTTTTTAATATACTTTACCTGCCTCAACCACTTCCATTGGCAGCTTAGTCTGTATATAGTCCATCCCTATGGTTGAAAAAGTTGGTCATGAGGGTCTCATTAAATCTCTCCCTTCTAACCATAAGCTATGCCCTCCAGTTCTTGATTCTCTCACCCTGGGGAAAAAGAAATTGCCATATTGGGCCGGCTGGTGGCGCAATGACCCCGGCGTCGGACCCGGGAGCAGAGGTTCCCAGGTTCAAAACCAGTCGGGTCCACTCCCAAATACGCTTTCCATCCGTGCCGGGTTGAGTGTCGACCTCATAAAATAAAGGGAAAATACTGCGAAAATGTCTGTGTGAGGAGTGGTGCGCCACACAGTTTCTCTCTCGTTCCACACCTTGTAAAAAGACATCACGGACGCACGTGCACTGACTCGCACGCATGCAGGCACACGCAAAAAAAAAATTGCCATATTATCAGAGTTCACTCCAGTGGTTTAATTGATTTACTGAAGTTTCTGAAATAAACTTGTCCAAAGATACCAAGTGAGTTCCAGGATTGCATCCATTCAATACATAAAACTTCTGTTCATTCCCAGAATGGTGCATTCTTTTGTAAATTTATTGCAACTACCTTTTGTAACTACTTCAGTGTACTTAGGTCTGGAATGATCTGAATGACTGACATGCAAAATAATCCTTTTCACTGTACCTTGGTACATGTGGGGGGGGGGAACAATTCCCAACTGCAATGACTTAATGTTCTTTTCCAGTATGCAATACTTGCACGATATAGATAACCAATTCCTTTGTTATAAAATAGTCAATATAAAATAGATTTACCTAGCAGCTGTCTACTCCCCCCACCCCCCCCCCAGGCTTCAGTTTATTGCTGATCTATATCCTAGATTTTTCTAGTCTGATCTGCCAGTAATTTTCAGTGAAATATTTGATATTACACATGTGAATATATAAGAATCCTCCATTTATTGTACCACGATGAAATGAAAACACTGAACTTCAAATGTGGCATATTTAAAAAAAGTATTAACTGCGCACAGCATCTCTGCATGTTACACTTTTAGTTAATGCTGTGATCAGCTCATATATTTTAGTGCATTGAAAGTCTGAATTTTCCTTTTGGTTTTCCTTATTGTAAAATTAATGCTACAAATTGATTATTTTGGTTTATATTTTGCATTCAGTAATAACTTTTGTTCATTTCTACTGAATTTTTGAATTGACATGCCTTGCTCTTTTGTTTTGAAAGTATGTAGCTAAGAATATTATTTCAATATCTTATGGTAATTCAGAATAGGTACAAAAGGCATGGTTTTAAGTTGAGACGTAAATCATATTTGTTAAGATTAAAATGTTAACTCTCTGCAGGGAAATTCAAATAGCATTGCAACTGTGGATATATCAGCTGGTTTCGTGGGCTTTGAGGACTATGTTGAGCTACCAGCAATCCTCCTCACAACATTTGCCACTTATATAGGCCCTTTGCTGTGGGCTGTGCACCTAACCTGTTACATGAGCTCAGAAAGAAGCAGGTAATGACTTAATAGGTTTTCTTCTACTGATGAGAAATAAGCATAACTTGCCCCATTTACTTAGCTTTTACTTGTCGATAGTAACTTTACAGATGTCAAAATCTAATAATTAATTTACTCTTGGATGTTCACTTTGTTATAGTAGTTATATTAATCATTTTGAAGTTGGTTAAACTCAAATGTCTTTATGAAGAGTTAAATTTTGTGTACTAAAACTGTCTATTTTTCTTTTAAAATGTATCTATGGTGCATTTAAAATGCATTGGTACCAACATTATTCTGTTCTTTTAAAAAATCTGTAAATGAAAAATTCCCATCAGTTCAATTGTGAGAGAGGATATTTGCTATGTATAGATGGTATTCATTATCTACTTGAGAAACATCTTCATTGTTGATCATCAGTTAGTGAATAATATCTTATTAAAAGAGAAATCCCTCCACTGGCTAGGGACATACTGATTATAGTTAGACCCTCATCATTAATGTCCTTTTAATGTTCTTGCTAGAGTTCACTGAGAACCAGCCTCAGTCAGTGGCTTCAGTTTCATTGTAAATGGATGCCCATTTATAAAGTTCCATCCGTTTTGGCTTTCCCACCGCTTCAGCTCTCTTAATATCCATAATATTCACATGTGGAACAAGTTGAAGGTGTATCATTATGAAAAGAAAATTTCAATCTATTTGTTAACTAAATCTTTTGGTATTTAGGATCAGAGTTTGAATTTTTTTCTGTTAATTTGAGTTTTTGCAAGTAAAGGGAAACAAATACTTATTATAAAGCAAAGTACAGTTTTCATTGATTTTATTAAGGATGCCAAAAATTTTATTTTTCAGTAACTGTTCTACTTGAAAATTGTTTTAGTTCTGTTTGATGTTGAACATACTCTCACACTCTTTCTTTTCTGGCAGATATTCTTCTGCTTCAGTGGGACACAGCTGTTACTGTTTTATTCTGTTACGGACAATTCCAGCAGCAGTTTATATTATCCTAATTACCTCTCTGCGTTACCATCTATTTATCTGGAGTGTTTTCTCTCCAAAGTTGCTCTATGAAGGTATGCATACACTTGTAACAGGAGCAGCTTGCATCATGTTCACTGCAATGGATCAGAAAAGAATGTTAAAAACACTTTCATAAAAATGGTATTGCACTGAATTTGTTTTTCTTTTTTGGGAAAACTAATGTAACAATTGTTGTAGAGGAAAATTATTGAACTGATGTTATGTAACCTTTGACACCCTGACCAATCAAGGACTTATTAACCTCTACTTTAAGTATACCCACTGACCTAGCCTCCACAACCATATGTGGGAATGAATACCACAGATTCATTACCATCAGGCTAAAGAAATTCCTCCTCATCTCTGCTCTAAATTGACGTCCCACTATTCTGAGACCCTTTGGTTCTAGAAAATATTGTTAGTGAATGGACTGCTGATTACCAGTTGACCATTCATGCTATCACCAAAGACTGGTTTCATACTTGTAGAATAGTTTGCTTCTTTGTTAAAATACTTAAATTTGAATCCCTTTGTATGTTGTTTTCTAAGTGAGCTACCAAGTTTGATTCCATTCTGTTTCTGAGTCTTCCTCGTTCAAAAAGAAAAGTTAAAATGAAGAATTTTTCTGACAATTTGTTGCAGAGAATTCCACATACTAAGCATTCTGTAATCTTTCTCTTAATTTGAAATGACCAAAATTTGTGTCGCTTCTAGTAGATTTGCCAGACTTTTTAAACTTTTCTCAAATATCTGTGTTTTTTTTTAATCAGTTTCAGAATCATTTGATGAAATTTGAAATTCATTATTATTTTGATGGGCCCCTATTGCCTCAGTTTACTGTGACTTAACAATGACCATAATTGAGGGAGCACGGCACAGTTAATCCCATCAAACTGAGGTGAACAATTGGTGGAAGACAGAAATACAACAAAATGATCCTGTAATGTTTCCAAACCCATTGTAAACATCTTGAATGGACTCTCATGAGATCTAAAGTTAGCTGATACTTTCTATAAATTGGTTAAGTGGTAGGATGGGTTACATTTTCCAGGTGCTGAAACTAGCATGAACCACACTGACCTGTTGTCTGTGATTCCATGTAAGTTTGTTTTAAATAGAGAATTTTAGATATTCTTTTCAAATACTTTGTTCAGACTCTATTGTGAGAATTGATTTGGTGGGATTTACTTTTAAAAAAAAAACAATTTAATTATACGTCCCTTGAATCTTTTAGTTGATTATGACACCAAAACCAGTTGATTTATTTTTCAAAGCAAGGGAATAAAATGACTTATTTTTCAGAAGACTTGCTGTTTGTGTTTTAATCACATGCTTGCAGTTAATACCATTGTTCTGAACTGTAATGTGCAGCAATGAGATATTGTTCACTAAAAAGCATATTTAGCCATTTTCAGTAAAAGAAAATCAGGCATATTAGGTCAGATGCCTTGCCAATCAGTTTGTTTTCATAAGTTGGCTCATAAAGAGAATTCAACTGCATCCGCATTGGAGCCAACAAAGATAATTGCTTTTAGTTGAAAGCTGAAAGATTACAAATTAAACTTTGGAAAACAATTGACAAGATCAGTTCTATGGCAAGGGTAACTAGTGGCTTATGAATCCTGGAGTATAATAATTTCAGTGGTAATCAAAAAGTAAATTTTGAAGGTCTGGTTCTGACTCATTTCCTACCTTCTTTAAAAAAAGAGGATCTTCCAAATTAGTAGAGTTACATAAAATATCTAAACCATAGATCAGTTAACACTAAACTCAGTTTCACCAGTGTGACACAATTTGAAGTTTATAAGTTCATTCAAACTTAATACAGCTGGCAAATTAGCATAAATTAACTCTATGTTAAGGTACATGCATGTTGCCTTTCCATCACACACATGGTATATTCAAGGTGGGAAGTTAAGTTTTTTTTCCCCTTAGTTATGTTTGTATGGAGAATAGGTGATGTCTCTTTCCAATTGAAATTAGGGCTTCTAGATAACTCTTTTACATAAGTCTTACTTTAATTTTGTTATTACTTTAAGTTGTGATCTATACTTTGAGGTCCTGAGTTGAAGCACAAAGAAACCTGTAGTGATTTCTGCCTGCAAAAACAGCAACTCCTACACTGTAGTAACCAGCTTTAAAAACTTACAGCCACTACATAAATAAACATTAAAGTCTAAAACTCAGTATTATTAGTTATTTTTAAATTTAATTTGTTATACCTGCACTATACTGTTACCACAATACAAATTTCACAACTTATGCCAGTGACAACAAACCTGATTCTGAAATGTGACATGTTGAAAGTCTTCACTTGTTTGATTTGATTGACA
Organism: Mobula birostris; assembly: GCF_030028105.1. Classification (NCBI taxonomy): domain Eukaryota; kingdom Metazoa; phylum Chordata; class Chondrichthyes; order Myliobatiformes; family Myliobatidae; genus Mobula; species Mobula birostris. Next base: position 157,438,881 of record NC_092373.1, read on the forward strand.
CTGCTGATGACTTTAGGTTAATAAACTATCTGAATCTTGACATGACATGTCAATTTCAAAACATGCTGCATCTGACACTTCTATTTCATCTTTAAGGCAATTTTTCACTGTTGCCCATCCCTAATTGTGAGTCACTAGGAAGCGCTGTTCTTCTGAAGATATTCCCCTGGTGGTTTATGTTCCTTGCCAAGGAATCCTTGGTATTGATTTATCAATGAACATTAAGAAAATAACACAATCTTGACAGATTTTTATTTACAATATTCGGAACTGTACACTCCTTTGCAACATACAAAGCATTCAAAGGTGTTTTGTGGAAAGTCTCATTGTATCTTACAGTTCAGTTCACTTTGTGAATATTTCCTGAAGTTGTAATTCAGTTGTGTTGGTTTGTTGTATATACATATTTTATAAGCAGTTTGTAGATTGCCAGCTATACAATGAGGTCAATGCAGAGATCATTGTGACCATTCATACATAATGAAACCTGTAATGATACAGATATAGGACACAAACACAGGTTTTCCTGAATAATTAAGTTGTTATGTCCTGAAATACTGTAAGTCAAAATACAAAGGTAAATAAATATTATAATACTATATTGTGCAAAGCTTTAAAATTTGCACTATGTGGCTTTTCTTTCCATTTGCAGAATCAAGTAGTTAAAGCAGAAAATTACTGGATAGTAAACAGGAACTCATTACACAGAGTAATAATGCTTTATTATAATAAAGCATTAGGACAAATGATATTTGTGTACAAACTGAGGTGTCAATGTTCTGAAAATTTGTTACAAATCTAAATAAACAATGGCTGTAGACTCTCCATAATGCTTATTTAACAACTGAATAACAGTTATGAAAATAGCACAAAGTGGTACTAGAGGTGCATCTATTATAGAGAAACAGTTTAGTATTTTTGAGCTTAAGTGAGCAATATCTTTCTGACTTTGTTCTGTTTTAGACAGCTAGTATATTCATCAAACAGTCCTGGATCTGCTGGAGAAAATAATATTCTGGTTTGCTCAACTGAACAGCACCCTACTAATGGATCAATTTAAAACTTTTTTTTAATAGCAGCTGAGATTGCCGATACAGTACAAAATAATGGATATGGTGCACAATGAACCTATGCCCACTTGAACTTGTATAAAGCATATCCAAATCTAACTCAATTGGTATCAGAGACAAAGGACCACCATGCATCAACCTCTGTCAGTCTGATAGCAAATTCCAAAGGGCAGTGTATTAAGCCGTAATGCCTCCCAGTTCTTTCTGGTAATATGTCCAAAATTACAAAATGGAGGAGCGGGGCTATTACATCCATAGTATAGATAGGTTAGAAAATAAACAGCAGCAAATTAAGAAATTATGCATCCAAACTCAAAAGTCATGCAAATGAGTAGTCAATGCAGGAAAGCCATGCTGCAGATCATGCAATCACGTCACTGGAAATGAACAAAAATACATTAGTAAAGTAAACTAAATAGTTAAAAATACAATCCTTAAAAGTGTCAATATGTCAAATAGGATTAACTGCAATCAATTTTGCTAAGCAGTGGTATAAGGCATTGTTATAAGACTTCAAACAATAGTTAACACAATGTTTACAATAACTAAGTTATTGTAGTGCACACTATCCAGCTCATCGTGCTTATTATTATATTCTTTGGTATTAATATGGTGTCTAAACAGACATTGCTAGTAGTTTAAAAATTAGGATCAGATAGATGAGGATTATTGTTGACATTTTATTGTGTAATTAATACTAGTAACTAATAGAAAGTAACTTGAATTATGCACCTATTGAACAAACAGTATTTTCATAATGTAAATGTTAAAATATCATTGCAAATTATGTTAATATTTTCTGTTAGTGAAATCACTAAAGCAAATGCTGAAGCTCATATCATTTATAGAAATTAAGTAATTTAAAAGTATATTTGTAAAATAAAATGATTTAATGTAAAGATTAAAAGCTTCAAATATCTGAACATCCTTTAATCGCTGGGAGAAATAAAGCAGTAAATCTTCCCACATTTACTTCAAAATGAGAGTCCCAATTCTTACTTGCGCACTTAAAACAAACTACAAAAGTACTTCTTTGACTCGATCTCTTTTTGTGGAAGAAACTACTTTCAAAAAATCTAGTTAGTTAATATATGTAAAAAAAAATATAAATTTGGCACTTTTATTAGGAAATTATGCAAGTGTGTAAATTTTAAGTTTTATCTTGAAATTTCTCTCCAAATCACCACATATTGTTAGTCTCTTTGTACAAATTACTAACAATGTGAAGCAGTAATTAGATTGCTTTATACTATGTCCACTGTTGTCTTGAATATAATTGAATGCAATGTAATGAGCCAGAAAAAAAATAGCTTTGAGAGCTGATTAGCTTCTCTCATTTACATTTTGAAAGTTCCTATTCTGCACATCTATTCCTGATTGTTTATAGGTATCACAGTAGATAATTCTTTGTAAAATTAAGCCAATAAGAGTTAAGATGAGAATTCCAATAAGTATCACTATTAAATGTTAAACAAAAATATCTACCAATAAATGCTATTTGAATCTCTCTCACTACAATAATTTTTGAACATATGCTGAACAAAATATTCTCCAGAGTGGGCTTGAAGATTAACTGTATTCCAATAAATTCATTAGAAGCTATTTGAAGGTGGTACAAATTAGCTGAAATATAACAACAAAGGCTTCAATTTCACTTCTGAGGCCACCTAATGAGTTGAGTCATTGAGGATCCTGTGCTTTCCAAAATCATAAGAAACAAGTGCAAAACAAGAGATTAAGAAGAAATTGACTAAAAAGGAAATGAGTATTGGAAAAAGGTATGATATCAGATTGAGGTAAGGTGCTAAGTGAGACTTGATATCACAAGAAAGCTATGAATACTGTGGAAATACTGTTACTTGTAGTAACAAAATGGAACCTGTATTGTACCAAAATGTTTTGCTAATAGTGTCCATGCAACATTACGCCAATGGACCTTGATTATATGACCAGCTGCAGAAAGACAAGCAGATGCGTTACTGGAAGAATGCCAAGTACACTGAACAGAAAGCACCCCAACTTTCAACTGATGCACAGTAGCTAACACTTGTGTATAAAGGCGTGTCTATACTGTCTGCTTTATTGAAGCTATCACTGCTTCTCGTGTGGTGCTAGCCTCCCCTTGAGTTAATTGTTGTTTGTTATAAAACATAGTGAAAAGTGGAGGTTTCACTGAGATGATGTTTCAGTGCAGGAGCAGACCAAAGGGGATTGTGCTGACCGCCTTTTCCCGGGGAAACTCTGACAGAGAAGTGATAACCAAAGAATAACTTAGCTTTCCAGTCAAGTAGCAAATAACGAGTTCTGCCCTACTTCTGTTCCATACACTATGTTCTGTGCTACTGTTAACTGAGTGGATCAGTTTCTCTCTTTACAATTCTGATGCTTTCAGCATGGCAACCAGAAACATACGAATATCAATAATTAGATTTGACTGGTAAGAGCACCAGACACCCCAAATTTGAACAATAAGTATGTCAGAGACACCTAAGATATGATGTTAGGGAAGCATCAGTGCCAGTTTAAAAAAAAGGAAGAGTGGGATTTGTGGAAACAGCTCATATATTTAATCCTTACAGGATGCTTTAGTGAACAAAAGAAAGAGAAAATGCAATAAATCAGGTGAGGAAGAGGAACTAGAAATTAGTAATAATGGGACAAGGGAGTCCTTCCCTCTCTCAAATAAAGGGACACCGGCATGGTATATGTTTAATAATTATAGGAAGGGATTGGTGTTCAGAACTACAGATAGGGAATCAAGGGGTGTACATCGACCTTGGGTGGCAGAAGAATTATGGGCCATAGTAAAAGTTTTGAAAAAGCTATTCAGAAACTTAAAACTATTGTTGTGTGCCATAAACCTAGTATTATGGATTTGGAAGCCTTAACAAGGGCATGGTTAGGCTCCAAATTTTGATTTTTATGAGACTTAATTTCAGGATTTTTGAAGAATACTAACTGTACCAGACCAGGACATGCTACCATCCAAATGAAGATTTTTATAAAAATATGTATGATGCATTGCATGCTGCCTTTCCTAAAAAGGCTAACTGGTCTAAGACTATGGAGACACAAGGTCGAGTCTGTAGATATATACAGAAAACAATACTGCCGAAAGAGCAAGGGACTGGACTTACAATTAGTATTATTGCAAATGGTCTTCAGCCCAAATTACATCCTGTCCTTTCCAAATAGAGAACAGCCTATTAATGTCCTAAAATCAGACCTAGTAAAGGTTAATACAGGAGACCAAGATTTATCTCATACCTTTCTACTTTCTCCAGATGTACCTGTAGACTTATGTGGAAGAGATTTATTGTGTTAACTGCGAGGCACAATTACCTGCACTCCTGAGGGACTTGATGTGTGTATACCAGAGAGCCATTGTGGACTATACTATTTCAGTAGTAGTCAACCTATTTTGTACAAGTTACAGTTACTACCCACTTATCATGGAAATTGGAAAATTTTTACAGGAGTGCAATGTCTTGAAAGTCTCCGAAGATTACCCTAGATTACGTTTAGACCTACAACTCGATAAGTTGCACTGTTATCTTCTCTGTATGACATATTGTGACTCGGCTGAAGATGACAATTTTATGCATCAGAAGTTGGATCCCTATATCAGGAAGGAAATTATTCTGTACACTTCAGTAAATCACAAGGGTAATTCCAGTATTGCGGCAGCAGATCAACTTCCCTACAAAGTTTAGTGGATGAAACAAGATCAGGAGAACAGGGAATCCCACTTACCTCTCACAGTTTTCAAAGCTAAAGCGCAAAGGACCAAGGACCAATGATTAAGGGTCCAGGGGTCTGCCATGACAGATGGTCCTGGCAATGACTGGATGGAGTCTGTGGCAATTGCAAGGTGGTAAGGGCTTTCTTTTGTCACTCCTTAGTCCATTAGGAGCAGAGGCAATCTTTGAACTGGAAGTTGCAGGATGATTGTTACTTACTCTCCAAGGTCCCACTGCAACTTTGGGCTCTCCAACTAAGTGAAACAAGTAAGGTGCTCACAGCTGAGCTGCAGAAAGTGACCATCTATCCAAATGCTCCACTGCCCCACAGGGCACAAGACCCTCTTTTCCTGGAGGCTGAAGAAGGGATAGATCATATAAATCAAACATGGTTTGTTGCAAGCTGTAAATCAAGTTTCTGAAAATGTATGATACGTATTTTACAAAATCCAGGGAAACTAGTGAAGGTGGAATGATCTCATACTCCACCCTCTGATGGACTATTAGTGCATTTACAGATCAATTTTATAGAATTACCTTTGCGTGAAGAATATAAATATGTATTGGTCATTATTGGAAAAGTGCTGCAGCAACTTCAAGTGGGTGATCCTGTCAGTGATGTTACTGCTGGTGTTCCACCCTGGGATACACCTACTTGTGAAGCTCTGCCCAAGGAATTATAGCTCACATTGAACAGTCTCCCTGTACAGCGCCTCCTTCCAAACTCAGGAGAATTACAAGACTCTGGGAACAGCACATCATCTTAAAATTAGCTCCATCATGGGTGCTAATTTTAAGGCAGGAAGAGGGATGAGGTCCTGAAGTGTGAGTTTCGGGAATTAGGCAGAAGGCTGAAGAACAGGACCTCAAGGGTGACGTTCTCAGGATTGCTGCCAGTGCTACGTGACAGAGATGGTAAGAATTGGAGGAGATGGCAGTTGAATGCGTGGCTGAGGAGTTGGTGCAGGGAGCGGGATTTTAGATTTTTAGATCATTGGGATCTCTTCTGGGGAAGGTGGGACCTGTACAAATTGGATGAGTTGCACCTGAACTCGAGGGGGAGCAATATCCTTGCAGGTAGGTTTGCTAGCATGGTTCAGGAGGGTTTAAACTGATTTGCGAGGGGGATGGGACCCAGAGCGATAGAGCAGTGAAAGAAGTGCATGGAGTAAAGCCAGATCTAACATACAGTGAGGCTTTGAGGAAAGAGAAGCAGAATAAACGGTGTAAAGACAGTAAGGTAGAAGGGCTGAAATGTGTGTACCTCAATGCAAGAAGCATCAGGAACAAAGGTGATGAACTGACAGCTTGGATACATACATGGAATTATGATGTAGCGGCCATTACAGAGACTTGGCTGGCACCAGGGCAGGAATGGATTCTCAATATTCCTGGATTTCAGTGCTTTAAAAGGGATAGAGAGGGTGGAAAAAGGGGAGGAGGGGTGGCATTACTGGTCAGGGATACTATTAGAGCTACAGAAAGGGTGGGTAATGTAGCAGGATCCTCTTTTGAGTCAATATGGGTGGAAGTCAGGAACAGGAAGGGAGCAGTTACTCTAATGGGGGTATTCTATAGGCCCCCTGGTAGCAGCAGAGATACAGAGGAGCAGATTGGGAGGCAGATTTTGGAAAGGTGCAAAAATAACAGGGTTGTTATCATGGGTGACTTTAACTTCCCTAATATTGATTGGCACCTGATTAGTTCCAAGGGTTTAGATGGGGCAGAGTTTGTTAAGTGTGTCCAGGATGGATTCCTGTTACAGTATGTGGACAGGCCGACCAGGGGGAATGCCATACTAGATCTAGTACTAGGTAATGAACCGGGTCAGGTCACAGATCTCTCAGTGGGTGAGCATCTGGGGGACAGTGACCACCGCTCCCTGGCCTTTATAATTATCATGGAAAAGGATAGAATCAAAGAGGACAGGAAAATTTTTAATTGGGGAAAGGCAAATTATGAGGCTATAAGGCTAGAACTTGCAGGTGTGAATTGGGATGATGTTTTTGCAGGGAAATGTACTATGGACATGTGGTCGATGTTTAGCGATCTCTTGCGGGATGTAAGGGATAAATTTGTCCCGGTGAGGAAGATAAAGAATGGTAGGGTGAAGGAACCATGGGTGACAAGTGAGGTGGAAAATCTAGTTAGGTGGAAGAAGGCAGCATACATGAGGTTTAGGAAGCAAGGATCAGATGGGTCTATTGAGGAATATAGGGAAGCAAGAAAGGAGCTTAAGAAGGGGCTGAGAAGAGCAAGAAGGGGGCATGAGAAGGCCTTGGCGAGTAGGGTAAAGGAAAACCCCAAGACATTCTTCAATTATGTGAAGAAAAAAAGGATGACAGGAGTGAAGGTAGGACCGATTAGAGATAAAGGTGGGAAGATGTGCCTGGAGGCTGTGGAAGTGAGCAAGGTCCTCAATGAATACTTCTCTTCGGTATTCACCAATGAGAGGGAACTTGATGATGGTGAGGACAATATGAGTGAGGTTGATGTTCTGGAGCATGTTGATATTAAGGGAGAGAAGGTGTTGGAGTTGTTAAAATACAATAGGACAGATAAGTCCCCGGGGCCTGATGGAATATTCCCCAGGCTGCTCCATGAGGCGAGAGAAGAGATTGCTGAGCCTCTGGCTAGGATCTTTATGTCCTCGTTGTCCACGGGAATGGTACCGGGGGATTGGAGGGAGGCGAATGTTGTTCCCTTGTTCAAAAAAAGTAGTAGGGATAGTCCGGGTAATTATAGACCAGTGAGCCTTACATCTGTGGTGGGAAAGCTGTTAGAAAAGATTCTTAGAGATAGGATCTATGGGTATTTAGAGAATCATGGTCTGATCAGGGCCAGTCAGCATGGCTTTGTGAAGGGCAGATCGTGTCTAACAAGCCTGACAGAGTTCTTTGAGGAGGTGACCAGACATATAGATGAGGGTAGTGCAGTGGATGTGATCTATATGGACTTTAGTAAGGCATTTGACAAGGTTCCACACGGTAGGCTTATTCAGAAAGTTAGAAGGCAAGGGATCCAGGGAAGTTTGGCCAGGTGGATTCAGAATTGGCTTGCCTGCAGAAGGTAGAGGGTGGTGGTAGAGGGAGTACATTCAGATTGGAGGATTGTGACTAGTGGTGTCCCACAAGGATCTGTTCTGGGACCTCTACTTTTCGTGATTTTTATTAACGACCTGGATGTGGGGGTAGAAGGGTGGGTTGGCAAGTTTGCAGACGATACAAAGGTTGGTGGTGTTGTAGATAGTGTAGAGGATTGTCAAAGATTGCAGAGAGACATTGATAGGATGCAGAAGTGGGCTGAGAAGTGGCAGATGGAGTTCAACCCAGAGAAGTGTGAGGTGGTACACTTTGGAAGGACAAACTCCAAGGCAGAGTACAAAGTAAATGGCAGGATACTTGGTAGTGTGGAGGAGCAGAGGGATCTCGGGGTACATGTCCACAGATCCCCGAAAGTTGCCTCACAGGTGGATAGGGTAGTTAAGAAAGCTTATGGGGGGTTAGCTTTCATAAGTCGAGGGATAGAGTTTAAGAGTCGCGATGTAATGATGCAGCTCTATAAAACTCTGGTTAGGCCACACTTGGAGTACTGTGTCCAGTTCTGGTCACCTCACTATAGGAAGGATGTGGAAGCATTGGAAAGGATACAGAGGAGATTTACCAGGATGCTGCCTGGTTTAGAAAGTATGCATTATGATCAGAGATTCAGGGAGCTAGGGCTTTACTCTTTGGAGAGGAGGAGGATGAGAGGAGACATGACAGAGGTGTACAAGATAATAAGAGGAATAGATAGAGTGGATAGCCAGCGCCTCTTCCCCAGGGCACCAGTGCTCAATACAAGAGGACATGGCTTTAAGGTAAGGGGTGGGAAGTTCAAGGGGGATATTAGAGGAAGGTTTTGTACTCAGAGAGTTGTTGGTGCGTGGAATGCACTGCCTGAGTCAGTGGTGGAGGCAGATACACTAGTGAAGTTTAAGAGACTACTAGACAGGTATATGGAGGAATCTAAGGTGGGGGCTTATATGGGAGGCAGGGTTTGAGGGTCGGCACAACATTGTGGGCCCAAGGGCCTGTACTGTGCTGTACTATTCTATGTTCTATGTACTAGCCTCCATAGTAACCAAGACATCTTAAAGGAGTGGTGCCTTAGGAAGGTGACGTCCATCATTACAGATGCCCACCACCCCAGGACATGCCCTCTTCTCACTGTTACCATCAGGAAGGAGGTGCAGAAGCCTGAAGGCACACACTCAGCAATTCAGGTACAGCTGCTTCTCCTCTGCCATCCAATTTCTAAATGGACATTGAACCCATGAACACTACCTCACTACTTGTTTGTTTTGCAGCACTTATTTCAACTTACTATTTAAAAGACATAAATACTTAATGTAATTCATTTTTGTCTATCATGTACTTCATTGTACTGCTACCATAAACTTTATAAGTTTCATGACATATGCCGGTGATATTAAGCCTGATTCTGATCCTGATCTGAACTCCAAAGAATTACAGGATAAACATAACATGGACTCTACAGTGGCCCCTACTTACTGTGAGAATGACAGTGATTAAAGAAAAAGATTGACAGCTATGTCATTTGAAACTATTGCTTAAATATTGACAAGCTAGTGACAGATCAATTCACTATTGCTCAACTGCTCAACAATCTACTGAACAACAAGAAGTGCTTCTTAATGAAGAACAACTGAAAGAGTTTTAAACTTTAAAAGTGACATTGTGTACTGCAACTAGATTAAGAATCCCTGATACAGTTGAACAATTCACCCTGTATGTCAATGAGAAACACGATAGCAGTCTTATTTCAAGGACATGGAGACCAACAACATCCTGTTGGTTATTACTCTGCAAAAGATTTGATTCTATACATCGATGGCTCCTCAATGATTAAGAGAGAGGTTCAAATGGTTGTTTCTGAAATGGAGGGTATTGATCATTTAATATGTCACTGCAACCAGAAGGGCAAGGGCCTTTATCAGAAGAGTAGTAAAGGTACATGTACATATCTCAGTCCTCGCTGAACGCTATTTATTGGGTATGTGGTTACTGGACCTACCCCTGGCTGCCAGGCATGTTCCCCAGGTATGAGGGGTAGAGGAGAGAGCTGTGGCCCTGGAAGGGCTGCTGTTATTTTGCCTACATAGCGCCCCACATGCAACACCAGAGGCGCAAAAAAGAGATAGAGAAATTCTGGATACTTGCCTTTTGGAGGTATGACACTGCAAGATTGTCTCAGGAATTGATTAATATGGCACCGACCTTAGAAAAAATAGCGAATGAAACCGCATATGCCTTTGATCAAATCAAACAAGTATGAACCAAGTTATCAGCATTTCTGATGGCTCTTCGTGCAGTAGCATTACTGAACAGCATGACTTTGGATTTTATTCTATCAGAAAAAGGGGGCACTTGTGTAACTAACTTGGCAAACCACATCCAAGAAGCTACCAAAGAGATTAAGAAAGGAGGGGATCAGTATCACAACAATTACACGCTGGGAGGTGGATGGTGGTCAAATATTCTGCATTATGATGTAACTATTGGTATTATTAAAATGGCTGTTATTCCTTTACAATTCTTGTGTGAAATAATAGGATAAAGGAGAGGATATTAATGAAAAGAATGGGTAAAGAATGGATATTTCAATTACAGTATTTGGTGAAATGTAGTGTTGTCAAGAAATGAGAAAAAGTGAACATGGAAATGTACTTATAGTAACAAAATGGCATTTTTGTCTGCAACAAAATGGAACCTGTATTGTACCTGTAAAGTACTTTCCTAATGTTTGTGCAACATTATGCTGATGGACGTTGATTGTATGACAAACTGCAGAAAATTAAGTAGATGTGTTACTAGAAGGTGGTCCAGAACACTGATTAAGCAAGTGAACGGAAAGCACCCTGACCTAAAACTGATGTGCAGTAGCTAACACTTGGGTATAAAGGAGTGAATGTGCTGTCTGTTTTGTCCAAAGCTATCACTGGCTCTTGTGCAGTGATGGTCTCCCCTTGCAGCAAGCAAAATAAATGTGCTTATGACTGACCCACTCTGAGTTAATTGTTGCTTGTTATAAGACGTAGCAAAAAGGTGCTCAACAATACCAACTTTAAACATAACAAAAATTTTGATGACACCAGTAAGCAGTAACAGTGATGGAAACAAAGCTCAAAGTTTGCAAATGAACTTATTGCAAAAAGGTAGTGTAATAGTATTAATTGGCTGCAAATTAATTAGCAAAATGTTTTGAAAAAGTATCCAAGAGTAATAACGTATGTCACTTCACTGCACAGACTAAATATTGAAGACGGTTGTGGAAGTTGTAAAGATTTACAAAGCACTGGTGGGATGACAATTTACAAATCAAGTACAAATCACCGGTGATGCTGAAAATTTGAAGTCTTGCCCAAATGAACAATTATTGACTGATAAATCAACTCTTTCCCTACTTATGTGCTTTGACTTTGAGATCTTCTGAAATATTCTGTCTTTAAATTAAGAGTCGGCAACTCCACACAACTCAAGCACAGATATGCTTATGTCAGAAAGATTAAGTAATAATCCAATTGTGAACAAAAATGAGAGCAAAGTCAGTTTTATGTTCTGAAAGCAAAGCCATCACGAGGCTTGTTGTGGATGTTGTGGATTATCATGTTGTGGATAGTGTGGAGGGCTGTCAGAGGTTACAGCGAGACATCGATAGGATACAAAACTGAGCTGAGAAGTGGCAGATGGAGTTCAACCCAGATAAGTGTGAGATGGTTCATTTTGGTAGGTCAAATATGATGACAGAATTAGTATTAATGCTAAGGCTCTTGGCAGTGTGGAGGATCAGAGGGACCTTGGGTCCATGTCCATAGGACACTCAAACCAGCTGCACAGGTTGACTGTGTGGTTAAGAAGGCATACAGTGCATTGGCCTTCATCAACTGTGGGATTGAGTTCAAGAGCCGAGAGGTAATGTTACAGCTGTATAGGACTCTGGTCAGACCTCACTTGGAGTACTGTGCTCAGTTCTGGTCACTTCACTACAGGAAGGATGTGGAAACTACAGAAAGGGTCCAGAGGAGATTTACAAGGATGTTGCCTGGATTGGGGAGCATGCCTTACAAGAGTAGGTTGAGCGAACTTGGCCTTTTCTCCTTGGAGCAACAGAGGATGAGAGGTGACCTAATAGAGGTGCACAAGATGAAGAAAGGCATTGATTGTGTGGATAGTCAGAGGCTTTTTCCCAGGGCTGAAATGGCTAACACGAGAGGGCACAGTTTTAAGGTGATTGGAAGTAGGTACAGAGGGGATGTCAGGGGTAAGTTTTTTTAGAGAGTGCTGAGTGCGTGGAATGGGCTGCTGGCGACTATGGTGGGGGTGGATACAATAGGGTCTTAAGAGACTCCTGGATAGGTACATGGAGCTTAGAAAAACAGAGGCCTATGGGTAACCCTAGGTAATTTCTAAAGTAAGTACATGTTCAGTACAGCATTGTGGGCCAAAGGGCCTGTATTGTGCTGTAGGTTTTCTATGTATCTATGAAGCAAGTGGAAAGGTAAGATGGAAGAGGTAGAGAAGTCAAAGCAAAAAAGAAAACCTGAAAGGTTAGTTCAGACTGCCACTTAAATAGAGAACATAATAATACATAGTAAATAAGAGTAAATGATTGCCCCTTCAAGCCTCTCTGAAATAATTCTACTGCCAGGATCAAAGTATAAGGAGAACATGCTTTGAAGAGTTGTTCATAGAAAACATGAAGACAGCAGATGAATAGAAATGATAGAATTATTATTTTAAAATAGGACCCATTATAATATTTAAAAGGCATGGTGAAAAAGCAAAATTGTTAGCTTGTTTCTATCAGAGCTGCAGTGTGTGCTGTTCTAGAGAGCGGAGTTGATGGCTCCAATGATCTTTTCTCGATATAGAAAATGCAAAGTAAATGTTACTCATGGACAAATAAAAATGAAAAAGAATATATTATTAATTGTTTAGACTTTTTCAGAAAATAACTACAAATTGTTTGGCAAGGTGAGCTCAAAAGCTCGTTTCAGTCTAGATCAACTGAAAAACTCAACAATAACTGATAGGTTCTACCCAAGGGTCAGATAGGTACTCGAATATGATAAGTAGATAGAGATGATCTGACTGAATAGCAGAAAAATCTTAGAGAGCTGAATGGTTTATTCTGAAGTGCTGCAGCGGTCTCAAGATTTCTGACCTGAAGCAAGGATAATATGCTGCTGCAGAGCACAACAAACACATGTTCAGATTTTAATTCCAAGTTCATCATTTTCACACTCTGTTTATCATGAGCCAGGTTTCAATTACTTTTTTCAATAAAGTAGCTTATATTGCTTGAATGATCTATGGTTAATTGTACAATGATCTTCCAAGAGATGCATCTTAATTGTTAATCCTGCAGTTGGAGCCTTTTGGAGCAATTTTGCCCTTCCATCCTTCCCAGCACACATGACACTGTCATAGATTCAAAATTTAAAATACAGAGTAAAATCATAATTGATATTGAACAAATTAAAATATCAAAAACTATAGCCTTCTCATAAGGATGAGTAACTGGATCATGAGACACCAGAAAGCAAATAACTGATCATCTGTACTTCAACGTTATTAAATTTAAAAAGCGCAATTGGTTTAACTGGTACTTTAAATCTATTTCGTTCATACCACTACAAAAGTCATCAGTGTTGAAAAATGGAGCATTTGATGGGTAGTCAGCAATGCAATGTCAGCAAATAATAAGAAACAATTGTTCCTTTTACTGTGGGAAGGATTATTAGATGGGTTGAAACACACAGTAACTATTTCCTATTCCAGATCTTCTGAACCGTACTGATGATAACATCAATTTACTGATGAACTGTAAGCATTCTGAGCTATTAGCATGCCTCAAAAAGCTAGGTCAAGTATTATTAAACCTTTTATTAAGGGAAGACATGGAGCCAGAGCTGGAACAGACAAGCTGCTAACTAGATAAGTTGAAGCTAGTTATTGCATTTAAGTATTTTAAAATGTATTGTTCGTTTTAATTTTGCATAATATGCTTCCCACAGCATAAATCTGACAAAGCTGGAAGAATGAGAAAAGGTCATTTGACTAGTCAAGCTATTAACAAGAGGCCATGTATGACTGCATCACAAATCATGTATTCCCTGTCTTGACCACACTAATTTTGAGTTCCTACCTTACAGAACAATGAAGTTAACAGTCTCTTTATTTTTAGTAAATATTTTAAATAAAAAGGGATGAAAATTTAAACCTACAGGATAAAAATGTGGAAATGAAGCCAAACAGAAGAGTATTCTCAATCGCCATTGCTGAATAAATTATTTTGTGGGAATGTGGACCAACAAATTTAATCCACTGATTATTTTATATTACAACTATGGCATAAAATCTCATACATGGGTTAAATAAACAATAAATTCACTACAAATATTAGCACAAAAATTTAAAAACACAAAGTGAACAAGAATAAGTTTACAAGTAGCAGAAGATAATCAGTTCAATTATATGCTGTATGATTTGCGCTGATGCCACTGCTTGTACCTTCTACCTTGCTGTAGCTGGTTGAACGTGTCCAGGGTATGGTCGTCGTGTGCTTGTTGCCTGTCTCTGTCTAGCTAGGAAGGACTGTCCTGAACCAGTGCTGGCAAGTCTCTCTTCTGCTGCTTTTTTGTGAAGTGCCATACCCTAATATGAGAAACAAAATAAATTGTAAATTAAAAATTAAACGATGTAAATAGCAGTTCAGAAAGTTAACATTTCATATTACAAACTGTACAGAATGAGCAGAGTCACTGAATAGTCCAAGTTCTGATGAAGAGGTTTTGACCTGAAAAGTCACTTCATTCTCTTTCTGAAGACACTGATTTAATTGTAGAATGTTTCCAGCATTTTCTATTAAAGATGCTGGCAGGGTTAGATTGTAGCAAAATGGCTGGTGCACTTGAGAAAGAACAGAAATAAAAATCATTACAGTGGGTAATAGATCTAATTTTTTGTTTTATTTCTTTGGAAAAGGGATGACCCATAAGGGATATTATTTAAAAGCTTTTTTAAGGGAATAGTTAAATGTAATTCTTACATGCTTGTGACTGCAGAACAATAGATAGAATCTTGAAAGGAGCATGGGAGTGTAAAATCAAATGTTCTGTTAACGTAGGTGTGATGAAATTTAAGGAAAAATTAAAATGAATATTTGAAGATGTGAACAATGAAATGAATTTTCAAGGGGCACAAGGCTGCAGCTTTCTCTGGTTTCTACTTATATGCTCCCACTTTATCTCTCTAGACACCTTGTATGATGTTAACCCATCTCTTTTCCCATTTTTCACTATTAACAATTTATCCATTTTTTCATATTCTTACCATGTTATACCATGCACTAACAATTAGCTTCTCTTCATGATCTCTCTGAATCTTTGTCTTCTCATATTCTTTCTAAAAGCAAAATGTTTCGGAAAAAATAAAGATTTTAGCTCAATAGACTAAGTCGTCTAATTCCAAATGGTAAAATACTTGAATTAAGCACTGATAAGTCAAATACAAAGGTAAATAAGGTAGCTGGAGTGAAAAAATTCTGTACACAACCTGCTAGATCATTGAAAACATTGGTTTTCTAACTCAACACAAAATTAGGAATACATTTGATGTAAGGAAAGAAAGAAAGATAGAGCTCTTTATTTACATATTTATCAAATTGTTCTTGAAGTAGGTGTAGATCTATGTAGATCTTGATGTAGATAGAAGAACGTAGATGTTATTCTGCAAAGAAGATAACAACTGTACTTATTCGGTAGCTTTTACACTTTATTCATTACACTTATTCTCGCTCAATGAACTGTGTAATGGTTTGTACAAAATAATAAACTAATACAAGCTGTTATTATTCAATAGATCACACTCCAAAAATAATCTCTACATTACATGCACTGCTTATATCATTGCTGATGAGAAAAAAAAATCTGAAGTTAAATGGATAGGCTGGATAAGTT
This sequence comes from Mobula birostris, assembly GCF_030028105.1. NCBI lineage: Eukaryota > Metazoa > Chordata > Chondrichthyes > Myliobatiformes > Myliobatidae > Mobula > Mobula birostris. The sequence continues at coordinate 157,454,714 of NC_092373.1, forward strand.
GTTGTTTTCTTGGAAACAAGAAAGGTTAACAGGGATCTGATGAACACACTTAAAATGAAGAAGTGCTTAAATAGAGTGGATATGAGGAATTGTTCCATTGCCAGAATGGCTAGGAACCAGAAGTCAAAGAATGAAGATAACTGGCAAAAGCACCAGAAGAGTAATGAAGAAAAGCATTTTTATGGAGCGATTGGTTAAAATCTCCAGAGGGAAATAAGAGGAAGGTTCAAATATGATTTTCTAACAAGAACAGGAGAATAAGGGTTTCAGATCACCTGGATTGCTCTTGCATTTAACCTGCATGGAATCAAAAGGTTAAATGGACTTCTCGGCTGCGGTATTTGTGATTCTGTGAAATGCTAAATCGAGTAATGGTATGTAACATTCCCACCCTCTTCTCATTCTTCATCCATGTCAAGTCAGGTTGTCATTCATGGTTAATTGCCAGCAGACAGGTAAAGGGAGGAGTAAATTTAAGAGAATCGTGATTGCACCATTTGCAGTCTGTAAGTCCAAAGAGACAATGGTTTTATTGTAAAGTGGTACTTAAGGAGCAGTATTGGATGTTTGAATACCATTATCTTCCATGGTCTCTGATTCACTATTGACCTTAGACACCACAATGTTTGCTCCGGTGGTGGTAAGTATTTTATCCTTCATAAGTTTAAGATGAAGCTGTGCCTGTACCAGGTCAAAATGGTATTAGCTAATCAGGTATCAAGCACAAACCAAATGGGGCTGTTCTTGTTCAATAGATTACAATGTAATTAATTCACAATGTAAGGATGAATGCAATTATCTAAATTCTGGGAATAGATTAATCAAGTCAGAATAAAATGTAGATAAGAAAACAGAAATACATTACTGCTCAGTATCATACCGATAAGGAATGCAACATTCGTTCCTTTTCTTGCAGTTGATTTTTCAGGGACTGAACTTCTGGGGCTGCTCCTTGGTTCTGCTTAGGGTCCAAAGTTCTGATAACCTAAAAAATAAAGAACAATTCTGTTCAAACATTTATTACTTAGTGGCTAATTTTGAAGGAAAAAAAACAGGACTAATACATAGAGGCATCTTAATCAAACACAGAAAGGCTAACTCAGGGAGTATAAGCACAGGTATTCTCATGACTATGCAAGTCAATATACAGTGGTATTAGAAACTTAGCAAACCCTATAGAACTTCCTCTGTTTCTGCATAAGTTTGACCTAAAATATGATAAGATCTTCACACAAGTCCTAAAACTAGATAAAGAGAACCCAATTAAATAACACAAAAAAACATTTATACTTGTTCATTTATTTATTGCTAAAAATATTACATGTATTTGTTGGAAGAAAGTATCTGAACCATTGCCTTCAGTAACTGGTGTGACCCCCTTGGTCAGCAATAACTTCAACCAAACGTTGCCAGTAACTGTTGATCTGTTAAAAACGTTGTGGGAGGTCCTGAAGCAAGCAGTTCATGCAAGGAAACCCACCAACATCCCAGAATTGAAGCAGTTTTGTGAGGAATGGCCTAAAATTCCTCCAAGCCAATGTCCAAAACTGATTAACAGTTACCAGAAACGTTTGGTTGAAGATATTGCTGTATGGGGGGAGGGGGGAGTCACACCAGTTACTGAAAACAAAGGTTCACATACGTTTTCCAACGAATACATGTAATATTGGATCATTTTTCTCAATAAATAAATGAACAAGTATAATGATTTTTGTATTATTTATTTAATTGGGTTCTCTTTATCTAGTTTTAGGACTTGTGTGAAGATCTGATCACATTTTAGGTTCATATTTATTCAGAAATAGGGAAATTCTACAGGGTTCACAAACTTTCTAGCACCACTGTATGATGTACATTTAATACCAGAAACCTCGTATGGTCACATGCCAGTTCCCCCCAACCCCCATTTATCCCACTGACATTGTTAATTTTCAAGATTTTCCCTCCACACAATACACTGTTCTAGCTCAAAGTCTTTTAATCCTCCTGTCACTCAATGTCATTTTTATGTGCCATTGACTAATGGCTTCAGGTGAGTTAACGATAACTTGTGTGGTTTGATTTTAAGATCAAGGAGAAACTATATCTACAGCTTCAATATAACTGAATCTCAGCCATACACAACTCAATAACTTTATTTTATTCCCCTGTGCAAAATAAACCATTAAAGAACAACCAAAGCAGTATTAGTAATCCATTAATATTAATATTAATTTTCAGAATTGTGTATCTTCAGGGAGCTTAGAAATATTTAACTCACACTCTTTGCTTTTTCTAGATACTTCTTATATCTGTCCTCCATTTGCTTCATATCTTCATCTTTCTTTCTTAAGGCTTCCTGAAGCTCTTCAATCTTTTGAGCTATACAAGGCAGGTATACAACTGATCAGCTGAATAAATAAAGTTTTTTTAAGTCACAGCAAAATTACAGGAATTTTCAAAAACAAATTACTTGTCACTGTGTATAGTAAGAGGGAAATCATATCTAGGCCTCCAGTGCTGAAAGAGTATGGTCAAATTTAAGATTAGATCATATATGATGGATAATGCTTAATTATTATAAACATAACAATATAATAAATACTGCTTTAATCACATCAGACTGATCATTTTTAAAGGAGTATATTTACTGTATATATATATATATATATAAATATTTTTTTTTTAAACTTACAGCTGTTATTGTATTTTGGTTCCAAGTCATCAATGTATGCTCGTTTCTTCTGAAGCTCTGTATGAGCTTCATGAAGCTTCTCCCTGAAACATCCAACACCAGTTCAACACCGAGACATTATACCACCAAGGCATTGAAAAACATTACTAAGTTTTTAGTATCTTACAATAAACTCCATGAAAAGATTATGACCATTTGCTAGAAACTGAAAAAAAAACTAAGGGCTTGTAAAATACCAGAAAAACAGATATTGCACAAATGAAAAATGCCTTCAATGAAATTAAACAACTTTTTGAAAGTGCGGATATGTTACCAATAACCATTAATGTGATTTGGTCAATGTTATAAAAAATTCTTCTTCCTTGACAGTCTTTCCAAGTCTGTATGACATACAGAATTTTACAGCATAGGAATAGGCCCTTATGTCCACAATATCTGTGCTGACCATGATGCCAATTCAAACTGCACATCTATCTGCACATAGCCTAAATCCCTCCATTCCTTGGCTGTTCATGCGTCTGTTCAAATGCCTCTTAAATGTTGCTAGTGTATCTGCTTCCACCACTTCCCCAGCAGCACATTTCAGGCACCCACCACTCTCTGTGTAAAATTAAACATATCTCAAATCTCCTTTAAACTTCTGCCCTCTCACCTTAAGCCTATGACTTCTAGTATTTGATATTTCCACACATAAAAAGACTGTGACTACTCTTTCCATGCCTCTCATAATTGTATACACTTCCCTCAGCCTCCACATTTAAAAAAACAATATAAGTTTGTCCAATCTCTCCTCATCACTAATACTTTTGAATCCCGGCAACATCTTGGTGGATCTCTTCTGTATCCTTTCCAAACTTCCACACCATTCCTTAATGGTGTCCAGACTCACACACAGTGCTCCAAATGTCATTTAACAAAGAAATCAAACCAAGTTTGCCTATTCTCTCCTTAATGCTAATACTTTCTAATGCACACAACACTCTGATGGAATAATGGACTTTCCTTACATCTCAAAAGGCAAAACACATAAAACGCTGGAGGAACTCAGTAGTTAAGATTGCATCTGTTGGATTGGACTGTACAACTGTTAATGTTCTTTGTTTAACTTTCTTATGCTTGTTTGTATTTTTATATATTTATCTATATACATGTAATTGTTCAGTAGGTTTTCTAGTGGTTGCAGTTACCTCTGTATTTTTTAAGGAAACTTCTTGGTTTCAGCAGCAGCTATCATGTTACTTGATTAAGGGCCATCTTACAGGTTAATTTAAGCTACAGAATTTTCAATAGAACGTGCGTTATCGGTGGTCTGGTATAAGAAGACCAGACCACATTTTATCGGTCTCTTTGCTCTTTCTTTTCCTCCTGTTTCTTTTGTTCTTGTAGCGCTTAATAAAACAACTGTAAGAAACAAATTTTAAGCATTCTTGACTCCTGAAAAACCTTGGATGACAAAAGCATAAGGATCCAAATCATCCTTAAACACATTTGCTGCAACCACTTCTTCTTTACATTTCTCACTTGCTTTGTTCTAACACTCTTCTGCAGGAATGACACAGGCTTGTAAAAGTGCCTCCCAGGCATACCAAGTACTCACAGGACAGCCTGACTTTTAACCTACTCAGTTCCATTTCAGCCCATATCTGCTGCTCAATACCAATCATTACAGATATCTGCTGCATGACACTTTACTACTCCACAGGAGCAGATGGAACAAACATATGCAGCTACCTGCACTGAAGGACATAGCTATAGACCACTGCAGCAAAGAAACAGGCCCTTTGGCCCATCTAGTCTGTGCCAAACTATTAATCTACCTAGACTCATCAACCTGCGCCTGGACCATAGCCCTCCATACCCTTCCCAGCCATGTACGTATTCAAATTTCCCTTAAATGTTGAAATCGAACCCACATCCACCACTGGCATTAGCAGCTCATTCCACACTCTCACCACCTGTTGAGTGAAGAAGTTTCCCTTAAACATTTCACCTTTCACCTTTAACCCATGGCCTCAAGTTGTAGTCTCATGCAACCTCAGTGGAAAAAACCTGCTTGCATTTACCCTATCGACACCCCTCATAATTTTGTATATCGCTATCAAATCTCCCCTCAATCTATGTTCTAGGGAATAAGGTCCTAACTATTCAACCTTCCAATTTTATTGATATCTTTCCTGTAGGTAAGTGACCAAAACGACATACAATATTCTAAATTTGCCCCCAACCATCTTATACAATTTCAACAAAACATCCCAACTCCTGTACTAAGTACATTGATTTATGAAGGCCAATACGGAAAAAGCTTTCTTTATGACCCTATCTACCTATGATGCCACTTTCAAGGAATAATGGAACTATATTTCCAGATCCCTCTGTTCTACCACACTCCTCAGGGCCCTACCGCTCATCATTTAAGACCTACCCTGCTTGACCCACCCGCCAAAGTGCAACAGCTCAAACCTGTCTGCATTAAATTTCATCTGCTATATTTCAGCTCATTCTTCCAGCTGGTTCAAATCCTACTAGATTGCACCCCCAATGTTGGTGCAATCTGTAAATTTGCTGGTCCAGTCTACTGCATTATCATCCAGATCATTGATATAGATACCAAACAACAATGGGCCCAGCACCAATCCCTGCGGCACACCACTAGTCACAGGTCTCCAGTCAGAGAGGCAACCATCTACTACCATTCTCTGGCTTCTCCTGTAATGCCAATGTCCAATCCAATTTACTACCTCATCTTGAATACTAAGCAACTGAGCCTTCATGATGAAATTCCCATGCAGGATTTGGTCAAGGCATGTAGACAACAGCCACTGCCTTGCCTCATCAACTTTCCTGGTAACTTCCTCAAACAACTCTATAAGATTGGTTAAACACAACTGTCTTGTGTTTAACACAACTGGCTTATTCTTAGAGCCTATCTCAAACAATGGAACATTAGCTATCCTCCAGTCATCTGGAACATCATCCATGGCCAAGGGTGTTTTAGATATCTCTGCTCGGGCCCCTACAATTTCTGCACTAGCCTCCCACAGGGTCCATCTGGTCAGACCCTGGCGATTTATCCATCCTAATTTGTCTCAAGAGAGCAAACATCTCCTTCTCTGTAATCTATATAGGGTCCATGACCTCACTGCTGCTTTGCCTCACTTCTATAGACTCTGCTTCCATCTCCCGAGTAACTACAAGTGCAAAAAAATCCATTTAAGATCTCCCCATCACTTACGGCTCCATGCATACGAGGGGTGATTGATAAATTCATAGCCTAAAGTAGAAGGAGTCAATTTTAGAAACCCTAGCACATTTATTTTTCCTACACTTACACAATTAGTCCAGCAGTCATGGAGCATACGGATCACTTCTTTGTAAAAGCCGGCGTCTTGGACCTCCAGAAGTGGTCCACAACAGGGGTGATTAATAAGTTCGTAGCCTAAGGTAGGAGAAGATGAGTTATTAACTTCAAATTTTCCGCACTTTCACACAGAGTTGAACTGCACGTGCATGTAACGAGAGCTGTATAACTCATCTCCTTCTACCTTAGGCCACGAACTTATCAATCATCCCTGCTGTGGACCACCTGGAGGTCCAACAAGCTCTCGTTACATGTACGTGCAGTTCAACTCTTTGAGTAATAATGCAGAAAGTTTGAAGTTAATAACTCATCTCCTTCTACCTTAGGCCATGAACTTATCAATCACCCCTGCTGTGGACCACTTCTACAAAGAAGGGATCCGTATTCTCCATGACGCTGGACTAAGTGTGTACATGTAGGAGGGGGCTATGTTGAAACATAAATGTGGTAGGTTTTCTAAAAATAACTCCTTCTACGTTAGGCCACAAACTCATCAATCACCCCTCATAAAATTTACCATTCTGATCTTCCAGAGGACCAGCTCTGCCCCTTGCTATCCTTTTTGCTCAATACATCTGTAGAAGCCCTTAAATTCTCCTTCACCTTGTCTGCTAGAGCAATGTAGTGTATTCTTTTAGCCCTCCTGATTTTCTTAAGCACATTTCTTATACTTAAGTACCTATCTGCCTATACTTGCCATGCGCCTCCATCTTTTTCTTAACCAGCACCTCAAAATCTCTCAAAAACCAAGGTTCCATAAACTTGTTACCTTTGCCTTTTATTCTACAAGAACATAAAAACTCTGTGCTCTCAAAACTTCACTTTTGAAGCCCTCCCACTTACCAACTTCATCTTTGCAGGAAAACAACCTATCCCAATCTACATTTGCCATATTCTTTCTGAAACTATCAAAATTGGCCTTTCTCTAATTTAGAATCTCAACCAAAGGACCAAACCTATCCTCTTCCATTATTACTTTGAAATAAATGGCATTATGATCATTGGACTTAAAATGTTCCCCTAAACAAACTTCTGTCACCTACCTGCCCTGTTTCATTTCCTAACAGGAGATCTACAAACCCATTACCAGAAAAGTTGGGATATTTTCCGAAATGCAATAAAAACAAAAATCTGTGGTATGTTAATTCACGCGAATCTTTATTTAACTGACCAAAGTACAAAAAAAAGATTTTCAATAGTTTTACTGACCAACTTAATTGTATTTTGTAAACATGCACAAGTTTAGAATTTGATGGCTGCAAACACACTCAACAAAAGTTGGGACAGAGGCATGTTTACCATTGTGTTACATCACCTTTCCTTTTAATAACACTTTTTAATCGTTTTGGAATTGAGGATACTAATTGTAGTAGATTTGCAATTGGAAATTTTGTCCATTCTTGCTTGATATAAGACTTCAGCTGCTCAACAGTCAGTGGTCTCCATTGTCTGATTCTCCTCTTCATGATGCGCCATACATTTTCAATAGGAGATAGATCTGGACTGGCAGCAGGCCAGTCAAGCACACGCACTCTCTGCCTACAATGCCACGCTGTTGTAGCCTGTGCAGAATGTGGTCTGGCATTGTCCTGCTGAAATAAGCATGGACGTCCTGGGAAGAGACGTCGCCTTGATGGCAACATATGTCTCTCTAAAATCCTAATATACGCCTCAGGGTCAATGGTACCTTCACATACATGCAACTCACCCATGCCAAGGGCACTGATGCACCCCCATACCATCATAGATGCTGGCTTTTGCACCTTGCGCTGATAACAATCTGGATGGTCGTTTTCATCTTTGGCACGGAGAACTCGACGCTCGTTTTTTTCCAAAAACTAGCTGAAATGTGGACTCATCTGACCACAGCACACGGTTCCACAGTCTTTCGGTCCATCTGAGATGAGCTCGAGCCCAGAGAACTCGCTGGCGTTTCTGCATAGAGTTGATGTATGGCTTCCTCCTTGCGTAATATAGTTTCAAGTTGCATTTCTGGATGCAGCGACGGACTGTGTTGAGTGACAATGGTTTTCCGAAGTACTCCCGAGCCCAGGCGGCTATAATTGTCACAGTAGCATGACGGTTTCTTAGGCAGTGCCGCCTGAGGGCTCGAAGATCACGCGCATTCAACAGTGGTTTCTGACCTTGCCCTTTACGCACTGAGATGTCTCTGAATTCTCTGAATCTTTTCAAAATATTATGTACTGTAGATGTTAAAAGAATTAAATTCTCTGCAATCTTGCGTTGAGAAATGTTCCTTTTGAACTGACTAACAATTCTCTCACAGATTTTGGCACAAAGGGGTGAGCCACGAACCATCCTTGCTTGCAAAGACTGAGCCTTTGATGGACACTACTTTTATACCCAGTCATGATACCTCACCTGCTACCAATTAGCCTGCTTAATGTGGAGTCTTCCAAACCAGAGTTACTTGAATATTCTGTGCACTCTTCAATCTTATTTTAACTCTGTCCCAACTTTTGTTGAGTGTGTTGCAGCCATCAAATCCTAAATTTGTGTATATTTACAAAATACAATTAAGTTGGTCAGTAAAACTATTGAAAATCTTTTCTTTGTACTTTTGTCAATTAAATAAAGGTTCACATGAATTAACATACCACAGATTTTTGTTTTTATTGCATTTTGGAAAATATCCCAACTTTTCTGGAAATGGGGTTTGTAATATCACACTCTCTCCAGTTGGGATTTCTATGAAGTGATTAAGGAAATTTTCCTGATCACAGTAGACAAACTCATTCCTATCCAGCCCTTTTACAATATAGAAGTCCCAGTCAATATGTGGAAAGTTAAAATCACCTACTACAACCTTGTGTTTTTTGCAACAGTCTGGGATCTCTCTATATATTTGCTTCTCTAAATCCTACAAACTGTTGGGTGGTCTATAATATAATCCCATTAACCTGGTCATACCTTTCTAAATGCTCAGTCTACCCGTAAAGCCTCACTAGATGAACTGTCAAGTCTGTCCTTACTGAGCACTGCCATGATATTTTTCCTGACTAGTAATGCCAACCCTCCCCTTTAATCCCTCCCAGTTTATCATCTAAAACAACAGAACCCCAGAACACTGAGCTGCCAGTCCTCTCCCTCCTGCAACCAAGTCTCACTTATGGCTAGCATCATAATTCCACATGCTGATCCAAGACTTACACATCTTCAGACCTTTTAGCTTCCAATGCATCTTCTCCTTAGTAATAACAACTACACTCATTTCTGCCACTTAACATTCAAATTTCTGACATGTTGTTGTCTTCCAAAGTGATGCAAAATCTCATTCACTTCTTCCGCCATTTGTTTATTCCCCATTACTACCTCTCCAGTGTCATTTTCCAGCAGTCCAATATCCACTCTTGTCTCTCTTTTACTCTTTATATATCTAATAAAACTTTTGGTATTCTCTTTTTATCTCATCTCCTCTTTCCCCTTCCTTCACCCACTTCCCTTTCCTACTTTCCTCCCATCTTCCTTCTGCCTTCCCATCCCATCATCTCCTTTCATTCTTCTTTCTTCCTTCCCTCTTCTGTCCCCTCTTCCTTTCCTCCATCCACTGATTGACTTGGCCTGAGCTCCTCTTCTGTGCCTGTTTCTCATTATGCTAAATTTTTTAGTCTTTCAAATACTTACCTATTGCCACTTCAAATGATATTCCAGAGATTCACAGAGCGCTGGGAGAAGATGTTTCTATGCACATCACTTTTAAATGACCATTCCCTTACTTTGTAGTGATGTCCCCTTGTTCATGGCTCTCTCATTGGTGAAAACACCTCAATATCTACCCTGTCAAGCACCTTAGAAACTTACATATTTAACTAAAGTCACCCCTAAATCTCCTGAACTCCATGAATACAGATTCAAATTATCTAGCCACTATTCAATCAGGACAACTCCCTCTCATCCTAGAAATTAGACTGGTGACTTTCTACTTCCTTCCCGCTTCCCCTCCCACCACCACCCCTTCAGGTTCTCCCACTCCCCCCCCCCCCCACTCCTTCAATTCCCCCTCTTTCCCATTCCTTCAAAGCAGATATCACAGCATCAGGATAAAGCAGTTAGGACTGAAACCAAAATTTTTCACAATGAATGTGAATCCTTAAAATTCTCTATCACATTAGACACACATGATCAGTTATTTAGATGGTAATAAAAAAAGAGAGATTTGGATGGTAAAATGGAGCTCAAGCAGAAATTAGCATGTTCCTAATGAATCATGCATCAAATTTAAAAAGTTCTGACTCTTACTTGAACATTAAAAATAAACTGTTTAAGTAGTGTGTAATTTGGAAAGTAGATTTGGATTGCTTTTAAAATATGATTTTTCACTTTTATTTGCCATGTCCTTTTATTTGCTAAGTCCTTTTATCACTTTTCCTTTGTTGAGGATACAACAAAGTATTGTCTGGGCACCGCTGGCAAGGTGAGCATTTGTTGATCTATAGAATTCAACTTTTTATTCCATTTTGGACCAAAGCTGTGCTGAGGTCTTGAGCTGAGTGCCCTTGGTGAAACCCACATTGAGCAATGGTGGGCAACTCATTGGTGAGTTGAAGCACCTGAAAGCTCTTTCCACATTACTTAGTATCACCTTATTGATTATTCAGAGATGACAGATTGGGCAGTATTAGCAAACTAGAATTTTTGAAGAGGATTTACAAAAAATATTTCCACATACCATTAAGCATATTGAAAGTGCTGAGACATTTAAAAAAAAATAGTAACAGTATAACATTATGCTAATGCCTTATTAACAAACTTCTGCAGATGTCCTGTTGAAAGTTGAACTATGGTCCTGTACGCCAATTTGAATGCACAGGAACTTAAAAAATGAGCGCCACAGCAGTGTAACAGCTAGCACAACACTAGTGCAGCTCAGGGCGTCAAGAGTTCAGAGTTCAATTCTGATGCAGTCGGTCAGATAATTTGTACATCCTTTCCATGAGTGTGTGGGTTTCCTCCGTGTGCTCTGGTTTCCTCCCACAGTCCAAAAACATACTGGTTAGTAAGTTGATTAGTCACTGTAAGTTGTCCCTTGATTAGGCTAAACAGGTTGGTTGCTAGGTAGTGTGGCTCAATGCACTGGAGAGGCCTGTTCCATGCTATATCTCTGAATAAATAAACAAGCTGCAGAGTAGTCGACTCTTCACAATACACCATGGGTATATCCCTCCCACCAGTGGTAGTATTGACAGGAGGTGCTGTCTGAAGAAAGCAACACCTATCATGAAAGACCCCACTATCAGGACCAGGCATCTTTTTGCAGCTACCATCAGGAAGGAGGTAGATAAGCTAGAAGTCCCACACCACCAGATTCAAGAACAACTACTTTCCTTCAATCGTTTAATTCATGAACTGGTAAAACCCTCATCACTACAATTTAGCAATACTATGGTCACTTTTCACTACAGTGGACTTGCGTTTTTTTTGTCATAATTGTGTTCTTTCTTGTAAAAATAGTGGATCATTTATACAAGTTTTTCTTGTAAAGGCTGCTTATGTGATGTAATATGCCTGTGATTTTGCTGCAAGTAAATTTGTCATCACACCTCTATATACAAATACTTGTGCATATGACAATACAACTCAACTTTGACTTTATTTGCCCTATTCAACATTTCTTTTAAGGAGTTTAAAATCATACTTACAAATGTTCGTCCAGTTTCTTTTTCAGCAAAATTGACTAAAAAAAAGATACACAAATGTAAATGATAAAAATGAAATACTAAGTACCAAATGTAAAGCGAACAGAATATTGAAGTACAAACTTAATTAGTGCAACTGTACAAATATTGTGATTTTTGAAGTTTCAATATTTCAGTTTGACATTAGTAAATGCTGGCAGTTAGCAAGGTAAGATGTTACTTAAAAGAAGGCATACTCACAATAGCCTACAGCAGATGGCCATGGCAAGAAACAGAGATAATATGTTAGTATGAAGCAAAAACACCAGCCAGCAGAAGAAACTCTTCAGTAACAGATGAACGAGAAAAATTTTAAGCCTCTTAATTTGTGGCACATGTATGTTTTGTCTGTCTTCTCAGCTGATACCAGTAGCAGCTCCTTCATCTCTCCTGATCTGGAGAACTTTATTCATACATATTTCTTAATATCCACATTGTTTTCAAGCAAATGAGTGGCTTCCAGTTTCCACACTAAAACACAAATGATATTTACAGAAATGAAACAAATGTACAGGCTGCCATTTTTGATCATTATGTGGAGCAGCATCCAATTTTCTGACTATTGCTGAAACAAATGGAACACAGAAAGGAAAGACTAAGGGAATAATAATTTCTAATGTTACTTTATAATTAAACATTCCTATCATACAGAAAGTTATTTTTCTTAAATTAATTTCATAAATGCATAAATTATTTTGCACACCCATAGAAGTTTCACTATGAAAAGCATATAAATTGTGTTTTTTAAATTCAAAGGTCTAAACATGAAAGAAGTCCTGCCTCAAGCACATTATTGTGTTAAAGGAACACAAGAAGGATGCCAGATAGAACTAACTCACTTCTAGCTAATTCATACATTGGTGATGCTGTAAGCATTCCTCTCAACCCTCTCAGTCTGATTGCCAACTGCTCTCTTCAAAGTCTGGAACCTTTTACAAACAGTTCCAACTGACAGGAATATATATTATTTCAGTTTAAATGTAATTTCCAGCACCAAAGAGTGCTTTGTCTTTGTATATTTCTGTGCAATACAAAATTATTTTTAAAAATGTGCTCTTGAGTTCCAAGTTCCCTGTTGCACAATAGAAATATATAATTAGTTAAAAATATATATCAAAGATGCTAACCCATGCTAAAATAAGCTTTACTAATCTGTAACAGATTCTTGGTCTTAATGACTGTGAAATAACAGTGCTGAATAACATAGATATATTCTTTGAAACTTTGTCCAAGACGCAAAATATACTTGTCAGTGCTCTGCATCTTTAGGAAAGTACATTTTGACCCAGTTTTATTTTGCATTATTTCTTTGGCATTTCCTAAATTTGAAAAATAAAATAATGGCATTCACAATGATAGGTTACCAATGTTACACACAAAGCAACCCAAGTTCATTACTAATTAAAAAAAATAAAAACAGTACTTTTCCCCTTATTGTCAAGGATATGCACTCCTCATTCTTTCTTCAATAGTTTTCAGCAAAAATGAAAATAAAGCTATATGTGAATATGTATTGTAAATGTTTTGCTAGAAATTGACTGAAATATTGGATGTAAAATGAACATATCTAGAAGTTAAAAGAAAAAGTAGAACATCAAAAAGCTACTGCACTTCACTGGTCAATGAACAGGTGTTAACCTCTGTGGCATCATTAAGCTATTTACTTTTATAGCAGTCAAATATTTGTATGGGAGGATCAATCAAGTTAAACTGGCAAATTGGAGACTTGAACCTATAATATCCCGGTAGCGAGCTTCAGTTCCCAACTACTGGAGAAGAATTCTAATATTAAAATGAATAGTTTTTTTTTGATAAAAGCAACATAAGCAATGACATGAAGGGTGACGCTGCTTTGTCAAATGACATACTGCAAGACAGCTGATTTTGAAAAAGCTACGAAAATAAACTGAAGACAAACAAAATGGCAAAGGCAAGAAGGTTTCAGCTATTTGAAAAGGATTTCAGTTAATTGGTTATGTTAAAACAATTTATGCAGTTTATGAGCATAATTTTGAACTAAGAATGTTATCACAAGTACTTTTTAACCCAGTAGGTAACTCACATCTTCAGCCCTTGACCCCTGATCCTGTAGTGCCTTCTGAAGTTCTTCAACCTGAGATTGTATTTCCAATATCCTCTGATTGGCTAGCCTTTTAACAAACAAAAAAATGAAAAAAATTTCAGTTATCTATATAGAGCTGTGCCTCTCTCCCTTGTGCAACTGTCCTCCTTTAATTATCTCTTTTTGATGACAATTTGTTTCCTCTGTCTCACACATTTTCCACAGTAGTCACCTCAAAAAACTGCTGATATCAACAATGCTGTTTCAGCAAAATCAAAGTCTGCACTTCCAAAATTGAGGTCCCAATCTCAAACAACTGGTTCCAATAAGCTCGGTACAACTACCACATACCCAACAGCAGACTCCTAGAGTAAGCACTTTACTTGGGTTCCCACTAACTTTGGTAAGAGATTTACAGGAAGAGAGAAAAACCACTAGATGTCAACAACAGGAGCATATAAAGGCCACATCCCCAACTACCCATCCATTGCTCCATCAACACTGTGGCAGAGTCTGCGTATCCTGCATTGGACTCCTCAGCCACATCAGAATGCATAGGACTGTTGTGAAGCAAGACATCCTTGGCCGAGGGTCTGCCTAAGAAACAGAAGGATAGAGTCCATTGACTCTATGGAGCTGTCAATGCTATGTAGGAGTACTTGTAAGTGACTCATAGTAGATCAGAACTCTAACCAAGACTATTACAGTCTCTGCTCCTATAACTTTGGCCACATCTTTCCCCAAGGATTTTAAGAGGTTAGAATGCTGCTAAGTGATTTTCTGGCATATTCGTGATACTACAAGTACGTGCATCTTCATTCCATAGTGTGTTGCATGCCACATGTAAGATCCTTAACGAAGAGTTTTTTAAATGCTTTATGCCCCAAATTTGCTCATAGTAGATGATGAAGTGCATACTGAGGAATTCACTAATCCCATATATAGTTATCTTCTAATTTCTGATTTCCACTGAAATCCATTGCCAGAATTGGATTTATGAAGATTTTGTTTTATTTTCAATAACTTCCCCACAGCACTGCCACTGGTTCTGCTTGTGACCTTTCCAGATTACTGGCACATGATTCTTTCTTTAATAATGTATAATTAGTGAGTTTCTAGCTAATATACACAGCTAGTGATATTTCCTTTAAAAATTGATCTTTTCCATAAAAAGCTTATCTTTCGGCTGGCTGGTGGTGCAATGACATCAGCGCCAGACTCTGGAATGGAGGTTCCTGGGTTCAAACCCAGCTGGGTCCACTCCTGAGTACGCTTTCCATCTGTGCCAGGTTCAGTGTTGAGATCGCAACTCGAACTCGTAAAGGGAAAAATACTGTGAAATGTCTGTGTGAGGAGTGGCGCGCGACAGTCTCTCTCTCTCTCGCTCTGCGCCTTGTAAAGGCATGAAAAAGACATCGTCCCACCAACATCGCACACGCACGGACGCACGCAGATGCACATACACACACACCAAAAAAAGCTTATCTTTCAAAAATAGTGAAGTAACCTGTTCAAAATTGAGAACAGTTTCAAAACTAATAAAGTGCACATTAGCAATTTTCCTCATTGAGCAACCTTCATTCATACAAGATACTGTATGGTAATGTAATTGGGAGAAATGTACAAAATTCACAACCACCGACACTGAGTTAGTTGTTGCTTTAAAATTCTGGCCTGACGTGATGACGCTGTTAAGTAAGGATTTTTAGCTTACTTTGGTTGTGTAGGTTTTGGAGTTCAATAAATATGTTATGGGTTTTGTTAAACATAAAATGCCTCACTTCAGCTTATTTGCATAAACCTACAATACCATTATGCTTTATATCTCTGGGCTCTGTGGCCTTTCATGTATAATATCCCATTCAACCATCATCTTATCATCTGCCTCATTGAAATCAGCATAGCACAAGTTGAGTTCATTTGTTCATGAAACACACGAGAAATGATCTCTAGAAGCCACCGTACAGTTCCACTATTATACACTGAACCACTAAGAATAAATCAATTGAAGACATATGTACAATTAACATAGTACATAAAAATATTCATCACCTGTTCTCAGTCTCCAGTTCACTCTCTCTCCTATTGGCATCTTCCAGTAAACTTTGTAGTAAAGCTATCTTTTCATTATCGGAGCCCTCTTGGTTTAACTTCAGGATTTTATTTTCATGTTGCAATCGGATAAGTTTTTCCCTACAAGGTCAGAGATTTAAGATAATAACATGAGACATTAAGGACTAATTTTTTAAGCTATTTCCTTTTGCATTATCACCAGGTCTCGTCACGTATGAAGTACAGTAGTGCTCTATGTACTTTTTAAACTTATGCTGCAAATATTGCATACCTTACACTAAATGTCAACCTTCTGGAATATATTTTATTATTTGTTCATTTATTGGTGGTAATATTACTTTATGTGTTCCGGGTGAGTTATATGTACTGTGTTGTGTACCTTGGTCCAAAGGAATTTGTTTCTTTTAGCAGTATACATGTACATGGTTGAATGACAATAAACAAAAATGAACTATTTCTATATTCATCCAAGTTGCTGGTGAACACAGCAAGCCAGGCAGCATCTCTAGGAATAGGTACAGTCAACCAAGAGTCCCGGTCTGAAACGTTGACTGTACCTCTTCCTAGAGATGCTGCCTAGCCTGCTGCGTTCACCAGCAACTTTGATGTGTGTTGCTTGAATTTCCAGCATTTGCAGAATTCCTCGTGTTTGCGTATTTCTATATTCACCTTTCCATTCAGTCCTTCCCATTTCCTCAATATACTTTCTATTTTTCTCATGATTTACCTTTGGTATTGTTAATCTTAGCTCCATCAGAAGCTTCCCATCTGAATTTCAATTTAGTATTAATCTATTTATCCATGGAAAACGATATACTATGATGTTTACCTGATACTTAGTTCACCTTATAATTATTTTGTTCTGAGTAACATGTTTTAATGTTTCTATATAAGCTCATCTAAGTACAAAGCTCCTGACCTTAGAACTAAACAGCCCATTAATAAGTTTTCATTTAAACCTCAGCTGAGAAAGGTTAATTTGGATGCACACAATATTAATATTCACATCTTCAGTGGCTCTAGTAAAGAGGCAAGGAGGGCAGACAAGAAACCCATACCCAATAACTGTTGACTTTTTTTATAAGCAGTTTGAATACATGATTACAACTCACTAGCTTGTTCGTTGTACAAAGACATTTACACATCATAATATTCGAATAGCACTGTGGTCTGAGAACTATCAACCTTGTCTTTACTAACACTGGATTTCCAGCATTTCACAACCTATAATTACAAATAGTGCTGAGGTATCAAAATGGAACTCAAGTTTCTTTGGAAAAGGTTAAAGAAAAAGATTCTGAAATTAAAAATATGAGAAGCTAGAAAAAATATTAAACATCAGTGCAAAACAACTGATGTATATTATATATCCTAAAAGGCAGCCCAAGTTCAATCACATTATTTGCTTATGAAATAAATTATACTCTTATTGAAAGAGATTAGCAAATCTTTTAACTTACTTAATTTCGGGGGTTATTATTTCTGCTGCTAAACTATCCGATGCCTCTTGACTATTCATTGGAATAAGTCCTATGGAAAATATTAAGGTTACAGTGTTATTATAACTGGATGCAATTACTTGTGTTAAGTACATTGTATTGTTTGCTAAATTACCAAAGCAAAATACAAATAAAATATTAATTACAAACCTGCTGTGAGTTGGCCTTGATGCACTTGAACACAACGCAGTTCTTCAATTGTCTCCTTTAAGGAATCTCTTTCTGTTCTTAGCCTCTAGAAGTATTTGAGTTTTAGAAATATGACAAAATCTTGTTTGGATTTAAAATATTACAAAACTTTGTGAATGTGTTAAATTTAAAATAAGCTCTATTTCCCCAGTTAATAAATGCTTCATGTTTTTGCAAATATAGCAAGTATTTTGTTCAGAGATTCCCAAAAACTTTTGCTACAATACCATATTGCTTTCAACAGGTTGACTGAAAGAGGAAAAAAGTGTATACAAACAACTGCCGCACCAATGTAAAACTTATAAATAATCTATGATAGTTTGTCAAAATAGACTTCAGTTTCAAATATAGCTTAAGTATCAGACTTAGTTATAAAAATCTCAAACAAACTAAAAAGAATCTTACTTCTTTTTCTTTCTGTAGGGTGTCCACTTTCTCTTTCAATCTTTTATACTCAAATTCCATTTTGTCTGCTTTTTTTGACTCCTCAGACAATCTGCTTTGAAGCTCTACAACCTGAATTAATAAAAAATTGTAGAATTTAGAAACATAATTATTTTCACTAGTCCTCCTAATTATTAGTTTTGGAAATTCAACAACCAATGATGCAAAACGGACACAGCAACTTGAATGTTTGCTCCACAAACATTTGTTAATGTGGGAGTAAGCCTTCAACATTTAAAATGACAAAACTGCAGCATGAGAGTAAGAAAACAGTCATAGCTAAGAAGATATGAATATTACTCTATTCTTCCATTTTATATACAAACTTTTTCCTGCTTTGAAAAGCATCCACAACATTATTAGAAATAAAATCATGGTAAGTGATAGAGTTCATCTTCAATTTTCTATTAGTTTATGTAATTATGATTTTGAGCATCAAGTGTACCTCTCTTTCAATAGGTAGATTTACTGCATGGACTAACAAATATGTGACATGCCTTTGTCTGTGTCCAGAGTTTCTGGGTGAGAAGAGAAGACATGATCAATACATAGTTCTATCAAGAACAGAAGTATGACACCTCAATCTGGTTTATCTGTTCCTCTCGTTTTAGGACTGGTAAACCTGTTATAATTTGTCAGCACCTTTTACCTTATTATCAGAATTATTATGTTTTGAAACTAGTTCCCACATTGTTTGTGATCTCTTGCACTTTCTTGCCTTACCCTTGCTATTATAAGTACTAAACTGCTACAGTCATAGAGCTATATATTATGGAAACATTTTTGTCCATAAGATCCAGACTGACTATCAAGCAATCCTTTACACAAATCCATTTCATTTTTCCATAGCTCCCATCAACTTACTTCAGGTTTTACCAATCACCTGCACACCAGAGACAATTTATAATAGCCAATTAAGCTACCAACCTGCGCCCAGAAAAATAACCATGTCACAAGGAAAAACAGTCAGTACATGAATTCAGCATTTAATCCAAGTAACTGGAGCTGTGAAACAGTAAATCTAATAATGCCAGTTCTTTTTTTCTTAAAATGCTGTCCATTGTTGACTGAAATAATATCTCTAAGCTCATTTCAACAGGACATAATCTGCCCTCCTCCATGGGCTTCCATGAGTGAGAAAGACACGAGTGCAAACTGGGATCACCCAGCTCTCTCCCAGATACACACAGTCTTAAAATTTAGTCAGTCATAGAGTCATACAGCACAGTAACAGGCTCTTTGCTCCAAACACTTGTTTATATGTACAGGCCATAGATAATTCGGGTGTTTGTAATCTAGGGACAACCTGTCTGATTGGATTTTCACAAGACTTTTAAGAAGATGTCATTCAAAAGTTTACTGGATAAAATAAAGCCCTGCAGGTTGGGGAATATATGTATAACATAATTGCTTAAAGGATGAAGAAAGGGACACAGTAGCTCCCTTTCAGTTTGACAAGGCTTTTACTAGTGGCATGGCACAAGGATTTGTAATGGGCACTCACAATTTACATAAATGAACAACAGGAAAATACAAAATATAATCTAAATATAATATAAATATACAACTGGCTAGTAAAATGATCAGTGAGAAGGATACAAAGACTGCAAAAGTACATACAGTAGATAGATTAAGTGAGTTAGTTGGAACAAAGGGGAAATTTGTGGATTCCACTCTCACTAAAAACAAAGTGGTAGATTTTTTTTAAATTGTGAAACTTCAGTACAGAATAATCTAGGTGTGATCACTTAGAGGATGTAGAGAATAAGCATGCAGGTACAGCAAGTAATCAGAATGCAAGTAGTATATTGACCTTTGTCATGGGGTGGAGTACAAAATTCAGGAAATATTGCTGACAGCACATTTGGAGTACTATTAAATTATTCCCGTAGAAAGATATTCTGGCCCAGAACTCTGTAGATTTATAAGAATGTTTTCTATAATGACAGCAGTTCTACAAAGAGCTATTGAAGAAGCCTAATCCATACTCACTGAAGTTTAGAAGAACACAGGGTTCTGGAATTAGCAGCTTGGTAACTCAGTAGTTAGCACAATACTTCACAGCACCAGCAATTAGGGTTTCATTCCCACTGCTGCCAATGAGGAGTTTGTATGTCCTCCCAATGACCATGTGGCTTTCCTCTGCGTGCTCTGGTTTCCTCCAACATTCCAAAGACACACAGGTTTGGATTAATAAGCTATGGGCATGTTTTGTTAGCACCAGAAGCATGTGACACTTGCAGGCTGCCCCAAGCACACTGTTGGACTGAGTTGGTCATTGACAGAATTTCACTGTGTATTTGGGTGTTTCGATATACATGTGACAAACAGAGTAGATGCCAAGTAGGCAGTATCCTCTTGGTGAATCAAAATCTAGAGAAAAGGCTATTTGGGAAAATATTCATTGCCACGAAGTTGCAAATCTCTAGAAATCACCACTTAAGAAGAATGTAAATATTCAGTCTCTGAACATATGTAAACAGACAATCCAATAATCAGGTGGCAATATAATTGAGGCACAAGATCAATTATGATCTTACTGAATGGCAATGCAGGCTCAAGAAAAATGTGTTTTATTCCTGCCTCTAATCCATATATTCAAGGTTCTTTGTAATTTCATACCTGTCTCTTGTATGTTTCCAGTTGAGCTCGTGCAGCATTTGCTTTCCGTAGCTCCTCCTCTAGACTGACTGTATTTTGCATGTACATAGTATTCTTCTCTTCAAGGAGTTTCACCTGGCGACGCAAATCACCCAGGTCCTCCAATTTCTTTTTATATGACTCTACCATGCCCTCCAATTTACCCACTTTATCAGAGGAATGTCTGGAAGAAAATGTTTTTATTTATATAGCATACTTTCATGTTAAGACATACTAAACCACTGAATTAATTTTCTTTGTCAAATGCATTGCCAGTTTTTTCCCCAATAATAAAGTACAATATAGCTTTTCAAACAACTTCAAAAATGCCTGAAAAATTCTGAAAGCAGCAAATATATAACATAGAATTAGAATAACCATCCAAGGTTTCCTATTTATGCTTCTACATTACACAGAAACATTGCTGATACTCAGATATTGAACATCTCGTGGCATTACTGATTACTTATATTTATTATAGGATTAAAATGTATTAAAGGGAATTTCAACTTTGCAGCACACACTAAATGCTGGAGGAACTCAGCAGGCCAGGCAGCATCTATAGATAAGAGTAAATGTCGACTGCTTTCTCTTGTCCATAGATGCTACCTGATCTGCTGAGTTCCTCCAGCATTTTGCGTGTGTTGCTTTAGATTTCCAACATCTGCACATTTTCTCGTGTTTGTTTCAACTTTGTAGGTTGAATTTGTCTCCCTGAGACAAATTCAGGGGAGAAATGGAAGCGCAAACAGTTAAACAAAGATGATTTTTTTCAATTTCAAGCAAATTACCGAAGATGAGATAGTACTGGATTTGGTATTTAGCAAGTAGGCAGAAGATTTTGCTGAGAAACCAAGGTGTACTTATCATTGTACGGTACAGAATTGCAAATAACTGAAATATGTTTAAGAATGCAGGGAAAAAGAATATTCCTTCTGAAAGACCAGAATAGAAAGCTCTGTAAGTAAAGCATCTTTAAAACAAAAAATATGCCAAGGAAATTAAACTAGAGGAAATAATCTACAAGGAAACAAAGAAAAAGATAGAAATTATCACTGAAGGTAACACAACAGCTGAACAGCGGAAGATATGAGAAAAGTAGTTATCAAAATAGTGAGATTACCTAAGGACATCCATTTCATCCTTTAAAGTCTGGGCTTCCTCTGCAAGGCTAGTAAGTTCTTCATTCTGTTGGCGTAGCTCTAAAAGTTCCTTTTCAAGTTCCTCACAACGAATCCGATAATCATCTTTTGCCGCTTCCAGTCTGAAATAATCACATAAATTGAATGTTAATCTTATATACTTTATGTTCATATACTTTAAGAAATCTAGTATAATTAGCCCTACTAAAATTATTAGTTAGTATGCTACATATTTATTAATAAAGATTACACAAGCAACAATAAAGAAATTCCCTTCATTGGAGTTTCTGTCCCCACCCCCACACCCAAATTGCGCATCTTCCTCACATGAGAATATGTTGCCAATCCTTCATCTTCACTGGTCTAAATAGTGGAACTCCCTCCCCAGCAACAGTTGATCAGGAGTGTAGGACTTCAAAAAGGCAACTCACCACCTCCTGGCAATTATGGATTTGGGCCCCTGTCAGTGAAGCCCAAATCCTGAAAATGAGTTAAAATATATTTCGGAATCCTTCTGGCGAGGTGAATGACCGAATGAGGACAAATGTAGGGGCGCAAGGAGGCGAATATAAATAACAGATGGGGGGGGGGAGGCGCAGGAAGCTGTAATGAGGCTTCACCACAGCCCTTCATACCACTTTTTAATAAGTATCTTTAGCATAAAACCAAACTGCTGACTTACCTCTTCTCAGGCAGAATATGCATTTAACTGTATAGGTTTCCTTTCATACCAAGCTTCACATCTTTAGACTGACAGCTATCAACTATAATTATACTTAGCACCATACCTGACCTCACGGAGAACCATACTTCACTTCTACCCCAGGTTATATATTCTCTTGAAAATGAAACTGGGGAAAAACTACAGATACCAGAAATCTGAAATAAAAACAAAATACTGGAAAGACTCAGTAGGTAAAGTAGCATATGTGGAAAGAGAAACAAGACTAATAGTTTAATTTGAAGATCCTTCATCATAACTGGAAAGGAAAGAAAAATAAGTAAATTTTTAAGTTCTCTCCTTTCAAGTTCTAATGAAAAATCTTTGACCTGAAACAGGAAAACTGTTTCTCCTTCCACATGACCTACGCGATCTGCTAAGCATTGCCAGCATTTTCTGTTTTATTATACAATTGCTTGCCATCCCAAGTTTTTGCACAGTAGTCAGGAAATTCTCATTTTCCATGACTACAGCTGTAGCTTCATATATATCTCTCTTTGATAATGCTGGATTAATAAGTGCATCAGGACATTTTTTTCTGCCTCCTTGTCCACATCTTAAATATTTCACAGCCCATACGACCAGCAACATTATTACCTTATAAATCTCTTTACGGACTTGTTTTGTATCCTTAACCTGACCTTTGACAATGTAGCTAGTCTTCAGAAAAACTTGCACTCACTCTATAGGAAAGGTAAGTGGTTGAGATTGCTCATATTTTTCCTAACTAAACTGGTATAATTACCATATCCACTGCCTGCTATCATCACTACTCTAACAAGAGAAACTTTTACCCACATTTACTTCATGCTGAATCACTCCTATTCTCTCAAGCAGCAATGTACAGTCCTGGCTACCCAGGTAGCATCAGTAGGTTCTTTCCTGCTACTGCCTATTTAGTAATAAATGCAGAGTGACGAACAAACGTCCTTTATTGAAGGTTGTCAACACTCTACTTACAATAAAAAGGCATAGCACATTGTACACCCTGATCTTAAGTTACACCTGCACTTTTATTTCCTACAGCTGGGAAGTATAGAGATAAGAAATAAGGGACAAGGATGGGATGTGTGGGACTGATGATAGTGGAAGTGAATTTTGGGCAATTACATGGATTCCCCTTCTAGCAACAAACTGTTATGACAAATACTTCCTCACTCAAGGATACATCACTTTTCACCACAAATTGATTTAAAAGATTTCCAAGATATGTGGTAAGTTGGATCAGCAAGTTTGCTGATGACACTAAGATTGGAGGTGTGGACAGCGAGGAAGGCTTTCAAAGCTTGCAGAGGGATCTGGACCAACTGTAAAAATGGGCCAGAAAATGGCAGATGGAATTTAATGCAGGCACGTGTGAGGTGTTGCATTTTGGAAGGACAAATCAAGGTAGGACACACACAGTAAATGGTAGGGCACTGAGGAGTGCAGAGGAACAAAGAGATCTTGGAGTTCAGATATATAATTCCCTGAAAGTTGCATCACAGGTGGACAGGGTTGTAAAGAAGACTTTTGGCATCCTGGCGTTCATAAATCAAGAGTACAGGAGTTGGGATGTTATGGGGAGGTTGTATCAGACATTGGTGTGGCCAAATTTGGAGTATTTTGTACAGTTCTGGTCACCTAACTATAGGAAGGATATCAGTAAGATTGAAAGAGTGCAGAGATGATTTACTAGGATGTTGCCGGGTCTTCAGGAGTTGAGTTACAGGTTAGGACCTTATTCCTTGGAGCGTAGAAGAATGAGGGGAGATTTGATAGAGGTTTACAAAATTATGAGGGGTATTGACAGAGTAAATGTGAATAGGCTCATTCCACTTAGATTAGGAGAGATAAATGTGAGAGGACATGGCTTTAGGGTGAAAGGGGAAACATTCGTTACCCCCTAAACTTTTGTTTAGGGGTAACATTAGGGGGAACTTCTTCACTCAGAGAGTGTTGAGAGTGTGGAACGAGGCCATCTGACGTGGCAAATGCAGGCTCACTCTTAAGTTTTAAGAATAAATTGGATAGATACATAGATGGGAGAGGTCTGGAGGGTTATAGACTGGATGCAGGTCAATGGGACTAGCGGAATAATATTTCGACACAGACTAGAAGGCCTAATAGCCTGTTTTCTATGCTGTAGTATTCTAAGGTTCTATATCAGAATACACTATTTGTCAAAAATTAAAATTCCATGAAAATTTAGGCAGTTTCCTTAAACAATATTACTATTCAAGCCTCTTCTTTAAAACAACTTAATTCCATTAAAACTGGTAGACGAAAAAACTTATGGCTGGAAAGTGTCCACCCTGCACTTTCACTATCAAAACTTGCTACACCCCTAGCCAAGGAATTATTTTTATAATTATTAATTTATTTCAAACATGTAGATTTTTTTTTCTATTTGGTACCTTATTAGACATGATGGTGGTAATTAGCAAAACAATGGGCTGGGCCACAGCGAACCCAGCTCATGCCTCAAGAATACATCTAGTGGAGGGGTTCCCACCCTTTTATATGCCATAGACCCCTACCATTAACCGAGGGTCCCAAGGTTGTGAACCTTTGCTCTAGTGCTACCTCTAAATCACACTATGCTTTTTAAGGACATACTGCTCTTTAGGTCCTGCCATTGTTTTCACTTTGGCCTCTCAGTGAGGCTTCCTACAATTAGGAAGCAAGGAACTAAAATCGACAGACTTTAGATACAATTGCCCTCTGATAGCCTTTTCACTGTTTGTAGGTGTCTCTGATATTTTAAGTCAGAATAAATAAATACAAGATTGGCAATAGGATTTTTTAAAACTTATTTAAAAACCGCTAAGTCTGAAACTAGCAAGAAATTATAAATATAAATTTACAAAAAATAAAGAGAGGCAAATACAAAATCCCTTCTAATGAAGGCTTTTAGACCAATTCAACCAAATAGTTGCTATGTATTGCATGTATCTCATGCAATACATAGCAACTACTGGAACAAGCCAATGGACCAGTTACAAATTACAACTAATCACTTAGTTCAAAAAACTTATTGAACACCCAGAAAAGGAATGCAGCAAGAGGTCAGCCGTACATATATTTGACTTCCAATGCATTCTTAATTTCTGTGCAGTGGTGCACAGGCACAAAAATCCCAGTTGGTGATTCTCTAGAGATCGATTGTCTAGCTTTCAGACTAACAGAATCTTGTTACATTTACCTGAAAGTCTCTTCCTGAAGTTGTTCCAACTGGGTTTGCAGTTGAAAGTGTCTACGTCCTGCTGGGCTGTTGGGATCTTCAATAGAATCAGACTGATTGAGTCGTTCCATAAGAGCTTGATTTTCTACTAATAAACTACCTTTTTCTTCTTGCAGAGCTGCAACCTGCATCAAGTGACAGAAAGAAAAAAAAATCATGGTTGCTTATTTGATATGGACTACAAAAATCCAAACTACATGAATTTTGTTAAATATGTTTAAATAATACTAAACAACTTCACAGTGTAATAAGACAATAACTGAAATATTAGGATGCTCTCAATCCTTGGTTAGAGGATATGGTTTAAAGGTGTGCCTTAATGGAAGAAATGATGAGAAATTCAGAGATGCAAATACTTAGGGAGGGAATTCCAGTGTTTAGAGTCTGTGCCTGAAGGAACACCAGCCAACTTCCTATCAATATTGCTAGAGTCTTTAATGTAAATTGTGTCTATATTTGCACTACATTTTTATCTGACAGTGCCAAATATGTGACACCCATAGTAGCATTGTTCAGTTTAGAATGGCATCAGCTCTCCAGTGAAATGATCTGCTTTGTTCTCTCCATTGATGGCTTTATTTCCATGATTGGTCAAGAAATTAGCTTATTGAAAACTAATACCCAAGATCTCTCATAATATGTGGAATTGCATATTATATACTATGTTTGGTAAGTGGCTCTTTCAGACCAGGCATTTATCAACTGAGGGAAAATGAGATGTCCTACTGGAAACATCCAAATTTCCTGGAAATGCATGCCTTCCGTGCTCAACCAATGTGGACCATCTACTTTGGAAATGTTTAAGTCCTTATAAGCTAGTTCGCAGATGAGTGAATATTATTAGTAAGTGCATGCTGCTCTCTGGAGATCTGCCAAGACCGTTTTCATGCATTATCAAGTGGGAGAACTTCAGGAGTTTCACAAAACTATCCACCCTTCTTTGCTCTTGCTGAGGTATACCTTAATTCTTCACTTCTCCATAATCTCAACCTTACAAGACCTCTGAATGTCCCTATTTTAGCTGTTTGCAGCTCTACTACTCTGCACTGACAGTGATACCTTCAGCTAAATCCAAAACTCTTCATCACATCTCCATAATCTCAACCTTGCAAAACCTCTGAATATCTCCTATTCTAGCTTCTTATAGTTCTACTATTCTGCCACTGACAGTCATACCTTCAGCTAAATCCTGAATTCTTGAATAAATGTTTTAAAGTTCTCTTTTTTTTTAAAACAAGAAGATGCCCTTTAAATCCTATCTAATGCCCATTTTATCCAATTACACCCTGTGAAGCACATTAACATAACTCACTACATTAAAATACTACATAAATAAAGTTATTGGTCCCCAAGTTTCCCACCTCTTCCAAAGAACCCAGCCAGTTCTGCTGTGAAGATCTTCTTTCAATAAGGTGTTTGAAAGAAGGCCAGTGACATAAAATATATTTCTGCCTCATTAGAGATATGTGTGATCTGCAAAGTCTGATATCTCTAATTCCATCTCACCTTGCAAGTTATTATTTTTCCCTTGTGTGCAGACAATCAATACAAGGTAGAAACAAATTCAAATAGGGGTGGAAATGCTTAGCCAGCAGGCTCAGTAAAGCAATACATATTTGAACTAATCAAGTCTATTTACAGGAAAATGTGTATGCCAAAAGCAAGTTGACATTCATAAAAACGATTTGCTGGAAGGTCACTGCATCTTTTCCTGCCCCTTCTTCATGATTTTCTTCTATCATTTTCTTTATTATTTTAATAATTCTCCATTCAGTGATATTTTAAATCTATAAATAGGATAGAAACAAAATCTGCCTCTGAAACATTTTCAGTAGAAGCTGACCAAAATGGTGGGGCAGCAAATCATAAACAGAAGAGATCCTGCACATGCTGGTAATTCAGAGCAACACACAAAGTGTTGGAGGAACTCAGGTCAGACAACATCTAAGGAAATGCATAAACAGTCGAAGTTTCAGGCTGAGAACCTTCATCAGCACTGGCAAGGAAGAGGGAAGATGCTAGAATAAGAAGGTAGGGCAAGGGGAAGGAGGTCAAGCCAGAAGGTGATAGGTGAAGACAAGTGGGCAGGGGAGGGGAGGATGAAGTAAGAAGCTGGGAGGTGATAACTGGAAGAGGCAAAGGGTTAGAGAGTGAGTCTGAGAAGAGAGGAATCAGAATCAAAATCAGGTTTATTATCACTGGCATGTGATGTGAAATTTGTTAGTGGATCATTAGAGAAGGGGAAGGAGGAGCGGCACCAGGGGGAAGTGATAGAGAGCTGACGAGAAGACACAAGAGGCCAGAGTGGGGAAATGAAGCAGAGGGAGGGGAAAGTGTTACATACTTCATGGATATCTTATGACTGTCTTATGAGGATGATGTAATGGTCTTGCGGAGGTCACACGATGTAATTTTCCCGCCGGTGTGAGGTCACGTGATGACCTGTTCTCACCAGGTATATAAGGGTAGAACCCTGGTGACGCAGTTAGTTTTCAGTTTAAATCGTCAGTGAGATACTTCGCTATGTTGTGTATTTGCCTTATGACGCAGTTTAATTTTGAAACAGAGTTTTACTGTCTATTGCAAGGTACAGAAGTGTTGAGCCGGCAGTTTCACCAATAGCTGCCAGATTTGTTGATGTATCTTTTCAGTAGTGTTGGAGAGTGAAGACATTACTAAGGTACAGAACCTGAAGGAGTCAAGAAACGCTGATATCGTTTGGCGGTATTGGAGAGGATCGACCATTATTGAATTCGTTCAAGAAAGAGTGATCTGCATGAGATAACCTCTCCTAAAGCAGAAAAGGTTGTGCAGTAGCTAGTCTATTCTAGAGAAAAAGGTCAGTGCCTTTAAACTGTTTTATTTCAGTCGTCGTGAATCCTGCAGACAAGGCAGGT
The DNA here is from genome assembly GCF_030028105.1 of Mobula birostris. NCBI lineage: Eukaryota > Metazoa > Chordata > Chondrichthyes > Myliobatiformes > Myliobatidae > Mobula > Mobula birostris. Next base: position 157,483,332 of record NC_092373.1, read on the forward strand.
TCCGGCTAGGATCGATAGTAACGTCACGTCTTCAAGGAATTCTTTACTTCAGGAAAGTCTCTCCTAATTGACTGTATAAATCTCTTGGACTTTAAAATTTACCATTCTAAGAGCTGTGTTCTAATTTACCACTTTAAGACTGTGCTCGCATTTACCACTTTAAGGACTGAGTACTGAGTTTGGCGGTTTGTTAATTGGCCGCATAGCAGTTTACTTCCAGTTAAGGATTTCATTTGTTTATCTTTTTACTGATATTGAGCAGAGTTTAATAGGTGTTTATTTGTTTACAAAACCTGACTCATTTCTATATTCATTGTTGCCGGTCACGTGACAAAAGAAATTGCTGAAAGTTGGAGAAATGAATGTTCATGCCATCAGCTTGGAGGCTATCTAGACAGAAAATGAGTGCTGTTCCTCCAACCTAAGAGTGGTCTCATCATGGCAGAAGAGGAGGCCATGGAACGACACGTTGGAACAGGAATGAGGATAGGAATTGAAATGATTGACCACCAGGAAATTCCACTTTTTGCAGATGGAGCTCAGGTGATCGGTCCCCCAATCTGTCAGGTCTAATGGTAGGGTATAATCTTCGCTCAGTTTGTCAAGGCAAGTGTCAGAGAGAGGTCATCTGTACTGTGCTACTTCAAGATTCCCTTTATGAAAGTGGAATATCTGTTGTTATTGTTTTTATATAGACAAGAGCAAACAAAAATCCTACTGATTCTATGATCAGTCCAACCAAACAAGTTTTTACCTACAATAGTATTTACTGGTGCTTCAATGAGAAGAATATACATGCTGAGAGCTGATGAGGGAGTTTCATTTCAACATTACTGGTGTCTGCTATCTTAACACCACATGCAGAACTGGATTTTTCTGTATGATAACAAGGAAGGTTTCAAACCAAATGACACTGCCATCATAAACACCAATTCTTCATCTCTATTCTGCTTCAAACCATTTGCTATTGAAAATAAAAGAATGTCCCTATGTTTTCCTAATCACCTTTCTATCCAACATTTAAGTTCATCCAAAGTTCTACTGCCTATATCCTGATTCATACACATTCCATTCTATTGGTCTGAATGTGTTTACTAACCAATCCAGAAATGTTTTAAATTTAAAATACACTACCTGGGATTTAAATCTTTTACAGTCTCATCCTTATCCCTGACCCTCTCCAATTCTGGCTAATTGTGCATCTACAATTTACAATGCTCTATCCATTCAACTGCTGAACTCTCAAACTACAGTACTGTGCAACCTTAGGACATAAATATAGCTAGGGTGCTGAAGACTTGCAGAGTCTGGTATTTTTCCAATGTGGAGCAAAAGAGTGAGTTTGTAAATCTGGCAGAAGCAAAGGGAATGGCAAGGTGGAGCGCTGGGAGCGGTGCAGGACAAGTGGCAGAAGACTGCCAGTGGCAGGGGTGCAGACATACGCAGCCATAAGACACCAGGCAAGGTAATTGGATTCCAAACAAATGGTTTATTGATCATTGTAGAGTGTCTCTCTAGTGCTTCCAATTCCCTTTCCTCTCTCCTCCCCTTTACCCAACCATGATTCCCCTCTCCCTGGCCCCTTCCTATACTCAGTTCACAATAGGGACCTTATCAGAATAAGGTTTATCATCACTCCCATAGGTCATGAAATTTGTTTTATTTTGCAGTAGCAGTACTGTACAATACATAAAATTACTGAAGTACTGTACAAAAGTCTTAGGCTACGTCCACACTATGCCGGATAATTTTGAAAACAAAGCTTTTTCTCTTTGTTTTGACCCTCTGTCCACACTAAAACGGCGTTTTCATCCCCCGAAAATGGAGATTTTCAGAAACGGTCTCCAGAGTGAATAAATCTGAAAACGCCTAATATCCGTTGCAGTGTGGACATGGTAAACAGAGTTTTTTAAAACCGCTGTCATGACGTGCCGCAACAGGTGGCGGCAGCGCAGCATTTCATTGTTTTCTTCTTCAAATATTATTATTATTATTACTTTACTGTCGCCAAACAATTGATACCAGCGCGTACAATAATCACAGCGATATTTGATTCTGCGCTTTGCAGAACCTAACTATTTCAGAACAGACAGCAACGAGACTGAAGTCAGAAGAGTTAGAAATGTACTCACCAAATACTTTGACCAAATACTTTCACCAAATACTTACTGAATAAATAAGTATACTCACTTTCCCCTGTTTTCTGTCCTTGCTTGTATGAAGGTAAGGACAGAAAACACCCTCCGCCACCTCCAGCTTAAATTCCATGCAGAATATTTTGGAGGATCAAGAACCAAGATGGTTTACCTATTTATGCAAGTACTTCTCTGACAATAGATGTGTAACAGCCTAATGAAACATTGTATGGAAATACAAGATAACACTGATGCAGACATGTTTTTATACATTTAACAAGGTGCTTTATTAATGCAATAGAGTTAGTCAGTTTTTCAATGTTCATCGTCAGTCGGGTCATACCGTCCGTGAACTCCCTGTCGGTTGCCTCCATACGCTCCAGTATTTGTTTTTTTTTTAGTTTTAAGTCCTCCTGCGCGAGAGCCAAGAGCAATTCCTTTTAAGTTTTTCTACTCTATAACTGGACAAAGGCGCACCAAGTACACCGTTTCCTCTTCGCTTGTTTTATGTGTCCTGCGCATGCCCAATAGGAGGAGATTCACCCAAATATCTGTCTAATGTGGACAGAGATATTTTGAAAAACGCTTAGTGTGGATGCCCGTCGTTTTTACTCGAACCCGGCCTTTCCAAAATTATCCGGCGTAGTGTGGATGTAGCCTTAGGCACCCTAGCTATAAATATGTGCCTAAGGCTCTTATAAATCTCTATTTCAAAGACATTAAAAAATTACTATCAGCCATCTAATATCTTTCATGCATCTCAAAGTCAATTTGTATTTGAACATTCTCTTATAAAGCACTATGCCATTTTATTATGTTAAAGATGCTACATGGATAAAAGTTATTCCTCAATTATATTCTACCATCCTGTCTACTTTGTTCAACCTCAATATAAAAATCCCTGTCAAAGCTCACATCACCTCTTCTATCTTATTTAAATCTTGAGAGAATAGGGGGTATATCTACAGAGGCAGGGCTCTGTTCTGGGTGTCAGATGTGGGATTTCCAAGAGACTCCCAGCCACGCCAATGACCACATTTGCACCAGGTGCATCAAGATGCAGCTGCTCGATGATCTTCGGCTTGTTAGGGAAAGTGAAAGTGATAGACAGGAGTTCCAGGGAGGTAGTCACACTAAGATTACAGGATACAGATAAATTGGTGACTGTCAGGAGAGGAAAGGCAACGTCAGAAGGTCGAAAGCACCCCTGCGGCCATCCCCCTCAACAACATCAACAGTACGTACCCTATTTTGAGTATCATGCGGGGGGGGGGGAGAGAGAGAGGGATGCAACAGCAGCCATGCCTATGGCACTGAGTCTGGCCCTGTAGCTCAGAAGGGTAGGGAACTGAAGAGGATGCCAGCAGTAATAGGGGTCTCTATAGTCAAAGGACAGATAGGAAATTCTGTGGATGTGAAAAGGAAACACAGATGGTAGTTTGCCTCCCAGGTACCAGGGTCCATGATGCTTCTGGAAACGACTACAAAATGCAATGTTGGCATTTATTTCAAGGGGAATAGAATATCAAACCAAGGAGATAATTTTGAGCATTTATAAGACACTAGTGAGGCCGCACTTGGGAGTATTGTCAACAATATTGGGCCCCATATCTCCGAAAGGATGTGTTGTCATCGGAGACAGTCCAGAGGAGGTGCACAAGTATGATTCTGGGAACAAAGTGGTTAATACATGAGAAGGTTATGGTGGCGGGGGGAAAAGAAATCTCATTGAAACCTACTAAATGTTGAAAGGACTAGATAAGGTGGATGTGGAGAGGATGTTTCCTATGGTGGGGGTATCCAGAACTAGAGGGCACAGCCTCAAAATTGAGGGGCAACCTTTTAGAACAGAGATAAGGAAGATTTTTTTTTTTAACCTGAGAGTAGTGATTCTGTGGAATGCTCTACCACAGACTAGTGGAAGCCAAGTCTGTGGGTATATTTAAGGCAGAGGCTGATCATTTCCTGATTGGTCAGGGCATCAAAAGTTATGGCAAAGCAGGTGTATGGGGTTGACTGGGATCCGGGATCAGCCATGATGGAATGGCAGAGCAGACTTGATGGGCTGGGGGGCCTAATTCTGATCCTGTATCTTATAGTCTATCTCATTTATTCTTTTAACTTCAACACTTCAAGCACTTCAGCAGTTATAAATCTGATATAAAATTTAATTTTCCACTGTTCTGAATTACAATGCATTTCCAAAAATGACACTGTAACAGTCAAATTTCCTCAAAGCAAAAGGTGTTCTGCTGACCTTTCAAGAAATCCTTAACCCATCAATCACTTGTCTTCCCAGTCCTCGAGTGGAATTTTCAGCACCCAAATGTACCTAACAAAGTCTTTATTTCTAGTTCATTCTCTCATGCAATCTTTGCCCTCTCCAACTCCCTTCCTTCTTCAATAGTTAATTTCCTCAATCTCAATCTCTTTCTCCATCAGTTCATGTTATCAACATCCAAGAACCCACACACTACCTCCCCCACCCAAACCCTGCAATGTTCGTGACAATCTCAATGATCCTCATTTGGGCTTCTTGTTATTGATGAACCCCACCCATCAATCAGCAGATCATCAATTTGATTGGCTGTTAGATAAGAAAACAGAAGCATTTATAATTAAATCCTGTTAAATCTGTCAGGACAAATATGAAACCAATCCTGCCAGGTTTACCCCACAGTATCCTATACTCCTTCCGTCTCCTTATAATATCAGAGTGTACAGTTCAATACTGCTGGTTTCTTTAGAGCTACAGCCATTGTTAAAAAGATACATCCAATAACTTTTCAGAAAGATAAAAGGCAAACACAACAGACAACCAAAGCATTATTAGTTAGCAGTCTCATCAGGATGACAGTAATGCATTGCTCCAGCTGCATGCTACAATTTGAAAATAAAAAGAAAAGATTTACCCTTTCTTCTAGTTCAATGAACTCTAATTTCAGTCTATCAATCACATCTTGAGAAAGGCATGCCTTCAAAGCAAGGCAAATTTGAAGGAGGTTAAAAAATTAATATCAAACAGGAGACAGAAAAGAGGAAAATGAGTAATACAAGTAAAACCATACATGATAAACAATTTAAGGACAAAGCATCCAAACCTTGCTGAAACCAAGGAATATTAGAGTTATGTGAAAGCTCCCTTTGTCACTATGCACTTCAACTAGAAAGCACCATTGTAGCTGCAGTTGTGCTGTTCAAAGAAGAAATAAAAGAATGAAGCTTAGTTTATGTAAGATAAACGTGCATATTAAACCACTGACTTCAATTGTCATATCCATTTACTATCCTTTAAGATCCATGAACAAAACATCTAATTTTAAAAAGCACCAAAAGGAGTTGTTAACCTTGTAATCAAAAGTTATATTGAGACACGATATATTACTGACTACAAGAATGTCTTGCCAAGCAGATTAGAGAAAACTGCATTAAAAGTGAAAAGTGGATGTTAGTAAATTGTGGGGAATTTTTAGGATACAATTGATCACAGTGGCACCCAACATGATTTGCCTTAAAAGTTAGCATATTTATTTTCTAAAATTTTTTTAAACCCTTCCTAATAGGAAGTCCTGTGAGACACTTCAGCAAAGGGCATCTGAAATTTAATGTACACGTGCATTTTACGCATCCAGTAATTTGTCATCTCCTCAAAGAATTCTACAGGCTCTCAAACATGAATTTCCTTCTAAATATTGAGGCTAACATCTGATAATGTTCTCATCATGGACTCATACAGCATAGAAACACACCATTCACCCCAACTGATCTATGCCGACCAAGATTCCTATCTAAGCTTTCAGCCACTACCTGGAAATTACATTAGCACCTTTTAGATTTTCAATTAGAGTATTTTCTTTCTATGCATATATTTTGGTTGAAGAGATAAATACTGATATAATTAAAAGTGAAATAAAATGAATATAAATGAAATAATCCCATTTGCCTCATGTCCCTCTAAACTGCAAGTGTCTATCATCTAGATATTTAATTATTTTCAATGAACAAATTAAATCAACTAAGGTATAAATGAAAATTATAGATTGAATATACTTTCTTTTTGAAAATAAGCACTTATTGGCCAATTTTCAGTCCTTTGACAATAGCATGGCATGATATTGTTTGTACTGACTATGGAATTTCATCCTGCATTTCCCTGAGGAAGCTCCTCAAAGGCTCAGTTCCTTGTTTATTTTAACCTAACTGGCATGGCTAATAATTCCATTTACTTATTATAATATTTCGTTTCACTTTTAATTATATCAGGATTTGTCCCTTCATTCAAAAGATGCACATAGAAAGAAAATATTAAATGTATCCTATCTAAAAGATATTAATATAACTAATTTCCATGAAGCAGACTGAAGCCAAAGTACAACTGTGAAACAGTTCAAGACTCTACTAGTGAGCTCAAGCAAGTTCTTCATGTACCTCTGGCATAACAAGAGATGAAAAAGTAAAAAAAATAAAAGAAAGTGAAAAAGCAGCATGGACAGGAGAAACAAAACAGATTCCACACAGCCAGGTTTCTTTGCTGTTAAAAATATTCACAAGTTATCAATGAGAACAATAATGTCAAGCTGTAAGTTATCATAGGTCAGCATGCACATATCTAGGGGTTATGTCTCTTCTTTTCAAACTTTCTTCATATTTTCCCACTGTTGTAAAAAGCAGCAAGTCAGTGACACAATGAATACGTACTTTTTTCTTTCACTTTTCATTCATCCCACAGAACATATAGTAATTTTCTCCGCTTCAGATTAAATTTTTCGATTTGATTTTAGTACACAAAAGTGCATTCCATAACAACAATAATTGAAGTGGTCAGCATGCAAAATAGAAATGGCCATTATTATAAAAGGCAATGTTCATGAGGTTGATGGTCAAGGCCACACACAGACATAATACATTCGCAAATCTTTAGAGTGCTTATCAACTTGAAAATGATATCTGCTAATCTTGAAAAGAATTCTCATACATGGATATTGCTTACTTTGATAAACACTCAACATCAATGAAAGGTTTTCTATTTTCCAGTTCAAATATGAATTATAACTTTTAATCACATTTCCTTCATCATCCGAGATGACATTGGGACTCATGTGGCACCTGAATCCAGGGATTTTATTTACTTTGAAAATGGACAAGAGGACAAAATAATCACCTTCCTTATGCAATTCATAATTTTGCATTTGAGTTCTGTTCTTTCTTGACTTTGGTCCCATCTTTCCCTCACCAATACCTCAAACAGCATTTGAATACCTGCTTTGAGCATTTATGCTCTTACACTTACAAATTTCAGCTCTGTCTGCACAAAAGGACTCCTACTGTACAAATACAACTGTGCTTTTAGGGTATAACGCCTTTTACTTCATTAGGTAACTAGGGGGAAAAAAGCTTTTTAATTCCTTTTAACTTGTAAGCTGTCTCTGTCTGGTTACTGAACAAGTCATACTTTTAACATTACTTCCTGTTTTTCCAATAATGCCGATCTAACAACCTTGTTACTAATTTGGGAATCTGTAGAAACAATATTCAACCGTTCAAACCTTTAGCAATCTTAAAAGCGTTCACTAACTCTATAATTACAACTTCGTTAATTACACTAAAAATAGTGCTTTTACCCCAAAACTTTTATGTCAAATTTCTTTCAATCAAAAATTTTCCACACAACTTGTTCTTTACAGTCATACAATACAGCATGGCTGAGGTACAGCAATACAGCATGGATGAAAGTTCTTTGGCCGAACAATTTCATGCCGACTGTAGTGCCCACTGAGCTTGTCCCAATTTCCTGCATTAAGCCTATATTCCTGTAAACCCTGCTCCTTCATCCTATCCAGGCTCTTCTTAAATGATATAATTGTACCCACCTCCCCAGGCAGCTTATTCCATACACTCATAACCCTCTGCATGGAAAAGGTGCCCAAAAGGATCATTTTTAAACTTAGCCCTCTCACCCCAAATCTATGTCCCTACGTTGGGGAAAAGACTGTTACTTCTCATAATTTTAAACATTTCGACAAAGTCATCCATCACTCTCTTATGTTCCAAGGAATAAAGAATTAGCTCTCCCTATAACTCAGGTCCTCCAGTCCCAGTAATATCCTTATACATCTTTTCTGCAGTCTTTCCAGTTTAGCCTCATCTTTTCTATAACAAGATGACCAAAACTGTACACAGTATTTCAAGTGCAGTCTCACCAAATGTACCTTGTACTTCTAGGTCACTCTGTTCCATTATACTGCCCTACCATTCAGAGCACAAGTCCTATGTTGGATTGACTTTCCAAAATGCATCAACACACATGAATCTGTATTGAAGTCCATTTGCCACTCCTCAGTTCACTTCCCTAACTGATCAAAATCCTCTTGTAATCTACAATAAACTTCTTCACTATCAATATCAGCTTCCAATTTTGTGTCATCCACAAATTTACTGATCAAGCCTTGTGCATTTGTATAATAAAAGTGCATTTAAATAAATAACAAGGGTCCTAACACTGACTGCTACAGTGGTTAAATTTAGGTAGTAGGTGTTATATCTAGATGGTAGCAATTAATGAAATTGTTAACGTTGTTCTGGGTCACTATATAGAAAATGCTTATTTAAAGTTTATTCCAAGGAAGCTGGTGATGTGATCTGCGCCACTTTTATGACCTATTGCTGCTCTAGAAAACTAGAGTGAAGCACCTGCCTGAACTGCTGCATTCTTTGAGTACAAAGGGCTTCCTGAAATACAATGTTAAAATAAAGTCTCATAAGGTAAGGCCATTTAAAATAGCATCAATTTTAAGTAAATTAAATAAATATTTTAGACATACTTGCATATCCAGCTCATGGCATCTTTGTGAAATCTCCTCCTTAGCTGCCAATGCTTCATTGAGTTCTTCAGTGGTTTTCTTCAACTAGAAAGTAGAAATGACAAAAGTCTTATTTAATTACAAGGATACAAAAAGTGATAGCTACATGTGCATGGGTATCAAATGATGAAATCTATAATCCTACAAAATATTATGAGTGCATCAAATAACTTTTCCATGCACAAACCTCTCTAGTTTTGAGTCTCAGAATTATGAAATTTTGGAGATGAGTTTACAATAATGGCCAGATAATTTATTTTGGCAATTAGTTGTGAGATAAATATTGCTCAATAACTCCCCCCCTCAGAGAGCACTGATTGTTGAAAGGAATTTTAGATAGATAGATAAGATAGATATACAAACGTTTGTACTTTATTGATCCCGAGGGAAATTGGGTTTCGTTACAGCTGCACCAACCAAGAATAGAGCACAAATATAGCAGTACAAAAACCACAAACAATCAAACAACAATATGCAAACTATGCCAGATGGAAATAAGTCCAGGACCAGCCTATTGGCTCAGGGTGTCTGACCCTCCACGGGAGGAGCTGCAAAGTTTGATGGCCACAGGCAGAAACAACCTCCCATGATGCCCAGTGTTGTACCTCGGTGGAATATGGCCGGACAGCAAAAAGTTCAATATCCGGTCTACAAACACGTTCCTCGATCGTAATATGACCAGGATTGCACCATCCGTTGTTAACCAGAACAGCAAGCCCCCAACTCCTTTACGCTTACCGCTCTCATTGCACTTCCAGTCAGCCCGAACAGTCTGGAAACCCTCCATGGAAAAGTTTTGGGTTGGGTATGTCCTCGTGCAGCCCCGTTTCAGTAAAACACATAACACTGCACTCCCGAAATGTTCTCTGACTCCTGGCTAGCGCCGTCAACTCATCCATTTTATTACCCACCAAACTCCTCTTCTCCATAACAGACTGGGTCTGTTGTCTCGACCCAGTCCTCTTTCCTCGCCTTTGTGATCCCCCTCTGCATCCTCTGTGTGTTTTCCCCCAGGTTTCAGCAGGGGTGTCCGCCGCTCTGTTCACTAAACCGGCTGGCATAAGCGCAATCAGCTGGTCCCTGGAATAAACAGTGCAACCATACTGCTGCCCCACTAATGAGACGTGTCCGAATGTAACTATTTCCAGCGCTAAAAACCCAAATAAAACTCTCTCCACCAGCATGTTAGAGAGGGTGCAGCTTCAACGTGTTACCGTGAAAAAAACAATACAACAAATAACACAAGTTAAAAAAGTAAGAAGGAAAAAGTAAGAAAACTAGTTGGAACAGCTGTAACAGGCTGCATGCACGACCAGCGCATGCGCACTTGTTTACCATGTTTAACTGGGAAGACACCCAAAAGATGTCATCTCCAACAATACACCTCTTCAGTGCAGCACTGTCAACAGTGTGCAGATCTTGATGCCAATGTATGCTACATGTCTACCTCCTGTGTATCATCCATATCCCTCTATTCCCTTTATATATGAACCTATCTAAAAGAATCTTTATCTCTAGCAAACTGCCTGCTTCCACCACTAGCCCATTCCATGCATAGAAAACCTGTCCCTCACATAACCTTTAAACTTCTTCCTTCTAGCCTTAAAACTTACCCTCTATTGTTTAACATTTCTAGCCTTGAAAAAAGATTAAGACTGTCTCCCCGTCTATGTGTCTTGTACTTTTTAAAAACATCAGTCAGATCTCCCCTCAACCTCCAATGCTCCAGAGACAACAGCCCAAGTTTGTCCAACCTTTCCTTATAGCTCATACCCTCATCCTTCAGTAAATTACTTCAGTACTCTCTCTCTACATCCTTCCTCTCATGGTGCAACCAGAACTGTACACAATACTCCAAGTGTAGTCTAACTGAAGTTTTAGATAGCTGCAGCGTAACTCCCTTAATTTTATACTCAGCACCCCTACTTCCCAATGAAGGTAAACATTTCATACACCTTCTTTACTACCTTATCTACTTGTGTTGCCACTTTCAATGAGCTATGGACCTAAACCCCAAAATCCCTATGTACCTCAATGCTATTAAGAGGTCTACTGCATACTTTCTCCTTTCGTCTGACATCCCAAAGAGCAACACCCTTTAATCCGTGCAAGTGTAAGCCCATCTACCTCTTCTCTGGCCATACCTATAAATAATCTATTTACCACAAGATTCTTTAATAGTCCTTTACACTGTCCATAACTCCACAATTCTTGGTGTCACTTGCAGATCTACCATATATATTTTCAAGCAACACACATCAAAGTTGCTGGTGAACGCAGCAGGCCAGGCAGCATCCCTGGGAAGAGGTACAGTCGACGTTTCAGGCCGAGACCTTTCGTCAGGACTATATTGCTATTAAGTCATTGCTATGACTTAATTTCATTGCTATGAAAATATATATTTTCATCCAAGTCATTAATATACACTCAGTGGCCACTTTATTAGGTACAGGAGTGGAACCCAGTGTCGTCTTCTGTTGTTGTAGCCCTTCCACTTAGAGGCTTAACATGTTGAGCATTCAGAGATGCTTTTCTGCACACCACTGTTGTAATATTGAGTTATCATTGCCTTCCTTTCAGCTTGAACCAGTCTGGCCATTCTGCTCTGATCTCTTTCATTAACAATGCATTTTTGCCCACAGAACTGCTACTCAGGGGAGTGATCCCACATAATTCTCTGTAAACTCTAGAGAATATTGTGCGTAAAAATCCCAGAAGATCAGTAGTTTCTGAGATACTCAAAACATGCCACCTAGCACCATTCATTTCATGGTCAAAGTCACTTAGATCACATTTCTTCCCCCATTCTGATGCTTGCTCTGAACAAGTGAACCTCTTGACCATGTCTGCATGCTGTTATGCACTGAGTTATTGCCACATGTTTGGTTGATTAGATATTTGCATTAACAAGCAGCAGCCACTGGCTCAGTAGCCACTGAGTGTATACTACAGAGTTACTAGGACCAACCCTTGTGGAACACCACTATATAGAACTCCAGCCAGAATAACACACTGCCACCCCTATACAGTCTTCTAAGGGCAAACCAGTTCTGAATCAAAACTTGCAATTCATCCTGGACTTCATGCATTTTTATCCTTTGAATCAACTTACCATGAAAGCCCTTATGAAATGCCTCACTATTGTCCACCACCTTACCCTCTTCAAGCATCTTTGTTATCACCTCCAAAATCTCAAGCAATTTGTAAAGGCATGACCTGCTCTACACAGTCATGTTGACTGTTCCCCAGAAATCCTATTCCCCAGTAGCCTTTCTAATTGCTTTCTCTACACTTGATGCAAAGCTCACTTACCTATTATACCATGATTATCTCAATTTCCCTTTCAGAACAAAGACACGACATTTGCTACTCGCAAGTCCTCTGCGACCACACCCGCTGATAGTCGAGGACACAAAGATCTTTGTCAAAGCCCCAGCAATCTCCTCCTTGCTTCTTTCAATATTCTGGGGACCCATGACTAGTGGCGTGCTGCAAGGATCAGTGCTGGGTCCACTGTTGTTTGTCATCTACATCAATGATCTGGAGGCTAATGTAATAAAATGAATCAGCTAATTTGCAGACAACACCAAGATTAGATGTGTAGTGGACACGTGTAGATGTGAGGAAGGCTATCAAAACTTGCAGCATGATTTGAACCAGCTGGAAAAATGGGCTGAAAAATGGCAGATGGAATTTGATGCAGACAAGTGCGAGGTGTTGCACTTTAGGAGGACAAACTAGGGTAGAACTTGCACAATGAGCAGTTGGGCACTGAGGAGTGCAGTAAAACAAAGAAATCTGGGAATACAGACTCACAAGTTCCTTGAAAGTGATGTAACAGATTGATAGTGTTGTAAAGAAAGCTTTTGGCACATTGGCTTTCATATATCGAAGTACTGAGTACAAGAGTTGTGATGTTATGTTGAAGTTGTATAAGACAATACAGAGTATTGTGTGCTGTTTTGGTCACCCACATACAGGAAAGATATCAATTAGGTTGAAAGGTTGCAGAGAAAATTTAGAAGGATGTTTCCAGCACTTGAGGACCTGAGTTCTTGGGAAAAACTGCACCTGGTGTCAGACATGGACTTGCCTGACAGCAATCAAGGGCCTTTGCTCCTCATTTATCCCTCCATAATTTGTCCTCCCTCACTTCTTGCAAGATCTAATTTAATATTTACTCATAACCATCTTAGAGCATAATGAGTGGTGGTCACCCACAATTAGTTCTATGAACTGGCTTGGCTCTTGTCCCAAAATTAGGTTCAGTATACTCTCTTCTCGATTTGAATTCTCCAAATAGTGCTTCAAAGACCCTACTGAAAATAATCCCACACCATCTAAGTCTCTTGTATTTAGAAATTTTTCAATCAATACTAGGTAAGTTAAAGACCCTCCACTAATGACACCTCTTGTATCTACAGTACCGTTCCTCCATCTTTTGGTCGCTATTCGGGGGAGGGGGTGGAAATGGGTCCATAGTATAACCCCACAAATGTAATTGCACCTTTCTTATTTTGGAGCTCCACCCAAATTGCCTGTATGGATGAGCCCTCCAAAATGCCCTCTGAATACTACCACATCATTCTCTGTTATCAATAGTGTAACCCCTCCCATCTCTTTCACCCCCCACCCATCATTCCCACGTTTATCAGTCTTCACCTTGCTGTACTTCCTTTCAATCTTATATCATCTTTCTTGTCCTCAACTCAGTTGCTTTGCTATGGTTGCCTGTCATTCCAGTTCAAACACTTCCAAGAAGCACTAGCAAGGATATTGCTTCCTCTCTAGTTCAGATGCAAAGCCATCTTGCTTGTGCAGTTCCCACCAGCCCTAGAAGAGAACTGAATGATCCATAAATCTGAAGCCCTCCCTCCTGCGCCAGCTCCTTAGCCACATAGTGAACTGCACTACATTTCCGTTTCCCACCTTACCAGCACATGGCACAGGGAGTAATTATGAGATTATAACCCTGGAGGTCCTGGTTGACAGAGCAAGCATTTCTTCCTGTGGGAAGTAGGATAGGGAACACTTGACTGCATTGGCACAATACCAAATTAACATATCTAAGTGTAAGTTTTGGGGCATTAAAGAAGCTTATCTGATTATTGCAGACTATAGACAAAATAACATGTCTAACCCAGGTGTAGCCCTTATTCATTTCCCATTCAAAGATCAATTTCCATGTATAGATAATAAAGGAAGAAACACACCCAATGCTGTGAACCCCTAATGCCACTACAATGCAATCCATGAAACCAATTCAGGCAGCTAACAAGGTACATTGGAAATATCATGTCAACATTAACCTAGTAAGATATCGATACGGCATGAAAAAGCAACCGATCAACTTCAGCTTCACACCCTCTGGTCAGAATTAGAATCAAAGAAATTATGAATACCTGTATTCATTAAGTGATTTTTTTGAACATTAATGAAGTGATAAGTGCTAAGATAATGTATTCATCAGCTTGGTTATGATATTTTACCTGAACATCCAACCAAGTTGCAGCATGAGAAAGTTCTATTATAACCTAATATAATCAAATTGATTTAGAGATATCCCGGAGACTAAGTTGCAGGATATCGGAACGGACAGCGAAGTACATAGAGAATGACCTCTTTAAGTACAGGTACTCATTCCTTTATCCGAAATTCTGAAATCCAAAAAGCTCCGAAAACTGAAGTTTTTTTCGCCAACAGCTGACGTCACTCAGGTGTGATGTGGCAGCACTAGCAGAGGCCGCCAGACGTCAGTTGTGGCTCAGTGCTCGTACTGGTTACACGTGCATTTGCTGTTCGCTGATATTTTGTGTCCAATCTAACAGATTAATAGTAAGGACACAAATAGAGGCATTGGTACTGAATAGAGTACTGTTTATCTTTTACTTGTATACAGTTGTAAAATTATAATCACTAGACATGATGGAAAGCTTGGTAAAGTCACTTAAGGATCACAGATTTTCACAGCTAACACACAGGCCAGATACATGCAGGAATGTTTGGTCTTGTAATTGTCTTTGGAGCAGCTGCCGAACTGAGACAGTGTGTAAATACCGTTTTGTTAAAACGTTTTTTCTACATAGTAAGTTAACACAATCAGTTGCCTGTTATTTAGAAAGACTGCAAACAGAAACTCAGACAAAACTGTACAGTCATTACATTGGCAGAGTCACATGATAGATTACCAAAGTAGCATTGGGAAAACTGAAAGTGAACAGAAACCAAGGACAACAGAGCAAAGTAAAAACTTGTCACAAAAATCCCTTTTTAAGAACTACAGATCAGTAACAAAAGGGGACAAGAATTAAATCGAATCAACTTCAGATATATCAGGGAAGACAGACGATAATCAAAAGAACACAGCAAAAACAGACAGGATCAATTAGTGAGTGGAGTTTGAATGCACAGATATTTATGGCAAGCTCTGCTGATGTCCAAACCTATTGTGTAAGTATTTTACAGGAACTTATTAAACCTCAGCTTAATGTGTAGCTTGAGTGTGTCCATATCAAAGAACTGATCATGGTTGGGTATTTGAAATTAATCGTTTCAGAGATTTCTGCTTTCCCTTTCTGATGATACAACCCAAGATTTTACTTACTTTTTTCCACCACATATTTTCACTCATAGCTGCCACAAGTAGCTTAAATTAGCACAGCTTATTTCACCGAGGACGACAGAATGTGTCCTTATCAAATTGGTATGGAACCTATCCCGTTCCTTCTGTATTTAACATACACTCCAAGTTATGTACAATCACAATTAGCTTGGAGTCCTCTAAAGATTAGAGTCTGCTTTGAATGACAAATTAGATATATCTTTCATGCTGTGGAACCAAGAACAATGGAGCAAGGGTTACAAAGAACTCATTAAAAGCAAGTTCATGATGCAAAAATCAAGAAAAAAGGAATGTTGGCTACGTTCTCAGAACTTGCAACTTTTGGATGATTTGAAAATTCCTGCATGGTATTACAATTCTTCTGTCCTATCAAATCTCAATCTGAACTTTGAAATTGGGAATAACTTGTTTACATAATCTGGAGCAGAAGCAGCCTAAAACATTCTTCTTAAAATATGGTGTATGCAAGGAGAAATACAGGTTTTGATACTAAATGTAAAGCAATATGGAACAAAATGTATTGAGGTACAAATCAATCAGGATCTAACTGTAAGGTTAATCAGACTCAAGAGGCTGACTGAACTAAGCCTATTTCTATGCTCTTACCTGGCGATCAAGGTCCAGATAAGCATCATTACCAATTGATGCTGGTGTTTCTTTACTCATGAGCTGTAAGTATAAAATGCAATTGAACTGTAAAAAATACAATAAATTAATCAAACAAGTACAAGTTAAGAAAGCGGCTTAAACTGTTCCCACTTAAAATAAGGGTTAAATTAAATAAACTATTTAATTTCATGGAGCCTTTGTGAGGACATATGTACATACCTTCTCAAACTCTACAAATGGAGAAAAGAATTAAAATAATCAAATTTCTAAATCTTCTCCTCTGACTAAATAATGGATGCAATTATGAACAAGACCCCAAATTTTGTAAACTTAATCAGTTAAGTTTATCAATATACCTATTTGAAAGTTGGCTGATACTTAAATAAGTTTGTCAGCATGAAAAGCTCTACAAACACCAATGAAGCAAATTATAAATTAAGCTGAGTTATAGTGAAAGTGAGAATTAAGTATTTTGCAGAACATCAGAAGTACTTCTTTTTTTTTTTAGTTACAGTGTGATCTCTTAACATTCCCCAAGGATGTGGACATATATGTGTTGTAATACGTAATCCAAAAGTCAATGGTTCAGTTTTCTCACAATTCACAATGAGGTGTCAACTTGAAATTCAAATCACAGAAGTGAAGTTTCAACTTCCATTTTCAAAATGTATTAATGCACTCTGGAAACTACTTAATCAGAGATTTAAAACAAAAGTATTTTAGAGTATAATATTGATTTTTTAAAAATTTGTTCATCAAGAAATCTCTATAAAATGACAAACAAGAAAAAAATCTGCAGATGCTGGAAATCCAAACAACACACACAAAACGCAGGATGAACTCAGCAGGCCAGGCAGCATTTATGGAAAAGAGTATCATCAACGTTTCGGGCCAAAACCCTTCAGCAGGATTGGAGAAAAAAAAGATGAGGAGTAGGTTTAAAAGGTGCAGGAGCGGAGGGAGAAACACAATGTGACAGGTGAAACCGGTGGGGGGGGGGCGGGGGGAGAGAAGCAGGGTGAAGTTAAAAGCCGATAAGTTGATTGGTAAAAACTGGAGAAGGGGGAAATCTAATAGGACAGAAGGTCATGGAAGAAAGAAAGGAGGAGGCAATGGGCAGGCAAGGAGATAAGGTGAGAGAGGGGAAAGGAGATGAAGAATGGTGAAGGGGGCGCAGGGTTGGCAATTACCCGAAGTTTGAGAAATCGATATTAGTTAAGGTGGCCACCTCAATATTCCATCTGTCACAGATAGGATTAATGTTGGAAAAAGTACGTGCTAGTTTATCCTTTGACATATAGGCCCGATGCACTACCTTGAACTGTATCAAGGAATGACGGGCACAAATAGATGAGTTATTAACCAAATGAAAAATTCTACTCCATTGATTATCTGAAAGTGACTCTTGAAATTCAAGTTCCCAAGCACGTTTAATTTTATCATCAGATATCATTTGTAAATTCAATCATTGTTTATAAATTATAGCTTTCAATCCTTTTTGAAGTGGTTTAAGCTGAAAGAGAGCATCTGTCATATTAGGTGGATAAGCAGAAGGGTAATTTGGCAGCAAACCACGTAAGAAATTCCTAATTTGTAAATATCTAAAAAAGTGTACATTAGATAAATCATATTTATCCACTAACTGAGAAAAAGACATTAAACAAATCCCTAAAAACAAATCTGAAAAAGTTGTTATTCCCTTGGTTTTCCAAATTAAAAAGGCCTTATCCAAAATTGATGATTTAAAAATATAATTGAGATGGATATTACTAGAAAGAACAAAATTATTTAACTCAAAAAATCTACGAAATTGAAACCAAATTCTTGATATATGTTTAATAATGTGAATACAATCTTGTCGACTAATCTTAGAAAACAAAAAGGGAAGAGGAGCTCCCAGTAAAGAGGCCAAAGAGAACCCCTTCACTGAGTTTTCCTCCAAATCCAACTATGAAGGACATTCAGGTATGTCTGAGTAATGAATCCAAAAAGTAATGTATTGAATATTAATTGCCCAATAACACATTCTAAAATTTGGCAAAGCCATACCACCATCCTTTTTAAATTTTTGCAATAAGGGTTTACTCAATCTAGGATTTTTATTATTCCAAATATAAGATAAGATTATCGAGGCTATTCTGTCAAAAAACATTTTAGGAACAAAGGAAGGAACTGCCTGAAATATATATAAGAATTTCAGTAGAACTATCATTTTAATAGCATTAATTCAACCTATTAATGATAATGTCATAAGTGACCATTTAGAAAGCATTTGTTGGGCGTAATCAATTAATGGGAGAAAATTATATTTACAGAGGTCCTTAAAATTTTTAGTAATTTTAATACCAAGATAAGTAAAGTAATTTTAAGCAATACTAAAAGGTACTTGATGATTTTGATCCAAGTAATGGGAAATAACTCACTTTTATGTAAATTTAATTGATATCCAGAAAAACCACTAAATTCAGAAAATGTAGGTAACATAGAAGGAATAGATTTCCTAGGATCTGAAATATAAGCTAACAGGTCACTTGCATACAACGAAACCTTGTGTACTTTGTCCCCTCTCTTAATACCCTGAACAGTATTAGAATCTCTAAGAGCAATAGCAAGGGGTTCTAAAGCGAAGTTAAATAATAAAGGGCTAAGAGGGCATCCCTGCCTAGTACCCCTGTATAATCTAAATTAAGGAGATTTTTGATTATTAATCATAACCACAGCCATAGGGGCGTGATAGATCAATTTGATCCAGGAAATAAATCCCGGACCAAAATTAAATCTTTCCAAAACCTCAAATAAGTAAAACCACTCCACCCTATCAAAAACTTTCTCTGCATCAAGAGAAACAACACATTCAGATTCTTTAGATGGAGAAGACTGAATAATGTTTAATAATCTTTGAATGTTAAAATGTGAATATCTATTTTTAATAAATCCAGTTTGATCATTGGAAATAACACTAGGTAAAATAATCTCAAGTCTATTAGCCAAGATCTTAGAAAGAATTTTAAAATCCACATTCAGTAGGGAGATTGGTCTATAGGAAATGCATTCAGGTAAATCTTTATCTTTTTTAGGAATTAATGAGATTGATGCTTCATAAAAAGTTTTCAGGAGAATCCCAGAGGATATAGAGTCAGTGAAAATTTGACATAAATGAGGGGTTAGTATTTCAGTGAAAGTCTTATAAAATTCCACTGTATATCCATCCGGTCCCGGAGCCTTACCTGGCTGGGAAGAGGATATAGCCCTTGCTATTTCCTCTTGTTGTAATAGGTGCATCTAATTTATTCATATCTTGAATAGAAATTTTAGGTATATTCAATTTTTGCAAAAATCTATTCATAAAAGTAATATTGTCTGAAAGTCCAGATTTATAAAGATTAGAAATCCATAAATACCTTATTAATTTCATAAGGATCTACCGTTTCAGTTCTATCAGGTCTTCATATTTTCAGGATCTGTCTTCTAGCCATATTTGCTTTTAATTGACTAGCCAATAATTTGCTTGACCTGTCTCCATGTACATAAAATTGACTTTTAGACTTAAGAAGTTGCTGCTCAATGGGAAAAGTCAAAAGCAAATCATGCTGTGTTTGGAGTTCCACCCTTTCCTTAAAGAGATCTTCACTAGGCATTACTGAATAAACTTTATCTATTTCTTTAATCCTACTAGTAATCACTAAAAATTCCACCTTGGTTTTTCTTCTTAAACTTACTGAATATGAAATTATCTGTCCCCAGGAAAAGATTTCACTGTATCCCAAATAACCAAATTTGACAGTCCCTCAGTTGTATTTAATTCAAAAAATAGAGAAATTTGCTCTATAATAAAATTTACAAAGGTTGAACCTTGTAGCAATGAAACATTAAATCTCCACTGAGGTAACTTCAGAATATCAGAAAACTTCAAAGTTAGTTTCATAGGTGCATGATCTGACAACGCAATCATATCATACGCACAATCTGCAACAGAGGGCACCAATCGCATGTCCAGCAAAAAATAATCAATTCTTGAATACTTATGGTATACATGTGGGGAAAAAAAAGAAAAATCTTTTTCTTTAGGATGTCTAAAACACCAAATATCCACCAAACCGTATTCTAATATAAAAGAGTTAATACAAGTCGCACCTTTATTAGGAAGCGATGGATTGGTGGACGATCTGTCAATCGACGGATTGAGACAGCAGTTAAAGTCACCGCCCATAATCAACTTATATTCATTTAAATGCGGCACACAGAAAATAGCTTCTTAAAAAATTCAGGGCTATCTATATTAGGTGCATAGACACACACCAAAGCCACCTTTTGACCACATAACAGATCAGTAACAATTAAATATCTTCCAATTAAATCAGTAACAGTGTTAAAATGAACAAAAGGGATTTTAGAATTAATAAAAATAGATACCCCTTTTATTTACTGGCATAATTTTACATATTACTATTTAACTATTTATGGTTCTATTACTATTTATTATTTATGGTGCAACTGTAACGAAAACCAATTTCCCCCGGGATCAATAAAGTATGACTATGACTATTTTACTTACTGATAAAGAATGAAATAAGGGTCCCTTCCAAAATTTTTAAAAACTCATATGTTTTGGTCTTGTATAAAGCTAGATAATTTTTGGAGAGATGTTTTTAAAACACTATCAAAAGTCTTGGATCTGGATCTACAACCTAATTTACTTACAGCAATCTTTGGGATTATCCCATCGGAAGCAGGAAATATTCCTGTTTCCGCTCAACATATGATAGCCTTCTCAATTTTATTGGCTAGGAGAGCCATTTTATTGAAGTGGAAGGATTCTAATTCACCTACTGTCTTTTTTTGGCTTTCGTCCATTATGTCTTGTTTAAATTTAGAGAAAATAAGTCGGACATTTGATACATCCTTTAAACTTGAGCAAATCTGGTGACCTTTTATTAATTATTTTCATTTGATTTGATTTATTACTCTTCCAATTACTTTTTTTTTCCAAGTTTTAAACTTGATCAGAAAGTCATATCCTCAGAATGGACTGCCCAGTCCCCTTTTTTCCCCCCCTTTTTTCTTATAGTGTAGTGAGGATTTTTTTTCTTCTCATTTTAAAAATTTAAAGTTTTTTTTCTCTCTATGAATTGATAAGAGGAGAATTAGTTGTCTTTTTTTTATTATATATTGCATATTTGCTTAATACTATGTATGATTTTGATAATGTCTATTTCACTTTCTGTTTGCATTGTTATCGATATATATATTTGAGATAATTCTCCTCTTGTTTGTATACATGCTCTTTCCAAATCAATAAAAAGATTAATAAAGAAAGAGAAATCGATATTCATGCCATCAGGTTGGAGGCTACCCAGACCAAATATAAGACATTATTCCTCCAAACTGAATGTGGCCTCATCACAACAGTAGAGGAGGCCATGGATTGACATATCAGTATGGGAATAGGAAGTGGAATTAAAAAGAGTGGCCACTGGGAGATACCACTTCTTCTCGCAAACAGAACATAGGTGCTCAGCGAAGTGGTTTCCCAATCTACATCGGATCTCACTGATAAACAGGAGGCCACACCAGGAGAACTGAACTTAGTATATGACTCCAACAGACTCACAGGTGAAGTATTGGCTCACCTGGAGGACTGCTTGGGGCTCTGAATGGTAGTGAGGGAGGTGGTGTAGGGGCAGGTGTACCACTTGCTCTGCTTACAAAGATAAGTACCAGGAGGGAGGTCAGTGGGAAGGGATGGATGCACAAGGGAGTCACACAAGGAGCAATCCATGCAGAAAGCTGGGGGAGGAGGGGAGAAGGGGAGAGAAAAAGATGCACTTGGTGGTGGGACCCCTTTGTAGACGGAAGAAATTCTGGAGAATTATGTGCTGGATGTGGAGCTGATGGGGTGGGAGGCAAGGACAAGAGGAACCCTATCCTTAGTAGGGTGGCAGAAGGATGGGGTGAGAGCAGACGTGAGTGAAATGGAAGAGACGCGGTTGAAGGCAGCGTTGATAGAGGAAGGGAAGCGCCTTTCTTTGAAAAAGGAGGACATCACCTTTGTTCTGGAATGAAAAGACATCCTGAGACCAGATGTAACACAGACAAAATTGAGAGAAGGGGATGGTGTTTTTACAAGTAACAGGGTGGGAAGAGATACAGTCCAAGTAGCTGTGAGAGACTGTGGGTTTATAATAGACATCAGTAGATAAGCTGTCTCCATAGACAGAGACAAAGAGATCAAGAAAGGGGAGGGAGATGTCAAAAAATGGACCAGCTAAATATGAGGGCAGGGTGGAAGCTGGAGGCAAAGTTGATGAATTCGACAAGCTCTGCATGGGTGCAGGAAGCAGCACCAATGTAGCATAGGAAAAGTGGGGGATGGACACCAGTGTAGGCTTGGAATATAGACTGTTCCACGTAGCCAACAAAAAGGCAGGCATAGCTGGGACCCACGTGTGTGCCCATGGCTACAACTTTTGTTTGAAGGAAGTGGGATGAGCCAAAGGAGAAATTATTAAGAGTGAGAACAAGTTCCACCATACAGAGGACAGTGGTGGTAGAGGGGAACAGGTTGGGTCTGTTATCGAGAAAGAAGCAGAGAGCTTTATGACCCTCCTGATGGGGGATAGAGGTGCATAGGGACAGGATATCCATAGTGAAAATCAGATGATGGGGGCCAGGGAACTTGAAATCATTGAAAAGATCCAGAGTGCGTTAAGTGTCAAGGATGTAGGTAGGAAGGGACTGAACTAGAGGGGATAAAACAGAGTATGCAAATATGATTTCAGTGGGGCAGGAACAAGCTGAAACAATGGGTCTACCTGGACAAGCAGGTTTGTGGATCTTGGGTAGGAGGTAGAAACAGGATGTGTGGTGTGTGGGAACTATGAGGTTGGTGGCAGTGGGTGGGAAATCCCCAGAGCTAATAAGGTCAGTGATGGTGTGGGAGAGTATGGCCTGGTGCTCCTTAGTGGGGTCCTGTTCGAGGGGTAAGTAAGAGGAGGTGTTAAGAGTTGTCACTGGGCCTCAGCAAGGTGGAGGTCAGTACGCTAGATTACTATAGAACCCCTCCCCCCTTATCTGCAGGTTTAATGGTGAGGTTCAGATTAGTACAGATGGAGGGGAGAGCAGAGCATTTGGAAGAGGTGAGGTTGGAATTGGAGAGAGGAGTGTTGAAGTTGAGACAGTTGATGTCCCATTGTTGGCAAAAAAAAAAGATCCAGAGCAGGCAGAAGACCAAAGCAGAGTGTCCAGGAAGAGGAGGACAGTTGAAGGTGGGAGAAGGGGTCAGCGGTGCGAAGTGGAGAGTCCTTGCAAAAGAAGTAGGCTCAGAGACAGAGGCGGCAGAAGAAGAGCTCAGCATCACGGCGGGTGCAGAACTCACTGAGGTGTGGGCACAGGGGTACAAAAGTGAGGCCCTTACTGAGGTCAGAACGTTCTGCCTCAGAGAGGGGAAGTTCAGAGGGAATGGTGAAGACCCGGCATGAGCTGGGATCTCTATAAAATGAGGTCTTTTCAGAGTGTATCTTTCCTTTTATAAATATTAAACAGTCAATTTTTTGTGTAAAATGTAATTAATATTTAGTGCCTTTAGAATACAAAACCTCATTAGGTGTTTCACTAATTTAGAAAAGTCGTGAGATCTCAAAAAGAAGAAAAAGGTAGGAAGTTTGATGGAGAAGGGCAGTACGGGCTTATGCAACTAAAGGCACAGCTGCCAAATGGCAGAGTAAAGTGAAAGAAGTGCACAAACGTACAATAAATCAGAATCAAAATGTCCAAAATGTTCTAGATGGGGCTAAAGGTGCTGCATCACAGAAGATTAAGGAAATGGGGTCTAAATTTAAGCAAATGTAAAGTCATGAAATCTGAAACTCAGCAGCCTGTATGGGATAAATAGTTTTAACTGAGATGATACATACAGGGTGAAAGGTAGAAAAATGGTCAGTAATGTAATGAAATAACTAAAATGGAAACAAAGATGCTTACCCAAGTTCTCATGAAAAGTTATTGACATGTCAGTTTTTGTTTCTCTTTCCCAAACCATTGCCTGGTTTTGTTTCAAATTTCCAAAACCACAGTATTTTGTATTTGCATTAAAGTAATTGACTGATGTGATAATGGCACCTAAGATAGATGCAGTGGAAGATAAAGGAGGCAAGAAATACCAAGAGTAAGGTAGGGCAATCTCCGTAATAGAAATATACAAACAGAAGCTAAACTCTACTGAAGATGATTTAGAGACTGCAAAGTCTGGATTTTACATTTGAATGGAAAGTGGTTCTGTGCAAAGGGGTGTGTTGCCAATAACAAAGAAGAAAATGGCATGGAGAAGGAAGGAAAAGAAACACAAAGCTAGGAATTATATTGCCATGATGGAAGAGTTAATAGGAGAAACAAGTTACACCAGTCCATTGATTAATGCAAGAGAAACTTCATGGAGGGAATACTGTGGTTTGACTGGGTTAAGTGTAGAGAAGAAAGTGAGAAATTTTGTACTAGACTTTATTTTTGCTTGGGATTTTGGTTGAAGTATTTTGATCACACAAGCAGAGACTTAAATAGGAAGTTACAATACAGCTAGGTATGGATCTATGAGGTGCTAATATACGTTCAAGGACAGAAAGAAGAGACTAGAAATAAAACTGAAGTTTGCAAGGCCAGAAGAGTCTGGGGAGTTTTGATAATATGGACAGTTTTAAAAGTCAGGATTTGGTTCCCAAGAGGAGATCACAATATACAATTAGTACAGTGATCAAGTTAAATATTTTCAGATCTTCAGTTGAAAGTACATTTTCAGCTTTTTAAGGACAACATTGAGTCTATAGCCAAAAATTTCCTCTGATAGTATTTAAATTCAATCGCCTTCAACACAACAAAAAGGAGTGTAGCATAGCAATAGAAAGTATTTTAAAAGTAGGTGACATGCAAGTACAACATACCTCCTGAATGGCTGCCATGACAACATGCTGAACAGATTCTTCCATCATCATGATTGTTTGTATTTGTTCTGAAAAAACATTGAATTTGTGCTGTTTAACTGGATGTAATCATGATATACAATTATATGTTATAAGTAACCAAACTTTTCCTCATGTATTGAGTCTAATGAATCAGTGAATATCTACAATCATGCGCTTGAACAATTTTTTGGTGTAAGAAAGAATATGAAGAAAAATGCCCCTTTTGAAGACAGTTCATTAGATTTTAAAAAACTAATTTCCTGTATTTTTGAATTGGTAACTTTCAATCTTAAACAACCTTTCATGAGACAGCCTAGCAAATACAAAATTCAAGATGTTTTCAACTTTTTCTGTGCTAGGCATGATATGTATCTTGAAAATGGTGACAGATGCGACACATAATGGTGATAAAAGGAAAACAAAGTTTTTCATGCAGCATGAAAATCTAAACAAAAATGCTGGAAATACTGAGCAGATTTGGCAGCATCTGTTGGGAAAAGAAACAGTAACATTTCAGGTCAAAGACACTTCATCAGAACAGAGGATCTTCAACTGCTGCAGCATTTTCCTTTGGTGTATACAGATTATCAGGATATCAAGGACCCCGAGAACCTGCTAGTTTCAGACTCCAAGTTAAAACCTACAAAGTAGGCTGATGCACTTAAGCTATACTGAGAATGTCCCAATGGTCCATTAGAATAAGTATTAGAGCAGAACTCCAGTAACTCTGAAATCTGTTATTATTGGGTGGATTTTGCACATTTTCCCTGTGGTAACAAGTTTCCACCGGGTGCTCTG
Source organism: Mobula birostris (assembly GCF_030028105.1). Classification (NCBI taxonomy): domain Eukaryota; kingdom Metazoa; phylum Chordata; class Chondrichthyes; order Myliobatiformes; family Myliobatidae; genus Mobula; species Mobula birostris. Next base: position 157,509,310 of record NC_092373.1, read on the forward strand.
GTTTCCTCACACATCCTATAGATGTGCTGATGGGTTAACTGGCTTTTGGAAATTGCCTCTAGTGTAAGCAGATGGCAGGAGAACTGGGGAGAGATGATGAGCATCAAAACAGAATAGATTACACTGAAATGAGTGGGGTAACAAGAGTGCACTAACAGCCAACATCCACTTGATCACTGAATGGCTTCCTTCTATGTCATAACAAAAATGAGAGCATGAGAACTATTTCACTTGCCTTTAATTAGCTGCACGTTTCATTCAATATTCTAATATTCTGGTGAAAAGCCCTCCATCAGCAGTAATTTTCATAATAATGCACGTAAATGGCTAATAACCTAATTGGTAATTAGCCATTTACCTGTATTATTATGAAAATTACCGCAGCATAAAATATCATATTTGACCAATTCCAGCAGCACTGAGGACGTAAGTCAAAGAAAAGGTACTGTTGCTTAAAATTAGCTGATGGGGAAATTATGTATGAATTATGTAATTTCACATAAAGAGGTTTTCAGCCCATTGTGCTTGCTTTCTTCAAGCAATTCATACATCTCATTCCCCTGCCTTCTTCCTCTATGCTTTAACTTTTTTGGCTGATAGCTATACTTACTCATTTCAAACTCTTATCTATCAGTTTCCCCAAATTCTTTCCTTTGATCCTCTTCAGTTTATGAGCTGCTGATAAACTATATCTTTAAGATTTAGTTTGTTTCGCTTTAATGATGACAGCAAATAAGCAATGATAATCCTCATAATCAATGATCAATCAACAGAAAATCTTGAGGAGATAAGGCTTGCTGTTTGAAGTACAGATATAGCTGCACCATATGCTGCAACCAAAAGTAGGCATGTTATGTGAGATGCATTATGGCACTACATTCTTAATTGCTGGGAGCAACATGGACCTAGAGCTAACCAATTGCCAGTTAATCAAAGATCCAAATGTAGTAAAGGCCTAATGGTGGTAACGCAGCCATGTGTGACTTGCAAGTTGATATGATCGATACATAAAGATAAGACACAAGAGTTTGTTTCTGCAATATTTCTTGATAAATACAACTGTCTTAAACAGGCCTTTAGCTTGATGACATGATTAGCCAAAGTAGCCAAAACACTAAAAAATGCTATCTAGATTTTTAATCAGCTCTCTCATTCCCATATTCAGAAATTTTCTCATTACAAGTTCTTATTCCTTATTCATTCTCATCCTGTTTGCTGTCCCCATCTCCCTTATGTGTCCTTCAATTATCAATTCCATGTTCTTCTTTGAAAACTGAGCCAAAATACTTAACTGGTAAGACTGCCGTTTCTCAACTTACAAAAGAAATTTCTTTTCATATCTTAAGTGGCCCAACTCATCCTTAGTTTTATTCATATATTTACAAAGCCCTTCACTATGTCCCAAAGACTTGTTGTCTTAGTACCTTCTTTATACATTTCCTACATATAGCTTATTCTTTTACATTGTTCATTTTAAACATTTTCATCTAAATAAAAAATACCAACAGTCAACATGGATTTATGCATGGAAGGTCATGTTTGACAAATCTTATTGAAATTTTTTATGAGGTTACTAAGAAAGTTGACGAGGGTAAAACGGTGGATATTGTCTATATGGACTTCGGTGAGGCCTTTGACAAGGTTCCACACGGAAGGCTAGTTAGGAAGGTTCAATCATTAGGCATTAATATGGAAGTAGTAAAATGGATTCAGCAGTGGCTAGATGGGAGACGACAGAGAGTAGTGGTGGATAACCGTGTGTCAGATTGAAGGACGGTGTGTAGCGGTGTGCCTCAAGGATCTGTACCAGTGTGCCTCAAGGATCTGTACCGGGTCCAATGTTGTTCATAATATATATTCATGATCTGGATGATGGGGTGGTAAATTGGATTAGTAAGTGTGCAGATGATACTAAGATAGGTGGTGTTGTGGATGATGAGGTAGGTTTTCAAAACATGCAGAGAGATTTAGGACAGTTAGAAGAGTGGGCTGAAAGATGGCAGATGGAGTTTAATGCTGAAACATGTGAGGTGCTACATTTTGGTAGAACTAATCAAAACAGGACATACATGGTAAATGGTAGGGCATTAAAGAATGCTTTAGAACAGAGGGATCTAGGAATAATGGTGCATAGTTCCCTGAAGATGGATCTCATGTGGATAGGGTGGTGAAGGAAGCTTTTGGTTTGCTGGCCTTTATTAATCAGAGCATTGAGTATAGGAATTGGGATGTAATGCTGAATTTGTATAAGGTATTGGTAAGGCCAAATCTGGAGTATTGTGTACAGTTCTGGTCACTGAATTATAGGAAAGACGTCAATAAAATTGAAAGAGTACAGAGGAGGTTTACTAAAATGTTGCCTGGGTTTCATCTCCTAAGTTACAGGGACAGGTTGAACAAGTTAGGTCTTTATTCTTTAGAACGTAGAAGGTTAAGGGGGGACTTGATAGAGGTATTTAAAATTATGAGGGGGATAGATAGAGTTGAGATGGATAGGCTTTTTCCATTGAGAGTAGGGTTGATTCAAACAAGAGGACATGAGTTGAGAGTTAAAGGGCAAAAGTTTAGGGGTAACATGAGGGGGAACTTCTTTACTCAGAGAGTGGTAGCTGTGTGGAATGAGCTTCCAGCAGAAGTGGTTGAGGCAGGTTCTATGTTGTCGTTTAAAGTTAAATTGGATAGATATATGGACAGGAAAGTTATGGAGGATTATGGGCTGAGTGCAGGTCAGTGAGAATAGGATAGGGTAAGAGTTCAGCATGGTCTGAAAGGGCCGAGATGGCCTGTTTCCGTGCTGTAATTGTTATATGGTTATAGTCTACTGCAATCTAAAGGAAGCACTTACACTAATAGGACATCATCATATCCTCAGGACATCCTAAAATATTTCACATTCAAAGTTTATTGCTGTGCAAGCACTGTAGCTAAACACAATGGCCAATCTGCACTTAGAAAGGTCACTCAAGCATGATATTAAATTGTAATCTTGTGATTGTTACCTTGTTTCTGCTCACAGTTTACAGCACAGCCAAGAATGAGTTGTAACATTCGTCCAAGTTCTGCTGCATCTGAGTGTTCTCCAATCAAATTAACATCTGGCAGAGGGAAATCAGTAATTTGTTGTCCCAGCACCTATTAAAAAAAATTAAGACAAAATTTAACATCATTTATGTCTACTGGTATAAATTCCTACTGGCACTTGGGATAACATTAGAATTAAAAACACACTACAGAATGCAATCAATGTGAAACAATACTATAGTGTTTGTCTTAAACATGTTTCCAGAAGAGAAATATATTGGAAAACAAATTAAATAGTTTTACTTATTTTTCCATTTAAATCGTTCTGGTCATTTGTAACTCTGTTGAAATGTGTACAGTGCGCTCATTAAGATGTCCAGGATCAATTTCAGACTGAAGGTATTTCCTTAAATTACCCAGCGAAAATCCAAATATAACATCCAAATATGCAACATTTGTATTTTATTTATAAGTATTTCAATTCTCACGATCTCTGGAGAAAATAATTCTTCAAAATTCCCAAGAATTGGGCTGTCCTCGGTTTGGGTTTGTGAGCAGTACACATGTACAAGCATCACATAAGATCATAAGGCGGCCATCTGGTCCATCATGCCTGCTCCACCATTCAATAAAATCATGGCTCATCTGACCGTGAACTCAGCTCCACCTACCTGCCTTTTCCTCATAATCCTCAAATCCTCTGCTATGCAAAAACTTATCTAACTATATTTTAAATATATTTAATCAGGTTGCCTCTAATGGTTCCTTGGGCAGAGAATTCCAGATTCACTACTCTCTGGGAAAAGCGGTTTCATCTCATCTCTTCCTTCAATCTATTCCGGCCTCTATCATTTCTACCCCTTTCATAATTTGATGTTTCTATAAGTTCCCCTACCATTCTTCTGAATTCCATCGAATATAGTCCCAGGTAACTGGAATCAACCCAGTGAACCGCCTCCAAAGCCAGTATATCTTGCCTCAAATAAGGAGACCAGTACTGCAGACAGGTGCAGTTCACCAGTACCCTGTACAGTTACGGTATTACCACCCAGTTCTTAAATTCAGTCCATTTAGCAATAAAGGCCAACATTCCATTCGCCTTCCTGATAACATGATGCGCCTGCAAACCAACCTTTTACGATGCATGCCCAAGTCCCTCTATACAACTGCATGCTGCAATCTTTCACATTTTAAATAATAATCTGATCTTCTACTTGTCCTTCCAAAGTGGATTAGCTCGCATTAACCAGCATTGTACTCCCTCTGCCATACCTTTTCCTACCCATTTAACCTATATACCGTACATAAATCTGCAGACTCTCTGCATTTCCACTCAACCTAGTGTCATAAGAAAACTTAGATATGCTGCACTCAGCCCAGCTCAGACCTCTCGGCTCACCAAAGACTGTCAATCAGAGAAACACCCATTTATCCCAAATCTTTGCCTTCTATTGCCTAACTAATCCTTTACCTCCAACTCCATGCATCATTTTCTTATGGATGTCTTTTATGCAGCACCTTATTGAATACCTTCTGGAAATTCAAGTATACTATATGCACCTGTTCTTCTCTATCTACAGTGCCCATTATATCCTCAAAGAACTCCAGTAAGTTTGTGAAACAGGACCTGCCCCTCGTGAATACATGCTGTGTCGGCCTGATGGACCATTTCTATCCATACGTCTCATTATTTCTTCCTTAATGATAACTTCAAGCATTTTCCTGACTATAGCTGTAAAGCTGTCTGGCTTATCATTACCCATCTTTTGCCGTGAACATCCATTGTTCACGGCCGTTTCACGGCCCATTTACACCTTCCTAATTTCTTATTTTAATTCTTTCCAGCGTCCTTTACATATGCATATGTTGGACTTAATCCAACAAATTATTTTTTTTTTCCTTTTCCACTAAATTTACGAAGTCTCTTGCTACAATCTGCTGGAAGAACTCAGCAAGCCGGGCAACATCTGTAGGGTGGGGAGGCAAGAATTGTCAACATTCTGGGTCCAGATCCCTGTAGATGATACAGGATTGCCACCCGAGACATTAACAATTCCCCTCTTCCCACTAATGTCGCTATCAGGTGTAGATTCACTCAAAAGCAACTGCTCCTAATCTGCTCGCCACAGTTCCAGCCTACTATTATTATAATCCAGTTTCCTCCAAAAATGGAACCCCTGCCCCCACCCCATAGGTACAGTCTTATCTTTATCCATAATTATCTTAACATTAAAGAGTTATGATCACTTTCCTTACGTGCTCAGCCAAAATTTTGATCACTGATCAGGCTCACTTCCCAGTGCAAATTCTAGGATGGTCCCTTTCTAAAAGGCCATTACTAATCCCTCCAACTACTGACAAAAATGGCAAGGAACAACCTTGCTTTGTCTGCTCAGCCTCACTGTGCAGAGGAGTCTCCTTTGTCAAAGCCTCTGAACTTTGAACTCAAGAGCACTTTAGCCTCAGAAACAGCCTCTCTCAAAGTGGCTACTCCAATACAGCTGCTACTACCTCAGAGAAACAATCATATACCTCATGTTTCCATCATTCTTGCTCACTGGTCAAACAGGTACTGTTGATCCTTGTTCTATCATAGTAGAAAACTTCACCACATGGTAAAAGACAACTTATCTCAGAAGTAATTTTGTTCAATCAGATCAAATCTATTATACTTACCAAAAGGTTTTTGTTATATTAAATGTAAAGAAAACACTAAACTTTGTTATCTTATCTTAAAATCAAAGTTGGTTCTTGAGGGAAAACATGAATTCAATTGGCAAAGTAATATGTAAAAAGTTAATTCTGTAAAACTAATTTTGGTTTCTATTTCTGAGTTTTGGGCCCCCATTGACAAAACTGAGGAAGGGTTTCGGCCTAAAACGCCGACAATACTCTTTTCCATAGATGCTGCCTGGCCTGCTGAGTTCGTTCCAGCGTTCTGTGTGTACTTATTGTCCCTCCTAGGTTTCCTGACAGTAACATGGAGACGCAGTGAGACAGGCAGATTACAAAGAATAACAAGGACTTCATCTCATAAACTGCAGTGGATTAAAAAAAAAACTACTTTCTGCAATAGAAAAATATGTATCTGCCTGGGCAGTGACATCAACACTAAATTGTTTAAAACTACAGATCCTGATTTTCAAATACATATGTAAACATAAGTCATAATCATATGGAAATTGCAATAAAAAACACACAGTAGATTGTCGACATGGGCATCTAAATAGAGTGCACAGAACTGTAATCCATTTAAAATGATGGAAGGTTATTTAGGCTTTCTTTGGTACTTGATTATATAATGAGGGGAACATCCAGCATTTATTTACTTCCATACTGTATGATACATATAGACTGCAAACTTAAAAACAGCAACTGTTGCTATGGTAGGCTGAAGATTCAGTTCACATAGCATCAACAACCTCACTGATGACTGGAAAAAATAGGGTGGAAGAGGTCATATGGTGCTCTAATCGCAGAAGATCTCAGAAAACAGCATAACCAGATAGCTACAAGCTTAGTGACATCCATCCATTATAAATAGTTTCACTCTGCAAATAACAAGACTGGAATAAAAATTCACTAATACACATACCAAAGGACATTTGAAATTTTAGATCCCTCTTACATTATAGCTAGCCATTTTCTACAGATTATAGAATCTCACAATTTAAACTTTCTATTTATAGTGTTCATTCTTAAACTTTATTAATGAGAAGCAAATCACCTCACCTCATGATAATAATCCAGAATCCCTTTCAAAATTTTCTTCAAATTGCTAACCTGTAAAGAAAAGTTTCAATATGCTATAACAAAGAAGAATGATATATTAACACTTCAAGCTTCATAAGCAATTCTCTTTTTGTACAGGTGGGGGCCAGCAAAGTGGAGAAACAAATCTGGACTGACCACAATATCAAATACATATGGATATGGGCAAAAGGAGGGAGGGAGATTGAAAATCTGACTGAGTGGTGCTTTAACAACAACCTCTTGCCCAATGTCAGCAAGACCAAGGAGCTAATAATTGACTTCAGGAGGAAGAAACCAGAAGTCCATGAGCCAGTCCTCATCGGAGGATCAGAGTTAGAGAGGGTCAGCAACTTTAAATTCCTTAGTGTTATGATTTCAGAGGACCTGTCCTGGGCCCAGCATGTAAGTGAAATTACAAAGAAAGCATCGCAGTGCTCCACTTCCTCAGGAGTTTGCAAAAATTTGGCATGACAACTAAAACCTTGACAAACTTCTATGGATGTGTGGTGGAGAGTATATTGACTGGCTGCATCACAGTCTGGTATGGAAATACCAATGCTCTTGAATGGAAAATCTTACAAAAATAGTGGATAAGGCCCAGTACATCACAGGTAAAGCCCTCTCCCACCATCTACATGAAAAGCAGAAAAGCAGCATTCATCATTAGAGACCCCCACCAACAAGGACGTGCTCTCTTTTCGCTGCCATGAGGAAGGTAGTACAGAATCATCAGGACTCACACCACAAGGTTCAGGAATAGTTATTACCCCTCAACTATCAATTTCTTGAACCAAAGGGGATAACTACTCAACTTCACCTCACCATTGAAATGTTCCCACAACCAATGGATTCACTTTCAAGGACTCTTCATCTCATGTTCTCGATATACAGTCAGCCCTCCTTATCCACGAGGGATGGTTCGGGACCCCTCATGGATACCAAAAAAACGCGGATGCTCAAGTTCCTTATTCAACCTGTCTATAAGTGTGGTGGACCTTAGGACCCAGCGGAACCACGGACCTTAATTAACTTGCCTAAGTGCGGTGGGCATTAGGACCCGACAGCGGAGCTCTGAATCCGCAGTGTTTCTGTTCACGAAAATAATCACAATTGAAAATAAAGTGGAAATAATAAAGTGATCGGAAAGAGGTGAAACGCCATCGGTCATTGGAAAAGTGTTAGGCTACAGTCAGTCAACAATCGGAACAATTTTAAAGGATAAAATCAAGTGGAAATAATAAAGTGATCGGAAAGAGATGAAACGCCATCGGTCATTGGAAAAGTGTTAGGCTACAGTCAGTCAACAATCGGAACAATTTTAAAGGATAAAATGAGAAAATCCCTGCCCCGATGAAAGCTACAATTATTACTAAGCAACGCAGTGGTTTAATTACTGAGTTTTGGGGTTTTGGGTTTTTGATCCTCCACATCAACCCGGCAGGGATGGACTGCGCGCTCGGGAGCGACCTGTCACTGGATTGAATTCGGGAATCTCCATTCCCGAGCCCAGCGCTGAAACATACGTTTCTTAAGTGCTTTTATATGCATAGAAAGGTAAAATATATACTATACACTAAGACAAACGTTTGACTGACTCTAAATAATACCGGATGTACCTGTTCCAACTTACTTAGTAAAAGAACTTATGGTTTTTTTTCGATCCCGATCCACGATAACCTATGCACATCCTCCCGTACACTTTAAATCATCTCTAGATTACTTATCGTACCTAATACAATGTAAACGCTATGTAAAATAGTTGTTATACTGCATTGTTTAGGGAATAATGACAAGAAAAAAAGTCTGTACATGTTCGAACAAGTGCTGGAAGAGCACTTCCGGGTTTTCTCGATTCGCAGTTGGTTGAATTCGCGCATGCGGAACTCGCAGATAAGGAGGGCCGACAGTATATTGCTTATTTATTAATTATTATTTCTTTTTTAATTTGCATAGTTTGTGTCTTTTGCACACTTAATGCACGCCCAAGTTGGTGCGGTCTTTATCACTGATTCTATTATGTTTATTATTCTGTGATCTGTCTCGGAGCCAATGTTAGGCAGTCTTTAAAGAGAGTGAACCCTTGTAAGGCAGAAGGTCCTGATGGGGTACTGCTAAGGCTCTGAAAACGTGTGCCAACCAACTGGCAGGAGTATTCAAGGGCATTTTTAACCTCTCACTGCTCTGGGCAGAAGTTCCCACTTGCTTCAAAAAGGCAACAATTATACCAGTGCCTAAGAAGAATAATGTGAGCTGCCTTAATGACTATCACCTGGCAGCACTCACATCTACAGTGACTAAATGCTTTGAGAGGTTGGTCATGACTAGATTGAACTCCTGTCTCAGCAAGGACCTGGACCCAATGCAATTTGCCAATCGCCACAATAGGTCAACAGAAGATGTAAACTCAATGGCTCTTCACACAGCTTTAGACCACCTGGACAACACAAACACCTACGTCAGGATGCTGTTCATTGACTATAGCTCAGCATTTAATATCATCATTCCCACAATCCTGACTGAGAAGTTACAGAACCTGGGCCTCTGTACCTCCCTCTGCAATTGGATCCTTGACTTTCTAACTGGAAGACCACAATCCGTGCGGATATGGTGATAGCATCTTCTTCTCACTGACGATCAACAGTGATGCACCTTAGAGGTGTGTGCTTAGCCCACTGCTCTACTCTCTATATACACATGACCCTGTGGCTAGGCATGACTCAAATACCATCTATAAATTAGCTGATAATACAAACATTGTTGGTAGAACCTCAGATGGTGACGAGAGGGCATACAGAAGCGAGATATGCCAACTAGTGGAGTGGTGCCTGGCACTCAACGTCAGTAAGATGAAAAAGCTGATTGTGGTCTTCAGGAAGGGTAAGACGAAAGAACACATACCAATCCTCGTAGAGGGATCAGAAGTGGAGAGAGTGAGCAGTCTGAAGTTCCTGGGTGTCAAGATCTGTGAGGAGCTAACCTGGTCCCAACATATCAATGCAGTTATAAAGGCAAGACAGCGACTATACTTCATTAGGAGTTTGAAGAGATTTGGTATGTCAAAAATATGCTCAAGAACATCTATAGATGTATTGTGGAAAGCATTCTGACAGGCTGCATCACTGTCTGGTATGGGGGGGGGGGAACTACTGCATAGCACCAAAAGAAGCTGCAGAATATTGTAAATTTAGTTGGCTCCATCTTGGGTAATAGCGTACAAAGTACACAGAACATCTTCAAGGAGTGGCATCTCAGAAAGGCAGCGTCCATTATTAAAAATCTTCAGCATGCAGGGGGCATGCCCTTTTCTCACTGTTACCATTAGGTAGCAGGTACAGAAGCCTGAAGGCACACACTCAGCGTTTCAGGAAACCCTTCTTCCCCTCTGCCATCTGATTCCTAAATGGACATTGAACCCTTGAACACTACCTCACTTTTTTTTAATATATATTATTTCTGTTATTTGCATGATTTTTAATCTATTTAATATACGTATACCGTAATTGATTTACTTTTTTTTTCTTCTATATTATGTATTGCGTTGAACTGCTGCCGCTAAGTCAACAATTTCACACCTGCAGGTGATAATAAGCCTGTTTCTGATTCAGATTTATTGAGTACATCTGCAAAAAAATGAATCTCAGGATTGCCTATGGTGATATATGTACTTTGAACTTTGAAGTAGCATCAAGATTATTCCTTGCACTGAAGCTTCACAAAGAATGTAAATGAAGTTACTTGGGTATCAAGTAATGATCCAGTGACTTTCTTTGGACTCAAATAACATTAGTTATTGCTTAACAAGTCATGGATTGTATAACAAGGTTTCAGACTTCACTGCTCTGAAACTGCTAGCAAGCTAAAAGGCAATAGCTTTCAAGGGATTTAAATCACTTTTTCCTGTGAGCCTTATGCTCCAGTGTGTCTTAAAGTTGTCTCAGTTAGCTTCAAAAGAAACAAATGGTAACAAACCTTTAGTCGCCAGTTCTCCCCCACTTCTGTCTTGATACGATTTATCCAGGTATCATCAAACCATGATTGATCTCTGTCAATTTAAAAGACATTTTCAACGTGCTAAATAACTTGAAAAATGTAAAATAGTACTTCTTCATTCCAATTGTAACACAAACATTACCTGCATTCACATTCATTTAGTGTCATATTCAAGCAGCCAAACTTAAGAACTAAAGTCAGAGGCTAAAAATATTGTTATGATATAAAAGTCTCACAGTACAAGATAAGCAAATCCAGATAACCTTATGGTCTCCATTACTGTAAGGAAATGAAGACACACCATGTTTATTAATAATAATATTAAGTATTTTATTGATCCTGAATGGGAAATTATTTTGCTACAGCAGCAACATTTAAAAACACACTTAGCAATAACAATATATTAACTAATAATTAAGTACAGAATACACATAATAATAATTTACTAATGTGCAATACTGTGCAACAATAATGTAGTAGGCAGCTGTCGGTCCCAGGGGATCATGGGTTTGCGCCTCTGCTGGTCTGTGGCCTCTCCAGGACGCAAGCCTGAGCAGGAAGATTTGAAGAACTGGCTGTTGCCCATGCAGCGGGTTCCCCCTCTCCACGTCACTGATGTAGTTCAAAGGAAAGGCAAGGGATACATCTTGGCACCAGTGTCATCATAGAGGTTGCCAGAGTGAAGTTGTAAACAACATTAAACTGCCTTAGGGACACCGGCTCCAGATTTCTTCCTCAGGGTTTACTTCTGAAGCCTTTCCCACGGGTGGGCATGGCCATAAGGCAGTGGAGGTTTAAAATCAGAGTTTTCCTTCTCCCAGGTGGGCTGCCATCCAAGGCTGACAAGCCCCACCTGCCCAAAGCAACTGGTTTTAAGGCGCCAGTGGTCTGACTTTGCTCCTTCTCTTGTCAGTAGAAACAGTTCTGTTGGGCCTACTAACTAAGCCACACGTGAAGGCCAAGAGTTGAACTTGGCTATCACAGGCTGTGCAAAATAATAAAACAGAGTCTATTGTACTATGATGTGTGTTCTCCTGTCGCTCAGATGTGAACTGTTGTATATGCTTATTACATTTACCATCATGTTAGATTTGAAATTCAGTTACAGTAGTGATTACATGATATGAGAACAAACAAAATACTTACCTTGAAGTGAGGATTTCTCATTATGCAATTCAATACATCTTAAAGAGTTGCAATTGTTTTATGCAATATTACCCATTTAACTTGTACTTGCTGATAGCTTGAGAAGTCTTGTACAAATTGAAAAGATGAAATATGTTTTCAAACTTACATTTTCTGTAGAACCTGTGCCATCACAACTCCACTTGTTAAATCATCTACTTTCTTGCATGGCACCTGCAGACCAAATGTCTGAATCTAAAACGCAAAGAATAGAAACTCTTAACGATTATCCATTTTTCTTGCTTACTTTTAATATTCAAAATAATACAATTTCTTTATTTCCTAACTTACTGACATATTATTTCTAACATCAACAAATAAACATTCTACAATTACTATTTGGTTTTCCTTTAAGAAGTTGACATAATTTTCCAAATGTTTTAATCCACGGAGAGGGTGCCAAAGAATATGTAAAATATTTAAAAGAAGCAGGATTTTGAGTAGTAACAATTTTCATGTTGTCTTTGTATAAACCCATGAGATAATTCATAAAGCCATATAACATTGTATGAGTCGTATAATCTGATGCAAATTACCATGCTCTGTCCTAACTTTGAAGTGTCAACTTTTCCTGTTGTCCTGTATCCTCATGATACAGCTTATCTGGACCTGGAGACTTGCCTTCTACATTCCAACTACGTTAATGCCCTAATCACTTCTCTTCTTGGCTTACACATGGCCCTCTTTTCCTTCGAATCTATTGTCATCGGACTACAACACAGATTAGTCCTTGAGCTCTCCTTCCCTGATCATTATATTTCTAACCTCATTTTCTTCTCAAGAGGTGAATTATGTTGTCCCTCAGAAATATGTGCCCATCTGTTTCATTGCATCATATTTGAATCCTTCGAATCAAAATCTTGAACCTAGTCATGGTGACATTAGGACCACGTGTCCTTTGTTTCACAGAGTCCTGGTTAACCCCTTCCGTACTGGATGCAGCGATCCAGATTGATGGGTTTACTATACACCATCAGGAAAGATCTATAGAGTCTCTCAAAAGCAGAAGCGGAGAAGTATGCCTCATGATCAACTCTTCTTGGTGCACAACTATATCAGTGCTGTCCCAATTCTGCTCACCAGACCTGGACTATCTAGCAGTAAAGTGCCGTTCTTTTTACCTACCACAGGAGTTTTCTGGGGTCATTTTATATTCCACCTCAGGCCAATGTCAAGCAGGCTTTAGATGATCTGAGCAATGGGATCAACATGCACGAAACTGCACATCCTAAAGCCTTCACCATCGTTTTGGGAGATTTTAACTAGGCCAGTCTGAAAAAAATCACTGAGCAATTACCAACAAATCACTTGCAATACCAGAGGAAACAACACACTGGACCATTGCTATACCACCATCAGGAATGCCTACCGTGCTATTTCACGCCCTCACTTCAGTAAGCCTGATCACCTAGCTGAACTTGTAATCCTTGATTATAGGCGAAGACTGAAGACTGCAGCACCAGCAGTGAGGACCAAGAAGATATGGACAAGGGAAGCACAGGAGCACCTACAGGACTGCTTTGAATCGGTGGACTGGACTGTATTCGGGGATTCATCTTCGAACCTGGATGAGTATGCTGCAGTTGTTACCAATTTCATTAAAACTTGTGTGGATGAGTGTGTGCCCACAAAGACTTACTGTACATTCCCAAACCAAAAGCCATGGATGAATCAGGAGGTACATCGTCTGCTGAAGGCTAGATCTGTGGCATTCAAGTCTGGCAACCCAGGCCTGTACCAGAAAACCAGGTATGATTTGCGGAGGCTATTTCAAGGGTGAAGAGACAATTTCGAACGAGGTTGGAGACAACATCGGATGCACAGCAACTCTGACAGGGTCTGCAAGACATTGCTATTCCAATGGAATAGCTCACTAACAGTATAAGCTGGATAGGATTGCACTCACCTGGTTCTGTTCTTAATTATTTGCTCATCATTATAAAGTCACCTATTGTAGCTTTCTTTCTTGCTTCCATGTAATTACATATTGTGTCCTACAAGGATCAATCCTCAGTCCCTTCTTAACTACACGTTCACCCTCAATTTCATTTAAATGCCCATCACCACATAAACCAATGACATTCAGCAATTAACAACAAACCAGAAGCCGGTAGAACACAGCAGGTCAGGCACTTGTAGAAGGAAACAGTCAGTCAAGACACTTCATCTGGACAGTAAGCCCTAACTCACAAATCTTGATCCCTCTACTGTTTCTAAGTTATCATTCTGTTTATCCAAAATGAGAAGGAATTTCTCCTTTACTTTATACTGCAGAGACCGAAGTCATTTTATTGGTGAGCATCACAAATCCTACTCCAAAGACATTGTCTCTTTTGGCAAGAGACTTCAATGAGAAGAAATGGAGTAAACGAGCAGAGGCTATGGTAAGCTTCTAGTAAGGTTTCTTTCTTTCTTACTGCATAGATAAAGCAGTAGGATCACTAGACAAATGAGAAGTACATCTGGCTGCAGCTCCTTGCAGACCACTTTAAGGAAATGGAGCTGGAGATGTATGTATGAACTCTGGATCATTCAGAAGGCCGAGGGGTTGATAAACAGAATTACAAGGAGGCTGTCATACCTAAGTTGCAGGACATAGGTAGCTGGGTGACCATCTGTAGAGATAAAAGTAAAAGGGAATCAGTGCAGGATACCCCCGACACTGTCCCCCTGAATAACAAGTATAATGCTTTGGATACTATTGGAGGGGGGAGGGGAGATGACATACCATGGAAAAGCCACAGTGGCCAGTTCTCTGACACCAAGTCCACTGGCTCTGTGACTCAGAAAGGAATGGGGGAGAACAGGAGAGTGGTAGTGATAGGTGAGTCATCGGTTAGAGGAACACAGAGGAGATTCTATGGACGAAAACAAAACTCCTGGATGGTATTGTATGTTACCTTCCAGGTGCCAGGGACAAAGAGGTGTTCTTAAGAGGCATGGTTAACAACCAAAAGTCATGGTACACACTGGTACCAATGACATAGCTAGGACAAAGGGTGAAGTTGTGAAGAGTAAATATGAGGTGTTATGAAAAAAGCTAAAAAGCAGGACCTCAAGGCCAGTAATCTTTGGATTGCTGCCTATGCCATCTGATAGTAAGGGTAAGAATAGGATGATATGGCAGACGAATGTGTGGCTGAAGAGTTCGTACAGAGGATATGGTTTCAGATTTGTGGATCATTAGAGACTCCTCTGAGGAAAGTATGACCTGCACAAAAGCTACGGGTTACACCTGAACTTGGGAGGGACCAGCATCCTAGTTTGCAAGTTTGCTGGAGCTGTTGGGGAGAGTTTAAACGAAGTTGGCAGTGGGATGAGAATGAGAGTGTTAGATCAGATGACAGGGCAATTTGTGTAAAGATAGATACGATGCGAAGATAGACTTTGAGAAAGGAAATGTGTTTACTTTAATGTGAGAAATTTTGAAACAAGGGTAATTAATGTAAGTACATGGATCAGTGCATGGAATTATGATGTTGTGGCCATTACAGGGACTTGGCTGTCACAAACTTTGGAAAGGTGCAAACAGGATTGTTGCCGTGAATGGCTTCAACGTCCGTAATATTGACTGGCACATCCTTGGTGCCAAAGGTTTAGATGGGACAGAAAGGCAGATTCCTGACACTTACGTGGAAACATTGACTGAAGGAAAGGCCATAATGTCAGTGAGAGAGCAATTTGGAGATGGTGACCACAACACCCTGACCTTAAACATAGACATGGAAAAATATTTAATGGGGGGGGGAATTAATTACTATATTAAACAGGGACGTGAGCACAGATTGGGAATAGATGGTTTCAGGGAAATGCGCAGCAGAAATTTGGAGATTATTTAGGGACCACTTGCATGGGGTTTTAGATAGACCAGTCCATCTGAGACAGGGAGAGCATGGTACGGTGAAAGAACAATGGTTGATAAAAGAGTTGAATCATTTATTCAAGAGGAAGGAGGAGGCATACTTAAGGTTTATAAGGCAAAAATCAGACAGGGTTCTTGAGATTTCTCAGGTAGCTAAGAAGGAGGGTTCTAGGGCAGCTAGAAGAGGGCTTTGGTTAAGATGATTACAACCTTGATTAAGATTGAGAACACAAGACCAAGGAAAACCCCAAGGCGCTCTACCTATACGTAAAGAACAGGATGACAAGACCAAGGGTAGGACTGCTCAGGGTTAAAGGAAACATGAGCCTGGAAGCAGAGGTAGTAGGGGAGGTCCTTAATGAATACTTTGCTTCAGTGTTTATCAGGGAGAGGGAATGCGAAGCCAGTGCAGAGCACACTAATGTGTTGGAGCATGTCAAGGTGAAGAAAGAGGCAATGTTGAGCTTCTGAAAAACATTAGGATAGAAAAGTCCGAGGCCAGATGGGATATATCCAAGTTTACTATGGGAAAGGAGGGAAGAGATTGCTGGGACATTGACAATGATCTTTGTGTACTCTCTGAGCACAGGAGTAATACTAGAGGATTGAAGAATGGCAAATGTTGTTCCGTTGTTTAAGAAAAGCAATAGGAATAATCCTAGGAATTTTAAACCATTTATGTCAATGGTGGGCAAAATAATGGAGAAAATTCTTCGGACAGGATTTCCAAGCACTTAGGGAAGCATACTCTTATTAAGGATAGTTAGCAAGGCTTTGTGAGGGGCAAGTCATTACTCATGAGTCTAAGTGTGTTTTTTGAGCAGGTAATAAATTGATGAAGATAGAGCAATGGATGTGGTGTACTGTAGATGTCTATACTGTAAGGTGTTTGACAAGGTTCCCCATGGTAGGCTCATCCAGAACATCATGAGCCGTAGGATCCATGGAAATTTGGCTGTATGGATTCAGAATCAGCTTGTCTACAGAAGGCAGAGGGTGCTAGTATAGTCTGTATGGAGGTCAGTCACTAGTGTGTTTTGCAGGGATCTGTTCCGAAACCACCATTCCCTGTGATTGTTATAAAATGACCCGGATGAGGAAGGAGGAGGTTAGGTTAGTAAGCTTGCAGATGATACAAAGGTTGGTGATGTTGTGGATAATGTAGAAGGTTGTCACGCTTTCCAACAGGATATAGACAGAAGAAATGGCAGATGCAGTTCAATTCAAAAAAGAATGAAGTGACTTACTTCGGAAGGTCGAACTTGAAGGTGGAGTACGAAGTCAACGGCTGGATTCTTAGCAGTGTGGAGAAACAGTGGGATCTTGTGGTCTAATCCCACTAATCCCACAAAATTGCTATGCAAGAGATAGCATGTTCAAGAAGGTGTACGGTGTGCTAGCCTTCACTAGTTGGGTGATTGAGTTCAAGAAACTTGAGGTTATGTTGCAGCTCTATAAAACTCTGGTTAGACCACACTTTGTCCTGGATTAGAGACAGCTAGAGCTTTTCTCTTTGGAAAGAGGAAGGATGAAAGGCAACGTGATAGAGCTGTGTAAGATTATGAGAGGCACAGATAGAGTGGACAGCCAGTGACATTTTCCCAGGGCAGAAATGGGCAATACCAGAGGACATCTACTTAAAGTGAGTGGAGAACAGTTTAGGGAAGATGTCAGAGGTATTTTTATTTATGAAGAGAGTAGAAGATGCATGAAACACACTCTCAGGGTTGGTGGTAAAGGCTGATACAATAGGGACATAAAAAAAAAAGACACTTAGATAAGCACATGGAATTAAGAAAAAAATAGAGGGTTTTGGACCATGTAGGAGGGAAGAGTTGAATTGCTTATGGAGTAGGTTTATATAGGTCAGCACATCATGGGCCAAAGGGCCTGTACAGTGCTGTACTATTCTATATTTGGCTCTCAGTAAAGAAAAAGAAACAACTTCCCTACTATCCCCACAAAATGTTGAAATAAAAAGTACATACAAGAACAATACAATTCTTTCTGGTATCCTTAACTTTAAATTGGAAAATTCATGAAGAGGTTGGATATGGTAGTGAAAATATACAATAGAAACTCTAGCTCAACTTAACCAATGTGTTAGAATTGCGGAGATACAGGAGTCAAAATTTGTTTTGATTATTGGCCTCAGCAATTCTGCCCAAAGTCCAAGGCCTCAGATGAAATATGCCATTTGTTGCAGATTTTCAGAGCAAAAAGTACAACACCTGGTTTTCCTTCCCCAGCTTGGAGCTGAGAGATTTGAAATGCAAGCTGAAATTGTTCAGTCCTGTGTCTAGGCTACAATTTTGTAGCTTGGCATTTGTGATGGTGGGGTGGGTGGAAAGAGGTAAAGAAAGTGGGAAATTGTACCCAGAAGGAGATGGAATTCTGCCACAAGGAGAGAAGTAGGAAAGGGAAGACAATGCACAAATTATGGGGTCAGAGGGTGTAAAAACTGGCATCAGGAGTTGAAAAACAATTGGTATACAAATTCAGAAGACAACCAGCATTTTGCATTAGGATTTGCCAAGACGGGCAAAGATAAACTTATAATCATTAATGCACTATACCATATGGTTCTTATTACTCTTGGGACATGGGATCATGAAGCTGATTCCCCAATCAACACGATAAGCGTTGTACCATTGAAATTTGTACTCTTTTCAGATATTTGATACATTTCCCTAGAGTCAATCATAATAGGGTGTCTAGAGATCACAAACAGTAACAGCATTTCATTTACACATTTTGCATACAAAAGATCATTCTTCAGATCCTGTTTTAGTTAGACACAAATGTTGAACAATTTTTGTTTGCTCTGATAATTCTTTCCATAATTGTCATCCATGGTACAAATGATCACGACTTAAGTGCATTTATTTGTGGGCCACAAGCTACTTTGTTAAGTTAGTGTAATAAATACTCAATTCTCTTACAAAAAGACAATTTAAAAAGAGTAGCTTTATGATTTGGGTCATTTAATAACCAGAAAAATGTGCATTTACAAAAATGACTTGTCACACATACAGCTAATTAAGATTGATTCATAATCCGCACATATCTGCAACCTATATGAACACATCATCAGCCCCATGACAGGATAGACGATTTAGCGTATTTTGATAGTATTGATTGAACCAAGAGTGCTTTCTACAATGCCAGAATTTCTGCTTATTCTTCAAAGACCCTATACAACTAATAAAACTTTCCAAAGCACCAAACAGGTGCTTATCAGCTATTTAATATTAAGTGTGTATCACCTAAAGATGAAACTGAGTCAAATTCAAATTGACTCAGAATCAAATTCCAAGGACATCTTAAAGAGGAAAGAGAGGGAAATGGGCAAACAGGCTTAGTAAGAGAATTAGGGCCAGTTGAAATTAAAAATATTTGGGAAATGAGCAAGGGACAATTAGAGAAAAATTGATTTTATGAAATATAAGCAACACACATCAAAGTCGCTGGTGAATGCAGCTGGCCAGGCAGCATCTCTAGGAAGAGGTACAGTCGACATTTCGGGCCAAGACCCTTCATCAGGACTAACTGAAAGAAAAGCTAGTAAGAGATTTGGAAGTGGGAGGGGGAGGGGAGATCCAAAATGATAGAAGACAGGAGGGGCAGGGATGGAATCAAGAGCTGGACAGGTGATTGGCAAAAGGGATATGAGAGGTTCATGGGACAGGAGGCCCAAAGAGAAAGAAAAGGTGGGGGGGGGAACCCAGAGGATGGGCAAGGGGTATAGTGAGAGGGACAGAGGGAGAAAAAGGAGAGAGAGAGAAAGAATGTGTGTATATAAATAACGGATGGGGTACAAGGGGGAGGTGGGGCATTAGCGGAAGTTTGAGAAGTCAATGTTCATACCATCAGGTTGGAGGCTACCCAGACGGAATATAAAGTGTTGTTCCTCCAACCTGAGTGTGGCTTCATCTTTACAGTAGAGGAGGCCATGGATAGACATATCAGAATGAGAATGGGACATGGAATTAAAATGTGTGGCCACTGGGAGATCCTGCTTTCTCTGGCAGACAGAGCGTAGGTGTTCAGCGAAACGATCTCCCAGTCTGCGTCGGGTCTCGCAAATATATAGAAGGCCACATCGGGAGCACCAGACGCAGTATATCACCCCAGCCGACTCACAGGTGAAGTGTCACCTCACCTGGAAGGACTGTCTGGGGCCCTGAATGGTGGTAAGGGAGGAAGTGTAAGGGCATGTGTAGCACTTGTTCCACTTACAAGGGTAAGTGCCAAGAGGGAGATCAGTGGGGAGGGATGGGGGGGACAAATGGACAAGGGAGTCACGTAGGGAGCGATCCCTGTGGAAAGCAGGGGAGGAGGAGGGAAAGATTTGCTTACTGGTGGGATCCCGTTGGAGGTGGCAGAAGTTACAGAGAATAATATGTTGGACCCAGAGGCTGGTGGGGTGGTAGATGAGGACAAGGGGAACCCTATTCCTAGTGGAGTGGCGGGAGGATGGAGTGAGAGCAGATGTGCGTGAAATGGGGGATATGCGTTTGAGAGCAGAGTTGATGGTGGAGGAAGGGAAGTCCCTTTCTTTAAAAAAGGAAGACATCTCCCTCGTCCTGGAATGAAAAGCCTCATCCTGAAAGCAGATGCGGCGGAGACAGAGGAATTGCGAGAAGGGGATGGCATTTTTGCAAGAGACAGGGTGAAAAGAGGAATAGTCCAGGTAGCTGTGAGAGTCAGTAAGTGTATAGTAGACATCAGTAGATAAGCTGTCTCCAGAGATAGAGACAGAAAGATCTAGAAAGGGGAGGGAGGTGTCCCAAATGGACCAGGTAAACTTGAAGGCAGGGTGAAAGTTGGAGGCAAAGTTAATGAAGTCAACAAGCTCAGCATGCGTGCAGGAAGCAGGGCCAATGCAGTCGTCGATGTAGCGAAGGAAAAGTGGGGGACAGATACCAGAATAGGTTTGGAACATAGATTGTTCCACAAAGTCAACAAAAAGGCAAGCATAGCTAGGACCCATACAGGTGCCCATAGCTACACCTTTAGTTTGGGGGAAGTGGAGGGAGCCAAAGGAGAAATTATTAAGAGTAAGGACTAATTCCGCTAGACGGAGCAGAGTGGTGTTAGAGGGGAACTGGTTAGGTCTGGAATTCAAAAAGAAGCAGAGAGGTTTGAGACCTTCCTGATGGGGGATGGAAGTATATAGGGACTGGACATCCATGGTGAAAATAAAGCGGTGGGGGCCAGGGAACTTAAAATCATTGAAAAGTTTAAGAGCGTGAGAAGTGTCACGGACATAGGTAGGAAGGGATTGAACAAGGGGGGATAAAACTGTGTCGAGGTATGCAGAAATGAGTTCGGTGGGGCTGGAGCAAGCTGAGACAATAGGTCGGCCAGAACAGGCAGGTTTGTGGATCTTGGGTAGGAAGTAGAAACGGAAAGTGCAGGGTGTGGGAACTACAAGGTTGGTGACAGTGGATGGGAGATCCCCTGAGCGGATAAAGTCGGTGATGGTGTGGGAGACAATGGCCTGGTGCTCCTTAGTGGGGTCACGATCGAGGGGTAAATAAGCGCAGGTATCCATGAGTCGCTGTGCCTCGGCAAGGTAGAGGTCAGTATGCCAGACTACAACAGTACCCCCCTTATTGGCAGGTTTTTAGTAAGGTTAGGATTAGTGCGGAGGGAGTGGAGAGCAGAGCGTTCAGAAGGAGTGAGGTTGGAATGGGAACAAGGTTGGTGAAGTCGAGACGGTTGATGTCCCGTCGGCAGTTAGCAATAAAGAGATCCAGAGCAGGCAGAAGACCAGAGCGGGGTGTTCATGAAGAGGAGGAGGGTTGAAGACGGGAGAAGGGGTCATCAGTGGGAGTGGAAGAGTCCTTGCCGAAGTAGGCTCGGAGATGGAGTCGGCAGAAGAAGAGTTCTGCGTCATGGCGAACGCGAAACTCGCTGAGGTGTGGGCGAAGGGGGACAAAGGTGAGGCCCTTACTGAGGACAGAGCGTTCTGCCTCAGAGAGTTGAAGGTCAGAGGGGATGGTAAAGACCCAGCACAGATGACAGCTGGGATCAGAGGGGGGGAGGGGGGAGGCTGGGGCTGTCAGTGGAGAGGGGAGGGTTGGGGTGAGAGGAAGATGGAGCCTCTGAAGGCCCAGGAGCTGACGGTGGGATCTGAGGGAGACGGAGTTGTAGAGTGGTGGTGGGGGAAGGGGAGACGGGAATCACAATAGCAGCACATAAAGACCTAGTAAGCGGAACAAGTGCTACACATGCCCTTACACTTTCTCCCTTACCACCATTCAGGGCCCCAGACAGTCCTTCCAAGTGAGGCAACACTTCACCTGTGAGTCGGCTGGGGTGATATACTGGGTCTGGTGCTCCCGATGTGGCCTTCTATATATTGGCGAAACCCAACGCAGACTGGGAGATTGTCTCCCCGTCCCCCTCCTGTCTTCTCCTACCCATTTTGGATCTCCCCCTCCCCCTCCCACTTTCAAATCTCTTACTAGCTCTTTTTTCAGTTCATCCTGACGAAGGGTCTCGGCCTGAAACGTCGGCTGTACCTCTTCCTAGAGATGCTGCCTAGCCTGCTGCGTTCACCAGCAACTTTGATTTGTGTTGCTTGAATTTCCAGCATCTGCAGAATTCCTTGTGTTTGCGTTTTATGAAATATAATTTGGCCAGAGGAGGCACAGAAGGAGAGGAAGGGGCAAAACTCAGGATGAATTTGTGAACAAAAAAAAAATCACAATTTTAAAACCAAAGTATTTCTTAGTCAGAATCCAAAACTAAGTCAGTTGTCACAAGAGTGAGGGTGAATAGTGTCAGGTATAAGTCAAAGAACTGATCTTATATTCAGAAAATAGAATTGAGGTTGATAAGCTTCTGAATGCAACAAAATAGTTGAAGTTCAAAGTATAATAGGTATTAATATAGGTTTCAGCAGCAAATAACTTGATGCAGGGCTGGTCTACCCATGGTTCAGATGCAGACTTGACTGTTAAGATCTTCATCTTTCCCAAACTTGGTTAAAAACAACCTTGCCCATGTCCTAAAGCAGGTATGTATACAAATAAGGTAAATGGCAGTTATAGAAATGAATGGGTTTAATCTCGTAGCCAATTAAAGAGTATGCAAAGTGACTATATTATGAATAAAGTAGTCCAGAAAATCTTTTAACAACAGGAATTCTGCAGATGCTGGAAATTCAAGCAACACACATCAAAGTTGCTGGTGAATGCAGCAGGCCAGGCAGCATCTCTAGGAAGAGGTACAATCGACATTTCAGGTCGAGACCCTTCGTCAGGACTAACTGAAGGAAGAGTTAGTAAAAGATTTGAAAGTGGGAGGAGGAGGGGGAGATCCAAAACGATAGGAGAAGACGGGGGGGGAGGGATGGAGCTAAGAGCTGGACAGGTAATTGGCAAAGGGGATATGAGAGGATCATGGGACAGGAGGCCCAGGGAGAAAGACGGGGGGGAGGGGGGGACCCAGAAGATGAGCAAGGGGTATAGTCAGAAGGACAGAGGGAGAAAAAGGAGAGTGAGAGAAAGAATGTGTGTATAAAAATAAATAACGGATGGGGTACGAGGGGGAGGTGGGGCTTTAGCGGAAGTTAGAAAAGTCGATGCTCATGCCATCAGGTTGGAGGCTACCCAGACAGAATATAAGGTGTTGTTCCTCCAACCTGAGTGTGGCTTCATCTTTACAACAGAGGAGGCCGTGGATAGCCATGTCAGAATGGGAATGGGATGTGGAATTCAAAATGAAAATGAAATTGAATTGGCCTAATTTTAAAGAATTGGATAAAGGTAATAAAGGGGAATAAGCACTGCTCAGAAATTAAAGAACTAGAATTAATTTGGGAGGAACCAAGAAACAGTAAGGAGTAACACTCACAACAAGCTGGAGGAATTCAGCAGGTCGGGCAGCATCCGTGGAAACATTGACCGATCGTTTCCATGGATGCTGCCTGACCTGCTGAGTTCCTCCAGCTTGTTGTGAGTGCTGCTTTGACCCCAGCATCTGCAGAATATTTTGTGTTTATGAACAGCAAGGAGTAAATTTGATGGAGTTATTAGAATAATTTTCTAAGACAATAAGACCATAAGACCATAAGACATAGGAGCAGAATTGGGCCATCGAGTCTGCTCCATTATATCATAGCTGATCCTGGATCCCACTCAACCCCATACACCTGCCTTCTCGCCATAGCCTTTGATACCCTGAACAATCAGGAAACCTATTAATTTTCACTTTAAATATACCCACGGTCTTGGCCTACACCTCAGGCTGTGACAGAAAATTCCTCCTTACCTCTGTTCTAAAGGGTCACCCCTCAATTTTGAGACTGTGCCCACTAGTTCTGGTTCTGGTTCATCATAGGAAACGTCCTCTCCATATCCACCCTGTCAAGTCCTTTGAACATTCAATAGGTTTCAATGAGATCTCCCTGCATTCTTCTAAATTCCAGTGAATACAGGCCCAAAACTGCCAAATGCTCCTCACATGTTAATTCCCGGAATCATCCCCACGAACCTCCACTGGACGCTCTCAACCACAATACATCCTGAGATATGGGGCCCAAAGCTGTTGGTGATACTCCAAGTGCGGCCTCACCGGTGTCTTATAAAGCCTCAGCATTATCTCCTTGTTTTATTCTCCTTGAAATGAATGGCAACATTGCATTTGCCTTTTTTACCACAGACAGAACCTGTAAGTTAACCCTCTGGGAGTCCTGCACGAGGACTCCTACGTTCCTTTGCACCTCTGATGTTTGAATTTTCTCCCAATTTAGATAATAGTCTGCACTTTTATTCCTTTTACCAAAATGCATTATCATACACTTCCCAACACTGTATTCCATCTGCCACTTTTTTTACCCATTCTTCCAACTTATCTAAGTCCTTCTGCAATTGCATTGCTTTTTCAGCATTACCTCCTCCTCCACCTTTCTTCGTATCATCCACAAACTTTGCCACAAAGCCATCAATTCCATTATCCAAACCAATGACAAACAATGTGAACAGCAGCTGTCCTAATACTGACCCGAGGAACACCACTTGTCAATGGCAGCCAACCAGAAAAGGCCCCCTATATTCCAACTAGCTGCCTCCTGCCTGTCAGCCATTCCGCTATCCATGCCAGTATCTTTCCTGTAATGCCATGGGATTTTATCTTGTTAAGCAGCCTCATATGTGGCATCTTATCAAATGCCTTCTGAAATCCAACTAAATGACATCCACTACTTCTCCTGTGTCCACCCTGCTTGTTACTTACTTGAAGAACTCTAACAGATTTGTCAGACAAGATTTCCCTTTACAGAAACTATGCTAATTTTAACTTATTTTATTAGTCTCCAAGTACCCCCTAAACCTCATCCTTAATAATGGACTCCAACACTTTCTCAACTACTAAGGTTAGGCTAACTGGTCTATAATTTCCTTTCTTTTGCATTCCTCCCCTCTTAAAGAGTGAAGTGAGATTTGCAATTTTCCAGTCCTCGGAAGCATGCCAGAATCAAATGATTCTTGAAAGATCATAACCAATACATCTGCTATCTCTTCAGCAACTTCTTTCAGAACTCTGGGATTTAGTCCATTTGGCCCAGGTGACATCCACCTTAAGACCTTTCAGTTTGCCTAACACTTTTTCCTTTGTAATAGCAATGGCTCTCACTCCCGCTCCCTGACACTCGCGGACCTCTAGCACACTGCCAGTGTCTTCCACAGTGAAGGCAGATGCAAAGTACCCATTAAGTTCATCTGTTTATTACTACTTCACCAGCATCATTTCCAGTGGTTTAATATCAACTCCCATCTCCGTTACTCTAAACAACTCCCTCATATTTCATCTTTTCCCTTCTTATAGCTTTTTCAGTTGCCTTTTGTTGGATTTTAAAAGCTTCCCAATCATACAACCTCCCACTCACTTTTGCTACCTTATATGCCCTTTCCTTGGCTTTTATGCAGTCCTTAACTTCCCTTGCCATACACAGATGTCTACCCCTACCATATGAGAACTACTTCTCCTATGGAACATATCTATCCTGTACCTTGTGATCTATTCCTATAAACTTCAGCCACCTCTGTCCTGCCATCATCCCCACCATGTCCCCCTCCAATCCACCTGAGCAAACTCCTCTCTCATGCCTCTGTAATTCCCTTTATTCCACTGTGTTACTGATACATCTGACTTGTGCTTCTCCATCTCAAATTGCAGTATGAATTCTATCAGATTATGATCACTACCTCCTGAGGGATCCTTTATATTAAGCTCCCTAATAAAATCTGGATTATTACACAATACCCAATCTAAGATAGCCTTTCACCGAGTAGACTCAAGCACAAGCTGCTCTTAAAAGCCATCTCATAGGCATTCAACAAATTCCTTCTCTTGTGATCTGGCACCAACCCGATTTTCCCAATCCCCTTGCATATTGAAGTCCCCCATTACAATTACAACATTAGCCTTACTGCATGCCCTTTCCAGTTCCCTTTGCAATCTCAACCCCACATCTTGGCTACTATTTGGAGGTATAGATTCCCATAATAGTTGTTTTACTCTTGCAATTTCTTAACTCCAGCCCCAAAGATTCAACATTCTCTGACCCTATGTCACCTCTTCTTGAAGATGTGATTCCAACCCTTAAACCAATACAGCCACACCACGGCCTATGCCTTCCTGCCTGTCCTTTCAATACAAAGTATATACTTTGATATTAAGCTCCCAATTACGTCTTTCTTTCAGCCATGACTCAGTGACGCCCACAATATCATACCGACCAATCTCTAACCGCATCACAAGGTCGTCCGCCTTATTCTGAATACTATATGTACTTAAATACAGTTCCTTCAGTCCTGCATTCTTCCCCTTTTTGAATTTTGCCTCCGTAGTACAATTTCACTCTGCTCTGTCTGCATTCGTACCCAATCATTGGCTTGTCCTTCCTTACATTCATGTTATTTGTAATCCAGGGAGCGGGAAGCGCTGAATCAAATATCGCTGTGATGATTGTACGTTCTAGTATCAATTGTTTGGCGACAATAAAGTATAAAGTATACCCATCATCTACTTGTAAACCTGCTGGCTCATCCTCAGCTCTGTCATACTGGTTCCACTCCCCACCCCAGCCCCCCGCCATATTAGTTCAAACCATTCCCAACAGCTCTAATAAACCTGCCCACAAGAATATTGGTCCCCCTCAGATTCAAGTGAAACCCCTCCCTTTTGTACAGGTCCCACCTGCCCCAAAAGAGGTCCCAGTTATCCAGAAATCTGAACTGCTGCTCCCTGCTCCAATTCTTCAGCCACACATTTATCTGCTACCATTCTATTCCTATCCTCACTGTCGCATGGCACAGACAGCAATCCTGAAATTACTACCTCAAAGTCCTGTTTCTCAACTTCCATCCTAACTCCCTGTATTCTGTTTTCAGGACCTCCTCCTTTTTTCTACCTATATTGTTGGTACCAATATGTACCACGACTACTGTCTGCTCACCCTCCCTTTTCAGGATATTGTGGAGGCATTCAGAAACATCGCGGACCCTGGCACCTGGGAGGCAAACTACCACCTGTGTTTCTTTTTCATGTCCACAGAATCACCTATGTGTCCCCCTAACTATAGAGTCCCCTATTACTGTTGCCATCCTCTTCAATTCCCTACCCATCTGAGCCACACAGGGCCAGACTCAGTGCCAAATGCATGGCCACTGCTGCTTCCCCCAGGTAGGCTATTCCCCCCAACAGTACTCAAAATGGAGTACTTATTGTTGAGGGGGACAGCCACAGGGGTGCTCTTCACTATCTGATGTTTCCCCTTCCCTCTCTTGACAGTCACCCATTTGTCTGTCTCCTCAAGCCTAGGGGTGACTACCTCCCTGTAGCTCCTTTTTATCACCTCCACCACTCTCCCTAACAAGGCAAAGGTCATCAAGCCACAACTCCAGTTTCCTAACATGGTCTCTAAGGAGCTGCATTTGCTAACATTTTAAAAGTATGTAAAATACTCGTGCGCTGTATATCCCTTTAAGGCAAGAAAGGAAGTCTGATCCAAACAAGAGATGTTAAAGATAATTATTAGGTTTAAGGAAATGACTTAACACATTGCCAAAAAAATAGCAGACAGCTGAGGATGTGAATTTTTGGGGGATTTCAAAAAAAAGGAAAGACTTGGCATTCATATGGAGGAGAAAGTACTTTATACTTTATTGTCGCCAAACAATTGGTACTAGAACGTACAAGCATCACAGTGGTATCTGATTCTGCGCTTCCCACTCCCTGGATTACAAATATTAAATATTAAAAGTATTAAAAATAGTAAAAATTAGTAAAATAGTAAAAATTAAACATTTAAATTATAAATCATA
The DNA here is from genome assembly GCF_030028105.1 of Mobula birostris. Lineage (NCBI taxonomy): Eukaryota > Metazoa > Chordata > Chondrichthyes > Myliobatiformes > Myliobatidae > Mobula > Mobula birostris. Next base: position 157,537,459 of record NC_092373.1, read on the forward strand.
AATAGAAAATAAAAAAATGGAAAGTAAGGTAGTGCAAAAAAACCGAGAGGCAGGTCTGGATATTTGGAGGTAAGTAGAATAGGAGAACAGATTAGCAAGAAACAAAAAGCACATTGTGAAAGCTTCCATAGAATGGTAGAAAGGGAAAATGAAAATAACTGAAGATAATTTAGTTACTTTACAGATGTGCGAAGAAGAAATTATTTGGAACAATAAAGAAATGTCAGACAAATGAAAGTGTGTCTGTCTGCATGGAAGATACTAAAAACCTTCCAGAAATGGTGAAGGATTACAGGTCATGAGTAAATATAGAATTCTAAGAAATTACCAAGAGAAAAACACTGGTATTGGAGAAATTATCAGACCTGGAAAATGACAAGTCACCAGACTTGATAGCATGCATCTTAAGGCTGAGAAAACACTATAGGTTGTAGATGCACTCATGGCCATCTTCCAAATTTCCACAGATTCTAGAATAATTCCCAAATTCAAAAGTAGAGAGTGAAGAGAACTACAAACCAGTTATCCTGAGAAGGAGAAGTTGGAAATAGTTGGTAAAGAAGTTGTAAGGTTACTTGGAAATTATAGGATTGGACAGAGTCAACATGGATTTATGTTTGACAAATCTGCTAATTAGCAGACCAGTAATTAGCTCAACATCAGTAAGACTAAGAAACTGACCGTGGACTTCTGAAAGGGGAGGTCAAGGGAACACAACAGTTCTCATCAAGGGATCAGCAGTGTAAAGCATATGCAGTACCAAGTTCCTGGGTGTCAACATCTCTGAAGCACTATCCTGGGCCCAAAATTTTGATGCATTTACAATGAAACCACAGCAACAGCTATATTTCATTACAAGTTTGAGGAGATTTGGAATGTCACCAAAGACTCTAGCAAATTTCTACACCTGTATCATGGAGAGCATTCCAACTTGTTGCATCACCATATTGTATGCACAGACCACTGCAAAGGCTTGGCAAAAGCTGTAGAAAGTTGTGAACTCAGCCATTATGGACACCTATTACCCAGGACATGCCCTCTTTCAAAATATATATACATTATTGTAATTTATAGTTTTCTTTTAATGTAACGCACTGTACTATTGCCACAAAATACCAAATTTCACAACATATGCTAGAGATACTAAACTTGATTCTGATGCCAGCTGAGATCAGTGCAGTTATGTGGTGTATTTGGACTTTCTGATTGCCTTTGATAAGGCACCACACAAGAAATTATAGATCATCTCCAACTAATAAATGCTTGATTTATGGACACTCATACAAAAGAACAAAGATTTGGAAGTCTGGGAAAGTGGACAAAATTGTATTTGCCGGCTGCTGCAAGGCTGCAGGAAACTTGGGTGTTTTTGTCTGCCTTCTCTCCCCAACACTCTTCCTCCACAAACCCACACACCAACCCCAAATGAGCTGCAACTTCAGCAAGCAATTAAGAAGGCTATGAAATGGCCTTAATTGCAAGAGGATCTGGTACAAGAGTAGCATCATTGTTGCTATTGGGTGACACCACATTTGGAATACAGTGGATTCCAGTTAATTGGGCCAGCTGTTTATTGGGGACAACTATGAAATAAAAACTGAATCAAGAAAATAGCCAAGATTCCCTTTGTTTATTTGGGACACTATGCTGCTTAATTGGGACAGGGGACTGTTGCCAAACAGTTTCTGACTAACATCAGTTGCATGCACTTGCATGACTGTTAGACACTACATTGTGCTTAGAGTGATCATTTTTTTTTAAATAGTGCCAATTGCATGTTTTTGTGTTCAAAAAGCAGTGATTTTTGTCACTGATAGTTGGCGAGAAATAAGTAGCAAGACAATTCTGAACTGTTTTGCTCACCACAGCTTCAAGAATTCAGGCTTGGAGATGCTAGAAATGGCCAGGAGTGAAAATGAAATAATTTTACTACTTCAACAAGTTAGGAATTACGATGAATTTGAAGATGTTAACAATCCTCTTGAATGTTACAATGAAAATTAAGATTTGGAGGATGCAACAGTCTAAAGCATTGTATGAAGGCAGTCCATTATCTTCACTAGGCTAGGCTGATTTTGTTCATTTACAACCAAAAGAACACAACAGATGAATCGCTCTGTCGATAAATATTAGGAACTAATACACAGTTTTATAGTACTGACAGTGTACACTATGAATTCCTCCACTGATAATTATTAGGGACTAAGCAGAGGTATTGGTGGTGTTCTAATTTGTTCTGTGTTTCATTTAAATAGATACGTTGTTACTCAATTAAAAGGTAGTTTGTCTTATTTATATCTTTTAACTATTTCCATGAAAATTCGGCAAACTAGGGCAATCACTTCATTGGGTAAAATGTACTGGTCCCCATGTGTACCAATTATCCGGAATCCATTGTATTTTAAACAGGTCTGGTCATATACCCAGGTACGAAGAACTTGCAATATAGAGAGTGCAATGAAGGTTGATCACAAGTAGACAGGGAGATGATGTTTCTTTTTGTTGGGGAAATCACAAAATAAGGAGCAAGCCATTTAGGAACACAATGACAATAAATGTCTGCACTCAGGAGATCATAAATAGTTGAAATTCATCACAAAAGCACTGCAGATACTCAATCATTCTGCAAATTCACAGCTGAGATCAATATATTTTCAGATATTAAGGGAATCAAGATATATTAAGTTAGTGGAAAGTGGTATGGGGCCAAATTATTTCTTCTGCTTTTATCCCTTATGTTTAGTATGTTCACACTGATGGTGATCTAAAATTTCTCATGACCCTCCAAATCTTTCCGCCTCATACTTTAAGTCTACAATCTACATATTGCTACAATCCTCCAGTTTTGACCCTTTATGCATCTCCAGTTTGCATTGCTGAATATTTGGGATGTTTTTCAACTTCCTGATGTTCTCTATCTTGTATTTTAAAGCCCTCCATAAGGCCTATCTCTTTAATCATGCTTTTGCCTTCCCATCCCAATATTGCTGTACATGATTCAGTATCAAAATTAGTAGATAATAATACTATGGGGTATTTCATTTGATTAAGAGGAAAATGAAAATGTACATTTTATAGTTGTTCTTTAGATGGTTTGTTGATTTATCAACAAAAGTTGAATCATTAAAGGGATTAAAGAATCTTAAATTACAAGAGCACAGGTAGTTTGAAATGCATATTATTGCTGTAAAAGGCCTAGGTCATGAAGAAATTTGAAAACAAATATGAGAATCTTAAAAGTGAATGAATGCTTAATCAGAGTTAATGTAGGCAAACAAGCATAGGGTTCAAATGAGAAGGAAAGTGAAAAAATTCTGACAAGCAAAAATATTGACTGAAATGATTAGAAAAAAAATTAAAAAGCATTGCAGTTTAGAGAAGTATTAAAAAAGGTTAAAATTGTATTAGAGCTTATTTCTGGATAATATGAAATATATTGCAAATCATTGGACCTGAACAAATTTCAATAGCTAGATTGATAAGTACTTTGTAACAATTCTGCCAAGAGCCAGGTGGTAATCATCTCTAACCAGAGAAAGCATCCTCTTGGCATTCTCCAGCCTTACTGTCAGTAGATCCCATATCATTTACATCTTGAAGGTCATGATTGATCAGAAACTGGTTAAAGGATGGATATTCTGCAGAAAGTGTTCTCACTCTCTGCATGCCACAAATAGCACTGTAACAAAACCCTAGGAAGAGTTCAGACCAGAAACATCCAACAAAATCTATAATGCCCAATTAAAGTAGGGCCCTTGATCAACACCTTTTTAAAAAAAAAAATCACATTAAATGTTCAATACATTTCCTTCTGGTGAAATCCACATCCTTATGCCTATAAGAACAAGGGATCGAGCACAAGAGAATGCCAGCACCTCCCATCTTGACTTGGAAACATATCAATTTCTCAGACTTCCCAACTCAAAGAGTTCAGTGACAGAACTTCACCAGTACACTGTTGTGGTTCCAACTGGCAGTGCATCACCAGCTTCTCAAAGACAATAAAAGCTGGTCATGCCAGCAAGAACAAAATCCCACAAATTAAAAAAAAACATGATTACTTATTAATTTTTTAGGATATGGTCAATTCATACAGAGTATTGTATAGACTTCAGATCATTATACTATAGGAAAGACAGAAATAGAAAAATTACAAAGAATTAAGGATGGGTGAAAATTTGAGAGCTGGCAGCCATAATAAATATTTCACAGGTTGGCTTTTTTATATCTATAAAAAAAGGAAATAGCTAAAGAGATTATTTTAAAACAATTAATGGTTCACCTAGAGGTATAAGTGTGGATAATGTTGCATGTTTGCGAAAAAGTAAGTAACTTTTTCTTACTGAGCATAGCAATAATTGAAAGTGAGTATTTAAAACCACCCAGTGTTAAGATGAAACTTAAAAGCTTTCAAAAGAAAAACAGGAAAGAAATTTTAAAAATTCACTACCAATGTATTTATTGTCAATCCCAACTTGTCCTTTAGGTGATGATAAAATGCTGCAGTGTATGAAAGGAAAAGAAATGTAGTGAAAGAGGCTCAGATGAAGTAAAACATCAACACTGAAAGTTGGAGCGAATTATCAGTTTTGGTATTGTATATTCCGATGCATGAAAAAATCAAGGTGTAAGAGAAAGTGATATGCTACAGCGAAGGCGTGGGAATAAGTTTAGTAAAAAATACAAAAGAGAGACTACGAACAATGGATTGGGAAGCTGCGTTAAACAACGGCAGCGGAAAACTGTACATGCGCGCTATCAGCTGACACATCCCAAGTTATGACGGCGAAGCCGGTTGCCACACTCAGGCCTAGACCGCTGTCAGTCGGACAGCTACCAAGTCTACAGAATGTCGGGCACTCAGACAGACCCGTTCCCGGGACAAACACCGCTCCGCCGTACAATGGCGGTGGTGTCATTAACCACAGAGACCGGCGACAAAGGCGCGGCCCTCAGCCCTCAGTCCTCAGTCGGAGGGGGTGACAGGGGACACCGAGCCCCATGACCGCGCTGGTGATCACTTTGTTCTCCCCCCTCCCCCAACCCCGCGGATGAAACGGCGCCCTCACCCAGGTTAGCAGGCTCTCACACAGCTCGATCCGATCCACGTTCATCGCTCGCACTCCTCCTTCGCTTGCGCCGCCGCCGACAACAAAGGAACCGCCGTTCAACCGTTCGAGGTCCCACAACGTCACCACATTCCACCTCTTGCCGGTTATTGCGCTTGCGCGTCGCCTCACGCGCCCTGCACGGTTGGAATCGAGGGTGGGGGGCACGTAACAATAGTCGGCCGCTGGGCGGAATCACCCCCCTCCCTGGTGCGACATGACTTAAGAAAACCGACGGAAGGAGCGCGTTTGCGGCAGTACCGAAAGGAACAATCGAGTAACACAACGCGTCAGCGAAATTGTTTGTGCTTTAAAGGCAGGTAATGAGGGACGGCCTGCTAGTCCTAACACCCTGCTCATTTCCCTACTGTGCAGTTGCTTTCTTGCCTTAGAATAAGGTTGTTTTAAAGTCTACCGTTCTTGGTTCTTGATCCTCCAAAATATTCTGCATGGAATTTAAACTGGAGGTGGTGGAGGGTGGGCTTAAGAAGGAGATTTTTGAAAAAGAAAAGCTGCCTTAAATTCCGTTCGTCAAATTGTTTCTGCATACATGTAAATAAAAACGCAGATCTGGAAATACTCAGCTGATCAGATATCTGTGGAAAGGGCACCAAAGTTAACATTTGCGCTTGCCATTGGTATTGTATGGCCTGAATATTTCCAGTATTTCTCTCGTGGTAAGAATTAGGCAATTAGAAGTTTCAGAATAAGACTTTGGACGTGTTCAATGAAGGGGTGGGGTGCAATTTAATGTTTTAGCTACAGAATGCTTCTGTAACTCAAAAAGACAGAATTATAAAGCTTGAACTGAACTGGGAGTGAAACTGACTTTTTCCTGATATTGAGTTAAATATCATTCTGGAAGGTCCTATGTTGTATTCTAGTAGTAACTTCCTAAGAATATATTTTATTCAATATTTTCAGTACTTCTCTGAAGAAGTGGAATTAATTTTCCAGGATTCTCTTAATCCAGTTTATTGTTGAAGGTGGCAGTATTTAAAAATTTTGTTTAACATTAAAAAACTGACTATTCCCTTAATGGTATATTGTCAACACTTAAGAATTTTAGTTACTTCCATCATCAGTAACCCACTGAAGTTAACTGGTTACAACAGGAATTCTGCAGATGCTGGAAATTCAAGCAACACACTTCAAAGTTGCTGGTGAACGCAGCAGGCCAGGCAGCATCTCTAGGAAGAGGTGCAGTTGACGTTTCAGGCCGAGACCCTTCGTCAGGACTAACTGAAGGAAGAGTGAGTAAGGGATTTGAAAGGGGGAGGGGGAGATCCAAAATGATAGGAGAAGACAGGAGGAGGAGGGATGGAGCCAAGAGCTGGACAGGTGATTGGCAAAGGGAATACGAGAGGATCATGGGACAGGAGGTCCGGGAAGAAAGACAAGGGAGGGGGGGGACCCAGAGGATGGACAAGGGGTATATTCAGAGGGAGAAAAAGGAGAGTGAGAGAAAGAATGTGCGTATCCCATCTGTTACTTATTTTTATACACACATTCTTTCTCTCACTCTCCTTTTTCTCCCTCTGTCCCTCTGAATATACCCCTTGCCCATCCTCTGGGTCCCCCCCCCTTGTCTTTCTTCCCGGACCTCCTGTCCCATGATCCTCTCGTATCCCTTTTGCCTATCACCTGTCCATCCCTCCCCCTCCTGTCTTCTCCTATCATTTTGGATCTCCCCCTCCCCCTCCCACTTTCAAATCCCTTACTCACTCTTCCTTCAGTTAGTCCTGATGAAGGGTCTCGGCCTGAAACGTCGACTGCACCTCTTCCTAGAGATGCTGCCTGGCCTGCTGCATTCACCAGCAACTTTGAAGTTAAATGGTTCTTCGATAAGATGTTAATACAAGTTTGTAGTTGGTCTAGATATGAATTTTCTGATATGAAAGCAGGTGAGATCTTAGAAAGTAAGCATTTATAGTTAAGGGATATAATTGTTTTCTTGCTGCACTTCCTCTTTGTGTTATAACCTGTGTTTTTACATTCATTTATATAAATTTATCAAATTTTTCTAATGCAAATTAGTTCATGTTGAAATGGACCTGAGCTCCAGAGGCAACTTTACTAGTGTCTATAGTAGATAGATCTCTTCCATTCATGATTATACATTCCTTCCCAATTATAGTAAATTTTTTTGTAGGAAAAAATTATTGCCCTCACATCTCATGTGATGAAGGTGCTGGAGAGGCTGGTCCTGACTTGCCTTGGTCTGCGGGTGAGATCTTCATTGGACCCTCTACGGTTTGCCTACCAACCTCATGGGAGTGGATGATGCCATCGTCTACCTGTTGCAGAGGGCTCACTTCCTCCTGGATGATGCTGGCAGCGTTGTGAGAATCACATTTTTTTGATTTCTCTAGTGCCTTCAGTACAATCCAACCACTTCTGAGTGAGAAGCTGCAAAGGATGGGCATAGATAAATGTTCTATCTCCTGGATTACTGACTACCTGACAGATAGACCCCAGTTTGTACGGCTGGGTAGTTCTCTGTCTGAGATGATGGTGACTGGCACTGGAACGCCACAAGGGGCTGTCCTGTCTCCGTTTTTGTTCACACTGTGCACCTCAGACTTTCAGTACAAATCTGAGTCCTGTCATCTGCAGAAGTTCTCTGATGACTGCGGTCATTGGGTACAGGTTTCCCCTGCCATTCGAAGGTAGAGCATTCCTATGAAACGGTTTGTAAGCCAGAATGTCGTAAAGCGAAGAAGCAATTACCATTTATTTATATGGGAAAATTTTATGAGCATTCACAGACCCAAAAATAACCTACCAAATCATGCCAAATAACACACAAAACCTAAAATAACAGTAACATATAGTAAAAGCAGGAATGATATGATAAATACACAGCCTATATAAAGTACATTTGTAGAAATACGTTTCCACAATCTTTGCCTGAACTGTTCTCCGTAGCGAAAATCTCACGCAAGTGCTCCCCAGTAACCTTTAAGCTATGAAGCTGCCAAATCATACCAAATAACACGTAAAAATACACAGCCGATATAAAGTAGAAATAATGTATGTATAGCGTAGTATCACTTACGGGAATCGGGAAGTCAGCTTGCCGAGCACACTGATGATGGTGCGTTAGGCTGACTCATCGGAGTTTGGGTGGTGCAGTGGCCCCCACCCTCCGGGCAGCGAACCGATACCGGTCCGCGAAGCATGCAGGGGTACAGCGGTAGCCGGGAGGCACACAGCACATCTTTAAGAAAAAATCCGAAATAAACATGCTAATTAATTATGTGCCAAGTGGCACCTAATTAATTAGCATGTTTATTTCAGCTTTTTTCTTAAAGATGTGCTCAGTGCCTCCCGGCTACCGCTGCATTCTCCGGGAATCGGTATCTACAGCCTGGGGGTTGGGGTGGTGGGACACTGGAGTGTCATCTCATCGTCGATCAGGGCAGGCAGGTCATCTTCTCCTATCTCTGCCTGCCTGGATGTCGAAGGTCGAAGTACGTCATCTGCTGTGGCTGATGTGGAAGACTTGCTTCACTGCTGAGCCTCGTGCATTTTTCTATCATACAGTTCTTTGTAAGCACTCAAACCATCTTGCAAATATGCCCTAAAGCTACGTACCCTTTCAACATTAAAGTTGTACTTCATCCTTACTCATTCGGTTTCGATTGTTATCCTTCCCTCTTCCAATTGCATCGGCTCTTCATCTATCAGTTCTTGGTCATGGGATGCCAAAACCTCATCAACATCATCATCATCAACTTCCACAAGCCAAACTCACATTGTCCTTACTTCATTCACCACAATCAAGACGCTTAATTATGTCTAGTTTTACGCTAAGTGTAACACCCTTAAGAGCTCTTTTAGGCTTTTCGGATACCTTAGAACTCACCTTGCAAACGGCTGCTCACTGGCATGTGTTTAAACAATGCTGGCGAGACTGCCGTTCCAAATCTGGGGGAGAGTGAAAACACCTTCTGTTAAAGAAAACAGGGAACGAATGTAGGTCTTTCGTAACAGTGAGGTTTCGTAAAGTGAACTTTTGAAAAATGGGGGGATACCTGTATATCAGAGATGGGCAGGAATTGGAGTACAGAGGGCTGGTGGACAAGTTTGTGGAGCTGTGTGGGAGGAATCACCTGCTCCTGAATGTGGTCAAGACCACGGAGATGGTGGTTCATTTTAGGAGGAAAAGGACTGTGATGAGTTCTACATACGTTCTGGGGGAAGAAATTGCAGTGGTGGAGTACAAATACTTGGGTGTTCACCTGGACAACAATAGACAATAGGTGCAGGAGTAGGCCATTCAGCCCTTCGAGCCAGCACTGCCATTCACTGTGATCATGGCTGATCATCCACAATCAGTACCTGTTCCTGCCTTCTCCCCATATCCCTTCACTCCACTATCTTTAAGAGCTGTAACTCTTTCTTGAAAGACTCCAGAGAATTGGCCTCCACTGCCTTCTTAGGCAGAGCATTCCACAGATCCACAACCCTCTGTGTGAAAAAGTTTTTCCTCAACTCCGTTCTAAACGGTCTTACCTCTTATTCTTAAACCGTGGCCTCTGGTTCTGGACTCCCCCAACATCGGGAACGTGTTTCCTGCCTCTAGCGTGTCCAATCCCTTAACAATCTTATATGTTTCAATCAGATCCCCTCTCATCCTTCTAAGTTCCAGTGTATACAAGCCCAGTCGCTTCAACCTTTCAACATATGACATTCCCGCCATCCCTGGAATTAACCCAGTGAACCTACGCTGCACTCCCTCCATAGCAAGAATGTCCTTCCTCAAATTTGGAGACCAAAACTGCACACAATACTCCAGGTGGGGTATCACCAGGGCCTTGTACAACTGCAAAAGGACCTCTTTGCTCCTATATCAACTCCCCTTATTGTGAAGGCTAACATGCCATTAGCTTTCTTAACTGCCTGCTGTACCTGCATGCTTACTTTCAGTGTCTGATGAACAAGGACACCCAGATCTTGTACTTCCCCTTTTCCTAACGACACCATTCAGATAGTAATCTGCCTTCCTGTTCTTGCCACCAAAGTGGATAACCTCACATTTATCCACATTAAACTGCATCTGCCCACTCATCCAACCTGTCCAAGTCACCCTGCATTCTCATAACATCCTCCTCACATTTCACACTGTCACCCAGCTTTGTGCCATCTGCAAATTTGCTAATGTTACTTTTAATCCCTTCATCTAAATCATTAATGTATATTGTAACTAGCTGTGGTCCCAGCACCGAGCCTTGCAGTACCCCACTAGTCACTGCCTGCCCTTCTGAAAAGGACTCATTAATCCCTACTCTTTGTTTCCTGTCTGCCAACCAATTTTCTATCCATGTCAGAACCCTATTCCCGATACCATGTGCTCTAATTTTGCCTTCTAACCTCCTATGTGGGACCTTTTCAAAGGCTTTCTGAAAGTCCAGGTACACTACATCCACTGGCTTTCCCGTGTCCATTTTCATAGTTACATCCTCAAAAAATTCCCGAAGATTAGTCAAGCATGATTTCAACACACTCGACTGGAAAACCAACACCATGGCTGTTTACGAGAAGGTGGTGAGCATACTTTTTTTTTTCCTAAGGAAGCTAAGATCCTTCAAAATGTGCAGCAGGATGTTGGAGATCTTTTACCAGTCTGTTGTAGAAGTGCATTCTTCTTTGCGGCTTTATATTGGGGGAGCAGCATCGATGGTGGTGATGAAGAAAGACTAAATAAACTCATCAGAAAGGCTGGATCCATCCTTGGCTACAACCCGAACTCTTGAGTTAGTGGTGGATAGATAGATAGATAGATATACTTTATTAACCCTGAGGGAAATTTGGTTTAATTACAGCCGCACCAACCAAGAACAGAGCGTAAATATAGCAATACAAAAAACCCCAACAATCAAACAACAAAATGCAAAACTATGCCAGATGGAAAATAAGTCCAGGACCAGTCTATTGGCTCAGGGTGTCTGACCCTCCACGGGAGGAGCTGCACGTTCGATGGCCACAGGCAGGAATGACCTCCCATGCCGCCAAGTGTTGTATCATGGTGGAATGTGGCCGAAGTCCAACAGTATGAAGTTCAATATCCAGCCTGCAAACATGTTCCTCGATCGTAATATACCCCAGATTGCACCATCTATTGTTAGCCAGATCAGTAAGCACCCCACTCCTTCACGCCGCATACCGCTCTCTGTGCACTTCAAGTCAGGCGGAACAGTATTACCCACCGAACTCCTCTTCTCCAAAAGTCTCTGTTGTCTCGACCCGGTCCTCTTTCCTCGGCTTTGTGATCCCCCTCTGTGTGTTTTCCTCTGGATTTCAGCAGGGGTGTCTGCCGCTCTGTTTGCTAAGCCAACCGGAATTTGCTGGTCCGTGGAATACACAATGCGACATTGCTTCTGTCCCGCGTGTCGGGATGTAACCATTTCCAGCGCTAAAGAAAACCCAAATAAAACTCTCTCTACCAGCGTATTAGAGAGGGTGCAGCTTCGACTTGTTACCGTGAGAAAAAAATACAAAAAATAACGTAAATTAAAAAGTAAGAAGAAGAAAGTAAAAGAATAGATCGGAACGGCTGTACCAGGCTGCATGCACGACCGGCGCATGCACACTAGAGGTTATTAAACAAACTGTTATCCATTATGGACAATAAGGCACATCATCTCCATGACCTACTGAATAAGCAGTGGAGTACTCTTTGGAACAGACTCATTCAGCTCCACTACCACAAAGGTCGTTAAAGAAAATCTTTCCTACTAAGTGCAGTAAGCATATACAACAGTTCATATCTGTGCGACAGGAGAACATGCATAATGTGCAATATAACATAAAACATGTACAATAGTCTGTTTTATTATTTTGTACATTATTGCACGTTGGTAAATTATTATTGTTTATTATTCTGTACTTTAGTTAATACATTATTATTACTAAGTATGTTTTTACATGTTGCTGCTATAATGAAATAATTTCCCACTTGGAATCAATGAAGTGCTTGTTATTATTATCATTATTAATATTATTATTATGTTGGTAATGGGAAAGGGGGAAGAACATAAGAAATGGGAGCAGGAATAGGCCAGTTGACCCCTGGAGCTTACTCCATCATGAGTAATATCTTGGCTGATCTAATCAATGGCGTAACACTTTCCCTACTCTCTCCCTATAACTCCTAAGTTTGCTAAATATCCATTAAGTTCTGTCTTCAGTAACTCCAGTACTCTGGGGTGGAGCATTCCAAAGATTGCCAGCCCTCTGAGAAAAATTCATCCACATTTCCATGCTAAGAGTGAGGCTTTATTGTGGAATTATTTCCCTTCCATCTGGATAGCCCATTAGATGAAACTTTCTGTCAACCTCAACTAGTCCTGCATTTAAGTAAGATCACCTCATTTTTTTTTAAACTCCAGTGGATATACAATTAACCTTTCTTTATACCAGGATTCAACAGTGTACTATTTTTTCTTATCCAATACAATTATATCTTTAAGTTTAGAGACAAAATAATGTGGTCAAGTAGCTGCAGTTTCACCATTACTCTGTAAAATTGTGTGAAAGAAAGTTACTTTTACATTCCAATAATTAAGGCCAATGTTCCATTAGCCCTCCAGTTTATTTGCTGTATCTGCATGCTACATTTTTTTTGTTTCTCTTGGTTGGAGCTCAAACTCCTACAGATTCAGTAGTCTCACTGTTCAAATATTTTTTGTTCTTTTTTGCAAACCTCATGCTTTTCCACTTTATGCTCCAACTGCCAAACTCTTGCCTCTTTGTCCATCTATCTGGATGCTTTTGCAGGCAACTGTGACCTCCATTTGCAAATCCAACTACCTTTGTTTTAAAAAAAATGTAGAAAATTCAACTACATTGCACTCTGCTCCTTCATTTAAGTCAATAACATGGATCATGAGAACTTGCTCCTGTGGCATCCCAGTAGTTAATTGATTGCCAGTCAGAAAATGACGAAAGTGAAATGTTTTATCCCCCCTTGTTCAATCCCTTCCTACCTATGTTCGTGACACTTCTCACGCTCTTAAACTTTTCGATGATTTTAAGTTCCCTGGCCCCCACCGCTTTATTTTCACAATGGATGTCCAGTCCCGATATACTTCCATCCCCCATCAGGAAGGTCTCAAAGCTCTACGCTCCTTTTTGGATTCCAGACCTAATCAGTTCCCCTCTACCACCACTCTGCTCCGTCTAGCGGAATTAATCCTTACTCTTAATAATTTCTCCTTTGGCTCCTCCCACTTCCTCCAAACTAAAGGTGAAGCTATGGGCACCCGTATGGGTCCTAGCTATGCCTGCCTTTTTGTTGGCTTTGTGGAACAATCTATGTTCCTTGCCTATTCTGGTATCTGTCCCCCACTTTTCCTTCGCTACAGCGACGACTGCATTGGCGCTGCTTCCTGCACGCATGCAGAGTTCGTTGACTTTATTAACTTTGCCTCCAACTTTCACCCTGCCCTCAAGTTTACCTGGTCCATTTCCAACACCTCCCTCCCCTTTCTAGATCTTTCTGTCTCTGTCTCTGGAGACAGCTTATCCACTGATGTCTACTATAAGCCTACTGACTCCCACAGCTATCTGGACTATTCCTCTTCTCACCCTGTCTCTTGCAAAAACGCCATCCCCTTCTCGCAATTCCTCCGTCTCCGCCGCATCTGCTCTCAGGATGAGGCCTTTCATTCTAGGACGAGGGAGATGTCTTCCTTTTTTAAAGAAAGGGGCTTCTCTTCCTCCACTATCAACTTTGCTCTTAAACACATCTCCCCCATTTCACGTACATCTGCTCTCACTCCATCCTCCTGCCACCCCACTAGGAATAGGGTTCCCCTGGTCCTCCGCCCCACCAGCCTCCGGGTCCAACATATTATTCTCCGTAACTTCCGCCACCTCCAACGGGATCCCACCACTAAGCACATCTTTCCCTCCCCCCCCCCCCCCCGCATTCCGCAGGGACCGCTCCCTACGCGACTCCCTTGTCCATTCGTCCCCCCCATCCCTCCCCACTGATCTCCTTCCTGGCACTTATCCGTGTAAGCGGAACAAGTGCTACACATGCCCTTACACTTCCTCCCTTACCACCATTCAGGGCCCCAAACAGTCCTTCCAGGTGAGGCAACACTTCACCTGTGAGTCGGCTGGGGTGATATACTGTGTCCGGTGCTCCCGATGTGGCCTTTTATATATTGGCGAGACCTGATGCAGACTGGGAGACCGCTTTGCTGAACACCTACGCCCTGTCCGCCAGAGAAAGCAGGATCTCCCAGTGGCCACACATTTTAATTCCACATCCCATTCCCATTCTGACATGTCTATCCACGGCCTCCTCTACTGTAAAGATGAAGCCACACTCAGGTCGGAGGAACAACACCTTATATTCCGTCTGGGTAGCCTCCAACCTGATGGCATGAACATCGACTTCTCTAACTTCCGCTAATGCCCCACCTTCCCCTCGTACCCCATCTGTTACTTATTTTTATCCACACATTCTTTCTCTCACTCTCCATTTTCTCCCTCTGTCCCTCTGAATATACCCCTTGCCTATCCCCCTCCTTGTCTTTCTTCTCGGACCTCCTGTCCCATGATCCTCTCGTATCCCTTTTGCCTATCATCTGTCCAGCTCTTGGTGCCATCCCTCCCCCTCCTGTCTTCTCCTATCATTTTGGATCTCTCCCTCCCCCTCCAACTTTCAAATCCCTTACTCACTCTTCCTTCAGTTAGTCCTGATGAAGGATCTCGGCCCGAAACGTCGACTGCACCTCTTTCTAGAGATGCTGCCTGCCCTGCTGCGTTCACCAGCAACTTTTATGTGTGTTGCTTGAATTTCCAGCATCTGCCGAATTCCTGTTGTTTGCGTTGAAAGTGAAATGTGTTCATTTTGTTCAACTTAATTGCTTTTGTGATCACAATTATATTAGAAATAACAGAACATGGAATTTTTAAACTCAACTAGTAATCTCCCATTGGAATTTCTTTTCATCAGCCATCAGACAAGGTTTCATTTCAGGTTCCAACAGAACATAGAAATTAATAGTTCAAAAAAAATGGTGCAACTGGTTTCCCCCTCCTATCATCCAGATAGTTGCATGATGCTGGAAAAGTTGACTAACCTTGGTATTCGGTCTCTATCAGTTAAACTAGTGGAGACGCATGTAAGCAGTGAAGATGGGTGTGGGGGAGCCCAGCAGTGAAAAGCTTTAGGAAGTGCAAATCATGAATTCCTCTTGATTATGCTACAGTTGCTCTATCTCATATTATTCATCAATATACACAAAATATTTCATAAATTATCTGTTATTGAATGAATCGATACTATTTGCTTTTATCTTCTGAGTGACTTTCATAGTGAAAGAGTTTGGTAAGTGATGTAGGAATGGTATTCCAGAGGTTTTGTGTGTGTTTTGGGGGGCAGGTGCTGGGGCAAGATGCTATAAATTGAGCAAAATGTAGAAATCGAAAGAGATCAGAATGCAGGAAAATAGACTTGTTGGTGTTTTTTGGAAATAAGCAATGGCAGTAATGGGAGAAGGGGCAAACCAATCAAGGGATTTTAACACAATAAGAATTTTGAAGCTGTTAGTGAAATCACTTAGTTCTAAGTTGGAATTTATGCTCCTTGGATTATTGGACATTTTGGATGAGCTCAGGTTTGCAGAATTTTTCCAGTTACATCAATATTCTGGATGTATGAATACCAAGTAAGTGAGAATATTTGATGGGGTCTAGGAATTTGAAAGTTGTTCAGCTGCGGAATAATAACATTACAGTGGCACAGGCCATAAAGAGAAATATCTGAGGCATGTAAGAACGGAACAGCAGTTATCATGAGGGACTTTAATTTGCACATAAATCAAGTGAATCAAGTTGGTCAAGGCAGTCTTGAGGAGAACTTCATAGAATGCATCCGTGACAGCTTTCTTGAACAGCATGTTCCTGAACCTACAAGGGAATGTGCTATCTTAGACTTGGTCCTGTGCAATGAGACAGATAAAATTAGTGATCTTGTAGTTAGGGATACTCTTGGAATGACTGGTCACAATATGATTGAGTTTCTCATACAAATGGAGGGTGCAATAGTCCGATTGAAAACCAGTGTATTATGCCTAAACAATGGGGACTACAATGGGATGAGGGAGGATTTGGGTAGTGTAGAATGGGAACACAGGCTTTATGGTGGGACAGTTGAGGAACAGTGGAAGACTTTCAAAGAGATTTTTCGTGGTGCTTAACAAAAGTATATTCCAGTTAAAATCAAGGACAGTAAAGGTGGGGAGAGCAAGCCTTGGATAACTAAAGAAATAAAAGAAGGCATCAAACTAAAAGTTTCCAAGAGTAGTGGGAAACTGGAAGATTGGGAAAACTTTAAAAAGTAACAGTATCACTAATTGAGCAATAAAGAAAGGAAAGCTAGATTGTGAAAATAAACTAGCACAAAATATAAAAACGGTTAGTAAAAGTTTTATAATTATATAAAGCAGAAAAGGGTGGCTAAAGTGTACGTAGGTCCCTTGGAGGGCAAGAAGGGGGAATTGATATTGGGTAATCGGCTAATGGCCGAGGACTTGGATAACTATTTTGTGTGGGTCTTCACGGTGGAGGACACATCTAACATGCCAAAGAGAGATGTTATGGATGCGAGGACCTCAATACAATTGCTGTCACTAAAGAGGTAGTGCTGAGCAAACTTATGGGCCTGAAGATAGATAAGTCTCCTGGTCCTGATGGAATGCATCTCAGGGTACTGAAAGAAATGGCAGAAGTTGTAATAGAAGCTTTGGTGATAATTTACCAAAATTCTCTGGACTCTGGGCAGGTCCCGGCAGATTGGAAGACGGTGAAGTCACGCCACTGTTCAAAAAAGGTAAAAGGCAGGTAACTATGGGCCAGTTGGTTTAACATCTATAGTTGGGAAAATACTTGAAGCTATCATTAAAGAAGAAATAGCAAGGCATCTGGAGAGAAATGGATCCATCAGGCAGATGCAGCATGTATTCAGCAAAGGCAGGACCTGTTTGACAAACTTACTGGAGTATTTTGAGGATATAATGAGAACAGTGGATAGAGGGAAACAGATGGACATTATTTACTCGGATTTCCAGAAGGCATTCGATAAGGTGCTGCATAAAAGGTTTATCCATCGTGGCTATCCCTCGAGGTCGAGGATGATGGTCTTCGTTCTGTTGATCTACTTATGGGCTCTCAAGTGGCTTATGAGTCCAATCTTGGCTTTGAAAGTTCTTCTGCAGCCCATAGAGCGAAGACGGCTGTGTGTGTATTTGTTTAATGTGTACTTGATGTTGCACTCCAAGGAGCGCACAATACTTCACAAGTCAACCAACTGATTCAAATGGCATGGAAACCACAATGATTGGAGCTGATGGATTTGTTGCAGCCTTCATCCGCCTCCATATCCATTGAGTTCAAAGTAACTTCATCCGCCTGTTCCACCATTGAGGTCTTGGTTGGATTGTTCTTTGTCAGGGACCTCACCCTCGACCTTACCGCCATGGGTGACCCTACCAGGAGCATAGCTCCAGATGGCGTCGCTCTCTGGATCTCAGGACCACAGAAGCCTCTCCACCATGGCAACGTGACAATCCACGGAGATTTATCTGTATGATAAAGATACATAGAGTTGGGGGTGATGTATGAGCATAGATAGAAGATTAGATTGGATTAGATTAGATTATGATGACACGCAGTCCTCTTTTATTGTCATTTAGTAATGCATGCATTAAGAAATGATACAATATTCCTCTGGTGTGATATCACAGAAACACAGGACAGACCAAGACAGAAAGACTGGCAAAAACCACATAATTATAACATATATAAAAGTTGCTGGTGAACGCAGCAGGCCAGGCAGCATCTCTAGGAAGAGGTGCAGTCGACGTTTCAGGCCGAGACCCTTCGTCAGGACTAACTGAAGGAAGAGTGAGTAAGGGATTTGAAAGTTGGAGGGGGAGGGATGGAGCCAAGAGCTGGACAGGTGATTGGCAAAAGGGATAAGAGAGGATCATGGAACAGGAGGTCCGGGAAGAAAGATGAGTGGGGGGGGGGGGGCACCCAGAGGATGAGCAAGGGGTATATTCAGAGGGACAGAGAGAGAAAAAGGAGAGTGAGAGAAAGAATGTGTGTATAAAAATAAGTAACAGATGGGGTACGAGGGGGAGGTGGGGCATTGGGGCATTAGCGGAAGTTAGAGAAGTCGATGTTCATGCCATCAGGTTGGAGGCTACCCAGACGGAATATAAGGTGTGGTTCCTCCAACCTGAGTGTGGCTTCATCTTTACAGTAGAGGAGGCCATGGATAGACATGTCAGAATGGGAATGGGATGTGGAATTAAAATGTGTGGCCACTGGGAGATCCTGCTTTCTCTGGCGGACAAAGCGTAGATGTTCAGCAAAGCGGTCTCCCAGTCTGCGTTGGGTCTCGCCAAAAGATAAAAGGCCACATCGGGAGCACCGGACGCAATATATCACCCCAGCCGACTCACAGGTGAAGTGTTGCCTCACCTGGAAGGACTGTTTGGGGCCCTGAATGGTGGTAAGGGAGGAAGTGTAAGGGCATGTGTAGCACTTGTTCCGCTTACACGGATAAGTGCCAGAAGGGAGATCAGTGGGGAGGGATGGGGGGGACGAATGGACAAGGGAGTTGCGTAGGGAGCGATCCCTGCGGAATGCGGGGGGGGGGGGGAGGGAAAGATGTGCTTAGTGGTGGGATCCCGTTGGAGGTGGCGGAAGTTACAGAGAATAATATGTTGGACCCGGAGGCTGGTGGGGTGGTAGGTGAGGACCAGGGGAACCCTATTCCTAGTGGGGTGGCGGGAGGATGGATTGAGAGCAGATGTACGTGAAATGGGGGAGATGCGTTTAAGAGCAGAGTTGATAGTGGAGGAAGAGAAGCCCCTTTCTTTAAAAAAGGAAGACATCTCCCTCGTCCTAGAATGAAAGGCCTCATCCTGAGAGCAGATGCGGCGGAGACGGAGGAATTGCGAGAAGGGGATGGCATTTTTGCAAGAGACAGGGTGAGAAGAGGAATAGTCCAGATAACTGTGAGAGTCAGTAGGCTTATAGTAGACATCAGTGGATAAGCTGTCTCCAGAGACAGAGACAGAAAGATCAAGAAAGGGGAGGGAGGTGTTGGAAATGGACCAGGTAAACTTGAGGGCAGGGTGAAAGTTGGAGGCAAAGTTAATAAAGTCAACGAGCTCTGCATGCGTGCAGGAAGCAGCGCCAATGCAGTCGTCGATGTAGCGAAGGAAAAGTGGGGGACAGATACCAGAATAGGCACAGAACATAGATTGTTCCACAAAGCCAACAAGAAGGCAGGCATAGCTAGGACCCATACGGGTGCCCATAGCTACACCTTTAGTTTGGAGGAAGTGAGAGGAGCCAAAGGAGAAATTATTAAGAGTAAGGACTAATTCCGCTAGACAGAGCAGAGTGGTGGTAGAGGGGAACTGATTAGGTCTGGAATCCAAAAAGAAGCGTAGAGCTTTGAGACCTTCCTGATGGGGGATGGAATTATAACATATAGTTACAACAGTGCAAGCAATACCATAACTTGATGAAGAACAGGCTATAGCACAATAAAAAAAAATGTTCAAAGTCTCTCGCAAGTCCTACAGCTCACGCAGATGGGAGAAGGAAGAAAACTCTCCCTGCCATGCCCGATCACAGTCCGACTCTGAGTCGTCCGAAAACTTGGAGCCTCCGACCAGCCCTCCAACACCGAGCACCATCTCTGCCGACCACTTCAACCCCAGCCCCGGCCGCCAGCAGCAGGCAAAGCCGAAGATTTTGGGGCCTTCCCTCCGGAGATTCTCAATTGCACAGTAGCAGCGGGAGCGAACCGGGCATTTCAGAAGTTTCTCCAGATGTTGTTCCGTGCTTCTCATGGCTGTCTCCATCAAACCAGGATTGTGCACGGTACCCTATTTAACAAATACGATATCATTTCACTGGAGAGGCTGCGCGCACGGGATTGGTTAACTATTAGAAAACAGAGAGTTGGGATACATGGGTGTTACTCTGGTTGGCAATCAGTGGTGAATGGTATGCCATAGGGGTTGGTGCTGGGTCTATAACTGTTCACAATATATATTAATGATCTGGAAGAGGGCACCGAGTGTAGTGTATCCGGGTGGAAAAGCACATAGTGCAGAAGATATGGAGAGTCTGCAGAGAGATATAGATAGGTTAAGTGAGTGGACAAGGGTTGGAGTACAATATTGGTAATGCAAGGTAGGAAGGAAAAATGGAAGATCAGATTATTATTTAAGTAGTAAAACAATTACAATATGCTGCTGTGCAGAGGGATGGGAGTGCTTGTGCATGAATCAGAGAAGGCTGGTTTGCAGGTGTAGCAGGATATCAAGAAGGCAAATGGAATGCTGGCCTTCATTGCTAGAGGGATTGCTTTTAAGAGCAAGGAGGTTATGCTGCAACTGTACAGGGTACTGGTGAGGCTGCACATGTAGTTCTGGTCTCTTTACTTCAGGGAGAACATACTGACTTTGGAGGAGGTGCAGAGGAGGTTCAGCAGATTAATTCCAGAGATGAGGGGGTTGGACGATAAGGAGAGATTGACTCAACAGGGACTGTACTCTCTGGAATTCAGAAGAGTGAGTGCAGTTCTTATAGAAACATAAAATTATGAAAGGGATAGATAAGAAAGAGGCGGGAAAGTTGTTTCCACTGGTAGTTGAGACTAGAACTAGGGGACATAGCCGCAAGATTTGGAGGAGTAGATTTAGGGCAGAGATGAGGAGGAACTGCTTTTCCCACAGAGTGGTAAATCTGTGGAATTCTCTGCCCAATGAAATGTGGAGGCTACCTCAGTAAATATATTTAAGACAAGGTTGGATAGATATTTGCATATTAGGAGAATTAAGGGTAATGGGGAAAGGCAGGTAGGTAGAGATGAGTCCATGACCAGATCAGCTATGATCTTATTGAATGGCGGAGCTGACTTGACAGGCCAGATTGCCTACTCCTGCTCTTTTTTTCTTGTGTTCTTATGAGGTTGAGGAACTATTGGGTTAGCAAATGTAGAGGGGAGATACCCTGAAGTTGAGAACTGTGATAGTATGGGAGAAAATGGCCCTATAATCCTTAGTGGGGTAGATAAAAGGACATGTCCAAGAGCTGCTGTCTAGCCTTTATAAGGTAGTCAGAAGGTGAGATTTCACAATTTTTGACAGATACCACTTCTCTGAAGAAGAGTTTATGAATATTAATACTACCTATTAAATGCTCCCAATGGCGTGCATCTCAAATAGCCCCTGACGACCAGGTCCAGCTATTGGCCTTCATGTGTGGCTTAGCTACTAAGCCCAGTGGAACTGTTTCTACTGACAGAAGGGGAAAAGTGGATTATTATCGCCTTAAAACCAGTCGCTTCAGAGAGATGGGGGCTCGTCAACCATAGTTGGCAGCTCAACTAGGAAAAAGAAAGCTCTGATCTCAAAGTTCTGCTGCTTTACAACTATACCCACTCATGGGAAAGGCTTCGGGAGTAAACCTCAAGGAAAAATCTGGAGCTGGAGTCTCTAAGGCAGTCCTACATTGAGTTTAACATTGACTAGCAACTCCTGCAACACTGCTGGTGCCAAACAGTATTTGTTTTCCTTTGGATTTATCAAATGCATGAAGAGGGGGAATCTGCTGTATCAGGCAACAATTTGTTCTCCATATCAAAATGCCCTGACTTACATATTAAAGTTGCTGGTGAACGCAGCAGGCCAGGCAGCATCTCTAGGAAGAGGTGCAGTCGACGTTTCAGGCCAAGACCCTTCGTCAGGACTAACTGAAGGAAGAGTGAGTAAGCAGTAAGAGTGAGTCCTGACGAAGGGTCTCGGCCTGAAACGTCGACTGCACCTCTTCCTAGAGATGCTGCCTGGTCTGCTGCGTTCACCAGCAACTTTTATGTGTGTTGCTTGAATTTCCAGCATCTACAGAATTCCTGTTGTTTGACTTACATATTATCAGGTAGTGCACTACGTCCATAGTCAACCTTGACCAATGGAGAGCCTGTACTTAAGGGAATTGCAATATTGTTTAATAATTATTATTAGAAAAAGGTTTATAAGATCTAAAATGTGAGAATGTGGAGTAAATGTTTAAAAACAAATTTTGTATGATAAAGTACATAAAAAGGAAGAGAAAATGAAAGTGGATAGATAAAAAACTGAAATGAGGGGGAAAAAAGTCATGTGTTAGTTCTTGAGAGTTCTGATAAAGTAAGGGACAAAAAGTTACCAATACTAATAAATTGAAAGCACTGGGTGTTGTATACTCAAAAAAATAAAAATAACATGAGTATGAAGAAATTTCTTCACATAGATGGTGAAGTTTTGACATTCTCCACCCAAGGTACCTGTGGTTGTTGAATAAAGGAGGAATATGAAAGAGCGAGATCAAAATATTTTGATACTGAGGAATTTTAAGACATAAGTTTGCACAAATGTAGAATTCAATATTAGTTTTTTGAATTGCTTTGCTAATTGGAGGGGCTGATGGCCTGGTTCTGTATGTTTTTAATGAAAGAAACAATATTTTTTGAATTCTTGAGCAATTTACCGTGCCTATAGAAAGAATTCACCACCCTTGGAAGTTTTCATGTTTTATTCTTTTACAACATTGAATCACAGTGGATTTAATTTGGCTTTTTTTTATATACTGATCAACAGGGGGAAAAAAACACTTCTGTGTCAAAATGAAAACAGATCTCTACAAAGTGATCTAAATTAAATACATATAAATAATACAGTAATTGATTGCATAAGTATTCACCCCCTTTTAATATGACATGCCAAACCATCATTGATTTTAGAAGTCACTTAATTAAATGGAGAAAACTTGTGTGTAGTTAAGGTTGTTATAGCTGGGGGTGGTAATACAGACAAGCTCCCATTACCTATTAAATGCTCCCAATGGCATGTGCCTCAAATAGCCTCTGAGAACCAAGTCTGGCTCCTGGCCTTCACAAGTGGCTTAGCTACTAAGCCCAGCAGCACAGTTTCCACTGGCAAGAGAAGGGGCAAAGGTGAGTTACTGGCACCTTAAAACCAGACTCTTCAGACAGATGGGGCTCGTCAGCTGTGATTACAGCTCATCTAGGAGAAGGAAAACTCTGATCTCAAACTTTCACTGCCTTATGGCTATAACCCCTCATGGGGAAGGTTTCAAGAGTAAGACCCAAGGGAAAAATCCAGAGCTGGAATCCTGAAGGCAGTCCTATATTGAGTTCAATGTTGTCTGGCTACTCCTACGGCACTGCTTGTACCAAACCGTATTGGTCTGTATCGTTCTTTTGGGTTCATCAGATGAAGGGGGGAGCTTACTACATGGGCAACAGCTTGCTCTCTATATCATACTGCCCAGTCTTGTGTATCTAGACAGCTGGGATGATGGAGGCCTCAGTCAAGGTGTTTCAATTGATTGTTAGTAAAAATACACCTGCTTCTGGAAGGTCCAACTGCTGGCGAGTCAGTATCCAATCAATGTAGTGTTGTCAGCAAATTTAATTAGCAAAAACTACATCATGAGGACAAAAGAACACATCAGGCAACTCTGCGAAAAGGTTATTGAAAAGTACAAGTCAAGAGATGGATGCAAGAAAATTTCTAGTCACTGAATAACCCTTGGAGTGTAGTTAAATCAATCATCAAGAAATGGAAAGGATATGGCACAGCTGTAAATCTGCCTAGAGCAGGCTGCCCTCAAAAACCGAGTGACATGCAAGTAGTGGAACTAGTAAGGGAGGCCACCAAGAGACCTATGACAACTCTGGAGGAGTTACAAGCTTCAGTGGCTGAGATGGGAGAGACTGCACATACAACAACTGATGCCCGGGTGCTTCACCAGTCACAGCTTTATGGGAGAATGGCAAAAAAGAAAGCCGCTGTTGTGGGGGTGGGGAGGTGGAGATCTCTTGAAATCTTGGCTAGAGTTTGCCAGAAGGCTGTGGGAGACTCTGAAGTCAGCTGGAATTGGGTTCTATGGTCTGATAAAACCAAAATTGAGCTTTTAGGCCATCAGACTAAACACCATGTTGGGGATAAGCCAAACACCACACATTATCAAAAACATACCATCCCTACCATGAAGCATGGTGGTGGCTGCATTATGTTGTGGGCATGATGCAGCAGGCCCTGGAAAGCTTGTGAATGCAGAGTGTAAATTGAATGCAGCAGAATATAGGGAAAACCTGATGCAGTCTGCAAGAGAACTACAACTTGGGAGAAGATTTGTTTTTCAGCAAGACAATGATCTCAAACATAAAGCCACAGCTACACAGGAATGGCTTAAAAACAACGAAGTTAATGTCTTGGAGTGGCCAAGTCAGAGTTTAGACCTCAATCCAATTGAGAATTTGTGGCTGGACTTGAAAGGGCTGTTCAGTCATGCAATCTGACTGTTTGAGCAGTTTTATAAAGAAGAATGGGGAAAAATTGCAGTGTCCAGAAGTGCGAAGCTGATAGAGGCCTATCCACACAGACTGAAGGCTGTAATTGCTGCCAAAGATGCATCTACTAAATACTGAGTGAAAGGGGTAAATTTGTAGAGACATGTTTTCACTTTGACATGAAGAGTCTTTTCTGTTGATCAGTGTCAAAAAGGTCAAATTAAATCCACTGTGATTGAATGTTGTAAAACAATAAAACATGAAAACTTCCAAGGGAAGTGAATACCTTTTATAGGCACTGTATTTGGTAATTTTGTAGTTGTAATAGAATAGGTGTTCTTATTTTACAAACAAAACACTTTTTCACCTAATTAAGTTCTTGTAGTTGTCATAAACTCTAAATGTATATAGTACAAAGTATCATTTGCTCTGGGTGCTTATCATTTATGTTTTATTTAGGAATCTGTCACCTGGTATGGAACAGCATCCAGAGCATGCACTTGGAACAAGAACTGATGATGTTTCACTGATTGAAGGAATAAGCAATCAGGTTCTTCTGACTGTAACAATCACCATTACAATGTTGGGCAGTTTGGTAACATTCCTGTATAGGTGAGAATATATACTTTGATCTATTTAATTTTATTTTTGGCACAATTTTAAATGCTGTCCATTACCAACTCTTGTTATACATTACACATTTTGCCATATTATACAAACAGTTCCTGATTCTAGTGTGACAGGGTGTAATCAACGAAATAACAAAAATTTAAATAAACTGGTCTCCTTTTAAAATGGATTTATAAGAAAGAACTGTGACCCTCAGGTCGTGTTCGTCAAGGGAAAAAGGCTTTGGCCCCGCCAAACTGGGAAATCACGTTTGTATGGCTGTTGTGTAATGTACCCCCAGTTACAAACCCACAATGCAAAATATCAGACAGTGCACCATATGCAGTTAAATGATTGAACTTTATGAATCTTAATCTGAATATAGGGTTAGTAATGAAAATGTTTTTAAAAGGGCCCAATTCAAGTCAAAAGTTCCCGTTGGAGCTCACGCAGTAGTCATTCTTCCACCATCAGTCTCCTCCAAGCGTCGCCGACCTTCGGACTCTCAGATCCCAGTCCACTCCGTCCGGTGGTCTACCAGCTCTCTCCACACGCTTCTTCCCTCTTCATCTCTCCTCGACAAAGGACAGTGATAAAACATCCTTCCAGGTACACAAGACAAAGCAGCAATCTCCGATTGGCTAACATGCATACGACAGTCTTGTTATCTCCAGCCATAACCCAAACATTGATGCTACAGAGAAACCGTTACCTCAGCAGTAAATATTACAGAGAAGCCATTACATTAGCCTTAGCAGTGAAACATTACAAAGAAGCCGTTACAGAAAAAGTCTCATAAGTGGAAAGAACATTTGAGAAAAATAGCGAATGAATTTTTTATTAGAAGGTAAAAGACTGCAGATGCTGGAATCTGGAACAAAATAGCACTGAGCAGATCTAGCAGCATCTGTCAAGATAAATAATAGATTGACATAGCGGGTTGAGACATTGCGTCTGAATTTTTTGCAGATGCTGTTTTATGACAATATGTGGAGAAAATCCATCACAACCAAGTGATGCAGTCACAATGACAAGTTTGTATGATTTCCATTATATTTATGAACATGTACGTTCACGATAGGCACTTTGTTTCAATTTTTTTTATTGTTTAGGAACTAGTTTTGCCTGTTGGTTCAACTATTCATGTTTCAAGAAAGATCTTGTCTTCTATCTATATGTGTCCTTTCAATGTCACACTACATGCAAGTGGAATGGTTCCGAGATTCACTATTTTGTAATGCAAGCAACAAATATGTTGTGCACGATTATTCAATAAACAATCTATTTCAAAAGAAATTTGCCAAGATGTTTCCTGGCATGAAGCATTTCAGTTGTAAGCTGAGACGGGATAGATAGGCAGCACATATTTTTCTTCAATCAGGAAAGACTGAGGGAGGACTTTTTAAATTATTATATAGAATTGAGGAGCTTAAATATGGTAGATAGTGGAAAAACTTCCTCAAAATGGAAATATCTAAAATCATGTTTAAGGCAAAGAAGAAAAAAGTCAGAAGAGATCTATGGAATTTTTCCCCCAATCTGGAGTGCACTGCCTGAGAAAGTGGAGGCAGGTATTCTTGCAACATTTAGTGTCTGAATGAGCACTTCAATGATAAAGGCATAAAAGGCTATGGATTAGTGGGCCAAAGGTGCATTTCTGAAAGTGTGTAGCCCTGCTTTCTCTGGCGGACAGAGCGTAGGTGTTCAGCAAAGCGGTCTCCCAGTCTGCGTCGGCTCTCGCCAATATATAAAAGGCCACATCGGGAGCACCGGACGCAGTATATCACCCCAGCCGACTCACAGGTGAAGTGTCGCCTCACCTGGAAGGACTGTCTGGGGCCCTGAATGGTGGTAAGGGAGGAAGTGTAAGGGTATGTGTAGCACTTGTTCCACTTACAAGGATAAGTGGAGGGAGGGAGCCAGGAGGGAGATCAGTGGAGAGGGATGGGGGGGACGAATGGACAAGGGAGTCGCGTAGGGAGTGATCCCTGTGGAAAGCGGGGGGGGGGGGGGAGGGAAAGATGTGCTTAGTGGTGGGATCCCGTTGGAGGTGGCAGAAGTTACGGAGAATAATATGTTGGACCCGGAGGCTGGTGGGGTGGTAGGTGAGGACCAGGGCAACCCTATTCCTAGTGGGGTGGCGGGAGGATGGATTGAGAGCAGATGTACGTGAAATGGGGGAGATGCGTTTGAGAGCAGAGTTGATAGTGGAGGAAGGGAGGACCCTTTCTTTAAAAAAGGAGGACATCTCCCTCGTCCTGGAATGAAAAGCCTCATCCTGAGAGCAGATGCGGCAGAGACGGAGGAATTGCGAGAAGGGGATGGCATTCTTGCAAGAGACAGAGTCAGAAGAGGAATAGTCCAGATAGCTGTGGGAGTCAGTAGGCTTATAGTAGACATCAGTGGATAAGCTGTCTCCAGAGACAGAGACAGAAAGATCTAGAAAGGGGAGGGAGGTGTTGGAAATGGACCAGGTAAACTTGAGGGCAGGGTGAAAGTTGGAGGCAAAGTTAATAAAGTCAACGAGCTCAGCATGTGTGCAGGAAGCAGCGCCAATGCAGTCATCGATGTAGCGAAGGAAAAGTGGTTTGATTTAACTGAGGAAGGGTACTTAACCATGTAATAAATTTATTTATCCCAGTTGAAATTAATGATTTTGGATGATAATTGCTTGTTTTTATATCTAAATAAAAGACAAAATTAATAACCAGTTAGTAATGGATATAGTAGTGATCTGGTAGTTAACATTTTATTTTACAATATTAAAATACAATTTTACTACATTTGGAATATCATCAATATTTGTAAGAATTGGAGGGAAATATTAGCAGTAACAAGAAATTTAGCATGATACAGATTTTGGAAAGTATTTAAACATGGAAAGCTAACAAAGTTAGTACTTTAAACATTTGTGCATGTGTGTGTGTATAATAAATTAAGTGGGATGAGGAAATGAGCTGAAGATTTTCTCAGATGTTACATATAAAACAGCAAGAGATAAACAAATTGTTAAATGATTTTAATGAACAGGGAAATACATAAAAAGGATAAAGGGAACAAAAATAAAAAGGATAAATGTAAAATTTTTTAACTTGTTGAGGATATAGGGACACAGTGATTATAGACTTCAAATTTCAATTTCATACTCATATTTTTAAAAACTTTTTTAGGATGTAGGCAATGCTGACAAATTCAGCACTTATTGCTGTTTTTAATTGCCCTTGAAATTGCCACCTTCTGAACCGGTACTACTGTTCTGCATGGATTTTTCAGGATTTGGCCTAGGCAATTGACCCTGCCTTGTACAGCTGGATCCTGGACTTCCTGTCAGATCGCCAGCAGGTTGTAAGAGTGGGCTCCCTCACCTCCAACCCTCTGACTCTCAATACAGGAGCCCCTCAGGGCTGCGTACTGAGTCCCCTTCTTTACCCTCTGTATACCCATGACTGTATCGCCATCCACAGCTCTAATCTGCTAATTAAATTTGCCGGCGACACTACATTGATTGGCCTAATCTCAAACAATTACAAGGTGGCCTACAGGGAGGAAGTCATCTCTCTGACACAGTGGTATCAAGAAAACAACTTCTCCCTCAATGTTGCAAAAACAAAGGAGCTGGTTGTGGATTGCAGGAGGAATGGAGATGGGCTAACCCCTATTGACATCAATGGATCTGGGGTTAACAGCTTTAAGTTCCTTGGCATCCACATCACCGAGGACCTCATGGTCTGTTTACACCAGTTGGGTGGTGCAAAAGGCACAACAGTGCCTCTTTCACCTCAAGACGGTTGAGGAAGTTTGGTATGGGTCCCCAGATCCTAAGAATTTTCTACAGGGGCACAATTGCAAGCATCCTGACTGGCTGCATCATTGCCTGGCATGGGAACTGTACCTCCCTTAATCGCAGAACTCTGCAGAGAGTGGTGCGGACAGCCCAGCACGTCTGTAGTTATGAACTTCCCATGATTCATGACATTTACAAGGACAGGTGTGTAAAAAGAGCCTGTAGGATCACTGGGGACCCAAATCACCCCAACCACAATCTATTCCAGCCGCTACCATCCTTGAAACGGTACCGCAGCATAAAAGCCAGGGCCAGCAGGCTCCAGGACAACTTCTTCCTCCAAGCCATCGGACTGATGAACTCTCACTGATGTGAGTGTATTCTATATTACATTGACTGTTCTATTTATTATAAATTACTATGATTGCATATTTAGACAGAGACATAACGTAAAGATTTTTACTCATGTATATGAGGATGTTAGAAATAAAGTCAATTCAATTCAAGGAATAGCAATTAATTTGAGTCAGGATGGTTTGTGACTTCAAGAGCATCCTATAGGTAGTGATGGTCCCATGTGCCTATTGCTTCTGTGCTTTGGATTGAGGACTGACATTGAATAGCCTGCAGTTGAATTTAAAAGTGATTGTTTTAAAATTTAATTCAATAAATCTGGTCATTTTTGGACCTTATTTAGATCAAGAACTAAATAATCCATGATCCAAACCCATGAAATTTGTGTAACTTTCTACCTTCATGATTGATGTTTTTTTTAAAAGAAAATCTCTTTAATTCAGATTCACAATCCATCTAAATTAAAATCTGTTTAGACCATAGACTTAGAGGCAGAATTTGGCTAATTGGCTTATCGAGTCTGCTCCACCATTCCATCATGGCTGATTTATTATCTCTGTCAACCCCATTTTCCTGCCTTCCTTCGTAACATTTGGCGCTACTAGTAATCAAGAACCTGTCAACCTCTGCTATGGTCTTTTCAGCCATCTATGACAAATCCACAGATACACCACTCTTTGACTAAAGAAATTCCTACTCCTCTCCATTCTAAAGGGACATCCCAATATTCTGAGGCTGCACCCTCTGGTCCTTGTCTCCCCCACTATAGGAAACATCCTCTCCACATCCACTTTCTCTAGACCGTTCTATATTCAATGAGGTCATGTTGCTTGCAGGAATATTTAGATTATGAAGACACGTAGTCCTCTTTTATTGTCATTTAGTAATGCATGTATTAAGAACTGATACATTATTTCCTCCGGTGTGATATCACAAAACACAGGACAGACCAAGACTGAAAAAACTGACAAGACCACATAACTATAACATATAGTTACAATCAGTGCAACAATACCATAACTTGCTGAAGAAGTCCATGAGCACAGTAAAGTTCAAAGTTTCTCAAATGTCCCACATCTCACGCAGACGGGAGAAGGAAGAAAAACTCTCCCTGCCATGCCGACTTTAATCCGACTCTGAGTCATCCGAAAACTTAGCTCTGATCAGCTGTCTGACACCGAGTACTGAGCGCTATCTCTGTCCGAACGATTCGACCTCCTTCTCAGTTGCCAAAAGCAGGCAAGGCAGGGGATTTTGAGGCCTACCCTCCAAAAGATTCCCGACCACACAGTAACGACAGCAGCGAACGGGCATTTCAGAAATTTCTCCATATGTTCCTCTGTGCTTTCATATCCATTCTCCATCAAATCAGAATTGTCCACGGCCCCTATTTAAAAGATACGATATCATTTTTCACCGGAGGGCTGCGCACACGCAGGCACGCCGCCATCTCCTCCCGCCTTTATTTAAAATCTTTTTGTAATATTTTAATCTGGCTAATTTTTTTTTCATATACTCTTGTAGAAATGAGCAGCAAAACATCCACCCCGAGAATCAGGAACATATAAGGGAGCTCCGACAACATCTCCAAGCTGAGGCTTTAAATTCCCAGGTAAGAGCTTTATTCAGGATTCAAGAATATTCAATGGCAATTCCAGTACAGAAGGGTAAAGGAGAAGAAATAATTGTTACTCCAGATCCAATGCAGTAGAATAAAAAACACAATATGATGAAGAACGCAATAAATATAAATACTTGGCTTATATACATCGATACATTAATTGTATAAATGACGCTAGACACAGGAGTATTTGTACATAAGTTGACTCTGACGGGATGAGTGATAGTAATGGTGGTGGAGGTGTTAATCAGCCTTACTGCTTGGGCAAAGTAATTATTTGAACTTGGTGGTCCTGACGTGGATGCTATGTAGCCTTCTCCCTGATGGAAGTGGGGCAGAGTCTATGAGCAGCGTGGGTAGGATTCATAAACTTTTTCACCATTTTCACATTATGTCACAGAAAACTATCTTGCAGCAAAATTGGTAACTAATCTATGTTGCTAAAAATCTTTTATGCACCATGTGATTGCAGTACGTTTGGAGATGTATTAAACTGTGGCCTCCTCTGTCAATTTAAAACTCAAAATAGTTTTATTTTTCTCTTTCAAACATCGGGTGCTATTATTCCTCCTTCCTATATGCAGATAGGGTGTTGATTTTACCAAAATTATTGTGACTTTGCCTCCTAAATTTGCAGATGTGTAACTGGAGTGTAATTTCAATTCATCAAATCCTAATACAGACTGAGCATAGAGGTGGTCACAACAAAGCAGAACTGACAAATGTATGGCATTGGTGTGCATTTGAAAGCCTATTACATATTTGTAGATGACAGAGCATCTATGGATAGAACTCTTCAGAGAAATTTGGAGGTGACTTGCCAAGTTGAGCGAAGTCATAACTAGCAATAGGTTTGCAGCAATAACAGTGTGTGAACCATTCAAGGTATTGGCAAATAGTTGGATAATAGAGGAAAAGCAAATGGAGAATAGCTTCATAATATTAATTAAGAGTACAAAGAAAGAGGTGTACATGACTGTGATCATCTGGTCGTATTACTGTAAGGTTAGAACAGAATCAAGTTTAATATCACTGACATATGTCATGAAATTTGTTAGGTTAGCAGCAGCAGTACAATGCAATATATGATGAATGTAGAAAAATGAATTGTAGTAAGAATATAAGTATACGTATGTGTGTGTGTGTGTGTGTGTGTGTGTGTGTGTATCTCAAAATCAGGAAACAAACGATAAGACGTTAATATCCCTTGTGCCAATGGGTCACGTGCACCTGCACAAGACTGCCTTGATGTTGGGTTGACGCTCAGGGGTTTTCAAGTGGGCACCCACCTTCCTCGATGTTTCATCGATTAGCCCACTACATCTCCGAAAGGCTCGACGATGACTTCTGGCATCCCTACCTTGATGCTGTTATGGAGCCCAGGAGAGGTCTTTTTGTTTGATTCAAAGCTATGACTGCTTTTTTTTTTATTCCACTGAGTTTTTTCTAAGATTATGTTTAAATTATACTTAATTTATTTTTAAATTATATTTAAATTAAGAATGGTGTTAAAACAGAAATAATAAAAAGTGAGGTAGTGTTCATGAGTTCAATGTTCATTTAGAAATCGGATGGCAGAGGGAAAGAAGCTGATCCTGAATCACTGAATATTTGCCTTCAGGCTACTGTACCTCCTTCCTTACATTAACAATGGAAGAGGGCATTAAGGACCCCCATCACCCAGGTGGATAAAACAGTAATGAAACATAAGAAAATTGGCTTTTTGAATAGTGCTTGGAGGCAATAAAAAATTTTACTGATCTTAGCAAGGAAAAAGATTACAAATTGAAATTGATTGAAATTCATTTCTTGAGACCTTACACCAATTTTGAAAGAGTTGACCCTAAACAAAGAACAATGTAGCCTGAAAGAATATTGGCAAAGTTTTAACCCTTCAAACATGCTGTTGCAAGATCTGGTTCTAATATTGCAAACATTTAGAGTGAACTATGTAGAATGAAGCAATAATTGTCTTCCAAAATAATACTATTAAAATATATTATGTAAAAAATCTAGATCTTGAACATCAAATCTACTAAATGGGCATTGTCTTATATTACAGAATGGATTTGAAAGCAATCGTCACCAGTTCTACACTGATACGTCCTGTCCAATTTGCTTACAGCTGGCTGTATTCCCTGTTGAAACCAACTGTGGCCACCTTTTTTGTGGTATGTGATTGTTACCTTGAGATAGATGAGAGCAAAAAGAGTTTTCAAGTACTTGGGTTAGACTTTTTTATTTGAACTTCAGCCCCTTAGTTGGCAGCTCATCTAGGAGAAGAAAAACTGATTTCAAACTGTCTTGCGGCTATACTTGGTCACGGGGAAGGCTTCAGGAGTAAACCCCCAAGGGAAAGTCGGGAGTTGGAATCCCTAAGGCAGTCCAGAGTTGAGTTGAACACTGACTGGCAACTCTGGCAATGCCACTGGTGCCAAACTATATCTGTTTCTGCCATTCCTTTGGATTCATCTTCTGCATGGAAAGGGGGAGTCTGCTGCATGGGCAACACCTTACTCCTCATATTTTACTACCCTGGCTTGCATATGATGTAGACAGTATGACCCATGGTTAACCCTGACCAACAGAGGGCCTGGTACAAGGGGACAGCATCCACTTAATGATCAAATTTAGCTTGATCTGGAACTCAGAAATGTGGAAGGAGGGGCTTAAATTTTCATTCCTCTCAGTATTAGGAGGCTGAAGTGGATCACTGGAGAACATTATCCATCCTTTCAGATTGTTCTATGCTTCCTAAGCTTGCTGGATAAATATTTAGTTAGACCTATTGCAGTTGTCAGTTGGAGGGGTTGAAATGTGTTTTCTTTAATGCGTGAAGTATTAATAATGGTAATAATTTAAAGCTTATTGTGAATCAGTACATGGAATTACAATGTATGGCTATTACAAAGACTTGGTTATCTCAAGGGCAGGATTTAACTGCTGGGTGTTCTGTGGTTTAAATGTTTCAGAAAAGATGGGGAGGCAGGTAAGAGGTGGAGGAGATGGCATTGTTAATCAGGGATATTATCACAGCTGCAGAAAGAGAGGATGTCATGGTGGGATCGTCTACTGAGTCAGTGTTGATAGAAGTCAGACATAGGGAAGGATCCTATTGTCATCAATGGAACTGTGGTTGAGAGGGTGAGTAGGTTCAAGTTCCTTGGTATACACATCACTGAGGATCTCACCTGGACTGTACATACTGGCTGTGTGGTGAAAAAATCACAGCAGCGCCTCTTTTACTTTAGACGGCCGAAGAAGTTCAGCATGAGTCCCCAGATCCTCAGGACTTTATACATGGCCACCAGCAGGAGCTTCCTGACTGGCTGTTTTAACAGTCTGGGGACAGTACTATTGTCAATCACGGGGCACTGCAAAGAGTGGTGTGGACAGCCCAGTCCATCCGTGGATGTGAGCTTTCCTCTATTCCATAAGACAGAGGAGCAGATTTAGGCCATTCGGCCATCAGGTCGGCTCTGCCATTCAATCATGGCTGATCCTTTTTTTTTAGCCTCGTTCCCTGGCCTTCTCCCCGTAACCCTTGATGCAGTGTCTAATGAAGAACCTATTAAGCTCTGCTTTAAATACACCCAACGACCTTGCCTCCACAGCTACCTGTGGGAATAAATTTGGCTAAAGGAATTTCTCTGCATCTCTGTTTTAAATTACAGCCCTCTATCCTGAGGCGGTGCCCTCTTGTCCTAGACTCCCCCCCCCCCCCCCCCGCCATGGGAAAATTCCTTTCTACATCTACTCTGTCTAGGCCTTTCAACATTCAAAATGTTTCAATGAGATCCCCCCTCATCCTTCTAAATTCCAGCGAGTACAGAACAGACTCGAAACCATCAAACATTCCTCGTTAAGTAACCCTTTCATTCCTGGTATCATCCTTGTGAACTTCCTCTGAACCCTCTCCAATGCCAACACATCTTTTCTTAGATGAGGAGCCCAAAACTGTTCACAGTACTCAAGGTGAGGCCTCACTAGTGCCTTATGAGGTAGACTCATCCAGAAAGTCATGAGCATGTGATCCATAGAAACTTGCCTGCATGGATTCAGAATTGGCTTGCCCATGGAAAGTAGAAGGTGGTGGTAGATGGAGCATATTCTGCCTGGAGGTCAATGATGAGTACTATTCCACAAGGATCTTTCGTGGGGACTCTTCCTCTGAGATTTTTATAAATGAGTTTGATAAGAAAGTGAAAAGCTATGTTAGTAAGTTTGCAGGTGGCATTAGCATTGGTGGGGTTGTGAAGAGTGTAGAAGATTATTGTGGTTTGTAGAGGGATATAGACAGGATGCAGAGCTCAGTAGAGAAATAGCAGATGACATTCAATCCAGAAAAGTGTGAGGTAATACACATTGAAAGATTGAACTTGAAGGCAGAGTAGAAGGTTAATAGCAGGATTCTTCGGAGTGCAGAGGATCAGAGGAATCTTGGGATCCACTCCCATAGATCCCTCAAGGTTGCCATGCTGGTGGATGGTGGTTCAGTAGGCCTTAATTAGTCAGGGGATTGAGTTCCAGAGCTATGAGGTAATGTTGCAGTTTTATAAAACTCCGGGTCATTTCTGGTTCCCTCATTAGGAAGGATATGGATGCTTTAGAGAGCGTGCAGAGGAGACTTACCAGGATGCTGCCTAGGTTTGAGAACATGTCTTATGAGGGAAGGTCAAATAAGCTAGGGCTTTTCTCTTTGGAGTGAAGAAGAATGAGAGGCAACATGACAGAGGTGTATAAAGTGGAGAAGCATAGACAGCCAGTGCTTTTGTTTTTCCCCACAGTGTAACAATGGCCAATGCCAGAGCCAATCAGTTTAAGCTGTGAACAAATATTTAGGGGAGATGTCAGTAGATTCCCCCCCCCCCCACCAAGAGTGGTAGATGTGTGGAACTCACTGCCAAAGATGGTGGTAGAGCTGATAAACTAGGAACATTTAAGAGACTCATAACTAGGCACATGGATGTAGGAAGAATGGTTCCTCTCTCACCTCTCCTCTTCTTTTCACCTGCCTGTCACATTAACTTAGTGTTCCTCCTCCTTCCCTTTCTCCCGTGGCCTACTCTCTATCAGATTTCTCCTTCTCCAGTACTGTACTTTTTCTACCCATCACCTCTCTGCTTTAGGTACTCCTGTTTGAGTACTGTTGGGGGGGACAGCTTACCCGGGGGAAGCGACAGTGGCCATGCCTCTGGCACAGAGTCTGGCCCTGTAGCTCGGAAGGGTAGGGCAAGGAAGAGGAGGGCAGTTGTGATAGGGGACTCGATAATAAGGGGGTCAGATAGGCGATTCTGTGGATGCAGTCCAGAGACCCGGATGGTAGTTTGTCTCCCTGGTGCCAGGGTCCGGGATATTTCTGATCGTGTCCAAGATATCCTGAAGTGGGAGGGTGAGGAGCCAGAGGTCGTGGTACATACCAATGACATAGGTAAGAAAAGGGATGAGGTCCTGAAAGGAGAATACAGGGAGCTAGGAAGGGAGTTGAGAAAAAGGACCTCAAAGGTAGTAATCTCGGGATTACTGCCTGTGCCACGCGACAGTGAGAGTAGGAATGCGATGAGGTGGAGGATAAATGCGTGGCTGAGGGATTGGAGCAGGGGGCAGGGATTCAAGTTTTTGGATCATTGGGACCTCTTTTGGTGCAGGCGTAACCTGTACAAAAAGGACGGGTTACACTTGAATCCTAGGGGGACCAATATCCTGGCAGGGAGATTAGCGAGGGCTACTGAGGTGACTTTAAACTAGAATGGTTGGGGGGTGGGAATCAAATTAAAGAGGCTAGGCATGAGGAGGTTAGTTCACAACAGGGGGATGGGAACCAGTGCAGAGAGACAGAGGGGTGTAAAGTGAGGGTAGAAGCAAAAAGTACTAAGGAGAAAAGTGAAAGTGGCAGGCCGACAAATCCAGGGCAAGCATTAAAAAGGGCCACTTTTCAACATAATTGTATAAGGGCTAAGAGAGTTGTAAAAGAGCGCCTGAAGGCTTTGTGTGTCAATGCAAGGAGCATTCGTAATAAGGTAGATGAATTGAAAGTGCAGATTGTTATTAATGATTATGATATAGTTGGGATCACAGAGACATGGCTCCAGGGTGACCAAGGATGGGAGCTCAACGTTCAGGGATATTCAATATTCAGGAGGGATAGACATGAAGGAAGGGGAGGTGGGGTGGCGTTGCTGGTTAAAGAAGAGATTAATGCAATAGAAAGGAAGGACATACGCCGGGAAGATGTGGAATCGATATGGGTAGAGCTGCGTAACACTAAGGGGCAGAAAACGCTGGTGGGAGTTGTGTACAGGCCACCTAACAGTAGTAGTGAGGTCGGAGATGGTATTAAACAGGAAATTAGAAATGTGTGCAATAAAGGAACAGCAGTTATAATGGGTGACTTCAATCTACATGTAGATTGGGTGAACCAAATTGGTAAAGGTGCTGAGGAAGAGGATTTCTTGGAATGTATGCGGGATGGTTTTTTGAACCAACATGTCGAGAAACCAACTAGAGAGCAGGCTATTCTGGACTGGGTTTTGAGCAATGAGGAAGGGTTAATTAGCAATCTTGTTGTGAGAGGCCCCTTGGGTAAGAGTGACCATAATATGGTGGAATTCTTCATTAAGATGGAGAGTGACATAGTTAATTAAGAAACAAAGGTTCTGAACTTAGAGGGGTAACTTTGAAGGTATGAGACGTGAATTAGCTAAGATAGACTGGCAAATGACACTTAAGGGATTGACGGTGGATATGCAATGGCAAGCATTTAAAGGTTGCATGGATGAACTACAACAATTGTTCATCCCAGTTTGGCAGAAGAATAGTTCAAGGAAGGTAGTGCACCCGTGGCTGACAAGAGAAATGAGGGATAGTATCAATTCCAAAGAAGCATACAAATTAAAAAGTGGCTCACCTGAGGACTGGGAGAAATTCAGAGTTCAGCAGAGGAGGACAAAGGGCTTAATTAGGAAGGGGAAAAAAGATTATGAGAGAAAACTGGCAGGGAACATAAAAACTGACTGTAAAAGCTTTTATAGATATGTAAAAAGGAAAAGACTGGTAAAGACAAATGTAGGTCCCCTACAGACAGAAACAGGTGAATTGATTATGGGGAGCAAGGACATGGCAGACCAATTGAATAATTACTTTGGTTCTGTCTTCACTAAGGAGGACATAAATAATCTTCCAGAAATAGTAGGGGACAGAGGGTCCAGTGAGATGGAGGAACTGAGCGAAATACATGTTAGTAGGGAAGTGGTGTTAGGTAAATTGAAGGGATTGAAGGCAGATAAATCCCCAGGGCCAGATGGTCTGCATCCCAGAGTGCTTAAGGAAGTAGCCCAAGAAATAGTGGATGCATTAGTGATAATTTTTCAAAACTCGTTAGATTCTGGACTAGTTCCTGAGGGTGGCTAATGTAACCCCACTTTTTAAAAAAGGAGGGAGAGAGAAACCGGGGAATTATAGACCGGTTAGCCTAACGTCGGTGGT
The DNA here is from genome assembly GCF_030028105.1 of Mobula birostris. Taxonomy (NCBI): domain Eukaryota; kingdom Metazoa; phylum Chordata; class Chondrichthyes; order Myliobatiformes; family Myliobatidae; genus Mobula; species Mobula birostris. The sequence continues at coordinate 157,575,822 of NC_092373.1, forward strand.
GGGGAAACTGCTGGAGTCGGTTATCAAAGATGTGATAACAGCACATTTGGAAAGCGGTGAAATCATCAGACAAAGTCAGCATGGATTTGTGAAAGGAAAATCATGTCTGACGAATCTCATAGAATTTTTTGAGGATGTAACTAGTAGAGTGGATAGGGAAGAACCAGTGGATGTGGTATATTTGGATTTTCAAAAGGCTTTTGACAAGGTCCCACACAGGAGATTAGTGTGCAAACTTAAAGCACATGGTATTGGGGGTAAGGTATTGAAGTGGATGGAGAATTGGCTAGCAGACAGGAAGCAAAGAGTGGGAATAAACGGGACCTTTTCAGAATGGCAGGCAGTGACTAGTGGGGTACCGCAAGGCTCAGTGCTGGGACCCCAGTTGTTTACAATGTATATTAAAGACTTGGATGAGGGAATTAAATGCAGCATCTCCAAGTTTGCGGATGACACGAAGCTGGGTGGCAGTGTTAGCTGTGAGGAGGATGCTAAAAGGATGCAGAGTGACTTGGATAGGTTGGATGAGTGGGCAAATTCATGGCAGATGCAATTTAATGTGGATAAATGTGAAGTTATCCACTTTGGTGGCAAAAGTAGGAAAACAGATTATTATCTGAATGGTGGCCGATTAGGAAAAGGGGAGGTGCAACGAGACCTGGGTGTCATTATACACCAGTCATTGAAAGTGGGCATGCAGGTACAGCAGGCGGTGAAAAAGGCGAATGGTATGCTGGCATTTATAGCGAGACGAGTCGAGTACAGGAGCAGGGAGGTACTACTGCAGTTGTACAAGGCCTTGGTGAGACCACACCTGGAGTATTGTGTGCAGTTTTGGTCCCCTAATTTGAGGATAGACATCCTTGCCATAGAGGGAGTACAAAGAAGGTTCACCAGATTGATTCCTGGGATGGCAGGACTTTCATATGAAGAAAGACTAGATGAACTGGGCTTGTACTCGTTGGAATTTAGAAGATTGAGGGAGGATCTGATTGAAACGTATAAAATCCTAAAGGGATTGGACAGGCTAGATGCAGGAAGATTGTTCCCGATGTTGGGGAAGTCCAGAACAAGGGGTCACAGTTTGAGGATAAAGGGGAAGCCTTTTAGGACCGAGATTAGGAAAAACTTCTTCACACAGAGAGTGGTGAATCTGTGGAATTCTCTGCCACAGGAAACAGTTGAGGCCAGTTCATTGGCTATATTTAAGAGGGAGTTAGATATGGCCCTTGTGGCTATGGGGATCAGGGGGTATGGACGGAAGGCTGGGGCGGGGTTCTGAGTTGGATGATTGGCCATGATCATAATAAATGGCGGTGCAGGCTTGAAGGGCCGAATGGCCTACTCCTGCACCTATTTTCTATGTTTACTTCCTTCCCCACCCACTTAGCTTTATCTAACACTTTCTAGCTCCTTTCCTTCCCCCGCACCTTCTACTGGTTTCTTCCCCCTTCATTTCCATACATGATTAACCTGCTGAGTTCCTCCAGGGTTTTGTGTGTTCTGGATTTCCAGCATCTTTAGAATATCTTGTGTTTATGATAGTCTTTAATAGTTTGCTGCTGCTTGAAAATGGTTTTAAGGTCAATAAAAATTGATAACATTGAATCATTGGAAATGGCCCCTGAAGGCTAGAATTCAAGTTAATAAAACTTCGCACAGAAGAGGAAAACATTTGCAGGTCAAACATCATGTGACTTATTTTTATGCTAAAATAGATGATGAGAATTGGTTAAAGTAGTCACAAAACAAATTTATTTTACTATCAATCTTTTTTTTTCTCTTTAGGATCCTGCATTGTTGCATATTGGAAATATGGAACTTGGTTGGGAGCTGTAAATTGCCCCATTTGTAGGCAAATGGTAAGGTAAAAGAAGACATGGATTTTTTTTTTCAAGATCCATTCACAGGATAGAAATGTCATTGGCAAAAATAGCATTTTATCCTTTCTTTTTCAATCTTTTTATTAAGTTTCAAGATTAGTAAACTTAATAATAGTAATGATACATAGAGATCTAACAGTTAAATGTTAGAACCCCAAAGCCTAGTTCCCTCTAAGCTGTGCGCACGCGCACACGTTTTTCAACCAACGCACAAAGGAAATGAATGTGTGTACAGAAGGTTAGTTACCTAAAATGATGTAGTAGTTAATACTTATACTTATTGAAAATAATCTTTTAGCTAACTGTTTCTGTTAACTTGTTAGTCGGTTTTTCAAGTACCACAATGCTCGTCACTAATTTACGTCACCTCACATTTCCTGTTCCGGTTTGTACACTGCATCATGGCGGTAGCCATGTTTGGCGGATAGTGTTCATATCGTAAAGTTTACAAAGATCTGTTTCAAATTCTGTAGATAGCTTACTAAGTTTTTATTGGAAAAAATATTGATTCACTATGTGGAATTCAAAAGAAGCGAAGGGCATGAAGCGCAAAAGAACTGCAAATTTGTTTAAAGTTGAATGGCTTAACAAAATAGTAGAAGCTGTTACACCGAAAGCTCATGAGATCATGAACGTTCAGCTACGAGAAATATTTATGTATGATTCAGAAACTGGAGTTATCTGTTTGTATTGTTGTGATGCGAAAGTTGCGGGAGAATTTGCTAGTGGAAAGAAGTGGGATGATATTTGGAAACTTGACTTTATGAAGCATCATTTGGCAAGTAAATCGCATTTGGACGGTGTATAAAAGCTCAGGCAACAGAACCCGTCATTACCCGTTACAGGAGTGCTACACATGTTATGGTTGAGTAGATGAGCGAGAGCAAAAACGATCAAACCCAGAGATCAAAGTTGAGGTACAAGAATGGTCGGCTTTTGATTTCTCCGCAATTGCAGATTGTGACTTCACATTTAGCGATGAACAAGTTAATGCCTTATGTCTAAAATATCATGATTTTCTAGCTGAAAATATTGTAATGGTTGGACAGTTTAATGATTTCAGATTTTCCGTGCAAAAAAAAAATTAAATCCAAACCGATTTCAAACTTTGCTCAAATGGTGGCGTTTGTACTTCAAAATGAACAGTTTTGCGACCTTGCACAGTTGATGAACGTTGGGGGAACCTTTTTTGCGTCTAGTGCGGACTGTGAATGAGGTTTTAGCCTAATAGATCAACTCAAAAACAAGCTGAGAAACTGTTTAGGTGAATGTCATTTGGATATGTTAATCAGAATCAAAAACTATCGATGGGATGGAAGTTCTATTAGTCGAGATAGAGTTTACAAAGAATGGGTAAATGCCGAAGACAGGAGAGAGGAAAAATAATTGACTTAAATATGATAAAAATTAAATATCTCCAACCTGATGGCATGAACATTGACTTCTCTAACTACCGTTAATGCCCCTCCTCCCCTTCGTACCCTATCCCTTATTAATTTATGTATTTATTATTATTATGATTTTTTCTTTCCCCTTTTTTTCTCTCTTTTCTGCCTTTGTCCCTCTCACTGTAACTCCTTGCCCATCCTCTGGGCTTCCCCCCCCCCCCCTTCTTTCTCCCTAGACCTCCTGTCCCATGATCCGCTCCCTCCTCCAGCCTCATATCCCTTTTGCCAATCAACTGTCCAGCTCTTGGCTCCATCCCTTCCCCTCCTGTCTTCTCCTATCATTTCGGATCTCCCCCTCCCCCTCCCACTTTCAAATCTCTTACTATCTCTTCTTTCAGTTAGTCCTGACAAAGGGTCTCGGCCCGAAACGTCGACTGTACCTCTTCCTACAGATGCTGCCTGGCCTGCTGTGTCCACCATCATTTTTTGTGTGTGTGACTTAAATATGTATGTTATTTTGTTGTTGCTCTGTGCAGTTTTATGTCAATTATTTTGTAAACCTACATAAACTGTCCCATGTGTGCATTCAGTGCGCACATACTTTTGTCACAGGAAAAAAAATTGCACAACATAAGATTTTTGCACACACTGACTACTAAAAATTAGAGGGAACATTGCCCCAAAGTCCCCCCTCCTGCACGTAAGCAACAGCAAGCAACAATCCCCCCTTCCCCCGCTGTCAAAACAAAAGCATCGGCACCTGCCACTGAGCATTCAAGCGTGAGCAAAGCAACAGTAAAGACACAGACTTGCAGTACTCCAAAGACTACATTGTTTACCCGGCATTCGACATACTACAGGCTCTCTCTCCCTAATAAGGGGTATCTTTGTTTCACAGCGAGAGCGGAGACATAACAAACAGCTCGCTGGTTTATGATGTTAAAGGTCTGTTTTGCTTTTTTTTTTGAGCTCTGTGCCCAAAGACCTTGGGTCTCTGGGCACACAGCCATAGATCTTCCAACTCCCTTGGTGACACACGGATCTCCTGCCGTGACTCCAACTTTCGATCCGTCCGCCTCCAGAGCCCCAAGATCCTAGACCTCCAAAGGCGAGCCGAACTCTTAGGCAGAGCCCTTGGCATGCCAAACAACGGCCAGTTGTGAAACCCCAAGAGCTGGTCCCATTCCCGCAAAGAACTGTAATCAGCATGCAACTCCAGGTCAGGATCTTGAAAAGAACCCTGAAGGAGAAAAATAGAGATATTAAAAATAGAGCTGTTTCCAAAGATACAAGTGAAGGAGTTTCTGTTAGGCGCCATTAACCCTCCTAACCTCAGCCTTGAATAGCGGAGGTGGTGGTGAGTTTATCTTATTGAACTACAGCAATCTGTCTGGCAAATATACTCATTATTATTCAATGGAGAGTATTGAAAGCTTTGAATACCCCAATTGTGAATATTCCCTAGATCTTGCTGTGTCTCATCAGACTGCTTTGTTATCTGAGTAGTTTCAAACTGAGGTCATTGTGAAAAGCTCTTCCAGCTCCCATGACCATTTCTTTGTTGCCCTTTCTTCTGCTGCCTTGTTCTTTAATCTCTGCCTATACACAAAGTAGGAGGAGGACAGATAGATGACCAGATTTAGCAAAACGCAGTGGAGAGATGGAATGGTAGGCATTCTTGATGGTCGTGTAGCAGTGGTCAAGTGCATTGGGTCCTCTGGTGCTGCAAGTGATGTGCTGTTGATAGCTGTGATCATCAGTAAGTGTCCAGATGGTTGAACACCTAATGGAGGAAAGATCATTAAAGATGGATACATTTATTTATGATGCCAGAATTTTAAAACATTTAGATTTATTTATTGTACATTGAAACATGCTGTGAAATGTGTCATTTGTGTTAATAACCAACACAACTAAGGATGTGTCTGGGGCAGCGAGAAGTTTTGTTTTGTTGTTGCCAAGGAACTGGTTATGGATTTGAGGAAGGGGAGGTCGAGGGAACACGCACACCAGTCTTCACTGGGGGTCAGCTGTGAAAAAGATGAGTAATTTCAAGTTCTGACTTGTCAACACTTCTGAAGATCTATCCTGGGCTAACAAGTTGATGCAATCATGAAGGCATGCCTGTGGCTATGTTTCATTAGGAATTGGAGATTTGGTGTGTCAACAAAGACTAACAAGTTTCTACAGCTGTGCTGTGAAAATCATTCTAACAGGTTGCATCATTGTCTTGTATAGAGGGGCCAATGCACAAGATTGGTAAAAACTTCAGAGGGTTGTAACTTCAGCGAGCAAAAACATGGGCACTAGCCTCCCCAGCATTGAGGATATCTTCAAAAGGCGATACCTAAAACAAACAGCATCCATCACCCAGGATGTGCTCTTATTATTACCATCAAAGGAGGTATAGGAACCTAAAGACACACTCAGCATCTTAGGAACAACTTCTTACCCTCTGCCAACAGATTTTGGAACACTTCCTCACTATTTTTGCTCTTTTTGCAAATGATGTTTTGCAAAGGAAGCCGGTAGTTTCCTGTTTAGATGTTCCTTTGCAAACTTCTGACACTGAATTTTGTGGTGAGGCCGCAGGAAAGGTTTTTTTTTGATGACTCTTCCATGAAGGTCGTATTTGTGCAAGTGTCACTGCACGGTAGAACAGTGCACCATCAGTCTGTTAAATCTTCCTGAAGGTCTTTTGCAGTCAAATGAGAGTTTTGATTTGCCTTTCTAGAAATCCTACAAGCAGTTCTCTCGGAAAGTTTTCTTGGTCTTCCAGGCCTCAACTTGACCTCCACCATTCCTGTTAACTGCCATTTCTTAATTACATTACGAACTGAGGAAACGGCTACCTGAAAACATTTTGTTATCTTCTTATAGCCTTCTCCTGCTTTGTGGGCATCGTTTATTTTAATTTTCAGAGTGCTGGGCAGCTGCTTAGAGGAGCCCATGGCTGCTGATTGTTGGGACAAGTTTTGAGGAGTCAGAGTATTTATAAAGCTTTGAAATTTGCATAAACTGGCCTTTCCTAACAATGATTGTGAACAAGCCATAGCCCTAACAAGCTAATTAAGGTCTGAGACCTTGGTAAAAGTTATGAGAGCTCAAATCTCTTGGGGTGTCCATACCTTTGCATGGTGCTCCTTTCCTTTTTGTTCACTCTAAAATTGTACAAAACAAAAATAATACAGTAATTTTGCTTGAAATGTTGAAAGGAATGTTTCATCTTTGACTTTTGGTGATCAGATCATCTTCTACTCACTTAACTATTCACAGTTTTTGCATGCCACTGTATTTATGTTGTCAGTTATCTAATCCTGACAAAGATGATCCAAATCATTGTTTGCACCTCTTCTGTTTAACACATAATAGTAAATTTGCACTTTTATCATAGTCAGTCTATAAATATGAATATTTTCAAAACCTAAAACCCACTCGGAATATTATAACCTGTCCTTTGCTATTTGGGACACTATGCTGCTTAACTGGGACAAGAGACTTGTAGAACAGTTTCTAACTAGCATCAGTTACGCACATTTGTATGGTTGTTAGACACTATACTGTAGAACGAACACATTTAAATAGCAGCAGTTGCATGTGTTTGTGTTCAAAAAGTGATTGTTGTCATTGATAGTTGGAGAGAAATGAGCAGTCAGATAATTGAGAACTGGTTTCAAGCATTCAGGCATGGAGATGCCAGAAATGACCAGGAGTGAAAATGAAACTATTTCACTATTTCAAATTAGGCCCTATGAGGAATTTGGAGATGTCAACAATCATCTTGAATGTTTGGAAGATGCAGTCATTGAAAGCATTGTATAAAGGCAGTTCATTATTTGCACTGGGTTTGTGCTGATTTTGTTCATTTACAGTTAATCAAAGAACATGGCAGGGTATGAATCACTCCATTGATAATAATTAGGGTCTAAGTTGAGGTATTGGTGGTGTTCTTTTGTTCCGTATTTTATTTAAACAAGTAATTTGTTACTTAGTTAAACAGTAATTTGGCTTTTAACTATTTCTAATTGGGGCAGCTACTTAATTGGGCCAAAATATATTGGTCCTGATGTGTCCCAATTAACCAGAATTCACTGTATTCACAAGTTAGAGCAAAACAAAATTCAGACAACTTGTATCCAGTTCTCATTGTTTAGGTCCACATGATCCTGTTTATCTCTACTAATTTGCAGTTATGCTATGTACATCGTGCGTTTAAAGCAAATTGGCATCGTAAAGATCAAAGTACATTTAGTATCTAAGTATGTATACTATATACAGCCTTGACATTCATCTCTTTACATACATCCACAAAGAAACCCAATACTGTTAAACACCAAAATGTGCAGGAAAAAAATTATGCAAGCAATAAAACTAAGCAAATAACATCCAGAGCTGAAGTTCACGAAAGCCAGTCATCTCTGCAACCAATTCAGGGGCCCATTAGTTGCAGGCCAGAGCCTCAGTTCAGTGCAGAGACGAGTAAATCTCGCGGAGTAGCTGAACCAACCCATTCCTCACTCCAGCCCTGAACCTTTTCAATCCAGCCCAGTGATTAAATCATCCAAACCTCTGGTCATTCCTGGTCTCAGACCTAGGCTGTGCTGCTTCTATTCAACCCATATATCTGGTGTTATTCACAGATTGTGCCATTTGTTTTTTTTTAATAATTCAGACTTCATTTACATATTCATTAAAACGCTGATGCCTTTGAGTATAGTATCATTTTTGTTTACTTGTTAGGAAGACTAGCTGAACATCTTTAATGTTATATGGAATCATACTAGGTTCCTTCCTTAGTGCATCCTTTCAATGTCTTGGAAGGTATGTATACATTTCCTCCCTGCCATTTTTGGGAAGTTAAATTTGGTAACTTAGAATCTGGTTTGATTATCCTTATATTTGTACCTTTTTAATTAAATGAAGTGTAGCTTTTCAGAGTCCAGTCCAACTATACAGTATTATACAACCAGCAAGATTTTATAGGGGGAAAAAGTTGGAATGGAATAGCAGTTGAGTTGACTTTATTTCAAACTGTCTCAGAGATGCTATTGCTAGTAGATCCTCGGTAACTGATTCTTGAATACTCACTTGCATGCTTTGCATTATTTGCCATTTTAAATAACACAGCAAATAACCCCCACACACATATATAGCCAGAGTCAATCAAATGACCTCTTGTAAATCCTGAACTTCACTTAGTTCGCAGTATGAAGACATTGTATACACCGCCAGGATTCTGTTTTATTTGAAGCAAACCTCCCATCTTGATATAATCGTGAACACCGTAAGTTTAGAATTTGAAAAGACATTGTGTGTTCCAAGTAATTATATAAAGTCAAAATTTGAGTTAACTTCTGTCAGTTAAAATCAATTAATTTCTTAATTTATTTTAATATGTATGCTTTATGTACCAGGAAAAAAATCACTATTGATTTTAATTATCTTGTGAGCAGGTCACCTTGTTGTTTCCATTGTTCACAATGAATGACCAACATCCAGAGTCTATACAAGTTATTCAAGATGTAAACGATTATAACAGAAGATTTTCTGGTCAGCCCAGATCTGTAAGTATGCTAGGAAGTTATGATGTAAAACATAATGGAAAAATACATTAAAATTGGTAAACATAACAAAGAAGAAAGCTAGCTAACAATTTTTCTTCAATTTTAGATGAATATTTTATGCTTTAATAGGTCTCCACCTCTTATGCAACATATTTATGCATCTTCTCTCTTCTAAATTTCACCCTGCTTTCCAAAACACAACTTTTAAAAATCTTTCCTCTTCATATCTGGCAATGAGCATATTTAGTTATTCTGAAATCTGAAGATTCCTTCTATTTCCAATTTTATGTGGCATTCTTGGCTTTGAGATTTTTGCATGTCAGTTATTTTGGTTTTGCCTATACTGTCATACAATTATTCTGTAGTTGGCATGAACAGTATGTTATGAACCAGCCCCCTCTAACTCAGATGATCACTTTGATTAAGTCAAGTTTACTTGGATACAGTTTAACTTTTTTCACACTTAGTTGATTTTCTGCATGATCTATGCAAATGCCAATGATAATGGTATTATAGCAAGTTTAATATCAAATAAAATATCTTGAAATGTGTATCTTTCCCCAAAATAGCTATGAAAAAATAAGTGCCATAACTTGGACGAGCTAGTAATTTGCATCAGAAGTATTTATGTTTGACTGAATTCTCTTTCTCTCATTCAGTGGGAAATTATTTGCATTGTTTGTCTGTCATATTTCACAACCTTCCCTATCAACACCAGCTTGTGAAATCTTTTCCCAAATCATGGGTACTTCAATTACCTTGAACACTGGCCATTCACTGAATTGCATGCTCCAGTGATCAACCTGCTTTATCAGACTTTTTTTAGTTCTAAGTGACAGTTTGACCTCCAGAAATTAGAATAAATGCCCATTGTTTCATTCTGCCATTGCGACTAAAAAGGACAAAATCCACTCAAACATCTAATCACTTTCTTCCCTTTTTATTAATATCACTGGCCATATTTTCTCCTCTTGCCTTTATGTCCAAGCTTATACGATTCAGTTATTTTTGGAGCCAGTATAATTTGGGCAGACTCGGAGAGGGTTTGGACAAGAAAACATTCCAATTCTGGCCATAGAGTGGTAGAACAGTGACTGAGATTTATCAAAGATCTCAAGCAGGTTATTTTTAAGATATTTTCTATTGCTTAGCAATAAATGTGATCAGTTTTTCATTCTGTTAATTTCATGCATCAAACTAATTTTAACAGACTTTAAAGCTTTTGTCTGCTCATTTATTTTTATTCTTTTATATTCAGATAAGATGCAGAATTAGAGACCAGTAATGCTGTTTTATTCCAGATGTGTTCTTGCATATTTTATTTTTCAAATAGCAATCTTGGAAAACCACCACACTGTAAACAAAACACACAAAAATTGCTGGTGAACGCAGCAGGCCAGGCAGCATCTGTAGGAAGAGGTACAGTCGACGTTTCGGGCCGAGACCCTTCGTCAGGACTAACTAAAAGAAGACCTCCCCCTCCTGTCTTCTCCCATCATTTCGGATCTCCCCCTCCCACTTTCAAATCTCTTACTATCTCTTCTTTCAGTTAGTCCTGACGAAGGGTCTCGGCCCAAAACGTCGACTGTACCTCTTCCTACAGATGCTGCCTGGCCTGCTGTGTTCACCAGCAATTTTTATGTGTGTTGTTTGAAATTCCAGCATCTGCAGATTTCCTTGTGTTTGCGACTGTAAACAAAAAAATGTTGGTTAAAAATTCTTTCGTGCAAATCATTTGGGATAATGAAACAAGGGTTTCCCTAGCAAATTCTGCATCTCAAGCTGATTTAACTAAGAGAAGCATTTGATATTTCCTATCAGAGACCCTCCTTTAGATCTCCAACTTGAAGCATTAAATGTTTCTCTTCCCCCAAGTGCTGCCTGACCAACTGAATGTTTACAGTATTTTCTGTTATTTCAGATTTATTTTCTGAAATTTTATTTGCAACTGGAGCTCATTTATTTTGACTAATTATTGTTAGCATTGTTACTTTGAATGAGACTACAATACCAACCACCTTTTAGTTTTGTATCCCATCCTGGCCAAACTCCATCCTCCCCAGCCACAACACTTTTGAATCACCAGTCATTACCTGGAAGGAGGCACTACAGGGTAAAGTATTGTTCGACTTCTGTTGTGAAGTTCTATAGACTTTGCTTATTAAATCCTTGTTTAATTATTCAAAAATGATTAGGCAATAGTTCTGAAGAATTTGTAACCACTGTTCTTCCACATTCTTGTCCCTGCTACAGCTACACTCCACCCACTCAAAAGTTTTATTTTTACTTTCCTGTTAATATATTTTAATGGTTAACCCATTCCACTTGGCAAGTCCTTTGAACTTCTTAACCTTTCAACTCAAAGCATACTTTAGCTCTTTGAATGTTTACTTGATAGTTTTAAACCAAATTTACATAAAATTTAATAAGAAAAACTTTCAGGCAAATAGTTTAAAAGTAGTTGCCTTGCGCAGTCCAGTCAGTTTTAAACAGATGGTTTAATTCCATTCAATATCATCAAGTTATAAATGGAAAAATTAATATTTAGATTTTCTTATGGTAGATTCTCTCATTTGTAGGAGCTTTGAGCTATTATTTCATATTCTTGCATGATTGTTGACTTGCACAAAAAGTATCATCTTTGCACATTACTTGTAACATTTTAAAAATGAGTAATTATATTTTGTTGCAGCTTATGGATCGCATAATGGATCTACCCACGCTACTGCGTCATGCCTTCACAGAACTGTTTTCCATCAGTGGTCTTTTCTGGATGTTTCGAATACGAATTTTCCTTTGCCTGGCTGGTGCCTTGTTTTACTTAGCGTCACCACTGGACTTTATTCCTGAGGCTTTCTTTGGAATTCTAGGATTTCTGGATGACCTTTTTGTTATTTTTCTACTTCTCATCTATATTTCCATAATGTATCGGGAGGCAGTGACTCAAAGATTAAATAGATGAAATGTTCCTATTAAAATGATTGCAACTAAATTAAAATGCATGTTTTTCTGTAAAGGACTTGTTACTTCTGATGAGCAGGTTATTCTGTTGCAAACTAATGCAAGTCTAATTGAAATAGCTAAGGAAATATGAAGCTATTATACTAAATGGAATCATTGAGAACTGGAGATCATTGAGATATAATTAAGGTGTCAATTTGGGGCCTATAGTCATTTTTTGTTAGTGTGAAATTTGGTTACATGAAAATTCAATTAGTAGGAAATTGTAGTTAGATTTCTTGTTTTCACCTTGTATATTAAAACAAGAGAATTGAATACCTATTGTATGTACAGTTAGGAATTTTAATATTAAAGCAATAGCCATTATTGTAAATAGCTGTGTGTTTTTGTACCTGTTTTCTACAAAGTTTTATTTTTATTAGATACTGTTGCAATAATTGTGGATTTCAGCCATGTAACAAACTGAACAATTTGCTTATTAAAAATATTATTGATTTGTACTTAATTAAATCACCAGTCTTTCTCTAGAAAGCACTATTTTCATAACCTAATCCTCAAGAATAAAGATATGCATGCATTGGAGATGCTTAACTGTGAAACAGTTGAAAGATGGGGTCGTTATGGAGATTGAAATGAGAAAGGGTATAATAGTGTGCTGAATTTAGGGTATTATTTACTTCATAATGGATATTAAGAGTTGGAGAACTAAGCTTTTAAGATAAAGATGGTAAATTGATTTATTATTCTAACATGAAATGTAATGAAAAACTTGTCTTGCATGCATCCTTTACAAGTCATTGACATTACATTGAAGTACAAAGTAAATGCAGTAAATGCAGGATGATGTTACAGTACTGAAGTGCAGTGTAGGGAGACAGCTCAAAGCCACAATGAGGTAGGTTAAGAGGACAAGAGTCCATCTTATGTTACTAGGGGACCATTCAATAATGTTCCAACAGCTGGATCGAAGCTGACTTTGAGCCTGGTTGTATGTGCTTTCAGGCTTCTGTATCTTGTGTCCAATGGGAGGGCAGGAAAGAGTACAGGTTAGCAAAGTATTTAATTATGCTAACAACAGGAATTCTGCAGATGCTGGAAATTCAAGCAACACACATCAAAGTTGCTATTTAATTATGCTGGCTGCTTTGCTGTGGCAGCAAGGAGTATAAAGAGTTCATTGAAAAGAGGCTGTGTTCTGTGATGTGCTGTGTTCACAACTCTTCAGTTTCTTAACGGCCAGAGCAATTGCCAAACCTAGCTGTGTCATAGCTATTGGAAAAGTTGTGTCATGAGTTGCATCTTCTCCCTGCCCCTGGGTTATACCAAGAGTTACCTCTTCTTTCCTCCTCCTCCCCCCTCCCCCCAGGGTAAAGGAGTCTAAAACTAGAGGGCCTTCCTGTCTTTGGCCCATATTCCCCAAACAATTCCTATCCAGAGCTTACTTTACCTACTGTTTTTCTCCAGCAGACTGAGCTTAGTATAGCTTCTATTTGTTGATTCCCTTGTTTAATGTCATTAGGTTATTTTCTCTACCAATTGGTACTACCTTACTCTACCTTCCTGAACATAACTAATAAATGTAGGGACCTAATCTTACAAATTGCAGTAATGATTAGTTTCTGCTATTAATATTTAGCTTTGAATTGGAAAAAGAGCTCAATCCAGATAGCAATGAAGCCTTGGCAAGACTTCCAAAGACAATGTACAGTAATATCTGAGCAAAGCTACAGTTCCTCTGGTCTTCAGAATTCAAAACTCCTCTAATCTCTCCCAGCTCCAGGATTCCATCCCCAAGCAACTCATGTTTTAGCTGTACCTTTTCCTATCTGGTGCACTGTGTTCAAAAGTCAGTATAGTTTCCACATCCTTGGAGAAACTGGTGTACCGAGCACCTTTGTCCAGGCTTTAGGATCAACTTTAATATTTCCTAGTGTAACAAGGACTAATGCAAGTGTCTCATTTGTAAAAACTCAAATTTCACAATTCTGCCTGTATCATTATATTAAGTCCTATATCTGTAACTTTTAGTTCTATTTTCTCCATTAATACAGCTTGACCTGACTTGTGCTATTTAATTTTATTTTTATTTCAGATTTGCACCTCTACAATTTTACATTTTATTCACATGCAGGACATAAGCTTTAGAATAGGAAAACATTTCAGCACATATTAAAATGTCTCAAAAAAAGATAGTCGGCAAATACCAGAAATGTTCTGTAAAATATTAGAAATTCATATTATAGATGGTATAGAAACACCCTTGCACTTCGTTAAAGATTTTGTGCAAATTTCCAATAGTTATAAATTCCTTGGCAAGTACTGTTAATAAAAACTACTTTGCCATAATTAGAAATGTTAATGCAAGTAAAATAATGCAAAGAAAAATTATTTAGTAAAACTATTTATTAGAATTTACCAGATATCAAGTCTTTCTTTTGCCTTTCCAAATGTTAATCTGATGACTGGGAGACTGGTGCATAGTTTAAGTAGGCAAAATAAGCAATGATACCTGCCCTTATGCTTTTTCATATCACTGATACACATTTTTTCCTCAAAGGCAACAGCTTTCAATAGATTCAGTTAAATGATTGAAGTTGTAAGTAAACACCAATAGCCAGGCATTTAGGTTTTTCTTGAAGTAGCAAATACCACCCTTGAACAAATAAGTATCATAAAGGTTATGCATGTACAACAGCTGAAGCAAGGATAACTACAGAAAGAACCTGCATCTCTATAGCACCTTTCACAATCACAGGATGTGTGTTCTTTCTTTGCACAAGTACTATGAAAATATATCAAAATTAAATGAAACATGCAGCAAATTCCAACAAATAATGAAATAAATAACCAAGTCATTAGTTTTAAATGTTGACAGGGAAATGGTGAAATCCACCCAATTTGCATAGTATCCACAAAATGTCAAGGCACAATGCAGAAAGAGCTTTGTATCTCAATCCTCGAACAGAAGGTGATGAACCTTTGAGAGCATATGCCCAAATTGACAATCTTTTGAAAAATCCCCTTGTGTACCTTGGTAATTTTGAGCAGGGATTATTTAATGAATTAATAATTTTAGACTTTAAGGAACAAGGATGAATCTTGTTCCTTATTTATGTGGATTCATTGTTAACTTTGTGAAAATGTCTCACTAGCTTTCAGGTTGTAAAAAAAATGATTCACTGCTTCATTTTGCAGAAGAGGTTAATTGTTATATATTGTTTTATTATGGGTGATGTTTATAGAATCAAGGAGCAGCACTACTTTTGATGCATGCCATCTTGGGCATATAGGTTCACCAGCTCTGCTTTAGACGATGCGGGCTTCATAAGGACTTTTAAATCATGTATCAATACTGTGGTTGAAGCCTCAGCCTAGAACAAGAGGCAATCAAACCACATCTAATACCAAGAAATAGATGCGTTCTATAAGAAATGTGGTTGTTCTCCGAACATCACAGAGCTGAATGGTCCTGTTTGAGCAACGTACCATTTTAACACCAATCAGCAGCATACAGTACTTACAGATGCAACACTCCTCTAATATACTTCAGCCAAAACAAATGGAAACAATATTTAAGTTCTTAAAGCATAAAGTATCACAAATAAGTTGAGCATCTAAAATTTTAATGAGCAATAAACCATAATGCAATTATTTACCACAATTAAAACATATCATCCAGTGTATTTAATATGATATCAAACTTTTGTGATTTGCACAAAAATACAGCATATCAAAACTATTCTTAAAAAACATTATAAATCCTTAAACTTAAGCCTTCTGGATTTGCCACTTAGAACAAAATTAAAACTAATTCTTTCACTTTAAATAAACAGCATAAACCTTCCTTTAAACTGCAAAAAAATAAGTTTACACAAACTTTCAGAAAACAGATTAAATGTTTCTACTAGGCTTTCATGAGTCATCAACAGGAGGTACATTGGATGGCAGATATTCTTTTCATTTTTCCTTCAAGATTTGAAGTTGCTTCCCATTGCATTTCTGCAGAATAACTTATTATATTTAGCAGCTTACTGGAAATGCAAGTCAAGATGAACACCCAATTCAGCAATTCTCCACAGAACTAAATTTTTGACCAGACTATACTTATATTAAATGCTGCCATTTTCCTCTGGCTTTAGGAGGCTAGAGGATGCAAGAACCACCTGACATCCATTATTGAGATGATTCATTACTTTATGTTTGAGGTGTACCACTTGCTCACGTAAGACACTTGCTGTTGAGGTCAATTCAAAGTTCTCTGATTTTAGGGTCTTTACTTTATCTTCAAGTCTTGCAATTCTCTCTAACTTCCTTCTTCGACAATTTGATGCTGCAATGCGATTTCTCTGTCTCTTCTTTTCAGCTTTGATATGCTGTGCCCCATCTTCTAATGGGGAAAGTGGTGGAGATTCACTCATTGGGCCTACTTCTGGCACTGTCTGGGGCTCTTCTTGATACTTTGGACACATAAACTGTGCCAAGGCTGAGAAGTGATGCTGTGCTGGTGCTGGGCCAGCATAGGGTACATGGCTAGTGGGATAACTTTCAGAACCTGCATTGAGCAGGCCTGAATTATAGTTGCCAAGGTTTGTATAGACAGGGAAATCTGCTTTCGACTGGGCTAAATGCAGACTTCCATGATAAACTGAAGTGGAGGAATGGGCTGGACATGGGGCTCCTGCCAGGACCAGGTGTTGGTTCTGTTTGGTCAAATCCTGCAATGCTTTAAAGACAGAAAAATTAAAGTTATCAGATTATTCACTATAAGATATAGATACTTTAATGCTAGACATTCAGTCCACATGCCAACTTCTTCAAAAATCCATCCAATTAGTCTCTAAGTTATCCTTTTATCCCAATAAACTTAATTTAAAAAACTGGATTTGTGTACCCATTCATATTGAAGAGAACAAATTATAACCTTATAGGTCTGAGGTATGTGCCTCACAGCACCTAGGCACAGAATCCCAAACATTCACAATTCCTTCCATTCAATAAGATAATCTCTATATACCATAAGAAAATCTATTAACTATTTTAAGCATTTTCATCTCAAATTTCTTTACTGAAGACTGTTAAAGCATACTCCACATTTTATGTAATTATTATTCTGGTAAGACCCGGCTGGTGGTGTAGTGGCATCAGTGCCGGACTTCAGGATGAAAGGTCCCGAGTTCGAATCCAGCCGGCTCCCCTGCACGCTTTCCATCCGTGCTGGGTTACGAGCTGATGATCTCTTTGGAAACTCACCCGGCAGAAGGCAATGGCAAACCACTGCTGTAACTTGCCTCGTACGCGGTTCCCAGAGAGACATGGAGGGAAATAGTCCGCTAACCAGAGAAACTCCGGATGCGACGTATCTTTCCTTTTTTATTATTCTGGTGAATATCCATTGCATTAGAACTAAATGCAATTGCTATACAATTTCAAGGTTTCATAATCCTATGACAGACAAATTTCAACATTTTATATACTGTTCACCAGTTTAGCAGCATCTTCACAAGGACCTCTAAAATACCCCAGCACTCCATGCTTCTCACAACATATTTTCTATATTTTTACTTCAGGCCCATACTGATGATCTCACACTGTCCAAAAGAATTCCATCCACCAGTCTCTTAATGCCATATTAACTTAGCCATATCATCCTTACAACTCCCACATGTAATGTGGTCCCACTGGTCATTCAAATGCGTTATTAGTTATGAAGACTCACAATAAGGATGTGGATTTTCAATCTCATCTCTGCTTCCCAGCAAGAATCTTCTACCTGCAAATTGTAATACGTAAAATTTAGAAATCAAATCCATTAAGGTATTTGGGTGAAACTGCAAGTTTAAATTGAGAGAAAAGTACTGGTTAGAAATGCAAAGGTGAGCAGCGAGGTGCAAAAATCGTTCACACGTTCATCAACGCCTTAAATAGCAACTTCAAACTATCTCATGGTCTGACCTGGTCAAGTATAAGGAATACTTGGGTGATTATAAATAAAAATGAAATGAAATTTAAAGTGAAACGTTCGGAAGCCGGCGCAAAAGACGATACAACCGATATAAAGCAACCCAAAATGCTGGAAGAACTCAGGTCAGGCATCATCTATGGAAAAGAGTAAACAGTCGACAATTCGGGCCGGGACCCTTCATCAGTTCTCCCCTTAATTTCCTATGCGTAACAAGGCAGAGAGTTTAAGTCTTTTGATAATGAGAGTCAACAGTACTACCCTAGGGGATAAAACATTAACAACGTTTATCTTGCCACAAATGCTACCCGACCCGGTGTTTCCAAAATGTTGTGTCCCATGCTCCTAACGCTGAACTGCCGCTTCGATCCACGCACCACTTTAAAGCACACCTGATGGTCTCCCATGTGCAGCCAGCCTCAGTGGTCCTTTAAACCACACATGAAGCGATTATGCCGGGACGACTGGCAATGTAAAGCAGGCAGGGAGTGGGAACTACCGCAGAGTATGAGAGGAGCAGCAGTAGCAAACAGGCGATGGACATGTGAGCTGCAGTACTCCGAATTCCGACATGGGGCCCGTTCCTGAGCATCAGTCCCCGAATGCCTTCGACGTCCCAGGCCCAGTACCTAAACCTTCTCCATCCGCTGAGCCCGAAGCCGCTCTCACCTTTCACAAGTGGATGGACAAGGCCCTCGGGCTCCCGCCTGGTAACGGGCCTGTCGGCCTGGGAAACGGATTCCGGCGAGGGCAGCGTGAGCAGAGCGGAATCAGAGCCGCCGCTGGTGCTGCCGCCACCACCACCACCACCACCACCACCCGCCACCGCCTCCTGCGACTGCCGCCGATTCGTCGCACCTTTCTTGTCCATCGGCGTCGTCTCCAGGTGTCTGGAGCTCACCGTCTCGTCGCGATAAAAAGGAGCTGCCATCTGAAGTCAGGAACTCGCTGCCAGTCCCGAACTTCGCGTGGCGTGACGCGACGCCGCTCGCTGACGCACTTCATCGCTCTTCTTAAGCGCTTAACGTCACAACGTCCCCATGGCAACCAGGCCCCCTCCCCTTCCCCCAGTCTTCGTAATCCTGGACTGGGGAAATTTGAATTGAGGTGGCGCACTTCAGGACCTTACAGCACGCACAATATGCTGGTGGAACTCAGCCGGTCGGGCAGCTTCTATGGTGGGATATAAACAGTCGACGTTTCGGACCGAAACCTTTGATCAGGACTGGAAAGGAAGATGGCAGAATCCAGAATAATGGGTTAGGGGACGGGAAAGCGCAAGCTGGCAGGTGATAAGTAGGTAGTGGGGTGAGGGTGAGGTGGAGTGAAAACAGGAAATGACATGCAACCAGCTATGCCCGCTTTTTTGTCGACTACGTGAAACAGTCTACATTGCAAACCTACACCGCTGCCCAATTCGTTCTGTCCCGCATTGAGGACTGCATAGTGCTGCTTCCTGTGCCCACGCCGAGTTATCAGTGCGATCTTCGCCCGCATCTCCAACATTTCCCACACGTCTGCTCTCACCCCCATAGATCCCAACATAACAGGGATGTGGCACTCCTCGTCCTCCCAGCCTCCGCACCCAATACATCATATTCCGTAACTTTCATCTTCTCCAGTGGGAACCCAAATTCAGGCAGATCTTCCCCTCCCCTCTCTGTTGTCCACCGAGATCGCTTTCTCCCTGGTTCCCTTGTCTGTTAGTCCCTCCCTACCAATCATTCTCCAGACACTTCTCCCTACAACCACGTTGTTACACGTCCTAAATTCAGGTTGGTGGGGCAACACCTCATATGCCGTCTAGGTAGTCTCCAGCCCCTTGGTATGAACATAGAATTCTCCAACTTCCGGTAATTTCCTCCCCATCCCTTCCCCTATCCCTATTTCACTCTGCCCCCTCCCCCAACTGCCTATCACCTCCCTCATGGTTCCACCTCCTTCTACTACCCATTGTTTTCCCCTATTCCTTCTTCACCTTTCCTGCCTATCACCTCCCTGCTTCCCCTACCCCACCCTTTATCTTTCACCTGGAACCTACCAGCCTTCTCCTTCCCACCCTCCCCCCACCTTCTTTATAGGGGCCCTGCCCCCTCCCTCTTCTGTTCTGATGAAGGGTTCCGGCCCGGAACATTGACGTGGAACATTGACGTGGCCCGTGGAACGTTTCCACGGATGCTGCCCGACCTGCTGAGTTTTTCCAGTGTGTTGCGAGTGTTGCTTTGACCCCAGCATCTGCAGAGTATTTTGTGTTTACACTTGTCCTTACACCTCCTTCCTCACCACCATTCAGGAACTTAACAGTCCTTCCAGTTGAGGCAATTCCAGTTAAGTCCATCGGTGTACTTGGTGCAGTGCAGTTACCCTTTCTCTTTCACCTCTCCCATCCTCAAGATCTGATAAGAGAGGAATCAGAATCAGGTTTATTATCACTGGCATGTGATGTGAAGTTTGTTAATGGATCATTGGAGAAAGGGAAGGAGGAGCGGCACCCGGGGGAAGTGATAGAGAGATGACGAGAAGACTCAAGAGGCCAGAGTGGGGAAATGAAGCAGAGGGAGGGGAAAGAAATTGCTAGAAGTTGGAGAAATGAATGTTCATGCCATCAGCTTGGAGGCTATCTAGACAGAAAATGAGTGCTGTTCCTCCAACCTAAGAGTAGTCTTATCATGGCAGAAGAGGAGGCCATGGAACGACACATCGGAACAGGAATGAGGATAGGAATTGAAATGATTGGCCACCAGGAAATTCCACTTTTTGCAGATGGAGCTCAGGTGATCGGTCCCCCAATCTGTCAGGTCTAATGGCAGGGTATAATCTTCGCTCAGTTTGTCAAGGCAAGTGTCAGAGAGAGGTCATCTGTACTGTGCTACTTCAAGATTCCCTTTGTGAAAGTGGAATATCTGTTGTTATTGTTTTTATATAGACAAGAGCAAACAAAAATTCTACTGATTCTACGATCAGTCCAACCAAACAAGTTTTTACCTACAATAATATTTACTGGTGCTTCAATGAGAAGAATATACATGCTGAGAGCTGATGAGGGAGTTTCATTTCAACATTACTGGTGTCTGCTATCTTAACACCACATGCAGAACTGGATTTTTCTGTATGATAACAAGGAAGGTTTCAAACCAAATGACACTGCCATCATAAACACCAATTCTTCATCTCTATTCCGCTTCAAACCATTTGCTATTGAAAATAAAAGAATGTCCCTATGTTTTCCTAATCACCCTTCTATCCAACATTTAAGTTCATCCAAAGTTCTACTGCCTATATCCTAATTCATACACATTCCATTCCATTGGTCTGAATGTGTTTACTAACCAATCCAGAAATGTTTTAAATTTAAAATACACCACCTGGGATTTAAATCCTTTACAGTCTCATCCTTATCCCTGACCCTCTCCAATTCTGGCTAATTGTGCATCTACAATTTACAATGCTCTATCCATTCAACTGCTGAACCCTCAAACTACAGTACTGTGCAACCTTAGGACATAAATATAGCTAGGGTGCTGAAGACTTGCAGAGTCTGGTATTTTTCCAATGTGGAGCAAAAGAGTGAGTTTGTAAATCTGGCAGAAGCAAAGGGAATGGCAAGGTGGAGCGCTGGGAGCGGTGCAGGACAAGTGGCAGAAGACTGCCAGTGGCAGGGGTGCAGACATACGCAGCCATAAGACACCAGGCAAGGTAATTGGATTCCAAACAAATGGTTTATTGATCATTGTAGAGTGTCTCTCTAGTGCTTCCAATTCCCTTCCCTCTCTCTTCCCCTTTACCCAACCACGGTTTACAATATATATTAATGATTTGGATGAGGAATTTACAATATATATTAATGATTTGGATGAGGGAATTAAATGCAGCATCTCCAAGTTTGCGGATGACACGAGCTGGGCGGCAGTGTTAGCTGTGAGGAGGATGCTAAGAGGATGCAGGGTGACTTGGATAGGTTAGGTGAGTGGACAAATTCATGGCAGATGCAATTTAATGTGGATAAATGTGAAGTTATCCACTTTGGTGGCAAAAACAGGAAAACAGATTATTATCTGAATGGTGGCCGATTAGGAAAAGGGGAGGTGCAATGAGCCCTGGGTGTCATTATACACCAGTCATTGAAAGTGGGCAGGCAGGTACAGCAGGTGGTGAAAAAGGCGAATGGTATGCAGACATTTATAGCAAGAGGATTCGAGTACAGAAGCAGGGAGGTACTACTGCAGTTGTACAAGTCCTTGGTGAGACCATACCTGGAGTATTGTGTGCAGTTTTGGTCCCCTAATCTGAGGAAAGACATCCTTGCCATAGAGGGAGTATAAAGAAGGTTCACCAGATTGATTCCTGGGATGGCAGGACTTTCATATGATGGCAGGACTTTCATATGATGAAAGACTGGATGAACTGGGCTTGTACTCGTTGGAATTTAGAAGATTGAGGAGGGATCTGATTGAAACGTATAAAATTCTAAAGGGATTGGATAGGCTAGATGCAGGAAGATTGTTCCCGATGTTGGGGAAGTCCAGAACGAGAGGTCACAGTTTGAGGATAAAGGGGAAGCCTTTTATGACCGAGATTAGGAAAAACTTCTTCACACAGAGAGTGGTGAATCTGTGGAATTCTCTGCCACAGGAAACAGTTGAGGCCAGTTCATTGGCTATATTTAAGAGGGAGTTAGATATGGCCCTTGTGGCTAAAGGGATCAGAGGGTATGGAGGGAAGGGTGGTACAGGGTTCTGAGTTGGATGATCAGCCATGATCATACTGAATGGCGATGCAGGCTCGAAGGGCCGAATGGCCTACTCCTGCACCCATTTTCTATGTTTCTATGATCCCCTCTCCCTGGCCCCTTCCTATACTCAGTTCACAATATCAGAATAAGGTTTATTATCACTCCCATAGATCATGAAATTTGTTTTATTTTGCAGTAGCAGTACAGTACAATACATAAAATTACTAAAGTACTGTACAAAAGTCTTAGGCACCCTAGCTATATATACAGAGTATATACTTTGATAATCAATTTACTTTTAACTTTGAACTTTTACCTAGTATCTCTGGGACATTCCCAATCACTCACCATTGAAAGAGATTTTTGGAGTTTGTTGGGAAATAAAACAGCAAACAAATAAATTTGCAAATACAAAATCTGAAATAAAAGCAAAAGAGTTCAGCCAGTCAAACACCATCACTGGAAAGAGGAAACCAGTCAACGTTGTGGGTCAATGCCCTTCCCTTTTGAAATGTCTTTGCAGCTGTGATGTAGGATGTTAGTTTTGCGTGCAGCAAGTTCCCCTAAGATGACTTAATATAAGGAAATACCCCAAAGCTGGTGAAGAAATAAATAGAGTGAACTGATTATCTTTCTTCAGACATAAATTTTAAGGAGAACTAAGATGTACAGTGTTACTTTTCCTGATTTTATTGAGTTCTGATGTTTTGAGATTTGACAGCACACTGCTCAATGTGTGTCAAGACATGTGATCAAAGAAGTTCACGTTAAAAGAGTTCCTTTAAAGGGGAAGGCAGAATGGGTTATTTGTTTGGGTTCCTCTTGCACTTTATCATATGCTGTTATTTAGCAAACATGAGATAAGGAGGAAAACCAATTTAAAACATTGAAGTTAGTGTTTAATAACTTGTCTTTAATTGATCACATGACAAGAGGGAATATCAGCCTTAAATTAACATCTCATACTAATATACTGTCTATATGCAACAGTTCAGGGAGCAAATTCCAGGACTGCAGCTCCTCCAGCTGTGAATCATCTGCATCAGCAATTTGGCTGAGGGGAAATCAAATGTCATATTTACAACTTTGCTGATGATGCAAAACTAAACAGGTTTATGAGTAATGAAGAAAACAAAGACACTTTAAAACAACATACCATTTACCTTCCAAATCGCTTACAATATGCAGTTTTATTAAGACATTTATTACAGGCAAGTATAGGTGTAAAGTATCTTATTTCCATTATATTGGCCCTTGGTGAGGCTGCACCCAGAGCATTGTTTACAGTTGTTTTCTTTACCCAAGAAAAAATATATTTGCCTTAGAACAAGTGCAGGGAACATTCACTGGACCCATTCCATTAAAAATTAAAATAAATTCTTCCATGACTTGACAAGCTGCATGTGGGCAAGGTGTTTCTGCTGGTTTAGTGGTAAGAGGCCATGATGTCCATATTAGAGTAGGCCATTCAGGACTGAAATTAGGAGAAATTTATTCAAGGAACAGGTGGTGACTCCATGGAGTTCCCTATCCCAGAGGGCTGGTGAAGGTCAGTTGTTGAGATCATTCAAAACAAAGTTGAGTAGAATTCTGGACATTCAAGGACTATGAAAGAAAATGTTTTTCAGGTAGATGACCTGCCATGATATTGAATGGTAGAGCAGGCTCAAATAGTAAGATGAAGGGCTAACTATTAATCATGGGGCAACTGGATTCAAGCTCTCATAAGCACAAATATAAAGAATTGGAGGAAAGATGGTCAAAGACCATAAAAGTATTTGAAAACTAAGATGAGAATTTTACTTGTGTTTAAGCAGGAACCAATACAGATCATGGTTTAGTGTGAATTATGGCAGAATTATCAGATTTTGTACTGAAGAGAGTTGGAGGAAAAAGTACAGTCAGGTGTGCATTGAAAGAGTGAAATCTTTTTATACATCTTTTGTTGTCCATGCATCTGAACAGGTGTATTTGATATTCCTTCTTCAGATAGCAACTTCATTTGATCATCCCACATGATCACACAGTCCATTTCATATGCCAGCTTTATCAAGAACTTTGGTATCAGGAATTTTGTCTTGCCATCTGATTTACACATTATTTCAGACAGCTTATATGAAAATGATTTGCTCTCTTAACAGGGCACCCAGATGAATCAGAATCAATGTCATTAACAGACTGTATGTTGTGAAATTTTTGTTTTGCAGCAACAGTACAATGCAAGACAAAAATAAATGGTGCAAAAGAGAAATAGTGAAGTAGTGTTCATAGGTTCATGGACTATTCAGAAATATGATGGCAGAGGGGAAGAAGGTGTTCCTAAAATGTTGAATGTGGTGTTGCAGTTTCTCAGCCCTTAAAATATAAAACTGCAGATGCTGGAAATCTGAATAAGACAATCAGAAACTGCTGGAAAAATTTGTGTCAGACAACATCTATGGAAAGAGACACTTAATGTTTCATATCTAATGAAGGGTCCCAGAAACAAAATATCAACTATTTCCTCTTTCCACAGATGCTTCTTTACCTGATAATATTTTTTCCAGCATTCTGTTATTTTTTTCTCATCATCTGAATTGAACTTGCAGGATGATCCATCTCTTATTCTACTGGCCTACCATTGTGTTTGACGAAGATAGTGATTGAGGATGATTCTACAGGATTTTTGTGCATTTATTTTAGTACCTCTAAATCACAAAAATGTTCCAACATGTATCACAAAAGCATTGTAAAACAAAATCTAACACCATCAGGTAGATGTCCAAATATTTGTTTTGATGTAGATTTAAGGAAGTGTCTTGAGATGGAGAAAAACAGAGACCCAGTGATGGTTCGGGATAGAATTCTGGAGACTTAAGACTTTGGCTATCAAAGAAAATATAGGATATGGTGAAGCAATTAAATTTGGGGGTAGGTATCAGATTTGGAGGGCTGGAGGCTTTTAATGAATCAGCCATTAATAAATGGCAAAGCAGATTCAATGGGCCCAA
The DNA here is from genome assembly GCF_030028105.1 of Mobula birostris. Lineage (NCBI taxonomy): Eukaryota > Metazoa > Chordata > Chondrichthyes > Myliobatiformes > Myliobatidae > Mobula > Mobula birostris. The sequence goes on from NC_092373.1 coordinate 157,601,299, forward strand.
GGCCTTATTCTGCTCCTTTGTCTTATGAAAAAAAGAATTCTAATCAGAACAATGCACAACTGAGGGACAATGTTGGTCAACAAACACTACAGAGATATGTGAACAGGTCATGATGCAAGTTGACATAAGGATTTGATTATTGCTTACAAAAGATAACAGTCTGGGAGTGCATTGAAAAAGTCAATTATACCAAGATACAGATAAAGGGTTCAATTCAGATTAAGCAGAAGTAGGGACTTTTTGGCAACATTATGAATGAGGAACAAGTAGTCCTGGTAATCAATCAGATATGTTATCTAAGTTTATTTTTGGAGCATGTGTGGCACAAAGACTGCAAACACTTTGGTTCAATTTAAAACAGATTCCAGGGAGAGCAATGGGACAAGTGACTAGGGCTGAAGACAGAGTATGCTCTTCAAAAGATATAATTGGAGAAAATTTCTGCTCATATATTGGTGAATTTTAGACATGCATTTTAAAATAGAGAGAGAGTGGTCATAGCTGGGCATTGTCAACATACATGAGGAAAATGACTGTCTTCAGATCATCTTGCAGAGCTGAATCCCAATTAAAAAGCAGAGGGGACCACTTGGCTTTCTTTAGCATGGGTTCTTTGAATTTAAAAACATCAGCAGTGCTGTAGTTTGCAGTAACACTGAGAAGGAGCCTAGACTTTCAAGAAAGAATGGGCTCAAGTAAGGAGGAAAGCATGAAATATGAAATTAATAATGTGGGAAACAATGGAGCTATTAAGCCAAATTAGTTCATTTTATGGCAATATGTATAGCCTTAGCTAATAAGGTTTATTATAAGGTTTAAGCACATTATCTGTAATGGAAGTTTTTTTGTTATATTGCTATATTGTCTGAAGTGGTATCTTTTGGATGAGATGTTAAAATTAGACCCAATCTAATGAAGATCACCCTAATGTGAAAGAATGAGAAGGGGTGGGACTCACTGAGCTATTAAAGAAGGAGGCAGTTTATGACCTAAATTTAGGTAATGGAGCCAGTCAAGTGACTACACTTTCAGTAGGAGAGAATTTGAGATAGTGACTATACTCTAAACTTCAAGGTACTTATAGAATAGGATAATGATGGAGGGATATTAAAGTGCTAAATTGGGGGAAAGCAGACTTCAGTACCATAAGACAGAGCTTGATAAAACTATGCTGACTGTAGTAATGTCATAGTGGGGGGGGGGGGGGCATTGGGAAACAGACCCAAATGCAAGACACAGATACTGAAGTACTAGGAACAGGACTTGACTGGAGAACTAGAGTTAGGGACAGGACTGGAAGCAGACAAGGAATTGGGACAGGAACACAGACTAGGCTAGGGGAGCAGGACCACGACAAAGGACTGGGAACAAGGAGCCTGGCATGGACTCCAAGCCAGAGACTGGACAAGGACCCAGAACCTGGGTCTTGACTCAGGCTCAGACCTCAAAACCAGGCGACGATGTGGCGAGGCTCGGGTTCCTGGAGAACAGGCGACGACGTGGCGAGGCTCGGGTTCCTGGAGAACAGGCGACGACGTGGCGAGGCTCGGGTTCCTGGAGAACAGGCGACGACGTGGCGAGGCTCGGGTTCCTGGAGAACAGGCGACGACGTGGCGAGGCTCGGGTTCCTGGAGAACAGGCGACGACGTGGCGAGGGTGGAGGCTGGCACTCAGAGACAGACTGGGAACTGTACATCAACATAGAGCTGGGACTTATCCTTTGAAAAGCCAGGACTCATCTTTAACATGACAGTAACATGAGACTGGACAGTATATAGACATAGAGCCAGGACTTATCCTTAGACAAGCCAGGACTCAACTTTATCTCTACACCAAGGTGGGGCAGGTCCATTCATCAGGTAACAGCAGAACAACCTGACTTACCCAACAGAGGCAAAGACAAAACAAAACAGATCCCCCACAGGGCAACAGTAGAACAGCCTGACTTACCCCACAGAGGCAAGGACAAGAGGGGACAGATCCAACCACAGGGTAACAGCAATCACCCTGGCTTACCCAACAGAGGCAAGAGACAGAACCAACCAACAGGTTACTCCAAGAAGAAACTGACAAGACAACCCAGCAACTACACACAATCCCAGGGCCACTTATATTCCCAGCCCCAAGATGAGCATCAGGTGCTTATTGTTAAGTCCAACCGAAACAAGGGACAGTCGGAAGACCTGGAGTTCGGAGTCCACGGACCGGACCGTGAACCGGAATGTGGACTTCGGACTGGACCATGAGAAGTAACCTGCAGGTAAGTGTGTATCTGACAAGTGGGAGTTAATCAAAAGTGAAAGTGAAAGCTCAGGGTCACTCCATTCCCTCAAGGGTGAAAGATAAGAACACCCAGTCACAGAGACACACAGCAGGGAAAGAGGCTGTCCAGTCAGTTGAGTCCACACTGATCACCCACTCATTTACACAATCCTACATTGATCCCATTTGTTTATTCCAACATTCTCATCAACTCCTCCCAGACAGAACTTCACATAAAGGGCTATTTACAGTATCCAATTAACTTACTAACCCACACATCTGTGGGATTTGGAAAGAAACCTGGGCACCCAGGGGAAACCCATGGTGTCACAGGAAGGACAAATAAATTCCAAGCAGACAGTAACTAAAGACAGGATTGAATCCAGGTATTTACTGTACCACTGCGCAGCTTTGGGGTGGAGGGGAAAGGCAGGAAATTGTTGCGGCTCTGTCAGAGATTTGTAAATCTTCACTGTCTACAAACAAGATACCAGATAACCAGAGGAGAACAAATATGGTATGCTCTTTCAAAGAGGAATGCAGGGATAAACCAGGTTAAATATCAATGTTAAGGAAATTATGAAGAAAGCCCAAGGGACTGAATTACTCTAAACCTGGAGAGGTAGAAATGAATCAAAGATAAAATGATTTTATTATGAGTGATTCTATCTGATCAACATTTTTTAAGAGGTAACAATTCAATTGATGAGAGCAGTATGGTCACTGAAGCTTCCATGGATTTCAGTTAAGTCTTTGACAAGGACCCATATGGAAGACTGATCCTGAAGATTGGGATCCAGAGGAAACTGGCTTGGAAACAGGAGGAAGAAGATGATGGTAGCAAACCACTGTAGCTGTCCAAACAAAATAAAGTACAGGAATTTACTGCACGTCACATCTTTCAGCCCATTATATCCATGTCAAATCTTCACTAACACTATCTAGAAATTATCCCACCATATTACCAGATCTTCCTCCTGCATTGAATTTCTCTATGGCTCAAAGTCATTAGTAGCATTCCACAGGGATCTGCACTGGAACCTCTGCTGTTTGTGGTGTATATAAATTACCTGGATGAGAATGCGGATGAGTGGGTTAGTATGTTTGCAGATGATACAAAGATTGGTGGTGTTGTGGATGGCAATGTATACAACAGAATACAGATCAGTTGAAAGTAAGGGCAGATAAGTGGCAGATGAAGTTTAACCAAGCCAAATGTAAAGTGTTGCACCTTGGTAGGTTAAATGCAGAGACAGCACACTACTCATAGCAAGATTCTTAACTGTGTCACTCCCTTCTCTCAATTCCTGCATCTTCACCACTTCTGCTCTCAGGACGAGGCTTTTCATTCCAGAATTAAGGAAATGTCCTCTTTCTTCAAAGAGAGAGGCTTCTCTTCCTCCACCATCAACGCTGCCCTCAACCGCATCTCTTCCATTTCATGCACGACTGCCTCAATCCATCCTCCCACTACCCCACCAAAGATAGGGTTCCTCTTGTCCCTATCTACCACCCCACCAGCCTCCATGACTAGCACATAATTCTCTGTAAATTCCATCAACTCCAACGGAACCACCAGCAAGCACATCTTTCACTCTCCCCACTTTCTGTTTTCCACAGGGATCGCTCCCTATGTGACTTCGTTGTCCATTTGTCCCTCCCCACTGATCCCCCTCCTAGCAAGTGAAACAAGTGCTACACCTGCCCCTGCACCCCCTCCCTTATTACCATTCAGTGCCGCAAACATCCCTTCCAGGTGAGGTGATGCTTCACCTTTGAGTCTGTTGGGGTCATCTACTGTATCCGGTGCTCTCGATGTGGCCTCCTGCATATCGGTGAGACCCGACACAGATTAGGAGACCACTTCACTGAGCACATATGGTGCGTCCCACCAGAAAAAGCGGGATCTCTCAGTGACCACCCATTTTAATTCCAATTTCCATTCCAACATGTCCATTCATGGCTTGCTTTACTGTCGTGACGAAGTCACATTCGGGTTGGAGGAGCAACACCTTATATTCTGTTTGGGTAGCCTCCAACCTGATGGCATGAATAGTGAGTTCTCAAACTTTCAGTAATGCCTCTCTCCCTTCACCATTTCCCATTCCCATTTCCCTCCCTCACCTTATCTTCTTCCCTCTGGTTCTCCTCATCCTTCTCTTTCTTCCATGGCCTCCTGTCCTCTCCTATCAGATTTCCCCCTTCTCCAGCCCTGCATCTCTTTCACCAATCAACGTCCCAGCTCTTTACTTCACCCATCCTGTCATCTTGGTTTCACCTATCACCTTGTGTTTCTTCCTCCCCTTTCCCCACCTTCTTACTCTGACTCCTCATCTTCTTTGCTCTAGTCCTGATGAAGGGTCTCGACCTGAAATATTGACTGTACTTTTTCCCATAGATGCTGCCTGGCCTGCTGAGTTCCTCCAGCACTGTGTGTATGTTGCTTGGATTTCCAACATCTGCAGATTTTCCCTTGTCCCTAACAGGATAGGCAGAATGATCTTGGGGCTCACATTCATAGTTCCCTGAAAGTGGCTACACAGGTCAATAGGATGGTTAAGTAGGCATATGGCATACTTGCAATTATTAGTCAAGACACTGAGTTCAAAAGTCAGGAAGTTATATTGTAGCTTTATAAAACTCTAGTTAGACTGTATCTGGAGTACTGCATACAGCTTTGATCACCCCACCACACAAAAAGAGGATGCAGAAGAGTTTTATTAGGGTGCTGCCTGGATTAGAGGACATGTATTATAACAGACATTGAACATACTCGAGTTGTTTTCTCTGGAGTGGTGGAGAGGTTTATAAGATTATGAGAGATGTAGGTAGGGTATACAGACAATATCTTTTTCCAAGGGTTGAAATGTCAAATACCAGACGGCATGCATTTCAGGTGAGATGGGGTAATTTCAAAGGAGATGTGAGGTGCAAATATTTTTACACAGAGAGTGGTGGCTGTCTAGGATGCACTCTCTGTGGTGATGGCGGAGGCAGATAAATTAGGGACTTTTAAAAGATGATTAGATAGGCACATTATGTCATCATGAAGTGCTTTGAATGACTGCTAATGGCACAAATAAAAGACGTAATTCCTGCCACATTGGACATTCACCAACGTGCTTACAAACCAAATTCATCTATAATAGATGCCATAGCATCTGTCATGCCCCTGGTCCTGATGCACCTAGAAATCAAGGACACATGTCAGAATGCTGTCTCTGGATTTCAGTTATCCATTGTCTATTGTGTCTTGTGCTTCCTGTACATTAGTCAGACTTCTCATAAATTGGATGACTGCTTCATCAAGCATCTCTGCTCCATCTGCTTAAAGCAGAACTTCCCAGTGGCCAAACACTTTCATTCCCATTCCCGTTCCAACATGCCCATGGCCTCCTCTTGTACTACGACAAAGCCACCCTCAGGGTGGAGGATCAACATCTTATATTCCATCTAGATAGCCTCCAACCTGATGGTATGAATATTGATTTCTCCTTCCAGTAAAAAAATTTTCTCCCCCTCCCTCTATTCTCCACTCTGGCCTCTTACATCTTCTCATCTGCCTATCGCCTCCCCCTGGGTCCCTTCCTCCTACTCTTTCTCCTATGGTTCACTCTTCTCACATATCAGATTCCTTCCTCTCCAGCCCTTTACCTTTCCTACCCACCTGGCTTTTCCTATCAGCATCAAACTATTCTCCCTCTCCTCCTCCACCACCTTTTCATTCTGGTGCCTTCCCCCTTCCTTTGCAGTCCTGAAGAAGGGTCTTGGCCCAAAACTTTGACTGTTTATTCATTTCCATAGATGCTGTCTGACCTACACATACAAGGTGGAAAAAAATTAGAGCTGATGTTTTGGGCTGAGACCCTTGGGCAGGACTTTTTTCCATTGATGCTGCCTGGCTTGCTAAGTTCCTCCAGCATTTTGTGTGTGTTGCTTGGATTTCCAGCATCTGCAGAATTTCTCGTGTTTATATTATTGTATGTTTTTTAAATTATTACTGTGTTCTGTAATTTTTGTTTTTTTTGTGTGCCGCGTCAGATTGGGAGTAGCAATTATTTTGTTCTCCTTTACACATGTGTACTAGAAATGACACTAATCAACCTTGAATCTCGAATGCACTGCCTCAGATGGTGGTAGAGGCTGAAGTATTGGGAGTCTTTTAAAAGACATTTAAGTAGGCACATGAATGTGGGAGGGAGAAGATGGCGGCACGACGCAGCACATGCAGCTGTTCTGAATGAATATCGTATGTGTAACTAGGGGGGCCGTGCACAATCCTGATTTGATGGAGACAGCCGTGAGCGTACGGAGGAACACCTGGAGTAACTTCTGAAATGCCCGCTTCACTGCCGCTGCTACTGTGCGACCGAGAATCTCCGGAGATGAAGGCCCCAAATCCTCGGCTTTGCCTATTGCTTGTTGCCAGGACCAGGGTCGAAGCGCTCAGCAGAGATGGTGCTCAGTGCTCGGTTTTGAAGAGATGGTCGGAGGCTCGGAGTTTTCGGACGGACTCAGAGTCGGACTGTGGTCAGAGGCTTCCAGGGTGCTGCATCGGCAAGTTGGCGGCGCTGGAGGATCACCATCTGCGTGAGATGATGGGACTTTTGAGAGATTTTGAGACTTTACCGTGCCCATGGTCTGTTCTTATCAAATTACGGTATTGCTTTGCACTGTTGTAACTATATGTTATAACTATGTGGTTTTTGTTAGTTTTTAAGTCGGTTTGTCATGTGTTTTCATGATATCATTCTGGAAAAACATTGTATCATTTCCTAATGCATACATTACTAAATGACAATAAAAGAGGACTGCGTGTCCTCATAATCTAATCTAATCTAAATAGGCACATGAATGTGCGGAAAATGGATTTAGCTGAGGCCTACTTACAGATAGAGATGGAAGAAGAGTCCAAAATGTTTCTCAGCATAAAAACTCACAAGGGCCTTTATCATTATAATAGGCTTATTTTTGGAATAGCATCTGCACTTGCGCTCTGGCAGAAAGCTGTGGACCGAGCACTCAGTGTTACCGCAATAACAGAATTATTGCTGGTAAGGATGACCAAGAACATCTGCAAAACCTCAAGACAGTATTAAAAAGATTGAGGGATTACGGGCTCAGCATGAAGCAACAAGTGTGGATTCTTTAAACCAAGCATCACTTTCTGTGGTCACACGATTGACGCACAAGGTTTTGCTCAAATGTGCTGAGAAAATTCAATGATGGATACCCCAAGGCCAAAGGGTGTGTCACAGTTGCGGTCCTGTTTAGGATTTGTTAACTACAATAACAGGTTCCTGCCAAAACTGGCTAATGTGCTCCACTCCTTGAACACACTACTGCGGATCGGGAAGAAATGGCAATGGACGAAGCAGTGTGAGATGGCTTTAAATAAGATAAAGAAAGTGATGAAGTCAGACACTATACTGATATATTATGATCAACCTCATCTAGTGAAGCTTGCATGTGACGCTTTGCCTTATGGTACAGGTGCAGACATGTCACATGCTGTGAGTGATGGAAGTGAATACCCCATAACTTTTGCATCACTTTCCCTTACCACTACGGAGAAAAAATACGCACAGATTGACAGACAGGCCTTGAGTCTGGTTTGGGGTGTAAAACATTTCAACCAGTACTTGTATGAAAGAAAGCTTACCCTCATGATTGATCATCAACCACTGGTGTCCATTTTCAAGCCACAGAGAGGTGTTTCATTAACAGCAGCAGCTCGAATGCAGAGATGGGCTCCGTTTCCTTGAGAGCACAATTACAAGATTTAATTCAAGAGGACAACTGTCACCAGGTGAGGGCATGGCCCAAGTGCGGTGTGAGAGACACTGAAGCTGGTTGATAGTTCACAGACTTTAATGCGAACAGTGTTAAAGGGAAAAGAAAACAATAAACGCTAGGCCAAACAGGGCTGTTAACTAAAACTCTCAAATGGAAAACGAAGCCTACACTGCGGATGAAAAGAACAACTAAGAATAAAACGAATACCGCTAGTGTTCAGAGTCAGTTGACTCGACGGTCCAATTTCTCAGGCAAGGCAGAATGCAAAACAGGCAGCGAAGCGTTGGCTGTGTCCAAGTCTCGACAAATACTATGACGGAATGAATGGAGTTAAATACTATCACAATGGAATAATAATTAGCTGACACGTGCATATTCACAAGCACAATTGCCGTAACTACTGCACTGCCGAGTCAGTGGTTGTGACAGACAACTAATCATGGAAATGCTGATGGATTGTCCCGTTTACCCTTAGAAAAGGAAGTACCAGAAAAGTTACTAAAAAAGTCACTCTTTTGGACATATTCTCTCTAACACAAATCAAAAGTCTCCATATTATAACAGAGATGATCCAAATGGAAACCAGAAAAGACCCCACACTGTGTCAGGTTTATATGGCCATATAAAATGGCTGGAATGTGCAACAGATATCCCACTTCTCTCATTTTTACCAGCGCTGGGATGAACTTGTCCTTCACAGAGTAGAGTCAATTGAGAGTTTTTATACCATCCAAGCTGGGAGCTAAAATGTTGGAGGAGCTACATGCCAGGCATCTGGGTGTGGTTAAAATGAATGTGTTGGCTATTAGCTTTGTCTGGTGGCCTGGGTAGATCAGCAGATCGGGCAGCTTGCCATGCCCCGTACAGAATGCCAACATGTCCAGAAGATGCCAAGAGCAGTGCCTCTCCATCCCTGGGATGGACCTGCATTGCCCTGACAGAGGATTCCTGTGGATTTTGCTGGACCGTTCATGGGCACAAATTTCTTGTTAGTAGTGGATGCAGCTACAAAGTGGCCAGAAGTGTTCCCAATAGCCTCCACTACAGCCTCACACGCTGTTGATGTGTTGAGAAGCCTCTTTGCATGGACTGTTGATCCAGAACACTGTGTCAGTGACAACGGACCACAGTTTGTGGTGGAACAGTTTCAGTTATTCCTAAAAGTGAATGGAATAAGACATATTACATCTGCACTGTACCACCCAGTTACAAATGGCCTGGCGGAAAGGTTTGTCCAGAAACAATGTCACCAGTACACACTACACTAAAACTGAAACAGAAGCTCACCAATTTCCTCCTTGTATATCATAATGCAACACACTCTACAACTAACAACTCACCAGCTATACTCTTCCTGGATCATCCCTTGTCAAGTCAAACTAGAGTTTCTAGAAAGTATTGGGACCTAGAGGCAAAAGAAAATAAACTTTAAAAGTAATAGCAAGAATACATTGATAGACTGGATGGAACCCATTCTGCCCTGAACACTGGGAGGACCCCACAGTATCACAGCAACAGTCTGGGAGCAGTGTTGGAACCTGTGGCAAGATGCTAGAACTTTAAATAACTTGAGAGACTGTTTCATGGAAAAGAGCACTGCTGTCACTGTGTTTTGGGTTAGCACTAGTTTCACGTCATGGGGATCATTGCGCGCAGGCGCTTCTGGGAAATGGCGCGAGGTTTAAGAAGAGCTCAAGAACCTTCGGGAAGGCGCGCCCAGTTTGAAAACATAATGGTCTGTTAGGGAGCGAAGACTGTGCAGGTTGAATCCGTCTACAAAGTCCAGAGAGGTAGCCAGTTTTTTCACCTAGTGACTAGTGCCTAGTGACTAATGTCTAATGTCTAATGTCTAATGACTAATGTCTAATGGCTAATGGTTGATGGAATTAATGGAACTATCAAACTGCCACACTTGCGAAAAATAAAAGGAGGAAAAAGGAAAAGTTGTTTGGTCATTGAGTGGAATCCAGTGAAAAAACCTTCGGGTAGATGCATTCAATCTCTTTCAAGTGGGGAAGCTGCACATGTTCAAAGAAGAAAAAGAAATCCGACTTGACATCCCTTGTGTTCACACTTAGGTGTCCTCAAACCCAATCTCAGAAGGAAGATGCAGGACAAACAGCTGAGATAAATCAAGGGCTCCTCAAACAAGGAGATACAATGTTTCCTCCTGGACAAGCAGTCCTAGTGAGGGACTACAGAGGTGATCAAAAGTGGGTACTTGGAAAGATTAGGGACAAAACTGGACTACTCTCCTACATAGTGGAGATTGAATCTGATGTCACCTAGAGAGGACGCATCAATCAGTTGAGGGGAGTAGAGTCAACTGATAGAGAAGAAAATTGGCTACTGCTATCAATACCACTTCCTGTAGTCTCAGAGTCATCTCCTCCAACCACCTCGGAGGAGGCTCCAGAACACAAGATTGTTTCACAGCCACATCTCACCTGTTAAGCAGCCAGATAGCAAATCCGGAGCGGAGCTGCTAAGGCGGTTGGACATCATCGAACATCCTTCCGACAGCTCCTGCAGACAAGCCGGTGCCAAACATATTGCTTCAAAAGCTTTCCTTTGGACTGTGCTTGTGAGGCTGAGAGGGGGATCTTGAAGGCTGGGCATCTCATGATCTCCATACCTTCCGCCCAGGGCTAGGATGATCGTCATCACCCATTGTCCTTCCAGACAGACGGATGCCAACCATGTAATATACTGTGTATAGAGTTGACATGCATTCTCCATTGAGTTGGATTTATAGCTATGTAATACTTCAATAATATCTCAGTAATCTTGTATATAATCACGCTTGTCATTTAAATAATTAATTACAGGTTATATGTATAAATACACTAATTGCATATATCATTATGATACCATGTGATACGTACACGCCTCACTTAAACTTGAACTAGACTCGTATTCCCAGTCTTCCCTGTCTTCCCTTAAATTAGTTTAATGTTTTGAAGTTACAAAACATAACAGTAACTACCAATTAAACATCTGCTTAACTGCTTGTTCAGATCTAGTTTGGATCTGCTGCCTACTCAGAGATGTCTGGGAAGAGAGCAAACTGCAGTCCACTGGAGAATATGTCATTGAGAGATACACTCCCGGCTTTCCAAAACCAAAAACATTAAAAAGATTAAATAAAAATAACTTTTGTTGGAATCAGTTATGTGTTGTAACTTACAAAACATTAAATTAATTCAAAGAACACTTGGGGGTCCAAAATATAGGTCTAGCTTTGTCTTTACTTTTAAACGAGGCGAGCACCGTAAGACCTTAAGATGTAGGAGCAGAAGTAGGCCATTTGGCCCATTGGGTCTGCTCTGCAATTCAATCATGGGCTGATCCAATTCTTCCAGTCATCCCCATTCCCCTGCCTTCACCCCATACCCTTTGATGCCCTGGCTAATCAAGAACCTATCTGTCTCTTCCTTAAATACACCCAATGACTTGGCCTCCACAGCCGCTCATGGCAACAAATTCCACAGGTTTACCACCCTCTGACTAAAGTAATTTCTCCGCATCTCTGTTCTAAACAGACGTCCTTCAATCCTGAACTCAAGCCTTCTTGTCCTAGAGTCCCCTACCATGGGAAATAACTTTGCCATATCTAATCTGTTCAGGCCTTTTAACATTCAGAATGTTTCTATGAGATCCCCCCTCATTCTCCTGAACTCCAGGGAACGAAGCCTAGGAGCGGCCAGACATTCCTCATATGGTAACCCTTTCATTCCTGGAATCATTCTCATGAATCTTCTTTGAACCCTCTCCAATGTCAGTATATCCTTTCTAAAATAAGGAGCCCAAAACTGCACACAATACTCCAAGTGTGGTCTCACAAGTGCCTTATAGAGCCTCAAAATCACATCCCTGCTCTTATATTCTATACCTCTAGAAATGAATGCCAACATTGCATTTGCCTTCTTCACAACCAACTCAACCTGCAGGTTAACCTTTAGGGTATAGAAACATAGAACAATAGAAACTACAGCACAGAAACAGGCCTTTTGGCCCTTCTTGGTTGTGCCGAACCATTTTCTGCCTAGTCCCACTGACCTGCACACGGACCATATCCCTCCATACACCTCCCATCCATGTATCTGTCCAATTTATTCTTAAATGTTAAAAAAGAACCCACATTTACCACCTCGTCTGGCAGCTCATTCCATACTCCCACCACTCTCTGTGTGAAGAAGCCCCCCCTAATGTTCCCTTTAAACTTTTCCCCCCTCACCCTTAACCCATGTCCTCTGGTTTTTTTTCTCCCCTTGCCTCAGTGGAAAAAGCCTGCTTGCATTCACTCTATCAATACCCATGATAATTTTATATACCTCTATCAAATCTCCCCTCATTCTTCTACGCTCCAGGGAATAAAGTCCTAACCTATTCAACCTTTCTCTGTAACTGAGTTTTTCAAGTCCCGGCAACATCCTTGTAAACCTTCTCTGCACTCTTTCAACCTTATTTATATCCTTCCTGTAATTTGGTGACCAAAACTGAACACAATACTCCAGATTCGACCTCACCAATGCCTTATATAACATCATCATAACATTCCAGCTCTTATACTCAATACTTTGATTAATAAAGGCCAATGTACCAAAAGCTCTCTTTACGACCCTATCTACCTGTGACGCCACTTTTAGGGAATTTTGTATCTGTATTCCCAGATCCCTCTGTTCCACTGCACTCCTCAGTGCCTTACCAGTAACCCTGTATGTTCTACCTTGGTTTGTCCTTCCAACATGCAATACCTCACACTTGTCTGTATTAAACTCCATCTGCCATTTTTCAGCCCATTTTTCCAGCTGGTCCAAGTCCCTCTGCAGGCTCTGAAAATCTTCCTCACTGTCTACTACACCTCCAATCTTTGTATCATCAGCAAACTTTCTGATCCAATTTACCACATTATCATCCAGATCATTGATATAGATGACAAATAACAATGGACCCAGCACTGATCCCTGTGGCACACCACTAGTCACAGGCCTCCACTCGGAGAAGCAATTCTCTACTACCACTCTTTGGCTTCTTCCATTGAGCCAATGTCTAATCCAATTTACCACCTCTCCATCTATACCTAGCGACTGAATTTTCCTAACTAACCTCCCATGCGGGAACTTGTCAAAGGCCTTACTGAAGTCCATGTAGACAATATCCACTGCCTTCCCTTCATCCACTTTCCTGGTAACCTCCTCGAAAAACTCCGATAGATTGGTCAAACATGACCTACCACACACAAAGCCATGTTGACTCTCCCTAATAAGTCCCTGTCTATCCAAATGCTTGTAGATTCTGTCTCTTAGTACTCCCTCCAATAACTTACCTACTACCGACGTTAAACTTTATAATTTCCCGGATTACTTTTCGATCCTTTTTTAAACAACGGAACAACATGAGCCACTCTCCAATCCTCTGGCATCTCACCTGTAGACAGCGACATTTTAAATATTTCTGCCAGGGCCCCTGCAATTTCAACACTAGTCTCCTTCAAGGTCCGAGGGAACACCCTGTCAGGTCCCGGGGATTTATCCACTTTAATTTTCCTCAAGACAGCAAGGACCTCCTCCTTTTCGATCTGTACAGTTTCCATGATCTCACTACTTGTTTCCCTTAATTCCATAGACTTCATGCCAGTTTCCTTAGTAAACACAGACGCAAAAAACCTATTTAAGATCTCCCCCGTTTCCTTTGGTTCCGCACATAGCCGACCACTCTGATCTTCAAGAGGACCAATTTTATCCCTTACAATCCTTTTGCTCTTAATATACCTGTAAAAGCTCTTTGGATTATCCTTCACTTTGACTGCCAAGGCAACCTCGTGTCTTCTTTTAGCCCTCCTGATTTCTTTCTTAAGTATTTTATTGCACTTCTTATACTCCTCAAGCACCTGATTTACTCCCTGCTTCCTATACATGTCATATAACTCCCTCTTCTTCTTTATCAGAGTTGCAATATCCCTTGAGAACCAAGGTTCCTTATTCCTATTCACTTTGCCTTTAATCCTGACAGGAACATACAAATTCTGCACTCTCAAAATTTCTCCTTTGAAGGCTTCCCACCTACCGATCACATCCTTGCCAGAGAACAACCTGTCCCAATCCACGTTTTTTAGATCATTTCTCATTTCTTCAAATTTGGCCTTCTTCCAGTTAAGAACTTCAACCCTAGAACCAGATCTATCCTTGTCCATGATCAAGTTGAAACTAATGGTGGTATGATCACTGGAACCAAAATGCTCCCCTACACAGACTTCTATCACTTGTCCGAAATCGTTTCCTAACAGGAGATCCAATATTGCATCCCCTCTAGTTGGTACCTCTATATATTGATTTAGAAAACTTTCCTGAACACATTTTACAAACTCTAAACCATCTAGACCCCTAACAGTATGGGAGACCCAATCAATATATGGAAAATTAAAATCCCCTACCACCACAACCATATGTTTCCTGCAGTTGCCTGCTATCTCTCTGCAGATTTGCTCTTCCAATTCTCGTTGACTATTGGGTGGTCTGTAATACAATCCCACTAATGTGGCCATACCTTTCCTGTTTCTCAGCTCCACCCACAAGGACTCAGTAGACAAGCCCTCTAATCTGTCCGGCCTGAGCACTGCTGTAATATTTTCCCTAACAAGCAATGCCATTCCCCCACCTTTCATTCCTCTGCCTCGATCACATCTGAAACATCGGAACCCTGGAATATTAAGCTGCCAGTCCTGCCCCTCCTGTAGCCAAGTTTCACTAATTGCTACAACGTCATAATTCCACGTGTCAATCCACGCCCTCAACTCATCTGCCTTCCCCGCAATACTCCAGGCATTGAAATATATACACCTCAGAAGATTGCACAAGGACTCCCAAGTCTCTCTGCATCTTTCCATTTTGAATTCTCTCCCCATCTAAATAATAGTCTCCCTGTTTATTTCTTCCACCAAAGTGCATGACCATACACTTTCCAACATTATATTTCATTTGCCATTTCTTTGTCCGTTCCCCTAAACTATCTAAGTCTCTCTGTAGGCTCTCTGTTCCCTCAATACTACCGCTCCTCCACCTATCTTTGTATCATCGGCAAATTTAGCCCCAAATACATTAATACCATAGTCCAAATCATTGATATACATCGTGAAAAGCAGCGGTCCCAACACCAACCCCTGTGGGTCTCCACTATTTACCGGCAGCCAGTCAGAATAGGATCCCTTTATTCCCACTCTTTGTTTTCTGCTGACCAGCCAATGTTCCACCCATGCTAGTAACTTCCCTGTAATCCCATGGGTTCTTATCTTGCTAAGCAGCCTCATGTATGGCACCTTATCAAAGGCCTTCTGAAAATCCAAGTACATCACATCTACTGTATCTCCTTTGTCTACCCTGCTTGTAATTTCCTCAAAGAATTGCAGTAGGTTTGTCAGGCAGGATTTTCCTTTCAGGAAACCATGCTGGCTTTGGCCTATCTAGACATGGGCCTCCAGGTACTCTGTAATCTCATCCCTAACAATTGATTCCAACAACTTCCCAACCACAGATGTCAGGCTAACAGGTCTATAGTTTCCTTTCTTCTGCCTCTCACCCTTCTTAAATAGCGGAGTAACATTTGCAATTTTCCAGTCATCCAGTACAATGCCAGAATTTATCAATCCTTGAAAGATCTTTGTTAATGCCTATGCAATCTCTCCAGCTACTTCCTTCAGAACCCAAGGGTGCATTCCATCAGGTCCAGGAGATTTATCCACCCTCAGACCATTAAGCTTCCCGAGCACCTTCTCAGTTGTAATTTTCACAGCACAAACTTCACTTCCCTGACACTCTTGAATGTCCAGTATACTGCAGACGTCTTCCACTGTGAAGACTGTTGCAAAATATGCATTCAGTTCCTTTGCCATCTCTCATTACAATATCTCCAGCATCATTTTGTATTGGTCCTATATTTACCCTCAACTCTCTTTTACCCTTTATATACTTAAAAAAGCTTTTAGTATCTTCTTTGATATTAGTCATAATTCATCTTTTCCTTCAGAATGACCTTTTTAATTAACTTCCGGCAAGTTTTTAAAAGCTCACCAATCCTCTAACTTCCCACTACCTATGGCTTCCTTGTATGCCCTCTCTTTTGCTTTTACTTTGGCTCTGACTTCACTTGTCAGCCACGGTAGTGTCCTTCTTCTCTTTGAAAATTTCTTCTTATTTGGAATATATCTGTCTTGCACTTCCCTCATTTTTCACAGAAACTCTAGCCATTGCTGCTCTGCTGTCCTTCCTGCAAATGTCCCTTTCCAGTCAATCTCAGCCAGTTACCCTCTCATGCCATTGTAATTTCCTTAATTCCACTGAAATACCCACACATTGGATTTTATTTTTTCCCTCTTAAATTTCAATGTGAACTCAATCATATTGTGATCACTGTTCCCTAAGGGTTCCATAACCGTAAGCTCTCTTATCACCTCCGGATGATTACACGTATTATGTGGTAACGTATTTTTACATATAACCGATAATGAGTTATTTAAATGACCAAGAATGCTTAATCAACCTATATATACCAAAATATTATCAAAATATTAAATACACAACAGAATCTACAGGTTTTTACAGCAAATACTGAAAACTTGAGTATTCTCTGCTCAGCACCAACCAATTTTGAGAGAATTGAGGCACACAACAGTACATGGAAGGAACTTAACACCTTAAACAGGGATCCCTCAAATGTAATCTAAAATGGCAAAGGATATATTTCATACCACCTTGAAACATTTTTTCAAAAGTAATTGTGACCTTTCGAAGATGTTGATTGTCTGTAGTTTCCCATTTAAGGTTTATTTGATTCAATTCTGAATACTGCTATCACTGATGAGACATTTATTGCCCATCCCTTATTGACATTTCCTAATTGCCCTTGAAGTATATGGCCCACTGCTTCATTTCACAGGACAGTTAAGTCAACCGCATTGCTGCCAGTGGAGTCTCAAAGACCAGGCTCAAGTTTTAAGATTGTTTAAAGTCATTTCTTCGACATAATAAATATAAACACATAAGATAGTTTATAGTCATAGATTGATTGTATGTCCATAAAGTGATGCTAGGCACAGGAGTGTCTGTACATAAGTGACTCTGACAGGGAATGACGAAATAGTGATGGAGGTGTGGGTGTTAATGGGTGAATCTTACTGCTTGGGGAAAATAACTTTTTGAGTCTGGTGGTCCTGCTATTCATGCTATGTAGCCTCCTCTCTGATGGGAGTGGGACAAACAGTCCATGAGCAGGGTGTGAGGGATTCTTTATGATGTTTTCTGGCACCATTCTGTATACAGGTATATGTCCTTGATGGCAGGTAGGCTGGTGCTGTTAGTGCAATGGAAATTTTGACTACCTGTTGTAGAGCCTTCCAGTCTGCCCCAAAGCAATTTCCATATCATGCAGTCACACAGCATGTTAGGTTGCTCTCTACTGTGCATCTGCAGAAGGTCGTGAGTATAGATGTACATAGTCCAGCTCTCTTCAGCCCCCTCAAAAGGTAGAGACTTTGGTGAGCTTTCTTAATTGTGCAGGTTGTGTTCGGGGACTATGAAAGTTTGTGTGAGATATGCACTCTCAGGAGTTTGAAACTGTTCAGTTTTCACAGATGTGCAGAGGGATATGGGTGGTGTGCGTTCTTCTGAAGTTGATAACTATCTCCTTCGTCTTGTTGACATTGAGAAAGAGGTTATTTGCCTGGTACCAGGCCTCAAGCTCTTCCACTTTCTCTCTGTAGGCTGTCTTGTTGGTGGTGATGAGCCCACCACTGTCGTGCCCTCAGTAAAGTTGACAATGTGATTTTGCTGTGCATTCATGCGCTCAGCAGACAGCCCCAGGAGGTACCTATGTTGCGGATAATGTTGAGGAAGGAGCTGTTGTGAATCTGATATTCTAAGGTCTGTTGGCTAGGAAGTCCAATACCCAGCTGCATAGTGGTGTATTTAGACTTGGGAGTAGGAGTTCTTTCACCACGGTCTATGGAACAATAGTGTTGAATGCAGCACTGATATCCAGAGACATCATTCTGACATGTGTACTTGTTTTTTTTTGGGTGTGTCATAGCTAGGTGCATAACAGAAGTTATAGCATCTGTTGTGGAGTAGTTCTCTTGGCAAATATATTTGTGAGTAACCAATGCAGCAGGAACAGTGTTTTTGGATATGTACCATTGTCAGTCATTTAAGGGCAATCAAGTGGTAGCTGTTTAGTTCTGAAGGTGTATAATTCTTTGGCACAGATTTGAAGCATGTGGGGATAGGACGAGTTTTCCTACTTTAAAATGACTTTGATGTCAATCTAATGTCATATTTTTATATTCCAAATTTACTTAATTAATTGCTTTAACTAAGTGTTTTGAGGTTGGTCATGGCCAGAATCAACTTGTGTCTAAGCAAAGACCTAGGCCCCCTGCAATTTGCCTATCACCACAATCTCACTGGCTTTCCACACTGGACAATAGTAGTACCTACATTAGGCTGCTGTTTGTTGATTACAGCTCAGTGTTCGATACCATCATTCCCTCTGTATTAATCAACAAGCTCCAAAACCTGGGCCTCAGTACATCCCTCTACAACAGGATCCACACTGGTCAGTCTGTGCAGACGAGAAATAACATCTCCACGCTAACATTGGAGCACCTCAAGATTGCGTGTTTAGCCCACTGCTCTACTCTCCCTACACCTGCAACTGTGCGGCTAGGTGCAGCCACACAGTTGCAAATTTATAAGTGCCATTTATAAATTTGATGACACAACTATTGTTGGTAGAATTTCAGATGATGTACACAGGAGAGATCACCTGGCTGAGTGGTGTCCTAACAGTAACATTGCGCTCAATGTCAGTATACTGCTACCACAAAACAAATATCAAGACATATGCCACTGATAGCAAACCTGATTCTGAATTTAAATTCTTTATTCCTGTGGTGTGATTTGAACACACTTCTGGATTATTAGTCTGGTAACATAGCCACTATACTATCATTTTCCCTGTCATAAACTAGAGAACTTGTTTCTGTATAATTACATTTACCATCCTTGTTATTCTATCCAATAGTAGTACTGCTAAGTTTTATTCAAGTTATGGAAAGGAAACTAATATGAGCCTATCATAAATTAATATTTAAAGATTATGGTTTACATGCATTTGAGCCTATTATTTGTCCAGAATTTAATACTATTTATCCCATAGAAAACTGTAGTTCATAACTAGCTAAATGAGCAATTTACTTGTCCTCTTTTCAAAGAGGTGGCAAACCACACATTCCAGGGGCTTGTGTATAATTCAAGGATTCACTGTTGATCCTGAAGTCTTGCTTTTGTTCATTCGGATATTAAATGAAGACACACAATGCATGTGAGAATGTTACTTACACACAAAAAAAAGCAAAACCACAATACATACATTAAAACCCTCAGCATTCTGATTTACAATTAATAACCCCAAGAGCCCCTCTTTAATACCACACACATGGATGACTTAGAAAATTCACTTTGGTTTTAGAGAAAGCCACGTTATTTTCATTACGTGTTACTTTTTAACATTGGCTAACATACACAAAATAAAATCCTGTAACTCTACCCATAGATCCACATGCTATACAGGCTTGTAATTTGAAAAAAAAGGATGCCACGTAGAAAAGGGAAAAAAAGCCAAATATTCAGATGACTCAGTTATTGTGAGATAGATGTATATCCTAGAGCTTTACAAAATTAGCTTAAAATATTATAGCTTTTATTGGGTGCAAATAATTAAGGTATGCAGAGGCAATTCCTGGTTCTGTACCTTGAAATAAAGTACAGATGTAATAGCAAGTTAGGCTACTAATCAAATGATGTTTATAATTTTGTACAGATCATTATACTGAAAAGACAAGAATTCGACATTTGTAGCATATATTTAACACAAAGGGAGAAGGCTTGCAGTTAGAAGAAAATTTAAAAGTATGACTATTTTCCCCAAGAAATACTTTTTGCCCCTTTAAGAGATTATATGGTAAACCAATGCAGGAGTTAAATGATTACGAGGGTATACAGATCATTTCTATAGCTGAGAGTATGCTAAAGACTAGATTTTTATAATTTCAGCTAAAGGTTTAAAAAAACTAGCTACAGTGTAGTTAAAATGTGACATTCCCTGCCACAAATCAATTGGATCAGTTTATATATAAATTAAGTTCTTAAAATAGCATAGCAAGAAAGATGTAAAGATCATTGGCACTATTCTGATGTCACTTTCTGTAGCCCTGCTCTTTATATTCCCTGTCAATGTAGTTACATATAATTTGTGATCAATTTTTTTTCTAACAGAACAAATAGCTGCACTGTGGACTTTGAGTATTTTTGAGTTCAGTTCTGAAACTTTAGTATGATTCAATCACCCAACAAATTTTGCAACATATAAATTCCCACTTTTTCACTAGTTTCTCTCAGTAACAGTTCTTCACAATAATTCAATACTCCGCTCCAGTATTATGACAACTGTACACAGTAACCCACCACCCATGTAAATGAATTAATGGTTTGGGAAACCTTACAAGATCTGTCAATCTCACCAGGTTGCTTTTTGGATATACCAGAATTTTTGTATATTCTTCTGTTGCTAGTCTGCTTGTTCTGTTACCTGTAATTCACCAGCTCCATAATGCATTCAACTTAATAAGTTTGTTCTTACTTATACATTTTTAAACAATTTCCCCAGAACGAACCATGAGAAATTTTTACTTAAACCCCTACCTCAACCTTGGGTAGTAAAACTTATGATTCTACACTAAGCAACAAATGTGATGCTGATAAACAAATTACATCTAAACTTTAATTACTTCATACAAAGTATCATTTAACAGCACACAATTTTGATGTGACAATATATCTCGTGTATTAAGTTCTTGTAATAGCTTCTTCATTCTTTGTAAACGTTGCTCTTGGCGGCGAGACTTTTGCTGTAAGAATTTCAGTTTCTTCTTCAATTTCTCATTTTGTTCCTCCAACTGCTGAATCTTCTTTTTCTGTAAGCATGCATCTCCAACACTGTAGCTATGATCATAAACAGTTAAGAGTCCATGCGATTGATTCAGTTCCGACTCCTCTATAATTTCCTCTGTTGCACGATGTTGGTCACTCGGTAATGCCATTTCTAACTTCTATCAATAAAGATCAACAGATTAATAGTTACAAATATATAATTTTGACATTCAGCAAATTAAAGCTGTAAACAAAGGTCAAGCATAAAAGCTACAAATAATTTATCAAATCCAACATTTGTAAAGTAAAAATGATTTTATTGAGATTTACAACAGAAAATATTGTAGATAATACAGCAAGTACTTTGACAAAAGAATGGAACGTGTTAAATTTCTTTTAACAATAAATTTAAGGAGATAATTTATTTGATGGAAAACCAGAGATTTTGGATCTATTCAAACCTGAAGAATTCCTGACTTGAAATATTAATTATTTCTCTTTCCACAAATGCTGCCTGAATTGCAGTTTTTGTGACAATTTCAATTGAAAAACAGATTTCTCCTTTTAGCTACATTAAATGCAATGAGTTAAATAAAATTAAGCAACATTTTACATTTAACAATAAACCAGAGAAGTCAGTGAATACCAGATCAATGTGAGGCCTTTATTCAATAAAATGACCAAAAACAGATGTAATGACTAACCTCAGGATCAGAGTTTCAAAAGCTTTTGTTTTCCTAATAAAAGCTTCAGTTCCCAGCATTCACAACTCTTTATAGTAACTTGGACACAAAATATTCTTATTTCTCTGATAAGCTTCTGATTACTTGACTGACAATTACAGAAACCAAACAGGTGATTAGGGAATTTCCCTGATGGTGAAATAGCACATTTAAAATACTTATGAATTTTGAATTCCAAAAAAGTGTACTCTTGTATCAGATTCAGCTTGCTGTATCCTGCACCAGGATGATAATAGCAATAAGATGCTACAAAAATGAATATACTCGAGACTGCAGATGCTGGAATCTAGAGAAAAAAAAACAAACTTCTAGAGGAAATCAGTGGGTCAGGCAACATCCTTCTAGAAGAGGAAGAAGAATGATATGGCAACAGAGAGGAGAATTAAAATGGCTTGCAACCAGGAGCTCTAGATGGGTCATAGTAGAACGAGCACGGGTGTTTGGTAAAAAGGTCACCTACCCAACACTGTTTCGCCACGTCTGTTAAACCACCAACTTAACTAAGATAGTTATGTAATCTAGCAACTTTTTCAGCTGTTACATTTAATTAAGATTGAAATTGTTAGCATCTAAGCATTTCATTAGCTATAATTACATCAGCTTTGGGCTATCTTCACACTAGACCGGTTAAGTCTGTAACCGAAGCTTTTTCTCTTTGTTTTGACCCTCCGTCCACAATGAAACAGCGTTTTCCTCCCCTGAAAACAGAGCTTTTCTAAAACGCTCTCCAGAGTGTTTAAATCTGAAAACATCGGTTGGGCGCTGTAGTGTGTACAGGGTAACCGGAGGTTTTAAAAAACCTGTCGTCCCTTTATTCAGTGAAGAGACTATGGCTGTAGAAAATGTTTCCAGGGTGACCCCTCTGTGGATGTGGGGAAGATGTTGGTGGGGCCACCCAGGGGTCTGTGTGTCCATATGTGTAGCTACTGTACTGGCTGTGAGGCTGGTATTGTGGCGGTGAAAAGTACTGGGGGGGGGGGGGTTGCCATCATATTCCTCATCATTGCAAATCCCTCTGCAACAGCGTTAGTCAGTTTTTCAATGTTCGTCGTCAGCCAGGTCATACCGTCCGTGAACTCCCTGTCAGTTGCCTCCTTACGCTCCAGTATTTTTTTTAGTTTTAAGTCCTCCTGCGCGAGAGCCAACAGCTGTCCATCGTTTGGCAATTTCCTTTTAAGTTTTTCTAGTCTGTAACTGGACAAACTCGCACCAAGTATAACGTTTCCTCTTCGCTTGTTTTCTGTAGATGTGTCCTGCTTATACCCAGTAGGAGGAGATTCATCCAAATACCCATTTTACTGTGGACAGAGGTATTTTCAAAAACGCCTGGTGTGGACGCCTATTGTTTTTAAGCAAAAATGGCGTTTTCAAAATTATCTGGTCTAGTGTGGACGTAGCCTTAGTCTGTGAACACTAGTCTTGCATTACAGTACTTTCCTCTTAGGTACAAAATGCCTCAACATTGATTCATTATTGTTAGACTTACAATACCCAAGCAAGTAATAGTGAAACAAATTTCAACAAAATCTTATCTGGTCATCAACATTAGAGGAAAAAGTATATAACCCAAGCTGTTTCATTTGCAGGTTTACCTAAATATATAGAAATGGATGGTTACTTAAATGATAGTACAATGTATTCAACCAATTAGCTTAAAGATGAACACAAGAGATACAGATCATAACGCACTTCGTCTCCTTGATCCAAATTAAAAATGAAACTGACAGATACCGCGAGTACCATAATCATGTCATTACTACTGTCCTGATAGTGACATGGGGGAAAAAACTAATCACATGCCCACTTTTTAAAGGCACTTTTAGAAAAGATTTTAAAAGAGCACAGGACCTTTCAGTGGCCTTCAATCATCAAGAGCACTTGCTTGTGAAGGAAGCAGCGCAAGATTTTAAAAGAACTTCGGGCCCTTTGGGACTTTTCGGAGGCCTTAATCATAATGGTCTATTAGGCACTTGACAAAGCCTAATGAAAAGACGTGAAGCATAAGCAGAATGGCTATTATGTGAGGGGGCCAGTTTTAAGAATAGAAACATAGAAAATAGGTGCAGGAGTAGGCCATTCAGCCCTTCGAGCCTGCACCATTTATTATGATCATGGCTGATCACCCAACTCAGAACCCCACCCCAGCCTTCCCTCCATACCCCCTGACCCCCGTAGCCACAAGGGCCATATCTAACTCCCTCTTAAATATAGCCAATGAACTGGCCTCAACTGTTTCCTGTGGCAGAGAATTCCACATCCTGTGGCAGAGAATTCCACAATGGTCAGGCTTTGGCAAGAAGAGACAAAGACTGTTTCTTTTTCTTTCCTTGTCTTTAATACGCAATTAGTGGAGGGAGAATGGGTCTGGAGGTAGTAGTATGTTGTTCATGTGAGGTGTGGGAGACCTCCAGTCTCCCTGATAACAACACCTGCTTGAAGTGCATCGAGCTGCAGCTCCAGAGAGACTGTGTTAATGAACTGGCACTGCACCTGGATGACTTTCAGCTCATATGGGAGAATGAAGAGTGATAGATAAGGAACTACAGGGAGGCAGTCACCTCCAAGTTGCAGGAGGTAGGTAGCTGGGAAACTGTCAGGAGAGGGGAAGGGAATTGGCAACCAGTGCAGTGTACCCCTGTGGCCATTCCCCTCAATAAGTATGCCACTTTGGTTACAGTTGAGGGGTTGACCTACGAAGGGGAAGACACAGTGTTCAGGTCTTTAGCAAAATTGGCTCTGTGGTTCTGAAGGGAAGCAGGGAGGAGTGATAGGGGATTTCATTGTTAGAGGAGCAGATAGTAAGAAGTAACATGAAACATGTTACCTCCCAGGTGCCAGGCTCAGGGATGTCTTGGATCATATCCACAACATTCTAAAGGGGGAAGGTGAACAGCCAGAAGTTGTGGAAAATATTGGTACCAATGGCATAGGTAGGATGACGTTCTGAACAGAAAAATATAGGGAGTTATGTAGAAAGCTGAAAAGCAGGACTTCAAGGGTAGCAATCTCTGGATTGCTGCTTATGCCACATGCCAGTGAGGGTAAGAATAAGATGATTTGGCATATGAATGCATGACTGAGGAACTGATGCAGGGGACAGAGTTTCAGATTTCTGGATCATTGGGATCTGCTCTGGGGAAGGTACGACCTGTAGAAAAAGGACAGGTTACACCTGAACCTGAGGGAGACCAATATCTTTGCAGGCAGGTTTGCCAGAGCTGTTGGGTAGGGTTTAAACCTAATTTGGCAGGGGATGGGAACCTGAGTGATGGGGCTGAGGATGGTGCAGTTGGTAGACACGTAGATGAAGTCTGCAATGAGACTGAGGAAAAGCAGGCAAATGATAGGGCAAAATAGCAGTGAGTGGAATGAACTTAAGTGTAACATGGAGGCAAAATTGCAAAGGTTGACGAATACAAGAGTGAAGGCATTACATTTGAATGTTTACAGTATATGAATGAGGTAGATGAACTTGTGGCACTGTTGAGATTGGCAGGTGGGCATCCCTGACTCATGGCTGAAAAATTATCACAGTTGGGATGTACGTATCGAAAGGATAGGCACTAAGGCAAAGGGGGTGGGGTGGCTCTGTTAGGAAAAAATGAAATCGAGTCCTTAGAAAGAAGTGACATAGGATCAGAAGATATAGAACCCTGATGGGTAGAGATAAGAAACTGCAAGGATAAAAAAAAAGACCCCGATAGGAGTTTTATAGAGGCAAGGATATATAAAAAAAAAAGACCCTGATAGGAGTTTTATAGAGGCCTCCGAACATAGCCAAGATGTGGAATAGAAATTAAAACAGGAGCCATCTGACTAAGGAGCAGAATTAGGGCATTCAGCCCATCGAGTCTTCTTCATCATTCCATCAAGGCTGATTTATCATTCTCCTCAACCCCATTCTTCTACCTTCTCCCTGTAACCTTTGACGGAACGACAGAAGAACCTGTCGAACTCTGCTTTAAATATACCCAATGACTTGGCCTCCACAACCGTCTGTGGCAATGAATTCCGCAGATTTACTAATCTCTGGCTAAAGAAATTCCTCCCCATCTGTTCTAAATGGGCATCCCTCTATTCTGAGGTGGTGCCCTCGTGTCCTAACCTTCCACACTATAGGGAACCTCCTCTCCCCATCCATACCATATACATGCCTTTTCTATCTCATGAACAGTAGCCCAGGATGTGGGATTTAAAAATAGAAGATAGAAAAGGCATGTAAAAATGGCAATGTTATGGTAGTCATGAAGGATTTCAATATGCAGGTAGATTGGGAAAATCAGGTTGGTGCTGATCCCAAGTGACGGAATTTGTAGAATACCAATGAGATGTCATTTTCAAGCAGCTTGTGATTGAACCAACCAGGGAAAAGGCAACTGGTAATGAATCAGATTTGATTAGAGAGCTTAAGCTAAAAGATCCTATGGAGACAGTAATCTTTAAAATGATAGAGTTCACCCAGCAGGTTGAGACAGAAAAAATAAAGTCAGATATATCAGTATTATAGTGGATTAAATGAAGTCACAGAGGCATGAGAGAGGTGTTGGCCAAAGATGATTGAAAAAGGGACACTAGCAGGGATAACTTCAGAACAGCAATGGCTAGAGTTTCTGGGAGCAGTTCAGAAGGTACAGGATAGATACATCCCATTGAAGAAGCTGTATTCTAAGGAAGGAAGATGCAACTGTGGCTGACAAGGGAAGTCAAAGACTATAAAAGTAAAAAGGAAGGTGAATAACACAGCAAAAAAAAGTGAGAAGTTAGAGGATTGAGAAGATTTGAAAGCCAACAAAAGGCAACTAAAAACAAAAGAGAAGAAAAGATGAAACATGAAGGTAAGCTAGCCAATAACATAAAAGAAATGCAATACTGGATATTAGACCACTGGAAAAGGACGCAGAAGTAGTAATGGGGGACAAAGAAATGGCAGACAAACTTAATAGCTATTTTGAACAAGTCTTCACTGTGGAAGACAATAGCAATATGCCTGAAATTCAAGGATGTCAGGGGGCAGAAGTGAGTGTACTTGCTATTACTATGGAGAAGATCCTTGGGAGCTGAATGTTCTCAAGGTAGATAAGTCACCTGGGCCAGATGGATTACATCCCAAGGATCTGAAAGGGGTAGTTGAAGAGATTGTGGGGGCATTAGTAATGATCTTTCAAGAATCACTAGATTCTGGAATGGTTCAGGACTCGAAAAATATAAATGTCACTCCACTTTTCAATAAGGGAGGGAGGCAGAAGAAAGGAAAATATATACCAATCAGCCTGACTTTAGTGGTTGAGAAGATGTTGGAGTCCATTATTAAGGGTAAGGTTTCAGTGTACTTGGAGGCACATGATAAAATAGGCTAAAGTCAGCATGGTTTCTTGAAGGAAAAATCTTGCTTGACAAACCTGTTGGAATTCTTTGAGGAAATAATAAGCAGGATAGACAAAGGAGAATCAGTGTATGTTGTTTACCTGGATTTTCAGGTAGCTTTTGACAAGGTGCCACACATGACACTGCTTAACAAGAGCCCATGGAAAGATACTAACATAGAAGATTAGCTAATTGGCAGGAGACAAAGAGTGGAAATAAAATGGGCCTTTTCTGGTTGGCTGCCAGTGACTAGTGGTGTTATGCAGAAGTTGGTGTTGGGACCACTTCTTTTCACATGTCAATGATTTGGATAATAGAATAAATGGTTTTGTAGCCAGGTTTGCAATATTAGCATTCATTTGAAGTCACAGGAAACTACAGCACAGAAACAGGCCCTTTGGCCCATCTAGCTCATGGGGAACCATTTAAACTGCTAGACCCATCAACCTGCAGCCAGACCATAGCCCTCCATACCTATCCCATCCATGTACCTTTCCAAACTACTCAAACGTTGAAATCAAAATTGCATCCATCATTTGCACTGGCAGCTCATTCCACACTCTGAGTAAAGATGTTTCTCTTCATGTTCTCCTTAAACATTTCATCTTTCACCCTAAAGCCATGACCTTTAATTGTAGTCTCACCCAGCCTCAATGGAAAAAGCCTGCTTGCATTTACCCTATCTATACCCCTCAATTTTGTATACCACTATCAAATCTCCTCCCAATCTTCCACTTTCTAGGGAATAAAGTTCTAACCTATTCAATCTTTCCTATAACTCAGGTTCTCCAGTCCTGGCAACATCCTTGTAAATTATCTCTGTACTTTCAATCTTATCTAGATCTTTCATGTAGGTAGCTAATTTCATACAATACTCCAAATTAGTCCTCAACAATGTTCAACATAACAGCCCAATGCCTGCAGTCAATACTTTGATCATTAAAGGCCAATGTGCCAAAAGTGTTTTTTTACAACCCTATCTACCTGTGATACTACTTTCAATGAATTATGGACCTGTATTCCCAGATCCCCTTGTTCTGTGGCACTTCACAGTGCCCTCCCACTGGTTGGTCCTCCAAAAGTGCAACATCTCACACATCAGCATAAAATTCTATCTGCCACTTTTCAGCTCATTTATCCACCTGGTCCAGATCCCGTTAAAAGATTTGATAGTCTTCCTTGCTGCCCACTACACCCCCAATCTTGTGTCATCTGAAAAACCACATTATCATCCAAGTCATTGACACCGATGACAAACAACGGACCCAGCACTGATCCCTGTGGTGCTCCTCTAGTCACAGGGGCAACCATCTACTGTGACACATTGGCTTCTCCCACAAAGACAATGTCTAATCCAATTTACTACCTCATCTTGAATACTAAGTGATTGAAAGTTCTTGACCAATTTCCCAAGCGAGGCCTTATCAAATGCCCTACTGAAGTCCATGTACACAACATCCACTGCTTTGCCTTCATCAACGTCCCTGGTAACTTCCTAAAAAAAAAATCTATAAGATTGTTTAGACACAACCTACTATGTACAAAGCCATGTTGACTACCCCTAATCAGTCCCTGGCTACTGAAATACTCAAATCTGGTCCCTTACAATACCCTCCAATAACTTTCCCACTACTGATGTCAGGCTCACCAGCCTATAATTTCTGGTTTATTCTTACAGCCTCTCTTAAACAGCAGAACAATATTAACTATCCTACTATCCTCCAGGACCTCATCTGTCGCTAAGGACGATTTAAGTATCACTGCTGGAGCCCCTGCAATTTCTGCACTTGCCTCCCACAGGATCCAAGAGAATACCTTGTCAGGCCATGGGGACTTGTCCACCCCAATTTACCTCAAGAGAACAAACACCTACTCATTGTAATCTGTACAGGGTCCACGACCTCACTGCTGCTTTGCTCACTTCTATAGACTGTGTCTGTCTCCTGAGTAATTACAGATGCAAAAAAAAAATTTAAGATCCCCTCCATCTCTTTTGGCCCCACACATAGATTACCATTCTGATCTTTCAGAGGACCATTTTTTCCTACTCACAATCCTTTTGCTCTTAACAAGCTCTTAGGATTTTCCTTCACCTTGCCTGCCAGAGCAACCTCATAACTTCTTTTAGCACTCCTGATTTCTTTCTTTGCATTTCTTAAACTCAACTACCTCATTTGTTCCTACCTGCCTATATCTTCCATGCACCTCCTTTTTCTTCACAAGGGCCCCAATATCTCTCAAAAACCAAGGTTACCTAAAGCTGTTATTCTTGCCTTTTATTCTGACAAGAACACAGAAGCTTTGTACTCTTAAAATTTCACTTTTGAAGGCCTTCCACTTATGAAGAGGCTTTATAAGGCACTAGTGAGGTCTAGCTTGGGGTATTGTGAGCAGTTTTGGTGCCCCTTTTTAAGAAAGGATATGCTAGCACTGGAGAGTGTCCAGGGGAGGTTCACAAAAATGACTCCAGGACTGAAAACGATAATGTACGTGGAACAGTTGATTGATTTGGGCCTGTACTCGCTGGAGTTTAGAGGAACGTCAGGGGATCTTATTGAAAACTACCAAATATTCAAAGATGTTGAACACTGAAAAGTATAGAAGTATAGAGTGAATGTGGAGAGGATGTTTCCAATAGTGGGGGGTGGGGGTGGGAGTGGAGTCTAGGACCAGAGGAAACAGCCTCAGAATAGGACATCCCTTTAGAATAGAGATGAGGAGCAATTTCAGCCAGAGGATGGTAAATTTGTGAAATTCAGTACAACAGACGGCAGTGGAGGCCAAGTGATTGGATGTATTTAAAGTGAAGTTTGATAGGTTCTTGATTAGGAAGGGCATCAAAAATTACAGGGAGAAGGGAGGAGAATGGTGTTGAGAGGGATAGTTAATCATGCATGATGAAATGGTGGGCCAGACTCAAAAGGACAAAGTAGCTTTACTCTGCTCCTATGTCTTATGGTTTAATAGACATCATAAATTATAAATAACCTAAGAGTTACCTTTGACTGCTGATTTGATCGAGTAAAACAGAATATGGATGGCACAGCATTTTCTTCCAGTATTTTATTGTTACAGTTCTTTCTGAAACAGTCCAATGTGAAATGTTCTGAACACAAATTGCTGTTTTTAGTGGGTATAAAATTCCGTCTTCTTACTGCATCCAGCCACTTTTTGCAGAGCTCCGGCCGCTTCAGGGGAAACCTTCAATTGGGTTTTAAAAATACTGTTAGAGAGAAGACCCATATATTGATAGCTATCAATAAAATTGGTTACTTACAATTGGTTTTTCACCATCCTTCCAAGCACACAGCTGGTCTCCTGAATATAAATTGCAGCCAAAAGAAACCAAACAATGTAAGTATATACAAAACAATGTCTACTCCATTCTTTAGTGTATCATACTCAGTTAATGATTCAAGATCATTGATATTTGCAGGCCACTGTAGTGATGCCAGACACACATAACTGCATGAAGTGTCCCAATCTCCAAATTTACCTATATTGTCCAAACTGGTCATCGCAGCTATTTAATTCAGCCGTGCGTTTTTAGCCAAAGCTGCAGTAATTTTACTGCTCTTCTGTGGCCATGCAACTCATTTATTCCTCCTCACGTCCAGCTGGCTTTGGCTCAACATTGTAATTGAGGCAAAAAGCAATAAGATCATGGCTTTAAACCCCTTTCAGTATTACCAAATTCTTTCACACCCAATCAAATATTTTTAAAGTGTAATAATAATGTTAAGAAATACAACAGCTAATTTATATAAATCCAAGTTCCACACATGACAGTAATGCACAATCTGTATCATTATTGATATTAGTTGAAGTATCAGCCAAGGTCTGGTCCTTTTTGGATAGCACCATAGCCTTTCTCACATCCAAATGAAAAATCCTATAGTTTCAAATCTCAGTATATTGTCTCATCAAAAAAATTAAAATGTTGATAGCACAATTCATACTCAGTACTACATGATATCAGCCTAGATTAGAACTTGATTGAATAGTCACCTTAATCACATGAGAACGCTACCCTAGCCATCACCACTACTTCATGGATAAAATAGCAAAAGGACAAGGTCAAAAGTGAAAAGAAGGACATTTCCACTTTTAGCTTTATTTAAAAATATATTTAAATGCCAGACCATCATATTTTGTGGAAAGAAGATCCATTAACATTTCAGGTCAAATCAGTTCTGACAAAGGGTCTTTGACCTGAAACATTAACTGTTTCTCAGAGATGCAGCCTGACCTGCAGATGTTAAAAAAAAATCAGAAATAACGTGATTTCTATCATCCACAGCTTATTTTTTGACTTTCACATATTTGTAGTTTTATTAGACCAGTCTACCATTGATTTCACTATGTATGTTTTCTAAGTCCTATTCATACATCACCAATAAAGCCGGATTTAGGAATTCATGGAACCTTTAATACATTAAGTTTATCCAGCACCACTTTGCCCATTAACGTAGATTATCACAGGCCTATCTATCACTCTGTGCCAACACAGCTATCACAATTGCAAAGACTCACTGCAAAATATAGCAAGAAAGTCCATGACCACAGCCAAAAGGAAAACAGTATTTTAAAACATTAGAGTGCTGGATAAAAATGCTGCAAATAGAAAACTACAGTAGGATTTTAGAAACTCACTACTTCAAGCACGTTTTCCATCATGATTATTCGCTACACTTAGTTTTTTCAATTACAATTCTCTATCGGGTACGCTGTGAAATCAACCCCTCACTCCATCACAACTAACCCTAGAGTGATTTACCAACTCCGCCTCACATACATACTTCCGGACCATCCCCTTCAGTCACTTGCCCTGCTTATCCCTCTACTCTGGAGACCCTTTCAGCTTCAACCCTCCTGCCAAATTTCTTTCCCTGCCCAACGTCAGTAGCTTTCCCACCTCACCACCAACATCCCGCCTTGTTCAACTTCCTTTCTGACGCCATTCAAGGAGTGGCCTGGCTAGTCAGCCAGCAAGCCAGCCTGCGCCAAGATCTCAGCTCACCGGCCACGTTCTGCCACGCAGAGCCACAACCAATACACTCCCTGATGGAAGCCGCCACCCAGAGCCTACCTGTGGAAAGAAACGCCACGGTCTTTATCATACCGATTCTTGCAGCCGTAAGCAGAGCAGGATAACACCATGGCGCCGAGCAATCTCCGGGCACCGACCGCGCCTACCTGACCCTGTTCACGGCTCTCATTGGCTGGGTCCACCAGCAGCCGCCGTTTCTGTATACTGTCGGTGATGTCACTGATGGTGCTGGGGCGATCTGCACTTTCTTGCAGTGGGGGGTCTTGAAGAGAAACTAAAGGAAAACTTTGCCGAGGCTAAGATGATGTAACAATTAACAAATGAAGTTGTTGTGACTGACTGAAACTGAGCTATATGAAAGCTGCAACTGGGAAACATATTAGTATTTACATAGCGAACGTTTCTGGAAAAGTAGAATCTGAGAGAGTCTCACTCTCCTGACACAAAGTTTTATACTTCTTCAACACAAAGGTAACAATAAACAATCAACTACTTACTTTAACATTTGGAATATAGTCACGTAAATTTACTGTATTTACAGCACACCCTAACAAGCAGAACCCTTTGAATATTCAATACCTGTAAGGGGGAGAATTCCACTACCCAGCCTTACCTGAAGATTCATCACCCTTTGAATGAAGAACTTGAATGGTCTGACCTATATTATGAGACTATGATTTCCGGTTCTAGGTTTTCCAATCAGGAGATACATATTTTATTCTTACAAACTTCATGGAATATAATAATAACAATAATAATACTTTATTGATAGTGGGAAATTCTTTTGTTACAGCAGCAACATTTAAAAACATGCTTAGCAGTGTACTTAACTAGTAATAAATACAGAATAATACAAACAATAATAATGTACCAATGTGCAATAATATGCAATAATAATGTACAAAATAATAAAATAGAGTTTATTGTACTATGATGTGTGTCACCTGTGCACAGAGGTGAAATGTTGTATCTGCTTATTGTATTTGTTAGGAAAGCTTTTCTGTAATGATGCTTATGACAGCGGAGCTGAATGAGTCTGTTCCAAAGAGTACTCCACTGCTTATTCAGTAGGTCATGGAGAGGATGTGCCAGATTGTCCATAATGGATAACAGTTTGTTTAGTGACCTCCTCTCCACCATTAACTCAAGAGCCCAGGTTGTAGCCAAGGATGGATCCAGCCTTTTTGATATGTTTATTTAGTCTTTTTGTATCACCAACACCGATGCTGTTCCCCCAACATAAAGTCACAAAAAAGACTGCACTGACTGCAACAGACTGCTAAAAGATCTCCAACATCCTGTTGCACACATTAAAGGATCTCAGCTTCCTTAGAAATTGGAGTCTGCTCATCCCTTTCTTGTAAACAGCCTTTGTGTTGGTTTTCCAGTCAAGTCTTATAGGTTCATTACCTTCTAATACAGCAACTGTTCTATCCTAGAAACCAATCTGGCAAACTTTCATTCCACTCCCTGTGGCAAGAAGATCTTTCTTTTAGGTAAGGAGACCAAAAGATCATGTAATACTCCAGCTACGATCTCACCAAGACTCCATATAATTGCATTAAGATTCAAATCTTCATGTAAATGCCAATGTACCAATTGCCATCTTAATTGTTTACGATATCTGCATGTTCTTCATTGACTTTTATACAAGGATGCATAGGTTTCTGAACATTGCTAATCTATGACCATTTTTTTAAAAAGTCCTACTTTCCTGTATTATACACATAAGTGAAAGAACTCACATTTAATCCTACTCCTTGCTTTCCATCTGGTAAATTAATTCTCAGTCCAAGTCTGTATATTAAACTCAATTCCTTGCATTATTGAATTTCAATACCTCTCAGGATCTGTTTCCCTTTTTCTATTGATCCCATTTCTTCCAAATTCAAGCCCTCAGCATTTTTTCACTACCTTTTTTTTAATCTTCCCTCCCTGATCCCAAAGATCAGTCTTCAGACACGACTTCACATTTTCCCCCTGTGTCCCTGTGAATTCTTCCTCCAATTCTGTGTCCATTTCTTTTTCCAGATGTCTTCAGTTCAGATTACGGACCCCTTCTCCCATCTCCAAAAGTCCCAACCCACCTGGACCCTTCCCTCTTGTCTCTAATTATCTATAAACCATTCATTTAAACTGCTGATGCAATATTGACTAGCTTGATACTTTCAGTCCTTTCACTTGCTCTGAACTACTCGGTTTTGAACTTGTAGTACTTTGTTTATTAGAAACAACCCTTACATCAGGTGCATTTAAGAACCTCTTAAGTAAGTACATTGATGATAGAAAAGTAGAAAGCTATCTTGGAGCAGAGGTTTAAGGTTGATCTTAGAGTTGGTTAAAAGAATGGCACAACATCATGGATTGAATGACCTGTACAGCACTGTAATGTTCTCTGTTCCATGTTCTTGTATTGACAATATACTCATCTCAAAAGATGGTACCATTATGGTCTGGCAAACTGATGTTTATCTACAGAAATTAAGCATTGTCTCTCAGCATCCTCCTGTACCACCCTCTGGAGTGGCACTGAGCCGTCATCCCTAATTCAATGTGTGTCCAACAATGCCCATCCACCCTCCTTTCTTCAATGTATCTCTGATATGTACATATTTAAGCTCAGCTTTCCCATCTACCGAGTGTCTGACACTGAGCAACAAACATGCTGGAGGAATTCAGCGGATCCAGTGGCAGCTGTGGATGCAAGGTCGACCATTCGGGGGAGACCCCTTCACCATCTTGCTTGATTTTCAGTATCTACAGTCTCCATCCTTTCTTTCTTTCTCTGTGATATTTCACTGGAATTTGGAAGGATAAGGAGTGATATCATTGAAACCTTTCAAATATTGAAAGGCCTAGACAGAGTAGACGTGAAAAAGATGTTTCCCATGGTGGGGGGGGGTCTAGGACAAGAGGGCACAGCCTCAGAATAGAGGGGCATCCATTTAAAACAGAGATGCTGTGAAATTTCTTTGGACAGAGGGTGGTGAATTTGTGGAATTTATTACCACAGGCAGCTGAAGAGGCCAGTTTCTTAGGTTTATTTAAGGGAGAGCTTGATAGGTTCTTGATTACACACAGTATCAAAGGTTGCGGGAAGAAAGCCAGGGAACGGGGGTGAGGAGGGGGAAAAAGAATCAGCCATGATTGAATAGCGAAGCAGACTTGACGGGCCAAATGGCCTAATTCTAAGTGTTATGGTATTACAGTCTAACTTCTTCCCCTCTGCCATTGGATTTCTGCAAGGACAATGATCCATGAACACTACTTCACTATCTTTTACTCTCGTTTTCCACTACTTAATGTAACGTAATGTGTATATATACACACAAAGTAATTTACAGTTTTTTATTGTTATGTGTAACAATATACTGCTGCCACAAAACAGCAAATTTGATGACATACGCCAGTGATATTAACCCTGATTCTGATTCTGATATTAGGGAAGAGGGCAGAGTATGGAGCTGGGGGAGGATCTGAGCTGTAGATTGAGGTTGAAGCACAGGGCTAAGCCTGCTGTTGGGAGTTTTCTCTCAGGAAGGAAGGGGGCTAGAGATGGCAGGAAGCAATGGAGAAAACAGTGGTAGTGAACGCAAGCTGTATTAGGTGACAGGAATGTATGGAGGAAGAGGAAGAGCAGGTTTCTGGGAAACAGAAAAATAAGTGACAGATTGAGGGATATAGTGGCTTATTTTCAAGTGATGAAAGCAGTAGACAGGATTTAAATAATAGAAGGACGGAAGAGTTTAAAATTTTGCTGAATTTTGAATATGGACCTGTTTCAGTTATCAATCCAATTAGACTAAATGAAAATTTGAAAAAAAGCAATTGTGGGTGCAAAACCTTTAAGAGAGGGGACACTCCTAGACTTTTGTAAAGATAGTAAGCAGTGTGAGAAAGCTTTGGGGGTTAAAGCCGTGGGAGGAAGGAAAGTAACACAAGGAATTATATTGAATGACATTGGCTTTGGGGAGTAACATTTGGAGTGTCTCTAGATGTGTATCCATGGACCAAGTTAAAAATAATTTCGTCGGGGGAAGGGTTTTGGATGCTAAACATTTAAATGGATTTTGTGGTGAAGTTAGAACATATAGCTTATTGAACATATAGCTTATTAAACAGATAGTTGATTAAATATAATGGAAAAAGTTGCCGGATAGAATTAATTTAGGTAATATGAGGTACATGGTGCTGCCCCCTCGGAGATATTTTCAATACCATAAGTTTGGTCATGTAGCAGATGTTTGTAGTGGTAAAATGTGGTGTGGTAGATCTGGTGGAGAACATGATTAGGGCAATTGCGGAGAATGCGTTAGGCAAAATAGTAGTAACTGTGGAGGGGAACGTAGCTCTGCATATGCAGGGTACCCTGTATAAAAGAAAGCTGTGGAAGTGCCGCATGTTTCAGTGGTTTCCTGAAAGGAAAATCCTGTCTGACAAACCTACTGCAATTTTTTGAGGAAATTACAAGGCGAGTAGGCAAAGGAGATGCAGTAGACATGGTGTACTTAGATTTTCAGAAGACCTTTGACAAGGTGCCGCACTTGAGGCTGCATAGCAAGATAAGAGCCCATGGAATTACAGGGGAGTTACTAGCATTGGTGGAGCATTGGCTGGTCGGCAGAAAACAGTGAGTGGGAATAAAGGGATCCTATTCTGGCTGGCTGCCTGTTACCAGTGGAGTTCCACAGGAGTTGGTGTTGGACCGCTGATTTACAATGTATATTAATGATTTATGGAATTAATGGATTTGTGGCTAAATTTGCAGATGATACAAAGGCAGTTGGAGGAGCTGTTGTGTTGAGGAAACAGAGACTTAGATAGTTTAGTGGAATGGGCAAAGAAGTGGCAAATGAAATACAATGTTGGAAAATGTATGTGTAACTCTCGCCTCGGCTAGGGGACTAATATAGGGGGTGATAGCCCCCGGCCCGGCCAAACTTAAAGAAAGCTTGTTTGGGTGGATGCGGTGTGATGTGTCCCTTGTTACAAATCAGTACCCTGAAATAACGAACAGTGCATAATATGCGATTAAATGATTAAGCTTTATAATTCTTACTTTGACCATATGGTTAGTAAAGAAATGAAAAAAGGGCCCAATCTTATTAAACAGTCTGTTGCACAATGTTAGAGCTCACTGTTAATCATCCACCATCGACCTCCTCCGATTGTCACTTCCCTTCGGACTCTCGCTCCAAGTCCACCCTGTCCAGCGGTCTACCAACTCTCTCCATTCGTGTCTTCTCTCCTCATCTCTTCCCGGCAAAAGACCGCGAAAATATCTCTGCCAGCTCACAAGGAAGAACAATAGAATTCCAAACCCCGTTATCTCCAGTCATAACCCAAACATTGCTGCTACAGAGAAACTATCACATTATCAGTGAAACCTTACAGCATGATATACAGCAGTGAAACTGTACAGCATGTTACACTCTCCCCCCCACCAAATTTAGTCATATCCTCATGACACTGAGATAATTCTCCAACCCTTCCTGCAAAACACAAAGCCCAGTCCAGGTGTAAAAAGCAGTGACATAGCTCCCCGGCACAGTAGGGGTCACATTCTGTTCCCCTGGTGCTATGTAGGCCAACCTATCCAGTGGTCTCCTAATTCTCTGAGACCTCTGCACCCCATCATCTAACATTTCAGGTTTTGACACTACTGGGGATACTTCCAGTTTACCTGGCGAGGTCTCCTCCAATCTATCACTCGTGCCCACCTGCAACTTGGAGCCCTCTGTTCTGTGATCAAACCCCACTTCCTCCCCTGCAGAGTCCCGCTGCAACCCAGGCTGCCCACAGATGCACCCCCCTCACCTGTCTCAATGGGAGAAGGGCCGGGAGTCTCTTCCTCAATCAATGGGGAGTTAGCGAAAGGCAGCGTATACCACACATCCAGGTCCTCATCCTCCGAATCAGTATCCCTCTCGGGGTGGCGGGGGTGGGGGGTGTGCGGCTTGACCTCGCCTGTTGGGAGCTCAGTAGTCACCTGGCGTTTCCACAGAGTCCTCTTACTAGGTGTAGGCTCCAAGTTGGGCTCTGGGTCTACCTGTACCTCTTGACCCAGGGGCCACAGGTTATTCCAATGGAGAACCTTGACAGGCTCATTCCCATTCTCTGGTTTCACCGGGAAAACTGGTAGGTTTGGCATCTGACTCGCCACCACATAGGGCGTAGCCACCCAACGGTCAGCAACTTATGCTTTCCAGATAGCCCCAAATTCCCTATGAGGACTGTCTCCTGGCAGAAGTTGGGAGAATCTCACCTTTTGATCATACCTCCTCTTATTCCCTTAATTCTGCTGGGCAGCTGTGACCCCAGCTAATTCATAAGCCCTTTTCTACTCTCTTCTCATGTCAGACACATACTTCAGATAAGTCTTCAGTGGTAAGTCACCCTCGTCAGTCCCAAAACGAAGGTCAATGGGCAACCTCGCCTCGTGCCCAAATATCAGATAATATGGTGATTACCCAGTAGCTTCATTTCGTGTACAATTATAACTGTGAAACAGATGCCCAATATGTTGACTCCACCTGCTCTTCTTGCTGATCTGCAGGGTCCTGAGCACGTATAGCAAGTCTGGTTAAACGTCTCTGGCTGGGGATCACTCTGCGGGTGATAGGGTATGGTCCTTGACTTCTCGACGCCAAGCATGCCCAGTAACTCATGGATGAGTCTGCTCTCGAAATCCTGTCTCTGATCGCTATGTATTCGCCTGGGAAGGCCATAATAATTGAAATACTTTTCCCATAACACCTTTGCAACCATAGACACCCTCTGGTCCTTGGTAGGAAAAGCCTGAGCATATCTGGTGTAGTGGTCCGTGATGACTAAGACATTTGCTGTGTTGCTGGCATAGGGTTCTATGGACAGGAAATCCATACACACCAGGACCAGAGGCCCTGCACTCTGCAAGTGGGACAAAGAAGCTGCCCGCATAGGCAGTGTCTTCCATGGTATACATCGAATGCATGAATTGCAGTATTCTTCGACCTCCGACTTCATTCGGAGCCAGTAAAAAAAGTCTCTGAGCAATCCATAGGTCTTTTCCACCACCAAGTGTCCAGAATCATCATGAAGTGACTTCCAACGCAATCCTCCAATACTTCTCAGGCAGAACCAGCTGGCAACGCTGGGGTCGGTTTGGGGGTGATGTGATCCGGTATAAGATTTGATTCTTCAACTCCAACCAAGGCCATTCTCATAGTAATGGAGGCAGCGACATGTTTTTCATCCTCTCCACCTGAGCTATGTCTCCTTTTTCAACTGCTGCCCAAATAGTACCAATGCCCGGATCGTCGCGCTGAGCAGCAGCCACTTCCCCAGAACTCAATTCCGGCAGCTGATTGGTCTTCAGAGCAGTCAGGTTACACTAAACTTGGGTGATGGTGTCATCAGAAGCCCCCAATTGATCCACCACTTGCTCCTGCCCCTCCTTTTCATCTGCCTTCATGGTGATGGCAAACTGACACAGGGCCTTCACCCCCGGGGCAGGAACGCTCTCCCACTCCTCGTCCCTGACCAGTCCCTTGTGCGCCCGTTGGGACAAAGCATCAACGTCAATGTTCCAGCTTCCCAGCCGGTACTTCAGGCTGAAGTCATAGGCAGACAACGCCGCCAATCATTGATGGCCTGTGGCATCCAATTTCGCCGATGTCAGGATATAAGTTTAGGGAGTTGTTGTCTGTCCTCACCTCAAACTTGGTACCATAGAGGTAGTCACTCAGCTTATCCACCACTGCCCATTTCAACAGCAGAACTTCCAACTTGTGTGTGGAATAGTTTTTCTCGGAGGGTGACAAACTCCAGCTGATAAACACAACTGCCCTCAACCCAGAGCCCTGATCTTGATACAGGATGCCCCCTAAACCCTCTCGGCTGGCATCCATGTGCAGTACATACGGTAATCGGGTGTCTGCAAAAGCCAGCACTGGTGCCTGGGCCTGCAGCTCCTTCAGTGACTGAAAGGCCTTCTCACATTTCACATCCCACCTCGGTCCAAAGGGCCCCGACAGGCTAAGATACTCTCCACCCTCCTGTCCTTTTATCCCGCTCCCTTTCTTCCCCAAGGGAGGGTAACCACACAAAAGCCGATTCAAAGGGTGATTCACTTTTGTGTAGCATTTCACAAACTTCCAATAGTAACCACAAAACCCGAGGAATGAGTACAGAGCACTCACAGTCTGGGGTCTTGGCCAAGTGGTAATGGCCTTGATCTTAGCTGGGTCTGTAGCTACCCCATTTGTGACACTGTGTGCCCAACATAGCTAACAGACGTTTGACAGAACTGGCAATAGTCCAGGGAGAGTTTTAACCCTTCAGCTTTCAGGCGGCCCAGCACCTTCAGCACCTTCGCTTCATGTTCTTCCAAGGTGAATCCAAATACTATGAGGTCATCCAGATGTACCAATACCTCAAGCAAGTTCATATCCTCCACCGTCTTCTCCATGGCCCACTGGAAGGTTTCAGGAGCTCCTGAGATGCCCTGGGGCATCCTTTCCAACTGGAAAAATCCTGGGGGCATATAAATGCCGTTTTCTCTTTGTTGGCCTCACTCATGGGGATCTGGTAATATCCACTCCTCAAGTCCAGCAACCTGAACCACTTCGCAGCACTCAGGCAGGCCAGCACGTCTTCAGTCCTCAGGACAGGGATGGTGCGCCTGTTCAGAGTCCTGTAGTCCACACACATCCGTACCTTCCCATTCTTCTTTCAGGCCACTACTTTTGGGGATGCATAGGGGCTTCCGGACTCAGTGATGATCCCAGTTCCCTTCAACTTACACAAATGCTGCCGAACGTCCTCCATCTCTGCAGGAGCCAGTCGCCGCGGCCTTTCTCTGAACGGGGTATCCTCAGTCACCCGGATAGTGTGACATGTGCTCTTTGAACAACCCACATCAAACTCGTCAGTGGAAAAGACACCTTCCAGCTTCAACATCTTCTCCACCAATCTCCTCTTCCAACCCACAGGAACTGGGGAGTCCCCGAAGCTGAATGACTCAGCGGTCAACTTTCCCCCCTCTTCCAATAGTTTCTCCCCAGCGTGTCTCACCGGGGCACTAGACATCACCGTCACCAGGAAGAAAAGCGCCAGGAGCATCCCCCGCTTGAAGGTGACCTCCCCCTTTGTAGTGTTCCTGACAATCACTGCCATCCCACTTGCCTGTACAACCGAGGGCCTCTGCAATTGGGGCCTCACCAGTAGCCCAGCAGGAAATCCCGACTGGCCCTCGTGGTCTTCTGGAGAGTCCACTAAGAGGCTTCGCGTTCAGGCACTCCAGAAAATTTGGGGGTCCCCATCACTCTCGCTACTTCCCCGGGCCATACCACCATTGGCTTCAACTGGGTGAACTTTACAGTCCCTTGTTTAAATTCGGTATCTGGCCCAATGCTGCCACGCACTTCCTCAAAAGCAGCTCGAAACCCCGGGAGCACGGACAATGTCCCCAGAAAGCTCTCGCCAGTCTTCTCCTTGCAGGCCACCATGAGTCTCCCCACAAGAGGGGTGTTGGTCCCCACCGGAATTGAAATGCCGCCCTTCTTCGGGTCTGGACAAACCAGCACCAGTGTATCAAGGACCTCAGACACTCCCACATCGGCCTCTGAGAAGTCAAACTTCACTGACAAATAACCGTCGTATGGATAGTCACTAGCACTGAGCCCCCAGATCTCCAGTGCCCTGAATGGTGTCAATGGCAAATGCTTCAGATGCCGGTTGTAAAACAAATGGTACAACAACGTGACCTGTGACCTGGTGTTGAGTATGGCTTTAGCATAAATACCCTCTATTCGTAGCGACAGACTGGAGCATGGACCCAATAAGCCTTCAGGAGTTGGGCCTTTCACTTTCGGAAGTTCCTTGGTACATTGCTGGGAATGTGTTCCCCCAGAGACACCAGGCCTTTCCCTCACTGGGTCTCCTCTAGATTTTCCCAACAACTCCCCCTGCTGAGGTACCCGGGGACTCACTCTCCTTCTGGTGTGACACCTGCTGCCAGCTGATGTTGTGAGAGCTGTCAGGTTGAAATATCCGGTAGCGACAGCTGTCAATTATTGTTCGTCCCTTTGGGGAATCCACTGCCCCATCAGCTCTATCACAAGGGGGAGGGGTCACACCCGCTGATAATAGCCAACATATCTCCATTCTCAACTCTGTGACAATCTCCTCTACTGCTCTCCCGGGGTAGGCTATTTGTGGTCACTTCACCACAGGGGACTACTACCGAGGACTGTACCTTGCTGACGGAGTCTTCCCGCACCTCTGCCGCATTCTCCTCTTCCTGTACCTCTCTGATCAACTCAACAAAAGATGGAGGGGGGCACGTCTTACGAGACTGTCAGAGACCCCAAGCAATCAGATCATGGGACTAGGCGCCCCTGGCTATCTGGTCCATTCTTAACTGATCCACCTCAGCCGCCTGAATGACCCCTCTGCACTGCAAGCAATTTAGCTGCCTCTCTAGAGAAAAAATAAAAGCAGAAAGCTTCTCCCCCTTCTCCTGATGCATGTTCTGAAACCC
Organism: Mobula birostris; assembly: GCF_030028105.1. Taxonomy (NCBI): domain Eukaryota; kingdom Metazoa; phylum Chordata; class Chondrichthyes; order Myliobatiformes; family Myliobatidae; genus Mobula; species Mobula birostris. The sequence goes on from NC_092373.1 coordinate 157,644,019, forward strand.
CAGCCTGAGCCAAAAGCATTGTCCAGTGCTTGCACGTAATTGACAGCTGTCGCTACCGGATATTTCAATCTGACAGCTCTCACAACATCAGTGGCCTGCCCATTCAAACTTTCAACCAATCACTGTCACCTTTCATCATTAGAGCACTGCCGCTCATCTAACAACCGAGAGGTCTGCTCTGCCCAAGTCTCATACTCCTCCTCCCCTCTAGGGGTGGCGTTATTCCAGAGAATAGGCAGAGCCTGCCATAGCTAGGACTTTGAATCTGTCTTTTCCATTTATTCGCCAGAGAAGTAAGGGCGGATACTAACTCAGAATTCTCACTCTTCACCGGGGGATGTGGACTAATTAGACATTCCAAATCCGACCACTCTTTCCCCTCACTCCTCAGAAACGAGAGAACCCTGTTTTTGAAATCTCTAACCCAGCTACCGATACCTCAGCGCTGGTCTGCATTGAAACGAAAGCTGCGCCTGCCATTTTATCAAACCTCCGCCCACAATCGCAATTTCAACAGTAGAATTAACAATTCATTCGGAGTACAAATATCTGCCCCAGTGGTTCATTGCTCAGGGTAATCACACAGCATCCAACGGAATCAATCCCAGACAAGCCCCCACAATTGTAACTCTCGCTTCGGCTAGCGACTTAATATGGGGGGGGGGGGTGATAGCCCCTGGCTTGGCCAAACTTAAGAAACCTTTTTTGGATAGATGCGGCGTGATGTGTCCCCTGTTACCCCAAAATAACAAACAGTACACAATATGCGATTAAACGATTAAGCTTTATAATTCTTACTTTGACTATATGGTTAGAAAAGAAATGAAAAAAAGGAAAAAAGGGCCCTATCTTATTAAACTGCCTGTTGCACAATGTTGGAGCTCACTGATAAGTCGATTGTCCACCATCAACCTCCTCTGATCGTTGCTGCCCCTCGGACCCTCACTCCAAGTCCACCCCGTCTGGCGGTCTACCAACTCTCTCCATTCACATCTTCTCTCATCTCTCCCCAGCAAAAGACCGTGAAAATCTCTCTTCCAGCTCACAAGAAAGAACAACAGCATTCCAAACCCTGTTATTTTTAGTAATAACCCAAACATTGCTGCTACAGAGAAACCATTATATTATCAGTGAAACCTTACAGCGTGTTACACAGCAGTGTATCATGTTACATATGGTCATGCACTTTGGTGGAAGAAATAAATAGGCAGACTATACCAAAACAAAGAAACACTACGGAACGCATTCAAAGAAAACATCAAACACCCAACATGCAAAAGGAAGCCATTATTTTGAAAGTCTGTTCAATTACTGTGACAACAAAATTGCGATAAGGAAAATAAAGTTCTGCATTAGTGCAAGATTCAGAGGATGGTGGAAGTTCAATCGGGAGATGGGTATAAAAGTAGGGAAGTAGTATACTTACAAGTTTTCTATCGGACATACGAGGTTGAATAATTCCTCGTTCAGAATTAATATGCATAATACAGGCATTCGTAGGGATTGCACTTGTCAAGAAACAGTGCAATATATGAGGTGCAAAGGAAACACCTAATTGCTAGATTAAAATCTTTGAGACAGACACAGTTTAGCAAGGAAAGTTTGTTAGAATATTATTGCAGTTGTAATGTGCCTAAGAGCGTATTTGTCTTTCTGAAAAGCATTAGACTTTCTGATGTTATTTGAGTATTTTTTTTGGGGGGGGGCTTGAATTTAGCGGGCATACTCCCTGTCTCGTTGCTCTGCACTCCAATTCAATAAGTGGCAGTAATGCCAACCGCCATTAAACTTTACGAGAAGAAAACTCCTCTATTTCGCCGTCCTCACAACAAGAGGGCACTGCACATGCGTAGTGCTGAGCAGAGGTGAGCGTCTGGCTTCTGACGGCAGATCAATCCTGGGCCACGCGTCTGGTGAGCTGGTCGGCTTCCGCCCCTCTCCAACAGATTCCGGCAAATTAACATCGCAGTATCGAAATGTACGATCCCGATGAGGCTGAAGGTGAGTGTTATATTTGACTTCATAATCTGTGGCTGCGTTCTGCGTGACGGTGGAGAAAAATGGCGCTGCGCCGGCATTCCGGGTGCCAGAGTGGGCGAACAGTTAGTTCAGCCGAGGCCTCGCTTGCTGCAGAGAGCGTAGGCCAAACTGATGACGCTGTCAGTGGAAAGAAGGATGCAAACATAAGCTGGAAGTCTCCTTGTCCCTGGATTAGTATTCACTGACCCACAGATACACAGCATTCTTTCAAATGTGTTTTTTTAAAAAACATAACACTATAACATCCCATCTATGGCCTTCCAAACAGTTTCGCAGTTACTGATATAAATGCTGGAAGAGGTAGCCAATTTGCGAACCACAACCTGAACTTGGTGATGTAATGGGGATAACTATGTTTTTTTCAAAACAACGCTGCGTTTGAAGATGTGGACTTTTTTCCCCTACTTATAACGTGAAAGGCTATCTCTAAATGCAGCAGCACCTTAAATACATTTTCATGCTCTCAGATCTGGGATGAGACTTGAGCCAAGACCTTCTGACATGGCGTTAAGAGTGCTGCTGGTTGTCACTTGTACAATGAAGTAAAAAATCTTAAATTTTAATTAAGATCTACTATACAATTTGTAGAGTAATGTCTAATGTTGAAAATCAAAATAACTGGAGGCTGACAATCTGAAATAAGGCTGGAAACATTCAACTTGTCAGACTACCTTGGCAAGAAACATTTATAGTTGATTACAAAGTTTCTGGCTTAAAACTCCTTACTTGAGATTTGAGCCTCTAATGCAAGGAGAACTGGTTAAATATCTGGAGTCAAGGAAGGGACAATCCTATGGGCCAAGAGTATATCTTGACATTCATCCAAGAAATTGATAAAACTCCATAAAATTTGAAATCTTTATTTGTGCTGCTGCATTGTAGGTCATTCTAGCACCATCTTCTTTATGAAGTGTTAGCTGAACTGCCTTCCCCTTTCTCATTTATATTTGCATTACTGTCTTGCTGTATTAAAACGTTAAGGAAATCTGAACATGCTTCAACTATGTAAGTAACATCCTAAATCTATCATAGTTGATACACTTACACTCCTGTGTCAGTATTCATTGCAGTAGCAGTCTTTTTTAAATAAATAAATATATATTTATTTATTTTAATATATACACATTTTTAAGTTCATCACCTTAGCTACTCTTTCCTCCTGTCAGAATGCTCACGGTGAAAGACAATGCATGGCTCCACACTTCAACATCTCGATATAGGTGGTATTTCTAAAAGTGCTAGCATTAGATTTGGTTGTATATTCTGTACTATATCAAATTAATGATATATTCAATTAGTGATAGAGGAGGATGCAAAGAATGTCATGGACGAAACAAATATCTAAAGAGGATGTCATGAACAGAGCAAACACAAAAAGAGAAATAATGTATGAGATCATGAAAAGGCAACATAACTTCATTGGACATGTGATTAGGAAAGAGGAGTTAGAATGCACGATAATTATGAGAAGGATTGAAGGGAAGAAAGCAAGAGGAAGACAAAGACAAATGATGATGGAGACAGCAGCCAGAGAACTGGAAATGAATACTGTACCAATGAATTGATCCACTTGACCCGAAACAAGAGTGTGTGGGCCATGGCAGTCAAAGCTCAAACTGGGCATGGCACCTGATGATGGTGATAGAGGAAACACATTCTCAAAATGAGCATGGAAATATAGTTTCATACAGTCAAAAGGTACAATACAGAAATGGGTCCTTCTATCCACTGTCATAGTTTTAGTGCATTTTATTTTGTACAGTAGGTATAATTTACTTAATCGATTAACTGTATTTTTGTGTGAGATTTAAGTTTTTGTCTGAATTTTTAGAACAGATCCATTTGCTTAAACGCATTTAGAATCTATTGTTTTTAATTTCTCCAATTTTGGCAACCATTAGAAATATCCAAAGCAGGAGGTTTGGAACATTTTAAAGAGGCTTACGTTTGTAGGAGAGAATGATGATAATAAAGAAAATTATGAAAACAAGCAAGGGGTGAATAAGCATAAGAGATTCTGCAGATGATATAAAACAAAAAATGCTGGAGGAATTAAGCAAGTCAGGTAGCATCTATGGAGGGGAATAAAAAGTTAATGTTTCAGGTTGAGACCTCTTCATCATAGAGTCATAGAAAAGTACAGCACAGAAACAGGCCTTTTGGCCCATTTAGTCCACATTAAACCACCTACTCCCTTTGGCCTGCACTGGGACCATAGTCCTCTATGCCTCTATCATCGAGATACCAATTTAAACTTTTCTTAAACATTGGAATCAAGCTCATGTGTACCATTTGTGCTGGCAGCTCATTCCTCACTCTTGCAAACCTCTCTTAAACCTCACTTTTCATTCTTACCCATGATCTCTGGTTGTAGTCTCACCCAACCTTGGTGGAAAAAGCCTATTTGCATTTACCCTCATACCCTTCTTAATTTTGTATACCTCTATTAAATCTCTCCTCAATCTTCTATGTTGTATGGAATAAAGACCTAACCTGTACAATGTTTCCTTATTACTCAGGACTTCTAGTCCTGGCAACATCCTTATAAATTTTCTCTGTACTCTTTCAACCTTATTTACCTCTTTTTCTGTAGGTAGATGAGCAGAAATGCTCACAATACTCCAAATAAGGCCTTATCAATATCTTCTACAATTTCAACATAACATCCTATCTTCCTATACTCAATTGGAAGGCCAATACGCCAAAAGCTTTCTTTATGACCCTGTCTACCTGTGATGCCACTTTCAATTAATTAGGGGCTTGTATTCCTATATCCCTTTGCTCTACCCCACTCCTCAGTGCCCTACTGTTCACTGTGTAAGACCTTCCCTGGTTGGTCCTACCAAAGTGCAACATTTCAGACTTACCTATATTAAATTCCATCTGCTATGTTTCAGCCCATTTTTTCAGCTGGTCCAGATCCCGCTGCAAGCCAAGATGGTCTTCCTTGTTGTCCTCTCTACCCCCTATCTTGGTGTCATCTGCAAATTTGCTGATCCAGTTAACCACATTGTCATCTATATCAGGGATCTGGATGATAAACAACACTGATCCCTGTGGCACTCCACTAGTCACAGGCATCCCATTAGGGAGGCAACCATCTGCAACTACACTGTGCTTTCTCCCACAAAGCCAATGTATAATCCAATTTACTATCTCATCTTTAATGCCAAGGGACTGAATCTTCTTGACCAACCTCCTGTGCAGGACTTTGTTAAATGCCTTGCTAAAATCCATGTAGAGAACGTCCATTGCTTTGCCTTCATCAACTTTCCTGGTAACTTCCTCAAAAAACTGTATAAGATTGGCTACAGATGATTTACCATGTACAAAGCAATGCTGACTATCCCCAATCAGTCCATGTCTATCCAAATACAGGTCGACCTTTTATAATCCGGTACCATTGGGACCTGAGGAGTGCCGGATTAGTGAAAATGCCGAATTACAGAAGGATCACATTAAGCAATAGCTAACCACCTCATCATACCTTTAAAATATCAAAGGATCATTTAATGTCAGAGAAATGTATACATCCTGAAATGCTTTTTCTTCGCAACCATCTATGAAAACAGAGGAGTGCCCCAAAGGATGAACGACAGTTAAATGTTAGAACCCCTAAATTCCCCCCCTCGCGCATAAGTGGCAACGAGCAACAATCCCCCCCCCTCCCCACTGGCAAAAAATAAAGTGCACCCACTACCAGCACTCAAGCGTGAAATAAGCGATAGCAAAGGAACAGACTTGCAGTTACCCTAAAGACTACATTGCACTCGCAGTTACTGAGGGAATCCTGGTTAGTTTCTTTTCCTCCGCTTAGTGATGATATGCTTAAATTCAGCGGGTCACCATGTCTGACCTGAGGTTGTAGGCAGAAGAGAACGGAGTGCTGGCCGGGCGACGCCGGAGGGCAGTGCACGACTGCTGGCAGGCGGGCGAGAACGCGGACCGGACCGGCCCAGCATGCACCAGCTCCCCCACCGCTGGTGGGTGAGACGGGCAGCTGTCAGGCAGCCGCACCTCACGCAAATGATATTAATAAATGCAGGAAAACAAACAGGAATCACCTGTTTGTGCTTACAAGAGCGCGCCAACATGTGAACAGATCTAGCACAACCAAAACAATGCACAGCAGATTGGTATGATGGCCAGGAAAATTTGAAATCAGTGCGGATTATTGAAGGAACCAGATTACAGGTAGTCGGATAAGTGAAGGTCGACCTGTACTTGTGTATCTGACCCCTTAGAATACCTTCCAATAACTTTGCCATGACTAATGTCAGGCTCACTGGCCTATAATTTCCTGGTTTATTTTCAGATCCTTTCTTAAACAGTGGAACATTGTTGGCTCTCCTCCCAATACTGTGGTACCTCACCTGTCGCTAAGGATGATTTAACTATCTCTGCTAGGGCTCCGGCAATTTGTGCAGTTGCCTCACACAGGGTCCGAGAGAAAACCTTCTCAGGCCCTGGGGATTTATCCGCTCTAATTTGCCTCAAGGCAGCAAACACCTCCTCTGTAATCTCTATAGGGTCCATGAAGTTGATACTGCTTTGCCTTGCTTCTATAGAGTTTGTGTCTATCCCCTGAGTAAATACAGATGCAAAAAGTCCATTTAAGATCTCTCTCCATTTGCTTTGGCTCCACGCATGGATCACCATTCTGATCTCCCACAGGACCAATTTTGTCTGCTAGGGCAAACTCATGCCTTCTTTTAGTCCTCCTGATTTCTTAAGTGTTCTCCTGCATTTCTGAGACTCCATAAGCACCTCATTTGTTCCTATCTGCCTTTATCTGCTATGCACCTTTTTTTCCTTAACCAGGCCCTAAATATCCCTTGAAAACCAAGATTCCCTGCTATCTTTACCTTTAATTCTGACAAGCAAATGTAGGTTTTGCACTCTCAAAATTTTGCCTTTTCGTGAAAACAGCCTGTCCCATTCCACACTTGCAGATAATTTCTGATACCATCAAAATTGGCCTTTCTCCACTTTAGAATCTCAACCCATGGACCGGGCCTACCTTTTCGCATACAGGTTTTCCCCTGCCATCCGAAGGTAGAGCATTCCTATGAAATGGTTCGTAAGCTGGAATGTCATAAAGCGAAGAAGCAATTACCATTTACTGATATGGGAAAATTTTGTGAGCATTTGCAGACCCAAAAATAACCTACCAAATCATGCCAAATAACACCTAAAACCTAAAATAACAGTAACATATAGTAAAAGCAGGAATGATATGATAAATACATAGCTTATATAAAGTAGAGATACTTTTCCACAATCATTGCCTGAACTGTTCTCCGTAGCGAAAATCTCACGCAAGTGCCATTGGCAAAAACACGGCGCTAGCGCTCTCCAGTAACCTTTAAGCTATGAAGCTGCCAAATCATACCAAATAACACATAAGAATACACAGCCGATATAAAGTAGAAATAATGTATGTACAGTGTAGTATCACTTAACAGAATTGGGACAGCGTCGAGCACACTGATCATGGCGTGTTAGGCTGAGTTGGAGGTTGGGGTGGTGCAGTGGCCCCCACCCTCCAGGCAGCGACCCGATACATTGCCGTGAAACATGCAGCGGTAGCCGGGAGGCACACAGCACATCTTTAAGAAAAAAGCCGAAATAAACAAGCTAATTAATTAGGTGCCGCCCACCATGTAATTGTCGGCCCAGATCAGAGGTGATTGCATTGCCTCTGATCTGGGCCGACAGTTACATGCCGGGCGGTACCTAATTAATTAGCATGTTTATTTCGGCTTTTTTTCTTAAAGATGTGCTATGTGTCTCCTGGCTACCGCTGCATTCTCCGCGAATCGGTATCTGTCCGCGGCCTGGGGTTTGGGGTGGTGGGACACTGGGGTGTCATCTCATCGTCATCTGCTGTGGCTGATGTGGAAGGCTTGCTTGACTGCTTAGCCTCGTGCATTTTTAGATCATACAGTTCTTCGTAAGCACTCAAACCATTCTGCAAATATCCTCTAAACCTACGTACCCTTTCAAAATTAAAGTTGTACTTTATCATTACTCATTCGGTTTCGATTGTTATCCTTTCCTCTTCCAATTGTATCAGCTATTCTATCAGTTCTTGGTCATGGGATGCCAAAACCTCTTCAACATCATCTTCGCCAGCTTCCACAAGCCAAACTCACTTAGTCCTTACTTCATTCACCACAATCAAAAGGATTACTTATGTCTAGTTTTACGCTAAGTGTAACATCCTACCGAGCTCTTTCAGGCTTTTCCGATACCTTAGAACTCATCTTGCAAATGGCTGCTCACTGGCATGTGTTAAAGCAATGCCGGCGAGAATGTAGTTCCGAGTCTGGGGGAGAGCGGCTGCTTGGGGCGCGTGCTGCCTTTTATCGTGCGCTGTTTTTTTTCATAACAGTGAAAATGCCTTCTGTTAGCGAAAACAGGGTACTAATGTAGGTCTTTCGTAACAGTGAGGTTTCGTAAAGCGAACGTTCGAAAAACGAGGGACACCTGTATTTACTTCAAAAGTAATGGCATTTTGATCACGGATGCAAGTTGTTCTCTTATACAAACTGTCACCATCTTAATTCCAGGTGTTGAGCCATGCATCCCCTGAGCTCATTTGCCTTCCCTATGATAATTCTTGCATTGAAATATATACAGCTCAGGACAGTAGTCACACCATGCTCAACCTTTTTTGCTTCCTGACTGTCTGAGGTGTTACAAACACCTGTCTCCACAACCTCTCCAGTAACTTCTGGCACTCTGGTTCCCATCCCCCTGCAGCTCTAGCTTAAACCCACAGTACAGGACTAACAAACCTTCTCGCTAGACTATTAGTACCCCTCCAGTTCAGGTGCAAACTGTCCCTTCTGTACAGGTTCCACCTTCCCTGGAAGAGAGTCCAATGAGCCAAAAATCTGATGTCCTCCCTCCTATACCAAAGAAATAATTTTTCTTTCCTTTTTTTTAGCCTCACTTCCACATGGCACAAATAGCAATCCTGAAATCATAACCTTGGAGATCCTGTCCTCTAAATTTATGCCTAATGCACCTGGGAGGGAACATCCCATCCAGGAATCTCGTTTTTGCCTTGTCTGTTCCCCTAACTAACAAATCCCCTAAATAGATGCATCTGTATTTACTCAGGATGTGCACAGAGTCTATAGAAGTGATGCAAAATGCTAGCAACTTCATGGACCTGTACAGATTACAGAGGGGGAGGTGTTTGCTATTGAGGCAAATCAGGGTGGATAAGTTACCAAGGCGTTTTCTCGGACCCTACAAGAAGCAAGTGCAAGAATTGCTGGGGCCCGAACAGAGAGATTTAAATCATCCTTAGTGACAGGAGAGGTTACAGAGGATTAGGGGATAGCCTGTGTTGTTCCATTGTTTAAAAAAGGCTCTAAACATAAACTAGGAAATTATAGGCTGTGAGTCTGACATCAGTTATGGGAAAGTTATTGGAAACTATTCTAAGGGACTGGAAATATAAGTATTTGGATTGATGTGGACTGACTAAGGATGGTCAGCATACCTTTGTGTGTGGTAGATCATGTCTCACCAATCTTGTAGAACTTTTTGAGGAAGTTACCGGGAAAGTTGATGAAGGCAAAGCAGTTGATATTGTCTACATGGACTTTGGCAAGGCATTTGATGAGGTCCCGCATGGGAGGTAGATCGAGAAGGTTCAATTGCTTGGCATTCAAGATGAGGTAGTAAATTTTATTAGATATTGACTTTGTGGGAGAAGCTAGAGAGTGGCAGTAAATGGTTGCCACTCTGACTGAAGGCCTGTGACTTGTGGAGTGCCACATGGATGGTTGCTCTGTCGGTGGTTGTTTGTCATCTATATCTGTGATCTAGATAACACACACAAAATGCTGGAGGGACTCAGCAGGCCAAGCAGCATCTACAGAAAAGAGTGTAGTTGACGTTTTGGGCCAAGACCCTTCATCAGGACTGGAGAAAAAGGATGAGGAGTCAGTGTTAGAAGGTGGGGGAGGGGAGGAAGAAACACAAGGTGATAGATGAAACTAGGAAGGGGGGTGGGTTAAGTAAGGAGCTTGGAAGTTGAGTGGTGAAAGAGATACGGGGCTGGAGAAGGGGGAATCTGATAGAGGACAGAAGGCCTTGGAAGGGGGAGGAGCACCAGAGAGTGCAGGTAAGGAGATAAAGTGAGAGAGGGAAATGGGAATGGTGAGGGGGGGGGGCGTTACTGGAAGTTCGAGAAATCGATGTTCATGTCACCAGGTTGGAGGCTACTCAGTTGTAATATAGGGTGTTGCTCCTCCAGCCTGAATGTGGCCTTATTGCGACAGTAGAAGAGCCCATGGATTGACATGTCAGAATGGGAAGTGGAATTAAAATGGGTGGCCACTGGGAGATCCCTCTTTTTCTGGTGGATGGAGTGTAGGTGCTCAGCGAAGCTGTTTCCAAATCTACGTTGGGTCTCACCGATATAGAAGTGGCCACACTGGGAGTACCAGATTCAGTAGGTGACCCCAACAGACTTTCAGGTGAAATATCGCCTCACCTGGAAGGGCTGTTTGGGGCTCTGAATGGTGGTGAGGGAGGAGATGTAGGGGTGAATGTAGCACTTGTCCTGCTTGCAAGGGAAAGTGCCAGGAGGGAGATCAGTGGGGAGAGACGAATGGGCAAGGGAGTCACATGGAGTGCAATCCTGTGGAAAGCAGAAAGTTGGGGGAGTAGGGAAGGGAAGATGTGCATGGTGGTAGGATCCCGTTGGAGATGGTGGAAGTTACAGAGAATCATGTGTTGGGCACAGAGGCTGATGGGTAGTAGGTGAGGACAAGAGGAACCCTATCCCTGGTGGGGTGATTGCATTGGCACTGTTTCCTGCACCCATGCGGAGCTTGTCGACTTCATCAGCTTTGCCTCTAGCTTGCACCTTGCCCTCAAATTTACCTGGTCCATTTCTGACATCGCCCTCCCCTTTCTTGATCTCTCTGTCTGTCTCCATCAGCTTATCTACTGATGTCTATTATAAACCAACTGACCCTCACAGCTACCTTGACCGTACCTCTTCCCACCCTTTACATATAAAAATGCCATTCCCTTCTCTCATTTCCTCCGTCTCCACCACATCTGCTCTCAGGATAAGGCTTTTCGTTCCAGGATGAAGGAGATGTCATCCTCCTTCAAAGAATGGGGCTTCCCTCCACCATCAACGCTGCCCTCAACTGTGTCTCTTCCATTTTGTGCATGTCTATCCACACCCCATCCTCCTGCCACCCCGCTAAGGATAGGGTTCCTCTTGTCCTCACCTAGCACCCCACCAGCCTCTGCGTCCTGCACATAATTCTCAGTAACTTCCACCATCTCCAAAAGCATACCACCACCTCCAACAGGATACCACCACCAAGCACATCTTTCACTTTCCACTTCAACCCTATCATTTCCATTATATTGTCCACCTTTTTATTTCTTCATTTTAATTGGTTTATGATTGTCCTGGTACTGAGGTACAGGAAAATTTTGTTAAACATGACATTCAGACAGATCATTCCAAACACAAGTACATCAAGGTAATACAAACAATAACAGAATGCAGAAGATAATGTTACAGAGAAACTGCAGTGCAGGTAGGTAGGTAAGGTGCAGGAACCATGACAAGATGGGTTATGAGATCAGGAGTTTTCCTTTATTGTACAAGAGTTCCGTTCAAGAGCTTTAGAATAGTGGGAAAGAAGCCCTTGAGCCCTGTGGTAGATTTCAAGCTACTGTATATTCCACCAATGAATTACCAGGTTGGGAGGGTCTTTTATTATGCTGGCTGCTTTCCTGAGCTAGTGGGACAGAAGCAATGTTGGGCAGGTTGCCTGGCGTATCACGCATACTATTTCTCCTATCTCTCAGAATTAGCAAAATGTAACATTTTGTATTTACCTCTGAACCATATGTTACCTCTGAAATTATAATAGGAATTGTTTTATGTTTTTTTCTTGAAAGCTTTACATTAATAAAGCATGATTTAACAAATCCTGCTCATTGTTTCTGCTTGATTTTTAGATACCCAATATGATGAGGATGATGATGAAATCACTCCTGATTTGTGGCAGGAGGCCTGTTGGATTGTTATCAGGTAAAGATATGTTCACTTGAACTTGGACAAGAAAAGTTAGAAAAGAATAATTTTCATTTTAAGCTAATTTAAAGTCGTGAAGTTCAGAAAATGAAGGTTATTCACAGACTTCGATTTTCATTGCTTGTATTACCTTAAATCAATAAGACAGGAGAAAATGGGAATTGGTGTTTCCAATTTTGTAGATAGATGCTGTATTTTTGTATATGGTAGTTATGTTATTACAATATGCAGGTTGTTCTAAATATTTGCAGATTTACAGTGTCCACCATAAATCTAGAGTTTTCGTTATTAATGACTGGCTTGGTAGCTTGAAGTCTAGCATGGGACAGTCCTTTCAGGCCAAGATGTTTTTAACCTACTCCAAGATCAATCCAAGAGTCTCTTTAGTCTCCCTAATGTATTCATCCTTTCCATCCACCCCCGTCAGTGCATTCCATGCACTTACCATTCTCTGCGGGGTGGGGAACAGAACCTACTTCTGACACCGCCCCCCCTCCCCCCGACTTTCCTACTTTCCTTCAGTAACCTTGAAATTTCCATCCTGGGGAAAAAGGTGTTGGCTGTGCACTCTATACCTCCTATTATCTTGTATATCTCTATCAAGTCAACTTTCATCCTCTGCTCCATAAAGAAAAGCCCTAACCTGCTCAACCTTTCTTCATAAAGAATGCTCTCTAATTGAAGCCACATAGAAAATCTCTTCTGCACCCTCTCTAAAACTTCTACATACTTCCTATAGTAAAACAACCAGACTGAAAACTATATTCCAAGTGTGGTCTAACCCAAGATCTTGCCGTTCCTCCACATTGTTAAGAATCTTGCCTTTAATCTTGTACTCTGCCTTCAAGTCTGACCTTCCAAAGTGCATCATTTCACACTTTTCTGGATTGATCTCCGTCTGCCACTTTTCAGCCTTGGTCTGCATCCTGTCAATGTCCTCTTGTGACTTAGGACAACCTTCTAACCTATCCACAGCTCCAGCAACCTTTGTGTTATAGAGCACACAGCACACACAGGCGCTTTGGCTCACTTAGTCCATATTAAACTATTATTATTCTGCCTAGTCCCATCAACATGCATCTGGACCGTAGCCTTCATATCCCTCCTATCAATATATTTATCTTAACTTCTCAAATGTTGAAATTGAGCCCACATCCACCAATTCTGCTGGCAGCTTGTTTCATACACTTGAGTGAAGAGGTTCCTCATGTTTCCTTTAAGCATTTCACCTTTCACCTTTGCCCATGACCTTTCATTGTCGTCTCGCCCAACCTCAGTGGAGAAAAGCCTGCTTACATTTACCCTATATACAGTTGCTGGAAAAAGTTTGCGAACCCTTTGCAATTACCTCGTTTTCTGCATTAGTTACTCATAAAATGTGGTCTGATGTTCATCTAAGTGTTTTTCTTATGGTGGGCGCATGAACAATGACTTTAGCAAGTTCTAGAGTTTTCTGCGGGTCTTTTGCTGTTACTCTGGGGTTCTTTTTCACCTCCTTCAGTATTTCACATTGTGCTTTTGGTGTGATCTTTGCAGGACACCCTAGGGAGAGTGGCAACAGTACTGAGTTTCCTCCATTTGTAGACAATTTCTCTTACTATGGACTGATGAACGTTCGGGTCTTTAGAAATGCTTTTGTAGCCTTTTCTAGCTTCATGCATTTCTACAATAATTCTTCTAACGTCCCCTGAAAGTTGTTTTGATTGAGGCATGGTGCACATAAATAGGTATTTCTTGAGAAGAGCAGGCTCTGTCAGTAGCCTGACTGTGTCTCTTTTTTATAGGGCAGGGCACCTCTACAACCCACACCTCCTATCTCATCTCATTGATTGGAACACCTGACTCCAAGTAGCTTTTGTAGAAGGCATTACCCCAGAGGTTCACATACTTCTTTTGAACCTAGACTGTTATTGTGTAAATGGTGTACTTAGTATTGATGAGTACAATTGTTTATGTGTTATTAGTTTAGGCAGATTGTGTTTGTCTATTATTGAGACTTAGATGAAGATCAGACCACATTTTATGAGTAATTAATGCAGCAAACCAGGTAATTTCAAAGTGTTCACAAACTTTTTCTTGCAACTGTATAATTCTCAGGGTTGTCCCTCTTCCTTTGCTTAAACAAAGGACCAACATCTGACGTCTTCCAATCTTCTGATACTATTCCTTTGGCCAGTGAGGATGTAAAGGTCATCTGCAAAGGTGCAACAATCTCTTCCCTTGCTTCCTGTCGTAAGATGAGGTTTATCCCATCCGGCCCTGGAGAATTACGTGTCCTTATTTTTTTTTTGAAAGTTATAGCACTTCCTCTTTCTGGAACTCAACATGTTTGAGCATATAGTTTGTTCTACACTGTCCTCATATTTGTCAAGGCCCCTGTCACTGGTGAAATGGACATTTCAGCAGCTATAATACTATCCCTAATTAACAATGCTACTTCCACAGCTCTTTAACCTCTGTCCCTGTTCCTTTTGAAACATCCAAACACAAAAACATGCAGCAACCATTCTTGCCCTTGTCTCTTTAATGGCATTGAAGTTCCATATACTGATCTATGCTCACAGATGAAATCAAGAAAAGGGGAATTAATGTTTCTAATCCTGTATTTGTGGTATTTTACATATTAAATCTGATACTAACCTGCTCTCAGATGGGCTCAAATTTAACCTTCAAGTTAAATATAACCTCAGATGGATGGGTTTCCCAGGCTTCAGAGGGCCAGCAGTTAGAACTGCTAGATCCAGCACTCTTTACGTTTAATTGCTATTGTCCCTTTCTCCTCAAACTTTTTGATCCTTCCACCTCTCGCTTGCTGTGGTCTGATGCTAAAGGTATTACCCTTCAGAATGATTGACACTAATTGGACTGCAATGCACACAATGTGTTGGAGGTGCTTAGCAGGCCAGGCAGCATCCATGGTTGGGAATAAACAGTTAACGTTTTGGGCCAAGCCTGAAAGGAAGGGGGAAGAAGTCAGAATAAGGTGGATAGAGGAGACGAGGAGGAAGTACAAGGTAGTAGTTGATAGTTGAAACCAGAAGAGGGGGTAAAATAAAGGGCTGGGAAGTTGGTGGGTGGAAGAGAGAAAGGTCTGGAGAAGGGGGAATCTAATAAAAGATAGAAGATCATGGAAGAAAGGAAAGGAGGAGGGGGAAAGCACTGGAGGGAGGTGATGGGGAGATAAGAAGAGAAGGTGTGAGAGGGAAGCAAGAATGAGGAATGGTGAAGGAGAGGTGGGGTAATTATCAGAGTTTGAGAAATCTATGTTCATGCCATCAGGTTAGAGGCTACCTAGATGGAGTACAACCTCCCAGCTCCTTACTTCATCCCCTTCCCTTCTCCTGGTTTCACATATCACCTGTCACCTTATATATACTTCATCTCCCCCTCCCCCCCACCTTATTCGTCATCCTTTCTTTCTAGTCCTGATGAAGCGTCTTGGACCTGAAATATTGACTGTTTATTCCCATCCATGGATGCTCTCTGATTTGCTGAGCTCCTCTAGCGCATTGTGTGTATTGCTGTGGATTTCAAGCATCTGCAGTACCTCTTGTGTCTACTAATTTGACAGCATTTGAAGGAAGCTGCAATCATGCTTGACCAGAATTTGAAGTAGATAATATGTTCCCCTGAAAAAATTCCTTTATGTTCTTTAAAAGAGATTGAAGTCTTTCACCTACTAAAATAGACTACTTGTCAGTTTCATTTTGGAAATGGAGATGTCTTGATGTTTATGAAAACAACAGTTCTTTGAGCACAAGATTTCTGAACTTGTGATCCTATCTTTTTTAACATCTTAAATGCTTTGAATTATTGCATGAACCCTTTGGGCTTTGTGGTATATTCCTTGAGGTATAGGAGCACTTTGATCAGGAAAAGATTTGGTTATGTTAGACAGCTGTTGGGGAAATCATTTGTGGAGCGGAAAGTAAAGAGATTGCCTGTTGTATTTAGGTAGAGAATCACTGATGTTGCTGCCTGGAGAGAAAGACAATAACCTTACAAAGTTTTGTTTTCTAAAATCCATATTATCTACTGGGAATACATTAAAAAAAATCATAGTCTTGTCTCTGCAATGCATCTTTTAATCATTCCTTTTGGATGCTATTGCAGGTTGGTGCTCTTTTCCAGTGCTGTCTGTAAGGAGTTTGTATGTTCTCCCTTTGACCGTATGGGTTTCCTCAGGGTGCTCCAGATTTCTCCTACAGTCCAAAGACATACCAGTTAGTAGGTTAATTGGTCCTGTGATTAGGCTAGTGTTTAAATAGGTGGGTTATTGGGCAGCAAAGCTCATGGGCCAGAAGGGCCTGTTCCATGCTGTATCTCTAAATAACCAAAATATAAATGAGAAGACTGTAAACACGAGGAAATCTGCAGATGCTGGAATTTCAAGCAACACACATAAAAGTTGCTGGTGAATGCAGCAGGCCAGGCAGCACCTCTGGTCTTCTCCCCCCCCCCCCCCCCTTTCTTTCTCCCTAGGCCTCCTGTCCCATAATCCTCTGGTATCCCTTTTGCCAATCACCTGTCCAGCTCTTGGCTCCATCCCTCCCCCTCCTGTCTTCTCCTATCGTTTTGGATCTCCCCTTCCCCCTCCCACTTTCAAATCTCTTACTAGCTGTTCTTTCAGTTAGTCCTGACGAAGGGTCTCAGCCCAAAACGTCGACTGTACCTCTTCCTAGAGATGCTGCCTGGCCTGCTGCGTTCACCAGCAACTTTTATGTGTGTTGAATGAGGAGACTGTGCCTATTTAGATAAACTCAAAAGGGGAAGTTTTTGATGAGGTGTCTTAGACTGGGGAGGATTGAGTTTTGCCTAATTATTTGGCCTCTAGTGAGTTAGGACCTAATAGTTTGGTCCTTATAATGCAAGTATGCTTTACAAGATACAGTACTTATCATGGAATGTTCTTGAATATTTGTTTCTCAGTTCCTATTTTGATGAAAAGGGTTTGGTTCGACAGCAGTTGGACTCATTTGATGAATTCATACAAATGTCGGTACAGAGAATTGTGGAAGATGCTCCACCAATAGATCTCCAAGCTGAAGCTCAACATACAAGTGGGGAAGTGGAAGAACCGGTAACAGTCCCCACTTACTCTCCCACCAGAAAATTCAGTTCTATTTTTAGCTGTTCAGTTGCATTTTTGTTTTACGTGTTTTTTCCCTTTGTTCCAGCCCAGATTTTTATTAAAATTTGAGCAGATTTATTTGTCCAAACCAACTCATTGGGAAAGGGATGGAGCACCATCTCCAATGATGCCAAATGAAGCTAGACTGCGAAACCTTACGTAAGTTTCCTGGGAGGGTATATGGACACAA
The DNA here is from genome assembly GCF_030028105.1 of Mobula birostris. Classification (NCBI taxonomy): domain Eukaryota; kingdom Metazoa; phylum Chordata; class Chondrichthyes; order Myliobatiformes; family Myliobatidae; genus Mobula; species Mobula birostris. The sequence goes on from NC_092373.1 coordinate 157,661,467, forward strand.
ATTTAATTTTATTTCAACTTTATGAATGAAAATAAGGATTTGGGTATATTTCATTGTCTTGCTTTACAGGTATTCGGCTCCTCTCTATGTGGATATAACAAAGACAGTGATTAAGGAGGGAGAGGAGCAAATACAAACACAGCATCAGAAGACATTTATTGGAAAAATTCCTATAATGCTTCGGTCCACCTATTGTCTTCTTAGTGGCTTGACAGATCGTGATCTCTGTGAGCTCAATGAATGCCCACTAGACCCTGGTGGTTATTTCATCATCAATGGATCAGAAAAGGTATGGAACAGGGGTCGGCAACCTTCTTGCCTCTGTGGGCCAGATTGCGTATTAATGAGTGGACGGTGGGCCAGATAAATGCCATAGAAAACTTAAAATATGGGAATTATCCATTTAAATACATCTAGTTATGTTTTGCCTTAAATTAATGAATAACGTATGCTGGAAAATAATTTGTGCTTAAGGTTGCCTACCCCTGGTATGGAACATGATATGAAGTCTAAATATACAGAGAAGTAGAAATTGTTATCAGATGTTCAGTATGTGCTAGTTAGGTTAATATCTGCAGAAGTTTTAATTAGAAAGCTAATTACAGTGCTTTTGTAATTAATTTTTATATAATGTGAAACTCTTTTATGATTATTGGGTAATCGTTTATTCCTCCTGATAAAAGCTGAGAACTGGGAAACAATGTTATTCATGGAAGAGGTTGAACGAACTTGGATTATTTTCCCTGAATGGTCAGAGGCTGAGGGGCAATTTAACAAAATAAAATTGAGAATAAGATAGACAGGCAGGTCTTTTTCAAAGGATTGAAATGACAAGTACTAGGAGCCATTCTTTTGCGTAGGAAGGAGCAAGTTTAAAGGAGTTGCCCAGGGCAAGTTTTTTTTTAAAACAGTGATAGGTCATGGTGGAAGAACCAGAAAAGATAGCAATGTTCAGTATTCATTAGACAGACACATGAATAAGCAAAGAACAGAGGATATGGACTGTGTACACAGTTGGGATTAGTTTAGATGTGCATCTTGTTTGGTGCAAATGTGGTAAGCCGAAAGACCTGTTCCTATGCTGTACTGTTCTATGTTCTACTTTGAAATTTTTCTAGGTTCTGATTGCACAAGAAAAAATGGCAACAAACACAGTATATGTGTTTGCAAAGAAAGACTCTAAATATGCATACACAGGAGAGTGTCGATCCTGTCTAGAAAACTCATCTCGTCCCACAAGTACCATCTGGGTCAGCATGCTAGCAAGAGGAGGACAAGTAGGACTTTGCATTCACTTTAATGCTTTTCATTTTCTTTGAACACTGATCTTGTTTATGAGAATGGTGGTTAACTTATTTGGCATTCATTTAACATTAAGTCTACAACAAATTTTACTTCTATCCTTAATTACGTGTGGTTTTCTCTTCAGGGTGTACGAAAAAGTGCAATAGGCCAAAGAATAGTTGCCACTCTACCATATATCAGACAAGAAGTTCCCATAATTATTGTGTTTCGAGCTTTAGGATTTGTGTCTGATAGAGACATTCTGGAACACATTATTTATGATTTTGATGATCCAGAAATGATGGAAATGGTGAGTTTCAATTTAATGAAAATTTTTTTTAGATTCTTCTGTAGTTCATCTTAATTTGCTTGATGGAATGTGTTTTTGTTTAGTTTCTACTTTTAGAATTTTGAATTAATTTTCAGTTAGTGCCATGTTGGTCTACTAAAATCCAAACTTGTGAATAAATAGCTATTTAGCTCTTGAAAGTGAAGCTATATTTTCTTCCTTTTCCCATTTTTAGTATTTTTCCAGTACATTGTTTGGGTGCTACATATGATAAATAACATTTCAGTTTCCCTCTTGAGCCTGCTATATTATTGAAAGAATTAGCTGTAAATTCCCCCCTGCCACTTTGACATTCAGGTACCTTACCTTACTAATAATAACTGCATGGGACGCGGTCATTTGGCCCATCAGGTTTATGTTGGTTCCCAACAAATCATTCCCATTATCCTCTTACTTCCTTGCAACCCTCTAACACATTTTCTCTCACATGCCTATCAGCTTATCTTTGATACTTTTTTGCCACTTAGCTAACAGGTAATGTACATAGTAGAGCTACTAGGACTTGATGTTTCAATCCCTGTGTTAAGTTGGCACTCTCGATGTTGGCAGTGGGCTTGGAGTGGTGACAAGGAGGGAGGGTAGGTACGTCATTGGGGTCATCAAGTGGGCACCCTCCTTCTTTGACATTTCGTTGATAAGCCCACGGCGTCTCCAGAGGGCTCAACGGTGCTACCTGGCGTCCCAGATACACCCCCCTCAGTTCCATACCCTCCTGTCTTCATCTTGCAGCCCAGTTGTTGTCTTTCCTTTTAATCCAAATCCAGTTGCTGCATTTGACAAGGACTTGATTGCTTGTTGGAGGGAGTAACCCCTCACCCCTATCTTCTTCGAAAGACTGGTCGTAGATGTAGCAACGAATCCCCTGCATCCCACTTCTACAGGGAAAATCTTGGTCTTCCAGCCATTCTGGGCAGTTTCAGTTGCCAGTTCAGAGTACTTTGTCTTTTTCCTCTCATAAGCTTCTTCGACACCATCTTCCAATGGTACTGTCAATTCCACAACATATGCCAGCTTGGCTGTTGTGGACCACCGGACCATGTCTGGCCGGAGTGTTGTAGCCGCAATGTCTAGGGGAAACACAAGCTTTTTTTCCAAGTCCACGTCCATTTTCCAACCCCGAACAACCTGCAGAATGCTTACATCTTTTGATGTTATATGGTGCTCTGGAGGTTGGCCTGCTGTTACAAATCGCGTGATGTGGACATTTCCTGCCGATGTTTGTGGGAGAGCATTTGTGGTGATTCGCCTCTGTTCCAAGATTGATGCCAGCTGTCTGAGAACTTGGTTACGCCGCCAAATGTACCACCCCTGGGTGAGGGTCGTGGTATATCCTGTTAAAATGTGCCTTAGTGATCCAGGTGCTTGACAAAGAGAGCAAGCGGGGTCTTCTCCCCACCACTGGTTCAGGTTCTAGTGTGTGGGTAGTGGCTCTGATGACAAAACTTAGCCGAGATCCCTCCATCTCTTAGATGTCACGCCAGCTAAGTTTCCTCTTTTCCAGGCTCTCCCAGTTAGTCCAGTGGCCCTGCTTGGTCATTGAGACGGCCCTGGTTTGTTGCTCTGCCTCCTCCTGTCTTCTCAACTCCTCCACCACGAGTTGTCTCTTCTGCACTGATGTTGCCTTGTGCCATTGAGGAGCCATGTTGGACTTGGCCAACCACATCCCTGAAGCGAAGAGCAGACTTAGCACTCTGACCAGCTTCAGATGTGGTCCACTTCCTCGCCGTTGCCACATGGGGGGCCGCTGTTCGAATAACAGTATCTTCAGATTCAGTGAGGGTCATGACCAACCTTGCTTTGGTGCATTTGAATTCTTCCACGAGACTTGCAATTGGTAATTCCAATTTGCCGTTCCCGTACAGTCCAACAGGACTTAAGCATCGTGGAAGTCCAAGCCACTGTTTTACATGTGTGCTGATCATTCTTTCAAACTTTTCAACCTTGCTGATGGGGATTTCATACACTGTTAAAGGCCACATGAGTCTTGGGAGAATGCTGAACTGGAAGCACCACAGCTTGAGTTTTCCTGGCAGCAAGGTCTTGTTGATGTGAGCTATGTACATGATGGTATCCTTTTTGAGTTGTTCAAACTGCTCAGTGTCCTTGAGCTTAGCATCATACCATCAGCCCAAGCTCTTCACTGGCATTTCTGAAACAGTTGGGACAGGTGTTCTGTCAATATGAAATCTTTTATCCGTGACTTGACTTTTGACAATGGAGATGCTTCTGCACTTGCTGGGCTTGATTTTCATCCTCGCCCATGTGCTATTTTGATGAAGCTTTTCCAGAAGTCTTTTGGTGCAGGGGGCAGTTGTCGTCAGTATCGTTATATCGTCCATATAGGCTCGTATCGGTGGTAACCATTGACCAATCTGTAGCCCTTTTTCTCCCGCAACGAGGAATGAGCTCCATTGGCATAGTGAAGGCCAGTGGGGAGATGGTGCACCCTGCCATGATGCCTACTTCCAGTGGTTGCCACGCTGTGATGAAGTCTGATGTTGTGAGACAGACTTGCAGATCCTGGACATAGTGTTTTACCAGATTTGTTATTGTTGCAGGCACCTGAAAGAATTTAAAAGCAGCCCACAGTAGGGAATGAAGAACTGATCCATAGGCGTTGGCCAGGTCAAGGAACAAGACATGCAGATCCTTTCTTTCTTTCTTAGCCATCTGGATTTGATGCCATATGACACTGGCATGTTCAAGGCATCCCGAGAAGCCCGCTATTCCAGCCTTTTGGATTGACATATCAATGAAATGATTTTGTTTCAGATACTTTGTAAGTCTTTGCACCAACAGGCTGAAAAAGATCTTGCCCTCTATGTTCAGAAGGTTTATTTGGCGAAACTGCTCGATGGTGGACGAATTCTTTCCTTTTGGGATCAGAACCCCCCCCCTCCCCCCACTCTTCTCCAGGCATTGGGGATAATTTGCTTTTCCCACGCAACCCTCATGTTTTTCCAAAGGAATTTCAGAACATCCAGGGTGTTTTTGTAGACACAATACGGAACACCGTTAGGGCCTGGCGCTGATGCTGATCTTGCCTTCTTCACTGCCTCTTTCACCTCGCTCAGCTTGGGAGGGCTGATGCTAAATTGATGTTGTGGGGGTGAGATTGGTGGGGTGCCAGCTGGGACAAATATTGGTTCATTTTTTCGCTTATCAGTGTGGATGATTCTGAGATGTCTTTCAACCTCCTCTTTTGATACTTTCAAGTATCCGCTTTTCTCTTTTGTGAAAATGCCTTTCACTTATTTAAAGGGATCTTTGTAGAAGTCTGTTCTTGTTTTTTCCTTCTTTTTGCATTGTTTCCTTAAATTCTATGCTCTGCGCAGCTTCGAGAGCTTCTGTTTTAGGTCTTCTTGAAGGAGGTTGAAGATGTCCTCCTTTGAATCGCTGTTGCTTTTTTCCACAACTTCCTCAGGCCTCTTCTCTAACAAGTCGTTGGTTTTCCTGGAGACGACGGGATTTGGGGTGAGACGACATATCTTTCCTGCTGACGCATTCCTTCACTTCAAATTTCTCCTTTCTGTAGCTGTAGATCAGGTCACCCATCCTCTCCAACTTCTTTTCTGCTGATCCCTTGATTCCACTTAAGATCAGGCTCACATCTTCATTGATGGTTTCCCACTCCTTGCTGTTACACTTTGGCCATTTCACCAAAGGCTTACGTCCTTGCATGTTCTCCACTTTACGATGTGCCTGGCTGTGTTTTGGACTGCTGCTTGTGCCTGAAACTTCTTCCACATCCCGTAGGGTGCTGATACTCTGTGGACTGTGGGTTTCTTCCTGCCACTGAGTTTCATCCGACTGATTTGATCTTCCTCTTAACAGAATCTGGTCAATGCGGGGCCCTGGGTTGGAGATTTTCAAGCACTTCTTCCGTCCTTGATGAATTTTTAGTCCACGAGTTGATGTTACTTTAGTCTAGCCACACCTGCAGGTCTGAAGAACATATCCAGCTGCTGCTTTCTCAAGAGTATTGCCATTTTCTTGATTCATTGTCGTGTCCATGCCAAGGTTTGTTACCGGGAGGTCAGTCAAAGAGTCTTCTTGCACCCCCACTCTCGCAGACTCTGGGGGTATACTTTTTAAACTTTCTGAAGCCAGGTGAGGGTGGCTCTTATGCCCTGACAAGGTGACGGAGCCTGCTGTTATGGGTAGCTAGCCCATAACAGCCCCGTTGGGGTCTATTTCCTCCTGTTAGCTGTCTCTCCAGCTGTTAAAAGTAGTCTCGTTTTTTGCTTCAATAAAAATATCTATATATTAAAAAAAATTAGTCTTGTTAAAAGCTTATCTAGGTTTAGTTGCTTTAAGTAGTTATAACCAGGCATATGTAGTTTTTACTTCCTCATGATTATAATTCTAGAGTTTTTATTGCAGGTGAAACCTTCTCTGGATGAAGCATTTGTTATCCAGGAACAAAACGTTGCATTGAATTTCATTGGTTCAAGAGGTGCAAAACCTGGTGTAACAAAAGAGAAGAGAATTAAATATGCAAAAGAAATTCTGCAGAAAGAAGTACTTCCACATGTTGGAGTCAGTGACTTCTGTGAGACCAAAAAAGCTTATTTCTTGGGGTATGTTTATTAAGCATGTCAGAGAATTATTGTGCATTTAAAAAAAAAGATGATTTTTGGTAAAGTTGGATAAGTGACTGGCTAGAAAGCATTATTCATTCGTGTTGTTCAGAGAAAGTTGATCATTAATGTGGATTCACAGTTAACAAGTGTGTTCCAACTGATAATCTGATACATCAATGGAGGTGCATTAGTCCTGGGTGTAGTGCTTTTATGTTCAATTTATTCGTGAACAAGGCATCATCAGCAAGGCCAGCATTTATTGACCATCTCTAATAAGTATTGAAGATGGTAATGAGCCACCATCTTGAACCACTACAGTCTTCCTGGTGGTGGTACTTTTCTCAGTATGTGCTAATGAAGGACCAGCAATGTATTTTGTAGATGGTACATATTGCAGCCACTGTGCATTAGGGTGGAGGATGAAATGAATTTGTAGTGTGTCTTTATCAGACAGGCTGCTTTGTCCTGTATGGTGTTGAATATTGAGAGCTGATTATTGTGGATGGTGTGTTCATTTAGGCAAGTGGAAAGTATTTCATCATGGTTCTGATTTGTGCTTTGTCTACAATAGAAAGGCCTCTGAATGCCAGGAGGTGAGTAGCTCACTGAAGGATGCCCAGTTTCTTGACTCTTATAGCTATGGTATTTAAATGGCTGGTCCAGTTGAGTTTCTAGTCAATGATGACAATGATGCCTGGGGATATTGATAGTGGGGTACTTGGTGATAAATAATGCCATTGAATGCTTAGGATAGGTGGTTAGAATTGCAAGGCTGAAGTTACAAAGGAGGCTTGAGATGTGCAATTGTACTTTCAATTGAAAAGTAGATAACTGCAGACAGTGGAAATCTGAAATAAAATCAATGTTCTGCAGATGATTGTGACGTTAAGAGGCCTCTAAGAGAAAAACAGTTTTATGTTTCTGGTCAGTGATCTTTCATCAAAACTGGAAAGTAAGCAACCATTTTCATTTTTCTGGTTCTGATGAAGGGCCATTGTCCTGAAACATTACTTTGAATCCCTCTCAGCAAATGTGCTTTTAATTGGGTTTAGGAACTCAAATTGGTGCTCTTTTCAGAAATTAAAGTAATGCTTGAGAGGAGACTATGTAAAGATGCTGTACATTTTGTGTACATTTAACTTTGTAAAAAGGATGTGCGATTTACATTCTTTGCGTTTCTGTGTCATAATAATTGTTGTAAGCCATTATTGTTCAAAAACAAATTCAAATTTTCTTTGATTCAGTTACATGGTGCATAGATTGCTGTTAGCTGCTTTAGGCCGAAGAGAATTGGATGACAGAGATCACTATGGGAACAAAAGACTGGATTTGGCTGGACCATTGCTTGCTTTCCTCTTCAGAGGGTAAGGAAAGATTTGCAGTATAGTTCTATTTTGTTGTATACAGTTAAACCAGACTTGGTGTCCTAATGTTTTTTTTACCATTTTTCCTCCTATCTTGCTATTGGGAGGCTGTGTAGGGAAAAGAGCAGACTATAGTTTATAAAGAATTTCTTTTAATATGCCAAAAACATCTGCAGAAATGACCGCAATGCTTCCTGCTTTTAACTGCAGGCTAGATGCTTGTTGGATAGAAATGTTCACTAGCTTGCTCCCTGGGCTGAAGAAGTTATATAGGAATAAAGGTTGAGCAATTTATATCCATACTCATGGAAGTGTAGCAGATTTGATTGACAGGTGACCTTATTGAAGCTTTCCAAAGTCTAAGGGGAATTGACAGGGTGGATACTGAGTGGTTACACACCCACTGGGGATATCTGGAAGTAGGGAGCAATTTTTGAAAAGAATGGTCATGTATTCGAGATAAATTAAAGAGATTTTTTTTTCCTTTTTGAATTGTGAATCTTCAGAAATCTGTACACTTGACAGTGGGAAGTCAGATTCATTGAGTATATTTAAGGTGGGTTAAATCATTCATCTACCTTTTCACCTGCTGATATATGTGAGAACTGGGAAATCAGGCTTTCTGTGGATTAAAAGTTATAAAACTGGTCATGGAAGTATTTGAAGGACGACTGCTTCTGCAAGCACATTGATACCAGGTTCCTCTTTCCTAATCCTCTGTTAAAACTGGAAGTGGACATGTATACAGGGTACATTGAGTTCTTTGTAGAATGTAACAGTACTGACTGGCACTTGGGCACACGATGTTGTGCTGAGCCTTTAACCTGGGGTCCATGGACCTCTTGCTTAATGGTATTGATTCATAGCATAAAAAGGTTGGGAGCCCCTAGACTAGATACTTTATTGATCCCAAAGGAAATTACAGTGTCACAGTAGCATTACAAGTGCACAGATATACAAATATTAGAAGAGAAGTAAGAAAGAATTAAAAAAAATAAAGTTACCTTAAACAGTCTATAGGTTGACTCATTATAGAGCCTAATGCCGAGAGTAGGAATGACCTCGTAGCATACTTTGGGCAGTGCAGTTATCTTGGTCTATTACTAAAAGCCACGGTGGCATACAGAGGGTGAGAAGCGTTGTCCAAAAATGCTAGGATCTTTCGTAGGGTCCTTTGTTCTGCCATTGCCTCCAGTGTGTCCAGTTTGACTCCTATAATAGAGCAAGCCTTTCTAATCAGTTTATTGAACCTATTGGCATCACCCGTGTTAATGCCGTTGCCCCAACACATCACCCTATAGACACCACTGCATACCTGGTTTTCTGTATTAATTGCTCATAAAATCTGGTCTTATCTTCATCTAAATCACGATCTACCTAAACTAATAAGAATTACTTCTTGTCAGTAATGAGTATACCATTTAAACAATCACAGTCTAAGTTCAAAACAGTTTCTCATCTTCTGGGGCAATGCTTTCTACAAAAACTGTTGGAAGTCCTGTTTTCCATCCAATGAGATGAGACTGGAGGTGTGGGTTGTAGAGGTCCATGCCCTATTTTAAAAAAAAAAAGAGACACAAAAAGTCAGGTTACTGACAGAGCCTGCGCTGTTCTCAAGAAAGGTCTGTTTATGTGCACTGTGCCTCAATCAAAACAACTTTCAGAGGACCTTAGAAGAATTATTGTAGAGATGTATGAAGCTAGGAAAGGCTGCAAAAAGTATTTCTAAAGACCTGAATGTTCATCAGTCCACAGTAAAATAAAATTGTCTACAAATGGAGGAGATTTAGTACTGTTGCCATTCCACCCATCTTGGCAACCTGCAAAGATCACACCAAGAGCACAACGTTCAATGCTGAAGAAGGTGAAAAAGAACCACAGGGTAACAGCAAAAGACCTGCAGAAATCTCTAGAACTTGCTAAAGTCTCTTCATGTGTCCACTACAAGAAAAACACTGAACAAGAATGATGTTCTTGGAAGGATACCATGATGGAAACCACTGCTCTCCAAAAAAAAAAACGCTGCTGCACATCTCAAGTTGCAAAGGACCACCTGGATGTTCCACAATGCTTCTGGGACAATGTTCTGTGGACAGATGAGTCAAAAGTTGAACCTTTGATAGACATTGCTATGTTTGGAGGAAAAAGGGCATTGCACACCAACACCAAAACCTCATCCCAACTGTGAAGCATGGTGGAAGGAACATCATGGTTTGGGGCTGCATTGCTCACTCAGGGCCTGGACAGCTTGCAATCATTGAGGAACAATAAATTCAAAATTGTAACAAGACATTTTACAGGCGAATGTCAGGGGGCTCCTTGCATAACCATGAGTTTTGGAGGCATATAAAGAGACGTTGGTAGAAATAGATTCCTCACATAACTGTGAATCTGCATTGTCTGAAGACGCATATAACGAGGATAGGATGTATTCAATAAGGCAGGGGTCCCCAACCTTTTTTGCACTGCGGACCGATTTAATATTGACAATATTCTTGCAGACTGGCCGACCCAGGGTTGGGGGGGGTGGTGGTGTTGCCAATGGACAAGAGTAGCAGTCAAATACGTTGTGTTTACCCCAAGAAAGACTACAATGACCATGAAGCCTTGCGCGGGAACCAGTGCGCATGTGCGTCGTGACCTGCCGATTTTTTTCCCCTGCAAATCCTTTTTGGCGATGCTGTTCCGGGGGGGGGGGGGGGGGGGGGGGGGGTGGGGGGGGGAGTGTTAATCACGACCGGAATATAGGTGATAAGTGGCTAATACACTCAATTTCGTTTCTAAAAGGGTTTATCTAACGAATTTAATATTAAACACACCGCATATTTTCCTCGCATGAATATAGAGATAAGTCAATTATCAGGGGAGCTTGAAGTAAGTGTTGAACGAACTTCCAGTAGAAGTGGCAGAAGCAGGTTCGATATTAATCATTTAAAGAAAAATTGGATAGGTATATGGACAGGAAAGGAATGGAGGGTTATGGGCTGAGTGCAGGTCGGCGGGACTAGGTGAGAGTAGCATTCGGCATGGACTAGAAGGACCGAGATGGCCTGTTTCCGTGCTGTAGTTATTATATGGTTATATAAGTAAGTCAATAGCATCATAGCATTTTAAGTAACGTTTGGATATTAAACACACAGCACATATTTTCCCCGTATGAATATATAAAATCGTTGCAACACACCAATCAGTGGGAGCCCTGGGCTTGTTTTCCTGCAGCAAGACGGTCCCATCGAGGGGTGATGGGAGACAACGACACTCGAAGGGGGTTCCCTATGTCCAGTCTGTTCCACGATTTAGTTTTCGTTGCATTCATTGCAGAGATATGTTGGAAATGGAAGCAACATTTTCAGTGCTTTCGTGGCTATCTCAGGATATTTAGCCTTGACTTTGATCCAGAATGCCGGCAGAGATGTTACGTCAAACATACTTTTCAGCCTGCTGTCATTTGCAAGCACGAGGAGTTGATCTCCTTCCCGCACTGACATGGATGACGCGCTGTTAATGACCTCGCATGCGTAATGGCTCAACGGTGCGTGACAGCGAATGAGCAAAGGTGCCGCTGACTCATATCGCCAAATCATACCGTTTCCTCGCGGCCCGGTAGCGCATGCTTTGCGGCCCGGTAGTTGGGGACCGCTGCAGTAAGGACCTGCCCAATCTCTGATTCCAGTCATGTTTCTTTTACTATCCCTGATGGTTCCACCCTCACTGGCCATCTTTTTGTTCTACATATGTGTGGAATACCTTGTAGAACTTGATAAAATTTCTAGTCTTTTAACTATTGTACCTTCCAAAACAAACCCATTTTGTTCTGGGGGATTAACATTCTTAAAATATTATATAGTGGCTGATAAACACCTTTTTGTAATAAACGCATCTACAAGCAAAGTAAAATTATGGTTCAAATTGTCATCTTCAGAATGTTTAAGAACCTACTGAAAGAAGTCCGGATATACTCTCAGAAGTTTATAGACAGAGGGAAAGATTTTAACCTGGAATTAGCAATCAAAACACGGATTATTTCTGATGGGCTGAAATATTCACTTGCAACAGGAAATTGGGGAGATCAAAAGAAGGCTCATCAAGCCAGAGCTGGTGTATCTCAGGTAAAATTCTTTTACGGAAACATGCATTCTTTTCCTATATATAAATATTCTTCAGATAATGTTTTGATGGTAAGCTGATAAATGTTTCCTGTGATAGTGAATGCAACCGGAGTAAGATTGTGGTAATTTTAGTAATGCTCAATTTTTAGGATCATCTTGTATATCAGTCCACTTTACACAGGTCTGTGTTGATTTGATTCCATAAATTTGTCTCCTCTTTGGTCATTGAGATGAGTACGTAACTAAAGCAGAGATGGCCACATCTGGTGAAAAACAAGTGCCAAAAGAACTTACAAATATTCGAGCCTGCCATTCAATGTAGAGTTCTGGAAAATGGTGCTTCATGTGGCAATGGTGAGGATGAGTCATGCAGACGGTTGCTGGCTAAATTATAGGAGACTGTAGTCTTATTTTAGAATTGACCTCGTGCACGTACCCCTCTCAAAAAAAACTGTATTGGATTCATCCTATTTGTACATTCCTGGTACTTAAAACAAAATTAGCTTGTACCCACACTTCAGTATGGCCTTTTGTTCGGTTACAAACAGGAGAAAATCTGCAGTTGCTGGAAATCCAAGCAGTGCACACAAAATGCTGGAGGAACTCAGCAAGCCAGGCAGCATCTATGGAAAATACGTCATGCTGAAGGGTCACGGCCTGAAATGTTGACTGTACTCTTTTTATTTTTCCATAAATGCTGAGTTCCTCCAGCATTTTGTGTGTGTTTTCTGGCATTTTGTCTAAATCTCTTTTCCGCCAACCTCCATTTGTTGGACATATCTAAAACAAGAAGCGGTAACCAAAAATTTACTTTAGCTTCTGTTGTCTCTTATACAAGCAATTATCAAAAGATCCTGAAAATATTAATGCATATCTTCAAGCATTGTTTTAACAAAAATCTTTCATATATGTACAAACGTATAAAATGAATTTTTTTCTGAATGTACAGTAAAAAAAAAAACAGGTCTCAGGACTTGATGAAGTGTGCAATTTCTAAAATACAACCTTGGATTGATTATTTGACTATTCAATTGCAAATAGGTGTTGAACCGTTTGACTTTTGCTTCAACCCTCTCTCATCTTCGTCGTCTTAACTCTCCAATTGGAAGAGATGGGAAGCTGGCAAAACCTAGACAGCTTCATAATACACTCTGGGGTATGATTTGCCCTGCTGAGACACCAGAGGTAAGTTCAAGCATTATAGTCAATGGAAATAAAAATTGTCATTTTCATCAGTTTTGTACATCCATTGGTGGTGTGTTGAGTCGAAAGATGTCTGAGAGACGCTAGGGGGCATGTGAGCAAAGCAGAGATATCACCTAAATAAGACTGGTATTCAAATGAGCATGGCATATAAAATTAATGACAGTTATTAGTTATACTGAGAAGGGAACATAATGACTGGAATCAGGACTGAAAAATAAACTGCTGGAGGAACTCAGCGGGTCAGACAGCATCTCTGGAGACAACAGTATGGTAGGTGTTTCAGATCGAGGCCCTGCATCGGTTCCTGATGGAGGATCTCACTCTGGAATGTTAACTATCCTTTCACCTCCAGAGATGTTGCCTGACTCTACGTTCCTGAGCCCAGGTGGGTGTGCGTATTACTGGACAACAGGCAGCAGTTCCTGGTTGTGAGTGGAGACCAGTACATTGTGGCCCTTTGTGTTACCTATGGATGTTAAAGGAATATTTAAGTGCTTTCTTCTAACCTGTGGCTTGAGGAGATGATGGATAATATAATTCTAACTGTTTTAGTTGCATTGAAAATAAAACCTGTATTTCTCTTAATTTTTTCTTGTACTTTTTGACTGGGATGTACAACTCTTCTGAGCTGGTTGCATTGATATTCTAGTCAAATAATGAAATGTGCAGTTGTAAGTTTAAATATAACATCTTATTGTGTTGTTTCAGGGTCATGCTGTTGGACTAGTGAAAAATCTGGCTTTAATGGCTTACATTTCTGTTGGGTCTCAGCCCTCACCCATTTTGGAGTTCTTGGAGGAGTGGAGTATGGAAAATCTTGAAGAAATTTCTCCTGCTGCTATTGCGGAGTAAGTGAGGGTAACAGATTGTCTTTTTTATTAAGAGGTCCAATGTGGAATAGGCCCTTGTGTACTGTTTGAGCTGAGCCACTTCAGCAAACCCCGATTTAACCCTAGCTTAATAACGGGTCAGTTTACAGTGATGAATTAACCTACTAACCAGTACGTCTTTTGACAGTGGGAGAAAATAGGAGAAAACCCACATGTTCCATGGGGAGGACATACAGTCTCCTTACTAATGGCCTCGGAATTCAATTCCAAACGCCAATGACCTGAGCTATAATAGCATCACGCTACTGTGGCACCCATATATTTAGAAAAAATAACTGCAATAGTAACCATTAACTCTGAAGAATAGAAATGTAAATGTTTGCATAGCATTGTGTGAGGGCATGGTTAGCCTTGGAGTAACTTGATATCCTGCAATGATTCACATATGAATCAGCTCATGGACTTACAAAATATTTGCCTGAGGCATTAAATATATTTCTTAGAAGATGTTCTCCATTTTTATTTCCCTTAGTGCTACAAAGATTTTTGTCAATGGTTGTTGGGTTGGTATACATAAAGATCCTGACCAGTTGATGACTACGCTAAGGAAGCTTAGACGTCAGATGGACATCATTGTATCTGAGGTACTCCAAATATCTTTTTCTACTCAGAGATTAGATCTTTTACTTTAATTGTATCATGGAGGCTAATTACACCCTCATTCATAAAATCAAACCTGATACATCTCTTCATTGCTGGCGTGCTATCCAATTATTATAAAAGCAGTTTTATTCGGCATTAAGGTTGTCCATGTACCTAAAAGAGTTTGGAATAGGATATGGGAAAATATGCTTCACTGCTTCTTAATTAACCCATGTCATTCTCTTTTTGAAAACAAAAAAAAAAAATTGGGGATTAAATTTTAAAATTTGTTAAAACAGTTTATTTTTAAACTTGGAAATTTTTTCTACATCCATTCACAACAATTTCATGGTACTGGACTAGACTGGTAGAATCTCATGTAACATTTAAAATCATAGATGATTTTTTCCAGTGGCTTCCATTACAGAAAACTTGAATCACAAGCTCGCTTTGCAGCTGTAATAGAATCATATGATGCTAGAGCACAGAAACAGGCCCTTCAGCCCATCTAGTCTGTAACTAAACTTTATTGACCAACCTCCCATGGGGCTTCTCTACCTCCTACCTGATGGTAACAACGAGAAAGGGGTATGCCCTGAGTGTAGGGGGTCCTTGATAATGCACACTGCCTTTCTGAGACACCGCTCCTTGAAGCTGTCTTGGGTACTTTGAAGGCTTGTACCCAAGATGGAGCTGACTAAATTTACAACCCTCTGCAGCTTCTTTCGGCCCTGTGCAGTAGCCCCTCACCCTCCATACCAGATAGTGATGCAGCCTGTCACAATGCTCTCCACAGTACATCTGAAGAAGTTTTTGAGCATTTTTGTTGACATACCAAATCTCTTCAAACTCCTAATGAAGTATAGTCGTTGTGTTGTCTTCTCTATAGCTGCATCTACATGTTGGGACCAGGTTAGGTTTTCAAAGATCTTGACACCCAGGATTTTGAAACTGCTCATTCTCTCCACTTCTGATCCCTCTATGAGGATTGGATGTGTTCCTACGTCTTACCCTTCCTGAAGTCCACAATCAGCTCCTTCGTCTACTGACGTTGAGTGCAAGGTTGTTGCTGTGACACCACTCCACTAGTTTGTATATGTTGCTCCTGTATGCCCTCTCATCTCCATCTGAGATTCTACCAACACTGGTTGTATCATCAGCAAATTTGTAGATGGTATTTGAGCTAAGCCTAGCATGGTCATGGGTGTAGAGAGAGTAGAGCAGTGGGCTAAGCACACACCCCAGAAGTGCGTCAGTGTTGATAGTATGTAGGCTTAACAGCATCTTTGTTCACAATCACTCTTCCATCCTTTCTGGCACTCTTGTTCTCATCTCCCTGCAACTTTAGTCCCCAGTAGTAAACCTTCCCACTAGGATATGTTCTTCTTCCCCCCCCCCCCCCCACCCCCAAATTCAGGTGAAAACTGTTTTTCTGTACAGGTCCCATCTTCACTGGAAGAGAACCCAATGATCTCAAAATCTGAAGCCCTTCCTCCTGCACCAACTCCTCAGCCAGTTGTTGAACTGTATGATCTTCCTATTACTGACCTCACTAAAACATGGCACAGGTAGCAATCATGAGATCACAACACTGGAGGTCCTGTCCTTTAACTTAGCACCTAACTCCCTGAACTCACTTTGCAGAACCTCATCACCCCTCTCACCCATGTCAATGGTTCTGATGCAGATCACAGTCTCTGGCTGCTCACTCTCCCACTTAAGAAAGCTGTGAACTCTGTCTGAGATGTCCCTGACTCAAGAATCTCCTTCTTATCCACAGAACCTCATTTCTGTTCCCTAACCAATGAATCCCCTATCACTACAGCTCTCCCTTTGCCTCCCTTCCCTTCTGAGCCACAGACCCAGACTCCGTGCCAGAGACATGCTTGCTGATACTTCTCCCTGGAAGGACCTGCCCCCCCCCCCCCCACCAACATTATGTAAAGTGGTTTACTTATTTTTGAGGGGAATGGCCACAGGGATACCCTGCACTGGCTGCCTATTTCCTTTCCCTTTCCTGACAATTACCCAGGTACCTGCGTCCTACAGCTTAGGGGTGACTACCTCCTTGTGGCTCCTGTCTATCACCTTCTCATCCTCCTATAAGCTGAAGGTTATTGAGCAGCAGCTCCAGTTCATTAATATGTTCTCTAAGGAGCTGCAGTTTGGCGCACTTGATGCAGATGTAGTTATCAGGGAGACTCCCAAAGTTCCCACGTCTCGCACAAGGAGCATACAACTAACTGGACCCATTTTCAACCCACTAGTTATATACTGACAGAAAAAAAAACTTACTGGAAGCTCACTTAGAGCCTACGTCTATTTTGCCCAAGTCTGTTGAGCCAAAGCCGGACCACTCTTAACACTGCCCCACTCCAAAAGTTGTCGCTCTGCTTACACCCCCTTCTTGGCTCAAACAATAATTCACTGCTGCTGAAAAGTTTGTAAATGGTTCCCACCCTGCAAGATGTCACTCTTGCTACTTCAAACAGTGGCTCACTCCCAATGAAAGATTTGATTATTAATTTAAGATTCTTTAGTTGTCCTTTCATGAAGATAAATATTTTCTTTCTGATTTTTTTTGCCAATTTACTTCCTGTCTGTTGGTCTCAAGAATTGAATAAGAAAGTAGTCTGTACTCGTACCACCTTGGAATCCTCCTGATGAAGGATCTCAGCCTGAAACATCAACTGTATTCTTTTCCATAGGTACAACCTGGCCTGCTGAGTTCCTCCAGCATTTTGTGTGTGTACCTTCGGATAATTGCCGGATTTCAGACAAATTAATTTACCAGTGACGAAATTCCAGATGAAGCCTTTTCTGAGCTTGTCTCTATTCCCAGTGATATGGAGATGTTGTATGCATTATCCTTGCTGAAGAACAAGCTTTTTATTGCTCAAAATTGTCATGTCAACATTCTCACATCTTTATTGGTAGAGTTTAAATCAAATGCAGTTTCTAATGTTAGTGTACTTTCCCTTTTAGTTTTTGCACCTGATGCTTTTAATTTGCAATGAATAAATGTTTCTAGTCTCTTACCTGACCTTTGTTATCCTGTCCTTTCTCCATATTTCCATTTTATCTAAGTTTTCCTAGCTCCTTTTTTGACCATAGACATATCTAGGTTACCCTTGTTACTTAGAGTTATATATTAAAATAGTCTGGAGCTTACAAAGCTGCACACAAGCAAAGGTGACGCACAAGGATGAAATATAGGCAAAAAGAGAGAAGAAAAACATTGCACAAAAGATGCTGTGGAAGTGATCTTTTGTGTGATGCTATAAACTTGTGCATGAAAACAAATGATATATAATGAGAATGTGATTTAATAGAAACACTTAGAAGATTGTGAGATTTTGTTTGCTAATTTACTAACAGAATTTTTCTTCTAAAGGTATCCATGGTGAGAGATATCCGCGAACGTGAAATTCGGATTTATACAGATGCAGGTAGAATTTGTCGCCCACTTTTGATTGTAGAGAAGCAAAAACTGCTGCTGAAGAAAAGGCACATTGATCAATTAAAAGAGCGAGAGTATAACAATTACAGGTATGTGATGAAAAGCATACAGCAATCCTAAGAAAGTACAAATGTCTTTTCTCTTCAAGTTTCTGCTTACCACTCTTTTTTAAAAAAAAACAATGAGTTTGGCCATATATATTGAATTAAACATGTAGTTTGTACAGTTAGCAGCTTCTGAATTTTTCCTTTGCAAGTCCGTTTAGCCTGTCTTTCTGTCCCCATTCTCAAGCATTTTACTTGGCTTTCCTTTGGGTGGCTCTAGTAACTCCTCCAAGTACCAATGTGATAGCAGGTTCCATATTTAAGTCATTCTGTTTGTAAAGATGTCCCACCTGAATTGTGCAATTCATTTTTTAGTGACTTTCATACCTTAAAACCCTTGATTTTTGGCCCTCTTCACCATGTAAATGTTTTTCCTACATCCAGTTTGCCAAGTACATAATTTGAAAAAAAAAGTTGGGTCGAAAAATAACTTATTTAGGAGTTCTCCAGAAGAATGCCAACTAAATATTATTATGCACCATACCCTGATGTCTGCGTTTGGTTTGTTTCTTGTAATCTAATGTATATTAGAATCTGCTGAGAGGCATTATCCTAAAAATCTTAAGACTGTACACTGTTAGATTCCATTTTTTTATGTGTAATCTTCAACTGTAAATCTGACTAGTATTTGCAGATTAATACCATTTTGGCTTTTGCTTGTGGCTTAGAGTAGAACACAGAACAAAGCAAGTAAATATTTTAAAAATGAATTATTAAAATCCTCCAGCAAGTTGGATTTCTATTGGTTTTGTTTAATTTAGTTTTTGGGGTTATAATTTGCCTCAAACTTGATGCAATAGAGTAGAGAGTATTCCTTTCTTGAAATCAGCTTGCCAACTTTAGAGAAAAAATATCTTTATTTGAATCTCTGAAAAGGTTTACTAATGCCCAAAGAACACTAAAGTTTGTGGTTCATATTCACAACTACTCTTTGTTCTCATGTTAAACTCATGTTCTCCATTTTTTATTTGCACAAGTTGTATTTTTTTGCACATTGGTTGTTCATCAGTCTTATGCAAAGTTATTTGTGAAATTCTGTTGTGTTTTTTCCTGTAAATGGCTGCGGGAAAATAAATCTCAAGGGAGTATATGGCAATATATATGTACTTTGATAATAAATCAACTTTGAACTATCTATAGGACTTCGATCACAGATTCAAGTCTTGCTTTAGAGACATGACAAAAATCCAGATTGACACACCAATGCACTACTGACTCTGTAATACACTGCCAAAGCTGCCATCTTTTCTAGAAGAATTTGAACAGAATTTACTGTTAAATATTTATAAAAAGATCTTGCCTAAATAGCTATAGGACACATGGAAGATCTCCTTGTTACGCTGGCCAGTATGCTAATTATTGCCCCATCAATATACACTCAGTAGGCATTTTATTAGATACCTCCTGTTCATGGTCTTCTGCTGCTGTAGCCCATCCACTTCAAGGTTCAACATGTGCATTTAGAGATGTTCTTCTGCATAGACGCCTGTTAGCTTGAACCAGTCTGACAATTCTCTGACCTCCTTCATTAACAAGGTGGTTTTGCCCCCAGAACTACCTCTCACTGGCTGTTTCTTCTTTTTCATACCATTCTCTGTAACATCTAGAGGTTGCTGTATGTGAAAGTCCCAGGCCAGCAGTATCTGAGATATGCAGACCACCACATCTGGCACCAACAATCAAGCCATTGTCAAAATCATTTAGATCACATTTCTTCCCCATTCTGATGTTTGGTCTGAACAACAACTGAACCTCTTGATCATATCTGCTTGCTTTTCTGTATCGAGTTGCTGCCACATGATTGACTGATTAAATATTTGTGTTAAAGAGCAGGTGTACCTAATAAAGTGGCCACTGAGTGTACATCAGACATTGCTTCATACAAACAGCTGAAATTGATAAATTTGCATAAATGTTTCTACCTACACTATGGAAAGTTTCTTCCATATGTGTTATTATTTGATGGATTTATCACCTTCATATGGCAGTTGCTCTGCCCAAGTCTGCAAGAAGTTGCAGAGGGTTGTGAACACGGCCAAGTCCATTATGTAAATCAGCCTCCCCTCTATTTACTCTGTTTACACTTCCTGCTGCAAACATGGTCAAATACACTTCCAACCCTACTCATTTTCTCTTCTCCCCCTCCTGTTGGGCAGAAGATATAAAAGCCTGAGAGCATAAGGCACCAGACTCAAGGACAGCTACTGTTAGCAGATTCTTGAAGGGATCCCTTGTGCATTAAAGTATGAATTCCTAATTTTTCAATCACTTTTGTCGTAGCTCTTGTCCTTTGTTTGTCTGTTTGCCTACATTGCACTGCACTTTCTCTGTAACTGCAGCACCACATTCTGCATTCTGTTTTCCTTTTACTGCATTGATATAATATGACATTTATGACACACAAGAGCTTGTATCTTGGTACATGTAAAGATATTAATAAACCCAATACTGGGTTGAATGTAATGACTAAGTTCATTTCCATCCTCAGTTGGCAGGATCTTGTGGCGAGTGGTGTGGTAGAATATATTGATACGTTAGAAGAGGAGACTGTGATGCTGGCCATGACTCCTGATGACTTGCAAGAAAAAGGTGTTGCATACTGTTCAACATATACACATTGTGAGATTCATCCATCCATGATTCTCGGTGTTTGTGCATCGATTATCCCATTCCCTGATCATAATCAGGTGAGTAAGACTAAACGTATCCAAGATGAGTTTAAGAGTAAACTCTCGAAAGATCTAATAAATATCACAGGGATTCAGTTTCATCCAGAGAAAGTTGTCATTATTTTTGAGTTAATGTAACAACATTTCAGTGGTAGCAAAGGATAGAACATTGGACAGTACAGTAGAAGCATTTTAACTCACCATGTTGTGCCAAACTTTTAACGTACTCAAGTTCAATCTAACCCTTCCCTGCTACATAGCCCTCCAATTTTAATTCATCCATGCATCTGTCTAAGATTCTCTTAAATTCCCTAACATATCTGCCTCTACCAGCACCTCTGGCAGCACATTCCATGCACCCACCACTGTGTGTGTGTGTGTGTGGAAAAAAATACCTCTGAGATACGCACGCACGCACGCACACTCACTCACTCACTCCTCCAGGCACCTTAAAATTATGCCTCCTTGTATTAGCCATTTATGCCTGGAAAAAGTCGGGGGGCATGGGAATCAGGAAACTTGGATGCATGGATTCAGAATTGCCTCGTCCGCAGAAGGCATCTTCTGCATAATAGTAGACTGAGCATATTCTGCCCAGAGGGTGCTGACCAGTGGTGTCCACAGGGAAATTACTAGGGAAAAGTTTGGCTGTCCACTCTACGCATGCCTCTTATCATCATGTACACCTCTATCAAGTTATATTTCATCTTCATTTCAAAGAGAAAATCTGTAGCTTGCTCAACCTATTCTCAAAAGATATACTCTCTTAATTCTATTAGCATCCTGGTAAATCTCCTGTGCACCTTCTCCAAAGCTTCCACATCCTTCCTATAATGAACACAACATTCCAAGTGTGGTCTAACTAGAGTTGTATAGAGCTGCAACATTCCCTCATGTTTCTTAAACTCAATTCCCTTCCCCCCCCCCCCCCCCCAACTGAAGCAGGCCAACACACCACAAGCTGATTTAAATATTCTATCAACTTGCATGGGAACTTTGAGATGTCTGTGGACGTAGACCCCAAGATTTTTCTGTTCCTCCACTACTGAGAATCCTGATACTAAACCAGTACTTTGTCATCAAGTTCGACCTTCCAAAGTGTATCACTTCACACTTTTCCGACTGAACTCAACTGCTCCTTCTCAGCCGAGCTCTGCACCCAATCAGTGACCCATTGTAATCTACTACAATCTTCTATACTACCCACAACACCACCAAACTTCGTGTCACCTGCACCTTGCCAACCCACCCTTCTACTTCCTCATCCAAATCATTGATAAAAACACAAATAACATGGGTCCCAGAATACATTCTTATGGAATACCACTAGTCAGCACCCTCCGGTCAGAATACGCTCAATCTACTACCACCCTCAGCCTTCAGTGCAAAAGGCAATCACCTGGATCTCATGCTTCCTGACATTCTGAATGGCTGCCATGGGAAACTTTGAATGCCACTTACATCACATCCACTCACTACTTTGTCAGTTTGTTTTGTCACTTCCTCAAAGAAGTGACCTGCCACTCACAAAGCCATGCAGACTATCCCTAACAGACTATGCTTCTCCAGGTGATCATAAATCCTGTCTCTGAGAATCCTCTCCAATAGTTTGCCCACCACTGAAATAAGAAAAGACACCAAGATTGCCATGTACAAGCGAAAATTACTTTAAGCTCTTGATGTGTCTTATCTGGCATCTGTTACCTCTGGAATCAACTTTTCAATAGATTTACTCACTTTCTTTAGTAATTCGCTTTCAATTCAGTTTAGTTTTGGGATAACAAATTCTGCCTGTTCTTCATAACTCACTAATCAAAATTTTCTTTTGGCTCTTGAAAACTTCGTTGTAATTTGTTGTATTACTACTTTGTCCTGGTTCCAATAAAGGAGGTTAAGCTTTCCCATAGCAAGCTTATTGAAATCTGTTAAAAACATGACACAACGATCAGTTTTGCTTTCTCTGAAAGTTCTCATTGTTTCTAGGCCTGTGTTCTTGGATATTAAAATTGGTAGAGAATCTCTGCGTATTGAGGAATGCAGTGTGAACTTCAAGATTAAAGATTTTTCATTTTAATGATCCATTTACCTACCATTTCCTTGTATCAGTATTAAATTGGAATAGAAGGCAGAACAGCAATAGCTGGAGTTTCAGGGAGATACTCAGAAGTAATCTAAAGGGAGGATGAAACCACTATGGCTGACAAGGGAAGTCAAAGGCAGCATAAAAACAATAGTGAGGACATTTAATATAGCAAAAAATAGTGGGAAGCTAGAGGATTGGGAAACTTTGAAAATCCACAGTGGGCAACTAAAAAGCAATAAGGAGAGAAAAGGTGTAATATGAAGATAAGAAAGCCAATAATATAAAGGAAAATACCAAAAGTTTTCAGATATATAAAGAGGAAGTGAGAATGGATATTGAGCCACTGGAAAATGATGCTGGAGAGGGGTAATTGAGTACAAAGAAATACTGGATGGATTTAAGTTTTTTGCTTCAGTGTTCATTCTGGAGGACACTAGCAGTATGCCAGAAATTTGAGAGTATAGAAGGAAGAAGTCAGTGCAGTTGCTTTTGCTAAGGAAAAGGTGCTTGGAAAGCTGAAAGATTTGAAGGTAGATAAATATTCTGGACCAGATGGACTACAGTCCAGGGTTTAGAAAGAGCTGAAGAGATTGTGGAAGCATTGGTAATGATCTTTCAAGAATGATTCTGGAAAATTGCAAATGTCATTCCATTCTTTAAGAAGGGATGGAGGCAAAAAGTAAGGAAATTATATACCTGATTTTAGTGGTTGGGAAGATGTTGGAGTCCATTATTATGTATGACGTTTCAGGTACTTGGAGGCATATGATAAAATATGTCAAAGTCAACATAGTTTCCTTAAGGGGAAATCTTGCTTGACAAATCTGTAGGAATTCATGATAGACAAACCAGAGTCAATGGATGTTTACTTAGATTTTCAGAATTTTTTTGACGAAGTGCTGATTGTGAGGCTACTTAACAAGATAAGAACTCAGGACATACAAAAGATACTGGTATGGATAGAAGATTGGCTATCTGGCAGGAGGTAAAGAGTAGGAATAAAGGGGACCTTTTCTGGTTGGCTGCTGGCGACATGGTGTTCTGCAGGGGTTGCTGTTGGGACTGCTTCTTTTCAAGTTATGTCAGTGATCTGGATGACAAAATTGATGACTTTGTGGCCATGTTTGTCGACAATATGAAGATAGATGGAGGGATGGGTAGAGCTGAAGAAGCAGAGGCTGCAGAAGGACAGACAGCTTAGAAGAATGGTCAAAGAAGTGGCAGATGGAATAGTGTCAGGAATGTATGGTCATGCACTTTAGTAGAAGAAATAAGACACTGACTATTTTCTAGACAGGGAGAAAATTCAGAAATCTGAGGTGCAAAGGCACTTGGAAGTCCTCATGCAGAATTTCCCGAAGGTTGACTTGCAAGTTGAGTTGGTAGTAAGGAAAGCAAAAGGAATGTTAGCATTCATTTCAAGAGGATTAGAATATTAAAAATAAGGATGTGATCCTGAGGCTTTATCAGGTATTTTTGAGACCGCACTTGGAATATTGTGAGCAGTTTTTGGGCCCCTTATCTAAGAAAAGACATGCCGGGATTGTAGAGGGTTCAGAGGAGATTCACAAGAATGTTTCCAGGAGCGTTTGATAGCTCTGGCTGGGCCTGTACTCGCTGGAGTTTAGAAGAATGATGGGGGATCTCATTGAAACGCATCGAATATTGAAAGGCTTGCATGCGCACAGTCATTTTCCTAGGATTGTTGAACCAAGAAATACAGAGGACATAGGCTTAGGGTAAGAGAGAAGAGATTTAATATAAACCTGAGGGGTAACTATTTCACACAGAGGATGATCCTAATATAGAAGGAGCTACCAGAAGTGGTTGAGGAAGATGCATTAACAACATTTCAAAAGCACTTGGACAGGGACATGGATAGGAAAGGCGTAGCGGAATAGCGGCTAAACACTGTTAGGAGACATTCTTTAAGAATTTTGATCAGCATGGGCCAGTAGGACCAAGGAGCCTATTTCTGAGCTCTATGATTCTTATTTGCACACTTTGACCACTGGGTGGCACCAAAGGAATGTCTGTTCAAATCTGTGCCAATGTTTGTATTGTATAATGCATGATTTGTCAGGGGTGGGAGGGGGATATAGCTGTCTGTGATTTTCTTGGCTCTTTTTATCAACCTTTTAAACAGGTCCCCTGATCTGAAATTGTTGTGGCTGCCCATGAGACAGTCCAATTTCTGAACCTACCAACTAAGAATTGCGCAGGTGGCTTTGGACATCAAGAACCAGACATTCCAGGCATCATCTTTCTTCTTTTCAATATATGATAACTAAATATTAAACCTTTTTGACTATTCTTAGTTTTTCGGTCTGCAAATTTATTTTCTTCCCTCCCAACTATACTGAGATGATGTAACATAGGGTTTACTTTTCAGAGCACTATGCAGTGAAACTATTTAAGTATATATACGTGTTTTCAGATTCACTACCCTTTCGAGCCAACTCCCCCTCTCCTGCAAATTATCACTCCTATTTGCTGCTGATCAGACATTGCACCTTCCTATTGAGATTGTTATCCACCAATTCAGGTGCAATATTTGTTTTCCTCCTGTCCCCTTCATGTGTTACTAGTAATTTAACAACTTTTGATTTGAGAGAAGAAACATCATTGATTATCATAAAGGGTCTTTGTTTTATCAGTTCTAGTTGCATTATCATACCCGTGGGGAGGTGTAGGGAAATTTTAATTATATGTTCTATGAAACTAATGCTGAAAGTAACAATTTATTTGAAGGTGGATTTACTGTCTTGCTGTCTTTTCCATCTATTATTCTAGTCTCCCAGAAATACGTATCAATCTGCTATGGGTAAACAAGCTATGGGAGTTTATATTACCAACTTCCATGTGCGAATGGACACCCTGGCACATGTGCTGTACTATCCACAGAAACCACTCGTTACAACACGTTCCATGGAGTACCTGCGATTCAGAGAGCTACCAGCTGGTGAGTGACTGATAAAATTTAAAAAAAACTAGATGTTACAAGTACATGGAATCAGTGTAGATGCCATTGTTGAAGTAAAGCCCAATCTCTTTATTGTGTTAACCCTGATCATACGTTTGAATGCCATTTAAGAAGTTACAGAAGTAGAAATTATGTATTTGAAGTGCTTTGGTGTTCATTTTAATCTTTTCACTGTGAAGCTTATTTTGAAAGCAGTTATCTTTACTCATAACTATAGGGCAACGTTACAATTTAAACCTAACACTTTAAGTTTGCAATTCACTTTCCATTATAAATGCAAGAGATTCTTCAGATGCTGGAAATCTGAGCAATACACACAGTGTTGGAGGAACTCAGCAAGTCAGGTAGCATCTGTAAGGCAATAAACAGTCAATGTTTTGATTGTTCATCAGGATTGGAAGGGAAGGTGGCGGGGGTGGGGGGAGCTGTATAAGCTGTCAAGTGATAGGTAATAAGATCAGCTGAGGAAAAGTGGTGGGGTGAGGGGTGGGGGAGGAGTAAGAAACTGGAAAGTTAGTGCAAAAGGTAAAGGGCTGAAGGAGAAATCTAATAGGAAAGGACAGTGGACCATGGAAGAAAGGGAAGGAGGAGAGGAACCAGAGGCAAGTGATGGGCAGGCAAAGGGAAGGGAAGAGAAGAGGTAAAAAGGGAACCAGAATGGTGAATGAAATAAGAGAAAAGCAGGGAGGGGGGCGTAACTACCAGTTCACTCTACCCATCACCTCCCAGCTTTTTACTTCATCTTCTCCTCCCCATCTACCCACCTAATTTCTGGTCTGAAATGTCAACTGTTTGTTCCCCTCCATAGATGCTGCCTTGACTTGTCTAGTTCTTCCAGCATTTTGTGTGTGGTTCATTTTCTATTACCTGTGTTTTGTGAACGTAACACCACAGTATAAATACTGAGCTTGTCAGCTTTCACAAATACCTTAATACTGTATCCAGAAATGATCTGGACATTATTATGAACCTTGTGGAAATGTTCACATTGTTCTGCTTTTAGGTATAAACTCTATAGTAGCAATTGCTTCGTATACTGGTTATAACCAAGAAGATTCTGTCATCATGAATCGGTCTGCGGTGGACAGGGGTTATTTCAGGTTTGTTTAACTTGTTTATGCCTTCAGTACTTTAAATGTATGTAAGCTGCTATTTTTCCATGTAACCAAATTTGTGTTTGTTAGGTCTGTGTTCTACCGTTCATATAAAGAGCAGGAATCGAAAAAGGGTTTTGATCAGGAAGAGGTATTTGAGAGGCCTACACGGGAAACTTGCCAGGGTGAGTCAGAATTTGTTTTTACCTTGTTGATTGAGATCTGAATTGTAAAATGTTGCCTGTGCACATTTTAATGTTTGAGTTTGTCTTGTGGACTGGATTAACACTCCATTGAGATTGAGATAATAAGTACTCTTTTCTCCAATAAAAGTAAAGGTTAAGCTGGACTCTTACAGTTTTCCAGGAAAATCTTCTCTTTACTCTGAAGCATTTACACCTTATTGTAGTCTTGTCATTTTTGGTCACATCTCAAAGCCCAGAATGCGTGTGTGAACCTTGAAGTACCAAAGTGTTATATTTCAGTCCAGATCTGTCCTAACTTATATGTGTATGAATTTGCAGTTCAAACAGAGTTGACCTGTTAGTGGAACACCTGTTGAGGGCACATGAAGTTTAACTGAACAAATGGACAGACCTATCATGTATTTAATATTTTCCTAGTTTGCAGCAATTGGATATAGCTTGTCCCATATAAGACAAAAGCATTTTGTATGACCCCTTGTACAAAAATTTTATCACTTCTGATCAAAAATATATTCATTAGTAAATTTACGAATGTATTAGTTTTATTTAATGTAAGTTTCATTACTGAAACTGCTGCAGAAAATGAAGTCAAATGTTATGCGAGTGTGGGTATTAAAAAAACAATTCCTGACATGTTAGTCAGTTTCAACTAAAATAGATTCAGTGACAGCTATTTTTCTTGTTGCTTTGTGTCTTTGGTGTAGGTATGAGGCATGCTATTTATGAGAAGTTGGATGAAGATGGATTAATAGCACCTGGTGTGCGGGTTTCAGGCGATGATGTAATCATTGGCAAAACTGTAACTCTGCCAGAAAATGAAGATGAGCTTGAGAGCACGAATCGGCGGTACACAAAGCGAGATTGCAGCACCTTCCTGCGGACAAGTGAGACTGGTATTGTGGACCAGGTCATGGTAACACTAAACCAAGAGGGATACAAATTTTGCAAAATTAGGGTAACTTTTTATTTTTATTATAGTTTTAATTTCTTTATTCAAACACCAAAATCATCAATATGTCATCCCTTCACAATATTTTTACAAAATGAAGTAAGAATGCATTTTGGCAATAAGAGTTGCAGAGATTTTCCCTGACATACACAGAAAACTGTTGGTGCATGTTTTAGTGGAATTTTTTTTCAAGGCAAAACAGTTTTAATACTGAGGAGATTATTAGAAGATTTGCAGATCATTGCTTAAAAATTGAATGGATAGTTAGGTTTATCCTTCAACTTAGAATAGGGATTGTATAGCACAAAATTTGTCACTTTTTTGATTATCCTGCCATCTGTTTCGGAAGCTTGCTGTCCTATGATTATTAGGAGGAACCCAACCTGCTGAAATAGCCATAGCAATCAATTAATTAGATTAATGGATGTCAGTATTGCTGTCAAACAGCATGTAGCCACTTGCTGATACTCAGTTTGGGTTTGGTTGGGTTCACTGCTCATTTGCAACTTTGGATCAAACATGAATTAAAACAGACTACTAAAGGGGAAAATGACTGCTTGTGACTGCACATTATACTCAAGTTAAAACGTAACCCTGGAGCCCTGGTCAAACTTAAATTATTAGCGAATGAAAGTCAACAAACTGCTGATACTGACAATCTGAAATAAAAGTGAAACACTCAGATGATTGAGCAGCATCTGTGGAAAAACAAAACATTTCAGATCAAAGACTGTCATCTATTGAGTCTACCACATGAAATGTCAGATCTGCGTCTTTTTCCATAGATACTGCCTTACTTAGTGTGTCCGGCATTTCGGGGTTTTATTTAATTTCAGTGACTGGACATTGGGAACTTATAAGATGAAAATAACTACTGCTCATGGGCACCAGTTGTATGTGAGATTATGTTTATAGTCCCTTTGGTTCCCTGAGTCATGGACTCAACTTGAGTTTTTCAACAGCATTCTTTCTTTACAAAGGTTGTCCTGTTTACAGACGATTGAGGTATTACCTCCTTTTGTAATTCTTCACATTCATGTCCCTTCTGTTTGAGCTAGTAAGTTGTATGTAACATTGCATCGTACAATTGCTCAAAAATAGTGACAACCAACAAGAGGTAGTTTAACCTTCTCTTGACAATTGTTAACATTATAACCTTCAGCAGCAGTTTTCTGGGAATTAGTAGGCTAACCTTCAATATGATTTGGCTATTGATGGACAGGCAAGAATCAAAAACTAAATACTGTATCTCCTTGGTGTATGAATATTACATAAAGAAAAATTTAAAAAATCTACAAAACAGCCATATGCTGCAGCAGTAGCCAGTTGTTGTCAAATCTCCCAAATTTATAATAACCTTTAAGAACACAAAGACACTAGATTTATGGGAACTCTATCTCCCATGTGTTTTGCATGTAAAGCACTATTCTAGCTTGGATGCCACTCATCTATTGATGAGTTTAGACTTTCCCATCTAAAGAAATGGTTGGAGCATTTTCATTATGATTCAAATTGATTGCCTACTTTCAGCCTCTCAAAATGTGTTTAAAATATGCCATATTCCCACCATACTGGAGTTCAAAATTCAAGATTGCTTAATGTCATTTCCTATACTCAAGTGTAAGGAGATCAAATAATTGTTACTCTGGATCTGATGCAGCACAGAAAAAACCACAAAAGATAAAGAACACTGATAATAAAAAAAAAACAATGTATATAAGTAGATTGATTGTATGTCCATAATATGACGCTGGGCTGTACATAAGGGGACAGGCAGGAAATACAGTAGTGGTTAAGTTAGTGGACAACCATGCAGCTTCGGGAAAGTAACAGTTTGTGAATCTGGTGGTCCTGGTATGGATGAAACATATCCTCATTCCTGAGGGGATTGGGACAAACAGTCCATGAGCAGCGTATGTGGAATCCTTTGTGATGTTACTGGCCCTTTTCCAGCACCTTTCCGTATGTATGTATTGATGGCAGGTTGGCTGGTGCCAGTGATGCATTAGGCAGTTTTGACTACATGTTGCAGAGCCTTCCTGTCCATCACAGTGCATTTTCTGTACCAAGCAGTGATGCAGCTTGTTAAGGGTGCTCTCTACTGCACATCTGTAGAATAACATGAGAATGGATGTGCAAAGTCCAGCTCTCTTCAGCCTCCTCCTAAAGCAGAGGGGTTGGTGGGCTTTCTTGACTTTGGAACCATGAATGGTTATGTATGACATGGTCTCCCAGGAATTTGAAACAGCTTGCAGTTTCCACTGCTGTGCCATCAATGTAAAGGGGGGGGGGGGGGGGAGTTAGTTCTCCTGAAGTTGATAACCATCTCCTTTGTCTTGTTTATATTGAGGAAGAGGTTATTCGCCTAGCACCGAGTGTGTGTGTGTGTGTATATACACACACACACACACACACTTTGCAAGGCTGAAATTGGATCAGTACATCAATGCAGCAATTTTAGTTTGTACGCCATTGATATAATTTGTGCAGGTGTAACTTTCATAACCCTTCTATTGAGGCCCAAAAGCTGGAATAAAAAAATTCAAATGAAAATTATATCACTTTTCACTTAATTAGGAATGTTTAATCCACATGCTCTTTGTGTGCAGGTGAGATCTGTCCGAATTCCGCAAATTGGAGATAAGTTTGCCAGTCGCCATGGTCAGAAGGGTACATGTGGTATCCAGTACAGACAAGAGGTGAGATGTTCTTGCATTATGGATTCAAAACATTGATTTGAAATTGTGGACAAATAGCTGAATATCAAAATTTGAACTACACACCCTGGAATTCTTAAAATAAAAGCAGAAAATGGAGGAACTGTTTAACAAGCCAGGCAAAAAATAAAAGGGGATAGTGACTGAATTCCTGTTTTAGAATAAAATTTGCTATTTTTCATGGTTCATAAAAAGGCTTAAATAAGTTTCATCTACTTTTTGACCTCCTGGCAAGTAACAACCTTATTACCCATAGCTTGCATATTTACTTGTATAATGGCCATATTTTGGGCAAGAGGATGCTGATGGCTGTTTGCCATGTGCTCATTAGCACATTCTGTTTGGGTTTCCATGACAAAGAAACAGCGCATGGAAGACAGAAATGTGGTGGCCATCCTGTTGCTCTGCAGTTAACCTTGTGGTTCTGTGTAGAAGTTTTCAGTGCATTGCTGAGTCGTGCGGCCTGATGCAGCTTGCTTCAGGCCTTCCAGTTTTACAACAATCATAACTGCATCTTGAATGGCTGACCATCAGAAGTTAGGGGTTTTCTTGGTTTAATTTTATTATTTCTATGTGTGGCTGTTGTAAATTAATAGTTCTTTCATGTTTTCAATGGATTTATAATATCTATAAATTCATTTTAAAACAACCATTTCCAGATGTATGTGACTATCAGACAAGGGAACAGTTTAAAGGGCCTTCTGATGGTACAGACCTTAAACGCCTCAAGAAATTCCCTCCATTAACCTACCGGCATCTCTGACTCTGCTTGATTAAGATGATTGTTAATATATTCGTGGAAAATCTTTTAGATCCTTTGCTTTAATATATCCTTTTGTAGCATTATGTTAATTGTTTGGTATCCCTCTGATGAAGCATCTATAGTAAAGGCACTACAAAATACAATTTGTTGGAAATAACAATTTTTAAAACAAATAGGTGTTACCTACATAGTTTTTATCCTTTTTGCTCACCATTAACTTTAATTCTTTGGTTATTTTTGCTTCGTAGGACATGCCATTCACATGCGAAGGTATCACCCCAGATATTATTATCAATCCACATGCCATTCCATCTCGAATGACAATTGGTCACTTGATTGAGTGTCTGCAAGGGAAGGTTTGTTTAAAGTCAATCAGAAATTAACTTTATGTAATTATAATTTGATTGTATCCTCATTCTTTTGTTATACTTCCAGGTATCAGCAAATAAGGGTGAAATTGGTGATGCAACACCTTTTAACGATGCTGTTAACGTACAGAAGATTTCAAACTTGCTATCGGACTATGGGTATCACCTCCGAGGCAATGAGGTAATTTTTCCTGTGTGTATATGTGTATGCACACAGAAAAGAATTTATTCAGTTTGGCACGGCTTTTTAATAAGAGTGACAGAGCACTCTTCTCGCAGCTTGAATATCGTTAGATGTATTTCCTTTTCTTTCAGTTTCCAAGTAAACATTAAATACTTTGACACTTAACTGAACAGAGATATCTCCAAGAAATTAGCCTTTTTTTATTTGAAGAGGAAAATCTTGGAATCATCTAAATGAGTATTTCCTCTTTCCTTTTTCTACATTGTGGGCTCTTAATGAAGTATCCATGAAAAGTATAATTCAAAAATTGAATGGAAATCTTTTGATTCATTTCAATACATTCCAAACAAATGAAACAGTACAAATGAAGTCAACAAAAAGAATAAATTTGTCTGTGCCACCTTTAGAATAAATCATCCCAAAGTGCACTCAAAAACAAAAGTAGTTTTAAGTTTTTGGCATGATTTTCTGGACTGCTATTCATGTGCATTTAATCATTTGATATTAGCATATAGGTCCCAGAAGTTAACTGATATTATACAGAAAGGATTTTTTGCAAGCTATTAGACCATAAGGTAACAGCAGAATTAGGCCGTTCAATCCATTGAGTCTGCTCCACCATTCAATCATGGCTGATTTCTGTTTTTCAACTCTATTCTTGCACCTACTCTCTTTACCCTTTAACTCCCTGACCAATGAAGGACCTATCAGTCTCTGTCTTAAATGTACCCTTACAATGCAAATAAAATGACATCCACAGCACTCTGTGGCAGTGAATTCCTCAGATTCATCACTCTGAAGAAATTCTTAGTAACCTCAGTTCTAAAGGGATGTCGATTTATTCTGAGGCTGTATTCTTGAGATTGGACCCTAGATCCAGGTTAGGATGTATAATTGCTTTTTTTGCATAAAAGCAAACAATTAATGATATGTTCCCTCTCATTTTAGGTTTTGTACAATGGATTCACAGGACGTAAGCTCACATCACAGATCTTTATTGGTCCTACTTACTATCAGCGCTTGAAACATATGGTAGATGACAAAATTCATTCCCGTGCAAGAGGACCTGTTCAGATCCTTAATAGGCAACCTATGGAAGGTAGATCTCGGTAAGCTGAAATTTAGCTAATATTTTCCAATTTTTGAATCTGACAATTTTGAGCAATTTTCAAATATAGTGCAATGAACTGGAATTGATTTATAGAGCTTAAGGTAAAGGAATCTTTAGGGGAGAGTGATCATAATATAGAAACATAGAAAATAGGTGCAGGAGTAGGCCATTCGGCCCTTTGAGCCTGCACTGCCATTTATTATGATCATGACTGATCATCCAACTCAGAACACCGCCCCAGCCTTCCCTCCATACCCCCTGACCCCCATAGCCACAAGGGCCATATCTAACTCCCTCTTAAATATAGCCAATGAACTGGCCTCAACTGTTTCCTGTGGCGGAGAATTCCACAGATTCACCACTCTCTGTGTGAAGAAGTTTTTCCTAATCTCGGTCCTAAAAGGCTTCCCCTCTATCCTCAAACTGTGACCCCTCATTCTGGACTTCCCCAACATCGGGAACAATCTTCCTACATCTAGCCTGTCCAATCCCTTTAGGATCTTATACGTTTCAATCAGATCCCCCCTCAATCTTCTAAATTCCAATGAGTACAAGCCCAGTTCATCCATTCTTTCTTCATATGAAAGTCCTGCCATCCCAGGAATCAATCTGGTGAACCTTCTCTGTACTCCCTCTATGGCAAGGATGTCTTTTCTCAGATTAGGGGACCAAAACTGCACACAATACTCCAGGTGCGGTCTCACCAAGGCCTTGTACAACTGCAGTAGTACCTCCCTGCTCCTGTACTCAAATCCTCTCGCTATAAATGCTAGCATACCATTCGCCTTTTTCCACCGCCTGCTGTACCTGCATGCCCACTTTCAATGACTGGTGTATAATGACACCCAGGTCACGTTGCACCTCCCCTTTTCCTAATCGGCCACCATTCAGATAATAATCTGTTTTCCTATTTTTGCCACCAAAGTGGATAACTTCACATTTATCCACATTAAATTGCATCTGCCATGAATATGTTGGCATTCACCTTGCACTTCAAGAGGGAGAAGCTAAAGTCAGATGTTTCTGTATTACAGTGGTGTAAAGGGAATTACAGAGGCATGAGAGGAGCTGCCCAAAGTAGATTGGAAGGGGGCACTAGCAGGGATGATGGCAGAACAGCAATGGCTGGAGTTTCTAGGAGCAATTCCAAAGGCGCAAGATAGATACATCCCAAAGAAGTAGTAGTATTCTGAAGGCAGGATAACGCAACTGTGGCTGATGAGGGAAGTCAAAGCCAAAGAGAGGGCATATAATAGAGCTCAAATTAGTGGGAAGTGAGAGGATTGGAATGCTTCTAAAAACCAATAGAAAGCAACTTAAAAAGTCATAAAGGGGGAAGGGATAGAATACGAAGTTAAGCTAGCCAATAATATTAAATAGGATACCATGAGTACTGCATGGTAGCGTAAGGGTTAGCACAATGCTTTACAGTATCAATGACTCTAGTTCAATTCCCATCACTGCTGTAAGGATTTCGTATGTTCTCCCTGTGACTGCGTGGGTTTCCTTTGGGTGCTCTGGTTTCCTCCCACAGTCCAAAGACTTAACTAGTTGGTAGGTTAATTGGTCGTTGTAAATTGTCCTATGATTAGGCTAGGATTAAATTGGTAGATTGCTGGGTGGCACAGCTCAATGGCCCATAAGGGCCTATTCTGCGCTGTATATCTGTGGAGTGTTGGAGGCTGAGGGGAGATCTGATAGTGGTTTATAAGGTTATGAGAGCATAGATAGAGTGGACAGAAAGTATCTGTTTCCCATGGTTAAAATGCCTAATACCAGAAGGCATGCATTGAAGGTGAGAGGGGTTAGGTTCAAGGAGGAAGTGAGGGACAAGTTTTTAACCCAGAGTCATGGATGCCTGGAATGTGCTATCTGGTATGGCAGTAGAGCAAATACATTAGAGGTTTTTAAGAAACGTTTCAACAGGCACATGGATATAAGGAAGATGGAGTGATTATGGACATGGTGTAGGTAGGAGGGATTAGTGTTTGGGTGTTTTTGATTTGCTTTTTTAGCTGTTCAGCACAACATTGTGGGCCAAGTGGCCTGTTCTTGTGCTGTATATACTCTTCTGTGTTCAATTAATAAATTAACAGTTTCTTCAGATAGGTAAGGAGTAAAAGAGGGGCGAGAGTAGATACCAAACAGCTGGAAAATGCTGCTGGAGAGTTAGTAATATGGGACAAGGAAATGGTGGATAAACTGAATAAGTATTTTGTATCATTGTTGACTGTGGAATCACTAGCAGTATGCCAGAAGTATGAGTGTGTCAGGTGGCAGAAGTGAGAGAAGTTGTCATTATTAGGGAGACTGTGCCTGGGAAACTGAAAAGTTTGAAGGTAATTAAGTCGCCTGGAGTCGATAGTTTACACCCCTGGGTTCTGAAAGAGGTGGCTGAAGATTATTTAGGTCATAAAGTGTTATGGGGAGAAGGCAGGAGATTGGGGCTGAGAGTGAAATGGATCAGCCATGATGAAATGGTGGAGCAGACTCGATGGGGCAAATGGCCTAATTCTACTCCTATCTTATGGTTTTATTCCAGTGTAATGCCACGTGGGCTATCTCCTGTTTGTTATCTTTTGGCTGCCAAGACCTTTCATTTCCAGTTTACATTATTTTGTTTTGTAATTATTCAATAATTGTTCAACCTGTGTGCAAATTCTTGAGCAAATTTTTGTAAACAGGTTTGCTGTGTTATTTTTTTTGTTTATGGGTCAGGATGTATCTAGTAAGGCCAGACTTATTACATAAGAATGGGATGAGGCAGATATCAGGATTCTGTTCAGTTCTTTCCTAAACTCAGGAATAACTGCTGGGATAGAGTTCAGAAAGACATCTGGCTTTAATTTATTAGCCTTTGCTCCTAGCAGTAAAATGTGATTTGATCTTCTTTTTCAGTGATGGTGGTCTGCGTTTTGGGGAGATGGAACGAGATTGTCAGATTGCTCATGGTGCAGCCCAGTTTTTGAGAGAGAGGCTATTTGAGGTTTCTGATCCATATCAGGTGCATGTATGCAATCTGTGTGGGCTCATGGCAATTGCCAATACTAGAACACACACTTACGAATGCAGAGGATGCCGTAACAAAACTCAGGTAGGTATGAAATTGTGGTTTTCTGTAGCATGGACATTTGGTAGATTTTAGCCACACAATTTCTAAGATATGATAGTTGTTCAGAGTAATGTGGGATATCTTTCTGATTTGTTGAGTAAGTATGCTATGTGTCTATACAGAATATGCAGCATATATGACGGCACAGTTGCAATTTTGGTTGAGGGTTCCCCTATACAAAAGACAGATTGTGGTTTCTGTATTTGAATTATTGCATTTCTATGTGCATGAACAGCCAGTGTCAGTATGTTGCATCTAATTGAGGAAAGCAGCTATGTGGGAATCTCTATAATAACAGTGCTGTCTTAAAGCTATTTTACACTTCCCTGCTATAGTTTCTAGATAACTGTGACCGTTTTAAATGATCTGCAGATTGTGAGTCAGGTAGATGAAGGATCACTCCACTCAGAAGTCTTTCTGTATCTGGCATAGTGTATCTTCTGGTGGTGCTTGAAGCCTAAAATAGGCCCATTGCAGGCGATTAGTTTGGCTTGGTGAATTATTTTAATTGTACTTTTCATCTCTGATCTTAATGGAAATATATTCAGTCTGAAATTGAAGTCTCCCCCCTTATTTTAAGATTCTGTACTGGGTATTTGAATAACCTCCATTCAATTCCAAGAGGTCAAGGGCCAAAAGTCTGAAACAGACCTGAATTGGTTCTGATGGCTTTCCTGACATGATTTCACCCCAGACAATCAAGAAAAGACATATTATTGAATATGGGACAAAACTGTATTATGGCTTTAGAACTGGAGAGTTCTGCTCAGAAATAACCACACTACGATCTAAGCTGCTAAGTGGTTACAATGGAGACATCTGCCCAAACATATAAAGCAAGTTACCAAGTTCTGTAAAAAGCAGCAAAATCCAATAATCGTATTTATAAACCCAATCAGCATACTGTTAGTTATTCAACAAAATGATGAAAGATGTTGTAACAAGTATTTTTTTTGCTAATAACCTGACCACCATTGCCCAGTTTGTCCAGAAAAAAAATTATCAATTCATTGGTCTGTATGTGGACCAAAAGTTCAATCTTCATAGCCCCATAAGCTCCATTTCAATACTTTATCCCTAGTCTTCCATTCACTATTTAAGCTGAAATTGGGAATGTTAGTAGTTCATGCCTATGTGCAGCAGGATATTGACTGGGGTTCCCAACCATTTTTATGCCATGAACCAATACCATTAAGCAAGAGGTCCATGGACCCCAGGTTGGTAGCCCCTGAATTCTAGACAATATTTAGTCATGGGATGATAGATGGTGAACATCATTTGTTCATGAGACTCACAGGCAGTGTCATAAATTTAAAACAGGAAATACTCAGCAGGTCTGGCAGGATCTGGGGAAAGAGAAAGCAAGTTAATGTTTTCAATTGAAGACCATTGTTAAGAGTGTTCAGACAGAAAAATCTTCAGTCTGATACATTAACTGTTCTTTGCACGGAGAGATGCTATCTGACCTCCTGAATTCCCTACATTTTCTGGTTTTATTTCAGATATCCAGCATCTTTTGTTTTGTTTTGGCTTCTCAACAATGTCAGTAACCAACAGAAGAGTCTTAACCACCTGTCCCTGGCACTCAATGGCATTACTCTGGCTGAGCCTCCATCTTCAACATTTTAGATGGAGGAGGTCACCAGTGATTAAAAGTTCAACTAGACCAGGGGTTCCCAGCCTGGGGTCTACACTGGATTAATGGTAGGGATCCATGGCATAAAAAAGGCCGGGAACCCCTGAACTAGACTAACCACATAAATATAGTGAGTACATGAGCAGGTCAGAAGCTGAATTTAATGAGGCAAGTAATTAATCTCCTGCTTGGCACATTACTAAGGTGAATAAAAACTCCATCTGCTGGGGTGAGTGCGGCTTCAACAACCCTTAAGAAGCTTAAGAAAGCAGCTTGCTGGATTGGACCCCATCCACCATAAATTACAGTGTAGCTCTAGTCTTTACAAGGTTTGGCTGATGTAAGTGGCTCCAATTTCTCGACGGTAACTGAAGGCATCATTCATAAGCATGATTTTTAATGAGGATAAACTGTGGCCAGTCAGAAATGTCAGTATCATTATTAAAGAAACAAAATTTGAATTACTGTTTTACAAAATTGATTTATAATTATCTTGTTTGATTTGCAGATTTCTTTGGTCCGGATGCCCTACGCCTGTAAACTTCTCTTTCAAGAATTGATGTCAATGAGTATTGCACCACGAATGATGGTTTCATGATGGACTGAACATGATCATCACACAGCCAAACCATCTTAAATATAGATAAGGAAATATGTGACTGGCAAAGTTACTTGCAGAACTAAGTGCACAAGTTGGTACAGAAAAGGGCATTTCTTGTTCAAGTACCAGATCTTGAGCCACACTTTTATTTGTATGTTCTCAGTTGTGAATTTATTTTTTTTGCCAGTGTTGTAAGTAGATTTTGTGAGAACAAAAATAAACTTCTGTATTTTAAGTTTTATGTAAATTTTGTTTATTTTCTTTGATAATATAACAACTTCTTCCCCTTGTACTTATTGATTTACATCTTATTGCAAGCAGAGTAAATATAAAAGCTACATAAACCATAATAAGTAACTGAGTTAATACAGTGTAGAAGAATGAGATAGATGTCCCTGTAAAACTTAATTTATAGGATATGGAAAAAAACATTGCGCAGAGTCTACACTTAGTCACAGAATTCTCTGCAAGTAGCCGTGCTTGTGGTTCAGGCTGCCTTTCGTCATTTTTCTCATGCGTTCTCTGCGGGACGAAACACCAGAGGTTAATAGGAAAAAAATACAGTTCTTGCATAGTTGGCAAGTTGAATGCATTTCACGGGATCATATATAATAACCATCCATTTGTTTTAGCATCCGAATATAACTGCTGTAGCTACACACAGTCTTTGTCAGAAGTCTTCTACTTCCATAGGAATATTTGGTGCCAGCTCAGCTGACATACACTGGCAATGACATTCACAAACAAAAAAAAATCTGCAGGTGATGAAAATTCAAGCAACACACACAAAATGCTGAAGGAGCTGAACAAAGTACGGTTGACATTTTGGGCCAAGGCCCTTCAGCAGGACTTGGAGGTAGAAAGATGAATAGATTTAAAAGGTGGGGGAAGGGGAGAGAGAGAAACAAGACTGATAGGTGAAACCGGGAGGGGGAGGAATGAAGTAAAGAACTGGGAAGTTGATTGGTGAAAGAGATACAGGGCTGGAGAAGTGGGAATCTAATAGAAGACAGAAGGCTATGGAAGAAAAGGGGGAAGAGCACCAGAGTGAGGTGATGGGCAGGCAAGGAGATGAGGTGAGAGGGGGAAAAGGGGGTGGGGAAGCATTACCAGAAGCTTGAGAAACTGATCTTGCCATCAGATTGGAGGCTACCCAGACAGAACCCAACGTTTTGTTGCTCCATTCTCAGTGTGGCCTTATCTCAACAGTAGAGGAGGCCATGGATTGGCATATGGGAATGGGAAGTGGAATTAAAATGGGTGGCCACTGGGAGAACCCGCTTCTTCTGGCAAATGGAGCGTAGGTGCTTGGGGAAGTGGTCTCCCAATCTACGTCTGGTCTCACCGATATACAGGAGGTCGTGCTGGGAGAACAGGACACAGTATATGACCCCCAACAGACTCACAGGTGAAGTGTCACCTCACCTGGAAGGACTGTTTGGGGCTATGAATGTTAGTGAGGGAGGAGATGTAGGGGCAGGTGTAGCACTTGTTCTGCTTACAAGGATAAGTGCCAGAAGGGGAATCAGTGGGGAGGAATGAATGAACAAGGGAGTTTCGTAGGGAGTGATCCCTGTGGAAAGCAGAAAGTGGGTGGGGGGGGGAGGGAAAGATGTATTTGGTGGTGGGTTCCCACTGGAGATGATAGAAGTTGCGAAGAATTAAATGCTGGATACAGGCTGTTGGGGTGGTACGTGAGAATAACAAGAACCCTATCCCTGGTAGGTTGGTGGAAGGACGGGGTAAGTGCAGATGTGCGTGAAATGGAAGAAATGTGGTTGAAGGCAGCATGGATGGTGGAGAAAAGGAAGCTTCCCCCCCCTTTTATTTTTTTTTAAAAGAGGAGGGCAACTCCTTCGTTCTGCAATGAAAAGCCTCATCCTGAGAGCAGATGTGGTGGAGATGGAGGAATTGAGAGAAGGGGATAGCATTTTTACAATTAACAGGGTGGGAAGAAATATAGTTTACCAGACTACTACAGCACCCACTTTATCTGCGTGTTTGATGGTGAGGTTAGGAGCAGTGCAGGGGGAGTGGGGAGAGTATTGAAAAAGGTCCAGTGCGGGCAGAAGCCCAGGGTGAGGTTTTCAAGAAGAGGGAGAGTGTTAAGACGGGAGAAACGGTCATGGGTGTGGAGTGGAGAGTCCTTGCCAAAGATGCAGGCTTGGAGATGGAGGAGGTGGAAGAAAGGCACGGCGTAATGGCAGGCGCAGAACTCACTGAGGTTTAGGCGCAGAGGGACAAAAGTGAGGCCCCACCCAAGGACAGAAAGTTTTGCCTTGGAGAGGCAAAGGCCAGAGGGAATGGTGACATGGCACGATTAGAGCTGGGATCAGAAGGGGGAAGCGTGTTGGTAGTGTCTGAGGAGAAAGGAGGTTTGGGGTTTTCAGGGATGGTGAGAGGAAGATGGGAGTTTTTGAGGACTGAAGATTTCAAAGATTTGAATCCAGAGATGATAAACTATATCAATTTTGGTGCATCACTTGGAGGAGGAGCTGATGGAGGTGTTTTTGCATGCTTGGCTAAATGACCATCTTTTGTGGTTTCATGTCTTATTGGCAACCTGTCATAAATTTCTTCAGTTAAACTTGAAATGCTGAAGCACACCTGTATATGACACCCATCATTTGCTGCACTTACCTTTAAGTTCATCAACCACATGTATACTTCCAGTAGCTGTAGCCTCTCCCTTGGCGTTAGATGCATGGCATTCATATTCTCCTGCATCTGCTTTAGTGAGTGGAGAAATCTAAACAAACAGGAAGGGAGCCATGATACCTTTAAAATTGTGTTTATGGTTTATTTCTTGCTCTCCGAAGTCTCAGATTTAACACTGCTCAACTTACCCATTCAAATTTGCAGTATGTTCTGGCCTGTTCTTACTCTGAATCATTAGCCCTATCATCAGAAAATAGGTCCCACACTCTTAAATTTAATTCCCACACCTAATGTCATCAGCTTCCTCCTCTCTTCTCCTCCTCGCCCCCCCCCCCCCCCCCACACCACCACCACTTTGAACTCTTGTCTAACTAGACAGTATATTGGGAACAAAATGTGTAAGTTTTAGTATATTTAGTATTAGTATATTTTGGATGTCATTCAGGGATCGAAGGAAAGCAGGATAGCTTAGCAGTTTTGGATAACATGTTGGCTTGTTTCCCAGCAATTAACTTCAATGAGGCTATGAATAGGTGCATTTTGAGGTGGTCTGGTAGAAAAGCTTTTGGGATTTCCGCAGACTCACAAGGAGGAATTAGTATTTTGGTGGCAGCCCATGATTGAGAACTTTCTAGTTCATTTTCAGAAGAAACTGCTTCATAATTGGGCAACTGATTTGCAGACCACTTTTTCTCCAACCCTGAACTTCCAGTTGTTTGTCTCTCTAAATCTCCATCTCACTCACCCTCTGACCACACTGAGTTCCTGCACAGTGTTACAAGGTCCAATCTAAGTTTGAGGTCAGCACCCCATCTTCTGTTGGAATATATTGCAGCCTTCATGACTCAATATTGAATTCAAGATACTTAGGAACTCACTTTTCTTGCATTAGACCTGCCAGAACTCCTGTCAATTATTCATCTGTAAAATTCTTTATCTTGATTGACACTGGTTTCACTGCTAGGCACTTAATCAATTTGACCAATGTTTTGCAGCAGTTATGTGTGCTTTTGTTTTTTGTCCATTTTTCTATCTTCCCTCAAGTAGAAGGCGTCAGCAACACTTTATTACCAATAGAAACCCTGGGTTATCAGAGATACAGTATTCCTTTTGTTGTATCTCTCCCTCCGCATCTTTCCTTTATCTCAGTTCTCTCCAGGGGGTCTTTATCTGAAATGTTAACCTAGTTTCTCTTCTACAGATACTGCCCGACCTGTTGAGTCTTTCTACCACTTCATGTTTTTTAGTTCAAATTTCCCATATCTGTACATTTTTAAAAATAATTTTAATTTACCAATGTACATGCCTTCACTTATATAGATTCATGTATTAATTCTAATTAATATTCTCAGTTGTGAGGAAAGCATTTGGGTTCCTCAGGCTTTATATATATATATGAGTACAAAATAAAGGAAGTTACGTTGAACTTACACGGAACAAACTTAAGGTAGAATATTGTATCCACTTCCAATTGTAATGCTTAAGGAAAAATGTGGGCATTCCAAAGAATATATATGGCACATATTTATTTGCACAGATCTACTGATGAGAGAATACAGCTACAAGGTTAGTCTGGAGGCATTGGGATTGATTTTAAAGCAAAGATAAAGTCACAGCTGGTTTAGATTTAGTAAACAAAAGGAAGAGTTTTTATTAGCAGACACTGATTTAAAATTTGGAGCAAAAGAAAAAAAAGCTCATGAATTCACTAACTGGAAGGGTGGTGGAAATAATATATTCATTCTGCAGGGATTTGGAGAGACAAATAAGAATAATTTACAAGCCCCTACTAAATAAAATACCAAAACAAAATGACAGTTTTGATAGGCTGAGTGGCCCCCTTGTCTGTAATAATTTTGTGTTACAGAAAACTTGTGTTCCTATTTTACATTCGTAAAATGTGGGTGACAAGAATAAATTTCTAGGTCCAAGTCTTATTCTACTTTTTGCCTAAGCACCATAGAATGTTTCTCAGAGGTTTATTAATTGCAAGTGGCTATTTTCGTTTGGATTCTATTGAAAACTGGGAACGAAGATACAAACTTGCCTCACAGAGAAACTACAAACTTAGCGCCATTAGTGCTAGGTTTTAGGTGCTTTAATAAGGAACATTCTGTAATTTTAATCCATTGTTCAAATACATTAGTTGCATTTTATGTGAAAATGTAAAGCAAGTTACAAATAGTTAAGGGAGCAACAGTGTTGCAGTTCAAGTTTGTTCAGGCTCGTTTAAAATGTGAGCAATGTTAAAAGAATTTAGCAGAATAGATAAGGGGAAAAAAGCCTTTTGAT
The DNA here is from genome assembly GCF_030028105.1 of Mobula birostris. Taxonomy (NCBI): domain Eukaryota; kingdom Metazoa; phylum Chordata; class Chondrichthyes; order Myliobatiformes; family Myliobatidae; genus Mobula; species Mobula birostris. The sequence goes on from NC_092373.1 coordinate 157,704,824, forward strand.
AGATTTCAAGACTCCACTATGCATTATTTTAAAACTAGTTACATGAAGGACAGTCTGATCTGGGCTGAACACATACTGAAGTGGTAACATTAAAAGTTTCTTCAGAGGAGATGGCATCAGTCTCAATTCTGCTTTTTCCACCCATTCAGAGACAGCATTCAACATAGAACTGACCATGATAAATGACAAAATTTGCAGTCAGAGAGGTTGTCACAGTTTAGTGTAGAGAAAGGAAATGCTAACTTCCATGATGAGGTGTGTAATTAAATTCTATTTTGGGTAATTTGTATTCCTTTATTTCTGAAGTGGAATTGAAAGAGTTTTACTTCATGGGTAGCCATATCATTACACAAAGAAAGAACGTATTAGGTGCTGACAGCCCAAAGTGCTTCACAGCCTATGAAATACTTTAAAATGATATTTAGTCCTGTAATGTGCACTGACTTGAGATTAGTTTGTGTGCAAGATCTACTGTAACAAGTACAATAAATGAAGTTTTAACATTTTCTTTTATAAAATTTATTTAACTTTCTAATTAATATTCTCAGATCGGGATTAAAAACTTACCAACACCCATCCTGTCACCTCATGTTTCTCTGGCCCACCTCGAGTCTGGATGGCAAGGTTGTCACGGTCACCAGGGAGTAACTCTGCCTTTTCCACACCAGTAATTGTTTTCATTACCTATCATTTGAAATACAAATCATCAACTTGAGAATCATTAATTAATTCTTATCTTGATACAAAATCAATATTTTAGATGCAAGGATTATACCATCTGGAGAATATTTTATGCTATGTTGGAAGAACGCTCCTGTAAATATGGAAATATTCCGAGGTACCCCACATCAGTGTCCTCTTGAATGCATTCCCCAAAAAAGCTCAAAGCTAAATGAGATTAGATTAGATTCAACTTTATTGTCATTGTGCTGAGTACAGATACAAAGCCAATGAAATGCATTTAGCATCTGCCCAGAAATGCAAAGAATAGTGTTATTTACAAAATAACTGCGAATAAAAAAGTGCTACAGCACACAAATATAAAAGTACTGAGACAGTACAATACGGATGCAATACTGCTTAGTGTTGTGAAGAGAAGTTCAGCAGTGTCACAGCCTCAGGGAAGAAGCTCTTCCTGTGCCTGCTGGTGCAGGAGTGGAGGCTCCTGTAGCGCCTACCGGATGGGAGGAGAGTAAAAAGTCCATGGTTAGGGTGAGATGCATCTCTGATAATGCTTTTTGCCCTGTCCAGGCAGCGTTTATGGTAGATGTTCTCAATGGTGGGGAATTGGGTGCTGATAATCCGCTGGGCAGTTTTCACCACAGGCTGGAGTGCTTTGCGGTCCAATACGGGACAATTGCCATACCACACTGAGATGTAGTTGGTGAGTATGCTCTCAATGGTACAGAAGTAAAAGTCCGTCAGTATCCTGGGACAGAGGTGAGCTTTCTTGATGCTCCGCAGGAAATAAAGGCTCTGTTGCGCCTTTTTGATCAGGATGGAGGAGTTCAGGGACCAGGTGAGCTCCTTGGAAATGTGGACATCAAGGACTCTATATGAATTACTTAAAAGCTTTAACAATGAAATATTTAATTGGCAACAAATTTATTGTTTCCATGCACTGAACTCATGGGATCTAATGCAAGTTTAAAATGGTCAGAAGGAAAATAATGAAACTCAATAGGAACAATCTCTCTTCAATCCAGATAGATTTTATTCCAGGGTAGTGAAAAGTGAGGAAATTGCTAGTTAGAATGCAAACTTATAGTGCTATTTTCTTAAATATTTGCAAAATTTCCAAACTAGACACTTGGCAAATAAAAGTTTACTCTGTGGAAGACAGCAGCAGTATGCCCAAATTTCAAGTGTTGAAGGCAGAAGTGAATGTAGTTGCTATTTCTAAGGCAAAGGTGCTTGGGGATCTGAAAGGTCTGAAGGTACTTAAGTCACCTGGAACGGATGGACTACACCTACGGTTCTGAAGAGATTATGAAGGCAATAAGTAACAATCTTTCAGTGTCACTAGATCTGGAATAGTTTCAGAGGACTAGAAAATTGCAAATGCCCAGTCACCACTTTAAGAAGGGGGGAAATGCAATTATCAGGAATTTACATGTCATTTAGCCTGATTTCAGAGGTTGGCAAAATGTTCGAGTCCATTATTAAGGATGAGGTCATGGGGCACTTGGACACAGATGATAAAATAGGCTGAAGTCAGCATGGTTTCTTGAAGTGGAAATCTTGCCAGACAAATCTTTTGGAATTCTTTGAAGAAATAACAGGCAGGATAGATAAAGGATAGTCAGAAGATATTGTTTGCTTGGATTTTCAGAAGACTTTTGACAAGGAGCCACATACAAGGCTGTTAAACAACATAAGGTCCTATGGTATTGCAGGAAAACTAGCATGGACCGAACATTGGCTGACTAGCAGGAGGCAAAGAATAAGAATAAAGGGGACCTATTTTGGTTGGCTACTAATGACTACAGATGTTCTGCAGGGGGCAATGCCGGGTTCACTACTTTTCACATCATTTTAATAATCTGGATGGTGGAATTGAGAGCCACCAAGTTTGTAGATGATACAAAGATAGGTGGAGGGATAGGTAGATTTGAGGAAGCAGGGAGTTTGCAGAATGATCTGGACAGATTAGGAGAATGGCCAAAGAAGTGACAGATGGAATACAGTGTAGGGAAGTGGAAGGTTACTGATCAGTCGGTGGGTGAGCACTTCGGAGAGAGTGACCACAACACCCTGACATTTATCATAGCTTTGGGGAGGGATACGAGCAGACGGTATAGGAAAATATTTAATTGAGAGAAGGTGAATTATGATACTATTAGGTAGAAACATAAGAGCGCAAATTGGGAACAGAAATATAGAGATTGTTTAGGGAGCACTTTCATGGGGTTCTGGATAGCTTTGTGCCACTGAAGCAGGGAAAGGATGGTAGAATGAAGGAACCACGGTTGACAAGAGATGTGGAATACATAGTCAAGAGGAAGAAAGAAGCTTACTTAAGGTTTCACAAGCAAGTTTCAGACAGGGTTCTGGAGAGTTATACGGTAGCCAGGAAGGAGCTGAAGAATGGACATAGGAGAGCCAGAAGGGAGCATGAAAAAGCCTTAGCAAGTAGGATTAAAGAAAACCCCCAAGGCATTCTACACATATGTGAAGAACAGGAGGATGACTAGAGAGAGGGTAGAACTGATCAGGGATAAACGAGGGAACTTGCCTGGTGTCATAGTAGAGGTCCTTAGTGAGTACTTTGCTTCAGTGAGAAGGGCCTTGATAAATGTGATGACAGCATGAAACAGGCTGGTATGCTGAAACTTGTCAATGTTGAGAAAGAGAATGTGCTGAAACTTTTGAAAAACATTAGGCTAGGTAAGTCCCAGGGGTTGCATAGGATAACCCAAGGTTACTATGGGAAGTGAGGGAAGATATTGTTGCGCATTTGGTGATGATTTTTGCGTCCTCGCTGACCACAGAAGTAGGACCAAATGATTGGAGGGTGGCAAGTGTTATTCTTTTGTTCAAGTAAGACATAGGGTTAACACTGGAAATTATAAACCAATGAGTGGTGGGTAAATTATTGAAGAGGTTTCTTAGAGACAGGATTTATGGACATTTGGAGAAGCATAGTATTATCAGAAATAGTCTACATAGATTTGTGAGGGGCAGGTCATGCCTCATAAACCTGATTGAATTCTTTGTGAAGGTGGCAAAACAAATTTATGAAGGTAAAGCAGAGGATGTATTGTATAAGGCATTTGACATTGTTCCATATAGAAGGCTCATTTTAAGGTGTTTGGAGAAAGGTATGAGGTGATGTCAGAGATAAGTGTTTTTTTTTACATAGAGAATAGTAGATATGTGGAATGAGCTGCCAGGGGCAGTGGTAGAGGTAGATATATTAGGGACATTTAAGAGACTCTTGGATAGGTACATGAATGAAAGAAAATTGGAAGGCTATGCAGAAAGGAAGCATCAAATTGATCTTGGAGTAGGTGAAAAGTCGGCATAAACTTGTGAGCCATAGGGTCTGTACTGTGCTGTACTGCTCTATGTTCTATGACTTTCATAAGGCACAGGTCAGACCAAGTTTGGAGTATTGAGAGCAGTTTTGGGCCCCAGCTCTAGGAAAGGATGTGCTGGTGTTGGAAAGAATCCAGAGGACGTTTACAAGAATGGTTCCAGGAATGAATGTGTTAACGTATGAGGAGTGTTTCATGGCTCTGGGTCTGTATTCACTGGAGTTTAGAAGAATGGGGGTGGATCTCATTGAAACCTACCAAATATTGAAAGGCCTAGATAGAGTGAACATGGAGAGGCGGTTTCCAATAGCAGGAGAGTCTCAGATTGCAAGGACATCCCTTTAGAACCAGGGACTAGTCTTTAGCCAGAGGGTGGTGAATCTGATGAATGATTACCTTGATGGCTGTGGAGGCCAAGTCATGGGGTATATCTGAAGTGGAGGTTGCTTGGATGTTGATTAGTAAGGATGCCAAAGATTATGGGGAGAAGGCAGGAGACCATGGTTGAGAGGGAACATGCAGTAAGTTGGTCATGATCAAATGGTAGAGTAGACTCGATGGACCGAATAGCCTAATCCTGCTCCTTGGTCTTATGGTCTTAAAAACCTGTTGACTTGAGGAAGTTATCAGAATCTATCAGTTCTTAAAAAAAAATCAGCTGATCAATACAAGTCATGTATTTACAGGAAAGAGATACTCGTCATGTAACTTTAGTAAATGGATGGGAACAACAAGGAAAATGGTAAATGAAAAATATTACAATGGGTAAAATGGACCATAGGGATCTATGCCTCAGTGTTACTGGTTAACAATATGGACAAAGAAAAAAAGAATGGTATATCCAAACATGAAGGTGATGCTAAGTTAAGAAGCACGGGAGATGGCAACAAAGGAAAGAATGAATGGACCAAAGAATGACGGATAAAATTCATCATCAGGTCTTGGATCTGTGTAAGATGTATTAGTAATCATAAGAAACTGAGGATTGTGACAAAGGGATTCGGGTATCCATGTTGACAGGTCAGCAAAAGTGTTCTGATCAATAAGTTATTATTATGTCAAGGAATTTTTTATACAAAATTGAGGTGGTGAGGTTTATTTGTTAAGCGACTTTCCCAGATGGTGTGGAAATAATGTGTTCAGTTTTGGCCACTAGAACACAGAACAGTACAGCACAGTACAGGCACTTCAGCCCACAATGTTGTGCCAATCTTTTAACCTACTTTAAGACCCATTTAACACCCCCCTTTCTACATAGCCCTCATTTTTCTATCATCCATGTGTCTATCTAATTGTTTCCTGAATGTCCAAAATGTATTTGCCTCCACCACCACCACTGACAGGGCAGTCCAGCAACTACCTGTGTTTAAAAAAGCACTTAGTTCTGACATTCCTCCATGCCCCCTTGTATTGGTCATTTCCACCCTGGGAAAAGTCTCTGGCTATCCACTCAATCTATGTCTCATATCATCTTATACACCTCTGTCAAGTCACCTCTCATCCTCTTTTGCACCAAATAGAAAAGCTCTAGCTCACTCAATCTATCCTATAAGACCATAAGACATAGGAGCAGAATTAGGCCATTTGGCCCATCTGTCTTCTGCAACATTCAAGTTTGGTGATTTATTATCCCTTTCAACCCCATTCTCCTGCTTCCTCCCCATAGCCATTGACACCCTTACTAATCAAGAACTTTAAATATACCGGATGACTTGATCTCCACAGACATCTGTAGCAATGAATTCCACAGGTTCACCACTCTCTGGCTAAATAATTGACTCATAAGACACACTGTCTAATCTAAGCAGCATCCTGGCAAATCTCCCCTGCGTTCCCTTTACAGCTTTCACATCCTTTCTATAATGAGGCAACCAGAACGAAACACAATATTCCAAGTGTGGTCTAACCAGGGGTTTGTAGAGCTGCAACAATACCTTCCTGCTCTTGAACTCAACCTCTCAACTAATGAAGTCCAACACACCATGCACCTTCTTAACAACCCTATCAACTTGTGTGGCAATTTTCAGAAATCTATGGACATGGACCCCAAGATCCCCGTATCTCCACACAGCTAAGAATACTGCCATTAACTCTGTATTCAGCCTTCAAGTTTAAGCTTCCAAAGTGAATCACTTCACACTTTCCCAGGAATCTACTACACTCCATCTACTACAAGCCTCTCTCATCTGTCAGTAAGCCAACTCTAAATCCACACAGCCTAGCTTCCCTGGATCCCATGCTTCGTGACTTTCTGAATGAGCCTACCATGGGGAACCCTATCACTTGACTATCATCCATATACCCTACATCCCCTGCTCTACCTTCAACAATGTGTTTGTTGCATCCTCAAAGAAGTCAATCAGGCTCGTGAGGCATTACATATCCCTCACAAATCCATGCTGACCATCCCTAATCAGACTGTGCTTCTCCAAATGCTTGTAAATCCTGTCTGTAAAAATCCTCTCCAACAACTTGCTCACCACTGGAGTAAGACACACTGGTCTATAATTTCCAGGGTTATCCCTACTCCCTTTCTTGAACAAAGGAATAACATTTGTCATCCCCAATCATCTTCTACTGCTTCTGTGGCCAGTGAAGATTCAAAGATCATTGCCAAAAACTCAGCAATTTCCTCGCTTGCCTCCCATAGTAACCTGTGATATATCCCGTCTGGCCACAGGGACTTGTGTATCTGAATGTTTTTCAAAAGTTCCAGCACATCCTCTTTCTTAACGCCAACATGTTCCAGCATATCAGTTTGTTTTATGCTGTCCTTACAAGCATCAAGGTCCCTTTCACTGATTAGAGCTCAGGATAGGGATATTGACCTTCATATACCAAATAGTTTCACCACAATATTCCCAAGGCTCCAAGTTAATTAAAAGGAGGTTAGATTGCATAAACTTGGCTTACATTCCATTGAGTTTAAAAAGTTTTTGCATGAAGGGGGCTGATCTGATCAACATTTTAAAAATAATAAAAGGGATTTGTCATGATTCCTGTAGTATCTTATGAGAAGCAGTTCTGATAAAAGGTTTGGATAAAGTTAGTACAAAAATTTGTTTCCTTTGTACATATGCTGAGCTTTGGTTTTGAAAAAACAGAAGGGATGATTCCAATCTAAATGGCGGTAGTTTGGGAGAAGTAGAGGTATAATAAGACCTGGGTATCCGTGAGCACCAGTTGCTGAAAGCAAGTGTACAGTTACAGCAATAGTCAGAAAGGCTTGTATGTTAGCCTTCACTGCAAGAGGACTTGAGCACAGCAGCAAAGATATTCTTCTGCAGCTGTAAGGAGTCTTGGTGAGAGTTTTATCTGCCGTTTTGGTTGCTATATCTAAGCTGAGATGTCTTTACTGATATTCCGTAGCTCTAAACTGTGATTGTTAAGCATTGGGACTACTGAAGATCCTGTTTTATTTCAACGTAATAAGTATTAACATATACAGATTCTAACTCATAATGTGATTGAGGTAAACATTAAATTATGAGATTCTCATAACATCTTCAAACACAAAATACAATTCAGAAAGACAGAGAAACCTATTTTTAAAAATATTGTAAACTTTATGATCTGAATAAAACTGTTGGATAGTTGCTAACCTTGTTCCAGGTGAGTACAGGGGTAGGTACTCCAATAACTTCGCAGCTGAGGTAAACTTGTGATCCACTGACATTCCAAATCTCCTGAGGTGTTGTTACAATAACCGGAGCTATCAAGGGAAATAATTTCTATTTAATTTCCGTGTTGCTGTCATTTATTCAAAGGAGTAATATTGCTCTGGTAATGATATCCAAGCCTTGATCAAAAACCGGTGGGTCCACAATAGATCCAATCTCAGCGAAGACCAGTTTCAAAGCTGCAGCATTGTCCTGACACCTCTTTCAATATTTCTCATCATAATGCTGCAACTCACCCATACCAAACCTCCCAAGGGAATAGAGCCGGTCTTCAGAACTAATGCAGAACTTCTGAACCGATATCAATTACACTCCAGAACCAAGGACACCCTAACCTCAGCAGTTAATTTGCAGTCTGTGCATTTGTGCTCAACGAAGGCTGAACTCTATGTTGCCATCAACTCCATTACTGAAGCATACAATGGAATGGGTCTTACAGATAACATTCTAAAGATGAAGGTTCTCTACTAACCTGCCCTGCTGTACAATACTACCCTCCAACAAAAAAGAATCATAAGAAGCTGAAAATTGAGAATCATTTCCCATACCTTGGGAGCCATCTCTCTGCAGAGTCACACATTGGTAAGCAACATCATCATGTCTTTAATGCAGCAGCATGGTCTTTGGTCATTTGAGGAAAAGGATGTTTGAAAATCTAAGACTTGGTCTAACACAAAACTCAGTCTACTGCTCAGCAGCGAACTTTGCCTTTCAGTGTTTGCTGAGAGCTGGATTGCCCTTTGCAAGCACATTAAGGCACAGGAAAGATAACACAAATGTGATCTTCACAAAATCTTCCAAAATCCACTCAAAAGGATAATAGAACCAACATCAATGATCTCTCTCAGAGTCAACCTTAACGCTGAGGTTCTGACTACCGTCAGCTCTATTGGCAAGGCCACGTTATTTGTATGCCCAACACAGACACAATATTGGAATTGGTTTATCATGGTCCTATGTACTGAGGTACAGTGAAAACCTTGCCTTCTATACTGTTCATAAGATAAATCATTACATGGTGCATTGAAGTAGTACAAGGTAAAACAATTACAGAATACAGAGTAATGTGCAACAGCTAGACATAAAGCGGAGCTCAGGTAGACAATAAAGTGCAAGATCAAAACAAAGTAGATTATGAGATTAAGAGTCCATTTTATCATACTAGGGAACCACTCAGTAGTCTTTTAACAGTGGGTAGAATCTGTCCTTGAGCCTGATGGTATGTCCTTTTAGGCTTTTACATCTTCTGCTCAATGGGAGAGGGAAAGAGAATGAATATGTGGTGTGATGGGGTCTTTGATTATGCTTTCCTGAAACAGTGAACATTATAGAGAGTCCATATAGAGGAGATCGGTTTCTATGATGTGCTGGGCACTGATATGGTAAGAGATATAAGGCAAACAGAAGATTCAAGGGTATCCTCAAAGTGTACCCCTAGAAATGTAACATCTCCACTGAATACTGGGAAGTTCTGGCCTATGAGCACCCAAAGCAGAAAAGAATTCAGGATGATATTGAGAACCTTGAGCCTATATATTATAATTGTCACTCAGAGGGATATGGTATCTACACGTAGTCCTAATGAGATCCGATAGTTTTCTTATGTTAACTCCACTGCAGGTGAAAAACGGGAGTGGAGGCAACAATTAGAAAACACCCTATTATTAAATTTGATCAGTAGATCTGGTTGAACCACTGCAAAGTTAGGAGACCTGATGCCAAAACATGAAGTTGGATAAACTTTTCTTCTTCAAGTGGACCTCAAACAGCCTAAAGAATAGATTAGATTACAATTAGATTATGAGGACACACAGTCCTCTTTTATTGTCATGCATGTATTAAGAAAGGATACAATGTTTCTCCAGATTGATATCACAGAAACACAAGACAAACCGACTGAAAAACTGAAAAAAAAAACGACATAATTATAACATATAGTTACAACAGTGCAAAACAATACCGTAATTTGATGAAGAACAGACCATGGGTATAGTAAAAAAGTCTCAAAGTCTCTTGAAAGTCCCATCATCTCATGCAGATGGTAGAAGGAAGAAAAAAAAACTCTTCCTGCCATGAGCTTCCAGCGCCGCAAACTTGCCGATGCAGCATCCTCGAAGCACCCGACCACAGCCGACTCTTGAGTCCGTCCGAAAACTTCGAGCCTTCGACCAGTCTTCCGACACCGAGCACCATCTCTGCCGAGCGCTTCGACCCCGTACCCAGCAACAGGCAATAGGCAAACCCAAGGATTTGGGGCCTTCCCCTCTGGAGATTCTCGATCGCACAGTAGCGGTGGCAGCGAAGCAGGCATTTCAGAAGTTTCTCCATGTGTTCCTCCGTGCTTCTCATGTCGGTCTCCATCAAATCAGGATTGTGCACAGCCCCTAGTTAACACATACAATATCATTTCGGAGCGGCCGTGCGCACTGCGTCGCGCCACCATCTTCTCCTCCCCTTGAATGCAACCCATCACAGGTTTACCCGGTGGAAAATTCCTCTGCATATAATGATCATAGGAAGAATGTGGGGATCATCAAAAAGGATGAGCCTGATTGATTATAAACCTCACTTTGAATGAACTCATTGGCTAAGAGGGCAGAAATGAAACAATGCACGTATGCAAATATTTGGTTTAACAAAATGGAAATATTGGATGAGTTGCCCCAGTTTTCTGACCTGACCTTTTGTTCAGACAAAGTGCCTGTGTGACCAGTACAGCTCTCAGCTTTCATGCTTCATTCCAAACTATGATTAGGTTGACAACAAGTTGGAAGGTCCTATCATTAAGCAGAATCAGTAGCTAACAAATCAGATGGACCGTTAAATAGAAACAAGAAAATGGGAAATATATTAAATGGGAAATTGCTAAATTGTTTTTTTCTGAACATTTACAGCGTTTTCTGTTTATAAAACTTCAGTGATCTGGCATCTTTGAAACTATTTTGAGCTGGTTGATCTGATTGTTTTGGGTGTTCCTCTTACCTATTAATACTAATCTACTTAAAAATGATATAAGATAGTATTAGAATAAATTTCCTGGTGAACCTGATAGGTTTAAAGCAAGTGTAGAAAATAGAGCCCCAGTGAGTTTCAGGGGAGTATGGTGAGCCAGATGCCATACTACTGGGGTATCCACATATTCATATAGCAGGGCTGTGGAAAATCATACTTGGAGGAGAAATGTTTGAATCTGCACATGCATTGGCCTCCCTACAAAATTTGTGACAGGCCAAATCCTCATATTAAGTCTAAAACTTAAAAGCTTTAGGAGTCACATGTAAATTTTAAATCTCATGTCATAAATTTTCATGCAACTGGATTTTGGAATTCAGGATTCATCCAGAAAGCTGCAACAATGCTAAGCAGAGCTTTTCTAAACCTGTGCTCCACAACTTTCAATGTGGGCAATCCAGTGACTGGAGTCAACAGTGCGAAAACTATGCAAGAGAGTCAGAAAACATCCCAGCCACTGTGAAAACATTTATTCATAATGGAGTAGAAATCTTGCCATAGAATGGTTCAACAAAAATAGCAAAACCTTTTCGGAGAGCATTCTGTCCACTCAGCTGTGTTGTTATTAATCCAGTGCTTAATAGAACTGTAAAGAACCAATGGTTAACAGTCACTTCTGCTGATAGATTAGGCTCAGCAAAAAATTAATAGAGTTCAACCATTGAACAAAATTAGCCTGACATGTCAGTGCACGAGGGCCTTTAATAAGATTAGACATGCTGCTGCATAGTTTTAAGCTGAATTTAAAACAGTTTGAGTCACCCAACATAAAGCTAACTTGTTACTGAATACATCGTTCTGTTGAGCTATAATTTCTTACATGCATTCTATTTAAAAGTCATCTCTATTATGTTAATGTTCAAAATATTTTAACCTTAAATCCATTTTAGTCATTTTGATAGAATTTATAACTTTCAATGATAGTGACCGAACAATCATATCACCGACAATCTTTAGTAATAACATCGATTCAATCTTCAGATATTGGAATTGCCAAAAGAAAAACTTTTATTGCTTATCTAGCCTTCTTTCAGAGGCTGGTGGTGGGATGCCTTCATGAACATTGTAATTGTGGACATCTGGCGAAGATCCTTGAACAGTATTATTAGGTTAGGAGTTGCACTATTTTAATCCAGCAATAGTGGTCTTCTAATATTAGGGTAATGTATGACATGTGGTAGATGTGGAGGGTGGAGGTACGTGCAGGATGCAATGTGTCATTGTGTCAGCTGTCCTTTGGAAGTGGCTAATTAAGGGTGATGGACGGGCTACCACTCAAGTGGACCGCTTCATCTTGAATGATGTCAATTTCCCTGGCGCTGTAGTACGTGCACTCATTATGGAAATTTAACAGTGCTCCATCACACTTTGTAGATGCTCATTGTAGATTATTAAGAAACATTGGGACTCAGCTTTCCGATTAGCTCCAATTCCCATTGTATTTAGTGTGACAGATCCAATCATTATGAATGACTTTCAAGGTATTAACAGTGGAGGATTCAGATTATGGTATTGGAATTAAATACAAGGACTTTATTGCAGGGACTGGATATTTTCCAGTACTTTTGTGGCAGAAATGTTTTTTGTCACATTAATGCAAACCTGGTTGTCAAACTTTAGCATGCAAGCACCAACTGTTTCATTATTCAAGGAATCACACAAAGAATGAAATGTAACAGTCCTAATCTTACCTACTGATGGTGGGTAGATCCCTAATAAAGCAGCAGAATGGCCTTAGGGCACATGCAGCTAAATTCAGGGCCGAAGATAGACTTCACTGAGCACAACTTTCTCATTTAAAGTCAGGATTTCCTCCTTTTTCTGCATTGGTTCCAATTTTACTGGAGCTCTCTGGTGTTCCTCTCAGCTGAATGGTGCCTTGTCATCAAGGACAGTTATTGTCACCTCATGTCTGGAATTTAACTCTGGAATTCTGCCAAAGTGCATACTACGCAAGTGAGTGCATGAATGTGTTTATGAAAATTCAAATTGAAATAAATATTTTGGCAAGTTGATTGCTGAACAAAGCCATAATATTTAACTGGAGAAGTTCTGGGGGAGAATGATGTTGTGACTCAGAAAGTATTCTTGGTTTTATTTAATAACAACTTCTTCACAAATACTTCTGAAATACAATGGGAATGGACAGGGTTTCAAAACATTTTCCCCTCTGTACCGAGAGGGTATCTTACCAACAATCCCAGTCTTTGCCGACTGGCCATTACTTAGTCATTTAAGTTAATGTTCTGAGGACTGGGAAACTGTTGATTGGTATCTGCTCACCAAGTTGATGTTAGTTGCCATTATTCCAAGTGAGCTACAAGTAGATGCCTATAACTAGAACACACAGAAAATTATAGTGAAGGATCTTAGTTCCCTGGCTTTGATCTCCAACACAGATTAAGAACTTCTCTGAACCATGCCCTCAAAAACTATACTGTACACACCAGCTTTGTGGCAAAAAAAAAAGCACAACCACACCTCTTCCACCTCAGGTGATTGAAGTAGTTTGGCATGGGCCCCCCAAATCCTCAAGATCCCCTCCTCCTCTTTTCTACAGGGGCATTATTGAGGGCATACTGACCAGCTGCATCACCTCCGGTACAGGAACTGCAGCAACCTTGATCGCTGGGCACTGCAGAGAGCGGTACGGACAGCCCAGCACATCTGTTGATGTGAACTTCTCTTCATTGAGGACATGTAAAGCAGCAGGTTCAGAAAGAAGGCCTGGAAGATCACTGGGGACACCAGTCACCCCAACCATAAACTGTTTCAGCTGCTTCCGTCTGGTAAATGATACCACAGCATTAAGCCAGGACCAACAGGCAATGGGACAGCTTCTTTCTACAAGCCATTATTAGACTTTTAAGTTCACATGTCTGTACATTGCAATGGAGTCATAATGCAAAGATTTTTGCTCCCTCACATTGTGGGATGGGTGTAAAGTTTAAATAAATTCTAAATTCTAAAGGGAAAATAAAACCTCTGATGTGCAACTGTGATCAGTAGGTGTAGAGTACGACTACATAATAATTCATAAACAGGAGGGAGGCATTTTAGTGATACTCTGTCACATCTAACACAATTGTTTGGCTTAAACATTTAAATGTGAATTTATAGTTGCTGGTCTATTTACACAAGCCTTTTACAGATCTTCCTTCGGATGTGACAGGTTTCCATTTCTATTAACTGTAAACCGGAACAGTTCATAAGTCAGAAATGGAGCTACAAACAGAGTTCCTACACAGCAGAAGATGCCTGCAGCAGAGGGCAAATTTGTCCCACTGGTCTCCCAAACACTGGTCTGTATGTACAGGTTGTACATAACTTGAGTGCTTGGAAGATAGGAAGGACCAAAATAGCTGCTGATACTGATTGGTCCTCCTTCGTTGGCACATGTGACCAAAGGTCAAAGTACTTCCAGAGGATGGGTGTATGTGTCCTTCAACCACTGGATAAACTCTCTTAGCCATTAGAGAACCCTTAACAGACAGGTTAATAGAAATTTAATGCCAATGCATCACCAGTGGAAAAAATTCTAGATGAATTGAAAGTGCAGATTGTTATTAATGATTATGATATAGTTGGGATCACAGAGACGTGGCTCCAGGGTGACCAAGGATGGGAGCTCAACGTTCAGGGATATTCAATATTCAGGAGGGATAGACATGAAAGAAAAGGAGGTGGGGTAGCGTTGCTGGTTAAAGATGAGATTAACGCAATAGAAAGGAAGAACATTAGTCGGGAATATGTGGAATCGATATGGTTAGAGCTGCGTAACACTAAGGGGCAGAAGACGCTGGTGGGAGTTGTGTACAGGCCACCTAACAGTAGTAGTGAGGTCGGAGATGGTATTAAACAGGAAATTAGAAATGTGTGCAATAAAGGAACAGCAGTTATAATGGGTGACTTCAATCTACATGTAGATTGGGTGAACCAAATTGGTAAGGGTGCTGAGGAAGAGGATTTCTTGGAATGTATGCGGGATGGTTTTTTTGAACCAACATGTCGAGGAACCAACTAGAGAGCAGGCTATTCTGGACTGGGTTTTGAGCAATGAGGAAGAGTTAATTAGCAATCTTGTCGTGAGAGGCCCCTTGGGTAAGAGTGACCATAATATGGTGGAATTCTTCATTAAGATGGAGAGTGACACAGTTAATTCAGAAACAAAGGTTCTGAACTTAAAGAGGGGTAACTTTGAAGGTATGAGACATGAATTAGCTAAGATAGACTGGCAAATGACACTTAAAGGATTGATGGTGGATATGCAATGGCAAGCATTTAAGGATTGCATGGATGAACTACAACAATTGTTCATCCCAGTTTGGCAAAAGAATAAATCAAGGAAGGTAGTGCACCCGTGGCTGACAAGAGAAATGAGGGATAGTATCAATTCCAAAGAAGAAGCATACAAATTAGCCAGAGAAAGTGGCTCACCTGAGGACTGGGAGAAATTCAGAGTTCAGCAGAGGAGGACAAAGGGCTTAATTAGGAAAGCGAAAAAAGATTATGAGAGAAAGCTGGCAGGGAACATAAAAACTGACTGTAAAAGCTTTTATAGATATGTAAAAAGGAAAAGACTGGTAAAGACAAATGTAGGTCTCCTACAGACAGAAACAGGTGAATTGATTATGGGGAGCAAGGACATGGCAGACCAATTGAATAATTACTTTGGTTCTGTCTTCACTAAGAAGGACGTAAATAATCTTCCAGAAATAGTAGGGGACAGAGGGTCCAGTGAGATGGAGGAACTGAGGGAAATACATGTTAGTAGGGAAGTGGTGTTAGGTAAATTGAAGGGATTAAAGGCAGATACATCCCCAGGGCCAGATGGTCTGCATCCCAGAGTGCTTAAGGAAGTAGCCCAAGAAATAGTGGATGCATTAGTGATAATTTTTCAAAACTCGTTAGATTCTGGACTAGTTCCTGAGAGTGGCTAATGTAACCCCACTTTTTGAAAAAGGAGGGAGAGAGAAACCAGGGAATTATAGACCGCTTAGCCTAACATCGGTGGTGGGGAAACTGCTGGAGTCAGTAATCAAAGGTGTGATAACAGCACATTTGGAAAGCGGTGAAATCATCGGACAAAGTCAGCATGGATTTGTGAAAGGAAAATCATGTCTGACGAATCTCATAGAATTTTTTGAGGATGTAACTAGTAGAGTGGATAGGGGAGAACCAGTGGATGTGGTATATTTGGATTTTCAAAAGGCTTTTGACAAGGTCCCACACAGGAGATTAGTGTGCAAGCTTAAAGCACACGGTATTAGGGGTAAGGTATTGATGTGGATAGAGAATTGGTTAGCAGACAGGAAGCAAAGAGTGGGAATAAACGGGACCTTTTCAGAATGGCAGGCAGTGACTAGTGGGGTACCGCAAGGCTCAGTGCTGGGACCCCAGTTGTTTACAATATATATTAATGACTTGGATGAGGGAATTAAATGCAGCATCTCCAAGTTTGCGGATGACACGAAGTTGGGCAGCAGTGTTAGCTGTGAGGAGGATGCTAAGAGGATGCAGGGTGACTTGGATAGGTTGGGTGAGTGGGCAAATTCATGGCAGATGCAATTTAATGTGGATAAATGTGAAGTTATCCACTTTGGTGGCAAAAATAGGAAAACAGATTATTATCTGAATGGTGGCCAATTAGGAAAAGGGGAGGTGCAACGAGACCTGGGTGTCATTATACAGCAGTCATTGAAAGTGGGCATGCAGGTACAGCAGGCGGTGAAAAAGGCAAATGGTATGCTGGCATTTATAGCGAGAGGATTCGAGTACAGGAGCAGGGAGGTACTACTGCAGTTGTACAAGGCCTTGGTGAGACCACACCTGGAGTATTGTGTGCAGTTTTGGTCCTCTAATCTGAGGAAAGACATCCTTGCCATAGAGGGAGTACAAAGAAGGTTCACCAGATTGATTCCTGGGATGGCAGGACTTTCATATGAAGAAAGACTGGATGAACTGGGCTTGTACTCGTTGGAATTTAGAAGATTGAGGGGGGATCTGATTGAAACGTATAAAATCCTAAAGAGATTGGACAGGCTAGATGCAGGAAGATTGTTCCCGATGTTGGGGAAGTCCAGAACGAGGGGTCACAGTTTGAGGATAAAGGGGATGCCTTTTTGGACCGAGATTAGGAAAAACTTCTTCACACAGAGAGTGGTGAATCTGTGGAATTCTCTGCCACAGGAAACAGTTGAGGCCAGTTCATTGGCTATATTTAAGAGGGAGTTAGATATGGCCCTTGTGGCTATGGGGATCAGGGGTACAGAGGGAGGGCTGGTGCAGGGTTCTGAGTTGGATGATCAGCCATGATCATAATAAATGGCGCAGACTCGAAGGGCCGAATGGTCTACTCCTGCACCTATTTTCTATGTTTCTATAGTATAATAACATTTTTCATGAATTTTTATTATATGTTCTTTAGATCAGGGGTTTCTAATCTTTTTTATACAGTGGACATCTACCATTAACTGAGAGTCTGTGGATCCCAGGTTGGGAACATCTTCCTTAGATTTAGGTGGATGTCAATGATTATTTCTAGATGTTCTGAGATGGTGGTGGTTGGTTCATTGATTTACTCCAAGACTATGCTGAAGATTATTTGCAGCATGCTGATTCTATGCAGTTAGTAACAGTTTGCTTTGTAGAAAACAGTTAAGTTTTTTAGCCCTTTCTTCAGAAGCACAATGTTCTCTCCCCTGCACCATCCCAATGAATGCACATCAGATGGTCTTTGTAGTGAAGAAGGCTCACATTTGATGGAGAGTTTCAAGACCAGTGCATGCAACTTAAAAGTCTAAACCTGGTCTTTCAGGAGTTATGGTGGAAAAGATGTCAAAATATAGAGCATAGTATAATCATTTACCCATAATTGCCGATTAATTCTAGGTAAATTGTAAATGCTAGATCTGAGATTGATTGTTGCACACCAAAGATATTAAAAGATTCTGCAGGGGTGTGAGATCAAAGATCTGCATGATCTAATTGAATGGCAAAGAGCTGAGGAGCTATGAGACTTCTTCATGTTATTCTTATAAACATGTAAAATGAGTAACCAGACTTTTCTCCTTCCAAACCATTTGAGTTTTTCCATAGGCGCATGTTTATTTCAAGATTTTTGATATTTGTAGAAGTTAACTTCTGAACTTTATACTTCACAACAGGAGGTAATTGGAAAAACAAAGGTTCTTTTTATTCCATAGTTGGACATACAGATTAGGAGGAGAAGTGAGCTTAAATTTGCAACATTTCAGCAGATAGTATTTTTTTCCCCTTCAGGAAAGAAGATTGTGAGTTCAAACTCCACTCCATAGATATGAGCAGACATTACAATGGCACTGAGGTAAAGTATAGCTGAGAGTGCTGCATTTTTAGAAGCACCATCTTTCCACGTAACATTAAACTGAGTCCTAAATTTCCTCTTCAGGAGCATGTAAGACGTTTTATGGGACTACGTTAAGAACAGCAGCTGAGTTAAATCATGACCAATATTTCCTCCTGATTCAATGTCATTGAAGTAAACATTATTTCTTAAGTCTGAGAACTTGCGGTGCTCAATTTCACTGAAGCATTTCTTATTTCAGTGGCTAGATTCAACTTCACTGAATATACAATGTACTATGCCAATCTAAACTATTATTCTTTTCATTATCCAGAATGGGACTAAATGTGCCTGAATTTTGGATGTTATTACAAACCAGAACAGACATGAATTGTTTATTTCCCAAAAAACTCTGTTAACTATTTATATACGTAGTATATAAATACTATGGGGGTGGGGGAGAAGCTGGGGGGGACTTTGGGGTTCTCACATTTATCTGTCATCCATTCTTTGGGGCACTTCTCTGTTTTCATGGATGTTTGCGAAGAAAAAGCATTTCAGGATGTATATTGTATACATTTCTCTGACGTTAAATTGGACACTTGAACCTTTAAACATTTTTTAAAGTACTAGATTCAAAACACCAGCAATCTACCTTTGCAATGCAAATATTAATAGTATTTCCAGCAGGTATGCAGCGTAGCTACAAGTAACCTCTTTAAATGCCAAACTGCAGAAGTATGAGATTCTGGGATTTCAAAAGAAATTTTAAAAATTTGTTTATTATGCACCAAGGTACAGTGAAAAACTTCATTTTGCATTTCATCAATAAAGATCATTTATATAAATCAGGGCATTGAGGTAGTACAGGGGAAAATAATAACAGAATGCAGAATAAAGTATTGCAGTCGCAAAGGAGGTGCAAGGCAACAACAAGGTATGTGCATCCTTAACGTACAAGCGGATTGTTCAGTAGTGTTAGAATAGGGGGATAGAAGCTGTTCTTAAGCATGATGGCACATGTTTTCAGGCTTTTGTATCTCCTGCCTGATGGGGGGCGGGGAGGGTGGAGAAGACAGAATACCTGGGGTAGGAGGGGTCTTTGATTATGTGGGCTTCTTTACAGTGATAACAAGATATGTAGACAAAATCCATGGAGGGAAGGTTGGTTTCTGTGATGCGCTGACCGTGTCTACAACTATCTGCACCTGAATTTTCAGCTGGCCATTCAGCAACCCTAATCATCACCCAGCCCTCCTTCTGTTGCAGGGAAAGACTGGCAAACTTGATTTTTCTTGGTGGAGAGGCCTTGCTGTTCTTGCTACACCTTTAATAATCTTTTCTTTGCCTTTCACAAGGCCCCACAGAAACTCCCCTGGCTTAATTCACAAACCCTGTGTTTTACTAATGATAGGAGAACGGAAGGCTACGGACTTACCATCTCCTGAGCTCTTTCAGAAATAATGGCTAAAAGAAATGTCACTTGGGATTTTGACAAGTTTCAGAAGTCACAATGTAAAACAATCACGTTGGCAGAACTTGCTTGTAAATTCTTATCTCCTTTGATTGTGATCACATAACTCATCAATGAACATCAATCAAAAATTACTTTGTAACATTTACTTGCAAACAAACTAGTCTTGGCATTAAAAAGATAGTATCTCACTCTGATTAGCCTGAGATATGGAATACTATCCGCCTTTTAACTCAGTGAAAGATCACAGGTTCGATTGTGGAAATGATATTGGTCCTTCGGCACACTGATCTTTTAATCTACTCCGTGATTAATCTAACCCATACCTTCCACATAGCCCTAGAGTTTTCTTTCATCCATGTGCCTATCTCTTTTAAATATCCCTAATATATCTGCCTCTACCACCACCCTCAACGGTGCATTCTATGCACTTATTACTCGTTGTGTAAAACCCCTATTCTTTCACCAAATCACCTTAAAAGGATTCCTCTCTTACTAGCCATTGCCACCTAGGTACAGGGCCAAGTCAACATCTGATACCACTAGGATCCTGTCTGAAGAACCTCTTACTGATTCCCATGTTATACTTGATTCTCTCAGCGTCTGTGTTTTTGCCTCTGGATCAGTAAGTTTTAGGTTCAAACATTGTTTCAAAGACTATCTGATGTTTAGCCTTGTACTGAAGGTGTGCTGCATTACCAGCAGATACTGTCCATTGCTCAAGTTGTGAAACTTGAGCTTTTTTCCCCTATTTTAGAAATGGTGCATTTGGAGAAGAACAATTAAGTTCTTTTTGTGCACTAATCAATATTGGGATGGCAGGGTGGAGATATTTCTCTACCAAAGGAGATGCAAGGGACTCCTTCACTCCTTTAGCCTGCAAGTCACCCCTGGGCAAGTGTAGCACCTGCCTACACCCCCCCCCCCCCACCCCCACCAGCTCACAGTCACTTGAAGCCATGGCAGCAGGTAGTAGGTGGTCGCATGAGCACCTGGTACATATCACACATCCTGGTTATGCAACCACTGATGAGAGGCATACTATCTCTTAAGTGTATTGATAATGGCTGGGATCACCAGTCTTGTAATGACACTGCTCAGAAGGCGCAGTGGCAAACCACTTCTGTAGAAAAATCTGCTGAGAACAATCATGGTCATGGAAAGACCATGATCTGCCACATCATACGACAGGGCACATAACTAACGAACAAATCTAGATTAGTCCTTCAGTCAGCATCACGAGGAGATTGTCTGCTTGTTATTTCATTGCTGTTGAACAGTGCGTATATAAGCTGCTTTGTTTCCTGCAGTAATGACTAAACCCCAGAGAGAGACTTCACAGGCACCACTGCCTTAGGCTTCAGTATGGCATTTACAAATGTAAAACTTCCTTTGGTTTGGACATCCACAATGAACCTGTTAACTGAGATTTCTTCTGTCACTCCAGCTACACTGCAAGGGCTGATGTAGGAGGTACTTGGAATTTTACTCCAGAATATCACCTCCAAACAAATTTTTAGGATTAGTCTGCAGTAACTTCACTACGAGAAAACGTGAAATGCACCCTAACATCTTTTGGGGTTTATTAAAGGGACTACCTTTATCTCTTTCTGGTGGTATCTTCATCGACGTAGGCAAAGTGACAACTGCAGCCACTCATTGCTGCATTGGCATTAGGGCTGTTGGCTGTGGATCCTGGCATTCCATTCAAGGACAAAGCCACCTCAATAAAATGCCAGCATTGAAGATAAAGATTAGCTTTATTCTCACATGTACATCAGGGATTGTGCTGGGCAAGTGTCACTATGCCTCTGGCGCCAGTATAGCATGCCCACAGCTCACAAACCCTAACGGGACATCTTTGGAATGTGGGAGGGAACCGGAGCACCTGGAGGAAATTCACATGGTCATAGGGTGAACACACGAACTCCTTACAGACAGTGGCAGGAATTAAACCGTTATCTTACAGCACGTTCTGTAATACTATCAGTATACTGTACCACCCAGATCATCAAACGTGCTCCACTGAAAATGCCAGCAGCAGGAGGCACTCTAGCCTGTCTAACACTCATTTCAATCATGTTGATCTTCCCACCCTCAGCAACTCTTCTGTGTCACTTCTCCAGGGTTCTCAAACCCCCAATCTTACAAAATAATTGATTGCATAGGAATTCAACCCCACCTCCCCTTTAGTATGACACACCAAATCATCACTGTAGCAGCCAGTTGGTTTTAGAAGTCACATAATTAGTTAACTGGATCTCCACAGGCCTCAGGGGCAGAGGATTCCAGGGATTCACCACCTTATAAGGGTTGCCCCATGTGCCAGCAGGTTACCTGGAATATAGAACCATCAGTTCAATTCCAGAGTAGAGCAGATGAAAACCCCCACCCCGAGAGTTGTACCTCAAACTGCAAAACCCTTGTCACCATCTAGAAGAGGCGATGACTTTTGCTCAAAATTGTTACAGGTAGTGTGCGTTAAACATGGCCAAGAAGGGTGGGGAGAGGTGTTGAATCTAAAGAATTAAAGGTAGCATTACATTTTCTTTATGTGCAATATTCTTTGTGTTTGGCATCAGCAATGGCACACGTTGTCCAGGATTTCCTTGGAATGTAGGAGAATGAGGGGTAACTTTATTGAAATATTTAAAATGTTGAGAGATATTCAATGCCTATAAAAAAGTATTCACTCCCCTTGGAAGTTTTCATGTTTTTTTTACTACATTAAATCACAATGGATTTAATTTGGCTTTTTTGACACTGATCAACAGAAAAAGACTCTTGCATGTCAAAATGAAAACAGATCTCTACAAAAGGATCTAAATTAGTTACAAATATAAAACACAAAATAATTGATTGTATAAGATTCAGTCCACCCCCTTAATATGACACATCAAATCATCACTGGTGCAGCCAATTGGTTTTAGAAGTCACAGTATTAGTTAAATGGAGATCTGTTTTTGGAGACCTGTGTGCAGCCAAGGTGTTTCAACTGATTATAATAAAAATACACTTGTATCTGGAAGGTCCAACCACTAGTGAGTCTGTAGCCTGGCAAAAACTACAGAATGAAGACGAAAGAACACTCCACACAACTCCACAAAAAGGTTATTGAAAAGCAAGGAGATGGATACTAGAAAATTTCCAAGTCTCCAAATATCCCTTGGAATGTAGTTAAGTCAATCATCAAGAAATGGAAGAATACAGCACAGCTGTAAATCTGTCTGGAGCAGGCTGTCCTCAAACTCTGAGTGACTGTGCATGAAGGGGACTAGTGAGGGAAGCCACCAAGAGACCTATGACAACTCTGGAGGAATACAAGCTTCAGTGGCTGAGATGAAAGAGACTTCGTTGCCTAGGTGCTTCATCAGTCACAGCTTTAAGAGAGAGTGGCAAAGAGAGTGCCACTGTTGATAAAAACAGCATAAAATCTTGGCTAGAATTTGCCAGAAGGCATGTGGGACACTCTGAAGTCAGCTGGAAGAAGTTTCTAAGGTCTGATGAAACCAAAACTGAGCTTTTTGGCCTTCAGACTAAACACTAGGTTTGGGATAAGCCAAACACCGTGCATTATCAAAAACACACCCTCCCTACCGTGAAGCACGGTGGTGGCTGCTTCATGCTATGGGGATGCTTCACTGCAGCAGCCCCTGGAAGGCTTGTGAAGGTAGAGGGTAAAATGAATGCAGAAAATACCTGATGCAGTCTGCAAGAGAACTGCGACTTGGGAAAAGATTTGTTTTCCAGCAAGCCAATAGCCCTAAGCATAAAGCCAAAGCTGCACAGGAAAGCTTTAAAAACAACAAAGTTAATGTCCTGGAGTGGCCAAGTCAGAGTCCAGACCTCAATCCAACTGAGAATTTGTGGTTGGACTTGAAAATGGCTGTTCACTCATGATTCCCATGCAATCTGACAACTTAAGTAGTTTTGTAAAGAAGAATGGTGGAAATTTGCAGTGTCCAGATGTGTAAAGCTGATAGAGACCTATCCACACAGACTCAAGGCTGTAATTGGTGCCAAAGGTGCATCTACTAAACAC
Organism: Mobula birostris; assembly: GCF_030028105.1. NCBI lineage: Eukaryota > Metazoa > Chordata > Chondrichthyes > Myliobatiformes > Myliobatidae > Mobula > Mobula birostris. Next base: position 157,728,393 of record NC_092373.1, read on the forward strand.
TGACTTGAAGGAGATGAATACTTAATGCATCCAGATATAATCGTATGGTCTGACACCAGTAGAGAAGTGGTTATTGGTGAACTCACAGTCCCCTGGGAAGACAACATCGATGAGGCTCATGAGCACAAGTTAACTAAGTATACAGAATTAAGATCAGAGTGCAGAGACAGAGGGTGGAAGGTCACATGCTATCCATTCAAAGTAGGCTGCCGTGGGTTTATTACATTCACTCTCCAGAAGTGGCTGCGTGACCTTGGCTTCACTAGAGGAGAGATCAAGTCAACCAGCAGGGCTGTAGCTGAGGCAGCAGAGAAAGGGGATCAGCATGGGTGTGGACCAAGTATGTCCAGAGGGGCACATAGTCAGACAATATACATCTTTTGCAAACCCTTTAGTAGTTGCATAGACATCTGAAGAGCAGACTATTTGTTGGATGGAAGCAACCAACAACTCTGATAGAGGCAGATGCCAAGTTTTTAAGCTCACCAGTGGGAGGTGGTGCTTTAGCACTGCTGGCCCACCACCTCGAGGGAGTCTTGATCATAAGCGGGCCGAAACTCCTGAAGACAGGTGGCTGATCAACTGATGAGCCCACTGGTGATAGCACAGGACAGTTAACATCTTAGTTCACGTGTATTCTGTACCTCGTAACAGCAATCGATTATTTTGTGATTTATATCTGTAATTAATTTAGATCACTTTGAGATGAAAAAGAGTCTTTTTCTGTAGATCAGTGTCAAAAAAAAACAAATTAAATCCACTGTGATTCAATGTTGTAAAACAAAACTTCCAAGGGGGTGAACACTTTTTATAGGCACTGTAGACAAGGTGTATGATAATAGCCTTTTCTCCAAGGTAGGAGAGACCAAAATTTAGGAGAATAGATTTAGGGTGTGAAAGGAAAGATAGTAATGGTCTGCGAGTGGCAATTTTTACATGCGGAGGGTGGCAAGTATATGGAACAAGGTGCCAGAAGTAGTTGTTGGGGCAGGTGCAGTAGTATAGTACAAGAAGCAATTGGATAGGTACATTGAAGTGGGGCTTAGAAGGATATGGGTTGAAGTTGGAACTAACTGGGTGAGCACCATGTTCAGCATGGACATTGGGCCAAAGGGCCTGTATCTATGTGGTATTGCTCTGTGACCCTTTGATTGTTAAAGTTTAAGTTCTCGTGCTGATATCCCAGAGTAGTAAAGCCACCCTTGAACAGTTAATGGAAAAAATGTTTCTTCTTTTGGATTTTGAAAAAGATTCTCGACTCATGAAAATGATCTGATTGAAGCATTGACCATAATTCACTTACAGGCATTGCATAACATTCAAAAATAGACTGTTCTGAACAGACACAAACTAACTGAATAATGTCAAGTATGTGCGGGAAGTTCTTTTTGCACACATCATGGTTCAGCTGCTATGCTAGCAGATACAATCTTAGAATTCACAGCACAGGTTTCAGTGCAGAAAAACACCTCATTTGCCCGTTGTCCTGAGACAACATGGCACTTTAAAGTTATCCATGCATAGCCTTTACCCTTTTTACCATATCTCTTCATTTTTTCCTTTTCAAATATTCATTTGATTCTCCTTTAACCAACCTATATTTTGACAGCCACTTGTAGCAAAAAGAAGCTGTTTACTTTTTGTGATAAATCTCCCCCTAATCTCAAAATTTATTCTTTTGGAGATAATCTGGAATAGCACCATTTATAAATAATAAAGAATGCCCAATTTTTAAACTGATTGCAAGATTTCACAACACACGCTGGTGATAATAAACCTGATTCCGATTCTGAGATCAAACAAATACAAAGCAAATCATCACAGCTACCGAATGTACATTTCAAAGTCTTTACACTTGGCATCAAACTGCAGAGCAATAGGCTCTTCAGCTCTCTGAGTCTGTGCTAAACATCAAACACTCATTTACAATAGTCCTACATTAATCCCATTTGCTAATCTCCCACATGCAGATCAGCTCCATCTAGATCCTACCACTTCCCTACACACTAGGAGGAATTTACAGTGGCTGTATAACCTGGCAACCCACATATTTTAGGGATATAGGAACCTGGAGCACTGGGAGAAAATCCACGCAGACACAGGGAGAACATGCAAACTCCAGACAGACAACACCTGAAGTCAGGAATGAAATCTGCATCTCGGATGCTGTGAGGCAGCAGCTCTACTAGCCGTGTAATGAAATTGAAATAAAGATTAATTCATACACAGTGGGTGGAATGTCAAAGTCAAAGTTTATTTTATTGTCATATACACAAGTAGATGTATCCACATACACAATAAAAAACTTACAGCAGCATCACAAGAGCATTTCATACATTTGTTGAAATGACAATGTGCTGTGGTTGTGAGAAGAATGTTCAATTGGTCAATCTTTATGCCCCAAATTCCCAATCCGGGAATGTTATCCTCAATCTGAACAATTTGTGATACCCCTTTCACTTAACATGTAACATTACCGTACATTTGATATCTGCCTGCATTATAGGCACCTATCTGTAATGAACTCTGAACCCACAATCTCTGATTTAGAAGCAAGAATATGACCAATTGAACCAAATAACATTTAAATTGTTCTGCATAACTATAATCTATCAACCCTAATATAATTCTTGAAGATCTTTGTCTCCAATGTTTAAATATAGTTTCTAAAACAATAGTATGCCCAGCATTATGGAGGGTCCTTCAGCTCTACTTGTTTTCTACAAATCTAAGAATGACTTCCTGATTTTATTTTCATTGCTTCTGTGAATAAAACCTAAAATTACACGGCCTTCTGGGATTCACTTCTACCTGTGCTTGTGTCTGCAGTGCTACATAGAAACATAGAAAATAGGTGCAGGAGTAGGCCATTTGGCCCTTCGAGCCTGCACCGCCATTTATTATGATCATGGCTGATCATCCAACTCAGAACCCTGCACCAGCCTTCCCTCCATACCCCCTGATCCCCATAGCCACAAGGGCCATATCTAACTCCCTCTTGAATATAGCCAATGAACTGGCCTCAACTGTTTCCTGTGGCAGAGAATTCCACAGATTCACCACTCTCTGTGTGAAGAAGTTTTTCCTAATCTCGGTCCTAAAAGGCATCCCCTTTATCCTCAAACTATGACTCCTCGTTCTGGACTTCCCCAACATCCGGAACAATCTTCCTGCATCTAGCCTGTCCAATCCCTTTAGGATTTTATACGTTTCAATCAGATCCCCCCTCAATCTTCTAAATTCCAACGAGTACAAGCCCAGTTCATCCAGTCTTTCTTCATATGAAAGTCCTGCAATCCCAGGAATCAATCTGGTGAACCTTCTTTGTACTCCCTCTATGGCAAGGATGTCTTTCCTCAGATTAGGGGACCAAAACTGCACACAATACTCCAGGTGTGGTCTCACCAAGGTCTTGTACAACTGCAGTAGTACCTCCCTGCTCCTGTACTCGAATCCTCTCGCTATAAATGCCAGCATACCATTTGCCTTTTTCACTGCCTGCTGTACCTGCATGCCTACTTTCAATGACTGGTGTATAATGACACCCAGGTCTCGTTGCACCTCCCCTTTTCCTAATCGGCCACCATTCAGATAATAATCTGTTTTCCTATTTTTGCCACCAAAGTGGATAACTTCACATTTATCCACATTAAATTGCATCTGCCATGAATTTGCCCACTCACCTAACCTATCCAAGACACCCTGCATCATCTTAGCATCCTCCTCACAGCTAACACTGCTGCCCAGCTTCGTGTCATCCGCAAACTTGGAGATGCTGCATTTAATTCCCTCATCCAAGTCATTAATATATATTGTAAACAACTGGGGTCCCAGCACTGAGCCTTGCGGTACCCCACTAGTCACTGCCTGCCATTCTGAAAAGGTCCCGTTTATTCCCACTCCTTGCTTCCTGTCTGCTAACCAATTCTCTATCCACATCAATACCTTACCCCCAATACCGTGTGCTTTAAGTTTGCACACTAATCTCCTGTGTGGGACCTTGTCAAAAGCCTTTTGAAAATCCAAATATACCACATCCACTGGTTCTCCCCTATCCACTCTACTAGTTACATCTACCTGTTTGCTCAACCTGCTTGGAATATTTTTATTTTGAGAATAGCTATTCTATCACACAATTTCATGTATCTGATATTTTGCATGTAACTAGCAGGGTAGATAAGGAACCAGTATATCTGGCAGACCTAGATATATGGTGGTGCTGGACCAGCAGATTTTCTTAACTATTGAATACTACAATAATTTAAATTCCAACACTCTATGGCACGGTAGCATAATACATTTTTCAGTGTACCTGGAATTGGTAAGAGTAGGGAAAAGTGCAGGAAATAAGGCCATGGTGAGTTTTGAGGGAGAAGGGGAACCAGGTCAGTTCAAGGAAGGACAGGACCTGCAGTCCAGGTGTTTAAAGGGAACTTGGGAAATAGGGCTTGAGTGTGCTTCTCTGCTCTGGTGAGTTTCAGAAGAGTGAGAAAACAAGGGTTTGGTCAGTTCAAGGTAGAGGGAGGGACCAGAATCCGGCTGAGTTTAAATGGAGTACTGGAATCAGCACATGTTGAGCTCGGGACTGAAGAAACATCCAAGATTTTTGAACAGTCGGACAACAGTTTTTTGGAGATTTACTGTACCTGGATTTTCAAAGGGCATTTTACGACACCATTCAAAAATGTTGATATAGAACATAAGAGCTTGTTGCATTTGGAGTACTGGAAACAGATTAGGAACGAACGGTCATTCCTGGGTTGGAAGCCTGTTACAAATGGAGTGCTATAAATTCAGCTCTGGCTCGGCAGTTATTTCCAATCCATATGAAGGACAGTCAAAAAGAGCAGAATGTAGTATGTCCATGTTTGTTGACAAAGGGAGGCAGGAAAGCCAGTGTGAGAAAGATGCAGAATCCATAGAGGAAACAGGCTAATAAGTATTATGTGGGAAAATGTGAAAATATTTACTTTGGCAAGATTCTAAAAATACAATTTTTTTTCTGGACATACAAATTCTGTTTAAAATCCTCAGTAAGGTCAACCCACACTGGTATTACCGACCTAAACGTGTCATATGCAAGTGACAAAGGATCTTAATTTGCATATTTAATACTGTCCCATCTAAAAATAGGCAGGCCTGTTATAAACACCGGAGGTCTCCAGATGCTGGAGATCCAAAAAAAAATGCACAACATGCTGGGGGGAACTCAGCAGGTCAGGCAGAAACTATGGAAATGAATGGATGGTCGATTTTTCCGACCGAGACCCTTCTTCAGGATTTAGAAGGAAGGGGGAAGACACCAGAATAAAAAGATGGGGGGAGGGAAGGAGGCTAGCTGGAAGGAGATGGTCTGTGGCTCTTCCGATTACAGGACTGCCAGGAAATCACATAAAAATGAACCGTGGACACCTTTTTCTTCCCTCTTTCTCTTCACTATTCTACATGGTCCCCCTCCATCCCCCATTCACCCCGCTGCTCGACACCGACAAACATTTTTCCCCTTTCTATTCTCCCTTTCCTTTGTTCCGTCCCTGCTCCGCCTGGCGTCACCATCCCATATTTCCCACAGTACTGTATCCCTGTCCAAACTCTCTCTGATCTATCAACTACCCTTTCCAAACTCTTGCTGCCATCTCTGCTACAAGTTCTCTCAGTCTCATTCTCCCTTCCTTTCTCTGCTTCATTCTCACTTCTATTTAACACACCCGCCTCTCCTCAACTTTCCCTTTCAATCGGCACTCGCCTTTCTCATTCACTTTTATCGTTTGTTGCGCCCGTCCGTCTCTCACAACACTTTCCTTCAACCTGCTGTTCAACAGCTTTCTTGCCTCCAGTAGTCTTCCATTTTATTTCACTTCTTTCCCCTCTGTCTGCATCCACCCTTCCCTTTCTTGTTCTCTCCCCTCTTTCACTCACTATCCATGCCACCCACTATCGCCCTCACTAATGCCCCTACCGCCTCTCATTATTCCCTTCACTATGGCCCCTCCTTCTCATTACCTCCTCTCACTATCTCCACTCCCTTTCCCGTCCCTTCTCACTTACCTCTCCCTTCCTCTCTCCTTTTCCATATATTCCCCCTCCATTCTCGTTCACATCTTCCCTCCCTTCCCTCGCATTCTTCCTCACTCCCATTTCCCTTCCTCTCTTTCCCCGTCTCACCCTCTTCCTCCCCCTCTCACTCTCTCTACCTCCTCATTTACCATCTCCCTTGTTGCTACCTCTCTCCTTTCTCAACTCTTTACCTGCGAACACATCTTTCTCAGGTTCCTTCCTTCCTCCACTCTCACTGCTTCTCTTTCCCCCTTACCTCTCAATCCCTCTCTCCTTCCCTTCCTTTCTCTCTCTCCCTGCCCCTTCCTTCCTGGCCACTACACTGCACACCGGCTCCTTCCTCTCTTTCCCCTCTTCTCTCGTGTTTCTCTCTCTCCCTCTCTATCCCCTCTCCCCATCCCTCCAACAACTAATTCACTCTCCCCCTCACTCTCACTTACTCCGTCCTTTCCTGCTCGGGACCGGAGCGCTTACCTTTCTCACAGGCTCCTTTCCGAATTTTGGTCACCGGGCTGCCTCCGGCCATCTCCGCCCGCCGCGCCGCGGCTCTCAGCTCACAGACCGAGCTGTAGGTGCTGCCGTCGCTACCGCACACCTGCTCGGGGGACTTGCAGACGCAGCGCCCCCGGCCCTTCCGCTTGGAGCCGGTACGGACGCACTCGTATCCCTGGGCGCAGCGACCGTACTTGGAGTCTCGGCCACCGCACGGTTCTCCCTGGCCGCCGAAGCACACGGTGCAGCAGCGGCATGGACTGGGCGCTTCACCCAGCGGGCAGCCTCCGGGCGGCAGAGCCGGACATTCTGACGGCACGCAGGGTGGGCACCGAGTCGAGCCTGTCTTCGGCTCGGCGCTGGCCGCCAGCAGCAGCAGCAGCAGACACCCACCCAGTAACTGGACGCTCATCTTGACAGAGAATAACTCCCTCCCGTGAGACCCGTGCCCCCTTATACAGCATCTCGGGCTCCACCCTATAGAAACGTTTCAAACCAAAGTCCTACTGTAACAAATCAACCTCCTCGTGTTAACACGAGAAACAAAATTCATGAAAACTTAAACTCACATGCACCCAACTCAAGCTATGATTGATCAAACTAAACTACATGTTACAAAACTAAATATTTCGAAAATTTAAATACAGCAATGTAAACCAATGAATAAATCAAACAGACTAAACTTCCATCCAGTCTAAGTATAAATTCACAAAAGCTAAACCAAAATGAAACTACAACTCACAAAAACTGAACTGTCATTTTGACAAATTACTTGAATTAATACAACTAAATTGAACTCCATATTGTAGTGCTAAAATTGAACTCTAAATGTTAAGTTAAACTAAAATTTCAATCATAAGTTGTAAGCATTCATTCACACTTATCAGAATGCACACACTAACTTGTCTCAGTTGGCAATAATCTTACTCCTGAGCTGAAGGTTGTGGGTCCAAATTCCACTCCAGGTATTTTAACACAAAATATAGTCGACATATATGTGGCTCTGAGAAGAGTTGAAGAGCTATCCTTCAGAAATCATGGCCCTGTTTATTCTTTCAGGTGCACAAAGATCCCACAATATTATTTTGGAGAATTCCAAAAGGATCCCCAGTATTTATCTCTCAATCAGTGTCACAGGCCATCATCTCACAGCTGCGTAATGAGTTGGTTGTTATTTTTCTACATTACAACAATGATTACCCCTCAAAAAACCCTCTTTTCACTTTTGTGATTTAGATATTGCCCACAAAAGCACTATTCATTGCCTATCCTGCTGCTATTGGTGAGCTGCTTGCGTAAACGTCAAGTACTCCCAGAGTGCTGATCAGCATTTAGCTTCATCATTGGTCTGTGATGTATTTCCAAGTCAGGATAATGAGCAGTGTGGAGTGCGACTTCTCTTGTCCTCCTTGGTGACGTAGGCCATGAGCTTGGCAGTTGCTCTCTGGGTAGCCTGGGCAGGTAATGGAGTTGCTTTGGGCTGGATTGGCTGTACGTTTCTCTACTGTATGTAACTGTAGAAAACTGAATATATACATTGACTTGTTTTGTGCTCTCACTGGTGACCAACCAGAAGTCTGAGAGGAGGGGATAGCACTCAGGTCCACTGACCTGGTAGAAAAAGGCAGCGGAGGATTGCAGCAGTGTACTTGAGCTCTGACCAGCAACCGGTCAGGACAGCAGAAGTTTCAAAGGAGGGGATTTCACTCAGGTCCACTGACTGCAGAGAAAAAGACAGCAGCACCTTACGGCAATTTATTTGGAGCTCTGACCAGCAACCATCGGTGTTTGGGATTGATTAGCATGAGCAAATTAAAGGAAGGCTGGGGCAAGCAGAGTGGCCATTGTCACAGCAGCTATCATTGGCATGGACAGAGTGGTGAGGCTTTAGCTCTTCGAGACTTCAGCGAAGAGAGGCTTCATTCAGAGAAGGCAAAAAAGAAAAGATTCTACGTGAAGTTTTTTTCCTTCCTTTCTTTACATCTGCTCAGCTAGGACAGTAGAGATGCCAGGCAGGATAGTTGAATGCTCCTCTTGTGGGATGTGGGAAGGCAGCGTGACCTCCAATGTCCCTGATGGGAACAAGTATGAGAAGTGCATCCAGCTACAGGAGGAAGGAGGGTTTAGGATTTTTGGATTATTGGGCTCTCTTCCAGGGAAGATGGAACCCGTACAGAAGGGACAGTTTGCACCTGAACTGGAGGGGGACTAATGTCCTAGTGGGAAGGTTTGTTAATGCTGCACGGTGGGGTTGAAACTAGAGTTGCAGGGGGACGGGAAACAGAATGTCGGAGCAGTTTGTGGAGAGTTTGACCTCAAAGTTAGGAATCAAACAGTTGAGCATGGTGTGACTATTATCCTGAGCTGCATATATTTCAATGCAAGAAGTATTGTAGGAAAGGCGGATGAGCCCAGGGCATGGATCAACACCTGGAATTATGACGTTACAGCCATTAATAAGACTTGGTCGCAGGAGAGACAGGACTAGCAGCGCTTGCAGAGTGTGATGGAGCACGTGATACTGGATCTGCTATTGGAGAATGAGACAGGGCTGGTGACAGATGTCTGTGTAGGGGAACACTTTACATCCAGTGACCATAATGCCATTAGTTTCAAAATAAACATGCAAAAAGATAGGTCTGATCCACGGGTTGAGATTCTAAATTGGAGAAAGGCCATTTTGATGATATCAGAAATGATCTAGCAAGTGTGGATTGGGACAGGCAGTTTTCTGGCAAAGGTGTACTTGGAAAGCTGGCGGCCTTCAAAAGTGCAATTTTGAGAGTATGAGGCTTGTATATGTCTGTCAAAGTAAAAGATGAAGATAACAAATGCAGGGAACTATGGTTTTCAAGAGATATTGAGGCCCTGGTTAAGAGAAAAAAGGAGGTGCATAGCAGGTATAGGCAAGTAGGAACAAATGAGGTGCTTATAGAGTATAAAAAATGCAAGAAAACATTTAAGATAGAAATCAGGAGGGTCAAAAGAAGGACTGAGGTTGCTCTAGCAGACTAAGTGAAGGAGAATCCTAAGGGGTTCTATTGATATGTTAATAGCAAAAGGATTGCAAGGTTCAGAATTGATCCTCTAGAAGACCAGAATAGTAATCCATGTGAAGAGCCAAAACAAATGGGGGAGGTCTTAAATGAATTCTTTGCATCTGTATTCATAGTCATACTTCATATTCACTCGGGAGATGGACACTGACTCTATTTAAGTGAGGCAAAGTGGCATCAACCTCATGGACCCTGTGCAGATTACAGAGGAGGAGATGTTTACCACCCAGAGGTAAATCAGGGTGGATAAATCCCCAAGGCCTGACAAGGTGTTCCCTTGGACCCTGTGGGAGGCAGGTGCAGAAGTTGCCAGAGCCCTACTAGAGATATTTAAATCATCCTTAATGACAGAGGAGGTACCAGACGATTGGAGGATATCCAATGTTGTTCTGCTGTTTAAAAAAAGCTCTAAACAGACACCAGGAAATTATAGACTGGTGAGTCTGACCTCAGTTGCAGGAAAGATATTGGAAGGTATTCTAAGGGACCAGGTATGTAAATATTTGACAGACATGGACTGATTAAGGGTAGTCAGCATAGCTTCATGCGTGGCAGATCATGTATAATTTTTCTTATTTTTTTCTCGAGGAAGGTACCAGGAAAGTGGATGAAGGCAAGACAGTGGATGTTGTCTGCGTGGACATTAGTAAGGCATTCCTGCATGGGAGGTTCGTCAAGAAGGTTTATTTGCTTGGCATTTAGGATGAGGTCATAAATTGGATTAGACATTGGCTTTGTGGGAGAAGCCAGTGAATGGTAGTAGTTGGTTGCCTCTCTGACTTGAGGCCTGTGACTAATGGGATGTCATAGGGATCGGTCCTGTTTCTGTTGTGGTTTGTCATCTATATGAACGAACAGAATGATAATGTGGTTAACTGGATCAGCAAATTTGCAGATGACACCAAGATTGGCGGTGTAGTGGACAATGAGGAAGACTATCACGACTTGCTGAAGGATCTGGACCAGCAGGAAAAATGGACTGAAAAGTGGCAGATGGAACTTAATGCAGCCGAGTGCAAGGTTTTCCACTTTAGTAGGACCATCCAGGGTCGGTCTTATATAGTGAACGGTAGGGCACTGAGAAGTGTGGTAGAACCAAGGGATCTGGGAATACAGGTTCATAATTCATTGAAGGAGGCGTCACAGGTAGATATGGTCAAAAATAAAGCTTTTGGCACATTGGCCTTCATAAATCAAAGCATTTTGTACAGGAGATGGGATGTTATGTTGAAGTTGCTTAACATGTTGGCGAGGCCTAATTTGGAGTATTGAGTGTAGTTTTGGTCATTTACCTACAGGAAAGATGTAAACAAGGTCAAAAGGACAAAATTTATAAGAATGTTGTCGGGTCTAGAAGACCTGGGTTATAATGAAAGATTGAGTAAGTTCGGGCTGTATTCTTTAGAACGTAGAAGATTGAGAGGAAATTTGAGAGAAGGAAACATAATTATGAGTTTAGAAAGGGTAAACGCAAGGAGGTTTTTTCCTCTGAGGCTGGGTGGGACTACAGCCGGAAGTCATGGGTTAAGGGTGAAAGGTGAGAAGTTTAAGGGAACATGAGGGGAAACTTCTTCACTCAGAGGGTTGTGAGAGTGTGGGATGAGGTGCCAGCACAGGTAGTGCATGCGAGTTCAATGTCAACGTTTACGAGATGTTTGGATAGGTACATGGATAGCAGGGATATGGAGGGCTATGGTCATGGTGCATGTCAATGGGAGTAGGCAGTTTAAATGGTTTCAGCATGGACTAGATGGGCCAAAGGGCCGGTTTCTGTGCTGTTCTTCTCTATGACTCTATAAATCTTATATGGAAATAAAGTGACGGACCTGAGGTCGAGAGAGTGGAACTGCCCCAGTGCAACAGCCTTTTCACTTTAAAAACTCTCCCGCACAGGTTTCCTGTCATTGTCAGACATGATGGACAACCACCATACTCTAGAACTATATTTATATAGTTGTATAATAAGACATTACATAGTTCAGATTCACATGACTCTAATATCAGATAGTATTGGATTAATGCTAGTGATATCAGACTGAATATAAACTGATAACCAGACCACTTCAATTTATCACTGATATCAGTGTAATATCAGATAGGCATTCAGAGATGAGCAAGGCATTTCAAAGAGACGTAGACATATTATGATAGTAGATCAAAGTCAATATCAAGTTTATTATCATGTGCACAAATACGTGTATGCATGGATTCAATGGAAAACGCAGCAGCTTCATAGGCACATAATGTCAGAAACTCAACATTTTCAAGAAAGACATAAACTTAACATAAATAATACTAAAATTTACAAGAAAGAACACAATTAGAATTTTAAAAAGTCCACTAATGTGTAAAGCGGACAAGGTGTTGTACTGAGGTAGTGATTAGGGTTGTTCAGTTGTTTCAAGAACTGAATAGTTGAAGGGAAGTAGCTGCTCTTGAATCTGATGGTGTTGGACTTCAGGCACCTGCACCCTCTGCTCTATCTATTAAGCTGCAGAGACCAGTGGACTCAGCCTGATATACAGTACTAATTCCAGTATTAAACAAACTTCACAGTGTTGGTTAGATTCAGTTCAGATGGATATTAATCCTTGACAAGGACAACAGGGAAGATGCTGAGGTTCTACCCTGTCGACCCTGTGGAGGATTTAGAATTGGGTGATGTAAGGGTATCATTCATTTAAGACCAGGATAAGAAAAAATTTTTCTTTCAGGTAGATGTGAGTCTTTGTGGAGAGAATAGAACAGTTAACATTGTTATGAGAATTAGAAAAAAATATTAAACTCATTCAGATTGCTCTAACAATCAATAAATCTGTATCTCAATTTTACATTCCTACCATTGAAGAATGTGGTAGAATATGCTCTGTTTGCTGGAATAGTATGACTCACACAAAACTCACTAATCTTGATACAACGCAAGACAAAGTGGCCAATGTGTTTCATTCACTCCTTTCAGTACAGAACACTATTGCTGCAGTGTGAGTCACCTAGAAAATTCCCTTCATTTATTTGCCCTGGCTACTCTGGCAGCCCCTCCTAAATCCAAATCTACCACCAAAAAGGACAAGCACCAGATGCATGGAAAAACCATCTTCATGTTTCCCTCCAGGTCACACATTACCTTCACTTGGAAATACATCGTTGTTTCATCAACATCGCTGGCTCTAAATCCTGAAACTCTTTTCCATGAAGTGCTGGGGAAGGCCCTTCACCAGGAGGACTGTTATGGTTCAGGAAGACGGTTCACCAGCACATGTCCAAAGGCAATTGAGGATAGGCAATAACATGTCATTACAAAAAACTTAGTCTGACGCTGACAGGGCTTATGTTTCAGTGGCAAGTTTAGATTAGATCTGCTGTGTAAATACCACAACATCACTCCATTCTGTGTATCTCAAGCATAAACTGAAAGCAACTTGAAATACTGCCTGAGGTTATTAGCAGGGCAACAACTTTTGAGTTTCTCACTAATGGGTAAATTTGCCCTTGAATGGGGTTACATGTTTTTAACAAAAAAAATCTAATATTAATATTGCCAGTAAAGTCTATGTCCCCAAAATACAAGTAAAGCAAAACTTTGCTTAAAAAACTGCATCTTCATAAAGGATAGAAACATTATTAAGTGAGAAAATCCAAACATTTTTCCTAATGCTGCTGCACTGCTAATAGCTATAGAAAATATTGCAACTCACCATTTAAGTGTGAGTTGCAGTCAAAATGGCGCAGGTCAATGAGTGAGAGATTTAAATAAAGGAGCTCTCACGAAATTTCAGCGGTGTAGTCACAGTTGAATTGGCTCAGGAGACCTCACGCATCAGCAAAGGAACATAAGGTTAAGGCAGGGACTAATGGAGCAGCCATTGTGTAAGTGTTAGAGTGCGGAGGCTTTATGCTCATTGGGCTCGGGCGAGGCAAGTTTCCTCTTCTTTATTCTTTATTTTTTGTCTTTTAGTACGTAGTTAGAGCAAAGAGAATGACTCAATGTTGTGTTGTGTTCTTTGTGCAGGATGTGGGAATTCTGGGATACCTCTGGCCTCCCGGATAACCACGTCTGCACCAGGTGCACGGAGCTGCAGCTCCTCAGAGAATGCTGTAAGGAACCGGAGCTGCAACGTGATGACCTTCGGCTCATATGGGAAACTGCGGAGAAGACAGATAGAAGCTACAGGGAGGGAGATGCCCCTCAGTTGCAGGTGGCTGTCAGGAGAGTGAAGGAAACGGGCAGTAAGTGCAGAGTCCCCCGTGGCTGTTCCCCTCAATAATAAATAGACCATTTTGGATACTGCCACGGGGATACCCTATGGGGGTGGGGGTGGGGGTGGGGATGGAGCCACAATGACTGTGTCTCTGGCACTAAGTCTGGTAGTGTGGCTCAGAAGGGAATGGGTGAGATGGGCACTGCAGTAGTGATAGGGGATTCCATAGGTGGAGGATTAGACATGAGATTTTGTAAACACGATAGAGACACCTGGATGGTTTGTTGCCTCCCAGGTGCCAGGGTCCGGGATGTCTTGGATCTGGTCCACGGGATTCTAAAGGGGGAAAGGCAAGGAAACTCTGAAGAAAGAATTTAGGGAACTAGGTAGAAAGCTGTAAAGCAGGACCTCCAGGGTAGTAATCTCTGGATTGCTGCCTGTGTCACGTGCCAGTGAGAGTAAGAATAGGATGATTTGGCAGATGAATGGGTGGCTCAGAAATTGGTGTATGGGGACAGGTTTTTCAGATTTCTGGACCATTGCGATCTCATCTGGGGAAGGTATGACCTGTACAAAGGAGACAGGTTACACCTGAACCCAAGGGAGACCAATAGCCTTGTGGGCAGGTTTGTTAGAAATGTTGTGGAGGGTTTAAGCTACTTTGGCAGGGAGGTGGGAACTGGAGTGATAGGACTGAGGATAAGACTGTTGGTTAACAAACAGAGGCAGTGTGTAGTGAGACTGTCAGGAAGGACAGGCAGAAGATAGGGAAAAATTGTGGTCAGTCGGATGAGTTACTGTGTAAAAGTGGGACAAAACCTAAAAGCTTGTTGACTACAGGATTAAAGGTTCTACATTTGAATGCACGTAGTATATGGAATAAAGCAGATGATCTCAGTGCAGTTAGAGATTGGCAGGTATGAACTTGTGGGCATCACTGAGTCGTGGCAGAAAGAAGATATAGTTGGGATCTTAACATTCAACGATACACATTGTTTTGAAAAGACAAGCAGGCAGGGGGTAGTGTGGCTTTGTTGATAAAAAATGAAATCAAATCCTTAGGAAGAAATGACATAGGACCAGAAGGTGTAGAGTCATTGTGGGTAGAGTTAAGAAAATGCAAGGGTAAAAAGACCCTGATAGGAGTTATATACAGGCTGCTGAACAGCAGCCAGAATGCGGGCTAAAACTTATAATAGGAGGTAGAAAAGGCATGTAAAATGGGCAATGTTACGATAATCATGGGGGATTTTAATGTGCAGGTTGATTGGAAAAATCAGGTTGGTGCTGGATCCCAAGAGAGAGTTTTTGTAGTATGCCTACAAAATGGCTTTTTTAAAAAAGGAGTTTGTTGTTGAGCCCATGAGGGAATCAGCTATTCTGGATTCAGTGTTGTGTCGCGAATCAGATTTGACTTAGCAGTTTATGGTAAAGGAATGTTTAGGAGGCCATGATCATGATAGAATTCACCCTGCAATTTAAGGAGAAGCTAAAGTCAGAAGTATTACCATTACAGTGGAATAAGGGGGATTGCAGAGGCATGAAAGGGGAGCTGGACAAAGTTAATTGGAAGGAGACACTAGCAGGGATGACAGCAAAGCAGCATGAGCTGGAGTTTCTGGGAGCAATTTGGAAGGCACAGTTTAAATACATCCCAAAGAAGAAGAAGTATTCTAAAGGCAGGATGATGCAACTGTGGCGAACAAGGGAAGTCAAAGCCAACACAAAAGTAAGAGAGGGCATATAATTAGCAAAAGTTACTGGGAAGTTAGAGGATTGGGAAATTTTTAAAAACAAATGAAAGGGAACTAAAAAAGCCATAAGGGGGGGAAAAGATGAAATATGAAGGTAAGCTAGCCAACAATATCAAAGATGATACTAGAAGTTTTTTCAGATATATAAGACTATGACCATAAGACATAGGGACAGAGTTAGGCCATTTGGCCCATTGGGTCTGCCCTGCCATTTCATCATGGCTGATTCAATTTTCCTCTCAACCCCAATCTCCTGCCATCTATTCATATCCCTTCCTGCTCTGAGCAATCAAGAATCCATCCACTTCCGCTTTAAATATACATAAAGACTTGGCCTCTGCAGCTGCCTGTAGCAAAAAACTCCACAGATTAACCACACTCTGGCTAAAGAAATTCCTCCTCATCTCCATTATATTGTACTCCTCTTGAAATGAATGCTGATTTCGCCTTTGCCTTCCTCAAAACAGACTCAACCTACAAATTAACCTTTAGGGAATCCTGCACAAGGACTCCAAGTCTCTTTGCGCTTCAGTGTTTTTGTATTTTCTCTCCATTTAGAAAACAGTCAACCTTTTCATTTCCTCTACCAAAGTGCATGACCATACACTTCCCAATACTGTATTCCATCTGCACGTGGCCAAGTGGTTAAGGCATTGGACTATCTACCTGAAGGTCATGAGTTCGAGCCCCAGCCAAGGGAACGTGTTGTGTCCTTGAGCAAGGCATTTAATCACACATTGCTCTGTGACGACACTGGTGCCAAGCTGTATGGGTCCTAATGCCCTTCCCTTGGACAACATTGGTGTCGTGGAGAGGGGAGACTTGCAGCATGGGCAACTGCTGGTCTCCCATACAACCTTGCCCAGGCCTGCACCCTGGAGAGTGAAGACTTTCCAGGCGCAGATTCATCAGCTCACAAGACTAACGGATGCCTTTACTTATTCCATCTGCCATTTATTTGCCCATTCTCCTATTGTGTCTAAGTCCTTCTGTAGTCTCTCCACTTCCTCAAAACTACCTGCCCCTCCACCTATCTTCATATTGTACTGCAAACTTTACAACAAAGCCATCAATTCAATCGGCCAAATCATTGATAGAAAACATGAAAAGAGTTAAAGAGAGGCAAGGGTAGATACTGGGCTATTAGAATATGATGCTGGAGAGGTAGAGATGTGGCACAAGGAAATGTTGGATGGACTGAGAAAGTATTTTGCATCAGCCTTTACTGTGGAAGACACTAGCAGTATGTCAAAAGTTCAAGAGTGTCAGGAGGTAGAAGTGAGTGCATTTGCGATTACTAGGGAGAAGATGCTTGGGAAGCTAAAAGGTCTGAAGGTAGATAGGTCACCTGAACCAGATGGAGTACACCCCAGAGTTCTGGAAGAGGTAGCTGAAGATATTGTGGAGGCATTAGTAATGATATTTCAAGAATCATTTGGTTCAGGAGGTCTGGAAAATTGCAAATGTCACTCCACTCTTCAAAAAGCGAGGAAGACAGAAGAAAGGCCAGTTAGCCTGACATCAATGGTTGGGAAGATGTTGGAGTTGATTGTTAAGGATATGGCTTAGGGGTACTTGAAGGCACAAGGTAAAATAGACCAAACTCAATATGGTTTACGTAAGGAAACATCTTGCCTGGCAAATCTGTTAGAATGATTTGATGAAATATCAAGCAGGATGGACAAAGTAGAATTGGTGGATGTTATGTACTTGGATTTTCAGAAGGCCTTTGTCAAGGTGCTGCACATGAGGCTGCTTTACAAGATAGGAGCCCATGGTATTACAGGAAAGATATTAGTATCGATAAAACATTGACTGAATGGCAGGAGAGAAAGAGTGGGAATAAAGGGAGCCTTTTCTGATTGGCTGTTGGTGACTAGTGGTGTTCTGCAGGGGCCGGTGTTGGGACCGTTTCTTTTTACGTTGTATGTCAATGATTTAGATGATGGAATTGATAGCTTTGTGGCCAAGTTTGGGAACGATATGAAGATAGGTGGAGGTGCAGGTTGTGTTGAGGAAGCAGGGAGGCTGCAGAAGGATTGGATGGATTAGGAGAATGGGCAAGTAAGTGGCAAATGAAATACAATGTCGGGATGTGTATGGTCATGCACTTCTCTGGAAAGAATAAAAGCATAGACTATTTTCTAAACAGGAAGAAAATTCAAACATCCCAGGTGCAAAGGGACTTGGGAGTCTTTGTGCAGGATTCCCTAAAGGTTAATTTGCAGATTGAGTCAGTGGTGAGGAAGGCAAATGAAATGTTAACATTCATTTTAAGAGGATTAGAGTATAAAAGCTAGGATGAAATGCTGAGGTTTTATAAGGTACCAGTGAGGCCTCACGTGGAGTATTGAGAGCAGTTTTGGGCCCCTTATGTAAGAAAAATATTGCTGACATTGGAAAGGGTTAAAGGAAGGTTCACGAGAATGATTCCGGGAATGAAAGGCTTATTGTATGAGAAACATTTGATGGCTCCAGGCCTGTACTCAATGGAATTTAGAAGAATGTCTTTGAAACCTATCAAACAATGAATGGCCTGGATAAAGTGGATGTGGAGAGGATGTTACCTATGGTAGGAGAGTTTAGGACAAGAGGGACATCCATTTAGAAATGAGATGAGGAGAAATTTCTTTAGCCAGAGGGTGGTGAAGCTGTGGAATTTATTGCCACAGGTGGCTGTGGAGACCAGATCATTGGGTGTATTGAAGTCAGAGATTGATAGGTTCTTGATTAGTCAGGGCATGAAAGGTTATGGAGAGAAGGCAGGTTAAGAGTGAGATGGATCCGCCATGATGAAATGGTGGGGCAGACTCGATGGGCTGAATTACTTAATTCTGCTCCTATGTCTTATCCTCTTATTTAAATGTATTGAATGGAGTAAAATTATTATGGTTGCACAATAGATACATACACACCATAGATACTTAAGCCTTGTTGGCTGCACTCTGAACTCACTTTCAACATTTTAAGTATATATTTCTGTCAGACAAATGCTCAGAGAATGAAAATTAAGTGCAAATATCGAGTCCTTTGGATTTGAAATGCTGGATAATTTAATTTTAAAAAGACTTTTAACTTGTCATCACTCCATTAGTAAAAAAGTTTCTTGTTTTCTTTTTTGATTTCCTGATCAGTATTTCATTTAATTTTTCTGCTCACTTATCCATTTTCAGATATGAAAAATTGTATCTGTATCTACTCTGTCAAAAATGCTGTGTATTTTTATACAATTTAAAAAAAGTAACTGAATTTGAAATCCCTTTTGGCTGTGGTTTGATTTTAACTCATTGATTTAAGATTCCTCTTCCAGTAACTTAAACCATTTTGCCCATATACCCCTGATTTGATAAATGTTCAGAAATGGGGGACAAATGATAGCAAAATAAAATGTTTGTAGCTTTAAGCTGACAGGGAGCAGTTTGGGATACTAGAACTGGAATCTCTTCTGTTTGAACAGAAGCATAGCTCCAGAAATAATAACTGCATTTTTGAACAGGCCATTTGATGTTCAGACAAGCAAACTCAACTACAATGGAATGTCCAACCTCTTGGCACAGAGTGAAGCGGGGGAAGGAAGGTTATTAATTCAAAGGCAATAAGAACAAACACACCCGATCTTTATAATTTATTTCTACAGAGTGCACTTGTAACCTTCCCATTCCTTCAACAAAGTTAGTTCTTGGCAAATAACCAGCACTCACATGGCACGCAACTACAGAATATATGGAATTGTGTACATCTAGGGGAGGCTGCGTCTGTAATATGTGAAGGAAAACCAGGATGATTAAACATCTGAGTCAGGACTTGAAGGATTAAGGGGTGGGGTGAGATTGGATGAGAAAGAAGATTCCTAACTGGGTGGAATATGTGGTGTTCGTGGGGGAAAATCTAAAATCCTGCTAATGATGATGAGTGGACTGATGAAGGAAGCAGGCAGAGAACAAATATTCACATGAGCTTCTTTGTCACATAACTGTAACTTTCCACTTGTGGGAGAGTTTTAGAAAATCTCTTCCACTTTCCATTTATGGTCCTGGAATCCTCCCTAAAGCCTTTAGGCCCAAAACTGGACACAACAACACTGCTGCTGTTCTCCCTAGTGACTGCAGCAGGCTTACAGTTCTCTGGTTGTGGAGAGAAAAAAAAAACAAGAGAGGAATCCTGGAACTTCCATCTGTGTTGCTCTGGATATCCCAGACTTCCTTTGGACGGGATGGACAGGACTCTTAGTTTTATGATGGAGGAGGTACACTTTTCACCCTCACACATACATTCAATCAATCTCATTGAGCCCACAGTTGTCCCCAAGAAGCTAAACTTTGCAGTTCCCTGGTTAAGCTCAGCCACAGTGCAGCAAAACTAAGCAGAGAAGTGGCTCACCTCTTTTGAAGAAGTAATTAAAAACCTTTGCTTTTGATGCCTGGGGGTCTGGCTGGCATTTCTCTGTCATGGTATTTTGGAGCTTTGAGCAGCGGCCAATCAGAGGTTGGAAGCCTAAGAAAATGTAGTTCACTCAGGTTCACAAATTGAGTAGAAGAAGCAGTGACTCGTGGCAGTTTTGTGCTTTGAGCTGTGGCCAATCAGTGTTCAGGATTGATTGACAAGAACAATTAAAATAAGGCAGCGGCAAGTGGACCTGACCATTGTTGGAGCTGCAGTTGTTGGAGTGGTCAGAGTTAGAGTGGGGTTTTTGAGGCTTTAGCTCTTTACGGCTTCAGCAAGGAAAGGCTTGAGTGAAAAAAGGGAAAAATAGCTGTAGGTAGAGTTTTTTCTCCCCCACAGTTTATTGTTTTGCCTTTATAGTTGCTCAGTTAGGAACCGCAGAGGTGCCAGGCAGGATGGTAGAATGCTCCTTTTGCAGGATGTGGGAAGGCAGGGAGACCTCCAGTGTCACTGGTGACTACACCTGTGAGAAGTGTATCCAGCTGCAGCTTCTTACACTTTGCATTAAGGAGTTGAAGCTGGAACTGGATGAACAATGGATCATTTGGGAGACTGAGGGGGTGATAGATAGGACATACGGAGAGGCAGTTACATCCGAGGTGCAGGACACAGGAAATTTGGTGACAGTCAGGAGGGGAAAGGTGTCAAGCAGTTGTTGCAGAGTATCCTCTGGCCATCTCATCCAATAACAGGTAGACCACTTTGGATACTGTTGGAGGTGGGGGGAAGACCTAGTAGAAAGCCACAGTCTCAGTCTCTGGCACTCATACAGGGCCTGTGACTCAGAACAGAGGTGGAGGAGAAGAGGCGAGCTGTGGTGATAGGGGATTCGTTAGGGTAAGAGAAAGGAGGTTCTGTAGATGAGAATGAGATTCCCAGATGGTATGTTGCCTCACGGGTGCTAGGGTCCAGAACATGTCAGATTGAATCCTTAGCATTCTTAAGTGGGAGGGTGAAAAACCAGAGGTCATGGTCCATGTGGGTATCAATGGCATAGGTAGGAAGGGTGATGAGGTTCTGCAAAGTGAGTTCAGGTGCTAAGTTAAAGGGCAGGACCTCCAGGGATGTGATCTCAGGATTGCTACCCATGCCACATGCTAGTGAGGCCAGAAATAGAAAGATTATACAGTTTAACATGTGGCTAAGGAGTTGGTGTAGAGGGGAGGGCTCCAGAATTTTGGATCATTCGGCTCTCTTCCAGGGAAGGTGGAAGCTGTGCAGAAGAGACGGTTTGCACCTAGTGGGAAAGTTTGCTGATGCTGCACGATGGGTGGGTGGGGGGAGGGGTTAAACTAAAGTTGCAGGGGGATAGGAACCAGAGTGCCAGAACAGATAGCAGAGAGACTGTGGAGACAGATGTTGGTAAGACCTCAGATGAATCAGGAATCAAAAGGTTGAGCATGTGACTATTGTCCTGATCTCCATATATTTCAACGTAAGAGGTATGTAGGCAAAGCAGATGAGCCCAGGTGGTTGGATCAACACCAAGAATTATGATAATGTAGCCATTTTTGAGACTTGGTTGCAGGAGGGGCAGGACTGGCTGCTCAGTATTCTAGGGTTTCATTGTTTTAGATGCGACAGAGTAGGTAGGATTAAAGGAAGGGGGTGGACTTACTAGTCAAGCTGTGCTCAGTCAGGGCAGACTAGAGAACTCATCTAGTGAGGCATTATGGTTGTAACTGAGTAATAAGAAAGATATGACCATGTTAATAGGGCTATATTACAGACCACTCAACAGTCCGAGGCACTTAGAGGAACAAATTTGTAGAGAGATCACAGTCTGTTGCAACAAACATAAAGTTTTTATAGTAGGTGATTTTAACTTTCCACATATTGTCTGGGACTCCATACTGTAAAAGGACTAGATGGGATAGAGTTTGTCAAATGTGTTCAGGAAAGTTTTCTTAATCAATACATAGAAGACCCAGCAAGAGAGTGTACAATGCTTGATCTCCTATTAGGGAATGAGACAGGGCAAGTGACAGAAGTTTGTGTGGTGGAACATTTTGCATCTAGTGATCATAATGCTATTAGTTTCGAAGTAAATATGCAAAAAAAGATAGGTCTGGTCAGCATGTTGGGATTCTAATTTGGAGAAAGTTTTGATGATATCAGAAAGGATCTGGCAAGTGTGGATTGGGACAGACTGTTTTTTGGCAAAGGTGTACTTGGTAAGTAGAAGTCATCAAAAGTGAAAATTTGAGAGTACAAAGCTTTTATGTACCTGTCAGAATAAAAGGTAAAGATAGCAGATGTAGGAAACCTTGGTTTTCAAGAGACATTGTGGCTCTTGTTAAGAAAAAAATGAGTTGCATTGCAGATATAGGCAGTTAGGAACAAATGAGATGTTTATGGAGTATAACAAATGTAAGAGAACACTTCAGAAAGAAATCAGGAGGGCTAAAAGAAGGCATGAGTTTGCCCTGGCAGGCAAGGTGAAGAAGAATCCTAACGGATTCTATAGATATGTTAAGAGCAAAAAGATTGCAAGAGACAAAATTGGTCCTCTGGAAGACCACAATGGTAATCCATGCATGGAGCCAAAACGAATGAGAGAGATCTTAAATAAATTCTTTACATCTGTATTTATTCAGATGGACAGTCTATAAAAGTGAGGCAAAGAGGCATCAGCTTCATGGACCCTGTACAGATTACAGAGGAGGAGATGTTTGCTGTCTTGAGGTAAATTACGATGGATAAATCCCCAGGGCCTGTCAAAGTGTTCCCTCAGATCCGATGGGAGGCAAGTGCAGAAACTGCTGGGGCCCTAGCAGAGATATTTAAAACATCCATATCAACTCGTGATATGCTGGATGATTTAGGGATAACCAGAATTGTTCCGCTGTTTAAGAAAGGCTCTAAAAATAAACCAGGAAACTATAGGGTGGTGAACCTGTCAACAGTAATGGGAAAGTTATTGGAAGGTATTCAAAGGGACCCAATATATGAGTATTTGGATAATTGGGGACTGATTAAGGATAGGCAGCATGACTTCATAAATGGTAGGTTATGTCTAATCAATTTTATAGAGTTTTTCGAGGAAGTTATCAGGAAGTTGACTTTAGCAAGGCATTTGATAAGGTTCCGCATGGGAGGTTCATGAAGAAGTTTCAGTTACTCGGCATTCAAGATGAAGTAGTAAATTGGATTAGGCACTGGTTGGGAAAATCCAGAGAGTGGTAGTAGAGGGTTGCCCCTCTGACTGGAGGCTTGTGACTAGTGGAGTGCTGGGTTTATTGTTGTTTGTCATCTATATCAATGATCTGGATGATAATGTAGTTAATTGGAACAACAAATTTGCAGATGATACCAGGAATCGGGGTGTAATGGCCAGCAAGGAAGACTATCATGGCTTGCAGAGGGATCTGGATCAGCAAGAAAAATGGGCTGCAAAATGGCAGATGGAATTTAATGCAGACAAGTGTGAGGAGCTGGACTTCAGTAGGACCAACCAGAGTAGGTCTTTCACAGTGAATAGTAGGGCACCAAGGAGTGTGGTAGAATAAAGCAATCAGGGAATACAGGTCCTTAATTCATTGAAAGTGGCGTCACAGATTGAAAGGGTCATACAGAATGCCTTTGGAACATTGGCATTCATAAATCAAAGTATTGAGTACAAGAGATGGGATGTTATGTTGAAGTTGTAAAGGATGCTGGTGAGGCCTAATTTGGAGTATTGAGTGCAGTTTTGGTCTCCTACTGACAGGAAAGATGTAAATAAGATTGAAAAGGTGCAGAGAAAATTTACAAGGATGTCGCCAAGTCTGGATGACCTGAGTTATATGGAGAGATTGACTAGGTTAGGACTTCTTGGAACCTAGAAAATTGAGGGGATATTTGATAGAGGTATACAAAATTATGATACAGATAGGGTAAGTGCAAACAGACTTTTTCCACTGAGGTTGGGTGGGACTACAATTAGAGGCCATGGGTTAAGGGTGAAAAGCGAAAAGTTTAAAGGGAACATGAGAGGAAATTCTTCACTCACAGGGTTGTGAGAGTGTGGAATGAGATGCTAGCACAAGTGAAGCATGTGAATTCAATTTCAATATTTAAGAGAAGTTTGGATAGGTACATGGATGTGAGGGGTATGGAGAGGTATGGTCCTAGTACAGGTTGATAGGAGTAGGCAGCTTAAATGGCTCATCATGAACTAGATGGGCTGAAGGGCTTGTTTTTATGCTGTTCTTTTCAGTGACCCTGTGACTTTAAATATTCAAAGACTCTGCTTCCAATATCCTTTCAGGAACAGAGTTCCAAAGGATTATGAGAGTCAGAGAGAAAATCAAAAATCATCTTATTTGTGTCTTAAATGGCTATGTCTTAAATTTTTTAAACAGTATTGAACTGACTTTATTTCTTACATCCTTCACATCCTTCAAAAATCTTTACATTGCGTCTCCATCTAAATGTGCAATGTGCAGTCATAGTAATTTATAATAATTTATAGTATTGCCTGGTTTTAGGTTCTTCTATAGGAGGAGAAATTTTGTCTGCATTCACCCTCTCAAGAACTTCTCAAGGTACGCATAGATTTGAATCAAACCACTTTTCCTTCTCCTAAACTTCAGAAGATTAAAACCTAATCTGATCATCGTTTCCTAATATGACTATCTGCCTCTTCTTACACAAGAGCATAAGAAATAGGAGCAGGAGGAGGCCATCCGGCCCATCAAGCCCCCTGCCATTCAATAAGATCATGGCTGATCTGTCTGTAAACTCAGCTCCATCTACCTGCATTTTCCCCATAACCCTTAATTCCCTTACTATATAAAAACCTGTCTAACTGTTTCTTAAGTATATTTAGTGAGGAAGCCTCAACTGCTTCCCTGGGCAGAGAATTCCACAGATTCACCACTCTCTGGGATAAACAGTTTCTCCTCATCTCCATCCTAAATCTTCTCCCCTGAATCTTGAGGCAATGTCCCCTAGTTCTAGTCTCACCTACCAATGGAATCAACTTTCCTACTTCTATCTTATCTATCCCTTTCAAATTTTTGTATGTTTCTATAACATCCCCTCTCATTCTTCTGAACTCCAGAGAGTATAATCCCAGGCAACTCAACCATAGGTTAACCCCTTCATCCCTGGAATCAACCGGATGAACCTCCTCTGCACTTCTTGATGATCTTCTCTGACCTGCTCCCAACAAACTGACTTCCCTAAATAAGGAAACCAAAACTCTTCACAGTGCTCCCGATGTTCTTCCTCCAATGTCCAATTCAACTGAAATGTATTGTCCCTTTTCAACAAACTCCTTATTTTCGTGATCAATTCCTCCAGCAAAAAAAAGTCATTCTTTTAGCTTTGTTGATTATTTGCCGTGCACTAGCCATTTGCAAGCCATGAACTGAACACCTAGGTCCCTTTGTATCTCAAGAGCCTCAGCATGTAGATTACATGATTGAGATATAGTTGGTGGCTAGTCCACTGTGGATCTTCCCTGTCCTCTTCAAAGTAATTCCATGGCATATTGTATACCTTTCTCATTTTATTTTGGTACATTTGACAGTGTAGCTCTCCCTCGCTATCCTGTTAATGTATATTTTCATGGTCTAATGTCAAACTCACAACCTCTGACTCAGAACCAACCTTAATTATAAAACCTGTGATAACAACATATATTTACATCTTTACTGTATACTGGTTATTATAAATATTTGAGCCCCATTGCTGTTACAACTAAATTTAACATTTTATCATTTACTGTTTATTTAATATTTGCTTTCATTCTGACTGCAAGATTTGGTTTAGATTTCATCCAACTACCAATCCAATTCGTACAACTGTGTCTGACCCTCTAGCTTGGCCTCCCACTAGCTTATCTTGTTCTCTACTTTAACGCCATCTGCAGATACTCATTTAGAATGTTATGGGAATACGATGGAACCCATACAAGTTGTTGAGAGGGAGATATTGCACAATACAGGGGAAGGTGATGGAGCATGCTAATGATAAACAATATGCAGCCTTGACATACATAGGATATAACAGATGTTTTCCAATCATCAGGAGGGAGCTCAACTTGCTGTTACTGTGAGTGTTTTTAAATGACCAAAAGAGTGCTTAACGTTTGAATCTGATGCGCTGAAGGTCCTGTTTTCATGCTTATCTCTCTGTGACTCTATACCACTTTGTTCAACTTGCTGAACTGATTCAGTCATTTAAGGTATTGTTTGAGAGAAACTCTCCCTATTGACTGAGGTTTTCTGTTTTTTTTTTAAACCTCTCCCTGGTGATTACTTGGCCATATAATGTAAGGAGTTATGCAAGAATCATCTGGTATGCGGGGGTGATCTTGATGAACTTGGCCTGATGTATCAGTAGTGCATGTGACAGGCTAGTAAAGAGCGAAGTGTATGAAAACTGGATGAACAGGGTAGTGAATTTAACTGCATCAATATGACAAGAGTTCACAAGCAGAAGTTAACCAATTATGAGGATGACTGTCATAAATGGTTTATAACTGGGTTATTTTGGTGAAAATATGAACTGTCATTTTGTTTATTTTTATGATTAATAATACATCAGTTGTTAAAGTGTGATAGCGCAGACATTTAATGCCTATGGATCTGTTCCAATACAAAAATTTGGAACTCTCTCTCTAAACAAGTTCATACCTTCACCATTTAGGTTGCCCTGTTGGCATTTAGATTCTATTCCTTCAACTGAAGGAATGTTAAGTATATTAACAGTTTAATGGAGTAATAGAAATGCACAGTACAGAAACAGGCCCTTCAGCCCATGTCGATGTTGAACCATTTAAGCTGCCTACCCACATTGACCTGCATTGGGACCATAGCCCTGCACACCCCTCCCATCCATGTACCTATCCAAACTTCTCTTATGTGTTGAAATTGAGCTCGCACGCACCACTTGTGCTGGCAGCTCAGTTCACACAGTCACAACTGTCTGAGTGAAGATGTTTCCCCTGATTTCCCCCTCAAAAGGCCCAGACAGTGTATATGTGGAAAGGATGTTTTCCATGGTGGTGAAGTCTAGGACAAGAGGCCACAGCCTCAAGACAGAGGGGCATTTATTTAAAACAGAAATGCAGAGAAATTTCTTTAGCCAGAGGGTGGTGATTTTGTGGAATTTATTACCACAGGCAACTGTGAAGGCCAGGTTATTGGGTGTATTTAAGGCAAAGCTTGATAGGTTCTTGATTGGACATGGCATCAAAGGTTACAGGGAGAAGGCTGGGGAGTGAAGCTGAAGAGGGGAAAAAAAGATCAGCCATGATTGAATGGCACGGCAGACTCGAAGGGCCAAATGGCCTAATACTGCTCCTATATCTTATGATCATGTTCCCCTTAAACTTTTCACCCTTAACCCATGACCTCTAGTTGTAGTTCTACCCAATCTCAGTGGAAAAAGCCTGCCTGCATTTATCCAATCCATACTCCTAACAATTCTGTATACCTCTATCAAATCCCCTCTCAAGATTTTACTTTCCAAAGGATAAAGTCCTAACCTATTCAATATTTCCATACCACTCAAGTCCTCCAGACCCATCAACATCCCTGTAAATTTTCTCTGTACCCTTTCGACCTCGTTTACATCTTTCTTGTAGGTAGGTGACCAAATCTGCAAACAATACTGCAAAATAGACTGCTCCAATGTCTTATACAACTTCAATATAACATCCCATCTCTTGTAATCAATACTTTGATTTATGAAGGCCAATGTTTCAAAAGCTTTCTTTACGACTCTAGCATCCTGTGACACCATTCTCAATGAATTATGGCCCTGCATTCTCAGATCCCTTTATTCTACCACACTCCTCAGTGCCCTACCATTAACTGTGTAAGACTTACCCTGGTTGGTCCTACCGATGTGCAAAACCTTGCACTTGTCCGCATTGTTCCATCTGCCCTTTTTCAGCCCATTTTTCCAGCTGATCCAGATCCCATTGCAAGCCATGACAGTCTTCTTCACTGTCCACTACACCCCCAACCCCTAAACCTGCAAATGTGATTATCCAGCTAACCACATTATCATCCAGATCATTGATACAGAGGACAAACGACAACAGACCCAGCACCGATCCCTGCAGCACTCCACTAGTCACAGGCCTCCAGTCAGAGAGGCAACCATCTACTACCACTCTGTGGCTTCTCCCACAAAGCCAGTGTCTAATCCAATTTACTACCTCATCTTGAATACTGAGCAACTTCTTGACCAACTTCTCGTGCAGGACTTTGTTAAATACCTTGCTAAAGCTCATGTAATCAACATCCACTGCCTTGTCTTTGTCAACTTTCCTGGTAACTTCCTCGAAAAACTATCTAAGATTGGTTAAACATGACCTACCACACAAAAAGCCATGCTGACTATCCGTAATCACTCCATGTCTATTCAAAGTTACAAACTCAAACTTGCTTGCTTTCACATCACAGAACCATGAATATGGAAGTGTGGAAGGAGATAATTCAGCCCATGATATCCATCATGAGTTGTCCATTACATGCTCATGATTGCTGGAGTAATACAATATTAATCTCACTGTTCTGCTTTCTACCGCTAGCATTATAAGTTACTTTGCTTGAAATGTTAATACATTTGGTCTATGAAAGCTCTCAGTCATTCAGGTCATCGTACATCAAGCAGTAGTAAAATAAAGTAGTAGTTGAAAAGGCAACTGGACAGTGTGTTGCCTAGAAGATATTTCGCCACTCATCCAAGTGGCTTCTTCAGTTCTGATCCATGGTGGGTAGTTCTCCAGTTTATAAACTCTGTAAATTGTTTAAATGTACAATAATCACTTGCTAAAAGGATTGCTAAAAGCTGTAGATGTAATGAGAAGGTCATTACTCTTACCTTTGCATGAATGGAGGTGTGAACTGTTGTGGGGATGCTGGGGTAGAGATGTTAGGACTGCATTGTAAATAACTGATAGGTGGTTTCGTACCCCACCCCCTCTGTTCAGGGATGGGTTTTCCAGTTTGATGATAATAAATTGATGTTAATACATTTTCTTTCCCATTGGAATAAACAATAGGCTCCTCCTGAACTATTCCCCGGCAAAACATTCCATACTTTAAAACTCTCTATTTAGATCAGCAAACTTCTTCATTCTAGAGACAATGTTAAGTGAACAAATCCTCATACAATGAAAATATATTTGCTTATATTATCCTATTATTTTTTTCATGCAGTATTAGGATATGTTAGTAATGGTACTCCAGGCCATGGCTGGGGCATGTATTACATGACCTCAGGTCTCAGCCAGAGTATTATGTACATCTTTGCATATTACAACACTGGAGAGGAGACTGTAGAGATCTATGAACATGTGATAGAAACTTAGGAGATTTGTTATGATGAAATATAAATTCCTATGGTTCTATTCTGCAAGTTTCCTTGAATGTAAAATGGTGACCAGTTCTTTTGATATGTGGGATTTATAAAGGGGGCTTCTGATGAAGTTGGGAAAAGGGGCAAAAATAGAATTTGCAAACTGCTTAGAAGAAAATGTAGATGAGGAAAAGTATTTTATAAATAGTATAAAGCAATAGTGTAAAGGGACAGAAATAGATCTTGCATGAAGATTGAAGTCAGATCAGATGGAAATCAAAAAAAAACTGCAGATGCTGGAAATCTTAAATAAAAACAGAAAATGCTGGAAACATTCAACAGATTAGGCAGTATTTGTGGAACCAGATATAGGATTAATATTTCAGGTCAGAAACCATTCAAGTGTACTAGTATATACTGGATTTATTTGGAATCAAAAGGAAATTGATTAAAGAATAATGTAAGGTTGAACATTGAATATTTAGCATTTTTTAAAGAAATGATATTGGAAGTAGATTATATTTAGGACCATATCACATTTTTAACATGGGCTATTTGGCCCAGAACTCCATTTACGACTATACAAAATAGGAAGTAAAGCTTTCTGGCCTCTCCAGCTTACTCCACCATTCAGTAAAATCTTGCCTGATCTTATGTTCCGCAAGTCTACTTCCTTTCCCTAACATGAAGACTCCTGATTTCCTTGCCTTTACCTTTTAAAATGTTTTTATTGATACCCAAATTCTTTTGAAGTCAGTGTTGATTTTCATTTGCCCCACCCATCCAGCCTTTAGAAGGAGACCCAAGGGACTGCAGCTGCTGGCATTTGGAGCAACACCAAAATTGCTGAGGAACTTAGCAGGTCCGGCAGCATTGTGGAGGAAAATGGGCAGTTAATGTTTAAGGTTGAGACCCTTTATCAGTTCCGGAAACAAAGAGGGGAGATAGCTAGTATAGAAAGGTGGAGCAAGCACTATCAGGTGATAGGTGAATCGAAGTGCGATAGGCAGATGAGGGCAGATATGATGTCAGAAGCTTGGAGTCTTCGGAATGAAAGAAATCTTCAATCAGCCTTTGTGTAAACCTATTTATTTATTGACATACAATGTGGAATAGGCCCTTCCAGCCCTTCAAGCCACGCCGCTCGATAACTCCCAATTTAATCCTTGCCTAATCACGGGACAATTTACAATGGCCAATTAATCTACCAACCTTTGGAACTGTGGGAGGAAACCAGAGCACCCGAAGGAACCCAACGCAGTCACAGAGAGAACGTACAAACTTCTTACAGGTAGCTGTGGGGATTGAACACAGGTTGCTAGAACTGCAAAGCGTTGTGCTAACCACAAAGCCACAGTGCCGCCCATTACGCTAACATGTATTTCCTGATTTTACTCCTGAAATACCTAGCTCTAACTTTCAAATTATTCTTCAGATGAATTAACTTTCTAGTGTTTATCCAGCAGAATTCATTATAAGTGCCTCAATAACATGACTCTTAAAACTTCTAGATTTAAGAGTTCATGATATGTTTTTGAAATTTATTGGTATATCTTGACCCTTTGAACTGCAGGAATATTTGGTGCATCTACATTGCATTCATTCCAAGATCAATATATCCTTCAGGAGATGAGATACATTGACTAAGGGACCATAAGTTCACTGTATACTGTTTCCCCTTAAGTCTACTTGATGAAAAGGCTCTGTGAAGCTTCTTGACTGCATTTCCTATCTGACAGATGTTTGGTGATATTTGACTATGGGCAACTAGCTCTTTGTCTCTACTGCTTTCTCACCATTTAAAAACCATTCTAACCTATTTTAACTTACACCTCAATTCCACTTGCCAAAGTTTTATCCATTAGCTTAATTAGGCACTTGTACTCTGTCCACTTTGGCTTTTTGGAGCTCCCAGTTGCTAGACATTTTAACTCTCCCCTCCTGCCCTCATTTCCACATTGCCCCATCTGTCCTTGGCCTCCTCCACCTCAGGATGAGGCTGAACATAAACCAGGGAAACGTCAATTCATATTCCACTTGGATAGTCTACAACCCGATGGCATGATCATTGGATTCTCCAATTTTAGGTAAAATGCTCCCTCTTTGTCCATTTCTTCTTTTCTCTTGATTTACCTAGTTCTTCCTGCACCACTGTCCCTTCCAGCACTCCACCATCCTGTTTCTTCCCTTTCTCTTCTTCCTTTTACTCCATCTGCCTATCACCAATACACTCTTCCATGTCCCCTCTCTCTAATGTTCCTATCTGCCCACTTCTCTTATTTAGCTCCATGCCCCAGTTTTTCCGTATCAAAATCTATCATCTACAGCCTTTTGTTGCCTCCACCTATCACCTCCCAGCCTCTGCCACACTTTCCACCCTTCCCTTCTCCATCTGCCAATCACCCCTCATTAAGATCCATGCATTGCTTGACAGCTCCTGCTCCACTGCATCTGTTCAGTCCAGATGAAGGACTTCAACCTAAAACATTGACCATATTTCCCTCAACAGATGATGCCTGACTCATTGAATTCCTTCGGCATTTTGCTTCTTGCTTCAGGTTCCACCACCTGCAGTCTCTTGTGTCTCCCTCTGCAATATTCTACTCTCATCTATTTGTGTCTTTCATATTGTTTTCTGAAGTCACTTCTCAGGGAACTTCTAATATTCCTGTATTGCCGTTGATAAACAAGGTGAACACCAGAAATCCCATTGCATATCTCTGAAGAATACCACATCACAACCTCACAAATCAGTATACCAATCATTTATCTCTTCCATCATCTCCCACTTCCTGACTCATTATCAATGTAGTCGATGTTTGATTCCATTTCACCAATTAAAGCTTCCATTGTTTGCCAATTAAAGCAACGAAGGAGATTGAAACACCACTTCCTGCCTTTTTATTGCTGGGGGATCACTCTGCTCCCGGAGAGGGGAGACTGCCTTTTGATCATAGGTGAGATTGCTTTGCTGTGAAGGGGGAGACTGCCTTTTTTATTGCTGGTGAGATCGCTCTGCTACGGAGAGGGAGAATGTTGCCATGTTTTCAACATTTTGGATGCGAACGTGGACTGTGGACTTTTTTTTCCATCTTACGGCTTTTTGGTATTCTGTGTTTTTCACCTGATCTTTTTCATTTTTTTGTGTGCTGGGGAGGGGGATTTGGAGATTGATATGCCTGTTCCATTTTTGTTTGTCCTTTAGTGTGGGGAGGAAGGATTTGGGGGTTGATGATTTTGCTGACACTTTTTTCTTTCTTGGTTTTGTGGCTATCTGGAGAAGAAAATTTTCCAGAGTTGTATACTTTGATAATAAATGAACCTTTGAACCTTATATGTGCAAGAGGATATATGAAGAAGTACTGGAAGATCAGAATTAGAGTGAATCTTGAAGATTGACCCTCCAAGTTGCTGCAAGATATCTGTGTGGAGAAGGCAGAATAGGTAGAGGCAGGTTGGTGTTTCAGGTGGAGTTGAGCTTTTTTCTATCAGAAAATAGACAGCAAAGTCCTCAGCACCTTTGTTAAGGTGATATATATTTATTTCTTCCACTGGCCTTTCAGTACTTGGCTTTGCTAGTTTACTTGTTCTCCTTTCTTTGACTATATTCACTTCAGCTCTTCACACCCTAAATGACTCACCTTTCTTGCATCTTTGGTTTCTTTTAATACAACTCCCTTTGATCCTGCAAACAACACTTCTCGTATTTAACTCTTCCCTCTTCTCCATTCAGAAAGCTTCACAGAGGCCTTTAGATGTGAGCTGTCAGATTGCTTTCTCCTTCCCCATAGCTATATTCACATTCATCTGTAATTGTTTCATTACCATGAAAGAATCAACGTAGAACATATTGACTCCCCTCCTTTGATTTTTTAGAATTCTTTTCTGAGATATTAGTGTTGTTGACAAGTCTATCTTGCACCGTCCATGCCTAATTGCTTTTGATTAAGTCGTGGCAAACTGCAATTTTGAACCACTGTCCACAATTCATTCAATGTATTGCTATAAGGTTAAAAACAGGAGACTTCCTGGTTTTTGAAAGCCTGGCAAGATTCTTTCAAGTTAAATGGCAAGTGACTTGCAAGTGAACTTGGAGTTGATAGGGTGAGCTCTGTGGTAGATGTCATGAATTTTGGAGGTGGCTAGAACAACCTGTTGGATCTGATGATACTGATCCAGGGGTTCTTCAGAAGTCAAGAACAAGGCATGAAACTTGGTGGTTATGGCATTTTAAGTAGTGTTACAAGAACAAAGAATGAACAACAAAAGAGCAAGAACAAAGAAGTCATGATTGTCTTATACTAAAAAAACTAGTTCAGTGGAGAAATAAAGCATGTTCCATTCATAAGAAATAACCTATGATATAGTCAGGCTCAGTGTGAGACACACACTGCAGAGACACTCATAGAAAAATGCAGAATCGGCTATTTTGCAATTATTGAAAATTCACTGAAAAATTACACACATAACGGTCAGTAAATAAAAATTATAAGTAAAGTTAAACTACAAGAAAAATATAAGTAAAATATCAATTCTATGCTCTAATTCAACACTCCCTGCTTTGATTCTAAAATTACACATTCAGAATCAAAGAATTAGAATTCAAAGGTTCAAAGATTCTTGTATTATCAAAGTATACAACTCTGGAATTCTTCTTCTCTGAGTAGCCACGTAACCAAGAAAGAAAAGCAAGCCAGCACGATCACCAATCCCCAAATATCCCCTCTCCGCACATAAAACAAAAATAAAAACAGAACAGGCACATAGACCCCCAAAATACCCTTGCCCCACACACACACAAAAAAAAGAAAGATCAGGTGAAAAACACAGAATATAAAAACTATAAGACTGAAAAAATGCCTATAGTCCAACTCCATATACAAAACACAGAAAAAACTTGGGAACTTTCTCCGGGCACAACAGCAGCATCTTTTCTCTCCAGTGGCAGGGCGATCCCAGCAGTAATCAAAATGCAGTCTCTCCTCTCCGGCAGCAGAGCGACCCCCTAGCAATTAAAGGCAGGCAGCCAGTGCTCACCTTTCACATTCACCTCAATGTTTCAATCTCCCCTTGTCGCTTTAATAAATGAACAATGGAAGCTTTGATTGGCATCCCACAGTCTTCTCATCATGAGGTTTGTGCACGCTGCCTCTGTCTCCTGGAATCCGCTCAGAGACTGCAGAGTGCTGAAAAACCCAAACAATCTCCAAACTGCAAATCACTGGCTCCAACAGTTTCAGAATCACATTCAAGATGGAAAAACAACCGTAAAAGACAAAAAAGAAGTGAAATATATGTTTTCTTGATCTATCCAGAAGGTGTCAACCATGAGACCATTGTACGCAAACACCAACTTGACTGGAAGTCGACCATCGACTTTGTTATGAAAACATCAAAGGGTATTCATACAATTACATCATATTTAAGTGGATTGTTCTTATGAGTAGGTACATGAGTTTGAGCAACTATTAATGATGACCCTTATAGAAGCAATTAAGTGTAATTTATGATAAGGCACTTCAGCCCAGCTTCCTAGCTTTGATTTGATCCAATTAGTAAAATCCCATCCATCAGATTGGTGTACTTCCTTTAGCTACTTCTTCACGAATATGATCAACCAAATCAGTTATGTCTTCAGGTTCATCAGGTATGTAAGTACAACATTCCTTTCCTGTAACTGCATATGTTTTCCCCTTAACTGCTAAGAGAAGGTCTAATGCCATACGATTTTGAAGAATAATCTTACGTGTTACAACGATTTCTGTTCTACAAGGGACCTACAGTATCATTACCTACTCTTTCTAAAACTGCAGCAACATTTTTAATTATACAGGACTGGTAGCAAAACAACAACAGACAACATCAGACCAAATATCACGTCCAGTAGTTAACGACTCTGTTCAACATCTTCTGGCTGGTTAGTGATTTGCTCAGTGTAGCCCAGTAGTGTCAGCGTTGGGCCAGAGATTACTAGCACATTAGCCTCAGTGCTTGATGTTTCATTGGGTATTACTGCAACTTGCTTGCAGTGGCTAACATGTATCCACTTACATTTTCCTTCTACTTCTACTGCCAAGTTCATAATCAACAGAACTTGATAAGGCCTTTCCCACTGTTGCTCCTTGTGTGGTTTCTTAATAAGGACCCACTCACCAGGAATTGGGGAGTATTCTCCTTCTGTGGGATCATTCCAAGCCACAGAAATCTGTTGAGAAGCGGACTGGACAGCTTGGTTTGTTTTCGCACAATAGTTAGATAAACTTGTCTGCCATAATATGATTATCAGCTTCTTTGAGGTTAATGGCTCCAGGTGGTGACGTAGGTCGCCCTGTTACCACTTCAAATGGCCTTAATTTAGTATTTTTAAAAACGCAAACACGAGGAATTCTGCAGATGCTGGAAATTCAAGCCAGGCAGCATCTCTAGGAAGAGGTACAGTCGACATTTCAGGCCGAGACCCTTCGTCAGGACTGAAAATAGGCCAAAATAAGTTTCCTGAAGGGGAAATCTTGTCTGACAAATCTGTTGGAATTCTTGGTTGAGTCAGCGGATATTGCTTGCTTGGATTTTCAGAAGGCCTTTGACAAGGTGCCGCATAAGAGGCTGCTTAGCAAGATAAGAGCTCATGGTATTACAGGAAAGATACTGGCATGGATGGAAGATTGACTGACT
Source organism: Mobula birostris (assembly GCF_030028105.1). NCBI lineage: Eukaryota > Metazoa > Chordata > Chondrichthyes > Myliobatiformes > Myliobatidae > Mobula > Mobula birostris. The sequence continues at coordinate 157,764,366 of NC_092373.1, forward strand.
GACAGGAGGCAAAGAGTGGGAATAAAATGGGACTTTTCTGGTTGACTGCTGGTGACTACTGATGTTCCACAAGAGTATGTGTTGGGACCGCTTCTTTTCACATTATATATCAATAATTTAGCTTTATAGCTAAGTTCGTGGATGCTACGAAGATATGTGGTGGTGGAGATGGAGGTAAAGTGTTGAGGAGACTGGGAGTTTGAGAAATACTTAGACAGATTGGAAGTATGGACAAAGAAGTGGCAGATAGAATATAATTTTGGGAAGTGTATGGTCATGCACTTTAGTAGAAGGACTAAAGGTGTAGACTATTTTCTAAATGGGGAGAAAATTAAAAAATATGGGGTGCAGAGAGGTAGAGAGAATGTTTCCTACAATGGGTGAATGTAGGACAACTGGGCACAGACTCAGAATTAAGAGATTTAGAACAGAGATGAGAAAGAATTTCTTTTGCCAGAGGATATTGAATCTGTGGAATTCATTGCTATGGGCTGTTGTAGAAGTCAGGTCATTGGTTATACTTAAAGTGCAAGTTGATATGTTAGCCGTGGTGTCAAAGGTTACAGGAAAGAGGCGGGAGAATGGAGTTGGGAGGGATAATAAATCAATCTTGATGGAATGGCGGAGCAGACTCGATGGGCTGACTGGCCTAAACCTGCTTCAGTGTCTTACGGTCTAATTGAATGTTTTGCTTCAGGAACTAATTAGAACAGTAAATTTAATTGGACAGCAGGAAAATATTTACATATATACACAACATTCCTTCCTGCACTGTTACTCCACTGATCTGTTGACACTGAACTATTGTTCATCTCCAATATCTCTCACCATTGAGGGGAAATGGTGGGCTGATAACTGTTGCACTGTCTCACAGCAATAAAGGTCCAGATGTTTCCAAAACCTTTGAAAGTTAATCAGTAAAAACATGCTAAACTACTGATGACATATGTCAATCTTAATTGTTAAACTCAGTAGAATGAAAAGATGTGGAATTGGAAAGGCAAATTTATATGGCTAGTTCCAGAATGTTCCAAAGTCCTCTATAGACAACGAATTATTTTTGATGTGTAGTCACTTCAGTAATAAATCCATAAGAGATGAAATAGGGTCACGTCAGGTGGAATTTATCGTCATGTGCACAAATACAGTGAAATGTACAGTGAAATATGCATTGACCATAAGACAAAGGGTCAGAATTAGGCTATTCAGCCCATCAAGTTTGCTCTGCCATTTCATCATGGCCGATTTATTTTCCCTCTCAATCACATTCTCCTCCTTTCTCTCGGTAACCTTTCATGCCCTGACTAATCAAGAATCTATCAGCTTCTGCCTTAAATGCACCCAATGACTGGGCCACTACACCTGCCTGTGGCAACAAATTCCACAAATTCACCACCCTTTGGCTAAAGAAATTCCTCCTCATCTCCATTCTAAATAGACATCCCTCTATTTTGAGGCTGTGTCCTGTGGTCCTAGACTTGCTAACCATAGGAAACATCCTCCCCACATCCACTTCCTCTCGGCTTTTCCACATTCAATAGGTTTCAATGAAATCTCCCCTCATTCTTCTAATTTGCAATGAATAAAAGCCCAGAGCCATCGATTGCCCCTTATATGATCAGTCTTTCAGTTTTGGAATAATTCTTGTAAACCTCCTCCAAACAGTTCCAGCTCATTGGGACATCAGAGGTCTGTGAACACTGTGGGTCACAGCTGCCAGGAACCCTGTTCATTATGATACCCTTTCAGGGCAATGCCACTTATGTGACACAGGTGCTCAAGTGAGTGTGCTGCTGGCATTGCCTACTGATAAAAAGGAAAGCTGCACCAAATCCTTGTTGGATACCACCAACAGCAGCAGGATTCAGACTATGGGACTCGACGGGTGACGCTCTGCTTCAGTGGGCGTCACGAAACATGGGACATCATCCTGGCTAAAGTGGCTAGACCTCTGCTCAGTGCAGATTTCCTGAGGCCCAAGGACTGTTGGTCAATCTAAAGAACTCCCAGCTTGAGGATGTCAAGGACTTTGGGTTGTTGACCTACTCCCTGAGAAGTTCTCCACAACGACTTTGTCATGCGCATGCACCCACACATGTGAGTTTACTTGACTGTTGGGTGAATTCCCAGACCTCACCAAGCCCACATTCTCGACTACAGTCACAAAACATGGGATTGAGTACCACATTCCCACAACTGGCCCACCAGTCCTTGCCTGCACACGTAGAATGGACCCAGAAATGTAGGCTGAGTTTGCCAACACAGAAAGACTTGGCAATGTATGCCAGTTGATTAGCTCATTGGCTTCACTCTTCCATATTGTCCTTTAGTTTGACGGTGGTTGCCGCCCATGCCTTAACAAGGCCACCACCCTAATCATTACCCGATCCCACACATCCAAGACTTTTTGGCACATTTAGATGGAAAGTTATTTTTTTCTGGAGTCAATCTAGTTAGGGGCTACCACCAGCTGCCTGTATGCACAAAGGACCTTCCCAAAACATCTGTGATAACCCCATTTGGCATTTGAGTTTCTGAGCATATGCCATTTGGACTGAAAAATGCAGCCAGACTTTAATGGCTGAAGGATTTTGTATTAAAAGACGTAGATTTTCTTTTTGTTTACCTGGATGACATACTTGTCATCAGTGCATCCAATCCAAACACATATCTCATCTCCACACACTTTAAGCATGTTAGCCAACAGGGATTGGTTATTAACCCTGTGAAATACCAGTTTGTGTTCTCAACCATTGACTTTCTTGGTCATTGCATTTCTGCAGAAGGTGTGAAAACCCTTCTGTCAAAAGTAGCCACCATTTTGGATTTCCCACCGCCCCGTACTATGAAAAAACTACAGGAGCTTTTGTGTATGGTAAATTTCTACCACTGCTTCATTCGACAAGCTGCTGAACTTCTGTTCCCTACTTACGCGATCCTACAGGAACACCCGCTCCCCAACACACCCACAGCCATTACTACTGATATTTCAGTCTATGCTGTGGGTGTTGTGCATGAACAGTTGGTTGGAGGTACGTGGCAGCTGCTCGCTTTCTTCAGTTGGCACCGTTGTCCCCCCCGAAAGGAAGTACAGGATATTTGACCGTGACCGTCTCATTTTCTATCTGGCTATCCGCACTTTTTGTTTTCCTCTAGACGGTCGCCATTTCACAGTGTTCGTTGACCCCAAATTCCTTGTGCATATGATGGCCAAAATATCAGACCCTTGGTCTGCACGGCAGCAATGTGTCTGGCTTCTCACAGCCAGCTATTGAGTCCGTACACATAGCGGTTGACCATGGCGCGTGGCAGCCGACCAAGTTACTGACCCAGAAGTTCAGGCTTACCGAACAGCAGTCATGGGACTTCAGTTGGCTGACATTAAGTTCAGGGAAGCTGGGGTTTCTCTCCTATGGGAGGTCTCAACTGCTCACCCTTGCCTCATCGTGCCAGCAGACTGGAGATGGACTGTTTTCAACTCCATACATGGCCCATCGCATACAGGTTGGAAGGCCTCACAGACACTGCCTGCACTAAAGTTTGTTTGGGACGGCCTCAGAAAGGACATGTGTGATTGGACTGCAGTTTGTGTGGAGTGCCAGTGGGCAAAAATTAACCATCATGGTCAGGCGCCATTGGCACTTTTTGGGGTCCCTGAGTGATGATTTGACCAGTCAATTTTCCCCTCTTATGGTTGTACGTTCCTTCTTACCATGGTGGACTGTACCACCAGGTGGCCAGAGCTCATCCCTCTAGCATCGACAATGGCCGCAGATGTGGCTCAGGCATACATCAGCAGCTGGGTTGCTCGGTTTGGCACCCCATCTGATATTTCCTCTGACTATGATTCCGAATTCATTTCAGACCTCTCACTGCGATGACCCAGAACCACAGTATCAGGCCACATCACACCACGACATATCACTCACAGTCCAATGGCCTACGTGAGCAGTTTCACCGCTCCTTAAAGGCTGATGGAGGAGTGTTGGTGTGATCATTTCCCCTGGGTGCTGCTGGACAACTCCGAAAGAGGACCTGCAATTATCTGCAACTGTGTTGGTATACGGGCAGCCATTACGAGTGCCAGCTGATTTCATTTCTGACACCACAAATGTCTCTCAAACAGCATTCCACCCTCCTCAGTAAGTTCATTTCCTTTTCCCCTGTCCCTACTTCTCATCATGGCGTATAGCACTCTTGGGTTCCTGTTGACCTACATTCCGACTCGTTTGTTTCCGTCCACTATGATGCACACCAACGTCTCTTGTGATGGATAGTTCTGCATATCATAGATAAGAGGGGTAAACCTGAACTTATTTTGGTAGATTGCTTTAATCCAGCCCACCAAGATTTGGAGTATTCTGCTGTCATGCTCCTGACGTTTCAATATGACCATGAGCATGTCAATGAACCTCTGGATGAGCCAGTACACTTCCAGTTCCTTCACCCATGGAACACAGCACCTGAGCTGGTTTCCAGCCATGCTCACAATGCCAGTTTTAGTGAATTCTGGGCGTGGGGCAGGGTAATGTAATTGGGTGAAATGTACATAATTCACATTCACCAACATTGAGTTGGGGTTTCGCTTTAAGAGGCTGGTCTGATGTGATGACGTTGTCACATAAGGATTTTTAGCGTGCTTTTATGTTTTGGGTTTTAGAGTTCAATAAAATGTGTTATGGGTTTAATTAAACATAAGATGCCTCACTTTGTTTTATTTGCTAAAACTGACACTCAAAGTGAGACCTCACCAGTGACTTATAAAGCTTTAACAGCACCAGACAGATTCCTGGTAGGTTTGCTGTCAAACAGCTACTACTGTCACAGAGACCCGTCACCTCGTTCTCTATTGGTGCTTTGGTTACCAGTTATTCCAGAAAATTATAATAAGATTTAAAAGAGCCTGTGTAAATTGAGTCAAGAGGTATGGCTTTGTTATCTGATCTCCACAACTCTAACGTCTAATCGACAAATTTTAAGGACCATATTCTAGGCTCAGAGGCAGATTAATCACTCAAAGTTATGCAATTAAAGGAAGAAAATTAGGAATGAATTCTGCGCAATTTACTTACAGCTCTAGAAATCTAAAAGTTATCTTCAGTTTTTAGCACTATACTTGTGCATTTACTCCAAAAGAATCTTCAATACAGAAGGCGAGTACAACCACTGGACAATATTCTTGGAAATGGTAAAATTGTGATCAAAGAAAAAAATTCTCCTTTTTACGATCTATTATTCTGAGGACAAGGACGAAATGAATATAGGAATCAAGAAGCAAAGAAAAGAAGGAATCCAAAGGAAGAAGATGTGCTTTCATTCCTGCAGAAATATAAGAGTGCAAATACCATCAATGGAAAGGATGGATCAGTACACTGAAGTCAAAACTGAGCCATTAAGCAGTCAGTCTGATTGTCTATGAGAGCATTTCATTGTTGCAAAGTACATGACACATGACACTTCAGTCCAATGAGACCACAATTTGATAATAGATGTGATTACAGGAGAGCATTGTGTTCACACTGTACCATTGCCAATGGGTTTAAAGTAACAGTGAGATAATCAACACTCTTAATTTAAAAATCTATACTAGTCTTGAAGTCAGTTGTTGATTGATGGCTTCCTGATCTCTTTACCAGGTCTAGACTTTCTGGTTCTGGATTTTAATACAAAGATCATGTTTCTTTGTCAGACTTGCTGGCATTTGCTACTCCACTTTTGAACTCCACAACTCACAGAACTTCATGATAGAGTGTTTCACATCCAGCTCTATTCACCTCTAGCAGAGCTCATTTGATCCACACAGACATTTCAGATTTTGTCACCAACATGAAACCAATGGTTAAGCAGAATAAGCAACACACATAAAAGTTGTTGGTGAACGCAGCATCTCTAGGAAGAGGTGCAGTCAACGTTTCAGGCTGAGACCCTTCGTCCTGACCTGAAACGTCTCGGCCTGAAACATCGACTGCACCTCTTCCTAGAGATGCTGCCTGGCCTGCTGCGTTCACCAGCAGCTTTTATGTGTGTTGCTTGAATTTCCAGCATCTGCAGAATTCCTGTTGTTTGCATTAAACAGAATAACAGATCTTGATAGTAAAAACAGGCGTAATTCTTTATAAAACCATAAGATATAGGAGCAGAATTAGGCCATTTGGCCTATCAAGTCTGCTCTATCATTTCAACATGGCTGATCCAATTTTCCTCGGCCCCAATCTCCTGCCTTCTCCCCATATCCCTTCATGCCCTAACCAATCAAGAGTCTATGAACCTCTGTCTTAAATATACATAAAGACTTAGCCTCCACAGTTGCCTGTGACAACGAATTCCACAGATTCACCACTCTCTGCCTCATGAAATTCCTCCTGATCTCCTTTCTATAAGGACGGCCCTCTATTCTGAGGCTGTGTCCTCTGGTCTTAAGCTCTCCCACCATAGGAAACATCCTCTCCACATCCACTCTATCAAGGCCTTTCACCATCTGATAGGCTTCAATGAGGTCACCCCTCATTCTTATGAATTCCAGTCAATACAGGAATTATTCCAAGAGCTTCTTACTCAGTTTAAAATACAATTTCAGTTGTTCCTTGTGAGAATGTGAGAAGCAAAAATAATGGCTTTTCTTTACCCATCATGTACCATGGTGACTTACTGCTGCATCTAACCAATGAACTGACATGTTAAGTGCTAACCTCACTTCATACATGGTATTGTAATGAACAAAGAGCAGGTGAGTGCTTTTTTCTACATGCTATGCTTTGGGGAAACCACATGAGATAAACAAAATACCACATATAAATATTCAATCAGATACCATGTCAAATTATCTACATTTGTGTGGAATGCTATGCCATTAAAAAGAAAGCAGATATTAATGTTCAAGCAGATAGATTCTATTAAGTAGCTTTGTCTCAGCTTGCCCTTGGGTTCTTTAATTCTGTCATGGTATACAGAATGTTAAAATTGAAACAATGTTCCCAGTTAATATAAGTGCTTGGATATTTGTTAATTTGGTTGAGAGAAATGCAAAGCCACATAGAATCATGTTGCATGATTTATTTAGATATGAATCTTGTTGGTGGAATTTCAAAGACATTTTGTGATACTCCAGTCACTGTTGAAACAATTTATTGATCTGGAGCTCCGATTGGCATGGTTTATTAGCCTAGGTCACCAGCCTTATTAAGATTGGAAGGCTTGAAAATAAGCCTAAAAAGTGAAACCTTCCTTTTAAAGAAAATGTCTGGAATCTGTTTGAGGGCACCACAGAGTGCAGTAGATGATACAGCAGCCTCACAGATCCAACAACCTGGGTTCCATCCTGTTCTATGGTGCTGACAGTGTGGAGTTTGCATGTTCTTCCTGTGACTGAGAGGGTTTCCCCATGGCTGCTCTGATTCCTACCAATGATATACAGGCTGATGTGTTAATCAGTTATGTAAGCAACTCAGTGTAGATGAGTTGCAGGAGAGTCATGGTCGAGTTAATTGGTATGTGAAGGAGACCAGACTAAATGGAAATCGGGGTATGGGATTGATGGAATTAATCTGAAGGTTAGTATGGACTTGACAGATTGAACATGCTCTTACTATGATGTAAGAACGAGAGACTACAATGAGAATACCTTGATGTGTTCATTTGATAATTCATATTCCAGAAATCTACTAATTAACCACAACAGTGCAGATCTGGGTTAAATACTTCAAACTATTTATTATTTTCTACAATTCTAGGAGCTAAACGTTTTAGCTCTGTAAAAAAAGTCTAAAAAGGCAGGAGGAGAAGATGGAAATGCGATGCAGCGTGCACAGCCTCTCCGGTGAAATGATATCGTATTTGTTAAATAAGGTACCATGCACAATTCTGATTTGACGGAGACAGCCGTGAGAAGCACGGAGGAACATCTGGAGAAACTTCTGAAATGCCCGGTTCGCTGCCACTGTGCGATCGAGAATCTCTGGAGGGAAGGCCCCAAATCCTCGGCTTTGCCTGCTGCTGGCGGCCAGGGCTGCAGTCGAAATGCTCAGCAGAGGTGGTGCTTGGTGTCTGGTGTCAGAAGGCTGGTCGGAGGCTCGAAGTTTTCGGATGACTCAGAGTCCGACTGTGGTCGGGCATGGCAGGGAGAGTTTTCTTCCTTCTCCCATCTGCATGAGATGTGGGACTTCCAAGAGACTTTGACCTTTTTTTTTTACCGTGCCCATGGCCTGTTCTTCATCAAGTTACAGTATTGCTTGCACTGTTGTAACTATATGTTATAACTATGTGGTTTTTTGTCAGTTTTTCAGTCTTGGTCTGTCCTGTGTTTCTGTGATATCACACCAGAGGAATATTGTATCATTTAATGCATACATTACTAAATGTCAATAAAAGAGGACTGCATGTCCTCATAATCTAATCTAATTTACCTTCCTCCCTTCACCATGACATAAATTGCTCAACATATAATAAAAGCCTAATGCTACGCCAGTAAATAATCTTTTAAAATTTGGATTGCGCATTTGGTTTCATAATCAGGTTAAATAAAAGCAAACTATGGATGTAGCTTCTGGCCACAAACATTCCTGTAGCCCAGCAAAGAAAATTAATCTAGGCAGTACTGCCAACATTAGAACCTCCCGACAGTGGTCAGTAGACACTAACCTTGATTAGAAATGTTTTCTTCACTTCCTATGGCTTCCATTCCTTTCATGCTCTCAGATGAACTGATCCTACTGAAGCTGGATCCAGAGAGGTAGATCCCTCTCAACAGATCCCTTTCCAGTGGGTTCCAGCTCTCTGGAGATCCAGAGTAAGTGAAGATTGTAGGTCCTATGAAGCTCTGGTTTCCTTCACTCTTCCTCCTGTTATCCCAGGAATTTCCTGTACTATAACAAGTGGTGGTGGTGGGGTGGAGATACACCTCTACCAAAGGAGGTGTGAGGCACTCCTTCCCTTTGCTAGCCTGCAGGTCACCCTTGGGCAAGGAGTTGCATCAGCTTAGTCCCCCCCACCCCCAATCAGGGTCATGTGAAGCCACAGGAGCAGCTAGTGGATGGTTGTATGAGCAGCTGGTGCACATCTCAAGTGACCACTGTCACCAGGCTGACAATCTCTGACGAGTATTGAATATACCGGGGTACCCTGTCTTGTAGACATTGCCCAGGAGGCAGCCATGGTAAACCACTTCTTAAAAATTTGCCAAGAACTGTCATGGTCAAGTGACCATGATCACCTGTGTCATACAACACAGCACATAATGGTGATGATGGTGATAAGTGGCTGTAGGGGTTTGCTCACTTTTCTCCAATGTGCATTTAGGAATTAAAGATTTCCAAGTGTGACATAGGGAAATCAATCTTTCCATGTTTTATTACCCCCTTTTGTCATCCTCTTTGTGAAGTAATAGACTTGTTAGTTAGGTAAAACCTTAAACAAGACCAGATGTGATCCACCCATCCTCTTGAAGCGTCATCTTGAAAAGGAGGGTTTCCTCCATGTCCCAGTTTAGCTCCTGGTTCATTCATATCCCAGGCTTAAAGTCAGATACACTGATGAGTGGTCATTTCTGAACAGATCATCTTTCTTGACACTCTGGTTGCCTTTTGTTAGGCTCCTTCTCTGTCTTGTGTCCAGATCGCAAATGAAAACTCCAGGACCATTGTTAAAATGCACTTCAAAAACATGGAGAAATTGGGAGTGTATAAAATAAAAGAGGCCCTGAGGGAACTCCAAAACCATGACAAAATGCTCTTTCTTTTAAGACCAGAAAATGGAAACAGTGTTTCACATTTTTGGTGCACTGGGCTATCTTTCTGAGTAACTCCAATGCCTAGAAATCATCCCACAGAAAATCATGAATTTGACATAAAAGGTTTTGAAGTAGTGCCAGGGTAACTTGAACCCTGATGGGAGTTACGGATAGTCACTGTCATTACTGTACCATTGTTGTGCATGGAAGTTTGCCAGAACTTAAGGGACCCATCTCCATGGCAGCCACAGAGCAGCTGCATGAAAAGCTTTCAGAAAGATATGGGAAAAGGTGGGAGAGGGAGGTCATGGAAAAATACAGCACAGAAACAGGTCCTTCAGAACAACCAGTTCATGCAAAACCATTTAAACTGGCTGCTGCCGCCATCAGTCTACACTAGCACCAAAGCCCTTCATACATCGACCATCCATGTACCTATCCAGACTTTTCTTATACTTTGCAATCAAGCTCACACGCACCTCTTGTGCTGGCAGCTCATTCCACACTCTGTTACCCTCTTTTCCTCATTTTCCCTCATGTTCCCCTTGAACTTTTTACCTTTCATCCTTAACACATGACCTCTGGTTATAGTCCCACCCAACCTCAGTGGAAAAAGCCTGCTTGCATAACCCCTCAACTTTGTATACCTCTTTCAAGTGTCCCCTCAGTCTTCTATGTTCCAAGGAATAAAGTCCTAACCTATTCAATCTTTTCTTATAACTCAAGTTCTCCAGACCAGACAACATCCTTGTAAATTTTCCATTTACTCTTCCAACCTTATTTGCATCTTTCCTGTAGATAGGTGACCAAAACTGCACAGTACTCCAAATGAGGCCTCACCAACATCTTACACAACTTCAACATAACATCCCATCTCCTGTGCTCAATAGTTAAATTTATAAAGGCCAAAGTGGCAAAAACTTTCTTTATGACCCTATCTACTTGTGCTGCCATTTTCAATGGGTTATGGATATGTATTCCCAGATCCTTTTGTTGTACTGCACTCTTCAGTGTCCTACTGTTTGCTGTGTAAGACCTACCCTGGGTGGTCCTTCCAAAGTGCAACACTTTGCATTTGTCTGAATTAAATTCCATCTGCCATTTTTCACCCTATTTTTCTAGCTGGTCCAGATGCTGCTGCAAGCTCTGGTAGTCTTCCTCATTGTCCACTCCACCCCCAATCTTGGTGTCACCTGCAAATTTGCTGATCCATTTAACCACATCATCTAGGTCATTGATATAGATGAAAAACAAGAATGGATCCAGCACTGATTCCTGCAGCACTGCACTCCACTAGACACAGAGGCAACCATCTACTACCACCTTCTGGCTTTTCCATAAAGCCAATGTTTAATCCAATTTACTGCTTTATCTTGAATGCTGACGACTGAACCTTCTTGACAAACATCCCACGTGGTACCTTTTCAAATGCCTTGCAAAAGTCCGTGTAGACAACATCCACTGCCTTGCCTTCAATAACTATCCTGGTAACTTCCTCAAACAAACAACTCTACAAAATTGGTTACACATGACTTACACACACAAATCCCTAATCAATGGGGGATTTCAATATGCTGGTAGATTGGGAAAATCAGGTTGGCACTGGATTCCAAGAGGGAGAATTTCTAATATGCCTACAAAATGGCTTTTTAGAGCAGCTCTTGGTTGAGCTTTTAAAAACCTACAGAGAGCAACTAAAAGAATCATTAGAAGGGAAAAGATGAAATATGAAAGCAAACAATATCAAAGTGGATAGTAAAAGCTTCTTCAACTATGTAAAAAAAAAAAGAGACGAGAGTGGATATTGGACTGCTAGAAAATGAGGCTGGAGAAATAATAATGGGGGGGGGTCAAGGAGATGGCTGATGAACTAAATGAGCACTTTGCATCAGTCTTCACTGTGGAAGACACTAGCAGCGTGCCAGATGTTGAAGGGTGTGAAGGAAGAGAAGGGAGTGCAGTTACTATTACAAGGGAGAAGATGCTCAAAAAGCTGAAAGACCTAAGGGTACACAAGTCACCCGGACCAGGTGAACTGCACCCTAGGGTTCTGAAAGAGGTAGCGGTAGAGACTGTGGAGGCATTAGCAATGATCCTTGTCCATTCTCCAGGTTCAGGATTACAAAGTGCCGTGATTCTAGCCCACTCTCAATGTTACTATATTAGAATCACAGTCTGGTGTTACCCTACTATTAACACCTGACTCACCTTTGCTTTCCAGCCAAGTGAAGCACAATGTTCTCTTCAAGTCCTATACAATCCTTTGAGTCATGGAGCACTATAACTCAGAAACAAGCCCATTGGCCCATCCAATCCATGCTAAACCATTACTCTGCCTAGTCCCATTGATCGGCACCTGGACCAGAGTCCTCTATACCCTCCCATCTATGTGTTTATCAAACCATCTTTCATATTGAAATTGAGCCCACATCTACCAATTCTGCTGGAAGATCGTTCAACAATTTTAGCACCCTTTGTGTGAAGCAGAGCTCCCCCTCATGTTTCTCTTAAATATTTCACCTTTCACCCTTAACCCATGACCTCTAGTTCTAATCCCACCCTATCTCAGTGGAAAAAGCCAGCATTTACCCTACCCATACTCCTCAATCATACATACCTCTATCAATTCTCCCCTCATTCTCCTATGCTTCAAGGAATAAAGTCTTAACCTATTCAACCTTTCCTCATAACTCAGGTCTTCCAGTACCTGCAGCATCCTTGAAAATTTTCTTTGTTTTGATAAATAGTTGTCAGAAAAAGATGAATTTTGATTTAAAAATTAGAATGTTGTTTTTACTAATCTTGGGGCCAGCTAGTTGGGCTGCAAAGATATTGTGCCTTCCTTCTGCTTTCACACTTACCTGTATCTTCCCTTCCATCTTTCCAAAGCCTGTGATGACCAAATTTTACATGAGGCCCCATTCGCAAAGGATTATAGACCATCCTTGAGCTGAAGATTTAGGCTAAAGATGTTAAACTAGTAATATCCAAACCAACAAGATTTCTTTTGCTTTACCTTTCTCAAATGGATGTGAAATGCAAGATGTGAAAATGTACTTAGAACATAGAACAGTACAGGCCCTTCAGCCACAATGTTGTGCTGGCCTTTTAACTTACTCTAGGGTTAATCTAACACTTCACTCCCTCATAGCCCTGTCATGGGGAGGGCACTGATGGCAGACCCAAATGCAAGACACAGACACTGAAGTACTGGGAACTGGACTGGACTAAAGTTAGGGAGGGTCAGGACTGGACACAGACTAGAGGTTGGGACAGGAACACAGACTTGGGCAGGGACATTGGCTGGGAAAGTGAGACCAGGAACTGGGAACTAGGAGCCTGGGTTTGGACTCAGAGCCAGCACAAGGACCCAGAACCTGGGTCTTGACTCAGGCTCAGACCCTGGAACTAGGCAAGGACATGGGGCTACAGGACTGGATGAGGCTTAGGTTCCTCAAGGGTTGGGTTGGTTAGGCCCTTGAGGACCCTTCCTAGGACACAGGGCCAGGATGACTGCCAAGGTAAACCACAGAGGAAACTGTCAGGGATTCAGAAGGACAGGAAAGGACAGATCCAACCACAGGGTAACAGCAAAGACAGCCTGACTTACCTCACAGAGGCTAGGACAGGAAGGGAGCACAATCTGGGATGGCTCTATCTCAGGGCAGCCAGCAACCTTGGCTGGCTACAGAAACAACCAAATCCATATCTAGCTCAGAGTGGCAGACAGCCACTCAGATGGCCCCAGAAACAGCCAAATCCATACCACAATGACTGCTCCAACTAGAGACAAGGCTCCATGAAGCAGTGGTCCTCCAAGCAGGTTTAAAGATCACAAATGGCCACTCTAGCCTTCCACTAACAGGTTACTCCAAGGAGATACTGACAAGACAAACCAGCACCCACACTAGAACCCAGGGCCACTTATATTCCCAAACCCAAGATGAGCATCAGGTGCCTATGATTAAGCCCAACTGAAACAAGGGACAGCCAGAAGACCTGGAGTCCGGAGTCCACAGACTGGACCGTGAACCGGAATGTGGATTTCACGGACTGGACCATGACAAGCCCTCCATTTTTTCATCCATGTGCCTATCCACAAGTCTCTAAGTTGTCCCTGATGTGTGTTTCCATCACCATCACTGGCAGTGCATTCAGATGTACCTACTGCTCTCTATGTAAAAAAACCTACCTCTGACATTTCCCTAAACTTTTCTCCAGTCACCTTCAAATTATGCACTCTTATATTAGCTTTTGTCGCTGTGGGGAAAAGGTCTCCATTCTATCTATGCCTCTTGTCATCTTGTAAACATCTATCGTCACCTCTCTTCCTCCACTACAAAGAGAAAGCTCACTCAAAATTTCCTCGGCAGACATGCACTCTAACCTAAACAGCATCTTGGTAAACATCCTCTACAGCTCCTCTACAGCTTCCACATCCTTTCTCTAATGAGGTAATTAGAACTGAACACAACAGTCCAAGTGTGGTCTAACCAGAGTTCTCTAAGCTGCAGCACTACCTCATAGCTCTTGAAATCAATCACCTGGTTAATGAAGGCCAACGCATTACATGCTTTCTTAACCATCCTATCAACTTGTGCAGCAACTTGAAGGATCCATGGATGTGGACGGGGGCAGAGTTTTGGATTTATGAATCATTGGGATCTCTTCTGGGGAAGGTATGACTTGTACTGAAAAGAAGAGTTACATCTGGACCTGTGGGGACCAATACCATTCGGGCAGGTTTGCAAGAGCTATTGAGGTGGGTTTAAACTAATTTGGCAGGGGGATGGGAACTGGCCGAGGATGGACAGTTGATATACAAGCTGAAGTATTTTATAGTGAGACTTTGAAGAAATTCAGGCAGATGATAGGGTAAAATTGCAGTCAGTGGTGTGAATTGAAGAGTAACATGGGGGCAAAATCAAGAAGGGTGATAAGCACAGGACTGAAGGTGTTCTATTTGAATACATGCAGCATACAGAGTAAGGTAGATGTTCATGCCATCAGGTTGGAGGCTACCAAGACGGAATATAAGGTGTTGCTCCTTGAACCTGTGTGTGGCCTCATTGTGACAGTCGAGGAGGCCATGGATGGACATATCGGAATGGGAATGGGAAATGGAATTAAGGTGGGTGGCCACTGGGAGATCCTGCTTTCTCTGGAGGATGGAGCATAGGTGCTTGGAGAAGTGGTCTCCCAATCTACATCAGGACTCACCGATATACAGGAGGCCACACCAGGAGTACTGGATACAATAGATGACTCCAACAGACTCACAGATGAAGTGTTGCCTCACCTGGAAAGACTGTTTAGGGCTCTGAGTGATAGTGAGGGATGAGGTGTAGGGGTAGGTGTAACACTTGTTCCACTTGCCAGGAGGGAGATCAATAGCGAGGGACGGATGGACAAGGGAGTCGCATAGGGAGTGATAGGAGGGCATGAACACTGATTGCTCAAACTTCTGGTAATGACCCTCCCCTTTATCCTTCTCCATTTCCATTTCCTTCTGTCACCTTATCTCTTTACCTGCCCATCACCTTCCTTCTGCTGCTCCTCCCCCTCTTCTGTCCTCTCCTATCAGATACCCCCTTCACCAGCCCTGCATCTTTCACCAATCAACCTCCCAGCTCTTTACTTCTCCCCTCACCCTCCCTTCCAGTTTCACCAATCACCTCGTGTTTCTTCCTCCCCTCCCCCCACCTTCTTACTCTGACTCCTCATCTTTTTTTCTCCAGTCCTGATCAAGGGTCTCAGCCCAAAATGTTGACTGTCCTCTTCCATAAATGTTGCCAAGCCTGCTGAGTTCCTCCAGCATTTTGTATGTGAAAATTGGTGGATGCAGCCCAATCCATCACAGGAAGAGCCATCACCATCATTGAGACATCTATAAGGAGTACTCTCACAAGAAAGCAACATCCATCATTAAGGAACCCCAAAATCCTTGCTTTCTTCTCATTGCTACCACTGGGAAGGAGGTACAGGAGCTTTAGATCCCACACCACCAAGTTCTGGAAGATATATTACCCTTTAACCATTAGTCTCCTGAACCAGCGTGGATAACTTGACTCACCTCAACTCTGAACTGATTCCACAATCTCTGGACTCAATCTCAAGGTCTCCGCAACTCACATTCTCAGCATTATTTATTTAATATTTTTTAGATTTGCACAGTTTTTCTGATTTTGCGTATTTGTTTTTTGTCAGTCTTTGATAGTGTGTGGTTTTTCATTGATTCTATTGTATTTCTTTGCTCTACCATGAATACCTTCAAAAAATGAATCTCAAAGTAGTTTATGGTGATATATACTGTATGTACTTTGATAATAAATTTACTTTGAACTTTGAAGTCAATCAGGAAGGGAAAGGAAGTGAAGATTTCTCCAAATTATTCTTGGAAGGTGCATTGGAAGTTTGGATGGCTACTTGTAAAGATGGAGGAATAAACATCATGTCCCAAAGGGAATGTATATTTTGGGATAGCTTGTGTCCTACAGGTACAAGTTGGTTTATTAGAGGCACACAGGTTAGTTACCTGTTCCATACATTAATGTGTTACTTGCTCCCAAAATTTATAGAATATTGTTGAAATAAATAAGTACTTGAAAAACAAATATTAAAGGTAGTTAAATGTTTTTGAAGAGTAACAGTAATCTTTATTAAAACACTTTGAAAAAGAGTACACAACAAAGGTAGCTATTAAATTTTGTAGCTTTTGTTGGAAAACTCCATTTTAGATTAGTCATACCAGTCAAGAACAGGAATTTTGTGTCACACCCAGGAATTTTGGAAGCATGGTTTCCTAAATTTGTTGGCTGCACAAGTTCCACCATGTTTGTTCATTAAAATTTGAAGGTGAACTTCTTTAAATATAAAATCACAAATTTTAAAAAATGTATTCAAAGACTAATCATTGCACTAAAGACAACACAACTGATGTATCGCTTAGGCGTTAAATAGGAGCTTTGATGAAAGATTAAAACTTGGTTAATGTAACATAAAGTATCTTCATTATGGTGCTAAGGTATATGACACACATCTCTGTGTTTTATACAATCGTTGTGAGCTTCTAACATCCTCAGTCCCAACCACCTCCTCTTCATGAACATCTAAGGCATTTTCAATTGCACACTGAGGTTCTGCAAGTGCCTATCATTTTATACTGGATGTACTAACATTATCATAAAAACTTTAGAAAAGTAGAAGAAAATGATACAAGATACATCATTTTCAATTCAATCTGTTACGTTTCATTTTTCTCTAACTCTAAAATGCAGGAAAAGGATTTATCAATGTGGAGTTAGCCAGGATTTAATTTTCTTCCTCCAGAAAGTCCTTTTTTTTCTTACCTGGAAAAAAATGACAAAAGTGAATAACATTCTAAGCAAGAAGGAAGAAGAAACTCTAAAGATTAAATATTAGCTTTATACTCAGTGGCCACTTTATTAGGTACACCCGCACACCTGCTTGTTTATGCAAATACTAATCAGCTTATCATATGGTGGCAATCCAATACATCAAAGCACACAGACATGGTCAAGAGGTTCAGTTGTTGTTCAGACTAAACAGCAGAATGGGGATGATTGTTGCAGATCATGGAATGATTGTTGGTGTTTGAGTATTTCAGAAACTGCTGATCTCCTGGGTTTTTCATGCACCACGTTCTCTAGAGTTTTCAGAGAGTGGTGCGAGAAGCAAGAAACACTTAGTGAGTGACGATTTTGAGGATGAAAACACCTTGTTAATGAGAGAGGTCAGAGGAGTATGGCCAGACTGGTTCAGGGTGACAGTAAGATGATAATAACTCAAATTACTATGCGTTACAACAGCGGTGTACAGAAGAGCATCTCTAAATGCACAACATGTCGAACCTTGAGGTGGATGGGCTACAGCAGCAAAAGTCTACACTGGGTTCAATTCCTGTGACCATTTTATTCATATATTCCAGTACCTAAAGTG
Source organism: Mobula birostris (assembly GCF_030028105.1). Taxonomy (NCBI): domain Eukaryota; kingdom Metazoa; phylum Chordata; class Chondrichthyes; order Myliobatiformes; family Myliobatidae; genus Mobula; species Mobula birostris. The sequence goes on from NC_092373.1 coordinate 157,782,049, forward strand.
GCCACTGAGTGTATTTACCACATGTCCATCAAAACAAATGTTGAAGATAAAAAATTCAGCATTGCTTTACGCAAACACGAGGAATTCTGCAGATGCTGGAAATTCAAGCAACACACATCAAAGTTGCTGCGTTCACCAGCAACTTTGATGTGTGTTGCTCAGCATTGCTTTCTTGGTTTCAGCAGTCCAAGGACTAACTATATCAGTTCTTTGTGGCAGTTCTCCTTGATTGTAGAAACATCATATTCCTCAGAAATCACGTGCATCCACCCTTTTGGCCCCCTGTTTTCATGTCGAATGAATACTCCTCCACTCTTCTTGAGAGAGCTTGCACCATTTCTCAGGACATGGTAAGTTTTTATATATATATAAAACTGGTCGGGATAGGAGCATTTCATATTTTACCTTTATATTAAAAATAATGAGCTCAAAGTAGGTGTATAATGTATGTACATAAGGCAATTTCTAGCTTATTTGATAGCATTCTTCCCTCTGAACATTCAGTTCAAGCCCCACTGTGGTTACTTGAACACAAAGATCCAACATTCCCATAAGATACTAAGGGATGGCTACATTATTAAAGGTACCAAAGGGTATGAGTGCTGTTTTATGTGGAATTAAGGGGATAAAGGATGTTATTGATGTGTTCTGGATAATGTTTCTAAATTAAGTAGTGGTTTTTATTACAGTATAGTTTATGTGCAAATTACCAATATGCAAATTATTTGTAATGTAGGGACAGCGTCGTCCTTCCACCATCAGATTTCTGAACTGACAATGAACCAACCCATGAACATTATCTCACTATATTTTCTCTCCATGGTTCAAAATTGCTCATTTGGTACAAAGCATTGAGGGATATTTTGAAAAGGTTGTTAGCCTCCTCTTTGTTCATTCCGTAGGCTAAGATTGCCGCCTTCAGTGAACAAGAAGTCACTCTAGCAAGTGCCATGCCATGTTTTACTGCTGTGACTTCTCTTTAGTGCATTCTTCCAGAGCTTTATTGATGAAGTTTGGCTTACACATGTAAATTAACAAAAAAAGTATAATTACAAATCTGCATATATGTAGCAAACAACTATGGCTTTTGATAATACTGCTCAGGTAAGATAATGAGCAGGAATAAAAAGGATAGCCTTCTTTATTGGTGGTCTGAGTGTAGTCAAAAGACCCATGCCAAAGTTTTTCTACACAGGAGGATGTGGAACAAGCTTTCATAGGGGATGGTTGAAGCAGATAGTATCATAACTTTTAAAAGGTGTTGGAAGAAGTACTTCGATAGAAAAGGATTAGAGGGATACAGGCTGATGCAGTCACAAGGACTTCAGTAGATAGGTATTATGGTTGCCATGGAAAAGTTGTGATGAAAGGATCTGTTTCTGTGCTATACAATTCGCTGATTCTGTTCTATGACCTGTGACTATTGATAAACTTCTGCTCCGGAAAGCAAGTAAAATCAGATAAAAGTGGGAGAAGCTAAGGTAAAACAAAAATGAGAAATAAGTAGGAGACAGAAGAACAACACCAGAAAACAGATATTCAGGTTTAGAAATTATAAAAAAAGCATAATGGAGGCACAATGAAATCTAAGGACAATTAGTTATAATCCAATATAGTAAATCACAGCTTTTCCAAAACACATGATGCACTGGGGAAACCACAACTATAAAGAACTTCTGCCAAAAGGGGTTTGCATTTTACTTCATTTCAGTCAGGAGTGTCTGTGAAATCAACATGCCACAATTGGTATTCATAAAGGATGACCTGTGCATAAATCCAGTGCTGTGATTAGCTTTATCATACTGATAGTGGAATGTAACTTTTCCCACAGTAACACTACGGTGTACTTTTGTGTATGCCAGATTCTATTCATTGCTCCTCAATCGAGCCAGGAAAGTCTGCAGTTGCTAGTTTGTCCCAATATCATACCTCCTAGATACACACCCACACACAGGCACCCATTCCTCTAACTCCTGTAGGAGCCTTGATCCAGAGGTGTTACATAATCAATAGCACAGTGCAATAGTAATTGAAAAAATGTATTTAAATATAACATTTAACAATTGTTGTTAACTTCATCTCTAAATTGAAATATTTTCCTCTGGTGAATTTCTAGTGAATGACATCCATTACATTTCTGCAGATTCAGTCACATTTTCCAGTGAGACATAATATCCCACTGGGCTACCAGTCTGTTATTATGTTCCCAAGTATCAAAAGCACCTTTAGTCATAACGACTTTCTCCGTGACCCTGATTGTGCCTTCAGTCTGAGCCTCTCCAAGGATGTTGCTGGCATGACATTGATAAACACCTTCGTCTTCCTTTGTCAGTGGATTTATCTAAATTATAAGGAGGATTTGAGTTATGAATATTATATATAGAACCAACAATGATTGCACATTGAACTGTAAACATTGATCAACCCAATAAGGACACTATGTATAGTCCATACATTAATGAAATCATTGGTGGCTATGAAATCACAGTATTGGCATTTACTGGTCGAAATACTTGATATTATTTTTCATTGAAACCACTAGTTATACTTACCAAGAAAACAATTTAAAAAATATCCATCTAGCTGGACCTTAAATAGCCCTAATTTTAATAAATAAATTGCCATTAATAAAGACCCATTTAGGAAAATGCATCATGTCCCTCTCTTTTTGATTAAATGTTAAAAAGAGTTATGTGTAGGACAGCGGTCCCCAACCACCGGGCCGCGGACCGGTACCGGGCCGCAAGGCAAGCTCTACCGGGCTGCGAGGAAACGATAGGATTTGGCGATATGAGTCAGCTGCACCTTTCCTCATTCCCTGTCACGCACTGTTGAGCTTGAACGCACGCGAGGTCATTACCCTCGCGTCGTCCATGTCAGCGCGGGAAGGAGATCAACTCCTCGAGTTTGCAAATGACGACGGGCTGAAAATTATGTTTGACATAACATCTCTGCGGGAATTCTGGATCAAAGTCAAGGGCGAATATCCTGAGATAGCCACGAAAGCACTGAAAACATTGCTTCCATTTCCAACTTATCTCTGTGATGAATGTAACAAAAACTAAATTGCGGAATAGACTGGACATAAGGAACCCCCTTCGAGTATCGCTGTCTCCCATCACCCCTCGATAGGACCGTCTTGTTGCAGGAAAACAAGCCCAGGGCTCCCACTGATTCAGCGATATTGGTGCGTTGCAATGATTTTATATGTTCATACGGGGAAACTGTGTGCTGTGTGTTTAATATCCAAACGTTACTCAAAATGTTATGATGCTATTGACTTACTTATATAACCATTTAACAATTACAGCACGGAAACAGGCCATCTCGGCCCTTCTAGTCCGTGCCAAACGCTACTCTCACCAAGTCCCACCGACCTGCACTCAGCCCATAACCCCCCATTCCTTTCCTCTCTATATACCTATCCAATTTAACTTTAAATGATAATATCGAACCTGCTTCTGCCATTTCTACTGGGAGTTCGTTCAACACGTATTTCAAGCTCCCCTGTCCTCCCCTGATAATTGACTTATCGCTATATTCATGTGAGGAAAATATGCGCTGTGTGTTTAATATTAAATTCGTTAGATAAACCCTTTTAGAAACGAAATTGAGTGTATTAGCCACTTATCACCAATATTCCGGTCATGATTAACAGCGCCCCCCTTCCCGAACAGAATCGCCAAAAACAATTTGTAGCAAAAAACAGCACGTGCACGCATAAGCAAGTCACGCATGCGCACTGGTGCCCGCGCAAGGCTTCATGGTCATTGTAGTCTTTTCCGGGTAAACACAACGTATTTGACTGCTACTGTACTCTTGCCCGTTGGCAACCATCCCCCGGCCCCCCCCCCCCCACCGGTCAGCTGGTCTGCAAGAATATTGTCAATATGAAACCGGTCCGCACTGCAAAAGAGGTTGGGGACCCCTGGTGTAGGAGATAAACTTTCCCAGTTTCGAGAAGTCACCCAGTGAAAGATTGCTCCATACCTGGCACTTTGCAGGGAAGGTTGTCTGATTACTGCAGAGTGGTGTTAGAGAGAAGTATTCATGTAGAAAAACACCACCAGCAAGAGGAAATACATGATATCAAAAGTACCCTGGCAACTTTCAAAATCTATAACTGATAGATATTAGCTTTATGCTGTTTCTTTTCAGATGCTATTTTAGACCACTAACCATGAAGAAAGTTGTTTGTTAATCTACAGAGTGACTTTATTTATGTTTTCATTTTTTTTGTTGCTGAAAGGACAAAGGTCCTTTTGCTGCAGGAGAAACATAAACCTGCTAACGTGCTGGATGGTGCAAATTGATCGGACAGGTGGGAGACTGGAACAGTCTGGTGGAGAAAGGTAAGATTACTTCCATCGGGGCATCACAGTGTTGGTGTGAGGAAAGGAAATGGCCTCAAACAATATCGAAACGGCCAGGAGAAGGTAGGTGTTCAATATGTACGTTGAGTAAATGCTTTCTCTTTGATTCTATAATCCTTTAATTGAGAACTCTTAAAATCATTCTATTTCTAAACCATACAAAGTAGTCTCCATAAAATACTTGAGTTGATCTCCTGGATTTTCTCTCAGAGATGAAGGTTAACGCATTCTTCCCGGACTGTCAGAGAACAGTGGTACTGGTTGTAGAGCAGTTTGTTAATGAAAGAACTTGCCTCTTTATGATTGTCTCAGTGTGCACTCACCAGTGTGTTACCTAATCTCTACATGTGTCCAGTCTAGTACTTACCAGAACCCATCCGGTGCTTTCGTGCTTGGATGGTCCACCGCGGACCTGAACTGCAAGATTCACTCGGTCTCCGGGTAGCTCTTCCAAAAGTTTTATTCCCTTGGGTGACTCGGTGACCTACTCACAGCGAAAGTGTAAATATTTGAGTGATGAAAAGGTAATAAATACTATTTTAATGCAGACTGATATAATGGAAGTGTGCAGTAATGAATAAACAGAAGGCTGTGTGTCAGTCTATGTGCACGCCAGCACTTCACACCAGACAATGCAACTCTGTTCCCAGATGTGAGCACTCACAAATTCAGTTTAAAATGTGTAATTAGAATTTACACCTAACAACGGGTACCTGTTTATGGTTGTAGATCTAGTTACAGATTCTCTTAAAGATAGGAAAGGTATTTCTCCATGTAAAGAGTAAACCTCGCTCATCTTGTGTTCGGGAGTCTGGTTAATGGCTGACAACTAGTGATAATGTTGACCTATAGGTAATCTAGGATGATGATGGATATGCAGGAAACTGGAGCTGAGGCCAGAATCAGATCAACCATCAAGTTATTGTATTGCAGAGCTCCAATGGTCTATTATTGCTCTGCTTCTTCTGTACTGTTGAATGTACTAATTTAAACATTGTATGATATGCCTAGGCTATCATTGGCTTTCATATGCGCTTGTGTGCTTCTCTGTAACTGTATTTGATAATAAAAGATGAATTGTTATGCTGCTTAATTTTCCAGAATATTGCAGCAATCAAGCCAAAGCCAAAATGTATCCATTTCACTGAATTCTGCTTTCCTCCTACAAGAACAAAGCATGCAATCTGACATGCTCTTCTGGTGCCTTTTTGAACTTTAAACTTAAAACCTTATTTGCCACATTTCATCTTCTCCACGGTCTGAAAGTTTCAGGTCTCAAACTCTCCCGCATATCACTCTTTGTTTGCACATCTGGGCTAATACTTTGCTCTGTGGTTGACATCCAGAATACGCCGGTACAAGTTTGACATGAATCACACCAACCAGCATCTTCAGAAGACTCTGAAGGAAATGTGCTGAGGAAGCAACTCTTAATGACAGTGCAAACTGGAGCTTAACAAATGCAGCTACTGTCATGTGTACAACACACATGGAGGATGAAGGATCCTGTAGCAGGGAAGAAACCCTTCCTCCATATCACTAGAACCTGCGATCTTTATACATTGTTTTTTAGCTGCTGGCAACTATCTACTGAAATTTTCTCCTGTGGATTAGTGTAAGCTAGTCTAGTTCTTCTAGAGTTGCTGGCCTACAGGAAGGCATGTTCCCAGAGCTCACGGAGGCTGTCTTGACATTAATATGTCTGGAGTTAGCAGTTGCTCTCTACGAAGCAGCAAGGGACTATTTCACTAGAGATCTGCTTGACTTCTGAAGATTGTCATCTACAGTATTGGGACTTTGGATTATGTTGGAATTTTGTACTCTGTTGCATCACTGGACAACCTGCTACTTTACTAAACTGTCATCTACAGTAATGGAAAACTTGCTACGAAGTTGGGTTATTTATCACAGTTCTAGACTGCTCTTTGTGGTATTATATCTTTGTCACAAGCATGAAGAGTTTTAGTGTGTCTTTAATAACAGAATGTTCACTGCAACGTTGAACTGCCTTACACAGTTTTAGACTGTGTCCTAGTATTGCACGGTGTCCTTTGGTACAGGTATGTCTACTACAGTTTTGGATGTTCATCTTTGACTGCCCTTTCTACATGGACGACTTCCCTAAAGGAGAGAAATAAAATGTCATGCTGATTGACTGTGTCCTACCTTTCTCCAGGTGACAATCGGAGTTGGAACAGCTTTCACTTCACAGGCCAGGTAGACCTGGGAACCAGTCACATTCTGGACTGACTTTGGGGAGAGGATGATTACAGGAGCTATAAGAAAGCAGATGAAAGAAATTTACCTTTCAGAAACAAAATCTATTTAATGTTGGGTTCTCTGTACATATTGTGAACCGACTTTGAGGAGAGGATGACTACAGATGCCGGTAGAGGATTTGTTAGAGAAATTCATCTTTCAAAAGCAGAGTGTATTTAATATTGGCTTCTTAGGTTTCAAATTTCTATTTGCAATCTTTCTGTCCTGCTCTTTCCTACTGTGTGAGAATTTTTCCCTCAGCTGAAAATGAATGAGATGCTCCGACCACTGATGGGCAGACATCTTTAAGAGTAAAATCAGGAATTACTTTTTCCATTAACATTATGGCGAAAACCTAGAATTTTTCCCTACTTGTAGGTTAACGAGAGTTTCAAGGTTGAGCTAGTGCTAGTGAGGGCATTAGTATGTGAATAATGTAGGAACTTAACCAACGGGAGATGACAGGGTTACTGTAATGTGGCTGTGCACTCTTGGTTGCAGACTTTTCTCATGCCATAGCAATACTTAACAAGTTAAAGATAACTGCCAGCCTTTGATATGCTGTGGGATCTACCAGGTCTAAATGTGTTGGAAGGTAGGCAGTATTGGAGCTTTTGCAGCAGATACTACAATTGTGAATACTCCCCCTTCCATCTCATATTTCCTTTACTAATTAATCCATCTGATCAACTGGATGGGATCATTTGTGATTTCCATAAACTACACTTCAATTAACAATAACATTCCTCTTTGATTAGTTCTCTCTTTATGTAGGGAACGACAATGTCAGTCAATTTCTGAATGAGTTGAACATACAGAAACAGGCCCTCAGCCCATGATGTTACCTGAACTAATTAATCTAGTAATTAAACACTGTTCATCTCCACCTTCTCTGCACATCCATGTGCCTAAGAGCCCCTTAAACAGCTCACAAACAAGAGAAAATCTGCAGATGCTGAAAATCTGAGTTCCTCCAGCATTTTATGTGTGTTGCTTAAACAGCTCTATCAATTTTTGCCTCCACTACCACTGCTGACAGCACATTCCAGATACACACCACTCTCTGTGTTAAAAAAAAATTGCCCTACAATTCTCCTTTGAACTTATCCGCTCTCACTTTAAGTGCATACCCTCTAGTGTTAGACACTTTGAATTTGGGAAAAGATACTACCTATCTACTCTATCTAGCATCTCATAATCTTATAAACCCCTATCAGATTCTCCCCTCAGCTTAGGCCACTCTAGAGAAAAGAATTCTAGTTTGTCCAACATCTCCTTATAGAACACGCCCTCTAGTCCAGGCATCATTGTAGTAAACCTTTTCTGCAGTCTCTCCAAAGTCTCTACATCCTTCCTATAGTGTGACAAACAGAATTAAATGCAAGCTAGCTGGTACATATAGTCAGATTAGATACATTAACTTTAGCATATTGTTCCTAAATCCAGCATATAGTGTCAAAACAATATTACTTGTATATTATATATGGAACTATCATAATGACACTGTATGCTGGATTTAGGAAATGGGTTTGTTTTCTTTAAACTGGAGCTCTGGTTTGAGTTCCTGTTTCTAAAATAACCTTCAACTTAAGTGACTTGTAGCAGAAACCGATAATCACTAAGGCGTAGTCCTGTGTCATGGCTGTGATCTGCAACCTTTAAAAATATAGTGTGGAAAACATTCATAAAAAGTCATAGTACCACTGTTTTATAATAACACTGTCAGTTCGTTCGAATAAGGCCCAAGTGCGGGGGGTGGGGGTGGAGGAAGAGGGAGGGGGGAGGGGGGCAGGAGGAGGGGAAGGAGAGGGAGAGGAGAGAGAGAAGAGAAAGGGGGGGAGAGAGAGAGAGAGAGAAAGCGCTGAAAGGAATATCTAAACATTAAACAAATACCGCTAGTCTTCAGTGTCAGTCGAATTTATAGCCCACTTTCTCAGGCAAGGTTAAATGCAAGCAGGCAACGTAATGTTGCTCTGCCTTGCTCAAGTCTCGACAAGAGCTACAATGAAAAGATGGAAGTTAAATATCAGCATAATTAAATAATTAGCTGACACATGCAATATTCACGAGCACAATTGCCGAACCTGCTGTGCAGCCAAGCCCGTGATGTGACAGGGCCCCCTTACCCAGACACAACTCCTGAGGCACCACAGACGTGTGCCCACTGGAAGTTCCGGATGAGTGATTTGTCCAAGCTGTCCTTCACTGGGGATCCAAGAACGTTCATCAGAACTATATTCTTCCCAGTCCACAAGGTACTGCACCTTACTATGTACCCAGCGAGATGCCAGGAGACGCCGCACTGTATTGACCAGGGAACCATCTACCAAGTGAGGAGGAGGGGGAGGGGGGTGACTGGGGCCAGGGGAGAGGTAGTAACTGGCTTGCGCTGGGAAACATGGAACACTGGGTGGATCTTCAGTGATGCTAGTAGATGTAATCTATATGAGACCTTGTTGACAGCCTTTTCTGCTACGAATACTCCCTCATAATGTGGAGCCAATTTGCAAATCTCGACTTTCAGGGGAAGATCCTTTGATGCCAACCAGATCTCCTCTCCTTGAAAGGCTTTAACTGTCGGCAGAGCCAATTAGCCTGCCGGGCTTATTATTTCTGGGCGTTCAGCAGAGAAGCCCTGGCTGGTCTCCAGGTGCGCTTGTAGCGCTGGATCAGCTGTTCAGCAGCAGGAACTCCCACATCAATCTCCTGGTCAGGGAACAGCCGGGGCTGGAATCCCTTCTGGCATTCAAAGTGGGACATACCTGTGGGTGATCTCTGCCCAAACCAATTGGGAGCTCCAGTGTGTGGAGTTGGAAGATGCAAGGCAGTGCAGGGTTGTCTCCAACTCCTGATTCACTCTCTCGTCGGCCATTGCCAGAACCAGTCAAGAGACCGGTTGTGGCTCCTACAAGACAGCAGAAAGCCATTCAAAGATGGGAAGTGAACTGTGGTCCACGATCAGACACTATGTCTTGAGGGAAGCCGTGGAGCCTGAACACATGTTGAACCATGAATGTGGCAGTCTCATGAGCCAATGGGAGCTTAGGGAGGGCAATGAAGTGGGCAGCATGGAGAACTGATCCACAACGACCAAAATGGAAGTGTTTCCAATAGACATGGGCAGTCCAGTGATGAAACCCACCAAGAGGTGGGAACAAGGGCAGTGGGGCACAGGATATGGGCATAGCAAACCCGCGGGATGCCGGTGTGACGTCTTGTTCTATATGCAGGTTGGACAGGCAGATGTGAAGTCATGGACATCCTGGGACGTAGATGGCCACCAAAATTGTCTCTTAATAAACTCCAGGGTCTGTTGAATTCCTGGATGTCCAGCCAGGTGGTGGAGTGACCCCATTCCAACACTTTGGAGCGCAATGTAGCAGTGACAAACAACTGGTTGGGAGGTTCCCCACTCAGGCCTGGGTCCAACTGTTGGGAGGTCTTCACCTCTATCTCTATTCCCCAGATCACTGGACCAACAATATATGAATGAGGAAGGGTGGGCTCCAGATCAGCATTGTCCCCAGATCAGTCGAACTGCTGGGAGAGAGTGTCAGCCTTGGCATTATAGCTGCTGGGATGATAGGTGAGGATGAAATTAAACAGGGTGAAGAGGAGAGCCCACCAGGCTTGACAGGAGTTGAGTCTCTTTGCATCCTGAATGTAGGAGAGGTCCTTGTGATCAGTCCAAACCAAGAAAGGATGCTCTGCCCCCTCCAGCCAGTGTTGCCGTACCTCCAATGCCTCCTTGACAGCCATAAGTTCCTGGTTCCCAACATCATAACATCATAATTACTCTTGGTCAGGGTCAAGCCACAGGAAAGAAAAGCACAAGGATGCAGTTTGTTATCTGCAGAACAGCGCTGAGAGGTGACAACTCAAATATTGGCATCGGATGCATCCACCTCCACAATGAATGGCTGTGATGGGTCTGGGTGTTGCTGCACGGGGGCTGTGGTGAAACTTCGCTTAAACTCCAAAAATGCTTGTCAGCACTGTCTGTCCAAGGGAATCCTGCAGGTCTTCCTGGTGAGTGCATTTATGGGAGCAGCGATAGGGCTGAAGTTCCGGATGAAGCGGTGATACAAGTTTGAAAACCTCATGAAGCGCCATACCTGTTTGACCGTAGACGGTTTGGGCCACACTGTATCTGCCTGAACTTTACTAGGATCCACTTGAACACTGGATGGGGTAATTATATAGACTGAAAACCACACCTAGTCTTTATGGAATTCACATTTCTTGGGCTTGGTGTACAGGTTATTTTTGAGGAGCCATCTCCAGACATAGATAAGGAAGTTGTCTAAATACACAAAAGCAAACTGGTCCAACATGTCCCCTCACCACATCGTTAACCAAAGCTTGGAAATCAGTGGGGGCATTGGCCAGACCAAAGGGCATCATGAGGTACGCACAGTGGCCATTAGAGGTGTTGAAAGTTGTCTTCCACTCATCCCCTTCTTTCATACAAATTGTCATTGCGCAGATCAATTTTGGAAAATATGGTTGCTCCCTGGAGATGTTTGAACGCAGATGCAGGCAGGGGAAGAGGGTAGTGGTTCTTCACAGTGATGTTGTTCAGGAGTCGATAATTGATGCAGGGGTGGAGTGTGCCATCTTTCTTGCTCACAAAAAAGAAGCCTGCTCCTGCCAGCGTGGTTGACAGATGAATAAACTCCATGGCCATTGCCTCCCTGATGTATTCCTCCATGGCCTCCATTTCAGGACGAGGGAGGGAAAAGAACCGGCCACGGGGAGGACTAGTGTCAGGTAGGAGGTCTATGGTGCAGTCATATGGCCGGTGTGGGGGCAGGGTGGTGGCCGTCCTTTTACTGTAGACCTCAGGAAGATCAGCATATTCAGCTGAATCCCAGACAGATCCACATCTTTAACTGACACAGGAGTGGATTCTTGGAATGGAGCTTCAGCTGGATTCGGAGAGATAGACAGGCATACCCTCCCAGTTCTTGGAGTGCTTTAAGAGACCAATCAATCCATGAGTTATGTTGGGATAGCCCAGGAGACCAAGCATCAGTGGCATTCAGCCATATAGGACAGTTCTTCACTATGATTGCCTTTGAGTACAAGTTTGAGGGGGTCAGTGGAAAGGTGAATCTGGCCAGTTTCCAGTGGTCAACCGAACATGGCCTCGACATTGATCCTTTCTCTTAATTCCTGAGTTGGAACTCCCCATCTTTGAGCTAGAGTGGCAAAGGTTGTCAGGGCAGCAGAAAAGGAGGACCTGCGAGATGCTGGGAGTGGGACTCATGCGGCCAGAAGCTGCTAAGTCGATTTGGTGAGACCGCTAATAGCTGTCAGCTGACGCTGGCTGTTCACAATGAGTTTGTGGATGGAGGCTGTGAGAGCAGAAATCACAGATACCTGACTCCGATTGTCTGCAGTGAAATGTTGAACAGTTGCGGCGAGGGATGATACCTATTCCTCTAGCTGAGACTGGGCTTGGCAGCATGAGATTATCTGTGTCATTGCTTCAGTAACTTCACCCAGAACAGATTCAATCGCCTGTAGTTTGTCCCCTATCTGACCAATGAATCTCAGGGCCAAGGTCAGCTGCTATCTATCTGCTTGGTCCATCTTTGAGGTCAAGACTTCCTGTCAGTTCATTTGAATATGGTCCAAGTGTGGAGACAGAGAGACAGTAAAGTGAGGCGATAGTTCACAGACTTTAATGCAAACAGGCTGCTAAGCGAAAAGAAAATAAAAAATGCTAGGCCAAACAGGGCTGTTAACTAAAGCTCTCAAAATGGAAAACTAGATGCCAACACTGCAGCTGAAAGGAATATCTAATTATAAAACGAAAATCACTAGTCTTCAGTGTCAGTTGACTCAATAGTCTACTTTCTCAGTCAAGGCCAAATGCAAGCAGGCAGCGTAAATTTGCTGTGCTTTGCTCAAGTCTTGACAAGAGCTACAACGAAAAGAAAGAAATTAAATACTGCCATAATTAAATAATTAGTTGACACGTGCACATTCATGAATACAATTGTCGAATCTGCTGTGCAGTCAAGTCCTTGGCTATTACAGATCCAGCTTAAAAAAGTCCTAGCTAATGACGTGATCTACAGATAAGGTGCAGCCATAGAAGGCTATCTGATATAAAATGAGCAGGGGACAACAGTTGATTCTCTCTCTTTATAGAGACTTGTTCACTCAGGTAAGGGCTAGATGTCAGTTCTTAATACAATTATATAGAACCTCAGTGACATTGTACATGAAATAGTGTGCACAATGCAAGTCTTTCTACCTAATGAACTATGAACTTAAAAGCAAGCAAACGCAACACATGTTAATGAGGTAGGTTTTTGGGATGGGGCAAATTGAATTATGGTGAGAGATTTATTAGATTTAGCTGATTACTTTAAGAGAGTTGATATACATGATCTTATTAAATACCACAGCAAGTAAGAGGGGCCAAATTGGATCAGGCAGCAGCTATGGAGTGGAATTAACAGTTGATGCTTTGACCCGAGAGCCTTCATCAAGACTTGGACTGAAACGTTGACTGTTTATTTGTCTTGATGGCTGCTGCCTGACTTGCTGAGTTCCTCCAGAATTGTGTGTGTTTTTCTCTGTATTTCCAGCATCTGCAGAATCCCTTGTGACTATGAGGAGTCAAATGGTTTGTTTCCCCTTCTATTTCTTATGTTCTTGATGTTGATGAGATGCTTCCTATCATTGGATAATCCTGGTGAATTAGAATTAGTGTACACTTAGCACCCATTGAATGGTGAGCATTTGCAAGGACTGGAGGATGTGAGAGAGACTTATAAATTGTTTTTTGTGAAGGGCAGCAAATTCTCAGAAAATGAATGAATTTTTTTGGTTCCCAGTGTTGGTTTTAATTTTTCATCCAACTACCCTAATGGTCTGTTCTTTACCTTGGCTCCCAAAACCATGTTAACCTGGTTAAAGTTTCATATGCCATGAAGGGCTTAAAGAAGGACACCAGTTGTCCATCCCACTTGATCCAAACAGCAATTTAATATGCACTGGATGACCATGCAGTCAGGGTGGATTTGTTTGTTATGTGAGCTGGTTTAAAGTCAGCTTCACACTGTTGAGGGAAAACAGAGGAGCCATAACAAACTTCAGAATACAACAATAAAAACTTGGCACTTATGCAACTTAGTAAATAAGAGGCGAAATTGTCACATAACAGGTATGATAACTTTGTTTCCAAGTAACTGTTTAGCAATCAGAGTCTAGACCTGTGTAATGATTAGATCTGTATGAACAGTATGCAAGACAAGCTTTTAATTGTACCTCAGTGCATGTGACAGTAATAAAGGAAAGGAAAGGTACGCCGCATCTGGAGTTTCTCCGGTTAGCGGACGATTTCCCTCCACGCCTCTCTAACGTAGTGGGGAACCGCGTACGAGGCAAGTTACAGCAGTGGTTTGCCATTGCCTTCTGCTGTGTGAGTTTCCAAAGAGATCACCAGCTCGTAACCCAGCACAGATGGAAAGCATGCAGGGGAGCCGGCTGGCTGGATTTGAACCCGGGACCTTTTGTCCCGAAGTCCGACGCTGATGCCACTATGCCACCAGCCGGGTCGGACAATAATAAACCAATTCCAATTCCAATTCCAATGATTCAGGGCCATGGGTTCAGATCCCTCTAGAACATCTTGTAAATTTAAATCGAAGCATTTAAAATATTGTCTTAGTAATTATTACATTGTAAAACTGTTTCATCAAGCAAAAAAAAATCTTTCATTTTTACCCAGTCTGCCCACATGTCACTAAGACTCACCAATGTAGTTGACTCTTAAATGCTCCTTCCATTCAATGCCATTAAGGATGGGAAATAAATGCTGCCATCACAGTCGGAATCAGGTTTATTATCACTGGCATATTTCATGAAATTTGTTGTTTTGCAGCAGTACAGTGTAATACATAAAATTATTATAAGTAATATAAAACATGAATAAATAGTGCAAGAACAGCCCAAGATAGTGAGGTAGCATTCATGGGGTAATGGGCCTTTCAGAAAGCTGATGGCGGAGGGCAAGAAGCTGTTCCTAAAACATTGAGTACTGTATGTGTTTTCAGGCTCCCATATCTCCTCCCTGATGGTAGTAAAGAGAAGAGGACATAACCTGCATGGTGAGGGTCCTTAATGATGGATGCTGCATTCTCAAGGCACTGCCTTTTGAAGATGTCCTCGATGATGAGGAGGCTAGTGCCCATGATAGAGCTGGTTGACTCGACAATCTTTACCAGCTTCTTTCGATCCTGTGAATCAGAGCATCCATACCAGGTGGTGATGCAACCAATAAGAAGTGAATCTTCACCTTACTGACATTGTGAGAAAGATTGTTGTGAAACCAGACAATCCGCTGACCTATCTCACACCTCCTCAGTGATCAGTCACGTCCACATCCCGTGGGTGAGTGGGTAAAATTAGATAGTGTGTCCGATCATCAACAAAATATCCTTGTAGTCACAGCAAGTCAGTGTCATTAACTTACTCTCCGCATAATCTGGAGGTTGCTTCTCAGTAAAAGGCTGCTTCAAGTTAAAAACATTGCACAATATTGGAAATCAGACAAGATTTGCTTGCAGATGTTTCCTGGTGCATATAAGCATCTAATATGTCCCTGATTTAAGAGGAGTGCAGCAGAAGGGAAAGGAAATAGCTTTGTGCTGTACAGCAAAGCAGATGGGAGTTACAGGGTGAAGGAATTGTAGGGGATCGTTTCAGCGTCAGGGCAGGGCAGGGGGGCACCGGGCCAGGAGCAGAGCTCCCTCTGCTGAGAATTCTCTGCCTCTGGCCTGGCAGAGATCCACCTCACTTTGTTACGCTCGCCCCGCAGACGTTTATGTATTTGCTGCACTTAGCTTTTCTCCAATCCTCATAGCTGTACAACTGGTGCAATGAAACTTAGGGGGAGCTTGAATATAATCTTCCTAATTACACTTCCAAAGGCACTAAAAAGACTCAGGCTATCCCACCAAAATCCCACTGAGTCAAGCCAATGGATCTATTGACTGTTGAAAGCTCAAAGTTAGGACCAAGTTAAGAAGTCCGTTGATTCAAAATCCCTAAATTTCTCCATGCTCAGTGTGGAACTGGGTGGAAATGTAGTAGAATTTACAATTTTATAAGGCAGTGGCTAACAGGTCTTTATAAAAACTATCAAGTGAATGCCACAGCAGGAGCCACTATTATTGAGTCTATAGTCAATCATTCCTCTTATTAACAAAGTGGCAGAGTGATTTTAAAGGAGGCTCCAGAACTTTCGCCAAATATCCTCTTATTATGAGAGAACTGGGGATGTCTGCAGGGAAGCTGGGACTCCCGTGGATCATTTATAGATTTAGTCTTGACAGCTGTTACAGTTCACACATCCCCATCTGCTAGTAATGTTCCATTTCTAAGATTATGAATAGGGTAAAATTGGACATAATGTTCTTCAAGAGAGTGTCGAAGGGCTGAAACAGTTTGTGCTCTGACACATTTCCTATAGAATTGTTAATTAACAGCAGCAATACAGACGCATAAAAAGCTGTTGGTTCTCCAAACTGCAAGGAGCAAAGGATTATTTTGCTATCCATTTTGATTTAAAAGTAGAATTCATTTATTATATTGTCCTTTAACAAATGTTACAAAATAGATTTGCCTGAAATTCCCATAAACCTACTATCTTTTCTTCTCTGGCATACGTGTGACTGTGGACAATATGGATGACTCTTCCCTGCCTTTTGAAATGACCTGAAAAACCATTCACTTATATTATAAAAGCCACGGTCCTGACGAAGGGTCTCAGCCTGAAACGTCGACTGTACCTCTTCCTAGAGATGCTGCCTGGCCTGCTGCGTTCACCAGCAACTTTGATGTGTGTTGCTTAAAACAGAATAATGGCCTTTACCAAAGTTCAAGAAGGTTGTTTATATTTGAGGTTACTATTTAAAAGAGATATGAAGCACAGATTATTCTGTCAGGGGATTGTGAGTCCTTTAAATATCACAGAGTGATACAAATTGGAAATAGGGCCCTCAGCCCGCTGAATCAGCACGGACCATTAATCACCTATTATAATAATTCTACAATAATCCCATATTTTATTTTTCTGGTTTCCCATCAGCTGTAGGTACCACCCCAGTCTCTCACTCACCTACACACTAGGGGCAGTTTACAGTGGTCAATCAACCTATAACACACATCTTTGGGATGTGGGAGGGAAACCCATAGAGTCATAAGGAGAACATGCGAATTCCACGCAGACAGCACTGGAGATCTGATTGAACCCGGATCCATGGAGTTGTGAGACAATGCCTCTCTACTAGCTGTACCCCTTTGAAGCTCTCTTCATCAAAGGACACGGAAACAAATTATTTTCATATATATTTAAAATAGATGTAGATAGATTTTCAATAAATAAGACAACAGCAGATAAACAGGAATACAGAATTGATATTGGAATGAAATCATCCAGTCATCCTTGATTCAACTGAATGATGAAGGAGGCTGAAGGGGTTAGGAGACCTTATCCTGCTCGTAATTCATATGTTGTCACCATATACAGACAAGTTTGATGGGATTTTTGCAGCCCATTACATCATCACAGTAGTAATTACCTGCATTGAAAATGGGGTAAAATTGGTAGGAAATAGGACAGCGAGTTAGCTATTCAATCTTGGCTGTACATAATTGTAGAAG
Organism: Mobula birostris; assembly: GCF_030028105.1. Taxonomy (NCBI): domain Eukaryota; kingdom Metazoa; phylum Chordata; class Chondrichthyes; order Myliobatiformes; family Myliobatidae; genus Mobula; species Mobula birostris. The sequence continues at coordinate 157,799,364 of NC_092373.1, forward strand.
AGTAGGCTTCCATGAGCCTTGAACAAAATGATTATAGGCAAATTGCCTTTGATGCAGCCATCCAAAAACTAATTATTACTCTAGAGCAACACACACAAACTTCTGGAGGAACTCAGCAGGTCAGGCAGTATTTATGGGGAGCAATATAACAGATGACATTTCGGGCCGAGACTCTTCATCAGGACTCTGTAATTTTACTCTGCTTATCACAACCAATCCATTCCAGAGTATGACAAACCCTCACAACAGAATCCAAATCAAATTCCACACTTCTTTAAACACATTAGGATTACAATCTAGAATTATGTCTGTGTAGGCACAAGTCTTCTGAGAGGAGGACTTGAGTATGTACAGAAGAATGAGTCAAAAGACTGTGTAATCTCCACTCTCATGGACTTACCATTGTGATTATACAGAAATGCCTCAAGTTAAGTTTGGTAATATATCCAACCTCAACATTTAGCTCAATAACCAAGCACTGCTTGATTGTCAAAAGTTTCAATGCATTCCTTGATCAGCTCAATGGGCTCTTTGAACCCTAGCCAAGCTGCCAACCTGTATTCATTCTGTTAGAGGTCATTTTACCCCAAGGATGGCAACGTGGTGCAGCTGGAGAAGTTATCCTAAACCAGAATGGATAGCTTCACTCATGGCAACACTGAATTGATTCTACAACCTATGAACTCACTTTCAAGGACTCTACAACTCATGTTCATTCTCTCGCTCTCTCTCTCTTTTACTTTTCCATATTTGTACAATTTGTTGTCTTTTGCACATTGGTTGTTTGTTGATCTTTGTATGCAGTTTTTTCCATTGATTCTATTGTGTGTTTCTGTGCATTTACTCTGAATGTCCACAAGAAAATATATGTAGTCCATATATGTAGTCTGCTAATAAATTTACTTTGGTCTGATTCCAGCTCCAGTAATCTTGACTCAGTGCTCCTGCAGTTGTATGTTCTACTAGTGGTTCTGTGGGGTTCATCCCAAGTACATTGGTAAGTTGATTGCCTCTTATAAATTCCCCTAAGTGTGTAAGTGATCGTCAGAATTGGGGAGGAGTTGATGGGAGTGTGGAGAGATTAAAACAGGGTTAGCGAGGATTATTGTGAAGGGGCATTTGATGGTCAGTATAGACTTGATGGGCTGAAGCACATGTTTCTGTTCTTTATGAACCCATAGCTCTATGAAGAAAGCAAACTTCCCCAGTCCTGCCTTGGGTGAATTTCTGATTCTCATTTTTGTTTCCTTATGAAATAAAAACAGAATCTGTTGGAAATTCATAGCAGGTCATGCAGCATCTATGGACAGAGAAACAGAACAGATGAAAGATCATCCATCTGAAACAGTTAGATCTGCACATTGATGTTTGCACGACCCGTTCAGCATTTCCAGCCACTCCCATACTTTAGTTGACATAATCTACAGTGATTTATATTATTTTTTGGCTTGGTATCCAATCCATAAATTTGAACCCATCCAAAAATTCTCCTGACCATATATAATTCCACTTCCCTCATTGCAATCTGTTCTGTCATCTGCAATTGTCATCAACTTTGCTGTGTTTAAATTTATCAAAGTATAAATTACCATTTGGGACTGTGAAGATTACAAATGTATAGAGTATAACAAACATCAACAGCAGCCTGGAAAGTTTAATATGACAAGTTTGGCTTCTCCTTTGTTCCAACTCAAAGTCCACTATATCTGCTTTTTTGCTCCAATGGTCTCCTGAATTTTGATGTGTAAAGAGTAAAATAATCCACTAGAACCAATGAGCAGGGATCCAGAGGCACTGGTGCAAGGCACAGACAGCTGCCACATCATTTCAACATCACTAATTTTAGTGCTTGGAGCCAACTTCCTTATACTGGCAGCAAGGCTCCAAGTCTGAAATTCGTGATGTTGAAATATGTTTACTGTACCAAAGAGGAAGCGAGCTACTGCTTCAGTGAATTTGTCCATGGAGAGTCAGTACAAATGAGATTTAACTTCCTCAGACTTGGGAGAAAATAAAAGACCTGTGAATGCATTTTCAAATAGCTTCAAAACAGAGTAATTGGAGTGGGTCACCTGAACAGAAAGACTTGAATCTTTTCAATCCATTGCTACTACTGGATGATGTCTGTATAAAGTTTTCAGATTGCATTGAAGATATATTGCACATTATATCGTATTTTACACTCAGTGGCCATTTTATTAGGTATTTCCTGTACCTGATAAAGTGCCCACTGATTGCATATCAATGGCCTTCAGCTGCTGCAGCTCATCCACTTCAAGGTTCCATGTTTTGTGAGTTCAGAGATGCCCTTTTGCACACCACTGTTGTAATGTGTGGTTACTTGAGCTCCTGTCACCTTCCTGTCAGGTTGAACCCGTCTGGCCATTCTTCTCTGACCTCTCTCATTAACAAGGCACTTTCATCCACAGAACTGCCACTCACTGGATGTTTTTTGTCTTTCGCACCATCTTCTGTAAACTGTAGAGACTGTTGTGTGTGAAAATCCCAGAAGATCAAAGACTTCTGAGACGCTCAAACCACCCAGTCTGGCACCAACAATCATTCCACAGTCAAAGTCACTTAGAGAACATATCTTCCCCATCCTGATGCTTGGTCTGAACAACAGCTGAACCTCTAGAGTCTAGACCATGGCTGCAAACTTCTATGCATGGAGTTCCTGCCACATGATTGGTTGATCAGATATTTGCATTACTGAACAGGTGTACAGGTACGCCTGATAAAATGGCCACTGAGTGTATATTAAAGTTTATTCTTTACAATCAGATATCTCTATTAAAATGGATGCTTTATATCTCTTAAAGGTGGAGAGTAGGGTTTTAGCTCACAGCCGAACAGGTGCAACTTGCTACCATTCACTGCTACTATAGCATGTCTGGAAAACATGCATTTAAGCTGAGGGATGGAGTGAGTTTAGAGTTCATGCAGTTAAGGTGAGGGGATAGTGTTGAAGGGAGATATGTGGGGCAAGTTGTTTTAAAAAACAGTTATGTGCCTGGAAAGAGGGATTCAGGTATGATACTGGGGTTTAAGAATCTTTTACACAGACATGTGAATATGCAGAAAATGGAAGGAAAGAAATCATGCATGAGCAGGAGATATTTAGTATAATTTGGCATCTTGTTTGGCACGGACATGGTGGGCTGAAGAACATGTTCCCATGTTGCTCTATAGTCTATGTACAGCACAATAAAATACATCAGAGATATTCTGAATAGCTAGAACATGTAGCACAATGTGGCATTATTTATGCAATGTCTTCTTTGAGATTGTAGCAAAAATTGTATCATTTTCTGAAATCATCATGATGCCTCATCATTGTAAGAGGTACACATTTCCACTGTACAAATTTCAGTCATTTGTCACTGTGTACCATTCAGTGAATTGAACAATCAGTGTACAACAATTGGTAATCAACTACTGTAGGTTATTTGTTGGCCAGCCAGTGTAGAAAATTCATTGATCAACTAGCGCACACTGGTCTATTCCTGGCTGGCCTTCTACTTTTCACCTTCATCAGGAGAAATGACGCCTGTCGTAGCCTACTCCAGTTCTGTATACGGATTAAACCTGACCAATACGGGATCCTGGATAATCAATTTTAAACATTCTATTTCCTCTGAAATACTGCCGAATATTGGTAGCTTGGGTTGGTTATTTGTAAGTTTGGTTGATTGCCAAGCTTGGCAAAACTTTTGCAGATGTTTTGGCTTCAATCAAGAAGCCACCATCAGTGCACAGTTGAAGGTGGTGTCTCCTCAGAATGGATACTGATTAGACATCATCATCTGGTTGGCTGGTTTAAAACAGTGAACAGTTTAGTGGTAGATGATTTTGATTGGCTAGCTTTGAGGCTAGCTAATCAGAGATTAGCTAATCCCTCAAAGCTAGCCAATCAGAATCATCTACTTGTTTTCAAATCCATCTGTCTCTTCACCCCTCCTTCATTCTGCAACCTCCCCCAGTCTACAACTCACTCTCCTCTGAGATGGTCATGTTACATTAAATGTGGCCTCTGTCCTCCACATTCTTGATTTGAATTGTGTTGTCATTAGTGGCCATGGTTATGGACCTCTGCTCTGTAGTTCCTTTCCTAAACCCCTTTCCCTTAAGTCACTCCTTAAAACCTTTCTCTTTGATTAAATTTTAGGTCACACTGAGACACTAGAGACTGCAGCTACTGGAGTCTAGAGCAACAAGCAGGCTGCTGGAGGAACTCAGTGGGTTGAGCTGTGTATCTGATGCAGGGTTTTGAACGAGGATGTCGACGAATCCTTACTGTGGCTCAGTGTTAAGTGCTGTTGAAACTCTTTTTGTGAAGCATCGGGGGAAATTTCTCTGCAATAGCAGTAAACTATAAATACAAATTGTTGTGTTGCTGATATCAATTCAGTGAGCACCATTGGCGGGTAACAAGTGGATAAAATTCAGTGCGTAATTAATGAACTAAGGTATCAGTTGCCTTGCTATGTATACAGAATTATCTGTACCTGAATTAAAATCCAAACAGATTATCCGTGTCCCTTGGGGATATACCTACTGGTCCCAATGCAGACAATTTATCTGTCTCCATCCTAATACTTTGATGGCTTCAGGCAATGGGTGGGGCAATAACTGCTGACTTGTCAGTGCCTCCCAAATCTTAGCAATGACCTTAAAAATATTAGTCCAACATTTTTGTAGAAATACAATTAAGTCTTTATGTTAACATATTTTTGACCTTAGCTCTGTGAATAAATAAGATTGACATTTTGTATAGCTGGGAGCAGGAATTTACAGAGGGATATGAACAGATTCAATGAGCATGAAGCTGCAATTCATTGAGAGGAAGTGTGATTAAAAATACAAATTATATAAATTTCATAAAAGAGGACTGGTTAGTAACTTTTGGGAAGAGAGATACACATACACACCTAAATATAGTATATCTCCTGTAAATCACAACTCTGAATTACTAGTATGAAAAATGTGGAGGAAGCTAAATGTTCACACTTAGAGTTAGAGAAGGAAACAGCTAGCATTTTGTGAGATATAACTCAAGGAAAACTTCAAATTCTGCCAGCTGCTGGTGTGCTTGAGCACAAAGTTCCAGATTGAAAAAGACATGACAAAAAGGGAAAATGAAGTAGAGATGAAAGGCTTTGGATTGCAATGAAAAAGAGAAAGAAGGGAAGAGGGAGGCTTTGTGGGGAAGAGAGAGGGCTATGGTTGACAATGAAGAGAGAAGCAAAAAAAAAGAAATTTATGGAAACAGAAGCAAGATTCTTAAACACTTCCTGGGCTTCCAGCCAGGTCCAGGCAACAATTTTAACCGATGTTTTGATGACAAATTCCGTCATCTTCACAGGGGTGATGCCTGGGCATGTCTAGTCTGATGGTATATATATTAAACTCCTGTCTTCCACTTCCTGATTGGTTAGGCCTTAACCAATCAAGTTTCTGCTCTCTCACCTTGTTTAAAATCGTATTCCAGTTCTTAGAGCGAGACCTTCATCTCTGCTGAAATTCTTATTGTCCAGTCTTATTTCAATGGCTTTCTTCACCAGGCGGTCCCAAAAACCATTGGCACTGCACAGTAGTTCTGTGCAGTCGAAGTCAATCCTGTGGTCATTGCATATGCAGTGTTCTGATACCACCAATTTCTCCAGGTAAACCCAAATGGATACACCTCCTATGCTCCTTGATGCAGGCTTCCACCATGCGCCTGTCAGGCCCGTATACACTGTTCCGCATTCACAGGGAACCCTGTAAAGGTCAACCATTCTGAGTTCCAGGTTACCTTTGACCAACATAACCTGGGATTTGAGATTCCTTATGGGTTTGCTGATGGCGTTATCTGGTATTTCTTCAGGATCCTGGTGATGCTTCCAAAAACCGTGGAAGTATAGGGAAGACAGATGGTAGTGATGGGTTCCTCCTCGTTGTTAGGTTTCCTGGTTTTTCCATTGACCCTCTTAAGGCCCTGACTGATTTCTTTCACCTTGTAGCTATTCTGCAGCTTATGCAAGACTCGGGCAGGTTACCTAACCACCGCTGAGCGTGAATTCTTCAGTGAGCACATGCATAAGCAAGAATGACAAAGTCATGCAAACTAAACAGAATACACAATTGCTCAGCTTTGCACAGCCCCATTCACAGTGAAACAAATGGGTGACATTTATGCACCTACAACTCAGTTGTTTCTACAGTGTATTAAAAAGTCAGCAACTGATAAACTCCTACTAAAATAGGTGACTTGTTAATATATTGCAATGTTAATGTGAATGTATCTGCAGGTCAGGGCAAAGCCTACATCCTGTTAGTATTTCATCAGTAATGAGATGAATGTCTGGGCATGTTGTCTTTATGAAGATGGACACATGAATGTCATGCAAAGCCCTGGAACCCACACTACTTGGATTGTTATCTATTTGGAGGTATAGCTCGGTAACAGGCCCTTATGGCCAATGAGCCCGTGCTGCCCGATTACACCCATGTAACCAATTAACCTACTAACCCATATGTCTTTGGAATGTGGGAGGAAACCACAGCACCCAGAGGAAACCCACGTGGTCATGGGGAGAAGGTACAAACACCTTACAGACAGTGGTGGAATTGAATCCCAGTCACTGGCTCTGTAACAGCATAATGCTGACCACTCAGGTTTCTTAAGGTTGTCATAGCTGGAGGAGGTAGTGGGGATAAGCTCCCACCACCTATTAAATGCTCAATGGTGTGCGGGTCAATTAGCCTCCGACAATCAAGGCCTTTACATGTGGCTTAGCTACTAAGCCCATCAGAACCATTTCTACCGACAGGAGAAGAAGCAAAGGCGGATTACTCAGCCCTTAAAACCAGTCACTTCGGGCAGATGTGGCTCATCACCCTCGGCTGGCAGCTCATCTAGGAGAAGGAAGATTCTGATCTCAAACCTCCACTACCTTGCGGCTATGCCCTCTCATGGGGAAGGCTTTGGGACTAAGCTCAAAGGAAAAACACAGAGCAGGAGTCCATACAGCACTTCTACGCTGATTTCAATGCTGACTGGCCACTCCTGCGATGTTGCTGGTGCAAAACTGTATTGGTCTCTGTGGTTCCTTTCAATCCATCAGCTGTGTGTGTGTGTGGGGGGGGTGGAATCCTGCTGTGTGAGCATCAGTGTTCTCTCCATATTATACTGTCCTGGCTTGTGCATCAGGTAGACAGCTAGGACACAATATCTATGATTGATCCTGACCAATGGAGGGCCTCAACCACTACAGTACCATGCTGCCCCAATTTAAATCCAGTCTTGTCCCTCTGCATTGGAGGACTCCTGGAAAGTAGGAGGAGGCACATACTTTAACTAATGCTTACAGAGCCTTATAATCAAATTTAGAATTTATTCTACTCTAAGGTAGCAAAATTATGATGAATTATTCTAAACCTCATGGCCCACAGTATTCAATGTTTATCAGCATGGGTCATTCTTTAGCTGAAGTAAGAGCAGGCGATATATCAAAGGAAGATTGAAAGGGCTCCAGGAAGTAAACCTTCTGATAGGACTCTATATCGGCAAAAAAAAATGAAGAGAGGGATAATGGTACAGAATTCATATGGAACAGTTTGCAAATTTGAAATACAGGTTGAAACTCTCTGGTCTGGTAATCTGTAGTTGGGCAACACCCATGGTCCAGCATGGTTTAAATCTGTAGTATGCATCTGTACTAATTCACTAATTCTAAGGTCTAATTAATGTCTAAAAATAACAAAGATCTGTACTAACCTCTATCTCATTAACCACTCAGTACAACCTTTGCAATCTCAGCCAACAGCATTTCCAAGTTTTGGAAACTTTGGGTTACGGACAGTTCTTGGATCTCATATAACCCAGGGTGTCTAAAACAGCAATGTTATAACAAGTAATTCTCCTATTCAGAGGAAGATGATCATGGGGCAAATTCTGTGGTCTGGTATTTTCTGTCATCTGGCACCTGTCAGATTCCAAGGGTACCGGACTAAAGAGAACCAATGTATATGAGCTAACCTGTCTTTTAAATGCAGCACCTGACATTTAATATCATTACAGTGAATGGAACTAAGTACTGTACTGGATTTATGTAACAGGTTGATGGTAAGTTACTAACTACTAAGTGACAGCACCAAAAATGATTTTCTGCTCTAATTAAAAGTTTCACACCAAGGATTTCTTTGAATCCCAAAGATAAAGGAAGCAAAGTATTTTTTATTGTTAAACTAAAAATTCAATTGCATAATACTGTATGATTCATAGTTGGGCAAATGAAAATTAATTTTAACTGCACTAAAATGCAATAAAAATAATTTCTAGGCCATTCTGGAAACTTTACCAGGCACTTTGCACTCCTGAGGTGATTTTCATAATGGGACCTATAGGATGAATCTACAAACGTGCATATACAATTGCTCTTTTGAAGCACTGTAGGAGAATTTAGGCCTCAACTTAGAAGCATCACTTGTTAACTATGTGGAAGGTACAAGTTAGAGCTGCTGTGTAGTTTCATAGTGAAAACATGTCAGTTAAGTCCCTTTGGGAGCCATGGCCCTGCCATTCCCTATCACATGCAATGCATCGATTTCTGCTCAATATTCAATCTCAATCCTCAACTTTCAATTTCAATCCTCACCTACCAATTTGTCACTCATTTCTTGATCCTGCAATCTGAAGCCTAGACTCTCATCTCTTAAGCCCTCAGAAGTGTTGTAGACATGGTTCCCTGAAGGTGACGACACAGGGTGGTGAAGAAGGTGTGTGGTATGTTTGCCTTCATCAAAGGGAGCACCGAGTACAGGAGTTGGGATGTCATATTATAGCTGTATAAGACATTGGTGAGATATACCTGCTGTGTAGTTCTGGTTACCATACTGTAGTAAGAATGCAATCAAGAAGGTGAGACAGGGCAGTAAAGATTCACGGGGATGTTACTGGGAATGGAGGGCTTGAGTTATAAAGAGACATTTTCTGGGAACGAAGGAAGCTGGGGAATATCAAATCATGATGGATAGTTACAGATTTTGGGCCCAGGGTTGGGGAGTATAGAACTAGTAATGTGCAGATGAGATTTTAATGATTTATTAATTTAAAATCAATATTGAAACCTCTCTAAAAACCTCATGTGAAAAATTACTACAGTATCTAATTCCCTCAGAATTATATTAGGATATTTCATGAACATTCAAAGAATAAAAAGTTAGATTTTAATTTACACAAGAGATTCTGCAGATGCTGGAAATCCTGAGGAATGCACATAAAGTGCTGAAGGAACTCACTGGGTCAGGCAACATCTATAGAGAGGAAGAAACAGCCAACTCTTCGAGCCAAGACCCTTCATCAGGACTTCATCACTTTTGCATTTTCTTTTTTAATTTCTGATATTTCACTTTCTAATTTGACCTCATGTCTGTAATCCAATCTTTAGTTCGATCTTTTTCCAGGATGAATAAATATTTACTAAAAATAAATTCCCTTAAAGTTCCATGATTTTTCATCTCCAGACTTGCACCCCTGCATAAATTGTACAATCTGATTGGTACCCAGCCTATCTCAAGGCACCAGAACTACTGAACAGCAATATATCTCCATCAGCCATTGCAATTCCCATCAGAAAAGTGTAAATCCTTGATAAAGAGCAGTTATTTTGTGGCAGCTTACTTCAAATTCAGTGAGCGGTAACACCTTCAAATAGAGCTGGATATCGTAATGGCTTGTGTGACATTTTGGATTGGGCACGTTCTAAATCACAGATGGCCTTGGATGTGTTAGAGCTGTCAATGTAGAGTTATGTTGCCCAATTAAATATTAATTAAACTCCACACATTTTATCCATTTACCTTCAATTCAGGGGCCTGAGTCCATCACTAATTTAACCACCATTGGTGACTGCTTTGTATTGTACGGCTGGGCATATTTTGTGATATGCCTTGGTGCGTGGAACTACAATGAACAGCAACAAAAAACTCCAGATGCTAGCAATCCAAAATCAAAGCAGAAACATCTGGGAAACAGATCAAGCAGCATCATTGGGGAGAGAAATAGAATCAACATTTTGGGTCAAGAATCCTCATCAGAACAGAAAAGGTAAGACATTGTAAGGTAACATGATTTAAGCTGTAGATGGGAAGAGTGTGGAGGGCAATGTTGTCATGGTAATGATGACATAAAATTAACAATATAGAGGGGAAAAAATAGAAAATCTGAAACAAATGTACATCCACATCTGTAGATGCTTCAGGTGCAGCATAGATGTGGAAGTAGACAAGGGAGAGAAAAGGCAGATGGAACCAGACTGAAGAAAGGGAAGCGTGAGCTTTATATGTTTATTCCATTGCTACCTTCTATCTATCATTCCTCTGACCCCATTTCCCTCCTTCATCTGTCTCTATCTGCCTATCATCCCTTGCTTCTCCTTGGTCGACCTAATATTTACTGGCCCCTCTCTCACTCCCTCCACCTCCCACTACCATTTCCTATTTATACTGGCTATCATCCTTGACAACTCTCAATGCTGATGCAGAGTCTCGACCCAAAACATCGAAAGTTTCTTCCCACAGATACTGCTTGGCCCATTGGTTTCCTCCAGCCGTTTGTTTGCTTTTGTACTGGGAATAGTCAAGTTCCAACATCGCTCCCTACAGCATTTTACACAGTACTCAAACCAGATTAGTTTCTCTGGCAAATTCATGCTTTCATCTTTTACCCACTTCTCTTGAATAATGAAAAGTGCATTTAATACTGAAAAATATAAAAAAATAAAATATATTCTTCCTTTCTTCCTGATTTCCAGTACCTGCAGTACTTGCTCTTGCTCTGTTTATATTTCCTAACAAGTAATGGATACCGTCTAAAATTTTTTTTTTGTGAAACAGGAGCCTAAACATCTTTACCAAACTAAACTATGGGTCAATAATTGTTTATCCTGCCTGTTCACAAGGTCGTTGTTCTAATGAGCTGAACCACAAACAAAAGGGACGTTATTCTGGATCTAGCACTACATCAACACATTAACGCTTGGACAAGTTTTGTAATTAGTTCATTTGGAATACTCCCAAATTTCAAGCTCTGATAGGTTTTATTATGAACTCAAAAGTTGCTTGTGTTAGCAGTTCTAATCTAGAGATATAGAGTCTGAAAAATTAAAAACAACAAAAAAAACTACATACTCATTTTTTTTTTTACTTTGTAGGATGCCCTTGGGGAATATAAGATCGTATCACATTTGACAATTGCGATATTACCATGGATGACCAAAAGCTTGGTAGGTTTTAAGCAGTGACTTCCAGGTAGGGGTATAGAGAAGTCTAAAGATGTATTCAAGAACCTGGTATCAAAGTAGATGAATGCATAAACACCAATGATGGAGAGATAAAAATCTCTGCCAGAAGGTAGAACTGGTGTGCTTTTGGATTAGTCCAGGTGAGAGGAAAAAAGGAAGTAATACCATGGACCGATTACACAATGTTTGATTAGAAGATTTGTGAGGCAAACAGTATTTAGAGTAAGTTAGAATGGATACAGGCTCTGAGATTAGGCAGAGTTTTGTTTATTGGAAATAGGAAGATTCTCAGGAGATCACTGGCATAGTCTGGACAGCAGATGATAAGACCAGCGCGGAGGGTTTCATCCGCTGGTGAACTGAAATGCAGTAAAGATGGAAGGGTGAAAATGAATTGAGAGTGCATCTCTAGCAAGTGTTATGGCATTGAGTTTGCTGACCATGAAGCTCTAATTTCAAACAAAGTTCTTAAGCCATATCCAACATAGGTAGCTATGGGTATCCTTACTAAAAGGAAGTTAAAATGCAGCCATCGACACCTCAAAGACAAGTTCACTTTCCTGTTTATCCTCCATGGCAAGTTTAGTTGCCAGTATCCACTCGAGCAGTGGGTCCCCCCTCCCTACCAAGGAGAAGATACTTCCAGTGAACAAATTAAAACACAGTCCATTTATTTTCAGTGATACATGTTTAAATCCAAACAATATTCTTAAAACACATTAAAAACTCACAGAAGATTTCTAACTTAGAAAAGCACAAGCCATTTCTAAAACACAGCTACAATTCCTATTAGCTAAAAAGACATAACCATGAGCTGCAGACAAACCAGTGTCCATCGCAGAAGTCAAAGGCAGAGGAGTGGACTCTAGCTCACTGTGTGTTCCTGTCATTCTTCTTGATGTTCTGAGACCATTCCTAATAAACCTGATCTGCCCTCCTGATTTATTCTATTTCTCTGCCACTTAGGTGACTTCACACACATACAATATTTTTTCAGGCTACTTTTAACGGAAGTGGTTTTAAAGCTTCTGGAAACAGAGAAGCTGACTCTTTGAGTACATAAACCTTCCAGCTTATTAACATATCAGCTCTTTTTTGTGCTATCTGATCTACAAGCTTTCTTGTATTAAGCAACTTAACCAGTGTTGACTACTTTGAAACAAGTCAAATTAAATAACCGATTGTTTTATACTGCACCTTTTCAGTAATAAGCCCAGGTGCTGTGGGGTCAGCAAGTCTGTTATAGGCAGTGCTTGTTTGCAAAGCTTACCAGTTACATTAAGAACTGAAGCCTGGCTCCTGTTTACAACAAGCAGCTAAACAAAAATATTAGTTGGAAGCTTAACATATTCAAAAACAACATTTTGATCTTTACAAATGTCAGTTGCTTGTTTAGAAAGCTAAGCATGGCAAAAAACAAGGCCGTTTGGCCCCTATCAATGAATATTTATCACAAAGGTAGGTGTCTCTGATGACTGCAGCTTTTGTTTAGTAGTTCAATCCAAGGTCAAATAGGGTGGTGAGAATGGAAACTTTGGTCAATAAGCTAGTGATACTGTGTATTTGAATAACAGAAAAAATCTCCATCTCCATCACAAATAAATGAATGGTCATGCTTCTGATTTCACAGAAAATTAGTAGCTTGAGCTAGAGTTCTTCTTTACCAGTTATCTACATTAGGGCATACTTTAATGGTTTATGTAGTGAAATCTGATATGTTGAAGTACTCTGCTTCCATTTATATGGTTACTAATCTCTACTCACTGCCATTTAACCTTCTGTAAGGATACTGTGTTTATAGATTGGCTATTAATATTCATGTTTAATATACAACAGTGCTTTTCAGTTGATGTGATGGAGTAATTGCAAAATTCAGCTACAGAGGTTATTAATTCTGTGAAATTATGTCTATCATTTGTGGCAGATGGTTATCAAAAACTGATTACGTATTGGAGATAAACACCTTGGCAAAAGTCGTCAATACTTATCTAACTAATATCATTAAGATATTTGACAACAGCCATTGCAGCTATCATCTCAATGGTGGGCATAACTTTTGGGATGCATCTTTCAGTGAACTCTCATTTAACTGAGCTGAGTAAATTTGCAAGTAAAAAGAGGTATTGGATGCTAAAGATCCACACTCCTTGTTGTAACGGGGCTAACTTCTGAAATAATTTTAAAAATTACATTCTTAAATCTCCAGGGTGCAGGCTATTGTTTGCAAAAATGGTTCTCTGATAAATTCTGTCATCAAAGCCGCATTAATTGGAGGTTCTTAAATGGAAGTTAAGCAAGAGAATTAGAGCCAATAACTGTGCTCAAAGATTACTTTCTCATCAAGTAAACATGCCAAGGACCCAAGTTGTAAATTGCATCCGGGTCTAGTAAGTGAAAGACATGAAGACAGATAAGTTGTTCATAAATGATTCTTCCCCATCCTGATTAAAATAGTATTAGTTGTTAAAAAGAACATCAAGATGATACCCACCAATAATTTATAATATCTTTGGGTTGTTTGGTAATAATTTGTCACTGATGGATTTGAGAGAACTGCACATATCCATTTCTATTCTTTAATAATAAGTTGAAGTCTGAATATCATCGGGAACAATATTTCTTTTTCTTTTCCACACCTTTAACGTGGTATCCACCAAGGGTCAGTCATCTTCTCACCAACATGCTTTGAGAGGGTGGACCTCTAAGAACAACGTAGTCCCTCAGTGCTGGGCACAGACAGGGTGAATGCATACAGTCTTTTTCCAGGAGAAAGGAAATGAAGAACTAGAGGTCAGGGGTTTACGGTGGCAGAGGAAAGATTTAAAAGGGATTTGAGGGGTAATTTCTTTATGCAGAAGGTTGCCTATGTATAGAACGAGCTGCCAGAGGAAATAGTTGAGGCAGGTACAATAACGACATTTAAGAAGGTTGGTGGATATGAAAGGTTTAAAGGGATATGGGCTAAACAGGACAAGTTTATTTGGTCTGCATGGACAAGTTGGACTGATGGGTCTGTTTGCTTTCTGTATTACTCTCTGACTCTATGAAAAATGTAAGTCTTTGATTACATGCCCATATCTTCATTAATCAGCTTGGACAGTGATTGCATTTGCCAGAATTTATCATCGAAAGGGTGTTCTCTCTCGGACAATAAAGGGTGAAATGACATGCTCAAGCCTCCTCCAATATGTATGGAAGCAGCAAACTGAATGTGATGTTAAAGCTTGTATCTCTTACATAGCATTTGGTTCCAATGGTTTTCTGTGCAATAGATCACAATGTCTATTGTGAGATTAAGTAATTGGCTCATGCAATCCTGAATATATAATTAATCCACAGAGTAGTTTCCAGAAATATTCTCATTTCATACCTTGCTAAATTGAAAAGTAGAAATACAATGCATCTTTAAAAGTGTAATCGGCAAATAAATTGATTTACACCTACCTTACAAAGAAGTATTTATTAGTCTACAACACAGAAAACGGATTTACCCTCCTTTAATCATAATTCTTTTCCATATCAAAAAGTATGTCAGTTTTTGTCATAGTTCATTGAAATTAAATCATTATTAGAATGAAGCAGATGAGCTTTCTTTATATCATGTAATGACTCATCAGAAGGATCCTTGAATTAGAAGTTCTGCTGATATCAGATGCAATGCCAGAACTGATGAACAAGCAGACTGTATTTTGAAACTATTCTTTATACATAGGGACTCATGACCAGGAGGTAGCCTTTCAGGACCTCAAACTTGTCCCATCCACAGTATCTGCCTCGTCTCTTATCTTTATACCCTTTTTCTCGCAGTACTTACCTAGAGTCAGGTTTTGAATTATTTATAAAGATAGTAGCTGCCAACTTTTGAGGGAGTGAATTCCACAGTTTTTATTTTTTTTTTGCGTAAAGATATCTCCTAACATCTCCTGAATGACCAATGTCTTTGTCTCCTTGTCCTTAAATCCTTCACCAGTGAAACTGAAGCTTTTCTCTATTCCGCTATCATTCTAGCACTCTATTACCTATTCTGATTATTATTTGTACCTGTGAATACACCTTAATGACCTGTGTTTAAGGCCCCCTGGAACTCAGACCTCTATTGTACATCTTTACCTTTAAAACATTGCCTTAGAGATATACATAAGACCATAAGACAAAGGAGCAGAAGTCGGCCATTCAGCCCATCAAGTCTGCTCCGCCATTTTATCATGAGCTGATCCATTCTCCCATTTAGTCCCACTCCCCCGCCTTCTCACCATAACCTTTGATGCCCTGGCTACTCAGATACCTATCAATCTCTGCTTTAAATACACCCAATGACTTGGCCTCCACTGCTGCCCGTGGAAACAAATTCCATAGATTCACCACCCTCTGACTAAAAAAATTTCTTCGCATTTCTGTTCCGAATGGGCGCCTTTCAATCTTTAAGTCATGCCCTCTCGTACTAGACTCCCCCATCATGGGAAACAATATACTGTATATTTGATCCAAACCACAGGACTTTACATTTACCTGCATTCATAGTTGAATGTAGAAACTTTATACACTTTATGTATCAATGTATCATGAGCCTTGGGGCCTGGGCCTGTGCAGCCAGCAATAGTGCATTGGGCTCAGAGGTTTTTGTTAATTGTTGTCTTAACTAGAGTTGTTAAGCCCTTGTGCTTTCCGTTTAATCCTGTCAAATTTATTTTGACTGCCATGGGTTTTCCATGTACTATGATTGTTTAAAATAGTCTCCAGATTAGCATTTATTACTGGGTCCTTGTGCTGAGAATGATTTGTCTTATGGTATCACTCAGTCAAGCCATTGAATTTCTATGTATAAATTCTTGTTTCTGTCTCTACATGGGAGTCTGTCATTCCTCCATACCCAAGTTCAGTCGTCAGCGCTCACCATGACAGAATGTTCCCATGATCAATGAACCCAGTGGACATTGGTCAGCTGGAGGCAAGGGTGCCTTCTATTCTGAGTTTTCCAAGTTTACGTTCTGAGTGTATGCTCTGAGCTACTCCAGTTTACGTTCAAGGTTCTTCCTAGGCTCTCTAGGTTGTCAACGTTTGCTAGGTCTCCCATGATACACTATGTTTCCGAGTTATATGCAAGGTTTTGAGTTTTATGCAATGTTTATCAGCACTGTCTCAAGAGCATCAGGTCTGTCTTGGGATCTCCAGGGTTCTCTGGGCCACCAGGTGTTGGCCTTAGGGAGGTAGGTAATGTCATGAGCACTGGGGCTATGTGGCCAGCTGTAGAGTGTTGGGTTCTGACATTTCTAGAGAACCTGTATTTGTTAATTGTTGTCTTAACTTGTGTTTGGTCTTTAATCTTGCCAAGTTTATGTTGACTGGCATGGGTTTTCCACATACTATGATATTTGAAGTGGACTCCCGATCAGCACTTATTGCAGGGTCTTTGTTCTGAGAACAATTTTTCTCACAGTGTTGCTCATTCAAGCCACCAATGTTCTGTTAGAATTCCTTTGTATAAACTCTTAATTCTGTTCTTGTTCCTCTGCACCTGGGTTCAGATTATGCCAGCGCTCACCGAGACCACAAAATTTATATGTTCCAACTCTCACAATTTCAGTAGTCCCTCAATGAATCTGTTGTAAGCTTGGATACATACCTCTCTATATTGTGTTAACTAGCTTATCAATAAATACAGTGAATTGCTCAGGCCGCAGCAGAGATCTTTTGGGATACTATTAATTACTTTGAAAATACGACTTTCAATCAATCTTGATAATGTGAACAATGGTATAAAACTTAATCAAATTCATGTGATTGTTTGGCTCCAGTCTTCAAAAAGAACAGGACAAGTCATATGGTTAAACCTGACTTTAATTCTGAACTAAGAATCTTTATATGTTCATTTTTAAATCAAACTTAGTATTTATACAAGGGATGATGAGCCTCACAGTTCAATAATCATGGCATGATCCTGACCTTTGTTGTCTGTTGGAGTCTGAAAATTCTCCTTGTGAACCTGTGGGTATCTCCCAGGTATTCCAGTTTGCTCCTGCTTCCCAAAAACACAGTACTGTACAAAGTCTTAGTGTACCGCACAGTATTGTAGTAATTTTATGTATTGCACTGTACTGTTGCCCCTAAAAAAAATTCATGACGTATATGAGTAATGATAAACCTGATTCTGCTATGTGTCTCTTTTGTGGACTGAGAGTGGGAAGGGAGCAAGGAGAGTGGAATCGTGGTTGGGAAAAGGGGAAGGGAGAGGAATGGGAGCAGGAAGCACCAGGAAGACATTCTATAATGATCAGTCGATGATTGTTTGGAATCAAAGGAACTTGCCTGGTGTCTCAGGGCTGGGTGTGTCTGCATCCGTGCCAACCCTGCCCCTGGCACCCCTTTCTCTGCCACCTGTCTCACATCCCTCCCACGGTGCTCCACCCTCACCACTCCAAACATCCTTTGATCCTGCCACATTGACAAACTCGCTGCCAGTTACAGTACTGTGCAAAAGTCTTAGGCACCCTAGCTATGTATATGTGCTTTAGACTTTTGCACAGTACTGTAGGTCAGTTGACTCCTCTACAATACCCCTAGTGTTGGGGGCTCAAAGGAAACTCATGGAAATAAATGTGCAAATGTCTGAGAGCTGGCACTAACTCACTGGACTGGATGCCCACTTGCTATATCAGTATGAAAAATGAGATGAGCCTTATGCTGATTGGTAGGTTAATTGTCTGCAATAAATTACTCCTTGTGTAGATGTGGCAGGAAATTAAGTCAGAGCCACTCCCGTACACAATTTGACAGTTATGTGAGATGGAATAGTTTGTGGGAGTTATTGGGATGCTCAGCGAGCTGGCAGAGATCTCATAAGCCAAGAGTACCCTTCCACCTTGTAAGGAAACAGGGCAGAGAGGCAAATGTTTGAAACTGCAGGGGCCCACTCGAATACTCACAGCTGGACATAACGAAGACGTGGGTGATGATTTCAGCAACCAAGGCAAAATTTGGTGTCAGGCATTATCACAAAGCTGAAAGTAGACAATGGTGTTGATGGAAGAGCCAGAGTTCAGCCTGGGGCCAAATGTGACATTGTGGTCACAGACAATCCGCTTCAGTATCAGACTTGTGCAAGGGAAAAGACTGAATTAGTATAGGAAACAGAGTTTGTGATGTGGGCCGAAGACAATGACTTCAGTCTTTCCTCATTTTAGTTGAAGGAATTTTTTGCTCAGCAAGTATTCTGATTCTGATATGGGTCTCGATGACTCATTGACAACTAACAGTAACAATTTAGGGATGGTGAACAGGGTCAAGGGAAGGGTGGTGAGGTAAAGCCTTGTGTCCATAATTTATTATTGTATGCTCTAAATGACTTATTTTCCTAGCTCCTCAGTTGATAATGTATACAGCGTTCCCACAGGCAGATCCCAGGAACTGTAAGCCAGCTCCTGATACAGACACAGCTTGCAGCTGCATTACCAAGTATTAAATGTTTCAGTCACTGTGGCATAATTAGATCTGACTGTCTCTCAGATGCCTATATTAAACAGCTTTGCAGGCCACATCAGTAGCTTTAATTGCCTGCAGGTGAATCTGGAAACTGTACCCCATGCTGGTGCCACATTGAGGATTTTCACAATTCATCTTCACTCCCCTATGGGTAAGAACGTTATGCATTGAAACCAAGGTTAAGCTCTTCATACTTGGCTGCATTTGTGCCTCTGATTTAATTGGCCATTTACATCAATGACAAATCTTGTCTACCTTTCAAATGCCGGCTTGAATTGGTGGAAGGATGACTGACAGTCTGCAGAAGACACCAGGGGTATTCTGCACCTGACAGTGCTTCCTGCAATCTCGCAACAAAACATCATCCTAAATCCTGAGCATTCCAAGAGGCTTCAAAGAGGAGCAATGTGTTTTTCACAATGTGGAAGTATTATGACAGTGGGCTTTGTTCTGTTTAATGGTTGGAGAAAAAGGCGTGCATTGAAATTGTGTATGCTGACTGTAAAGATGGAACAATTTGAAAGCATGAGATTAGTGGCTGGAAAATCCCTTAATAGGCTCTGGTGTGTCTTTAGTTTTCTTGGTTGAGTATTGTATTTGGAATGAATGAAGAAAGTGTGAAGGTTTTGCTCAATTCAGTCCAGGGATTTTGTTTCTCCAATGTACGGTAACACCACATTACTTGGCTTTGCACAACTGAAAACAAAATGCACTGATTAACAGGGCATATTGAGGAATTTAATACTGACCATTCATCCAAGATGGATAAGCACACACTTTGGTTATTTATTTCAGCACAAGTTGCTAGTTACTGCCTTCCGGGCCGTGCTTTGAAGTTGTCAGTGCTGAGGTGTAGTAAAGAACCTTTGTGTTTTGGTGAAAAGATAATTAATGTGAAAAATGCCCAGGATTACTTTTGGATACTAATTCATTTGGATGCAAAACGCAGCAGTATTCCCAGAGATTTGTCACAGAAGACTATTGTAGTTGAATTATTCACCCTCCTCTATTCAGAAATGCAGACTGATTCAGCACCCAGACATATCCATTCACAGACGAAACTCAGTGAGAGGATAAGTAAATGGCAGCTGTAATGCTTTTAATGAACAGTATGGATAAAGGTTAGTGAAGATACAAATCAAAGCAATTCCCATGAACAAATCCAAAATAACAATTTAATTCAACAGCCTCATACCATCAGCATTTAATTTACTGCAAAAGGATATCCATAGAGATTCTTCAAATCTTGAACTGTTTTTGATCTATTTATAAGTAGCTTTGTAATTGCTATTATAATTAATACACTTGGTCTCAATAAGGTACAATACACTACTTGCAAAAACCTCTATCTTTCCAAGTAAAGTTAATCTGTGTTTGCATTCTACTGCACAAATTTGTTTTTTTCACCATTCAAAATCCTTAGGATATTCTAACTGCTTTAGAAGTACAATGGAAAATCACATTTTTATTGCTATAATAATTCAATGGTTTTGAGCATGTTTATTATTCAATATTAAATGGAAACCAATGCTGAGCAGCAATTAAAATAAGGCAGTGTCATTATCTTTTCTTATTCCATTCCCTTTATATTTCTAGATACCGATCTACTATTTGAATAGGCAAATAGGGCACTTGACCTAAATTGGTGGGTTCTTCTTTAATTATGCAGATATGCATCATACAGGTGCATTGGTAATGATGTAACTAGTGAAGGAAAAGAATATGTGACTTCAATCAGAAGAGCAGAGGTGTTGCACTGGTATGTTACATTGAAGGATGCTTTAGTTGTATAATTGCCTGATATGAAAACACCAATACCAAAGAATGGAAAAGCCCAGGTGGATACAGCCCAGTTCATTATAGGCAAAGCCCATTGAGCACATCTACAAGGAAAGCTGCCACCGGAGAGCAGCATCTGTCATCAAAGAACACCTCTCACTGCTGCCATTGGGAAGGAGGTACAGGAGCCTTAAGTCCCACACACCACCATGTTCAGGAAAAATTATTACTCTACAACCATCAAGCTCTTGAACCAGTGTGGATAACTTCACTCACCACAACTCTGACCTGATTCCACAATCTATGGACTTACTTTCAAAGACTCTATAATTCATGCTTTCAGTATTGTTTATTTACTTGTTTAATATTATTATTATTATAATATGCATTTGCACAAATTGTCTTCTTTTGCAAATTGGTTGCTTGTTAATTTTTGTTTATGTGTACTTTTCATTAATTCTATTGTATTTCTTTGTTCTACTATGAATGCCCACAAGAAAATGAATCTCAGGGTAATATATATGATGACAGACTTCGGTAAAAAATTTACTTTGTACTTTGTAGGATGCTAAAGGCGAAGGGATTTCTAAATTAAGATAAGAATGTTACTGACAATATATTGGAAATACAGTAACAATTTGCTGTTTGTTGCTTGTTTGAGTAATACCATGACATCTAGTCGATAGTGATGCGATGTGTATGGGCAATGGCTCAAGAGTTTTATTCACACAATGAGGGAGGTGTAGGGATGCTGTAGTATCAGTGGCTCCAGATTTTGAAGATCTTCTTTTCCTTGTTGCTTGCTCAATTTTGTATACAAGGAACAATGACTTAAACTGTCATAACTCTCGTACCTCCCCGCATCTCTGCCTTTGCCATCTCCCTTTAAAATCTAGCTCATTAGTTTTGACTTGAATCATCTCATTTTCTTTTGGTGCTGTTTCCTTTGCTCTGTGTTACTGAGAGA
Source organism: Mobula birostris (assembly GCF_030028105.1). Lineage (NCBI taxonomy): Eukaryota > Metazoa > Chordata > Chondrichthyes > Myliobatiformes > Myliobatidae > Mobula > Mobula birostris. The sequence continues at coordinate 157,820,877 of NC_092373.1, forward strand.
TTAGAGTGGTGGATGAAAGCTACAACATTATACATAAAGTCCCAGATGGTCATTAGAGTCATCCAGCATGGAAAGAAGATATTTGGAGGCTATGATGCCCATTACGAACACTTGGTCCATATCCTTCTATGTCATGACATTTCAAGTGTTCATCTAAATAGTCCTTATAGTATGTGAATAAATCCATTTATAGCACTCTCCTCAACAGTGCCTGCCAAATTTCTCCCTCAGTGTGACAAATTTCTTCCTCAAACCCTCTCTAAATCTCTATACTATGTTACAATTGAGCACCCTGTTCATGCTATAAAACTCCGAAGATCAGTACAGCATAAAACGCTGGGGGAATTTAGGTCAGGAGCTGTCGAAGAAGAGAAATGAACAGGAGGCAATTTAGGGCAGAGACTTTCTTCAGGACTAATCTGAATGAATCTTCCAGCAAAAACAGAATGATTAAATTATGAAAGATGCTTCGGAATAATTAGAAAAACGTAAGTTGACTCCAGCCTGAAAGTAAAAGTAAAAACCATCCCCTAATTTGTTTGTTTTCATTGAATTGTTTTCCAGGTTATCAAACGAGCTCGAATCCCAACAAATACATTTCGAGCCCTTACTTGCTTACCTGCCAGTTCTATGTTCTAATATTTATGTAGACCACAAATTTGCTGGAGTACCTCCCGGTATTGACTGCACTTCACAGATATACAGTAAACTGTCAAACAAAACCCCCACACATGCGCTTGTACACATAATACCAATGGAATTCAAATACCTCAAACTTCCATTAAAACTTATCTAGTTAATTTAAGACTGTTAGTTATCAAACATTTTAATTTACGGTCAGGATAAATGGAATTCCTATTCACTCCGGACTAATTTATAGTAGACTGCAAGAGGTCTTGGAGTAAAACTGTCCGGACTCCTTATTCGGGAATTCTCGGGCAAATTAATGGATCGTAATTCCAGGGCCGAGGTCTCAAAGTTTTCTCGGGGTCTACGTCTTCATTTCGCCGCTTCCATTTGTTTGCAGGTATACATGGGGAAGACTTTTTTGGACCAATCGACAGGGATCCACAATCTAACCGGGCAAGCCTCCCTGGCATTCGTCCGCCAAAGATCATCCTTCCTAGCGAAAATCGATAACCTGAGCTAATGATTGATGGAGTTTCTATTTGCCACGAATACCCGATTGCCAGATCAAGGGGCACGCCTCAAATATTCTATTAACTCGGGTGGCAGCTGTTTCCCCATCTCCTGTTTGATGTTCACACAAGCGCCTTCTCCCAGAGGGACCAGGAGTGACCCCGGGCATTCATCTGCGCAATGTCGGGTCAGTAGTGCTTCTCCGGGATTCACAGTTGACATAATCGGTGTCGGCAAAGACTAGATATCTGCCAGAGCCCAATGCGCTAAATTAAAAGCGTGAAAGGGGAGTCCAGAGGGAGCTTGCAAACAAACCTCGGACAGTTGGGGGAATTTGTAGACACGGCCGGAGCTTATTAGTTTTCCCTGAACCCGATCGCCAGCTGCTCGGAGCACGGAGACCTTTATTGCACCTTCTTACATGGCAGATCAATCAAATCCATCAGACACACACACACACACACACACACACACACACACACACACACACAGCGACCGAGGTACACGAGTGGGCATACATATAGACACAGGGAGAAAGTAGCGAAATGAAGGGACAGAAAAAGTCCCAGTCGCTGCCCAACTCTCACTTTCCATCGCGCGTCTCTTCTCCCAAGGATGGTCTCATCTCTCCATCCCGCCCTCCCATGTTTGGCACTTGCTGCGTCTTTCTATCCGCTCGCCTTCTCAACACCTGTCTTATCTCCCCTTTGTTTCCGACTCACTTTTTCTGTTCTTGTCCCTCTGTCAGAGAACCAGGAGGAGCAGCAAACAAAAAGTAAGGCAAGAGGTAGGCAGACAGATAGATAGATGGAAGGGAAGAAAAGGAAACGAGAAGGATAAACGAGAGAGACGGATACATCGCGCAAATGAAGGAATAACGGGAAGGCGGGGGTGACGTTGGGGGAGGGGGTGTGAGAAAAAAGCCATAAAGAAGAGGGAACGAGGGAAGGAGGAAATAAGTGTTCGGCCAGCATAAAGTGCTCAACAATTTAATACAATTGTTCTAGTCCACCCTTCTCCTTTTCCCTCGTTCAGTTTCCTCCTCTACACTTGCCTTGTTCAAGCTCTCCCTCCTCCGTCCCCAACGCCTGATCCCGAGTCTCTACCCTCATTTCCCATGCCCTGCGCCCACTTTCCCTACGTCCCCTCACTTCTCTCCCCTTTCCCCTTCTGATCCATTTCCTATCTTTTTTATTTCCCCATCCCTTTCTCCTGTTCCTCGCCTTCATGCTATCTCCTTGACCACCAACCCCCCCAACCCACGCCGCCAATCCCGCACTCTGCCCTCTTCTTACCATATTTGCACTCCCCGTCGTGTACTTTGTGGATCTTGCCCTTTTGCTTGTGCACGGATAGCCAGCTGGCCAGATGCAAGGCGCAGATAGTGGGATAGGTGTTAGTGTCCGAGCCACACACTGGGTAGTCGTGTTTGCAAACGCAGGACCCGGTGCCCTCTTCTTCCTCCCCTTCTTTCCCCTCCTCCTCGTCCCGCCGCTGTCCGTCCGCTGAGGTCAAGCACACGTACCCGGGGGCGCAGCGGCCGTGCCTTAGACCCCGACCACCGCACAGCTCGTCCTGAACTCCCAGGCACCGGTCACAACAGCCGCACTCGTCCTTCGCCAGTAGTTCGGGCACTTGGCACTGCACGGCCGGGCAATCGGTGGGATGGCATCGGTCGCACCCTGTTTGTGCTCCTGTGCCCCAGACTGCACCGCCGAGCATTAGCACCAAGAAGGCAAACTCCATGCTGACGGCTCCTGTGAGAGTGACCCACTCTGGATCCCAGCTGCTAACTCGTCGCACACATCATTCATTATTCATTAGGCTTCCACACGCCAGCGGCTGTGCACATTGGACAGGTTTGGATCCAAAAAAACCCACCCCGCAAAATTCCAGCCAGTCATTCACCATCTTCCTAAATAACAAGCAATGCCTGTTCCAATCGCACCTGGGATCCTCAATGCCTGCTCGGAGTTCATAACATGCACCTCGCATCTTCCCGGATACCCAAGCCCGCTCCCGCCACACACCCCCATCGGTGAAGCGTCTATCTTGCTGAGGGGCATGGTTTCTGAAGCAGGTCGACAGCAGAACACTGGGCGCGCGATAGGCTTTTTATGGTCGGACTTCGCAGTGTTTGAAAACAAAAAGGACTTGTAAACACAACTGCACATACACGCAAAGTCTTTTTGTTTCACGGCCACAAACAATCTGCTGGAGGAACTCAGCGGGTCGAGCAGCTTCTGTGGGGGGAGAAAAGGGTTTGTTGACGTTTCGGGTCGACCCTGTGCATCAGGACTCCTGAAGGGGGACTGTGCTTTTCTCCTCTCAATCGCTACTCGACCCGCCGAGTTCTTCCAGCAGATTACGTATTGCTGTGAAAACAAAAGGCATTGTGGCGCCTTTCACCATTTGACGACTCCCCGAAAACTCTGGGGTCGCCAAGGTACTTTTGAAGTGCATTTCCCACAGAGAGGTAAGAAAGGCGTCAGACATTTTCGCGCAGCAAGAATTTGTCAGCAGGAATAAGATAAATAAAAATATTGCCCCTTTAAAAAATGATGGAAATATAGATATTGACCATGACACCAAGAGATATTTGTTGTTAATATTGGTGTGGACTATCATATGTCGAGGACAGGACAAAGCAACTGGAAAACTGGCACCCTTGCCTTTGGGTGACTCCCTCAATACAATACTGCCTTGCCTGGATTAAGTGCTCCAGTTTCTGGAGTGGGACACAGTCCAAGAGTTTTTGACCTGGATGTCAGGAAAACGAAGTGCATAGCTCAGCCCAGTTCTTGCCAGAAGTTCACCTTGCATGATTGTTCTGAAAGCCTCCCTGCCCCAGAAGAGACTGCTGGTCACCTGGTCTCACCTTTTCACCTTCTTGCAGAGGGTTGTAAATTTAGTCAGCTCCTTCTTGGGTACAAACCTACGAACTATTCAGGACATCTTCAAGGAGCGGTGTCTCAGAAAGGCAGCATCCAGCACCCAGGGCATCCCCTTTTCTCACTGTTACCATCAGGAAGGAGGTACAGAAGCCTGAAGACATACACTCAATGAATCAGGAACAGCTTCTTCCCTCTGCCATCTGATTCCTAAATGGACATTGAACCTTTGGACACTGACTCACTTTATTACTATATAGTATTTCTGGTTTTTTTGTGTGATTTTAATGTATTCAATATACGTATACTGTAATTGATTTACTTATTTATTATTATTATTGTTTTATTGTGTATTTTTGCTTCTATATTATGTATTGCATTGGACTGCTGCTGCTAAGTCAACAAATTTCATGTCACATGCCGATGATTATAAACCTGATTCTGATTCCTTGCATTTTGCCTCTCAGTCCCTATTTTCTTCCTGGCTCTGGGTACCCCCTCTGGTACATCAATTGGTCTCTCTGCTGTCTTTGACTACCTGTCACCAACATTTTCTCAGCCTCTCTAGCCATTATTATCCCTGTCTCTGTTGAGTTCCTATTCATGAGATCATAGGGCAGAATCAGGCCATTTGGCCCATCGTCCTCTCTACCATTTCATCATGGCTGATATTATTCCCCTCAATCCCATTTTCCTCCCATCTCCCCATAACTTTTAGTACCCTGATTAATTAAGAACCTATCAACCTCTGCCTTAAGTGTACTCAATGACTTGGCCTGTACACCCATCTGTAACACAGAATTCCACTCGTTGGATAAAGAAATTTTTTCTCACCTCTGATCAAAATGGATGTCTTTCAATTCTGAGGTTTTGCCCTCTGGTATTAGACTCCCCCACTACAGGAAGCATCCTCTCCACATTCACTCTATCCAGACCTTTCAATATTCGAAAGGTTTCAATAGGGAGGAGACAGAAGAATGGGTTGAGAGGGATAATAAATCAGTCTGATAAATCACTTCCAAGCCCTCCTGCACCTCTGAATTTTGACTTTCTCCCTATTTACAAAATAGTACAAAGTGAATGACCATGCACTTCCCTACATGATATTCCATCTGTCACTTCTTTGTCCATTCCCCCAATCTGTCTAAATCCTCTGCAGACACCCTGCTTCCTCAATACTACCTGTCCTTCCAACTATCTTAGTACCATCTGCAAACTGCCTTATCCCCATAACCTTTGATTCCGCTATCTTTAAGAGCTCTATCCATCTCTTTCTTGAAAGCATCCAGTGACTTGGCCTCCACAGCCTTCTGGGGCAGGGCATTCCATACATTCACCACCCTCTGGGTGAAAAAGTTTTAACGTGAAAAGAAGTGGTCCCCTGTGGCACATCACTAGTCACCGGTAGGCAACCAGAAAAGGCCCCCTTTATTCCCAATCTTTGCCACCTACCAGCCAATCCTCTGTCCAGTATACTGCCTTTCCCATAATTTTATAGGGGCCTTATTTTGTTAGCAGCTTCATGTGTCGCACCTTGCCAAAGGCCTTCCAAAAATCCAAATAAACAACATCCACTGATTCTCCTTTGTCTATCCTGCCTGTTATTTCCACAATAATTCCAACAGATGTGTCAGGGAAGATTTCCCCTTGAGAAAATTATGCTCTTTGGCCTATTTTATCATGTGCCTCCAAACACCCCACAACCTCATCCTTAATAAGACTCTAACATCTTTCCAACCACTGAAGTTAGGCTAACCAGTTTATAATTTTGTTTTTTCTGCCTCCCTCCCTTCTTAACCAATGGAATGACATTTGCAATTTTCCAGTCCTAAGGACTCATTCCAGAATCTAGTGATTCTTGAAAGATCAGTACTAATGCCTCCAATCTCTTCATCTACCTCTTTCAGAAAAATGGGGTGTAGTCCACCTGGTCCAGGCGGTTTATCTGCCTTCAGACTTTTCAGCTTCCCAACCACTTTCTTCTTAGTACTAGCAATGAAACTCACTTCGGCCCCTTGACACTCACACTTCTAGCAGTCTGTTAGTGTCTTCCACAATGAAGATTGATGCAAAATACTTATTAAGTTCATCTGCCATTTCTTTGTTCCCCTTACTATCTTTCCAGCATCATTTTCCAGCAGACTGATATCCACTCTTGTCTCTCCTTTACTCCTTATTTGTCCGAAAAAAACTCTTGTATCCTTTTTTATATTATTGGCTATCTTACCTTCATGTTTCATCTTTTCTCTCTCTATGGCTTTTTTAGTTGCCTTCTGTTAGATTTTATAAGTTTCCTAATCTTCTACCTTCCCACAAAATTTTGCTATATTATATGCCCTGTCTTTTGCTTTTATGCTTTCTTTGACTTCTTTTGTCAGCCCAGTTGCCTCATCCACCCTTCATCTCTGGAAGAAGACTCTTCATCTTTGGGTTATATATTTCCTGCACCATCTGAATTTTCCCCACAATCACTAGCCATTGCTGTTCTTCCATCATCGCTGCTAGTGTCTCCTTCCAATGAGCTTTGGCTAGCTCTTCTCTCATGCTTCTGTAACTGTCACTGTAATACTGATACATCTGGTTTTATCTTTTTACTTCTCAAACTGCAGAGTGAATACTATCATATTATGATCACTGTCTCCTAATGGTACCTTTACTTTAAGCTTTCTAATCAAATCTGGGTCCTTACATAAAACCCAATCTAGAATTTCCTTTCCTCCAGTGGACTCAAACACAAGTTGCTCTAAAAAGTCATCCCACAGGCATTCTACAAATTCCCTCTCTTGGGAATCAGGACCAACCAGATTTTCCCAATCTACCTGTATATTGAAATCTCCCATGATCATCATAACATTACCCTTTTTACATGACTTTTCTACCTCACATTGTAATTTGTAGCCCATATCCAGGCTACTGATCGGCATCCCGTATCTAACACCCATCGGAGTCTTTACCCTTGTAGGTTCTTAACTCTACCCATAAGGATTCTGTATCTTCTGATCCTATGTCATCGCTTTGTAAGGATTTGATATTTTTTTACCAACAGAGCCACCCCATACATTCTGCCTACCTGCCAGTCCTTTGATACAATGTGTACCTATAATGCGAAGGGTTTGTTGCTGGTTGAAAGCCGCTTCCACCATGCTGGTCATTGATTTTCCTGTTTGAAGGTTGCAGCAGCTCTTTCCCATTGGTTGCCTTGCACACCACGTCACCGGTGTCCAGTTCCAGGCACCTCAGGAGTATAAGAACAGCACATATGAGAGACTCACTGGTTTTCCTTTGTCTCCAAGGACTCATCTTTACGCTTGGTTTGCAACCAGTGCTGAAGAACCATTTAGAAACTATGCCACAGATACAGGAGACCCCAATTAGCTAAGTATCTATTTGTGGAATGTTCAGTTTTGTAATTGTGTAACTTGGGGAGATTTAATGAATTTTATGCTGAGTTTGAAATGTTACTGAATGTTTAGTGTCCTAGTTTTAGTAACTTGGGTGTCTTAGATGAGTACTTGTTTGACTTAGCTGTTTGCTGAAAGTTTTACTGTTTGTCTGTAAATAAATGGTTAGTGTGCTTTTGTCTTCTGTCTCACTAACCAAACCCGTGAACCTGCTTCTGCATAACGGTATCCTTGAGTGTTGGCTCCTGTGATCTTCTTTCAACCACAACTCAGTGATATCCTCTATATCATATCTGCTAATCTCTAACTATGTCACAAGATCATCTATCTTATTCTGTATACTGCATACATTCAAATATAACACCTTCAGACCCTGTATTCATCAAACCTTTTTGATTTTGGCTGCCTGTTACAATTTAACATTCCACTGACTGCAGCCTTGCCCTATCATTTGCCTGTCCTTCCTCACAATCTCACTGCACACTGCATCTACTTGTATACCAACTGCCCCAGACACAGCCCTATCACTCTGGTTCCCATCACCCTGCCAAATTAATTTAAGCTCCCCCCAACAGTTCTAGCAAACTTGCCCGCAAGGATACTTGTCCCCCTCGGTTCAGGAGAGTTTTCAACTCACTGCACCTCTGATCCTTTCAATTACCATTCCTTAATACCTGATTTCTGCTCTATTTCAGATGTGCCTGGAAACCAAGATTCCATTCCAGGTAGCAAAAATGAAGGAAAATATCCAGAGTCCTGTGAGTCTGGAGGTAGAAAGCAGGAAGGTTGAAAACCAAAATCCTCGAATCTGGAGGTAGAGGTCCAAAAGTTGGGTCTGCAAGTCTGAGCCAGGAATTGGAGGTTGGAAGTCCGACGTCAAGGACTGGAGACCTGGAAATAGTCTACCCTGGAGCTGGTGGCCTGCCTGTGTATGTGAGGAGGTGGGTGGGAATGTGATAAAGGGCTTGTTTTGCTGTTGTCTTGCTTTGTTCTGTTGCTCTCCCGGCTTGTTACATTTCTCAGTTCAGCAAGAACTGTGCTTTCCCATGCCATCAGGAAGGCAAAATCGGATCATTCACAGAGAATATACAGCCATTTCTGTGACACCAGAGAATTGAACTGCATGGTGGCAGGGCGTTCAGACCATAATGGACTCCAAATCCACTCTGTGGTGCTTCTCTTCTAGATAAGCTGAATATCTTTTGCACGGTTTGATGCACGGAACGATGGGCCAGTGAAGAAGCACCCCCTGAGGAGCACGAACTCCATCTGCCCGGAGCTGATGTGAGGAAGACCCAAGCCAGGTATAGCAGCGGGGCCTGATTACATACCCTGTCGGGTTCTGAGGGACTGTGCAGCCCAGTTACAGAGCTTCTAACAGACATCTCTCTGAAACAGCTCCCTCCCTCTGCTGGCTTCAAGGCAGCCATCATCAATCTGGAGGCGAAGAAGGCGACACTAACCTTCCTTAATGACTACTATCCATTGGCACTGTCCTCAATAATAATGAAGTGTTCTGAGTGGCTGTTTATGGATCACGTTAAATCCCATCTTCCTGCTACATTGGACCATTCCCAGTTGGCTTATCACTCAACTTGATCCCCTGATGATGCCACAGCCTCTGCACTCCACTCCGTCCTACCCCACCCGGAAAATGGTGCCTCAAATGCCAGAATGCTGTGTATCAACTTCAGCTCAGCTTTTATTACAGCCATGCCTCAGAAGCTGGTGGATAAACTGTCCCCACTGGGTCTCTCTGCAACAGGATTTTGGACTTCTTAACTGAAAGACCCCCCCCCCCCCGCCCCGCAGGAATGTGTGCTCAGCCTGTTGCTGTTCATACTGCTAATGAATGACTACATTGCTAGAACCAGTTCATTTCGAATCGTCAAGTTTGCCGATGACACAACACACGACAGTGGTTGGCCTGATCAACAACGGCGGTGACACCGTATACAGAGAGGGTATAGAGGAACTAGTGGAATGGTGCACAAAAACTTGAGTCTCAATGTGGATAAGGCAAAAGAGATGATTGTGGACTTTAGGAAGGTGCAGTCTGACACTCCTCACTGCACATAAACAGCTTCTCCATGGAGAGGGTAAGGAGCACCATGTTTCTGGGAGTACACATCATAGACAACCACACCTGGTCCCTCAACACTACCTCTTTAGTCAAGAGCACACTGCAGCATCTCCACTTCCTGAGCCGAGAGAGAATCCTCTCCCCATTCTAACCAATTTTTACAGGAGCATCATTGAGAGTGTCCTGACCACCTGCATCACTATCTGGTATGTGAATTGCAAGGCATCTGAATGCAATACCCTACAGAGGATTGTGAGGTCATCTGAGGTGATTATCGGAGACTCTCTTCCACCCATCTGAATACTTACCAGGAGGGCTGCGTAGATAGGGCCCTTAGAATTGTCAGTGCTCCCTTCCGTATGTCCAACAATCTCTTTGACCCGCTATCATCAGGCAGGAGGTACAAAGCATTAGGACAATAACTGGTTAGGATGGGAAATAGTTTCTTTCCCCAGTCTGTGAGACTACTGTACTCCCTGCCGCTATCGAGGTCTCACTTCATATGAAACGGCAGCAGTGCTATACTATTTACTTTTTAACCTGTGATTTTAAATGCCACTTATTATTTGTGATATGTGAATAGTATTTTAAGTGTCGGTGTGTGAGTTATACGTACTTTGTTGGTCTCACCTTGATCTTGAGGAACGTTGTCTCGTTTGGCAAAATACATGTATACAGCTGAAATGACAATAAAATTGAATGTGCACTTGAAGTTGTGATATTCTATGGAATATTGTGTATATGCTATGTTGGTATCAGAATGTGTGATCAGAATGTTGGTATCAGAACGCTTGCAATCTGCTCCTATCACATCTTTGTGTATGTTGGTTACTAATGTTTCGATGTAAATATAATAAATAAATTTCTCCAGCATTTTGTGTGTGTTGCTTTGGATTTCCAGCATCTGCTGATTCTCTGTGTTTATGATTTGCTGAGATCTTCCAGCATTTTATGTGTGTTGCTTTGTGATAAATAAATCTGCATCTGAATCTGAGAAATCTCTACAAAAGATCACTCCACGTAATAATCAGCATCCTGGAAGAAGTATTTCCTGACATTAGCCTTAAACATGTATTTTGTGTATAATTTCCAATACATATTTGATAGCCCTCTTTCTGTTGCAATATTGTGCAAATTAATTACAATTGTTTTTTTTCTCCTTTGCATTATTTCAAGAAATCTTTCTTTTCCTTTCCTAGTTCTGCAGTCAAACAACCAGTTTAGACCGAAAGCTCTTTAGGGTCAAATGGAACTTAAAGAAGGAAGCCGAAGTTCAAAACAAGTGATGAAATGTATGTATAATTTACAATGAACAATGAACTAAAGCAGAACGTTAAGGCTGCCTCTACATGTCCAACTGTATGTGGCTTCAGTGTGTCAATGGCATTCTCTATCACAATACACGTGTTTCATTGCTATACTTCGGTCAGTAACCCAGCATTTCTGGCCAAGGAAGTAATTCAGAGCTCCGCTTTGAGCACCTGGCTACAAATCTATTGAAAATAATAATCCTCGTCACCCTTCAAAAACTTAGGTTCCTTCAAAACTCTGCTTATCACCCTTGTTCGTGCTGACAATTTTAAAGCTTCAATGCCTCAAGGGTTGTTTTCAAACCCTTCCAGCACTTTTCTTTCTCTCTGTATATGAGCTCATCCAGCCCTTCAAGCCTTTGAAATCTATGGACTCCTCTTGGTGGTAACTATACTTTCAAGTGCCATCGTTATAATCATGGGAATTACAAAACTGAATTTAACAACTTCTCCACTCCCTGTTGACAAGGCTGTCTGTTGAAGGTGGCATCAAAAAGGCATGCAGGAAAGAATTAGACTGGCTGGTTGAGTGGCTTTAAAATAATCTTGCACTCAACATCAGCAGAACTGAAGAACTGGTTATGGGCTTCCGGAAGTGGAAGTCGGGAGAAGACATACCAGGTTTAGCAGTGAAAAGTGTGAGCAGCTATACATTTCAGGGCATCAACAGAGGATGTTGATACAATCACAAAGAAGGCACAGCAGTGGCTATACTGCATTAGGAGTTTGAGAAGATTTAAGTGTCATCAAAGACTCTAGCAATTTTCTACAGATGTATTATGGAGAGCCTGTATCACAGCCTGGCATGGAGGCTCCATTGTGCAGGATTGAAAGAGGCTGCAGAGAGTTGTAGAATCAGCCAACTCCATCATGGGCACCAGCCTGCCTGCTATTGAGGATATTTTCAAAAGGTGATGTGTCAAGAAAGGGGTATCCCTCATTAAGGACCTCACTTTCCAGGATGTGCCTTTTTCTTATTGCTGCCACAGGGAGAAAGTCCAGCAGTCTGAATATTTTAGGAACAGATTCTTCTCTTCTGCGATCAGATTTATTTATGTTCGATTGACTCTTGAAAGCTACCTCACTATTTCTCTTTTGAACTATTTAATTTATTTTTATGTATGGGGTTTCATCTTTGTTATGTTAACTTTAAAATGGCTTCTATGTTATGTTAAATGCTGAGCAAGTCTCTAGCTAGACATTTGCTTGGGTTAACACAGATAGCAGGGCGCTATTAGCCAATGGGTGCTCATGTTATTCTTTCTTGGGGTGATAATGCTGTCTCATATGACTGGGAACGGGAGTTTTTGGGGGGGAGTCGGACGAGAGACCGGGAGGACGATGGACATGCAGGAAGGCTCCTGTCGATCACTCTGGGAGGTCCTGACCCGTGAAGCGACAGGGTCCGGGTGGTCCCGAAGAAATTATTGAGCTCCAACTTGTGCACGAAGAACTTGAACTTTGATAAGTCTGGTGCTTTTTCCATTCCTTCCTTTTCTGTATTGAACTTATATTCATTTCATTTCCTACACGTGCGCGTGGTGGCGAAGCTGACGCTGGGCCTTGTTCAGGTGAAGCAGCAAATATGGTAAAGATTCTGGAAGAGATAAGGGAAGTCCAAAAAGATATAAAACAACAACTCAATGATATCAAGTCAGAGCTCACCAACGTCAATCAGAAAATAGCGGTGGCAGAGAAGGTGGAATGGATACTAAGTAAGACAATAAAAATATTAAATCAACAGGAAAGTAAATTGCTTGACCAGGAGGGAAGATCGCGACAGAAAAATATCAGGATTTATAATGTTCCTGATGGAGCAGAGGGATTATCGATGATGGAGTTTGTAGAAAAGTTGCTACGGGAAGTGCTGGAGATTCCCCCGACTATGAAGATTGAAATTGAGAGGGCACATCGTGCGCTTGTCCCAAGGCCTCCCAGAGACAGAGAAAGGAAGCCACGCTCAATAGTACTTAAATTCTTTCGATTCAAGAGCAAGGCAGAGATTCTACGAAGGGCCCGGGGTAAGAAGAGGGTGTTTTGGAATGGAAGTTAATATACTTTGATCACGATTACCCCTCGATAGTTCTACAGAAATGGAAGGAATATTCCCAAGCGAAACGAATATTAAAGCAAGAAAGGATTAAATTCCAAACCCTGTACCCTGCTAAACTGAGAGTATTTTATGAAGGAGAGATACAGCTATATCAGACAGTGGAAGAGGCGACTACAGACATGAACAACTGAGGACTGTCCGTTAGCGTGGTCAAACCAAGGGAAAGTCTGGCTGAGCAGCTATCCCGATCTGCTGGGGAAATAGTAAGAGAACCTAGAAAGCAGGGGACGGGTGGAGGACGAGAGAAGGATATTAGAAAGAGACTGTGGGTTCTCTGAAGACAGCCCTCACCTCCTCCAGAAGAGCCATAAAGTTTGGCTAACTTTAAAAGTGTTGATAAACTAAATGGAAGCAAAAATAGATGGTGATATACCTATCTCATGAAATACGTATTATAATGTGGATTTTGTATTACTTAATTTTTTTATTCATTCATTCACTCCTTTTTCCCCACCTAAATGAGAATATATATATGGGAGGAATACACAGGGAAATCATTTCTGTGTAACGGACATAGGTTTTTAAAAACTTACTTTTATAGGTACTGCAGTGGGGGTCTTCAACTTACAGGTAGGAGGGGCTATCCCCCACAGCTAGATGTTTCCCCTAGCTCAACCCAGGGTCATCTAGAGACCCCAGCCTTGGAATCACACCTTTGTTACCTTTTTTTTATTATTCGCATTTCTTGGTTCTTATTTGTTCAGGGAGTAGATCGATTAAGTTATATTCTGCAAATTTCAATGATATACTAACACATAAATACAGATGGCAAAAGACAAAGTAAAATTCATTTCTCTTAATGTCAATGGGCTGGTAAATCCAATCAAATGAAGTAAAACTCTATCAAAAACTAAAAAAGAACAAGTCCATGTAATATATTTACAGGAAACTCACTTGTGATAATGAGCATGGAAAATTAAAGAGAATGGGGTTCACTAATTTATTTTTGTCCTCATATAAATCAGGACATAGAAGAGGAGTTGCTATTCTCAACTCAAGCAAACTAAATTTTGAAAATATATTTGAAATGGGAGATAAGGAGGGCAGGTATATTCTGGTAAGGGGGAATATAGACAGAAATCCAGTTACTTTATTGAATATATATGCACCCTCAGGAAGTGATATTAGTTTCTTCCAGAAAATTACTAATATTATGGTAACGGAAACAGAATGTCTCGATATGTGGGGGAGACTTAAATTTACAATTACAACCAAAGTTAGTCTCTTCCAGTAGAAAAACTTATGAAGCAAAGTCCTTACATAAGAAAGTTAACACTCTTTTTGAGGATGTTGGTCTAATTGATATATGGAGGGATCTTTTCCCTGACAGAAGGGATTATACTCATTATTCTGCCCCCCATTCCGTATATACAAGAATAGGCTATTTCGTAACATTTGGAAAAGATAAAGACAAAATAAACACCTGTGGAATTGGGACAATAGATATAAGTGACCATGCACCTATATATTTATCTGTTGATTTTGACCTACAACCAAAGAATATTATTTGGAAACTAAATTCAAGTCTACTCAATGATTCCTATTTTAAGGAACAAATTAAAAAAGAAGTTGGTCTTTACTTAGAATTCAATGATAATGGAGAGGTTTCACCTCCTGTTTTATGGGATATTATGAAGGCTGTCTTAAGAGGGAAAATTATAGCGATATCTTCATATAAGAAAAAATAAGGAATAAAACATTAAAGGAATTGTAAGACAAGCTGAAGGAACTAGAAAAAAACACAAATTGAGCTTGGCACAGGATACACTAGAGGAAATCAAAAAAATTAGGAATGAAATTAATAGTTTGGCTACACAAGAAATTAGAAAAAAATTAATGTTTCTGAAACAGAGACACTATGAAAGTGGATCTAAATCTATGAAAATACTGGCGTGGAAACTGATAAAAAAATAGCAGAAAATACAATTCATAGAATCAGGGATCCAAGAACAAAAGTGATAAAAAATAAGCTAAGTGAAATTCAAGAAGCTTTTGAAATGTTTTACAAAACTCTATATTCCAAAGCTCCAGGGGGAAGCATAGCCCAGATTGACACTTTCCTGAATTCTTTAGAGTTACCCACTTTAAGCAAAGAACAAAATAGAACGATGACTGCTGACATAACTGAAGCTGAACTAAAAACTTCAATCAGTAGGCTTAAATTAAGCAAGTCACTAGGATCAGATGGATATACGGCAGAATGGTATAGGGAATTTAGAAATGAGTTAATTCCTGTTTTGCTCCCCACACTGAATTGGGCTCTAAGAAAGATGTAAATGCCACCCAGCTGGAAGGAGGCGATAATCTCAGCTATACTGAAAGAAGACAAGGATAAAATGGAATATGGGTCATTTAGACCAATATCTGTTCTTAATGTGGATTATAGATTATTTACCTCCATCATGGTCAAACGATTAGAAAAGTCTCTACCCACACTGATACATAATGATCAGACAGGTTTTATACAACAACGCCAAACACAAGACAATATACTAAGGACACTTCACATTATGGATCATATAAAAAAAATGAAATTGAAGCAATAGTGATAAGCTTGGACACTGAAAAGGCATTTGATTCAGTTAATTGGAATTTTCTTAACAGAGTTTTACATAGATTTGGTCTACATGACACAATTATTAAAACTATACAGGCACTATATGACAATCCTACTGCTAGGATTTAAATAAATGGATATTTATCTAATAGTTTTACCCTAGAAAGGGGCACGAGACAGGGTTGTGCATGATCACCGCTACTCTTTGCATTTTATCTGGAACCATTAGCTCAACACATCAGACAAAATGAAGATATCAGGGGAATTACTATTAAAGGGACAGAACATAAATTGGCCTGTTATGTGGATGACATTTTGATCTATCTAGGGCAACCAACATACTCTTTACGTAAATTGATGCACTCCTTTGAACAATATGGCCAATTATCAGGATATAAGATCAACATAGATAAAACCCAACTACTTTCACATAACTATAGCCCACCAAGAGAAATTGAAAGTAGATATCCTTGGGCATGGCAAACAGAGTCCGTTAAATATTTGGGCATCATTATGCCAAAAGATTTGGCAAAATTATCAGAATGCAATTATCAGTCTATATATAAAAAAATTAAGGAAGATATAACAAGATGGAACCTAATTCCTTTTCTTGGTCTCAGTTCAAGGATTGAATCTATTAAAATGAATATACTGCCCAGACTACTATTTCTCTTTCAGACCCTACCAATAGAGATTAACCAAAATCAATTCAATGAATGGAACAAAATGCTATCAAGATATATATGGCAAGGTAAAAGGCCTGAGTTCGTCTCAGAACTTTGCAATTAGCCAAGGAAAAGGGAGGATGGGGCCTAGCTTCTCTTAGAGATGACTATTTTTCAGCACAGTTGAGAGCTGTGATATGCTGGTACAATCCATCATGTGGCGCTCAATGGAAAAACATTGAGGAGAGGATACCTTCCATCCCCATACAGGCAATTTTGGCTGATAACAACCTACAAAGTTACATAAATACTATTGATAACCCGTGGGTGAAATGGACTCTTAAAATATGGAAAACTATTATAAAAGAATATAAACTAGAGAGAGACATTGCAACTCTTAAATGGTGTGCATATGACTTGGATTTTACACCGAACAAACTGGATGCTAGATTTAAGGACTGGACAGCTAACTTGCAATATAATGAAAGAAGGAACACTGTTCAGTTTTGAAATGCTCAGAGAGAAACACTTAGAAAAACAAGACTTTTATCGATATTTACAGATGCGACTGTATGTTAATAGGACGGTTAAAAATATAACCAAGGCAAATACATGTTTGATAGAGCTATTTAGAAATGTATATAATTCAGACAACGGTAGTAGAATAAGTTCAAGCGTGTATAAGGGTTTGTCCAAATCTTAAAACACATTCAGCTTCATACATTAAAACAAAATGGGAGAAGGAAGGAGGGATAATAATATCTGAGGAAGAATGGACAATAATATGGAGGTATCAATGGAAGTGTACCAGTTCACAGAAATGGAGGGAGTTTGGGTGGAAAAACTTGAGAAGATATTTTATGCAAGAAGGATCATAGGAAAGGCAGGTGAACTCAGGGCAGGGATCAACACCTTGTAGCCATTAGTGAGACTGTTGCAGGAGGGGCAGGACTGGCAAATCAGTTTTCTGGAGTTCCGTTGTTTTAGATGTGACAGAGCGGGAGGGATTAAGGAGGAGGGTGGCGTTACTAGTCTGGGAACATGTCACGACAGTGCTCCATCGGGACAGACTGGAGAACTCGACTAGTGAGGCATTGTGGGTGGATCAGAAACAAGAGAGTTATGACCATGTTAATGGCACTATATTATAAACCACCCAACAGTTCTAGGGATTTAGAGGAACAAATCTGTAAAGAGATCACATATTGTTGCAAGAGACATAAGTTTGTTATAGTAGGTGATTTTAACTTTTCACATATTGACTAGAAATCTCATACTGTAAAAGGATGAGATGGGATGGAGTTTGTTGAATGTGTTCAGTATGTAGAAGTCTCAACGAGCGAGCATGCAATACTGTATCTATTATTAGGGAATGAGACAGGGCAGTTGAGAGAGGTTTGTGTAGGGAAACACTTTGCATCTGGTGCTCATAATGCCATTAGTTTCAAAGTAAATTTGGAAAAAGATAGGTCTTCTCTGTGGGTTGACATCCTAAATTGGAGCAAGGCCAATTTTGATGGTATCAGGAAGAATCTGGCAAGTGCGGATTGGGACAGACTGTTTTTAGGCGAAGGTGTACTTGGTAAGTGAGAGGCCTCCAAATGTGAAAATTTTTGAGAGTACATTATTTTTATGTGCTCATCAGAATGAAAGGTAAAGATAATAGGTTAAGAGAACCTTGGTTTTCAAGAGATATCGAGACCTTGGTTAAGAAAAAAAAAGAGGTGCATAGCAGGTATAGGCAGGTAGGAAGAAATGAGGTGCTTATGGAGTATGAGAAATGAAAGAGAACACTTAAGAAAGAAATCAGGAAGGCTAAAAGAAGGCATGAGGTTGCCCTAGCAGACAAGGTGAAGGAGAATCCTAAGGGATTTTACAGGTATGTTAAGAGCAAAAGGATTGCAAGGGACAAAATTGGTCCTCTGGAAGACCAGAATGGTAATCCATGCGTGGAGCCTAAACAGGTGGGAGAGATCTTAAGTGAATTTTTTGCATCTGTATTTACTCAGGAGATGGACATAGAGTCTATAAAAGTGAGGCAAAGTGGCATTAACTTCATGGACCCTGTATAGATTACAGAGGAGGAGATGTTTGTTACTAGAGGCAAATTAGGGTGGATAAATCCCCATGGCCTGACAAGGAGTTCCTTTGGACCCTATGGGAGACAAGTGCAGAAATTACCAGGGCCCTTGCAGAGATATTTAAATCATCCTTTGCTACAGGGGAGCTACCAGAGGATTGGAGGATAGCCAATGTTGTTCCACTGTGTAAAATAGGCTCTAAACATAATCCAGGAAATTATAGGCCGGTGAACCTGATGTCAGTTGTGGGAAATTTATTGGAAGGTATTCCAAATATAAGTATTTGGATAGACATGGACTGATTAAGGATAGTCTGCATGGCTTCATGTGTGGTACAGCATGTCTAACCAATCATATAGAGTTTTTCAAGGAAGTTACCAGGAAAGTGGATGAAGGCAAGAGAGTGGATATTGTCTACATGGACTTTAATAAGGCACTTGAGAAGGTCCCACATGGGAGGCTGGTCAAGAAGGTTCAGTCACTTTGCATTTAGGATGAGGTCATAAATTGAATTAGACATTGGCTTTGTGAGAGAAGTCAGAGAGTGGTAGCAGATAGTTGCCTCTCTAACTGGAGGCCCGTGACTTGTGGTGTGCCACAGGGGTTGGTGCTGGATCCTTTGTTGTTTGTCATCTATATCAATGCTCCATATGATAATGTGGTTAACTGGATCAGCAAATTTGTAGATGACACCAAGATTGGGGGTGTAGTGGACAATGCTATCATAGCTTGCAGAGGGATCTGCATCAACTGGGAAAATGGGCTGAAAAAATAGCAGATGAAATTTAATGCAGACAAGTGTGAGATGTGGCCCTGTCTGGAGGACCTGAACTATATGGAAAGATTGAATAGGTTATGACTGTGTTCTTTAGAACATAGAAGATTGAGAGGAGATTTGATAGATGTATACAAAATTCTGAGGGGTATAGACAGGGTGAATGCAAGCAGGTTTTTTCTTCTGAGGTTGGGTGCAACTACAACCAGAGGTCATGGGTTAAGGGCAAAAGGTGAGAAATTTAGGGGGAAAATAAGGGGAAACTTCTTCTCTTAGAGGGTCATGAGAGTGTGGAACAAGTTGCCAGTACAAGTGGTGTATGTGAACTCGATTTCAACATTCAAGAGAACTTTGGATAGGTACATAGGGGTATGGAGGGCTATGGTCTGGTACAGGTTGATAGAAGTAGGCAGTTTAAATGGTTTTGGCATGGACTAGATGGGCCAAAGGGCCTGTTTCTGTGTTGTACCTCTCTAGAACTCTAACTTGGATGGTCCCTGTCAGCATTTCAAAGACCAGTAGAAGTACTGATTTGTTGTTGACCTATCACACAGAAAGTGTAGCTCAAAATATTTATGGGATTGTGAAAAACAGAAGACATGGGAAGGGGTGGGTGTAATTGGTGGGGTTAGTGAATTTGGGTTGTTATAATAGGCGAAAGCAAATCAACAGCTAATTTTACACCCTGCCTGATTTACTTCCTTGTAGAAATTAATTAATGAGAAATACTGGTGAAAAGTTAATTAATTCTCTTCCATTTTGTGTTGCCAATAAACACCAGTTGCTCTACGGTGGTAAGGCATGGAAGTGTGGAGATTAGCATTTTGCTATTACAGAGCCAGGGACCTGGGTTCAATTCTAGCTACTCTCTGTAAGGAATTTGTAAGTTCTCTCTGTTTCCTCTGGATGCTCCAATTTCCTCCCACATCACAGACATCCCACCCTGCAAAAAGTCAATTCAGGGAGGTAGCACCATCAATTTGCGGGAGACTCCCAGAACTTCTGGGAGAGGTGGGATGTCTGCAATAGAGTAGCTCCTTAGCAGCTGGCCAGCTAGGTTAAATAACGTTAGCTATGCTAATAAAGGAATGACACCTGTTAAACTCACCTCAACATGTCCTTTACAGTCTTAACCCACCATGGGCAATAGAACAGTCACTGTTGCAAACAGTGCAGCGAGCAACACTGTCATTATTTTTGACCCCTATTAGGCAGAGGTACACTTTAGGATAGTCTGGGGTGATGTATGTTTTCTATTTTCTTTTTTTGGAACACTGCCATGGCACGCTCGCGCTCTCTCTCTCTCTCTCTCTCTCTCCCTCTCTTGTGGTTGCTCTCTCGCTCTCTCGCGTGCTCTCTCTCTTGTGGTTGCTCTCGCGCGCTCTCTCTCTCTCTCTCTCTCTCTCTCTCTCTCTCTCTCTCTCTCCCTCTCTTGTGGTTGCTCTCTCGCTCTCTCGCGCGCTCTCTCTCTTGTGGTTGCTCTCGCGCGCTCTCTCTCTCTCTCTCTCTCTCTCTCGTGGTCGCTCTCGCTCTCTCTTGCTTTCGCTTGCTCACTCTCAAAAAAACTGATTTCCGGGATATTGTGTATCATTTGCGGGCATCAGGGAGCCACTATCAATATGCGGGAGACTCCCGGAACTTCCGGGAGAGGTGGGATGTCTGCATTACGAAGGGTTAGTAGGTTAATTGGTCTTTTGGGTACAATTTGGTGGCGTAGTCTTGTTGAGCCACAAGGGCCTGTTACCGTGTTGCATCCCTAAATTAAATAATTATTAAAAATTAATAAATGAACCAAATAGAAACATTCTTGACACAACTAAATGGTTTAAGCAACATCACTGAGGATCTCTGAGGGCCCAACATATTGATGCAATTACAAAGAAGTCCCAACAATGGCTGTATTTCATTAGGAGTTTTATGAGACTTGGTATGTCACCAAAAACTCTTTCAAATTTCTACAGGTGTCCTGTAGATCATTCTAACTGGTTGCATCATCATCTGGTATGGAGGGGCCACTGCACAGGATCAGAAAAGCTGCAAAAATCTGTCAACTCAGCCAGCTTCATCATGAACACTAGACTCCCCAGTACTGAGCACACCTTCAAAAAGGTGGCATACATCATGAAGGACTCCCGTCACCCAGGATATGCCCTTTTGTCATTGCTACCATCAAGAAGGAGGTACAGAAGCCTGAAGGCACACTCAATGTTTCAGAAGCAGTTTTTTCCCCTCTGCCATCAGATTTCTGAATGGATAATAGAAAACGAACCCATGTGCACTATATTGCTACTTTTTTTCTGTTTTGCTCTCTTTTTATATTATATATATATATTTATTTCTTATTGTGATTTATACCTTTTAATCATTATGTACTGCACTGTACTGCTGCCGCACAACATATTTCACAACACATCCCAGTGATATTAAATCTGATTTTGATGCCAGTTGGACACTTGCTGAAATGCCTGAACACAACAAGCATCCTTTGTTTATAGGTTGTTGATGTCATAGAAGCAGATGATCACAGTTATATATAGTAATCTGCTTCCCAAAGTGACTTAATTTTGATGGCGATGAGGTGTTTATGTACAAATGCTGTAAAGGTTCTGCTTAATCTTTGGAGGGTCAGTGTTATCTGGCAACTTCAATGCAAAGAAGCATGAAATTATCCATGTTGGACCATGATGGAATTGGACAGAACACTTACAAGATGGTGGAGAACTAGAATCAGTGAAGGTGAAAGAGTCTTCATTATCCTTGTATATAAATTAAATGTATTTTGAGAGCATGTTGACACATGGCCAAGTGGTTAAGGCATCGTTCTAGTGATCTGAAGGTCTCTAGTTCGAGCCTCAGCTGAGGCAACGTGTTGTGTCCTTGAGCAAGGCACTTAACCACACATTGCTCTGTGACGACACCGGTGCCAAGCTGTATCGGCCCTAGTGCCCTTCCCTTGGACAACATTGGTGGTGTGGAGAGGGGAGACTTGCAGCATGGGCAACTGCCAGCCTTCCATACAACCTTCCCCAGGCCTGTGTCGTGGAAACCTCCAAGGCGCAAATTCATGGTGGCACGAGACTAACGGATGCCTATTATTTAAGAGAATGTGGAGGAAATAATTAAAAAAGCTATTGGTATATATGCCTTTACATTCAGGAGATTAGAACACAAGGGGGTTAAATTTATGCTGGAGCAAACCAGAATATTTATTAGGCAGACCTGATGTACTACTATCAATTCTGGGCTACACACCTTGGTATGGATGTTTGACACTGGAGAAGTATATTGGAATGATACCTATCCTGAAATAGTTAAATTATGAGAACAGATTACATAAATTAGGATTGCATTCCCTTGATTTAATAATATTAGGTGATTTTTTTTGTGAATTGGTGATTTTTTTAAATTTTGGAGATATTTTAGATAACTGAGAGGGTAAGTAGAGAGAAAAAAATTCTGTAGCTTGTGGACTCCTGGACTAGGGAAAATAGAAAACAAAAGATCCAAACTTCCAGAGCTCATGTTGGGGAAGTACTCAGTGGCAAATAATGGTAGATATTAGGAATTGCCTTCTGCAAGTGAAAGTTGACAATGGATCAAATTAATCAAATTAAAAAATGAGGTTGATCGTTTTATGATAAATAAATTATTAGGTTATCAGTTTCAAAGGCCCAAAATCAGATGTTAAAGTACAGTACAGACTGTATGGCGTCTCCTGTTCTCCAGCTCTGTAAAAATAATTAATTTGTAGCTATCTCCAAGGGTTGTCATGGAAAGTTGTTACAGAATCATGAAATGACGTGGCAGATTCAATAGACAATGGATTGATTGTGCTCATACCAGTTCTTTGATAGAGATCTCCAATTACTTCCACTCCCTCACTCTTCCACCATAGTGCAGGAACTTATTTCTCTTCAAGTGATTAAATCTGAGTGCACCACTTTACAAGCAGAAGAGTTGCCTTGTCTTCCATTTACTCTTATTATTGAGAACTGAGGATAACAGTCCAGGTGAGCATTCTGTGCAGTCCTGTTGGGGGGAGGGAGCGGGCGGACACATGCTGCACTGTTGAAGGTACCAGCTTTTGGATGCAATCCTTATTGCCCTTTCTGGTGGGCAAGATTTTGAAATGACAGACAAAGTGCTGGAAGAACTCAGCAAGTTGGGTTTTCCAGCAGAACTCATTAGGTATAATGCAAATGCAAGTGAACATACACAAAAGAAGAATGGGGGAGGGGTGGTGGTGGAAAAGGGATTTTTTTTTAACCTGAAGGAGAAATCGATCTTCTTGCCATCAGGTGAAGGCTACCCAGATGGAATATAAGCTACTGTTTCTCCACCCTGAGGATAGCCCCGTTGTGGCACAAGAGGAGGTGATGGACTGACAAGTTGGAGTGAGAATGTGAATTGGAATTAAAATGTTGCGCCACCGGGAAGCTTCAGCTTTTGGCGGATGGAGCAGAGGTTCTTGATAAAGCAGCCTCCCTCCCCTCTTCTTCCATGCCCTGTTCTGTCCTCTTACCTCAACTCACCGGCCTATCTCCTCCATCTGGTGTCCCTTTCTCCTAAGGATCACTCTCCTCTCATATCAGATTCTTTTCTCTCCAGCCCTTTACCTTTCACACCCTCTTGGCTTCCACTATCACCTTCTAGCAATCCCTCTTCCCCCCACCCCATCTTTTTATCCTGGTGTCTTCCCGCTTCCTTTCAGATCCTGAAGAAGTGTCTCAACCTGAAACATCAACTGTTCATTTTTATGCTGCCTGCCCTGCTGGGTTCCTCCAGCATTTTGTGTATGTTGCTTTGGATTTCCAGCATCTGCAGAATTCCTAGTATTTGCAAATGCAAGTGTCCCTTTTCTTTTTATCCCCACTTATCCTCTCCAGAGAACAATTCTAATTTCCTTACTTTTCTATATTTTTGAAGTTTCTCATCTCTGGTTTTGTTAATTTTAGGCTGTTTCATGTTCAGGTGCAATGTTCAAAGTCCAAGTACATTTACTATGAAAGTACATATATGTCACCATATACAATCTGAGATTCATTTTCCTGTGGGCATACTCAGCAAATCTATAGGATAGTACTATAACAGAATCAATTAACACAGTTGGTATCACCCCAAAGTCACTACAGAATAGCATTAAACAATTAGACCTACACAGCAATATTTAGGTAAATCACCAGAAAGCCACAATACTAGGCACCACTAGAGTAGTCCAAAAGTTCCCAGCAGATGAGAAATGAGTGTGCTTGGCTATGCCTGTACCTCAGGTTTTACTAGCTTGAGCTGAGAAAATGTAAAAATAATAATAATAAATAAATAAGCAATAAATATCGAGTACATGAGATGAAGAATCCCTCAAAATGAGTCCATAGTTGAGTAACATTAACTCCTCTGGTTCCAGAGCTTGATGGTTGAGTGATAATAACATTCTGAACCTGGTGTGAATCCTGAGGCTCCTGTACATTCTTCCTGATGGCAGCAGCAAGAAGAAAGCATGGCCTGGGTGGTGGGGCTCCCTAATGAAGGATGCTGCTTTTCTGCATCTACGCTTTGTTACATAAGACCACAAGATATAGTAGCAGAAACAAGACATTTGGCCCATCGAGTCTGCTCCACCATTTAAACTTGGTTGATCCATTTTCCTTCTCAGGCCCAATCTCCTGCCTTCTGCCTGTGTCCCTTCATGCCCTGATTAAACAAGAATCTATCAACCTCT
Organism: Mobula birostris; assembly: GCF_030028105.1. Classification (NCBI taxonomy): domain Eukaryota; kingdom Metazoa; phylum Chordata; class Chondrichthyes; order Myliobatiformes; family Myliobatidae; genus Mobula; species Mobula birostris. Next base: position 157,845,612 of record NC_092373.1, read on the forward strand.
GCCTTAAATAGGCCCAGTGACTAGGCCTCCACAACTGCCTCCTGTGGCAATGAATTCCCCAAATTTACCACTCTCTAGCTAAAGAAATTCCTTCTCATCTCTGTTCTAAAAGGACGACCCTCTTTTCTGAGGCTGTGTCCTCTGGTCCTAGACTCTCCCACCATAGGAAACATCCTCTCCATATCTACTCTATGGAAGCTTTTCAACATTCGATAGGTTTCAATGAGATCCTCTCTCATTCTTCTGAATTCCATTGAGTACGGGCTCAGAACCACCAAATGCTCCTTATAGGATAAGACTTTTAATCCGGCAGTCAACTTTGTGAACCTCCTTTGAACCCTCTCCAATATCAGCACATCCTGTCCAAGATAAAGGGTCCAAAACTGCTCTCAACACTCCAAGTGAGGCCTCACCAGTGCTTTATAAAGTCTCAACATTACAGACTTGCTTTTATATTCTAGCCCTCTCAAAATGAATGCTAATATCACATTTTCCTTCAAAACCACCGACTCCTTCTGCAAATTAACCTTTAGGGAATCCTACACTAGTTCTCCCAAGTCCCTTTGCACTCAGTGTTTTGAATTTTCTGTCCATTTAAAAAATAGTCTACACTTAGTTTATTCTGTCAAAGTGCATGACTATATATCTCCCGACACTGCCTCTTCCATCTGCCCCTTCTTTGCTCATTCTTCTAATCTGTCTATTTTTTTCTGTAGCCTTTATACTTTCTTAAAATGACCTGTCCCTCCAACTATCTTTGTATCATCCACAAACTTAGCCACAAAACCATCAATTCCATCATCCAAATCACTGGCATATAACATAAAAAGAAATAGTCCAAACACAGACCCCTGTGGAAACTACTAGTCACTGGCAGCCAACCAGAAAAGGCTACCTTTATTCCCACTCTTTGCCTCCTGCCAATCAGCCAATGCTCTATCCATCCTAATATATTTCCTGTAATACCATGAGCTCTTAATTTGATAGCAGCTTCATATATGGCACCTTGTCAAAGGCCTTCTGAAAAGTCAAGTACACAACATCCAATGATTCTACTTTGTCTATTCTGCTTGTTATTTTCTCAAAGAATTTCAACAGAATTGTCAGGCAAGATTTTCCCTGAAGGGAATCATGCTGACTATGACCTGTTTTATCATGTGCATACACGTACCCTAAAACCACATCCTTAACAATCGATTTTAATACTTTCCCAATGACTGAGGTCAGATTAACTGGCCTATAGTTTCCTTTCTTCTGCCCCTCTCTCTTCCTGAAATGACCTTTGCAATTTTCCAGTCCTCTGGAACAATGCCAAAATCAATTGATTCCTGAAAGATCATTACTAATGCCTTCACAATCTTTTCAGCCACCTCTTTCAGAATCTTAAGGTGTAGACCATCTGGTCCTGGTGACTTACCTACCTTCAGAACTTCCAGTTTCCCAAGAGTCTTCTTCTTGGTAAAGGCAACTTCACACAAGTGTGCCTCCTGATACCTTTGAACTCCCTGTATACTGCTAGTTTCTTCCACAGTGAAAACAGATGCAAAGTACTTATTCAGTTCATCTGCTAATTCCTTGTCCCCCACTACCAACTCTGCAGCATCATTTTCCAGCAGTCCAATATCTTCTCTTGTCTCTCTTTTATACTTTATATATTTGAAGAAACTTTTGGTATCCTCTTTAATATTCTTGGCCAGCTTGCCTTCGTATTCCATCTTTTCTTTCTTCATGACTTTTTTAGTTGCCTTCTGTTTGATTTTAAAAGCTGCCCAATCCTTTAACTTCTCACTAATTTTTGCTCTATTATATGCCTTCTCTTTGGCTTTTATGTTGGCTTTGACTTCTCTTGTTAGCCATAGTCATATCATCCTGCCTTTAGAATACTTCTTCTTTGGGATGTACATATCCTGTGCGTTCGAAGTTGCTCCCAGGAATTCCAGATATTGCTATTCTGCCATCATCCCTGCTGGTATTCCCTTCCAATCAATTTTGGCCAGGTCCATCGCTCATGTCTCTGTAATTCACTTTACTCCACTGTAGTACTGATACATCTGACTTTAGCTTCTCCTTCTCAAATTGCAGAGTGAATTCTATCAGATTATGACCACACATCCCTAAGGGTTCCTCTACCTTAAACTCCCTAATCAATTCAGGTTCACTGCACAACACTCAAATGAGAATAGCTGATCCCCTAGTGGGCTCAATCATGAACTGTTCTAAAAATCCATCTCTTAGACATTCTAAAAACTCCCCCCCCCCTTGGAATCCAGCACCAACGTGATTTTCCCAATCTACCTGCAGATTGAAATCCTCCATGACTATCATAGCATTGTCCTTTTGACATTCATTTTCTATCTTCTGTTGTAATTTGTAGGCTGCATCTTTACTACTGTTTGAGTGTCTGCATATAACTCCCATCATGGTTTTTTTACCCTTGCAGTTTCTTAGCTGAACCCATAACGATTCTATACCTTCTGATCCTATGTCTCCCCTTTCTAATGATTTGATTTCATTTTTTACCAACAGAGCTTCTCCATCTCCATCACCTGCTTGTCCTTCTGATACTTTGTGTGGCCTTGGATATAGCTGCCATCTATAATCTTCCTTCAGCCATGATTCAGTGATGAATCATACAACATCATACATGCTAATCTGTAACTGTGCTACAAGTTCAACTAACTTATACTGTATACTGTGTGCATTCAAATATAACACCTTCAATCCTGTATTCACCCTTTTCAATTTTGTCCACCTTTTACATTGCAACTCATCCTGGTGACTGCCTATAATTTTTGCTAGGAGTTTCACTACACATTGCCTCTGTTTGTAAACCAACTGGCCCATCCTCAGCCCTATCACTTGGATTCCCATCCCCTTGACAAATTAGTTTAGTCCCTCCCAAACAGCTCTAGCAAACCTACCCACAAGGATATTGGCCCCCTTGGGTTCACGTGTAACCTGTCCCCTTTGTACAGATCATCCAGAGGAGATCCCAATGGTCAATAAATCTGAAACACTGCCTGTTGGACCAGTTCCTCAGCCACACATTAATCTGCCAAATCAGCCCATCCTTGCCCCCACTGGCACATGGCAAAGGCAGCAATCCAGAGATTACTACCCTAGAGGTCCTGTTTTTCAGCTTTCTACCTAACTCCCTAAAATCTCTCTTCAGTACCTCTTCACCTTTCCCACCTACGTCATTGGTGTCAATATGTGCCAAGACTTCTGGTTGTGCATCCTCCCTCTTTTAGGATGCTGTGGACCTGATATGAGACATCCTTACCCTGGAAGCAACATACCATCTGGGCGTCTCTATCGTGCCCACAGAATTTAGTCTCTATTCCTCTGACTATAGAATCTTCTAACACCACTGCAGTCCTCTTAACCTCTGTTCTCTTCTGAGCTGCAGTGCTAGAGACCCGGTCATTGTGGCTCCTTCCCCCTCGCCCGCCACTCTCGGTAGGTCGTTCCCCTCAACAGTATCCAAAGTGGTATACCGATTATTGATGGGAACGGCCACAAGGGTACTCTGCACTGGTTGCCCATTCTCCTTCCTTCTCCTGGACGGTTACCCAGTTACCTGCCTCTGGCAACCTAGTGGTGACTACCTCCCTGTCGCTCCTACCTATCATTTCCTCTGTCTCCCGTATGAGTTGAAGGTCATTGAGCTGCAGTTCCAGTTCCTTAACACGTTCTCTTTGGAGCCGCAGCTCAGTTCACTTGGTGCAGATGTGTTTATCTGGGAGGGTGGAGGTCTCCCAGACTTCGTACATCTCTCTCACAGAACAAAACATTGCCCCTAGACCCATTCTTACCACACTAGCTACACCCAAGCGGACAAGGAATGAAGAATAAACAAGTAAAAGAGACTTACCAGTTACCTACCTCGCCCAAGCCTGATGAGTCAAAGCCTCCCCACTCTAACACTGGTCCTATCTATCATTTATCATCTATCACTCACAACAATGGCCACACTGCTTGCCACTGCCTTATTTTTATTCGCCTTTTCTCATGAATCCTGCTAACTGACTGGGCTCAGTCAAATCTGCTTAGTGCTGCCTTTTCAATCTTCAGTGCAAACCTAAGGGAAAATATAGCTCTCTTCTCTTGCTTCTGCTCACTGATTGGGCTCAGTCAAATACCAATGGTGCTCAATGTTGGGAAGAGCTTTACCCATGATGGACTGGCCCATATCCACTACTTTCTGTAGCATTTCCATTCAAGGACATTGGTGTTTCCATACCAGGCCATGATGCAGCCAGTCAATATACTCTCCACCACACATTTATAGAAGTTTGTCAAAGTTTTAGATGTTATGCCAAATCTTCACAAACTTCAAAGGAAGTGCTTTCTTTGTAATTGCACTTACATGCTATTGAACTGTTCTATTTATCTAACATTGTTTATTTAAATGACTAATTCTCCTGATGAATGAACCCTTTCAATAGTCAGCTTACCATGGAGCACTGTTAGTGGGACTAATACAAGCTGTTATCTGAAATAGATAGTACAGTGGTGCAGATGTTAACGTTGCTGCATCTCAGCTCTGGTGACTGATTCAAGCATCACCTTGGATGGCACCTGCACAAAGTCTGCATGCTCCCTTTGTGTCTGTGTGACTTCCCCAGGTACTCCGATTTCTGTTCACAACACAAAGATGTGCTGATAAGTTAACTGGTTATTTGAACCTGTCATTCCTGTTGGTGGTTGGTAGGAGAATCAAGCTACACTTGATGGGCCTGCATGAGAGGATAAGTTACAAGGAAATAAATGAGTGAATGGAATTACACTAAGATCTGGCTAAGAGATTGCATTCAATGGGCCAAATGGCCTCATTTTACATTATGAAAATATCTGAAGTGAAGTGAAAAAGATTGTAGATTCCTAAGTTTTACCTAGTAACATTAAAAGGCTTCAATTTTTGCAAACTAGCTCAATTAGCAAGAAAAATAACTTTTATTTTTAAAGAAATGATGAGTTTGCTTGTGGAGACTAATTTTTATTTGGTGTAAGGAAAGTCTGAAATGGCCTATTTCAAGTGATATTTGTGATAGATCATATTTATTTTCACAAAAAATCTATACAGTATAATTTGCTAGTTATACAATATTTGTGACAGTTGTCTTTATTTTCCATTTTGATTATAAAGCAATCTACGTCAATTGATTGGCTTGATTGGTTAAAAAAATTCTCAGATGACTCTGTCACATGCTGTTTAGAGTCATTAACACAAGGGCTCTAAAATCTTAAGTAGTAACATCTATGTATAAAATTAGAAGTCCTTGATTCCATCCAATGAAGAGAGAATTTGTTCCTCTTCAACAATCTGATTACAAGCACATGGAAATCTTTACATGTCCACCCAGACCTCTTCAGGTTTAATGACTTACAACTCACTAAGATTGATCCTAAATATCCAATTCCTCCTCTGGTGGCCTTGCCCCATTGTTCTAGGTTTCTCCAGCAGGAAAAATAACTTTTCACAATCTCACATATTTTAATGAGATCCCCTCTCATTTTTGCAAATGCTGATAAATGGCCAGTTATATTCCCTTATTCCTCAAAGGATGACTCCTTATCACTGGAATCAAGCTGTTATTCCAACACTGCATTGTTTCCAAGATGAACGTATCTATTTGGAGATAAGAGAAACCACTGATGACATAGAACAAAACATTTCCCTCTTCCAGTTTATGCAGGTCAGCAGCTGTTAACAGTGTGACATCTACCATTTATGGCTCCGCACCTTATCTGCCTACCTGCATTGCACTTTCCCTTGAACTGTAACATTATATTCGGCATTCTGTTCTTGTTTTCCTTTTTGTGCAACCTTGATGTCCTTAATTTGGAATGATTGGGCGGCATGCAAGTAAAAGTTTTTTTACTGTATCTCAGCGTATTTTTTTCTACAGATAAAGATTAGCTTTATTTGTCACATGAACATCAAACCATAGAGTGAAATGTGTCAATGACCAACACAATCTGAGGTGTCACCATGTTTCAGACGTCAGCATAGCATGCCCATAACTTACTAACCCCAACTCATATATCTTTGGAAGGTGGGAGGAAACAGGAGCACCTGGAGGAAATCCATGCAGTCATGGGGAGAATATACAAACTCCTTACAGACAATAGTGGGAATTGAATCCCAATCACTGTGCTGCCCTTAATATTAATAATTGGTATATTACGTGACAATAATAAACCTACTACCAATTAATGAAATGGGGGTTCAGCCAAGCATATGCTGAAATTTGAGAGTGCAAAATGTGTAAGAAACATTCAAACAGAATGAGAACAGAAGAAGTAGGAATACGAAGAGGCCACTTGGCTGTTGACCCTGCTCCTCCATTCAATAAAAGCTTGGCTGATCTGGCTGTGGACTCACCTCTGAAATATCCTGGTGAATCTCCTCTGCCCCCTTTCCAGTGGGGTGATGTCTACAGTCTCTGGATTGGAAGGTGACCCCAAAAATAGGATATAAGAGTGGTCTTTGGGTATCGTGTGAAAGATGCAACACTGGTAGCAAACATTTTGCTGGAGGCACTCTGTGGGTTGAGCAGCATCTATGGAGAGGAAGTGTTAACGGTCGGGGTGGAAAACTCCATTCCGGACAAAGAGTGGGGAATGGAGCAGCATCCCAAGCTCCTCTGGCAGATTGTTGTTCTGGTTCCAGTATCTGCAGTTTTTTGTGTCTTGATATTACTACACTGGCCGTCGGTCGGCGCTAAAGATGGATTCACAGTTTTGTAAGGCCTAAAGTTAAAAACGATACAGTGCTAAAAGGTTTCATAATTGCATTAAATATGGACAGAACTGCTGTGCTGGGAACCTCCTGCAGCAATGAAGCTCACTGGAGTTTAGAAGAATGAGGAAGGGGATTTCACTGAAATCTATCGAATATTGAGAGGACAAGATAGAGTGGAAATGGAGAAGATGTTACCTATAGTGGGGGAGTCTAGGACCAGAAGGCACAGCTCTTTAGAATAGAGATGAGGAAGAATTTCTTTAGCCAGAGGGAGGGGAGTCTGTGGAATTCTTTGCCATAGAAGGCTGGGGGGTGGGGAACGACAAAAGTCATTGGGTATATTTAAAGCAGAGTTTCATAGGTTCTTGATTAGTACGGGCATCAAAGGTAATGGGGAGAAGGCAGGAGAATGCGGTTGAGAAGGATCATAAATCAGCCATGATGGAATGGTGGAGTAGACACAATGGGCCGTATGCCTAAGTCTGCTGCAATGTGTTATAGCCTTATGGAGATGGTTAAAATGTTCAGTGTACAGTGAGCAATGCAGCCACTCTGTGCTGAGGTGCAGAGCTGTATCCTGACTGACCCAACATGTAGGGGCCACTGCTAGGAGCAGCCTGCAGCTGCACCATTCTATCTGATCCTACTACCTGTATCTCACCTCATCCCTTGTTAGATGTGATGGAAGCTGCTATTTCCCCTCCTCTGCTTGTTTGGTTGAAACGAGGAGTTAAGAGCATCTGGGAGAGGCTGTAGGACCCAAATGATCCCTCAACACGTGGCAGATCCTGAAAGTCCCCAGCATCTTGTGCAGTGTACAGTCCAAAGCCACACACCATCCCTTTACATGCAACCTCTACACATTGACCGTGGTTCATGGCAGACAGAACCACGGGGTGAAGTGCCATGAGACCACCAGGGGAGTGTGAGATTCACACCAGGTTCCTGGCAGAGAGGCACCACAGTTTAGTTAGACACAAGAGTTGCATGCCATCTTGGACAATGTCTCCCATCCACTACATAATGTACTGGTTGGGCACAGGAGTACATTCAGCCAGAGACTCATTTCACCGAGATGCAACACAGAGCGTCATAGGAAGTCATTCCTGCCTGTGGCCATCAAACTTTACAATTCTTCCCTTGGAGGGTCAGACACCCTGAGCCAATAGGCTGGTCCTGGACTTATTTCCTGGCATAATTTACATATTACTATTTAATTATTTATGGTTTTATTACTATTTAATTATTTATGGTGCAACTGTAATGAAAACCAATTTCCCCCGGGATCAATAAAGTATGACTATGACTATGACTATGACTATGACTATAAGAGATTCTGCATATGCTGAAGATCTTGAGCAATATGTATAAAATGCTAAAGGAACTCAGCAGGTCAGGCAGCAGCTATAGAAGGGAATGAACAGTCAACGTTTCAGGTTGCGATCAGTCCTGTTGGACCTGGAAAGATGTGGCAAGAGATTCTGGTTCCTGCAGTTCACCAGTTGTCCAGAACTCTTAATTTTTCTAATTATTTGTTAGCATAGAGGTTAAGCATTCTGACCAAATGCACTTCAATGGTAAAATTCAAATCTATATGATTTAATATGTGACATTTATTAATAGTCTGGGTAATTATAGACCAGTGAGCCTTACATCCGTGGTGGGAAAGCTGTTGGAAAAGGTTCTTAGAGATAGGATCTATGGGCATTTGGAGAATCATGGTCTGATCAGGGACAGTCAGCATGGCTTTGTGAAGGGCAGATCATGTCTAACAAGCCTGATAGAGTTCTTTGAGGAGGTGACCAGGCATATAGATGAGGATAGTGCAGTGGATGTGATCTACATGGATTTTAGTAAGGCATTTGACAAGGTTCCACACGGTAGGCTTATTCAGAAAGTCAGAAGGCATGGGATCCAGGGAAGTTTGGCCAGGTGGATTCAGAATTGGCTTGCCTGCAGAAGGCAGAGGGTCATTGTGGAGGGAGTACATTCAGATTGGAGGATTGTGACTAGTAGTGTCCCACAAGGATCTGTTCTGGAACCTCTACTTTTTGTGATTTTTATTAATGACCTGGATGTGGGGGTAGAAGGGTAGGTTGGCAAGTTTGTAGACAACACAAAGGCTGGTGGTGTTGTAGATAGTGTAGAGGATTGTCGAAGATTGCAGAGAGACATTGATAGGATGCAGAAGTGGGCTGAGAAGTGGCAGATGGAGTTCAACCCGGAGAAGTGTGAGGTGGTACACTTTGGAAGGACAAATTCCAAGGCAGAGTACAAAGTAAATGGGAGGATACTTGGTAGTGTGGAGGAGCAGAGAGATCTGGGGGTACATGTCCACAGATCCCTGAAAGTTGCCTCACAGGTAGATAGGGTAGTTAAGAAAGCTTATGGGGTGTTAGCTTTTTTAAGTCGAGGGATAGAGTTTAAGAGTCGCGATGTAATGATGCAGCTCTATAAAACTCTGGTTAGGCCACACTTGGAGTACTGTGTCCAGTTCTGGTCGCCTCTCTATAGGAAGGATGTGGAAACATTGGAAAGGGTACAGAGGAGATTTACCAGGATGCTGCCTGGTTTAGAGAGTATAGATTATGATCAGAGATTAAGGGAGCTAGGGCTTTACTCTTTGGAGAGAAGGAGGATGAGAGGAGACATGATAGAGGTGTACAAGATAATAAGAGGAATAGATAGGGTGGATAGCCAGCACCTCTTCCCCAGGGCACCACTGCTCAATATAAGAGGACATGGCTTTAAGGTAAGGGGTGGGAAGTTCAAGGAGGATATTAGAGGAAGGTTTTTTACTCAGAGAGTGGTTGGTGCATGGAATGCATTGCCTGAGTCAGTGGTGGAGGCAGATACACTAGTGAAGTTTAAGAGACTACTAGACAGGTATATGGAGGAATTTAAGTTGGGGGGTGGGTTAAATGGGAGGCAGGGTTTGAAGGTCGGCACAACATTGTGGGCCGAAGGGCCTGTAATGTGCTGTACTATTCTTAAAAAAAAATTTTGGCAGCAATATTTTAGGATGCTTTAAACCAATCCATACATATTATAAATGGTTATAACTCATGTCTACATTGCCAAGTGCTGAGGATTCCTATGAACATCAGTTTCATTGTCTGTCCCTTTGGAAACAGATCTGCTACATTGAGTATGAAGTCCCACAACACCAGGTTCAAGAACAACTACTTCCCTTGGACCATTCGGTTCTTGAACCAAATGGCAAAACTCTCATCACTAAAGTTTAGCAACACTATGACCGCTTTGCAATAAAGTTGGCTTATTTTTGTTCTAATTGTGAGTTCTTGTAAAATTATGTATAACTTATGCTTATGCTTTTCTTGTTAATGCTGCACCTGTGGTGCTGCTGCAAGTAAGTTTTTCACTGCACTTGTTTCTTTCTTCAATTCTCACAGGTATTTGCAAATAATTTATTGGCATATACACCTGAGTTGAATTTATTCCATCCCTTTTACATTATTTTCTTTATACTTTAGTCACATTCTGTCCATGTATTATCTTTAGGACCTCGCATCTCAAAAACCACTGTGTCCTTTCCCAGAAATCACGATCTACTAGGTCATGGAAAAGAGTAAACAGTCAATGTTTTGGGCCAAGACCCTTTATCAGGACCTGACCCGAAATGCCAACTGTTTACTCTTTTCCATAGATATTGTCTAGCCTGCTGAGTTCCTCCAGTATTTTGAGTGTGTTGCTTTGATTTCCTGCAACTGCAGATTTTCTCTTGTTGGTGATTCTACTAGTTCATCTTCACTGCGACTTCTGTCATGATTTCTTTGAGATAGATATGGCTCCATGGTGACACCTAGAGATCACAGTGTGTTTATCGCACTGGTTATGGTTATTGTAACTTCAAAATTTTCTCAGACTAATCGATATTTAAACATGATCCTAATTCATTTGTATTTTCATTTCATAGTTTCTGTCTCCTTATGGTTTGTAGCAGTAGTTAAACTGAAGTGGTTAAATATGGCTTAAAGAAGGAAGAATTTTAATGATATCATTAAATTCAGTTCTGGTTGGATTTTGCAACCACATCATAAGTTCTTGCTGAAATAAAATCCATCCACGCTGGTCAGGAGACAGGAAGTGATGCATCATTACTGCCACCATGCATAGGTTTTAACGTTTAGCCATTCCATTGAGGAATTTTGCCTGCACCCACATCAAAGAGGCTGGAGCTATTTTGAGTCCTCACACCTCATAAATGGAACCAGCAGGTGGCCTGTCCAAAAACAGCAATCTGATCACTGCTGGAGGAATAAACTGATTAGTTTTGTGAAGTGTTGATGGGATCTCCTGATTCCCTTGACCTCTCAAAAATAATTCTAAAATTAAGTTAACAGGGTCTCCATACCAGGGCTCTCTTTTGCCACAGATGCTTTCACCCGTTTAACTTCTTCCAGTAAAATATTTAGCATTTCATCAATGATGAGATTATTCATTGGCAAAGATTAACAAGGAGCATGTATGTAGATGAGCCTTTGATGACCTCACGACATCCCTATGTTTTTTACAACCAATGCAGGAAATCAGTGCTCAAGAAGGACCTTTGTCTAAGGATGTCAAGGTTAAATAAGGGATAAATACCGACCAGTGGATAAGGACATCATCCTTTGTTCTAGTCTTGCCTGTCAATATGTCCATTCCAACAGATCATACAGATAACACATACTGTATGCCTATTTCCATTTCCAGCAGAACTGGAGTGAATGCTGTGCTCATTGTCAGCATATGCATAGGGGGCTTGACCCAAAATCTGAGCAGTGGAGATGACTTAGCTGTAAACAATAACTTTATTAGTAGACCACAAAATAACCAGCCATGGGGGGGCCATGAAACAAGAGAGAACAGGAACTAAACAGAACAGGCAACCAGGTAAACTTTAGGCAGGGAGAATGAAAGCTAGAAGCAATGGGTTGAGGAAAATTGGTCTGATAAGTGAACAAGAATGAGAACTGGAGGTAAATAGGCTGCACGTGATGAGTCTGGAACGAGTGGCAGGTGAACCCTATTAGCTGGATGGAAACTGGGAGGTGCCTGCATATGCAGGCTGGGAGGTGTCAGTGGGAGCAGGTCTGACTCTCATATCTCATTGTGAAACAAAAGGAGACTATTCAGCCAATTGAGTTGGTGGTAGTTCTCAGATTCCCATTCCTCAACCCATGTTACAACCTATTCTCTCTCACCCCCACTCTCCCTGATTCTCTCGCCTAAACCCGGAGTGATTTACTGTGGCCAACTAACCTCCCAGCATGACTTTGGAATGTGGGGTGTAATCGGAGTACCTGGTAAAAACCCACATAATCATAGGAAGAATCTGTAGACACTGGTGTATCAGAAGGGTAACTGCTGAGCTGGTATCTATTATTAGTGTTTCCCAACTCCTTTTCCACCCTAGGTTGATTGATGGAATTTGGGAAAACGCCTGAGGATTTTGTTCACAATATTCAACAAAGCTTCAATGCCTGGGAACTGTCACTAAGACAAGGTTTTAGTTGCACGTGGCTGTATACCTTGCTGGGACATGGTGTTAAATTCTGTAAGGTCAAGTCAGTGTTTTGAGTGGGAAAGCATATGATCAGGTAACCCCTCACAGTCTGTGCCATCTCCCAGTTGTCAGGCATGGTTGGCAATGTATTATTTTATATCAATGTTCTTAAAGATCATTACAAACATGATAAAATCTGCAGATGCTGGAAATCCAAAGCATCTGAGGAAGAGTCTTGGCCCAAAATGTCAACTGTTTACTCTCTTCCATAGATGTTGCCTGGCTTGCTGAGTTCCTCTAGCATTTTGTGTCTGTTGCTTGATCATTTACTTTCAAACTTTGTTCATTTCCCCCCCACACACCTGGATCATTGCTGTCTTCTGGAGAAAGTGCCCTTGAGTGCCATTCTGTGTAAACTTTTCCCAATGCACCAATGCTTCGGTTTCTGTTGGGTGGCCTTTACAACTTGTCTGCCATTTATTCTTTTCCATCATCTACTCTGCAGTCTCTTCACAAAACAACCTCACTTCCATTGGCTCTTTCTTCACTCTCCACTCTCTTGGGAAAGCAGCCAACATAATTAAGGGTGCTTCCCATCTGGATCATTCTCTCCCCGCTTCCATTGGGCAAAGGATATAAAAGATTGAGAACACATACCACCATAGTTTCTATCATACTGTTATCAGACTCTTGAACATTCCTCGCAGATGAAAAAGATGAACTTCTGAGCTCACAATCTACCACCTAGTGGTCCGTGCACTTCATTTGTCTACTGCACAGGCAGGTAAGCTTAGGGCATGGATCAGCATGTGTAATTAATGACATTATAGCCATTAGTGAGACTTGGAGGACTTCAGATGGTTTGGATCATTCAGTTCTCCTCCAGGGAAGGTGGGACCTGTACAGATGGGACAGTATTCTTGTGCTAAGGTTTGCTCTTGCTGCATGGGGAGGGATGGGGGATAGTGGCAATTTAAACTAGAATGGAAACCAGAGCGACAGAGCAGATAGTGGAGTGGTTGTGGGAAAGATGTTGTTAAGCCTTAATACAGAGTCAGGAATAGAAAGGTGGGACCAATGGTCTGAGCTGCGTATATTTCAATACAAAGAGTATCATACGAAAGGCAGATGAGTTTAGGGCATGGATCAGCAAGTGGAATTATGACTTTGTAGCCATTAATGAGACTTGGTTGTGGTAGGGGCAGGACTGATAGCTCAGTGTTCGAGGGTTTCATTGTTTTAGACATGATAGAGCTCCAAAACGTAAAACTTAATTGAAAGAAAAACAATTGAGTGGGGAGATAAATCATGTACTTCTTAATAGTAATTGTAGCAAGACACGCAGGTATCACGTGGTGGTGTAATAACGAATGCAATTCACGTAGTTTTACGTTTAACCCATAATGAATTGTGTAAACAAATAAAGAATGCTTATTCAAACAATATATTTACAATATAACTTAAATATTACTGAAATACTAAATACACAACACTCCTTCCTGCTTAGCTATAAATTCCAATCAGTACAGAACAGATCTCAGCAACATGAACGGTATACTCTATAATACAACTACTATACGGACATCCACAGCATAGTAAATTTTTTAAATTGTCCCATTCAGGCCTAAAGATTTAATTACTAAACTGTGAAGGATTTATTGTGGGATAACGTCTTTCGTGACAACGGGGAATCACTCTGCTTGGCAGGTGAGACTTATAGCTGTGAAACAATCTCAGGTTCTGGAGCCTCCTCATGGTGATTGTAGGAGTTGACTCTGGTACTGTAGGAAGTGGTTCTGACAGCTTTGGATACCTTTCTTCTTTAACATTTGCCTCTGCTCTCCTTAACTGATCGATGTGTCATCTTCAGATGGTAGCAGATACAATCTCCACTGTGTAGGAGAGTGGCCCAATTCTGTCCTTAATCCTTCCGAGTACCCAGTTGTGATAATCTCTGTAGTCTCTCACCAGACCTGCTTGTCTAGGGGTGAAACATCGAACCTCCTTATTTGAGGAGCCCTCAATTTGTCTCAGCTCTTTGTCCTGCATACTCCTTCTGAGATTGGGTTTTAGGAGATCCAAGTGTGAATGTAAAGTATGACCCAGGAGCAACATCACTAGTGAGTTGTTGGTTATGGAGCATGCTGGATTACAACATACAAGGAGGAAGTTAGTGAGGTGCTGCTTCAGTATGTTCTGTTGTCATTGCCTGCAATGAGTTCTTCAGACTCTGGAGAAAACTTTCTGCCAAGCCATTTGTAACTGGGTGGTAGGGAGCAGATGTAATATGTTTTATCCGGTTCATTTTCAGGAATGACAAACTGCTCTGCCGTAAACTATAGTCTGTTGTCACCGACTAAGTGATCTGGAACTCCAGTCCTTGAGAAGTGGCTTCTCAACACTTCAGTGTGTGAGGCTGCGGTGGAGGCTACTGGGAATACCTCTGGCCACTTTGTCGTGCATCCACTACTAGCAAAAATTTGTGCCCCTGAACGGTCCAGCAAAATCCACACGAATCCTTTGTCCGGGTAGTGCAGTTCAATCACAGGGATGAAGATTCACTGCACTTGGCATCTTCTGGATATGTTGGCAACCTACACAGTGAATGGCAAGCTACTTAATCTGCACATCTTTCCTGGGGCACCAGACAAATCTTTGAGCCAATGCTTTCATTTTAACCACCCCTAGATGACCAGTATGTAGTTCTTCCAACATTTTTTTTTATCTCTCAGTACAACAACTCTGAATCCCCACATAAGGGGAAAGTTCATCTTGCCTTTGGCAAAAATGGGGGATCTGGAGTTTCTGCTGTACACTCTAGCCATTTTGGGTGGCCCTGTAGACCTGAGACAGTGTGTGGTCTTTTCTGGTTTCCCTTTGGATCATCTCTGTCGTAATAATTCAATTTGAATTAGGAAGAATATGCTAAGAAGGGTGTCCTCATTTGTAAATTTTTCAGGCATTTCCTTTTCCAAAGATAAATGGGGCAATCCATCTGCATTTCCATGCTTACTCATCCTCTTGCATTCAATCTTGTAGTTGTGTCCTCTGAGAAACGGAGCCCATCTCTGCATTCGTGCTGCTGCTATTGTTGGAATACTCTTCCGTGGATTCAAAATGGACATGAGTGGTTGATGATCAGTAACAAGGGTAAACTCTCTCCCATACAACTACTGGTTAAAATGTTTTATATCCAAAGCCAGACTCAAAACCTCTGTCAATCTGTGCGTAGATTTTCTCTGGTGGTAATGGAACGTGATGCAAAGTTTATGTGGTGTTCACTTACACACTTATAACATGTAACACGAATGCACCACAAGTTGAGGCATCACAGGCAAGCTTCACTGGATGATGTGGATTATAATGTGTTAGTACAGTGTCTGAAGTCACTATTTCCTTTATCTTCTGGAAAGCCTCCTCACACTACTTTGTCCATTGCTATTTCTTCCTGATCTGTAATAATGAGTACAAGAGGTGGAGCACAGTAGCCAGGTTTGGCAGGATGCTGTCATGATGATTGACAAATCCTAAAAAGGACTCCAACTGTGACAGTCCTTTAGCCTTGGGGCATCCACTGCTTGAATTTTCTCAGCACACTTGTATAGTTCTTGTTCACGAATAGTGTGACCACTGCAAGTGATGCTTGGTTTAAAGAATTTACATTTGTCACATCATGCTCTGAGCCTATAATCTTCTAATCTTTTTAACACACTCTTGAGTTCTTGGAGATGTTCCTTGTCATCTTCACCAGTAACAATGATGTCATCCAGGTAACACTGAGTGCCTGGGCAACTTGGCAGCACCTGGTCCATAGCTTTCTGCCCAAGTGCAGATGCCACTAATAAAAGCCTATTAAATTG
The DNA here is from genome assembly GCF_030028105.1 of Mobula birostris. Taxonomy (NCBI): domain Eukaryota; kingdom Metazoa; phylum Chordata; class Chondrichthyes; order Myliobatiformes; family Myliobatidae; genus Mobula; species Mobula birostris. The sequence continues at coordinate 157,861,729 of NC_092373.1, forward strand.
ATAAAACTCTTTGTGAGGGTTTATAGTGAGTAACACTTTGGATTCTTCTTCAATCTTCCACTTTGCTGAAGTGTTTTCCACCAGAAATGTTTGAGAAGATACCCCCTATCCTGCGCAAAGGGGAGCTGATCTACTTTTGTTGATGGTAACCTTAAAATCAGCACAGATCCTAATAGACCCATTTTTCCTGGTTACTGGCATTACACACGGGCTCCACTCAGCATTGGAAAGAATTCCTTCAGTCTCCATGGATCTAACTTACTGGCTACTTTTTCCACAAATTGTATAAAGAACTGGATAGGCTTTGCAAAATTCAGCTGCAGCATTTTCATTTAACACTATTTTATCATTGATATGTTTTCCAATGCCATTCTTGAACACTGTTATGACATCAGGCAGTACCTTTTGTAATTCACTTTGTTGTTTTTATTGCCAGGTATGTGGCATGCAAATAGTGGATGAATCTCCAATCAAGTTGTAGTTGTATCAGCCAATCACAACCCCACAATGCTGGCCCTCCAGTTTTTATCACATACAAGTCCAATGTGACTTATTGGTTATTGTATCTCACTGTTACAAATGTTACTCCCACAGGACTAATCTTTTCTTCAGTATGATTTCTTAGTTGGATAGCTGCAGGCTTTAGTTCAGTATCTTTGAAATGCTGTTCAATTTCATTTAGTGGAATGACTGAAACAGATGAGCCAGTGTCCAATTCCATTTTAATTAATTTGTTGTTCACTTCTGCTGTAAGCCATAATGCTAGTCTATTATTAGTTTTCACATTGTAAATCTCAAGGCTACTCAATTCTGTGTCACTCTCATTATCATAGTTTTCATCAACACCATCCAGATCAGTGCTTTTTTTGAAACTGCAACTTGACACTTTAATCTTTTTCTCTTCCCTGTGCAGTCCATTTATTTTTGTCTGCATGACATGCTCTTTGTATGCATCCCATTTTGTTGCATTTCTGCAAGTTTCACATTTAAACCTGCATTGTTATGGTGTATGTGAACCCCTGCTGCAACAGTAACACAATTTGTTCAGCCAGGCCAATTTGTGTTTAGACATTGCAACTTTATTCCTGACTGCGACTCAATTGGGCCTCTATTTGCTGTTTCTATCGATACAGCAATTGCCAATGCTCTTTCAAATGTAAGTTGTGCTTCAGTTAGCAACCATTTTTTAATGCTTTCTTGTAAGATTCCACAAACTAAGCAATCTCTCAGTGCATCATTAAGCCAATCATTGAACTGACAATGCTCAAACAACTTCTTCAATTCAGTTGCATATGCTGAAATAGACTCCCCTTTACTTTGATTCCCCTTATGAAACCTTGAGAGTTCTGCAGTCAACAATAATTTTGGCTCCAAATGCCCTTTCTGCATCTTCCTTTCTGAAGAACATGTGCTGTGCTGCTTTTCTTCTTTTCTTTTTTTAAAAAAAAATCAGATATCTTGCTGTGCTTCAACAGGTAGGTGGTCGTCTTGGGTTCATTTTAAAAATACCTCATTCCAATGTTTATGTTTTCTAAATCCAAAATATAAAAACTAATTGAAAGGAAAACAAGGGAGCCAGGAGATAAGTTGTGTACTTTTTAGTTTTACTTTTAGTGACTTGCATACATGTCACATGATAGCATCGTAACTTATGCAATTCATATATTTTTACATACAGCCCACATACAGTGAATTATCTAAACAAATAAAGAATGCTTACTGAAGCAGTATATTTACAATATTACTGAAATATTAAATGCACAGCAAGAGCATTACTAGTCAGGGAAAATGGCATGGAGGTGCTTAGACAAGACAGGATGGAAAGCTTATCTACTGAGGCTAACTGGGTGGAACCAAGGAAGAAAGGGATGACCATATTAATGGGATTATACTCATGACTACCCAATAGCCAGTGGAATATAGAGGAGCAAATTTGTAGAGAGATTGCAGACTGTTGCAAGAAACCTAAGGTTGTGATAGTAAGTGATTTTAACTTTCCACACCTTGACTGGGACTCTCATACTGTAAAAGGGCTAGATGGGAAAGAGTTTGTCAAATGTATTCAGGATATTTCCTTAATCAATACCTCGAGGTCCCAACCAGAGTGAGTGTGATACTAGATCTCCCATTAGGGGGTGAAACAGGCAGATGACAGATGTTTGTGTAGGGGAACACCTTGGAGCCAGTGATCATAATGTCATTAATGTCAAGGTAATTATAGAGAAGAATATGTCTGGTCCTTGGGCTGAGATTCCAAATTGGGAAAAAAAGAAGCCAATCTTGATCTGGTCAGAAAGGACTTGGCAGTTATGACGTGGGACAAATTGTTTTCTTGCACAGGTGTGCTTGATAAGTGGAAGGCCTTCAAAGGTGAAATTTTGAAAGTACAGAATTTGTATTTTTCTGTCAGAGTAAAAGGCAAGGATAACAGGTTTAAGCAGCCTTGGTTTTCAAGAGATATTGAAGCCTGGTTAGGAAGAAGAAAGGTTCAAGCAGGTATAGGCAGGAAGGAACAAATGAGGTACTCGAGGAGTATAAGAAGTGTACGAGAATTCTAGAAAGCAATCAGGAGGGCTAAAAGGCAGCATGCGGTTGCTCTCACAGACAAAATGAAGGAGAATCCTAAGGGCATCTACAGATATAATAAGAGCAAAAATATAGCAAGAAACAAAACTGAAGATCAGTGTAGTCATCTATGCATGAAGCCAAAAAGGATGGGTGAGATTTTAAGTGGATATTAGAAACAGAAAACCCACAGCACAATACAGGCCTTTCAGCCCTCAAAGCTGTGCTGAACATGTCCTTACCTTAGAACTACCTAGGCTTACACACAGCCCTCTATTTTTCTAAGCTCCACATACTCATCCAGGAATCTCTTAAAAGACCCTATCGTTTCCGCCTCCACCACCGCCGCTGGCAGCCCATTCCACGCACTCACCACTCTCTGCGTAAAAACTTACGCCTGGCATCTCCTCTGTACCTTCTTCCAAGCACCTTAAAACTATGCCCTCTCATGTTAGCCATTTCAGCCCTGGGGGAAAAGCCTCTGACTATCCACATGATCAATACCTCTCATTATCTTGTACACCTCTATCAGATCACCTCTCATCCTCCATCGCTCCAAGGAGAAAAGGCCGAGTTCATTCAACCTGTTCTCATAAGACATGCTCCCCAATCCAGGCAACCTCCTTGTAAATCTCCTTGGCACCCTGTCTACGGTTTCCACGTCCTTCCTGTAGTGAGGTAACCAGAATTGAGCACAGTTCTCCATGTGGGGTCTGACCAGGGTCCTATATAGCTGCAACATTACCTTTTGGATCTTAAACTCAATCCCACGATCGATGAAGACCAATGCACCGTATGCCTTCTTAACCACAGAGTCAACCTATGTAGCAGCTTTGAATGTCCTATGGACTCGGACCCCAAGATTCCTCTGATCCTCCACACTGCCAAGAGTCTTACCATTAATACTACAAACAGGTATATTCTACCATCATATTTGACCTACGAAAATGAACTACCTCACACTTATCTGGGTTGATCTCCATCTGCCACTTCTCAACCCAGTTTTGTATCCTATCAATGTCCCACTGTAACTTCTGACAGCCCTCCACACTATCCACAACACCTCCAACCTTTGTGTCATCAGCAAATTCAGCCTTCGACAAAGCCATGCTGACTATTCCTAATCATATTACACCTCTCCAAATGCTCATAAATCCTGCCTCTCAGGATCTTCTCCATCAACTTACCAACCACTGAAGACTCACTGGTCTATAATTTCCTGGGCTATCCCTACTCCCTTTCTTGAATAAGGGAGCAACATCTGCAACCCTCCAATCCTCTGGAACCTCTCCCCTCCCCATTGATGATGCAAGGATCATTGCTGGAGGCTCAGTAATCTCCTCCCTCGCTTTCCACGGTAGCCTGGGATACATCTTGTCCAGTCCCGGTGACTTATCCAACCTGATGCTTTCCAAAAGCTCCAGCACATCCTCTTCCTTAATATCTATATGCCCAAGCTTTTCAGTCCGCTGCAAGTAAGCCCTACAATCCCCAAGGTCCTTTTCCGCAGTGAATACTGAAGCAAAGTATTCATTAAGTACATCTGCCATATTTTGTATCTGTATTGGGAGATGGACACATCAGGGAGATCATGGGCTTTAGACAGGCAACAGAGGAGGTGTTTGCTGTCTTGAGGTAAATTAGGGAGGAGGAATCCACAGGGCCTGACATGGTGTTCCCTCGGACCTTGTGGGAAGCTATTGCAGAAGCTCTTTTTTCCTCGGAAACTTTTGTCTTTCAAAGGCAGCCAGTTGTCTATAAATAGGCACATGCTGTTGACATTTAGTGGTCACATGCCCAGCCAATTTTCTTTTATATATAGGCCTTCTTTCGGCTCTATTTGTGTCACTAGTTAATAGCTAGATCTAATTAGAGCAACACAGACCGATGTCCAACAGGAAAAAAGCTACAGAGAACATAGAAAGAGAATGAGATACTTCATGCTGTGCAGGCCAAGCCTGTACAAACCCACCATCTGAGCAAGATAAAGTACAACAGCTGTATTAATAATAGCTGGTGTAAAAGCAAATAAAAGTTTTCCTGTAGTAATCGGTTCAGATAATAGGATGATAGGTTATCATGTGACTTTACTGTAAACTATTGAAGTGGTGTTTATCCTTTGCTGTTTCAGTGAGCAAATTAATCTCAAGAAAGGTTTTAGTAAAGGCTGGGATCTCGCATAATTGGCACAATTTTATTTATTTAGAGAGACAGCTGTGGCCCTTCTGAACGAATGAGCCACACCACCTAGCAACCCACCTAGTTGGCACAAGACAACTTTACAATATCCAATTAACCTATTAACTACCATGTCTTTGTCCTGTGGAAGGAAACGTGGGTTGGTCGCATAGTGGTTAGCACAATGCGTTACGGTAACAGCGACCTGGGTTCAATCCCTGTCACTGCCTGTAAGGAGTTTGAACATTTTTCCTGTGGCCATGCGGGTTTCCTCTGGGTGCTCCAGTCTCCTCCCACAGTCCAAAGACTTACTAGTTAGTAGGTTAATTGATGATTGTAAACTGTCCTGTGATTAGGCTAGAGGTAATCAGGGATTACTGGGTGGTGCAGCATGGCTTGAAGGGGCGGAAGGGCCTATTCCGCACTGTATCTCAATAAATGAATAAATGAAGCCACAGCACCCAAAGGAAACCCACGCGGTCACAGGGAGAGCAAACAAACATACAAATGCTGTACGTCCCCGAGCTGCAATAGCGTAGTGCTAACCGCTGTGCTACTGTGGTTACCATGATGTACTATGCTAGTCATATCATGGGTTTCAAACAGCAGCTGAGTGCACCATACCGAATTTCCCTCAGGTGCCGTGGTTAATAATTGGATGTACAATAGTAACCTGTAAATATAGAAAATAATGCATAATGCACATGGCATTTCTCATCAACATTGCACCCGAGTTTGGGATTATGGATCCCTGAGAAAAACCTTCTTTCTGATTATATTAATGTGGCTTTTCTTGTTATCATATCTGTGTTCAATGTTTTTTTTTTATTGCTAATTAGAGTCTAATCTTTTCTTTGTATTTAACCAGATGTCATTTACAGTATAACACCAGTTAACTTGTCTTCATCTAACTCCACAGTCTAGGATTAATGATTTTATCAAATATTACAGTTTTTTTGGCATTACATTCATCTCAGTTCTGTCAGAAAAACACTCACCACCACTTTGTTTTTAAGATCTCTGGGGGAACCTTCTGATGACTAGTTTCAGCATCTCTTCAGTTTTGATATTGTATTCATTTTGATTCAATATTCAGCCATTATATTTAAAGAGCACTGCAATTTCTGTTGCAGTGTGTTGGAGAAAAGAAAGCAAGTAACTGGTGAGGATTTGTTCTTTTCTAAGGGCTGTGGTGATCAGGTGACCTAGGGTTTCCCTCCAGTACTGTCTGCAGGAACGACTGTTCCTGGAGTGACTCAGAAGCTGCAGTAGTTTCCCATTACAGAATACAGTCCATCATATCTGTTAGCAAATTAAAAAGAACTGTATGTTTTGCTGGCTCACAAAGTACAATACCTCACACTTGCCCAGATTAACAACCATCCCTACTGTCTCTGGGCAAACCAGTTCTGAATCCAAATTTGCAATTTATCCTGGATCTCATAAAAAGTTCCCTCTAAGCCACACGCGCACACATCTTTTGCTGTTGGCGTACAAAGGAATTTAAACTGCGCACAAAAGGCTGTCTCCCTCTACCTCTTGGTATGTTCAGTTTATTTCACGATCATGCACAATCACATTTCCTTTTCTGGTTTTCTGACGCAGATGGTGTTGACAATGTGGAGTTTGCGATGATTTGTCTGCAGATTTTAGAACTGGCTTACTTATACTGTTTTTATTGAAGAAATTATTCCCTGTGCACTCGTCATTGTCACTGAGCAAAAAAATTGCACAGCACAAGATTTTTGTACATACTGATCATAACAAATTAGAGGGAACATTGATCCCGTGTATCGTTATCTTCCAAATCAACCTATCACAATGGACTTTCTCAATTACATTACTATAATTGATGTAGATATCATCCACTGTTTTACCCTCATCAAGCTTCGTTGTCACCTCCTCAAAAAACTCAATCCAGTTTGTAAAGCATGATCTGCCTTGCACAAAGCCTCTGTCTCTAGCAGCATGCTAGGGCGTATTCTGGAGCTACAGTATATAGCAAATACTGATTTCAATAGCAGCCAGTCTTCAGACCTGAATGTGGATAGTAGATTGAATTTTAAATGCAACTCTGAACATTGGCATTCATGGAGCTGCATTTTGGGGTTGATTGTAAACAAGGAAACACCTCATTTGACCTCAGATGCCTGCATATGCATGAATGTGGCCCAGAGTCAGTGAGAATTACCATTCCGAACAATGAGGGCACTATGCTGGGGGTAGCCACACTGAGTAAGGTGGGTACTATCATAGACTCAGGAAAAGACATAGCACGGACAAGACAGGAACAGCAAACATGTGACACACAAAGTGGCTAACATGGCCCAGAGAAAGACAGCAGCCCCAAGCAGGGAGGGGAAACAAGGCAATGTGTGGGAATCATGTCAGGAGGTCCCAAGGGTAGGGGCCGAACACAGTCAGGAGCTTTTAGAAGCAGTGCAGCTCCCTGAGGGGGGAGTAGTGATTAAAGTAAAGACTCACCTGAAAGGGGAAAGTAAAGAGTAGAAAGGGAACGAGTGGACAGACATCAGTGCCAGGAGGGTGGTGGAAGAACAAGAAACAACAGAAATTACAAGTGCACAGGAAAAGACTACAAATGATAATTTAGTAAAATTACATGGAGATGTGATGGACCGCTATAACCAGGGTAAAACATTGAGCGATTGAGCAAAGCAGTAGCGACATATTGCTGATCAGAGAGAGCCAAAGGGAGAGAAGAGAGTCCCCTTACAGCCAGCTGATCAAGTCATGGTGAGGGAGCTGGTTGAAAAGACAGGTTTCACTCCCAGGTGGTGGTCCAGATGAATGACACCTGTGTTGGTGTACAGTCCAGGTGAGGCAGCCAGTGGAGAAACTGGACTCAGGTTAAACCATATGACCCACCTTCTTGTCACCCTCACAGACAGTAAGAGATGAAGTGTACCCGGTAACAGTGTCATTGCAGAGAACCCAAGTGATGAACACCAGCCGGCTGCATCAGTTCTGACCGTAACTGATGGAAACAGACCCACAGCAAACGCAAAGCCAGAGGACGCAGAGCATGACAGCAAGCCATGAGTAGCATGTTGAAGTTTGACAGTAACTGTACTCTGTAATGAAGGCTGGTTGCTGAAGGTAGATGATTAGTTGTATAACTCAGAATAAAAAACTTACTGGGGAAAATAGATAGGAAGGGATCTAAATTACAGCAGAGAAGCCATGTTCCACAATGATGGCATGGCAGAGTGAAAAAGAAGAAATGACACATGAATTCTGAACACAGTCACCCCTGCCTGAACGGGGAGTGAATACAAATGAACTGGGCCCTTTCATTGGTTGGACCAGTGATCGAATGGACAGTCCTGATGGGGGTACCACTGGGATGAGGTCCTTGCAGCCATTCAAATAGTGACCACCTCAACTCCTCCTACATCGATGAAAGAGTCTGAAGGACTAGTTTGCCTGATCATTCTGACAATCTTTTGTCATGCCAGGGAGTGTGAACTGCTGCCTGTGAGCCTGATACATTTACCTTGATGGTGTTCCTGACCAGAGAGTAACCACTGATAATCACTGCTGAGTTTGAGCTATCAGAGAATGAAGGGGAGAAGATAAGAATGCCATTAAACTGCAATTGGCTAGCAGGGAAGGAGGCCAGAAGACCACAAGATATAGGAGCAGAAGTAGGCCATTTGGCCCATCAGGTCTGCTCCACCATTCAAACACAGGCTGATTCAGTTCTTCTAGTCATCCCCACTCCCCTGCCTTCACCCCATACCCTTTGATGTCCTGGCTAATCAAGAACCTATCTCTGCCTTACGTGCACCCAATGTCTTGGCCTTCACAGCCGCACATGGCAACAAATTCCACAGATTTACCACCCTCTGATTAAAGTAATTTCTTCACATCTCTTTTCTAAATGGACATCCTTTGATCCTGAAATCATGCCCTCTTGTCCTGGACCCCCTACCACAGGAAATAACTTTGTCATATCTAATCTGTTCAGGCCTTTTAACAATTGGAATGTTTCTGTGAGATCCTCCCTCATTCTCCTGAACTCCAGGAAATACAGCCCAAGAGCTGGCAGACATTCTTCATATGGTAACCCTTTCATTGCTGGAGTCATTCTTTGAATCTTCACTGAACCCTCTCCAATGTCAGTATCATCATCATCATCATCAGGTGCCATGCCCAATTTAAGCTTTGACTGTCATGGCCCATACACTCCTGTTTCAGGTCAAGTGGATCAGTTCATTGGTATTCATTTCCAGTTCTCTGGCTGATGTCCCCATCATTATTTGTCTTTGTCTTCCTCTTGCTTTCTTCCCTTCAATCTTTCCCATAATTACACTGCATTCTAACTCCTCTTTCCTAATCACACATCCAATGAAGTCACGTTGCCCTTTCATGATCTCATACATTATTTCTCTTTTCATGCTTGCTGTTCATGACATCCTCATTAGATATCCATTTCAACCATGATATTCTTTACATCTTCCTCAAAAACCACATCTCTGCTGCTTCAATTCATTTCTTCATGTTACTAGATATTGTCAAACATTCTGAGCCATATAATACAACTGGGTAAATGTAATATTTCAGTGCTCTGAGGCGGGTTGTCATGCCTAGTTTAGTGTTGGTCAGTATACTCTTCATTCTTGTAAAGGTGTCTTTTGCCATCCCTATTCTTTTGATGTCCATGTCACACCTGCCATCTGATGTCACCCTGCTTCCTAAGTAGCAACAGTTCTGTACTTGTTTTATGTCTTCCCCATTTATTCTCAGCCTGCAGATAGGATTCTCCTTTTTGGATATCACCATACATTGTCTTTTTGCAATTGATAGACCCATTTTTGCACTTTCTTCACCAACTATATCAATTAAGTTTTGTAGTTCTTCCTCTGTACTTGCAATTAACAGTGTCATCTACACATCTAAAATTATGTCAGTGTATCCTTTCTAAAATAAGGAGCCCAAAACTGCACACAATACTCCAAGTGTGGAGTCACAAGTGCCTTATAGAGCCTCAACATCACAGCCCTACCCTTATATTCTATACCTCTAGAGATGAATGCCAATATTGCACTTGCCTTCTTCACCACTGACTCAACCTGGAGGTTAACCTTTAGGGTATCCTGCACAAGGACTCCCAAGTCCCTTTGCATCTCTGCATTTTGTATTCTCTCCCTATCTAAATAATAGCCCGCCCATTTATTTCTTCCACCAAAGTGCAAGACCATAAACTTTCCAACATTGTATTTTGTTTGCCACATCTTCACCCATTCCCCTAAACTATCCAAGTCTCTCTACGGGCTCTGTTTCCTCACCACTGCCCGCTCCTCCACCTATCTTTGACATAAGTGGGTATTGTTGAGAGGACCCAAATGCAAGACACAGACACTGAAGTACTAGGAACAGGACTTAACTAGAGAGCTGGGACAAGAACACAGACTTGGGCTTGGACATTGGCTGGGCAAGCAGGACCAGGACAAGGAACTGGGAACTAGGAGCCTAGGCTTGGACTCAGAGCTGGAGACTGGACAAGGACCCAGAACTTGGGTCTTGACTCGGGCTCAGACTCCAGAACTAGGGGAGGACATGATGTGGCTACAGGACTGGACATGGCTTTTGGACTTCGAGCTGGGGACTGGACGAGGCTTGGGCTCGGACTCCGAGCCGGGGACTGGACGAGGGCCCAGAACCTGGGTCTTGACTTGGGGTTCAGACTCCAGAACTAGGCAAAGACATGATGTGGTCTTGGGAGACAGGACTAGGTGAGGCTACAGGATGGAATAAGAGACTCCTGGGCAAGACGAGTGAACTCCAGTACAGGATGAGGGAACTCCCAGTACAGGACAAGGCATATGGACAGGACAAGAACACAAAGCCTTGACTTAGTACTCAGGAACAGCCAAGCCTTGGACTTGGGACAACAGGAACCTCAGAACCTTGGACTTGGGACGACAAGAATGCAGAACACAGAGCCTTGGTCTTGGGAGGGACAGAAAAACAAAGCCTTGGTCTAGAGCACAGGAACACAGAGCCTTGGACTTGAGAGACAGGAGCACAGGGACATGGAACACAGAGCCAGGACCCCTCCTTGGGAACAGGAATTGGGGCCAGGGCTCTACACAGAATGCTGAACACAACAAGATAGATCCCAACACTAGGTAGCAGCAAACAGCCAGACATATCTAGCAAAGGTGTGGACAGAGACAGCTCCCAACACTAGGTAGCAGCAGACAGCTGGACCTACCTAGCAAAGGCATGGACACAGAGACAATCCCAACTTAATAGACAGTTCCTTATCTTGAAACAGCAAGGCTCCAGTCTCACTCCAGTGGTTGAACTTGACAAAGTTGCAGGCAAGGCTCCAGAAAGGGGGGAAAGGGGGGAAAGGAGGGAAAGGAGGGAAAGGAGGGAAAGGAGGGAAAGGAGGGAAAGGAGGGAAAGGAGGGAAAGGAATAGTCCAGCCTCAGGGTAACAGCAAAGACAGCCTGGCTTACCCAACAGAGGGAAGGACAGGAAGGGACAGATCCAATCACAGGGTAACAGCAAAACAGCCTGACTTACCCCCACAGAGGCAAGACAAGTTACTGACAAGACAAACCAGCACCCACACTAGAACCCAGGGCCACTTATATTCCCAACCCCAAGATGAGCATCAGGTGCCTATGATTAAATTCAAATGAAACAAGGGACAGTCAGAAGACCTGGAGTCTGGAGTCCACGGACTGGACTGTGAACTGGAACGCGGACATCACGGACTGAACCATGACATCTTTGTATCATTGGCAAACTTAGCCACAAGTCCATTAATCCCACAGTCCAAATCATTGACATACATTGTAAAAAGCAGTGGTCCCAACACCGACCCCTTGGAACTCCACTGGTAACCGGCAGCCAGGCACAAAAGGATCTTTTTATTCCCACTCCTTGTTTTCTGCCGATCAGCCAATGCTCCACCCATGCAAGTAACTCGCCTGTAATTTCATGGGCTCTTATCTTGCTAAGCAGCCTCATGTGCCTCACCTTGTCAAAGGCCTTCTGAAAGTCCAAGTACACCACATCTACTACATCTCCTTTGTCTACTCTGCTTGTATTTTCCTCAAAAAATTGCAGTAGGTTAGTCAGGCAGGATTCTCCTTTCAGGAAACCATGCTGGCTTTGGCATGTGCCTCCAGGTATCTTGTCATGTGCCTCCAGGTATTCTGTAATATCATCCCTAACAATTGATTCCAACAACTTCCCAACAACTGATGTTAGGCTAACAAGTCTATAGTTTCCTTTCTGCTGCCTCCCACTCTTCTTAAATTGCACTTTTGCAGTCATCCGGTACAATGCCAGAATCTATCGATTCTTGAATGATCATTGTTAATGCCTCCATAATCTCTCCAGCTACTTCCACCAGAACCCAAGGGTGCATTCCATCAGGTCCAGGAGATTTATCAACCCTCAGACCATTAAGCTTCCTGAGCACCTTCTCAGTTGTAATTTTCACTGCACATACTTCACTTCCCTGACACCCTTGAATGTCTTCCACCGTGAAGAATGATGCAAAATACGCATTCATTTCCTCCGCCATCTCTGCGTCTCTCATTACACTATCTCCAGTGTCATTTTCTATTGGTCCTATATCTATGCTCAACTGTCTTTTACCCTTTATATACTTAAAAAAGCATTTAGTATCTTCTTTGATATTAGTCGCCAGCTTCCTTTCATAATTCATCTTTTCCTTCCTAGTGACCTCCTTAGTTTCCTTCTGCACATTTTTAAAAGCTTCCCAATCCTCTATCTTCCCACTAGCTCTGGTGTCCTTGTATGTTCTCTCTTTTGCTTTTACTTTGGCTCTGACTTCACTTGTCAGCCACAGTAGAATCCTTCTTCCCTTTGAAAATTTCTTCTTATTTGGAATATATCTGCCTTGCACTTCCCTCATTTTTCGCAGAAACTCCAGCCATTGCTGCTCTGCTACCCTTCCTGCAAATGTCCCTTCCAGTCAACTTCAACCAGTTTCCCTCTCATGCCATTGTAATTTCCTTTATTCCACAGAAATACTGACACATTGGATTTTATTTTTTCCCTCTCAAGTTTCAATGTGAACTCGATCATATTGTGATCACTGTTCCCTAAGGGTTCCTTAACCTTAAGCTGTCTTATCACCTCCGGATCATTGCACAGCACCCAATCCAGCACAGCCGATCCCCTAGTGGTCTCAACAACAAGCTGTTCTAAAAAGCCATCCCTTAGACATTCTACAAATTCTCTCTCTTGAGGTCCAGTACTGGCCTGGTTTTCCCATCCACTTTCATGTTAAAATCCCCAACGATTATCATGACATTGCCCTTCTGACATGCCTTTTCTATCTCCTGCTGTAATTTGTAATCCACATCCCGGCTGCTATTTGGAGACTCGTAGACAACTGCCATTAGGGTCCTTTTACCCTTGCCATTTCTTAACTTGACCCTTAGAGACTCTACACCTTCTGATCCTATGTATCCATTTCTAATGATTTAATATTATTTCTTATAAACAGGACCACACCACCCCCTCTGCCTACTAACCTATCTTTCCGATACACTGTATGTCCTTGGACATTCAACTCCCAATGACAGCTATCCTTTAGCGAAGTTTCAGAGATGATCACAATGTCATACCTGAAAATCTGTGGCTGAATTTCAAGATCATCCATTTTATTTCTTATGCTGCGTGCATTCAGATATAACACTCTCAGTCCAGTATTTGTTGCTTTCTGTTTTAACTGCACCATGCCTCTATTACCCTGTAACTCATCCCGCTGGCTGTGATTATGCCTCATCTCCTGCCTGTCCTTTCTAGCATCTCTGTTGCACACTACTTTTGATTTATTTCTGTTTTCCCTTTCCTCAGCCCTATCACTCCAGTTCCCATCCCCCTGTCAAATTAGTTTAAACCCTTCCTAACAGCTCTATTAAACCTTCCTGCTAGGATATTGGACCCCTTTGGGTTCAGGTATAACCCGTCCTTTTTGTACAGGTCGTACCTCCCTCAGAAGAGGCCCCAGTGATCCAGGAACCCAAAGCTCTGCCCCCTACACCAGTCTCTCAGCCACGCATTAATATGCCTGATCATGCTATTCTTGCACTCGTTAGCACGTGACACAGGTAGCAATCCCGAGATTACTACCCTGGAGGTCCTGCTTTTCAGCTTCCTACCCAACTCACTGAATTCTCTCTTCAGAACCTCCTCCCTTTTCCTACTTCTGTCATTGGTACCAACATGAGGCTATTCACCTTCTCCCTTCAGAATAATCTGCACTCGATCCGAGGCATCCCATACCTTGGCACCTGGGAGGCAACACACCATGCAGGTATCTCTATCAGGCAACAGGCATATGAATGACAAAGCTGCATTTTAAAGGGTGTTGGTCAAATTTCTGGAGCAATCTCTGCTTAGAGTTTTGTAGATAGCCATTATGGATGATAGCCTAGATATTGTTGAACATAGGGATATAATAAGTAATTGGGGAAGGGGCTCCAATGTACTGGGCATTTCTTGCTGCCCTACTTGATTAGATTTCTTCTTAAGGTTTGGCCTTAATGATTTTTGTCCAGGAGGGCCAAGTGCAGGGACTGCTAGGGTGTATTAACAGTTACTCATTTCACAAGCAGTCCGTCTTCAGAGCTGAACGTGGATTGCAGATTGATTTTAAAATGAAGTTCTGAACAATGATCTTCCTGGAGCTGCATTTTGGGGTCGATTGCAGACTAAGGAACACTCCATTTGACCTCAGATGCCTGCATATGCATGAATGCAGCCCAGAGTCAGTGGGAATTCACATTCATTTTGGGTGTCTGGAGTGTGGGTGTGAAGATGGAGGAGTTTAAAAATTAAATGTAATTCAAAGGAAGCATTGTAGAAATATTGTAACTATAGAATCATCCTACTTCTACCTTTGATCTTTAGCATATGAAATATCATGTAATATTGGGTCAGGCAGACCTCTTCTTCCAATATAGTCTCAAATATAATGCCTGCTTGTGTGCTGAATAAAGACTTCTATATCACCAGTTCCAGTGTCTCCTGGTGACTGTGTTCACAGTCACAACACAGCTGATGCCTTTCCAAATGTGTGCAAGTTTTATCCCTCAGTATCCTTTCCAGTAGCTTCCCTACCACTGATATGAGGCTCACACACCTTTAATTCCTGGATTATCCCCATTTCTATTCTTGAAAGCAGGAACAACATTTCAGATTCAGATTCATTTAATTATCATATGTACATTGAAACAGAGTGAAATGTGTCATTTGCATTAACCACCAACTCAGCCACAAGAGTTGCCACTTATCCTGGCACTGACATAGCATGCCCACAATGTTCAGTCCTCTGGGATCTCGCCAGTTTCTAATGAGGATACAAAGACCCAGCAATCTCCTCAGTTGCTCCTTTCAGTATTCTGGAATATATGCCATCAGGCCCTGGGGAGTTATCCACCTTAATACTTTTCAGAAGACCCAGCACAGCCACCTCATTAACCTTAAAATGTCACTACACATTAACACGTCCTTCTCTGCTTCCATAAACTCCATATTCTCCTTCATAAAGACTGGCAGAAAGTACTCACTTAGTACATCAGCCTCTTGCTCTGATTCCAAGCAGAAATTCCCTCTTTTATCCTCAAGTGGACCTAGCCTCCTCATAGTTACCCACTTACTTAAAATAAATATAAGATGCCTTGGGATACTTCTTGACCCTGCTTGAAAAGGACATTTCATGGCCCCTTTTGTTCTTCCTAATTACCTGCTTGACTTACCTGCTATCTTTATATTCCACTAGGGTCAAATCTGATTATAGCTTTCTAAACCTTATGCGTGCTTCCTTTCCCTTCCTGACTAAATTGAGCACCTCTCAGGTCATCCAATGTTTCCTTACTTTACCAACCTTGTCCTTGGAAGAACATGTTGATTTGTGATGCAAATGATCCTGAATTCTGATTATCCAGCCTGTAAATAACTGCAATATGTCAGACATAGACCTGTCCAATCACAACTACTCCCAATTGATGCCCTTTATATCCCGTCATAATTTGTCCTTCCCTAATAAAGTACCTTCCTGAAGGACCTGATTTAATCTTTACTCATAACTATTTTAAAATGCCAAGTTGTCACTGCCTCAAGATGTTCACCTACTATCAGTTCTGCCACCTGGCCCGTTTCCCAAAAGCAGATGCAGCATGCTCTCTCCTCTAGATGGACTCTTCACATACTCTCTCAAGAACATCTCTTGGATGCACTTGGATGTCCTTCTGAATCTCTTTTATCAAGGAGCTTTCGTCACTTCTAGGGAACTTAAAGCCCCCACCACTAATGTCAAATCTTGTTTCTGCACCTTTCCATAACGTCTTCATATCTGTTCCTCCACTCCCCAGTGATTATTGGGGGACTATAGTATAATCCTGTCAGAGTAATTGCAATGATCTCATTTCTGAGCTCCACCCAGATTGCCACTGTGGATGAGCCCTCTTGTGGGTTCTGAGTACTACTGTGACATTCTTCTTATCAATATTGCAGCTCCTCCACCTCTTGTATCCCTCCCCAACCCCCTCCACCTAATACAATGAAACTCAGGAATATTGAGTAGCCAGTCCTGTCCCTCACACAACCAAGTCTCTACTGGTAGCAACATCGTAATTCCTGTATGATCCAGGCTCTGTTTTTCATGTTTACCCATAATATTCCTAGCACTGAAATAAGCATTTCAGCCCATCAGGCCTACCATGATTATTAGCCTCGGAAGAGACTAATTCTGCAGTTGTGGAAGTGACTGGGCTAGGGACAATAGGTACCTCCACATGGTGGAAAGTGTGGCACGTAGAACCCGTGGGTGGAGGGGGGAGGTGTTGGTGTGGAGGAGCAGTCGATTGAATGTGAATACCTGGGGTCTTCAGAGGGGCTGAACAGAGAAACTTGAACATGGATCTGGAAGTTATGTGGCACAAGATGGAGGTGAAGACATGTTCCCAGGAAAGATATGGGACTGTGATAGTGGGCTTGAGTGACCACATGGTCGAAGAGCCGAAGGGCCACAGAGATCACAGAGGGGGAGCAGAGAGAGAGGGTTTCATTGAACTCATGTCAAAGGGAAGCTTTAAACTACTTCTAAGCAGGCATCCCTGGAACAGACTTACGATTATTAGCCAGTCCCTTGCTATCCTTTTTTTCAGTCTAACTGGTGATACTGCTTTTCTTGCCCTAAACCCTAGCACCTGTTATCCTTTAGTCCCCATCCCTGTCATTCTAGTTTAAAGTCTTCTGAGTTGCACTAGCAAACTCTCTGCCAGGAAATTGGTTCCCCTTCAGTTCAGAAGCAAATAGTCTTGTTTATACACGTCCCACCTGTCCTGAAGGAGAGCCCAATGACCCATAAATCTGGAACCCTTCTTCCTGCACCAGTTCCTTAGCCACATATTGAACTGCACTATGTATCTGTTTTCCATCTCACTAGCTTGTGGCACAGGGAGTAATTCTGAGATTACAGACTGAGATGCCCTGCTTCTTAACTATCTATCTAGTGCTGCAAATTCCCTTTGCAGGATGTCATCCCTGCTCCGGCCCATGTCATTTGGTACCTCTATGGGCAACCTCTGGCTGCTCACCCTCCCCTCTAAGAGTGTCTTGAGAGTCTGGCATCAAGGAGGCCATTCACCATCTTGGAGACTCAACTGCAACCATAGAAACACCTATTGACACATCTGACTATCAAGTCCCGTTGTGCACTGCCTGACTTCCCTTTGGTGCCACTGACCTATTTATTGCTGTGGGCTTCTGAAATATCATTCCCTCAGCAGTATCCAAAGGGGCATACCTGTTACTGAGGGGCATGGCTGCAGCAGAGGCCTGCAATGTTTGCCTGCTCTCCCTACTTCCCTGCTGGGTACCTATCTACCTATAGCCGGCATCTCAGGTGACCATCTCACTGAAGTTCTCAAACAGGACCTCCTTAGCCTCCCAGATCATCCTTAGTACATCCAACTGCACCACAGTTCCTTGACCTGGTTTGTCAGAAGCTATAGCTGGGTGTATTTCCCACAAATGTTGCCATTAGATGTAGCTCCCTGATGCCTCACGTCACAGCGTAGGAGCATGCCACGCCTGACTGCCATTTTCTCTACACTAAATCAAAGCTCATAGATAAACAAGAAAATAAATAAAACACCTTAGCTGCTCTTCACCTGTGCCTCCTTGCCAACTCCCCATTTTTACAATCCCACCCATTTAACCCTACCTTCTTTTTATTGGCAGAGTTGCCACACCACTCAGCAAATCAAGAAAAGCTTTTAAGAAAGCTGCTGGTTCCTCTCCTCCACTGCTCTGGCTGCTGCAACTGGAAAAGCAAACTTTCAACTGCAATATAGCTTTTAAAATACTGCTGGTTTCGGCCTTGGATTTGTTCCTGGATAGGAAGGTCTTAGGGAGATATGAGCAAAATGCAGGTGAATGGGATTAGCCTTTAGATGAGTTGAGCCAGAGTTCCAAAACTTGGTCCATACCTTAATATTCTATGACTCTTGCCTTTTCCTTACTATAGACATTTTATTTTGTTCTTTCCTACATAATTTTGTATAATTTATATTTCTATTATGAATGATGTCTCTCCAATGCTATGTGCCTGTGATGCTGCTGCGTGTAGGTTTTTCATTGCACCTGAGTTTGTATATTATTCAGAAAAACAAACTATCTTTCAACAGCAGATGGCGCAATTTGTACATTTTCTTTGCAAAAGCCATAAAGAAAGCCTTTACTTGGCGGAATTAGGCGTCCGTTACTCCCAGCAAGCATAATAAGCACCCTAAGAATGCAAAGAGTTGTATTTGTTTCAGTAGGTGATTTATTCACTTTCTATAATTACCCTTCCATTTTTCTTGTAATGATCGGGTGAACCAACCCTACTATTTACATCCACTGTGAAGAAGTGCTTTAAGAAGTTGGTTCTAAAGCACATCAACTCCTACTTGAGAAATGACTTCGATCAGCTCCATTTTGCCTATCATCATAGCAGGTGCCATTTCATTGGCCCTTCACTCAGTTCTGGAACAGCTTGTGACAATCATAAAGATAATCACGAAGAGCAGGATGAGCTGCTTCAATAAGCGTTACCCAATTGCACTCAGGTCTGCTGTGATGAAGTGCTTCGAGAGGTTGGTCATGACCAGAATCAACTCCTGCCTAAGCAAGGACCTGAACTCGTTGCATTTTGTCTATCACCACAATAGGTCTACAGCAGATGCAGTCTCACTGGCTCTCCACTCGGCTTTTGCTGTTTGCGCAATTTGTTCTTTTTCTGTACGTTGGGTGTTTGATGTTTTCTTTGCATGGGTTCCATGGTGTACCTTTGTCTTGTGGTTGTCTATGGGAAGATGAATCTCAGGGTTGTATACTGCATACATACTTTGATAATAAACCTACTTTGAATCTTTGAGTCTTTTGATGTGCCTTATTTACAATATCTAAACTCTCTGGTCTAGTCCTTTGAACTAGCAATCCCACTGCCATTATACAGTAGTACATTGGCCTTTTAGCATCCATCTAAGCAGCCAGACCAGCCTTGGTTTAACAGTGCAGCAGGACCTTGGTACAGTTTTATCTTGAATAAAATGCTCTGAGTCGGGGTAGAACTTAATCTAATGACACATGTGAGCGTACTATCAGTTGAACCAAGTCAACATTCCCGAGCTAACCTGTTTCCCTCAAAGATCCGTTACACTTCGTACCACATCAGTAGACTTTCTTCCATTTCACTTGCCAATTTCAACTTGCAATTCTCTGAAAGAGCCAATATCATTAAAACAATACTTGTCTGATGTCTTTGTGTCCTGATTTGAACATTCTCCAGAATACTGAGCTACAATCACTCACTTTTATTGAGGACTTTGGCAGCAGTGAAGTGAGAAGAAAGCAAAAAAAAGTGCAAATGCTAAATAGATTTCACACAGCGGCAACATGCCGTGAAGGACTTGTGAAGAGAATGTGCTCTTGGTAGACTGGTGAAATAATTAAACCTGACCTACTTATGACTGAGGAAAAGATGTGAAATCGCTAGTGCCTAATTCAGAATGGTCGTGATTTATATAGAATCAAGCTTCAGTTTCCTTCCAATCATCCACTACTGGTTGCCTTTTGGATATATCCAGCATAGAATAGTTGGAGCTGGCTGACTGAGAGCTGATGAGGGCGTCCAGCAATTGTTTGAACAATAGGAAAACAGAAGTCTCTTAGGACTTAAACTAAAATAGAACAGTGCACTGTTGTTGCCATTTTTTATGATGTTACCTCTTCCTAACTTTTAGATAGACAAATAACAAGCCTGACTTGGCAATATTGTTTTATATTCTGTAATTGCCTTGTATATTTCAAATGTCTATTTTTCAATAAAAACAGGTTTCGATTTCACCTCTGTCCAGTCTGAGAATTATGGTTATTTATTACATTTTGAATACATATAACTTCAAAATATTTTGTTTTCAGAGGGATTTTGCACAATCTCAATCTCAGATTTGCTAAAATTACCTGGATCTTGACCTGCCCCTCAAGGTCTCTGTCCTTGGTAAATTTCTGTGGTTGTATATCTCACAATACAGAGAAAAGGCCTTTTCCACTGCTTTGTTTGTGTCTGATGGTTTGAGACATATTGAAGCAGTTGAAATAAAACTATGAATAATTATTAACAAATATTTAAAATTACTTAAACATGAAGCTGTGGTTAATTAAAAAAAACATAAATGTACATTGAAAAAGGCAAATATATAAAAATAACTACTTAACTTTACCTTTCAGTTAAAGCCTGGCAGTCCTATTCAATGACATAGAATTGTGATGGACATACCAGCCTTGTCCTTTAAAATGTAAGGATCATGTCAGAAGTCAGCTCAGGATTAAATGTGGGCAGATGGAATACACTGTAGGTAGACAGCAGTTCTCTGAGAGTCTGATGGCTAGATGTGTTCTGGACCAGTATCTCTCATCCTTTGCAATAACCTGTTCAGTAAATCCATTTTTTATCTGCTGTAATTCATATTTGCATTTCTTTTTATAGAATCATTCACATTTTCATTGAACAACCCAATTTATGGAGCATAGGAACAGGTCCTATAGCCATTCTAGTCCATACTGACCAGCAAGCACCCATTACACACTAATCCTACCCAAATGCAATTTTATTTTATCTTTTACCATCCAACAGGATCTAAAAGTCCCTCTGTGTTAAATACAGCTTATCTTTTCTGACTCTAGCCCTGTAGGCCTGGTTGCTGTGGAGTTTTTAGTTGATTGATTTACCAAAAATCTCTGGTTTGCCTTCAGGGGTAAGCCCTAAATTCCTTGTCTCTCATGCATGTATGAATCTGCCCCCTTTCTTGCTTGGTTCTGTTTAATAAAGGATGTATGGTTCGTCAATAATGCCATTTCTTGTTTGAAGAGTATACATTGAATTATTAATATATATGTAAACCTTTATTGTTGTCCCAAGGTGCTATACAGGAGGCAATGAAATGAAAACACTAAGCTGCATAAGGAGACATTCATGAAAAAAGCGAAAAGCCTGAGATAAGCAGGATTTTAGGAACAGCATGAAGCAGGAGAAAAGAGCAGAAGCTTAGGTAAGGAAAGCCAGAGTTTACAACAGCAAAAATTTCCATTTAAGTGGCATTTTTAAAACACTTTTTAAAGATGTAAAACACTTCACAGCAGTGTAATCAAATTTAAAAAGCCTTTAAACCTAAAAGGCAGGCAATTAGGAAATTATCTTCTGCTTTGTGCCAACTGCTAAAGTTGGCACTTTACTGTCAATTCATGCAGTCAACAAGATGGTGGTGGGGGGTACATCTATGGTGATCAGATAGATTGTCACAGAATTGAACATGATCTCCTGCAGAGATCACTGCTCTCAGTTGAGGGGGGATCCTTTTCTGAGCCCATTCTTGTTTAAATCTGGCAAAAACACAGCACGAATATTCATATAAATGGGAGACATCAAATCCTGAGAGAAACATAACATTTCACACCTATTGGTTGATTTTTTGTGTGTGTGTGTGTGTGTGTGTGTGCGTATGTGTGTGTGCGTGTGCGTGTGTGCGCGCGTGTGTGTGCGTGCGTGCGTGCGTGTGTGTGTGCGTGCGTGTGTGCGTGTGTGTGTGCACGTGTGTGCGTGCGTGTGTGTGTATGCGCACATGTGCACTTTTTAAACATACAGAAGCTAAATTTGGCATAACTTTCACTTTATCTACTGATATTTTAATTTTTCTTATGAGCCTAGGATATTACTAAAAATTTATGGACGTCGAAGATGCTCTCAGAAAGTCATCAGCCTTTACTGGCAGTTAATGCTATTCTGTGATGGAAATTACACACCCGTCTTCAGCGTGGGATCAGAAATGGAAAGGGTGAGCAGTTTCAAGTTCCTGGGTATCAACGTCTCTGAAGGTCTATCCAGGATCCAACATATTGATGCAATTATCAAGACGGCATGACAGGCCGTCATTTCATTAGGAGTTTTAGGAGGTTTGGTATGTCACCAAAGACTCCAGCAAATGTCTGCACACGTACTGTGGAGATCATTCTAACTGGTTGCATTGCTATCTGGCCTAGAGGGGCCACTGCACAGGATCAGAAAAAGCTGCAGGAAGTTGCAAACTCAGCCGTTCCATCATAGCGTCCCCCACATTGAAGACATCTTCAAAAGGCGATGCCTCAAAAATGGGGCATTCATCAGTAAAGAACCCAATCACCCAGGACATGCCCTCCTCACATTGCCACTATCAAGCAGGAGGTACAGGAGTCTGAAGACACACACTCAACATTTTAGGAAAAACTTCTTCCCCTCTGCCATTGGATTTCTGAACAGACAATGAACCCATGTGCATGCTCACTATTTTTTGCTCTCTTTTTGCACTACTTATTTAATTTAATTTTAATATTTATTATTATAATTTATAGTTTTTAATTTATTGCAATGTAGCGCTGCTGCAACACAACAAATTTCACAGCATATGCCAGTGATATTAAAGCTGATTCTGATTCTGTTGAGAGAACCACATTGGAGATGGTCCAGAGGAGTAATCCTTTTTGGGGATGAAAGGGATAATGGGATAATATACAGTACTGTGCAAAAGTCTTAGGCACCCTAGATTTTTTATATGGTTTCTGATGGTATGGCCTCCTCAGAGCACTGATCTCAATATCATCGAGTGTGTCTGGGATTACCTGGAGAGACAAGCGAGACAGCCAAAGCCTGCAGAAGAACTGTGGCAAGTTCTGCAAGATTCTTGGGACAACCAACCAGCTGATTTTCTTATAAAACCTAAGAGAATTGATGTAGTTTTAAAGGTAATGTGTGGTCACAACAAATATTGATTTGATTTAGTTTTTTTTACTGTTTATTGCTCTTTATAGTAATTTTTTTTGATTTAGAAACTTTTCATTTCAATATCTTTGAAAGCATCTTTGCTTTACAGAATTTTTTTACATGTGCCTAAGACTTTTGCACAGAACTGTATGAGGAGCATTTGATGACTCTGGATATCTAATTACGGAAGTTTAGAAGAATGGGGGTGGTGGAGAGATCCCACTGAAACCTATTGGATATTGCAAGTCCTAGATTGAATGGATGGGGTAGTGGGAGAGTCTAGGACCAGAGGACAGACAGCCTCAGAATAGAAGAATGTCTCTTTAGAACAGAGATGAGGAGGAATTACTTACACTGGAATGTGGTGAATCTGTGGAATTTTTTGCCACAGGCAGCTCTGGAAGCCAAGCCATTGGGTATATTTAAAGTTAAGAAGAGGTGAGTCTTTTTCTTAGTATAGAGTCGTCAGGATGGGATGCTCCTCCTGTCAGGTGTGGGAATTCAGGACACATTACGGTTTCCCTGATTACTACATTTGTGGGAAGTGCTCCCAACTTCACTGCTCGAGTGACCAGGTCAAGGAGTTGGAACTGGAGTTGGATGTACTCAGGATCATTCAGGAGGCTGAAGATATTATGGAAGAGACTTTTGAAGATGTCGTCATACCCAGAGTATAGGTTTCGGACAGTAGATGGGTGACCACTAGGACAGGTAAGGGGATTAAGAAGTCAGTGCAGGGTTCCCCTGTGGCCATTCCCCTCGGCAACAAGTATACCTCCTTGGATACCGCTCAGAGGATGGTGACCCATCAGATCACGGCAGCAGCAGCCAGGCTGGTGGCAATGTTGCCATCCCTGAGGCCCAATAGGCTGGGGTAATATCAGGTAGCGTGGTAGTTATAGGGGACTTGATAGTTTGGGGGACAAAAAGGTGATTCTGTGGCTGCAAAAGAGCCACCAGGATGGTGTGTTGCCTTCTGAGTGCTAAGGTCCATGATATATTGTCCTCCCAGGTCCATCAAATTCTGATTTGATGGAGACAGACGTGAGAAGCATAGGAACATCTGGAGAAATTTCTGAAATACCCGGTTCGCTGCCGCTGCTACTGTGCGATCGAGAATCTCTGGAGGGAAGGGTCCAAAATCCCCGGCTTTGCCTGCTGCTGGCGACCGAGGCTGAGGTCGAAGAGTTCGGTAGAGAAAGTGCTCGGTACTCGGTGTTGGAGGGCTGATCGGAGCTCGAAGTTTTCGGACGACTCAGAGTCGGACTGTGGGCGGGCATGGCAGGGAGAGTTTTCTTCCTTCTCCCGTCTGCGTGAGATGTGGGACTTCCAAGAGACTTTGAACTTTTTTTACTGTGCCATGGCCTGTTCTTCATCAAGTTATGGTATTGTTGCGCTGTTGTAACTATATGTTATAATTATGTGGTTTTTGTTAATTTTTCAGTCTTGGTCTGTCCTGTGTTTCTGTGACATCACACCGGAGGAATATTGTATCATTTCTTAATGCATGCATTACTAAATGACAATAAAAGAGGACTGCGTGTCCTCATAATCTAATAATCTAATCTAAATATTGGAACAGCCGCAGGATATTCTCTAGTTGGGGAAACAGCCTGAGGTCATGGTGCATATTGGCAGCAATGATATAGGCAGTAAAGGGGAAGAGGTCTTACACAGTGAGTATATTGAGTTAAGAAACAGGCTGAAGAGAAGGTCCTCCAAGGTAGTAATCTCCGGATTACGTCCTGTGCGACGGGCTAGTGCAGGTAGGAACGGGGTGATAGCACCGATGAATGAGTGGCTGAGGAGATGGTGCAGGGGACAGTGTTTGAAGCTCTTGGATCATTGGAACTTTTCCTGGGAAGGGGTGATCTTTACAAGAGGGATGGGTTGTACCTGAACTGGAAGGGAACCAATATTCTGGTCAGAAGGTTTGTTGATGCTACTTGGGAGAGCTTAAACTAGTTTTGCAGGGGTTGGGATCCAGAGCCCCAGGCCAGTGAGGGAGGGATTGGACCAGAGAGTAGATGTCAGGGAAAGAGTTGAAAGGCAAATTCAAAGTAACAGGTATGATGGGTCGGATAGATTGAAATGTGTAAATTTTAATGCTATGAGTATTATGGGTAAGGGTGGTGAACTTAGAACGTGGATCATTACATGAAATGGACTGCCTGGTCTGGTTGTAGAGGCAACTCATTATAGGCTTTTAAGAGATGTTTGGATAGGCACATGAATGTAAGGAAAATGGATGGATGTGGTCATGGTGTAGGCATGAGGGATTAGTGTTTGGGTGTTTTTGATTTGCTTTATAGCTGGCTTGGCACAATATTGTGTACCGAGTAGTCTGTTCCTGTGCTGTACTTTTCTATATTCTATGGAGGTTGATAGATTCTTGATTAGTAAGGGCATCAAAGGTTATGGGGATGGGATGGGCAGGAGAATGGTATTCAGAGGGATAATAAATCAGCATGGAATGGTAGAGCAGACCTGATGGGCAAATGGCCTAATTCTGCTCCTTTGTCTTGTGGTCAATACTGCTTTGGGTCAGTGGAAGACTGTTGTAGGTTTCACTGGAACAAAAAGCACAGGTCATGAGCAGGGAGCCAGCAACTCCATGGCTCAGATGATTTACACTAATAGTTAGCTGGATGTCCACATGCTTGGTCAAAGAGCACCATTCAGATGGAAAGAGACAGGTGGAGAGATTTTGGAAGAGAATTCCAGACTTAGGGCCTTGGCCTTTGAAGGTATCAGTTGTGGAGTTTTCAAAAGGATGTATTTAACTCAATCATACTATCATAGGTTCTGCATGAACTGGTAATTGTTTCACTTGTTTTTTTCACACCTTGTGCATTTGTCAGATAATCTGGATTAATTTGGAGAAAGTATGTTTTATTAACCACGCACCAAGAAAAAATATACTATTATATTGTATTTCTTTCACTTTTTGAATCAAATGTTATAGTTTCCAAATTTAAGGACGTTTGCACTGGAAAAATGAGCCTCATTCCAATTTATATGGTAAGAATTAGCATAATTTCAAAATAGAAGTTCACTGACCTGAAATGTTAGTTCTGTATTTCTCCGTAGATGCTGCATCACCTGCTGAACATTTCTATCCTTAATCACTTCTACTTCAGATTTCCAGCATCTGTATTTTTTTGCTTTTGTACTTTTTCTAAATAATACATCCTAACCCAAACCTCTAATTTACCATTGTGAATTATTTTATTTCTCTCACTATCTGTGTCTGGAGAAGACCGACAAAATGCTTAAGTTTCTGCTTTATTCCAGGGCACCTTGCCACCTTGGATATGCAACGTCCTGCAGTGTTAGTGCTCTCTTTATGTAGGACACATTGGTCGTGAAGACACAACTTCAATTACCATCAATTTGGACAGAAACATAACTCTAGGCCAGTGTGTCACCTCAGTATAGTGCATCAAATCCCTAATTTCATTTTCCTAATCAAAAACACACTTTACACAAATAATAGTAAATTATTTTATTTAACAATGTAATAGCCGCTTATCAGTACAGATAGAGAAGTCCAAATATTTCAGTCCTAAAGAGAACCTTGGTTACCTCTCCAGGCAGATAATGGGAATTGGTGGATATGTGACTTCACACAGGTAAATACAAAACAAGTAACAAAATAACATTAGATGTTTAATGAAGCAACATCGCACAAGGGGCTGTCCTAAACACATTCTAATGACTAACTGGGAGCACTCACTACAAATAAAATAAATTATTTCAAATAAAAACGGACCATACATTTTTACAATCTCCCAAACACAGGGATATTTTAGTCTGTGATTCAATTAAAATTACTATATTTTACACATCAAACTGCAATCACAGTGTTAAATCCCCCCCTCTTTTTTCTTTTTGCAATGAAACTTCAATTATAGCCCCTTTTACCAGGTGCTATATCACATGTTTTTTCACTTTGCGGACCTGTGAGGCAGTGACTGTGTAGCAATGTAGCTTCTTTCTAGCTTCATACCATCTGCTGCCCTCTCTGAAACTTTTGGAAGTGTCTTTTATAAATTGCAGTGGTGTTAAATATTTTATAGTGACTGCCGCAACCTATTGATCAGCTGATAAGATGCTCCGGAATTACAGTAAGATTGTTATTTGAATAAATGGTTACAAACAGTGTTGTTCTGTAGTCCAAACAGGTCATCCTGTAATCTCATTAGGCAGGGAGTCCTGCAGTGTCATAACTCATCACATATGATTTTCACTGATAGTATTTTTTCTGTTGTCAATTTGCAAAGAACTGGAACTTACAGTTCGACTGAAAACAGTGGCAATCATACTGGCTTTTGACCAGTTTTCCTGCTGATGCCACTTTGGGTAAATACAGTAGTGATAGTGGGCAGTCAGTGATGTAATCAACAGCTTCACTTGTTTTTAATGAAAGTTTGCTCACACAGTTGAACACAATAGATACTTGCAAACAAAATGAATGTGTGGTAAGCACCTTCCACAAACTTGCAACGAGTCACAAACACAATGCAGACTGAATCAGAAATGAACTGTTTGAGGAAGCCAGCGGGTCAGGGAACATCTGTGGGGGCAGAGGGATGGTTGAGGTTAAGCATCTAGACCCTGAATCAGGAGTGAGAGCATAGAGGGCAGACGTCTGGTATTAAAGATGAGAGGGAGGGGGGTGAGGCAGGAGCTGTTAGGTGAGGGGTAGTTGATGGTGAGCAGATGGAGCCAGATGAGGGTTGGTTGGAGTTGGTGACAAATAAGAGAGGTAAAAGAGGTAAAAACGGTAGATGGAAGCAGGCAGGGGGACTGGAGGATGGAAACAGAGTCTGGAAGGTGTTAAGTGAAGACACAAGCAGTTGAAGATGTTGGAATCTGATAATCAAGACAGGTGACCCATGGAACCAGATGACGGGCAACTGAACCAGTGGAGGAATGGGATAGGGGACCTGACCGAGTGGGGCAAGTTTGTAGGCGATGGGAAGATGAAACCAGGTGCAGAAAGGGAACAGAACTGGGTGGCTTGGGGTGGGTGGTATATCTGATTTGTCCCATTGAGGAAAGAATAGGTAGGCAGGAGTACTGCATTTGGCAGGTACTGTACATTAGACTCATGCAAAAGACTGTATTAATATTAATATTACACTATTCAGTCTTCAACTTGCTTGCAAATAAAATGGCTGTGCTGCCAATGGATTCAATGCCTTTGTATCGTGGTTTAGTCTGTTTGGAAAAGCAGACCACTGGAGGAGCTCAGTTACGGTGAACTTAATGCGTAGGTCATTGATCTAGCTGAACCAGGACAATCTGGGCCATTGGGTTTATCCAGTCATGAGCTAAAGCGTAAAAAATAGGAAGGTCACTGGATAGGACTGGAATTAGTTCAACTCAGTCAAAGTGGCAGCTGAAAAGCTTAAATGTCTTTAATACTTCCGGGAGAGTAGTGAAAACAGCCAGGTCTGATCACTATCCAATGATTTTGTGAGTGTGGACACTTGGCTGCTTCCACACTATTCCTAATTACAGCAGTTCATCATTTGCACCCACTTTCTGAGCTGAGTAATCTGCATCTTCAGGACAGGAAGGGAGTAAATGAGCACATGAAATATAAAATAGTAATTGACACCAGGTTCTGCATGGCTCATTGAATAAATTCACTTTATGGTCTGAAGCCATCTAACATGACCAGGAATAAAAATGATTGGAGAGAACATAAGCAAGAAATTAGGGGAACTGGCACAGTCGTAAAATAAATTTCTGGTCTGCGCTACAATAACAAGTAACAATATCTAGGAAATTGAGTAATACTCAGAGGAATCGCTGACTAACACAGACAAGGAAAATCACAGGGCCACGTATGGGGAAAAGTACAACTATTACTGGATGATACCTAACCCAACTGGTAATGTAAAGTTTTTAAGAAATAAACAATCTTTAAGACCGCTTAACTAATATTTTTCAATTCAAGCCCAACAACAACAGTGAGTAAAATACTGCTTTGCTGTAAATGTTTCCAGAAGCATTCCAAGCTTGTGCAATAAACCAGAACATGTATTCCTGCACAGCAAATTACACAAGAAACACATCTTAGCACAAAGTCTTTTAAGGCAACACTATTAAAATCAGAGCATGTTTCACACACCACAGTCTGGAATACATTTAGACTGTTTGCTCAAACTGCCTGCTTTAATCAAAGGGTTCCCGTCAGTAACTGGTGTCAGCACAGTGATTACATTAAAATGAAATACCTGTCGAGGACCAATTTGGCTCAGTTTATTTGAACAGTCACAGATTGCTTTGACCAACAGATCTAATGTTTCAGCTGTGAACATATTCACAGCTTTTGGGAAACCAGTTGACAAATAATGAATCACATCTTAATAATCAAGATGAATGGGGCTCAGAATCACAGTACAGAAGGAAATCGAAAACAACGTCTTCATAATCCAACCAGATCACAAGTCTTTGATAGGGCTCGCTTTAACCCTACCTGTTTTGGAAAAATGGCATGGATAGCAAGGTGAAGTCGTTCTGCCTGGATAATTCCCATTTCTCCATTGTAACCCGTCTCATAAAATAGCACTAGATAGATCCACCTTTCAGCAGGGGCTGACTTTGGATCCTGGCCCTTTGCAGCCCAGTGGCACTGCAGTGGCATTGAATCTAAATGACATTTGGCTTGGTGTCATCAAACATGTCAGCAGTCAGTCAGAGGCCAGAAATACTTATGTTGGCTTTTATTTGCACTATTAATCTTTTTTCTGATGTTCTCCGGCCTGTCCGCTCTATTGCTTCTCTTTGGCATCAACATAACAGGAAGAAAATGCTCACCTTGCTGCCCCTCATTCCCTTGGACCCACTAGTATCCCAGGGTTTTTGTCAGCTTTAGGTGGAGGGTGATGCTGTCACACCTCGATGAAATACTGTCTGATAAAAGGTGCCTAGGGATCAGTTTCTAAAGGGGTTCCATTGCCTCTTCTCAGTCCACTCACCATTCTCCAGTTAAAAATTAAGGTGACTATGCAAGTGTGAATGTGCTGTTGCCAGTTTTGAGTAAGAACCCCTTACATATCTTGTGTTAGAAATAGCCTTTATGCTTAGGCTTAAGAGATTCTGCAGATGCTGGAAATCTTGAGCAATACACACACACACACACACACACACACGCAACATGCTGGACGAACTCAGCAAGTCAGGCAACGTCTATAGAGAGGAATAAATAGCTGAGTTTTGGACTAAGATCCTTCATCAGGACGGGAAAAGAAGGTGACAGAAGATGGAATAAGAAAGTGGGTGAGGGGGCAGTAGCAGTACAAGCTGGCAGGTGATAGGTAAGACTAGTTGACGAGGAAAGTGGGTGGACGGGGGAGGGAATGTGAAGTAAGAAACTGAGAGGCGATTGTCTTCATGCTTTTTGAATAATTATTCCAATTCCATACCAGAAATGATTTTTTTTTTCAGAAGTGTCAGGATATAGAGATCTTACTGAACAAAAACACTGTGTTAGAAATTAAAATGTTCAAAACTGCTGCCAAATGTACTGAATCCGTCCTCAGTTCCTGACATTCACAATTGTGGCTTGTGGCATCTTAATTCCTAATTGTAATACTAATAAAAACATCACATCAGCTCACTTCATCAATCTGCATTGCCATAAATAATTTGCCCTGCCCACTTTTGTAGAGTACTGCGTCTGCACATTGCTAACATATCTTGAACAGCAGCTTGCATTCACATAAGTTCCCGATATTGGAATTTGCCTTGGGGCAACAGGTAAATGCATGCAGAGAGAGTGTTAGTTGCCGCAGTGGAAAGGAAAATTTTATAAAAGGTTTTTAAAGGAAGGATAAAAGGCTGTGAAGCAGCTTTAGAAGGGAATTTCAGAGAGGAGGAGGTGCAACAATTGAATAAATGGGCTTCTTGATGGTTCAATGATATTACAAATAGGACAGAAATTTGGTATAAGTTTTGGTACACTTTAGGTTGAAGTGCTCAGTTGAAGATGCTCATCCAAGTGAGGACGAATAAAGCCATGGAGGAAGATAAAGTGATGATTAGAATCTTTATAATGATATCCTGATGTTCAAAGATGCAGCGGTTTTGCGAAAATCATCTTATAGAATGCTGGATCCACTATGGTTGGTAAGGGCTGTAGGATACTACCTTATACTTATACAAAGGACTTGTATTGGCAGCCAATCTCATTGAATTTGTTAATCATTTGCAGCAAAAGGCATGGTTCCCCTCTGTGGATGAGATAACTCAAGCATTCAAAATTAAACCTAATTCATGTCTCCAATGTTAAATTGTAAGGTGACTCTGGGATAATTTTGGTGATTGGGAAAAATTAGTACATTGTGTATCAAGTGGACAAGATTTCAAAGAGTTTAGGCTCCCATTTATGAGAATGATAAGGGCATAAGACATAGGATCAAAATTAGACCATTTGGCCCATTGTGTCTGCTCCATCATTCCATTATCGCTGATTTATTATCCCTCTCAACCCCTTTCTCCTGGCTTCTCCCTGTAACCTTTGATGCCCTTACTAATCAAGAACCCATCAATCTTCACTTTAAATATATCCAATGACTTGAAGGCCAAGTATAGGGAATTCCCCCACTGAAGAACTAACTTCTCCATATCCACTTGACCTAGTCCTTCCAATATTCGATAGATTTCAATGAGATTACCTCACTCCTCATTCTTCTAAACTCCGCTGAGTACTGGTCCAAAGCTATCAAACACTCCTCATAAGTTAACTCTTTCTTTCCCAGGATGAAGAAAGTGGTCATTCTGCTGAATTAAAAATAGCACAGTTACAAATGGAACACAGGGATGTGATAATGACTAAGCCCCATTAAATTAGGTAAAAAAAGATAATTGTTCCCCATTACAGTATTTTCCGTAATACTCCTGTCATCCTCTCCTGCTCTTCACACTTCCTTTACACTGGATTTTTCCTCCATTCCATTACACATTAGTGTGTTTGTATGATGAAGGATTTCCTCTTGTTCTACAAGTTTAGCCATTCTATCTCATTCCAATATGCTCCTTCACTAGTCTATCATTTCCTGAGACACAATGGGAGAATTCTGTGGCTCAGAGCATCCCCAGGTGAGAGATGGACAGAGGTTCTGATATATCCCTTTCCGAATTATTACCTCAGCCCACTGTGACAACAATGACATAGAAATAACTTTGGGATTGGTAACCACATCCATACAACTCAAACAATAACAACATGACAACTGCTTTGTTGCATCTGAAGGCTGAAAATTACTTTTTCATTAGTACAGACACCAACTATTATAGAATGTTTCTTGGTTAAGAGCACAGGAACATTAGGGGGAACAAAGGAACGAGGAACAGGAGGAGGCCATTCAGGCCTTTGAATATGCTCATTACTTTGTCTATTTTTGGGATCTGTCTACAGATACTGTGGAGCTAGGATCCATTGTAGCCATCAAGAAGGAATTGCATAAAAATATGATGAAGAAAATTTGCAAAGTTAAGAGAAAAAAGCTATTGGCTGGAACTTGTGAAGTGCTTGAGTAGACACCTGACAAGGAGATGATGGGTGGAATGCCTACTTCTCTGCTACAACTATTCCCTGATTCTCTAGCTCTAAAATTTCCCCTTTTCCTCGATATCCTAAAATCTATCACACTATTTATGAAAATGCTCAAAACCCCAGAGGAAGATTATTTCTTTGTTTCACAACCCTCTGCATGAAGAAATTTCTCCTCCTGTTAGTGATATATTGACAATGTCTGGTTCTGAAACTTTTCCATTCTTACCACCTTAAAGTAATATCTTAGCAACATTTGATCAGCCAAGCTTCTTGAATTTCATATGTTTTCAGAACAAATCACCAGTCAGATTTCTGTATTTTGGGAAATATGACCTAGTTTGTAAGATTTCTTCTCAAAGACTAATCTAATGAATTTATGTTAGACTCCCAGAAAGACAAATGTAACCTTGCTCTTAACCTTGGAATGAAATGTATGTTGTAGTTCATTTACAGTATAGTCTCAATCAGACTCCATGATTTTAAACTCATATTCTTTTGTAATAAAAGTAACGTATCGTATGGTGTGTCTGCATTTTAACTTTCTTAGGAACCAGGTGTATCTGAATGTTAATATTACCCAGTCTCCATCTTTTTTAATAAAGGATTCTGACGTTTCCTGTTTGAAGTGGTTTGCTTTTGACACATGCTTTTCCACTCAGTTAACCTAAGTTCCTTTTCCTTTCCATCTACTTTTGCATTGTCATCAGAGTAAGTCACTTTAAATTTAGCCTCCTCATCCAAGTTGCTGAAAGTAGCTGAGGTAAACACACAGATCCTTGCAGCACATCAGAGGCTTCACACTGGAAACTGTTTATGCTTCCTGCCTGTTAACCAATATTCAGTCCACACTGTATATTACCTTCAAATCCATGAGACCTAGTTCTTTTGCAAGAACCTCTTACATGGCACACTATTCAAAGCTCTTTGAAAATCGAAACACATCACATTCACTAATTCCCCTTTATTACCCCTCAAATACAATTTACTTTTCACATTGACCCTGAAATCACCTTATGATTGTGGTGTCCTGTTACTCTACCTCTGATAATGAAGTTGACTATTCTCCTGATAACTGACTTTACACTTACTGGACTTACAATCTGTACATTTATTCCAAAATGTAGGGAACCCTAGAACGAATATCTTGGGCCAAAAGTTTGGTGAAGTGGTGAGTTGAAGGGCCTACCTCTGTGCTGTACAACTTTACACATCTACCCATCTCGTCCAATGCCTGATGATACTGGCCATCAGTTGCAGGGAACTCTTTGTTTTTAACTTATTCATTTCTTTAGTACTACTTTAATAATTATTTTTCTCATCTCCTGACTTGTAGATTTGATTTTCCAAGATTCTTGGATTAGACTCCTACTGTGAAGGCAAACATTAAAATTTTGATTAATGTTTATGGTACTTCTCTATTCCCCAATATATCTCTTGCCGGGGATGTTGTTTCTTTTCACCAATCTCCTTAAGATTTAATGCAAAGTAGCATGAGGAAGAAATAGATAAAGTTTGTCAGCTAGGTTAATAGAAGTAGACTTATTCAGAATTCTTTTCGTGGTGTAATGGGAGTGTTACTGCATCAGCAACATGGGCTTTGATTGAAGAATTCATATACTGGAGAGATGGGCTTCAATACACCATTTACTAGAGGGCTGACAGTTTAATTACAACATTAAGGCTCTTAGAGACATGGGTTTTATGGCAAAGGTGAACAAGGTCAAAGTAATCATGGTTAATGTACTGTGGGATACAAAGTACCACAATTAAAGGAAAATGGCACTTCTTCAGTCCAATGACATTCTCAGAGGACATGTTTAAAGTAAGTAAACACTTCGCATATATATCACTTTACTTATCTCTTGACTGCACTGAAATATGTGCAAAGAACCCATCAAGGGACTTTAAACTTAGTGTTTGCCTGGTTTAGTGAAAAATGGGAGGTTTGGTTTGAAATCTGTCAGCTCTGATGTTAACTGACCATACTGATCCTGACAATATCACTGTCATTTCAAACTGATATTATTGGCTCACATTGAAAGCTTATGCTAGTAATTTTCTGATGAATATCCAGATATGAAGTTAAATGCTAATATGTGAAATGTGTGCATAAGGAAATGGAGGAAAGCAGGTTTCTACTGTACAACTCCATAGAGTTGGAAAAGTTGCTTTATGGGATAATTCTCCAGTCAATAGATGTAATTAAAAGTTAATCTATGGATGAACCTTGAATTGAAAACCATGTTAAAGAAGAAATTTGATCAAGAAATAGGAAGAGGTTATTGAGATGCCTTGTATACTTTCTCTAACCAGCCTTCTGAAACTTGAGAGTTATCCTCTTCTATTTGTATGATGTAGTAATACCCTTTGAATCCCATTTCTCAAATTTGGTCCCAGGTAGTTCAATGGGACAGGGTTTCAAAAGAGAAATTCAGTTCACATACATTACTACACTGCATGTCAACGCAAACAGTGGAGGACAAATTTCTACATCCTAGGTTTTACTTCCACAAAGGGAGATCCCAAAACCTATTGTGAATACATTTCATTCACTTGTAGAATGCATTTCATATTATCTAAAACAGCAAACTAACAAGAAAATCAGTATTTTGACCAAAAACCAGTATGATAATGGTATAAGATTATATTAATACTATACAGTATATTTATTCTTTATAAACTAGCCACATCATACTAATTTTGACCATCTTTCTTTACAATTATGATGTTGTCAACACAGTAGAGTCTGCAAGTGCTCCTATGGTTAATGTAACTGCATCACGATCTGTGAGGGAGTCTGGCTGGTGAAAGAGGGGAGTTATCTCTTTCTGAGCTGGGCTGCTCTTCTTCTGGCCTTGGCACAAGATGCACAGCATGCTGTTTTGTAGTACGTATAGACACAGAGTCTGGCTTGAACCACGACATTACAGTTGAAGTACATGTCCCTGCACTTCTCATCTGCGATGATAAAAGAGGAGGAAATAAGACAGAAGTAGATCTGTAAATTCAACAGCTCAAATATATCATCACTTGCTGTTTTGGGGAATACGTCACATTTCCAGCAAGTTTACAACAAATTGTGAGGTGCTTGCAAGCACCCTGATCATACTAACAGGTCTTCAGGTTCCCCCCAGGTTACAAATGCCTTTCTGTCATTCAGCCTGTACATAAGCTGCTGTGGGGCTGCAGGCATCTTCTGCATGGTTCATAGCCACATTTCTGACTTGTGAACTGTTTGGTTTCGCAGGAACAGGACGTGCCATACCCTGGGGAGAACCTGTACAACTTATATAGAAGTTTTCACAGGGATAACATGTTCTGTTGAGCATCAGCCGGACATTCTAGTTTTATTATACTTACACTCAGGAATACATATCTCAAACGTGTCCCGGTATTACTTAAATAGCTCAATAGAATGAGCAGAAACATAAGAATTAAAAGATGATATCTCATTAGTAGGTCAGCTATGACAGAGTAATTAATTATGAAGGAAGATGATGCTCAAGAGAATTCAGGGGATGATTTTTAATTTTAATTTCAATAAACAGCTGGTGGGAAATCAGCTGAAAACCAGTTCAATGGTGAGGCAAATATCAATCCCATGCATATTTTTTCAGCACTACACTACCAATGACATGCATGAGCAACAATAAGTGGCATCACATTTTAAAGCACAAAATTCACTACTGAAGCTTCCATGGGCAGAACTAAGTGCTCACCTATTTTCTTCAGAATGTGAAGTCATACATTTTTTCTCATCTCTTCACCATGCAGAGAGGTGGTTTTCATTTTAGTTGTTTTTTTACGGCATTTAATGTATCAACTGGAGGAAGTGAGGGATGATTCTCTGTGGCTACTTTTTATGAAGCTACGCTCAACCACAATATCCATACCTCTGAATACCACTTCTATGATGGGCATTCTTATGGACCTCAGGGATCACTGGGGCAACCTTCTCACAAAAAACTTACAATTTGCAAATGAAGGTATTCATAGGTTAAGTACTGTGAATTTACTAAGAAACACAGAGTAAGCATACAATTAATGTGATATTAAATGTTGCAATATGTAATTTGTCTGCAGCTGTTCTTTCTATGGATAAAGTATTCCTTGTCACGTTCAACGTAAAAACGGAGTTTACTGTCGTATGCACAACTGCATAGGTGCAATGAAAAGCTTATTTACAGCATAGCATCAAACAAGCAATATTTACAAGAAAACCATTAACTCAATTTTTATAAGAAAGAGTGCAATTAAAACAAAAAAAATCCTTTTTGTGCAAAGAGATTAAATTGGTCATGGTGCTGCTTTCTTGAACAATGGAACAACATTTGTTACCTTCCAATCCTCTGGTACCTCTCCTGTGGCCAGGGAGGACATAAAACTTATCATCAATGCTCCAGCAATCTCTTACCTCACTTCATGTAGCAACCAGGGATATATCCCATCCTGATTTTAAATTGATTAAGATCCCTCTCCTTGGTGAACATTGAAGCAAAATATTCATTAAGGATCTCCACTTCCTCCTTTGCCTTCATGCACACATTCCCCGAGTGGTCCTATCCTTGGTCGAGTTATCATCCTGTTCCTCATGTATGTGGAGAATGTCTTGGGCTTTTCCTTAAACCAACTCACCAAAGCTTTCTCATGTTCCCTTTTAGCTTTCCTAACTCCATCTTTAAATTTCTTTCTGACTACCCTATAATTCTCAAGAGCCCTGCCTCAGTTTTGCTTCCTAAATCTTACCATCCTTTCTCTGCCTAAGTGGGACAAACCTATCCAGAACCCCATGCAAGTGGTCCCTAAACAATTCCTACATTTCTGCTGTGTATTTCCATGAGAACAAATATTCCCAATTTATGCTCCCGAGTTCCTGTTTAATACCATTATAATTAGCCCTCCACCAATTAAATAATTCCCCATATCATGTGCTCCTATCCTTGCCCATAGCCATACTAAAGGTTAGGGAGTTGTGGTCACTGTCTCTGAAATGCTAGCCCACCTAGTAATCTGTCATCTGATCTTGGTCTTTACTTCGCAAAACCTAGTTGCACCTCCCTGATGATTACAGCTTGCTGCCTTCTTTCATGTTGGTGTCAAGGTTCAATTTGGAACAAATGGTTTAATTGGTGGCATCTTCTTGTTGCTATAGAAAGCTTGATCTTCCTCTCTCTCTCTCTCTGCTTATTCCAGCTAAAAGTTGAAGCTTCCACAGCATTGCAGCTGTTGGAAGTATTGTTCTGGGTCAGCAGATCATTTGGGCTGGGCATTGACATATTTTTAAAAGCCAAGAGACTGAGGTATGTGTCCATATGTGCTTCTTTTCCCTTTCTCAGAAGTGATTTGGCTTCTTTTACAGCTTTCTCTGTCTGGATTGTGGGTAGTGTGTGAATGACACTCTACAAGTCAATTAATTCTCACTTGGCTACAAACTTCGAAAAGTCACCTGCAGAAAATTGTGCGCCATGTCTGCTGCATTGTCGTCTGAAATATTACATAAGGCAAAGCTGGCAAACTGAATTATAGCTGTAGAGATGGTCGAATGAAAGTATTGACACTAAGAATGTACAAAGGTTTTGCACTGTGTAATTTTGTGTATATATATTATTATGAATAAAGGTTATTTTTAAAATAAAAATTGTGGTTTAATCAGATGGTCATTTTCCAGTGCGTTTCAAAAATAATTGACAGGTGGATTTTAGCCTTAATTGTGAAGAAATTGGCCTCACCCAAGGTCTATTCATCCCCTTCAGCTGGACTTTCTCCACACATATGCACACGTCACAATTTTGTGAAGAGTCTCTGATTTCTGTATTTGTTCCTGGCAATATATTTTTTTTCACAAGTTTTCCTCAAGTTGCCATTCTCTCCTATTTCTCTCCTTTAAGTCTTTGGGACCACTACTCTCTTGCCACTGAGAAAGTAGAGTTCATCTGGAATGCAGAATTAAGGGGCCTTGCTCTTGTTGCTTTCTGGCCATCGCTCAGAACAATTGAAGACGGTTTTTGCAGCAATGTACTAAACGATGTGCCTTGCTGTGGCTCCTCCATAAGCAGTTAGTTCTGCAATAGCTGGCTCCTTCAGCACATTCGCTGTCTCTGATTCCACGAGCCTGCAATCTGTCTTTTGTGCAAGAAGATTTGGATGACATGGGTGTCTATGATGTACATCTGGATAGTGAGATAATCTGCATCATATATCTTTGAAGCTTACAGGAGATTCATTACACTCACTTAAAGATCCGCGATGAGTACATATCTCCCATATGTGTCCTGGTACAATCTTTCAAGCCTAAATATGGCAGCTAAAAGCTACTTTACAATTTGTGTTATTATACCTCAGTATCTGTCAGGGATCCACCTGCATGAGCTTTTGTTTGGCCATCTTCCATGGTTATTGCTCTTATGAACTTGTCTGAGGTATCTGTGAACGAGGTCAGATTTTCCTTTGGTTTTCAAACATATTTCTACCTGTACTGTGACTTTTTATTTGATTCACTGGAATTCTTGCTCATGAATTTTCTTCTACTATCTCCCAAAAAAGTGTTAAAAGTGATCAGAAATCAATTCTCCCTGTCAATCTCCACATGCCAACATCCATTTTGGATATCCAGTCCTGATGGTTTTTGCTTCGCTCACATCTGTCATAATATCTTATTTTATATTTACTTTATTTCATTGAGATATTGCGTAGAATAGGCCCCTCTGGCCCTTTGAGTGGCGCAGACCAGCAACCCCTGATTTAACTCCAGCCTAATCACAGGACAATTTACAATGATCAACTAACCTACTAACTGGTAAATCTTTGGACTGTGGGAGGGAACTGGAGCACCCAGAGGCAACCCATGTGGTCACGGGAGAATGTACAAACTCCTTATGGAGAGTATTGGAAATTGAACCCAGGCTGCTGGTTATTACACTATTGTGCCTTTAATAGATAATCATTCTTCTTCAGTGCCTAATTCAAATCACTCGAATCTGAAGAGACGATCAACCTGCTTGGTTTATCCATCCACACCAAAACCTAAAGCGTAGAATGTGTACTGGTACCCATAAAATCACTGCAAGATTACAGTACAGAACAAGGCCATAATAAAGAAGTCAACCATTAAGCTTATTAGGATCTTAGTGGCTTAATGCACCCCAGCTAGTCCCAGTGTTTCCTCAAGTCATTTCCATTCTTTTGCACGTTACTTCCATGTTCTGTGGTTCTTGACCAACTACAAATGGGAAGTTATACATCCCACAACCTCTTTTCCAAGGAGAACAGTTCCTAATGCAACTGAAGAGCCACATCCCTGGAGGCAGTTTCATAAATCTCTTCTGCAATCACAGTCAGGGTTTCGCACCTTTCACAAGCCTGGAATGAGGTCATCTTCCACCTTGGAACAACTTCAGGAAGCGCCTGAAGTCACAACAGTTGCACTACCATGAGATGGTGGCAGATGGTGCTAATTCTCTTACAAAAAGCAGATTCTACTACTTTTGGCTTGAGTATTACTGCCGCTCCCTCCTCTGCCCAGCAAGGTCCATGGAACAGAGAACAAGCTTTGCTATGCAATCTGAGCTGAATTTACAAGTCCACTGGGGGATGTGATTGAGGCCATGGTGTAGGTGGGTATGAATCTAATTACAGGTTCAATTACACTTACAGATGGC
The DNA here is from genome assembly GCF_030028105.1 of Mobula birostris. Lineage (NCBI taxonomy): Eukaryota > Metazoa > Chordata > Chondrichthyes > Myliobatiformes > Myliobatidae > Mobula > Mobula birostris. Next base: position 157,902,062 of record NC_092373.1, read on the forward strand.
TCCAAAATTACATTATCCAATCTAGTTGAAACGACTTGAATGTGACTGCCAACACTTGCTTTACTGTTCTTGATGCAGTTGAGGGGGCAGTCAATGCTTTCTGCCAGTTACATGAACCTGACCCTCAGACATCATCCGACAGAGGTTTTCAGTCAAGTTCATATTTAAAAAGGCGCCAGGCGGGTGAAATTGCACCACCACATCACATGTGAGCCAAGCAGCCTGGAATAAACTGAGCTAACTGATTTTACAGCCAATGGTTCAAACTGGAGTCCTGCAGACCTCCCACATCTACTTGTGAATGGTGATGGACCATGTTGTGTCTGTGCACAACTACATATCAATTAAATAATAGCACACATGTGGGAGATGCCTTTAATTAGTGTATTCACATTGCAGAGAGAGGGAGGGAGAGCATTGTGCATGGGTGAACAACAGCACATTTGCAGACAACAGATCAATACGTACTGCTGGGGGGTGGGGGGGGGTTAATGCTCTAAAAGAAATTGATCCATACATTACAGACAAAGAAACAAAGAGAGGAGAGGAGCCTCTAAAAGCATCCCTATCCTTAATGATGACTGAAGCATTCAAGGGTCAAGTGAAGGAATCATCTTGGCTTCCTCCAGAAATGACCACCATCACAGAAGGCAGTCCTCAGGCAATTCAGTTCACCCCTTGTGCTATCATGAAGTAACTAACAACATTTGATTTGGTAAAGGTTATACAACCAGATAATTTCCTGGATGTAGTACCTACTGAATGCTATGCTCCATATCTAACCGCACATCTAAACAAGCTCCTCCATTGTGGTTATTGGCAACCACCTACTAACAAGGAAAATTGCTGACGTAACTCACAAACACCAGAAATTCTGCAGGTGCTGGAAATCCAAAGCAACACATACAAAACACTGGAGGAACTCAGCAGGTCAGGCAGTGTCAATGGAAAAGAGTAAACAGTTGTTGTTTCGGGCCAAGACCCTTCATCAGGATTCATGAAATGGTAGCCTGGTGCTCCTTACTGGGGTCCTGTTCAAGGGGTGAGTAACAGGAGGTGTCTGAGAGTTGCCCTCTGGCCTGAGTAAGGTAGAGGTCAGTCCTCCAGATTACTACAACAACCCTCACCCTCCCTTACCTGCAGGTTTGATGGTGAGGTTGAGATTAGTGCAGAGAGAGTGGAGAGCAGCCTGTTCAAATCAAGTGGGTTTTGAATTGGAGAGAGAAGTGTTAATGTCAAGATGGTTGATGTCTTGTCGGCAGTTACTGATAAAAAGATCCAGAGGAGACAGAAGACCAGAGCTGGGTGTCCAAGAAGAGGAGGAGGGTTGAAGGTGGGAGCAGGTATCATGTGTGGGCTGGGGAGTCCTTGCCAAAGAAGCAGGCACGTAGATGGAGGTGATGGAAGAAGAGCTCAGTGTCATAGCGGAGGTGGAACTCACTGAGATGTGGGTGCAGGGGGAGGTATGTCCTATTCGCAGAAGGCAGGATAAATCCAATCTGACTAATTGTTAATCATCACTAAAACAATGGAAGCGGTCATTGACACTGCTATCAAGTAACACCTACTCACCAAGGTTAGGTTAATTTTTTTTCCCAGGTGTGATTGAGCCCAGACCTCCTGAACCAAATAAGTGATTTGATAGGGACTGCTCCTTACATCAAGCCAATATTAGCCAAATGTGGCATCAGGGAACCCTGATAAAAATGAAGTCCAAGGAAAAATATTCCACTAGTTGGATGATATGATGGTTGGGAATTTTATTATCTTAACACTATTGTAATGCCCTGGTTCACATCTTCACTGTTATGCTGTAGGTATTTCATTTAGCAGTTCTGTAAGAGCAGACTGTTCTACTCTCAGCCTGTTTGGGTTATTTTTGAAGATAAGGAATGATGAGGAGTGTATGCTATCCAATTAGGATGGTGGAACTGGAGGGATGATTTTTGGTGAGGGGCACTAAGGTTGGTCTTGGAGCTTTAGTTCAGTGGGAGATGAAGAGAGGAGACACTGGGGAGAACTGGTCATAGGATACGACCTGGTGGGAGACCTGTTTATTCGAGATGGAATGCGAGCGATGTTTGGAAGTTGGCGTGTGCTTTCACGCAGACCAAGGGCCCAGCACGTAAGTGACACAGAAGTTCATGATGAGCTCCAACTTGTGCACATTTGACTGTTTAATTATAATGGGCCCTTTTGATTTTTTCTTTCTTTTCTTTACTGGCCGTTTAGTTAGGTAAGTTTCATAAATATAATTCCTTTAGTCATACGCAGTGTGCTGTCTGTTATTTCTTGGCACTGAGTTGTAACAGGGTAGCAAATGACACAGTAACCACACAAGCCAGGGTTTGGGGATGGGAGAGCCATCTCAATCTCACGGGTTTAGCAGGACCGCAGTGTGTCTTCCCTGGACTTGCACAGCCAAGGAAACCAGTGGGGTTTCACTATGATAATATTGTGCAATATTTCAGGTGGTGTCTTAAGTTCAACCATCTTTAGCTGCTGCATCAATTACCTTCCTTCCATCCAAAATTTGTTTGTTGATGTTTGCACAACCTTCAATTCCAGTTGCAACCCTTCAGCAAATGCAGTTACCCACAATGGGCAAAATTCCCATCACACAGCATCATCCTGCCTTGGAAATATATTGTTAATTCTTCATCATTCCTGGGCCTACACCCTGGACTTCTCTCTCCAAAAGGACTGCAGCCATTCCAGAAGGTGGCTCACCAAGCACAAGCCCATATTGAACAGAATGGTATCATCAAATGTACAACTAACCCCAAATATCAAAGCAAACTTAGTTGCCTGCCGTTACAATTAACCGTGCTTTCATGGTCAGTGGGACAATGGGCATATGCAAATGAAGGGCGGGAGAGAATAAGTGGTTTGTACGCATTTGTAAGCAGTTGCTACAAATGTTTGTACGTCAATAATGCAAGGACCCATAACTCAGAGGTAGAATTGCCAAGAAGGAAGGTCTGAAGCTTTGTTTAAGATTTCTTTGCAAAAGACTTGAATGAATCTGTTAGGTGCCCATTAATCTAAATGGTAAACAGAATCCAGCAGTTAGTACTTATAAAGGTAACTTCTTGTGTTCAGACATAGACAAGTTTGTGTGGTCAAATTTAAATCTCCAAAGCATATATTTAAAAAAAAGATACCTGGAGACATGCCCAGCAATTCCTTGTTTTTAAATTACTAAATAATTAGAAAATACATTGTAATTTAAGGTTTGCATTTGGCATCAATGTCATAGAAAAAACACCATTCTTGATTTGACATCTGAACGAAAATGATCAACTTCAGAATTTTTCTTCCCAATACGAAAGAGAAAACACTCTTATGATCATGAATGTTGTTTGTGATTGTTGGTGTTCTATTCAGTTTGATCATGAAATACCGTGTAAGTGTTTCCAATCTACCACGAGAATCTGAGCACCCATCAGTGTAACTCCTGTGGAAGTAGGTGCACAAGGCTTTTGCATTTTCTTTGAAGCTCCATTTATGGCAGGAGATTGCTGAGGGACTTCAGGGTCTTTTTCACGTATCTGAGAAAGGTGGGAACTCCACAAGGAATTAGAGAAAATGACCAATGATTGGTATCAAAGCAGTTAGATGCAATCCTTTCCAGCAAAAATAAAATGGCCAATCTAACACCTCACACATGCTAATGAGGTACCACACGACAGCAGGTGGATTATTTTCTTTGTAAATAAAAATGTTGAGCTCGTTAACAAGAGGGCCAGTTTCCAACTGTGGATCAAAGTAACCTGACCAAATCTCTCGAAAGTGAAGTAAAAATAGCCTTCACACTTCCAAGCTCCAGGAAGGGTGGAATGAAGAGCTGTATTATTTATTTTTTGCATGGCTTGCTTTGAAAGGCCTTCTTGGAACTCATGCCAATTCTTAGCTGTGGAGAACTCTGTTGAGCTGACGGGTGTGCAATCTTGAGATAGTGTTGGATATAACCTTTTGAAGTGAGGAATGTTGGCCAATAATTGGCCTGATCCTGATGACCAGAATTTAGGGCAGTTGTTTAAACAGGGTGGAGCCCCTTTCAGAATTGGAATCTGCTGCAAATTCTCACCCTCAGCTGCCAATCTATCTATTTTCCATCATCACAGCTGTCAGATTTTGAAGCCAGGAGAGCCTGCCCCTGTTCTTCCACATATTTATTATACTCCAAGCCAAGTCTAGATAGCAATCTCATCTCCAGTTTCTATTGTTTGAAAGCCAGCCTTCCTCATATTTCAAATTGTTAACCTCAATATTTTCAATGGCAGTGTTCTTCAGAAACACTGTAAGCTACATGTGGTTTTAAACAAATGACACAACATTTTTTTGTATCGCAGATGTCTGCAAACTGACCCACTTGTGCTAATGCAGCTTCTTCTTTCATATGTATCAGACGGTTGAGGGAGGTTTGTATTTTTGACACTGGTGGAACTGAAGACAAAATGACAGGGGGAATAATGAATGCCCGATATATGTTTTTTAGCATCTTTGAAAATGCAAATCTACCTTGTTCTCTTCACAACATAGTAAGTTCTTAGCCAATATTACACGTGAAGGCATTTTTAAAGAGAAAATGGAGTTAATTTTCAGCAGGCTTCTCTAATCATGACTCACCGCACTGCTGCATGTGTTACCATATTCTTCAAGAACCATTTCCATAAGATAAAATGTAATGAGAAGGAAATAACACAGATGTGTATCATTAGCCCTGATCGAGTGAATTAATTTGCCAGCCGATAACTGGCTGCTTGCTTCTATCACTTCTTTTTGTGCACGAGGATAGATAGTGGACAGACGTTGCACAGTTGAGTTTGCAGATTAGATTGGAGCCTTTCTTTGTCACTGCATTTTACTCTAATGCTGAATCTAACCTGGAATTTGCCACAATTAAATCTAAAACAGAATTAAAGTGTTTTACACCCAGAAAGATGCACTAAAAGGGACCTGCATATTTTCCAATAGGGCTGGGTTCTATTGACTACAGTCTCTGACATCTTGCTATGCAACAATCTTAAAAGGACACACTCCCCATGGGAACTGGACAACAGCAACATACACTCTGGCTGTGATGGAGGAGAGACAGGCTGTAGGGGAGAGGGAGAGGAGTTCCGAATTCATTTAATGGGACAATTCAATCTACAGTATGTATTTGTCCAAATATATTTTATTTAGTATCATAAATGTCCCCAGATCTCCCACCTCCTCTGGTAGCTTGTTCCACATATCCCGCCAGCCTCTATGTGGAAAAGTTTGCCCTCAGAGACCCTTTAAGTCTTCCCCTCTCACCTTATACCTATGCCCTCCAATTTTAGATTCCCTTACTCTGGGAAAAAGACTGTGACTATCGACCTTACCTGTGCAATGCATTATTTTATAAATCTCTATAGCATCACCCCACAGCCTTCTTCATCCCAGGGGAAATACTCCCAGCCTACCCAATCTCTCAGACTCTCTAGTTACAGCAGCGTCCCTCTGAATCGCTATTGCACCACGTCTAGCTTGATCACCTCATTGCCTTTGCCACTTTCACCGAGAAGCAGTCACAAACACAACTTATTCCAGGTAAAATCAAAACTGGACATTGTGTGTAGGTATATATTCTATGTAAACATTTCTTAGTATATGGAACAGTAACTTCACTGACAAAAACACAAAAAGTGTATTTTAACATATCAAGGTACATAAATGATCTTATAAAGATTATGGACCCTGTGGACAACTTTAAACTGCAAAAGACAATGATGAGCACATAAGGAAATTGAATTGACTGACTTAAGAATTGAATCCCAAACCTCGTCGGGCAAAGAAAAACCTAAGTCATGCTCCCAAGCAGTTTTAATTTTATCAGAAGGGGCTCGTCTGAGATTCATAAATCTGACACGAATAGTAGAAATTAAACCTCTACCCAAGGGGTTCATTTGAAGAAACAAGTCTACAACATTTTTATCAGGTTGTTCAGGAAAATGTGGTATTAAGGGGCTAATGAAATGTTTAATCTGAAGATATCTAAAAAAATGAGTATTCAGTAAATTAAACTTTGTAGACAACTGTTCAAAAATAGCAAACCGATTGTCTATAAAAAGATCTTCAAAACGCCTGATACCTCTCCTACACCAGTCTTGGAATGTGGAATCCTGCATAGAAGGTTGAAATAAATGGTTGTGTAGAATAGGACTAGAAAGGGAAAAACTATAAAGGCCATGATATTTTCTAAATTGGCCCATATTCTCAGAGTATGCCTGATTACAGGATTAATAATAAATTTTGGCAAGTGGCAAGGAAATATAAATCCAAGTAAAGCTGGAATAGATAATTTCTTATAATCATTCAATTCCATTGCCACTCATGTTGGACAAACAGACTGATTATAAAAGTAGGACCAAAAGATAATATTGTGAATATTGGCTGCCGAATAATATGAACGAAAATTAGGCAACACCAAGCCACCTTCTCTTTTAGGCTTTTGAAGATGAGCTTTATTAAGCTGAAGCTGTTTACCCTTCCATAGGTATGATGAGATAATAGAATCTAAAGAATCAAAAAAAACTTTAGGAATAAATATAGGTAAAGATTGAAATAAGTATAAAAATTTAGGAAGAATATACATTTTAATTACATTAATTCGCCCAATTAAAGACATAGACAGAGGTTACCACTGTGCTATGTGTACTGTGCACTGTTTTGTAAAATTTAAAAGATTATTGAAATTCTCATCAAAAAGGTGATTATAATTCCTTGTTACTATAATACCAAGATAAGTAAAACAATTGTTTACTACTTTAAAAGGGAGATTTTGAAATTCTAATGCTTGTGCTTCCTTATTTATCGGAAAAAGTTCACTCTTATGTAGATTAAGTTTGTATCCAGATAACAGATTAAATTTATTAAGAAGTGAAAACATCAAAGGTGAGGAGGTGATTGGGTTTGATATAAAAAGTAACAAATCATCGGTGTATAGAGAGACTTTATGCTCAAGACTGCCCCTCCAGATCTCAGTCAATTCAGTACAACTGCAAAACGCAATTGCCAATGGCTCGATAGCCAGATCAAATAGCAGAGGACTTAAAGGGCATCCTTGCCAGGTGACATGTTTAAGGTCAAATGGTGTCTAAAACCAAATTGGCGAAGTTCTATCCTGATAATCGTCCCCGGTGTGACAAATGCAAAGGAGGTGAGCCTTCCCTTATTTATATGTATTGGGCCTGTCCTACTTTGGAAAAAATTTGGAAAGATGTTTTTTTAACTTTATCTTCTATATTAAATTGTCATTTGGATCTGATCCTTTGATCGCTCTTTTCGGTATTTCTCGAGACTCTGACAAGCATTTGATCCCGGCACAACGACGAACATTGTCTTTTGCCTCTCTTTTAGCTAGACGTGCAATACTCCTTAAGTGGAGAGATGTAGTTCCCCCAACCCATGTTCAATGGCTTAGGGATATTATGTTTTGTTTAGATTTTGAAATGATTTACTATTCACTTTTTAATTCGGACATAAAGTTCCAAAAGGCATGGGGACCTTTTCTTGAATATTTTCATAATTCTCACCTAGATTGACAGGTGTATTTTTTTTTCTTCCCTTGAAAGTCAGATCCTGCATTTCCAGCTTTCTTTGATTCTTTGATTAAGTAACAGGCTGCTTTTTAAAAATTATTATTCATTTCTCTCTTTACTACAATATATAGTTCTGGGGTGATAAAAGTTTATCTCAAATGTCCTTTCAAAATATTTATACTTATAATGGTTGGCTTGGAGTTGGATAGTGGGTGGGTTGGGTGCTTTCCTTTCTAATTTTTCATTTTTAATATGGGTGACTTGCTCATTTGTTAAGATATGTATTATTGCTATTTTTGTTTGTATTGCAATGATCCTTCTATTTATACTATTGATTTTTTCTTCTACGCTGTAGTTTGTAGAAAATCATAAATAAAATATTAAATAAAATAAAGATTATGGATATTATTGTAGTCAGTGCACTTATACTGTACCTATCTCTGGTATGCACGGGTCGGTGTTGCAAATTTCTCTGTCGACTGGCATTTGGAAGGAATCGCAATTGTTGCTTTGTGTCATGTCATCTGCGAGGCATCGAACCTCCCGAACCCGGTAACCACTTTCACAGGACTTAGAGCACTGAAAAAGAAAACCTGGCTGGAGTAAGATGGAAATGAGTGGCGGGTAAATTACGTTCATCTTCTAATATAGATACTGGGAAAGGAACACTGCGCCAGCAGGTTCTAAATGGCTGACTGACCTCATTGATATGGTCATAGCTACAGAATGACACAGCCCCTAAAGCAGGCCATTTGGCCCAAGACAATCTTGCTGACTATCAAGCAACCACTCATTTTATTTTATTTATTTTAATCCTATTTTACTCTCTTCACATTCCTGTCACTCCTCTAAATTGTACCATTCATCTACATACTTGGGACCATTTATAGGAACTAATTATCCTACCAGCTTTCAACTCTTTAGGATGTGGAAGGAAAGTGAAGCCCTTGGAGAAACCAACACAAACACAGGGAGAATATGCAAACAGCGTTGACCTGACATTGGTCTGAACTTGGTATGGGTGCTATATTAGTTGTACCATTGTACCACTCAATGAATTGTGTATTGTGCTTTTATAACACTTTGAAATGGAACATGAGAATTATTTTTCAAATATGGAAGAATTCAACAGATAATTCCCTCAGGAAACAAGTAGTTTATACAATGGCCTGAAAAGACCCCTATTTACATTGGATGCTCAACAAGAATCAAATATTACATCTCATCAATGTTCACATTGGTTACAACTGATCTAAAAGGAGGCTGCTTGTGGGGATTGCCAGGAAAGATAGCACCATTTCCTGCAGATGGTGATAACCAATTCCTGCTTCATATTGCACCCTGCTTGTAATTGTTGTGTATCCAAATCTGTACAGTGCTCTGGTACATATTTTAGTTACTATAACCACATGTAAACTATTTCAGGTCTGGTATATATCATACTACGATGGATTTTTAATTGTAGTTTATATATTACTCCTGTATAGGCATGGAGTAGGGCTAAAAGCAAGCTGGAGGAACAGCATCACATATTCCTCCTGGGTAGCCCACAATCCAGCTGTATGAACAATGAATTCTCCAGTTTCAGATAGCCTGCTTCCCTCTGGCTCTTTGCTCTCTCTTTCCTGATCCACCCAATTCCTTTGACATCCACCCCAAACCCCATTGCCATAGGCCCTGCGTCTTTCTCCACCATCAGCTATTCTATCTGCTTATCATCTACTCACTCCTCCACACACTGTTCTCATCTGCCCTCCCCACCTCCCCTATCTGGCTCCGCGCTCCACCCTCTTTTCCTATCAGATTCTGTCATCTGCAGCCCTTTATCCCCTCTACCTGTTATCTTCCAGCCTCTTTCACTATCTCCGCTCTTCTCTCCTCCATCTGCCAATCAGCTCTCCTCACCTGGATCCACACTACTCTTGCTCCACCCAATCTTCTCATAAAAACAAAAAGATCCTGCAGATTTTGAAAATCCAGAGCAACAACACATGAAGTTGAGGCCAGTTCATTGGCTATATTTAAGAGGGAGTTGGATATGGCCCTTGTGGCTACGGGGGTCAGGGGGTATGGAGGGAAGGCTGGGGCGGGGTTCTGAGTTGGATGATCAGCCATGATCATAATAAATGGCGGTGCAGGCTCGAAGGGCCGAATGGCCTACCCCTGCACCTATTTTCTATGTTTCTATATAAGCGCTGGATGAACTCAGCAGCACAGGCAACATCTATGGAAATGAATAGATAGTCAACGTTTTGGGCCAACAAAGAGTCCTGAAACAGGGTCTCAGTCCAAAACCTCCACTGTTCATTAATTTCCATTGATGCTGCCTGACCTGCTTAGTTCCTTCCGCATTTTCTGTGTGTTCCCCTTTCTCTCGTCCTTTATACTGGCTGTCACTATTAGTCCAGAAATGTTGGCTGTCTGTTTGCCTCTGACGTCCATCTGCATTCGACACTGCTCGACTTGCTAATCTCCAACAGTTTGTTTTGTATCCATCACCCGCAGTCTCTTGTTCTCTATGGAATTAACAAATTCCTCACTGAGAGAATTCTGTAGTTGTGATACTATATCCACCATTGACAGAATCCCTTAAATATTACACTTACTGCACTCCACTCCGTTGTGTACCATTTGACGTCACATTTCCTCAGATGACAGATTTGCTCTGAAGCTGGTCTCTGTAGATGAGAGCACTGAACATCTTCTGCCACCATAACTTTGTCATCGGTCTTTTCCAGGCAAACTACACTTCGCAGTTGTGTACCATTACTACAGTCTGCTGAGCACTGGTAAAGATCAAGAACACAACCGATTATTTAAGAGTTATGGAACAAAGGTAGATAAATACAGATATATAAAAATCATAAACAGAAGTGATTCTGTAGATGCTGGAAATCCAAAGTAACATACACAAAGTGCTGGAGGAACTCAGTAGCATCTTTGGAGGAAAGGAATGAAGAATAGATATTTTGGGCTGACATATGATGAACAACCTTGGTCTGAAATGTTGACTTTTTATTCCTTTCCACAGATGCAAATCAGCTGTAATGTAACTGGACAGTAGACTAGGCTCAAAGGACTGGTTGCCATACTCCAGTGCCTGTACTCTATTTATTGCCTAATGAACACAAAGAAACAGATTTAAGGGGCAAATTTCTGTGAGGGTTCTCCAGCTTGTCAACAATTAGCCTACAGAAGTCACAAACCCTATCAACAAAGCCTTTCTATGGTTTTTTTTCGGGAACTCCTTGTTAGATACAGCAGATTAACTGGAAAATCTCTTTGGAAATTCTCTCCTAGTGCTTCAGAAAAATAACTTAATTGAAGTAAGCAAAAGGAAATAGCCCAGATACTTTCTCTATTTTTGGAAGATTTGGAGCCAACTCAGTGTCCTTGATTTGCACTAAGAGAATACTGTTTTATTCACTCTGGGCCTAAGATCCAAGCAGCTGCAGAATAGAGATGGCCTGAGTCAGGCTGTGAGTAATTTTGAACCCATCCTGTGATGTCCCCATGTAGTCTCTGTGCTTCTGTGGTTGGGCTTGATGTCTCTACATACAGTCCAGATCCCTTTGACCCCTCTTTTGATCTAACCTGTGATGTTTCCAAGTATGGTGTAGATTGTTTGAGTCAGCCTGTGATATTTCTATGGTGAAGTCCGGGCTTGTGATTCAGCCTGTAATGTCTCCATACACAGCACAGCACCCCTGCAACCAACTCTTGAAATCTTTAGTTACAGTCTAGCCCTCCTTTATCCAGCCTGCATGTATTGTTAACCAGACTGTGAATTTACTGTCAACCTTTTCTTTTTTGCTGGATTTATTCTTTTCCCTCAGCTTTTTAATCTCTGGCATTTCTCCAGTGTGGCAATCTGCTTCATAATTGTTGGATTCATGCTAAGTTTTGACTTTCTGACTGACCCTAATTTAAAGTCTAAAATGCGTCAGAATGTAGAGACACATTGCTATTCAATTACACCAAAATACTATTTATGTCAATAAATAGCAATATGTCTCTACATATTGTTATTAATCAATAAATGTTAACTTATCAATTATGATCAATATTTCCTTTTCCACAATATGTAGTGATAATTTAATTGACATGACATTAGTTTAGTTAATTTGTACTGTACCTGGCTCCATGGTCCTGTAAACCAGCTAAAATTTTCATTGCAAGGACCAATGTTGCAAGGCCGGACATCTGCTGGCTTCTCATTTCCACAGCCTTCCAGAGGTAAACTGCTGATGTGATTCATCAGACACACAACTGATCTCGTCTGGATGCCATTTCCACACTCTGCAGAACACTACAATAAGACAAAGGTCAACCAATCAATTACAACAATCATACCAAAATAACAGCTTTTTCTTGGAGATGCAAGAGACTGCAGATGCTGGAACCTCGAGCGACAAGCAATCTGTTGGAGGAACTCAGTAGGCCAGGCAGTATGTGGGGGTGGGAAGGAGTTACCAACAGCTTTTTTTCTTTCTTAGTAGGAGGGACAGGGGATAAAGGTTATGGAATAAGGGGCAGTGATATGCTTCTCTCACAGATCTGAGACATTTCCAATATTCCTGTTGAATGTGTCTGCTGGAGGTATGTCCAGCTACAGCTCCTGTCAGATCACAAGTGTACGTAGAGGAGCTGCTGTTGCATTCACTACAGAACATTCAGAATGTGTAAAATATCGATGGTATGTTTAGTGAGTCTATCACACCATTGGTACACAAAGAGGAAATGGAGGATTATGAAAAACATAACAGAGATGTCTAGTAGCAACTAAGGTCATATGGATTGAACTTAGGACTAAGGGAAGTGCCAATGATTTACTATAAACCTCCCAATTGTCAATGGGAACAAGAGAGATGGAAATGCAAGCAACCCACAAAAAGAAGTGTAAGAGCAAAAAGTTATAGTAGTGTTAGAATTTAACTTTCCCAACATTGACTAGGATTGCCTTAATGCACAACTTAAATTGGGCCACATTTAGTAAGTGCATCTGAGGAAGCTTTTTATACATATAGATTCTAAACAGAGACAGGGCAGTCCTGGATATTGTCTTAAAAATGATTGTGGGCAGGTGATGGAAGTGTAGGTGGGAACTGTGACACTAATTCTATTTGTTTCAAGGTTGTTATGGAAAGGAATGAGTAGAGCTCTGTTAAATGAAATTTAACCCTGACAAGTACAAGATTATGCATATTGGCAAGTGATTGGGGGGGGGGCAGGACATACAGTAAATTTTAGGGTTTTAAGGAATGTTAATGAACAGAAGATTTTGGGAGTCAAGTTGATAGATCCCTATAAATTCAAAGTTCAAAGGTTCAATGTAAATTTATTATCAAAGTACATACAGGTATATGTCACTATATACAACCCTGAGCTTCATTTTCTTGTGGGCATACTTAATAAATCCATAATAGAATAATAACCATAATAGAATCAATGAAAGACTATGCCAACATGGGCATTCGACCAATGTGCAAAAGACAACAAATTGTGCAAATACAAAATGAAAGAAAGCAATAATAAAAATAAATAAGCAATAAATATTGAGAACATCAGATGAAGAGTCCTTGAAAGTGAGTCCATAACTTCACTGAAGTGAGTTCACTGATTTGACAAGTGAAGTTGAGTGAAGTTATCTCCTTTGGTTCAAAAGCCTGATAGTTGAGCATGAATAACTTGTTCCTGAACCTGGTGGTGTGAGTCCTGAGGCTCCTGTACCTTCTCCTTGATGGCAGCAGCGACAAGAGAGCATGACCTGAGTGGTGGGAGTCTTTGATGATGGATGCTGCTTTCCTGCAACAGCACTCCATGTAGATGTGCTCAATGGAGCGGAGGACTTTACCTGTTTATAGACTGGGTTGTATCCACCACTCTGTAAGATTTTCTGTTCAAGGACATTGGTGTTTCCATACCAAGCTGTGATGCAGCCAGTCAATATACTCTCCACTACACATTTATACACATCTATAGTGGAAAACGAGGGTGTGTGAAGAACATGCATGCCGACATAGAATATTAAAGTTGGAATGTTAAGTTGCAATTTTATGAACTATGGGTTAGACTGCACTTGGATTATTGTGTGCAAGTTTTGGTTGTGAAAGATCAGGTTGTGATGGGGAGAGTTCAGAGGAAATTCACCAGGATATTGCCTAGTTTGGAAGTCCTGAGTTATGGGGAGAGCTTGGATAGGGTGGGTTTGTTTTCCCTGAAGGAAGCTGAGGAGTGATTCATTAGAGGTATGTTAGATAATAGCAGGTGGCACAGCAATGTTGGGGTCAGAATGGTAGCACAACATTTAGTGCATCATTTTACAGTGCCAGCGGTCTCCATCAGGGATTCAATTCCCACTGCTGGCTGTAAGGAGTTTGTACGCTTCCCCTGTGACCTTGTGGGTTTCTTCTGGCTGCTCCAGTTTCCTCCCACATTCCAAAGACCTACAATTAGGGTGAGGGTTAGTAAGTGTTTCCAAACTACATGTGACACATAAAGCTAATCTTCATCTTTTATCTTTATCTAATCTTATATTAAATTATGAGAGACATAGATATGGTAGAAAGTCAGTCCTTTTCCCATAACACAAAATACTCTGCAGATGCTGGGGTCAAAGCAACACTCACAACATGCTGGAGGAACTCAGCAGGTCGAGCAGCATCCGTGGAAATGATCAGTCAACGTTTCGGGCCGGAACCCTTCGTCAGGACTGAAGAGGGAAGGGGCAGAGGCCCTATAAAAAAGGTGGGGGGAGGGTGGGAAGGAGAAGGCTGGTAGGTTCCAGGTGAAAAACCAGTAAGGGGTGGGGGAGGGGAAGCAGGGAGGTGATAGGCAGGAAAGGTGAAGAAGGAATAGGGGAAAACACAATGGGTAGTAGAAGGAGCCAGAACCATGAGAGAGGTGATAGGCAGCTGGGGGAGGGGGCAGAGTGAAATAGGGATAGGGGAAAGGAGGGGGAGGGAATTACCAGAAGCTGGAGAATTCTACGTTCATACCAAGGGGCTGGAGACTACCTAGACAGTATTTAAGGTCCTTTTCCCATGGAAGGAGTATCAAAAACAAGAGAGCATAAGCTTAAGGTGAGTGCAATGTGTTTTAAAGGGGAGCTATGGTGAAGGTTTTTACCCAATGTGGTTGATGTGTGGAACTTGCTACCAGTGGAGGTTTTGGAATCAGATACATTCACTGCCTTTCATCAGCATTTAGAATTGATAGAATAAAGCAGGAAACAGACCTAGTGCAGTCTAATGAGATTAGTGTAGATGGGCAAAACGCTGGCACAGATATGATAGCCCTGCTTCTGTGCTGTCCAACTTTATGATTCAATGACTATGTAGCTATACTTGTCACTACCACATACCAGTATCCAGAGATAGAATCTCGCAAAACTCTGAAAGATTACACCTCCTAGAATTGAAACTCTTTAAAATGAAAATTCCCATAGAGTAATTCCCAAGAATTTAATTCTTCCAGAAATAAATCCTCCTGTAGGCAGAATTTTCGAGTGTTACAGTGATCAAATCTCTCACACTTGGAAATTCCCACAGGTTAACCCTGCCAGAAATTAAAAACCTTAAAGGTTAGTTTTTCCAGATATTTATTTAGCAATTTATTTATTTAGTGATATAGTACGGAGTAGGCCCTTCCAGCTCTTCAAGCCACACCACCCCTGCAACCCTAAACCTCAATTAACACTTACCTAAATGACGGGACAATTTACAATGACCGATTAACCTATCCAGTATTTCTGTGGACTGTGGGAAGAAACCGGAGCACTCAGGGAAAACCTACGCATTCCAGGGGGAGGACGTACATAGACTCCTTACAGAAAAGTGCCGGAATTGGACTGCGAACTCTGGATCTCCCGAGCTGTAATAGCGTCAGGATAATTGCTACACTTACCCTGCCGCCCATTGGAGATAACAGACGTCCTTCACCTCCCCAACATATTAAATCTTTCAGAGATAAAAAGCATTACAAAATTAAGCGACTCAACATAAAACTCTCAGAAATAGAAGCTGAAGATGAATTCACAGAGATTAAAATCTCTACCATAAGACCTAGACATTTTCACTGAACTGCTGTGATTCCACGTGGGCCAAATGGAAGATGGTCACCGTTTTAGCTAAAACCCTCTTTAACTGGAAATTACAGGAAAACGTACGTAAAACATGGACAATCAGGGGCAGGGAGAAATGGTACAAAGTTGACAGGTGGAGTTAATGACAGTTTGAATCTCACCTTTGCAGCTTCGATGAGCCGCATTAGTCAACTGGGCTTGACATAGATTGTCAGACTGGCTTTTTGAAGTAGGATCTGTTGTGGATATTGATCTGGTCTGCTGGCAAGCACAGGAGATGTTGAGGGGGTGGGGTGGGAGAAGGGTAGTATATGTCCATTGACACATGGTACTGCTGCACAGCAAAGGGAAGCACTCTTCCTCTTCCTAGTTTGGACATCATGGTAAGCAAAAATTGGAGAACTTCCCATTTCCTTGGTGGACTTTAACAATCCCTTAAAGGATTACGAGTTCATTAGACCACCTGTAGATGTGAGCAGTGTGTAGCCGTTGCATGCTTACTCTATATTCCTAATTTGCCATTGGAGTCCTACCCCAAATGGAGAGCTTCAGGTGATTTCCCTTGGGATCAATAAAGTAAGACTATGACTATGATTGTATTCACAGAGCATCATGTCATAGATAGATACAGCGTTGAAACAGTCTCTTCCGCTCAGCTGACCCATGCTGACCAGGATGCCCTGTCCAAGTTAGTCCCACTTGCCAGTGCTTGACCCTTAACTTTCTAAACCTTTCCTGTCTGTGAACCTTTCTTTTAAAACATACAAAATGCTGGAGGATCTCGGCAGGCCAGGCAGCACCTACAGAAAAGAGTACAGTTGATGTTTTGAGCCAAGGCCCTTCATCAGGACTGGAGGAAAAAAGATGAGGAGCCAGAGTAAAAAGGTGGGGGGAGCAGAGGAAGAAATACAAGGTAGTAGGTGATAGGTGAAACCGGGGGGGGGGAGAGAGGGGTGAAGTCAAGAGCCGGGAAGTTGATTGGTGAAACAGACAAAGGGCTGGAGAAGGGGGAATCTGACAGGAGAGTTCAGAAAGCCATGGAAGAAAGAAAAGGGGGAGAAGCACCAGGGGGAGGTGATGGACAGGTAAGGAGATAAGGTGAAATAGGGAAATGGGAATTGGGAATGGAGAATGGTGAATGGTGAAGGAGGGGATGCCATTTCCGTCTGGGTAACCCACAACCTGATGGCATGAACATCCATTTCTTAAATTTCTAGTAATGCCCCCCCACCCCTCCCCTTCACAAAAAGCTGAGGTGCAAAGCGACTTGGGAGTCCTTGTGCAGGATTCCCTAAAGCTTAATTTACAGGTTGAGTCTGTGATGAGGAAGGCAAATGCAATGTTAAGATTCATTTTAAGAGGACTAGAATATAAAAGCAAGGCTATAATGTTGAAACTTTATAAAGCACTGGTGAAGTCTCACTTGGAGTATTGTGAGCAGGTTGGGCCCCTTATTTTAGAAAGGATGTGCTGAAATGAGAGAGGGTTCAAGGGAGGTTCAAGAAAATGATTCCAGGATTGAATGGCTTGTCATATGAAGAGTGTTTGATGGTTCTGGGCCTATATTCACTAGAATTCAGAAGAATGAGGGGTGACCTCATTGAAACCTATCAAATGGTGAAAGATCTTGATAGAGTTATGTGGAGAAGTTTTTTCCTATGGTGGGAGAGTCTAAGACTAGAGAACACAGGCTCAGAATAGAGTGATGTCCTTTTAGAATGAAGATGAGGAGGAATTTGTTCAGCCAGAGAGTGGTGAATCTGTGGAATTCTTTACAACAGGCAGCTGTGGAGGAAGTCTTTATGTATTTTTTAGGCAAAGGTTCATAGATTCTTGATTGGTCAGGGCTTGAAGGGAAATGGGAAGAAGGCAGGAGATTGGGGCTGAGAGGAAAATTGAATCAGCCATGATGAAATGGTAGAGTAGACTCAAGGGGCCAAAAGGTCTAATTCTGCTCCTATACCTTATGGTCTTATGGTCTTCATTCAGTTTAAATAAAATTATGAGCAACTCCTACTGAGTAAACAGAAAGGATGTACCTCTGTTAGCAAAGAGATCAAAACTCAGGGGAATAGATTGAAAATAGAAGGATAAAAGGAGATATAAGGAAAAAACATTTTCATACAGAGGGTGGCAAGGATCTAGAACTCATTGCCTGAGAGGGTGGTGGAGGCAAGAACTTTCACTACACGTAAAAATGTAGTTGAAGTTACAGTGTTGTGATCTGCAGGACTCCAGATCTAGTGATAGGTGGAATTTAAGCTGGTTGGATGTTTTTAATGTGCTGGGTTAAATTGCTTCCCAACGGAATGGTTGTAATATGAAAGGATGTGATAACAGAGCAATATTTTTACCCTTGGACTCCAGTCCGTGTGGAACCAACTCTTTGCACATGGGCCCATGTCACAGTTTTCGGTATCCACAGGCTTCAGCTGCATGTTGCATTCTTCATCATCAACTATATCGCCGAGGTTGTCAATGCACTTCACATCCCTGAGTCTTTGCCCCACACCACAAGGCACTGAGCACTGAAGAAAAAATAAGGTTTAAATTACCTGGCAAGAGGATGTTCTTGAAAACAAGAATCAGAACCAAACTATTCTGTTCTCACTGTTCTGACTAACTGTTAATAATTTTGACAGCTATCTTTATTAGAAGTGACTGAAGTTCCCTGGACTCGTTTCTCCAATACTATTGTGGCAGAGTAGAGACCATACCTGCTTTAGACTCAGGTAGGAGATCCCAAATCACTCTTTCTAATGTTAATTAGTCAATGTAAATTGCCCTGAGTGGTAGAATCTCGAGTGAGTTACTGAAGATAGAAGAATATCACAATAACACGAGAACTATTATTATATTCTTGGTGGTACAGACTCAGTGGATCGCCTGACGCTTTACTCTATGACTGTACTATTTTTGTAATATATAACTGTTCTTTAATATTCCTATACTATATGACTGTATTTTAGTTTGCTATTTCAAAGGGCAGGGCATGAGGGGTGACTGGGGTACTGAAGAAAGGGATGTTGGAAAGAACACCTGTGTGCCTGCCTGTCAGTTTATGGTTGAAATACGCAGACATAAGGTAGCCTGAACATTGATGGTACAAAAGTTTCTCAATCCAAAGTTTACTCTACCCTGAATTTTATTTTCCTGCTCCAGCTTTTTCAGTCTTGCTCTCCCTCTGATGCACAAGACCATTAAACCTTGACTCATCAGGGAAACTATTGGTCTTTAGAAGGCAGTGAGCTATTGTTTTAGGGACCTGACACCAAAAGGTTTAAGAACCTACAATGACACAAATTACAAGGTAGTATAAACACATGGAGGAATTTAAATCTCCTGATGAATTTTAATTTACAGTTCAATTTTGTACCTAATGAAACTGTTAATTTTTTTATGCTTCTCCACCCAAAAGTTGAGTTGTTGTTAATTATTCTGTTATACTGTGCCTTTCCCCCCTCTTGTAAAGTACTCTTGCTCATGGTAATAGGGCCATAGTGATCTAGTCAACATCATCTAACCTCTTAAATGCTGTGCACCCACCAGACTCAGGATAAGATCCACATTAATGTTGGAAAATATTGTTAGCACAATGTAATTAGAGATATTAAGCAGCATTAAGGGATGACTGTGTGAATTGTGCAGTGCTGCACAATTATAATAATGGGCCCAAAGTGACATCTGTAATGGTTAGGGTTCAGGGGAATAATACAGGCCGCTGTTGACATGAGCTTCCACTATGTGAAATATCCAGCCACTTGTCGACCCTACCAATATGCTGAAGGAAATAAATTTAGGGCTGGTTAGTCCAGCACTGCTTAAAGATTAGATAAAAATTAAAGATTAGGTTTATTTATCATGTATACATCAAAACATTCAGTGAAATGTGTTATTTGTGTCAAATCTAATCAGCAAGGGTTGTGCTGGGCAGCCCGCAAGTGTTGCCACGCTTCTGGTGCCAACATAGCGTGTCACAACTCACTAACCCCAACCATACAGCTTTGAAATGTGGGAGGAAACTGGAACACACAGAGTTAGAAACCATAGAAACCATAGAAACTACAGCACAGAAACAGGCCTTTTGGCCCTTCTTGGCTGTGCCGAACCATTTTCTGCCTAGTCCCACTGATCTGTACACGTACCATATCCCTCCATACACCTCCCATCCATGTATCTATCCAATTTATTCTTAAATGTTAATAAAGAGCCCGCATTTACCACCTCGTCTGGCAGCTCATTCCATACTCCCACCATTCTCTGTGTGAAGAAGCCCCCACTAATGTTCCCTTTAAACTTTTCCCCCCTCACCCTTAACCCATGTCCTCTGGTTTTTTTTCTCCCCTTGCCTCAGTGGAAAAAGCCTGCTTTCATTCACTCTATCTATACTCATCATAATTTTATATACCTCTATCAAATCTCCCCTCATTCTTCTACGCTGCAGGGAATAAAGTCCTAACTTATTCAACCTTTCTCTGTAACTGAGTTTCTCAAGTCCTGGCAACATCCTTGTAAACCTTCTCTGCACTCTTTCAACCTTATTTATATCCTTCCTGTAATTTGGTGACCAAAACTGAACACAATACTCCAGATTCGGCCTCACCAATGCCTTATACAACCTCATCATAACATTCCAGCTCTTATACTCAATACTTTGATTAATAAAGGCCAATGTACCAAAAGCTCTCTTTACGACCCTATCTACTTGTGACACCACTTTTAGGGAATTTTGTATCTGTATTCCCAGATCCCCCTGTTCTACTGCACTCTTCAGTGCCTTACCATTAACCCTGTATGTTCTACGTTGGTTTGTCCTTCCAACGTGCAATACCTCACACTTGTCTGTATTAAACTCCATCTGCCATTTTTCAGCCCATTTTTCCAGCTGGTCCAAGTCCCTCTGCAGGCTCTGAAAACCTTCCTCACTGTCTACTACACCTCCAATCTTTGTATCATCAGCAAATTTGCTGATCCAATTTACCACATTATCATCCAGATCATTGATATAGATGACAACTAACAATGGACCCAGCACTGGTAGCTGTGGCACACCACTAGTCACAGGCCTCTACTCAGAGAAGCAATTCTCTACCACCACTCTTTGGTTTCTTCCACTGAGCCAATGTCTAATCCAATTTACCACCTCTCCATGTATACCTAGCGACTGAATTTTCCTAACTAACCTCCCATGCGAGACCTTGTCAAAGGCCTTACTGAAATCCATGTAGACAATATCCACTGCCTTCCCTTCTTCCACTTTCCTAGTAACCTCCTCGAAAAACTCCAATAGATTGGTCAAACATGACCTACCACACACAAAGCCATGTTGACTCTCCCTAATAAGTCCCTGTCTATCCAAATGCTTGTAGATTCTGTCTCTTAGTACTCCCTCCTTAGTACTTACCTACTACCGATGTTAAACTTTATAATTTCCCGGATTACTTTTCGATCCTTTTTTAAACAACGGAACAACATGAGCCACTCTCCAATCCTCCGGCACCTCACCTGTAAACAGCGACATTTTAAATATTTCTGCCAGGGCCCCCGCAATTTCAACACTAGTCTCCTTCAAGGTCCGAGGGAACACTCTGTCAGGTCCCGGGGATTTATCCACTTTAATTTTCCTCAAGACAGCAAGCACCTCCTCCTTTTCAATCTGTACAGTTTCCATGATCTCACTACTTGATTCCCTCAATTCCATAGACTTCATGCCAGTTTCCTTAGTAAATACAGACGCAAAAGACCTACTTAAGATCTCCCCCATTTCCTTTGGTTCTGCACATAGCCGACCACTCTGATCTTCAAGAGGACCAGTTTTATCCTTTACAATCCTTTTGCTCTTAATATACCTGTAAAAGCTCTTTGGATTATCCTTCACTTTGACTGCCAAGGCAACCTCATGTCTTCTTTTAGCCCTCCTGATTACTTTCTTAAGTATTTTCTTGCACTTCTTATACTCCTCAAGCACCTGTTTTACTCCCTGTTTCCTATACATTTCATACAACTCCCTCTTCTTCTTTATCAGAGTTGCAATATCCCTTGAGAACCAAGGTTCCTTATTCCTATTCAATTTGCCTTTAATCCTGACAGGAACATACAAACTCTGCACTCTCAAAATTTCCCCTTTGAAGGCTTCCCACCTACCAATCACATCTTTGCCAGAGAACAACCTGTCCCAATCCACGCTTTTTAGATCCTTTCTCATTTCTTCAAATTTGGCCTTCTTCCAGTTCAGAACCTCAACCCTAGGACCAGATCTATCCTTGTCCATGATCAAATTGAAGCTAATGGTGTTATGTTAGCTGTAGTTGAATAACGATTTGGGAAGTAAAGTTAGCTGGCAACTTTTTAATTAAGTTTGACCCTTCAAATGATCAAGAGCTACTCTAGGAGGTATTAGCAGGCTGACCATTTTCTGGTTAATAATTCTTGTCTCCAATCAATTCCTGCTTGAAGATTCTTAAAATTCTATTAATTCAGGACAATCCAGTTGTATTTCACTAAATCTGCCTACCTAAACACATTTCTATAGCAAGATGAGATTATGGGATAGTAATTGATAGTTGATTTGCAGGTAGGTCTTTTCAGCAGTGTGATCAACTGCGCAGGAACCAGGCTTGACTGGTGGATGAAAGAATATTGGTTCATGGGCTTGATAACCATCCTGAGCATTGCTTTATCAGTTAATGCATTAATGTTGAAAAGGATCTTGCCTTTACAATTCCAATGAAATATATGATTGAACCACAGCCTGACTATATTTTTGATATGTCTTTCCACTGAGTGTGTAGTCTGCATCACTTGTTTTCCCTCCAAACTATTTTAGCTGCTGTGAGATCTATGGTAAGTGCATTGATTGGAGGCTTATGGGCATACACCATTTTAAATTGTTGGCTTTTTTGAAATTTGTAACATGAGCTAAAGGGTGATAAAATGCGTCATAGCATTGGAATTGATGTCTCAAAATCAGACCCAAGAAAGCCACCAGCTAGCTAGAATTGGTTAACATGGTAATGGATGCAGGGATCCCAAGTGCAACTATCTAATTTGATCAGTATTGAATGTTTTTTTTGCTACTTTCAGGTAAAACCCCGCACATGGGAGGCAACTCACTTGCTCTGGGTTCTGACCACTCTGAGTTGGATTGACTAATGTTCAGTACTGCTGAGAGAAAATGGTTCCTCTGTTAACGTACTCCAGAGATAGGTTTAGTTGGAGATGATCCTCGGAATGAAAGGGTTAATGTATGATAAGTGTTTGATGGCTCTGGGCCTGTACTCATTGGCTTTAGAGGAATGAAGGGGGATCTCATTGAAATGCCGAGATACAGTGGATGTGGAGAGGATGCTTACTATAATATGGGAGGTGTAGGCCTTTAGAACAGAGATGAGGAGGGTGGTGAATCTGTGGAATTCATTGCCATAGATGACTTTGGAGGCCAAGTCATTGGGTATCTTTAAAGCAGAGGCTGATTATTTCTTGATTAATAGGGTGTCAAAGTTTAGGGAGAAGGCAGCAAGATAGAGTTCAGAAGAATAATAAATCAGGCATGACGTTACGCCAGAGCAGACTCGATGGGCTGAATGTCCAAATTCTGCTCCTATGAATTATGATGCCAGAACAAAACTTGTTGTGCCCCCTATGCCAACTGTTTCTGCCAGTCCTCCCATGAGATAGCTTTACCTCACTCCACTCTGTCCTGATGTGCCATTCACTGCAGATTTTCAGCTGGCAAGTAGCTGTAGTTTCCGGTTTCTCCAAGTGCCGGCATCTCTCAGGCTGAACACTGGTCGTTCGATTGGCATAGACCTGTCTGCAGAGAATTTGCCGATGTTGTATCCCAGGCCCACATGTCTTACTGCATTCGGACCATTCGCCTAGGTCCCAACTTCAATTAAAACAATAATACAGGTTAATAGAAGAGATCTCTCCAAATCAGAAACCACTGGGAAGAACTATGCTTCCAGCATTGTCATTATTGTCAGTGGCAACAAACAAGCAAATGTACGGAAATCTAGGTGCATGTGAATGAACGTGAGTTAATATTTCCAGCTCTCACTTGTATTAACTACGGAAAGAAAAATAATAGAAAATAAGGGCAGTAAAAGAAAAAAAAAGCAGATGGACTGTAAGCAAGCAGTCTTTTCACATCCTCAAGAATCCTTTTATACCCAATGGAAAATGTTTCTAAAACAGAATGCTTAATTTAAAAACTTCTAAGCTAAATGGGTTTATATGGCCCTCGATCCTTGATGCTTTTCTTCAAAGCTCGTACATTGTAGGACTCTGGGTCTTTCCACAGAATTTCACCTTTCACCACAATTTTCAGGGATTCTGAGGGAAATACTGCAGATGAAGGGAAAAAGCATGCAGAGTATCTGTCCCCAGTGTCTTTAAGACCTTCATACAACATGCAGAAGCCTAAACAGAGGAAAGGCTTTATTTTCATTCTTCAAGATTTCCCTGAGATCCGTTGAGTGATATAAACAATGCTCAGAACCAGAAACAAAAAATAGGTTAGTCAAATTTATTTTAAATGAGTAAGTGGGTTTTTGATTGAAACCCACTATTCCCGATTTTTGTGGAAATTAAGATTTGATGATGGAAAAGTTTTGCAATGTTGCGCCAATTTGTGTCCTTGCAGATGCTAAATAGAACTTTTTTTGTTTCAGATTATGGCTGATAGGGGAAATGGAAATGCCTCAAATGGAATGGTGGCTAATATTAAGGTATTTTATTTGGCTACACGAGAGAGGGAGCTTTAATTCTGTCCAGCTCCCCACCACTCCACTCTTTGCTTATCCCGGGAATAATATGTTTCAATGCCTCCCCAAACCAGTCTACCAACCCTCATCCTAATGAGCCAAACACAGATCTTCCCAGAAGATCAGATCTGTCCATGTCATGACCATTATCATTCAATAGAACTACCAGGTGTTATATGTTTATGCAAAAAACATTGCTTCCATTTTTGCTACATCTGCTCAATCTCTAATGGTTACTTGTTATTACATTGCAATTTCATAGCCTTCACGGGGCTTTGATTAAGTCTCTGTTTCTGCTGGCCCCTGGCTGGATCGCATCCAAACTATGAAGACTGCTCTCCGGTTTTATGAAGGGTTCCATTTAAAGTAAAATTAAGTTAGGTTTATTCTGTGTGTGATTGCATTATTCTGTGTGTGATTGCATTGCATTTCCCCTTCAGATCAACAGCAGATAAACACAAAACACATATAGTTTTAACTGTAGACAATTTATGTAATAAGCAATGTCTGTGTGAACGTACTAAGCTGGACAAGGCTGGATGTTGCAAGCTTCTTCCTCCGGTGTTGGTCTCATTGCAATTTCACACAAGTTTTCTGATACTTCTTCATGAGTATTCCTGTTAACACACTTAAAAATGAGAACACGGCTCCCTAAAAGTCAAGAAAAGATATTTATTATTAACAGGAGGATTTCCTGCATCTGCATATCTTGTTTAGTGAATGCATTATTGCAGATTAAGCAATCAACAAAAGTTTTCAACTTTAGGGAGAGGCAATTTTTCTTAAGCAGAGGGTAGAGCCTATATGGAACAATCTGCAGACAAAGTGGTTGAGGCAAGACAATAACACCATTTAAAGTATTTGGGTAAATACATGTACAGGAGGGGTTTAGCAGGTTATGGGGCAAATGGGACAAGTTTTGGGGGTATCATAGTTGGCATGGTTGAGCTGGGCATAAGAGTCTGTTTCCATTCTGCATTACTCTGTGACTCAATGTATCAGAACTGTCAGCTTACATTTTACTAAGGTAATTTTTGTTAACCCATGTTATTATGAGCTACAGAACTAAGGTACCAGGCAATCATGATACCAGCTAGTGTGACGCTAATACAATTCAGGCATTGGAGTTCAGAGTTCAATTCCGATGTCACCTCAGCAACACAGACAAAATGCTGGAGGAACTCAGCAGGCCAGGTAGCATCTACGGAAAAAAGTAGAGCTGAAGTTTCGAGCTGAAGCCCTTCAGCGGGACTGGTCCAATGTCATCTGTAAGGAGCTTGTACGTCCTCCCCACAGAATGTGTGAGCTTTCTCCTCTGGTTTCCTCCCACAGTTCAAAGGTGTACTGGTTAGCAGATTAATTAGTCATTGTAAATTGTCCATTGATCAGGTTAGGTTAAGTCGGTGATTGCTGGGCGGTGCGGCTAGAAGGGCCTATTCCACACTGTACCTCTAAATAAATTTTTAAAAAATGATGTAGCTAAATGCAGGAGCAGATTTGTGAGCCTCTATGATTGATGGTTGTTCTGATGTTCCAATTTAAGTTGATGAGCATTTTTGCTTGTCAGGCCGCTTTTTGGAAATTTTAACTACTAACTTTAAAGATTGAAGATCAAGACCTGCCGAAGTTCAAGTTCTCCATTGAATGCAGCAACATGGACTACCAACACAAGCACAAATATACAAAGTTAAGAAATATCAAAATGAAACTCAGTTTGATTACTAGAACTAAGTGATGAGGTTGTTGTCCAATCTGCAACTTGCAGTGTACTTTGCATTTAAAAGAGGTTTCTTCTCATTCGGGTAGGTCTCTAACCATTTGTTTATTATAAAGGATTGTACAGTGTGAGTTTGTAGCACTGATCACTCCCTAGTGTGCTGAGTAAAATGGGTAGATGGACTCACTATCCTCTAGATCATCTGATACGTAATAATGGTGTTAGCTTCTCGGTGAGCATTCTAAATATTTCATTTGAGGTCTTTAGAGCAATCATGATTTTTATATTCTGTGTTTTTGCTCATTATTTATCATTTTTTTGTGCAGGGTGTGGTCAATGTTCTTTTTGTGTTTAGTGCAGGGAGAGTGGAGTCTAGGGGTTGATGTTCCTGTTGTGTTTTGTTAGTTTTTTTATGCAGGGAGGTTGATTTAGGGGTCAATATTCTTGTTGTGTTTTGTACGGGGAGGGGATTTGGGGGTAGATGTTCTTGTTGTATTTTGTTATTTTTTTTGTGCAGGGAATGACATTTGGGGGTTTATGTTCTTGTTGCATTTTATGCAGGGGGATGGGGGTTTGGGGGGAGTCGATATCCTTGTTGCGTTTTGTGAGGGGGAAAAGGGGCTTGGTGAGGCGGTTGATGATTGTGTTGCCATTCTTTTTTTGTGCTGGATGGGTGAGTTTGCTGTTTCTCTTTGAACTGACTTCCATGGTTTTCTTTGTTTTGTGACTAGCTGGAGAAGAAGAATCTCGGAGTTGTATACTGCAGACATACTTTGATAATAAATAAACCATTGAATCTTTTTCTTTGAACCTTTGAATCACAATTGAATTGATTGCCCTGTTTCTAAATCTGATTCACATCTGCTATAATTAAAGGAAATATCTTGATTTCACTCAGTTAAATCAACTAAAATCAATTGAACCAAGTAAACAGCATTTATGGAGTTGATGTTGTGGAGAACCTTCACAAGACTGCGTGTGTAGCGGGGAGATAGCAAGTGTAAGAGGTGAGAAGGAAGGGTGAGCCAGGAGCTGGCAGGAGATAGATGGAACCAGGTGAGCAGGGATAAGATGGCCATAGGGAACTAGTTGAGGTGCGGGAGGGAGAAGGGGTAGAGTCAGGAGACAGCAGGCTGTGGGTGATAGTGGATAAGAAAAGAGAAAAAAGGGGGGTCGGATAGGTGGGTGAAGGGAGAGGGGAAATGTAGGGACAAAGGCTGGATGGTGGTAAAGGGAAACAAAAGGCTGCAAATATGGAATCTGATCAGGAAGGAAGGTGATAATGTGGAATAAAGTAAAGGAGAGGAACTAGTTGTGGAAGGGGGCACATCTTAAACCATGAGGTGCATTAGGGAGATAGAATTTTGTGGGAGGAGGGATATGAAACTGGGTGATGGGTGGAGGAGTGTGTTGTGGGGGGGGTAGTGAAACTCGAATGAAAGGGAAAGGAGCATACTTCCTGGAACAGGTTTTTTTCTTGGAAGAGATTTATCTTCTCAGTTTCCATATTAAATCTTTTATATGGCCTCACACTGTGAACCAGCAACTGCCTTCTTAAAGACAATGTATCTGTTTGCTTACAGCGTAGAAGCTGCATGTAAATATTTTTTCTTGAAAATTGGTTATCTTTTTATTTAACTAACTGCCTCATCTATTCCATAACCCCTGAAAATGTTTGCATTCCTGTAACCAATGCTCCTGTCTTAAAAAAAACTTTAAAAACTTTATGGGACAATTTACATGAAGTTGTATTTTTGGAGGTCAGGTCTTCGGTAACCAATGCTTTGCAGATGTTTTAACTTAGTTGTTTTATGTGCATAATTACAGGTAGACCACAGTTAAATTGGGATTACCCTATCTAAGTTGTTGATAGGGTACAACACATACAAAATGCCGGATGAACTCAGCTGGTCAGGCAGCATCAATGGAAGGAAATGAACAGTTGACATTTCAGACCGAGATCTGACTGTTCATTTCCCTCTCTAGATACTGCCTGACCTGCAGAATTCCTTCAGCATTTTGTGTGTGTTGCTCCACATTTCCAGTCTTTCTTGTATCACCAGAACAACACTTAATTACAGAACAAAACATCATCAATATGACAATGACATGAAGTCATCATTATTCCAAAATGCAGAAAATAAAACAAGTCCTGTAAAGCAATTTCAGAAGGCTGAAGGCTGGAAAGTTATTTTTTTTTTAACTTGGCAAAAAAGAATTTATTTATTTAGAATAGATTCCTCTGGCCCTTCAAACCACGTCGCCAGCAGCCCACCAATTTAACCCTAGTCTAATCATAGGACAATTTACCATGATGAATTAACCTACTAACTGGTTTGTCTTTGGACTGTAGGAGGAAACTGGAGCACCCAGAGGAAACCCACACATTCTACAGGGAGGTTGTATAATCACCTTACAGAGGATGCCGGATTTGAACTCCAAATTCCAATGCCCCGAACTCTAATAGCATTGCGCTAACCACTGCACTACCTTGATACCCATTCTTTTAATTTGATATTATTTTAGTATCTGGAATTAAAAGAAAATTTTAAATATCAGTAGCCAACTGGCTGTTTTTATTAAATCCAATGAAAGAGCATCAGATTTTAACTTTCTGACTGAGCCAGGGGTATACCTTTCCTTCCTAAGCACTCAATCAGTTGATGACCTCCCAGCATTCAGCAGAAGAAGTGCACTGAAAAATATCAACACTGTCTGGGCTCACGGGAGCTCAGCAATGCAGCGAGGAAAATGGTGGTGGAAAGTTAGAAGACTGCATATTGGTAACTAATGAATTGTTACCTACTGCGTCCCAAAGCGACTGGCCGCTGAAAATTGCCCCTAGTATTTAGATGGGAGGTAGAACTGCTAGTAACGTGAAGAGGATAAAATGGGAGTAATGCAACTGGGTGGTTGATGCTTCATGCAGACTCAGTGAGCTGAAGGTCCTGTTTCTGTGCTTTGTGACTCTGACTATAAAAAATATGAATGAAAACACATTATAAATGTAGCTTGTCTTTTATAGCAATGTACCGCAGATACGTTATGACATGAGTATGCACTGTTGTACAGTTCAAAACTAAATGATGCATATTCAGTGTTAGTTCTAGTAATGTAAGATTGATGGATTTTGGTTGTTCCCTAGCCAGGTGTTACATATCTTTATAATATTAACTGTCTAAGGACGGCATGGGAGAAATTTGATCCACTTTACAGGAATCTCACAACATAAGAGAATCAAAGTCCCAAAGATTTCAAGTCCTTGAAAAGCATAAATTGATAAGTCCTGTTCCTTTGGAGGCAAGGTGAGAACTGGAAAATCAAACCTTTACCCAGTTAGATCGTTAGTACAATTCCAGGTTACAAAAATTAACCTCTCTCTGCCCTCTGCAATATTAATAATGTAGAGTGCTGTAATGTGAGGTCAGGATGCTGGAAGCTTCTGTAAAACAACTCAGTGAGACCCTTAGATTCCCTTTCAGTGACCATGTGGAATGGCTGGTAAAGATTTTTTTTTTCATTTGTTGGCCAATTAGAAAATTGGGTAGAGAATTAGCTGACTGGCAGGAGGCAAGGAGTGAAATAAAGGGAGCCTTTTCTGAATGGCTGCCAGTGATTCATGGTGTTCTGCTGGGGTCAGTGTTGGGGCCACTTCTTTTTATGTTATATGTCAATGATTTGGATAATGTAATTGATGGATTTGTGGCCAAGTTTGCAGATAATGTGAAGGTAGGTGGAGGGGCTGGTATTCTGGAGGAAGCAGGGAGTTTGCAGAAGGACTCAGATGAAGAGAACAGGCAAAGAAGTGGCAGATAGAATACCATGTAGGGGAATGTGTGGTCATGCACTTTGATAGAAGGAATAAAGGCGTAGACTTTGCTAAACAAAGAGAAAATTCAAAAATCAGAGGTGTAAAGATAGATAGATAGATATACTTTATTAATCCCGAGGGAAATTTGGTTTCTTTACAGCCGCATCAACCAAGAATAGAGCATAAAAATAGCAATACAAAAAACCCCACCAATCAAACACCCAACAATCAAAAAGAGACTAGGAGTCCTTGTGCAGGATTCCCTAAAAGTTAACTTCCAGGTTGAGTTGGTGATAAAGAAGGCAAATGACTAGAATATAAAAGCAAGGGTGTAATGATGAGGCTTTATAAGGCATAGGTCAGACCATACTTGGAGTATTGTGAGCAATTTTGGGCCCCTTATCTAAGAAAAAATGTGCTGGCATTGGAGACGGTCCAGAGGAGGCTCACGAGAACGATTCTGGGAATGAATGAGTTAATGCATGAGGAGTGTTTGATAGCTCTGGGCCTGTACTCGCTGGAGTTTAGAAAAATGAGGGTGATCTTACTGAAACCTATTGAATATTGAAAGGGCTCGATATATTGGATGTGGAGGGGGTGTTGCCTATAGTGGGGGAATCTAGAACTAGAGGGAACAGCTTCCGAATAGGGGGATGTCCATTTAGAACAGAGATGAGGAGGAACATTTTTTGCTAGAGGGTGTTGAATCTGTGAAATTCATTGCCATAGACCGCTGTGGAGGCCCATTCAATGGTTATATTTAAAGTGGAAATTGACAAATTCTTGATTAGTCAGGGTGTTTAAGGTTTCAGGGATCAGGCAGGAGAATGGGGTTAAGAGGGATAATAAATCAGCCATGATGGAATGGTGGAGCAGACGCGATGGGCCGAATGACATAACTCTGCTCCTAAGCCTTATGGTCTTATGATTAGAAACACGCCCTTCCCCAGCCTCCCACGATCAGGTTGTTCCTGTACTGCAAAGAAAAGTCGCTAGTTATCCTGAATGAGCTAGCAGTCTGTCTCTGGACACTCCTTCTTCTCTTGTTACATGCCAGAAATACCTAAGTAATGTTGGTATGAATCAACTTCACATTCTCAGACAAGGTCAGCCACCCTATCTACAGGTGCAGGCAAGATGTATGCTGCCAGCTGGAAAAGACCTGCACTCACATAGCATCTTTCACGACTTTAGGAAGTCCAATCTATTTCTCTGATAACATACTTTGGAAGTGTCATTCCTTTTAATAGGTAGGGGAATACAGCAGGTAAAGTGTGCATAGGAAGGCCCCATCATCACTAACAAGTGACCAGACAATAGTTACTATTGAGGAATAACTGTGGTCTGGACATCGGAAGGACTTGGTGTCAAAAGAGGAGTATGGGATCTTTCCTGTCTACCTTGGAGGACAATGAGGATTCAGTTTAACATATCATCCAATTGACAGCACTCCACTCTATCCGTTGCATGTGCATTTCATCCTTTTTCATCTACTACTTCTAAGACTTCGGTCAGTGCCAGTGATAAGAATGCCATGTTTCACGTCTTTGCACACATTAACCCATTCTGCACCCCACAGTTTCAACTATTTAGGTGTTCCCCACACATTTCACAAGATCATAACATGTAAAGATAGGCACGGAATTTCAAGGACCAAGCACAAACAGGTCTATTATTCTTTTGTAGGTCAGCTATCTGTCAGGTATTTTGGAATGGCTATTCTTGTTACTAGAGAAGAAGAGAAATCTCCAGTTATTAAAAACGATTGGCTGTTTTTGTTGGCAATGTCTGACCAGGTGCATTGTTCCACAGAATGTGAAGGATGCACTGTTTGAAAGGCAGCAGCTTGAAAATGTAAAAGTATATCTCTGATTATAAACCATCCATTGATCATATTCTTAAAAGTGTTCCAAACAACCTGGCCTTTATGACAGGGAGTTTTGTCTGCAATGGTATTTGATTATGTTTGTCCATCAACCTCCGACCTTGCTGCTTGCATAAAATAGCCAGTTCTCAAAGGCAATGCACAGTGTTATTTTTCATCATGTTGTGGGTACCTTGAGATGCCAAAACACTATTCTGCATTGGTCTACACAAGAAGACACCTGAATGATGAAAATGTGTTATGACACTACCCCTGAAGAAAGTCATGGAGGCTACTTTCCACCCAGCAGTAACTAGCCCAACCGGTGGTATAGTGGCATCAGAACTGGCTGGTCCCGAGTTCAAATCCGGCCAGGGCCCTGCATCTACATGGAAGAAAGGCCTGGCAATCTACTTTGGTACCTTGCCACAAAGATTCTATGGATAACTACGTTATCCATAGGGTCACAACGAGTTGACAACATCAACAATAAGTAACTGATTAGAGAGCTCAATTGGAAATTTGTCTATTCTGCAATAGGTGGGTATTCTTCTCCACCAGATCACTGTCCTGATAGCATGGATATGAGTTCATTGACTCCACAATAACATTTTGTTGGATTGACTATTTAAAAATATATGGTCCAATACCCCGTTGACAATGAAGCAGAGTAAAATTCTCACTGAATGTGGATCATGTATAACTCTGGACCCTAATAAATATCAGGCAACCAATGTTCTTACTAATTTGTTAAAGTTATTTGTACTTTATCCTTATATACAGTGGCATGCAAAAGTTTGGGCACCCCTGGTCAAAATTTCTGTTACTGTGAATAGCTAAGTGAATAAAAGATGACCTGATTTCCAAAAGGCATAAAGTTAAAGATGACACATTTCTTTAATATTTTAAGCAAGATTACTTTTTTAAGCAAGATTACCAAGTGTCCTGACGAAGGGTTCCGGCCCGAAACGTCGACCGATCTTTTCCATGGATGCTGCCTGACCTGCTGAGTTCCTCCAGCGTGTTGTGAGTGTTACTTTTTTATTTCCATCTTTTACAGTTTCAAAATAACAAAAAAAGGAAAAGGGCCCGAAGCAAAAGTTTGGGACCCTGCATGGTCAGTACTTAGTAACACCTCCTTTAGCAAGTATCACAGCTTGTAAACGCTTTCTGTAGCCAGCTAAGAGTCTTTCAATTCTTGTTTGGGGGATTTTCACCCATTCTTCCTTGCAAAAGGCTTCTAGTTCTGTGAGAATCTTTGGCCATCTTGCGTGCACTGCTCTTTTGAGGTCTATCCACATATTTTCAATGATGTCAGCGTCTGTGAGGGCCATGGCAAAACCTTCAGCTTGCACCTCTTGAGGTAGTCCATTGTGGATTTTGAGGTGTGTTTAAGATCATCATGCTGTTGTAGAAGCCATCCTCTTTTCACCTTCAGCTTTTTTACAGACGGTGTGATGTTTGCTTCCAGAATTTGCTGGTGTTTAATTGAATTCATTCTTCCCTCTACCAGTGAAATGTTCCCTGTGCCACTGGCTGCAACACAAGCCCAAAGCATGATCGATCTACCCCTGTGCTTAACAGTTGGAGAGGTGTTCTTTTCATGAAATTCTGCACCCTTTTTTCTCCAAACATACCTTTGCTCATTGCAGCCAAAAAGTTCTATTTTAACTTCATCAGTCTACAGGACATGCTTCCAAAATGCATCAGGCTTGTTTAGATGTTCCTTTGCAAACTTCTGATGCTGAATTTTGTGGTGAGGATGCAGGAAAGATTTTTTTCTGATGACTCTTCCATGAAGGTCATATTTGTGCAGGTGTCGCTGCACAGTAGAACAGTGCACCACCACTCCAGAGTCTGCTAAATCTTCCTGAAGGTCTCTTGCAGTCAAACGGGGGTTTTGATTTGCCTTTCTAGCAATCCTACGAGCAGTTCTCTCAAAAAGTTTTCTTGGTCTTCCAGACCTCAACTTGACCTCCACCGTACCTGTTAACTACCATTTCTTAATTACATTACGAACTGAGGAAACGGCTACCTGAAAACGCTTTGCTATCTTCTTATAGCCTTCTCCTGCTTTGTGGACATCATCTATAATTTTCAGAGTGCTAGGCAGCTGTTTAAAGGAGCCCATGGCTGCTGATTGTTGGGACAAGGTTTGAGGAGTCAGGGTATTTTTAAAGCTTTGAAATTTGCATCACCTGACCTTTCCTAACGATGACTGTGAACAAGCCATGGCCCTAACAAGCTAATTAAGTTCTGAGACCTTGGTAAAAGTTATCTGAGAGCTCAAATCTCTTGAGGTGCCCAAACTTTTGCATGGTGCTCCTTTCCTTTTTTTCACTCTAACATTTTACAAAACAAAAATAATACACTAATCTTGCTTAAAATGTTGAAAAGAATGTTTCATCTTTGACTTTTGGAGATCAGTTCATCTTCTACTCACTTAACTATTCACAGTAACAGAAATTCTGACCGGGGTGCCCAAACTTTTGCATACCACTTTAAGTAAAATTTAAAATAATTGCAGATTTGATAGATTCAGGAGGCTACTAAATGTTGCAGTTACAAATTCAGCCATATTACATATTTATGGATGCTAATTGGCACAATATGACTGACATGAAGTGCTAGAACTGGGTAAGAAATTGCTGTAGTCAGAGAAACATAAACATAGAACAGTTAGAGCACAGCATCGGCCCTTCGGCCCATGATGTTGTGCTGACCAATATAAAGCTAGTCCACAATCAATCTATCCTTTCCCTCCCAACACAGGCCATAGTTCTCCATTTTGCTTAAATTCATGTGCCAATCTAAGAGTCTTTTAAATGTCCCTATTTTATCAGCCTCTGCCACCACACCTGGCCAGGTACCTACCACTCTCTGTGTAAAAGATCTACCGCTACCATCTTCCCTAAACTTTTCTCCACTCATGAAGTGCTTTGGTATTGGCCAATGCTGCCCAGGAAAAAAGATGCTGGCTGTCCTCTCTATCTACACCTCTCATAATCTTACATGACTCTATCAAGTCACCCCTCATCCTTCATCACTCCAAAGAGAAAAGCCCCAACTCACTCAATCTTTCTAATCCCAGCAGTGCCCTTGTAGATCTTCTCTGCACCCACTCTAAACCTTCTTCATCATTCCATCCATCTAACGAGGTTACAGTAAATGAACACACTACTCTTAGGTGTGGTCTAACCAGAGTTTTACAGAGCTGAAACATTACCTCGTGGCTCTTGAACTCAGTCATCCAACTGATGAAGGCCAGAACGCCATACATCTTTTTAACCATCCTATTAACTTGTGTGCAAACTTTGAGGGAGCTATGGACATGGACCAGGAGCAACTTGGAATGACTTAAATAGGAGAATAATTTATTTAAATTAAGTTTCAGCACTTCTTGAGCATTGCTATTACTTTTTGATCATATTAAAATAAGCAAAAACTCATTTAGCAATCACAAATTATATCTGCTTAAAAGCAAATGGAATGTTAAAAATAACATTCATGAGATCCTCATTGCCAAACTTTCATGTTTATTTCTCTGTTCTAAAGTCCCAATGATATTTTAGTCTTTGACTATTGGCAGGCTTATGAGCTTCCACAAGAGGGACAACTTTAAGTACTGGACACTGATGGCTTGGCTGTATGATGTAGTGCAGGCAGAACAAATATCGTGTTGTGGCATTAATAAAACGCTGGCAGAATGGGTATGGGAGGGTAGGAAAACTGACATACTTAGAGGACAGACAGATCATCTCTTGGCATGGTTCCTCATCATCTGTGGCATTGTGTAAGAGCAGATTTTAGGGTTATTGGCTGATTACCACTGGGTGGTAAAAATATGAAACTGGCTGCTGTTGTCTTTCTGTATTGATAGAGCAGAGGGATATGCTAGAGGACAGCAAATGAACTACTTATTTCTAAGAAAGCATGATGTACAGCTGGGATCAAGTTAATTTTTAATCCAGCCACTATCAGACTCTTCAATGACTTCTCATACACAAAAAAGTGAACGGTTGATATCCTAATCTACCTTGTTGTGTCCCTTGCACTTTATTTGTTTGCTTGTACTGCACTATATCTCGATCTCCGCAGTAACTTCCAGTTCCCTGATCCTGACTGCCTGTTTTCACCATGGATGCCCAGTCCCTATACACTTCTATTCCCCATCAAGAAGGCTTCAAAGCCCTCTGCTTCTTTCTCAATAAAAGAAATAACTAGTTCCCCTCCACCACTACACTCCTCCATCTGGCAGAACTGGTCCTCACCCTCAACGTTTGTTCTTTTGGCTTCTCCCACTTGCTGTAGGCTTCTCTGGGCATGCACATTGCCCCAGCCATACCCACCTCTTCACTGGCTATGTAGAACAGTCCATGTTCCAAGCCATGGCCAGCATAGCTCCCTGACTCTTCCTCCACTAAATTGATGACTGCATTGGTGCTGCTTCATGCACCAAGGCTGAGCTAGTTAATTTCATCAACTTTGCCTCTAATTTCCACCCTTCCCTTAAATTCCCTTGGTCCACTTCTGACATCTCCCTCCCCTTTCTCGACCTCCCCGTCTGTAACTCCAGAGACAAACTGACGAGTGACAGCTTTTATAAACCCACCAATTCCAATGGTTATCTTGACTATACCTCTTCCCACCCTGTCTCCTGTAAAAATGCTATTCCCTTTTCTCTGTTCCTTCATCTCCACTGCATCTATTCCCAGATGCGGCTTTCCTTTCAGGTCACCAGAGATGTTCTCCTTCTTCAAGGAACTGTGATTCCCTTCCTTCACTATTGATGCTGCCCTCACCTGCATCTCCTCCACTTCCCGAACATCTGTGCTCATCCCATCGTCTCTCTGTTTTAACAGTGATAAGAGTTCCTTTTGTCCTTACCTACCATCCCATAAGCCAAAGGGATCCTACCACCAGACATATCTTTACCTCTCCCCCTGCCCTGCTTTCTGTAGGGATCGTTCCCTCAATTCCCTTGTCCATTCGTCCCTCGACACTAATCTCCCTACTGGCACTTATCACTGAAAGCAGCTGAAGTGCTACACCTGCCCGTTCACCTTCTCCCTCCATCTAGGGGAGGCAACACTTCACTTGCAAATCTGCTGGGGTCGACTATTGTGTCCAGTGCTCCTGTTGCGGTGAGATCTGTTGTAAATTGCGGGACAGCTTCGCCGAGCAGCTCCGCTCCATCCACCATAAGCGGAACTTCCCGGTGACAAAACATTTTAATTCCGATTCTGATTCCTATTCCCATTCTGACATGTTGGTCCATGGCCTTCTCTTGTGCCAAGATGAGGCTTCCCTCAAGGTGGAGGAGTAACACCTTATATTCTGTCTGGTTAGTTTCTAACCTGATGGCATGAATATCGATTTCTCCTTTCGGTAAAAATATTCCCCCCCCTCCTTCCCTCTTCTATTTTCCACTCTGGCTTTTAACTTCTTCTCAACTGCCTATTACCTCCCCTGGGTGCCCTCCTTTTTCCCTTTCTCTTATGTTCCGCTCTCCTCTCCTATCGGGTTCCTTCCTCTCTATCCCTTTATCTTTCCCACCCACCTGGCTTTACCCATCACCTTCAAGCTAGCCTCCTTCCCCTTCCCCACCTTTTTATTCTGGCGACTTTCCCCTTCCTTTTCAATCCTGAAGAAGGGTCTCGGCCTGAAACATCGTCTGCTTGTTAATTTCCATAGATGTGGGCTGACCTGCTGAGTTCCTCCAGTGTTTTGTGTGTGTTGCTTTGGATTTCCAGCATCTGCAGAATATCTCATGTTTGAGGATCTCTGTAACTGTAACACTATATTCTGCATTCTAGTTACCTTATTGCTACGTCGATGTGTGGAATGATCTGTTTGGATGATGTGCAAAGACGACAATAATGAATCAAAACTAATAAAAAAACAACATTCAGTACTTCAATGCAAGAAATTCTGGCATCATGTTGCAGTTATATCAGAGACACCGCAGTGAAAGATAACTGCACTTTGTTAAAAATAACATTTTTATTGCAGGCTGTAAACTTTACAAAGTTGCCTTTCACATCTAACTCAGGCTTTGAAGCCCTTGATGACTTGACACCCAGAACCAAGAAGGCAGTCATTTGAGATTGGTTGGCACCAGTCTTGCTGCTGGTCTCTGGGAGGCTGCTTCAAAGAATGTGTTAGAAAAGAAATATCAACCAGTAGCAAGATATAACTTAATACAGCCACAGGTTAAAAAAAAAGCCACATAAAGGTTGAAGAATGCAAAAGGTTTTTATAAAAATGAATAATCTTGCAAGTAAAAAAGTTAAGAGATCTTGAAGTTTTATTAGACTTGAATCTATTTACCCAATCAGCAGAAATAAACAAAGGCAATCTAATGGTAACTGCACAGTTTGGACAGTAGAATATAAATCAGAGCAAGTAGTGAGCCAACTTTATACTTTGAGATTTACACCTCAGTCTGGTAAACAAGAAACAAAAAAGTATTCATACATTGCTGACAGAGCAAACAAGAAGGATGTTTCCAGAATCAGAAGTCTAGTTTGTAAGGAAATATGGAAGAAACTTGGAAATGTAGTGCGAGTGAAAAGAGATATTAAAGGTGCGAAAAACACCCCCCAAATATTTAAATATAATAAGAAAAGAACAAAAGAACCCTCAAATTATGAAATGGAAACTTTAGGAGTGATTATCATTAACTTTTCTTCAAATTATCGGAGTAAGCGTGACCGCGTGAGGGTTTAAGACTGGCCGTGTATTTGTTACTGATTCATCCAATCATACAGTACATTGAAATCAAACTAGGGGAAAAGAATTTTAACAAAGACAAAGGCCTCTCTCTAAGTAAGAACTGGAATTTGAAATTGAAGAAATGGAATTAATGACAAATTAGACAGCTGGAAGAAAAATTGGTTTGGTACAGGAAGGAGAAACAAGCTCAATATGAAGGGTGACTACAATTCAAAAGTGAGTTACTCTGCACTCATTCTTCACAAAGAATACAGCAGAGAGACTTCTTGTAAGATTATAAAATTTGTTGCCAACAGCTAGCTATGTTCAGGAATTACTTGTGAAGGGTAGATTGCTAGACAAAAAAATCTGGACAAATTTAACGGATGGGCCAAGGAATGTAGGAAAGATTCAATGAGGATAAAATGTACAAAGGCAGCGGAAATCTGAAACATATGCACAGGGAAGGGACTGCAGTTTGGTTTTGATTAGTTAAGGCAACCAAGAAGATGATTTGGCCCCAATTATTCACCACACACTTATGTATGTAGATATTATTCATAAGTCTGACTATGCAGTAGTATGTATTGCAAAGCAATTAGTCAATAACTGAACACATTCTTTTTAACACATTATTTTTAACACATTATTTACTAGCAAGGCTTAGATTTAAAATGCAGTTTAGATTCTCAATGTAGATTGCTGAGCTACCTAAGCATTCGTCCATTGAAAATTAACAACCAATCCAAGTTAGTTGGTATGCTAGTAAGTATATTTATATTGCTAAGTTATGATCTCAGGATATCCAAAAAAAAACCTCCCAGTCATCTAATTACCTCTGAAGAGTAGAAACATTTGTAAAAGTCGCAAAACTAGATGATGCATAGCAAGGTCCCAAACTTCTGGTTTAAGATGGCACTGGTGAAGCACAGCGATGACTTGCTGGCAGCAAACACAACCATTATCTACTTTATTACTCACACTTGTTCTTAAACACAATCACTGCAATCGATAGCCTGTCATTTCTCATTTGCAGTGGAGCTTTTGAACTTCCTGTACAACATGGCATTTTTGCAGTATGTGTCGAAGGTCAGGACACTTGCCGTGTGGTGTGTAGTGGCTAAATTGAGGTGGTGGGGCCCGGGCCCGGGCTGAAAAACAGGGAATAAGCCAATATTTGGTTATTACTGGAGTGGACTTGTTGCGGGTGATCTGAAGCGGCAGAACTGAGGCGAAGCAGGCTGCAGGCAGTGGGGCCTGGGCCTGAGAGAGGAGAATAATCTGCTGCTTGGCCAATTTAAATGCCAGGCCAGATTGGGAAGGTTGGGTATGGGCCAAATTGAGCTGGTGGGCCCAGGCTCAAGAGCGCATTGAAATGGTAGACCCTGGGTCTGACAGCGAGGAACGACCGAAGGTTT
The DNA here is from genome assembly GCF_030028105.1 of Mobula birostris. Classification (NCBI taxonomy): domain Eukaryota; kingdom Metazoa; phylum Chordata; class Chondrichthyes; order Myliobatiformes; family Myliobatidae; genus Mobula; species Mobula birostris. Next base: position 157,942,005 of record NC_092373.1, read on the forward strand.
GACTGATTAAATTACCAAGCCAGATCAGGAAGATCAGGTATGGGCTGAATCAAGGCAGCGGGGCATGAGCCTGAGAGTGTATTGAAGCAGCAGGGCCTGGATTTGAGAGCAAGGAGCTGGGTCAGATTGAAAAGGTCAGGGTGGACTGGAGGTGAGAGACAGGCCGGTGTTCAGCTCGCTGCTCTGCAAGGTTTACTTGTCTCTATGCTAAACTGACGCTGTGGCCTGCAACTAATGGGCTCTTGGACTGGCTGTGACTGGCATTGTGGCTGTGTGGACTCACTTCTGTGAACTTCATTTCTGAACGTTATTTGCTTACTTTTATTGTTTGCATGATTTTCTTTTGCACTTAGGGTGCTTAACGGTCTTTTTTAATGGTTCTCTTGGGTTTCTTTGTTTTGTGGCTCCCTGTAAGGAGATTAATCTCAAAGTTGTATGTAGTATACATACTTTGATACTAAACAACTTTGAACTTTGAATTTTGGGTCAATGAGATAAATAAAATAGTGATTCTTCGAGGCAAAGCTATCTCCACTGAATCACTCCTGACATGATAACTTACAAAGCCGAATTCGGGTTCATTAAAAAATAATTAACCTTAAGATACTTGGCCTGTGCGGATCATGATATGCACAGAAAACACAACTAATCATGACTGTGTAATCTCATGATTTCACAGTCCTAGTAGAGGGGAAGAAGGATTTGTTCCAGACTCATCATTGCAATATTATAATGCTTAAATACACATTACACCTTAGAACACCACTGCACATGTCCATGCATTTCCATATAGATGGACCCATGGCAAATTGGGATTGATCACTGTCGCGTTTCTGTTTAGCTCTATCGTGTAACACAAAAGCATTGAATTACACAAAGATCTTCTTGGCCCTATTCTGCTTACAAGGATCAGTACATTGTGAGTATACTGAGATAGCACTGGATAAGAGCCCATAAATATAGTTATATTTCCCACTGTCTGTGGATATCTATTAGCATGGAATGAGCTGCACACACAAATTGCTGGAGGAACTCAGCAGTCCAGGCAGCATCTACGGAAAAAAGTACCGTCAACATTTCGGGCCAAAACCCTTCGGCAGGACTTGAGAAAAAAAGCTGAGGAATAGATTTCAAAGGTGGAGGGAGGGGAGAGAGAACCACCACGTGATAGGTGAAACCTGGAGGGGGAGGGATGAAGTAAAGAGCTAAGAAGTTGATTGGTGAAAGAGACAAAAGGCCATGGAAGAAAGAAAAAGTGATCAGGAGCACCAGAAGGAGGCGATGGGCAGGCAAGGAGATGGGAGAGGGAAAAGGGGATGGAAAATAGAGAAAGGGTAGGGTTTGGGGGACATTACTGGAAGTTTCAGAAATCGATGTTCATGCCTTAAGTTTGGAGGCTACCCAAATGGAATATAAGGTGTTCCTTCAACCTAAGTATGGCCTCATCACAACAATGTAGGAAGCTATGGATAGACATATTGGAATGGGAATGGGAAGTGGAATTAAAAGGGGTGGCCACTGGGAGATCCCGCTTGTTCTGGCAGATGGAGTATAGTTGCTTGGTGAAGCAGTCTCCCAATCTACGTCGGGTCTCACTGATGTACAGGAGGCCACACTGGGAGAACTGGACACAGTAGATGACCCTAACAGACTCACAACTGAAGTGTCGCCTCACCTGGAAGGACTGTTGAAGGTCCTGGATGGTAGTAAGGGAGGAGGTGTAGGGGCAGGTGTAGCACTTGTTCCAACTACAAGGATAAGTGCCAGGAGGGAGATCAGTGGGGAAGAACCAACGGACAAGGGAATCACATAGGGAGCGATCCCTGCGGAAAGCAGAAAGTCGGGGGGGGGGAGGAGGAGGGAAAGATATGTTTGGTGGTGGGGTCCAATTGGAGGTGGTGGAAGTTTTGGAGAATTATGTGCTGACGTGGAGGTGGTGGGGTGGTAGGTGAGGACAAGAGGAACCCTATCCCTGGCAGGGTGGTGGGAGGATGAGGTGAGAGCAGTCATACGTGAAATTTAAGAGATACGGTTGAGGGCAGCGTTGATGGTGGAGGAAGGGAAGCCCCTTTATTTGGAAAAGGAGGACACCTCCTTTGTTCTGGAATGAAAAGCCTCACCCTGAGAGCAGACACGGAGGAATTGAGAAAAGGGGAAGGCTTTTTTACAAGTGGTACGGTGGGACGAGGTGTAGTCCAGGAAGCTGTGAGAGTCCATGGGTTTGTAATTGACATCGGTGGATAAGCTGTCTCCGGAGATTGAGACAGTGAGATTGAGGAATGGAAGGGAGGTGTCGGAAATGGACCAGGGGAATTAGAGGGCAAAGTGGAAGTTGGAGGGAAAGTGGACGAAATTGATGATTTCAGCATGGGTGCAGGTAGCATCACCAATGCAGTCGTCAATGCAGCGTAGGAAAAGTGTGGGAAGGTCATCAGTGTAGGCTTGGAACATAGATTATTCCACATAGCCTACAAACAGGCAGACATAGCTGGGAACCATGCGAGTGCCCATGGCCACACCTTTTGTTTGAAGGGTGTGGGAGGAGCCAAAGGAGAAATTATTGAGAGTGAGGACAAGTTCCGCTAGGTGGAGGGGGAAAGTAAAATCTGTAAGGATTCACAATTCAAATGGGTGTCAGGTTCAATGTCAACAGTTGTACGCCACAGAGTAGTGCAGCCAGACTCTGAGCAGCTGCATCAGTCTGGGAGCCTTCACAAACCTTTCTTTTGCATGAACAATGGCTGCAACCTACACAAGTGGATTTTCTCAAATGTTCTTTCTATGACTTTATGCAGGATTTCACTCAACCCTCTTTGCGTTGTCAGAAATAATTCAGATTCAAGTTGAACATGTTTAACCTGTTGTACCTTCTACTTCATTAACATTTCTCATGATTAACATTAATCTCTGTAAATTACCTTTGATATTGCCTCATTCATAATCTCTGGCTTGGTCCAGAAGGTGAGGATGTGCAGCTGCTGAGACTGTGAGGAGGGAAAATGGTAATTGGAGAACAGTCCTAAAGAAGGTAAATGGTGATGGTTAGGAGTATCCTCGCTCTAGGAACAAGGGAATGGCAGGTTGGGGTGGTGAGGAATGTGGGAGAGTTCTTGTGAATGGAGAGGAAAGGGAAGGTGCAAGAGAGAGAAGAAAAACTGAGGGTGGTGGTTAAGGGTTGATGTCAGACATCAGCTCTTCCCACTCTTTTTATCTTAACTATCAAAGAGCACTATCGTTCTTTTCTCCCCCAGCTAATATGAAACATTAATATGCATGAATTATTCCCTTCAACCACACTTTACACTGGCAAGTTGTGTATTCTCACCACCCTGACAGCATCTTGTATCTATTCTTGTGTAAACATTTACAAATTCAAAATGAGTGGCAAAATGAGAGAGAATTCAAGGAAACAAACTGGAACTGGAGCAGAATGGCAGGGTTCACATTAAACTTGGAAAAACCAGCTTCAAACAAACATTAAGGAACTAAAGATAACGGAATATTAACCCTGTCAATGCCACTTAGTTGTGCCTTTAAGGTGCAACCATTTCAGTATGCTTCTCCAGTCTAAAGCTATCTGATAGGGATTCACATCAAAAGCACTTCTATCACAATACATGGGGTTTCAGAAAAGCAAAAACTGGAAAATCTTTACAACACTGCTTACTCCAACATTATTCTGACAGTTTTCTGCCAATGCTTTGAACTTCATACTTGAATGACAATAAATTTGGTATCATTTCTCACCTGTACCACAAGATACAGTGCATTCTGTGCTTCCAAATAGTTTCCAGTTGAATTCCCTCTTTTTCCTTGGCCCCTCTCCCCAAGAGTTCAGCCTTTCTTCAGGATTCTTCTGGTAATTTCCAGATTGCAGCTGATTTGCATGGACCCCACTTACAAAGTTTCCCACCTCTTTTTCGCGTAGCACATACATTTCACCATCAACTCCGTATGACAACTGACCATTGAGAGCTTCTTCTGGAACAGGGAAAAAGGTTTTTGAGTCTTCAATTGGCATTGATCAAAATCCAAAAAGAAAGGCCACCCAAGTGGGGCATCTTGGTATAATGGTGGCAGAGTAGTTAGGTTCCTAGGCTAGTAATATAGAGATCTGGACTAACAATCTAGAGACGCAGGTTCAAATCCCACTGTACCCGCTGTAGAATTTGAATTAAATTAATATATGGAATTAAAACATAAACAATTTAGATCAGCAATAACGAGCATACAACTATCAGGTTCCTATAAAAAGCCATCTGGTTCACTATTGTCCTGCAGGTAAGGAAACCTGCTAACCTTACCCAGTATTGCCTACACGTGACACCAGATTCAGATCAATGTGATAGATTTTTAAAAATAGTGCTCTGAAATGGTTCAGTAAAGTACTTAGTTTAGGAGCACTGAGGGATGGTCAATAAACACTGGTGTAGCCAGCAATCCTAGATTCTGAGGAAGGAGTAAATAGAAGAAAAACGTGCTATTTGAGCCAAATGGGAAAAGCTGAACATTCTTCAGAGCAGCTCTCAGCTGTCAACAAAACAAAATGTACATAAATCATTACTTATGACATATTAATTATCAATAAAATGGAAGAAGCTGCAAAATCACTTAACCTCAAGATTTTGACATGCCGCAGCATTCCTACCCCTTCCTTAATAATTATTCTGCATTAGCTTTTTTCTCGTTTTCTTAGTGGGAAGGGAATAAAATTCAGTTTTTAACTTTGGATTTCCTGGGACAGAGACTAAGTGAAGGATGGCTCTCTGAACTAAGTATAACCCTCCCCCTGCATTTCCCTGAGATGACTGGCAGAGCAGGAGGAGCTCTGAGAAATTGCACAGTCCGCAATTAAATCAAGGTGAGTTTATTGTTATGTGCACTAGTATGGTGAGGTGCAGGTACAATGAAATCTTGCTTGCAGCAGCTTCACAGGCACATAGGTATAGACAACACACAAAATATGCATCTAATTGGGTGGTGTGGGCTCATTGGACCAGAACAGACTGTTATAGTGCTGTATTTTTAAATAAAAATAAAATATAAATTGTACAAGGCAGTGAAATGATAAAGAGAGGTAAAAATGCACATAGGCCTTAGTACAAAAGAGAACCCAGTCCGAGACAAGTCCATGGTAGTGGAAGAGGTCAGATTAGAATTTGATTGTTGTTTGGAAATTGCAGAAAGTCACAATATAAAAATAATCTAAATTTAAAACCAAATCATGAAATGAAAGCTTTGTGGATATATGGGTTGATGTTCCAGTGTACATTAGTAGTTATGCCCGGCTGGTGTTGGCAATAGAGTGCAAGGATCAATAGAGAGTGATGCACACTGTAAACTTCAGCTCCACTGCAGCCATAGCTTGACAGCCAGCCGAGAGTTTGGACTGAGACTAGGTTGGCTGGATTTGAGGGGGTGAGGGTAGGATTGGATGGTAGGAATGGCTACAGGTCTCAATAGGTTGTTGAGGCTGGGGATGTGGGCAAATGACTGCAACCAGTGCAGTGGTAAGGTGGTGGTAGCAGGTGGAGAAAGAATGATTGCAGTCTGTGTTGTGGATTGGGCTGCTGGAGTGGGGGAATGTGAAGTTGATCATGACCACTTTGGATAAAGTGTTTGGGTAATTTGTCAGTGGGGCAAGGGTGGAAGGTATTGGAGAACACATTTTCCATGCCTCCAGGATGGGGATGCTTGGTAGGACTGTATGACTCCTTTTTGTTTGTAATTGCTTTGCATCTACAAACCAGTTATGGACCTTTCTGATTAGTGAAATATTTCCCCAAAAGCCTCCACTGCTCTTTTGGAAACAACCCCCACCTAGCCAATCTTTTTTCTCAGCTAAACTTATCCAATCCTGACAACATCATCCTAAATTTCTACAGTGATTATTGACAGTGATTATGAACGTAACTTATTTTCTTTTGCCATTTCCTTTTGATTTTAGCGAACCTATTCATATACTCTCGTGCAAATTGCATTATCATAAAATATACTGAAAGTGACATGGTCTTGATAGGAAGAAGAAAAAAAATTTTACCTAAATGGTGCCCTGATGTATGTGACAGTGAATGGCTGCTGACTACATTGTCAGTTGGCAAAACATACTCAAAATGCACCTTGGGGTTTGCTTGTTGATATATCACCTGAAAGATATAAATAAAATGCAATTGTTTATTTAAAAAAATAAAACAAAGGTTTGATGAATGAGAAAGGGGTTGCAGCATAAAAACTGAGATCAAATGTCATTTGAACTAAACAAGATTTTTAGGATTATGCATACGATGTGGTGATAGTCATTTGCATTAATTAGCATTCTCTGTGAAAATGGAATTATGTTAATATCCTCTCTAAGAACAGATGACATTCATAAAAGCAACGCCAAGAACTTTCTCTCTAATTACTGAAAGTGCTGCAACGTTCTTAGTAATTTCTGTGGTAATTTCAACTTTACAGTAAATTTAATATTCTTATCTTATTCTTTCTGGTGCACATCTACATTTATCAGTGAGGATATGATTGTTAAGAGAGAAATTCATCCTCATATCTGCATTTCTAAATCACTGATATAAAAGTTTCCTATTATTTAATGGAGCTGAATTTTTAAAGCAAGACTCAGTCTTGTAGATCGGATGGCATTGCACAATTTGCACTACTGATTCAAGGACAAATTTCAAGATGATTCTTGTTGTCTGCCTACTTACACGCTCAATAGTTCCCCTATATTGGGTGTTAAGTTAAGGATATCCCAATTGACCATACATTTTTTTGCTTAAAAGCTCATGAAAGTTTGTGGGTAGCAGTAGATTTGATGAATGCCAAGTACCCTCTGGCCACAAAATGCAGGCGATAAATTCAACATTCTCTCAAATGTTATAAAACCAGTTTATTCAATCAACAAAATTATATTAACATTCCTTCCAATTATAAGCATCACAGTGACACACTGACAATCAATTTATTTTTAATGTTGTACCAATATTTTTTTCTATCACTCACAGTTTATTGACACTTTATGTTTCTTATTCATTTCTATTTTTCTGGGTTCTACACCTATTCCCTACAGTTATTCTTTGTTGATTTTTAGAATTTTGCACATTTCTTTTGCTGGAATATTCCTATTCAAACCTCAGGGGATTACAGTCTTTGGCTTATGAACAGAAGCATTGTGAAGCTTTATGAGCATTTCAAAGATGTTGCCCACTCCAAACTACAGTTTAGACTTACGTAGACATTCAGAATTTCACTGGTTGGTCCGTCAGCAATGAAGGATTCCCCTGCTGTGGTACTTATCTCATTTGGCCTCTTGTACTTGAATAAAGTTCCTGCGGCCTCGTAAGAGCCTGGCCGATCTATGGCCCAGTTTCCATTAATGATAGGTTGGCCAAAGTGACTTCTCAAAGCTGCAAATACATGCCAGTTACTAAAAGTCAGTTTACAGGATGATAACACCATGCACTAACAATCACAAATATTCTTGGGTATGCCATGCATTTAATTCAACTCAAGAACAAGATGTCTGATGAGAATTGGAATGATGGAGAAATTGAACAAACAGAACCTTACACCTTCCTCAGATACTTAGTGTGTGAAGTATTGGCTCCCATTCAGTGCAGCTCCCAACAGAACAATCCCATTTGTCCCATTCTCTGTTCTACTTATTTCTCCATAGACTAGTAAGACACTTCATTTACATCCCATTGATCTCCCTTTGTTTCTTTTGCCATTTATGTTCACCAGGGATAATTCACAATGGGAAAGTAACCTGCCAGCACCATCTCTGGGCATGCAGGACCAAAACCACCCTGTCTTAGAAAATGCAAGCTCCACACAACGTCAAACTTGGCTGCCTGCGCCTGTGAAGAAGCAGTATTAACCACTGCATCACCACGATAAGCGGAAACTTCTACTAGAAGAGGTCAGAGTACTTATGGCCCTTAGGCCAGGTATTTTGGCCTTTGAGGCAGAAACAACTTAATTAAAGGCACTGTCTTATTTTGTCAATCTACTAATGTGGAAAAAATACTTTTGATAGTTTCCCCTTTATTTTGCTTTAGATTTGCAATTTTACAATGAGTTAAGTATTCTAATTTCCCCTTTTAAAATCAGTATGTCTCACTGAGGATTCATCAGTAAAAAGAGGGAATTGTTTTGGTCAAGAACATTAAAAAGTCAGCAATTTAAAACTAATGAAAATCAATGCGAACAGTCATATTGTTAAAGTGAAACTAGTCCACACGCACACGCACGCACACACACACACACACACACACACACACACACACACACACACACACACACACACACACACACGATTAGCAATGTTCAGATACCCTCCATGTTTGGTTGTTTAATATGGGAGTCTTATATTACAAATCGAAATATATACTTCCCCTTCATGTCTGCAGGGTACTTACAGGATCAACAACGCTCCTTTAGTTAAGCATTAGACATGAGGTGCCAACTACTCCCTATGACGCATCAATCAAGCAAGCATGGCATCGACAGAATGTTCCACAATAAATTCAATTTTTAAATACAAAATTAATCAGAAACAAAGTAAGTCAGCAGGTATAGGGAATAATAGTGTAAAGATAACAATAACAAAGCATTTACAAATTCTTTAGAGGCCTCCTTCTGTTCTCTCATTCGCAGAACTCTGTCTGCAAACTGCAATGCAGAGCCAAAGAGCTGAAATGTGAGAAGTGATAGCTTTTCCAGGAAGCTTCTGACATCTCGGATCAACAACAGATACTTTACCACGGACAAATGTAGTTGTTTAAAAAATCAGCCCCTTTCTAGAAAACCCAGTAATCAATTTGAAATATTTTTCTCCTATGAATGAAGAATTATTCCCCTGGTTTCTATCTAATGTTTTATAACTTGTTGCAAAGTGTCATGTTTGGAATTTCTGGCTTTGCTGCCAGTGGAGAGCTTTGGGATTATATGAAATGGGAACATTAGCTCTCTGGCAGTTGAATTCATTGGTCGGCAAGCCTGAGAAGTAGACAGTCAAGGTTAAAATTCATATGCATTGTTTAAGGCTATGAGCTTCAAACAGACACCATTAATATGGATTCTGAGTGATATAGTGTATTCTGGCTGACATGGTTCAACTTATTTGCAATTAACAGCAGCTGTTGTTAAGTCAATCTAGTGAGACTCAAATTCTTGATGTTAGAGTTAATAAAGGAGGCTAGTTTTGCCCATAAGTTCCAAGCAAGTTGCAGAAAAAAAAAGTAACTGGTAAAATATGTTTCTTCAAGCAAGAGATGTCTGTCATATTTTTTTTCAAATCCATTGATTGCATTCACTATCAAGTTATTTTTAACAGTTCCATAGATAACTCCTCTTCTCTCATTAGTTCAGATGTCAGAGCAATTGCTGGTGAGTATGTAATTCCATTCACTGCTTCTCCAACAAAGCAGACATTTTTGACCAGGCACAGCAACACCTACAGACAGAATCAATGCTTTGGGTTTTAATTGGCAAGCACATTGATGGAGGGAATATGCCACAAAACGAAGACTGCCATTTAGAATGGGCAATGCATAACCATTCCAAGAACGCCCACCTCACCCCCATGGTATTCTGGCATTGACATGGACCAAGGACTCAGTTAGAATGGCCACATTAAATTTGAATTTGCTGCAGCAGGACAGAAGAAATTCAGGTGCTCTCTTAAGCTTCCAGTCAGCTGTTTGGCACAATAGAAGCTGGCTATAACACTCTCCACATCTTCTGAAAATTGCTGGTCAATTAATGGACATGCAAAGATGGGAAATGTCTTGACAAGATATCATATAGAAGGATGCTCATGAGGATTAAAAAGTGTGGGAGAGGATAGTGGGTGGAAATTGGATTTTGAATGGTGCTGAAATTTGCTGAAGATATAACACAATGGGAAATGTAGCCATGCCTTTAAAACACAGAAAAAATGCAGTGTGACAGGTGGACTTCAATATCAATAAGTAAGATGTTATTTTATTGTTTTTAAAAGTAAACATAACAATTTTTTAATGGATGTGACTTTAGGCTGTGAAATTAAGAAGTGGGAGCATTAAAAGTAACAGAAAACTCAAAAGCAAGAAGTAAATTATAAGCCTATAATAATATCTAGCATTCAATGCAGAACTGAGCTCTATACTACATAATGGATGCTGATTTACAATTTACAGTGCTAGCGATCAGAAAATCGGTGATCTATTCCCACCACTGTCTGTATGGATTCATATTACCTTGCCATGACTGTGTGAGATTCCTCCCACATTCCAAAATGTATGGGTTAGGATTAGTAAATTGTGGGCATGCTATATTAGCACCGGAAGCCTGGCAATACTTGCTGACTGCCCCCAGCACATACTTGGTCTGTGATGGTCGGTGATGCAAATAATGCGTTTCACTGTATGTTTTGATGTTTTTATGCACATGTGACAAATAAAGTTAATCTTCAAGAATCTTTAATTTTAACTACAATGCAGATACATTCAGGCGCTTTCTTGACATATCACAAACGGAAAGCCCACAAGGCCAGCCTCTAATATTTCAAATGTTTTGCTTTTCTAGTGCTAAAACATCTTTGAATCTCTCTTTAATGCTGTCGTAAGAAGGTCAATGATGTTTCTTATGCAGGGTTGACCAGCAAACAGGGATGATACAGTGGTTCACCTTACAGTACCAGAGGCCTGGATTCAATTCAGACCCTGGGTGCAGTCTGTATAGAATTTGTACATTCTCCCTATGGTGACATGGGTTTCCTTCCAGTGCACCATGTTCCTCTCACATAAAGATTTAAAGAAGAGATTAGCTTTATTTGTCACATGTACATTGAAATATAGATCCCTAACCCTAACCATATGACTTTGGAATGTGGAGGAAACAAGAGCACACAGAGGAAGTCCATCAAACCTCCTGGTTCGCGGGTTCAGCTCAAGGTTAAGAACCCTGACTGGTCAAATAAAACTGTTACGGAAATAGCAATGAAGAATCTTTCTATATCTGTGTGTGGGGAAGGACAGACAGGGATGGAGGACCTTCATTGCTGCTCTAAGTGCTGGCAGTGTAATGGGCAGTAAGTGTAGGTGAGTGGTAGAATGTAAATGGGGTTGAAGAGAATAATGGGAGAATAAAAATGAGATTGATGTGGGATTACTATAAATGGATAGCTGATAGATAGTTTAGTGAAAGTGATGGGCCAAAGTGTCCGATTCCATGCTGTTAACTCTCTATTATTCTATTCATGGCTAACTTTACATTCACATCTATCCACATTGATCTTTCACCATCTTGCTAATGAAGTATGTATTTATTTGTATCTTAATAATAATCAGAGTCTCTGTTTCCACCATCATTTCTGGAGGACAGTCTCAAAGTCAACGTCAAGTTTATTGTCATGTGCATAGGTACATCTATGTACAGGTGCAATGAAAAACTTACATGGAATAGGAGTAAATACTCACCCCATCTCTTAACCAGATGGACCTTTATTTTTAATGTTCTCGTTCTAGATAGAGCATTCCCAACCTGGGGTCCTCATTCAATAGTAGGGGTCTATGGTATAAAAAAGGCTGGGACCCCCCCCCCCCCCCTAATTTCTTCCACAGGAAGAAATATCCTCAGTGCATCTACATTCTCAGGATCAATGATAGGCTGGAATGAGGGATGAAGTTGGAAGGAGGGTGACCTTGCTTCCACTGAGAAAACAATCCAGTGTCATGTGAGACCTTGTACCTGGAGTTTTGTGAAGTTACAGATATGACTGAGGGCTACTTTGTGGGAGTGTAGGTTGCATAGATGCTGCTCCTTAGAAAGGTATAGGCAAGAGTACGTCTCTCTGTCTGAGTCCTTGTATACCTGAGGCACGGCCCTCATCGGTACCTAAAGAGTGTTTGTTGTACTGTATTCACATGTCATCCTTGTAAAGGAGCATTCGGTCTAGACAAATAGGTTTTGTATGTCAGTTTTGGCTCAAGTAGAAGTTTTAAAGCAGCCAGGAGGGTTCAGTTTTCAGGATAAGTAGTGAGTGGAAAATGTTCTCAGCTTGCAGAGTAGCATGATTGCAGGATGAATAAAATTGGCTGTCTAAATAATATTTTTGAGCCTTCAGCCCTAGTAAAAGAGGGTTTTTCTTGGGGGTAAATAGTAGCTGCCACTTTATCAGGCCAAATTAGTTGAAAATATTATTGATATTGAATTTTGGGATTATGCTCCCAATTATGTTATTCAGGGAAACTAGATGCCCAAAAGGCAATGCAAGCAAACATGAAAACCTTGCCTGAATATGAGTATGTGATGGCAGAAATCAGTTTAAAATGCCGAGAAATGCTCTACTTTGTGAAAAATGCTTAATCACAGAACTTTACTTTGTGATTAAGCAATTTTCAATTTGTAATGCCTTTTTCCAGTCTTAGAAAATTTTTCCATGTGGACTCTTAGTAGTGTAAGCAAATTACAGTGTGATAACCATAGATGGAATTAGAACTATGAAAGGATGGGACAGGGTAGGTATAGAAGCAAACTCTTTAGCCATTGATGTAAAGAGAAAAAGCAGTAACAGAATTAGAATTAAGATAATAAAGTAAGGAAGTACTGGGGGGGGGTAGTGGTGTGACTTGGAGATGTAGGTGGTATAGCTGCTGCCTTACAGCACCACAGACTTGGCTTTGATCCTGACCTCAGATGCTGTCTGTGTGGAGTTTGCCTGTTCTCCTTGTGAAAGCTTGGACATGAGGCTGAAATATAAAAACTCTTAAAACTGAAGTAAATAATTAAAACAAAATTTAAAATGACAATTCTTTTAAATAAATTAAAGCTAACACAAACTCATAAACAACATTTAAATAATTACTTTCCTCCTTTAACCTTGCTCTACTAAAATGATCAGGCGGCTGTTCAGACAGGTTGTGGGCTCCAAGAGGCAATTCCCTGGTGGAATACTGGGGAATCCTAAGAAGTATGGGCTTTTCCAAGTCCATTAGCAAATTTCAGACTTCTACGTTTCACTGACTGTACACCCAAGTCCAAGACTTACTTCAGTTTCAATGGCTGAGGGCCAGCAATTCTGATCAGAACTACCGGCAAAAGACAACATGATTCTGCCCAATTAAACATGAATGTGAACTCACTACTGACTTTGTACCAGCAGGAGATAACATAAGATCAGAGAGAAGGCTGGAGGAGGATGAAAAATGTGCGATAATTGCTAACAGGAGTGAGGTGGCCTAGCTTATGACCTTGATCTTTGTTTAGCACTGAAAGTATAGGTCTGGCCCCAAACATCCTGCTTCACTACAAATGATAATCAGGTCAATACAAAAATCAGTTAACTTGTTGAGGTATTCATGGAACGTGAGGTGAAATTATCAAAACATGAAATTGTTTGGAAAATCACTGCTAAACATAACACGAACTTAAATGACAAATGAAGTGTCAAATATAAGAAAGGATAGCATTGTTCAGTTGGAACAGGGATTCTATTTTGAAAGATTCATGGGGTTTTCTTCAGATTTTTTTTGGACAGATATTAATGAGTACTAAATCAAACAGTCTCTTCCACTCAGTCTAACTGCTTCTTTCATGGCTGTGTGGCCATTATTTTCAAAAGGATGCTCAACCAGAGAGTGAGTATTCCCACAGCAACAATTAGTCAACCAACCTTACAGAGGTAAATGCTACTTAAAAGTTCATTATTTTGAATGAAATTTTCAGATGCTGCTGTAACTTTTTCTTTAAATATTACAGATAGATATTAAACAAATAATCATGGTTTGATTTGATATCTGATATTACGTGATGAGAATTGGCAAGGCAATATGTGAAATTTGTAGCCATTGGGATGAGTTGCAGTAAAATCAACGCGAAAAGTACCAAATACAGGTCTTAAGGTGTTATACTTAAATGCACGCAGCATAAGGATGATCTTGTCGTACAGCTACAGATTGGCAGGTATGATATTGTGGCCATCACTGAGACGTGGCTAAAGGATGCATGTCTCTGGGAGCTGAACGTCCAAGGATACACGGTGTATCGGAAAGTAGGCGGAGGGGGAGGCGTGGCTTTATTAGTAAGAAATGATATTAAATCATTTGAAAGAGGTGATATAGGACCGGAAGGTGCAGAATCTTTATGGGTTGAGCTAAGAAATAGCAGGGGTAAAGAGACCCTGATGGCAGTTATTTACAGGCCTCCAAACAGCTGCAGTGATGTGGACTACAAATTACAACAGGAAATAGAAAAGGCTTGTCAGAAGGGCAGTATTATGATAATTGTGGGGGATTTTAACATGCAAGTGGATTGGGAAAATCAGGTCGGCACTGGATCTCAAGAGAGAGAATTTGTAGAATGTCTGCGAGATGGCTTTTTAGAACAGCTTGTTGTTGAGCCCACTAGGGGATCGGCTGTACTGGATTGGGTATTGTGTAATGAACCGGAGGTGATTAGAGAGATTGAGGTGAAGGAACCCTTAGTAAGCAGTGATCATAACATGACTGAGTTCACTGTGAAATTTGAAAAAGAGAAGCCGAAATCTGATGTGTCGGTATTTCAGTGGAGTAAAGGAAATTACAGTGGCATGAGAGAGGAACTGGCCAAAGTTGACTGGAAAGGGACACTGGCAGGAAAGGCGGCAGAGCAGCAGTGGCTGGAGTTTATGTGAGAAGTGAGGAAGGTGCAAGACGGGTATATTCCAAAAAAGAAGAAATTTTCAAATGGAAAAAGGATGCAACCGTGGCTGACAAGAGAAGTCAAAGCCAAAGTTAAAGGAAAGGAGAGGGCATACAAGGAAGCAAAAATTAGTGGGAAGTCAGAGGATTGGGACGTTTTTAAAACCTTACAAAAGGAAACTAAGAAGGTCATTAAGAGGGAAAAGATTAACTATGAAAGGAAGCTAGCAAATAATATCAAAGAGGATACTAAACGCTTTTTCAAGTATATAAAGAGTAAAAGACAGGTGAGAGTAGATATAGGACCAATAGAAAATGATGCAGGAGAAATTGTAATGGGAGATAAGGAGATGGCAGAGGAACTGAAAGAGTATTTTGCATCAGTCTTCACTGAGGAAGACATCAGCAGTATACCAGACACTCAAGGGTGGCAAGGAAGAGAAGTGTGCGCAGTCACAATTACAACAGAGAAAGTACTCAGGAAGCTGAATAGTCTAAAGGTAGATAAATCTCCTGGACCAGATGGAATGCACCCGCATGTTCTGAAGGAAGTAGCTGTGGAGATTTTGGAGGCATTAGCAACGATCTTTCAAAAGTCGATAGATTCTGGCATGGTTCCGGAGGACTGGAAGATCGCAAATGTCACTCCGCTATTTAAGAAGGGGGCAAGGAAGCAAAAAGGAAATTATAGACCTGTTAGCTTGACATCGGTGGTTGGGAAGTTGTTGGAGTCGATTGTCAAGGATGAGGTTACAGAGTACCTGGAGGCATATGACAAGATAGGCAGAACTCAGCATGGATTCCTTAAAGGAAAATCCTGCCTGACAAACCTATTACAATTTTTTGAGGAAATTACCAGTAGGCTAGACAAGGGAGATGCAGTGGATGCCGTATATTTGGATTTTCAGAAGGCCTCTGACAAGGTGCCACACATGAGGCTACTTAACAAGATAAAAGCCCATGGAATTATGGGAAAGTTACATACGTGGATAGAGCGTTGGCTGATTGGCAGGAAACAGAGAGTAGGAATAAAGGGAACCTATTCTGGTTGGCTGTCGGTTACCAGTGGTGTTCCACAGGGGTCCGTGTTGGGGCCGCTTCTTTTTACATTGTACACCAACGATTTGGATTATGGAATAGATGGCTTTGTGGCTAAGTTTGCTGATGATACGAAGATAGGTGGAGGGGCCGGTAGTGCTGAGGAAATGGAGAGTCTGCAGAGAGACTTGGATAGATTGGAAGAATGGGCAGAGAAGTGGCAAATGAAGTACAATGTTGGAAAGTGTATGGTTATGCACTTTGGCAGAAAAAATAAACAGGCAGACTATTATTTAAATGGGGAAAGAATTCAAAGTTCTGAGATGCAACGGGACTTGGGAGTCCTCGTACAGGATTCCCTTAAAGTTAACCTCCAGGTTGAGTCGGTAGTGAAGAAGGCGAATGCAATGTTGGCATTCATTTCTAGAGTAATAGAGTATAGGAGCAGGGATGTGATGTTGAGGCTCTATAAGGCGCTGGTGAGACCTCACTTGGAGTACTGTGGGCAGTTTTGGTCTCCTTATTTAAGAAAGGATGTGCTGATGTTGGAGAGGGTACAGAGAAGATTCACTAGAATGATTCTGGGAATGAGAGGGTTAACATATGAGGAACATTTGTCTGCTCTTGGACTGTATTCCTTGGAGTTTAGACGAATGAGGGGAGACCTCATAGAAACATTTCGAATGTTGAAAGGCATGGACAGAGTGGATGTGGCAAAGTTGTTTCCCATGATGGGGGAGTCTAGTATGAGAGGGCGTGACTTAAGGATTGAAGGGCGTCCATTCAGAACAGAAATGCGAAGAAATCTTTTTAGTCAGAGGGTGGTGAATCTATGGAATTTGTTGCCAAGGGCAGCAGTGGAGGCCAAGTCAATGGGTGTATTTAAGGCAGAGATTGATAGGTATCTGAGTAGCCAGGGCATCAAAGGTTATGGTGAGAAGGCGGGGGAGTGGGACTAAATGGAAGAATGGATCTGCTCATGATAAAATGGTGAAGCAGACTTGGTGGGCCGAATGGCCGACTTCTGCTCCTTTGTCTTATGGTGTTACGGTCTAAATGATATTGTCAAACGGGGGTGGGGTGGGGTGGGTGTTGTGTGCAGCTATAGAGGAAACATGGGTCAGTTTATGAGTTCTGGAACCTTGTAAGTTGGGAACATGCTCTGGGGTTCAATAACATAGTGACAATTCCAAGTGTGCACTCACGTATGACCGAACAGTTCGTTGTAAATGCACCCAATGATACTCTTGGCCCTGAGTGTTTGTAACACTTCCCGTTTGGTTTGTGATTTGAAAACATGAAATGTTAGCATTTCTGATACTCCTGTCACCCAAACACAGATCATTTACAACACTAATGCCAATGCATTTCCCAGCTCTTTGACTGAGGGTATGTCCAAAGTACATTAAACCCCTGTAGAATTCTCATCCAACTGAAGCCCAGGCAATTGCCTAAGTGAAGGGAAAAAGTTGAGGAGGCATGTGGAAACTCTGTTTGTTCACTACAGGAAAGAGAAGATACACAGGGAGTTAATTCCTGGAAAAACTTTGAGTCTATTTCCTTAATCTTGTTGAGTACTTTACGATGGATATTTAAATATACTGTACAGGAACAACTGAAGGTCAAGGTCTCTAAACTCCTGTATAAAACCTGACGATTTATCCTTGGTGTGACTGCTATCAGCCTGCACTCTCACCCAGTACTTTGTTCATTTCTATTTGGTTCAATAAACTGTTTAAAATGAAAGAAAGAAGATGTAAGAATCTGAGTTATTAAGCTTCAGCATGCACAAATTCTGAAATTATATTTACCTTGCCTCATTGGTTAAATAAACTATAGAAGGGTATGCAGGTTTTATTTTAAATGGACTCCTTATTTACTACAAGCCTCAAGCAAGGCAGAAAATGGAATGTTTTTCCTCCACAGGAGAGAGGAAGTGGGGATCAAACTCCCACAGAAGGGCGTTGAGTCAGAGTCAACCATAAAGTTTAAAGGGAGCTGGACTGATGAATGTTGAGAAGCAGACAGAGGATCAGAGAGTTATTAACAACACCATCTGATGTTTTCTTTCAGAGAAAGAAATTAAGGGTGGCTGTTTTTTTGGATGGATGCGATTTCCTGCTATACGCTCTCAGTAGGCAGTGTTAAGGCAACATATTTGGAGCATCATCGCCTTAGTGATCTTTAAAATAGAGAATCAAATGGGGCAAAAGATCAATGGAGAATGAGGCAAAGGTACAGGATATAATAATCAGTCATTGCCTCTGGGCAAAGCAGGACTGAGTCCCTACTTCAGTATTTAGACATGGACTCTGGGTAGAAGAAATTGAAGAGGCAGATCCATGGGAAATATCTTGCATTTTCACAATCCTATCAAGGTATTCCAGATCACTTTACAGCCCTTGAAATTATGTTTGAGAAGCAGTCCTTGTTGTATTGCAGGAAACACAGCAGTCAACTTACATAATGTAAGCTCCCATAACAGTAGTGCAATAGTGTTTGGATAATTTCTTTTATGAACTTTAATTGAGGGAGAAATGATGATCAAGGTACTATCCACGGCCTCCGCTACTGTAAAGATAAAGCCACACTCAGGTTGGAGGAACAACATCTTATATTTCGTCTGAGTAGCCTCCAACCTGATGGCATGAACATTGACTTCTCTAACTTCCGCTAATGCCCCACCTCCCCCTTGTACCCCATCCGTTATTTATTTTTATACACACATTCTTTCTCTCACTCTCGTTTTTCTCCCTCTGTCCCTCTGACTATACCCCTTGCCCATCCTCTGGGTTCCCCCCCTCCCGTGTCTTTCTCCCCGGACCTCCTGTCCCATGATCCTCTCATATCCCCTTTGCCAATCACCTGTCCAGCTCTTGGCTCCATCCCTCCCCCTCCTGTCTTCTCCTATCATTTTGGATCTCCCCCTCCCCCTCCCACTTTCAAACCTTTTACTAACTCTTCCTTCAGTTAGTTCTGACGAAGGGTCTCGGCCTGAAACGTTGACTGTACCTCTTCCTAGAGATGCTGCCTGGCCTGCTGCATTCACCAGCAACTTTGATGTGTGTTGCTAACATCTTACTTGTGCCTTTAGTTAAAATAGGTGCTCAACTTTTCTGCAAAATGTGTAATTTAGTAGAAATGGGGCCAAGCAAAGTTGAGCAAATATAAATAGTATCAATGGAGCATTGTATAATATCTTAATTATTAAAGGCTAAAAAATGTCGTACTAAAATACTCTAGGGAATGTTGATTTGTCTTTTCTTCTTGTCTACATCAAGCCTGTAACATTATTGAGATTGGATTTGCAATCTGGGCCTTCCATTGGAAACAATTCACAAAGGGTCACTGGTGAATGCTAGTGGCAGAGCTAAATTGTGGAATCAGTCTTCAATGCATTGATTCACGGAGACAACCCCTTTAACTCACCAAGTCTGTATTGACCATCACACATCACTTACATCAATACCACACTAATTCCAGTTTATTCCTCAACGTATGTCGGCTTCCTCCAGATTCTACCAATCACTGACACAGTAGGGCAATCTATAGTGGACATTAACCTACCGGCTATGTTCCCTCTATGCTGTGCGTGTGTGCGTGTGCACTTGTTTTTCAACTAGCGTACAAAGAAAATTAATGTGCGCACAAAAGGTTAGTAACCTAAAATAATGTAGTAATTAATAATTATACTTATTGAAAATAATATTTTAGCTAAATGTCTCTGTTAACAAGTTAGTCGGTTTTTCAAATACCATAATGCACGTCACTAATTTACGTCACCTCACCTTTCCTGTTCCGGTTTGTACAGCTGCATCATGGCGGCAGACATCTTTGGCGGATAGTGTTCATATCGTAAAGTTTACAAAGATCTGTTTCAAATCCTGTAGATAGTTTACTAAGTTTTTATTGAAAAAGATCAGTCAAATGACTCGGTGGCTAAATACAGTCACAAGAAGTTGATAAACATCACATACAAAGTAATTTCACAGGTTTTAAGTGATGTATTTGATGAACTGGCTGCACTGTGTGAGATTCTGCAAAAGAGTGGCCTGAAACCGAATGATTCACTTCATTTTGCGCGAGGCAAATTTAACAAGATAAGAAAGCAGAATCCGGTAGACAACATTTCGTGGAGTGACAAAGTTTGGTGGTAAACATGTTAATGCCTTATGTCTAAAATATCATGATTTTCTAGTTGAAAATACTGTAATGGTTAGACAGTTTAATGATTTCAAATTTTCTGTGCAAGAAAAAATTAAATACAAACTGATTTCAAACTTTGCTCAAATGGTGGCATTTGTACTTCAAAATGAACAGTTTTGCGACCTTGCACAGTTGATGGACATTGGGGGAACCTTTCTTGTGTCTAGTGCGGACTGTGAATGAGGTTTTAGCCTAATGAACCAACTCAAAAATAAGTTGAGAAACCGTTTAGGTGAATGCCATTTGGATATGTTAATAAGAATCAAAAGCTATCAATTGGATGGAAGTTCTATTAGTCTAGATAGAGTTTACAAAGAATGGGTAAATGCCAAATACGGGAGAGAGAAAAAAATAACTGAGTGACTTAAGTATGTATGTTATTTTGTTGTTATTCTGTGCAGTTGTATGTCAAATATTTTGTAAACCTACAAAAAGCTGTGCCATGTGTGCATTCAGTGCGCACACACTTTTGTCACAGGAAAAAAATTTGCACAACATAAGATTTTTGCGCACACTGACTACTAAAAATTAGAGGGAACATTGCCTACCGGCCTGCAAGATGTAGGAGGACACCAGCACATCCTGAGGAAATGAAGGCAGCCGGAGGGAGAACGTGCATACTCCATTCAGGCAGCACCAGAGGTCAAGAGTAAACTCGGGTCATTGGAGCTATGAGCCGGCAGCTCTATTAACTGGATGAACTTGCGCACCTATAGTTACTTTAACACTAGTAAAAATCAATATTTCATGTGCAGTGGAGGTCGTAGGTTAAAGACATTCTCATAACCACTAACTCCATCTTGAAGAACTGATTGTTATGAGAATGTATTTTCTATCAGAAGACTGAAGCCAGAGCCTGTTTGCAGATGCTGAAGTAAATTGGCGTTTATTAATTTTGCCTTAGTAGCGCCTGTCTAGCCACTGAGGCGGTTGATCATGGACCTCACGCTTCATACCTGAGCATGTAATCTTGGATGAAGTAAGAATACACCATCGTTGGGGGTGTCATCATTTGGATAAGATATCAAACTGAGGCTCAGTTTGCACACTCAAGTGTGTATAAAGGCACCAAACTGAAAATTGGTAATCAGAAACAGTTACCTTGAGCAACACACACAAAATGCTGGAGGAACTTAGAAGGTCAGGCAGCACTTAGAATGAGCAATTGATATTTTGGGCTGGAGCCCTTCATCTGGACTAGAAAGGAAGGGAGAAGAAGCCAGAATAAGCAGGTGGACTGGAAAGTGATTGGCGGTAGAAGCAAAGGACTGAAGAAGAAGGAACCTCTTTGGAGAGTGGAATGGATCATGGAAGAAAGGGAAGGAGGAGGGGTACTAAAGGGAGGTGATGGGCAAGTAAGAGAAGGGAAGGGGTAAGAGGGGAGCCAGAAAGGGTGAGAAAGGGCGTGGGGGAGCAGAAATTACCTGAAATTACAGAAATCAATGTTCATGTTCTCGGTTTGGAGGCTATGCAGACAGAATATGATATGTTTCTTCTCGTGGCAGTGAGAAGGCCATAGACTGACATGTTGGAATGGGAATTGGAATTAAGATGAGTGACCATCAGGAAAACCCTCCTTTTGTGGTGGACAGAGTGAAGGTACTCAATGAAGATTTCCAGCATTTGCAGAATCTCTTGTGTTTATAATGGAGTAGCCTTGATTTTACAGCTATATTTACCCATCAACTGATCTTATTAAATAAAGATTATTTGATCATTTATTTCCTTACATAGGAATATTGTTGTTGGGCTAAGTTGCTGCCGTATTTCTTATATTACAACAGAGATTGCATTTCATTGGCTCTGAAGCATTCTGTGTTGCTCAGTAGCTGTAAAAAATACTTTAATTGAAGAAATGTTTTACTTGTTTCTAATGTTACCTATGCATTCAGTCATGGATTTTAAAGTACTTAAAAGTTACCTAAATACAACTTTTTTAGTCAGAATAAATTAATGGGAAAAAGACAGTAAAAAAAACATTAAGTCAAAACAGAACTTTCAGCAGTTAAATAAAAAAGGCAAATGTAACTTTCACCTGGATTGAAAATCAGTGGGAACCCGGCCAAAATGGGAAAACTTTTAAGCAGCACTGTTTTGAATCATAGTAATATGTCCTGAAATGGGAGCTAGTGGGAAAGGGAAAGTGAAATACAAACATGAAACTCAAAATTCAAAAACAATGCATAGGAATCAAGATTAAATGATACAATATTCAAGTTACACAGATGAGTGTTAAATGGTTGACACAGACACCAGATGAAAGGCAGTTTTTAATGCTTCTGAAAGGGAGTTTTTAAGTTGTGAACACCACACATACTGCTGTTTCTCAACCAGGTAATATCATAAAGTAACAGAACCATAGAATGGTTACATTATGGAAGGAGGCCATTTGGCCTTCTGAATTCATTCAGACTTTATGGAAAAGCGATCCAGTCAGCTGCAAACTCTGGTGCTCTCCCCATGGCTCTAAAATTCTTTCCTTTCAGAGACTTAACCTGCTCAGTTTTCAATATTACAATTGAATTTTCTTCCACTTACTCCACAGACCATTCGAAACCTTAGTCTTTTCCTGTTTGAGAAACTCATTTATCTTTTGTGGGTTTTTTTTGCCAATCATCTTCATTCTATGTACTTTGACCCTTCTGCCAATGTGAACAAATCGTCTCTATCTGCTCTGTCTACACCTTGGTGTATTTCAGTACATCTATTATTTTGAAGACTCTGCTGTTCCAAGAACTCCACCGTCTCCAGCCTATACCTATAACTACTGTCTATCATTCTTGGAATCATTTTGGTAAATCTCTTCCATACCTTTTCCAAAGTTTTCACTACTTTCCTAAAGTGCGATGAGCAGAGCAGGGCACAATACTTCAGTTAAAGCCAATCCCGTGATTTCAGAATGCTTATTGTACTATCAACTACCATTTGAGCTTGCACTGTCAGTTTTGATACATTATGCTAATATACTCCTAGATCTCTCCTTTCTATTATCTATTTTAGAATTGTACCTTTTAGTTTATATTTCTTCTTTTCATTCGTCACAACAAAACGTAACGCTTCATGTTTCTCTGCTTTAAGTTTCACCTTCCACCTTTCCACAGATTCCACCAGCATCCTTTAAAGCCGTTAGCATTTCCTCCAAGTTAACCACATTTCCATGTTTTGCCCCATGTGTAAACTTCGAAATTATGCCACGTACATCCACGTGATCGAGTCATACAGTAATGCAGCACAAAAACAAACCCTTTTGTCCAACACACCCATGTCGATCCAGGTGCCCATCAAAGCTAGTCCCATCTGCCTACATTTTACCTGTATCCCTCTTCGATCTACATACTTATTCAAATGCCCAAATCATTTCTATATATATTGTGATCCTAGTACCAGCTCATTAGGGTATACCCTCCTCCTTTCTGGCGAAAAACTAAACACTGTCTCTGTTTCCTGCTACTCAACCAATTTTCTATCCTTAATGCTACAGCTTCTTTTATTCTATGGCCTTGAATATTGTTAACAAAGCTATTATACAGCATCATATCAAAATGCCTTCTGGAAAACCATATGTACCATATCAATTGCATTTCCCTTTTGGCACTCTTTGTACTTTGTAACAAAACTCATGTTAGCTGGAGACAATTTGCCTTTAATAAATCCATTATGTGATGCCAAGGATGCTGAAACACCTTCAATGCAGTGTCTCCAACTTCTAAAACATGATCTCACAGTAAAGGCTTGAACTGACTATTAAATCCAAAAATTCTGAAGTTGGTTAGCAATCTTGAAATTCGCTAGCTTTATATTTTACAGGAGGCGGCGATCTCTGTATCATGCCCATGGGATCTGTTACAAATGGTGTATCAGGTCTCCATACCACCAATGGGCTCAGAATATAATTTTTACTAGACAACTGAGAGGAAAAATGGTAACAAATTTCCCACCAGCCCATTCCAACATCCATCTTATGGGACCAGAATAGCCTCAGAACTATTAGTTCATTTTATTTCTTGTGAAACCAGGAAGAAGTTCTCAGCATTCTGTTTGAGTTTATCCTTGTCCTTACCCTAGGTTGATCAGTGAGTTCCTTGTGGACTGGCTTGCCATCTACCAGTGCATGTTCTTATTAGTCTCCAAACAAAGTGAGTTGATGTTAGTTTGCATTGACTTCTAAATCCAAATGCAACATAAATGGGGCACTGTACCAGAATCTCCCAGTTTTGCCATGGTGCTTAAATTTAAACTGACATGCAAATGCACCCACTTAAAAATAGGCCCCCAGTTGAATCAAGGACACTGTGGAGAAGATCTACACAATATAATGAAACATTTCAAGGAATGGATTTTTCCCAAGTCAACTCTGGATCCCAGCAGTCAATAGCATCCTCACGCCAGGGTGGAGTAGCTCTGTGGCCTGAAGTTAATGAATGACACAGTGCAAGATTGAACTGAATGTGCTTGGACTGTTTTGATGATTAGTTGTTTGATATCTTATATTCTGTGTTTTTCACTCTTTTTTTGCCATTTGCTCAATTTGTTCTTTTTTTCGTGCATTGGGGGTTTGATGTTTTCTTTGAATGGGTTCTGTGGTTTTCTTCCTTTGTTTCGTGGCTGTCTGTGGGAAGACAAATCTCAGGGTTGTATACTGCAAACATTCTATGATTATAAATGTAATTTGAACCTTGAATCCAATTAGGAAAACCGATTCTGAGAAAATGGGAGCTGGGCAGCATAAAAGAGTTAAGTGTTACAAAATGAAAATGAAAACCTGTTAACAAATGTGACAAAAAGCATGATAAATTGCAACTGAACTTGGATCCCAGAAATGTTATGAAGCTATTAAAATACTATTACAATTTTCCAACAGATTAGATATTTATGGCGGTTAAGTAAAATATTTTAGCAGTTTAGAAACCTCCTATGGTTTCTGGCAAAGAGAGTGGATGATATAAGATCCAAGCTATGCATATTCAATATTCCTTATGGGAGGTGCAGATTCCTACAGATTTTCCTCGTTTTTACTTCATACTGAAGGTGCTTACTCATCAGGAGATGATGTAACAGATAGGGCTCATCCAAGGAGAAACAAAATGATAGCCTAATGAAAATAATTGAAGTTATTAGATGAGATAATCTGGAAGTTAAAATGGAGAAATATGCAGCTTTGGTACAAATGAGGACTGTCATTTAATGAGATGTGATCATTAGTCAAGGTACTGGGCAGGTGTAGGATTAATGTCTCAGTTATTGACCTGAGTTTAAAAATCTTCTAGGTTTAATCAATAAACATAATCAGTTCTAACCCTTTGCAATTTCATCATGTTTTAGGAAAGGAAAATAAGTAAAGATGAAAAAACTCAAAAAATATTTCCACTTTCACAAGCAAATGCCATCATTTAGCACATGCATGTATTATAGACATTGAAAAAACACACTCACAGCTAATTGTTCTGCTGTATTATAAGAACTTTTGAAAGAATATTGTCCTTTGCAAATGCAAAGAATTGTGTACAGGATCCAGAAATATGATCAAGGGTGTCACATACACTAAGTGAATTTACTTACACTACTTAATATGGGAGTGCCAAGAATCTGACACCACAGACCTGTCAGCAATATAATATGAAATTAAATGACCTCACCACAGCTGCTTGGGTAAAGTGGCTCCTGTATGGCTTTCTTACAACTCTAACAACCCTAGACCACTTTATAGTGCAAGCCTTGTCACTCCAGGTCCCATTTCTTCCCTTCAGTAACAAAACCACAATTCTTCATCCACACTGCTTTCCCAGTTGGTATCCATTTTCCCCCAATACCTGCTGCAACTTTCCTACACAATGCACACCACAGGCATGATCACCATGCTTCAACAGATCACAGTGACATATTCTCACTCTTCTTCCAGAAGAAGGTGCCGCACAAAAGGAAGAAACCCTTTATGGATTTAGAAATGGTCATCATCATTCCAAGAGATTTCCTACTTACAGTAGGTGGAGATCAAGAGTAGTAACTGTAGCAGACAATAAAATGGGAGAAATCACATATTTGAATGGATGGTCTCAATTACAGTATAGTACAGTCACTTATAAGGATGTAGACAACCCCTGGGCTGTTGGTCTGGATGAAAGAGAGCAAAGGATGTAGCTATCAGAAAACCTGTATGAGATTTAAGCAACACACAGAAAGTGTTGAAGGAACTCATCAGGCCAGGCAGCTTCTATGGGAAAAAAGTAAACTATCGTTGTTTTGGACCGAGGCCCTTCATCAGGATTTTGCTTGGATTTCCAGGATCTGCAGATTTCTTGTCTCTGGCAGAGACGCATTTTGCTTATTTCATTCCTGCATAGTGCAGCATAAATCAGACATTTTGCTAAATGGTCATGATATAAACCGGAAGTTATTTATTTACAGAATTCCTCTTTTATGCTATACCTGAGTGAACCTAACAGATAAAAATAACAGGTATATTGCACATGGACTGCCACCTATTCAAAACTCATTCCCCTTTCCTGCTGTGGACCAAGTTCACATATTTATTGTGGATGTCTCCACTTCTTTTCTGGTTGGCAGACTTCCAATCATGTTTTATTTCTGCTCCATTCTGATTCAAATTAAATTTTCTTACTAAAATGATTTTTCTACCCCTTCTAATTTTGATTTTTATCCTTCAAACCTACTTACATCTGGGGGTAGTTACTGTATGAAAATTGAAAATAGTTAGCAACATATCTGCAACAGCCCAATATGCTCATTGAACTGACCAACCTTTTTGCCAGTGATAAGGTATCAGAAAATGGCCTCCCTGAATCAATGATGACTATGGGAGGAGCAAACAATTTGAAAATGACAACCTGATTAGCCAGAAGAAGAGCATATATATAACCATATAACTATATAACAATTACAGCACGGAAACAGGCCATCTTGGCCCTTCTAGTTCATGCCGAACTCTTACCCTATCCTATTCCCACCGACCTGCACTCAGCCCATAACCCTCCATTCCTTTCCTGTCCATATATCTATCCAATTTAACTTTAAACGACAACATAGAACCTGCCTCAACCACTTCTGCTGGAAGCTCATTCCACACAGCTACCACTCTCTGAGTAAAGAAGTTCCCCCTCATGTTACCCCTAAACTTTTGTCCTCTAATTCTGAACCCATGCCCTCTTGTTTGAACCTTCCCCACTCTCAACGGAAAAAGTCTAACCACGTCAACTCTATCAATCCCCCTCATAAGTTTAAACACCTCTATAAGTCTCCTCTCAACCTTCTACGCTCCAAAGAATAAAGACCTAACTTGTTCAACCTTTCTCTGTAACTTAGGAGATGAAACCCAGGCAACATTTTAGTAAACCTCTTCTGGCGTCTCCCATCTAGCCACTGCTGAATCCATTTTACTACTTCCATATTAATGCCTAACGATTGAACCTTCCTAACTAACCTTCCGTGTGGAACCTTGTCAAAGGCCTTACTGAAGTCCATATAGACAATATCCACCGTTTTACCCTCGTCAACTTTCTTATATTTCAATGACAATTATCTAAATGTTGACATTTGCCATAATATATAGATCACCCTCAGATATCACATAATGCTTTTAAGAGTTGTCTTGATAGGAAGCAATTTATAGCAGCCTTGACAATTACTCAATAATACTGAGTGGTGCAAAGGAATCCATAGCAATCAGTCAACTGAAGAACATGTATCCTTTAGTAAATGCAAAAAACACATGTCAATACTTATTTCAAAGACAATTACTATCTGAGACTCCGAAATATTCTCTGTCAAATTTACTACAAACTATGATATGAATCCGGAATAATATTAAAACAGAATGCGGGAACTGAGAATCCAATAACAATAGACTGTCACGAAAGCAGGATACTTTAATCATTAAAGGCCAACCCCAGATAACATCAGTTTTCCATTCCTGAACAGTTCACAAGTCAGAAATATGGCAGACAATGCCTGTAACCCCACAGCAGCTGGTTAACCCATATCATTGGTTTCCAAACCACTCACTCTTATATGTGGATGTATGTAAGTTGGGTGTTTGTTACATGTGGAGACCTGTATCTATTGTGAACTGTTTGATTAAAATGCAGGAATCATTAAAGATGGATTGACTGAATTTTAATAAGAAAATAGGTAACCTTGAAACAAAACTCTGGCCTCAAAATTCTGCAATATGTTCAAGGCCCTTCAGCAGGTTCTGATTATTCATCAGCATGGCAGGATGTAGAAGGGTAATTCCACTTGAGTGCAGGAGCAGGAAGCTAGGGGAAGCCTGGCACAAGACGCTGTGAATAAGTTAAGCTCAATGAATATGTGCAGAAGCCAGACAGCTTACCCAGATAGTTTCTGCTTTTGGTCATCTCAGTGACGTTAATTTGTGTTGCTCCTTCAGGAATTTCGAGAATCTTGTGGTATCCCACGGACATGATGGATTGCTTGAAGGTTCCAGATATCACCTTACATGTGGTATTGTCACCTCCACAAACACCACATCTGTCCATGACTTTGTTGGAGCCCAGTATCTCATCACAGCCAACGGTCTATAAAGATAGGAACGGAATGAGACATTAATATGTTTATAGTTTAATGTAACAACACTTTCTTTAATGTATTTATTCATGGGCAATTGCAAGACCGGAATTATTCTCCATGTTCTAGGATGTTTCTAGGGCAGTTAAGGGTCAACCACGTTGGTGGGTAAGGACCCCAGTAAACCAGGTGGGCTTTCACAGAAGTAGTGATTTCTTAATCTTTATTAATGATGCTAGCTTTTTAACTTTAGATAATTCATTAACTTGAACTTAATTTGCACAAAATTTAAATTGTTGTGAGACATAAATTCATGTATCTGAATTAGAAGTCTGGACTGCTGATTATTAGTCCAAGAAATGAACCACAATGCTATGTCCCATTTCACAGCCAATCTACTGCAGAGAGTCCTACAATTCTTCATCAAAGTTACAAATCAAGCTTTGTATAAAATACTTCCTTAACTTGAGTGTGTCTCCTACTAAATTTTATTATTATGATATGACAGAGGGTATCGCAAAAGAAGTCACACCACTGATTAGGGAGATAGTATCAGTAGTTACAGGGGATATCATGGATGGATCATTCAAAGAGACGATATGGGTAAAACTTAAGAATAAGACATGGGTTATCACTTTGCTGGAGTTGTACAACAGACATCCTACCAATCAGTGGGAACCAGAGAGACAGGTAAGTGAGCAAGTCACAGAAAATTATAATGCATCATTTGAAAAAAAAACTACAGAACCTATACTCTTGTTTCAGTGTAAAAGCTTAATGAAATTATTGAAATAACAAAGGTAATATGGGAGGGGGGTGGTGGGCTTAAACTTTGCCGAAACAAGTATGGCTTTGGTTATACTTAGACCACTGGGCAGAGTGATGCAGTGAGCATGGGCACTGAGTTATTCAATTTCCTTGCTGACTGCAGTCGATTATATGGAATTGGCCAGAGACAAGGTTCTGCCATCATAGCTGAGTACCTGGTTTGTTTGTGAGTGTGCTCCCATAGAGCTACTATGAATAAGACCAAAAACTACTGGCTGCTGTACCTTGGGACTATTTTGCATTTTAGGGAAAAACGACACCATTGTTAGAAAGAGGAATCATTATGGTGGAAAAAATGGGTTGAATATTGATGCAACGCTTTTGTCATCCATTAAATGGGATGGCAAATTGTGTATGTGAGAATATATTCAATTTTGCAACACAGCACTTAAATCTTTGGAGTTGCTACAATGATATTGGCAATTTTATTGCAATTCATCTTTTTTGTGATGGAATTTCAGATGGAGACATTTAATAATATGCTTACAGTACGACCAGACAGGCAGGGAGTAGCACAAACACTGGATATTTAACTGCCATCTGGGTTTTCTCCATTACCTTGTATTATTGCAGAGCACAGGTAGCAGCTTGCACATGACTAGTGTCCACTGCTGAAGGAGGAACAAAATGTGCTAAATTCTATAAGACTAGGTTCAGGGCAGGAGGATGTTTCACCCGGCTAGGGGAGTCTCGAACCAGGGTAATGAGGTCTCAGGATAATAATTAGAATAACAACTTAAGACTAAGATGATAGATTTCTTTGTTCAAAGGCTTGTGAGGCTTTGGAACTCTATACTGCCAAATATTATGGAGATCCTTGATTTACTCAAGGCAAAAATTAAAAGATGTAGTATGACACAGGCAAATCTGTGAGGAGCACTGGCCTTATTCCATTCTTGCTTTCAGTACCTATCAGGTTGCACCATTTAGTAATGCCTTGGTTCATCCTCCGTTTCAACCCTAAAAATCAGACCGACTGTACTGAACTGTATAACAAGCTTGCAGAATCAAAAGACCTAATGCTGTTCTCATTTCTTATGTTCTTATGCAATCAGGGTACAGGTCATGCTCACAGCTAAACAACTTGTGTAATTGTGTCCATTTCAGTCAATGACCTTGAACAAAAGGATAGCTTATCAATTTATCATGGAACCAACAAATGGAACCCCCAGAGAGGGCTCTGATCTTTCTGATGTATTAAATGGTATTTAGTCTCATTATTTCCTTCCCTACTTGCTTTTGAGAAGTGAATTAACTCTTTTGTTAGAGCAGAAAAGACAGAGCTTCTGAGGCTCTGGACTAACTAAGACCCAGAGTTCCACATTGCTAACCAAACTTGTGATATTAATGGGATCTTACTCTGTGCAGATTCAGCTATATGCTAATGTCAGAGAAATAAGTTTGGTAGGTGCCTCCAGCTTTACTAAATATTGTTATTCTTGAGCAGTTTCAATACAAAGTGAGCAATAGGAATAGAGTTAATTTCTCCAGCTTCTGGTGGTTGCCCCCCTTCATCATTCTCTATTCCTGTTTCCCTCTCTCTCCTATCTCTTTCTGGTGCTCTTCTTCCTTCCATTTCTTCCATGATCTTCTATCCTCTCCTATCAGATCCCAACTCCTCCAGCCCTTTAGCTCTTTCACCAATCAAGTTCTCAGCTCTTAACTTCACACTCTCATTTCTCCCAATTTCACTGATCACCTGCCATCTTGTGTTTCATCCTCCCCTCCCCCCACCTTCTTGCTCTGACTCCTGATTTTTTTTGCCCTGGTCCTGACGAATGGTCTCGACCTGAAACGTCAACTGTTCATTCATTTCCATAGATGCTGCCTGCCCTGCTGAGTTCCTTCAGCATTTTGTGTTTTGCCTTGGATTTCCAGCATCTGCAGATTTTCCTGTTTTTAAAATAGGAATAGAGCCCTAAAGACAATTAAAGCCTTGTAATTCTTTGCTAAATAAAATCCTTGTTCCAGCTTGTGCATAACATTTAAATATGCATTCTTTAAATGATAATCAAGATAATTTTTCACCACAGCTGCAACTTCATATACTCAGGAGAGGTGTACAAGCTGGGAGTGTTTGTCATTAGCAGTAAAAGAAACATTTGAAATAATTTACGATATAAATTCTCTGTACAACATACCAAGACAAACATTTTACTTCCCATTTCCACTGTTGCCTCATAGCACTGTGACCACCAAGGTCATTTTATTAGCTTTAAAGATTACCTTACGCCAACTTGCAACTATTAAGGTAAACCACACTAGCCTTTTTATTCACTACAAAACATCATGCAGTCTGTTTATTCAGCAAATGCCAGCACTACAGCTACAGCATTGTTTAATATTTGGACTGTTTTTGTAGTAGAGTACCATGGAGAATTTTCAATTAAACATGTCACAGCCTTTTCCTCCTCTCAGATGAACTGTTTGACTTGCATCCCATAGATTATGTAACTCCCAAGGTCGGGCAATCTGTCCCGGAAATCCCTGACACCTCAGATTTGGTGGCTTGCTGCCTTGCTCTGCTTTCACAGTTTGATGCAGGATGTTTGAAAAGGGCTGCTGGTGCTTCTGTCTCACAGAGTGACCAGTTTGAAGTTCACCCTCATTTATGTCACAGTCACGCCTTACTCAACAGGCGAGCACATAGACACTTGGATGCCACGCTGAAAGATGGTGGGATTGCCAGTTTTCCATTGTCAGTATACATACTTTGCTTAGATGTTGTACATGGAATTTTTGAGGTACATAAATTTAAAGGCACTGGTGTTACTGACTGGTGTTACTGGCGGGGTGGTGGGGAGAGGCTCTTCAGTCTTTGTGGTTTATACTCTTATTTTTAGTTTGACTGATCATCAGTTTAAAAGACTAGCCAAGAAACAGACATGACAAAATTGGAAAAGGCACTGAATATTGATACCACTCTCATTGCTGACCCCCTGTACAGATGGAACCAGTAGATGAGTATCAATACATCATTATCATAACTATTCCATCTGCCAATCATCATTCCAAGAGGACACTGGATGTCTGAGCAGCACACTCTTTGCCGTGACCTCTCCTCCTCGCTCAGTGAAGTATCATGGTAAATCATTTCCTCAACTATAAACATCAAGGTCAAAATTACAGTGGTAAAGACTTTGCACAGGTAGATAGTATAACGCATCGAGCCATGTGACACAGGATTAAAAGTGCTTAAAATGATGACAGAAAAGAATGCAGATACTGGAATCTGGAGTAACAAGCAACCTGCAGGATGAACTTAGCTGGTCAAGCAACATCATGGGTAAGGGAATTGTTGATGTTTTGGGTCAGGACTAAGAACGGAGAGAGGATACAGCCTGTATAAAGAGGAGAGGGGGAGACGTAAGACTGGTGGATAGAGAAGAGGTGAAGTATGATGGGCAGATAGAACCAGGTGGGGGAGAAGGAGAGGTGGGGTTGGGCGTCAAAGGCGTTTGATAGGTGGAAGCAGATAGACAACGAAAAGTAAAAAGCAATTGGAGCCATGTGGATCTTTTATCCTCCCCTCCCCATCTGTCTTGTTCCTTTCTTTGTCTGCTTCTACCTATCACCTACCTGCATCTGTGTCCCATCCCTACCCTTCCTATCTCACTCTCCCACCTTGCTGCATCTGCCCATCATCCTTCATCCCTCCTTGATCCACCCATCAGCTAATGGCCCCTTTATTACACTTCCTCTCCTCTTTATTCTGGCCACGTTCCCTCTCCACTCCCAGTCCTGATGCACGGTCACAACCTGAACCATCAGTGATTCCTTCCTCCACAGCCACACCCCCCCCCCACCCCACCCACAGATGATGTATGACCCACTGAGTTCCTTCAGAATGGTCACATTGGTGTGGTACATGGTCCAGCAGAATATTGAGTTCTTGTCTGACCAAACATTGTTTCACTATTTATAGGCACTCATTTGCAACTCATATAACGTGTGGAAAAATGTCCTTTAATCCACCTGAATGAATGCACTGAATTTCAAAGGGCACAATATTTTGCAGAAAGCTGCAGTAGTCACAGATTGAGATAAGGCAGAAAGGATCCACACTCTGAATAAACACTTCAATGGCTGAAGAAACTGGAAGTTGAAGTCTGATTCAACACAGAAGTGGTCAGTATTTCAGTGACCAAATGTAGACTCATTTATCCCTTGTGTGGACATATAAGATGCTATGACATTATTGAACAAGGAGTATAGGGGTACATTTATTGGTAATTAGTTTATTATATTCCACGTACTGAGATACAGTGAAAAGCTTTGTTTTGCATTCCCTTGAGACAGGTAGTTCCAAGCATAACTACCTGAGGTAATACAAAAGGAGAAACAACACCAGAACAACAGGAATTCTGCAGATGCTGGAAATTCAAGCAACACACATAAAAGTTGCTGGTGAACGCAGCAGGCCAGGCAGCATCTCTAGGAAGAGGTACAGTCGACGTTTCAGACCGAGACCCTTCGTCAGGACCAACTGAAGGAAGAGTGAGTAAGGGATTTGAAAGTTGGAGGGGGAGGGGGAGATCCAAAATGATAGGAGAAGACAGGAGGGGGAGGGGGAGATCCAAAATGATAGGAGAAGACAGGAGGGGGAGGGATGGAGCCAAGAGCTGGACAGGTGATAGGCAAAAGGGGATACGAGAGGATCATGGGACAGGAGGTCCGGGAAGAAAGACAAGGGGGGGGAACCCAGAGGATGGGCAAGGGGTATATTCAGAGGGACAGAGGGAGAAAAAGGAGAGTGAGAGAAAGAATGTGTGTATAAAAATAAGTAACAGATGGGGTACGAGGGGGGAGATGGGGCATCAGCGGAAGTTAGAGAAGTCGATGTTCATGCCATCAGGTTGGAGGCTACCCAGACGGAATATAAGGTGTTGTTCCTCCAACCTGAGTGTGGCTTCATCTTTACAGTATAGGAGGCCATGGATAGACATGTCAGAATGGGAATGGGATGTGGAATTAAAATGTGTGGCCACTGGGAGATCCTGCTTTCTCTGGCGGACAGAGCGTAGATGTTCAGCAAAGCGGTCTCCCAGTCTGCGTCGGGTCTCGCCAATATATAAAAGGCCACATTGGGAGCACCGGACGCAGTATATCACCCCAGTCGACTCACAGGTGAAGTGTTGCCTCACCTGGAAGGACTGTTTGGGGCCCTGTACAACACCAGAACGCAGATTATAATGTTACAGTTACAGAGAAAGTGCAGCGAAGGTGGGCAGGTAAGGTACAAGGGCCATGACAAGATCATTTGTGAGATCAAGAGTTCAGCTTTACTCATCGATCAATGTCATTGAACATAGTTTAACTGGTCACTTAACCCACTGTGAGACCTTTTTATGCATGAACATGTTTCCTATATAAGTGTGTATATATTTTGAAGTACCTTGTTAACTGTGAAAATACTCTCCTGAGATTGTAGTTGGTGCTACATTTTAATGGAAAAATCAACTTATTTTATATGAATATGAACAGGATCCATGATTAAAACTGAACATTTAGTGATTGACAGGAGAAGGAAACCTGAGGTACGTGAGCCAGTCCTCTACGGAGGATCAGAGGTGGAAAGGGTCAGCAGTTTGAAATTCCTCGGTGTTATCATTTCAGAGGGCTTGTCCTGGGCCCAGAGTGTACGTGCAATTACAAAGATCGCTCAGCAAGGCTTCTCAGGAGTTTGCAAAGATTCGGCAGGGCATCTGAAACTTTAACAAACTTCTATAGATGTATGGTGGACAGTACAGTATACTGACTGAATGCATCATGGCCTGGTATGGAAACACTGGTGCCCTTGAACGGAAAATCCCACAAAAATTAGTGGATACAGCCCATTTCATCATGGGTAAGGCCCTCCCTGCCATTGAGCACATCTAGAAGGGGCGTTGTCACAAGAAAGCAGCATCCACTATCAGGGATCCCCTCTCCTTAGGGAGGTCATGCTCTCTTCTCACTGCTGCCATCAGGAAGAAGATTCAGGAGCCTCAGGACTCATACCACCAATTTCAGAAACAGTTATTAACCCTGAGCCATTGGGCTCTTGAACCAAAGGGGATAACTTCACCCAACTTCACATGCCCCATTATTAAATGTTCCCACAACCTACGTACACACTTTCAAGGACTCTGCATCTCATGTTCTTGATAGTTATTATTTGCTTGCTTATTCATTCATTTAATTATTTATTCTTTCTCTTTTTTCTTTTTTTGTATTTGCACAGTTTGTTGCCTTTTGCAGACTGGTAGAATGCCCGGTTGATGTGATCTTTCATTGATTCTATTGTGGTTATTGTTCTATTATGGATTATTGAGAATGCCTGCAAGAAAATGAATCTCAAGTTTGTATATGGTGACATATATGTACTTTGATAATAAATTTACTATTTAACTTTTTGGTCAAAAGTTACTCTGCAAATGTGTGTTGTCCCCCAGTTTTTGTGGGTTGAAATTGGCACCATTACAGTGTTAAGTGTCTAAGTACAAGGGGCAGAGATGCATAGACAGGAGAGGTGATGTATGGAGCATTGCTTCTGGCCGCTGTGTTGACTGCTGGAATTGAGATGAAATAGTAGAGTGCAGCTGTAACAGCTGTTGTGTTGAGAGCTATGCACCGTAACAGCTTGTTATTTTACGTAAGTAGACAGACAGGAAAGCAGCTGTTAATGCCAATACCACATGTGCAGATTTTTATAATAAGAGTAATTTTTAGACGTCTTATAACTACCGAAGTATACAGTGAAACAGAGCAAGGTAAAAAAGGAGTAAAAGTATGGAAATAGATCCTGATAAGTACACCAGTCTGGAGTTAATCCCTACTGCCTGAATAGGTGTCAACATTTATTTTAAACAGGTTAACACCTCATTTTGAGATAGTAAGAAGAATTTTGGATGAACATGTTACACAATTATCTTGACCACTCCTCAAGGTGTAATTTAGAGCCATTTATTTTTCACGTAAGCAATGATACTTAGATTTAAAAAAAAATTATAGTTCCCCTGGTTATTTCTGTCTTTTGTCATCTCAGTAAAATTAATTCTTGTAACTTAGGCTGAGTAGGATCCCTTGGATGCTCTAAATGTAATATGCAATGTCATATTGTACAACTTTTCATCGTAGAACATAGAACACAAGCCTTTCAGCCCACAATATTGTGCAAAACTATTGAAATAAGTAATCAAATACCAAACTAAACTAATCCCTTCTGCCTGTGTAATGTTCATATCCTTCCAGTCCTTACATGTTTAAGTGCCAATCTAAGAGTATTTTGAATGCCTCTCTCATTTTGCCCCACCACCATCCCAGGCAACACATTTCAGGCAGCCATCACTCTCTGTGTAAAATACTTGCCCCACATATTTTTGAACTTACACCCTCTTCCCTTGAATTCATGCTTTCTGGTATTAGATAAGACCATAAGACATAGGAGCAGAATTAGGCCATTCAGCCTATTGAGTCTGCTCTGCCATTCCATCGTGGCTGATCCTGGATCCCACTTAACCCTATACATCTGTCTTCTTGGCATATCCTTTGATGCCCTGACTGATCAAGAAACGATCAACTTCTGCTGTAAATATACGCACGGACTTGGCCTCCACCGCAGCCTGTGGCAGAGCATTCCACAGATTTACTACTCTAGCTAAAAAAAAAATTCCTCCTTACCACTGTTCTGAAGGCCCCCCTCCCCCCAATTCTGAGGCTGTGCCCTCCCGTTCTGGATACTCCCACCATAGGAAGCATCTTCTCCTTATCCTCCCCATCTAGTCCTTTCAACATTCAGTAGGTTGCAATGAGATCCCCCTGCATTCTTGTGAATTCCAGTGAGTATGGGCCCCAAGCTGCCAAATGCTCCTCATATATTAACCCCTTCAATCCCAGAATCATCCTTGTGAACCTCCTCTGGACCCTCTCCAATGACAACACATCCTCACTGAGATATGGGGCCCAAAGCTTTGATGGCCTGACTAGTATCTTATAAAGCCTCAACATTAACTCCTTGCTTTTATATTTTATTTCCCTTCCAATAAATTCCATTATTGCATTTGCCCTCTTTACCACAGACCCAACTTGTAAATTAACCTTCTGGGAGTCTTGCACGAGGACTCCCAAGTCCCTCTGCACTTCTGAAGGTGGAACCTTCTCCCCATTTAGATAATAGTCCCAGATAACTACAGATAACTATTGTTCTTTTCACCAAAATGCATATTCATACATTTCCCAACACTGTACTCCAACTGCTACTTTTTTGCCCATTCTTCCAATTTGTCTAAGTCCTGCTGCAATTGCATTGCTTCCTCAGCACTACCTACCCATCCACCTATCTTCGTATCACCTGTGATCTTTGGCACAAAGCCATCAATTCCATTATTTAAATCATTGACAAATAATGTGAAAAACAGCAGTCCCAATACTGACCCCTGAGGAACAACACTAGTTACTGGCAGCCAACCAGAAAAGGCCCCTTTTATTCTCACTTGCTGCCTCCTGCCTGTCAGCCATTCCGCTATCCATGCCAGTATCTTTCCTGTAATACCTTGGGGTTTTATCTTGTTAAGCATTCTCATGTGCGGCACCTTATCAAAGGCCTTCTGAAAATCAAAGTAAATGACACTCACTGCCTCTCCTTTGTCCAATCTGCTTGTTACTTCCTCGAAGAACTCTAACAGATTTGTCAGGCAAGATTTCCCTTTACAGAACCTACGCTGACTTTGACTTATTTTCGCATTAGTCTCCAAGTACCTTGAAACCTCATCCTTAATAATAGACTCCAACAATTTCCTAACCACTGAGGTTAGGCTAAATGGCCTATAATTTCCTTTCTATTTGCTTTCCTCCTTTCTTAAAGAGCAGAATGATATTTGTAATCTTGCAAAAAAAAAGAGGTGGGGGTGTGGCACTGTTGATCAGAGATAGTGTCACGGCTGCAGACAAGGTGGACGTCACGGAGGGATTGTCTAAGGAGTCTTTGTGGCTGGAGGTTAGGAACAAGAAGGGGTCAATAACTTTACTTGGTGTTTTTTATAAGCCCCCCAATAGTAACAGGGATATTGAGGAGCAGATAGGTAAACAGATCCTGGAAAGGTGTAAAAATAACAGAACTATTGTGATGGGAGATTTTAATTTCCCAAATATCGATTGGCATCTCCCTAGAGCAAGGGGTTTAGATGGGGTGGAGTTTGTTAGGTGTGTTCAGGAAGGTTTCTTGACACAATATGTAGATAAGCCTACAAGAGGAGAGGCTGTACTTGATTTGGTATTGGGAAATGAACCTGGTCAGGTGTCAGATCTCACAGTGGGAGAGCATTTTGGAGATGGTGATCATGATTCTAACTCCTTTACAATAGCATTGGAGAAAGATAGGAACAGACAAGTTAGAAAAGCATTTAATTGGAGTAAGGGGAATTATGAGGCTATCAGGCAGGAACTTGGAATCTTAAATTGGGAACAGATGTTCTCAGGGAAAGGTACGGAAGAAATGTGGTAAAGGTTCAGGGGATATTTGTGTGGAGTTCTGCATAGGTACGTTCCAATGAGACAGGGAAGTTATGGTAGGATACAGGAGCCGTGGTGTACAAAGGCTGTAATGAATCTAGTCAAGAAGAAAAGAAAAGCTTACAAAAGGTTCAGAGAGCCAGGTAATGTTAAGATCTAGAAGATTATGAGGCTAACAGGAAGGATCTTGAGAAGGAAATTAGGAGAGCCAGAAGGGGCCATGAGAAGGCCTTGGCGGGCAGGATTAAAGAAAACCCCAAGGCATTCTACAAGTATGTGAAGAGCAAGAGGATAAGATGTGAAAGAATAGGACCTATCAAGTGTGACAGTGGGAAGGTGTATATGGAACCGGAGGAAACAGCAGAGGTACTTAATGAATACTTTACTTCAATATTCACTATGGAAAAGGATCTTGGTGATTGTAGTGATGACTTGCAGTGGACTGAAAAGCTTGAGCATGTAGATATTAAGAAAAAGGATGTGCTGGAGCTTTTGGAAAGCATCAAGTTGGATAAATCGCCGGGACCGGATGAGACGTACCCCAGGCTACTGTGGGAGGTGAGGGAGGAGATTGCTGAGCTTCTGGCGTTGATATTTGCATCATCAATGGGGACAGGAGAGGTTCCGGAGGATTGGAGGGGTGTGGATGTTGTTCCCTTATACAAGAAAGGGAGTAGAGATAGCCCAAGAAATTACAGACCAGTGAGTCTTACTTCAGTGGTTGGTAAATTGATGGAGAAGATCCTGAGAGGCAGGATTTATGAACATTTGGAGAGGTATAATATGATTAGGAGTAGCCAGCACAGCATGGATTTGTCAAGGGCAGGTCGTGCCTTATGAGCCTGATTGAATTTTTTGAGGATGTGACTAAACACATTGATGAAGGAAGAGCAGTAGATATAGTGTATATAGATTTCAGCAAGGCAGTTGATAAGGGGCCCCCTTCAAGGCTTACTGAGAAAGTAAGGAGGCATGGGATCCAAGGGGACATCGCTTTGTGGATCCAGAACTGGCTTGCCCACAGAAGGCAAAGACTGGTTGTAGACGGGTCATATTCTGCATGGAGGTCGGTGACCAGTGGTGTGCCTCAGGGATCTGTTCTGGGACCCTTACTCTTTGTGATTTTTATAGATGACCTGAATGAGGAAGTGGAGGGATGGGTTAGTATGTTTGCTGATGATACAAAGGTTGGGGGTGGTGTGGATAGTGTGGAGGGCTGTCAGAGGTTACAGCGGGACATTGATAGGATGCAAAATTGGGCTGAGAGGTGGCAGATGGAGTTCAACCCAGTTAAATGTGAAGTGGTTCATTTTGGCAGGTCAAATATGATGGCAGAATATAGTATTAATGATAAGACTCTTATCAGTGTGGAGGATCAAAGGGATCTTGGGGGTCCAAGTCCATAGGACGCTCAAAGCAGGTACGCAGGTTGACTTTGTGGTTAAGAAGGCATATGTGTATTGGCCTTCATCAATTGTGGAATTGAATTTAGGAGCCGAGAGGTAATGTTGCAGCTACATAGGACCCTGGTCAGACCCCACTTGGAGTACTGTGCTGTACTGTGCTATTATAGAGCAGCTTGTGCTTGAGCCTACTCAGGGAAAGGCCATCTTAGATTGAGTATTAGATTGACTGTGCTCAGTTTTTGGTCGCCTCACTACAGGAAGGATGTGGAAACCTTTGAAAGGGTGCAGATGAGATTTACAAGCGTGTTGCCTGGATTGGGGAGCATGCCTTATGAAAACAGGTTGAGTGAACTTGGCCTTTTCTCCTTAGAGCGTCGGAGGATGAGGGGTGACCAGATAGAGGTGTATAAGATGATGAGAGGCATTGATCGTGTGGACAGTCAGAGGCTTTTCTCTAGGGCTGAAATGGCTGCTACAAGAGGGCACAGGTTTAAGGTGCTTGGGAGTAGGTACAGAGGAGATGCCAGGGGTAAGTTTTTTACGCAGAGAGTGGTGAGTGCATGGAATGGGCTGCCGGCAACGGTGGTGGAGGCAGATATGATATGGTCTTTTAAGAGACTTTTGGATAGGTACATGGAGCTTAGAAAAATAGAGGGCTATGGGTAACCCTAGTAATTTCTAAGGTAGGGACGTGTTCGGCACAACTTTGTGGGCCGAAGGGCCTGTATTTGCTGTAGGTTTTCTATGCTTCTACGTTTTTTTCTATGTTTCTATCTTCCAATCCTCTGGGACCATGCCAAGATCAAAGTGATTCTTGAAAGATCATGACCAATGCATCCATTATCTCTTCAGCAATGTCTCTCAGGACTATGGAATGTAGTCCATTTGGGCCAGGTGACTTATCCACCTTAAGAACTTTGAGTTTGCCTTGCACCTTTTCATCTGTAATAGCAATGGCACTCATTCCTGCTCCCTGACACTCATCGACCTCTGATACATTGCTAATGTCTTCCACAGTGAAGACAGATGCAAAGTACCCATTAAATTCATTGGCCATTCCTTTGTCTCCCATTACTACCTCACCAACATAATTTTCCAGTGGTTCAATATCAACTCTCACCCCCTTTTACTCTTTATATAACTGAAAAAACTTTTGGTATCTTGCTTTATTATTGGTTAGTCTGGCCTCATATTTTATCTTTTCTCTTATAGCTTTTTTTTAGTTGTCTTTTGTTGGATTTTAGAAGCTTCCCAATCATCCAACTTCCTACTCACTTTTGCTACCTTATATGCCCTATCCTTGGCTTTTATGCAGTCCTTAACTTCCTTTATCAGCCACAGTTGCCACCCCTGCCATTTGAGAACTTCTTCATCAATGGAACATATTTATCCTGCGCCTTGTGAACTATTCCCAGAAACTTTGCCCATCTCTGCTTTGCATCATCCCTGCCCATATCCTCCTCTCTCATGCTTCTGAGATACCCTTTATTCCATTGTGAGACTGATACATGTGAGTTATGCTTTTCCCTCTCAAATTACAGTATGAAAATTCAATCATATTAAGCTCCCTAATAAAATCTGGGTTATTATGCAATACTCAATCTAAGATGGCCTTTCCCTGAGTAGGCTCAAGCACAAGCTGCTCTATAATGCCACCTTGTAGGCATTCAACAAATTCCTTCTCTTGCAATCCGACATCAACCTGTCTTCCCCAAACCCCTTGCATATTAAAGACCCCATTAGAACTTACCATTACCCTTATTACATGCCTTTTCCAGCTCTCTATGCAATCTCAACCTCACATCTTGGCTACTACTTGGAACCTATATATGATTCCCATAATGGTTTTTCTACCCTCGTAATTTCTTAACTCTATCTACAAAGATTTGACATTCTCTGACCCTATGCCAACTCCTTCTAAACCTGTAATTCCATCTCTTACCAACAGAGTCACACCACAGCCTATGCCTTTCTGCCAGTCATTTCAATTCAAAGTATATCTTTTGATGTTAAGCTCCCAACTGTGGCCTTCTTTTAGCCACGACTCAGTGATGCCCCCAATGTCATACTGACTAATCTCTAAATGCACCGCAAGCTCATCCACCTTATTCTGAGTGCTACATGCATTTAAATACAGCACATTCAGTCCTGCATTCTTTGCTCTTTTGAATCTTGCCTCTGTGGTACAATTTAACTCTTTGCTTTGACAACATTTCAATCCTTGGAATATTTCAATCTGAGACATTTCAATCCTTGGAAAAACTACTGGCTGTCCATCGATGACTCTCATAATTTTATAAAATTCTATCAGGTCTCCCCCTCAGTCTCTGCTACTCTAGAGAAAAGAAATCAATTATCCAACCTCTCATAATAGCACATGCTCCTAATGAAGGTAGCATCCTGATAAGCCTCTTCTTCACCGTCTTCAAAGCTTCCATATCCTTCCTATACTGTGGTGACTAGAATTGAATGCAATACTGGAGCTATTGATTAACTAGAGTATTACAAAGCTGCACTTCTCGAATCTTGAACTCAATTCCTCAACTAATAAAGGCCTTGGGGTCTAAGATCCCTCTGTGTATCAACACCGTCAAGGATTTTGCATTAACTGTGTATTATCCCTTTATATTTGATTTCCCAAAGTGTGACACTTCAGATTTTGCCAGGTTAAACTCCGACTGCCATTTCTCTGCCCATAACTTCAACTGATATACACTCAGAGGCCACTTCATTAGGTACAGCCATTTCCTAGGCTATCCCAGAATTCAATCTCTGTCATAGGAATATCACCACAACAAGTTATCCTAAAAGTCATGCAACATTCTAATATTTAAGTACCAAATAAACAGTGGTCTCTTTACTTGGTACCTAATAAAATGGCAACTAACGGTATGTTTGTGGTCTTCTTCTGCTGTAGCCCATCCTCTGCAAGGTTCAAAGTATTGTGCATTTAGAGATGCTCTTCTGCACAAATTGTTATAAATGCATGGTTACTTGAGTTACTGTCGCCTTCCTGTCAGCTTGAACCAGTCTGGCCGCACTCCTCTCTCTGACCACTCTCATGAACTCGTTTTTGCCCACAGAACTTCCACTGATTGGGTGTTTTTGTTTATTTTTTGCACCATTCTCTATAAACTCTAGAGACTATTGTGCATAAAAATTTGAGGAGATCAGCAGTTTTTGAGATACTCAAACTACCCTGCTTGGCACCAATTATCATACTATGGTCGAAGTCACTTAGATTACATTTCTTTCCCATTCTGATGTTTGGTCTGAACAACAACTGAAGCACTTGAGCATGTCTGCATACTTTTATGCATTGAGTTGCTGCCATATGATTGGGTGATTAGATATTTGCATTAATGAGCTGGTGTATAGATATAATTAATAAAGTAGCTACTGAGTGCATAGCCTACCGTATCCTCTGCCAATCTTTTATGCTACCCACAACAGCACCAATCTATGTATCACCTACATACTTACTAATCCTCCATCAATATTTTCATCCAGGTCATTTATATACTGTATATCACAAACAGCAGAGGCCCCAATATCGATCACTGCAGAACACTACTAGTTACTAATTTCCAGCCAGAATAAGTTCCATTGATCACTATCCTCTGTGCTCTATGGGCAGCCAATCTACCATGGATCCTATTCATCTTAATCTGGCTAAGATTAAGGCCAAACACTTTACTAAATTCTATGTAGACAACGTCCACAGCTCCACCTTCATCAATCATCTTCATAACCTCCTTGCGAAAGTCAATCTAGTTAAAAAGACATGACTTATCCCACAGAAAGCCAAGCAGACTGTTCCTAATTAGGTAAGTTTTCCAAATGTTTATAAATCCTATGCCTAAGAATCCTTTCCAGTAACTTCCCTGGTACTGATGAGAGACTTGCCAGTCTATAATTTCTAGGATTATCCCATTTCCCTTGCTGTTTGAAGGACAGCATTAGTTAGGATTAAAGGGGGCCTTTTTTGTTAGCTGCTGGAGACTAATGGTACTCCGCAGCGGTCAATGTTGGGACTGTTTCTTTTCACATTATATGTCAATGATTTGGATGATGGAATTGATGGATTTATGGCCAAGTTTGTGGAAGATAGGTGGAGGGGTAGATGGTGCTGAGGAAGCAGGAAGTCTGCATAAGGACTTAGACAGATTAAGAGAATGGGCAAAGAAGAGGTAGATGGAATATAGTGTAGGGAGATGTATGGTCATGCATTTTGGTAGAGGGAATAAATGTGTAAACCATTTTCTAAAGGAGGAGAAAGGTACAAAGGGCCTCGGAAATCCTCATGCACGATTCCCTGGAGGGTTAATCACAAACACAAGAAAATCCGCAGATGCTGAAAACCAAAGCAACACCCCAAATGCTGAAGGAACTCAGCAGGTCAGGCAGCATCTATGTAAAAAAGTAAACAGTCAACGTTTTAGGCTGAGACCCTTCTTCAGGACTAACTTCCGGGTTGAGTTGGTGGTAAGGAAGGTAAATGCAATGTTAGCATTCATTTCGAGAGGACTCATCATCATCAGATACTGTGCCCATTTTGAGCTTTGACTATCATGGCCCACACACTCCTGTTTCGGGTCAAGTGTATCAATTCATTGGTATTCATTTCCAGTCCTCTGGCTGCTGTCTCCATCATCATTTGTCTTTGCCTTCCTTTTGC
Organism: Mobula birostris; assembly: GCF_030028105.1. Classification (NCBI taxonomy): domain Eukaryota; kingdom Metazoa; phylum Chordata; class Chondrichthyes; order Myliobatiformes; family Myliobatidae; genus Mobula; species Mobula birostris. The sequence goes on from NC_092373.1 coordinate 157,986,854, forward strand.
TTTCTTCCCTTCAATCTTTACCATAACCACCATGCATTCTAACTCCAGAGGACTAGAATATAAAAACAAGCATGTAGTTCTGAGGTTTTATAAGGCATTGTTCAGACTGCACTTAAGAATATTGTAAGAAGTTTTGGGCCCCTTATTTAAGAAAGAATGTGTTGGCATTGGAGAGGGTCCAGAGGAGGTTCACTAGAATGATCCCTGGATTGAAAGGGTTAATGTAGGAGAAGCATTTGATAATCCTATGCCTTTACTCCCTGGAGTTTAGAAGAATGAAGGAGGATCTCATTGAAACCTAGCGAATATTGAAAAGCTTAGATAGAGAGGATGTGGAGAGAATGATTTTTACAGTTTGGGAGCCTTGGACCAGAGGGCACAGTCTCAGAATTGAAGGATGTCCCTTATAGAACAGAGATGAGGTTGGAGCTGACATTGGATGCATATCAACTTCGACAGGTTTGCAAGACATTACTTCCTACAAAGTGAAACCCAATGGCATGATTGGCAGCGATGCTGCCCTACCAAATGAACTCAATGCCTTCTATGCCCCCTTTGAAAGGAAGAATATAACTACAGCTGTGAAGATCCCTGCTGCACCCAGTGACCCTGTGATCTCTGTCTTGGAGGCTGATGTTAAGCTGTCTTTAAGGAGGGTGAACCCTTGCAAGGCAGCAGAACCTAATGGAGTACCTGGTAAGGCTCTGAAAATTCATGCCAACCAACTGGTGGGAGTATTCAAAGACATTTTCAGTCTCTCACTGCTATGGTTAGAAGTTCCCACTTGCTTTATAAAGGCAAAAATTATACCAGTGCTAAGAAGATTGGTGTGATCGGCCTTAATGACTATCGCCCAGTAGTACTCACTTCACGATGATGAAATGCTTTGAGAGGTTGGTCATGGCTAGAATGAACTCTTGCCTCAGCAAGGACCTAGTCCCACTGCAATTTGCCTATTGCCTCAATAGGTTTATGGTAGACACAATCTCAATGGCTCTTCACATGGCCTTAGATCACCTGGACAATATGTCAAGATGCTGCTCGTTGACTATAGCTCAGTGTTTAATACCATCATCCCCACAGTCCTTATCGATAGCTACAGAACTTGGGCCTCTGTATCGCCCTCTGCAACTGGATCCTCGACCGTCTAACCAGAAGACCACAATCTGTGCAGATTGGTGATAATATCTTCTCCTCGCTGACGATCAACACTGGTGCACCTCAGGGGTGTGTGCTTCGCCCACTTCTCTACTCCCTCTATGCGCATGACTGTGTGGCTAGGTATAGCTCAAATGCCATCTATAAATTTGCTGATGATGCAAACATTATTGGTAGAACCTCTAATGGAGATGAGATGAGGATCTAACCTGGTCCCAACACATTGATGCAGCTATAAAGAAGGCAGGACATTGGCTGTATTTCATTAGAAGTTTGAAGAGATTTGGTTTATCACCTAAGGCGCTTGAAAACTTCTATAGATATAACATGGAAAACACTCTGATAGGCTGCATCACAGGTGTGTGTGTGTGGGGGGGGGGGGGCGTGGTTATTGCACAGGACCAAAGGAAGCTACAGAAAGTTGTAAAATTGGTCAGCTCCATCTTGGGTACAAGCCTCTGTAGTTCCCAAGACATATTGAAGGACGGGTGCCTCAAAGGTGACATCCATTATTAAGGACCCCCCAGCACCCAGGGTATGCCCTCTTCTCATTGCTATAGATAGGAAGGAGGTACAGAAGCTTGAAGGCACACACTCAATGATTCAGGAATAGCTTTTTTCCCCTCTGCCATATGATTCCAAAATGGACAATGAACCCATGAACACTAACTCATTTAAAAAAAATATATACATTACTCCTGTTTTTGTACTACTTTTAATCTATTTAAATATATATAATTTAAAAAAACTGCAATTTATTTATTTATTTATTTATTCTTTCTTTCTATACTATGTAATGCATTATACTGCTGATGCTAAGTTAACAAATTTCACGACACATGCTGGTGAAAATAAACTTGATTCTGATTCTGAACTGTTTCAGCCAGAGGGTGGTGAATCTGTGGAATTCATTGCTACAGACGGCTGCGGAGGCAAAGTCACTGGGTATATTTAAAGCAGAGGTTGATAGGCTCTTGATTAGTCAGAGCATCAAAGGTTTTGGGGAGAAGCAGGAGAGGGACAATAGATCAGCCATGATTGAATGACAGAGCAGACTCAATGGGCCAGATAGCCCAGCTCTGCTCCAGTATCTTATGGTTTTATAGTTTTATTAGCTACTTGCTAATCCTCCAGGACATCACTTATGGCTAGAAAGGACATGAAGATATTGCTCAAGGTCCCAAAAATCTTATCTATTGCTGCTCTTAATTAACCTGAGGACATCTGGTTTATCATTCTCCAACACTACTTCATTTGACATCTTGAAATGGTCTAAAGGACCTGCTTCTGTGCTGCTTATCTCTGTGTTTCTATGTCTAGCTGATGTTTACATCTCAGAAGTTAAAGGAGGTGGCAATGGAGATAAGGAGTGTATTGGTTGTCATCTTTTAAAATTACATAGATTCTAGAAAGGTTCCCACAAGTTGGAAGATAATAAATGAACACATTTTCATGACTCATGAATGCTACCTCACTATTTTTCTTTTACACTATTTACTTATTTTATTTTTATTGTAACTTATAGTAATTTATTTTCAAGTTCAAGTTGAGATTTATTGTCATTCAACCATATACTGTACATGTATACCATTAAATAAAACAATATTCTTCTGGATCAATGTGCATAAGGTGAGAAGGCAGGAGATTGGTGTTGAGAGGGAAAACGCTTCAGCCAAGATGAAATGGCAGAGCAGACTCAATGGGCCAAATGGCCTAATTCTGCTCCTTTGCCTTAACGTCTTATAATACAGTACACATAACTCATAAACTGACACACAACACGTTACCACAAATAAATAAACAAATAATAAGGTTTTGTGAAAAAGGAAGGAGAGTAAACAGAGGACTACAAACCAGATAATCTGACATTGGTATCTGGAATCCATTATGAGCCACTTAGAAATGATAATCTGATTGGACAGAACCATCAATAAGATTCATGAAAGAAAAACCATGTCTGACGTTGAAAGAGCTTTTCTATGTTGCATCCAGAGAAACAGATAAGGCGGAATTGGTGGACATGAAGCACTTAGATATTCAGAAGCTTTCAATAATTGGCTATTGGTTTATTTTTGTCAATTTTGCCATACTACAGTGAAAAAATGTCTTCTGGTAAGATGGCCGCTCGTTTGGTTGCAGCAGCTTCTATGGGGTCTACAAAATGTGCTTCTGTCCGATTTAAACCTATTTTTAATGATCACAAGATTCTGCTGCACGTTAAGAATTCAAAGTACTGCAGGTTGCGCTGTCAGTGAGTTGCTCACTGGTGGAGAGAATGAAGGAGCTGCACAATGTGATACTTGTCTGAGTTGATGCCAGTCAGGTAGCAAGCGGCTGTCATGGTCGCTTTTTTAGTGATCAAAAGACCCTTTTGGACATTGCTAATCTGGTGCGCCACAAGGTCGATTTGCTGACTTATTGGCTAACGGCAGGGTCAGACGGTGGAGAAGCTGTATGGACTCGGCTGTGGTGAGGACTAGCCGTCAAGCAAATGCAGAGTCACCTGTTCTGCAGCCACTGGGAGGGAGGCGACCGAGCCAGGTGCTCCACCGCGTGTGGTTGTATTTTTTTTGTCTGATATTTTATATAGGCTTTTAGTCCTGTATGTGTGTAACTGGGCCTCAAGCTGCAGCACCTTGGTTGGAGGATGTTGGGGCTGTGGTGCTCCACTAGGGGCACTGTGATCGACTGAAGCTTTTGATGGGCTGGGGGTGTCTGACTATTTACAAGTGTATTTTGTATGGTTGTATTTTTATTGCTGATATTCTGTATGCGTCTGCAGTTTTGTATGTGCATGGACCGGGCCTCAAGCTGCAGTGCCTGGGGGGATGGGAGCGCAGAGGGGCACAGCAACCAGGCTATAGAAGTCAGACTCTATTGTAGACAACTGTGGATTGATGGCAAGAGTTTTTGTTTACACTTTTATTGTGATACTATTTTTATTGTGATTGTGATTTTTTCTGTGTATCTCCTGTGTGCTTTGTGCACCCTGATCCCATAGAAATGCTGTTTCATTTGGTTCTATTCATGAATATTCATGTACAGTGAAATGACAATTAAACTTGAACTGAATTGAATTGAAAAGCTCTTGTTTGTATGCCATCCATACAGATAATTCTCTGCATAAATACATTGAGATAGAACATAAAGGGAAAACAGAATACAGAATATAGTGTTACTGTTACAGGTTGGCACAGTGGTGTCAAGAAAACAACCTCTCCCTCAATGTCACAAGAATAAAGGAGCTGGTTGTGGCTAACCCCTATTGACATCAATGGATCTGGGGTTGAGAGGGTGAACAGCTTCAAGTTCCTCGGCATACACATCACTGACGATCTCACGTGGTCTGTACACACCAGCTGTGTGATGATAAAAGCACAACAGCGCCTCTTTCCCTCACACGATTGAAGAAGTTTGGTATGGGCCCCCAAATCCTAAGAATTTTCTACAGGGGCGCAATTGAGAGCATCCTGACTGGCTGCATCACTGCCTGGTATGGGAACTGTACCTCCCTTAATCGCAGGACTCTGCAGAGAGTGGTGCAGACAGCCCAGTGCATCTGTAGATGTGAACTTCCCACTATTCAGAACATTTACAAAGACAGGTGTATAAGAGGGGCCTGAAGGACCTTTGGGGACCCGAGTCACCCAAACCACAAACTGTTCCAGCTGCTACCATCCGGGAAACGGTACCGCAGCATAAAAGCCAGGACCAACAGGCTCTGGGACAGCTTCTTCCACCAGCCCATCAGACTGATTAATTCATGCTGATATAATTGTATTTCTATGTTACATTGACTGTCCTGTTGTGCATACTATTTATTACAAACTAGTATAAAATGCACATTTCACATTTAGACGGAGACATTACATCAAGATTTTCACTCCTCATGTATACGAAGGAGGTAAGTAATAAAGTCAATTCAGTTCAAATAAAGTGCAAGGTAGGCTGAGAGACAAAGAGTTCATCTTTAGTGTATGAGGAGTCCATTCAAGAAAATGATTATGGTGAGATAGAAGATGTTCTTGAGTCTGATGTTCTTAAGCTTTTGTACCTTCTGCCCATTGGGAGGGAGAAGAAGAGAGAATGACCAGGGTCATTGACCAGGATCCTTGTTTATGTTGGCGGCTCTTCTGAGGCAGCTGTGATGCATCTGGATTGGATGTTTTCTACAGTGCCCCAGAAAAAAATGGTGAGGATCACTGTGGACATGCCATACCAGAGGTTACTAAATATAGTTAGGGAACATACGGTGGATACGTAAGTGACATGAGCAGGTGGAGCTATCAGCATATTGTATATATAGAACATTGAAATGTTGCTGGTAATGAACATAAGCAAGGTCCTGGAGAAGTTGCTTTGGACTGTCGATCAATTTTACTCAAATTTGAAGTGAAAACCCTTGAAGAGTCATCTTTGACTGGTGCCATCAGCAATCTTTGAGAGCCGTGGATCTGGCACATGTAAATGAGTGACCAAAAGAAGGACGGAAGTATTGAGTAAAGGAGCTGAGACATCATGTTGCAGTTTACAAATCATTGATTTAGTAGCACTTGGACTGGAGGGTTTGAGTTGTGAGGTCTGAATGGATAGCCTAGGACTCTTTCCCTGGCGTGAAGGAGGCTGAGGGGTGGGGTGGCCTACAGAAATCTATAAAATGATGAGGGACATAGATATGGTAGGCAGTCAGAACCATTTTCTAGTGGTAGGGGAGTCTAAAACTAGAGGGGATAGGTTTAAGGTGAGTGGGTAAAGATTTTAAGGGAATCTAAGCAGCAGGTTTTTAACACAGAAGTTGGTGGTTGTGTATATGGATTGAGCTGCCTGAAAAGGTGGTAAAGGCAAGTAAAACTACACTATTTAAAAGACATTTTTAATGGACAGATACATGGATTGCAAAGGTTTAGAATGATATAGGCCAGACATAGGAAGATGAGATTAGAATAGACAGTCATCTTGGTTGGCACAGACGAAATTGGGCTGAATGGCCTGTTTCTAACCCACATAACTCTATAAGGATAAGAAATGATTGAACCACACTGTATAACTTTGATCATTGTTGTTCATAACTTTGATCATTTATATCAGTTGAGTGTTTACTGACTTCAATAAAGGATATTTTGTTGATGTTTCTACATCTATAATTTGTCTTTGTAAACAGCATCACTAACTAGCATCTAGAGATTCTTATTATTGCCCTACTGGTGACACATAGGTTAAAAGGTATCATTAGCAGTAAAAGGGGAAAGTGGGTGGAATTCCTGACATTTATTCTTTAGGAAGAGATCCAGTGGTCTATCTGATGAAGTCACAGAAGGAAATCACAGTTCAATGTGGGGTGTCAGACCTCTCACTGGGGTTATGGAATCTTCCTGGAATATTATACCTGTTTCAGTGTGTCAAAAGAAAACCCGAAGTCATTAGAAGAAAAATAATCGAAATAAAACAGACAATTCACTAACAAATCCATTTTAGGTATGCGTTTTGGGAAAAGAGTTAATACAGTTATTTTAAGTTGTTTTACAGCAAACAGTATTTCAGACAGTACCACACATAAAATGCTGAACCATCTTAGCAGGTCAGGCAGCATCTATGGAGGGAAATGAAAGTTGATGTTTCAGACCAAGATAATAAGGATTCCAAAGTCAGAAGGCAGTGGGAGGAGTTGAACTGGTCAGGTGAAGTGAATCCTCGTGAGCCGGGGGTGGGGGGGGGGGTTATAAAAGTGGAATTGATAGCTGGGAGGTGATAGGTGGAAGAGCAAAGGGGGGGAAGAAGGAGGAATCTGGTAGAAGGGGACAGTAGACCATGGGATAATGGGAAAAAGGGGGAACCTGAATGAGGAAGGTGTGGGTAATGGGCAATGATCCCACTACCAGGTACATCTTCCCCTCCACTTTCCGCAGGAATCATTCTCTGCTGCTCTTTTGTTTGCTCGTCCTTCCCCAACCATAATCGCTGTGACCGAGCTACGCACACCCCTTCTTCCTCTTCTGGTTCCCCACATCTTGACTTTATTCCATCGTCCACTATTCACTCCTATCAGATTCTTCCTTCTTCAGCCCTTTATCTCTTCCAGCTATTTTACCTCCCAGCTTCTCATCATATGATTCTCACTTCACCCTTCCCTGCCTTCCTACCTTCCCCTGCTCATCTATCACCATGCTCCCACCCACTCACACCCTTTTATTCTGTTGACTATCCTCTTTCTCTCCAATTGTGATGAAGGGTCTCGGCCTGAGAAGTCCATTTCCCTCCATAGACATTGTCTGACCTGCTGAGATCAACCAGCATTTTGTGTGTATTGCTTCAGAATCCCAGCATCTACAGTTTTGTGTGTGTCTCTAACGTTTCAGGGAGGTTTGAAATTGATGCTATTGTGAACAGGGAGTAGTTTATCTACGGGATTATTTGCATACTGTCCACTGACACAAATACTCTAACGATTGATTCTAGTATCAGTGAAACTAGTGTTTGGTGCATTTCAGCACAGTACATCTTCCCTGTTTAAACTTCCATTATTTTGTCAAAGAAGTGTTTTAAACAATTTAAACGCTACAGGCAAGATGTGCAAACTGTCACTTGACAAGGCCATTTATTTTAACAGGGATTAGCAAGGTCAGCCAGATCTATGAAAATATGATGCAGAATTTATTGGCAATGTCAAGTATTGATCATTGTTCTTGGGAACTGAAACCCTAATGAAATCTCAACTGGAGTTTAAACTGACACGGTCTTTAGCTTCATTTCCCAGATATTCTGGAAGTCCACACCTTTAGGTCACAACCTAATGTGCTTACCATCTTTAAAAGAGTCAAATTGCCAAGACTGATTTAAAGTCTTCTGATGCTCCATATGTCCCATTGGTACATTTCTCTGATGAATCCAATGTATTAAACTGAGCTTACGTTTCCTGATATAAACAGAAGACCTTGATTTCCTGGTATTTTTCTGTAATGTTGATGGACATTTAGTGCATGTGAGTCAGCAGTGGCAGGATCACACACTTTGCCCTCAATTTCCGAGACTGAGACTTCTGGAGCTCGGCAAGTTTAGATTGTTAGGCTGCCAGATGTGGTACAGTGCAAGATTTCCAACTGCCTTGAGCCTTTGCAAAAACATTGGGAGCCTAACGACTGGATGTCGGTCCTGAATTTCTTCAAAACATTGGTAACAGCCTCATCAACGAGTTTGAGGAAAATCAAGTTCTTAATTTTAGTTGATCATGTGTAAATTAATCCCATGCCAACATCCATTATTGTTCACTCTTTCAATGCTGCCTGAACCTTTAAAGCAGGTCCATAGATTTTCTTGTTGTGGTCTCACTGCCCCATCTTGTTGCATCATCTGTAGAGATTCACAAGGATGATTCTGGGAATGAAAGGATTAACATATGAGGAACATTTGGCAGCTTCGCACCTGTACTCACTGGAATTTAGAGACTGGGGGGGGGGGAAGAAATCTCATTGAAACCTACCGAATGTTGAAAGGACTAGGATGGATGTGGAGAGGATGTTTCCCACAGTGGGGGTATCCAGAACTAGAGGGCACAGCCTCAAATTGCGGGGCAACCCTTTAGAACAGAGATGAGGAGGACTTTTATTAGCCAGAGTAGCAAATCTGTGGATTGCTCTGCCACAGACTGTGATGGAGGCCAAGTCTGTGGGTATATTTAAGTTGGAAATTGGTAAGTTTCCTGATTGGTCGGGGCATCAAAGGATATGGTGAGAAAACAGGTGTATGGAGTTGAGTGGGATCTGAGACTAGCCATGATGGAATGGCAGAGTGGACTTGATGGGCTGAATGGTGTAATTCTGCTCCTACATCTAATGGTCTTAACAGCATGTAGTAGTTTCCTTTAGTGCTTAAACATCCGTGTTCTATCCTTCTCTCATAGAATCTGCCTTGCAAGATTATTTTTGCACACTTCTTTACCCATGGCAGCTAATATAGGGTGGCATGATAGTGTAGAGGTTAGTGTATTGCCATTATAGTGCCAGTGACCTGGGTTCAATTCCTCTGACTGTCTGTAAGAAGGTTGTACATTCTCCTTGTGACTGCATGGGTTTCCTCCAGGTGATCTGGTTTCCTCCCATGTTCCAAAGACGCATGGCTTAGTAGGTTAATTGATCGCATGGGGCAAACTGGATGGCACGCGCTTGTTGGGTCAGAAGGGCCTATTACCATGCTGTATCTCTAAATAAAATAAATATGAAACCAACAACTGTAGATTCATAGAAAGGGATTTCTGGGCTGAGGGAACAAAAGTGCTGATGACAATGCTGCCATTCAACATTTTCATATGATGTAACTTGACCTTTTCCGAATCCTTCTTATTAACTTAAAATATACGAATAGAGGAGTGGAGTTGACGACATTATTGAATGTATGCGATTTAAGATATTGGTCTAGACCTGTTTTGTTCCATTTGCTTTCTTTTTGGGTTTAGTATTTAGTTTTTTTGGGAGGGTTTTCTTTGCATTTTTTTCCTCTTTATTTCTTTTTTCTCTATGATTAACTATATTAAGAGTTTGAAAGTCTATTACACCTGTATTATTTGAGGTCTTTTTTGTACATGTTTATCAACAATAAGATTATTCCAATCTCTCTGTATCAATATTGTTATTCTGTTTATAAGTTTGGAAAATTAATAAGAAGATTTAAAAAGAAAGGAAGACCATGCTGCCTCAGATCAGGAGCTGAGCTAACCACATCCATCAGAGCACATCTGAAGTTATTTCAGGGGTTCTGTGCCTCGTAGAGCTGTCGCCTCACAGCTCTAGTGACCCGAGTTCTATCCTGCAGAGGTTGTGCGTCCTCCCTGTGACTCTCTAAGTTTCCATGAGGTGTTGCAGAGTAATTTACACAGGACATAAATAGGCCCTTTGGCCGTTGAGTTGACACACACCATCAACGATCCGTTTATACTAATCCTACACTAATCTTCCTTGATTCAGAGTCAGAATCAGGTCTAATATCACTGGCTTATGGCATGAAATTTGTTGTTTTTACGACAGCAGGACAATGGAATACATAATAATAGAGAAGAAACTGTGAAGTACAGTAAGTATACATATATTCAATAGGTAAACTAAGTAAGTAGTGGAAAAATGAAAAAAAAGTAGTGAGGTAGTGTTCATGGGTTCAATGTCCATTCAGAAGTTGGATTGCGGAGGGCAAGAACCGTTGTTGAGTGTGTGTCTCCAGGCTCCTGTACCTCCTTCCTGATGGTAGCAATGACCACCTGTACGCTATGTGCAATTTCCACAAACTAATAAACCTATCAACCCTCACGAATCTTTAGGATGTGGGAGGAAATCAGATTAACGGGAGGAAGCCCACCCAGTCTCAGGGAGGATGAGCAAGCACCAAGATTCTACTGCTTCACTGCTTCACTTTCCTCCTAGATCCCAAATTCATGGAGGGTGGGAGGCTACATGGCCACTGAAAATTGGTCCTAATGTGTAAATGAGTGGCAGAATGAGAATCCCTGTTTAGAGTAGGATTAAGGTAAATGAGGCGTGTTCAGGAGTCTGTTTCTCTGTGTGATTCTACGTGATTTGATGTTCGCTTCCTATTTTTGTAATGGTCACAGGGGATCAAAGTAGGGACCTACTCAATGATGCCACCGAGCAGCTCAGCCAACCACTGTGATGATGATATCCTGTTGTAGACACAATAATGAAAATGCGTTGCTAAAGCACATTGTGGCTACACTTATAAGGTTCAGCGCAGTGCCTGAAGACACATACATGCCTTTAGGATTCTTAATCTATTTCACTTTGTCTTTGTGCCCACACAGATCATGTAGAGAAATCATTCTTAGAAGACCAGGTAAAGATGTGATTCATTAATGTCCATCACCCCCCACCTCCACCCTTACTCCCATTCACAACAGCTCTCACACCCTCCCTAACCCATGCTTAGATAGCTGCCCTAGATAAGAATTCATGGCCCTATATTGATAACTGGTGCAGTGCCTCCATTTGCCTTACCCTGCCTCCTCCTCTTTTGTGCCATACATTTCATTTCTCTTTCTTGGATTCACCAGGGAATTACCTTTCTGTGCTGGGGGCCCTGTACTCTGGATATCAGAATCAGAATCAGAACACTTGAAAATTGTTGTTTTGTGCCAGCAAAAGATGTAAAATTACAAAATAAATGAATAGTGCATTCTGGTGACAAGCAGTCAGGTTAGGGGTCTCCAACGCAAAGGGAGCAGAAGTATTCCCATTATGTGTGCTTGAAGTGATTCTGTGCACAGATCCACTGCTGTAGTACTGGTACCGTGCTGCTTTTGCGCAGATATGACTGAATATGAATGACGAACTGGGCCTGAGGGATTGTGTGTCTAAGGTAAAGTTAGCATCAGTGAGACTTGCCCTGGCATACATTCTTTACTCCCCAATTCCTAGCACAAAATAGAATGTAAGGACAGAGGTTTATACTTCAACAAGCTCTTTGTGCAGGCAGTTAAAGTTACAAAGCCCTGTCTTTTATTGGATTCATTGGTGTTTATGGTGTTTGGCTGCTATACAAAGTGGATGTTAAAATGAGTAGAGCTTCTCAAATATTCACATGGCATTCAGAGTAAACCAGCAGGAATATTGTTTTATTGTCTAAAACAAGTTACTTTCTGTAGGTGTACCTCCAGTCAGCCAATAGATTTTTGGATGTTTAAGTTCAGGGAGTTACTGCATGACAATGACAATAAGGTAAAAGATCAGTCATGGTCTTAATGGAGGGGGAAGCAGGCTTGAGGCCCAAAAAGCCTTCTTCAGCTTCCTTCCTTACTTGTAAGTTCTGAAAAATATATTCTGAAATCAGCATCGAATTGGCTCATTGGTTTCCCCACATTTCTCTTGCTATTCATCTGGGTTTGGTGTTCTGGCAGCATGTATTAAAACACAGCTGTGCTCCTTTGCTCTGGCTGCACTTTGGCAGTATAGTGAACTTGTTTGGGGGAGAAATGATGTGGATATTTGACTTGAGAATTAAGCAGTTATTTTCCCTGCAGATAAAGGGCTGATTACTTCAAAATGCAACCTGAACCTAACAAATGGGGGGCAGGGGTGGGAATAAGCAAATGCCAATAGTTGATTTTTTACGAAATAAGCCAAACATATAACATTGTATACACAGTGCTTTAGTTGTTAGCAATTATGCAATTATAGAAGCATCCAAAAAAGTAACATGCATTTTATACGCCGCCTTTCATGACACCAAGTCAACATAAAACATATTACAGACAACATACTAAAGTAACACACATCAAAGTTGCTGGTGAACGCAGCAGGCCAGGCAGCATCTCTAGGAAGAGGTACAGTGGACGTTTCGGGGTCCTGATGAAGGGTCTCGGCCCGAAACGTCGACTGTACCTCTTCCTAGAGGTGCTGCCTGGCCTGCTGTGTTCACTAGCAACTTTGATGTGTGTTGCTTGAATTTCCAGCATCTGCAGAATTCCTCGTGTTACCATATTAAAGCACTTTTGAAGCAATATAACTTGGTTGTGAGGGAATGACACAGATATTTGCACATCCCCACAAACAACACTGGCCCGATAATACAGTATTAAGTGTTAGTAGTGTAAATTGTGGGATAAGTATTGGCCAGGACACTCATGAGAAACTTTATACTCTTCTTTAAAATAGTACTATAGATATTATATATATGTGTGTGTGTGTGTGTGTGTGTATATATATCTATCTATCTATATATATATATATATCTGAAATTGCAGGTAGAGCCCTAATGTAAGATTTCATCAGGTAGATGACATGCCTGACAGTTTAGAACTACCTCAGTAGAATATGAAAGGGGAGGGGGGAGAGGGTTAAAGTTTTCACTTATTGCTTGAACAATACTTCTACCCACTCCTCCAGAAACAGGCAGGAGTGCTATCCATTCTAATGACTCATATTATACAATCATCTGACTGCAATAGCCTCAGCCATTACTTATCATGGACTGTAAATGTATGGTGTAGAGTCCACGGAAAACTGCATTTGCATTAAGTTCGTCAGCAATTTAAAAACTATATATATATTTTCTGGATTTGTACTGCACTTTTTCAGAATTTGAAGTACCATTCCCTCATGCAAGAGACATTGTGGCCTACAGCATGGAAACAGGTCCTGTAGCCTACAGAGTCCTTGCTGAACTAATTGAGAACTTAAGCTGGAAGGACATTCAGTAAACTGTCACTGTGCATTGATATCTCCTCCACAAACAACGAGGAGCTTGGGAACAAATCTGTCCTTATATAAACCATTATTTCAGCTTTTTAAAATACTCCTTTAGCTACACATGAAGGATGTGAGATCAGAATGATCTGCATTTATCATTCCACCTTTGCTGAATTGACCCCGTGACCTACACTGCCACTGTAAGCTTGACGTTTTCCCGTGGTTGCTGTTTGCAATTGCAGTATGGTTTGGGTTAGGACTTTTTCCCCGGCTAACCTCTGTAAGGTCTGCAGGATTTTTTCTACATTACAAACCAGTTGCCTCTTCTCCCTGATGTATTACTTTAAAAAAAAGATAGCAAAGTCTAGACCTGCTTGTAAATGATTTACACCTGTTTCACTTTCGGTCCAGCCGCCACTGTTTGGAATGTGAGAACTAATGCAGAGTCTGGATGTACACTGACATCAGCATGGAAAGAAGGGACCTAGACGCAGGTCTGCAGAGACTAACCAGAAGGACATTTGTTTTTCCACAATTTTAAATCCACTGAGAAAGTGGCTACTCTTGCAACTTAACCATTAATTACAGCTATTCAAAAAATCCATGGAGAACAATCTTTTACGAACCATAACCCTGTTTGGAAAGTTTTAACACCTCCATTAAGACTGCAAAGGGAGGAAACTGATACTGTGTGATAACATGGCAACATGCCATCACAATGCAGTTTTACACGAAGGTTCTGATTTGCAAAGAAAATCCCCATTAAGTCAAGATTTTGCAAGAATGGCATTTTCTTCAGTTAGAAGAAAGGATTACACATGACTTTATAACCACCTGCTCCTCCCTAAGTTGAAGGTTTGCTGAACATCTCTAGTCGAGTATGATGTTCTCCCAAGGGTTATTCTCCTATGGAGAATGCCTGTGAATTTCTTCATTTAATGTGGTGAGACTAATGCACACGAAACCACCACATGGTCTGTGACCGATTGGGGCCAGGGACCAGTGACCAATGGTAAGATGACTGAGGCCTTTCACTGCTGTAACCTTCTCTGCCATTGTGATGTGTCATCATCTTCTGCCAGCTCTACTACTGAGGTCTTGCTTGGATCTCTCTGTCAGGAGCCTGTCCCTTGACCTTACTGCCATGGGAGACCTGACCACGAGCTCAGCTTCAGCTGGCATTGCTCTCAGGATCTTAGGAACTCCTAAGCCTCTCCACTATGGCAAGGTGATGATCCTTGAAGAATTGTTGAACCATAGATTCATAGATAATAGTAACAGTTCCCCTGACCCTCTGAATTCATGCTAAACAACAAGCAATCATTTACAATAACACCATTTTATTCTCTCATTGCCCCAACTCTCCTAAGATTTTACATTTAACCACGACAAGAGGTAACTTACCTACCTACCACTGTTTGACTTCTGGATGCATGAGGAAACTGTAGCATCAGGGGAAACCCCGTGGTCTTGGGGGAATGCACAAATTCCACACAGACAGTATTTAAAGTCAGGGTTGAACCCGGGTCGCTGAGATTATGAGGTCACAACAGTACAACCAGTCATTGATGAAAAGCCTGTCCAGGAGTTTTCTCTGGAGCATACTTGTTATAAATATGGAGATCGCAGCACTTTGATTGAATGAGAAGTTGCTTTTGGAGCCTTGAAGGTTATCTACAACAATAATCTTCTGTACTGTATAGCCTACATATAATAAGGGACTACTTTATGTTTTAGTAACATGTCGTTGCATGCTCTGTTAGGTGCGTACTGAGCATGCAATATTAGGCGCATGTTGATCAGTTACGTGTGTGTTGAGTTCGGTTTCTGCCAGTAAAGAACCATGAAACTTAGCTCCCATCTCCAGAGTTTTTATTAATCGCATAGTTGTGTAACCAGGCAACATACACAACAAATTGGCGACGAGGTTAATGAACCTACATCTTACTGGAACGCTGAGTTTTAGTTGATAATGACACACGGAGGAAGAGCGCAAGGAACGAGCCAAGGGACGGGAGAAGGAGGCAGAGCGAGGCCGCGAGTCTGAAAGGAAGCAGGAGCACAGCCGGGGTTGGGAACATTGGGAGACCAAGAGACACAGTTGGACCCACAGCACGTCCAGCTGAGACCACAGCTGGCACTGACCCCCAGGAGCTGAGGGTCTGCCTGCCCCAGAAGGGAGATAAAAAGGAGAAATACATGCATCTAGATGGAGTGCACTTGTGGCACTAGCAAAAAGAACATGTGAGTTTAAAAAGAAAACAAGGGGAGAACAGGGCTAAATTAACATAAGAAGGATGGCGTTGATTGGAACCATTACAGCATTTGATAGTAGCATTGAAAACTGGGCAACTTACATTGAGAGAGTGGAGTTATATTGTGAGGCTAACGGTGTTAATGATGAAAAGAAAGCCAGTGTCTTACTCAGTATTGAGAGCAAAAGCATACAGGCTGCTACGGAGCCTGTTAACCCCTGAAAAGCCAGCTGACAAAACGTTCAAGCAAATAGTAGACACTCTCCAACAGCATTTAAACCCCAAACCACTGGTCATTGCTGAAAGATTTAAATTTCACAATCGGAATCAGAGCAAAAATGAAAGCATTTCTGAATACTGTGCTGAATTGTGCAAATTATCAGAACATTGTCAATTTGGAGCTGGTCTATCGGACGCATTGAGGGAGAGGTTAGTGTGTGGCATGTACTATGAAACCACACAGAAGAAGCTCCTGAGTGAAAAAGACCTTACATTAGAGAAGGCGCTGAACATTGCAATATCAACAGAAACAGCAGCACGGGGTGCTTCAGAGATACAACAAAAATCTCTGGGATATGCTACGAATAAAATGTCACTGAACAGAAATGAAGGAAAGAAATTGTTACCGTTGTGGGAACATGTCACATGACCCTGATGACTGTTGGTTTAAAGATAAAGAATGCAGAAATTGTGGCAAACAGGGCCACACTGGCAGAGTATGCAAAGCCAGTAAACAGAAGAAAAAGGACAAAATACAGAGAAACAAGAAACCCCAGAAAGGAAAACACAACAATGTACACAAAATGGAAGAAAGCAGTTCTGATGAAAACAACTCAGACAAAAGTGAATTGTCTTGTCTGCAACTTCACAGCATGAAAGAGACAGATGATCGAAGAGTAACATGGATCACTCCACAAGTGGCAGGCGTGAGACTGAAAATGGAGTTGGATACAGGCTCAGCTTTAACAGTGATCTCTGCACACAACTACAAATGACTGTTTTTTCACATACCTCTGAAATGAACTAATCTACTGCTAAAGACTTACACAGGACAGAAAATGCGTCCCAAAGGTAAAATTAAAGTGACAGTGAGCTACGGAGACAAAACACAGCAGATGAACCTCTATGTACTGAAAAATGGAGGACCACCATTTCTGGGATGTGAATGGCTCAGGAAAATCCAGCTGGATTGGTACACCATCAAGGCACTAGATGTGTCAACAGAGGAGGGCAGCTTGGTGGGGCAGATGTCCGCAGCTCTCGTCTCACCCGTTGTTGACTATTACAATGATGAGGAGGAGCTAGACAGCGTCGACAATGAGGACGAACGCAGATTACGTGGCCACGACTCGGATGAAGATACAGAGGACGCAAGGGAGACAGGTATTGCCAATAAGCAGGGTGATGAAGACTATCTGGAAGTAAAAGAGCAGATGTACCAGGAGAAATTGACATCTCTCAAGAGACAGCTACAGCAGTTACAGGAAGGCACTTGCAGGAGTATCAGGAAAGGATGAAGAAACGAGATCAACAGTACAAGAAAGAATACGAAATGCAGAGCTTTTTCTGCAACTGGAGACAGAACAAGTGGAAAAAAATTATATTAAAGAGAAGAAAGCAGCAGTGAAAGAAATTGAAGATAAAAAGATTGAGTTAAAAGAAAAGGAAAAAGATGATTGAGAATGAGAGGCTAACGATGGAACTCACAGGAGATTCTATGGAGGTAAAGCCAATAATGACTAGGAAACTAAGGAGGAGACATAATGACCCTGTTCCAATTACAGGCAAAAGATGAAAATCTGCACGTGCACAGTTATATTACTTGGTAATGTAAGATCTGCGAATTCACAATACACTTAAATCTCCGAAAAGACCAGCATCCCAGTCTTCTCCTGAGCATCTTCCCAGCACTCCTGCTGAATCACCAGTACAAAGGTATGAAGCACGAATAGAAGATGGAAAGTTATATTACGCTAAGAGATCGTACCATAAAGGTCAGGCTATCTATTTGGAATCTAAGGAAGATATGAAGATTGGCTGTGTAATTAGCTCAGTTGGAACAAATGAGATATGGATAAGGAAGGCAAGTGATAGCACAAAGATGCGTATATATCTAGGACAGCTGCACAGAGTCTTCTTTTTTTGGAGGTGATCTGCTGCCTAGAACTCTTAGCAAGTTGGAGGCACACACCCTCTTAACTCCCTATGCTCAGAGGTCAACTGTTCATGACTTTTATGTGGAAATCTGTATTGAAACAAACAAGTTTATTGATGGACTGAAGAACACACTATTTGAAGACACTTTCCAATGCCACCTAAGTTTTGATGATTGGACATATTTTTAAGAATAACATTCACCTTTTCATGGATTTCACTTTGCTTTTGTCATGTTTGCAAGATGGAAGTGACTACTCTTTCTGGCTGGAACTTGCCAGTTTGTGGATTGTTCAATTTACTCCAGACAATAGAGTGAAGACCTATTTGCTTCAGTGCCGGACAATCTAGAGAACACTCCCCCGCAAGAGACTTGAATTACAAATGGGTCTTAGACAAAAAGTAAAAAAAAAAGGCTTCTTATAATTCGATATTATTATGTTACTTTATTATAATTTAATATTATTAAGTTACTAAGTAAACAAATGGTAGGCGTTTGTATGTTAAGGCAAACATATTTGTTTAGCATAGTGCCCCAGTAAAAAAAACAGTTGATACACTATTAAAATAAAAGGGGAGGAGTGTACCGTATAGCCTATGTTATAATAAGGGACTACTTTATGTTTTAGTAATAGGTTGTTCCATGTGCTATTAGGTGCGTATTGATCTGTACGTGTGTGCCGAGTTCGGATTCTGCCAGTAAAGAACCATGAAACTTAGCTCCCGTCGCCAGCATTTCTATTACTAGCATCGTTGTGTAACCAGGCTACATACGCAACACCTTCCTTGCTTTTATGTCGTGCCGATAGCATACAAACAGGTCACTGATAACAAAAGAGGTGCAGATTACAGTGCTTCAGTCAATATTGGAGAATTAGAGAACAAACCAGGGAAGATGCATTAAAGATGGGTGGGTCTACAATAGAGGACCCAATCCTGCGAAAAGTTGAGGGAATTAACAGGGAGAATTGAACAAATCAATGCACTCACCTAGACCTTTACATCACATAAGTACAGATTGTATAGACTTCATATATTCGGTGACCAGTTTATTAGGTGCACCTGTACACCTGCAGTTTAATGCAAATATCTATTGAGCCAATCATGTAGCAGCAACTCAATGCATAAAAGCATGCAGACATGGTCAAAAGGTTGACTTGTTGTTCAGAGCAAATATCAGGATGGGGAACAAAAGGCTCTAGAGTAGAGGTTCCCAACTTGGGGTCTATGGACCCCTACCATTAACAGAGAGGTGTGTGGACCCCAGGCCGGTAACCCCTGCACTACAGTGTGAAAACAATTTTAAAAAATCCAGTCAGCGGCAACCCTGTGATTGAAAATGCCTCCTTCTTGAGAAGTCAGAGGAGAATGGCCAGATTTGTTCAAGCTGACAGGAAGGTGGCGGTAATTCAAGTGACCACACATCACAACAGTTGTGTACAGTAGATTGTCTCTGAATGCACGTGTCAAATCTTGAAGTGGATGGGCCATAGCAGCAGAAGACCACAAACACAGACTCAGTGGTCACCTTATTTCATGCAGGAGGTACTTAATAAAGTGGCCACTGATTGTGCATTGCTTGGAAACTTGCTGTGCATCAATTTACTGCCAACTTTCTTATATTATGACAGTGAATATCCTTCATTAAACACAGATAGGGGAAAGCTTGAAAGGTGCCATATAACATGTCAGCTATGAAATCTTATCCTTCCTCTCACAGTTTGCATTTACCGACATAGCTGCATGCATGTAAGTGACAAATATGTTAGTCAAACTCGGGAGAAGAAACAATAAACAATGGTTTGATTACACAATGGAGAGCCTGGACACCTTCAGCAACACCATCCTTTATTGGTGTTGTGAGTAAACAAGTAAGAGAAGGAAGATCTATTACAGAGAAAGGTATTTTCATCCATTAGGTGGTTGAAGCCTGGATCATACATACTGAGTTGGTGGTAGAGGCAGATACCCTTACTATATTTTAAAAAGTATCCATGCAAGCACTGGACAAAATACTGTTAAATGGGATCAGTACAGACAGATATTTGATGATCAGCGTGCTGAAATGCTGTTTCTATGCTCTATGACCATGACACCATAATGTCAAAAACTATGTTAAATGCCTATTGTAAAAAGAAAAGAATCATGGGCACACAAGACAGAGGAAGCTGTATGATTCTATAAATCTAAGCTGGTACACTATCAATTATATATATCAGACTCTCTTTGAATGAACATTGCTTCTAGCTTGCTATAAATGGAACAGAATGGCTTTAAATCAACAGTGTTCTGACAGTGCTATTCTTCATTTACTAGGAATGGAAAATGATGTTACTAAAAGTCAAACAGTAATGGGATATACTGCACTCTATCAATGATAAAGCAGAGGCTGGTAAATTCTGAAACTGACAGCACGCAAACACCATCACACCTGAAATAGTGTGAAAATAGAAGGTATTACAAAACTTAAGTATGTTGTACAGCAGTGTTTTCATCCGTTTTAGGACACGTCCAGTTTTTGCTCCAAGTAACAGCACAAATAGAAGAAGGAACAAATAAAAGGATGTGAGAAAAGTAATACTAATTTTTTATAGGAGCAATGCATAGTAATGCTTTGCCGGATCGTTCATTGTAAAAGGTGGGACCAGGAATAGGATAGGAGGTAGAAAAGGTGAGGGAGTAGCATTACTGGTCGGGGTAGTATCACGGCTATAGAAAGGGAGGACGCTGCAGAGGGAGTGTCCACTGTGTCAGTGTGGGTGGAAGTCAGAAATAGGAAGGGATCAATCACTGTGCTGGGAGTTGTCTATAAGCCCTCAAATAGCCCTCGGGACACCGAGGAGCAGATAAGCAGGCAGATTTTAGAACGTTGCAGGAAATACAGGGTTGTAGTTATGGGTGATTTCAACTTCCCTCATATTGACTGGCACCTCCTGACTGCAACAGGGATAGATGAGGCTGAATTTGTCAGATGTGTTCAAGAAGGATTCCTGACACAGTATGTGGACCGGCCGATGAGAGGAGAGGCCATACTGGATCTAGTTCTGGGTAATGAACCTGGTCAGGTGGCAGACCTCTTGGTGGGGGAGCATTTTGGTGAGAGTGACCACAACTCCCTTAGCTTCAGCATAGCTATGGAAAAGGATAAAAACAGACAAAATGGGAAAGTGATTAACTGGGGAAGGGCTAACTATGAAGGGATGAGGCAGGAACTAGCGAGAGTAAATTGGAAACAGATGTTCAAGGGTGAAAGCACAGAAGTAATGTGGAGGAAGTTTAGGGACCACTTGTGCTGGTTCAGGATAGGTTTGTCCCACTGAGACAAGGAAAAAATGGTAGGAAAAGGGAACCGTGGCTGACGAAACATGTGAGGCAACTCGTCAAGAGGAAGAAGGAAGCATATGTTAGATATACGAAGCAGGAATCAGGAGGGGCTCATGAGAAATATGGGGTAGCCAGGAAGGAGCTTAAGAAAGGACTTAAGGAGAGCTCGAAGGGGGCATGAGAAGGCCTTGGTATGTAGGATTAAGGAGAACCCCAGGTCGTTCTATGCGTATGTGAAGAACAGAAGGATGCCAAGAATGAAGGTGGGGCCGCTCAAGGATAAAGAAGGCAACATGTGCCTGGAGGCGGAGGAGGTTGGGGAGGTCCTAAATGAATACTTTGCTTCAGTATTCACAAGTGAAAAGGACCTTGATCAGGGTGAGGTCGGAATAGAACAGGCCTGTGTGCTGGACAATGTGGAGATTAAGGAAGAAGAAGTGTTGGATCTTCTTAAAAACATCAAGATTGATAAGTCCCCAGGGCCGGACGTGATATATCCCAGGTTGCTGTGGGAAGTGAGAGAAGAGATTGCTGGAGCAGTAGCTATGATCTTTGAATCCTCTTTGGCTGCAGGGGAGGTGCCAGAGGATTGGAGAATGGCAAATGTAGTTCCCTTGTTTAAAAAAGGTAATAGGGAGAATCCTGGGAACCGTAGACCGGTGAGTCTTACGTTGGTGGTCTGCAATCTATTGGAAAAGATTCTTAAGAATAGGATCTACGAGCTCTTGGAGAAGTACAGTCTACTCAAGGATAGTCAACATGGCTTTGTGAAGGGAAGGTCGTGCGTCACGAGCCTAATTGAGTGTTTTGAAGAGGTAACAAAATAAATTGATGAGGGTAGGGTGGTAGATGTGGTCTACATGGATTTTAGCAAGGCATTTGACAAGGTACCTCATGAGAGACTCATCTAGAAAGTCATGAGGCATGGGATCAGTGGAATCTTGGCTGTTTGGATAAAAAATTGGCTTAACGGAAGAAAGCAGAGGGTAGTAGTGGAAGGAAAGTATTCTGCCTGGAGGTCGGTGACTAGTGGAGTGCCACAAGGATCTGTCCTGGGACCCCTGTTCTTCGTCATTTTTATAAATGACATGGATGAAGAGGCAAAAGGATGGGTGAGTAAGTTTGCTGATGACACGAAGATTGGAGGAGTTGTGGATGGAGCTGTAGGTTGTCGAATGCTACAAGAGGATATAGACAGAATGTAGAGTTGGGCAGAAAAGTGGCAGATGGAGTTCAATCTGGATAAGTGTGAGGTGATGCATTTTGTAAGGGCAAACCAGAAGGCTGAGAATAGGTTTAATGGTCGGTTACTTAAGAGTGTGGATGAACAGAGGGACCTTGGGGTTCAAATCCATACATCCCTTCCAGGTTGATAGGATAGTTAAGAAGGCCTATGGGATGCTAGGTTTCATTAATAGGGGGATTGAGTTCAGGAGTAGAGAGGTCATGTTGCAATCTACAAATCTCTGGTGAGACCACACTTAGAGTATTGTGTTCAGTTCTGGCCACCTCATTACAGGAAGGATGTGGAAGCTATGGAGAGGGTGCAGAGGAGATTTACCAGGATGTTGCCTGGATTGGAGAGCAAGTCTTATGAGGCAAGGTTAGCAGAGCTGGGACTTCTCTCTTTGGAGTGTAGAAGGATGAGAGGGGACTTGATAGAGGTCTACACGATTATGAGAGGCATAGATAGGGTGGACAGCCAGTACCTGATTCCCAGGGCATGAATAGCAAACACCAGAGGGCATATGTACAAAGTTAAAGGAGGGAAGTTTAGGGGAGACATCAGGGGTAAGTATTTTTTTACACAGAGGATTGTGGGTGCCTGGAATGACTTGCCAGGTATGGTGGTGGAGGCTAAAACATTAGGGGTATTTAAGAGCCTCTTGGCCAGGCACATGGATGAAAGAAAAATAGAGGGTTATGGGGTAGTGTGGGTTTAATACTTTTTTTTTGAGGAATATATGGGTTGGCACAACATTGAGGGCTGAAGGGCCTGTACTGTGCTGTAGTATTCCAGTGTCTAGTGTCTAGTGTCTAGTGTCTAGAAACTATTTTTAAAACAATGGGCCATTATTTACAGTAAGAGACATTGATAGAAATTTTACAAATCAGTTTAACAACAAATAAAAGCCTCGTTTAAGGCTACTCATCCTTCTGTAGAACTGACTGGAACTCCAAAATCCTGGCTATATTATGTTAAACTCAGAATATATTTGGCATCTAAAATCAATTATCAAAACAATCCATCTACATTCCTTAGTTGCTCAGGGACTTAGAACCCGCCGAAGATTAGGCAGTCGCAATACAGCTGCTCTGCCAAAGCGAAAATAAACCTCAGTTTTTTGCTTGTCATTTCTAAGATTGGCCTGCAAACCCACTCATGTTTCAAAATGCCATTTTCTTTCCTTAAACTTTATGAATACCATATTAAAGAAATAATGTAGGTGTTATTTGCCAATTGGCCAATATCCCTAACATAAGCCATTGGTTTTATGCATACCATATATATCCACACTTCTATAACAATGAATTGCATATTCTTTTTCAATGCGTAAATGACAGCAGCATTCAGTTAAAAAACAATTAGAATTGTTTTTTGACCATACTGACTCAATGGGCAGGAACCCTGCTATACTAAGTATTGTTTGTGGAAGCTTATGTTTAACATGTGAAAGCTATGAAAACTCTGTAGTAAAATGTTCTTCACAGATTTCAAGATGTCAAACTATTAAGCAATAATTACATGCCACCTATTGAAAAATTATTCCAACATAACTCTCATCCCTTTTCAGATAATTATATTTGCTCTCAGTCGCTTAAGCAGTTGCAAACAAAGTGATATCAGGATCTCTCAAAGCGCTCCACATTCAATTCTCTTTGAATTGTGATCCCTGTCATTACATTGGCAAAGACTAATAACTGCACTTCCATCTCCAGGGTCAATTTGATTGTCCAAAGCTTACAATTCACTTGGTACATTTGCCTGCATATGAGATAGAGGAAATCCCACACTGTAAGCAGAAATATAAATTCATTTTCAGTAATAAAACTTGCTGAACTGTGATCTGAGAAAGGCTGAGATGATGAAAGTAGGGGCCGGGGGTGGGGGGGAAGCAACTTACAAAAAAAACGGCTGTTTCCAGGACATGTCTTTTC
Source organism: Mobula birostris (assembly GCF_030028105.1). NCBI lineage: Eukaryota > Metazoa > Chordata > Chondrichthyes > Myliobatiformes > Myliobatidae > Mobula > Mobula birostris. Next base: position 158,011,089 of record NC_092373.1, read on the forward strand.
TTACAATTTCAGTCTTCCCTCCCAATTAAACTGCCATTAATAATAAAATTTACTTCTATAAAATTTTCTGTTTTATCTCTCTCTCCCACATAAAAGTACACACACAAAACATTGGCCCAGCTCTTGGTGCCAGGAAATGGGTGGGTATAAATGCAAGATGTCCAGAACGCAAACATCTATATGTAGTCTAAATGGGAAAACTGCCATGAATTTCCTGCCAAGTTAAAAGAACAGGAAGAAGATCCAGACTAGAAGAAGCTGTCAATATATATATATATATTTTTAATGGAAGTTGTTGCCTGGGAAAGTGGCCGAACCCTTATGGGTTCATTGAGAGAGGTTCATTACTTTTAGCAGCCCCACTCCACCCAATCTCGCTGAGTCTTCAAACCTTCTTTTACATAAGGCTCTCTGGTATCTCAATCCCGAAGACTTGTTTTATTACTCTTGACCATTTCTGACCATATAATGTTAGCATTCTCCTTCCCTGGCCCTCTGCTTCCTCTAGCTAATTACTTTCCCATTTTGGGTGGGGGAGGGACCACTAGTGTGGGGGTGAGGGATCAAAGTCAACCAGGTCTCATGCAGCTGAGGAATATGGTCACAATCACAATTGAAGTACACAGACAGAAGACGGCAATAGTATTACAATAACTTCATCAGTCTTGCAGAATCATACCCTTCAGCAAAAATCCAAGATGTCCATTGGGATCTTTGGGTAATTCTTGTCGGATGAACAGGCAAGGCTCACCAGAAGTGGCAGCACAATGAGGTACAACTGGGAAGGAGTGATCCTGGGAGTCCTCAATATTGACTCCATGAAATTTCAGGGCATCAGCTTAGAGGCAAGGAAACACTTGCTGATTACCACATATTACCCTCTGTCAACTGTGTGTGAACTGTGTGTTGGTGCGTGGCCAAGTGGTTAAGGCGTCGGTCTAGTGATCTGAAGGTCACTAGTTCGAGCCTTACCTGAGTTGTGTCCTTGAGCAAGGCACTTAACCACACATTGCTCTGCGACGACACCGGTGCCAAGCTGTATGGGTCCTAGTGCCCTTCCCTTGGACAACATCGGTGGCGTGGAGAGGGGAGACTTGCAGCATGGGCAACCGCCAGTCTTCCATACAACCTCAGTCAACATCAAAATCGATGGACAGCCGAAGAGAGAAGAGATGAGTACCAATTGAAAGAAACTTTGAAGGTAATAAGAGCACTGAGTACTAAACTGTAAGTCTATCATATCATTGACCAAGCTAAGCAGTCTGTCCATCTGTGCATCAGAACTAAGCTCTGTGGTCCCATCACAATGGTGGACAATTATACCCTCAATAAGAGGAAGCATGTCCACAACAAACTCAATCCTTCATGATGGTGAAGCCCAACAGTGAAGACAAAAATAAGTTTGAAGAGTTGGCAAGCTTCTTCATCAGAAGTTTCTTCTTCTAAGGGGCCCACAAGTGTCAGGAAGTTTGTTCCTCTTTCTGAAAGCAGAAGTTTTAGCTAATGGCAGTGCATAAATTTGCATCTTTAAAATCTGATTACTAAAGATGCAACAGATGGGACCTGGCTCAGGAGCTGTATTTGAATGAGGTGGCATTATCACGGAGGACAGGAGTCAATGTTGTGTAACCTACAATTATTTTGCTTTGTTATGCTTTAATTGTTTGAAGAACTTACTGAAATATTATTCAGTGCTTTAGTTATCAATACATTTTTAATACTTTTAAGTGTTAAGTTAAATTTATTGATTTTGGTATGTTTCTGAAAATTGATGATATTTAGTAGCATTCAAAGTCCTTGATGTGACTGGCAGTGGACAAAGCCTGAGAAGTAGTGTAGTCAGGTGTCACAGTGTTTATTTTTGGTGAGGTTTGCTCTTCCCATCCATGCAATGGTGCTGCCTGAGACATGTCCTGTCACTGTGCACAGTCTCATCAATTTGGATTTGCATGTCTTTGCGAACAATAGCATATTTGCAAAAGATAATTGTTATGCCTGCTACAGGAAAGAATGTGTGTACCATTATAAGTAGATAATATGGAGGTAGAATCAGCTTGACCCATCCTCAGTCCACTTTATCCTCCCTTGAATATGCTCCATAACATGGGGAGGTATCTTTCTGGATGGTACAATGCCACAGTTAATAGACTTGCTCCCTCAAAGCTCCAGCAATCCAGGTTCAGTCCTGACCTCTAGTGCTGTCTGTGACAGTATAGCTTTTCTCCTGGGTGCTCCCGTTACTTCCCATATCATAAAGATGTGCAGGTTGGTAGACTAATTGGCCACTATAAATTGCCCTTACTGTGTAGTTGAGTGATAGAATTTGGGGGCGGGGGGTTGGGATTGATGGAGGAGATAAATTGGAGTTAGTAGAGGTTAGTGTAGATGGGTTCTCGATGGTTATAGAATGTGGTAAACTGAACAGCTTGCTTCCATGCCATATGACTATGATTCTATGGCTATAACAAATTGTAAATTACTCTAAATGAAGAACTCTAATTAGAATTCTACCATAGCAGAATATTCAAGTCTGGAGGTTTCTAAACAAGCAAGGGAAAGAATTGACGAACAATTACCTATCTTACCCCATTACACTCTACTGAACAGTGGCTAACTTTTGTTCTCAGTGATTTGACATAAATTTGTTTCCGGGCTTTCTTGTAAAACTATTGTTAGCATCTCTGCCATCTCTTTCAAACTTCTCTTTTCAATCAAATAGTTAAAAAAAATTTATTCCTAAATTGATGGTTTGAGGATATTCTGGAAAACATTATGTAACTTGGTGGCTATGCCTCATAAGCCACAACCAAGATCAGGACCAGGCTGGTTCTTCATTTCAGAATTTGCATACTCCTTAATGAAACAGCTGGAAATCATCTAAAAGAATTAATGTTTACTTAACCACAAATTAATTCCACCTTCTTTAGGATTATTAAAGTGCTTATCTACCCTCTCACCTCCAAAAGTATTGTTACAGTTGTTACAACAAATCTTTGCAAATTGCCTATGAATTTTATCCCCTGTTTTGTAATCTATAATGCATTTATCATATTGCAATCTACATGCATGTTTATTAACTTAATACATGCAGATTTATCTGGGCACAACCATCAATGTAAACTAAAATTTTCCTTTATTTTCCTGATTCTGTTTAACAGAAACACCATTTCTTTACGTCAAGCTGCTCTTTGCATTCTAACATCAATTTGTCTAAGCAGCTAAGAGTTCCTCTTTCTGTCTCAAGCATTACATCTGCTCTGGCACTTGTGGTACAAACTCTAGGCTGGAATGTTCTGTCAACAAAATAAATTGATGTGCATTCTCAGCATGTTTGGAGTACATTGTACAAAATCATTCTATGTCTCTAGGTTTGAATTTATCTCCATGATTTACCTTGGGATTTATCTCATTTAACATCCAAATCAGCTTAACACATTCTATGCGTGCTTTGAACAGAAAAGGATCGGAAAGTCACCAACCTCAACAGTCTCCAATGCACCTGAAACCACAGTCACCATTGTGGACATAAGATCAATCTTTAAGCGAGCGAACCCGCAGAAAAAATCTGGCCCAGATACCTCTAGCCGTGTCCTTAGATCCTGCACAGATCAGCTGGTGGGAGTATTTGCAGACATTTTTAATCTCTCCCTTCTTCAGTCTGAGGTTCCCACATGTTTAAGAAGACCATTATCATCTCTACACTTAAGAAAAATAAGGTAACATTTCTTAATGACTACTTGGTGGGTCTGACATCTACTATCAAGAAGTGCTTTGGGAGGCTGGTTACGGGACACATTACATCCAGACTCCCGGTCAACCTCACCCCACGACAATCTGCCTATTGCCAAAATGAGTCTATGACAGACACCATCTCCCTGGCCCTACACTCATCTCTGGAGCATCTGGATATTAAAGACACAACTCATTGCTTCTGATATGATGGTGGTGCATGCGAATGCAGTGGCCTCTTGGGAGCCAACTAAAGGTGCTCTTTTCTTTGTAAAATTTATTTTTTACGATCTGAGTGATCAGAGTAGCTGGACTGATGTCAGTGGTGGAGCCAACCAAGCTATCGAAGGGGCCAGCCGGGATGTTGGAGAAGGAGCCGGCCGGGATGTTGGAGGAGGGGCCGGCCGGGATGTTGGAGAAGGAGCTAGATGGGATGTCGGAGAAGGAGCTGGCCGGGATGTTGGAGTAGGGGCTGGCCGGGATGTTGGAGAAGGGGCTGGCCGGGATGTTGGAGAAGGGGCTGGCCGGGATGTTGGAGAAGGAGCCGGCCGAGGTGTCAAAGGGGACAGCCAGGATGTTGGAGAAGGAGCTGGCCAGGATACTGGGAAAAGAGATAGTCGGGATATCAGAGGAGTCCGCTGGGATATCGGAGGAGCTGGTTTGGGTTCAGAACAGCTGGCCTGGCTGCAGACCGTGTTGCTACCTGCTACTTGGAAGCACCAAGGTGGTGCAGTATAACTGTGGGAGATTGTCTCTGACATTTCACTTGCGTGACACTGTTGGACAGTACTAATGTAAGTTGCCACAGGCATGTCATCCTTGTCTGGTGGCTGGACGGACAACATGGGAGCTGTGTAGCCTCGGCTGAAGTGAGGACTAGGCCTCAAGCCGCGGGCTTGTCTGTTGCTGCAGACCAGGTGAGAAGAAGTAGCAGTATTACAGCATGGCACCCGTGCTCGGCTGGGTCTGGCCTCTCCTGCTGGTGCTACCCTCCCGTGTTTGAGTGGTGGAATGACAGGCGTGCATCTGTACCATCGATTGCCGGACATTGTCGCTCAGGGTCTTGGACTATATGTGTTTTTTCCTTGAGTGAATATGCTTCTTTGCTTACTATTTTGAATTATGTTACTTACTATTTTGAATGTTACTCACTATTTTAGATGTTTGCTTGCCTTTTTAAATGTTCTACACCTTGGCCCCAGAGGAACGCTATCTCGTTCAGCTCTATCTACGTTAAATGATAATTAAACTTGATTTGGCATGTTAGAATATTGTTTATTGACTACAGCTCCACATGCAATATCATAATTCCAAGCAAACCAATTTCCAAAACTCCTAACCCTGGGATTCAACACCTTCCTTTGCAAGTAGATCCCTGCCTTACTGACCAGCAGACTTTAAAAGACTTCTGCCATTATTATTCTCAACACGGGCAGCCCATAAAGCTGTGTCCTCAGTCCCTGACTCTATTCCCTATGCAATCATGACTGCGTGGCCAGACTCTCCATCTACAAGTTTGCAAATGATACCACTGTAGGGGCCATATCTCAAATAATGACTACTTGGAGTATAGCAAGGAGATAGAGAGCCTATTGGTATGTCATGACCTTTCCCTCAATATTGGCAAATCAAAGGAGCTGATCACTGACTTCAGGAATGAAAGGTGGATGGGGTGCACATGCACATTAACAATGTTCAGGTAGAGTGTGTTGAAGATTGCGTGTTCTTAGGAGTAAACATCGCCAACAGCTAGCCCTGATCCAGCCACATTGACACCACCCCTAAGAAAGCTCACTAGCTCCTCTAATTCCTCTGGAGGCTATAAAAATGTGACATGTCCCCTCTGACCCTCTCCAACTTTTATCAATGCATCATAGAAAGCATTCTATTCTCAGCTTGGTATGGCAGCTGTTCTGCCCAGACCCTAAGAGACTGCAGACTATTGTGGACATATCTCAGCACATCATGGGAACGAGCCTCCCTCCACCTACTCTATCTGCATTTTTTGTTGCCTTGGTAAAGCAGCCAAGATGATCATAGATTCTACCCATCCTGGATATTCCCTCTTCTCCACAACCTCCCTTCCATTGGGCAGAAAATACAAAAGTCTGAAAGCATGTACCACCAGGCTCAAGGGCACCTTCTATCCCGCTGTTATAAGATTATTGAATGATTGCCTAGTACAATTAGAAGATCTCTTCTCCTCACTATCTACTTTGCTATGATCCTACATCTCAATGATGACCTGCACTGCATTTTCCTGGCACAGTTACCATTTATTCTGCACTCTGTTATTGGTTTGTCTTGTATTACCTCAATGCACTTTTGTAATGAACTGATCAATATGGATATAATGGAAGACAAGTTTTGCACTGTTCCTTGGCATATGTAACAATAATAATCCAATTAAACAACTTAATTAAGTTGTGACAAGCTTTTATATTTTCCTACTCTTGCTATCTTAACAATATCTCATTAAGACTCAGCTGTTGAACAGAAATAAATAATGATGAATAATTAATATGCATCACATTTACTAATACTAAAATGGAAAATTTTTTATTCTGTTGGTTCACACAATCCATGGTTAAAGAAAATATTTTCTCCCTCTCCTCAGGAGTTGAGGTCACTCGCTCAGAATGTTTTTGCTGCCTGGACGAGATCAGGAAGCTTTCAAAGTTCTGTTTGCAAATGCTCTGCAAGCCATATGTGGCATTGTACAGTAATTAAAAATTATTTCAGAAATCCACACCATTGTAGATGAGGAAATTTTTCAGTTGTTTTGACATATGTGAACTCCTCCTCTGCACCTCTGTGACCTGGGATCAACCTTGAGAAACTGAGGTAAGAGAATAATGGTACATTTGGTGATTATGTGGCCCCACCTATTTAACTTTTTTGTCCGGTATATTTACTTAATTATTAATTATTGATAGGGAAAGGGGATTTTACCCCAGAATGAATGATTCCTGTTTGCAATGAATACAAGAACATTGGTAAAAAGGAAAAAGCTTCATCAGATATTCTTACTTCGAGTCTGAGCTGTTTTGCGTCTGAGTGACTAAGGGACTGAGGCATGGACCACAATATTGCTTCATATTTAATACATTAAATAATTAAATTACTGTGCATTAATTACATACATTAACAAAATAAGGACAGATTTTCCAAAACAGATTATGCTTTGCAGTTGAAGTATTGTGCAAGGACACTGGCGCCACTGAGATCTATCTACAGTAAGCTCAGCAGCTTGAGAAACTTTAGCTCAAAATTCATGAGCTACAGTCTGAACTTCAAGCGTATCATGTGTTGGGGAAGAAAGAACACGATCCTGAACATTTTGTTCCAGGAGGCCATCATACCCCTTACATCAAGTACTGCAGAATGATTAGCAAGAGAGACAGGAGGCTGTGACAACAAATGAGGTAGATATGGGGACCGAGTATAAAGCAATGGAGGAGACCCAAAACTTGCAGTTCTCCAACAGGCATGAATTTCATGCTTCTGTGTGAGAAGAACACTGCAGAGAAGATAAACCAATTAATTGTAACATTTTTCTTGTTCAGGAAGCAGCTCGATGAGATAGTGAAAAGGTATTAGCAATGACAGGAAACAGCGTAGATAAAATGATAGATACTATTCCCTGTAGCTATGAACAATGATCCCAAAGGTTGTGTCAGGGCTAAGGACAGGTCCTCCACTATTAAATGAGAAGCTGAATGAAATTAGCATTCATGAAAAAAGCTAATTTATAAATAAATCAATGTGACTGAAAGCCAAGAACTGATTGTTGGAACTCAGGCATGAAAGTAATTTCATTTCTTACTGGTACGGACGTATTGCTAACAGTTTGGATTTAGCATTTAACATCCACTCCAATTTTACAAGTGTGTTGGCCATTTTCATACCAGTAGACATACTGGCCTTCACCAGTTTGCTTTTATCTCTGCATGCATCCCAAGGATTTTAAAGAGGCAGTGATGCATATTCTGGATGTTCTGGTTGTCCTGGTTTCTTAATTTCCAAAGCTCCACTGATTTTAAAGATGATTCTCACTGACTAGACAGCAGCAAATATTTAAGAAAGGAGGAAGCGTGAGAACAAGGAATTACAGGAACAGTTAGCCAGACACCAGTAATGACCTTGCTGGTGGGTGGAATGGGGATTTTAGGCAGCAAGTTACTGCCAAGGGAGTATGTTTTCAGCACACAGTTTAGCAGGCCAGAGGAAGGGGAGATAGAGGAGGATGGGTAGTTGGAGAGTACTGTGCAAATGGCTGACCAAGCTACCAGTTGACACTTCTGTCACTCATCACAGAAGTGACCAAAAACACTTCATGTGCTTTTGTGTGAACTCATTCTGCTGACCAACTAGAATGTGCTTCCAAGAGATTTCTACAATAGGGCAAAGCTTCTACAAAGAGAGCATTTGGAAACAATTCTTCTAAAATGTGAGCCACTGATTGTGATTGTGAATGTAATTTTCCCTATGATTTATCTAAGGGCAAACTTATCAGGGATGCCATTACTAAATGCCATCAACTAACTCTTTATAAGTGGAGAATTGAATTTGGAAAGTTTTCCAGGCCTTTAACCTAACATATGATAGCAAATGCATCTAATTAGGCACCACTTTTTTTTCCCACATTTTCTAAATTATCCCATCCCAACATTATGCCAAAAGGTGTTCCTCATATTCTCAGTTTCAGCTCCCAGAATGCTCTAAATATACACTCATTGGCCACTTTATCAGGTGCACCTGTACACCTGCTCATTAATGCCAATATCAAATCAGATAGTCAGGCAGCAGCAACTCAACGCATAAAATTATACAGACAAGGATTTTCATGGACCACATTTTCAAGAGCATACAGAGAATGGTTCAAGACTAAAAAAAAACCCAAAACCTTGCAGTGAGCAGTGGTTTGTGGTGAAAATATCTTGTTAATGAGAGAGGTCAGCGGAGAATAGTCAGACAGGTTCAAGCTGACAGTAACTCAAATAACCATGCATTACAACAGTGGTGTGATTTACTTTGGAAGGTCAAATTTGAAGGCAGAAAACAGGGTTAATGGCAGGATTTTTAGCAGTGTAGAGGAACAGAGGGATCTTGGAGTCTAAGTCCATAGATCCTTCAAAAGTTGCTGTGCAAACTGATAGAGTGGTTAAGAGGGTAATTGTTGGCCTTCCTAGCCGGGGACTGCGTTCAAGAGCTGGGAGGTAAGGTTGCAGCTCTATAAAACCTAAACATAAAAAAAAAAGAGTCTTCCTCAACCAGAAGCACTGGATGAACCATGAAATCTGCAATCTGCTGAGGGCCTCATCAGTGGCATTCAGGTCTGGTGATTGAGTACGATACAAGAGGACCAGGGGTATGATCTCTGGAAAGCCACCTGAAGTATGAAGTGGCAATTCCAGACCAGACTTGAGTCACTGGGGGATGCTCATTTACTGTGCAAGGCTTGAGTGCTATAGACCATAAGACCATAAGACAAAGGAGCAGAAGTAGGCCATTCGGCCCATCGAGTCTGCTTCACCACTTTATCATGAGCTGATCCATTTTATCCTATTTAGTCCCACTGCCCCGCCTTCTCACCATAACCTTTGATGCCCTGGCTACTCAGATACCTATCAATCTCTGCCTTAAATACACCCAATGACTTGGCCTCCACTGCTGCCCGTGGCAACAAATTCCATAGATTCACCACCCTCTGACTAAAAAAATCTTTTCGCATTTCTGTTCTGAAAGGGCGCCCTTCAATCCTGAAGTCATGCCCTCTCGTACTAGACTCCCCCATCATGGGAAACAACTTTGCCACATCCACACTGTCCATGCCTTTTAACATTTGAAACGTTTCTATGAGGTCTCCCCTCATTCTTCTAAACTCCAAGGAATACAGTCCAAGAGAGGACAAACGTTCCTCGTATGTTAACCCTCTCATTCCCAGAATCATCCTAGTGAATCTTCTCTGTACCCTCTCCAACGTCAGCACATCGTTTCTTAAATAAGGAGACCAAAACTGCCCACAGTACTCCAAGTGAGGTCTCACCAGCGCCTTATACAGCCTCAACATCACATCCCTGCTCCTATACTCTATTCCTCTAGAAATGAATGCCAACATTGCATTCGCCTTCTTCACTACCGACTCAACCTGGAGGTTAACTTTAAGGGAATCCTGTACGAGGACTCCCAAGTCCCATTGCATCTCAGAACTTTGAATTCTTTCCCCATTTAAATAATAGTCTGCCCGTTTATTTTTTCTGCCAAAGTGCATAACCATACACTTTCCAACATTGTACTTCATTTGCCACTTCTTTGCCCATTCTTCCAATCTATCCAATTCTCTCTGCAGACTCTTCGTTTCCTCGGCACTACCGGCCCCTCCACCTATCTTCTTATCATCAGCAAACTTAGCCACAAAGCTCTCTATTCCATAATCCAAATCGTTGATGTACAATGTAAAAAGAAGCGGCCCCAACACTGATCCCTGTGGAACACCACTGGTAACCGGCAGCCAACCAGAATGGGATCCCTTTATTCCCACTCTCTGTTTCCTGCCAATCAGCCAACGCTCTATCCACGTATGTAACTTTCCCGTAATTCTATGGGCCCTTATCTTGTTAAGCAGCCTCATGTGTGGCACCTTGTCAAAGGTCTTCTGAAAATCCAAATATACAACATCCACTGCATCTCCCTTATCTAGCCTACTGGTAATTTCCTCAAAAAATTGTAATAGGTTTGTCAGGCAGGGTTTTCCTTTAAGGAATCCATGCTGAGTTCTGCCTATCTTGTCATATGCCTCCAGGTACTCTGTAACCTCATCCTTGACAATCGACTCCAACAACTTCCCAACCACCACGTCAAGCTAACAGGTCTATAATTTCCCTTTTGCTTCCTTGCCCCCTTCTTAAATAGCGGAGTGACATTTGCAATCTTCCAGTCTTCCGGAACCATGCCAGAATCTATCGACTTTTGAAAGATCATCACTAATGCCTCTGCAGTCTCCACAGCTACTTCCTTCAGAACACGAGGGTGCATTCCATCTGGTCCAGGAGATTTATCGACCTTTAGCCTATTCAGCTTCCTGAGTACTTTCTCTGTCGTAATTGTGACTGCGCACACTTCTCTTCCCTGCCACCCTTGAGTGTCCGGTATCCTGCTGTCTTCCTCAGTGAAGGCTGATGCAAAATACTTGTTCAGTTCCTCTGCCATCTTCTCATCTCCCATTACAATTTCTCCAGTATCATTTTCTATCGGTCCTATATCTACTCTCACCTGTCTTTTACTCTTTTTATACTTGAAAAAGCTTTTAGTATCCTCTTTGATATTATTTGCTAGCTTCCTTTCATAGTTAATCTTTTCTCTCTTAATGACCTTCTTGGTTTCCTTTTGTAAGGTTTTAAAGACTTCCCAATCCTCTGTCTTCCCAATAATTTTTGCTTCCTTGTATGCCCTCTTCTTAGCTTTAACTTTGGCTTTGACTTCTCTTGTCAACCACGGTTGCATCCTTTTTCCACTTGAAAATTTCTTCTTTTTTGGAATATACCTGTCTTGCACATTCCTCATTTCTCGCATAAACTCCAGCCACTGCTGCTCTGCAGTCTTTCCCGCCAGTGTCTCTTTCCAGTCAACTTTGGCCAGTTCCTCTCTCATGCCACTGTAGTTTCCTTTACTCCACTGAAATACCGACACATCAGATTTCGGCTTCTCTTTTTCAAATTTCACAGTGAACTCAATCATGTTATGATCACTGCCTCCTAAGGGTTCCTTCACCTCAATCTCTCTAATCACCTCTGGTTCATTACACAATACCCAATCCAGTACAGCCGATCCCCTAGTGGGCTCAACAACTATACCTCTAACAAAGTGAAAATAAGTGACTCTGGTGACAACAAGGCTTTGTTCCCAAGGCCTTCTATGCTTGTTTTGACCATCAAAACATGGAGGAACCTTCACAAACTCCCACAGCCCCTGATGACCCTGTGATTTCAGTCCCAAAGGCTGTTGTAACAGCATCTTTCAGGAGGGTAAACCCATGGAAAGCATTCGGCCCTGATGGGATACCTGGCTGAGTATTTAAGACCTGTGCTGATCAACTGGCGGGGGTGTTCACCAATATCTTTTAACCTCTTGTTTCAGCAGTGTGAGGTACCTACCTGCTTCAAGCAGGCTTCAATTATACCAGTGCCTAAGAAGAACATGGTAAGCTGCCTCATTGACTATAGTCCAGTAGCACTTACATCCACTGTGATGATGTGCTTTGAGAGGTTGGTGATGAAACATATCTACTCCTGCCTGTGAAGTGACTTGGATCTGCTCCAATTTGCTGACTGGCTCAACAGGTCCACAGCAGATACCATCTATTTGGCTCTTCGCTCAACCCTGGAACATCTGGACAGCAAAGCAGCATACATCAGGATACTCTTTATTGACTACGGCTCAGCATTCAATACTATCATACCCTCAAGGCTAATCTATAAGCTATAAGACCTTGGCCTTAATATTTCCTTGTGCAAATGGATCCTTGATTTCCTCACTTGCAGATCCCAGGCAGTTCGGATTGGTAACAACATCTCCTCCACAAACTCCATCAGCACAGGTGCTCCTCAAGACTGTGAGCTTAGCCCTCTGCTCTACTTGCTTTACACTTGCGACTGTGAGGCTGAGCACAGCTCCAAAGCCATATTTAAATTAGCTGACAACACCTTTGTCATAGGCTGAATCAAAGGTGGTGATGCATCAGCATATCGGAGGGAGTTTGAAAATTTGGCTGAGTGGTGCTGCAACAATAACCTCTCACTCAAGGTCAGCAAGACCAAGGAGTTGACTGACTTCAGGAGGAGGAAACTGGAGGTCCAAGAGCCAATCCTCATTGCAGGATCAGAGGTGGAGAGGGTCAGAATTACTCGGTGTTATCATTTCAGAAGATTTGTCCTGGGCCCAACACATACGTTTAACTATAGAGCTTGGCAGCACCTCTACTTCCTTAGAAGTTTGTGAAGATTCGTTATGAGATCTAAAACTTTAACAGACTTCTATAGGTGTATGGTGGTGAGTACACCGACTGGTTGCATCATGGAATGGTATGGAAACACCCATGCTCTTGAATGGAAAACCCTGCAAAAAAGTAAAGGACACAGCCTAGTCCATCATGGGTAGAGGCCTCCCCACCATTGCCCACATCTACACAAGAACATTGTCGCTGGAAAGCTGCATCCATCATCAAGAACCCCCACTACCCAGGCCATGCTGTCTTCTCTCTGCTCTCAACAAGGAGGTGGTACAGGAGCCTCAGGACCCACACCACTAGGCTCAGGAATAGGTATTACCCCTCTACCATCAGGCTGTTGAACCAGAGAGGATAACTTCACTCACCTTCACTTGCCCCATCACTGAACTATTCCTGCAATCTATGGATTCACTTTCAAGGACTCTTCATCTCCTGTTCTCGATATTTATTGCTTATTTGTTATTTGTTCTTTCATATTTGCACACTTGCTTGTCCTTTGCACATTGGTTACTTGGCTGTCCTGTTGGGTGTGGTCTTTCATTGATTCTATTGTGTTTCTTGGATTAAATGTGTATACCCACAAGAAAAAGAATCTCACAGCTGTATATGGTGAAATGTATGTACTTTGATAATAAATTTACTTTGAATTGAACTTTAAACCCTGGTTCGACTGCGCTTGGAATATTGTGTTCAGTTCTGGTCATTTCGTTATAGGAAGGATGTGGGTGCAGAGGAGATTTGCCTGGATTAAAGAGCATGCCTTATGACAATAGGCTGTGCATGCTTGGATTTTTCTCTCTGGAGAGAAGGAGGTGATTTGGTAAATGTCTGCAAGATGATAAGAAGCATAGATTGAGTGGATAGCCAGAGATTTTTTTTCCCAGGGTGGACATTGTTAATATGAGGGGGCATAATGTTAAGGTGACTGGAGGATATCAGAGGTAAGTGGTTTTTCTTTACAGAGATGGTGAGTGCATGGAACACCTTGCTGGGGTGATGGTAGAGGCAGATTCATTGGAGTCATTTAAGAGCCTCCGAAGCACATGGATGTTAAAAATAAAGGAGGGCTATGTAGGAAGGAAGGGTTAGATTAATCTTCGAGTAGGTTAAAAAGTCGGCATAACATTGTGGGCCGGAAGTCCTGTACTGTGATGCAATGTTCTCTGTTCCATGTTGTGTCACAGGTAAATAGCACAGATGTACATAAAATGTGAAAGTGAGTCAAGAGTGGATATCAGACCACTGGAAAATGAATGCTGATGAGGTAGTAATGGGGGAACAACAAAATAGCGGACAAACTGAATAAGTATTTTGCATCATTCTTCATTGTGGAAGATGTTAGCAGTATGGTGGAAGTTCCAGGAGTTAGGGGGGCATGAAATGTGTTAAGTTACTATAACTAGGCAGAAGGCTCTTGGAAAATTGAGAGGTCTGAAGGTAGATAAGTCTCCTGGATCAGATGGTGTACACCCAGAGTTCTGAAGGAGAGAGCTGAAGAGATCATAGAGGTATTAGCAGTGATCTTTCAAGAATCACCAGATTATGGAATGGTTCTGGAAGACTGGAAAATTGCAAATATCACTCCACTCTCTAAGAAGGGACAGAGGCAGGAGAAAGGAAATTACAGGCCAGTCAGGCTGATCTCAGTGGTTGGTAAGATGTTAGAGTTGATTATTAAAGATGAGGTCTCAGGGCACCTGGAGGCACATGATAAAATAGTCCGTAGTCAGCATGTCTTCCTCAAAGGAAAATCTTGCCTGAGAAATCTGTTGGAATTATTTGAAGAAGTAACAAGCAGGATAGGCAAAGGAGAAACAGTTGATATACTTGGAGTTTCAGAAAGCTGTTGACAAGGTGCCACATAATGAGGCTGCTTAACAGCTACGAGCCCATGGTATTACAGGAAAGATTCTAGCATGGATAAAGTAGTGGCTGATTGGCAGGAGGCAAAGAGTGGGAATAAAGAGAGCCTTTTCTAACAGTCTACCAGTGACTAATGGTGTTGTGTTAGGACCGATTCTTTTTTATGTTATACTGTATGTCAATGATTTGGAGGACAGAATTGATAGTTTTGTTGCAAAGTTTGCAGACGGTATGAAGGTAGGTGGAGGGGCAGGTACTTTTGAGGAAGCAGAGAGGGTACAGAAGGACATAGACAGATTAGGAGAATGAGCAAAGAAACGGCAGTTGGAATACAGTGTCAGGAAGTGTACGGTCATGCACTTTGGTAGAAGAAATGAAAGGGTTGACTATTTTCTAAGTGGTGAGAAAATACAAAAAACGGAGTTGCAAAGGTAGTTGGGAATCCTTGTGCAGGATTCCCTAGAAGTTAATTTGCAGGCTGAGTCTGTGGTGAGGAAGGCAAAGGCCCATATATGACCACAACCTGTATTCATTTTTGTTAGCTACATAATCATGTATTAGGTTAGGGTAATGTACAGATCACAATAACTTCATTTCAGAATCAGGTTTAATATCTCACCGGCTTTTGTTGTTTTGAAGCAGCAGTGCATTGCAATGGTGGTTGTCAATCATATCCGATGATGACAGGAAACCTGTGCGGGAGAGTTTTTAAAGTGGAAAAGTCATTTCACTGGGGCAGCCCCACTCACTTGACCACAGAAGCCTGGTTCCAGTGGTACAAACAAGCATCACAAACTGGGTTTTTCCTTGGTTGCTGTAGATGATCATAGTGTCTTCTGTACCTTGTCATGCCCTTCACTCTCTATGGAGTGTTGGAGTACATCAAAGTACACTGCAGTACATAACAATAAAAACTATAAATTACAATAAGTATAAATAAAAAAAAGAATGGCAAAAGAGGATGTATTTTTAGTCTAATCAGCTCCTGAAAAATTTTGCAACTTGTTATTAAACAGAAATGTTATAAAATGCAAATACCTTATTCTATCAAATTAATTCACTAATGCATTCAAGATCGAAGAACCTCAATCAATATCCACCACAAAAGCAGGTCACTTGGACCAACTATGGGGTGCTTATGTTACACGCAAACCTCCTCCTGTTTTATTTCATTTCATAATTCTCAGTAGACTGCTTTCTTTCTTGAACAAGAGAAAATCTGCTGATGCAGGAAATCCAAGCAACACACCCAAAATGCTGGAGGAACTCAGCAGACCAGGCAGAATCTATGGAAAAGAGTAAACAGTCGATATTTCGGGCTAAGACCCTTCATCAAGACGCAGCCCCAATTTCCTGCCTTCTCCCCGTATCACTTCATGCCCTGACCAATCTGGAATCTATCAATCTCTGCCTTAAATATACATAGACTTGGCCTTCACAGCTGCGTTGGCAAAGAATTACACAGATTCACAACACTCTGGCTAAAGAAATTCCTCCTCATCTCGGTTCGAAAAGGATGCTCTTCTATTCTGAGGCTGTGTCCTCTGGTCTTGGGCTCTGCCACCATCCTCTCCACATCCACTCTATCAAGGCCTTTCACCATTCAATAGGTTTCAATGAGGTCACCCTCATTCTTCTGAATTCTAGTGAATACAGACCCAGTGCTATCAAATGCTCTTCATAAGACAAGCCATTCAATTCTGGAATCATGTCGTGAACCTCCTTTGAACCCTCTCCAGTTTCAGCACATCCTTTCTAAGATAAGGGGCCATTCCTGTGCACAATACTCCAAGTGAGGCCTCACCATTGCTTTATAAATTTTCAACGTTACATCCTTGCTTTTATATTCTAGTCCTCTGGAAATGAATTTTTCAGGAGCTGATTAGACTAAAAATACATCCTCTTTTGCCATTCTTTTTTTTATTTATACTTATTGTAATTTATAGTTTTTATTGTTATGTACTGCAGTGTACTTTGATGTACTCCAACACTCCATAGAGAGTGAAGGGCATGACAAGGTACAGAAGACACTATGATCATCTACAGCAACCAAGGAAAAACCCAGTTTGTGATGCTTGTTTGTACCACTGGAACCAGGCTTCTGTGGTCAAGTGAGTGGGGCCACCCCAGTGAAATGACTTTTCCACTTTAAAAACTCTCCCACACAGGTTTCCTGTCATCATCGGATATGATTGACAACCACCATTGCAATGCACTGCTGCTTCAAAACAACAAAAGCCGGTGAGATATTAAACCTGATTCTGAAATGAAGTTATTGTGATCTGTACATTACCCTAACCTAATACATGATTATGTAACTAACAAAAATAAATACAGGTTGTGGTCATATATGGGCATACTTATGTAATTCACCTCTCTAAGATATCATTACATCTATTTTGCAAGTAACTTATTGTGCCTCTGAAATCCTGTAGCAGCACCAAGAGTTTTTACAATGTTGTGTAATTTTTCCAAAGTAAGCATGGAAATTGAACCAGCCTGCTTGAGCTAAGCTTCAGACAAAGATAAAATAACAACCGTTAAACAAAATTTCATGCATTGCTGGCATCCATTTATACTTTTTTAGGTAAGTGAAAGCAAAAGTGGGAAGATGACCAAAGCCTCAGGAGAAGCTGTGGGGTGTGCTTAAACAGTTACAGATGCACAATTAATGTTTCAGGATCACTCTGAAGGAAAGCATGACTTTTATCTTGTTTGATCTGAAACGTGTGTCAAGGAGATTGCTGATTAATACTTCAAAACCCTCCATCTTCCTCCCTATCCCACTTTCAAAACCCTAATCCATACGTTGGTCACCTGCAAAATGGATGCTCCCAATATTTCCCTTGCCAATGCCTCCCCTCCTCTATATAATGATCCAAGCAAAAAAGAGACCACAAGATCAAGTTCATGTTTATTGTTATTCAGCGTGCAAACAGCTAAACAAAATATCGTTCTTATGGGGCCAAGATGCAAAATCACAGTAAATATAGCCACGCAGAGCACATAACAGTCACAAAGTAATATTAGCTCAAGAGTCTGAGAGGCATGGCCTGAAGATTGACAGAATAAGTATAGCTTTGCATTTTGGGGGTCAATGTACCTGAAATTGCCAATGTCTGTGGATGCACACCAAACAGCTCATTGCTGCAGACTCAAATAAGCTTGAATAGAGCAGTTTGCGTACAGATTTAGAACTCTGGTTGCTATGACGACATAGATGAGAACATTAAGTTTGCTGGTCCTTTTGAGGGACTTGACACCATTATGCTGCTACTTCTGTGCCATATTTCCTTAGGAAGTTCATCTTTTTGATGTGTAAGCCGCCTTTGATGTGAGATGAATCCAATCAGTCAGTACTTCTGGCTGAAGATGGCTGCAAAACTTCAGACTTATCTTTGGCACTTGCTTGTTGAGCCACGCCATCATTGAGAATGGAATGTTCTTGGATCCTTTTCCTCCTATGAACTGCCTAACTGCTCACCACTATTCACAACCAGATGCAGAATGACTTCTACGTTTTGTTCTGATATGTTAGTTGTGGGATTATTGTGAATATACTGTAGCTTCATGACGTTGGGACCCAATTCTTTGTTGGCATCTAGTGATCTGATTTGCTCTTCCACACTCCTCACAGAGCCAGAATTGGTCCCTGACTCATTTGCAATATCACAACAAAGGATATGCTGGGTCATTAGATGGTAGAATGTGGAGGATTGCAATATCCAGTATGGTCAGTGTTGGTGCTACAGAGCCTCTAGGACATTGAAGTTCTTCTTGTCAGAATACGTACACTGTCTATAAAAGTATTCACCCGCCCCCCCGCAGAAGTTTTCATGTTCTATTGTTTTACAGCATTGAATCTCAGTGGATTTAATTTGGCATTTTTGACACTGATAAGCAGAAGAGACTCTTTTGTATCAAAGTGAAAACAAATTTCTACAAATTGGTCTAAATTATTACAATTAATAAACACAAAATAATTGACTGCACAATTACTCACCTCCTTCTAATCAATACTTAGTCGATGCACCTTTGGCAGTAATTACAGCCTTGAGTCTGTGTGGATAGGTCTCTAACAGCTTTGCACATCTGGACACTGCAATTTATCCCCATTCTTCTTTACAAAACTGCTCAAGTCCTGTCAGATTGCATGGGGATTATGATTATTTCTAGTCCAACCACAAATTCTCAATTGGATTGAGGTCTAGACTCTGACTTGGCCTCTCCAAGACATTAACTTTGTTTTTAAGCCATTCCTGTGTAGCTTTGGCTTTATGCTTGGGGTCATTGTCTTGCTAGAAAACAAATCTTCTCCCAAGTCGCAATTCTCTTGCAGACTGCATGAAGTTTACCTTCAGAATTTCCCTGTATTTTGCTGCATTCATTTTATCCTCTGCCTTCAGAAGCCTTCCAGGGCCTGTGCAGTGAACCATCCCATAGCGTGACACAGCCACCACCATGCTTCACAGCAGGGATGGTGTGTTTTTGATGATGTGCTGTGGTTGGCTTATGCCAAACATTGCATTCAGTCTAATGGCCAAAAAGCTCAATTTTGGTTTCATCAGACCATAGAACCTTCTTCCAGATGACTTCAGAGACTCCCACATGCCCTCTAGCTGAGATTTCATGTGAGCTTTTCTCAACAAAGGGAGGCCACTCTTTGCCACTCTCCCATAAAGCTGTGACTGATGAAGAACCCGGGCAATTGTTAACTTAATTTTACTCCAAGGGATATTCAGTGACTTGGAAATTTTCTTGTATCCATCTCCTGACTTGTGCTTTTCAATAACATTTTCACAGAGTTGCTAGGAGAGTTCTTTTGTCTTCATGGTGTAGATTTTGCCAGGATACTTACTCATCAGCAGTTGAAACTCCCAGATACTGATATATTTTTACTAAAATCCATTAAAGCACCTTGACTGCACATAGGTGATCTCCATTTAACTGATTATATGACTTCTAAAACCAATTGGCAGCACCAGTGATGATTTGGTGTGTCATACTAAAGGGGATGAATACTTATGCAATCAATCATTTTGTGTTTTAAATTTATAATTAATTTAGATCACTTTGTGGAGATCTATTTGACACAAAGGAAACTTCTTCTGTTGATCAGTGTCAAAAAAGCCAAATTAAATCCACTGTGATTCAATGCTGTAAAACAATAGAACATGAAAACTTCCAAGGTCAAGAATACTTCTTATAGGCACTGCATTGTACTCTTGTTCGGTCCTTACACCAAGTGTTCAGTACTTAATCCAACTGTAGCTCAACATGGAGGAGCACTGATTCAGTTGCTGGGAGAAAATGAAAGGTGGCAATTAGGAGACTCCCTTGCCCTGATTGACAAGATAACATCAAACTTTATTTAGCCTGTAGTCAATACTGAGGATATCCTGGGTCATTCTTGCTCACCTTGATCCCATTGTATGTTTTTGACTCTGTCCTATTGGAGGGACCTGAGGTACCCAGGGATTGTGATGGAGAAGTTCTGGAATGAATCTGGCCATGTGATTGATTTATGGAATTTTATGTCTATGTTATTGTTGTTTTACTAGTCTATGGACAGCTGTTCTCATTTAGACACCATTGCCCAGTTGATCGTAAGAAAGTATTTGCAAATTTTATTGAATGGCCCACTTCCGGTCCTTGGATCAATATCAAAAGGAGTGTCAAGTTCAATACTTAGCATGTTTCAGTGTGACAGCTTTGATACAAAATAGCTTGCCGGGTTGTTTCTGAGGGCAGATAAGATTCACACATATTGCTGTGGGTCTTGTGTCAAAGGGTGGCCTGACCAATGAGATAAGGGTGGTAGATTTCCTTCCCTGTAGTATATAGTGAACCAGATTTAAAAAAATAATAACCAATGTGTTTTTGGTCAAGATCCTGTATCATCAATTATCCCTTTGCCTCCACAGGTGCTACTTGACTCACTGATTTATTTCCAGTAGTTTGATTTTGGTTCAAAGCTGTAATATTTAAATGTAGTTGATGAAATAAATTTAAGTATTTAAAAATATACTTATGCCAGGTATGGTGATTATGAAACCTTTGTAAAAACCCATCTGGTTTACTAGCTTCCTTTAGGGAAGTAAACCAATATCTTTATCTGGATAGTTTAGCCCTTACGTTTTTCTAGACCACAGTAATGTGGATGACTCATACCTCCTTCTGAAACTGGCCCAGCAAGCCATCAAGGCCACCTCACTGAAAAATAAGAAGAATTAAACTGGAATGACCCATTGGCAGCTGCCCTATTCTGCTTTACCTTGGGTGACTCAGTGGAGCCTTGGAACCCTGTGACAGAAACTGTGTCGAAATAGCAGTGTGTGGTAAATGGGCAGAAACTGCACACTTCCTTCCCCAAGTTGCTAAAGTGTGAATCAATATTAGCTCCCATTGTTGCATTTCAGGAGAAGCTACACGAACACATGAGGGAGAAAGGAATGTTAAGGACATGATGTTTTGGTGAAATGAAGAAAAAGGTTCATGTGTGGCATGAACACAAGCTGCTTCAGTAGAGCCTTAAATGGCACCTATCCAACTGCATGGAAAACAGTTTAAGTATCTGTTGTTCATCAAAAAAAAAGAGCACAGCTAAATTGGCCAATTACTGCTCCACCAGCCCACTCACAGTCATCAGCAAATTCACAGAAGTTGAGGATATCAAGTGCCATTAATACTCAGCTGGATTTTAGCAGGGCAACACAATTCAAAACTGCAATGGATTCTAATTAATAGTCATAGATTTATTGCTCTAAATCTTTTTTATCCGGGTTCCTTTCCAAATGTCTTCTAAATGTTGTAATCTTATCTGCTTCTCCACTTCCTGTGGTAGCTCGTTCCACATACTCACTACTCCTGTGTGGAAAAACTTGTCCCTTGGCTTCCTTTTTAGATCCTTCATCTCTTACAAACCAATGCTCACTAGTTTTAGACTTCCGACTTTGGAGAAAAGCCAGTGACCATCCACCTTAGTTATACTCCTTATAACTAAGGTTGGGGGTGTTCTGGATAGTGTGGAGGGCTGTCAAGAGGTTACAGTGGGACATCGATAGGATGCAAAATGGGGCTGAGAAGTGGCAAATGGAATTCAACCCAGATATCTATGAGGTGGTTCATTTTGGTAGGTCAAATATGATGGCAGAATATAGTATTGATGGTAAGACTCTTGGCAGTGTGTAGGATCAGAGGGATCTTGGGGTCTGAGTCAATAGGACACTCAAAGCTTCTGTACTGGTTGACTCTGTAGTTAAGAAGGCATACAATGCATTGGCCTTCATCAACTGTGGGATTGAGTTTAAGAGCTGAGAGGTAATGTTACAGCTATATAGTACCCTGGTCAGACCCCACTTGGAGTACTGTGCTCAGTTCTGTTCACCTCACTACAAGAAGGATATGGAAACTATAGAAAGGGTGCAGAGAAGATTTACAAGGATTTTGCCTGGATTGGGGAGCATGCCTTACAAGAATAGGTTGAGTGAACTTGGCCTTTTCTCCTTGGAGCGACGGAGGATGAGGGGTGACCTAATAGAGGTGTATAAGATGATGAGAGGCATTGATCGTGTGGATAGTCAGAGGCTTTTTCCCAGGGCTGAAATGGTTGCCACAAGAGGACACAGGTTTAAGGTGCTTGGAAGTAGGTACAGAGGAGATGTCAGGGGTAAGTGTTTTTCGCAGAGAGTGGTGAGTGTGTGGAATGGGCTGCTGGCGATGGTGGCGGAGGCAGATATGATAGGGTCTTTTAAGAGATTCCTGGATGTGTACATGGAGCTCAGAAAAATAGAGGGCTATGGGTAACCCTATGTAATTTCTAAAGTAAGTATATGTCCAGCACAGCATTGTGGGCTGAAGGGACTGTATTGTGCTGTAATGTTTCTATGTTTCTTTTGTAAAGTCACTCCTCAGCCTCTTTTGCTGAAGGCGAAACACTTCTACCTTGTCTCTCAAGCCCTCCAACCTGGTAACATCTCTGAGATCTTTCCTGCACCTTCTGTAGCTTAATCACATCCTTTCTATCATATGGCAACCAGAACTGAACACAACATTTCAGGTGCAGTCTCAGCAATGTCTTTTATGATGCACAAAACTTGTATTCACCTTCTTCACAACTTTGTCCACCTTCGTCACTATGTTTGTGGAAAAATCTACTTGTACCACCATGTCTACAACACTCCATGTCCCTGCTATTCATTCTGTTTGTTCTGCCCCGGTTTAACTTCCTAAAATGCACCACTTCACACTTGTCTGAGTTAAATTCCATCTGCCATTCCTTTGTTCACTTTCCAAGCTAATCTAGACAACTTTCGTGACTGTCTGCCGCACTGCCAATTTTGGTGTCATCTGCAACTTACTAATCAGTAAGTTCGCTTGCTATTCCAAATATGGCAAATTCTAGAATTGAGGTGAGAATACCCACCTTTAACATCAAAGCAACTTTTGAGCGGATGTCCAGGAACCCTAGCAGAATTGAAGTCAATGGGAAAAGTTTCCAGTGGTTGAAAGAACATAGTTGTAATTGTTGAAGGTCAATCACTTCAAGCTGAGGAATGAAACAAACATTGATGCAAGGATTTGACTTGAAATGTCAACAATTCCTTTCCTCCCACAGATGCTGCTTAATCTGTTAAGTTTCTCCAGCAGGTTGTTTGCTGCCCTGTTAGTTACAAGCCCAGGAATTCTCCTTTAGTAATTTTTGTCATCTACCTTCACTAAAGAGTAGCCGATTAACTTATCAATACATTTTTTTTGGGATGTGAGTAGCTGGCAAAGTTGATTCTGGGTCACTGGAGCTGTGAAGACTAATGCACCACCATGCCACCTTGTGTGGCACTGATTTCACAACTTGTTAAGGACTTCCCAGCATGTCCAGTTAGGAGAGTAATAGAACACTTTATGCTCAACTGGTGAGTTTAGATCCAGTAACACTCAAGAAGCTCAATACATTCAGAGCACAGCAGGCCAATTCACTGACATCCTATCCACCACCCTAAAAGTTCACAGAGAGGCAAAGTGTGACTGCAGTGTGTATTACTCATTAAAGCTATTCCAACAGCACCTTTCAAACCCACAACCTCTCCACCAAGAAGGATAATGACCATAGGTGCACAGAAACATCATACACTGCACGCTTCATACTAAATCATTCCTGATTTGGGATTAGTTTGCTGTCATTTTATTGTGAGGACTGCCACAGTTCAAGAGAGGGCTAATAGCTCTATTGGGCATTTAGAGATTAGTATTAAATGCTGGCCTTCCCAGTGTCATTCACATTTTTAAAATAAATACGTTTTTAAAAATTGAGACCTGCAGACCAACACAGGAAAAACAGAAATCTAGAAGCAAATGTTGGCACTTCAGCAGAACAAGGCCATAGGGTCTGTCTGAACAGAAAACACGTTGAAAAATATGGCATTCATCAAGGGACTAATGGAGAACTCCTTCAGAGCGGTGTAATGAATCAAAAGGCCTCCTCCCGTGCTGTAAAATTCTACTATACATTATTAACATTCCCAGGTATTTTACAAGAATTTCTTTTTATAAACATACTTACACTTGTATACTGTGGACATGTGAACAGTATGATCAAGAACTAGTGTTAAGATAATCCAGCATTATCTTTGACTCGTACAATCCCCTTAAAACATGACAGAATTCAGATCAATCTTGGTCAATATCAATCTTAGCCTGAGAATGTTTCTGTAGTACTTAAATACCAACATTTCAACATTAAAAACCTTTTGTTAAACTTGTTCATAAGCACATGCCATACTAAAAAGTGTTTCTCAACATTAGTTAGTTACTTTTAACTGCAATGTCTTTGTTAATGTTGGGTGTTTCCTTTATAGCTAACTAGATGATCTTTGACACTATCCAATAAAGTCTGATGAATCTGCTTTGAATTTGCTTTATTATGGATTGGAGAAACTTAATTGCTACTCTAACTGCTGAACCTAGAGATTTTGAATTTAATTTTCATTTTATTCCATTAAAAAATAACATTAGGTAAAATAAAGAAACTAACTAAATGTCATAATTTTTATAATATTTTTCATCACCAACTCTCCTCAGTCGAAGTGTTCCAGGCGACTTTTGCACTTACAGACATTACACAGCTGCTAATCCTCAGGCAATTTATTCTCATCAACAGTTATCAGAATCAGCTCTTCAAATGTAAAGTGAGGTATTCTATAAGATATCGGATCTGAATTAGGATATTCTGCCCACTGAGTCTGCTCTGCCACCCAATTGTGGCTGATTTTCTTTCTCAACTCCATTCCTCTGCGCATCCCCCCCCTCCCACCCGCAACACAACTCTTAACTCTGGCATGGTGCTGGCACACCTCTTGTAAATGCTCTTAGTTTTACATCCCACTGTCATGGGAGGCTTGGCCAATACAGTTTCCCTGAGGATGGCAACATCATGTATCCAGAAATGCTGGCTGGGTTTGATTCCTATCATCAACATTATCTTCTTTCTCCTACACCAACTTGCAAAATGGTAGAAAGACACTTAGAACTGATGAGCCTCGTCCTCTTGGGAGTAATGGAAATAGAAAGTTGAAACTGTTTTGTGGTTAACAGTGCAGAAGCAGAGTCCAAACAGTGGCCTGACTTGGCTAGCATTATGTGCTAGTTTCTCTTATAAGGAGATACTTAGTTGGGGCTGAGGAAGTTATGGCAACTGGCATGGATAAAGTAAAATGATCTTGGACAGTGGAAATGTTAAGGGATAGGTGGCCTTTGGTACTTCAGGTATAAGCGGATTGGGTAGCTGGAGATTGTCCTAGTCAGAGAGGGTTGTGAACAGTTAGCTGTGGATATATTGTTTTAAAATGGTAGTGACAGAGTGGGAAAGGAGTTACTGTCTTATCTGTTCTGTGATAGTTGTGGAAGTTCTTGCAGCTCTGCCGCGTCAGTCAGATTGAAGAATTCGGAGGTCGGTGTGTGCATGTATTGATCCTCTCCAGGAAGATCATAGAGTCATGCACCCAGCACTCCCTTCACCCTTACGGAGATTTGAATAGATGAATTTGTACATGCTTCACTTCTGACTTGATGCTATGACTCTCTTTCCTATGGGCAGAGAAAGCCCTCAAATATTCAATAACTGCCCAAATTATTTGACAATATTTACATGTTGGGCAGCAAGTTAACTTGAGACAACAAAAAAAGAACATGTTCAAAGTGAATACAATGCAAGCTAATGTTGCTGTGATGTGCCCTTGACTAATTGAGACAAAATGTTGCAGATTACAAATATGCACACAGTTGGTTGTCTTGTTAGTGTGGTTATTAAACTAATGTTTGCATCAATTATTATGCAATCACCCATCTACAGACATTGGTGCAAATTATATCTAAGAAGTTTCAAAGCAATGAGGGACAAAACAGTAACTTTATCTCTTTGAACACAGAGACGATATTTGAAAATCTATTTCGAACACAACTTTAAAGCAGGCCATGAAAATTGTTTGGAGAAGGAAAAGAGCAAATTATTGCTAATTTTGTGAAGTCCATGATCTTAATCCTGATTTTCTGTGTGTCTTTTGTGTAGAACATAAAGGCCACCCATGCAGAAGCAAGCCTTCATGGCACAGGGAACCAGCTAAGCATCTGGAAGTTGTCTTGATCATGGCACTTTGGATTGGCATGCTGTCCACAAAATATGATCAGAATTGTCTGTATGAGAAGGAGGAACTGAAAAAAGAAAATCCTAAAAATAGATAGCTAGTTAATTTTTAAGAGCTGGTAAACTTGGAGCTGGACTATGCAAGGAGTTCATGATTGTTTGCTGTAGTGCCAGTAGGATATATGCCAGATAAATGATGCATGGAATTTTGTACTGTTTCTCCAGCGTTCCCACTGATCCTCCACAGAACTTATAATGGATGCTTGAGCGAACCCCCTTGAACATTCTGGCTGCTGATCAATTTCTTGACTACAACATTCAGTGTTCATCAGAGCACAGTATGCCACTACTGGGAAATGAAACAACTTTAAAATCAGGAGTTGTCACCATTAAATAATCATTCCCTGGCTGGATTCAGAGTACATTTCAGTCCACATTATAGCCATTGTAGAAATAGCTTGGTAATTTTATCCAATTTCTTTACCAATAAACCAACCCTAACTCTGTCTGTGATATATTGGACTCACTTTCAAGGACTCTTTATCTCATGTTCTCGATATTTATCGCTTATTTATTTATTTATTATAGTTTCTTCTTTTGCACTTGCACAGTTTGTTGTTTTCCACAGTCCGGATGAGAGTCCTAGTTGGGCGGACTGTCATTGATTCTTTATAGTTTTTATTCTATAGATTTGATAAATATACCTAACAGGAAAATGAATCTCAGGGTTGTACATGATGACTATATGTACGTTGATAATAAAATTAATTTGAACTCTGAGAAATAGCTCAAACTTCAAAGAAAGTCAGCAGGGGTTTGGAACATGTTTAAACATCTACCCCATTGGAAAACTGCATTGGTGGACTTCCCTGATTTGTCCTTTAATAAAGCTTAGGTACAGTTTGTACTTGAGCTTAAAGCTGAGGCACTCAATATGAAGTGTCATCAGCACTTCAGCACAGAACCTTATAGAGTACCCCAGAAGCAAATGCCGAGTTCAGGGCAAAGCAAGATGTCAGCTGCCCTTGTAACCAACCTCCAACACATTCCCACTTCCATTCTCATGGGTGGAAGCCTGGTAGTCTAGATCACACTGTACAGTATGTAAAAGTCCAGTTCAATGTAACGTATATTAGAGATTACTGGAATGAACAGTTATGGCCTGTGCTTGTAGTCTAGACCCAATGGTTTCCTCAATGTTGTAGCTGTTGCACTAAACATAATTATTACAACCTACACAACTCGATTCCAGATGAATGGCTTCTGCATTCTCAGTGGCTTTCATATGGAGATAATGCCTCAAGCATGGAGGCCACCGAAACAATGTCATATTGTAGCTTGGAACTGCAATCAATGGCTATCGGTGAACCTGAACCTGTTGAACTGTAGGCACATAAACATGAAGCACTGCTTCCTTATTCACTTCACACAGATCTCAGATACACCGTAGAAGGAGCCATCACATTTTTAATGACCATAATTTCCATTGTGGAAGTCTAAGTCTGTGGGGAAGGTAGGTATCATGTGCCAACAATATATGGCTGCACCAAACAGAACAGTTAGGCTATTAACACTAGTTCAGGTCACCTTAAAATAAAGCTCTGTGGTCTCAGAACGGAGCAGGAGTTAAAAATATTAGTGTGTGATGTATGAAATTGTGACATGATCAGGTGTCCCCAAATTAAGGTTTTATATTTCCAAGTGCAGTTGTTTGATACCGGTTTTGCAGATTTCTTAGTCCAGTATGGCTTCTTGGATGGTACCTAGATGGTCCATCCAAAAGACTGTGGTTAGAAACTTGATTTTTTTTAATTTTAAACCCAAATGTGTTCTGCATGAGTTATTATTTTCTTCTATAAACTGGGAGATCTGAAAGAAAACTGCACCCAATAGGCTTGCCTTCACTCCCACCCCCCACCTCCTCCATTTAACTTAATACCATTGTGGGGAAGGGGCCCTTTATAGCTTGGGTTTATGAGCATTGTTGACATATTTCTGCACAGAGTTTAGAAATAACCCCATTAAGCCAGGTAAGTGGTCAAGCAAAAATATTTACTAGTGCCTATAGGTACTATGGGGAAGTAAAAACCAATGTGCAACTTTTTGTGCATAAATGCATGTGTTTGGTAGAATTAGTGAAGTTGTTAGGGTGTGGTGAACTGGGTAGAATAAAGCTTTTCTAGAGATTTATGAACTGGAATAAGTAACTCATTTATCACCAAAGTGCATCTTTTTCTTGATAATAATATAAATGCTACTGCTTACAATGCAATCAGTAACTTCATCAACAATGCATCCGAAACTCCTGATAATCAAGGTCTGGACTTTACACTGAGAATTGTAGTAAGACAATTGTTGATCAGTAATAGTCAGTCATTATATGGAAGGATATTTCATCAGGCAACATGATGGACCAGGTACAGAATCAGCTTAGGTTGCACCTTCTTGGATCAGAATAGCACTGGACCCAGCGACGAAGCTTAGGCACAGCGAGAGGTCAGATGTGAATGTTAGTGGTGGTGTGTTCTATCTAGTGAAACTCATAGCATTGGCAACAATGTCATTATTGCTAACGTCAACAGTGCAATCAAGGCAATCATTGGATACTTTACTACTGTCATCACAATCAACAACGTAAACTGCACTACTGTTAAGTAATCGTCACTGTGAACAACAAAGTGAACAGTAGTTTTGATTGCAATCTTGACAATAGCGTTAACAATGAAAACAATGCTGTGGCCTGCACTTCTGTCAACAGTACAACCATCAACTGTTATCAGCAATACAACCAATATTGCATTCAAAAATGCAACTAACAGCATTACCAATATAACGATCATCACTGTAATAGGCAATGAAACTAACATTACTGCTCAAGTGATAGCAGTCATCATGATCTCCTACAATTTAATCAACGAGATTATGATAAAGAATATTCAACAATGCAATCATTGCTATTGTCAATAAAGCAAATAAAATTATGCTTACACCATTGTCGATAACGTTACTTACATCATTGTTAATAATGTTATCAATGTTATTCTTAGTAAGGTACAAAACAGAAATGGAAATAATCTAACACAAGGAACTAAAATATAACTGGAGCATTTTTTTTTGTTTTTTACAAATAAATGTGTAAAATCATCCCCAGAGGCTTATTTGACTTTTTTTAACACCAATAAAATTCTCTGCCAATAATACATGTCAACTACGAAGAACCTATATTTTGT
Organism: Mobula birostris; assembly: GCF_030028105.1. NCBI lineage: Eukaryota > Metazoa > Chordata > Chondrichthyes > Myliobatiformes > Myliobatidae > Mobula > Mobula birostris. The sequence continues at coordinate 158,040,559 of NC_092373.1, forward strand.
TTCAGAAAGCTGCATGTGGTTTTCAAAACACAGTAATTCCTTCTGTCTGTGGGGTGTGTTGGCAGAATTCAGATGGTCAGGATCCACAACTGCTCCTCCCTCCCGAACATCCTTAATACTGTGCTCAGCACAGGGCTGTACGCACGTCACTGCACGGCCAAACACCTGAGTAATCACATTGTCAAGTTTGCTGAAGGCACAACTGTGATGGGGTCATCACCGACAACAATGAGACAGCCTATGGTGAGGAGGTGGAAAAACTCAACAGCTGGTACCAGGCAAACAAGCTCTTCCTCAATGTTAACAAGACAAAGCTGATGGTTATCGGCTTCAGGAGAACTTGCACAACTCCCACCCCTCTTTACATCTGTGGCACAGCAGTGGAAACTGCGAGCAGTTTCAAATTCCTGGGAGTGAACATCTCACACAACCTCTCATGGTCCCATACACATTCTACACAATCAGGAAAGCTCACCAATGCCTCTACTTTCTGAGGAGGCTGAAGAGAGCTGGACGATGCACATCTATACTCATGTCATTCTACAGATGTGCAGGACACAGCATCTTAACAAGCTGCATCACTGCCTGGTACAGAAAAAGCACAGCCGTGGACAGGAAGGCTCTACAATGGGTAGTCAAGACTGCCCAACGCATTACCGGCACTAGACTACCTGCCATCAAAGACATATATATACACACATATACACATATGCACACACACACACACATCTATATATATATATACACACACACGGAGAGGTGCTGGAAAAGGGCCAGTAACATCATGAAGGATCCTACTTACTCTGCTCATGGACTTTGCCCCATTCCCATCAGGGAAGAGGCTATGTAGCATCCAGGCCAGGACTCGCAGACTCAAAAATAGTTACTTTCCCCAAGCAGTAAGGCTAATCAACACAATGAGCCTGTCAGATTCATGTTATGCACAGACATTCCTGTGACTAGCATCACTTTACGGACATACGATCAATTTATGTATGTAAGCTACCTTATGTATTTACATTTATAGTTAATATTTACATATCTAAAAATTATTATTGTATTCCTTTTCGTACTGTGGTTTTTTTGTGCTGTATCAGATCCGGAGTAACAATTATTTTGTTCCCCTTTACACTTACTACTGGAGATGACATTAAACATTAAACCACAACAAACAAACAAACAATCTCTTCACTGGAATTACTAGTTTTTGCCAAACATTAACAACCAAAAAACATCTAAACTCAACTGAAAATGAAAAAGTGAAAAATTCATATAACCTGTAAAGTGCTACATCACAGCCTGGTATGGAAACACAAATGTCCTTGAATGGAAAATCCTACAAAAAGTAGTGGTTGCAGGATCATGGGTGAAGGCCTCCCAACCATTGAGCACATCGACATGAAACACTGTTGAAGGAAAGCAGCATCCATCGTCAAGGACCTCTACGATCCTGGACATGCCCTCAGTTTGGTGTTTCCCTGGTCGGGCAGTCTTTCATTGATTCTCTTATGTTTAATATTCTATAGATTTATTGAGTATGCCCCCAGGAAAACCAATTTCAGGGTAGCATTTGGTGGCATATACTATATGAACTTTGATAATAAATTTACTTTGAACTTTGAAAGTGGTAACTTTGTCAATAATGTTATACATTATTGTCAACGATGTTATGCAGTCTATTTTTATTAATAATACAGGTAACATTTTGTGTTTTATTTATTTCTCAAATAGATTAGGCTTCACTATTAACAGTGAGTGTTCTAGAGTCACAGGATAGTACAACACAGGAACAGGCTTGTGTTAACCATCCAGCACCCAGTTATACCAAACTACACAAATCTAACTTTATTTCTCTCCGCATTCCCATCAACTCCCACCTAAAATAATACTCTGTACCTATATTCTAGAGGCAATTTATGGTGGACAAGTGAAGTACCCATCAGAACTCTGGGATAATGGTAGTAACTGGAGCTTCTGGAGGAAACCCACAATACGTGGTCGCAGGGAGAAGGAAACAATTTGACTAGCTGTGCTGCCCTGCGGCCCTTAAGTTATTAGTGGTATTGTAGATTATATTATTGACAGGGGCAAGAGTGACATTGTGGATAACAATCAGTGATATGTAGACACAAAAATGTCTGCTGGAAACCTTAAGCAACAAACACAAAATGCTGGAGGAACCTAGCAGGAAAGGCAGCATCTATGAAAGGGATATGACTTGAGGAATCTCAGCCGAAAATGTTGACTGCTGATTTTCCTCTGGGTTTCTGGGTTCCTTCAGCTTTTTGTGGTGTTGCAATGTGTGTTATGTTATCGACGGAAGCATGCGTCTCATTATTGACAGTAATATGGCTTCTATTACTGCCAGTACCGTAGTGCACATTCTTGACAATTCTGTAGGTTTCAGTACAGCAGCAGCATTATTGACAAAAGGCAGAAATATCTTTGAGCAAACAATTTTACCCTGAAATTATGCAGCAGAAATTCATCAGAGCAGCAGCGGTTGTGAATAGTTTCTGGTTACCTTTGCAACTAACTGTCTGGACGCATAGGAGGGGAAAGGTTATGAAATTATTTATCACATTCAGATCATGATGATTATTGAAAGTCAACAATATATGTGCCTGCATTCTCCTTACATTGTATCTTTTCTGAAATTAAGAGGTGGTTATATTATGCCATGTCCCATTAAGGACTTTATTCCTTACAACATAAAATGCTTTGGAATAGGATGTTTAGAGAAGGTTTTATTCAGCAGTTACCAGTCAACATTCATATACCTGCCTTTTTATGGACTGCAAGCAGAGACTTCATTGATGTACTGTACGTACGTGACAAGCTGAGCAAATTTTTTAAAAAAACAGCTTTTCTTCACGATGTTAGATTGCGAAAACAAATGAAAGTGAATTAAATCTTTGTGAAAATGGCATTTACTGGAAGAAGAGTTCTAGACAGCAGAGCAGTTTAGACTGAATTTTACAATTTGAGCAGCTGATCTCCGTGATTCAGGGAACATTTTCGTGTCTGTATTTCATTGGTATTGGTCTTTTGAACAGCTTGCCAATTAAGCATCTCCCAGTGCTTAGTGATTCTCAACCAGCAAGCAGGTCTGGGGAAAGAATAATACGTATTAATATAAATATGAGCTTCTTGGGTAGGTCCATGGTTGGTAATTCTGCCAAAAGGAGCTAGCTCCTAAATCCTTAATATCCTTCCCAACCTACAGACACAAACTAATGTAATGACAGTGTGCTTTATTAGCACTTCATCCCCTTGTCTCATCATCTGCTCCTCTCTAATTCCCTGTTGAGGTTGTAAGGCATATTGCCCAAAGAAAAGACTTGCAGCTTCCAAACACAAAGCTTCCCCTAGCAAGAAAGACAAGAACATCAGGTACAAAGAACCACCATCACCTCAGCTTTTCCCCATCACCCCATCCTGACTTTAACGTATTTCACTATTACTTAATTCTTGCTTCAATATTCAAATTCTCATGCTTCAAGTGGAAGGCCTGTCACTATCTTCAACTAGCAACGTATAATAGATGCAACACACATCTAAGTTGCTGGTGAACGCAGCAGGCCAGGCAGCATCTCTAGGAAGAGGTACAGTCGACGTTTCAGCTGAGACCCTTCGTCAGGACCGTCCTGACGAAGAGTCTCGGCCTGAAACGTCGACTGTACCTCTTGCTAGAGATGCCGCCTGGCCTGCTGCGTTCACCAGCAACTTTGACCTGTGTTGCTTGAATTTCCAGCATCTGCAGAATTCCTCGCTTTTGCGAATGTATAATAGATAAATACTTTATATAATCTCAAGCTTCAGGAGGATCAGAGGCATTAACCATGCTGACATCATTCATCTAATTGGTTCCTGCATAATCACATCATATTCAATATGATCAGGAAAAATAGTATTGTGAGATAAATCTGGGTACAGTAGGTATACATGTGAAAAGGGAGGCCACAGGGTTTACAGTAAATTTGTTTATGTCGTGTTTGGTTTTTGATCTAGATTACAGCATCTGTAGTTTCTTGTGTCTTTGATTGTGATATTGGTGCAGTTTTGGATTACTTCTTCGTAGGCAGTGCCCTGAGCTAAGGAAGATTTGCTTCCACTCAAGTTTTGTGAGTTTTGCGGTCTCTGAAAAACCATAAAGGACCTGTAGTTTCTACCACAGGTGATACAGTGGTTACTAACAGGTTGTAGTTTACACTGGTCCTGACAAATGGCAAAATTTACGTCATGTCATCCCAAATGCACCTTCTCCATTTTGAGGAACCACAGATCAGGAATTCCAATAGAAGGTAAGGACAATCTCAAGGAAGCTTTGAAAGCATCCTTAGTTCATCAGCTAGTTTCTTATCATGACGGCGATTAAAGCAGTCTGTTTCAGGAGCATGGTGTTGGGTAAACAGATGATACAGCCTGTTGTGTGGAGATGACAGGTTGTAATTGTGGCCTCAGTGCTGGGAATGGTGACCTGGAAAAGAACACTGATATTGGTTTGCCTGTTCTCCCAATGATTTACAGAGACAGTGCTGCTGGTATCTCTCCATTGTTTAGAGACTGGAGACTTAGAAGCATGCAGGAGTGGAAAGATCAATGATGCCCGGCGGAACATTGTGCTTTTTGGCATGTTTGTTATCTTGATATTCAAACACTATTTTTTTTCTGGTGTACAAAGACTGTGCTGATGCAGTGACAGTGGTGAATTTCCAGAGGACAATTTTGAACCTTGTAGAGGAACTTTGTAGATGTTCAGTGGAAGTTCTTTCAATTGTTTCATGAAATAAGTTGAAGGTGACTCTGAACATATTCATATTCAAAGGTTGTTTGCACAACAGACTGACGTTGGGTGCAACCTCAGACCTGGAAGGGAGGCATTTTGAAGATTGCTAATTGGCTTGTAGATTAGGTCTAATCCAGCAGCAGGATTGCTGGGAGAGAGGTGCAGATTGCCACCATTCTGTTATTTTCTCCTCTGTTGTAGCCCCGTTGGGTAAGATCATGGATTTCATGCCACCATATGGCTGAATTAATATGGAGGCTGAATTTGAAAAAATATGTTCTAACATTCTCTTAATTGATTACCTTTGTATGATGGTTATCCTTGAAGATGGTGTACGCAGATGGTTCCTTAAGCTTCTAGGTGGATAGAAGCCATATTGCGACTCAGGGAACAGTTGTTCAGCAAGTGGAAGGGAGTAGCTGAGAAAGATCCTGGTGATGATGCCTGCAGACTGCAGGAAACCCCTCTGCAAATGTGAAGCTAAACTGGTAAGGCCCAGTACAGTGCACTGGTATGAAAACTGATGATTCATTCAATACAAATCTATTAAATCAGCAACACCAGTGATAGGGGTGTTTTAGTGAGAAATTTAAATTCACACTTCTTGCTAGATAGTTACTCTAATCAGATTTGATGCCTTTCTTGAGGGCGATCCTATCCATGGCATATCTAGGCTCTGCTAAGATGTCTACTCCTATCCAGACATGCAAGATGAGGCTTTGGAATTGATGCCGAATTCTTCCACCAGTTTTAGAACTTTGCCTGGGATACTGTCTGCTCCTGAGGCCTTGTTGCTTCTCGGTAGGCATGAGGCTTTCCCAGCCGTTTGTCAGTCATGGGTGACAGCAAAGTAGGATGAGGCATCTTGCTGTGGAATCGAGTCAAAGACAGGGTTTTAGTTTACAAGTTCTTCAGAATGTGCTGGCCTCCTCTCTGTGTTTGATCACTTTACATCCATTTGATGCTCTCAGCTGAGATGGCCCTTGGATATTTGGGGCAAAGATGGATTGGATAGTGCTGAATAATCCACACACATCATGGCTACCTATGAGTTGTGGTCGCTGCACCTCTTGTACTCTTCCCAGCCAGGCAAATGTTTTTCAGGTCATGACTGTTCTCTTAAACTTCTGCCTATGAATGCATTTTTAGCCGTGCCTGTGTACAGTACTCCTCTCTCAAAATTCGGGTGTGCTGAGGTCAATAATGCCAAATTTCAGGCATGGAAACTTGCTATAATTGTTCATTTAGTACAATTGATCCAAGTCAAGTTTCCAGCCATGTATCTAATAACATGAATACAAAAGAGCTGAGACCAAACTACATCCTAGTGATTCCAGTAGCATGAATGAAGGAGTTTCTGGAAACAATGAGATACACTCAGTGGCCATTTTATTAGGTACATCTGCTCTTAAATGCAAATATCTAATTAGCCAACTGTGTACAGCAACTTAGTGGATAAAAGCATGCAAGCACAGTCAAAGAGGTTCAGTTGTTCTTCAGATCAAACATCAGAATGAAGAAGAAATGTGATCTAAGTGACTTTGACCATGGATTGATTGTTGGAGCCAGTCAGGGTGATATCTCAGAAACTGCTGATCTCCTGGGACTTTCATGCACAACAGGCTCTAGAGATCACAGAGAATGGTGTGAGAAACAAAAACATCCAGTGAGTGGCAGTTCTGCGGGCAAAAATGCCTTGTTAATGAGAGAGGTTACAGAAGAATGGCCAGACTGGTTCAAGCTGACAGGAAGGCAACCACACGTTACAATAGTGGTGTGCAGAAGAGCATCTCTGAATGCACAATAGGTTGCACCTTGCAGTGGATGGGCTACACCTGCAGAAGACTATGAACATTACAGAAATACACTCAGTGGCCACTTTATTAGGTAGAGGGGGTACCTCATCCTGTGGTCACTGAGTACACGTGTGATTAGAACAAGGAAAGGTAATTATCCTGAAATGGATTTTGGAGGAAAATGTCATGTTTCTGGAGAGAGGATTGGAGAAGGATTAATGTATATGGTGGTACCATAGAGATCATTGTTGTGACAGAGCTGCTTTACTATTGTTGCAGAAATTCAAATAAAGGTTCAAAGGAGCAACACAAACAAAATGTTGGAGAAACCCAGGAGGTCAGGCAGCATCTGTGGAAATGAATAAACAATTGATGTTTTGGACTGAGATTCTTCAGGACTGAAAAGGAAGTAGGAAGATGCCAGAGTAATAAAGGTTGGGAGGGGGGGAAAGAGGACTAGATGGAAGATGATAGGTGAAGCCTTGTAGATTGGAAAGGTAAATGGATGGAGAAGAAAGAATCTGGTAAGAGAGGAGAATGGAGGAGAATGGACTATAGGAGAAAGGGAAAAAGGAAAAAAGGAGGGGCACCATGGGGAGGGGAGGGGAGGGGAGGGGTGGGAAATATATGGACTAATCCTTGTCTTAACACAACATTCAAGATTTTTAGAAGGAAAAGAGCATTTGGAGGTGCAATAGTCATTTGAAAGTAGAAGGACACTCCTGATTTCATTTGAAATCAGATGTGATGAATGAAATTCTTGGAACAGAATTTAACAGTAATCAGTGAAGAAATAATTTAAAATGTCAGATAGCATGGACTGAAAGAAGCAAAAATAAGAGATTGATAGTTAAATGGGAATGGATTCAAGGGATCAGCATTGAATAAATTCAATTTCAAGTTCAAGCTTAAGGTTTTTGTTATTCAACCGTATGCACGTATACCGCCAAACGGGACAATGTTCCTCTGGACCCAGGTGCACAATATAGTACATATAATTCACTCAAGTAACACATAAAGTAATATCACTACAGATAAATTAACAAATAAGAAGCTGAATATACAATACATATTAAAATGTAATCAGTAAACTGGCACTTCATATATGATGAGACTTGGTTAGTAACAGGGAGTCAATAGTGTTCTAGCCTGTGGGAGGTAGCTGTTTCTCATTCTATCAGTTCTTATCTAATGCTACAGTACTTCCTGCTTGATGGTGAGGGATCAAACAGGTTGCTGGGTGGGAGGAATCACTGATAATGGTACTTTTTCTGTGTATGCTGCATGCCTGATATTTCTAAGGGATGAAAGAGAGCCCAATGATATCTGGATACACAAGATGGCAGATGCTGGAAACCTGGAGCAACGTACAAAGGTGCTGGAGGAAGTCAGTGGGTCCGGTTGTATCTATGGATCCTCCATAGATGCTGCATGACCCATTGAATTCCTGCAGTTCCTTTATTTGTTACCTCTTCTTGGATTGTTTGTTAAATAGTTGAACAGAAATGCCCGAGAATGGCCTCCATAAAGGAACATCAAAAATTATGAACAGAGTCTCAAATTCCAAATGCAAACTTCTGTTGTGCTGTGTGTACTACCACTCTTAAAACATACTACCACTTGTAACACATTCTTAAAAAAAGATGCTGGCTTGCACCCCAAAGCACCTGTGCTGGGTTCTCCTACAGCACTCTCCAGATACTATCACTAACGAGCCATAAGGCTTTTGTGAAAAGGCCTTGGGAAAATTAATCTGCAAGGGATGAGTGGGGCTGAGGGTGAGCTTCCCTGATTAAGCAATAAATATCTCTAACCACACAGTGTAAGGTGTTTTATCCTTCTCTGTGCAGCAATTTTGGACATCAGATAGACAGATAGATAGATACTTTATTGATCCCAAAGGAAATTACAGTGTCATGGTAGCATTAGAAGTGCACAGCTATACAAACATTAGAAGTAAGAAACAATGAAAAATAAGTTACCGCAGTCTAACAGGAGGGGGTTCACAATGTGGATGTAGTTGGGTAATCTGTGATTTCGTTAAATATGATCAAAATGAAAATTAGTACAATTGAGGACTGATGGTGAGTACCTGGGTGCTGGGGGTCCTTAGTAATGGACTAAATTTACAACTCTCTGCAGCTTCTTTCGGTCCAGTGCAGTAGCGCCCCCCATACCAGACAGTTATGTAGCCTGTCAGAATACCCTCTAAAGCACATCTGTAGAAGTCTTTGAGTGTTTTTGCTGACATACCAAATCTCTTCAAACTTCTAATAAAGTATAGCCACTGTCTTGCCTTCTTTATAACTACATCGATATGTTGGGACCAGGTAAGATCCTCAGACAGCTTGACAGCCTGGAACTTGAAAATGCTCACTTTCTCCTCTTCTGATCCCTCTATGAGGATTGGTGTACATTCCTTCATCTTGCCCTTCTCGAAGTCCACAATCAGTTCTTTCATCTTACTGGTGTTGCTGAGACACCACTCCACTAGTTGGCATATCTCCTGTAAACCCTCTTGTCTTCAGCTGAGATTCTACCAAGAATGGTTGTATCATCAGCAAATTTATAGCTGGTATTTGAGCTATGCCTAGCCACACAGTCATGGGTATAGAGAGAGTAGAGCAGTGGGCTGAGCACACACCCCTGAGGTGCACCAGTGTTGATTGTCAGCAAGGAGGAGATATTATCACCAATCCACACAGATTGTGGTCTTCCAGTTAGGAAGTCACAGCTCCAATTACAGAGGGTGGTACACAGGGCCAGGTTCTGTAACTTATCAATCAGGATTGTGGGAATGATGGTGATAAATGCTAAGCTTACTCATTCTTTCATCTTAACTTCTTATTTTATCTTCACTTCATATTGAACATTCACTGAATATACTTTCAATATAGTGCAGTCCACATTGAAATGTAGTGGAAGGCCACAGCCTGCTGCTGGGCCTTCCAAACCTGGAGCTGCTTGACATCATCCTCCAACACCACCGGACGTGATGCTGGGGCGGCGGGGAGCTCAGTGGCTTTTCTCCTGAGCTCCAGAGCACAGACAGAAACAAGACAGACACAAAGAGTTTGGAATAGGGTAACTAGCACATGCTTTCAATGCTAACATGATTTGATTATGATTGCTTGGAAAATTTACATTTGTTTCTAACCTGAAGTGAAGCAAAACTATTGAGGTTGTAAGAAAGATGTAATCACCAGGTGATATTGCTTGTGAGGGGGCCTTTCAATCAACAAGTACTATTCTGTACTGTGGAGAACAGCATATGGAAGTTACATGCTGGGCTATCAGGAAATAAATGGGCCCTGCATAGTGTAATTTACATAAATTATTGCTCATTTTTAACATGGCTCATGAGTGCTCCTTTGTGTAAATCTTTATGTCAGAGTGATTGCAATTGTACCTTTGCCAGAAATGAGCATATACTTCTTAGCTCTTATAAAGAAAACTTAGTCGGCAATCAGCATGTTACACTGCTTGGCAGCAAAAACTTATGGATCAAAATATTCGTTTTGAGGTAGTATGTCCAAAACTAAACACAATGCTCCAAATGGTAGCTGATCCAGACTGTATAACTAAAGCACAATTTCCTCAGTCGGACGCTCAGTTTAATCTTCTTGAGATAAAGGATCCCTGTAATCCAGGTTGTGCCCTCTTCTCACTGTCACTGTCGCTGTCAGGTAGAAGGTGCAAAATCCTGAAGTCCTACACCACCAGGCTCAGGAACAGTTACTTATCCATAACCAGCAGGTTCTTGAATTAACCTGTACAACCCTAATCCTTTCCCAGAAATGGAACAATAGTGACCACAACTTGGACATGTTTCTAATTGCGTTTCTGTGCTAACATCTTGTTTTGTACAGTCTTTTTCTTCACAGCCTTCTACTTTATGCTCTATGTGTTATCTGTAAGTGCCTGTGATACTGCTGCTCTTTTAGTTAAAACATAGCATAACTTTTTCATTGTACTTTTACCTCACTACGCTTGTGCAAATGACAATAAGCATGTCTTGTCTTGACTTGACTTGACATCCTAACAGCCTTTTATTTATTATGTTTAGTCTGTTCAAACTATCGCTTACTAACTTACATTGACATATATCTGAATGTCTTTGCTTTTTTACAGCTCATACTCTGGTACCATATAGAAAATAGCCTCAGTTTTATTTTCTTAGACTTAAAATAGATAGCTTCATACTTCCCAACTGCATCTACCATAGCTTTGTCTATTCATCCAAACTGTTTGCATTCTTTCGTAAACTCCTCTCATCACTTCAATACTATGCCTCCTTTCAGTCTGCACAGGCTGTTATCATAATACACACAAAACTAAAACGTACACAAATAGTAGAAAGATCAATCTGTTTTAAATTTAATACTAAATTAAACTCGATTGCGCCATTTGGAAGATACACCATTCAGATTAGTGGTCTACTTGGCAGTAATATGTTTCAAACTTAAAAGGAAGGGAATATACATTATGAAGTGACATTAGAAATACTTCACTGATTAGAAATAGCAGCAATGCTAGAAATTATGATTTATCACCAAATGAATGCTCCCTATTTGGACAACATCCAGCATAAGCTTTCACAGTAACATATCCCCTTCTTTCACAGGGTTTACGACATGGCAGGAACAGAATAAGTGAAATGACAAATTATAGTAAACCTGCAGAGTCAAATAGCATTTAAAAATATGCCCTTCAAAATATTATTTACAAGTGTGGACTTCTGCTAAAGTAAATGAATAGGGTTCTCTATGGAGGCAGGTGGGACTAGTGAGGTTCAGAAGAAATAAACATGATAAATTAGATTACAGATTTTAAATTCCTGTCAGGTATTCAATTTTTTAACTTTTTTTTTCTTATTTATAAGAGGGGAAAATAACTGAAGGTGATAGTTAAAATATACTACAAAGACTGAATAGGATAAAACAGAGGTGTTAACTCAGGGAATATTACTTAGGTGGGACAAAATCTAAGATTTAAAATGTCAAAGGCCTCGGAAGGGAAGTATGAAAAGATCATGTTTTATTCATTTCTGTGGGATGGGCAGACTAACATTTATTGATCATCCTTAATTGTTCCTGAGTTTCTTTTTTTCAACCACTTCAGGGCTCACAGTTATTCTCACAATGTCTTTGACTAGGCTTTCCAAGGATTTGGACCAAGGAATGGCAATATATTTTCATGTTCGGATGGTGTGGATGTGTTGGGGAAGTTATAAATGCTAGTTTCCCCTATGCACTTGCTTTAAGTTTCTTTTGATGATAGACATTCATGTTTAGAAGGTACTGGTAAGAGCATAGGCATGCAACCGAGATGCAGAGTTGAAGATGTGGCCACTACGTGCTGATGATAAAGGGAATGAAAGTTTGGGGTGGTTTGCAATTCCATTCAAGCAGGCTGCTTTGTCCTGGGTGGTGCTCAGTTTTGTGAATGTCGTTGGCAATGCATTCATTCAGGCAAGTGCCAATACTCCATCAAGTTCCTAACTTGTACCATGTAGATAGTAAAAGGAAAGACAGGAGATAGTCACTTCCCACAGCCTCTCATTTGATCTCGTAGCCACAGCATCTGGTTGAAATGAACAAGTTTTGAGGAGGTAAAGGAGAGTGGGAGTGATTACTTGTCCACTGAATGAAAGGACAAAAAAGAAGAAGGGTATTTTTAAACGGTAAAGTGAGAGATTGACAGATATTGGTCTGTAGAATACTTTTGGTGTCCTTTTACATAAATCACTGAAAGTTGACATACAAGTTTAGCAAAATAGTAGAAAGGCAAACAATATGCTAGGCTTTATTGCAAAAGAACTTCAGTACAAAAATACAAACATCTTGCTTTGATTACATGAAGCCCTGTTGAAACTGTATCTTGAATATTGCGTACAGATTTGGTCTTTCTACTAAAGGAAGGATATAATTCTGATAGAGGAAGTGTAGTGAACGTTCACCACATTGATTTCTGAGATGACGTTTTGACATATCTGTAAAGATTAAGTACACTGGGCTTACACTCCTAGTGTTCAGTGAAATGAGAAGAGATCTCATTGAAACACACAGTTTTTCAAAGGCTTTAAGTTGTAGATATGGAGCAAATTTTTCACTGAACTGGAGTGTCCCGAACTATGGCTTGGAGTCTTGTTATGATAGATTAGCTATTCAGAACTTAGATGTAGCGTAAGTCTGTCCTTCATAGGGTGGAGAATCACTGAAATATTCTACCTAGAGAATGCTCAATCACTGCATATATTCAAAAAATAAATCAAAATATGTTTAGGTATTGTTAATTGGTTATGTGTTCTGGGCAAGAAAATGTCCCAGAGATCCATTTTGCTTGCAGACACAAAGATCTAAATGTCCCAGTTTGGGTCCTATTTCCTAAGTTCCTGGGAAGCATTGATCAATATGGTGCTTACAAAAGATAGAGAGACAAGAACGTTTGTTTTAGAACTATAGTTTTAAGAGAGAGACTGTTTACTTAATTAATAGCTATAATATTTCATATAACTTCCAGGAATGATAGGAATACTAATTCCCAAGATGAACAAACTCCATGGGATCAAATATTCTTGATCAGAAGTACACTCAGTAACCACTTTGCTAGGTAGTACAGGAAGTACTGAATAAAGTGGCCAGTGATGTATTCCTGCACGGTCTGCTGCTGTAGACCATCTACTTCAAGGTTTGAAGCATTGTGCATTCAGATATGTTCTTCTGCAAACCATTGTTGTGATTGTATGACAATTTGAGTAACTGTTGCCATCCTGATAGCTTGAACTAGTCTGGCTATTCTCCTCTGTCTGACCTCTCTTATTAAAAAGGTGTTTCACCCACAGAACTGCCACTCACTGAATGTTACCTTGTTTTTCACACCGTTTTCTGTAAAACCTGCTCTGTGAAAATCCCAGGAGATCAGTAGTTTCTGACGTACTCAAACCACCTTGTCTAGCACCAACAATCATTCCATGATCAAAGTCACTTAGATCACATTTTGTCCTCATTCTGATTATTGGTCTATACAACACCAAACATCTTGACCGTGGCTGCATGCTTTAATGCATTGAGTTGCTGCCACATGATTGGCTGATTAGATAATTGCTTTAATGAGCAGTGTATAAATGTACCTGATAAGGTGGCCACTGAATGCATGACTACTCATCCTTAATATGTAGAATTCACAACAAACAAACTAATTCATGTCGAGATGTACTTTTGCTGTGGATGATATTATGCAGCAACAAATGATTTAACTTTCATATTACTACAAAATTACTCCATTCTGAATAAATATGAATAATAATTCTTCCTACTGTAGGCTTCGCAATATTTGGAAAATGCATTTGAACAATTCAGTAGAATCTATTTTACTACTCAGGATCTGGAGTTCATGAGAGAAATCCATGATTACAATCTGAGATGGAACGGTCGAGCACGTTACAAGCCAGTTTACGGCTAATTCAGTTGCCACAATGCGCTATAAGAAGTCTGAAGGAAATTTCATAACTTACATACAACACTCAGGTCTAGACTAAATATTGTGAAAGTGTGGAAATAGAGGATATAAATGTCAGGATAGCAACACAGCAGATTAAAAGTTCCAAAGTTGTAATTTATATGATTAATTGGCTTCAGTCCCACTGGGACATTAAAAGCAACTTATTGGAAAGAATTATACTTGTGCCATGGGTGGGGAGGAAGCAGGTGAGATGAAATGGCAAGGTAAGGGTGAAAGGTTGAACATCTTTTTCATTCCTTTTCAAGGTTCCACCTCATTTCTTTCCCTTGCTTCACTCAATCCTAAGAGTTATTCTGTAAATTCACATAACCTCACAAATGAGTTTTCTCATATTTCTCTGCAACATAGGGCTATTAAATTCCCTGAGTGTATGCAGATTCCCAGAGTCCAGCGTCAGTCCTATTCTTCCACTTACATCCTTTCAATCTATTCCCTCTCACATGGCCATCAAGGTTTTCTGATTTCCCTGCCACCGAAGTACAATGATGACAATTTACAATGGCCAATGAACCTTCCCGTAAGATGTGGGAGGAACGTAAACGTCAGGAAACTGGGTGGAGCACACACCTCTGTATGTATTGATAGTTCTGAGGAGGAGATGGTTGAGAGCTTCAAGTTCCTAGGTGTATATATCACCAACAGCTTGTCCTGGTTCAACCACATAGATGCTTTGGATAGTGGCTTCAACAGATTGGAGAAGTATGGATAAAGAAAAAGAAAAAGGAAAAGTAAAAGTAAAAGCCCTGTGCAATGAGACAGGTAAAATTAGCAATCTTGTAGTTAGGGATCCTCTTGGAAAGAGTGATCACAGTATGATTGAGTTTCTCATACAAATGGAGGGTGCAATAGTTCGATCGAAAACCAGTGTATTATGCCTAAACAATGGGGACTACAATGGGATGAGAGAGGAGTTGGATAGGGTAGACTGGGAACACAGGCTTTATGGAAGGACAGTTGAGGAACAGCAGAAGACTGTTAAAGTGATTTATCCTGGTGCACAACAAAAGTATATTTCAGTTAAAAGCAAGGTCACTAAGGGTGGGGAGAACCTGCCATGGATAACTAAGGAAATAAAGGAAGGCATCAAACTAAAAGCTTGTGTGTACATAGTCACCAAGAGTAGTGAGAAACTTGAAGATTGAGAAATCTTTCAAAAGCAACGAAGAACCATTAAGCGAGCAGTAAAGGAATGGAAGATAGATTATGAAAGTAAACTAACACAAAATATAAAAATGGATGGTAAAAGTTTTTATAATTATATAAAGCAGAAAAGGGAGCACAAAGTGAACTTAGGTCCCTTGGAAGACAAGAAGGGGGAATTGATATTGGGTAATGAGGAAATGGCCGAGGTTTTGAATGACTATTTTGTGTCAGTTTTCACGGTGAAGGACACGTCTAACATGCCAAACAGAGATCTTATGGATGCAATGGGAGGTGAAGACCTCGATACAATAGCTATCACTAAAGAGGTAGTACTGAGCAAACTTGTGGACCTAAATATAAACAAGTCTCCTGGTCCTGATGGAATGCATCCCAGTGTACTGAAAGAAATGGCAGAGGTTATAGTTGAGGCTTTGGTGATAATTTACCAAAATTCCATGGACAGTGGGCAGGTCCTGGCGGATTGGAAGAAGGTGAATGTTATGCCACTGTCCAAAAAAAGATGTAGGCAAAAGGCAGTTGGTTTAACATCTGTAGTTGGGAAAATGCTTGAAGCTATCATTAAAGAAGAAATATTGAGGCATCCGTAAAGACATGGATCCATTAGGCAGACACAGCATGGATTCAGCAAAGGTTGGTCCTACTTGACAAACTTACTGGAGTTCTTTGAGGGTTGTTACGTACCCCGTAACTGGGTTGCCAAACCAGCAGAAATGGATCACTCAGTTGGAGTCTGGATTACTAGAACTAAGAAAGTTTTAATAAAGAAACAAGCAACACAGTAATCGAAAGGATAATAAATGCAACAGTTCAGCAGTGATAAACCCACATGTGCACAGAATTAAGATAACAGCATCAATCAAGCTCTATTGTTGTCTAGGGATAAATGACCAATTTCAAAGTGACACAAAGTTCAGTCCAATTTAGTAGTTCAGTTCGCAGTAATCGTTGCCATGGCGATGGACAACGTGGGGGGAGAGAGAGAGAGAGAGAACGGGAACGACTGATCATTCAGACACGGCTTCCACTCACAGACCGGCGATATTTCTCATAAGCAGCTTTCCGGGCGGGTCCTTTGTGATGTCACCTGAGGTCACCGACTGTGACCCCTCTTCCAGATGTGGTCGATCCTCTGCAGTGAACCCAGCACCCAAGCAAGGGTGGACACACACCGGGTTCCCGCTGATCGTACCTTTCCACCCTGTGCGTTTAAGGTCCGGTACTTCCCACCGACTCGTGACAGGCGCACCGCTTCCAGGGTCTCGTTACCTCGGATGTCGTGTGTCCTGCCTTAGCGAACCTGTCCCTTTTTATCCCCCTGCTGGGGTATCGCCTGTCCATCACTTCAAACAGTTCAGGGTTCAAAGGGGGAGCCGCTCCAGACAGCTCTTTCTCTCCCGTCCCTTCATTACACATCTCCAGATGCTGTTTCATTGTGTTCCTTATCTCTCTCTTGAAGACAGGTGGCAGACCAACTGCTGATCACACAGGACAGCTAACATCTGATCTATGTGTATTCTCGTCACAGGGTATAACAAGCACAGTAGATAGAGGGGAACAGATAGACATTATTTACTTGGATTTCCAGAAGGCATTCGATAGGTTGCCACATCAAAGACTTATCCATAAGGTAAGGATGCACAGAGTTGGGGGTGATCTATTAGCATGGACAGGGAATTAGTTAACCAAAAGACAGTGCAGAGTTGAGATAGATGAATGTTTTCTGATTGGCAATCTGTGGTGAGCAGTGTGGTGCAGGGGTCGGTGCTGGGCCCGCAGTTGTTCACGATATACATTAACCATCTGGAAGCAGGGCTGAGTGTAGTGTATCTAAGTTTGCTGATGACACTAAAGTGGAAAAGCAAATTGTGCAGAGGATACGGAGAGCCTGCAGAGAGATATAGACAGGTTAAGTGAGTGGGCAAGGGTCTGGCAGATGGAGTACAATCTTGGTAAATGTGAGGTGATCCACTTTGGAAGGAAAAATGGAAAATCAGATTATTGTTTAAATGGTAAAAAGATTGCCGCATGCTGCTGTGTGGAGGGACTTGGGAGTGCTTATGCATCACAGCAAAAGGTTGGTTTGTAGGTGCAGCAGGCTGTCAAGAAGGCAAATGGAATGTTGGCCTTCATTGCTAGAGGGATTGAGTTTAAAAACAGGGAGGTTATGCTGTAACTGTACAGGGTACTGGCGAGGCCGTACCTGGAATACTGCATGCAGTTCTGGTCTTCTACTTGAGAAAAGATATACTGGCTTTGGAGGCAGTGCAGAGGATGTTCACCAGGTTGAATTCAAAGATGAGGGGGTTAGACTATTAGGAGAGATTGCCTGAGACCGTACTCACTGGAATTCAGAAGGATGAGAGGAGATCTTATAGAAACATATAAAATAACGAAAGGGATAGATAAGATAGAGGCAGGAAAATTGTTTCCACTGGTAGGTGAAGCTAGAACTATGGGACACAGCCTCAAGATTTGGGGGAGTAAATTTCAGATGGAGATGAGGAGGAACTGCTTTTCCCAAAGAAGGGTGAATGCGTGGAATTCTCTGCCCAATGAGGCAGTGGATGCTACCTCAGTAAATATATTTAAGACAAGTTTGGATAGATTTTTGTATAGTAGGGGAATGAAGGGTAATGGGGAAAAGGCAAGTAGCGGAGATGAGTCCATGGTCAGATCAGCCATGATCTGATTGAATAGTGGAGCAGACTCAATGGGCCAGATGGCCCACTCTTGCTCCTAATTCTTATGTTCTTATGTATGTAAGAAAGTTCACAAGAGCTTCTCCTTCTACAGAGGGCTAAGGACAGCCAGTATGGTCCCCAGTAACCCTCATTGGTTCTTATAGATGCACCATAGAGAGCATTTTATCCGCAAACATCACATCTTGATTTGTCAACTGTTGTGCCCAAGACAGCAAGGCATAACAGAGAGTTGTGAACACAGCCAAGTTTGTCATGAAAATTAGCCTTCCCTTCATTGACTCTCTATGCTTCCCACTGCCTTGGGAAAGCAGCCAATATAATCAAAGGTTCCTCCCACCCCACTCCTGACGAAGGGTCTCGGCTTGAAACGTCGACTGCACCTCTTCCTAGAGATGCTGCCTGGCCTGCTGCGTTCACCAGCAACTTTGATGTGTGTTGTTCCCACCCTTATTATTAGCTTTTCTTCTCCCTTCCATTAATCAGAAGATACAAACGCTTGAAGACATACAACACCAGGCTCAAGGACAGGTTTTATAAATCTTTAATAGTCCTCCTGTTTAATGAAAATACACTTCTGATTGCTGAATGACCATTACACCTTATTTGTCTACTTGCACTGTACTTTCTCTACTACTCTAATGCTATATTCTGCATTCTGGTGTTGTTTTTTTTCCCTTTGTACTATCTCAGTTGAGGTGGTACACTTTGGAAGGACAAACTCCAAGGCAGAGTACAAAGTAAATGGCAGGATACTTGGTAGTGTGGAGGAGCAGAGTGATCTGGAGGTAGATGTCCACAGATCCCTGAAAGTTGCCTCACAGGTAGATCAGGTAGTTAGGAAAGCTTATGGGGTGTTAGCTTTCATAAGTTGAGGGATAGAGTTTAAGAGTCGCGATGTAATGATGCAGCTCTATAAAACTCTGGTTAGGCCACACTTGGAGTACTGTGTCCAGTTCTGGTCACCTCACTATAGGACGCATGTGGAAGCATTGGAAAGGATACAGAGGAGATTTACCAGGATGCTGCCTGGTTTAGAGAGTATGGATTATGATCAGAGATTAAGGGAGCTAGGGCTTTACTCTTTGGAGAGAAGGAGGATGAGAGGAGACATGATAGAGGTGTACAAGATATTAAGAGGAATAGATAGAGTGGATAGCCAGCGCCTCTTCCCCAGGGCACCACTGTTCAATACAAGAGGACATGGCTTTAAGGTAAGGAGTGGGAAGTTCAAGGGGGTATTAGAGGAAGGTTTTTTACTCAGAGAGTGGTTGGTGCGTGGAATGCACTGCCTGAGTCAGAGGTGGAGGCAGATACACTAGTGAAATTTAAGAGACTACTAGACAGGTATATGGAGGAATTTAAGGTGGGGGGTTATATGGGAGGCAGGGTTTGAGGGTCAGCACAACATTGTGGGCTGAAGGGGCTGTACTGTGCTGCACTATGTTCTATGCTGCATATGTTCTATGTTCTATGTTCAATGTAATTATGTTTTCAAGGGTCTGTCTGGATGGTATGCAAAACTAAGATTTTCCCTGTATCTTGGTACTTGTGACAATAGTAAATGAATTGCAATTAGCAAACCCATAGAATCATAGAAAGAAAGTGGATCATAGAGCCATGTTCAATGGCACTGGAACTGATTTGCCAGTAGCACTGAGTGCTGTGCCACTGTGTTGCCAGACCAGAAAGTGTGGCCTTAAGAAAATTTAATGGCGTTGGTTTTGAATACAAAGAAAAATTATGAAGAAAATCAAGAATAAATATTTAAAAGATCCCAGCTAGCTTCTGCTAGAGACAAAAACATGCCACTATAATATGTAAGAAAATGACTCATTGCTAAATATAGCTGACCTGTCTATTTTTTGCACTGTTTCAGCTATAGAAACATTACTTCATTTTAATGTGGGAGCCACATGTATGTACTTGAGAGGCTTCAGGGCAGTTAGAAAACTTGACATCTCACAAATGCAATGTCCAAGACTTTGTTCTGTAAAAAAAAAGTAATAAGCAACTGGCGAATAATAGTCTTGAACTGAAAACAGTGCTCTGCAAAATAGTTCTTTTTTTTACAGTAGAAAAGTGCTTCAACAAAAATTTCAGCTGTGAAAATCACACATCTGCTTTAGGTCAAGTGTCACAATAGCGGAAAAATTGTTGATGCAAGTCAAAACCACATTTTATTTTACAAATAATAGAAGATTTGTGAACAATGAAATAATTTAGGAGCAAGTTGGAAATACAGTATATTATCTAACCGATCCATGAAAGGCAACTCAGGCGGACAATCATCATAGTCTTGACTTCTCCATAGGATAGAGAACAGATCAAGAAAGATTATTGAATAGATATTTATAGCCAACCTAGTACTAAGCCACTTGATTTAATTCATTGTTAAATGCAAGGATTTAATGAAACCATTGTCAACAATTGTGGTCTCATCTAAAATTGCAATCAAGTATATTTTATCACTATCACGTATTAGTTTAAAATCTGAAGATGTAAACATTTTACATTGATGGATGTATGCATTAAATATTAATTGACTTCAGAAATTTTCTATACAGACTGACCCCATATTATTAGCATCTGAGTTACATACAGCAGTACATACATACAAGCTCCTATAATCTTATTAAATTCAAAAGTCTAACATACCTGCATACTTTTGTTTCTAAGAACAGCAGAACTAGTTTTGACTCTCTCACTCCACTTCTCGTAATTGTTCTTTCTTATCACTCTTAAGTGCTTTTGATGCTATTCATTATAATTATGCAGGGCATGGCTGCCATTTTTGTGCATCCATTGGACATCGATAAAATGGAACCTGTTTATTACCCGGGGATGACTTGTAAAATTCCTTTTCACAAATTACTAATTTTAGCTATTTGGCATTCACCAGAATCCCTTTCTCAAATGGAAACACTC
This sequence comes from Mobula birostris, assembly GCF_030028105.1. NCBI lineage: Eukaryota > Metazoa > Chordata > Chondrichthyes > Myliobatiformes > Myliobatidae > Mobula > Mobula birostris. Next base: position 158,061,459 of record NC_092373.1, read on the forward strand.
ACATTCAATGGTATTGGCTCTTGACTGTTACAGTAAAAGTTATTTCGTGCTTAGGCCTTCCCTTTGCCATTTCCCACAACTCTGCTGTTTCTGTTCAGGGAGTCCCGAAACTGCCTCTCCACTGAATTGAGCCTAAAGATCACATTAGATGTCACTCATTTCAGATACCCTTAATTGTTGAAGAACCAGTTTGGACTCAGTTACAGGTTCAATCTTTAAATCAATTAAAAGGCAGAATGACAATATAAATAAGTGAACTTTTACTAGAAATGTGATGGAGATAGATGATCTCTTTTGAGGGCAGTTCTATTTGTGGACATACATTGCTATATTCCATATGTTTTGAAAAATAATTTCTGGAGAATACGTCTTGAATTTATTACAAACTTCATTTGGTTTACATGGCTATTCTATGGAATCATAGGAAACAATGCAATATGAACAGTATTGGAAATTACCAAATCTATCTCTTATATTAACCTTTAGTGTGAGTGGGATCTGAATTTACTTTATTGCAGATTTTTTTATTGAAGACTTATCATTAAGGTCTAATGGTTAATTAGCTTTGTAATTAGGACTTGAATGGCTGCGATAAGTTTATTGGACATTCCAACTGCTTACTTTAGATCACCAGACAGATTTGGAGAGCAATAGGTCAAATTTAGCCTCTGGATACCCCCCCCCCCCCCACCAGTGTTGCGAGTGTGCTGTTCGCCCAAGATTACATAGAGAAATACAGCACAGAAACAGGCCTTTCAGCCCATCTAGTCTATGCCAAACCATTTAAGTCGCCTACTCCCATTGATTACATGCCTGTCATTAGCCACCGTTTGATTTAGTCCCAAATGAGCTAAATGGCTCTACCTGAGATGGAAATTCTATGAGAAATAAGATCAGCTAAAATGCACAAATATATCAATGGATATGTAAATTACCTGAATTACTCATGAGGATAGGATGTGAGACCCAATACTGACTCAACCTTGCATGTAGAGAAGATTGACATTGGATGAGTTTAGATAAGTAAGCTTACTCCAAACAGCACTGATTTATGGTTACTGTTAAAATTTTCTTCACAACAATTGGATATGGTTTGAAATGTACTACCAGAAAGGACGTACCAGTGATGCAGATTCAATAGCCAACTTCAAAAGGGAATTTGATAAAGAAAAGGCATGGCAGAGTTATGGAAAATGATCAGAGGAATCAGAGTATTTTGGATTGGTGTTCAAAAGAACTGAAGGTAGAATTGTTGGTCTACTTGGTCCCTTTATGTATTTCTCTGCATCCCAGTTTTATTCCTGCAATAAGGAGAAATCTTAATGCAGCTAGTCTTGTGACCCAAACTAATAACAAAAGACTAAACTGGCCAAAACCAGCTATGGAATAAGTCACAATTTTAGATTTTTAAATATTTACTGTACTTACCAACCTGTGGTCCTGTGCTTAATTGTTGTTTCCTGGTCCGCAACAAGAAGATGCTGCAGTGGATGGATCAATGAGGGACAATGGAATTCTGCCATTTCCTGTTTATGAAATTTCTACTGGCATAGATCCAGCTTGACCTTATTTCCACCCTGGCCTCTGAACTCTAATGCGGACAAAGTCCTGCCCACAATTGGTAATTCAACAGACATTGAACTTAGAACAGTACAGGCCCTTTGATCCATGATGTTGTCCCTTAATCTACTCTAAGATCAATCTGACACTTCCCTTCTACATAGCTCTTCTTCTTTTCATCCATATGCCTATCCAAGAGTCTCTTAAATGTCCCTAATGTATCTGTGTTTACCATTAGTCCTGACAGGGAATTCCCTGAGCTACCAATCTCTGTGTCAAAAGCCTTCTTCTGACATCCCCCCCACTTTCCTTTCCTCCAATCACCTTAAAATTATGCCCCTTTGTATTAGCCATTTCCACCCTGGGAAAAAACCTTTGGTTATTCACTTTATCGATGCCTCTCATTATCTTATACACATCTATATATAAAGAGAAAAGCCATAGCTCACCCAACCCATTCTCATAAAACATGCTCTCTAATCCAGACAGCATCCTGGTAACTCTCCTCCGCACCCTCTCTGAAGCTTCAGTTCTGGACTGAACACAATACTGCAAGAGTTGCAATATTACCTCACAGTTTGAACTCAATTCCTTGACTAATGAAGACCAACGCACTACACACTTTCAAAACCATCCTGTCAACTTGTGCAGCAACTTTGAGGGATCTATGTTCATGGATCCCAAGGTCCCTCTGTTCCTCTACACTGTAAAGAATCCTGCCTTTAAGCTTATATTCTGCCTTCAAATTCGACCCTCTACTTCGCACTTTTCTGGATTGACCTCCATCAGCCTCTTCTCAGCCCAGATCTGCATTCTGTCTTATTGAACTTACAACAACATTCCACACTATCCAAACACCACCAACTTTCGGGTCATTGCAAACCACCAGCAGCCTTCATGTTACTGTATGTGTTTAAACTCTGTTGAAAGAAGGGAATTTTATCCCTTCTTTCAACATTTTTCAGTGTTGGTTGATAAATACTCATTGTGCATAGTCCTTGTGCAGACTATCCTATGCCAATTGGAATGCCTTTAAAAGTCGAGGTATCAAACTTTGGATTGCAGTGATTTTTTTTTGGATGCCAAATCACCAGTTGCTCTCATGTGTGGACCCAGCTCACCAGTCTTTAATTAGATGGTGAAGCTCATGAAATCTGACAGACAGCTCTCGTTCTGTGTATCGAATATTATGGCCTCGACCCACTGATCTGTCTGGCAGAAAGATTAAAAAATATTCCCACAAGGCATCCGATAAGCAGCTTTATATTCACATGAAATGAGTGAATAATAAAATGCATCCATTTCATGTTGCTCCTCATGAATAAAAAAACTTATTTCTGTGCATCACAGGCCAAATACGCCTACAAGTTATTCTTATTCTTACAAGTTGCTCCACATCATATTTTATGACTTAAAACAACTTTGTTTAACACTCTGAAGCTGTTTGCAAAGGTCACATAAAGAGCAAAAGATTCAATTGTGAGGTTCACAGAATAGCATTGCAAGTTTTTCCTGTTCTCAGTTACAATCTGGCTTTCCTTATTAATACTTTGCAAGTTCTCACAGTAATCACAATGTAGCATAACAGGTGCAATCTTTGCAGGCTTCTCTTAAAGGCACATACTGCAATATCAGTGAGACTCCTCCAGTAACGGGGAGCGTTGCTAACGAATTGACGTAACCTGCCATAAAGAGAGAATGTAGGAGAGTGCCCTCAGGATGAAGGATCTGAACAGCATGATGAAGAACACATCCTTTAAAGAAATATGTTCTTTGTTAATGGGGGCCATGGAGATCCCCCAGCACAACAGCAAGTTGCTTGTGGCAAGCAGTTACCAGAGAGCTTTCTCCAAGTAACTGAATGAAGTTTCTGAACGTCTGCACTTGAGTAAAGCCTGAGGTACAGGCAAATGGCTGCACCACTTTGCTTAAATCCTGTAGAAAGAAGGAAGAGGAAATATAGTCTATGTTCTTTTATAGGCAAACTTCACAAAATATTAGGCTTCAGTGGGCTAGGTCATACTAGCCATCATTTCTGACAGTTGTAAGGAAATTAGCTCAGGCAGTTCCATGAGCAGACCCTTTAGCATGGATGATATTTGCACAGCGCCAGTCGCTCAGTTAATGATGTCACCTTGTGTGCAGCAGCCACTTCCATGATTACCAGGTTAAATTAAACTCAAACGTATGACCTTTATTTATTACACGCCGAGAAACAAGGAGCAAACCCCGCAGCAGGTCAGTAAAGAGATGTGAATTAAAAAAGCAGCTGTGAGTTGTCCACACGGAATTGGGTTTACTATTACTGACATATGCCGTGAAATTTGTTGTGTTGTGGCAACAGTCCAGTGCAAGGCATAAAAAAATTACTGTAAGTTACAATAAAAAAATAAACAAATAGTGCAAAAAGAGGACCAGTTTGGTAGTAATTATGGGCTCATGGATCCAATTTCAGAGGAGAACGCTGATTCAAGATTCAACATTGTTTATTGTCTTTATTGTGCACATGAGTGTAAAGGAGAATGAATTGATTGTTATTCCAGACCTGATGGAACACCAGAAAAACACAATAAGCAAAAAGCACACAATAAAGAAACAAAAAACACAATAAATATAAATATAAAACAATCATATAAAACACAATGTACGAGAAGTGTTACATACACATTCTGACTGTATGTACATAAAGTGACGTGGGTGATATGTCACTTGGTACTGGGAGGTTTTAATGGATGGAGGTTTTGATCAGCCTGATAGCTTGGGTGAAGTAACTGTTTTGAGTGTAATGGGCCTCGTGTAAGTGCTGCATTGCCTCTTCCCTGATGGGAGTGGGACAATCAGTTCACAAGCAGAGTGGGTGGGATCCTTCACGATATTTCTGGCCTTTTCCTGTATCTATTTCCTTGATGGAGGTTGACTGGTGCTGGTGATGCGCTGGGCAGCTTTAACCGCCTGTCCACCACAGTGCAGTTTCTGTAGCACATAATGGTGCAACATGTTAAGATACTCTCCGCTGCACATTGGTAGAAGGTCGTGAGTATAGGTGTGCATAGACAAGCTCCCTACAGTCTCCTCAGAAAGTATGATGAGCTTTCCTGGCTGTGCAGGATGTGTCCTGGAACCATGAGAGGTTGTGCACCCTGAAGAGTTTGAAACTGCTTCCATCGTGAAGAGGGTGATTAGTGGTGTGGGTTCTCTTGAAACTGGTAACCATCTCCTTTGTCTTGCTGACATTGAGGAAGAGCTTATTTGCCTGGCACCAGGCCTGAAGCTCTTCCACATCCTCTCTGTAGAACATCTCACCATTGTTGGTGCTCACCCCACGACTGTCGTGTCATCAGCGAACTTGACAATGTGATTACTCGGGTGTTTGGCCATGCAGTCATGTGTGAGCAGAGCGTACAGCAATATGCTCAGCACACAGCTCTCGAAGCACCTGTATTGAGGATGATGGGAGGGAGAAGCAGTTGTGCATCCTGACTGCCTGGGGTTTGTTGGTAGGGCAGATCAACATCCAGTTGCACCAAGGAGTAGGACTTTGTTCACCAAGCTCTGTGGGACGATAGTCTTTAATGGTGAACTGGAATCAGGAATTCTGACATAAGTGTACTTGTGTTCTCAGTGTGTTAGAGCCAGATGTATGATAGACAAGCAAAATCAAGTTTCTTGGCAAAGATAAACACAAGAGATTCTGCAAATGCTGGAAATCCAGAGTAACACACACAGAATGCTGGAAGAACTCAACAGGTCTGGCAGCATCTATGGAAGGGAATAAAGAGCTGATGTTTTAGACAGTAGACAATAGACAATAGGTGCAGGAGTAGGCCATTCAGCCCTTTGAGCCAGCACCACTGTTCACTGTGATCATGGCTGATCATCCACAATCAGTACCCTTTTCCTGCCTTCTTCCCATATCCCTTCGCTCCGTTATCTTTAAGAGCTCTGTCTAACTCTTTCTTGAAGGAATCCAGAGAATTGGCCTCCACTGCCTTCTGAGGCAGAGCATTCCACAGATCCACAACCCTCTGTGTGAAAAAGTTTTTCCTCAACTCCGTTCTAAATTGTCTATCCCTTATTCTTAAACTGTGGCCTCTGGTTCTGGACTCCCCCAACATTGGGAACATGTTTCCTGCATCTAGCGTGTCCAATCCCTTAACAATCTTATATGTTTCAATCAGATCCCCTCTCATCCTTCTAAATTCCAGTGTATACAACCCCAGTCCCTCCAATCTTTCAACATATGACAGTCCCACCATCCTGGGAATTAACCTCGTGAACCTACGCTGCACTCCCTCAATAGCTAGAATGTCCTTCCTCAAATTTGGAGACCAAAACTGTACACGATACTCCAGGTGTGGTCTCACCAGGGCCCTGTACAACTGCAGAAGGACCCCTTTGCTCCTATTCTCAACTCCTCTTGTTATGAAGGCCAACATGCCATTAGCTTTCTTCACTGCCTGCTGTACCTGCATGCTTACTTTCAGTGACTGATGAACAAGGACACCTAGATCTCATTGTACTTCCCCTTTTCCTAACTTGACACCATTCAGATAGTAACCTGCCTTCCTGCTCTTGCCACCAAAGTGGATAACCTCACATTTATCCACATTAAAGTGTATCTGTCACGCATCTGCCCACTCATCCAGCCTGTCCAAGTCACCATGCATTCTCATAACATCCTCCTCACATTTCACACTGCCACTCAGCTTTGTGTCATCTGCAAATTTGCTAATGTTACTTTTAATCCCTTCATCTAAATCATTAATGTATATTGTAAATAGCTGCGGTCCCAGCACCGAGCCTTGCGGTACCCCACTAGTCACTGCCTGCCGTTCTGTAAAGGACCCATTAATCCCTACTCTTTGTTTCCTGTCTCCCAACCAATTTTCTATCCATGTCAGTACCCTACCCCCAATACTATTTGCTCTGATTTTGCACACTAACCTCCTATTTGGGACCTTATGAAAGTCCGGGTACACTACATCACTGGCTTTCCCATGTCCATTTTCATAGTTACATTCTCAAAAAATTCCAGAAGATTCCCCTTCGTAAATCCATGCTGACTTGGACCTATCCTGCCACTGCTATCCAGATATGCCGCGATTTCATCTTTTATAATTGATTCCAGCATCTTCCCCACCACTGATGTCAGACTAACTGGTCTATAATTGCCTGATTTCTCTCTCCCTCCTTTCTTAAAAAGTGGGATAACATTAGCTACCCTCCAATCAGCAGGAACTGATCCTGAATCTATAGGACATTGGAAAATTATTATCAATGCATCCACGATTTCTGGAGCCACCTCCTTAAGTACCGTGGGATGCAGATCATCAGGGCCTGGGGATTTATCAGCCTTCAGTCCCATCAGTTTTCCCAACACCATTTTCTGCCTAATGCGAATTTCCTTCAGTTCCTCTGTTACTCTGGGTCCTCTGGCCACTATTACATCTGGGAGGTTGTTTGTATCTTCCCTAGTGAAGACAGATCCAAAGTACCTGTTCAGCTCGTCTGCCATTTCCTTGCTCCCCATAATAATTTCACCCGTTTCTGTCTTCAAGGGCCCAACTTTGGTCTTAACTAATTTTTTCCTCTTCATATACCTAAAGAAGCTTTTACTATCCCCCTTTATATTCTTGGCTAGCTTACCTTTGTACCTCATCTTTTCCCCTCATATTGCCTTTTTAGTTATCTTCTGTTGCTCCTTAAAAATCTCCCAGTCCTCTGGCTTCACACTCATCCTTGCTATATTTCGTCTCTTTTATTTTTATACTGTCTTTGACTTCCCTTGTCATCCACGGTCGTCCCCTTACTCCCCTTAGAATCTTTCTTCCTCTTTGGAATGAACTGAGCCTGCACCTTCTGTATTATTCCCAGAAATACCTGCCATTGTTGTTCCACTGTCATCCCTGCTAGGGTATCCTTCCAGTCAACTTTGGCCAGCTCCTCCCTCATGGGTCCGTAGTCCCCTTTGTTCAGCTGTAATACTGACACTTCCGATCTTCCCTTCTCCCTCTCAAACTGTAGATTAAAACTTATCATATCATGGTCACTACCTCCTGATGGCTCCTTTACCTCGAGTTCTCTCATCAAATCTGGCTCATTACACAACATTAAATCCAGAATTGCCTTCTCCCTGCTAGGCTCTAATACAAGCTGCTCTACAAATACATCTCTGAGGCATTCCACAAACTCCCTTTCTTGGGGTCCAGTACCAACCTGATTTTCCCAGTCTACCTGCATGTTGAAATCCCCCATAACAACCGTAGAATTACTTTTGCGACATGCCAATTTTAACATGCCAGTTTAAGGATGAGACCCTACATTGGTATCCAAAAGGAAGGGGGAAGAAGCCAGAATAAAATGGTGGGGGGTAGTTGGAAGGTGATAGATGAAGCCATGTGAGGGGGAAGATAGATGGGGAGGGGAGCGGGGAGGTGATAGATGGAAAAGGTAAACTACTAAAGTGAAAGGAATCCAATGGGAGAGTAGAGTGCACCAGGAGAGAATGGGAAGGAGGAGGAGAACCAGAGGAAGGTGATAGCCAGGTGAGGAGAAGAGAAGAGATATGAGAAGAGCCAGAATAGGGAATGGAAAAAGGTGGGGGGGGGGGGGAGGGGGGTAGAAATTACCAGAAGTTAGAGAAATTGATATTCATGCCATTAGGTAGGAAGCTGCTCTGAGAGAATATGAGGTGGTCTCCATCCAGAGAGTTGCCTCATTGTGGCAGTAGAGGAGACCATGAAGCAACATGTCGAATAGTAATGGTCTCCCAGATTGTTTTGACCTGTTTCGTGTTATGACCTGTGACTAATATTACTTTCATATACTGCCATAGTTTTTTCTTCAGAAGCAAAAGCTAAACTTTGGCCTTTCCTTAGATCAGAGCTGTAAACCAAAATTAATTTAGAGTGAGAGTTCCATTATAGACTCAAACAGCTGAAAGAACCATTTTCTACGCTATTATCATTTATGACTGATGCCACAGTCACTCTCTGCAATCCCAAACATCCTCCCATCGTAACAGCACCACCCTCAACTTCACCCATGACATAGGTATATAAAATAACAAAACACTTTTTTTCTAGAAATTCATCCTTGGTTGCCAGCATAGAGCATATTGTATAGAAGTGTTACAAATTAAATATATCTTGGAGAGAATTCCAAAATGGATGACAACAATCAGCATTTTGTTTTACATTATGCCTGGTTTTCTTTTCTGATGTGGCTATGGTGTGGTGGTTGAGGTGAGGTTGGGGGTGACTTGGGCAGGATGAACAGAAATGACGCAACACATTTCCAGTAAGTTTCCTGCCTGCTCTAGGTTATGCCAGTGGAGTTGGCATAGACAAAGAAATTATCCCACAAAATTGTGAAGAGATCGGAAAGAGAAGAGGGGTATATTTAGACTTTAGAAAAGATTCATATAATAACCTTGTTTAGGTGGTCAAAAGAAGCTGGAAAATACAGAATTATGATTGAAATTGAGAAATATGAGGTGACATGGTGGTACTACAAGTAACAATGCTGCTTCAGAGCTGCAGAGACAAGGGTTCCTGATGCTGTCTGTGTTTTTCTTGTGACTGTATGGGTTTACCCAAGGCTACTTCGGGTTTCCTCTCAACTTTCAAAGACTGGTTGGTAGGATAATTGACTACAATAAATTATCCCAGTCTAGGCTGTGCTAGGAGAGAGCGTGGGTTGCAAGGAAACAGCTGCGGGGTGGGGTGGGGTGAGGTAGGGGCAGAAAGAGATTGATAGGTTTTCTCTGAGAGCTGGCATAGATATGACAGGCTAAATGACCTCCTTCTCTGTCGTGAGAAATATATAAACATAAGTGAGACTTTTGGAGGGCAAGTGCTGAAGCATTCATTTCACTCTTTGGTGAATTAGTAACTGGCTGGAACTGTATCAGAAATAAGAAGGGAAGTTAAAGGTTTGCTGAAACTTGGCTACAAGGCAGAGCTTAAAATGTAATTTAAAAGATGTTTGGATGAAATTTAAATAAGCAAAAAAAATAGACAATTCTCAGGAAAGGCCAACAAATTGAGAGCAGCAATGATGGGTCCTTGAGTCCATTTGAAGAACAATTACTCTACAATGTGTTTACGGACATTTTTAATCTTGCCCTCTCCCAACGTAGAGTGCCCTTCTGCTTCAAATTATCCACCATTGTCCAAAAAAGACAAGGTAACATGCCTGAATGACTGGCGTCCTGTTGCACTCACCTCAACAACATGCAAATGCTTTGAGAGACAGGTCAAGGATTATATTTGCAGCATACTACCACCCAAACTGGACCCCTACAATTTGCCTACCAACACAACCAATCGACAGGTCTTTTAAGAGACTCCTGGATAGGTACATGGAGCTTAGAAAAATAGAGGGCAATGGGTAACCCTAGGTAATTTCTAAAGTAAATACATGTTTGGCACAGCATTGTGGGCCGAAGGGCCTGTATTGTGCTGTAGGTTTTCTACATTTCTATGTTTCTATGACAGATGACGCAATAGCCACTGCTCTACATTCCATCCTTACAAATCCAGAGAAGAAGGATGCTTATGTGAGAATGCTCTTCAGCATTCAATACCATAATTCCAGGCTCGATCGGAAGCTCAGAGAACTCGGCCTTGACCCTGCCTTGTGCAGCTGGATCCTGGACTTACTGTCAGATCGCCGGCAGGTTGTAAGAGTGGGCTCCCTCACCTCCACCCCTCTGACTCTCAACACAGCAGCCCCTCGGGGCTGTGTACTAAGTCTCCTCTTTCATTCCCTGTATACCCATGACTGTGTCGCCACCCACAGCTCCAATCTGCTAATTAAATCTGCCAACAATACTACATTGATTGGCCTAATCTCAAACAATAATGAGGTGGTCTACAGGGAAGAAGTTCTCTCTCTGACACAGTGGTGTCAAGAAAACAACCTCTCCCTCAATGTCGCAAAACAAAGGAGCTGGTTGGGGACTACAGGAGGAATGGAGACAGGCTAACCCCTATTGACATCAATGGATCTGGGGTTGAGAGGGTAAATAGCTTTACTTTCCTTGGCATCCACATCACTGAGGACCTCACATGGAATGCACACACCAGCTGTGTGATGATAAAGGCACAACAGCACCTCTTTCACCTCAGACGGTTGAGGAAGTTTGGTATGGACCCTCAAATCCTAAGAACTTTCTACAGGGGCACAATTGAGAGCATCCTGACTGGCTGAATCACTGCCTGGTATGGGAACTGTACCTCCCTTAATTGCAGGACTCTGCAGAAAGTGGTGCGGACAGCCCAGCACATCTGTAGTTGTGAACTTCCCATGATTCAGTTCATTTACAAAGACAGGTGTGTAAAAAGGGCCCAAAGGATCATTGGGGACCCGAGTCACCCCAACCACAAACTATTCCAGCTGCTACCATCTGGGAAATGGTACCGCAGCATAAAAGCCAGGACCAACAGGCTCCGGGACAGCTTCTTCCACCAGGCAATCAGACTGATGAACTCACGCTGATTTGAGTGTATTTCTATGTTACATTGACTGCTCTATTTATTATAATTTACTAAGATTGCACATTGCACATTTCGACAGAGAAGTAACGTAAAGATTTTTCCTCCTCATGTCTGTGAAGGATGTAAGAAATAAAGTCAATTCAGTCCAAACAGAGTGGTCAAATAATCTTTTTCAGTGCTGTCTCTATAATGGTTCTGCTTTTAATTCTGCACTTCTTTATTTCAGAATATTCTAATGATTCTTGAGACTTTGAATTTGTACATGATTATCAATCATTTCCTGCAACAACATCAGTTAAAGATTACAGTGTGCGTCTAAAATCAACATTCATCAAGGATGAAAGGTTTTCCTTATGAAAAGAGTCAACTGTAATTGGGGCTCCTTTCATGAGAACAATGAAAATTAAGTGATGATCTGATCAAGCTGGGTAATTAGAGAGGCTGCATTTCTTTAATTGTGTTGATTGGTAATGAAAGCATTTTCTGATTTTTGGCTGTCAATGATAGGGGAAAACATAATACTATGTTTGGCACAAAATTAAGAATTAGCTGCCTAGTTATTTTGCCGTTCTGACTTTCAACAACTTTCCTAAGAGAAACAGATCATCTAAGTTACACATTTCTGCATCTAAAAGACAACTGCAACCATATCTAAATTCACATGGCCAATTAACAGGAAGAAAAATCCATGGTGCATATCAGGAATTAGTTATATTTAGCCTGTCAGCTGCTTACCCTGGGATAGTAAGATTCCTTGGCAAAATAAATTGTCAACAAAGCCATTTTAAACTGTAGCCAAATCCACATGTATGCAGCCATAATCTCAGTGTTGTTGCCAGTCGTGTCTGTGAAATGGAAATTGTTACAAAGGGCTGTTTTTCCCCAGAATTTCCCATCTGTGGCCCATTTGTAGAATGCAATTTAAGCATGCCTGGTTACATATTGTGTTCTCAGCAGTATTTTACAAGTAGGACTGAAGGGGATTTCAGGAGCATGGTGGGATGCTGGGTATTTCTGCTTGATTCAGGAAACAGCTTTACCTCAATTGCTTACACTCCTGCTCTTGAGTTTTATTTCTAGCAGAAGGAGTCTTTTCCCCAGGGTTGGGGAATCAAGAACTAAAAGGCATAGGTTTAATGTGAGAGGGGGAAGATTTAATAGCAACTTGAGGAGCAACTTTTTAACAAAAGGTTGGTATGCATTCGGAATACGTTGCTAGAGGTTGAGGCAGTTACGATAAGAACTTTTAAAAGTACCCAGATAGGAAAAATTTATAAAGTTACAGGCTGAGTGCTGATAAACGGGACTAGTTTGGGTGGCCATCTTGGAGGGAATGGACCAGTTAGGCTGAAGGGCTTGTTTCTGTGCTGTATGACTCTGAGGATATCAAACCCCATTCGAGGCAGTAAGCTTTCATTAAGGAGGTAGATGCCCACTTGAAGAAATACCCTGGTAATCACGAAAGGGAGAGCGGTGATAGAGACAAAGACAAGGTTACATGGCCTGTCAGCACTGATTTGCCTTCCTTTGGCCCTGCCTTGCTCCACACACTCATGTGGCATACTTGATCCAGCTTACATCCTGCAGCCAGATGCCTGAGTGCCAGGAGTGCTCCACTGCCATCTGAAATATCCTGATTCAAGGCCCTTCATCTCCCAAGCTAAAGCCACAGGGAAATAATTAATGGAAGTATCAGAACAGAAAAGCTAAGGGTTTACCCAACTGTGATAATTCATGTATTTTTGTCAAAGATGCCATATGAAAATATAAAAATGTCTGATATAAGAATATAAAATGCAGTAAATACTCAGAAGACAGGCAGTATCTGCAAACTGAGACAAGAGAAAGAGAATTAATGGCTTGGATTAATGTCCATTCATCTGAACTGGGGAAAGCTTTAAATCAAGGATGTTTAGGATGAAGAGTATTGGGGTGAATGTGAGATAGGGTGGAGAGTAAGGGAGGTGGAATATGATAAAAGGTTGTGGTACTGCCTGAGTGAAGGTGATGTAGGGTTAATTACAGTTGATTAGACTGGAGCAAATTAAAATAGAAGGGGATGTATAATAAGCAATTAAAATGCTAGATATATATGAAAACAAAAACAGAAAGTACAGTACTGTGCAAAAAATCTTAGGCACCCTCGCTATATATACGTCTAAGGCATTTGCACAGTACTGCAGTTGATCAAAATCTGAAACAAAAGAGCTTGCTGGAAATATTCAGCAGGTCAGGAAGCATCTGTGAAGAGAGAAAAAATGAGTTAATGAGCAAGAAACAATGTACCGGAGGAACTCAGTGGGTGGTGCAGCATCAGTGGAAGGAAAGAACTGGTTGATGTGTCATGTCCTAATTCAAGGTGTCACCCTAAACATCAACTATTTCTTTCCTCCCACAGATGCTGCTTGACCCACCAACTTTCTCCAGCAGATTGTTTGTTGTTCCAGATTCTAGCATCTGCAATCTCTTGTAACCCAACTGATATTTTATGGTGGGAAATACAGGCACCAAAAATTTTGTGCCAATATCTTGCTCTTACAAGACCCCAGTTACTCACTTGTAATACATGTTCTTAACTTCCCCTAACCACTCTCCTTCTTTAAATTCTGTTTGCTTTTTGAACTACCAAGCCAAAACCTACTCCTTTCCTCACCTCTGCTTTACTCTCAAACACTCTGCCCTTAACCCTCCATCCAATCACATCCACTCGTTGTACCAGAAGCAGCAAAGCACCTGTCTTCGACCTTACACTCTCTATATGTATCTTATATTCTTATGTAGATGTTGCTACTCATTGAATTCTTCCAGCAGATTGTTTGTTGCTCCAGATTTCAGCATCGGCAGTCTCTTGTTTCTCCTTTAGCAGCTTGGAACTGGATATTGAAAGCGTGGAGGGGTGATGTAACCTCAATCTGTAATTATCATCCAAAGCCCACATCATTTATGGTGAGGAAGAAAGCCCTTAATTCCGAGTGGAGTCATTGGGACACCATCATGACAGTGTTTTTTTAGCAGGCTTTCTTATTTTTACGTTGCCGAGTCGCTAGCTCGATGTTCAACCCAGCACGGATGGAAAGCCTGCAAGGGAGCTGGCTAGATTCGAACTCGGGAGCCTTTGCTCTGAGGTCCGGCGCTGATGCCACTGTGCCACCAGCCGGCGAATTTATGGTGAGGAGTATAGAAGAAATGCTAAAGCACTGAAACACTGCAGCAGGCTAGGATGTGGTTCATCAACACAGAGCAATTAGGGATTGAGGGTAAATCCTGATCCTAACAGTGACACTCACATCACACCAGGGAACTGAGAAAAAAATGAAGTAAGTGGAACCTAAAGCAGTGAGATAGCTCATTTGGCCCAACCAGTCTTGATGGTGCATCCATTCCTCAAGTTCTTCCCAAACTTTAATTATCTCTCCCCATCATGATCCCAATTCCATTCTTTTTCATGCATACACCATTATTCATTAAACCGATCAATACTGCTTGCTTCAGCATTTTACACCGCAATGACTTTCACAATCATATCTGGGTGAAGAAACATGTTAAATTCTTTATTTCATCTGGTGGTAGCTAGATTTTCTTGTGACTTATTAATAACTCCTGAAGAATCTGGACAGGTACCACTGACAATGATTTCAAATGACCCACTGTAAGAACTTTGAAGCCAATATCACCAAAATAATGCTCAGGCTTTAGCTCTGCTGAACTGGAGATTGAGTGTGGAGGTCAGAGTTTCGTCTCTTAATTAAACGCTCTACACTCAGCTCATCCGTGGACAGAGAACCCATAGTGATCAGAAGAAATGTCACAAGGACCTGCTGAATGAGGTAGAACAATTGGTCCTCAAAGCTGAAGAGAGAGGAAGGTAACGTGCAAACCACCCCTGCTAATAGGCAGGTGACCTGTGAGGAAACGTCTAGACCTTCTGCAGCTGCGTTAATGGTTCCGGAATCGGTCTCCTGAGTCACCTCTGAAGCCATAAGTAAATCTGCGGTAAAGATCATCTTTGAATTGAAGAGCTTCCGATGACAACTTTCTTAAATTTACGGCCCTTCAATCTTGGATTCAAACTCTAATGGAAATAGTTTCTGCACATTTATCCTATCAAAACCATTTATAATTTTTATGACCTCAGTCTACCTTTTCAGGGAAAATAGTTCGTATTTGATTAGCCTTCTTGCTGGTCCAATCATATTAACTGCAGTAACATCCTTGCAGATATTTCTATTCTATTTACTGTTGCAAATTTTTTTTTCTGTTGCCTAGACAGCATATTCACAAAAAATTTCCAGATCTGGTTTAACCAAAGCACAAAATATATTTTATCTTCCTGCATTCGTATTCTATTTAACTGTAAATAAATTCCAGTGCTTTTTTTGTAGTCCTATGCCTTGTGGTGCTAGTTTTATTAATTGTTATTTCAATTCCCTTTGTTCTTAACCACTTAGTTTCTTATTTCCAATACATTGGTGGCTTCTCTATTCTGCCTGTTACAGTATACAACCTCATAGTTTTCTATGTTGATTTTCATTTGACGGTTATTATCTCACTCTGCAAGTCAATTCATGGAGTTTGGGATAATGCCTCCATGTTTACTGCAAACGTAATATCGTCTCTACTTTTCAACATCACATTGCCAAATTATTAATGTCTAAAGAAAACAACTTAAACCCAATTGTTTCTATTTGTCAGAGAATGGGAGATTGTTGTAAAGCTGTGTTCTGAATCAAAGTCCGATTCCTGGAACTTGAACACAGAAATACAGGTGGAGGGTCCCATCCCATGCTGATGGGAGTGCTGCTCCACTGCAGCTCTTCATCTTGGGATGAAATGTTAAACCAGGGAATACACATCAAAGTTGCTGGTGAACGCAGCAGGCCAGGCAGCATCTGTAGGAAGAGGTGCAGTCGACGTTTCAGGCCGGGACCTTCGTCGTCCTGATGAAGGGTCTCGGCCTGAAACGTCGACTGCACCTCTTCCTACAGATGCTCCCTGGCCTGCTGCGTTCACCAGCAACTTTGATGTGTGTTGCTTGAATTTCCAGCATCTGCAGAACTCCTGTTGTTTGTGTTAAACCAGGGACCCTATTTTGAAAAAAAAAACACAATTGAGTTTTCTCTCATATCTTTTCTCACTGATTCTTTTGAGAGGGCCGCTGGGAGTCAACAACCTGGTTCTGAAATCACTGGAGGCTTGATTATATATAGATGCACATTTTCTTCACTGAGAGAGAGGAGTTGGTGAGCCTGCTAATATGATTTGCTCAAACAACAATCAGAATCAGCTTCAGGTTTAACATCAGAATTGTGAAATTTGTTGTTATGTAGCAGCAGTACATTGCAAAAAGCCTGATTACCCAGACAGTCCCAATGCTGATTATGTGAGCTGGCTGTGCACATAGCAACATTCCTGCATTACAACAGTGATGTTTCATATTCCAGCATTTGTCGTCTCTTGTGTCACTATCCGATAATACTTCAAAGGGATGTGAGAGATAATGAGACACACTTTCCTTTAATCCCCAACCCTTCCTCAGCCTTCACTTGGTTAATAATTTTTCGGCTCCCTTTGCACACTGACTGCTTACTTTCCACAGTTTAATTTTCATCCTGAGTCACTTCCGTGCGCTTCATCCTTACTTCAGCACCATCTGTAAAACTTGCTTAAAGCACGTATCCTTCTTTGTGAATTGATTGCTAAACCTGAGCGATCTAACGGAATTAAAATATAGTAAAACATACTATAAAATAACCACTAATTCTGACAAAATATATTTTTTAATATTCTAATAAAATGGTCAACTGTTTTATTTATTTGTTTAAAGGACAGGGATGGCTGTAGCATTTTATTCTTCATCCCTTGAACAGGGGCAATTAAGAATCAGCCATATTGTTGAGTTTACCTCAGCTCAACACTTGATAATAATGCTAGAATTCCTTACCTAAGAGACATTACTGAAGCAGATGGATTGTTACAGCAAACTGAAAAGATCCTGGTCGGCATTTACTGATTCTAGCTTTGTAGTTCAAATTCAAGTAAGCACTTGAATTTAATTTTTCAGCTGCTACGGTGGGATTTGAACTCACATCACTGGATAAATAATTCAGAAACCTGAGAACTTTGCTTCCATATCCTCACAGCTAAATAAAGGCAAAGACAATATACGAATTTAAAGTTAGAAATCTTTAACTGTACACAAGTTTTATTTTTGGGAAAAACAAAAGTTGACCTTGAATCCATTCCATCAAAAGTCACAATTAATGTACACATGAGAACGATGAAAAGCCAAGTAAGGAGGATGGGTGAACAGTAGGAAGTACAAGGGAGCTGCCACAAAACAATGCTACCTCTCCTTGAGACTGGGTGTACAGAAGCACTTCTTGTTTCTGCCTTAATGCATCTGAGCTCTTCATGTACACCTGATGGATGTTTTTCGCCAATGTTGTAAGCAGTGACTATGAGCCTTTTACGAGGAATTGGACTCTGTCCAACTTTCTGGAATGAGAACAGTGTTGATAGTTTTCAGAGGCCAAAATGACTGCTTAAAATGGGTCATTAGCTTCCACAATGCAGAGGCACTGTTTCTAAGTGTGGAGCACCAGAGACTCTTTTGAAAGGGGGAAAGCAGGGTTGTGAATTGTCACCAAATGTCCCTTTCTACGATTGCAATTCTGCAAAACATCTTCCAGTTTCCACATCTGGAGTTGTGAAATAAAAGTTAATAACTAAGTGGCTTTCATCAGTCTCGTAATATATGTAAATATTTATTAAATAAAAGGCAATTGCGGAGAAAAATACCAGCAATGAGTGATTAGATTTCCTGTTATATCCAACCATACAGGCAAAAAACATTGCATTGGCAAAGTACATTCAGAATTGTGACTATGCTTTTTTTTTTAACTTCCTTTCTTCCTTCATTCCCGCTCCTTACCTCTTCATATTGATTTCCCACTCCCATCATCACTTGGCCTTTCTTTCTGTCTCCTATCCCTTCATTCAGTCACCCCCTCCCTTATATTTTCTTTCCCTTTTTTCACCACCTTCCATTTCAGTCCCTCACTTAAACCCTCTTGGGGACTTCTTTTTCTCAGCTCACATTTTACTTCACCTCTCTTTTCCCGAGAAGATACTAAAAATGGTTAAGGCATAGTTTTGAAGGTTCTGGCTCTGACATTCACCATCCTGAAGTGATTTGAGAGGCTGTTCATATCACACATTAACTCCAGCCTCCTAGACAGCTTTGTTCAACAAAACAGGTCTACAGCAGGTGCCTTCTCCCTGGCCCTACACTCATGTCTGGAACATCTGGACAGTAAAGACTATTGTTTATTGACTATATCTCCACCTTTAAGACTACAATTCCAAGCAAACTCATCTCCAAACTTCTAGACCTGAGAGTCAGCACCTCCTTTTGTGATTAAAATAGGTAGTGCAAAAGAACAGAAATAAAAAAGTAGTGAGGTAGTGTTCATGGGTTCAATGTTCATTCAGAAATCAGATGGCAGAGGGGAAGCTGTTCCTGAATCACTGAGTGTGTGCCTTCAGGCCTCTGTACCTCCATCCCAATGGTAACAATGTGAAGAGGGCATGTCCTGTGTGGTGGGGATCATTAATGATGGACGCTGCCTTCCTAAGGCGCCGTTCCTTGAAGATGTCTTGGATATTATGGAGGCTAGTACCCATGGTGGAGTTGACTAATTTTACAAGTTTCTGCAACTTATTTTGATCTTGTGCAGTAGCCACTACTGCCCCCCCCGCACCCCCCCCCCCCCATACCAGATGGTGATGCAACCAGTCAGAATGCTCTCCACGGTACATTAGTAGAAATTTTCAAGAGTTCTAGTTGACAAACCAAATCTCCTCAAACTCTAATGAAATGTAGCCTCTACCTTGTCTTCATTATAGCTGCATCAATATGTTGAGTCCAGTTTAGGTCCTCAGAGATATTGACACCCAGGAACTTGAAATTACTCACTCTCTCCACTTCTGATCCCTGTATGAGGATTGGTTTATGTTTCCTTGTCTTACCCCTCCTGAAGTCTACAATCAGCTGATTGGTCTTAATGCTGCTGAGTGCAAGGCTATTGCTGAGACACCACTCAGCTAACAGGTATATCTCACTCTTGTAAATTCCTTCATCACTATTTGAAATTCTGCCAACAATGGTTGTATCATCAGCAAATTTATAGAAGACATTGGAGCTGTGCCTAGCCACATAGTCATGTGTGTAGAAAGAGTAGAGCAGTGGGCTAGGCAAACATCCTGGTGGAACACCAGTATTGATTGTCAGCGAGGCAGAGATGTTATCTCCAATCTGCACAGATTGTGGGTTTCCATTTAGGAAGTTGAGGATCCAGTTGCAGAAGGAGGTACGGAGGCCTAGGTTCTGTAGGCTTTTGATTCGTAAGGACAGGTAACATCACCTTTGCCATGATTATCCTCAATACTTGTGCCCCACAAGGCTGCTTCCACAACCCGGTCTACTCCTTATACACTTCTGACTGCATGGCCAGATTCTACTTTAGCACAATCTACAAATTTGCAAATGATGTTACTGTAGTGGACTCAAATAACGATGGGTCTGGGTAAATAAAGGAGATAGAGAGTCTAGTGACATGATATCATGACAACAACCTTTCCCTCAATGTCGGCAAAACAAAAGTCCTGGTCATTTCTTTCAGGAAGCGTGGGTGGGGAGTGTTTGTGGCACACGTTCTTGTTTACATCAACAGTATTGAAGTTGAGAGGGTTGAGAGCTTCAAGTTCCAAGGAATGAATAATCCCTCCTATTCCAACTAATTGACACCACAGCCAACAAAGCTCACCAGCGCCTCTACTACCTTAGGAGAGAAATTTGGTATATCCCCTTTAGGCCTCACTAATTTTTATCAATGTACCAAAGAAAGGATCCTATTCAAATACATAAGAGCTTGGTATGGCAACTGTTCTGCCCAAAGCTGTAAGGAATCACAGAGAGCTCAGCACATCACAGAAACCAGCCTCCAGTCTACAGACTCAGTGTGTACTCTTGCTGCCTCAGTAAAGCAGTCAGCATGATCAAGGACCCCACCCAACTGACCCTGCTCACTTCCTACACCTTCCATTGGGCAGAAGATTAAAAAAAGTCTGAAAACATGGACCATCAGGCGCAAGATAGCTCCTGTCCTGCTGTTATAAGACTATTGAAGGGTTCCCCAGAATATAAGGTGGACACTTGACCTCACAATCTACCTTGTTATGACCTTGCACATTATTAACTACCTGGGGTGTATGGGGTGTCAGGGAGGGGTAGCACCTCTGGTGGGGGAACATGTCGCGTCCTTTTCAAGGTGGTTAGTCCACCTTTGGTCCCCAACCGGCACTCAGCTATCACCTGTGGCACCCCGTAGCTGTTTGCATGTGACAGCGGCCACACCCCAGGCAATGGCTTCGACAAGCCGGCTAAACCAGGTGAGGGTAGCCGACAGGTCTCAAACCCTCGGTGAGATAGGGAGTTGTCTATCCCAGCATGTGAAGACAGACTCCGGCGGATTGAGCGGACGAGACCAATGGAAGGTCCAACGGTCAAGAAGGCGGTCTCCACAAGCGTCGTGGAACGTTTAGAGCAGGACAAGACACAGAAGACGTCCTGGTCATTCACTGCGCCTAGTCCCATCTCCAGCCGTCTCGACTCTGTCTTGCCACTGGATCCAGATGGGAATTGGGAAGAGAGAGCGAGGCTGACGCTGTGCAACACTCCCTCACTTAAATCCAAATCACGCGCTAGTCTCAACGCTATTATGATGGTGTCGAGGTCGTCATCGACATCGACGATGGACGAACGCAATTATCTACCTGCACTTCAATTCTGCATTCTGTTATTGTTTCCCTTGTACTACCTTTATGTAATGAATTGATCTGTAGGTACAGTACGCAAGATAAGTTTTTCACTGTACCTCAGTACATGTGGCAGTAATAAACCAATTTACACCATGCCTCCTCATACAAGTATTCATATATAATCCATATGACTGTTGCCTGTCTACTCTGTTTATTCCCAGAAGTGATCACTGCACAACACTAATTGGAAACATAATTCATAAGACCATAAGACATAAGAGCAGAATTAGGTCATTCAGCCTATCAAGAATGCTCAACTATTCAATCATGGCTGATTTCCTTTCATTCTCAATCCCATTCTCCTGCCTTCACTCCATCACTTCTGATGGCCTTATTAATCAAGAACCTATCAACTTCCACTTTAAATGATTTGGCCTCCACAGCCATCAGTGGCAATAAATTCCACAGTTTCACCACCTCTGGCTCAAGAAAATCCTCTTCATCTCTGTTCTAAAGGGATGTCCATATATCCTGAGGCTGTTCCCTCTGATCCTACACTCTCCCATTATTGGAAACATCATCTCCATGTCTAGTCTAGCTAGGCTTGCTAATATTAAGTAGATTTCAATGAGAATCCACCCCCATCCAATCCCCAATTCTTCTAAACTCTGTCAAGTACAAGGCCCAAAGCCTTCAAATGCCCCTCATACATCAACTCTTCCATTTCTGGAAGCATTCTCATAAACCTCCTCTGGACTCTCATCAGTGCCAGCACATCCCCTCTTAGGTAAGGGGCCCAGAATTACTGAAAATACTCACAGCATGGTTTGACAAATGCCTTATAAAGCCTCAGCATTACATTCTTGCTTTTATATTCTACTCCTCTTGAAGTGAATGCTAGCATTATATTTACCTTCCTTACTACTGACTCAGCTTGCAAGTTAACCTTTAGGGGATGCTACATTAGGACCCCCAAAAGTCATTTTGCTGATAGTGGGTGTTACCTTTTTCCTACATTGCACTTCAGAAAGTATTTAATTGACTGTTAACAGCTTTGAGACATCCTGAGGTCATCAAAGGCTCTATATAAATGCTTTTCTTTCTTCTTTCCTATTATTTTGGCAAAATGCCCAAAGCTTTATAACATATTAGAATGGTGGGCAGGATTCTACGTGACTTGCCTGCACATTGTGCTGTTGGAATGTCAGGTGCCTTCATGTTACCACTCAAGGAAGTTGTCAAGATAAAATTGCAAAAACAGCCTACCTCCTTTCTGAGCAGACAGGGACCATTTTGCTGAAGTTTGGACAGCTTCCAGTTATAAACAATTTAAAATCAGTGTTAGTATTACATACAGTCTAAATATTTACAGACGTGTCGATTTTTTCATTAAATATCTTTTGAAAAGTGCTTCAGCTTTAATTAACATTTCTGTGGTTCAATCACATTTGTAGAGAGATGTTAGCTGCTTGCCACTGAATGTCAGTGAATAGGGCCCTTGTGCATTGTAAAGTCCCACTGCTTGATTTCTGTGTTTATGTAGGAAATAGACATGTATGGCAAGTCAGGGGAAAAGAGAGAACATGTACTGTATCTTTCCACCTGAGCACAGGATGTATAAAGTTCATAATTACTTAAAGATACAAACCACCAATATATTTATTTACTTTGATTTCTCATGAACAGTGTTGGTAGAAATTCAACTTCCATATATTAAACTTGTTTTATAAATTTTATACGTTTGTACATTGAAATAAATATAAGCTATGAGTTCTAATTCTGGAGTTCTAATTAATTACAGATAATTTCACAGAACAGTCTCCAAAGGTAGGATCATTTCGTTTAAGGCACACTGACAACTATTTCCATAACCTCAGGGATGGGCAGAGGAACTTAAATTTGCCAGTGTTAGAAAAATCACTTTCATACATTGTTAATATCATAGAGCCAACATATGCACACACCTCGTTACTGTCATGGAGCCATCTTCTGCATCTGCGTTGCTAATGTTATATAGCAAATCAACACAATTGTGCTTAATCTCATTATTTTTTCAGATGATTACTGAGGGGCCAGGAAACCTGCATACCTCCCTCCCTCCATGTAAATCCTCTTTGTATTTGCTCATTCATCATTTTCCATTATGGAAAATGTTTACATTTGTTCTCATTTGGTCCGATCAGATAACAGCAAAAAATTGTTGCACAATAAATCTCTTAAATGTGATATTTCAGTCCAGCTGCATTCTGTCTCTTCACAAATACACTGTAAAAGTAACTCACTTTTTTTCCCTCTTAGATAACAGAAAATACTGGAAATCCTCAACAGGTCATTCAATAATTGTTAAGAGAGAAGGCTTAACTGTGGATTCTGCTGAAGAACCTACACCCAAAACCTCTCATCCCTCAAACAGGGTGAATGACTGCTGCATATTTTCTGAGTTTATTTGAGATTTTCAATTTACATTTATTTATCCTTTCTGTGTTTGAAGGGACCTTGAGATTGTGAGTCAAATTAAATTGCAAATGGACCGTTTGCTACAATTTCAATAACATTTATCTTGCTCTTTCAGCAAGCAGCATAATGTCTGTTTCCAGTTAACATCAGCAGATTTAACAACTATTATCTCTATCAGAGTTCCAGATTAACTGACCTTCACTGATTATATAGAGCTATACGTTACCATTGTTGTTATGAGCCACTGCTGATTATTACTGAGATGGTTTAATGGAAAATAGGATAGACATCATTATTGCATCCATAAGGATTTAATTTGAAAAAATACTCCAGCTTTGTACAATTTGAGATTCTGTTGCGACAAGAGGCATGGATGAACATCACATAATCACAAACTTCCCAAGTTCTCATACATGGTAGTTAAGGGAAACCTTAGATTCTCAGACAGATTCATTCCTCATACACATTGCAAATCTCAATACACATTTTGTGATAACATTTCTTTATCTGCTCAGAATGGGAAGTAATCCAATTCAGAAGCTTCCCTGGTAAATATTTTACATGGGGCTGATAAGGCTCTGTGGAGTTCAGCAAACAGGGAGTTCCTTATGATTTCAGCAGCCTTTCATGGCATGTTTACAGTGCACAAAAAAGCAGAATACTGCAGATACAGGAAATCTGCAATAAAAACAAAATTAGCTCCTGTTTTTATTTGCGTATGATAAATATTAGTTCTGGTAAAACACTGTGAATAAGTAAGAATCTTTATGATCAGAACTACTTTGATTCAACTTTCATAAGGACTCGAATGCACTTTTCAATTATCAATCAAAAGCCGGCAGATAAGCTGTACCATGTAAAAAGGAACTCAAGAAAACTAAATTTACCCCAACTTAAGTAACAAGGTAGGGCTGGTCTACTGCGTCATTTAAACTGGTCCATACGATATAACTCCCTGTTGGTAATAGAGGATTCCGTCAACTGAATACGGTTTCAATAGAATTTGTAAACTAAGAAATCAAGAGGCTTACAAATAAGGCTGAACATTTAGCACTCCTACGCAATACCTCCCAGCAGGTCGGTAACTGTTTAAGACTTACAATATGCAGGAAACACAGCATTGTTCAGAAAGGAGAAAAGGTAATTGACCAGAGGAGGTCAAACTGCAGCTTGTCAAAGTTTAAAAGCAATTCATTATTTTCAAGTGCACTCCTTTTTGCGGCCAATAACACCTCATTGCTTTGCACAAATATTGCAAAATAATAATTAGTTGAAACTTCTTTACAGTCTTAAATATGAGAAAGCTCATTATTTCTGAAGGGCTCAATCATTGCAACATTCCAAACAACACAAAATGAACCAGCCCTCCTGCTATCTGTTGCCCTGTATTTGTCTCATTTATTCTTTACCTTTCTGAAACTAACTGAATTAAGTAAAAGCAGGCAGCTGCAATTACATTCTAATGATCGTATCTAAAAGAGGAATCATTATTACTCTGAGCAACAAAATGATTTTAACTGCAGTTTCACCTATTTGAAATATACTTCTCAGCTGTAGAGTTAATAACTCAGACAAACTGATTCCTTCTAGAAGTGTAACCCCTTCCTGTTGCCATTATACCTTATTACAAATAAAACAGTAATTGCATGGAGTTATAACAGTTCAGTAATTGTATAGTTTATCTCACCACTTACCTCTCTCATAAAACTGAAATTTGGAGGTAGTGACACACAAGGTTTAAAACAAATTAGCAAAGTTTCCAACAGCACAGCAAGGGAAATTCCAGCAGTAGCCTTCATTCTTACAGTCATAATACACTTTATCTTACTGATTTGCATTGGCAGTTGCAACCATCAAGGAAGCAAGATCTCTGTTTGTTAGGAAAAGCTGAGGGGGACTGCAGCAGAAAGCCTGTGCAATATAAATGATGCCAATTTTAGATGCCTGTAGGCTTTTAACACTGCGGTAGTGGGAGGAACGGTAATATCAGCTTCTAAAAACTGGAAGGTAACCTTCCCACCCCCTTGCGTAGAGACACACCTCCCACAGTTTTTAACTATCCCAGTAGAAACACCTAGTCCACTTTCCAAAACAACAAAGTAAAAGAACAGGAATGGATAAAGGGAAACCGTGGGCAATTAATTCCCTTCAAAACCACTGGGTTTGAAGCAGATGACTTTCTCGGGTCATATTTCATTTGCTTTGCTAGAATGTAAAATAGAATGTAGCCACAATGCAACTAGAGAGTCACAATATGTGACGGTACTAAACTGAATCAGCTTTTAATAAATCCCAGCATTCGTCACAGGACAGAATTATGTTCTGATGATTTTACTAAAAGAAAAAGATATCACTAAAAATATTTATTGAGCTTCATTAACACTGCACAAACATTGGGAAAAGAAAAGAATGATGTAAAGAAACTGTTTTACAATGTTGAATTGATTTATCAATCAGTTCACTAGTGCCAGTTCCAAAAGGTGAAAATTTACAATGTTCTCATTTCAGTGCAAAGACATTATCAGGTGAAGTAAGGAGAAAAGGATAGAACTAATATGGTTCGGCTAAACTTCTTCATTAAAATCGACCCGTTCTGATGAGAGGTTAGACCCGGTATGTACTCTCTCCAGATGGTGACAGACTCTGCCGAGTGCTTCCAGCAGTTTTAGTTTTCATTTTAAATTAAACCAACATTCCGTTTCTTTCAGAGGAATGTAGCAGAAGTTCCAAAAGGATTAATAATTTAGATCAGTAAAAAAGGCAATAATAGCAATGTTAACTAATAAAAGTGGGACTTTAAGTGAGATTCAATTATGATCTGTAGGAATGAAAGCAGCAATAAAAATAGGGCATTTAATCTCAGATCTGAGATCACATCAGTTGCTCGTAAAACTGATTTTACTATGCAACTGTAGAAAGATCACTGGCAAATGATTGTTCCAGATTACATCTGATATGAAGAAGGAAAGAAGTTGATGTACTAATGCATTCTATTCAGAAAGTGATGACCAAAGCAAAGCTTTGCCGTATGAGTATCGCACTGTGCCAAGAATACATTTATTTAGCAAACAGAGCAGCCTAACTTGTAATATTTATGTGTTTTTTTTATCACAGGCAAAATAAGACAGACAGGACCCCAAGATGTGCCATAGCACCTAAACAAAAACAGTACCTTATAGTGAAGGGATCACAATAGTGTAATAGTGAAACGTCATTACAGATTGGGGCATTGGAGTATGGAGCTCAATTCTGGTGTCCTTTGTAAGTAAGTTTTGTATGTTCCTTCCTGTGTGCGCCTGAGCTTCCTCTGGGTGCTCTGCTTTCCTCCCACAGTCCAAAGATGCAACAGTTAGTAGGTTAATTGGTCATTGTAAACTGTCCCGTGATTGGGCTAGGATTGAATCAGTGGGTTGTCAGATGGTGCGGTTTGAAGGGCCAGAGGGGCCTATTCTGCAATGTATCTCTAAATAAAAGAAAAATACATTTCTGTCCATGATGCTACTAGACAGTACCGGTTGGTCTATCATCAGATTCCCATAAGGAGGTACAATGTAAGGATGTTATTTAACTGTACGCTGTAGTGCCTATTTTAGAATTCCAAAATGGTGTAAGCACGTGCATGCTGATCTCTCTGCATGCTATTTTGGAGATTTTGTTTGTGGCAAGTGCTTTATCTGAACGTTCGTAGCAGACTAGTTATAATGATATTTGGTTTGAACTGCTGATTTGACTCTTGGCCTGCTACTTTAGAGATTAATCCTCTAGCTAACAGATTTTATAATGGTCATGTGTCATATGGCTAAATGCAAGTTCAGCAGCCAACCATCAAGAGAGCTATTTAAAGAGACCACCTCTAGGTCTGGTTAGTTGATTTCTTTTGGCTGTTACTTTGATACCACAAGTATTTTGTTTTCATTTTTCTGCAGTTATTTCAAGTTACTAAAGTAACTTCAAGTGGGGTGGTGGGTCCTGACCTGCACGATTCAGATGCTCACTCACATGGTACACAGGTAGACCTTAGGAATGTAGCATAACCAGCTGAATGAGTAGCGAACAGATATATTAGGATGAGATGCTACAAGTGACAATAGGAAGGGAGCAATGGTTCTTAGCAGCAGACCATGTCATCCTAGTATGTTCAGGAAACAACAATCTGACTGAACCTCAATGAAAAGGAGATGCAATTCCAAAGGGACTTATTTGTAAAATCTGCCCTTCAGTAACAACTGTATCATCAGTGTGGGCCAAATACTCGTCATATAGCCGTAAAGCAATTCATCATGCATACAGGCCTTTCAGCCCACTGTGTGCATGTCAGCCATGGTGCCCACCTAACCAGTCCCAATTTCGTGCATTTTTCCTACATCCCTCTCAGCCCCCAACTCCTGTACCTGTCCAAAAACTTCTTAAGCAACACTGTTGTACCTGCTTCAACAAGCTCTCCATGAAAAAGTTGTTCCTCAGGCCCCTCTTAAAGTAAACCCCCTCACCCTAAATACAGTATATTCTCCTGAGATTTGACCTCCCTCTCCCTGGCAAA
Source organism: Mobula birostris (assembly GCF_030028105.1). Classification (NCBI taxonomy): domain Eukaryota; kingdom Metazoa; phylum Chordata; class Chondrichthyes; order Myliobatiformes; family Myliobatidae; genus Mobula; species Mobula birostris. Next base: position 158,089,335 of record NC_092373.1, read on the forward strand.
AAGACTGTCACCTTATCAATGCTGCTCGTAATATTAAACATCTTAGATGGTTTCTCCTCATTCTCCTATATTTGTTATTAAGGCCTAGCCTGGTCAACCTCTCCCTATAACTCAGGCTCTCTAATCCTGGCTATATCCTAATAAATCTTTTCTGCATTCTTTCCAGTGTAACTACATCTTTCCAATAACAGGGTGATCAAAACTGTAACAATATCTAAGTGCGACACTATACCAGACATCCCACCCTGCAAAAACTCATTTCAGGGAGGTAGCACCATCAATTTGCGGGAGACTCCCGGAACTTCCGGGAGAGGTGGGATGTCTGCAATAGAATAGCTCCTTAGCAGCTAGCTAGCTAGTTTAAATAACATTAGCTATGCTAATGAATGAATGACACCTGTTAAACTCACCTCAACATGTCTTTTACAGTCTTAACCCACATGGGCAATAGAAAAGTCACTGTTGCAAACAGTGCAGCGAGCAACACTGTCGTTATTTTTGACCCCTATTAGGCAGGGGTACACTTTAGGGTAGTCTGGGGTGACATACGTTTTATATTTTTTTTGGAACATTCTGCCATGGCGCTCTCTCTCTCGCTCGCACTCTGTCTCTCGTGGTCGCTCTCGTGCTCACTCTCTCGCCCGCGCTCTCGCTCTCTCTCATGCTCTCTCTTGCTCTCCCTCTCTCGCTCTCAAAAAAATTGATTTCTGGGATATTGTATATAATTTGCGGGCATCAGGGAGCCACTATTAATATGCGGGAGACACACGGAACTTCCGGGAGAGGTGGGATGTCTGCTATACTGTCAACTGGAAACCCTGTGTGCTCTTGTTTCCTCTCACATCCCAGACATGTGCTGGTAGGTTAACTTGCAATTGTATAAGAATCCAAGGGAAGTTGATGGACATGTGTGAGAGAAAATACACTGGAAACATACAGGGAAGTAGGGAGATGGAGAATGAGACTACTTCTCTGGAAGTTAAGACCTAATTTGATGAACGGCCTCCTTTTTTTTAAATTTCAAAATATACTTTATTCAAAAATAAATATATACAATAAACCATTCAATAACTTTTCATCCTTTACATACGTTTCCATTTCTCAGTACACATCAGTATTTATAGCCACCCACGTGGCACTCCAGTAGTTCAGCTTAGCATATCATTGTTGAGGGGTATACTCCCCGCCCACCGACCCCTCCCACTCCCACGGGTGGAGAAACCTATACTGTGGTCCTTCCCCACCGGGCCCTTGCGGTGGATGCATCAAGTTTCAGTGCGTCCCTCAGCACGTACTCCTGCAGCTGAGAATGTGCCAGTCGGCAGCATTCTCCCACAGACATCTCCATGTGCTGGTAGATCATCAAGTTTCGGGCCGACCAAAGAGCGTCTTTCACCGAGCTGATGATCTGCCAGCAGCACCGGATGTTTGTCTCCGTGTGCGTCCCCGGGAACAGCCCATAGATCAGAGAGTCCTCTATTACGCAGCTGCTGGGGATAAAACGTGACACTAGCCCGTCCATCCTCCTTCACACCCTCTTTGCGAACTGGCAGTGTGCGAAGAGGTGGGTCACAGACTCCTCCTCACTGCAGTCCTCGCGTGGGCAGTGGGGTGCGGAGACGACGTTCCGGGCGTACAGGAGGGATCTGACTGGGAGGGCCCCTCTCACCGCCAGCCAGGCGAGGTCTTGGTGCCTGTTGGTGAGATCTGGCGATGAGGCATTTTGCCAGATGAACTGGACAGTCTGCTCAGGGAACCACGCCACTGTGTCCATCACGTCCTTCTCCTGCAGTGCCTGCAGGACACTACGTGCCGACCACTGCCTGATGGCCCTGTGGTCAAAGGCGTTCTCCTGGAAGAACTTTGCTACGTAGGACAGGTATGCCGGCAACGACCAGCTGACTGGGGCGTTGCGCGGGAGTGGGGCCAGACCCATCCTTCGTAGCCAGGGCGACAGGTAGAACCTGGGCACATAGTGGTACTTGGTGCCCACATACCTGGGTTCTACACACAACCTGATGCAGCCACATACGAAGCTGGCCATCAGGGTGAGGGCGACATTGGGGACGTTCTTGCCCCCGTTGTCCAGGGACTTGTGCATGACGGTCCATCTCACCCGCTCCATCTTGGATCCCCAGACGAATCTGAAGACAGCCTGGGTGATTTGCGAGCTGTAGGAGCGGGGGACGGGCCAGACCTGCGCCAAGTACAGCAGCCCTGAGAGCACCTCACACCTGATGACCAGGTTCTTGCCCGTTATCGACAGGGAGCACCCTCCCCACAGTCCCAGTTTCTGTTTCACCTTGGCAGTCCGCTCCTGCCAGTTCTTGTTGCACGCCTCAGCCCCTCCGAACCAGATCCCCAACACCTTCACGTGGTCAGACCTGATGGTGAAGGGTTCGCTGGATCGGTCGGGCCAGTTGCCGAAGAGCATGGCTTCGCTCTTCGTGCGGTTGACCCTGGCCCCCGACGCTAGCTCGAACTGTTCGCAGATGCTGATCAACCTGCGAACTGACCTCGGATCAGAGCAGAAGACGGTGACGTCGTCCATGTACAGGGAGGTTTTCACTTGGGTCTCTCCACTGCCTGGCAGCGTCACCCCTCTTATGCCCTCATCCCTCCTGATGGCCTCGGCAAAGGGTTCTATGCAGCAGACAAACAAGACAGGGGAGAGGGGACAGCCCTGCCTGACTCCAGACCTGATGGGGAAGCTGTCTGTTTCCCACCCGCTGACCTGGACTGCACTACGGATGTCTGTGTAGAGCAGTCTAATCCAATTCCGGATTCCCTCCCCAAATCCCATTTTGGAGAGCATGTCCGCCATGTACGTGTGCGATATCCTGTCGAAGGCTTTCTCCTGGTCCAAGCTGACCAGGCAGGCGTCCACCCTCCTGTCCTGCACGTAGGCGATGGTGTCCCTCAGCAGCGCGAGGCTGTCTGAGATCTTCCTGCCCGGTACAGCACAGGTTTGGTCCGGGTGGATCACCTGTCCCAGAGCAGACTTGACCCTGTTGGCGATAGCCTTGGACAGGATCTTGTAATCCACATTCAGGAGAGAGATGGGTCTCCTATTTCTAATGTCCTCCCTTTCCCCCTTCTGCTTGTAGATGAGGGTGATGATGCCCTTCCTCATGGACTCAGACATACTGCCGGCCAGAAGCATAGCGTTGTACACTTCCAGCAGGTCTGGGTCCATCCAGTTCCACAGAGTCGAGTACAACTCAGCCGGTAAGCCGTCGCTTCCGGGAGTCTTACCCGACCCAAAGGAACGGATGGAGCCTGTCAGCTCGTCCAGGGTCAGTGGCTGATCCAGACTCTCCCGCTTGCCGTCGTCTAAGACCTACGTGATAGACGACAGGAAGTTGCGGGAGGCTGTGGATTCTGTGGCCTTTTCGTCATACAGACCGGCATAGAAGGACTTGCAGATCCTCAGTATGTCGGTCTGCGAGGACGCGACTGAGCCATCCTCTTCCTTAAGATTGTGGATCACAGAGCTCCCCCTGTGCACCTTTTGGAAGAAGAAGCGTGAGCACGTTTCGTCCTGCTCCACGGTTTGGACCCTTGATCGGAAGATGATCTTGGAGGATTCAGCAGCGAGGTGCTGGGCTTGCCAGCCCTGGCCTCCTTTGTGTCATTATAAAGTATGTGTTAGTCTCCTTTCAGACGAGAGGAGGAGCTCTTTGCACTGTGTCACATTTTGCTATCCACTAATGTGTCAGAAGGACATTCAGACACTCCATTAAAAGACATTTCTTTCTCAGAGCAGTTTGGTTTTAGAAAGCCTGCCAACACTTGGTTCAGCTATAATGCATGTCTACATTAAGATCTGCAGACTAAGCATCTGGCTTTAAGTGCAGCCAGCTACCATTGGCTCCCTATTATTGCTTCTACCCAATCAAAGGTAAAGGAAGCATTAGCTTGGTATAGAGGTATTTAAATAAACTTATTTTGGGAGATAATGAATTTAAATTCTATTGCACTCTTAAATATAACTCCCAGGTGTTAAAAGTCCCAAAACTACATCTCAGAACCAAACTTTAAGAAACAAGTTACAAATTCAATTAATTCCTTCCAGCCTTTTTTACTGTAACTGAGGGGCAGGTTACTGACATTTTAAATATGATCTCTCCAGGTTACAAGTGTTTCTACTTCTTCTCCTTTCATGGCCAGTGCAGTAGATGAGCTTGTCATCACTTCTCCAACAATATTGTGTTTGGAATAAAAATACAATTCTTTACAAGGGCTGCGTGTTTAGGGGGCTTGTCACTCACTGTAGTGTCAGGTTGATTAATGCTCTCCTGTGCATTTTACAGGTGATCAGTAAATGTGCAAAAATAACACGATGTAACATTGAAAAATCAGGTCCTTCAATGGTGGCGATATACTCGACGACTTTGAAAGAAAATAAGAAACTGCAGCTTTAAAAATCAAGACAATTATTAAAGACTGAACTTGTGTACTTTACCTTAAACTTTATGCTTTTACATACTTTAAATCATCATGCAATACGAGCAAGAGAGAGTACTTCAAGATGAAAGAGGCAGACTGTCCTCAGCCAGTTTAAACTGAGTTGATGCCCATTCAAAGTTTTGTAATGTAGACAGAAAATACACCAGGCACATAAACAAGGATGTAAGAAAATAACTGATGGATAAATTGGAAATTTCTTTTGGGAGAGCCGCTATCCGAGTGAGCGCTTTGTTACTGAAGAGCATTACAAGGAATGGTATATGTGACACTTTTAATGAAGATTTATATTTCTGCTTAACATAACTTATATTGTATCTGCTGGGCACATTCTTGGAATTGCTGCCTGGCATTTCAAAGGCAGAACTGTACTTATGTACAAACTTTATAATTCCCTGTTTTTGCCAGTATTACTAACATCTGGACCAGCCGGTAATTAGAGGTTTTCTTTCTGCTACACTTACCATTCACTACATGGGCACTGTTAAATTATCTTTCTGTATGTCAATTCCCGTTTAGAAATCTGCAGACTACAGCAACTTTATGACAGAGCTCTTTGATTAAATTATGCAGGTTTCCCACATAAGAAGAACTTTGTTTATTCCCAAAATTATTAGCTGTTTTAGTCACTGTCAAAATTTGATTTGTTCCATAACTCATTTGTCACGTGTTCCTAATTTGTGATTTTCCCAAATTCCAATCAGGGATAGGCAGAAATTATGGAATCCTATTTCTTGATAGCAGATCAGCACATGGAATGAAGTCACTGGTAAATGCTTAAAATTTTCCTCACGTGATGAAAATGGCTCTTGCTAGAGAAAGCTCAGGTTTCTCTGAGAAGACTGATTAGCACTGTTCCCAGTTATATTTATTTAGAACCTCATTAGATTTAACAACTGCATTTCACCAAGCAATAAATAAGCCTATAATATTGAATGACAAACGCTAAACATCCCAGACTCTTCATAGCCGAAGAAGATTTAGTGAGTGAGGAAAAACAGTAGCCAATTTGCACAGAGCAAGGTTCCAAAGGCAGCAAACACTAGTGTCAATCAAAGAAATAGTGCTGTCAAGGACATTAGGAGAGCTATCCTTGTCTTTAAATACAGTCAGGACAAATTTTATATTCCTCTGAGCCCAAGTTGCAACCATTATTGTTTCAACCAGAAAGGGTGAGTCAATGAGGCAAAGGAGAGAATAACAGCAAAAACTATGGAAAGCTTCTGGCTTTATTGTGTGGAATGCCTTCTTTGCACTTCGTTCCCTTCACTTCCTTCTTTGTCACTTAGAAGAGACCACAAATCACTGGAGCCTTATACTGTGTCCTACCTGTTAGCTGCCACTTTTGTCTACTTGAAAATGAGTAGCTGGGAGGTATAAATTCTTCAGTATTGCAGTGAGGTGGTTGTGTGATTATGTCTTGGAGGGAGCTTTTACTTTTTTGAATGCTCCAGGGCATATTTTTTAAAAGGCAGTATTATGAACCTGATCATAGTACTTGGGTAACAAAGGTAGGCTGCAAAGGTATAGTTGCAGCATATTTGGGTATTTGGGTGACAGAGAAGGGATTGATAGGAAGAGTGACACTAAAGACAATGAGAAAGTCTCTATCTTCCATGGGTGGGAATGTACCAGACCTTAAAAGATTTTATTGCTGATGTTATGGGTGATGTGACATGGCCAGGTTCTAACGAGCAGAAGAAAGAGCTGGGGCCAAAATTGTGGCAAAATTGAGCTTGAGTACAGTTAGACCCAAGGCCAGAAACTGCTCCTAAAAATGTTACAGTCATTTATTTTGTTAAGTATCAATATCAGCCTCTGCAAGTTTTTCTTGCACTGCAGATGTGGCATCTGTCCAATAGCTAGGATTTTCTCATCATCCATTCTAATGCCTTTACCAGTGAAGATTTCACCAAGAATTGACAGCTCGATGACTTGAAACACATATTTGCCTTTATTAAAGTTTTGGCTTGTCTCTTTCAGTAATTTCAAGTATCTTTTGAAGTATGTCGTCATGTTCCTCTTTGGATGAATCCAACACTATTATGCCAGGCACTGGTGTCAACACCTTCAACTTGTTCATATATAATATGGGTGTTTTTCTATAGCTGAAGCAATGCCAAGGGAAAGCTGTAAGAATCGATACCTCCCATAAGGAATATTGAACTTGCATAACTTGGAACTTGGCTATCCGATAGCAGTCGCTAGAAACATTGGATGCAACTTGCTTGTTAAAATATTATACTTTGGCAACTAGTGCCACAAAATGTTTTCATGAGTTGGAGTCTTGTTGTCCCTTATACATTCTTGGAATACAAGCAATCTCATTCTTTTCTTCAACAATTATTAATTTAACAATCCATAGATTTGCCCCTTCATTCCATCACAATTCAACTTTCAATTATACGTGCAGCAAAAAAAAATTCTGTAGGAATTAATTGCTTTGAACTTGTCAAACAAGTAAGCCCACACTTTCAAGCAAGTTCCTGTATTCACGGTTTGAGTATGAATATTCTTTCATTAAATCATTCTTCATCATCTTGTCTGCTGCAAATAAATTGGATGCCAAAGTTGATTATAATGGTTGGTTAACAAAATAAATATGAAATTAAAAGAGCAGGTTATCGTAACAATGACTAGCAGATTGTTGTAAATATCCTTCAGGAATGATATTCATCATTCATAAATTGTCAGTGTGATGGGATATTTTCCACTTGTCTGTTGATTACAGCTTCAACACTTAAGAGCTTTAACAGCAACCAGGATAAAAGTGCCTGCTCGGCACTTGGCTCATCTACTACTTAGATATCAGTGTTTCCACCACTAAAAAACCTTTAATTAACTTGTGAGGGTCAATACTAAATTCTGTACTTTTGGCATCAGTTCTCCATTTTGGTACAAGGTCTGCTATGCACCTTCAGATTTCCATCTCTCTGCCACTCATTTTAATGCAAATCCTAGCTAAATCTGAAGATATACTGCATCAGCCCACCATGGCTTCAGTTCAGCCTATTTATAAAATGCATTGTAGTCACTTCAACAGCCTCTCTCAAACTTGTGATTTCTACTACAGGCGGTCCTGGCTAATGATAGGATTCCCTTTTTACAGATCTCCATAGATGTTTTTGTCTGTAAATTGGAAAATGAGCAAAACAATCATCCAATATGGTAACAATAACTCTACCACATTGTGATGAATGGCATGAAAGGCACATGGACTGATTTGAAAGAAAGGGTAGATGAAAGTAAAACAATAGATATTGTCTATATGGATCTTATCAAGGCCTCTGACAAGGTCTCTCATGGCAGGCTATATTGATATGATTGAGGAGGAGATGGAGGCTTGGTTTCATTATTGGCTCAGTGGTGGGAAGGAGGGGGTGAAATGGAGGATTTTTTCTCAGACTGGAAGCCTCTGCTTCATGGTGTGCCACAGAGGTCAGTGCTGGGATTTTTTGTTGTTTGTAATTTAATTAAAAGATTTGGATGTGCATGTATGAGGAATGGTTATTAAGTTTGTGGATGACATTAAAATAGGTGGTGTTGTAGATAGTGTAGAAAGTAATGAAAAATTACAGATGGATCTTGATTATTTAGGTAGGTGGGCTGAGGATTGGCAAATGGCTTTGAATTCAATTAAATGTGAGTTATTGCATTTGGGAAATCAAACCAGGGTAGAACTCATATAGTGAATGGTAGGAGTTTAGGGAGAGTTATGGAACAGAGGGACCTAGCAGTGCAAGTGACTACTACTGAAAGTGGCATCAGAAGTAGACAGGGTGGTGAAGAAGACTGTGAAGTAGACAGGGTGGTGAAGTAGACAGAGTGGTGAAGAAGACAGGGTGGTGAAGAAGGCTGTGAAGTAGACAGGGTGGTGAAGTAGACAGTGTGGTGAAGAAGACTGTGAAGTAGACAGAGTGGTGAAGAAGACAGGGTGGTGAAGTAGACAGAGAGGTGAAGAAGACAGGGTGGTGAAGTAGACAGAGTGGTGAAGAAGATTGTGAAGTAGACAGAGTGGTGAAGAAGACAGGGTGGTGAAGTAGACAGAGTGGTGAAGAAGACAGGGTGGTGAAGAAGACAGGGTGGTGAAGTAGACAGAGTGGTGAAGAAGACAGGGTGGAGAAGAAGACTGTGAAGTAGACAGGGTGGTGAAGATGACTGTGAAGTAGACAGGGTGGTGAAGAAGACTGTGAAGTAGAAAGAGTGGTGAAGTAGACAGGGTGATGAAGAAGACTGTAAAGTAAACAGGGTGGTGAAGAAGACAGGGTGGTGAAGTAGACAGGGTGGTGAAGAAGACAGGGTGGTGAAGAAGACTGTGAAGTAGACAGAGTGGTGAAGTAGACAGGATGGTGAAGAAGACTGTAAAGTAAACAGGGTGGTGAAGAAGACAGGGTGGTGAAGTAGACAGGGTGGTGAAGAAGACTGTGGCCGCACTGGCCTTCATCAGGCAGAACGCTCAGTATAGGAGTAGACAGGGTGATCCAGAAGGCTCACCCATTTGGCATTCAGAATGAAGTCACAAATTGGATTCAAGTTTTGCTTAGCAGGAGAATCCACAGAGTGGCTTTAGTTGGTTGCCTCCATGAATGGAGGCCCATTACTAGTAGTGTTCTGCAGGGATTGATGCTGGGTGGACTGATGTTTGTCATTGGCATCAACGATCTGAATGACAACGTGGTAAGCTTGATCAGCAAGATTGCAGATGACACTACATTATGGGGTTGGGGTTGAAGTTTATAAAAGCCTGCAGTAGGATCTGAATCTGCTCAAAAACTAAGCTAAAAAATGGTGGATGGAACTTGTGTCCTCATATCTCAATTCCATTCTATCCCCCTTGCTCAGTCCTGCCTCACCTACATTCGTGACACTTCTTATGCCCTCGATCTCCTTGGCAACTTTCAATTCCATGGCCCTGACCACCTCATCTTCACCATGGGTGTATAGTCCAGATACACTTCTACCCCTCATCAGGAAGGCCTCAAAGCTCATCGCCTCTTTATTGACAAAAGAACTAATCAATCCCCCTCCACCAGTACCCTCCTCCATCTGGCAGAACTGGTCCTCAACTTGAACAATTTTTCCTTCGGCTCTTCCCACGTTCTCCAACCTGTGAGAGATAGGCATGGGCTGTCTCACGGGCCCCAGCTATCCGTGTTTCTTCATTGGCTGCGTAGAACAGTGCATGTTTGAAGCCTTCCCCGGTTATACTCCCCAACTCTTCCTCTGCTACACTGATGACTTCATTGGTGATGCTTAATGCACCATGCTGAGCTTGCCAATTTTATCAACTTTGCCTCTAACTTCCACCCTGCCCGTTAACTCACTTGGCCCATCTCTGGAACCTCCCTCCACTTTCTTGATCTCTCTGTCTCCATCTCTGGAGACAAACCGTCAACCGACTTCTTTTATAAACCTACTGATTCTCACTGTTACCTCAATTCTAAGTCTTTCCATTGTACCTCATGTAAAAATGATATTCCCTTTTCTCAGTTCCTTCACGTCCACCATATTTGTTCTCAGGATGTGGCTTTCTGTTCCAGGACATCAGAGATGTCGTCCTTCTTCAAAGAATGGGGGTTCCCTAACTCAATTCTTGATGCTGCCTTCACTCACATTGCCTCCATTTTCATCCACACTCACCTCACCTTTTTGCCACCTTAACTGTGATAGAATTCCTTTTGTCCTTACTTACCACTCTATCAGCCTCTGCATCCAACGTATTATCCTTTGCAACTTCCGCCATTTCTAACCATTACCATTAAACACATCTTTACCTTCCCTCTACCTTCACTTTCAGCAGGGGTTGCTCCCTCCACAATTCCCTTTTCTATTTGTCCCTCCCCACTAATCTCCCTTGCAGCACTTATCCCTGCAAACAGCCAAGGTGCTACACCTGCCCATTCACCACCTCCCTCTCCTCCATTAGTCCCAAGCAGTCCTTCCAAGTGAGGCAACACATCACCTGCAAATCTGTTGGGGTCATCTAATGTGTCTGGTGCTTCTGATAATGGTGCCTAATGGCAATTCCTTTGCTTGCATCTTTAAAAACAGCTCTATTCCTACCTTTATTATCTTTATTTTTCCCTTTCAGCGTTGTTTTTGAAGAGTTACACGCAGGCTTCAGTTCTTTGCGGGAATGGAACCTGTTCTCAGGGTTCCACAACTGACGGTTATTAGACATGCCAAGGGTTTGGCCTGAGATTCTCGATCGTGTTTGGAAGCCCAAGATCTCGGGGCTCTGGAGACAGGCGGATCGAGGATCGGTGTCACGGCAGGAGACTTGTGTGTCCTCGGGGAGGCCAGAAAATCTTTCACTGTGGGCCTGAAGACCTGAGGTCTTTGCAATCTTGGGACACAGAGCTCGAAAAAAGTGACGAAGTGGACTTTTAACATTATAAACCAGTGTGTTGTTGTTATGTCTCCTGCTCGCTGTGAAAATGAGAGACACCTCCCTCTCCCTTGCCAGAGGGAGAGAGAACCTGTGGTTTGTCATGCTTTTGCTCAGTAGTGGGTGTGCTTTTTGTTTTGCTGGTGGGGGGAGGGGGATTGCTGCTTGCTGCCGCTTACCTTCTGAGGGGTCTTTGGGGTTCTCACGTTTAACTGTCGTTCATTCTTTGGGGCACTTCTCTGTTTTTCGTGGATGTTTGCAAAAAAAAGTCTTTCAGGATGTATATTGTATACATTTCTCTGACATTAAGTTTATCCTTTGAACCTTTGTACCTTGATGCGGCTTCCTCTACATTGATGAGACCTGTTGTAAATTGGGGGATTGCTTCATTGAGCACCTCTGCTCCATCCTCCACAAATGGGACTTCCCGATGGCCAAACATCTGAATTCCAATTCCCATTCCTTTTCCGACATGTTAGTCCATGGCTGCATCTTGTGCCAAGATGGGGCCACCCACAGGATGGAGGAGCAACACCTTATATTCTGTCTGGGTAGCCTCCAAATTGATGGCATGAATATTGATTTCTTCTTCCAATAAACAAATCCTCCGCCCTTCCTCTGGTCCCCACTCTGACCTTTTAACTCTTCCCTCCTGCCTGGGTTCCCTCCTACTGCCCTTTCTCCTATGGTCCACTCTCCTTTCCTATCAGATTCCTTCTTCTCCAGCCCTTGACCATTCTCACTCACACAACTTCACCTATCGCCTTCCAGCTAGCCTCCTTCCTTCCCCCCACCTTTTTATTCTGGCATCTTCCTCTTTCCTGCTTAATCTTGAAGAAGGGTCTCGACCCAAAATGATGAATATTTATTCATTTCCAAAGATGCTGCCTGTCTTGTTGAGTTCCTCTAGCATTTTGTGTGTATTGCTTTGGGTTTCTAGCCTCTGCAGGCCTTGACGAATAAGCACCGGATTTCTTTTTCATCTACAGACATTCTTGTATTTATGAGATGCAAACAAATGTGAGGCATTGCACTTTGGGAGCCAGGATAAATCTTACACAGTGAATGGTAGGGCACTGATCTGGGAGTACAGAGTCATAATTCTTGAAAGTGATTTCACAGGTAGATAAGGTCATAAAGAGGGCTTTTGGCACATTGGCCTTCATAAATCAGAATACTGAGAACAGTGGAACACACACAAAACGGTGGAGGAACTCAGCAGGTCAGGCAGCATCTATGGATCTACCTTTGGCCTATCTATCTTCAGGACTGAAGAAGCGTCTCAGCCCGAAACATTGGCAGTTTATTCTTTTCCATAGATGCTTCCTGACCTGCTTAGTTCCTCCAGTGTTTTGTGTGTGTTTCTTTGGACTTCCAGCATCCGCAGACTTTCTCATGTTTGTGATTGAACACAGGAGTTGGGATATTATGTTAAAGTTGCATAAGATGCTGATAAAGCCAAATGTGCAGTATTTTGTGGAGTTCTGGTCATCTATCTACAGTAAAGATATCAATAAGATTGAGAGTACAGAGAAAATTTACAAAGATGTTGCTGAGACTTGAGGACCTTAGTTATAGGGAAAGGTTTAATTAGTTAGGACATTATAACTTGGAACATTTGAAATTGAGGGGAGATTAATTGATGGAGTATAAAAATTTTGAGGAGTATAGATGCTCGACTGTAAGTTATGTTGCAGTTATATAAGATGTTAATGAGGCTGCATTTGGAGTGTTGTATATGGTTTTGTTCCTATTATAAGAAATATGTTATTAAACTAGAGAGAGTGCAAAACAATTATCAAAATGTTGTCTGGTCTTGGGGGCTTGAGTTACAAGGAAAAGTTGCATACACTAGGACTTTAGTCCTTGAAACTTAAGAGTTTGAGAAAGACTTGATAGGGGTAAAAGGGCGTGAAGGGACATAGACTGGGTGGTGGATCGGATGCTAAAATCATGAGGGCATAGGTTCAAGATAAGAGGCGAGAGGTGTAAAAGGAACCCCGAGGCTGCTTCTTATAGAATGAGAAACAATAGTTAAGGTGGGGATATAAGCGCCATGTAAAAACCATCCAGATAAATACATAGACGGGAAAAGTTTAGAGACTATTAGCCAAAGGTGGGCAGATGGGACCAGCTTGCTGCACAACAGAGTCAACATGAACGAGTTGGGCGGAAGGGCTAGTTTCCATGTTGCATGATTCTATGACTCTAATTGTACAAGTGGGTGGACAGAGGAAACTGTTTCTGCCGTTCACAGACCAGATGTATGTACATATGTTGGACTACTGAATTTAATAATATTATGGGAGCTTGTTTATATGCAGGGTTATCCATAAGTCGGGTGTTCGTAACCCAGGATCGCTTTGCACAGGAGAACAAGAGCAGCAAACATATTCTTACTAAGTCCAACATTATCCTCTTTCGGAAATATTTTCACATCATTTAAAATACAGGAAACCATCCAGTTAACAGGATTATGGGAATACCTTTATCACATGATCCAAGTATGACCATTCGGGGGAGTCTGAAGGGGAATTGGCGATAAGTATCATATAATAAAACAACATAGGACCTGGTACCTGATATTCCTAAACACAAAATACTCTGCAGATGCTGGGGTCAAAGCAGCACTCACAACACGCTGGAGGAACTCAGCAGGTTGGGCAGCATCCGTGGAAAAGATCGGTCGACGTTTCGGGCCGGAACCCTTCGTCAGGACTGAAGAGGGAAGGGGCAGAAGCCCTATAAAGAAGGTGGCGGAAGGGTGGGAAGGAGAAGGCTGGTAGGTTCCAGGTGAAAAACCAGTAAGGGGAAAGATAAAGGGCTGGGGGAGGGGGAGGGAATTACAGGAAGTTGGAGAATTCTATGTTCATACCAAGGGGCTGGAGACTACCTAGACAGTATATGAGGTGTTGCTCCTCCAACCTGAATTTAGCCTCATCACGGCAGTATAGGAGGCCATGTATGGACATATCTGAATGGGAGTGGGAAGCAGAGTTGAAGTGGGTGGCTACTGGGAGATCCTGTCTGTTGTGGCGGACGGAGCGGAGGTGCTCGACGAAGCGGTGCCATTCCCTATTCCCAGTTCCTCCGCCTCTGCCGCATCTGCTCTGAGGATGAGGCTTTCCATTTCAGAAGATCTCAAACGTCCTCTTTCTTTAAGGATTGTAGTTTCCCTTCTGCTGTCATCAATGATGCCCTCACCCGCATCTCTTCCACTTCCCGCACTTCGGCCCTCACCCCATCCTCCCGCCATCACAACAGGGACAGAGTTCCCCTTGTCCTCACCTACCACCCCATGAGCCTCTGGATCCAGCACATTATCCTCCGCAACTTCCGTCACCTTCAACAGGACCCCACCACTAAGCACATCTTTCCCTTTCTACCCCTCTCCGCTTTCCACAGGGATCGGTCCCTCCGCGACTCCCTGGTCCACACATCCCTCCCCATGGATCTCCCAGCTGGCACTTATCCCTGTAAGCGCAAGTGCTACACCTGTCCCTACACCTCCTCTCTTGCCACCATTCAGGGCCCCAAACAGTCCTTCCAAGTGAGGCAAGGAGTGTAAGGAGCCGGCTGGATTCGAACCCGGGACCACTCACCTTGCCGTCTGGTGCAGATACCACTACTCCACCAGCCAGCATACTTGTATATAGTTAAATGACAATCGACTTGACTTGACTTGATTAGTCAACACTAATTAGGTGAGGCAACACTTCACTTGTGAGCCTGTTGGGGTCATCTATTGCAGCCGGTGCTCCCAGTGCGGCCTCCTCTACATCGGTGAAACCCGACGCAGATTGGGGGACCGCATCGGCGAGCACCTCCGCCCCATCCGCCACAACAGACAGGATCTCTCAGTAGCCACCCACTTCAACTCTGCTTCCCACTCCCATTCAGATATGTCCATACATGGCCTCCTCTACTGCCATGATGAAGCTAAACTCAGGTTGGAGGAGCAATACCTCATGTACCGTCTAGATAGTCTCCAGCCCCTTGGTATGAACATAGAATTCTCCAACTTCCGGTAATTCCCTCCCCCTCCCTTCCTCTATCCCTATGTCACTCTGCCCCCTCCCCCAGTTGCCTATCACCTCCCTCATGGTTCCGCCTCCTTCTACTACCCATTGTGTTTTCCCCTATTCTTTCTTCACCTTTCCTGCCTATCACCTCCCTGCTTCCCCTCCCCCATCCCTTTATCTTTCCCCTTACTGGTTTTTCACCTGGAACCTACCAGCCTTCTCCTTCCCACCCTCCCCCCACCTTCTTTATAGGGCTTCTGCCCCTTCCCTCTTCCGTCCTGACGAAGGGTTCCGGCCCGAAACGTCGACCGATCTCTTCCACGGATGCTGCCCGACCTGTTGAGTTTCTCCAGCGCGTTGTGAGTGTTTATCTGGTATTCCTTCTTCCCAGAATGTGCTGGGAAAAAAACGTGCCTACTTGCAATTGATCTCTTCTGAAAAATCTTTCAGTATATGAGTTGGTCAAGTATTCACATGCCCAGAGTAAGTCACATTAAGGAAACAAGTCAGTGTTGCTTGTGCCAAGCAGACAGCCACATTAAGAAACAACAATAGGCCAGATACCAGGGCAGAGATTTCACAGAAAATGCATTGACCTCAGCAGTCTCCCAAAAGTCAGGAAGGAATAGGAAATGGACCAGCCCAGGAAGAACGAATTCATGGCAAAGACCAGCACAACAGAAAATAAAGTTTCAAAGGCAGCAGAAAGCAGTGAAACGTCACCTGAAGCACATGAGACACCAGCATCAGGCCACTGGCCTGAGCTAAGGCTAGAACAAAAAACACTTTAGAAATGAACATCTCGCTCCAACTAAGACATTGCTCCGAAGCTCCAGTTCCATGACTCTTATCCCAATGTGTACTTATTGTGATGTGAGAGGGTGAGACAGATCTAGCATAGATGATGTCATTCATGCAGCAATGTTTCCTGAAAGGACTGGATTGCAGGAAGCCACAGCATGCTTCCAGATGAATTTCATAACTAAAAGAAACCAAGAGCAAGTTAACACCTGGCAGAATGGGATGTCAACCAATTTCCAGTTGACCCCTTGGACTTCTGTTGAGACAATTCCCTCCTGGGGTCAGGAATTTTGAAGTGTCTTTCTATTTATTATTGCTGGCAACACTTCTCCATTCCAAAGTTGAAACCTCTTCCTTAATAAGTAATGTTCTGTCCATTCCCTTTCTCAATAACTTGTAATGTTTAGTCTCCTTATGGCCTGGGTGATTCAGGTTGTAGCAATGGTATATTTTCTCCTGATATTATTGTTTCTAGTTCCCCCTCTTCACTCCCACTGTTTGTGAAATGTTGCACATTAGTTTTTTTTTCAATTTCAGTGTAAGTTCAATTCTGTACTTTGTAGTACTTTGTACGTTTTCCCTCTCTGACTCCTCATAAAGCTACAATTCAAAGGGGTAGAAATTTGTCCCTAATTTCATGCACAATCTATACAATAAAGTAATATTTGCAATTAAAGCTCTTTATTTATTTATTTTTTGACATACTGCATGGAGTAGGCCCTTCTGGCCCTTTGAGCTATGCCACCCAGCAATCCCCTAATTAAATCCTAGCCTAATCATGGGATAATTTACAATGATTGATAAACCTACAAACTGGTATGTCTTTGGAATGTGGGAGGAAACTGGAGCACCCGGAGGAAATCTATGTGGTTGTGGAGAGAATGTACAAACTTCTTTCCGGCAGCGGTGGGAATTGAACCCATGTTGCTGGTACAGTAGAGCATTGTGCTAACTACTAACACTACCATGTTGCCCCAATTCCATTCAGTTCCATTCATTTCAATGGTGTTGAATGATGGCAGTAAATAAAAGAGTTACTGAAGGAAACATGCATAAACGTCCCACTCTGAGTGATGGTGGAGCCCTGCATACCAAAGTTTCACTACGGTCGAAGCTTTTGCAATCACCTTTGTAAAATAATACTAAGTGAATAATCATCACGATGTTTTCCGGAGGTCCCCACTGTACAGAAGTCAGCCTTCAACCAATTTGATTTACTGCGCCTAATCAATGGATAAAGCAAAGGCTATGATGACAGCATTGCTATTCATAAACTATTAATCCAGAGACTCAGATTTAAAATCCATAGATTCAAGTTCAATCCCCGCCAAGGCACCTGTAAAGTTTAAACTCCATTAATCATCTGGAGAGGAATGAAAAGACTGATGAGCCTCACTAATTGTTATCACTAGACTGTCATAAATTTTTTCCTGGTTGCTTAGTGACCTATAGTGGTGGAAATCTGCTGTCTTTTCTTGGACTGGACAATTTTTAGGTGAATTTTAAATTCACTTGTCCATCTAAATCACAAGTTTGTGATAATCCCTTAGCTTTACCATTAACACTCTCTCATAGACATTATCTGAAAATGATAATGTAGCAATCAGAATATTTTGCAATAGATGACTATATGCGTGCTATGCATCAAACACAACCTAATACACAGAGCTCGCAGAGTCAACAGAGCAGTTTGAAGCCTCTGTTGTCACCTCAGCGACACAGTAGTGTTGATGGACAATTAAAAGTGAGCAGAAGGAAAAAGCTTCAAGAACATCTTCATCTTCGATGTAGCATGCCCACATTGTGTTCGAAAGTAAAGGCTAAAGCAAAACAGAGGAGCTGAAGGCAGTGTGGACGGGGTCAACGAACTTAACCTGTTCTTTAACAGATTTGACATTGTGGCTCCTGCCCATCCCCCACATGAGTCATCTGTTGTCGGCCCCCAACCAACACATATTCCACTCTCCCCTCCTACCCCTCCTCACAGTCCCCCACCCTGCTCTCATGACTATACCCCTTCCCCACACGAAACCACCACGGTGGGCTTCACAGCTGAACAGGTGAGAAGACAGCTGAAACGTCTCAACCCAAGCAAAGCTGCAGGACCGGATGGTGTCAGTACCAGGGTGATCAAAGCCTGTGCCCCTCAGCTATGTGGAGTACTTTGCCATGTCTTCAACCTGAGCCTGAGGCTCCGGAGCGTTCCTGTGCTGTGGAAGACGTCCTGCCTCGTCCCTGTGCTGAAGACGCCGCGCCCCAGCGGCCTCAATGACTACAGACTGGTGGCATTGACCTCCCACATCATGAAGACCCTGGAGAGACTTGTTCTGGAGCTGCTCCGGCCTATGGTCAGGCCACACTTAGATCCCCTCCAGTTCGCCTACCAGCCCCGACTAGGAGTTGAGGATGCCTGTTTTTGACTTCTCCAGTGCGTTCAACACCATCCGCCCTGCTCTGCTGGGGGAGAAGCTGACAGCGATGCAGGTGGATGCCTCCCTGGTGTCATGGATTCTTGATTACCTGACTGGCAGACCACAGTACGTGTGCTTGCAACACTGTGTGTCCGACAGAGTGATCAGCAGCAATGGGGCTCCACAGGGGACTGTCTTGTCTCCCTTTCTCTTCACCATTTACACCTCGGACTTCAACTACTGCACAGAGTCTTGTCATCTTCAGAAGTTTTCTGATGACTCTGCCATAGTTGGATGCATCAGCAAGGGAGATGAGGCTGAGTACAGGGCTACTGTAGGAAACTTTGTCACATGGTGTGAGCAAAATTATCTGCAGCTTAATGTGAAGAAGACTAAGGAACTGGTGGTAGACCTGAGGAGAGCTAAGGTACTGGTGACCCCTGTTTCCATCCAGGGGGTCAGTATGGACATGGTGGAGGATTACAAATACCTGGGGATACAAATTGACAATAAACTGGACTGGTCAAAGAACACTGAGGCTGTCTACAAGAAGGGTCAGAGCCGTCTCCAGTTCTTGAGGAGACTGAGGTCCTTTAACATCTGCTGGATGATGCTGAGGATGTTCTACCAGTCTATGGTGGCCAGTGCGATCATGTTTGCTGTTGTGCGCTGGGGCAGCAGGCTGAGGGTAGCAGACACCAACAGAATCAACAAGCTCATTCGTAAGGCCAGTGATGTTGTGGGGATGGAACAGGACCCTCTGACGGTGGTGTCTGAAAAGAGGATGCTGTCCAAGTTGCATGCCATCTTGGACAATGTCTCCCATCCACTACATAATGTACTGGTTGGGCACAGGAGTACATTCAGCCAGAGACTCATTCCACCGAGATGCAACACAGAGCGTCATAGGAAGTCATTCCTGCCTGTGGCCAACAAACTTTACAACTCCTCCCTTTGAGGGTCAGATACCCTGAGCCAATAGGCTGGTCCTGGACTTATTTCCTGGCATAATTTACATATTACTATTTAATTATTTATGGTTTTATTACTATTTAATTATTTATGGTGCAACTGTAATGAAAACCAATTTCCCCTGGGATCAATAAAGTATGACTATGACTATGACTACTATGACTACTTCAAAGTGCCAAACTGATGATCCATCTTGACTTTTTCCCAAGATCATTACCAGCACAGAAACCAAACTCCTGCCAATTTGTTTTATTTTTCAAAATATTAAGAAACAGATAATAATACAGAATATAGTAAAAAAAAGGTTACAGGACTTAGAACATAGAGCATAGAATGGCACAGCCAGGAACAGGCCATACGGCCCATAATGTGCTGGACTAACTAAGTTAGTAATCAAATGGCAAACTAATCTAATCTCTTCTGCCTACAGAATGTCCGTATCCTTCCATCATCCTTACATTCATGAGCCTATCTAAGCACCTTTTAAAAGTCTGTAATGTTTCTGCCTCTACCACCACCCCAGGCTGCACATTCCAGGCACCGACCACTCTCTGTGTAAAAAATTTGCCCCTCAAATCTACTTTGAAATCACCCCACTCACCTTAAATGCATGCCCTCTGGTATTAGACATTTCAATTCTCAGAAAAAGATATTGTCTGTGTACTCTATGCCTCTCATAGTTTTATAACCTCCCATCAGATCTCTTGTCAGCTTCTGGCACTCTAGAGAAAACAACCCAAGTTTGTCCAACCTCTCATTATAGCATATGCCCTCTAATCAAGGCAACATCCTGGTAAACCTCTTCTATATCCTCTCTAAAGCCTTGCCATCCTTCCTACAGCGGGGTGACCAGAACTGTATGCAAAGCTCCAGATGTGGCCTAACTAGAGCTTTATAAAGCTGCAGCATAACTTCCTGACTTTTGAACTCAATGCCTTGACTAATAAAGGAAGCCATATGCTTTCTTAACCATTGTATCAACCTGTCAAGCCACTTTCTATGAACTTGGACCCAAAGCTCCCTCTGCTTGTTAGCATTGTTAAGGGTCTTGCCTTTAACAGTGTACTGTCCCTTTGCATTTGACAAACCAAGGTGCAGCACTTCTCATTTGGCTGGTTTGAGCTCCATCTGCCATTTCTTCGCCCCTATCTGCAACTGATCTATATCCCGCTGTATTCTATGCCAGACTTCTACACCATCTACAACACCACCAATCTTCATATCATCTGCAGACTTCTTAACCCAACTATTTACATTTTCATCCAGGTCATTTCTATACATCACAAACAGCAGAGAACCCAGTACAGATCCCTGTGGAACACCACCAATCACAGACCTCCAGCTAGAATAAGCGCCCTCAACCACCATCCTTTGCCTTCATTAGGCAAGGCAATTCTGAATTCAACAGCCAATTCAGCATGGATCCCATTCATCTTAACCTTCTGGATGAGTCTCTTATGAGGGACCTTGTCAAACACCCTACTAAAATCCATGTAGATAATATCCACAGTTTTATCTTCATCAATCACCCTTGTCACTTGGTCAAAAAACTCAAACGAGTTACTCAGACATGAGTTGCCCCACACAAGGCCATGTTGGCCATGTTTCCAAATGTTCATAAATCCTATCCCTAATAATTCTCTCCAGTAACTTCCCTACCTCGGGCATAAGATCCCTTGTACCCTTCAATATTAACTACTTGCCAGTAATCTGGGACTTTGCCTGTGGTTAGAAAAGGCACAAAGATATTGGTCAAAGCCCCAGCAATCTCTTTTTTTGCCTCTCTCAATAACCTGGGGTATATCAGGCCCTGGGGATTTATCCATTTTAAAGCTTTTTAAGACCCCCCCCCGGAATACTCTAGCAAATCCTCCTTGGTAAATAATGATGTATCCAAGCAAATGCTCTCCCTTTATAATTGAATGGTTCTACCTCTCCCTAGGATCGGGCAACATCCCAAATGTAGCACAGAAGATCTTACTTTCTGAATTAATTGTACCCGAAGCCAATAACCCTGGCATCTACCCAACAGCATGAAAATTGCCTACACATAGCTTATTCATAAGGAGCTGTACAATCCAACCTAGCTAATTACTGTCCAATCTCAATTTTCAATCATAGGCAAGTAATGGAAGCTGTTGTCAACAGTGCCATCAAGTGACACCTACTTATGAATAACCAATCCATTAATACCCAGATAGGTTTTCCCCCGGACCTCTTAGCTATAGATATCATCAGTGCCTTGGTGCAAACATGGACAAAAAAGCTAAATTCCAGAGGTGACATGTGAGTGACTGCCTTTCACATCAAAGCACCATTTCAAAGTTTATTATCAAAGTACATATATGTCACCATATACAACTCTGAGATTCATTTTCTTATGCATACTCAATAAATCCATATTAGAATTATAACCATAAAGAATCAGTTGATGACTGCACCAACTGGGCATTTATCCAGTGTGCAAAAGACAGCAAATACCAAAAAAAAGCCATAAATCTTGAGAACATGAGATGAAGAGTCCTTGAAAGTGAGCCCATAGATTGTGGGAGCATTTTAATGATGGGACAAGTGAGGCTGAGAGAAGTTATTTCCTTTGGTTCCTGAGGCTCCTGTACCTTCTTCCGGACAGCAGCAGTGAGAAGAGAGCCTGACTTGGGTGATGGGGGTCCCTGATGATGAATTCTGCTTTCCTGCGATGACAGTCTGTGTACATGTGCTTAATGGTGGGGAAGACTTTCCCCATGATGGACTGTGGTGTATCCACTACTTTTTGAAGGATTTTCCATTCAAGGGCATTAGTGAATAGAAAATCCTACAAAAGGCTGTGAACACAGCCCAGTCCATCACAGGTAAAGCACCACTGAGCACATCTACATGGAGCACGAATTGACATTTGACTAGCTCTGGATCCAATGGCAAAACTGAAGTCACTCCAATGGTTGGAGTCATACTTTGCACAAAGGAAAATGGTTGTAGGTGCTGGAGGTCTGACCATGTCGGCTACTATATATCACTGCAGGAGTAACATTGTCTTATGCCTAAATATTTGCAGCTGTTTCATCAATAGCCTTCCTTTTATCAAAAGTGCAGATGCTCGCCAATGATTATACAATGTTCAATTGAATCTGCAGCACCTCAGCAAAGGAAGCAGCCCTTGCCTGCATGTGGCAGGATTGAGATAATATTCAGACACAGGTTGATAAGTAGCAGATAATATTTATGTCACATAATATCACACAATGTCTATTACCAATAAAAGAGAGCATTTAAACCCCTATCTTTGACGTTGAATTCTTTTACCATCACCAAATCTACCATCATCAAAATCCTGGGGAACCACCATGATCAGAAAATCAAATGAATCAATCCCCTAAACACAGCGACCTCAAGAGTATGCTGGGTATTCTGCACTTCCTGACACCTGAATGGCCCAAGTTAAAAGCAGAACAGAATATTTTGTAGATTTTCTCCAGTTACCTGGATGAATGCAGCAGCAAAATATCCCAAGAAGCCCAATGCAATCCAGGACAAAGCAGCCTAGATAATTGGCATCCCATTTACCACTCTACACACTCAATTCTCACCCACCAGGATACAGTAGCTGAAGTGTCTGCTGTCTACGAAATAACACTACAGTTCCTCACCCATGTGACTCTGACAGTACTTCCTAAACTCATAAACAAGACTACAAGTGCATGGGAAAACCATCATCTGCAGGTCTCCCTGCAAGTCATATGACATCCTGACTTGGAAATATGTTGCTGGTCCTTCATCATCACTGGGTTCACATGCCCTACCCAACAACACTGAGGGCCTGCTTTCATCAGCAGGACTGTGGCACCACCAAGAAGGCTAATCACTACCAGCTTCTCAGGAGTTAGGGCTATTTCTACAAGGGTAATTAGAGATGGGCAATAAACACCAGCCTTGCCAGCAACACCTAGATCCCAAAAATAAATTAAATTAAAACAAAAAATGCTGGCTATGGAACTGAATATTTGTACTCTGGAACAAGCCACATTTCTGGCCAAGTTGATAACCTGATAATGTGGAAATTGCCGGGAGTATCCTGTCCACAAATTGCAAGACAAATACAATCCGGCTAACTACTGGCTAATTAGTCTACTCTGACTCATCAGTGAAGTGATAGAAGATGTCTTTGACAGTGTTATTCTGCACTTACTTATAAAAATCCTGACCATGAGGATACAGAATGTACTGTAGTAGAACTTAATTCTGCTGCCATTCATGGTCCATAGCACCACATGGATTTTGAGTTTTAAGTTAAAGATTAGCTGAAATTATCACATCTACAGTATATTGAAACATCAGAACATACAATAAAATGCATGGTATTGCACAGTCTGAAATGTGCTGGAGTCAACATGCAGGTGTCGGCATGTTTCTGGCACCAACATAGCATGATCACAACTTATTAACCCTAACCCTAACCTGTACATCTTTGAAATACTGGAAGAAACCTACATAGTTATGGGAAGAATATACAAACTCCTTACAGACAGTGAACTCTGATCACCGGGATTGTAAGCTATTACACTAACTGCTATGGAGTTGTTAGATCTGTTCTGAAAGCTATCTTATTCCATGATTAGTAATGCCACGTAACATGTTAAAGTTTTCATAGAACTTGGTAAAAAAGAGTTAGAAATGGTTTTATAAATACTTGTGTGGACCCTCCCACTATTGCTTGACCCAGTCATTGATGGATGTAACTGTAGTAGGGGAATTATGAGGTTCAGTGGGTTTTCCCTTGTGGTGATCTTCTCATTAACTGCCACAGGCAGAGTCTGGCAACTATATCCATTCGGACTGATCATTTCAACCACTTGCAGTGAAGCTAAGGAAATCTGAAAGGAAGTTAGAGTCTCTGTAATGTTACCAAATTTCTTTTACCCATTTATACATGGGTGGCGGGGTGAAGCTATGTCTCTACCAAAGGAGGTGCAAGGCATTCCTTCCCTCTGCCAGCCTTACCCCTGGGCATGGTGTAGCACTTGCTTAGCCCCCAATCAGGGTCATATAAAGCCATGGGAGCAGGAGGTGGATGGTCGTACGAGCAGCTCGTGAATATCACAAGTCTTGGCTATGCGATTACTGGCGCCAGACAGACAATCCCCGAAGAGTATTGATAATGGCTGGCGTCACCTGTCTTGTAAAGACACTGCACAGAAGAAGGCAAGACTATGATTGCCCACGTCATATGACACAGTGCATAATGATGATAATGGCATATGCTAGCTGACTTGCCGGAAACTTTCAACATGCTTTTTAATTTCGAATTTCCACCAGGTGTCTCACGAGTCCGCCAGCACTGACCTACCAGGAGCAGAGAACATCTTCTCCAACTGATCTTCCAGTGGATTGTATCTCACAGTTCCAACACTGTTTTTTATCCTTTCTCTGTCCTCATTCTCCTCTTTAATTTACATCTCTTCCAGATATGTCACCTGGAATTGACAAACCTTCATTGCCTCTCCCTAATGTCATCCCTGCCACTTGCATCAGGGTCTCTCTTGGTCTCCACTCTATTAAAGAAATTTCCTTCATTCTTTCCACTTTAACCCCTTCACTGTAGAAAGCATGCTTTTAACTTTGCATGGTTCCGACGAAAGTTCATTGACCTGAAACTTCAATTCTGTTTTCCTCTCTCTGTAGATGCTGCCAGACCAACTGGATATTTTCAGCATCTCCTGTATCTATTTCAGATTTTGGCATTTGCATTTTTTTGCTTTCTGAAGCCCCCATATGATGACAAATTTCTTCTTGATATTTTTAGAACTTTTTGCAAGAGCATAGAATAATACTGATTTATCAGATAAAAGAAAGTGGAAGTATTCGACAGGACATAGTTGACCTAACGTGATTACCTGTATACATTAATGAGCCCTGAGTTAATATTGAGAATACCTACAGTTATTCCCTACTGACAGGATATGATTCCCACTGGGACTACCCTGCTGATTGAATAGGACATACCCAGAATAGAATTGAGGGAGCCTGTGTTTGGTTCTGCAAGTCTGCAATCATTTGAGCAGATACTGTACACAGATAGGAAAGGTTTAAAGGGATATGGGCCAAACATAGATAAATAGGACTAGCTTAGATGAGTATCTTGGACTGCATGTACATTGAGTTGAAGGACTGTTTTCCAGGCTGTGTTACTCTAAGACTAAGGCAGAAGCAAAGGGATAGCATGGCAGGGCAACAATTCGTGCTCTTACCTCAGAACTTCAGGGACGTGTCTTGATTCTGACCTCAGGTGTTGTCTCTGCCATGTTTGCACGTTCTCCCTCTGACCACGTGGATTTATGTCGTGCACTCCAGTTCCCTCCACATTTGAAAGATGTACTGATAATTTAATTGGTTCCTAAAAATTAACTTTTATATAGCAAAGTGATAGAAAGAATAGAAGAATCACTGAGCATATGAAAAAGAGAATTTAAGCTGAAGGAGAGTGGGGTGGAAAGTATTGATGGACTGGGAGCCAATGGGCCCCTGCTGTGTGGTAATAAGTAAGCTAACATTCTGCGCATAGCAATGTGAAGCTGCTCTCTGTCCAGCCTGTGAGACCATTCTCACTTGGTCACTTTTCAAGATGTTCAACAGGAGAACAAACTCAGCCAGATGAATTACTGTGCTGGTTGAGAGGGACTGTTTGAGCCTGTGCTCGGGAAAGAAATGGACAGCCCTCAAACCATCCTGACATAGGATGGAGGTGTAACAAGAATGTACGTCCATGGCAAAGATGACCCTGTTGGAACCAGGCAACTGGGACTGTGAAAGTGGCAGGACTGGAGCTTCACGAATGTAAGTGGGAAAAGGCTGGATTACAGAAAGAAAGGAGAGAATCTAGGCAAGAAGAAATATGTCCAGTGGAGAAAGAACAGGCTGAAGAATTGGGTCTCCAGGGCAGTGTCTGCCAGTCCACCAGAATGCTACAACTTCAGGTAATGACTTCTTGGTCAGCATCAGTCATCCATC
Source organism: Mobula birostris (assembly GCF_030028105.1). NCBI lineage: Eukaryota > Metazoa > Chordata > Chondrichthyes > Myliobatiformes > Myliobatidae > Mobula > Mobula birostris. Next base: position 158,115,401 of record NC_092373.1, read on the forward strand.
TGTAACATTAGCTCACTTTGTTTATTTTCCCTTCCTTTTTTCCTCTACAGGAATTGAGGAAATGCCTCAGTTGCCCTGCTGGGCTTGTCTTCCTGCTGTGCATTTTGCAACTCCCACATTATTTTGTTTAGGTTGTTCTGTCTATGCTCTCACCCTTTAGCTGCTCCCTGTTTCCCTGGGTGGCAATTATGAGAGGGCATAGTTTAAGGTGATTCATTAGAGAAATATACAGGGAAGTGATGGTGGTGGGGGGTTTAATATGAGTACATGAAACACACTGCCAGGAGTGGCAGTGGAGGCAGATACATCAGGCACATTTAAGAGACTCTTAGGTAGGCACATAATGAAAGAAAAAAATATTTATTTATTGACATACAGTGCGGAATAGGCCCTTCCGGCCCTTCGAGCTACTCCTCCCAGTAACTCCCAACTTAATCGTAGCCCAATCAAGGGACAATTTACATTGACCAATTAACTTACCAACCAGTACATCCTTAGATTGTGGGACAGAACTGGAGCACACAGGGGAACCCACGCGGTCATGGGGAAAACTCCTTACAGGCAGCTGCATGAATTGAACACTAGTTGCTGGGACTGTAAAGCATTGTGCTAACCACTTCCCCAGTAGCTTTACAAGCTTCTTTTGTCTCCTCAGTTCTGACTACCTGAAACATTGACCCCATTTTTTCTTCCTGCAGATGCAGCCTGACCCGAGGAGAATTTATGGCATTTTCTGTCTTTGTTTCAGTTGCAGCAAGGGTCAAACAAACTAGCACTTTTGGCCCTCTGGTTGCTGGCAGCCCTAGCAACAGAAATGCACATGGCAGTCAAAATGTACGTGCAAAGCAATGGCTTCACCCTGGCTTCTGTCAGCTCTTGCAAAGGTGAGCCAATCAACACCAACTGACTGCTTTTTTTTCATTTTCCTTCTGATTTGAATGACTATGATGGATACTAGCATTGTAACCGTCAATTTCTTTCTGTTGATATCAATTTCCCTGGGTCATTGTTGCAGCAATTTAACTACCCTGCACGTATACGCTTCTTTCATTTCCATTGTTATTACCTTTGTGGATTTCTGTACTTTTATTACATATCCATGTTCCATCTTTATTTATAGTATACTCTCTATATCGTTGGGCACGTGACCAAGTGGTTAAGGCGTTCGTCTAGTTATCTCAAGGTCGCTAGTTCGAGCCTCAGCTGTGGCAGCGTGTTTGTACCCTTGAGCAAGGCACTTAATCACACATTGTTCTAGTCTGTGCGAGGAGTGGCGCCCCACACAGACTTCCAATCTGTGCCTTGTAAGGCATGAAAATGCCCGACGCAGGCCTCTCATGGTCTGAGTCGACGTTCCCCTCCCCCCTCTATATTGTTAAAGTTCATTTCAATTTTAATGTAACTACCCAAAAATAGGTTTTGTAAACTTCAAAAGGGAGTTCAGATGTATGCTTGAAGGGGCTCAAACTGGCAGGGCTGTGGACTTAAAGCAGGATGAGTGTGTTTCATTTGGACAACCTCTCCAAACAGCAAATATGATGGGCCTAATGATGCGTTGCACCATACTGTGAGGTATGGTGTGAACATACACACATCCACAGCTCCAGTTAAATACTAAAATCGTGATATTGTACAAAGCTATTCTTGTCTTGTCTGCCACTGTAAAGGGAAAAAAATGAATTTAGGAGACTATTTTAAAAGGGTTCCTGTTTTGCATTTTACGTTTGTTCATTCCAGCTCCTTATTTTCTCATTCTCTTTCTTCTTGTGTGCATTCCTTAATTCTGTAATGAGCACGTTCCACAGAATTCCAGCACCCTGACTTGTAATCAGCTTCTGCCACTTCCTTCATCATCTACCGTAGGAGGAGAGCCTTAGGCCGAGTATTTATTTGTAGTTTTGTTTTGAGGCAGTCTTATATTTCAGCAAGTTGGTATCATTGTAAGTTTATTTATTTATTTAGAGATGTGGCACAGAACAGGGCCTTTGAGCCACACTGCCCGGCAAACCACTGATCTGACCCTAGCCTAATCATGAGACAATTTACAGTGACTAATTACCGACTCACCGGTATGTCCTTCAATTGTGTGAGGTAACCGGAACACCCAAAGGACACCCACGTGGGAAGGAACATGCACCTGTGGTTACAGAGGATGTCGGAACTGAACTCTAAAATCCGACACTCCAAGCTGTAATAGCGTTGCGTTAATCACGACACCACCGTGGTGCCTACTACAACAGCATGGCTTCCCATGGGTCAACTTTTACTATTCACTTTTGAATACCATTTGTTTTATGCATTTTGACTCTATTTAGTCTTATCAAATAACATTGATAATTTAAACCTTTTGAAGGCTTGATTAAAATTTCAGTACCGTATTTATTTTTACTTCCGTCATTCTCAGAGCTAATCAACGATTTCTATCCCATTTTTGATTTTTGGTTTCACGTTGCCATCTAGGTAAGTCACATAGGAAGCTACTTTTTCTCAAGATCACTTCCTAAATGTCTGTGGCTAAATTAACACACATCTATTATCTATAGTGACTTCTACACTACAACATTGCTTACATCAATAAATAGATGTGCTCAGTTTTCTTGCAGTAGCAGTTCCCAGCAAAGGGATATCTTTCAGTGAGCCAACAAACTGCTGCAGGAACTCAGTGGGTGGAGCAGCATCTGTGGGGGGAAATGATTTGCTGTAGGTTCAGGCCGAAACCCTGCACCAGGACTTCTGATGAGCTCACATTCTTCAGAACTTCTTACAATGTAGGAGGAGGCCTTTTGAGCCATCAAGGCTATCCGGAATATTCCGAAGCATCAAAAATTCCAATCACCCCCCCCACTCACATAGGTGCTGTCTCACCTGCTAAGCTCCTCCAGTGGTTTGTTTATGGCTACAGATTCCAGCATCCACCATCTCTTATGTGTCTCTTTTCCACATGCAAATCAAATCCACCCTGATTTTACTCTCATTCATCTGCACCAGGGGTAATTTACAAAAGCCAATGGACTTACCAATCAGCATTCTTTGAGTATGGGAGGTAACTGGAACACGCATGGGGGAAGGGGTACATATTCACAGGGGGAAAGTGCAAACTCCACGTTGACGGCAACTGAGGCCAGCATCAAACCCAGGCTGCCAGAGCTGTGAGGCATCTTAATTCACCCAGTCTCAAGTGCTCCGGCAATACTCTCAGGTACTGTCAGGTCTCCACTGCAATACCCAGTGCCTGCAGTGTTTTGAACTTGCTCAAGGCTATAGAAATCAGACAGGAGCATATTAACAGCTAGGGCTCCTGTCATAGCACTAATCCACCTCCTGTCTGTATTGGAAGAATCTGGAAAGTTGGCAGGAAGCAGCAGTAAATAATATGTCTCATAATTCATCTGTAATGATGAAAATATCAGAACTAGGTCAAGAAAACTCAATATGAACATGAAAAGAAGGACACTACCGGCTTGGGCAAGTGCCATTATAGTCTAAGGGAGAGCAAAGGAACCTGAGGACATTGTCTTTGGGCGGAGGCTTAAAATTTTGCTAGATATGTTGATTAGCCAACTATCCTTTTAATTCCTTTTATTCCACTGGTTCATATTTAACCCTACAGAAGTAATCCAGACCTTCAAGGTTATGAGATGTTTCCACCATAGGCTACCTTTTGGTGAGTTAACATTTCACTTCATGCATGCTTTATGTATTAACTGACAGGATATTCAAATCACAGAAAAATATGGCACAAGTGCCAACCGTAGCTATTTTTTGATTCATCTAAAAACTTTAATTTGTATGTAAGAACATTATTTCATTATGCTGGAGTGGAAGAATTATATTTATGTAACTATCAGTCCACTTCACTGAGTAATAGAAGTCATTGGAACCTTATGCAGGCAACTCCAAATGTATCATTATTTAAAGGGCAAATCTCAAGCCTACCTTCCAATGTTAGGCACAATGTAAAATCAACTCAAGGTTGTATCATTTTATGTGAAACCAGCTCAAACTGCCAGTGTTGTGCTGCGATACGTGAAACTTCTGCTCTTGATTAGACAGGAATGTCACTTGGCTGAAATGCATCCCACACGCAAGTTGGATCAAAATATGTTTGTGATAGTGGATTTCACTTCTGACAGCTATGAAAAATTTCTGCAGAGATTACAATCTTCAAAAACATCATTTCTCATAACACAAGCAGAAAGCCTGTACATGAATTGTATGTTATTATTAGTGAATCTTAGTAAAATGTAGGGTGTTATGTTTGTCAATACTATGCCTTAATTCAGAGTGAAGAAAACTGTGTTCATTTCCAAATGTACAAGTCTCCAATTTTTTTATTGGCAAGAAAGATATAACAGCCAATTCATAATAATTAAGCCATCTCGCAGGTGGAAATGATTTTCAATATTTATTTAAAAAACTTAAACAAAAATATTGATATTCCTATCCTTGAGTTTAAGAGAAAGTAATCTCAAAATGGCGTAATATGCATTTTTAAAATTTTTCATCGAGTTAGCAAATTATTTTAATGGCAGAATCTCATAAAGCAGACATTTTCCTTGGCCAATGTTTACAACACAGATAAGTGTAGTTCAAGTGTCACATTGAGTATCACAGAAAAGTATTAATCAAGTTAACAGCTCAGATTGCTTACAGCATCATGCTGCACCCAGTTCACATTTTTTAACTTTCAGACTCCACTCATGGGTCACACCATACTCTAAGTTAAGCCAGTGCAAGTTTCTTTCTTACCACTTATACAACGTTAGCTGAAACACAATAATTACTGTATCTGTATTTCTTGTACACAGACATCTTAGGTTCCTCTTTGCAGTAATATTTCAAATACTGCCTTTTAATAAGAACACAGAACAGTACAGCTCTGGAAGGTCACTCGGCACATGACATTGTGCTGACCTTGATGTCAATTAACACTAAATGTTCTTCTCCTGTTTACCATCACTGTCTGTCCATTCCCTTCTGATGCACTATCAATTACTCCAGAAGACTGGAAGTAAATACTGAAAAGCTTTTATTAACAGTAAATGGACAGCGTCCATGCTGAGTATCTGTCCTGGACTGAGGGGGGAGCAGTGACACAATCGCCTTTATTCAGGGGTCTGTGGGAGGAGCCACAGGAGCAGTCAGCAGAGGGGCGTGTCCAGGCATGTCTAGACAGGTAACCCAGCTACTATATATATGGTTTACCACACCTTCATACTCATGCATCTATTTAGAAGCCTTATTAACTTCACCAACTGTCCCTTGTAACCCATTCCAGGCACATAAAAAAAAGTTCATTCAGATATGTCCATACATGGCCTTCTCTACTGCCATGATGAGGCTAAACTCAGATTGGAGGAGCAACACCTCATGTACCGTCTAGGTAGTCTCCAGCCCCTTGGTATGAACATAGAATTCTCCAACTTCCGGTAATTCCCTCCTCCTCCCTTCCTCTATCCCTATTTCGCATCACCACCCTCATAGTTCCGCTTCCTTCTACTATTGTTCTCCTGCCAATCACCTCCCTGCTTCCCCTCCCCCACCCCTTTGTCTTAAAAATTACTGTTTTTTTCAACTACCAGCATTCTTCAAACGCTCCCCAAAGTTCTTCCTTCAGTCCTGACGAAGGGTTTCAGCCCGAAACGTCGACTAATCTTTTCAACTGATGCTGACTGACTTGCTGAGTTCCTCCAGCGCATTATGAGTGTTCTTTTGACAACAGCACCTGCAGATTATTTTGTGTTTACACAAAAAAAAGTTGCTGCCTACTTCTCTTTAAGCTCCCCCCTCCCCTTCAAACCTTCAAAGCACATCATTTGCTGATGACATTTTTACCCTGGGGAGCAAATTCTGACTTCCTACTCTATCCACGCCTTTCATAATTTGAAAATAACACTATTAGGTCTCCCTTCAACCTCTGATACTACGGAGACCAACCAACGTTTGTCCAACCTGTCCTACCGAAGTATTGTAGGACAAGCGAGCTTGGGGTATGGATCAACACCTGGATTTATGATATTGTAGCCATTAGTAAGACTTGGGTGCAGGAAGAGCAGGACTAGCAGATCGATATTCCAGGATTCCATTTTTAGATGTGACAGAGTGAGAGGGATTAAAAAATGAGGGGTGGTGCTAATAGTCAGAGAAAATGTCACAGCAGTGCTCAGACAGGGCAGACTAGAAAATTCCGCATTATGGAATTTTGGCATTATGGTTTGAACTGAGTAATAAGAAATGATTGACCATGGTAATGGGGCTACATTACAGACAACTGAACAGTCTGAGAGACTTAGAGGAACAACTTTGTAGATTGATTGCAGACTGTTGCGAGAAACATAAATTTGTTACAGTAGGTGATTTTAAGTTTCCACATATTGACCGGGACTCCCATACTGTAAAAGGACTAGATGGAGTAGAATTTATTAAACATTTTCAGGGAAGTTTTCTTAAATCATAGAAGTCCCAATGAGAAAGTGTGCGATACTTGATTTGCGATTAGGGAATGAGGCAGGGCAGATGACATAAGTTTGTGTAGGTGAACATTTTGCATTTAGTGATCACAATGCCATGAATTTCAAAGTAAATATGCAAAAAGGTCTGGTCTGCGGGTTGAGATTCTAAATTGGAGAAAGGCCAGTTTTGATGGTATCAGAAAGGATCTGGCATGTACGGATTGAGACAGGTTTTTTGGCAAAGGTGTACTTGGTAATTGGGAGGCCTTCAAAGGTGAAATTTTGAGAGGATAAGTCTTGTATGTGCCTGTCAGAATAAAAGGCAAAGATAACAGGTGTAGGAAATCTTGGTTTTCAAGAGATATTGAAGCCCTGGTTAAGTAAGAAAAAGAAGGTGCATAACAGGTATAGGCAGATAGGAAGAAATGAGGTGCTTATGGAGTATAAGAAATGCTGGAGAACACTTAACAAAGGAATCAGGAGGGTTAAAAGAAGGCATGAGGTTGAGTTAGCAGACAAGGTGAAGGAGAATCCTAAGGGATTCTACAGATGTATTGAAAACAAACAGATTGCAAGGCTCAAAATTGGTCCTCTGGAAGATCAGAATGGTAGTACATGTGAGGAGACAAAAGAGATGTGGGAAATCTTAGATGCATTTTTTGCATCTATATTTACTCAGGGAACTGTAGAAGCAAAGAAAAAAAGAATCAACTTCTTGGATTCTATACAGATTACAGAGGAGGAGGTGCCCACTGTCCTGAGGCAAATTAAGATGGATAAATCTCCAGGGTATGCCAAGGTATTCCCTCGGTCCCTGCGGAAATTGCCGGGGCCCTAGTAGAGATATGAAAGTCATCCTTAGTGACAGATGAGGTGCTGGAGGATTGGAGGATAGCCAATATTATTCTGTTGTTTAAGAAAGGCTCTAAACATAAACCAGGAAATTATAGGCTGATGATTTTGACATCAATATTGGCAAAGTTACTAGAAGGTTTTCTAAGGGACTGAATATATGAATATTTGGATAGACGTGCTGATTAAGGACAGTAAGAATGGCTTTGTGCATGGTAGGTCAAGTCTAACCAATCTCGTGGAGCTTTTTGAGGAGGTTACCAGGAAAGTGGATGAAGGCAAGGCAGTGGATGTTGTCTACATGGACTTTAGCAAGGAACTTGACAAGGTTCCGTATAGGAGGTTGGTCAAGATGGTTCAATCGCTTGGCATTCAAGATGAGGTAGTAAATTGGATTAGTCATTGGCTGTGTGGAAGAAGCTAGTGGTAGTAGATGGTTGCCTCTCCGACCAGAGGCCCATGACTAGTGGAGTGCTGCAGGGATCGGTGCTGGTTCCATTGCTTGTTATTTATATCAATGATCTGGACAATAATGTGGTTAACTGATCAGTGAATTTGTGGATGACACCAAGATTGGGGCTGTAGTGGATAGCAAGGAAAGCTAGCATGATGTGCAGTGTGATCTGGACCAGCTAGGAAAATGGGCTGAAAAATCGCAGATGGAATTTATTGTAGACAAGTGCAAAGTTTTGCTCTCTGATACGACTAACCAGAGTAGGCCTTACACGGTGAATGGCAGGGCTTTGAGGAGTGCGGTAGGGCAAAGGGATCTGGGAATGCAGGTCCATTATTCATTGAAAGTGGCATCACAGGTAAATAGGGTTGTAAAGAAACTTTTGGTACATTGGCCTTCATATATCAAAATACCAAGTGCAGGAGATGGTATGTTATGTTGAAGTCGTATAAGAGGTTCATGAGGCTTAATTTGGAGTATTGAGTGCAGTTTTGGTCACCTGCCTACAGGAAAGGTGTAAATAAGGTTGAAAGAGTAAATAGAAAATTTACGAGTATGTTGCTGGGTCTGGAGGATCTGAGCTATAAGGAAACGTTGAACAGGTAGGACTGTATTCTTTACAATGTTGAAGATCAAGAGGAGATTTGAAAGAGGTATACAAAATTATGAAGGGTATAGATAGGGTAAATGCAAGCAGGCATTTTCCTCTGAGGTTGGGTGGGACTACAACTAGAGGTCATAGGTTAAGGATGAAAAGTGAAAAATTTAAGGGGAACATGGGGAGAAACTTTTTTACTCAGAGGGTCATGAGAGTGTGGAACGAGCTACCAGCTCAAGTGGTGTATACAAGATCAATTTCAGCAGGTAGGAGAAGTTTAGATGGGTACATGGATGGTAGGGGTATGGAGGGCTAAGGTTGATAGCAGTAGGCAGTTTAAATGGCTCAGTATGAACTAGATGGGCCAAAGGGCCTGTTTCTGTGCTGTACTCTTCTATGACTATAAGTCCTCATAGCTCTTACCCTCTAATCAATGCTGCATTCTGGTAAACCTCTTCTGTACCATTTCCATATTTTCCACATCCTTCCAGAACTGCAACATATACTCGAAGTGTGATCTGATTAAAGTTCTTTTATAGCTGCAACATGATTTATGCACTCTAATACCCAATATTCACACAAATGAAGGCAAGCATTCCGTCTATCTTCTTTATCACTTTATCTACTTGTACAGCCACTTACAGTGAACTATGGAGCTGGACCCCATAGTTCCTTTGTACCTCAATGGTATTAAAGGTCCAACTATCAACTGTAGACTTTAAAAAATGTACAACACCTACAGTTGCCTGGATTAAACTCTATCTGCCACCATTCTGCCCCTAACTGTAACTGATCTGCAGTATATCCCACTATATTCTTTGATTGTCCTTTGCATTGTCCATAACTTCACTAATCTTTGTCTAATCCACAGATTTACTAATCCATCTGTCTACATTTTCATCATTGATATACATCACAAATAACAGAGGTCCCAGCACTATTCCTTGTGAAACACTCAGACAACTGGCGAGTAGCTACTTTTGTCTCTTTACTTAAGAAATGAAATATGGATAATTCTGGAATCTATAGACCAGTGATTCTCAAGTCAGACATAGGAAAGTTACTGAAGAGGATTCTTAAGGATAGGATTTATGAGCAATTTCTTCATTGTCGTCAACAGGACATAGCCACAATCATCAGAAGGAAAGATCGGAGATAGATTGGACCTGTGATGAAAAGAGAGGCCAACTTCATCATCAAGGCAGAACTTCACTGGATCTCTGAAGGGCAGAAAATTGTGTGAGACCAAAGACAACTTGGCACCATATGGTAGAGGCAGAAATGAAGACCCAGAACCACACCTGGGGCACAATAGAGAAGAAGATGGACAAGGACAGACAGCGATGGAGGATTTTCATTGCTGCCCTAAATGCCAGTGGTGTAACAGGCAAAAATAAGAAATCTCAAAATACACGTTGTATTTCAAAACATATTAGCATGCTAATTAACATGTTTTCAATATCCTCCAATTTCTTCTCCTTCCTAAATTCCAATCCAAAGTACTCATTTAATAGGCCTGCCACTTGCTGTGACTCCGAGCACAAATTCCCTTTTATTCTTCAGTGGTCAAACCTTCTCCTTAGTCATACCTTTTCTCTTAATATAAGTATGAAATACCTTGGGATTATTCTTGACACTGGTAGCCAAGGGCAATTTATGGTCTCTTCTGGCCTTCCTACTTGCCTGCTTGACCACTTTCCTTCTGTCTTTATACGTCACAAGGGCCGAGCCTGATTTTATCTTCTTAAACCTTACATATCCTTCCTTTTCCTTCTGGGCTAAATTTAGGAGCTCTTGAGTTATCCAAGGTTTCATTTAGCTTTCCATCCTTGTCTTTACTCCTTACTGGAACATGCTGTGATCTTGAACACTGATCAGCTGGTCTTTAAACAACTCTAATATGTCAGACATGGACTTGACAGACAGCAGGTGCTCCCAATCAACGTTTCTTAGCTCAGTTCTGATCCTGTTGTACTTCCTCCCCCAGTTTAGTACCTGCCTGCACGATCCAATTCTATCTTAAAACATTCTGAACTGTGGTCGTTATTCCCAACATGTTCATCCATTATCAGGTCTCTAACCAGGCCTGGTTAATTTCCCCAAATTAGATCCAGTATGTTTTCTCCTCTCGTTTGACTTTCCACATACTATTTCTAAAAACCCTCTTGGATGCACTGAAGAAATCCTGCCCCATCTAAGCTTCTAAGCAACTAATATTCTGCTTTTGTAATTTGCCTAAATATTTGCAAAAGATAAAAAAAACTTTGCACTTCCCCATATTAGAATCCATTCAGAACAATTATTCATTGGTCAAACTATGATGACTTAGCAACTTACTTTGTCCTGGTGTAGGAGCATAGACTACTTGCATACTTGGCAGATGGGGAAGTGAAAGGAGGTGTGCTAGATTGGTATTTGCGGTTAATGACCAGATTCTCCTGCCTCTTTCTCGTAATGTTTGATGCCCTGACTAATCAAAAACCTATCTACCTCCTCTTTAAATATATCCAATGATGTGGCCTCTGCAGCTGTACGTGACAATGAATTCCACAGGATTCACCACCCTCTGACTAACGAAATTCCACCCACCTCTGTTGTAAAAGGACATCCTACTATTCTGAGGCTGTGCCCTCTGGCCCAAGACTCCTCCACTACAAGAAACATCCTCTGCATGTCCTCTCTATCAAGGTCTTTCGATATTCGATAGTTTTCAATGAGGTATTCCCTCTTATTCTTCTAAACTCCAGCAAATATAAGCCCAGGATCATTCTAGTGAACCACCTCTGGACCCTCTTTGCCTACGTACAAAATCAGGTATCAAAAGTTTGAGCATGGTGGGACTACTGAACTACGTATATTTCAATGCAAGCAGTGTTATAGGAAAGGCGGATGTACTTAGGGCATAGATCAGCATGTGGAATTATAACACTAGCCATTTATGAGACTTGGTTTTAGGAGGGGTGGGACTGATAGCTCAATGTTCTGGGGAGTGAGAGGGATTAAAGGGAAAAGGCGAGGCCTTACTGGTCAGGGAAACTGTCACGACAGTGCTCAGACAGGACAGATTGGAGAGCTCGTCTAATGTGGTTTTATGGATAGAATTAGGAATAAGAAAGGTATGACCACATTATAGGGATTATATTATTGACTGTCCAACAGTCCATGAGATTTAGAAGAGCAAATTTGTAGAGAGATACAGACTGTTGCAAGAAACCTCTAAGGTTGTGATAGTAGGTGATTTTTGCTTTCCATATATTGGCTGGGATTCTGATACTGTAAAAATGGTTGGATGGAAAAGAGTTTGTCAAATACCCTCAGGAAAGTCTCCTTATTCAGTACATAAAAGTCCAAACTAGAGAGAGTGTGATACTAGTCCTCCTATAAGGGAAGAGCAGGTGACAGAAGTTTGTGTAGGGGAACACCTTGCATCTAGTGATCATAATGTCATCAGTTTCAAGGTAATTATTGAGAAGGATAGGTCTGGTCCTCGGGTTGAGATTCTAAATTGGAGAAAGACCAAGTGTTAATGGTATCAGAGAGGATCTGGCATTCGTGGATTAAGTCAGGTTGTTTTCTGGCAAAGATGTGCTTGATTAGTGGGACACATTCAAAAGTTAAATTTTGAGTTTATATACACCTGTCAGGATAAAAACCAAGGATAACAGGTTTAGAAAACCTTAGTTTTCAAGAGATATTGAAGCCCTCATTAAGAAAAAGAGTTGCATATCAGGTATAGCCATGTAGGAACGAATGAGATACTAGAGGAGTATAAGAAATGCAGGAGAACACTTAAGAAGGAAAACAGGAGGGCTAAAAGAAGGCACAAGGTTGCTCTAGCAGACAAAGTGAAGTAGAATCCGAAGGGCTTTTGCAGATATATTAAGAGCAAAAGGACAGCAAGGGACAAAATTGGTTCTCAGGATGATCAGAGTGGTAATCTATGTGTGGAACCAAAAAAGATGGGGGAAATCTTAAACGGATTTTTGCATCTGTATTTACTCGGGAGACCGACACAAAGTCCATAGAAGTCAGAGAAAGAAGCACTGAGGTCTTGGACCCTTTACAGATTACAGAGGAGGAGGTGTTTGCTGTCTTGAGGAAAAATAGAGTGGGTAAATCCCCAGTACCTGACAAGATGTTCCCTCAGACTGTGGGAGGCAAGTGCAGAAATTGCAGTGGTCCTAGCAGAGATACTTATAACATTCTTAACCATGGAGGAGGTGCTGGAGGGGGAGCTAATGTTGTTCTGTTGATTAAGAAACGCTCTAAGAATAAACTGGGAAATTAAAGGCTGGTGAGCCTGACATTAGTGGTGGGAAAGTTTTTGGAAGGTATTCTCAGGGACTAGATATATAAATATTTAGATAGACAGGGACTGATTAGGGATAGTCAACATGGCTTTGTCCATGGTAGGAGGTGTCTAACTAATCTCATAGAGTTTTTTTTTCAGGAAGTTACCTAGAAAGTTGATGAAGGCAAGGCAGTGAATGTTGTTTACATCAACTTTAGCAAGGCCTTTGACAAGGTCCTGCATGGGAGGTTGGCCAAGAAGGTTCAGTCGCTTGGCATTCAAGGTTGTTGGATTAGACACTGGTTTCGCAGGAGAAACCAGAGAGTAGTAGTAAATAGTTCCTTCTCTGACTGGAGGTCTGTGACTGGTGCAGTGCCACAGGGATCAGTGCTAGGTCTGTTATTGTTTGTCATCTACATCAATGATCTGATTGATAATGTGGTAAACTGGATCAGCTAATTTGACACCAAGATTTGGGCTGCAGTAGACAGTAAGGAAGACTACCAAAACTTGCAGCTGGATCAAGATCAGGTAGGAAAATAGGCTGAAAAATGGCAGACGGAATTTAATGCAAACAAGTGTGAAGTGATGCACCTTAAGAGGACCAACTAGGGTAGGTCTTACAGTGAGTGGTAGGGCACTGAGGTGTGCAGTAGATCTGAGGGTTCTGGGAATATAGATCCATAATTGCTTGAAAGTGTGTCACAGATAGATAGAGCCATATGGAAAGTTTTTGGTACATTAGCCTTAATAAATCATTATAGTGACTACAGGAGTTTGGATGTTATGTTAAAAGTGTATGAGATGTTGGTGAGGTCTAATTTGGAGTATTATGTGCAGTTTTAGTCAACCTCCTACAGATAAGATGTAAGTAAGATTGAAAGAGTGCAGAGAAAATTTACAAGGATATTGCTGAGACTTGAGGACTTAACTTATAGGGACAGTTTGATAGGTTACAACTTTATTCCATAGAACATAAAAGATTGAGGGGAGATTGATAGAGGTATACAAAATTATGAAGGGTTATAGATAGAATAAATGCAAGCAGGCTTTTCCCTCTGAGATTGGATGAGACTAGAACTAGAAGTCATGTGTTAAGGGTGAAAGGTGAAATGTTTAAGGGGAACATGAGAGGGAACTTCTTCACTCAGAGGGTGATGAGAGTGTGGAATGAGCTGTCAGTGCAAGTGGTGGATACAGAATTGATTTCAACATTTAAGAAAAGATTTGGATAGGTGCATCGACGGGATGGGTATGGAGGTCTATGATCTGGATTCAGCTCAATGGGACTAATGGTTTGCATGAACTAGGTGGGCTGGATGGCCTGATTATGTGCTATTGTGTTCTATAACTCTAAGACTCCGCAATGCCAGGAAATCCTTTCTTAGATGCGGGGCTCAAAGCTGCTCACAATACCCCATGTGCGATCTGACCAGCAACTTATAAAGTCTCAGCATTCCATCCTTGTTTTTATATTCTAGTCCTCTCAAAAGGAATGCTAACATTGCATTTGCCTTCTTTACCACCAACTTCAGCTAAAAGTTAGCCTTTAGGGAATCCTACACAAGGACTCCCAAGTCCCTTTGCATCACTGAATCTTTTCCCAGTTTAGAAAATAGTCTGTATTGAACTATTAGGTGGCATGGTATTGTATGGCATATGGAAACCCACTACATATCCTAGCCTCCTTTATCTACTCTAAATCCTCAAAAATATCTAATGATTTTCCAGCTTTATCAGTTTTTATAAAATTATGTTGAGTCCACCTATGAATTTTAAACAAGCATCTTCTGCTCTGTTAATAACAAACTTCCATATTTTCCTATCTAGCCTATGGTTTTTTGTAATGTGTGCTTGTGTGTGTCTCTTTCCCTTTTGCTGAATAGAGCATCAATTGTTAGAACACTGAAAGGTCACACCCAATCTTCACTACTGAAGCACTTCATGAGCAATATCTTGTCTTTCTAAATTTCTAAATTGTACTTATAGAACTACTGTCTCTATTAGATGAACCAGATGTGTGTGAGTGAGTGTAAGAGTGAGAGTGAGAGAGAGAGAGAGAGAGAGAGAGAAGAAAGAAATATGTTGTATCTATACACCATCAGTACAAATTATTCACAGATTTTTAAATGCCTAAGTGATAAGGGATTTCTAATAAACTATGAAGAGTATTGGGGGATTGTATCTCAGATACTCGAACTTCCGACATACTGCTAGTGTCTTCCACAGTGAAGGCTGATGCAAAACACTTATTCAGTTCATCTGCCATTTCCTTGTCCCCATTCCTACATTATTTTCCAGAGGTTGTATACCTACTCTCATCTCTCTTTTTTATTTTATATATCTGAAGAAACTTTTGGTATCCTCTTTATCAATATCAGCTAACTTAGCTCTGTCTTCAATTTTTTAAGATACCCCATGCAATCTATTCTCCTTGGAGCGGCGGAGGATAAGAGGTGACCTGATAGCAGGTGTATAAGATGATGAGAAGCATTGATCGTGAGGACAGTCAGAGGCTTTTTCCCAGGGCTGAAATAGGTAACACAAGAGAGCACAGTTTTAAGGTGCTTGGAAGTAGGTACAGAGGAGATATCAGGGTTAAGTTTTTTACGCAGAGAGTGGTGAGTGCGTGGAATGGGCTGCCGGCGACTGTGGTGGAGGCGAATACAACAGGGTCTTTTAAGAGGCTCCTGGATAGGTACATTGAGGTTAGAAAAACAGAGGGCTATGGGTAACCCTAGGTAATTTATTAAATAAGTACATGTTCGGCACAGCATTGTGGGATGAAGGGCCTGTATTGTGCTGTAGGTTTTCTATGTTCCATGTTTCTATTTGATTCAAATCATAAGCTACCATTTTCCACAAATAAGAGAAATGTATGGAACAACTGGAATGATCGGAATTGCTCAATGAATCAATACAAATTACGTATTGAAATTCAAAGTCAAAGTACTTTATCATCGCTTCAAAGGGTCAGCTGAATGTAAGCAAGAACAATCCTTTGTTTGCCTGTTCTATCACCCTCTCTCCATGCTCCAATATATTCTGAAGCTTTTTAATATCTAGTTACATAATATTTTCTTTCCAAAGGCCCCGCTGCTCTTCTTTTCTGTCAGAGAGCTGAACCCTCTCCCAGCCGGGCAGAAGTCACATAGTGTTTCACAGTCTTTATGACTAATTGTTTTAAGTTTCTTTCTTAAGAGCTTTTTAAATTGGCATATTAACTAATTAGTGTGGTTAAAAGCAATTGTGAATACAAGCGATATGCAAGGTGCTGGAGGAACTCCATGGGCCAGGCAGCATCTGTGGAGGAAACTTGACAGTTGACATTTCAGGGTGAGATCCTCCATCTGGTCCAGATGCAGTGAGGGAGGGTCGGATGATCACAATAGTGACTGAGGGGATACACAAGCTGATAATCAGAACCTTCAGTAAATAAAGAAGCATCTCAAACTGAAATATCAACTTCCAGTTCCCTCCATAGGTGTTGGTGTGCCTGACCCACTGAGTTTCTCCAGGTTCCACTGTCCATGATCTCTTGCGTCTCAATACAAATTCGTTTCTTTATGAAAAATATTGCTTCAAAGTATTATTATTCTTTCATTCATCTTCATGAAAAGGAATATTAAAAAATATCCTGTTATCTACCACTCTGGCCAAAATTATTCATGGAAAGAAGGTTAACCAATTCTATTACTTGTAAATGCTTCAGGTGTAAGGCAGATTCTACACCTTTCCCCATTTACCGATGCCAATGTAGAGTAATTTTGTACAGGAAGTAAAGCCATCAGTCTATCTATTTCAATAGGATTCCCATTTGGCTCATAAAAGAAGTATGCTATTTGACCAGGATCATACTGAGGTGTAATTAAGGGTGGGCTTGGAGGTTCCTGTCTCCAAGTTTTTGGCATGGTGCACAGTCATTCCTCAGCACTGCGATCCGCGCAGGTTCTGCTGTAACCCTTGACCCTTGTGACTAAGGCTGTAGCAACGCTGTGATTTTGACAATCCAATTCTCCCTTGTTTATGTACAGATCAATAGTAAGGAAGACTTGGATAATGGATCCTCCAATCTTGCTTCTACAGGTTTAGTCAAAGTCAAAGTCAAAGTAAAATTTATTATCATAGTACATTCTTGTCACCACATTCAACCCTGAGAATCTTTTTCTGCTCGCATACTTAGCAAATCTATGGAACAGTAACTGTAAACAGGATCAATGGAGAACGAACGGTGCAAATGCAGATATAAATAAATAGCAATAAATAACAAGCATGAATTAACAAGATAGAAGAGTCCTTGAATGAGTGTGGTTATCCGCTTTTGTCTGGAGCCTGATGGTTGAGGGTAGTATCTGTTCTCGAACCTGGTGGTGCAAGTCCTGAGGCACTTGTACCTTCTACCTGATGGCAGCAGCAAGAAGAAAACATGGTGAGGATCTTTGATAATAGATGCTGTTTTCCTACACCAATGTTTCATGTGGATGTGCTCAATGGTCTGAAAGGTTTTACACATGTAGCCCCCTGGCCACTCTCAGGGTCGCTTGGCTCGCTGTCGTCTAGGGAAACAGCCTCGGCCCCGCCAAACTGGATAATTCGTTTGTGTGGATGCTGTGTGAGGTACCCCACCCCGCCCAAATAACAGACAATACACCAGATGCAATTAAATGATTTACAGTTTATAGGTATTACTGGAACTATATAATTAAAAGAGAATAAAATATAAAAGGAAAATAAAAGGCACCACACTTATCAAAGTTCAGTCTCTTTGTGCACAAAACCGTTGGAGCTCAAGGACCTTCTTCTTCACCCTGCGACCCCTCGGACCAGCCGCCTGGGACCAACAACGGTGGTCGACCAGATGCCCCACACCAGTCCGTCTCTGTCTCCTCGCCGAACGTCCCGCTCGGGGTCCGACCCCGTTAGTGGACTCACAGCACCTCGTCCATCCTCTGTCTCGCTCTCCCGCCTTCTGCCCCCAAAACCCCCTTGCAAACAGCATCTTCAAATACACCAAAACCATAACAACTATCCCAATTGGTTAATAACGTATTTCTTATCACCCTCTAAACCACAACAAGCTGCTAGCGCAAACTTTCTCAGCGTTTAAGACAACAAAGCCGCATTCCCCAGATTAACATAACAAAGACGCCATTTTAATTAGCCTCCGCAGTAACATAAAAATCGAAACCCCCTTACACACGTGATGTACAAGTGAGGAAATCCAGGATCCAATTGCACAAGCTGGTATTGAGACCTAGGTCTTGGAGTTTACTGATAGTTTTGAGAGGATGATGGTGTTAAATGCTGAGCTGTAATCGATAAAGAGCATCCTGATATATGCATCCAGTTGGTCAGCACAGGTCTTCAGTACTCGGTCAGGTACTCTGTCCAGACTGGATGCTTTCCTTGGATTCAATCTGTTGAAGGCAGCCCACATGTCATCTTCAGATACTGAGGCCTATTGATTATTGGAAGACATGGGGGTGTGTTATGGTTCCTCTCTATTCTGGTAATCAAAGCGAGCAAGAAAACACTGAGCTCATGTGGAAGGGAAGCTCTGCTGTCCCCTATGTCACAAGATTTAACTTTGTAGGAGGTTATGGCATTCAAACCCTGCAACAACTGTCTCTCATTTATTCCAGTCTTGCGCGGAAACTCCACTTTGCGCATGAGATAGCTTTCTGGAAATCATACCTCTTGTAGCATTCTTGATCTCCAGACTTGAATGCTTCTGATCTGGCTCTCAGCTGATTCCAGATTTCATTGTTTATCCGGGGCTTCTGTCTGGGAAAAACTCTGAACGATTTTGTGTGACACATTCACTCACAGCTGTTTTAATAAAGTCTGTCACGATCCTGGTGTAGTTATTCAGGTTCTCAGATGTGTACTTGAACACGGTCCAGTCCACTGGCTCAAGGCAATCCTGTAACCGTTCTTGTCTTCGGCAACAATAAGTAGCTTACAATCTAATTATGAGTACTATTAATAAAGACCATAAAACCGTAAGACCTAAGAGCAGAATTAGACCATTCAGTCCATTGAGTCTGCTCCGCTAATCTGTCATGGTTGATCTATTATCCCTTTCAACTCTATTCTCCTGTCTGCTCCTTATGACCTTTGACAACCTTACTAATCAAGAACCTATCAACCTCTGCTTTAATTATACCCAATAACTTGGCCTCTGCAGCTCTAAGACTTCTATTCTCTCATTGCTTGCTGGTTGTCTGCTCCCACACCAAGTACGGATATCTTGAGAGAGTATCCACTAGCAGGAGATGAATTCAGCATAATCTTGCTGTTGTTTATCGTCAGTCTCCTCTACCTATCTAAATGTCAGCAGATATTCCCCAGATAATATACATCAACATCCAGATGTGGAAAAGTGGAAAAGTCATTCCACTTGTCCACATACAAGGAAGGAAAGAACAACCTCAATTTCAGGGAGATCCCAATACACAGGTTATGTCAATTTATAAGCTGGGCTAATGTAAACTCATTTTGATTGCAATACTGAGAAAATGCTGTATCATTGGACAGATTGAAAGGGCTCTTTAGATATGAAATGTCACATCTGTCCTTTCAAATGGATGTGAAGAATTGCTTGCGAGGAATAAGGAATAAGGAAGAGAAGGAATATGGTTCTTGAAAGGACTGGATTCCTGTGAACATGGCTGCTCTTTTCCTACACTGCCAAGGCAACTATATCTCATTAACATTTTAAATGGTCTTAAATGGGAAGTCCTGGTTTCACAAATGTTTTTTGTTTCCCTATTGTGGAATCTCCTAGAAAAGGCATGAGATAGGTTTTTAAAAATACATAAAAACAATGCAAGTAAGGGCTGACAGGATAAGGCATGCACTGCTTACTTATAAGGAAATGATTAGAACCGACCGCATGGTTCCACACCCATACATCTGAAGTGCTGCTCATAGAGGACATATGTTTGGGAATTACTGACGTGTAATCTGTGAAATATTCTTTTCTTCTAAATGAAAGGGCTTGCTTTAATTACAACCCCTACTGGGAACAGGATTTCAGATTTTATTCCAACATTATTAAGAAAATTTACTTCTGCTACTATGTAATAAGACATTAGCAGATCACAGAGTAAGCAATATGGAGAAGACAGTGGGATAGTCATGGGGCCACTGTTTACTATATGTAGGTCTGTGAATTTACCAGCAGAGGCAATTAGAGAAGACCTCAGGCACAAACAAACCTGGAATGAAATCTTTGCTAACAAGAAAAAAAGTGCTTTCTAACTTGGATTTTTTCCTGGGTGATCAGATTCCCATTTCGATATGTGAATCTCCCCTTGACCTGCACTAACTTCTCACTGGGTGGTAAAATATTTCTGTGGCAACAGATATCTTAAAGTCTTGGGTGGCATGAGATATTCTCCTTTATCCATTCAGTACTACAAAATAATAGAGGTTTTATGGATTTACTGTGTTTGTATTTACTCAGCATTCAGTAGCAGCATTGTTCTTTAACTGTCATTAATATGAATAGTTTTGCTCAACAAACACTTCATCTTACTAATTTGGCTTTCCCTTTAGAAAAGCCAGGCACAGATACTACTTTAGAGTAGAGAAATTGTACCTGTTTCCTTTAAAGGGATTACAAACTTACACATCACCAAGCACCTGTACACTGCTGGATTTCCAAGAGTCATATGAATTATAGCCTGGGGACAAGTGACGGTATCCACTTTGGTAGGAAAAATGGAAAAGCAGAATATCTTAAAGATGGAGGACTGTTTGATGTTGAAACTCAGAAAGCTTCAGATGCAAAGTTAATTCATTAGTTACATACATATAGGAAGGATAATTGGGAACTAGATTTATTACCGCTGTACCATTGAGAGCATACTCACCAACTGCATCTCAGTGTGGTATGGCAGTTGTCTTGTATTGGACCGCAAACACTCCAGCGTGTGGTGAAAACTGCCCAGCGGATAATCGGCACCCAATTGCCCACCATTGAGAACATCTACAGTAAATATTGCCTGGGTAGGACGAAAAGCATTATCAAGGATGCATCTCACCCTAACCATGGACTTTTTACTCTCCTCCCATCCGATAGGCGCTACAGGAGCCTCCGTTCCCGCACCAGCAGGCACAGGAAGAGCTTCTTCCCTGAGGCTGTGACACTGCTGAACCTCACATCACAGCGCTAAGCAGTATTGCATCCGTATTGTACTGTCTCAGTTCTTTTATATTTACTTTTTATTTGCAGTTATTTTGTAAATAACACTGTTCTTTGCGTTTCTGGTCAGATGCTAACTGCATTTCATTGGCTTTGTATCTGTTCTCGGCACAATGACAATAAAGTTGAATCTAATCTAATCTAATTCTGATAGAAACGATCCCTGGGTTTCGAATATGCATGTGCATATCCAGGCTGAACACTAAGAAGTCAATTAGTTTGGATGTTGAGGAGTAATTTCTTCATTCATATGGCTGGGTATCTTAGGAATTCAAACGCTCAACTCCAGGTGGTTGAGGTTAGGATTAGAAGTGTGGATGCTTGGGATGAATACATTTCAGGGAAAAAAAGAGAATCACAGGAAAGTAATGTCAATGTACTGCCATTTTCTTGTTGTGAACGACAAATCTGTTTGAGGGGGCTGTAAGCTCTACAAATGAACACAAATGATTCTGCAGATACCTGAAATTCAGAGCAACACACACAAAATGCTGGAGAAACTTAGCAGGTCAGGCAGTATTTATGGAAGTGATTAAACAGTTGGCATTTCAGGTTGAGATCCTTCTTCAGGACTGGAAAGGAAGGGGGAAGATGCCAGAATAAAAATAAAGTGTTGCTCCTCCACTCAAAGGATTGCCTCAGCGTGGCACAAGAGGTGGCTAGAGGCTGACATGTTGGAATGGGAATGGGATTCAGAATTAAAATGTTTGGCCACTGGGAAATTCTGCTTTTGGCAGATGGAGTGGAGGTGCTTGATGAAATGGTACCCTATTTTATATTAGTTATCACTAATGTAGAGGAGGCTGCATTGGGAGCCCCAGACACAATAGATGACCCCAGCAGATTCACAGGTGAAGTGTTGCCTCACTTAGGAGGGCTGTTTGGGGCCCTGAACAGGGGTGGAGGAGGAGGTGACTGGGCAGGTGTAGCAATTTGGCTGCTTGCAATGATAAGTGCCAGGAGAGAGATGAGTGGGGAGAGACGAATGGACAAGGGAATCATGGAGGAAGCGATTCCTCCAGAAACGGAGTGGTGGAGGGAGTAAATATGTTTGTTGGTAGGATCCCTTTGGAGAAGGCGGAAGTTGTGGAGAATGATGCATTGGATGCAGGTAAGGGGTGGTAGGTAAGGACAAGAGGAACTCTATCACTGTTCAGGTGGCAGGAAGATGGGGTGAGTGTGGAAGTTCAGGAAATGGAGCAGATTGCAGCTGAGGGCAATGTCAATGGTGGAGGAAGGGTAACTCTTTTCTTTGAAAAAGGAGGACCTCTCTGATGTCCTGGAAAGGAAAGCCTCATCATGAAAACAGATGCATTAGAGACAAAGGAACTGAGAAAAGGAAATAGCATTTTTACAGGAGACAGCATGGGAAGAGGCAATGTATAGTCAAGGTAAAAGTGGGAATTGGTAGGAATATCAAAGATGTTGGTCAACAGTTTGTCTCCAAAGATGGAGACAGAGAGATCGGGAAAGGGGAGAGAGGTGTCAGAAATGGACCAAGTGAATTTAGGGCAGGGTGTAAGTTGGAAGCAAAGTTGATCAGATTGATGAGCTCAGCATAGGTGCATGAAACAGCATTAATACAATCATCTATATAGCAGAGGAAGAGTTGGAGAGCATTACCAGGGAAGGCTTAGAACATGAACTGTTCTACAAGGCAGGCATAGCTGGGGCCCTGCCGGTGTCAATGGCAGCAGCCATGGTTACCCCTTGAGTCTGGAGAAAGTGGGAGGAGCCAAAGGAAAAATTGTTGAAGCTGAGGACCAGTTCTGCAAGACAGAGGAGGGTGGTGGAGGAGGAGAACTGGTTGGTTCCTGTACTGAGAAAGAAGTAGATTCTGAGGCCTTCTTGATAGAGGATAGAAGTGTACAGGAACTGCATATCTATGGTAATAGTGAGGTGGTCAGGACCAGGGAAATGTGAGTTAATAAGGAGACTGAAAGGATGAGAAGTGTTGCAGATATAAGTGGAAAGTGTATGAGTGGCAAATGAAACACAATGAAGTACAATGTTGGAAGGCGTATGGTTATGCACTTTGGCAGAAGAAATAAATGGGAAGACTATTATTTAAATGGGGAGAGAACTCAAAGTTCTGAGATGCGACGGGACTTGGGAGTCCTCGTACAGGATACCCTTAAGGTTAACCTCCAGGTTGAGTCGGTGGTGAAGAAGGTGAATGCAACGTTGGTATTCATTTCTAAAGGAATAGAGTATAGGAGTATAGGAGCAGGGATGTGATGTTGAGGCTCTATAAGGCGCTGGTGAGACTTCACTTGGAGTACTGTGGGCAGTTTTGGTCTCCTTATTTAAGAAAGGATGTACTGACGTTGGAGAGGGTACAGAGAAGATTCACTAGAATGATTCCAGGAATGAGAGGGTTAACATATGAGGAACGTCTGTCCGCTCTTGGACTGTAATCCTTGGAGTTTAGAAGAATGAGGGGAGACCTCATAGAAACATTTCAAATGTTGAAAGGCATGGACAGAGTGGATGTGGCAAAGTTGTTTCCCATGATGGGGGAGTCTAGTACGAGAGGGCATGACTTAAGGACTGAAGGGCGCCCATTCAGAACAGAGTTGTGAAGAAATTTTTTTAGCCAGAGGGTGGTGAATCTATGGAATTTGTTGCCACGGGCGGCAGTGGAGGCCAAGTCATTAAGTGTATTTAAGGCAGAGATTGATAGGTATCTGAGTAGTCAGGGCATCAAAGGTTATGGTGAGAAGGCAGGGGAGTGGGACTAAATGGGAGAATGGATCAGCTCATGATAAAATGGCAGAGCAGACTCGATGGGCTGACTGGACAACTTCTGCTCCTTTGTCTTATGGTCTAAGTAATTGAACCAAGGGGGATAGAATAGAGAGGAAGTATGAGGAGTAGGGCAGGAGCAGGCAAAGGCAATGGGCCTGGCCAGACAGAAAGCTTTGTGGATCTTGGGTTGTAGTTAGAAAGGAGCAGTGCAGGGTAAGGGAACTATGAGTTTGGTGGTAGTAGATGGGATTTCTCCAGAGTTGATAAGGTCAGTGATGGTGTCGTAAACAGTATTCTGATGGTCGAACATTCTATACAAGTTTCTATCTCTTATGTGATTATGTCTGATTAATTTCTAGTTTGAAAAAACCGTTCATAAACTGTTGTTGAAGTATAGATTTAAATTTCATGGCTGGAAATGCTAGTGCCTGTGGTTCAAAGATCAAGAATGCCATTTTCCAAATTGGAACTGTGTTCGCTTAATATTCTGCGAAGAATATTGGATGTGGTGGTCTGAATTTTCTTTACATTAAAATTAATCATGCATAAAATTTTAAGCTCCTCAAAAAGTATGATTAATGCAGAATCATAGACTTTTATAGTTTGGAAAGAGGCCATTTGGCCCATTATGCTGTTTGAAATAAAAATCCAATTGGTCTTGTTTTCCCATAGTTATTCAATTTTCCTTGTTTCTTCAATTAATTATCCAATTCCAATTGATCTATTTCAGTCATATGGTTGCTATTAATTAGTTGTAATAAGCCAACACTAAGCACTGTCAATTTCAAGTCAGGCAGCTTGTATAACACGGACAAACTTGTGTTTATATACATGCTTTCTAGTTAGCCCAACATGGTACATTATCTTTCAAGTATGGCCAATGTTTGGTTGCTCAAGAATATCCAAAAACAGTAAAAGAAAGAAAAGTGCATTTTTACAATTCCAGTCAAAACTTGGGAGGCCTCAGTATATTTTACAGTCAATGTAGTTCTCTTTTAGATACAGTGACTGTAGTCCAGCAATTTGTGCACATCATGGAGGTGGTGAGTGGGATTCTCATATTAAAGTTCAATATGAGAATACGTTCTGCCAGGTGAAGGAGGCTGGAGGTGTTCTGCAAATTTTTGAGTCTCTGTTCAGAGAAGAAGCAAAGGCACCTCACATGTAATTCTTCCAGTTTAGTGTACTGTATTTGATGTTCATACTATGGTCTCTGTTATACTGGAAAAACCAAATGCATGTTGGGCAACCATTTTATTAAGAACTGCATCCAGTCTACTGGGATGGACCTGGGCTTCTAGATTCCTGTTGCTTTAATAGTTCATCACATTTAGACCAACCCACAGATAGCTCCGGAGTTCCAACAGCGTCCTACATAAGCTCAAGTCATTTTAGAGTACATCTGAACATATTGCAGCCTTCATGGTTTAGTACAAAATTCAACAATTTCGATAATTCTCTTTTTCTGTTTTGTAGGATAACCTGTTGATTATTGATCTTCAGCGATACTGTAATTCAATTTTCAGTATTCATAGACACTGTCTGATTTTTTTGGGTCTTTCCAACATCCATCTTTTGATTTCAGTTTACATCATCAGTTTACACTTGAATTTCACAGTTTTTACTTTGTTTATTTTCTCACTACCTGCAGTAATCAATCAACTCTGTAAACCTTGCTTTTCTTGGCTTTACCCAATCTGAACTATTCCCTTTGTCATATCCATCACTCCATCCCTTCTTATTTTATAACTTAACACTAACTTGTATTCTCACTTTCCCAGTCATTATGAATGGTCTTCGATCTGACACATAAATTCTATTTCTCTCTCTCCACAGATGCTGCCTGACCTGCAGAGCATTTCCAGAATTATCATTTTTTCTTTAAAATTTCCAGCAATTGCAGTTTTTCTGCTGTTTCATTACCCTCGTCTCTAAAATTCTTGACAGATCATCTGCAGCTCATAATGGCAGAGCATTCCAAAGATTCACTGTCATCTTTATCGAAGGCCTCAATTCTGAGTACACCCATGGCTCTAAACTCCTGAGCCCGAAGGAATAAGCTTTTTCAGCATCCACCCTGTCAATCCTTTTCAGGCTCTGTGTGTCCCAATGAAATCACCACTCATTTTTTTAAACTCCAGCAAGCATGGGATAATCTTACTCAGTCTATTCTCATGAGACAATTCCCTCACTTCATGAATTAATGAAGTGAATCTACATTGCATGACTTCAACTGTAATATATTCACCTCAAAATGTAATCATATAACAGTATTTATTTCAGGCTTATATGATCGAAAATTCACTTTGTTCAGAGTTAAATTGCGGTACACAGTATTTCCAGATATTTTAAGGGAATTAGGAGTCCTCGTGCGGGATTCCCCAAATGTTAATTTGCAGGTTGAACCGTTGAGGAAGGTAAATGCGTTGTTAGCATTCATTTCAAGAGGACAAGAAATTAAAAGCAAAGATGAAATATTGAGGCTTTATAAAGCGGTTGTGAGGCCTCACTTGGAGTATTGTGAGCAGTTTTGGGCTTATTATCTGAGAAACCATGTCTGACATCGGAGAAGGTTCTAGAGGGTTCACAAAATTGATTCCGGGATTGGAAGTCCTGTCATATGAAGAGCACTTGATGGCCCTGAGCTTATACTCACTGGATTTCAGAAAAATGAGGGTTAACCTCATTGAAACCTATCAAACGTTGAAAGGCCTTGATACAGTATATGCAGAAAGAATGTTTCTTGTGGTGGGGGCGTCTAAGACCAGAGGACACAGCCTCACAATGGAGGGGCATCCTTTAGAATGGAGATGAGTAGGAATTTCTTTAGCCAGAGAGTGGTGAATCTGTGGAATTTGTTGCCACAGGAGGCCAAGGCAATGGGTATATTTAAGACAGAGTTTG
The DNA here is from genome assembly GCF_030028105.1 of Mobula birostris. Taxonomy (NCBI): domain Eukaryota; kingdom Metazoa; phylum Chordata; class Chondrichthyes; order Myliobatiformes; family Myliobatidae; genus Mobula; species Mobula birostris. Next base: position 158,141,909 of record NC_092373.1, read on the forward strand.
ATAGATTCTTGATTAGTCAGGGTATGAGGGGATACGGGGAGAAGGCAGAAGATTGCTGAGAGGCAAAATGGATCGTCCATGATAAAATGGCAGAGCAGAATTGATTAGCCAAATGGCCTAATTCTGCTCCTATATCTTATAGTCTTACGGTCTATATTTTACCACAACTCCAGAAATTTGATTGGGTATTTTCTAGAAAGATTCACCAATATGTGCCAGATGTGATTGCTGAGTCTGTCACTGAATTATGCTCATTTCTGGAGTGATTATAATCTTATCAAATAGTATCTCTCCAGAAATTCAACAGGACATTTGTGGACACAGTTTGCTCTTGTATACCTGCTGTAATCTTAAAGCATTGCACGCCAAATTTGCTGCAGCTGCTCTGAGGACTTCTAATTAAAGAAAGTCATTGGAAGCAGGTCTAAACCAAGCACTAACACCCCAAACCGGGTAGGTTCCATCTAATTTTTGCAGTATACCTGCTTTCTATTGTTCCAGCTATGACTTTGAACCACTGTAGTAAACTTCTTATCTTATAACACATGTAGTAACAAATCAACCAGATAATATGGAGAATTATTATGGATGACAGACTTTTAACAGAGCAATACTATTTCAATTTAACAGCCCTCCTGTTTATTCGTTCACTGCTTGCAGTTCTGGAAAACCTCTGTTTATTTGCACTTCCAGTCTATGGGGTTTTCTTTACATTATTGCTCTTTATGAACAATTACGTTTGTTTGTACAGCTGATGTACATGAAAATGTACATTTTTTTTCCACATGGGCCCGCCGTCTGTCTTGCTGTACTTCTTCAAAGATTTCCTCAGTTGACATACTCTCCAAAAAATCTGGAAGTTATTTTCTGCCTGTATGCAATTAGTTTCAAAATTACATCAAGTTAAAACTGAACAGATTGAAAAAAAAGGAACCACAATCAACTTTTTAACATCTGCATCAGTTAACCTTGACAATGTGAATTTAGGTTAGAATATATTGTTTGCTATGCCACTCAGCTACATGTAAAAGAAGGAGTTGGGTGATAAAGTGATCAGTGGGTTACATACCACACAGCATACCCAGCAGGAAATGATTAAGACCCCAGGGAGTAACTGCAGTCCTGACTGAGGTTCAGTATTCTCCTAGGTTAGTGATTTCAGTGCAAGGTTATCCCACCTGATCGTCAGATGACAGACTTTTCAATCTTGCCCGTCTCAAGTCCAAAACAAAGACACCCACGAGTTCTCTCATCGAGTTTCAATACGCAGATGACAACAGTGTTGCAGTTCTTTCAGGAAACCACCTACAACAGATTCTGACTGCCTTCAACTGCGCATGCGCAAAACTTGGACGTATCATCAATTCCAAGAAGACTCAGATCATCTATCAACCGTCACCAACTGAGACAAATCGGATAGAACCATCAATTCAACTTGGTGAAACAACCCTGGAAAACGTGGACCACTTTCCGTATCTTGGAAGTCACCTCTCCTCCAATGTCGACCTTATTGACATTTAAGACGATCCAACATCGTCTTAAATGTGCTGGAACAGCTTTTGGACGTCTCCGAACAAGAGTCTTCCATGACTGTGACATTTGAACAGACACTGAAATGTTAGTGTACAAAGCAGTGGTAATCCCAATGCTCCTGTATGCATCAGAAACCTGGACAACGTACCGACAACATCTGAAGGCACTTGAGAAGTTCTATCAACGCTGTCTTCGAAACATCTTCAGTATCAGCTGGGAAGATAGAAGAACCAATGTCAGTGTGCTAAATGAAGCAAAAACAACAAACATTGAAGCCTACGTCATCAAGAACCAACTAAGATGGAGCAGTTATGTTGTTTGGATGAAAGACAAACGTCTGCCGAAACAAATCTTCTACTCCCAGCTTAAAGAAGCCAAATGTAAAAGAGGCGGACAACAGAAGAGATTCAAAGACGTCTTAAAAGCCAACATGAAGAAATGTAACATCGACATCAACAATTAGGAAACCAATGGCAAGGACAGGAAACTCCAGCAAGCCATCATCCAAGAAGGAACAGCAACTTTCGAAGCCAACAGATGTGCAGAATTAGAAGAAAAGAGAAGAAGATGGAAAGAAAGGCAGCAACAACCAAAGCCCGATCTGCCATCTGGAGCTACCTGTCCTGAATGCGGAAGAACTTTCAAAGCCAAGATTGGACTCATAAGCCACTTAAGAGCGCATAAGTAGATCAACAGAACGAAGACCATCATCTTCGACCTCGAGGGATAGCCACGACGATCCCACCTGAATTCTTGAAGATCTGCTCCCAGTTGTGAAACTCAGAAACAAGAGCATAAAACATCTATATATAGCAAATGCAGACCATACATGATGCTTGGAGTAATGCCTTCTTCCCTGTGAGCTACAGACTTGACATGGGCACGATAAAGAGGGAGAGAATCTGCAGTGCTGCACGGTCTTCCGGCTGGCCATGTGCACAATCTCTGCCAACAGGGAGGAAACTGGTGATCGATCTCCATTTACCAGATTTCCCTGCTTTTGCACCCTATGATCTACCAAAGTATCATAAAACAAATCAAACACACTCAAACTTCGGTCAAGTTACCTCCAGTTACATGAAAATAACCAGGTAGCTTGTTTTACAGATGCTGACTAGGGGAAATTTACTGGTCAGGACATAGTGCCATAGTAGTGTTTATAATCTTAAAAAGATGAGGGTTTGGTATGGTGATTCATCTGAAAGATACATCTCCAACACTCATATAGTGAATACTACAGTGTCAACCTGGGTTATTTTATCACAGATTCACACTGCACAGAAACAGACCATCATGGACCATCAGGTGTCCATCTGCACTAATCCCATTAACCAGCATTTAATGGTAGCCTTCTGAGGCTCAGCAATTCAAGTATTTGACCAGATGTTTAGGCATCAGGCAGTGTATTCTAGATTTCAAGGTCTCTGAATGAAATAAAAATCCCTTCTAAACCCCTTTCCTTTAAATTGATGTCCCCCAGTTTTAGACTCTTCTGCACTGTACTTGAGTATCTGGAGTTGGGCTTGAACCATGACCTATGGCTCAGAGGTGATGCCAACCAAGCCACTGCTGACACACACACACTCCATCATTCCCCTCTAGTTGGCAATGCCGCCTTCTAATGTGGAATCTGCAGAGATTTGCTATTGTTTCCAATGCAAATTCTTGCTGGTAGCATAGATCAGAAATTTACACAAAGAACTGAGCAACAAAGTTGAAGGTGTCCAAGAACTTGTTATTCAGGGAACAAAAAAGATGATTTTTTTGAGGGTTATAAGTACAGAGGGGTCAATATCTAAAACACTTCCTGTTTATATCCCAGCTAAATTATCTAGGTATTAGAAACAGCTACGAACAGATCAAATTTCCTAAAGATGTACAACCAGATAGAACTACATTGGAATGAATTGGGAATATTCATGGTCACCAAATTTCAAGGCCCGAATCCTAATACTTGACCTACAATATATTTGTTTAAAGTTCAAATGTGGTCTTTAGTCCCTTTCCAAACGTGAACATCTGGTTAAAATAGGATTTAATTCCAATGTAGGTTTGGGACCAATATTAAATAGCCTAGCAGTTGATGACCTTTGATCAGTTGGGGAGCAGTACCATGTGATTCTGATGTTCAGCTCGCCACTAACCAATCTCCCTGAAAGCCCATCTGAGGCCAACATTTTCTCATTTTTCTGACATTCAACGCTCCAGCATTCAAATCTCTCAACTTTATGATTCACAAATGCAATAAGATATCTAGTGATCCCAACCTCCCAAAGTCTTTTCCCCATCCACTTTCCTTCAATTTCTCACAAACCCTGTGTACCCCTGCAACATCACTGTAGCAATACACACAAATTGCTGGAGGAACTCAGCATGGCAGGAAGCATCCATGGAAATGAACAGACAGTCAATGTCTTGGGCTGAGACCCTTCATCAGGACTAAGTCTTGCTCTGGATTTCCAGAATCTGCAGGATCTCCTGTGTTTATAACCCCAATGGAAGGCTCTGATTACCAACCTCTCCATCCCTTTGATCATATCCCTGAACACCACCCATGACCTGGTCTCTGATCCTTTCTGAAGACTATTGTCTTCAGCACTACATATCCTTAAAAGACCTCTGTACTCATGACGCTGTGCGAAGACATTCTCCTCCCCACTGCTGGCTCCTCACCTTCATTAGCACTCCTTCCCCACACCATAATCCTCAGCCTTAGACTGCCAGTCTTCCTTTCCCTGAAATCTCAAACCACTTCTCATTTTTCCCTCATGGAAATTGCAGCGCATTATTAGTAGTCTCCGTGATCCAACTTGCAGTGGAGGGTAACAGGGTGGGGTAAAGATTGCCAACAAAACAGTTTAGTATCCAGAGTGGTATAAATAGGATGAATGCAGTCAATAGTTTTTTCAGGTTTTGGGAATCAAGAATCTGAGGTTTAAGGGATCCCTCAGTCTTTGCACCTCCAGGGAACACAACTTAACTTTACCAAATCTTTTCTCTTGTAGCACATACCTTTCTCATCAGGACAGCATCCTAGTGAACCTCTGCTGCACCCTCTCCATTGCTTCCACATCCTCCCTATAATGGGGTGACTAGAATCGAGTGAGCTGTCATAGAAAGTAGTTGAGGCAGGTACAATGATAACTTTATAAGACAGTTGGTCAGGTACGTTAATGGGAAAGGTTTAGAGCCAAACATAGATAAATGGGGCAGACTTAGATTGGTACCTTGATCACCATGGACTAGTTGGAGCGATTGGGTCTGTTTTCATGCTGTATTACTCTATAAATTCTATGCAACTCCCATCCAGTGCCCATATGAAACTAGTATTTTTTGGTAGATCGTTTGGTGAGCCTGAAATACTAGGTATGCTGAAAGCAAGTAAGACGACCCTGTGATGTGGGGTAAATGTTGGGTCACCATTCAGGACAATATTCAATTAATTGAGATATGATATAATTACTGCTCTGTCTGATTCTTACTGAGGGGCTGTGACAGCTTTGGGCTCTGCTCGAACAGGGACAGTAGAGCCGATAGTGGCTGTGCATCTTCATTCTTTTCTTTGACAGCCTCCATCCAGTGTATATTGTTCTGTTCTTCTCACCTTGGTCCAGATTCAGAAATTGCACCTCAATTGCACTGGTAGAATTGCTTAGTTGAGTACTTAAAAAAAAAATCTCAATTGGGAAAAGGATAGAAAGGTCATTATGATAGGAACATAGGAACAGGAGTCATTCGCTGGACCCCCTCAAGCTTCCTATAACATTCAACTATATCATGGTTGAATTGTACCTCAACTCCGCTTAGACCTCTTTGTTCACTCATCCATTGGTCTAACAAAAACCTATTGATCAATATTTTAATTGACCCTATAAAATGGTCTTTTGAGAGAATGAGTTACAGATTTCAGTACTCTTTGTGAGGAAAAGTGCTTCCTGATTTCACTCCTAGTTGGCCTAGCTCCAATCCCATTGTTAATGCCCCATTGTTCAGGTTTCCCCACCAGAGGAATTAGTTTCTTTGCTTCACAAGTACCATTACTAAGGCCAATTCAGTTTTATACTCACATACAATTGCTTTAAGCTGACTTAAGGCAGATTTTCATACTCATTCATCAAAAGCCATTGCTGTTTGCTATAAAACTGTTCAGAATGTTTAATGTAGATCTAAGTTTATTGTCCCCACAGAGTAAAATCATTGATTCAGCCACTGATTCTGAACTAAACAGGAATATTGGTTAGTGACAGAGCGTGTTAGTTTTCTTCTAAAGCATTTGAAACAGTGAACAGCAGCTGGTAACTAACCAAGAAGCTGCTCCCCTGAGCAAGCATGAGGTGCCATCAAAGGCAAACTACCTTTCAGCTATGGTTTGATAGAAATTACATCTCCGTATATCCCCTGGTACATGCTTTTAATGGTCTGGTTCAAGAAGCAGGTTCATTTTTAACAGGTATCACTTTGGTGAAATAGCCCAATCCAGATAGTCTCAGCCCGTTAAATTTCCTAGACCTATTGAATTGAACTGGAGATCTGGTTAAGATCTTAAGTCCATAAGACATAGGAACAAAATTCGGTCACATCACCTATAGAATCTGCTCTGCCATTCCATCATGGCTGATTTATTAACCCTCTCAACCCCATTATTCTGTTTTTTTTCTGTTACCTTCGATGTCCTGACTAATCAAGAACCCATCAACCCTCATTTTAAATATACCCAATGACTTGGCCTCCACACCCATGTGTGGCAATGAGTTCACAGACTCACTTCTCTCTGCCTAAAGAAATTGCTTCTTATCTCTCTTCTAAAAGATTGTGCCCTCTGATCCTAGACTCTCCTACTATAGGAAACATCCTCTCCATATTCACTCTATCTTTGCCTTTCAATATTTGCTAAGTTTCAATGAGATACACCCTCATTCTAATAAACTTCAATGAGGACAGGCCCCATAACCATCAAGAAGTAATCATATATTAATCCTTTCGTTCCTGGAGTCATTCTTGTGAACCTCCTCTGGACCTTCTCCAATACCAGCAAATTTTTTCTTAGATGAGGAACCAAAACTGCTCACAATATTCCAAGTGCAGTCTGCCCAATGCCTTATAAGGCCTCAGCATTACACTCTTGCTTTTATATTCTAATCCTCTCAAAATGAATGCTAACATTGCATTTGCCTTCCTTACCACTGACTCAACCTGCTAGTTAACCTCTGCATGAGGATTCTCAGGTCCCTTTGCATCTCTGATTATTGAATTTTCTCTCTGTTCAGAAACTATTCTGCACCTTCATTCCTTATATCAAAGTGCATTACCATTCACTTCCCTATACTACATTCTATCTGACACTTCCTTGCCCATTCTCCTAATCTAAGTCCTTCTGCAGCGTCCCTGCTTCCTCAACATTATCTGCCCCTCCACCAACCTTCGTATTGTCCACAAATTTGGCCACAAAGCCATCAATTCAATCATCCAAATCATTGATATATAATGTGAAAAGAGATGGTTCCAACACCTACCCCTGCAGAACACCACTAGTCATGGCAGTCAACGAGAAAAGACCCACTTTTTAGTCAATGCAGATTGTTTTCTGTCTGAATTTAGGAAAAGTGAACGATTGTTTCTTTTTGATAATGAAGCATGTAATAATGATCTGGAACTTACTACCTGTAAGGTTGATGGAAACAGAATCCATCAAGGTGGAATATGTGAGGGAATAAAGCTTGAAGATGTTGGTTAAAGAACTGAATAATAGGATCAAAGTGATGCTCTACCTTGAGCAATGGGCCAAAAGGCCTACCTTGACATTGTTAACATTCTATTATTTCATGAGAACAAAAGAATAGCATTGGAAGTTTGAAGGTGAGGTATTTCACTCTTGGCTCAGAAACAAGGTATCTGTTGTGTTTATAGTAGGGGGGGGGGTGCTGGCTGGCATTAAAAAATACTGTTCTCCCTAACAGAATCCATACCTAGATGGAATTTCTGCAGCAGTGTCTCTTCCAACACTCAGAGAGGTGGATATTGCAAAGAGGTCAGTGAGAGGATCTGTTGAAAAAAGAAGCTGAGGCTCTAAGTCTGGATCTGTCCTGGATCCTAACTAAAATACCAGTGACTACATGTTTCCTCCAACCTGCTCCCGCCTCCCTCCTTCCTCCTTCCAGTCCCACCATGAGGCAAATGCCAACAACAATGTTTCAATTTTAAACGTTAGTCTTCATAACATAAAGATCTGGGTACAGGAGGAAGTGTGTCACTACAATTGTACAGGACCTTGGTGAGACTATGGTTACAGTATTTCCTAAGAAATTACTTACTTGCCAAAGAAGAGTTCCAACAAAAGTTCACAAGATTCATTCCTAGCAGGGCACTTTCCATGAAAAGAGATTGATTAATTACTTTTGTACTCACTAACATGGAGAAGAATGAGTTGGAATCTAATTCAAATTTACAAAGTACTGATGAGACTAGAAAGGTCAGAAGCAGGGAGGATATTTTCCCTAGTTGTTGTTTCTAGAACAAATGACCAGTGTCAGATTGCAGGGCAAGAGATTAGGGTTGAGATGAAGGAGAAATTTCTTTACTCAAAGTCATAATCATAGTGTCATACAGGTTCTTCAGCATAACCCGTCCATGCTGACTATGTTGCCCCCTGAGCTAGTCCCATCTGAATGAATATGACCCATAATTCTCTAAAGCTTTCCTATTCACATATTAATATAGATGGCCTTTATACGTTGCTATGTGGCCGTTTCTGCACTACTTTTGGATGCTCATTCCAGATAAGCTCCTCGTTGTGTGAGGAAGCTTCTCTGATGTCCTTTTTAAATCCTTCAAAGTATACTGAAACTCAAGTTCACCTAAACAATAATAAAGGAGCAGCTCAAGTGATCCACAAACTTGAATTTGAACTTAATGATGGAGCAGTCTAGAGAGAGAGAGAGAGAGAGAGAGAGAGAGAGAGAGAGAGAGAGAGAGAGAGAGAGAGAGAGATTGAAGGTGTCATTCAGTATCTCCAGCAATGGGGAACGCAGGAAAGAGAAACAGTTTGAAGCTTCAGACCATGTCTCTGTTAATACTGGGAAAGAGAAAAGCATGTTACTTTTCAGTAAAAAAGATGGTTGGGCAGATCAAAGAGAATACCTCTGAAAGGGTGAGACCAAAGGGGTTAATGCAGATAATTAGAACAGCCGTAAGAAGCAGCAGAATATCAGAAAGGTCCAGGAACAATAATATGTTGTAACTAATTGGGAATATAATGGGAAGAAAGCTCTCCCGTTTTGGTCAATAGTATTAAAATCAGACAAGACACCTAGAAGATGAAGATGCATATGTCAGAATGTGCTCTCATCACTGAAGTCTAAGACCTGGGTCTTGGTACCCTCCTGTTCAATTGGGTCCTTGATTTCCTCACTAGCCAGTTATGTGGATTGGTAACAAAATCTCCTCCACAATCACCATCAGCATAGGTGCATCACAGGTCTTTGTGCTAAGCCCCTTGCTCCACTCACTTTATACATATGATTGTATGGCTAAGTACAGCTCGAATGCTGCATTTAAGTTTGCCGATGACAACACTGTCGTTGGCTGAATCAAAGGTGGTGACGAACCTGCATATGGAAGGAAGATTGAAAGTCTGGTTGAATGGTGCCGCAATAAAAACCTTTCACAGAACATCACCAAAATCAAAGAGCTGGTTATTGACTACAAGAGGAAGAAGGTGGAGGTCCATGAGTCAGTCAGCATTAGGCGACTGGAGGTAGAGAGTGACTGTAGCTTTAAATTCCTTGGTGTTAACATATCAGCCAGTTTCTGCTGGGACTAGCACATACTGTAAATGTCATCACAAAGAAGGCACAACAGAGTCTCTATTTCATTAGAAGTTTGTGTAGATTCAGCAGATACTTTCAAAGACTCTTTCCAGCTCATGTTCTCAGTATTATTTTTACTTGCATAGTTTGTCTTCTTTTGCACTGGTGTTGTCAATCTTTGTTTGTTTATGCATAATTTTTCCATAAATTCTGTTGTATTTTTTTCCTGTAAATGTCTGCAACAAAATGAATCTCAAGGAATCTTAATGATAGCGGAGTCAAGGGATATGGGAAGAAGGCAGGAACAGGGTACTGATTGTGGATGATCAGCCATGATCACAGTGAATGGTGGTGCTGGCTCAAAGGGCCGAATGGCCTACTCCTGCACCTATTGTCTATTGTCTATTATCTATTGAAGTACATCCTAAACTATATGTACTTTAATAATAAATTTACATTGAACTTTGAATCAATCACCTACATATTTTATTTTGTAATGGAGCTAAATGGGGAAGATGAGTACAGCTCTGGGTCAATACGCCAACAAAAGCAAGGTACCACAGATGCTGAAAACCTGAAATAAAAACTGAAAATGCTGTAGATATTCAAACAGAATCTGTGCAGTGAGAATCAGAATTAATGTTTCATACCTATTAGTTGTAGCTGAGCACTTACACCTAATTAGTGATTTCTCTTCAAATTTTGCATGCATTCTATTTCCCCAATTTCTTTTAAGGAAAAATGTGCAATATAAAAGTAAGTAGAAAGCCTCATTTGAAGATAGGTGAGTCCTGGGCTGGATGTCCTGCTCAGTTAGGGAGGGTAAGGTGTCTCCCATAGCCTCTCCTTTCCATTCATATTGATTACCACAGGACCACTGCTTGGCTTACCATGCAGGAGGTCACTCACATATATCCTCTCCTACACCATCATGCCGATAGCAACATCTTCACATGGCGTCCCTTTTCTTACTGAGTTTGCTATGGCATGGCACGACCGAGTGTCCAGTGGCATAACTGAGCGGGCAGGCTGGGCTCATTAGCCTTCGTTGGCAGCCAGCCTAAGAAAAGGTCAACTCCGATTCCAAACCCAGGTAGATGGGACTCATTAGCCTTGCCAGGAGAAGGAAAACTTCGATATTCAGACTTGTGGTCGCTGCAGTCGTCGCAGCTCGCTGTGCCATCGTGGAACATACCCCAGCCTAAAGAGTGGAACGGTACACACGCACCATTCTTCACTATAAACCTACGCAGTGCAAGCAGGAAGGAAAGTCCTACAGCGAATTCCCTCCTGACCTTTGCAAACGAAGAACCAGCCATTATAGTCATCACAAAGCCTCATTTACAGAAAGGAAACCTCACCTCTGTGGCATTCCAGTTTACATCAATGAATGACCATTGTACTTGAGGGAACTAAAGCAACAATGTTCAGTCCTGTTGCTGGCTCACCAAGGTATCATTTAAGTTGCATTTCCAGAACCTGACTGTGCTCTTTTTCATTGGTACATTGAGACACTGGACAGATTACCAGTTTAAGACTGGAGTAGCACAGTGACTGGGAGAGCTATTGCCCCACACTCCAATGAAGCAGATTTAAACCTGACATTGTGGAGCTTGTACATTGTATCTTTGACTGCTTTCCTCTGGATGCTCAAGTTTCCTCCCTCAAACCAATAGTGTGCAGGTTGGTAGTTAATTGGTTACAGTAAAGCAGGTAGAATCTGAGAGGTATTGATGGGAATGTGGGCTGAATAGGTTTCAGGTAAAATGAATGGGAGAATGGGATTGCTTAGAATGAAGCCATTGACTTAGTTGTTCAAAGGAAAAATGGAAATAAAGAGTCTATTATCTGACTAATCTATGCAGTGGAGCTTCTGGAACAGAAACTAATAAGTAAGTCCAAAAAAGGCAAAATTATATATCAGATATCATAAATAAGATCAGTTCTACAATAAAGCTATTGACGGTGACAACATATTGATGTTTGATACCATTTGTAACTGTAAAGCTCTCATTAACACAATAGAGAAAAGCCAATAAAATGGTTTAATAAAGACTGATTGATAACATCAAAATATGTAGCAGTAGACCATTTGGCTGATCTGCTCTAGAACTGATTCAGATTTTAACCTTATTGATAGGAAACATTCATTTTAGCAAGATTTCTTTGAGAAATTCTTCAGTTTTGCATCATTTTTTGAATCCAAAGGCTCCTTTAATTTGCAAGTGATTTTTAAGTTAATCTTACACAATAATATGTTGTTCAATTCTGCAATCTTTTGCGGTTGCTTCTTGACTGAACATAGCAAACAGCACGTGACTGATAATTCATTAGATCTGTTCTTATTTCAGCCAGACAGTACTTTTTTTAATACATGAAAATCAGGATCAACCTACAATTGTGTACATTTCAATCTCCTAGGCAGTGAAGGTGAAAATCACTCTAACACATTACTGCTATCGTCTACTATGCAGTGAATCACAGACGGAAGCTAGTCTACCAATGCACCTGACCTGGCTTGACAACAAGAATTTTATAATGCCATTTTCCCCAAGTAAATTCACGTCTCTTTTTTTTTAAAAGTAATTATCCAATTCAACTTTAAACTAAATATGAAGTACTGCAGCTGCTACAGGAAGTTTAAAATAAAGAAAACATAAGTTGTTGGAAATGCTCGGTGAGTTAGGCAATGTCTGTAGAAAGAGTAAGCCTGTGGTAATGTATTTGCATTTAACTTGCTTCTGAAATACAGTTTATTAAATTCAGACCAGTTGAATTTCAGAAATGGAATTCAAAGCTCAGATGTTACTTCCCTGCTTTTTACTGCATTCAAGAAATGACAAATTTCTAGCCAGCAGAATTAATATTTTAGATAAATGAGAGAAAACAAAACATTACTCTCTCTGCTGATACTCACTGATCTCGTGAGTATTTCTAGCAACTTTTACTTTGAATAATGCCTCAACAATGGGCAATGAAGTTATGCTAGTAGTGCCTACATTTGTAATCTGTGTGACGAACATTATCTTAATTAATAACATTTGCAGATGGTTTTCTGCAATCTTTCTACACTTTTCCTATTCTGATGAAAGCCTTTACATTTAGAATGTGAACTCGGAAGAGAGTAACCCAATAAAAACAGTCAGCAGCCCTTCTGTTGATCATTTACAAAAATTACATTGACCTTTACAGCTTCCAAAAAGACAGGAAGCAGGACATCTGCAATTAAATAATAACATTTTTTTTTCTCTCCTCCTCCCTTACCATTAACAGCGTGGACTGTGAATTTATCTTTACCAAGTACTGACTGTTCATTTCCTTTCCGGTGAACATTAGTTCCTGTGTGTTGCACTTTCTGTGGCTCTAGCACTCTTATTTAGCTGCACCTACTGTATATAATACTGTAAGAATAATGATGTTGGTCAATTCAGTGCCCCAGGTGAAAGTGTTAGCATTTAATTAATAAGTGGGATCAACACAGTTTGGGCATGGACATCCTTGAAAGATCATGGTACTTTACAGCCAGAAATCTGTAGGTGTTACATCTTCTGTGCACTTACATCTGTTCTCAAACCAGTCCTCTGTCAAACAAGAATCTATGCCAGAAGTGAAGTGCATTGGTTTCAAACTTCTTAAATACACAGAGCCAATTTCATTTCAGAAATGGCACGCCACATGCAATGCCGCCCTCTATTCTATAAACCATACCCATGGTAAAAAGATATATAATGAATATATTTACTGTCAAATGAAGCAATAAATTATAAGAGTAGTGAGATATTTTCACAGTAAATTGCTCATGCCAGCTAGACATTGAGAGAACTCGTGATGTTGGATGATACGTTTAAAAATCCTCACAGACTTTGTTTACATACCAGTATTTGTACCGGAAACAGTTATAATTACTACACTCTTTAGAAATGACTTTATTTTTCAATTGTCTTTTTTTAAAAATTCATATTAATAATTTTTGAACAAATTTTCTAATATACCTCATTGATCTCAATCTGTCTTTGTAATACTTGTATTAGTAGTACAATGATGAATACACATAAATAAGCAATGGAACTCATCCTTTTTCCTTAAAATGTCTATAATTATTGTTACCAATTCAGTAGTCAATGATAATCTCTGCTCAAAATTACCATGTTATGCAAGAGATTTTTTCAGAAGATTGTTGTCAATTTGGGTACATGCGCTCAAAAAGGTTATATAGGCTGCCTTCCTACCCCCTGGAATGTACAAGAACAAGCTGGAATAAAAACAGTTCAGATGAATCTGAATTAATTTGATTCTCTTTCCACATACACTGACTGACTTGCCAAATATTTCCAACATTTTCAGATTTTACTGCAGATTTTCAAAGTTTCAGTACTAAATGGTTGAAAAGTGTATAAAGATTACATTATTTGAAAAAGAACAGTTTTGACTCTTATTAGAGAGAACAGAATGAGATGACATGGCCCCAATGTTAAAGCAACTCATTCAGGACTTATGCCAGAAAGCACGTTACAAAGAGGAAACCCTATATTTTTGGGCCATCTTGCCTTCTTGCAGACTTAGAGCATATTAATTCCTGGAAGAGCAAGTTTGCATAGCAGGAGAAATTAAGCAAATTAGGCCTTTAATCATCTGACTTATTCATTAACAAAGTCAAGGTATATAGTATGGGACAAGTTCTGTAAATTATAACTGAGTTAAATGAACACACATGATCTTACTGAATAAAGGAGTACAGCCCTGCTTCCATTTTCTATGTTCTCCTTTTCAAAAAAAATCTTGAGGTTTAGGAGTTTATTTCAAACCTTTTGTTTGTCAAAGCTCAGAAAAGTGAAAGACATACTCCCATTCACATAGTCCTTTCCAAAGGATGGAAAATTTGGATAATTCTTGTAACTTTAACTACTTGTAGGCTCGCGCTTAAATTTCCACCTCTCTATATTTTTAGAAATAAATTCTGAAATCCCACACCTAGCAATCAAGTAGCTGAATAGAAGATTAATAGGTGTTTAGAAGCAGTAAAGTGTTCCACAGTCAGTTAACGCTTCAAAAGCTCAACAAAAGTAGCCGACCCAAAACTGCAAAAACTTCTGCCACCATGGAAATTCAAACTTCAAACTCAATGAAATGTGACTGGGACTAAGATCCCAGCTTCTGCCTGCACTGTCTGTTTAATTTTATATTTTCAGAGCACAGCAAAAATCAATGGGACGACATACAGGAGTAAACATGGGTTCATTCCCCGAGGCAAATTTGTTAAATCATGCAATACTTCTTCACATCTGATTAAGTATTTTTTTAGGATAGAGCCACAGAGCCACAAAGTAATACAGCATGGAAACAGATCCTTCGGCCCAACTCATTCGTGCCGACAACTGTGCCCACCAAGCGGGTTCGTTTGCCCTTATTTAACCCACATCCCGCTAAACTCCCCACCCCCATCTACATACTTACCAAAGCAACCAGATGGTTTCCTATTGCCCTTTCATAACATCTATGGCTAAGTATCAGATTTTCTCCTTCCAATACCTTGAACAAGTTTGCCGTTATGTTTTAATTTACTTAACTGTAACTTATTTTATTTCTTCCCCATATAACTGCCTGAGTCAATGGTGGAGGCAGATACACTCATGAAGTTTAAGGGACTACTAGACAGGTAGAAAGAAAAGGGGAAGGAGCACCAGGGGGAGGTGATAGGCAGTCAAGGAGATAAGGTGAGAGAGGGAAATGGGAATGGGGAATGGTGATGGGGGGACATTACTGGAAGTTTGAGAAATTGATGTTCATGCCTTCAGGTTGGAGGCTACCCAGATGGAATATAAGGTGTTGATCCTACAACCTGAGTGTGACCTCATTGCAACAGTAGAGGCTGTTGAGGTCAACTACTGTATCTGGTGCTCTGGAGTGGCCTGCTGTATATTGGTGAGATCTAACACAGATTGGGAGACCACTTCACTGAGCACCTACGCTCTGTCCTCCAGAAAAAGTGGGATTTCCCAGTGGCTACCCATTTTAATTCCACTTCCCATTCCCATTCTGACAAGTTAGTCCATGGCCTCCTCTATTGTCGTGATGAGGCATATTGATAAGTGACCAGTGTGGCAGGAATGGAGTCTTTGATATGAGCCTTTATCAGCCATTCAAAGCACTTCATGATGATTAGTGTCACTGCCATCGGGTGGAGGTCATTTAGTTAAATAAGTTAAGCAATAAATAAATTAACAAATAATAAAATATATTCCAGAAGGTTGATGTTTAGCATAAGGTGCATTGAAGACACTTGTATAACACTACTGGTGCTGAGACCTGGATGGCAGGGAATTCAGTAGTCTCGCAGCCTGTGGTGGGGAAGAGCTGTTTCCCATCCTAAGTTCTTGTTCTAATGCTACACTACCTCCCGCCTGGTGGGAGGAGGTCAAGGAGATTGTGGGATGGATGGAAGGGATCCTTGACAATGCTAAGGGCCATGCGTATGCAGCACTGCTGTTAAGTATCTCAGATGGATGGAAGAGACACCCTGATGATCCCCTCAGCTGCACTTGCAATCCTTTGTAGGGCTTGCAGTCAGATTTCCGATGTGATGCGGCTAGTCAGGGCACTTTCTATGGTGCTCCTGTAAAAATTGGTTAGAATAGGGGGTGGGGTGGGAAGGGTCTTGCTTGCCTCCATCTCCTCAAGAAGTAGAGACAACGTGGTGCTTTCTTGGCAAAAAAAGCTGGTGTAAATGGCTTCTAGATCAACCATATGCAAAAATTCTCAATTGCTGAAATTCTTCTGCCGCTACCGAAGTATATAAAACCAACATGGAATTGAGCTGATGCTTTTGAGTACTTGTCCTCTGTTTCTGGTGTTGCCGATGTGGCTCTGCAACATTCTTCTCTGGTGCCAAGTCTGAATTTCTGTTAAATAAGGAACGGGAACTTCTTGGTGGTTAAGTCTGTCGGCAGCGACTTAACTGTTTCTGCCCATAACAAGTAGTACATAAACCTCTGCAAACAGCAATTCTTCAATTAATGAAAGTGGGTGATGATCATCTTCTTTGCAGGTGATATCAGAAGGTGGACTGTGGATTCAAAATTAAAGCAAATGACTGACAATAACAAGCATTCTTTTGCTATAGAGTCATACACCATGGAAACAAGGCCCTCCAGCCCAACTTGCCTGTGCTGAGCAGGATGCATATGTAAGCTGATCCCATTTGCCTACTTTTGTTCATATTCATCAAAACCTTTTCCATCCATGTACTTGTCCAAGTCTTTGAAATGTTGTTACTGTACCTATCTCAACCACGTTCTCTGGCAGCTCATTCCATACCCTACTTATATACCATACTTTGTGTGAAAAAAATTCTCCTCAGGTTTCTATTATCTCTTAATTTAAAATTAATGCAAATAACTGACAACAACAAGCATTCCTTTGTCATACAAGCAAAGATATTACAGGCAATGCCTGAGAATAAGATGCAGAGGTGGAAGACAAAGCTGGAGATTGATGAATCTTGTGGCACAGGAAAGAGTCACAGGAGATTGTACACCACAGAAGTTCTGTGCTAAGCAATTCTTGGTTAAAGATTGACAATTGTTTTGTTTTTTTTGTGGTTACCCTCATTGATATCTTTAAATGAGATTAATAGGAAAGTAAACTTGAAATCAGAAGACTCAATTATTCTTGGGAGCTGGAGAAGCTGAACAGAGGAATCTGCAAAGAGAGAGGACGTGCCCATGCCAGAGCCTTCAAATCTGGGCAATGCCTGCAGAAAATAACCACCATGAACTCCATCAACCAACAGTCAATAAAGTAGATGAGAAATTGACTCAGTTCAAGGTAGCAAGGAATTTGCTGGTAGAGGCTGAGTATTTGATTAGCTGCCCAGCATTAAATGATTGCAGGTTTCTGGCATGGTGAGACAGTGTTTTGCAACTTTTAATATAAACAATACTGATTCTACAAAGATGCAAAAGGTGTACATTTGGTCACATAGGAGATGATTACTCTCAAACTACTTATATAAAATAGTGAACCATGGCTTTGAATATAGCCGCACTTAAATTTTTAATTGGAAGTTTACTCACTGTTGAAACCTGATGCAATAAGAGTAAGTTTGTGCTCTATGGGCATCAGTATGGAAACACATTAATGAGAGGCAGAGAGTTTTAACAGAGTGTTTGTTGAAGGGATAGAAAAGCTCACCAAATCTCAGATACATCTGAATGATTGTTGTAAGTCAATAAACAGCAAATAGATTGATGTTTTTATGTACTGGAAATTAGCATTACATTGTTTTGATGCAAATACTGCGGCAGTTTTGGGAAGTCATCAGTTGAAGTTGGGAGCCTCTAAAATATACTAAAATGTTTTATGCATTAAATAAATTACAATATGGTGGTTTAAATTATTCTTATTTAATATCAATAGTTTTTTTTAGGATAGTGTCTATGGTGAGGTCATCATTTATTGTCTACAACCACTTTCCCTAGATAATTAAGCGTCAACCATGTTGTTGGATGTCTGGGGCCTTTTAAAAGGCAGACCTGACAAGAACAACAGACTTCCTTCCATAATATACTTCAGTGAATAAAGTAGGGTTGAGGGAAAAAACACATTATCTCATATGTTTGGTGAAGTAAGTATTTTTCCTTTGATGAAAACCAAAAACAAACAGCAGATGCTGTTAAGCTGAAAGTAAAATAAGGAGAAACACTGAGCAGGCCAGGTAGCATCTTTGGGAAAAACAACAAAACATTCCAGGTCCAAAACCCTTAATCAGATCTGGGTCAAACCCTAACATATTAAATGTTTCTTTTTCTACAGATGCTGTCTGACCTGCTGAGTGTTTCTCGTGTTTTCTGTTTCCTCTTTCATATTGTGCACTGAGCAAACGTGGTATCACCAGGCAGGTTTTTTTTTTCAACAACCAGTAGGTTTTGTGTTCACAGTACTAATACAATATCTTTATCCTTGATTAATTAACTGAACTTCATTTCTCCACCCACTGTGATAGGGTTTGATTTTCTGTCTTAGCACTTTTTGTCCATTCTCTCTGACTGAAATTCCAGTGGAAAAACCATTACGCTACTGTTTCCCTAATTGGTCATTTCGACTTGATGGCCCACTTACACATTTCTATTGAAGGCAATTTAAAGGTTGTGTAAAACCAATGCATCCATCAAAGTCTAAAATTCCAGGCTAATTTTGTACAGTTTCAAATCATTATGAACTTTGGTTAAGCAAAGTTTGTAGAACTGAGGCAGTGATTTTGATAAAAATACTGAAGCACAATTCTTCCAATCTTAAAACATATTGCAAATTGCATTAAAGTAATTAAATTCATGATCCATTCACCAATGTGTTTCAAGGCCTGTGTTCAATAATTACAGAAAAAACATGTTGTATAAATATATATGATTGAGAAAATGAAAAGAAATCCTTGTGCTACACTACGATATTTCTCAGTGTCAAGGATTTAATCTGATCAGGCTCTCAAGGTTGTCTTTATGTCCTAAATCACTGGGGAGGCTTCTTGCAGCTGATGCAAACAGTGAAGCTAAGACTTGGCATGAATTAAAATGCATACTGGAAAGAAAGAGTCATAACACTAACTGGAATATCTCTGAGCCCAAAGCCAACATTGAATCAAATACTGTATAGAAGAGGTTTCCTTCCATTGTTACTTGAACACTGTTTAAGTGTATTTTCTTTTACCTTACCTTATTCCATGTGAAAATGAGTGGAATGTATGATTTAATTCACTTCAATCATCTTTTCACTAGGGCATACAAGGATATACATATCTAAGTTACACATCTAATTACAACTCCCATCTCTTTGTATAACCTGATTAATAGTAGTCAAGTTTTTTTTGTATTGATCATAACTTATTCTGCATCCAGAATTAAGATTCAGGAGATTGCAGGAATCTGGAGAAACACACAACAATTTGGAGGAACTTAGTAAGTTCCTTCCACTTCCCTCTACCATTTAAACTGGCTATCTTTAAACTAGCTTTCTGTCCAGATGAGGGGTCTCTGTCTGAAAAGTCGATTGTCTGTTTCCCTCCATAGATGTTGCCTGCCCTGCTGTGTTCCATCAACATTTAGTGTGTTGTATCAAAAATGGCCAAAACATCACTCAGGTTTAGTAATTTAGACTTTGTCTTCCCACTATTGTTTTCTTCTGTGTTATGCAGAACTCAGCCACCCCCCCATGCACAAAGGAAAGATTAAAATGAAATAAATGATAAAAGAGCAGTATCCTGAGATGAATTCTGCATTTGAAGAGGTTGTTATGTTGTAACAGCTGAAACTAGAGTTTGCTTTTCGCCTGCTAGTGCCAAACATCTGCCTCGGCAGTGATACAAGGAGGTGTAGTTTTCTTTTTAATGAATTGTTGTTGATGACTAATAGAATCCATTGTCAGATGAAATGAGTTGACATAGTAACTGAGGGGTCAGTTGATGACTGAGGGCTTGTAGCATTTCACCTTAGTGCCAGGAAGTTCTATTGACAGAGGAAAAGCATGAATGATAAAGAAGAGGGTTCTATTTCTCAGCTGCTGCCATGCTACCCTTTCATTTGGTTTCCAGCCCTCTACACCCAACTGAGAAACCCGTTTTACCTTCACTTCTCTTTGAGAGACCCCCCTATTTAAAACATCCCCCCACCAAAGATCATGTAGCCACTCTACCAGCAGTGATTCCCCCTTAGCTAATTAAGACACTTTCTTTTTTAATTGGTTGTAACTTCCAAAAGATCACACCACTTGCTCTCCTCCTTCTGACTCAGTTAGAGTTGTTGATGTGTTCATCAACCCACAATCTGTGCAATTAACGAATGGTCTAAGAGGAAGAGTCTATGGTTTAGCTACTACGCCACTGGGGCACGCAGAAGACCATGCTCAACAATAAATGGAACAATTATTCAGCACCAATAGTCATGAGAAGCTAAACTGAGAATTTTTTTCAAGTTCAATGAGCCAAAACAAAAAATATTTACAGAAGCTTTAAACTTCCTTCACATGACTACCATTCTCTGATCTTGCTGAGCCCAAAGAAAAAGCAATGTATACAATGCATTCAGACCCAATTTTGTATTGAGCTGGATAGATTTCAGACCAATGCCTATAATCTAATGACATGTAGAATGCCAACCTGCAACTGGACAACTGAATGATAAGTTCTGAATTTGTACAATCACATATCAAGGGATAGGTAATGGACATGAGGCTCAAGCATGCTACTGATTCATAATACTTAATGAACAGATATTTTCAAAATCTGCACTATATCTCTAGACTCCCTGCTTTTTAATTGGTATGCCCAAAAAACGACACCTCACCTGTACCTACTATAGTTTAGTCAATATTGCAGACATCTGTTGCCCTCACACATTAGTTATACAGTTACATTATTATTTGGGATTTTATTTCAGGAAATCAGCTCCATGAGCAAAGACTGTTAAATACTTTGCTAACCTCAGACAGGATTGCTCCCTGAAGATTGGGTAATAAATAAATACATTGCTTGGGGAATATGCAAAACATAAACTCACTGTATTTCAAATGAACATAACTTCTGAAATCAGATAACTAAATAAATATTTCTGTGGTTTTGAGGAACAGATAACAGTTTGAAAGTAGATATGAAAAAAATCATGGCAGAGCGAAATAAATAAATTCCTCCCTCACCAATAAATAAATGGAGTGAAATGAATAAATATATCACATGGTGCAAACTAAATAAAGAATTTGTAGCATAATTAATCTTACAGTCAAATTCTTCCTGAATGAATCACACACAGTCTTCCATGAACATACCAGATGCCAAATTGTACATTTTCCTGAATGTTTTACGGTCACTTGCTTACAATAATTTGCATGTTTTATGGTGCCTGATGTAAAAGATATCTCAAGAGAATTCACACAGAGAAGAATTAAAGTAAAATCTGACTTAGGAAGACAGAAAGAAGCACTGAGAAAAATGATGGAGTGCTGGTAAAGAGGTCAGAATTGGGATTGAAGGGAACCAGCATCGGTCAACGAGAACCATCAGACAGATCACTGTACCACTTTTGTAGAATGGGATGTGCATAGTTGAGCTTTGAAGAAATAGGAGCACAATGAGGTTGGAAGACAGGAGGCTGGATATGAGGGTTCTTTCAGGTTGATCACTCATCATCTAAACCATTTATTGGTTTCATCTTGGGATCCACCATGCATGGTCTTTTCCCTTTACCTTTTAAAGGCTGCTTCCCTCATGCTAGAATGCTACAAATTGGATTCTTCAATGCCTCTGTACTGCAACACCTTCACTGAAATCACATGTCCTGAGTGGAACATCTCCTTTTAGTTTGACTCCTTCCTGCTTCTTTCTCATCATCTCTCTGATCGGCAGGGCTGATCATAAAACATTAGGCCACAGCAGGGCCATCCATAATGCAGCCCCAAGAGACTTTCTTACTGTTGGTCCTGCCATCACCTTTCAGCAATACATTATTACCAAACCAGTGGTTTTGCTGGATGGGAATACCGCAAGTTATTGCAAGAGTGAAAGATATCGGTAGTATCAGTTATTTTTAGCAATTTCAATTTAGCCACTGTTAACTGATTATAAACACAGGAGATACTGCAGATGCTGGAAATGCACAAAAATGCTAGGCAAACTCAGCAGGTCAGGCAGCATCTATGGAGATACATAAAAAGTTAACAATTTGGGCCAACGCTCTTCATCTTGAAACATCAACTATTTACTTCTCTCCATAGATGTTGCCTGACCTGCTGGGAGGGGGGCGCAGTGTGGACTTCAAACCAGGCTGACACACAGAGGACTAAGACTCCCTCTATCCAGCATCTTGTTAGCAAATGTGTAGTTGCTGGAGAGCAAAATAGAGGACCTGAGGATAAGATTGCTGTATTAGAGGGAACTGAGAGATTATTGTGTTCTATGTGTAACTGAGACATGGCGAACCCCCAACATGCCAGAGATGGTGATCAGACCTGAAGGCTTCTTGATTCACACGATGGATTGAGCTACTGATTTGGAAAAGAGAAAAGGTGGAGGTGTATGTTTCCTGATAAACTCTTGGTAGTGCACCATTGTAGAGGTTTTGTTGAACTTGTGTTCTTACAAATTTGAACACCTAATGATCAAATGCTGTCCATTCTATTTACCTAGGGGGTTCATATCCACGATCCTCCGTGGAGTTTACCTAGCACCTGCTGCAACTATAAACAAGTGCTTGAGATACCGCATGATGCCATCTCCAAACAAGAAGCAGTCTATCCCAGCGCATTTTTGAAATCATAGTCGGGGACTATAAAAAGCCTGCTCAGTTACCATCAGCATATAACCTGTAGCACCAGAGGTGCCAACACATTAGACCACTGCTATACTAAGATAATGAATGCCCAGACCGCATTTTGGTAAATCTGATCATTTTTCTGTGATCAAAATGCTTGGAAGAGAAGATTTCATTCCTCTGCTTACAGGCAGAAGCTAAAGAGCAAAGCTCCAGAAATGGTGGTTGCAGGAGGCAGAGGAGTGATTATGGGATAGCTTCAAGTCGGTGAAGTGGGCTGTGTTCAAGGACTCATCTGTGGATGTGAATGAACACACCATGGTTGTCATGGACTTTATAAAAACAGCTGTAGATGAGTGTGTCCCCACAAAATCATTCAGAGCTTTCCCCAACCAGAAGGCCTAGATGAACAACGCCCAGGGCGCAGTCTTCTAAGGGCCAGATCAGAGGTATTCAAATCCAGTGACCAAGAAAGTTATAAGAGGTACCGGTATGATCTCCAAAAAGTCATGTCACAGGCAAAGTGGCAATTCCAGACTAAACTTGAATCAACGAAGGTCGCTCAACAGTTGTGACAGGGCATGAATGCTATCACCACTTATAAAGTAAAATCAAGTAACATAGGTGAGAACAGGGCTTTGCTTCCAGATGAGCCCAATGCCTTCTGTGCTTGCTTTGACCATCAAAACATGGAGGAACCAGCACAAGCTCCCACAGCACCCAATAATCCTGTGATTTCAGTCTCTGAGACTGATGTGCGAGCAGCCTTCCAGAGAGTGAACCCACGAAAAGCATCCTGCTCAGACGGGGTATCTGGCCAAGTACTAAAGGCCTACACTGATCAACCGGCTGGAGTGTTCACTGAGATCTTTAACTTCTTGCTTCCGCAGTCTGAGGTAACCACCTGCTTCAATCAGACTTCACTTGAAGAACGTGGTAACCTGCCTCAACAACTATTGTCTATTAGTACCTACACCCACAGTGAAGTGTTTTGAGAGGTTGGTGATGAAACATATCAACTCTTGCCTGAGAAGTGACTTGGATCCACTCCAATTTGCCTACCGGTGAATCAGGTCCACAGCAGATACCAACTCATTGGCTCTTATTCAACCCTGGAACTTCTGGACAGCAAAGATGCTCTTTATTGACTTTAGCTCAGCATTTGATACCATCATCTCCTCAAAAGTAATCACTAACCTTCAAGACCATGACCTCCTTGTGCAACTAGATCCTCAATTTCCTCACTTGCAGACCCCAGTCAGTTTGGATAGGCATCATCTCCTCCACATTCTCCATCAAAACAGGTGCACCACAAGGCTTTGTGCTTAGCCCCCTGCTCTTCTCGCTTTACACTTATGACTGTGAGGCTAAGCACAACTCCAATGCCATATTTAAGTTTGTTGACTGTTGTAGGCTGAATCAAAGATGGTGATGAGTCAGCATATAGGAGGAAGAGTGAAAATCTGATTGGGTGATGCCACAACAACAACCTCTCACTCAATGTCAGCAAGACCTAGGAGCTGATTATTGACTTCAGAAGGATGAAACCAGAGGTTCATAAGCCAGTACTCATCAGAGGATCAGATGTGGAGAGGGTCAGCAGTGTTGTCATTTCGCAGGACCTGTCCTGGGCCCAGCACTCAAGTGCAATTATGAAGAAAACATGGCAGCGTCTCTACTACCTTTGATGTTTGCGAAGATTTGGCATGACAAACTTCTATAGTTGTGTGCTGGCGAGTACATTGACGAGCTGCATCACAGCCTGGTATGGAAACACCAATGTCCTTGAACTGAAAATCCTACATAAAGTAGTTGATAGAGCCCAGTCCATCACATGTAAAGACCCCCACCACTGAGCACATCTACATAGAACATTGTCCTGGGAAAGCAGCATCCACCATCAGAGACCACCACCACCCAGGTTAGATTAGATTAGATTATGAGGACATGCAGTTTTCTTTTATTGTCATTTAGTAATGCATGCATTATGAAATGATACAATGTTTCTCCAGGATGATATCACAGAAACACAAGACAACCCAAGACTAAAAAAACTGACAAATACCACATAATTATAACATATAGTTACAACAGTGCAAAGCAATGCTGTAATTTGATAAAGAACAGACAATGGGCACAGTAAAAAAAAAGTCTCAAAGTCTCTCGAAAGTCCCATCATCTCACGAAGATGGTAGAAGGGAGAAACTCTCCCTGCCATGAACCTCCAGCGCCGCAAACTTGCCGATGCAGCACCCTGGAAGCACCCGACCACAGCCGACTCTTGAGTCCGTCCGAAAACTTCGAGCCTCCGACCAGCCCTCTGACACCGAGCACCATCTCTGCCGTGTGCTTCGATCCCGGCCCCAGCAACAGGCAATAGGCAAAGCCGAGGATTTGGGGCCTTCCCCTCCGAAGGTTCTCGATCACACTGTAGCAGCGGCAGCGAAGCGGGCATTTCAGAAGTTTCTCCAGATGTTCCTCCATGCTTCTCACGTCTGTCTCCATCAAATCAGGATTGTGCACGGCTCCTACTTAACAAATACGATATCATTTTGGAGCGGCCGCGCGCGCTGCGTCGCACCGCCATCTTCTCCTCCCCTCTCTTATGCTCTCTTCTCGCAGCTGCCATTGGGAAGAAGGTACAGGAGCTTCAAGACACGCACCACCAGGTTCAGGAGCAGCTATCATTAGTTATCAAGAGCCTTAACCATCAGGCTCTTGAACCAAAGGGGATAACTTCACTCAACTTCACTTGTCCCATCATTGAAATGATCACACAACCTAGGATACACTTTCAGGGACTTTTCATCTCATATTCTTGATAGTTATTGCTTATTTATTTATTATTATTATTTCTTTCTTTCGTATTTGCATAGATCGTTATCTTTTGCATAGTGGTTGGTGCGGGCTTTTATTGAATCCATTATGGCTATTATTCTATTATGGATTTACTCGGTATGCCCGCAAGAAAATGAATCTCAGGATTGTATGTGGTAACATACATGTAGGTTGATAATAAATTTACTTTGAACTTTAAGTTTTGAACTTTTGAGTTCCTCTAGCATTTTGTATGAGTAAGTTAGTTTATGTATAGAGCAAAAAATGTTTAAATATAAAGCGCAGAGTTTTTTCTCACTAAACATAGAGAATGTTTTGCAGTATGTCAATAATGAGATTTTGGGAAAAGTTTTACAACTGATCAAAAACATGAGCTATGTCCCATGAGAAAAAGCCACGTAAGCAAGATGATTTAACTTTTGCTTGTACAAGCACTGGACAGACCGACCTCTCTAGTTACAGAAGATCATCCTTCATCTAGAACACAGACAACTGTATCTACTTTATCTTCCCTAGAGAGCTTGGAGTTATTAAGATAAATGTTCTGGCACATCCATTGTTTCATGTTAGAATATTTTTATTCAAAATGGCATCAAAGCATTCCAAAATATGAACATACGAATATCCAAATTATATTGAATTGTAGTCATTGTCAACTAACATATAACTGGCTGAATATTCCAAAGGAAACAGGAGAAACTGGTCGCCCCACTGTATTATAGATCTTATATAAAATGTGTAGCAGATGTCAACTCCATCTGGATGCCTGCCTTTCCTTCATTCTAGTTCAATGTGGACATAGTTACTGTTTGTCTATTTCCTAAAGGTATATGCTTTGTGATTCCAAAGCATATTTCCAGGTTTCACAGAACACACAGGAGTTGGAATAGAATTTACAGAGTTGGGAACAGAAAAGCTCCCTGATTCTCAGGAGTTCTCTGTTATGTTTGATTGAGTAATGCAACAGAGATTGAACTTGGCTAAACTATGTACAATCTCTCTAATTATGGCGTGACATTATTTCAGAGTAGGACATTCATAAGGTTAGTTCCAATACCTGTAGGATTCAAAATGTTACTTTTATTTATTCATTCAAGGGAAGTGGGCTTTGCAGGCATTTGATCACCCTTGAGAAGTGGTGGGGAGCGGCCTTCTTGAACCACTCCAGTCCTTGTGGTGTTAGGCTTGCTGTTAGGGAGGGAGTTCCAGGATATATATTTTCTGGAATATATTAACAGCAAACTATTTTCAAATATATATTTATTATGGCTTGGAAGAAACTTTCAGGTGGTGGTGGTGGTGGTGTTCTCAGGATTTTGCTGCACTTATCCTTCTCGTTGGTTGAGGTTTTTGATTTGGAAAGGGCTGTTGTGACTGTGACTGAGTCACTGGAAACTGCTAAACGATAGAAGGTAAAAGAACCTAAAAGGTCTTTACTCATCATGTCAAACAGGCATTCTACTGAGACTCTCTCGGTAAAATTTCTACAAGCTTAACATACATCAAGCTTTTATACTTTTAAGAACAAAGGTAAGAGTGGGTGATTCAAAATAATTTCATAGTTTACATTGGCATCATTTACTTCACCATGTTGTGTCTGACAAATTTCCACTGCATTCTGTATCTACAATGGAAGCACAATGTAAATGACAAACCACATCCGAATGTCTTTACTGGGACAAAGCAATTCACATGGAGAGTCTGGAGGTTGATTGGTTCTTGTCATCAGAATCAGAATCAAGTTTAATATCACTGGTGTATATCGTGAAATTTGTTGTTTAGTGGCAGCATTACTTCGCAATATATAATTAAAAATATATAAATTACAAGAAGAAATATATATAAACTATTAAATTAAGTAAGGAATGCAAAGACAGAGCAAAAATAAAAAATAGTGAGACAGTGTTCATAGGCTCATTGTCCATTTAGAAATCTGATGGAAGAGAGGAAGAAGCTGTTCCTGAAACTTTTAGTGTGTACCTTCAGGCTCCTGTACCTCCTCTGACGTGGTGGCAATGAGAAAAGGGCAAGTCCTGGGTAATGGTGATCCTAAATGATGGATGTTGCCTTCTTGAGGCATTGCCTTTTGAAGGTGCCCTTGACGTTGCAAAGGCTAGTGCCGCGAAGGAGTTGACTGAGTTTACAACCCTCAGCAGCTTTTTCCAATCCCGTACAATGGACCCACCATACCAGATGGTGATGTAATATTTCACCGCTCTCCATGATACACCCATAGAAATTTACAAGGGCCTTTGGTGACATACCATGTCTTCTCAAACTCTTCATGTAATACGTAATTGCATCTACATGTTGGACCTAGGATAAATCGTCAGAGACATCGACATCCAGGAACTTGAAACTGCTCACCCTTTCCACTGCTGGTCCCTCGATGAGGACTGGTGCGGGTTCCCTCAACTTCCCCTTTCTGAAGTCCACAATCAATTCCTTAGTCTTACTAACACTGGAGTGCAAGGTTGTTGTGACACCACTCAACCAGCTGATCTATCTTGGTCCTGTAAACCACCTCACCACCATCTAAAATTCTACCAACAGTAGTTGTGTCATCAGCAAACTTATACATAGCGTTTGAGCTGTGTTTAGCTAGAGTCGTGGGTGTAGAGAGAGAACAGTAAACTAAGCACACTTTCGTAAAGTGCACCAGTGTTGATTGTCAGCAAGGAGGAGATGTTATTTCCAATCTGCTCCAACTGTGGCCTCCCACTGAGGAAGTTAACGATCCATTTACAGAGGGATATGCAGAGGCCCAGAATTTGGAGCTTGGTGATTAGAACCGAGGGTGTGATTTTGTTGAATGCTGAGCTGTAATTAATAAATAGCAGCCTGATGTATGTATTGTTATTGCCCCAGTGATCCATGGCAGGTGGAGAGGCAATGAGTTAACATCTGCTTTAGACTTATTGTGGCAATCACAGGTTAAGAGGAAAAGGCACGAGAATGGGATTAGTTGGATAATAAATCAGCCATGATTGAATGGTGGAGCAGACTTGATTGGCTGAATGGCTTAATTCTGCTCCTATGTGTTATGGTCTCATGGTATTCTAAAAGCTTCTGGGCATAGAGAACCTTGGACACCCAAAATTGATGTTTTAGGAGGCTGAATCTCTGGATGCATAAAAATCCCAATTATTTATAGATAGAGCAAATATGACTATGATCATGTTTGATGTGTTTAGTGAAAATATAAGCTTGGCCAGGAAGCTTCCTTTGCTGAGGAAGTCTCTTGCCTGAGAGAAACAAAAGATTGCAGATGCTGGAATCTGGGGGATCTCAGTGGGTTGTTCAGCATCTGTGTAAGGAAGAGAACTGTCAAAGTTTCAGGTCCAAACCCTGTAGCAGGACTGAATCATGGTTTAATGTAGACAATTAACATAGCCCCATTGTCTTACATTTAGCAGATGCATATCAGAATGTCTTAGAGTCATGTCACTTTACAAACCGTATCTTCTGAGCAGTCAGCCTCCTCCTGTGGGCCAGTAATCTATGCTCTGCAGACAGTTCTGAGTTCTGTTTGTTTTCATAGCTGGTCTTTTAATTTAAAAATAATTACTGCTTGTAATTTACATTTGAACATGTTGATTCTTTTTCAAGACTGGTTCTCATTTGTACTAATGCTGGCTATCCACATAATTCCGGAAAGATGTTATATGTCTCAAAATTGCAAAGCTCTGTATAATGAGTCCTGGTAAGTTGCTGAAGTGCATCCTATAGAAGGTGCAAACTAAAACTCCAGTGTGTTGGAGGTGGGGTGAGCGGATGGTTGTGGGTAGGGGTGCTCATCAAGTGGGCTAATATGCCACTAAATGGTGTTAATCTTGTTGGGCGTTATCTTTATCTTTATTGTCATTGCTGTGGAGCAATGAAACACAGTTTGGCAGCTCAACATTTTGCAGCATGACAAAGAATATATACATAACATAAACTCTAAAACCTCAGGAGTGCAGTCCAAAATTAATAATATATGGATGGGGGGGGGGTAGGACTATTGCACACCTGCCATTCCTGGAAGTGTGATGCATTTAGCTGCCGCCGTCTTAGGAGGGGGGCAGGAGAAGGGAAGGGGGTGTTATACATTTCACTGCTTGTGGGTAGAAGCTGTTAAGGAGTCTCTTTGTTTTCGTCCTTAATGCCCTGTATCTCTTCCCAGAAGGTAGAGGGGAAAACAGGTGATGTCCAGGATGAGTGGGATGCTTTGAAATACAAGTAGCCTTCTTTTGAAGTCTGCCAGTATAAATGTCTCTGAGGGAGGGTAATGTTGTGCCGATAACCCACTCTGCTACCCTCACCACCCGCTGCAAGTCCTTCCTGTTCTGTTCTGTGCAGCTGGCAAACCACACTGCACAGCAAGATGTCATTTTTCGCATTTGCACAGTTTGTCTTCTTTTGGTTGCTTGTCTGTCTTTGTGTGTGGATTTTCATTGGTTCTTTGTATTTCTTTGTTCTATGATGAATGTTTGCAAGGGAATGAATCTCCGAGTCATATACAGTGGTAAGTAATTTATTTTGAACTTCAACATCGAGGCCACAGTCTTCCCAACAAGTGGAGAGTATTCCATAAACACTCTCACTTGAACTTCGTAGATGCTGGACAGGCTTTGGCGTGTTAGGAGATGAGTTATTCACTACAGGACTCCTTGTCTTGAACATGCTCTTGTAGCCAGATCTGTGTATAGGTATCAATAGTGAATCTTCAGATATTGGTAGTGGGGGATTCAGTGTTGGTAATGTTAGAGGGTTAAACACTGATAATTTTGGGATAATACATTTTTGGAGTCTTACCTGTGGAACACACATCAAAGCTGCACAATCCCAGCTGGTGATCTGCCATTCATTCATAAATGTAACTGCTGTATTTAATTTCACAATATATGCTTCAGACATCTGTTGGGAATTTTAGACCTTCACAAAACTATGTTTGCCCATTCTTTTCAGTCTACTTTCTAAATGCTATTAAATTACCATGGAGGGAATATTGAAGTTGAGCATTTCAAGGGAAATAGGTTTTTCTAACTGTTTTATCCAGTACCACAAGTAAGTTTTCCCTCTGCCTCCTCTGTTCCAAAGCAAATAAGCCTGTTGTCATAACTAAAATTCTTCAGCCCTGACAGCATCCTCAAAATACCTCTCCAATGCTGTCACTAACTTCCTGTAACATGGCACTCAGAAATAATTGGAATAATTGGTCTATTGTTTAATGGAGTCCAAGGATGACTGGCATTGTCTTATATAGAAAACACCATGTAGACTACAGAACCACTATCCTTTCTTGACACGAACTCAAAATATTCAATCCATTTGGACACTTACCCTAGTTAACACTATCTTCTCCCTGCTAATTCCTTCAATATGTTTGGTTGTGCCTAATTGCAATTGCTTTTCCCATTGACTCAGATCCAAGATGCTCTTTGTTTTTATTGTAACATTATCAGCTCAATTTCAGCATCTTGCAAGAGGAAATGTCAACGATTCATTGCAACCACCAATTATCAATCAATAAATCACTTACAAGTAATTTTGGTCACATTTAAAATTATTCAATATTTTTATTGCAGCAAGGGCCCTAGCAGAGATATTTAAAACATCCTTAGGCACAGATGATGTGCAGAGGTTTGGAGGATAGCTGATGTTGTTTCATTGTTTAAGAAAGGCTCAAAGAATAAGCTGGGGAATTATAGGCCAGTGAGCATGACATCAATGGTGGGAAAGTTATTGGAAGGTATTCTAAAGGACCCGATATATAACTATTTGGATAGACAGGGACTGATTAGGGATGGTCATCATGGTTTTGTGCATGATAAGTCGTATCTAACCAATCTTATAGAGTATTTCAAGGAAGTAATCAGGAAAGTTGATGAAGGCAATGCAGTGAATGTAGTCTACATAGACATTAGCAAGTCTTTGACAAGGTCCTGCATGTGAGGCTGGTCAAGAAGGTTGAGATGCTTGGTATTCAAGATGACATAGTTAATTGGATTAGCCTTTGGCTTTGTGGAAGAAAGCAGAGAGTGGTTCTATATGGTTGCCTCTCTGGCTGGAGGCTTGTTACTAGTGATGTGTCACAGGAATTGGTGCTGGGTCCATTGCTGTTTGTCATCTATATCAACAATCTGGATGATATCGTGGTAAACTAGATCAACAATTTTGTGGAAGACACCAAGATCGGGGGTGTATTGGACAGCGAGGAAGATGACCAAAGTTTGTAGTGGGTTCTGGACTAGCTGGAAGAATGGGCTAAAAACTGGCAGATGGAGTTTTATGCAGACAAGTGTGAGGTCTGGTACTTTTGGAGGGTTGGCCTTAAAAGGTGAGCAGTAGGGCACTGTGGAGTGCGATAGAACGGTGTGATCTGGGAATACAGATCCATGATTCCTTGAAAGTGGTGTCATAGGTAGATAGGGTTTTAAATAAAATTTTTAGCATAGTAAGTTTTGTCCTTAATAAGTCAATGTATCGAGTACAGGAGATGGGATGTTATGTTGAAATTGTATAAAACGGTGAGGTCTAATTTGGAGTATTGTGTGCAGTTTTGGTCACCTACCTACAGAAATGATAGGTGACAGAACGAGTGCAGAGAAAATTGACAAGGATGTTGCCGGGACTTGACCATCTGAGTTATAGGGAAGGGTTGAATAGGTTAGGATTTTATTCCCTAGATTGGGGGGAAATTTGATAGAGGTATACAAAATTATGAGGGGTATAGACAGGATAAAGACAAGCACACTTTTTCCATTGAGGTTGGGTGAGACTGCAACTAGAGGTCATGGGTCAAATGTGAAGGGTGAAATGTTTAAGGGGAACATGAAGGGGATCTTCTTCACTCAAGAGTGTGGTGAGTGAGAGCATCGAATGAACTGTCAGCACAAGTGGTGGATGCAGGTTTGATGTCAACATTTAAGACAAATTTGGTCAGGTATGTAGATTGGAGGGGCATGTAGGGTGAAAGTCTGAGTGTACATTGATGGGACTAGGCTGATTAATGGTTTGGCATGGACTAGACAGGCCAAAGGGCCTGCTTTTCTGCCGTAGTGTTCAATGACTCTGTGACTCAATGACAGCAGCTCCAATAACCACACATTACAACAGTGGTGTAAAGAAGAGTATCTCTGAACACACATGTTAAACTTTGAAGTGGATGGGCTACGGAAGACCACAGGGGGTACCTAATAATGTGGCCCCTGAATGAACTTACTACTTGTCCCAGATTTATACTAATGATAGTGTGAAGAGTTAGGCTGTAAATTTGGAACTGATATTGCTTAGTTATCCATGCCTAGTTAACTCCTTTCCAGTCCCTCATAAGGATGACTGACACCAAAGGAAATCTGGTGGCTCTGTCGCAGAGATGAAATGGAAGAAAGCTAGAAAGGTGACAAGGCCACTGAACAGCAGAAGTAGCTGCACAAGTATACTCAGAACAAAAAAAAAATCTCCTACTTTGTAATCTGGTGAAACAGAACAATAGCAAACACAGAATGTGTTTTCATATTCTGATCTCAAATTCTGTCTGGTGTTAAGTGGATGCGTGATTGTTAAAAGATCCAGCTTCTGGCTGTTTCATTTTCAAGTGCTAACGGGGCAGATGGTTACAAAAATTTATTCTTCCTCGCCGCCCCGTTAACTATTCCACATCACCAACCCTTATCTCCCACTATTACAATCAAGCTGGATAATTCTTGATTGGCAGATCTGTGAGTGTCATGAAATCAGGAAAAAAAATTAACCCTGAAGATCAAATAAACCACTTCAAAAAGTCACAGAAAAGCTAGCAAATAGAACATATGGATATCAGCTGAAATTGAGAATAGAGAAATATGAGGCAGTTATTCAGGACCAAGCAGAGAACATGTGACTGAATGGTGAAAGTTTAGAAGAAGTACCAATGTAGGCACAGATGTAGTGATTGAGTTACTGGACTTACAGCGAATCTTTTGGACTACTGTTCCATAGATTGGTGCTCACATCGCAATGCAACTGCTGGAGAGTGTAAATACCAGCCATTAAGTAAGTCTAACCTTGGTAATGGTAGCCATGAACCCATCAGATTGTTGTAAAAACACCTGGTTCTTTGGGAAAGGTGATGGGAAACAGAAAGCTGATATAGCTGAAAAAAAAATTGAGATACCTGGGTTAAAACCAAACTATCTGGAAGTTGTAGTGTAGTCAGTCATTGGGTGTCCAAAAAAAATGACATGATGCAGTGAATGGACAACTGATTTGGTCATTGGTCTGATGAATTCAACTTTAGCTGAGGCTAAGTACAGCTCATTTTTTTGTGTCATGTGGTCCTCCTTTCCAATGTGCAGGATCAGTCTGTGTGCCCATCAGGTAATCGGAAGAGATGGCAGACTGGGGCATTGGGAAAGAGCAGGGATACTTCAACCTAAAAGGGAGGGAGAGAAGTTAATGGGTAGATACCAGCTTTTTTTTTGGGTGGTGGTGTTGGGGGGGGGAGAACAGTGTAAATATTTTGCTTACTTTGTAAAAGTAATCTTCTATTTGCATCAGATACACCCGGGACCATGTACAAGTTCCTTTGCAATGATCCAAAGTGAGTGCAAATTGATGGATGTTATCCTCCTGTGGTCCTGACATGGGAATAGTAAGGGAAACCGCACAAAGCATTCAGATAAGTTTTCTCAGGGTCAACCATGGATGTTTTGTCACAGCTGTCTACGTGATACGCACGTCAGGGCAGTATGATATTTACAGCACGTTGTTGCCCATGTAGCAGGGCCCCCCTCTCCACGCAGTTGATGAATCCACAGGAACGGCGGAGACCGATATAGTTTGGCACCAGCAACATCGCAGGAGTGGCCAGTCAGCATTGAACTCAACTTAGGACTGCCTTACAGACTGTAGCTCCGGATTTTTCTTTGGGGTTTACTCTCAAAGCCTTCCCCATGAGTGGGTATGGTCGCAAGGCAGCTGAGGTTTGAGATTAGCATGTTCATTCTCTTAGATGAGCATCCAACCGTGGCTGACAAGCCCTAACTGCCCAAAGTGACTAGAATTAAGGCACTAGTAACCCGCCTTTCTCCCTTCTCCTGTCAGAAGAAACAGTTCCGCCGGGCTTAGTAGCTAAGCTACACATGAAGGCCAGGAGCTGGATGTGGTTGTCGGTTGTCAGAGGCTTTTTGAGACGAACACCATTAGGAGCACTTAATAGTAGCAGGAGCTTATCCCCACAACCACACCCGCAGGCTTAACCTTAAGACATCATCAGCTGCATAATACTGAGAAAAGCTGTTACATAGATGAATCTAAAAAGAAAACTGAAGGGGTGGTAATCTGAAATAAAAACAGAAAATGCTGAAAACCTTCGGCAGGACAGTCAGTATCTGTGAAAAGAGAACAAAATAACATTTCAAGTTGTGATAACAATGCTTTTCTGATGAAATGTCTTGGAGGTGAAATGTTAACTCTGTTTCTGCTTTCACTAGTGCTATCTGAGCTGCTGAGCATTTCTAGCAATGCCTGTTTTATTAGCTGATTGAATTACAAGGCAAGGGGATACAATGAAAAAAAAATGCTAGTACCAGTACCAGACACTTAGTTTGCTGTCCCCTAGAGTTGTGTGTTTTGATCTTTTCATTAGGAAGAGATCGACCCCTCTCAACTGTTGTCTGTGTGGTGGTTGCACTGTCCTGTATAATATATGTAATTTATATTCCGTAAGATGTCTGAACCTACATGCCTGTGATGGTGCTCTGCGCAAGATTTTTTTCATTGTAACTGTACTTGTACAATGGCAATAAACTCAGACTGACCCAGCGTTTATCCATTAACTTTGCAGGTTCCCATGGCACTTGAGTTTAATACCATATCTCAAAGATTGATAGGGCCATTGTAAATTAGCCCTAATGTACGTGAGTGGTAGTAAAGTCAGGGTGGATTTGATAAGCATGTGAGAGAGAATAGATTACAGGGAAATAAATAGGAGAATGAGATTGAGTTTGGTCTCAGAGCAGGTTCAGATACAATAGAATTAATGACTTCTTTCTACGTTGTAATGAAAAAAAGGTATGAAATATGATTCAAAGTAATGGAGTGAGCCCAGAAGAGATCCACTAAAGTGATAAAAGAAATGAGAGGCATTAACAATGTTGAAATATTAAAGAACATTTTTTTCCCAATAGTGGACTCAGAAATGTGATCATTAGGGGGAGATTTCTGAGAGGACCACTCACTGAAGGGTTGATGGGAATCTGAAGATATTGCTGTGGTAAATTCTGAGGATTGCATCTAATAATGGACGAATAAAAAAATAAAAGAGGATTCTTTCTAGAAGAGGGAGGGTACAGACTTTTTGGCAGGGTTATCGGTCAAAATCATGCTTCATTATATGAGCTACCGACAACCTGGACATTGAACTGGCTCTCCTTTTGCTGTAATCTCTGTCCTTCCTTAAGAGTACTGGACTGTAGCCATATGCAAAAATACTCCAACACAGATGATCCAGATACCATATGACATGCTTTTTGATAGCCCATTGTACGAGCCACTAATGTGAATGAGCATTGCCTGGGCTAAATTAATGATGGTTATTTAGTCGTTCTACTCTTGTTTCATGCCTAACACCAAAACAAAAAGAACCGATGGATGCTCTACCAAGGTGATAGCAAAATGTTTATGGATTCTTGATGGCACCCTGCTTCTTCCCATGTAAATTGGAGAAACAGTTTGTTCCCACTTCTCTCCTATAGTCTCTGTTATTTCATTTATCTCTGCAAAACTGGATCCAATCCACTTTCAGATGGCAACCTGCCTTCTGTCTTAAAATTCTTCCAAAGAATTCCCTGTATGAACAATCCTTTGTGGAAAGAAATTACCATTCCTCGAGTGGTAAACTCTCAGCCTATAGCCTTTGTTATTGATTCATCAGCCAGTAGTTTCAACCACTTACTGCTCCCCCCTCATGCCTTCCATAATCAGAAACAAATCTATTTTGATGTTGGATCGAAACATTGGCCAAATAGAATTCCCTCCCGTCTCACCACTCCCCCAAACAGCGCAATTGCTTTATTTTTCATTTTGAACCAGAATCAGAAATGAAAAACATTATTTAAAAAGTTGGAATTAGTGTGTAGACAATTTTGAGATAAGGGAAACAGTCTGATAGATTGATATCATGCTGAAAATAAAAGTGGTGCCAGACTACAATATGCACTGTGACATTCAGCACATTGTCTATGAAGTACAATAACGGTCCTTGGCTTGTCGAGTTTTTTGTTTGATAACAGATGACTTTGCACAGCAGGTCAAGTGCTCTATTGCTGCAGAGCTTAAATAGTCTGTCTGCCTCAGGAGGGAAAACTGATCTCTGAAGATAGTCTCTAACAAGTGTTATCTTGGGGACTGAACAGACCCAGGGTCTAAAACAACCATCATTCTGTTTAAATTGTTCTGCTACAAGCCACATTAGAAAATGTGAAATGGGATAATTTGGCAGTATTTGATTTTTGGCTGGGAAAAGATCAGATGATTGAAAACACTGGACTGAGTAGATTTCTTAAAATGTATACAATTACAACACATCATTTTTATTGCAAAATCCTCAAATGTCAAATTGTGTTAGATGTTTTCCTTTGATAGTAGAAGGTATAAGAAGAAAATTTTGATTAGATACAGAAGAATACTAAAAAGTCTGTGTTGTGGTTAGTAACATTCAATGACCTACTTTATGAATTGTAATTGTAATGTTTTCTTTTAAGCTAACTTGGTATGCATTAATTTCAAAAGCCATCAGAATGCCTAATGGGTAGATTGCCAACTCTGAAAACCTGGAAGACCAGTACAGCACTGGCAATTCATTAATGTTCTATATGTTAGCCTGATGTTTTAGGTTTACATTCACCAGGGAATGCCAGATTGTCTTTTGACCTAACTCCTTTTTAGGCTCCCTTGCCAACTCCCTACCAACTCTACATTGAATGCCAATACTAAAAAGAGACTGATAGGGAGTAGTAAAAGAGCATGGAATATGAAAGCAAAATTGAAATATTTTTTGTTCTGCACAAAACTACATCTTCACTGTACCAGTATTGCATGTTACACTACATTTATAACTGTTTCGCAGAATTAATAAACAGCCTATTTATACTACAGTTCCAAAAGCTTTTATGGCCAATGAAATTCTATTGAATTAGAGTCAATTGTGATATAGAGAAATAGAATGGTCAGTTTGCAAACAGTGCACTTCTACAAGACCAGAAATCTTTTTTTCTTCTTATCCAGGCTGAAAACCGATAAAGATAGGGCAGTTATTAAGCACAGGAAGACAACATAAGGTTGCATTATGGTAGGAAAGAGATGAGAGTCTTGGAATAAGAGAGGTCAATTTTGCTGTTGGAAATTAGGGGAACAGTCCTATGTTCCCTGGCTTGCTGTCCAGTATTTGTATTAGAGAGCCATTTCTATTCATAAGACAGAAGCAGATGGCTCAGCCTTAAAGAGAAAATAACAGTTGCTCTCTGGTTAAGAGCAACCACTGACTAAACAGGCTCCTTGCTTCAAACCTGACAATGTGCACCTGGCTGTAGGCAAGGACTTTGCAAACCTGCAAAATCCTGTAGTTTAATACCAGAATGTATTGATGGACTCGTACTTTAAGCTGCTAATTAACTCAAAGCCAACCTGGCTTAAATGTGATGAAATATCCCACGGTATTTCCATTAAAACTACAAAATGAATAAAGCAGGTGAGTAAAAATGTTTAAAGAGAAAGGTTTTAAGGAGAAGATGGAGAGATTTAAGGGTGAATCTAGGTGAAGCCAGTGATGGGGTAATTAAAACTAGGAGACCTACAAGAAGTGAGAATTCAGGGGAGGCAGAGGTTGTGGAGTTAGAGGATGTTACAGAAAGAAAGAACAGAAGGGTCATGGAGGAATTTGAAAACGAGGATAAGAATTTTAAAACAACATGCTGAGTTTTTAGCAGTCAATCAACCCTAAAGAATTTGTCTACAACAATCTTGAGATTAACTCCCTATGGTTACCTGTCTTTCCTGGCTTATTCTAATACCAACAACTCCCATCTACTTTATTACACAAACTGCATGCAACTTTTCAGTGTGCCAATAGCTTTCCAACATGCATTTTAGCATATACCTTTTTCCTATACTAACCTCCAGCAATTATATTCTATTCTGGAAACATGCATCATCATTTATAGAAATAGGTATCAGAGTTATCTTTTTTATTGTTCATTAACAGGATGTAGATGCTACCTGCAAAATGTTTTCATCCCTCTTGAACTTAGTCAATTACATTTGAGGATAAACAGTTACTTCAGGCCAGGCAAAACAATGATAAATATTATCTTCCCACTGTGGGTAACTAACACAATTAGATGTTGACCTTAATCTCTTGTTAGTCCTACTTTTCTTCTGAAGAGGCAGTCACTGCAGACTGGTCTTTGGCCTGAGACAATTCTGGGCTCCAATTGGCTTATTATTGTCACAGGTCCTGAGATACTGTGAAAAACTTTGGCTTGCATGCCATCTATACACTGCTGTAGTACAAGGCGATGTGCAATAACAGAATAACAGGAGTTACAGGGAGATAGTCACTCCTAAGAGTCAGGAGATAGGTGGCTGGGTGACTGTCAGGAGAGGGAAGGGGAATAGACAGAATGAGCAGAGCACACCTGTGGCCGTTCCCACCAATAATAAGCACATCGTTTTGGATACTGTTGGTGGGGACGACCTACCAGGGACACGTTGCAGTGGTTGCATCTCTGGCACCGAGACGGGACCCTCAGCTCAGAAAGGAAGGAAGGAAAAGGGGGGAGCAGTAGTGATAGGGGATCCAATAGTTAGGGGGACAGATAATAGGTTCTGTGGAAGAGATCGAGAATCCCGGATGGTCTGTTGCCTCCCTGGTGCCAAGGTCTGCAATATCTCAGATCGAGTTCTCAGTATTCTCAAGGGGGAGGGAGAGCAGCCGGATGTCATGGTCCATGATGTGGGTAGGAAGAGTGAGGAGGTCCTGAACGATGAGCTTAGGGAGTTAGGTGCCAAGTTAAAGGACAGGATCTCCAGGATAGCAATCTCAAGATTGCTACCAGTGCCACATGGAGGCGGGTTTAGAAATAGTAAGATAGCGCAGATCAACACATGGCTGAAGACATGTTGAAGGAGGGAAGGCTTCAGATGTATAGATAATTGGGCAGGTTTCCAGGGAAGGTGGGTCCTGTTCCGGCAGGACGGTTTACATCTGAACTGGAGGGGGACAAATATTCTTGCAGGTAGGTTTGCTAGAGAGGCTCCCGTGGATTTAAACTAGGTACAAGGGGGGAGGGGAACCAGAGTGTAGGAACAGATGTAGAGGAGAAGGAAGAAAAAGAAAATAGTAAAGTTGTTTGCACCGTTAGTGATAAACAGAAGTAAGAGGTGGAAAATTTCTTAAATGCATTTATTTTAATGCTAGGAGCATTGTAAGAAAGGTGGATGAGCTTACAGCATGGATTGATACCTAGAAGTATGATGTAGCTATTACTGAAACATGGTTGCAGGAGGGCTAAATATTCCTGGATTTCATTGCTTCAGGTGTGATAGAATTGGAGGGACAAGAGGGGGAGGTGTGGCATTGCTTGTCAGAGAAAATACTACAGTGGTGCTCTGGCAGGATAGATTAGAGGGCTCGTCTAGGGAGGCTATTTGGGTGGAATTGAGGAATGGGAAAGGTGTAACACTTATAGGGGTGTATTATAGACCACTTAATGGGGAGCGAGAAGTGGAGGCGCAAATTTGTAAGCAGATAGCAGATATTTGTAGTAAGCACAAGGCTGTGATTGTGGGAGATTTTAATTTTCCACACATAGACTGGGAAGCCCAAAAAGGGATGGATGGTTTGGAGTTTGTAAAATGTGTGCAGGATAGATTTTTGCAGCAATACATAGAGGTACCAAGTAGAGAAGGGGCAGTGTTGGATCTCCTGTTAGGGAATGAGATAGGTCAGGTGACAGAGGTATGTGTTGGGGAGCACTCAGGTCCAGTGATCACAATGCCATTAGTTTCAATATAATTATGGAGAAGGATAGGTCTGGACCCAGGGTTGAGATTTTTGATTGGAGAAAGGCTAACTTTGAGGAGATGCGAAAGGATTTAGAAGGAGTGGATTGGGACAAATTGTCTGATGGGAAGGATGTAATAGAGAAATGGAGGTCATTTAAAGGTGAAATTTTGAGGGTACAGATCTTTATGTCCCTGTTAGGTTGAAAGGAAAACTTAAAAGTTTGAGAGAGCCATGGTTTTCAAGGGATATTGGAAACTGGCTTTGGAAAAAGAGAGATGTCTACAATAAATATAGGCAGCATGGAGTTAATGAGGTGCTTGAGGAATATAAAGAATGTAAAAAGAATCTTAAGAAAGAAATTAGAAAAGCTAAAAGAAGATACGAGGTTGCTTTGGCAAGTAAGGTGAAAATAAATCCAAAGGGTTTCTTCAGTAATATTAATAGCAAAAGGATAGTGAGGGATAAAATTGGTCCCTTAGAGAATCAGAGTGGACAGCTATGTGTGGAACCAAAAGAGATGGGGGAGATTTTGAACAATTCCTTTTCTTCGGTATTCACTAGGGAGAAGGATATTGAATTGTGTAAGATAAGAGAAACAGGTAGGGAAGTTATGGAAACTATGATGATTAAAGAAGAGGAAGTACTGGCGCTTTTAAGGAATATAAAAGTGGATAAGTCTCCTGGTCCTGACAGGATATTCCCTAGGACCTTGAGGGAAGTTAGTGTAGAAATAGCAGGGGCTCTGACAGAAATACTTCAAATGTCATTAGAAACGGGGATGGTGCTGGAGGATTGGTGTATTGCTCATGTTTTTCCATTGTTTACAAAGGGTTCTAAGAGTAAACCTAGCAATTATCGGCCTGTGAGTTTGATGTCAGTGGTGGGTAAATTGATGGAAAGTATTCTTAGAGATGGTATATATAATTATCTGGATAGACAGGGTCTGATTAGGAACAGTAAACATGGATTTGTGCGTGGAAGGTCATGTTTGACAAATCTTATTGAATTTTCTGAAGCGGTTACTTGGAAAGTTGACGAGGGTAAAGCGGTGGATGTTGTCTATATGGACTTCAGTAAGGCCTTTGACAAGGTTCCACATGGAAGGTTGGGTATTAATATTGAAGTAGTAAAATGGATTCAGCAGTAGCTGGATGGGAGATGCCAGAGAGTAGTGGTGGATAACTGTTTGTCATATTGGAGGCCGGTGACTAGTGGTGTGCCTCAGGGATCTGTACTGGGTCCAATGTTGTTTGTCATGTACATTAATGATCTGGATGATGGGGTGGTAAATGGGATTAGTAAGTATACAGATGATACTAAGATAGGTGGAGTTCTGGATAATGAAGTAGGTTTTCAAAGCTTGCAGACAGATTTAGGCCAGTTAGAATAGTGGGCTGAAAGATGGCAGATGAGGTTCAATGCTGATAAATGTGAGGTGCTACATTTTGGTAGGACTAATCAAAATAGGACATACATGGTAAATGTTAGGGCATTGAAGAATGCAGTAGAACAGAGGGATCCAGGAATAATGGTGCATAGTTCCCTGAAGGTGGAATCTCATGTGGATAGGGTGGTGAAGAAAGCTTTTGGTGTGCTGACCTTTATAAATCAGAGCATTGAGTATAGGAGTTGGGATGTAATGTTGAAATTGTATAAGGCATTGGTAAGGCCAAATTTGGAGTATTGTGTACAGTTCTGTCACCGAATTATAGGAAAGATGTCAACAAAATAGAGAGCAGTACAGAGGAGGTTTACTAAAATGTTACCTGGCTTTCATCACCTAAGTTACAGAGAAAGGTTGAACAAATTGGGTCTTTATTCTTTGGAGCATAGAAGGTTGAGGGAGGACTTAATAGAGGTATTTAAAATTATGAGGGGGATAGATAGAGTTGATATGGATAGGCTTTTTCCATTGAGAGTAGGGGAGATTCAAACAAGAGGACATGAGTTGAGAGTTAGGGGGCAAAAGTTTAGGGGTAACATGAGGGGGAACTTCTTTACTCAGAGAGTGGTAGCTGTGTGGAACAAGTTTCTAGCAGAAGTGGTAGAGGCAGGATCGATATTGTCATTTAAAGTAAAATTGGATAGGTATATGGACAGGAAAGGAATGGAGGGTTATGGGCTGAGTGTAGGTCGGTGGGACTAGGTGAGAGTAAATGTTTGGCATGGACTAGAAGGCCCAAGATGGCCTGTTTCTGTGCTGTAATTGTTATATGGTTATAATGCAGAATATAGTGTTACAATTCCAGAAAAAATTCTGTGCAAGTAGTCAATAAGTTTAATCATACAAGAGATTCTTTCAGGAGTCCTATAACAGCAGGATGGAAATCTCAGTTTTTTTTTGCACTACCTTACTTTCCCTTTTTTATTTTCTATTTATGATTTTTAATTTACACTTTTAATATCTAATATTGATTTGCACTCCAGGGAGTGCGAGGCACAGAATCAAATATCGCTGTGATGATTGTACACTCTAATATCAATTGTTTGGCAACAATGAAGTAAAGTAAAGTAAAGTTATCTTTATGGTGCATTTTTCAAGTTTTTGTACATTCTGTCCAATGGAAGGGGAGAGAATAGAGAATGTCTGGGATGGGAGTCATCTTTAATTATTTTGGCTACTTTAA
Source organism: Mobula birostris (assembly GCF_030028105.1). Lineage (NCBI taxonomy): Eukaryota > Metazoa > Chordata > Chondrichthyes > Myliobatiformes > Myliobatidae > Mobula > Mobula birostris. The sequence goes on from NC_092373.1 coordinate 158,185,035, forward strand.
CTAGTCAGTAAAAAGTTTAGATGGAGAGGAGGCTTTCACAATAAAAATCTCCTAAGCTTGTTTTAAAATCTAAATCTCCAAGCAAATATAGGCCGTCACACATTCCTGAGAAATGGCTCCACTTACTAAATAGACCATAAGATATAGGAACAGAATTAGGCCATTTGGTCCATCGAGCCTGCTCTGGCATTTTATCACAGCTGATCTGGTTTCCCTTTCAGCCCCGCCCTCCCTGACTATTCAAGAATCTATCAACATCTGCCTTAAATAAACCCAATGACTTAGCCTCCACAGTCACCTGTGGCAACAAATTCCACAGATTCACCACACTCAGGCTAAAGAAATTCCTCCTCATCTCTGTTTTGAAAGGATGCCCCTCTATTCTGTGGCTGCATCCTCTGGTCTTGATTCCCCCATTAAAGGAAACATCTGCTCCACATCCACTCTATTGAGATCTTTCAACATTTGAGAGGTTCCAAAGAGGTCACCTCTCATTCTTCTGAATTCCAGTGTGTACAGGCCCAGAGCCATCAAATGCTCTTCATATGAGAAGCCTTCCAATCCCAGAATCATTTTTGTCAACCTCCTTTGAACTCTCTCCAATATCAGCACATCCTTTCTTAGATAAGAGGCCCAAAACTGCTCATAGTACTCCAAGTGAGGCCTCACCAGTGCTTTATAAAATCTCAGCATTACATCCTTGCTTTTATATTCTAGTCCTCTTGAAATGAATGCCAACATTGCAGTTGCCTTCCTCACCACAGACTCAACCTGAAAATGGACCTTCAGGGAGCACTGCATGAGGACGCCCAAGTGCACTTGCACCTCAGATTTTTGAATTTTCTCTCTATTTAGAAAGTAATCAACCCTTTTATTTCTTGTTGTAATGTGAGTATTATTAAAATGAAGTTAATACTAATTAGGATAATGTGGGGTTCTACTTCCATTCTTTTTACTTCTGGTGCGCTTAGTATATAGTGTTCCTGCCATGCCGAACAGGTTGTGAAAGCCTCTGTATATACATAACGGTTTTGACGTTTGAGATAAAGTTGTTTCTTTGGGCATGAAGTTGTCGAGTGTGCCTTTTTCAAAGTAGAAGTTACCACATATTCTTGGTGATGAGGTAAACTGGTTTTGTGGACGTGTCGGCACATTTCGAGCGGCAGCAGCAGCGCCAATAAGGACCTCACGTTCGGATGGCTACTTTGGGACTATCGTTGAATTTGTGGAGTTAATGGAGGAAAGGTTGGGACACTTCTCCTGTGCTAATGGAATTACTGAGGAGGCTAAGAAGTGTTCTATTCTTCTGAGTGTGTGTGGGGCAAAGACTTACAAGCTAATAAGGAATTTAGCCACACCGCGGAAACCAGGGGACATTCCATATGACGAACTGGTCAAGCTCGTGGGGAACCACTACAATCTGAAACCTTCTGTGATAGTCCAATGGTATAAGTTTCACAGCTGTTTCAGGAAGCCAGGTCAGTTTGTGGCCAATTTTGTGGCCGAGCTTCGGCAGCTGTCGGAGCATTGTGATTTTGGAGTGATCGATTGGTATGTGGCATACAACGTTGCCTGTTGGGGAAATCCCACTGTTGACTTTTAAGAAAGCCTTAGAAATTGCCCAAGGCATGGAGATGGCTGCTAATAATGTCAAGGATATTCAGAAAGGACATGGGGGGTCGCAGTCGGTGGCAGTGCACCAAGTCAGGAGGGAGACTGGTAAACAGGCAAAGCAGGTGGAATGTTTCCAGTGTGGAGGGACACACTATGCAAATGACTGCAAATTCGAAGACACTGTCTGCCATGCTTGTAGCAAAAAGGGACATTTTGCTAAAAAGTGCAGAAGTTCAAAGGGTAAGATCCAGCCTGGGCAGGGGAAAGCTCAACACGGTCAGGCAGCCACACACCATCTAGAAGAAGCAGATGAAGAGGCAGCGTGTGCCTACAACATGTTTGCAGTGGAAACAGATGAGGAACCACCTGAACCATATTATGCCACAGTCACTATCAGGGGAAAGGACATTAAGTTTGAGATCGATTCAGGGGCTACGGCATCGGTCATTAGTGAGGAGACCTACAGGAGGACATACGGGTCCAACCTGCCTCCCATTAGACCATCAAAGCTCAAAGTTAGGAACTATACGGGGCAGCCCATACCTCATTTAGGGGTGTTATATGTGGACATTTCAGCCGGGGGTCAGAAGGCTGAAGCCAGGCTGGTGATAGCTAAGGGCAGGGGGCCCAGTCTTTTGGGTCGCGATTGGCTTCACGAAGTCTGGCTAAACTGGCATGAAATGAAATATGCACACACGACAGAGGACATTCTGCAGCGGTTTTCAGGGACGAGCTGGGCACACTGAAGGGTGTGACAGTGAAACTCCATGTGGACCCTGAGGCTACACCACGTTTTTTTAAGCCCAGGTCGGTGCCCTATGCCATGAAAGGTAAAGTTGAGGAGGGGCTGGAACGTTTACAGAGGCTGGGCATTATTGAGCCCATTCAGTTTTCAATGTACGCGTCTCCCATTGCTCCAGTTTTGAAGGCAGACAAAACGGTGAGGCTATGTGGGGATTATAAGCTTACGGTGAATCAGGTCTCTAGGCTGGAGGAGTACCCATTGCCACGGGTGTATGATCTGTTTGCGACCCTGTCAAGGGGTAAGCTGTTCGCAAAGCTGGACATGAGCCAAGCCTACCAACTGCTGCTGCTCGACAAGGATTCAAAGGAATACGTCACAATTAATACGCACAAGGGATTATTCAAGTACAGTATTCTGGTGTTTGGAGTAGTGTCCAGCCCTGCCATTTTCCAAAGGACAATGGACACTTTGCTGCAGGGGATTCCGCATGTAGCAGTGTACCTTGATGATATTTTGATCACGGGGGCTACGGAGGTGGAGCATCTGGCTAATTTAGAACGGGTGCTGAAGAGGCTCTCAGACGCAGGGCTGCGGTTGAAACATGGAAAATGTGTGTTCCTGGCATCAAGTGTGACTTACCTGGGACATGAGATCACGGCTGAGGGGCTTTGCCCTGTGGAGGACAAAGTAAGAACTATTAAGGAAGCCCCAAGCCCTAAGACTGTCACGGAACTCAGATCATTTTTGGGCATGGTGAATTATTATGGCAAGTTTCTTCCTGACCTCTAAAGGGGTTTGACCCCACTGTACAAGCTGCTTCACAATGACACTAAGTGGCAGTAGGGTGAAGAGCAGGAGAAGCTTTCAAGGAAGTGAAAGAACTCCTCCACTCAGCGAAGCTGCTTGTTCACTATGACCCAGACAAGGAGATCACCCTTGCATGCGATGCCTCACCCTATGGAGTCGGGACAGTTCTCTCACATGTAATGGAGGACTGTTCAGAGAAGCCTATTGGTTTTGCTTTACGTACCCTGACAGCTGTTGAGAAGGGATATTCACAGCTAGACAAAGAAGGTCTGGCCATTGTTTTTGCAGTCAAACACTTTCATCAGTACCGTTATGGACGCGTATTTACGATTTATACGGACCATAAGCCACTGATGAGCCTGTTCAGTGAGACTAGATGCATCCCCCCGCTAGCCTCAGCCAGGATACAGTGTTGGGCTCTTACACTGTCAGCCTACCAGTACACTATAGTGTACAGAGCGGGTGGGGATAATGCAAATTCCAATGCACTGAGTCAACTACCTTTACCTGAGACACCTGTTGCTACATACGTGCCTCCAGAGACTGTGTTTTCATTGGCGAGGCTGTCAGAGACACCAGTAAAGAGGACCCAGTTCAAGCAGTGGACAGAGAGGGACCCAGTTCTGTCCCAAGTCAAGACTTTTCTTTTACAAGGTTGGCCCAGAGTCGTGGAAGGAGAGGAACTGAGGCCTTATGCCAAACGCAAGACAGAACTCAGTCTGCAGGATGGCTGCATTTTCTGGGGGGGGGGGAGGGGAGGGTCATCGTGCCTCCCCCTGGCCATTCACAGATTGTAGAGGAAATTCATGAGGCTCACCCAGGAGTGTCTCGGATGAAAAGCCTTGCAAGATCCTATGTTTGGTGGCCAAGAATGGATCAGGATCTGGAGAAAAAGTAAAATAATGCATGCAATGTCAGACTAATCAGAATATGCCACCACCAGCTCCTTTGCATCCATGGGAGTGGCCAGACCACCCTGATCTAGGCTACATTTGGACTTTGCTGGCCCTTTTATGGGGCAGATGTTTCTTGTCATGGTAGATGCGCATTCTAAATGGATCGAAGCTCACATCATGAGCATCATCACAGCCCCCTCAACTGTAGACATACTCAGGCAAGTGTTTGCAGTCCACGGATTGCCTGACACTCTGGTCACTGATAATGGTCTGACGTTCACCAGTGAGCTGTCCAGTGAGTTCATGCAGCAGAATGGCATTCATCAAATTCGGACAGCCCCTTTCCACCCAGCCTCAAATGATTTGGCTGAGCGGGCTGTTCAGACGGTGAAGGAAGGCCTGAAGCGGATGACAGGGGACTCTCTTAGCATTCGGCTTTCATGTTTCCTGTTTAAACACCACCTCACGCCAGACTATGACTGCCCACACTCCAGCAGAGATGCTGATGGGGTGTAGGCCCAAGTCAAGATTGGACCTGCTGCACCCGGACATGAAGGCAAAAGTGGAGAGAAAGCAGGAAAAGTAGAAGGAGGGACATGATCAACATACGCGAGAGAGACAGTTAAAACCAGACGACAATTTCTATGTGAGAAACAATCAGCAATGGCTACCTGGGGTCATTCTTAAGCAGAGTGGTCCCGTCTCCTATGTTGTTAAGCTGACTGATGGGTGTGTTTTCTGCAGACATCAGGACCATGTGCGCCTGCGTCATGACACCGGCTCAGAGGCAGGCAGTTCCATGGAATTTCCATTTGTGAGACAGACTACGGTGGAAGCATGTCCACCAGTGACTTTGCCAGAGGGAGAGATACTGCCAGAGGGGTTGGAGTCCCCTGAAAAGGATGGACATTCTCATGCAGACTCACAGACCCCGCTCATGCCCCTAACACCAGATCCACCCAAAACACCCTCACCAGTGGTGCCTGCTGGGTCACCGGGGGTAGTGCGCCGATCACAGTGCACTCGTAGACCTCCTGACAGACTGAATCTTTGACGAGACAGTGTTTCTTGTTGTTGTTAGATTGAATGTTGAATCTGTCATGGTTTCCAGATGTTTTGTATTGATAAACTGTTGCTGAAATACTAGTATAAGCTTTCAGGGGTACGTAAGTTAAAAACACCACTGTTTTTATTTCCTAGTTTTTACATCTGGGGAATGTCGGATTTTAAAGGGGGAGAAGTGTTGTAATGTGAGCATTATTAAAAGTAAGTTAATACTAATTAGGATAATGGGAGGGGGGGGAGTTCTACTTCCATTCTTCTTACTTCCGGTCTGCTTGGTACATAGTGTTCCTGCCATGCCGTACGGGTTGCACAAGCCTCTGTATATACGTTTGTACGTAATGGTTTTGACGTTTGAGATAAAGTTGCTTCTTTGGGCATGGAGTTGTCGAGTGTGCCTTTTTCAAAGTAGAAGTTACCACATTTCTGCTACCAAAGTACATGACCATACACTTCCTGACACTGTAATCCATCTGCCACTTTTTTGCCCATTCTCCTAATCTGTCTAAATCCTTTTGTAGCCACTCTGCTTCCTCAAAACTGCCCCCCACCCATCTTTGTACTCTCTACTTCCTCAAAACTATCTGCCCCTCCACCTAGCTTCGTATCATCTACAAACTTGGCCACAAAGCCTTCAACTCCGTCATCCAAGACATTGACATAACATAAAAAGAAGCAGTTCCAACACAAACCCCTGTGAAACAACAGTAATCACTGGCAACCGACCAGAAAAGGGTCCCTTTATTCCCACTCTTTTTCCCCTGCCAATCAGCCACTGCTTTACCCATGCTAGGGTGGTACGGTAGCATAGTAGGTAGTATGGCATATTACAGTATCAATAACTCTAACCTTAATTTATTGCACACTAATTAACTAACCCTAATTTATTGCAATGCTTTAATTAAAATTAAGAAAATATAAATTGGTTTACTGAGTTCAAGAATACTGAAGAAGACTTAGTGAACTTAGCTGACGCCAAACCAGCAAAGGGTGGACTACGATGCTGAATCCCAGGGCTGAAATGGCTGGCACGAGAGGGCACAGTTTTAAGGTGCTTGGAAGCAGGTACAGAGGAGATGTCAGGGGTAAGTTTTTCACGCAGAGAGTGGTGAGTGCGTGGAATGGGCTGCCAGCAGTGGTGGAGGCGGATATGACAGGATCTTTTAAGAGACTCCTGGATAGGTACATGCAGCTTAGAAAAATAGAGGGCTATGGGTAGGCCTAGGTAGTCCTAAGGTAGGGACATGTTCGGCACAGCTTTGTGGGCTGAAGGGCCTGTATTGTGCTGTAGGTTTTCTATGTTCTATGTTTTAATGTACTACCCCAGTGAACAGGAACTTCAGTGGAACAGTACAGCAGAGGGACAGTCTTTTCAGCCCTGAGGTCTGCATGGAACATGATGCCAAATTAAACTATGAATCTTCTACCTGTACGTGTTCCCTATTCCTCCATTCCCTGCATATTTATTCAACTATCTAAAATCCTTTTAAACGTCTCCATCATATCTGCTTTCACCACCCTGGCATTCCAAACCAGGCACCTACCACTCACTGAAAGCACAGGTTTGATGGCCTCATTCTAGTCATGAGAAACATAGGAATAAGATGACAAATGTTGCCAAGAATGGCAATAAAAGCAGGCAGTGAAAAGGGACTCAAGACAAAGTAAGACCTAAAAATTTGAGAAGATAACACTTTTACTTCAGTGTTACACAACAAAAAATGGAACTTTCCAGGGCTGAAATATGTTAACGACCACTTAGAAACATAAAGCATAGAAACTGGGACAGAAATAGGCCAGATGGGCCTTCGAACCTGCTCTGCCATTTAGAAGAACAAATTTCTGCTCTCTCTCCTACCCCCGATGCCTTTTGTGTCTACTTCTCAAATATATTCAGTAATTTGGTCTCCATGATCTAATGTGGTAGAGAGTTTTAAATGTTTACCAACCACTGAATAAAGAAAAATTCTCTCCATCTCCCAGAAAGGTATTTAAATATACCAAAATGGATACCTTCACATTTATCCACATTTTGCCACAGGTGGTAAGTACTTTTGAGATAGCTTGTTTCACTACAGAAATTCAGCAGGCATTCAAGTGTCCAAAATAATTTCCATATCAGATGGGTATGTTTGCTAGAGGGCCTGTTTCTGTGCTGTATGACTCTGCACCACCAACTTTGCACAATGTCTTTTATACTTTCCTTAGTGGCTTAGGTCTTAATCCCTGCCCCCTTGACTGTCCCTGCTCTTAACTTCCCTACCATGCCAAAAACTCCCAACTTCATGCTTCATGACCTCTGAAACTCATTGAATAAGGCCAAATGTTCAAGTGCCAACATTACAGATCTCTGGCTAGTTAAATCAACAAGTTGTGAATGCAGTCTTGATGTTCAAACTCCAGGGACAGACTGGATACTCAATGTCAAAAAAACTCCTGCTTTCTGAAATACCAAACAGGTTTCTGACTGCTACACCTTAACGCCCCCAATTCCCTGGAATCCGTCTCAAACCCAGATGTCTTATGTTCCTTTTGTCACTTGCTTTTTCTTTTGCAATTAATCAAATAGGTTTCCCCCATGGGAATCCTGTTGCTTTGCCTTTGATACTGTGTGCTTTATTCGGGAAGACAGAATCTTACAGCAAGGTTCAAGATAGGGCAAGCAACATTAGGAATGCTCTCTACCGAGTGGAAATGTCACTTCTTTTCCTGATGATCTCATACCATGGGAGGAACAAAATTATCCAAAGGATCTCAAAATTTCATGGTCTGATGGAATTTCAGTGCTGCCTAGGGAAAAAAGTATTGTTCAAAAATTATCCCCTTTTCCAATTCCCATTTAGGAACTAAACTTTAGGCTGTGCTCTGGATCACATGATAACAATTTCTCTCAACTGATCCTATCAACAGGAATAATTAATTCCAAATATTCCTTAGGAGCATAAATCACTGGCATTCAGACTGACCTTATTTAAAATACTCCACAATGATGAACCCACATTATCACTGTATCGGGCATTCCATTTCGTAACTCCAGCTTCTGAGTTAAAGAAACCATCTGCCTCTGAATGGAAGTCTTGACAATGTCAAACATACTGTGTAATTTCAAGATCTGGGTGTCAGTCCACCTGACATTGCCAGCAACTGTGGCGTCAGACAGCTGTTTAAAGTGCTCTTGGCTATTTCTGACAGGAAACATGTTGACGAGTTTGAACATTAATTGATGCTTATTTGTGAATGAAAGATGTGCTTTCAAGCAGTAGTGCATTAAATTGGAGGGTTAGCAAAACATTAAACGCTGGTTTGAGTTTAAAAAGATTATATTGCATTGAAAAACCATGCAAAAGACAGCTGTGATGGGAAGCCATATGGTGCAACTCTAAATACTGACTGCATCCTTTATTTTCAGGTGTTCTACATGTAAATTCTTCTGAGAATATTTCTCACAAGGGCTGATGAGAGAACACATCATTAAATTGGGTGCAAGGGACAATGCATCTGACTTGTGACCTTTCAATTTTAATATTGAAAGTATGAACCAGAGGGTACAGCTTCAGAAGAGGAGATGAACAGAAGAAGAGAATAGAATCCTGTACAACAGAGATGAGGTGGAATTTCTTTAGCCAGAGGGTGTGAATCTGTGGAATTCATTACCACAGTTAGCTGTGGAGGCCAGGTCATTGGGTATATTTAAAGCAGGGGATGATCGGTTCTTGATTAGTAACACCACCAAAGATTATGGAGAAAAATTATGAGAATAGGCTTGAGAATGATAATAAATCTATATGCAGTGCTCCTGATAAATATCTCTAATGGATGGAAGAGAGATGCTGATGATCCTCTCAGCAGTTCTCACAATCCTTTGTAGGGTCTTGCAGTCAGATGCCTTGCAATTGCAGTACCAGAGGATGATGCAGCTAGTTAGGACACTCTTGATGGTGCTCCTGAGAAAATTGTGGGGGGTGGGGGGTGGAGGGGAAAGTCTCATTCTCCTCAGTCTCCACAAGAAGACGAAATACTGCTATGCTTACTTGACCAATGAGGTGGTGTTGAGGGACCGTGTGAGATAATTGGTTATGCGCCCTCCCAGAAACTTGGTCTCCACGGAGGATGTGTGTATATGCAATGAAGAGCGTTCAGTCTGCACCTTCCTGTATTCCACAATTATCTCTTTGGTCTTGTCCACGTTGTGACGCATGTTGTTGTGCTCACGAAATAGATGTTTGATGGCCCATATGCATGTTGGTGGGCTGAAGGACCTGTTTCGGTGCTGTATCTGTCTACCATATTTATTGTCACTGTTCATTGACATGCCTTCTGTTTATGAGAATGAGGACTTCTGCAAGGTCCAACAATTGAAAAGCATTTCAAAACCAAAACACCAACACACACTGTTGGCATAGGTATTTTATGTATTTTGAAGACTTGTCTTATCAAATCGTTCCTCCTCATTATATCCAAGGTCCAACTCTGAAAAAAATGAATGTAAATGAAGTTTTGTCCAATCCTATGTAGCTTGTGCAGAAATTTAATTTCCCATTGCATTACTAAGTTCTACAGCAACTGCAAACATCCAAGTGCAGATCACTGACTTCTATCTAAAATAGCAACCCTGTAATAACAACCCCTAAGGATATCCTTTTCCAGCCTGAAGAATGCATGTTGTCCACCACTATCTCTTTCCAATCCATAGCTTATATAATTTAGGTAATGATCAAATTTTGTGCGTCTTTATGATCCATACCACAACTTCAGCTAAAATGCTCTCATCAACTCTACCCCTTAATTCTGAGCAGCTCCATCAAGGTAATCAAATTGAATTTTCATTTAGTGTATCTGTACTGTCTTTAATTTGTTATTTCATATTCTTCTAACACAAGTTACTTTGACTTTATTTTTCCAAGTACCAATGTTAGGCCTTAGTTGTTCGAGATAACTATTTTATATATGGTAAGAGTAATAATTGCAATTCTTCCTTCTTTTATCATAACATTCACATACAAGAATGTGTGGAAGATATTGAGTATAGACTCTGACTTTCCATCCTTATCCAAAACAATTAGTAATAGGTTTATTATTGTCAATTTTACAGAGATGGAGTGAAAAACTTTGTTTTGCATGCCACAAATACAGATCAAAACATAAGTATGTTGAGGTGGTACAATGGGAAAAGCAACAACAGAATGAAATGTTACACCTACAGGGAAAGTGAAGTGCAGGTAAACAATAAGGTACAAAGTCTGTAATGAGGCAGATCATAAGGTAAAGGGTGCATCTTTATTGTAGAAGGTTTATGTTCAAGAGGGTAGGAGCTGCCGTAAGGCTGGTGGTATGTGTTTTCAAGTGTTTGTACGTTCAGCCATTTGGTGGGCAGGGGACCCGGGGGAGGTGGGGCAGTTAAGATAAAATGTCTGGGATGGGAAAAGTCTTTGACTATGTTAAGTAGATCTGGAAAAAATGTTGTTCTGTGGGCCACCAGCCTTCAAAAGAGACCTTTTCCCATTTTCTTTTAGCCTTTTTCTTTATCATTGTTGCTCCTCTTTTTCTGTTACATTTGTCTCCGTTGAAGGCAGATTCAAAGCCTTCATTTTACACATATTGCCTTCACAATATATTTCCTTTTTATTCTTAAATTTACCTTTACTTTGATTTGGTTTTCACTATTGACTTGTTTATTAAAGAGGATGTATGGATATAAATTTTTCAATGGCAAGGCACTAAATTATCTTCATAACTTCTATTTTCTATATTTAAAATACTCTACTGCTGCATTATCCCCATAGATACCTTGTTTTATTCTTGCACCACAATTTGATTTCTACATAATTAATTAGAACTCTACCCAGAAATTGCCTCCTTTCCTCTGTCATGGGTATCTACAAGTACTCACTGTATCTCCTTGCTGACTAACTTACCAGTTCACTCTATATCTTTCAATTCCAATTCACCCTGGATCATGTCCATTTTCAGTTCACCGAGTGAGCTGTCTTTCAGGTACAATTTCAATTTAATGTTTGAGGTTCCCTTGTTTGTTCTGATAATTTGAATATTGATTACATTACGATCACTATTTCCCCTGTCATCCCCATTGTAGTATGTTCTGCAGTATGTTCCAATTTATTCTTTAGAAAATAAATCTAGCAAACATTTTATTTCTCCTCAGGCTTTTCAGATATTCTTCATCCTTTTGCCTTTTATACAGACACTACCCAGTGACTAATACAATGATTGTAAATACCCAATTTTGTCAGTCTTTCTTTGTTCCCTTTTTCTGTAATCTAGCTCAATTTCACTCCTTTAGATCTTTCCTATTATTTAGAATCAGAATTATTATCACTAACACGCGTTGTGAAATTTGTTGTTTTATTGAGATATACAGAGTGGAACCGAACTTTCCAGCCTTTTGAGCCATGCCACCCAGCAAACCTCTGATTAACCCTACCCTAGCCTGATCACAGAGCAATTTACAATTACCAATTAACCTACTAACCTGTATGTCTATTAGACTGTAGGAGGAAACCGGAGAACCCAGAGAAAACCCACACACTCCACGGGGAGGACGTACAGACTCCCTACAGATGACGTTGGAATTGAACTCTGAACTCTGATGTCCTGAGCTGTAATAGCATTGTGTTAACCGCTATACTTCTGTGACACTGTAGTTTTGTGGCAGCAAGACATTAAATTATTATCAATTAAAAAAATAAATATATAAATAGCTCAGAAGAGGAATAGAGGCATGGTATATTGTTCATTATTGTGTATTAGCTCCCCTTGTGTTTCTGAATTCAAACTCGCAACAACTTCATCCTTCTGCAGTGTACTTATGTTTCTAATTGAGACAATAATGTATCAGTTCAATGTTATCAGCAATTTTATCAAAGACAATATTACTGTATCACAGTAGGAACAAGCTACTTTTTCACCATTTGCAGTTAGATATTGCAGTAAGCAGATGTGTGCTGGTATTGCAAAATATACATCAGAATCCAGCTGACATATAGCATGAAACCTCATAGATGAGACAGGCTCCTAACATTTAACACCTCATGGATTAAAGCTTTATTTGTATGAAACATAAGACTAAAACATGAAGAGGTTCTGTTTGGAACTCCTGTGGACACTTGAAATTTGTCTAAGTTTTGATTGAATGTTCTGTATTTTTAAATGTTAAGCGATACGATTTTGTTCATTGCATTCTCTAAACTTTTGAAATGAGTGCAAAGGTTCCCGAGACATAATTAATTAGAAAGCTTTGCTTCCTAAATACTATTAACCCAAAAGTGCAATTTAAATATTGTAGCATTGGCTAGAGAGAACCAGGGTAATACATCCAATCATGGACAGGTGATTGAGCTTGGGAAAGAATCATAATCAAATGCATGTGTCCTCATGAGCAAGCAACAATCTTAATGCAATCTAATAGAAGTTTACAGCAGGAAGTACTACTTAGAAGCTGATGCTTCATCTACCATTATACAGAACAAAGAACTTAGAACAGTACAGCACAGCATGGCTTTGAGCAATGCAAATCGGAGATTGGAAGCCTGAGGAGATTTAGCTCTCTCAGGTTCGCTGATTGAGTAGTAAAGTCAGTAACTCACAGCAGTTTGTTGTTTTGAGCAGTGGCCAATCAGTGTTCGAGATTAATTGGCAAGAATAAATTAAAGTAAGGCAGGAGCAAGTGGAGTGGCCATTGTTAGAGTGGTCAGAGTTAGAGTGGAGATTTTTAGGCTTTAGCTCTTCAAGGCTTCAGCAAAGATAGGCTTGAGTTAGAAAAAGCAAAACAAAACTATAGCTGGAGTACTTTCCCTACTTCCTCCAACAGTTTATTGCTCTACCTTCTTTATATTTGCTCAGTTAGAACGATAGAGATGCAAGACAGGATAGTGGAATGCTCCTCTTGAGGGATGTGAGAAGGCAGGGAGACCTCCAGTGTCTCTGATTGATGACTTCACCTGCGAGAAGTGCAACCAGCTGCTACTTTTAACCTTCCACATTGAGGAGTTGGAGCTGGAACTGGATAAACTCCAGATCATTCAGGAGGCTGAGGGGGTGAGAGATAGGACAAATAAAGAGATATTTAGACCCAAGGTTTAGCACATGGGAAACTTGGTGACAGTCAAGAAAGGGAAAGGGGTTAAGGAGCCAGTGCAGAGTACCCCTATGGCCATCTCCCCAACAACAGGAATATCACTTTGGATACTGTTGAAGAGGATGATCTAGCATAGGAAAGTCACAGTGGTCAAGTCTCTGGCACTGAGTCTGGCTCTGTGACAGAAGAGAAGAGGGGAGAAGAGGCCAGCTGTATCGAAAGGGGATTCATTAGTTAGAGGAACAGAAAGAAGGTTCTGTGGCCAAGAACAAGATTCCTGGGTGCCAGAGTCTGGGACATCTCAGATTGAGTCCTCAGCATTTTTAAGTGGGAGGGCGAACAACCAGACGTTGTGTTCCATGTAGACTTCAGTGGCATACATAGGATGAGTGGTGAGGGTCTGCAAACTAAATTCTTGGATCTAGGCACTGAGTTAAAGTGCAGGACCTCCAGGGGTGTGATCTCAGGTTTGCTACCCATGCCATGTGCCAGTGAGGCCAGAAATCAGAAGATTATACAGTTCAATGTGGCTAAGGAGTTGGTGTAGAAGGAAGGGCTTAAGAATTTTGGATCACTGGGCTCTCTTCCAGGGATGGAGGGACATGTACAGAAGAGACAGTTTGCACCTGAACTGGAGAGGGACTAATATCCTAGGGGGAAGGTTTGCTAGTATGCATATTGTGATTTAAACTCGAGTTGCAGGGAGATGGGAACCAGAATGCCAGGGGAGATAGTGGAGAGGTTGTGGAGAGAGATGTTGTTATGACCTCAGACTAAGTCAGGAATCAAAAGGTTGAGCATGTGTGACTAAAGTCATATTTCAATGCATGAAGTATCTCAGGGAAGGCAAGTAAGCTCAGGGCATCAATCAACACCCGGAATTATGATATTGTAGCTATTAGTGAGACATGGTTGCAGGAGGGGCAGGACAACAGCACAATGTTCTGGGGTTCCATTGTCTTTAGATGCAACAGAGCAGGAAGGATTAAAGGAGGAGGGGTGGCATTATTAGTTAGGGAAATGTCATGGCATTGCTCAGTCAGGACAGACAGGAAAGCTTATCTAGTGAGGTATTATGAGTGGAAATGAGTAACAAGAAAGGTATGACCATATTAATGGGGCTATATTTCAGACCACCAACAGTCCAAGGGACTTAGAGGAACAAATTTGTAGGGAGATTGGAGACTGTTACAAGAAACATAAGGTTGTTATAGGAAGTCATTTTAACTTTTCACATATTAACTGGGACTCCCATACTGTAAAAGGATTAGGTGGGATCGAGTTTGTCAAATGTGTTCAGTAAAGTTTCCTTAATCAGTACGTAGAAGTCCCAATGAGAGAGATTTGATACTTAGTCTGCTGTTAGGGAATGAGACAGGACAGGTGACAGAAGGTTGTTTAGAGCAGCGATCCTCAACCACTGGGCCGCGGACTCGTACCAGGCTGCAAACCATGTGCTACCGGGCCGCGAGGAAACGATATGATTTGACGATATGAGTCAGCTGCACCTTTCCTCATTTCCTGTCATGCCCACTGTTGAACTTGAATGCACGCGAGGTCATTAGCCGCGCGTCACCCATGTCAGCGTGGGAAGAAGATCAACTCCTCAATCTTGCAAATGACATCGGGCTGAAAAGTATGTTTGACATAACATCTCTGCCGGCATTCCGGATCAAAGTCAAGGCTAAATATCCTGAGATAGCCACAAAATCACTGAAAACATTGCTTCCATTTCCAACATATATCTGCGAAGCGGGCTTTTCTGCAATGAATGCAATGAAAACTAAATTGCGGAATAGACTGGACATAAGGAACCCCGTTCAAGTATCGCTGTCTCCCATCACTCTTCGATGGGACTGTCTTGTTGCAGGGAAACAAGCCCAGGGCTCCCACTGATTCAGCAAAATTGGGGTGTTGCAATGATATTATATGTTCATACGGGGAAAATATGTGCTGTGTGTTTAATATCCAAATGTTACTTAAAATGATATGATGCTATTGACTTATAAGTGACTTCTAATTGACTTATCACTGTATTCATGTGCTGTGTTACATAAAATCTAAAATAACACTAACATATAGTAAAAGCAGGAATGATATGATAAATACACAGCCTATATAAAGTAGAAATAATGTATATACAGTGTAGTTTCACTGAACAGAATTACCAAAAATGATTTGTAGATAAAAAGGGGCATGTACACGCATGTACGTCATGCATGCGCACATAGGTGCCCGCGCAAGGCTTCATGGTCACTGTAGTTTTTCTCGGGGTAAACACAACCTATTTGACTGCTACTCTTGTCCGTTGGCAACACTTCCCCCCCCCCCCCCCCAACCCGCCCAGTCGGCTGGTCCTCAGTGCAAAAAAGGTTGGGAACCCCTGGTTTAGAGGAACATTCTGCATCTAGTGATCACAATGCCATTAGTTTTAAAGTAAATATGCAAAAAGATAGTTCTGGTCTGCAGGTTGAGATTCTGAATTAGAGAAAGGCCAGTTTTGATGTTACCAGAAATGATTTGGTAAGTGTGGATTGGGACAGGCTGGTTTCTGGCAAAGATGTACTTTATATTTCACTTCTTTAATGTCTTTTATGTTTCATCTTGGATGTGATTCTGGAACCATTGGAGCCTATGATTTGTAATTTGGAGATTGGGTGTTTCAGTGCTTTGCAGTCTCCAAGAGGATCCTGGGAGACAGAAGCAGAGTGTGTGAACCTCACGGCGAGAAGTCTGTGGGATGGGGCCTGAGCCGATGTTTGACTGCATTTCACTGATTAAAGCTTCCATTGTTCACCGATTAAAGCGATAAGGGAGATTGAAACATCAAGGAGAATGTGGAAGGTGAGCATTGGCTGGATGACTGCCTTTTGACCACTGTTGGGATCGCTCTGCTACCGGAGAGAGGAGACTGACTCTCGATTACTAGTGGGACTGCTGTGCTACCCGAGAGAGAGGAGACTGACTTTAATCGCTGGTGGGATCATGCTGCTACCAGAGAGGGAGACTGCCTTTCGATCGCTGTTGGGATCGCTCTGCTACCGGAGAGAGAGGAGACTGACTCTCCATCACTAGTGGAATCACTCTGTTGTCAGAGAGAGGAGAGACAGCTGCTGTGCCCGGAGAAGGTTACCCAGGCTTTCTGTGTTCTCAAGATGGACTTGGACTATGGTCTTTTTTCAGTCTTATAGTTTTTTATATTTTATGTTTTTTGCCTGAACTGTCTCATTCATTTTTTTGTGTGGGGAGGGGTATTTGGGGGCTGATGATTGTGTTGCTGTTCTTTTCTTTCTTGGTTTTGAGGCTACCTGGAGAAGAAGAATTTCAGTGTTGTATATTTTGAAAATGAATGAACCTTTGAACTTGGTAACTAGGAGACCTTCAAAAGTGAAATTTTGAGAGTACAAAGCCTGTATGTGCCTTTCAGAATAAAAGGTAAAGGTAACAGGTTTAGGAACCTTGGTTTACAAGAGATATTGGGGCCCTGGTTGAGGAAAAAAAAAGAGGTGCCTAGCAGGTATAGGCAGATAGAAACAAATGAGGTGCTTATAAAATATAAATGCGAAAAGACACCTGAGAAAGAAATCAGGAGGGCTAAAAGAAGGCATGATCTTGCCCTAGCAGGCAAGCTGAATTAGAATCCTGAGGGATTGTACAGATATGTTAAGAGCAGAAGGATTGCAAGGGACAAAATTGGTCCTCTGGAAGATCAGAATTGTAATCTATGGGTGGAGACAAAAGAGATGAGGGAAATCTTAAGTGAATTTTTTGCATCTGTATTTACACAGCAGATGGACACAGAATCTATGGAAGTGAGGAAAAGCTGCATCAACTTCATGGACCCTAGACAGATTACAGAGGAGGAGGTATTTGCTGTCCTGGGGCAAATCAGGGTGGATAAATCCCCAGGGCCTGACAAGGTGTTTCCACAGACCCGGCGGGAGGCAAGTGCAGAGAGTGCCGGGGCCCTAGCAAAGATATTTAAATCATCTTTAGTGACAGGTGAGGTACCAGCAGGTTGGTGGTTAGCCAAAGTTGTTCTGCTGCTTAAGAAAGGCTCTAAAAATAAACCAGGAAATTACAGGCTGGTGAGCCTGACATCAGGAGTGGGAATGTTGCTGGAAAGTATTCTAAAGGACCAGATACAGTATATAAGTATTTGGATAGACACGGATTGATTAAGGATAGTCAGCATGCCTTTGTGAGTGATAAGTCATATCTAACCTAATTTATAGAGTTTTTCGAGGAAGTTACCAGGAAAGTGGATGAAGGCAAGGCAGTGGACGTTGTCTGCATGGACTTTAGTAGGGCATTTGACAAGGTCCCACATGGGAGGTTGATCAAGAAGATTCAGTCGCTCAGCATTCAAGATGAGGTAGTAAATTAGATTAGACATTAGCTCTGTGCGAGAGCCAGAGAGAGGTAGTAGATGGTTGCCCCTTGGACTGGTGGCCTGTGACTAGTACAGTGCCACAGGGATCAGTGCTGAGTCCATTCTTGTTTGTCATCTATAATAGCAATCTGGATGATAATGTGGTTAACTGGATCAGCAAATTTGCAAATGACACTAAGATTGGGGATTACTGGACTGTGAAGAAAGCTATCATGGCTTGTAGCAGGATCTGGACCAGCTGAAGAAAAGGGCTGAAAAATGGCAGACTGAATTTAATGCAGGCAAATGCGAAGTGTTGCACTTCAGTAGGACCAACCAGAGTAGGTCTTACATAGCGAGTGGTTGGGCACTGAGGAGTGGGGTAGAACAGAGGGATCTGGGAATACAGGTCCATTATTCATTGAAAGTGGCATCACAGGCATGTAGAGTACATTGGTCTTCATAAATCAAAGTGTCATGTACAGGTGATGAGATGTTATGTTGAAGTTATCTGAGACTTCGGTGAGACTTAATTTGGAGTATTGGGTGTAGTTTTGGTCACCTATCTACAGGAAAGATGCAAATAAGGTCGAAAGAGTACAGAGAAAATCTACAAAGATGTTGCTGGGTCTGGAAGACCTGAGTTATGAAGAAAGATTCCTTCCATGCTCTGCAATATTCATGTGCCTACCTCAGACCCTCTTGAATGCCTCTATTGTATCTACCCACACACTACTCCAGCTGCACATTCCAGGCATTCACTATTCTCTGTGTAAAAAAATGTTCCTCATACATGTCCTCTGAACTTTCCTTCTCAAAGGTTAAAAAGTTTCAAAGTGCATATATTATCAGACTATATAAATTATACAACCATGAGATTTGTTTGCTTACAGGCAGCCACATAGCAAGGAAACCAAAAAATCCCAATTTAAAAAAAAACAAACCCCCAGTGCTCACAGGGAAAGAGAAAAATTACACAAAACAAATCATATAAGCAACAGAAGAGAGCAAAAGCAACAACATTCCGATCCAAATCCTTGGAGCAGTCCAGAGTAGGCCCAAAGCCTTGATATTCAGTTCATCATATTAGCAGGGCAAATCGCCAGATAATTTGCAGACATGAAGCACAGCAGCTGGGGGCAGTCTCACAGCCTTAACGTTGTGGAGAGAGAAACCCCCAGACTAACTGGGCCAATGTTTAAATTGTCTGAACTTCGCACCAGGACCTGGTCCCACAGCCGGCAAATCGTTCCTGGCCTAGATTTTGCTGCCGAAGGAGCCATTCTTGATCTCTCCAAATTGGCTTAGCACCCAGAGTGATCCAACCTCGCCAGACTCTCGACACCCTGCCTTTCCAGTCTGTATGGCCTGGCATTTAGATTGTTGATACAGTGGATTGTTCCTCGAATTAGGACCTGGGCTTTGCCATAGTAAGTCACTCTGAGCCTTGAATGCTGCCCATTGATTCACTTCAGACCCTGATTTTGCTGCTGTAGAAGCTGTTATTGATCTCTCCAATTTGGCTCGACGTTTAATTGGACGAGCATCAGAACTCCTCTGTCCCATCTTCCTTTCTCCAAATCGTCCACTCCAACCAGCATGGCTGCAACTCCAAGTGCGTCGATTTTGGAGTGCATCAGCATGAAGATCCACAAACTCGCTTTGCCTTTGGTTGCTTCTTTATTGCTTGTGGTGATAGCTTACCAGAGTTTACTTCAAAAAGAGAGTCCTATTAATAATGGTATTAATCAAATTCCTTGGCTTTTGAGCTACTAGTAAGCTGTCACATGTCTTTGGTAGTGCCATCTTAAACCAGAAGTTTCACCTTAAATACATGCCCTCTGGAGTATTGTGAGCAGTTTTGGGCATCGTGTCTAAGAAAGGATGTGCTGCCATTGGAGAGGGTCCAGAGGAGGTTCATGAGAATGATCCCAGGAATGAAAGGGTTAACGTATGAGGCGTTTTACATTCAGTGCCTATAAAAAGTATTCACTCCCCCTGGAAGCTTTCATGTTTTATTGTCTTACAATATTGAATCCCAGTGGATTTAATTTGGCTTTTTTTGAAACTGATCAACAGAAAAAGACCCTTTCGCGTCAAAGTGAAAACAGGTCTTTACAAGGTGATCTAAATTAATTGCAATTATAAAACACAAAATAATTGACTGCATAAGTATTCAGCCCCTTTAAGTCAGTATTTAGTAGATGCACCTTTGGCAGCAATTACAGCCTTAAATCTGTGTGGATAAGTCTCTATCAGCTTTGCACATCTGGACACTGCAAATTTTCCCCTTCTTTACAAAACTGTCAGATTGCATGGAGGTCGTGAGTGAACAGCCCTTTTCATGTCCAGCCACAAATTCTCAATTGGATTGAGGTCCGGATTCTGACTTGGCCACTCCAGAACATTAACTTTGTTATTTTTAAGCCAATCCTGTATAGCTTTGGCTTTATGCTTGGTGTCATTGTCTTGCTGGAGAACAAATCTTCTCCCAAGTCCCAGTTCTCTTGCAAACTGCATCAGTTTTCCTCCAGGATTTCCCTGTATTCTGCTGCATTCATTTTGCCCTCTACCTTCACAAACCTTCCAGGGACTGTTGCAGTGAAGCATCCTCACAGCATAATGCAGCCACCACCACGTTTCGTGGTAGGGATGGTGTGTTTTTGATAATGTGCTGTGCTCAGCTTATGTCAAACATAGTGTTTAGTCTGATGGCCAAAAAGCTCAATTTTAGTTTCATCAGACCATAGAACCTTCTTCCAGCTGACTTCAGAGTTTCCCACATGCCTTCTGGCAAACTCTAGCTGAGATTTCATGTGAGATTTTTTTCTTTGCCACTCTCCCGTAAAGCTGTGATTGGTGAAGCACCTGGGTAACAGTTGTTGTATGCGCAGTCTCTCCCATCTCAGACACTGAAGCTTGTAACTACTCCAGAGTTGCCAAAGGTCTCTTGGTGGCCTCCCTCACTCGTCCCCTTCTTGCATAATCACTCAGTTTTTGAGGATGGCTGGCTCTAGGCAGCTTTACTGCTAGCTATATTCTTTCCATTTCTTGATGATTGACTGAACTGCACTTTAAGAGATATTTAGTGGCTTGGAAATTTTCTTGGAAATCTCCTGACTTGTGCTTTTCAATAACCTTTTCACGAAGCTGCTTGGAACGTTCATTTGGGTGTAGTGTTTGCCGGGATACTGACTCACCAGCAGTTGGACCTTCCAGATACAGATGTATTTTTACTACAATTGATTGAAACACCTTGACTGCACATGGTGATCTCCATTGAACTAATTATGTGACTTCTAAAACCAATTGGCTGCACCAGTGATGATTTGGTGTGTCATATTAAATGGGGTGATTACTTACGTAATCAATTATTCTGCATTTTATATTTGTCATTAATGTAGATCGCTCTGCAGAGATCTGTTTTCACTTTGACATGAAGAGTCTTTTTCTGTTGATCAGTGTCAAAAAAGCGGAATAAAATTAACTATGATTCAATGCTGTAAAACAATAAAACATGAAAACTTCCGGAGGTGGGGTGGGGGGAGGCACCAGAGAATACTTTTTATAGGCATTGTAGCTCTGGGCCTGAACTCAATGGAGTTTGGAAGACTCAGCAGGGGTAGGAGGTGAAATTGTATTGAAACCTATCGAATATTGAAAGGTCTAGATATAGTGGATGTGGAGATGATGCTTCAATAGTGGGTGAACATAGAACTGGGGCACAGAAACAGAACACAAGGACATCCCTTTCGAACAGATATGAGGAGAAATTTCTTTGGTCAGCGGGTGGTGAATCTGTGGAATTCATTGTTACAGACAGCTGTGGAGGCCAAGTCATTGGGTATATTTAAAGCAAAGATTGATAGGTTCTTGCTTAGTCAGGGCATCAAAAGTTTGGGAGAGGTGGCAGATGAATGCAGATGAGAGGGAAAATAGGTAAGCCATGCTTGAAAAAAAGAGCAGACTAAATGGGCCGAATAGCCTAATTTTGCTCATATGTCTTACGGTCTTATGGCCTATGCTTCTCATGACTTTATAAACTTCTATCAGATCGCTCCTTAGCCTCCACTGCTCCAGAGATTTCATCCCTAATCAATTCAGTCTCTCCTACAGACATGGCCTGTCATCCAGGAAGTGTACTGCTAAGCTTCTTCTGCATCTTCTCCAAAGCTTTCAGTTATTTCAGATGTTCGTATAGTACCAAAAGTATGAGCAAAACCTTACAGGTGACATCACTAACTAAGCAAGTACCAATCTCAGCAAATGGGAGACAATCATGGTTAGAGTGGATGGTGCATCATAAGGCTTCCTTTCATCTTGTTGCTGGTAACAATGTGCGCTTCTTTTACGTATGCCAATGTTTCCAAAGCTCTATGAGTCTTCTTAATTCTGCAGGTTGGGCAGAGTCCAAGGATTAATATTGGATGGTGGCAGGGGAATTGGTGCTGATCTAATGATTCAGGTAGCCTCCACAGTTCACATAACATAAGCACGTTTTCACTGAACAGTAAACTCTTGATTACCCAGTACTCATGCATTCAGAAACCTCACTCAACTGGCAAAAATTTGTTTTTATAAAATTAAACTCAAATGATTAATTGTATATCAAGTGTCATACAAAATAAGTATGAAATGACATTTTTAGTTTATTTCCTTTTCCACACAAGGATAGTACAATTATAGGCTGATTAACAGCAACTTTCTCTTTGTTAATCTGGTACTTCATGTGACAGTAAATACAGTCATTCATTTGATTTATTGCCGCTGTTTTTAAATTAATGCTGATTAGTGTTAAAACAGAATTGCAGAGTAAAATATTGCTATTTAAAAGGGTAAAGAGATGGCATGTAATTCAAAAATTTATGTACTGAATACAAGCATGTGTGGTAAGTAAAGTTGTTTTTTGAATAATTCTTATACAACCAACATATTCATGAAATTGGCACTCCCTCAACCCCAATCCCCATGGATGCTGGATGTCTGAGAGCATACTGTAATTTTAAATCTAAAACCATTGAATATCATTGACCATTGTGCTCATCAGCGAACATTTTTGTTTCTCTACCAGCTGTTAGTCATTACACCAGAAATACTTATTTTAAAAATAACCCAAGTAATAAATATGCTTGTGTTGAAATAACTTCAGTAGAAAGTTTTCTAAGAAATATTAAATGGTTTTCCACTACTTCTCTTGTAACACAGTATCTTGTTTTACAGGAGCTGAGATCAACAGGAACATTGACAAATAACGATGCAAACTTGGACCTCCCCACTTTAACTCTCCCTTCTTTCCCAGTTTTGTCCTGGCACTACTTCAAAAGAGCTCAACACAAGTATCAAGAACTACAATAATTTTCTCAGAATAACTAGGCAACCATCTGGGCTGAACACTAATTTCACTAATTTTGGGGATTAGTTCGAATCACAGTTTTAACTCTGTTTCAATTTCATATCTGTTCTCAGTTTTTCCACTATTTTATGTTTCAAATTTCAAGTTTCAAGGCTACCATACATTTTATAATTTAAACATTGCTCGATTTGTAATATCTTGCCCTCCGCCTCCCTAAACTACTCCCCATGCATTCACAACTCCATGGCCAGATCCTGCTCTAGCTCCATCTACAGGTCCACCCATGACACCACTGTTATGGGCTGTATCACAAGTAATGATGAGTCGGAGTTCAGGAAGGAAGTACAGAGCTTAGTAACATAGTGTCATGACAACAGCCTTTCTCTCAATGTCAGTGAAACAGAAGCGTCAGGAAGGGGATCATTGGACATGCTCCTGTTTACGTCGATGGTGCTGAGGTCGAGAGATTTCAGAGCTTCAGGTTCCTAGAAGTGAAAATCATAACAGCCTGTCCTTGTCCAGCTGCATAGATACCATGTCCAAGAAATATCACTAACTCTTCTACTTCCTCAGGAGGTATTTCCTTGTTAATCTTCATCAATTTTTATAGATGCACCATAGAAAGCATCCTATCTGGATGCATCCCAGCTTGGTGTGGCAACTGATCTGCCAGTGACCGCAAGAAACTGCTGTGTTGTGTACACAGTTGAGCGCATAATGGAAACCAGCCATTCCTCCATAGATTCTGTCTGCACTTCTCCTACCTCATTAAGGCAGCCAGCATAATTAATGACACCTCCCACTCCAGACATTCTCTCTTCTCCAATCTTCCATTGGAAAAAAGTCCGAAGTTCAAAGTAAATCTATTATTGAAGTACATATACACTCAGCTGTACACCTGCTCATAAATGCAAATGCCTAATCTGTCAACCATGTGGCAGCAACTCAAGGAATAAAAGCATGCAGACATGGACAAGAGGTTCAGCTGTAGTTCAGACCAAGCAACAGAATGGGGAAGAAATTTGATCTAAGTGACTTTGACTGTACATTGATCATTGGTACTAGATGGGATGGTTTGAGTAACACAGAAGCTTCTGATCTTCCTGGGGTTTTCATGCACAACAGTCTCTAGAATTTACCGAAAATTTTGTGAAAAACATCCAGTGAGCTGCAGCTCTGCGGGTGAGAACGCCTTGTTAATGAGAGGAGAATGGCCAGACTGGTTCAAGGTAGCAGGAAAGCGACAGTAACTCAAATAACAATGTGTTACAGTATTTGTGTGCAGAAGAGCATCTCTGAACACACAACACGTGGAACCTTGAAGTGGACAGGATACAGTAGCAGAAGACCGGGGCATACATCAGCGGCCATTTTATTGGGTATAGAAGATACCTAATAAAGTGACCACTGGGTGTACGTCACCATTTACTACCCTGAGGTTCACTTTCTTGCAGACATTCACAGCAGAACAAAGAAATATAATAGAATCAATGGAAAAACTGCACACACAATCTGAAAAGCAACCAATATGCAAAAGAAGGCAAACTGCAAACGCAAACTAAATAAGTAGATAGATAAATATCACCGAGAATATGAGTAGTAGAGTCTTTAAAAGTGAGTCCACACTACCTCAATGCACAGTTGTCATGAATTGATCTGTATGAATGATATGCAAGACAAGTATTTTACTGTACAGGGGTGATTGATATGTTCGTGGCCTAAGGTAGAAGGAGTCAATTTTAGAAAACCTAGCACATTTATCTTTCAACATAGTCCCCTCCTACATTTAGTCCAGCGGTCGTGGAGTATACGGATCCCTTCTTTGTAGAAGTGGTCCACAGCAGGGGTGATTGATAAGTTCGTGGCCTAAGGTAGAAGGAGATGAGTTATTAACTTCAAACTTTCTGCATTATCACTCAAAGAGTTGAACTGCACGTGTATGTAACGAGAGTGTCTTGGACCTCCAGGTGGTCCACAGCAGGGGTGATTGATAAGTTTGTGGCCTTAGGTAGAAGGAGATGAGTAATACAGCTCTTGTTACATGCACGTGCAGTTCAACTCTTTGAGTGATAATGTAGAAAGTTTGAAGTTAATAACTCATCTCCTTCTACCTTAGGCCACAAACTTATCAATCATCCCTGCTGTGGACCATTTCTGGATGTCCAAGACGCTGACTTCTACAGAGAAGGAATCCATTTGCTCCACAACCGCTGGACTAAGTGTGTAAATGTAGGAAAAATAAATACGTTAGGTTTTCTAAAATTGACCCCTCTACCGTAGGCCACGAACTTATCAATCAACCCTCATATATTGGTACATTTCACAATAATAGACACACTTCCCAATTTAATATCATACAGAAATGCTGGAGGAACTCAGCAAGTCAGCCAGCATCTATGGAGGGGAATGAATAGTCAACTTTTAGTGAGAAAGGAAGGGACAAAAGCCGTAATAATAATAATAATGAGAATTTATTCCCCTCAATAGGTGCTGCCTGAGTTGCTGAGTACCATCAGCACTTTGTGAGTGTTGCTAAAGATATCCAGCATCTGCAGAATCTCTGGTATTACCAATTTAATATCATGCTATTTCTTTCTTGATAGAGATGTTTGGCAAAGCTGTTTTATATTTCAAGATTCAAGATCCAAGCTTAGTTATCACACATATGCGAAACATACAGCGAAATGTGTCGTTTGCATTAACAACCAACACACCCAAGGGATATGATCTGGAATGCCACACATTCTGGCACTAACACAGCATGTCCACAATGCTTGGCACAACAAAACAAAACACAACAAGCAACAAAACAACAAAAGCAAAAGATGTCCCGTTCCTCTCTCCTACCCACTCAAATACAGAGGACAGGCTGTCTTATTCGGCCTCTAGCCTCTATATTTTTATATCTATTTTCCTACTTCTTGTTCATTTTAATATGCCTCCCTGCCTCATATTTCACTTCTGATCTAGGATTCATATACGAAATAATAACCCACATTCTTTCTCCCTTCATGCTATTGAGAATTTCCAGTGAAGTTGCATAGTAGATTTCAAGCACCTGATGTACTAGTGGGTAGTGGCTCCAAGCAACACTCACAAAACACTGGAGGAACTCAGCAGGTCGGGCAGCATCCGTGGAAATGATCAGTCAATGTCAGGGGCCGGAACCCTTCATCAGGACTGAAGAGGGAAGGGGCAGAGGCCCTATAAAGAAGGTGGGGGGAGGGTGGGAAGGAGAAGGCTGGTAGGTTCCAGGTGAAAAACCAGTAAGGGGAAAGATAAAGGGGTGGAGGAGGGGAAGCAGGGAGGTGATAGGCAGGAAAGGTGAAGAAGGAATAGGGGAAAACACAATGGGTAGTAGAAGGAGGCAGAACCATGAGGGAGGTGATAGGCAGCTGGGGGAGGGGGCAGAGTGAAATAGAGATAGGGGAAGGGAGGGGGAGGGAATTACTGGAAGTTGGAGAATTCTATGTTCACACCAAGGGGCTGGAGACTACCTAGACGGTATATGAGGTGTTGCTCCTCCAACTTGAGTTTAGCCTCATCATGGCAGTAGAGGAGGCCACGTATGGACATATTGGAATGCGAATGGGAATGGGAAGCAGAGTTGAACTGGGTGGCTACCGGAGATCCTGTCTGTTGTGGCGGACGGAGCGGAGGTGCTCAACGAAGCGGTCCCCCAATCTGCGTTGGGTTTCACTGATGTAGAGGAGGCTGCACCGGGAGCACCGGATGAAATAGATAACCCCAACAGACTCACAAGTGAAGTGTTGCCTCACCTGGAAGGACTGTTTGGGGCCCTGAATGGTGGCAAGAGAGGAGGTGTAGGGACAGGTGTAGCACTTACGCTTACAGGGATAAGTGCCGGGTGGGAGATCCGTGGGGAGGGACGTGTGGATCAGGGAGTTGTATATAAGGTGGCTTCGTCGAGCAACTCCGCTCCATCCGCCACAACAAACAGGATCTCCTGGTAACCACCCACTTCAACTCTGCTTCCCATTCCCATTCAGATATGTCCATACATGGCCTCCTCTACTGCCATGATGAGGCTAAACTCAAGTTGGAGGAGCAACACCTCATATACCATCTAGGGAGTCTCCAGCCCCTTGGTATGAACATAGAATTCTCCAACTTCCGGTAATTTCCTCCCCCTCCCGTCCCCAATCTCTATTTCACTCTGCCCCCTCCCTCAGCTGCCTATCACCTCCTTCATGATTCTGCCTCCTTCTACTACCCATTGTGTTTTCCTCTATTCCTTCTTCACCTTTCCTGCCTATCACCTCCCTGCTTCCTCTCCCCC
This sequence comes from Mobula birostris, assembly GCF_030028105.1. Taxonomy (NCBI): domain Eukaryota; kingdom Metazoa; phylum Chordata; class Chondrichthyes; order Myliobatiformes; family Myliobatidae; genus Mobula; species Mobula birostris. Next base: position 158,212,279 of record NC_092373.1, read on the forward strand.
ACCCCTTTATCTTGCCCCTTACTGGTTTTTCACCTGGAACCTACCAGCCTTCTCCTTCCCACCCTCTCCCACCTTCTTTATAGAGCCTCTGCCCTTTCCCTCTTCAGTCCTGACGAAAGGTTCTGGCCCGAAACGTCGACCGATCTTTTCCACGGATGCTGCCCGACCTGCTGAGTTCCTCCAGCGTTTTGTGAGTGTTGATTTGACCCCAGCATCTGCAGATTATTTTGGGTAGTGGCTCCATATGTCACTACTACAGGGCGTGACGACCCTGCCTTACACAAGTCCCAGGCTCAGCTGGCTCCGGCTGACAGTATCCGGTATGGGCCCCTATCCAGGGTTAAGGATCCCACTGCCTTGTGGGTATCTTCGGGAGAAGAGAAGGCTAAGGAGTAAACCCTACACAAATCCGGAGTGGAGCCCCTAAGGTGGTTGGATGACGTATCACGTCACCTCCCGGTAACTCCTGCAGCCAAGCTGATGCCAATGTACCGCTTCGCATCCCTTTGGACCACATCCACCAGGATGAGAGGGGGATGTTGATGTCTGGGCAGCCCAGGATCTCTATATTCATCGCCAGGTCTGCACTCCGGATGGGCGCATCCATTGTCTATTTAGACAGACGGAGCCATGATGATTGATGTACTAGCAGTTCCTTTTTAATCTAAGTAATTTAATAATTTCCATGGTCCTTTGAACATTAGAAAGTTGCAAAAATTGAGACTTTTCCAACAAACTGAGCATCAAAGTTACAAAGCACTGAAGTTACGCAGCAAAGGATAAGTCTTTGACGTGAATAGGTTCAATTCATCAAAGTAGCACAGAGCAGCCTGAGGATGCAGTCTGCTTGTTGCAGGTATCGCTGAAATATTTGTGTTCTTCAATACCAGCTTAGGTGCTTTGGGATTCTTTTTTTGTGAATAATAATCAAATTATGGGAATGTACAATGTTTCTTAATATTGCTTCAGTATTGTTTAACTGTGTACTGAATGAAGGTTATCTAAGTGACATTAAACCAATGCTGAGTTTTCATTTCAAATCAGGGGTTGGTGGTTTTCTTTGGTCTTTCTAGTGGATTTTATTCTTGTGATCAATTTCTAACTGTAAATAGTTTACAATCAGCACTCACATTAAGCACTGAACCACCCACCACCCCCTACCACTAATTCAACACATCCAGATGTGCATGACAAACTGTATCTTCCTCTACATTTTGAGGTAAATGCTAACAGACGGACTGGTCATTTGATATAGATGGTGATCAGTCACATCAAATGCTAGACTCCCAAAACTTTTTAAGATTCTTGGCACTGACCAGTTCTCTATGAATCAATATTTGCTCGGTTGTTACCATTTCATAGCAGCAAGTAGGACAGAACTCAGATCCAACTAGCTGTAAGCATTCTCTCCTTTCCTGTTATTATAATTCTTCCAGCTAACTGTCTATTGTATGTTTGAATTGAACATTCTGTGTTTGTGATAACACAAAACATGTCTAAAATAACATCTGCTCAGTGCATTCCACTCTCTTTATACCAGATAATCCAAATAATAGAAATTCCTTGCAATCTGAGACAGAACAAAGAGCAAACAATGGCATTTCTGAAATCCAAGCAATGGTAATCAAAGACTCCACACATAAGGAAAACATCAGAGAGTTTATGACAAGCTCAAATAACACATTGTAATAGTTTTAAAGATGAATAATTTCCAATATTAGAATTTGTATGCAAATTATTTATGTGTTCGCAATTATTATACGAGCTACTGTGCTACACATCATTTGTTAAAGTGTTCCTGTCCAGTGAAAGAAATACTGTAAAAATAGCGATACTAAGTAGTGTACCACTTATGAATGTCTGCAAATTAAATGGAGGAAGCAGCAAGCTTCAAATAGTTGGGACACGATCAGCGTTGCTGGATGTTTTTTTCTGGTTATTTTGCTTATGGTATGCAACATAAATAATTCCAAATGGTTTTCTCCAGCATCAAATGGCAAACTAAGTATGCATGTGAGCAAGGGAAGGACTCACTGGATAGATGGCCACAGAAAAACAATGAAACAGCCTATAGGATGAAGCTCTCTATAATCCCAGGAGCAGTCAAGCAGGCATAGGAAAGTTCATTTCACTGGGTTTGATTCCAATAATGAACTGAAGGTGACTATGTCTCCTTTTTGCTTCCTTGAATAATTTATAATTGGAAAAAAAGTTGTAAAAGAAGTATATGTTTATCACCTACATAGACATTATCAGTTAATAAATCCTAAACAGTGAAGAAAAGAGAATAAAAAACATTTAAAGAATTAGATTTGCTCATTCAGTTCAAAAGTAATACACACAAAATGCTGGAGGAACTCAGCAGGTCAGGCAGCATCCCCGGAAATGAATAAACAGTCGACATTTTGGGCCAAGACCCGTCATCAGGACTGGAAAGGAAGGGGGAGGGTGCCAGAATAAAAAGGTAGGGTAGGGAAAAGAGGACAAGCTAGAAGATGATAGGTGAACCAGGAAGGTGGGGATGAAGTGTTAAGCTGGGAGCTGACAGGTGAAAAAGCCAAAGGGCTGGAGGAGAAGGAATCTGATAGAAGAAGAGAATGGACCATTGGAAAAAGGGAAGGAGAAAGGGCAGTGGGGGAGGTAAGGAGAAGAGGTAAATTGCTAATCTGGGGAATAGAAGAGGGAAGGGAGAGGGTAAAAAATTACTGGAAGGAAAAATCGATGCTTATGTCATTAGCTTGTACACTACCTAGAGAGAAGCGTTGGTCCTCCACTCAGAGAGTGACCTCATTGTGGCAGAAGACGAGGTCCTGGACTGACATGTCAGAATGGGAATGGGGCATTAAAATGGTTGGACATCAGGAAATTTTGCTCTTTGCAGATGGAGCTGTCTCTTTCTTCACTCAGATTCTTTTGCTTTTCATTCATTATACTTCTTTAATCATTCTATGTAGTTTTTAAGCAAAAGCAAATTCTCATTTGGATATGTTTTGTTCTTGAAAATCATTTGAGGTTTGATATCTTGCATTTTGGGAGTAGCATCTCCCTGAGTGAAAATACCCCTCAAAGAGCATTTTCTTTCATTAGCTCCTCTGATTAACATCAATGCATTACATATTGTACATACAAATTTGTCACTGTGATTATCTTGAGCATGGGATTAAAATAGAATGGTGTTATCTAATGTGCAGCAGTGCTAGAACTTCAGAGAAATTGCAAGCACATGGGAAAAAAATTCAACAAATTAAAGTCAGTGACACTTTATGAAAGGAATGTTAAATAATCCAGAAATGCGGACAAATGGGATCAAGCTTAAAATTAATCTTAAAATTTGTGCATCACAATAAAGTCACTGAGACTACACTGTTCTACTGCCCATTTAATATTAATTAAAAACAGCAGAAATATGGGAAAGAAGGATAAAGAAAATGGTGTTAAAACAGTTCAGAAAAACATTTCCAAAGTATTTCAGCACTTACACAACTTCTCTTGCACTCGATTTAGTTATGTGCACAAAAGATTGAAGAATGCATCAGGCAATGGTAAAATATTTGTGCTAAATCTAGAAGCTTACATGTAGACAAACACCAAGCACAAAACAAGCATTCCAATTCATTATTAATGGAAGAAAGCAGCAGATACTCTCTCCTGCAGCACCTGCACACTCGCTTTCCAATTTACACACTTCCTCTCTACAATAATGTATAATTACCTTTGCTCTTATTTATACACTCTTCCTGTACCACTGTACACCTTCAAAGCCATTTACACATACATTCTGGATCAGTTATAAACCTTTGAAACCTTTGTTTCAAATTCCACACTCCTCCTCCACCAACTGTATACCTCTCCCACTTACACACTCTTCCTGCACCAACTGTACACCTGCTCTCCTTATGGGCAGGAAGTTAAAATTAGCCCACAAATTTCAACATTCGCATGTTGTTAATCCTTCGGGAGTTCTTTAAAATATGGTTAATATTGGTAAAAGGTGACTGTTACTTGTAAAATCCCTGAATGGTATTGAGAATCAGTTGAAATATGTTAATGGAGAAGATAGCACAATGATGCTCCATGTTGAGCTGCTCATAATTTTATAAATCTCTGTAAGTCTCTCGACACTTTCAGTATTGCTAGGTTTCAATGACACTGCACTGAGATGGGACAATGTTAAGGGAGGGAAGCCCAATTAATCACCTTCTTTCTTTCAGATAACTTCAAAATGGTACCAATCTCCATCCTAGATTGTAAAGGTGTAAAGGTATATGCAGGCAAATGGAACTAGCTCAGTTAGAAGCTTGGCCAGCTTGGCCTAAGGGCCTTTTCCATGTTGCAAGAATCGATCACTCTATGAAAATACCTAGGCTGTTCAACCCCTCTAGCCAGCTCTGCCATTCAATAAGGCCATGAGTGATCTTCTATCTCAACAAAGAAACACCATCCTTTGACTGAAAGTTGCTTCAATCCTGATAGTTTACTCATTATTTTGAGATTGTGATCCCTAGTTTTAGGCTCTTCAATCAGAAGAAACATAAATTGAAAATTACTACATATACAGTACTGTGCAAAAGTCTTAGGCACACATATATAGCTAGGGTGCCTAAGACTTTTGCAGAGTACTGGAGTAATTTTACGTATTGCACTATCCTACTGCTGCAAAAGAAAAAAATACATTTTATGACATATGTGAGTGATGATAAACCTGATTCTGATATGGGTCTTTATTGTGGATTGGGAGTGGGAAGGGGGCAGGGAGAATCAGGATCAGGTTTAATATGACTGGCGTAAGTCGTGAAATTTGTTGTTATATGGCAACAGTATGATGCAAAATATAATAATCAACTGTAAATTACATTAAAATATATATATTAAACTGTTACATTAAATAAATAGTGCAAAAAGAGAAAAAAAGGTCCATTCAGAAATCTGATGGCAGAGTGGAAGAAGTTATTCCTGAGCCATTGAGTGTGTGTGCATGCCTTGAGCCTTCTGTACCTCCTCCCTGATGTTAGCAATGAGAAGAGGTCAGGTCCTGAGTCAGAGGGTTCCTTATTCTTGGATGCACCTTCTTGAGGCATCGCTCCTTGAAGATGTCCTGGACACTGGGGGGGGGGGGGGCGCTAATGCTTACGATGGAGCTGACTGAGTTCACACATCTCTGCAGCTTATTTCAATCCAGAGAGGGGAATCATGGTTGAGAAAAGGAGAAGGGAAAGGGGACGGAGTAGGAAGCACCAGAGAGATATTCTATAATAATCAATAAACCAATAGTTTGAAATCAAATAACGTTGCCTGGTGTCTTAGGGCTGGGTGTGTCAGTACCTGCCCTGACACTCCTTCTCTACCATCTGTCCCACACTCTTTCCTTGGTGCTCCACCCTCACTAACTTGCTTTCCACTCCACCTTAACTAAGGCACTCCAGCTTACTTTTGCACAGTATAGTACAACAGATCTACCATTCCAGAAATAGTGTCGTGAATTTTTGCCATAGTCACTTCATAGAAAATATATCCTTTCTTTGCATTAAGAGATCAGGATCATACACAACATACCAACTCCCTATGCCATTGTAGAACAGGATTTCTTTCGGAGTACACAAAGAATTTAGGATATTTTCTACTTATTTTCTCGGCAAAGCTTTTCTTCCAACTTTCTCCTTTGTTTCGCAGTGATAATTCTATGTTTATGCCTGCTTGCTATTCATTGGAATCTGGAATGTTATTAATTCTCCAGAGCCTGAGACAATTTGGAAAACAATTTGCCAACAAAAGTAAAAGGTTAGCTATTGTAATCTCCATGCATTAAAGGAATGGATTACATGTTCTCTGAATTAGGCTCATCCATATGAATTGCAAATAGTGCAAAAAAAAGAGAGTCAAGGAAACCCATGTCAGAGCTAAGGTGAAATGCACAAGAACTATCTCAACCTCCATGTGTTTGATTAAGAATACAATATTAAGATATTCAGTTGCATTAAGTATGGTGGCATGGAAGAATAGTCATGATGGGCTAATGATCTTACCTCAACGTAATTTATATGTTCTTCAAATGTAATCTCAGTAAAGTGAAATAGTATATTTCCAGTAAGATGGTGACACACTCAGATGTAGTGGCTTCAATGAAGCCAATCAAAGGTGTTATTGTCTTTTATAAGTGTATTTTTTTATGATTGCAAGACCCTGCTGGACATTAAGAACTTGACGTACTGCAGGTCTACCCCATCAGTGAGTTGCTCATTGGTGGAGAAACTGAAGAAGCTGGACTCGGCACGGATCATGCTGCTGATTGCGTCAGATAGGCGTGGAGTAGGTGCGTGAAGGAGGTGTGCAGTCTAACACCAAGTAATAATTTTAGACACTTTTTTTGTGATAGCAAGACCATGATGGACATCGCTAATGTGAAATCCTGCAAGTCCGATATACTGTCTTATTGGTGAATGGCAGGAGTGGATGACGGGGAGCTGTGTGTCCTTGGTCGTAGTGAGGACTGGGCCTTACGTTGCGGTGTTGTCTGCTTGCAGCTACCCAGGTGAGTGGTGTCAGTGCCATCCACCAGAGATCAGGAGGTGATGTGGTGCAGCATACATACTGGGGTTGGTGCTGTCCTCTAGTGTTCACTCGGCAGAATACATGATGTATTGTGTCCAACAGCAGACTGCTGCAACACTCATGGTCTTAGGGACTTGGACTATTTTTTTTTTGTGTGACTATATTTTACTGCTGTCTTATATGTGCATGTGTGACGGTTGGTACTACGTTATACACCTTAGCCTGGTAGTAACACTCTTTCGTTTGGCTGTATTCATGAAAATTCACGCATGGTTGAATGATATTAAAATTGAACTTTATATGAAGTGCACAAAAGGACAATCAACAACAGTAAAGGCAAAATCCACCTAAAACTCCTATTCCATCTTTTTCCCTTACAGAGATTGCAGACCTTTGGTTAGCTCCTGTTCAATTAACTTTGTTTGATTTAAAATTTTGTTTCATGGTATATCATACAAGGACACGGCTCAGGATGAGGCAATTTGGTCTATTGTTCCTGTGATAGTTCCATGAAAGGGATATGTAATTAGTCCCCTCTTTACTTACTACTTAGCCCGGATTTTTAAAATCTATTTATCCAGTTCCTTTTTTGAATGCTATTATTGAATCTGTTTCCTTAAAGCCTGGTCTTCGGGTAAGTGAATCTCAGGGAAAATATTTTCTCTGACTTAATTTATTTTATCAAAATACTTCATGAAAAAATCTTTCACCTCTTCCAAATCTCATTATAACTTGCAACTATTTGGCTAAAGTTTATGTTTATACTAGCACAGAATCCACAATTAAAATTGTGCATTATAAACGAGAGAGAATATCCTTGCAAATAAAAATTGAAGACTATGTTCAGGGATCACTGTATATATTTACCTTGTAGCAAGTATGCTTGAGGATTACACTGACTTGCATCAAATATTCATGAAACTTGCTGGGCATCCTGCCTTATTGACATTGTAAATCCCTGCCTCATGAAGGCATTTTCAAAAGCTACTGTAAAACCTTATCCAGTAACAGGTTCTCTTGAAGGTGCATGTACGTATTCCCTCCCTGTAACAGGCAAGTTCAAGAATTAACCTACATCCCTGTCTCAAGTGGTACATTATAGCCTTGCCTTGAAGTAAAGGGTCTTGAGGGTTACTATATATTCCTGATGGAGCAGGAGTCTCAAGGGTGGAGGGATATCCTTCCCTTGTAGTTTGCAGATTTCAGAGTTAGTGTATATCTCTGCGTTGTAGCAGGCAGTATTGAGGTTTATTGTGTGTACTTGCCATACAGCAGGCAGTCTCAGAGGATACTATATATTCCTGTTTAATGGCAAACAGCCCGACTGTTATTGGTCATGGTGATTTTGTTAACAGAAAGGCATTTTTATTTTTGGAAAGTGAATTGAGGCAGTCTGCAATTCATAGAAATGCCTCCTCAAAAAAAAAAAATCACAATTGCTAACAGAATAATCATTTTTTGTTAACTTTATTAGACTTTGTAAACAGAAATAGATCCCAATTCTGAACAGCTTTGTACTTACAATTGAACTAATGGTGCAAACTTCCTCATTAATTCTTCCCATCTACAGACTTGTGAGTAGATTTTTATTATTAGCTCTTCTATGCAGTGTACTTAAGCCCTGATTTCCAAAAGATACCCTGGCACAATGAAGCTTTGCTTATGGTAGATCTATTTTCAAAAGTATGGCTCTGAACCTCCCAGGACTTATTCATTGGATACCCAACTTTCCATGAAATAAATCAAAAATAAAGAGACTTTGTCAAAAAATTTTCCCAAATCAGATTCTTTACAGAATAAGAGATCTGTTAAGCAAAAAATCAACAAGGCTTCAAATCTCTGTAGAACAAGGGCAAAGAAAGAAAGAGAGAGAAATAAATTGAAGCAACATCTTGGTTATTTGGACCACCCAGAGAGGGTGCCTCCAAAATCCTCACCATCTGTGCAGTTCTATGCACAACAGAGCCAGGTATACCCATGGAACTGCAGACCCAAGAAGGAAATGGTATTACAGACATGTTGGAAGGAGCTAAAGAACTGTGGTTCATTTGTGGCAGGGAGAATATTTACAGTAAAAAGCATGTGTCTGTGGGAAAATATATACTTGGTAATTGGTAACTGGTAATTGGTGCAAATCTCTGGTTTCATATTCTGTAGTCTGTAGCTCTAATTTTTCAGTGAGGGCCAAACTTTTACCATCCCAGAAACAGATAACTCACACACAAAAAAAAGCAATCTAAGAAAGACCAGTTGGTCCACCATGTTTTTCTTATTCAGGAATACTGAAATTAATTTTCCTTTGAACCTCCACCTGCAGCCACTGCCTTGTCTTCTTAATACACCAGGTCTAAACCACAGATATAAAATCCCAGGACTAATCAAACAAATGTGAACAATATTTTTTAATAGAAATCAATGAAACTACAAAGTGTAAATTTCAAAAGCCAAATGCATTGCATTGCCAGTATTTGAATGTTTACTTGGCACAAGTGACCATGGACAAATTTCTGCTAAACAGTCTCTACAAAATTAGCCCCATTCATCAATCTACTACAATTTGAAAGAATTCAACAAGGCCCAACAGTCATGGGTGCAGGACTCTAATAATTTCAGAACCTATGTTTCCATGGTTTCTGGAAGGATTGCCAGGATCCTGAAGAAGTACTGAATTAATACCATCCACCAATCCATTAGGAAGCTCAAATCCCAGTTTATGCGGGCCAAAGATGACCTGGGACTCAGGATGGCTTATATTTACAGGATTCCCTGTGAATGTGGAGCAACGTATATCGGCCAGACGGGACACACAGTGGAAACCTGCATCAAGAACTGTTTGGGTTATCCGGAGAAATCGGTGGTGGCAGAATATTGCATACTCAATGGCCATAGGATTGACTTCGATGTCACAAAACTACTGTGCCACACCAAAGGCTTTTGGGGTCGCCTGGTGAAGGAAACCGTTGAAATAAGATTAGAGAACAAGAATTTTAACATAGATGAAGGCTTTACTCTAAGTAAGAACTGGAATACAACTGTAAACAAGGTGGGACAGTGGAAACCTGATTTGTTGAGGAGAGGGGTATATAACCCTTCAGACTAGACATGCCTAGGCATCAGCTCTGATGAAGGTGGCAGAGTTCGTCATTGGAATGTCAGTTAAGCTTGATACCTGCATCCAGCTGGAAGCCCGAGAAGAGTTTATTTGTCATATACACCGGGGAAACACTAGATCCTTTTTCAACTCCATAACAGCCCTGGAGATTGTATAATATAATCCCTTGTCTAATAGCTTTGGTGTTATAACTCATATAAACTTAACAGCTATGCCTTCAGCTTCTGGTTAATGGAAGTAAATGCTTTGAGATGCATTGAGAAGTTGGAACTGATGAGCAAAGTGATGGTGTTAATTGTGAGGAGGATGCTCTGAGGTTACAGAATAATATTGATCAGTGGGTAAATTGGGTGGAGCAGATCACATTTATTTCCAACAATTGCAAGACCATTTTGGGAGATCTAATGGCATAAGACATATGAATTATAGAGTCCTAGGGAGAATTGAAGGACAGAGAACTTGGTATACAAGTCCATAGATCCCTAAAGGTGGCAGCACAGGTAGATAATTTGGAAAAGGTGGCATACTGAATACTGGCATTCTTTGCCCTGGCTATACAGCATAAGAAAATGGAGATGTTGGTACAACTTTATAAACCTTTGGTCAGACAACAGGAACATTATATGCATTTCTGGTCAGCACACAAGAGAAACTATTTCATTAAAGATGATGTAGAGGAGATTTACATGGCTTTTGATTGGTATGAAATGTTTCCATAATGAGGAGAGACTGGGTAGGCTGGATTTGTTTTCCTTGGAACAGTGGAAGTTGACAGAGGCATATAAAAATTAAAAGTGGCATAGATAATATCTTTATTTTCCCATAACAGGGGCATTGAAAACAAGAGTACATAGATTTAATTTGAGAAGAAGGAGTTTAACAGGGGAAATGAGGGAAATTTGCTAAGTACACCACGGGTACATCCCTGGCACATCTGCAGGAAATGCTGTCATAGGAAAGCAGCGTCCATCATCAGAGATCCTCACCACCCAGGCCATGCTCTTTCTTCGCTGCTGCCATTGGGTAGAAGGTACAAGAGCCTCACACCAGGTTCAAGAACAGTTACTACCCCACAATTATCAGGCTCTTGAACAAAGGGGATAATTACGTTCACTTGCCCATCCATTGAGATGTTCCCGCAACCAATGATCTCACTTTAAGGACTCTTTATCTTGTTATTTCATGTTCCCATTATTGTTTTACTAGTTATTTATATTTGCATTTGCACAGTTTGTTGTCTTCTGCACTCTGGTTGATCTTTCAATTATAGTTACTATTCTATAGATTTGATGAGTATGCCCACAAGAAAATGAATCTCAGGGTTCTATATGGTGACATATACGTACTTCGATAATACATTTACTTTGAACTTTTTTTATACAGAGTGGTGGTATCTGGAACTTATTACTAAATGAGGTGACGGAATCAGATACAATCACTGCATTTAAGAGATATTTCGAAAGACACGAATAAGCAAGATATCGAAGGATATGGACCAGAGGCAGGCTAATATAACTCGTGGAGGTGGACAAAATGTTGGCATGGACGTTGTGAGCTAAAGAGCTCAGTTCTGTGTTGTACAATATTTCTATGACAATATGGCAAAACAATGGGAGGCCTAGACAGAGTGAATAGTGAGGATTTGTTTCCTCATTAGCAGAGTCACTAAAATCGGAGGATGTAGTTATAAAGTTTAGAAGGGTGTGGAGTAATTCGTTTTCATCTAGTCTGATGAAATCTAGACATGAGAAAATTGTGGAGGTGGACACTCACATAATATTTTAAAAGCATCTGGACTGAACGAGCACTTATAAGACTGTGTATGTGTGCAGGTGGGATGGGGCTTGTTTCGCTGTTGTTGCTCTGATGCTCGGTATGTTCTGTGCTGTTGTGTTCTGTGTTGTTCTGCTGAGCATTGTAGGCATGCTATGTTGGCACCAGAATGTGTGGCGACTCTTGTGGGCTGCCCCCATCACGTCCTTGGATGTGCTTTATTGTATGTTTCAATGTACATGTAATAAATAAATCTAAGTTTAAATCTGAAATCCAAAAGCTGAATTGCCTGTGCAGAGAAGATTATGGAACAAGTGCGATAAACGGAATTAGTACAGACGGATATAAGATGTCAGCAGGGTCACAATGGGATAAGGGGCCTTTTTCTGTGCAGCGTGACTCTATGAAATGTAAAATGGCCTGTCACCTCACAAACAGGAATTGTAAATTACTATACAAAGTCAATATCTACCCTGCTGTGCCCTCACTAGAGGTTTTGGGCCCAGGATGACAGCTGTACAGTATTAATGTAGCTGCCATCTATTCAAGCAATGCCAACAATTCAAAAATCAAATGGAGTTTTTAATTTTCAATAAATCTTTGGAAAGCTAAACATTCAGGCTTTCAAATGCATGCCTGCCTTTTCTACTTTGTTAGTGCCAGGCATCCCAGAAAACCTTTTAAGATCTAAAGAATCAGAATAGACCAACACAGCAGAATCCATTTGTCACATGGAATCTGTGACAGATCCTTTGCAACGCACTCCAGTTAATTCCACTTCTTTAAACTTTCCCTGCAATTTTTCACCTTGTCAGATATTTGCCCATTTATTATGAAGGCCAATGATCCTGTTCCCAATAGCCAATCGGGCAGTGCAATTTAAATCCAAATGTCTCATTGTGTAACAGAAGGTAACAAACTCATTGTGTGCCAATAATCTTAAATCTGTGTCATCTGATTAGTGACGCACTTGTCACTTGTCTAAATCCTTCTTGATTTTAATAACTCCCTCAAATCTCCAAGGCCTTCTTTACTTCAAAGGTGACAACACCAGCTTCTCACAAAACAATAACTTCTCATTCCTAGAGCCATTTTGATTAATCTTTCCCTTACCCTCCCCAAAGATTTTAAATGTGCTGTGCCCAGAATAAAACACAAACATCCATTTGGAGTTCATTAGTGTTTTACAAACGCATCTTCATTTTTATGACTCAATTAATAAATATCATGTGCTTTACTAACTGCTATGAAAACTACTCTGTCAAAAATGTTGTGCTCAGACGCTCTTTGGCTTTTCTGTTCTCGCACCTTTTAAAAAATGTACTACTTAGCATGATTTGTCTCTCCTCATTCTTGATACCAGAATATCTCACATGTAACTATCTTGTTTTCTGTCTGCCAGCTGCTTACCCACTCCACCAGCATGTTTTAGCCAAATTGAACCTTACCATATCTACCCCTTCATTTACTGCAATTCAAAGACTTGTGCCAGTGCACAAAATAGTGTTTAGTACCCTGCAATCTAAATCATTAATTTGTCAAACACTTAATCTTTAAACCAATCTTTGAAAAACTTCTCTGCAGACCTCTATGCAGTCTGATAAACAATCGCATTTTGTTTTCCTCACCGAATTTTATAGTCCAGTTGTGCCTAATGCTTTCATTCCATGTGCTGCAGTTCAATAACAAGCGTACTATGTGGTATTTCATTGGAAAATCCATATACACAACAAAAGTTACACTTTGACGCCCTCTGTCAAGCTCTTATTACAAAGCACAAAATAAACAGTACACCTTATTATCAAAGTATGTATATGTCACCAAATACCATCCAGAGATTCATTTTCTTGCAGGTGTTCACAGTAGAAGAAAGAAGTATAATAGAATCAGTGAAAAACTACACATAAAGACTGACACATTGTGCAAATACGAAAGAAAACAAGTAATAATAATAAAGATAATTATAATAATAAATAAATTTTAAAAACTGAGAACATGAGTTGTACAAAAACTTAATCAAATATTTTTCCCTTTGTGAATTGGTGTAGACTCTTCAAATTTGTTCATGCTTGTCTAAATGCATGTTAACTCTTTCCAGGTGTTTCATTTCCACAATCTTCCTCACCACTGATGTTAAACTGTCTGTAATTATTAGGTTAATCCTTCTGCTTTGTCAATGTACATGTCGTTGCTACTGAGTGTAAATAAAAACAAGTTCTGTTCTGACAGAAAATTGGAACATTGTATTTAAATACACTGCCCATTTTATGGCAAATACCTTTTTTATCCCTTGGACATAACAGTGAAAGAATGTGCAGGTGCTCGAGTGGATGGGCAGATTGGTGGGAAAATCTGGGTTTAATTCTGATTTCATATTGCAGCTCAATAAAAAAAATGATGAGGTGCAAAATTTCACTTAAGTCTGTGAATGAGGAGACCTTTAACACTTTCAAAATGTGTTTCAGGTGGCTTCATCATTCCTTGTGGAAAGTATGCCTAATATTAATAGCATGCTGTATATCTTATAAAACATTGCCAGCTCTGCTGGGGTGGAGGTACATTTGAAGAACGTGTAACCAATCAATCTGGAGTCCAAAGTAAGAAGCAATCAAACTTTGGGCCACACATTTCCATGCAAGCCAGGAATGCAAGACCAAGCCAATTAATGTAAACCTGCTAAATAAGGGGAACTATTCCAATGTATTCAGCCCTTCTTTATGCTACACCATATTAGAAATGTTTGATTTACTAACGTGCAGACCAGATTAGATTTGTTTAGTGCAGGCTACACCAGGGTGCAATAACATTCAATATTCATGTGAAACTCAACTCAGCCTTGGATGGTGCCAAGCCTGGCTGTGAAAGGAGGTGGGTTGGGCTTGGGGCTAGCATCCCATCCTCTAAAAAACCCAGAGCTGCAAGAACATCAACAGAAGTTCCAAAGACCTCATCTCTGGGAGTGGAAGGACGTTAACCTAGAAGACATATAATGGGCTACACCTGGGAACAACATGGAAGTCTGGCCCAGGACAGGGGGAAAGCATGCTGCTGTCAGCAGCTAATGCCCCAGTAGGGTTACTGGGCTTAGGTAACTAACTCAGTAATGTGAACCTCACAGAGTAAACCAGACACAAAATCAACAGAGTGAGTGCAAAACAAAGGAATGTTGTAAAGTTCAATAGAATGGTGCAAAGATAAGAGTGCATTCTGAAGTCATGCCAAAGGAGATGTCGCAATGGCAGTAATGGAATAACTGAGAGAGGTGGAACTAAGATACAGAGAAAGTAGCTACATCACTGGGAAGAAAGATGTGAAAGAGGTAACAAGTTCTGAAGTCTGATGGAGGATATTCTTGAGTCTGGCCTTCTTCAAGCTGCTGCACCTTCTCCCAGAAGACACAAAGAAAAGGGAATGGTCAGGGTGACAGGCATGCACCAACAATGAGAGATGTGAGTTTGTCAGGTCTGAATAACAAAACCAGGTATGACTTGCAGAGGGCTTTTTCAAGAGCCAAGAAACAGTTCCGGGGGAGGTCAGAGGCACACCAACTCTGGCAGGGTTTGCAGGCCATCACTCCCTACAAAGCAAAACCCAACATCATGAATGGCAGTGATGCCTCTCTATCAGACAAGCTCAATGCCTTTTATGTCTGCTTTGAGAGAGAAAATAAAACCATAGCTATGAGGATCCCTGCAGCATCCAGTGACCCTGTGACCTTTGCCTTGGAGGCTGATGTCAGGCTGTCTTTTGTGAATTGACATGGCAGACCAATTGAATATCTACTTTGGTTCTGTCTTCACTAAGGATGACATAAATAATCTTCCGGAAATAGTAGGGGACAGAGGGTCCAGTGAGATGGAGGAACTCAGGGAAATACATGTTAGTAGGGAAGTGTGTTAGGTAAATTGAAGGGATTAAAGGCAGATAAATCCCCAGGGCCAGATGATCTGCATCCCAGAGTGCTTAAGGAAGTAGCTCAAGAAATAGTGGATGCATTAGTGATAATTTTTCAAAACTCTTTAGATTCTGGACTAGTTCCTGAGGATTGGAGGGTGGCTAATGTAACCCCACTTTTTAAAAAAGGAGGGAGAGAGAAACCGGGGAATTATAGACCGGTTAGCCTAACATTGGTGGTGGGGAAAATGCTAGAGTCAGTTATCAAAGATGTGATAACAGCACATTTGGAAAGCGGTGAAATCATCGGACAAAGCATGGATTTGTGAAAGGAACATCATGTCTGACGAATCTCATAGAATTTTTTGAGGATGTAACTAGTAGAGTGGATAGGGGAGAACCAGTGGATGTGCTATATTTGGATTTTCAAAAGGCTTTTGACAAGATCCCACACAACAGATTAGTGTGCAAACTTAAAGCACACGGTATTGGGGGTAAGGTATTGATGTGGATAGAGAATTGGTTGGCAGACAGGAAGCAAAGAGTGGGAATAAACGGGACCTTTTTCAGAATGGCAGGCAGTGACTAGTGGGGTACCGCAAGGCTCAGTGCTGGGACCCCAGTTGTTTACAATATATATTAATGACTTAGATGAGGGAATTAAGTGCAACATCTCCAAGTTTGCGGATGACATGAAGCTGGGCGGCAGCGTTAGCTGTGAGGAGGACGCTAAGAGGATGCAGGGTGACTTGGATAGGTTAGGTGAGTGGGCAAATTCATGGCAGATGCAATTTAATGTGGATAAATGTGAGGTTATTCACTTTGGTGGCAAAAACAGGAAAACAGATTATTATCTGAATGGTGGCCGATTAGTAAAAGGGGAGGTGCAACGAGACCTGGGTGTCATTATACACCAGTCATTGAAAGTGGGCATGCAGGTACAGCAGGCGGTGAAAAAGGCGAATGGTATGCTGGCATTCATAGCAAGAGGATTCGAGTACAGGAGCAGGGAGGTACTACTGCAGTTGTACAAGGCCTTGGTGAGACCAGACCTGGAGTATTGTGTGCAGTTTTGGTCCCCTAATCTGAGGAAAGACATCCTTGCCATAGAGGGAGTACAAAGAAGGTTCACCAGATTGATTCCTGGGATGGCAGGACTTTCATATGATGAAAGACTGGATCAACTAGGCTTATACTCGTTGGAATTTAGAAGATTGAGGGGGGATCTTATTGAAACGTATAAAATCCTAGAGAGATTGGACAGGCTAGAATGCAGGAAGATTGTTCCTGATGTTGGGGAAGTCCAGGACAAGGGGTCACAGTTGGAGAATAAAGGGGAAGCCTTTTAGGACCGAGATTAGGAAAAACTTCTTCACATAGAGAGTGGTGAATCTGTGGAATTCCCTGCCACAGGAAACAGTTGAGGCCAGTTCATTGGCTATATTTAAGAGGGAGTTAGATATGGCCCTTGTGGCTAAAGGGATCAGGGGGTATGGAGGGAAGGCTGGTACAGGGTTCTGAGTTGGATGATCAGCCATGGTCATACTGAATGGCGGTGCAGGCTCGAAGGGCCGAGTGGCCTACTCCTGCACCTATTTTCTATGTTTCTATGTTTCAAAGGGGTGAACTCTTGCAAAATGGCAGGGCCCGGTGGAGTACCTGGTAAGGCTGTGAAAACCTGTGCCAACCAACTGGCAGGAGTATTCAAAGACATTTTCGATCTCTCACTACTACAGTTGGAAGTTCTCACTTGCTTCAAAAGGACAACAGTTATACCAGTGCCCAAAGAGAGCAGTGTCAGGGGCCTCATCAACTATTGCTTAGTAGCACTCACACCTAATGTGATGAAATGCTTTGAGAGGTTGGTTATGGCTAGAATCAATATCTGTATCAGGAAGGACCGAGACACACTACAATGTGCCCATTGCCACAACAGGTCTACAGCAGATGTGATCTCAATGGCTCTCCGTGTAGTCTTGGATCATCTGGACAATGCAAATACCTACCATATCAGAGTGCTGTTTATCGATTATAGCTCAACATTTAACACCATCATTCCTACAGTCCTGTTCGAACAGCTAGAGAACCTAGAGCTCTGTACCTCCTCAACTTCCTAACTGGAAGAGCACAAACTGCACAGATTGGAAGTAACATCTCCGTCCAGCTGACAATCAACACAGGCACACCAGAGGGATGTGTGCTTAGCCCACTGTTTTAATCTCTCTACACCCATGACTGTGTGGTTAGACATAGCTCAAATGCCATCTATAAGTTTGCTGATGATACAATTTTTGGTAGAATTTCAGATGGTGACGAAAGGGCATATAGAGGTGAGATATACCAGTTAGTTGAGTGGTGTCGCAGCAACGACCTGGCACTCAATGTAGGCAAGAACAAAGAGCTGATTGTGGACTACAAAAGATCAGAAGTGGAGAGAGTGAGCAATATCAAGTTCCTGGGTGTCAAGATCTCTGAGGATCTAACCTGGATGCAACATATTGTTGCAGAAAAAAGACAGCAAGACAGCAGCTATATTTCATGAGGAATTTGAGGGGATTTGGTCTGTCAGCTAAAACACTCGGAAACTTTTATAAATGTACTGTAGGGAGAATTCTTACTGGCTGCAACACTGTCTGGTATGAGGAGGCTACTGTACAAGATCTAAGTAAGTTGTAGAAACTTGTAAAATTAGTCAGCTTCATCATGGGTACTGGCCTCTGAATTATTCATGACACAGAAACATAGAAAACCTACAGCACAGTACAGGCCCTTCAGCCCATGAAGTTGTACTGAACATGTCCCTAAGCTCCATGTACCTATCCAAAAGTCTCTTAAAAGACCCTATCATATCCGCCTCCAACACCATTGCCGGCAGCCCATTCCACGCACTCACCATTCTCTGAGTAAAAAATTTACCCCTGATATCTCCTCTGTACCTGCTCCCCAGCACCTTAAACCTGTGTCCTCTTGTGGCAACCATTTCAGCCCTGGGAAAAAGCCTCTGACTTATCCACATGATCAATGCCTCTCATCATTTTATACACCTCTATCAAGTCACCTCTCATCCTCCTCTGCACCTTTTCTATGGATTCCACATCCTTCTTGTAGTGAGGCAACCAGAACTGAGCACAGTACTCCAAGTGGGGTCTGACCCGGGTCCTATATAGCTGCAACATTACCTCTCGGCTCCCAAATTCAATCCCACGATTGATGAAGGCCAATACACCACACACTTTCTTAACCACAGAGTCAACCTGCGCAGCTGCTTTGAGCATCCTAACGACTCGGACCCCAAGATCCCTCTGATCCTCCACACTGCGAAGAGTCTTACCATTAATACTATATTCTGCCATCGTATTTTACCTACCAAAATGAACCACTTCATACTTCTGGGTTGAACTCCATCTGCCACTTCTCAGCCCGGTTTTGCATCCTATCAATGTCCCACTGTAACCTCTGACAGCCCTCCACACTATTCACAACACCTCCAACCTTTGTGTCATCAGCAAACTTACAAACCCATCCCTCCACTTCCTCATCCAGGTCATTTATTAAAGTCACGAAGAGAAAGGGTCCCAGAACAGATCCCTGAGGCACACCACTGGTCACCAACCTCCATATAGCGATGGCCCTTCTATAACCACTCATTGCCTTCTGGGGGCAAGCCAGTTCTGGATCCACAAAACAATGTCCCCTTGGATTCCATGCCTCCTTACTATCTCAATAAGCCTTGCATGGGGTACCTTATCAAATGTCTTGCTGAAATCCATATACACTACATCTACTGCTCTTCCTTCATCAATGTGTTTAGTCACATCCTCAAAAAATTCAATCAGACTTGTAAGGCACGACCTGCCCTTGACAAAGCCATGATGACTATTCCTAATCATATTATACCTCTCCAAATGTTCATAAATCCTGTCTCTCAGGATCTTCTCCATCAACTTACCAACCACTGAAGTAAGACTCACTGGTCTATAATTTCCTGGGCTATCTCTACTCACTTTCTTGAATAAAGGAACAACATCCCCAACCCTCCAATCCTCTGGAACCTCCGGCGTCCCCATTGATGATGCAAAGATCATCGCCAGAGGCTCGGCAATCTCCTCCCTTGCCGCCCACAGTAGCCTGGGGTACATCTCATCCGGTCCCGGCGACTTATCCAAATTGATGCTTTCCAAAAGCTCCAGCACATTCTCTTTCTTAATATCTACATGCTCAAGCTTTTCAGTCTGCTGCAAGTCGTCACTATAATCACCAAGATCCTTTTCCATAGTGAATACTGAAGTAATTCCTCCGGTTCCATACACACTTTCCCACTCTCACACTTGATAGGTCCTATTCTTTCACGTCTTATCCTCTTGCTCTTCACATACTTGTAGAATGCCTTAGGGTTTTCCTTAATCCTGCCTGCTAAGGCCTTCTCATGGCCCCTTCTGGCTCTCCTAATTTCCTCCTTAAGCTAATTCCTGTTAGCCTTATAAACTTCTAGATCTCTAACATTACCTAGCTCTCTGAACCTTTGGTAAGCTTTTCTTTTCTTCTTGACTAGATTTATTACAGCCTTTGTACACCACGGTTCCTGTACTCTACCATAACTTCCCTGTCTCATTGGAATGTACCTTTGCAGAACTCCACACAAATATCCCCTGAACATTTGCCACATTTCTTCCATACTTCTCCCTGAGAACACCTGTTCCCAATTTAAGCTTCCAATTTCCTGCCTGATAGCCTCATAATTCCCCTTACTCCAATTAAACACTTTTCTAACTTGCCTGTTCCCATCTCTCTCTAATGCTATTGTAATGGGGATAGAATTATGATCACTATCTCCAAAATGCTCTCCCACTGAGAGATCTGACACCGGACCAGGTTCATTTCCCAATACCAAATCAAGTACAGCCTCTCCTCTTGTAGGCTTATCTACATATTGTGTCAAGAAACCTTCCTGAACACACCTAACGATCTCCACCCCATCTAAACCCCTTGCTCTAGGGAGATGCCAATTGATATTTGGGAAATTAAAATCTCCCATCACGACAAGTGTGCTATTATTACACCTTTCCAGGATCTGTTTCCCTATCTGCTCCTCGATATCCCTGTTACTATTGGGCGGTCTATAAAAAAAAACACCAAGTAAAGTTATTGACCCCTTCCTGTTCCTAACCTCCACCCACAGAGACTCCGTAGACAATCCTTCCATGGCGTCCACCTTTTCTGCAGCCGTTACGCTATCTCTGATCAACAGTGCCATGCCCCCACCTCTTTTGCCTCCCTCCCTGTACTTTCTTCAAGGCATCCATCATTAAAGACCCCCACCAACCAGGGCTTCCCTCTTCTCATTGTTACCATGGGCAGGAGGTACAGAACCTGAAGGCATAAACTCACTGGTTCAGAAACAGTTTCTTCCCTTCTGCCATCCGATTTCGAAATGGACATTGAATCTATGAACACTACCTCACTACTTTTTTATTTCTGTTTATTTTTGCACTGCTTATTTCAACTTAATCTATTTGATAAAGATATATACTCAATATAACTCAGTTTTTTCTCTATATTTATTCATCACGTATTTCATTGTACTGCTGCCATAAAGTTAACAAATTTCATGGCATGTGCCAGTGATATTAAACCTGATTCTGATTTTGTTGTCACAATGATCTTGAGAATCAAGTATACAAGATTTAAATAAAATAAAACTTCTTCACCTTGAGGGTGGTGAATCTTTAGAATTTGCTACCTCAAGTTGTTGAACATATTTAAAACTAGGATACCTCTTTTGGACAACAAGGGGTAAAGAACTGAAGGATCTGTAACTCAACCTGTATTGGGACAGCTTCTGCCAAGATTCATACTGAACAATATTGCAACAAAGAAAATGGATAGTTCCATAATACTAAGTGTTACAGCCATAAAACAGTAATAGAATATGAAAAAATAGGATCAGAAATAATCCAGTTGTCCCCTGAAGAATGACACACCATTCAATATGATCAGGGATGATCAGGGAAGATATGGTGCAGATCTCATCTCCTCTTCTGTGCCAGTTCCCTATTGCCCTCAAGTCTTTGACCTTCAAAAAATATATCTAGTTCCTCTTGAAATAATCCACTTTGATCTCATCTCTACAACCATATGGAGTAGAAAGTACCAGAATTTTGACACCAGAGCTTAGTCAAGATGGCGCTAGACAGTAACTCCTTTGCTTGCATCTTTGGAAACAGCTCTATTTATATCTTTAATATCTCTATTTTTCCCTTTCAGTGTTCTTTTGAAGACCTTGACTTGGAGTTACATGCTGACTACGGTTCTTTGTGGGAATGGGACCCGCTCTCGTGTGTCACGACTGACCGTTATCCGACATGCCAAGGGCGTGGTCTAAGAGTTCAGCTTGTTGTTGGAGGCATAGGATCTCGGGACTCTGGAGAAGGGCAGATCGGTGTCCCGGACCGGTGTGTCGTAGGAGCTGGAAGATCTTTGGCTGTGTGCCCAGAGACCTGAGATCTTTGGGCACAGAACTTGGAAAAAGCGATGCAGCGGACTTTTAACATTGTAAACCAGTGAGTTGTTTGTTATGTCTCCCCTCTTGCTGTGAAACGGAGACATCTCTTACTCGCTTATTGGGGAGAGAGAGAAACTGTGGTATGTCGAATACCAGCTGAACACGTAGTATTTGGAGTACTGCAAGTCTGTGTCTTTGCTGTTGCTTTTGCTGCATGCCTGAGAGCTCAGTGGTGGGTGTCGATGTTTTTTTTTAACTGGGGGGGGGGGGAGAGGGGATTGTTGCTTGCTGCCACTTATGTGAGGGAGGGAGGGGAGCTGGGGGGGACACTTCGGGGTTCTAACATTTAAGTGTCATTCATTCTTTGTGGACTCCTCTGTTTTCGTGGATGGTTGTGAAGAAAACACATTTCAGAATGTATATTGTATACATTTCTCTGACATTAAATGTACCTTTGAAACCTTTGACCTTCTGTGAAAAGTTCTTAAACACATCAGTTTTAAATGAGCAGCTTGTAAATATGTCACCTCATTCAAAATTCTACTAATGTTCAGCATCTACTCTGTCATGCCCCCTGAGGAGCTCATATGTTTTATTAAGGTCACCTCTCATTCTTTTTCTTTAGCTGCTCAATCAACCAATAATACAAATGACACATTTCTTTGGATTGAGTTCAACTTCCTTCTTCTCTGGCTTTGTGGGTTCTTAAGTGGTCAATGTAGGAACTGTGGATTCATCCACAGGTGAGGCCAAAAGTGGCTGATGGAACAGGTGACAGGTGGATAGAAAGTTTGCGAGCTAGTTCCCTCTCTCCACTGATTTCACAGAGCTTCTGATGCTTGGCTTCAAGGTTCTCAATCATAATCCATTTTGAGATTCCCAGGAGTTGGTGGAAATGTTGAACTTCTTCAAGGAAACTCTGCCATTCTTGAATTTTTCTCTCTGTTCAACAGGTAATCTCATACAGCAGACCTCCCAAAGTACTGTAAATTGTGGGGTTCTGGTACTGCGTGTATGAGCAATGTGGCCTACTGTAGTTGACAGCATAATAATAGATTGTAGAGTGATAGAAGGAGGTCTCAAGACAGGAGATGTTGGCCCAAGATGGACAAGTCTGCACCTTCAGCAGGACCAAAGGATAGATGTAGTGACTATTACTTTGTGGTGAGATTTTGCTTCTCAAAAGCACAGGGCATTGTTATACAAGAGATTCTGCAGATGCTGACAATCTGGAGGAACTCAGCAGGACAGGCAGCATCCATGAATGGAAATAAATAGTCTTGATAAAGGGTCTTCGCACATTATTTTGCTCCATCGATGCTGTCTGGTCTGCTGAGTTCCTTCAACATTTTTTCTGTGTTTCTCAGAGCACTGTGATACAGGCAAGGAAATCCTCCTTTTTAGGAAGCCATTGAGAAATATGAAAGCAAAAGGAAACAATTAGTGGGGCAAGGGGAGTGTGGGAGAAGAAAACTTGCAAGACATTGGAGTCAGGGAGCGACTTGGAGTGAAATAGTCATTGTAGAAATGAAAAGGACAAAGTTTAGGTGGCCAGGAAAGAGCAAAATGGGTGGGAAATTTAAGTAGTATTGGGTAATCAGAAATTATCAGGAGGAAGAAGGAGAGAAGCAATTGGAAGGTGTATGTCAATGAGTTAAAGAACAGACAAGGCAAAAGAACTTGCAAGAACACTCTTGCTACTCCAGGTGAACATATTTAAAGCCACAGGTAATGCATTGCAGATACTATTAAAAATGCAACAATAGCACCACTTTTGAGAATTTTTCTTCAGTTTATCTATTAATGTCAAATTGGTGTCCATGCCAAGTGTTCTTTGAACACTTAACCATACACTTCAGAACTCTGATCCCAAAGTAAGACAGTGTTTTGATTTTTCCTCAGCAAGGCTGCCTTCACAGCAAACTTTCTTTAGACGCTGCTAGAATTCTTCAAGTTGTCCTTGAACACTTGCCATACACAGAACTATTTGATACTTTCTGAAATCAAAATTTGTTACTTGTACAGAAGTTGGCAAAACATATGCGATTTATTAACAAATTGAAGGAGGTAGTTGAGAAGGTTATCAACTACAATAAAAGTTTCTGTCCTCAGGAGTGTGTTTGTTTCCCTGTAGAACATGTATATTTGTTTGAATATAAAAGGAAAATGAGTCATGTCCTTTTTACCCCAACACCACCTAAAGTTATGGATTTACTGACCATATTTTAGATATGAAGTGAACAGTCAGGCTTTGTTGGTATTGGTTGAAAGCCACTATAGATAAACTAAGAAACTAATCTATTTTGGTGCCAGTATCTTTTCTCACAGCAGCCTAGTTATGATTGAGATGGCCAGGGATAACTCTGTATTTGAGAATATGTAGGAAACTAAGTATACATTACAATAGGTTTTTGCAGTTTGCTGCACTTCATCCAAAATAATGTTCTTGTTAGATTACTTCTGTTTATTTTCTCTCAAATGTAGGACCACACTTAAATTCATTATAATATATCTGAAGTATTTCCTGTACTGTCTACAAACCCCTGAACTGGATTGGCAATGTTATTTATAGTTCCAAGAGATCTGGGTGCACACAGCTCATGAATTTTAAACCAGTGAGCAACCATGGTGAGCATGCCTAAACTCTTAATATGTCCTCGCAGCAGGAAATTTATACAACAGTCTGAGACCCCAGCAAGGGAGGAAAGCAACTGTTCTCTATGCAGAGAAGGAATAATTACAACCATTTGACTTTACATCTACCAATTTTATTCCTTGAGTCAATCCTAAAATGATTTAAAGATTGGAACCAAAAGAAAATAAATCAAGGTAAACAGGTGTAATGGCCCCGTTACAGGATTGGGAGATCGGAAGTTTGAACCAATAGCCAAGGGAATGCAAGATCAAATTACAGTTTGAGAATTTGGTTTTGGAATTAAAAACGGGTATTTTTTTTATCTGTATTAGTAGAGGTGATGATTAATTTGCTGGATTGCTGTAAAAAACTAGACAGGTTCATTTGAGTTCTTGCGAGAATAAAGCCAAGTACTGCCAAAGCCTGGTCTAGACTACACGTGACCCTTCACCAATGTATTGGCTTATGACCAAGTAAGCAAGCCATTAATTTTAATCAAATTGAGGTGCTGGATTAAGAATATTCAGTGCCCTCTTTCAAGGCTAAGTAGAGACAGGCATTGAATGCCCTAAATTTTAAACAGTAAAACTGAGGCTTCAGAGAGAAAAATAAAACTCACTTATCAAGAATTCTAAACTGTTGTCAGAAATGCTCCTTTTAACTTTCGACCACTGCATCCTATCCTATATCAGGGCCCAGTGGGCAGGTTTCTTGGTTCATGCCGATCTGTAACATGCAATAGTTATTTACTGATCTCAAATGCCCTTCTATTCTGAGAGCACCAGTTCATGGAAGCAACCCTCAAAAGACCATATGGCATAGGCTACTATAACAATTGTCAAAGGGTGCCCAAGTAATCATAAAGAAGTTAGAGCTGCATAAAACCTATAAAAAAGTTTGGCCCAATGCTTTACAGTAACAAATCTATGTGCATGGGCTAGCAATAGGCAACAAACTATGAGATCTATGACTTACAGACAATTTTTGAGTCTACCACATTGACAGGTCCATCAAAAGTTTTTGATGAGTATGAATCAGATGATTCATACTCATGAGGTGTTAACAATATGTTAAGTTGGGAAATTTAACAGCATGGATTACATATCATTCAGTGAGATTTAAAGGCAATCAACAAATTAATCATTTAGATCCACTGATGAGTCCTTGAACATGGCCCAGTCCACTGACTCAAAGTAATCCCATAGTTACTCCTCTAACCCCCCGCTACCACCTCCTCACTGTCCTTATCTCTGGTGCCTTGCCCTTTAGCCTCTGCCTGCATGGAGGTAGGAGAAGGACAGCTGAGTTTGCTCCGCATTAATTGTACACTGCAGTTCCTACATTACACTGTAGGTATACAAAATGATCTTGGTGGAATAACTAAGAGGGTGGAAGCTGGGGGTTATTTTTCAGATTGGAATTCTGTGACCAATGTTCCCTCTAGGCAATTCAATGTGGCAGAACTGAGGCAAAGTGAGGCAGTGGGACCATTGCTGACAGCCTGGAAGTGCATGAGAGATCAGGCCGAATCAAAGCCATGGGGTCCGGGTGCCAGACATGACTGAGTACAATGTGCAGATGGAGATTTACAGGTCAAATTGAAATAGTGGTGTATCCAAGCAGCAGAACCTATTATTCAGATGGAGAGTTAGGCACTGAGTCAGACTGAAAAAGTCAGGGTATCGAGGCCCGAGGTGAAGTATGGGCCGGCTCAGATTGCTGCTTGAAGATGTTCAGATGGAGAGTTAAGCATCAGAACAGATTGAAAAGGTCAAGGTGTCGGAAGGATCGGGTGGCAGGGGCTGTAGGATGTGTGGAGTCCAGAGGGCGCTTGTTGATTACCTATGTAGAGTTTACAGGAAAGCACCCACTGTGATGTATCTACAAGATAGTACCCACTATGTAGGGTATCCAAGATGGCACCAACTGTGTTAAATCTGGAGACTAGTGCCCACTGTTATGTCTACAGGGTATTCACTCATCATATGGAGTCTGAATGATGCTGCTCATTGCACTTGGTCACCAGTGCAATGCCCATGGTGATGGAACCGTAAAGAAATGGTGTATTATGGCTGAGGCATAGTGGAATGAGCAAAGGATGTCATGCTCAGCTGAGAGGGGATAAAGATAAAGAAAGTGTATTACAGGTACAGAGAATGGAAAATGGGGACAGGCCAGTCAGGATATCGAAAGTAGAGGTGGGGGGAGGGTGCTTAAGAAAGGCATCAGAGAGCAAGGAGGGGGTGTAAAATACAATTCCAATCCTGTCCAAGAGTGATAAAGTATTTTACAGGTTTATTAAGGGCAAGACGTTAACCATAGTAAGAGGAGGCCCCATTTGAGATCAAATAAGCAAGCACTGTGAAAGTAGAAGATGCATACAAAAACTTAACTATGTTCACTAAGGATAAGGACATTGTGGTTGGATAACTCATGGGATTTACAGTGAAATTCCAGGAACGGTGATCATTGAAAAGGAGAAATTGTTTGATGTTGTAACAGAATCAGAGTCAGTTTTATCATCAATGACACAGGTTGTGATATTTGCTGTATGGTGGCAGCAGTACATAAAATATTACTATAAGTTACAGTCAGAAATATTTAAAAATATAATGCACAAACAGAGCAAAATAGTGAGGTCAATGTGTTGCTGTCTGTCATTTCCAAAGATGACATTTATCTGTGCAGCTTATCGTGGGTAAAGAACTCCACGGAGAAAAAGCTGTTTTATGGTGAAAAAACTGTTGCACTGGAACAGTTCCCACTCTCTCAGCCTAAAAATTCTTGATCCAAAGGTACAAAAAATCATCATGACTGGAGACTTCCTCGGCTGCAGTAGATAGCCATGATGCCTTCTGTGCCCTGTCATGCCCTTCACTTTCCACAAAGCGTTGCAGCACTGCCTTCTTGGCTGTTGGATCGTAGTTGGTGTCAACTGCCCAGTACGCCAGAACCAGCTTTGCATGGGTTAATGCTCCATTTAGATATCTGAGTGTGCAACTTCAGTCTTAGTACCTTCTTCCTGATGGTAGTAAAGAGAAGAGGGCATATCCTGGAAGGGTTTTAATGATGGATGCTGCCTTCTTCATGCATTGTCTTCTGAAGATGTCCTCGACAGTAGGGAGTCCAGTGCCCATGATAGAGCTGCTGAGTCTACAACCCTTTGAAGTCTTTTTTTTTTATCCTATGCATTGGAACCTCCATACCAGGCAGTGATGCAACTAGTCAGAATGCTCTCCATGGTACATATATAAAAATTTGCTGGAGTCTTTGGTGACAGATCAAATCTCAAATTCCTAACGAAACCACTGCTAGCATGCCTTTTTCATGATTGCATCAATATATTGGGCCCAGGATAGATCCACTGAGATGCTGATGGCCAAGAACTTGAAGCTGCCCAATGTTTGCACTTCTGACTCATCAGTGACGACTGCTGTGTGTTCTCCTGACTTTCCCTTCTTGAAGTTCACAATCAGTTCCCTGGTCTTACTGACATTGAGTGCAAGATTATTGTTGTGACACGACTTAACCAGCTGAGCTATCTTATTACTGTACATCTGAGATTTTTCCAAAAATAATTGCGTCATCAGTGAATTTATAGATAGCATTTGAGTTGCTACTAGCCAAACTGTGACATGAGTGTAGAGAGATTAGAACAGTAGTCTACGCACACATCCTTGATATGCATCGGTGTAAATTGTCAATGAGACTTAAAGCTGGATAAAATTCCAAGGCCTGATGAAATATTTTCCAGGCTGCTACTGGAGGCAAGGGACAGGGGGCAAGGCGGGGAATTGGCAAGACATAGAAGTCTGGTGGCTAAATGCTGGTAAATATGATTAGCTCAGGCATTAATCTATATGATTGTATTTACTAGTATTTCGGAAGCAAATAGTATTAGTATCGTGATTGTGGGCATACCGAGCAGAGGTTGATTCTGACTGTATAACTTTATAACTCTAGGATCATTTCTAATAATGTAACTTAATGTCGTGGCAGGGCAAAGTACTGATAGGAAGGATTGAAAGATAATGTTGGTAGAAAGACAAACAAGATTTTGGGAAGCAAAACACGTTCAGAACTTAGGAGGCAGAAGGAATATTGCTGTTAGGGTCTTTCAAGAGTAGTGGAATCAATACATTGGTGAAGCCTAATCTGGAGTATTGTGTGCAGTTTTGGTCACCTAAACTACAGGAAAGATATCAATAAGATTGATAGGGTACAGAGAAAATCTACAAGGATGTTCCAAGACCTGAGCTATAGGTAATGTTGAAGAGTTAGGACTTTATCCCTGGAGTATAGAAGAATGAGGGGAGATTTGATAGACAATGAGGGATATACATAGGGTAAATGCAAGCAGGCTTTTTCCACTGAGGTTGGGTGAGACTAGAACTAGAGGTCGTGGGTTGAGGAAGGAACATGAGGGGGAACCTTTTCCACTCAGAGGGTGGTGAGAGTGTGGACCAAGTTGCCAGTGGAAGTGGTGGAAGCAGGTTCAATTTCAACATTTCGGAGAAGTTTGGATGAATACATGGATGTGAGTGGTGTGGAAGAATGTGCTGTGGGTGCATGTCAATGGGAATAGGCAGAATAATAACTTGGCACAGACTGAATAGACTGAGGAGCCTGTTTTTGTGCTGCAATGCTCTAGGACTCTACGTATAGGATTTTTGAGACAGCAATGATGATACCACCTTTTAAAGGGATGGGATGGCGGTTGAAGAAATGGTTCCAATATCATCCAAATTGGACACAAAGGAAGGTAAAGTGTTCAGCAGTTTGCTAAACTCAGAGGAGATGGAAATATCTGTCATAGATGATATGAGCTTGAAGATGGAGGAGGATGTGAGTCAGGATCAGAGTAGGGGAGAATACTGGGGGAAATCCAGCTGGTGGGCCAGGGCAAGGCAGGGAAGCAACATAACCAGCTGAATGGCAGATCTCTAGTCAAGTTTCCTGTGATTAAAAGACATGGTTAAAAGTCATAACTATGAACTGAAACTCAACCCCAAGTATATGTTGTTCAACTTACTCTTAATGCTTTGAACTTCAGAAAATATTAGTCTAACAATTAACAAGCTGCTGATATTTTCACATTCTTAGTAATCATACACTTCATGCTGTGGTTTTACAAGCAATTTTTAATTAGAAATAAAATTAGAGATTCCACTGCACTTTGCTTTAAAATGATCTGGGGCATAATGTACTGGAATGGAAGGTGAGGATGAATTTTCCCAGTGTTTTCTTAGGTGGTAAGTACAAGTGGTGGAAGACTGGAAGAAACAACTCGTTCTCACAGAATGTCCGACCTTCACTAGTCATTCCGGGGAAGCTATAAAGAAATCTCTAATCAATTCAGAACATTTGGAATCAATTCTGTTCAATAAAGTGGCCTATACAGCTTTCCGTCACTATGTTATCTTCCTATTCCAATGGCCCCATCTAGTGTGAGCAAGCAAGAAGTGTACATACAATCCACTGGATTAGTTTGGTTATTTTCCCTCATGAACAGGAACAAACCAAAACAAAAAAAAACTTGCTTTAATTGTAAATGTAGCACAATGAAATCTTGATGTACAGGAAGTTTTAAAATGTGTGCTCTGTGATGACCTTGGCTGTTTATATGAGTGGTCAGCAAACTTTACAAACAACAAACAACTCACAATGGGCAATAGGCGAACGGCAGCAAGACCAATTAAACATGTACAGGGTGAACACTGCTTTATAAACAATTCAGTGAAATATTCATAAACTATTAATAAAGGGCTGAATGATATAATAATACTGCAGATACTGGAATCCTGTAATAAACTCCAGAGAAACTCAAGTATCTACTGAGCATTGAGAAGCAAATTGATATTTTAAGTCCAAGACCTTTCTTTCAAGGGTTAGGTGAAAGGCACTAACCTAAGTGAGTGCATACAACCCTGTACACATTGGAAACCTCCTCCTATAATTTTGTCAAACTCTCCCCATCTTAATATTTTCTAAGAAAGAACACTTCACAATGCTTTTGGCAAACTTTCCACAATTTCTCTTTTTTTCCTGTCTACTGAATCTTTGGGCATTTTACAACTTTAAAAGGCATTGCATAAGCATGAATTGATGTTGCTTTCTCCAATCTCATGATAAAAACAAACATGAAGTTAAAAAAAAAACATTTTTTATCATAATAATTTCAGGTCTTTAACAGAATACAATATCTTGAATTGTTGCAATGTGAGATACCGAACAAAAGTTGAGTTGCTTGAGGAAAGATTATAGATAAATGATAGCGTTCCTTTAGAAAGGATGAGAATATAAGAGCAAGATTGCAATGCTGAGTCTTTATAAGGCACTTGGTCAGACTACATTTGGAGTATTGTGAGCAATTTTGGGCCCCTTATCTAAGAAGGGATGTGCTGGCTTAAGAGAAAATCCAGAGGAGGTTAATGAGAGTGATTCTGGGAATGAAGGATTAATCTATTAAAAGTGTTTGATGGCTCTGGACCTGTACCCATTGGAGTTTAGAAGAATGGGGGAGGGGGAATCTCATTGAAACCTATCGAGTATTGAAAGGTCGATATAGAGTGAATGTGGTGAGGATGTTTCCTGTAGTGGGTGAGCCTAGGACCAGATGACACAGCCTCAGAATAGAGTTATGTCCATTTAGATCAGAAGCGAGAAGAAATTCCTTTGGCCAGAGTATAGTGAATATGAGGAATTCACT
The DNA here is from genome assembly GCF_030028105.1 of Mobula birostris. Lineage (NCBI taxonomy): Eukaryota > Metazoa > Chordata > Chondrichthyes > Myliobatiformes > Myliobatidae > Mobula > Mobula birostris. The sequence goes on from NC_092373.1 coordinate 158,243,453, forward strand.
GCCACAGATGACTGTGGAGGCCAGGACACTGGGTATATTTGAAGTGGAGCTGGATATGTTCTCGATTAGTAAAGGTAGAAGAATAGGGTTGAGAAGGAGAATAAATCAACTATGATGGAATGGCAGAGCAGACTCAATAAGCCAAATAGCCTAATCCTGTTCCTATGTCTTACGGTAGATCATCAAATCCTTAGTTAAAGAGGAGAGCGTATGTAGAATGACAGAGAAGAAGGTATCTCAGAGCCACCAATTCATTTAGAATGATCCAGTTGCTAGGTTTCCAAAATTAATGATAAATGAGGGTTCTGTGGCAGAAGATGACAACAGACATGGAGAAATCTAATGGAGAGATTGGAAAACAATATGTTTGACCATAAATTGCCCCTTAGCCATGAAATAATGTGGTCAGCAAACACGAGGATGATGAGAGCATGAGACTTGGTATGAATTAGGAAATGAGTGGCAACGTCTTTCAGGATTTGAAGTCTAGAGAGGTGGTGAAGAGTGGAATATCTTTGTTGACCCTGAACTTATAGATGATGTTAACCTAGAGGGGCATGTTGGAAGGAACCAAAAATGAGGAAAAGATTCTACAGTCAATCCTCAGTCACTAGACCAGGAAAGTTAAAAATGTAACCAGAAGAGAAATATTCTACACACCAGGACAATAACACAAAGTGCTAGAGAAGATATGTTTAGTCATATCGAAGGTTCCAGACATTTGGAAGAACAAACAGAGTCAAATTTGCAAAAAAAAAAATCTTAGTTATTTGATAAAGAGCTGATTTGGTACAAACACAAAAGCAGAAATCTGTGAAATAAGGAAAGGTGGGCATAAATTTCAAAGATAAAAGGTGTTTTAAGAAGTTTACAGAGAGAGGAAAGATGAAGATAATCCATGAAGATAAATTTGGGGGTGTAATGGCCTGCTTTAGTTTGAGGTAAGAGGATGATTTTGAGAGAAGACAGGTACTGTTAACAATATTGACAAATAATGATGACCAGAAAGCGATAGATACTCTGGAGATTACATTAGGTAGATCAGACGGGGTATGGGGTAATATGGGAGATAAAATAAATGTGAGTGTTTAGTCTGAGGAAATAAGCTTGATGTCCTGGAAGAAGAATGGGAAGTAAAAGAGTTAGTGGACCCAATTCCAGTGAAAATGAACCTTGTGATCACCTCCAGCTTGGATTTGGAGGTGGGTATGGAAGCAAGATTGGGTGTGGATTATGTTGACAATTTGCAGAGGTGAAACAAGCCATGTGAAGCGGTGGGATGGGAATCCATGGTATCTTTGTAGATCCTGGAATAGTGAGCATTTTCTTCTCCCAAGCAGAAGCAAGACATATGCTTCAGGTGGTAGAGGTGAAGGAGGCCAGTGAATTCAGGAGACGAGGACGCACAATGAATTGAAGCACTATGTCTGCAAAGAAAGAAATTATTTGATGCGGAGGCTGAGGAGGACAAGAAGTGACAATATCCTAGTGCAGGAGATGAAAGCAAATGAGGATTTTGAATGAGGTTGGGTGGGGGTGTTGAAAAAGAGGCTTTTTCAATGAGAAAGTACCAAAAGAGAATGTGACAAACCAAAATGTGATTTGCTAATGAAGGTCAGCATTTATAAGACTGATGGAAAGAATAGCCACACTGGAATTTGGTGTGTAGGTGACAACACTTGATGGCTAAGTTTTTATCTCAGGCTTGGTATCACTGCAATTATCCAGATTAGATTGCCGGGGCCATTTTAATAAGAGAGCATACAAACAGGAAAAATATGCAGAGAATCCAGTGTTAATTGATCTACAGGTCAGCACAAGGTACAGTGTTTTGGGTGGAAAAGGGATTGGAAAAATATCCATACTGGTACATATACAGGCCAGGTGGTGGTCTGGGGGCAGGTTGGGGAAGACAAATTGCAGCCAATACTTTGCAAATCAGAATTACTAGGAAAAGATCTTATAAACAAATGTATAATTAATTACCATATTAATCACCCACATATGAATTTTTTGATATGTTATTCTCCAAACATCGCTTACCAATTGACTACTGTTAGTTTGTTACTTTGAATCTATCCCCCTCTGCTGGATTTACTTTGAATATATCCCCCTCGGCTAGGAATATATATAGGCAATCAACACTGATGGGACTTTAATCCTGGCATGGAGCTGTAACAGCAGAGGGTCTGCTGCAGGAGTGTACTTTGGCGCTGTGGGGGGTTAATCCTGCGAACTGCATGCATCTCGCAATGCACCATGCTGATGTTACTGGCTCAAAAGGCAAGTCTTATTTTGTAAGTTATCACAAACAAAATTATGCTCTGCACCGGTTTATCGAGGAATCGGCCTCAAGGGTCTTTGTGACGGAGAATGAAAATTCCAGTAGACATTAACATGATAGGAATAAAGAGGGGAGGTCAGAGAGCACTTTCTCACCCAGAGAGGAATAAAATTATTGAGGAAGTTAGCAAGCAAGGCAGGTCACCAACATAGTCAGCATTAATGGGATGTCTTAAGAACCAGTCTAGCTTTGCTCCCTTCATGGCAGAGAAAAGGTACGTGCAGTATGTTTATAATATTCAGGTGAAGGACAATCGCCCTATGCAAAACTGGGCTGGGATTTCCAGCCTTTTTTTTGGTAAATAATGAAAGAGAATAAATTAAACTGAGAGTATGTTGCAATGAATTGCCACAGAGTTACCTCAGCTTTTTTTCTTAGATTTACATTAAAATTAGTTTCAGTGAAAGGGTTCACATGCATGCCTGACTCAAGTGGTGGGTCAATTGGCTCACTCAAGGGATTAACTGGTTTGGTCCAAGTGACTGATGTCACAGAGGACGATTTGGGATTGACTGCAGCACCAGGGTTCACACATGCAGAGCTGCCATTGGCTCCTGTGACAGGGTCCACATTTATGGAGTCGGAATTGCCACCAATAACTGGTCCTCAGGGGAAGGATTGAAAAGAGCTTTGGTGCCAGTACCCATGTACAGATTTTCTATTGGCTTCAGTGAGAGGGCCCATGGGGGATTAATGGGGATTGCCTCCAGTAACAGGTTCCAGTATCAGAACTTGAAATGGCACTAGCAACAGGACTAACAGAGCAATAATTAGGATCGGTTCCAATGATGGCATTGCCAATTCACACACGATCACTTAGCCAGGAACTGAAATAAGGGCCAGGAACTAAAATGTTCATACAGCTTCACAATATGTGTTTCACTCATACCAATAAATTGGTATATAGTGCCTATAAAAAGCATTTACACCCCTTGAAAGTTTTCATGTTTTATTGTTTTACAACAATGAATCATGATGGATTTAATTTGGCTTTTTTTGATACTGATCAACAGAAAAACACTCTTTTGTGTCAAAGTGAAAATAGATCTCTACAAAGTGGTCTAAATTAATTTCAAGTATAAGACACAAAATAATTGATTGTGTAAGTATTCACCTCCTTCAAGTCAGTATTTAGTAGATGGACCTTTGGCAGTAATTACGGGCTTGAATCTGTGTGGATAGGTCTCTATCAACTTTGCACATCTGGACACTGCAAATTTTCCCCATTCTTCTTTACAAAACTGCACAAGCTCTGTCAGATTGCATGGGGATCGTGAGTGAACATCCCTTTTCATGTCGAGCCACAAATTCTGATTGCTGTGCTATATTCTTTCCGTTTGTTGATGATTGACTTAACTGCGGTCCACGGGTATTCAGTGACTTGCTATTGGCTTCAGTGACAGGGCCCACGTGGGATTGGTGGGGATTTGTTGATGATTGACTTAACTGTGATCCATGGAATATCCAGTGACTTGGAAATTTTCTTGTACCCATCGCCTGACTTGTGCTTTTCAGTTACCTTTTTGCAGAGCTGCTCGGAGTGTATTGTTGTCTTCATGGTGTAGCTTTTGCCAGGATACTGGCACCCCAGCAGCTGGACCTTCCAGATACAGGTACATTTTTACTACAGTCAATTGAAATACCTTGACTGCACACAGGTCTCCTAAAACCAATCTCCATGTAACTGATTATGTGACTTTTAAAACCCAATGGCTGCACCAGTGATGATTTGGTGTGTGATATTAAGGGGTTGAATACTTAAGCAATCAATTATTTTATGTTTTATATTTGTAATTAATTTAGATCACTTTATAGAGATCTGCTTTCACTTTGAAATGAAAGAGTCTTTCTCTGCTGATTAGTGTTGAAAAGCCAGATTAAATCCACTGTGATCTAATGCTGTAAAACAATAAAACATGAAAACTTCCAGGGGGAATACTTTTTATAGGCACTGGAAGTTACATTGAGACATGAAGCCTGCTTTCTGAGTTCATTGTTTTATTTTTGGCCACTCACAAAAGGAATGATAGGTATGTCACCGTCAGATGTTATGAGTATCATCAGTAAACTAGTGTCTAGATTGTGGTCTTTTGCAGGCTGTCCATAAGCTATCTGAGGAGGGTACATCTTGCACTTAGCATACAAAGTTCAATGAATTGACTGCTAAAGACCTGTATTTGATTAGTTGTATTCATAACCTTTTGATTTCATTGAAAGTTCCTACAGACCACCCAGAAATATAGATGAATTGCCTATAACTTCACCAACTACAACAGAGCCAGTGCTGGAAGACACTAATCTAGTTTCAGATCCTATAGTTGTAACCTACGAATTTCTGGGAGCCGAGCCCTTAGTTTCTCGGGAAACAGAGTGACAGGGCTGAGGATGGGACAGTTGGTATACAAGTTGATGCAGTGCCTAATGAGACTGTGAGAGACTGATGATAGGGCAAAATCCTTGTCAGTTGAATGAGTTGAAGAGAAATCAAAAAGTTTGATGAATACAGCGCTGAAGGTGTTCTATTAGAACCCATGCAGTAATCAGAATAAAGTAGATGATCTTGTAGCGCAGCTGAGATTGGTAAGTATGATGTGGTGGGCATCACTGAGTAGTGGTTGAAAGAAGATCATAGTTGGGGACTTAACATCGAAGGATACACATTGTAGCAAAAGCACAGGCAAGTAGGCATAGTGTGTGAGGTGGCTCTGATGAAATCAAATCCTTAGAAAGAGGTGACATAGGATCAGAGGATGTAGAATTCTTCTTGGTGGAATTAAGAAATTACAAGAGTTATATACTATATAGGGAGTAATCATAATATGATAGAATTTACCCTGGAGTTTGAGAGGGAGAACATAAAGTTAGATGTATCAGTATTACAGTGGAGTAAAGGCAGTTACAGAATTAATGAGGGAAGAGCAGGCCAGGGATGATTAGAAAGAGATACCAGCAGGGATGATGGCAGAACAGCAATGGCTGGAGTTTCTAGAGGCAATTCAGAACGTGCAGGATAGATACATCTGGAAGATAAATAAATATTCCAAAGGGAGAATAAGGCAACCGTGGCTGACAAGGGAAGTAAAAGACAGCATAAAAGCAAACAAGTGTACGTATAATAGAGCAAAAATTATTGGGAAGTAAAAATATTGAGGAGCTTCTAAAAAACAACCGAAGGCAACTAAAAAACCATAGGAGATAAAAAACGAAATATAAAGGTAAATGAAGTAGTCCTAAGTTATTCTATCAGGGAACCAGAAAAAAAACAAGATGCTTTGTTTTGTGTTGTGAAGTTTAAAAGAGTGGTAATATTTGAAATTCCAATTAAGAAGCAGCTAAAAAATAATTGAGTGAGGCAAAATGCAAGGCAACCAGAGAATGGAGGAAATGATCCTTTGGAAAGTTTTAGACTTCTCGCCAAAGAAAGAGCCATCACAATGCCCATGCTAAGCTATCAGTACGGTTGGATCCCCTGCTGACCAAAATCAGATGACATAAACTGATATTAACCTGGCCTTTAGGCTTTGGTATTGACCTGCCAGATTCACCACTGAGCCTATCACACAAAATGAACGAGCTCAGCTGCTAAGGATCCAATCTAGCTTGTGGCAGAGACATTCAGGAAGAATACCTCCTGCACGACAGCTCCACAAAAAATCTCTGAAAGGAAGCTTGAGTCTTCTTTTTTGAGAGTTAATATGGAATTCTTAATTTATACATTTTATGCAAGTCATCATTCAGATATTATTTGATGACAAAAGATAGTGGGATAAGTTATTCAGAACTGCGTCTTATCTTCTGTCATTTGAATATGATCAAAAGGTGCTGAGATCAGATGTCGAGGTTATTATTGCTATTTTTCCAGTGCATTTGCTGACTTTCCACTAAGGTTGGATTGGAGGCAAGACCTGTCAAAGCTTCACTTAACACCGTTTTAACTAAAGTCACAAGTCATAGAAACAGACCCTTCACCCTGCCCTCCTCACTGATCATCAAGTACCCATTTTCACTAACCCTACACCAACTCTATTTGATTTTCCCCACCTTCCCATAAACCCACCCCAGATTCTGCCACTCACTTGAACACTGGAGTCATTTTACAGCACCCAATTAACCCACCAACCAAACCAGAAACCAACAGTCATGGAGATGGAAATTCTGCCGAGACAGCATCAGAGCTCAGGATCAAACCTGGGTCACAGCAAGCTCTGAGGGCAGCTAGTCCAAAGAACAAGAGAATACTGTTTCTGTCACTTCTGCATTTTGCAGATGTGCTCAATGGTGGAGCACTGTCACAGGAATGCAGCAACCATCATCAAGTTTGCCCACCATCCAGGCCTTTCTCTCTTCTCACTGCTACCATCAGGAAGGAGGTACAGGAGCCTCAGGAAACACACTATCAGGTTCAGGAACAGCTATTACCCCTCAATCTTGATTCTTGAAATGAGGGGGATAACTTCACTCAACTACATTAATAGCTTCCTTTAATATCTCAAAACAACAACTTGCCCCTTAGTTGAGTCCCAAGAACTACAACACACCATTGGTTTCTGTAATCTTTCTTCCCACATTAATACATGGAAGCTAGACATAATTCTGGTAAACCTGTTGGGAGTCTTTCCAATTGTGTTATAAATTGTGATATCCACACCAGTAAACAATGTGCAAAGGTGTGGTCTACATCAAATTTTCTAAAGCCGTAGCATCACTTATACCTCTTGGGTTTTTGTCCTTTGGTCAGTATTTTATCATTACTTTTAACTTTTTGCTCATCCATGACATTACAATGTGTATAGAAACCACAAGTACCTACAGGGGATCTCGGAGCAGCAGTGGGCCCCAGAGACGTGGCGTGCCAGCCCACCACTGTGTGGACACGGCCTGGCGCCCGTCAACCACTGTCCCAGCTATGGGCAAATAGCCCCACTGCCTTGTGGTAAGTCTGTTGAGACAAGGCTAAGGGAGCACACCCTGACAGAAAAGCAACGCGCTGGAGGCACGCAATAGGCGGGCCTTAACAGAAAAAGGACCCAGCCGCCTCTTGCAGCCAAGATGTCGACCGGTTGTCCTGGGATCACCCTTGCCACCGAGATTTATCTCATCATGGTGAAGATAGTGCTACTGGGGATGGTGCACCCCCTGCGGCACTTTAAAATCTTCCTTGCGCAGGTCTCCACCTCTGACTACGGTGAACAATACCTAGACCTTACATATGGTTGAAATCTGATGGCGATGGGGCATCAGGCAACGGGAGCAGGACTGGGAGCTCCTAGTCAGAACCCTGCACGGCAGCGACACAGGATATTTGGTCGCTAGCAGCTGGGACTGAGTGGCAGCTGTTTTCGGCAGACCCCTGTGCGACTGAGCAGCCCTATTTAGGGACCGCACTGCTCACACCAATTGGGGAAGGGCCTAGAAAAGGTGGCCTAAAAATTGTCCACTCAATCACTCACCTGGATAGGTTTGGGTTATTCCACTACTGCGGTCAAAATAAGAAACAATACAACCTAAAATTGGCAGCATGGAATGTAAGGACTCTCTTGGACTCGTACGGCATCTCTGACGGACCTCACTGGAGAACAGCCTTAATTGCTGCTGAGCTGAGGCGCTACAACATCGACATTGCTGCCCTGTTTGAGACAGGCTCCTGGATGAAGGCTCTTTAACAGAAGAAAGGATGGGTTACACCTTCTGCTGGAAAGGTATCCCCCCAGGTGGACAACATCTCCACGGAGTAGGCTTGGCCATCAAGAACATCTTTCTACCAAGTCTTACAGAAACACCTGTTGGCATTAGTGAAAGATTAATGACCATCTGTATCCCCCTGGCAAAGAAATGTTATGCCACGCACCTCAGTGCCTATGCACCAACTTTGCCATCTGAGGATGAGGCCAAGGAAAGCTTTTATCAGACATTGGATGAAGTTCTTTGCCGGATCCCTAAGAATAATAAGATCCTTTTGCTTGGGGACTTCAACGCTAGGGTGGGACAGAGCAACAGGATATGGAGTGGAGTGCTAGGTAGGCGTGGTATTGGCAAGGTGAATGCAAATGGCATGAGGCTACTTACTCTTTGCTCTGAACATAAACTTACCATAACCAACACCATCTTCCAGCAGTAGGCAAAATATGAGACCTCATGGATACACCCTCGCTCTAAACTTTGGCACATGATCGACTTCATCATTGAGAGACGTAGTGACATCAAGGATGTTCTCATCACCCGTGCCATGAGAGGTGCAGAGTGCTGGACTGACCACTGTATGATTGTAGCCAAGCTCCATATGAAAGTGCGTCCCCCCTTGCAGCTGCAAAAACCCAATAAAAAGCAGCTAAATTGCAACCGCCTGAGAAACACAGAAGTAAGAAGTGTGTTTCGACGCATCCTAGCTGAGAAACTAAGGGAGCTGGAACCTTGTCTGAGCTCAGAAAATACCATGGAACAACAGTGGACCTATATCAGCTCTGCACTTTATGAGGCAGCAGCCCAAACCTTCGGCCATAAGAGCAGGAACCACCAAGACTGGTTTCATGATAGCTCAGACACCATCCACAACTGGCACAAAGCACACCGGGTGACTCTAGACAACCCTGCATCCACCAGCATCAGGCAGCATTGGCAGGCAGCTTCGAGGAAAGTGCAAAAGGCAATACGGGCTTACAAAATGAGTGGTGGACTGAAAAGGCACATGAAATCCAGACCTTTGCCGATAATAATGACATGCATAATTTTTACAATGCTGTCAAAACCATCCACGGCCCAATAAATTGATGCGTTTCTCCCCTGAGAACAGCAGATGGTCTAACACTTCTGAAGAGTCAGAATACCATTCTGCTGAGGTGAGCTGAGCATTTTAACACCCTGCTTAATAAGGACTCTGACACAGACCCATCCATCCTGGACAAACTGCCTGAACTTCCTCCTATCCACGACCTCAGTCAACAATCAACCTTCCAGGAGGTTTTATCAACTGTCCATTCCCTTAAGAACAAGTCCCCTGGCACTGACAATATCCCTGCTGAGTTACTGAAGAATGGAGGGTACAGGTGTATGCGCACCCTCTACCAGTACATCACCAAGGCCTGGACTGATGAGAACATCCCACAGCAATGGAGAAATGCAAACATCGTTATCATTTATAAGAACAAGGGTGACGAGGCCATCTGCGGCAATAGTAGGGGCATATCACTCCTTTCTGTTGCTGGAAAGGTCCTGGCTAAGGTGATACTTCAGAGACTCATCAGCAACATCACCGAGTCACTGCTGCCTGAATTGCAGTGTGGTCTCAGGAAGAACAGGAGCACAATCGACATGATCTTCACAGCCCGGCAGCTTCAGGAAAAGTGCCAGGAGCAACATCAGGACCTGTTTATGGCCTTTGTCGACTTCTTCAAAGCATTCAACACTGTGCAGAGTGCTCTTATGGGATGTCCTCCTCAGGTTTGACTGTCCCAATAAATTTGTTAACATCCTCCGCCAGTTCCACGATGTGATGACTGCTCGGGTGACCAAAGGAGGACAAGAGTCCGAGCCCTTCCTTGTACGCACAGGGGTGAGGCAGGGGTGTGTACTAGTGCCTGTGCTCCTTAACATCTTCCTCTTGTGTGTTCCCAAGCTTCTCCACAACGAGACTGAAGACAGCAGCGGTGTGGCAGTGGACGTCAGATTAGATGGCAACCTCTTTGACATCAGGAGACTCCACGCAACCACCAAGCTCCGTAGAGAGCGGGTCCTGAAGCTACAGTATACAAGCGACTGTGCTCTTGTGACCCATACTCCAGAGGATCTTCAGACTGTCCTTGCAGTGGCGGTGAAAGCGTACAGCAGGATGGGGCTGACTGTCAATACCACCAAGACAGAAGTGGTTTGCCAATGGAGTACCAGTGTCCCACCCACTCTACCTGCCTTCACTGTTGGTGATGAAAAGCTGTCAGTAATGCCATCTTTCAAATACCTGGGGAGCATTCTGTCTGAGGATAGCGGCACTGACAGTGACATCCAGAGCCGCATTAAACAGGCATCAGCTGCCTTTGGGAGAGTTCAGCATGGAGTCTTTCAGAACAGGAGCCTTCGTCCCTCCACAAAGGTCGCCGTATACCAAACCGTCTGTGTCACCACCCTCCTTTATAACTGAGAAGCTTGGGTAACCTACAGCCGTCACATCAAGTCCTTGGAGCACTTCCACGTGAGCTACCTCCAGTGCATCCTGGGAATTACGTGGCGTGAGCGGGTGCCTCACACTGAAATACTTGTAAAGACCAACTGCAGAAGTATTGAGGCCATGATCACCCAGCGTCAGCTGCAGTGGTTGGGGCACGTGATAAGGATGCCCCCATGTCGGCTACCCCACAGAGTGTTATACAGCCAGCTACATCATGGTCGACGCTCAGCTGGAGGGCCGAAGAAGCGCTATAAGGATCAGATGAAGACTGCTTTAAGGAAGTGTAAGATCAGACCCGAGGACCTGGAGGATGTTGCTGCTGACCGTACCACTTGGCGATGGCTGTGTAGGGACAGGGTTTGTATTCTGGAGATGGAAAGAACAACCAGAAGACAGCAGAAGGGAGCCAGGAGAAATACAGCCATGGTTGCCACCACTACCACATATACATGTCCCACCTGCAATAGAGCTTGTGGGTCCAGGATAGGACTGTATAGTCATCAAAGATCTCACCGTTAAAGGAGTGGATGTCGTCATCGGATTTCGATGGACAACCGAAGAAGAAGAGAAGCCAAAGTCAAATTTAAGTGTATTATCTGATGCACAGGTACATGTACGTACAGATGCAATGAAAAACTTGCAGCAACATCATAGGCAAATATGATCACATAAGCATCATTCACAAGAATAAAACAGAAATATACATATAAAGTGTACATATATTTTACAAGAAAACACAATTAGAACAAAAGAAGGGTTGGTAAACTGGAGTGGTGATAAGTGTTTGGCCAGTTGGTTCAAGAACTAATGTTGAAAGGAAGTTGTTGTTCCTAAACCTGGTGGTGTGGGACTTCAGGTTTCTGCACCTCTTGCTCAATGGTAGCTGTGAAAAGATGATGGTATTGCCCGGATGATGGATGTTTTCTTCCTAGCAGTGCCACCGTAGCTGCTATCAATGGTGGGAAGGGATATAATGTGTAGGGCAGAGCTTATGACTAATTCAATTCTAATGGCCATTTTCAAGAAACATCGAATGAGTAATGAGTCAGAAAAACATGATTGACTTTCATTATAACATCACATTGTAAATAGTTTGTGTCAATGGATTGAACCGATAAGAATAGGCTAATCAATTGCTATCATTGCAAAGCAATTGCTTTTTATATAATAATACTACTATTGTTGAACAAATAATAAATACTGGTCAAGTTAATTGCCATCAAACATCAGAGGCAGGACCTTCAATGATTGTAGTTTCTTCCCATATCACAATGTCATCACACCCACACACTCCTCCCTCAGGTCCCAATGCCCCACTATCCTCCCCTGTTCTACCCACTTCCATCCCCGTATTCAATCCTTCATTTTTCCATCATTTTCAGCCCCAATCACCTCTCAGCTTCCCTATCACTTGCAGCTATCACGTCCCAGCTTCTTTTCCCACATCTTTCCTCCCCTATCTGCCTATCACCCCTCCTCACATGGATACGCCTATCACCTACTAGGTCCTGCACCGCCACCTCCTTGCACCTTTTTAAATGAGCTATCTCCCTTCTATTTCTCAGTCCAGATTGATGGCCTCGACCCAGAAAGTCAATTATTCGTTTTCTTCCACAGATGATGCCTGACCTGTTGAGTTCCTTCAGTTTTATGTGATCTATTTTTGAGAAGTTTTGCATTTTCTAAAAGGTTTCTGCATTGCTCACATCAAAAGTACAATCACCCAAAAGTTTAAAACACATGAAAGAAGTAATATAAATTACACCAATTTTTCATTACCATCTTGTATAAGCAAATTTATTCCAACCTGCGTACTGTCCATCTTTTCAGGTAAGCATAGATCTTTATGACATCAAACATCTCATTCTGATTCTTAAAAGCAATTGTGTTGAGTCTGTCATTCCCCTGCATTTTGCACCATAAATCACAGTATCAGCATAAAGAGATGGATTTGTTTTGTTAAAAGTCTTGACATGAAGTGGATATGTCCTGCTTCCAAGCAATAAATCATATTAACTGGAATGGGTTTGTGTTGTTTTTTTTGTAGGTAAGCAATAATATTTAGATCTATATCTTATTAAAAAAAATAAGAGCATGCTAACCCACATATTATTAGGGTTTAATTTGTTGTAGATCAGATTACGACTCCACTGTCGTAAGCCAAATCACAGCTGGTGACAAATCAGCATAGAGGAGGGAGATTGAATATCTGACTGAGTGGTGCCACAGCAACAACCTCTTACTCACTGTCAGCAAGACCAAGGAGCTGATTATTGACTTCGGGAAGAGCAAACTAGTGCCAGTCCTGATCAGGGGATCAGAGGTGGAGAGAGTCAGCAACTTGAAAAAAATGCCACCTGAATTGTTGAGTTCCTCCAACATTCTGAGTCCACCACCTGGTGCTGGCCTTGTTTCTAGACTAAAGTTTTGGAGGATTACTTTTCTGATGTATATTTGTGGCAGTGGAATTCTTTGGCATTTTGGATGCCACTTCCATTGAAGTTACGGTCCTGCAAGCCAGATCCAGTGAAAGGCTCTTGTCCCTAACTGATTTGACTGAGTCCTTTTATTATTCAAACCACATGCCAATCTGTTTCCCAGCATGCCATCTAAAATCCTTCCAAATTACAGAGATTTCTGATGCAAAAATTACTCATTATTCCTTGCATTGTCTGGCTGTAAGTGCCAAATGTATGGCTTTCTGCTGGCTCAAAGCCATTGTGTATTAAAGTCTTGCTCCAGCTTCTCTATCACTTCTGTAAACAGTTCATGTTTACCTTTTATTGGGAGCTATTATGTTGGTGAGTGTGCAATATGCTTTAGAAATAATACCTGCAGGTAAAATCAGATTTTTTTGCTCTCTTACATTCTCAACATGATCTTCCACCTCAAAAATATTGTTGGGTATGAAAATATTAGTTCCATCCTTTCTGTGTAAGCTATGAGCGATTCACAAGCATTGTTGTATCCTGATATGCTACATTTTTAAGCCTAGTTGTACTTGTATCTGAATTTCAGTCCCAGTCTCTTCCCTGTCAGTACTGCCTTTCTTTCATTTGAAGACTGATTGCTGCTGCTTGTCCCTGTCTTCTCTTTCTATTACCCGTCTTTTATCTAACTTGCTAGTCCTTGTGCAAATTCAACAACTCACAATAAACCTTCGGAGACCAATCGCTGAGGCAACCTGAGCACTATTTATTTAGGGTGCATGAAGCAGACAATTGATAAATGCTCCAGAGACATTGTGAAGTTTTTTTTCAAATGATCACTCTTCACGTTCTTGCTAATTCACAACAACGTACACAATTATTCTCATCGCTAGACACAGTGGATTTGTAAATGGAATCCAAACCATGGTGGGGATGCTGGACAGGTATATATTAAAATAATATCATTACATTCTAAATTAAATAATTTATTTAAATAACTACATCAAATACATCACAATAAGTATATTGTCTTGCTACCACCACTTCACCAAACTGTTAAACTATATTTCCCTTAGAAATATATTTGTACTTTTATTTCCATGCTTTCCCTTTTTTGCCTTCTTGGCACTTGTTTTGTCTCTCCGCATCTTATGTTCAAATACTGAAAGTTTCGTAGTATGAATTGACTATTTTACACTCTGATGATACCCTTGCTATTAATTCAATACATTTTACAGCGATATACTCCTCAATATGGATGTCATCTAATATAAATGACATAGAGAGTAATATTCAATTAAGAATGAAAAAAGACATTTTTATTTCCAATCTATTCAATAATCTATATTTCAAAGGAACTGCCTTAAACTCAAACTCAAAGATTTGATTTTAACTACAACCTTAACTGGTGACATAACAGTTTCAAGTGTATATAGCTAGGTTACATATGTTAGCAAATACCCTAACTTAATAATCAGCATGAAATATCAGTGCAGATCTGACAGACTAGTTAAAAATGCCATAAATATGGCTGAAGTGGGAGCTTAACAGTAGACTAATAGGGAAAATTATTTGAAATTGTGACTGAAAAACGTTATTGAGTCACGGCAGGAAAAGTTTTCATCTGAACCTAAATCTTGATTTACAACAAGCAAAATTCTTGCTGCTGGCATATAGTGCCAAAAAGAAGAGAACATTGTCAATGTTTTTCAAGAAAGCTGTTTGTCATTTTAAGTTCAAGTGATACAAGTCTTCGAAATATTTCAGTATGGTGCACTTGGTAGCATGTCCAAGGATCCAAGAGCTAATCTAGGATATTGACTTAAAATAAGTCTGAATGTCAGCTCAATAGCAAGGAAGTTCTATATTGTTTGAAGATCAGAAGGCAAACTGGAGATTTCTTGTTGCTCACTGTGATGACATTGGTGTGAAATTTCACATTATCTTGTCATCATTCTGACTAAATTCAGTTAGAACAAATTAACATCTCATTGGCACTTTGCCGTTTGTTGGATAGTTAGAAAGAGAAATACATAGAAATTCCGTCATTGAGCACAAGATTTGATAATGGAATTGCCAATCTTTGTTCCAGTTACATCAAGGTGGCCAGACCTGTTAAATGGCATTCAACACATATTTTGACATAATTTGCACAAATTTTCACTTTAAATCACTCACATCATATCAAAAGTTGAATCTGCTTCTGATCCTATCTAAATGGCATTGTCGGAAATTATGCCTTCCCTCTCACTTCCAACACTTGTTTTTATTATTCTGGATTTACATCTCTACTTTTTGAGCTCATGTTCTGAAGATTTGGGGTAAATGCAATAAAGTCTAAGCTATAATGGACAGTGTCTGCAGTTATCAATATTTGTAACTGCCTAGACTAGAAAACCCAACGCTTTTGAGCAAGGATTGCTTCAGAAGGCTAAGATTTAATTGGAACAATTTATTCAAAACTCATAAGAATTTTAAAATATTGCATTTGGAAGTATTGTGCTGCAGGTGTGATGAATGTTAAGGGACATGTGTATAAAGATTAAATAATGGGGAACAAATGTACCAAACCTGCTGTCATAACAGTCTACCGTCAAATCATATCAATTAATGTGAAAATCTCACCAAACTGGAGAAAAAAAATGTCTCAGTGAAAACAACTCTTAGCTAGTAGGCAGCTCTAAAAGAAGTGACACCTAAGGCAGGTAGGACAGTCAGACTGTGCAGCAGTTACAAAGTAGCTGTGAATATCGATCTTCAAGGTGAAATGCCACAGCTGACTCTTGTATAGATTACATCACAATATTTCTGACACAGGAAACAAAAGCACCATTTCACACTGCAACTCATAGTCAACTTTCTGGTAACCAGCACAAAGATAGCACATGTGGATCAGCAAGACCTGCTCCTGAAGTGAGTTTCTGACTCTGATACTCTGAAAGGATTTGTTATCACTGCTTTTTTATATGGCTTGGAACCAGTTGTTTTGTGGCAGCAATACATTGCAAAGGCGTCCAATTGCAAAAAATTACAAAAAGTGCAAATAAATGGAATAATGAGGTAGTGTTCATGGACCATTCAGAAATCTGATGCCGGATGGTGGAGTGGGGAAGAAGCTGTTTTTGAGTCATTGAGTATGGGTCTTTAGGCTCCTGTACTTTCTTCCTCATGGAAGTAATGCAAAGAGGGCATGTCCTGGATGGCGAGGGTTGTTAATGATGGATGCCACTTTCATGAGTCTCCACAACTTGCAGATGTACAGTTCACATGAATGAGTGTTGTATATTGGCCATACACTAACCAGAAGATTCAGGATGACATTGGCTCAACAAGTGGATTGCAGTCTCAGAGATCCAGAATTTAGGGTTCACTTTGTGTGGAGTTTATACATTATTCCCATGGATGCTCCCAAAGTGTGTCGTTAAGGTAAATTACTTTTGAAAATTATCATTTAATGTAGGTAAGTGACGAAGGGATTTGAGTGTCCTTGAAGGTCATGTGAGAGAGACTATTTGGGAGTGTCCAATGAGAATGATGAGATTTGTCTGTTGGGAGCTGGCATGAACTTTATAGCCAATTGGATTCCTTCTATTACTGTAAAGTATGGAGTGTATTAATAATGCAGAGTGGCAGAATAATATCAAAGGTACCACCAGAATGATCCTGACCTTTCGAAAGAATTCATGCTGACTTCAAACACAATTAAGTTTAGTACAGCCTAGCTTAATAAGACACCAAAGAGGTTGCAGATATAACAGCAGTCGACAATGGAACCAAGAAAAATGATTCAGCCACTCCGAAAGATGAGGGCATAGAAGGTTATGGACCAAATGCAGGTAAATTGGAAAAGAATAGACACACTAAGTACAATGATCAACATTCATGTGGTGGACCAAAGGGCCTATTTCTGTTCTGTATGACTCTATAACATGATTGGTTCTCTGAGAATAAATTATTATTTGCAAAATTGGTGGGCAGAATTGAAAAAGCGTGTGCGAGCAAGGAGGCCTATAATCCTGACTCAGTTACACCAGTTCTGTCTGGAGGACTGGAACAAAATTCCAGCAACTTATTGTGAGAAGCTTGTGGAAGGCTACCCAAAATATTTGACCCAAGTTAAACAATTTAAAGGCGATGCTACCAAATACTAACAAAGTGTATGTAAATCCACTGGGAAAGTGATGAAAGAAATAAAAGCTGAAATAAATCATTCTCTCTACTATTATTCTGCCACTTCACATTCTTAAAATAAAGTAGTGATCCTAACTGACCTAAGGCAGGGAATGTTTTCTAGGATTAAATGCCAGGAATTGTGAAAAACTGAGTTTAGATGTATTTGGCTAAGGTGTATGTAAAGTTCTGACTTCAACTGTATGTCTATCAGAACAGGCTATAAATAAACTTAAGGAGGCAAGATTTTTTTAACTGGATTAGTAACAAATTTTACTACATATTTCTGATGACTACTCTGTGAACAGCTAAATGCTACAATGTAAAGGCATTGCAAATTGGAACAGATATATATTTGGAATAAAGCAATTGCAACTTGGTAAACAATTTTTAAGCAGAGCATTTAGACAGGGTGCCCTGTCAAGATTCAAGATCCAAGATCCAAGATTCAACATTGTCATTTCCTGCACACAAGTGTAAAGGAGAATGAAATAATTGTTACTCCTGATCTGATGCAGCACAAAAAAATCACAGAAGATAAAGAAAACAATAAATATAAATACATAATATAACTTGTATGCAGTCGATTGATTGTATATCCATAAAGTGATGCTAGACTGAACTTAAGGTGACTGACAGAAAATAATAAAGTAGTGGTGGAGTTAGTGGTTGAAGGTGTTGATCAGTCTTACTGCTAGGAAAAAGTAACTGTTTTTGAGTTTGATGGTCCCTGTCATGGATGCAACATAGCTTCCTCTCTGATGGAAGTGGGACAAACAGTCCATGCGCAGGGTAAGTGAGATCCTTCATGATGTTACTGGCCTTTACCAACACTTTCCTCTATGTGCTGTATGTCCTCGGTGGGCAGGCTGGTGCCAGTAATGCATTGGGCAGTGTTGACTACCTGTTGTAGAGCCTTCGTACTATGAGAGTCCCATATTCTTTTTGTGAATATCTTGGTTTCTTCCTTGTGACTTGAACAGAGTGTGGCATTTTAGATAAGAGAAAAGCATTCAAGTTTTCACCACATACCTCACCTAATACCAATGAACTTCAATCACTACACTTAGAATGTCCTCGTAAGTTTAGCCAAAGTCAAACAACAGGATATGGAGTGGAGCGCTAGGTAGGCATGGTATTGGCAAGGTGAATGCAAATGGCGTGAGGCTACTTACTCTTTGCTCTGAGCGTAACCTTACCATAACCAACACCATCTTCCAGCAGAAGGCAAAATATAAGACCTTATGGATACACCCTCGTTCTAAACATTGGTACATGATCGACCTCATCATTGTGAGACTTAGTGACATCAAGGATTTTCTCATCACCCATGCCATGAGAGGTGCAGAGTGCTGGACTGACCACCGTATGATTGTAGCCAAGCTCCATATGAAAGTGCGTCCCTCCTTGCAGCTGCAAAAACCCAATAAAAAGCAGCTAAATTGCAACTGCCTGAGAAACACAGAAGCAAGAAGTGAGTTTTGACACATCCTAGTTGAAAAAATAAGGGAGCTGGAACCTTGTCTGAGCTCAGAAAATACCATCGAACAACAGTGGACCTATATCAGCTCTGCGCTCTATCAGGCAGCAGCCCAATCCATCGGCCATAAGAGCAGGAACCACCAAGAGTGGTTTAACAATAACAGACACCATCCACAACTTGCTTAAGGACATGCACAAAGTACACCGAGAAACTTTAGACAAACCTTCATCCACCAGCATCAGACATAATATCAAAATATTTGGAATTAGTTTATTTCTTCATGCATGTGTTGTTGTGTCTTTAGTCAGTGGTGTTAGTGTATAACTTTTTAAAAAAAATGTGCCTATTGGAGACAGAGGTTAAGGGATTATCGTTTAGCATGCTGTCTGCCTATTAGATGGTTTTCGGTCTTTGGGGGGAGGGGGGGCGCTATTAGTTTAGGTTTTTTCGACTGGGCAGTCCTGAGAAGCTTTCCTGTCAATCGTGTTGTTTCTTTTCTCTCTGATCGAATCCATAATTTGTTCTTCCCTGCGGGTGTGGTCTATGCCAGCACACTAACTTATTTTATAAAATCTTAAACTAAAGCCTTATTCTGGATGTTAATAAAATTAATATAACCTCTTGGTACCTGAATGGCTTGAACCAACCTATTAAGCATAGAAAGATCTTTAAGAAATTAAAAACATTTCAAGCTGACATTATTTTTGCACGAGAGACCCATATCTGTAGGGAGGATGAAAACCGTTTTTTAAATTTTGGAGGGGCTCTCAGTTTCACTCTTCATCAGTACCTAAAATTGGAGGGGTATCTATTTTTATTAATTTTAAAATCCCTTTTGTATATCTTAATACTGTCACTGATTCAATTGGAAGATACTTAATTGTTACTGGTTTGTTATATGGTCAAAAGATGGCTTTGGTGTGTGTGTGTATGCACCTAATATAGATAGCCCTGAATTTTTTAAGAAGTTATTTTCTGCATTGCTGAATTTAAATGATTATAAGTTGATTATGGGCGGTGACTTTAACTGTTGTCTCAATCCTTCGATTGATAGACCATCAACCAATCCTTGGCTTTCTAGTAAGGCTGCGACCTGTATTAATTCTTTTTTACTAGAATACGGCCTGGTCGATATTTGGAGATTTCTCCATCCTAAAGATAAGGATTTTTCTTTTTTTTCACATGTACATCATAATTATTCAAAAATTGATTTTTTTTTTGCTGGATTCGCAACTGGTGCCTTTTGTTGCTGACTGTGCGTATAACGCTATTGCGTTGTCGGATCATGTGCCCACGAAACTAATAGTGAAGTTCCCTGATAATGGACAATAGACAATAGTGCAGGAGTAGGCCATTCAGCCTTTTGAGCCAGCACCGCCTTTCACTGTGATCATGGCTAATCATCCACAATTAGTACCCTGTTCTTGCCTTCTCCCCATATCCCTTGACTCCATTATCTTTAAGAGCTCTATCTAACTCTTTCTTGAAAGAATCCAGAGAATTGGCCTCCCCTGCCTTCTGAGGCAGAGCATTCCACAGATCCACAACCCTCTGTGTGACAAAGTTTTTCCTCAACTCTGTTCTAAATGGTCTACCCCTTATTCTTAAACTGTGGCCTCTGGTTCTGGATTCCCCCAACATCGGGAACGTTTCCTGCTTCTAGCGTGTCCAATACCTTAATAATCTTATTTATTTCAATCAGATCCCCTCTCATCCTTCTAAATTCCAGAGTATACAAGCCCAGTTGCTCCAATCTTTCAACATATGACATTCCCGCCATCCCTGGAATTAACCCAGTGAACCTACGCTGCACTCCCTCCATAGCAAGAATATCCTTCCTCAAATTTGGAGACCAAAACTGCACACAATACTCCAGGTGGGGTCTCACCAGGGCCTTGAACAACTGCAGAAGGACCTCTTTGCTCCTATACTCAACTCCCCTTGTTATGAAGGCCAACATGCCATTAACTTTCTAATATAATATATGGAATGCATCTCAGTGGAGATTTAATGCTACACTGTTGCATGATTCATCATTTGTAAGTTCTATTAAAGAGCAAATTTCTTTATCTTTTGAATTAAATACAACTGAGGGTATGTCAAATTTGGTTATTTGGGATGCGATAAAATCTTTTCTTAGGGGACAGATAATGTCATATTCAGTAGCTTTAAGAAGGAAAACTAAAGCGGAACTTTTAGTGATTACTAACAGGATTAAAGAAATAGATAAAGTTTATTTAGTAACACCTAGTGTTACTAAAGGAAATTTAGTACATAAGGAAAGGTTGGAACTTCAAACACAGTATGATCTGCTTTTGACTTTTCCCATTGAGCAGCAACTTTTGAAATCTAAAAGTCAATTTTATATACATGGGGATAAGTCAGGTAAATTGTTGGCCGGTCAACTTAAAGCATCTATGGCTAGAAGGCAGATTTTGAAAATACGAAGAACTGATAAGAACTGAAACGTCAGATTGTCAGGAAATTAATAAGGTATTTCTGTATTTTTACTCTAAACTTTATAGATCTGATTTTCCAGACAATACTACTTCTATGAATAGATTCTTGCAAAGGTTGAATATACCCAAAATTTCTATTCAAGATATGAATACATTAGATGTGCCTATTAAATGAGAGGAAATAGCAAGGGCTATTATCCTCTTTTCAATCAGGTAAAGTTCTGGGACCGGATGGATTTTCAGTAGAATTTTTTAAGACTTTTACTGAAATGATTGTACCTCATTTATGCCAAATTTTCACTGATTCTATATCCTCTGGGACCCTTCTGAAAACTTTCTATGAGGCATCAATTTCATTAATTCCCAAAAAAGAAAAAGATTTATTCGAATGTGCCTCTTATAGACCAATTTCCTTATTAAATATGGATTCTAAAATTCTTTCTAAGATTTTGGTGAACAGGCTTGAGAATATTTTACCTAAGGTTATTTCTAAGGGTCAAACTAGATTTATTAAGAATAGATACTCAAATTTTAATATTCGGAGATTATTGAACATTATTCATTCCTCTCCATCTAAAGAATCCGAATGTATTATTTCCCTTGATGCAGAGAAAGCCTTTGATAGGGTAGAGTGGTCTTGTTTATTTGAAGTTTCAGAAAGATTTAATTTTGGTCCAGGTTTTATTTCCTGGATTAAGCTGATCTATCAAGCTCCTTTAGCGGCAGTTATAAGTAACAATCAAAAACCTCCTCATTTTAGACTATACAGAGGTACCCGGCAGGGTTGTCCTCTTAGATCGCTGTTATTCAACCTGGCTTTAGAACATCTTGTTATTGCCCTTCAGGACTCCAACAATATTCAAGGTATTAAGAGAGGAGATAAAGTGCATAAGGTTTTGTTGTATGCAGATGACTTGTTAGTTTATATTGCAGATCCTAAGAAATCTATTCCTTCTATGTTATCTATATTTTCTGAATTTAGTATCTTTTCTGTATATAAATTAAGTTTGCACAAAAGTGAGATATTTCCTATTAATAACCGCTTGGATCAATACTATCAAATACCTTTTAGCATTACTAAAAATAACTTTACTTATCTTGGTATTAAAATTACCAAAGATTTTAAGGACCTGTATAAATATAACTTTCTTCCATTAATTGAATACACGCAACAAATACTTTCTAAATGGTCTCCTTGACATTATCATTAATTGGTTGAATTAATGCTGTTAAAATGATAGTGCTACCGAAGTTCTTATATGTATTTCAAGCAATCCCTTCCTTTGTTCCTAAATGGTTTTTTGATAGAATAGACTAAAATTTTACCTTATATTTGGAATAATAAAAATCCTATATTGAGTAAACCTCTATTGCAGAAATTAAAAAAGCATGGTGGTATAGCTTTGCCAAATTTTAGAATGTATTACTGGGCAATTAATATTTGATATATTTTGTTTTGGATTCATTATTCAGACATACATGACTGTCCTTTATGGGTGGATTTGGAGAAAAACTTGGTGAAGGGTCATTCTTTGGCCTCTTTACTGGGAGCTTCTCTTCCTTTTTTGCTTTCTAAGATTGGTAGTCGAGACCTCAATCCATTATTAAACATACATTAAGAATTTGGTTTCAGTTTCATAGATTCTTTGAGTTTAATAACTTTGTTCTTTCTAGTAAAATCCATCTTAATTAATATTTTAAACCATCAATTTCTGATCAGACCTTTTTAATTTGGAAAACCAAAGGAATAATAACTTTTTTAGATATGTTTATGGGGGATTGTTTAATGTCTTTCACTCAGTTAGTGGACAAATATGACTTATCTAATGCACACTTTCTTAGATATTTACAAATTAGGAATTTTTTTACCTAGTTTACTTTCAAATTTTCCCTCTGCTTATCCACCCAATATGATAGATACTATTTTTCAGGTTAAACCATTTCAAAAAGGACTGATAGCTATAATTTATAAATGGTTATTGAATTTATGAAAGGTATCTAAAAATAAAATTAAAGGTGCATGGGAATTAGAATTTCAAGAGTCACTTTCAGATAATCAATGGGATAAAATTTTTCATTTGGTAAATACCTCATCTATTTGTGCTCGTCATTTCTTGATACAGTTCAAGGTAGTACATCGGACACATATGTCAAAGGATAAATTAGCCCGTATTTTTCCCAATATTAATCCTATTTGCGGCAGATGTAATATTGAGGTGGCTACTTCAACTTATATATTTTAGTCTTGATTCAAGATTGATGATTTTTGGAAAGATGTCTTTAAATCTTTATCAAAAGTTTTGAATTTAGACCTACAACCAAATTTATTTACAGCAATTTTTGGGATCATTCCACTAGAAGCAGGATATGTTCCTGTTTCCGCTCAACGGATGATAGTTTTTACAACCTTATTGGCTAGGAGAGCCATTTTGCTTAAACGGAAGGACTCTAATCCACCTACTATTTTTTATTGCCTTTCCTCCATTATGTCCTGGCTAAGTTTAGAGAAAATAAGAAGTCGGACATTTGATACATCCTTTAAATTTGAAGAAACCTGGCGACCTTTTATTCAATATTTTTATATGGTTTGATTTATTGCTCTTCCAGTTACTTTCTCGAAACTTTGGATTTGATCAGAAAGTTTTTCTTTTTTCTTGCTTTTACTCTCAATGTGGGCTGCCCAGACCCCCTTTTTTCATTTTTTTATTTTTTGTTTTTGTTTATAGAGAATAATGGGGTTTTTTTAATATATATAAAAATTATAAATGTTTCTTTATCTTTTTTTTATGAAATGATGAGGAGAGTTGATTATCTTATTTTTTATTATATACTATTAGATTAATACTATGTATGATCTTGATGTTTATTTTACCTTTTATATGTATTGTTATCAATATAGACATCTGAGATAATCTTCCTCTTGTTTTTATATATGTACTTTTTAAAAATTAATAAAAAGATTAATAAAGAAAGAAAGAACCTACATCCATCACATCAAGTCCTTGGAGTGCTTCCACATAAGCTGCCTCCAGCGCATCCTGGGAATTACCTGGCGTGAGTGGGTGCCTCACACTGAAATAATTGTGAAGACCAACTGCAGAAGTATTGAGGCCATGATCACCCAGAGTCAGCTGCAGTGGCTGGGCCACGTGATAAGAATGTCCCCATGTTGGCTACCCCGCAGAGTGCTATACGGCCAGCTATATCATGGTCAACACTCATGAAGAATGCTTTAAGGAAGTGCAAGATCAGACCTGAGGACCTGGAGGACGTTGCTACTGACCGTACCACTTGGTGACAGCTGTGTAGGGACAGGGTTCATATTCTGGAGATGGAAAGAACGATCAGAAGACAGCAGAAGGGAGCCAGGAGAAATGCAGCCATGGTTGCCACCATTACTACATATACATGTCCCACATGCAAAAGAGCTTGTGGGTCTAGGATAGGACTGTATAGTCGTCAAAGATCTCATCGTTAAAGGAGTGGACGTCGTCATCGGATTTCGATGGACAACTGAAGACAAAGAGAAACCACAAGTCTCTTTGTATCTCTCCATTTGTATTGTTTCTCATTGAGAATGCACTCTGGTCAATCTTCTTTAGGTTGAAAGTAGATAACTTCACATTTCCTAGTGAGGAAATCCATTTGCCAATCATTGTGTACTGTCATCTAATCTCCTTCTATCTTTGTACAGTCATACAAAGTTGTTATAATACTACTTATCCTTCTGTCAAATGTAAACATAGAGAAACTTCTATACCATTACATACAGCAAGATATTGAGGTGCTGCTGAAAATAGATCCTTGCAAAATCCCACCAGGCACATCTTGCTAATCTGAGTTCCTGTCTGTTCCCTGCCTAGGTTAATCAATGAAATGGAATCAGTCTTTGATTCCATAAGCTGCAACTTCTACAGCGTATTGCAAGGAACCTTAACAAATGCTTCTGTAAGTCTAGACTAGCGATGTCTATTCTTCTAGTTGCCATTATTGCCAGTTCTTCAAAAACAAAACACTTGAAAAAAATAGTTGTTTCTTTCTCCAGAAATGCTAGTTTTTCTTAAATGTGGAAATAGAACCCACATCCACTGGCAGCTCGTTCCACACTCTCATCACCCCCTCTGAGTGAAGAAGTTCCCCCTCATTTTCCTTTTAAACTTTTCATCTTTCACCATTAACTCATGGCCTCTAGTTCTAGTCTCACCCAAGCTCAGTAGAAAAAGGGTGCTTATCATATACCAAAAGGCTGCTTGACCTACCTATCATTTCCTGGTTTACTCTTTTGGTCTTTCTTAAACAATAGAACAGTATTAGCTATGCTCCAATCCTCTGGCACCACACCTGCGGCTAAAGAAGTTTTAAATATCTCTGCTAGGGCTCCTGCAGTTTCTGCACTAGCCTCTCACAGGGTCCAAGGGAATACCTTGTTATCCACCCGAATTTTCCTCAGAACAGCTATCCCCTCCTCCTCGGATGTATACGGTACATGACCTCACTTCTGTTTTGCCTCACTTCCATAGACCCTGTGTTCGTCTCCTGAGTAAATGCAAATTGCAAAAACCTATTTAAGATCATCCTAATCTCTTTTAGCTCCATGCATAGACTGCCACTCTGATCTTTCAGAGGACCAATTGTGTCCCTTGCTATTCTTTTGCTCTTAATATATCTGTTGGAGCCCTTAGGATTCTCATTCATCATGTCTGATCGAGCAAGCTCATTTCTTCTTTTAGCCCCCCAGAGTTCCTTTGAATTTCTTTTACTCCTGAAGTACCTCATTTTGCTCCTTGCTGTCTACACCTGGTATGCATGTTCTTCTTTATCTTAACCAGGACCTCAGTATCGCTGGAAGATAAAGGCTCCCAAATCCTGTTATCCTTGTTTTTTTTTATTCTGATGGGAACATACAAACTCTATGCTCTCAAAATTTCACTTTTGAAGGCCTCCCACTTACCAAGTACACGTTCCCAGAAAACTATCTGTCCCAGTCTGCACTTGCCAGATCTTTGTGGATATCATCAAAATTGGCCTTTCTCCAATTCAGAATCTCAACTTGAGGACTACACCTATCCTTCTCCATAATTATCTTGGAACTAATGGCATTATGTTCACTAGATGCAAAGTGTTCTCCTACGCAAACATCTGTCACCTACCCTGTCTCATTCCCTCATAGGAAATCTAGTTGATCACACTCTGACTAGTTGGGACCTCTGTGTACTGATTAAGGAAATTTTCCTGAACACATTTGACAAAATCTCTCCCATGCAGTCCATTTACAGTATGAGAGCCCCAGTCAATATATAGAAAGTTAAAACCACTTACTATCATAACCTTATGTTTCTTGCAACAGTTGGCAATCTCTATATATTTGCTCCTTTAAATCCCACGGACTCTAAGATAATCCATTAATGTTATCATCCTTTTCTTATTCCTCCCTCAGTTCCACCCATATAGCCTCAGTAGACGAGCTCTCCAGCCTATCCTGTATCAGCATTGCGGTGACATTTTCCCTGGCTATTAATGCCTCACCTCCCCCTTTATCACATCTAGAGTCCTGGATCACTGAGCACCAGTTCCACCCTCCTGCAACCAAGTTTCTCTAATAGCTATAATGTCATAATTCCTTGTGCTGATCCATGCCTTAAGCTCACCTGCCATTCCTACAATACTCCTTGCATTGAAATATACAAAACTCAGGACATTAGTCCCACCATGCCCACCCAGCGTTTTGATTCTTACTATGCATATATGTTTAATAACACCTTATCCCACAACCACTCCACTATCTGCTTTGGCACCCTGATTCCCTTCCCACCTCAACTCCCACCACTCTCCACCCCCCACAGCACTAGCAAACGTTTCCAAAAGACCATAGGATATAGGAGCAAAATGAGGCCATTTGGCCCATTGTGTCCTCTCCAGCATTACACCATGGCTGATCCATCTTCCTTGCAGCCCCAATCTCTTCCCAAGAATATCAGTCCCCCACTGGTTCAGGTGCAAGCAGCTCCTTCTGTACAGGTCCCACCTTCCCTGGAAAGGAGCCCAATAATCCAAAAATCTGAAGCACTCCCTCCTACACTATCACACTAGCCATGTGTTAAACTGTATGATTTTCCTATTTCTGGCCTCACTAGCTCTTGGCACAGTGCTGAAGCCTTGCAAGGTTAATGTACTTTATCAACATACTGTACTATGAAAGAGGAAATCCCAGGGGGGAACAGTATCCCTCAGTGCTGCTCTTCACAGCTGCTGGAAGCTGTTTGCAATCCTGTCCTTGGGTGCTGCCTACACAGAGTTTGCATGTTCTTCCTGTTACTGCGTGGGTTTCAGTTCAATGTTTTCATCTCTTCCTGTAGATGCACAGATGGGTTAAATGAAGTTAACCTAGTTATTGTAAATTCTAAAAGAATCAGGGATATTAATAGGTAAGTGAGAAATGATGAATTGAAGAGCTACAGGGAGATAATGTAAGTGGAATTGGGTTGACTGATTGTTTTGTTAGCAGGTAGCATGGACTCAATGAGCCAAGTAATCTTCATGTGGGTGATGAGGGAAACAGGTATATTGCAGGTCCAGGTCAGGGTTACAGTAGGAAAGCGTAAGCATCACCTAGTAGGCCTTAAAGGTTGTGTCACTGTACAAAGGTGACATGACCCGTTGCTGGGGTAAGAGAAAAGAAGAAAGGAATGCACGAAAAGGTAAAGTTCTTTCACACAAATTGGATCTAGCCATGGCCCAGTATCAGTTCTGGATCTATGGGATAATCTTGCACAAGGAGGGAGAACTTTCATGTAGAGAAGGCTTCCACCTTTGAGGGAAGTCTGCTATGCATCACTGTGATGTACTCTTCTGCATATAATCACACTATATAAGGATGCCACAAAGAAAATCATGGGCCATGTGGATAAGGAAGGTATTGCATTACATATTGTTTATATTTATTGTTTATTGTTGTGATAGGCATACACACACACAGCAAATAAGTACTGCACTATGTAGCAGAATTTCTTGGGTGTACTATAGAACCTATATGTGGTTTAAGGCAAGCATGAGTTCATGATAAATTGCACTTGTTTAAAAGGGTCTTCTATCAAGATATCAACAGAATGAACACGGATTATTTATTTACTACACATTAGTGTACTTGCCTCTAATGTTCAAAGCCAAATATACAATTATGTGCAATTATTTAAGTTGTGCTAATATAAAAAAAATGGATTTTTTTATAAGACCAGAACATGAAGTGTGTTGTCCTTTGACCAAAAGACACAATTCATTACAGTTTTATATAGAATGTTTAGATTTTCAAGACAAAAACAAAGATTATGAGGTAAATTAATTTTTGTGGATTAGTATTAAGCCAGAAGCTGATTTATTGAAGGACAGGTTGTACTGATCATTGGTAAGCTCTAAGTTCTGATGAGCAGCTCTTTGTCTGCAAGAAGGCTCATCCATCTTCTTTTCCATCCCCTCAGGCCACGGCTGATTTTTAAACAACACTTCCAAACTTTAAGCCACTTTTCATGATATGTCACAGCTTGTTTTAAATTAAAACATCATCCCCAGTTTCCAGGTGTTTTATATACATTTCAAAGTGTCAGTATGAAAAGAGGATGGGTGGCTTGATAACCAGGGGCAAACATACACATGTTTGCTGTATAGAAAGCCTTCCAAAGGTACAGCAGCATTTAGATGATGAATGCAATGATTTACTGGCCAGGCCAGTGCACTGTGTAAGCTGATGAAAAACATGTTAACATACTGTCAGCAGTAACTTACCATGTCCAGAGAGGAGTTAGCTGAAATTATTCAATTTCTTCACCTCATTGAATAGAAATGAGGTACAGCTTATGCTGCTGATAAAGGTCGAGCCCAAAATTTACTTGCAATGCAGTTATAGTGTAACTGCTTTCCTGACATAATCACCCACTGAAAGGAACAGATCTGACCACACAGAAGGTTTGATGATCAAACAGCCATGTATGATTCAGATTGGTATGCACTTTGCTATGACAACAGAATAGACCTGATATCATGGTCAATTCAATTAAATACTTATGATTCACTTGTTTTGTGTGTGGGAGGATACCCTAAAAAATCAGAGGCAACTCAGGATGTACATTCATTTTAAAATTTTTTAAATTGCCATGTTCACTCATGCGATAATGATCTATGCAAAATGGAAATATATATGAGAAGTTGTACTTCTGAAATTCAGCTAAAGTCAATAGAGCCCAAATTTGGAAGCAGCGCCAAACACTTAATTCTAGCAATCAAAAACAAAATTCATCTTTAATAAGTAAAATGGCTTTCCGGCAGCATAGATTACTGGCTGGATGGCCCAAAATTCAATTCCATAGGGTGTTGCCCATCAGTCCGAACAACTTGTGTTTATAAACACCCACAGGATAAGTCATTCAGAACACAAATAGAATCACCCTGCAGTTACTTCTATAGATTTACAAGGATGTTGCCTGGATTGAAGGGCCTACCGTATGAGAATAGGTTGAGTGTACTTGGTCTTTTCCCCTTGGAGCGACGGAGGATGAGAGGTGACCTGATAGAGGCGTATAAGATGATGAGAGGCATTGATCGTGTGGATAGTCAGAGACTTTTCCCCAGGGCTGAAATGGCTAGCACGAGGGGGCATAGTTTTAAGGTGCTTGGAAATAGGTACCGAGGAGATGTCAAGGGTAAGATTTTCACACAGAGAGTGGTGGGTATGTGGAGTGCACTGCCAGCGGCGGTGGTGGAGGCGGATACAATAGAGTCTTTTAAGAGCCTCTTAGAAAGGTACATGGTACTTAGAAAAATAGAGGGCTATGTGATAGGGAAACCCTAGGCAGTCTCGAGAGTAGGTTAAATGGTCGGCACAACATTGTGGGCCAAAGGGGCTGTTATGTGCTGTAAATTTCTATGTTCAATGTTCCTTTGCCAATTGCCTGTTAATTCAAATGTAGGAGATCAATTACCTCACCCACCCTGGACATTTGCTCTTCTCCCCTCTCCCATCGGGCAGAAGATACAAGCTCCTACCCCACTGTTATCAGGTTTTGAATAGACTTCTTATATGAAGAGACTTCACAATCTGCCTTATTATGATTTTGCACTGCATCGTTTACCTGTTCTGTACTTTGTAAATCTTACAATTTATTGTGCATTGTCATCGTTTTACCTTCTACCCAATGCAATATGTAATGACTAAACTGGTATGAACAGTATGCAAGACAAGTATTTCACTGCATCTCCATACATTTGACAATAATTAACTAATTAACTAATTTCAATTTCAGTTCCAAAACTACACAATACCACCATGTTCCTTATGCTTATTTAGCTCTTTCTGGAATTAACTCCCTCTATCTCCATAATGATTAGTTTTGCAGGTTTACCACTTTTTAATTAGATAACGTCCCATGTAATGTCCATAGGGCTGCAACGTCTCTAGTCACATTACAATGAGTGCTGGCATTCCCCAGGGCTGTGTGCTCAGCCCGCTGCTGTTCACACTGCTGATGCATGACTGCGTCGCAGGATCCAGCTCAAACTGTGTCGTCAGGTTTGTGGATGACATAACAGTGGCTGGCCTCATCAACAACGATGATGAGGCAGAGTACAGGGAGGAAGTGGAGCAGCAGGTGGATTTGTGCGAGAAGAACAATCTAAGCCGGAATGTGGAGAAGACTGAAGAAATCATTGTGGACTTCAGAAAGGTGCAGACGAACCATTCCCCTCCGCAAATACATGGCTCCTCTGTAGATAGAGTTAAGTGCACCAAGTTCCTGGGAGTTCACGTCATGGTCCCTTAATATCACCTCCCTAAACAAGAAGGCACAGCAGCACCTCCACTTCCTAAGGAGATCGAGGCAAGCAAGGATCCCCCACCCCAATATTAACTGAATTTTATAGAAAAACACTGAGAGCTCTCTATCTGGTATGGGAGCAGCCAAGCTACTACAAAGGACTATGAGAACAGCTGAGAAGATCATAGGGGTCTCCCGACCATCCATCGGGGACATATCAGGGACACAGGGACCATAGTATTATTATGATGGGATTATGGGATCCCACCCATCCGTCCAGCATCCTCTTTGACTTCCTACCATCAGACAGAAGAATATGAAGCATAAAAACAAGAACAGTCAGGATGGGAGATAGTTTTTCCCCCTCAGGCCATTAGGCTTCTGAACTCTCTGTTGCATCACATTCGAAGTGTCACTGGTTAATTTGTCCTGTACCTTACGATATTTAATTTATACATTTTATTTACGTATAGTTCATCTGTGAATGTTACCTTAACTTTCATTAAGTTATTGTGTGCTATAATTGTGTTATGTGTACTACTGTGCTTTACACCCTGGTCTAGAGAAGCGTTGGCTCGTTTAACAGTACACATGCAGAGTATATATTTAAATGACAATACACTTGACTTCATGGGAACAAAAACAAAATACAACACATTTTGGGATTCTGGAATACAAGAGGGAAATGCTGGATTATCCAGAGTCTGGCAGGATCTATGAACAGAGAAACTGTGTCAGTTTTGAAGGTTGTTTTCAGGCATAAGAACATAAGAAATAGAAGCAGGAGTAGGCCATCTGGCCCATTGATCCTGCTCCAACATTCAACATGGCTGATTCGGCCATGAACTCATCTCCGCCTACCTGCCCTTTCCACATAACCCTCAATTCTCCTACTATACAAAAATATATCCAACCTTGTGATAGCATTCACAGCTTCATTGGACAGAGAATTCGACAGATTCACTACTCTTTGGGAAAAGCAGTTCCTCCTCACCTCTGTCCTAGATTTACTCCCCCCAATCTTGAAGCTATGTGCCCTAGTTCTAGTCTCACCTAACAACTTTCCTGCTGCCATCTTATCTTTCATAATTTTATACGTTTCTATAAGATCTCCTCTCATCCTTCTGAATTCCAGTGAGTAAAGTCCCAGGCGACTCAATCTCTCCTCATAGTCTAACCCCCTCAAAACTGGAATCAATCTGGTAAACCTCCTCTACACCACTTCCAAAGCCAGTATATCCTTCCTCAAGTAGAGAGACCAGAACTGCACGCAATTTTCCAGGTGCAGCCTCGCCAGTGCCCTATACAGTTGCAGCATAAGCTCCCTGCTCTTAAATTTAATCCCTCTAGCAAAGAAGGCCAACATTCCAGTTGCCTTCTTGATAGCCTGCTGCACCTGCAAGCTAACCTTTTGTAATTCATGCACAAGCACTCCCAAGGCTTTCTGTACAGCAGCATGCTGCAATCTTTTACCATTTAAATAATAATCTGGTCTTCCAATTTTCCTTCCAAAGTGGACGACCTCACATTTACAAACATTGTACTCCATCTGCTGGACCCTTGCCCACTCACTGTCCATATCCTCTGCACAATATGCTTTTCCACTCAATTTAGTGTCATCAGCAAACTTAAATACATTACACTCAGTCCCCTCTTTCAGATTGTTAATGTATATCGTGAGCATTTGTGGGTCCAGCAGCACATCACTCACCACTGATTGCCAACCAGGGAAACACCCATGTATCCCAATTTTCTGCTTTCTATTGGTTAACCAATTCTTTATCTGTGATAATACATCACCTCCAATTCTTATATCCTTATAGTCATAGTCATAGTCATACTTTATTGATCCTGGGGGAAACTGGATTTTCGTTACAGTTGCTCCATGAATAATAAATAGTAATAAAACCATAAATAGTTAAATAGTAATATGTAAATTATGCCAGGAAATAAGTCCAGCACCAGCCTATTGGCCCAGGGTGTCTGACCCTCCAAGGGACGAGTTATAAAGTTTGACGGCCACAGGCAGGAATGACTTCCTATGATGCTCTGTGTTGCATCTCGGTGGAATGAGTCTCTGGCTGAATGTACTCCCGTGCCCAACCAGTACATTATGTAGTGGATGGGAGACATTGTCCAAGATGGCATGCAACTTGGACAGCATCCTCTTTTCAGACACCACTGTCAGAGAGTCTAGTTCCATCCCCACAACATCACTGGCCTTACGAATGAGTTTGTTGATTCTGTTGTTGTCTGCTACCCTCAGCCTGCTGCCCCAGCACACAACAGCACACATGATAGCACTGGCCACCACAGACTTGTAGAACATCCTCAGCATCGTCCGGCAGATGTTAAAGGACCTCAACCTCTTCTTATGGATAAGTCTTTAACGTGGAAACTTACTGAACGCCTTCTAGAAATACAAGTCAATAACGTCCATCTGTTCCCCTCTACTCACCACGCTTGTATATCCTCAAGGAAATCCAGTAAGTTTGTCAAACAGGATATGCCTTTACTGAATCCATGATGCATCTGCCTGATGGATCCATTTCTTTCCAGATGCATCAGTAGTTCTTCTTTAATGATAGCTTCAAGCATTTTCCCAACCACAAATTTTAAAACAACTGCCTATAACTACCTGCATTTTTGCCTACATCCTTTTTAGAACAGTGGTGTGACATTCACCTTCTTCCAATCCACTGGAACCTGCCCAGAATCCAAAGAATTTTGATAAATTATCGCCAAAGCCTCAACTATAATCTCTGCCATTTCTTTCAGTACCCTGGGATGCATTCCATCAAGACCAGGGGACTTGTCTATCTTTAGGCCCACAAGTTTGCTCAGTATTACCTCTTTAGTGATTGCTATTGTATCAAGGTCGTCACCTCGCATTGCATTAATACCAATTCCCTTCGGCATGTTAGACGTGTCCTCCACCATGAAAACCGACACAAAATAGTCATTCAAAGCCGCAGTCATTTCCTCATTACCCAATATCAATTTGCCCTTCTTGATCTCCAAGAGACCTACGTTCACTTTGGCCACCCATTTCCACTTCTATAATTATAAAAAAAAAACTTTTACTCTCCATTTTTATATTTTGTGACAGTTTATTTTCATCATCTATCTTCACTTTCTTTACTTTAGCTTAGTGGTTCTTTGTTGCTATTTAAAGATTTCCCAATCTTCCAGTTTCCCACTTCTCTTGGCGACTTTGTGTGCATGAGCTTTTAGTTTGATGCCTTCTTTCATTTCCTTAGTTACCTAGGCTGGCTTTCCTCACCCTTACTGTCCTTGCTTTTAACTGGAATACACTTTTGTTGAGCAAAGTGAAAAATCTCTTTGGAAGTCTTCCACTGTTCCTCATCTGTCCCACATATAGGCTGTGTTCCCAGTGTACACTATCCAACGCCTTTCTCATCGTGTTGTAGTCTTCCTTGTTTAGACATAATACACTGGTTTTAGATCAAACTATTGCACCCTCCATTTGTATGAGAAACTCAATCATACTGTAATCACTCTTTCCAAGCAGATCCCTAACTACAAGATTGCTAATTTTACCTGTCTCATTGCACAGGGCCAGATTCAAGATAGTATGTTTTCTTGTACGTTCAGTGACATGCTGTTCAAGAAATCAATCATGTATGCATTCTATGAAGTGCTCCTCAAGACTACCCCATCCAACTTGATTCTCTCAATCTATATGCAAGTTAAAGTCCCCCGTGATAACTGCTGTTCCATTCTTACATGTCTCAGATATTTCTCAGTTAACTGCCTGTGCCACTGTAATGTTATTATTCAGTGGCGTATAGACAACTTCCACCAATGCTTTTTCCCTTTACTATTCCTAATCTCTACCCAGATGGATTCATGTTCTGCTCCTTAGATCTTATATTGTCTCTCACTAACACCCTGATCTCATCCTTAAATAAGAGTGTTACCCCACCCCCCCTTACCTTCCTGCCTATCATTCCATATTACTTGATATCCTTGGATATTTAATTTCCAGTCCTCTCCACCTTGTAACTATGTTTCTGTAATGGTCACTAAATCATACCTCTTTATATTGATTTGTGCCACAAGTTCACTGACCTTATTACAAATACTATGGACATTCAGATAAAGTACCCGTCCACTCATTGTGCTTTTAAAATCTAGTAATCGTTGTCTCTTATGCACTTGACTTTTCTGCACTCCGCCCTTACTTTTCTCTTTACCAACCTTTGCTTTTATTTTATCTTTATCCACACTTCTCTCTTTTACTTTATCCATATCCATATCCACTGGACTCTTTCACGGTGGCGTCTGAAAAGAGGATGCTGTCTTAGTTGCATGCCATCTTGGACAATGTCTCCCATCCACTACATAATGTGGGCACAGGAGTACATTTAGCCAGAGACTCATTCTACCGAGATGCAACACAGAGCATTTATAGGAAGTCATTCTTGCCTGTGGCCATCACACTTTACAACTCCTCCCTTGGAGGGTCAGACACCCTGAGCCAATAGACTGGTCCTGGACTTATTTCATAATTTATATATTACTATTTATCTATTTATGGTTTTATTACTATTTATTATTTATGGTGCAACTGTAATGAAAACCAATTTCCCCCGGGATCAATAAAGTATGACTATAACTATGACTATAACTATGATACTTCTCCAATCTGTTGAACCCACCCACCTGTTATTTAGCCCTGTCCATAACCCTAGTTATACAATTTGCCAGAATCCAGGTCCCATCATGGTTCAGATGGAGCCCGTCCCAATGGAACAGCACCATCCTTCCCCAATTCCACAATACTTACCAGTTTCAGCCAGTTTCCCAGGAATTCAAATCCACTTCCTCCACATCAATCCTTAAACCATACATTTAACCCTTTAATCTTAATCCTCTGCCAATTTGCATGTGGCTCAGGTAGTAATCCAGATATTACCACCTTTTGGGTTCTGCTTTTTAATTTAGTTCCTAGCTGCTCAAATTCCCTCAACAGAACTTCTTTCCTCATTCTACCCTTGTCGTGACATCCACATGGACCACGACAACTGGATTTTTCCCTCCCACTGCAAATTCCTCTGCAGGTCAGATAAGGTGATACAAATCTCTGCTTCAGTCAAACCATCTTTTTGTCACTTCTAGTGTATTTCTGGGATGAATATCTTTCCAAATTTGAGTTCGCTTAATAGTCTGATTCCCAGATCTAAACTTGTAATGCTTCAGCTCACTTCTTGCTCCTGTGTTTCCTAACCTACACTGGCACCCAGTTACACAAAGCTAAGGCTTTGTTTTCAAATCCCTCTATGGGCCACAACTTACAATTCTTTCAGCCCATCGGTGATCAGTTGTGACTGCAATCTACTAGTTCTGACCAGTTGATCATTATCAAGTTACACAGCTCCACCACTGGAGTAACAAATACTGTGGCCTGGCAACATGCATGTGTGGCAAAGGTGCTGTGGGTCAACACCCTGTATCAGACCACTCTTGTGTGCTCCACCATTGGTATTGGTGAACTCAAGTGTCTCTCTTCTGGAAAACTTCCTCAAATTATCCACTACATCTCTTTCTGTTTGAGATACTCCAAAAATCTACGTCTTTTATCAAATTTTGGTCATTATCTTGATAATACCTGATGTGGCTCAGTGCAGATTTACGCTAGACAATACTCCTGTGAAATCCCTTCTGATATTTAACTACAATACTGGCATTATTGTAGTTAAATTCTCACCATCTGGGACTTGCCCTCTTACCATCAAGGAGTCTGAAGATGCACACTCAATGATTCAGAATCAGGTTCTTCGCCTCCGTCATTAGATTTGTCAATGATCCATGAGCACTTGTTCATTACTCTGTAATTATTTTGTATAGTAAATTTACTTCTTTGCACTGTAACACTGCCACAAAACATCAAATATCATGTCATAAGGCAGCGATAATGGAACCGATCCTGATGATTTAAGTAACCGCATTCTGAAGCCAGTGATGTTGCAGAAGGTGCAATGTTCTCTCTAGATGCTGTTTGATTTCCATGAACAAATGATTGAAGCTATTTCTTAGCCTTACTTTCACCTCTTTTATGCGTCAATGCCCTATCAATAAAAATAATGGCAAAACATTTAACATTGTTTACCTAAAAACATAACTGATGTAAAAATTCACCGTAATGATGATTATAGCCTAAACAACTAAACTTGTATAATGGCGACCACCACTCTCCAAGGATTGACCACAAGAAAGACAAATTTCTTCATGCTGCTGTCTCACTATAACCGCGCTCCATTCATTATGGATCTTTTGTTTTAAAGATTCTAGATGGACCAAGTGCTACGTTTGAGAAAAGTGTCTGCTGACATACTGGACACACAAAAGACTGCATATGGTGTAATCTGGAGCTAAGCACTAATTATTAGAGTAGCTCAGAGGATCGGGCAGCATCAGTAGAGGGAAACTGGCAATCAGCATTTCTGATCCAGACCACTCATCTGGACTGATGACATAGTAATGGCGGCATGTTTGCTCCAGCAGTGAGCTATTCCACCCTCCATTATTGCCTACAGGGTGAGTGGAAAGATTCAAGTAAAGTCAAGTTTATCATCATATGCACAAATATGATAAAGTACAGATACAATGAAAAACTTGCTTGCAGCAGCATCATAGGCATGTGGGTAAATAGAATATAAATTAATTATATAGTTTCTACATCACCACCACTTGGTAACTTTGCCTACTCTGACAATTTATTGGTCTGTTAGGATTTGGTGAATTTGAGGATATCTGTCTCAGACGTTCATGATTTCAACTCAAACTAATCCTGCATTACTATTTGCTGACTTTGTATCTCAACTTAACACTGAAGTGCGATATAGAGGTTGTAGACAGTTGTGTAGAAGTGTGTACTCCATAATTTACTGTGTAGGATCCAACTTGATGAACAACACAAA
The DNA here is from genome assembly GCF_030028105.1 of Mobula birostris. Classification (NCBI taxonomy): domain Eukaryota; kingdom Metazoa; phylum Chordata; class Chondrichthyes; order Myliobatiformes; family Myliobatidae; genus Mobula; species Mobula birostris. The sequence continues at coordinate 158,281,243 of NC_092373.1, forward strand.
CTTGCCCATTTTCCCTTTTGGTCTGTTCTTTTGTAACATTGTAGATAGATAGACAGATAGATACTTTATTGATTGCAAAGGAAATTACATTGTCACAGTTACGTTACAAGTGCACAAATAAGATTAGAAGAGAAGTAGAAAGAATAAAAAATAAATTACCTCAAACAGTTTAAAAGGAGGGGGCCATCACTTCCCTGGCTACAGGATGACTCATTATAGGGCCTAATAGCCGAGGGTAATAATGACCTCATATATCGCTCTTTGGAGCAGCGCAGTTGTCTCAGTCTATTACTAAAAGTGCTCCTCTGTACAGATAAGGTGGCATACAGAGGGTGAGAAACATTGTCCAGAATTGCCAGGATTTTGCATAGGGTCCTTTGTTCTACCACAGCTTCCGGTGTGTCCAGTTTGACTGCTACAACAGACCCAGCCATTCTAATCAGTTTATTAAGCCTGTTGGTATCACCCATGTTGATGCCATTGCCCCAGCACACCACCGCATAGAAGATTATAACCTGGAATATTGAGTACTTCCTCCTGGACACACTGTGACCACTTTGATTTTCACTTTCCCTGATACTATCTCACATTTCCTTTTGTAATCTGAAAGCTTCAATATGAAGGCCAAATGTTCAGAGGAAAATTTAAAATGAGCAAGATGCTCAATGTACAGATAGAAATATACTAAAACAAATCCTTCATCCTTATTAATCTTATCCACAATCATGGCTGCTTTCTCCTGTCAATATTCTTCCTGACTTGTGAAGATATGAGATAACAAAATAGAAACAGCATTTAATAATTAAAGGGAAGTTATGTTTGAGTTTTCATATACAGCAGTGCGGGTGAGTTAAACCACTGTAGCCGGTGTTCTGCATGTGGACGAACAAAGGATTTTGCTTACAAATAAAGTGCCTGCCTGCAAAACCTGAACTTATGAACTAACAGGGCAAATAGCAAAACTGATACAAAACTTTTTTTTTGTTACCAGTTCCAGCATCTAGAATCTCAGAATTGTAGGTGCTGGAACCTGTAACAGAAAAACCCGCAGCATCTGTGAAGGCAAAAACTGTGTGTTGACATGATGCAGGTTCTTTACCTGAAATATTATCATGTATCTTTTGCCTCCACAAATGTAGTATGATGGCTCAATTTTTCCAGCATTCTGCTTATGAGACAGAACTACCTCAGGTATAGGGTATAGATGTTTCAATAGAAGTCTATCAATCTGGAAAGAAGCATACAACAGTGTTCTTCGAGGCTCAACATTGGAACTACTGGTAGGTAAGGAATAAGCCTCCACCTCCAACATATCACCCTCCACAACTTCCACCATCTCCAAAGGGATCCTACCAACAGACCTTCACCACCCCCTACCCGCTTTCCACAGGGATTGCTCCCTGCGTGATTCCCTTGTCCACTCTTCCCTCCCGCTAATATGTGTCCCGGTATTTATCCCTGAAAGTGGCCTAAGTACTACACCTGCCCATTCACCTCCAGTTAGGGCCCCAAACTGCCCTTCCAGGTGAGGAAACACTTCACCTGCAAAGCCAGTACTCCCGCAGCTTTGTTGAGCACTTCTGCCCCAGCTACCAAAAGTGGAACTTCCCGGTGGCTAAATGATTCAATTCTGATTCCCATTCCCGTTTTGACAGGTCGGTCCATGGCCTCCTCTTGTGCCAAGATGAAGCCACTCTAAGGATGGAGAAGCGACAGCTTATATTCCACCCAGGTAGCCTCCAGCCTGATGGCATGAATATTGATTTCTCCTTCTGGTTAAAAAAAAATCCTCCACTGTCCCCTCTTCTTCCATTCCTCACTCTGGCCTCTTACCTCTTCTCACTTGCCTATCGCCTCCCCAGGTCCCCTCCTCCCTTTCTTTCTCCTATGGTCCACTCTCCACTCCTATCAGATTCCTTCTTCTCCAGCCCTTTAACTTTTCAATCCACCTGTCTTCCCTTATTACCTTCTAGTTATCCTTCTCCTCCCCCCACCTTTTTATTGTGGTGTCTTCACCCTTCCTCTTTAGTCCTGAAAAAGGGTCTCGGCCTGAAACATCGACTGTCTATTCTTTTCTATAGATGCTGCCTGACCTGCTCAGTTCCTTCAGCATTTTGTGTTGTTGCTACTGATAGGTGTTAATACTGTATATAGTAATAATTGAATTCTGAAATCCAGGTTACAAATATACATTTGCAGATGGTCTGAAAGTTGGAAAATGAAGGAAAGCGGGTCCACCACAGGAAGACGTGATGCAAGTAATTAAGTGAGAGATGACACATCCTGGCAGGAAGAATGAGGAGGGACTATACAAACAAAAACAGGCATGAAAAACTAACCGTAGCTAAGCCCTTGGCAGAGAACAAATAAATCATTTAGTCCCCTAAGTTTATATAAATCAGGATGTTAGCTAAATTCATGTAAAATACTGGATCCCCCCACTAGAATATTTTGCTCAGTTCTGGGCACTGAAATATCATCTTCAATTCTGGCCACATTTGGGATAATGTGATGGCTTTGGAGAGATCTGCTAGAATATATATAGGGAAGAAACTGTAAATCAGAGAAGGCTCAGGCATCTGATTTAAGTATTTAAAGTCATGAAGAGATTAAGTAAAACAGAAAATGCTTTTTAGTGACTAGAGAATCAAAAACAAAAGTGATTTAAGCATTGGCCAAGGAATCAGGAGTATGGAGAAACAGATTAAGTTTTGGAATACAATGCCTTTTTCATTGCAGCTCCTAATTTTGTAGGAATTACATAAATATCATATGAAGAAAAATGAATGAATGTGAAGATGCGTGTACCTGTGGGTCTAATAAGGTAGCTCTTCAAAAGACCCAGCAGAAACTTGATAGACAGTCTGGTTTCTTTAGTCCAATATGATTTTGTCATTCTATGACGTTAGTACCCTTATCTATTATGGTATACTGTAAAACATCACATAATCGTCCCTCTAATCTCTTTTCTAAATCTTCATTCTTGGTTAAGCCAAGCTTTAATTTTAAAATTTTCATTTTAGTTTCCAAGTCCCTCAATCTCACACAGCAACACAAACCATTCCAAATCTTTGTAACATAATCTAGCTCAACAAGCCTTGCATCTTTTCTTTATTCTTATCGATTCCTGCTCAAATTAACCATCTTCAATCTTACTTTCTTCAGCACTAGCATTACATGTGGTTCAATGTTAAATTATGTTGGCTAACTCTCCTGTGAAGTGGCTTGGCATATTTTATTTCATGAGAACATCGCATAACTCTAAGTTTTTCTAGTTGTTGTGCGATAGTTACTTGGAATATGTGAACAAGTTGTACTATGTTCCAATCCATCCCTAAATCATTTATTTGGATCGCCTTAGTGAATTGAGAATAAGAAAAGGGAAAAGATCCTGAAAAAAGACTACACCGAGTTAGGAAGGAAACTGAGAAGCAGGACTGCAAAGGTAGTAATCTCGGGATTACTGCCTGTGCCACGCGACAGTGAGTATAGGAATAGAATGAGGTGGAGGATAAATGCGTGGTTGTGGGATTGGAGCAGGGGGAAGGGATTCAGATTTCTGGATCATTGGGACCTCTTTAGGGGCAAGTGTGACCTGTACAAAAAGGACAGGTTGCACTTGAATCCCAGGGGGACCAATATCCTGGCGGGGAGGTTTGCTAAGGCTACTGGGGAGAGTTTAAACTAGAATTGTTGGGGGATGGGAACTGAACTGAAGAGACTGGGGAAGAGGCAGTTAGCTCATAAACAGAGAAAGCTTGTAGACAGTGCGAGAGGGAGGATAGGCAGGTGATAGAGAAGGGACGCGCTCAGGCCGACAGTTTGAGATGTGTCTACTTTAATGCAAGCAGTATTGTGAACAAAGCGGATGAGCTTCGAGCGTGGATCAGTACTTGGAGCTATGATGGAGTTGTGAAGTTGTGGCCATTACAGAGACTTGGATGGCTCAGGGACAGGAATGGTTATTTCAAGTGTCGGGTTTTAGATGTTTCAGAAAGGACAGGGAGGGAAGAAAAAGAGGTGGGAAAATGGCATTGATCAGAGATAGTGTCATGGCTGCAGAAAAGGTGGACGCCATGGAGGGATCGTCTACGGAGTCTCTGTGGGTGGAGGTTAGGAACAGGAAGGGGTCAATAACTTTACTGGGTGTTTTTTATAGGCTGCCCAATAGTAACAGGGATATCGAGGAGCAGATAAGGAAACAGATCCTGGAAAAGTGTAATAATAACAGAGTTGTTGTGATGGGAGATGTTAATTTCCCAAATATCGATTGGCATATCTCTAGAGCAAGGGGTTTAGATGGGGTGGAGTTTGTTAGGTGTGTTCAGGAAGGTTTTTTGACACAATGTGCAGATAAGCCTACAACAGGAGAGGCTGTACTTGATCTGGTATTGGGAAATGAATCTGGTCAGGTGCCAGATCTCTCAGTGGGAGAGCATTTTGGAGATAGTGACCATAATTCTATCCCCTTTACAACAGCATTGGAGAGAGATAGGAACAGACAAGTTAGAAAAGCGTTTAATTGGAGTAAGGGGAATAATGAGACTATCAGGCAGGAAATTGGAAGCTTAAGTTTGGTACAGATGTTCTCAGGGAAAGGTACGGAAGAAATGTGGCAAATGTTCAGGGGATATTTGTTTGGAGTTCTGCATAGGTACATTCCAATGAGACAGGGAAGTTATGGTAGGGTACAGGAACTGTGGTGTACAAAGGCTGTGATAAATCTAGTCAAGAAGAAAAGAAAAGCTTACAAAAGGTTCAGAGATGCAAACACGAGGAATTCTGCAGATGCTGGAAATTCAAGCAACACACATCAAAGTTGCTGGTGAATGCAACAGGCCAGGCAGCATCTCTAGGAAGGGGTACAGTCAACATTTTGGACCGACACCCTTCATCAGGACTAACGAACGGTCTCGGCCCGAAACGTCGACTGTACCTCTTCCTAGAGATGCTGCCTGGCCGGCTGCGTTCACCAGCAACTTTGAAAAGGTTCGGAGAGCTAGGTAATGTTAGAGATCTAGTAGATTATAAGGCTAAGAGGAGGGAGCTTAAGAAGGAATTTATGAGAGCCAGAAGGGGCCATGAGAAGGCCTTGGTGGGTAGGATTAAGGAAAACCCCAAGGCATTCTACAAGTATGTGAAGAGCAAGAGGATAAGACAAGAAAGAGTAGGACCTATCAAGTGTGACAGTGGGAAAGTGTGTATGGAACCAGAGGAAATAGCAGAGGTACTTAATGAATACTTTACTTCAATATTCACTATGGAAAAGGATCTTGGTGATTGTAGTGATGACTTGCAGCAGACTGAAAAGCTTGAACATGTAGATATTAAGAAAGAGGATGTGCTGGAGCTTTTGTAAAGCAGCAACTTGGATAAGGGATGAGGGAGTTAGATATGGCCCTTGTGGCTAAAGGGATCAGGGGGTATGGAGGGAAGGCTGGTACAGGGTTCTGAGTTGGATGATCAGCCATGATCATACTGAATGGTGACGCAGGCTTGAAGGGCCGAATGGCCTACTCCTGCACCTATTTTCTATGTTTCTATAAGTTGCCGGGACCTGATGAAATGTACCCCAGGCTACTGTGGGAGGCGAGGGAGGAAATTGCTGAGCCTCTGTCGATGATCCTCGCATCAACAATGAGGACGGGAGAGGTTCCGGAGAACTGGAGGGTTGTGGATGTTGTTCCTTTATTCAAGAAAGGGAGTAGAGATAGCCCAGGAAATTATAGACCAGTGAGTCTTACTTCAGTGGTTGATAAGTTGATGGAGAAGATCCTGAGGGGCAGTATTTATGAACATTTGGAGAGGTATAATATGATTAGAAATAGTCAGCATGGCTTTGTCAAGGGCAGGTCGTGCCTTACAAGCCTGATGGAATTTTTTGAGGATGCGACTAAACACGTTGATGAAGGAAGAGCAGTAGATGTAGTGTATATGGATTTCAGCAAGGCATTTGATAAGGTACCCCATGCAAAGCATATTGAGAAAGTAAAGAAGCATGGGATACAAGGGGACATTGCTTTGTGGATCCAGAACTGGCTTGCCCACAGAAGGCAAAGAGTGGTTGTAGACAGGTCATTTTCTGCATGGAGGTTGGTGACCAGTGGTGTGCCTCAGGGATCTGTTCTGGGACACTTATTCTTCATGATTTTTATAAATGACCTGGATGAGGAAGTGGAGGGATGGGTTAGTAAGTTTGCTGATGACACAAAGGTTGGAGGTGTTGTGGATAGCTGTTAGAGGTTACAGTGGGACATTGCTAAAACCTGGCTGAGAAATAGCAGATGAGGTTCAACCCAGATAAGTGTGAAGTGGTTCATTTTGGTAGGTCAAATATTATGGCAAAATATAGTATTAATGGTAAGACTCTTGGCAGTGTGGAGGATTAGAGGGATCTTGGGGTTCGAGTCTATAGGATGCTCAAAGCAGCTGCACAGGTTGACTCTGTGTTTAAGGCGGCATACAGTGTATTGGCCTTCATCAATCGTGGAATTGAATTTAGGAGCCGAGAGGTAATGTTGCAGCTATATAGGACCCTGGTCAGACCCCACTTGGAGTACTGTGCTCAGTTCTGGTTGCCTCACTACAGAAAGGGTGCAGAGGAGATTTACAAGGATGTTGCCTGGATTGGGGAGCGTGCCTTATGAAAACAGGTTGAGTGAACTTGGCCTTTTCTGTATGGAGTGACGGAGGATGAGAGGTGACCTGATAGAGGTGTATAAGATGATGAGAGGCGTTGATCACGTCGATAGTCAGAGGCTTTTTCCCAGGGATGAAATGGATGCCACAAGATGACACAGGTTTAAGGTGCTGGGGAGCAGGTACAGAGGAGATGTCAGGGGTAAGTTTTTTACTCAGAGAGTGGTGAGTGCGTGGAATGGGCTGCCGGCAATGGTGGTGGAGGTGGATACGATAGGGTCTTTTTAGAGACTTTTGGATAGGTACATGGAGCTTAGAAAAAATAGAGGGCTGTAGGTAAGCCTGGTAATTTCTAAGGTGGTTGTGCTGTAGGTTTTCTATGTTTCTAATAATTATTCAGTGTGAAAGTAACATAAGGACACACCAATAAGTTACTTTGTAAAATTACAAGTCTGATCTATGCCAAAAATGTTTAATGTTGAATGGCAAACATTAAAATACCCAAAAGGCAACATTAGAATTAATAAGAGAACTGCTCAGTCTATGGAAGGTGGTAGTAAGTCCTTGGATTCTCTTCTTTAAGATGGCAGCAGTTTTAAAGATGGAATAGAATGAGCTGAGTTACGCTAAGCAAACCTGTCGTTCTCATTCGTAATTATCATGTGTTTTCATGCTTTTTGTGACTCCATCAGCAAGTTCCGCACTGAATATTTTAATTGCCTTTCTAAGCTTCAGGCTTTTTAAAAATCTAGGCATACACTAAATAACAATTTGCAGTGTATGGGGAAGTAATAAATAACTAGAACATTCTTGACAGACTTTTAAGTTGGCAACCTTAACCTTGGTATGCACAATAAATCATACTGCTTGAAAGCAGTTACCTTTCAAATTATGCTTTGATTTATTTCTTACATAACTACTCTATAAATAACTGCCAGATACTACTTTATTTAGTTTTCTTTGACACATGCTGCTAATTTTATTTTAATGAGCAGTAAGACAAATTTCCAAGTTCATAATTCAAGACAGGAACTCCAATAAAAGTTGTGCAGGTCAGAATATTAACTTACAATCTCCGGTCTTTTTGCTCATCATTTGTTTCCTGTCTTACTACTTCCACAATCACAACTTTAGTTTTGTTTTTTTACCTCTACACTCAGAGATGGTCCTCTCTTCTATCCTTTACTTGTATGTTAAAACTAGCTTTTTCTCCTGTTTATTTTCCAGTTCTGCTGAAAGGACACTAACTTGAACCCTCAATTCCATTTTTTCCACCGCCGAGCTCGGCTGGCCTGCTGACTATCTCCAGCACTTTTGTTTTCATTCCCTGGCTCCTTAAAATGTTGGAGTTTCAGATTATCTTCTAATGAAGACTGACACACAACAGAAGTTCATAAACTTTCCAAGGACTTCACAATAGTCTTGCAATTTCTGAGGGTAAATTTATTTACCATTCATTGAACAACAATGAATAATGAAGATATTCTGTGCAATGCTAAAGTGAAAGGAAGACTTTTCCTCCCATCTGAATGTGATTTTCTTGTTTATAATGAAAATTATTCAGATTTTACATGTTGATTTTTATTTCATTGGTGAGGCTGGTGAGGGTTAACCTGGTGGTGTGCAGAAATATAGAAGCTACTCAGCCTCCCAATAATGGTGCTAGCTTAAATCTCTTAGATAGTGTTTCTAAATTTCTAATCTGGAATTTCAGTTGTTCAAAGCTCCATGAGTATAGCCCTGCTGTATTTTTACACAAAATTGCCTTAAATCTGCTGGCAGCAGAGTTAGTCGCAGTGTTCAATGGACCAGGGATTTTATGGACACTAAATCTGGTGGCAGTGACCTAGCTTAAGGCAGCTCAGCCATGCAAGTGGCAGATGCAGACTGTGTGAGAGGAAGCAGAAAGGTGACAAGAAAGCTGGAGCTAGCGAGGCTGAGAGCTAACCCAATCTGACCGGTGATACCATCTGACTGGTGAACATCTGCTTGCCAGATAATAAGATGAATTTACTGAGACTGAAAATGAATGCAGAAAAAGAGATGAGGAACTGCTGTATCCTGGTTTTCACCAAAACCTGGCTGAACAACAACATACTTGATTCAGCATTTTAACTTGATGGGATAACTCTGTTCTGTGCGGATAGGAACTCCCTGTCAGGGAAATTCATATGAGGGAGAAATTGCTGTGTACATTTGCAAGGGTTGTGTACAAACTCATCTGTAGTTAGCAGTCACTGCACAGGGAGAGTTTTACAATATCATCATCTCTACAAAACAAGCATCCGGACGATCTTCATAATTGCAGGAAACATTAATCATGTTAATCTGCAGGGGATTTTACCCAAATTCCACTAACACATCACCATGGTCACTATGGGAACAAACAAGACTCTACGAATAGACACTGTACTTACAAAGCCACCCCACACCATCATCTTGGCCGTTTTGACCACATCTCCATAATATTAATCCTAGCATACCAACCGCTACAGAAAATTGAGAAACCAGTTGAGTACCATCACTGTATGGTCTAATGAGGCAATCTCTATGCTACAGGAATGTTTTAAATGAACTAACTGACGGATATTCAAGAAGGCCTCCACAAATGGAGAAGACACAGATCTTGATGAATATGCTTCATCTGTAATCGGCTACATCAGTAAGTGTGTAGGTGATATTGGTACCTCAAGAACAGTTATCTCAAGGCCCAACCAGAAGCTCTCCCTCAACACTGTGCTCCCTGCTAAAAGCCTGGGAAGCTGACTTGGCAGAACAGCTCTCAGAAAAGCCAGGAAAAGAATCATCTTGGTCATGAAGAGAGCAAAGACTGCCAATGCACAAAAAATTCAGGAACACCTATCCGAACTGATACGGATCTGGGTGTATGTGGCTGACCATCAAGGTCATTACAGAATTTGCAGGGAAAAACAGCATCGACTGCACCAGAGATGCATTCTTTCCTAACACTCTAAACAAATAATTTGCACACTTTGAGCCATGCAACACAATGCCTGCCATGAAAGTCTACTCCTCTTCCAGTTGAGCAGCCACTGTCTGTAACATTGGCAGACATGAGGAGGATTTTGCAGAGAGTCAACCCCCATATGAGGTATTGAGGCCAGACAACATTCCAGGCCAAGTACTCAGGGAGTGTGCACACCAGCTCACTTATGTCTTCACGGACATCTTCAACACTTCACTGATTCAGGCTGGTGTCCCCACATGCCTCAAATCAGCCACCACCATCCCTGTACTAAAGAACTCTACACTACCAGAATTAAACAATTACCAGTTGGTGCAAAGATGCCAATCATTATGAAGTACTCTCACTCACTATGGAGCAAACTGATGATGGCGCTAAATGGTGACTCCTTTGCTTGCATCTTCGGAAACAGCTCTATTTCCATCCTTAATATCTCTATTTTTCCCTTTCAGGGTTCTTTTGAAGACTCCGATCTGGAGTTACACGCTGACTACGGTTCTTTGCGGGAATGGGACCTGCTCTCGGGGTTTCATAACTGGCCGTTGTTCAGCATGCCAAGGGCTCGGCCTAAGAGTTCGGGCTCGATCTTGGAGGCCTAGGATCTGGGGCTCTGGAGACGGGCAGATTGAAGATCGGTGTCACGGCAGGAGATCTGTGTGTCGTCAGGGGAGTCTGAATATCTACGGCTGTGTGTCCAGTGACCCAAGATATTTGGGCACAGAGCTCGAAAAAAGCAATGAAGTGAACTTTTAACATTGTAAACCAGTATGTTGTTTGTTATGTCTCCCCTCTTGCTGTGAAACGGAGACACCCTTTCTCCCTTATTAGGGAGAGAGAGAGAGCCTGTGGTATGCCGAATACTGGGTGAAATGTTAAGTCTTTGGGGTAACTGCAAACTATTGCTTTGCTCACACTTGGGTGCTCGGTGGTGAGTGCCAATGCTTTTTTTTTGCTGGTGGGGAGAGGGGGGATTGTTGCTTGCTGCTGCTTACATGAGGGAGGGAGGGGAGCTGGGGATGACTTTGGGGTTCTAACATTTACCTGTTGTTCATTCTTTGGGGCACTCTTCTGTTTTCGTGGATGGTTGTGAAGAAAATGTATTTATTGTATACATTTCTTCTGACATTAAATGTACCTTTGAAACCTTATGAAACCATTGAAACCTTTGAAATTAATTAAATAAATTTTAGTTCTCAAGTTACCATGCTGGATTTTGAACTCATATCACTGGATCTTTGATCAAGATGATGATACAGTAATCCAGTAAGTTAACTGGAATAGCAAGCCATAAAAATACGTTACAAAGGATATTTATCAGAATGTGAATGACAGAGGCATGATGCAGTTTATGGTAACATTCTGCCTGGAAATTAGGCTACAATTTTCTGGACAATATAAATATTCAGTTTTGCAGAAATTACAGGAAGTTTAAGCTGGTCAAAATAATAGCATCTCAAGTCACTGGATTCTTGGTACATCTGTATTAAGATGGGTTGAAACTGTACAATAATGTAAAGCTGGAATGGTAAATATTTCCAAACTTTTGTTGTAGGATGGACTGAGAACACCCAGGTGTCAATCCAACAGAATGTTAGCTACCAACAGTAATACCCTCCTATGAAAGCTTTCAATGAACTGTTCACCACAGAAAGGATACCACCTGAGAAGAAAGGAACACTTTGGTTTGAAGTTAATATGTTGAGCTAGGACGAACTGCACTTCCATTGCTGGTTCCCTTACTTCCATTATTCAGGGCAATTTGTGCACAGATTCTACATGAGGTCACACTGCTGAACATAAAAATAAAGGGTTACCTTACCCATTAACACAGGTGACCTACCACTCCATGATCCTGTCCTCAAATGCAGATATATAGTTCCAGAAAACTTTAGACCTTGAATTACTCATTTCAGACAGAAACAAAATGTAGCTATATAAACAGACAGAGACTATTTCCATGGTAATATAAATTGAACATGAGGCCCAGCACACCCGAGATTTAAAGTGAATAAAAAACAAACTTAAGATCAAGAGTTAAACATTCAAAATGTAAAATAATATGCATTTATGCCAAATGCAGTGGGCTAAATAATGCCAGGCACAGCGCAGTGCTAAAAATGCCACATTTTATTGTGCCAAGTACCTCAAAAGACCAACACCAAAATGCTCCAGATAATGAAGCGTGCTAAATAATAGCAAATCAAATCCTGTACTGCTATATACTACACATTGCCAAATGCTATTAACTGAGTCCAAAATTCTACTAGGTTAAATAGATCAAGCCTTTCAGCATAACCTTTTCAACTACCTGGCCAATGCTCTTGATAGGTTATAATCTTTATCAAAGAGCTAACTGTGATAAAACATGCCATGTTTGAAAATTTCATTCTTTTTAGGATAATTATGTGAGGTCCATATTGTTGAGGATCCTTTCCAAAACTCCAGAGACATGGCCTTGCTTCCCCAAGGAAAAACCTCTATTAGGCTTATGGCAAAAATCTCTTCAGGCAGTCTTGGTTGTGAATTCCGAGGTCCCTGATGAAGCCCATGAGTTTAGTCTGTCTTTATCCATCTCTTAACTGATTTTACCCACATTCATGGCTTTGACCATCTCCACACACACATTCCAGCTTTTATTCGAAACAGAGAATTTCATGAGAATACCACAGAGAAGCAATGAGAAATTCAGCTAAAATTGTCCACAGGCATTCTATTCCTAGAATTACATTCAAAGTCAGGAATTTTGAGAAATTGTGAAACAAACATTTCAAGAAACATCCAAAAGTTTGAAAAAAGCTATACTCTGCTGAGTGACACAGCACGTGAAACTTATGCTGGGCAAGAAATACAATATAGCAGTAATGCAGAGCTTGAGGGCAATTAATTATCCAATGAGAACAAGACCGGTTTGAAGTGCCAAATTCCTTGCTTCACTAAATCGGTGATAGCATAGTGTGTCATCAACAAACTTGAAGACATCGAGAGATGTACCCAAAACATAAAAATCCAAAACAAAATTGACATGCTGGAAGTCTAAAATAAAAACAGGAAATTTTCAAGATACTCAGAATATCAAGCAGCACCAAAGGAAAGAGAAATAGAGTTAACATTTCAAGTTGGAGATCGTTCCTCGGAACTAAAAGGCAGAGAAAAAGCAGTCTGTAAAGATGCAGGGAGGGTGGGAAAGAGGTGTCTCTGATAGGATAAAAACTGGAGAGCCCACACTGCTAACTGCAAACAGTCAGTAAGTGAATGGCAGCAGTCAGAGAGTGGGAACGTAGACATACTGTCTTTGGTAGAAGTACATGGGAGTTGCGAAATGCAGGCTGGGAAGAACTGGCAAGCAATTCCCAAGAGAAGAAAAAAACAAGCTGAGCTAATATCACAGATAGATAATGGTTACAGGTCAAGAAATCAAGTTCCCTGAAGTTGTAGAATTCATTAATGACTGCAGAAGTCTCCAACTTGTCCAGATAGAATATGTAGTGCTGATTCTCAAGTTTACATTTGGCAGTACAGGAGGCCAGAGGTAAAAGAGGGAGTGGGCTGGAGAAAAGAGAGACTGTCAAAAGTAACATTAGCAAATTTGCAGATGATACAAAGCTGGGTGGCAGTGTGAAATGTGAGGAGGATGTTATGAGAATGCAGGGTGACTTGGGCAGGTTGGGTGAGTGGGCAGATGCGGTTTAATGTGGATAAATGTGAGGTTATCCACGTTGGTGGCAAGAACAGGAAGGCAGATTACTATCTGTATGGTGTCAAGTTAGGAAAAGGGCAAGTACAACGAGATCTAGGTGTACTTGTTCATCAGTTACTAAAAGTAAGCATGCAGGTACAGCAGGCAGTGAAGAAAGCTAATGGCATGTTGGCCTTCATAACAAGGGGAGTTGAGTATAGGAGCAAAGAAGTCCTTCTGCAGTTGTACAGGGCCCTGATGAGACCACACCTGGAGTATTGTGTACAGTTTTGGTCTCCAAATTTGAGGAAGGACATTCTAGCTATTGAGGGAGTGCAGCGTAGGTTCACGAGGTTAATTCCCGGGATGGCGGGACTGTCATACGTTTAAAGATTGGAGTAACTGGGGTTGTATACACTGGAAATTAGAAGGATGAGAGGGGATCTGATTGAAACATATAAGATTATTAAGGGATTGGACATGCTAGAGGCAGGAAGCATGTTCCCGATGCAACACTCACAACAAGCTGGAGGAACTCAGCAGGTCGGGCAGAATCCGTGGAAAAGATCGGTCGACGTTTTGGGCCGGAACCCTTCGTCAGGACTGAGGAGGGAAGGGGCAGAGGCCCTATAAAGAAGTTGGGGGGAGAGTGGGAAAAGGATGTTGGGGGAGTCCAGAACCAGAGGCCACAGTTTAAGAATAAGAGGTAGACAATTTAGAACGGAGTTGAGGAAAAACTTTCCCACACAGAGGGCTGTGGTTCTGTGGAATGCTCTGCCTCAGAAGGCAGTAGAGGCCAATTTTGTGGATTCTTTCAAGAAAGAGTTAGATAGAGCTCTTAAAGATAGCGGAGTGAAGGGATATGGGGAGAAGGAAGGAAAAGGGTACTGATTGTGGATGATCAGCCATGATCACAGTGAATGGTGGTGCTGGCTTGAAGGGCTGAACGGCCTACTCCTGCACCTATTGTCTATTGTCTAAAAGGTTTCCTAAGGGTTACCCAGCAACCTAAATGCAGGTGCTTGACAGAGTGATCATTCAGCATTCGATTTCTCCAGTGCAGACCACCAAATTCAGTACATCGTGTCAGCATTTTCCAGGGGCCACTGCCCTCATGGTTCCCTGGTCCAGTTTTCCATTCCCACCAATGAATCCCTTTCTTTGGACACTTCTTGCAACCCGCAGTAATGCAACATTTGTCCTTTCAGCTCTTTCCTTTCCCACCATCCCAGCCATCCCACTCTGCAAAAACTCATTTCAGGGAGGTAGCACCATCATTTTGCGGGAGACTTCCAGGAGAGGTGGGATATCTGCAATAGAGTAGCTCCTTAGCAGCTGGCCAGCTAGTTTAAATAATGTTAGCTATGCTAATGAACGAATGACACCTGTTAAACTCACCTCAACATGTCTTTTACAGTCTTAACCCACCATGGGCAATAGAAAAGTCACTGTTGCAAACAGTGCTGCGAGCAACACTGTCATTATTTTGACCCCTATTAGGCAGGGGTACGTTTTATATTTTTTTTGGAACACTCTGCCATGGTGCTCTCTCTCTCTCTCGTGGTCGTTCTCGCTCGCGTGCTCTCACTTGCTTTCTCTCGCGCTTTCCCTCTCTCGCTTGCTTTCTCTCGCTCTCTCTTGCGCTCATGCTCTCTCTCACCTGCTTTCTCTCGCTCGCTTGCTTGCTCTCACTCTTTCTCGCGCGCACTCTCTCTCTCGTGGTCGCTCTCACGTTCTCTCTTGCTTTCTCTCACTCGCTCTCAAAAAAATTGATTTCCGTGATATTGTATATAATTTGCGGGCATCAGGGAGCCACTATTCATGTGTGGGAGACTCCCAGAACTTCCGGGAGAGGTGGGATGTCTGCCATCCAGAGAGCCAAGCAGACACTGAAGCAAGGGTCCTCTTGCACTTTTCCAATTGGGTGCATTGCACTGGATGTTCACAATATGATCTCCTCTACACTGGAGAAACGAAACATGGATTGAGTCATTCCTTTGGGGAACATCTGTGTTCAGTCTGCAGGGGCAACCCTGAGAATCCTGCTGTCTGCCACTTTGCTTCCTCTTTGCAGTCTGACCTAATAGTCTATGGCCTTCTGTACTGACACCCCATGCAAACTTCCATCTCATTCCATCTGGGCACCTTGCAGCTTTCTGAATTCAATATTGAATTTTACAATTTCAGGTAACAACTTCTTGACACATCGGTGAAATTAACTCAGCTTCTTTCTTTTTTACTTTCTGGGGTGAAGGAATTTATCATCCGACCCCGCCCCCCCCCCCCCCCCACTTGGCAGGTTCTCCGACTCTGCATTTCACAGTTCCCACATTTCTTGTCCAAGTTCTTTTGGGTACAGTATATTCTCACCTGTTGATTGCTCCTGTTCAGTCACTAATACTGTTTACATCTGGTCACACTGATTTCCCCCCATCATTCCCTGCAGATTTACAAGTGTCTTTTGTCTCCTTTTCATTTTTGACAAAAGGTCTCTGACCTGAAACAAAGACTCTGTTTCACTTCTCACAGGTGCTGTCCAACCCACTGAGTACTTCCAGCTTTTTCTTATATTGTTGCACCCTGTTAATGACTGACACAGATTCAAAAACAGCAGTTATTTATGCTCTGGTATTCCCAATGCAGAGTGACCGACAGTAAAGCAATGGAAAATGCAGACAGTCTCTCCAATGTCCTGAGACAAGCTGCCAGCAAAAAAACCTTCTATCAATGGAGTCTTGGGCTGCAGAATCAGCCCTAATGTGCCATAGCTCAACGAACTGAAATGATGCAAGTTTAGCAATAACAATTAGCAACAAACATAATTGACCAACTGATTTATTTGTTTATTCGTTGAGATACAGTGAGGAATAGACCCTCTGGCTCTTTGAGCCACGCCGCCCAGCAATCTCTGATTTAACGCTAGCCTAATTATGAGACAATTTATAATAACCAATTAACCTATCAACCGGCACGTCTTTATACTGTGGAAGGAAACTGAAGCACCTGGAGGTAACAGGGAGAACGTAGAAACTTCGTACTTTAAGCTTCAAATTCAGATGTGAGGCATTACATAGATTGTCAAAATAAATGAGTAGTCATAAAAATCCAAGACAAAATTAAAAATCATAAGACAAACATTATATAGATTGAAATGTAATTTAATACAGTATACCAAATGTTTTATATATAAAGGTTTGAATCTGCATTTTGTTGTATATTAATGTGATTTAATGAATCATTTCAGAATTGCAAAAATTAGTCACTTCCCTTATTGACAACAAATGTTAATTTACTTGTTGGATAGCACGTGCAGTTACCCGTGCTTTGTTGTTCTGTAGCATTTAATTCTACACACAGGGTGTTTGTGATTAAGACAGTTGACACTTGTCAGTACTTGCTGCATTTCTATCCGCTTCCTAAATCTTTCATTGATGATGAATCTCAAATACTTATTGTTCAGTTTCTATGCAACGTATTCAGGCAACAGGATCATGTTGAGTTTACATAGCAATTCCATAAATAATCTTTTTTAATTGCTTGCTGATAATCAATGTAGATCTATGTAATAAAATAATACTCATCTTTAAATTTTCAGGCCACAGAAAATATTTAGGTGGAAACTCAAAGTAGCATCTGCTATTTAGTTTTACTATTTAGCAGTGATCTAGAACAAAATTACATTTATATGCATTTGGAAGTACAAGTAAAAGCATTATGTTCAATATTTACAAGAACGTATCAAAAGTGAAATGAATAATAATTGAGATCTATTAAAATTGAGCTGAAAATACATACAAACTATTTTATTTCATTTTTAGTAACTGATAATTTCAGAACATTGTCAATAATAGGATAAACTCTAAGATATGATTAAAATATTGGCTTGCAGAAAATAATTCTTCTATCTTATTTAACACAGCTAGTGGAGAAAAATATCAACAGCACAAAGCGAATACACTTAGAAATTTAGCTGCCCTCAGCAGTCCACGTTAAATTAAATATAGTGCCTTGAGAACACCTTAACAATTTTGCTCTCAAAATTTCCTCTGGATGAGCATTGCATAGACTGGCCATTCTTCATTGCTCAGGATTTTTCTACATTAGTTGATTTCGTGAGGCTGATTTGACCTCTGGATGAAATAGTAGCAGCTTCTGCATTCACTACAATAAACATGAGAATTTCCGGAGCTTCCCTCAACCCTACCGTTGCATTGAAGGCAATAGAAATTGTGTCTGTGTCTGTGTGTGTGTGTCATTCAGGTTTGTGCCAGAGTTGCACTGCAGAATAGGTGGAGGAAATCTTGAAAATAATAATTTAAATTCCGAGCGATAAAACCCGTGAGGATGGAAAGGCAAAATTCAACTCTAGACTTACCTTGCACTGTCCACTGACACAAACGTTCAAAGAACCGGGTTCACAAGGCGTTCCATCAATGACTTGAGAGGCATGGCGTATGTAGAATTTGTACCCAATGGCTTTACAGTTCAGCTCACATTTTTGCTCATCTGTAACTGAACAGCAAGAAGAGGCATACGTTCAGAAATGAGATTGGAAAAGTCCTGCATGTATTCATTGAGCCTTTTATTAAGGGTCATAGTTTCTGGAGAAATCAATGTTAACAGAGAAATCATGTGAAAATGCAGTACAGTGCTAATTGATGGAGCACTGCTTTACACCTTGCTGGCTACATCTGGCTTGCAGGTGGTTCATTCTGACACTCCCAGGTGAGCTACAAGCTGCCTGTACTCCTGCACACACTTAACTGTAGCTACAACTGTAATGGAACACCTTCCCACCAAAGTGTGATTCCTGAACTCTGAAATCCATTGACAGCTAGCTAAGCCATATCCAGGATTACTAGTAGTCAGAATTGTCAAAAGATTTTATGATTATTTTAATGTCAGTGCCATTTAAATTTTAAAGAATATTCTAGAACTATTGCTATTCAGGTTAAAAAGAGAGATAAACTTCCTCCCTGCACCTTGTTTGGCACATCAGAATCAGAATCAGAATCAGGTTTATTATCACCGGCATGTGACATGAAATTTGTTAACTTAGCAGCAGCAGTTCAATGCAATACATAATCTAGCAGAGAGAGAAAAAATAACAATAAATAAAACATAATAACAAATAAACAAGTAAATCAATTACATATATTGAATAGATTATTAAAAATCCGCAAAAACAGAAATACTGTATATTAAAAATAGTGAGATAGTGTCCAAAGCTTCAATGTCCATTCAGGAATCAGATGGCAGAGGGGAAGGAGCTGTTCCTGAATCGCTGAGTGTGGGCCTTCAGGCTTCTGTATCTCCTATCTGATGGTAACATTGAGAAAAGGGCATGCCCTGGGTGCTGGAGGTCTTTAATAATGGACGCTGCCTTTCTGAGACACTGTTCCCTAAACATGTCCTGGGTACTTTGTAGGCTAGTACCCAAGATGGAGCTGACTAGATTTACAACCTTCTGCAGCTTCTTTCGGTCCTGTACAGTAGCCCCTCCATACCAGACAGTGATGCAGCCTGTCAGAATGCTCTCCACAGTACAACTATAGAAGTTTTTGACTGTATTTGTTGACATGCCAAATCTCTTCAAACTCCTAATGAAGTATAGTCACTGTCTTGCCTTCTTTATGACTACATCAATCTCCACTTCTGATCCCTCTATGAGGATTGGTATGTATTCCTTCGTCTTACCCTTCTGAAAGTCCACAGTCACCTCTTTCGCCTTACTGACATTGAGTGCCAGGTTGTTGCTGCGGCACCATTCCACTAGTTGGCATATCTCACTCCTGTATGTCATCAGGCAGCAACTTGCCATTTCTTTAGCATTTGTCTGTTTTATGAGGCTGAGCTGCTAGCTCGATGTATAACCCAGCATGGATGGAAAGCGTGCAAGGAGCCAGGCGAATTTGAACTCAAGACTATTTGCCCCGAAGTCTGGTGCAGATGCCACTACACTACTAGCAACAGACATTACTATTTAGGGACATATTATTAAATCAGTAAAACTTCAAAAATGATAAAGAATTTCAAAATAGTTAAATGCTAAAAGCATTGTGGGTACTCTGAATATACCTGACTTTATAAAACTTTGTGAGAAAGGGCATAAAAAATTTAATCCATAATAGGGCACAATATTATACATAAGGGGGATTCTCGGTGTATTGATGATCAAAGTGCTCTGCAGATATCAGAGGTGAACAAGGTGCAGTTTCTGAGGAAAACATTGCACTATACAACATTTCTAGATGATGGAGATTCAAAAATTAATCTTAAAATATGAGCACAGGCCAGTAATTCATGGTAGCACTATGGAAGTATTGCACTGCAATGAAAGCAGCATTACAGTATTTTAAAAGCAAGGGAGTTAGCTTGATGTCCTGGTCAAATCTACCTCTGATCCACCATCAGTAAACACAGATTGTTTGGTTACCACGTCTAAAGAAGTTCTATCTGTGCTGCTGTATTTTCTGCAGAGTTTCAATAGTCTTGAAAGATAACAAATGATTCTAAGAAGCTTTAAACTATCTCAAGGCCTGAAGTTAGTATCTTAAAACAAATCTTTCTGAACTTGGGGAGGGTTTAAACTCAGTCAGCCGGAGGATGGGACCAGAGTGATAGGACAAATGATGGAGCAGCTAATGTAAAGGTAGATGCAATGTCCAGAGAGACTGTGAGGAAGGAGAGACAGTGGATGGAGCATAATTGCAGTCAGTTGGATGGGGTCAATTTTGTTTACTTTTATGGAAGTATCAGGAACAATGGTAATGAACTTGGAGCATCGATCAGTACATAGAACTACGATGTTGTGGCCATTACAGTCACTTGGCTATCACAAGGACAGGAATGGCTGCTGGATGTTCCAGGCTTTAGATGTTTATAAAGCAACAGAGAGGGAGGTAAAAGAGGTGGGGGAGTGCATTGCAGCTACAGAAAGAGAGGATGTCATGGAGGGATTGTCTACTGAGCCATTGTGGGTGGATGTCAGAAAGAAGTAGAAATCACACTATTGGGGGTATGCTATAAGCAAACCCCCACCCCCTCCACCAACAGCAACAGGGGCGCTGAGGAGCAGATCAGCAGACAGATTTTGAAAAGGTGTAAAATTAACATAATTATTGTCATGCATGGCTATGGGGCAAACTTTATTAGATGTAGGGATTAATGGGTCCTTTTCAGAATGGCAGGCAGTGACTAGTGGGGTACCGGAAGGCTCAGTGTTGGGACCACAGCTAATTACAATATACATTAATGATTTAGCTGAAGGAATTAAAAGTAACATTAGCAAATTTGCAGATGACACAAAGCTGGGTGGCAGTGTGAAATGTGAGGAGGATGTTATGAGAATGCAGGGTGAATTGGATAGGTTGGGTGAGTGGGCAGATGCATGGCAGATGCAGTTTAATGTGGATAAATGTGAGGTTATCCATGTTGGTGGCAAGAACAGAAGGCAGATTACTATCTGAATGGTGTCAAGTTAGGAAAAGGGGAAGTACAACGAGATCTAGGTGTCCTTGTTCATCAGTCACTGAAAGTAAGCATGCAGGTACAGCAGGCAGTGAAGAAAGCTAATGGCATGTTGGCCTTCATAACAAGAGGAGTTGAGTATAGGAGCAAAGAGGTTCTTCTGCAGTTGTACAGGGCCCTGGTGAGACCACGCCTGTGTGCAGTTTTGGTCTCCAAATTTGAGGAAGGACATTCTAGCTATTGAGGAAGTGCAGCATAGGTTCACGAGGTTAATTCCCGGGATTGCGGGACTGTCATACGTTGAAAGATTGGAGCGACTGGGCTTGTATACACTGGAATTTAGAAGGATGAGAGGGGATCTGATTGAAACATATAAGATTGTTAAGGGATTGGACATGCTAGAGGCAGGAAACATGTTCCCGATGTTGGGGGAGTACAGAACCAAAGGCCACAGTTTAAGAATAAGGGGTAGACCATTTAGAAAAGAGTTGAGGGAAAACTTTTTCACACAGAGGGTTGTGGCTCTGTGGAATGTCCTGCCTCAGAAGGCAGTGGAGGCCAATTCTCTGGATTCTTTAAAGAAAGAGTTAGATAGAGCTCTTAAAGCTAGTGGAGTCAAGGGATATGGGGAGAGGGCAGGAAAAGGGTACTGATTGTGGATGATCAGCCATAATCACAGTGAATGGTGGTGCTGGCTCGAAGGGCTGAATGGCCTATCTCCTGCACCTATTGTCTATTGTCTATCCAGGAAGAGCTCCTAAAACAAGATATGGACAGACTAGAGGAGAAGCCATACTAGATCTGGTACTAGGCAATGGTCTTGGTTGGATGATAGACCTCTACATGTGTGAGCACTTGTAACTTTGGAGACTGTGACCACAACTCTCTGATCTTTAGCATAGCCTTGGACAGGAATAGGGGCAGATGGTATGGGGAAGTATTTAATTGGGGGAGGGCTAATTATAATGTGATCAGACAGGAACTTGGGAGCATAAATTGTGAAAATATGTCCTCAGAGAAATGTGGAGGTTATTTAGGGAACACTTGTGCCCTAAATTATGGATATGTTTGTCCCATTGAGGCAGGGAAAAGGATGGTAGGATGAAATAATTGTGGTTGACAAGAGAGAATGAACATTTAGTCAAGAAGAAGAAGGAAACATAGTTAGGATTCAGGAAGAAAAGATCAGACAGTGCTCTTGAGAGTTATAGGGTAGCCAGGAAAGAGCTTAAGAAGGGACTTCGCTAAGCTAGAAGGTGGCATTAGAAGGCCTTGGCAAGTAGAATGACAGAAAACTCTAAGGCATTCTACACATATGTGAAGAACAGGAGGGTGATTAGTGTGAGGGTAGTACTGATCAGGGATAAAAGAAGAAATGTACCTGGAGTCAGTGGAAGTGAGGTCCTGAATGAATACGTTTCTTCACCAGTGAGAGGAACATTGGCAAATGTGAGGTCAGTGTGGAACAGGGTAATGTGTGGTGAAACTTGTCAAGGTTAAGAAAGAGCAAGAGTTGAAAGTTTTGAAAAATATTAGGATAGAAAAGTCCTCATGGATGGGTGGGATCTACCACAGGTTACTCTGGGAAAGGACGAAAGAGGCAGTTGAGCCAATGACGATGAAAGAATGTGAAAGTTTTAGAGAGGATACAGAGTTGATTTACCAGCAACAGCTGAGATTAAAGAGCATATCTTAATGAGAAAAGGTTGAGCAAGCTCTTTGGCTCAAAGGAGGATGAGAGATGACTTGATAAAAGTGTATAAGATGATTAATGTCACAGGTAGAGTGGACAGGAGGTTCCCTTTTTCCAAGGTGGCAATGGCTATTACAAGAGGACATGTTTTTAAGAGGATTAGACAAAAGTAAGAGATCAATTTTTTTTAACATAGAGAATGGTAAGTGTATGGCATGCACTACCATAGATAGTGTTAGAGGCAGCTACATTAGGGACATTTAGGAGACTTTTACATCAGCACATGGATGAAAAAAAGAGAGCTATTTGGAAAGGAAAGGTTAGATTGATCTTGGAATAGGTTAAAATGTTAGCACAACATCATGGGCCAAAAGGCCTGTACTGCTCTATGGTCTGTGTTCTTAAATACAAAAAGGTTGAATGCTTACTTATTGGCAGCTGGTTAGATGTCCAGCTAGGGTGTAATGAATATACTACTTACTTTGTTCAGAACATGTTTGTACAATATAGCTACTTAAAACCATTGATCACAATGAGAAATAAACACAGGAATCTGACAAAGGCCTTGTCATCACATCTAAACCAGACCCAAGAACAGGTTTACTGTTAAGTGCTGAAGAACTGATGTGGGGCAAAAGCTGTAATCAAATCATTGCACTTCAAAATAACTATCACTCAGTGAATACCTGTGTCAGCAAAATGCTTCAAGACATTTTCTATCTAATTCCAAAACCCCCATTTTAAAATGGGTGTGAATAAATGGATGGTAAACAGGGAGACCACAAGCCACCTTGACTTTGACAACAAGAAACCTGGGTGACTTTTTCTCCCGGCATTTTGGTTCCATCTGACAGGGTGCCATACCACTCATGTTGGCGGAATAGAGTAGCTCACACACGGCTATCTTGACTACATTTCCTCCCATTCTGCCTTCTGCAAGGGCACCATTTCACTCTCTTAGTTCCTCCATATCTGTTGTGCATGTGCAGATTACACAAGAATCCGGGCAGATGGTTCAAAAAATGTGTCCCTTCTTCCTGAATTATGACTCCTTCTCTATCATAGAACCCTTGAAAGAATCTCATCTTTTACAACCATCAGGCTCTTAAATCAGAGGACAACTTCACTCAACTTCACTTGCCCCATCACTGAACAGTTCCCAGAACCTATGGACTCACTTTCAAGGAGTCTTCGTCTCATGTTTTCGATATTTATGCTTATTAATTTATTACTTTTTTCTCTTTCCTTTCGTATTTACACAGTTTGTTTTTTTTTGCACATTGGTTGTTCATCCTTTTGGGTGTGATCTTTCAATTGATTCTATGGTGTTTCTTGTATCTACTGTGATTGCTCACATTAATATGAATCTCAGGGTTGTATATGTACTTTGATAATAAATTTACTTTGAACACTACTCTGAGATCGGCCGTTTTCCTCCAGGACAGAGCAAAGACAGAGTCCTTATTTTCCACCTTGCCAGACTCTGCATTCAAAAGATCATTCTTTGCAAAGTTTACTGTTTTCAGTGATATTCCACACCACACACGCCTATTTCCTTGCCTCTCTTTTAGTATTCCAAAAGGACCATTCTCTTGTCTGGTCTGGTCTTCTGTCTCCAAAAACCACTTCATGTTGGTTTCCTCTAACTTCTAACAAAGTAGATGTTGTACTCTTGGGTTAGAGGAAAATATAACAACTGTGTCTTGAGCCCAGCTTCCTCAGTTCATTGATATTCACCAACATATTAATGCCAGGAAGCAACAAACTCCAATAACAATTTAGATTCACTTGGAGTGCTGATCAGAATACACTTCTGCCCCATCCTTGTCCCAGGCAAACCGGTCAAAACATTGCTGCTGAGATTTATTAGGAACCTAATATAAGCTAACAAAAATATGGAAACACAAGAAACTCAATGCTAGAATCCACACAACAATGTCAATATTTTGTGTTGAAACCTTGCAGTAGGACTCCCAAAGTATGGTTTGGCTTGAATCTGTAGGCATTATTCTGACTGGTTAAAATCAAATGCAAAAAACCCGAAATAGAGATAGGAAAATACTAGTTTTGGTACTCCTGTTGATAAGCAGACAGTTTGTTACACTGGCAGATTGTAGATCAACTTTTTTCTTTATTAGTATGAAGATTCTATTGTTTTATGCAGTCTTACTTAAGTAAGCTTTACCCAGAAAACTTAAAAAGGAGAATTTCACGTGTGTGTTCAGCAGTTAATTTAGGCAACTGTACTGGCCTGTCACCAGCAGATACATGTCATGGACAGTCTTAAGTGAGAAGAAAAAGAGAAAGCAGTTCAGATAGTCACTCACATACAGCAGGGACTCATCATGAACTGAAACTCAAGCAGAACAGATAGTGTTACTGTCAAAAATGAGATCACTTAAACAAAGATAAATGAAGGATAGTGATTCACCATAGTCGCTCATATAACAAACTGTATAAACTCAAAAACTCTGCTGACAGCAATATCTACATGAAAGCCCAATCAATGGTTCCAAATATCATATTAGAATGTAACCTTCACTTCCTGTAATAACCACTGTTTTGTACCTATAAATATTAATTTATATCAAAACCCTAAGTTCTCAGAGATTATTTTGTTAATTAACAATTTTTAAGAATGATCTGTGGTTCCTTAAGGCTGTTATTGCCGAGAGTGGTAATGGGGAGAAGCTCCCACTACCTATTAAATGCTCCCAATGTTGTGCGCCTCAAATAGCCTCTGACAAGCAGCACTAGGCTTTCACGTGTGGCTTGGTTACTAAGCCCAGCTGAACCATTTCTACTGACAGGGAATGGGTAAAAGCGGGTTACTAGCACCTTAAAACCAGTCACTTCGGGCAGATGAGGCTTGTCACCCGAAGTTGGCAGCTCCTCTAGAAGGAAATCTTTGATCTCAAACCTCACTGCCTTGTGGCTATATCCACTCACGGGGAAGGTTTCAAGAGTAAACCAAGAGGGAAAATTCCAGAGCTGGAGTCCATAAGGAGTGGAGTCCCTATGCTGAGTTCAGTGTTAACTGGCAACTCATGTGATGCTGCTGGTATCAAACTGTATCAGTCTCTACAGTTCTTCTGGGTTCATCAGATGCAAGGAGGAGGGGAGCTTGCTACATGGGCAACAGCTTGCTCTCCTTATTGCACTGCCCTGGCTTGCGTATGTAGACAGCTAGGCCACAACATCCGCGGTCGACCCTTACCAATGGAGGTGTCATCATCTGCATCTCTGCTCACAGGATGATTATGCTGTAGATACTAAGCATTTTTTTATGGGTTCTTTTAGGTTTCTTTGTTTTGTGGCTGCCTGTAAGGAGATGAATCTCAAAGTTGTATAATGTATACATATTTTGAGGTGAAATAGCTTCGGCAGAGATAGAAATCAAACTCAAGAGATTCTGCAAATGCTGGAAATCTTGTGTAGCCAACCCGCGCCACCCCCCCCCCCCCCCCCCACCGGCCACCCTCAGGGTTGCTCGGCTCGCTGTCATTTAGGGAAACAGCCCTCGGCCCCACCAAACTGGGAAATCCATTTGTGTGGATGCTGTGTGATGTACCTCACACCGCCCAAATAACAGACAATACACCAGATACGATTAAATGATTTTCAGTTTATAGATATTACTGGAACTATATAATTAAGACAGAATAAAATATAAAAAGAAAATAAAAGGCGCCACACTTATCAAAGTTCAATCTCTTTGTGCACAAAACAGTTGGAGCTCAAGGACCTTCTTCTTCACCCTGCGACCCCTCGGACCACCTCGACCGGCCGCCTGGGACCAACAATGGTGGTCGACCAGACGCTCCACACGAGTCCGTCTCCGTCTCCTCGCCGAACGCCCTGCTGGGGGTCCGACCCCGTTAGCGGACATCACAGCACCTCGTCCATCCTCTGTCTCACTTTCCCACCTTCTGCCCCGAAACCCCGTGCATACAGTATTTTCAAATACACCAAAACCATAACAACTATCCCAATTGGTTAATTGTATCTTCTTATCACATTCTAAACCAAAACAAGCTCTGCTAGCGCAAACTTTCTCAGCGTTTAACACAACAAAGCCGCATTCCCCAGATTAACATAACAAAGACACCATTTTAATTAGCCTCCGCAGTAACATAAAAGTCGAAACCCCCTTACACTCTCCCCCCACCAAATAAAGTCATGTCCTCATGACTTCTAAATAACTCGCCAACCAGTCCTGCAGACACACTACACACACATACACAGATACACACAGTGACAGTGCTCCCCAAACAGTGGACCTTATTTCCGTCCCACAGGCGCTACATAGGCCAACCTATCTGGGAGCTTCTTAACCCTCCGAGACCTCCGTACCCCCTCACCTAAACCCAGAAGGCTCAGACACTACTAGGGATACCTTGGGCCTGCTTGCCAACTCCTCTCTCACTCAGGCCACCACTACAGCTCGGAGCCCCCTGTCCCGCGTCCGGGGCCCCGCCTCTCCTCCTTCTTGATCCTGCCGTAACTCAGACTGCCCACAGCTAGCCCTCCCCACTACACCTGACTCAGTGGGAGAAGGGCCAAAGGTCTCTTCCTCAATCACGGGGAAGTTAGTGAAAGGCAGCATGTACCACATGTGCAGCACATCATCCTTCGAATCCGTATCCTTCCTCATTCCCTCGATCGGCAGCTGTTGTTTGAGTTTCTCCAAACTGAAACATTTAGCCGGGGCTACCCCTTCAGCCTCCTGCAGTCGAGACGTCAGCTTCTTTGGGGACTCCTTCAACTGTCACCACAGCCTCAGCAGTTCTGACTCAGGATTCTTGGCCATCTCAATCTGGGACGCAGTTACCCCACCAGTTTCTTCCACTCTGACCTGAAAAGCAGCAGTTAAAGAATGTTCAGCCTCTGGTTGTTTCTTCCTGAGGACGTCTTCCAGGTCAACTTTCAGTTTTTCCACTTCATTTAAACTCGCGATTGTCATCTTCAGGTTCCTTTCAAGCGTCCGCCTCCCTTTTCCGAGATCTGTCCTCCATTTCTTCACCTCCTCAGGAGTGTAGTCAAACTACCCTCCCTGGGCTCTCGGTTTTCTGTTGACCTTAGTCAGAATACTTCCTTGATCTTCCCCAACCTGTAAGTCTTCCAATCTTTTCTGAATCGATGTCTTGAGTTTCTGCTGACCCCTTCGAAGGTGGGTCATTGTTACTTCTCGCTGAATTAATTCATCAGTACATGACCGCAGTGTGGTGCAAATCCCCTCTCTTCCCTGCGTCTCATTCAGATTGATGACCTGGGTTTCCATTCCCCGGTCCACCACCGTCTGTCCCAACACCAGGAAGTTCAACTGGTATGTCGGGTCATTTTTCTCACATTGCACCAAAGTCCTCCGGCCAAAAGCTCCTCCACATTTGACACTTCGCTTCGGTCGCCCGGGCTCAGCCACTCGCCTCACCTCATAGTCCCCCCAGGCGAATCCAAGCTCTAGGCGGTCATCCACATACGTCAAAACTCCACACGCCTTCACTTCCCCCATGGTCTTCCTCATGCCCCGTGGGAAGGATGCAGAGGCTCCCGATATGCCCTTGGGCATCTTTTCGGCTCGGAAGAATCCTAAGGAACTAGTAATGGCCGCCTTCGGCTCAACAGCCGCACTCCTCGGGATCTGGCAGCATCCACTCCTCAGATGCAGCACACTAAACCGTGTCGCATCATCCACACACACGCTGCCTCCATCTTCCACGCCGCCAGGGTCCAGTTGCCGCGACCTCTCTCTCACTGAGGTGTCCTCAGCGGTCAACTCCCCTCCCTCGTGATAACACACAAAAACGAACCTAACCGGTTTTCCTCCACCACTACCACCCTCCTCTGTTCAGTAGAACTGGTTCTCAGCCTCAACAATTTCTCTTTTGGGTCCTCCTACTTATGTCAAAGCAAAGATGTAACCATGGGCTCAGCCTTTTCTTCAACTACATGGAAAAGTCCATGTATCAAGCTTATACTGGTAAC
Source organism: Mobula birostris (assembly GCF_030028105.1). NCBI lineage: Eukaryota > Metazoa > Chordata > Chondrichthyes > Myliobatiformes > Myliobatidae > Mobula > Mobula birostris. The sequence goes on from NC_092373.1 coordinate 158,309,692, forward strand.
ACTCCCCAACTCTTTCTCCACTGTATTGACAACTGCATTGGCGCTGCTTCCTGCACACATGCTGAGTTTGCTAATTCTTGTTAACTTTGCCCCCAGCCTCCACTCTGACATCAAAGTTACTTGGTCAATCTCTGAGACCTTTGTCCATTTACTTGATCTTTCTGTCTCCATCTCTTGAGACACATTATCTACTGACATCTTTTACAAACCTCCTGACTCTTACAGTTACCTTGACTATACTTCTTCCCACTCATGTCACTTGTAAAAATGTTGTTCCCTTCTTAGATCCTCCATCTCTGCTGCATTTGGTCTTAGGATGAGGCTTTCCATTCTTGAACATCTGAGATTATCCGGCATATCGTTCTCTGTAACTGCCACCATCATCTATAGGTTCCTACCACTGAGCACATCCTTCCTTTCCTCACCCTTTCTGCTTTCCATAGGGAATCGCTCTCTATGTGACTTCCTTGTCTACTTGTCCCTCCCCACTGATCTCTCTCTCAGCATTTAACCCTGCAAGCATGACAAGAGCAACACCTGCCCCTACATCACTTCCCTCACCGCCATTCAGCGCCCCAAACAGTGCTTCCAGGTAAGGTGACACTTCACCTGCAAGTCTGCTAGGGGTAGATATTGTAGCTAATGTTCCTGGTTTGGCCTCTTCTACACTGGTGAGACCTTAAGCAGATTGGGGCACCTTTTCGTCAAGCACCTTCGCCCCATCTGCCACAAAAGGAAGGATCCCCCAGTGGCCAGTCATTTCAATTTGACTTCCAATTCCCATTCTAACACATCTGTCCCTGACCTCCACTACTGCTATGAGGAAAACAAACTCGGTTTGGAGAATCAAGAACTCATATTCCGCTTGGGTCACTTCCAATCTAATGGCATAAACATTAATTTCTCCAACTTCTAGTAATTACTCCCTCTATCCCCTTCTCCCTTATTTCATTCTCCATTCTGGTTACTCTCTAACCCATTTCTCTTTTCCCTCACCTACCCATCACTTCCCTCTGGTTCCACTCCTCCTTCCCATTCTTCCATCATCCACTGTCCACTCCTAATAGTTTCCTTCTTCTTCAACTCTTTACCTCTTTCACTTACTCCTAGCCTCTAACTTAATCGTCCTTCCCACACTCGCCAAACCCACACATCTTCTGCCTCACCTGTCAGCTTCTATTCCTTTCCTACCCCCCACTTTTATATTCTGGCTTCTGCCCCCTTCTTTTCCAGTGATAATGAAGGATCTCAGTCCAAATTGATGGTTGTTTATTCTCCTCCATTAATGCTACTTGACTTGCTGAGTTCCTCTCGAATTTTGTGTGTGTTGTGGAGAGAGAAACTGTGTTAAATTTCAAGCTGATGACCTTTCATCAGAATTAGAAAAAGTAGAAATCAAATACGTTTTAAATTGCAGAGAAGGGAGGTGGTGGAAAGAAGGAACACCTGTAATATGGTGGAGGCCAGGTCACATGTGGTGTGTTGTTGGGTGGGTGAGGTGGTGAAAACTTGTTACTCACGGCTGATCTATCTAGAGGAGATGTTAATAGAAAGACATGAATGAGAACACAGGTAGGAACATTTACTAACATTTAAAAGGCACTTCGATAGGAAACATTTAGAAGCAGGGGTTCAAAACCTGTGGTTCATGGACTCCTTCGTTAATGCTAAGGCTCCATAGCATAAAAATGGTTGGAACCGCTGATTTAGGGGGACCTGGATAAAAAGCAGGTAAGTAGAATAGACATCTAGGTCAGCCTGAACCAGATGAACCAAATGACCACTTCCCATAGCAACACACACAAAAATGCTGGAGAACTCACCAGATCAGACAGCATTTATTGGGAGGAATAAACAGGCGATATCTTGGACCAACATCCTTCAACAGAACTGAAAATGATGGGGGAAGAAACCAATATAAGAAGGCGAGGAGGGAAGGATTACAAGCTGGCAGATGATAGGTGGAGCCAAGTGAAGGGGGAGATGGATGGGTGGGGAAGGGAGCTAAAATGAGAAGCTGGGAGGTGATAGATACAAAAGGTAAAGGACTGAGATATGAATCTGATGTGAAAGGTGACAGGACCATGTAAGAAAGGAAAGGAGGAGGGCCATTAGAAGGGAGTAATAGGCAGGTGAGGAGAAGAGAAAGGGTAAGAAGGGAGCCAGAATGAGGAATGGAAAAGGAGGGAGAGGGGATAGAAATTTTTGCAAGTTAGAGAAACATAGTTATACCACATGGGGCTTTTCCTATGCTGTATGATTCGATGACTCAAGGTTGGAACTGTCAAGTACGAACATTGCTGTTTACTGTAAATAAAAACCCAAGACATTTTGGGCTAAGACCCTTCTTTCTGCTCAAAATGTCAACTGTTCTTTTCCTCCATAAATGCTGCCTGACCAGCTGAGTTCCTCCAGCATTTTGTGTGTGTTACTCAAGACTTCTGGCATCGATAGAATCTCCTGTGTCCATAATCAATCACACACTCCTTTTGAGTCTAATCACTATGTAGCTTTAACAAATATTCCCCGAGTCGAGAACATGCTGGTGTTGACAAGGTTTGGGGAAAAAAAGAGGTTATTTCCTTTTGAGAATTCCCTTCTTGCTTTTTTCATTTAGCAAATTTTCATCAGTAATGAAATCATTCTTAAGCAAGGTGTGGACAATTAATTGTAAATGCACAGAGCTCCAATTTTGGCTGATTTTAAATGAGATGCAAGCAGTGAGACCTAATTAAACTATTTTGCAAATGTAGTTGATTGCTGGAATGTTGACACAAATGAGCATTAACCCAAAAAAGGCAGTTACTCCAGGTGAACTGTTTAGTCGAATTATGGGAGTCTAATCCAATATGAGTGTTCATAGTTAATATTTAACTATAATAAGATCAACCATTCCTCAAAGCGAGACCTTAAACAGGTGATAAAACTCCATAGGATTTTGCCAGTGAGGACCTTGGTGCAGAGATTGAGAATATTTCCATTTGCTTGGTATGGATTAGTTGGGATACCAATATCCAACATTCTTTCCACACATGCTGCTTTCTGTGCAACTTCCACTAACAATACAAGTATGTTACAGAACTTCGCCTATTTATAAAGTTATCTGAATCCATTATAAGGTTCTACGAATTGCAAGGGAACATTGTAGAAAAAGTACTGCACAGTACAAAATGAGTTTGATTTATGAATTTAGTAGAAATATAGTCAAGATCAAAAGAGTAATATTCTCCACTGGGCCACAAAGCTAAACATCTGAGTGTTGCCTGGCATTTCCATTCAATATCTGACATTCAATTCCTCAGTTATGTGTTGGAGGCAAGTCCAATTAGCAGCCAATGCTTTTGTTCACATTTGGCATAACTGACCACTAATAAACTTCTCTCTCCCCTGTTTTACACATGCCAATGACATATTGACATACTAATGAATGAGCATAGTGTACTGTGCAGGCAGAAGGACAAGCTTTCATAAGGATCAGATATCAGTTACAGGACAAGGGGGTGAGGAAGGGCAGGGGAAGAATTACGATCATAACCATATGTGTCCAATATTAAACGGAATGATGCTAGAAAGAAATGCATGGAATGATGTGTTTAGTACCCTCTACATTCCAGACATTACTGACAATGCTCTCAATTTCAGACAGTTAATAACTCACTATGGTGACAAAAAGGTAGATTGTGTACCATTTGTGGTGTTACCTTTATGAGACAATTAAAAACAAGGGTTTAAAAAAGAAGTGCAAATTAGAAACCTGGAGGTCTTGAATCCTGCAGGATCATTGCACTGGACAGAATGGAACACAGCAGATTTGAATGAAGATTTACCAGAAAGAGAACAGGATGAATCCCCAATTCCCATCAAATTAGTTCAAGTAGAACGAATGTTACAATCGGCTTTGAGTAGTGGGTAATTATCTGTGGCAGCTGAGGCTGGACAGTAGGCAGGATCTGCAGCTGTTCATACTCTCATCATTTTACAATAGTCACAAAAGCCCAGCCCTTTCCATGTAATTTAAAGCATTTTTAACAGCTTTTCAAATAAGCAATATATCTATCACTGAGGCATTTGTTAAAACATATTGTGCACTATTTTCTGAAATATTTCATCTAACACGTGATGAATGTCTTTTCAGTAATGCAAGCTTCTTGAAAGAAAAATGTCCTGCCTTTCACAGATCATTTAATGTGATGAACAGATAGGCGAAGGACTTTCAAACAAAGACACCAGGAGGCCTTAAGAAACTAAAAGCAAGAGAAAGATTTCATAAAGAGCAGAATTCCACTTTAAACAATGACAGAAACAAATGAATGAAGTAACTTAAGACATGAAACATCAAGTGGTTATGTTTTACCATTTAAATTGCCAATAACTTCTTATAATCCTCTTTCAATACAGTAGGTATTGACTAATTTAATAGCTGGGAATTAATTCCATGAAGTGGGCAAAAGATCTTCAGCCTGAAATATTGCCTTTTTCTTTCTGAAGATGACACTGCTGTTGAGAGTTTCCAACATTTTCTGTTTCTTTTCATCAATAGATAGCTGGCCCCAATTAAAAGTTACGGGATTCAGGAGTGGCTGATTGGTTCCATAGGTGGTTTGCCATTAAAAATAAGCCTAGCAAATACCTCTTTCCTTCATTACCATAAAGATAGGTGACACTTCTGCCTTATTGAGGATTGTACAGTAGCATGTAGGGAGAAGCAGGAATATATTAAGCAATATCCCAACCTGGTGAAGCTACAAGGCTGCACACACATGAAAACTAAACAACCCCATCAGTTCAAGGACAATCCTGTCTTCCATAAATGAAGGTAAACAACTAATTTAAGGGTTCACTAATATGCCAGAATCCAACATAAAAATGTAAAGGACAAGGCTTATGAATTTTACTGACATGTTTGGCTGGAGACTATTCCTTAAGTCATCAGTATTATATATGGTGATAAATTCTGTTAACTCAATGAAACACAAAGGTTGTCTGACTGTAGCCCAAAAACAGTCCAAATGAAGGCATCAAAGACAAGAATTATCCACACTGGTTAACAATGCAACAAGGAAGACACATCACACCAACACTCCTCTGACTTTAAGTGTATTAAAAATGTGCCAAAAGTCAAGGACTCGAAGCTTTCAGATGGAAAAGCTATTGGAAGGAGGTCTGAATTCCAACTAAGCATTCCTGTAGAATGGGAATTCCAATTACAAACACCATCCAAAATTTCTCTAAAGTTGAGGTACTTTCCACCTTCCCTTCTGCCTAACTGAGCTTTCAAAGTACTAACAGACAGCTTGCCACTTCACTGGCGAACAGTCAGTTAGCACCTTGATGGTTCAATTCAGCCAGCAGTTCCATTAACCAAGCAACAGGTTTCTTGTCATCACCAGTCCTATTATCTCCTGCAGCAATATTCAAAGCTCTCCACCATCTTCAAGCACCTTCTCACCTCTTCACAGGCTCACTCACCCCCAACAAGATCATGACTGATATTTACTTTATCTAGTGTGTTTCAGATTACAGATCTGTTCTATGGTTACAGACAGAGACAGGGAGAGAGAACTAGATTTTCATTTCCCTTCCTTAGACAGTGGTACGGAATTCCACTGAAATTAATCAGTTGGTTCTATCAAGGCCATATATTTCCATTATCCAGGTTTCAAGACAAGAACGAAGAAAATAGTAAATCATAATCAATTTTTTTGCTGCTCTGACAGTTCTGTTTATTATCTATGTAGTTTCTTCTCTCCCATGTCCCTTACTACCTAATTTAAAATATCTTTGTTAATTTCATTTCATTGTTTAACTCAGCTAATGGGTAGTAATTATGAAATACAAACCATTAAGTGACTACTTCTGGGCTCCAGGCAAATTATCTCACTTCCCAAGTAATTGAAATGATTCTGTTCACTTGAATGAAGAAGTTCTCAGAGCATTGAAAGTTAACTTTACAACTTTCTTTTCAGTACACATGACAATCATATTCTGACTATTGGACGCCCGAGTTAAATAAATTAATACTAAAGACAAAACATTCATTTAGACACAAACAAGAGAAAATCTGCAGATGCTGGAAATCTGAGCAACACACGCAAAATGCTGGAGAAAATCAGCAGGCCAGGCAGCATCTATGAAAAAGAATACAGCCGACGTTTCGGGCTGAAACCCTTCGGTAGACATTCGTTACCTTTCCTGTCTTCAGTAGTGTCAGGGGGCAGAAGTGAGAGCAGTTGCTATTACTAGGGAGAAGGTACTTGGGAAGCTGAAAGGTCTGAAGGTAGATGTCAGCTGGATATGAAGGAGAATCTGTGGATGTTGTGTACTTGGATTTTTAAAAGGCATTTGACAAGGTGCCACGTGTGAGGCTGTTTAGCAGGATAGGAGCCCATGGTATAACAGGAAAGATACTATCATGGATAGAGCATTGGCTGATTGGCAGGAAGCATAGAGTGGGAATAAATGTAGCCTTTTCTGATTGGCTGTTGGTGACTAGTGGTGCTCTGCAGGATTCAGTGTTGGGAATGCTTCTTTTTACATTGTATGTCAATGATTTTGATGACAGAATTGATGGCTTTGCAGCCAAATTTGCAGATGATACGAAGATAGATGAAGGGGCCGATAGTGTTGAGGAAGCAGGAAGGCTGCAGAAGGACTTAGATGGATTAGAAGAATGTGCAAAGAAGTGGCAGACGCAATACAGTTTTGGGAAGTGTATAGTTAAGCACTTTGGTAGAAGGAATAAAAGCATAGACCAATTTCTAAATAAGGAGAAAATTCAAAAATCTGAGGCAGGTTGAGTTGGTGGTGAGGAAGGCAAATGCAATGTTTGCATTCATTTCAAGAGGACTAGAATATAATGTAATGCTAAGGATGTAATGCTAAGGCTTTATAAGGCACAGGTGAGGCCCCTTATCTAAGAAAGGTTGTGCTGACATTGGAGAAGGTTCAAAGTAGGTTACAAAAATGATTCTAGGATTGATAGACTTATCATATGAGGAGTGTTTGATGGCTCTGGGACTGTACACACTGGAATTTAAAGAATGAGGGGGGATCTCATTGAAACCTATCGTATGTTGAAAGGCAAAGATATAGTGGATGTGGAGAGGATGATTCCTAAAGTGATGGAGTCTAGAACCAGAGGGCACAACCTCGGAGTAGAGGGACATCTATTTGGATCAGAGATGAAGAGAAACTTCTCTAGCCAGAGACTGGTGAAACTGTGGAATTCATTGCTATAAGTGACTTGTGGGGACCAGGTCAATGAGTGTATTTAAGGTGGAGGTTGATAGATTCTTGATAAGTCAATGCATGAAAGATTACAGAGAGAGAAGGCAGGAACATGGGGTTGAGAGGAAAATGGATCAGCCACGATCAAATGGCAGAACAAATTCAATAGGCTGTGGCCTAATTCTGCTCTAATATCTTATTGTCTTATGGATATCCCAATGTGTTTGATTATAAACAAATGTAGTTCATGGTGTTAAATGGGTCCTTGGACACTGTTGACAATTCATCCACCTATTGATACAACTGGTGGGACAAATAATCAGCAGTAGTGTTCCCTTCTGTGCCAGATATGATGCTCTTGTTACAATCAGCCAGCTTTGATGTGTGTGCCACAGTATTTCCAAGCCAGGCACCAGCATCCTGAAACAAGCACTCTACTTTCAGCTCTGTCATAACAAGAGATTACGAGCATTCATTCAGGAGAAAACATGTCAAGGCTCAAGTCTCAAGTCTCACAGAAAACAACTTAAAGCCTCCTTGAAAATTAGTGTGGGAATCTTTGGACCTTGAACAAACATAATTAAAAAGCAGCATCTGGGATGGCACTGAGAACCTTGGAGTCTCTTAATTTGGAGCACACAGAAGCCTGGAGAATGTGACAGAAGGAATGCACCAACTCTGATTTTCCTATCCACCCAGTCAGCTGCTACTCCAGCTGCGACATGATCTGTGGAACCCACACTAGCCTCATCAGCGACCAGAACCCACATAACTGGAATGGAAACAATTCATTTAATCCTGAAGAAATTATAAGAATAATATAGAAGGGAAAATCCCTAGGTCTGCAGTCTGACCAGCTTAACTCCAGCTTATTTAACAAATCAGTGCTTTAAATGGTACTGGTAGAAAACTTCTGAGTGGTATCTGCATATTAAGCTTGGAGTTGTGGGGCTCAAACACTTGTACCTTTCTAATATCAGACTCTGCACTAGGTTCATGGCTGCTGTCTCTATGTGAAGACTTGAGGTGTCTCGTCACTTTCTGGTTTGGAGATATTTTATGGTATTGATGAGTTTCCACAGGTCAGTTACTTGTCTCAGCAACAGAGAACTGGGTGTAGTAACATTGTTGACAATATCCTGGAAAGAGAGACACTGGTGAAGGGTTGCTGATTTTAAAGAAATTATATGGGGACAAAAGTTGAGGAGACAAGAGGAAAGTTTATTAAAACCATGCCGAAAATGCCAAGGACATTCAGACAGTAAATCTGCAACAAATAATGGAGTTACCAGGTAACAACACCTGAAACTGCTGTGAGATGATCAGAGAAGCCATGACAATGCCAGCTACTCGATGAAGAATGAATCCCAATATCCTATTCCTTTCACAGGTACAAATAACAATGGTAACATAAATGTAGTGACAGATGTTGCTTCAGAACCACCAGATACAGGAACAGCTGCCTCCCTTCAACTGTTCAGTACATGACCCAACCTGTACAACCCTAATCACTACCTCAGTATAGCCACATAGCCACACTATGATAACAGATTTTGCTTTTGTTTAAATTACATTCTTTCTTGAATAAGAATAATCCTAGGAATAAAAGGGTTAATGTATGAGGAGCATTTCATAGCTGTGGGCCTGTACTCACTGGAGTTTAGAAGAAATGGGGCAGGGGGGTTGAGGTCGATCTCAATGAAACACATCAAATATTGAAAGGTTTAGATAGAGTGGATGTGGAGGGGATGTTTTCTATAGTGGGGAGTGTAGAACCAGAGGGCACAGAATCGGAACAGAATGTCCTTTTTCAACAGAGATGAGGAGAAATTTCTTTAGCCAGAGGGTTATGAATCTGTGGAATTCATTGCCACAAATGGCTGTGGAGACCAAGTCGTTGGGTATATTTAAATAGTAGAAATTGATAAATTCCTGATTAGTAAGAGCATCAAAAGTAATGAGGAGAAAGCAGGAAAATGGGGTTCAGAGGGATAATAATCAGCCATGGTAGAATGGCAGAGCAGACTTGATGGGCCGAATGGCCTAATTCTGCTCCTATATCGTATGGTCTTAAACATAGTTAATGTTTAGTTTCTATTTTTTCTTAGGAAAGTTTTGCATCTGATGCTATGTGCCTGAGATTTTGCTGCATGTAAATTTTCATTGCACCTGTACAAACATGTACTTGTGTACATGACAATAAACTCAACTTTGACTTATTGCTCAATCAAGGTGATAAAACAAAGGCAAAGTATAATATGTGAGTAAGAGATACTTTAATACAAAAAATACACATAATACTTAAACTCCCGTGTGGTATTTACATTTTGTACTGACTATATGAAGACAATTGCTTTTGTCCTTAAGCCTGTAGCTGAAGTGCACTCACCATCAGTAAAAGGTCCCCATTCATAATATTTTCCCGTAAAAGCTTTGTCATTATAAGCTGAACACTGCACCTCCCGAAAGTCCCGACTCCCAGCTGGGCAGGGCTGTCATAGACAACACAAACACACACAAAAAAAAAATCAGGTTAACATTTATGGAGCTTGCTTATTGTAGATCTATTTAGTAAAGTAGTTGTTACTCCACAACAAGCAATATAACTGGACATCGTTGAGGTACACTGAAAGTAATAAGCAATATTGTTAGCAAACGCCATGAATCAGCACAGGGACCTATAAAAAGATCACTGCAATTGCAATTTAACCAGACGTGCACTTGGTGGTGAGTAATGAAATGAAATATCCACTTTTACAAGTTATACATAATCTGTTGTTCTCTGCAAAGAACTAAAAAGATGGGATCATTGCAGTGATATTTTTGTTCAAGAATTTTCCTTTAACCTTGCACAAAGGACATATTATTTGTCTTCAAGCAGCTGCTTGTTTGGAAATATTTTGGGTCTCATACTTTTGTCAGAGAAGAACTTGACAGAAGGAGAAGTATAATGCAATGGCAATGGTTCCAGACCCTCATTCTCCCTGAGCAAGGACCAGGGCACGGAGAGAAAGGCCCAGACTGAATCACAGTAAGTTTCTCATTTTAGTATCAGTTCGATAAGTTACAACAGGCAGCAAATTAACAGCAACCATGTATTTTTGTTGTAGAACATAGAACAATAACCAAGAATGCCTTTCTGAGAATATATCATCTTGTATTTAAATAATGCATTCCATATCCTAAGCACAACATTGCCAAAGATCATCACTTTAGTATAAGCATTGACACGTTGTAGGAAATATGGGAGCCAACTTGCACTACAGATTCCACAAACACTACAGATATGAGTAATGAGCCAATGATAATCTGTTTTTGGTTAGTTGAAAGAGGGATACTTCCCTGGATGCCATAAGAATTCTTTTCCCTCCTTCTTCATAAAAAAATGTCAACATTAATGTTTGCATCTGGACATTTTTTTTATTAATTGGTGTAATACATTCTGCACACAACAGGCATCAACTGAATCCTTTCCTCAGTTATGCACATCAATTTTGGGAAAGTACACACCTGCACCATTAACACCAACTCTGCAGCCCTCAGGGTGGCCGGACATAAGGCTGTTTACAGAGAGTATGGTAGAATGGTGAGATAGACATCGGAGATGGGAGCACATTTTGCCATTGCTCATGTGGAATTTGTGGTGGATGCCAGAGAATTATGCATGAAATCTTCCAAAAAAGAAAATCACAACCAGCTTCACATGGTAATTAAAGGAACCCTTCATTTATCTCTTCAATGACTGTTCTAAAGGATCTCCAAACCAGGAGACGAGCGGCAATAGATGACGATAGGTAGCACAAAAGCAGGCTATTAATAAGATCAATGTACTGGATGTGTGTGGCATATGATGCTGTACATCTAATGTGCTCCAGGCACATGAGATGTACAGCAAATATTGATTTGAGCTGCAGCAACGTTTGTACAAGGACAATGATCTGCAGCACAAGAAGATATCAGAATCAGGTTTATTATCACTGACATATGTTGTGAAATGTGTTATTTTGTGGGAACAGGACAGTTCATGACATAAAAATTACCATAAGTTACAATGAATACATATGTGCATACATACATACATAAATAAATAAATACATATATACATACAGTGTACAGAAGAATAACTGGGTAGTGTTCATGGACTGTTCAGAAATCTGATGGCAGAAAGAAAGAAGCTGCTCCTAAAAGGTTGAGTGTGGGTCTTCAGGCTCCTGTACCTCAGCCCTGACGATAGTAATGAGAAGGCATGTCCCAGAGGGTGATGGTCCTTAAGGTGGCATCCACCTTCCCGAGGCGCCTCCTTTTGAAGATGTAATTGATAGTGGGTTGAGTTAGGAACACTGCAGCACAGGAACAGGCCCTTTGGGGTTGTGTCCTTGATGGACCTGGCAGAGCCCACAACCCTCTGCAAACTCTCTTTTGATCCTGCATATTCAGAATCAGAATGATAATCAGGTTTAATATCACCAGCATATGTTGTGAAATTTGTTAACTTTATGGCAGCAGTACAGTGAAATACATGATAAATAAATAGAGAAAAAATCTGAATTCCATTAAATATATACAGGTCTATTAAATAGTTGAGCTAAAATCAGTAGTGCAACAAAAAACAGAAATAGAAAGGTAGTGAGGGGTAGTGTTCGTGGGTTCAATGTCCATTTAGAAATTGGATGGCAGAGGGGAAAGGAGCTATTCCTGAACCACTGAGTGTGTCCCTTCAGGCTTCTGTACCTCCTTCCTGATGGTAGCAATGAGAAGAAGGCATGTCCTAGGTGGTGGTGGTCCTTAATGAAGGAAGCTGTCTACTTAAGACATTGCTCCTTGAAGATGTCTTGGATACTACAGAGGCTAGTACCCATGATGGAGCTGACTAATTTTACAAGTTTCTGCAAATTACTTTGATCTTGTGCAGTACCCCCACCCCAATACCAGGCGGTGATGCAGTCAGTCAGAATGTTTTCCACGGTACATTTGTAAATGCTTTTGACTGTTTTAGTTCACAAACTAAATCTCCTCAAACTCCTAATGAAATGCAGGTAGAGCGGCTGTCTTGCCTTCTTTATAGCTGTATCAATATGTTGCATCCAGGGTAGGTCCTCAGAGATATTGACACTCAGATACTGGCAGTGATGATGGCAGAGCAGCAACAGCTAGAATTTCTGGAAGCAATTCGGAAGGCACAGGGTAAATACATCCCCGAGAGCAAGAAGTATTCTAAAGGAAAGATAACACTACTGTGGCTAACAAGAGAAGTGAAAGCCAACATAAAAGCCAGAGAGAGGGCACATAAGAGAGCAAAAATTAGTGGGAAGTTAGAGGATTGGGTTTTTAAAAACCAACATAAGGCAACTAAAAAGTCATTAAGAAGGTAAATATGGAATATGAAAGTAAGCTAGCTAATAATATTAAAGAGGATTCCAAAAGTTTCTTCCAATACATAAAGTATAAAAGAGAGGCAAGAGTGGATATCAGACCACTGGAAAAACAATGCTGGAGAGATAGTAATGGAGGACAACAAAATGACGGATGAACTGATTAAGTATTTTGCATCAGTCTTCACAGTGGAAGACACTCGCAGTATGGTGGAAGTTCCAGGTTTCGGGGCATGAAGTCTGTGAAGTTAACTGAAGAGAAGATTCTTGAGAAACTGAAAGGTCTGAAGGTAGATAAGTCAACTGGACCAGATGGTATACACCCCTGAAAGAGGTGGCTGAAAAGATTGTGAGGAATTAGTAATGATCTTTCAATAATCCCCGCATTATGGAATGGTTCTGGAAGAATGGGAAATTGAAAATGTCATTCCACTCTTCAAGAAGGGAGAGAGGCAGAAGAAAGGAAACTATAGGCCAGTTCGTCTGACCTCAGTGGTTGCGAAGATGTTGGAGTCAATTACTAAGGATGATGTCTCAGGGTTCTTGGAGGCACATGACAAAGCAGGCCATAGTCAGCATGGTTTCTTCAAGGGAAAAACTTGCCTGACAAATCTGTTGGAATTCTTTGAAGAAATAACAAGCAGGATAGACAAAGGAGAATTGGTTGATGTTGCGCACTTGGATGTTCAGAAGGCCTTTGACAAGGTGCCGCACAAAGGCTATTTAACAAGCTACGAGCCCATGGTATTACAGGAAAGATTCTAGCATGGATAATGCAGTGGTTTGTTGGCAGGAGGCAAAAAGGGGGAATAAAGGGAGCCTCTTTTGGCTGGCTGCCAGTGACTAGTGGTATTCCACAGGGATTTGTGTTGGGACTGATTCTTTTTACGTTATATGTCAATGATTTTGATGATAGAATTGATGGATTTGTTGCAAAGTTTGCAGACGATATGAAGATAGGTGGAGGGACAGGTAGTTTTGAGGAAGCAGAGAGGCCACAGAAGGACATAGACAGATTAGGAGAATGGGCAAAGAAATGGCAGATGGAATACAGCGTCGGGAAGTGTATGGTCATATACTTTGGTAGAAGAAATGAAGGGTTGAGTATTTTCTAAATGGAGAGAAAATACAAACAACTGAGGTGCAAAGGGGCTTGGGAGTCCTTGTGCAGGATTCCCTGAGATTAATTTGCAGGTTGAGTCTGTGGTGAGGAAGGCAAATGCAATGTTAGTATTCATTTCAAGAAGACTAGAATATAAAAGCAAGGATATAATGCTGAGACCTTACACAACACTGGTGAGACCTCACTTGGAGTACTGTGAGCAGGTTTGGTTGGGCCCCTTATCTTAGAAAGGATGTGCTGAAGCTGGAGAGGGTTCTAAGGAGGTTCACAAAAAATGATTCCAGCATTGAATGGCTTGTCTTCTGAAGAGGTTTGATAGTTCTGGGACTGTATTCGCTGTAATTCAGAAGAATGAGCGGTGACCTCATTGAATCTATTGAATGGTGAAAGACATTAGTCAAGTGGATGCTTCCTATGGTGGGAGAGTCTAGGACCAGAGGACGCAGCCTCAGAATACAGGGGTGACCTTTTAGAATGGAAATGGGGAGGAATTTCCTTAGCCAGAGCGTGGTGACTCTGTTGAATTCTTTACCACAGGTAGTTGTGGAGGTCATGTCATTGGGGGTATATTTAAGGCAGAGGTTGATAAGATTCTTGATTGGTCAGGGCATAAAGGGATACTGGGAGATGGCAGGAGATTGGGGCTGAGAGGAACATTGGATCAGCCATGACGAAATGGCACAGCAGACTCGATGGGCCAAATGGCCAAATTCTGCTCCTATATCTTATGGTCTTATATATTGGCGCCTTATACCAGATGGTGATGTAACCAGTCAAAATGCTCTCCACCATATATCTGTCGAAATTCGCTCGAGTCTAACTCCTAATTGGATATAGCAGCCAGCAGCCTTTTTCCTAATTTCAATGTGTTGGGTCCAGGATAGATACTCCGAGATGATGAACTGGAAGTTTCTCTCACTCTTTCCACCAGTGACCCCTCAATGAGAACTGGTGCATATTCTCCCAACTTCCCCTTACTGAGATCCACAGCCAATTATTTGATTTTTTTGATATATGCTAAATTAATAAATTCTCAGGCCATTCTCAAATTTAGTGTTTTAGCCCAAATCTTCGACCATACTATTTTCCTAGATGCTGCCTAGCCTGCTGAGTTCCTTCGGCATTTTGTGTGTGCTGCTCAGATTTCCAGCAACTGAAGATTTTCTCTTGTTTGTTGACAACTCTGAAAGCCTGGATTATTGGCTCAAAATGCTTTTGGATCAATGATTTCCTTTTTATCATATGGATCAATATTCTACAACAAAGCTGAAGTGGTATTTTGGCTGATAATTCTATTATTTGTAATGGTGTGGCATAAAGTAATACCTTCAGTATTACCAAAATGATTATTTAGTTAAAGATAATTTTGTTCAGGGGTAATCACAGCCAGAGGTGCCATTCAGGCAATATTCCTTCGGATACTTTGCAGGAAGTTGGAGCAGTAGAAGACCTGAACAAATACATGCCAGTTGCTTCTAAACGTTCCTTCTATTTTTATTTCCAGCTGCACGGACCAACCATTGCTCTGAGTGGGAAAATCTTATATGGCCTGAAGACTGCATTGCACTTTAAATGTTTTTTTTTGTAATATGAATACTATGAATATTTCAAATGAAATTGAAAAATCATACCTTTGATTCTATTAATTGAAGAGTATAATGAGGTACAATAAAGAAATCTTCCATGTTTTGTGAACTTTAATTTTGACTGTCTTTATTCCAGATGTGTGGCAACAAAGGCTATGCATGTGGGAGCATTTCAGTTACCGCGCAGCTTAGAGGGAACAATTGCAAAGGTACCACAGTAAATATCTCAAAATATCTTCTAATATTGAAACCATGTTCTCTATCAGCACCAATGACACGGAAGCACGACTGAGGTGTTTTAGAGCCTATTTCTCCTGGATTGATAAAAACTTCTCAAAGGTGTTCATCTCTATTTTTTTGTGTGCCATATGGCAAACAAATAAATGAGATTAGAGAGGGTCCAGATGAGGATCACGAAAATGATTCCAGGAAAGAAAGAGTGAATGTATGAGGAGCGTTTGATGACTCTGGGCCTGTACTCGCTGAAGTTGAGAAGACTGAGCAGGTAATCTCATTGAAATCTACTAAACACTAACCTTTTCCATATAACCATATAACAATTACAGCATGGAAACAAGCGTCTCCCATCCAGCCACTGCTGAATCCATTTTGCTATTTCAATATTAATACCTAACGATTGAACCTTCCTAACCAACCTTCCGTGTGGGACGTTGTCAAAGGCCTTGCTGAAGTCCATATAGACAACATCCACTGCTTTACCCTCGTCAACATTCCTAGTAACCTCTTTAAAAAATTCAATAAGATTTGTCAAACATGACCTTCCACGCACAAATCCATGTTGACTGTTCCTAATCAGACCCTGTCTATCCAGAAAATTATATATACCATCTCTAAGAATACTTTCCATCAATTTACCCACCACTGACGTCAAACTCACAGGCTGATAATTGCTGGGTTTAGTCTTAGAACCATTTTTAAACAATGAAACAACATGAGCAATACGCCAATCCTCCAGCACCATGCCCGTTTCTAATGACATTTGAAATATTTCTGTCAGAGCCCCTGCTATTTCCACATTAACTTCCCTCAAGGTCCTAGGGAATATCCTGTCATGGATCCAGAGATTTATCCACTTTTATATTCCTTAAAAGCTCCAGTACTTCCTCTTCTTTAATCATCATAGTTTCCATAACTTCCCTACCTGTTTCCCTTATCTTACACAATTCAATATCCTTCCTCCTTAGTGAATACCGAAGAAAAGAAATTGTTCAGAATCTCCCCGATCTCTTTTGGCTCCACACATAGCTGTCCACTCTGATTCTCTAAGGGACCAATTTTATCCCTCACTATCCTTTTGCTATTAATATAACAGTACAGACCCTTGGGATTTATTTTCACCTTACTTGCCAAAGCAACCTCATATCTTCTTTTAGCTTTCCTAATTTCTTTCTTAAGATTCTTTTTACATTCTTTATATTCCTCGAGCAGCTCATTTACTCCATGCTGCCTACATTTATTGTAGGTATCTCTCTTTTTCCGAAACAAGTTTCCAATATCCCTTGAAAACCATGGCTCTCTCAAACTTTTAACCTTTCCTTTCAACCTAACAGGAACATAAAGATTCTGTACTCTCAAAATTTCACCTTTAAATGATCTCCATTTCTCTATTACATCCTTCCCATAAAACAAATTGTCCCAATCCACTCCTAAATCCTTTAGCATCTCCTCAAAGTTAGCCTTTCTCCAATCAAAAATCTCAACCCTGGGTCCAGACCTAGCCTTCTCCATAATTATATTGAAACTACTAGCATTGTGATCACTGGACCCGAAGTGCTTCCCAGCACAAACCTCTGTCACCTGACCTATCTCATTTCCTAACAGGAGATCCAAAACTGCCCCTTCTCTAGTTGGTACCTCTATGTATTGCTGCAAAAAACTATCCTGCACACATTTTACAAACTCCAAACCATTCAGCCCTTTTCAAGTATGGGCTTCCCAGTCTATGTGTGGAAAATTAAAATCTCCCACAATCACAACCTTGTGCTTACTACAAATACCTGCTATCTCCTTACAAATTTGCTCCTCCAATTCTCGCTCCCCATTTGGTGGTCTATAATACACCCCCATAAGAGTTACTACACCTTTCCCATTCCTCAATTCCACCAAAACAGCCTCCCTAGACGAACCCTCTAATCTATCCTGCCACAGCACCGCTGTAATATTTTCTCTGACAAGTAGAGCAACACCTACCCACTTGACCCTCCGATTCTATCACACCTGAAGCAATTAAATCCAGGAATATTTAGTTGCCAAGCACATTTTCCCCGTAACATGTAACATTTTCCCTGGTCAAGATGCCACTAGTGAACAATGCTATGTCCGGTAGTCCACAAACTGTTTCTTTCACATTTTCTTTTTATTTTATATGTGCTTTTGTCACTTTAGAGCCTCTGATCTACAATTTGAAGATCGATTGAGTGATCTGGAGTTTTCTCTCTCCAAGAAGATTCCAGGAGGTGAGCAGCCTGGAGTCCAACAAGCTTAGAGAACCCATATTCAACTCCATTTCTTGCTGATCTTGCTAACTAAAGTGTCGAGATAGATTGAGACATAGAAGCGAGTGCAGAAGGTGAGCGACTGTTCAGCGTCATTTACCAGCCTTTCATTTGCTGCTGTCGGAGGAAGGGATTTGTGTATAACGGTCTTTCACTCACTGCTCCCAAGCAAAGGTTCCTGTGTTCGAATGGTCTCTTTCTCCCTCAATGCTGTCGAAGGATGGTACCGAAGTTCTGAGTCTGCGATTTATGGATTGGACTGCAGTTCTCTTGGACTCTTTCAGATTTGTGTTTTTATAGTTTGTGTTTATTCCCTTTCTTCTTTGTTGCTGCTTGCATGATTTGTCTGCTGTTTGCATGGGAGAGGGGTTTGCAGTTTGATGTCCTTGTTGCTGCTTGTACGATTTGTTTTTTGTACATGGGGATGTGATGTTCTTGTTCCCAGTCGCGCAAATTGTTTTTATTTGTTTGTGGAGTGGGGGGGCAGGAGGCTGATGTCTTGTTGCCGTTTGCATGATTTATTTTTTTGTACGTGGGGCATTGACGTCCTTGCTGCTGGTTGCATGATTTGTTTTTATATTTGTGGAGAAGTGTTGATGTTCTTGTGGCTGCTCGTGTGGTTTTGTTTTTCTTTGCACTGGGGGGGGGGGGTTGATGTTTTTCTTTGAACAGCCTCCATGGTTTCCTTTGTTTTGTGGCCTTCTGGGGAAGGTGAATCTTAGAGTTGTATACTACATGCATTCTTTGATAATAAATGTACCTTGAACCTTTAACATTGATTATTGAAAGACCTGGATGTGGGGAGGCGGGAGGAGAAGATGGTGGCGTGACGCAGCACGCGCAGCTCTCCGGTGAAATGATATCGTATTTGTTACATAGGGTACTGTGCATAATTCTGATTTGATGGAGACAGCCGTGAGAAGCATGGAGGAACATCAGGAGAAACTTCTGAAATGCCCGGTTCGCTGCCGCTGCTACTGTGCAATCAAGGATCTCTAGAGGGAAGGCCCTAAAATCCTTGGCTTTGCCTGCTGCTGGTGGCCAGGGCTGGGGTCGAAGCGCTCGGCAGAGATGGTGCTCAGTGCTTGGTGTCGGAGGGCTGGTCGGAGGCTCGAAGTTTTTGGATGGACTCAGAGTCCGACTGTGGTCGGGCATGGCAGGGAGAGTTTTCTTCCTTCTCCTGTCTGCATGAGATGTGGGACTTCCGAGAGACTTTGAACTTTTTTTTACCGTGCCCATGGCCTGTTCTTCATCAAGTTATGGTATTGTTTGCACTGTTGTAACTATATGTTATAATTATGTGGTTTTTGTCAGTTTTTCAGTCTTGGTTTGTCCTGTGTTTCTGTGATATCACACCGGAGGAATATTGTATCATTTCTTAATGCATGCATTACTAAATGACAATAAAAGAGGACTGTGTGTCCTCATAATCTATAGTGGGTGAGTCTAGGACCGGAGAGCACAGCCTCAGAATAGAGATGAGGAGGAATTCTTTACCAGAGGGCAGTGAATATCTGGGATTCATTGCCACATAGGGCTGTAGAGGCCAAATGATTGAGTACATTTAAAGCAGAGGTTGTTCAGCTTCTTGATCAGTCAGGCATCAAAGGTTATGGGAAGAAGGTGGAGAATGGGATTGAGAGGGATAATAAATTAGCCATGATTGAATGATGGAGCCAAGTGGCCTAATTCTGCTCCTATGTCTTATAAAGGCATGGCTTGTGCTGAAAGGAAGAGTTCACATTCTCAGCACAACAAAGGAGACTTGCTAATAATCGAGGATTGCAATGTCAAAGGGGGGATTATAACCTGATCTAAAATGACACCAATTAAGAAGAAGTGCTGGAGTTTAAACTAGCATGAAAAGAAGAGAACTTAGCTTGGGAGTATAGAGGAAAAATCAGTTAAACTGTTCAAGTATAGACAAGGAAGTCCTGAACTTGCTGACTGTACGTTGAGGGAGACCTTTCAGAGATCCATTTAGGTTGATAAATATGACCACAAACTTTGCCTGTTTAGACTTGGTGAAGACTGGGGAGAAATGGCTGTAATGTCAATGCATTTTAAATTAACTCTATAAGTTTGTAAGTATTTAATTGTGCTTATGTGCTCTTTATTGTTTCAAGCATTTTGTTTTAAATTTTTAATAATTTTAACATTCCTTAATTTTTAATGGTGTTAGGTATTTTCAAATATTTGTGGGTCAGAAAATTCCCAAACTTTTAATCTACTTGACAGCTGTACTGACTGGGTGCGTGCCTTGGCTGGATCATGAAGCACCTCCTGGGAATTAAATTTCTCAGGCCCTCCACCACACTGTTCCCTGCCAAACAGTCAGAGTAAATTTCCTGGACCAAACTGTCACTGGAATATTCTAACCAAATGCAGACCTCATGGTTAGGGAATCAAGTAAATGGCTCCCTGGAAATTCAGTGCCAATGTTATCAGAAATAAAAAGGAGTCTTGAGGTAGAGAAGATTCATCTGTTGAGCAGTTTGTTTGTTAGTGGGCATGACATTACAAACATTACCAGAGAATTAGAACCATTAACAATTCTGGAAGCAGAGATGTTCTTAACTGAAAAATTAATGCACCTTTAACAGATTAAAGGCATACAAAAATCAGAGAAAATTATTAATGAATAATTCATTAACACTGTTAATAGAGACATTCTGGCAATTACTTAAAATCAATCTGGTTAAAATTAGGTAATAGGAAGGATAAAATTATAACAAGTAAATTCACAGTAGGTTACCGCATTACGGGTATTAGTCAGTTTGGTGGTAGGAAATGAGACAGTGGGACAATTCATCAAATTAAGTAAAGTTGTTTTCACCGTACCAGGCTAGGACTGAGATTAACATACCACTTGTGGGAAACATGTTCAAGATTCCAGCTGGTGTTGCTTCCCATAAGGGAAACAAAAGTCTTCCTTGTTTTCATAATTCATTTAGTTGGGAGTAAATTAGAAAGGAAAATGAACTAATCTAATAGGGAAAGACTAGAAATAAATCAATGTAGCAGTGTGAAAATAGCAAAAGGAAACAAAATGAGAAATGTGACAAATTTAGGTGAGGTAAAAAGGGACAAGGCCATCTTCAGTTTTAAGATAATTGGGTATAAAACAGATCTAAAATGATAAAGAAATGTGACAAGTTTATTAAAACCAAACTTAAACTTACTGTATTCAGAGATGTAGAATGCAAATCCAGTGCTAAACACAGAGGAAAATAATGAGGTATGCTCAACAGTCAAAAAGTGAAAGAGAGAGTTACTACTGCTCAGAAAATGTTTTATCAACATCGAAAATTAGATCCTATGTGATCATGTTATCCAGCTGTCTTTTTTCCTTCTCGCTCATCAGCAGCCTCTGACACTGATAAACATCCCATCCTTTGATGATTCACCACCAGTTGGACAGTAGGACTGCATTCACCTGTCTCCATTCTTACTTGTTAGCCAGATAGTTACCTGCAATGACTTTGCCTCTTGCTCCATTACCTGTTGGTTTCCCCCAGTGATCTACCTTATCTCATAGAACAGGTATAGCACAGAAACACACCCTTCAGCCCACAATATCTGTTTCAAACACGTGGCTGAATTAAACTCAATCTCTTCTACCTGCTCATAATCCATATCCTCCAGTCTCTTCCAATCCATGTGTCTATGTAAAATCTTCTTTAAAGCCGTCATTATAGCTGCTTCCACCACTACTCTTGAAACCTGCTCTGGGCACTCTCTCTCTAAAAAAAAAACTACCCACCATATTTCCCTTAAACGTTCTCCCTTTTCCCTTAAAAGCATGTCCTCCAATATTTGACATTTCTACCCTGAGGAAAGGAATCTGACGGTCTACCTCATCGCTGCCTCTCATAATTTTATAGACTTCTATTAGGGCTCCCGTCGGCCTCCAATGCTCCAGAGAAACCTGGGAGTTAAGGTTTGACCCTAGAACTCATGCTTTCTAAACCAGCAAGCATCCCGGTAAACTTCTTCCGTATCCTTTCCTATGCTTCTACATCATTCCTATAATGGGGTGACAGGAACTGCAAACAACACGCCAAGTGCAGCCTAACCAAGGGGTTGTCTCTTGCTTCTCATCTCATCTGAGGTGACATCTGAAAACATGCTCAGCATGTGAGCTGACAACACACTGCCATCTTTCCCAGCTTCTCCACAGTTCCTAAGCTATTAGAGGATTTGGTTGCCAGTCAGTTCCAATGCTGTACACTTTCTGCTCACTTACCTTCCATCACATGTCCATGCATTGCCCCAGCAGCTATTTTATAATCAAACGTTTGACAACCAGCGAGCATTGCAAATAAACTTAAGCAATAAAGCACAAGGTAATGTTGGCTCATACCTGAGGGTTACATGACTTAGACTGTCTGTAAGCACCAAAACAACTGAAACCGGTGGGGCTCCTTGAGACTCTGTGCTGCTGTTGCTTTGCAGGTCGCTCTGTCTGAGTTTCTTCATCAGTTTGAGCTTGGGTTCCAAGTTGTGGCTGGAAAGGCTGTGGCACACCTCTCTGGTGGAAATCTTCAGTTTGAGGCTGATAGAACTGTCTCCAGTCTCTTAGCATTCTTACGCTTGTCTGATGCTGATATGAGCGGAATGAATCGTCCTGGTCTGGGTTAGAGCGTTGGAAGTGTGAGGAAGTACTTTGAAAAGAAGCTCCAGCCCGCAACCTCCTTGATCTCTCTGTGTTGAGTGATCCCCTGCAAACCGATGAAGGTTAATTTTAAACTGACAAGAAACTAACTAATTTACAAGCAAAGTAAATCTTCCCTGTCATAACATAGATGAGGGTTAGGTCTAATCATTGCAAAACATTGATATTAGAAATATTCCCATTTAGTTTTTCCAAACTCTGTATATTTTGAGCATATTATTCCAAGAGCAGCAGGAGAGTTTCCTTCATCTCCAATTACAGACACACCCTTCACCAGTCTACTGAATAATCCGTTCAAGTTAAAATTCATGGTCGTGGACTTGCATTCCCAGGATACAAATGCCAGGAAAATGCAGCAACATGACAAATGTAAATTACATAAACGTAAGTTAACACAAAATATACATAATTTACACAATACAATAAACAAAAATAACATAATGACATAGTGCAAGTTGAGGAAATATCATTACCTCCTCTTCTTTTTTGACATCATCTTTCCTCTCACCATAAATAAAGCACCCTCGACACTCTGTTCTCAATCACTCAGTAATTCCATTCTCCACACTAACTTCACCATACACTGTTAGGTTTACCTGTTTTTAGCTAAGTTTAAGTGTGGCCAGGCAGTAAAACCTGTTCACTTTCCACTTCAACATGACAGCTCCAAGGCTAACAATTCCTGCATCGAAATAAATGTAAGAAGGTCCACTGTTTAGTCAGAGAATACTTTTTGAGAAACTTTGTGACTTTGCACTTCTGTCTATTCCCTACATGAAATGAGGCCCCAAACTAAAATAACTGAGCAGGGGGCAGGGAAGGGGAGGATTGAGCTCACTGGCAAAGAAGAATTGGGGGAGGGGGGCAATTGCTATTGGTGAAAAGTTAAGGAAGGAACCCAAACGAAGAAGAGAGATGTTTCAGTCCAATTCCAATTTGAATCAGCTCAATTTCAATGTTTGAGGCCTAATGTGTATCAGATAAAATTAATTCAAGCAATACTATAAAATGTTGCATGGCATGTCAGAAATTTAGGTTACAGCATAAAACTAGTTTTCATGAAAAAATACTGGACTTCCGGTGAGGCATGAGGCAAGCTGGCAGCACGGCACTGAGCGCTGACATACAACCCTCCTTTTTCAAGTTCTTCAGGGCTCATGGACGATCTTAATACAAGGTTGAGTTGGAGAAAGATCTAACTAAAGACATGGCTTCAAAAAAAGATACACATTCAACCAGGAAACAAGACACCAGCAGACGACACCAAGCTAGCGATCCATCCGAAGAAATAGCTATGCTAATTAAACAAACAATGGCAACGGAGATGGAATCGCTGCAAGAAATGGTAGCACACATGCTAAAGGAGTCGCTGGAAAAGGCTCTCGACCCCATACAGAAGCATATGGCAGAGAATGGCAATATTCTCCAGTCGTTAAAGGACCAAGCGGACATTCACGCTAAAAAATTTAACACGGTCTTCAATAAAATAGAGAACATTCAGGTTTGCTTACGCAAGAGTGAGAAAGTTACTAACTCCTGTCTTGCAGAGCTGTCTAAGATATGGAAGAAGTTAAATGACTTGGAGGACAGATTCAGGCGAAACAACGTGCGGCTGGTCAACTTACCGACAGGCGCTGAGGGCGACGATCCAAGAGTTTATCTCCAGAAGATGCTGCCTAATTGGATTCCAGCGCTCAAGAATTCCCACAGCACTCCTTTGGCGATCGACAGAGCTCATAGGATCTTTTCCAACAACTCCTCAAGACCGCGGACCATGATTTTTAAGCTTATACGGTCCTCCAACCAGCAGGCTATCTTGGAGGGTGCGAGGAAAGCCAAACCTACTCTCCCTGATGGCACCCAGTTGCAGTTCTTCGCCGACTACAGCCCCGGCATGATGCAGGAACGGCAGGGATACAAGGAGATCCACGCTAAGCTTCGACAGAAGGGTATCAACTCGTTCCTCATATACCCAGCGATCTTGAAAGTGAATATCAAGGGCATGAAGATGTTGTTTAACTCTGCAGCGGAAGCAAAAGAAGTTCTGAAATTGTCAGTGCTGGGAGATATGGAAGAAGATGCTGGGCAACATCCACTCGCCGCTCGGGAGGAGATGGAACTGCATTAAGAGCTCAGACTTGCCTGTATGCACAATCTATTAGGTGCGGGCAAGTTAACACTCTAAGTGCGAAGTTTTCTGGTTATTCTTTTATCAGAAAGTCATTCGTTGCACCCTTGTATTTAGTTAATTAAGGGGGTAATTTGTTTCTGACTATAGCAGGTCAGAGTTTTAAGGTAATATTCAATATATCCAAATGCAATACTTCATCAGGAATGAAGCTGAGAAACAGCTGTTTGTTTTGACTAACTTTAGAATGTTATGTCTCCAGTAGACTTGTGTATATTTCTGGGCACCAGATAAGACGTCATTAGCGCCATCGCTAAGCGACGGTCTATTGAAGCGACAGTTTTTTGCAAGATAGCTATTGGGATCTTGATCGTGTGCTATAATATATGTGAGACGGAAACGGTTTTACTTATATAGGTTAACGGGTTTGTCCAGGTTTCTTTTTCTTGTCTCTTTGATGTGATTGTCTATGAGAACTGCTTTGCCTTTCTAACTTGTTGGTGCTGGAAGGGGGGCGGTTGATGTCAGTATTCAGTGTCTGACATTGCTAAGTGACACTGACAGATGTTACAAAGAAAAGGGTTGAATGGGAGGGGTAATGGAGGTGGGGTGGTGGGAAGAGGACAACTCAGGGCTCCACCACCAACTTACAACAACAGATCCGGGGAAGATGAGCAACACAGATAAACTAGAAAATCTTACTATTGTATCATTTAATGTTAGAGGATTAAACTCTCCCTACAAGCGTTCAAAGGTTTTAGATCTCTTACGTTGAAAGAAAATAGATATCGCGCTGTTACAGGAAACACATCTTAAACCTAATGACATTCCCAGGGTTCAAAACCATTTTTATAAACCAGTTGTGGCATCAGCTGATGGTATTCGTATGAAAGGAGTTATGATAGTAATGAGACATAATATTAACGTATCAATTGAAAGGACGGGTGCCGACAATAAAGGACATCTAGCTTTTCGCTGCACATCCATTCAGGGTAAAAAAGTTGCATTCATTAGCCTCTATGCCCAACTATATTCGAGGTTGAATTTTTCCCCTCATTTACCTCACAATTACTGAAGTTAAGTGACTACCAACTATATGTTGGTTCGGACATGAATGCTTTGGTAAATATTAACCTCGATAAATCTTCCTCAAGAATCTCAAGCTCTCAAGAATCTGCTTCCAAAGCACTTAACCGTTTTCTAACGGATTTAAGTTTAACTGATGTGTGGAGGGTGCATAATCCATCTGCTAAAGACTATACCTTCTTCTCCACAAAACATAAAACTTTCTCTCAGATAGATTACATTCTTATATCCTCCGGTCTGCTACCTTTAGTACACTCAATAGAATTTTTGCCCAGACATCTATCTGATCACAACCCAGTCATATCTACTTTTAATTATGGCAAAATTAAAAATAAGGCTACTAGGTGGAGGTTTAACTCCACCCTTCTAAAAAAAATGACAAATTTCTATCACAACTGAGAACAAAACTGACAGAATTTATAAATTTAAATAAAAATAGTGTCTCAGATGTGACAGTGATTTGGGCCTCCATCAGGGTTTCTTACGAAATAACGCCATATGGTTCAGTTCCCATCTACATAAAAGCCGGCTTCAAAAGATTTCCACCCAAGAACAATGTAAGGTTTTGGAGAATGATCTCAAAGGGATATACACCATAACAAAAGAAAACGAGTCTCAAAACAAAACAGGCAGAATTAAATGATTTATTAAGAAGCAGGGCAGAATATATGATCCATATAACCAAACATAAGTATTACGCAGAAGGCAGCAGACTGAGCCATCTTTTAGCACTAACGCTCAAACAACAGGAAGCTAAAAGGTCTATACCAGCGATTAGATGTGCTAAACGTGGAGTAGTATCTTCAACAGAGGAAATAAACGAGACATTCAAGAATTACTTTAAAGAATTGTATACAAGTGGCTCAGTTCCTTCTGAGAATGACTTCACAGATTTTTTAGTGGATTAGACCTTCCTACGTTATCGTTAGAGGACATCAAAACTCTAGACTCTCCTATTACACTGGATGAGCTACTTAAAGCAGTTAAAGCTACAAATAAGGGCCGTACGCCAGGTATAGATGGCATACCTGTGGAACTTTACCTAGCACTTTGAGGTATTCTTGGACCAGTATGGTTAGAAACATTAAATTATGCTTTTGGAAATGGCACTTTCCATAGAGATCTAAACCCAGCCCTGATCACAGTTATACCTAAGCCCAGTAAGGACCCCTTGGAGTGTGCCAATTACCGTCCAATCTCCTTGATAAATGCTGACCTCAAGATATTTTCCAAAGTCTTAGCCAGTAGACTTGAGACAGTAGTTGGGAAAATAATTAGCCCAGATCAAACGGGCTTTATCAAGGGGTGTCTCGCATCTGATAATATTCCCCGGCTGTTACACATACTGAGTGCAACACATAAAATCCCACCTGCCCGTGGCCTGCTATTTCTAGATGCTGAAAAAGCGTTCGATCGCCTTGAATGGTCATATCTTTGGAGAGTTCTAAAAGAATTTAAGTTCGGCGATAAATTTATCAATATGATTCAAACACTGTATGCTAATCCTTCAGCCCGGGTATGTGTGGGAGGAGGTTTCTCAGAGTTACTTGACATTGGACAGGCACACAAGAAGGGGATCCTTTGTCTCCTTTAATTTTTAATATATCTATTGAACCACTTGCACATTTAATTAGAAACTCTCCTCAGATCTCCCCTATTACAATAGGTACAACATCGCATTCAATATCACTTTACGTGGACGACACGTTAGTTTATATGGCATATGTTCAACAAACTCTCCCCTATGTTTTGAAAACACAGGAGCAATTTGGATTTCTTTCAGGATACAAAGTTAATTTGTTAAAATCAGCACTGATGCTGATTAATACGGATAAAAGTAAGGTGTCTCTTCCTCCCCTGATTAAAGTTACAAATGAAGTCCTCTACTTGGGTATTAAAGTTAATACTTCCCTGTCATCTGTGGATAAAACAAATTACTCTTTAATTCTGAAAAAAATAGAAGAAGATATTAATAGATGGAGACACCTGCCAGCATCAGTCCCGGCCCGTATTTCAGTCATTAAAATGAACATCTTACCCCGCATTAATTTTTTCAGCTAAATGATCCCACTTGCACCTCCTGCAGGATATTGGCAAAAACTGGACTCCTTACTACGATGCTATGTTTGGAACGGTAAATGACCCAATATAAAATGGTCAGCTCTACAATTCAAAAAGTCGAATTGGGGATTGGCATGTCCAAGTTTTAAATTATATCACTGGGCATTTGTATTAAAAAGTCTTAACTATTGGATGGAGGAGGATAAAGTTTCATCCTGGAAAAATATAGAACAGGAGCTAATAGCACCAATAAGGTTGAAGGACTTTCTCCTTATAGGTATGTCTACCAAAAAATATGATTTGTATTATGGTCCAATTTTAACTCATACACTACAAGTGTTTAGAGCAGCAGAAAAATTCCTAAAGTATAAAAGCGTATGGTGTAAATCATCTCCATTATGGAACAATAATCGTTTTCTATCTGGGGGGAAACCGTTCACTAACAGAACTTGGGAGGATAAAGGTATTACTACTCCTCAAGATATTAATGGGGCAAGTACTATCCCTAGCTTTCAAGAACTGGTATCTCGATATAATATTGATAAACATTCTCTTTTCTTCTACTTTAGAGTAAGATCAGCTTGTAAAGCCTACGACATTCCCTGGGGATCAGATTTAAAGGACTATCCCATTTTATGTTGGATACAGAGTGCTCCAGGACAGATAGTGATATGATAAATTAAATTCCCAGAATTATATGCCCACACCGGTAATGAAAGCCTGGGATAGGGACATATCTGAATTGGGACAAGACTTAGACTGGGATGTGATTTGGGATAACGCTGCCAGTGCTTCGAAAAACCCAAATCATCAGTATATACACATGAAATTTTGTCATAGAGCATATTTAACACCAAGAATTAGACATCAAATGGGACTGGTTTCTGACCCTTATTGCTCATTTTGCCCCCATGGAACCATTGGCTCTTTTATGCATGTTGTATGGGAATGTCCAGGGGTTTTTGATTTGTGGGGGCAGGTTATCAGTACTCTTACAGAACCAACAGGGGTACAATGGTCCCCGCTGTACATCTTCTAAATGATGACTCCCACCTTTCCCTTACAGAAGAAACACGCAAAATCTGGCTGGCAGGCCTGACTGCAGCTAAGAAGATTGTAGTCCAGCGTTGGAAACCTCCCCATGATATTTCAAATACTCACTGGCTTCAGAGCTTTTTGGACATTTCTTACCTGGAACTTTCATCAGCAAGAGTAAATGATGCACGACCAAACACACAATTATAATGTGGACAAATTTGATATCTAACTTAAAAGATCTTTTGTTAAAATAGGAATGCTTTGTCTGTGTATGTACTACTATTCAGTTAATTGGTGGAGGGGAAAGGGATGGGGGGA
This sequence comes from Mobula birostris, assembly GCF_030028105.1. NCBI lineage: Eukaryota > Metazoa > Chordata > Chondrichthyes > Myliobatiformes > Myliobatidae > Mobula > Mobula birostris. The sequence continues at coordinate 158,338,822 of NC_092373.1, forward strand.
GAGAGGGGTGGAGGGGATGGTGATGAAGGTTGGGGGTTCGCTGGGTTAAACAGTCAAATACAATTGGCAACTGGTTGTATTGAATGTATTTTGTTGGCGTTGCAATAAATAATTAATAATAAAAAAAATGCTGTAAGTATAATTCCATAGCAGTAAAACTGTGTAAGGAATATGCGACATATGTAAAGTTCAGCTATGCACCAACTCTAAAAGAATCAAATCTCCAAACACAAAGGGCCAAGTCATGCTGCTGACCAGCCAGAACTTCCACAGTGAACCACCAGCCTGATGCAGATGACTGATGACTTTCATGCCTATGCATTGCAGCAGAAATTGGGAAGGAGCTAGAGGTCATATGCCAGCTATTCTGGCCTTCCACTCCAACATGGATCTACCAAGTAAAGAAGATGAATGGGCATCACATCTGACCCCTCAGCTTTTTGACAGATATGGCTGATGGGTGTAACTTTCCTCCTTACATTTTAAAAAAGAGCTACCAACCTATATAGTAAAGATAGATTAAGTTAAATTGTTTGTTTCTATTTCTTTTTTAAATAATGTCAGATATAGTATTTAATTTCTATCAAGTAATTTTAAAAAATCTTTTTTGTAACTTTTTAAAATGTCTCTGATCAGTAATATCTAATAACTGTTTAAAAAGTCCTTACAGGAGTGAAATGTCAAAAGGTCATCAGGGCAGGGTGAGGAATAGGATCTCAGGAACCGCTGTATGCAACCTGGGAGATGTGTAAGGCAAAAAAGCTTGATGTTCCATGAAATGAGAGGAGCCGTTTCAAAAATGATCTGACCCAATGACCTATCGATGCAAATATGGATATAGATACCCATCACAGAGAGAAGGCAATTAGCCTATCAAGTGAGCAGTATCCAATTAGACATCATTTCTACAGGAAACTTTCTTTTTCCCACAGATCTAATTAGTCTTGAGTTACTAATGAATCTGCTCACACCAACTGTTTGGCTGTGCATTCCAGAACACAAGACAGTGTAAAATAGTTTCCTCTCTGATTCCTACCACTAGACCCTGGATATTTTCACAAGTTTGTAAGATCTGTGACCTCCAGACATTGATGCTGCTGCCAGCGGAAACACTTCTCCATATCTATCAAAATTATAGATAAGCTGTTACACAGCTGAGAAATGTTCAGGACATATGCCAGGTAGTGGATATTATTTTAAAGAGTTCCATAAATTCAGGGGATGACTGCGGATGGGAGTGTAGCTCAAATAATTGTTACTATAAAGGAATGAGATTTGACTCAAGGACTTGTTATAAAAATAAAAGGAAGTTTTATATAAATAAAGAGTAATTGAGTCCAGATAAACTGGAATAAAGAATAAGTATTTGAACATCTGCTGCTGCAGATTTGCATCTCATAGATGACCCTGAATATTGTTAAAAAGCTCAAAACTGATCTGTGTGTAGATAGGCAGGTAAAGAAGGTAGGTGTATGGCATGACTGCTGTTGCCCTACTCTTCCACTGAGCCCTCCACCTTTGACGCCCTGTAACATTGCAACAGTGCTCAATGGAAGCTTGAGGAACACCATTACATCTTCCATTTGGGCACATTGCAACCTTCCGGACTCAGCTTCTGGAAGGCATAAACATTATCTCAGTATACATGACAATAATAGATCAATAATACTTTTCCCTCTATGTAGAAGCTGTTGGATAGTTAGCTTCATTGTCTCTTTTCTTTTGTGTCTGTAAACTTGGCCAGCACCCTTTACTCTCTCTACCCTGCCCCCTCTCTGCAACCTAAAAATGTGCGCTTTCTCAAGATTCCAGCACTGAGAAAGGGTTCCTGAGCTGAAACATTGACTGTTTCTGTGTACAAGGATGCTACTTCACTTGCTGAATATCGCTGAACATCTAGCTTTTGGACTGCGCTAGGCACATTTTCCTGCTGAGCATCATGCCCTAGTTCTGGTTCCATCTATGTAACATTATAGGATTGATTCAATTCCCTAACGATTATTGCATTCATTTTTCTTAATGAAAGGAATAAAAGCTAGTTCTCCCCAGCATACTTTTGATTTGTTATGGTGTAAATTAGCTGATTCTGTGGTTTAAGTAATTTCTGGAACAGAATAGAAAAGATCACACACAAAATGCTGCAGAAACTCAGCCGGTCAGGCAACAACCATGGAAATGAACTAATCATCTTCGGGCCGAGACCCTTCTTCAGGACTGGAAAGGAAGGGGGAAGATGTCATCATGAAAAGCTGGGGAAGGGGGAAGAAGGGTAGCTAGAAGGTGATTGGTGAAGCCAGCGGGTTGGGAAAGATAAAGGGCTGGAGAGGAAAGAATCTGATAGTAGAGGAGAGGAGAAAGAGATGAAGGGCTACTGGGGGAGGTGATAGGCAGATGAGAAGCGGCCAGAATGGGGACTAGAAGAAGAGAGGAGGGAAAGGATTTTTAAAATATAAATGGAAGAAGAAATTCATATTCATGCCATCAGGTTGGAGGCTGCCCAGATGGAATATAAGGTGGTGCTCTTCCACTCCAAGGAGGAGAAGCAACACCTTTTAGAAATATAGAATAGAAAGGATTCAAGAAATGAAAGGTCGTCAACTCAAATTAACTCTGAATCTCTCTCTCCAGATGTTACCTGACCTGCTGAGTGTTTCCAGCTTCTTTTTGTTTTTTACTACAATTTTTCAGCAGCTGTATAGTTTTCCAGCATTAGAAGAGGATGTGAAAGGTTCATGTTGTGACTTGTTTTGTTGGCACATTGGGAAGTGGTTGGCTTTGTGATAGGTGGAACAAAAAAAACAAATCAATAGCTGTTATTTTGAAGGAAATATGCCCTTTTTTGTGGTCTTGAAATGCCTTAACTAATTATCACAAACAGAAGAGAACGGAGTGTGACATGAACAGTTGAAGTTTTTGTTTAAACAAGTTGTAGAATAAAGACTGATTTTGAAATTATGTTATGCTTCCATCGAGAGAACCTGGGGTAATTCCATTTTATTTTATGTATACTCAATGTATAAAGGTATTGTGATGAATACAAACAAATAATTCAGGCCAACTTTGTAGGTTCCAATTATCTGCACAATGGGATTAAATTTCAATGAATGAACGAGAAAGTTGTAGACTTTAAGCTTCTCACACACACATTTGCAATTTTGTATTTATTTTATTGATGTACTTAGGGTAATATTTTCTTTTTTTGCTGTGTGTGATATATATTTTGTGGGTGTACCATGGTCTGGAGGAATGTTGTTTTGTTTGGTTGTATCTGTGTACAGTCAAATGATAATAAATTTGAACTTGAATTTTCTTCCCAGATCATGCTACTTCATGGAGGAGCCTGGAACTGCAAATAGTTTTCAAAATTGTGTGACGAGAGCCACATCCAGATTTTTTTAATCTTGTGTGTAAAGTGCAATGGTGTCCATGACATTTATGAGAGCCCTTATCTTTACTGTGGACCTGCCTGAACAATTCCTAGCTAATACATTCCAGTGTTGCCTCAGGTAGGTCTTTTGCATGTTTCTTCAGGGCCTCCATCATGACAACCCTGAAGGATCTTCAATCCTTCCTTCCCCGCCAATTCTTATCTGCCAATCCCACTCTGTCCCCATCTACTGTCATCCTGCCCAGCACAGACCTCCCTTCCCACTATCATCACAGTCGAGTTTACAATTGATGAATGTTCATCCCAACTCGGGTTAGTCTAGTCACAACCTTGCCTCCCTTCCAGCTCAGACCAGGATGTACTGATTTGAAAATAGAAAACAGCAACCATCAACCAGCAATCCACTGGTGGAAATCAGTGGGTCAGGCAGCACCTATGGGGGAGAGGAACTGTCAATGTTTTGGGTTGAAATCCTGATGGAGGGTATATCCAAAACATCAACAATTTATCTCTCCCCCACAGATGTTGCTCAACTAGCTGAGATACTCACACTGATTGTTTGTTGCTCCAAACTCCAGCATCTGCAGTTTCTTGGGTCCCCAGACAGAAACACAAGTAGGCCATAATGTCTGCTTATCCATTTAATAAGTTTATGGTCTTGTCTCAGTACTACTTTTCTCTGCTACATCCTTATCCTTTGATTACCTTAGTATCTAAAAATCTGCATTTCTGTCCAGAATATATCTGAATCTGAGCCTCCATGTCCTTCTTACCTAGATTCATTACCCTCTGGATGATATGAGCAATAGAAAAGGATAAGGCAAGGCCTATTCAATGGTGCACATAGCCTTTGGCCTTGTGTGCGACTGCATTCCCCAGCGATAGCAAACAAAATGCTCATTGGTCAGTTGCCCACAGCCTCTGTAACACCCCTTTACCTCTTCCATCCAATTTCTAAGCCATTACAATATATAAATAACTACATTTTATTACTGCACATTTCAATTAACTAACACTCTGTCAGTTATTCTCCCAAATGAATGGCAATCTTTGTAAATAAGGTTATAAAACTAGCAAAGGAAAGAAAATTCAAAAATACTTATCAATAGTCTTACTTACCATACAGCCACAATATTATACCCTGTGGACTTGGTACATTGTAACTCAACACTCTGGAATGTATGCCATTAGATTTAATTGCAGGTAGTGAGAAGGACTATCAAAACACCAAAGTAACTTTGTACCAACATGCATACATTCGGATATGGGATCAGGAGATAAACTTTGAATGATAGATACCATTCAATTGATGTGCATGAATCTGATGACTCATGAAGAAATACGGAACTTTCATTCAACAAGAACTGTTTTTGAATACATAACAAAGAAGAGCAGCAGAGACCAAGTACAGTAAATGGAATTAAGCAACATACTTTTACTGTACCGAGAGGAACAGAAATTATGAGCACACCTTTGTAAAGCAGGCTGATATGCAATGGTTAAAGGTTGATGTTAAGTGCCAATTAACAAAAATGCAATAAAAATTCTTTACGAAATTCAGATATTCATCCCAAAGAGTTGTTAATGATGGAGAATGGTGCTTGGAAATTAATGGCATTTGTTTCAATTGGTATTGTTACAGGCTTATTATTATCACTTGTACCAAGGTACAGTGGAAAAGCTTAGTTTGTGTGCCATCCAGACAGATCATGCTATATATAAGTACATCAAAGTAGAAAGAAAACGGGATGCAGAATATAGTCTTAGAACTACAGAGAAAGTGAGTGTAGCTAAATAAAATGAGATAAGGTGGATTGAGAGATCAAGAATTTATGAATGAACCATGCAAGAAAAGCAAGTTTTGTATTTTCGAAGTTTTTTGTTCATTTCCTGTTGAAGATCTACGCATTAGGAATTTGGACTAGGCTCTTCCTGTCACGATTCACAGGTTTCACTCCTACCCACTTTGCCCAGGTGATCACTTATAGTTTACACAACTCAATCCAATTACAGTGTAAGAAATTGGATGAGCAGGTCATGCCCCTAAATTTCATAAATGATTCAGGAAACAAGGAACACGTCATGCTGGTATATCATTCCCAGTATAGATCAATGGGTCATTGCACTGGTAATGCAAGCTCACGCACTCCTTGATCTGAGATTAAATTCCATTAATGACAAGATATCATTAGTCAGGCTGCCATATCTAGAGCTTTCTTTTAAAATAAAAGCCTTCTCGAGGACCACATAACTGGTGTTAGTCACATAACTAGAAAGTAGTTGTCATCAGTGAAATCCACAAGTCAGGTATAATGTTCTTAAAGAGGAAGTAAAGAAGAAGTAAAACCACTGGACCTGATGAAATTTCAGTTGAAATGATACAAGCCCTAGAAAATCTGGGCATAGATAGCCTTTCTTTTTGAACTGCTTAATGGTATATATGAGTCTGGTGTATTGCCTTACGATCTCTTAAATCAGTATTTATAACTCTGCCAAAAATTCCTGGAACTATTGACTGTGAAAATTATAGAACAATCAGTCTTATGAGTAACATAAAACAGATTTTGTTGAGAATTGTTCTGAGTCGAATTAAAAACAAGTTAAGACCAGAAACTTCTCCACTGCATTATGGGTTTATTGAGGATAGAGGAACTAGGAAAACAATTTTCATACTACGAATGCTTTCAGAAAGGGCAATTGAATATCAAAATGATATCTTTTTATGTTTTACTGATTTCACTAAAGCATTCGACAAAGTGCAACATGAAAAATTATTTCAAATTCTCGCTAAACATTGACAGAAGGGACCAACAACTGCTTCAAAATTTATATTGGAATCAAATGGCAGCGGTAAAAATTGATGATAATATAAGCAGTTGGACTAAAATTCAAAGAGGAGTTATACAGGGATGTGTTGCCTCACCGGAATTATTTAATATCTATAGTGAAATGATTCTCAGAGAAATGGAAGACCTAGATGGGATAAAAATTGGCGGTGTTAACATCAACAATATAAGATATGCAGACGATACCACGCTAATAGCAGAAGACCTACAAATCCTCCTAGACAAAGTAGTACAAACAAGTACAGATTTTGATCTAACCATCAACTGTAAAAAAAAACAAATGTATAGTAATATTAAAAAAGCAAGATATTCCCAGCTGCCAATTGTACATCGGTAACCAAGAGATTGAACAAAAGACCAGCTTTAATTACCTTGGTAGCTTTAAGGACAAGATCACAAGATGCTAGAAGTAAAGTAGAAATAAAAAGAAGAATTGCCATTGCCAAAACCAACTTCCAAAAAATGAAACCCATTTTTACCAACAGACACATTTCTATGACAACAAGGCTTAGGCTACTAAAATGTTACATCTAGTCAATCTTGCTGTATGCTTCTGAAACATGGACTATAACACCAGAACTCCAAAGAAACTTAGAACAGAAATGTGGTTTTTAGAAGAATGCTGAAAATATCATATAGAGATAGGGTAGCTAATGAGACAGTACTCCAACATGCCCATACAAAAAGATCTTTAATGAGAACATTAAATGAGAGGAAACTTAAATTCCTGGGCCATGTCATCAGAAAGAGAGAAATAGAATGCCTTACGTTACAAGGCTGTTTGCCTGGGAAGCGCAGAAGAGGAAGGCAAAGAAGAAAATATATGGACACTGTGAAAGAACTAACAGATCTAAGTGTGCGAGATATCATCGACGCTGCGAGGGATCGTTTGATGTGGAGAGCCCTGATCACCCAAGCGTGTAACGCGCAATGCACATGAAGAGAGAAAGAAGAACAAGTGATGATAACCATGCAAGATTACCCCAAATTTAAAACTTAGTTTTGACTTGCAAGTTGGCATTTGTTCTAAACATGGTACCCATTTAGCAGACTAACATCTTCTAAAATCCAACTTCCAAGCACCTCTTTCTTGTCTGCAGTTACATTTAGATAAGTTTCTACACACAAGCAGTGCATTATTTGAGCATGTCTACCCTGCCCACTATTCATGTGGTTCAATTTGGATCATTTGCCATCCAACAATTGGCAGGCTCCATTAAGAGTGTGGAACATGGATTAGTTTACATGGTGGGCAGCTGTAACTGCTCTGTCTACAATACACCAAAGTAGGAATGTAGGTGTTTTGTCCTATGTAGGAATTTTTATGGCATAGTCCTCAGGGAATGGATATTAAAAACTTGTTGGCAACGGCTTTGCACCTGCTTAAAGATTCCCCAGACCTGACCCATAATTCAAAAGGACACCTTAACTTCAGTCTGCCTATGCGTACCAGGACTAAGAACTTCCAGGTCAGTAGGTTGCAGGGAATGGAACAAACTTATGCACCTATGGGAGGTGCATGCACCAAGCGGATCTTGAGGCCTGCGGCCTGAAAGGTCTCCAGGTCAGATCCTTCAGAAGCCTCCCAGTGGAAAAGTACCCTGATGTGCAGACACTGAAAGTTCACAAGTGTGTCTTTTCCACCTTGTGAACAGTTTGCTGTAAAAATGGACTCAGCCAGGAAATACAAACTTTCTGTAACAAATTTTGGAAGAGAAGTGAAGGCCACAGATCTAGCTGATAGTGTAGGAATGTAAATGAAATATAACAATAAAACACTTACCCTTCTGTCATTCCTGAGCTGACCTACTGCATCACACTGAACCAGGAGTAATTCAGGCACTGTGCATGGATACACAAGTCCAGATCTACGTGGAACTAATTTCAATACATCTTCAATGCAGACTGAGCCAGCAGCTCTGCAGTTCTTGCTCAGTGGTTGATCAATGCTGGCCAGCTTTTTATATTCCTCAGGTCACTAAGTCTGTGATGGGTAGGGACCAGGGAAGGTGATAGAGTTTATGGTCTGTACAGTGAAGCAACTGTTACAGATCCAAACTGAAAGTTTGTCTGTCAAGACTGTTTTGGGACATGTGGTTGATGCTGGGGAGGGGTTAGGTGAGGGAAAGGTGGATTTCTGCACACAAATATTGTTTAAATGGAATCTAAAATTGGGATTCGGGGATACAGGGAGGGTGACACCGGGTGGCTTCCTCATTTTCAACTTTACTTATACAAGGATCATTGTGCTACATTGGAGAATTGCAAATAGCTGGGTTGCAAACAAAAGAAAATTATAAATTATTTGTTTTATAGATCTAGAGTCATATGTATATGGTTAATCGATTAAGGTAAGGGTAATTGGTGGCATAACAATGTGAAGAGCCTCCCTGTACATTAGTTCAGGACTGATAACATCATCATGGGAAGTAAATAAGGAAATGAAAGTGATCATTTCTTCCTTCTTGCCAACACCTTTTGATTACAGTTGTGTGCAATCTTTATTTTCTTGCAATATCTAATGGGAAACTACCAAGGTAAAGCTTGCTACTTGATGATCACAGCTGGAAGTGCATTTATGTAAATTGGCCCACTCCCTCTTGCAAGCTCAATTTTATCAAAGTCACCAACCAGGTCAACTTCACTGCAACCAAAATTTCCACAGCATATTGCCATGGATTTTGTAGTAATATTAACAACAAGTTTGCCTTCCTCACTGGGCTCAGTGGTGGACTCCAATCATCACAGAGAGTCGCTTGTTTGCTTAAAAAAAGCTCAAGGTCTTTTGGGACTTTTCGGCAAGCTTCAGTTGTAATGATCTATTAGGAACTTGGCAAAGGGCAATAAAAATAAGTTAAATTTAAATGGAACCCACATCAAAGTTGCTGGTGAACGCAGCAGGCCAGGCAGCATCTCTAGGAAGAGGTACAGTCGACGTTTCAGGCCGAGACCCTTCGTCAGGACTAACTGAAGGAAGAGTGAGTAAGGGATTTGAAAGTGGGAGGGGGAGCGGGAGATCTGAAATGATAGGAGAAGACAGGAGGGGGAGGGATGGAGCCAAGAGCTGGACAGGTGATTGGCAAAGGGGATACGAGAGGATCATGGGACAGGAGGTCCGGGAAGAAAGACAAGGGGGGGGAACCCAGAGGATGGGCAAGGGATATAGTCAGAGGGACAGAGGGAGAAAAAAGAGAGTGAGAGAAAGAATGTGTGTATAAAAATAAATAACAGATGGGGTACGAGGGGGAGGTGCTCTCAAACGCATCTCCCCCATTTCACGTACATCTGCTCTCACTCCATCCCCCCGCCACCCCACTAGGAATAGGGTTCCCCTGGTTCTCACCTACCACCCCACCAGCCTCCGGGTCCAACATATTATTCTCCATAACTTCCGCCACCTCTAACGGGATCCCACCACTAAGCACATCTTTCCCTCCCCCCCTCTCTCTGCATTCCACAGGGATCGCTCCCTACACAACTCCCTTGTCCATTCGTCCCCCCCATCCCTCCCCACTGATCTCCCTCCTGGCACTTATCCGTGTAAGCGGAACAAGTGCTACACATGCCCTTACACTTCCTCCCTTACCACCATTCAGGCCCCCAAACAGTCCTTCCAGGTGAGGCAACACTTCACCTGTGAGTCGGCTGGGGTGATATACTGCGTTCGGTGCTCCCGATGTGGCCTTCTATATATTGGCAAGATCCGACGCAGACTGGGAGACCGCTTTGCTGAACACCTATGCTCTGTCCGCCAGAGAAAGCAGGATCTCCCAGTGGCCACACATTTTAATTCCACATCCCATTCCCATTCTGACATGTCTATCCACGGCCTCCTCTACTGTAAAGCTGAAGCCATACTCAGGTTGGAGGAACAACACCTTATATTCCGTCTGGGTAGCCTCCAACCTGATGGCATGAACATCGACTTCTCTAACTTCTGCTAATGCCCCACCTCCCCCTTGTACCCCATCTGTTATTTATTTTTATACACCCATTCTTTCTCTCACTCTCCTTTTTCTCCCTCTTCCCTCTGACTATACCCCTTGTCCATCCTCTGGGTTCCCCCCCTCCTTGTCTTTCTTCCCGGACTTCCTGTCCCATGATCCTTTCGTATCCCCTTTGCCAATCACCTGTCCAGCTCTTGGCTCCATCCCTCCCCCTCCTGTCTTCTCCTATCATTTTGGATCTCCCCCTCCCCCTCCCCCTCCCACTTTCAAATCTCTTACTAACTCTTCCTTCAGTTAGTCCTGACGAAAGGTCTCGGCCTGAAACGTCGACTGTACCTCTTCCTAGGGATGCTGCCTGGCCTGCTGCGTTCACCAGCAACTTTGATGTGGGTTGCTTGAATTTCCAGCATCTGCAGAATTCCTGTTGTTTAAGTTTAAATGGAGTAGTCATTGTGGGAATGATCATAGTGTGAGTGGGCCAGTGTCAAGAGTGGTTAGTTTCAGGCCTTAGCAGGTCTAGGTATGCTTCTGCAAAGTTTCTTTCTTTATCTATTAGTACGTAGCTAGTGCAGTGAGAATGGGTCTGGGGTCAGTGGTGTGTTCTTCGTGTGAGATGTGGGAACTCTGGGAGTCCTCCTCTCTCCCTGATAACTACATTTGCAGTAAGTGCATCAAGCTGCAGATGCTTATAAACTGTGTCAGGGAACTAGAGCTGCTGCTGGCTGACTGTTGGCTCATATGGGAGAATGAGGAGGTGATGGATAGGAGGTACAATGAGGTAGTTACCCCAAACCTGCAGGAGGTAAGTAGCTGGGTGACTATCAGGGGAGGGAAAGGGAATAAGCTAACAGTCTAGAGTACCTGTGGCCATTCCCCTCAATAATAAGTAAATCGTTTTGGATACTGTTGGGGGGGTTGACCTACCAGGGAAAAGCCACAGTGACCAGTTCTCTGGCTCTGTGACTCAGATGGGAAGTGGGAAAGAAGAGGAGTGCAGTAGAGGATTCCTGTAACAGATAGGAGATTCTGTGGATGTGAACGAGACACCCAGATGATATGTTGCTTCCCAGGTGCAGGGTCAGTACAGCCCCTTTTTGGGTCACAGCATTCTAAAGGGGGAGCTAAACAGCCAAAAGTCATGGTACATATTAGTACAAATGTCACTGGTAGGAAAATGGATGAAGACCTGAGGAGAGAAAATAGGGAATTCGGTAGAAAGCTGAAGAACAGCATGTCAAGGGTGGGTTTCTCATAGGATGTTTTGGCAGATAAATGTGTGGCTGAGAAATTAGTGTGGGGGGCAGTGCTTGGGTTTCTGGATAATTGGGATCTGGGGAAGGCATGATCTGTACAAAATGGACAGATTACACCTGGAGAGGGGGGAGTATATCCTCACAGTCAGGTTTGTTGGAGTTGTTTGTGAGGTTTTAAACTGCTTTAGCAGGGAATGGGAAATGATGTGAGAGGACAGACGATGGAGCGGATAGATGTAGTGTGTAGTGAGACTGTGGAAGAATAAACGGATGGCAGGGCAAAATTGTAGTCATTGGGATGGTTTGAAGTGTGGCTTTAAACTAAATAGTAGGTTCAACAGTTTGGAAACTGAAATAAAGTAAGAGGGAAGGAGAGGGCAGGAAAAGTTATGAAATTGTCCAGAGTAATTAAAAAAACAGAAAAGTTTAGGAAGGGATAAAAATTTAACTTCTTGTAACTTGGGGCAAAATTGAAAAGGGTAATGAAGGGCTGAAGGTGTTATATTTAATTGTACGCAGTATACGGAATAAGGTTGATGATCTTGTAGCACGGTTAGAGATTGGCAGGTATGATGTTGTGGGCATCACTGAGTTGTGGCTGAAAGAAGATCACAGTTGGAAGTTTAACATCCAAGGCTACACATCGTATCACAAGGTCAGACTGGTAGGCAGAGGCGGTGGGGTGGCTCCATTGGTAAAAACTGGCTCCTTAGGAAGAGATGACGGGATTGGAAGATATAGAATCTCTGTGGGTAGCGTTAAGAAACTGCAAGGATAAAAGGACCATGATGTGAGTTATATGCAGGCCAGGGTGTGGGGTAGAAATTACAATGAGCAACATTACAAGATGATGGCAGAACAATAATAGCTGGAGATTCTAGGAGCAATTCAGAAAGCGCAGGATAGATACATTCCAAAGAAGAAGTATTCTGAAGAGAGGATGAGGTTACTGTGGCTGACAAGGGAGGTCAAAGTCAGCACAAAAACAAAGGAGAGGACAATACAATATGGCATGACCATACACTTCCCTATCGTCATGCACTTTAGTAGAAGGAACATAGGCATAGACTATTTTCTAAATGGGGAAAATTATCAGAAATCTGAGATGCAAAAAGTCTTGGGAATTCTTGTGCAGGAATCCCTAAGGGCAAGGATAAGGAAGGAAAATGCAATGTTAGCATTAATTTCGAGAGGATTAGAATCTGAAAGCATGGACATCATGTTGAGGGTTTCTCGGCATTGGTCAGAATGCACTTGGAGTATTGCGAGATGTTTTGGCCCCTTACCTAAAGATCTGCTGGCATTGGAGAGGGTCCAGAATTGGTTCACAAGAATAAATCCTAGGAATGAAAGGGTTATTGTACAAGGAGTGTTTGATGGCTCTGGGCCTGTACTCACTGGAGTTTAGAAGAATGAGGAGGATTTCATTGAAACCTATCAAATATTGAAAAGTCTAGATAAAGTAGATGTGGAGAGGATGTTTCCTATCGTAGGGAGTCTAAGACCAGAGGGCACAGCCTTAGAATAGAAGAACATCTCTTTAGAACAGAGGACTGTGGAGTCCAAGTCATGGGTATCTTTAATGCAGACAATGATATATCCTTAATTAGTACGGGTATCAAAGATTATGGGGAGATGGCAGGGTTGAGAGGGATAATAAATGAGCCATAATGGAATAGTGAAACAAGTTTGACAGGCCAACTGTCCTAATTCTGTTATGGTCAAAACAGTACTCAAACTTTATGGTCCTCCTACATATAGCTAAAGGCAACGTCCACAAGCTGCTCTGGGTTAGAGCAAACACCTGGAAGTGTGTTCCCTCACTAGCCTTCCACTTTCCATAAAACTTATAACTTATTTCATTATATGTCCTACTTCAATGAAAATTCTTCATCTGAAAAGTTAACTCTTTTTTTTTTCTCTCCACAGGACGCTGCCTGGTAATTTAAGCATTTTTAGTATTATTCACAACAGTAGGATGGATAAACAAGCAGATAAGCACTCCCTTGAAATAATGGGGGGAAACTCCTCAGGGGAGTTAGAGGAAGATGCTGTAAAATCTAAGGGCAAGCCCGACTGTAGGCTGCATATTAAACAGGTTATGCAGAATGTTAAGTCTATTTTTACTGACATAAAATCTGCGTCAGTCAGGGGCTTGTCCGTTTCTCATCCTGCATCAGTCATGAAGCATTACTCCAGAAAAAGTTCTTTATTATATAGTAGTGCATGAACCAGTGTAGTGTTTTGAGTGACGGATTGCAGTGGAAACTGAAAACTCCACTTTGGTTTCTGAAAACCCACAAGTATTGCCACTCACAAATTCTAGCTACTGAGATTCGGGAGAACACAGGATGCAAAGGCAACCCATTCAAACATTTTCTAGATATGGAGACACAAAAGACTAATGTTGGGATGTAGAGCAACAACTATTTATTTATTCATTTAGTGATAAAATGCAGATTAGACCCTTTAGGGCCTTCGAGCCTTGCAGACCCAGCACCCTGATTTAACCTCAACCTAATCACGGGATAACTTACAATGATCAATTAATCTACCCAGTACATCTTTGGATTACGGAAGGAAACTGGACACCTAGGAAAACTGGGGAAAACCCACACATTCCACAGGAAGGAAGCACAGAGACTCCTGACAGATGGTACCAGAATTGAACTCTGAACTCCGACACCCTGAGCTATAATAGTATCGTGTTAACTGCTACGCTATGATGGCGCCCAATCTGCTGGAAGAATGCACTGGGTTAAGCAGCATCTGCAGGACGAAAGGAATTATTATAGGTTTGAGTTAAAACCCTGCATCAGTACTCAGAGTTTCAGGATTTCAACCCTAAATATTGACAATTCTTTTCCTCCTACAAATGCCAGATATAACTATGAAGGAAAATAGAATGTCACTCTTTCAACTTTAAAAATACTGGTTTCAAAAGAGCTGAGGGAATTATCCATGATTTGGGATTAGGAGAAGATTGCAGGGTTCTTAACCAGTGCCAGTGTCAGTTAATCAGAAGAAACAATTTATGAATATTACCTGACCAGAGCCAAGGAAAAATTACTTTCCTAATATCATAAGATACAATGCCTTGTAAGTAATATCTCAATAAAAGAAGTCATCTCCCAGTTGGTGTTTTGACAGGTAATCAGCTGTGGACAATCTAGATTGAATGTTAAATGGGTTCAGGAAGCCTACTGCCAAACCAGACATTACAGACAATCTGGAATTAATTCTCTGTCTAACAGCTGGATCATTTTTCAGATGCAGTCAAGTAAAAGCTCATTTCTCCTACTATACTCAAAGACCTTCAAGAAAATTGATGTCAACATAAAACAAACCCTTTGGCTGGAGTTGCCAGTCACTGGTGAATTATCTTAGCTTCAGGGCATTATCAGGATGGCAGCCTTCAGCTAGCTCATTATCGAATTCCTCATTGTCTTGGTGTGGGAAGTGTGAATGTTCCTTGATAATTGAGCAGTATTCAATTCAGTTTGAAACTCTAGGCAAGTCTATATGATGACTGCACCTGGCAAGGATGAGATGACATTCAGGCATGGAAATTCTTTGCTACTAATTAACCTATATCACAAGTGTCATGCAATGACCATCTCCAACAAGAGAATGCAACAATTCAGCTTTGACATTTAAAGGCACTATTAGTACCTTTTTACTATGGATGTCCAATCCTTATACACCTCCATTCCCCATCAAGAAGGCCTCAAAGCCCTCCGCTACTTCCCGGATAATAGACCTCACCAGTTCCCCACCATCACTATCCTCCTCCGGTTGGCAGAACTGGTTCTCACACTTAATAACTTCTCTTTTGGCTCTTCCCACTTTCTTCAGACTAAGGGTGTAGCTATGGGAACTTGCATGGGACCCAGCTACGTCTGCCTCTTCGTTGGTTATGTGGAACAGTCTGTGGTCCAAACATATTCTGGTACTGCTCCCCAACTTTTCCTTCGATACATTGACGACTACATTGGAGCTGCTTCCTGCACCCATGCTGAGCTCGTCAATTTCATCGACTTTACTTCAAACTTCCACCCAGCCCTCAAATTCACTTGGTCTATCTCTGACACTTCTCTCCCTTTTCTCGATGTCTCGGTCTCCATCTCTGGAGACAGACTGTCCACTGACATCTTCTACAAGCCCACTGACTCTCATAACTACCTCAACTATACCTCTTCCCACCCTGCCACATGCAAAAATGCCATTCCCTATTCCCAGTTCCTCCGTCTCTGCTGCATCTGCTTCCAGGATGAGGCTTTCCATTCCAGGACATCTCAAATATCCTCTTTCTTTAAGGATTGTGGTTTCCCTTCTACGGTGATCAATGATGCCCTCACCCGCTTCTCCTCCATTTCCTGCACTTCGGCCCTGACCCCATCTTCCTGCCACAACAGGGACAGAGTTCCCCTTGTCCTCACCTACCACCCCACCAGCCTCTGGATCCAGCACATTATCCTCCGCAACTTCTTCCACCTTCAACAGGACCCCACCACTAAGCACATCTTTCCCTCTCCCCGCTTTCCACAGGGATCGGCCCCTCCGTGACTCACTTACCCGCACGTCCATCCCCACGGATTTCCCACCCGGCACTTATCCCTGTAAGCGTAAGTGCTACACCTGTCCCTACACCTCCTCTCTTGCCACCATTCAGGGCCCCAAACAGTCTTGGATGAGGGAATTAAATGCAGCATCTCCAAGTTTGTGGATGACACCAAGCTGGGTGGCAGTGTTAGCTGTGAGGAGGATGCTAAGAGGATGCAGGGTGACTTGGATAGGTTGGGTGAGTGGGCAAATTCATGGCAGATGCAATTTAATGTGGATAAATGTGAAGTTATCCACTTTGGTGGCAAAAATAGGAAAACAGATTATTATCTGAATGGTGGCCGATTAGGAAAAGGGGAGGTGCAACGAGACCTGGGTGTCATTATACACCAGTCATTGAAAGTGGGCATGCAGGTACAGCAGGCGGTGAAAAAGGCGAATGGTATGCTGGCATTTATAGCGAGAGGATTCGAGTACAGGAGCAGGGAGGTACTACTGCAGTTGTACAAGGCCTTGGTGAGACCACACCTGGAGTATTGTGTGCAGTTTTGGTCCCCTAATCTGAGGAAAGACATCCTTGCCATAGAGGGAGTACAAAGAAGGTTCACCAGATTGATTCCTGGGATGGCAGGACTTTCATATGAAGAAAGACTGGATGAACTGGGCTTGTACTCGTTGGAATTTAGAAGATTGAGGGGGGATCTGATTGAAACGTATAAGATCCTAAAGGAATTGGACAGGCTAGATGCAGGAAGATTGTTCCCGATGTTGGGGAAGTCCAGAACGAGGGGCCACAGTTTGAGGATAGAGGGGAAGCCTTTTAGGACCGAGATTAGGAAAAACTTCTTCACACAGAGTGTGGTGAATCTGTGGAATTCTCTGCCACAGGAAACAGTTGAGGCCAGTTCATTGGCTATATTTAAGAGGGAGTTAGATATGGCCCTTGTGGCTACGGGGGTCAGGGGGTATGGAGGGAAGGCTGGGGCGGGGTTCTGAGTTGGATGATCAGCCATGATCATAATAAATGGTGGTGCAGGCTCGAAGGGCCGAATGGCCTAATCCTGCACCTATTCTCTATGTTTCTATGTTTCCAGGTGAGGCAACACTTCACTTCCGAATCTGTTCGGGTCATCTATTGCATCCGGTGCTCCCGGTGTGGCCTCCTCTACATTGGTGAAACCCGACGCAGATTGGGGGACCACTTCGTCGAGCACCTCCGCTCCATCCGCCACAACAGACAGGATCTCCCGGTAGCCACCCACTTCAACTCCACTTCCCATTTCCATTCAGATATGTCCATACATGGCCTCCTCTACTGCCATGATGAGGCTAAACTCAAGTTGCAGCAGCAACACCTCATATACCGTCTAGTTGGTCTCCAGCCCCTTGGTATGAACATAGAATTCTCCAACTTCCAGTAATTCCCTCCCCCTCCCTTCTTCTATCCCTATTTTACATCACCTCCCTCATAGATCCGCCTCCTTCTACTATTGTTCTCCTGCCAATCACCTCCCTGCTTCCCCTCCCCCACCCCTTTGTCTTAAAAATTACTGTTTTTTTCAACTACCAGCATTCTTCAAACCCTCCCCAAAGTTCTTCCTTCAGTCCTGGCGAAGGGTTTCAGCCCGAAACGCCGACTAATCTTTTCAACTGATGCTGACTGACCTGCTGAGTTCCTCCAGCGCATTGTGAGTGTCACTATTAGTACCTAATATCCCAAACATCAAAACACAGTAGCCACCGTGACTAGAAACCAAAGTAGTCATTCAAAATCTACAGCAAAAGGAGCAGACCACTGGCGACATGTTCTATTCTGACCAAATGACCTCTCTGTCTCCCAAAGCTTTTCCATTAGAAAAAGCAGATGGAATACACAGCTTGCCTGGACACGTATAACTCCAACTTTTAAGAAGCCTGACATCACTAAAGATACAACAGCCATTCAATTGGAGCCTCATCTGCCACTCTAAATATTCACTCCCTCCATGACTGACACACCATAGTGTTATTATGCACCATTGACAAGATACACAGAAGCAATTTACCAAACCCCTTTGAACACCCATCTTGTAAACTCTACCACCAATGAAGACAAAAGCAGCTGGTGCACAGGAACATCACAACTGGCTGGTTCTTTTCCAGCTGCATGGTATCTTGTCATGTAAATATATTAAAACTGAGGCTGGATTTAAATTCTAGAACCACTTACCTTACACCCCAGTGGGAATACTTACACACAGACAATGCAGCAGTTCAACAAGCTGCCTTCAAGGAGAAGGGAATGTGAAGCAAGTGCTGGGCTTGCAGTAACTTAGAACAGTCCAGGACAAGACCAGGCTCTTCAGCCCACCGTGTCTGCACCAATCATGATATCAATCTAAACAATTCCCATCTGCCTGCACAGTCCATATACCGTAGCCCTCCTTTCCTCACCTAGTTATGTGCCCATCTAATTGCCTCGAGCTTTTCTTTTGTACCTGTTTCTGCTGACAGCACGTGCCAGGCTCCTACTATACTCAGAGTGTTACACTCAATGATCTGCTTTGCAAATCTCCTTTAACCTTTCGCTCTCGCACCTTAAATCAACCCTCTAATATTTGACATTTCTAACCCTGGAAAAAGACTTTGACTAACTACTGAATAACTCTTATTATTTTATATACACTTCTTCAATTCCCTCCCTTTCCCCAGCCCTCATGCTCCAGAGGAAATCCAACCAACCTCTTCTTACAATCAGCAACGTCCTGGTAGATCTCTTCTATACCCTCTGTATCCTTCCTATTTTGTGCTTACTAGAATTACACACAAGTGTAATACCAACTGTGGCTGAACCAAAGTCTTATATAGCTGCAACATGACTTCCCAACTTTTGTACTCAATATCCCAATTAAGTATGTTGTACACCACCTTTACCAACCTAACATTTGTGCTGCCAACTTCAGAGAGCTATGGACTTGCACCCCAAGATCCTCATAAGCCCCAATGTTCCTCAGGGCTCTGCCATTTACTGTATAACGCCAGTAGCCTGCATGAGATCAAATATCTTTTTGAAGTAAGGCAGGTCTACAAATATAAGGTTATTGGACCTGGGCCTTGGCAAACCATTTTTATGGTTATGGAATTGGTATAAATCCATTCTTTCACCATATGAGCGTGAACTCAGTTTTGTTTGGCCTGAAATGAGGAATGGATTTACCTGTTAGAGGTCTGATAGATTTGGTTGATGCTGCTTCCAGGTAGCCTGCTGCCTGAACTCCGATGAAGAGGTACAGAATGACGAATGGTGGACAGCACTTGCCCATGAGGGACGCGATATACCAGTAGGGGCTGATCTCCTCTTGCAAACTGGAATGTAGACTGACTTCTCCGGTTTGTCTGAGGAAGGCAGGGTCTGGTCTGGTGCATTACTCCACCATCACAGGTCCTAGTGCACGCAGTCCAAGGACCCCAGTTGCCCCACAAACCATGAGGCTGGTCTTCTGCAAAGGTGTCAGCAATCTGACGTTTCATCCGGTTCGATACCTTTCACAGCAAAAAAAAAAAGTATCTGTAAGCATCCTTGATGTGGGTTTTCACTTTTATGATTGTCAACCTGATTTTGTGGCAGACTCCTGCAATTGAGAAGGAGATGACTTCACCTTTCAAATACATGCAGCTATTGCAGTGTGACATCATATAGTCCCGACCTTCACACTCTTACTACTGTATTTCCCACTCCAGATTTTAATTTTTTTTTTAAAAAGGTATTTTCTTTCTGGACCCAGGAGAATACCCATACACCCTCTTGCATAAAGAAACTGTAATATCCTGGTTTAAGACCATACATTATTTTATTAATACAGTAATGTTGTTAGCTATTTGATTATTTTGCAGATTTTCTCAAAATGTAATAAGAAGATAGTTTAAGCTTCTTTGGTCCCTCCTCATAATCCAAAACTTCTTTTCCCTGACATTATTTGAGCAAACTTTTGCTGCCTCTTGTTAATGGCTCTGAATTCTCTGCAGAGTTAAAATGGTCGGAACTGGAGAAAATAATTGAAGGGTCATTTTAACCGATGCTGTATACAGGGTTAATTCAGACTCGTCTTGTTCAGCTCAAACCCCAGATCCTCTTTCAATCTTAATTGAGGATTGCTTCCATTTTCAATTTCCTCCTCTTCAAATTCCTCTGTGTCATTACTCCTAAATATCATTTTCCAGCCTCCTGCAACTTTTCAAGAACTTCACATACCTTCTTGTTTTAGCCAATTTCCCTTGGCAACACTGCCTTCAAATGTCTACACCCTAAGCTCTGGAGTTCCCTCCTCAAATCAGTCAATCTCTCTCTCGCTCAGCTGTTATGACAAACTACACTTTGATCAACATCTGGTCCCCAATCTTATAGCTGCTTGTGAGGCTTAGTGTAAAATTTTGACTGATAACACTTCCAGAACATGCCCTGGGATACTTTACTTCATTAAAGTTATCTAATGAAAATTGCTGTAGACATTTTTTTTCTTTTGCATGCTACAGCTCTATTTATAAAACTTTATCCTTTATAAAGTTCTTATCCCCTCATGTCAGTGAAAATTAACAGCCTTATCTCATGATTAAATCAATTTTCTACAAAATAAAATGATTGTTTAGTATTTTTTTTCTGGCTAAATATAATCAGTGACAGGAGAGGCAGTTTCAAAAGACTTGTCTGGAGAATGCTAGTATTTTAGCCAAGTTGCCCAATCCATCCAGCTGAATCTATTTGACTGAAAAATATGCTTCTCTCTCTCAGCTTTCAGCCTGATCTGCGAAGTATTTTCAGCATTTACCATTTTTATTTCAGGTTTCCAGCTTTGCAGTATTACACATATAAACATAGAACAGTACAGCACATGATCAGGCCCTTTGGCTCATGATGTCTATAATGAACTCTATGCTAAATTAAACTTCTCTTCTGACTGCTCATGATCCATATCTGCCCATTCCATGCATGTTCACATACCTATCTAAAAGCTTTTAGACACCACAAATTTATCTGGTTCTATCATGACCCCTGACAGCCCATTCTAGGAACCTACCACTTTCTATGTGAAAAAACTTGCCCTGTACATTGCCTTTAATTTTTCCTTCTCTTAAGTTCTATGCATGTCCTCTAGTATGTGACAGTTCTACACTGAGAGAAAGATTCTGACTGTCTACCCCATCTACGTCTTCTATAATTTTAAAGACTACTATTAGGGTTTCACTCGGCCTTTGACTCTCTCAGAAAAAGAACTCAAGTTTGTCCAATCCCTCCTTATAGCTCATACCCTCTAATCCAGGCAGATTCTGATAAACTTCTTCTTTATCTTTACCAAAATCTGCACATTTTTTCTGTAATGAGGTGACCAAAATTGCACACAATACGCTAAGTACGGCCTAACCAAAGTTCTATAGGGGTATAACACACAAAATGGACAGTCAACATGTCAGATTGAGACCCTTCTTCAGGACTGTAAAGAAAGAAAGGAGATAGCTAGTAAAAGGGCTAGGGTGGAGTGAGAGCTGGCAAGAGATAAGTGAATACAGGTGAGAGGAGGGTGATATGCAGATAAGGGATATACCAAATCTTTTCCCTTTCTCACTTGGATTTACCTTTCACCTGTCAACCCTTACTCCACCTCTTCCCCCAACCCATTTATACTGGCCATCCCCCTCTTTATTTCCTGTCCTGAAGGATCTCAACCCGAAATGTCGACGGTCCATGTCCCCTCCACTGATGTTGCTTGACTTGTTGAGTTCACCAGCATTTTGTATGTTGTTCCACTGTTTCCAGCATCTGTAGGAAAATCAACTGTTTTCGTCTCCAGAGATCCTGCCTGACTTGCTGAGTTCCTCCTCCAGTATTTTGTACGTGTTACTGTATAATCTTTCATTTCCTTATAGCTGCAACATGATACCCTGATTGTTATAGTTAATGTCTCAATGGTTTAAGAACAGCTTCTTCCTCTTCACCATCAGATTTCTGAATGACCCATAAACCATCAACATTGCCTCATTACTCACCTTTTGCACACTTTATTTATTTTTGTAATTTATAGTAATTTTTTTAATGTCATGCACTGTCCTGCTGGTGCAAAAACAATAAATTTCACATTTAATGATAATGAATCTGATTCTGACTCTGCCCCAACCAATAAAATAAAGCATGTCATACAACTCTTCTTTACCACTCTATCTCTTTGTATGTCACATCACCGGCTAATCCATCAATTTACTCAAATAATCGTTGTGTAATTTTACATCTTGTGGAGGCTTTAGATGCTCTAGTCTAATCTATACAGAAAAATAGAGTTTGTACAAGGTTGCACAGATTTTTGTTCACCAATATTGTGTAATACATACAACCACAGTCATTTGAAAATGAGTGAAACTAGGAAATCTCACGTGCTGGGCGATAGTTCATCGTTATTTGTCATTTGAGACATGGTAGGAATAGGAGATGTCATCATTGCCATCAGAAGCATCTCATTTCAACTGACTGGATCTTCCTTTGCAGTTCTCTCTGCCGTTGTCCACAGTAAAGAAGAGGAAACCGAGTTGGGACGGCCACATGACAAGATCAAGTGGACTCTCAAAGACCATACTTCAAGGAACAGTGTAGGGGACAAGAAAAAGGGGCAGACTGAGGAAGAAATGGACAGAAAACATTGCAGAGTGGACCAGGGAGAGCTTTGCCACAACCCAGGCACTCGCCCACAACCACGAGGGATGGACCCAAATGGTGCAGTGTTTGTCTGTATATCACCGCTTTAACCCAGGCAGGCTGCATGATCTGTGACAATAACAGTAATGGAAACTGCAAAACGGGCACAGCCTGTACAAAGCATAGCCAGACAGTAGCTCAGGTCAATATTAGAAATTACTGCAGAATCATATAATTGCTTCTGCAGAGAATGAAGGAATTTAGCCCATTCATGTTCGTTCCCTTGTCAGCAACCTTGTCAGCACCAATCCACTGGTCATTTCTCTATATGACTGCAGCTTGCACTTCCACAAATTAGCTAAGAAAGTATGAAGGATGTGGAAACGTATCTACAAAATACATTAGATGACCTCATTTGCTTTTCAGTTTTAAATTTGCCCATTAATGTTTGGAGTCACTACACCAAAATTATGTTAAAGACTTCAACTGAACCACAGACGTGTTAAACGTAGGAAGTGAACAGAAAGCAATATATTACAGATCTGGAAATCAGGCACGCAGGAGATGCATTTCTCAACACTGCTGATTATCCCAAAGACAGCCAGGGAGCTCTATCCTTAATGTCAGGTACTGAACATACCTTAGGCCATCTTCAATGTTAAATTGGGTCACTCTCTCTCTGTTAACACCACAGTACTATCCCATATCAACCCAGGGACTGTCCAAGTATCAGCTGGGGGACATGGCCAGCACTCCTCCAATATTGACTCACGCAGCACCCACAGCCCAACGCCAATGTTGATCTAGGGGCTCCTAAAGCCCTGTCCATCAACCATGGGCTGTCCCATGGACTTTTTAAAGTCAGTCATTGACTCTTTGCCAGTCCTGGCAATGGTTAATTATGTGTATATTTTAAGATGCTGAAGGAGAAAGAACGGTGGGGGGAGGGGGAATGTATTCAGCATGATGAGAGATTAAATGATTGATGAAATAAAGTGCTTGACATTATGTTATACATTAGCGTCATTGGCAGAATTAACATGTCAAATTGATGACTTTTCATCAAAAAGTGATGAGTTCAGAAACATGATATTGTCCTTGTGGAGCTGTACAAGAAAGAAGCAGAACCAACACCCAGAATCGCAAAAGGAGAACACTACAGATGATGGTGATGTGAAATGGAAATAGAAGATGCTTGTAATCTGCTGGAAATAAAAAAAATGCTTGTCAACCTCTGACAAATCGGAAAATGTAAACACTGGTTTGTAAAACTACAGCAAGATACATTGCTTCATCATAAGTGCAATTACAAAGAAAGCACAGTATTGCCTCTACTTCCTTAGGAGTCTGTGAAGATTCGGCATGACATCTAAAACTTTGATGAACTTCTACAGACGCATAGCGGAGAGTATATTGACTGGCAGCATCTGAGCCTATATGAAAACACCAATGCCCTTGAGTGGAAAATCCTGCAAATAGTAGTGGATATGTTCCAGTCTATTGCCGGTAAAGCCTCCTCACCAGTGAGGACATCTACTCAAAACATTGTCCCAGGAAAGCAGCATCGATCATGAAGGATCGCCAGCACCCAGGACTTGCTCTCTTCTCACTTCTGCCATCAGAAAGAAAGTGCTGGAGCCTCATGATTCACATCACCAGATTCAGGAACAGTTATTAACTCTCAACCATCCCACTCTTGAACCAAAGGGGATAACTTCACTCAACTTCATTTGCCCTATCATTAAAATGTTCACACAACCAATGGACTCACTTTCACGAACTCTTCCTCTCATGTTCTTGATATTTATTGCTTAATTATTATTATTACTTCTTTCTTTTTGTATTTTCACACTGATGTCTTTTGCACGCTGATTAAACGCCCAAGTTGGTGTGGTCTTTCATTGATTCTATTGTTGTTAGTATTCTATTATGGATTTATTGAGTATGCCCACAAGAAAATGAATCTCAGGGTTGTATATGGTGACATGTATGTACTTTAATAATAAATTTACTTTTAACTTTGATCTCATTGCTTCAAGCTGCAGCCTATACCTATTCTTAACATTCAGCAGCCACAGATCGGCAAGTTCCAAGCAAGTGCTGAAATGTCCCACCGATCAAAACAATAGAGTATTGCTGCTAAATAACAATGAATGATTGTCAGGATTTACATATTTGTGTTTTATTCTGTCAGTTTGGCGCCCAGAGGCTGATAATTATCTACAGACAGAAATCAATCCTCTATCTCAGTGGAGTTGCAAATATTTTTAGCATAGGGTTTTCTTTGAAAGGATGAATTTCCAGCAGTTCTAATTTAAAGATTCAGTTTGGGATCTAAGAATAGCTCCACCTCAAGGCCGAATAAACTACAGGAAACTATCAGGGAGAACACAAGATATTTGCCTCAAAATGACAAAATTAAAGAATGGAGTCAAAGAGGAAAGTTAGCTAGATGTCCTTATACTGTTCCAGATTTGGAACGCTTTAACAAATTTACCATTACTAATATAAAACAATACCCCAGATAATAATTTGCAAATTTCTACACAGTGATTAAAGAGCAATCTGTCAAACTAACTCTGCCATCACAGAGGGGATTTGTAACATCGTGCAATGATTAAATTAACAATCCAGAGCGAATGGAGAACTTAAATTAATTCTGAAATCTGTAAGTTAGCGTTAGTTACATGCAACTACCAAAACGTCGCAAATAACCTAGTAAATTACAGATGCTCTTTTCAGAAAGTTCATCTGTTCATTTGTGGCTCTGGACTCAAGGCAATCTGATGGTGGCTGAATTTTGTATGCCCTCTGAAATGCCTAGCAAGTCACTTGAATCAAGAAGAATTGGAGATGGGCAATACAGAAGTGAGCTTACCAGCTATTCCCACACTCTGGGTGAATAAATTTAAAAAGTAAATTTCTGCTGTCACTTTTTATGCAAGAGTCAAAGGTATATTTGTGTACCTCTGGATCTGCATTGGGCAATACCAGTCAAGAGGAAGCATGAAGACCCCAGTCATTGGAACTGCAGATTCCCACTGGCGAATGTGTTTCAGAGAAAAACCCACTTTCTGAATGAGGAAATGTTCAGCCTCTCAAAAATGTTCTGTGATGGTGGGGACAGGAATTTATTCATGTAATGCATTGTTAAACTATTGGGCCACCATTGTCAGCTGGAAAAAAATACAATGTCAGTGATCAGAAGAAGGAGCAGGGAGCAGGCCACCTGGCTCTTTAGGTCTCCTCTGCCATTCATCTAGATCACGACTGACCTTCTATCTCAGCACCACCTGTTTGGCATTATTGCCACATGCCTTGATTCATTTAATGTTCATTAATCTATCTCTATTTTGATTCAATTTAATAGCTAAGTTTCCATCTTCCCCAGGGCAGAGAATTCCAAACATTGAAAACCCTCTGTGTAAAGAAAATTTTTTTACTTCTCAGTCTGAATTCTTAGAAGGTGATCCCTGACTCTCGATTCTTCAACCAGCTCGTGCACCCTCCTTGCATGCAGTACTGTAAGAATTCTGTAAATTTCAGTGAGATCTCTTCTCAACACAATGGGCCTAATCTAATCAATTTCTCCTCATATGGCAAAGTCACCATCCCAGGAACTAGCTCGACGAATTTCCACTGAATTCACTCTGAGGCAAGATTATTCTTTCTTGGGAAAGGAGACCAAAACTGTGCCAATACTCCAGGTATTCTCACCAAGGCCCCCATACAATCATTCCTTTTCCTATAATTCATATTCTCCAAAAATAAATCGATAGCACAATTTGTTCCAGATAAACTCCTTTTCTCATTGAACTGCAGAGTATAATTACGAAGACTATTTTTCTCCACACCTCAACCCTCAATCTGATTTTTATGAAAATTTCACAGAACATCAATGATGTCTCTATTATTCTTAAGTGATCTAAAGATTCTGAAGGTTCCTTTGGTTTAACAAAAGTCCCTCACTTATCCTAATTCCCCACTTCACTTAGCTGTATATTATTTCACTTACTTCACATGACTGCAGAGAGAAGGAACTTGATTTTACATCTAATATAGCAGCATCTACATGATGCACTTGGCTTCCCTCCAAAAGTGCAGCTCATGGACACTTCTATTCCACACGTTTAACGCTGCGCTTTCCAGGGACGTCTAAGTATGATGTCACCACCTTGCAGGATTTTTGCTGAGCATGTTTCCTCTTGCCCTTAAGTTGCAAGTTAGCCAGAATTTACATCAGGAACCATCAATTATCCTGAAGTTATACTAGCAGACCAGGGCCACATTCTGGAGGAGATGCTCTCCCATGGATTTACAATCAGCTAAGCCTGTCTGAGAGTGGAAGATGGATCCAGATTCCAGCTGAGTCTGCACTTTTGGACCTGTAACAAAGCCTCCAGCTGGTAGAGAAGCAAATATTTTGAGGGCAGGCAAGGATTGATTTATGGAACCAATAGTGCTGCCTCACTGTTCCAGGAATCTGGTTTTGATCCCATCTTCATGCACCGTATGGAGTTCTAATGCTCTTTCTGTCTCAAGTGTTTCCATGGGGTGCTTTAATCACAAACCACATCTTAAAGACCGTAAGACGGAGGAGCCACTCAGCTAATCAAGTCTGCTCCGCCAGTCCATCATATGAGCCAACAGGTTCATTGGCTGTAAATTATGTTTTAATATATGTAAATATCAAAAGAATGAAAGATAGGTGGACATGTGATCAACAATGAATTTCAGGGAAAATAGGAATGAAATTGATGGGATTCAGGCCTGATGGGTTAAAAGGCCTGAATCCCGCTGTAATAAGTGAGGATTTGCAAGAAACCCCTGCCATTCCAACTATCTCCGTCACAAAATGGTGCCTCAGTACCTGATTACTGTCTCCTGGGACTGGATGTTAGCCAGTTCTCTCTGGAGAGAGATCAAAACCAAACTCGATATTTACACTGCCAGCTTACTGATAGAGAAGCACAATTCATATCACACATGTGGTGTGAATGGAATCTTAATGTCTCACATTCCCAGATGGTTTAGTAAAGCAAAGCAAAGCAAGGCAATGAGTCACTGGGCTTCAATTCCAAGTATGCACTATAACTTGCACAGTGTCATTGTGTTAGGGCAGAGAAATTCAATCAGCTTTCTTGTTCCTGAACACTGCCATGAGCTAATTAAGGGTAAATATGTAAACCCAGATCTCCTTTGGTATCAGGTAAATGGAATTAATATAGACAGGATTTGATGGTTGGCATAAACATGATGAGCTGAAGGGACTGTTCTATGTGCTGTATGTCTATCAGTTTCCTTCGATTATCTATCACAATAATAATTATTAAATAGGTTCACAAGTTCACACACTGGATATCATTTCAATGGAGTTTATCACGTTTAGAAATGCAATACTTCCCTCCAACATGGAGTCAGTAACTTCAAAAGTATGACAGAGTATTGGGGTGTGGTGGTTATAATGTTGGGAAGCTGATTAAGTAAACGAAATGTGAGAAACCTTTCAGTTTAAGATGGCGCTACCGAAGATGAGTGACAGTTTACTGGTAAATCATAAGGCAAAAGAATCAACGAAAACATTACTTATGCCATCTTTCATGAAGCAGATTGTGGTGAACTATCGCCGCAGCCAATGAGGAGGTAGGCAGAATAAGGCTGGCTCAGGGGACGAGCCATGCTGGGCATTGTGAGGTGCAACTTCACCGGGTTCACGGATGGAGTTCGTCCAGCTTTCGGAGATGGAATGAGTAATTTGGAGAGGAGTCAATGCAAAAGATTTTCGATGCCCATCTACCTAACCTGGGTGCAAAGTTGAATTACTCCAAGCACCAAGACGATTTGGTGAGATTGAGAACGGCTTTGGGAGGGGCGGCCCGGGCGTATCGGGTGCCAGCGTCCAGGACCTCAAACTTGGCACTACTCAGTACTTGGACAATTTAAATGCCAGCACAGATAGACTGGAAGACTGAGTGTCAGGTACAGAGGCGAGGGTCAGGCTGATTTCACTCGCTGTCCTGTGAACGTTCATTCCTTTCTCCTCGGTGCCGAGGCTGTGAACTGAGCTGGATTTCTGCCCCGCTGGAGTGAAAACTGGGGATTGAGGCTTGGCTTGGGCCTACACTGGCTGCTGTAGGAGCAGGTACGGGACTCAGTCTGGTTCGGGGTGCTGCTGGCTTGCTTCTACACAATGTGTTTTTTCTTTCTCTTTCTTTCTCTCTCTCTCTCCCTCTCTCCCTCCCTCTCTCCCTCTCCCCAGTGGTTTTTGGCCTTTACTTTTCAATTGAGTTATTGGAGTTTCTTACTTTGCGGCTGACTATAAGCAGACAGATTTCAGAGGTGAACGACTTATATAGTCTTTGATAATAAATGTGTTTTGAAATTTTGTGCAAGATCAACTTAGTCTGTATGTGTCGATTAGAACACTGTGAAAATAATTTCATTTGAGGTTATCCGTGGAGACCAATAAAAATTGCAAATGCTGGAAAGCAAAACTGAGTCATAAAATACTGGTTGCATTCAGCAGATCAGATCAGTTACTAACCTTGGAGAGACATCAGACAAGTGCTAGATAACTCTTCATTCAAACATTGTCTAAAAATAAAGTTACTTACTAATTCATGGCTTTCTTCAGGGTGAGTCAGTAGATATCACCATCTTGTAATTGTGTCACAATTAGGGATGGGCATTAAGTAGTGGCCTTATTGGTGACGCTAGTTGTGACATATTCATTAATTTTCTCAAAATACATCCCTCCACTCTTCCGTCCTCCTAACCATACATACAAATATAACTACCTGTGCCCATCACTTTTATATTTCTCCCCCTGGCTGTACCCTGCTCTTTATTATGAGGCAATTTGGTGTCTTATATCCAGGTAGGATTGGATGATGAAGCAGTAGAATAATCAACTTGAAATTTATTTTTTTTTAGCTACAATGAATGACTAATTTGATCTTGCCCAGATGATTTCTTTCAGACCAGAGAAATGCTGCCCAATTCCTTAGCCTTTCATCGTCAATCTCTAATGATTCACTCTCCAGTCTTCCTCTTCAGTACAGGTTTCATCATTTTTTTTCCTCTGATGATCATCATTACTACTCAATCAATCACATCCATTCAAATCTTGTTCCAAGATGCTCTTGCCTCTTCTGCAAGAGTCAGGCTCCAGCTGTTTTAGTCTTCTGATGCAGTTCGAAATGAATGCCTCAAGTTATTTGTGCTAATTCTTCTCCCCATAAATACAGTTGATGTAGCTCATGTTTATATATATTTCATAGTGCATTAATGATTTTAAATGGTCCATCTGTTGTTTTATGGATGTGAACATTTAACTTAACATCCATTTGTTTTTCTTTAAGATACATTTCTGTACATTTACATAATCTGCTGGAGCCAGATCCTTCTGCTTCATGCACCAAATTTCCTCCACCTCAGCCTCACATCCAGCTACATTCGTCCTCTAGATGGAGCATCTCTATTCAAATTATCCATTATCCATTTCCCACAGATGCTGCCTGACCTATGAAGTTTGTCTAACTTCTGTGTTTCCTCTGCCCACCAACGACTATTCTCGTCTGTAAATCTGCCTCTTCTCCTTTTTGCTGCCTTTCCTACATATTCATCCATTTCTCTTCTCTATTTCCTCATTCGCATTCACCATCCTCCACCTCCTCTCTTCACCACCCCTAACTTCCCTTTTCAATCATTTTTAAACTGGGTTGAGTAACTGCCGTGTGAGTAATGTGGTTGAATATGCATACAGAACATTAATCTACATTTAAATCCACACACAAATATATTTTTAAAAAGTGTATTCCCCAAGTAAATTAGCTTTGAAAGAAAAACAGGAAATGTTGGAAATACTTAACAGGTAAGGTTGACCTTAACTTTCCACCAGTGCTGCCTGACTTGATGAACATTTCCATCATTTACTGCTTTCATTTCAGATTCCAATATCTACAACTTTTTGTTTTCAAGTTAATTCTCTCAGCTGAAAACTCACTTGAGCAGTTAAAAGTTTATATTGTGCAACATTGTTGGAGATGTATCTGTTTAAACTGTGCATGTTCCTACGTAGTTTATTATATTTACATCAGTAATTTTTTTTTCTTTTAAACAGCAGTAAGAGATTTCTTAGTTATCAAGTGTACTTGACCATAAGACAGAGGAGCAGAATTAGGCCATTCAGCCCATTGAGTCTACTCCACCATTCCATCATGGCTGATCCTGGATCCGACTCAACCTCATACACCTGCCTACTCGCCATACCATTTGATACCCTGACCAATCAGGAACTTATCAACTTCCGCCTTAAATATATCCATGGACTTGGCCACCACCGCAGTCTGTAGCAGAGCATTCCATAGGTTTACTACTCTCTGGCTAAAAAAATTCCTCCTTACCTCTGTTCTAAAGGATTGTACCTCAACTTTGAGGCTGTGCCCTCTAGTTCTGGATATCCCCACCATAGAAAACATGCTCTCCACATCCACCCTGTTTAGTCCTTTCAATATTTAGTGGGTTTCAATGAGATCCCTTCCTCGCTGACCTCCCTCCCTCGCATTCTTCTAAATTCCAGTGAGTACAGGCCCAAAGCTGCCAAACGCTCCGCATATACAGCAGACTCGATTGGCCAAATGGCCTAATTCTGCTCCTATGTCTTACAGTCTTATGTTAAACCCTTCATTCCTGGAATCATTCTTGTGAACTTCCTCTGGACCCTGTCCAGTGGTAACACATCCTTTCTGAGACATGAGGCCCAAAACCATTGACAATACTGTAAGTGCAACCTGACTAGTGTCTTATAAAGGCTCAGCATCATCTCCTTGCTTTTATTTTCTATTCCCCTTGAAATAAATGCCAACATTGCATTTGACCTGCACTTTCAATGAATATCAAGCTGATTAAACATTGCTAGCAAGTTACTGCAACACACATCAAAGTTGCTGGTGAACGCAGCAGGCCAGGCAGCATCTCTAGGAAGAGGTGCAGTCGACGTTTCAGGCCGAGACCCTTCGTCAGGACTAACTGAAGGAAGAGTGAGTAAGAGTAAGAGTAAGTTACTCACTCTTCCTTCAGTTAGTCCTGACGAAGGGTCTCGGCCTGAAACGTCGACTGTACCTCTTCCTAGAGATGCTGCCTGGCCTGCTGCGTTCACCAGCAACTTTGATGTGTGTTGCTTGAATTTCCAGCATCTGCAGAATTCCTGTTGCTAGCAAGTTACTTGCAGCTTAAGACATTCTCTAGCTCTTCGTAGTTTGTCTTTAAAGGTAGCGCTGGTATCAGATTTATAAAGTGGATAAAGCTACAATCCTGCATCAAGATCTCTGGCCTGCTTTAATCAAGAGCATGTGAATAACGAGCAACATAAAATGACTTAAGATTGATTTACTCCTCGGTATTGTCAGATAGAACTATTTCAATTGTATCCAGCAGATCTTCGTGCCTAACACATACAGCAATATGCACTGAACATTGACCCCATCTGCCTTTCCTCTGCAATGTTATTTCAGATCTTATATGAAACTTTGCTACCCATGTTTGTTCCTATATTGAATCCCCTCAATCCTTATTTGCATCTACTAACACCATTATAGCATCTACTAACACCATTATAACTGTCAAATACTGAACTCTCCTTGGCCTTCTTATATTAACAGGATATGAGCATCAGCAGCAGGGCCAGTAGTTATTCCCATCTCCAACTGCTTGCTAAACAGGAGGCTTGCTAAGCCTGCTCACAAGATGGTTTACATTGCTGGGGCTGGAGCCACATTAGACATGCTGGGTGAGAATGGCAGATCTCCTTCACGTTATTGTACCAAATGTTTTTTTGACAATAAGCACATGATTACTGGATTTTATCAATTACCATACATAATTATCATTACATGGCGGAATTTAAAATCAGCTTATCGACATTTATCCTAACCTATCTATTGATTAGCTTTAGCCTAGTTTGTAATCTCTTTTGTTCCAATATCAATCCCAAAGTCTGTCATAACCCTCCATTATCACACCCATAGGTTCTTCTTATACCTTAGGACCTTATAGTTCTTGTCTACAAGTTTTCATCCACATCCTTGGTTACTCCGGTGGCCTCTCCTTAGCTACTTCACGCTGTTCTCCTTTGTGTCCATCATTTGTGTAGCAACTTTGGCTGGTT
Source organism: Mobula birostris (assembly GCF_030028105.1). Lineage (NCBI taxonomy): Eukaryota > Metazoa > Chordata > Chondrichthyes > Myliobatiformes > Myliobatidae > Mobula > Mobula birostris. The sequence goes on from NC_092373.1 coordinate 158,371,648, forward strand.
TTCAGAAGGAAGGATACAGCGCAAGAGTTATTACAGTAGCAACATTGATGTTGGTGAAGAGACTCACCGATCCGCTTGCATTTCCAGTAACAATACCAGCATCCCTCTGTAAGCTGAAAATGATTCCGGTTACAATCAACCTTTAGGAGCAAAAAAAAATAACAACCATCAAGGCTTATTTTTCTCGGTTTGGTTACAGAGACACATGAAATAGAGAAATGCCAGAGGAGAAGAAAGAAGCAAGCTGGAGTGAAAGGCCGAATTAGTTCAAGATGAGTGTAAATAGGTTCTCAGTGATGGCTCAGAGGACTGAATGATCTACTCATATGCCACGTGACGACCAAACCAGCACTCAAGCGTCTTGGCAGGAATGACTGAGGTGGAAACATTATTATAGCCACTGGGTGTATGTTCACGGTTTTCTGCTGATGTAGCACATCTGCTTCAAGGCTCGAAGTGCCGTGCATTCAGTGATGCTCTTCCACACAACAATGTTGTAACACAAATTTGTCACCTCTCTGTCAGTTTGAACCAGTTTGGCCTTTCTCCTCTGACATATCTCATTAACAAGGCAATTTCAAATTCAAGTTCAATTATTATTTAATTATATATGAATGCAGCCAAACAAAACAACATTACTCCAGCGCCAAGGTGCAAAACACCATTTGCCAACAGTTATACACAGCACATGGCACACATAGCACATATAAGACAGGAGTAAAATAGTCACACAACAAAAATAGTCCAAGTCCCTCAGTCCATGAATGTTGAAGTCAAACATAATACATCTTGTCTTCTGCCGAGGGAGTGAACACTGGAGAGCAGCACCAACTCCAACATGTATGCCACGTCACATGGCTCCAGCACTTCAGTGGACTGCACCAACTCCTACGCCTCCTCCTTGGGCAGCTGCAATACTGCAGCCCGAGTCCCAGTCTTCGCCACAGCTACCCCACAGTACCACCGCCGCTGTTTGCCAACAAAGCAGTGAATTGGATTTGTAGCATTCCCCATTAGCAATGTACAACAGTCTTGTAATCACAGGAAAAATGACCAAGATCGCTGTTAGACTACACATTTCCTTTGCACACCAACTTCGACTCTCCAATGCAGGCAGGGGCATGACCTGTACCAAGTCCAGCTCCTTCAGTTTCTCACTAATGGGGTAGACCTGCAGTACTTAAAGGTCTTAATGTCCAGTGGGGTTGAGTGGTCATAAAAATACTTCAAAAAAAAAAGACAATAACATCTTTGGTTGGCCCCGTAGAAGGCGCTGCATCCAAGTGTGCCGTCATTTGACCGGAAACCCAGAATTGCCACTCACAAAATTGCTGCTCACTGAATGAATTTTTTTTGCACCATTCTCCATAAAACCTGGAGACTGTTGTGTGTAGTCTACAATCGAACACAATACAAAATCCCAGGAGATCAGCAGCATCTGAGATACTCAAACCACCCAGTCTGGCACCAACAATCATACCATAGTCAAAGTCACTTAGATCACATTTTTTCCCATTCTGATGTTTGGTTAAAATAAAAATGGAACCTCTTGACCATGTTATGCACTGAGTTACTACCACATGATTGGCTGATTAGATATTTGCATTAAAAAGCAGAGTACAGGTGTACATAATAAAATGGTCACTAAGTACATGCTATAAAAGAAATAACAGAACTTGAAGTTTTGATTTTAAAAATTCTGTTTGATTAATACATAGAACAAAAAGTTATACTTACAGTATATCAAATATTTCAGCTAAAATGAACAATAACATCTGTACTAGAGTAGTGAGGGAATGATCGGTACTATGCTGGGATGAGAATAAACTTCATTTTATTCTAAATGGTTCTGCAAAGCAAACTGCATTATCAAGGTCTCTGAAAAGTGACTAAAGAGTCATGTAATGATTTCAGTAATGTGATTTGGAAGGAAATTAGATGAAAGATGATATCGTATCTGTTATTTTCTGAAACGCCCGTTCGCTGCTGTCGTTACTGTGTGGTCGGGAATCTTTCGGAGGGTAGGCCTCAAAATCCCCAGCCTTGCCTGCTTTTGGCGACCGAGAAGGAGGTCGAATCGTTCGGACATAGATGGTGCTCAGTACTCAGTGTCGGAGAGCTGATCAGAGCTCGAAGTTTTCAGATGACTCAGAGTCGGATTGTGGTCGGCATGGCAGGGAGAGTTTTTCTTCCTTCTCCCGTCTGCGTGAGATGTGGGACATTTAAGAAACTTTGAACTTTACTGTGCTCATGGACTTCTTCATCAAGTTATGGTATTGTGCACTGTTGTAACTATATGTTATAATTATGTGGTTTTGTCAGTTTTTTCAGTCTTGGTCTGTCCTGTGTTTTGTGATATCACACTGGAGGAAATAATGTATCATTTCTTAATGCATGCATTACTAAATGACAATAAAAGAGGACTACGTATCTTCATAATCATAATAATAGAATGGTAATAATGATTGACATGAAATTAGTGACAAAAAGTCTATATCAAGTAAGAATAACGAGGAGGGAACATATGACTTTCTGCAGTGGTCTTCTGCCCTGCGTCTGATGACTTGGGATTAAATTCACCAGTTCTTCCAAATCTACTGATCTTCATTAATTTGTATTTACAATAAAATGAAATTGTTCAGTCCTCATTTAATTCTCACTATTTTAAAGGACAAAATGGTAGATTTGGTTTTGAAAAACTGTGCATTGAGTTTAGTAATGAAGAGTGGTGGATTTTATTGTGGAGATTGAGAGGGTCTGATCTGCTCAGGCAATAATGTAGAGCGGTCCTGGAGCTTGCCAGTAATGTGGAAGTGCCATGTAAGGTTAAGTAGAATTGGGCAGAGAATTAGTGATTCCTTAGATGCAGATCAACTGTTGATCTGACAAATAGTCATGGTTTTGCAGCAACGAGAAGATGACACAGGCACTAATAAATAACCAAATGAATATTGCGATCATTGAAAACTAAATTGAAATATTTTGATATTCAAGTCTTAACAGTCCAAGGGATTCGATTTGGGAGCAATGAAAATGCCTAAATGGCTTGAAATTGGCTGCTTATACCTTTTCAGTAGAGATTCAGTCAGCTTCATGCCAAAGCTACAACAGGAGATTAGAAGAACCTCAGAGGAAATTTAGAAACAGTGTAGAAGGCAATCACTCACCTGATCAACCAGTTTGCAGCGTGCAACATTTTCTGGTTGGTGGTTCCAACTGTACACCATCAGCCTGCCAGCAGTGCGTAGCAGACCCTGCGAACCATTAAAAACAGTGACACGTTTCTTTGCGAACGCTTTGGTGCAATTGCAAGCAAACACGCAAAGGCTATTAAAAGTCGTTCAGAACTTTCACGGGGATCATGTCGATTATCTGTTTTAGCTCAGCAGGAGGTCAGCAGAACTGCAGAGAAATTCTTCTTTGCGAGATCCTAAGGGGCGATTATATTTAGTTTGAAGCAGTGGAGTGGGAAACCTCCTGAGGATATCCAGAGCTATTATATTTTAATGAACCAACATAAAGAAATATTTTATTAACAATTATCCTTGAATAACAGATTAATATTTATACAAGTCATATATTCTATCAATCAAGCTGAGTGCTATGATTTAATGCAGAACAACATTTCTAAGTAAAACTGCAGATGCAATTAAAAACTGCATCAAAAGTCTTATTTAATGATCACCCAGTAGGGAGTGACTAGTCAGCGACATCCTGGCAGCCACATCATCACTTTCTACTTTAAGAATGCCAAAACTATATAAAAAAAACAATTGGACTGATCGACAATTATATCATTCTCTGTTGTTCTTGGAACTACTTGCTGAATCCTTTTCCAAATCTCCAAGTCAAACTGTATCATTCCTATTACCTCCCACCATGCTGAGAATGGTTCATACAACTTCAGCAACTTGAAATAGAATGAAATTAAAACTTTCGGGATTCTCGAGCTGGAGATTAAATTGTACTTATCTCAGTAACTGTTTGAACTATAGAATAAAATAGGATGTCCATTGCTAAATGGGGCTCCAAGCTATATCAACAAGCCTCATCATATTGCTAATGTGTATTCATACATAAATATTTCGCATAACATATGGAATTACATTGATTTGCCAAATGAAGAAGATTGTTAATACTGAGGTTGTAAATAGTATGAGAGAATGACTAAGTTGAATTGAATTGACTTTATTTCTTACATCCTTCACATACATGAGGAGTAAAAATCTTTACATTGCATCTCCACCTAAATGTGCAATGCGCAATTTATAGTAATTTGTACAACAGGATGGTCAATATAGCACAGAAATACAATTGTATCAGTGTGAATTAATACAATTGCATTTCTGTGCTTATATTGACTTAATCAATATCAGTATAATTATCAGGAAAGCAGGCGAATGCTTCATCCAGGAATTTCCCCGGAACTTTTCCCTTTCCACCACAGTGTATTTAAATACCATTCACACGTGCAAGTGGCATTTTGGCAGCACATCTGGTAAAGCTATGAAAGGAAAACAGATGCAGCTCAGAGGAAATTCTTGGTCATAGATAAACAAAACCAATAGTGCAATGAAACTATTCTACCCAAAGATAACCAAGGGAATTATTCAGTCATCTGTTTGAAAGAAGCCACTTAGTTCTCAGGGGAGAAATGTACAATTCACTCCCTCAAACCTGAGATTTTATGGTCTACACATATATTCTATATAAAAAAAAGATTTTAAGTGAATTAGAAAAGAAGAAATGCTGACCTTTATGTGTGTTACATACCTTTTAGGGTATCCTGATATGCCTTTGCTCTTGATATGCTGAAGGCTTGGCTCACAACAAACCATCAGTTGTGCACAAAACAGAGTTAATTTAGATTTAAATTTGATTTTTTAAGATTACTCTATTAATTAGTACAGTACCTTTGGCCTAACTTGCCATGCTCTCCAAGGCGTCCATCTAAGTTAGTCCCATTTGGTTCCTGTCCCTCTTGACTTTTCCTATCCATGTACCGTCCAAATACCTTTTAAATATTGTTATTGTACGTGTCTTAGCTGCTTCCTCTGGGTGTACATACCACCCTGTGTGAGAAGAGATTACCCCTCAGGTGTCTTTTAAACTCTAATCTTAGACCTCTGCCCTCTAGTTTATGATTCCTTTTCCCTGGTTTAAAAAAAGACAAGGTGAATTCAATCTATCTGTGCCCCTTCTAATTTTATGCTCTTATTTATTCCAAAAATGGAAGCTGAGGAGTTTATTTGCACAACACAGAATGTTCTATTTGAATACAATAGAAATAATTACAATAAATACAATTAAAAATCTATTTAGGTCAGAAGTAAAACCTGTTGCCAAGCAATTCTGTGTCATTTTGCATCGATCTATGTTATTTTGCATTTAATTCCACCAACTTCCAATGTAGTTTCTGCAGCTGGGCCACAGAGAATGACATAATTTTCTGAACAACAGTCTTTTAGTCCTTTGTGGAGGAATTGAAAATTGACTGTTCAAAATGACAATGCACCATTCAGCTGGATTGAAGATGATTGGGTAATTCTCCATCTTTTAAATTGCTTTGGGAGCAGCAATTGTAGGGCCACTCACTGCCAAACAACATGCACAATGTCTGTTCATCCACTTTAGAGACCTTCTAGCATAACTCCATTGTGGAGCCCATGAGTGAAATAGTTTTTGGCCACCTGTTGCAATGGTAATCATGGACACCCAGAGAAGTACCACAAAAGTTGTAGGAAAGCATCTGTTTAAAGAACAACGGATATCAGGATATATATAAGTAATTTCCCTAGGATTTGGGAATCAAGAACTAAACTAATCTGGGGCAACACAGTAGTATAGCAGCTAGATAATGCTATTACAGCACCAGCGATTGGGTTTTATTCCACGACTGTCTGTAAGGAGTTTGCACGTTCTCCCTGTGACTGCGTGGGATTCCTCCGTGTGCTCCAGTTTCCTCCCACATTCCAAAGACATATGGGTTAGGAGGTTAATTGGTCACATGGGTGCAGTTGGCAATGCAGGCTTGTTGGGCCTAAAGAACCTGTAACCACTCCATACCTCTAAATGAACAAAATAAAATGGAAGTAAACTGCATGGGTTTAAATTGAGAAAGGAGAAGTTTAATAGGAATCTGCAAAGCAACCTTTTCACCCATTGAATGATCAGTACATGAAGTGAACTGTTATAGGAAGTGGCACAGGGAGATACATTAACAACATTTAAAAGGTACTTGGACAAGAATATTGATAGGAAAGTTATAGAAGGACATGGGCTGAAAGCAGGTAAGTGGCATGAGGTTAGATTGGAAATCTTGAATGATATTGATTTGTTGGACTATAGGGTCTGTTTCTGGGCTGTATGAAGCCAACTCTAAACCAAGCAACTCACTCAGTAAACACAGAACTATTTCTCCAGGAAATTTGCACTGAGTAGAGGACAGTAACAAGTTGTTCACAGAGAATCAACCTTGATCATCACAGTAACATGGCCACCTCTTGGTGAACTGGATGCTTTGAGAGGCTGGTCAAGGACTGCATCTGCAGCTTGCTACCACCCACACTGAACCCCCTACAATTCGTCTACCGACACAACTGATCAGCAGATGACGCAATAGCCACAGGTCTACACACCACCCTTACCATCCGGAGAGGAGGGATGCTTATGTGAGGATGCTGTTCTTGGACTACAGTTCAATTTTCAACACCATAATTCTTGACAAGAAGCTCAGAGACCTCAACCTTCATCCTGCTTTGTGCAGCTGGATCCTGGACTTCCTGTCAGATCACCAGCAGGTGGTAAGAGTGGGCTCCCTCACCTCCACCCCTCAATATAGATGCCCCTCAGGGCTGTGCCCTGAGCCCCCTTCTTTAATCTCTGTATACCCATGACTGTGTCACCATGCACAGCTCCAATTTGTTAATTATATTTGCTGATGATATTACATTGATTGGCCTAATCTCAAATAATAATGATGCAGCCTACAGAGAAGTCATCACCCTAACACAGTGGTGTCAAGAAAGCAACCTCTCCCTCAATGTCGCAAAAAAGAAAGGAGCTGGTTGTAGACTACAAGAAGAATGGAGACAGGTTAGCCCCTATTGACATCCGTGGATCTGGGGTTGAGAGGGTGAACAGCTTTAAGTTCCTCGGCATACACATCACCGAGGATCTCATGTGGTCTGTACATACCGGCTGTGTGGTGAAAAAAGCACGGCAGTGCCTCTTTCGCCTCAGATACTGAAGAAGTTTGGCATGGGCCCCCAAATCCTAAGAACTTTCTATAGAGGCACAATTGAGAGCATTCTGACTGGATGCATCACTGCCTGGTATGGGAACTGTACTTCCCTCAATCGCAGGACTCTGCAGAGATTGCTGCGGCAGCCCAGCGCATCTGTAGATGTGAACTTCCCACTAATCAGGACATTTACAAAGATAATTGTGTAAAAAGGGCCCAAAGGATCTTGGGGACCAGAGTCACCCCAAACACAAACTGTTCCAGCTGCTACCATCTGGGAAACTGTACCGCAGCATAAAAGCCAGGACCAACAGACTCCGGGACAGCTTCTTCCACTAGGCCAACAGACTGATTAATTCATACCGATACAATTGTACTTCTGTGTTATATTGACTGTCCTGTTGTGCATACAATCTATTATAAATTACTATAAATTGCACATTGCACATTTAGATGGAGATGTAACGTAAAGATTTTTACTCCTCATGTATATGAAGGATGTAAGTAATAAAGTCAATTCATTTCAATTTTGCATCATCACTTTAAGCATCTTTAAAGAACAAGAAATGTTAGTTTAAGGAAATGAGGGTCCTGGAGTCAATGAATGTCACTGCAGTAAATGCTGATGTATGAGAAAATTTGGTTTACGTTACAATATGGCCAGCAAAGTTTAAGGTTAGTGAAGAACAGAAGAGGTGTTGAGGGAACAACAAAATTTTAGAAGAGGCTATGAGCAACTGAACTGGATTAGATATGAAGCTGACTGGACTCAGGTTTGAATGTTCTTTAATATTATGCCTCTAAAGGGAAGGTGCACTAGATGCAATATTCTGTAATGCCTAGTCATTTCTTTCCACAGATTCACCTTATTTCGTCTGTCATCTCTACTTTGATATCTGTGTTCTTCTTTTTCATTTCTAACGACTCAGCACATTACTCTTTAAATTCTATTTCCTTAAAATGAACCACAGGATCTTCCCCAAAAATGAAAATCTGGGAAAACGGACACTAGAGAAATGAAAATAGGTTGAAGTACTTAAAATATTTATAAGGGATTCAAACTATGAACTTTGAGCAAAATTTAATAGTTTCCTAAACAGTGCCAGACAAGCAGCCGGGCAAGGCAGATCAAACCAAAATGAAAATGCATCTGTGGGCTGCTGGTTTATCCAAGACCAGAGTCCTCAGGGCTGCCCAGTCTTTCCTCAGCAGAAGTTCAGCAGCTTTTTCCTCCCAGGGTGTAAATCCCTGAAGAGATGGCTGTGATTAAGCTAGTGAGGGTACAGAAAAGTTTCACTGGAGGACTTGAGTTCTAACGAGAGACCGGATAGGCTGGATTGTTTTCCCTGGAGCGAAGGAGATTGATTAAGAGGTTTATAAAATCAGAATCGCAATCAGGTTTATTATCACTGATACACGGTATGTCAAGAAATTTGTTGTTTTGCAGAAGTAGAACTGATGTAATGGCTTCTTCCTGATTGCATATAATGTGTTGGGCCCAGGACAGATCCTCTATCTGGCCCAGGACAGATCCTCTATCTGGTTTCCCAACTTCTTTTATCCCATGGACCAATACCATTGAGAAAGGGGTCTGTGGCTCCAGATTGGAACCCCTGCTTGAAGATATTGACACCCAGGGTTGCTCACCTTCCACCGCTGGTCTCTCGATGGGGATTGGTATGTGTACTGACTTCATGAGGAGCACAGATAAGGTGAATAGGGGATTCTAAAAGCAGAGGGCATAGATTCAAGATGAGAAGAGAAAGACTTAAAGAGGACACCAAGGGCAGGATTTTCCTCACAGAGGATGGTGGGTATATGGAACAAGCTGCCAGAGGTGTAAATCAGATACAATCACAATGTTTACAAGATATTTGGACAGATTCACAGATCCAGAAAGATTTAGGAGGGATATGGATCAAATGCAAGCGAATGGAACTAGCTCAGGCAGGCACTTTAGTCAGCATGGAAGAGTTAGTCCGAAGGGCATGTTTCTGTGCTATATAATTTCATAACTATAAAGCCCCTTACAGAGGACTAGAATGAGAAAACAAAATCAATAACACACGCTTGGATGGGACTTCGCACTAAATCAGTATGCACATAGGTAATAGCAATGATCATGCTAATTCAAAAGTAGAATGTTTTGGTAGGAAAAATGTCCACTTCTGTATAAAATTTGGGCATCATCACACTGGGAAGTTTGAAGGAATTGATGTGATAATTGACAGAACAAGGTCAAATGAACAGAGGAGGGGTAGCAATGTTCAGAATGCTTTGTTGTTAACAACTTCGGCAGCTCACTGCATCTGCATTGCCGGTCTGAATTTCTCTGTATCATTCAGTTCTTCATCTTCCTGCTCACCCTCTCCTCAAAGTACTTCCGCTTTTTTGTCAAGATAGCAAAGAATATAACAATATGTTCTGGGTTTCATGAAGAAACAGCCCAAGGGAGGTAGTATTGAAGGACACCAATGTTTTCTCCATCACAATGTCATAGCTCAATACATGGCTCGGATTATTTATCTGTGCCCAAACTTTGGGTCCCAGTTCTGAACAGAAACTGAGAACTGTTCGAGCTGAGGATCTCCCATCAGCAGCCATCACTAAGGATGAACGCAAAAGACAGTAGGCATTTTTACAAGAATGTTGCAAGGACTTGAGTTGTTGGGAGGTGTTGGGCAGGATAGGACTTTATTCCTTGAAATGTAGGAATTCGAGGGGGTGACAGAGATTTGTATAAAATATATAGGGTGAACTTGCACACTTTTCCCCAGTGAAAGGGAATCAAAAACTAAAGATCAGAGAATTAAGGTAAGAGGAGAAAGATTCAAAAGAGATTTGATGGATAACTTCTTTACACAGAGAATGATGTACATATGGAATGAGAATAACATTGGAAAAACATTTGGACAAGTACATGGATAGGAAAGGTTTAGAGTCAGGTCAAGTCAAGTCTCTTTTCACTGTCATTTTGACCATAACTGCTGGTACAGTACACAGTAAAAATGAGACAATGTTTTTCAGGACCATGGTGCTACATGAACAATACAAAAACTACACTGAACTACGTAAAAAACAACACAAAACTACACTAGACTACAGACCTACCCAGGACTGCATAAAGTGAACAAAACAGTGCAGACATTACAATAAATAATAAACAAGACAATAGGCACAGTAGAGGGCAGTAGGTTGGTGTCAGTCCAGGCTCTGGGTATTGAGGAGTCTGATGGCTTGGGGGAAGAAACTGTTACATAATCTGGTCGTGAGAGCCCGAATGCTTCGGTGCCTTTTGCCAGATGACAGGAGGGAGAAGAGTTTGTATGAGGGGCGCGTGAGGTCCTTCATAATACTGTTTGCTTTACGGATGCAGCGTGTGGTGTAAATGTCTGTAATGGAGGGAAGAGAGACCCCGATGATCTTCTCAGCTGACCTCACTATCCGCTGCAGGGTCTTGCGATCCGAGACGGTGCAATCTCCGAACCAGGCAGTGATGCAGCTGCTCAGGATGCTCTCAATACAACCTCTGTAGAATGTGGTGAGGATGGGGGTTGGGAGATGACTTTTCTCAGCCTTCGCAGAAAGTAGAAACGCAGCTGGGTTTTCTTTGCTATGGAGCTGGTGTTGAGGGCCCAGGTGAGATTCTTTGCCAGATGAAGGATATGGGTTGAATGTAGGCAAATGGGACTGGATGAGTTGGGTCAAAGGACCTGTTTCCATGTTATATTAATCTAGGTCTCAATCACTAATTGCACAGACTCATTGTACAGTACGTGTTTGTAAAAAAATAAGTATTGAGAAAGTTCATACATTGCCCTGTGTGAATTCAGCAATGGGACCATCCTGTATGACTCTTACTACTGAAGAAAGGCTATCACACTTACGAGAAATGACTGGAGTAAGTGAGCTTTCACCTTGAAGTGGGGTCAGAGGTATAGTGATCATATGGAGGCATTTAAAATAGATCAGAGCATGGATAATGATGATCTGGGCCAATATATTAAGCTGCAAGAGTAAAGCCTCGGAAGACAGATTTAAGCTAGTAAAAGGCAAATTTATAACCGCCATTGCGAAATTCTTTACATGTGGAGTGGATTCCATACAGAAGGAAAGAGGCAAGAGTGCTGGAAATAATTGGATATCGCAATGAAAAGAGACTTCAGGTCACTAGACACTAGAATACTACAGCACAGTACAGGCCCTTCGGCCCTCGATGTTGTGCTGACCCGTATATTCCTTAAAGAAAAAAAAGTACTAAACCCACACTACCATGTAACCCTCTATTTTTCTTTCATCCATGTGCCTAGCCAAGAGGCTCTTAAAAACCCCCTAATGTTTTAGCCTCCACCACCATCCCTGGCAAGTCATTCCAGGCACCCACAACCCTCTGTGTAAAAAACTTACCCCTGATGTCTCCCCTAAACTTTCCTCCCTTGACTTTGTACATATGCCCTCTGGTGTTTGCTGTTCATGCCCTGGGAAACAGGTACTGGATATCCACCCTATCTATACCTCTCATAATCTTGTAGACCCCTATCAAGTCCCCTCTCATCCTTCTACGCTCCAAAGAGAAAAGTCCCAGCTCTGCTAACCTTGCCTCATAAAACTTGTTTTCCAATCCAGGCAACATCCTGGTAAATCTCCTCTGCACTCTCTCCATAGCTTCCACATCCTTCCTATAATGAGGTGACCAGAACTGAACACAATACTCTAAGTGTGATCTCACCAGAGATTTGTAGAGTTGCAACATGACCTCTCTACTCTTGAACTCAATCCCCCTATTAATGAAGCCTAGCATCCCGCAGGCCTTCTCAACTATCCTATCAACCTGTGCAGCGACTTTGAGGGATGTATGGATTTGAACCCCAAGGTCCCTCTGTTCATCCACACTCTTAAGTAACCGACCATTAACCCTGTACTCAGCCTTCTGGTTTGTCCTTCCAAAATGCATCACCTCACACTTATCCAGATTGAATTCCATCTGCCATTTTTCTGCCCAACTCTGCATCCTGTCTATGTCCTCTTGTAACCTTCAACAACCTACAGCTCCATCCACAACGCCTCCAATCTTCGTGTCATCTGCAAACTTACTCACCCATCTTTCCGCCTCTTCATCTAGGTTATTTATAAAAATCACAAAGAGCAGGGGTCCTAGGACAGATCCTTGTGGCACTCCACTAGTCACCGACCTCCAGGCAGAATTCTTTCCTTCCACTACTACCCCCTGCTTTCTTCCTTTAAGCCAGTTTTTTATCCAAACAGCCAAGATTCCACTGATCCCATGCCTCATGACTTTCTGGATGAGTCTCTCGTGAGGTACCTTGTCAAATGCCTTGCTAAAATCCATGTAGACCGCATCTACCACCCTACCCTCATCAATTTCTTTTGTTACCTCTTCTAAAAACTCCAATTAGGCTCATGAGACACGACCTTCCCATCACAAAGCCATGTTGACTATCCTTAAGTAGACTGTATTTCTCCAAGTGTTCGTAGATCCTATCCTTAAGAATCATTTCCAATAGGTCCTTGTGGCTAGCCACATTAAGATGGTCTAAATGCCTTTCTTAGTAATTCTTCGCGAAGAAAATAATTGGATAACCATGTTACCACCTGGCCAACCCCAGCTGCAGGCCTAAATGAATCACAACTTTCTGTCACAAATCTAAGTACGCTTGTTATGAGGTTCAACCAGCAGACAAACTCCTTGCGGTTAAAATATAGTTCAGTACACATCATAAAAACACTGCACATCACTGGGGGAAAATGGATGAGCTTGACAAGGCATTACTCAAATAACACACAGACATGAATTGCTGAAATCCTGTCCGTTGGGAAATGCCATTACAGCAGTCAAGTGGATAGCAAACCTGAAAAACCAGGATATGATGCTAACTAAATTATGAAAACAAGCAGAGGGCACGGGTCAGGAAAGAGTAATATCTTCCAATCAGCTAACTTACCTCTTATGAATCATTCTGTCATGAGTCATGGTGCTCACAGCACTCAAACACCTATGATCAGGGTCCAGTAACCCTTTTACCAGCTTTCTTTATGGCTTAGGTACTTGAAAAGCAAGAGACAGTTCGGAGACAATATATACTAGGTGATGGCCTTTGGCCATTTACTGACATTATAAGTAGAGAAAGCAGTATTCATTGAACCTATGTTGCTTGTTTGTCTTGATGGAGGAATGAAGTTGGTGCCAAAATGTGATCCGACACAAGATTATGACTGGTTTTGATTGGAAAAGTAGAGAAGGCTGGGAGACCTGACCAGGGGATCATTCAAGAACCAGGGGAGAAAGCTTAAAATTTTCAGCCAAAAGATACAAAAGTTAAATAAATTATTTTTTTTTTAAATGCAGAGCAACAATAATCTGTGTTGGAAAATAGAATGAAGTAAAATTTGTTCAAGTCTCACCGCATACATTTCAAAACATTAAAAAAATATAAAAACATGTCCATGAAGTTATGATAGTCTTAAAATCCAACAAGTTCACTGATATAGGATAGAAAGAAAATCATTTTATTCTTCCCTAAAATGGCTCGTATACAAGTCTGGTTCTAAGCTACATCTTATTTCCCCTCCAAAATGTCTTCAGAAACTACTCATTTGGATTAAATTTCTGTTAATAAGAACTAAAACAGCTGGATCGTCCAGCTGTGGACTGAATAAGGAAGCAATAAAGGCCTCCCAGCAAAGCCAACCCTGCAAAACACTTTGTGCAAATGTACAGGGACTGATATCAATATTGACACAGCTCTCACATGGACGAGCCCAGCAACAGGTTTTGCCATGGGTATGGTACTGTATCTTGCAAACGTAACTGACAATCGTGCTTTTAAAGAGTCTGATTAATTAGACCAACTAATTCCTTGCGTAAAGAAAAACAGTGGACATTTACTATTACATCCAAGATAATATGCAGGCTCATGACTATAATTTTTAAGAAAAAAAGTTTAATTACAAATGTACTAACAGAGCATAAAGAAAAATCAGAACATACCTCTGACCCACTTTTAGATTTTGTTATTTTGTTACATGGTCTCTCAGACGTGCGAGCAGTTTCTGTTCATAATCAGATGAGACCTGGTGATTCCTCGTTCCAGATCTATTGCATCAAGTGAGTTCAGAAAGTCTCTTTGTCAATGATGAGGGTATTCATCTCAGATTCACTAAAAGTGTATGGTGTGTGTGCCTTGAAAAATGTTATTTCCCTCAGGTTTGGTAAGAGGAGACCTTGAGGGCATAGGTTTAGAGTGAAAGGTGAAATATTTAAGGGGAATTTCTTTACTCAGAGGATGGCACAAGTGTGGAATGAAATGTCAGGGAAATGCAGATGTTGGTTGAACTGTAACATTGAAGAAAAGTTCAGATAGGTATGTGGATAAGAAGGGCAAGGAGTGCTCTGGTTCAAGTGCAGGTAGATGGGGCTAGGCAGAAGACCAGGCCAGCGTGGACTATGTGGGTCATGAGGTCTGTTTCTGTATTGTGCTCTACTGACTCTAATGCTTTGTACATGAGCAAAATTGTGATCACAAATCCATTTAGAATTACCTTGCATTTATGAAAAAAAAATATAGAAGCTGAGTGCTGAATGATGTACATTTTCCCGTATTTGCTTTCATGGCTGTTCTTGCTGTCTTTCAGTTGATCATGTACCTGTTGGTGTTTCTCTGGAAGACACAAGTCTTGCTTGTGCAAAGGTGTAAGTGGGGTACAGCATTCCTGTACTCCAGTCTAAAAACGAAACTCTTGCTTCCGTGATTTCTTTTCACTCCAAGCAGTATGAATGAGTTCCTTTACTGTTCACACAAATTCCTTCACTGATGGGTGACCAGTGAGGTGTATTGTTGTGGTATGAGAAACCTGGTTAATTGTGAAATCGCCTGCTTCAGTGGCGTTCTATTATGGACTACTGGAAGTAAAACTAATGGTACCAGATCAAGCTTTGGAATGGCAGCCTTGCTGGAAGTAAAATTAGGAATTTTTACAATATCAAGCAAATGAAAAGAGTGGAGATCTAGAAAATTAACGCTAAAGTTAACCAATGGCCCTTTGGGCGACTCCAACATTTGCCAAGGTTCTTGTAGATTTACAATTTTACCAGTTTGATAAGCTGGAATTCCATAGACTTGTGCTCAAACAAACAATTTTATTCATGGGGACCATATCTTCTTCAACAATTCCTTGATGGCCATCATGAGCAACATTCGTAGCATGTTCTGCTTGTGACTGCAGGATAAAAGTGTAGCACAAATCTCAAGAAAGTACAATTATAAGTTCACAAACTTTGTGCAGATCTTGTAGAGTATGTGCAGGATCATCAGGTGGTGCATTTATTACAACCCATTTCCAGCTTTGTACAGAAATGCAGTTGTGAACAATCACTGGGAAAAATCTTGCTTTGTTGAAGCTTCCACTCCTCCGATGCCAGACCAAGTGATCCAGTGGGTGGTAAAAGGATAAACCCTCGGTCCACTGGAAATCATGAAAATCGTTAGCCACAACATCGAAGGCTTCAGTCACAGTAAAGCAGAAATCCTGGCAAACTTAAAACCGGACATCTTGTGCATACAAGAAACTCATTGGCTGAACAACCAACCCTATGTGCCAGGAATGCACTTGGCTATTGACACCCCTAGCCAAACTTATGGAAGTGCAATCTTTGTTAAAAAGAAATCTATAGTAATGAGCACAGCAGACATCCAAGCTGGCTCAGTGGAACTTCTGAAAGTTGAAACAAAACACATAAATATCATCTCGATCTATAAACCCCCAAATGAACCATTCATGTGGCCACCTAACCTAGGACAAAATGTACCTCATTATTGGTGACTTTAATAGCCATAGTGCCAACTGGAGATATGAAGATGACGATGCAAATGCAGAAGAAGTTGTATCATGGGCTCTAAACAACAGCCTTGAGCTACTATATGAGTCAAAGGACACCCCTACCTTCACAAGTGCTAGATGGAGGAAAGGATACAACCCAGGCTTTGCCTTTGTTACCTTGGCAAGCTCCAACCTCTTCACACGAACAGTCCTCCAACATATACCCAAATCCCAACATCGTCCAGTCCAGGTAGAATCCCTTCCAGTTCTGAGACCTGTACCATCAAAGTACCTACCAGGACTTAACCTGAGAAAAGCGAATTGGACATCTTTTGCAGAATCCCTTGATCAGCTTATCGATACCATACTACCAGAACCTGATCATTATGATGAATTTGTCCGACCAATCTGGAAAGTAGCACAGCAGAACATACCTAGAGGCTGCAGAACCAAATATATTCAGGGATTGACTAGTGATATCAAGCAAAGTTAAGATGAGTATGTCAACTTATATGACCAAGACCCATTTGGTCAAGACACAATTGAAATAGGAGAGTCAGTTCTGTCCCTACTGAGCCAACAGAGACAACAGCATTCGCAGGAATTGATAGAAGACACAGATATGACCAAGAGCAGTAAGAAGGCATGGGCAACTGTTCGGAAACTCAACTCAGACAAAAGACCACCACAGAGAATCACTGCCCTAACACCCAGTAAGGTTGCCCACCAACTGATACTAAATGGGCGACCAAATAACAAGGAATAGAGGCAAAAGAAAAAGGAACATCAGGAGATGGAGTCAGCTCTCTCAAACGGGAATAACAACTGCCCACCTCTCACCCTAGAAGAATTAAAGGATGAAGTATCACAGCTAAAATCCAACAAAGCTGCTGGCATAGATGGGATTCTTAATGACTTCCTTAAACATCTTGGACCTAAAGCACTCTACTGGCTTCTGTCCCTTTTTAACTGTTGCCTAAGCTCATTAAAGATACCTAAAAAGTGGAGGACAGCCAAAGTTGTTGCTCTCCTAAAACCCAATAAAGACCCCAACATTCTTAAAAACTACAGACCGATTTCCTTGCTCTGCACCCTCTATAACCCTACGAGAGACTCATACTGAAAAGAATATCCCTCTTAGTCAAAGATCTTCTAACACCAGAAAAAGCCGGGTTCAGGCCAGGCTGCTCTTGCTGTGGTCAAGTCCTGAACTTAAGCCAGTATATTGAGAATGGCTTTGAAATGCGACAAATTACAGGGGCAGTATTCGTTGATTTAACAGCAGCATACGACACTGTGAATCACAGAGGCCTTCTACTGAAATTATCTAAAATGTTAAAGAATGAAACCACAGACAAAGTAATAAGAAGCCTCCTAGAAAATCACAGAAATGAATGGAATTAAGAGTAGGTGGAATCCACAAAAGAACGGACTACCACAGGGATCAGTCCTGGCACCTCTACTAATTAATGTTTACACAAACGACCAACCAACCTTTCCTAACACACGCAGGTTTATCTATACAGACGACCTATGCATAGCAACACAAGCTAACTCCTTCCAAGAAGTTGAAGTATGACTTACGGCAGTCCCCGAAGCAATGAAGCAGTATTATGAAAAATGGTCCCTGAACCCAAATCCATCAAAAACTCAAGTGTGTGAATTTCACCTGAGGAATCGAGAAGCAGCTCGGAAACTCAAGATCTTCAGGTGTGGGAAGGAGCTCGAACGCCATCCGACTCCAATTTACCTGGGTGTGACACTGGATAGGACGCTCTCATTTGCCACCCACATCCAAAAGCTCTGAGGGAAAGTTAGCTCTCGCAATTCTCTCTTGAAAAAATTAGCAAGCACGAAACGGGGAGCTAATGCTCACACACTTAGATCAACTTCCCTAGCACTCTGCTATGCACCTGCAGAATATTGTGCACCTGTGTGGGGCAGAACAGCCCATGCGAAGAAAATAGACCCGTTGCTTAACGAAGCCTGCCAAATAATCACAGGCACACTGCGCCCCATACCCACTAATATCATTTACAGACTTGCAGGCATTTCTCCCCCAGAGATCCAAAGACACAGTACAACAAAAATCGAAAAAGGTAAACAGAACTCGGATCCACGGCACCCACTACATCATCATGTGCCAGTTTCCAACCGCCTAAAATCGAGGAAAAGCTTTGCTACAGTGGAGGAACTACTGCACGGAACATCCTCCCAAACATATAGGATTGATCTCTGGCAACAAACAGAAGCCAGAACCCCACCAAACAATACAGTGCAAGACCCCACAGAAATGTTACCAGACAGGGCACTGCTTGACAGACCAAAGTGGTGCACTCTCAACAGAGCGAGAGCGGGAGTTTGAAGGACGGGAGACAATATGATGAAGTCAGGTTTAAAGACCAGCGAATCCTGTGAGTGTGGTGAAAGGGTGCAGAACATTGAACACGTTCTGCGCAACTGCCCACTCTCACCTGATTTAGCTGACACTGGCCTGCTCAACATCAACCAAACAACACTAGAGTGGCTGGCTGTCTGGTGTGACAGGCTATGATGATGACTGCTACTACGTATTTGGTTATTGCGTTTATACACCCATTAAAGGCATCCGTTAGTCTTGCGAGACCATGGATCTGTGCTTGGAAAGTCTTCACTCTCCAGGGCGCAGGCCTGGGCAAAGTTGTATGGAAGACCAGCAGTTGCCCATGCTGCAAGTCTCCCCTCTCCACGACACCAATGTTGTCCAAGGGAAGGGCATTAGGACCCATACAGCTTGGCACCAGTGTCGTCTGTGATTAAATGCCTTGCTCAAGGACACAACACGTTCCCTCGGCTGGGGCTCGAACTCATGACCTTCAGGTCGCTAGTCCAATGCCTTAACCACTTGGCCACGTGCCCAAATTTACACCCATTACAAATATACTACTCTATGACCTCTTCTTCAGGACCTTCGAGGGAATCCGGAAAAGACATTGTGAATGGCAAGCTGTGTCAAAACTCAGAACAATATCACAGCCATATGAAATTTCAAATAAGTTCATGTTAATACTCTAGAATTTGAATGCGATTTGTGATGTACAGTAAATGTTCCCTGAACTGTTAAGAATAGAGTATTATAAAGGAAATATCCTGGCATTTCCTTTCCAAGTAAGAGAAGGGAAGGAATTAAGCTTCTTTGTTCACAGCATGTTCACAGATACTAACGGTGTACAGATACGCAAGACAAATGTGTTCACTTCTATCCATGGCTGAATGCTCTGACGCTTGCTGTGAATAACAAACTGAGTGCTCAAGATCATCAGATTGTTATCCTCCTCCGCATTGACTTTAACAGCTGTTACATTGTTTGATGAGCTTTGGTGCTCTGAATTTGTTGAACAACAAACTCTTATGAAGTAGTCAAATTATCCAGCTTCTTTGTGCAGCACCAAGGTAACAGCAGTCTCATTTTCAGCTTATTTTGATGATTCATCTCTTTGACAATTTCGAACAAAAATATTTTGCCCTGCAGTTTATCTTTTCTTCTGATCCTGTTCACAACTACGGAGCCTTTGACCTCAAATGCTCTGCCCTTTCAAGTGACCGCAGATTCAAGATTGTTTAATGTTATTTCCTGTACAAAAGTGTAAGGGAGAATGAAATTGAAGGAGGAAGGGAAGATGGCAGCATGACACAGCGAGCGCGGCCACTCCGGTGAATGATATCTGCAATCTGTCAAGTAGGGTACCGTGCACAATTCTGATTTGGTGGAGACAGACGTGAAAGTACGGAGGAACATCTGGAAAAACTTCTGAAATGCCGGCTTCACTGCTGCTGCTACTGTGTGGTCTGGAACCTCCGGAAGAGAAGGCCCCGAGTCCTCGGATTTGCTTGTTTTGGTGGCCGGGGCGAGGTCAAAGGCGCTCAGCAGAGGATGGTGCTCAGGAGGTTGTATCGGAGGGGCTGGTCAGAGGCTCGCAGTTTTTGGATAGACGGAATCAATGTCAGCTGTTGTCGGGTGCTTCCAATGCATTGGCGGTTGTCGGTGCCTGGAGGTTTATGGCAGGGAGTTTCTCCCTTTTGCCACCTGCTATCGGGGACTCAGGAGTCGATCGGGACTTTGAGACTTTTTTTTACCGTGCCCATGGTCTGCTCTTCATCAAATTATGGTATTGCTTTGCACTGCTGTAACTATATGTTATAATTATGTGGATCTGTCAGTGTTAGTCTTTGGTTTGTCCTGTTTTTCTGTGATATCACTCTGGAGGAACATTGTATCATTTCTTAATGCTTGCATGCATTTCTAAATGACAATAAACGAGGACTGAGTGTTCTCTTAATCTAATCTAAAAATAATTGTTACTGCAGATTCAATGCAGCACAAAAAAAACAAAAAAAAGCAATCTTATATAAAAAAAAATCAGTAAATATTTAAGATTACTTGTATACATAGATTGACTGAGTCCATAAAGCAAATCAAGGCACAGGAGTGTCTGCACACAAGGTGAATGAAAGGATATAATAAAATAATGGTGGTTGGAGGCATGGTGGAGTAGGTTAGTGGGTGGAGGTGTTGATCACCTTATTGCTTGGGCAAAGTAACTGTTTTTGAATCTGGTTGTCCTGGTGTGGGATGCTATGTAGCCTCCTTCCTGATGGGAGTGGGGCAAACTGTCCATGAACCAGGTTGGTGAGCACCTTTCTGTATATATTTACAGCAGGTAGGCTGGTGCCAGTGATGCTTTGGGCAGTTTTGACTAACTGTTGTAGGATCTTCCAATCCACTTCAGTGCAGTTTCCATACCAAGCAGTGATGCAGCTCATCTGGATGCTCCCTGATGTGCGTTTGTGGAATGATGTGAGTATGGATGTGCAAAGTCCAGCTTCCTTCCGTCTCCTCAGAAGGCAGAGGCATTGGTGAGCTTTCTTGACTGTGTAGGATGTGTCCTGGGACCTTGAGAGGTTGTGTGTGATGTGTGCTCACAGGAGTTTGAAACTGCTTGCAGTTTCCACTGCTTTCCCACCAATGTGAAGAGGGGTGTGAGTGGTATCTGCAGATAACCATCTCTTTTGTCTTGTTGACATTAAGGAAGAGGTTATTTGTCTGGCACCAGGCTTCAAATTCTCAGAATCAGGTTTAATATCACTGGCATATGCTGTGAAATTTGCGATTTTGTGGCAGCAGTACATTGCAATATATAATAATAAAATCTGCAATGTTATATATATTTCTTTTTTTAATTTAATATAAAAAGAGAGAAAAAAATTAAAAAGTGAGGTCGTGTACATGGTTCATTGACCATTCAGAAATCTGATGGTGGAGAAGGAAGAAGCTGTTCCTGAAACATTGAGTGTGTGCAGCAATGAGAAGAGAGTACACCCTGGGAAATGGGGGTCTTTGATGATGGCAATGACTTCATTAACTGAAACAATGCAGGAAGCCTAAAATTCTCTCCAAGGGACCTCCCTCAAAGTTGCTTTGATATAGATCTTTCAGTGATCTGCATTTTTAGGTCAAGGTCAGGAAATCCACATTCTGTCATGTTGTCGCAGACGCGTGTAATGTTGTTCAATCATTTTGTTCACATTTTGCCATTGTATCAGGCAAGCATTAAGTATGCCTGCCACCTTGACAATTCCCTTTTCACTCTTCTACCTTCTAGAAGAAAATACAGGAACTAGAAAGCCCAGATGACCAGACTCAAAAACAGCTCCTTCAATTGGTATCAGGTTTCTGAACCAATCAGCTCTTTCAAATCCCCTTCCCGGTGGTGCTGCCATGTTCTTGAACCCTTAATTTTACCTCTTTGCGATGTCACTTTAGCATTTCTTTCTGCACTAGTTCCATTGTTTTGGCACTCACTGCATTCATTGTTACGTTTTTTATTATTATGTACACAGTTTACACTGAGCATCACGCAGGCAATTTTATTGCACACTGGTGTATATGACAAACAAACTAATCTAAATCTGTGCAACACAACCCAATTAACTCAAATTCCACTTTCTGCCATAGAATGATTAATTTCTATGCACTTAACAGCTGTAGAGGATAACATGTCATAAATATACTTCACAAGATTGTAACAGACATGCTTTATTTCTTACATCATTTGTAATTCCACACCCTTTATTGGCCTTGAAATGTGTGAAGCCACTTACCCCAGCAGAACAAAACCCAGGATAGCTTAGTGTGCACACTGAACGGTGTGAAGTTAGGAATGGCTATCTAGATGCAATCACAACGGCTGGTACAGAAACTGTTATTGTTTATCCAAACATTCACTCTTAACTTTGGTTGGCTTGCTCATATTCTGATTAAGTTAGGTATTAGAATTCGATGCCTCCTTGACAGCTGTAGGTCTAACTGGCAGGGTCAATTACACACTCAACTTGGAAGGGATCCTACACACCAGTCTGAAACAATGCATTCTCAGTGGTACTCACTCTGAGAACCACACATGTTCAAAGCCACAGCAACTGCATTTCTAGTTTTTTGTTCATCTTTGTTGCCAGTGTAAACTGACCAGCAAGCCCGTGATGTTTATAATTATTTGGACATACCCAGTACTGGATGATTTAAAAAAATTGACAGTTTTCTGTTTGAAAAATAAGTGCATCTGAGATATAGGGCAAACTTATAACTATTATCAAAATTCAAGAAGAAATTGCACTGTATTTTAAAGTGCAAATGAACCAACATAATAAGCACACAATTACTTTCAGAGAACAGTTCAGGTTCCTCAGTCACTTGAACAGGTTTTCCCCTCACAAAAGGCATGCTTGCGAAGCGATATGGGGTTTGCTGTAGTGGATTTGGGACTCTTCAACATTGACCTTGAACCCCATAAACATTTGCGGCTGCTGGTAAAACAATGCTCAATGCACAGATTGACACTGTCTAGCCAGAGTACGTGGAAATATTCAGCCAGTCAATTGGAGCTACGTTTAAACCTAACTTACGAAAGTGAAAAGTTCTTACCTGATCGATAGTAGCCTTTAGAAGAGTTTTAGCACCACTGGTGTATATTAAATTAAATTATTTTACTTCATTAACATTTGGTCCTGGGAGGACCTTAAAATCTTGGTATTCTGGGTCTAGAACCAACTATCAAGGAAATGACTCCTGCCGCAGGATTCTCCCTCAAAGAGAAGCAGCAAATGATAATCTAACTGACAGTACCAAGTATCATCCTAACAATGATGAAAAGCAGTATTTAGTTTTAGTTTCTACTTGAGTGATTATGACCAAATGCTTCATGTCTTTGTACTCTGCTGCAGTACTTTTACTCTTCATGCTTTAAAATCTTCCCTTAATTAATGGACTGGAGATGTCAATAAAAACAAAGCATTGTCCATTCTTAATCAGTGATATTAATTTTCCCAAAAACTTTGAAACACATACTAATTAGATCAGTAAATGATCGATAAACACATGTGAACCTCCATCAGAACTCAGGGCCAAGGTTATGTTTTAGAGTCAGCCTAATCCTTCCTAAAGCTACAGAAGTTGGAGTTACTTAAAATTGTTACCTACGCATAGATTCAATTGCTCCTAGCTACCAAGGGGTCTGGGACTAGATTTTAGGCAAATGTAGAATGTATTATTCAGCTGGGCAATATTCTAACAAAATTCCAGTTTCCCTCGGCATATTTGGGGTCAGATTCCCAATAAACTGACCTGTACTAAGATGCCTTGAAATCACTACTATAATATTTATTTTAAAGTATTGCTAACATTTCCAGAAGACACCAGATTCAGTCTGAAAGGGAAGAGCACAGTAACAATTCTTGGATGTATTTATAAATAAAAGGCTCTAAAAAGTCTAAAACTGTGCCAAAATTCAGAATTTATTTTCAAAGATATAGGAGAACTCAATATGATACTTCGTCAGGATTAAAATTTGTAATCTTGCATTCATCTATTTCGGAGATACCTGCTGTACTTCAGTGCAGCAAGCTTCTTCTCACAGTCTGACTGATACGATGATGGACAAACTTGCAGCTTAAGGCTAAAGTTTCAGAACAGGGTGACAGGCTACCTTAGTGCGCTGGTAACATTAAAAAGGTGCAATTCAAAATTAAAAAGCCCTTAATTTAATAGCAATGATTGGAAAATTGGGAGGCAGCAAAAATAACCATGCCAATGTTAAGTGTAACAAGAAGTTTAGAATTCTGGTTTAAGATTGATTCAAGTGGTGATAGAAGTGGGAACAGATGGGTCAACCCACTGAGAATATCTGGAAATGTCCATGAGATAAAGATTTATCTCCTGCACGGGACTGAAGAGCATTCACGGGAAAAGTCACATCTAATCCTGGACTTGTTAAAAAAAACAGCACGGACTCATACAATTTAATAATGAATGGATTTTCTAGTGAATCTGTGTCACAGTACAGTCCTGCTCGGGTTATGGTAGGGTTCCATTACTGCAAACTATTCGTAGTCTGAACAGTTCGCAAGTCAGAAATATGGCCACAAACCAAATTCCCATGCCAGAGGATGCCTGCAGCCCTGCAGCAGCTGGCAGCTCTATCCTCTGGTCCTTTATATGTATGGGCTGTATGCAAGTCCGGTATTTATAAGCTGAGGAGAGCCCGTAATTCAGCCATCAGCAACTTTACATCAATTGATGAAGTTTCCAGGAATACCTACAAGCCGAATGGCAATCCTAAACTTGTGAGCAGAATGCTGAAGCAGAAAAGGATTCTTTTCTAGGAGTAGTCATCTGTGGGCACTGAGGGCAGGTTAACGTCAAATTTATACAGTACTTTAAGTTTGAAAATGACAGTGTTGAAAAGCACAAGTTGCACAAATTGCCTAATACTGGTATTTCTCTAATTTGGAGCCCATTGCTTCTATCCTGAAGTTTGATCAGAGTTTATGGAAGAGGAAGTCAAGGGGTGGAGCAGCTGAACACTTAAAGAAATTTCCATTTTACATGAGCCTAAACTGCACCCAAAAAGAAACCCTGATTTAAAACATAAAGAGCAAAAAACTCCTGCTCCGGGAAATCCTACTCCACCTCACTCTGATGCCTGATTAAACCCTCATGCCATACTTGGATTTACACGCACAGCAAATGCAGCATCAACATGAGATCCAATCCCATATCCAGAAGGAAAAATGTGGCTGTACTGTGTTATCACTCCTGAACACTACCCCCTACCCATCCCCTCCCAACCTCACGGCCCTGTAGCTTTGCCAGTGGGGTTAGAGCAGTTTAACATGGCTCACCACCACATTGTCAATAGGTGTGTAGGAAAGAGCAACAAACATGGACCTTGTCAGAGACACACACACACACACAGAATCCTGATTTTACTTTCTTGTACAAGTTCACGTCACGTGATTTTTTAAAAAATCAAAAGGGCTTATTTTTATGTAGTTCATCTAAAAATCCATTGCAGGATATAGCTAAGCAATCCAACAATGACCAGGCAATCTGTTTGGTTTTGCTGAGCTGAGGAACAATGGGGGAAAAACTCCTTTTAGAGAGTCAGGAACAAGGGACATAGATACAAAATATGGGGCTTGTTATTTAAAAGTGCCTGTAAAATATTCTTCCTCAGACACAATGAATCTATGGAATTCTTTCATCAAGAACAGTAGAGCCCAATTATTAAATATATTTAAGGTGGAGACAGATAAATTCTCGAAAGATTGAGAAGCTGAGGATCATGGAAAATTGGCACAACAGAAGGGAATTGAGAGAACCAGGAATGGCAATAAAAAGCCCTTTGCAAATAAGAGTGTGAAGGCATTCTGTGTAGACATCAAGAGCAAGCGGGTTCAACAGGGATCTGCACTTGACCTCTGCCTTCCCGGATGGAACTGTGAGTGGGTGGGTTAGTAAAATCAAAGATGGTATAGGAAGAGATAGGATGACTCAAAGATAAAGGAAGGAACATGTTCTTGGAGGTAGAAAACATTGGCAAGGTCCTAAATTGAGTACTTTGTGTCTGTCTTGACCAAGAAGTAATACATGGAGAATACTGAGATTAGTGTGGAGCATGCTAATATGATAGAGCACTTGAAGGGTTTGAAAGAGGTAATGCTGAGTCTTTTGAAGAACATCAGGTTGATAAGTCCCCAGTGTCTGATAAAATATACTCTAGATTATTGAAAGAGCCAAGACATGAGATTTCCAGGGTCTTGAATAAGATCATAGAGCCCTCCCTTGCCTCAGGCATGGTCCTGGAGGGCTACTAAGTAGCTATTATAGCCATCATTGAAGAAGGAAAATAAGGATAATCCTGGAAACAACAGATGAATGAGCTTTATGTCAGTGGTAGGAAAGTAAAAGGAGAAGATTCTTGGGGTTAGAATTTATAAGCATTTGGAAAACTATGACCTAACTGGGGGTCAGGTTGATTTTGTGTGGGACAAGTCATATCTTACCAACTTGAGTGAGCTTTGAGGAGGTGATGAAGATAGAGCTGTGCATGCTGTCAATATAGATTTTAGCAAGACATTTGACAAGGCCCCTTATGGGGGGGGGGGCTCATATAGAAGAATAAGATGGATGGGACCCACAATGACTTGGTCAACTGGTCTCAAAAAATGTCTTCTCCATGGAAAACAGAGTAGAGTAGTCAAAAGGACTTATTCAGTGAATAGTGTGTAAGTGTGTGCATACATAAAATCCTGGATGAAAATGTGAATGGGTGGGTAAGTAAATCAAAGATGGTATAAAGTTTAGTGCCATTCTGGAAGGTGGAGAAGATTGCCAAAGGATATGGCAAGATATAGATCATTGCAGATATCGCTAGAGAAATGGCAGACAGCACCCAATTTGGCCATGTGCAACATGTTGCACTTTAAGAGATCAAATATATTTTTAAAAAAGGGACAATACATTGTTAATGGCAGAAATCTTAACAGTGTTGGTGTACAGAGGGACCTTGGAGTCTAAGTCCATAGCTCCCTGAAAGTGGCTGTCAAGGGTGATGGGGTATTAAAGGAAAATATGTGGCATGCTTGCCTTTATTTATAAAGGTATTTAAAGAGTCAGGAAGTTATGATGTAGCTATATAAAATTCTGGTTATGTTTGCATTTAGAGTATTGCATTCATTTCTAGTTAACCCATTATAGAATGGATATGAAGGTTTTGGAGTGGGTGCAGACTTTTACTACGGTCTGGCTATAAGGAGGCTGGAAAAACATGGATTGTTTTCTCTATCGTGGTGAACTGAGGGGAAACCTGATTGAAACTTATAAGATATTGAGAGGAATAGATAGCACCTTTTTCCCCAAAGTCAGCATCTTTTTCCTCAAAGCCAAACTACCTAATACTGGAGGATGCACATTTATGGTGAGAAGGGTGCAGTTCAAAGTTGATGTGGGGCATGTTTTTTTAAAAAAAACAGAAAGTAGTGTGTTCCTGGAATACACTGCCAGGGATTTAATGATGTCAAATACAATAGAGGTATTTTGAAGGCTCTTAGATAGGATCATAAATATGCTGACAATGTAATAGAAAATAAAATAATTTAGCTATACACTTAATTACTAACTAAATTAGTTCAGCGCAACACTGGGGTCTGAGAGGCTAATTCCTGTGCTATACTGCTCTCTGTTTGATGTTCCTTTGATGTTGATGCCAGCAAAGATCAGTTATGATCAAATTGATTGGGTAGGGTAGGTTTGAGGGGCCTGATAGCTTTTTCCTGCTCCTATTTTTTGTGTTCATCTCTCTTTTCACACCAGTAAGGAATTGGCACAAATGCACTTCTAATTGCAATATGGGTAAGGGGATTAATAATGTTATGGGAATGATTCTGGAATGGAGCCATAATCCAAAAGTAGGAGATAGGAGAATTCTATCAAAGGCCATTTAATTAAATAATCACTAATGTTGACCAAGAATCTGCTGGATTGTTGTAAGAAATGATCTACTTCCTATAGCTAGAAGGAAATCTGTCATTGTTATCCTATATGTAACTCAAGACCCAGAGTGAGAAATGGATGACGGATCACTGAGTGGTCTTGGAATCCTCTTCAGCTCAAGGGCAATTGACGCATACGTAAGGCTCCTTAAAACCAACATTCCAAATAAACTGATTCCTAAACTCCAGAATCTGGGCCTTAGCACTCAGATCTGCAGCTGGATCTTCAACTTCCTCACAGACAGGACCCAGGCTGTAAAAATAGGGTACAAGCTCTCCTCTACAATCACTCTGAGCACCGGTGCCCCACAAGGCTGCGTACTCAGCCCCCTGCTGTACTCACTGTACACCCATGATTGTGTAGCCAAGTTTCCATCGAACTCAATATATAAGTTTGTTGATGACATCACAATTGTAGGCCGTATCTCGGGTAATGATGAGTTTGAGTACAGAGAGGAAGTTAAGAACCTGGTGGCATGGTGCGAAAGCAATAACCTATCCCTCAATGTCAGCAAGACGAAGGAATTGGTTGTTGACTTCAGAAGGAGTAGCGGACCGCACGACCCAATTTACATCAGTGGTGCGCAAGTGGAACAGGTCAAAAGCTTTAAGTTCCTCGGGGTCAATATCAAAAATGACCACACTTGGTCCAACCAAGCAGAGTTCACTGCCAAGAAGGCCCACCAGCACCTTTACTTCCTGAGAAAACTAAAGAAATTTGGCCTGACCCCTAAAACCCTCACTAATTTTTATAGATGCACCGTAGAAAGTATTCTTCTAGGGTGCATCATAAACTGGTATGGAAGTTATCCTGTCCAAGGCCAAAAGAAGCTGCAGAAGATCATGAACACAGCCAAGCACATCACACAAACCAATCTTCCGTCCTTGGACTCACTTTACGCTGCACGCTGTCGGAGCAGCGCTGCCAGGATAATCAAGGACACGACCCATCCAGCCAACGCACTTTTCGTCCCTCTTCCCTCCGGGAGAAGGCTCAGGAGCTTGAAGACTTGTACGGCCGGATTTGTGAACAGCTTCTTTCCAACTGTGATAAGACTGCTGAACAAATCCTGACCCGGATCTGGGCCGTACCCTCCAAATACCCGGACCTGCCTCTCGGTTTTTTGCACTACCTTACGTTCCCTTTTCTATTTTCCATTTATGATTTATAATTTAAATTTTTATTATTTACTATCGATTTGTACTCCAGGGAGTGCGAAGTGCAGAATCGAATATCGCTGATGATTGTATGCCCTAGTATCAATTGTTTGGCGACAATAAAGTAAAAAGTATAATTATAAATTAGGATTAATGAGATCCATTTTTAAAATATTGAGCACTTTTTTCTTTGGCACCAATTTAGGGAGCCAAACTCTACCCTCTCTTTCCTCCGAGACACTTGATTATTTGCCTTTGTAGGTTGGCCAGAGCAAAGAAATGTCTCATCCTAATAAAATCGTCAGAATTGTGGAACTGGAGCTTGAATGGGTGAAATGCAGCTGCCACTTACCACGTGCTGATAAACTGGTACAGGATGTTATATCTAATTATCATTAAGAATGTTTTTGTTGCAGGGAGTGATGACTTTAAACTGCATTATCTGCAGACATGGAGGGTAACAGATAGAAGCAAATAATAGTATATTTTTGATAGAATGTGAAGAGAGATCAAGTTGCAGAATTTTACAGAGATAGGATATTCCTGAATGAGGTAAAATCAGGTAGTACAACGAAAGACCCTTGCGAAATGTTGGAATCGTCACTCATTAGTCAACCCAAGACTCTGCTGAATTTATCATAATTTCTTCCTATCAGAATTTCACTGCAAGTCACTTCATTCAGTAACACTAATATTTCTTCTTGTCAATTACTGTTCATCATCATGTCTAGAACACTCAACTACATTGCAAGACAAAGAAGAATGCTTTAAATTCAAGTAACAATTTAAAACAATGCCAGCCTAGTGATATATTAGAACGTTATCTACCTTAAGCAGTGCTTCAAGAGTATACGCAATGATCAGATCAACAGGGTTCAGAGCACCTGTGGTTCTTTCAAAATGGATCTTGTTCGGCTTCCCACGGTTCCTTCCTTTTACCTACGAAGCTTTGATTGCATCTGTGAGCACAAGTCTGAAACTTTACCACAAAGAATGTTGGAGTAGGTATGGGCTATAATTAGCCAATAAAAGAACAAGAACATTTTATTGAGCGTGTGCTGCACTGTCAGTGGTGTCATCTTTCAGTTGAGACATTAAACTGAGGCCCCTTCTGTTCTCTCAGGTGGATGTTAAAGCAAGTACTAATTCTAAAATCAGGGAAGTTATTCCCATTTCTGTAGTATGTATTGATCAAGAACACTAACAAAGAATGTTGTTGGTGGGGACTTCCTATGCACAAATTGGTCACTGCTTTATTTTTTTATATATATGAGAGCTCTGCAGAAGTACTGCCTTCACTGTAAACTGGAGACAAAAAAGCCTACAGATGATGGAATCTGCAGCCACACACAAAGCGCTGAACGAACTCTGGGGGCAATCAAACTGATTGGTAGACCAGGTATAAGGGCTAAATGGCCTCGTTCTGCATCAGAAAAAGGCCCTTCAGCCATGAAATCAGTGCTGAACATGACACCAAGTTAAACGAATCCCTTCTGCTTACAAGTGATTCATATCCCTTCATTTTTCTGCATATTCATGCGCCTACATAAAAGCCTGTTAAACATCACTATCAGCTTTGCTTCCTCCACACCCCAGTGGTGTGTTCTAGGTATCCACCACTCTGTGCAAAAAAAATTGTCCCACGCTTCTTTAAACTTTCCCCCTCTCATTTTAAAGCTATGCCCTCTAGTATTTGACACTTCTACCCTGGGAAAATGATTCTGACTGTCTACCTAAATATGCATCTCATAACTTAAAAACCTTTAAGTGGGCCTTACCTCAGCCTCTGATGCTCCAGAGGAAACAATCTTGATTTATCCAAGCTCTTGTTCCACCTAATACTTTTCAACACAAGCAGCATTCTGGTGAATCACTTCTGCACCTTCTCCAAAGTCTCTACATCCTTTCTGTAATGAGGTAACCAAATCTGCACCAAGTATTTTAAATTCATATCCCACTTCGTGCTGTCACTCAAATATACTTCATAAGATAAGACAACAGGCATACTCTGAAAACTGATTCAGACTGTTAGTTCTACTTCTTGAAGACAACAAACTGAATGATGCTAAATGTAGAACTAAAACCCCCTTCTAAACCCTTCTTTCCTTCTGCATGAGAAATTACAGCATTTTAAAACAGCCACCACTTCAGTCTGAATACACAACTTGGGTTCTGCCTTTCATGTCTGGTGCTGAAAATACAGTAATCATCTCAATCTTTTGAGGATTGTATGAGGTAATCAGATGTGAAAGCAACGAGAGGGAAAAAGAATGAGGAGGAGGCGGAGGAAGCTTGAAAGAGCAAGCAGGAACACAAGTGTGATAGAGTGCAGGAAAAGGAAACTTCTACGGAGAGGGGAAAAGAGAGAAGTAATGGAAGTAGTGGGGGGAAGTTTCATGTATTGAGATAAATAGTCAACCATGGAGAGGGAGTGGGATGGTTTTGTACAGTAAGTGAAAGAGGGAGCAAGCACAAGAGTAGAGAAAAGAATTTTGCAATTGGAAGATTCTTGCATCAGAAAAAAAGGAAGGATATTCAGTTAATGACTATAACTGTGAGGTCAAGAATTTAGCTCAATAAATGGTCAAATTCATTTCCCTGATTAAGACATCTCTTTTCTCATACAGGATACCATGGATTATAACTAGATCCTTCAAACACACATGAAAATGAGTAAAATGATGGATTATCTTGAATCCTGATGTCATTCAGGAACCAATCCATAGTAAATGTTAAGAAATGATTGAGGATGTAGCAAGTAACTTCCTTTACATGGAATTATAATACAAAACAGACTGTTGAGTTTAATATCCCCAGGAGAAGGGAAAGATAAATCAAAGTGCCTCTGATCTCTTTTGCTCATATGCCCAAACACAATTGTTCCCATTTTTGCTCATTATTGGGAGAGGGGAGTCTGAATTCTATTCACTGCTGGCAATGGACAGAGATCCAAAGGAGTGATTTATCTAGAGACATTCATTTTCTGATATCAGCTTCGTACTACCTACTGATTATAACAACTGTGGCTCCCAGTCACTGTTGACTGACTTGATGAGTGAAAAGGGGCTGTTGTCATTAGCGGCAAGCACAACTTAAAAGCTGTTCAGGACTGCCTAAAGCTAGCTTGCACATCAAAGGGGAGATTATATTGGTAGTGGATTTTACAAATGAAATAGATCAGAGAAACCGAAGAATGGTGCAACACAGGGAATCGCATGGTTTAGAGACATTGCATTGACATACAAGAGGCAGAGATGACCAAGAGGAGGAGGTGCTCCTGCGGGTGGCCTTCCAGACACATGTACAGAAGGTAGTTGGGGTAGGCGTAATTAAAATCACCTAGACCTGGATGCGGTGCTGCAATTTATTGACTTCACCGAAGTGAATGCAAATTTAACTGTCATAAGCCACCACCAGCATGGCCAGTTTTAGACACTGTTCAATGCAATAAACCTCAATTCTCATCCATCAAATTTTTCCATATATCAAAAATAATATTCATATGATCATCATACAGTTAGCACCAATAGAAATATTGGAACAAAAGTAATCTATTCCACTCCTCCAATGCTTTGTTATTATAAAGATCATGTTTGTTCTGGAACCTCCAAGTACATATTTTAATCTATATCTTTTAATAGTTCGGATCAAGAACAATACTTCTATTTATGAATTAGCAACCCTTCAGGCATATTTACAGGAACCTTGTGTTCAGATGTGTTTTCTTACTTCATACCCTAAAGGTTTGGCCCTAGTTTTTAAAACGTAGCCCTCAGTCCTTGACTCCACAGAAGGCACTTCTTTCTACTTACCCCAGGAAAATTTCAATGAAACCACTCACTAATCCTCTAAATTCAGGGAATACAAGCCTTGTGTAATTTGCCCTTGTTATCAACTCTCTGGAGACTTGTATATAAGCTATATTCTCAATACCAGCATACAGTATGCACTCGTAAAGTATGGTAACCAGAACTCACTGTACTCCAGCATGGTTGATACAAGGCTTTGCACAGCTGAAGCATACTTTCTATTCTCTTTAGAATATAAACTAGCAAATAATATATAAAGCAAAATATGTAGCACTGGCTTCTATCAGGAATGAAACGCTTGAAAGGAAAATGGTTGGCCCTTTGTATCAACGGAGAACTGGGGAATTAATTGAAAGCCAAGAAATGGCAAATATCCTGATTACTCTTTATTGAATCAGCTGTTCATGGTAGAAGATACTAAATACATCCCAATAGTAATAAATAATCAAGAGGCTGTGGTGGTCGGGGTAGTGCTGTTAATGGGAAAATAAACCAGAAAATCTAAACACAAGAAAACCTGAATGTGGTGGAAATCCAGAGCAACACACACAGAATGGTGGAGGAAATCAGCAGGTCAGGCAGCATCTATGCAAGGAGATATAAAACAGTCGGCGAGTGCTGATGAAAGGTCTTGGCTTGAAACATTGACCGTTTACTCCCTTCCATGGAAAATCTAATGAGGCAAAAGCTTGGCAGTTCAGCTGGACCCAAAGTCCTGCAATCTAGACTCTTAAAGCGAGTGGCAGCAGAGGTAGTGGATGTGGTGTAATCTCTACATTCTGGAGCAATCTCAAAGATCGGAAAACTACAAATGTTACATCACTGTTTGAGAAAGAAAGGAGCCAGGATGCAAGAGACCATGTGCCAATTAACTATATGTGACTGGGAAAATGCTGGAGGCTATTACGGTGCAAGTAATAGCGGGACATTTACAAAATCATTAGACAAGTAAAATCTAATATGTATTTGTAAAGAAGAAATTGTATTTGACAAATTTGCTGGAGTTCTCGGAGAATATAACAAACAGGATGCATAAGGGAGACCAATCAATGTGATGGGTTTGGATTTTCAGCAGGCATTTGATGAAGCACAGCATAAAAGGATAGATGGATTATCAAACTGCAAGGAGAGCACAAAGAGAAAAAGGGTTCTGTGGGTAGGTGATATTAGTATGCAAGACATTTGCAGGAGGAGTATAATGAGGGAAAATGCAAGGTTATTATTACACTTTTGGAGAAAGAATTAAACAAAAAATTATGATTTCAAATGCAGTGAGATTAATATTGCAGTACCAATGGAATTTGTGGGTCTTAGTGCATGAAACAAGACTCAGGTAGAGCAAGTAGTTGGGAAAGTTCAAAGTAAACTCATTATCAAAGAACATATATGTTAACATATATTACCTTGAGATTCATTTTTGCAGATATATACAGGAATATAAGAAAATGCAATAGAATTAATGAAAAACTATACATGAACAAAGACTGACAAACAACTAAGGTGCAAAAGACGACAAACTATTAATGCCTATATTGCTAGTCCATTGAACATAAAAGTAGCAACACACACAAAACGCTGGTGAAATGCAGCAGGCCAGGCAGCAACTATAGGAAGAAGTACAGTCGACATTTCGGGCCGAAACCCTTCGTCAGGACTCGGCTCGAAACGTCGACTGTACTTCTTCCTATAGGTGCTGCCTGGCCTGCCGTGCTCCACCAGCGTTTTGTGTGTGTTGCTTGAATTTCCAGCACCTGCAGATTTCGTGTTTGTGAACATAAAAGTAGGGAAGTTTTAATGCAACTTTACAGATGCTGGTGAAACTGTACCTGAAGTAATGCATACTACCTCCATACTTAATAGTATATTTGCACTAAGGATAGTGAACCTTCTCTGTACTTTCTTCAATATAAGTATTGATTTCTGGGATGAAAGGATAGATATGTGAAGATGATGGAACAGGCTGAATCTGTACAAATGAGTTTTGAAGAATGCATGATGATCACATTGAAAACAGAGTCTGAAAGGGATTAAGTGGATCATTCCCGTTGGAGCTATGAAGACTTTGGGTGCATAATGTCAGAATAAAGAGTTGCTTATTTAACATATAGATGAGAAATACTTCCCTCCCGCGCCCCCTACTCCCCCACCAAAGGAACATAACTTTTGGGAATCATTTATCCAGACAGTTGTGAAGAAACTGTCATTTAATATATCCAAGGTTGATATTGACAGATATTTGAATTACAAGAAATGAAGTGATATGATGAAGGAATGAAAAGTCATGTTAGGACCATTATTAGATCAGCTATGACTTAACTGAATGTTGGAAATGACCCAAGCGGTTCATTCTGCTCCTATTTCTTATGCTTTTTCTAGTCATGTATGTGGTGATATCACGTGCAGTGATGTGCCGGTACATAATTGGACAGAGCACTGAGCATGCGCAGGATTGCCAGAATGTTCCAGCACGTGGCTGGGTTAAGACATGTTTGTTTATTACTGTAAATAAAAGTTCTCTAATTCTTCCACAATATGATTCTTTACTGTTAATCCACGGTACGTTTAAACAGAAGTAACATAACATGGTGTCAGAAGTGATTCTGGAAGAATAATACGGGAGAATCGAGAATCGAAGATAATTGAAAAAAAGAGAAGAAAAAAGTTCAAACTGTAAACGGTAAAATGGAAGGTTTACAAATCCACCAAGACTTCAGCTGACTGGCAATGTAGCTGAGAATTGGAGGATACTCACGCAACAGTTTGAACTGAACTTATCAGCGATTGATTATGAAGAAAAATTGGAAAAAACCAAAGCTGCACTTTTGCTCCAGGTAATTGGGATTGACGCAGTAGAGATATATAATAATTTTTTCTTTGAGGATGGAGATAACTTCAATTTAAAGTCGATAATAGACAGATTTGAAGTATTTTGTATACCTAAAAGTAATTTAACGTACGAGCGATATAAATTCTTCACAATTGCTGAAACAATTGATCAGTATGTTACTGAGTTAAGAAAGTGTAGTAGAACATGCAAGTTTGGATTGCTCACAGACTCTCTCATTAAAGATAGACTTGTTTGTGGCATTCGAGATAATGCTGTGAGAGAAAGGCCGTTGGGAGAGCAAGATTTAAATTTTGAAAAAGCTTTGGCGCTTTACAAAGCTTCTGAGACCGTGACATTGCAGGTTGAAGAGCTTTTTCTCAAAAACTGCAACATAAACGCTGTAAAAATGCGCAAGTACATAAAGAAATATAATAATACATTGATGAAACCAACAAAGAGCAAGACGGCATTGGAAAGAAAAAAAGTCATGTGATCATTGTGCGTGGGAACATCATCCAAATCAGTGTCCCGCATATGGCAAAACTTGCAATGGCTGCAGTAAGATTAATTATTTTTCACGCTGTTGTAAAAGTAGAAAGAAGGAAAATAAAATGAAACAAGTAAATGCTGTGCTTGAAGATGAACGTGAGGAATTTTACATAGATGTGCTTTGTGAAAATAAAGAAAATAAATAAAATGACTGGACTATTCTGTGGCAAGTGAATCAAAATAATATTCTGTTTAAACCTGATACTGGAGTGCAAGTAAATGCTCTTGCAGAATCTGAGCTTAATACTTTAAAGCCAAGACCGAAGTTACATCAGACAAATATAAAAGTGACTGGGTGTTCAGGTGCAGACATTCCAGTTAAAAGAACATGCGTGGCAAAGGTATCACACAAAAATATTGTGCATAGACTTTCATTTGTGGTCATGCCTAAAAATGTACCGTCAATTCTGGTTTATCTGCCTGTGAAAGACTTAATCTGGTGAAAAGAATTTTTGTCTTGGATAGTGACACAGAGCTGAAGAGACAGAATGTTGCGTTACAGTCGGCAGAAGGTGATATAATTCGACTGCAAGTCCAGCTCATGGAGGCAAATGCTGACATGGAGAATATAAAAGCAGTAGCTGCAGTTTCTGAGATGACCAGACAGGAGGCAATTGATGATATGAAAAAGCAATGGCAGGAGGAGGTTGCTTCAATACAAGTGATAATGGAAGAGACACTGAGAGAGTATGAGATTCAGTTTCATCACCGTCTAGAGCAAGAATGCTCACAGTGGGCACAGTGTAAGGAAGAAGTGAAAGCACAAGTGAAGGAATTGAGAAGTATTATTGAAATGATGAAGTCTCAGCATTAAAAAAAGATTACACAGTTAATGAATGAATTAGATGAAGAAAAAAAGATTCGTATCTCATTACAAGTGGAAGTGGAATGTGGATTGACTGATTTAAGGAGACATTCGTCTGAAGGACAAGGCAACAGTGAGGATACAAGATAGAGGGAGGGATGTTAAGAAAGAATTGCAAAGGCGTTAAGGAAGAGCCAACTTCAGAGTTTCAGTTATCTGATATAGATGTGTTTTGACTAATGTTGTTAATTGTTTTTCTTTTTAAGGAAAGGAAGACGTGGTGATATCACGTGCAATGATGTGCCAGTACATGATTGGACAGAGCACTGAGCATACGCGGGATTGCCAGAATGTTCCAGCACGTGGCTGAGTAAAGAGGTGTTTGTTTATTACTGTAAATAGAAGTTCTCTAATTCTTCCACAATATGATTCTTTATTGTTAACCCATGGTACACTTAAACAGAAGTAACTTAACAATGTATCAGGGGTTTTTTTGGTGAAGATGATTATTGCCCCTTCAGGGAATAAACTAGCTTTGTATCACATTAAGTACCTTCTTCTTAAAAAATGTAAATTTCTGTTGATGAAGTGAATTACCACGGGAGACCATTTAATCTATTAAGCTTCATTTGTAAGCGGATTCATAGATAAATATATTTTTTTTTGTTAATTGTCTATGTGTGTTTTCTTTGGCAAGTAGGGATCTTGACCCCTCAGGGTATAAAATGGTTCTGGATCACATTAAGTTCTGTTTATGATATCTTTCACAGGTCTACTTCAATTACATCCTTTAGCAGATTTGCCCAGCCTACTCTGGCTTACCCAAATCAAGAATCTAAGTGTTTTTTTCTCTGAGACTCTCCATTCTGATTATTATTACACCAGACCCATGATGGTTATTAGACGCTCCCACCCTGTTACCATAGTAGATTCTGGGGAGATTCAAGTGGAAAATAAGTGCATATATACACTAGTTTGTTTGAATTGTCTTGTTACCACACCATTTATCAGATATCATCTTATCTAAATCTGGTTTATCAAATCTGCTATGATCTGTAATTTCACTTTAGGTTAGAACCACAGAGTAAATACAGAGCATGCAGTCAGAGCCTCCCATCCAACCACGGTGCCCAAATTGCCCCATTTGCCTGCATTTGACCTATCTCTCTCTAAACCCCGCCTATCCATGTACTTATCCAAATGTCATTTGAACTCAAGGACCTGGGTATATGGAATGAGCATATACTTTCTCTGGCAGCTCAGCCATATATGCACTATCCTCTGTGTGAAGAAGTTGCACTCAGTCCCTTTCAAATCTTTAACCTCTCAGCTGAAACCTATTTCCTCTAGTTTTTGGCTTCTTTTCCCCAGGAACAACTGTTTGCATTCACCCTCATGATCTTATAAATTCTATATGATCATCCCTCGATCCCTTACACTCCAAGGAACAAAGTCCAAGTCTGCCCAACTTTTCTCTGAAACTTATGCCCTCCGAGCCCAGCAGCTTTATCATAAAACTAGGAAGTTTTGATGGAGAAACTATCTTGTACA
The DNA here is from genome assembly GCF_030028105.1 of Mobula birostris. NCBI lineage: Eukaryota > Metazoa > Chordata > Chondrichthyes > Myliobatiformes > Myliobatidae > Mobula > Mobula birostris. The sequence goes on from NC_092373.1 coordinate 158,410,296, forward strand.
AATTTTGGAAATTTACTATCTTTAGGACAGAAGCTGTTCTGTTATCCTGATATACGTTAAAGTTAAAATCTCTGATTAAAACCGCTCTACTTTGCTATCTCCTTACCCAACTGTATTTATACACCTGCTAATTCAGAGTTTCTGTCAATGGAAACCACATGACCTCTAGTCTTACTCTATTCCTTAATTCTGCACTGTGTCCCTTTATTTAATTATGTGCCTCTGATAAGATTTCAAGCTTAATTGTAAGGCTACTCCCTCCCTATTCTTTTCTCCATCTTTCTAATAAGCTTTACAACCAGTATACTTTGTTCCAAAACTGGCCATCTGGTAATAAAATCACATACAGTACACCCCCTAGCATCTAACTTGAATGTGGACTTGCAGTTCGTTCAGTCTGTTCCTTGTATTTGAAGTTTTTAACTTATTTGAACTAATATTTTAGTCACACATTTCTTCTCTCAACTGAATTCAATCACTTTAAATATTTTTGTCTAGAAATTGTATTCAACGCTTTGTAGAGGCAAAAATTGATCCAAAATCAAAGCAAAACAATTGCTGCCAGCCTGCAACCCCCAGACGGAGTGTTATGCTTGAGTGACATGCCCACATCTCCAATGATTGCTCCCAAAAGTTGAATTCCTTTATTTTGATCCTTTATTATCACCAAACAATTGATACTAGAGCGTACAATCATCACAGCGATATTTGATTCTGCGCTTCACGCTCCCTGGAGTACAAATCAATAGTAACTAGTAAAAATTTAAATTATAAATCATAAGTACAAAATAGAAAAGGGAAATTAATGTAGTGCAAAAAATCGAGAATCGGTCCAGATATTTGGAGGGTACGGCCCAGATCCGGGTCAGGATCCGTTCAGCAGTCTTATCACAGTTGGAAAGAAGCTGTTCCCAAATCTGGCCATACGAGTCTTCAAGCTCCTGAACCTTCTCCCAGAGGGAAGAGGGACGAAAAGTGTGTTGGCTGGGTGGGTCAGGTCCTTGATTATCCTGGCAGCACTGCTCCGACAGCATGCGGTGTAAAGTGAGTCCAAGGACAGAAGATTGGTTTGGGTTAGAAATTAGCAAGATACAATTAAGCATAATGGAGTGTTATCTCCGCTGTCAAAGATACAACCTCTGCCAGACCCAAGCTACAAACTTCCATGAAATAAGGATATGCAACTTATTCCTTTTGCTTTTACCACTCCCCCACTAATCTGACTATTTACCATAATGAATGCCCAACACAGAATGCATGGGTCCTACACCCTTTCTTAGTGCTTTAAATATAAAGACACATAAACCGTATACCATTAATATCCAACTGTATCCACATTAAATTGGCTGAAACTATTAAAAAAAATGCTATTGTAATGGTCTATTTGGAGAATCATGGGCTAACACAATATTGTTCTCATCGAGAGCTTGCAACTGTTGCATTACTGCTGCACTGATCTAGGGAAACAAATCAGACCATAAAAGGAAATTCCCTATGGCAATAACAGACCAGCTGCTACAAAAGCCCACGCACAAAAAACAAAGCACTGGGCTTGGAGGGGAAGTAAATACTGTCATCCTCTGAATGTGGGGCACCCATCACACAACGACTCCCATGTCACAGGTGGCTTGGCAAACGTAAAAATAAAAGAGGCTGCAATCAATCTGAGGAGTTAACAGTGATGAAGTTTTCACTATCAAGAGCACTGGAAACAGAGGTCGGCAGATACTGTTAAAATGACATTGGTATGCATACCTATTTGCTAACTCCTCACCGCTGATCCCCGTATAATGTCATCCTAGGCTTTTTTTGTGCAGTGTTTCAGCAAATATTGTAGCTTGCACCTGAACTACACCTTGTGTTCAAAGGAGGAAATGTACCCTGCTCACCAGGACTCTTGTGAGCTTGGTTCATCTTACAATGGCAGGAAAACATCAGCGAGGATAAGCTGAACCAAGTTCACAATTGCCTGGGCCAGGATCCCAATGGGTATGATTCCACACGGCAATTCTTGCTAACCCAATCTAACCTGGGTACAATTGGCTTTATCTAGTGTTTGTGCATGAAAATCAAGTACTATTAGATTCCATTTCTAGAGTGCCCCAAGCATCATTTCAGATTATTTGCTGACTCTCATCTTTTTCATTTGTTTTGAAGATAGTATTTTTTTTATGTATATGCCCAAGGCGCGAAACGAAAGACTGTGTGGCGCGCCAGTCATCACACAGTCAGTAGGTGGCTGTTGACTCACAAAGTGTTCATCCGCTCTTTGACAGGTTTTGTTTTTAGTCCTGCTGGGTGCCTACACACCCTCCTCCCTGGTTAACCGAAATGCACTAGGGGGTGTGCCGATTGAGTCACCGACAACCTGTCCCGAGACAGGTATTACTGGGCTACGTGACATCAGTAGCAAGGCAAGGCCCTGCCCTGACTCCGGCCCCCTAGGCCTGAGTCGATGTAGTGGTGGTGGTAGTAGCAGTAGTAGTAGTAGTAGTAGTAGTAGTAGTAGTAGAAGATATTATTAATACAAATGCCTCCTTCAGTTTTCATGTTCATCCCTTGTTCACTACAATAATTACAGTTCAACTTCACAATTCCCTACTGACGCAAATACTGGTGTCAAATTACCATAAACTAGAACCCCCTAGCCCCATTCGTAATCTGTTCATTCAGATACATTCTCACATCTGCAAACGTTATTCCTACATCTCACAGGCCATTCAAGCCAATAACCACATCACACAAACACAGTAAGGAAGACTCACTAACACAGATGCCTCTCTCCTGCAAAGCAAAATGCTGCTCAGCTTGATAGATGGGGGTCAACCAGAATTGTAGGAGATGCGCCAGCATGTCATGTCTCTCAGAGGAGAGAGTGCCAAACAGTAGTGCTCTCGGTGTTGCTGAAAGTGTGACCAATAACTGGAGCGATACTCTGTTCTCCACGATGTCGACCTCATGTTTAGTCCGCTGCACATTGACAGAGACAGTGCACCACTCACATTAACAAGCACCATCTCAGATACCAACACTGCACAGAATTCAGAATATCTACGTGTGTGAGGACTGAACTTTGCCTCTGTAACCCAGTGTGTTTCCCCCTAGCGATCCAGTTTCTTCCCAGATCCCAAAGACATACTAGTTGGTAAGTTCATTGGCAAATGTAAATTACCCCTGGTGCAGGGGAGAATCCGGAGAAGTTAATGGGTATCTGTGAAAGTATAAGCTATAGGGAAACGAGCGGGAGAATGTGATCATTGGATTGTGCTGAAAGCTGGCAAGAACTCAGTGGATCAATTGTGCTCTATCCATATCACGTGCTCTATCCATATCACGAGAGAACATTAGAAGATGGCAGACACGCGCGATTTGCAACGAGGCCAAGAGCGCAAGTACGATACAGAGGTCACCTCACAAGGATGGAGCTGCACCAGTGTTCCGCTAAGAAGTGGGCTTTGATAGAACAGGCGTTAAAAGAGATCTGATCACTATGTGCTTGTGCTTCCCAATCCGTTGAGCACAGAGCAGTGTGGCACCAGCAAGGCTATCGCTTCCAGTGCAACCTAAGCTGCAGTCTAAGCTCCACAGGAAAACTGACTGGTGCTATGCAAGCTCGATTGTTGTTGGCATAACTGTAGATGATGGTGTACAAAAGGAGCAACATGATCCACTGTAAAATAGTTTCATAGTATTCTGTTAGTACATCCTCCTCCAGATCACTGGAAGTGTTGAGGAGCAACCCAAGTAAGTACAAGTAATTTCATGAAAAACCAACTTGCTTTTGTCTTCCAGAAAACTCCCTACATCCAACCATCTCAGTTGCTCTGTTAGTGCCTTTGCCCGAGGGATAATCAATTTGAATGGTGCTGGAGTGGCTGGGGAGTATGTAGTGGGGCATGGAGAGATGACACAGAAAGTGGAACAAGTGCTATACCTGCCCCTGCGCCTCCTCCCTCACTACCATTCTGGGCCCCAAGCAGTCTTTCCAGGTGAGGCAACATTTCACCTGTTGGGGTCATCTACTGTATCCATTGCTCCCGATATGGCCTCCTATAGAGCGGTGAGACCTGACGTAGATTGGGAGACTGCTTTGCAGGGCATCTACGCTTTGCGTCTGCCAGAAAAAGTGGGATCTCTCAGTAGACACCGACTTCAATTCTACTTCTTATTCATAGAAACATAGAAAACATACAGCACAATACCCTATTCCAACATGTCAGTCCATGACCATCTCTACTGCCATGTCAGTCCATGGCCATCTCTACTTCTCAGTTTGGAGAAGCAAAACCTTAAATTCTGTCTGGGTAGCCTCCAACCTATTGGCATGAACATCAATTTCTCAAACTTCTGGCAATTGTCCGGCTTTCACCCTCAACATTGCCAATTCCCTTTCTCACCTCATCCCCTTACCTGTCCATTGCCTCCCTCTGGTGTTCCTCCCCCTCCCCTTTCTTCCATGAGAGATCATAAGTGGAGAGAGTGAGCAGCTTCAAGTTCCTGGGTGTCAAGATCTCTGAGGACCTAACCTGGTCCCAACACACTGATGTAGTCATAAAGAAGGCAAGACAGCGACTATACTTTTCTTAGGAGCTTGAAACAATTTGGCATGTCAACAAATACATTGTACACTCAAAAACTTCTATAATTGTACCGTGAAGAGCATTCTGACAGGCTGCATCTGGTATGGATGGACTACTGCACAGGACCGAAAGAAGATGCAGAAGGTTGGAAATCTAGTCAGCTCCATCTTGAGCAGTAGCCTACAAAGTACCCAGGACATCTTTAGGGAACGGTGTCTCAGAAAGGCACCGTCCATTATTAAAGACCTCCAGCACCCAGGGGGCATGCCCTTTTCTCACTGTTACCATCAGGTAGGAGAGACAGAAGCCTGAAGACACACACTCAGCGATTCAGGAACAGCTTCTTCCCCTCTGCCATCCGATTCCTGAGTGGACTTTGAAGCTTTGGACACTACCTCACTTTTTTAATATACAGTATTCTGTTTTTGTACATTTTAATCATCTATTCAATATACATAATTGATTTACTTGTTTATGTTTCATTTTATTTATTATTTTTTCTCTCTCTGCTAGATTATGCATTGCATTGAACTGCTGCTGCTAAGTTAACAAATTTCACGTCACATGCCAGTGATAATAAACCTGATTCTGATTCTCTTCTATTGTATTTCCCCTTCTCCAGCCCTTTGTTGCTTTTACCTATCAACTTCCCAGCTCTTTACTTCACCACTCCCCGTCCTCCAGTTTCACCTATCACCTACCACCTTGTACTTCTTCTTCTCCTCCCCCCACCTTTTTGCTCACCTTTTCTCCCCAGTCCTGATGAAGGGCCTTGGCCTGAAACATTCACTGTGTAATCTTTTCCACAGATGCTGCCTGATCTGCTGAGTTCCCCCAGCACTGTTTTGATGATGCTGAGATCAGGGTTCTGTTCAGAAACCAGATCTAGAAATGTAGCGTGTCCAAGACTATCTCACAGTACAGTAGGAGCAGGAGGATACCAGCAAACTGCTCGGGCTTGCCAACACCATTCAGTATAATCACAGCTAATCTTTGCTGGCCTCAACTCTGTTTTTTTGGGCTAGATATCCATAACTCTCAATTCCTCAATTTTAAATATTTACCTTACTCCACATTATATATTTCTGATGGTGTAGCCTCTGAGACTATCTGATCCTCCCCTGGCTGAGACTTGCAGGGAAAGTCCACACAGCTAAAGTATTGTCCAACTCTGTCAATTAACCTTATTACAGTTAGCCTTTAGCATGGCTTTCTCTATACACATAACAGCCCTTTCATGTGTGGGTTATGTGACTGAACTATTCCTTCTTATGGGAGTGAATCACAGGCTGGTGCACAGTAGGCTGACGTATAATGAGGGTACCACAGCTCCAGCGACATAGTTGGATACTGTCAAATATTTAGATGGTTGTAGAGGAAGTGAAATTCCAATGTAGAATGAGGTTGTCACGATGCATCCAATCAACACAAAGCAAATGCAATCAGTGGTTCCAAATAAAATCTGCTGGTCTCTGGCAAGAAAGAAGGAAAGGCATCTGCTCTCTGTAAATGGAAAGTCTTAAATACACAACAGAAATATTTTAAATAACCAACATTTTGCTCAAAACATAATTTCCCATAAATCAATCAGTAATGATAAACAAATATTCCACTACCTTTCCAAGCTCAAGTTTATTGTCATTCAACTGTACACATGTATAACACCAAACGCAACAACATTCTTCTACACCAAGATGCACAACACAGTGAATATAACTAACACACATAAAAATAATATTATCACAAAATAAACTAACAAATAATAAAATATATTCTAGAAGATTGATGTTTAGCATAAGGTGCATTTATGACACAAGTTAAAAAGAAACTGTATAATGCTACTGGTGCTTCATTATAGAACATAGAATAGTACAGCACATTACAGCCCTTCGCCCCACAATGTTGTGCTGACCCTCAAACCCTGCCTCCCATATAACCCCCCATCTTAAATTCCTCCATATGCCTGTCTAGTAGTTTCTTAAACTTCACTAGTGTATCTGCCTCCACCACTGATTCAGGCAGTGCATTCCACACACCAACCACTCTCTGAATAAAAAAACGTTCCTCTAATATCCCCGTTGAACTTCCCACCCCTTACCTTAAAGCCATGTCCTCTTGTACTGAGCAGTGGTGTCCAGGGGAAGAGGTGCTGGCTATCCACTCTATCTATTCCTCTTATCTTGTATAACTCCATCATGTCTCCTCTTATCCTCCTTCTCTCCAAAGAGTAAAGCCCTAGCTCCCTTAATCTCTTATCATAATGCATACTCTCTAAACCAGGCAGCGTCCTGGTAAATCTCCTCTGTACCCTTTCCAATGCTTCCATGTCCTTCCTATAGTGAGGCGACCAGAACTGGACACAGTACTCCAAGTGTGGCCTAACCAGAGTTTTATAGAGCTGCATCATTACATTGCGACTCTTAAACTCTATCCCTTGACTTATGAAAGCTAACGCCCCATAAGCTTTCTTAACTACCCTATCTACCTGTGAGGCAACTTTCAGGGATCTGTGGACATGTACCCCGAGATCCCTCTGCTCCTCCACACTACCAAGTATCCTGCCATTTACTTTGTACTCTGCCTTGGAGTTTGTCCTTCCAAAGTGTAGCACCTCACACTTCTCCGGGTTGAACTCCATCTGCCACTTCTCAGCCCACTTCTGCATCCTATCAATGTCTCTCTGCAATCCTCGACAATCCTCTACACTATCTACAACACCACCAACCTTTGCAAACTTGCCAACCCACACTTCTACCCCCACATCCAGGTCATTAATAAAAATCACGAGAAGTAGAGGTCCCAGAACAGATCCTTGTGGGGCACCACTAGTTACAATCCTCCAATCTGAATGTACTCCCTCCACCACCACCCTCTGCCTTCTGCAGGCAAGCCAATTCTGAATCCACCTGGCCAAACTTCCCTGGATCCCATGTCTTCTGACTTTCTGAATAAGCCTACCATGTGGAACCTTGTCAAATGCCTTACTAAAATCCATATAGATCACATCCACTGCATTACCCTCATCTATATGCATGGTCACCTCCTCAAAGAACTCTACAAGGCTTGTTAGACACGATCTGCCCTTCTCAAAACCATGTTGACTGTCCCTGATCAGACCATGATTCTCTAAATGCCCAGAGATCCCATCTCTAAGAATCTTTTCCAACAGCTTTCCCACCGCAGTCGTAAGGCTCACTGGTCTATAATTACCCGGACTATCCCTACTACCTTTTTTGAACAAGGGGACAACATTCGCCTCCCTCGAATCCTCCAGTACCATTCCCGTGGACAATGAAGACATAAAGATCCTAGCCAGAGGCTCAGCAATCTCTTCCCTCGCCTCATGGAGCAGCCTGGGGAATATTCTGTCAGGCCCCGGGACTTATCCGACCTAGTGTATTTTAACAACTCCATTCTTTTTTTTCTTTTCAAATCTTTTTATTGTTATATACAGGAAAAATAACATGAGTACATTGAAGTAACAACACTTTCAATGCTTTACCTTTCCCAAAAGAATCCTTAAACATTTCCAACAAATATGGAGAGAGCAACTTTCCAAATTTTTTATAAAATTCTATGGGATAGCCATCAAGTCCTGGGGACTTACCAGATTGCATTGAAAAAAATAGCTTTATGAATTTTGGCTTCAGTAATTTGAGCATAGAGAGTTTTTTGATCCTCATCCGAGATTTTAGGAAAAGCCATCTTTTGTAAAAAAGCATTCATTTTAGAGGAATCAAACTGACATCAAGATTTATGTAGCTCAGCATAAAAATCTTATTAATTTCTTCATATTGTTAAGCTAAGGTACCATCTTTCCTACGAATTTTCATGATTTTCCTTTTGGCTGCAGCCATTTTTAATTGAGTGGCAAGCAGTTTATTATTTTTATCTCCAGACATATAAAGTTGGCTTTTTAACTTAAGCAAATAACCTTCAATGGGATGAGTTAATAACAGGTTATACTGTGATTGAAGTTCCACCCTTCTTTTAAATAAGTCAGTATTGGGGGAAATTGCATAAATATTATCTAAATCTTTAATTTGCTTTGAAATTCTATCTAATTCTGCTTTAGTTTGTTTTTTTAAGTTTAGCTGAATAAGAAATAATCTGACCACGTATAAATGCCTTAATTGTATCCCATATAACTAATTTAGACATACCCCCTATATCATTAAAAAGAAAAAATTCTTTTATCTGGGTTTCAATGAAACTGACAAAGTCAGAGTTTTGCAATAATGTCTGAGACATGTACCAAGGTGGGCGGGCAAGAATGACATCATCCAATTCAAAAGACAAACTCAGGGGCACATGATCAGATATAGCATTAGCGTCATATTCGCAAGTTTTAACACTAGGCAAGAAGCAGGGATCGATTATAATATAATATATATTATATTATAATATAATCGATCCTCAATTTTTTTTATCAACATGTGAGAAGGAAGAATATTCTCTATTATCGGGATGAAGATACCTCCACAAATCAATCAACCCAAAATCAATCAAAAAGGAATTAATAAATGACGCGGATCAATTTGGAAGTCGCTGATTTGTTGAGCTCTTATCATAGGATTTAAAACAGCAATTAAAATCCCCACCCATAATGAGCATATATTCATTTAAGTCAGGCAGTAAAGCAAATACCTTTTTTAAAAAAGGAATCATCTAAGTTAGGACCATACAAATTAACCAAAACAACTTTTCTGTTACAGATTGTTCCTTTAACAATTAAAAACCTATCATTAGAATCTGATTCAGTATCCTCTTGAATAAATATATTAGGTTTAATGAAAATAGACATGCCTTTTGTTTTACTCTGAGAAGTAGAGTGGAACTGCAAACCATTCCACCATCTAAAAACTCTATTTTGATCTCCCGCCCTGATATGTGTCTCTTGAGCAAAAAATCATATCAGGTTGGAATCGGTTAATAATTTTAAAAGTCTTCTTTCGTTTAATAGGATGATTCCAACCACGTACATTCCAACTTATTATATTAATCCGTTTGAACACCATACTATAATTTTATTCTACTTTACACATGCACAGAGCACATACCAATAGGGATGATCAAAGATGGCGGTGATGAAGAATACAACCAAGTAAAAAACACGCATGCTCCGGACCCATCCAATGGGAAAAAACTCCTAACTCTAAACCCACCCACACCCAGAAACCCAAAGGAGGCAAGCAATCTACAATAGAATTCAAAGCTGCTGACTGCTCTGTCTGTGTTTTCTTTCCCTCCCCCAGTTAGTAAAAAAGTAGAGTGACCTTGTGAAAAAAAACAATAAAGTCTCAGCAAAAAAAGGTACTTACATTCCATTGGCTAATAAACAAGAAAGAACCAAAATAATGTTATCTCTTAGAGAGAAAAACCAGCACCATGTTTAAGTTTAATATTAATTCCCTAAAAAGGCTTTAAATTCAATTATAAAATGTTATAATAAAACAGAAAAAAAATTTAAAAAGCCCTATTAGTATGAAAAAACTACCAATTAGCGGATTAAACAAAAGAAACAAACCAAGTATTAAAGGAACAAATTGCCTTATCTTCTTCCCTCAGTCATAAAATGTCCAGAGATCATTTAGACAGAGATACTTAAACCATAAATCTTTCCAAAGGAAAACCAATAATATGCAATAAAGAACAACTCTCCGTCTTCTTTAGTTAGTCTCTCGATGAAATATACAAGTGACCTTCATAAATCTTCTTTCCAAAATGTGAATAATATACAAATAACCAAACAGCCTTTCAGATGGATCATTCAACAGCGGTGTCGGTGACAGCGGCAGGCAAAGCCTGAACAAAATCCAGCGCAGCTTTTGGATCAAAAAAAGTACAAGGAGGAGAATTAGCAGGGAAAATTTTAATTCTTGTCGGATACCTCAGAGATGGAAAAAGCTTTTTATCATATGCTTGTTTCATTACCAGGGCAAATTTTGATCTTTGTTCCATTATCTCTTTTGGATAATCTTCGTAGAAGCAGAGCTCAGATTCCATAAATCTAAAAACTCTGTTTTCTTGCCTGTCGCATTATTTGATCTTTAATTTTAAAGTGATGAAAGCAAACCAGAACAGATCTTGGTTTACTAGAATCCTTCAATTTCGAGATAAATGCCCTGAGTCCCTTTTCTATAGTAGGTGGCTTTGATAGAATGGTAGGAAATAAAGTGTGGAAAAGCTTACCAAAGTAAGCCGTTAGATCTCCATCTTCAACTCCTTCCTGCAGCCCAACAATTCTTATATTCCTTCGTCGAGACCTAGTTTCCAGGTCTATAATCTTATTTTGATATCTTTCCAAACGAGTTGTAGCTTCAGACAACTTTTGCTTAGTTATCTTCAATTCATCTTCGTGTGAAATAACTTGAGTTTCCAGGTCTTTAAATTTTCCCAGAAATGACTTCGTTTCATTACTATTCTTTTCCAGTTAGTCTTTAATTGATCCATTCCGATCCTTAATTGAATTCAGTGTCCGAATGATATCTTCAGCCCACGATGGCATTTCATCAGATCTTTCCTTTTGCATCTTTCCTTTCCCATTACCTTAATCACCAGGTTCAGGTAAATTCTTCCCACTTCTTGTAGACATAGACATATTGATCACTCTCAAGAATCAACAAGTAAAAATTTAAAATTCAAAGCTTAAACTAGGGGGAGAGAAAGAAAACTAAGAGCAGCACAAAAATACTGCTACTCCATTTACAGACAGGGGCTGTACTCCAACACCTCCTCTCCCTTAATATCAACATGCTCCAGAACATCAACCTCACCCATATTGTCCTCACCATCATCAAGTTCCCCCTCATTGGTGAATACCGAAGAGAAGAATTCGTTGAGGACCTCGCTCACTTCCACAGCCTTCAGGCACATCTTCCAACCTTTATCACTAATCGGCCCTACCTTCACTCCTGTTATCCTTTTGTTCTTCACATAATTGAAGAATGCCTTGGGGTTTACCTTTACCCTACTCACCGCCTTCTCATGCCCCCTTCTTGCTCTTCTCAGCCCCTTCTTAAGCTCCTTTCTCGCTTCCCCATATTCCTCAATAGACCCATCTGATCCTTGCTTCCTAAACCTCATGTATGCTGCCTTCTTCCACCTGACTAGATTTTCCACCTCACTTGTCATCCATGGTTCCTTCACCCTACCATTCTTTATCTTCCTCACCAGGACAAATTTATCCCTAACATCCTACAAGAGATCTCTAAACATCGACCACATGTCCATAGTACATTTCCCTGCAAAAACATCATCCCAATTCACACCTGCAAGTTCTAGCCTTATAGCCTCATAATTTGCCCTTCCCCCATTAAAAATTTTCCTGACCTCTCTGATTCTATCCTTTTCCATGATAATTATAAAGGCCAGGGAGCTGTGGTCTCTGTCCCCCAGATGCTCACCTACTGTGACCTGACCCGGTTCATTACCTAGTACTAGATCTAGTATGGCATTCCCCCTGGTCAGCCTGTCCACATACTGTGACAGGAATCCATCCTGGACACACTTAACAAACTCTGCCCCATCTAAACCCTTGGAACTAATCAGGTGCCAATCAATAGCAGGGAAGTTAAAGTCACCCATGATAACAACCCTGTTATTTTTGCACCTTTCTAAAATCTGCCTCCTAATCTGCTCCTCTGTATCTCTGCTGCTACCAGGGGGCCTATAGAATACCCCCAACAGAGTAACTGCTCCCTTCCTGTTCCTGACTTCCACCCATACTGACTCAAAAGAGGATCCTGCTACATTACCCACCCTTTCTGTAGCTGTAATAGTATCCCTGACCAGTAATGCCACCCCCTTTCCCCTTTTCCCCCCTCTCTATCCCTTTTAAAGCACTGAAATCCAGGAATATTGAGAATCCATTCCTGCCCTCATGCCAGCCAAGTCTCTGTAATGGCCACTACGTCATAATTCCACGTATGTATCCAAGCTCTCAGTTCATCACCTTTGTTCCTGATGCTTCTTGCATTGAGGTACACACATTTCAGCCCTTCTGCCTTACTACCTTTACACCATTTATTCTGCTTCTCTTTCCTCAAAGCCTCTATATGTTAGATCTGGCTTTACTTCATGCACTTCTTTCACTGCTCTTTCGCTCCAGATATATACATGGAATTATGATGCAAATTAGTTTAAACCCTCCTGAACCATGCTAGCAAACCTACCTGCAAGGATATTGCTCCCCCTCGGGTTCAGGTGCAACCCATCTAATCTGTACAGGTCCCACCTTCCCCAGAAGAGATCCCAATGATCCAAAAATCTAAAACCCTGCTCCCTGCACCAACTCCTCAGCCACGCATTCAACTGCCATCTCCTCCAATTCTTACCATCACTGTCACGTAGCACTGACAGCAATCCTGAGAATGTCACCCTTGAGGTCCTGTTCTTCAGCCTTCTGCCTAGTTCCTGAAACTCACACTTCAGGACCTTATGGATAAGACCTGGGTGTGGCAGGGAGCTCAGCAGCCTCACGGCCTGGGAGAAGGAGCCATTTCCCATCCTAATAGTCATTTTCCTAATGATGCTTCCTGATGGTGGGGGGTGGGGAGTCAAAGAGATTATGGGATGGGTGGTTGGGATCCTTGACTATGCTAAAGGCCCTGCACACATAGTGCTCCTGAGGTGGAAGATGATCATCTCAGCAGTCCTTGCAATCCTTTGTGAGGTCTTGCAGTCAGATGCTTTAGGAACCAATGTTCTTTCTTTCTCAGCAGAAAAACGGTTTTCTGTTGATTTGAAAGGGTTTGTCGTATACAACATCAAATTCAGTCCCAACACTTCTTCTCCAAACTAAGCTTGCCAAACCATAATGATTAGGAATCTCAATTCCTTCTTCCAAGTGAAGATTAAAAATTACTTTCTCCAAAACAGCTGGCTCTTGCCAGATAATCTCAAATGCAAGTGTTACTTTTTAATAAAAAAACGTGTCAAACTGTTGAACAAAATGTGATTTTGCAAGATTATGACACAGCAGATGTATTGGCGTTGATTTAATGTTTCAACAGTGCAGCAGCTAACTTTACTGATTCCTACTGCCTTTCAAGATCATCTCATAACTTTTCACACAATGATTTATGGCCTGATTCGAAAATCTTCCTAAAGCCTTCAGACCCCAAGACCTCCATCCTCATTACTCTCCCATCAGGGGGTGAACTTCTGCTGCGGACAGTAACAGATGAGACGACACGAGTTCAGGTTCCCAGAATGTAATAAATATGACTGCTGAGGGCATGGATACTGCCAGGGCTGGAGTCAACTGTATATAGCGAGGCTCTAGCAGGACCGCAACGCTTCCAGCTGGTACCTTCTCCTAGCTGACTGTTCAAGTGCTGATAGGCTTTTGATAGTCACTTTGGTCTTACATCACGAGCAGTTCAAGCACTAACCCGGGCTGATCATTCTTGTGAGGTGGATATCAACTGAGGCTCAATCGCTTCTCTGAATAAATCCTTTAATATTATTTCAGAGTTGAGAAGTTATCCTAAATCTCTGGACAGATCCCTTTTCTTTCAAACATTGATGTTTCCCAATTTAATCATCACTTAAATAATACCTTGCCTTTCTGGTTAAATATGAAAATGGTTGACCTTAGATTTATCCATCATTTGTTGCATCTGCCATGCATTTGCTCACTCACTCAACTTGACTAATATCTTTGTTTATTCTTCACAACCTTATCCAGTTTCATGTCATTACAAATTTAAAAATATTACATTTAATTCCCTCATTGAAATAATCAAATTGTAAATAGCTAGAGTCCAAACAATGACTCATTTATTTCTACTCTGCTTGTTTCCTGTCTGTCAAACAAATTCATTTCATGCCAGAATATTAACCTCAATTCCTTGTCTCCTAATTCTGCAAACTAGCTCTTAAATTGGACTTTATCAAAGGCCTTCTGAAAATGTAAGCAATCGTAATCTCCATTCCAAATGGAGACAAATTACTGTCCTATTTCATCATATTCCAGAATCATATGGATGTCACATTCCCTCGACCCTACTCTGGAGTAAAGCAATGTTAAAATGCTAGATACCCAAGTTATTTTGATTTAGGCAAGGCACACAAAATGCTGGAGGAACTCAGCAGGCCAGACAGCATCCAGCATTTGCAGATTTGCTCTTGTTTATTTTGATTTAGGTCCTCACCTGTGACCTATTTGAATACTTTTGCCTCCAAAGATGACTCCAAGGTTCTGAAGAATTTTGACAGTTCAGTGTTGAGATTTAGCATTAATTGGCAATGAATAATTACACCCAATTACCTTTTGTCTCTTTCACTCAGAACAGCTTTTCTATCACTTCTGCTTTGTAATTTCCTATTCAATGTCAATTTTTCAGCATTCATTACCATAATCCATCTGCTATTCTTTAGGCCACCTGCTTTAATGTAACTATTTGGAATACGATTTATTTCATCTCAATTCATCACCAATCACAGAGTTTGGTATTTAAAATTTATAAATATTGTTAAATTTTGAGCTGTAAATGTATAAAGATCCATGATATTTCTTAATCAGCCAAATTAGTTCAGCATAAAATAAATGGGCCAAAGAGCCTATTCCTGTGCTGTACTGTTTTATGTACCTTGTTCTGTCTCAGTTTCTTTTCATAGCCCTAGAGAAATCCCATTGTGGATCTCGACCTTCACTGAGAATAATGCAGCTTTGAACAAAGCTCTGACTGCAGCTTGAGTCTATAGGGACACACCATATGTATCTGAAAAATACTGAATTGATATAAAATAAAATAGAAAAGTCGAACATAACTAAAATGAGAACCAAGTTTTAAAATCTGCTTGCTATCAAAAAGCTAGGTGGACAGTTAAAAATGAGGGGAAGAACTTGCCTCTGATCATACCTGAAATGATGAGCTCAGATTTGGTATACATAACTGGGAAAAAAAAAGAACAGACAAGGTCACTTTTTACTTGGGAAATAATAGAGGGTTGAATAGTGACCTAACGATTTTGGTAAAGCAGGTTCAAAGAAAATGTTTCTGCATAACTAGAGGCCATTGATATCAGAGATATGAAGGGATTCAACAGGAGCTTGAAAAAAAAATAGACCATTACTCAAGGAATGCTGAGAACATGGACCTCACCATCATTAGGAGTAATTAAAGTGAATTATTTGGATACATTTAAGGGAAGGCTGAGCAAGTAAATGAGGGAAATGGATATTGGGTAACAGTGGCAAATTTAGATTTGGAAAGATAGGAGGAGACTTCAGTAGAGCTTTTCCTACGTCAGTCCACAGACGACCAGTGAGATCATAGATAGAAATGCAATTATATAGCAGCCTGGAGATCACAATTAGGACAAGGAAAACTTATACACATCTGAGGGATTTATACATTACCAGAAAGCCAACATTTACCATCTATCTCCTCCTATCCCTTGATGGGAGCTGGTATGTTTCAACAGGAAGTTCCATGTCGATCAATTTGGTTGGTGTGGAGTCACATACTGAATAACCGAGACTAAGCAGGGATGGTAGATTTCCTTCCCAGAATATATTCAGGAACCATATTGGCTTTCCAATTATTGAAATTGAGGCTTGTTATAAAATCCATTTAATTAACTGAATTTATATTTTATCAACTGCCTTCATGTGCTTTGAAATTGTCTTCCTAGATCAATTGCATAGGGCTTTGGATATCTGTCTAGTAACACCATAAATTGCCATTAAGTCCCTTGTTCTTCTTCAAAATAATGTATGGAATCTATTACACTAACCCGAGAACACAGACCGGGTTTGTTTAACTTCCCATCTGAATAACTGCACAAAACACAATGAACCCACTTCTCAGTACCATCCTAGAACAGCCCAGATTTTTATACTTAATTTTCTAGAATGAGAGCAAACCACACATCTTTATGATTCAGAGCTTCCAGAAATTGCTTACGGCTGGAATTAACAATTGCCTGAGCAAGGACTTGAACCCACCACAATTTGCCTATTACCACAACAGATCCATAGTGGATGCACTCTCACTGGCTCTCCACTCTGCTTTGGAACACCTAACAACAGCAAAACATGTATCTGACTACTAGTTATTACTCAGCTTTCAATACCATCATCCCCTCAATATTAATCATCTACCTTCTGTATCCTTGACTTCCTCATTGAGAGACCACAGTCAGAATGGATTTGTGATAAAGACCTCCTCATTGCAGGCAATCAGCACAATCGCACCTCAAGGACATGTGCTTAGCTCACTGTTCTACTCCGTCTACACTTTTGACTGTGTGACTAAGCACAGCTCATATGCCATTTATAAGTTTACAGATGACACCACTATCGTTGCTAAAATCTCAGAGAGTGATGGGGAGACAAACAGGAGTGAAGTAGATTAAATGCTTGAATGCTATCATAACATCCTCGCACTCAGTGCCAGCAAGACCAAGGGCTTGATTATGGACTTCAGGAAGAGGAAGTTGGAAGAACACATCAATCCTAATTAAGAGGATCCTAATTAATCCACATCAATCCTAATTAATCCTAATTAATGTGGAAGCATTGGAAAGTATACAGAGGAGATTTACCAGGATGCTGCCTGGTTTAGAGGATATGGATTATGATCAGAGATTGAGGGAGCTAGGGCTTTACTCTTTGGAGAGGAGGAGGATGAGAGGAGACATGATAGAGGTATACAAGATATTAAGAGGAATAGATTGAGTGGATAGGCAGCGCCTCTTCCCCAGGGCACCACTGCTCAATATGCGAGGACGTGGCTTTAAGGTAAGGGGTGGGAAGTTCAAGGGGGATATTAGAGGAAGGTTTTATACACAGTGGTTGGTGTGTGAAATGCACTGCCTGAGTCAATGGTGGAGGCAGATACACTAGTGAAATTTAAGAAACTACTAGACAGGTTAATGGAGGAATTTAAGGTGGGGGGTTATATGGGAAGCAGGGTTTGAGGGTCGGCACAACATTGTGGGCCGAAGGGCCTGTACTGTGCTGTACTATTCTATGTTCTATGTAAGAGTTCGGGGCAGAAAAGGTGAGTAGCTTCAAGTTCTCAGTCTCAACATCTCAGAGGATCTAGCCTGGGCCCAACCCAATAATGCAATCATGAAGAAGTTATGCCAATGGCTCTACTTCATTTGGAGTGTCACCAAAGACACCTTACCAATTTCTATAGATTTATGCTAGAGAACATTCTGACTGGTAACATCATAGCGCACCCCCCCCCCCCACCATCATTGAGGACTTCTTCACCAGGTGATACCTCAAGAAGGCGCATCCATCAAGGACCCACATCCTATGGCACATGCTCTTTGCATTGAAATCATCATGGATGAGTACAGGAGCCTGAAGATCCACACTCAAATATTCAAAAACAACTTCTTCCCCTCCATCTGATTTCTGACAAGTCCTTGAACACTCCCATTATTCCTTATTTTTGCAATATTTATTTTGTAACTTATAGTAATTTTAAATCTTTGTGCTGCACTGTAAAACAATGAATTTCACATCGAACACGGTGGTGATAACTTACCCAATTCTGATCCAGAGGCAAGGTTGTTATTAATTCAGCCATGATTATCCGTATAGCTGAACCACTGCTTTTAGCAGGTAAACAAGACACCTATGAAAGCAGCAAAGTCCCAACTTTTACCAATAACGCTAGTCAGACTCACCCGCACTTGCAATGTTCAGCTTGCACCATTGATTCCTTATATGGCTAATAAAAATAGACATGCTCAGAAAGGTTTTACTTAAGTAATGGTTTTGGTTTGGACCAGGGGGACATCCACCAGGCTCCTCTTCCTTTATCCCCCTAAGAATGGATTCTCGATCCCTTTCCCTTCACAACCTTGAAAAGCCCAACTTCCAGACCATAGCCTCCTGTCATTCAAAATTCACATGACCAACTTGGAAGAATGGCTAGGAACTAGAGAGTTAAAAATCAGTCCAACAGCAATGGGAAGAGCCAGCTGGTTTCCCATCATCTTAGCTCCTGCTGTTATGTATTTAATATTTCAGTAATATTGCAAATATGTTGTTGATTAAGCATTCTGTTCATTTAAATAATTCATTACAGGTTAAATGTATACATTCATGAATTGCATACGTCATCACGCTACCACGCGATGTATCCGCACCTCATTTAAAGGAAACGCAAAGTTACGCCTGCATTCCAGGGCTCCGTGTCTTTCTTTGAATTAGTTTAATATTTTGAAATTTCAGAACTTAACACCTGTCCTCAAGACTTACATCACTACTTAAAATTCACGTCAAAGTGCTATGAATCCTCAGAGAACATTAGAGCTCAAGAAAAACAAGCCAATAACTTGACTACTTGGCTCAAGTAAAGGATGAAATTCCTACAAATCCTATGATCTGTTTTCAGAAAATACATTAACTTCTGGAACACGGATCTCACCAAATGACCTGTCCAAATGGATTGGAACCATTTACTAAGTAGGAGAGGCTGCAACTCGTTTAATGGGCCTACTGGGGACAGGAAAGGATTGGAAACAGCACTGCAGAACTCTTCAACTCTTTTGTCAGCCTCCCTCCACTCAGAAAGGACCATAGATCCACTTCACATTAATGCTATGACTTTTCGAAAGCTCATTTTAGAAAGGCATTGACGAAACTGACCTTGCGCTAAATTTTAAAATGATTCTCCAAACAAGAACATTTTTATTAAGAGTACTTCAACCTGGCTCACTGCCATGAACATTATAGCAGGGAAGTTGACAGATGCTCTAAAATGTCATTCAAAATTCAGGAAAGTTACTTTACACAGAAATATAATATTTTGACTATTAAGTAAGAAGGAAACAGATCTATTGAGGAGTAGGAGATAGAATCACTTAAACCTGTTAAAGGATAATAATATTTTTCAGTACATCTGCAGTTCTCAATAAATATGCAAATAACATTTACATAACATTCCTCATCCCAAAAGCAACTATGTGACTTATGTGTAAAGAAACAGATACTTCAACAGTGGTATCTAATTTTGTACAAAGAAAACAAATCATTGAGTCATTAATGCCAGTGTAAGAATGGTACATTGGCCTTATGCTGTGATAATATACGGTGCTTATAAAAAGTATTCACCCCCGAAGAAGTTTTCATATTTTATAGCATTGAATCACAGTGGATTTGATTGGGCTTTTTTGACACTGATCAACAGGCAAAGACTCTTGTGTCAAAGTGAAAACAGATCTCTACAAAGTGATCTAAATTAATTACAAATATAAAACACAAAATAATTGATTGCATAAGTATTCACCCCACTTTAATATGACACACCAAATCATCACTGGTGCAGCTAATTGGTTTTAGAAGTCACATACTCAGTTAAATGGAGATCCAATTTTGGAGACCTGTGTGCAGTAAAGGTGTTTCAATTGATTGTAGTAAAAATACACCTGTATTCAGAAGGTCCAACTGCTGGTGAGTCAGTATCCTGGCAAAAACTGCATCATGAAGACAAAGAATACTCCAAGCAACTCCACAAAAAAAAAGGGTATTGGAAAGGACAATTTAGGAGATGGATATAAGAAAATACCCAGGACACTGAATATCCCTTGGAGAACCATTAAGTCAATTATCAAGAAATGGAAAGAATATGGCACAGCAGTAAATCTGCCTAGAGCAGGCCATTCTCAAAAACTGAGTGACCGTGCAAGAAGGAGATGAGTGAGGGAGGTCACCAAGAGACCTATGACATCTCTGGAGGAGTTAGAAGCTTCAGTGGCTGAGATGGGAGAGATTGTACATACAAGAACTGTTGCCCGGGTGCTTCACCAGTTGCAGCTTTATGGAGAGTAGCAAAGAGAAAGCCACTGTTAAAAAAAAATTCATAAGAAATCTCAGCTAGAGTTTACCAGAAGGCATGTGGGAGACTCTGAAGTCAGCTGGAAGGAGGTTCTATGGTCTGATGAAACCAAAACTGAGCTTTTTGGCCAAACGCTAGGTTTGGCTTAAACCAAACACTGCATGTAGTTAAAAACACACTATCCCTACCGTGAATCACGTGGTGGGATGAGCTGTGGGGATGCTTCACTGAAACAGGCCCTGGAACGCTTGTGAAGGTAGAGGGTGAAATGAATGCAGCAAAATACAGGGAGATCATGGAGGAAAACCTGATGCAGTCTGCAAGAGAACTGTGACTTGGGAGAAGATTTGTTTCCCAGCAAGACAATGACTCCAAGCATAAAGCCAAAGCTGCACAGGAATGGCTTAAAAACAACAAGGATATTGGTCCCATTTGAATCCCTTTTGTACTGGTCATACCTTCCCCTGAAGAGATCCCAAAGATCCACAAATCTGAAACCATGCTCCCTACATCAATTCTTCCACCACACATTTATATGCCATATCATCCTTTTCTTCTCCTCACTGGCACAGGGTGCAAACCAGAGATTACTAAGCTTGAGGTCAAGGTTTTCAGCCTCCTACCTAGCTCCCCTGTAATTGCCCACTGTAAATTTCCCCTTGTGTACATATAAATATTGAAATTTGGAAGGATTCTGGGATGTAAATGTAGCAAGATTGAATTATACGGAAAATTAGTGTGTGGAGCTGGGAATGCTCTGTGAATCATCGTAGACTCAATAAGCAGAAATGATCTCCTTCCGTGTTATAAGAAAATATAGTAAATATGCAATTATGAGCATTGGTTATAATGTAACTGAATAATTTGTCTTGAAACTATTTTACTTTGAATAGCCCCAGTTATTCAATAATCATTTAATATCATCTTAGTTTTTCAAACCTACTGGTTTGCACCTCAGATACTAAAATTTCAATTGTATTACAATGAAATATTCCTGTGTCAAGTACATGTTTGATTGTTATTCTTGTTTTTAACTTTTCCTATTTTCCTTTCCATGTCTCCTCTCCATGTTGTATTTGGCCAGTTGCATCTATGTTTTCCTTCACTAAATAATCACCTTTTAAATTGGATGATCATGTAAATTTATTAGATACATTTTTGATTATAAATTGGGGGGGGGGCAGTTTTAATAGTCTCCAGTTTCCCAGTAAAATTATAAACTTCCAAAGGAAAAAAAAATCTCATTAATTTCATTTCATCTAAACTTAGTGAATAACTTAGATGCGATGGATGGTGTTTCGAAATACATCCTTTATTTTTCATTGAATGGAAAAAAGTGTTGTTTCGTAAAACTGCTGGCAGATTTATTGAAGATGAATTGTATTAATATTCTGAAAAAAATGAACACTTTGTCTCTCAGTCTCTCCCACCCTGGCATTAAAGTTTGTTTGTTTTCTTTTCATTTTCTGGCCGGTCAAATGTCAGACCACAAAGAAGCTACAATCATCTTTGCAGTTTCCAAACCAAGCTAACAAAACAGTCTGAGCAAGCAGAATTTCTGATTCTGATATGCTATGTGTATAAACTACACCCCACCTCACCACACCCCCCCCCCACAAAAAAAGTCTGTCAACTCAAAAGCAAGTGTAGCAAAACACTATAGGTGTCAGAAATCTAAAGTTATAATAGCGAGCTCTGGAAATCTATTCAAATTAGGCAACATCTGTGAAAAGGGAAAGTTCATTTTTTCTGCCCAATATGCTTTCCAAGGGTTATTAACCTGAAATGTTCAAGCTGCTGATTGTTTTAGAGAACACAATTTACTACTATTTATTGGGCCGTTTAATTACTTTTAACTTCCTACTTTTCATTTTTTAAGCAATTTACAATGATCAATATTTCATTAATAATGCCTGTAATTCATTAATATTACTAATGGTTTACAAATATCCATTTCTTTACTACAGGGTTTCTCAGCTGGGGTTCTATGGGAGGTCCACAAGGGTTCTGTCAGAGATAGTGATTAAAAAAAAAAATCGTTTTTGAACTTCATGCAATTTGTGATACTGGCATTTGCAGTGGTGGGCATTAACTGAACAGACCCACGAGCAACCTCGTTAAAGGCCTCTCAGCTCAGCTGGCAGCACACAGTAGGACAGTGTTTATTTGGTTGAGTCCATTCTTAGTTTTTGACATGACTTAGGGGAGGCTGTTGGGATTTGGTGAGCGCCGGATTGCACAGAGGGGAGGATGGGAAGTTGATGGTGAGCATGGTATTGCACGGAGGAATGGACGGTAAGTTGATGGTGAGCACGGTATTGCATGGTGGAATGGACGGTAAGTTGATGGTGAGCACTGTATTGCACGGTGGAATGAACGGTAAGTTGATGGTGAGCACTGTATTGCACGAAGGGGAGGATGGTAAGTTGATGGTGAGCACTGTATTGCACAGAGGAATGGACAGTAGGCTGATGAGGAGGGTAAAGAGTGTTTTCCAAGCATTAAATGGACTCGCCCAACTTGGGATGTGACATCAGCTACTCCCTCCCAAATTAACTTCCCCAACTTCCCCTAGTGTGCTGCCAACTGACTTATGGGAGCAAACAACTACTGGTGTGCAGAATATTGGAGGGAAATTTTCATTCCAAACACTGTCCAGTGGGGCGAATTTTGCAGAGGAGATGTGAAATGGAAGAGGAGGATGCTAGGCCTATGGATAATTCTGATAAGGCTAATGATGAAGAATTACAATCTCGTGAGGTCTTTCACTGCACTAGTGCAACAACAAACACAAAAAAAAAATCCGTCTTTACAATGAAAGCTACTTATCAATGGGTTTTACATGGATTGGTGATCCAAATTGTCCTATTCCATTGTGCCTAGTTTGCAGCAAAAACTTGCAAATGCAGCAATCACTCCAACAAAATTGAAAAGACACTTAACTTTAAATCACAGCCATATTATTTTAAACAGCTATTGGAATCTCAAAATAAACATCGGAAGATTTTTGTTAATAAGGTCACAGTCAGTAAAAACATCTAGGAATCAAGTTATTTAGTAGCAGAACTTATTACCCAGAAAAGGAAAAGTCACACAGTTGGTGAGAACTTAATAATGCCATACTGTAAAATTATAGTGGGTAAAATGCTAGGACAAGATGCAGGATGAGAAATTGAAAAGGTTTCACTCTCAAACAATACAGTAAGTCAACGTATTGATGACACATCACATGATGCTGAATGTGTTTGTGTGATAAACAAAAAAAAAACAACAGCTTCTCTATCCATGTTGATGAGTCAACAGATTCACCAATAAATGTCATCTTGTAGCATTTGTAAGATTTGTAAATGATGGTGAAATTCAAAAAAACTTTTCTGTTGCAAACAGCTGCCCAAAATAAGCAAAGGCCAAGATATATTTAATGTTTTGTCTTCACATCTCGAAACAAAAGGTCTGTCTTGGAGGAAATGTGTTGGCACCTGTACTGATGGTGCACCATCAATGGTTGGTTCCATAAGAGGTTTTGTTTCTCTTGGGAAAAAAAAGTCCACATTGTCACAACACACTACTTTCTTAATAGAAATACACATGTCAAAATCTCTTGGAGATGAAATGAAAATAATTTTGGATGACGCTACAAAAAATGTTTAAGTTAATTAAACAAAGACCAGTTCACTCAAGAATGTCTAAAGAATTGTGTGAAAACCTGGACAAAGAGCACACCAATCTCCTGCTACATATAGAAATCCAGTGGCTTAGCAGAGGAAGAATTCTCAACAGGGTGTTTGAGCTGAAAGGTGAATTGCAGGAGTACTTTCAAGAAAATAGTAGGCCAGATTTTGCTGAGTGCTTTGAAGATGAAGAATGGCTGCAGAAACTAACCTGCTTAGCAGACATCTTTCATCGTATGAACCAGTTGTACAAGTCTCTTGTACAAGCTTGCAGAAAATGTTTTGACTTCAGGTGACAAGATTCTTGGATTTAAAAGGAAACTGAATCTTTGGAAAAATTCATGTTGGAAAAGGAAATCTTGGAATATTTCTACTGCTCCTTGGGTTTGAGAGTGAGGAAGGATATCAGAAAGTCTCGAGTGTTATTCAAAACCACCTGAAAGAACTGCAGAACAAAATTGAACAGTATTTTTCCTCCCTTTTAACAGAAAGGTCTGACTGCATGAGAGACACTTTCTCTGAATCTTCTGCTCAGCCTGAGAACTTGAGTTCGAGAGACGAGGAAGAACTTTGTGAGCTGCAATCTGATTGTGCACTCAAGATGCGATTTACTGACCTGCCCCTGTACAAGTCTGTATTTCTGAAAAGGAAGAGTATCCTGCCAGTCATAGGAAAGCAGTGAACATTTTACTGCTGTTTTCAAATCCCTACATGTGTGAGCAAGCTTTTTCTTGTTTAACAAGCATCAAGAGCAAGGACAGAAATCGTGATTTCAGTTGAAGATGAAATCCACATGTGTGTATCTCAAGTTTGACCCAGAATTGTGTATTTGTGCAGCAAAAAAAAAGCACAGGTTTCACATGCTAGGCCTATATTTGAGCCTGATCATGTCACTTAGTCACAAAATCTTGTATAAAATTGTCTTATATTTATTCATAATGCTTCAGCTTATGGTTTTTAGAAACTTTACTATTCAACATTGTCAACAATTTTTCAGGTTGTAAATAGCATTAATTAAACCCTTTATTTAAATTAAATCTACCGGGCCTAGCTCTATTAAAAGTAAATCCCATTTTGGCTTAAGCCAGAAATTTATTATGTTTGCCTTAAGAGTTTTTAAAATTTATGAAAGGGAAAGAAAGAAATCAATTTGAAGAAATGCAAGCTTAACTACCTATATTTTTTCCCCAGGAAAAGTTGGCAAAAAATTCATTCTCTACTCAAAAGAGCATTGACAATTATTTTTGGATTATTATATCTGCAGAGTATTGATCATGCTAACATACCAAGAGTTGTAGATATAATATTTAGTTATTTAAAAAAAAAAAGGGGTTCCCCAAGACCTGAAAATTAATTCAGGGTTTCCTCCAGGGCAAAAAGGTTGAGAAAGGCTGCTTTATTATCACCAATGGTCCAATCTTATGTCTCAAAGTTCCCATTTGAAAGTATCTTGAATAATAGCAGGTTGTATCTCAGTGGGCATGTCTCATGATTTCAGTACTTCTACCATGTTTAACATAAGACCATAAGTAGGAGCAGGAGTGTACCATCCGGCCGCTCGAGCTTGCTCAGGAGCACAGGAGGTGTGTCCATTTGGGTGACCCAGGTATATCGGTGGTAGCAGAACATTGCATTTGCAATGCCATAGGATTGATTTTGATGGCACAAAACTACTGTGCCATGCCAATAGCTTTTGGAAGCCATTGAAATAAAATGTGAGGAAAAGAATTTTAACAAAGCCGAAGGTCTCGCTCAAGTAAGAACTGGAATTCACTTGTAAACAAGTTGGGTCAGCAGAAACCTGATTGGATGAGGACTAAACAATCAGGAGGGACAGATGACAGTGTATAAATACCACCGGACTAGACATACCCAAGCATCATCCATGATAAAGATGGCAGAGTTTGTCATCAAAAGATTGGTGAACATCAATACCTGTACCTGGAAGCTGGAGAAGAGTTGTAGATATAATATTTAGTTATTTAAAAAAAAAACAGGGGCTCCCCAAGACCTGAAAATTAATTCAGGGGTTCCTCCAGGGCAAAAAGGTTGAGAAAGGCTATTCGTCACAAACACTGGGAAAACACTAGATACTTCTAGTGTTTTCCATCAGCAGGGAAATTGAGTAGAGGCCTGCTGACAGCTCTGACCTTCAGTTTAAAAAACATAAAATGTACAGCTTAGCATCTGCTAGAGGTGAAGCACATTTCAACAGGACAACAATCTTGGTCAAGAAAATATTGTTGATTTCAGAACCAACTAAACGAAGCAACATCCTTCAATCAAGGTGCTCTGCAGATGGAAAGTTGACCATATAGACAGTGGACATTCTAAATGACATGCTATGGCATTGTTAAAGCATTGATGTGCATATTGCTTCACACTTTAGCAACATTTGCTATTACCTGAGTTGAAATGATATTATGTAGTCTTTTTCAAATATTTAGCATCTTATTTATATCAAACGAGTGCACAGCCCCTTGATTCTAACCAAATCATTTAGTAAACAATGTGTTTAACATGCAAAGTAATGATATGGCATCATATTTTCAGAGAGGAGATTATTTAATTTTTCAAATAAATAAGTATACGTGAGGAAATACTCTGGGCAAATTTGAATGGATTATCCAGCCTCAGTCCGAAAATCTCTGCTGCTATTTTATACTCTCAAGTTACTGTTTAAAATGGCAAAGTTTTGGTGTAAAATGATAATAACATTACTTAGACCTAATTCCAGGTTCACCACTGCCTTAAGCATATTTTCAGTTAGAGTGCCCTACAAGACATCTTTAAATGTGGACCATTAATTTGGGTTTATACCTCAAGAATGGTTGAAAAGAGATAAATATTTAATGAATGTACTGCTGGTGGCTGGTAAAAAGTCCCTTACCAGGAAATGGTTATCTCAGGAGAGCCCAACTTTAAATGTATGGATGGAAATTACAATGGACATTTACAAAATGGAGAAGATAACAGCATCTGGAACAATTTTATTCATACTGGAAAAATGGTTTAACTACATAACACCTCATAGGCCTGATTTTATTCTCACAAGTCAATGAATATGTTGTAAAAAAAAAAGATCACTCCCTACTCTGTCCATAGTTTTTTTCTTTCGATTGTTCTTTCTTTACTCTCCTTTCTAGAAGTGTATACCTCAGATAGTATTATGTGGAGATTTATGACAAATATGATTATATGATATATATGTACAGTGTCTGAAATACATCTTGTGGAAATGTTTGTTTGATGATGAACTTCAATAAAAAATAAATTACAAAAAAAGAAACCTACTGAAAATTGCAAGGCCCAGACAGAGTGGATGTGGAGATAATGTTTCCTATAGTGGGAGAGTCTAGGAGCAGAGGGCACAGCCTCAGAGTCGAGGGATGTCCATTTAGAACAGAGGTGAGGAAAATATTCTTTATCCAGTTGCTGCACATGAGGCTGCTTAACAAAGTAAGAGTCCATTGTATTAAAGGAAAGGTAGAAGCATGGATAGAAGATTGGCTGACTGGCCGGAGGCAAAGTGTGGGAATAAAGGAGGCCTTTTCTGATCGGCTGCCAGCGTCTAGTGGTGCACTGCAGGGATTGATGTTGGGACCACTTCTTTTCATGTTATGTGTTAATGATTTGGATGAAGGAATTGATTGCACTGTGGCCAAGTATGCAGATGATACAAAGATAGGTGATGAGCAGGTAGTGCTGAGGAAGCTGGGTGTCTGCAGAAGGATTTAGACAGGTTAGGGGAATAGGCAATGAAGTGGCAGATGGAGTATAAGTGTAGGGAAGTGCACAGTCATGCACTTTCGCAGAAGGAATAAAAGCAAGGAGTATTTTCGAAATGGGGAAAAAGATTCTAAAATCAGAGGTGAAAAGGGAGTTGGGAGTCCTCGTGCTGGTTTCTCTACAGATTAGTTTACAGGTTGGGTCTGTGGTAAAGAAGGTAAATGCAATATTGGCATTTATATCATGGGAAATAGAATATAAAAGCAAGGAGATAATGCTGAGGCTTTATAAGACACTAGTCAGGCCATACTTGAAGTACTTTCAACAGTTTTGGGCCCCATATCTCAGAAAGGAGGTATTGTCATTGGAGAGAGTACAGAGGAGGTTCACGAGGATGATTCTGGGAATAAAGGGGTTAACATATGAGGAGCATTTAGCAGCTTTGGGCCTTGCCTCTTTGGAATTTAGAAGAATCAGGATAATCTCATTGAAACCTACCGAATGTTGAAAAGACTAGACAAGGTGGATGTGAAGAGGATGTTTTCAACAATGGGGGTAAGGAGGAATTTTTTTTTTTTAAGACAGAGTAGTGAATCTGTGGAATGCTCTGTCACAGACTGCTGTGTTCCATGGGCATATTTAAAGCAGAAGTTGATCGTTTCCTGATTTCTCAGGGCATCAAAGGAAATGGTGAGATGGTAGGTGTATGGGGGTTGAGTGGGATCCAGGATTAGCCACGACAGAATAGCGGAATAGACTTGATGGGCTGAATGGCCTAATTCTGCTCCTATGATCTTAAGTTGCTGGTTGAGTTGGTAGTAAAGAAGGCAAATGCAATGTTAGCATTCAATTCAAGAGGACTACATTACAAAAGCAAGGATGTAAAGTAAGGCATTGGTCAGGCCGCACTTGGAGTTGTCCCTATCTATGAAAAGATGCGCTGGCGTTGATCTAGAGAATGATGCCAGGAACGAAAGGGTTAACATGTGAAGAGCATTTAATGGCTCTGGGCCTGGAATTTAGAAGAATGGGGGGGATCTTACTGACATTTATCAAATATTGAAAGGCCTAGATAGAGTGGATGTGGAGAGAACATTTTTATAGTGGGGGAAATCTATGAGCAGAGGGCACAACTTTGGAATTGAAAGACGCCCATTTCAAACAGAGTTGAGGAAAAATTTCTTAAGCCAGACGTGGTGAATTTGTGAAATTCATGGCCACAGACAGCTGTGGAGGCCAAGTCATTGGGAATATTTAAAGTGGAGGTTGATAGGTTCTTGATTAAGTCAGTGCATCAAAGGTTATGGGGAGTTGGCAGGAGAATGGGGTTGAGAGGTATAATAAATCAGCCACAATAGAATGACAGAGCAGACTCGATAGGCCAAATGGTCTAATTCTGCTTCCATGTCTTATGGTCTAAAAGTTTACTTTTATGATCAGAGTCTTCAAATGGTATTGTATTATTATATCAGAAGCAGCAAAGTTATAGGAAAACAGTTTCATTGACACAAGCAGTCTATTCAAAACATTTTTACCCACCAAGACTGCCAGACCGACAATTAATTAAAAAGTAGGCTCCTTACACTGATGCCAGGACGGGAGACTTCTCAGGATAAGATGAGCTTCTGTACACATATATATTCACCGAGGAAACAGGAGACATTTTTTTCTTTTCAAATTTGTCTCCCTGTTCTACTGATGACTGATCAAGAATGCAAAACAATATTTACTTTACGTTTAAATTGAGTACCCTCTCTGTGTTTTGGCAGTAAATTCTTTGCACACCACTAACCACACTAATCTCTTGCTTCTCAATCTCCATTCTTCCAATTATTTCTTTAAAATGAATGGAACTAGGTGCCCCAAGCTTTATAGCACTCGACCTTCACTCAAACAGAAAAAGCTTCAAAAAATTTCTCGTAATATGACCACAGCAGGTTACCTAGCAATAAAATTCACAGTACGTTTGTCTGCCCCAATTACCAATAGCAAGCTGATGGATGTTTAAAAAAAAACAGCATTCCAAATATTTCCCTCCCCAGCTTCTGGGTCCAATTTCCCCATCCCTCAGTAAAGTTCACCAAAGTAAATTAACATTTCTAATGAAAATACATTCAAATAATATTCTTGATGACCACCTAACACCCAGTGCTCATATGACTGCATATCTTAAAATGGAACCTGTGGTAAACATTCAGAACCAATTGTAAGCTAGAAAAGGTTAATAGGAACGGCTTCTGAATGCTAAAATCAATAGTGGTGACCTGGGAGTAACTGTGATTACAGGTCATGCTTAAAAGTCTATGAAAATGTGGAGTTCATTTGTCCAATTCCTTGCATTACAGTGGCATTCCTTGCAAATTCCCTTGGGACAACCAAAGCTTGAATGCTGTTATATGAATGTCTTCTTCAAGAACTTATATCAATAATTAAATATTAGAAACTCAATTGGTCATGCTAGAAAATTATCTAAAAAGTTCAGCTTCCATTCGATACAGGATACATGTTTTCAGCAGGAATGGTGCATAAGGAGATGTAATTTAGAATACATTTTTGCTATAAATTAATCGTTGTAACTTTGTTTAATTGTTGTAGTCTATGGCTGATGCATGTTTTGGGTTAGGTCTTCATATTAGTCCAGAATGCCCAGTTCCACAAACCCCAACAGCCAACTTTCTTTAGTTCATCTCTGTTTCTGTTAAATTCTTCAAGACTTCTAAACATGGTCTATTCCACAACACTACTAGACAATGTTCCTTATTCTTCATATGAACTCAAGGTTACCCATACCTGCAGTCAATATTCAGCTCCAGACCCTTCATCCGGACAGGATTATCAGTACCCTAAGTACTCCCGTCCAAATGAAGGGTCTGGAGCTGAAAGAGATATTGCTTGACCTGCACAGTTCCTCTAACATCTTCTCCGTTGCTTTAGTTGTCTGTGTTAAGGCTTCTTTCTACGGGTTTGCATCAATCCCTTGTTTGACAACGTACCTGCTAAAAATGTCAAGGGTGTTTTTTTTATCTTAAAAGAAGTTGTTAGTTTAAACATCCTCTCTACAGGGGCACCAGATTGGAATATGGTGATCACATTCAAAATGCAGATTATTTTGTAGTGTAACACAGTGTGGCATGCAGTCATGTCAACCACTAGAACTAATAATTAAAGAATACTTATTTTAAAAGAGTCCTAATGTTCAGAACGTATTTGTGCCCATGAATCATCCTTTATCGCTATCATTATTTACCTTGTATATGATGTGGCCAGTCGTGGTCTCTATGACCATGAATATTCTTGGCAAATGTTTCTACTGAAGTGGTTTGCCATTGGCTTCTGGGCAGTGTCTTTACAAGATGGGTGACCCCAGCCATGATCATTGCTCTTCAGAGATTGTCAGCCTTGCGTCAGTGGTCGCATAACCAGGACCTTGTGATATACAGGAGCTGCTCATACGACCATCCCTTAGCTTCCCGTGACCCTGATTTGGGATTGGGCTAAGCAGGTACTGCATCTTGCCCAAGGGTGACCTGTAGGATAGCGGAGGAAAGGAGCGCCTTACACCTCCTGTGGTAGAGTCGTATCTCCACCACGCCACTCTATACAAAACCTGAACTGGATTCAGACCTCACACGTTCACCTCCCGCAGACCAATAACAAGTGTCATCTGCTTCACCTAACCGAGAGGCCAGCAGATGGCAGCCCCCAAGTGGAAAAAAAAACGTTTGCGACACAAATATACACACACCGCACAGACTACACCAAATTAACTTTGCCACTGAGCAATACGATAAAGAAAGAAGAGATGCGTTCAGAATAAAAAGAGACTATTTCACAAATCGAAACAAAAAGCGCGCTGCAGTTCTCGTTAAACGCATCCGTTGTTTAAATAGCCCAGCTATTTTTCTAAAGGAGTCCTTTCTGTCACTATTGAAGTCTAAGGTTACCTGTTCATGTCCAAAGCGAACGAGCTGACGGCGGTGCAGGTCCGAAAGGCTGGTTACTCTGCTCAACTTTTAACTGGCGTACCCGTCAAAGAGAAAAAAAGTAGCTCTTCCGCCACAGCTGCCTTGTGCACACAGCGTCGGACAGACAGATCCTTGCAGCCTGTACGCAGCTGAAGAAGCAACTGAAGCCACACACATACAGTCAGTCCGCAGACTACCTGAGCAGCACCACACCGGAAAAGTACCCCACTCCTTGAATCCAGGCTACTCTCATTCATCAAATGAGCAGCAGTCCACTTCCTGTACCTGGCCTGCTGCCTAACCGTCCATACCTCAATTACCCTCACCCTCCCCGGCAGCGGTGCCGCTCCTCGCACGTGTTGTAATGCTATTAGTATTCAGCATGGGGCCGTTCCGCCGGACGGGAGGTAAACACAACTCAGCTAGCAAATTACTCTGCCAGATCAGGCCCACCCTACTAGCACCAACCTCTACACCATACCAAAGGAAGCTCGTTTCTGAATTCTCCCGGTGATAGCAATCAGTATTAAATACATCTCCCCATTCACACAGAAGGACAAATCTTAGGTCACCCAATCACACCGCCCTGAAAGGTCGTTAACATGTTCATCTATGTTTCCCTCTCCAGAGATGCTGCTGAACTGTTGAGTATTCCCTGTTCTTCCACATTCCATCAGATTTCCAGCATTTTGCTTGTGGACAGTAATTGGGAGACACAGAAGTTGGAATTGCTTTATTAATGTCATATGCAGAGAAACAGTGCAAAGTGTCTTGTATGCTGTACATGCAAATCATTATTATAAATGCATTGAGTTAGAGCAAGCTAATAACATCGCAGAATAAAGCGGAAGAGCTACATAGAGAGTGTATTATCATAATGAGGCAGAATGGGAGGGTGAGGGTGAGGACATCAGTCAGTCAGAGTCAACCATGGATATTGTGTCCCAGCTGTCTAGATATGCAAGCCTGGGCAGTACAATATGGATAACAAGCTGTTGCCCATGTAGCAAGCTCCCCCTCTCCACGCATCTGATGAATCCAAAGGAATGGCGTAAACCGATATGTTTCGGTACCAGCAGCACTGCAGGGGTTGCCAGTCAGCATAGAACTCCTTGTAGGACTGCCTTAGGGACTCCAGCTCTGGATTTTTTCCTGGGGGTTGACTCCCGAAGCCTTCCCCATGACTGGGTATAGCTGCAAGGAAGAAGAGCTTTGAGATCAGAGTTTTTCTTCTCCTGGGTGAGATGCCAACCATGGCTGATAAGCCCGATCTGCCTGAAGCAGCTGGTTTTAAGCCACCTTTGCCCCTTCTCCTATCAGTAGAAACGGTTCCGCTGGGTTTAATAGCCAGGAGCTGGACTTGGTTGTCAGAGGCTATTTGAGGCACACGCCATTGGGAACATTTAATAGTGGTAGGAGCTTGTCCCCAGTTACCATCCCTGGCTATAACAACCTTAAGGAACCTAGAATGGGAGGTCAGGAGTCCATTTTATCATACCAGAGAACTATTTCACAATCTTACAGTAGAATAGAAGCTGCCTTACCTTGGCAGTACGTGTTTTCAGTCTGGTGCATTTTCTGCCTGATTGTCTGGGGTGCGTGCTACTTCGATTGTGCTGGCTGCTTTACTGATGCAGCGAGGAATATAGACAGGGGGAGGCTGGTTTCCGTGACCTGCTAAACCGTGTCAACGATCCTATGCAGTTTCTTGCAGCTCAGTTGCCATACCAAGCTGTGACGCAACTAAGTAGAATGCTTTCCATTGTGCATCAGTAACAATTGGTAAGGGTTGACAGGGCCATGCCAAATTCCTTTAGCCTCCTGAGGAAGTAGAGATGTTGTGGATTTTCTTGGCCATGGTGTCTACGTGGTTGGATCTGGACAAGATACGGATGATGTTCATTCTTAAGGACTTGAAGCTCTCAACCTCATTACCATTGACGTAGACAGGAGCATGTGCACTGACCCCCTTCCTGATGTCAATGACCAGCTCTTTATTTTCCCTAAGATTGAGAGAAAGGTTGTTGTCAGTGATGTGGATGATAATGTGGTGGACTGGATCAGCAAATTTGCAGATGTCACCAAGATTTGGGACACAGTGGACAGCAAGGAAGGCTATCAAAGCTTGCAGTGGGATCTGGACCCACTAGAAAAGTGGGCTGAGAATTGACAGATGGAAATTAATGCAGACAAATGTAAGGTGTGGCACTATGGGAGGACAAAGCAGGATAGGACTTATACAGTGAACTGTAGGACATGAGGATTGTGGCAGAACAGGGGGAACTGGTAATATAGATGTATAATTCCTTGAAAGTGGCATCACAGGTCGATATGTTCGAAAAGAGGGTTTTTGGCACATTACCCTTCATAAATCAATGTATTGAGTA
Organism: Mobula birostris; assembly: GCF_030028105.1. Classification (NCBI taxonomy): domain Eukaryota; kingdom Metazoa; phylum Chordata; class Chondrichthyes; order Myliobatiformes; family Myliobatidae; genus Mobula; species Mobula birostris. Next base: position 158,444,437 of record NC_092373.1, read on the forward strand.
CAGGAGATGGGATGTTATGTTGAAGTTGTATAAGACATTGGTAAGGCCTAATTTGGAGTATTGTGTGCAGTTGTAGTCACCTAGCTACAGGAAAAATATCAATAAGATTGAAAGAGTACAGAGAAAATTTACAAGTACTTTGCTGGGATTTGTAGGGAAATATTGAATAGGTTGGGGCTTTATTCCCTGGAGGGTAGAAGAATGAGGGGATATTTGATGGAGGTATACAAAATCATGAGGGGTTTATATAGAGTAATTCAAGCAGGCTTTTCCCACTGAGGTTGGGTGACACTACAACTAGAGGTCATGGGTTATGGGTCAAAGGTGAAATGTTTAAGAGGCACTCAGAGGGCAGTGAGAGTGCGGAATGAGCTGTCAGCAGAAATGGTGGATGCAGTTTTAATTTCAACATTTAAGAGAAATTTGGACAGGTACATTGATGGGAGGGGGTAAGGAGGACTATGGTCCAGATCAATGAAAGTCAATGAGACTAGGCAGAGTGGAGCACCTCCGCTCTGTCCATCAAAAGTGGAACTTCCTGGTAACCCAGCATTTTAATTCCAATTCCCATTCCCATTTTGGCATGTTGGTCCATGGCCTCCTCTTGTGCCATGATGAGGCTACCCTCAGGATGGAGGAGAGCAACACCTTATATTCCATCTGGTTAGCCTCCATCCTCAAGGCATGAATATCGATTTCTCCTTTTCTTCTTCTGGTAAAAAAAAATTCCCTCACCCTCCCCTCTTCTTCTAATCCCACTCTGCCCTCTTACTCTTCTGACCTGCCTATGACCTAACTCCAGGTCCCCGACTCCTTCTCTTTCTCATATGGTCCACTCTTCATTCCTCTCCAGCTCTTTACCTTTCCTACCCACCAGGCTTCACCTATCACCTTCTAGCTATCCTCCTTACCCTCCCCTCCTCTCCATCTTTTAAATTCTGGTATTTTCCCCTTCCGTTCCAGTCCTGAAGAAGGGTCTTGGCCTGCAAAGTCAATGGTTTGTTCTTTTCCATAGATGCTGCCTGACCTGCTGAGTTCCTCCAGCATTTTGTGTGTGTTGCAGGCAGAATTATAGTTGGCATGGCCTCGATGGGCTGAAGGGCCTATTTCTGTGCTGTAGTGCTCTATGGTTGCTTGACTGATGACACCATATTACTAAGTTCTCTATCTTATCATCAGTTGAGATTTGACCCACTCTGGTGGTATTATAGGGTTAGAGCAGAACCTGGACGCTCGCTCACGAGTGTTCAGCGTATAGACTAGAGGTCTGAGGATGCACCTTGTGTTTAGAATAATGGTGGTGGATGGGTTACTGCCTATCCTTAATGATTGCCATCTGTTGGTCAGGAAGTCAATAGCAGAAGGAGGCATTGGTTCGGAGTTTGGTGATGAGTTTCTTTGGAATTATAGTAATATAGGCGGATCAGTAGTAGAGTCTGTAAAGTCTGACATCTGTGTCTTTACTGTCCAGACGCCCCAAGGATGAATGTAGGGCTTGGGAGATGGCATCAACCATAAGACCTATTTTGGTTTGAGGCAAATTGCAATGGGTAAAGGTTATCTGGAAGACTGATGTTAATGCATGCCACAACAAACCTCTTGAAGGACTTCATGGTGGTAGATGGACGGAGGGTGTTAAGACAAGTTACCTTGTTTTTCTTATGTGCTGGGATGATAGTGGTCTTCTTAAACGAGAGAGGAGCCATTGATTGAAGCAGAGAGAGGTTAGAAATGTCTGCAGATAACCCAGCAGCTGATCTGCTCAGGATCTAAGGACACAGCCAGGGACATCATATGGGCCTGATGCTTTTCATGGGTTTAATCTCCATAAGACTGATCTCACGTCTGCAAGTGGCGGTGGGTTCAGGTGCGCTGAAGGCTGGTGGGGTGGATGGTGACATTGTCATTCCCTTCTGTTCGAAACATAGATAGGATGTGTTAAGCTCATCAGGGAGGGATGTGCTGTTGTTGGCAGTGCTGCCTGATTTTGTTTTATAGCCCTCCATAGCATGCAAGGCCTGCCACAACTGAGAGCTGCTCTGGGACTCAGATTTGCACTGGTACTGCAGATGCTGCAAAAAGACCGCAGATGTTGGAATCTGGAGCAGCATAGAATGAGCTGGTGGAACTCAGCTGGCTGAGCAGCATCAGTGGGAGGAATGAAAGTATAACAAGTATAAAAGTGAGGCTTAACTTTGAGATCAGCAGAGCTCCATTTTTCATCATTTGTTTTCTTTGGCAGTTTATTTAGTTTCAGATGTTTTGTTCTAGCTTCTTGCCAACACAATTTCTCATTGAACTGAAAAAAGTCTTCCATTTGTGTAACTTTGTTATCCCTGAACAATTCCCAGCTTTTCACAATTCATGAGTTCATTTTGAACTGTTGTCACTATTGCCTTGAAGCCATCCACATTACAAGACGTTTTGAAAAGCAATGAATTAAATGAACCAGCAGATAATGCCTAATCTGCTGAGAGTCTATTGTAGCACCATCCAGATATGCCACTTTCTCACAGCTACCATTGGGTAGGAGGTTCATTAGTCTGGACTCTCATACCATCAGGTTCAGGAACAGCTACTTCCCTTCAACTATTCAGTTCTTGAATCAAATGGCACAATCCTAATCACTAGAGTTTAGTAATACTATGCCGACTTTGATCACTTCGCACGAAAATGGATTTTTAAAAAAATTCTAATTGTGTTTTCGTAAAAATTACTGTTAAACTGATTATATGATGTGATGTGCCTGTGATGCTGCTGCATTTAAGATTTTCAATGTACCTGTGCATACATGAACATGTCCAGCTGACAATAAACTCATCTTTGAATTTATTTTATGTTTTTATTTCAGATTTCCATAGAACCATAAAACCATAGAAACTACAGCACAGAAAGAGGCCTTTTGGCCCTTCTTGGCTGTGCTGAACCATTTTCTGCCTAGTCCCACTGACCTGCACACGGACCATATCCCTCCATACACCTCCCATCCATGTATCTGTCCAATTTATTCTTAAATGTTAAAAAAGAACCCGCATTTACCACCTCGTCTGGCAGCTCATTCCATACTCCCACCACTCTCTGTGTGAAGAAGCCCCCTTAATGTTCCCTTTAAACTTTTTCCCCCTCACCCTTAACCCATGTCCTCTGGTTTTTTCCTCCCCTTGCTTCAGTGGAAAAAGCCTGCTTGCATTCACTCTATCAATACCTATCATAATTTTATATACCTCTATCAAATCTCCCCTCATTCTTCTACGCTCCAGGGAATAAAGTCCTAACCTATTCAACCTTTCTCTGTAACTGAGTTTCTCAAGTCCCGGCAACATCCTTGTAAACCTTCTCTGCACTCTTTCAACCTTATTTATATCCTTCCTGTAATTTGGTGACCAAAACTGAACACAATACTCCAGATTCGGCCTCACCAATGCCTTATACAACCTCATCATAACATTCCAGCTCTTATACTCAATACTTTGATTAATAAAGGCCAATGTACCAAAAACTCTCTTTACCACCCTATCTACCTGTGACGCCACTTAAAGGGAATTTTGTATCTGTAGTCCCAGATCCCTCTGTTCCACTGCACTCCTCAGTGCCTTACCATTAACCCTGTGTGTTCTACCTTGGTTTGTCCTTCCAACATGCAATACCTCACATTTGTCTGTATTAAACTCCATCTGCCATTTTTCAGCCCATTTTTCCAGCTGGTCCAAGTCCCTCTGCAGGCTTTGAAAACCTTCCTCACTGTCTACTACACCTCTGATCTTTGTATCATCAGCAAATTTGCTGATCCAATTTACCACATTATCATCCAGATCATTGATATAGTTGACAAATAACAATGGACCCAGCACTGATCCTTGTGGCACACCACTAGTCACAGGCCTCCACTCGGAGAAGCAATTCTCTACTACCACTCTTTGGCTTCTTCCATTGAGCCAATGTCTAATCCAATTTACCACCTCTCCATGTATACCTAGCGACTGAATTTTCCTAACTAACCTCGCATGCGGGACCTTGTCAAAGGCCTTACTGAAGTCCATGTAGACAATATCTACTGCCTTCCCTTAATCCATTTTCCTAGTAACCTCCTTGAAAAACTCCAATAGATCGGTTAAACATGACCTACCACGCACAAAGCCATGTTGACTCTCCTTAATAAATCCCTGTCTCTCCAAATGCTTGTAGATTCTGTCTCTTAGTACTCCCTCCAATAATTTACCTACTACTGACGTTAAACTTACTGGCCTATAATTTCCCGGATTACTTTTCGATCCTTTTTTAAACAACGGAACAACATGAGCCACTCTCCAATCCTCCGGCACCTCACATGTAGACAGCGACATTTTAAATATTTCTGCCAGGGCCCCTGCAATTTCAACACTCGTCTCCTTCAAGGTCCGAGGGAACACCCTGTCAGGTCCCGGGGATTTATCCACTTTAATTTTCCTCAAGACAGCACCTGTAGAGTTTTATTTCTGAGTGAATTACATAATTTGTTCTTGGAAGAGTTGATTGTGAATAATTGTCAAACAAAAAAAAGGCGCATTAAATTTTTTTCAGGGTGTCTCAAATCACGTTAATATTCCCTGTTTGTTGTATCCTGATGGATTAGGTTTTCTTAATTTAAGATATACAACAATAAATGGTGTACAGAAGTTTCCACAAATAGCAGTGTGGGTGATGAAGACACAAAAGTCAAGTCAAATCAATTTTATTATTATTTAACTATATACATGTATGCCATCAAATGAGACAACATTTCTCCACACCAGGGTATAAAGCACATTAGTACACATAATACTCATGTAACACACAATAACTTAGGAAAGTATGAATAAAATCTACAAATGAATTACGGATAAACAAAGTACAGTAAATTGCGTAAATTACATATTGTAAGGTATAGAACAAATTAATTAATTAGTGACACTTTGAATATGATGCAGCAGAGAGTTCAGAAGCCTAATGGCCTGAGGGAAGAAACTGTTTCCCACCCTGACTGTTTTTATCTTTATGCATCAGAGTCTCCTGCCTGATGGTAGAAAGTCAAAGAGAATGCTAGATGGTTGGGTGGGATTCTTGATCATACTAAGAGCCCTGTTTACGCAGAACTCCTGATAAATGTCTCTGATGGATGGTTGGGAGACTCCTATGATCCTCTCGGCCATTCTCACAGCCCTTTGTAAGGACTTCCGTTCTGATGCTAGCCTGCTCCCATACCAGATGGAGATGCTCTTAGTGGTGCTCCTGTAAAAGTCAGTCAAGATGGCGGGGGTGGGGGAGCCTTGCTTGCCCCAATATCGTTGGGAAGTGGAGGTGCTACTTTGCCTTCTAATTCAGGGGGGTGATATTAAGAGATCAGGTGAGGTCATTCATGATGTGAATTCCCAGGAACTGGTACACTTAACTCTCTCTATAGAGAAGCCATGTATGCACAGAGGGGAAGCCCACAATCATTTCTTTTGTCTTCCCCACATTCAGAGTTAGGTTGTTGTTCTCACACCAGTCCACCAGCCGCTCCACTTCCTCTCTTCACTCCGTCTCATCATTGTTCTTGATAAGGTCAACCACTGTTGCGTCATCTGCAAACATAATGACACAATTTGATCTGGATCTTGGGATACAGTCAGGCATCAGCAGTGTGACTAGTAGCGGGCTGAGCATACAGCCCTGGGGAACACCAGTGCTCAGCGTAATAGCACTAGAGATATCGCTGCCCTCACAGACTGACTGTGGCCTTTCCATTAAGAAGTCCAGAATCCAGTTACAGAGGGAGGTGTTGAGACCCAGTGATGACAGTTTTCCTACTGGTGTCTGGGCTATGATGCTGTTAAAGACTACAGATGCTGGAATCTGGAGCAACGAACAGTCACGTGTCCAGCAACAATGGATATGAAATTGAGTCAAGTTATATAAACAAACAACGATACTTATTAACCTCTACTCAAAACATAGAAAAAATAAACCAACTAGCTTAACCAGAAGTTAACCATTTTGCAGGTATATCAAGCAAACAGTCAAACTTAGAAATAGTTCTTAAAGAATTCTCATTCAAGCACAGTCTTAAAGTAGTACGTTGAAAAGTCCAAGAGATTTTTACAGTCTTTAAGGAGAGACTTTACTGCAGCAACAATTTCTCCGAAGAAAATTACGAATCTGCTGATCGCAATCGAGCGATGCCTTGTTGAAGCAATCATGAAGAAGTATAGGAACTGACCTTTTGGCTGGAGGGTGGACACTGCACAAACCGTCCTGAGCTTGCGGGGGTTTAACTCAAATGCGCCTGCCACAATTTCCTGGACAATTCAGATTCCAAACAGTCGATCACTTCCAAAACACCGAACGTCATTAAATTTACCCGATCATTTGTTCCCATACTTTGGTAAGGTCTTCAATCTTTAACACTAGAGTGTAAAGGAAAACAAAGGTGCAACAAACAAAAACTGGCAGCGATTGGTGAAACTGCCGGCAACAAAGTGTTTGCACCTTAAAATAGGAAGTAAAACTGCGTCACACTTTGGCGGGCTTCCTTAAATACTGTAGGGAACATGCCATCACGTGTCATAACATCACCCCATGGTCATGAGACAATTACATCATCCCACTCAAAAGACCATTACATCATCCCACTGTCCCGTGATCAAACTGTGGGCATGTAACACCTCTCCCCAAAATCGGAAAATTTTGGTCTGTCACGAGCTAAATTTTAACAAATTTACAAAAAATATACAAATGTGTAAAATCTACAACATATACAATATACATAGAATTATCATACAGCACCTTACAAACTAATGTACAGTTGGAGTGTTACAAATATTAAAATTCCATTCAAAAAAAACATTGTAAATTCAACATCGGGACAGACAGTCGGCAATCACATTGTCTTTGCCTTTAATATGAGTTATCAAAATATTATACTCCTGTAACAACAAACTCCAATTCAGTAACCTTCTATTTTTGATTTTCATCTTACTCAAAAATACTAATGGATTATGATCGGGGTAAACTATGAGTGGTTTCTGAGTTGCACCAACATACACATCAAAATGTTGTAAAGCCAGAATAAGAGGTAATAATTCCTTTTCTATGGTTGAATAATTTCTTTGATACTCATTAAATTTCTTAGAAAAGTAAGCTACTGGATGATCAACTTCATCACCATCATCCCTTTGGAATAACACTGCTCCTGCAGCCTCATCACTGGCATCCACAGCTAATGAAAATGATTTTTCAAAGTCAGGTGACCTGAGCACAGGTTGATGACATAGCATAGTTTTCAACTTATCAAATGCCCCCTGACAAAGTTCTATCCACACAAACTTTTCACCTTTCTTCAAGAGGTTAGTTAATGGAAGGGCAATGTCAGCAAAATTCCTATAAAATGTTTGGTAATATCCTACCATTCCCAAGAATCTTCTGAGAGTCTTCTCACCAGTTGGAATGGGTACCTCTAAAATTACCTGAACTTTTCCTGAACAGGAGCTAATCTACCTTGACCCACAATATAACCAAGGTATGTCACAGTGGCATGACCAAAATCACTTTCAGCTAAGTTAATAGTTAGGTTAGCTTTTGAAAGCCTTTCAAATAGTTTCTCCACTGCAGTTATATGTGCTTCCCAAGTATCATTTCCTGTAACTAAATTATCAATATAGGTATCTGTACCTTTTAACCCATGAATCACAGAATTAATCATTCTCTGGAAAGTTCCTGGTGCATTCTTCATTCCAAATGGTAGAACATTATATTCATATAACCCAGATGGTGTTACAAATGCAGAAATCTCTCTACCTCTATCCGTCAGCGGAACACACAAATACCCTTTTAACAAATCAATCTTTGTAAGGAACTTTGCTTTTCCAACTTTGTCCACACAATCATCTACCCTAAGGATTGGATACGCATCTGTTTTTGTTACAGCATTCACCTTCCTGCAATCAGAACAAAACTGAATACTACCATCTGGTTTAGGTACCATGACACAAGGTAAACTCCAATTTGAAGTAGAAGGTCTCATAATATTATTCTCTAACATATACTTAATTTCTTGTTCAGCAGGTGCACATTTTTCCATGTTCATCTGATTTGGATGTTGTTTTATGGGTTTGGCATCTCCAACATCTACATCATGTGAAGCTACTGTGGTTCTTTTAGGAACGTCTGGAAATATATCCCTATATTTAAAAATTAACTGCTTCATCTGTTGCCTCTGCTCTGGCTGTAAATGAGCCAATTTCTCATCAATATTTTCCAGGATTGTTGAGTTTGGTAATCTGGTAGAAATAATGTTTGGTTTAAAATGAGTTTCAGATGAATCATCCATTAAGTTCCCAGATGGATCAGACTCATTATTATTGACCACAACAGTCATAGTAGCAGACTGTTTCTCATAATATGGTTTTATCATATTTATATGACAAAGCCGCAGTGGCCTTCTTTGATCTGGTGTTTTTAACCACCTAATCTACATAATTAACTTTAGATATAATCCCATAAGGACCATGAAATTTAGCTTGTAATGGGTCCATTTGCACTGGGAAAAAAATCAACACCTTATCTCCAGGCTTAAATGACCTCATTCTAGCTTCCTTGTCATACAAAGTTTTAATTTTCTCCTGAGCAGATTTTAAATTTTCCCTTGCTAAGCTACAAGCTTTTCGTAATCTTTCCTTAAATTTTAAAACATAATCCAGCAAATTAGTATGTACTTCTTTGTTAATCCACTGTTCCTTTAACAACGCCAAAGGTCCTCTAACTCTATGCCCAAACACAAGTTCAAAAGGACTAAAACCTTCGGATTCCTGCACTGACTCCCTTACTGAAAATAAAAGTAAATGAACGCCCTCATCCCAATCCTTCTCATTTTCAACCCAAAATGTCCTAATCATGGTTTTAAAGGTAGAATGGAACTTCTCTAAGGCCCCTTGTGATTCGTGATGATACACAGACGATGTAATCTGTTTGACTCCCAGCTTATAAACTATCTGCTGGAACAATCCAGACATAAAGTTACTACCTTGATCAGATTGGATGTCCTTAGGCAATCCAAAATAAGTAAAGAATTTTATAAGAGCCCTTATTACAGTTTTAGTCGCTATATTCCTAAGAGGTATTGACTCTGGAATCCTAGATGCGGTACACATAATAGTCAGCAAATATTGGTGGCTAGCTGTAGTTTTTGGCAATGGGCCTACACGATCTACAATAATTTTGGAAAATGGTTCACCAAATGCGGGAATAGATTGCAGTGGATCCACTGGAGTAACTTGATTAGGTTTACCCACAACCTGAAAAGTGTGACAAGTTTGACAAAATGTCGTTACATCTTTTCTTAAACCAGGCCAGTAAAAGTGTTTAAAAACCTTGTTCATAGTTTTCTTCACACCTTGATGGCCACCCAAGGGCATACTATCAGCCAAAATTAAAATCTCACTCCTATAAACTTTAGGAACTACGACCAGGCGAACAACCGCTCACTTCTCACTTGCAGGAATTGTAGGAGATCTCAACTTCCTCATTAACACTCCACTCTTAAAATAATATCCTACTGGCACCTTCTCAATTTCACTATCTGGAAGAGCTTGTTCTTTTAATTTGACAATTTCGGGGTCTCTACTCTGCTCTGCTATAATTTCCTTCCAAGACAGAGACAAATCTTCATGGTCAGACTTACTACAAGAATCTTGATCAAGCAATGAAGATAAGAAAGTTTCTGACAAATCATCAAAATTTGAGTCGCGAATTGAACCGTCATGGGTAGCAGACCCATCCTGCACAGACCCATCTGCATCAGTAATCTTTTTGGCCATAGCTCGGGTTACCATACAGGAGGAATCCATGTTAGAATCCATCTTTGGTTTATCAGAGACGGGCTTAATTGTCAAATGCAAATTGTATCCAGTTCATACGCTTTCAGTATATGCTGCTTCACAATATCATAATCAAGTGCTTGGTCAGCAGTTAAAGCTGTATTAACTTGTTGTACTTTACCTTTAATTACACTTTGTAACAGCACTGGCCATTTCTCTTTCAGCCACTCTGAAATCCGAGCAACTGTCTCAAAATGCTGGAAGTATTTATCAACTTCTGCCTTGTTAAATGGAGGAGGCAGTTTAACTTCCTGACTAGCAACAAATGGTTTCCTAGAACCAGAGGACTGATTCTCATACCTTAACCTCGCTATTGCTAGCTCAAACTCCCTCTTTTTCTCTGCTTCTCTAGCTTCAAATTCCCTTTGTTTATTTGCTTCTCTTTCGGCCACCTCTGCTTTATATTGCTGTAAGTCAGCTTCTAATAGTTTCTGTTTTAACTCAGCTTCTACTCTAAGCTTCACTAACGCTACCTGTTCCATGTATAACTCGATTGCTTCTTTACTTACAGGGAACCTATCTAACTCCGCTTCATCAAAAACTCCCCAATTTGTATAGTGTTCTGCCATTTTTCTCTGAACTACTGGCTTAATTGATCAGATTGATAATTAAACAAGCAATTAAGCTCAAAATCAGAACAGATCAGGATGAGACCTCACTTTTGTCATGTGTCCAGCAACAATGGGTATGAAATTGAGTCAGGTTATAGAAACAAACAATGATATTTAGTAGCCTCTACTCAAAACATAGAAAAAGAAACAACTAGCTTAACCAGAACTTAACCGTTATGCAGCTATCTCAAACAAACAGTCAAACTTAGAAATAGTTCCTAACGAGTTCTCATTCAAGCACTGTCCTAAAGTAGTAAGTTGAAAATATCCAAGAGATTTTGACAGACTTTAAGGAGAGACTTTACTGCAGCAACAAATTCTCCGAAGAAAATGACGAACCTGCCAATCACAGTCGAGCGATGCCTTGCTGAAGCAATCACGAAGAAATAAAGGAACTGACCTTTTGGCTGGAGGGTGGACACTGCACAAACCGTCCTGACCTTGCAGGGGTTTAATCAAATGTTCCTGCCACAATTTCCAGGATGATTCAGATTCCAAACAGTCGATCACTTACAAAACACTGAATGTCATTAATTTCACCCGATCATTTGTTCCTGTACTTTGGTAAGGTCTTCACTCTCTAACACTAGACTGTAAAGGAAAACAAAGGTGCAACAAACAAAAACTAGCAGCGATTGGCAAAACTGCCGGCAACAATGTGTTTGCACCTTAAAATAGGGAGTAAAACTGCGTCACACTTTGACAGGCTTCCTGAGATACCATAGGGAACATGCCATCACGTGACATAACATCAGCCCACGGTCATGATACAATTACATCATCCCACTGTCCCGTGATCAAACTGTGGGCATGTAACAAAACTCTGTTAGAGGAACTCAGTAGGTTGAGCAGCATTGGAAGAAGGAAAATGAATTGTTGACATTCCATGTTGAAACGCTCTATCAGAAATACATGTGGAGGAGGAAGATAGCCATTTTAAAGATGAGGGGGAGGGTGGTGAGGCATGGGCCAATAGTGGCTGGGGACCAGGCATGAGTGACAGATTACAGGCGGAAGAAGAAGGGGAGTCAGGTAGGGGAGGAAGAGATAACGGCAGGTGGATGATGAGGCAGGCAAAAAAGGGCAGATTGTGCCATGGGTGGCGGGGGGGGAAGGAAGGTGAAGCTGAAGACAGAGATTGCTGTTAGAGGGTGATGTGGTAACAGAAAAGCTACCAGTGTTAGAATATGAGAAATAAGGAAGATGATAATGGGAACAGTAGAGGAGAGTTAGGCAGATGGAACCAGATAGGCGGTGTGGGTGGCTATACGAAATGGGATAAAAATAAATGGGCTAGAGTTGGATCAGGTTGAGGAGGGGAATATTACCTGAAAATGGAAAATTCAATGCTTCCACTATCAAGGTGGAATATGAGGAACTGCCCATTAGTTTCTGTTGGGCCTCACCCTGTTAGTGGAGAAGGTCAACGACTGGTGTCAGAACAGGAAGATATGCAACCCGGAGCATAAGTACTTTGCAAATCAGTTGCACTTGTTTGCTTTTGTGTGGAGTTTGTATGTTGTCCCTGTGACTGCATGGGTTTATTCTGGGTGCTCTGCTTTCCTCCCATCCCTAAAAGATGTGCAGGTTAGGAGGTGTATTGACCACTATAAGTTTCTCCCAGTGTGCCGTTAAGTGGCAGAATCTGTATAGGAGGCAATGTGTGTAATAATGACTAGATATGTTTTAGTGATTCTACTTTACGGATGAATATTGGCCTGGGCTTTGTGAGAGATTTGTCATGAGATCATTTACATCTATTTAAATGAACAGATGATTTTGACATTTACGTTTCAGCTGAGGATTGGCGCTCTGGGAGGGTACCACCTGTTTATTTTTCAATGAATCATCAGCCAAGAATTTTGTGCTCTCATACATGAACATGTCTTTCTCAAAAGAAGATGTTTCAGGTTAGGAGAACAACACTCCTCAAATTATGGCACGGAACTTCTAAAAGATATGAACAGACAGACTGTACACCTGTTATGCATTCACTTGGATTATATCTCTGGTCTTCAAACTATATACCTTTCTAAAAGATGGCATAACTCTGTCAGTGCCTGCAAAGGTGACTGTATTTCTATTTGTTGGTGAAATTACATTGATAATTCAGGTGAAGACAATGCACATCATGTACAATCACACTCAAGTGATACTCTGTCTTTGATCTTTGAAATAGCTCAAAGACATTGTGATCTCATTACAAGCACAGTGGGACAGTTATTAGAGCCACTGCCTCACCACTCCAGTGAACCACGTTCAATTCTGAGTTCCGGTGCTGCCTTTGTGGAGTCTGCATGTTCTCCCTATGACTATGAGTTTACATTTGGTGCTCTGCTTTCCTTCCATCTCCAAAAGGCATGCAGTGTAGAGGCTATTGTAAATTGCCCCCAGCATGCAGGTGAGTGATAGCATCTTGAGGTGTCTTGATAGAAATGAGGAGACAATATAACGGATTGGGATAGGATTAATGTAATGGTAGGTGTGATGGTTGGTGCAGACTTAATGGACTGAATGGCTTGACTCCATGTTACATCTCTCTATAACAGGATATGCATGTTGTCAATTATAGGTGATGCAACAAAATGAGAATGGCCCAAGCTTCCAAAAAGAAAAATGCCAAACACAAATCTCCATCTAAAATGCAAATTGAATATATTGTAATTACATAAACACAGCTTCCTTTGTGGCCTAACATTCATTGAATGATCGTCACAATATTATTGCAATGCCCACTTCATACTGGGAAGATTAATTCACATGGAGTCCAGTAGTCCAATGGAATTCTGAATGTGTCCATCAATAAATAGTTTCATTTTATTTGAATTTTATTAGAAAACTCTGGATCAGTCAGCAGTAAGTATGCACCTGTTACATTACTGATGCAGAAAAAAGAGTACATCTTTCAGTCACTTAAGCCTGCTCTGTCATTCAGTTAAAAATGGACCTTATCTCCCATCTGCCGTGGTTCTATAACCCTAGTACCTGAGCCTAATCAATATTTATTAGTCTTTATGTGGTCACAATGCATATTGATTAGGCAAAGGGTAGAGCCACTGAGAGTGCTGAGTGTGTTCTGTCAGTATCTCTGAGTTTTGCATCACTGTTGGTTTTTGCATTAAAGAGCAAAGTAGAGGGAAGATGTGCATCTGTTGAGAATGAGGATCAAGCAAAAAATTGATGCGGGTAGCAGTGAGTCACAGGCAAGAGATGGTGCTTTGAAATCAAAGAACTGAGGCAGTCGGCCTGGTGGTGCCACAGAACAATGATGGAGGTTGTACAGTGGCAACATTCAGCCTTTACTTATGGTAGTTTCAGAGCTTAATTCTATCCATGGGCTTTTACGATTACATGAATTTGCCTTTGTGTCTCCTGGGAACGAGTGGATTGGCTGCAGGAAAAATTGAATCTTCAGACGGATGTCTTCATATAGATTAGATTGGTAATCAATGTGTGGAGCTAAAAGAGATCTTAAATGGAGTTTTGGCATCAGTATTTACTCAGGAGATGGACACAGATTCTATAGATATGAAGCAATGCCAGTGCAAGAGGAGGATGCAGGGTAGATTTCAACGCTTAAGAGAAATTTGGATAGGTACTGGATGGGAGGCTATGATCTGGGTGCAGGCTGATGGGACTTGTTTGGCACAGACTGGATGGGCTGAAGGGCCTGTTTCTGTGTGGTAGTGTTACATGACCCCATTTTCATTTGTTCCAGGCTCAGCAGTATTTTAAGGTAAAGACTTCCAGATTTCACAACCTTTGTGTGAAGATATATTAGGGATAATATCCTGAATGGCTTAGGTCTAATTTTATGGCTGTGCATCATTGCTCTGGACTCCTCTACTAGAGGAAATAGTTTATCTACTCTGTAATCACCTTAAACATCTCAATTTAAACCTCTCAATCTTCTGTACAAATGGTAGACATGCCTACATAATCTGGTATTGTAATTTAAACCTTTAATTTCAGGGAGATATTGGTGAATCTGTGTTACATCCCCTCCAGTGTATCTTTCTTGTAATGAAATTCAGAACCACTGACCAACTCTGAATGCTCACCAACACAGCAACAGGCCCATGCCTCTATAGTGCAATACGTTCCACTACTTGATGCACAATTAGTAGCTGTTGTTCACAAGGTTACTGGTAAGTACATCGACTAATGGTCTCACTGGCAAGATGAGAGGAAAATCATGGAAAATATACTGTAGGTAATGAGGTTTACCACAGACCACCTGGAACTTTCCTCACCACGTTCCCCTTCAGCCTTCCATTCTATCTCACTCTACATACCCCTCATAATCAAAGGCAAATTCCTCCAAATCTGTAAATTACTGGGACTGTTGATTGTTGCTTTTTTCCATTCTCAAGATGTTGAATTGGTTGGGAAAGTCAGCATTTACTGCTCATCACTGGTTGTAGTTCTCTGTCTTGAAGGACTGGGTTCTATTATTCAATGCAGTCAGTTAAGACTTCTAAGCTCCTTCAAAGCCAACCACAGCTGCAACCCCACAGTCAAATATTGTACAGTGCAGGGAAGTATATCATGCTTTCTGCTCTAATAAAGTACATTAGCTTTGACATCACTGTTACTGGTGCCAGCTTTTTATTTCCAGATTTTAAAAAACGAATCCAAAGTCTCAATTGCATGACAAAATGTGAACTTGTTCATTTTGATACAGGTGGCATATTAGCACAGCAGTACTATTGCCTCACAGAGCCAAGGGCCTGGGTTCAATTCTGAACTTGGCTGCTGTCAATGTGGATTTCTGTACATTCTTCCTGAGACACTGTGAGTTTCTGGATTTCAGATCCTCCAGTTTTCTCCCAAATTCCGAAGACGTGGTCATAGATTAATTAGCTAAAGCAAATTACTCCTGCTGTGTGTTAATAGCAAAAAGATGAGGTGGAGTGTCATACATGAGGGAATTGATGAGAGTAGGTTGCAAGGCTACAGGAGAGAAGGGGAATAGAATGGGAGGGGGTGTATTAGCATGGAATCTACAGCCTATGTCACAGCATGCAAGTGCACAACAAAACCACTTGATAACTGGTTCAGGCCACATCCACACCGGCCAGAAAGTGATGATAATGTCTTTTCCTTCACTCAATGAGGGACTGGGACCTTGTAGTGACCTTCTCTTCCACTGCTCTGCCTTCCCCGGACTAAACATTAGTCTTTAAATTTTCCTATCTTTGGGGTGCTTAAGCTGAACAGTTCACATAACCAGGCAATTTTGGGTTCCTTAGGAACAGGAATTGCAACAGATCATTCCTGCCCTGAGATAATGGGTTACAGCTCCAGACTTGTCAACAGATGTTGTATCCTCTAGAACAACAGGAGATGACTCCCAGACAAAGTGCACACTTCATGATAAATAGCAGATAACCGAGCCTGGAGTACAGTACCTGGGTTTTTAGTTAAGCTCAAGTTTCTTTCCTATTTATCTAGATAATATTAAACAGGTTGCTCTATTCCAAACAGCTTCAACCACAAAGCTTTTGAATATCATCACCATATTAATTTTGTTACCAAAGCCAATGTACTTTTAGCTCTCTGGGAATAGAAACAAAAACTGAAAGTCTACTTTAGCACCATCTTAGTTTTTTGTTGTACAGTATACCTAACATCCCACTCTATTCCATGAACAAATTTTAATCCTTTGGGTTTGCCCTAACTCAGGAACCAGCATGCAATACAATCACAGCAGCAGTAAATCTGCTTCGGCACTCTGTACCTGTAAATTGTGCGCGAAAAATAGCTGACAGTTAATACAGTGAGAAAGCTGTAGGAACACTGACTGCAACGATCCCTTCTCAACAATGATGCCACGCAGATCAGAAGAGGTAATTAGAAGGACAACAAAAGACCTATTTCATGACTAGCCAGGCAGCCAATCAGCACACTTCACACCCTGGGCTTGCAAATTTGTGGCCACACAGTGACATGCCTTGCAAATAAAGTATACAGTGATCAGTACCTGAAACTGCTTGGCTGCCTGTTATATTGCAAAAGCAAAATACTGCAGTCTTAGAAATCTGATATTAAATGCAGCTACAAACTAATGTAAGGTAATCAGTCTGAAACATTAGCTTCTCCCCCCGCTGAAGCTGTCTGAACGGCTGAGTATTTCCAGTCTCTTCTGATTTCTTTTCCTATATTATTGGTTGCAATGTATGTATTGGAGTGCTATCAAGGAGTACTTAAAGCACAGAATAATATGCTTAAATGAGAAATGCAACTGTATAGAATTGTAGTCCGCTCTAAACTATACAGAGTACTACTTCAAGTGTAACCAATATCTAGCACAACTGCAACAAGACTTATCAAGCATCTATCTGATATGCTTCTTCATAACAGCATTCATAATAAATATCTATGGAGGCATTGTTTTTGACAATAACACAAAATGTCACATTTCACTGTATGTTTCAATGTACATACAACTAATAAAGCTAATCTTCTTCCTTAAAAGCTATTGATTCCCATAGGCATCTTGACTATATCTCTTCCCATCCTGTCTCCTCTAAAAGTGCCATTCCCTTTTCTCAGTTCCCTCATCTCTGCCATATCTGTTCTCCACATGAGGTTTCCCTTTCTAGGACATCAGAGAGGTCCTCCTTCTTCAAAGAATGGGGTTTTCCTTCCTCCACCATTGATGCTGCCCTCACCTGCATCTCCTCGATTTCCCAGACATCTGCACTCACCCCATCTTCCCACTGCCTTAACAGACCCCTTCCCCCACCACTACTGATAATCCCAGGTCTCTCAGGTTTCCCTATCGCCACCTGGATCGTTAGAACCTCCACCTTTCTCCTACCTTACCTTTCCTGAACACTCCAACCCTCCCTTCTTCTCTGATGCCATCAACTCTCTCCCCCACCTCTCTGATCCCAACTCCAATGCTGCTCTTTCTTCACCATTCCCTCTGGATACCTCACTCTGGTTTCTACCTGCTCTGGTTCTTTTCATCTCTAATTGCTGACGAGACAACAACCAACTTGACCTCAGCATTCCTCTGTCCTCTTTTAACCTTACCCCCTGTGAACACACTATCGTCCAACTCTCCGCACCAATCCCAACCTCACCATCAAATCTGCAAACAAGGGGTGTGCTGTTCTAGTGTGGTACACTGACATCTAGCTTGCTGAGGCCAGGTGACAATGTTCAGAAACCTCTTCTTACTTGTCCCTTTAAAGAAGACCCCACTCAGGATCATCAGGCCATTGTCTCCCATACCATCACTAACTCTATCAACTCTGAAGATCTCAGATCTGCTGCCACCAACCTCATAGCTCCCTTACCCCGCCTCCTACTACAAACCTGACCATCCGGATAGGCCCATTGTTTCTGCCTGCTCCTGCTCCACTCAACTCTTGTCCACATACCTGGACTCTATTTTACCCCACTTGGTTAGGTCCCTTCCCACCTACATCTGCAACATTTCACAAGTTCTCAATTTCCTCAAAAACTTTCAATTCCCTGGCCCTGATTTCCTTATTTTCACCTTGGATATCCAGTCCCTATACACTTCTATCCCCATCAAGAAGCCATTAAATCTCTATGCTTCTTTCTCGACAATAGACCAGACCAGTTCCTCTTCACCACCCTACTCCATCTGGCAGAATTTTTCCTCACCTTCAACAATTTCTTTTTCAGCTCCTCGCACTTTCTCCAAACTCAAGATGTTACCATGGTAGGCTCCAGCTAGGCCTGCCTTTTTGTCGGCTACCTGGAACAATCCATGCCCCACATCTTCTCTGGTAATTCTCCCTAACTCTTCCTGTGCTACATTGATGAATGTATTGCTGCTGCTTCATACACCCATAATGAGCTCGTCAATTTCTCCAATTTTGCCCCCAATTTCCATCCTGCTCTCAAATTCACTTGGTCCATTTCTGACACCTCACTCCTCTTTCTCGATCTCTCTGTCCCCGTCTCCAGAGACAAACTGTCTACCAATATATTGTATAAGCCTCCCAATTCCCATGGCTAGTTTGACTATACTTTTTCCTAACCTGTCTCCTGTCAAAATGCCATTCCCGCTCTACATCTTCTCCATTTCCCAGACATCCATACTCATCCCATCTTCTTGCCGCGTTAACAGGGATAGAGTTCCTCTTGTCCTCATCTACCACCCAATGAGCCTTCGCATCCAAGACATCATTCTCCCCAATTTCCGCCATCTTCAACGGGGCCCTACTACCTAACACATCTTTACCTCCATTTCCACTCTCCGCTTTTTGCTGCAATTGTTCCTTCCATGATTCCCTCGTCTGTTTGTTCCTCTCCACTAATCTCCCTCCTGGCTCTTACTCCTGCAAGCAGCAGAAATGCTACTCCTGCCCATTCATCTACTCCCTCACCTCCATTCAGGGCCCCAAACAGCCCATCCAGGTGAGGCAACACTTCACCTGCGAATCCGTTGGGGTCATCTCCTGTGTCCGATACTTCTGATGTGGCCTCCTCTACATTGGTAAAACTCAACATAGATTGGGAAACTGCTTTGTCGAGCACCTCTAATTCATCTGCAAAAGTGGAACTTCACAGTGGCCAACCATTTTAATTCCTATCCTCATTCCTATACTGACATGTTGGTCTGTGGCCTCCTCTCCTGCCATGATAAGGCCACACCCAAGTTGAAGGAGCAACACATCATATTCCGTCTAAGTTGTCACCAACCTGATAACATGGACATTGTTTTCTCCAACTTACAATATTTTTCCCCTCTCCCTTCCCTCTTCTTCAGTTCCCCACTCTAGTCTCTTACCCTTTCTTCTCACCTGCCTATCACCTCTCCCATTGCGCTTCCTCCTTCCCTTTCTCCTATGGTCCACTCTCCTCTCCTATCAGATTCCCTCTTCTCCAGCCCTTTGCCTTTTCCAGCTATCACCTTCCAGCTGCTTACTTCACCACCCCTCCTCTACACACCTAGCTTCACCTATGAGCTTCTAGTTTGTCCTCTTTCCCCACCCCCCCACCTTCTTATCTTCATTTTTTCCCTTGCTTTCCAGTCTTGATGAAGGGTCTTGGCTCAACACATCAACTAGCTATTCTTTTCCATAGATGCTGAGCTCTTCCAGCATTTTGTGTGTGTTCCTTAAAAGCTGCCTCTTTGCTTTTGACCTCTTCTTGTCACTTATCCTAATATCTCTTTACCATATGCTTTTGTTTGATAAGAAACCACTTTAGGATGTTACATAAATTATGCACAATGTTATTGATTGAAAATTGAGAAAAAGACTCTGACATGAAAAAAGACATACTTTATTATATGTGGCAGAAACCACAAAAAAGCACAAAGTATTATTGGGGTTATATTGGATTAGGGAGTCTCCCATCTCCTTATGTAACATTTAGTAACAGGCATTGGGACTGAATAGCAGCTAGTTGATACTGGCAGATATGTGTGTTAAAAGTGCTTGTGGGAGAGAAGTAAAGCAAAAGAGCAGAACTAGAATGTAGACACAAAGGAAAAGAAGAACACTGAGTGGTGTGAAATATAGAGGCCAAGAAACACAGGCCTGAAGACAGCAATAGACAGTAAATTCTGAAAAGAGAGTCTGGTAGTTCTCTGAGATAGCAAGGTGGTATAAAATCTAAACAAGTTATTAGAAGGTATGCCAGATCTTCCTGCCTGTTTCGTCATTTTATATTTTTTCTCTCATTCCTGCAGTTACCTAGAATGCAGTGTTACATAACTTAGTTAATATTGGGTCGGGCTGTGTTAAACCCAAACCATCAGATTCCTCAACAGCCTGCACTTAGCATTTCCAGATACAGCGAGCTGAACCAGATGACCACCATCACCAGTCCTTCAACCCTCCCAAGGGACCTGGGAGTCTTCCCATGAGGCAAAACAGGGTTCAAGCTGAAAATAGGCCTCAGAAAACAACAATATAGTTTGGCAGCCCTCAAAGTAGGCTTTTGAATCGTGTTTAAATGTCCTGATGTTCAAATACATTAAACAAACTACCACTATAAAAAAATTAAAAGTATAATAATTTTTCAATTATTTAACATGTTAAATTTAAGTAAAACATTAAATATTTTACAATAATTAAAAATATATATTTTAAATAAAGTGTGGTCAACACCTTTTAATTATACTCCACCGGCTTTTGGCATAAAGAGTTGCTTGCACATTGGTGAGTCCACCAGTAGAGAGACAGGCACTTGATCTTCAGCATTTAGCCACCACCTCAACTCTGACCAATCTATTTGGCTAAACTTGCATACACATGTAAGCTGAGCCATGAATGGTTGAAAGCTAATCATTCCTTCTAGAACCTCAAGTTATTGGTCAGTGGATTTGGCCCATTTTCTTTCCCTGCCACACATCATAGGCATCTAATCTTCAATGGCATTGAACTCCAAACATTGAAGATGTTATACAAGAAGCCAGGCACTGGTGAGAACTAGGCCAAAATTGTACAAGGTTGATGAGCACATTCCTCGTAAAAAGGACTTTAACTTGAACTGGTTACCAATCACCTGGCTTTCTGTTGAAAGGAAATGAAGAAATGATGCTCATGGTGCAGATGGCTGAAAGGATTTTGACAGATTTCATCTACTGACATCACGCCAGTGTTCTTCTCTGAACACTCCCTCCTTTGAGCTCTTGTCACCTACAGGAGGATCAGAAGGCAGGCAGAAGGATGTAGAAATTGAACATCAAGCCGCCTATCTCAGAGAATATTAAGGAACTATAGAGGGAATAAGCAGGTTGGAGAACCTTGAAATCCCTTTGATTCCCCATTCATTGGTGGGAAGCGACCAAAGAGAACATCAAGAGGTTCTTCATCTGAAAAGGGGTTCAGTAAGGAAGGTAGGGTCAGGGGGAACTGTGACAACTCCAGACAGAGGTGCAGTAGTTCTACAGTCAATTTTGAATGTGAGGGAGGGGTTACCAGAAAACCCTGTCCTTCTCCTCCAAATCCTCCAAGTTCATCTTCCAATCTGGGGTTGCCACCGTGTAGGTTGAGGCATGTTCCCACTTCTTCATCCAAAAGGTACAAAGGGAGCTCTGTGATCCATAGCTTTAAAGAAGAGAATGGTTCAGTTGCTTCCTGACAGGAGGAAATATTGATGATTTGCAGACCCTTCTCTGCTGGTTTGTTTGACAGAAAGGTCACAGACAACACTGTCCAGGTGAAAACCTTCCTGTACATGAATGATGTCACCACCTTCTGCCTGAATTCGAGACCAGTTTGTAGATTGATCATATCTGTGACCTGCTTGAGTTGGCATCAGGAGCCTGGGTTAACCACACAAAGAGTGAGACTACGCTCTTTGTTATCTGGCCTAACTGATCCAGTGTTCCCTTCACCGTTAGGTCTAAGTGTTGGGGACCTGGTTTGGAGGGGCCAAGAAATGCAACAAGAATTGGCTGGAGCTGATTGGGAAGGTAAACCCAAAGTTAGGACTGTTGGGAGGATGCTCCCTCTCAATATCTGGGAAAGACTTAGTCATCAGGTGTGAGGTTCTCTGAGGCCTGCTGTACTTGGTGCAAGTATGGCCCCTCCCCACTACACCAGCTTGGAAATCACCTGGGCTGTCTTCTGGTTAATTTGTAGATCCAAAATGCAGCGAGTCAGATGTGTCATGATACACAAATCCCTGGATAATGGTGGCAAGAACATACCCAATGTCACCCTCACCCTGATAACCACCCTTGTGTGTAGCTGCATTAGGCTGTGTGTGGAACCTGAGTAATGGACACCAAGTATCACTACATCCCAGGGTCTTTTCTGTCCCTATTGCATCTGGCCCCGTTGCTGTGCAATGTCCCAGTCAACAGGACATCGTCACACTACCTGTCCATTATGGAAAAATACTTCCTGAGCAACACCTTTGACCACAAGTCCCTCAGACAGTGGTCAACATGGAACATCCTGCAGGCACTGCAGGAGAAGAACTCGATGGATGAAGTGGGGCAGTTCCCTGAGCAGTGTGTCCAGACCATCTGGCAGAGTGCCTTCTCACCAGATCTCACCAACAGACATTAAGATCTTGTTTGGCTGGTAGTGAGAGGGGCCCTCCCAGTCAGATCCTTCCAGCATATCTGGAACATCACTCCCAGTGTGCTGCCCCCTAGAGGACTGTATTGGTGACAAGACTGTTGCTCACCTCCTTGCCGGCTATGGGTTGGTGAAATGGGTGTGAGTAAAGATGAAAGGCCCGTGTCACTGTTCATCCTGTGTGACAGAGGGTTGTCAGATCTATGGGCAGCTTTCAGGCACACACACATAATAGGCATCAGGTGCTGCTGGAAGTTCATCAACTTCACACATTGAGATACTCATGGAGGAATGCTGCCCTCTGTCACACTCCAGGCTGCAGTAGAACGTGCTGAAGGACGTACGGGAGCTTGGTGCAGCCACCGCAAGGGCTCAGTGAAGGAGGACCAGAGTGTAGGGTTCTTCTGCTACTGGACAGGGAGGGGTTAGGTTGGGTGAGCTAGCCCCCCAATTATAATACTGTACCACATGACTGGGAGAAGTGTTAATGGTTTTAAACAGTGTAATTTAACACTAAGTACATTGTGTGAATGTAAAAATAAAAGTGTTACACAATTTATTCTTGCATATGCTATTATGAATAATGTTTACTTTGGTTAAAAATTCTTTTTGGACTTCTACCTTCCCTTTCATATTGCTTTTAGTATATGCCAAAGCACAGCATATCCATCTGTATTTGGTGTTATTTTGTAGGAAAAGCAACAGTTGATTTCTGTGGAAGTCTCCTTAAAATGAGGAGTAATGGTAACTGGATAATCTATTTCTGCAATATTGGGTAAGAAATAAATATGTGATTGGAAAACGGGGTAACATTCCTGCTTTTCTTTGACATAAACCATCACAGACCGGCTGAGGAGAACAAACCTCTGATTAATGCTTTGTCTGAAAGGTACTACCTCTGCGCAGGACTCACTCAGAACCACGCTGTTGTGTTAGACTAAACTCTAGGGCTGTGGTCTCTGGTGGGACCATAGCATTCCGACAAAGGCAAGAATGCTACCAAATGAGTCACTGCATCATCACTCGTCAAGGCATTGTGTTCTTTGAAGAAGATAACATTTATAAATTTGAACCTAAGCCATTGCTTCAAGCAGTAAAATATCCATCTATTGCAGTAGTATTCCAGAAGAATCTTTGTTGTTAAAGGCCCATATATTCTTCAAATCATTTTGTATCTTCTCTTTAACATAATCCAGTCTTGGGCTCCCTTTACCTTGGGTTGGCTGACTCACACAAATATTGGAATTGACAACTACAATATGTGCAGTTCTGGTCACCACATTATAGAAAGTTCCAGATTAAGTTAGAAAGAGTGCAAGAGAGGAGAAATATTTTTACACAAAGAATAGGGAGTATCTGGTATGGGTTGTTAGATGGAAGCAGGAGCAGTAATAACTTTTAAGAGGCATCTTGACAAGAATAAGCAGAAAGTATAGGGAAATGGGGCTAATACAGGCAAGTGGGATTAGTACAGATAGGCACGGTTGGCGAAGATACAGTGGCCCAAAGGGCCTATTCCAATGCCGTACAACTCTGTGAAAGGAACAAAGGGACATCAGGCAATTTATATTTCACTAGAAGGTATCCCATTAAACTGACAATAGCGAGGTCAGCTTTACAGAAGGTGAACACATCCAGAGGTGAGACTGCATGGCCTCCACAGCTGCATGTGACAGCATTATCAGATCCTGCCAAACCATTTGGGGAGCATCCAGGCTAGAGCTTAGGTTTATGCCCTTCCATAAACCCGGACACTTGGATTTACCTGGTGAACAGGTACTACAGAATCAGAAAATTAGGGCAATGGGGAATCCAAGCAAGGAAAACCATTTCATTGATCTTGGTTCTTCTGCTGTTGAAGATACTGGTAATGCAAGTCACTGCCTGCACAAGGCCCCAGCAGAAAATATCTGTCAGCTATTGTAGCTTCCAGATCCCACCAATTTCCCATTTGCTCCACTTAGCATTAAGGTTAAAAATATACCCACCATCCTGAGCAAATTAAGGCTAATATGTTTTGTCTTTTTAAAGGAAGTCATTACCAATTGCTTTCATTAAATGCAGATGTGGAACCCATTCCAATATAAAGATTCACTTTCTTACTCATGACCTACATGAGATAGGTGAAATTGTGATTACACTTCTTTGAATTTCTCCATTCTAAGCCAACCAATAAAGATCCAAGTTTGCATATATATTTATTGGCATTGACTAACAATCTATTTTCCACATATTTTCAGATTTAAGTACATTAGGCGTGAAACAAAACCAGCTAAGAGAAATCCTGAAGTGTATGTTTTGCCTTGTGTTTAATATTTGTATATTGCAGAATAATGCAAAAAATATTCTGGCAAAGATTTGAAGAGCTGTCTTAGATTTCTACAAGTCATAAATTCACCACAATTTTGTGAGTTATTGAAAACCATATCCTGCAAAATGAACTCACAGATTGAAATGGAAAGGCCTAGAGCACCTTGAACATATTGTGAAGCTTTAAGGAACTAAAGAAATGGAACCTTCTCCTTCTATGTGACCTTTTCTGCTGATAATCTGCCTCTGGCCGTTTTCACCAGTACAATTCAGAAGGAAGGTTACACTATCAGAGGGGCTGGCTCTCAGATTAGGGAGAGAGTTGCTAAAATCAAGAAGGGTAACTTGACCAACATCCTGTGCCCCAAAGCTATCTGAATACATCTAATTCTACAGTGAATGGGACCAGTTTACAACAGTCTGGGACTGTTCAACAGGTTTCCAAAAGGAGACACTTTAGCTAGCAATGGCCACAAACATTTGATTCTGTTTGTTTGTCTGCAATGGAGCCAGGGAGCATACGGGCATACCACTGACCCTGACTCCAGACTCCAGACCCCCAGGGAATTTCACCACCATTATGTAATCTGACATCCAGGCTTTCAGTTGGAAGTTCATGGCCAAGAATCAAAGATATGCAGTCAGTTCTCCCGAATTCTTGGTCATCTTTCATCTGAGCATCCACTTCTAAAGAAGAGTTTACCTGTCCATTTGTGT
Source organism: Mobula birostris (assembly GCF_030028105.1). Taxonomy (NCBI): domain Eukaryota; kingdom Metazoa; phylum Chordata; class Chondrichthyes; order Myliobatiformes; family Myliobatidae; genus Mobula; species Mobula birostris. Next base: position 158,469,970 of record NC_092373.1, read on the forward strand.
ACTATTAGAGTATTTTGCTATACACAAGAGATCCATCCCTCTAACATTCCTCAAGCCACTGAAAAGGGATATTATCAAACAAAAATAATGACATTAAGCTGAGAGTGAGGTCAGAGAAGATGGCCAAGGACTTGCTCAATGATACAGGCAAATTCTTCCTTTCAATTCCATTTTAAATAAATCAAAATTAGATCTAAAACTACAACATATAAAACTGAAATGCACAGACATTCCTTCTCCCAGGATAATGAATTTCTGGAATTCTCTGCTGCTGAGGGTGGTGGACACAAGATCACCAGACGCATTTTAAGTGGAGATAAATAAGCATTTGAATGATCGAAGAATTAGGGGTTATGGGGAAATGATACAGAAAGGGAGTTGAGGCCAACATGGATCAGCCATGATCATATTGAACGGTAAGGTTGAGCAGCCTACTCCTGTACCAGTTTTCACGTGTTCTTGAACGAACGTGTCCCTGTTTCTTGACAAGCTACTACTTTGGGTCAAGACACTGTAGTACTCAAGTAGCTTTCACCTTTAGAGCTGATAAACATAACAGAGGTGTTTATTAGTGTGGCCACAGAAAAGGTACAATCGTGATCATTTATATCTAAAACTGATTATGTTAAAGCATGTATTAATTAGGACTGATTACTGAAGCAGTATAAAGGAAGTTTCATTTACAGCTTGTTTTTATTACACATGATGGAAAGAATCCTTGATTATGTGGCCTAGCGTGAGGTAAGAGAGATCATCTATTGCCAGCATCATGAGGGACACAAAAATCACAAGGACAAGTGAAAATATAGTAATAGCATTATAGACTGTTAATCATAACTGGGCTACCAATGTTAACCTAGAATAAATTTAGAAACATGAGGTTAAACTTTGTTCCTGAAACTCCTATAAATGTCTTATAAAAGGACCTTGTCCTTATGCCCTCATTACAGAGCACAGATGGTGGAAATACAGCACTGGAACTGTGCACTGTGGCACTGCGTGTGTGGATCACGGACATACACATTTCAGCTCAGTAAACCACATTGTCTAGAGCAACTAGTTACTGGCTAACTTGCCACAAATCTCCAACTCAGTTTATTGGGAGATTTGACTGCCTGGAAGTTGTCCCAGGACTTGTCCTTTTTATATCAATAGGAGCCAAAAATCCATCTTCAAACACTGGATATCCTATAATTCTCTCTCCTATCAGCAGCAGCTGAATTCTTTAACACAGCTGTTCTTGACTGATTAACTATATGGTTATAAGGATGGGCGGGGGGGGCAGGGGGGAGTACGGAGGACAATTTAATCTTGCCTGGTCTTTTTGTTAGCTTTTATAGTATTTAAGTAAGAAATACTGTAGGTATTCTACTGAAGGCCAATAACTTAAATAATCAACCCCTTCTATTAATTTAAAAGTATTTTCAATAGCCCTAAATCCTCCTTTAATTAATACTGTAGTTTTTTTTTTACTTTCACAATCAGGCAGATGATTGATAGCTCTGAACATAGACAAGTCCAATAATCTTTATAAATTACCATAGCTTTAATTAAAAGAAGGCTGTCTAATTTTGCATGTACATTAATAAGATACCAAGTTTAGCCAAGGTCCCTGTTGTGCTTCTACTCAGTCTCTCTAGTTTCACATTTCTACTGTTCCCTTGTAGTTACCTTTATTCCTTTCTTTATCTCTTTCACATATTGTTCTACTGTCTGCACAGTGTCTATAAACTTCCTCCTCAGATTCTTCAAAATGCTTCCTTTTCACTTTGATTTGGGAATTACTGACTTTATGTTCAGATACATGGGCCATTAATTCAATGCATTGTGTATCATCTTAGCAGTTGAGGAAGTCAAATTTGACTAACTAAGTATGTCTGGAATAAAAAGGTAACACCATTGGTAATTGAGAAATCATTGTCATAAAACCAATTCAGTTTACTAATGTATTTCAGGGAAGGAAATCAGCACACTCTCCAATGTAGTTCAATCTTAGTTGTTCAGAAAACTATTTAACCTACTGCAGGGGCTAATTATGCAGGGACAATAAATGCTCCCCTTGCCAATGCTGACTACTTCCTGTGAACAAATATTATTCTCAGATGGTCAGGTTTGGATACCTCCAAGAGGGCAACAACCTTGTCGTGCCTCTGACTCGTAGAACTATGCCAACAGGAGTCAGGGCTTTATGCTTTGACTCTTGGTTGGATCACCCATGCCAAACAGATCAAAGGGTAAAACCATAAGATATAGGAAGAGGCCAGATTAAGAGTGGTCCACCAATCCTCCAGTTTCAAGGGTTCAGATCAGGGCTAACAACCGTGCATGGTGAAACAAAACCGTCACAGAAACAATGAAGGATCCTACATCCGTGTGTAATGGTATTCCTGGCTCGCCACCCGACACTTGCATGGCTGAGTGTAGTGAAAACCGGGAGGATGCTACTGGCACAATAGAGGGAACTCTAAACATGCTAAGGATAGACAGACATGGAGGACCTCCATTGCTGCCCTAAATGCCAGTGGGTTAATGGGCAGTGAATGACTAAGTTGTTGTTGTTGTTCGTCCTTTGTAGTCGAAGATGACCATGGCTTCAAAGTCAAATGGGAGATTGGTGGCTGTGGGTCCGGAGGTGACTGATGAGGCCAATCCGGGCCCTGAAGGCTCGCCCACATGTGGGACACAAGTGGGTGGGTGCTGTTGTGGCAGTGGATGCTGCTCAGGCCCTGCGCACAGCACGCTTTCGTTGCGCCTCGATGATGCGCCTGACTTCAGCTGCACGGGCTCCTATGGGGTGATCTGGCTGCGCCAAGCTGGACGGTCGAGGGCAAGCGTCTCCCACGTGTTGATGTCGACACCTAGGCCTTTGAGGGACGCTTTCAGGCAGTCTTTGTAACGTTTCTTCTGCCGCCTGACTGAGCGCTTGCCCTGACACAGTTCTCCGTGCAGCAGCTGCTTAGGCAATTGGCTGTCTGGCATTCTGACCACATGCCCAGCCCACCTGGCTTGGGCTTTCAGCAGGAGGGTGTAGACGCTGCAGAGCCCAGCTCGTTCCAGGATTTCCGTGTTGGGGACTTTGTCCTGCCACCTGATGTGGAGGAGTCTGCGGAGACAGCTCAGGTGAAAGTGGTTGAGCTGCTTGGCGTGTCTGCTGTAGACAGTCCAGGTCTCGCTGGCGTAAAGGAGGGTGGTAAGGACCACTGCACAGTAGACCTTCAGCTTGGTGGTAAGGCTGAGTTCTCTCCGCTCCCAGACGTTCTCACGGAGTCTCCCAAAGGCGGCGCTGGCTTTGGCAATCCTGTTGCCTCAGCGTCTATGTTCACTGTGCGAGAGAGTATGCTGCCCAGGTAGGTGAAGTTGTCGGCTGCCTGGAGGTTCTGGCCCTTCACCGTGATGCGTGGCTCCTGGTATAGCTTTCCTGGGGCAGGCTGGTACATAACTTCAGTCTTTTTGGTGCTGATAGTGAGACCGAAGTTGTCGCAGGCTTGTGAGAAGCAATCCATTTCACGCTGCATCTCCTGCTCTGTGCTAGCGTTGAGTGCGCAGTCATCAGCAAACAAGAAGTCTCTGACAACAACAACAACAACAACAAGGCTGCGTTCTTGCCCCGACTCTGTTCAGTATGGTATTCTCTGCCATGCTGACAGATGCCTTCCATAACTACGAAGAAGGAATCCACGTCAGAATGACTAAGTAGGTTTGTATAGGTAGTCGAGGAGATAAAGTTCTTTAAGAACTTTCTTGCCTCTAATCCTGTTTCAGTGAAGTGAAACTTGAGGTAGGTGACCAATCCACTGTCACAAGAAAGTCTTACCATTTAGATATAATGGTCAAGCTGTGGCTTTCATTTTATAGTCCTCACAAAGCCCAACAGGTAAAAAGAGTTAGGAAAAAATGAAACTACAGAATGTTCCATTCCAGCTCCACTGGGCCAGAGGAGATGAGCTGTCTCACCACAATATGCCTGCAGCACCCGTTATGGAATCAGAACTACCACCCCCACAACCACCCCCTCCCCAGCACTGATTAAAACTACCCTAGTTTGGCCGTGGTCTTGTCTTTAGGCTTTTCCTCCTAATGAGCAACTGGAAGCGGTCCAACAGAAATAAAAAGGAATATAAAGGGTAAAAGGTTATCAGGCTGGGTTGTGTTAGACCTGATCTGCAATCACACTCGAAGTTTCCCACAGCTCTGTTGAGCTTCAGGCCTGGCTGCTGAAGCTACCCATCACACAAAGTGGACCATAAGTGGTAACTATGCCTCAAGATGCAGTTGAGACATTGCCCCAAAAAATTCTGGTACTTTTTTTTGGTAGCTTGCTAGTATAGCTTTTTTAAATGTCTCTGAAATTAGGATATTTAAAACATTTCAAATGGATTTAAATAATTTTCTAAAAAAGATATTTACTTAAAAATAAAGCTACTGGAAATCAATGTAAAGCCGATTTACCTCTTATCCTTTTAATCCGAAATCAGGGATTATATTCAAACGGACGTTGTCACAGGTCAGCTGGTGTAATGCTTGAGGGGCCAGATGCCCATGATATTCATCCTACAATTTGTTTCAGACTAGGCAAGACAACTTCATTTGAAATCTGCAAAGATTCTGCATGACATCTAAAACTTTGATAAACTTCTAGAGTTGTATGGTGGAGAGTACATTGACTGGTTACATCATGGCCTGGTAAAGAAACACCAATGCCCTTGAATGGAAAATCCTGCAGGAATTAGTGGATATGACCCAGTTTATCTCAGGTTTAAGCCCTTCCCTCCATTGAGCACATCTACATGGAGCGATGTTGCATCAAAAGAACATCTATCACCAAGGCCCTCCACCACCCAGGCCATATGCTCTTCTTGCTGCTGTCATCGGGAAGAAGGTACAGGAGCTTCAGGACCCACAACACCTGGTTCAGGAACAGTTATTACCCCTCAACCGTCAGGCTCCTAAACCAGTGGGGATAACTTCACTCACCCATTACTGAACTGTTCCCACAACCTGTGGACTCACATTCAAGGGCTCTCATCTCATGTTCTTGATATTATTCACTTATTTATCCTTTTGTATTTGAACAGTCTGTTGTCTTTTGCACATTGTTTTTTGTCCGTCCTGCTTGGTGCAGTCATTCATTGGTTTGGTTATGTTTCTTGTATTTACTGAGTATGCTCACAAGAAAATGATTCTTAGGGTTGTATATGGTGATAAATATGTACCTTGAAAATAAATTTACTTTGAACTTTGAAAACAGTAAACCTGTTCAGTCCACATAACCACTGCATGGAGCCAGAGCTACCAACACTGCTTCCATCTGCTTTAGCAAGGTCTGAACATTGAATACGACTAGTTTTACTTAAAGGCATATTGCATCTCTTAAAGGGGAGGTTATTTGCAGTTAGGGGAAAAAAGAAATCCAATTGAATGTTTTGTGTTTAATTCTGCATTCTGCCTCTTTGAGCAATGGCCCTCTTTGTGCAATGGCCCTCTTTGTAAATTGAAGGATAGTTGAAGAAAACTACAAAAATATCTTTAAATAAAGTAATGGAGGAAATAAATATCAGAAAGTTCCATAAGGATGTTATAGGCAGGGGGTATTAATGGGGACAAACCCCTACTACAGCAGGGCAATGTAATTGGTGGATATGTACATATTTCACTTCCACTCACATTGAGTTGGGGTTTCACTTTAAGAGGCTGGTCTGACATGATGACGTTTTTGCATTAAGAGTTTTAGCAAATTTTTGTGTGTAGGTTTTAGAGTTTAATAAAATACGTTACGGGTTTCATTAGACATAAAATGCCTCATTTCGTTTTATTTGTGAAAATCTACACTACCTGTTAAATGCTGCTACTGGCATGTGCCTCAAACAGCCTCTGACAACCAAATCCAGCTCCTGGCTTTCACGTATGGCTTAGCAACTAAGCCCAGAGGAACTGTTCCCACTGACAGGAGAAGGGGCAAAGGCAGGTTACTGGTGCCTCAAGGTCAGTCACTCCGGGCAGATGGGGCTCATCAGCCATGGTTGATAACTCAACTAGAAGGAAAACTCTAATCTTAAGCCTTCACTGCCTTGTGGCTATACTGACTCATGGGTAAGGATTTGGGAATAAACCTCAAGGGAACAATTCAGAGCTGGAGCCCCTAAGGCAGTCCTACGCTGAGTTCAATGCTGACTGGACATCTCAATCTTCTCAGAGTCAGTCAGGCTCGACCATGGATATTGCATCTTAGCTGTCCAGATACACAAGCCTGGGCAGTGAAATATGGAGAATAAGCTGTTGCCCATACAGCAAGCTCCCCCTCTCTACACATCTGATGAGTCTAAAGGAATAGCGGTTTGGCACCAACGACATCACAAGAGTTGCCAGTCAGCATTGAACTCAATGTAAAACTGCCTTAAGGATTCCAGCTCCAGATTTTTCCTCAGGGTTTACTCCCGAAGTGTTTCCCATGAGTGGGTATAGCCACAAGGCAGCAGACATTTGAGATCAGAGTTTTCCTTCTTCTGGATGAGCTGTCAACCATGGCTGACGAGACCCATCTGCCCGAAGTGACTGGTTTTAAGGAACTAGTAACCTGCCTTTGCCCCTTGTCCTGTTGGGTTTAGTAGCTAAGACACATGTGAAGGGCCAGGAGCTGGGCTTGGTTATCAGAGGCTATTAGAGTCGCACACCATTGGGAGCACTTAGTATGTAGGCACACCATGGTTCGCACCAACGTTGTTTTGTGTGGTTGTATATATGTACAGTCAGATGAGAATAGACTTGAACTTGAACTACTTTGCCCGTGACTGCAAGAAACTGCAGAGAGTTGTAGACACAGTTCAGCACATCACAGAAACCAGCCTCCCCTCCATGGACTCGGTCTATTCTTCTCACTGCCTCAATAAAGCAGCAAGCATAATCTACCCCAGATTCCTCCCTCCTCCATCGGGCAGATGATACAAAAGCTTCAAAAAACACACTACTGGACTCAACGTTCAGTTTCCATTGAAAACTTGACCTCACAATCTGCCTTGTTGTCATCTTGCACCTTATTGTTTATATGCACTGCACTTTTTGTAGCTGTTATACTTTATTACTTTTTCTACCTCAATCTGATCTGTGTGAACAGTATGCATAACAAGCCTTCATTGTACGTCAGTACATGTGATAATAATAAACCATTTCCTTACCTTCTGTGCCTAATTTAACATTAAGTTCACTTTTCTCACTTTCTATTCCTGGTAGAGTTACTGCGCAGTTCTTTGGTTGATTGGGTAAGAAACTACACAGTTGCTTTCCCAGTTCACGCAGATCCCAGATGATCTGTAGTTGATACTGTTTTGATGGATATTTGATTTGGCAGGAAGCAATTGCAAAATTCCAGAGAAAAATCCATGGAAAAGAGTATGCTCCACACATAAAATCCAGCTCATTGTTCTCATTGAAATTCTGATATAGTCCAGGATCACATAACATGGTGGAGGTAGCAAGAGAGTTTCTTTTTTCCTGCTCTCAGCAATATAATTCAGAGATAAGTAGAGATAACTTTGGAGCATTGCAGCAATCACTACTAATTTGTTGCTTTAATCATAGCACAATATCCCAAAACTTTTCAAAGGGCCATTATCATCTAAGTTTGATCACAAGCCACACAAAGTTACAGCAGTTAACCAAACATGTAGTTTTTAAAGGAGTATCTGAAAGCAGGGGAGAAAATGGTAGAGACGATAAGGGAAGGAATTTCTGAACTTGGCAACCAAAGGAATGGCTGCTAATAGGAAGTGAATATTATAAGTCAACACCAGGAACCCAGAAGGGAAGAATTGTGTAAAATACTGTTAGTACTGAACTCAACATACTCTAGACTCATGTCAGAAATTTGGGTTTGGAGGAAATGTACCCAAAAGGACATTTCATTCAGAACTAATTCATAATATGCACACAAAAGAACCAAGGAGACTCTGAAATGCAGAGGGAAAGAGAGTTTAAAAGAAGTGAGCGGGGGCAGTCAGCACTTTTTGTATGCCACAGACCTGAGGAGACACCAGGCTGATCAGAAGGAGAAAGAGTTTAAAAGAGGTGAGCAGGGACAATTGGCACATTTTGTGTGCCACAGTTCTGAGGAGGCACCAGTTTGAGTAGAGGGAGAGAGAGTTTAAAAGAAGTGACTGGGGGAGTCAGCACTCTGAGTGCCACAGTTCCCAAGAGGACATTAGATTGTGCATAATTAGGTACTTGACAAGGACCAATAAAAAGGAAGTTAGTTTCAAGTGGAGTAGCTCACTGTGGGAATGGAGCTTTGAGGAGTTGGAGTGGAGAGCAGTAGTGATACCAGGCAGGACACTAGAAAGCTTCTCTTGAGGGATTTGGGAAGGCAGGGAGACCTCCGGTGTCCCTGAAAACTACACCTGCAAGATATACATCCTGCTGCAGCTTCTAACAATCCATGATAAGGAGCTGGAGCTAAAACTGGATGAACTCTGAATCATTCAGGAGACTGATGGGGTTGATAGACAGGATATTGTTATACCCAAAGTGCAGGACATCAGAATGTAGTTTTATGCAAAGTGCAGGACACAGGTGACCATCAGGAGGGAGAAAGGGATAGGCAACTTGTGCAGAGTACCCTGTGCCTGTTCCCCTCAACAACAGGATTTGGATACTGTAGTGGGGGTGGTGGGAATGGCCTTGCAGAGGAAAGCCACAATGGCCAGGTCTCTAACACTGAGCCTGGCTCTGTGGCTCAAAAGGGAAGGGGGAGAAGATGCGAGCTGTAGTGACAGGGCATTTGTTGGTTAGAGGAATAGAAAAGAAGTTCTGTGGACAAGAACAAGATTCCCTGATGGTTTATGTTCTGAGTGCCAGGATCAGGGACATCTCAGATTAATCCACAGCATTCTTAAGTGGGAGGGTGAGCAGCCAGAGGTCGCAGTACCAATGACATGGGTAGGAGGGATAATGAGGTCCTGTTAAGTGAGTTCTGGGAGTTAGGTACTAAGTTAAAGGACAGGATGTCCAGGGTGGTGATCTGAGGATTGCTACCAATGCCATGTGCTAGTGAGGCCAGAAAAAGGAAGATCATAGAGGCCTACATACAAAGTCAGGAACCAAAAGATTCAGCATGGTGGGATGAATGTTGTGAACTGCATAAATTTCAATGCAAAGAGTATTGTAGGAAAGACAGATGAGCTTAGGGCACGGATCAGCGCGTGGCATTGTAACATTGTAGCCATTAGTGAGACTTGATTGCAGGAGGGGCAGGACTGGCATCTCAATGTTCTGGGGTTCTGTTTTAGATGCAACTAGACAATGGGGTGACCCGTTGGGGCACCCTTTGAGAGAAGGGTATTGCAGTCTGACGTGACCAGAATGAACATTAAATTTTCCTGAATGCTATTGATATCGCTTTGCTTTGGAAACTGAAGTAGTAAACTTCAGTTTACTAAAGAAGAACGAGGCGTAGCGAAGCAAATATGGCTCCTCCTTGTTTAACAAAGGACACTTTTGATGGCATCATGTGGTTTATCTGCCACCCTCGTGCCTCTTGTTGTCATTCTGGAGACGTGCAGTCCTTTCATCCCCCATCTCTTCATCACTTCTGCTGTTTGTTCTTCTTCAAACATGGCAGAAGATCGTGGGAGAAGATGGTGGCGCGACACAGCGCGCGCAGCCTCTCCGCTGATGAATATCTGTTATCTGTCACGTGGGAGGCCGTGCACAATTCTGATTTGATGGAGGCAGACGTGAGAGCACGGAGGAACATCTGGTGAATAATTCTGAAATGCCTGTTTCGCTGCCGCCGCTACTGTATGATCCAAAATCTCCGGAGGGGAAGGCCCCGAATCCTCGGCTTTCCCTGTTGCTTGGCGGCCGGAGCTGGGGTCGAAGTGCTCGGCAGAGATGGTGCTCTGTGCTCAATGTCGGAGACTCGAAGTTTTCGGACGGACTCAGAGTCGGACTGTGGTCGGATGCTTCCAGGATACTGCATCGGCAAGTTTGCGGCAGTGGAAGCTTATGGCAGGGAGAGTTTCTCCCTTCTACCATCTGTGTGAGATATTGGGGCTATCAGGACTTTGAGACTTTTTATACCGTGCCCATGGTCTGCTCTTATCAAGATATGGTATTGCTTTGCACTGTTGTAACTATATGTCATAATTATGTGGTTTTTGTCAGTTTTAATCTTGGTCTGTCTTGTGTTTCTGTGATATCATACTGGAAGAACATTGTATCATTTTTTAATGCATGCATTTCTAAATGACAACGAATGAGAACTGAGTATCCTCAATCTAATCTCTGATCCTGGAGACATGCACTTCTCAGCTCCTTTGTCTCTTCCTCTCTCCTCCTTCTGTGCCTGTTTTTGTCATTCTGGAGACGTGTGGCCCTTTCATCCCCCATCTCTTCAGCTGTTTGTTGTTTGTCTCTGATCCTGGAGACATGCATTCCTCTCCTCCTCGGTCTCTTCTTGTATCATCTTTTTCTGTCCTGGCTCTTTGATCCTGGAGTTGTGCGGCCCTGGCCTCATTCGATTCTTGTTCTCTCCCTCTCCATGCCGCTTCCCAATGATGTTTGGCGTCATCTCTTGACCATAATGTCCCCCTTCCCTTTCCATGCGGCATAATTAGGTTGACCATTTTTTTTACCCTAATGCTGGATAGAAGATACGAAGCAGTAACACCAAAAGATGCTGATTATTCTTGATGATGTGGTTGGCGCTCTCCTAAATGGATGTGATATAATCACCGCTGTCCTTTGACTGCAGCAAAGGGTTTTATGGGTGTCTCGAAGTATGTCATTACAATAAGATTTAATTATCTCTTATTGATGGGTGGCAGTTAGATCTATCCCAATCCTACACATGCTAATGGTAATAGCAGAATGTGACCCCTTGAAATAGAGCTGCCCTGCCCTTTTGCTCCGGTAGGTGTCACTGCTGAGGCTGGCCGTGTGCATGTGTTGGACTGTGGCGTCCCGATTTCCATGATGGCCAACCATGTCTTGGGTGAAAGCCAGCCTGTTGATTTTTGGCAAATGAACAATTTTATATGAATATATAATCCTGAACTTTGCCTGCATTCTGTAAGTTAGCACATTTTAATTCAATTTAGCCAAAAAAGTGCCACTGTAATGCACCGTTTGCGCTAATTGGAGGTCACAAGCAGACACACAGACAGACAGAGCATGAGAGTTTTAGTAGTATATAGATAGAGTGGGAGAGGTTAAAGGGGAAAGGGTGGCATTACTAGTCAGAGTAAATGTCATGGCAGTGCTCAGTCAGGACAGACTGGAGAGCTTGCCTAGTGAGGATCTAGGCATAGAACATAAGAAATAGGAGCAGGAGTAGGCCACCTGGCCCATCAAGCCTGCTCCACCATTCAATAAGATCACAGCTGATCTGTCTGTAAACTCAGCTCCATCTACCTACCTTTTCCCCCATAACCCTCAATTCCCCTACTATGTAAAAATCTATCTATCTGTATCTTAAATACATTTAGTGAAGAAGCCTCAACTATTGCCCTGGGCAGAGAATTCCACAGACTCACCACTCTCTGGGAAAAACTTTCTCCTCAGCTCTGTCCTAAATCTTCTCCCCTGAATCTTGAGGCAATGTCCTCTAGTTCTAGTCTCACCTACCAATGGAAACAACTTTCCTACTTCTATCTTATCTATCCCTTTCAAAATTTTGTATGTTTCTATAAGATCACCTCTCATTCTTCTCAATTCCAGAGAGTACAATCCCAGGTGACTCAATCTCTCCTCATAGGTTAACCCCTTCATCTCTGGAATCATCCTGGTGAACCTTCTCTACACTGCCTCCAAAGTCAGTACATCCTTCCTCAAGTATGGAGACCAGAACTGCACACAGTACTCCAGGTGCGGCCTCACCAGTACCCTGTATAGTTGCAGCATGACCTCCCTGCTCTTGAATTCAATCCCTCCAGCAATGAAGGCCAACATTCCGTTTGCCTTCTTAATATTGTGTTGTACCTGCAAGCCAACTTTTTGTGATTCGTGAACAAGCACTCCCAAGTCCCTCTGTACAACCACATGCTGCTATCTTTCACCATTTAAATAATAATCTGCTCTTCTAGTCTTCCTTCTAAAGTGGATGATCTCGCATTTACCAACGTTGTATTCCATCTGCCAGACCTTGGCCCCTTCACTTAACCTATCTATATCCCTCTGCAGACTCTCCATCTCCTCTGTACAATTTGGTTTTCCACTCAGTTTAGTGTCATCAGCAAGTTTTGCTATGCTACACTCAGACCACTCTTCCAAATCATCAATGTAAATGGTAAACAGCTGTGGGCCCAGCACCGACCCCTGCGGTACCCCACTCACCACTGACTGCCAACTGGAGAAACACCCATTTATACCAACTCTCTGCCTTCTATTGGTTAACCAATCCACTATCCATGCCAATACACTTCCTCCAACTCCATGCATCCATATCTTATTTATAAGTCTCTTGTGCGGCACCTTATCGAACGCCTTCTGGAAATCCAAGTATACGACATCCACCTGTTCCCCTCTATCTACTGTACTCATTATGTCCTCAAAGAACTCCAGTAAGTTTGTCAAACAGGACCTGCCCTTTCTGAATCCATGCTGCGTCTTTCTAATGGAACCACTCCTTTCTAAATGTTTCGCTATTTCTTCCTTAATAACAGCTTCAAGCATTTTCCCAACTACAGATGTTAAGCTAACTGGCCTATAGTTGCCTGTCTTTTGCCTACATCAGTTTTTAAAAAGTGGCATGACATTTGCTGTCTTCCAGTCTGCCAGAACCTGTCCAGAGTCGAGAGTGTTTCGATAAATGATTACCAACGAGTCTACTATAACCTCCGCCAATTCCCTCAGCACCCCGGGGATGCATCTCATCAGGACCAGGGGACTTATCTACCTTCAGGTCCTCTAGTTTGCTCATCAGTATCTCTTTAGTGACAATGATTTTATTAAGGTCCTCACCTCCCATTTCGTCCATAACATCATTCTTTGGCATATTAGACGTGTCCTCCACTGTGAAGACTGACACAAAATAGTCATACAATGCCTCAGCCATTTCCTTATCACCCAATATCAATTTCCCCTTCTTGTCTTCCAAAGGACCTATGTTGACTTAAGCCACACTCTTCCACCTTATATATTTATAAAAACTTTTGCTATCTTTTTCTATTTTGTGCTAATCTACTTTCATATTCTATCTTCCCTTTCCTTATTTCTTGTTTAGTTGTTCTTTGTTGCTTTTTAAAGTTTTCCCAATCCTCCAGTCTCCCACTACTCTTTGCGACTTTGTACACGAGCTTTTAATTTGATACTATTTTTTATTTCCTTAGTTATCTAAGACTGGCTTCCCCCACACTTAACTGTCCTTACTTTCTTGGCTGGAATATACTTTTTTTGAGCACTGTGAAAAGTCTCTGAATGTATTCCACTGTTCCTCAACTGTCTTACAGCCTGTGCTCCCAATCCACATTAGCCAACTCCTCCCTCATCCTGTTGTAGTTTCCCTTGTTCAAGGATAATACACTAGTTTTAGATCTAACTATTTCATCCTCCATCTGTAGGCAAAATTCAATCATACTTTGATCATTCTTTCCAAGAGGATCACTGACTACAAGATCGTTAATCTTACCTGTCTCATTGCACAGGACTAGATCTAAGACAACATTTTCCCTTGTAGGTTCACTAAATGCTGCTCAAGAAAGCCAACACAAATGCATTCTATGAAGTCCTCCTCAAAACTTCCTTGACCAACCTGATTCACCCAATCTATGTGGAAGTTAAAATCCCCATGACAACTGCTGTTCCGTTCTTACAAGCCTCAGTTATATCTTAGTGAATCGCCTCTGCCACTGCAATATTTTTAATAGGTGGCCTTACGACAACTCCCATTAGTGATTTTTTCCCTTTATTATTCTAATCTCTACCTAGATGGACTCAACATTCTGCTCTGTAGATCTTATATTGTCTCTCACAATCACCCTGACCTCATCCTTAATTAAGAGTGCCACCCCACCTCCTTTGCCTTCCTGCCTATCTTTCCATATTACCTGATACTCCTGGATATTTAATTCCCAGTTATCTCCACCTTGCAGCCAGGTTTCTGTAATGGCCACTAAGTCATATGCCTTGGTACTGATCTGTGCCACAAGTTCCCTAACCTTGTTTCTAATACTACGGGCATTTAGATAAAGTGCCCTTATACTCATTGTCCTTTTAGAATCTAGTGACCTATGCGATTTTTTGCTTTTTACTTTTATGCACTCTCCTCTTATTTTTTTTCTTCACTGGCTCTAGCTTTGGTCTCTGCATCACTTTGCTCTTCTTTTCTGTGTGGGTTCCCATCCCCCCTGCCATATTAGTTTAAAACCTCCCCAACAGCACTAGCAAACAAGAAATAAGAACTAAGAAATAAGAAAGGTATGACCACATTAATGGGGTTATATTTAAAGACCACCCAGCAGTCCATGGGATTTAGAGGAGTCAATTTTTCCAAGAGGCACCAGATTGTTGCAAGAAACATAAGGTTGTGATGGTTGGTGATTTTAATATTCTACATATTGACTGGGACTCCCATACTGTACAAAGGCTGGATGGGAAAGAGCTTGCCAAATGTCATCAGGAAAGTTTCCTTAACCAATTTATAGAAGTCCCATCTAGAGAGTGAGATACTAGATCTCCTATTAGGGAATGAGACAGGGTAGGTGACTGAAGTTTGTGTAGGGGAACACTTTGCATCTAGTGATCATAATGCCATTACTTTCAAGACAATTATGGAAAAGGATAGATCTGGTTATTGGTTTAAGATTTTAAATTTGAGGAAGGCCAATTTTGATGGTGTCACAAAGGATGTGGCAAGTATGGATTCAGATGGTCGTTTTCTGACAAAGATGAACTTGGTAAGTGGGAGGCCTTCAAAATTGAAGTTTTGAGTGTACAAAGTTTGTATGTGCCTGTCAGAATAAAAGGTAAAGGTAACAGGTGAAGGAAATCTTGGTTTTGAAGGGATATTGAGGCCCTGGTTAAGAAAAAAAAAAGGAGGTACTTAGCAGGTATAGGCAGGTAGGAACAAATGGGATACTTAGAGTACTAAAATGCAAGAGAACACTTAAGAATGAAATCAAGAAAGTGAAAAGAAGGACTGAGGTTGCTGTAGCAGATTAAGTGAAGGAGAATCCTAAGGGCTTCTACAGATAAGTTCAGAAAGTATCTGTAGATCTGAAGAAATACATCAACTACATGGGCTCTACACAGATTACTGAGGAGGAGGTGTTTGCTGTCTTGAGGAAAATTAGCATAGGTAAATAACCAGGGCCTAACAAGGTAAGGCTGACATCGGTAATGAGAAAGTTATTGGAAGATATTCTAAGGGACTAGATATACAAGTATTTGGATAGATATGGAGTAATTAGGGGCAGTCAACATGGTTTTGTGTGTGATAAGTCATGCCCAACCAATCTTCTAGAATGTTTCGAGCATGTTACCAGGAAAGTTTATAGAGGCAAAGCAGAGGATGTTGTCTACATAAACATTAGCAAGGCCTTGGACAAGGTCCTGAAAAGGAGGTTGGTTAAGAATGTTCAGTCACTTGGCCTTCAGAGTGAAGTAGTAAATTGGATTAAACATTGGCTCTGCAGAAGAAGCCAGAGAGTGGTTGTAGAAGGTTGCCCCTCAGATTGGAGGCTTGTGAACAGTGGTGCCACAGGGAGTGGTGCTGGGTCACTGTTTTTTGTCATCTATCTCGATGACCTGGACGACAATATGGTAAACTGGATCAGCAAATTTGCGGAATTAAAATTAGGGGTGTAGTAGACAGGGAGGAAAAGCTTGCAGCAGAAACTGGACCAGCTAGGAAAAAAGGCTCAAAAACTGCAGATGGAATTTAATACTGACAAATGTGAGGTGTTGCACTTTGGGAGGACCAGCCAGGGGAGGTCTTAAACAGTGCATGGTAGGGCACTGAGGAGAGGGGTCGAGGTATACAGAGATCCATAACTCCTTGAAATTGGCATTACAGGTAGCTAGGGTTGTAAGGAAAGCTTTCGACACACTAGTCGTCACAAATCAGTCTATCGAGTACAGAAGTTCAGATGTTATGTTGAAATTGTATAGGACATTGTTGAGGTCTCATTTGGAGCACTGTGTCCAACCATGGTCACCTACCTACAGGAAAGATGTCAATAAGATTGAAAGAGTACAAAGAAAATTTACAGGGATGTTGCTGAGGACCTAAGTTGTAGAGAAAGGTTGAATGGGATAGGAATTTATTCCCTAGAACATAGAATATTAAGGGGATATTTGATAGAGTTATCCAAAAATATGAGGAACATAAATAGGGTAGATGCAAACAGGCTTTTTCTGCTGAGGTTGGATGAAAACACAAGGTCATGGGTTAAGAGTGAAAAGTAAAATGTTTAAGAGGAACATGAGGGGGAACTTCTTCACTCAAAGAAAGGTGAGAGTTTGGAAGAAACTGCCAGCACAAGTGGTAGATGTGGGGTCGATTTCAACATTTAAGAGAAATTTGGATAGGTACCTGGATGGGAGGCATAAGGAGGGTTACATTCTGGTGCAGGTTGATGGGATTAGACAGACTAATGGCATGGCACAGACTAAATGTTTCTGTGCTGAAATGTTCTATGACTATGACTCTTCAAAAAAAAAAATCTCTGGCTGCATTTTGGTGTAATGTGCTTTAGAAATTGCATGGCTTCAATAATACATTTCTAAAATCGAAACCACACACATAAATGAAGGCAGACCCTTTTGGGTAACAGAAGACCACCTGGGAGAAACCTCTTGAACCACTGCACTGTGGGTTCTTCTGGCAAGCTGGGATTTGCTTGGAACTCTTAGTAAATTAATGGAAAAGCTATTGTAAGCAAAGATGAATGGGAACGAGGAAAGAAATATGGAAACAAAGCTTTTCCAAATAACAAAGGAAGCACTGGTAGTCAGTGGGAAATATTTGGACAGAATGTATATGATGTGGTAAATATTTTATTTAAAATGTCACTGTCTAGACAATATAATGGAGTAATTCTGAATAAAACAATTCAATGAATCAAAGTGAATATACTCCAGCATAATTTTTACATAGTTATTTGCAAGAACTTTGTGTCACCAGCATTGATTGCCCATAACTAATCACCCTCATGATAGCGGCTAAAGAAATTTGGCATGTCCCCTTTGACAATTTTTACCAATGCAGATAGGAAACATCCTATCTGGATGCCCCATGTCTTGGAATAGCAACTGCTTGGCCTGTGACTGCAAGAAACTGCTGAGAGTTGTGGACACATTTCAGCACATCACAGAAACCAGCCTCCCCTCCATGGATGCTGGGTTCACTTCTCGCTGCCTCATTAAAGCAGCCAACATCAAAATTCCATACACCTAGGATTTTCTCTTTTCTTCTGTCCTGCTGGGCAAAAAGATACAAAAGCCTGAAAGCCCTTAACACTAAACTCAAGGATGCCTTCTGTCCTGTTATAAGATTATTGAACAGTTTTACACTATGATAAAAAGGACTTTTGATCTTATGATCAAATATTTTATTATCTACCTGCACTACACTTTATTTGTACCTGTAACACTATTGTTTTACCTGGTACTACGTCAATGCACTGTTATAATAAATTGATCTATATTAACGGGATGAAAGACAAGTTTCTTATTGCACCTTGGTACACATAAACCAACATACTACCACATTACTATTTACTAGGGAGCTGCTTCCTTAAACTAACACAGTCCTGGTGTGGGTATTCCCAAAATGTTGTCGACAAAGAATTCTTGGATTTGGACACAGTGGAGTGAATTATCAATTCCAAATCTATTAACCTTCCTTTTCTCCAAACGTATAGAAAACTCTTGTAGACAGTGATAATCCTGAGAACCTTAATAACCCACTCATTACCAATTAACCAAACAGTGGATAAACTGCCTTTATGTAGAGTAACATATGGACTATCCAAGGGAATTATTATACTCTTCCACTGCAATACTCAAAGAACTTCCACTTTACCAGGTTTATCCTGCTGAAGTCCTACGGAGGCACACCGAGAGGTCCTCAAAATAAGCAATAAAGCTTTGAGATTCAGCTGTAATCTATTTCACAACAAAATTAGACACGAGAGACTGCAGATGCTGGAAATCTTGTGCATCAATCCTCTTGAAGAGCCTTGGCCCAAACCATCAACTCTTTCTTTCCCTCCATAGATGCAGCCCGACATGCCAAATTTCCTTATCATTTTGGGTGTGTTGGTCACAGTAAGATTTGCTGTTTTCGATTTTTCGGTCTTTTACTTCAACTTTGGTTGCAGGTGTATTCTGTTTCTCTGGGGGTTCAGTGAAGTTACAGCAGAAAGTTGGAACTGTTCATGCATGAGGTGAACTCATCTTTTCATCAGTGTGGTTTGGTTTCTCCAGACTAGATCTTGAGGTCATTAAGAAAATAAAACCATGAGATATAGGAGCAGAATTAGGCCATTGAGTCCATTTAGTCCAAATGAAACTTTGTTTCATTTTTACTGTGTACTGTACCAGCAGTTATGGTTGAAATGACAAATAAAAGTGACTTGACTTGACTCGATTCTATCATGGCTGATTTATAATCCCTCTTAAACCCATTCTCCTGCCCTTTGCCCATAACCTATGACACCCTGATCAATCAAGGACCTTTCAACCTCCATTTTAAATATAGCTGATGACTTGGTCTGCATAGCTATCTATGGCAATGATTCACCAGCATCTGACTAAAGAAATTTCTCCTCAACTCTGTTTGAAATGGATGTTCATCAATTCTAAGACTGTGCCTATGGTCCTAGATTTCCCCACAATAGGAAACATCTTCTCCACATCCACTCTACCTAACCGTTTCAATATTCAATAGATTTCATTAAGATCTTCTCCAGTGAGTACAGGCCCAGAGCTGTCAAGTACTCCTCATTTGTAAATCCTTTCAATCCTGGAATCATTCTTGTGAACATCCTCTGGATGCTCTTCAATGCCAGCACATCTTTTCTTAGGTAGAGTTCCAAACTGCTCATACTCCAAATGTGGAGTCTCTGACCAATGCCTTATAAAGCCTCAGCATCACATCTTTGCTCTTGTATTGTAGTCATCTCAAAATGAATGCTAACCTTGCATTTGCCTTCCTTACCACCAACTCAACCTGCAATTTAACCTTTAGGGAATCCTGCGTGAGGATTCCCAAGTCCATTTGCACCTTTGATTTTTGAATTTTCTCTCCATTTAGAAAGTATCTCCTGCTTTTTATTCCTTCTGCAAAAGTGCATGACCACGCCCCTCCATGCACTATATTCCATCTGTCACTTCTTTGCCCATTCCCCTAATCTGTCTAAATCCTTCTGTAGACACTCTCAATGCTACCTTCCCATTCGCCTATCTTTGTACCATCTACAAACTTGGCCATAATACCATCAACTCCTTCATCCAAATCATCAACATATAATGTGAAAAGCAGTCCCAACACAGATCCTTGTGTCATTCCACTAGTCATCAGCAGCCAACCAGAAAAAGCCACTTTATTCTCACTCTTTGCCTTCTGCCAGTCAGCCAATCTTCAATCTATGCTAGCATCTTTCCTGTAATACAGTGGGCACTTATCTTGTTAAGCAGCCTCATGTGCAGCAACTTGTCAAAGACCTTCTGAAAACCTAAGTAAAAAAAAACATTCACTGACTCTTTTGTCTATCCTGCCAGTTATTTCATCCAAGTCCCCAGAAACCTCATCCCCATAAGGTTAACTGGCCTATAATTTTGTTTCTTCTGCCTCCCTCCTTTCTCAGAGAGTGGAATGACATCTCAACTTTCCAGTCCACAGAAACCATTCTGGAATCTGTTGATTTTTCACTGCTAATGCCTCAACAATCTCTTCAGTTACCTCTTTCACAAGCCTTGGTGTAGTCCATCTGGTCCTAGAGACTGATGTATCTTTAGATTTTTCAGCTTCCTTAGCACCTTCTCCTTAGTAATGGCAATGACACTCACTTGTTTCCCCAACACTATTGCATTTATGGCATTCTGTTAGTGTCTTCCACAGTGAAGACAGCTGCAAAATATTTATTAAGTTTGTTTGCCATTTCTTTCAGCCTCATTTTCCAGTGACCTGATATCCACTCTCACATCTCATTTACAGTTTTGCTTCATCTTTTACATTACTGGCTAACTTACTTTCATATTTCATCTTTTCTCTCTTTTTGGCTTTTTTAGTTGCCTTCTGTTGGTTTTTAAAAGCTTTCCAATCCTCTACCTACCCACAAATTTTTGCTCTATTATATGCCCTCTATTTTACTTTTATGTAGCCTTTGACTTCCCTTGTCAGTCACAGTTGTCTTATCCTCCCTTTAGAATACTTCATCTTTGGGATGCATCTTTCCTGCACCTCCAAATTTCCCGCAGAAACACCAGCCTATGCTGTTCTACCAGTATCCCTGCTAGTGTCCTCTTCTAGTTAATGCTGGCCAGCTCCTCTCTCATGCCTCTGTAATTCCCTTTATTCCACTGTATATATCTTCTCCCTCTCAAACTGCATGGTGAATTCTATCATATTATGATCACTATTGCCTAAGGGTTCCTTTACCTTAAGCTCCCTAATCAAATCTTGGTCAATATAACATCCAATCCAGAACTGCTATTCCCCTAGTGGGCTTTTCCACAAGCTGCTCAAAAAGTCATCTCATTGGGAATTCTACAAATTCCCTCTTGGAATCCTGATTTTCCCGACCTTACTGCATTTTGATATTTCCCATGAGTATCATAACTGCCATTTTTACATGTCTTTTCTACCTTCCATTGTAATTTGTAGCCCACATCCTGCCCACTGTTCAGAGGCCTGTATATAACTCCCATCAAGATCTTTTTACCCTTGCAGTTTCTTAACTCTGCCTACAAGGATTCTACATCTTCTGATCCTACAGTATATCACCTCTTTCTAAGGATGTGATTTCATTTTTACCAACAGAGCCACACCCACCCCCCTTGCCTACCTGCATGTCCTTTCGATACAATGTGTATCCTTGGATGTTAAGCTCCCGACTATGATATTCTTACAGCCATGACTCTACCTGACATACTGTACCTCTAACAGTACTACAGAATTATCTAACATATTCTGTATACTGTATTTGTTTAGTGTAACAGTTTCAGTCCTGTATTCCTCACCCTTTTTTTTATTTTGGCCCCCTGTTACACTTTGACTCATCCCATTGATTGTACTTTTGTTCTGTCATCTGCTTGTCCTTCCTTCCACTCACTACACACTGCACCTACTTGTATAGCAACTGCCCCATCGTGAGACTTATCAGTCTGGTTCCCAACCTCCTGCCAAATTAGTTTAAACCCTCCTATTCTTGCCCTCACTGGCATGTGCGTCAGGCACCAGTCCAGAGATTACTACGCTGGAGGTCCTGCTTTTCAGCTTTCTTCCTAACTCCCTACATTCTCTCTTCAGGACCTCCTCCTTTTTGCTACCTATGTCGTTAGTGCCAATATGTACCGCAGCTTCTGCCTGTTCACCTCCCCCTTTAGAATGCTGTGGACCTGATCCGAGACATCCCTGACCCTGGCTCCTGGGAGGCCACATACCATCCAGGTGTCTCTTTCACTTTCACAGAATTCTGCTTTCTGCTCCTCTAATTATGGAATTGCCTATCACTACTGCACTCCTCTTTCCCCCTTTCTCTTTCTGAGCCACAGAGCCAGAATCAGTGCTAGGGACCTGGTCACTGAGGCTTCCACCTGGTAGGACCGCTCCCTAACAGTATCCAAGCAGTATACTTATTATTGAAGAGAAAGTCCACAGGAGTACTCTGCACTGCTGCCCATTTCCGTTCCCTCTCCTGACAGTCACCCAGATACCTAACTGCTACAACTTAGGGGTGACTACCTCCCTGTAGCTCCTGTCTATCACCTCCTTGTTTTCCCGTTATGAGCCGAAGGTCATCCAGCTGCAGCTCCAACTCCTTATCATGGTCTCTAAGAAGCTCATACTTCATACAGATGTAGTTATCAGGGAGACTGGAGGTCTCCTAGAGTTCCCACATCTCACACAAAGAACATACTACCACCTCTGGACCCGTTTTCAGTGCACTTGCCATGTACTAACAGAAATAAAAACTTCCTAGAAACTTACCGTCTACTGCCTAAGCCTTACTTGCTTAAGCCTGTTGATCCAAAACTGACCACTTTAACACAGGCCCACTCCAGTAATGTCTGCTCTGCTTATACCTCACTTCTTCTTATTACCCCCCGTGCTAATTGCAGCCCACCCTAAAAAGCCAAAAGCACCCAATCTGTTTTTAATTGTCACACTGTCACCACGAGATAACCCCTCATGCTGATTGCAGCCTGCCAAAGAGCCAGAAACATCTGAGCCCTTCTTAAACCTCATGCTGTTTCACTAATGAATAACCTTCCGATCAGATTGCAGAAGTAAAGTACAGGTCAACTTTCTGTCAGTGCTGTTCGTAGTTATTCCATGGCCTTTGGTTTAGATTCTAGCATACAATCTGTTTTTTTTTAAATTCCTAGAACCACAATAGCACAAAGAAAAGCCATTTGGTTCATTAAGTGTGTGTTAGTTCCCAGTAGAAAGATCCTCTCAGTCTCTTTTCTTTATTCTTTATACTAGACTCTGCAAACTATTTTTTCGATAAGTTCTGTACTCTCCCTTTTGAAAACTTATGAGCATATTGAACAAAGATACAGATCAGGAGCAGCAGTGGACTACCCCAATCTTCAAGCTTCTTCCATCATTTCACAAGATCATTGTTAACCTAATTGTAACCTCACCTCTGCATTCCTTCTCTTTTTGGAGCAACCTTTCACCCTCTTGGTTATCAAGTACACATCTACCTCTGCCTTAAAAATATTCAAAGATTCTGCTCTCACTTCCATTTGAAGAAGCGCTCTAAAGTCTCCTGACACAGAGGGAATATTTTGCTTCAGTGGATTTTTTTTCTTACATCACAAGATGGTGGCAGGCACGATTGTTGCGGCCTCTCCCGCTCCAAACAATGGCGAAATTTCTTGTCCTGTTCACCTTTTCTATGATTGAGAAACACTGTGGATCAGAAAGAACAATAAAATCTGCAAGTCTACCTTGCTAGAGAGCAAGAGAATGAAGATGCTGTGCAGTTACAGTCTAATACGAGGAGCAGGTCCTCACTCTGTGGCATAGTCTACTATAGTTACTCGGGGAAACATACGCTGAAAACAGTGCGTGAGCACACAGAAACACGGTAAACATGCTGGCATTCAAGTGAGAATTAAAGCAGATCCCTGCAGGCTCACCTTCCCAACGATTCTACTCCCTAACGTCCAATCACCAGAAAATAAGATAGATTACCTGGGTTTGCTTTTGAACCAGCAGGAAATGAGGGACATATGGTTATATGGTGCACACTCATATTGATAGAAGCATGGCTCCAAGACTCAGCCACCCAGCTAGAATGCCTAATCCCCTTTCAAATGGACAGAAATGCTGCAACCTCTGGTAAGACCTGCAGATGAGGTCGGTGTATCTATGTCAGTAAGAACTGGTGTGTGATTGCTTTGGTAGTAACACACACTGTTCACCAGAAATAAAGTTTTTAATTGTGAAGTGCAAGCTCTCCTACTTACCGAGGGATTTCACTGCCTTTGTGATTGTTGCTGTTTACATCACCCCTGGGCCAGAGCACGAAACCACTCACCCCAATGGCTTCTTCATTATTGCTGGGGACTTCAATCATGCCAACTTAAAAAATAGTCCTGATAAAGTTCTACCAGTTTATCAAATTTGAAACCAGAGGAGAGAATATATTAGACCTGGTCTATACCAAAGTTTGTGCAGCCTACAAGGCTGTCCCTGCACTCAGAATACATATCCATTTTGGTAATCCCTGCATACAGACCACAGGTTAAATGAGTCAGCCCAGTTTACACTGCAGGACTGTTTCAAAAGCATGCACTGGAGCATATTCAGTCCTATGATCATCACGTCCATGTTGATGAATATGCAGGATCGATGACTGCCTACGTAGGAAAATGCATTGAGGACATTACTGTGATTAAACACTACACTGCTAGGACAAGCCAGAAACCACTGCTGACTGCCAAGGTTCGTGCACTGCTCAGGGACTGGGACACTGCTTCAGAATGGGGAATAAGATGACCTTAACAGCCCTCTCTATAAATGGATCTTAGACTTCTTGATGGAAAGACCTCAGTCAGGCCAAGATGGCAGCGACATCTCAAGCTACATCACGCGGAGCACTGGTGCCCACTGGGGCTGTGTGCTCACTGCTGTTCAGGCTGCTGACTCACGACTGCTTTGCCAGATCCAGCTCAGATCACATCATCGTTAGCTGATGATACAACCATGGTTGGCCTCATCAACAACAATGATGAGTTGGCATACAGAGAGTAGGTAGAGAGGCTTGTCAAATGGTGTGAGAACAATAACCTGAGTCTCAACCTGTACATGACAAAAGAGATGATTGTGGACTTCAGGAAGGTGCAGGTCAACCACTCTGACGCTGCTGTAGAGAGAGTGAAGAGCACAAATTTCCTTGGTGTGCACATAATGAATGACCTAACCTGAACCCACAACATCTTCTCATTAGTGTCATACGGGGGTGCTGGGAAGTGGACCCAAATGCAAGACACAGACACTGAAGTACAAAGAACAGAACTAGGTTAGTCAAGAAAGCAAGGGAAGTGGGGAAGAAAGGATGCTGGACATGACACAGGCCCTGGGCAAGACAAGGATACAGGGCCTGGGCTTGGACTTGACTAGGATAGCAGAACCAGGACATGGAACTTGGAACTAGGAGCCTGAGCTTGGACTCCAAGCAAGAGACTAGACAAGGACCCAGAAGCTGGGACCTGACTCAGGCTCGGACTCCAGAACTAGGTGAGGACAAGACATGGCTCCAGGATGAGGAGTAGCAACAGGACTGGACATGAAACCCCTGGACAGGACAAGGGAACCCCAGCACCAGGCTGGGCAAGGCACATGGACAAGACGAGAACATAAAGCCATAACTTGGACAGGACAAGGTTCTTGCATCGTGGCTAGAAATGGATGAGACCCTGGATTCTTGACTTGTTCGAGGGAGAGACAGGAATGCAGAGCCTTGGTCAAGGGAGAGACAGGAACACAGGGACAGGGAACACAGAGCTGAGACTCCTCCTTGGGAACAGGACATGGGGCCAGGACTCATGCACAGTACACAGAATATGACAAGACAGTTCCCAACACAAGGTGGCAGCAGACAGCCAGATCTACTAGTAAAGGCATGGACACAGACAGCTCCCAACACTAGGTAGCAGCAAATAGCCAGACCTACCTAGTGAAGGTGTGGACACAGAGACAGTTCAAAACAACAATAGACAGTTCCTTATCTTGCTCCAGTGATAGAACTTGACAGCAGTGCAGGCAAAGGTTGCAGGCGAGGCTCCAGGCCAGGCAAAGCTCCAGACACAGGTTGCAGGGGCATGGCAAGACTTCAGGAGGAAGGGACAGAGAAGGGATTCAGAGTGCTAAGACAGGAACAATCCAGCAGCCAGAGGCTGAACCCTGAAGGTTTTTATGAAGCCAGCCCAAATGAGAATCAGCTGCTTCAACAGAAACTGGGAAAAACTGGAAAACCTGGAATAAGGAACATGGACCGGACCGTGAACCAGGACCCGGAATGCAGATTTCACGGCCCGGACCATGACAATTAGTCAAGAAGGAACAGCAACATCTTCACTTTCTCAGGAGATTTGGCCATACATGGCTCCCCACCCCACAAGAGTCATAGAGAAGTACATCACAGAAACAGGTCTTTTGGCCCATCTAAGTCCATGCTGGAAACCATTTAAAATGCCTATTCCAACAACCTGCGCCAGGACCATAGCCCTCCAAATCCCTGCTATCCACGTGCCTATACGAACTTCTCTTAAATGTTGAAATTGAGCTCGCATGAACCACTTCTGTTGGCAGCTCATTCCACACTCTCATGACATTCTAACAACTTTCTACAGGAGCACCATCAAGAGAGTCCTGCCTAGCTGCATTGTCATGTGGTATGGAAGCTGCAAAGTATTGGACTGCAAGACCTCACAGAGGAAAGTTAAAACTGCTGAGGGGACCACAAAGACTACCCTTATTTGTGACATTTACCAGGAGTGTTGGATACAAAGGACCTGAAATGTTGTTGAGGATCCCTAACACCCAGCCCACAATCTGT
Source organism: Mobula birostris (assembly GCF_030028105.1). Taxonomy (NCBI): domain Eukaryota; kingdom Metazoa; phylum Chordata; class Chondrichthyes; order Myliobatiformes; family Myliobatidae; genus Mobula; species Mobula birostris. Next base: position 158,496,198 of record NC_092373.1, read on the forward strand.
TTGACCTACTACTGTCAGGAAGGACAATGTTTCAGGTCCTTTAAATTTATACTCTTGGTCTTTGAACCTCTTGTTTCCCTATAATAGATCCATTCTGAACTTGTACATCTTCTTTAAGTAATTCTTTTGAGAAGATACCTGAATCAGGAAGCACTTTGGGATTTTTAAGATTTGAAACTCAAGTTAGCACAAAAAATTATAGTTGTTCTCCTTGCATGAAGGGAGGGACATCATGGGGAGCACTGTGGCCACACCAATGATCAATTTTGGAATATTGTAAAATACTGTGGCATTCAGGATGTTATTTAAGGGTAGAAATACACGTAGAATAAACATTGGTACCAATGACAGACGTAGGAAAAGGGAGGAGGTCCTGAAGAGAGAATTCAGGGAGTTAGGTAGGAAGCTGAAAGGCAGGACCTTTAGGGTAGTAATCTCAGGATTGCTGCCTGTGCCACATGCTAGCAAGTGCAAGAATAGCATGATCAAGTGTATTAATGTGTTGCTGAGAGACTAGGTAGGGGGCAGGGCTTAAGGTTCCTGGATCATTGGGGCCTCTTCTGGGGGAAGTATGATCTGTACAAAAAGGACAGGTTACACCTGAACCCAAAGGGGTCCAATATCCTAGCAGGCACATTTAATAGAGCTGTTAAGGAGGGTTTAAACTAATTTGGCAGGGGGATGGGAACCGGAATGATAGGGTTGAGTAAGGGAAAAACAGAAATAAATCAGAAATAGCATGCTACAGAGATTATAGAAAGAACAGGCAGGAGATGAGGCTTAATCACAGCATGAGTTACAGGGAAATAGAGGTGTGGTGCAGTTAAAACAGAAAGCAACAAATACAGTACTGGACTGAGAAGGATGTATTTGAATGCACGCAGCATAAGGAATAAAATGAACGATCTTGAAATTCAGCTACAGATTGGCAAATACGACGTTGTGGCCATCTCTGAAACTTGGCTAAGGAATGGCTGCCATAGGGAGCTGAACGTCCAAGGATATATGGTGTATCAGAGAGACAGGTTAGTAGGCAGAGGGGGTGGTGTGGCTCTGTGTATAAGAAAAAATATTATAGCATTAGAAAGAGATGACAGGATTGGAAGGTGTAGAGTCTCTATGGGTTAAGTTTAGAAATGGCAAGGGTAAAAGGACCCTAATGGCAGTTGTATACAGGCCTCCAAACAGCAGCTGGGATGTAGATTACAAATTACAGCAGGAGATAGAAAAGACGTGTCAGAAAGGCAATATCATAATAATTGTTGGAGATTTTAACATGAAAGTGGATTGGGAAAACCAAGTCAGTACTGGACCTCAAGAGAGAGAATTTGTAGAATGTCTAAGGGATGGCTTTTTAGGACAGCTTGTTGTTGAGCCCACTAGAGGATCGGTGCTGGATTGGGTGTTATGCAATGATCCGCAGGTGATAAGAGAGCTTAAGGTTAAGGAACCCTTTGGGAACAGTGATCATAATATGATTGAGTTCACATTGAAATTTGAGAGGGAGAAAATAAAATCCAATGTGTTGGTATTTCAGTGGAATTAAGGAAATTAGAATGGTATGGGAGGGGAACAGGCCGAAGTTGGCTGGAAAGGGTAATTTGCAGGAAGGACAGCAGAGCAGCAATGGCTGGAGTTTCTATGAAAGATGAGGGAAGTGCAAGGCAGATATATTCCAAATAAGAAGAAATTTTCAAAGGGAACAAGGACACTACCATGGCTAACAAGTGAAGTCAGAGCCAAAGTAAAAACAAAAGAGAGGGCATACAAGGAAGCCAGAGCTAGTGGGAAGATAGAGGATCGGGAAGCTTTTAAAAACTTGCAGAAGGAAACTAAGAAGTTCATTAGGAAGGAAAAGGTGAATTATAAAAGGAAGCTGGTGACTAATATCAAAGAAGATACTAAAAGCTTTTTTAAGTATATAACGTGTAAAAGAGACTCGAGAGTAGATATAGGACCAATAGAAAATAACATTGGAGATATTATAATGAGAGATGCAGAGATTGCAGAGGAACTGAATGCATATTTTGCATCAGTCTTCACAGTGGAAGATGTCTGCAGTATACCGGACATTCGAGAGTGTCTGAAGAGTGACGTTTGTGCAGTGAAAATTGTGACTGAGAAGGTGCTTAGGAAGCTTAATGGTCTGAGGGTGGATAAATCTCCTGGACCTGATAGAATATACCCTTGTGTTCTGAAGGAAGTAGCTGGAGAGATTGTGAAGGCATTAACGATGACCTTTCAAGAATTGATAGATTCTGGCATTGCACCGGATGACTGGAAAATTGCAAATGTTACTCCGCTATTTAAGAAGGGTTGGAGGCAGCAGAAAGGAAACTATAGACCTGTTAGCCTGACACCAGTGGTTTGGAAGTTGTTGGAATTGATTGTTAGGGATGAGACTATGGAGTACCGGGAGGCACATGACAAGGTAGGCCAAAGCCAGCCTATCTTTCTGAAAGGAAAATCCTGCCTGATAAACCTACTGCAAATCTTTGAGGAAATTGCAAGCAGGTTAGGCAAAGGAGATGCAGTAGATGTGGTGTACATGGATTTTCAGAAAGGTGTCGCACAGGAGGCTGCTTAGCAAGATAAGAGCCCATGGAATTACAGGGAATTTACCAGCGTGGGTGGAACATTGGCTGGTCAGCAGAAAACAAAGAGTGTGAATAAATGGATCCTATTCTGGCTGACTGCCATTCACCAGTGGAGTTCCACAGGGGTTGGTGTTGGGACCACTGCTTTTTACAATATATGTCAATGATTTGGACTATGGTATTAATGGATTTGTGGCTAAATTTGCCGATGATACAAAGATAGGTGGAGGAGCGGGTAGTGTTGAGGAAACAGAGAGCCTGCAGAGAGACTTAAATAGTTTAGGGAAATGGGCAAAGAAGCGGCAAATGAAAAATAATATTGGAAAGTGTATGGTCATGCACTTTGGTGGAAGAAATAAATGGGCAGATTATTATTTAGATGGGGAGAGAATTCAAATTGCAGAGGTGCAAAGGGACTTGGGAGTCCTTGTGCAAGATACCCCAAAGGTTAACCTCCAGGTTGAATCGGTTGTGTAGAAGGCGAATGCAATATTGGCATTCATTTCTGGAGGTATAGAATATAAGAGCAGGGATGTGATGTTGAGACTCTATAAGGCACTCGTGAGACCACACTTGGAGTATTGTGTGCAGTTTTGGGCTCCTTATCTTAGAAAGAATATACTGACATTGGAGAGGGTTCAGAGAAGATTGACGAGAATGATTCCAGGAATGAAAGCGTTACCGTATGAGCAACGTGTGGCAGCTCTTGGGCTTTATTCCGTGAGGTTCAGGAGAATGAGGGGGGGATCTTATAGAAACATTCCAAATGTTAAAAGGCCTGAGCAGATTCAATATGGCAAGGTTATTTCCCATGGTAGGGGATTCTAGGACAAGCAAACATGACTTCAGGATTGAAGGATATCCAGTTAGAATTGAAATGCAATGAAATTACTTTAGTCAGAGGGTGGTAAATCTGTGGAATTTTTTGCCACGAGTGGCTGTGGAGGCCAAGTCATTGGGTGTATTCAGGGCAGAGATAGATAGGTTCTTGATTAGCCAGGGCATCAAAGGGTATGAGGTGAAGGCAGGGGAGTGGGGAAAACTGGAAGAATTGGATCAGCCATGATTGAATGGCAGAGCAGACTCAATGAGCCAAATGGCCTACTTCTGCTCCTATATCTTATGGTCTTATGGTCTAGAAAGAATGTGGCACCATTCATGAACAACCTAAAAGCAAGATACGATCTGAAACAAACATTGCTAATTATTATTTGCCAGGGAGGACCCATCATGGACTATTTTAATGTGCTGGCACAAAAAGCATTTCTGCAGTTATAACAAAATACTTGTAAATAAAACAGGAGACATCAGCTGAGGCTCAACATAGGTTATGTTCTCTGTTGCTGTTCAAGAGTTGCTGATTTCCTCTGCAGAAGCAGTAGGAAGAGGTTAAAAAAATCTTCCTTGGGATGTTTAGAAAAGTCAATTTTCTTGCTGATTAACTATTAAGCAAGGGATAAAGGCATTTTCTGTGTTGTGCAAAACGGATGATAGTATATCGGCACACTGTCACACACACTTAATCTTATTTTCTTCTTGGATGACTTTTATCCCAGCAATTCTTGACCTTCGTCTATTTTGTCAGGGCAAAAGCAGCCTCCTGGAGAGATGCCAGAATGAGATGAGACTCTGGCTGGAAAAAGCCTGCTGGATCACATTTCTGATAGCAAGTGTTTCTGGCCAACTGACTTTAAGATGAACAGGAATGGCAATCATTCACAGAAAAAAATTATAACCAATATACAGCGACACAGCTCAGCAATTCAATAACTGTTAGTAACTGAACCTCAGGAAATCTAGACTTTCTAAGATGAAAACTTGACAGTGGAAAGACAAGCAGTTAAAATCTCCCACAGAGCCCACCTAAATACATCCCATGCTCAACTTGTATTTCAGTCCTTTTCCTAAGCAGGTGAGAGAGAAAGAAACTGTTTGGGCCTATGTTTTAAATAATACATATTATGGTCAGTTTTATTCATCTGTAGCTGCTAGAATGAGGAAACTTTTGACAGTGACTAGAGACTCCAAGTGGGAAACCCTTTAGCCACCTGCAATATCTTTGTGGGTGTCCATGGAAGAAAGGCAACACCAGGACACAGAAAGGTAGTTTGGATTCCTCTTTGCCGAAAGCTTTCTCAGATGTGACTGCTTTCTCTCCAGATTCTACTCCCTAACGTCCTTCAGCACCCAGGAAAGGAGGCTTTTGTTTTATTTTTTGCTGTCAGTTTCTATCCAGTTTGGGTGCCATAAATGACTTGGCCTGCACAGATCAAGCCTGAGAATTAAAATTTGCTTAGTATCACACCAGCAGTCTCACACTGCCGTGGCTGAGTCAGATGGCCACCCTATATATATATATATGTTTGATGAGTTAAAATTGGACCCTGAGAGACAAGTTGCAGAAGGAACAGGTAGCAGAAAGGGGTACAGTGGATATTCTTTGGGTACAGTGGTAATAAACTGTTGGAAATTTTGACTGGGTGTTCAAACTTGGACCTAATTGCTAAATGATTTGTTTTAAACATGACTGAAGTTAAAGTAGACTTGAAGTGGACATTTCAGCACACACCTACCAAAAAGAATTTTGCTGGGAGTGTATACATTACTTCCACACATCTATTTCAATGGAATATGTTGAATACATTGAGTATTTCATAATTAGATCAAGGGAGGAGGGATCTGAGGCACAGAGTGCCTGATGGGAGAGTGCAGAGGGTGTTGTAAACCTTAAAGAATGGAGGGAGCCCAGATGGTATTAATCTGCCAGGTCTCAATTTTTCCTTCCTTCCTATTACCAAATCACACTGTTCCCCAGAAGATCCTCATGGACTAGTATCCTGATGTCCTCCATAATATCTCCAATCAGTTACCACAGGTCTTTAGACAATTTTTTGAGTATATCTAAGATGAAGCTTCCTGCAGCATGTGTATAGTAAAAGCTGTATATGGCTTTAGCTAGCTCTGGAAATCCTCAGTAATTACTTTTGCTCACCTGGTTGTTGTTAAGAAAGGCTGCTAGATGAATTGCCAACTACCAAAATGCCCTGTTGACTCTTTATTGAGCACTCACAGACAACTTAAATACTGAGCAGTCATTTCACTATTCTCGGTATTATTTCTAGCACATGCTAAATCTTTTTAAATAAGGTGGCAAACTGTGTTGGAATTAGGTTAAACTGGCAGTGCAGCTCAGAGCCTCAGCTTGTCCTCCTCAGTATCTTTTTAGCATTACTGTCCTGCAAAAATTGTTCCCTCAGACAATGTAATAGATTGTGGCCTTTATTGCCTCAGAAAGATTCTTACTAAGGGAGCTTTCCAGTCGTTATACTATGTGCCCAAAGGAAGAGATTGCTGGGGCCATGATAGAGATATTTGTACCTTCGAAAGCCACAGACGAGTTGCCAGAAAACTTGAGGATAGTTGATGTTTTTTCCTTTATTTAAGAAGGGTAGCAGGGATAAACCAGATCCTTAATCTCAAATGCCAAGTCATGATCTTTTTTTGCCTTCCTAATGCCCTGTTTAAGTACTGTCACATCTTTTATATTCCTCTGAGGACTTACTTGATTGTAGTTCCCTACCTGTTACATGCTTACTTTTTTTCCTGACAAAACATTCGAAAATAGCACTTGTCATTTAACCATGCTGTCTTTTCCTTTCACCCTTCCAGAACATGCCATGCCTGAACTCTCCTAACTCTTTTTAAAAAGTATCCCACTTTTGTCAGATGTTGTGAGATTTCCTGGTGGTGGCTGTTAGAGTAACAGCAATTTGCCGTTGCTCCAACTTTAGTTATCTTACTATTTCCAACCTGTCTTGAAACTTCTTTTTTAAGTGTGACCTTCTTTCATTATGGCCGGAAGGAGTGCCAGAGGTACTAAAAAGGATGATTTTCCTGCCTCTTTGGATTCTATTATGGATTTGCTGCAAAGTCGTACATGAAAAGCCTCTGAGAAGTTTCAACAATTCAGCACTGAATTTAAACAAATAGATGGTTAGTTGGACTCCATCCAACAAACTCTTAATGAACATGATAAATGTATTAAAGATAATGAGGAAAATTTGTTGGCTCTGGAAACAGAAGTGGATGAATTGCAGAAGCTTCGTGAAAAGCAATCGCAGTCCAACAAAAAGTAGTCGAAGTCCAACGAAAAGTTAAGACAGAAGTTTATCGACCTAGAAAATAGTAGAAGGAACAATCTATGGGTTCTGGGTCTCGAAGAATTAATCGAAGGTAACCATCCTATGGAGTTTTTTGCAAACTTTCTGCAAGAATTATTTCCAGAGATTTTGACATCTGTGCCTATGATCGATCGAGTTCTCAGATCTCCTGCGTTTAGTCCTCCTAACGCTCAGAGACCAAGACCAGTAAAAATCTGTTTTCAGGAATTTAAAACAAAGGAACTCTTAGTTCGCGAATCTCGTCGAAGAGGCATGATTGACTATAATCGTCGCAAGATTAGAATTGTTGAAGATTATTCGCCTGAGGTTATTCAGGAACATGTTAAATTCAAAGAAGTTATGTCCAAGCTTTTTAATATGGGTTTCAAGCCTTCCCTTCACTACCTAGCCCGACTCAGAATCACACTTAAAAATGGTTCTTCTGAATGATTCCGCTTGACTGTTGAAGATCAGAAGTTTTTAAAATCCGAAGGCTAACTGTTTAGTTTCTCCTTACATGAAAGCACAAGATTAAATGAGAAACTTTTAATACGCAAATCCTTTCGAAGGGGTATGATTGGTTATAAGGTGGAATATTAAAATTCTTGAAAATTATTCGCTTGAGGTTATGCAGGAATGTTCTAAGTTTAAAGAAGCTCTGTTGGAATTTTTTTTATCAAGGGTTTAAACCCATCCCTTGGCTACCCAGTTTGACTGAGAATCTCATTAAAGATGGATCTTTTGAATGGTTTTGTTTGAATGCCGAAGCACAAAGATTTTTTAAAATTTGAAGGCTAATTGCTTAGTCTGTTTTTCCATGAAGATATAAGATTAATGTTCAATGTCTATCTGTATGAATAATGGTATCTTTTACTTTTGGTAAACCTTTGTAACTAATCTCCTTTTGTATTTTTAATACTGTATTTTTGATATACGAGAATTGAATCTCTTGTTTGGGTATTGTTTAGTCTAGGTTGGAATATAAGTAACCTTGAAACTAATTGGAGCAATCGCCAGGTTTTTGGGGGGTGGGGGCGTGGTTGTCTGTAGTTTGTAGATGCCGACTTTCTATTGGTCAGTTTTCTTTATTTGGGAGGTGGGCGGGGTTATGTTTTTTTTCCCAGAAGCTGTTTTCGAATTTTTAGCCAACTTGTTTCTTGGTTACTATTTCTCAAGGTTTATGGCTTGGTGTTTAACTCACATTTTAACCCTTCCTTTAAATAATATTAAAAATGGACCAAACTATTAATATACTCAGTTTTAACGTGAAAGGGTTAAAACACCCTGTAAAACATCATAAGATTCTTGCTTATATTGAGAAATTTAAGGTCCCTATTATTTTTTTTGCAAGAAACTCACATACACAAATGTGATAATTTACGTTTTTTTAGCCATTGGAATGGTTGTTGTTTTCACTCTTCTTTTCAGGCCAAACCTAGAGGAGTTTCGATCCTTTTAGATAATACACTTTCCTTTGTCCAACATAAAGTAATGTCTGATACTAATGGACGTATTGTTATAGTTTCAGGAAAACTAGAAAATAAACTAATAGTATTTGCCTATGTGTATGCCCTAAATATAGATGACCCAAGATTCTTTGAACGCTTTTTTTTATTTTAAACCAGATCTGAATCTTTATTCTTTTGTGATAGGAGGAGATTTTAACTCTTGGCTAGACCCAGTTTTAGACCGATCATTTCTGAACCAGTGTCTCTTAATAAATCAGCTTTGTTTACTCAATCCTTTTTATTGAAGTGTGGTATAGGTGATGTTTGGCATTTTTTATATCCTTTAGATAGGGAGCATTTGTTTTTTCCCATGTTCATCACACATATTCCAGGATTGATGTTTTTTTATCGATAGTCAAATGATTTCATCAGTTCGTTCCTGTGAATATAAAGAGATTGCTGGTTCAGATCATGCTCCTATATTTTTATCTTTAAAACTCCCTGGTCTTCTTCAAACCAACAAATTTTGGCGTTTTAATACAACTTTGTTATCTGATAAGGAATTTTTAAAATTTCTAGAGAAGTATATTATTTTGTTATTTGAAGAGAATAAAAAGAAAGAGACTTGTAATCTTATTGTATGGGATACATTCAAGGCCTATATTAGAGGACAAATTATTTCTTATACTGTGAATGTCAAGAATAAAGCTAATAAAGAAAGAATTGAATTAGCCAATCAATTAAAACAATTAGCTCAAAAATATGCTATAGCTCGAGACCCTGTTTTATATAAAAGACGTGTTGAAGTTAAAACTAAATATGATCTTCTGTTAACATATCTAATTGAAACTCAACTTCTTAAAGATAAAACTCAATTTTATATTCACGGAGATAAATCAGGCAAAGTATTGGCCAACCAGTTAAAAACTTCTGTAGTTAAATGACAAATTAAAGAAATTTGCAAAACTGATGGTGATGGGACAACCAATTCCTCTGAAATTAATGATACCTTTAGAGAATTTTATTATAAACTTTATAGTTCTGATTCCCCTAAAGATAATAATGTAATGAATAATTTTCTCGATCAGTTAAATGTCCCTGCACTTTCTGCAGATAATTGCAGACAGATGGATCAACCTATTTCTTATGAGGAAATCATCAAGACTATACGTTCATTACACTCGGGGAAGACCCCGGGTCCAGATGGATTTTCTGGAGAATTTTATAAGGCTTTTTCTTCATTAATTATACCACAGTTACACTTAGTCTTTTTAGATTCTTTCAAATTGGGTGGTTTGCCTCCATCTTTTTATGATGCTTCTATTTCGCTCATCCTAAAAAAGAACAAGGATCTAACTGAATGTTCTTCATATCGGCCAATTTCATTTCTTAATGTAGATACCAAAATTCTTTCTGAAGTTCTGGCTCGCAGGATTGAAAATATCTTACTTTCTATTATTTCTGATGATCAGACTGGATTTCTCAAAAACCGACATTCCCATTTTAATTTTTTATGCCGTGTATTAAATGTTATTTACTCTCCTTCTCAGGAGATAGCAGAATGTGTGATATCCTTAGATGCTGAGAAGGCCTTCGATCGGGTTGAATGGAATTATTTATTTAAAACTTTAGAAAAATTTAGTTTTGGACCAGATTTCATTCAATGGATTAAATTACTTTATCTATCTCCTTCTGCTTGGGTTCTTACTAACTTTCAAAATTCCAAACCATTTAACCTTCACTGCGGAACTAGACAAGGCTGTCTGTTGAGTACTTTGCTTTTTGATCTAGCTTTAGAACCCCTTGCCATTGCTTTTTGAGAATCTAATGATATCTGTGGTATTTTAAGGAGAGGTATCACCCACAAAATCTCGCTTTACGCTGATGGTATATTGTTTTTTTTCTCTAATGTTGACACCTCGTTACCTTGTGGACTTCTTTTACTCTCCCGTTTCAGCCAGTTTTCAGGATATAAGTTGAATCTACATAAGAGTGAATTATTTCCTTTAAATAATTTGGTATCAATTAACACTAATCTCCCTTTTAAAATTGTAAGGAATCAATTTCCTTATTTGGGTGTAACAATCACTAAGAGTTACAAACACTTGTTTAAAGAAAACTTTCTTACTTTATTGAACCATGTAAAAAAGATATTATTAAATTGGTCACCTCTTTCAATATCGTTGATTGGACAAATCAGTTCTATTAAAATGAATATTCTACCTAAATTTGTATATCTTTTGCAGGCTTTACCGGTTTTTATTCCTAAATTCTTTTCTGGCTCTCTTGAATCTATTCTATCCTCCAATATATGGAAAAATAAACGTCCTCGTTTAAATAAAGTTCATCTTCAAAAATCTAAAAAGTCTGGAGGTTTAGCCTTACCTAATTTTAGGTTTTATTATTGGGTTGTTAATATACGATATCTTACAATAGACAATAGACAATAGGTGCAGTAGTAGGCCATTCGGCCCTTCGAGCCAACACCGCCATTCACTGTGATCATGGCTGATCATCCACAATCAGTACCCGGTTCCTGCCTTATCCCCATAACATTTGATTCTGCTATCTTTAAGGGCTCTATCCATCTCTTTCTTGAAAACATCCAGAGACTTCGCCTCCACTGCCTTCTGGGGCAGAGCATTCCACATATCCACCACACTCTGGATGAAAAAGTTTTTCCTCAACTCTGTTCTAAATGGCCTTCCCCTTATTCTTAAACTGTGGCCTCTGGTTCTGGACTCACCCATCAGCAGGAACATGCTTCCTGCCTCCAGCGTGTCCAATCCCTTAATTATCTTATACATTTCAATCAGGTTCCCTCTCATTCTTCTAAATTCCAGTGTATACAAGCCCAGTCGCTCCAATCTTTCAACATATGACAGTCCCGCCATCCTGGGAATTAACCTTGTGAACCTACGCTGCACTCCCCAATAGTAAGAATGTCCTTCCTCAACTTTATCAAAGGCTTTCTGAAAGTCCAGGTACACTACATCCACTGGCTCTCCCTTGTCCATTTTCATAGTTACATCCTCAAAAAATTCCAGAAGATTAGTCAAGCACGATTTCCCCTTCGTAAATTCATGCTGACTCAGACCTATTCTGTTACTGCCATCCAAATGTGTTACGTTTCGGCTATATTATGTTAATCATGTAGACTGTCCGGTATGAGTTTCTTTAGAAGCTAATTCTGTTAATAGATTTCTTATTATTTCTCTTCTTGGACCCTCACTTCCTTTATTTGTAAGTAAACTAACTGATAATTTAATAGTTAAACATATTCTGAGGATCTGGATGCAATTTAGAAAACATTTTGGTTTATTGAGATTTTCCCTTTCTAGTCCCATTTATCCTAATATTTTTTAAATCCTCCATGACTGATTTAGTCTTTAAAGAATGGGACAGGTTGGGTATTAAATGTTTTTGGGAACTGTTTGTTGGAAGAAATCTTTCTTCATTTGAACAATTGTCAGCTAAATATAGCCTACCCAAAACTCACTTTTTTTTAGATATATACAAATCAGAGATTTTCTAAGATCTCAATTATTCACATATCCTATAAGCTCAGATAAGAACTTACTAGATACAATTTTTAATTTGACACCTTTTTATAATGGTTCAATATCTAACATTTATGGTATGTTACTGAAGACAAGGAATGTTCCTTTGGACAAAATTAAAAATCTCTGGGAACAAGATTTACAGGCATCAATATCTGAGGAAGCTTGGAATGAAATTTTCAAACTGGTTAATACTTCATCACTATGTGCTCACAATTGAGAGTCCATATGACTAAAGATAAGCTATCTCGTTTTTATTCGGATATATCTCCCCACTGTGACAGATGCAATAACAGAGAAGCTTCATTAATTCATATATTTTGGACTTGTCCATGTCTTGAAAAATATTGGAAGCAAGTTTTTCAAACTTTTTCTTTACTTTTCAAAGTCAATTTTAAACCTAATCCTCTGACAGCCCAATTCGGTATTGTATCAGGACAAGATATCAAGTTGAAGACATCAGATTTACAAATTTTGGCCTTTAGCTCTCTTATAGCTAGGAGGGTGCTTTTGTCTAAATGGAAAGATGTTTCTCCTCCTACTCATGCTCAATGGTTATGCGACGTTATATCATGCCTAGATTCAGAGAAGATTTGTTGTTCAATTTCTGAATCTCGTCAAGACTATCGAACATTGTGGGGACCCTTTCTGAATTATTTTCAAAACATTCAAAACCCTCAATTCGTTGTTTAAATTTAGATGTTGGCTATTATTAATTTTTATTATATGAGAAGGTATTTTACCTTTTTTTCTCCTTAATAAACAGCTTCGGTCTTGGTAGAGGTTAGACTCATTTTTTGTAATAAATTAGTATATTTCAATATAACTTTGACAAACTACATGAATATGGGGTAATGAGATTGTTATTATGAATAGATATAATGCAATTGGTAGTTGTTTTTTTCGACCTTTATATATACTTTCTTGTACTCTGTATTCTTCTATGTAGAAACTAAAAAAAAATTGAAAGAGATGTTGTTTTCCATGCAAACATCTACTCCCAGCCTACTTTCACCAGCTCTATCAAAATCAGCACCCCAACCTCCTACCCCCTCGATTAGGACTCACTCTTAACGTCAGCAAAATGAAGGAGATAGTAAGTGACTTCAGGAATGGGGCAGAGGTGCTGAGATGCAGACAGTTGAGAGCTTCAAGTTTCCCGCTGTAAGTATCACCAACAATTTGTCCTGGTCCAGCAGAGTAAATGTCACAACCAAGAAAGTGAACTAAAACCTCTACTTCCTCAGAGGACTAAAGAAATTCAGCATGTAATTCTTACCACTGAGGACATTTCCTATCAGTGAGTACAATGAAGGGTTGCCACAAGAAAGTAGCATCCATCATCAAGGACACCCACTATCCAGGCCATGCCCTCTTGTCCCTATTACCATCGGGCAGGAGGTATGAAACCTTAGGTCCCATACCATCAGGTTCAGGAGCAGTTATTACCCTGTAACCATCAGCCTCTTGAACTCGTGTGGATAACTTCATTCACCACTTCTCGGAGCTGATTCTATGACCTACAGTCTCACTTTCAAGGACTCTTTATAACTCAAGTTCTCAATATTATTTTAATTTGCACATTTTGTCTTTGTTGCACATTCGTTGTTTGTCAGTGTCTGCCTGCTTATGAATAGTTTTTCATAAAATTCTTTTGTATTTCTTTTTCCTATAAATGCAAGAAGATAAATCTGAAGGTAGAATATGGTAACATATCTGTATGTTGATAATAAATTTACTTTGAACTTTGAACAAAATTTTCAGTAAAGAATGCACCTGATTTGGATTGCTATGGTAACTGTTCTGTCCAAGACCACAACAAATTCCAGAGTTGTGAATACAGCCCAGTACATCATGCAAACTAGACTCCCTTCCATTGGTTCTGTCTACGCTTCCAGCTACTTCAGGAAAGTTTCCAAAGTAATCTAAGACCCCTTCCATATCAGTTATTCTTTTATCTCCTGTATCCCTTTGAGCAGAAGATACAGAAACTTCTGAGCACATACTACCAGACTCATTGATAGCTTGTATCAATTAAGAGGGACAGGAGAAGATGACCAAGAGCAAAACACAGATGAGAATTCAGAAAGTGGTTGCTGGAGCATCAGCCTGGACACTTTTTCCAATAAGTATGAGCTTCTTGCAACCCATGAAGATGAAAGCAGACTGTATGAGGGATGAAGAAAATGACCTCAGCACCATGAAAGCTTGGTTTCAAGAGGGTTGTTGTTTTGATTGGAAGTCTGTGACCATTGGTGTTACGCAGGGATCAGCACTGGGACATCTGCTATTTGTAATATATATTAGCTACGTTCTTCTCAGTTGCATTTGTGAACTCCAAAGGCTGTGTTTTTTGTCCAGTGCCAGGGTTAAGGACATATTTATGAGGCAGAAGGGAACTTAGAGTAATAGGAGAAAGAATAGTGAATTAATAACATAGATAGGACAGAGATAGAGAGTATGCGGAGTGAATCTGAGCAGTGGTCGTCCAAGTAACAAACAGAAATATGAAGGTGTTACTTTCTGGATTACATGCAAATCCCATCCAAATTGGGATAGATCAAAGGATTGATAGGTGTTCAATTCATGATTCACTAGTAACAATACTTGAGAAAGACCGCTATGCTTTTATTTTAATTGCGCTGGTACCTTATACAATTTGCCTTGAAAAATCAAGTAACTGAGAATATGGGGTTGCAGGAAAGGCTTTAAGCTGAGTAGCTGGAGGTGAAAATGGGTAAAAGTGGGATGGTTGGGAGGAGAGAAGTTTTTAAAGTTAAACAAATAGGACAAAGTAAAACTGCAGGATAGCATGATAGATAATCATAACCTGAATCTGTCAGGAAGGGACAGAGCAGGTAAATGTAAGTGTATGCTTCTGTCGGGCCGGTTGGTGGTGTTGTGGCATCAACACTGAACTTAAAGGCAAATGGTTCTGAGTTGAAGTCCAGCCAGGTCCTAGCCTGGGCAGCAGCAGTATCTGTGTGGAGGAAGGACCTAGCAATCTACTTCCGTATCTTCCCATGAAAACCCTATGGACCCTATGGACCATGAGGTCGCGGAGAGTTGAACTCGACTAAACAACTGAACAACAACAAATGCTTCTGACAGAGGTGAATGACAAAAAGGGGAAAATTCAAGTTTCTGTGCTTAAATATTTGTAACAAGGGTAATAAGGGACTTCAACTGTGATATGAATTGGATAAATCAAATTACAGATAATAGTATGGAAGGTGAATTTATGAAATGTATAGAGATAGTTTTCCATATCCTTTTAGTAAGGGTGATCATAATATCATGGAATGTTATATACAGAATAAAAACAATTTAATTCAGTCATAAACCTGTGCTTAAATTTAAATAAAGTTATCAGCAAGGGCATAAGACATATACTCAGTGGCTACTTTATTAGATACACCCACACAGATGCTCATTAAGGCAAATATCTAATCTGCCAATTATGTTGCAGCAACTCAATGCATAAAAACATGCAGACATGGTCAAGAGATCAAGTTGTTTTCCAAACAAAACATCAGAATGGGGAAGAAATGCAATCTAAGTGACTTTGACCGTGGAATGATTTTGGTGCCAGATGCAGTGATTTGAGATCTCAACAGTAATGAGACGAAAAACAAAAGAAAATCCAATGAGCTGCAGTTCTGTGGACAGAAAAGCCTTGTTAATGAGAGTGATTACAGGAGAATGGCCAAACTGGTTCAAGCTTAACAAGAAGGCAAAAGCAACTCATAACATGGTGATTAAGGGGTGACTCTTTGCTTGCAGCTCAGATACGAATCATCAAATATTCCTGTTCAGAGCTACTACAGATGGAATCCACAGTCACAGTCATGGGTACTTCAGTAGGCAACATCGTTTTAAGATGTTTAAAAAATTGATGGATGCCCAACAGCAGATTCAGTTTGTGAGTACAATTCCCCTTTAAGAAAACAGAAGTTTGGAATGATTGAAAGCCTACAGATACAATTGAAACACAGATGCTATAAAACCCTACTCCTGACTATCCTACTAGTGAATATACAGTGTCTGAAAATTAAATTGAAGGCCTCAGAGCAAGATTGCCGTAGCAGAGGGACATCGGGGACTGCTGTGTACATTGTTTCATGGAAACATGGCTATACCAGCCATTTTGGACACAGCGCTGCAGCTTGATGGCTTCACTATTCTCCACAAAGACAGCACAGCTTTCGGATGACTCAGAGTCGGACTGTGGTCGGGCATGGCAGGGAGTGTTTTCTTCCTTCTCCCGTCTGTGTGAGATGTGGGATATTTGAGAGACTTTGAACTTTCTTACTGTACCATGGCCTGTTCTTCATCAAGTTATGGTATTGTTGCACTGTTGTACCTATATGTTATAATTATGTGGTTTTCGTCAGTTTTTCAGTCTTGGTCTGTCCTGCGTTTTTGTGATATCACACCGGAGGAATATTGTATCATTTCTTAATGCATGCATTACTAAATGACAATAAAAGAGGACTGCGTGTCCTCATAACCTAATCTAATCTACTCATATCACCTATGGAACTAGAGAATCCAAGAGCCAACACTCTTGACTATGGTTATATCACCATCAAAAACACTTACTGTGCCATTCCATGCCCACACTTTGGAAAATCCAATTACCTGGCTGTACTTCTACTCCCAACAGAGACTAAAGAACATAACATTAGTGGTGAGGATCAAGAAGCTGTGGTCAAGAGAGGCAGAAGAGTGCTTACAGGACTGCTTTGAGTCAGTAGACTGGACAATCTTCATGGATTCGTCTTTGAATCTGAATGAACATGCCACATTTGTTACTGACTTCATCAAGACCTGTAAGGATGAGTGTGTGCTTCAGAAACATATTGGACATACCCAAACCAAAAACCATGGATGAACCAAGGATTCGTAGTCTGCTGTGGGCTAGGTCTGTGACACTCTCGACCAGTGATCCAGAATTAGACAAGAAGTCCAGGTATGACCTACGGAAAACAATTTTAAGAGCAAAAAAACAATTCCAGTTGAGGTTAGAGATGGAAGCAGGTGCAAGCCAGTTCTGGCAGGATTTGCTGGCAATTAGCTCTGACAAAGCAAAACTTAATACTATGTGATGCTTCACTCCCAGGTGAACTCAATGCCTTGTATGTACACTTTGAAAAGAAAAGTAAAACTATACCTTTGTTATGAATGCTCGCTGTACAAATTCCTGTTCTGAAAACCTGTGCCAACCAACTTGCAGGAGTGTTCAAGGACATCTTCAATCTCTCACTGCTGGAGTTGGAGGTTCCCATCTGCTTCAAATCCTACCCAAGAAGAGCAAGGGTGAGCTGCCTCAACAACTATCACCCAGTGGCACTCATATTCACTGTGATGGATTGTTTTGAGAGATCGTTCATGGCTAGAGTCAATTCCTGCCTCAGCAGGGACCTGGACGCGCTGCAGTTCGCTTATCACCACAATAGGTCTACAGCGGATACAATCTCACTGGCAGTCCACTTGACCTTGGATCATCTGGACAATAGTAATACCTACATCAGGTTGCTGTTTATTGATTACAGCTCAACGTTCAACACCATCATACCTTCGGTTCTAATCAACATTCCAAAACCTTAGCCTCTGAATCTTGCCCTGCAGCTGGATCCTTGATTTCCTCAGTGGGCAACCACAGTCAGCGTGGATTGCAAATAACAACTCGTCCTCGCTGACAGTTAACAATGGCACACCTCAAAGGTGTGTGCTTAGCCTACTGCTCTACTCTCTCTACACCTACGACTGTGTGGCTCATCACAGCTCAAATGTCATCGATAAATTTGCTAGTGACACAACTATTGTTGACAGAATTTCAGATGGTGATGAGAAGGTGTACAGATCAGTAGGTTGAGAGGTGTCACAACACAACCATGCACTCAGTATCAGTAAGACCAAGGAATTGATTGAGAACTTCAAGAAATGGGTGATAGAGGGAACACACAGCAGTCCCCATCAAAGGATCATCTGTGGAAAGGTGGGCAGTTTCAAGTTCCTGGCTGTCAATGTCTCTGAAGGTCTATCCTCTCCCCAAAGTATTGATGCAATTACGAAGATGGCACAACTGACAGCTGTATCTCCTTATGAGGGAGGAGAAGATGGCTGCGTGACGCAGCACGCGCGGCCGTTTTGAATGTATATCCTGTGTGTTAACTAGAGGGCCGTGCACAATCCGGATTTGATGGAGACAGCCATGAGAAGCACGGAGGAACACCTGGAGAAACTTCTGAAATGCCCGCTTCGCTGCCACTGCTACTGTGCGATCGAGAATCTCCAGAGGGTAAGGCCCCAAATCCTCGGCTTTGCCTATTGCCTGTTGCCGGGGCTGGAGTAGAAGTGCTTGGCACAGATGGTGCTTGGTGCTTGGTGTCGGAGAGCTGGTCGGAGGCTCGGACAGACTCAGAGTCGGACTGTTGTCGGATGCTTCCAGGATGCTGCATCGGCAAGTTTGCAGTGCTGGAGGTTCACTGTCTGTGTGAGATGATGGGATTTTCAAGAAACTTTGAGACTTTTACCGTGCCATGGTCAGTTCTTATCAAATTACAGTATTGCTTTGCACTGTTGTACCTATATGTTATAATTATGTGGTTTTTGCTAGTTTTTAAGTCAGTTTGTCATGAGTTTCTGTGATATCATTCTGGAAAAACGTATCATTTCTTAATGCATGCATTACTAAATGACAATAAAAGAGGACTGCGTGTCCTCATAATCTATTCTAATCTAATCTAACCTAATCTCATTATGATGCAATTACAAAGAAGGCACAACTGCAGCTGTATCTCACCAATGACACTCACAAGTTTCTACAGATGTACCATGAAGAGCATTCTAACTGGTTGCGTCACCATCTGGTATGGAGGGCTCACTGCACTGAATTGGAAAAAGCTGCAGCAAATTGTAAACTCAGTCAGCTCCATCATGGGCACTAGCCTCTGCAGATTCCAGGATACCTTCAACAGTTGATGCTTCAAAAAGGTGATCACCATCACTCAGGACATGCTCCCTTCTCATTGCTACCACCAAGGAAAAGATTCAGGAGCCTTTCACATTTCAGGAAAAGTTTCTACCTCTCCAACATTAGATTGTGAATAGACAGTGAACCCATGAACACTACCTCACTATTATTTTTTCTCTCTTTTTGCATTACTTATTTAATTATATATATAGGGCGTTGGACTAGCGATCTGAAGGTCATGGGTTTGAGCCTCAGCCGAGGCAGCGTGTGTGTCCTTGAGCAAGGCACTTAACCACACAATGCTCCTGTCTACCCAGCTGAGAATGGGTACCAGCAAAAATTCAGGGGGTTAACCTCACGATAGACTGGCGTCCTATCCAGGGGGGAGTCTCGTACTCACAGTTGCTTCACGCCATGGAAATTGGCATAAGCACCGGCCTGATGGACCACAAGACTTGTGACAGACATTAATCTTTTAAATATATATATATAATTTATAATTTTTATTATTATGTATTGCAATGTAGATTGCCTCAAAACAACAAGTTGCACAACATATGCCAGTGATATTAAACCTGATTCTGAGTCTTATTCTGAAATAACCGATCATTACAACAGTAGTGCACAGAATGCACAACACATCGAACCTTGAAGTGGATGGGCTACAGCAGCAGAAGACCACAAACATACACTAAGTGGCAACTTTATTAGTTACAGGAGGCACCTATAAAGTGGCCACTGAGTATAAGTTGGTTATGGCACATTAGGGAATTACATTACAGGATATGGTGGGCATATCAGTAGGAGGGAAGTTAATGGAGAACATTCCTGAAAAAAGGATTTACTTATATTTGGAAAAGTATGGACTTATGTGGAATAGTCAGTGAGGCTTTGAGAATGGGAGGGTATGCCTACAAATGTTTGGGGGGGGGGTCACAAGGATGATTGATGAGAAAAAGGCAGTGGATGTTATCTATATGGATTTTAGTGAAGCATTCGACAAGATCCTTCATGGCAGCCTAATCCAGAAGATTAAGGCACGTGGGATTCATGGAGATGTGGCTGATTACATTCTAAACTGACTTGGTCATAGAAGATAGTAGGTATTGGTGGAAGGTTTTTATTCTGACTGCAAGTCTGTGACCATATGATGTTATGCAGAGATCAGTGCTGGGACTTTTATTAATTGGGATATAAATATATATATATATATATATATATACATAGAAACATAGAAACATAGAAAATAGGTGCCGGAGTAGGCCATTCGGCCCTTCGAGCCTGCACCGCCATTTATTATGATCATGGCTGATCATCCAACTCAGAACACCGCCCCAGCCTTCCCTCCATACCCCCTGACCCCCGTAGCCACAAGGGCCATATCTAACTCCCTCTTAAATATAGCCAATGAACTGGCCTCAACTGTTTCCTGTGGCAGAGAATTCCACAGATTCACCACTCTCTGTGTGAAGAAGTTTTTCCTAATCTCGGTCCTAAAAGGCTTCTCCTCTATCCTCAAACTGTGACCCCTCGTTCTGGACAACCCCAACATCGGGAACAATCTTCCTGCATCTAGCCTGTCCAATCCCTTTAGGATCTTATACGTTTCAATCAGATCCCCCCTCAATCTTCTAAATTCCAACGAGTACAAGCCCAGTTCATCCATTCTTTCTTCATATGAAAGTCCTGCCATCCCAGGAATCAATCTGGTGAACCTTCTCTGTACTCCCTCTATGGCAAGGATGTCTTTCCTCAGATTAGGGGACCAAAACTGCACACAATACTCCAGGTGCGGTCTCACCAAGGCCTTGTACAACTGCAGTAGTACCTCCCTGCTCCTGTACTCAAATCCTCTCGCTATAAATGCCAGCATACCATTCGCCTTTTTCACCGCCTGCTGTACCTGCATGCCCACTTTCAATGACTGGTCTATAATGACACCCAGGTCATGTTTCACCTCCCCTTTTCCTAATCGGCCACCATTCAGATAATAATCTGTTTTCCTATTTTTGCCACCAAAATGGATAACTTCACATTTATCCACATTAAATTGCATCTGCCATGAATTTGCCCACCCACCCAACCTATCCAAGTCACCCTGCATCCTCTTAGCATCCTCCTCACAGCTAACACTGCCACCCAGCTTCGTGTCATCCGCAAACTTGGAGATGCTGCATTTAATTCCCTCATCCAAGTCATTAGTATATATTGTAAACAACTGGGGTCCCAGCACTGAGCCTTGCGGTACCCCACTAGTCACCGCCTGCCATTCTGAAACACACACAAAAACAGAAACAGAAAATTTTCAGAGAAAACAGATTACAAGAAACAGAAAAGAAACAGGAAATTTCTCAGAAATTGTGGAGCACTAAATGTCTAAAGTGAGGTGCTCAAAGATAATAGTGTTCATTTTTTCTAAAAAATCTAATAATGGGAAATTTAATGGTACTGAAAATCAGTAAATTCCCAGGAGCTCAAGACCCACATCTGACTCAGAACCATAATTAGCTTAATTATCATTGATACTTGTCATGAAATCTGTCATTTTTCAGCAGCAGTGCAGCACAGGACATAGAAGATACTAAAAGTTACAAAAACAAAAAGTGCTGAAGATGAATCAAGGGGAATTGTTCATGAGGTTAGAAATCTGATGGTGGATGGAAAAAAGCTGTTTCTAAACTGTTGAGTGTGGGTCTTCAGGTTCCTGTACTTCCTCCCCAATGGTAGTATTGAGAAGATGGCATGTCCTGGATGGTAAAAATTGTTAATTATGGAAGTGTCACTTGAAAATGTTCTCAATGGTAGAGAAGTGCACATGGCAGAAGAGCCTTCTGCAGACTCTTTTGATCCTGCATATTCGACCTCCATAACCAGGCAGCGATGTAACCAGTCAGAATGCTCTCTGCTGTGCATCTGTGGAAAATTGCAAGAGTCTTTGGCAACATACAAAATCCCCTCAAACTCCTAATGAAGTAGAGATGCTGACATGCCGCCTTCATGACTGCATTAATGTGTTGGGCCCAAAATAGACTCTCCAAGATGCTGGCACCCAAGAACTTGAAACTACTCTCCCTTTCCATTGCTGAAAACTCAGTAATGACTGGTGTGTGTTCTTCTGACTTCCCCTTCCTGAAATCATTATGAAAACCTCCTTCTGGAAGAGGCATCTATGAAGATTGTTCATGCACTGGTCATCACATTCTAAAGTCCCATAAATACTAGAACTGAGCTTACTAATTGAAAGGTTGGGGTCTAACCCCAGTAATTAAGAAAGGGTTGGGGGGAGAGAAAAACAACTGGGAACCACAGACCTGTAGGCTTTTTATCGATAGTAGGGAAAAGTCCATAATTTATTGTTAAGGATATGGTAAAAAGGCATTTGTGGAACAATAATAGGGTTGAGAAAGTCATCAAGGGTTTGTGAAGGAGAAATTGTGTTTAACAAACCTGTTGGAATTTTTTGAGGTTGTAACTGGCTGAATAGATAAAGGTGAGGTATTTTATGTTGCTGTGGCAACAGTTGCTCACAATCACAATATTTATTAATTATTTGGATAAATTGATCTGGTGTGATATATAAACTGTTGACGATACACAGTTGGTTACCAGTGTGGGCTGTGAGGAAGAGGGGGAGGAAGTCTGTTCTTAATACTCCGAAAGCTCTAAGTGAATGGGGAATGGGCAAAGGAATGCCAAATGGAATATAATGTAGAAAAATGTAAGAAAGTCCACATTAGTGGAAATAATGGAAAGACATTTTTTTTTAATGGCAAAAATTTGAAAATCTTCAAAGAGTTCTGGGTGTACTTGAACACAAGTCACTGAAATTTACCAGGTACCTTCAGAAGGCAAATGAAAAAGCAAATGATAATACATCAGTATTTATCGGAAGGGAAGCGAGTACAAATGTAGATATCTTCCTACAATTTTGAGCCCTGGTGTTTCTGTTTCCATTACATTGTACTCAGGTTTGGTCTCACTGTCCAAGGAAGAATCGGCACTTAAGGATCCATCAGATTGATTCCTTGTCGTGGGAATGATTGATTTGTTGTATAAAGAGAGATTAAGCAGACTGGGCTTTTATTCTTTTGATTGTAGAATAATGAGATATAATATCATCAGATGCACGTAAACGGTGTTCATTTCCCCATCTGAGGTGTGTAGAACCGGGAGCCACAGGCTCAAAATGAGGATCAGCTGCTCAGTAAGAGAGATCAGAAGAAATCAGAAGGCAACGGAATCTTTGAAATTCACTGCCGAAAGAGGCTGCAGAGGCTGTCACTGAGTATGTTCAAGAAAGCAGTAGGTTTTTAAGTGTTCCAGAAATCAAGTAATATAGTATTTTATTGCAAATTAGCTCTAAAGTTAAAAGATCATTTGTGATGTAATTGAATGGCAAAGCAGATAAAAGGCCAAATAGCCTAGGCCAGCTTTTACTTCTTCAGTTCTCATACCTGATGCCTGTAGAGAAAGGGGCCCTGGTACATTTTGCATTTAATCCCTCAGCTTTATGCTGGGGAAGGCTGGTGAACAAAGTCAAACCCACTTCTTTGAATAGAATTGGTAATATTGTGGGAAAAAGGCAACTATTCTTTTGAATAATTTACTTTATTTATTTTACTCTATTTTAATGTTCTAAATTGTTCTTTAGAGTTTAATGCTTTTCTAAATTGATTTCAATATTTAAGAAAAATACTTTCATTCATTGGAGTAATTTTGTTTTAAAGTATTCCTGACTGTAAGGAGCACTTAAAAGGTGCTTGGTCAAAATCCTTTAATAGCCAAGTAGCTATCAAAAACTGTCAGGGTGTTCTAAGGATGATGCCTCAGAAGGTACCTCATGCGGTTGTACGATTTCATCAGCTTGCTAGTTAGCTCATTCTCTCTACTTGGAGAGAGTAAGTGCGGGCAGCAGAGGTTGTGGCCGGCAAATTCACGCTGTGGCCCAGGCCCAAGACAACCCAGCTCATTAATTTTAATAAGGGTATTTGTCAGAGCAACAGGTGTTTAAGGATTGGGATTTAATGATAGAAAATACAGTGCCTATAAAAATTATTCACCCCCCTTGGAAGTTTTCATGTTTTACTGTTTTACAACATTGAATCACAGTGGATTTAATTTGGCTTTTTTGACACTGATCAACAGAAAATGATTCTCTCATGTCAATGTGAAAACAGATCTCTACAACATGATCTATATTAAACAAAAATATAAAGCACAATATAATTGGTTGCATAAGTATTCACTCCCTTTAATATGACACACCAAATCGTCACTGGTGCAGCCAATTAGTTTTACAAGTCACGTAGTTAGTTCAATGGAGATCATTGTGTACAGTCAAGGTTTTTCAATTGATTGTAGTAAAAATACACCTGTATCTGGAAAGTCCAACTGCTCGTAAGTCAATAACTTGGCAAAAACTACATCATGAAGACAAAAGAACACTCCGAACAACTCTACAAAAAGGTTATTGAAAAGCACAAGTCAGAAGATGGATAAAAGAAAATTTCGAAGTCACTAAATATCCCTTGGAGTATAGTTAAATCAATCATCAAGAAATGGAAAGAATATGGCACAGTTGTAAATCTGGCTAGATATGGCTGTCCTCAAAAACTGAGTGACTGTGCAAGAAGGGGACGAGTGAGGGAGGCGACCAAGAGATCTATGACAGCTCTGGAGGAGTTACAAGCTTCAGTGGCTGAGATGGGAGAGATTGTGCATACAACTGTTGCCCAGGTGTTTCATCTGTCACAGCTTTATGGGAGAGTAGCAAAGAGAAAGCCACCGTTGAAAAAAAAACACACATGAAATCGCAGCTGGAATTTGCCAAGAGGCATGAGGGAGACTCTAAAGTCAGCTAGAAGAAAGTCCTATGGTCTGATGAAAACAAATGTAACTCACGCTTTGGCTAGCGGCTAAATATAGGGGGTGATAGCCCCTGGCAAGGCCACATCTCATTTGGGTGGATGCTGCCGATGTTTTCCCTTTTACAAATCAGTAGCCTGAAATAACAAACAGTACACAATATGCGATTAAACAATTAAGCTTTATAATTCGTACTTTGACTACATGGTTAGTAAAGAAAACAAAAAAAAGAAAAAGGGCCTATTCTTATGAAACAGTCCATTGCGCAATGTTGGAGCTTCCTGATAAACCGATCGTCCACCATCAACCTCCTCAGATCGTCGCTGCCCTTTGGACCCTCGCTCCAAGTCCACCCCGCACGGCGGTCTACCAACTCTCCCCATTCGCGTCTTCTCTCATCTCTCCCCGGCAAAAGACCACAAAATTCTCTCTTCCAGACTCACAAGAAAGAACAACAGCATTCCAAACCCTGTTATTTCTAGTCATAACCCAAACATTGCTGTTACAGAGAAACCATTACATTATCAGTGAAACCTTACAGCGTGTTACACAGCAGTGAAACCCTACAGCATATTACACTATGCCCCCGCCAAATTTAGTCATGTCCTCATGACATTAAAATAATTTGCCAACCTTTCCTGCAAAACACAAAGCCCGATCCAAGTGTAAAAGGCAGTGACATAGCTCCCCAACACAGTAGGGGTCACACTCTGTTCCCCTGGTGCTACGTAGGCCAACCTATCCAGTAGTCTCCTAATTCTCTGAGAGCTTTGCACCCCATCATCTACTGTTTCCGACACTACTGGAGATACTTCCGGCCTCCCCCGATCTATCTCTCGTGCCCACCTGCAACTGGGAGCCCTCTGGCCCGTGATCAAACCCCGCTTCCTCCCTTGCAGAGTCCTGCTGCAACCCAGGCTGCCCACAGAGAGCCCCCCCCCCCACCCCACTTCACCTGTCTCAATGGGAGAATGGCCAGGAGTCTCTTCCTCAATCAATGGGGAGTTAGTGAAAGGCAGCGTATAGCACACAGCCAGATCCTCATCCTCCGAATCAGTATCCCTCTCAGAGGTGGGGAACGGCCTAACCTCGCCTGCTGGGGGCCCGGTAGTCACCCTGCATTTCTGCAGAGTCTTCTTACTAGGTGTAGGCTCCAAGTCGGGCTCTGGGTCTACCTGCACCTCTTGTCCTGAGGCAACAGGTGGTTCTGATGGAGAATATTGACAGGACCATTCCCATCCTCTGGTTTCACCCAGAAAACTGGTAGGTTTGGCATCTGACTCTCCACTACATAGGGCATAGCTGACCAGCAGTCAGCCAACTTATGCTTTCCAGGTAGCCCCAAATTCCTTATGAGGACTTGGTCTCCCGACAGGAGTTGGGAGAACCTCACCTTTTGATCATACCTCCTCTTATTCCCTTGATTCTGCTTGGCAGCCACGACCGCAGCTAATTTATAAGTCCTTTCCAACTCTCTTCTCATGTCAGACATATACTTCAGATAGGTCTTCAGTGGTAAGTCACCCTCATGAGTCCCAAAACAAAGGTCAATGGGCAACCTCGCCTCGTGCCCAAACATCAAATAATATGGCGAGTACCCAGTAGCTTCATTTCGTGTACAATTATAACTGTGAACCAGATGTCCAATATGTTGACTCCACCTGCTCTTCTTGCTAATCCCCAGGGTCCTGAGCATGTATAGCAAGTCCGGTTAAACGTCTCTGGTTGGGGATCACTCTGCGGGTGATAGAGCGTGGTCCTCGACTTCTTGACTCCAAGCATGCCCAGTAACTCATGGATGAGTCTGCTCTCGAAATCCTGTCCCTGATCGCTATGTATTCACCTGGGAAGGCCATAATAAATGAAATACTTCTCCCATAACACTTTTGCCACCATAGACGCCCGCTGATCCTTGGTAGGAAAAGTCTGAGCATATCTGGTGTAGTGGTCTGTGACGACTAAGACAATCGCCGTGTTGCTGGTATTGGGTTCTATTGACAAGAAATCCATACACACCAGGTCCAGGGGCCCTGCACTCTGCAGGTGGGACAAGGGAGCTGCCTGCGTAGGCAGTGTCTTCCACTGTATGTATCGAATGCATGAATGCGTGACCCAGTATAAGATCTGGTTCTTCAACTCCAACTGTGGCCATTCTCGTAGTAATTGAGGCACCGACGCGTGTTTTGTCATCTCTGCCTGAGCCACATCTCCCTTTTCGATCGCCGCCCAAATGGTACCAATGCCTGGATCATCTCGCTGAGCAGCAGCCACTTCCCCAGAGCTCAATTCCGGCAGCTGATTTGTCTTCAGAGCGGTCAGGTTACAATAAACTTGGGGGAATGGCATCATCAAAAGCCCCTAGTTGATCCACCGCTCGCTCCTGCCCTTCCTTTTCCTCTGCCTTCATGGTGATGACAAACTGACACAGGGGCTTCACCCCGGGGGCAGGAACACTCTTCCACTCCTCGTCCCTGACCAGTCCCTCATGCGCCAGTCGGGACGAAAAATCAACGTCAATGTTCCTGCTTCCCGGCCGGTACTTCAGGCTGAAGTCATAGGCAGACATCGTCGCTCACAATCTGGGGTCTTAGCCAAGTGGTAACTGCCTCGATCTTAGCTGGGTCTGTAGCTACCCCACTGTGAGACTATGTGCCCAACGTAGCTAACAGACATTTGGCAGAACCGGCCGTTGTCCAGGGAGAGTTTTATCCCTTCAGCTTTCAGGCAGCTCAGCACCTTAAGCAGCCTCGCTTCATGTTCTTCCAAGGTGGACCCAAATACTATGAGGTCATCCAGATATACCAATACCTCAAGCAAGTTCATATCCCCTACCGTCTTCTCTATGACCTGCTGGAAGATTGCTGGAGCTTCCGAGATGCCCTGGGGCATCCTTTCGAACTGGAAAAAACCCAGGGGACATATAAAGGCCATCTTCTCTTTGTCAGCCTCACTTATGGGGATCTGGTAATATCCACTTTACAAATCCAGTACACTGAACCACTTCACACCACTCAGACAGGCCAGCACTTCTTCAGTCCCCGGGACAATATAGTGGTCAGGCATGGTGCAGCTGTTCAGAGTCCTATAGTCCACACAGATCCATACTTTCTCATTCTTCTTTCAGACCACTACTTTTGGGGATGCATAGGGGCTTTGGGACTCAGTGATGATCCCAGTTCCCTTCAACTTACACAAACGCTGCCGAACGTCCTCCATCTCTGCAGGGGCCAGTCAGTGCGGCCTTTCTCTGAACGGGGTATCCTCAGTCACCCGGATAGTATGATGTGTGCTGTTGGAACAACCCACATCAAACTCGTCATTGGAAAAGACACCTTCCAGCTTCAGCTTCTTCTCTACCAACCTCTTCATCCAATCCGCGGGAACCGGGGAGTCCCCAAAGTTGAATGTCTCAGCGGTTAACGTTCCCCCCTTTTCCAATAGTTTCTCCCCAGTGTGTCTCACAGGGGCACTAGACATCACCATCACTGGGAACAAATGCGCCAGGGGCATCTCCCGCTTGAATGTGACCTCCCTCTTTATAGAGTTCCTGACAATCACTGCTATCCTACTCGCCTGTACAACTGAGGGCTTCTGCAATTTGGGCCTCATCAGTACCCTAACTACCCCTCATGGTCTTCTGGAGAGTCCACTAAGAGGGCTTACCCTCAGGCACTCTGGGAAACTTGGGGGTCCCCATCACTCTCACTACTTCCCCAGGCTGTACTACCATTGGCTTTGACTGGGTGAACCACACAGTCCCTCATTTAAATTCGGTATCCGGCCTAATGCAACCACGCACTTCCTCAAAAGCAGCTCGAAACCCCGGGTGCACAGACAATGTTCCCAGAAAGCTCTCGCCAGCCTTCTCCTTGCAGGCCCCCATGAGCCTCCTTACAAGAGAGGTGTTGGTTCCCACCGGAATTGAAACGCCACCCTTCTCTGGGTCCGGACAAACCAGCACCAGTGTATCAAGGACCTCAGACGCTTCCACATCGGCCTCTGAGAACTCAAACTTCACTGACAAATAACCGTCGTATGGATAGTCACTAGCACTGAGCCCCCAGATCTCCAGTGCCCTGAATGGTGTCGTTGGCAAATGCTTCAGATGCCGGTTGTAAAACAAATGGTACAACAACGTGACCTGTGACCCGGTGTTGAGTATGGCTTTAGCATAAATACCCTCTATTTGTAGCGACACACTGGACACTGGAGTACGGACCCAATAAGCCTTCAGGAACTGGGCCTTTCACTTTCGGGGTTCCTTGGTACATTGCTGGGAATGTGTTCCCCCAGAGACACCAGGCCTTTTCCTCACTGGGTCTCCTCTAGATTTTCCCAACGACTCCCCCTGCTGAGGTACCTGGGGGCTCACTCTCCTTCTGGTGTGACACCTGCTGCCAGCAGCCCTCCACATTGTTCATCTCCTTGGGGAATCCACCCCCCCCCATCAGTTCCATCATATGGGGGGGGGGGAGTCACAACCGCTGATAATAGCCGACATATCTCCATTCTCAACTCTGCCACAATCTCCTCTACTGCTCCCTGGGGTAGGCTATCTGTGGTCACTTCACCACAGGGGACTACTACCGAGGACTGTACCCTGCTGACCGAGCCCTCCCGCGCCTCCACTGCGTTCTCCTCTTCCCATACCTCTCTGATCAGCTCAACAAAAGATGGAGGGGGGCACGTCTTACAAGACTGTTGGAGACCCCAAGGAATCAGGTCATGGGACTGGGCGCCCCTGGCTATCTGGTCCATTCTTAACTGATCCACCTCAGTTGCCTGAATGACCCCTCTGCACTGCAAGCAATTTAGCTGCCTCTCTAGACGAAAAATAAAAGCAGAAAGCTTCTCCCCCTTCTCCTGATGCATGTTCTGAAACCCCAGCATGAGCGAAAAGCATTGTCCAGTGCTTGCATGTAATTGACAGCTGTCGCTACCGGATATTTCAATCTGACAGCTTTCACAACATCAATGGCCTGCCCATTCAAACTTTCAACCAATCACTGTCACCTTTCATCATTAAAGCACTGCCACTCATCTAACTGAGAGGTCTGCTCTGCCCAAGTCCCATACTCTTCCTCCCCTCTAGGGGTGGCGTTATTCCAGAGAATAGGCAGAGCCTGCCATAGCTGGGACTTTGAATCTGATTTTTCCATTTATTCGCCAGAGAAGTTATGGTGGATACTGCCTCAGAATTCTCACTCTTCACTGGGGGATGTGGACTAATTAGACATTCCAAATTTGACCACTCTTTCCCCTCGCTCCTCAGAATTGAGAGAACCCTATCTTTGAAAGCTCTGCGCCCAGCTACCAATACCTCAGCGCTGGTCTGCATTAAAATGAGAGCTGCGCCAGCCATTTTATCAAACCTCCACCCTCAATCGCAACTTCAACAGTACTTAACAGGCAAATTAATCCGGAGTACAAATATCTGCCCCACTGGTTCATTGCTCAGGATAATCATACAGCATCCAACGGAATCAATCCCGGACAAGCCCCCACAATTGTAACTCTCGCTTCGGCTAGTGGCTAAGTATAGGGGGTGATAGCCCCTGGCCAGGCCAAGCTTGAGAAATCGCGTTTGGGTGGATGCTGCATGATGTGTCCCCTGTTACTAATCAGTATCCTGAAATAATAAACAGTACACAATATGCAATTAAATGATTAAGCTTTATAATTCTTACTTTGACTATATGGTCAGTAAAGAAAAAGGGCCCAATCTTATGAAACAGTCTATTGTGCAATGTTGGAGCTCCCTTATAAGCCGATTGCCTACCATCGACCTCCTCCGATCGCCGCTGCCTTTTGGATCCTCGCTCCAATTCCACCCCGTCTGGCAGCCTACCAACTCTCTCCATTCCCGCCTTCTCTCCTCATCTCTCCCCAGCAAAAGACCGTGAAAATCTCTCTGCCAGACTCACAAGAAAGAACAACAGCATTCCAAACCCCGTTATCTCTAATCATAACCCAAACATTGCTGCTACAGAGAAACCATTCCATTATCAGTGAAACCTTACAGCATGTTACGCAGCAGTGAAACCCTACAGCATGTTACACAAAATTGAGCTTTTTGGCCATCAGACTAGACATTATGTTTGGAGTAAGCCACACACTGCACATAATCAAAAACATACCATCCCCACTGTGAAGCATGGTGGTGGTTGCATCATGCTGTGGGGGTAGCTCACTGCAGCAGGCCCTGGAAGGCTTGTGAAGGTAGAGGGTAAAATGAATGCAGCAGAATACGGGGAAATCCTGGAGGAAAACCTGATGCAGTCTGCAAGAGAACTTCAATTTAGGAGAAGATTTTTTTTCCAGCAAGACAATGACCCCAAGCATAAAGCCAAAGCTGCCCAGGAATATCTTAAAGATAACAAAGTTACTGCCCTGGAGTGGCCAAGTCAGAGTCCAGACCTCAATCCAATTTAGAATTTGTGGCTGGACATGAAAAGGGCTGTTCAATTATGATTCCCACGCAATCTGACAGAGCTTGAACAGTTTTATAAAGAAGAATGAGGGAAAATTGCATTGTATAGATGTCCAAAGCTGATAGGGACCTATCCAGAGAGACTCAAGGCTATAATTGCTGCCAAAGGCTGACTTGAACAGGGTTAATATTTAATTTTATAATTAATTTAGATCACTTTGATACAAAGAATCTTTTTCTGTTGATCAGTGTCAAAAAAAAGCCAAATTAAATCCATAGTGATTCAATGTTATAAAACCTGAAAACTTCCAAGGGGAGGTGAATATTTTTTATAGGCAGCGTGTTTGTCAGAGTAATGATGTCAAGTATACAGTATGTCAGTGGTGCACTACATCCTGTTATAACACCCCAAACAATTACCTTTATGACAGGGTGTGGATATTGAAAACATCAGAGAAAATCAGTAACCCTCACATATTTCTACCAATATATCATGAAGAACATTCTCACTGGTTGCATCACCATTTATTATGGAGGGGCCATTGCGCAGGATCTGAAAAGCTGCAAGAAGTTGCAAACTTAGCCAGCTCCATCATGGGCACTAACCTCCCCAGCATCGAGGACACTTTCAAAAACCGATGCCTCAAAAAGGCAGCATCCATCATTAAGGACTCCCATCACCCAGGACATGCCCTCTTCCCATTGCTACATCAAGGAGGAGGTACAGAAGCCTGAAGACAAACACACAACATTTCATGAATAGCCTCTTCCCCTCCACTACAAACAAGAGCGAATCTACAGATGTTGGAAATCCAAGTAACACAGACAAAATGCTGGAGGAACTCAGCAGGCCAGGCAGCATCTATGGAGAAGATTACAGTCAATGTTTCGGGCTGGGACTCTTCAGCAGGACTAGAGAGAAAACGCTTAGGAGTATGGTTAAAAGGTGGCGGAGGGGAGGGAGAAACACAAGGTGATAGGTGAAATTGGGAGGGGGGTGTGAAGTAAAGAGCTGGGAAGCTGATTGGTGAAAGAAATACATGGCTGGAGAATGGGGTGCCTGTAGGAGAGGACAGAAGGGCATGGAAGAAGGAAATGGGGAAGGACCACCAGAGGGAGATGATGGGCAGGCAAGGAGATAAGGTGAGACAGGGAAAAGGGAGGGGGACATTACCAGAAGTTCAAGAAATTGATGTTCATGCCATCAGGTTGGAGACTACCCAGAAGATGTTGGTCCTACAATCTGAATGTGGCCTCATAATGACAGTGGAGGAGGCCATGGATAGACATATGGGAATGGGAATGGGAAGTGGTATTAAAATATGTGGCCACAGGGAGATCCCGCATTTTTTTGGCAGACGGAGTGTAGGTGCTCGGTGAAGCAGTCTCCCAATCCATGTCGGGTCTCACCGATATACAGGAGGCCACACTGGGAGCACCGGACATGGTATATGACCTCAAAGGACTCACAGGTGAAGTGTCGCCTTACCTGGAAGAACTGTTTGGGGCCCTGAACTGTAGTGAGCGAGGAAGTGTAGGGGCAGGTGTAGCACTTGTTTCACTTGCAAGGATAAGTGCCAGGAGGGAGATCAGTGGGGAGGGATGAATGGACAAAGGAGGCATGTAGGGAGCGATTGCTGCAGAAATCAGAATGTGGGGAGGAGGGAAAGATGTGCTTGGTGGTTGAATCCTGGTGGAGATTGTAGAAGTTCCAAAGAATTATGTGTTGGACATGAAGGGTGGTGCGGTGGTAGGTGAGGACAAGAGGAACTCTATTCCTGCTAGGGTGGCGGGAGGATGGGGTGAGAGCAGATGTGCATGAAATGGAAGAGATACGATTGAAGGCAGCGTTGATGGTGGAGGAAGTGAAACACCTTCCTTTGAAGAAGGAGGACATCACCTTCGTTGTAGAATGAAAAGCCTCATCCTGAGAGCAGACGTGGCGTAGACGGAGGAATTGAAACAAGGGGATGGTGTTTTTATAAGTAACAGGGTGGGAGGCAGTATAGTCCAAGTAGCTGTGAGAGTCTGTAGGTTTGTAATAGACATCAATAGATAAGCTGTCTCCGGAGATAGAGACAGATCGAAAAAAGGGAGGAGGTGTTGGAAATGGACCGGGTAAATTTGAGCGTAGGATGGAAGTTGGAGGCAAAGTGGATGAAGTTGAGGAATTCCACATTGGTGGAGGAAGCAGCAGCAATGCAGTCATCAATGTAATGTAAGGAAAGTGTAGGATTGGCACCAGTGTAGGAATGAAACGTAGATTGTTTCACTTAGCCAACAAACAGGCAGGCATAGCTGGGACCCATGCAAGTGCCCATGGCTACACCTTTTGTTTGAAGGAAGTGGGAGGAGCCAAAAGAGAAACCATTAAGAGTGAGGACATGTTCCTCTAGGTGGAGGAGAGTAGTGGCGGAGGGGAACTGGTGTCTTAAAAAGTAGAGAGCTTTGAGGCATTCCTGGTGGGGGATGGAGGTGTAGAGGCACTGGACATCCATAGTAAAAATAAGATGAAGGGAGCCAGGGACCTTGAAATCATTGAAAAAGATCACGAGCAAATCAAGTGCCATGGATGTAGATAGGAAGGGACTGAACTAGAGGGGATAAAACAACTTTGGTGTATGCAGATGAGTTCAGTAGAAACAATGTGTCTAGCTGGACAATTGGGTTTGTGGATCTTGTGTAGGAGGCAGAAATGGGAGGTTTGGGGTACAGGAACTATGAGGTTGGTGGCAGTGAATGGGAGATCCACAGCGTTAATAAGGTTGGTGATAGTGTAGGAGACAATGGCCTGATGCTCCTTGGTGGGGTCTTGTTTGAGGGGTAAATAAGAAGAGGTGTCTGAGAGTTGTTGCTTGCAGAGGTAGAGGTCAATACGCCAGACTAGCATACACTCGCGTCCGTCCCGCACTTCTCCTATGCTACAACAATTGGTGCTGCTTGCTGCACCCAAGCAGAACTCATCAACTTCGTCCACTTTGCCTCCAACTTCCATCCTGCCTTCAAATTTATCTGGTCCACTTCCAACACCACCCTCCCCTTTCTCAATCTCTGTATCTCTATCACTGGAGACAGCTTATCTGCTGATGTCTGTTACAAACCTATGGATTCTCACAGCTACCTGGACTATACCTCATCCCACCCTGTTACTTGTAAAAATGCCATCGCCCTCTCTCAATTCCTCCATCTCCACTGCATCTGCTCTCTGGTTGAGCCTTCTCCTTTTTCAAAGAAAGGGGCTTCCTTTCCTCCATCATCTGCATCTCTTCCATTTCACGCATGTCTGCTCTCACCCCATCCTCCCGCCACACTACCAGGGATAGGGTTCCTCTTGTCCTCACCTACCACCCCACCAGCCTCCGTGTCTAGCACATAATTCTCCACAGCTTCCACCATCTCCAACGGGATCCCACCTCCAAGCACATCTTTCCCTTCCCCACACGTTTTACTGTCCATAGAGATCGCTCCCTATGCGACTCGCTTGTCCATTCATCCCTCCTCACTGATCTCCCTCCTGGCATTTATCCTTGCAAGCAGAACAAGTGCTACACCTCCTTCCCCACTACCATTCAGGGCCCCAAACAGTCCTTCCAGGTGAGGCGACACTTAACCTGTGAGCCTGTTGGGGTCATTTACTTTGTTCAGTGCACCCGATGTGGTCTCCTATATATCGGTGAGACCCAACGTAAATTGGGAGACTGCTTCACTGAGCACCTACGCTCTGTCCACCAGAAAAAGTAGGATTTCCCCGTGGCTGTGCATTTTAATTCCACTTCCCATTTCCATTCTGATATGTTTATCCATGGCCTCCTCCACTGTCGTGATGAGGCCACATTTAGGATGGAGGAAGAACACCTTATATTCCATCTGGGTAGCTTCCATGCTGATGGCATGAACATCGATGTTTTGAACTTCCAGTAAGTTCAGCAAAGTTCAGTAAGTCCCCCCTTCAGCAATCCTCCTCCCTTTTGCCTCTCTCACCTCATCTCATAGCCTGCCCATTGCCTCCCTCTGGTGCCCCTCTCCCCGAATGTCCCATTTTTTCCGAATGTCATCAAACTGATTAACTTTAATAGGGCTTTGTCTGTCAGCTGCAGAAGATCCATTTGGTAATGCGATTTTAAATTCATCTATCATATTTCATTAAAACATGACTCACTTTCCTAATACTTCCCAGTATTCTGCATACTTATAACCTTGTGCATGTATGGGCAACACAGCATTAGTATTTGATTCAAGTTTTCAATCTGAAGTCCAACGAAAAAATGGAAAATAAAGTCTTTCATTGCACTTTGGTCCAAAGCAGTCCCCAAGCTCTGATGCAAGTCATCACAATCATCACAAAAAATTACCAAGGTTCTAGAAAGTTTAGTGTTCTATAACCTGCTTCTTCAGAACTATATCCCTCCTATTCAGTCACGTGACAAAACCATATCCCTCCTGACGCATGTGAAGAAGGTACACATTTCAGAAAGAGAAATGCAGTCTTGTCAAAAGTGCAATCTTCCAAATGAACTTCAGATTAAATTGGGAACTGTTGAGGTCCCTGGCCAGATTTACAGGATAAGTTCTATTGCGCCATTTGAAGAGCAAAGTAGTCAGATCGTTACCCAGGTCAACAGTGGCAAAACACATTAGAGGCTCAATGTTACTGTGAGTTCTCGCAATGCAGAGATGTGTGTTTGCGAGTGATCATTGTGGCCACAATTGAAAGATAATTAATTGGGAGTCAAACATTTAGTAATGATGTGAGAAGGTAAATAGTGCTACTTAAATACAAGCTCTCTCATTATTAGAAATGACATGTTTAGAATTCTCTCTCTCTGTGTCTCTGGCCCAGTGTGGCTGATTCTTGTACTATGTGCAACAATTTGCCAAAGCCATCATCTAGAAAAGCAAGGACAGAAGGCACGAGGAGACTTTCCCTGTAAGTCAAACAACATGTTATCCTAAACTACAGCAAGAACTGTAAAGATCTTCTTCCCTTATTTAAAGAGGAAGGTTCAAAGGTTTAAAGTATATAACTCAGAAATTCTTCAGTTCTCTGGGTAGCCATGAAACCAAAAAAGATAAAACAAAGAAAGGCAGCAACCCCCAAATCCCACCTCCCCACAAAAAAAACGAGAAAAACGGATCATGTACATGACCCCAAATCCCTCCTCCTGTAAAAAAAAGCAAAACAGATCAGGCACAATGACTCCCCAAATCTCCCTTTCCCCACAAAAAAACAAGAAAATCAGATGAGAAAACACAGATTATAAGAACTGTAAGACTGAAAAATAGAGTCTATGGTCCAAAGTCCAAATCCAAAATGCAGAAAAAAAACTTGGACAATGTTGACACAGTCTGAACCCAGCAGCAGGCTCTCCCTTCTCCGGTACAGAGCAACCGATCAAAGAGCGGGCAGCTGGCGTTCACCTTCTGCACTCGTTTTGATACTTCATTGCCCATCGGCAAACACTGAGAGCTTTAATCGGTGAAATGGAGCCAAACATCGGCTTACTCCCCCATCCTGCAGCCTGCCCATCATGAGGTCTCTGCCTCCCAGAATCCACTCAAAGACCAAACAATCTCCAAACTGCACTGGCCTTGATGTTTCAATGGCTCTTGTCGCTTTACTCGGTGAACAATGAAAGCTATAATTGGCAAAGTGAGGTCAAACATCAGCTTGTGTGCCATCCTGCATGCTTCTCACCACGAGGTCCGATTACACTGCCTCACCCTTCTGGAATCTCAAATACTGCAAAGCGCTGAAGCATCCAAACATCTCCAAACAGCAAAGGCTGGGCTCCAACAGTTCTAGAATCACATTCAAAACATAAAAGAAGTGGAAAAAATGATTTTATGATCTATCCAGAAGATGTCAACCAAAGGACTATTGTACGCAGGATCTGCATTCGGGGCAGTTGTGAAAAGGTTCACTTGATTGATTCTTTAATGAAAGAATTGTCTAATGAAGTAATTTCAAGTAGGTTGGAGCTTAAATGAGAGACAATCTTATTACAAATGCAAGATTCCACAGGGTAAGTTCTATGAAGTATCCTCTTCTCTTAGATAATCTGAAACGAGGAGGCATAGTTTCAGAATAAGAGGTCACCCATTTCACATCAAGTCAAGTTCGGTTTACAGACATCTGCGCACATAAAGTGAGGTACAAGCAAAATGAAGAACTTTATAGTAGATTTTATGTTTGTACTGTACTGCTGGTGCAAAACAACAAATTTTATGACATGTAAGTCAGTGATAACAAATTTGATTTGGATTCTGATTCTATGGCCTATTCCTGCTTCAATGTTTTGTGTTTTGGTAAAAAATAATCATCTTCTTCATTGTGTTGAGTCTAACACCTGGAACTCCCTGGCCAGGGAGTGTATTCAACGCAAAGACTACAGCAGCTCAAGGTCATTTGTATGAATGTATTCTTGTTAGTAACTCTGTTTGGGGGTTATGAGAAAATTCCTGCTGTCAATCTTTCAGTTCAAAGTTCAAAGTAAATATATTACTGGAGTATATATATGTCACCATATACTACCCTGAGATTCATTTTCTTGTGGGCATTCACAGTAAATACAAAGAAACACAGCAAAATCAATGAACGCCTCACCCAAACAAGATTGACAAACAACCAAAAACAAATTGTGCAAATACAAAAAGGGAAAGAAACAAAATAATAATAATAATAATAATAATAATGAGAGAGAGAGACAGTGTGAGAGAGATATCATCCTTCCACGATATAAGACCTGAGTGCCACTGATCTAGACTTCAGCTGATCAAGGATCTCTTGGTTCATCTAGGGCTTCTCAGTGAAAAAGACTTGATGATTTTGAGGATAACATTTGTCAATGTGTGCCTTTATAAAGTACGTGTCAACTGTTGCATATTTGTTCAGATCCTCCGATGAGCCCTTGAACATAGCCCAGTCCACCAACTCAAAACAATCCCATTGTTGCTCCCCTGCCTCCCATCACCACTTCTTTGTTTTCCTTACCTCTGTTGCCTTGCTCTTTAGCCTCTGCTCATATGTAGGTCAGAGCAGGACAGCTAGGTGATCAGAATTCTCTAATGTTGTCAAGGGGCAGAAAAGTAGGCATTCATGATCATAGAGGAACAGTGGAAAGGGTAGGTAACATTAAATTCCTCAGCACTATCGCTTCAAAGGATCTTTCCTGGATCCACCACTTAAGTGCCATCAGAAAGAAGGCATGGCAGTGCCTCTACTTTCTTGGAAACTTGTGAGGGTTTGGCATGTCATTTAAAACTGACAAACTTCTGTAGATGCTCGGTGGAATATATACTGACCAGTTGCATTGTGGCCTGGTATGGAAACAGCAATGCCCTTGAATGGAAAGGCTAAGAAAATAAGTGGATGCTGCCTATTCCATCACAAGTAAAGCCCTCCTCACCATACAAGGACTGTTGTTGAAGGTAAGCAGCATCTATCATCAGGAATACCCTCATCCAGGCCCTGTTCTCTTCTTGCTGCTGCCATCAGGAAGGAGGTACGGAGCCTTGGGTCCCATACCACCAGGTTCTGCAATGGTTATTACACCTCAACCACCAAGTTCTTGAACCAAAGGAATAACTTCCCTCAACTTCACTTGTCCTATCACTGAAATGTTCCCACAACCTATGGACTCTTCATCTTACATTTTCAATATTTATTATTATTATTACTTTGTTTTCATATATGCACAGTTGGAAGGAGTGGAACATTGGTTGTATATCCAATTGGTGTGGTCTTTCAGCAGAATTAGAAACAGGTTTATTATCACCAGCATGTGTCGTGAAATTTGTTAACTTTCTATTATCGTTATTGGATTTTTTGAGTATGCCCACAAGGAAATGACTCTCAGGGTTATATATGGTAACATATAATATATACTTTGATAATAAATTTACTTTGAACTTTGAACTGTTCTTTAATGTAGTTCTCAGATAAAGAAAAAAAGCTACTGCAATATTGAGGTCGTAATAGACAGTAGAAATGCTGTTCATGTTCTGTCCATTGATACCTGGCTTTGAGTGTCCAAGCTAGGAGTTCTCAAAAGGGCCACAGCGAGTAATGCCAATGAAGATTTCTCCAGATCCCATAAGTCTCCTTTTTGGCAACGTAAAAAAAAAACACAGATTTGATACACAGAATGGCAAAGCCTTTCTCCAAATTTGAAGATTGCCTGAAATTAAATCTTACATTTTGCTTTCATGTGGGTGATGGCCATACTAGAATATGAAAAATCTAAACTATAGCTAAGAAAAGTTGAACACTGATGACTACTAATTTCATAACGAATTGGCAATATAACAACTTCCATTAAGTATTCCAGATAACTTAATGGTTTGTTTCAAAGTGCTTCTGAATATAATTTATAACAGATAGATACACATCAAATATTGTACTTGCACACTGAAACTCAGCACACAAAATTTTCGCTCATTTTTTCTTCTCACTGTTTAAACTTGATTTATCCAATTTCAACTAATCTCAAACTCCTGGGGTTTTAATACATGACATTACTACTCAAATTTCTCTAATGAATGTCCTCAGTTTTAGCACTGAAACTCCCCTAGTAAAAGTCAGAGAAGTATCTGATGTAACTGTAAGGTGATATACATTTTCCAGTCCATTGACTTTCAGGGCTGCTTATTATGGTCATCCATGACTTCCTTTAGTCATGTCTAGTCCATTACATAGCTCAAAAATGCAACCCTCATATGATGTAAATATTTACTGTCCATTTGTAGTTAGCAAGGGCATTTCCTAACTGGTTGGCTGCCAGTGACTAGTGGTCTTCCGCAGGGGTCAGCATTGGGACCACTGCTTTTCACGTTATATTTCAATGATTTGGATGATGGAATTGATGGCTTTGTGACCAAGTTTGCAGATAATATGTAGGTAGAAGGGCAAGTAAAGTGTTGAGTAAGCAAGAAGCCTGCAGGACTTAGAGAGATTGGGAGAATGGACAAAGACTTGGCAGGTGGAATATAGCGTAGGAAGTGTATGGTAATGCACTTTGGTGTCAGGAATAAAGCTCATAGGTTATTTTCAAAATGGTAAGGAAATTCAGAAATCAAAGGTGCAAGGTCCTCATGCAGGATTCCCTGAAGATTAACTTGAAGGTTGAGTTAGTGGTAAGGAAAACAAAGGCAATGTTAGCATTCATTTCAACAAGACTATAACATAAAAGCAAGGATGTAATGCTGAGGCCTTATAAGGCATTGGTCAAACTATGCTTGGAGTATTGTGAGCAGTGTTGAAAGACCTAGATAGAGTCAATATGCAGAAGATGTTTCCTATAGTGGGGGATACTAGGACCAGGAGGCACAGCCTTAGAATAATGTTCATACAGAACAGAGATGAAGAAGAATTTTTTTAGCTAAACAGTGGTGAATCTGTGGAATTCATTGTCGCAGAAAGCTGTGGAGGCCAAGTCATTGAGCATATTTAAACCAGAGGTTGAAGGTTTCTTGATTAGTCAGGGTGCCAAAGGTTATGGGGATAAGGCAGGAGAATGGGGTTGAGAGGGGAAATAAATCAGACATGATGGAAGAGCAGAGCATATTTGATGGGCCGAATGACCTAATTTTGCTTCTATGTCTTAATTTTGCTTCCCAATGACTGCTCTGATACCACTTTCATTCACGTAGTCATCCTTGGATGTTTAACTGAAAAGCAAGATCTATCAGCAATAAGGAAACTGTTATCGAAGGGTCATCAGCAAATGTCCTGACAGATGATCAACCAAGGCAATGGCTGCAGACAGCGAAGGATGAACAAAAGCCAGAATTCATTAGGTTATCGGCTAAATGGCCTCCACAACAATAGTGACTAAATGAGTGGTAAGCTCTGCATTGGAGAGAAAAGGGAGGTTGTCATAATTTCACTGTAATGTTAGTGCTTTTAATCTTTCAACCTAATTTACAAGAATGTTGGCAAGACTAGCGAGGCTGAGTTATAGGAAATGTTGGGCAGAGTAGGGCTTTATTTCTTAGAACACAGGAAATTGAGGGGTGACGTTACAGAAGTATATAAAATCATGAGTGGTACAGAAAGGCTGAATGAACATAGTCCTTTTCCCAAGCAAAGGGGAACAAAAATTAAAATTATAAGTTTAAGGTGAAAGGGAAAAATTTAAAAGGGAGCTGAGAGGCAACATCTTCTTGCAGAGGGTGGTGTGTCTATGGAACGAGCTACCAGAGAAAGCAGTTGGGACAGGAACAACAGCAACACTTGACAGGTTTTTGGACAGGAAAAACAGAAAAGAAAGGTTTAGAGTAATAAGGGCTAAATGCAGCCAAAAGTGACAGGTGGGCACTTTGGACGCGTGACAAGTTAGGCTGGTCGATCTGTTTCTGTGTAATACTACTCTATAACTCTAAAGGAAAATATTTCACTACAGAATGTTGATCTTTTGTTATATCTTTAAAATTCCTTGTGAGGTCTTCTGTGCAACTGATGATATAATCCACATTTATATAATTTACCAGGCAAGTGAAGTCCAATAAAAAGATCTCACCAATCTCTCTCTGCTTCGACACAAAGCTATTCCTCTTCTTCATGTAACCAACCCCTCCCATTCTATCTCCATGCCAACCTTCCTAGAAGACCCTTTAAGTAATTTTGACTTTTTTCCAAAATTTCCATAACTGCAAGAATATTTTTACAAGATAGTATTTGGCGATTTATCTGTAGAATGTTCTCATTGTCACAATTTCTCACTCTGTCACTGTAGCTGATTTAGCCATGTTACTTATCGTGCATTTCTCCTCTATAAAATACCCATCCATTAGCTGTGGCTCAGTGAGTGGTGCTCTTGACTGAATTACTTTTGCATTCAAGTTGCACTTTAGAGATTTGAGCACATAACACAAGCTACCAATCCAGTGTTCTTATTGAGGGAGGGCTGTCCCTCAGTTCTTAAGTAGTTGTAAAGGACCCTAGTGCACTTCTTTGTATGAGTCCTGGCTGTACGTTTATACATAACAAAATATTCCAATTATTCCTGTTTCTGGAATAATTGCAATGTGAACGTTTCCTCACTTATAAAAGTAACACTGCTTCCTTGGCAAAAAAAACACATTTTAAATATTCTGAAACGCTTTTATAAATGAAAGTCATTTCTTTTCCTTTTCTCTGACATTTCCAAAGGCCCTCTGCAAGAACACAGATTATTATTTAGGGAATCCCAATTCTTATTACTGCTCTCTTAAAATATGAGTCATCCAACTGGGCCAAGGAAATGTTGAAGATAAACCTTGCAAGCTGCTGTGCCTGTTATTTAATCTGACAATGTTAATGTGCTCTCCTAAATCAATAGCAGCACTTGGGAAGACTTAGAATGAAAATACAATAGTACTAGCAATTGAAAATCTGGGAATGTAATGAAGTTTAAACAAAAGATCTGCAGAAACACTGGCATTGGGACATTATTTATAAACTCCATAACTGTCAGATTGTTATTCCTTTGTGCAAAGACCATATTTCAGATCTGTCAATCCCTATCAAATGTAAGAATCCTAGTGTACTGTACAAGTCCATATATGATGAGTTAACTATTTATTGGATTAGTGCTACAAGCCATAGTCATTGTTTATCTTAAGAATGGAAATACAGAACTAATGAACACAGATTGATACTTATCAAGTGTCTAAATTGATTTAAAGTACAGTATCATGCAACTACAATGGTTAATTTTTCTTTTCAATAACAAATGAAGGATCTGTACTCCAGTACTGTCCTTGTAAAATCAAATGTACTTAAATAATTAAATTTAATGCAAAGCACTAAATACTCACATTTTTAAATGCAAGAGAACATGGGCTAAATAATAGCAGTTTGGTTTAGGGACAATATTTGCTTAGGGTTTTTTTGTTGTAACCCTGACTACACTTACAGCTATAATGAAATTTATTGGGTTTTTTTTGATCATAATAGAAGGCAGGCTCAACAGTGCTTGGTTCAGAGTGTAAAATGCCTCCTTCTCTCTCCAAAATCTTGGCAATTGCTATTCCTGATGTGTTTCATATTAAAACAATTCCAGAAAAAAAATAGCTATTATTTTTAAAAAGGCACAGGCATTAGGAAAAAGCATTTGGCAGGCCTGCTCCATTTGTCTCTTAACGTATTGTAGTCATATTCCAAAAGAATCATAAGGTAACTTGACACAAAACACATCACAACTTGACATGCCATGAAGAAAATTACACAATATCCATCTGTGTCATCTCTGTTCTCAAATTAAAATCTTTGCCCATCTTTTTTCATAAAATACTGAGAGCAGGAGTCAAAAATCAAGGAACTAGGGTTATTGAGCATCTTTTGAACTCAGAGCATCTAAGGTGCTTCCCAACCATACTTTTGCCATATAGCAACTGCCGCAATTTTTTTCAGAGGCAGTGCTCCAGGAACGACAATGATGTGCTTCCATTCCAGTCCTGTGGGTTCTGTGGTGGCTGATGGGATTAAAAAGGGAACAGTAGATTTTTCCACAAATGGGGCAAGAGGCTCCTGGTGGTACTGAGAAGCGACAGTTCTTGAGGTGGTATGCCCCTTCGGTCAGATACGTGGAGCCGATACATGAACTTGAGGTTCA
Organism: Mobula birostris; assembly: GCF_030028105.1. Taxonomy (NCBI): domain Eukaryota; kingdom Metazoa; phylum Chordata; class Chondrichthyes; order Myliobatiformes; family Myliobatidae; genus Mobula; species Mobula birostris. The sequence continues at coordinate 158,539,830 of NC_092373.1, forward strand.
CAATTCTCCTTCTTCACCCTGAGTTTTCATGGGTCAGCAGTTCTCCGGAGTTAGTGAGGAAGTTGTGTTTCTTCAAAGTGGATTTTGATAACATCCTTGAACCTTTTCCTCTGACCTCCTGGTAACCCCTTCCCATGAGAGAGCTAGAAATAAGTGAGTGTAACTGGAGCCTCAGTGCTGGGGAAGGTGGCTTGGGAAGCACACTGACATTAGTTCACGTTGCTTCCTTGTACTGAAATTGGAGTATTCTGCATCGACAGTTTGGTGTTTCTTTCCGGTTCTTGAGGTGCCTGATGTCAGTCATGTAACTGTAGTAATGCAGGAAAAGTGCCAGCCAATTTTTTTTTGTCAAGACTCCACACACAAAAATGTGATTTTGAACTGATAAACATCTTTCGTGATTTTGCTGGAGGTATAAACGTTAACCAGCACACAACCTACCTGATTCATTATGCATTTCTTCCGCTGACTTTACAATCAACTCTGTCATCACCTCAATCATATTTCCTTGGGGAATTACTACTCTCAGTTGATTCTTCAAATCCTAACTTGCTGAAACATTTTCGTTATTATTTCCCTTGGTAATATTTTCCTTCAATACGGAGAGTATATTTGTATGGCAGAAAGGCATGTACAATCCTAGATCTGGCTAACCTGGCAGGAGCATACCTTTTCAAAAAGTCGCCAATCCCAGTGGGGTAGAAATAACATTCTAAAAGCATTCCACTAGTATTCCTCACAGAGGTTTGCTACTCATGCTTATGGACCATTCAGAGAAGGTAGCGCAATTGCTTTACAGCACCAGTGATCACCATTTGGGGTTTAATTCCCACCATTGTCTGTAAGGAGTCTGTACGCCTTCTCCATGTCTATGTTGTTTTTCCTCCGGGTGCTTCGGTTTCCTCCCACATTCCAAACATTTCCGGTTTAGACTTACTTAGTCGTGTGCATGCCGCCAGAAGCATGACAACACTTGCAGGCTACCCCCAGCACAATCTTTGGACTGCGCTGGTCGCTGACACAATACAATGCATTTTACTGTATGTTTTGATCTTCTGATGTGCATGTGACAAAGAAAATCTTCAGTCTTTAATCTTAACTTCATAATCCCTAGATCTCGCCCCAGTAAATTCAATGGTTGCTTTCAAACCACATTCCCAACAGGATGTACAGTAACTAGTACAAAGAAAATAAAGAGAAGGTCCAGTACGTCAACAATGAAGAAAGGGGGTGAAACAGTATCAATATGCGATTATGAACAAGTGACTATAAGAGGAGACACAAGTGGCTTCGCGTGCTGGAATCTGGAGCAACAAACAATCTGCTGGAGGAACTCTATTAGAATCACAAGAGGCTGCAGATGTTGGAACTTGCTGAGTTCCTCCAGCAGATTGTTGAAATTAAAGATATTTTAATGAATGCTGTGGCAAGGTGGAGGTACGTCTCTACCAAAGGAGGTATAAGACGCTCCTTCGCTCTGCTAACCTGCAGGTCACCCTTGGACAAGGTGTAGCACCTACTTGTCATCCAATCAATGTCACATGAAGCCGTGGAAGCAGGTGGTGGATGGTTGTATGAGCAGCTGGTACAGGTCCTGGTTATGCGACCACTGATGCCAGGCAGGCAATCTCTGGGGAGTATTGATAATGGCTGGAGTCATCCGTTTTCTAAAGTCATTGACCAGAAGAAGGCAATGGCAAACCACTTCTGTTGAAAAATTTGCCAAGAATAAACATGGTCAAGACCATGATCGTGCACCATATGACATGGCACATAATGAAATAACTATTGCATAGGGAGTAAGCAGTTGTTTGAAGAAAGGACATAAGGAGGAGGATGATTGAATTTATTAAGTAGTTGCCAATAAAATGCAGAATGGACAGTAGTAATTTTGTAGTATATTGGGGAGATTAGCAGAAATATACACATAGTGAGGTGACATGCTGGCAAGTAGAGCTAATAGGACTTGATGTTTCAATCCCTATGGTAAGTCAGCACTCTCGATGTTGGCAGTGAGCTTGGAGTAGTGACGAGGAGGGAGGGTAGGTACGTCATCAGGTGGGCACCCTCCTTCTTTGACGTTTCGTTGATAATCCCACGACGTCTCCAGAGGGCTCAACGGTGCTACCTGGCGTCCCAGACACACCCCCCTCAGTTCTCCTGTCTTCATCTTGCAGCCCAGTTGTTGTCTTTCTTTTTAATCCAAATCCAATTGCTGCTTTCTTCTGCTGCATTTGACAGGGACTTGATTGCTTGTTAGAGGGAGTGACCCCTCACCCCATCTTCTTCAATAGACTAGTCGCAGATGTAGCAACGAGTCACCTGCATCCCACTTCTACAGGGAAAATCTTGGTCTTCCAGCCATTCTGGGCAGCTTCAGTTGCCGTAACTAATTGGGAACTTGCACAGCAAAGTTGTTGAGATGCACTTATACGTGGATAAAAATGAGCAAAGTTTATTTTTGACAAAAATTAAGAAACAAAGTCCTAAGTTCAAGACATATTCTGAAAAATACTTCCAATAATAAATGCAGTTTGTTATTGAGGAGTTTTGGGCAAGCATCAAGCAGTGGGAATAAATTATAATTATGCATCTAGTACAGTATGGAATTTGTCATCATACAAAACTGATTTACAACATGAAATTGGCATGAGATAAAGAAGGTGAAAGAGAATGATTCAAGCATTGTGTGGATAGATAGGAGGCATTCTTCTTAAGTTAACTAGTCATGCAATAACCAAGGGAGAAACCAAAGGTAATACTGGTGAAAATGAGTTCTAGAGAAGCATGACAATCACTTGCACATATTTTAAAAACTGGGAAGAATTACAAAGTTTTATGAATCTATAAATTATTGTGTGATGGTATAGGGATTTTCATTTGAAGATATATGACAATCACATAGGTTCAGTATCATCTTTATCAATATCTGTGCTCACAACGTTACTTTCTCTAGTTTTATTGGTAAGGCTTGAATTTTATGTTCTTTAGATTAGAATGTTTTGTTGATCTTTGTACATGATAAACACAAAATTGTGTTTTGTATTTGTTGTTATTAGGAAAATTTTCCTCAAAATATGCATCAACCTTTCAGTCCCTATAAAACAAAATCAAAATGAAAGCAGTACAAATAACAAGTATAGAATGCCTTAGGTTTTACATTAATTACTAATTTTTATTCTCTCTCATACCATTATGAATTCATTTTGTTCCTTGTCCCATTTCCAGCTGCACTTTAACCGTCCTGGACATTTTCACTATTGTCGCACCACTGACCAGTGCAAACTGCCAAAAATATGGGATCAGTTTATAGGATCTGTTGGTCAGTCTTGAAATGGGACTAGTCTTAATGAGCATTTTACAAGCAACAGGCAGAAACAGTGGGTAGCCTCATCAACAATGATGATGATATGGCATGCAGTGAGGAGGCAGAGCGGCTGTTAGAACGGTGCGACCACAGCAACTTGATTCTCAACATGGAAAAGACCAAAGAGATGATTGTGAACTTTAGGAAGTTGACCACTGCCGGCCGCACATAAACAGCTCCTCCATGGAGAGAGTTCGAAGCACCATGTTTCTGGAAGTGCACATATGTGTTGAACTCACCTGGTACCTCAACAACACCCTTTTGGTCAAGAAAGCACAGCAGCGTCTCCACTTCTTAAAGGGATTGAGATAAGTGAGGTTCCCAACTGCCTCCCTTCCATTCTAGCCAATTTTTACAAGAGCACCATTGAGTCTATCCTGACCACCCACATCATCACCTGCTATGGGAATTACAAGGCATCTGACCACAAGCCCCTACAAAGGATTGTGAAGACTGCTGAGAGGATCACCAGGTCTCTCTTCCACACATTGGAGATATTTATCCAGAGTACAGCATCCATGGTGTCCTTAGTATTGTCAATAATCCCTCCCAACTGTCTAAGAATCTCTTTAACCCTCTACCATTGGGCAAGATACTGTAGCATTAGGACAAGAACTGTTAGGATGGGAAACAGCATTTTCCCCCAGGCCGTAAGATTACTGAACTCACTGCCACCATACAGGTCTTATCATGTTTGATGCGTCAGTAGTGTTATACTGTTTAGTTTCTAACTTGTATCTTAAAGCACCTTATTATTTTTTTAATTTATTTGTTGTAAAATTACTTTATGTGATAAGTGTGTGTGTGAGTTATATGTACTGTGTGTACACTTTAGTCCGGAGGAACAATGTTTCGTTTCGCAGTATACATGTCTACAGTTGAATAACAATAAATTGAATTGGAATCTGAACTTGCAAAAACAAATGTAAGTGAAATTCTGCCGCAAGGTTAACACAATTACCAGCATGGAGTTTGATCAGCAAAGTAAAACGTCAGGTATGTCTTTGGAGGTTCTTCATTATTTATTTTATTCAGTTAGAAATAAATATTCAAAACTTATTTGTATGTTAATTGCAAAATCTCTGAAACTATAATTATTATACTAGGGTATGATAATCATTTGGCTACTAATACACAGGATTGCATCAGTAATCTAATAACCAGAATAAATAATCCATGGGAATTCAAATTTGTTAAAAAATTAATTTAATAATTTTTGAAATAAATTATATTGATTATGAAGTTGTCTTAAAATGTCAACCATATCATATTCTTAGAAAGGGTCTTTTAGAAGTCTAAAATATCTTTCTAGATTATAGCTCTGATAGCTTAAATTTCATTAGCCAAGTTAATTAAAGGTAATAGCATACAGTATTTCAGAAACTTAGAGGCTTGACTAGAAGAGTATTTGATTCATTGTGCAGTTTATTATATATTAACTGCACTCCAAAATGATTAAAGGGAATGTTATCTGGTTCAACATCGGTGAGTGCACATCTATGGAATAGTATCCCCTGGATTCTGAATAGAATGCTTATTCAATGCTGCCTGAACATGCACTTCCTGCCATTGAAAAGACTTCTTGATAATAAAATGAACACATGTGTTTTGTATTCATTATCTTTATATAAACAGACTGCACAGGGTATGTGTTTCTGTGCAAAGAAAAGTTAATATTACATTTTTTTAGTTACTTACTCTTCTCACTTTTTGTTGCTTTCTTCTACTGTATAGCTCTTTATGCCTAGTGCAGATGCCTGTAAAAACATAAATAACTTTGAGCACAAAATAAGTAAGTACCATAATTATATACGTCTGAGCTTCCCCCATTACTGAAATCACTCATCATGTCACTCAGAAAATAAACTCCAACCTCCATCAATCCTTTTATTCTTTTAATGATTCACAAAAATCTTACTGGCAGAATACAACATAAACACAGCCACCTTTACCTTTCCATTATCACTGGGTACACTTCAGTGCTCATGTTTTACACATTATCTTTCAGCATTTAAGCTTTGAGTAGGACTGTCGGAATGTCTTTTACAAAATAAATCCAGCTGATGACAGCACAATTTGCACGGTGATAACCTTGAACAATAGCCTTATTCTTTGCATAGATTTCAGTTGTCAAGCATAGAACACAATAGACAAGTTTGTGAAGGTCAAACTTTTCCCAAATACTTCTAAACTATCAAATGTAGGACTTACAACTAATCCATAATGGATGCAAGTGTCAGATAGTTCACTGGTTCACCTGTCAAGATCCAAGTCTTTGTCAGAAGTTCTGTGGTTATCACATAGGGCAGGAATTTCTCAGGAGTGCAACTTGTTAACAAAATGGGGGCACATTATATAGTCTTCAGCCAATGATGAAAGAATGAGAACTCACAGATTCAATGTACATTGTGGAATGAAGTAAAATTAAAACAAATAAGCAGTAAAGAGGATTTGGCAATCTGGAGTCTCCATTGAACTGTTGAACAGAGTATCAGGTGTGAGAAGCTGAGGGGTGGGACTGGGTCAATTGAGTAATATAAGTAAATGGTGAGCATCTATTCAAACTGAAATTTAGAGTAGTACACACATGAAAAGCAGCTATTCATGGAAGCTTGGAGTTTGAGGTGGCATTCTAAGTGCATTATACAATATAGTGTGGTTCATTTTTAAGTATTGATTATGAACTGAAACTGGGAGGATTTTAGAATGTGCCATTCTGTAAGTAGATAATATACTGTGGAATGGACACATGTACAGTTTAAGCTGGTGGATGCAGATGATAGGTTATGGTATCACGTAAGCTAGGAACACAAGAACAGGAAAAGGCCCTTGCATCTGTTCTGCCAGTCATTGAGATTATACATCACTTTTGATCCTAACTGAGTAGATTACTAGGAAGTCTTACAGGAAAGAGCTTTGCAGGAGATATCCTCGGTGAAACCAATACCTTCCCATTAAAAGGAATGCTGCTACAATTTTAGATCTGCTCACTGAACATGATCCTCTTTGCTGGATAAGTCCAGGAAGTCTGAGGGTCATATCCCTGTCTCCCACTCAGCCACTCTCCCCCTCATCTGACTCACCAATTAGCTTGTACTCCTCTCCTCCCCCTCACTTTATACTAGTTTTTGTTCCCTTCCTTTCCAGTCCTGAGGAAGGGTCTCAGCCTGAAATGTCAACTGTTTATTCCCCTCCATAGATGCTGCCTAACCTGTTGAGTTCCTCCAGCATTTTGTGTGTGTTACTCAAGACTTCCAACATCTGCTTTGTCACAAGATAGCCTTCAATAATTTGTCAAACTTGACTCTGTCATGAAGCTGTGTAGGTTTCCAGCAAGATTTTCACTGTCCTTGAAATTGTTTGAGGTCCTTCATATTCTCCATGATCAAATGACTACTGCTTCTTTCCGTGATAGTCTGAAGACAGATCAAACCTTCATCCAAGCTAGGGTAGTTAAGGTTATATATTTGCCCTAATCATGTTCTGCAGCTTCCTGGTTGGAATTGTTGCTCTTGGGCAAGAGTGCCTTGCAATTGCATCTGAATAATTGCATCCAATTAAGAATGGGCAATGGTTAACAGTTATCTCCTGCAAAATGAATAAAGTCTTCAATAAAACCATTATTGATCCTCATTGCACTAGCAACAGTGCCATCTTCACACACACACACACACACACACACACACACTGTGAATGATCTTCTCACTGGATCTGTTTGCAGAAGCCTAGGATTCTCATTTAACAATGAAGAGGGTAAGATGTTCTGATGGCCTCTTTCAGAGCCTTGCTCATGAACAGTTACAAAACACCATTGAAGGACAGATTTTGGAGAAAATTTAGCGCTTCTGATAACAAGATAGCCATCTCCAAAATGTAAACGTTAATTGAGATTCAGTACAGGATCTACTGCATAACCTTTCATTGTAATCTGCACTGATACATTTCCTCTGATTATGATCTAGGAAAGGACATCAAGATCCAAATGCATAATACTTTCATCATTCCTCAATGGATACAAAATCTGTATAACAATACCTCAAGAGTCTAGAGAGCCACCATCAATGACGCCTTTGGAAGATCCTTCTTGACAAATGGGAAGGTTGTCATGCTATTTCCAGCATCCTCACTAAAGCCAACATTTCCAACAGTGAATCAACAGTGAAGCAACAACTTCACTGAAAAAGACATCGCATGCAGATGTCAGATTCTGGGCTCGCTAATGGGACCTTTACGCCCAGTTCATGCAGGGTCAGAGTTTCAATGGTGGTCAGATGAAATGCTGTAAGTGTACTTCAAGAAAATAGATGACGGCATCACAAGCTGACAAGGTCAATTTATCAGTTGGCCTCCATTTGAAAATGGCATGCTATGAGGTGAAATATTCTGATTAAAGCTGAAAATATTAACAGAAGGGGATGAAACCCAACCAGCAGACCGAAGAACAGTGATGGAAAATCTGTATCCTGTTTAGCTAGGTCTTAGTTCAACAGCCATTCTCTGGAGTTTCCTTAAAGAAATCCATGGCAGACCTTATTCTTGAATTGATGAATTGGTGTCATTACTGATGATCCAGACCTCTAGGGAAAAGGTTTGCTTTCCATGAATGATTTTGGATATTTTAAGTACCTGTCGTTCTATTTTACTTATCTCCATATAGTCTCTCTGACTTCCAAAAGAAAATTGTCTTTATCTATCTGGGGTCATAGCCAAATCAGGATAGCAAGGGTCATCATAGTCATAGTAGTCATAGTCATACTTTATTAATCCAGGGGAAATTGGTTTTCGTTACAGTTGCGCCATAAATAATAAATAGTAATAGAACCATAAATAGTTAAATAGTAATATGTAAATTATGCCAGTAAATTATAAAATAAGTCCAGGACCAGCCTGTCGGCTCAGGATGTCTGACCCTCCGAGGGAGGAGTTGTAAAGTTTTATGGCCACAGGCAGGAATGACTTCCTATGACGCTCTGTGCTGCATCTCGGAGGAATGAGTCTCTGGCTGAATGTACTCCTGTGCCCACCCAGTACATTATGTAGTGGATGGGAGACATTGACCAAGATGGCATGCAACTTAGACAGCATCCTCTTTTCGGACACCACCGTCAGAGAGTCCAGTTCCATCCCTACAATATCACTGGCCTTACGAATGAGTTTGTTGATTCTGTTGGTGTCTGCTACCCTCAGCCTGCTGTCCCAGCACACAACAGCAAACATGATAGCACTGGCCACCACAGACTCGTAGAACATCCTCAGCATCGTCCAGCAGATGTTAAAGGACCTCAGTCTCCTCAGGAAATAGAGATGGTTCTGACCCTTCTTGTAGACAGCCTCAGTGTTCTTAGACCAGTCCAGTTTATTGTCAATTCGTATCCCCAGGTATTTGTAATCCTCCATCATGTTCACACTGATCCCCTGGGTATTTGTAATCCTCCACCATGTCCACACTGACCCCCTGGATGGAAACAGGGGTCACTGGTACCTTAGCTCTCCTCAGGTCTACCACCAGCTCCTTAGTCTTTTTCACATTAAGCTGCAGATAATTCTGTTCACACCATGTGACAAAGTTTCCTTCCGTAGGCCTGTACTCAATCTCATCTCCCTTGCTGATGCATCCAACTATGGCAGAGTCATCCGAAAACTTCTGAAGATGACAAGACTCTGTGCAGTAGTTGAAGTCCGAGGTGTACAGGGAACTGACGGTCACAACCAAGGGTAAGTCATCTAAAGCAGACCCAACATGAAGCAGGTTCTCTGCATCAAAATCCATGAACTAACTGGGTCCTACAGAATCAAGTCCCTCATACATGCTACAAAGACGTACATGCGCAGGCTACACCTTCTGTGAGTTATACACTGACCAATGAAGCTGACTAGGCTACAGGGGTCAGAAAACTGGGTCACTGTCAAGAGAGGGAAGGGAAATGCCCGGATAGTGGAGAGCACACCTGTGGCTATCCCCCTCAGCAACAAATATCTTGTTCTGGAAGCTGTTGGGGGGATGACCTGACAGGGGACACCCACGGTGACCTGGTCTCTGGCACTGAGCCTGGCGCTGTTGTGTAGGAGAGAAGGAGGGAGAAGAGAAATGTGGTAGTCGTAGGGGATTCCATAGTCAGGGGAACAGACAGGAGATTCTGTGAGCCTGACAGAGATACCCGCATGGTGTGTTGCCTCCCAGGTGCCAGGGTACGGGGTGTCTCGAATCGGGTCCTGAATATTCTAAAGGGGGAGGGTGAGCAGCCAGTTATCTTGGTACATGTTGGTACCAATGACATAGATAGGACAAAGGAGGAGGTCCTGAAGAGAGATTTCCAGGAGTTAGGAAGGAAGCTGAGAAGCAGGATCTCCAGGGTAGTAATCTCGGAATTGCTACCTGTGCCACGTGCTAGCGAGGGCAAGAATAGTCGGATCAGGCAGATGAATGCGTGGCTGAGAGACTGGTGTAGGGGGCAGGGCTTCAGATTCTTGGATAATTGGGATCTCTTCTGGGGGAAGTATGACCTGTTCAAAAAGGACAGGTTACACCTGAACCCGAAGGGGACCAATATCCTGGCGGGAAAGTTTAATAGAGCTGTTAGGGAGGGTTTAAACTAATTTGGCAGGGGGATAGAAACCGGAATGATAGAGCGGAGGAAGGGGAAAACAGAAATAAATCTAAGATAGTGAGCAGTAAAGATGTCAGGAAAGACAGGCAGGTGATGGGGCAAATTTGTAGCCATTGGGATGAGATGCAGTGCAATAAAGTTGCAGTGAAATCAAAGCAAGAAGTATCAAATACTGGTCTTAAGGTGTTGTACTTAAATGCACGCAGCATAAGGAATAAGGTGGATGATCTTGTTGTACAGCTACAGATTGGCAGGTATGATATTGTGGCCATCACTGAGACCTGGCTAAAGGATGCATGTCTCTGGGAGCTGAACGCCCAAGGATACACAGTGTATCAGAAGGATAGGAAGGTAGGCAGAGGGGGAGGCATGGCTTTATTGGTAAGAAATGATATTAAATCATTAGAAAGAGGTGATATAGGATCGGAAGGTGCAGAATCTTTATGGGTTGAGCTAAGAAATAGCAGGGGTAAAAGGACCCTGGTGGCAGTTATTTATAGGCCTCCAAACAGCTGCAGGGATGTGGACTACAAATTACAACTGGAAATAGAAAAAGCTTGTCAGAAGGGCAGTGTTATGATAATTGTGGGGGATATTAACATGCGAGTAGATTGGGAAAATTAGGTCAGCGCTGGATCTCAAGAGAGAGAATTTGTAGAATGTCTGCGAGATGGCTTTTTAGAACAGCTTGTTGTTGAGCCCACTAGGGGATCGGCTGTACTGGATTGGGTATTGTGTAATGAACCAGAGATGATTAGACAGATTGAGGTGAAGGAACCCTTAGGAGGCAGTGATCATAACATGATTGAGTTCACCGTGAAATTAGAAAAAGAGAAGCTGAAATCTGATGTGTCCGTATTTCAGTGGAGTAAAGGAAATTACAGTGGCAAGAGAGAGGAACTGGCCAAAGTTGACAGGAAAGGGACACTGGTGGGAAAGATGGCAGAGCAGCAGTGGCTGGAGTTTATGCGAGAAATGAGGAATGTGCAAGACAGGTATATTCCAAAAAAGAAGAAATTTTCGAGTGGAAAAAGGATGCAACCGTGGCTGACAAGAGAAGTCAAAGCCAAAGTTAAAGCAAAAGAGAGGGCATACAAGGAAGCAAAAATTAGTGGGAAGTCAGAGGATTGGGAAGTTTTTAAAACCTTACAAAAGGAAACCAAGAAGGTCATTAAGAGAGAAAAGATTAACTATGAAAGGAAGCTAGCAAATAACATCAAAGAGGATACCAAAAGCTTTTTCAAGTATATAAAGAGTAAAAGACAGGTGAGAGTAGATATAGGACTGATAGAAAATGATGCTGGAGAAATTGTATTGGGAGATAAGGAGATGGCAGAGGAACTGAACGAGTATTTTGCATCAGTCTTCACTGAGGAAGACATCAGCAGTATACCGGAAACTCAAGGGTGGCAGGGAAGAGAAGTGTGCGCAGTCACAATTACGACAGAGAAAGTACTCAGGAAGCTGAATAGGCTAAAGGTAGATAAATCTCCTGGACCAGATGGAATGCACCCTCGTGTTCTGAAGGAAGTAGCTGTGGAGATTGCAGAGGCATTAGCGATGACCTTTCAAAAGTCGATAGATTCTGGCATGGTTCCGGAAGACGGGAAGATTGCAAATGTTACTCCACTATTTAAGAAGGGGGCAAGGAAACAAAAAGGAAATTATAGACCTGTTAGCTTGACATCGGTGGTTGGGAAGTTGTTGGAGTCGATTGTCAAGGATGAGGTTACAGAGTACCTGGAGGCATATGACAAGATAGGCAGAACTCAGCATGGATTCCTTAAGGAAAATCCTGCCTGACAAACCTATTACAATTTTTTGAGGAAATTATCAGCAGGCTAGACAAGGGAGATGCAGTGGATGTTGTATATTTGGATTTTCAGAAGACCTTTGACAAGGTGCCACACATGAGGCTACTTAACAAGATAAGAGCCCATGGAATTACGGGAAAGTTACATACGTGGATAGAGCGTTGGCTGTTTGGCAGGAAACAGAGAGTGGGAATAAAGGGATCCTATTCTGGTTGGCTGCCGGTTACCAGTGGTGTTCCACAGGGATCAGTGCTGGGGCCACTTCTTTTTACATTGTACATCAACGATTTGGATTATGGAATAGATGGCTTTGTGGCTAAGTTTGCTGACGATACGAAGATAGGTGGAGGGGCCGGTAGTGCTGAGGAAATGGAGAGTCTGCAGAGAGACTTGGATAGATTGGAAGAATGGGCAGAGAAGTGGCAAATGAAGTACAATGTTGGAAAGTGTATGGTTATGCACTTTGGCAGAAAAAATAAACGGGCAGACTATTATTTAAATGGGGAAAGAATTCAAAGTTCTGAGATGCAACGGGACTTGGGAGTCCTCGTACAGGATACCCTTAAAGTTAACCTTCAGGTTGAGTTGGTGGTGAAGAAGGCGAATGCAATGTTGGCATTCATTTCTAGAGGAATAGAGTATAGGAGCAGGGATGTGATGTTGAGGCTCTATAAGGCGCTGGTGAGACCTCACTTGGAGTACTGTGGGCAGTTTTGGTCTCCTTATTTAAGAAAGGATGTGCTGACGTTGGAGAGGGTACAGAGAAGATTCACTAGAATGATTCTGGGAATGAGAGGGTTAACATATGAGGAACATTTGTCCTCTCTTGGACTGTATTCCTTGGAGTTTAGAAAAATGAGGGGGGACCTCATAGAAACATTTCGAATGTTGAAAGGCATGGACAGAGTGGATGTGGCAAAGTTGTTTCCCATGATGGGGGAGTCTAGTATGAGAGGGCATGACTTAAGGATTGAAGGGTGCCCATTCACGGGCAGCAGTGGAGGCCAAGTCTTTGGGTGTATTTAAGGCAGAGATTGATAGGTATCTGAGTAGCCAGGGCATCAAAGGTTATGGTGAGAATGCGGGGGAGTGGGACTAAATAGGAGAATGGATCAGCTCATGATAAAATGGCAGAGCAGACTCGATGGGCCAAATGGCCGACTTCTGCTCCTTTGTCTTATGGTCTTAAGGACTGACATTTAATGTATGCCATTTGAGCCATTTGTGCTTACCTTCGCATCTCTAAACAGTATGATATTGGACATGTGAACTGTGCCACTCACCAAATAGGTCTTTAATTTTCTTTCACATATTCTCCTCCACAGTAATTACACTTTGCAAATACTTGATCATTGTGTTATGTGACAGGTTTCTAGGCCTCTATCCATTATTTTGGATTCCTTCAATTTCCTGTGATGACAGATATCAGCTCACTGGTCTATAATTCCCCAATATTTTTCAGCACTTTTCTTAAATAGCAGACTGGCATAAATAATTTGCATTTTTAAGAATTGTTTCTTAAAAAAATTGGCTAGTGCATCATCAATGTTTTCGGCTAAAACTCTGGGATGGAAACCATCTGGCCTAGCGATCTATCACATGGTGTTCTTCATCAGTTTTATATTGCTTACATTTATGTAGATGCACCCTCTCCCCCATTCTATACTCTCCTTGGGCTGAATGTAAATGTTGGAGTATTCATTCAATGTGCTCATCAATCCCATTCATGATGTGACTTCCTTTCAGTGTATAAAGGTATTATCCATCAGATACATTCAGCCTGTATCACATTCTTCTAAGAGGACCACAACTTTGTCGTAGGGTTTGGATCACTGCGCACTTCAATGACCTGGAGAGCTATGTTGGCTAGAATCAGGGCCTTGGGCTTTGGCTATTGGTCTGGTCACTCATGCCAAATAAGTCAAAGGGTAGAGGCCAGGCTAAGAGTGGTCCTCCGGTCCTCCAGAGTCAGGGGTTCAGCTCAGGGTTAACAACCCTGACTGGTCAAAAAAAACTTGTTATGGAAACAGCAATGGAGAATCCTCCTATATCTGTGTGCAACGGTATGGAGAGACAGAGATGGAGAATCTTCATTGCTGTCCTAAACACCAGTGGTTTAACGGGCAGTAAGTAAGTACTGTATCACATCTGATTAAATGTCACTGTGCATGTTTTTCAACCTGGCTGTCTGAGGTGGACGATTAACAATGCTCTGTGAATCAATGTGTAATCATTGCTTATAAACTAAACATGGCTCCAGCTTGCACACTGCTAAATCCTGGAAGCCACAGTTGGATAAGTATCCAATTTATCTATTTTCATAACATGATAGGTTTCGGTCAACAAATTAGGATAACTTAATTGTTCTTTTTCAAGTGGCGTAGAAAATTTTTGAACACTGTCTGCGTGGGCAGGTGCATCCCTAATTTGGTGTTTGATTGGATAGGTGAGCTTTCTTTCAGTGTGACACTCTAATCTAGTCAACCCAGATTAGAACATAAAACTTTAAATTTCACCTCTTAAATTTCACCAACCTGCTTGATTCAACTATTACCCCTGGTAACCTATTCCATGTACCTACCACTCTCAGTATAAAATACTTGCCCCTTATGTTCCTTTAAATTTCCCTCTCTAACCTTAAAGCATGTCCTCTGGTGTTTGACATTTTTACCCAGAGAAACAGATCTTGACTCTCTTCTCTATCTATGTCTCTCATAAATTAAAAACTTGTATCAGATCTTCCCTCAGCCTCCAATGTTCTAAGGAGAACAACCCAAGAATCTCAGATCTGTTCTTATAACTCAGACCCTCCAGTTTAGGCAAACATCCTGAATCTTGGTGTCATCTCCAACTTTGTTAATCCACCCATCTACATGTTCATCCAAATCATTGATATATATCACAAAGGACAGAGGTCCCAGCACTGATCATTGCAGAACACCATGATTGAAGCCATGGACCTTCACCCAGAATAACAGCCTTCTATTCGCACTTTCTGTTTTTGATGGGCAAGTTGAGCCTGGATTTGGAATTTACCTTGAATCTCATGTATCTTTGTTTTCCAAATCAAGCTATCATGAGGGAGGACCTTCTCAATTCCCTTTAACTAAAGTCCATGCAAATAATGTCCATTGCCTTACCCTCATCAAGGATCTTTGTTTCCTCAAAAATGTAACAGTTTTTTTAAGGTTCATAATGATGATTTGGGGAGGTAGGATTAGGGGTTTAAGAACAGGAATGTATGTAATTAGAAGTCAGGCTGGAATCTAAGTCTCTAGCTGTGTTTGGAGACCAACTATGCCGATGTACAATATCTGTGGTTGGATATCAAATATTGGACCAGCAGAGAGCGGATGAGTGGATCCCCCAGGTCAGCAAATTGTTGGCGTGTTCTGGAATTGGAGTTCTATGCGAGCTGGAGGAACGAGTTCTGATGACTCTCTGGGTTTGTGAATTGATATGACCAGAATTTGAGGCCTAGTATTCGGGATCAAGGCCCGTTGACTGGAGCCGAGTCAGCGGATCTCTGTGAGTCCACTGGGGAGATTGAAGCCCAGCGTCTGCAGGCCTGAGTCCGCTGGAGGCCTTTCCTGGGTTTAAAGGTGAATGCATGGGAAGGAGAAATGGGGCTTGTTTTTGTTTTTGTTGTTTGATACTTGTTGTGTCTGTGTTGTTCTGCCAAGAATTGTGGGCGTGCTAAGTTGCACTGGAATATGTGGTGACACTTGTGGGCTGTCCCCAGCACACCCATGGCTGGTTGCTTGTTAATGCAAACAACACATTTGACTGTATGTTTTGGCGGAACAAATAAAAATGAATTTTGAAACACTCTATCAATTTTATTAGACATGGCCTGACCTGCACAAAATCATACTGACTGTCCCTAAGCAGGCCATGCCTTTCCAAATGTACATAAATCCTATGTACATAAAACCTTTCCAATAGGTTTCCACTGTTCCTAAAAATTCTAATTTTGTTAAAGAAACACTGTGTGCTGGCTCAGCACTAGAATATTTTAAATAACAACTAAATAAATTCAGCTCTCTAAAATTACAATTTTTTTAATTGTCTACTTATTAAAAAGTATTACGTATATGTAAAATGAACTTTACAGAGAACAGTAGAAGCCTTTCAAAACTTTCCATAATAGGTATATTGTTTAGCATAACATATTCTATCCTTGTTCACGACAACAGAAGTTGATTCATTTTTATATGGTTCAATTTTCACTGACTATTATCAATCATTGCAATTCACTCATATTGTGCTAGGTTAGAGTGAAGCCTTTGTTCACTGATCTGACAACGCATATCCTGAGTGACACACATAAAAAGATGGGAAATGACAACAAGAATTCTTGCTGGCTGAAGCAAAAGCTCTTCTGCTCTTAAACTAGAGATTTATAGCCTTTAGCTGGGATCAAGTGACAACAAGGAACATGCATTAATGAAGATCTAAGGTTCCAAAGTACACTTAGATGTTGCTTTAACAAAGTTAGAAATTTTAGGAAGAGTAATAACCTAGTGGTCCTGACAAGTTCTGGGCTTGTTCAAAAATCAAACCCACCTTCTAATTTTTATCAGTCTCTTCTATTATCATTCAATTATCTGCACAAGGTTGTCCGCTTGTTCATGGCTTACTGGCAATTTGCAGAGCAGGTCTTTCATAAGCAAGTACGAGGTCTTTATTCTTTGCTACATATAGTTCAACATGTTCAGAATCTACAAGTTACTCCCATCAATGGCATGTTGGAAAATTTATAGGCATCCATTTTGGACGTATGGTTTTTCCAACAGTTCAAAATAAAGAACCTCACGGTCTACATGCAAATAATTTTTGGACGTAGTAAACACAAATAAACGAACCTGTTGAAAATTCACAGGAAAAACTGCCAATAGTTCCTGCTAATTTTCTATTTTTCAAATCTATTTTAATCCTGTTTTCTCTTAACCCGTTTCCTTATTCCATACCTTTTAATCTACCAATCACAAACAGCTAATCACCTTGTCAAAGAATTTCCTAGTGTCACATGGTGCATTTCCATTCATATGAATCTGAATCAGGATTAACATCATTGGCATATGTCAAGAAATCTGTTGTCTTTGTGGCAACAGTACAATGTAATACATAATATGTTTTAAAAAATTGTGAATTACAGTAAATATATAAAACAGTTCAATTAAATAAGTTGTGCAAAAATAGAAATAAGAATGTAGTGAGGTAGTACTCACGGGTTCAATGTCCATTCCGAAACTGGATGGCAGAGGGGAAGGAGCTGTTCCTGAATTGCTCAGTGTGTGCCTTCAGGATTCTGTACTCCTTCCTGATAGTGGCAATGAGAACTAGGCATGACCTGGGTGTTGAGGGATCCTTAATGATGGATGCTGCCTTTTTCAGGCATCGCTTCTTGAGGATTTTCTGGATACTACGGAGACTAGTGCCCATGATGGAGATGACAAAGTTTACAATCCTCTGCAGCTTATTTTGTTCCTCTACAGTAGCATCTCCCTCCCTCCCCCCACATACCAGACTCTGATGCAGCCAGTAAGAATGCTCTCTACAATACATCTGTAAAAATTTGTGTTTTAGTGACGTACTATATCTCCGCAAACTCCAAATGAAATATAGCCACTGTCATGCCTTCCTTGTAGCTACATTGAGATGTTGGATCCAGGTTAGATCCTCAGAAATATGGACTTGACGTTGCTCACTGTTTCCACTTCTCATCCCTCTATGAGGAGTGGTTTTTGTTCACTCGTCTTATCTTTTTGAAGTCCACAATCAATTCTTTGGTCTTACCGATGTTGAGTGAAGGTTGTTGCTGCAACACCACTCAACCAGCTGATATATCTCACTCCTGTTTGCCTTCTTGTCATCATCTGAAATTCTGCCAACAATAGTTGCGTCATCAGAAAATTTATAGATGGCATGTGAGCTGTGCCTAGCCACACAGTCATGGGTGAAGAGAGAATAGAGCTGTGAGCCAAGCACAAATCTCTGAGATATGCCAGTATTGATTGTCAGTGAGGTGTAGATGTTATTTCCAATCAGCACAGACTGTGATCTTCTGGTTAGGAAGTTGAGGATCCGGTTGCAGAGGCCCAGGTTCTGGAGCATTTCAATCAGAATTTAAAGGAAATCTATGAGGAACTCCAATCTCACCAGTATATTTTCCAATACATGCAATGCATGTATTTTCTCTTTATTTGGAAATGTGATAACTTTCTCCATGAATAAAAGATTCTAATTTCCAATGATTTAATTAATGCAAAACAGGTTGAGAGAACTCAGCCTTTTCTCTCTGGAGGGACGGAGGATGAGAGGTGACCTGATAGAAGTGTATAAGATGATGAGAGGCATTGATCGTGTGGATAGTCAGAGGCTTTTTCCCAGGGCTGAAATGGCTGCCACAAGAGGGCACAGGTTTAAGGTGCTGGGGAGTAGGTACAGAGGAGACGTCAGGGGTAAGTTTTTTATGCAGAGAGTGGTGAGTGCGTGGAACGGGCTGCCGGCAATGGTGGTGGAGGCGGATACGATAGGGTCATTTAAGAGACTTTCGGATAGGTACATGGAGCTTAGAAAAATAGAGGGCTATGAGTAACCCTAGTAATTTCTAAGGGAGGGACATGTTCGGCACAGCTTTATGGGCAGATAGGCCTATATTGTGCTGTAGGTTTTCTATGTTTCTATAAATTCAATACAATTACACTCATCTCTGATTTCTGTTTCCATATGAGGACAGCAGTATAAAGGACGGCCAGATTGATAGTGACAATTTTTCATGCCTACATTGTTCCTTGCTGTGATGTAGAGAAGGCCATCAACCCATGAGGTTCATTTTGACTCTCAAGAGAGTAATCCCACCAGTTCCATTCTTTCTTCCATATCTTGCCTATAGCCATTCAATTTATTCTCATTCCATTTGTTCTCAATTTATCCAACAACTCTCCTTTAATCCTTTTGCCTCTTCTCTGTATTAAGGAAGTGAAATAACTTCATTCTTCAATCAACAATGGTTTTGGTTCTAAGTGTTCCTGCAATACTTTCACAATACCAGCAAAGCTCATTTCAGCTGGTCTAATTAAATTCCCAATGTCTTAACATCTGCAATTTAGGGGTAGTTTTTTGTTTAAATAACAGATGTCTGGGTGGAATTTGCACACTCTGTGGCCATACTGGTTTTATCCTATATATACTTCATATATGTATGAAGTATGTGAAAAGCATACATCATCACTCCACCATGTATTGTGTGCACACCTCATTAAAAGTAAAAATGAAGTTTACACATATGTCTTGGGTTCCCTTGTTTTTCTTTCAATTCGTTTTATAGTTTGGAATTACAAAGCATAATAGCGGTGACAAGGAAATTTAATAAAGCCTGAGACTACTGCCTAACTGTTGAAGCACAGCAAGGCGTTCCAGTTAGAAAAATATGCAGTGAGAAACGATTGAGTAAAACAAAATTGCAGCTCATGCTGCTACGGGAAGGGACAGTCATTGGAGTTTTTTAAAAAAAAGCAGAAAACAGACAAATCCACGAGTATATATACAGTGAGTACCAGATGTTAATAATAAACTAAAAAAAGCAGAAATAGCAGGCTACATCAGAAAGATAGACAGGTTTGATTACACAACAGATAATTGGATATTGTATACGAAGCGAATTGACCAGGAGTTTGAGGTAAATGAAATAGCCAAGGCAAAGTGAGAGTATGAGGTGGAAGGGCAAAAAGTTTGCTTAAAGGTTTGATTGATCCAACCAAACCAGCTGAAATGAGCTTTCCTGATATCATGAAAGTAATGCAGGAACATTTAGAACCAAAACCAGTGTTAATTGCAGAATGTGTTGGGTTTCATAAGTGGAATTAAAAGGAAAGGAAGTCAATTTCATAGTACTTGGCTGAATTGAAGAGATTGTTTAAGTATTGTCAGTTCAATGATGGGCTCAATGATGCAGTAAGAGATCATTTAGTTTGTGGAATCTTAAAGAAAACATTCAAAAATTACTTCTAACTGAAGGACAATTGACATTTAAGAGAGCATTTGAAATCACTGTATCAATGAAAACTGCAGACAGATATGTAATTGAGTTGCAGTTAGGAATGAGGGTAATATTGGCACGTCTAAGAAACCTGCCTGGCCAAACAAATTGTGTTACTGTTGTAGCAAGGGCTCATATACACCACATATCAATGCAGAATTAAAGCTGAAACTTAAAGAAAATGCAACAAAGTAGGACACATACAAAGAGCATATTGGGCAGACAAAAATAAATGGACTACTCAGGGAAGATAGAAAGAGAAAAAGTCATGTTGCAGTTTCAAAAACAGCTCTCATCTGCATACTGCTGAGGAAGAGCCTGATGATGATGAGTCATGCAGGACAGGTAGCATTGATATTTACAATGTGAAAACTAAAAAAGACCAGCAATACAGCTTACACCAGATGTGAACTGTAAATTAATTTAAATGCAATTGGACACTGACTCAGCTGTTTCAGTCATTCCACAAAATGAGTTTGAATAGCATTTCAAAGATATTAAACTAAAGCCTACAGCTACCTAACTAAGAGCTTATACTGGACAAAGGATAATGCCTGTGGGAATGATGTTTGTAATGAAGAAATACAACAACCAACAAGCTGCATTGGGCTTGAAAATGGTAAAAACAGGAGGGCCAGCATTGTGAGGACATGATCAGCTGAGGTAACTACAGCTTGATTGGAGATCCATCCACTATTTGCATGCTACATCGCCTGCAATAGAGTCAACTGAAGCAAATTAAGAAAGGTACTGGACAACATCACAGCAGTCTTCAAGGATGGCATTGGAAAACTAAAATATATCTAGGGTAAAATAGTGTTAAGTGAAAATGCCATGCCCAAGTTTTATAAAGCCCACCTGGTTCCTTATACTTTTTGTGATAACGTAAGCAGTGAGCTAGATCACATGGAGACTGAAGAAATTCTTTTCAAGGTTGAGTGGAACCCATGGACAACACCAGTGATCCCAGTAGCCAAGAAAAATGGGTCTGTCAGGATCTGTGGTGACTTTAAGGTCACCATCAACCCAGTACTGAAAGTAGATCTGTACCCTCTGCCCAGGATAGAGAATATCTTTTCAAACCTTTCTGGAGAAAAACACTTTAGCAAAGTGGACTTAGCTGCCGTCTACCTACAGGTGGAGATGGAAAAAGAGACAAAAGTGCTTTTCACCATAAACATTCAAAAAATACTTCATCACTGTAATAAACTTATTTTTGGAGTAGCCTCTGTACTTGCACACTGGCAGAATGCTATGGACCAGGTGCTGTCAGGTGGCCCAGGCATCCAGTTTTACCTGGAAGACCTCATTGTTACCAGTAAGGATAACATGGAATATCTGCATAATCTCAAAACTGTGTTAAAAGGATTAGGAGACTATGGGCTCAGCGAACAATGCAACAAGTGTGAATTCTTTAAACCAAGCATCACTTACTGTGGTCACACTATTGAGGCACAAGGATGACACAAGTGTGCTGAGATTCATGCAGTGGTGGATGTCCCAAGGCAAAAGGATGTGTCATAGATGTGGTACAAATATGGCCACGGTGCTCCACCCTTTGAAATCATTACTACAGATTGGGAAGAAATGGCAATGGACAAAGCAGTGTGAACTGGCTTTCCAAAAGTCATAGGAAATGCTGACATCGACATTGTACTCAAGCATTATGATCCACATCGTCCAGTGAAGCTTGCCTGTGATGCCTCGTTTTATGGTATAGATGCAGTCATGTCACATGTTATAAGTGATGGAAGTAAATGCCGCATAGTCTTTGCTTACATTCCCTTACTGCTGCAGAGAAATATTACACACAGATTGACAGAGAAGTTTTGAGTCTGCTTTGGGGTGTAAAACATTTCAACCAGTACTGTATGAGTAACTCTCATTACTGATCATCTATCACTGGTGTCCATTTTCAATCCACAGAACGGTGTTCCACTAACAGCAGCAACACGAATACAGATTGGGGCCTTGTTTCTTGGAGGATTCAACTCAAGAGGATGACTAATGATAGAAATGCTGATGGATTGTCCCGTTTACACTTGGAAAAGGATACAGTATATCTGAAAAATTTACAAAAGAGGACACTCCTCTTGATGTATTCTCCCTAACTCAAATTGAAAGGCTCCCTGTTATGGCAGGGATGATTCAAAGGGAAACCAGAAAGGACCCCACACTGTCTTGGATCTGGGTGTCATGATCTCTGAGGATCTAACCTGGTCCCAACATATTGATGTAGTTATAAAGAAGGAAAGACAGCGACTATACATTATTAGGAGTTTGAAGAGATTTGGTATGTCAACAAATACACTCAAAAACTTCTATAGTTGTACCATGGAGAGCATTCTGACAGACTGCATCACTGTCTGGTATGGAGGGTCTACCTCACAGGACTGAAAGAAGCTGCAGAAGGTTGTAAATCTAGTCAGCTCCATCATGGGCACTAGCCTACAAAGTACCCAGGACACCTTTAGGGAGCAGTGTCTCAGAAAGGCAGTGTCCATTATTAAAAACCTCCAGCACCCGGGGCATGCCCTTTTCTCACTGTTACCATCAGATAGGAGATACAGAAGCCTGAAGACAAACACTCAGCGATTCAGGAACAGCTTCTTCCCCTCTGCCATCCGATTCCTAAATGGACATTGAAGCTTTGGACACTACCTCACTTTTTTTTAATATACAGTATTTCTGTTTTTGCACATTTTTAAATAATCTATTCAATATATGTAATTGATTTACTCATTTATTTATTATTGTTATATTTTATTATTTATTTCTCTCTCTCTCTCTCTCTCTCTCTCTCTCTCTCTCTCTGCTAGATTATGTATTGCATTCAACTGCTGCTGCTACGTTAACAAATTTCACGTCACATGCCGGTGATAATAAAGCTGATTCTGATGGTGACCCAAGATGGCTGGAATGTGCAGCAGAAATCCCAATTCTCCCACTTTTACCAGTGTCAGGAAACTTGCCTTTGACAGGGTTACCTTATGCAGGGATTGAGAGTTGTTGTACCATCCAAGCCGAGAGCTAAAGTGTTGGAGGAGCTACATGTTGCTCACCTAGGCATGGTCAAAATCAAAGCATAGTCTCAGAGTTTTATGTGGTGGCCTAGGATAGATCAGCATATGGAGCAGCTTGCCATGCACTGTTTGGGAAGCCAGCACGTCTGGAAAGGGCAGCACCTCTCCATCCCTAGGAATAGTCTGCATTGCCTTGGAAGAGGATTCATGCAGATTTTGCCGGACCATTCATGGGCACAAACTTCTCGGTAGTAGTGGGTGCAGCTACAATAGCCTCCATCTCAGCCTCACACACTGTTGATGAGCTGAGAAGCCTCGTTTCAAGGAATGGTGTTCCAAAACACCAAATCAGTGAAAAAGGACCACATTTTCTTGTGGAACAGTTTCAGTAATTCCAGAAAATAAATGGAATAAGACATTTTACATCTGCACTGTACCACCCTGTGCAGCTACAAATGGCTTGTGGAAAGATTTGTCCTGGGTCTAAAGAACACACTGCAAGCAACATCAGCAGAACACACTAACATGTTTCACTCCTGGACAAGCAGTCCTTGCGAGGGACTGCAGAGGTGGTCAGAAGTGTGTACTTGGAACGATTAAGGACAGAATTGGAACGCTGTCCTACACAGTGGAGATTGCATCTGATGTCCTCTAGAGACAACACATTGATCAGCTGATGAGAGCAAAGTCAATTGTTAGAGAAGGAGGGGGTCCAGAGCTGTCAGAACCACCTTCTGCAGCCCAGAGTCATCTCCTACAAATGCCACAGAGGAAGCCCAGAACCTGAGATTGCTTCACAGCCACAAGTCTCACCTGCCAAGCAGAGACCCTCCTTGCCAGGAAAGATGTTATTCCACAAGAGTAAGAAATCCTTCACGGTAATTTCATCTTTAGGCCTGAAGGGGACAAATTAAAATTGATTATGCTGTAGATGACTATATAGTAGTTATATTATATATTATACTATGTACTGTATGTAGTTGAAATGCATTCTATATTGAGTTGGAGGTTACTGTGTAGTTAAGCGGGGGAGTGATGTATATTTTTAGTGATATCTGAGAACTAAATATTGTAAATATATTTCAAGCTCCTTTGTTTTTCTTTTGTTTAGTTTTGTTTTGGAGTATGAAAGTTAACAGTTACGGGTTGATTTTATTGATACTTGGAGGGAAACAATTTAAAGTGGTTGGAAAATCTGTGGATGGGAACTACGAGTGAAGAACTAGAGCCACAATCAATTTGCTGGAAGAAGCTGGCAAGCCAAGCAGTATCTCTTATCAATTAGTTGCTCCAGCAGATTGTTTGTTGTTCTAGATTCCACTATCTTCTTCCCTTCCTTCTGGATATACACAAGCCATGACCACTTCAATCCCCTTAAAAGCCCCATCCATGTTTTTTTGTAATTATGATTATATTAACCTATGTATAGGTGTCTTTCTTGTATTGAGGTCTCAGAATATTAGACGATAGGAGTAGGACTAAGCTATTTAGACCCTCAAGACTGTCCCATCATTCAATTCAACACTGACTGATCTGCCCAGTATAGGAACTGAGGGCACAGCCTCAGAATAAAGGGAAGTCTCTTCAAAACTGAGATGAGGATGAGGAACCATTCCACCATGCATAAATGTGTAATACTTCTCTGTTAGGTACCCTCCTTCTGCTCTTCTTAATCACCTCAATTTTGTGCCCCCTCTTATTAAAGTTAAATTCTTTCTATGTTGAGGACCTCACTTTCGATTATCAAAACCTATTAACCTGGTTTTCCAAATATCCACCTTCTTGGGGAAATGGGCTTATAGTCAGTGCAGACTCAAGAAATGGGAGAATGGATCAGCTCGTGATAAAATGGCGGAGCAGACTCAATGGGCCGAATGGCCAACTTCTGCTCCTTTGTCTTATGGTCTATATCAACTACTGATTGTTAGTTCTTGAAGAAATTACAAATTTGTGCTATTCTGCACTTGATGATCTGGTGTTACTCAACAGAACTGCAGTTCAGACTATTGGTTGTGGAGCTCTGAAAATATGGTTCCTGTCCCTTTCAATTCCTCACTGATTAAGATTAATTACCAGAAAAGAAGAACAGCTGCAATCTGGTTGCAATGATCTCCGAGGCTGGTTTACCATCAACCCTCCTGCAGTTAAGCAAGCCTTCTCAGTGGGAGCAATAACTTATAAAATTGCAAAATATGAACTCAATGCGATCAACCTTGGAAAAAAAGTATTATTAAATATAGAGATTGTAAAAAAGTGTATGCAACACACCATCAAATCTCTCTTTCACATGGGAAGGAAAATGGTCAACAACTTCCTCTCTATAAATCCGTACATATTAAGTGATTGGTATATAGTACTTCATACTATTTTTTTATTTAAAGTTTAAATAAAACGAGCCTGTGAGTGATGTTTTATTCCCATTGTGGCCTTGTACTTCCAGGAAGCACACTGCTGCGTAATGCTAGAAGAATAATTTCTTTTAGTTATTATCAAGGTTGGGGCAAAAACCGTAAGACCATAAAGCAGGGAATTGACTACTCTTTCAAGAGGCAGAATAGATAAAAGGGTTAAATGATCTCTAAATAGCATAGTGGGCCTCCTGACCTTATCTCAATCAGCCTTCCGAAAAAAAAAGGTCCTTCTTTCTTGCAAGTCTCACTGAATTCACCTACTTCATCCCCCCTATGATCTCTGTGCTCCATACCCAATGATATGCTCGTAACTTTCTTGACTGTTAGGCATCATTCGCACAGATTCAGAGGATCAGCCTCCCTCTCTTTACACTTGTCTGGCCAATCAACAGCGTTGTTGAGTTCAAGCAGGAGTCAGGCCTGATATAAATCTTTTTGAAATGAATATCTGAAAGTCGCACTGCCCTGCAACCTGCCTACTTAACCCTTGTCTAATCACAGGTCAATTTATATCGCCAATTAACCCGCTAACTGAAACATCTTTGGAATTGTGGAAGGAAACTAGAGCACCCAGAGGAAACCCATGTGTTCGCAGGAAGGAGACACAAACTCCTTACAGATGGCATTGGTATTGAACTCTAAACTCCAAGGTCCTAAGCTTTATGATTATGAGGACATGCAGTCTCCTTTTACTGTCATTTAGTAACGCATGCATTAAGAAATGATAAAATGTTTTTCCAGAATGATATCACGAAAAACACATGACAAACGGACTTAAAAACTAACAAAAACTACATAATTATAACATATAGTTACAACAGTGCAAAGCAATACTGTAATTTGATAAGAACAGACCATGGCACAGTAAAAGTCTCAAAGTCTCTCGAAAGTCCCATCATCTCACGCAGACGGTAAACCTTCAGTGCCGCCAACTTGCCGGTGCAGCATCCTGGAAACATCCGACCACAGTCTGACTCCGAGTCTGTCCAAAAACTCCAAGACTCTGACCACCTATTGGACACCGAGCACCGAGCACCATCTCTGTCGAACGCTTCAACCCAGGCCCCAGCAACGGGCGATATGCAAAGCCGAGGATTTGGGGTCTTCATCTCCGGAGATTCTCGATCGCACAGTAGCAGCGGCAGCGAAGCAGGCATTTCAGAAGTTACTCCAGATGTTCCCCTGCACTTCTCACGGCTGTCTCCATCAAATCCGGATTGTGCACGGCCCTAGTTACATAACATTGTGCTAACCTCAACTCTACTGTGGTACTCTTGCTGTCATCGTGCTAATATTGAAGCATAAAACCAGGGTACAGTACATTACATGTAGATAACAGTTGAATAATTACCTATCCTACAAACAGAACCCTAACATACTCTTTGCCTCTGCAAACATCCCCCAAAACACCAGGTGTAGCTCCAAATGCCATATAAAACAGAGTCTTCTAGCATACTGTATTACTCATTTCATGCATGTCCGGTCATTTTGAGGAGGTTGCACTGGTTGAATTACTGAGTACAGATGAACAGCGACATGTGGTTGTGGTAATGAAGAAATGGGAATCTGCTGATGAGAGTTCTGACTCCTGCTACTAATCCCCATGAAGATTCAGCTCAATCTGTATGCTTTCCGCAGGGTCCCAAGATTTCAACACACATTTGGGAATTTGCCATTGTAGAGAGGGCTGTGGAATACCTCCTCCACCAGATGCTGCTGCCTGCAACAGCTTAGAGGGCCAGAAACATTGTTGGTTTTCATTGCCAAACTTGTATAGAGGTTGTGAGAAAATGTTTGTCAGTTGGTCACCAGATCTGTCAAAGCAATTGTTGGATTTTTATATTCTTTTCTACTTGTGTTAGAATTTTATGCTGCCTGATCTTAGAACATGGTTGTACTTTATCTGTCAGATTCTCCATCCAAATCTTACATCCTTGTACATCTTCAGATACAGAGCTAGAATGAGAAGCTGAAATTCAGACTTGTATTTTTAAGTCACTAAAATTGTTCAGCTTAATCCAATAAACAAGATAAGTTCCAAATTTGTGAGCAAACGTATTGAAAAATTGAGAAAATAAACCATTTTTATTTGTGTTGCCACTGCAAAACTGCCATGTATTGCAAATCTCTTGATATGCTTGGATAGAAATTCCAAGACTATGATGAAGAAAGCACAATTTACTGCATGTGTTAACAAGGTGGGGTGTGACCCACAACTAGAAGATAATGTGTCTGCATACATTTGCTGTCCTTACTTTTCAGGCTTGGCAAATGTTTTCAAAGAATGCTGGGTTTATTGTTTATCTAGATTGCATCCTGCATATCACATGTTGACCATGTTGGTGCTTGGTCTAGTGGATAAAATGTCAGTCGGGAGGCCTGTTGAAACCAAACCGAGTAAGGAAAAGATTAAATTTCACTCCTCCTCATTTGTGCCTTGTCGATAAGAAAGGATATCTGAACCTTAAAAATTCACTCAAATAACCCTTTAATGTTTGAAATCCAATGACATTAGTCCACTTCATGTAATCTTTCCTGCTCATCATGTAAATGTTGAGGTCTAGATGATGTTCTGTTAAGTTTACATGGTATTCCTTTCAAGGATGATATCTCCAATATACATATATTTCACCTCTATCCACCAAACCACATAAATTCAAATTTACTTAAAGCCATCATTTCTTATCCAGTCCAAATTACGACCCACCATTGCCCTAAAAGCATTGAAATTCAAATTCTTATTGTTTAAATCCCAATATGCTATGATAGAGCTTGGATTGTGTTTGAAATGGGTAACAGATAAAGGTTATGAATATCAATGATAATCTCTTTAACCATAAACAAATATCATATTTACAATTCCAACTTCATCTCTCTTTGCAGACTATGGAGACTAGTTGTAAATCTGCAGCCTAAACTTTTTAACGTTAGACAACAGACACAAAATTCTGGAGGAACTCAGCAGGTCCGGCAGCATCTATGGAAATGAATAAACAGTTGGCATGTCGGGCTGGGACGCTCATTCTGGACTAAAAAGGAAGGGGGATGATGCTGTAATAAAATGGTGGAGGGAGTAGGTTCACTGGAAGGTGGTAGGTGAAGATAGGTGGGTGGAAAAAGTAAAGGGCTGGAGAAGAAGGAATCTAATGGGAGAGAAGACAATAGACAACAGACAATAGATAATAGGTGCAAGAGTAGGCCATTCAGCCCTTCGAGCCAGCACCACCATTCACTGTGATCATGGCTGATCATCCACAATCAGTACCCTTTTCCTGCCTTCTCCCCATATCCCTGGGGAGATGGACCATAGGAGAAAGAGAAGGAGGAGGGGACCCAAGGGGAGGTGATAGGCAGGTGAGATGAGGTAAGAGGCTTTAGTGGGGAATAAAAGAAGAGTGGAAGTGGAGGGGAAAAAAAGTTACCAGGAGGAGAAACCGATATCTATGTCATCAGGTTGGATGCTACCCAGATGGAATTCAAGGCAGTACTCCTCCACCCTGAGGGTGCCCTCATCTTGACACAAAAGGAGGCCATGGGCCAACATGTTGGAAAGGGAATGGGAAATCAGAGTTAAAATATTCAGGCACCCGGAAATTCCACTTCTGGTGGATAGAGCGGAGGTGCTCAATGAAGCGTCCTCCAATTTACGCAAACATGAGGAATTCTGCAGATGCTGGAAATTCAAGCAACACACATCAAAGTTGCTGGTGAACGCAGCAGGCCAGGCAGCATCTCTAGGAAGAGGTGCAGTCGACATTTTGGGTCGAGACCCTTCGTCAGGACTAACTGAAGGAAGAGCTAGTAAGAGATTTGAAAGTAGGAGGGGGAGGGGGAGATCCAAAATGATAGGAGAGGACAGGAGGGGGAGAGATGGGGCCAAGAGCCGGACAGGTGATTGGCAAAAGGGATATGAGAGAATCATGGGACAGGAGGTCCGGGGAGAAAGACAAGCCGGCGGGGGAAATCCAGAGGATGGGCAAGGGGTATAGTCAGAGGGACAGAGGGAGAAAAAGGAGAGAGAGGGAAAGAATGTGTGTATATAAATAAATAACGGATGGGGTACGAGGGGGAGGTGGGGCATTAGCGGAAGTTAGAGAAGTCAATGTTCATGCCATCAGATTGGAGGCTACCCAGATGGAATATAAGGTGTTGTTCTTCCAACCTGAGTGTGGCTTCATCTTGACAGTAGAGGAGGCCGCGGATAGACATATCAGAATGGGAATGGGATGTGGAATTAAAATGTGTGGCCACTGGGAGATCCTGCTTTCTCTGGCAGACAGAGCGTTGGTGTTCAG
Organism: Mobula birostris; assembly: GCF_030028105.1. Lineage (NCBI taxonomy): Eukaryota > Metazoa > Chordata > Chondrichthyes > Myliobatiformes > Myliobatidae > Mobula > Mobula birostris. The sequence goes on from NC_092373.1 coordinate 158,569,392, forward strand.
CAAAACGATCTCCCAGTCTGCGTTGGGTCTCGCCAATATATAGAAGGCCACATCGGGAGCACCGGACGCAGTATATCACCCCAGCCGACTCACAGGTAAAGTGTCGCCTCACCTGGAAGGACTGTCTGGGGCCCTGAATAGTGCTATGCACGGCCTCCTCTACTGTAAAGAAGAAGCCACACTCAGGTTGGAGGAACAACACCTTATATTCCGTCTAGGTAGCCTCCAACCTGATGGCATGAACATTAACTTCTCTAACTTCTGCTAATGCACCCCCCCCCATACCCCATCCATTATTTATTTATATACACACATTCTTTCTCTCTCTCTCCTTTTTCTCCCTCTGTCCCTCTGTCTCTACCCCTTGCCCATCCTCAGGGTTCCCCCCCTCCCCCTTTTCCTTCTCCCTGGGCCTCCTGTACCATGATCCTCTCATATCCCCTTTGCCAATCACCGTTCCAGTTCTTGGCTCCATCCCTCCCCCTCCTGTCTTCTCCTATCATTTTGGATCTCCCCCTCCCCCTCCCACTTTCAAATCTCTTACTAACTCTTCCTTCAGTTAGTCCTGACGAAGGGTCTCAGCCCGAAACGTCGACTGTACCTCTTCCTAGAGGTGCTGCCTGGCCTGCTGCGTTCACCAGCAACTTTGATGTGTTGTCCTCCAATTTACGACAGGTCTCACCAATGTAGAGGAGGCTGCATTGGGAGCACTGGACACAATAGGCAACCCCAGAAGGTTCACAGGTGAAGAGATTCCTCACCTGGAAGGACTGTTTGAGGCCCTGAATGGAGAATGGAGGTAGGGAGGAGGTGAATGGGTAGGTGTAGCATTTAGGCCACTTGCAGAGATAAGTGCCAGGAGGAGATTAGTGGAGAGGGACAAATGGACAAGGGAATCACTGAGGGAGCAATCCTTCCAGCAAGTGTGTGGGGGACGGTAAAGATATATTTAGTGGTAGGATCCCTTTGGAGATGGCCAGAGAAGCCAGAAAGTGGTTGTAGAGTTGCCTCTCTGACTGGAGGCCTGTGACAAGCGGTGTGCCACAGGTATTGGTGCTGGGTCCTTTGCTGTTTGTCATCTATATCAATGATCTGGATGATAATGTGGTTAACTGGATCAGCAAATTTGTGGACAACACCAGGATTGTGTGGGGGGTTATTGGACAGTGAGGAAGGCTATCATGGCTTGCAGAGTGATCTGGTTCATCTGGAAAAATAGGTTGAAAAATTGTAAATGGAATTTAATGGAACCCAGTGTGAGATTTTGCACCTTGGTACAACTAACCAGCATAGGTCTTATACAGTGAACAGTAGAGCACTGAGGAGTGTGGTAGAACAAAGGGATCTGGGAATATAAGTACGTAAGTTGTTGGAAGTGGCATCATGGGTAGATAGGGTTGTAAAGAATGCTTTTAGCACATCGGCCTTCATAAACCAATGCATTGTGTTCAGGGGATGGGATGTTACGTTGAAGTTGTGTAAGACATTGGTGAGGCCCAATATGGAGTATTTTGTGCAGCTTTGGTCACCTACCTACAGGAAAGATGCAAACAAGGTTGAAAGAGTGCAGAGAAAATTCATAAGGATGTTGCCAGGTCTGGAGGACCTGAGTTATAAGGCAAGATTGAATAGATTAGGATTGTGTTCTTTAGAACTTTGAGAGGATTGAGAGGAGATTTGATGGAGGTATACAAAATTACAAAGGGTATTAATAGGGTAAATGCAAGCAGGCTTTTTCTACTGAGGTTGGGTGGGAAACAATCAGAGGTCATGGCTTACGGGTGAAAGGTGAGAAGTTTAAGGGGAACATGAGGAGAAGCTTCTTCACTCAGAGGGTCATGAAAGTGTGGTGCATGTGAGCTCAATTTCAACGTTTAAGAGAAGTGTGGATAGATACATGGATAGTAAGGATATGGAGGGCTATGGTCCCGGTGCAGGTTGTTGGGAGTTAAATGATTTTCGGCACAGACTAGATAGGCCAATGGGCCTGTTTCTGTGCCGTACTGTTCTCTGACTGTATGGTGGAAGTTGCAGAGGATGATGAGTTGGATGCAAAGGCTCATGGGGTAGTGAGTAAGGACATGAGGAACTTTATCACTATTAAGGTGGAAGGATACTGGAACATTAAATTCTAATGTTTTTTTGCTTCTAGGCCACATGACTGAATTTCCACGAGAATATGTCCATAATAGAACACTACGAACTTTACGATGCACGTGATCAATCCAAGGCTAATACTTGGAGGCATCTGGCATCAGATGACGTGTGAAATATTATTTGCTTTCTGTGAGTTTCACAATCTTCTGGGAACACACGTGGCTCAGGTTCTTCGTGTAATAGCAGCCCACCAGACACACATTGAGGCTAACTTCATCATTAAGAACTTTGGACAGGGGCAGATCCCAAGCTGTCAGATCTGGTCTTGGACCCTGTCTAAGGAAGGATCTCTAAGATAAGAGTGTACCACATATAATGGTTCATCCTTAGATGCCATTACCTTTCCCCACCAAGATGATACTCCCACTCCCAAAGCAGAGAGCGACCTCAACAATCCCTTCCCAATAACTCTATAAGCAACCATGTATCCAATCCAGCCTAACGATACTCTATTCTACCTCTCCCACTGTAGCCAGGGGCAGTCACAATATATCCACCCCACTAATCACAAATTCCCACCCCTGCCTTCCACGACCCCTGCCACTAGGCCTACTTGCTTCCTTTTGCATGCTCAAGAGTGACTATCTTGAAAAAATGTCCTTTCAGCTTGTTGGTTTTGTAAGGCTACTGCTAGAGTACACAAAGACTCTGGGTTCATACACTAGAGAGTTGTGCAGCTATGCTGCCTGCAGTATATCATTGCTTTACGTGCCTTTCCAGGTGTCTATCCACTTCTCATCCTTTACTTTTCTGTGAAGATTTGTTTGTCTAATAAGTTGCCTTTTAGACAACTCTGACTGTTTGCCAAAGATTTGGCGCTCAGCCTAGTTTATCTTTCTGTTTCTTAAACATGTTTCAGCTTCCAACTTGGGAGCTTCCCATCTGAGATCATAATGTTCACATCACCTCTGCATTCCAAACAGCATGAGAGTATATATGAGGTGCTTGTTATGGGCTTAATGAGCAAGTTTTAAGTACTTTGTTCAGACAGATTTGTGCCATTACATCTGTAACATTATCTGCAGCTTTTCCTTTCCAATTCCAAGGCTACTTTAATTGTTTCTCCACAGCTTTTAAACAGCTTTACTGAAGTCTCCCAGTATGTATATATAGTACCAATTCTTCCACATTTTTCAATTATTATTTAATCACTTTTATCCTGCCTACAAAATTTGTGAAATGTGTTGATGGAAACAACAATTACAAGCTTTTCCACTCTGTTCCCAAGCTGACGTTCTTGTCTCTACTATAGAATTTCACCGAAGAACTCACAGATATTGTCATGCCTGAAAAACAGACGTCCAACCACTCAAGACTAAGGCACAGGTGAGTACTAGATGAAATACAAAATCAACAAAAAGGTACAGCAGAAAGAAAGTAGTATCTAAAGTGCTTGATCGCCAACAATTTTGTCTAGAATTGCAAATTCAGCCACAATTTAAAAAATTAAAAGAACTACAATTCCCATATTCCCCTAAACTGATTCCTGTGGCAAAGTATCCTTCAGCCAATTGTGTGAGAAAACCATTACCCTTTACAATATTTAACAGTGAATCTCCATCAAAAGCTATTAGGGGGTGGGTGAAAGGGTGAATTCATGTTCCAAAATTAGTTCAATAACAAATGCAGACTTCTTAAGAGAAAAGACAGGACATCATCTTCATAAACATGTGAGTACACACATAATTAACCTTCACCAGAAGTTAACTACATGTAAGACTGGTGGACTGTGATATCTACCAGCATATAATGCTTGCAGCTAGGATGGTGCTACTGAATGTGGGCGACAGCTCACTGGTACTTCAAAAGACAAGAAATTTGACTAAAAACATCACTAAAAGCACCTTTTCTGAGGTAAATTGTGTTAAATTATTGCCACAAACAGTGAAGTGGCAACCAATGGCAAGGTGAGTCTGGGGGATGAGCTGGGATAGTGTGCTGCAGAATAGCAGAGTCAATGCAGATGGAGTGAACCATTAGGAGAGGCGAAGTTGGGGCAGTAGAGTTCCAATGCCTGCACAACTGGCTGGGGTGCGAGGCTGGATCACTCGGGGCGCTGAGCTGATTTGAAGAGCTTCAGAGCTGCTTTGGGCTGGGCGGCCAAATCTGGGAGCGTAGCCAGTCACTGGGCAGCATGGTCTCGGCCCCGCACCCCTCACAGCAGCCAGGATCTAGTGCGAGGCACGATCCACCGTTTGGACAACTTAAGTACCAGCTCAGATTGGAGGCAAGAGCCAATTTCGCTCGCTCTCCGTGATGCTCACTCCTCTCTCCAGGGTGCCGGAGTCTTTTGCTGTTCTGTTGTTTGGTCAATTTAAGTGCTGGCCCAGGTAGACTGAAAAGACAGAGTGTCGGGATCTGAGGGAGAGCCAATTTCGCTCATTCCCTGCAATGGTCACTCTTCTCTCCGTGGCACTGAGACTATGAAGACAGCCCTGGGGCTGTGCTCCATGCCCACTAATATGATAAACTGATGCGGGGGATTTTGGGCTTACTCCAGGCTGCTCCGGGGTTCGGATCAGAGGGCTCAATTTGGTTTGGAATGTTGTTGTTCACTTCAATTGTTTGCATGGTTTGTGTTTTTTTCCTCTTGTCCATCTGGCGTTGGTCTTTTATTTTTTTTTCTTTAATTGGGTTCTTTCAGGTTTCTTGGTAACAAATCTGAAGATTCAATAATTTATACATTATTTGATAATAAACGTACTTTGAATCTTTGATTTGATTCCTGCACTGTGTTGAGACACAAGATACTCTGGACTCTGGAGTCTGGAGCAATACGGATGCTGCTGGAGGAACTCAGCATGTTGAGCAGCATCAGTGGGAAGAAAGAAATCATTGATGTTACAGGTCAAATGGTCGACAGATTTGTTCTGCTCATCTGCATCACCTCGTTGGAACTCTATGCTCTTATGGTATGGCTGCTGCAAAAGGCTCATTTTTGTGGCATTTATAACCCTGTTTATTATTCATGACAATAAACCTGAACGAGCTTATAAAGTTAATATACTAATGATTTGCTTTCCAGGAGCTAATTTTGTTCCAACCTTCGAAATAAATGTAAATGGACTATATCTTTAGAGTAAGTTATCTAATTGAGTGGCACTCAATTCCAATTCCAAATTCAAGTCATAATTCCAATGAATGCAAAAGCAAATAATCTCACAATATGCAGTAAAGCTATATCTCCACTCTTACAATGAAAAAATACACTTACGTTTTTAAAAGTACAATGGTTGTTAAATAAACTCATTTAGAAGATGTGTAATTTTTATGGTCTCATTATTTGTCAGGAAGTACTCTGGAGTTATGTGAATATGGCAAATAGACATTCAAACAAGAACCAGGATTCATTTCTTATTGTAAATGTAGGTATGTTCAGAAAGCATGCAACAAACTGAAGTTAAAAGCACAGGCTGCTCCACAGACTAAGAGATTGCAAATGCAAGAGCCAAACATTAAAACAATAGGATTGTGTTAATTGGCTTGCATCAAACTAGTCAACATGGCTAAGCAATTTGCACCAATGTGACTTGAGTGCAAACTGGCAAAGCAAATGGATGTTGTCACATAGCAAATCAAACTTGGTCACAGGTATAGGCAATCAATAATTTTTTGTAGCCTTACCGTATTTGTGTACTCAGAGACAGCCCTGACAACATTCATTTTGAGTGTCTGGCTCTCTTTTGTCAAAAGATATTAGAATATTTAGGCTAATTAGTTTTTCCCAAAGGCATTTGGAGCTGCAGAGGTGTCTATCAATTACAATGTGTTTCCACTATGTAGTTCAATGGAACAATTTGTCAACCCAAAATAGTGAAGTAAACAATGTCATTGTAATTATTGAAATTGTATTGAATCACCTATTGTTACCTTTGATCTTAAGGGTATAAAAATGTGATGTATCTTTAGGTTTGTGAGCCTTTACCAAGAATGAGTCTCCAGAATGATGATGCCTGCTTGTTGTGCTGAATAAAGACTTCTACATCAGAGTCTCTCCAGTGACTTTGACCATAGACACAACATTATTTATTGCCATTGTTATTAGTTTGGGTTTTTTGGTATTTGCACAATTTGTGGACTTTTGCTCTTTGGTTGTCTATCCATCCGTGAAGTTTTCCATTGATTCTATACTTTTTTGTATATACCACAAGAAAATTAATTTCAGGGGGCAGTATATGGTAACATATATGTACATACTTTAAATAAACAATGTCTTTTGTGCAATGTTGTCTTCTTTTTTTGCAACAAAATGACTGGATTGCACAATGTACTTTCTCCTACTGCCATAAGTCAATGATGAAAAAAAAACACGAACATTTAGATAAATATTATTAAAGTGACTCCAAGAAATAACATCCATAGACAAGGTGAAATGAATGGAGTACTTATAACTGGCAGGAATAACAAGTGGTAATATGACTTTCATAATAGGGAACATAGCAAAATCGAGCAGAATGCATCAATTTAAAAGTTTCTACACACCAATTCCTCGACTGGTCCAATGTTCCCAGTAGAATTTACCTAGTGCTTATCAGAGGATCAGTTAGAGGACAGTCAATAACTTTTAATTCCATAGCCAAGACTAGATCAGCTCGGGCAGGCATCCCCTGGGATATGTCCAATAGGTGCACTTTCCTTGTGATTCCTTCAATTGCTGAAGAGAATCCGAAATGAATGAGAAAGCATTCAATTAAAACTAGAAAATACAGCCTTACCTAGGAATTTTACCTCAATAATGAATGCCACAACAACTTTTCCTGGTGATTGTAAGCCAGAGGAGAAACATGGAAGTCCCATGTACTTAAGATACCTTAAGGCAGGGGTGTCAAACTCATTTTAGGTCACGGTCCGGAATGGGCAAAATGCAACTTCATGTGGGCCAGACCAGTTGTGCACGCGCGAACGCACACACGTGTGCCCCCACAGCTTTCGTTGCCTTCGTTTTTTCAACCTGCTCTCATGTGTCTCACTCTCTGCTATAACTACAAAGTGTTTCACTTTACGAATTTCATTTCTTATGAAGATTTCCTAGCAAGCATAATTTTTATGATTGGTATTAACTTACAGCCGTAGGCTACAAGAAAGTTGTGATGAGAGAGAGAAAAAACGATGCTATTTTGGCTAAGATTGTTTTGGGAGCCACATCCTTTCCATTAATAAACCATTTGAAATCGAACATTAACAGACACAAATGTAGACCTAACGAAACAAATTGTAAATATAGGCTACACAACTGCACCTAATTTTTATTAGCCTGCCTCCAGCCATCAAACTCAGACAATGAATACAGTTAGCCTCTAATTTTTATTGAAGTAATCACATTTACAATTATAGAATAGTCAGAAAATGAATGAATCACAATATTATGACACTCAATATTTCATAATGCGTTTTGCTTACACGTCAGAGTGCCTCGAACAGTGTCACTCATTTTTCACTTGCTGCTTCCAGACACCTGACATCTCTTGGCTTTAACCAGCCTGTCAACATCAGGGACCAGTTTCTGGGCAGTTGTGATTTTCATAATGTCATTTAGATGTCTGTGTGTCGGCTGTGAGCGCAGTTTGGATTTGTTAATGTTCATGATGGAGAACGCCTGCTCACAGAGATATGTTGTCCCAAATATGCAAAGGATCTTTGAGGCAAAGTCTGTCATCTTGGGGTACATCAGTCCCAGGTGTTGATAGAATGAGTCCAGACCCACAGTCTCAAATTTATATTTCAAAGCCGAGTTACACTGAATTTCAATTAGTTCCGTTTGGAGTTCCTCCGGCACATCAGATGCTGCGTTGACGGCAAACGGCGAACAAGATAGTGAGAGTTCCTTCTCGAGTTGAGTGAAGACTTTGAAACGATTCTGAAACTCACTTTTCAGCCATGATACTTTGTCCTTGTACCTGTCCATGTTGTCATTATTCCCAAGAGCTACACGCACAGATGGCAAAGAGGGGGAATGAGCTCGGTTGCTCCCGGATAGTTGCATCTCCCACAGGCCTAATTTAATTTGAAAGGCACGAATGCCGTCGTAGTATTCCATAACAAGTTTGTTGCGGCCTTGCATGTTAACATTAAGCACATTTAAGTGCTCTGTTATATCCACCAAAAATGCAAGATCATGAAGCCATTCTGGGTCATCCAACTCTGCCACTGGCTACTCTTTCTCGTTCATGAATAATCCAATTTCTGCACGTAATTGAAAAAAATCATTTGAGCACAACCTTTCTGCTCAACCAGCGGACTTCAGTGTGGTAGGGTAGGCCGTGTCCAATATTACTTTCGGACAAAAGAGTGTCAAATTGCCGATGGTTGAGTCCCTTGGCTCTAATAAAATTAACCGTTTTGATTACTACATCCATGAAATTGTCCATTTTCAGGCTCCTGCTACATAACGCCTCTTGGTGTATAATACAATGAAAATTCCAGAATTCCTGCTCTGGATTCTCTGTCAGAACTTTCTCTCTGAGTTTCACAACAACACCTGCCTTTTTCCCCGACCATGGATGGTGCGCCATCTGTTGCCACGCTGACAGCGTGACTCCAGTCAACCCCCAGTCTGTCCAAGGCCTCAACAAGGCTGGAGAAAACGTCGTTCGCTGTTGTGGTGCTTGTCATGGGCACCATCTCCACAAACTCCTCGGTGACGGTCAAAGATGCATCAACACCATGAATAAGTATTCCCAATTGAGCTACATCAGTCACGTCGGTGCTCTCAACAATTGCAATAGAGAAGGCAATAAATGACTTCACTCTGTCTTTTAGTAGACTGTTCAAATCTCCTGCAAGGTCCCCGATTCTCTCAGCCGTAGTATTTCTTGACAAGCTGATATTACCAAAAGCCTGTCTCTTCTCAGACGCCGTCGGCATGCATGCTTTGATGAATTCCCCCTCTGAGTATGGCTTCGATACAGCGGCTATTTTGTTGGCAATAATAAAGCTGGCCTTGACATCTCCATTGTGAATCTCTTGAACTTTTGGTGAACACTGATTGCTGTTTTTTCAGAGCTGCTTCAAGCTCGTTTACCTTTTGCATTCTGAGTCGTCCTGCGTGCTTGTCATATTTTTCTCCATGTGACATCTCATAGTGTCGTTTGATATTGTACTCTTTTGCCACAGCCACTTGTTGCGAGCATATCAGACACACAGGTTTGTCGTTGACCTCACAGAAAAAAAAAGATCTTTCCAATTATCGTTGAATATCCGACTTTTGATGTCAGCTTTTCTTTTATTGGAAAGCATTTTGAACCACAGCAGCAAACAGGCTCAGCCTTGCTACAGGTGTTACTTACCTGAGTACTCTGTGTGTTTATACTGTGTCTGACGATGTAAGTGGGGCCCTAGTGGTCTACAGTGCAGGGTGGTAGGTGCTTATGCACAGCAGGTGGTTAACTGCTGCCTATTGTTTTCTAAGTACACAGAACAAGCTGCCGGTGCAGCAGGCGGCACAGACAGCGGTGGGAGAGAGAGCAGCCGCCGTACAGATACATAATAAATGGTTGTGAATATACTTTTTTTCCCCCAAATCATCCCGTGGGCCAGATTGGACCCCTTCGCGAGCCGGTAGTTTGACACCCCTGCCTTAAAGCATACTGTGATGGGAGTAACAACTCTATTTTGATAGAGAAACCAATCTTTATATGTAAACATAATGCACTCCAAATTATCTTGAAGTGTTCAAAGTTCCACAAGATATCCCAAAATTAATTCCACAAATCAAACTGGAATTGGTTTATTGCCACAGGTACTGAGATACAATGTCTTGCACACTATTCATACAAATCAGATCGTTATACAGTACATTGAGGTAGAACGAGATAATACAATGCAAAATAAAGTTGAAGAGCTACAGAGAAAGTGCAGTGCATGTAAACAATAAAATGCAAGATCATAGATTGAGAAGTCAAATGTCCTATCATATCGTATTAATGAACCATCTCATAGTCTTATAATAGCACATTAGAAACTGTCCTTGAGCTTGGCGGTACGTGCTTGAAGACTTTTGTATCTTGTGCTCAATGGAAAAAGGGAGAATAGAGAATGTCTGAGGTGGGTCTTTGATTATGCTGACTACTTTATTGAGGTAGTGAGAAGTATAGACAGAGTCCGTAGAGGGGAAGCTGGTTTCCTTGATGTGCTGGTTTCAAGTTGGCACTGAGCTTCGACCTCTATTGAGTGACAGCTCAGATTTAGTGCTTTAAGTTTTTAAATACATTTTAGATTTCTAAGGATGGTTTTGGGGACAGAGAGTGGAGTTAGGGGTCAGGTTAGGGTTTAGCAACAAGGATGTTGGGGCTAGATGTCAGGCCAGGGTATAAGCTTCTACTCCACATTTGAAGATTAGTGAAGTGGACGTGGGACATCCGTAGTCAGATGTCAAACTGCTGGAAAGCAGACGAGGGCCACCCCCAGGTCAGTGAGTTATCGGCAAGTTTTGGAGTCAAAGTTCTGTGCAATCAGGAGGAACGATTTTCAATTACCCCCTGGGCTCATGAATTGGTGAGACCAGAGCACCAGGTCTGTTAATGCCAAGGGTTGAATTGGAAGTTGAGAAATTGAGGCCCATTGGCTGTAGCTGAGTCCGCGAATCTCGGCGTGTTCAGTGGGGAGGTTGAAACCTGGTGTCTGCAGGCCTAAGTCCGGGCTACTGGGGGCTGGAGCCTGTCCAGGAGTTAAAGCACTGTGTACGTGCATTGGTGGGAGGGAGGATTCGGGCTTGGATTTGCTGCTACTGTACGTTGTTATGTTCTGTGCTGCTCTGTCAAACATTGTGGGTGTACCGTATAGCCTACAGTATAATAAGGCACTACTTTATGTTTCAGTAACATGTCGTTGAATGCATTATTAGGTGCATATTGAGCATGTGCTATTAGGCGCGTATTGCTCTGTACGTGTATGCCGAGTTCGGTTTCTGCCAGTAAACCAGTCATGGAGGAGAAGATGGCGGCACGACGGCAGCATGCGCGGCCACTTTGGTGCTGATGTCTGTTATCTGTCAAGTAGGGGACCGTGCACAATTCTGATTTGATGGAGATGGACGTGAGAGTACAGAGGAACATCCGGAAAACTTCTGAAATGCCCGCTTCGCTGCCGCTGCTACTGTGTGGTAACCGGAATCTCCGGAGCAGAAGGCCCCGACATCCTTGGCTTTGCGTGTTTCAGCGGCCGGGGTGAGGTCGAAGGCTCTCAGCGGTGGATGGCACTCGGGAGGCTGTATCGCAGAGGCTGGTCGGAAGCTCGAAGTTTTCGGATGGATGGACTCAGTGTCAGCTGTGGTCGGCTGCTTCCAAGGCATCGGTACGTTGACGGTGCCTGGAGGTTTATGGCAGGGAGCTTCTCCCTTTTGCTGCCTGCTATCGAGGACTCAAGAGTCGATCGACCTGGGGACTTTTGAGATTTTATTTACCGTGCCCATGGTTTGTTCTTCATCAAATTATGGTATTGCTTTGCACTGCTGTAACTATACGGTATAATTATGTGGTTCTGTCGGTGTTAGTCTTTGGTTTGTCCTGTTTTCTGTGATATCATTCCGGAGAAACATTGTATCTTTTCTTAATGCATGTATACATTTCTAAATGACAATAAACGAGGACTGAGTGTTCTCATAATCTAATCTGATCTAAAGAACTATGGACCTTAGCTCCCATCTCCAGCGTTTTTATTAATAGCATTGTTGTGTAGCCAGGCCACATACACAACAAATTGGCGACGAGGTTAATGAGCCTACATTGTACTGGAACGCCGTGTTTTAATTGATAACGACACTTGGAGGAAGAGCGCAAGGAACAAGTCAAGGAGTGGGAGAAGGAGGCAGAGTGAGGCTGCGGGTCCGAAAGGAAACAGGAGCACAGCCGGGGTCAGGAACATTGGGAGACCAAGAGACATAGTTGGAGCCGCAACACGTCCAGCTGAGACCACAGCCGGCGCTGACCCCTGGGGGACTGAGGGTCTGCTTTCCCCAGAAGGGAGATAAAAAGGAGTGACACACACACATCTAGATGGAGTGCGCTCGTGGTGATAGTAAAAATGACATAAAAAAAGGATAGCAAAAAGGAAAATAAGGGGAAAACGGGGCTTAATTAACATAACAAAGACGGCGATGATTGGAAGCATTACAGCACTGAAGACTGGGCAACTTACATTTAAAGAGTGGAGTGATATTGTGATGTTAACAGTGTTAAGGTTGAAAAGAAAGCCAGCATCTTACTCAGTATTATGGGCGCAAAAACATACGGCCTGCTACGGTGCTTGTTAACCCCTGAAAAGCCAGCTGACAAAATGTTCAAACAAATAGTAGACACTCTCCAACAGCATTTAAACCCCAAACCACTGGTCATTGCCGAAAGGTTTAAATAACAATTGGAATCAGAGCAAAAATGAAATCAATTCTGAATATTATGCTGTATTGCGCAAATTATCAGAACAATGCCAATTTGGAGCTGGTCTATTGGACGCATTGAGGGACAGGTTAGTGTGTGGCATGCACTGTGAAACCACACAGAAGAAGCTCCTGGGTGCAAAAGACCTTACATTAGAGAATGCACTGAACATTGCAATATCAATGGAAACAGCAGCACGGGGTGCTTCAGAGATACAACAAAAATCTCTGGAATATGCTACAAATAAAATGTCACTGAACAGAACTGAAGGAAAGAAATGTTTCCGTTGTGGGAACATGTCACATGACCCTGATGACTGTTGTTAAAGACAAAGAATGCAGAAACTGTGGCAAACAGGGCCACACTGGCAGAGTATGCAAAGCTAGTAAACAGAAGAAAAACGACAAAATACAGAGAAACAAGAAACCCCAGAAAGGAAAACACAACAATGTACACAAAATGGAAGAAAGCAGTTCTGATGAAAATGACTCAGACGAAAGTGAATTGTCTTGTCTGCAACTTCACAGCATGAAAGAGACAGATGACTGAAGGGTAATAAGGATCACTCCACAAGTGGCAGGCGTGAGACTGAAAATGGAGCTGGACACAGGCTCAGCTTTAACAGTGATCTCTGCACACAACTACAAACAACCGTTTTCCAACATACCTCTGAAACATACCAAAATACTGCTAAAGACTTACACAGGACAGAAAGTGCGTCCCAAAGGTAAAATTGAAGTGACAGTGACGTACAGAGACAATACACAGCAGCTGAACCTCTATGTACTGAAAAATGGAGGACCACCGTTGCTGGGATGTGAATGACTCAGGAAAATCCAGTTGGATTGGCACACCATCAAGGCACTAGATGTGTCAACACAGGAGGGCAGCTCGGTGGGGAAGATGTCCGCAGCTCTCCCCTCAGCCATTGTTGACTATTACAAAACGAGGAGGAGCTAGACAGCATCGATGTTGAGGACGAACGCTGTATCCGTGGCCACGACTCAGATGAAGCTACAGAGGATGCAAGGGAGACAGGTATTGCCAATAAGCAGGGTGATGGAGACTACCTGGAAGTAAAAGAGCAGATGTACCAGGAGAGATTGACAACTCTCAAAAGACAGCTACAGCAGCTACAGGAAGGCACTTTGCAGGAGTATCAGAAAAGGATGAAAAAACTACATCAACAATACAAGGAAAGAATACGAAATGCAGAGCTTTTTCTGCAACTGGAGACGGAACAAGTGGAAAGGAATTATATTAAAGAGAAGAAAGCAGCAGTGAAGGAATTTGAAGATAAAAAGATTGAGTTAGAAGAAAAGAAAAAAAGAGATTGAGAATGAGAGGCTAACAATGGAACTCACAGGAGATTCTATGGAGGTAAAGCCAATAATGACTAGGAAACTAGGGAGGAGACATAATGACCCTGTTCCAGTTACAGACAAAAGACAAAAATCTGCACCTGCGCAGTTAAATTACTTGTTAACAGATGAACAGATAATGGAAGATCTGCGAACTCTCAATAAGCTTAAATCTCCAAAAGGACTAGCATCTCCATTCAAACAGAATAGCTTTCGCACAAGGTAAATCTCGAACCAATCATTTCCTCCATTGAGAATCATACACTTAATCCTTTGCAGAAAAGTTTTTTTTGCATGTGCGTATTTTGAATCCTCAGCCAACGTGTCTTGTTTTTCACAAAGAAGTTGGGAAACAGCATCAAAACAGAGGCAAATTCTGGCAACAAACTTTAAGGTTTCTATTGTTGTATTTTCACACTTGTGCTGAATGTGCATCTGAAGGAATTCTCCCTCTTGAGCCAGACAGATAGCACTGCAGGTAATCCTTAATATCAGCAAAACTGTAATTTAACAGCAGTTTAAGAACAATGGAACGAACAACAGGATTTTGATCAACTGCTTCATCAAATGGTGAACGATTACTGGTAAAGTACTGATCTTTCTGTGAGTCATTGGATTGCCCTGACTTTTGAATAACTAGTAGAGACAACAGATCCCCAACCACTACTTTTGTTGGTGGCAAGTCATCTTTGAAGCAGACCATGGAAACTAAAGCTATAAAAAATGCATCACACCTCTTGCGAAATATGACTAATTTTGCTACAGCTTCACTTATTTCTTCAGTTACCACTGGTACATAATCATCACCTAGAGAAGTACGGCACAGTGGGCAGAGTCGTTGTCCTGATTCAAGCCACTGCTTTATACATTTTAAACAGTAAAATGATCACATGGAAACAGGATGGGATCATTGAGTTCTCTTAAGCAAATTGTACATTCTTTCAAATCATACCTGAAGAACAGACATACTGCACTATTTTTATCCTGAGGACGTGATTCAATCCCTGAGGACCTGAATCACAGCCCAAAAGGGCCCTTGGGATCTCACATCAGAGTTACTTTTCAAACTCTTTGCAAGTTGACCAGCGTAGAATACAACCTTGTTCTCCAATTTAGCATGTATTTCTTTAACTCCCAAAATGATGTGTTCCACAAAAAGTGACAGCATCTCAATCTTCTCCTGAGCATCTTCCCAGCACTCCTGTTGAATCACCAGCACAAAATTATGAAGCTCAAATAGAAGATAGAAAGTTATATTACAATAAGAAATGGTATCATAAAGGTCAGGCTATCTATTTGGAATCTAAGGAGAATATGAAGGTTGGCTATGTAATTAGCTCAGTTGGAACAAATGAGATATGGGTAAGGAAGACAAGTGATAGCATAACGATGCGTATATATCTAGGACAGCTGCACAGAGGAGTCTTCATTATACGGAGGCGATCTGCTGCCTAGAACTCTTAGCAAGTTGGAGGTGCACATTTTCTTAACTCCCTATGCTCAGAGATAAACTTTTCATGACTTTATATGGAAATCTGTATTAAAACAAACAAGTTTATTGACAGACATTACCTGGCGAGGCAGAGAAGACCCCCCCCCCAGAGACTTGAGTTATAAATGGGTCTTAGACCAAAAGTAAAAAAAACATGGCTTGTTATATTTTGATACTGTTAAGTTACTTTGTTATAATTTGATATTATTAAGTTACAAAGTGAACAAATGGTAGGCATTTGTATGTTAAGGGTAAACATATTTGTTTAGCATAGTACCCTAGTAAAAAAAAGTTGATACACTATTAAAATAAAAGGGGAGGAGTGTACCATATAGCCTACAGTATAATATGGGACTACTTTATGCTTCAGTAACATGTCGTTGATCGTGCTATTAGGTGCGTATTGATCTGTACGTGTGTGCCAAGTTCAGTTCCTGCCAGTGAAGAACAATGGACCTTAGCTCCCGACTCCAGCGTTTTTATTAATAGCATTATTGTGTAGCCAGGCCACATACACAACAGTGGGTATGCTAAGCTAGCACCAGATGAGTGGCAACGCTTGCATGTGGCTGCCAGCATACCGAAGGTGCGTTGGTTGCTCATGCAAACAACACATTTACCATATGTTTCCATGTACACATGACAGACAAGAGCCTGAGAAGCAGCAGGGCCTGGCTCCAAGACCGTGGCACGATCCGAGTTTTGGATGATTTAAGGGCCTTGCCAGATTAAAAGGTTAGGTTGTCTGGGCCAGAGGCAATGGACGGGCCAGTTCAGCTCGCTGCTCTGCGAGGTTTGCTCGTCTCTGCGCTGAACTGAGGCTCTGACCTGCCACCAACAGGCTCCTGGATTGACTGTAGGGAAGACTGAATCAGTGGCTGTGGACTCACTTTCGTAAACTTCATCTGAAAGTTAGTTGTTTACTTTAATTGTTGGCACGATTTGTTTGACAACATTCTTTTTTTAGTGGGTTCTTTTGATCTTTTTTGTGGGCAGCCTGTAAAAAGACAAATCTTACAGTTGTGTATAGTATACATACTTTGATAATAATGAACTATGTACTTTGTAAATAAATGTGAATCATGAATCTGGAACTGTGTCCACAACACTGCAGTTTCTTGTAGTCATGTGCACAGCAGTTGTCATACCAAGTCACTATGTTTCCAGATGCTTTCTATGGTGCATGATTAAGAATTGGCAAGGCTTGTCATGAACATGACAAATTTCTTCAGCCTCCTGCAGTAAAGGCACTAGTGAGCTTTCTTGAGTGTGACATCAATGTGGTTGAACCAGGACAACCTGTTGGTGATATTCACCAAAGATACTTGAAGTTCTCAACCCTCTTAGCCTCAACACCATTAATATAGACAGGAGCATGTGCATCACTCCTCTCCCAGAAATCAATGATCAGCCCCTTTCTTTCGTTGACATTGAAGGAAAGGCTGATGTGATGGCACGATGTTACTAAGCTCTGTCCATCTCCTTCCTGTACTCTGACTCACCGTTATTTGAGGTATGACCCACCACAGTGGTACAATCTGCAAATGTATAAATGGAGGTAGAGCAAGATCTGTCCCTGTAATCATGAAAGTACAAGGAGCAGAGTAGGGGACTGAGAACACAACCTTGTGGAGCACTATTTAGAATAACTGTGGTGGAAGTGTTACTGCCTGTCCTTACTGATTGTGGTCTGCTGGTCAAGAAGGCTTCTTAACGCTGATAAATTTATGATAATTTCTTATCAATATTGTAAAGCAGCAAACTTCAAGTGCTGGAAATTTGAAACAAAAACAGAAAATGCTTCAAATACTCACCTAGTCATACAGTATCTGTGGAGACAGAGAATGAATTAACCTTTCATCTTGACCACCTTTTATTAGGTTATTTCCAAACAATGTCCTCTATTTCACTCTTCATAATCAAGAACAGAAGTGTGAGAGCTTAGAGAGCAAACATAAATAAGGCAAATCTCATTTTCCCACTTTCCAGTGGTCTTTGAAGATTATTTTTCCCAGATTTTGTGTACGTTTATTTGCTGCTGAGTTTGAGAAATTTCCAAGAACTCATTATAAAATAAAACTTAACTATTTATCTTAAGCAGACAATTTCTACACAATCTTTTTTACAGTTTCAGTGTCTAGAATTTCAAGACCTTAATATGTGAATATCGTTTTTTTTCTGTGTTCAACAGCAATCCCACTTTGAATGAAATGTATGCCTGAATTTCGAATTAACACAAACAAAAAAAAGATGGTTATTTATTTTACATTAGTAAACCAGAATTTTCAATAGAAAACCAACAAAATGAAACTAAAGAGCTATTTATTATATTGATGTACTCATTAATAATGCAAAAAGTGTCTTTCTGTAAATGGGCCATTGCTAGCTATAAATCTGAAAATGTAAACTATTATCAACTTCATGGACGCTGTACAGATTACAGAGGAGGAGGTGTTTACTACTCTGAGGCAAACCATGGTGGATAAATCCCCAGGGCCTGACCCTATGGGAGGCAAGTGCAGAAATTGCTGGGGCCTTAGCAGTGATGCTTAATACATCCTTAGTGACAGGAGATGAACCAGAGGATTGGAGGATAGCCAATGTTGTTTCGCTGTTTAAAAAAGGCTTTAAACATAAAGCAGGAAATATAGGCAAATAAGTCTGACATCAGTTGCACTAAAGTTATTGGAAGGCATTCAAAGCGACCAGTCATGTAAGTATCTGGATAGACATGGACTGATTAAGGATAGTCAGCGTGACTTTGTGAATGAAAGGTCATGTCTAACCAATATTTCAGAGTTCTTCGAGGAAGATATGAGAAAAGTGAATGAAAGCAAGGCAGTAGATGTTGTCTACATGGACTTTAGTAAGGCATTTGACAAGGTCCTGCATGGGAGGCTGATCAGGAAGTTTCTTGCCCTCTGGATAGGATGAAGTAGTAAATTGAATTAGACTTTGGCTTTGTGGGAGAAGCCAGAGAGTGGTAGTAGAGGATTGCCTCTCTGCCTCTCTGACTGGAGGCTTGTGACCAGTGTGCCATGGTGATCAGTGCTGTGTCCTTTGTTGTTTGTCATCTATATCAACAATCTGGATGATAATGTGGGAAACTGGATCAGCAAATTTGTGGATGACAACAAGATTGAGGGTGTAGTGGATAGAGAGGCTTGCAGAGGGATTAGCATCAGCTGGAAAAAATGGCAGATGGAATTTAATGCAGACAATTGTGAAGTTTTGTACTTCGGCAGGACCAACCAGGGTAGGTCTTATATAGTGAACGGTGAGGCACCGAGGAGTGTGGTAAAACAAAGGGATCTGGGAATACAGGCCCACAATACGTTGAAAGTGGCATCACAGGTAGAGAGGGTCATAAAGGAAGCTTTCAGCACATTGGCCTTTATACGTCAAAGTGTTAAGTACAAGAGATAGGATATTTTGTTGAAGTTGTACAAGATGTTGGTAAGGCCTAATTTGGAGTATTGTGTGCAGTTTTGGTCACCTGCCTACAGGAAAGATGTAAGTAAGGTTGAAAGAGTACAGAGAAAAATTTACAATGATGTTGCCAGATCTGGAGGACCTGAGTTAATTGAAATTGAATAGATTAGAACAGTATTCATTGGAATGTATAAAATTGAGAGGAGATTTGATAGGGGTATACAAAATTATGAGGGGTATAGGTAGGGTAAATGCAAGCAGGCTTTTTTCACTGAGGGTGGGTGGGACGATAACCAGAGGTCATGGGTTAAGGGGGTGAAAGGTGAGAAGTTTAAGGGAACCATGAGGGGAAATTTCTTCACTGAGTAGGTTGTGAGAGCGTGGAATGAGCTGCCAGCGCAGGTGGTGCATGTGAGCTCAATTTCAACATTTAAGAGAAGTTTGGATAGGTACATGGATAGTAGGGGTATGGAGAGCTGTGGTCCCGGTGCAGGTTGATGGGATAGGCAGTTTAAATGGTTTGGGATGAACTAGATGGGCCAAAGGGCCTGTTTCTGTGCTGTACTTCTCTATGGCTCTATGATAATTAATAATAAATAATTATTTACAGCGGAAAAGAGAAAAATATATCCCATTGGTATCAACCTTAGAGGTACTCTTAATAACGCTAAACAAAACTAAACAGTTTCAATCATGTTAGTTATTTGTTGTAAGATCTTTCTCACAAACAATAGTTTGGAAAGAATTTAGAAAATAATTCATGAATTATTAAAATTGGACAAACCAACCAGATAGCTTTCAAATTATTTAAAGATATAAGGATAAAATTAGTTCTAGAAATAAATTACCTGTTTATATTCCTCAAAGAAAATTGTCTTTACAAATACTTAGGCAGTCATTCCAACTCTGTGGCCAAACTAATACTTCAGGCAATGGTTTTCACTCATAAAGCTCTTTGAGAAACAGAAATTCCTTTGAAGATCACTCAGCTAGAGAGTCCACACAGTTTATAAACACAAGATGATACCTATCTGTGCATTTGAGCTGTTTCACACGTCCGTAGACCTTTTGGTTCAAGGCACTGTTAATTTAAATTAACCCTTTTGGATTAGGAAATGTGCAATCTCTTTAACAGACACCTTCACTTAAAAAAACAGGTTTTGCATGAAAATATTCAGCTATTAAAGGTTCACCATTCCTTGAAAGAATTTAAATCTCAACATACTTTTATTTATAAATCATATTAAAAACATATAAAAATAAAAATTTGAGTGTAGTATTTAAAGCCTATCTTAGTTTAATAAATTAAACAATAGAAGGAGGAACCATGGAGAAAATGTTTCATTTATTGTCACGGTAAATTTTAATCTCAGAGATTGCCTAGAGAGTGCAATACTGTAAAGCTTTAACGGGTGAGACTTTCCAATTTTGGAAATGGACAAAAAGATCCCAAATTAGAAAAATGGGATTTGTTAGCAGCACAAAAACAAGTAAATCTTTCCTTTGATGCTATTTCAGTTATGTGTCTGGTTGCATTCAAGACCAATATGATCTAAGCTATTGAAATGTCTTTACTGACTAATGCTGTAGGCTTAATTGTTGAAATGCAACTCACTTTCGAAGGAAATCAATGGACCATTGCATGACTGATCTGGTGAACTTAGACTATAATGTAGGCAGAAGAACAATTTTGAAACAATGGTTACTCCTCAGCTGGTGTATATTCAGAAGCCATTACCTGCAGTTGAATAAGTTGTATGAATCGAATATCAATTTAGCATTAACGAACACAAAAGTTTTCAAGCATGACTTCAGTCTATGTAGCCAAGAGTTGTCAAACTCACAAAGTTGAAATACTGATTTACAGGCGAATGTTCCAATTGGATGTCTTGGTGAAAACTAAATTTGCTGTCTTTTCCCAAAAGTTTTCTATGCTGAGGCTATCCCAGACAACAGTTAAGATCAGTTCAGCCAGGGGTATGGAGTTAAATATAGACCAAGTCATAATGATAAATTCCTTTCCTAACCAACATTAGTGAGCCAGATAGGTTTTTTTTTTATCTATTATAGCTGCTGAGGCTAGCTAAATGTTGCAGTTTGTTTAATTATCTAAATTTAAATTCCTTAGCTACTGAGTGGGATTCAAACTCATGTTTCCAGATCAGTAACCAGAGTCTTAGATGCAAGTCTGATAAATTAACCAGCATATTTCCATATCTTTAAATATAAAGTCACTACGTAGAGATTATCTGCATAAAGGACTTTAACACCCAAGCTGTCAACCTTGCCAGCTATTACAATCAAAAGTAGATAGATAGATACTTTATTGATCCCAAAGGAAATTACAGTGTCACAGTAGCATTACAAGTGCACAGATATACAAATATTAGAAGAGAAGTAAGAAAGAATAAAAAAAAATAAGTTACCTCAAACAATCTAACAGGAGGGGGTCATCACTTCCCTGGCTATAGGTTGACTCATTATAGAGCCTAATGGCCGAGGGTAAGAATGACCCCATTGGAGCAGTGCAGTTGTCTTAGTCTATTACTAACAGTGCTCCTCTGTTCAGCCAATGTAGCATACAGAGAGTGAGATACATTATCCAGAATTGCCAGGACTTTCTGTAGGGTCCTTTGTTCTACCACAGCCTCCAGTGTGTCCATTTTGATTCTTATAACAGAGCCAGCCTATCTATGTGCCCGACGCCGGCCCCCTAGGCCTGAGTCGATGTAGTAGTAGCCTATCTAATCAGGTCACTGAGTCTGTTGGCATCACCCATGTTGATGTCATTGCCCCAGCACACCACCACATAGAACATTGTACTGGTGACAACAGACTGGTAGAACATGTGAAGGAGAGGCTTGCATGCTCCAAAGGACCTCAGTCTCCTCAGGAAGTAGAGATGACTCTGGCCCTTCTTGTACACAGCCTCTGTGTTGGTGCTCCACTCAAGTCTGTCATCGAGGTGTACCCCCAGGAACTTATAGATCCTCACCACATTCATGTCCTCACCGTCAAAAGAAATGCACATTATTGTCAGCTTTCAAGAACAGCTCGCTCTCATCTAATAACTCATGTCTCAAACACAGCAGAATCAGAAACAGGTTTATATTCAGGTTTATTATCACAGACATGTTGTGAAATTTGTTGTTTTGTAGTAGCAGTACAGTACAATACATAAAAATACTATAAGTTACTATAGTGCAAAATAGGGGACAATAGTGAGGTAGTGTTCTTGGACTGTTCAGAAATCTGATGTCAAAGGGGAAGAAGCTGTTCCTAAAACATTGATTATTTGTTCCCAGGCTCCTGTGCCTTCTCCCTGATGGTAGCAATGAGTAAGAGGACACGTCCTGCGTGATGAGGGTCCTTAATGATGAATGACACCTACTTGAGGCATTACCATCTGAAGATGGTGGCAAAGCTAGTGTCCATGGTAGACACAGCTGAGTCTTTGTAATGAATTACAAAATTTACTACTTTTTAAGCATTAACAACTCTGCAAACTACCAGAATATTCTCTCTCTAGTACAAATACATTTTTGACATTCCATTGGCAGGCATGCCTTTAAGTGCAACAGCCTTAACCAATGGAATTCCCTTTCTAAATTTCTCTTATTACTGTATCTAAATGAGTTCTTTAATTTACTCCATAAAATCTAGGTCTTTGACCTTATCTTTACAATATTTTGTTTGATAATACTTTTAAGAAGCACCCTGGCAAAGTATTTTATTATTCAACCTGAAAAAATAACACAGTTCTGTTCACAAATGCATATTTCAAACTTAAATGGTCACAAGAGAACTGTTGAAAAATTAAGGCAATAGAAATTATCACATTACATTAAGAGAGCAGAATGACTTTCAGGCAGTATTCTTATGCTTAATCTATTCCAAATGATTCTCAGAGAATTCAAAGCATTGTCCACAATTTTGAGCAATGTTAGAAATGAACCTCTGAAAGAGGTATTTCCCTGAACCTTTTGCCTTTCTGCTCCAATGGTCCTTATAATCTGGAAGATTTGCTAAGGGATAGAAAACAGGAGAGATTCCAGGCTACAGAGACAATTAATATCTCAGCTTTCACCTATGAAGATACATGTACCTTGGTTTTATTCAGGGAATTCACAAAAATAAGTATGTCTCCAAAAGAGCTAAATTTGGTTCCTGCGAGAATCTCTGCACCTTTAATGTAATTTCACCCTAATTCCTTGCAGCTCATTCCGACTGAACTAGATAGCCTGGACTAAAGGGGAAAAAAACCTTACGATATGATTTAAGTGAATCTTTCACAGTATTACAATGAATCAATAGAATAAGAAGATAGCAACATTTTCTGGGGGTTGTGAAGTCTGTGACTAGGGGGATATAGTGTAAAATTAGAGCTAATTCTGACAGGTGAAGTACGAAAATATCTCTGCATATAGAGTCTGATTGAAATAGTAACTCTCCTCCCCAAAGAGCAATTGATACTAGATCAATTGTTAGCATTAAATTTGAAAATAATTTGCAGTTAATGAAAATTTAAGGCATAAAATTGTGTCACAGATTTGACACAATTTCTTTGAATGTGAACATTATTAGGCTAATAAGTACTTTTGATACTCCAGACTGAAAGGAGTAATGGGGTATTGTTAAACTCAACAATGAAAACAGGACCTCCAGAGTAGTAGTGGGGCCAACAAACATGGGAGTCTGTTTATATTTTAAATGTTCTGTGAGAGGGGAGCCAGCAACTGAGGCTAACTTAGGGGAGAAGCAGAGGTGCATTTTTGATGAAGAGTTAGTTCAACAAACAGGGCCCCAACAAATGCTAGCAAAATCATATTTGGAAATTATATTGATATACAATATCTAACAAAGTATAATTTGCAATTATATAGGCTCTGGAATTCTAAGACAGCTTTCGAGCTAATTACTTTTGAAGTGTAGCTAATATT
Organism: Mobula birostris; assembly: GCF_030028105.1. Taxonomy (NCBI): domain Eukaryota; kingdom Metazoa; phylum Chordata; class Chondrichthyes; order Myliobatiformes; family Myliobatidae; genus Mobula; species Mobula birostris. The sequence continues at coordinate 158,593,147 of NC_092373.1, forward strand.
GTTCAGCAGAAAATATTACAGTGCATTTGTACATCACAGGCTCCCACGGTGGTCATATGATGAATGTTAAAGCATAAGGAAATCAGTAAGACTTCTGTTGCTTTCCAAAATAGTATTATAAAATCTTTTATGTCCACTTAATGGTTTTAAAATATAATTAAAAGCTGGCACATCTGAGAGGATTGCACTCTTCTATGTTCCACTAGAATATCAGCCTTTATGCTTTATGCTCAGGTCTCTGGAATAAGACTTGAACTTCCACCTTCAAATCAAAGGTTAGTTATAGATCATAAAATGATATCGTATCTGTTAAATAGGGGCCATGGACAATTCTGATTTGATAGAGAATGGATGTGAAAGCACAGAGGAACATTTGGACAAATTTCTGAAACGCCCGTCTGCTGCTGTTGTTACTGTGTGGTCAGGAATCTTTCGGAGGGTAGGCCTCAAAATCCCCGGCCTTGCCTGCTTTTGGTGACTGAGAAGGAGGTCGAATTGTTCGGACAGAGATGGCGCTCAGTACTCGCTGTCAGAGAGCTGATCCGAGCTCGAAGTTTTCAGATGACTCATAGTCGGATTGTGGTCGGCATTGCAGGGAGAGTTTTTCTTCCTTCTCCTGTCTGCGTGAGATGTGGAACATTTGAGAAACTTTGAACTTTACTGTGCTCACAGACTTCATCAAGTTATGGTATTGTTACACTGTTTGTAACTATGTGTTATAATTATGTGGTTTTGTCAGTTTTTTCAGTCTTGGTTTGTCCTGTGTTTTGTGATATCACACCGGAGGAAATAATGTATCATTTCTTAATGCATGCATTACTAAATGACAATAAAAGAGGACTACATATCTTCATCATCATCATCATCATCATCATCATCATAACCAGTAGCACAAGCAGGAACTAGTTTTTAAAAATTAAGTCAGTAAGGTTGAGGTCAGGAATAAGAAAGACCTGCCAGCAGCATTGGAAGTTGGTTATGGAAGATGCAATAGAAATTTATTTCCTTTCACCTTGTCTAGTTCAACATAATATGCTGTCAGAAGTTTTTTAAATTACTTGAAATTGGGCACCAACAAAATGTGTGATATTTATTGTAATCCCAAAATTCATTCTCCCTACAGGCACGCACAATAAAGGAACATAACAAACTTCAGCAGGATTAACATTTTGAAATGTATCTTCTAGCTTTTAAAATGATTTTGAAAAAGAAGCAAATAGATTTTTTTTGTATTAAACACTATGTAACATTGATTTGCTTGATTGAATTAAATGCTACTAGTGAGTGTTGACTGTATACTTGTGATCAGTTATAAACACAAGAATTTATGAAGATGCTGGAAGTCCAAAGTGACACACACAAAATGCTGGAGGAACTCCCCCCGGTGCCTCTCCATCTCCCCTTTCTCCCATGGTCCACTCTCTCCTATCAGATTCCTTCCTTCTAGCCCTTTATCTTTCCCATTCACCTGGCTTCACCTACCACCTTCTAGCTACCCTCCTTCCTCTCCCCCACCTTTTCATTCTAGCGTCTTCCCCTTTCTTTCCAGTCCTAAAGAAGGGTCTCAGACAGAAACATTGACTGTTTATTTATTTCCATCGATGCTGCCTGACCTGCTGAGTTCCTCTAGTATTTTGTGCATTACTTATGAACAGTCTGCAGGATTCAGCTGGCTAACAGCGCCACCTGTAGAGACAAAATCTCACATTGAAGCTGTGAGCGGAAGTGTCACAGAATGCAAAATATCGATTCAAGAAATCAATTTAATTTCTTACTTTAAAAAAATAAATTTAAAGTCTGAATTAGGAATTTTGTAACTGAACTTACTAAGAAACTGGTGAATGCTTTTCTTTTCAAAAAATTCTGCATTTTTCCATTGATTCCTCAGCAAACAAATGTATTAAGTTTCATGGGAATTGTTGCTTTATTAATGTTGGCATATCTATCAAGCATTACATCCATGATAAAAGTAGAAACATCAAAAGTAGATTTAAAAAGCATGACTCAAAGTTGGAATGTAGAAACTGCTCTCCAGATTTATGTTGTGCCCTTCAGAGTCTCAGGACATCCTCGACTATATCACAAATCATGAAGTATGAAGTACTACATTACCATCACTGAAATAGTTTCTTGAAGTCCTATTTGTTCTATAATGTAGGAACCTATCACATCCTCACGCTATCACGCATCCATTCTGCTAGTACACAAGCTTCCCAAAAAACTGGAAAGGGAACATATATTTTGTAACCTGATTGAGTGAAATCATTTTGCCATCAACATTTTTTATATAATCAGTGAAAGTTTTTGAGGAAAACAAATCAGATTTCAGTTTACTCTTCTTAAGATGCTTTTCTTTCCCTCTAATGTTCCTTGGAGAAAGTCTGGAGACTCCAGACAGTTCTGAAAGATTAGTAATCATATATTACCACTGATTTCAATTTCTGCGAACCGGACTGTCATGATGTTCCACCATTTGCTGAGATCCAAAATGACCTCTGCAACATTGCCTTCCCCTGCCTAAAGCCCTTACTCTACTGAGAAACCAATATGGCATCATTATCTCCAACCTCCTACAGTGTCTCCCTTGCTTCACACTCATCCTTTCTTTATTTATTATTGCACAGCGAGTATTTTGGAGCAGCTATTTTGAGAGGGGCTGCTGTCTAGTAAAACTGCTGCTAGCTGTCTAAGTGTGGGCTTTCGTGAATACCGGGCATTGGTGAAGGGGACGAGCAACATTCAGGTAAAGTGAGGGTAGGATCTTTTTTTTTTGTATCTTTTTTTTCCCCTCGAACCTGGCAAGTGAGCTCAGACCCATGTCATGCTCCTCCTGCGCAACGTGGGAACTCGGGGCGGGGGGGGGGGGGTTGCTGCCAGATTCCCTGATGAAAACGTGTGTAGAAAGTGTATCTCGTGGAAGTTCCCGACAGACTGCATGATGGCCCTGGCACTGTGCGTGGATTCACTTCAGAGCTTCTGCGATGCTGAGAATGTTGTGCATTACACATTTAGTGAGGTGGTCAGTTTAAGGGCCTAGGATAAAATAGGGAACAGGGTATCCAACAGGCAGAACAGTACCAGGAAACTAGTGCAGAGACCACTGAAGTCACCTCCTTCCAAAACAGGCACACAGCTTTGGATACTGTTGGGGGATGCAGTTCATCAGGGGAACGCAGCAGTAGCCAAGATCGTGGCACCATGGATGGCTCTGCTGCACTGGAGGGCAGGGAACGGAATTGCAGGGGTGTTATGGTAGGGAATTCCATGGTAAGGGAAATGGACAGGAACTTCTGTGGTCACAGGCCCACTCTCAGTTGGTAGGGATGTCTCAGAACGAGGTATTCTGGAAGAGGAAGGTGAACAGCAGTTATCACGTGTATGCCATCTGGACATCAGAAGTTCCAATCATGACAACGGAAGTTTGGAGGGGAGGGGACTTCAATCAGGTCCCTCACCCGAGGATAAAAGGCAGCAGCAGTTTGCAAAAGCATAATAGAGCTTTGACCAGCAGCTAGGCCACGGTTGGGATTGCTTAGTAAGACCAAATCAAAGGAAGGTAGGGGCAAGGGCAGTGGCAATCGTCTGAGCAGACATGGTCAGAGTGGTAATCATAAGAATTTAGCTCTTTGAGGCTTCACTCAGAGATAGCAAAGGAAAGAAATGCTCAAGTTTTTTTTCCCTTCTCTTCTTTATATCAGCACTGCTAGGACAATAGAGATGTCAGGCAGGATAGTGCAATGATCATCTTGTGGGACGTGGGGCGGCAGGGAGTTCTTCAGTATTCCTGACCACTACCATTGCAAGAAGTGCATCCTGCTTCAGCTTCTAACAAATCACGTTAAGGAGTTGGACCTGGTTCTGGATGAACTCCAGATCATTCAGGAGCCTGAAGGGGTAATAGATAGGGCATATAGAGAGGTAGTTACACCCAAGGTGCAGGAGCCAGGAAACTGGGTGACAGTCAAAAAGGGCAAAGGGGTTAAGGAGCCAGTGCAGAGTACCGCTGTAACCAACCCCCTCAACAACAGATATACCACTTTGGATACTGTCGGGAGGGGTGATGTAACAGAGGAAAGTCACAGTGGTTGGGTCTCTAGCACTGAGTCTGCCTCTTTGACTCAGAAGGGAAAGGGCAAGAAGAAGCACGCTGTGGTCATAGGGGATTCGTTAGTTAGGGGAACAGACAGGCGGTTCTGTTGGCAAGAACAAGATTCCTGGATGGAATGTTGCCTCCCAGTGCCAGGGTCTGGGATATCTCAGATCAAGTCATTAGCGTTCTTAAGTGGGAAGGTGAACAGCCAGAAGTCATGGTCCATGTAGGTACCAATGACATAGGTAGGACAAGTGACGAAGTTCTGAATAGGCAGTTCATGGAGTTAGGTGCTAAGTTAAAGGACAGGCCCTCTAAGGTTTTCATCTCAGGATTGCTACCCATGCCATGTGCTAGTGAGGCCAGAACAAGGAAGATTATACAGTTTAATGCATCTAAGGAGTTGGTTTAGGAGGGAGGGCATAAGATTTTTGGATCACTGGGCTCTCTTCCAGGGAAGGTGGGGCCTGTACAGAAAGGATGGTTTGCACTGAACTGGGGGAGGACTAATATCCTAGCAGGAAGGTTTGTTAATGCTGCATGGTGGGGTTTAAACTAGAGTTGCAGAGGGATGAGAACTAGAGTGCCAAAACAGTTAGTGGTGAGGTTGTGGAGGCAGATGTTGGTAAGACCTCAAAGTTAGGAATCAAAAGTTGAGCATGGTGCAACAAAATTGAAAAGGGTGAACACAGAACTGAAGGTGTATCTGAATGCGGCAGTGTACGGAATAAGATAGATGAACTTGCAGCACAGTTGCAGATTGGCAGTTATGATGTCACATGGGGGTGCTGGGAATGGACCCAAATGCAAGACACAGACACTGAAGTACAAGGAACAGGACTTGACTAGAGTAAGGATGTGACGGGATTCAGGCAAGGAGCAGGGACAAGAGTGCAGACTTGGTCTAGGGAAAGCGGGACCAGGACGAGGAGCCATGGACTAGGAGACAAGGCTTGGACTCTGAACCTGAGACTGGACAAGGACCCAGAACCTGGGTCTTGCCTCTGGCTCGGACCCCAGAACCAGGCGAGGACATGACTTGGCTGCCGGCTGGGGTCTCGGGTCTTGAGGCTTGGCTGCCGGTTGGGGTCTCGGGTCTTGAGGCTTGGCTGCCTGTTGGGGTCTCGGGTCTTGAGGCTTGGCTTGAGGCTGGGGTCTCGGGACTTGAGGCTTGGCTTGAGGCTGGGGTCTCGGGACTTGAGGCTTGGCTTGAGGCTGGGGTCTCGGGACTTGAGGCTTGGCTTGAGGCTGGGGTCTCGGGACTTGAGGCTTGGCTTGAGGCTGGGGTCTCGGGACTTGAGGCTTGGCTTGAGGCTGGGGTCTCGGGACTTGAGGCTTGGCTTGAGGCTGGGGTCTCGGGACTTGAGGCTTGGCTTGAGGCTGGGGTCTCGGGACTTGAGGCTTGGCTTGGAGCTTGGCTTGCGGGATCGCCGAGGCTAGGGTTCTTGGAGCTTGGCTTGCGGGATCGCCGAGGCTAGGGTTCTTGGAGCTTGGCTTGCGGGATCGTCGAGGCTAGGGTTCTTGGAGCTTGGCTTGCGGGATCGTCGAGGCTAGGGTTCTTGGAGCTTGGCTTGCGGGATCGTCGAGGCTAGGGTTCTTGGAGCTTGGCTTGCGGGATCGTCGAGGCTAGGGTTCTTGGAGTTTGGCTTGCGGGATCGTCGAGGCTAGGGTTCTTGGAGCTTGGCTTGCGGGATCGTCGAGGCTAGGGTTCTTGGAGCTTGGCTTGTGGGATCGTCGAGGCTAGAGTTCTTGGAGCTTGGCTGCGGGATCGTCGTCTTGAAATGCGGAGGCTGATAACTCAGATGCTGGAGCTGAGAGACAGACTGGGAACTGAACATCAACATTGAGCCAGGATTTATCCTTCGACAAGCCGGGACTCAACTTCATCTCCACACCAAGGTGGGATAGGTCTCTCCGTCAGGTAATGGCAGAATGGCCAGACTTACCCAACAGAGGCAAGGACAAGACAGGTCCCCCCGCAGGGCAACAGCAAAACGGCCTGGCTTACCCCACAGAGGCAAGGACAAGAAGAGACAAACATCAAAGAACGACAGACAGTTCCATCTCTGCTCCGGGGAAGCTCTGAGTCTCAGTTCAGCCAGCAACCTCAGCTGGCCCAGGAAACAGCCAAGTCACTACCGCAAAGACCATTCCAACAAGTGGCAACAAGGCTCCATGAAGCAGTGGTCCTCCAACCAGGCCTAGAGATCACAAATGGTTTCACTGGCCTTCCATCAGCAGGTTGCTCTAAGGGGGACTGCCAAGACAAATCAGCAGCCCACACTCAACCCCAAAGCTACTTATATTGCAAGCCCAAAGATGGGAATCAGGTGCCTATGATTAACTCAAACAAGGGTCAGCTGGAAGACCAGGAGTCCTGAGCCCACGGACCGGACCGTGAACCAGAATAGGGACTTCACGGACCGGACCATAACATATGATGTAGCCCCCCCGGCCACCCTCAGGGTTGCTCGGCTCGCTGTGGTCTAGGGAAACAGCCCTCGGCCCTGCCAAACTGGGTAATTAGTTTGTGTGGATGCTGTGTGATGTACCCCACCCCGCCCAAATAACAGACAATACACGAGATACGATTAAATGATTTACAGTTTATAGATAGTATTGGAACTATATAATTAAGAGAGAATAAATTATAAAAGCAAAATGAAAGGTGCCACACTTATCAAAGTTCAATCACTTCGTGCACAAACAGTTGGAGCTCTGGACCCTTCTTGTTCACCCTGCGACCCCTCGGACCACCTCGACCGGCCTCCTGGGACCAACAACGGTGGTTGACCAGACGCTCCACACGAGTCCGTCTCCGTCTCCTCGCCGAACGCCCTCCTTGGGGTACGACCCCATTAGCGGACATCACAGCACCTGGTCCGTTCTCTGTCTCTCTCTCTCCCGCCTTCTGCCTCAAAACCCCGCGCATACAAATCTTCCAGATAGACCAAAGTCATAAAAGCTATCCCAATTGGTTCATTCATCCTCATAGCAATAGATAATACAAAACAAACTGCTAGCGGGAAGGACTTTCTCAGCGTTTAACATAACAAAGAAGCATTCCCAGGTATAACAGAACAAAGAAGCCATTTTAAATTTAACATACAAAAAAACCCCGTACATAGGCATTTCAGAATCATAGCTGAAAGATTTGAGCTGGGAGCTTAACGTCAAAGGACACATTGTATCAAAGCGATAGGCAGGAAGGCAGAGGGGGCGATGTTGCTCTATTGGTAAAAAATGAAATCAAATCACTAGAAAGAGGTGACATAGGGTCAGAAGCTGTTGAATCATTGTGGATAGACCTAAGGCACTGCAAGGGTAAAAAGACCCTGATGGGATTTGTATATAGACCCCCAAATAGTAGTAAGGACATGGCCTACAAATTACAACGGGAGATAGAAAATGCATGCCAAAAGAGCAATGTTACAATTGTGATGGGGGATTTCAATATGCAAGTAGATTGGGAAAATCGAGTTGGTGCTGGATTACAGGAGGGGAAATTTCTAGAGTGCCTATGAGATGGCTTTTTAGAGCAGCTCATGGTTGAGGCCACCAGAGGATCAGCTATGCTGGATTGGGTGTTGTGCAATGAGCCAGAATTGATTGGAGAGCTTAAGATAAAAGAACCCTTAGGGGAAAGTGATCATAATATGATCACATTCACCATTAAATTTGAGAAGCAGAAGCTAAAATCAGATGTATCAATATTACAATGGAGTAAAGAAAATTACAGAGGCATGAGAAAGGAGTTGGCCAGAATTGATTGGAAAAAGCACTGGTTGGGATGACGGCAAAGCAGAAATGGCTGGAATTTCTGGAAGCAATTCGAAAGGACAGGATATATACATCCCACAGAGGAAGAAGTATTCTAAAGGAAAGATGACACATCCGTGGCTACCAAGAGAAGTCAAAGCCAACATAAAAGCCAAAGAAAGGGCATATAATAGAGCAAAAAGTTAGTGGGAATTTAGAGGATTGTGAAGCTTTTAAAAACCAACACAAGGCAACTAAAAAATCTCTTTAAGAAGGTAATGATAAATACGAAAATAAACGAGCCAATAATATTAAAGAGGATAGATACCAAACGTTTCTATCAGATACATAAAGTTGAAAAGAAAAGCGAGAGCAGATATCAGAACGCTGGAAAATGATACTGGAGAAGCAGTAATGGGGGAGAACAAAATGGTGGATGAACTGAATAAGTATTTTGCATTAGAATTCACTGTGGAAGACACTAGCCATATGGTGGAAATTCCAGGTGCCACCATAACTAGAGAGAAGGCTCTTGGGGAAAATGAAAGGTTTGAAGGTAAATAAGTCACCTGGACCAGAAGGTGTACACCCCGGAGTTCTGAAAGTGATGGCTGAAGACATTAGTATTGATTTTTTAAGAATAATTATATTCTGGTATGGTTCTGGAGGACTGCACAATCTCAAATGTCACTCCACTCTTCAAGAAGGTAGAGAGGCAAAAGGAAACTATAGGCCTTAGTGTTTGAGAAGGTGTTGGAATTGATTATTAAAGATACGGACTTAGGATACTCGGAGGTACATGATAAAATAGGCCATAGTCAGCATGGTTTCCTCAAGGGAAAATCTTGCCTGACAAATCTGTTGGAATTCTTTGAAGAAATAACAAGTAGGATAGACAAAGGAGAATCGGTTGATGGTGTGCACTTGGATTTTCAGAAGGCCTTTGTGAAGGTGCCGCACATGAGGCTGTTTAACAAGTTACAAGGCCATAGTATTACAGGAAAGATCCTAGCATGGATAAAGATTTCACCTTGTGTTTCTTCCTCCCTCCCCTCCCTATCCACCTTCTTACTTCAACTCATCTTTTTTCTTCTGTCCTGATGAAGGGTCTTGGCCTGAAACATTGACTGTACTTTTTTCCATAGATGCTGCCTGACCTGCTGAGTTCCTCCAGTATTTTGTGTGTGTTGCAAGAATAAAGCACTGGCTGATTGGCAGGATGCAAAGATTAGGAATAAAGGGAGCCTTTTCTGATTGGCTGCCAGTGACTAGTGGTGTTCCACAGGAGTCTGGGTTGGGACTGATTTTTTTTGCACTATATGTCAATGATTTGGATTTGGAATTAATGGCTTGTTGCAAAGTTTGCTGATGGTATCAAAATATGTGCGAGAGCAATGAGTGTTGAAATGAATGTGTCCTGTAGGTCCTGCTGGGGCTCAGAACAGCTCCAAAAGACCCGCAGTCACCCGTGGTTGAGTTGGTACATGGGCAGCCATTATGAGTGCTAGATGATTTTATTCCTTACAAAATGTCTACCTCGGTAGCCTCTCAACAATGTTTCACCCTCCTCAGTAAATTCAATTCCTTTGCACCTATATAGATATTAAGAAACAGGATGTGCTGGAGCTTTTGAAAAGCATTAAGTTAGATAAGTCGCCAGGACTGTGCAAGATATACCCCAGTGGGAAGTGAAGGAGGAGATTTCCGAGCCTCTGGCAACGATCTTTGCATCATCAATAGGGACGGGAGAAGTACTGGAGGATTGGAGGGTTGCAAATGTTGTTCCCTTGTTCAAGAGAGGGAGTATAGATAACCCAGGAAATTATCACTTCAGTGGTGAGCAAGTTGTTGAAGAAGATCGAGAGGCAGGATTTATGAACATTCGGAGAGACATAATCTGATTAGGGGTAGTCAGCATAGCTTTGTCAAGGGAAGGTCGTGCCTTACAAGCCTTAAGTTCTTTGAAGATGTAACAAAACACATTGATGAAGGTAGAGCAATAGATGTAGTGTATATGGATTTCAGTAAGGCATTTGATGCAAGGCTCATTCAGAAAGTAAGGAGACATGGGATCCAAGGAAGTTTTGCTTTGTGGATCAAGAATTAGCTTGCCCACAGAAGGCAAAGGGTGGTTGTAGGGAGGTTGGTGACCAATGGTGTTCTGCGGGGATCTTTTCTGGGATCCCACCTCTTTGTGATTTTTATAAAAGACCTGGATGAGGAAGTAGAAGGGTGGGTTAGTAAGTTTGCTGATGACACAAGTTGTGGATAGTCTGGAGGGTTGTCAGAGGTTACAGCGCTATGTCGATAGATTGCAGAACTGGCCTGAGAAGTGGCAGATGGAGTTCAACCCAGATAAGTGTGAAGTTGTTCATTTTGGTAGGTCAAATTTGAAGACAGAATATAGTATTAATAGTAAGACTCTTGGCAGTATGGAGGATCAAAGAGATCTTGGGGTCCGTGTGAATAGGACACTCAAAGCTGATGCGCAGGTTGACAGTGTTGTTAAGAAGGCGTCTGGTGTGTTGTCGTTCATCAAACAAGGGATTGAGTTCAAGAGCCGTGAAGTAATGTTACAGCTATATAAGATCTTGGTCAGGTCCCACTTGGATTACTGTGTTCAGTTCTGGTTACCTCACTACAGGCAGGATGTGGATATTATAGAGAGAGTGCAGAGGAGATTTACAAGGATGTTGCCTGGGTTGGAGAGCGTTTATGAGGACCTTTTATGAGAATAGGTTGAGTGAACTTGGGCTTTTCTCCTTGGTGCGACAGAGGATGAGAGGTGACCTGATAGAGGTGTATAAGGTGATGAGAGGCATTGATTGTGTGGATAGTCAGAGGGGGTCATAGTTTTAAGGTGCTTTGAAGTAGGTACCGAAGGGGTGTCAGGGGTAAGTTTTCACACAGGGTGTGGTGGGTGCATAGAATGCACTGCCGGTGACAGTGGTGGAGGCGGATACAACAGAGTTTTTTAATAGACACTTAGATAGGTACAAGGAGCTTAGAAAAATAGAGGGCTATGCGCTAGGGATATTCTAGGCAGTTTCTTTAGTAGGTTACATGGTCGGCAGAACATTGTGGGCCGAAGGGCCTGTAATGTGCTGTAGATTTATATGTTCTATTCCTACCCCTAATCATGCCATACAACACTCTTAGGTTCCTGTTGACCTACAATCCGCCTCGTTTCGTCCACAATGACGCACTCCAACATTCCCTTAGGCCCCCTTACAATAGCCCGTTCCTTGTTTTGGAACAGGGAGAAAATACTTTTATCATAGCGGGGTAAACCTGAACGTACTTCGGCAGATCGCCTTAAACCGGCCCACCAAGATCTGGAGTATTCTGCTGCCATGCGCCTGGGATCACAACATGACCATGAGCGTGTCGACGAACCTCTGGTCGAGCCCGAGAGGCACCTGCTGTTCCTCCACTCATGGAACATAATTTATAACCATCGACAATGAGTTGGGATTTCCCTTTAAGAGACTGGTTTGACGTGATTATGTAATTACGTAAAGGACTTTTACCGCACTTTGTTTTCAGTTTTGTGGAGTTCAATAAATGAGTTGTACTTTTTTTTTCTTAAGCATAAAACGCCTCGCCGTTTTATTTGCGAAAACCTACACTGAGAAACTGACATACAGAAGGGAGATTGAAAATATGGTTCAGTGGAGCTAAAACAACATTTTACTCAACATTAACAAACAGCTGACTATTGAGCACAGGAGGAAGAAACCAGAGGTCCATGAGCCAGATATCATTAGGGCATCAGGGGTAGAGGGTCTGTGCCATTATCATATCAGAGGATCGGTCCTGGGATCAGCTCGTAAATACGACAACAAAGAAAGCACAACACTTACACTCTTTTATAAGTTTCCATAGCTACAGCATGTCACATAAAACTTTGACAAACTTCTATCGATGCACAGTGGATACTATCTCAACTGGTTGCATCACAACTTGGTGTGGAGATACCAATGTCCAAGAACAGAAGTCTACAGAAAGTGGTGGATACAGACCAGTTCATCATAGGCAAAGCCCTCCTCAACCCCCCCACCCCCAACCATTGAACACTGCCTCAAAAAAAACTCTACAATTTCAAGGACTTCACAACTCATATTCTCGGTATTTTTATTTGCACAGTTTGTCTTCTCTTGCACATTGGTTGTTTTTAGTCTTAATGTATAGTTTCTCAAAAATTCTATTGTATTTCTTTATTTTCCTAAAAATGTCTGCAAGATATTAAATCTCAAGCTAACATACATACGTTCATTATAAATTGACTATGAGTGTCCTCCGAGAAGGAGCAGCGGATCGGAAGCTCAAGTTTAGTTTCTCACATGAGAAATGTGCAACTTTTTTAAGAGCCTCTTATTTTGTAACCCTCTGTAAAATAAGAACAAACGACGGTCATTATCTAAATTCACAGGGTTATTCCTCAAATTCACTCATTCATCATCCGCGCTACTACAATCGTGACGCCACAAGGGGCGGGGCTACTACGCGCCAAACGCTTATCACATGATTGTAGGAACCGTACGCCGTGACGTCACATACACCGAAGCCGATCCGCCCGAGGTCACTGGATGCTAATTGGCTAGGCGTGGAATGAGCGGTCGAGTGACGATGATTTGAGGTCACTGGAAGCCGGTGGGAAGCATGGCGCGTTGCGCAGCCGAGGCTGTAGGGGATGTTGTGTTGGCCGGCGACCTGCTCACTTTTCCGGCTGCGCACAGCGCTAAGGTGTTGTGCGGGCCTGGCCTGCGGCGGCAGGGCTCAGTGCTGGGTCTGGCTGCTTGTAAATCGGGAATTCTAAGACATAAGGAGCCCTCGATGTATTGGGTGGATTCACATCAGAAGCGGGTGAGTGACGGGCCTTAAGGCGGCTTCCAGTTTGTGTGTGTGTGTGGTTTCGGTGGGGAACCGAGGCCAAGGTTGTGAGGAATTAGTTGTAGGAGATATTTAATTTAATTCACTTGCACTGAGGATGAGATGGGACGGGCTTGTCCTGGTGTTTATACCAATTTGGTAGTTTCAGCCCTTGGCTCGAGTCTCTGTGTCTCCTGGCAACGACAGCTTTCCGGTCACTCAAGTCTGGTCAGTACGAAAATCTTCGCTGTTTAACGTCTCTGTATTCATAATCGATACCTTAAATATTCAAAAGTGTTGGATATGTCTCCATGTGTTCGATTTGTTTTAAATTCTTTCATTTGCTGAGTCTTCATAGCCCTGTTGCATAAAAAGGTTTTCTGTCCTCTGGGTAAGGACACTATCTCAACCCTGAGTGGCAGACCCCTTATTCTGAGGCTCTCCACATGTTCTAGTCAACCCAGCCTTAAGAAGCAACATCTCTGTATCCCGTGCACTTTTTGACTAATTTTAATTCCAGTAAGATTATTCTTCTGAGTTGAGGAGGTGCATATCAATCTTCACGAACTTCTGTTGAGCACACTACAACAAATGACTCCTGCCTTGGGTAAAAAGTAGATCAATATACAGTATGTCAAGTGCAGTCTTATGTGGTGTATTATAATTTTAATAGTTTGTCTCAATGTTTTTACTCATCTTACTTCTTAGTTTCCTGTTGTACAAGTGTAACATTTGGTTATTTGTACAAAGATACTTGGGGCCTCTGGCTACATTTTCAATCTCATCAGAAAATGTGTTTTAATTGATCAAACTGCTGACAAGTTTTCTATCTGCCATGGCTTTCTCCTTTCACTTAGCCTATTCATATTGCAACAGGTGCAGCACTGCTACGCAACCTGTCATTTGTAATGATCAAGAGAAATACAGCTGTTTCCACTCCTACACCATGTAGCACTGCACATCACGTATTTATCCAGCTCCCTTTTGATAGCTAGAATTAAATTTAATTTCCACTACTATTCCTTGCATTACTTTTCAAACCCACTTCATTATTATCAAGAGAAATTCTGCAGATGCTGGAAATCTAAGCAACACGCAATATGCTGGAGGAACTTGGCAGGCCAGGCAGCATCTATGGAAAAGAATACAGGAAGAAAAGAAAGGTGAGTTAGAAGGGAGGGGAGGAAGAAGCACAAAGTGCTACATGAAACTGGGAGGGATGAAGTAAAGAGCTAGGAAGTTGTATTCTGTCTGGGTATTCTTCAGCCTGAGGACATGATCATTGACTTCTGGAACTTCTGGTATCCCCCCCCCCCCTTCTCTATTCCCCATCCCCCTTACCCTGTCTTACCTTATTTCCTTGCCTGCCCATTGACTCCCTCTGGTGCTCCTTCCCCTTTTCCTTTCTTCCATGGCCTTCTGTCCTCTCCTATTAGATTCCCCCTTCTCCAGCCCTGTATCTTTTTCATCAATGAAATTCCCAGCTTTTACTTCACCCCTTCCCAGTTTCACCTGTCACGTTGTGTTTCTTCCTGTCCTCCCTTCTAATCCTGTCTCCTCACCTTTTATTTTTCTCCAGTCCTGTCTTGGTCTCAAACGTCGACTGTACTCTCTTTTTTTTTTCATAGATGCTGCCTGGCCTGCTGAGTTCCTCCAGCATTTTCTGTGTGTTGCCTACTTCATTATTGATTTTTTTAAATAATTTTTGAATGTTGGGGGAAATGCATTAAATGTGAGCAAGTTTCCTGCATGTATTGTTTTCATAGTTTGATCACAATTTTTCATTAAAACAAGAAACATGGTTACAGGTTAATTAATCCAGTCTTTGAGTTTATTTGGCCATTTAGTAAATTTAATCTTGGTGTCAACACAATTTTTCCTCATTCTTCATTTAACTTCCTGATAGTGCAAATGTTTATCAACCTCTCCCACGAATATATTTAATGACTCTGCCTCCTCAGCTGAGGTAGAGAATTCCAACAAGTTACAACCCTCACCACTATTAAATAGACCCTTATTCTTATAATTATACTCTGTATCGATAAACTAGGGGAAATGTCTTGTTTGAATCCATCCTGCAATTCCCATCAGGGTTCTTCTAAATTCCAAAGAGTATATGCTCGACCTCCCTTCAAATTTCTATCCTTCCATCTACAAATCAAACAGGTGAACCTTCTTTTCATTGCCTCCGATGCAAGTATATTCAGAATCAGGTTTATTACACCGGCATGTGTCGTGAAATTTGTTAACTTAACAGCAGTAGTTCAATGCAATACATAATATAGACGAAAAAAAATAAGTAAATCAATTACAGTATAGGTATATTGAATACATTAAAAATCATGCAAAAAAAGCAGAAGTATATTAAAAAAGTGAGGTAGTGTTCAAGGGTTCAATGTCCACTTAGGAATCAGATGGTAGAGGGGAAGAAGCTGTTCCTGAATCGCTGAGTGTGTGCCTCCAGACTTCTGGTAACAGTGAGAAAAGGGCATGCCCTGGGTGCTGGAGGTCCTTAATAATGCACCTCAGACACCACTCCTTGAAGGTGTCCTGGGTACTTTGTAGGCTAGTAGCCAACATGGAGCTAACTAGATTTACAACCCTCTGTAGCTTCTTTAGGTCCTGTGCAGTAGCCCCCCCCACCCCCCATACCAGACAGTGATGCAGCCTGTCAGAATGCTCTCTGCGGTGCAGCTATAGATGTTTTTGAGTGTATTTGTTGACATACCAAATCTCTTCAAACTCCTAATAAAGTATAGTTGCTGTCTTGCCTTCTTTATAACTACATCAATATGTTGGGACCAGGTTAGATCTTCAAAGATCTTGACACCCAGAAACTTGAAACTGTCCACTCTCTCCACTTCTGATCCCTCTGAGGATTGGTACGTGTTCCTTCGTCTTGTCCTTCCTGAAGTCCACAATCAGCTCTTTCGTCTTACTAACATTGAGTGCCAGGTTGTTGCTGTGACACCATTCCACTAGTTGGCATACCTTGCTCCTGAACCCACTCTCATCACCATCTGAGATTCTACTAACAATGGTTGTATCATCAGCAAATTTATAAATGTATTTGAACTATGCCTAGCCACCCATTCATGTGTATATATAGAGAGTAGAGCAGTAGGCTAAGCACACACCCCTGAGGTGCACCAGTGTTGATCGTCAGTGAGGAGGAGATGTTATCCCCAATCTGCACAGATTGTGGTCTTCAGGTTAGGAAGCTGGGGAGGTACAGAGGCCCAGGTTCTGTAACTTCTCAATCAGGATTGTGGGAATGATGGTACTAAATGCTGAGCTATAGTCAATGAACAGCACCCTGATATAAGTGTTTGTGTTGTCCAGGTGGTCTAAAGCCATGTGAAGAGCCATTGAGATTGCATCTGCCGTTGACCTATTGCAGCAAATTGCACTGGGTCCAGGTCCTTGCTGAGGCAAGAGTTCAGTCTAGTCATGACCAACCTCTCAAAGCTTTCATCACTGTAGATGTGAATGCTACAAAGCAATAGTCATTAAGCAGCTCACATTCTTCTTAGGCACTGGTATAATTGTTGCTTTTTTGAAGCAAGTGGGAACTTCTGCCTGTAACAGTGAGGGGTTGAAAATATCCTTGAATACTCTTGCCAACTAGTTGGCAGGTTTTCAGAGCCTTACCACGTACTCCATTGGGACCTTCTGCCTTGCGAGGGTTCACTCTCTTTAAAGACAGCCTAACATCGACTTCTGAGACAGATCACAAAGTTATCAAGTGCAGCAGGGATCTTCACAGCTGTAATTATATTCTCCTTTTCAAAGCGGGCATAGAAGGCATTGCTTCACTACCAGATGAACTCATCGCTGCTATTCATGCTATTGGGTTTTGCTTTGTAGGAAGTAATGTCTTGCAACCCTGCCAGGGCTGTCGTAGCTTCCTGATGTTGCCTCCAGCCTTGTTCAAAATTGTGTCTTCACCCTTGATATAACCCTCTGTCAATCATACCTGGTTTTCTGGTACAGGCCTGGGTTGCCAGACTTGAATGCCACAGATCTAGCCTTCAGCAGACGATGTACCTCCTGATTCATCCATGGCTTTTGGTTTGGGAATGTACAGCAAGTCTTTGTAGGCACACACTCATCCACACAGGTTTTAATGAAGTCGGTAAAGACTTCAACATACTCATCCAGGTTCGAAGATGTATACAGTCCAGTCCACTGATTCAAAGCAGTCCTGTAAGTGCTCCTGTGCTTCCCTTGTCCATACCTTCTTGGTCCTCAGTCTTCATTCTCTGCCTATACTCAGAGTAAGAAGTACAGCCAGGTGATCAGATTTCCCAAAGTGAGGGCGTGGAATAGCATGGTAGGAATTCTTGATGGTGGTGTAACAAAGGTCCAGTGTGTTGTTTCCTCTAGTATTGCAAGTGATCTGCTGATGGTAATTGCTTAGTGATTTTTTTTTTTCTCTCCAGACTGTCCTGGCTAAAATCCTCCAAAGCAATGGTGAAGATGTTAGGGTGTGCTGTTTTGTTCTTGTTCTTCCCGTAGCTCAGATCATTTAAAGCCTGATTGACATTGGCCTGAGGTGCAATGTATACTGCTGCCAAAATGATCCCGGAAATCTCCCGCAGTAGGTAAAAAGGACGGCACTTAACTGCTAGATATTTCAGGTCTGGTGAGCAGAATTGGGACAGCACTGATATATATACACCAAGAAGAGTTGATCATGAGGTATACTACTCCACCTCTGCTTTTGAGAGACTCTATAGATCTACCCTGACTGTGTATAGTAAACCCATCGATTTGAATCGCTGCATCCAGTACAGAAGGGGTTAACCAGGATCCTGTGAAACAAAGGACAAGCGGTTCTAATGTCCCTCTGATTCAGCACCTTTTTCTTAGTGACCAAATCAGAATGTAGTACTGCAAGACCACCAAGTAAAGTTACGTAAATTCTTATATTCCTTGTAATACTCCTTGCCAATATTCAATATCTCTGAAATTATTTAATGTACTTGCATACCTTGCTTTGTGATTCCTGCACTAGACACCACAAATCCTCTTGTATCAAAAGTCTTTTGCTTCACACAATTTAAATAATTTCCCTTTCATTCTTCCTTTCAAAGGAATGAATATTACATTTTCCTACATACTCCATCTGACAACCTTCCTCCAATTACTGAAAAATTGTGACTTTGCAGGCACTTCATGTACTGCTATCAACTTGCTAATTCATCTGTGCATGTGTCTTCAGCTTAGTGTCTCTGGGATAAGGGGTGAATGTTGGCTTTTACCCTTGTCTCCAATGAGCCTTGTTGAAAGCATATCCGAAGTAATAATGAAAAACAAAGGAATTGATCTTAGTCTGCTACCAAATATCTCCCCCACAACTCCTTACCACCCTAGACTTTTTAATATTTAATTGGCTTTTTAACATTCATTATGATGTATGTCCCGTAGTGAAGCTGTTGAAAAATTCAGCAACTTTGCTCATGTCCAAAATTCAGGACCTAAAGAACAGATATGGTACTAAAGCTTAGTCAGCTCAAACCACCTGATTTATCAGCATAAGAGGAATCTGCCAAATCATTGTTTTCTGTTATGAGTATTCTTATGTACTTTTTGTACAATTGTTCTTTCTTGTAATAGTTGTTTAGTTTTTCATGTGAATGCTGCCTGTATGATGCCATATGCCTGTGATGCTGCTGCAAGTAAGCTTTACATTTCACCTGAGCATACTTGTGTGTGCATATGTCGAGCTATGAAGCACAGGTTCTGCAGCTGTTCAAGCAGAACTTTCTACTGTCTAAGCACAGATTCCAAGAGATATTGATACTCATTTTTAATTGCAATTTTACAAAAAAGGACTTTTGTTCCTGGATATACAAAAATAATGTTTGATCTTGATGTTGTATAGTTTATGTTTGAAATCTACAAATGTTTACAGAACACATTCCTCTTGGAAAAGATATGAATTATTGTTTTCTTCTCCTCCTCCTCCTAACCAGTATGTACCATCTAAAGGTGAATATGTAATAGGAATTGTGACCACAAAATCTGGTGATATATTTAAAGTTGATGTTGGAGGAAGTGAACAAGCCTCATTATCTTATTTAGCATTTGAAGGAGCTACAAAACGAAACCGACCAAATGTACAAGTAAGTATTGCTTTTCTTGTCCTTTAAAGACAGTCCAGATTGAATAAGTCTTAAGATTTTTACCGCAGATATCTTGAGAACTAGACAAATGATGAACGTGAGCTGTATTTAATAATTATCTAGTCTTCTCAAATTGTAATCATTAATAAAAATCAAATTTCTATAGTAATGCTTTAAGTTTAATGCAAAATACTCCCACTACTTTTGTCAGCTTGTATAGATGACCCAACATCAGCAGTGTAAGCCTGAATAGTGGAAATGAACCATTTTTGGAAGAAAAATTCTGTTACTATGCCAAAATTCTGTCACTGTGGCTATTCAACACAAAGCCCTTAAGACATAGGAGCAGAATAGAGGCACCACAGTAACATAGCTATTACAGCTCAGGCCTTCTGGAGCATGGAGTTCAATTCCAGTGCCATTCTATGAGAGTCTGTACGACTTCCCCGTGGAATGCATAGTTCCTCCGGGTGCTCTGGTTTCCTCCCACAATCAAAAGATGTACTGGGTTGGTTAATTGGTCGTTGTAAATTGTTCCATGATTAGGCTAGAGTTAATCAGGTTTGCTGGGGCGGCATGGCTCGACGGAATGGAAGGGCCTACTCTGCACTGTATTGTTAAGTTTTATAAATAAATAATAAATTTTACATATACCACTCGGCCCATCAAGTCTGATCCGGCATTCCATCATGGCTGATTCATTATCCCTTTTAACCCCATTCTCCTGCCTTCCCTTAACCTTTGATGCCCTGACTAACCAAGAACCTATCAATCCCTTACAGCCAGGACTTATTGATGCCCACAATGTCATATCTGCCAATCTAACTGCTACAAGATCATCTACCTTTTTTTGTATTCAAGTATAACATTTTCAGTCCTGTATTGTTCACACTTTCTGATTTCTGCATCCATGTTACACTTCAACACATCCCATTGACTGTAATTTTGTCTTATTATCTGCCTGTCCTTCCTCAGTCTCACTGCATCAACTTGTATACCAACTGCCTCAGCCTTATCACTCCAGTTCCCATCTCCCTTCCAACATAGTTTATACCCTCCCTAACGGATCTTAGAAACCTGCCCGCAAGGGTATTGGTTCCCTTTGGCTCAAGTTTAACCTGTCCTTTTTGTGCAGGTTGTCCTTTCTCAGAAGAGACCCTAATGATCCAGAAATCTGAAACCCTGCTTCCTGCTTTGCTTCCTCAGCCACTCATTCATTGTACTATCATTCTATTCCTGCCTTGAGTAGCATCTGGTACTGGGAGTGATCGGGGGGTACTACCTTGGAAGTCCTGCTCTTCAGCCTCTTCCTCAGCCCCCTATGTTCACTGTATAGGACCTTTTTCCCCCTTTCTATCTATGTCACTAGTGCCCAAGTGCAAAACAATCTCTGGCTGCTCACTGTTCTTCTTGAGACTCTTCTGCAGCCACTCAACTGACAAGCCTCACAGGCCCTGCTCGTTCTTTAAAATTGGCGCACAACGTCCACGAGGAACCATCTCCAACTCGCCCCATGATCTTCTGTTCCACACTCAAGACCCCGTTGGTTTTTTAAAGAGCAATAACATAGACTGCTTTGAATGCCTTCTTGTAAACAGCAGCCCAAGAATCAGCCAAAGGATCACACATTCAGTAGGAAATACTGAGGCTGGTTGACCTGTATAAGTTAAAGTAGGTTCACTTTTGGTGAATAATGCACATTATAAAGCATGGTTTGTTATGTCAGCTGCTCTGCCCACCAGAAGAAATTGCAGAGACTTGAGGATACAGCTCAGCATATCCATGGACTCCATCGTTCTTGCTGCCTCAGTAACGCAGTCATCAAAATCAAAGATCCCACCCACCCTGATCATTCAGTCTTCTCCCCAGTTCCATCAAGCAGAAAATGCAACCTGAAAGTGTGTACCAACAGGCTCAAGGACAGCTTCCATCCTGCTGTTAGAATACAATTGAATGGTTCCCTAGTACAATAGATGGATTCTCGACTCATTCTACTTTGTTATTACACTTATTGTATGCCTGCACTGCACTTTCTTGGTAGCTTTTACACTTTAATTCTGCATCCTGTTTTTGTTACACTTTGTACTATAATGCACTGTGTAATGATCTGTATGAATAGGATGCAAGACATTTTTCTTTGTGCCTCGGTGATAGTAACCCAATTCCAACAAAAAATTATTATTGATATTATATTGCACAAATTAATGACTGGGAATTTGTAGCTTTCTGATTCACTATTACTCTTCTGACTTCACCTCTGTTTGTAGGTAGGAGATCTTATCTTTGCGCAGTTTGTTGTGGCCAATAAAGATATGGAACCGGAACTGGTTTGCATTGATAGCTGTGGACGATCCAATGGAATGGGAGTGATTGGTCCTGATGGATTATTATTTAAAGTTTCACTGAGTGTTGCACGCAAGTAAGTTACTAAGTTGTGAATATTCTGAGCACTTCATTGTCACAGTTGTCTGATTTATATTTTGTTTAACTATTGATTTCAGGCTACTTTCTCCAAACTGTGAAGTCATCAAGAACCTTGGAGAATTGTACCCTTTTGAGATAGTCATTGGAATGAATGGACGGATATGGGTAAAAGCCAGAACATTTAAGCATACTTTACTTGTAGCCAATATACTAGAAAGCTGTGAAAACATGACCTCGGAGCAAAGAAAACAAACCTTCAAAAAATTGTCTGAGAATGTGCCATAAATCTGTCATTACTGATTAAATAAAAAGCATTTGTATATTGGCCCTGCCTGAATATTTTAATTACTCCATTTGTTGATGGTCAAATCTGACTTATTTCTGCATTGTACTTGAATTCTCAACCAGTTATCACAGTAACTGATCTGACAACAACATAGTGGATGGACAGCATCTATTCAAGCTGTACTACGGTGATAAAATTAATGCAAGCTAGACAAGCTTCTTGAAGATTTAACTTGTGAGATTTACCGAAGAATCTTGATGTCGTACAATAATGAGTTTTTCATTTTAAAATGCGGCAAAGGTATGGTTTCACTTTTTGAATGTTCAGAATTAAGTTGTGATTTTCCTGATTTCATTGTACCAATCAATTCTATAGCATTTGGGAAGTTGACAGATTATAGAATAAAAATGCTATAGTTCTGAATGTAACAGTTTTATGTGTGCAGTGCAGTTTAACGCTTTGTGAAAGGTATTTTAAATGCAAGTAAATGCTTTGGTTTTTCACATGTAGATTTCACATATTTTGGTAAACTATATTGAATCTTAATCAGTGCATTTGGATATTAATCTTCACTTTTGTTTCAAATAACCTTTTATAACAAAATATTTGTACAGTAAGAAAAACAATGTAAAAGGTTTTTTTCTTAGTAACTTGTAATCAATGCACTGAGTGGTGTTAACACTTATAATAAAACAACACTGTGGCCCACTAGAGTGATACACTCTTCCAGTGTTTCATATATTTCCCCACCTCACTCTGCCTCTCCATGTCTAATAGCAAAAGGACTCAAAATTATCGTCCTTCCCCAGGGTGCTTTAACCAAGCTTCAGTTCATTCCCCAACATGTACTTCATGCAGCCTCAACATGCTAATTGGTAGTATTCCTGTACAAGCATCTCGCTGTGCTAGAAGAGCAGGAAGTTTCAGGCAAACCAAAATTGTTTTTCACCAAGTTGATCATCCTGTAGCACCTGATACCTGTCTTGGTGTGTAACCCTGGAAACAGCCTGTAGATCAGAGTGTCTCCAAATGGCACAGCACATGGTCATTGTTAAGCAATTCTGCTTTATGTTATAGCTCTTAATTTGTCTGCTTTCCCTTTTTCATTGTACATGTAATGTCTAGTGCATACTTTAAAGAAAATATATATTTCTTTCCAAAAAGCTAAGTGTATAGAATATCCATGTGGATATTAAAGAAACCAAGGATAATCTCAGTTCAATGATTGGGAGAGCTAGAATTCTGGGAGTCTATATATGTAAAGTTGTTACTGTGTTTGTCACTGTATTGCTAGAGAAGACCATCACACAGCAGAATTAGACCATTTAGCCCATGGAGTCTTCTCCATTCATCATGGCTGATTTATTATCTCTCAATGCCATACTCCTGCCTTCCCCCTGTAACCTTTACCCCTTTACTAATCAAGAATCTGTCAACCACTGCTTTAAATACAGCCAATGTCTTGGCCTCATCGTTGTCTGTGGCAATGAGTTCCACAGATTCACTACCTCCTCGTTTCTATTCTATAGGGACATCCTTCTATTCAAAAGCTGTGCCCCGGGTTCCTAAACACCCCCCACTATAGGAAATGTCCTTTTTGTGCCAATTCTATCAAGACCGTGAAATATCGGATAGGTAGTAATGAGATTCCCACCCCCCCCCCCCCCCATTCTTCTCAACTCCAGAGCCTACAGGTTCAGAGCCATCACATTCTCCTTGTACTTTAACACCGTCGTTATTCTCGTAATTCTCGTAAACCACCTCTGGACCCTCTCCAATGCCAGCACATTTTTTCTTAGATAAGGGGCCCAAAAGTGCTCTCAATACTCTGCAAGTGCAGTCTGGCCAGTGTCTTATAAAGCCTCTGGATTATATCCTTGCTTTTAAATTCTAGTCCTCTCAAAATGAATGGTAACACTGTACTTGCCTTCCTTACCACCTGCAAGTTAACCTTTAAGGAATCCTGCAGGAGGACTCTCAAGCACTCCCTTAGCACCGCTGATTTCTGAATTTTCTCCCCATTTTAAAAAGTCTCCACTTTTATTCTTTCTACCATACACTTAACCATACACACCCTACAGTATATTAATCTGCCACATCTTTGCCCATTCATCCAATCTAAGTCCTGCAGACTCCTTGCTTCCTCAACACTACCTGCCCCTTTACCTATCTTTTTATTGTCTGCAAACTTCAAACTTGACCTCAAAGCCTTCAATTCCGTCATCCAAATCATTGACATGCTGTATAATGTGAAATTAAATGGTCCCAGCACCAACCCCTGCGAACCACCACTTGTCGCCAGCAAGAAAAGACCCCCTTTCTGGCCTGCTCTTTGCCTCCTGTCAGTCAGCCAATCTTCTATCCATGCTTGTATCTTTCCTGTAATAGCAGAGGCTCTAATTTTGTTTAGCAGACTATTGTCAGCACCTTGTCAAAGGCCTTCTGAAAATCTAAGTAAACTGACATCCGCTGACTCTGCTTTCTTTATCCTGCCTGTTATTTCCTCAAAAAATTCCAGCAGATTTGTCAGACAAGATTTCCCCTTACGGCAGGGTTTCCCAACCTCTTTTGTGCCATGGACCCATACCATTAACTGAGGTGTCCATGGACTCCAGTCTGGGAGCCCCTGCCTTAAGGAAACTTCTGTTTTATAACTCTGAAACATAAAATTAATAAAAAGGAAAACAGAGCTGGGAGATGCAGTGAAATCTGTTTCTTTCTTTAGTGAGGTGCACATTCGAGTTGTGACGATGTACTTCTACATATAACCTGTAATGAATTGTGTAAACAACAAAGAATGCTCAATAGAACATTGTTTACAATATTATGCAAATAATACTGAACTGTTAAATACACAACACTCCTCCCTGCTTAGCTATAGACCCTACCTTAATGTAGAATGCATCTTAAGTTGTGTGCAAAGACAAAATATATGTAATACAACTACTATATAGACATCCACTGCATAGTAAATTTTTTAATTATCCCATTTTGGCCTACAGATTTAATCTATGTGGGAGATTTCTTGGGGCTTGTGGGATAATGTCTTTCCTCACAAGGAGATCACACTGCTTAGCAGAAGGGAATTGTAGTTGTGAAACAATTTCGGGTTCTGGGTCCTCCATGGTGGTTGTAGGAGTTGACTCTGGGACCTCAGGAATTGGTGATGACAGCTCTGGACACCTTTCTGTTCTGAACAATTGATTTCACTCTCCTCAGCTGATTGTCTTGTCTACAGATGACATCAAATGCCATCTCCACTGTGTAGTAGAATGGTCCAGTTCTGTCCTTAATCTTACCAGATACCCATATCTGATCATTTCTGTAGTCCCTTACCAGGACTGTTTGTCCAGGAGTGAAACATTGAATCTCCTTGACTGAGAAGCCCTCAGTTTGTTTCGGCTGTTTGTCTTGCATACTCCTTCTATATTGGGTTTGAGGAGATCCAGTCACGAGTGCAATCGACGACACAGAAACAGCATAGCTGGTGAGTTAGTTGTGGAGAGTGCTGCATTGCGATATGCAAGGAGAAAATTTACGAGCTTCGGATTAGTGTCAGTGTAGTGTGTTCTGCTGACATTCCTCAGTGCGTTCTTTAGACTGGACAAACCTTTCCACCAAGCAATTTGTAGCTACAGGATGTAATGTCTTACTCCATTCATTTTCAGGAATGACTGAAACTGTTCCGCAACAAAGTGTTGTCACTAAGTGTTTTAGAACACCAGTTCTTGAGAGGAGGCTGAGAAGAAAAGAACAGTGTGCGAGGCTGTTGGAAACACTTCTGGCCAATGTAGCTGATCCTCTACTACCAAGAATTTTGTGCCCAAGAAACTTGCTGCGTGAATCCTCTGGCAGAGTAATGCAGGCCAATCCCAGTGATGGAGAGGCACTACTCTTGGCAGCTGAACATGCATGGCAAGCATTTGATCTGATCTATCGCAGGCCACCAGACAAAGCTTTCAAGCCAGTTCTTTCATTTTGACCATGCCCAGATGACTGGCATACATGTAGCTCCTGCAACACTTCAGCTCTCACCTAGGATGATACAAGAACTCAATCCCCACATACGGCAACCTCCATCAAGGTCAAGTTTATCCTAGCACTGAGACAAATGGGAATCTGGAATTACTGCTGTCCATTCCAGCTATTTTGGATTGCCATGTAGACCTGAGAGTGTAGGGTCTTTTATGTTCCCCTTTGATTATTTCTGCCATAATAGGGAGACTTGATTTGCATTAAGGAGAATATGCTAAGAGGAGTTACCCCTGTTGTAAATTTTTCAGGTATTTCCTTTTCCAAGCGTAAAGGGAACCAACAGAATTTCCATGATTAGTTGTCCTCTTGAATTCAACTTGTAATTGTGTCCTCTGCGAAGCAGAGCCCATGTCTGCATTCCTGCTGCTGCTGTTAGTGGAACACCCTTCTGTGGATTGAAAATGAACACAAGATAATCAATAACAAGGATAAAATCTCTCCCATACAAGTACTGGTTGAAGTGTTTTACATCCAAACCAAATTTGAGGTTTCTCTGTCAATCTATGCATAATTTTTCTCTGCAGTGGTAAGGAAGTGTGATGCAAAGGCTATAGGTATTCACTTCCATCACTCATTAAAATGTTGCTTGACTGCACTTTCATGGCAAGGTGTCACAGACAAGCTTCACTGGATGATGTGGATCATAATTTGTGAGTACAGTGTCGAATGTCACCAGTTCCTTTCTTTTGGAAAGCCTCCTCAACTGCTTTGTCCATTGCCATTTCTTCCTGATCTATAGTAATGAGTTCAAGGGATGGAGCAGGAACATGTTATAATAATTGACAAATCCTAAAAAAGAATCGCATGGTGACATGTCCTTTGGTTTGGCCTTGGGCCATCCAGCATTGCTTGGATTTTCTCAGTACACTTGTGTAATACTTGTGTCAATGCTGTGACTACAGTAAGTGATGCTTGGTTTAAAGAATTCACACTTGTATCATGCTCTGAGCCCATAATCTAATCTTTTTAACACTGTTGAGATTTTGGAGATGTACCGCGTCATCCTCACTGGTAACAATGATGTCATCCAGTTAATGCTGATGAATGTTGGAAGTGCCTGGGTGGCCTTCCAGCACCTGGTCCATGACTTTCTGTCAGAGTACAGGTGAAGATGCTACTCCAAAAATAAGACTATTATAGTGATGAAGCCCTTTGCGTGTTTATGGTTCGAAACACTTTGGATTTTTCTATTTCCGTCTGTTGGTAGACCTCAGCTAAATCTACTTTGCTGAAGTGTTTTCCGCTAGAAAGGTTTGCAAAGATGCCCTCTATCCTGGGCAGAGGGTATTGGTCTACTTTAAGTACTGGGTTGATGGTGACCTAAAATTACCAGAGATCCTGATAGATTCATTCTTCTTGGCTACTGGGACAAGTAGCGTTGCCCAAGGGCTCCGGTCAAACTTGGAAAGAATTCTTTCTGCTTCCATGCTATCTAACCGCTGGCTATTTTATCACAGATGATATAAGGAGTCAGATGAGCTTTGTAAAACTTCGGTGTGGTATTTTCTTTTAACACTATTTTACCCTTGATATTTTTGAGTTTTCCAGTGCTGTCCTTGAACACTGCTGTGCCATCATCCAGTACTTTTCTTATTTTGTTTCAGTTGTCATCGTCAATCGTGTCCCCACAGTGTTGACCCTCCTCTTCTTACCACATACGAGCCCAATGTGGCTTGTTGGTTGTTGTATTTCACTGTTATGAATGACATTCCCACAGGAGTTATCTTTTTTCCAGCATAAATTCGTAGTTGAACATCTGCAGGCATCAGTTCAGTATCTTTGAAATACCATTCAAACTCATTTTGTGGAATGACTGAAATCGCCAAGTTAGTGCCCAATTCCATTTTAATTAACTGTTCACTTCTGGTGTAAGCCAAGTTGTTTGTCTCTTGTTCATTTTCACATTGTAAATCTGAAAAGTACTCAGTCCTGTGTCACTCATCATTATCAGATTTTTTTTTCATCAACAGCATGCAGATTAGTGCTCTTTTTGAAACTGCAGCTTGACTGTCTGCCTTTTTCTCTTCCCTGTTCAGTCCATTTATTTGTTTGCCTGACATACCTTTTGTATATGTCCTACTTAGTCGCATTTTCTCCAAGTTTCGCCTTTAAATCTACATTGGTCCGGTGTATGTGAGCCCCTGCCACATTGGTAACACAATTTTTTCAACCAGCCCTGTTTCTGCTTGAGTGTTGCTATTTTGTTCATATTCACTTTTGTTCTGGACTGCAACTCGATTGTATTTTTCTGAAGTTTCAATTGATATGGTGATTTCAACTGCTCTTTAATGTGAGTTGTAGTTCAGTTAGAAGCCATTTTTGAATGCTTATAAGATTCCACAGACAAAACAAACACTTCGTGCATCATTAAGCCCACCACTGAACTTAGAATGCTCAGTGAACTTTGTTATTTCAGCCACAAATGCTGAAATGGACTTCCCTCCCTTTTGATTCTGTTTAAGATACCTAACGCTTTCTTTAATCAACATTGCTTTCAGTTCAAAATGTTCCTGCATTTCTTTTCCAATGTCAGCAAAGCTCATTTTGTCTGGTTTGGTTGGAGCAGTTAAACTTATCAGCAAACTATATGCTTTTCCACCCAGTGCAAGTATCAACATTAGTACTTGCTTTTCACTGGCTATTCCATTTGCTTTAAATTACTGTTCAATTCACTCAGTATACATCATCCAGTTAACTCTTATGCAATGGAACATGTTTATATCATATAGCCAGACATTTCTGCTTTTTAAAATTTATTATTATCTGATATTCACTGTTTGTGAAGCTGTGAATTTCATCTATCTTTTGCCTTTTTTTAAAAAAACTTTTTGCTGCACTTCAACAGGTTGGTAGTTGTTTGGGGTTCATTTGAATCCTCGTTGCCACTGGTTTTGATGTATGCCATTCATGTATTTTAACATATAAACACAAAGAATTATGTAAACAATAAAGAATGCTTAATCAAACAGTATATTTACAATATTACTCGAGTATTAAATACACATAGAAACCAAATTGCCTTTGGCCTGTATTATCTTGTGCCTCCAAATACCCATAAACGTCATCCTTAAAAATGGACCCATTAACATCTTCCCAACCACTGAAGTCAGGCTAACTGGCCTATTGTTTGTCTTTTGCCCCTGTCCCTTCTAAAGAGTGGTGTGACATCTGCAATTTTCCCGTCCTCTGAAACCATTCCAGAATCTAGTGATTCTTGTAAGATCACTACTAATACCTTCATAATCTCTTCAGCTCCCTCTTTCAGAATGTTAGGTGTAGCCCATCTGGCCCAGGTTACTAAATTACCTTGAGATCCTTCAGCTTCCTAAACACCTTCCTCTTAGTCATAGTAACTATAATCAATTCTGCCCTGCCTCTCATTCTCTTCTTCCCTCTCCAGTCCCTAAACTCCTGCGTTTCTGGCATACTGCTGATGACTTCACAGTGAAGACTGAAGGAAAATATATGCTATGTCTGCCTTTCCTTTGTCTCCAATTACTGCATCTCCAGAGTCATTTTCCAGCGGTCCAATATCCACTCTCACCTCTCATTTACTCTCTATATATCTGGTTTAAAAAAAACTTTTGGTATCCCCTTTTTTATTATCGGCTAGCTTAGCTTTGACTTTTTTTAAGTTTCCTTCTGTTGGTTTTAAAAATCTTCCCACTATTGTTTACTATATTGTATCCTCTCTCTTTTGTTTTTATGCTACTTAGCTTCCCTTGTCATCCATGGTTGCTTCATCCTTCCTTTACAATATTTCTGTGGGATATATTTATCTGGCACCTTCCAAATTCAACCCAGAAACTCCAGCCATTTCTGGTCTGTTATGAAACTTGCTAGTGTCCTTTCCAATCCAGTTTGGCCAGCTGTTCTCTCATGCCTCAGTTGGCTTTAGTCTACTGTCATACTGATATATCTGCATTTAAGCTTCTCCCTCTCTAACTGCAGAGTAAATTCTATTATATGTAATAAAATAAATCAGTTATTCTACCAAAAATTTATGTTACTAAGATTTCCTTATAAGAAGGAGTTGTGGTTCCATGTGTGACTAAACTCAAATTATTACATAATTTGCACTTGAAATTCATTTACTTTTCATTTCCACCTTGGATTCCATTATAATTTATTGGATCAACTTCAATCCAAGGGTAAAATGAAAATTAAAACTAAATGCTGGAAATGTGTGTTTGTACAGAATAGGGTAGTGTCAGCCTAGAACTGGCATCTAAGAAGAGGTTTGCAACTGCAGAAGAGGATGCTGGGGGGAATTTAGGCCATGGTCTGTAACAAGAGGTTGGACAGATTTTTTTTTCTAATGGAGGTGACTTGGGGGTGATCTTAAAAACATAAAATTATGGGAGGCATAGAGAAGACAGATGCTATCTTTATCCGATGGTAAAAATCGCAGAAGGCAAACATTTGAGGTGAGAGCAATTTTGAAGGATATGTACAAGGAAAGCTTTTTGCATGGACTTGTGGGTGACTGGAATGTGCTACCTGGGGTGGTAATGGAAGTAAATAAAATAAAAATGTTAAAAGGCTCTTCATTGAACTTGGAATCATTTGAAAAGCAACTTGGAGTCTTATTAAAACTACACATTTTATTAAATTGTGCCATTTACCTGTTCTAGAAGCAACTAACTACTTTGATATAGGATTTGGAGGTGGAAAGGCTATTTTCATTGAAAATGTAATCAGTTGTAAGCTGGGAAATTCAAGGAAAATTGCAAAATACTGCCAATGCTAAAAGTCTGAAATAAAAAGCAGCACACTGCAAGCAGCAGAATACTCGGCATGAAGGAAAATGAAATTAACATTTAGATTGATGAGGAATAAATTTCAAATATTTGCTGCTATTATTCCCAATGAATTTCATTAGCTGCAAAGAACTTCGTAGCATATGAAGTGACTTGTAAATTGATAAAAGAGATTCTGCAGATGTTGGGAATGTTAAGCAACACACATAAAGAACTAGGGGAACTCAGCAAGCCAGGCGGCATGTACGGAGAGGAATAAACAGTCAATGTTTTGTGCCGAAACTCTTCATTAGGACTCTTATTCCTTTCCATGGATGCTGCCCAACTTGCAATGTTCCCTCAGCATTTTGTATGCTGCTTTGTAAATTGAAATCATTGTCTACATATAGTTGCCAGTGTTTGCACCTTGCTATGCTATTGTTAAAGTAACAACAATAGGTCTCACCTTCCTACCTCAGTGGAAATAAAGCAAAGAAACTCATGGTATTTAGGTAGCACATGTACCTACCGTGGAACAATGCAAAGGTAGTATGGTCTGGCATGCGGAAATGATGTACCAAATTGCAAAGTGTTAAATCATGCCATCTTCAAATAATGCTGTAATTAATCAAGACCCTGTGTAAACATGCCTTGGAATCCATGAATAGATAGAGTGGATGTGGAAAGGATGCTTCCGATGGTGGGAGAGTCTAAGACTAGAGAGCACTCACAATAGAGGAGCGTCCTTTAAGAATGGAGATGAGGAGGAATTTCTTTACCCAGAGAGTGTTGAATTATGTTGGGTTCTTTGCTATAGGCAGCTGTGGAGGCCAAGGCTTTTTGTACACTTAAGGTAGAGGTTGATAGGTTCTTGATCGGCCAAGGAATGAAATGATATGGGGAGAAGGTAGGAGATTGGGGCTGAGAGGAAAATTGGATCAGCCATGATGAAATGGTTAAGCAGACTCAATGGGCCAAATGGTCTAATTCTGCTCCTATGTCTTATGGAAATTTCATACTATGGGACTCCATTTGAGGTGGCAAACAATCTACTGGAGGAACTTGGCATATAGAGCAATTCCTCTGGGAGGAATTGTTGACATTCTGGGTCAAAACCCTGCATCAGGACTGAGAATGAGATGGCCACCAGAGAAAGGAGGAGGAAGGAGTGGGTGACGAGAAAAAATTTATGGACTGAAGAGGGTTGAAATTTTGAGGGTGAAGGGGGCAAAAGCTAAACATGTTCCCCCTACCAAGGTGCGACACTTCATATTTATATGGGTTAAGCTCCATCTGCCATTTCTCTGCAACTGATCTATATTGTCCTGTATTCTTTGCCAGTCTTCTACACTATCCACTACTCCACAAATCTTCATATCATCCACAAATTTACTAACCCACCCACCTACATTTTCATCCAGGTCATTTATATATATCACAAACAGCAGAGGTACCAGCACTGATCCCTGCTGGGAACACCACTAATTACAGTCCTCCAGCACAAATTAGTCCCTTCAACCACTACCGTCTGTCTTCTATGCGCAAGCCAGTTTTGAATCCAAGTAGCCAATTCGCTGAGGACTCTATGCATCTTAATCTTCTGGATTAGCTTCCCATGAGGGACTTCCAAGATTGTTTAAAATCATTTCTAGTACCCAGGGGTAAAGGAGAATAAAATAATTGTTACTCTGGATCGGATGCAACACAAAAAACACAATAAGATAACGAAATAAGTGTAAGTACCTAAAATAGTTTGTAGCTGATACAAGTAGATTGATTGTGTCTACATAAAGTAACGCTAGGTACAGGAGTGTCTGTACTTATGGTGATTGACGGGAAATTGTAAAAGTAGTGGTGGTGAGTTCGTGGGTGGAGTCGTTGATCAGCCTTACTGCTTGGGGAAGTAACTTTTTGAGTCTGGTGGTGGTCTTGTCTCTCAACTGTCAGTCCTGGTGCAAGGTTTCAACCCGAAACGTCGACAATTTATTTCTTCCCACCGATGTTGCTCGACTCGCTGAGTTCCACCAGCAGACTGCTTATTGCTGGAGATTCCAACATTAAAAGTCTTGCGTCTCCTTACTTCGATGCAGAAATGGGTGTCCCCGTAATTTCCCGCCCCTTTTCTACTGGAATATGTGCATTCCAGAATTCCCAAATTAGAATATGGGCGGGACTGGGATTTCATTGCCGGCAATGGTAGCATGTTAGTTCACAGCACCACCTGTAGTGTGCAAGAGAGGATCGATGGGTTAATCAACAAACAGCCTTGTTGGAGCCGCCACCGCTCCCGACTTGCCTCGCGGAAAACATGGAAGCAAATGTCTTTGGTGGAGATTTATTCGGAGTGGGCAAACAGCGTGGGCACAGCCGATCGGTGAGTCCAGCTCTTTCGCGATTTCGGTTTTATTAAAACGGTTGACAAGGGTGAGTTTGGGTACAGAGTTCAACGGAGGTGGAACTGTTGTCTTGTCGTTTCCATAACAGCGATGTTCACAGGACTGGAGCTAAAGCAGAGATTAGTTACACAAAGGGATAAATCGCTGGGCAGAAACGGATTTGCACAAAGGCTTATGGAAGTATTGCCTCATCATGTTTTTATGGTATTGAGATCAAAGTGTGCTCTGCAACAAGTGAGAATACAAGTATTGCGCTCTTTGCGAATCGCACCAACGCTTGAAAGGTCCAGTGTTTTATAGCTATGCATACAGCATAGAAACAGGCACATCCGTTCACCAAGTTCACGCCTACATAAACCTCTTACACTGATTCCTTTTTATTCTCCTAATACATTGACCCAGACCTTTATTTGATTCCAAGCTCCATTTTTCTAACGAATTCCACCATCTACAGCACCATATCTCCACCTGTCGCCTCTCAACCTCTGACATTATTTTCACTCTTCCCTCCATTATCTGCTAATCACCCGTTCTCACTTGGATTCACCTTGCTTACTCTTGCTCCAAACCTTCCCTTCACCTTTTTATATTGACTATCTCCTCTGTATGCAACACTGAGCGTCATAGGAAGTCTTTCCTGCCTGTGGCCATCAAACTTCACAACTCCTTCCTTGGAGGGTCAGACACCCTGAGCCAATAGGCTGGTCCTGAACTTATTTCCTGGCATAATTTACATATTATTATTTAATTATTTATGGTTTTATATGGCAGTATTTATACTCTGTTCTTGGTTGGTGCAACTGTAACGAAACCAAATTTCCCTTGGGATCAATAAAGTATGACTATGATTATGACTATGACTATGTATCTTTCAATCCAAATAAAGAACACTGACCCAATTTCCATCACAGATGCTGCCTGGCCCACTGAATTCCTCCATCTTGTTTATTGGTGCACATTAACCCAGCCAGTTAACCCACCAACCTCCACATCTTCGGTATTTGTGAGGAAACCAGAGCATTCGGAGGAAAACCACACCTTCACAGTGAGAACATTCAAGCTAAACAACACAAACTCTGGATTGAACCCAGGTTGCTGGTCCTAGGAAGTAGCAGCTCTACCATCTGTACCACTTTGTCTATCTAATAGCACAGTAACTTTTTTGTTATCTAGATTAAATAACTTTCACTTATGCTGGTATTAGTTGATGATATTTTTTCCACTGTGAGATAGTGCTGGCAAAAGCCTGCTCCAGATGATTAGCACAGAAGTCTAGGCTAATGGTCTATGGCAGTACTGAGTGGATGCAACACTTAAAAATGGTTCGTGTGCTTGACAGACTCCTCTCTGAAATCCAGAAACTCAAAGGAACATACTTTCAGAGGTTCAAAGAGCAAAGGTAATTGTACTGCATTGTTAGTACATACAATAGAGGACAAATTTCTCTCCTGTGTCTATAACAATAAGAATCTTAAGCTCATGGCTTAGTTTTTAAGAAATGCAGAGAAGTCAACCATTAGATCATGCCCAACTTTTATTTGTAATTCAGTATTATTGAAATAGATAATTTAGTCCTTATGATAGAACCAAAAAATGCTTAAAATAATCAGTAGGTCAGACAGAATCTGGAGAAATAAAAAGAGTTGATGACCTTTTATATGAGGAGTATTTTATGAAAATCATATTAGGTCAAGATGCTTAAAAACAGATTAGTTATTATAATAAAAACCTAGATTTTTCTATTTTTACCTTTGCTCTTTGAACCTCTGAAAGTATGTTCTTTTGAAAATGAAGGGATTACTCCCATGAAAAACCAGCACAATGACCATGGTCTTGCGGATAGGTATGTTCCCTATCCCCCGTATGCTTTTGAGATGTGGACTACCTATAACAGATATCTCAAGACATTGGAAGGATACCACCAACACTGTTCAATCCTCCAAATTCATTGGGAGAATAAGATTGCTGAGCTCTCCCAGCACAGTGATCCGAATGACCTTCTGTTAACTCCTGTAGGCAAGCCATGCCATTCGCACGATCAACACTGGACTCATGACCAGGCGCCATTTTGGCAAGACAAAGGAAATAATTCGGGATGTTCTCAAAGCCTCCTTGAAAATTTATTTTCTGGAAATTAATTCTTACATACTCATGAGAATCCTTCGTCCATGACCATCAAAATAGGAGCATTTGGAATGGCTTTGAGAATCTCGTTCATTCATCAAAAGCACACAGAAACCTGGGATACACACTGGAAGGAGCACAACACCGCCTGAACTAGCATCTAGTCAAACACCTTCTGCTTTGTCTGTGCCAGAGTTTGATGATCCCACACTGGAATTGTCAACAGCCACCTCAGAACCTACCTAACTGGAATAGAAACAACTCAGGGCTAAATTTAGTGCTCTCCTAATAGGAAAAATAGGGGAAATCCAATTTTTTGAGTATGCTATCTTTATAATAATATATAGCACTTTAGAGCTTCTGTTTAACTGATGGCACAGTGATGTAGCTCATAGAGTCATTGCATCAGTGCCACTGACTTGAGTTCAATACTGAGTCTGCATGTTCTCTATGTGTCTCCATAAGTTTCCCCTGCCATATTCTTGCTATATAAGGTCATGTGAGTTCCAAGGTTATTTGAATATTGTGAGTATTGTGTAGGTAAGTGATAGAGTCTGGAAAAATTGTTAAGAATTATGAAGAATAAAATGGGATTAGTATAAATGGATATTGATAGTCATTGTGGACTTGCTGCACCAAAAGGCCTGTTTCTGTGCTGTATGATTCAAAGCTGAACTGTTTCATGTAATCTGTTAAGGCCAAGACAAAATTTTCTAGCGAGCAGAGGCAGTGAAAATTGTATTACATTTCAACATTTTGCATCAATCTAATTCTGACTTGAAATATTGACTCTTTCATACACAGGTGTTGCCTGGCCTGCTGAGTATTTCCAGCGTTTTTTAATTTGATTTATGATTTCTTATAGCTTTGAAATATCTTACTTTAGTGCCAATTGATGCAATTCTTGGTTTAATTTTAGCTAAATATCCACTTTTACAAGTTAGCAAATTTTATTAAACATATTATTTTTAAAATTTTCAGACATCATCAAATCCAACCTCTTGTAATTCCCCAAGATTCCTGATGAATAAAACAATGGACACAGACAGTGGAATTCTGAGGTATTATTAAACAGTCAGCTGATTTTTATGCCGATTTAACTGGAGTAAATTCTTTACACATGCACACGCACACACGCACACACACACCACACCTCTCACCACCACCACCATCATCCTTCCCTACTATTGATGTTATCCTCACCCTCTCGCCTCCATTTCCCGGACATCCGTGCTCATCCCATCTTCCCTCCAACTTAACAGTGATAGAGTAACACACACAAATGCTGGAGGAACTCAGCAGTCCAGCCAGCATCTATGGGAAAAAGTACCGTCGACATTTCGGGCCGAAACCCTTTGGCAGGACTCTTGTTTTTAACAGTGATAGAGTTCCTTTTGTCCATATCAGCCACCCCATGAGGCTCCACATCCAACACGTCATTCTTCATAACTTCCGCCATCTCCAAAGGGATCCTACCACCAAACACATTTTTACCTCCTCCTCCCTCCGTAATTCCTTGGTCCACTCATTCCTCCCCACTAATCTCCCTCACAGCACTTATCCCTGCAAGCAGCCAAAGTGCTACACCTGCCCAATTACCTCCTCCCTCACCTCCATTCAGGGAATCTAAAAAGTCCTTCAGATGAGGCAATACTTCACCTGCAAACCTGCTGGTGTCTCCTATTGTATCTGGTGCTCCCAATGCGACCTCCTCTACATTGGTGAGACCAGTCATAAATTGGGGACCACTTTGTCGAGCACCTGCTCCATCCGCCAAAACTGGAACTTCTCAGTGGTCCAGCATTTCAATTCCTACTCCCATTCCTGTTTTGACATGTCAGTCTATGGCGTTCTCTTATGCCTAAATAAGGCCACCCTCAGGGTGGAGGAGCAACACTTTGTATTCTGTCTGTGTAGCCTCCAACCTGATGGCATGAATATCAATTTCCACCCTTCCTCCATCTTCTCTGTTCCCCACTCTGGCATCTTACCTCTTCTCACTTGCCTATCACCTCCCCTTAGTGCCACTCTTTCCCTTTCTCCTATGGTCCACTCTCCTCTCCTACCAGGTCCTTTATTTCCAATCCTTTACCTTTCCCACCCTTTACCTTTCCCACCCACCTGGCTTCACTTATCACTTTCTAGCTATCCTTCTTCTCCCCGCCCCCCCGCCACCTTTTTATTCTGGCATCTTTCTCCTTCCTTTCCGCTACTGAAAATGAGTTTTGACCCAAAGTGTCAACTGTGTGTTCATTTCCATGGAGGCTGCCTGACCTGCTGAGTTCTTCCAGCATTTTATATATGTTGTTTTGGATTTCCAGCATCTGCAGAATTTCTTGTGTTTATGGTTTGCAAATAGTCAAACATTGTTGCATATTAATATCAAATTAAACAGTTGTTATTGTTCATATTCCACCGATCATTAATTGATATTGCCATAATCTCCATATGTGTTATTGTTGGTTTATACAAAATGATGTTATATATACGTATCCTGACAATCTGTTGAAAATCTAGTTCCTGCAGCAATATGTCAAGTTCTGAAACGTATAATGTGGGTAAAGAAATACTCTCAGCAGTTGATCTGGAGGATGTCTGTACAATAGGTCGATATGACAGACAATCTGAGAGGAAAGTCGCCTTAACATTATTAAAGTCTGAGAGCAGAAGATGTACTCTGACCGAATGTCTTCAAAGTGCCTGGTGTACGTTAAAAGAACAACGCGAGCGTATGTGCAAGAAGAATATGGAAGTGGTCAATCATAGTGCGGTAATTGACAGCATGATCCTAAAGCAAAAGGTAGAGTAATTTTATCTATGTATTCATTAAATTATTAATTATCAAATTACAATTTATATTTTTTGTTGATGGACACATAAGTAAAAGAAATTGTAGCAGGAGTAGCCTATTTAGCTTTTCTAGCTTGCTCTTGTAGGAGTTTAGTAACATAGCCTTATGTTAGTGAGCTACTAAACAATGACCTGACCTGGGGCCAATGGAGTATATACAGTGGCATGCAAAAGTCTGGGCACCCCTGGTAAAATTTTGTGTTACTGTGAATAGCTAAGTGAGTAAAAGATGAACTGATTTCCAAAAGGCATAAAGTTAAAGATGACACACTTCTTTAATATTTTAAGCAAGAAAACTTTTTTATTTCCATCTTTTACAGTTTCAAAATAACAAAAAAGAAAAAGGGCCCGAAGCAAAAGTTTGGGCACCCTGCATGGTCAGTACTTAGTAACACCCCCTTTGGCAAGTATCACAGCTTGTAAATGCTTTTTGTAGCCAGCTAAGAGTCTTTCAATTCTTCTTTGGGGGATTTTTGCCCACTCTTCCTTGCAAAAGGCTTCTAGTTCTGTGAGATTCTTGGGCCGCCTTGCACGCACTACTGTTTTGAGGTCTATCCGCAGATTCTCGATGATGTTTAGGTCAGGGGACAGTGAGGGCCATGGCAAAACCTTCAGCTTGTGCCCCTTGAGGTAGGCCATTGTGGATTTTGAGGTGTGTTTAGGTTCATTATCCTGTTGTAGAAGCCATCCTCTTTTCATCTTCGGCTTTTTTACAGACGGTGTGATGTTTACTTCCAGAATTTGCTGGTACTTAATTGAATTCATTCTTCCCTCTACCGGTAAATGTTCCCCCGTGCCACTGGCTGCAACACAAGCCCAAAGGATGTTCAATCCACCCCTCGTGGACTGATGAAGTTAGAATAGAACTTTTTGGCAGCAATGAGCAAAGGTATGTTTGGAGAAAAAAGGGTACAGAATTTCACGAAAAGAACCCCTCTCCGACTGTTAAGCACGGGGGTGGATTGATCATGCTTTGAGTTTGTGTTGCAGCCAGTGGCACGGGGAACATTTACTGGTACAGGGAAGAATGAATTCAATTAAATACCAGCAAGTTCTGGAAGCAAACATCACACTGTCTGTTAAAAAAATGCCGAAGATGAAAAGAGGATGGCTTCTACAACAGGATAATGAACCTGGAGATGGAAATAAAAAAGTTTTCCTGCTTAAAATATTAAAGGAATGTGTCGTCTTTAACTTTATGCCTTTTGGAAATCAATTCATCTTTTACTCGCTTAGCTATTCACAGTAACAGAAATTTTGACTGGGGTGCCCAAATTTTTGCATGCCACTGTAAACTCGATTCATTAAGTAAATCAATTCATAAATGTTCTCAATAAGAGTCACCTTGAAACTGTGGATTGATGTTAAACTGCCCCATCCAATTCCCACGGAAAAGGAATTGACAGTTTTTACAAACGAGAAAATCTGCATATGCTGGAAATCTGAGCAACACACACAAAATGTTGGAGAAACTCAGCAGGCCAGGCAGCACCTATCTCCAGCATCTGCAGATTTTCTCTTGTTTGTAATTTGACTACTACTCTGTGAAGTCTCTTCCAGCGATGCCCTAGATGCTGCCTGGCAGTTTTTACCTTGCCTTCCGTAAATGTGACTCCAGGCCACAATATAAGGGGATCCTAACAGCTCTCTGAAGTAGACTAGTAAGGCAATTTTTACTAACTTGTTTTGTCTCTTTCCCAGTCTGATGAACAGTCTTGGACTTAAAAAACATAATTATTTATTTTGACCTAGTAAGTGTTTCCAACATTTTCTGATTTAAATGCGGAATAGCAGAAGCTGATTGGTGTTCAAACCATTAACTAGAGAGGAATGGAGCTGGTTAGGAGTGCACAATTAAGCCGCATTCACGTGGAAGGTATTTCTACCTGGATACTCAGTCTTTCTAGTCATGCTTGATTCTGTTCCTCTCTATAAACCTGCCCAGTTATTAATGGATATATCAGTTGTTCATGATGTTGTAAATGTATATATAATGTCTATAACCTGTCTATCAATGTTTAATATCTACACAATTCAATTGTATACATTCTCACCCCAAAATGTACCTGTTTTTCTGACTCATATGTCTGTAGTCTGTATCAATTTCTTGATGTCTGTGTAAACACAGAATTGACATTTCAAGGGAAAATGTTCTTGCTTACTGCTAACTGCACACTAGAGGGCAACCTAATTTGAAATAAGCACAGAAAGGCATGGAGCATTATTGGAAACACAAGAGACTGCAGATGCTGGAATCTGGAGCAGCAAAAAAACTGCCAGAAGAACTCATTGGGCTGAATAGTGCTTGTTGGAGGGAACAAGTTGTCAATATTTCTGGAAAAATTTGCTGATGCAGGGTTTTAACTTGGAACATTGACAATTAAGTTCTTTCCACAGACACTGTTCAACCACTGAGTTTTTTCTGGCAGATTGTTTGTTGCAACAAGCATTACTTTTCTAACACAGTCCTTGAGAGTGAGGATGATTTTTTCAGTCTGCTTTTGTTTTGGGTTCTAAAATGGCTAACAGGCCATTCTTCCATAGATGATGCAGGAGGTGGCTGATGGGATTAGTTAGAATGGCTTGTTTCCAAGGCGGTGCTGTCCTTCCATAATTTACTCAGGAATTCATTGTACTACCAGTGCACGTTCTCAGGGTTCACAACACCATCCTAAACCTTTCTTCTCCACTTTGAGCGGGGGTGTTCCCAAGTGTCAGTGGGGATATCACATCTCTCGAAGAAATGCTTGAGCCTATCTATGAATCTTTTACTTTATTTGGTAATATTCTTCTATGACACAGCTTGGAATAGAGTTTCAGAAGTCTGGTGTTAGGTGTGAGTGAAATAACCCACCAGTGAGCACAGCTTGGGCTTCATTGCTGGGAATGTCTTAATAAAGGGCACATGTTATTTACTTACCCTTCTCATGCTTCTTATGGTTTTTACAGAGACAGTGTGGCACACTACTACTCTACTGTTCAATCCTATCTTTCTAAAATCACTGTTTTTCCTTTCATTTTTATGGCCTTATGAAACTGTGTCACTTCTTTAAATATATATTTTTTAATCATTAGGTCTTATTTAGATTCTAATTATCAGAGCAGTGTATAGCTGCCTCCTTCTTCCAACCAGAATATGACTGCTCACACATATCCACATTGAAGTTGATTAGCTGACAACCATATTCAGGAAATTTATTAATGTTGTGTTAATTTTCGTGGCAGTCCTCTATTTACTATACCCCTTAGTTTGTTGTCAACTATCAGTTTTGATGTATTCTTCTGATTTCTGAGTATAAGTCCTTTATATGAATTGTCAGCACATCCAATACTGCCTCCATTTTCTCATCCTGATCTCCCCTTGGACCCTACTTTCTGTTTTCAATTCTGTGACGAATGTTCTATCCTGACTCCTGCTATCCCATATGCTCTGGTCATGGTCATGAGACCAAGCTTTACCTTTTCGAGATCTTTTGAAAAACTGAATTTACAGCTTATTTCTTGCCCAGCCATTCTATTGCCCCTTCGAAAAATTCAGTATATGAAGTATATCAAACACCATGCACCACTAAACCCTTACCCCGCACTGTTTGCTTCTACCTCCTACCAAAGATCCACACAGCTGACTGTCCAGGTAAACCCATTGTCTCTGCCTGCTCCTGCCCCACTGAACTTGCGTCCTCATACCTTGAGTCCATTCAATTCCCCTTGGTCCATTCCCTTCCCAACAACATCAGCAACACTTCTCATGCTCTTGATTTCCTCACTAAATTTCAATTCCATGGCCCTGATTGCTTCATTTTCACCATGGATGTCCAGCCCCTAATTACTTCTATCCCACATCAAGAAGGCCTTAAAGCTTCTCCGCTTCTTTCGCAATACAAGAACCAACCAGTTCTTCTCCACCATCTGGCAGAATTGGTCCTCAACCTCAACGATTTTTCCTTTGGTTCCTCCCACTTTCTCCAGACTTGAGGGGTAGCCATGGACACCAGTA
Organism: Mobula birostris; assembly: GCF_030028105.1. Classification (NCBI taxonomy): domain Eukaryota; kingdom Metazoa; phylum Chordata; class Chondrichthyes; order Myliobatiformes; family Myliobatidae; genus Mobula; species Mobula birostris. The sequence continues at coordinate 158,634,847 of NC_092373.1, forward strand.
TAATCCTCAACTATGCCTGCCTTTTCACTGGCTTCATTAAACAGTCCATGTTCCAAGCCTTCATGCTCCCCGGGTAAAGCATGAATATTGCTTTCTCCTTCCAGTAAAAAAGATTCCCTACTCCTCCTCTCCTCTTCATTTCTACAATCTGACCTCTTACCTCTTCTCACCTGTCTATCATCTAGCCCTGGTGGCCCTCCTCCTTCCCTTTCTCCTATGGTCCGCTCTCCTGCCCCTTATGTTTCCCTCCCACCTGGCTTCAAATATCACCTTCAAGCTATCCTTCTTCCCACCTTTTTATTTTGGTGTCTTCCCCCTTCCTTTTCAGTCCTGAAGAAGTGTCTCAGCCTGAAATGTCAACTGTTGGTCATTTTCTTGTATGCTGCCTGACCTGCTGAGTTCTTCCAGCATTCTATGTATGTTGCTTTGGATTTCCAGCATCTGCATAATTTTTTGTGTTTATCAAATACGTCTGATGCTTCTCAGCGGCATCAGTCAAGAATATCTAAGGGAAATCTTTCTAGTAAATAAAGTGAGCTTACTGCCTGCTAATGGTGATATTAGAAAATATATAAACATCCAATAGTAGAGGTGCTTGTCAAAAAACATTGAAGGTAGGTGACATAAAATCATATTTGCTCTTTATAATGGAATGGTAAATCGTATTGATCAAAATTGAGGTATCTTTTTTTTCCTCAATAGGAATTTAAAGGCAGAGGGTCCAGTGATATCATTCATTGCCATAGTGTAGAACAGACCCCTTGGCCCAATAACTGTGTTGACTATTTACGCTAATCCTACACTAATGCCATTTTGTTCTACTCTGTTCTCATCACCTTCCTACAGATTGTACTACGTACCCAGATGCACTACTCTGGCACCATAAGTTATATACAGATTAGAATAAGTTCTGTGTAAATTGAATTTATGAAATAATGAGATTTTTTGTCCCACCCATCTGTATTATATCCATTTAAAAATGAAACTGGACTGTAATGTACGCTGAATACTTAGCTGATGTGAGAGTTTACTGGAATTACAATTATGTAGTTGGCATAAGATGAATTCTCAATCAAGGCAAAGTGTTTCCTAAATAATCAATGCTTGGTTTTAAATTCCCCATCTTTGTTTTAAGTGGAGTTGGCCTTTCTACTTCTGCAGCGTTCTCCAGCCTTACTGGCCACAAAAGACCAGGGGACATACAAATGTGAGTAGGCAATTCGGAAAGATCGTCATTAATCAAATTTAAGTCCACTTTCCGGCCACGGAACCCTGCATCATTATTCTACCCAAGTCCCCAAAGCACATGCTGATCACCTTTCTGTTAGTAAGAATGAGAAGACTGGTTGGATTGACATGTGATAGTCATGTTAGCAACAAACAAGGCTGTTTAACAATCATTTCTGAGAAAAACTGTATAGTTAGAAAAACAGTAATTCATGTTAAAGCCAAAAAAATTTCTATTTATTTATTTATTTATTTATTTTCAGAGGTGCAGAGTTCTTGGTATTGTCAATGCCTTTAAAATCATCGGAATTCATTTTCAATAATTTTTATGAGAATCCTTTGAATTACTCCCATCATTGGGGAAACCAAGAGAGTTGTTCACATATCCTAGGGAAGATTTATAAGAAGGTCCTGAATCAGAAATTATTTCTAAGCCAGCCAGAGGGATTTACAGTAGTTTTGTGAAATATACATAGTTGAATAATTTTTGTTTTTTAAAAACCAGATTCAGTGGCAATACTATGTGCTGTAATTTGTTTTTGCACATTAATGCTTAAGCACTAGAGGGCGCCCCAGTGGGAGAAATAGAACTACAGTAAGCATACTCTAGAGCCTTTTCAGATTTGCTTTAATTTTACAGAGTCGAAGTCGGGTGTCAGATAATGCATTATGTTAATTTCTCTGGACAGCAACTCACCATGCCAAATGGGTGTGGGAGGGACTATAGCACAGATTAATCAGAATGATCCCAGAGTTTAAATGTTTCAGTTCTTGGGAAGGGCTGAATATATTTAGTTTGTATTCTATGTATTCAGATCTAAGTGAGATTTAAAATGATAAGTAGATTCAGTAAATTATATAAAATAGCTTTTCCATTGAATCCAAAACAAGGGGAGATCTAATTGCTTGAATTTCTATGTGGAAACAGAAGTGAAAATCTGGAAATTTTACCCTTAAATGGCTGAGGATAATTAATTATTTTTTTCTCTTTTGAACATTGCACTTCTAATGCTTTTCCCTGTGATGTTCTTGCATTCAAGTTTATCACTGCAACTGTGCATAAGTGTACTTGTGCATATGACAATAAATTTGACTTGAGAATGGAGATTTTATTGGGGAACACTGTCAAGGAGTGTGGAGTAATGGCAAGTAAGTATAGAATAACTTGATAAGACATACACAACTTGATTTAATCATGGGACAGATCAATGGAATGAAAAATACATTTCTGGTGTATTATTTGTAATAACTACTACCACCAAGTGGGATGATCAAAGCAAGATAACAGACTTTGGTCCTCTACCCTGTGTGCTGATTGGTGCTAGTCTGTTGTAATGAAACCTGCAATAAAATTGGAAGTATTGGGAGACCTCAGCAGAACAGTCAGCATCTGTAGAGTGGAAACCAAACCAATGTTTCATGATGATGATCCTATTGGACCGAATAACTTGGTTTCATGCAGATAATTAGGTAACAATAAATGTCAATGACAACTCTCAAAGTTTACCTAATTTATTTAAAACCCTATCCCAAAATAGCTTCCTGTAAGATGATGGTCCATTCAGACAAAGCAGCCTCTCCAGAGTCAACCAAAGGTATTTTTGTCTTTTTACATGTCTTTTATACAGTCGCAAGATACTTCTGGACATCAAGTAGTTCAAGTACTGCAGGTCTTCCCCATCAGTGAGTTGCTTGTTAGCGGAGGAGCTGGACTTGGTGTACACCGTGTTGTTGCCTGCTTCAGTAAGGCATTAGAATCGGTGCAGTGTGCAGTCTGACAGTGAGTGATTGTGTTTCACGTTTTTCTTGTGATCGCAAGATCTTGTTGGACATTTCTAATGCAGAATGCTGCAAGTCTGGTTCACTGATATATTGGTGAAACCTGCAGTGTTATGCAGCTGAGTAGTGGGAAGTTCACATCTACAGATGCACTGGGCTGTTCGCACCACTCCCTGCAGACTCCTGCAATGGAAGGAAGTACACTTCCCATACCAGGCAGTGATGCAGCCAGTCAGGATGCTCTCAGTTGTGCCCCTGTAGAAATTTCTTCAGATGTGGGGGCCCACACCAAACTTCTTCAACTGTCTGAGGTGAAAGAGGCGCTGTTGTGCCTTTTTCACCACACAGCCAGTATGTAAAGACCACATGAAATCCTTGGTGATGTGTATGCCAAGGAACTTAAAGCTCTTCACCCGCTCAACACCAGATCCATTGATATCAATAGGAGTTAGCCTGTCTCACTGCCTCCTGTAGTCCACAACCAGCTCCTTTTGCGACATTGAGGGAGAGGTTGTTTTCTAGACACCACTGTGTCAGGGTGATGACTTCTTCTCCGTAGACTGCCTCATTATTATTTGAGATTAGGCCAATCAGTATAGTGTTGCCAGCAAATTTAGTTAGCAGATTGTTAGGGATAACGTCTTTTCTGACAAGGGGATCACTCTGCTTGGCAGAATAGACTTGTGACTGACTATGAAACACTCGCAGTTTCTTTGGCCTCCTCTGCGATGGTTGTAGGAGTTGACTCTGAGATTACAGTAAGTGGTTCTGACAGCTCTGGACACCTTCCTACTCCTTTTTTCTCTCTTTCTCTCTCTCTTCTCCTTTTCAACTTGCCTTTCTTTTTCTCACCTTTTTTCTTCTTCTAGTTTTTTACGAGTATCTCTGAATTTGCGAATTCCTTGAGAAATTAGGTCTTATTTATCCTTTTCCATTTCCAGAGCACTTATAAAATCCTCCTCTTTCTTTTCCTTTTTCTTCTTTCTAGGATGTGCATCTTGATCTTGGGAAGGTGCATTTAGTACACTGGAGTATTCTTTTGTTAATCCTTCCTTTACGATCTGATCTCTCCTCTCAGTTTCCTCATCCACAGTGTCATCTGATAAATCCTCTGATTTCGTATCTCCATTGACACCTTTCTTCCAACCAGCTGGGCTTTGGTCCTTGCAACTACTTTTACAAGCGGCTTTTTGACTCCTACTTGAAATTCATGCAATAACCTTAATGCATACAGAGTAGATTCTAGTTCTTTATACTCACAAAAGCTGAATGCTTGCATCTTGGCTAAAGCTCCTTGAACTCTCTTTTAGCTTTAAACCAAGCCACATTTCACAAATAACTGCCTGATTAACAGATCAGAAGTTTTCTCAGATATAGGTAATACACACAAAATGCTGGAGGAACTCAACAGGCCAGGTAGCATGTATGGAAAAGAGTACAGTTGACATTTCAGGTCAAGACCCTTAATCAGGAATGGAAAATAGATGTCAGAGTAAGAAGATGGGGGGAGGAGTGAAAGGTAATAGGTGATAGGTGAAACCAGGAGAAGGGGAAGGGTGAAATAAAGAGTTGGGAAGTCAATTGATGAGACATAAAGGGCTGGAGAGGGGGGAATCTGATAGGAGAGAATAGAAGTCCATAGAAGAAGGGAAAGGGTAGAAACACCAGAGGGAGGTGATGGGCAGGTAAGGAGGTAAGGTAAGAGAGGGAAATGAGAATAGGGGGTGGCAACTACCAGAGGTTTGAGAAATCAATGTTCATACCATCAGGTTGGAAGCTACCCAGACGGAACATAAGGTGTTGCTCCTCCAACCTGAGTGGCCTCATCATTGCTGTAGAGGAGACCATATGCAAGCTACAAAGAATGCTTAATCAAACTATATGTTTACAATATTGTTGAAATATTAAATACACAACATATGGTAGGAGAGCTACGTGGTCTCAGTTGTAGAAAGGACTGGGCTCAAACCACAGAGTTACAACCACCAGGAGGGGAGAGGCCGGAGGCGGTCTGGTGTGGTGTCTGTGCTGGATTGAGTGCTGACCCCGTCTGTCAGTTCTTCTCTCCAGTTCTTCTCTTCTATGGGTCACGTCATTTAGGAATTTGGCTATGTTATTTTCTTTGTGTGACTGTTTACTGCTATATTTACAAATGTGGTATATGTGTCCTGCGTTGTATATGTCTATTAGTACTGTGCTTTGCACCTTGGCCCCAGAGGAGGGTTGTTTCATTTGGCTGTATTCATGCATGGTTGAATAAGGATTAAGCTTGAACATTAACTTGAACTTGAAGATAATTTAAAGTTATTAAACAAAATAGAGCAGGAAATCACTTTAATCAGTGAACTTCTGAAGAGTCTATCTAATTGTTGTAGCGTGGATGAAATCATCGGAGACATAGAGTCACTGGTAGATACAAAGCAGGTTTTTTATTCGACACAACAAGCAGGCATCATACAGACGGAGACGCTTCTGGTAGAAAGGTCTGCGAGCCCAATGTGGGCTCGATATTTACATGCTAAACACAAAGGCAATCGCTACTTAAAAAGTTATAGACAATGCTTCCTTTTGAAGCTACCTGCAAACATCACACCTTCTGACTTCATCCTTTCCTTCCGACGCCAACATGTCTGGGTTGGTATCCACAGTCTTTAGGAATACAAGTTAAATCCACAATACATTTATTTGGCATTTTACGTGCGAACATGGAAGACAATTAATATTTATAAATTACAGATAATACTGTCCTCGAAACTACAGCATCTGCTCAAACTACGGCGCCAGAAGCATCTGGTATTCACACCTTTTTAGGAAGCACATTGTTGTGAACTCAATCCACAGTACTTTGTCAAATAGAAGTCTGGTGGCCAAAGTTATTTTAAGTGTAAACGAATCATCTACCCAAAAAAACTCACTCTAACACTAATAAAGTGTTTTGAATCCGTAGACTTGCATCTGAGTTTTGTGGCTGATTAAGTGATTCTTGTTGGAAAAACAAGTAATCAAATACTGGGGAAGATAATGTTTTCTTGACACAGTAACGACTCTCTGCTTTAGAACTGGATGCCACAGTAGCATAATGATTAGTGCGACGTTATTACAGCTTGAGGCTTTTTGGAGTTCAGGGTTCGATCCATACTGTAAGGAGTCTCTGCCGTTCTGTCAGGAGTCTCTGTGTGTCCTCCCCATGGAATGTGTGGGTTTCCTCCCACAGTCCAAAGATGTACCAGTTAGGTTAATTCATTATTGTAAGTTGTCCTGTGATTTACAAAAAAAAAATTGTCCCGTGATTGGTTAGGTTTAATAGGGTTTGTTAAGTTTGTTGGGGCAGTGTGGCTGGAAGGGTCTATGCTAAACTGTATTGCTAAAATAAAAAAAACAAATAGTATCAAATCTGGGAAAGATGGAACAAAACTTCAGGACCAAATAACACACATAAAAGTTCCCAGCATCTCTAGGAAGAGGTACAGTCGATGTTTCGGGCCGAGGCCCTTTGTCAGGACTAACTGAAAGAAGAGCTAGTAAGAGATTAGAAAATGCGAGGGGGAGGAGGAGATCCAAAATGATAGAGGAAGACAGGAGGGGGAGGGATGGAGCCAAGAGCTGGACAGTTGATTGGCAAAAGGGATATGAGAGGATCATGGGACAGGAGGCCTAGGGAGAAAGAAAGGGGGAGGGGTGAAGCCCAGAGGATGGGCAAGGGGTATAGTGAGAGGGACAGAGGGAGAAAAAGGAGAGAGAGAGAAAAAGAATATATATATATATATATATAAATAAAATAATAATAAATAAATAAATAACGGATGGGGTACGAGTGGGAGGAGGGGCATTAATGGAAGTTAGAGTAGTCATTGTTCATGCCATCAGGTTGGAGGCTACCCAGACGGAATATAAGACACCTATAGAATACCCCCAATGGAGTAACTGCTCCCTTCCCGTTCCTGACTTCCACCCATACTGACTCAGAAGAGGATCCTGCTACATTACCCACCCTTTCTGTAGCTGTAATAGTATCCTTGACCAGTAATGCCACCCCTCCTCCCCTTTTTCCGCTCTCTCTATCCCTTTTAAAACACTGAAATCCAGGAATATTGAGAATCCATTCCTGCCCTGGTGCCGGCCAAGTCTCTTTGGATGGCCACTGTTTATTCTGCTTCTCTTTCCTCAAAGCCTCTCTATATGTACACCTACGCTCTGTCCACCAGAGAAAGCAGGACCTCCCAGTGGCCACACATTTTAATTCCACATCCCATTCCCATTTTGATATGTCTATCCACGGCCTCCTCTACTGTCAAGATGAATCCACACTCAGGTTGGAGGAACAACACTTTATATTCCGTCTGGGTAGCCTCCAACCTGATGGCATGAACATTGACTACTCTAACCGCCATTAATGCCCCTCCTGCCCCTCGTACCCCATCCATTATTTATTTATATACACACATTCTTTTTCTCTCTCTCTCTCCTTTTTCTCCCTCTGTCCCTCTGACTATACCCCTTGCCCATCCTCTGGGTTCCCCCCCCCCTTGTCTTTCTCCCCAGACCTTCTGTCTCCTGACGAAGGGTCTTGGCTGGAAACGTCCACTGTACCTCTTCCTAGAGATGCTGCCTGGCCTGCTGTGTTCACCAGCAACTTTTATGTGTGTTGCTTGAAATTCCAGCATCTGCAGATTTCCTTGTGTTTGCGTTTTTAAATTCAGGACCAAATGTTACCTAGCAGTTGACCTAACACAGCACTCTTCCAGTCTCCACCACCATGGTGATCTGCTTCTTGTTCACCTGCCTCCCCAATGCTCCATGCACACACACCTACCCATTAACCTTCTGCCTTCCCTTGAGTTTATTAATCATTTACTCTAGCTTGTGGCAAGAACTGGAGACATGCAAGGTTGATGTTAATAATTTCACTGAGAGCAGTTAATCAAAGAACATGGTTGCGAACATAGGGAACTATACTACAACATGTAATCATCAGCATTGGAATAAGAACACGAATCATTTTTATTTCCTTTTCATACAAAGTTTCCTATCAGACATATTGAACTGGGAACAATCCAGATTATATTCATTGATTCAATTATAACTTTCTAGAATCAAGACCATGGGTGTGTAATTCTCAGCCTCCCTGACATCAAGAATGTTGAAGAACTGTCAGAAATGAAGCTCCATCCAATACCTTGGCTTTTGTTAGACCAATACTAAGAATATCAAACAAATATAAATACTATAGAACAGTTAGACTTAGAGAGTTGACTGTTCTTTTTTTATCACCAGCTGTTGGAAACTAAGGTGGGACTGCTCCTCAAGGAGGAGGGGACCTCTCATGGAGTCGGGCTGGATGAATCTCGAAGAGAGAGAGAGCTCCAGAACAGGTAAACAAACTCAAAATGAAGATTGGTACAATGTAGTCGAAGTTTGATCATCTCACCTGCAACAGACTCAGTTATTACTGAAAAAGAATGAAGGTGACTTAATTCAAACAAACTCCAGTTATGCCAATTCAGTATGGTTAGCTTTAAGATTGCTTATCGTCATTCTTCAGTGCACAAGTGTAAGAGAATGAAACGATTGTTACTCCAGATCCAATGCAGCATAAAAACAACAATAAACATAAAAAACACAATAAATATAAATATAAAAGCAATCCTATAAAACACAATGTACAAGAAAAGTGGCCATGCATGGGGGATGAAGGGTGCTGAGGGGCTGTGGAGAGGAGTGGGTGATGTGGATGTAGTGGTGGTGGGATAGATTAATGGGTGAAGGTGTTGATCAGCTTTGGAAAGGAACTGTTTTTGAGTCTAGTGATCCCAGTATGGATGCTGCATATCCTCTTCCCTGATAGGAGTGGGACAAACAGTCCATAAGATGTAAGTCAGGAGCTGCTTCACTATACAGATCTGATACAACTTGTTCTCTCTCTCTCTCAACTAAATTTAAAAGTGCCTCAGCTCCAAGCCTACAGATCATACTCCATCTTGAAATTGGGGATGAGAATAGATTAAAAGGTTTGAGGGGGGAAGAGAAAGGGGTTGTGTAGTCAGGGCCGTAAGGCAACAGCTTCTTTTGAGGATAAACGCAGGTATGATATAATCGGACAATATTGCTTCTTTCCATGTGGATGCAGCTGCCTTCGGAAGCAGAGACTGATACAGTAAAGTGACACAAATTGCATTTAATTATTTAGCAATTACCAATAACTGTGTCAGTGAAAGATGGGGATAAATCTCCATTGTTACTAAGTGAGGTTAACTTAGTGGAATGCCCCCTGATAATTATAGAATTCCATTCATTTCTCTTCCGTTGATTTCCATAGAATGATATAGATTTTATAATGGATGGGAAACACATGTGATATATCTTCCTTCCTCTCATCACAATGATTATGGTTTAGGTTTTAGAAGTATGGAATCATAGACAAAGCATGTAATTACACTTTCCCTCACTAGGTTCATAGCCCTGCAGATCTGTCTGTTCAACCACATGTCAAAGTAAATGTGATAAGGGCTTTTCCCTTCACCATACTTTAAGGCAGTGAGTTCCAAACATCAAATATCCTTTCCTCACCTACCTGTTAACCCCTTTATTACTTACTTGAATCTATTCTCTCACATTATAATCCTCTGATAAGGAAAATAGGTCCTTCTTTTACTCTTTCTAGACCCCTCAGAGTTTCATATCGCTCAATTAAGTCTGCCATTTCTTCTCTGTTCCAAGGGAAACAATTCTGTTTTATCCAATCTAGTTTCATAATAGCCTCCTTGTAAATCTCTGAAGATTCTGCACTGTAATTATATTTTTCCGGTAATGTGATGACTAGATCTGGATACAGTACTTAAGTCTTTTGTATTCAGCTCTACCAAAACCTCCCTACTCTCACATTGCATGTCCCCATTAATAAGGAAAATCACCTCGTTAATAAAGTGAAGGTACTAAAAATAAAGATTTTTTAGTATCTACCAATCTAATTGTCACCTGTAAGGCACAAACATGCCATGGTGTCTTTTGTTTTTCTAGGTTGTTCGATATCCTAACATTTATTGTCTATTCCCTTGCCTTGTACCTCCCCAAATACATTACCTTACACTTCTCTACATTAAATGTCGTTTGCAACTTTTCAGACTGTAGCTTCTGGTGGTCTAACCTTTTTTTCTTTACACTGTCAATTACACTGATATTTTTATTATCTGGAAAATTTATTTTGTCCCTACAATTAATTTTATGTCTTTAACATATATCATAAAAAGCAAATGATTGGATAATGTGGAAGCTAACAGGGCAAAAAAACCTCGCGTCACAAAATACTGGTGAACCATTACCCTTCACTTCATGCCACTGAGGACAATTTTGGATTTAATTTTTCATTCCCTTAGATTCCTTTTGCTTTTATTTTCTAATCAGCCTATAGTGTAAGATCTTGCTATAAGTCATATTGACCTCATTAAGTTATCCAATATCTATATGACTAAAACGGCCCTAATGTTATCATCGAGCTTTGCATGACTTTAGTTTCTACCTATATTGCCATGCAATTTTGTTTTTGAAACATTTTGTAGGATCTAAATTATATCATGAAGTGTACCAAAATGGAGCAATTCATATTTGCAACACCCACCCCCCCCCCCACCAGCTCCCATACTCCAGTAAAAGAGTCTATCCTTCTGAAGGTGTGTATCAGAAAAAACGTGGAGCAAAATTTGCCCTCCACTCTGAGTCAGGTAATTAATCAAATAAGACAGAGGAGCAGAATTAGGCCACTTAGCCCATCAAGTCTGCTGCGCCATTCAATCATGGCTGATATGTTTTCCCTCTCAAGTCCATTCTCCTGCCTTCTCCCCATAACTTTGATGCCCCTAATAATCAAGAACCTATCAACCTGCACATGGTCATCTAAATTTCTGGTGGGCCCTTCAGAAGGTAGAGCTCCTTCTGGAGTACACAGTATGAAGTTAAACATCTTGGTATCCAACTTTAATTCTGTGATAGGAACTGAGAAATGAGTTATTGAGTTATTGAGTAAGGCTGCCATTATTTGTTATCAACAGGATCTGGTGCTTGGAAGAGGAAATTGAGCATTTTAATCAAAAATTAGGACAACTGACCTCGAAGAGAAGAGATCCCAAGCCTACAGTCTCCTGTTATCTGAGGGAGGAGAACAGCGAGGTGGTTATGTGCTTTTACACACTAAATAAATTGTTGATTCATTGTACATCATTTTAAGATTTCCAAGATGAAAGGTGACATTTCTATATCCCGTTCTCACAAACCTGAGCATTGTACTGCAAGCAAAAGCTGTTTGAATATATCCACAAGGAAAATGATAATCAGTTTGCACAAGGTGATAGCGACCAGGTTATTTGCTGAAGGCTGACGGATTGACCAGGGCACTGAGAAGGACCACTTTTCCCCTCAGAGGAAAAATTTTGTATTGTTAAGTTGCGATGTTAAACCAAGACCCTGCCGGCCTTCTGACAATGCAGGCCTTCCTCAACCTTGCACTAGTTATCAGCTGATGTTTTTGCACTCAGAATTCTGTAGCAGGACTTGAACTCACAATCTTCTAACAGAGGCATAACAGACGCTAAAAGATGAGCCGTACTGGGTTGGGAGCGCTAGACCTATTAACACTACAGATTAATTCAATGATCCATAAAAACATTAAAATTAGAAAGCAGGAACAGAAGTAGGTCACTTGAGTGTAATCCATCCATTCAATATGATCATACCGATCATTCACTTCAGTGCCCTGTTCTAACCTTCTCCCTGCTTGCCATTCTAACATCCATCCATGGACGAACACATTGCTAGCTTTAAGAGAAGAGCATGGTGTGCCTAGACTCTGGCTTAACCTCTAATTCTTCCACATCCCTGTCCCTAGACCCTAACTTGACCCCTAACTTTCCTCTCTGCCCCCCCAGACTATTGCTAGAAACCCTAAAAAAAAACTAAATCTGAGCAACAACCTTGAAGGAGATCACAACTCAGTGCCATATTGACTGGAGTCACTCTTAATACGAGATATGAATAGTGTTTGCATTCTGACATGAATTATTAATCTAAATTGTACTGGACACAAGCTTTATTGAATGGGCACAGATTCAGATCCAGTTGTGGTATGATATATAATCCCTATGCTGCATACCGCAATTACTTTGTATTTCAACTATAGCTAAAATTAATTAGCTTCAGCCAGCAATGATTACTTCAGGTGATGCCTTTCCTTTTTCATTGGATTAGCACTATTTTAAACCCATACTTCAGAAAAATTTGGCAACCAATGGCTTCCTCAAGACAGGGTATTGTCTGCTGGGCAAAAGCCTGTGTTTAACTTAATGCCAATGAGAAAAATTAGTTCCATCTTGTTGGAGAACAGGGCCTCTGTCTTATGGTCTTCATCAAACAGGATTTATGTAAGCATAGCAAGCCCAGGCATGCTGATTGTATCACAAAGGCTCTGGCAGTTTTATTGTTTATTAATTGTTTCTGTAGTGACTGAATTGAATAGACTTTGTGGATGACTTTATGAACCGTGTTCACTGTACCTGGAGTTATAAGAATCTGTCAGGGGTCCTAAATGTCTCTTGAAGACTGTGAAGACACTTGAAGCAGGGAAATTTGTCAGCATAGATATGCATGGTCAGTGGCAATTTTCCTGGGAAGAATTCTTCCTATGGTTTGGAGGAATGCTATGTCATTAACTATTCGACATAGCATATATTGCGGTTTGAAATGTTGATATAGGGGCAATGGTAGATCTGGTAATCATAGCCTTTGGACAGATCACACAGAGAGGAAAACAGGGAAAGCGATGAAAAACACTATGTAACCCTAGTTTTTTCAACGGGTTTTCCATTGGGGTCGTGGACTAATGTCAAACCCATGATTTGCAAGTCTTAGGTTTGATATTGTGGGAAGGACTGTTTTGGCACCTATGCAAACATGTGAGGTAAGCAAAGTCCAAAGAACAAAGCCAAAGATGAAGTTCAGAGCTCAGCAAGCCAGTGGTAGAAGGTTGAAGACCAGTTGACTTGACCAGGCATCAGAGCCGGATATCTGCGAAACTGAGCAGGGACTGGAGGTTGGAGGTCAGATACCTTAGAGTCCAGATCCAAGAACAGAAGGCCTGTTCGGGGTTTGGGGGCCTGTCTGTGTATGTGAATGGGTGGGTAGGAAAGGGGCTTGTTTTGCTCTTGTTGTCTTGTCTCGTTTTGTTGTTGCTGCTTGTATTGTTCTGCTGAACATTGTGAACATGTTGTGACCGTGCCAGAATTTGTGGCAATACTTGCAGGCTGCCCCCGGCACATCCTTGAGTATGCTAATTGTTAATGCAAGTGACGCATTTCACTCTATGTTTCAATGTACATGTGATAAACAAATATAAATCTAATATAAATCAAAATTTTCTGTCATGGACCAGTCGTCGGAATTGTAAAAAGGAGAAAAGAAAAGTGAGTATTGAGTTAGACTATGCAGGTTGGAAAATATGCAAGTGAATCAGTACTTCACCTGGAAGGACTGTGTTGGCACCAACGCAAGCACAGGAAACACAATGCCTCTTCCTTTCCCACTATTCAGGAGACAAAACAGTTTTCTAAGCTGCAATTCTAGGGTACTAAATTTGGTGTTCATAGTGTGGCCTCTTCTGCATTGGACAACTAAATATAGATTTGTGGACCATTTTGTGGAACACCTGCATTAAATCCATGTGTGTGACAATAGACGTCTGGTTGCTGGTATGTTTGTTCTTAATAAAGACAAACTTGGCAGGGGTTTCCAGTGGAACATTTTATGCCGAACTGCAGCTCAACCCTGTGCACACTCAACCAGCTCACCCTTGTGGCTTTGGCATCCAGGTGAACCCCATGCATTGCCCACTGGCAATTGAAGTTCTTTATTATGCACAGGTAATAACACATGTCTGTGCCAATGGTGTAGTGGCATTTGCACCAGACTTCAGGGCAAGAGGTCCTGGGTTCAAATCCAGCTGGCTCCTTGCCCAAGTTCCACTCATCTTGGGTTGAGGACTGAACTAGCAACCTGGCCTTGTAAAACAGACAAATGCTAAAAAAAAAATCAAAGGTGCCACCCCATGTGCCAAAATTGAGGTGTGTAAGGAATTAAATAAATATTAACACATCTTGTACTTGAGTGAAAAACAAACACAATACCATGTGTTCCTACTGTAAGCCTGCAGGGAACAATCATCCTTTCCAACAAGAATATCTACATTCTGTAGCTGGACTCTTTTCTCATTTTTTTGTGAATTTTCAACTCTTCAACATTTCAGCTTCAATTGTAATGAGTAACTGCAGTCCCTTATCCACTCAACAACTTTCAGCCAGTCTCTGAGGTGATTTAATGGCTCTTTTTAGTCTGCTATATGTTTCCACTGGTGTGTTACTTGCAATTGCACCGCCAATGTTTGTGTCTTTCTGGGAACTCTGATCGATATGTTCATTTTTTTTACATAAGCTGGACCTTTGGTGTACTAATGGGGTGACGCATCACAGCTGTGGGTTGGAGCTTCTGGTCATAGATTCACACGGTCCCTTCTCAGAAGTGTCCCTTGCTCTGTCTTGATCTTGTAGGAATGTGGAACTACTTCCTCTTGCACATATTCTTGTATGCCAGAATCATGATCTCAGATTTCCAGGCATCAGGACTGGTAGGCTTTTTGCATTCTTGTCATGATACTCTTTCTGTTTTTCTTTCCCTTATACTTTAGACAATTTGACCTTGTGTACTCCTTTTTCATGCATTGGAAGGTTAGTGCATATGTGTTGATCCATCAGCATTTGGGCTGGTGAAAAGCCATTCTGCAGTGGAGCACCTTTGACCATCTTGCACTTTCTTCAGGAGGCCTTTCACCACCTTGACTGAACTTTCTGCTAGCCCTTTACATTTTGCGTGATATGAACTTGTAGTTGTGTGTTAAAACCCCCAGACATTGGCAAAAGACTCAAATTCACAGCTCGAAAATTGTGGACACTACTTCACATTGAACTCCATGCCTTGCAGTTTTCAGGAAAGCAACAACTGCTTTGCTGGATGTTAATTGCAGTGATACAGCCTCTGGTAATTGGAAAAGTCGTCTATTACAACAATATGATGACTCAAATCCACTCCAACTTTGAAATACAGTCTCTCTAGGACAGGGTGTAGTGTAAGCGGTTCTGCTTGTGGCTTTGGTCTGCAGGTAAGGCATATTTCAGTGAAGCTGGCTGATTGGTTTATTCTTGGCCAGTACATGACCTCATGAGCTCTGTGTTTACTTTTTTCCTCAATAAGATGCCTATCATGTATCTTCTTAGTTGCTGGCCATCCTTTCTGTATTGACTCTTTGAGTACTTTTGTTGTTTCATCTGTCCCTACTGCTGCCCTAATCTTCTCTGTTCTATGGGGAGATACTGGACTGGAGGTGTCAATCATGTCCACACAAGCCTGTATATCTGCCCACAAAGATTATGTGGATAATTTTATGGTAGGCTTCTGGTATGGACAGAATCCCATGCGGAAGCTGAAGAAAACGATCTCTTCCCTGTGGTGTGTTAAAAGTACGGTCTTGAAATTGCCTCATCACGCTTCATCTGCCAAAACTCAGATGATGCATCAAGCTTGCTAAGCCAATTGGCACCTGCAAACCGGGACATGATTTTCTCCCATTTTAGCAATTTCAAATGCTCTCTCTTGATGGCTTGAAGGTAGGACATACACAGTAAATGGTAGGGCACTGAGGAGTGCGGAGGAACAAAGGGATCTGGGAGTTCAGATACATAATTCCCTGAAAGTGGCGTCACAGGTAGACAGGGTTGTAAAGAAGGCTTTTGGCATCCTGGCATTCATAAATCAAAGTATTGAATATAAGAGTTGGGGTGTTATGGTGAGGTTGTATAAGACATTGATGAGGCCAAATTTGAAGTATTGTGTGCAGTTCTGGTCACCTAACTATAGGAAGGATATCAGTAAGATTGAAAGAGTGCAGAGAAGATTTACTAGGATGTTGCCGGGTCTTCAGGAGTTGAGTTACAGGGAAAGATTGAACAGGTTAGGACTTTATTCGTTGGAGCGTAGAAGAATGAGGGGAGATTTGATAGAGGTTTACAAAATTATGAGGGGTATAGACAGAGTAAATGTGAGTAGGCTCTTTCCACTTAGATTAGGAGAGATGAATACAAGAGGACATGGCTTTTGAGTGAAAGCGGAAAGGTTTAGGGAGAGCATTAGAGGGAACCTCTTCACTCAGAGAGTGGTGGGAGTGTGGAACGAGCTGCCATCTGACGTGGTAAATGTGGACTCACTCTTAAGTTTTAAGAATAAGTTGGATAGATACATGGATGGGAGCGGTCTGGAGGGTTATGGATTGGGTGCAGGTCAATGGGACTGGCGGAATAAAGTTTCAGCACAGACTAGAAGGGCCAAATGGCCTGTTTCCTGTGCTGTAGAGTTCTATGGTTTCCATGGCTTTGTTAAGATATCTTGTTTTAAGACATGTCCGCAATGCTCCATTTTTCCTTTGCGCAATAACCAGTGAGCTCACCCAATCTGTTGATTCTTCAATTTTCTGTATGACATTTATCTGTTCCATGCTAGTTCTTATTTAAGTTCGTCTCTAAGTAGAAATGGAACTTTCCTGCATGCTTGGACAACAGGAGTCACTGTCTCCTGTTCATCTGTATGAATTTTTGTGTACATTAGCTAAGCATCCAAGCCCCTCAAAGGCACCTGCATACTCTTCCAGGAGTGTTGTATGATCATCTTTGGTCTGTGAAGCCACTATGAAAGCACCTTTCACTAGGTTGAGCTTTTCACATGCACTCAGACCTAATATTGGGTGTACTCTCTTTTCTACAATCAGCAGCTGTGAATTTAGATGCTGTCCCTTGAGTTTGAAGGTCACTATACAGCCCCCTTTTACTGGAATGTCCTCTCCAGTGTAGCCTGTCACTTTTAACTTCACTACGTAAATCTTGCTCTTTACTGTAAGGGTCTTGTAATCATTCATGGATAACAGATTCACCCAGGCTCTGGTGTCAAGCTTGAATGGTATTACTGTCTCATTTACAGCCACTGAAATGACCCATTCTGTTTTACCAGCGTCAGCAGTGTGTGAGGAATCCATAAAGAATTCCCCCATTTTCTCATCAGCCGTGAGCACCTTTCTCTTAGTAGCCCCAGTTTTGCAGCACTTTGCAAAATGGTTCTTCTTCCCACAATTATTGCAGGACTTTCCATAAGCTAGTCACATCTTTGGAATGTGACTACTTCTGCATTTACTGTCTGAGCCTTCCTTTTGACTTTGCTGTAACTTTGAGAAATGCCTTATGCACTGCTCCTGTTTTCACAGCATGCACTGTTGTGTCTGCCCTGTGCAGCTCCTCAGCTTGTGCTCGTGTGGTCTCTGCTGCCCTACACATATTCACAGCATTTTCCTGTGTCAAATCTTACACATGCAACAGTCTTTCTTTGAGTCCATTATCTGGAATTCTACAAACTATGCTGTCTCTAACTAGTCGGCTTCTCAAATCTCCAAATTCACAGGACTTACGCGGTGTGTGAAGGTCAGCTAAGTATTGATTGAAGCTAACCACTGGGAAAAAACATATCTCTCAAATGTGACGATTTTACTTAGAAAAAAATACTCAAATTTTGTCATCAGAATGTCCAATGTAAAAACTGTCTCATCAATTTGAAAGCTGTTTTAGATGTCCAAAGCACCTTTGCCTATTACATGCATAAGAATAGATGCTTTCAATTTTTCATCAATCCCTCCTGCTCCACTAGCAGCTTAATATATACTGAATCACTGTTTGAAGCATTTCCAATTATCAGTTAGATTGCCATAAACTGCACAGGTGCGGGAGGACTTAACTTATCCATGATGGAAGCTCTGAGCCTCTCACCTGAATCTCCCTTAGTGAAACCGGTGACTTCTGAACTTCTGGAACAACGTGCTCTATCTTGCCTCACTGGCCAGCTTCTCTCCATCACTTGCTGCTCACACCTTTCCTTCTCACACAGTTTCTTTCTCAGTCGTGCACGGTATTTACTTACTCTCTCTGTTTAGACCTCATGCCATCTTCTGACACCATGTTATGTTCTAAATAAAGACAAACTTGGCGTTATAGAACATTTTATAACTGAACTGCGGCTCAACCCTGTGCACACGCAACCAGGTCACTCTTGTGGCTTCCAGTTCGGGGTGAGCACCTCACATTGCCCACTGGCGACTGAAGTTCTTTATTATGCACACATAATAACGCAGTTGCCAAGCATTTTAATTCACCATCCCACCCCATCTGTGACCGCCTGCACTGTTACAATGAGACTCAATGCATGCTTGAGGAACAACACCTCGTCTTTCATCGGGGCATGTTGAAACCTGCAGGACTCGATGTCAAATTCTCCATGACTCATTCTTTCCTTTCTGCTTGGTATAATTTTTGCTCAGTTCTTTTATTCGTAGAGTCTTTCCTGCTGGGCATGAACCACAACTTTGCTATATAACACAGGCAGGAAAGAATACTGTGTTTTTAACTACTGCTATAACTGCCTCCATTAATCCATTTGCCTCCACCAATCAGAGGTATTATCTTGTTCTACACAGCTCTCCCCTATCTTTACTGTCACTTTTCTTCCTTGCATTTCCAGTACTGAAAAGGGGTCCCAGAACTGGAACTGTTTCTCTGTCTACTGCTGCTGCCAGATCTGCTGAATGTCTCCAGCATTTTCAGTCTTAATTAGCAGGAAAAGAGCTTATTTATAGTTGTTCAATCTTGGAGACTGGAGTTTTAGACAAAACAATTAACAAATAAATACATGTAATCAAGAGTTACAGTAATAATAAAATCTATGTTGTTCATATTTTGAAATGGTATAAAGGTCTCACATAGTGTGTGTAGCCTTGAATAAGACACTTGTGTTAGTTTAAATTAAAATAAAACCATGAGCCAGAAAGTCTACAGTCTTTGTAACCCTTAACTTGTTTATCTCTGTTGTTCAGTGGGAGGGGTGAAGAAACTTTAGATGTATGCCCATTATTAGAATAAAATACCTAAACTCCCATAATAAGCAGCAATAATGCTCTTCATAATCTATCCAAAATAGCTTGGCATATACTTTCAATTGCATTCACATGGTTATAGATTAACGTAATAAAATTGCATTTTTGACACATGCCCTATATTGTAAATTATTTACAAAGTTCTCCCAGCACTGCACATTTCCTTTCTAAATAGATAACAAGACAACTTAGTAAAATTATACCAAAATGGATAATAATGTTAACAGCAGTAGCCCAAGATAATTACTTCATTTAAATTTTCCTCCAAGTGCCTAAAGGAATGTCCCCAATGGCCCATGGAGCCCCCACTTTGTGCATTATCTCATCACTTCAGTCTTAACTTTAATCTAACAGTGGAGTGTGCAAATCACAGATATAAAGATGGGCAAAATTTCTTTGCCAAGAGATTGAAAAGCAATGAAGTAGTTAATTTAGCAGGGTTGGTTTTACCTCTGGTGTAAAAACACAAATATGATTTTAAGTTTTGAACCCTGCCTGGATAGTTTTAATGTGCAATTGCTAGGAGATCATCCTGAATGCTATATTGACAATGTACTTCCTTTCAATTCTGTAGCAACTCCCAGTGGTACCAAATCCATCAGACTGTGTCAGAATATTGCATGAGTTAAAGGACATCCGAAGTACATAAAGCACCACAGATAAAATGGGTATTCATGACCCGTGTATTATTTCAAATATGAACAGCATAGATTTCATTATTACTGTAACTCCTGATTACATGTATTTATTTATTAATTGTTTTGTCTAAAACATTTTGTCTAAAATTCCAGTCTCCAAGATCGAACAACTATGAATAAATTCTCGTTCTGCCAATTAAAACAGAGAAAGCCGGAAACATTGAGCAAATTAGGCAGCATCAGTAGAAAAAGAAACAGATTCATCAAGTCGAGAGGAACAATGAATAATAAAGATGGATATTACAATCTGTTCTTTGGAATTTCAGAGGCTCATTCTCTAAGTGGCTACATCGCTTTATGTTTTCCATCTGCTTTTCCTCCTAGTTTCTCTCTCAATGTCACTCTCATTCTCATTCTCACACTCAAGCACACATTCAAGCACACAGATCCCATATTTCATCTAATTGATTTTGCAAAATAATTACCAATTTCCTGAACTATCTTACCCCTGAGCATTTCAAATCTATATTTTATGTTTTATTCATTACTTGATTCTGGTCAAGATTGGCACCAGCTTACAACACTCCCTCAGTCAACATCTTCCAGATAGCTCACAAAAATATCTCTTTTTACTTCGTTTGCATCTGTTTTTCACCTTAAATATGTTTGTGAGACTGTTAGAGCCTGCGCTTTACAATTTGGAGATTGTTTGAGTGATCCAGCGCTTTGCCGTTTCCAAGAAGGTTCCAGGAAGTGTGCACATACTCGGATGGTCTCGATGCAAAGAAATGTCGAGACGGGGCGCAAGCCGATGTTCGACTCCAATTTGCTGTTTAAAACGTCCATTAATTGCGAATTAGAGGGTTGAGGAAGATTGAGACATCGAGGTGAATGTGGAAGGTGAGCAAGATTTTCAGCACCAACTGCCTGCCTTTTGATCACTGCCAGAGTGATATTCTGTGAGCAGCCTATCACTGTATGGCTTGCTGTGGCAGCCAGCTAGGCCTCTCTGCCTCATGTGATGTCCCTCTCCTTCGATGAACGTCAGTGGTACCGGGATGGTACAGTGGTGCTGCGTTTATGGTCTGTGGACATTTTCAGACTAGTGTTTTTAATATTCTGTGTTTTTTATCACCCTTTTCTTCACTGTTTTGTTGTGTGAGGGAAGGGTGTTTGGGAGTTAATGTTCTGTTGTGTTCTATTTTTGAATGTTGACACCTTCACCTACCTGGGAAGCTGTCTCACCACCTCCTGCAGTCTAGATTGAGAGGTCTCAAACAGATTTGCAAAAGCTGGGCATCCTTTGGCAGGCCATGGACATGTGTGTGGGAAGAACATGGCATCTGGCTGAAGACCAACATGGCAGTCTACAGAGCAGCTGTCCTGACTTCTCTGCTGTATGGCTGTGAAACATGGACCCCATACTAAAGGCACATCAAGATACTTGACCAGTTCCACCTATGATGCCTTCACAAGATCGTGGGCATCTCTTGGCAAGACAGAGTTCCCACCACAGAAGTGCTACGAAGGGCCAGGAGCTCTGGAACAGAGACACTGATCATGAAGGTTCAACTTTGATGGTTTGGACATGTGGTCCGGATAGAAGATAACCACCTTCCAAAGATGGTATTCCTTTCTGAGCTGGCACATGGCACCAGAAAGTAGGGAGGACACACAAAGTGCTACAAAGACTGCGTGAAAGTGTCCTTGAAGGCATGCAATATCCCTATGACTGGTTGGTAGACCTTGGCCAAATCCGCAATGCCTAGCGCCTGGCGGTCTACAAAGGCAGCAGCACGTTCAAAGAGCAGTGGCTGAAGGACCTTGATCAAAAGTGCCAGGACCACAAGAAGAGACAATTCGACCCTTCAATGGCCGTAATCTGCCCGACCTGTGGGTGCATCTGCGCTTCCCAGTTCGGGCTTCGCTTTCGTCAGAGGCGTCACTCCCAACAGACTTCCAAGAAGAAGATTATGTGAATAGCTATTTCTGGGTCACATGACTTCCTTCATTCCTTAAATTACTATAAATAAAATGTAGCTAAATAAAATCATAATGCCTTATTAGTAAAGTAAACAAAGATTTTTCAGTAACACAAGGTTCTGTACACGATGGAAATCTTAAGCAACACACACAAAATACTGGAGGAACTCAGCAGGTCAGGTAGCATCAATAGAAATGAATAAATAGTTGACTTTAGGACTGGTATCCTTCATGATGACTGGAAGGGAAGCGGGAAGAAGTCAGAAAAACAGGGTGGGGAGGGGAGGTACCAGCAAGAAGATGATAAATAAAACTAGGTAAGGAGGAAATGGGGAATACTTTTCGAGGCCCCTTTGCAAACATCTAGGCCCTATAGGTGATCATTGCAATTTTCCCAATCCACAGCTTCTAAAGCTCTTTACTCTCAATTTATTTTTAATATTTGAATGTTTTAACTAACTCAATTGTTTCAGAATCAATTCCCCGGTCGGGTTTGTGCCTGTGCGCTGATGGTTTAAATAGTTTTGCCAAGCTACAACCATTTCATGATGTGCTGTTGTCAAGCAACTGGGCATGGCTGAGAATTGCTCTTCCATGTAAATTCATCTTGAATTCCTGCAGCATGTTGTTTCACTTACAGCTAATACCATATGTACACTCATCACACAGTGTCCTGACCTCACACAACACAGGCTAAATGTTTGCTATCAAGTAATCTTCAAAAGAAATATAGAGTCTGGAGACCTAAGTATTTCAGCAGTGGTCAGAATATCAAATCCAATTCCCTTGAAAGAGAAAACGACAGAAACCTCTCCAAATGAGTAACTAATTAACTGTTCTTGACTACACCGGTCCTGATCTTTATTCTTGAAACCAAGCTTGCAGTTTGTTAATGAATTACATCCAAGTAGTTTAATCCTAATCAAAAACATTTTAGGGAAGCTACCGATGAGGTAGACAAACTTCTCTGGCTGTGATTTAAATTATTTCATTTTATTCCGGAGCTCCAGAACAACTTTACTGGTCAATACTTCCATACCATTTAAAATATTTTAAATTAGTGATGTGATTTTTGATTAATTAAAAACAGAAATCTGCAAGTATATTTTGATGGTGTTCACTAGGCTTTTAAGTAGACACATGAATATGAATAGTACATCTTGTTCCAGAAAATAATGAATGACCTTGAACGTGTTCAGTCCAATTCTCCAATAGGTAAAGCTGAAAGTCCTAATTTTGCATCTGATGTTTGCAGACTTCAATAGCTTTCAATAGGTACATTTAATGTCAGAGAAATGTATACAATGTACGTACATCCTGAAAATCTTTTTCTTTGCAAACATCCATGAAAACAGAGGAGTGCCCCAAAGAATGAATGACAGTTAAATGTTAGAATGCCAAAGCCCCCCCCCCAGCCTCCCCCTCCCATGCATAAATAGCAGCAAAGCAACGACCCCCCCCAACTCCCCCACCAGCAAAAAAGCATCGGCACCTTCCCCACCCCACCACGCACTCAAGCATGCAGAAAAGCATTAATAAAGACAAAGACTTGCAGTACCCCAATGACTACTTGTTCACCCGGTAATTCAACAGGCTGTCTCTCTGCCTAAAAAGGAAAAAAGAGGTGTCCCTGCTTCATGGCGAGAGGGGAGTCTTAACAAAACAGCTCGCCGATTTATGGTGTTAGAAGTCTTTTGCATCACTTTTCCTGAGCTCTGTGCCCAAAGCACTCGGGTCTCTGGGCACATAGCCAGAAGCCAGCTCACTGTTTTTCATCTTCCGTCTCCCACAATGCACCAGGCGGCGGCACTGACCTCGAGTCTGCCCGCCTCTGGAGCCGTGAAAATCCAGCACCCTGAAGGTGCACTAGTCTTCCAGGCCGCGTCCTTGGCATATTGAAAAGCAGCCAATCATGAGACCCTGAAAGTGGGTTCCATTTCCACAAATAACAGAAGGCAGCGTGTAACTCCAGGTCAGGGTCTTCAAAAGAACTCTGAAAAGGAAAAAAAGAGATATTAAAGATAGAAATAGAGCTGTTTCTGAAGACGCAAGCAAAGGAGTCGCTGTTAGGTGCCATCATCCTCCTAAGCTCTGCCTTTATTTAAATATTATTTATATCTTAACTTAAGATTTAAATGAAATCTTGCAACATTACTAATGTTACTAACACACTAAATGTTCTCTCATCCTATGTTCTGGTTCCTAATTGGTTCAGAGGGAACATGGGATTAATACAAATTGTTTTCCCACACAAACTAGAAAATACCTTGTCAGTCTTCTCACATCTTCATCCTCAATCTCCCTCACTATTTCTGTCTTTCTCTCCCCCTCTCTCTTCATTGCCAAACTGCATACATTATTTTAAAACACAATGCATTCAAGCAGTTGACTCTCAAGGGTCAAGCAAACATGATAACTTTGAAGCAACATCATGAACATTTCAAGGACACTTTTAAGGCTTTAGAACATGAGAATGTGGAAGCAATTAACCAAGCACACATTCAAACACACCCGCAATTGCCTACGTCTCTTGCAGCCTCTGAGATTTCCTACTTTCTAATCTCTGATCCATGGCAGAACTCAGATGATGAAACCTGTGTCATTTGCTATCTCGGGCAGTGTGTCTGACCTTACCACAATTAAATCATACTGTCTTGGTGAAGGGTCATTGACCTGAGGCATTATCTCTCTTCCCCTTTCCTCAAATGTTGCCTGACAACTGAACATTTCTAATGTTTTCTGCTTTTTTTTGATTTTTAAAAACATATTGCCAACCCCTTAAGAGGGTTGCACAAATAGAAGAGTGCAGTGTCCTTCTGAGTTAATAGTTTCTCTTTCTGGGTTTGATTTTTAGGTAATACCTGAAGGGCAACCTTTTTACACGGAGGCCGGTGGGTATATGGAGTGAGTTGCCAGAGGAATCAGAATCAGATTTATTAGCACTGACATATGACATGAAATGTATTATTTTGCATCAGCAGTACAGTGCAAATACATATAAATAAATAAAGCAAAGGAAAGGAATAAATGAGGTGATCTTCTTGGACTGATCAGAGATCTGATGGTGGAGGGGAAGAAGCTGTTCCTAAATTGGATGTGGTTCTTCTGATTCCTGTACCTCCTCCTTAATGGTAGTAAAAGAGAAGATGACATGTCCTGGATAATGAGGGCTCTTAATGATGGGTGCCGTCTTCTGGAGGCAATTCTCCTTGAAGATGTCCTCTATGGTGGGGAGGGTTGTGTCTGTGATGGGGTTGGCTAGGTCTGTAGCTTCTTGTGTTCCTGTGCATTGGAACCAGTCAGAATGTTCTCTACAGTATATCTGTAGAAAATTTGCTAGTCTTTGGTGACATACCAAATCTCCTCAAACTCCTAACGAAGTAGAACATTTAGGGTTGTTTCCTTTGTGATGTCATCAATGTGTTGAACCCTGTTGACACCCAAAAACTTGATGCTGCTCAATCCTTCCACTGCTCAGCTTCCAACGAGGACTGGTGTTTGTTCTCCCATCTTCCACTTCCTGAAGTCTACAATCAGCTCCTTGTTTCTGAGTACAAGTTGTTATTACAATACCACTTAACCAAATGATCTATCTCACTTCATCATCCGAGATTCCACCAAGAGTAGTGTCATCAGTGAATTTATAGATGCCATTTGATCTGTGCTTAGCACAGTCGTCTGTGTAAAGAGCATAGAGCTGTGGTCTATGCATGTATTCTTTGGGTGCATCTGTGTTGATAGTCAGCAAAGAGGAGATGTGACTGTGGTCTGCTGATGAGGAAGGTGAGGATCCATTTTCAGAGAGAGGTACAGAGGCACAGGTTTTAAGGCTGAATATTAATGCTGAGGGTATGATAGTGTTGAACGCTGAGCTGTAATTGATAAACTGCTGCTTGAAGTATGTCTTGCAGTTGTCTAGGTGTAGTAGAGCAGAGTGGAGAGCTAGTGAGATTGCATCCACTCTAGACCTTTGGTGGCAGTGGGAAAAATGCAATGAGTCTACATCTTTGCTCAGGCGGGAGTTAATTCTAACCATAACCAACCTCGACAGGAAGATGAGGGCGCAGGTACGATTACAATTTTTAAAGACATTTCAACTGATA
The DNA here is from genome assembly GCF_030028105.1 of Mobula birostris. Taxonomy (NCBI): domain Eukaryota; kingdom Metazoa; phylum Chordata; class Chondrichthyes; order Myliobatiformes; family Myliobatidae; genus Mobula; species Mobula birostris. Next base: position 158,660,637 of record NC_092373.1, read on the forward strand.
AAGGTATAGAAAACGTTCAGAGGATTTTGGGGAAAATCCAAACAAATAGGACTAGCTTAGGTAGACACGTTGGTTAGTATTATACCTTAAGATGGTTGTATATTCTTAAGATGCACCTTTTTGAAAGAAGCTTAATTTTTATTTTTGTAAATTAATTTCTCTGAGATGGACCCTATACCATTTATCACCAATTCCTGAATGCTGCAGGATGGACTTTTGTAGGGAGTTTGTTCAGCTTTTTTCAAGAGTATATGGCTATTCCTAAAACAGTTTGTAAAGCAACAATTTCATTGTGTGGGTTTGTGCATTGATTAAATACGATAAAAAGGTCACTTTGTGGTACTGAGGAAAGTGCTGTGAAAGTAAAGAGCTTTAAGTCAGTTGCTTCCAAGTTGACCAGGCAGCACTGAAACTCCTGCTAATACTCTTCCAGTTCTGAAACTAAGAATAACCAAAGGGTTGTGATCCACAAAAGCACCTATCTTCAGCATTCCTGGGGGTGCTGCTCCTGCTGTTGTATTTAATCTCAGATCTGTGACTTCGTCTCCCTGGATCACAGTTAGTGTATTAGGAACTAAGTAGCACATGCATTCTGAGTTTCTGTGTTTTGCCTTATGTGAAGCAGAGACTTTAAGGGATGGATATAAACTTCCTCTAGGTTCATCAAATATATAACAGTATCACACAAGAACAGGGATTTTGGCCCATGATCTCCGTGGCGACTATAACAGCACATGTTTCATATCCCTCTATCCCCTGCATGATCCTGTGCCTGTCTAAGTGCCACTGTTGTGTTGGCTTCCACCACCACCTCTGGTAGTGTGTTGCAGACATCTCCACTCTGTGTATAAAACAAAATTGCCTCTCAAATCTCCTTTAAACTTTCTCCCTCTCAAATTAAAGCTATGCCCACTGGTTTTGACATTTCTACACTGGGAAATGGGCTCTATTTACCCTATCTTTGCCCTTCATAGTTTTATAAATCTCTATTAGCTCTCCCTTCAGCCTTTGACACTCCAAAGAGATTGTCCAATCTCTCCTTATAGCTAATAGTCTCTAATTCAGGCAGCATCCTGATGTACTCCTCAGTGCCCTCTCTAATACCTCCACATCTTTCCTGTAATGGGCCAACCAGAACACAATATTCCAAATGCAGCCTAACCAAAGTTTTGCATAGCTGCAAGATAACTTTCTGATTTATAATGGCCTAATCAATGAAGGCAATCATGCTGTACACCTTCTTTACCATCAAATCTACTTCAGTAGCCATTTGCTTTCTTTACCACTCCAGCTACTCTTAATTTTTGAAAAATATAGTCATAGTCATACTTTATTGATCCCGGGGAAAATTGGTTTCATTACAGTTGCACCATAAATAATTAAAAAGTAATAAAACCATAAATAGTTAAATAGTAATATCTAAATTATGCCAGGAAATAAGTCCAGGACCAGCCTTCTAACTTCCAATCAAGGCGGTCATTAGTCAATGTGTCCAAGTAACATCTGGTCCCTCCCCCTGCTCTCCTTTTCCTTCCTCTCCCTCCCACTACCCCCCTCTCCCTTCCTCCCCCCTCTCAGCATTCATTTTGAGAGGACTAGAATATAAGAACAAGGATGCGGTGATGAGGCTTTATAAGGCATTGGTCAGACTGCATGTGGAGCACTGTGAGCAGTTGGCAGTTTTGGGCTCCATACTTAAGAAAAGATGTGCTGGCATTGGAGAGGGTCCTGAGGAGATTCACGAGAATCACTCTGGGAACGAAAGGGTTAATGTATAAGTAGTGTTTGATGGCTCTGGGCCTGTACTCACTGGAGTTTAGAATAGGGGGTTATCCCCTTGAAATCTATCAAATATTGAAAGGCCTAGATAGAGTGGATGTGGAAGGATGTTTCCTGTAGTGGCTGGGTCTAGTTCTAGAGCAGTGGTCCCCAACCACCGGGCCGCGAGGAAACGATATGATTTGGCGATATGAAACGATATGAGTCAGCTGCACCTTTCCTCATTCCCTGTCATGCACTGTTGAACTTGAACGCACGCGAGGTCATCAGTAACCCAAAACGCAAATGACCCAAGACATGCAAAGGAATGGGTCTGTGACCCATCTGTGAATGTCCCCGGTGAATTATCCATGTCAGCACGGGAAAAAGATCAAATCCTCGAGCTTGCAAATGATGGTGGGCTGAAAAGTATGTTTGACATAACATCTCTGCCGGCATTCTGGATCAAAGTCAAGGCTGAATATCCTGAGATAGCCACGAAAGCATTGAAAATGTTGCTTCCATTTCCAACATCATATCGCTGCGAAGCGGAGTTTTCTGCAATGAATGCAACGAAAACTAAATTGTGGAATAGACTGGACTTAAGGAACCCCCTTCGAGTATCGCTGTCTCCCATCACCCCTCGATAGGACCCTCTTGTTGCAGGAAAACAAGCCCAGGGCGCCCACTGATTCAGCAGTATTGGTGTGTTGCAATGATTTTATATGTTCATACGAGGAAGAATGTTGTCAATATTAAACTGGTCCATGGTGCAAAAAAGTTTGGGGACCCCTGGTCTAGAGGGTACAACCTTAAAAACATATGTCCATTTTCAACAGAGATGAAGGGGAATTTCTATGGCCAGACAGAGGCTGGTGAATCTGTGGAATTCATTGCCTTAGACGGCTGTGGAGGTCAAGTCATTAACTATTGTGACGAGCATTTGGTCCATGATGACAGATGAGAAAAGCTCGTTTAACTTAACTGCCATTTTTATTACGATAAGCACAAAAATAGACCTGGCGCGATAACCCATGGAGAGAACTGCTCAGTCACATACAGGCGGGGCAGCTGATTATCACACACTTTGGTTACAGTCGGGGTGACCCACAAATACATGAGCGAACAACTGTATAACCCAAACTAAAATGTAACAATAAATGAACTGGAACATCCCACCATAATCCCACGAACGCATTTTAAAACGATAAGCAGCGCTGGCCGCCAAGAATGCTGGGGCAAGCTGTGGATGATGCTCCCCTGGAGTGCCACACTGCCTCCACCTGAGGGGTCAACCATCCCCGGCAACACCAGAGACCACAACAAAGTCCAGGAGACCCGGTGCTGGTTGATGCAGCTGCTGGGTGCTGGGGTGCAGAGGCAAGAGGCAGGGCATGGAGTGTCACTTCCGTCCTTCAGCCTCGCTGCATTGGTCGTGGCTAAGGGCTGAGAGGCTGCCAGCTGATCCCGGTGCAGTACGACTGCCCTCTGCCACTCAGGCAACTGCACCTCATGCATCACCTCGGAGGTGCAGTCGAGTACCTCTCCCAGCCCTTCCAGTGGCTTTCCAGCTTGGGGGATAGCCCCTTCTTCCGGGAGGGGCAGTAGACTCATATTCGGTCTCCCCCAGTAAAGTCCTGTCTCTGGCCGCAGGCATCATATGCCCGTTTTTGGTGGCACTCTGGTTCTGCTGAGCCGCATCGTGGACAGCCTGCAGGCACCCCCTGAGGTGCTACAGGTACTTCAATCCGGCCTCCCCAGGAATCTCTGGCTTGGTAGGAGGGCCAGACACCTGATCAACCCAAACATGAGCACAGCCAGCGTTTCCCTGGTGCTTTCCTGAACTGCTGTCCCGTATGCCCACAATAACAGGGGAAGGTGGCGATCCCAATCGCGCTAGTACTGGCTCACGAGGATGGCAAGCTGCGTAGCTCGGGTGCAGTTAAAGCACTCCACCGGTCCATCACTCTGCAGGTGAAGGTGGCTGGTCCACATTTTGGTGATTACAAGCCACCCTGGCCAAACACCTGTGCCTTGAAGTTTTAAATCTTCCAGCAGAAGTGGTTGAGGCAAGTTCGATGTTGTCATTTAAAGTTAAATTGGATAGATATATGGGCAGAAAAGGAATGGAGGGTTATGGGCTGAGTGATGGTTGACCCCATGTTCCTGCCAACGCATGGCGTCTGATGCCCTCCGCCACGCAGTCCACCCAAATGGCCCATCCTGGGAGATGCCAATGGAGGGATTCTGCTGCAGATCTCGAGCAGCGCTTCCCTCATGGTGCTGCCTGCTCGGCATTTCCCAACGGCTGCGCTGGACTGTGGCATGGCACTGGTGCGGGGCAGTTGTGGGCCACATGGCCTGCCTCGCTACACCGGTAGCAGAGATCGCTCTGTGGCACAAGGCAAGGCTGGTGCGGCGCTGGTCATACATGTCTCACGGGATCCTCCACATCAGTTACTCCTCCACCTCGGTGATACAAGCCCAGGCTCATGGCGTGTGGGGCGACTCTGGAACACCTTGGGGGTTTAGATGTCAGGTGAACAGGCTGTTGAAGGTGCTTCGGCATCAGCGACTTTACAAAAGCGTGGAGACCAAGCTCTTCCTGGGCTGCAGGAGGGGGTAGCCATGCTGAGCACAATGATGGAGATCTGCTGCAAATGCCATGAGATTTCTCCCACGTGATGCCGTCTACTACCCGGTTCTTCCTTCGTTGCTCCTTCCGATGGCCTCCGCTCAAAATGCCGCTACAAGGGCCCTGAGGTCACACTGCTCAGCTGTCGGCTGGCGTTAGGTCGAAGAGGGCCCGTAGGGCATCCCTCTCCAGTGCCAGGGCAAGGTGCACTGCCATCTCAGTGGGTCTCCACCCTTTGTGCCATGCAGCAAGTTTGATTTGTGCTAGGTAAGGCTCCAGGTGGCTGGTACCATTGTATCTGGAGAGCTTCAGAGTGGACCTTGTGGCATTAGTTGCTCAGGCCTGTTGGTCTTCCTCTTGCTCTGGCAGCACTGGTGGTGCCTGCCATGTTGCCCATCCTTCCATAGCTGTGGCGTCTTGGGTTCCCTGGTGTGAGCCGCGAGGGAGGCAGATGATGTGCTCTGCCGAGTCCACTGGGTTGGCGAGCCTGGATAAGCTGGTCCCTTTGGGGTCCCCTGGGAAGGCACGATGCTCCGGTCACTGGTCCTCCCTCCGGCTCAGTGTCCTGTCTTCGGGAACTCAGTCCGGGGGTGGGGGGTGGCATACTGCTTGGTCCCTCCACTTACTCCCCGGCTTTGAGAGGATTAATATATCAGCTATGATGGAATGGCAGAGTAGACCCAATGTACCAAGTGGCCTAATTCTGCTCTTACGGTCTTATTATTTGTCCCATTTATTCCTTGCAATTGATTTAATCATTCTTGCCTACCCCTTCATTGATTGCACTATTGTGTGACTGGACTCTCAAACTAATTTAATAGCATTCTGCCATAAATTATAAACACTAGAGATTCACAGATGCAGGAAATCCAAAGCAACACACGCAAAAAGCTGGGGGAGCTCACTAGGTCAGACTGCATCTATGGAAAAGAATAAACAGTCGATGTTTCAGGCCACGGCACTTCTTCAGGACTAGAAAGGAAGGGGGAAGAAACCATGATGAACACTGACTTCTCCAACTTCCGCCTCCCCCTTGTACCCCATCCGTTATTTATTTATATACACACATTCTTTCTCTCTCTCTCCTTTTTCTCCCTCTGTCCCTCTGACTATACCCCTTGCCCATCCTGTGGTTTCCCCCCCCCCCTTTTCCTTGTCCCTGGGTCTCCTGTCCCATGATCCTCTCATATCCCTTCTGCCAATCACTTGTCCAGCTCTTGGCTCCATCCCTCCCCCTCCTGTCTTCTCCTATCATTTTGGATCTCCTCCTCCCCCTCCCACTTTCAAATCTCTTACTAGCTCTTCCTTCAGTTAGTCCTGATGAAGGGTCTCGGCCCGAAACGTCGACTGTACCTCTTCCTAGAGATGCTGCCTGGCCTGCTGCGTCCACCAGCAACTTTGATGTATATGCCTGTCTAAATGTCTCTTAAGGGCTGTAATTGTACCTGATTCCACCACCTCCATCATCGTTATGAAAGATGAAGTGTTAACAGTTTTTAAAGGGCATAAAGGTAGATCAAATTACTGGGCCTGCCCATGTGCATCCTATGACACTGTGGGAAGCAAAGGAGGAGACTGTTCAGTCCCTGGCCGTGATTTTTGTGTATATGTTAGCCTTGGGTGAGGCACCGGAAGACTGGTGTTATGCCTCTATTTAAGTAAGGCTAAAAGGACAAGCTGGGAACTAGAGGCTGATGGGCCTTACAATGGTGGTGGGAAATTTACAGGAAGAGATTCTGAGAGATGGGATTTATTTTCATTTGGAAATTTAAGGATTGATTGGTGTTAGTGTGACTTTGTTTATGGAAGATCGTGCCACTCAAATCTGATTGAGCTTTTTGAGGGGATGCCCAAGAAAATTGATAAAGGCAAGGCAGTAGATGTTGTCTACATGGACTTTGACAAGGTTCCACTTGGCAAGCGGATCCAGAAGATTCAAATTCAAAGGATTCTGGGCAAGATAGGAAAACTGAAATCATAATTATTTTGGATCAGAATTACTTTGAATCAAATGTATTTCAGATTGGAGATCTATAATTAGTGGTGTCCTGCAGAGATTGGTGGTGGATTCTTTATTGTTCTTCATATATATATATATATATGTATATATTAATGTTTTGGAAGAGACTATAGGTAGCATGATTAGAAAGTTTGCAGATGACACCAAAACTGGTAGTGCAGTGTACAGTGAAGAAGGTTGTCTAAGTTTATAATAGGATCTAATTCAACTGGGAAAATTAACAAGGGAAAGGCAGATGCAACTTCTAATAGGCAAGACTTGAAGTGATGAAATTTGTAGTTAAATGAGACAGGACATACACAGTGAAAGGCAAAGCTCTGTGGAGAGTTATTGAACTATGAGACCTTGGGGTACAAGAATGTAGTACCCTAGCTATCTGTGTTGTCACTTTCAAGGAACAATGACTTGAATCCTAAAGTCCCTTTGTTCGTCAATGTTGTGTATGTGGCTGGGTTACACAACAAAACTATAAATAAAAACGCTAGAGACTGGAGCTAAGTTAACAGGGCTTTTTACTTATGGAACCCGAACTGAACACATATATACAGATCAATATGTGCCTAATAGCACATGCTCAACAACATGTTACTACAACATAAAGTATTCCCATATTATACAGTAGGCTATATGGTACACTCCTCCCCTTTTATTTCAATAGTGCATCAACTTTTTTTTTACTGGGGGCACTATGCTAAACAAATATGTATACCCTTGAGATACAAACGCCTACCAGTTATTTACTTAGTAACTTAATAATATCAAATTATAACAAAGTAACATAATAATATTATAACTCAGGTCTCTGGCGGAGGTCTTCCCTGCCCCTCTGAGTAACGTTTGTCAATAAACTTGTTTGTTTTAATACAGATTTCCATATGAAAGTCATGAAAAGTTGACCTCTGGGCATAGAGAGTTTCCATGGTCTGCTTCAAAGATGACTTGCCACCAACTAAAGAAGTGGTTGGTGATCTGCTGTCTCTATGAGTTATTCAAAAGTCGGGGCAATCCAGTGACTCACAGAAAGATCAGTACTTTACCAGTGATCTTTCACCACTTGATGCAGCAGTTGATTGAAATCCTGTTGTTCATTCCATTGTTCTTAAAGTTCAGTTTTGCTGATATTAAGGATTACCTGCAGTGCTGTCTGTTTGGCTCAAGAGGGAGAATTCCTACAGATGCACATTCAGCACAAGCGTGAAAATACAACAGTAGAAACCTTACAGTTTGTTGCCAGAATTCGCCTCTGTTTTGATGCTGTTTCCCAACTTCTTTGTGAAAAACAAGACACGTTGGCTGAGGATTCAAAGTATGTACATGCAAAAGAAACTTTTCTGCAAAGGATTAAGTGTATGATTCTCAATGGAGGAAAAAATTGGTTCAAGATTTACCTTGTGCGAAAACTGTTCTGTTTGAATGGAATTGACCTTGTCCTCTGTTAGGTTTACCTTCTTTCCCAGCAACCTGGTTTTCATTTATTTCACCACCCTCAGTAATTTCTCCCTGAAGCTGGTTGCTATATTGTGGGTGGCGACCATAGCGACGACGAACAAAGTAAGGTGGGTAACGCTGTCTTCTATAAGGAGGGCGATGTTGCTGATTTTGATAATCTTGGTTTTCTCCATCTGTTGCCGTCTCTGCTCCATCTCCTTTCTCTCCCCCTTCAATGTTCTGTTAGTAATTACGTGGCGGACCTCGGTGGCGAGGGTTGCAGTGACGTTAACGATTTCTGTCCGCGGATACTGGCTTCCTTGGACTGAAACTCCTCTGGGACCAGTTACGTTTGCTGTTTCTGCACCCTTTTCACCTTCCACTGCGTCGAACTCCACGGTTTCACCGTCTCCAACACTGTAGAGGTATTTCTGTGGGTTATTCGTTTTTATAGCAGTCTGAAGTACAAACACATCTTCCTTTGTATCATTCCTGTTGATGAATCCATATCCATTTCGTGCGTTGAACCACTTTACTGTTCCAAGAACCTTTGTTGCGATGACTTCCTTCTCCCCGGGGGACTTGGGTTTGTCTGGCTGTTGCTGCTGCTGCTGTTCGGATTGCTGATCCATCTCAGCCTCGCTCATGGTGTTGACAGGCTGTGTGAGGTGGTTGTGGCTCGGGCTGGTCTGGAGTGGGGCTCCTGCGCTCTCTCCGCTTCTTTCTTCTCTCTAATATAATTCCTTTCCACTTTTTCTCTCTCCAGTTGCAGAAGTTTCGTATTCCTTGCTTGTATTGTTGATCTAGTTTCTTCACCCTTTTCTGATACTCCTGCAAAGTGCTTTCCTATAACTGCTGTAGCTGTCTTTTCAGAGATGTCAATTTCTCCTGGTACATCTGCTCTTTTACTTCCGGGTAGTCTCCATCACCCTGCTTATTGACAATATCTGTCTCCCTTGCATCCTTTGTATCTTCAACCGAGTCGCGGCCACGGATACAGCGTCCGTCCTCAACATCGATGCTGTCTAGCTTCTCCTCATCATTGTAATAGTCGACAATGGGTGAGAGGAGAGCTGTGGACATCTTCCCCGCCGAGCTGCCTTCCTGAGTTGACACACCTAGTGCCTTGATGGTGTGCCAATCCAACTGGATTTTCCTGAGCCATTCACATCCCAGCAATGGTGGTCCTCCATTTTTCAGTACATAGAAGTTCAGTTGCCATGTTTTCTCGCCATAGGTCACTGTCACTTTAATTTTGCCTTTGGGACGCACTTTCTGTCCTGTGTAAGTTTTTAGCAGCAGTTTAGTTTGTTTCAGCGGTATGTGAGAAAACAGTCATTTGTAGTCATATACAGAGATCACTGTTAAAGCTGAGCCTGTGTCCAACTCCATTTTCAGTCTCACGCCTGCCACTTGTGGAGTGAACCTTGTTATTCTTCGATCATCTGTCTCTTTCACGCTGTGAAGTTGCAGACAAGACAATTTACTTTTGTCTGAGTCGTTTTCGTCAGAACTGCTTTCTTCAGAACTGCCTTCTTTCATTTTGTGTACCTTGTTGTATTTTCCTTCCTGGAGTTCCTTGTTTCTCTGTAATTTGCCCTTTTCCCATTGTTTACTAGCTTTGCATACTCTGCCAGTGTGGCCTATTTGCCACAGTTCCAGCATTCTTTGTCTTTAAACCAACAGAGTCATGTGACCTGTTCCCACAACGGTAGCATTTCTTTCCTTCATTTCTGTTCAGCATGTTCTCACAACGGTAACATTTCTTTCCTTCATTTATGCTCAGTGACATTTTATTCGTAGCATATTCCAGAGATTTTTGTTGCCTCTCTGAAGCACCTCGTGTGGCTGTTTCTAATGATATTGAGATGTTTAGCACTTTCTCTAATGTAAGGTCTTTTTCACCCAGGAGCTTCTTCTGTGTGGTTTCACAGTGCATGCCACACACTAACCTGTCCCTCAATGCATCCGATAGACCAGCTCCAAATTGAGAATGTTCTGATAATTTGCGCAATCCAGCACAATATTCAGAAATGCTTTCATTTTTGCTTTGATTCCGATCGTAAAATTTAAATCTTTCAGCAATGACCGGTGGTTTCGGGTTTAAATGCTGTTGGAGGGTGTCTACTATTTGCTTGAACGTTTTGTCAGCTGGCTTTTCAGGGGTTAACAAGCTCCATAGCAGGCCTTACGTTTTCGCCCCCATTACACTAAGTAAGACACTGGCTTCCTTTTCTTCATTAACGTCATTAGCATCACAATATAACTATTCTTTCAATATAAGTTGCCCAGTCTTCAATGCCACTATCGAATGTTGTAATGGTTCCAATTAACGCCAAGCTTATTATGTTAATTTATCCTTGTTAGGTTAATTTAGTTTCATTCCCTTGTTAATTTAACCCCGGTCCCTTGTTTTTGACTCACGTGACCTTTTTTTTGTTAGTGTCACGAGCGTACTCTGGCTAGACATGTGTGTCACTCCTTTTTTTAAATCTCCCTTCTGAGGCAGGCAGACCCTCAGCCCGGGTCTTCAGCACTGGCTGTGGTCTTGCCTGCACGCGCCGCGACTCCAACTGTGTCTTTCGGTCTCCTGATGTTCTCGACTTTGGCTGAACTCCCGCTTCCTTTCAGACTCGCGGCCTCACTCTGCCTCTTCTGAGTGGCGTTATCAATTAAAACGCGGCGTTCCGATACGATGCAGGTTCATTAACCTTGTCGCCAATTTGTCGTGTATGTGGCTGGGTTACACAACAATATCATTAATAAAAACACTGGAGACTGGAGCTAAGTTAACAGGGCTTTTTACTTACGGAACCCGAACTCAACACATATATACAGATCAATATGCGCCTAATAGCGCATGCTCAATGATGTGTTACTACAACATAAAGCAGTCCCATATTATACAGTAGGCTATATGGTACAATCAACATTTCTACGTCCTACCCCTATTTGACTTCCAAAAATGTATTTCTTCTCAGCTGTTTGGACTAAATTCTATCTGACAAAGTTCTGTCCAACTTTGCACCTGATTTATAATATCCTGCTGTAGCATAAAGCAACCTTTTTTTTCAATCCACAACACTGGCAACTTTCATGTCATTCCCAGACTTAACAATCGTACCTCCTGCATTCACATCCAAGTTGTTGATATACATCACAAGCAGCGAAGACCCCAGCACTGATTCCTACAGTGCACCGTTGCTCACAGGCCTCCAATCAGAAAAGCACGCTGCCACCACTAAACCAGATTTGGACCTGTGAAGCCACTGGATCTTTTGTGTCTTTATCTTGGAACAGACTATTATGTGGAAGCTTGTCAAATGTTTTACTGAAGTGTGTATGGGCAATATCTACTGCCCTGCTTTCATCAGTCTTTTTCCATGCTTAGCTAGCTCCTCAAAAAAACTGAATTAAAATAATGAGGCAGGATTTTCCCTGCACAAACCCATGTTGACTGTCCCTGATCGGCCCAAGCTTTCACAAATGTACTTTAATCCTATCCCTTAGAATTGTCTACATTAATTTCCCTACCATTGACATAATGTTCTCACAAATGAAAAATGGGAAAGCAACTGCGTATTGAGTTACATCTGGGGAGTGGGTGGAGAGAACAAAGGCAATGTCAATGATGAAGTAGAAACAGCGTTATACTGGTGACACAATGCTCTGAGTGCCATCCAGTTATGGTTGAGGAAGGGCAGTGACAGGAAAAATAATGAACAAACTCAGTGAGGCAGCAATGGAGTGTTTAATTTCCGCAATTTGCATTCATCCTATCACACAGTCAGCTGCTGCAGTTTATTTGACTACTGTAATTGTTTTCCCATTTGATTTGAGTTGTGTTTAGTGAAAGTAATTGAAATTTTAATTTGAAACATAAAAGTTAAACAGTTGAATAGCAACTGCCAGATGTTGCAGAAAGACAGTTTCATGGACTTTAGAACTAAAAAAATACATATTCAAAGTTGTGAGAATAAAGGTTGGACTTCATGTTGCAGCTGTACAATTCTTGGCTGCACAATACCTACAAGCGGCCAAAGTGATGTACCTGCCCATTCACCTCCTCCCTCACTTCCGTTCAGGGCCACAAACAGTCCTTCCAGGTGAGGCAACACCTCAGCTGTGAATCTGTTGGGGTCATCTGTTGTGTCTGGTTCTGCCAATGTGGGCTCCTCTACATTGGTGAGACCTGTCATAAATGGAGAGGCCACTTCGCTGAGAATCCCTCCTCCATCCAAACATTTTAATTCCAATTCCCATTCCTATTCTGACAAGACCTCCTCTTGTGCCACGATGAGGCCACCCTCAGGGTAGAGAAACAACACCTATACTCTGTCTGGGTAGCCTCCAACCTGATGGCATGACTATGGATTTCTCCTTTCAGTAAAAAAAACCCGCCTTCTCCCCTATTCTTTTATTCCCCACTCTGGCGTCTTACTGCTTCTCACCTGCCTATGACCTCCCCGGCTCCCCTTCTCTCTCACTTTCTCCTATGGTTCACCCTCCTCTCCCATCAGATTCCTTCCTCTCCAGCCCTTTATCTTTCCTACCCATCTGGCTTCACCTATCACCTTCTAGCTATCCTCCTTCCCTGTCCTCCACCTTTTTATTCTGGTGTCTTATCCCTTCATTTCCAGTCTAGAAGAAGGGTCTCAGCCTGAAACAGCGGCTGTTTATTCATTTCCATTGATGGTGCCTGACTTGCTGAAGTCCTCTGCAACACACACAAAATGCTGGAAGAACTCAGCAGGCCAGGCAGCATCTATGGAAGAGTCAACTGTCAACATTTCAGGCCAAGACCCTTCATCAGGACTGGAGAAAAAAGATGAGGCCAAAGTGAAAAGGTGGGAGAGAGGGGAGGAAGGACTACCAGGTAGAAGGTAATAGGGGAAACCAGGAGTGGAGGAGGGGTGAAGTAATGAGCTGGGAAGTCGATTGGTGAAAGAGATGAAGGGCTGGAGAAGGCGGAATCTGATAGGAGAAGACAGAGAGTCACAGAAGAAAGGGAAGGGGGGTGGGGCAGCAGGGGGATGGGTAGGTAAGGAGATAAGGTGAGAGAGGGAATGGTGAAGGCAGGGGGCATTACTGGAAGTTTGAGAAAACGATGTTCATGCCTTCATGTTAAAGGCTACTCAGATGGAGTATAAGGCGTTGCTCCTCCAGCCTAAGTGTGGCTGCATCGTGGCAGTAGAGGACGTGTCAGAAAGGAAATGAGAAGTAGAATTAAAATGGGTGGCCATTAGGACATCCCACTTTTTCTGGTGGATGGAGCATAGGTGCTCAGCGAAGCAGTCTCACCATCTATGTCAGGCCACACCAGGAGCACTGGATAAGTAGATGGCCCCAACGGACTCACAGGTGAAGTGTCGCCTCATCTGGAAGGACTGGTTTTGGCTTTGAATGGGAGGAAGCGTAGGGGCAGGTGTAGCACGTGTTCTGTTTGTAAAGGTAAGTGTCAGGAGGGAGATCAGTAGGGAGGGATGACTGGGCAAGAAATTTGCATAGGGAGTGACCCCCGTGGAAAGTAGAACACTGGGAGGGAAGGATGTGCCTGGTGGTGGGATCCTTTTGGTGATGGTAGAACTTCTGGAGAATTATGTGCTGGACACAAAGGCTGGTGGGGTGGTAGATGAGGTCAAGAGGAAACCTATCCCTGCTGGGGTGGCAGGAGGATGGGGTGAGGGAAGACATGCATGAAATGGAAGAAATGTGGTTGAGGACAGCATAGATGGTGGAGGAAGTGAAGCCATTTACTTGAAGAAGAAGGACATCTCCTTAGTGCTCGAATGAAAAGCCTCAGCCTGAGAGCAGATGTGGCGGCGACAGAGGAAATTAGAGAAGAGGATGGCATTTTTACAAGTGACAGGGTGGGAAGAGGTATAGTCCAGGTAGCTGTGAGAATCTGTGTGTTTATAAATGATATCAGTAGATAGGCTGTCTCCAGAGATAGAGACAGAAAAATCGAGAGAGGGGCAAGAGGTGTTGGAAATGGACCAGATAAATTTGAAGGCAGGGTGGAGGTTGGAGGCAAAGTTGATGAAGTTGATAAGCTCCTCCTGGGTGCAGGAAGCAGCACCAATACAGTTGTCGATGTAGTGTAGGAGAAGTTGGGGGGTAACACCAGCTTGGGTTTGGAACATGGTCTGTTCCACTGGAACATAGCTGACCAAAAGGCAGGCATAGCTGGGACCCATGCGAGTGTAGCACAGTGATGTAGCGGAAGCACGCTGGGCCCACAACACAGAAGTCGATGTATCAAAACCATCCTCTGTTGGCAGCATCAATTTACTTCTTCCCTAGCATTTTGTGTGTGTTGCTTGGAGTATTTTGTAGTTCTGGTTGCTACATTGCAGGAAGGATGTGGTTAGCCATAGAGAGAGAGAGAGTAGAGATTTATCAGAATGTTGCCTGGAGTAAGACCTTAAAACGTAGGAGTATAATTAAGCCATTTGGTTCATCAAGTCAGTTCTGTCTTTCAATTATAGCTGATTTATTTCCCCCCTCAACCACGTTCTACTGCCTTCTCCCTATAACCTTTGATGCTGTTACCAATCAAGAAGATATCAACTTCCGCTTTAAATAAACAAAATGTCTTGGCCTCCACAGCTGTCTGTGGCAATGAATTCCCACCCTCTGGCTAAGTAAGTTCTTCTTTGCCTCTATTATAAAAGGATGTCTTTCATTTCTGATGATGTGACCTGTTGTCCTAGCCTCTCCCACTATTATTGGAAACATCTTCTCCATGTCCACTCTGTCTATGTCTTTTAATTGTTGGTAGGTTTCAATGAGGTCCACCCTATTTCTTCTGCCTGTGAGTACAGGCTCAGGTACATCAAATACTTCCCATGCATTAACCCTTTCATTCCCAGGATCATGCTCATAAACCTCTGGACCCTCTCTAATGTTGGCACATATTTTCTTAAATATGGAACCCAAAACTGCTCTCAGTACTTCAGATATGGTCTGACCAATGCCTTATAAAGCCTCAGCATTATATTCTAGTTCTCTCGAAATGAAAGATAAAATTGCATTTGCCTTCCTTACTATCGACTCGACCTGCAGGTTGATCTTTAGGGAATCCTACACTAGGACTCCTAAGCTCCTTTGCACCTCTGAATTCTGAACTTGTTCCCCATTTCGGAACAATGCCTTTATTCTATGCATCAAACTGGGTGGTCATACTATATCCCACCTGCCATCCTTTGCCCATTGTCTTTTAGCTATAAGAAGAGGTTGGATAGTCTAGAACAAATGGGGTTGAGGAGTTACCTTGCAGAGATTTATAGTATAGAGTAAGAGGGTCATCGATAGGGCTGATAGAAAGACCCTTATTTTCCCAGGGCAAGTATGTCTGGAAGTTGTGGCCACACATTGAAGGTGAGAGAGGAGAAATCTGAAGGTTAGGTTATCTGGAATGAGTTACCAGAGGAGATAGTAGAGTCAGATCCAATCATAATTTTTCAAAGGTATTTGTACAGCTACTTGGAAAGGAAAGATTTAGAGAGACTGAACCTAATTCAGGCAAATGGGATTAGCATCAAACTTGACCTGGATGTGGCGGGCTGAGAGGGCGCATTTCGGTGCTGTATAGTTCTACAATTCAACAATCGTGCTGGAACTGTGAAATGCAGAACATGCAATGACTGGAAACCTGCATCAAAAGAGAGTGCTGAAAATACTCAACACATCAGGCAGTATCCAAGGAGAGAGGAAAACGGTGTAAATGCTACAACTATATGACCTTATTACAGAACTTGCCAGTGCTGATAAAAACAGGAAAGACCAGATAGTTGAAAAGTGTTGCATTCAGTTTTAACTATGTACCCAATCAAAAGATGGAAGTCAAGTTCCTGGAGTTTATGTTGAACCTTGTACGACACTTTAGAGATCAGAATGGAAGTATGATGGAAAATTGAAGTGACAGCCTGCTGGAAACTTAGGCTGAATGGAAGTGTTGTGTGAAGTGGCCATACAGTCTATGTTTGGTTTCTCCAGTCTCCAACCCACTACCCCAGCACCCACCACATTACTAGACCTACACAGTCCTGTACTAATGTGCATTGTGCCACTGAACCTATGAACCTATTCTGAGATTGAAATGTTAATATCACAAGTTAGTGTTTCAATTGCAGAGCATTCCACTTTGAGAGTACATTGATAATTAAAGCCATGTTTATTACAGCTTCCTGTGGTTTTGTGTGGAAAATACTAGGAGTCTGCAACTAACTTCCACAATGTACTGTGGACAAATAAGGCTTGCTAATGAGAATGAAAATTACACTTTGCTGTGTACATACATCTATTGATGCTTCTGGACACATCTTCAGTGATGTTCCCGGAATCATCGGGTGTTTCGGGTCTTTCAACATCATACAACCTGCTCAAGAAATTAACTGAAACAATTCTCAGACAGTGAAAAAATTAAGTATTGCCATTGCTCTGTTATCACAGATAATCACTACTGTCACTTGTTCTTTCTAATTATTTTAGCCTGAAGGACAACCACAAAACTATTTGCAGACCTTAAGTGACTCTTTGGAGTGCCGACAGGAACATTGGAACTTCAAAGAAATGAGTGAAGATGGAGATCCGGCCAGTAAAACACATGCAAGTATTAAGACATGATCCTGCTCACTAAAGCTGTCCATTAGTTTCAGTTTTGCTGCAGCTTCTCTTTGTCAATTTATTATGGAGGGTGCTAAACCTTAAGACATATTCCAAGGGACAAAAAATATGTTACCAGGATGTTGCCTGGGCTTGTGGACCTAACTTACAATAAAAGGGTGCATGATATAGGACTTTATTCCCTGGAACATAGGAGATTGATGGGTGACCTATTAGAGGTATGTAGACTCCTGGTAAGCCTCAGGCTCGTTCAGCTCGCTTTCGTCTAGGGGGAGCAGCCTCTGGCCCCGCCAAACTGAGTAATCAATTTTGTGTGTATGCTGTGTGATGTACCCCACACCGCCAGTTAACTGACAGCACACAATGTACATTTTACAGATTACACTTTACAGATCTTACTGGAACCATGTAATTAATAGAGATACAATATAAAAGGAAGGTAAAAGGCGCCAAACTTATCAGAGTTCAACCACTTTGTGCACAACTGTTGGAGCTCAATTAACAGAGTCTTCTTTCCACCATTCGATCTCCTGCAGCCTGCCGCCTGGGACCAACCACAGTGGTCGACCAGAGCACGTCCAGCACGTCCTTACTCTTTGGTTCTCCTCCTGAAAAGCCCTGGGCCTCGAACTCCCTCTTGGGTCCGATCCTCGCCCAGCTTCTCTCATCGCATCTCCTCTCTCTGTCCCCATCGTGCCGTTTGCCCAAAGCCCGTGAAAACAATAGCTTACAGACACACAAGAAAGAACAACATCTATCCTAATTGGTTAGCAAATGAATACAATTCCCATTATCAGTAATTATAACTCAAACAAGCTGCTACCATTAGCTCAGCAGTTAACATTACAGAGAAGCCATTTTATTATAACATAACAAAGAAGCCATTTTATTAGCCTTAGCAAATAACATGAAAGAAGAAATCCCTTACAGGTATATATAAAATCATGAGGGGTGAAAGCATATAGTCCTTTTCTCAGAGTAGGGGTGCTAAAGTCAAGAGGGCATATGTTTAACATCAGAGGCAAGAGATTTAAAAGACACATCGGGGCAGCTTCTTTATGCAAAGGGTGGTGCATATTTGGAATGAACTGCCAGAAATATTGGTTAGGTGGGCGTATTACCAACACCCCCTCTTTACATACTGTACAATCATCTGGGAAGAGGTATAGGAGCCTGAAGACTCACAATCAATAATTCGGGAACAGCTTCTCTCCCTTCATTGTCAGATTTCTGAATGGTCTATGACCCAATGAACACTTTTTCATTATTCCTCTTTTAAAGTACTATTTATGTTTTTCGTTGGCACTGGAAGCATGGTATCACCTACGGACTGCCCCAGCACATCCTTGGGCTGTTTTGGCAGTTTTGATGCAAATGACACATTTCACTGTATATTTCGATATTCATGTGACAAATAAAGCTAATATTTATCATTTCTTTATTCAGAACTTAAGGTAATATCAATTTCAGTTCATCTAGTCAATGGCATTGGAATGGAATTGCTGATTTGGGCTTATATGGCTGAACTGAAGAAATGCAGGTTTAAAGGTAAAATTTGCACAAAATCAACAAAGTAGAACACATACAAAGAACATGTTGGGTAGATGAAAATAAATGGAGTGCATGGGCAAAGATAAAGATAAAAAGTCAAGTTGCAGTTTCAAACAGAACACTAGACTGCATGCTGTTGAGGAAAAATCTGACAATGATGAGAGTGACACAAGATTGGACAGCCTTGAGATTTACAATGTGAAAGCTAGCAAAAGACCAGCAATATGGCTTACACCAGAAATGAATGCCAAATTAATTAAAATTGAATTGGACACTGACTCAGCTGTTTCAGTCATTCCACAAAATGAGTTGGAATGGCATTTCACAGGGACTGAACTGAAGCCTGCAGATGTCCAACTAAGAACTTATACTAGAGAAAAGATAACTCTTGTGGGAAAGACTTTCGTAATAGTGAAATACAACCAACAAGCCGTAGAGGGCTTGTATGTGACAAAAACAGGAGGGCTAGCATGGAGAGGATGTGAGTAGCTGAGACAACTACAACTTGATTGAAGATCCATCCACCATCTGCATGCCACATCCCCAACAATAAAGCCATCTGAAAGTTTATTAAGAAGTGCACTGGATGATACCTCAGCTGTGTTCCAGGATGGCATTTGAAAACTCAAACATATTAAGGGTAAAATTGAGTTAAATGAAAATGCCACACACAAGTTTTATAAAAGTCAGTCCTGTTCCTTCTACCTTTCATGATGAAATAGCCAGTGAGCTAGATCACATGGGGACTGAAGGAATTCTTTCCAAGGGTGAGTGGAGCCCATGGGCAGTGCCAGTTATCCCAGAGAGAAAAAGGATGGGTCTGCTAGGATCTGTGGTGATTTTAATGCCACCATCAACCCTTACCAAAAGTAGATCAATACCCTCTGCCCAGGATAGAGGGTATCTTTGCAAACCTTTCTGGAAGGAGACACTTCAACAAAGTGGACATAGCTGAGGCCTTCCTGCAGGTGAGATGGAAGAAGAGTCCAAAGTATTTGTCACTATAAACACTCACAATATGCTTACTTTTGGAGTAGCATCTGAACCTGCACTCTGGCAGCAAGCTATGGATCAAGTGTTACAACTCCATCCAGGCACTCAGTGTTACCTGGAGAACATCATTGTTACTGGTGTGGGTGACAAGGAACATCTACAAAATCTCAAAGTAGTGTTAAAAAGATTAAAAGATTATGGGCTCAGAACATAATGCAACAAGTGTGAATTCTTTAAACCAAGCATCACTTACTGTGGTCACACCATTAACAAACAAGTATGACACAAGTGTGCTGTGAAAATTCAAGCAGTGGTGGATGACCCACAGCTAAAGGACTTGTCACAGTTGTGGTCCTTTTTAGGATTTGTCAATTCCTCTAACAGGTTCCTGTCAAACCTTGGTACTGTGCTCCACCCCTTGAACTCATTACTACAGATCAAGAAGAAATGGCAATAGACAAAGCAGTGTCAGGTGACTTTTCGAAAGGCAAAGAAAATGGTGACGTCAGACACTGCACTCACAAATTATGATCCATATCGTCTAGTGAAGTTTGCCTATGACGCTTCACCTTATGATATAGGTGCAGTGATGACACGTTATGAGTGATGGAAGCGAATGCCCCACAGTGCATCATGTTCCCTTACCACTGCAGAGAAAGATTACGTACAGATTTAACAGCAACACACATCAAAGTGTGACGAGAATACACATAAATTAAGATGTTTGCTGGCCTGGGCTAGCATCAGTGGCATCAGCAGTTGGTCTGCCACCTGTCCTCAGGGGAAGGAGAGATAAGGAACAATGAAGCAGCATTTGGAGATGTTAATGAAGGAGCCATCAGTCTGGGTATTGTCAAGAGCGGCTCCCCCTTTGAACCCTGAACTCTTTGAAGTGATGGACCGGCGATCTGGAGATGTGTAATGAAGGGACGGGAGAGAAAGCTGTCTAGAGCAGCTCCCCCTTTGAACCCTGAACTGTTTGAAGTGATGGACAGGCGATACCCCAGCAGGAGGATAAAAAGGGACAGGTTCGCTAAGGCAGGACACACACGACACCCGAGGTAACGAGACCCTGGAAGCGGTGCGCCTCTCACAAGTCGGTGGGAAGTACCGGGCCATAAACGCACAGGGTGGAAAGGTACGATCAGCAGGAACCCGGTGTGTGTCCACCCTCGCTTGGGTGCCGGGTTCACTGCAGAGGATCGACCGCATCTGGAGGAGGGGTCACAGTCGGTGACCTCAGGTGACATCACAAAGGACCCGCCCGAAAGCTGCTTATGAGCAATATCGCCGGTCTGTGAGTGGAAGCCGTTCTGAATGATCAGTCGTTCTCGTTCTCTCTCTCCCTCCCCCCACGTTGTCCATCGCCATGGCAACGATTACTGCGAACTGAACTAAATTGGACTGAACTTTGTGTCACTTTGAAATTGGCCATTTACCCCTAGACAACGATAGAGCTTGATTGATGCTGTTATCTTAATTCTGTGCACATGTGTGTTTATCATTGATGAACTGTTGCATTTATTATCCTTTCGATTACTGTGTTGCTTGTTTCTTTATTAAAACTTTCTTAGTTCTAGTAATCCAGACTCCAACTGAGTGATCCATTTCTGCTGGTTTGGCAACCCAGTTACGGGGTACGTAACAAAAGTTGCTGGTGAACGCAGCAGGCCAGGCAGCATCTCTAGGAAGAGGTGCAGTCGCCGTTTCAGGCCGAGACCCTTCGTCAGGACTAACTGAAGGAAGAGTGAGTAAGCAGTAAGAGTGAGTACTCACTCTTCCTTCAGTTAGTCCTGACGAAGGGTCTCGGCCTGAAACGGCGACTGCACCTCTTCCTAGAGATGCTGCCTGGCCTGCTGTGTTCACCAGCAACTTTGATGTGTGTTGCTTGAATTTCCAGCATCTGCAGAATTCCTGTTGTATACAGATTAATAGAGAGGCTTTGAGTCTGATTTGGGGTGTAAAATATTTCAAGCAATACTTGTATGGGAGAGTTTACCCTCGGTACTGATCATCAACCACTAGTCTCCACTGTCAATGCACAGAGAGGTTTTCCACAACAGCACCAGCACAAAGGCAGAGATGTGCTCTGTTTTTTTGGGGGACACAATTACAAGATTCAATTCTAGAGGACAACTATTCATGGAAATGCTGATGAATTGTCTCGTTTACCCTTGGAAACAAAAATACCTGAAAAATTTACAGAAGAGGACACTCCTCTTGACATATTCTCCCCAATGCAAATTGAATGCCTCCCTATTATGGCAAAGATGATCCAAAGGGAAACCAGAAAAGACCCCACACCGTCTCAGGTCTACAAAGCAATGTTGCTGTAATATGCAGCAGAAATTACCGTTTGCCCATTTTTACTAGCGCCAGGATGAACTTGCCTTTGACGGAGGATGGCATATGTGAGAATTGATAGTTATGGTACCATCCAAGCAAAGACCTAAGTTGTTAGAGGAGCGACATGCTGGTCATCAAGACATGGTTGAAGTGAAAGCATTGGCTCAAAGCTTTTTCTACTGGCCTGGGATAGATCAGGAGATTGAGCAGCTCGCCAAACAGCTGAGACAAATTGAGGGCCCCTCAAACAAGGAGGTTCGATGTTTCATTCTTGGACAAGAAGTCCTTTGAGAAACACACATCAAAGTTGCTGGTGAACGCAGCAGGCCAGGCAGCATCTCTAGGAAGAGGTGCAGTCGACGTTTCAGGCCGAGACCCTTCGTCAGGACTAACTGAAGGAAGAGTGAGTAAGGGATTTGAAAGTTAGAGGGGGAGGGGGAGATCCAAAATGATAGGAGAAGACAGGAGTCCTTTGAGAGACTACTTTGATCAAAAATGAGTACTTGAAAAGATTAACGACAGAACTGGACCACTCTCCTACACAGTGGAGATTGCATCTGATGTCATCTGGAGATGTTACGTCGATCAGTTGAGGAGAGCAGACAATTGTTGGAGAAGAAAGGTGGC
This sequence comes from Mobula birostris, assembly GCF_030028105.1. Lineage (NCBI taxonomy): Eukaryota > Metazoa > Chordata > Chondrichthyes > Myliobatiformes > Myliobatidae > Mobula > Mobula birostris. Next base: position 158,682,623 of record NC_092373.1, read on the forward strand.
CAGAGCTGTCAGAACCACTTCCTGCAGTCCCAGAGTCATGTCCTACAATCACCACAGAGGAGCCCCCAGAACCTGAGATTGTTTCACAGCCACAAGTCTCACCTATCAAGCAGAGTGACACCCCACCCCTGCCTTGTCAGGAAAGACCTTCTTATTCTCCACAAGAGTAAGAAATCTCCATAGCGATTGAATCATTAGGCCTGAATGGGACAATTTAAAATTCACTATATATTGTTGTATTATATAGCGTAATGTGTATATACAGAATACATACACACATATAATGTAAATACACAGACACACACACACACATATATATAGTCCTGACGAAGGGTCTCAGCCTGAAACGTCGACTGCACATCTTCCTAGAGATGCTGCCTGGCCTGCTGCGTTCACCAGCAACTTTGATGTGTGTTGCTTGAATTTCCAGCATCTGCAGAATTCCTGTTGTTTATCTTGGCTCTCATGTTTTTTCTTTTGATCAGTTTTTAAGTACAAAGCGTAACATGTCCTGCCATTCTGTGACATATGAGTTGTCTCAAACTCTTGTTTAAATACTGCTCAGGAATTGTAATGATGGAAACATTGTAACTGTTTCTTTTTATTAGATTGTTAGAATGTGAACCAAATGTAGAGACAGAACCATTAAACAAACAAATCCAGAATTACCTGCCAGTGACATCTACCCTCCCCCCACCCCACTTGGTCTTCTGCAGAGAAAACTTACACCATATTTTTTGGAGGTTTGATGGGTAATTTTCCTTGGTTGAGGTGTTTAAAGTTGGTGTCATTGTCCCTAAGTAAGTCATCATGCATTCACGTCTGATAGGAGAATAAACTGTCTCACCCAGAGGGTAATCAATCTTTGGAATTCTCTTTCCAGGAGGACTGGGGATGGGGAACTCAAGTGTTGTAGATACTTTTTTGGATATTAAAAGATTGAAGAGATGTGGGTTCATGCAAGAATATGATACTGAGGTTAGAGATTAACCATGAAGATATTGAGTGGTAGAGCAGACATGAGCAGTTGGGTGACCTTATCCTATTTCTGTGTCTTATGTTATAATATTTTGCATACTTAGAGCATTGTAGAAGCTTAATGAAATCACTGAAATGACAGAAATGTCAATATTTTAAAACATGATAGTACCACTACCCTACTTAATGAAGTGCAATTAACATTTTAATAATGTACTCAAATAAACTAACTATTCAATCTATTCTCTTGATAGGAATAACAAATTTTATATATAAAGTAATTCCTATTTTATGAAAGTTTGATTCACAAATTTTTGCTGTAAACCCTTTGACTCTGAAAACATGTCTTCAATTATAAAGCTATTTTTTGCTATAATGAAGAACACTCCACTCTTTGCACATTGCAATACACTGCATTAGAACATAGAACATAGAAATCTACAGCACGTTACAGGCCCTTCGGCCCACAATGTTGTACTACTCTAGAAACTGCCTAGAATTTCCCTAGCACATTGCCTGATATTTTTTCTTAGCTCCATGTACAAATAGGGTCTTTTTAAAAGACCCTATTGTATCTGCTTCCACCACTGCCACCGGCAGTGCATTCTATGCACCCACCACTCTCTATGAAAAGCTTACCCTGACATCCATTCTATGCCTATTTTCAAGCACCATAAAACTATACACCTTTGTGTTGGCCATTTCAGCCCTGGCAAAAAGCCTCTGCCATTCCACACAATCAATGCCCCTCATCATCTTATACACCTCTATCAGGTCACCTCTCATCCTCCGTTGCTCCAAGGAGAAAAGGCCAAGTACACTCAACCTATTTTCATAAGGGACGCCCTCCAATCCAGGCAACATCCTTGTAAGTCTACTCTGCACTGTCTCTCTAGTATCCACATCCTTCCTGTAGTGAGGTGACCAGAACTGAGCACAGTACTCCAAGTGGGGTCTTATTAAGGACTTATATAGCTGTAACATTACTACCTCACGGCTCTTGAACTCAATCCCATGGTTGATGAATGCCAACACACCATACACCTTCTTAACAACACTGTCAACCTGTGCAGCAGCTTTGACTATCCTATGAACATGGACCCCAAGATCTCTCTGATTCTCCACACTGCCAAGAGTCTTACCATTAATATTATATTCTGTCTTTAATTTGAACCACTAAACACTTAACTGGGATGAAGTCCATCTGCCACTTCTCAGCCCAGTTCTGCATCCTATTGATGTCTCACTGTAACCTCTGACAGCCCAACACACTATTCACAACACCCCCAACCTTTGTGTCATCAGCAAACTTACTAACCCATCCTTCTACTTCTTCATCCAGGTCACTTATAAACATCACAAAGAGGAGGGGTCCCTGAACAGATCCCTGCAAAACACCATTGGTCACTGACCTCCATGCAGAATACGAACCATTTAAAATCACCCTTTGTCTTCTGTGGACAAGCCAGTTCTGGATCCACAAAACAAGTTCTCCTTAGATCCCATGTCTCCTTACTTTCTGAAGGAGCCTTGCATGGGGAACCTTATCAAATGCCTTACTGAAATCCATATACACTACATCCACTGCTCTACCTTTATCAATCTGTCTTGTTCCATCCTCAAAGAATTTAATCAAGCTTGTAAGGCATGACCTGCCCTTGACAAAGCCATACTGATTATCCCTAATCAGATTAAGTCTCTCCAAGTGTTGATAAATCCTGCTTCTCAGAATCTTCTCCAACAACTTGCCCACCACTGAAGTCAGACTCACTGGGTTATCTCTATTTCCTCTCTTGAACAAGGGAACAACATTTGTAACCCTCCAATCCTCCAGTACTTCCCCCATCCCTACTGAAGACGCAAAGATCATCGCAAGAGGCTCAGCAATCTTTTCCCTCACTTCCCACAGTAGCCTGGGGTATATCACATCTGGTCCCAGTGACTTATCTAACTTAATTCTTTTCAAAGCTCCAGTACATCCTCTTTCTTAATGTCTATATGCTCAAGCATTTCAGTCCACTGTAAGTCATCCCCACAATTGCCAAAGTCTTTTTCCCTGGTGAATACTGAAGCAAAGTATTCATTAAGTAACTCCACTACCTCCTCCAACTCCATGCACACGTTTCCACTATCGCACCTGATTGGTCTTATTCTCAGACAGCTCATCCTCTTTCTCTTCACATACTTGTAGAATGCCTTGGGGTTTTCCTTAATATTACTCACCAAGGCCTTCTCATGGCAACCTCATAATTTTCTAGAGCTCTGGTACCTAGTTTCTTGAACCTTTATTAAGCTTTTCTTTTCTTCTTAACTAGATTTTTTACATCCTTTGTACACCATGGTTCCCTAAACCTACCATCCTTTCCCTGCCTCAATGGAACATACCTATGCAGAACTCCACGCCGATGTTCCCTGAGCATTTGCCACATTTCTGCTGTGCATTTCCCTGAGAACATCTGTTCACAATTTCTTGCCTAATAGCATCATGTTTCCCCTTACCCCAATTAAATGTTTTCTCAAGTTGTCTGCTCCTATCCCTCTGCAGCACTATGGTGAAGTAGATAGAATTGTGGTCACTACCTCTAAAATGATCTCACACCGAGAGATCTGACACCTGGCCAGGTTCATTTCCCAATACCAGATCAAGTACAGTCTCTCCTCTAGTTGTCTTATTTATATATCGCATCAGGAAACCTTCCTGAACACACCTAACAAACTCCACCCCACCTAAACCCCTTGTGTTAAAGAGATGCCAATCAAAATTAGGGAAGTTAAAATCTCCCATCACAGTAACCCTATTATTATTGCACCTTTCCAGAATCTGCCTCCCTGTCTGTTCCTCGATATCTCTGTTACTATTGGGGGGTCTATAAAAAAACACCCAGTAGAGTTATTGCCCCTTTTGTGTTTCTGACTTCCACCCACACTGTCTCAGTAGACCATCCCTCCATGATTTCTTCCTTTTCTGCAGCTATGACACTATCCCTAATTAGCAATGCCACACCCCCACCTCTTTTGCCTCCCTACCTGTCCTTTTTGAAACATCTAAAGCCTGGCATACTCAGCAGCCACTCCTGCCCCTGAGGCATCCAAGTCTCTGTATGGCCACAATGTCACAGTTCCACGTATTGATCCACGCTCTAAGTTCATCCACCTTGTTTATGATATTCTTTGCATTAAAATAGACACATCTCAAGCCATCAGTCTGGGTGCACCTTTGCTCTAACATCTGCCTATCCTTCCTCACAAACTCCTTACAAGCTGTCTCTACTTGTGCTCCAACCTCCCCATCCTCTGCCTCTTCACTTCGGTTCCCACCCCCCTACAAATCTAGTTTAAGTCCTCCCCAATAGCATTAGCAAATCTCCCCACCAGGATATTAGTCCCCCTTGGATTCAAGTGCAACCCATCTTTTCTGTATAGTTCACACCTGCCCCAGAAGAGGTCCCAATGATCCAAAATTCTGAATCACTGCCCCATGCTCCAATCCTTCAGCCACTTATTTATCCTCTGTCTCATTCTATTTCTATTTTCAATGTCATGTGGCACAGGCAGCAATCCGGAGATTACTACCTTTGTGGTCCTGCTTCTCAGCTTCCTTCCTAACTCCCTGTATTCTGCTTTCAGGACCTCCACCCTTTTTCTACCTATGCCATTGGTACCAATATGTACCGTGACCTCTGGCTGCTCACCCTCCCATTTCAGGATATTCTGGACATGCTCAGAAACATCATGAACCCTGGCACCTGGGAGGCAAACTACCATTCTTTTTTCTTTTTCACACCCACAGAATCGCCTATCTGTCCCCCTAACTATAGAGTCCCCTTATTACCACTGCCATCCACTTCCGTTCCCTACCCTTCTGAGCTACAGCTTCTATCTTAAAGTTGTGTATGTCATTCTTTACTCTACTATCCGTAAAATGTTTAATCAGTTAAAATTGAATTAAATCTCTGGTTTGCTGTTGATAAGAGTTGATCAATGCGATGGGTAGTTCAGCTTGTTTGATGAAACCCTGTGGAATGGCTTTCTGATACTCACCAGAGCCTGGATAGGCCAGTTCATTTCTGACAAACACTTAATCCCAGCCAACAGATTTCTTTGAGCCCTTGCTTGTGGGAGAGGGTGCCTGAAGTTTAAAAAGAGCTTGTGGCCTTTCGGGAATTTTTGGCAGACTGTAATCATAACAACCTATTAGGCATTAGACCAATAAAAAGAAGCGAGGTGTAAGCAGAGTGCCCATTGTGTGAGTGGCCAGCGTTTGAGTGGTCCAACTTTGGTTCAAGGGTCTTGGGCAAGAGGGGATGAAGGCTCTAAGTAAGTTCTAGTAAGTTTTTTTTTACTCTTTCTTTGTCTATTAGTACATAGGTAGTGTGGTGAGAATGGGTTCTTCGTGTAAAATGCGGGAACGCTGGGTGACCTCCACTCTCCTGATAACTTCATCTGTATGAAGAGCATCAGGCTACAGTTCCTTAGAGAACTTGTTTGGGAAATGGACCTGCAGCTGGATGACCTTCAGTTCACACTGGAAAATAAAGAGGTGAAAGATGGGAGCTAAAGGGCATCAGCCTAAGTTGCAGGGGCCAGGTAGCTGGGTGACTGTCAGAAAAAGGAAAGGGAATAGGCAGCCAGTGAATAGTACCACTGTGGCCACTCCCCTCAATAATAAGAATTAGATACTGTTGGGAGGGCTGAGACCTACCGGGGGAAACTGACTGGGTCTCCGGCACTGTGTCTGCAAGGGGAGGAGAAGAGGAGAGTAGTAGTGATAAGGGATTCCAGAGTTAGAGAAGCAGGTTCTATGGATGTGAAAGAGACACATAGATGGCATGTTGCCTCCCAGTGTTACTACACACACCCATTCACGCCAGTTTCCAAGGTTTAGATACTCTAACTCCCCGGAGTATGGATAGCTGGTGCAGCCCCTTTTAAAGGTTAAGGACAGTCCCGCTAAATTGGCAATCATGTTTTGGGCACCAAGGATTAAGCACTTAAGGGGCAACTGAACTGAGGTTTGGTGCTCAATTGTAAGCCTACTCATGATTTTGTCTAGTGTTGGTTTTGTGCTCAGATTCTCGAACCAGTTTAAAAACGTGTCTCAATTCTAGCCTCGGATACTCCAGCATCTGGATCCAAGCCATTCTCGCCCAGGACTTTCATCACAGTACGGATGACCCACAGTATGGACCCAGTGGGGTATCAGGGCCTTTCGTCCGCTGTGACCAGCCACAGCAAAGATACTTCCCGACAGAACCTGGAGGTACACGACCTCCAGGTAGCCATTGGTCAATTTTTGCAAGGAGGAGGTCGGAGTCGCTTGAAAGAACCAGTCGTCCTGCTCCAGAGCCAGTACGTCTTTCAGCCCTGGAGAGGTTCCATGGTGACCTGGGTTCTTGCTGCAGCTTCCTCGTCTAGTGCTCATTAGTGTTTGAGCTCCAACCATCCAGGTTCCCTTTGGAGTGCAGAAAGGTGACTTTCATTATCACTTTTCTGACCGAGAAAGCCCTGACTTGGGCTACCGCACATTGGGAACGGAGGTCGGAGATTTGCTCGGCCGCCATGAGGGAGGTGTTTCATCACTCCGCTGAGCTAGCCAAGCCTCAGAGCACTGATGAAGGTCTGATGGGGAGTGGGGGGAACAATCAGTGGCTGACTAAGCAATCGAATTTTGGACATTGCCCTAGGAAAGTGGTTGGAATGAGGAGACCTTGGCCACGCTATACTGCCACGGATTCTGAGACAAACTGAGAAACGCCGTCGCCTTGGGAGAGCCAGCAGAGAACTTCTCATCGACCAGTCTATCAGTCTCAATAATCATGTGGCGGAGTGTAAGTGAGACTACATCTCTAGGGCTAGTCTGAGCCTGGACTCATGGCATCGTTGTTCCACTCCCCAAACTCAGACAACGACCAGCCCGTCACCTGTTCAAGGTCCAGTCGAACCCATGCAGGTTGATTGCACTGGACTCTCTGCTGATGAGAGGTCCCAGTGCTGGAGTCAAGGTTCCAGCTTTTCCTGCAGGCCACCTGGGGAACTGTAAGATGGGTGTGTCAGGGATGGCAGCAGCCACTCTGCCCTAACCCACGGATTCTGGTTTCGTGCTGAAGGTGGACTTTACCTGGGGTAAGAGCTTGAGGGAGGTGAAGGCTTTTGTGGGCTCTGGGACTGCGGGTAATCTTCTGGGTAAAGGAGTCGCCTGTGGGCTCAGCATACTGTTGTAAGAGTTGAGTTAGTCTTTGCACGCCACTGTCTTGGACAGTCGCCCGCTAGGCTCTGGCCGGATCCAGCAACAGACCACGGTTTTGCAGATAGGGGATCATGTGGAAGACATTAGTTTCTCCACTCATACCCCAGATCCTCGGGCAGCTTTGGCTGCCTCAGCCAAACCCATCTGTGGACTGGAGGGAGGGGAGAATTACAGTTTGGTCCAGACATTGTCAGAAGGTTTTGTTTGGCTTGTTGTTCCGACCTCAGACTCCCATGCCCAGCAGCTAACGAGGGACAGACCTCTGCTCAGAGTAACCTGGAGCCTTCAGGAGACCCAGTCCTACCTACAAGGGAAGATGCCAGCTCCAGCCAATAGGTCTGTGCAAGTTCTAACACTCTGCAGTCAGAAGTGTGCTAGAATGAGATTGCTAGTTCAGGAGCAAACCAAGGGGGTGACCAAGCAGTATGGAACTCTAGCAGTTAGGCCTAAGGGCTCCAGTTGCCAGGTCCCTTCTAAGGGGAAGGCTCCAAAACGGAGATCCTTGGAAACTAGGCCCAGGAGCACAAAGACCATTTGTCACACCTCGCTGTCGATGTCTGAGGAGAAGGATGAGGATTTGGACTGTGATTTGGCTTCTGTTTTCACTAAAGACTCTTGTGGACCTATGGGGCGATTCTAGGGTCTGCCGAAGCACCCCCTACTACCGACGGAGTCTCTGAAGTCATCCTCGGAGGAAGGTTCAGGGGTAATTGCAGCATTCGTGCCAGTAGAAATCCCTTCCATCTACAAGGATTTGGAAGAGGTCTTCATTAATGGAAAGGCCTCGATTCTTCCACCACACCAACCCTATGACTATCAATAGATCTACTGCTTGTTGCCCTCCACGGGGACAATTATACGCACTCACAGGCCAGGAGAGAAGCACTACGGTGGAGTATATTAAAGAGGCTCTTGCGCTGGGATTTATTTGGTCCTCCACCTCTCGAGCCGGTGCTGGCTTCTCTGTACAGAAAGAGGACAGGAGTCTGCGGCCTTGCATTGATTATAGAGAGCTGAATCGTATAATGGTTAAGAATACCCTCTTCCACTCATGAACACTGTTTTCGAGATTCTCCAAGGGGCAAGAATATTCTGAAAGCTGGACTTACGTAGTGCTTACAACCTGGTTCACATAAAGGAGGGTGACGAGTGGAAGATGGCATCCAACACATCAACAGGGCACTATTTGGTCATGCCCTTCAGCCTTGTGAATGCTCCAGCAGTTTTCCAGGCCCTTATAAATTACATGCTCCGGGATGCTGTCCATTTGTATGCCTTCGTCTATTTGGAAGACATCCTAATTTTCTTGAAGTCCATGGAGGAGCACGTCGCTCACGTCAGAAATATCCTAAAGAGGTTTCTTGATCATGAACTTTACATCAAGCTGGAGAAGTCTGAATTTCAAGTAACCACCATTTCATTTTTGGGCTTCGTCATCTTTAATGGCAATCTCAAGATGGACTCTCGTAAGACACAGGCAGTCGGAGATTGGCCACAGACATCCCATGTGAAGCAAGTTAAATGATTTCTGGGATTTGCCTACTTTTATCAAAAGTTTATCAGATACTTCAGCTCAATGGTGGCTCCATTGATGGCACTAACCAAGAGATGCTCGGGTCATTTTGTTTGGACTACTGAGGCAGAGGCTGCTTTCGCAGAGCTCAAACAACGGGTCATGACAGCTCCCATTTTGTCGCATCTAATCTGGACCTTCCCTTCAACATGGAGGTGGACATCTCAAATGTCGGAGTAGGTGAAGTGTCAACAGACACCTTCGGTCAACAGACACCTTCGGACAATAAACTGCACCCACGTGCATTCTTTTCCAGGTGGCTATCTCTGGCAGACGTGAACTGCAACATTGGAAATAGAGAGCTGCTCGCAGTCAAGTTGGCTTTGGAGGAATGGCATCATTGGCTCAAGGGGGCCAAGAATCCTTTTGTCATATGGGCGGACCGCAAGAACCTGGCTTATATTCAGGAGGCCAAGCGACTGAATTCCAGGCTGGTCAGGTGGTCTCTTTTCTTTAACCGTTTTAATTTCATCCTGACCTATTGACCGGGATCTAAGAACCAGAAACCAGATACCTAGTCCCATCAGTTTGATGAACCCGAATGAGAAAACCAGCCTACCACCATTTTGCCCTGAGCCAAGGTGATAGCATCAATTTGTTTGGGGATTGACACCCTTGTTTGCAAGGCCCAGGCACAAGTGGAGAATCCTCAGAACAGCCCTCCTAGGCTGTTCGTTCCTAGTCCTGTCTGGTCGTGGGGTCTTCAATGGGGACATGCATTAAGAGTGACATCTCACCCAGTGATTGCCAGGACCCTTGAGTTTATTAAGAGGTGATATTGGTGGCCTGGAATTGTGAGGTAGCTCCATCAGTACATACAGGCATGCGAGGTGTGCGCCCAGAACAAGCAGCCCCCCGTGCCCAACTGCAAGGTCTCCTTCACCCTCTGCCTGTTCCAGAAAGACCATTATCTCCCATCTCCGTGGACTTTGTCACGGGTCTTACTCCTCCTAAGGGGAAGACCATTATCAGGGTAATTGTGGATCCTTTTTTGAAGGCCTGCAAATTCATTGCCTTGAAACATCTGTAGCAGAGATGGCTGAGATTGCCCTGCAGCAGGCCTTCAGGTAGATACTGTGTCAGATCACGGTCTGCAATTCGTATCATGTTTCTGGAGAGCGTTTTGCACACTGATTGGGGTGACAGCGAGTCTTTCCTGTGGGTTTCACACGCAGTCCACGGCCAGATGGAGTGGGTGAACCAAGATATGGAATGTACTCGAAGGTGCCTGGCCTCTGAAAGACTGAACGAGTGGAGTGACCATTTGATCTGACCACTTTACAGCATTCGGCACGTGGGCAGTCTCGTTTCGAATGTGAATTTGGATATTCTTCGCCACTCTTCCTTGAGCAAGAGGCAGAGATTGGAATTCCTGCAGCTGAAGGTCTCATCTGACACTGCAAGAGAGACGTTCTAGAGCAAGGGAGGTTTTATCAGCTTCTTCCCAGAAGGCTGAACTAAAAGCTAACCGCAAGAGAGGACAGTGGCCAGTTTTGTAGCCTGGACAATAGGTCTGGCTGTTGACTCAGGTTTTGCCTCTTTGAGGCGAACAAATTCATTGGACCCTTCAGGATTCTGTGTAAACCTGGTGGACTGCACCTTGCGGTTCCCCAAGACATTCAAGACGAATCCCACTTTCCATGTTTGCAAGTTAAAGCCTGTGAACACCAACCCATTAGCCCTACTGCCATCAGAATGAAATCAAATCCTCAGAAACAGGTGATTTGGGATTTGAAGATGTAGAATCCTTGTGGGTAGAGTTAAGAAACTGTAAGGGTAAAAAGACTCTAATAGTGGTCACTGCATATACAGACCTCTTAACAGTAACCAAGATGCAGGGTACAAATTACAATGCGAGATAAAAGAAGGCATGTAAAAGGGGCATTATTACAATAGTCATGGGGGATTTTAAAATGCAGGTATATTGGTGATGTAGGTTGGTGCTGGATCCCAAGAGATGGAGTTTGTAGAATGATACGAGACAGCTTTTTAGAGCAGCTTGTAGTTGAGCCCACTAGGAAAAAGGCAATTCTGATTGGGTGTTGTGTAATGAATCAGATTTGATTAAGGAGCTGAACAAGCCCTTAGGAGACAGTGATCTCAATGTGATTGAATTCACCGTACAGTTTAAGTAGGAGAAGCAAAACTCAGATATATCAGTATTATAGTGAAGTAAAGGGAATTACATGAGAGAGGAGCTGGCCAAGTTGATTGGAAGGGGACACTAACAGGGATGATGGTAGAACAGCAATGGGTCAAGTTTTTGGGAGCAATTTGGAAGGCAAAAGGGTAGATTCATCCAAAGAAGCAGTATTCTAAAGGGAGGATGACACAACCTTGGCTGACAAGGGAAGTAAGACAGCATAAAAGCAAAAGAGAGGACAGCATAATGTTGCAAAATTAGTGGGATTCTAGACAATTTGGAACCTTTTCAAAACAAACAGAAGACAACTAATAAAACCATAAAAAGAAAAAAGTTGAAATATGAAGGTAAGGTGGCCAATAATAAAAGAGAGGACACGAAAATTTTTCTCAGATTATATAAAGGGTAAAAGAGAGGCAAGATGATCTGAAGATAGGTGGAGGGGCAGGTAGATTAAGGAAGAGGGAGTCTGCAGATGAATTTAGACAGATTAGGAGAATGGGCAAAGGAGTAGCAGATGGAACACAACGTAAGGAAGTGTATGGTCATGCAATTTGGTAAAAGAAATTTTCTAAGCAGGGAGAAAATTAAAAAATCAGAGGTGCAAAGGGAACTGGGAGTCCACGTGCAGGATTCCCTGAAGGTTAACTTGCAAGTTGAGTCAGTCGCAAATTTAAAGTTAGCATTCATTTGAAGAGGACTAGAATATAAAAGCAAGAGTGTAATGCTGAGATATTATAAGGTATTGGTCCAACAACACTTGCACTATTGTGAGCAGTTTTGGGCCCCTTATATAAGAAAAGATGCGCTAGCATTGGAGAGGGTCCAGATGAGGTTCGCGAGAATGATTCTGGGAATGAAAGGGTTAATGTATGAGGAGCATTTAAGGGCTCTGGGCCTGAACTCACTGGAGTTTAAAATAATGAGGAGGGGGTGGAACCTCATTGAAACCTATCAAATATTGAAAGGCTGAGGTAGGGTGGATGTGGAGAGGATATTTCCCATCATGAGGGAGTCTAGAATCAGCTGCCACAGCCTCAGAATAGAGGGACGTCCATTTAGAATAGAAATTAGAGCAAATTTCTTTAGCCAGAGGTTGGTGAATCTGTGGAATTCATTACCACTGACAGCTATGGAGGCCAAGTCATTGGGTATATTTAGAGTGGAGCTTGATGGGTTCTTAATGAGTCAGGGTGTCAAAGGTTAATGTGAGCAGACAGGAGGATGGTGTTGAGACAGATAATGAATCAGCCATTATAGAATGGTGGAGCAGTCTCGATGGGCCAAATGGCCTAATTCTGCTCCTATGTGTTATGGTCTGATGGTCTTTTGGAATAGTGGTGCATGCTGCCACTTCTCTGGTTGCAAAATCCAGGTCGCTACAAATGGATTTAAATGTAAAGTAACTTGTTTTGTATTTGTTGATGATGGAGTCATGTTCGAATATTCTATCTGATCTTTGGGCATGGATCAGATGAAAATTTCCTGTGCAATAGATTATTGAAAAGGACAAATTACTTCCTGCAATTTCCTTTTCCGTAATTTACAATATAATCTTTGCTCTTTAACTTTTAGCATTGTGTTTATTCATTTTGTAATTTGCTTTATCTTAAAGTCAGGAGTGTTTCCACTGTTCATGTTGAAGAAAATCTTGTCCAGATGTTCACTAAGAAGAACAAAAGAAGCTTACTACTTAGAACATAAAAATAATCTTACTTTCAGCATTCTGTAGATAAATACACAGTCCAAATATGCAATGAGCAGTTGAGCCTATACCTTCACAAAATTTAAATGCTAAATGCTACTAGAATAGGCACATAGATAGAAAGGTTCAGAGGGATATGGGCCAAACACAGGCAAATAGGACTGGCTCACCTGGGGCTGGCTGGTGGCGCAATGATATCGGCGCCAGACCCAGGTTGGAAACTAGTCGGGTCTGCCCTCGAGTACGCTTTCCATCTGTGCCGGGTTGAGTGTCAAGGTCGCAACTCGACCTCGTACAATAAAGGGAAAATACTGCGAAAAATGTCTGTGTGAGGAGTGGTGCGCCACACAGTCTCTCTCTCGCTCCGCGCCTTGTAAAAGCCATGAAAAAGACATCATCACAGACGCACGCAGGGACATGTAGATGCACACGCACAGACTCACACGCACGTGGGCACACACACAAAAGAAAGGACTGGCTCACCTGGGCATCTTGGACCAGTTAGGTCAAAGGGCTCATTTCCCTGCTGCAAAAATCTTTGGCTCTGTACCTTGCTCTCTGATTTTTTTCCAGGAAGAGAACCTCCGTGAACTGGCATCTTGCCTTGTAGGTGCTGAGAATGGGAAAGCATCATTGGAGAACCAAGTGTCAGATCTACACACTCAGCTATTCCAAACTAAATGTGAGAGCTATGGTCTGAAGAAACAATGCCTGGAGTCAGAACTGCAATTAACCGCAAATCGAAATGTAAGAATATCTGGATGTCATTTATTCTACCTAACTGGTTAGAACTATTCTAGATTACCAAAGAATGAACATTGAAGCTATGTAACACAGTACTAAAGAGTGGAAAAATGATTTAAAACCTATTTTAGATTTCAGCCTATCTCTTCTAGATACAATGAATGGTTCAGCCTTCTCCAGTGACTTTCCTGCAATAAAGAAAGGCATGTGTTAGTGTCAGTCTTGTGAAGTGTTTAGAGAATTCGCCTGTGGTACAGAAATTGTGCAGAACATGAGAAATGCAGCTGGAAATCAGAGAATATTTCCTCTATAACTAACTGGATACTGAGTCATAACTGAGGCCAACAGATTGTTGTAGGGCAAGTACACAGCAAATGGTGGGTAAATAGAGACAAGATGGATCTCTAATTGAATGGAAATATGTACTCAGCATACAAAGTGACCTGCCCTTCTTTCAATGTTTCATGGTGTATCTTGCCTGTTATGATGAGGTCATTGAACTTCATTGGTGCACAGGCAAATGAGTTAGTAATTAGTGCTGCTTCCATTCATGAGGTTTGAATGATGTTACTGAATCATTTACTGACACGCAGGCACATGAGTCGGTTCTGCTTTGTTCAATTTAGTCTGATATGAATCATCTTGATAGGACTGAGAGTAATCCAGTTATTTATCGTTGCATTGTTTTCAGTATATGGATGAGGATGTTTTTTGATAACTTCTGCATTCCTCACTTCAGTCTTTCTTCCTCAGTATAAAACCTTCTGGAACATTGTTTATCATATTCTGAATCACAAAGGCTTGTGTAATATAGAAGTGATTTATGTTATGCAGCATGATGCACAAGGCAAGTTAATGCAAGTGTAGTTATATGCTCTTACTGTTTGCAAACTGGTGAGTTAGGAGCTTGTTGAACTTTGAATTGGATTGGCAGTCATGAAAGTGAGCTTCCATCCTGATTAAGTGATGAGATTAACCTAAAAATTCGAACAGATGTAAACTGGATTACTAATTTGCCACTGTGATTTTGATGATCACATCATGTCAAAATCTACCTGAATCTCAATTCCATTTTTGCAGGCGGCTTCTGCAAATGTACATTATACAATTGACTCCTGTTTTATCCCCTAGTTAAGTTGTCAATACTTCTGACAATGCCTAGACAAAGCAATGATTAAAATCAGCCAAATTTCAAATCTCCTTTTTGATGGAAAGCCAATGGGTATTATAGCAGTACCAGATAATATCTCTTCACGGTATCTACAATGCATAGTAACCATGGTGAGATGGTGTCACATTAGTTGATGTTGTTTTCAGAAACATGTGAAGACGTGCTTTTATTTCCTATACCACAGATAAATGAAAGCCTTCTGTGGGAGATAACAAGACTGAAACAAAGTTTGCAGGCTTTGGAACAACAAATTGTAAACTTGCAGAGTGAAAAGACAACTTTATCCTCTCAGCTGAAGACACTAGAATCTGAACAGCAGCAGATATCTAATGAGAAAGAGCTGTTAGTGGAAACACTGAAAGGAATGAAGTGTCACAGATGCAGTGATTCCTTGTTACTGAATCAATTTGACGGCAGGTAATTTTGTTTCATTTTTTGTTTCATGAATGGTAACAAGATTCAGCATTATAATTAAAGGAAGGAAAGGGGATGACAGAAGTTATTTTCCACAGACTTATGTACTTGAAACAAAGCAATAACTTAAACAAATGGCTTATAAAACAGGGAGCACCATTTAAAAGGAATTAGGAAAGTGTTTGAATGGAAAAATATAAAAGGCTGTATTTAAAGGGGACACCATAGCAGTTAGCATGTTGCTATAACAGCTCATGGCATCAGAGTTCAGCTTTGGCATCCTCTGTGAGAAAGTTTGTATGGGCTTCTTTTGGGTGCTCTGGTTTCCTCCCACAATCCAAAGACATACTGGTTAGTAGGTTAATTGGTTATTGTGAATTGTCCTGTGATTAGGCTAGGGTTGAATAGGCTGGTTGCTGTGCAATGTCGCTTGTTGGGCCTGAAGGACTTGTTCCACAATGTATTTCCATAAAATAAAAAAATATAGGTGACATAGGATTCAAGTAGATAGCATTATTTGTAAACTAGCTCAGATATAATAGGACTCAAATTCACCAACAGTGTTCCTATTTCTAACAGTCTCAATTTTACCTCTTAAACTTGAGGTAAATTTACCTCAATTTACATTTAAATTTACCTCGATTTCTGAGGTCGACGCTGGAGGCCTCACTTCCGGCTGCTGCGGATGTCCACCAATGGAGCGTCCCGCTCCCTCCGGATGAACCGGACCTGGTGGCATCGAGATTCAGCGTCACCGAGGAGGATGTTAGAAGGGCCTTCCTGAAGATGAATCCAAGGAAGGCGATGGGCCCAGATTGCGTCCCGGGACAGGTTCTCTGGGCCTGTTCAAGCGAGGTAACTGGAGCGTTTGCTGACATCTTCAACTGCTCCTTGCTTGAGTCTAAGATTCCCTCGTGTTTTAAGAAGGCAACGATAATCCCAGTGCCAAAGAAGAGCAAGGTGGCATGCCTGAATGACTATCGACCTGTGGCTATGACATCAATTGCTATGAAGTGCTTCGAGCGATTGTTCATGGCACACATCAACCACAGCATACCGGTCAACCTCCACGCTTTGCAATTCGCCAATCAGAACAGCAGGTCAATGGCAGATGCCATCTCTCTGGTCCTACATTTCTCCTTAGAACACCTGGAGAATAAAGACACATACATAAGGCTCCTTTTCATTGACTACAGCTCTGCCTTTAATACCATCATTCCAAATAAACTGATTCCTAAGCTCCAGAACTTGGGCCTTAGCACTCAGATCTGCAGCTGGATCTTCAACTTCCTCACAGACAGGACCTAGACTGTAAAAATAGGGGACAAACTCTCCTCTATAATCACTCTGAGCACCAGTGCCCCACAAGGCTGTGTACTCAGACCCCTGCTGTACTCACTGTACACCCATGCTTGTGTAGCCAAGTTTCTATCGAACTCAATATATAAGTTTGCTGATGACACAACAATTGTAGGCCGTATCTCGGGTAACGATGAGTTTGAGAACAGAGAGGAAATTAAGAACCTGGTGGCATGGTGCGAAGACAATAACCTATCCCTCAACGTCAGCAAGATGAAGAAATTGGTTGTTGACTTCAGAAGGATTAGCAGACTGCACGACCCAATTTACATCAGTGGTGCACAAGTGGAACAGGTCAAAAGCTTTAAGTTCCTCGGGGTCAATATCACAAATGAACTGACTTGGTCCAACCAAGCAGAGTCCACTGCCAAGAAGACCCACCAGCACCTTTAATTCCTGAGAAAACTAAAGAAATTTAGCCTGTTCCCTAAAACCCTCACTAATTTTTATAGATGCACTGTAGAAAGCATTCTTCTAGGGTGCATCACAACCTGGTATGGAAGTTGTCCTGTCCAAGACAGGAAGAAGCTGCAGAAGATCGTGAACATGGCGCAGCACATCACACAAACCAATCACTTGGACTCACTTTACACCGCACGCTGTCGGAGCAGTGCTGCCAGGATAGTCAAGGACACGACCCACCCAGCCAACACAATTTTCGTCCCTCTTCCCTCCGGGAGAAGGCTCAGGAACTTGAAGACTCGTATGGTCAGATTTGGGAGCAGCTTCTTTCCAACTGTGATAAGACTGCTGAATGGATCCTGACATGGATCTGGGCCATACCCTCCAAATATCCGGGGGGGTTTTTGCACCACCTTACTTTCCATTTTTCTATTTTCTATTTATGATTTATAATTAAATTTTTAATATTTACTATCGATTTGTAATCCAGGGAGCGGGAAGCGCAGAATCAAATATCGCTGTGATGATTGTACATTCTAGTATCAATTGTTTGGTGACAATAAAGTATAAAGTATAAAATTTAAATTGTTTTGACAACACCAGGTTCAGGAACAGTTATTACCCTTCGACCATCGGGCTTCTGAACCAATGTGGATAACTTCACTTACCTCAACACTGAACAGATCATTCTACACAACCTATGCACTCACTTTCAAGGACTCCAGAACTCATGTTCTCAGTATTATTTCTTTGTTTATTCATTTTTTTTTGTATTTTCAGTTTGCCTTTTGCAAATTGGTTGCTTGTCAGTCTTTGAGTGTAGTTTTTCACTGATTATTTTACTACTTCGTTTTACTGTGAATGTCTGCCAGAAAATTAATCTCAGGGTAATATATGGTGATATATATGTACTTTGATAATAAAGTTAATTTGAATTTTGAATTTTGAGCTGATTACCATGCTGTCAATCAACAAAATTAAAATTTACCACTGAAGGAAGGTAAAGATTCATTGTTAATTTGTTAATCTTCCATTACAATACATTTTGCTATTTTCTCATGCCTGACTTCCACAAGTTAATGACTTTGAAGAAAGGAGTAAACAAGATTGCCATAAGCAATCTCTAAATGCCAGGTGATATTCCTCTGTAGTGTATGGATCTGCAGAACACTATTAGTACTGGTGATTATTGATATAACCACCTTGCTATATTTGAAACAAAAAAAAAGAAATGAGGGGATTTACCTGACGTCAACTACTTTCCAAGAGGATATTTTTGCACAGTAATTTATAGCTTAAGAGTAGAATAAAATGGCAGGAGCCATTACTTCCTGATGGGATTTTGCCAGGATAGGAGCTGAAGTAGCTCATACACTCCATCCATGGACAGAAGCACAAATTCCACAGGTGGGTAATGAAGCTAAGTTTTGAAAGTGGACTATGAAGTGCAGCCACTACTACATGGTATATTCATGCTCCGCATAGGTTGACAGCAGATGTAATCTCACTTGATCTTGGATCACCTGGACAATAGTAATACCTACATCAGGCTGCTGTTTCTTGATTAGAGCTCAGCCTTCAACACAATCATATCCTCAGTTCTAATCGACAAGCTCCAAAACCTGGGCCTCAGCACCTCCATCTGCAACTGGATCCTTGACTTACTCACCAGGAGACCACAGTCTGTACGAATCAAAAATAACATATCCTTCTTGCTGACAATCACACTGGCACACCTCAAGAATGTGTGCTTAGCCCAGTGCTCTACTCTGTCTACAGCTATGACTGTGTGGTTAGGCACAGCTCAAACTCCATCTATAAATTTGCCAACAACACAACTACTGTTGGCAAAATTTTAGATGGTGATGAGGAGGCATACAGGAGTGAGGTAGATCAGCTGGTTGAGTGGTGTTGCAACAACCTTGCACTCAATGTCAGTAAGACCAAGGAATTAATTGTGGACTTCAGGAAGGGAAAGGCAAGAGAATACACACCAGTCGTCAGGAAGAGATCAGCAGGGAAAGAGTAAGCAATTTCAAGTTGCAGGCTATCAACATCTCTGAAGATCTATCCTGCACCCAGTATGTTGATGCAATTACAAAGAAGGCATGACAGTGGCTATACTTCATTGGGAGTTTGGGGAAAATTGGCATTTCACCAAAGACACTCACAAATTTCTACAGGTATACCATGGAGAGTTTGCACCCATCTCATTGCTACCATTCAAGAAGGAGGTGCAGGAGCTTGAAACCACACACACTCGACATCTCGAGAACAGCTTCTTCTCCTCCACCATCAGATTTCTGAATGAACAATGAATCCATGAACTCTTATACCAGTGATATTAAAATTGATTCTGATTCTAATTCTGATTCACATTAACTAGGGATGAATCTCCAGGCACAGTGGTATCTTGCGTTTCTCTGA
This sequence comes from Mobula birostris, assembly GCF_030028105.1. NCBI lineage: Eukaryota > Metazoa > Chordata > Chondrichthyes > Myliobatiformes > Myliobatidae > Mobula > Mobula birostris. The sequence goes on from NC_092373.1 coordinate 158,701,786, forward strand.
TTAAAAGAAGAAATCTCCAGCCATTTTGCAATGCAGAAAAACATACTTAAAGTAAAGTTGGTATTAGTTGTCACAATGTACAATAATTTGATTCAAGATCTTGAATCTTAAATTCTGCCAAAGTGGAAGATGTTATTCGTGCTTTGTTTGCCATAATCTAAAAGATTTAATAAGTTTAGCCGGTGAGTGTTTGCCCAAAGCTGACACGTACCAAGAAATCATTAATAGCTCACCAGGATATCTTAATATGTATGATAGGCTGATAAGACGTTCCCTCCATAGCCTTGTCCAACCCTTAATGATGATATTTAATATTTCAATCCACAGGGTGTCAGCAACAGACCTCCACAATATGCCCTCCAAATCATGTCCTCAGTGTAAATTTCTTCCAAGGAAAGGAGAATCAACTAAGGATGATGTGTACATTAATGAATGGGAACAAATGGGTGATGTTAAGGAGGAGGTGAGCGCGGTCAGTACCTCCATCAAGGCCACTGGAACAGAGCTGCAGGGGACTGACATGGAAACAGAGCAACAACTGGGGGTAAGAGGAGGAGAATGTTTGTGAACATAAAAACAAAAACAAGGAATGGTCTTTATTAGAGCTCCAAGGTTAATTTAATGTCAAAGAAAACTCTCTCTTTCTGATTTACAATACTGCAGCAGACGATGCGCCCAAAATGTTAAACCGGCTTATTTACCGGCATTTGAAAGCCTGGCATATTTCAGTAAACACTGCTATGCAGAAAAAAAACAGCGGGTGCATGCCATTATTAGAATGATAATGTCATTGATATTACTATCGAGCAACAATTTTTTTTATTATATTCAGGAGGTAAAGGGACACCATGCTTCGTAACAACAAAACCTGTACACCAGCAATACTGAAAGCAGAATTGGTTGTTCAATGGATACATCACCAATGATGCCTCGTCAGCAAAGTAGTTAAACATTTAGATATTAATTATGCATTCTTAGATTTTACATATGACATTTATGTATCAGTGCAATACTTTTAGAGAATCAATACTGCATTGTCAGTGCTGGAATTCGTCATATTAAATACATTTATGCTCTGTAATGTATTATTTAGATACTGGGAAGTCACTTTTAGTAGGGGCAGGGAGACTTCTTTGCAAGGTTACTGCCCATAATATGAGTTAACAACTCATTATATATCCTGCTTACTTTTGCTTTCTAAGGAAGTAAGATTATTGTTGGTTGAAGCAATTATGGCAGAAAACTGAAATCTAAACATTACACAGCTCTGTCTGAGGGGCTGTAATAGCAATGTCCTGCCACTACTGAATCGAATCATTGTGTATATGCCAAATCCCAGGCAAGGTACAATCGGTCCCATGCTTGTGGCAAAAAAAGAGCAGCAGCCATCCAATAATCAGGGGCATCTCACAATACTGTAGGGAGCCCAATGCCCAAAATAGGCCAAAAATATCAGGCACGAAAATAACTCTTTTAAATCTTTACCTGTAAATTCCCCTGGGATTACTTACTATTACTTAAAGTGCTACTTGTAGCCTGTTTAAGTCCCAGTCAGTTCAGGAAAACAATAGCTAGGTTAACAGTGCCATGTTTGAACCCGGACCCTCTCCTGAAGGTTCCTGCTGAGAAGCAATGCAGCCTGTGAATACTGACTAGATATTAATTGCAGATGTGTGAGGCCCTGTCCTTGACAGTCTGTTGTTGGATTCTAATGTTTTAATTGAATGTTCATTCAGAAGTCAGGAAAAGGCTTAAAACTTGTTGCTTCACGATCGTTTTGTTAAGTGTTAACAGAACAAAGAGAAATTGAAACAAGCAGTGATAGAGGTCTACTAAGTAAAGGACGAGACCACAAAGCTAAGAAACTAAGATGGCACTGACCTCTCGCTGCAGCTCTTTTATACCCACAGATAAGGGAAATTCCATTCAAATTTGTAGATAAGAGTCAACCAATGAAGTAATTCTTATTCAATTCTTATCAAATAATGCAGCACCGAGAGAAGCTTCCAGAATCATACCAATATAACCACTAGGAGAATACACTTAACATATTGTGGCCTCTAGGAAGCATAATAAAATGCTAATAACATACATGTACTACTTAAAATACAAACAGATTATTAATTGTTAAGCTGCAAAGAACATAAGAACACAAGAAATAGGAGCAGGATTAGGCCATCTGGCCCATTGCGTCTGCTCCACCATTCAATAAGATCATGGCTGACCTGGCCATGGACTCATCTCCACCTACCTTTTTGCCATAACCCTTAATTGCCCTACTATGCAAAAATCTATCCAACCTTGTCTTAAATATATTTACTGAGCCAGCCTCCACTGCTTCATTGGGCAGAGAATTCCACAGATTCACCACTCTCTGGAAAAAGCAGTTCCTCCTCATCATCATCCTAAATCTACTCCCGCAAATCTTGAGGCTCTGTCGCCTAGTTCTCTCAACTACCAGTGGAAACAACTTGACTGCTTCTGTCTTATATATCCCTTTCATAATTTTATATGTTTCTCTAAGATCTCCTCTCATTCTTCTGAATTCCAGCGAGTACAGTCCCAGGCGATTCAATCTCTCCTCATAGTCTAACCCCCACGTCTCTGGAATTAACCTGGTGAACCTCCTCTGCACCACCTCCAAAGCCAGTATATCCTTCCTCAAATAAGGAGATCAGAAGTGCATTCAGTACTCCAGGCATGGCCTCGCCAGTACCCTGTACAGTTGCAGCATGACCTCCCTGCTCTTAAATTCAATCCTTCTAGCAATGAAGGCCATCATTCCATTAGCCTTCTTGATAACCAGCTGCACCTGCAAATCAAACCAATCTTTTGTGATTCATGCACAAGCACTCCCAAGTTTCTCTGCACAGCAGCATGCTGCAATTTTTTACCATTTAAATAATAATCTGCTCTTTCATTTTTCCTTCCAAAGTGTATGACCTCGCACTTACCAACTTGGTACTCCATCCACCAGACCCCTGCTACTCACTTAACCTATCTATATTTCTCTGCAGACTCTCCATATCTTCTGCACAATTTGCTTTTCCATTCAATTTAGAATCATGAATAAACTTACAAACGTAGATACACTACACTTGGTCCCCTCTTCCAGATTGTTCATGTATACTGTATCGTGAACAGTTGTGGGCCCAGCACCAACCCCTGCGGCACACTGCTCACCACTGATTGCCAACCAGAGTAACACCCACGTATCCCAACTCTCTGCTTTCTATTAGTTAACCAATCCTCTATTTGTGCCAATACATCACCCCTAACTCTATGCATCCTCATCTTATAGATAGGTCTTTCATGCGGCACCTTATCGAACACCTTCTAGAAATCCAAGTAAATAATAATCCATATGTTCCTCTCTACCTACTGTGCTTGTTATATTCTCAAAGAACTCCAGTAAGTTTGTTGAACAGAACCTGCCTTTGCTGAATCCATGCTGCGTCTACTTGACGGATCGATTTCTTTCCAAATGCCTCCATATTTCTTCTTTAATGATAGTTTCAAGCATTTTCCCAACTACAGATGTTAAACTAACTGGCCTATAGTTACCTACCTTTTGCCTATGTCCTTTTTTTTAATAGTGGGTGACATTCACCATTTTCTAATCCGCAAGGACCTTCCAAGATTCCAGAGGATTTTGGTGAATTATCACCAAAGTCTCGACTATAACTCTGCCATTTCTTTCAGTACCCTGGGCCCAGGGGACATATCTGTCTTCAGGCCCACAAGTTTGCTCAGCACTACCTCTTTAGTGATAGCTATTGTATCGAGGTCCTCACCTCCAAATGCATCCATAACATCTCTCTTTGGTATATTAGACGTGTCTTCCACCATGAAGACCGACGCAAAATAATCACTCAAAGCCTTGGACATTTCCTCATTACCCAATATCATTTCCCCCCTTCTCATCCTCCAAGAAACCTACGTTCACTTCAGCCACCCTTTTTCGCTTTATATAATTATAAATATCCATTTTTATATTTTCATAATTCCTTTCTTTATTGCTTGCTTCATGGTTCTTTGTTGCTTTTTAAAGTTTTCCCAATCTTCCAGTTTCCCACTATTCTTGGCAACTTTGTATGCACAAGCTTTTAGTTTGATGCCTTCTTTTATTTCCTTAGTCATCCAAGGCTGGCTTTCCCCACCCTCACTGTCCTTGCTTTTAACTGGAATATGCTTTTGTTGAGCACTGTGAAACAACTATTTGAAAGTCTTTCACTGTTCCTCAACCATTCCCAGTCTACACTAGCCAAATCCTCCATGTCCCATTGTAGTCCCCATTGTTTAGGCATAATACACTGGTTTTAGATCAAACTATTGCACCCTCCATTAGTATGAGAAGAAAATAACAATTAAACAGTTGGATACAACATTATTGATAGCTCACTTCTGTTAAAGGCCTTTTACAATATTAATTAGCAATTATTAAAAAATAAAAATAACATTTATTTGTTAACATCTTAAAGCACCAGAAATTAATTTAAATCATCAGGATAAAGAAAAATAAATAAGCCATTTCCCTCAATATTCCTTTTAATTCAATATAGGTAACACCATTCAAATGAATGGTGTTGCACAACTTCCATCAGCCATGACCTACATATAAAGTGAAGGGGTTAAGTGTGAAGTGCATTCTGTCCTTCACTTTGGTATATTTCTGTTTTATTGCTGGCGTTTCTAGTGAGCAGAGTGGTTGAGCAGGAGATGTCCTGCATTAATGTCTGATCGCTGAATTCCATTGTGCAGACAGCAAAGAGCTGCTTTACAAAGACCACATCATTGGCAGCTCTACGTAGAACTGCTGGTGAGAAGTGAATACGTTTGGGTCCACTGTGCCCACATTATACACATTCTTTGCACCATTTGTGCTTGCTGTCCCAGTCAATTTTTTTTCACTATTTTACTTCTCTTTGCAGAATATCATAATTTTCCATCAAGATCAGCAAGAAAATGGGAAAGCATGGAAAGATTTGAGATATTCAGATGAAGGGTAAACAGACTAAACCTTTTTCTTACAGCTTTGTTATAAAGATTAAAGTACAACAGTAAGTTATTTTTCTGAATATTAACAACCCACTTATTATCCTCCCCTTGTTTTCTTGAGAAGTGGGTGGTGAGATATCAAAATGGCTTCCTAAGCACCTTCAGAGAGAGATACTGAAAGCTTTCATAGGTTTCCATCGCTAAAGGATACCAAAGAACTAGGATACCAGGAAATCCTTTCTTCTGATGACCAACTGTTCCATGATATGGAAGTAGCCTTTTTATTTTTCTGATTGCTTTAGCTAAAGTAAATTTCTGAAATAAACACAGAGGAACGTGGACTCACATTCAAAAGAAAATCCAAGCCACCTTTTGATGTTGGCTTCTAAATTGTGAATTATGGAAATATGTCCTGTTATACATAATACTAAATAGGGGATATAGTAATCTACCTGTGTTGGATTTGGCAATGCATGAATTTCCACTCTCTCACTTTAGTTGCTTCCATTGTTACCAAATGAAGGGAAGGTCAAAGGTTCCCTGAGTGCCAGGGGGATGTCAGGGGTAAGTTTTTCCACACAGAGAGTGTTGGCTGTGTGGAATGCACTGCCAGCAAAAGTGGTAGAGGCGGATACAATAGGATCTTTTAAGATAGGTAAATAGAGCTTAGAAAATAGAGGGCTATGTGATAGGGAAATTCTAGGCAGTTTCTAAAGTAGGTTACATGGTCGACACAACATTGTGGGCCGAAGGGCCTGTATTGTGCTGTAGATTTCTATGTTTCAATGCCAGCATGTGACCCAGAGGTGCACTTCTGTGAGGAATGCACAGTGATTGCTTTTCTGTACAACAGTGGTTGATAAAAGTGTTTCATAAAATTAAAGCAATTCACATACACACCCAACGCCGAGTTGGTGTGAACTTTAATTGATTCTATTATGTTGATTATTCTATTATGGATTTGTTGAGTATGCCCACAAGAAAATGAATCTGAGGGCTCTAAATGGTGACATACATGTACTTTGATAATAAAATTTATTTGAACTTTTGATTACCTGGGGTTGACTTACCACCATCATTACTTGAAACATTAACATGCATGCTAAAATAATGTTTTTATCCTATTAATGAAACGCACTTCTTCCGTTTAAATAATAGGTTACAACAACCAGATACAGATCTGATCAACACTCGGAACAACATAAACCCGCAAGTTGAAGAACTTTTGGAAAAAATAGAAGGTATAATTTACTGATTGACAATTAGTTCAGATTCTTTTTTCAGATGGGCATTTTCATTGACAAAATTTTCAGAAGCACATTGGATGCTGCTATGTCCATTCTATCTATTTGTCATGAAAAAAAAATTCAGGAAGCAATAAGCTGAAACTATGGTTATATTTTACAATGATAATTTCAACTTTATCATTTGTTCAGTTTTGATGAATTTTTAAAATGCTGTGATATTTAATGTGTTTAATGTGCTTCATTAAAAAAGCTGCAGTTAAAGACTAATCTTACAAACCTTGGCCACAATAATGTATCATCATAATCACAGTACTCAATGCCTATAACTTTCTAATTGATGGTGTGGGTTTGCCTCAACAATATCTGAGTATTGAGATGGTCCATTAACACTGGAGTTATTTCCAAGTAAATATTAAACTAATTTTATGTTTCTAGATTTTATGAAGCTAAATCTGAAACTGGAGAATGATATAGACCAGATATTGTGCAAGTTGAGAAAGCAGACAGCTGAAGCCAAGGTGAGATAATACATAAGACCATACGACATCGGAGTAGAATTTAACCATTTGGCTAAGAGTCCGCTTCGTGGCAGATTTATTATCCCTCTCAATCCTGTTCTCCTCTTTCTCCCTGTAATCTTTGATGCTCTGACTAATCAAGAACCTATCATCCTCCACTTTAAATACACACAATGACTTGGCCTCCACAGCCATCTGTGCAATGAATTCCACAGATTCAACACCCTCTGGCTAAAGAAATTCCTTCTCATCTCTGTTCTAAATGGATGTCCCTCTATCTTGAGATTTGCCCTCTGGTCCTAGACTCCCCCACCACAGGAAGCATCCTCTCCACATCCACTCTATCTGTATTTGATAGGTTTCAATGAGATCCTCCCTGCTTCCTCAACACTACCAGCCCCTCTACCTATTTTTGTATCATCTGCAGACTTGCCACAAATCTATCAATTCTGTCATCCAAATCATTGACATATAACGTAAAAAGAAGTGGTGCCAACAGCAACCCCTGCAAAAAAACACTAGTCACAGGCAGCCAACCAGATTCTGCCTCTTTGCCTCCTGCCAGTCAGAAAATCTTCTCTCCTTGCTAGTATCTTACCTGTAATACTACCTTGTTAAGCAGCCTCATGTGTGGCACCTTGTCAAAGGCCTTCTGAAAATCCAAGTAAATAACATCCATTGACTCTACTTTTGTCTATCCTGTCAATTGTTTCCTCAAAGAATTCCAACAGATTTGTCAGGCTAGATATCCCCTTAAGGAAACCACGCTGAAACCTCATCCTTAATAATGGACTCCCAATATCTAACCAATCACTGAAGTCAGGCCTACTAGCCCATAATTTCCAGTCTCTGCAGTGGCATTTGCAATTTTCCAGTCCTCTGGACCCATTCCAGAATCAAGTGATTCTTGAAAGATCACTACTTAATGCTTCCACAATCTCTTCAGCTGCCTCTTTCAGAAACCTGTCCATTTGGTCCAGGCAACTTATGTACTTTCAGACCTTTCAGCTTCTCAAGCTCCTTCTCCTTAGTAATCAAAACTACACTCACTTCTGCCCCAACATTTTACACGAAGGACAACTTAGCAATAAGGAGACATAATTAAGGCGTATTGGCTATCTCAGAACATTTCTATGGACCCAGTCAAACATAATGCCATAGGGATGTGTCAGAATGGATCAGAAAATCTTGCTATGATCAAGATGATATCGGACCCCCAAAATTGGCAGGCAACTTTAATGAAGTCTCAAGTAATTCTACCAAATACATGTGAATGTCAGAATGATTAAGCTACTTGACGTGGTGATGTAAGTTCAAATCTTACCTTATCTAGATGACTTAAATTCAAGTAATTAAAAAACTAGTCTAAAAAAGCTGGTTTCAGTAGGAGTGGTTCTCAATAAATGTTTGTTTCATTAATAAACTTTATGAAGGGAAATACACCATCTTTATGCAGTCTGGTCTATTTGTAAACCCAGACCACACACATGTCTTTAAAACTCAAGTACCCTTTGGATCAGCCAACCAAGTCAGGCAGTAAGACATGGATAGGCAATTAAGCACAGCTCACATCCTGTGAAGAAATAATGAACCTTCTCATACTTGGAATGCTCAGGTTTAACAATATGCAAAAGAATAAGAAGAGAAAATTCCACCTCCAGATATAGCATATTTGAATGTCAAATTTAATTACAGCTTTCATTTTCGTATTGTACATAGGGCCTTGAACTATCCAATGAACGGAACAGAAAGCAACTTTTACATCTTCTGAGCAAAAACATTGACCTCAGGCATGAGAACCAGATAAAGGCCAACCAGGTACGAGTGTCAGATGCTGGCAAGTGCTGATTAGCATGTCATCACTGAAGTATAAAGGGAGTAACTATTTGCTTTTTTTGGAGGGAGGGGGGGATATATTTATTTATTTGTTTGTTTATTTAGAAATACAGTGCAGGACAGACCCTTCTGGTCCACCAAGCCGCTGCCTAGCAACTCGTCAACTTAACCCTAGCCTAACTACAGGACAACTTAAAATGACAAAGTAACCTACTAACCAGTATGTCTTTGGATTGTGGGAGGAAACTGGAGCACCCGGAGGAAATTCACGTGCACATGGAAGAACATACAAAGTTTCTAAGAGAGGATGCTAGAACGTAACTCTGAATTCCAACATCCCAAGCTGTAATAGCCTTGCACTAATCGCTGTGCTACTGTGGCTCCTTAGGATTTATGCTAGATGTCCTTCTGAAGTTCAGAATCACACATCAGCCATTTTGGAAGATCTCTCATCTGCTTTTGCACAAAGAGAACTTTTCTCATCCTAATATCCTTGCAAATAAAAGTGGGATCTAGGAAGAGACTAAGTACCCACAGAGGGAGCTTGGAGTTCAGATACATAGTTTCCTGAAAGTGGAATCAGAGATAGACGGGATGGTGGAGAAGGCTTTTGGCATGCTGACCTCAGTCAGTCAGGGCACTGAGTATAGATGTTGGGATCTTATGTTGCAGTTGCACAAGACGCTGGCGAGGTAGCAATTAGAATATCATGTTCAGTTTTGGTCACTCTACTATGGAAAAGATGTTATTAAACTGGAAAAGAATGCATAAAAGATTTCCAAGGATATTGCCAGATCTTAATGGACTTGAGTTACAAGGAAAGGTTGTTCAGGCAACGACTTTTTTCCTTGGAGTGTTGGAGTCCGAGAGGTAATCTTTTAGAGGTGTATAAAATCATGATGGTCATAGATAAGGTGAATGCACTTTGCCTTTTAACCCAGTGTTGGGAAATAAAGAACTAGAGGTCATAGCTTTTAGCTGAAAGGGTTAAGATTTGATGTGGTTTTGAAAGGCAACTTCTCTACACAGAATGTAGTCAGTATATGGAATGAGCCATCAGAGGAAGTGGTTGAGGCAGGTACAATAATGATGCTAAAAAAACTGTTGGAGGGGTATATGGATTGGAAAGGCATCTTGTTTGGTGTGCTCCAGTTAGGCCAATGGGCCTGTTTCTGTGCTGTATGACACTATAACTCTATTCCCTTATCTTCCATACTAGTGGAATTGTTGTATAAAAATGGGATATACTCATTGGCACAGGACCAGAGCTTTGGGGACCATTTTTGAAGGCGAGTATTTAGTGGGTGTGGACTGGGGTGGCTGTGGGAAGCCGAATGTTCTGAAGGATTATTATGGACACTGTGACATTTGAAATAGATCTGGGGACTGGTAGTTAGGAAAGGGAGTGGGAAATGGAGTGATGGACAATCGAATGGAAGTTGGCTTTCAGGGACTGGCAGGGATAAGCAATGCGAGACCAGAATGGTAAATAATGTAGTGTTAGAGGTACCAGTTGGGGATTTGGTGCTAGGGTGGAGTTCCAGGAGAGTAGGGATAATGAGGTGATGGCAACACAGTGATTAGTGAAAGGGTGGGAAGAAGAACTTGACCAACTAGAGAGTAGATATGATGCAGCCAGCGGTACAGGAGCAAATCTGCAGCAAGCAAGGGAGCCTAAAACAAAATGCGATATGCACACCATGCTGCAAATGTTTGGTGGCCAGAAACAAGCTCTATGCATGCATCCTGCAGGAAGAAGACTGACTGCCAGCGGACGTTCAGGATTGTCAGTCAAGTAGCAGAGCCTGAGCTGACAGACAGGCGAATTGTTAGGCAACATTTGGATCATATCCACCAGTGAACTGATGAGGGGCTTAGGGAAGTCATTGGAGAGTCCTCCGCAGATGAACCAGTGGATGTTTCATCAAGAGAAGTGGAGATTCACAGCCCACTGCCCTCAATATTAGATAAACAGGAAGGCACAGAGGGGGAAGCTGCCTCCCTGCAGCCGTCCACAATGGTGCACTAGCCAGTTGACCAGTACCAAGCAGGGTGGACATTTTCATCATTTTTCTTGGTTTAACTCACTTACTCCCTTTCTCTACAGTTCCCATCCATGGGGGAGGGATGTACCATATCAGATTGATTGTTCAAATTGGCAACAATATATGTGGCTGCTCAATAGCACAGTAAATCAATTGGGCCTCCTTCGCAAGAAGGGCTCTCTCTATTCTGGGTGCGGGCTTTCGAGCTGGCATGTCTTTCATCTCAGTGGGCCTGATTTGTCCCTCCCATATTGTAAGTTGCCCAGTGTGCACTGTTACAAACATGACTCAATAAAAACATTTAATTATACTACTCAGTTGTAGTTCTTGCTCTGCACAAATGTAACATGTTTCATTGTGGAAAAAACAAAATTAATTTTCATTTGATGAAATGACAGATTATGTAATTGAATTTCAAGTCTAAGCTTGAAGACTGTCAGGCGGTGGCATAGATCTTTCATTAAGGAATTACCATAATGTAGAAGCCAACTGACTGGGCAGACTCTGTACCAACCTGATATCAGGCAGCAGTGTATCCAGAAGAGGTCTGGATTACTTCACTGACTTTATCATGCCTGGCATCTTCAACTCCAAGTCACATGTTTCCCCCAGGCCAGCACTGTTTTTGCAACTCTCCCAGCAATAAGGACTAATCTTTTTCATTGCCTGTGGAATAATGCTTCTGCCCAGCTCCACTTCTTGTCTTGATGCTATTCCCACTTCCTCCATGCAGAAGACAGATCTGAAGAACTTGCATGTCAAGGAGTGAGGGTTAAAAATGGGTGAGGCTTCCCTTCCCTTCTACCTACTTCCTGTGCAACCGCACCCACACACCTACCTCAACCACTTGCCTGTGAGGTTTCAACCATCTTTTCCCAGAAACCATCCTTTGCTCCCCGCCAGTAACCTCCTGTTCTCCAAGTTTCTGTACCAGCCCATTGATTAGATGTAATATCTTGCCTATCATGCAGAGATGACCAGGGATTCAGAAATTAATATTGCATGGGCCTCACACTGCCCCTGTTGGCAATCTCCTCACCCACAGTTTGCACTTGGTTGGAAGAATGGCTTTTGTGGCACTTCAATGTAGACGTGCAGATTTGTCTCATCAACAACATTGGTTGGCCAGCATGGTCATGGCATCAATCTGTTCTTGTCTAAAATGGTAGTTAGGCATCCGTTACTCTCGTGAGACCATGGGTTTGCACCTTGGAAGGTTTCCAGGGTGCAGGCCTGGGCAAGGTTGGAAGACCGGCAGTTGCCCATGCTGCAAGTCTCCCCTCTCCATGCCACCGATGTTATCCAAGGGAAGGGCACTAGGGCCGATACGGGTTGGCACCAGTGTCATCGCAGAGCAATGTGTGATTAAGTGCCTTGCTCAAGGACACAATACGCTGCCTCAGCTGAGGCTCGAACTGGCGACCTTCAGATCATTAGACTGACGCCTTAACCACTTGTCTAAAATGGTAGTAGCTCATTGTCAATGTGTTAAGGCCATAAGGAGAAACAATGTGATACTTTCTATATTACTCAACAGCTCACTGTTCTGATCATTGAACTTCACCACTTCAGAAAGGCTTATCAGACACTTTCACAAAGCACAGATTGTCCTGAAGACACCTTATCTGCAGAATGGATAAACCGGCTGTGGTTAATTAAGGTCAGTAAGCTACATTATAAATTTGCATATTGGACCTCGCCAATTATCTGAAATAATTAACTCATATTGATCTGTATTTCAAAATGACGGTGTGACAATACTGTGAGAACAATGTACACCTTTGAATAACTTTCTTTTATCCGCTTTCACAGGATAAAATTTATGCATACCACTGTTAATGGCAGAACCTTAGCTGGTGATGAGGTGGTGTACAGGATTGAGGTAGATCAGATAGTTGAGTGGTGTCACAGCAACAACCTCACACTCAATATCATCAAGACTAAGGAATTGATTGAAAACTTCAGGAGGGGAAATTCGGAATATGCACCAGTCATTTTTGAGGGGTCAGAAGTGGAAAATGTGAGCAAGTTCTTGGGTGTCAACATTTCAGAAGATCTATCTTGGGTCCAACACATTACTGCAATCATAAAAAAGACACACCAGTGGCTCTACTTCATTCGGAGTTTGAGGAAATTGGGTATGTCACCAAAGATTCTTGCAAATTTCTACAGATGTGTTGTGAAGAGCATTCTGACTGGTTACATCACAGCCTGGTATGCAGCTTCCAATGTATAGGATTGCAAAAAAGCTGCAGAGGGTTTCTAGCCTCAGCAGGTGACATCCATCGTTAAAGACCTTCACCATCTTCCCCTTACTACTAACAGGGAGGAGGTACAGGATCCTGAACACTCACACTCAATGTTTTAAGGACAGCTTCTTCCCATCCACCATCAGATTTCTAAACTGGTGAACACTGCCTCACTATTACATTATCTTTGTATTTTATGTCTTGGCACTATACTGCTGCTGTAAAACAACATATTCACAACAAAATTCACAATATTTGCCAGTGATAATGAACCTGATTCTGAATCTGAAGTTATTTTTAATAATTATGAGTAAGCATATTGCACACATTTAGTCACAAATAAGCCAGAATGTGTAAGGCGAGCAGATTTCCTTCCCTAGAAACACTATTGGACTGTATTGAAATGTTTATTAAACAATGATAGAACTGTCCAGTTGTTTTATGCTCACCATTGTTACTGGCAAGTGAAAAATTCATGAGCTGTAATCACCAGTGTAAGAGGAGGGTGACAGCTTGACCTACAGAGGATGGGTTCTTGTATGTGTTGTGCCTGAGGAGTTTTCCCCTCAGTTATCCAGTGCAGTGCTTCATATTTAGTTCTGGATTCTTGCAATATCCGCAAAGGTATCTGGCAAACCATTGTACAGTGTCTAAAGACATGTTGATCATAAAAGAGACTTCAGTGGCCACAAAAACAGCATGAGGCAGGGAGGTTTATTTCCCTAAGCTGGGCGAGGTCTCAGCAACAGTGCATCAGAACAAAGAGGCAGAGGACCAAGTATAATTGTCCAAGGACCACATCAGAATAAATCTGACAGACTGTGGTCATCAATCTATTCCTGTCTCTCATCTCACTTGTCAGGACTTTAAGAATTCTGGTCTATGCCAAGGCTCAGGGCTAAGTGTGGGAACAAGATGAGAGCAGCTGAACATGCTCTCCTCAGTGGTTCGTGAGTGAAGATGAGATTGCTTCATTCCTGCAGCTCTAAAGAACAAAATGCTTTAATATTGTTGGGCCTTTTTTGACTGACCTCCACATTTCCATTTAAGGAGCTGTGGATAGATTCATGGGTTCTATATTTTAAGTTCTTGCCACGACTGTTTTATAGATGCATCATAGAAAGTGTCCCATCTGGATGCATCAACAATTGCTCTGTCCAAGGCTGCAAAAAATTCTTAGCTCAGGCCAGTCCATCATGCAAACCAATGTTGACTTTGTCTACATTTCCTGCTGCCTCAATAAAGAAGGACTCCTCCCAGTGTGGTTATTCTCTCTTCTTCCCTCTTCTATCATGCAGAAGATACAAAAGTTTGCCAACATATGCCACCAGACTCAATGACAGCTTCTATCCTGCTATTAACAGACTCTTGTACACTAAAAATGAACTTTTGATCTCCCAATGTACCTTATCACTGCCCTTCCGTTTTATTTGTCCACCTATACTGCACTTTCTCTGTAGCCACAAAACTGTATTCTGCATTCTGTTTTTTCTTTTTACTGCATTGATTTAATTATGTAGGGCGTAATCTTACTGGGTGGCACAAAGATGCCTTTCACTCTGTCTCAGTACCTGTGAAAATAATAAACCAACCCCAACTAGATTTAAATTTTCTGATCAGTAATTGTTAAGGAATTTACTTCATCATCATGGTGACCTGTAGGAAAATGGCATCTTAGTAACAATGCAGCTTAGGCATTTAAACTTTTTTTCCCTTCTTTAATCAATTCTAGTACATTAATCTTAATTTATGCTCTTACATGGATTACCAGTCTCCCTTACAAAGTGTATCCTCACCACATTAGTTTAGTGGAACATTCTGTGTATGCCCTAAGAAGAGCAGATACGAAATATTCAATGTCACTAATTTTGCTATTTTTATTGACAGACCACTGTTAAAAAAATTAAAACCCAGCAGCTGAAACTAAACCTCTTGAAAAAGGAAAAGGAGGAGTTAATGGAAAAGACTGAGTTGGAATCACTGCAAAATATGGATGCAAAATTACGAGCATTAAATGAGAGCACTCGAGCCAAGATACAAAAGGTATGTAAACATTTAGAGGCGAATGCTGACATAACTAACTCTGGTGGCGCTGTTGTTTATCAGCCTGGTCACTTATATCAGGCTTCAAAAACTGCACAAAAGTAATTACTGTGTTCAGAGGGGAAAAGGAAAAAAAGCATAACTGATGAAAAATCCACTTTCCTCTTCCTGAGGCAGTTGAAAAGTTTCACTCTAGTTTTCAGTTTTCTGAGGTAACTGCTTGCCCCGGTATGGAAACAACAGTTTTTTTCACATATGGGGCAGGAGGTGTCGGATGAGATGATGGGTGGTGTATGAGGTGGTGTGCTCCGTCTGCCATTCATGCAGAAGGTTTGTATATTCCTGGTGCATGGATTGGCCTGCTGTTTCACCACCAAATGGTCATGGCTGGACATTGCTCAGAGTCAGAGTAGGGTTTGTAGTTCCTAAAGGAAGCTTTGAGAACTCCGTGGGTATTTTCCTCAGTCTTCCTGCCAATCTTTGCCAATGACAGTACACTGAATGGCATCCCTGTTTCAAGATTCTGATTTTGGCCATGCCTATGATGTAGCCTGTCCGATGGAGCCAACTGAATGTAAGTAAGCATGGGGATCTTGGTCTAGGAGAGGTTACAGGCTTCGCTTTGATGCATCCGCATCCTTCCCATGGATATGCAGCATTTTGTGGAGAGTATTGTTTGTCAGTGCTTTGAGGAGCCAAAACATGGTAGTTCAGGTGTCAGGAGCATGTAAGAGTTAGAGACCATTGCTGCTCAGTAGACCACGAGTCTTATACCTGTTTTGACTTCATCAGCATCTGAAAAGAGAAAGGAGAGGGTCTTTTTTTGTTGTTAAAGACTTGCTGGAGTTTTAACAACATTCCCTACTCCCACCATCATCTGCAGCTGTCCTGACATAATTCAGGAGGCAGAAGAATTAAGCAGGATCACTACAGTCCAATTGCAGTACTTTGTGGCTGTAGCATATATTGGGACTGGATAAAAAAAAAAGTTGTGTGGAAGATTCAAACATCTTTTTTCATACAAAGTCCTTTTGGCTTCAATGACCTTTTAACCAAAGTATGCGCTAGGTCACTGTCACAAGTACCCACCCCCACCTCCCCAGCCAAAGCTACTCTGAAGACTGAAAAGGTTATATCATCCATTTTCTCAAGATTATGTGTGAAACTTGGCTTTGTGGAGCAGGAGACAAGAACAGGCCTGCTTCTCTGAGTTCTATTAGGAGAGTCCTTGTCTCTAACCTAGAATCCCTTATATCCCCACCCCCAACTATACTAACTTCCAATTCTTTCTACTACTTCATTTAGCTGTGTAAATTAGATCTGCTTTCTTACCTTATGCCTGAATTTTTTCCCATTCCCATGTTTGTTAAGATCACACATGGTAGGCTTATGCAGCAGATTAAGATTCGTGTGATCCGTAGTGACTTAGCCATTTGGATTCAGAATTGGCATGTCCATTGAAGACAGAGGGTAGTAGTGGATAGCAGACATCCCACCTCTCCTGGAAGTTCCGGGAGTCTCCCGCATATTGATAGTGGCTCCCTGATGCCCGGAAATTATATACAATATCCCGAAAATTGATTTTTTTGAGAAAGAGAAGGAGAGGGAGAGGGAAAGCGAGCATCCTGATTGGTCTCTCTTCGTGCTAAGAGTGGTCCCCAACCACCGGGCTGCGAAGAAAAGATATGATTTGGCGATATGAGTCAGCTGCACCTTTCCTCATTCCCTGTCACACCCACTGTTGAATTTGAATGCATGCGAGGTCATTACGCACGCGTCATCCATGTCAGTGCGGGAAGAAGATCAACTCCTCGAGCTTGCAAATGACGGCGGGCTGAAAAGTATGTTTGATATAACATCTCTGCCGGCATTCTGGATCAAAGTCAAGGCTGAATTTCCTGAGGTAGCCATGGAAGCACTGAAAACGTTGCTTCCATTTCCAACATATCTCTGCGAAGCGGTGTTTTCTGCAGTGAATGCAACGAAAACTAAATTGCGGAATAGACTTGACATAAAGAACCCCCTTCGAGTATCGCTGTCTCCCATCACCCCTCGATGGCACCGTCTTGTTTCAGGAAAACAAGCCCAGGGCTCCCACTGATTCAGCGATATTGGTGTGTTGCAATGATTTTATATGTTCATACGAGGAAAACATGCACTGTGTGTTTAATATTAAATTTGTTAGATAAACCCTTTTAGAAATGAAATTGAGTTTATTAGCCACTTATAACTGACTTATCACCTATATTCCGGTCGTGATTAACACCACCCCCCTGCCCCCTGGTTGGCTGGTCCGCAAGAATATTGTCAATATTAAATCCCTCAATAATAAACATACCACTTTAGATACTGTTGAGAAGAATGGGATGACCTATGGGAGGAGCCTCAGTGACCGGGTCTCTGGCACTGAGTCTGGTGCTGTGGCTCAGAAGAGCAGAGAGGTGAAGAGGATTGCAGTTGTGATAGGAGATTCCATAGTCAGAGGAACAGAGACGAGTTTCTGTGGGTGCAACAGAGACACCCAGATGGTATGTTGCCTCCCAGGAGCCAGGGTCCGGGATGTCTTGGATCAGGTCCATGGCATTCTCAAGGAGGAGGGTAAGCAGCCAGAAGTCTTGGTACATATTGGCACCAATGACATAGGTAGAAAAGGTGAGGAGGTCCTGAAGAGAGACTTTAGGGAGCTAGGTAGACAACTGAAAAACAGGACCTCCAGGGTGGTAATGTCTGGATTTCTGCCCATGCCATGTGCCAGTGATGGTAAGAATATGTAGCATGCCCAATTTTTGTTTTTATTACTGGGCAGCCAATATACGTTGCCTTACTCTTTGGTCTTTCTTTCATAATCAGTCTGACTGCCAAAATGGGTGGCAATAGAGTTGAACTCCCATAAGGATTTCTCCATTTCCGCACTTCTTGGATCCGCACTTCCTTGTCATTTGCCTAAACTAGTTGTTAATCCTCTCATTAGATATACTCTGAGAATACGATCTCAGTTCAGAAAACATTATGGTCTTTATGGTTTCTCCCTCTCTAGTCCTATCTCATAATCATCTTTTTTTGACCTCCTATGCAAGAGTTAACTTTTCATGATTGGTACAGAAGGGGCATCAGGTGTTTTGAAGATCTTTTCACAGACAATTGTTTTGCAACTTTTGAACAACTCTCTGCAAAGTTTAATCTACCTAATACTCATTTCTTTAGATATCTTCAAATTGGACATTTTATTAGCCCTTTAATACCAAATTTTCCTGAGATGCCCGGAAAAAATGTTGTGACTTGTTTCTTCGTATAAACCCACTGGGTAAAAGTTTAATATCTACTATTCATGATAAGTTAGCAACCTTGAGGCGTACCCCCTTTGATAGAATTAGAACTGCCTGAGAGCATGATTTAAATATTTCTCTGTCCGACGAGGTTTGGGATTCAATTCCTAAGTCAGTTAGCTCAACCTCTTTATGCGCTTGCCACTGCCTTTTGCAGTTCAAGGTTGTACATAGGGCTCGTATGTCTAAAGCCAAATTATCGCGGTCCTATTCTGATATTAGTCCCTTTTGTGACAAGTGTATAGTGGGCAAGGCTTCTCTTATCCACATGTATTGGGCTTGTCCGAGATTGGAGCAATTTTGGAGAGGTGTCTTTTTCACTTTATCCATATCCTTAATTGTCATTTAGAACCTAACCCTTTGATTGCTCTTCTTGGCATTTTGGGTGAAGTTAGCACGCGTTTGAGTCCGACTAAATGGCGAACATTCTCTTTTACCTCTCTTTTGGCTAGACGCTTAGTTCTTCTTAGGTGGAGAGATGTTGCCCCACCCACACATGCTCAATGGCTTAGAGACATTATGTCCTGCTTAGACCTTGAAAAGATTCATTATTCACTTCATAATTCGGGCAAAAAGTTCCATAAGGTGTGGGGACCTTTTCTTGAATATTTTCATAGCTCCTCTTTATATTAAAGGTTTATCTTCCTTTTTCTTTCAATGATTTAGTCCCTTACATCCAGCTTTCTTTTCTGGTTAAATTTTATTTTTTTTTAATGATGTGAAATAGATTATAGTTTGGGTAGTAGGCAATATACTTTTTTTTAATATTCACAGTTCTGTGGTGACAAAAGCTCTGAATAACTTTTTATATCGTAATGGTTGGCTTGGAGTGCGTAGTGGGAGGGTGGGGTGGAAACTAACTTTATATGATTTTATTTTGGGTGCTTTTTCTTTACTGTTACGAATTGTACATCAGATATGAAGGTTTTGCACTATAAATCTCCTTTTTGTTCTAATGTAGAAACTCATAAAAAAAATAAAAAAAAAGAATATTTAGCATGTGAATGCATGGCTGAGGAACTGGTGCAGGGGGCAGGGGCTCAGATTTCTGGATCATTGGGATCAGTTCTGGAGAAGGTACAAGCTGTACAAGAGGGGCAGGTTACACCTGAACTCAAGGGGGGCCAATACCCTTGAGGGCAGGTTTGCTGAAGTTGTTTGGGGAGGGTGGGGTGGTTGAACTAATTTGGCACAGGGATGGGAACTGGAGTGATAGGGCTGAGGACGAGGTAGTTGGTTTACAAACAGAGGCAGTGTGTAGTGAGGTTGTTAATAAGGAGATGTTGATGATTGGGCAAAATTGCAGTCAACAGGATGAGCTGCAATATAAAAGGCAGACAAAATAGAAAAGGGTGTTATATTTCAATGTGTGTAGAATAATGAGTCAGATAGATGAAGTTGTAGCACAGTTACAGATTTGCATGTGAGATGCTGAGGACATCACTGAACCACGGCTGAAAGAAAGTTATTGCTGGGACCTTAACTTCCAAGAATACACATTGTATCAAAAGGACAGGCAGTTAGAGGGAGTGGCATGGCTTGGTTGGTAAAAAATGAAATCAAATCATTTGAAAGAGGTGACATATGGTCAGAAGGTGTTGAATCATTGTGGGTAGAGCTAAGGAAATACAAGAGTAAAAAAACCCTGATGGGAGTTATATACAGACTTTCAAACAGTAGTAACGATGTGGTCTACAAATTACAATGAGAGATAGAAAATGTATGTCAATAGGGCAATGTTACAATAGTCATGGGGGATTTCAATATGCAGGTAGATTGAGAAAATCAGGTTGGAGCTACATCCCATGCCCACAAGATGCCTTTTTAGAGCAGCTCATGGTTGAACCCACAGGGGGATCATCTATTCTGGATCGTGTGTTGAACCAGAATTGACTTACGGAGCTTAAGGTAAAGGAATACTTAGGGGAAGGTATCATAATATGATTAAGTTCACACTGAAATTTGAGAGGGAGAAGCTGAAGTCAGGTGTATCAATATTACAGTGGACTAAAGGGAATTACTCAGCCATGAAAGAGGAGTTGGCTAAAATTGGAAAAGAACACTGGCAGAGCAACAATGGCTGGAATTTCTGCAAGCGATTAGGAAGGCGCAGGGTATAAGTATCTCAAGGAGGAAGAAGTATTCTAAAGGCATGATGACCAACCATGGCTAACAAGAGAAGTCAAAGGCAAAATAAAAGCCAAAGAGGGGGCATATAATACAGCAAAAATTAGTGGGAAGTTAGAGGATTGAGCAACTTTTAAAAACCAACAGAAGGCAACTAAAAAGTCATTAGGAAGGAAAAGATGGAATACAAAAGTAAGCTATCCAATCATATTAAAGGATACCCAAAGTTTTTTCAGACACATGAAGTGTAAAAGAGAGGTGAGAGTGGATATCAGAGCACTGGAAAATGATATTGGAGAGGTAGCAATGGGAGACAAGAAAATGGCAGATGAACCGAATAAGTATTTTACATCAGTCGTCACTGTGGAAGACACTAGCAGTATGCCAGAAGTTCTAGAGTGTCAGGAGCCATGAAATGAGTAAAGTTACCATAACTAGAGAGAATGTTCTTGGGAAACTGAAAGGTCAGAAGTTAGATAAGTCACCTGGACCAGATGGAGTACACCCCAGGTTTCTGAAAGAGGTGGGCGAAGAAATTTTGAGGACTTTAATGATGATCTTTCAAGAGTCAATTGATTCTGGCATGGTTCCAGAGGAATGGAAAATTGCAAATGCTGCTCTACTCTTCAAGAAATGAGGGAGGCAGAAGAAAGGAAATTATAGGCCAGTTAGTCTGACTGTAGTGGTTGGACAGTTGTTGAAGTCAATTGTTAAGGATGTAGTTTTAGAGGCACATAATACATAGTCAGCATGGTCTCCTGATGGGAAAATCTTGCCTGACAAATCTGTTGGAATTCTTTGAAGAAGTTACAAGCAGGATAGACAAAGAAGATTGATGTTGCGTACTTGGATTTTCAGAAGGCCTTTGGCAAGGTGCCACACATGAGGCTGCTTAACAAGTTAAGTGTCCATGGTATTATAGGAAAGATTCTAGCATGGATAAAATGGTGGCTGATTGGTAGGAGACAGAGTGGGAATAAAGTGAGCCTTTCCTGGTTGGCTGCCCATGACTAGTGGTATTCCAAAGGGATCTGTGTTAGGACCGTTTCTTTTTATGTTACAGTATATGTCAATGACTTGGATGATGGAATTAATTGTTTTCTGGCCAATTTTTCGTATGATATGAAGATATGTGGAGAAGCAGGTAGTGTTGAGGAAGTAGAGAGGCTACAGAAGGACCTAGACAGATTAGGTGAATGGGCAAAGAAGTAGCAGATGGAATATAGTGTTGAGAGGTGTATGGTCATGCCACTTGGTAGAAGAAATAAAAGAGCAGACTATTTTCTAAACGAAGAGAAAATTCAAATATCTGTTGTGCAAAAGGGATTGGAAGTCCTCGTGCAGGATTCCCTAAAGTTTAATTTGCAGACTGAGTCAGTGCTGAAACAGGCAAATGCATTCATTTCAAGAGGACTGGAATATAAACGCAAGGATGTAACGTTGAGGCTTTATAAAGCACTGGTGAGGCCTCACTTGGAGTAAGGTCAAAGGACACAGCCCCAAAATAGAGGGACGTCCTTTTAGAATGGAGATGGGGAGGAATTTCTTAAGCCAGAGAGTGGTGAATTTGGAATTTGTTGCCAGAGGCAGCAGTGGAGGCCAAGTCATTGGGTATATTTAGGGCAAAGGTAGATAGATTCTTGATTAGTCAGAGCATGAAGGGATACGGGGAGAAGACAGGAGAATGGGGCTCAGAGGGGAAATGGATCAGCCTTAATAAAATGGTGGAGCAGATTCAATGGGCCAAATGGCGTACTTCTGCTTCTATATCTTGTGTCTTAAGGTCTTTTAGTGGTGGGTGTCTGAAGTGCACTACGAGGACAGTAGTGGAGGTAAATGCGACTGTGGTCTGCATTAGGCTCTAGGGTGGACACATACTGTAAATGTATAGAGAATGGAAGGATGTGAACATTGTAAAGACAGCAGGGATTAGTTTAGTTAGGTGCTTAAATATTCTGTTCAGCAGCTAAAGGGCCTGTTCCTGAGATGCTGGTCGATGTTCTCCTTTTTCTTCCATTACAAACACACATTCATTTTACCTTCAAGTAATATTCCCGTCTGAACGTTATTGATACTTGTGATTTTGATAATTCTCTGACAGGTTAATATAACTTCATCGTCCCCAGGTAACAAAAACTTGCCGCACTGTTCTGTTAAATTATTGCAACATTAACATAAAAGGATCTACAATTCTATATGTGCAATTTATGATGTTAGAATTTGCAATTTGTTATTTTGAATATCTTTTCGGTGTAATCCATTTTGACCCATCTTCAGATTATTCATTTCTAAGTGAAGATTAGTTTCTTTTGTGGATACTTGTTCATAATCTCACTTAGAAACAGAATGCATCAGTGTGGAATAATAGAATACAGAAAGGTGCATGCTGTTTAAATATTTACATATGATAGATTTATTAAATTACTTAAAGTTTTAATGATATATACTGGATTGAGACAATATTGGCACAGAATTTTGAATCTGATAGTATATTCATGGTGTCATACTTTAATGCCTTCAGATGGTATTTTACAGTTAATATGTTGATGCAGTATTTCCTAGTTGAATTCTTCTGAAAGGCAATATTGAGTCATTGGCACCAAGCCATACTGGTGATCACAGGGAAGTGGTTGGTACCAGGAAGAAAGCTCCAACTGAATTGGATAGGCGTGACTTGAATCAAAATGTTTTCTTGCATACAGTTAAACAGTGCCACACTGGGTCTGGCGTAGATTGAGAAATTGTGCTCCAATGGAGTGTACTATTAAGATTACATTATAATGCCGATCGAAAATTCAGCAGAAATCGTTTTTGCAATTGTCTTTTCAATGAGCTCATTCCCTTTTCTGTTTTTCTACAGGGCCACTGTAAGCTTAAGATTTGTTGTCTGTCCTCAATTGCTTTTGAGAGCAGATGAAACTCATATTGGCAGAGATACAGCCTCTTGGTCATAATTCAATATTTCCATTTTATATCAGAGAATGTATACAATATACAACCTGAAATTCTTGTTCTTCGCAGACATCCACAAAAACAGAAGAGCGCCCCTAAGAATGAGTGACCATAAAAGTTAGATCCCCAAAGCCCCCTATACCCCCTCCTACACACAAGCAGCAGCCCTCTCCCTCCCCCACTTACTTCAGCAAAAAAAAAGCATTAGCATCCTCCACCCACCAAAGCCCCCAAGAAAGACCATGATCTGCAATACAACAAAAACTAATCATTCACCCTGACAATTCGGCATACCATAGGCCTTCTCCTCCCCTAATAAAGGGGCAAAGAGATGTCCCCCTTTCACAGCAAGAGGGGAGACCAACAAAGGCAAACAACTCACTGATTATGGTTTAAAAGTGTGCCGTGTTGCTATTTTTTTCCCCGAGTTCTCTGACTCGAGAATTGGCAACAAGCTTTCCCCAACCAACAAGAGAAAGACAGAGAGTGCAATTCACCGAGTACAGAGCCCCCGACAGCCGATCCAGTATGCCTGATTTTATGTTTTCTCCCGCATCAGTCAGCAGTCCAGCATAGAATTGGCTCATCCTCAGGGCCACAAAACCTTGGAACCCTAAAAGCGCACTTATCTTCTAGGCCTTGTCCTCAGGATATCAAAAAATGGCTGGTCGTGAGCCCCTGGAAGCGGTTCCACCACCGCAAAGAACTTACATTTGAGTGTAGATCTACATCAGGGTTTTTGACAGAACCCCATCCACCCTGAAAAGGGAAAAGGGAGACACTAAAGGTAGGAATTAAGCTGTTTCTGCAGATGAGCTCAAAGGAGTCACTGCTGCGGGCCATCAGTGTTCCTTCCCTGAGAGATGTCAGTGAACAAAATGGGTTTCTATATCAAAAGATAGCTTCATTGTCAATGCTAATTCCAGATTTATTTCATCACTTGACGCAAAATACCAAAGCTCCTATAGTAGGATTTGAATTCAAGTTTACAGTCCAAGCTTCTGGATATTAATCTAATGACGTTGATACTATTTTACTGTACTATATACAGATCTGTGATCTAACTCCACTCTAACTTGTGGAGTGAGACGAACAGCAGAGATCCATGTAAGGAAAAAAATAGAGACACATGAGGAAGACAAGATATGAAGAAAAAAGAGACTGGAGATGTTGGAATCTGGAACAACAACATACCATGAAAAAGCTCACTGGGCGAATCAAGTGTAAATCAACACTTCAGGTCAAGACCCTGCATTAGGGCTGATTGCGTCAACAGTGAAGACTATTACAGTGAAGTATTTAGCAGCCTTTTCTACAGCTATGTACTGACAATCTTCCGTATTCCCTTTTAGTCCTCATGAATAATCTCATCCTGAAATGTCGACTTACAACTCTGCAGATGCGACTTCACCACTGTGTTTTCAATGTTTTGTTTGTTGTTGATGAAAAAAGATGTGTTGGTAAGAGTTCAGGGGTCGGGGGAGGTTTTCAGAGATTGAGAAGCACAAGTATCCATTTTCCTTTATCAGAGCAGATTTTAAAATGCCCAGTGAGAGAAAACTATGGAAGATATTCTCCCACTGAGTCAGTAAACTGGTTTAAGTATCGGGATTAATCCGAAAGACAGGAATACTCGAGCACAGGCTCAACTTCATAGGACACAGTAGGCTCCAGTACAGCAGCCGGTCCTGAGAATGCTGGCAAACTGACAAAATCTATCATGCTGCAGAATCTCTCTGGCAACACATCGAGGAAGAAACTACTTTAGAAGCAGTCTGTCCTTTGATTAAACAACTTTTCACATCACTGACAAATATTCAAGTAACAAATATTAGCAAACAAATATATTTGCGTTGTAGTAGTCAATCAGCACTGAAGTCAGTCATCAAGCGTGGTACTCAGACTGTCATCTGCCTTTCAGCTGCTTCTACCATTTAACCAGCTTTGGGTGGCATCGTAATGGTGCTGCTGGTAGGATTCCTGCCTCATATGAGGGGCACACATAAGGTGAATGGGCACAGTCTTTTCCTAGGTTAGGAGAGTCTAAAACTAGAGAACGTAGGTTTAAGAAGAGAGGGAAAAGGTTTAAAGAGGACCTGAGGGGCTGC
This sequence comes from Mobula birostris, assembly GCF_030028105.1. Taxonomy (NCBI): domain Eukaryota; kingdom Metazoa; phylum Chordata; class Chondrichthyes; order Myliobatiformes; family Myliobatidae; genus Mobula; species Mobula birostris. The sequence goes on from NC_092373.1 coordinate 158,727,235, forward strand.
ATTTTCATATATGGTATTTGGAACAAGCTGCCAGAGGACACGGTAGAGACAGGTAGAATTACAATGTTTAAAAGATATTTAGAGTACAATATATAGATAGAAAGTGTTTAGAGCAATATTGGCCAAATGCATTGAAATTGGAATAGCTCAAGTAGACAAATAGGTTGGCATGGATGAGTTGGGCTGAATGGCCTGTTTCCATTCTGTATTACTCTGTGACAACCCAGTGAGTGGGATACAATCCTACCCTCTGGCTCTGTCCATATGCAGTATGCACATTCTCCCCGTGACCATATTGGTTTCCCACATTCCAAATATAATCAGTTTGGAAGTTTAATCGGCCACTGTAACTAACTCTGCTGTCTACATGAGTGTTGGAATCTGGAGAAAGGGTTTTGAATGGAAACATGGGGTGAATAAAAAAGAATGTGATTAGTTTGGATGGGTGCTCGGTGTGGACTCAGTGGTTCTGGTTCTGCCTCTCTGAGATTCTGGTTTTACCACTTAGAGAAGAATTTGTCTGTCTGAAAGTGGTCAATGAGCCATTTTCTGTGCTATTCTCCTTCTAAGAATGGCAACAGGTACTGTGGTGCAGGTTTAACTTATGCATATTACCGAGTATTAGCCTTGTTTTCTGACCTTTTCAATTGGCAGCCTGCGACGGAACACTGAATCCCCTGCCTGCTTTATCCTTATACGGGCATCTTGGCAGCTTCATGACTGTAGAGCTCCTAGACACACTGTATCTGCATGTGCTTCAGTATGTCACCTGTGCTATTTTTGGTCTGGTGCTTTCTTTAAGCTTTAAATCTGATAACAATATACCAGATCCCATTCATCCTGAAATGAAGACTTTCCAAACAGGAAACCCTCTTATAAGTGAATTGTCCCATTGTAACCACCCATTATTCTAATACCCCAACTCTCCCAGTGAATTTTATCCCCTCAGTGCATTCTTTTCTAAGCTTACACTTATCAGTTAAGTTTAGATGGAAGTTTAAAAGAGAATATGACTTAAATGTACTTAATTTTGCTCGATAAATTGTTGCAAATATGTTCATCTTTATTGGAAATTAATCAGGATGAACCCTGCAGAAAGATATGTTCTGATTTTAAATAACATAATGTTCACTGATTAACTAAATGTGCCATTAGTACTGAGCTGCCTGAACTCATGTGTATGGTTACCAACAGTTCAAACGTTCTTCCAATATGATCAATATGTTTATATTTTATAATTCAAAAAATTTGTTTCAGAATCAGAATCATGTTTAATATCACCAGCATTTGTCATGAAATCTATTTTTATGCAGTGATTGAGCATTTTACATGGAGGCACAACCACAGCAGGAGTGACACAAAATTCTTTGGTTAGGTTGGAGGAATTAAAAGTTATTATTACTTTCCATTTATGTTGTTGTGGCAATCTAATGATTTCTAGTTAACTTCATAATGCTGACAACCTGTTGTGATATACAGATATTACAGCCTTGCATTTGAATCTTTAAACAATGGGAAGATTTCCAAGTTGTGAAGAACAGACAATGCTGCAGGAAAATTGGGATCAAGAGCTTCAGCTTATGTGAACCCAAAAGTGCCTTATCGATTTGCTGGAAAGGAAATGCCCATTGGAGATGTATAGTAAAATATCAATCAAATACAGCGTTGGTCAGAAACATATCTCACAAGGTTATGCAGGTTCAAAAAATGCTTCCTGATCAATAATGTTTTACAACACTAAAGTAATCAAGTTAGGGGACTGTCAATTCTCATTTAGAAGTTCAGTTGAAATCAGGCTGGACTGATGTGACAAACATTTCAACTTTGGTGCCAGTAAGGTACTTGCAAGAGACTAGTTCAAGTAAACTTAATGGATTAGGAAAAGGGGAGGTGCAACGAGACCTGGGTGTCATTATACACCAGTCATTGAAAGTGGGCATGCAGGTACAGCAGGTGGTGAAAAAGGCGAATGGTATGCTGGCATTTATAGCGAGAGGATTTGAGTACAGGAGCAGGGAGGTACTACTGCAGTTGTACAAGGCCTTGGTGAGACCACACCTGGAGTATTGTGTGCCCTAATCTGAGGAAAGACATCCTTGCCATAGAGGGAGTACAAAGAAGGTTCACCAGATTGATTCCTGGGATGGCAGGACTTTCATATGAAGAAAGACTGGTTGAACTGGGCTTGTACTCATTGGAATTTAGAAGATTGAGGGGGGATCTGATTGAAACGTATACAATCCTAAAGGGATTGGACAGGCTAGATGCAGGAAGATTGTTCCCGATGTTGGGGAAGTCCAGAACAAGGGGTCACAGTTTGAGGATAAAGGGGAAGCCTTTTAGGACCAAGATTAGGAAAAACTTCTTCACTCAGAGAGTGGTGAATCTGTGGAATTCTCTGCCACAGGAAGCAGTTGAGGCCAGTACATTGGCTATATTTAAGAGGGAGTTAGATATGGCCCTTGTGGCTACGGGGATCAGGGGGTATGGAGGGAAGGCTGGGGCGGGGTTCTGAGTTGGATGATCAACCATGATCATAATAAATGGCGGTGCAGGCTCGAAGGGCCGAATGGCCTACTCCTGCACCTATTTTCTATGTTTCTATATGAGTCACAGTGCACAAACCCACAAAATGTCTATTTAGTCAAATCAGACTCTAATATACAGTTTGACATTGAAAAACTTTGGGGGCAAGACCATAATGTAAACACAAGTGATTCTGCGAATGCTGGAAATGTTGAGCAACACAACCAAAGTGCTGGAAGAACTCAACAGGTCAGGCAGCATCAATGGTGAGGAGAAAAACAGTCTACATATCAAGCTGAGACGCTACAACAGGACCGGAAAGGAAGGGGAAAAGCCAGAAAAAGTTGGTGGTGATGGGAGGGTGGGCGCGCGGGTAATACAAGCTGGCAGCAAGGTGAGGGAAGATGAGAGAAAAGGTGGGTTGATGGGCGAGAAGGTGATGAACGAAGAATATGGGTGGTAGAGGTAAAGGGCTGAAGAAGAAGGAATCTGATCAGAGGGAACAGTGGATCACAGAAGAAAGGGAAGGAGGAGAGGCACCAGAGGGAGGTAATAGATAGGTATGGAGAAGGGGTGAGAGGGGAACCAGAATGGGAATGGAAAAAAAGAGGGAGGGGAGAAGAAATTACCAGAACAACACATAAAGAGTTGAAGAAACTTAGCAAGTCAGGCAACATCTATAGAGGGAAGTGGACAGTTAACATTTCAGCTGGACTGACTGAGCATAAAACATTAACTGCCCACCTCCCTCCACAGCCGCTGCCTGGCTTTGTGCTACAGTGCTTTGTGTGTTGCTTCAGCATCTAGCTCCACTGATTTAATTCCACGGTTTAATATTAACATGTTTCTATATTTCTTCAGAGGTATATCTGTACCAACAATGCTGCTACTCCAAAAATTTCCAACTTCTCTTCTATCCAAATCAGAGAAAGGAAACTCTGATGATTTCTCACCCATATTCATATATACAGTATCATATTATATATATAAGAATCAGTGTACAGTAAGATGGTAATGTTTGTGTACAGAAGAGAACCATTAGCTCAGACTTGCAGCCCACCTATCCATACTTCCCACTGTGCTTGTCGTGCAACATTTTCCCAATAATTATTCAACCAATTCATTAAGCAAATCCAGTTATGGATCAGAATCTATTCCTAGTTTTCATTTCACTCAGGAGCATTTTGTAAGTTGAGATCTTGATGATTAAAATCCAAGTTAGTATTCAGTGCTGATCTTATGCTGAAGCATCAGATGGTATTCAGAGACATAAGTTGTAGGTCTCTCTAAGTGCACACAATTGTACTTAATTTGATCATGGAGATGAAGAGAAGTTACTTCAGATTTTAGGTAGTTCAACCAACAATAAACCAACATTCCTTCCACTACCACTCCTCCATTAATCCAGTCTTTCCTCTGGAAGGATGGCTACTTTTTGGGGCAGAACTTGTGTCCAATCCACTTTGGTCATCAATATCAATATTTCAATGATCTTGTTAGTGTAAATCAGCACCACATGCTGCAAAGGTAAACCCTATTACATTTTGAAAGGTTGTTCCTCTTGTGACTGTGGCAGTATTGAGTTCAAACATTTTTTTAGGAAATTGGACTTCTTATGAACAAGAAGAAGCACCTTCACTCGTCCTTGTCAGTGCGCTGCCTGGGTAACTAATTTCTTCTCAGCAAGACTCCAAAGGATGCTGGTTTTTGCATAGGAATAGGTAACTACAACCATAAAGAGAGATTAAAACTATAGTCTTATTCCCAGTGACAGAAAAATTAATAGAGAATTATTGGAGGCTTTGAAATTATCTGAAGTTTTAAAACCATTAAGGCTTTTTTTTAACAGTAACACTTATGTTAACTCTTCGACTCAGTAAATGAATACAAAGGATTATTATACTGTATTGTTATACCAATCGCAAGGAGAGGAGTTAGAAGGAACTTTGTAGAGGAGCTTTGGGCATTAATTGCTTTTATACAAGAAATGGATGAGATAGAATCCACTGCTAATTTTAAGTAGAGATTGATTAAGTACTTATGCAGGTGCAAGGTTACAGGAATGCAGTGGGGATGTGGGATTAGTTTTGGATAACTCTAGCAATGAACCAGTGTTATAAAGCTCAGTGGGATGCTGACTTTTTCCTTCCAAAGCCAGGGTCATAGAGGGCTGTTGAAGGAATGTAATATCGCCCCAGTGAGATTAACTCATGCAGCCCGGACTGAGGAAAGAAACTGAGACATTTGTGGTTGAAGTGACAAAGTTATTTCCTATTGTTTAACCATCTATGGGTCTAGATATACAAGGCATGTAGAATAGTCATAACTCATGAAATAAAAGTAGGAGTCAGCTATTTGTGTCTGTGTGTATGTGCCACCAAACAATATGATTCTGGCTGATCTACCTCTGCACCACTATCCATTAACTCCATATTCCATGCTTCCATCAATACCTAAACATATATTGATGTTAATATTGAATATTTACAGTGACCAAGTGTACTTAGTCTTTTAGACGAAAATTCCAAAGATTCACTACCCTTTGGCTGAAGAAATTTCTTCTCCTCTCTGTCCCAAATGGCTGACCTCCTATCTTGAAGCTGTAAACCCTGGTTCTAAACACCCAAGACAAGGGAAACATATTCCCCGGAATAATTCTATCAAGTCCAGAAGAATTTTGTACAATGAGATCACCTTTCATTCTTTTAGCCTTAAGTACGTTTGGGTTTAGCCTACTTAATCTCTCCTCCTTTGACAAACGTGCCCTACTATGGATCGATCTGCTGAATCTCCTCACAAGTAAGCTCTCCCTTGGGAAGAGAGGCTAGTCCTGTGCACAATATTCTGGATGCGGTCTCACCAGGAGCTTATATTTCTAGAGCAAGACATCACTGCTCTTGTGCTTAAATCATCCCAACATACCCTGGTCTTCATTTAATGTTCTATGTTTACAAAGTCATCACTGACTTAGATTTTCCCTCTCAAATGCCATCTGACCTACAGCTTTCTCTTTTGTTTCAGATTTCCAGCAACTCTATCTTCTACTTCTCAGCGCTCCAGTGCATTTCCACTTTCTCCATTTCCCACATTTTTAATTTCTCTATTCACTTTCCTCCAGCTGTGTACACTTCAATCATTTGGACAGCACTAAAAGCAATTGTGTTACATGGTAAACTTGCATCACAGACATTTTCTCTGTTTTTTCCATTTTTTTACAAATTAAAAATGTTAGCTTTTACCCTTTTCTATTTCTAATGAAGGAGCATTAACCTGATTCTCCCCCCATGGATGCTGTCTGACTTGCTGAATGTCATAGCTTTCTTTTTTTGATTTCAGATTTCCAGCATCTGCAGGTTTTGTTTTTGCTTTTCAAGTCAAAACATTTTTGCCATCCTAATTCTCCACTCTACCTGCATGTTAACTTTCAGTGATTCAAAAAGAATGAAAGGATACAGTGAAAGTAATTGGAGGTTTTCCCTGTGATTCTATTTCCATTAAAAATTTACACTAAGCTCTTGAGATTTAAGAGCAGTGAGGCCATTTTTGAATCTCCTATGATGTTGCTTTTTAAACAGTTGGGTTATATAATCTGAAACCCGCTGCCTTATTTTAGTGCTCTGAATACAGCCATTCCTTGGAGCAAAGTGTTTCTAAGCCTCTTAGTATTGTGGGTAACTTCACTTGCTGTTTGAAGGTGTGTTCAGTTGCAATTGTTGGACACTGAGAAGTGCTTGATAGTGTAGATACCCTTGTCACTTTTACAGTGGGATCACTGCTCACCATATTAAAATACTACTTTCAGACCTGAGGATGTCCTAGAAGTAACAGTTTCTTACAAAGACCTCACCTTAACTTACTATCAACAACATTAGACACTACATTCTCTTTCTCATGTAATCTCCATGAGGGATAATCCACATCCAGCCACTGAAGAAAACGAGTCAGGGAGTCTTCTCTCCTTTATCATGGTTTCACTTCACCCAGGTGGAATGAGAAGCTCACCCTCCTGGAAAGCTCTGACAAATTCCAGGATGCACTGACGCAAAAACCCGGCAACACAGATCCCACTTCCTTCGCACTTGGGAATAAGAGTATTCTTCTGCCATATTGGGAGTACTCTGCTTGGACACAGCTTGGAATGTAGTATAAATGTATTATTGGGCATGGACTCCGGGGTCACGGAAAACATTGCCCTATGCAACCTTACCCAAAGAAACAAAGTGAGTGTGTCTTTCATTATGACCTGACAAATAACTTAATTAGTGAGTTATCTAGAAACTTATTTAGAATAACAGCAGCATGAACAATATTGTGCTATTTGTGTACTTTATAATGCCAGCCATATCTTGGGAAACTTGGAAGTATTTTATTAATTATATGAGATTCTGTTCTCAGCATCACCATATGATCACAATGTTATCACTGTACTTATGAGCAACAATTATCTGTAAAAGTGTAAAAAGTACTTGAATAAAATGAATTCACAGCTTCATACCAGCCTGGTTTCTGCCTGTCTAATTAGTCAGTTTCATTTTCAGTAGACACAAAAATATATTTGGTGATGCTCAGGCTCAAAATGTATGGCAATGCAGATGTCAGTGGCATTTTGAAATGCAAGTGATCATGTATACTGAATGTAGGTATATACAGTTGAAGTCAGAAGTTTACATATACCTTAACCAAATACATTTAAACTCAGTTTTTCACAATTCCTGACATCTAATCCGCGCGAAAACATTCCCTGTCTTAGGTCAGTTAGGATCACTACTTTATTTCAAGAATGTGAAATGTCAGAGTAATAGTAGAGAGAATGATTTATTTCAGCTTTTATTTCTTTCATCACTTTCCCAGTGGGTCAGAAGTTTACATACACTTTGTTAGTATTTGGTAGCATTGCCTTTAAATTGTTTAACTTGGGTCAAACGTTTTGGGTATCCTTCCACAAGCTTCTCACAGGAAGTTGCTGAAATTTTGTTCCATTCCTCCAGACAGAACTGGTGTAACTGAGTCAGGTTTGTAGACCTCCTTGCTCGCACACGCTTTTTCAGTTCTGCACACAAATTTTCTGTCCAATTGAGGTCAGAAAATGATGTCAAGTCTGATTCATCCTTGGGAGCAATTTCCAAATGCCTGAAGGTACCACGTTCATCTGTACAAACAATAGTACACAAGTATAAACACCATGGGACCACGTAGCCATCATACCGCTCAGGAAGGAGACACATTCTGTCTCCTAGAGATGAACATACTTTGGCACAAAAAGTGCAAATCAATCCCAGAACAACAGCAAAGGACCTTGTGAAGATGCTGGAGGAAACAGGTAGACAAGTATCTATATCCACAGTAAATCGTGTCCTATATCGACATAACCTGAAAGGCTGCTCAGCAAGGAAGAAGCCACTGCTCCAAAACCACCAGTAAAAAGCCAGACTACAGTTTGCAAGTGCACATGGGGACAAAGATCTTACTTTTTGGAGAAATGTCCTCTGGTCTGATGAAACAAAAATAGAACTGTTTGGCCATAATGACAATCGTTATGTTTGGAGGAGAAAGGGTGAGGCTTGCAAGCCGAAGAACACCATCCCAACCGTGAAGCATCATGTTGTTGGGGTGCTTTGCTGCAGGAGGGACTGGTGCACTTCACAAAATAGATGACATCATGAGGAAGGAAAATTATGTGGATATATTGAAGCAACATCTCAAGACATCAGCCCGGAAGTTAAAGCTCAGTCGCAAATGGATCTTCCAAATGGACAACGACCCCAAGCATACCTGCAAAGTTGTGGCAAAATTGCTTAAGGACAACAAAGTCAAGGTATTGGAATGGCCATCACTAAGCCCTGACCTCAATTCGATAGAAAATTTGTGGGCAGAACTGAAAAAGCGTGTGCGTGCAAGGAGGCCTACAAACCTGACTCAGTTACACCAGTTCTGTCTGGAGGAATGGAGCAAAATTCCAGCAACTTCCTGTGAGAAGCTTGTGGAAGGCTACCCAAAACGTTTGATCCAAGTTAAACAATTTAAAGGCAATGCTACCAGATACTAACAAAGTGTATGTAAACTTCTGACCCGCTTGGAAATTGATGAAAGAAATAAAAGCTGGAATAAATCATTCTCCCTACTATTGTTCTGACATTTCACATTCCTGAAATAAAGTAGTGATCCTAACTGACCTAAGACAGGAAATGTTTTCTAGGATTAAATGTCAGGAATTGTGAAAAACTGAGTTTAAATATATTTGGCTAAGGTGTATGTAAACTTATGACTTCAACTGTATACAGTGACTTACTGACATGTACAGGAATACATTTAATGGTACATACAGCATTCAAGGATGTACTGTACACACAGTATATGTAGGTCTGCATGAAGAGAAGTATACTCACAGAATATATCTGGGTCTGTACTTGCTGGAATTTAGAAGAATGAGGAGAGATCTCATTGAAACCTATAAAGTATTGAAAGGAGAGGAAGTTTCCTATAGTGGTGGAGTTTATACAAGGATATTTCTTTAGAACAGAGATGGGGAGGAATTTATTTAGACAGAGGGTCCTGAATCTGTGGAATTTGTTGCCACAAATAGCTGAAGAGGTCAAATCTTAGGATATAGTTAAAGCGGAGGTTGATAGGTTCTTGAATTATAAGGGTATCAAAGGTTATTGGGTGAAAGCAGGAGAATGGGCTTGAGAGAGAGAATAAATCAGCCATGATGGAATGGCAGAGTAGACTTAATGGGCTGAATGGTCTAATTTTCTCCTTTGTCTTATAGTCTAATATACCGAATTACAGTGACTCCTGCATCATACACAAAAAATATAGTTATGTATAGTAATATGGTCTTCCTTGGTTTCTCTCAAGTGTACAAAGGTCTTAACCATTTCCCATAAAGGAATCAAGAAACTATAAGTCACTTGGATTATTCTGTGTCATCACAGTAAGATTGACATTCTCCATCCTGATGCCCAGTTCTCACACACAAGGCAGGTAATGTATATCAATTACAATTCAAGGTGCCGTGGCATAGTGGTCACAGTCCTGAACTAGTTGACTGTAGCTCTTTATTGATAATCCGGTAAATGACAATGAGAATTAGAATTCAGTTTATGAAATACGAATAAGACATAGGAGCAGAATTAGGCCATTCAGCCCATTGTATCTACTTGACCATTCCATCATGACAGATTTATTATCCCCTTCAATCCCATTTTCCTACCTTCTCCCTGTAACCTTTGACACTCTTAGATATAGATATAGGGATCAAGATAACATTTGATTTTTGTCTAATTATGAAACTGACCTATTAGAGTCATATAGAGAAAATCAGACTCTTTGGTCCAACCACCGAGATCTATGAGCCAAACATGGTCAAATAAGACAACCTCACTGGTCAACACAGATGTCATGAACCAGTTGGGCTGAAGGGCCTGTTTTCCAGCCGAATGACTACACCTACTTACAGCAAACTTATGTTAATTCCATTTTATTATTAAAGGAATATAGACAAGCTAATAGAAAACACTCTTGATTTGAATCATAAACACAAGAGATTCTGCAATTTAGTGCAACACACAAATTCTGGAGGAGCTCAGCAAGTTAGACAATATCTATTTAGATGAATATACAGTTGACGTCTAGAGTCAGAGTCATCAGGACTCTGTTACTTTTGTTTCTGTGTCCTTTCCATAGAAATATTACCTTTGACTGGTGTCAGCCTGAGCTGGAGTATAATGGTTCAGCTGAGTAACTTGGCCTCTCTGCTTGTAACAGGCATCCGTTAGTCTTGCGAGACCATGGATCTGTGCCTGGAAAGCCTTCACTCTCCAGGGCGCAGGCCTGGACAAGGTTCTATGGAAGACCAGCAGTTGCCCATGCTGCAAGTCTCCCCTCTCCACGACACTAATGTTGTCCAAGGGAAGGGCAAGGGCTGATACAGCTTTGCACCAGTGTCATCGCAGAGCACTGTGTGGTTAAGTGCCTTGCTCAAGGACACAACACACTGCCTCGGCTGGGGCTTGAACTCACGACCTTCAGGTCGCTAGTTGAATGCCTTAACCACTTGGCCACGTGCCCACACTACACAGGTGGATAGGGTAGTTAAGAAAGCTTATGGGATGTTAGCTTTCATAAGTCGAGGGATAGAGTTTAAGAGTCGCGATGTAATGATGCAGCTCTATAAAACTCTGGTTAGGCCACACTTGGAGTACTGTGTCCAGTTCTGGTCACCTCACTACAGGAAGGATGTGAAAGCATTGGAAAGGGTACAGAGGAGATTTACCAGGATGCTGCCTGCTTTAGAGAGTATGCATTATGATCAGAGATTAAGGGAGCTAGGGCTTTACTCTTTGGAGAGAAGGAGGATGAGAGGAGACATGATAGAGGTGTACAAGATAATAAGAGGAATAGATAGAGTGGATAGCCAGCACCTCTTCCCCAGGGCACCACTGCTCAATACAAGAGGATATGGCTTTAAGGTAAGGGGTGGGAAGTTCAAGGGGGATATTAGAAGAAGGGTTTTTACTCAGAGAGTGGTTGGTGTGTGGAATGCACTGCCTGAGTCAGTGGTGGAGGCAGATACACTAGTGAAGTTTAAGAGACTACTAGACAGGTATATGGAGGAATTTAAGGTGGGGGCTTATATGGGGGGCAGGGTTTGAGGGTCGGCACAACATTGTGGGCCGAAGGGCTTGTACTGTGCTGTACTATTCTATGTTATCTGTTCTATGTTCTACACCCACATAAAGCAGGCATTGGCAATGAGGAGGACTCTGACAGGTTCAAGGTGTGTCCGAGTTCCTTCTTGGAGTGCTTGGAGACCGAGTTGCTGTAGACGTCACCTGACAATGCTGTTGGCTGTGGTGGAGACCAGGATAAGTTACAGGATGCTGGTCCTCAGGAAGGTGAAGACAGCGGTCAAAGTGAGGTGGACCTTGCAGCTCAGCCCACGGATGAGTTTGGTCAATTGATGGTCTGGAAAAATGACAGTCCCACTGTCGGAGTGTCAGAAAATAAAACATTTTCTTTTGGAAGTCTATAATCTCTTTCAGAATTTGAGAAAAAAATGAGACAATAACCTCCAAAGCTGTGCTCAAAAGATCTAAATATGGTCATTTGAAACTGAACAAGCCATGTAAGATACAGTTTAAAGACACGGTTCACAAACAGCAGTGCAGTAACTGACTGTGTCTCTAATTCTCTATTATAGGATACTGGAAAATTCCAATACAAATAATTGAAACAATTCAAGGGCTGGCTTGCAAGCAGATTCCACTCAAAGCTGCAAGTGTTGCAATAATTTCATAATGGTAAAATGTTCAAAACATTTATATGACAAAAAAAATTAGGAATTTCCTTTTGAGTAGATGCAACCATTGACCGTGTAATTAAAACAGCATAGCTCAAGCTCCTGGACTGGGGAACTAGCGTACATAATGAATGCTATTTGAAATTGTTCCCGGCATCCACTAGCAGAATACCTTTTTAGTTCAAATAGTGAACTTAAGAAAACATGAACAAAGCTGGAAATTTCATCCAAAGAGGGCCAAAATCAAAGTTTAGTAAAACTGTCAACAGCTATGTACCTTAATAAATAAATGTTGCAACTACTGTAGTCACATCTTTAAAATTATCAATATCATTTAAAACCAAAATAACTCCTTGCCCATCCTCTGGGTTCCCCCCCCCCTCTTTCTTTCTCCCTAGGCCTCCTGTCCCATGATCCTCTCCCTTCTCCAGCCTCATAACCCTTTTGCCAATCAACTTTCCAGCTCTTGGCTCCATCCCTCCCCCTCCTGTCTTCTCCTATCATTTCAGATCTCCCGCTCCCCCTCCCACTTTCAAATCTCTTACTAACTCTTCCTTCAGTTAGTCCTGACGAAGGGTCTCGGCCCGAAACGTCGACTGTACCTCTTCCTATAGATGCTGCCTGGCCTGCTGCATCCACCAGCATTTTTTGTGTGTGTTGCATGATACTAAACATACTTACTTTTGGATAATATACCTGGTTATATGTGGCTCTAATTTAGATTTTAATGAGACCGGTCATCCATTGCCCTGGAAATAATAGCAAGCTGCCCCTGGTCCATGTTATTTCTTCTTACTCAGCCCATGTGCAGTCCTCTGGGACCATGGTTCCCACCACTCTGTATGGCCAGGTATAGCATGAAGGCCTTCTCAGCGTAGACAGCGGGCAGCACTCACAGAAGTGTTATGACAGCCAGTACAGCCTCAGAACCCTGCAGACAGAAGAAATATCTTTGAGATAATCCAAAGATTGTTTGTGAATATCTTTCATGTTCACAACATAAAATAATAAAAGTAAAAACATTCAAAAAGTAATTAAGAATTGCTTTATGTTTAATAGATCATACCCATACACAAAAAGTAACCGAAAATCATTGAAGCCAACATAAATAAACACAAGTACACTTTCCCTCTGCCAGGAGCCCATGACTCCCAATTGTTAATGAAGTGAGCAGCGCAATAGCCAGCTCAAATAGATGCTGCCTCACAGCGCCACATACACGGGCTCAGTCCTGACCTTGGGAGCTGCTGTGAGGAGTTTGCGTCTTCTCCCTGTGACCTCTGGATGCTTCAGTTACGTCCCACATCCCAAACAGGGTTGTTAGATAAATTGCCACAAGTGTGTAGGTGAGTGGTAGAATCTGGGAAGCTTTAGGAGAAAGTGTAAATAATAGCAAGATTAATGTGAGATTCCTGTAAATAGGTGGGTGATGCTCAGTGGGTGAAGCGCCTTTCTCCTTGCTGTATCTCTCTTAGACTCCATTGGGTTCAGTAGGCAGCTTGAGAACTGCAGAAAGTAGATCACACTGTTGGATACTTTGCTGAGCAGTACAGGGGTGGTTACTTCAGGGTAAAAGGTCAGTTGATGATATAAACAAGCATCTGTTGAGTGTGAAACTCAAAACAATATCCCAATCCATTGAAATGATTATCAGTTTCATAGAGCATGAAATGGTACAGCATGGAACAGGTCCTTTGACCCACAAAGTCGTGCAGACCCAAATAGATTAGTAATCAAACTAATCCTCTACGGCTGCACAATCTCCATATCTCTCCATTTTCCTCACATTCATGTGCCTATCCAGACGGCTCCTAAAAGTCATTTACGAAAAAGTAAGTGTAATTACAAGGAAAGCATGGCGGTGTCTACTTCCTTTTGCAAAGATTTTGCATGACATCTAAAACTTTCACAAACTTCTATAGATGTGTAGTGCACGTGTGTATTGGCTGGCTGCATTTTGGCCTGGTATGGAAACAACAATGTCCTTGACAGAAAACCATTCAAAAAGTAGTGGATACAGCCTTGTCCATCACAGGTAAAGCCTTCCCCACTATTGAGCACGTCTACACAAAGCGTTGTCTCAGGAAAGCAGCATTCATCATCAGGGACCCCCACCATCCAGTTCATTTTCTCTCCTCACTGCTGCTATTGGGAAGAAAGTACAGGAGCCTCAGGATTCACACCACCAGGTTCAGGAACAGTTATTACCCCTCAGCCTTCAGGCTCTTGAACCAAAGGGGATAACTTCACTCAATTTCACTTGCCCCATCACTGAAATGTTCCCACAATTCATGGACTTACTTTCAAGAACTCTTCATCTCCTGTTCTCACTATTTAATGTTCATTTATTTATTATTACTATTTATTTCTTTTTGTACTTGCGCAGTTTGTCGCCTTTTGCACACTGGTTGAAAGCCTAAGTTAGTGCGATCTTTCATTGATACTATTATGGTTATTATTCTATTATGGATTTATTATGCTTGCAAGAAAATGTATCTCGGTAGTATATCTTGACATATATGTACTTTGATAATAAATTTGCTTTGAACTTAGGAAGTCCCTAATGTATCTGCCTCTACCACCAAACCAGGCAGTTATTCCAGGAACCCATCACTCACTGTGTAAAAAAAGTTGCCTCTCACATCTCCTTTAAAATTACCTCCTCTCAGCTTGAATGCATGTTCTGGTATTAGATATTTCAACCCTGGTAAAAAGATACTGCCAATCTACTCTATCTATGCCTCTCATAATCATATAAAACTTTATCAGATCCACCCATCCCCAGCCTGCACCATTCCAAAGAAAGCAATGCAAGTTTGTCCAACCTCTCATCATAGCGCATCTCCCCTAATCCATGCAACAAACTGGTAAACCTCTTCTGCACCTTGTCCAAAGCATCAACATTCTTCCTATAATGGGGTGAGCAGAACTGTATGGATACTTCAGATGTGGCCTAACTAAAGTTTTATAATGCTGCAACATAACTTCCCAACGTAAACACGAGGAATTCTGCAGATGCTGGAAATTGAAGCAACACACATCAAAGTTGCTGGTGAACGCAGCAGGCCAGGCAGCATCTCTAGGAAGAGGTACAGTCAACGTTTCAGGCCAAGACTTCCTGATCTTTGAATTCAGTGTCTCAACTGATAAAGGCAAGCATGTCATATACTTTTTTAACTACCCTAACAACCTCTGTATCCACTTTCAGGGAGCTATGAAATTAGACCCCAAGATCCCTCTACTTATCAGCACCATTAAGATATTTGCCCAAGATCCTTCTGCTCATCCACACTTGATTTAGCAAAGTGCAACAATTCACATTTGGCTGGGTGTAACTCCATTTACCATTTCTATGCCCATATCTGCAACTGATCGATATCCCTCTGTATTTTTTACCACTCATCTATGTTATCCACAGTTACAATAATATGTTCTGAATCTGTGGCTTCATCCAAAACAAATTGGAAACTCTGGGCCTTTAAAGGAAGGCAAGAGTACAAGCTGCAAAGATTAATTGTAGGAACCATGTCTCTGCACAATAAACATTCCAGCTTTCTTTTACAAGATACGGGATGAGTCTACAGGTAGGAGTTCCCAAGGTCTTAAGCTGAAATGGAGAGTTGCTTAACAAGTTACACCAACAGATCTAAGATAGAGTTTGGTATCATATTACTTTAAAACAAAACATTAGTGAAAGATTTCGTAGTTCCTGCCGTGTTTTTACAAATACACTGATATCTGTTGAAACATAGGTGGACCATGTAAGACAAGTGAACAAATGCCACCTTGTTGAAAACAATACAGTGGTGTCATTAGTAGACCTACTGCCTCCCAATTTACGTAACCAGAATTCAATCCTGACCTCCAGTGTGGAGTTTGCACACTCTCACTGCGACTGTGTGGGTATCCCCTGGGTACCCCGAATTCCTCACACACTCCAAAGAGCTGCAGATTAGTAGGTAATTACCCACTGCCCATTGCCTGGGTGTGGATATGAGGGCTAGAATCTGGGTTCAGTGGAATATGAGGAAACTAAGTAATATTATTGCTGGATTATAGTAAATGGGTATTTAATGATTGGCATGGACTCAGTCTAAATATTGTTTAAATGTTTAATTGTATCTAACTTTATCACTTCCATAGGTAGTTCATTCCATATCTCCACCACCCTCTGTATAAAAATCTTGCCCCTTTAAATCTTTTTCCTCTTATCTTAACTAAACCCATGCTCTCTAATTTTAGACTCCCCTCCCTTGGGAAAGTAACTGTGACCGTTCACCTTATCTATGCCCCTCATGACCTTGTAAACATCTACAAGATCACCCTCAGCCTCTTTCCCTCCAAGGAAAACAGTCCCAGCTTATCCAGTCTCTTCCTATAACTCAAACTGGTCACTGCTGGCAGGAGTATCTGAAACACAAGGATTAGGAAAAGTTAAGACTTTGTTGAAATTACGAACAAGATTAGGTGCCAAGAGGTTGTTCTCTTTTTTCTGCTTATCGACATGGTTGTCGACTTCTGGAATGTTAATGGCTTGTTTACGAATACAGATTCAGAAGGTAGCTGAGTGAGTTTGCCATATTTAATAACACTGCATACATAAAGAAGGTGAGATTGCATGTTATGCTACTTAAGGGATCAAGGAAGGATCTACTGTTTTGAAATAGTCAAGGATGTTTTTAAATTGCTTTTGTCTCTTCTACCAGATTGTGTATCTGCTGAGGAAAGTGTTATCATGTTTAGTTGTACTGTGACCCTTTGGGATGGGCCCAAAGAACCATCTGGTCACTCCCACTCCTTTATGTTGTGAGGTTTTCAAATGTTTACTCAAAACCTATTTTTAGTACACTTACTACTATTATCCATCGATCAATGCTAGATTTGTCACAATGAGAACAGAACATTGGGAGATAAGCACAGAAGCCTGCTACAGCTGCAGCTAATGGCCTCATCAGCAGCAAGTGAGCAATGTTGTGAATGGTCAGGTATTTCAACAAGAGTGTACAGCAGAGGTCAACTGATTCTGAAACAAAATGTGAGTGCTGTGAAACTAAAAGGACTGGAGGTTCCAGCCTGTGACTATATCACTGCGAGACTTTATGTGGATACATAATCTGCCTCTGAAAGTGCTCATTAAAATAAGGCTTCATTTTGTCTGCTCACAAGAAGTTCCTAATCCCACACGGTTGTTCTGGGGACTCTAGAAGTTAAAGTTACTTTGGATATTACCATGAGCAGGGTAGGCCATTATATTTTAAAAAACTATCAGTGCTTTAATTACAGGGGTGTGTGCATGGGTAAGAGTGGGCAAGTAGTGGCACAAACCTACTCAGCACTCTGCTGTGGTTACATATCTGTACATACAAGCACTTGCACAATAACATTAAGCGAGTCTGCTGCAAAGCGCAGCATACTTAAGACCTTTGGAGGTCCTTCATTAACTGTTGAAACATTGGCTGAAGAGAGTCAGAGGATAACTGGAAATATAATTAAATACATAAGTGACACTTAGTGATAAACGTCTGTAGTCTATCTATGAACCTATTCATATCTTGATCCTATTGAGCAGCTGTGTCATGTGGTACAACGATGTACCACCAACTGGAGCATTAGAATATTATTGTACCACAACACACAATTGTCTAATATGACAAGCAAGAGAAAATCTGTAGATGCTGGAAATCCAAACAACACACACAAAATGCTGGAGGAGTTCAGCAGGCCAGGCAACATCTACGTTTTATTACATACATCAGCTCTTACCCTATCCTCCTGCCACCGAACCAGGGATAGGGTTCCTCTTATCCTCACCTACTACCCCACCGGTCTCTGTGCCCAGCACATAATTCTCTGGAACTTCCGTCATCTCCAACGGGATCCCACCACCAAGCACATCTTTCCCTCCCCTCCACTTTCTGCTTTCCACAGGGATCGCTCACTACGTGACTCCCTTGTCCATTCATCCCTCCCCACTGATCTTCCTCCTGGCACTTATCCTTGCAAGTTGAACAAGTGCTACACCTGCCCCTACACTTCCTCACTCACTACCATTCAGGGCCCCAAACAGTCCTTCCAGATGAGGTGACACTTCACCCGTGAGTCTGTTGGGGTCATATACATTGTCTGGTTCTCCCAGTGTGGCCTCCTGTATATCAGTGAAACCCGGCATAGATTGGGAGACAGCTTTGCCGAGCACCTACACTCCATCTGCCAGAAGGAGCAGGATCTCTCAGTGGCCACCTATTTTAATTCCACTTCCCATTCCCATTCTGATATATCAATCCATGGCCTCCTCTACTGTCATGATGAGGCCGCACTCAGGTTGGAGGAACAACACCTTATATTCCATCTGGGTAGCCTCCAACCTGATAGCGTGAACATCGATTTCTCGACTTCCGGTAATGGCCCACCCCACCCCCCCTCACCATTCCCCATCTCCTTTTCCCCTCTCTCAACTTACCTCCTTGCGTGCCCATCACCTCCCTCTGGTGCTCCTCCCTCTTTTCTTTCTTCCATGGCCTTCTGTTCTCTCCTGTTAGATTCCCCCTTCTCCAGCCCTGTATCTCTTTCGCCAATCAACTTCCCAGCTCTTTACTTCATCCCTCCCCCTCCCAGTCTCCCCTATCACTTTGTGTTTCTCTCTCCCCTCCCCCCAGCTTTTAAATCTACTCCTCAGCTTTTTTTTCTCCAGTCCTGCCAAAGGGTCTCGGTCCAAAATATCAACTGTACTTTTTTCCATAGATGCTACCTGGCCTGCTGAGTTCCTTCAGCTTTTTGTGATTGTCTAATATGATCACAGTATGACCAGGTACATCAATAGACTACAGGCGTGTATCTGAAAGTATCATTCAGGCCTTTAATTATATTGTTTGATGAATGTGCACCCTGTCTTAATGCAATTGTGAAGATATTGCAACCTTCAGTGCTGGGAACCCAGGTCCTAAGGTCCCTTATTTAAAGAGAGGATGGGATATCTCCCATTGTCTCCTTTTAAATTCTGAAAACTTCCACTGAAGATACAGTAATTATTTGGGAAAATCCCCAGGGAAAACTTTACTCCACATGTAGTTCTTACTCCAAAGCCTCAAAAATCTTGCTTCTGTGGAAATGGTGGGGGCTGGGGGTTTGAACATGATCAACTCAACTAAAGAATTTAGAAAATGATTATTCCTGTTTTTAGCAAATGCAGCTGTATAAAGACATACAGTGACTTAATGGAATTTGCAAATATAAACAAAACAGAAAATAAATTGCCTCTGTCTCCAACAAAGGTTTCTCTCTAAGGTAAGAAACATGAGCAAGTTAAAAAGTTCGAAGGCATTTCTTAAAAAGTGTTTTGGTTTGATATAATTTAGAACAAACTTAAATATTTAGACACCGATCAAACAACATTTTGATTAAGAACATTAAATATGATAATTATTCCTAAATATAAATTGAGACAATGGGTGTGTCTGGCACCTGTCAGCTTCTTGGTGAAGAAAGTATTCCATGGATTGTTAATGGCACAGTCAGTATAACTTGTCCTTCTGTCAACTCTCAAAGGTTCCTGCAATTCCTCTTGGCCCAAGCCCAAGGACTTCTCCATGCTTTCAACAGTGTAGTTAGCTCAACTGTTGTTACCTTGCCTACAAATTGGACCAGGGGTTATTTCTACTAGTTTCTCACATTTATTTAGAACACAGAAGAAGGTAATTTGGCCTAGCAAGTCAATGCTGGTTTTCAAAGTGTACTTGATAAGCACATGAGAGAAAATTCTTTTTTTAAATATTTGTTTATCCAGATTTATTTATTTATCGCATATACATCGAAACATACAGTGAATTGTTTCATTTGTGTTATCAACCAATGCGGCTAAGGATGTGCTGGGGACAGCCCGCAAGTATGGTCACACATTCCAGTGCCAACAATGCATGCCCACAACATTCAGCAAAACAACACAGAGCACAACAGTAAGGAATACAGCAAGCAACAAAACAACAACAGCAAAACAAGCACCTTTCCTCGCTCCCACCCATCCTCACACCCACGTACGTGGATAGTCCTCCAACTTCAGGACAGGCCTCCAGGCTTTAGCCATTGGGCTACAATGTCCAGACTTCCAATGGACCTTTGAGCTATGATTTTCAGGTATTGAGCCCCAGACTTAGCGATGTTGTGTCCCCGCAGCTCGAACTCTGAGTGTGCCGACTGACTGGCCCTCCTGCTCACGTGGACGTGCTCAAGCCTGAGACAGCCCTACAACCACAGATGTCCTTTGGCCCATGCCCACGTATCTGGCCTTTGAGCACAAAGAGGAGGCCTGGACTCCGGATGTCTTTCATCCTATATCTATGTCTCTGGCCTTCGAACGTGGAGCGCAGAGTGTTAGCCTGACCTCCAACCCCTCCACATCACTATCCCTAATCTGATCCCTAACTCCTTCTCTGTCCCCAAAACCATTCCTACATACTTAAAAAAAAAGCTCGGCACCATTTTGAAATTTTTCTTTAAGAAATCTTATTTTCTTACCTGTTCTCTGTCATATACTCATCAACTGCACCCTGCACCTCATTCCATCCTCCTACACTGACACTCAATACATTTTACAAACCAGTTTGCCTTTGGACATGTGATGAAACCAGAACACCTATGGGTCACAGGGGGATTTCCACACAGACAATACAGGAGCTTGGTTTCAAACCGAGTTACTGGTGATGTGAAGCAACCACTGTGCAGTCCCCTCCTACCCTATATGTTATCACATAAACAAATAGGCACATGAGTAAGCAAAGAACGGAGGGATTGGGACATTGTGTGGGCAGAAGAGATCTGTTTAGTTGGGCGTTTAATTGCTAATTTAATTAGTATGGCACAAATCTGTGAGCTGAATGGTGTGTTCCTGTGCTGTACTGCTCTATGCTCTATGTTCTATGTTCTACAACTCAGCTCATTCTGAGATCATCACCTATAAATCCCTCCAGAGCTTTTATACATGGATCTACATTACAGGCCCTTGATGTAAATTTCTAGATTCCTGCAAAGAAATAATGGGGCACTGAGTGATGAGCTGGAGTTTATCAAGCATTCATTTGCACTGGTGTCTCTGGCAGCACCAACAATAATATCCACCATATGTATAGAGAGCTGGCAATCACAATCAAGCTAGATTGGGAAAAAAAAATCCTTCACTGAAATGCATCAGGAGAGCTATTTTGTCTAAAATTCAGATTTTATCATTTTTGGTGTGCTAAATCTATACTGCCTCGTATGCAAAGACATCCTTGTCATGCCCTGAAAAATCATGAAATTGGCGAAATATGCATGTGAAATAGTGCTAAAGGTGGTTTACACCCAGCTTCAAGTACTGAATTGGACTCTGCACAGTTTCCAAGTGAAGCTTCCCCAGTAGCTCTCTCCCAGCTTGTCCTTGGTAGTTGACCATGGGAGGAAGCACCAGACCATGCAGACCTCTCCCCATGGCAGAATTGGCTGTTTTGAAGATGGAAAGAAACCAAAATGGTGTTGGGGCTGGCAGATCAGCAATCTTCTGTGCAACATCTGCCCTGAGTGAATCTTGTCCCATACCATCGTGAGGTGAGCAGTGAGGTAAAGGTTACAGCCTGTAGAGCTGTCTTGCAGAGCATAGAGAGACTGCATCAGTGATCAAACAGCAGGGGTGATGTCTCAAATACATATAGTAAGAACTGAGGCTGGCTGATGTAAGTAGAGTCAGAGAGCACAGTTCAGGCCCTTTATGCATGCCAGTCCTGATGAAGGGTCTCGGCCTGAAACATCAACTGTTTATTCCCATCCATAGATGCTGCCTGACCCGTTGAGCTCCTCCAGCACATTGCGTGTATTGTTCCAGGTTTACAGCATCTGCAGTACCTCTAGTGCCTTTATGCCTGCCAACCATTTTACCCATCCTACGCTCATTCATTTGCCCACATTAGGTCTCTTTCCCTTTATGCCTTGCCTATTTAAGGGCCTGCTTGGATGTGCCCGAAGCACAGTGATGGAATCTGACTCCACCATCTCCTATGTCAGCGTGTTCCTGATATCAGCCACTCTCTGTGTAAAAAAAACCTTTCACTCAGTTCTCCTTTGAAACTCCTTCCTCCCATCTTAATCCAATGCCCTTTTGGTTTTGATACCTCTAAAATGGGAAAGTAATTCTCAGTATCTCCCCTATCTCTTGTGATTCTTTATGATTCACTACATTATCTAAGCCTCTTTTGATTTTATATACCTGAATCAAGTCACCTTGAGCCTACCTGATATGACCTTATAATTATGGTTCTTTAGTCCAGGCAACACCTTTGTGAATAAGAACATAAGAACAAGAAATAGGAGCAGGAGTAGGCCATCCGGCCCATCGAGCCTGCCCACCATTCAATAAGATCATGGCTGATCTGTCCGTAAACTCAGCTGCATCTACCTGCCTTTTCCCCATCACCCTTAATTCCCCTACTATGTAAAAATCTATCTATCTGTATCTTAAATATATTTAGTGAAAAAGACTCAACTACTGCCCTGGGCAGAGAATTCCACAGACTCACCACTCTCTGGGAAAAACTGTTTCTCCTCAGCTCTGTCCTAAATCTTCTCCCCTGAATCTTGAGGCAATGTCCCCTAGTTCTAGTCTCACCTACCAATGGAAACAACTTTCCTACTTCTATCTTATCTATCCCCCTCAAAATGTTGTATGTTTCTATAAGATCCCCTCTCATTCTTCTGAATCCCAGAGAGTATAGTCCCAGGCGACTCAATCTCTCCTCATAGATTAACCCCTTCATCTCTGGAATCAACTCCTCTGCCCTGCCTCCAAAGCCAGTATACCCTTCCTCAAGTATGGAGACCAGAACTGCACACAGTACTCCAGGTGCGGCCTCACCAGTACCTCTATAGTTGCAGCATGACCTCCCTGCTCTTGAATTCAATCCCTCTAGTAGTGAAGGCTAACATTCTGTTTGCCTTCTTAATAACGTGTTGTACCTGCGAGCCAACTGTTTGCGATTCATGAACAAGCACTCCCAAGTCCCTCTGCACAACAGCATGCTGCAATCTTTCACCATTTAAATAATAATCTGCTCTTCTATTATTCCTTCCAAAGTGGATGATCTCACACTTACCAACATTGTATTCCATCTGCCAGATGATGGCCCACTCACTTAACATATCTATATCCCTCTGCAGACTCTTCATATCCTCTGCACAATTTGCTTTTCCACTCAGTTTAGTGTCATCAGCAAATTTTGCTACGCTACACTCAGTCCCCTCTTCCAAATCATCAATGTAAATGGTAAACAGCTGCGGGCCCGGCACCAACTCCTGAGGCACCCCACTCACCACTGACTGCCAACTGGAGAAACACACATTTATACCAACTCTCTGCCTTCTATTGGTTAACCAATCCACTATCCGTGCCAATACACTTCCTCCAACTCCATGCACCCATATCTTATTTATAAGTCTCTTGTGCGGCACCTTATCGAACGCCTTCTGGAAATCCAAGTATATGATATCCACCTGTTCCCCTCTATCCACTGTACTCATTATGTCCTCAAAGAACTCCAGTAAGTTTGTCAAACAGGACCTGCCCTTTCTGAATCCATGCTGTGTCTGTCTAATGGAACCACTCCTTTCTAAATGTTTTGCTATTTCTTCCTTAATGACAGCTTCAGGCATTTTCCCAACTACAGATGTTAAGCTAACTGGCCTATAGCTGCCCGTCTTTTGCCAACATCTTTTTTTAAAAAGTGGCGTGACATTTGCTGTCTTCCAATCTGCTGGGATCCGCCCAGAGTCTAGAGAGTTTTGATAAATGATTACCAACGCGTCTACTATAACCTCCGTCAATTCCCTCAGCATCCTGGGATGCATCCCATCAAGACCTGGGGACTTATCTACCTTCAGGCCCTCCCTTAACCTTCTCCTGAATGTCAGAATGGGATCTTTTACTTGACGTTTATTGATGAACTCAGTTACATAGAACAGTTCTCTACAGGAACAGACCCTCTGCCCACATCATCTGTGCCGACTATCATATCAATCTGAACTGCACATTGCACGCACATGATCTATATTCTTCAGTTCTCAGCCTGTATTTGTGCCTATCTAGATGTCTCTTAAATACTGCTGTTGTACCTGCATCTGTCAACTCCCCTGGTAGCACAATCTGGGCACCTACCACTCTGAGTAAACTCTCCTTTAAAATTTCCCCCTCTCACTTTTAAACTATGCCCCCTGGTATGTTTTGAGAATTCAGTCCTGGGAAAAAGAGTCATCTTACCTACCCTGTTTACGTCTCTCATAACTTTACAAACTGAGGTCACCCCTCAGTCTCTGACACTCCAAAAACCACAATCCAGGTTTGTGCAACATCTCCTTGTTTTTTTTCCTTTGTGTATCTCCACCAAAGGCAGAAGATTACACCTAAAGATTCCATTTTATGTTGATAAGTAAAGAAATATATGGTGTGTGACTTGTGACATTATTAGGTGCATGACTACTTAAGATTGCTTTGATATGGAACTATCCAAATTAATCACTTCTGCGCATGTCTTGTCAGTGTAAAATTGATGCAGTGGGTTAATTATCTATCGACATATTGTTTTAAAGAAATCTGAAATCTGGGATATTTTCACCCCCTTCCCTGGACTAGATGCAATAGTGTCAATAAGGCTAGGCCTGTTTATTGTTACAATGGAGAAGGAAACACAGACTGCCCACCTGCCTTCCCTGTAACCCTGCTTCATTGGTGAAAGGTATGTGGTTCTCCCATTGGCCTTATCAGCCACCTCAAAAACTATAAAACTGGAGTGGAAGTAGGCTCCTCAGTCTAGAAGGGCTATCTGCCTCAAACTGGATCCAAAGTTATTGCTTTTAGACATTTTGAGCTTATGAGGGATAGGTTTATCCTTAATTCCAATTTTAACTATTTTTAATATTTTTAATACTTAATATTTGTAATCCAGGGAGTGTGAAGCACAGAATCAAATATCACTGTGATGATTATATGTTCTAGTACCAATTGTTTGGTGACAATAAAGTATAAAGTATAAGTATAAAAGCAGATGCACAAGCTACAAATGATTCCTATAGCCATGAGAAAGTTCCCTCCTGGTGCTTCAGCATGGCTGTAAACTCCAAAGTCACAGCTGCTAGTTTCCTGGTTCAACTAGTTCATCCGTGTTGTTAATATAATAATGCCCACAATTAGGTAGTAGAGCAACCTTACCATTCAGAATTGGGCTACCACTCTGCTCTTCTGTTGAAAGCTGTAGCAAGAACTCTCACATTGATAAGTGTCCAAGATGTTTCTATTTGTGAAATGTTCCACACCCACCCTGTACTACAGGTTTTTCCACAAGGCAATCAATGTAAATTTGCAATATTTGCATTTTCTTGTTTTCAGCAATAGGTCATCCTAAAGTGAGCAGCCAGAGAAAGAAAAACAGTTGGGTAGTATTTGGAAGAGCATATTTTTCAGACATCAGCTAGCAGTCATAAGTACTTTGATTTTCATAAATATTCATTGTTTCTTATAACCATATTCAGGAGAAACATTTTATTTAGTATCATGGAAGAGCCATCCTATTGTGCCAGAAATTTTGGCAAAGGTTGGTTTATTACTTTTGTGAGGCTGTCAGCCATGATCAGGCATGACTTGACTCCACCCCAGTTTAATGGGTTCTGCAGAGACTGCTGAGGCTAGTGTGGGAACCACACTAGGGCAATAGTGCTGGATGGGACAGATGGACAGCTAGATTGTGGGGTGGTGCTGTTCCTTTTGTTATTTATTCAGGGTATCTCCATGAACCCAATGCATAGTCTCCAGGATCTCAATACCATACTGAATGCTTCTTCTTCACTTTAAGTGATGAAATGCCAGAGATTCCCAGGAGTCAGCACGCAAGTAGCTTTGAGCACATCCTTGAATCTTTTCCTCTCTTTGATAATCTTATTCAATGACAGAATTTGGAAAAGACTCTTACATCAGGCCCATGAATGATGTAGTCTGCCCAGCGGAGTCAGCTGTGTATAAGTATGCTATTGGCAGTAGTTCAGTTGAACTGAGCAAGTCCTTCAGAGAGTGAGTAGTGAGTAAGGTAAGGAAAAGTTTGTAATTTATGTTAATAATCAGTCATCATGTTTTATGTGTTCCTATATCAAACCAGCTGCTCACTCTTGATGTAGAGATACTTGGATATTTATGGTAGCAACTGGAAAGATCTGGGCTCTCCCTGTCAATGGGAAGTCCATTGTGGGCATATCATCTCCTTACATAGTTTGGCAATCCCTTGTTTTCTCACATGAATATGGAAATTCTGGACTTTCTGGCCACATTGCCTTGACCTGATAGTTTTCAACACAGAAATTCTCATGGAGACCAGAGGGAGCATGTAAGCTTGTGGAAATTTGCCAGTGAGCGGACTGGGTAAGTTCAGGAATGGTCTGAGATGCTAGCAGTGTCCTGATGCTGCTTTGATCTGAAATATTGACAATTTCTTTACACCCTTAATGCCCCCCCGACACAAATGCTACTCAAGCCACTGAATCAGATCGTTTGCTGCTCGAGATGCCAGCAAAATCTGATCCACAATGTTTTTGAAAGGTTTCACAAATGACTATTTAAGTGGCATGACCTGTACAGCTCTCTAAGCAGCTTCAGCAGTTTCATAGGGAAGGGCTTGTTCAGTATCGCTTCCCCTATGCCCCACCCCCATCACATAATAGCATTTATGTGCATCAACTTCTGCTGTCAGACAAGGTTTCATTTTGACAACCAGCCAGCATGTTGCAGGACGCTGTCATCAACATACAGTATCTGCAAATGGTTCATTTGGATTTATTCTTTAGATCATTCTAGAAGGTTGGTGTGTATATGGAATGAGCTCCCAGTGAAAGCAGTTAGGGCAGGTACAATAACAGCATTTAAAAGATATTTAGATAAATAAATGAGTAGGAAAGATTTAGAGGGATTATGGGCCAAACACGGGCAAGTAGGAATATTTTAAAGTAGGCACCATGGTCGGCTTGGATGAGTTGGGTTGAAGGGCCTGTTTACATACTGCCTTACTCTGTGACTCCATCAGAGAAGAGTTAAAATGTTCTGCAGTTCACTGTTGCCAATTTTACCTCACATTCCCAGACATTCCACCTCTCCCGGAAGTTCTGGGAGTCTTCTGCAAATTAATAGTGGTTCCCTGATGCCCGCAAATTATATACAATGTCCCGGAAATTGATTTTTTTGAGAGCGAGCGTGAGAGAACGCGTGAGAGAGAGAGAGAGAGCGAGTACAAGAGCAAGAAAGCAAGTGCGAGAGAGCGAGCGTGAGTGAGGGCGACCACGAGAGAGAGAGAGTGAGAAAGCAAGTGCGAGAGAGAGTGAGAGTGAGAAAGCAAGCGCGAGAGAGCGAGCGAGAAAGCAAGCGTGAGAGAGCGAGCGCAAGTGAGAGCGACCACGAGAAAGAGAGAGCGAGACAGCGCGCGAGAGAGAGAGAGAGAATGAGAGTGAGAAAGCAAGCGCGAGAGAGCGAGAAAGCAAGCGCAAGTGAGAGCGACCACGAGCGAGAGAGTGCGCGTGCGTGCGATAGAGAGAGAGCGAGAGCGAGAGAGTTCCAAAAAAAGTCAGAGTGGCAGAGCGTTCCAAAAAAAAATAAAACATACGTAACCCCAGACTACGCTAAAATGTACCCCTGCCTAATAGGGGTCAAAAATAATGACAGTGTTGCTCACTTCACTGTTTGCAACAGTGACTTTTCTATTGCCCATGGTGGGTTAAGACTGTAAAAGACAAGTTGAGGTGAGTTTAACAGGTGTCATTCGTTCATTAGCATAGCTAACGTTATTTAAACTAGCTGGCTAGCTGCTAAGGAGCTACTCTATTGCAGATATCCCACCTCTCCCGGAAGTTTCCCGCAAAATGATGGTGCTACCTCCCTGAAATGAGTTTTTGCAGGGTGGGATGTCTGCATTCCACCCTAGTTCCTGCCTTGTCATCACCACCTGTTTCATTTGTGGAACAGTCTGCAGTTTCTTCGCACCCCCCCCCCCAAACAGTGACCTTACCCCAGAACCCACAAAATTTAAGTGGAAACCATTATTAATCCCAAGGGACAGCCTAACAAGAATTTCACACAACCACAGACTTTCTTTCGGATTACTTTCAGCCTGCTGATGGCTATTAACCTTAGAACAAACTGTTTGATTGTCCACCTTAACTGAAAACTTCAAACAATTGGTTCAGAGTGTGCCCAGTGTTAAATCAACCAAGTCAAAATCCATCACGAGATGGAGCTCATGTTGTGCAAGCATTCACCCAAATTCAAGCAGTTGGGGTGGCAGACGGAGGAAATAATAATCCTAATGTGACTTGATTTTTCCAATATTGGGTCTAGCTCTGCCAATACATCATGGTTGATTTAATATCCCTCTCAATGTCATGGACCAGTCTGTGATGTCCACATTTTGGTTCACAGTCCAATCCATCAATCCTTGTTCCAGGTTTTCCTGTTTTCTCCCTTGTTCTGTTGGGTGCCTTAATTGAGGCACCTGGTTCTCATCTCAGTCTGGCACATAAATACCTCTGCAAACCAGGGATTGTTTTGGCTGGACTATTCCCTTCCCCTTCCTCCTGAAGCCTTGCCTGCATCCCTGTCAAATTCAACCACCGGAGTGAGACCAGAACCTTGCCAAGCCAAGATAAGGAACTATCTATTGTTGAGTTTGGAACTATCTCTTTGTGTCCCTGTGTTTAGTGTCCATATCAAAGAAAAGTCCCAGCCCTAGGTCCTGTTCCCAAGGAAGGGTCCTGACTCTGTATAAGGCCGCAGCCCTAAGTCCTGTTCCCAAGGAGGGGTCCCTGCTGTGTGTTCCTGTATTCCAAGTTCCAGGCACCATGTTCCAGTCCTGTCCAAGTCAAGGCTTCATGTTCTCGCCCAGCCCAGGAGTTCCTTGGCAGTTCCCGCGACAAGTGTCCTAGAAAGCATACCGGTCTTGCGTCCTAGAAAGGGTTCTGGCCCTGTGTTCCAAGGAGGGGTACCGGCTCTGTACCCAAGAGCCTAACCAAGCCGAGTTCAAGAGCTGAGCCAGACTTAGTCCAAGAGCCACGTCCTGCCCTGGAGTACCTCGTCTAGTCAACGTCCAAAGCTCTGTGTTCCTGTGTTCCAAGACTAAGTCCAGGCACCATGTTCCAACCCTGTCCAAATCTGAGCTTCATGTCCTCATCTAGTTCCAGTTCCTCGCCCAGCCCGGTGCTAGAGATTCCTCATCCTGTGCTGGGGCACCTCGTCCTGTCCTGTAGCCACATCCTGTACTTTCCAAGATCCTAGTCCCGAGTCCTCGCCTAGATCCAGGGTCTGAGCCCGAGTCAAGACCCAGGTTCCGGGTCCCTGTCCAGTCTCTGGTTCGGAGTCCTAGACCAGGCTCCTAGTTCTAGGTTCGTTGTCCAGGTTCCGTGCTTCTAGCCCAAGTCCTAGCCCAGGCCCTGAATCCTAGTCTCATCCAGGGCCTGTGTCAATGTCCAGCATCGTTTCTTCCCTTGCTTTCTTGACAAACCTGGTCCTGTTCCTAGTACTTCAGTGTCTGTGTCTTGCATTTGGGTCCGCCGCTCCATCAACGCCCACCTTATGACACTCAACTCCATTCTCCTGCCTTCTCCCCATAATCTTTGACATCCTTACTAATCAACAATCTATCAAATTCCACTTTAAGCATACCCAATGACTTGACCGCTACAGCAGTCCATGGCAATGATTTCCACAGATTCTTCACCATCTTGCTGAAGAAATTCCTCTTCATCTCTGTTCGAAGAGGACATCCATGTATTCTGAGGCAGTGCCCTCTGGTCCTATACTCCCTCACTATTGGAAGCATCCTCTTAAGTCCACTTTACTCTAAGCTTTTCAATATTTAGTAGGTCTCAATGCGATCCCCCTCTCAGTCTTCTAAACTCTTGTATGTACAGATCCAGAGCCATGGAACTCTTGTTTGCAGATCCAAACACAATATGAAGCAAACTGTTATTGTTATTGTAAAATATGGGAAGATATTTGTTTGGACACTTGAAAGAATAGGAGGTTATACCAGATTTCTACTTACTGTACGTAGCTTAAAAATGACTTGCCTGAAGCAGATTGGAGCTTTATTTAAATTTTAAACACACTGCACACTTTCTCCCTATGTAATATCACCCAGCATGTCCATTTGATATGAAGCTCATTTGACTTGACTCATATCATGGAAAGCTGTAAGAAAATTACACAGTAGTTCAGTCAATTTTACCTTTAATTCTTTCTTCCTTTCCGCCTATTATTCTAATTGTTTTCATTGCCATCTTCACTGATATCAGTACCAAAGCATTTCTCAATACAAGGCTCCATTTCAAAGTATTTCACAGAAGATTAACATGATATAGACAGGAGAAAGTCTAAGGATGCTGTGTGTGATAATGATATAGACCATGTCCTGCAGGACCATGACTATCAAGATAATAAAGACCAGCATTTATGTTGTGACTTTTATGTCCATTCAAGGTAGCAACTGCATTTTATTAGTAGTGGGGTGCATTTGAAGTGTAGTCATGGTTCCAGTGTGGGAGTGTAGGGAAGTTTATTTGCACATAGGAACACCCATGAATATGATAACAATCATATGTTTCTTTGTTGATGTTGGCTGAGGATTACATATTGATCAGACACCAAGGAAAAGTCCTATTCTCTTCAAAATACTGCCTTTGAATCTTTTCTGAAAGATTTTGATTTAACTGTATCACTTGAAATAAGCCAACTGCAACAGAATGGGACTGGACATTAGATCTCATCCCAAGAGTGAGTTTTGAATGCACCTTTAGGCACATTGACAACTTTAGACACAAACTACACTACAGCTGAAATGCTCTGAACCCACATAGACCATAAAACCATAAGATATAAGAGCAGAATTAGGCCATTTGGCCCATCAAGTCTGCATCGAGTCATTACATCATGGTTGATCACATTATTCCTCTCAGCCCTAATCTCCTGCCTTCTCCCCATATCCCTTCATGCCCTGACTACTCAAAAATCTATCAAACTCTGCCTTAAATATTTGCCAAGATCTGGCCTCTACAGGTGCCTGTGGCAACAAATTCCATAGATTCGCAACGCTCTGGTTAAAGAAATTCCTTCTCATCTCCTTCTAAAAGGACACCCCTCTATTCTGAGGCTGTGTCTGCTGGAACTAGACACTCCCACCATTGGAAACATCCTCTCCACATCCACTCTATCAAGACCTTTCACCATTCAACTGGTTTCAATTAGGTCACCCCTTATTCTACTGATTTCTATTGAAGACAGGCCAACAGGCCCAGAGCCATCGAATGCTCTTCATATGACAATCTGTTCAATCCCGGAATCATTTTTGTAAACTTCTTTCAACCCTCTCCAGTGTCAGCATATCATTTCTAAGGGGCCCAAAACTAGTCACAATACTCCAAGTGAGGCCTCTCCAGTCTTTTATAAAGACTCAACATTACATCCTTGCTCTTGTATTCTGTTCACATCCTGCTACATAGACAGGAACATGTCATCTCTAGCCAAGTATCTCATTTTGGCGGGTGAACTGTTTTTGGGAGAAGCTTTATCCTCACAATAGATGACAAAACAGTGAGCCCAATTTCATTGTCATCAGTTGACTGCCAGTCTCACCACAATATGAATGTCAGATTAGCCACAATATTGTATGCAGACACCCCAGTCACACTGGGCTCACACTCCTTATTACCATATCAATGGCCCAATTTTTGCAGGATGGAAGGAGCTTGCAGAGGGTTGTAGACCTAGCCGGCTGTACCAGGAGCATAACCCTCCCCACAACTGAGGAATCCTTAAGAAGTGCCAGGACTTGAGAAACTGAGTTACAGAGGAAGGTTGAATAGGTTAGGACTTTATTCCCTGGAGCGTAGAAGAATGAGGGGAGATTTGATAGAGTTATATAAAATTATGGTGGGGATAGATAGAGTGAATGCAAGCAGGCTTTTTCCACTGAGGCTAGGGGAGCAAAAACCAGAGGACATGGGTTAATGGTGAAGGGGGAAAAGTTTAAAGGGAACTTGAGAGGGGGCTTCTTCACACAGAGAGTGGTGGGAGTGTGGAGTGAGCTGCCAGATGAAGTGGTAAATGTGGGCTCATTTTTAACAATTAAGAAAAACTTGGAAAGGTACATGGATGAGAGGTGTATGGAGGGATATAGTCCAGGTGCAGGTCAGTGGGATGAGGCAGAAAAATGGTTTGGCACAGCCAAGAAGGGCCAAAAGGCCTGTTTCTGTGCTGTAATGTTCTATGGTTCTAAGTGGTGCCTTAAGAAGTTGGCATCTGTCATTAAGGACCCTTACCATCTGGGACATGCCCCCTTCTTGTTACTATCATTCTGAAGGGGGTACAGGAGCCTGAAGACTCACGCCGGATGTTTTAGGAACAGCTTCTTCCCCTCCATCATCAGACTTCTGAACAGTGCTTGAGCCCATAAACACTACCTCAATAATCCTCTTTTGGACTATTTATTGTTTATTTATTCTAACATAGTAATTTTTATATCTTGACTGTACAGCTGCGGCTAAGCAAGTAATTTCACGACAAATGTCCGCGATAAGAAACCTGATTCTGATTTGTATGCCCTTTCTGTGACAGGGAATGATGGGGGAAGCGATGTTTATTCCCCTATAGACATATTAGCTGGAAGGAAGGTATCGATTTATTGTGTCCACGGATGTCATTGATGCTTAGAGTTAAAAACTCATTGAAACCTAGGGCGGGATTAGGGCTGAGAAGATGTTCAGGGACGTAGAGATTGACCCAGTGAATATTTCCAGATTCTACTTTGCATCAATCATTTGACTGTGAAAAGACTGGGAAATTGCGGTCAAGCCAGTTTTCCACATAAATTCAAAAGCTGCAGATGCTGGAAATCTAAGGAAAAAAAATCGACTGTGGAGTGAAAAACAGATCTCTTTGTATCGATGTAGCCAGAGTGTTTCCATCAGTTTCTAAATTTACTTGAAATCTGGTAGCGGTGAAGGGCAATTAGAGATTGAAGCGGATATTTAAATGAGGCAAGTCACTGGAATTTTCGTTCTGTCGTTCAGCAATTGAAATGAAGCAGTAACACTGGCAACCGTGTCAACACTTCAAACGTGCTTCATTGGTTGTAAAGTGGTTCAGAACGTCCTGAACCAATGAAAGGCGCTATTGAAATTCGAGTCTTTATCAAATTACAGCAATCATTGTTTGCCTCCAATGGCAGAATAATGTTCAACTGAACTGACACTTGTTCTGTGTCATTCGTTTTGGGCCAGTCTCAAATTCTCATTAACATCATCTCTGAAATTCATGACTTTCTCTCGCTCTCTGTTTTCGCCTCGTAGGTTCGCTGGGAAACATTCAGTGTGCATAGTAACAAGAGAGATCTGGGAATAACTTCGGGAAACTCGTGGGCTCCAATTCTTTGCTCCTGTTTTGCATCATTCCTAGCAACCTCCAAAGAAGGCGGGTTAGTTCGGTATAATACGTGAACAGGGGTCATTAATTATCCTGGTTTCCGTGAGGTGTGTAAACAGCAGTAAAGGTGACGTATGCGCGCTCTCTCTCTCTTTCGCACACGGTGCAGGTTTACAAATCACCAGACTATGTTTGTGTAATTGCAGAATTAAACGGCCGATCTTGATGTTTGTATAATTACAACAAGCCCGTGGCAGAGTTTGCCGCGTTAAATGTGGAGCTGTGTCTGCAATATCTTTCGACACATTCAAGGCAAAGACTATTTCGCCCGTGTCGGATAATCGTTACCACACAGACTCTGTAGTCAGAAACAGGCGGTGTCTTTTTTTTAAAAGGGGGCGGCATTATGTTTCAGAATCGTTAAATAAACCTCATCACACCCTCGCCTTGTGTCTGTACATCTCTCCAGCAGGTAACCGTGTTGGAACCCAGCGCAATGCAGAGTGGAGCAGCTGGTAGGTCCGACCCTCTGGCAACTTTGACAGAAGAGCAGATTCAGCAGCTAGAAGATAATTTCGCCCGAATGAGACAGCCGGACGCCTCGTCGCTGATGTTGATCGCAGCCGAGTGTGGACTCACGGAGGAGTTAACAGCAGTAAGTGAAACCACCATACACACTTACAACAGAGCGGCAGCTCCAGAGCCTTGAATTTTTGGCTGGGGTAACGTCCAACGACTGTGATCCGGACTTCCACAACTAGGCTGCCCCTGGCTTCCCATTAAATACCATCTTGGATTTAGAATATTCGTCCTTAATCTCCAGCCCTTCCAAAATATTCTCTTGGCCCCGTTTTTCATTCATAATACTTTGTAACTGTCCCATTATCTTCCATGAGCAGGCTCTGGAAATCTCTATTCCTTCTGCTTTAATATCTTGCTTTATGCTGCTGTGGCTATTTATCGGGTTTGGATTGCAATACTCCCATGAAGCGCCCCGTGTTGTTATGCTCCGTTGAAGATACTGTGTAAATTGTGTTACTGTGCTACGCTGACAGGGTTCAAGTATGTTTTGGGAGTTTCAAGACTAAGATAGTATCTGCTTCCATTTTTTATTAATGGCAACTAATCCTTGGTCTTCAGGATATAAAGTTAATTGAATCTCCTTTTTATGGGAATTAATGTGTAATCTCCTAGAATACAAAAAGAAGTCTTGTGAAAAATTCATTGTAAAAAATGATGTAATGTGGACAAGACCTAGGTTGGGGAATTGTATGATGAAACTTCCTGGAATGATATTTGCCTGCCTCCAGGTTTGGTTTAACAAGTGTGCAAATTCTAATTGCCATCAACTAGCTAAACCCCTGGTACAATCTTTACACCTATGGGTTGGTATTTTTAAACACCATGTGGGATATCAGTTTCAAATATGGACAATTCCCAATTTCCTCCCTCTCTCCACCAAAAAAAACCCAG
Source organism: Mobula birostris (assembly GCF_030028105.1). Lineage (NCBI taxonomy): Eukaryota > Metazoa > Chordata > Chondrichthyes > Myliobatiformes > Myliobatidae > Mobula > Mobula birostris. Next base: position 158,761,995 of record NC_092373.1, read on the forward strand.
ATATGCTGCTTGACCTGCTGAGTTCTTCCTGCAGGTTTTTCCAGATTCCAGCAACTGTAGACACTTGTTTTGCCAATATGTCTCTCCTTTGGCCCACAAAACTGGAAAACAACACCTTTTAAAACACTTTTAATACTTATTCACAGTTTCTGGCCCATTACTCTCCAAAAGGGCTGGTATGATTGATTTTGGGCCTCCTTTTTTCACTGATGGGTAATTCCCTAGCACAAACAATAAGATCTGATGCTGTCTGCAGAATATGGATTTAACCATCAATGAATACCAAATATTTTCAGATATTGATAGAGGTATATAAAATTATGATGGTTATAGATAGAGTGAATGCAAGCAGACTTTTTCCACTGAGGCAAGGGGAGAAAGAAAAACCAGAGGACATGGGTTAAAGGTGAGGGGGGGGAAAGATTAAAGGGAACAGTAGGGAGGGGAGACTTCTTCACACAGAGAGTGGTGGGAGTATGGAATGAGCTGCCAGACAAGGTGGTAAATGCGGTTTCTTTTTTAACATTTAAGAATAAATTGGACAGATACATGGATGGGAGGTGTATGGAGGGATATGGTCCGTGTGCAGGTCAGTGGGACTAGGCAGAAAATAGTTCAGCACAGCCAAGAAGGGCCAAAAGGCCTGTTTGTTTCTGTGCTGTAGTTTTTTTTTGCTTTTTCTATGTAAAGAGAGATGAGAGTGGATATCAGACCACTGGAAAAGAATGCTGGAGAGGTAGTAATGGTGGGGGGGGGGGAAGAAACAAAGAAATGATGAGCACAGTAGGTATTTTGCTCTCTTCACTGTGGAAGACACCAGAAATATGACAGAAATTTGAGTGTCAAGGGCTAAAAGTGATTGTAATTGCTATTACTAAGGAGAAGGTACTTGGGATGTGGAAAGGTCTGAAGGTAGATAAGTTATTGAGATCAGATGGACTTGCACCCCAGGGTTCTGAAAGGGGTAACTGAAGAAATTGTGGAGGCATTAGTATTGATTTTTCAAGAATCACTGGATTCTGGAATGGTTCTGGAAGACTGGAAAATTGCAAATGTCACTCACCTCTTCATGAAGGGAGGGAGCTAACTGGGACACCATGGAGGTTCTGGTACAGGCGAACAGGAAGTAGGCACAAGAAATTTTAGAAGTGTGGTTCTCTTCTGATAAGTCAGTAAACAAGATCATCTAAAGGGGTAGCCAATCAGGACCAAGGCAAGTGATTGGGGGCCTATCTAAATGTGCCCCCCCCCCGAGGGAAACAGCAACAACTGCTCATTGAGGATGTCACCTCGACTGGTGATGAAACATCTGCAAGCTAATTGCCAAGCTCAATGGATTTTCAGGAGGCCTTTGGCAAGGTGCTATCAATGAGGCTGCTAAGAAAGATGTGTCCTGTGGTATTACAAAAATAAATACTAGCATGGGTAGAAGATTGGCTGACTGGCAGGAAGCAAAGAGTGGGAATAAAGAGGGCCTTTTCTGTTTGGCTCCTGGTGACATCTGGTGCTCCACAGGGGTCAGTGTTGAGACTGCTTCTTTTCACATTACATGTCAATGATTTGAATGACAGAATTGATGGTTTTGTGGCCAAGTTTGCAGATGATATGAAGACAGGTGGAGGGACAAGTAGTGTTGAGGATGCAGGGAGTCTGCAGAAGGACTTGAACAGATTAGGAAAATGGGCAAAGAAGTGGAAAATGGAATATAGTGTAGGGAAGTGTATGGTCATACACATTGGTAGAAAGAATAAAGGTGAAGACTTTTTTTCCTAAATAGAAGAAAATACAGCAATCAGAGGTGCAAAGGACTTGGGTGTCCTTGTGCAGGATTCCCTAAAGATTGACGCAGATTGATCTGCTAGTAAAGAAGGTAAACGCAATGATGGAATTCATTTTGAGAAGACTAGAATATAGAAGCAATGATGTAATGTTGAGGCTTTCAAAGACCACACTTTCAGTATTGTGAACAGTTTTGGGCCCTTTATCTAAGAAAGGATGTGCTAGTAATAATATAACTTTATTTATATAGCACCTTTCATACATTGATATAGGCTCAATGTGCTTTACAGATCGTAAAGATAAATCAATATAGTCAAAAATAAGAGACAAAATTAAAAATCATAATTAGAGTCAAACATTATACAGAATAAAATGTAATCGAATATACCAATTTATATAAATGTGATCAACATCAATAGGTATTAAGTAATCCTATAAGTAGACTAAATATTTGGTGGAGAGAATAGGTTTTTAGAAGCCTTTTAAAACATTCCACAGTACTAACCTGGTATATTTCAGTTGGGTGAGTATTCTAGATTTTTGGTGCATAAGAGCAAAAGACATCACCAGTTCTTATATGCTTGGCTCAAGGAACACTAAGATTATCATTAAGGAGGTAAGAGGATAGGCATTCCAAAATATATGGAGGAGCTCAGATCACTCAGAGCCTTGTATACAGTTAAGAGTATTTGTAAATTGATTCTAAAGGACACAAGCAGTCACTGTAATGATGCCAAAACCAATGAAGTGTCCTCAGTTTTTCTTTGTTTGGTAAGATTCTTGCTGTTGCATTTTGAACAAGCTCAGCCAATTTATATCTATTTAAGGAATCTGATAAGAGCCCATTACAGTCATCTAATCAACTAAAAACTAAAGTGTGTATCAATTTTTCTGCATCTTGAGATGATATTGGAGAGGGATCAGAGAAGGTTCACTAGAATGATCATAGGAAAGAAAGGATTGATGTGTGAGCAGCTTTTGATGGCTCTGAGCCTGTACCTGCTGAAGTTTCAAAGAATTAGGGGGCATCTCATTAAAACTTATTGAATATTGATAGGACTATATAGAGTGGATGTGGGGAGTGTGTTTCCTATAATGGCGGAGGTGGTTTGATGCACAGAAAGTGCTGGCGAGGAAGGCACCCCCCCCACACCCCCCACCGCCAGGGGAGCAGACATTCCATTTGGCTGAGATGAGTAAGACCCTGGCCAGGATTAACCCACATAAAACTGCCGGGCTTGAAAATATACTCGGTCGAGTTCTGAAAGACTGCGAGCCCAGCTGACGGCAGTGCTGACAGATATATTCAACATCTCTCTAGAACAATCCATTGTCCCGTGGGTTTTCAAGATGGCAATCATCATTCCAGTGCCAAAGAAGGTGACAGTAACCTGTCTAAATGGCCGTTATCCATTGGCAGTGACATCAACCATTATGAAATATTTTGAGTGGATGGTCATGGAGCACATTAAAGTCTTTCTCCTGGCTACATTGGACCCTTTCCCATTGCTTGTCGCTCAAATCGATCCAATGATGATGCAATAACCTCTGCCCTCCACTCTGTCACGTTCCGTCTGGAAAATGGGATCTCATTTGCCAGACTGCTGTTTATAGACTCCAGTTCAACGTTCAACACCATCATGCCCCAGAAACTGGTGGGAAACTGTGCTCACTGGGTCTCAACACCTCCCTCTGCAATTGGATACTCAACTTCTTGACAGTAAGGCCACAGCCTGACTATGTGGGCAGCAATGTCTCTTGTCCCATTGCGCTAAGCATGATCACTCCCCAAGGCTGTGTGTTCAGCCTGTTGCTGTTCACACTCGACGCATGACTGTGTGGCTGGATCCAGCTCAAACCATGTCACCAAATTTGCAGATGATGAAACAGTGGTTGGCCTTATCAAGAACTATGATGAGACGGATAATAGAGAGGAAGTGAAGTGGCTGATGGATTGGTGTGAGACGACCAACCTAACCTTGAATGTGGAGAAGATAAAGGAAATAATTGTGGATTTCCGGAAGGTGCGGACAAACTATTCCCCTCTACGGAGACATGGCCCACCCATAGAGAGAGTTAAGTGCACCAAGTTACTGGGAACTCACATCACAGATAACCTCACTTGGTCCCTTACTAGAACCTCCCTAAACAAGAAGACACAGTAGCGCCTCCAGTCGCTAAGAAGATTGAGGCAAGCAAATCTCCCCTCTCTTCTTCTTCCCCCCCCCCCACCCCATCTTAACAGTGTTTTACAAGAGCACCATTGAAAGCATCCTGACAAGTTGCATCTCCATCTGGTATGGGAACAATCAAGCATCAGATCAGAAGTCTCTGCAAAGGACTGTGAGAACAGCCGAGAGGATCATACAGGTACCCCACCATCCATCGGGACATTTATCAGGAGTACTGCATATACAGGGCCCTTAGTGCTATGAAGAATCCCATCCATCCATACACACCCTCTTTGACTTTCTACCATCAGGCAAGAGATTACGATGCATACAAACCAGAACGGTCAGGATGAGAGAGAGCTGCTTCCTCCAGGCCATTAAACTTCATTTGACTCTAGGACCAGAGGGCACAGCCTCAGAATAGAAAGATGTCCCTTTAGAATGGAGAGAGGACAAATTTCTTTAGCCATAGGGTGGTGAATCTGTGGAATACATTCCCACAGATGCCTGTGCAGGCCAAATCATAGGCTGTATTTAAAGCCGAGACTGATTAGTTCTTGATTAGTAAGGACATCAAAGGCAGGAGATTGGACTTGAGAGGGATAATAAATCAGACAGGAATGGCTGAGCAGATTTGATGGGTCAAATGGCCTAATTCTGCTCCTTTGTCTTGTGGTCCAAAAGGCCCATAGTAGTAACCTGATCTACCTTCTGGGTTAGAAAGGTGGAGTGAATAGCAGCTGTAGTAGATGTTCAAACAATTAAAACAAACTGATTGGATTTTCTTAAATTTTAGGAGTGTCTCTGGGTGAGATGCAGGAACTGCTGAGTTTATGGTTTACTACAATTACCAAATGATATGTCCAGCTACATAATTCTACTGTTGTTACTTCCTGTTTAACCCTATGAGCCCATAACCGCAGCCAATGCAATGCCCCACTTAATGATACAAGTATGAGAATCTTAGTCTAAATTTGAGAAATATACAGTCTTCTACGGTAAATTGATATGTTTAATCCATTTGGCATGCAAGGAATTTTGAACATAGATCAGATTGGTTTGCATTTAATTTAGATATTGTGTTACGCAATACAAATATTAAGTTCATAGTTCTGCAAAGTATTAATTGATCATTAACTGACAATAGTTATTTCCACTATTTTTGAATCTCTTAGCAATGGTTCAAGCAGCGCATTGCAAAGTGGAGACAATCAGAAGGCTTTCCTGCAGAAAGTGGATCTGTCAAAGATTAAAGAAATCTGAATATGACCAGAAGCACCAGATGGAATCATTCTACAGTGCAGCTAACTACTCCACCCTTCGCCTCCACTCAGTCCAAGAGTCTCCTAGATTAGGGTGTGAGCAGAATGCTGACTTATGCTGTTTGGTATATTTGTGGAATTTAAATTCATATATTGCCTAGTCTGAGACTCATTCTCTTAGAAGTGCTCATTTATAATATACTAATTATAGTTTATAATTGTATTGTTTAGCTAAATAAGTTAACAGGGTTTAAGTGCAATTACATCATAATTGTGGAAACATTATATAATATAATTTGAAGTTGAGTACTGGAAGCTTTTCATTGTCTAAATAAAACTACCTTTGACCAGTCACAGGTTGCTAACACAACCTGCAACCAGCTTCTTGTGGGTAGTGAAATTTTTGAGAATTGCCTTGAAGACATGAGACATTTGTGAATTTCACAGTTCAGAGTAAAGTTCAAACACAGCTGTACACGAAAGCTTCATCGATTTATTGTTGGTCTGTCAGAGGATTATTACTGCTGAAGACTGATGTATGAACCATAGAAAACATACAGCACAACACAGGCCCTTCAGTCCACAAAGCTGTGCTGAACATGTCCCTACCTTAGAACTACCTAGGCTTTACCCATAGCCCTCTATTCTTCTAAGCTCCATGTAGCCATCCAGGAGTCTCTTAAAAGACCCTATTGCTTCTGCCTTCTCCACCACTGCCAACAGTCCATTTCATACCCTCACCACTGTTTTTAAAAAAAAAACACTTACCCCTGACATCTCCTCTGTACCTACTTCCAAGCACCATAAAACTATGCCCTCTTGTGCTAACCACTTCAGCTGTGGGGAAAAGCCTCTGACTATCCACATGATCGATGACTCTCATTATCTTGAACACCTCTATCAAGTCCCCTCTCATCCTCTGTCAGTCCAAGGAGAAAAGGCTGAGTTCACACAACCTATTCTTATAAGGCATGCTGCCCAATCCAGGCACCATCCTCCTAAATCTCCTCTGCACCCTTCCTATGGCTTCCATGTCCTTCCTATAGTGAGGTGACCAGAATTGAGCACAGTACTCCAAGTAGGGTCTGACCAGGGTCCTATATAGCTGCACCATTACCTCTCGGCTCTTAAACTCAATCCCACAATTGATGAAGGCCAATGCCCTGTAAGCCGCCTTAACCACAGAATCAATCTGCGTAGCAGCTTTGAGTGTCCTAGGGACTTGGACTGCAAGATTCCTCTGATCCTCCACACTGCCAAGAGTCTTACCATTAATACTATATTCTGCCATCATATTTGACCTACCAAAATGAACCACCTCACATTTATCTGGGTTGAACTCCATGTGCCACTTCTTAACCCAGTTTTGCATCCTATCAATGTCCTGCTGTAAACTCTGACAGCCCTCCACACTATCCACAACAACCCCAACATTTGTGTCATCAGCAAATTTACTAACCAATCCCTCCACTTCCTCGTCCAGGTCATTTATAAAAATCATGAAGAGTAGGGGTCCCAGAACAGATCCCTGAGGCACACTACTGGTCACTGGCCTCCATGCAGAATATGACCTGTCTACAACCACCCTTTGCCTTCTGTGAGCAAGCCAGTTCTGGATCCACAAAGCAATGTCCCCTTGGATCCCATGCCTCCTTACTTTCTCAATAAACCTTGAATGGGGTACCTTATTAAGTGCCTTGCTGAAATCCATATAGACTACTGATACAGCTCTACCTTCATCAATGTGCTTAGTCACATCCTCAAAAAAAAATTCAATCAGGCTCCTAAGGCATGCCCTGCCTTTGACAAAGCCATGCTGACTATTCCTAATTATATCATGCCTCCCCAAATGTTTATAAATCCTGCCTCTCAGGATCTTCTCCATCAACTTACCAACCACTGAAGTAAGACTCACAGGCCTATAATTGCCTGGGCTACTACTCCCTTTCTTGAATAAGGGAACAAAATCTGCAACCTTCCAATCTTCTGGAACCTCTCCCATCCCCATTGATGATGCAAAGATCGTTGTCAGAGGCTCAGTAATTTCCTCCCATCTTCCCGCAGTAGCCTGGGGTACATCCCATCCGGTCCTGGTGACTTATCCAACTTGATGCTTTCAAAAGCTCCAGCACATCCTCTTTCTTAATATCTACATTCTCAAGCTTTTCAGTCCACTGCAAGTCATCCGTACAATCACCAAGAACCTCTTCTGTAGTGAATATTGAAGCAAAGTATTCATTAATTACCTCCACTATTTCCTTTGATTCCATACACACTTTTCCATTGTCACACTTGATTGGTCCTATTCTTTCATATCTTATCCTCTTGCTCTTCGCATACTTGTAGAATGCCTTGGGGTTTTCCTTAATCTTGTCTGCTAAGGCTTTCTCATGGCCCCTTCTGGCTCTCCTAATTTCGTTTTTAAGCTCCTTCCTGATAGCCTTATAATTGAATAAATATGTAGATTAAGTAGTTCATGGAGTGGGTAATTGAGATTATAATAACTAGCTGGTTATTTTGGAGGGTAGATAGTAAAAATGAGTGTTTGTGCAAATGACCTGTTTGTGTGCTGAAATGAGCTGAAGATGAGGGTGCACAGATTTAGGTTACTCCTTGACTGTTCAACTTGTGTTTGGAAATTCTGGGTGATAGTGGAAGTGGAACTAATATTCAACCCATGTCGCCCTGCTTGCAAATGTCCCTAATCCCACCGGCTATTTGTAGAATTGACAGAACATGAGACATCTTTTTGTAGTTGAGAGACAGCTTTTATCATTAATGTCCAGGTGAAACCACATTCACTATTAAAGAAGCTAACGACTTTAGAAACAACAGGAATATTGTGTCTAGAGAAAAATGAATAGCAATTTCATAGCTTTTTTTTCAGTTTTGGGAACCTGTAACTGGAGTATTTCTGAAATATACACACTGTAATACAAAGCACAGTAGCTATCTTTACACTTGAAAATATGACAGCTGTTAAATTTTTATTTTATAAGTAGGCATTTATCACAAAAGAACTAAAAAGGAATTTTTTGTAACTGACAGAATACTGCCCCCTCTTGAAGTGATCATGCATTGCAGCTTCCAATAACATGGATCATGTCCTCTTGGTTTATGGCCACTGTGGCAGAGGCATGATCCCAGGTTTGTGGTTGTAGGCACTGCAGCAATTGTTGGGAAAGAGATGCATAAAATTCCACTTACAAAGGAGAGATAATTTGTTACAAAATTCCCTTTCACTACACAATTCCTGATGTTATAACTCCATCATAATCCTCTTAAAATTGGAGCTATCACTGATAATGCGAAATATTTTGAGAGCTCGATTAGTGAGAAGCTAGCAATCAATTTGCTGAAGAGAGGTTATCTACCATTTTCTTGTGGGTCTTAAGTAGAAGAACCAAGTGGAGTTGGGGGGTGGGGGGAAACTTTGGTTACTATGTTCAGCATGGGTGACTTAAGTTCAATTTGCGTTTCATTTTCATTTTTTATTATTAACGTGGGGGATAGGCAAATGGTGCTCTTGTGATATTTGTCTTCTGAAAGATGAGAAATATTCATTTTTAGATATTTACTGAATATTTAATTGCGAGCATTGAAACATATTTGATATTTACAATTCTTATTCTGAAAAGGCAGGCTGTGGTTTCTGGGTTCAAGACCCAACCTGTGAACACAAGTCTAGCTGATTATCCATAATTCACTACTCATTATTGTGGAACGTGAGACTGAGGAACTATCTTTTAGGTGAGATATTAATTCAAAGTCCTACCTGCTCTCCAATCAATGAAAAATAGACCCAAATGGCTCTTTAAGTTGAAGAAGTCATCCTTGATTATACTGGCTATTGTTTAGCTTTTGATTAACCTTACAAAGAGATGTGTGGGAGCTTGCTGCATGTAAATTACATGCTTTCCTACACTGTGACATTTGCAGTGTTTTAGAAGTGATTCACTAATGAAATACTTACAAATTTCAAAGTACATTTATCAAAATATGTATAAATTAAACAACCTTGAGATTTGTCTGCTTAAAGGCAGCCACAAAACAAGAAACCTGAAAGAACCCAATTTTTAAACTAAATAAAAAAAATTTAAATCATGCAAACAATAAAGCAAGCATCAGCATTCAGAATGAAATTGAGTCCTTAAACCAGAAGTCATGAGCAGCGGGAGCAGGCCCATTGTCTCGGTCTCTGTCCATCAGAGAGAGGCAAATCGTCGTGAACCTCAGAGACACAAAGCCTAGAGCAGCTGGGGCATGATGCATCCTCGGTCTCAGTGCTGAGGAGAATGGAGTAAAACATCACACAGCAGAACTGGCTTGCCCCTTGCTTCCGGTCTCGACACCTTTCCTTTTCAGTCGATCTAGCCCGGTGTTTAAATTATCCAAGCACCGGGTCAGCCCCCGAACTCAAGCCCGGGCCACTGCCACACCGATATGCTCTGGTCTGCTTCTGGCCCATATTCGAGCTTTCCAAATTGGTGTAGTCCTTGGATAGATCAAACCTTGCTCCCAGTCTAGGTGGACGGGCTCTGAAACAGCTCCACTTCAGCTTCACTCCACTCTCTGCAACTACGTCCCTGATTCCAACTGCAACTCCTCTTAGAACATGCCGCGACCTCTCACACCAACAGATCAGCCTCTCTCAACACTGGATCATCTTTAAAGAAATGTGAACGGCTCCATATAAATATGGCTTTTATGTCATTGAATGTGTTGCATTGCAAATCAATGAAAAAGCTTCCAAACTTCTATGCATTTGATATCCCCTCACTCAAAATCAGCTTGATACATGATTTCACACTGAAAGCAGTATCTGCACAGTGCTTCTTCATACAAGGTGTCCAGAAAGAGGGGTATCTATAGCCATATTATTAAACTAAATTGTGTTAAATAAAAACAATTTATGCTTAGAACAAGACAACCCACCACAGAGAATACCAATGGTAACAATGCAGTTCAAATCTCTCAAAGGTTCAAAGGTACAATTTAGTGTCAGAGAAGTGTATACAATATACATCCTGAAATGGTTTTTCTTCGCAAACATCCACGAAAACAGAGGAGTGCCCCAAAGAATGAACGACAGTTAAACGTTAGAACTGCAAAGTACCACCCGCCAGCTCCCCCCTCCTGCATGTAAGTGGCAGCGAGCAACAATACTCCCCCTCCCCCCACCAGCAACAAAAAGCATCGGCACCGCTACCAAGCGCTCAAACGTGAGCGAAGCAACAGCAAGGACACAGACTTGCAGTTACCCCAAAGACTTCATGCTTCACCCGATATTTGACAAACCATTGTTTCTCTCTCTCCCTAATAAGGGAGAAAGAGATGTCTCCATTTTCCCAGCAAGCGGCGTGACATAACAAACAACTCGCTGGTTTATGATGTTAAAAAAAAGACTGTTACGTCACTTTTTTCAAGCTCTGTGCCTGAAGGTCGCAAAGATCCAGGGTCTCTAGGCACACAGCAGAGATCCTGACTTCCCTGACAACACACGGGTCTCCTGTCATGACACCGACCCTCAATCCGCCCGTCTCCAGGGCCCCGAGAATTCGAGCCGAGCTCTTGGCGTGCTGAGCAATGGTCAGTTATGGAACCCCAATTGTGGGTCCCATTCCAGCAAAGAACCGTAGTCAGTGTGTAACTCCAGGTCAAGGTCTTCAAAAGTACTGTGAAAGAGAAAAATAGATGGAAATAGAGCTGTTTCCGAAGATGCAAGCAAAGGAGTTGCTGTTACGCACCATTAACCCTCCTAAGATGACACAGCCAGAGTCAGAAGTTTGGTGGGTCATCGTGCCTGTGCTTTAAAAAAACCCTTTGAATACTCCCACTTCTTCCTTGTAGAGTCAACGATGGTTTTGGAAATCAAGGGGATATGGAGATTGGGGCCCTGGTAGTTGAAGACTAAAGGTAAGGTGAAAAGTAAAAGTGGCAGGCCGACAAATCCAGGGCAAGCATCAAAAAGGGCCACTTTTCAACATAATTGTATAAGGACTAAGAGAATTGTAAAAGCGCGCCTGAAGGCTTTGTGTGTCAATGCAAGGAGCCTTCGTAACAAGGTGGATGAATTGAACGTACAGATAGTTATTAATGAATATGATATAGTTGGGATCACAGAGACATGGCTCCAGGGTGACCAAGGATGGGAGCTCAACATTCAGGGATATTCAATATTCAGGAGGGATAGACATGAAAGAAAAAGAGGTGGGGTGGTATTGCTGGTTAGAGAGGAGATTAACGCAATAGAAAGGAAGGACATTAGCCGGGAAGATGTGGAATCGATATGGGTAGAGCTGCATAACACTAAGGGGCAGAAAACGCTGGTGGGAGTACAGGCCACCTAACAGCAGTAGTGAGGTTGGGGATGATATTAAACAGGAAATTAAAAATGTGTGCAATAAAGGAACAGCAGTTATAATGGGTGACTTCAATCTACATGTAGATTGGGTGAACCAAATTGGTAAGGGTGCTGAGGAAGAGGATTTCTTGGAATGTATGCGGGATGGTTTTTTGAACCAACATGTCGAGGAACCAACCAGAGAGCAGGCTATTCTAGACTGGGTATTGAGCAATGAGGAAGGGTTAATTAGCAATCTTGTCGTGAGAGGCCCCTTGGGTAAGAGTGACCATAATATGGTGGAATTCTTCATTAAGATGGAGAGTGACATAGTTAATTCAGAAACAAAGGTTCTGAACTTAAAGAAGGGTAACTTTGAAGGTATGAGACGTGAATTAGCTAAGATAGACTGGCAAATGACACTTAAAGGGTTGACGGTGGATATGCAATGGCAAGCATTTAAAGATCGCATGGATGAACTACAACAATTGTTCATCCCAGTTTGACAAAAGACTAAATCAAGGAAGGTAGTGCACCTGTGGCTGACAAGGGAAATTAGGGATAGTATCAATTCCAAAGAAGAAGCATACAAATTAGCCAGAAAAAGTGGCTCACCTGAGGACTGGGAGAAATTCAGAGTTCAGCAGAGGAGGACAAAGGGCTTAATTAGGAAGGGGAAAAAAGATTATGAGAGAAAACTGGCAGGGAACATAAAAACTGACTGTAAAAGCTTTTATAGATATGTGAAAAGAAAAAGATTGGTTAAGACAAATGTAGGTCCCCCACAGACAGAAACAGGTGAATTGATTATGGGGAGCAAGGACATGGCAGACCAATTGAATAATTACTTTGGTTCTGTCTTCACTAAGGAGGACATAAATAATCTTCTGGAAATAGTAGGGGACAGAGGTCCAGTGAGATGGAGGAACTGAGGGAAATACATGTTAGTAGGGAAGCGGTGTTAGGTAAATTGAAGGGATTAAAGGCAGATAAATCCCCAGGGCCAGATGGTCTGCATCCCAGATTGCTTAAGGAAGTAGCCCAAGAAATAGTGGATGCATTAGTGATAATTTTTCAAAACTCTTTAGATTCTGGACTAGTTCCTGAGGATTGGAGGGTGGCTAATGTAACCCCACTTTTTAAAAAAGGAGGGAGAGAGAAACCGGGGAATTATAGAGCGGTTAGCCTAACATCGGTGGTGGGGAAACTGCTAGAGTCAGTTATCAAAGATGTGATAACAGCACATTTGGAAAGCGGTGAAATCATCGGACAAAGTCAGCATGGATTTGTGAAAGGAAAATCATGTCTGACGAATCTCATAGAATTTTTTGAGGATGTAACTAGTAGAGTGGGTAGGGGAGAACCAGTGGATGTGGTATATTTGGATTTTCAAAAGGCTTTTGACAAGGTCCCACACAGGAGATTAGTGTGCAAACTTAAAGCACACGGTATTGGGGGTAAGGTATTGATGTGGATAGAGAATTGGTTGGCAGACAGGAATCAAAGAGTGAGAATAAACGGGACCTTTTCAGAATGTCAGGCAGTGACTAGTGGGGTACCGCAAGGCTCAGTGCTGGGACCCCAGTTGTTTACAATATATATTAATGACTTGGATGGGGGAATTAAATGCAGCATCTCCAAGTTTGCAGATGACACGAAGCTGGACGGCAGTGTTAGCTGTGAGGAGGATGCTAAGAGGATGCAGGGTGACTTGGATAGGTTAGGTGAGTGGGCAAATTCATGGCAGATGCAATTTAATGTGGATAAATGTGAAGTTATCCACTTTGGTGGCAAAAACAGGAAAACAGATTATTATCTGAATGGTGGCCGATTAGGAAAAGGGGAGGTGCAACGAGACCTGGGTGTCATTATACACCAGTCATTGAAAGTGGGCATGCAGGTACAGCAGGCGGTGAAAAAGGCGAATGGTATGCTGGCATTTATAGCAAGAGGATTCGAGTACAGGAGCAGGGAGGTACTACTGCAGTTGTACAAGGCCTTGGTGAGACCAGACCTGGAGTATTGTGTGCAGTTTTGGTCCCCTAATCTGAGGAAAGACATCCTTGCCATAGAGGCAGTACAAAGAAGGTTCACCAGATTGATTCCTGGGATGGCAGGACTTTCATATGATGAAAGACTGGATGAACTAGGCTTATACTTGTTGGAATTTAGAAGATTGAGGGGGAATCTGATTGAAACGTATAAAATCCTGAAGGGATTGGACAGGCTAGATGCAGGAAGATTGATCCCGATGTTGGGGAAGTCCAGAATGAGGGGTCACAGTTTGAGGATAAAGAGGAAGCCTTTTAGGACCGAGATTAGGAAAAACTTCTTCACACAGAGAGTGGTGAATCTGTGGAATTCTCTGCCATAGGAAACAGTTGAGGCCAGTTGATTGGCTATATTTAAGAGGGAGTTAGATATGGCCCTTGTGGCTAAAGGGATCAGGGGGTATGGAGGGAAGGCTGGTGCAGGGTTCTGAGTTGGATGATCAGCCATGATCATACTGAATGGCGGTGCAGGCTCGAAGGGCCGAATGGCCTACTCCTGCACCTACTTTCTATGTTTCTATGTTTCTAAGACATAACTACCAATGGAGCAATGATTAAAAGAAAACAGAATTTAAGGAGATTATAGAAGTAATTGCATCAGAACTTAAAAGCATTTCAGTCTGAGAAGCATATTTTTGATAAATTGAAATAAACACTGATTTTCTGAAGTGTAATAATTTTGAAGTATTTTTCTCTCAACTACACTATTTTCTTTACCAGAAGCTACAGCTCAATGTCTACAAGAACTCTATTTTTTGCTGCTTTTCTGACTTTGGTCTACCCATGTTTTTTCAAAGTTCAAAGTAAATTCATTATCAAAGTACATATATGTCACCATTTACAACCCAGAGATTCATTTTCTTGTGGGAATGTCCATGCTAGCCTCCAGTGCAGCAGCCTTCTTGTGTTTTGTCCTTAATCCTGTCAATTATTTTCCCTAAAGCACCTATCCAATTCCCTTTTGAAAATACCAACTGATGCTCTTCTTTCCACCCTTACAGAAAGTTCCAAATCATCACCTTTGTCTGCGTTAAGTAAAAGGTTTACCCTCATAGTCCCACCGCTTCTCCTTCCCTTCATTTTGAGTCTGTGTCCTCTGATCTGTCAATCATCTGCTGATGGGAACTTCTGTTCACCTTATCTAAACTTGTCATGATCTGGTACACCTCTACTGAATTACTTCTCAGACTCCTTTGCACCAAGGAGAATAGCCCCTTGTTTTTCTGTTCTAATCTTGTAGCTGAAATCCTCTACTCCTGGAACCATTCTATAAGTCTTCCTGCACAGTCTCTAGAATCTTCATGACCTTACTAAAGTATAGCAAACGGAACTGGATGCAATTTTACAATTGTGTCCCAATCAGTATTTCATAAAGACTCAACATAATCTCCCTACATTTGTCTCATCGTATGAATCCCTGGATGTCAAACACAGTACTAGCCACTCTCCCATTACATCCTTCCACTTTCAAGTACAGATAGTGTATAATGAAGCTCACTTGTTCCTCTACATTCTTTCTGTGTGCCTTTTAGCATATTTTGTGCCTCCTTATTTCTACTGGGTTGCAGATCCACCAGTTAAATTTCGGCTTGATTAGCAGTAGTCTATAAAGCATACAGATATGTTCTGATTTTCTTCTCTGAATAAGATGTGTGAATTTAGAAAGTTAAAATTTGAGTTAAACTTTAACAAACAGTTTAATCTCAATGAAAATTACATAACAGCTTTCACCTTTGTGTTATATATCAGAATTAGCAACAAACTTACTTATTAGATTATGTGAAATTAGTTAGGCAGCAGCAGTACAGTGTAAGGACATAAAATTTCTATAAATTACGAAACAACTAAATAGTGCAAACAAAAAGGAATAATGAAGTGGTGTTTATGGGTGTCTGGTCTGTTCAGGGAAGATAAGGTGATGTTTCTGAATTGTTGAATGCAGTTTTTCAGGCTCCTGTACCACATTTCCAATGGTAGTAGCAAGGGTATAAACAAGAATATAAGATGAAATAGTCTCTTTCAGATATACTCTGCAAAAGCAAATGTAAGAAGACAATTTGTACTAATATAGTAACATCATTATAACTAGCTCTACTGTCTTTAAGTCTTGCCCCATTTTACTGACATCAACCGTTTTACCACCATTGTAGAAGAGCATAAAATTATATCCAACATTGATAGTGCTATGACATTTCTATTCAATTAAAGTCTGCAGTGGGCAAAATGTTATGAATGTAATAAAATGTTACTGAGGCATCAACAACTGTAATGCTGTAGATGGTGCAGTTGTCTCCAAGCTCCAAAGACCTGGGTTTGATTCTGACTTCTGGAGCTGTCTATGTGGAGTTTGCATGTCCTTCCTGTGATAGTGTGGGTTTCCCCAGAGTGCTTTTGTTCCCTTTACATTGTAAAAAAAAGTGATAACTGGCCACTGTAAACTACCTCTAGTGTAGATGGTGGTGGGAGAATCGGTATGAGTTGGATTAGAAATGTTAATAGGCGTATATGACAGAGAATGGACAAAAGGGAGGTAAGTGGTTGATTGAGACTGGTGGGATTGTTTCAAGTGCTGATATAAATGGAATGAGCCAAACTGCACATGAGAAATACTCACAGCCCTTCATACTCTACAAGCACATTGAATATCTGCACAGCAATTTGAATTTTCTGAATCTGCGGTTTATCCGTGGTTTATTACAATGGATAAGTACTTGCTTGGCCTATTTCAGTTCCTTTTCTGGTAAAATAGCAGAGGGAGAACGCTTCAGGGATTGTAGAGGATCAACAAATTCCTCACCCCCACTCTGGCCTTTCACTACTCACCTGCCTATTTCTTTCCCCTGGGTCCCCTCCTCCTTCCCTCTCTCCACTCTCCTCTCCTATCAGATTCTTCTTCTCCAGCCTGTGACCTTTCCCACCCACCTTGCTTCACCTATCACCTTCCAGCTAGCCTTTTCCCCCTCCCCCACCCTTTTATTTGGGCATTCTGTCCCTTCCTTCTCAGTCCAGAAACACTGACTGATTGCGCTTTTCCTTTGGTGCTGCCTGACCTGCTGTGTTCCTCGAACATTTTGTGTTGCTTTGAATTTCCAGCATCTGCAGACTTTCTCATGTCTGTTATAACATCGCATGATGTCATTCCCAGAAAGGAAAATATATCATCACTTTGTGGTGCCTCAATTGAGCCATGTTGCATGGGTTTAGAGCTTAATTAGAAGCTAGAATGGACTTGAACAAGTAGATTGGTGGCACTCTTTATGTTCCATTGTCGGATTCCTGTGCCATCAATAACTGGTACTTCATCTGCAGCTGAGCTTCATCATATCAGAGGAAGAAACTTCTGCAGAATACAGCACTACAGAATTCACTGCATGCTTCATGTTAATAAATATATTTGTCATATTTTACCGGGAATTGTGTGCTGCGAGAGTTCTCAGATGAACTTCAAGTAAACCAGACTCAGCTTTCAGAGCCCTCTGTGTATCATTCAGCATATTATTGCACCAGTGTACAGGAATTTAGATTACACTGGTAATGAGATGGAAAGGACTTGAGATCTACGGAAGCAGCAAGTCATTAAATGCACTGAGTGACTTTGTACTCATGGTAGTGTGGGTGTGAAAGCTAACAGTCACAGTAATTACAAAATGTAAACATAAAGAAATAGAGCCCTGGGTCAGGCTTCAACAAAAGGGTATGGTGATAGATTGTTGAACATAAACACGAAAGGAGTGATGGAGCAAAATGATGGCTCAGAACCGAGGTTACTATTAGCAGCCTTGGTGCTTGTAACAGAGTGCAAGGGCACAGAGCCTCATTGTGTAAAGCTGGACCCTGAGGCAGAATAACATTAATCAAGTTGAATGTGGATAAAAAGGCCAACACTATCAACTAGAACATGAGTCATCTGTATATACAGTGAAAGAGGCATTAAAAAAAAGCAAGATACGCATGGCAGATCAAGTCTCACTTTAAAGTAAAGTTGTAGATTTTTCTTTCAAGGTTCAGTTCAACACCAGACTTCACCCCAGGATGTATTCTTATAGGAGTGTGAATGTAAATAAGACTCAAGATGTATCTGAGTCATGTTCAATCATTTCTGAAAGGGAAGGGTGGAAAAGACAAATGTAATCGCTGTGTTTTAAAGTGGTTCATATTGTTTGATAAGATTGGCATGCTAACACCACTAAAGATCAGAGATCAAAGATGAGAAAATGGAGCATTGGGGCACTGGACGGATTGTAGTAATATGTGGTTCCAGGACTTGTCTCTTGTGACTGAGACAATTTCATGTGGATCACTTAATACGAATTTCTTGGGACAACTCTGAGAAAGAATGTGTTTGAATTTTCTCTTGTGCAAAGTCCTGCAGCTGCTGAATCTGTAGATTAGCATCAAGACCAGAGGTGGATACTGCAACAAAAACCTCATTTGAGTTTCCAAGATCAAATCAAGTAACATCAGCACAGTTACAAGAGCAAGAAGAATATGAAATGCCGTAAATCAGTAAATGTTTTCACACAAGATTAACTCAGCACTACCTACCCCTCCACCTATCTTCGTATCACCCGCAAACTTTGCCACAAAGCCATCAATTCCATTATCCAAATCGTTGATAAACAATGTGAAAAGTAGTGGTCCCAATACTGACTCCTTGAGGAACATCACTAGTCACTGGCAGCCAACCAGGAAAGGCCCCATTTATTCCCACTTGATCCTTCCTGCCTGTCAGCCATTCCTCTATCCATGCCAGTATTGTGTCACTCAATTAGATATTTGATCATGTGTGTATCATTGTGCACTTGTGCACAGTGGAACCTCAGATAAATCTGAAATGCTTCAATAATCAGAGTTCTGTGTCTCTCTCTTGTATTACTTGAGCAGAGACAGGAATCCTCAATGACAATCACATTACACTGTAATGGAAGAAGGGAGTTGGAATAAATAATAGCAATTGTTCTCATGCAAAGAAAATAATCACTCTACACATGTAGTGAAAGAATTACTGTTGCATTCATAATTCAGATTGCCTTCTACTTTGACAATACTGTCTACCACTTCCATTGCTGACTTCTTCACTATGCTTGTCACCAGTCATCTGATTTTCAACACGTCCGCAGCTCCACTGTGTGCACATCTTTTGACATTAAACTGAGCCTCCAGGTAAAGCCAACACAGCTTCCAGTTACCAAACTTGACCACTGATGCATTCAGCCAAAATTGTTCAGGGAAACCGTGTAGATTTAGCTATCGACAGAGCTGGTGGGGGGGCCTGTGGCTGAGAGTGACGAGAGGCCTAGGCGAGCATGGTTAGGACCCAGGTTCTGGAGTATCCGAAACCAAAATCAAGGTACGATATGGAAGTGAAACAAAGATAGGGTTCTAAATTAGACACTAGACGAGAATTCAAAATTGAGCTAAGGATTGAGCACCAAAACACAGTTCAGGTGCTCTTTAAATATTAAATCCTGGTGCCAAAATATGGCTGCCAATTAGTAGAGCAGCCTGGATCTTTAAAGGAGCCACACCAGTTATCCATATTCTGGAGAGTTAGAGCATCTAAACCCTGGAAGCTGGCATGGTAGGGTGCATGCCGTAACAGGAATCTCTTCCCTATGGCCAACTCCTGATGGCCCTGGCTGCTCAGAAAAATGATGATGGTGATCATGGATGACAGCCAGATCTAAGGTGTCCCTCTCAGGAACCTTGCACTATTCGACAGGTCCGAATCTTTCCCAGTCTACAAGGAACTGCCGACCACCCTGAACAGTTTGTGAATCCAAAATTCTTCTCACAGTGAAGACCTGTTCCTCATCAACAAACCTGGGTGTCTGCGGGGTTGATGGTGGTGGGGCTAAAGGTTTTAATTCAGAGATGTGGAAAGTGGAATTGATCTTGAGGATCTTGGGGAGCTGCAAGGTGTAAGCCACCGGGTTTACTTTCTTGAGCATCTTGAAGGGTCCAATGAACTTATGCGTCAGTTTCCTAGACTACACTCATAGAGGGAAATCCTGAGTTGACAGCTAGACCTGTTGCCCAGGCTGCAAAACTGGATCCTGTCTTCTCTTACGTTAGCTTTTATTTCAACCTTCTGGATAGAGGCTAACAAAATCTCCCTTGCCCAGGTCCATTTCTCCTTCCAGTTTCAGATGAGATCTTCGGCCTTGGGAACCCCAACCTCAGCCTCTGGCTCAGGGAAGAGTGGCGGAGAATACCCAAATTGGCATTTGAAAGGGATGTCCCATGCGCTGAATGCCATGAAGAGTTGTGGCGACCTCTGCCCACATCAAGTGGTCAGACCACTTGCCGGTTTTTCAGGGTGCATTCCAAATCTTGGTACATCTGCTCCGTCTGTCCATTGGACTGAGGGTGAAAGCCAGAGGAAAGACTCGCTGTTACTCCAAGCAGCTTACAGAATGCCCTCCAACAACGTGACAAAAATTGTGGACAGTGATCCAACACAATGTCCACTGGAAAACCGTGGATCCTAAAGATCCGGTGCAGGGCAATTTCAGCCTTCTGTGCCGCATTTGGTGATCTGCACAAGGCGATGAATTTGCAGACCTTCAAAAAACGATCTACAATTACCATAATAATGATCTTCCCTTGGAAGGAGGAAGACCCGTGAGAAAGTCCATGGGGATGTGAGATGATGGTCTTTCCGGAATAGGCAGAGGGTGAAGGAGCCCTTGAGTTTGGGTGCAGGTCTCCTCATTCCGGCACACACCTTGCACACCTGAACATATTGACAGGCCCCCCCTCTCCATTCCAGGCCACCAATATTTTCTCTTAATAAACTTGAGTGTCCTGACAATCTCTGGGTGAGCGGTTATTCTCATTGCATGTCCCCATTGACAGGACGGGACTAGGAACGAACAGACCACCTGGAGGGTCATCCTGAGGAACCTCCCCTTGCCCTTGGGCCTTGCAATCAAGTGTGTCAATTTCCCAACGCTATCACCTTGGCTTGGAGCAAAACAGTGGTAGGCTGCTCCTCTCGTTCGTGTTCTTGAACTGATGGGACAAGACATCTGGGATCTGTGTCATTGAACTCAGTCGATAGGTCAGGACAAAAGTAAAGCACTTATTTACAGCCAGATTCCCGTGGTCCGTCCATATGTTAAAAGGGTTCTTGGCCCCCTCAAGCCAGTGATGCCATACCTCCAGAGGTTGTAGTCATCTCTGCCAGGGATAGCCACCTGGAAAAGAACGCACTTGGGTGGAGCTTATTATCCGAAGGTGTCCATTGAGACAGCTCCTCACCCATTTGGACATCTGAGGTATTCACCTCCATGATGAAGGGAAGGACTGGGTTGGGTGCGAACAAAATGGGAACTGCTGTGAACTGCTGAGTTCTGCAAAAGCAGCCTCTGCCTCAGTAGTCCAAATAAAAGGGCCCATAGATCTTTTGGTTAGTGCTGTCAGCAGAGCTGCCACTGAGCTGAAGTTTCTGATGAACTTCCGATAAAAGTTGGCAAATCCCAGGAATCATTGGACCTGTTTCACACTGGATGGTTGTGGCCAATGTCTGACTGCTTGAGTCTTACTAGGGTCCATCTTGAGATTGTCATTAGAGATGATGAAACCCGACAATGAAATGGCAGTTACATGAAATTCGGACTTCTCCAGCTTGACGTAAATTCCATGATCAAGAGGCCTCTCTAGGATATCTCTGACGTGAGCAATGTGCCCCTCCATGGACTTGGAGAAAATTAAGATATCATCCAAGTAGATGAAGGCGCACTTATGGAGCACATCCTGGAGGCCTGGAAAACTACTGGCGCATTTGCAAGGCCGAAGGGCTGACCAAATACACATAGCGCTCTGTTGGTGTGTTGAATGTCATCTTCCACTCGTCACCCTCCTTTATGTGAACCAGATTGTATGCACTCCACAAATCTAGCTTTGAGAATACACTTATCCCTTGAAGAATCTCAAAGGCCATGCTTATGGGTGGAAGGAAGTAACGATTCTTGACCATTCTGCGACTCATCCCTCTTTAATCAATTCATAGCCACAGACTCGCGTCCTAATTCTGTGCAGAGAAGAAACCAGCACTGGCTGGAGAGGTAGAGGGTCGAAAGAATCCCAGGGCAAGAGCTCCTCAATATACTCCTCAAAAGTGCTTCTTTCCGGGCCTGTGAGCGCATATAATTGACCCTGCAGAGGATAAGTACCAGGCAGGAAATCTACTGCACAGTCATAGGGTCGGTGTGGTAGAAGAGTCAAGGCTTCTCCCTTGCTGAAGACTTCTTCCAAATCCTTGTAGATGGAAGGGATTTTTACCAGCTTAGGTGCTGCAATTACCCCCAAACCTTCCCCTGAGGATGACTCATGAGGCTCCTTAGGTAGCAGGGGGAGTCGGCAGTCCCCAGAGTCTACTCCATAGGTTCATAAGAGTCTCTAGTGAAAACAGAGGCCAAATCGAAGTCTAAATCCTCGTCCATATCCTCAGACATCAGCAGCAAGATGTGACAGATGGTCCTTGTGCTCTTGGGACTAGATTTCAAGAGTCTCTGTTTTGTATCTTACCTCTTAGATGGAAACTGGCAAACTTGGCTGCTAAAGTTCCAGACTGCTTGGGCATCTCCTTGGCTTGCTTCTGAATTAGAGATCCTCTCTCTCTAGTTCCAGCACACTCTTGACTGAACAGGTTCAGGACTCGCATGGACCTGTTGGTGGAACCGGCTTGTCTGCCCTTGAAGGCAGAACTGGGTTTTCTGAAGGCTCCAGGTTACCCTAAACAGAGGTCTGCCCCCTCGTTGGCATTTGGTCTCAGGAGAGTCTGGGGGTCTGAACACCAAGCTGAAAACATACCTTTGTGCAGTGACCAGACCATGCAATGATCCTCCCTTCCTTCCAAGTTCATGGAATGGTTATACTGGGACAGCCAAAGGTGCCCAAGGATCAGAGGTTTGTGTGGAGACTCAGTGATACAGAAACCAATGATTTGCCTGATCCTCTATCCTCATCCACAAGTCTGCTCCCTGATCTGCCTGGAACTAAGCAGATGGCTATCCAGGACATTTGCTATATGCTGAGCTGATGTTGAAATTTTCTGCTGCCCCAGAGTCTAAGAAAGCATTCTCCCCTCGTCAGTTCTTACCTCAGGAGATCTCCGCCCTCAGCATGACACCAAAATCCTTGGGTTTGGGGGTAGTAGCTGCTTCTGTCACAGTCCTCCCAACACCGTTCTCCCGACGGCAGCAGCTTTGGATATTTGGCCCACAGGTGACTTGCTTCCCCACAGTGACAGCAGCAACCTTGACTCCAATGCCAGAACTCCTCACTGGTGGAGAGTCTTGTGTGGCCAATTTGCATGAGCTCAACAGGATCCTGAGCAGGAGACAGGCTAGTCATTGTCCAAGGTTGGGATGTGAAACTGTGATGCGTTAAGGTCAGGATTAGGCTTGCCCTCTTTGACCTTTTGAGGTAGCCCCACTCTCGCTCTACCAGGCGATTATCAAGGTGGATGGACTCTAAGTCCTCTACCATCTCCCCCCAGGCAAGAGCATCCTTTAATTCACCGCAGAGTCCATAGCAGTGCAGAATGACCAAGGCCTCCTCGTTCCAGCCCTCTTGGGCCAACGTCTGAAATTCAATCGCGTAGTCGGCTGCTGACCAACTGACCTGACACACCTTCATCAAATGCTCCGATGCTCAGTTTGCTTTGGCAGGATCAAGGAACCGTCTCCATGGTGTCCATGAATTCCTCCGAATCCCAGCAGATCTCCGAACCTTGCTGCCAATGCGTGGTGGCTCTCCCGGTCAGGAGAGGGATCATGAAGGCCACCTTGCCACGCTCTGTAGGGGACCAGGCTGGCAGGACGTCGAACACCAATGGACCTTGAGTAAGGAAGCCACAGCATGAGCACAGGTCACTGATGAATCTCTCTGAGGTCGTGTCATAAGGGGGGCATTGGAGGAGGACCCAAATGCAAGACACAGACACTGAAGTACTAGGAACAGGACTAGGTGTGTCAAGAAAGCAAGAGAAGTGAGGAAGAAATGACGCTGGACAAGACACAGGCCCTGGACGAGGCTAGGATACAGGGCCTGGGCTAGGACCAGATTAGGAAAGTGGGACCTGAACAAGGAACTAGGAACTTGAAACCTGGACAAGGACCCGGAAACTGGGTCTTGACTTGGGCTCGGACCCTGGATCTAGGTTAGGACAAGACATGGCTACAGGACAAGGAGTGGCAACAGGACTGGACGTGAGACTCCTGGACAGGACGAGGGAACCCCAGCACCAGGCTGGGCAAGGTTGTCCTGGGTTGAGCGAGGCACGTGGACAGGACAAGAACACAAAGCCTTGACTTAGTTGAGGGAGAGAGGAACGCAGAGCCTTGGTCTTGAGAGAACAGGAACATAGAACACAGTGCCGGGACCCCTCCTTGGGAACAGGACTTGGGGCCGGGGCTCTACACAGAGTCAGGACCCCTCCTAGAGAGCAGGACATAGGGCTGGGACTCATACACAGAACACTGAGAGACAGATCTCCACTCAAGGTAGCGGCAAACGGCCGGACCTACCCAGCGGAGGCCAGGGCATGGAGACAGTTCCCAACTCAAGGTAGCGGCAAACAGCCGGACCTACCTAGTGAAGGCGAGGACACAAAGAGACAGTTCTAAGCAACGAAAGACAGTTCCTTATCTAGACACAGCTAGGCTCCAGTCTTGCTCCGGCAGTAGAACCTGACAGCGATACAGACGAGGACGCAGGCGAGATTGCAGGCAAGTCTTCAGGTCAAGGCTTCAGGCAAAGGTTTCTGGCAAGGCTTCAGGCAAGGGTTGCAGGCAAAGGTGAAGGGAAGGGAAGGGAACAGTCCAGCCCAAAAATGAGAATCATGTGCCTCAATTAAGGCCCACAATAGGACAAGGGAAAACTGAAAAACCTGGAATAAGGAACAATGGACCAGACCGTGAACCAGAATGCAGACTTCACAGACCGGACCATAACAGGTCGGAAGATGGACTGGCTCTGCAGAACGAACAACAGCCTCACGTGAGCGGCTCTGGCTTCCTCCCTTCAGTAGTTGGAACACAGCGACCTGGAGGTCATGTTTCTCCAGGCTCTGTCTAGAAATTTTCTCACTGTGGCTGGCCACAGCTGACAACAGGATCCAATACTCCAGTGGGTTCATGTTGGCTTCATTGTACAGTGACAAGAGACCTAGGCGAGGATGGTTAGGACCCAAGTTTGGAATATCTGAGTCTAGAATCGAGGCACAATATGAGATTGAAATGAAGAATGGTTTCTAAACTAGATGCCAGACAAGAATCCAAAATTGAGCTGAAGATATTACACTGAATGTCAGTTCAGGTGCTCCTTAAATATTAAATCCTGACACCAAAACATGGTCGCCAATTAACGCACTGGCCTGAATCTTTAAATGGGCTATGCCAGTTGTCCATATTCTGGAGAGTTAGAATATCTCGATACTGGAGTGGTTGGGTGTGTGTTGTAACACTGAGCTTGAATAGGAATCTCTCAAATGCTTCATTAGTGCATTGTTAAGGAGACAACATGATTAACATTAATGCATTGCAGGAATGAGTGTAAAAGATGCTAGATGCTAGATATGAGGATATACTATCCAGATTAGGACTGATTACTTTGGGGCAAAGCTGAGGGGGAAAATGAAGATATTTGATACCTAACCATGGTGAGCTAGAAGGGGCAATTTCCTACATTACATTTTTCTCTACGTTCATTAGTTAGATACATTTTCTTACAAGGTGTAGAGTGATATAGTACTGCAACACAGAAACAGGCCCTTCAGCCCATGTAGTCTCTGCCCAACAATTATTCTGCCTAGACCCATCAACCTCAAGTTTCTCCTTAAACAATGCCCCCATAAAGTGTTTGCAAGACTGTCACATAGGCTCAGCACCCTCCCTCTCCCCCCCCCACCATGCCCACCAGCGACAGGTCCTTGGTCTGTGCTCCTTCCCCACAGATCCTCTGAGGTGACCACTGCGAGCATCCCATGCATCCATCAGCACCTTGAAATGTACCAGTCAGGGCCATCTACTTGCAAACATCTCATTTCACTGGAAACCCAACAATATGGTGTAGGGAAGTGTATGGTCATGCAGTTTGGGAGGAGGAATACAGGTGTAGACTATTTTCTAAACAGGGAGAAAATTCAAAAATCAGAGGTGCAAAAGGATTTGGAAGCCCTCATGCGGGATTCCCTAAAGGTTAACTTGCAGGGTAAACTTGTGGTAAGGAAGTGAAATGCAAGAGGACTGGAAACTTTATAAAGCATTGGTGAAACTGCACTAGGGGAATTGTGAGCAGTTTTGGGCACCTTATCTAAGACAGGTTGTGCTGGCATTGGAAAGGGTACAGAGAGGGTGCATGAAAATGATTTCAGCAATGCAAGGGTTAACATATGAGGAGTGTTTGATGGCTCCAGGCCTGTGCTCAATGGACATGAGAGGGGAATCTTATTGAAATCAATCAAATCTTAAAAGGTCTAGATAGTGTGGATGTAGAAAGGATGTTTCCTATAATGGGGGAATCTAGGACCAGAATGCACAGCTTCAGAATACAAGGTCACCCTTTTAGGACAGAGATAAGGAGGAATTTCTTTAGCCAGAGGGTGGTGCATCTGTAGAATTCATTGCCACAGTGGCTGTGGAGGCCAAGTCTTTGGGAATATTTAAGGAGGAGGTTGGTAGGTTCTTGACAAGTAATGGTATAAAAGATTGTGAGGGAAGGGCGGGAGAATGGGGTTGAGAGATAATAAATCACCCATGATGGAATGGCAGCACCAACTCGATGGGCTGAATAGTTAATTTTCTCCTCTGTCTTACGGTGAAAGTTTCAGCAGATCAAAATATATCTTTTATTAAGTTGAACTTTTAGTAACAGTTGATATTTGCTTCACTATGTATTCCTGGGAACAGCTTGTAGAAAGCAGAGTCCCCTGTTAAAAGGCTATTTAGCACAAACCTCAGTGAGGATCAGTGCTTCCTTTTCAGACCTTCCTTGCGAACTGACTGTCCATCAGGAGGGAAACGATCATCTCATCCTCATCACAGTTATTCCAAGAGTAAAATGGTAGGAGTAGGACTCCAGTTGTGCAGGAAGAATCAGAGGTGATGACTTGGTACTTGTTTGTGACTAAAATAATATGTGCAGGAAATACAATACAGTCAGTACAGGTTTCTCTTTACATCACCAGTCCTGATGTCTTGGCTCGAAACATTGGCTGTTTATTCCCTTCCATAGATGTTGCATGACCTGCTGAGTTCCTCCAGCATTTTGGGTGCTGGTCGCCATGGTAACGTAGTGGTTAGCATGACACTATTACAACCTGGGGCATTCTGGAGTTCAGAGTTCAATTCCGGCGCCATTCTGTAAGGAATCTGTATGTCCTCCCCGTGAAATGCGCGGGTTTTCCCTGGGTGCTCTGATTTCATCCCACAGTCCATAGACATACCGGGTAGGTGAGTTGGTCATTGCGAATTGGGTGGCCTTAGATTAGGTTAGGGTTAATCGGGTTTATCGGGCTTTGCTCGGGTGGCGTGGCTCAAAGGGCTAGGAGGGATACCGCGCTGTATCGGTAAATAAAAATAAAATAAACACTGTTGTGATGATCAACACATGTGAGACAATGTTGTTCACTGTTTCTCAGTACATGTGACAAAAATAAACCAATTTACCAGTGTCTGAGAGACTGATTACTTTGGCTTATGTCAGAAGTCGGTTTTGTGATAACTGGATGTTGTACAAAGTATAGCCATTACTGTCATGGGTGGAAACTTTCCCGCCATCGAGGACAACTTCAAAAGTAGTACTTCAAGAAACCGGTATCCACCATAAGGATCCTCACCACCTGGGGCATGCCCTCTACTCATTACTACCATCAGGGAGGAGGTACAGGACCTGAACACCCACACTCTGTGTTTTAGCAACAGCTTCTTATCCTCCACCATTCTCCTCACTTTAGGAAGACTAAGCCTGCACTGCTCCCTGTAACTATTGATGGTGAGGACATGGAGGAGGTGAGGACCCACAAGTACCTGGGGTGCACCTTGATGACAGATGAGTGGAGCTCCAACACAGAGGCTGTGTACAAGAAGGACTAGAGTTGCCTCTGCTTTGGAGAATGCAAGCCTCTCCTTCACATGTTTTACCAGTCTGTTGTTGCCAGTACAATCTTCTATGTAGTGGGGTGCCGGGGCAATGGCACCATCAATATAGGTGATGCTAACAGGCTCAATAAACTGATTAGAAAGGCTGGCTCTGTTATAGGAGTCAAACTGGACGGTTTGGAGTCTGTGGGAGAACAAAGGACCCTACAGAAAATCCGGGCAATTCTGGACAACGTTTCTTACCCTCTCATGCCAACTTGGCTGAACAGAGGAGCTCTTTCAGTAATAGACTAAGACAACTGTACTATTCCAAGGAGCTCACTCTTACCCTCCTGT
This sequence comes from Mobula birostris, assembly GCF_030028105.1. Taxonomy (NCBI): domain Eukaryota; kingdom Metazoa; phylum Chordata; class Chondrichthyes; order Myliobatiformes; family Myliobatidae; genus Mobula; species Mobula birostris. The sequence goes on from NC_092373.1 coordinate 158,790,045, forward strand.
ACCTCCTCCCTGATGGTAGTAATGCAAAGAGGGCATGCCCCAGGTGGTGAGGATTCTTATGGTGGATGCTGGTTTCTTGAAGTACTACTTTTGAAGATGTTCTCGATGGCAGGGAGGCTTGCACCCATGATGGTGACGGTTATACTTTGTACAACACCCAGTTATCACAAAACTAACTTCTGTCATGGTCCGGTCCGTGAAGTCCGCATTCTGGTTCACAGTCCAGTCAGTGGACTCAGGACTCCGGGTCTTCCTGCTGTCCCTTGTTTGACTAAATCAAAGGCACCTGATTCCCATCTTTGGGCTTGCAAAATAAGTAGCCTTGGGATTGAGTGTGGGCTGCTGGTTTGGCTTGTCAGTCCTCCTTGGAGCAACCTGCTGGTGGAAGGCTAGAATAGCCAATTGCCATCTTTAGGTGTGTTGGGGAACCATCCTCTCATGCAGCCTTGCTGTCAGTAGTCGGAGCTGTCTTTGTGGTATTGATTTGGCTGTTTCCTGGGCCAACTGAGTGGCTGCCAGCCACTCCAAGCTAGGTAGGGATCCAGCTGTTTCTGTAGCCAGCTGAGGTTGCTGGCTAAACTGAGACTTGGAGCTACCCTGGAGCAGAGATGGAACTGCTGTCTGCCAAGCTCCAAGAACCCTAACCTTGAGGATCCTGCAGCCAAGCTCAAGACCCAAGACCCCAAGACCCCAGCCTCAAGCCACATCATGTCCTTGCCTGGTTCTGGGGTCTGAGCCTGAGGCAAGACCCAGGTTCTGGGTCCTTGTCCAGTCTCAGGCTCGGAGTCCAAGCTGTGTCTCCTAGTCCATGGTTCCTAGTCCTGGTCCTGCTTTTTCTAGCCCAACTCTGTGTTCTTGTCCCTGCTCCTTGCCTGAATCCTGTCATGTCCCCACTCTAGTCAAATCCTGTTCCTTGTACTTCAGTGTCTGCGTCTTGCATTTGGGTCCTTTTCCAGCATCCCATTGTGACAACTTCAGGCATAAGCCAAAGTTATCAGACCCTCAAATACTAGTAAGGTCATTCTAACCCTCAGTCATTAGGCTCTATAATGAGTCAACCTGTAGCTGGGGAAGTGATGACCCCTCCTGTTAGATGGTTTGAGGTAACTTTTTTAAAATTCTTTCTTACTTTTCTTCTAATATTTGTAAATCTGTGCACTTGTAATGCTACTGTGACACTAATTTCCTTTAGGACTAATGAAGTATCTATTTATCTAATCTACCAGATTTTTGAACAGTTCATGAATTCATTAACATCACTTGGCTGGTCCTCTTTTGCGTTATTTATTTTTATAACTTTAATGTCTTGCACAGTACTGCTGCCACAAAACATCAAATTCATGACATATCGCAGTGGTAGTAAATCTGATTCTGATTATCGAGACTTCCACTGATACGCATACCTTCATATTTAAGGTTTTGCCAACTACCTATGCTCACATCATCGACTAAAGTCTGCCTGAATATAGCAGTGAGCATAGATACTTCGGCGCAAAACACACACTGGTGTGCAGGTGAAAAGGAATTTTTTTTTAAACATCAGTAAATAGGTCCAAGTATTCCCCTCCTTAAATCATCTTAGCACTGCAGTCAAAGAAAGGAAAGCTGAGAGTGGTTAGGTCCTTGTGTGTAATCCTCTGGTGTAGAGATAACCGGTCTGACAACAAGGATTATGTTACAGGAGTGAGAACTCGCTTTACAGACTATAATGGAAAATGCCAATAGTTACATCAGCGGACTGTAGAGATATTTTGATCGTTCACCGACACTTCCAATGACGCAACATAACGACTGGAATTGTTTCACTCAAAAGGATGTTCCCTACTTATAAATCAGGTAAGGGATATAAGCAGGACCGGTTATTATTGTATCACATGACACCTGAGAGAATTTACGCGCGCAGCAGTTCACCTTCAACAGCATTAGGACGACGCTTGCTGAGGGCAGTGAAACCAGCCAAGGCACCGTCTGTGCTTTCACAAGCAATGCAATGAGCTAGACCTGGTGCGGAGGTTGTGTACCTGGCGACAGTGTCACCTGAATTTGTCCGGCAGAGCCCTCAGATAGGTAGAAGTCACCAAAAATGAACAAGGAAGATGTGGCGAAATTCCTGGACGCCAATCCTACATTCACCAAGCAGTACTTTGAGAAGAAACTGCGTCCCGAAGTTGTCGCTCAGTTCATGCCCACGACAGACTCTACTGCTCATATCACAACTTTCCAGGAAATGAGCCAAGTGGAAGAGGGGAAAATTCTCTTCGATCTTATCCGGGATATGCAGGAGAGCATAAACATGGAAAAAGTGGTGTTCAAAACTTTAAGGAGGGTCAGTTACCTGATCCACGCCGAGCGAATGAGTCTCTTCATGTACCGGCAAAGGAACGGCATAGGGGAACTAGCCACAAGACTGTTCAACATCCACAAGGATGCCGAGATGGAAGATTGTTTTGTTCATCCAGACCATGAGATTGTCTTTCCACTAGACATGGGCATTGTAGGGAATGTGGCCCAGACCAAAAAAACTGTAAACATTCCTAATGTGGCTGAGGTAGGTCTGAGAATGTGGGAACAAAGTAAATATCTGAAAAAGTCTTTGGGAGTTTAAGTTTGCGGAGACGGGTGCTTTTATCTGACGGAGCAAATTGATTAATAAGATTACCCGGCTCTGCCCGTGAGGTTGAAATAAGATTTTAATGACATCGCTGGTATAGAACTAAATTTGAGGAAATAAAGGGAAGGGAATTCAAGTTTATTGACATGGACAAACACACCCGGGGTGTAAATACCATGAAACTTTCTGCAGTAGCAGAATCGCATTCGCGCATACAAAAATAAATAATAGAATATAATTATAAAATAATATAACAATACAAAGAAATATTGTTGTGCAAACAAATTTGTATATCTATACGTTTTGCATTTATGTGATTCTGTATACAGTATATGTGCCAATTAAGAGAAATTACGTAACACTGAGCGCTGGGACATGATAGCAAGGGTATATTTTAAGCCGACTAACTAACGGAAATTTTGGTCTCGTCATCAACATGGTTTATTTGTAAGGCCCCTTCAACGTATGAGGTACTCAGGCGCTGTGCAGTTTGTGTCGCTTGTTGTAAAAAGTGTGTTTAAAGATGAGTCAAATCCTCGATGTAATCCAGTGACCTGGTTATCATATCTGGGATTAACTTTTCAGTTTAAATCTTATTAATTCTATTCAGTTTGGATCACTAAGATCAGTTCCTCTGATGGGCAGAGCGTTTCGGATGTAACCCACACTTTATTGTGTTAGTATGGGTTTTCATTTATCTTTTCGACTCTAGAAATTTGAGTCTGTGCGTTTCAGATCATGCGCCAGAATTCTGCATGTGTAAATTTTGTGCGGAGACGGTGACTGGAATATTTTACCTTCGTAAAGTGCAATGTATTGTGCGTCCAAGCATTGTAATTCTGGGCCTTCTGTGTGGTTATGCGCAAAAAAAGAAAATACAGGTTAAGTGTGAAAGACGCCAGCTGAATACAAAATTCTCCAACAGCAGAAACGCTTAAAGCTGTGCCTCTCATCAGGAGTCGCCACTTTAAACAAGGGGGGGGGGCCCACTTCCAGTAGCAGATCAGGCACCAGATGTTTTTCCATCTTAGTGCACAAGGAATAACGCGCAAAAAAGATGCTGGGGGAACTCAGCAGGTCAAGCAGCAGCTAGGCAGGGATATATGCAATCGACGTTCAGGTTCAGACTCGTTTCCATCCATAGATGCTGCTGGATTTTCTGAGTTCCTCCAGCGTTTTGTGTGAGTTATTTCTTGTGTGTGTGGCTCCAGATTTCCCAGCACCTCAGATTTCACAACCTGGTATGCAAACACCAATGCCCTTGAATAGAATATCCTATAAACAGTAGTGGGTTATCACTTCTGGGCCATCTGAGGTAAAGTCCTCCCCACCTTTGAACACATCTACACAGCGTTGTTGGAAAGCAGCAACTTTCATCAGGGACCCCCACCACCAGCTCATGCTCTCTTCTCACTGTTGCCATCAGGAGGAAGGTACAAGAGCCCCACTCACATCACCAGGTTCAGGAACAGTTCTTATCTCTCAGCCATCAGGCTCTTGAACCAAAGGGGATAACTTCATTCAACTTCACTTGCCCCATCACAGAACTGTTCCCTCAACCAATGAACTCACTTTCAAGGACTCTTCATCCCATGTTCTTGATATTTACTGCTTAATTATGTTATTATGATTTCATTTTGTGCTTTTTATTTGCACAGTCTGTTGTCTTTCACCCACTGGTTGCAGGCCCTTTTGGGTGTGATCTTTCATTGATTCTGTTATGATTATTGGATTTGCTGAGTATGCCCACAAGACAATGAATTTCAGGGTTGTATGTGGTGACATATATATACTTAGATAATAAATTTACTTTGAACCTTAACTTTGATCTGCAGTCTCTCTTGTGTCCTGCACAAGGAAGTTCTAATTGCACTGAGCAATTGATTTTTCATACCCAAGTAATTGTTGGCACTAAAAAAAATGAAATTCCTATTGGCCCAGTATGTCCCACATCACATACATAGGTGAGCCCTGATTCTCAATGCCCCAGAAAGCATTTACATGAATGAAGACTGTGTAAGGAGCAGGATGTCATTTTCCAGCTATTATCCCAGCTAGTGGATCTAACGTCACATCCTGACCCTTCCTGGTCTTCAGGTGGTGGCAGAGTGTCACTGAATTACAGGCTGCAATCCTTGGCATTTTCTGGGAGATTAGCAGAAAACAAAGTACTGGGATGCTATAAGGAGAACTTCAGAGAGATTCATGATAGGGGAGTAACTCTTCACAGAAAGGGTGATGCACACATAGAATGGCCTGCCAGATGAAGTGGATGAGGCAGAGAAAGCAACAACATCTCAAAGACACTTGGACAGGTAAATGTGAGGTTTCAAGGGATATGGGCTGAACATGGACAAATTGGACTAGCTCAGATGGACAGTCTGGTCAGCATGGACAAATTGGGCTGAATGGCCTGTTTCTATTCTGCATGACTCATGACGGAACTATCAGAAAGCAAAGATCAAACATTTGGTTGCTAAATATTTTAATCTTTTATTGGAGTTATCAGATTCTCATGACATATAAGGAAGCCATTCAGTCTATTGAATCTACATTGAATCTTGAAGCTTCCCTATTAATCCCATTCCTCTGTCATTCATTTCCCTGTAACCTCTTCTCCAATTGATTTAAGCTCACAAATATTAGGCCAACTCAGTATTCTTTGTTCTTATCCCATCTGCTGATGTACTATAGTTACTCCAAGTCTATGCATCCGTTCCAGTCCATTGTGCATCTTGTTTATCTTTTAACACAATTACCTGATCCTCACTGCAGTCCATTGATCTGAGAAATTGGTCTAAACTCTTCCATATGGTACTGATGAACTTGGCACAGAAGGTATTGGCTATAACTCTTTTTTTGTGTGTGTGTGTGTCACTGTTCTTTCTAAGCGGTGCATGTATGCGGCAGCACAGTAACAGAAATGCACCTGTGCACATAGACTTTGTTACCACACAGCTGGGATAAAGACAGATGGGAAATAGTTTACAAAACATGAAAGAGTATCTTTGTTGTACTGTATTTCATTATACCCTTCAATTAATAAAATCAAAACAAATTTCGGGCTGTGTAAAAGTTTCCTGCTCTGTGCAATGGCTGGTCCATGCAACTGTAAGAAAATTAAAGGGAACGTTGCTCAGAACTGGTCCCAATGCCCCTGGAATCTGGCTCCTTCTCTTCAGCCACACAGTCACATCCATTATCATTCTATTTCTGTACTCAATAGGAATCCAGAGATCATTGTCTGATATTCTGCTTAAAAGTATTCCAAACTTGCTCAGACCTGAAGGAGGAACTTATCCCTGCACCTATGTCACTGGCACCAATATGGACATAGTCCTCAGCTGTTCATCCCCATTCCTTCAAATAATCTTCATTCCCCTCACACCCCCTCTCTCTGCCCCACGTGCCCATGACCACCTTCTGGTCCCCTTACTCCTAACCTTTATTTTATGGTTCACTGTCCTCTCCTAGTTGATTCCTCCTCCTTCAACCCTTTAAGGATAAAGGTTAGCTTTATTTGTCACATGTAAATATTCAAAAACTTTTTGCTGTACAGTTCATTTTTCTGATGTATGAACCTGTTTCTCAGAGTAACTTGGGACCATTCATATATAGGAATGAATGTGTGGATGTGGGGTCATTGGGGGGTGGATGGGTGTGGGGTGGGGGGCAAGACTTGTGTCCGGGCTATCTATTCCTTCTCTTCTTAGAAGTTTGAAGTACAATTCCTGTGCCTGCCATGGTGAACGTATGTTCAAGTGCTGGCCAGCTTTCCAGTGGTCAATGCCACATCTGCTGTTGGAGCTCAGCAGATTGAGCAGCATCTGGGGAGAGAAAGGAATTATCAACATTGCAGGTCAAAACCTGATGCCGTCTCCCTCAGATGCTGCTCGCCCCACTGAGTCCCTCTGGCAGATTGTCTGCTGTTTGAGACTCCAGCATCTGCAGTACTAAAACTGCTTCTGGATCTACATACTGCTGCTGTCTCAGCCTGTGGATACTGGACCTAACCTCGGCACTCTTTAAGGCACTTCTTACCCATTGACTACACATAGAAACATAGAAACATAGAAAATAGGTGCAGGAGTAGGCCATTCGGCCCTTTGAGCCTGCACCGCCATTTATTATGATCATGGCTGATCATCCAACTCAGAACACCGCCCCAGCCTTCCCCCCATACCCCCTGACCCCCGTAGCCACAAGGGCCATATCTAACTCCCTCTTAAATATAGCCAATGAACTGGCCTCAACTGTTTCCTGTGGCAGAGAATTCCACAGATTCACCACTCTCTGTGTGAAGAAGTTTTTCCTAATCTCGGTCCTAAAAGGCTTCCCCTCTATCCTCAAACTGTGACCCCTCGTTCTAGACTTCCCCAACATCGGGAACAATCTTCCTGCATCTAGCCTGTCCAATCCCTTTAGGATCTTATACGTTTCAATCAGATCCCCCCTCAATCTTCTAAATTCCAACGAGTACAAGCCCAGTTCATCCATTCTTTCTTCATATGAAAGTCCTGCCATCCCAGGAATCAATCTGGTGAACCTTCTCTGTACTCCCTCTATGGCAAGGATGTCTTTCCTCAGATTAGGGGACCAAAACTGCACACAATACTCCAGGTGCGGTCTCACCAAGGCCTTGTACAACTGCAGTAGTACCTCCCTGCTCCTGTACTCAAATCCTCTCGCTATAAATGCCAGCATACCATTCGCCTTTTTCACCGCCTGCTGTACCTGCATGCCCACTTTCAATGACTGGTGTATAATGACACCCAGGTCACGTTGCACCTCCCCTTTTCCTAATTGGCCACCATTCAGATAATAATCTGTTTTCCTGTTTTTGCCACCAAAGTGGATAACTTCACATTTATCCACATTAAATTGCATCTGCCATGAATTTGCCCACTCACCCAACCTATCCAAGTCACCCTGCATCCTCTTAGCATCCTCCTCACAGCTAACACTGCCACCCAGCTTCGTGTCATCCGCAAACTTGGAGATGCTGCATTTAATTCCCTCATCCAAGTCATTAATATATATTGTAAACAACTGGGGTCCCAGCACTGAGCCTTGCGGTACCCCACTAGTCACCGCCTGCCATTCTGAAAAGGTCCCGTTTATTCCCACTCTTTGCTTCCTGTCTGCTAACCAACTCTCCACCCACACCAATACTTTACCCCCAATACCGTGTGCTTTAAGTTTGCACACTAATCTCCTGTGTGGGACCTTGTCAAAAGCCTTCTGAAAATCCAAATATACCACATCCACTGGTTCTCCCCTATCCACTCTACTAGTTACATCCTCAAAAAATTCTATGAGATTCGTCAGACATGATTTTCCTTTCACAAATCCATGCTGACTTTGTCCGATCATTTCACCACTTTCCAAATGTGCTGTTATCACATCCTTGATAACTGACTCCAGCAGTTTCCCCACCACCGACGTTAGGCTAACCGGTCTATAATTCCCCGGTTTCTCTCTCCCTCCTTTTTTAAAAAGTGGAGTTACATTAGCCACCCTCCAATCCTCAGGAACTAGTCCAGAATCTAACGAGTTTTGAAAAATTATCACTAATGCATCCACTATTTCTTGGGCTACTTCCTTAAGCACCCTGGGATGCAGACCATCTGGCCCTGGGGATTTATCTACCTTCAATCCCTTCAATTTATCTAACACCACTTCCCTACTAACATGTATTTCGCTCAGTTCCTCCATCTCACTGGACCCTCTGTCCCCTACTATTTCTGGAAGATTATTTATGTACTTTTGAGTACTGTATTTGAAACAATTACTTTCTGCGTATCACTTTTAATATTGTTATTTCTGTTTAAATCCAACATGTGTGACTTTATGAAAGGCGAATCAGTTGGCTCAATCTGTTCAGAAGTTTGGAGATTCCAACTAGTGGTCAGTCTGGAATTCATTGCCACTGGCAGCTGGAGAAGCCAAGCCATTAAGGAAAAGGACTTGGTTAGTCAAGACGTGAAGGTTTATGTGGAGAAGGCAGGAGATTGGGGCTGAGAAGGAAATCGATCAGCTATGATGAAATGGCGGAGCAGACTCAATGGGCCAAATGGCCCAATTATGCTCCCATATCTTATGGTCTTATGGTATAATGTGGGGGTTCCCAACCTTTTTTATGTCATGGATCAATACCAGTAAGCAAGAGGTCCATGGACCCCAGATTGCAATCCCCTAGTCTAATGGGACAAACCAGTGGATGTTAACATCTTTTAATTTTTTTTAAATCATCAGATGATTTTCCACATTAAATGTAATGGATAAAGGATTGGTTAATGAACAGAGAAATAAATGGGTCTGTTTTGATTAGTAATTTCCCTTTTCCTTAGTACTTTCAATTTATATCATTGACTTTAAAGAAGGAACATGTAGCCTATTTATATGTACTAATAATACAAACCTAGGTGAGAAAGCTGTAAAGAGACACAAGGTATGGCAAAGGGCTACAGGACATAGAAATGAGTTCAGGTCCTCCCCAGATTTAGAACGTCCGATTTATGTTCAACCCATATATATGACCGAGCATTTGGGTGGCTTTTCTGGATGCTGCGGGGCTGCTGGCATCTTCTGCTGGGTTGGAATGGGGCATTTCCATGTGCCTTCTCTCCCCATCCACTACCCACCCCTCTCGATCCACAACTGAGCCGAGCAGAGCTGGGAGCACTGAGCAGGTTCGCTCACTCGCTCACTGAGTCAGTGAGGCCAGCTGGTGGCCACTCCTCCTGTGCCTGCTCACAGCGGGTTCCGTGATTCTCCCCCACACACTGTTCTTATTCATTTCTGACCTACGGACTGGTCAGGTTAGTTCTCAGGAACAGGACACTGTCCTCATCTGGGGAGAACCTGTAGGAAAAGAATGTAGCAGCTGTAACATAATGCTAGGATCTATCTCAGAAGGTTAATTTACAGGCTGAGTCTGTGGTAAGGAAGGCAAATGCAATGTTGGCATTTATTTCAAGTGGAATAGAATATAAAAAGCAAGGAGATAATGCTGAGGTTTTATAAGACACTAGTCAGGCCACACCTGGAGTATTGTCAACAGTTTTGGTCCCATATCTTACAAACGACGTGTTGTCATTGGAGAAAGTCCAGAGAAAGTTCACGAGGATGATTCCAGGAATGAAGGGGTTAACATATGAGAAGGGTTTGGCAGCCTTGGGGCTGAACTGACTGGAATTTAGAAGAATGTGAGAGGATCTCATTGAAATCTTCCAAATGTTGTAGATAGGGTAGATGTGCAGAGGATGTTTCCTATGGTGGGGGTATTCAGAGCTAGAGTGCACAGCCCCAAAATTGAGGGACAACCCTTTAGAACAGAGGTAAGGAGGAATTTTTTTAGCCAGAGAGTAGTGAATCTGTGGAATGCTCTGCCACAGACTGCGGTGGAGGCCAAGTCGATGGGTATATTTGAAGGGAAAGTTGATAGTTTTTTGATTGGTCAGGGCATCAAAGGAAATGGTGAGAAGTCAGGTGTATGGGTTTGAGTGGGATCCGAGATTAGCTATGATGGAATGATGGAGCAGACTCAATGGGTTGAATGACCTAATTCTGCTTCTATGTATTATGGTCTTATTTTGTGAAGACAGGCGGTAGCGATGGGTTCTTCCTTGTTGTTAGGTTTCCCAGTATTCCTGTTGGCCCTTTTAAGGGCCCGTTTGATTTCCTTCGCCTTGTAGCCATTTTGTAGGAATATCGTACATTATGGTCTACTACCACCTGTCTTTCCTATATTTTCACTGTTTCTGGAAGAATTGCAGGGATCCTGAAGGAATACCAGATAAACACCATCCACAAACCTGTAAGGAAGTTCAAATCCCAGCTTATGCAGGCCAAAGATGACCTGGGACTCAGGATGGCTGGTGTTTACAGGATTTTCTGTGAATGCAGAGTAGCGTATATTGGAAAGCCACATCAAGGAGCATAGGAGGCGTATCTGTTTGGCTCAGCAGGAGAAATTAGCGGTAGCAGAACACTGCATTCACGATGACGATAGGATTGACTTTGACGGCGCAAAATGACTGTGCCATGCCAATTGTTTTTGGGATCGCCTGATGAAGGAAGCCATTGAAATAAGACTAATGAACAAGAATTCGACGAAGAGAAGGTTTCACTTTAAGTAAGAACTGGAGTGCAATTTTAAACAAAGCAAGACAGCAGAAGCTTGACTCAAGATTCATTTATTATCAAAGAATGTATAAATTATACAACCTTGAGCTTTGCTTGCTCCCAGCTAACCACAAAGCAAGAAATCTGAAAGCAATTAAAAGAAAAAGAACAAAAAAACAAAAATAAAAGACCAACACTTGATGCACAAGCAACTCGCTCCCGGCCCAGATTCCGTCACCCAGCCCAAAGCCGCTCTCAAGCTCTTCAGATCAGCTCTGTACCCAGAGTGATCCAACCTCACACCCAGGTCAGTTAAACATGCATCAGAACTTCTCTGCCTGGGCCTCAACTTCTTCCAGAGCGATCTAACCTTGCTCCCCGGGCCGGCTGTATAGGCATCAGAACTGCAACTGCAACAATTCTGAAACAAACCATCTTGGCTCATGCTCTGAACTTGTCTCACTATCGCTCACCCCTTCACTATTTACAGTAATAACTTAATACTATTTACCACAGGAAAGGTATTTTTAGTGATGATTTTAGTCAGATTTCTTAACTTTACTACTACCAGAATCTGTCACATACGTTCAGTCGGTAGTGCCAGTTGAGGACTAACGAATCAAGAGGGATGAACGATGGGAGATGTGTGTGTGTATATATATAATATAATATCTATCACTGGACTAGACAGGCCTAGGCATCATCCCTGATGAAGATGACGGAGTGTCTCATCGAAATGTCGGTTAAAATCGATATCTGGACCCAGCTGGAAGCCTGAGAAGAGTTTATGCATTTTCTTCCCTCTTTAAATAATTCCAGTGATTCATCCACCAGGATAGAGAATTCCAGAGGTTCACCACTCTGAAGGAAGAAAGTCCTGCTTTGTAAGATGGCCCTGACAGGACAATACTAGGAATTAGTCTAGTGAATCTCTTCTGAGCTGCCTCCAACATCAGGATATCCTTTCCTTAAATATGTGAACCTAAATAGTACACAGTAGTCCATGTACGGCTTCACCAGTTTCCTGTTCAATTGCTGGACTCTTGTTCAATCCCTTTTCAATAAAGGTCGGTCTGCTATTTACCTTCCATCTACTTGCTGCACCTTTCTGCAAATATTTGCAATTTGTGCACAAGAACACTCATTCTTATATACTATGCTTAACAGCAATCTTTCCCCATTCAGTTACTCCTCTGCTTTTTGAATGTACTCCAAAATGAAGAGAAGATGGCGGCGCGATGCAGCGTGCAGTGGCCGCTCCGGTGAATGATATCTGTTATCTGTCAAGTAGGGTGCATGCACAACCCTGATTTGATGGAGACAGACGTGAGAGTACTGAGGAACATCTGGAGAAACTTCTGAAATGCCTTCTTCGCTGCCGCTGTTACTGTGTGATCCAGAATCTCCGGAGGAGAAAGCCCTGAGTTCTCGGCTTTGCTTGTTGCTGGGCAGCCGAGATGGGGTCGAAGCGCTCGGCAGAGATGGTGCTCGATGCTCGGTGTCGGAGGGCTGGTCAAAGGTTCGAAGTTTTCGGTCGGGCTCAGAGTTGGCTGTGGTCGGGTGCTTCCAATGCATTGGCAGTTGTCGGCGCCTGGGAGTTTATGGCAGGGAGAGTTTCTCCCTTTTGCCGCCTTCTATCGGGGACTATCGGGAGTGGATCGGAACTTTTAGACTTTTTTTTTACCGTTCCCATGGTCTGTTCTTTATCAAATTATGGTATTGCTTTGCACGGCTGTAACTATATATTATAATTATGTGGTCTTGTCAGTGTTAGTCTTTGGTTTGTCCTGTTTTTTTGTGATATCACTCTGGAGGAACATTGTATCATTTCTTAATGCATGTATGCATTTCTAAATGACAATAAATGAGGACTAAGTATCCTCATAATCTAAAAAAAATTTTTAAAATGTGTGACCTCTCACTCTCCTACACTGAACTCCACTTGCCTAGTTTCTACTCAGTCACTCAACCTATATTCATACCCATTTGCAGAGTCCAAGTACCTTCATCTCGTTATGCCCGCCCATCTATTATGTCAGAGGCAACACTGGAAACCTTACACTCTATCTTTCCTTCCAAGCCACCAATATAAATAATAAATAAGATTACAGATATAACTACATGACACGTCTTCTAAAGTAATAGTCTCTAACACCCTGAAGGTGAGCACATTTCCCAGCAATCAATACAGTTCATGAAATGGAAAGTTACAGAAATTTTTATTATGATTGAATTGAATTAACTTTATTTCTTACATCCTTCACATACATGAGGAGTAAAAATCTTTGTTACGTCTCCATCTAAATGAGCAATGTGCAATCATAGTAATTTATCATAGATAGAACAGTCAATGTGAAATAGAAATACACTCAATCAGCGTGAGTTAATCAGTCTGATGGCCTGGTGGAAGAAGCTGTCCTGGAGACCTGTTGGTCCTGGCTTTTATGCTGCAATACCGTTTCCCAGTTGGTAGCAGGTGGAATAGATTGTGGTTGGGGTGCCCAGTAAACTGCAGAAGGACCATAAGAATTGGAAACAGGAACAGAACAGGCCCCTCCAACAGATTCCTCCATTCACCAGATAGTGTCTGACCCTCTATCTCAGTTTCTTTCAGTCTAAACCCCTGCATTTTATTGTCATAAAATCATCTGTCTTTGGCATATCCAATAGCTGGGCAACAGCGCCCCTCTGTGGTGGAAAATTATGAACGTACAGCGCCTTTTGCCTGAAGTAATTTCTATTCATTTTAAATTTACTTCATTTAGAAATAAATACATTCTGGCCCGATGAGCCCATGCTGCCTAATTATATCCATGGCCAATTAAACTAACACACACAAAATGTTGGAGGAATTCAGCAGGCCAGGCGACATCTATGGAAAAGAGTACAGTCGATGTTTCAGGCGGAGACCCTTCATCAGGACTCATGTTTGTGACCAATTAAGCTACTAACCCGTACATCTTTAGAATGTGTGAGAAAGCTAGAGAACCTGGAGGAAACCTATGTGGCCATAGGGTGAATGGCCAATCTCCTTACCGATAGCAGTGGAATTGAATCTGGGTCAGTGGTACTGTAGTAGCATTACTCTAACCATTACATTACTGTGCCATCCCAATTGTGATCATGAATGACTAACTAGATATTCTAGGACAATAAATCTACAGAACCTGACAACCTGATATGTCAAAGTATTTTTTTATGTTTCATGGAAATCACCTCCCATTCTGGGGAATAATTGCTTAGCCTCCTCCATCGTTAAGAGTTAAACTCATCTAATGAACCAGTCCAGTGAATCTCTTTAGGCAAGCAGATGAAGCCTGCTCACGGTGTTCCAGGAACAATCATATTAAGGCCCTAAATAATTAAAGTAAAATGTATTCACGATTTGACTTTGTGATTTCTTAATGAATTGTCTCCATTGGATAGAGAGTTGGAATAGAAGTGTCTTTGTCATGTAGAAGAATATAAAGTCAAGGGTCAGTTCTTATCTGGCTAATGAATGTGATATCTTTGTCATATACTAGTTACTGTATTTGTTCCCCACTCATGAATGGATATGATACTTGCAAATTCCCTACAAGATCCAATTATTCCCTATTAATAAAGTCAGGGACCTGCATAACTATAATGGGTTATTATAGTTGCCACCTCTAGAATCAAAAATGCTCTCGAGCATATTTGATGTTTTTCACACTGGCTCAGGGCTATAGTGATTTTTTTTTAGATTATGAAGACACGCAGTCCTCTTTTATTGTCATTTAGTAATGCATGTATTAAGAAATGATATAATATTTCCTCCGGTGTGATATCACAAAACGCGGGACAGACCAAGACTGAAAAAACTAACAAAACCATATAATTATAACATATAGTTACAACAGTGCAACAATACCATAACTTGATGAAGAACAGTCCATGGCACAGTAAAAAGTTCAAAGTCTCTCAGATGTCCCACATCTCACACAGATGGGAGAAGGAAGAAAACTCTCCCTGCCATAACCGACCACAGTCCGACTCTGAGTCATCCGAAAACTTCGAGCCTCCGACACCAAGTACCAAGCACCATCTCTATCCGAAGGATTCAACCTCAATCTCGGTCGCCAGCAGCGGGCAAAGCCGAGGATTTTGGGGCCTTCTCTCCGGAAGATTCTTGATCACCCAGTAACAGCGGCAGCGAACCTGCGTTTCAGAAATTTCTCCAGATGTTCCTCTGTGCTTTCACGTCTGTCTCCATCAAATCAGAATTGTCCACGGCCCCTATTTAACGGATACAATATCATTTTCACCGGAGGGTTGCACGCTGTTATCTCCTCCTCCCGCCTAGTGATGGCTGTCATGCCATGCTCTACCATATGTCTGCCTTTAATGGCATTCAACAATTTGAAAGACTAACTCCTTTGAGTGATAGCAGCAGTTTAGAAAGAACATAATTCCGCCTTTCCTCTGCTAAGGCAGTGCTAAACTATTCAGGTGAAACCTAGTTTTAATGCAGGGAATGTTTTTTTTCCAATATATATTGGTTCCTATTGTCAACAAACAGAATCATTGCTCGCTATGTTCAACACGATAAACAAATTGTAAAGTCGCTGGTTCTATTTTTCCAGTCAGTAGCTCTTTTCTTGCACAATAGGAAATTTAAAGCAACAGTCTGGACATTGTGATATCTAAGCTTTAGTGAAAGATTTGTTTTTAAGTTGTTTGGGAAAGTTACCTTTACAGCCGGTCCTTAGATAGCCTGACTCAGACGTTGTCTCCTGGTCCACAGCTATCCTACTGATGGAAATGGTGAGAATGCTATGAGGTAAAGGATCTCAGAACATTTACCCAGTGGTGATGTGTGGATGGATAATGATCTTACTACATCATGTGCTCTTGTTGTTTGCA
Organism: Mobula birostris; assembly: GCF_030028105.1. Taxonomy (NCBI): domain Eukaryota; kingdom Metazoa; phylum Chordata; class Chondrichthyes; order Myliobatiformes; family Myliobatidae; genus Mobula; species Mobula birostris. The sequence continues at coordinate 158,805,667 of NC_092373.1, forward strand.
GTGGAAAAGGTCAGAGAGGTAGGAGTCAGCTTGAGTCCGTTGCTTCCGTGAATACTAGATGATGTACACTCCACAAACACACTGCTCCTCAAGTTCAAGTTTATTGGTGTCTGACTGTACACATATACAACCAAAAGAAGCAACGTTCCTCCAGACCATGATGACCCCCCCCAAAACATATATCGCACACAACACATAAAACAAAATATTACCGTAAATATGTTAATAAAATATAATTCAAAATGCATGCAGTGCACAGCACAGATAAACAGTAAATAGTAATCAGCTTACTAGTGACAAGACCTCCATGGTAGGGATCTTCAACAATGCTTTGGGCTCTTTATCTGCAACACTCCTATCCTCTCAGCTGTTTTTACTATGCTCTGTTGGGTCATACCTTGCAGCTTCCATACCACACAATGGTACAGCCAGATAATCTCAATGATTATCCTGTTGAAATTTATAAGAGTGAAGGTATGGAGCCTTGCATGCCTCAGTCTTCTCAGAACGTGTAGATGCTGCTGTACCTTTTTGACAAATGCGGACATGGTTTGGGTCCAGATTAGGTCATCTGTTATGGAACTTTGTACTATTCATTTTCTCCAATGAAGAGTGGTCAACCAGTGTCTTCCTGAAGTACACAACCATCTCTCTCTCTCTCCTATAGTTGGATACAAGGGTAGGGCCATAGACTAAAGCAGGTGTTCTGTTTTGGGTGATATTATCTGAGTGTTTTTTTTCTTCTGTAACTCTTTCAGATAAGAGGTGAATATTCTGCTACAATTCTGCCATGTAGATGAGGAAGAGTTTATTGGAGTCAGAAAGTGAGCCGTCATTCCACACTGCAAAGCTTCAATCTTCCTTCTATTAGTCCTATCCAAGTCTGGCCTGTCATGATCCTTAAGTTGGTGTCCAGATGATCTATGGCTGGACATCAAATATGGTGTGAGCTGTACTATCACTTGTTGGGTTTTTACTGAGGAGCTCACTTGGATAGAATAAGCTAGTAAGGCAAGATTACAAACATAAAGGTTATTCACAGTATATTGCTGGTAATAGGTTACACATCAGCTCTATGCACACTTCTGGAAGAAGACCTTGAGATGCTTTGTGTTTGGTAGTGTAATCACATGAGCATGGGATCAGTTATGTGATAGTCTGCTGCATGGTGCTTGCAGTAACAGATCCCGTGTCCAACTGCTTTAAGATAGCTGAAATTGTGTTTTTACTCAAATATCTTTCTTGATCTACTTCATTTCACTCTTTTGTTTAAATGAGCAATCAGAATAATGTTTCCAAAGTTGGGTAATCAGTATCAGAAATTGATTTATTATCACTGACAGGAGTACAGATTTACAAGAGTGAGGTAGGTTAGCTGCTTGATTGGTGTCACAACAACCTCGCATTAACTGTAAGCAGACCAAGGGACAGATTGTGGATCTCAGGAAGGGGAGTTTAGTAGAATAAGCACCTGTCCACAGTGAGCAGCCAGCGGTGGACAGGGTGAGCAGCTTCAGATTCCTGAGTGCCAACATCTCAGAGTCTCAGAGGATCTATCCTGGACCCCACAGACTAACATAATCAAGAAGAAGGCAGACAAATGGAGTATGAGGAGATTTGGTATGTCACCAAAGGCTCTTGCAAATTTCTACAGGTGTATGGTGGAGAACGTTCTGACCGGTTGCATCATAGTCTGGTATGGAGCCTCCAATGCACGGACCACAAGAGGCTGCAGCGGGTTATAGACTTGGCCATTTCCATCATGGACACATCCCTCCCAGCTATCGAGGACGTCGTCAGGAGGCAGTGCCAAAATTAAAGACCCTTACCATACGGGACATGCCTCCTTTGCATTACTACCATCAGGGAAGAGGAACAGGAGCCCAAGAGCCACGCTCAATGATTTAGGAAACAACAAATTTCACAACACATGTCAGAGATAATAAGCCTGATTCCAACATTCTGACTTACATGATGTGAAATTTGCTGCTTTGCAACAGCAGTGCAAAGACATGCGATTACTATTAATGACAAAAATCAATAAATAGCACCAAAGAAAGGAATAATGAGTCGGTGTTACTGGATCCATAACCCAATCAGTGATCTGATGGTGGAGGGAAAAAAGCTATTCCTGAATCATTGAATGTGAGTGTTCAGGATCATGTACCTCCTCCCTGATGGTCGTAATAATAAGAGGAAATTATGCCATTCCTTCAAGTTATATTGAGTTTAGTAAAACAAAAGTGCAGTCTATCGTTTGTGATGGTTTGCACTGGGCAATGAAATAGCTAGGTACGCTGTCTTGGACAGAATGATAATGTGTTGTATTGTGTACGATAGTTGTTGTGACTATGAACAAAGTTACTGGGACACACTAAATCATACCCCACAGACTGGTGGGGAAAGTGCCTTCGCTGGGTCTCAACACCTCCCTCTGCAATTGAATACTGGACTGCTTAACAGTAAGACTGCCGTCAGTCCGCGTGGGCAGAGATGTCTCTCGTCCCATTACACTGAACACTGGGGCTCACCATGGCTGTGTGTTCAGCCCGCTGCTGTTCACACTGTTGATGCATGACTGTGTCACAAGACTTAGTTCAAACCGTGTCATCAAGTTTGCAGATGACACAACAGTGGTCGGCCTGATCAAGAACGATGATGAGATGGAGTATAGAGAGGAAGTGGAGCGGCTGGTGGATTCGTGTGAGAAGAGCAACCTAAGCCTGAAGGTGGAAAAGGCAAAGAAAATCATTGTGGACTTCAGGAAGGTGCAGATGAACCATCCCCTTCTGCAAGTACATGGTTCCTCTTTAGAGAAAGTTATGTGCACCAAACTCCTGCGAGTTCACGTCACGGATGACCTCACCTGGTCCCTTAATATCACCTCCCGGAACAAGAAGGCACAACAGTGCCTCCACTTCCTAAGAAGGTTGAGGCAAGTAAGGCTCCCCCACCATTTTAACTGCGTTCTACAAGAGCACCATTGAAAGTGTCCTGACAAGTTGCATCTCCATCTGGTATGGGAGCAGTCGTGCATCAGACCAGGAGTCCCTATAAAGGATGGAGAGAACAGCTGAGAGGATCATAGTGGTCTCCCTACCATCCATCGGGGACGTTTATTGGGGGTGCTGTGTATGTAGAGCCTTCAGTATTAATGATCCCTCCCATCCATCCAACATCCTCTTTGACTTTCTACCAACAGGCAGGAGACTATGATGCATAAAAACAAGAATGGTCAGGATGAGAAACAGTTTCTTCCCCCGGGCCATGAGGCCTCTGAACTCCCTGCCACAATGTACTCGAAGTGTCACTGGTTAATCTGGTCCATACCTTACGATAATATTAATGCACTTCAGTTTGTTATTTGTGAATGATTCATCTGTAGATTTTATGTTTACCTTTATACGTTATCGTGTGTTGTGTGCACTACTGTGCTTTACACCCAGTTTCGGAGAAACTTCTCATTATATACATTATATAGTTATATACATTATATACGTGTATATAGTTAAATGACAATAAACTTGACTTGAAGCTGGTGATATAGAAGTCTCTATTCAGCACACAAACAGACGTCATTCTTGACACACTCTCGGAAGAAGAGGATTCCTGATCCAATATTACATCACACTTTATATGTTAAAGAACAAAGGTAACAGGACAATTTCTGTTACCTTTCTTATAATGCCTTCATAATGCTTGTCCTGAGTTCCAGGTATTTGAAAATACCTGGATCTTCCCACCAAAAGACCAAAATGAGTATTAATACATGAGTACGGCTCACAGACAATGGTAATTAACACTCATTTTGGTCTTTTGGTGGGAAGATCCAGGTATTTGAAAATACACATAACTCAAGACAAGCATTATGAAGGCATTGTAACTATAGAAATAGTCCTGTTACCTTTGCATTTTAAACTCAGTCTACAGTCCACGTTCAGATTTGAAGACTGATTGCTGTTGAAATTAATATTTGCTATATACGATGACTTCAGAATACACCCTAACAATAGTGACACGGAGTGGGATAATCTGTTTTGGCATTCAGTGCTGTGAGATGTTGTGACTGGCAATGTGATGGTGTAGTGTACTGTGTTAGCCAATGTGGCAGTGTTCTGTTTTGTGTTTAGCGTTGTAAAGGTGATAAATTGTACTTGGCAGTTTAATATTCTGGTGTACTGTGCTTGGCAATATGATGGTGCTGTAGTTCAGGTTTGGTGGTGCAACATCTTTCAAAAAGAATTATCAATAACATTGAAAGAGTAAAGATAAATTTCCAAGGGTGTTGGCAGGACTTGAGAACCTGAGTTATGGAGAAAGGTTGAACAGGTTAGGACTTTATTTCCTGCAGCGTAGGAGAATGACTGGTGATTTGATAGAGGTATATAAAATTATGAGTGGTATAGATAGGGTAAATGCAAACAGACTTTTTCCACTGAGATTTCATTCAGACTAGAACTAGAGGCCATGGGTTAAGGGTGAAAGGTGAAATATTTAAGGGGAACAGGGGGGGAACTCCTTCACTCAGAGGGTGGTGTGGAATGAGCTGCCAATGGATGTGTAGATGCGTGTTTAATTTCAATATTTAAGAGAAATTTGAATAGGTACCTGGATGGGAGGGGTATGGAGTGCTAAGGTTCTAGTGCAGGTAGATGGAACTAGGCAGAATTATAGTTTGGCATTGACTAGATGGGCCAAAGGAACTGTTCTGTGCTGTAGTACTCTGAATCTATGAAGCTAAAGAATGATAAAGCAATGTGTTGTGCCTGCTAATATGATAAACTCTTCTATTGCTATTGGCAATCTGACAGTGTCATACTATGTATTTGGGAATAGATGTTGTAAAGTGCTGTGCTTGGCAGTGCATTGGTGTGGTGCATTAGGGTGCATAATAGAGTGGCTCATAGAGCTTCGGTGTAAAGATGGTGTTACATTGTGTTTGACGATACGAACGCATGGAGCATGGAACCAGCCCTGTGATAGTGTGCTTGCAATAGTGAGGGCGGGTTGTTTGGCCTTTCATAAAATGAAAGTACAGTGTCTTGTGTTAGGCAGTGGGATTTTGTTCTGTGCTATGTTTTGCAGGTTGTAATCCAGGGAGTGGGAGGCGCAGAATCAAATATCGCTGTGATGATGTACGTTCTAGTACAAATTGTTTGGCGACAATGAAGTATAAAGTATAAATGTTGATTATATGGTGTCTTGTATTTTACAATTCTTCAGTCTGAGTACTTGCAGCATTTTATATTTTTGTTTCAGATTTCCAGCACCTGCAGATTTTTTTTCTTTTTGATGAGGCAATGTCTTGAGTTTGCCAGAGGGCTGGTGTGCTGTCTTGTGTTTGGAATTGTGAAAACATTGAATATAGCATTTGGCAGCGTACTGGTGTGGTATACTGGGATGTCTAGTAAAGTAATTGTATGGAACACTATTTATCAGCCTCATGGTGTGATACTACATGCTTTGTAGTTTGCCATTCAATACCTTAGAGTTTTGTTTGGCATTGTAATGTTGCTTTGTATTGGGCTGAACAGATGTTTGACGTGGAATGTTGTGTCTGACAGGGAGGTGCTATAGATTTTGTGTTTATATGCAGGGTAGTCCTATGTATTGTTCTTCTAGTATAACACTGTGTGCATTGTGTTTGTCAGGTTGGTGGTCTGGTGTATTGTCATTATAAATCTGATGGTGTGGAGTACTGAGTTTGTTTTACAGTGGAGTTGTATTGATCTTGTGTGGGCACGTGACCAAGTGGTTAAGACATTGAACTAGCGACCTGAAGGTCGTGAGTTCGAGCCCCAGCCAAGGGGAACGTGTTGTGTCCTTGAGCAAGGCACTTAATCACACATTGCTCTGCGACAACACTAGTGCCAAGCTGTATGGGTCCTAATGCCCTTCCCTTGGACAACATTGGTGTCGTGGAGAGGGGAGACTTGCAGCATGGGCAACTGCTGGTCTTCCATACAACCTTGCCCAGGCCTGCGCCCTGGAGAGTGAAGACTTTCCAGGCGCAGATCCATGGTCTCGCAAGACTAACGGATGCCTTTACTTAGTATTGATCTTGGCACTGTGTTGCTGTTGTGTTATATTTGGTGGTACGATGAAAGACTGGATCGACTAGGCTTATACTCTCTGGAATTTAGAAGATTGAGAGGGGATCTTATTGAAACGTATAAAATTCTAAAGGGATTGGACAGGCTAGATGTAGGAAGATTGTTCCCGATGTTGGGGAAGTCCAGAACGAGGGGTCACAGTTTGAGGATAAAGGGGAAGCCTTTTAGGACCGAGATGAGGAAAAACTTCTTCACACAGAGAGTGGTGAATCTGTGGAATTCTCTGCCACAGGAAACAGTTGAGGCCAGTTCATTGGCTATATTTAAGAGGGAGTTAGATATGGCCCTTGTGGCTAAAGGGATCAGGGGGTATGGAGAGAAGGCAGGTACAGGGTTCTGAGTTGGATGATCAGCCATGATCGTACTAAGTGGCGGTGCAGGCTCGAAGGGCTGAATGGCCTACTCCTGCACCTATTTTCTATGTTTCTATGTTTCTATGATGACGTGGTGTTTGTGGGTGGCTGTGTGGTGGAACAGATACTGGCCTACTTGTAGTTAACCTGTGTTAATTAGTAATAACTAGTATTTTAACTACTATAATTTAATAGTTTTATTATATCTCTAAGTTAGCGAGGCTTTTTCAAATTGTCCTTCAAGCTTTTGCAGTGGACACATCAGAGAGTGTACGGACACAAAATGCTGGAGGAACTTTTAAACTTCTTCAGAGAGTGTTCAGTGTGGGTTGCAAATCTGTTGAAACCTCAAGAGCCTTTTTATTCCTGCAATACAAGGTCCGCTTTCAAATATCCTTTTGGTTCTCCCGTCAGCTGACGCTTATACAGTGAAGTGCTTCCGTCTCTGGATCCTGACTTTGTGCCATTAACTGTGATTGACAGACTTGAAATGTGGAGGAGAATTATGTCAAATTTAATGCACCAAAACAAGTTATTTACTGGATTTTTTAAGTGTTTCTGCTTTCTTGAACCTTTTCTCACTCCTAAAATTCCATCAAATTTTCTAACCTGGTCTCTCTCACAGACTTCTCCTATCTCCCTCTAAGTACATATGTGCTGTTCAGCTAAACCTCATGTTGTGTGTCTGAATTCTGCATTCTCTCAGCTCTCCGAGATGTAGATTTCTTCTTCATTCTTTCATCGGATTATTGGAGACTTTATTAAGAAATTAAAAGATTTAGTGTTTTGCTCTACCATAAAAAATAAATATATTCTCCTTGATTAGAAGTTTTAATAAATTTCAGGACCCCTAACAGATTTTGCCGATGTTTTCTCCTAGTTATTGAAGACAGCTCTAACCAGCTCAGTGTTCTAGTGACCATTCTTGCAGGATCTTTTTCATCTTTGTTCTCATCTGTTTTTGTGTGTAACCACATTTTTAGTTGTATTCTGCGAACTTGATTCTCATGGTAATAAATTAGACCATAAGACAAAGGAGCAGAATCAAGTTATTTGGCCCATTGAGTCTGTTCACCATTCCATCATGGCTGACTTATTATCCCTCTCAACCCGATGCTCCTCCCTTCTCCCTGTAATCATTGATGTTCCTACTAATCAAGGGCCCATCAACCTCTGCTTTAAATATAGTCAATCACTTGGCCTCCAAGCCACCAGTGGCAATGAATTCCACAGTCACCACCTCTGGCTAAAGAAATTCCTTCTCATCTTTGTTCCAAAGAGACATCCTTCCATTCTGAGGCTGTGTCCTCTGGTCTTCCACAATAGGAAACAACCTCTCCATGTCTACCTATTTCAGCCTTTCACTATTCGATAGGACTCAATAAGATTCTCGACTCCATTCTTCTTAACTACAGTGAGTACAGGCCCAGGGCTATCAAGTGTTTCCTTTTCATTTCCGGGATCATTCTCGTAAACCACCTTTGGACACTCTCCAATGCCAGCACATCCTTTCTCAGATAAGATGCCCAAAACTGCTCACCATACTCCAACTGTGGTCAGACCAATGCCTTATAAAGCCTCAGTTTTGTTTTACTGAGTCTTGAGAACATAAATTGTATGCAGCAGTAGGAAAGGACTACTTGGCCCCTCAACACTGGTCCATCACATTCACGACCTTCAGATGCCACAAACCAGGGATGATCCTTTAAACCCTTGCTTAACAAATACTATATACCTGCCTTAAAAGTCTCTGTTTCCACTTCCACAAAAACTCTAGTACCAAGGACTTACAACCCTTTGAGTGAAAGATCACTTCACCATGTCCCCTTATTTTTAAACTTTATATTCAACCAGTTAAATCAATCATTAATTAATGAGCTAGTAACTGTAATCAGTAAAACATTGATTTGATATACCAATGTTTTTCTGCTGTATAAATTGTATCTGGGCTGGCCTTTGTGATTTCAGATCCACCAATGAGCTAGCCTTTTAAAGTCCTCTCCTGCTTACGAATGCCCAATCTATGTACAGCCTGTATATAAGAACAAGTATTTGGGAGACAAACGAGATGGAGTTACTGACTATTGCTTGGCTTCAGGCAACTGTTCTTGACACTAGCTGTAATTTTGCCACATCAAATCCAAGTGGAATACATTCTAGTTTATATAAATTTTATGTCCATTTTGTGAATCCTATCTAGAGACTCGCCATCCGAGCCCACAACAGTGTTCTTTTTAAAAGTGAAATATAGCATTTTTGGGTGGGGGGCAGTGGGTGAGAGTGGAGATGTATCTCTACCAAAGGAGGTGTAAGGCACTCCTTCTCTCCACGAGCCTGCAGATCACCCTTGGGCAAGGTACAGCACCTGCTTAGCCCCCTGATCAGGAGCACATGAAGCCATGGGAGCAGGTGAGTGGCTGTATGAACAGCTGATGTATATAGCAAGTCCTGGTAATGCGACCACTGACACCAGGCAGATAATGACTTGGGTCACCTATCTTGTAAAGACACTGCCCAGAAGAAGGCAGTGGCAAGCTACCTCTGTAGAAAAATTTGCCAAGAACAATCTTGGTCATGGAAATACCATGAACATCTACGTCATATGACATGACACATAATAGCATTTAAAACGTCATCTGCAGTAAAATCTTTCAAAGAATATCATAATTAGCCCAAGATAGGCTAAATTTGTGAAAATCAGCTTTAAAATTAAGAATGGAAAAACATGATTTAAAATGCCTCTCTAGACCATAGGCATCTCCTGCCATGTAAAATCTCAGTTTGCGGCGCATTTCTGTCCTGTGACCTGTTTAGGTTATGAACAGTTCTCATGAAAGGAGTCCTTCCTTAACCGGGGGAGGACCTGTAATCATCTTCCTTGTTCAGGAGTGGACAAATTTCCAATATTTCCAATGATGTCTATGTCTTATAAACATAACCCCAAGCTGAGGCTCCATGTTAACAGTGCTAAAGCCCTTTAGCCCATTGATTTGTGTATCCCAGTGTCAACAGAGTCAGCAACATGGAAAAGTTTCCAGGTATGTTTGGGTCTTCTTCTGACCTAGATAAAATGCTGAGGATATATGCTATTACATTTGCATGTTAGAGTGGAATCTTTCTTTGCTGACTTCACATCTGCTATGTGATGAGGTGCAAATAAAAGACTAAGACTTTCTGCTTATGAGGTTGAGCTGGAAATAAGGAGAACTAAACTTGCAGTGTTGTCCTGCTTTTCGAGACATCATCAGAAGTTTGAGTCCAAAACTCCACACAGGCCCAAAAAGAGGAATTGGGATAAAAATATTTTAAAGGACAAAATATTCTTTGGCAAAGGGAGCAAAGCAATTCAGTAGAAGTTATGTCCAAGTTTTAGTTAGATCTCGAGAGGAGAATTTCAGAAAACTCTTTATGGAGACAAAAGGAAGAAGCCAGACTCTACGGCTTACGTTATGAGGAGAATATCGATACTAAAGTTCTATCTCCTGGAATATGGAAAGTTCAGGGTTGATCATTTTCAAGTTTTCAAAGCATTAAGGAAGAAATGACAGGAAAATAAATCAAGACTAAGTCTTACTCCTGGATGGAAAGTCCAGGACGAAGGGAATAGTCTAAATATCAGCAAGGCTTTTCAGGAGTGAAAGTGGCAAAGTGCTTTCAAAAAGCAATAGACATGTGAAACTCTCTTTGGAAAATAACAATTGACATTAAATGTTAATTTTGATTGATTGATAGATTTGAGTTTACCCAAAGATGTTAAAGGATATGACTGAAATGCAAGCTTATGAAATAGACACATATGAGCTATGACATATTGAATGACTGAAAGGCTGTAAATTGGATGATGCATAAAATCATATTAGTATATAGCTTATGGACAGTATAATGCTGTGGTGTTGATATCAGTCCCAGTGTCTCTACAGTGGACACTGTGTCTCTACAGCTGTTATCAAATCAAGTTTGGAAAATGTAGATCAAATAAAATAAAAACTAAGCAAATTACTTTCCTCACTATTTTGCATAGCATTAATTTTGTGAAAATTCTCTCCCTCCTCTCTTCTACCTAATTTATTTTTGTTTCTTTCTTGCGGATTAGTCCAGCTTTTACAGCCGTTTTGTCGATGAACTGACAGAGTATCATACAAAGAGTGTACTTGCAACCCCTATAATGAATGGGAAGGATGTTGTCGCTGTGATAATGGCAACCAATAAAACAGATGGATCTCATTTCACTGAAGATGATGAAGATGTAAGTCTTCCCATGTATCTGTAAAAACAAGTTCTTATATAAAATAAGAATGTTTGTATTGGTTTATTTACAGAGCATAATCTGTTTTCTTTCAGCTTTTCTTGAAATACCTTAACTTTGCCAGTTTGAACCTCAAAATCTATCATCTGAGCTACCTTCACAACTGTGAAACCAGAAGAGGCCAGGTAAAGGAAATTAAAAATAAACATTGCCAGACAGGGGAAGTCCAAAATGAAAACAAAAAGTACTAGAAAAACTCAGCAGGCCTGTGGAAAGAGAAAGAGTTGGTATTTCAGGTTGAATAGATTGTCGTAGAAATGGGTCTTTGATCTTCAAGTTTGTTTCTCTTCCACAGGTTTTTCCTTAAAGTTTCCAGCATTTTTGGTTTTTATTTGAGCTGAGGCAAAATTTCTGTTAAGATTTCTTACTGTTATCTTTGCTGCATTCCCAAGGAATATTATTATGATTATGATCAAGGAATGCATAGATTTTGAAAAGGTTGTAATTTTCATAATATTACATTGGGAATGTGGAACTACTGTTACATTACATGAAGTGCTCACATAACCTATTCACACTCCAAGAAAAGCCAGTTGCTTGGTGTTCACTTTCATCACTGTGACATATAATTTAATACAAATGAAGAAAATTTCCAAATTAGCAGAATCAGTCACTGGGTTTTGGAAGTAGTTTATTTTTATTTATTTTTCTTCAATTTATACATAGGTCATGGGCATTATTGACAAGTTCAGCATTTATTATCCATCCTGATTGCCCTTAGGATAGTTGTAGGAAACCACCTTTGTGGAGTGTGGTGGTCTATGAGATGATGGTACTTCCAGAGCAGTGAGTTTAAGGACTTGCATAAATTAACAATTGGAATTATATATTTTAAAGGCAAAGATAGTCTATGACTTGGAGGGAACCTGATTACATTTCTGTCAAGGTGTCAATGACAGTTGCTTCATGGTGTTTCAGTTTATTACTACAATGTATACTACTAACACTGTGAGCTTCACATGAACAGGGAATTCCATTGCGCACCAGTGTATGTACAATAATCTTTGCTGCATTCCCAAGCAATATTATGGTTATGATCAAGGAACGCATAGATTTTGAAAAGGTTGTAATTTTCATAATGTTACATTAGGGAACAGATTTGGGAACAGCTTCTTTCCAACTGTGATAAGACTGCTGAACGGATCCTGACCCAGATCTGGGCTGTACCCTCCAAATATCCGGACCTGCCGCTCGTTTTTGTTTTTGCACTACCTTACCTTTCCTTTTCTATTTTCTATTTATGATTTATAATTTAAATTTTATTATATTTACTATCGATTTGTACTCCAGGGAGTGCAAAGTGCAAAATCAAATATTGCTGTGATGATTGTACGCTCTAGTATCAATTGTTTAGTGACAATAAAGTAATAAAGTAATAATCTAAACTACATGCATGTATTTGGGATATGGGAGGAACCAAGAGCACCTAGAGGAAACCTATGCCGTCACAGGGGAACATGCAAACTCCACACAGACAGAATGTCAGGATTAAACTTTGGTCTCGGGCATTGTGAGGCAGCAGATTTGTTGCTACCTCCAAAATGGTGCCTGATTTGTTGGATATTTTTAGCAATTGTTGCTATATTATGCATTTCTAGCATTTAGTTTCATTTCCACTCTTATTATTCTAATATCATGATATTTTTTCCATTGCTATAGGTTCTTTTATGGTCGGCTAACAAAGTATTTGAGGAGCTGACAGATATTGAGCGTCAGTTTCACAAGGCTCTTTATACAGTGAGAGCTTACCTGAACTGTGAGAGATACTCAGTTGCACTGCTAGACATGACCAAGAAGAAGGTTTGGATCGTGCTATGTTTATTATGTTGATTTAAGTACCACATCATTGAGAACCATTGAATTGGATCTTGTCTACTATGAAATCATTTATGTGTCTGAATATTACTTTACAGAAATTTAGGCTTTACCCTATTCACAAATTCTTTCCTAAGCCAAACACCTAGGGTTCAGTTGAGTTCGTTTGCAGTAATCCTGATGTATTGACGACATAACTCTACTGGGGCTGGTGCAGCCACCACAAATACTCTGCAGAGAGAGGTTACAGTATAAAGCCTCCTGCCTTTGCACACTGAGGGTCTGGATCATGTAATTTGGTCATGGAATGAATGTAGATGAAAACATGATGCCATTTTATTTAATGGTGGAATGATATATCTTGGCTACATATAGTACTAAATATATTTATTAAATATTAAATATTTAGTTTTATTATAGATAAGGCTGTTTCTCGTGAAAAAGAAAAACACTAATACAACTATATTCTACTTGTAATATAGATGGTGAATGAGACAGCTAATTCACCTCTGTGATGGTATTGGCTTTGCTGTCTGTGAAATTCTAAACTCAAATGAAGATGTTAAGCCCTATCTGATATAGATAGCTATGGGTACCCCCACTAAAGAGAGATTATATTGTAGCCACTTATTCTTTAAAAGCTAGATCACTTGCCTTGTTATCTTCCATAGCAAGTTTAACTGCCGGTACCCCGTATTTGAATGGTGTGTCCCCTTTTCACATAGATGATCCAAAAGCTTCTGGAGACAGAGTTCTCAGACAAACAAAATTAACACTGTGAAGGGTGATCCTCTGAGTACACAAATCTTTCAACTATTGATGGATAAACTATTTGCTGTGCTAAGTGACAGTATCAATTTGGTCTACAAACCTCCTTGAACTTAATAATTTTGCCAATGTTGTCTGGTTTGATACAGGCCCAATTAACAATCCCACTGTCTTACACTGCATCTGTTAAGCAATCAGCATGCTGTGCATCATCAGTCTAAGCTCTATAGACAGTTTGCTAACTGTCCTTTTAACTTCAGACTGATTATTGCTTGCCATTTACATCAAGAACTGAAGACTGGCTCCCAGTTATGACAAGAGGCTGAACAAGTATTATTGGTTGGAAGTTTACCTTACTCAAAAACAACCTTTGATCTCTACAAGCATCAGCTGCTGTATTAAAAAGCTGAGTTTGGCAGAAAGGTGTCCTGGCCCTAGACAGTGAATATCCATCACATCTGCAAGCCCACCAAACTCTATAGTCATTAGATATCCATTGATGCTTACTTTCACTGGTTAGCCATGCCGAGTGGGGGTCTTGGTTGATTTCATTTATGTAACCCAGTGACACAGGCTCATTGCAGCTTTGGCTAGGAACTTCAAGCTAAACTGATAGTGCAACCTATAGACTTGATAATAAAATTGCCATTGTTGGTGATGCATTTGCTAAGAAAACCTTATGTCATCTTTATTGTGATAATAAAATAGGGTAAAGGGTAATTTTTAAAAAATTAAAATGGTTTAGGTTTAATTAGGGTTCTATTGGTCTATGTTGCATTAAAGTAAAGTCTACTCCACAATTGAACAAATATAGAATAAATCTATATAAATCTGAAGTTCTTAACTTCACATTTCCAAATTTGTCATTGCTTAACACATTATTAATTAGTTTTATATTCCTGAAGCTGTGACTTATATTTAATAGTCATAGTCATAGTCATAGTCATACTTTATTGATCCCGGGGGTAAACTGGTTTTCGTTACAGTTGCACCATAAATAATAAATAGTAATAGAACCATAAATAGTTAAATAGTAATATGTAAATTACACCAGTAAATTATGAAATTCCAGGACCAGCCTATTGGCTCAGGGTGTCTGACCCTCCAAGGGAGGAGTTGTAAAGTTTGATGGCCACAGGCAGGAATGACTTCCTATGACACTCTGTGTTGCATCTCAGTGGAATGAGTCTCTGGCTGAATGTACTCCTGTGCCCAACCAGTCCATTATGTAGTGGATGGGAGACATTGACCAAGATGGCATGCAACTTGGACAGCATCCTCTTTTCAGACACCACAGTCAGAGAGTCCAGTTCCATCCCCACAACATCACTGGCCTTATGAGTGAGTTTGTTGATTCTGTTGGTGTCTGCCACCCTCAGACTGCTGCCCCAGCTCACAACAGCAAACATGATAGCACTGGCCACCACAGACTCGTAGAACATCCTCAGCATCGTCCAGCAGATGTTAAAGGACCTCAGTCTCCTCAGGAAATAGAGATAGCTCTGACCCTACTTGTAGACAGCCTCAGTGTTCTTAGACCAGTCCAGTTTATTGTCAATTCGTATCCCCAGGTATTTGTAATCCTCCACCATGTCCACACTGACCCCCTGGATGGAAACAGGGGTCACCAGTACCTTAGCTCTCCTCAGGTCTACCACCAGCTCCTTAGTCTTTTTCACATTAAGCTGCAGATAATTCTGTTCACACCATGTGACAAAGTTGCCTACCGTAGCCCTGTACTCAGCCTCATCTCCCTTGCTGATGCATCCAACTATGGCAGAGTCATCTGAAAACTTCTGAAGATGACAAGACTCTGTGCAGTAGTTGAAGTCCGAGGTGTAAATGGTGAAGAGAAAGGGAGACAAGACAGTCCCCTGTGGAGCCCCAGTGCTGCTGACCTTGATGGAAACCATGATTGATAGTCTGTGCTGTAACAGTAATAGCTTTTACTGAGTCACTGGTAATCTATGATAAACAATGGATACCATAGATCAGTAGGATCTTGTCTCCCCGTGACTATCTCATCGATGTTTTCATGGCCATGTGTTGCTTTCTCTTGTGATGACAAATTAACAGGCCCAATATACAGTTTCATAACAATAGATTCCACATCTTTTTTTACATTTCGTTTGCAGGAGTTCTTTGACCTATGGCCTGAACAGATGGGTGAAGTTCCTCCCTACCAAGGTCCCAGAACACCAGATGGCAGAGTATGTTTTTACTGGATTTTGTTTGAATATGAGAATTCTGTTATCGACATTGACAATAGAAACTATCTTTTTTATATTGTGCATTTCACAATCTGTTCATCCCTTTACAACCAATGAATTATCATTACTCTTATAATGTAGGGAAGGTGGTAACTCATTTGTACACAGCAAAGTTCCATAATGCAATGAGTATCAGATAATATGATTCATTCATATTGGGTGATACATATTGGCCGGAACTTCTGCGATCTCTTTGTATAGTGCCATAGATATCTTTAAATGGACTTCTGAAACACAGATGTTGCTTCAGTTCAACATTTTCTCTACTTTCCCATCACCCTAGTGCTTGCTAACCCACAGTGATTCACAGTCAAGCTATGCCCCAATGTTTACATTCTGAGCCTTGTCCTTAAACCCTCCCAGGCCATACCCCTCTCTATCTCTTTAATTCCTCCTCGTGCACTGGGATAAATGACCACCTCAAGTTTTGGCTTGTTGCTCAACCCTGAATTTCATTACATCAGTATTAGTTTCCTTGCCTTCTTCTGCCAAGATCCCAAGCTCCAGAATTCCCTCCCTGTATATCTTTGCCTTCCCACCTCTTTTCCTTTCTTATAGGCATGTGTTAAAACCTTAGTCTGTGACCAAGATTTTGGACATCTGCCCCAGCACTGTGCTGAACATAATGCCAAATTAAACTAAACCTCTTCTGCCTAAACTTGATCCATATCCCTCCATTCCCTGAATATTCAGTGTCTATCTGAAAGCCTCTTAAATTTCACCGTCATATCTGTTTCCACCATTACCCCTGGCAGCCCATTGCAGGTATCTACCATTCTTTGTGTAAAAAAAAACCCACCCTGTACCTTTCCTTTAAACTTTTCCCCACCCCACTTTAAATGCATGTACTTGATATTTCTACCTGGAGAATAATTCTGACTACCTATGCCTCTCTTAATGCTACAAACTTCTGTCGGATCTCCCTTCAGCCTTTGACATTCCGGAGAAAACAATCACAGTTTGTCCAACCTCTCCTTATGGCTCATGCCCTCTAATCCAGATAGAATCCTGGTAAACCTCTTCTGCACACTTTCCAAACCCTCCTCATCCTTTACTGGGATGACAAGAAGTGCACACAATAGTCTGAGTGCAGCATAACCAAAGTTTTATACAGCTGCAACATGACTCCCTTATTCTTACTCTCAATGCTTTGATCAATGAAAGCAAACATAGCATATTCCTTCTTTACCACCATATCTACATCTGTGGTCATATTCAAAGTTATTGAATGGCTCTGTGATTTGAGGAAGCATCCTGGTATGTCTTTGCTAGTTTAAGGATGCTGAGTAAACAAAAGCTGTTGTTGGAAGGTGGCAGAGCAGAATTTGGTCCAATAAAAAGCAACACACGCATTCCACTTCTGAAACTTGATTTTGTTAATTTCAATAGAATCAAATTTCCGAAGAGAGTATAAAACAAGATGAATTACTTCCCACCCCAGATCCCTGACAATTCCTCAGATTTTGTCAGAATAGTACATGAATCCATAACCTTATAGGCAGGAGGAATACCATCTAAACCAAGGTGGAAACCAAGCCATAGCAGACAACAAATTCCAGCTGATTTCATTGTAAATTCTGCCTGTTAATAGCAAATGTTATTATTTTATAGGAAATAATCTTTCACAAAATCATTGATTACATCCTACATGGGAAGGAGGAGATTAAGGTCATTCCGTAAGTTTTAAACATCTCAGTTGGCAACTTCTTTTTCGGGTGGTAAAATAATATAAATATCCAACTTGTGGTTTTTTCTCTCCTTCAGTACTCCTCCTGCCGATCACTGGGCCTTGGTTAGTGGACTGCCAACTTATGTTGCGGAAACTGGCTTAGTAAGTTTTGTTTTCAAAGCCTCTAAAACATTTTGCTAAATACCATCATCTTACCTTGGAAAACAAATGGAGGAGAGAGATGGAATAATTTATCTACTTAAGTTGGGGCATGGGTAGTAACAAAGAACACCACCCAGTCAGCCTTGGCAACACATGCTAGGAAACTGAGAACATGAACTGTGAAAGCAATCCAAAGTAAGATTTAATGGGTGATAGCTGCATGTCACAAGAGGTAAGGGGGTTACAATTGCCCTATGGTCAAATGCATTGAAAGTCACTCTCAGTTCTGACTCCAGTGTATTCTGAATGTTCTAGCATGTGAGTAATCCTGCTTAATTTTAAACTTGTTTGTGACAAACTTTTCCATAGGCCTCACAACTTGGTCTGTCTCTCAGAAACTGCCTCCAAGCCATTTAATTCCGTACACTTGGATTTCCTAAGTGGGCTGCTCCTGCATAGCCTTTGTTTCATTATCTTTTGCTTCCATCTGAGAGCAACATGTCATGCCACTTGAGCAGCTACTGAAAACGCTGGCGACCCTGCTGTAAGGTTCCCCGTGTGGAGGTCCACTCCTCTAGCACTGGAGATCCAGGGCATAGGCTATGAAGTGATACAGCCACCTGAAGTGCACCAGTGCGTACTTCTACCCTGTATGTAAACTTTTTGAGACTTTAAAGCTCCTTTGTTTGTTCTGTAGATGCCAATATATTGCATTCTGAAGAGACTCCTTGACTTTTGCAAGGCAATTTGGAAATATTTTTGGATTGGAAACCTGGGGTTTCCCATCATCCTGTGGAGTTTTACTTCAACTGTGAATGCTTTTTGTTTAAGACAAAATCCACACATGGAAATCAGCCTAACTGGCTGACTGGATTCTGATTGAAAAGAAGAACATCCAATCCATGACCCACTGCGGTGAGAGGGTGCACGGTGGGGTCAAGGTTGAAGTGAGGTGATATATGTCAGGTGATGATGCTAAGATGCAATGGTACCTTGTGGAGGTGGCAAGTCACCTTCACAAAATGTTTGAACTCATTGACCTTCTCCTGGAAGCCAACTTCACCCTACTTCAGTTGAAGAGTTTCCAGAGATTTCGGACACCCATTCTTCCCAGTAAAACAGAGTTAGTTAAGCCAGAGGCTGAATATATTTAGGATGTTAACCTAGTATTGGAATGATTTCCTCTTTCTTGTTCTCTCCCAGTAAACTTAGAAAATGGCTTGTTGAAGTCAATTTTCCAATACAGTTGGAGCTTTATTTCCAAGTTAGCCCTTATATCCTCACAATCATTCACGTTTTCATGTTTGTGGACAATGATTGGTGGAATCAGCATTTATTTTATCTAAGCCATCTTGCGCTCTTTTAAGTGGGTTCCTGAAACCTCCGTGGCATAGTGACACAACCAGTAGAGTTTCTGCCTCACTGCGTCAGAGGCTTGGGTTCAATCCTGGCGTGACTTCGCTGCCTGTGTGGAGTTTTCATGCTCTTCCTGTCACCATGTATGTTTCCCCAGATAAGAATGTATGTTCTTCCTGTGTTTGCTTCCACATTACAAAGACATGTAGATTCGTAGTATGATTGACTGCTGTAAATTGATTCTAACATATCAGCTAATGGTAGAATTTAGACAGGAATTGTTGAGAATATTGGGAGAATAATAAATCGGGTTAATATATGATTAGTGTAAATGGTAGCTGCTGTCTCTGTGACTAATCTGGTTTGTTATATCTCCTCAGATCTGCAATATCATGAACGCAGCAGCTGATGAAACTTTCAGCTTCCAGGTAAAGCAGTTATTCACTAGAACCACAAGCCTACTGACTTCCGCACCCAACCTATCCAAGTCACCCTGCATCCTCTTAGCATCCTCCTCACAGCTAACACTGCCGCCCAGCTTCGTGTCATCCGCAAACTTGGAGATGCTGCATTTAATTCCCTCGTCTAAGTCATTAATATATATTGTAAACAACTGGGGTCCCAGCACTGAGCCTTGCGGTACCCCACTAGTCACTGCCTGCCATTCTGCTCCAATCCTTCTCTCCACTATTTTCTACTCATTATTCCCCCTCCAGGTGAAGGGTCCCAACCTGAAATTTCCTCAATACATGCCATCTAACCTGTTGAGTTCAACTATTGCTTTGTACATCACTCACGAATGTGTATACAGTAGTACACACTTTTCCTAAATCAATTGTAAATTGGCAGTTGGGGTTTTGTGTGGTTACTACCAATTTAATGTGCCTGGTGTCTGGATCAGGCAAAATTAGGCCCATCAGTGGGAAGAGGTGGTAAATCATTAAACTCAATCTCTAGGGATTACCAAACCAAATGGGAACTTCAATCAGGTACCTCTTGTTATGGTAATGTTTTACACCAAAATGGCTAACATTTCTGGATGAGAATGATACCGATTAACTCACTGAAAGTTGTCCAAGCTGCAATAAAAGGGAATGAAAACAAAGTACTCAGCAGGTCAGGCTAATGAAATAAAATTAACGTCTCAAGTTGGTGATCTTTAATCAGAATTGGGGGATGTTAGCAATAAACAGGTTTTAAACTACAGAAGAAAACTGAAGTGTGAAGCAATGAAGAAAAAAGAAAGTTTGTGATAGACTGGAAGGCAGGAAAAGTTAAATGAGAAAAGGGATGACAGTGCAAATGTATTGGGTGGTTGTGGGATAAGTAAGGAATTAAATGAATAATTCAGGGAGGCTCAAATGATAGAAATAGAATCGATATCTGAAATTATCTGAGTTAAATTCTGTAGATGTTGAAACAAATCTAAAATAATTTAGCTAACTATTCTACTTCCAGGATGTATTCCTCCCGCAGGTGATTCTTTTGTTCCTTATCAATCACTACTCCTTTTCTGTTTTTCATCTTTGGGAAATATGGATCATACAGGGAAATACAAAACATCTTTACCACAAATAGTAAGTAAATCAGGGAATAGATTGTCCTTTATGCAGCCATCACTAAGGGGTTTTTGGAGAGAGAAGTGTTTGAGAGAGATGGTGAGAGAGCCAAAACAGAAATCACAATAGCTGCTGGATCAAAGACTTTTCCTGTTATTTCTGCTATTGACGTAGCATATTCCAGTCGTTTAAGCATTGGAGTTGTTGTCAGTGTTAAGTGTGTTGCATCTTTGTATGTAATCACCATGGGGCCCTGTTGCAGAACTGGGAAGAGAGCAAAGTACATTAAAATGGTTCCTAAGTGGAAAGAAAAGAACACTTTTACATTGGGGCAAGAATTGCATACTGTATTTCAAACTAGTGACTTTTTAAAAATTCATTTCTAGGAATGTGGACTTTGCAGGTTGAGTCAGTATTTAATTTCCCATCCCTTATTTCCCTTGATAAGTGGTGATGAGCTGCCTTCTTGAACTGTTGCAGTCCTTGAGGTGTGGGTATACCCACAATGTTGTTAAAGTGAGAGTTTCGTGATTTTTGCTCATCGACAGTGAAAGAGCGGTGATATATTTACAGAACAAGATGATAAATAGCAAGAGGGTAACCTCCAGGGGTTGGTGTCCTCATACTTTTGCTGCCACTGTTCTTCTTGCTGACAGATGGCATGGGTTTGGAAAGTGATATCTAAGGATGCCATTTAAAATATTCTCTTTTCTCCTGCATTCAGACTGAACCTTTGGATAGCTTTGGATGGACCATCAAAAATGTCCTTTCAATGCCAATAGTAAACAAGAAGGAAGAGATTGTTGGAATCGCTACATTTTACAACAGGAAAGATGGGAAACCTTTTGATGAAATGGATGAAGTTCTTATGGAAGTAAGTCTCACACCATAACTTTTCGTCATATTTGACCAGTTTGATTTTTTGTCTTGAAGTGATAACTGATATTTCATTATTCTCTGCCTCTAATTTCACCCCTAGTCCTTGACCCAGTTCTTAGGCTGGTCTGTTCTCAACACGGACACGTATGATAAAATGAACAAGCTGGAATATCGGAAAGACATTGCCCAAGGAATGGTGCTGTATCACGTGAAATGTAGCAAGGATGAAATTCAGGACATATTGGTAAGTATTCCAAGTGTCACCACGCTTCCAGCGTCAACATAGGATGTCCATAACTCACTCATCCTAACAATACGTTTTTGAAATGTGGGAGGAAACCTATGCAGTCATGAGGGGAATGTACGAACTCCTTACAGACAGCAGTGGGAAATGAACCCCAATCTTGCAGCAACTGATGTAAAGTGATGTGATAACTGCTGTGCCACTATGTCGTTCCACCTAATTCATCTAGTGGTCTAATTCAGTGTAGTTAAGATTGACATTTGCACACAGAAGAAAATGGTTTGACAAGTAGTCTTTCAGGAAAGTTATACCCCTACTATTCCGACAGTGAACTGTGTGTTTCTTCAGATAATCAACAGTAATTGCAATGAATCAGTAAAGCAATAAACCTACAGAATCAAACTGTACAGAATGTAGCCATTATCACTAGGGCCACATTTGCCTTCACCTAGTTTTCTGGTACCTCACATGTGCCTAGCAACAACTTCTATCAGGGCCCCAGTAATCCTCTGCTTTACTTCCTGTAACAGTTTGGAATACATCCCATTGTGTCGTAAGAATTTATTCACCTTTATATCTGGTAAGACATCTGAATACAACCACCATTTTGATGTTAACATGTCCCGGATTACCTGTACCTCTCCCTGAAAAATGTAACTTCAGTGAATATAAATAAGAAGTATTCAGTAAAGACCTCTCAGGCTTCATGCACAAATTGCCCCTTGGATTCTCTTTCCCTAGTTATCTTCTTGATCTCAACATATTTATAAAATCCCTTGGGATTTACTTTAATCTTGTCTGCCAGATGATATTGTATGCCCCATTTGTCCCCCCTACCCATTCTAAACCCCCGGAGGGCCTCACCTGTTTTCAGTGTTCAGTACCTGTAACATGATTCAGTTTTCTTCCTGCATCAAGCCCTCAATGTCCCTTGACAGCTAGGGCTTCATGGACTTATGTTCCTTAGCTTTCACCCCTACAGGTACCTGTTGGCCCTGAATTCTCACTACTTCAGTTTTAAAAGGCTTCCATTTGTCAGAAATATGTTGACCCACAAACTCAAAATTTACTTTTTTTCTGGGTCCTGTCTTGTAATATTGAAATTACCTTTACTATCATTCATGTCCTTAATTTCTGGACCACTCTTTTCCCTTCCCATAACTACCTTTGTTACCTTGTAACATATAGAGTTACGGTCATTATCCTGAAGATGCTTGTCCATAAACATTTCAGTCACTTGCCTGACTTTGTTCCCTAAATATTAGGTCCTGTACAGCTTCTGCTATCTGCATACTGGCACAAAAAGCTCTCCCGAATGTATTTTACAAATTCTACCCCCTCTAAATTCTACCTAGATGGGATAACAATTGAAGGTGTTAACATCAACAATATATAAGACATGCAGACAATACCACCCTAATAGCAAGTGCTGCAGAAGACCTACAAATCTTCCTAGACAAAGTAGTACAAACAAGTACAGATTTTGGTCTAACCGTGAACTGTAAAAAAAACAAATGTATGGTAATATCAAAACAGCAGGATGCTCCCAGCTGCCAATTGTACATCGGTAACCAAGAGATTGAACAAAAGACCGGCTTTAATTACCTTGGTAGCTTTATATCACAAGATGCTAGAAATAAAGTAGAAATTAAAAGAAGAATTGCCATTGCCAAAACCAACTTCCAAACAATGAAACCCATTTTTACCAACAGACACATTTCTATGACAACATGGCTTAGGCTACTAAAATGTTACATCTGGTCAATCTTGCTGTATGCTTCCGAAACATGGACTATAACACCAGAACTCCGAAGAAACTTAGAAGCAACAGAAATGTGGTTTCTTAGAAGAATGCTGAAAATATCATATAGAGATAGGGTAACTAATGAGTCAGTATTCCAACGTGGCCATACAAAAAGATCTTTAATGAGAACATTAAATGAGAGGAAACTTAAATTCCTGGGCCATGTCATCAGAAAGGGAGAAATAAATGCCTTACATTACACGGCTGTATGCCTGGGAAATGCAGAAGAGGAAGGCAAAGAAGAAAATATATGGAAACTGTGAAAGAACTAACAGATCTAAGTGTGCGAGATATCATTGACGCTGCATGGGATTGTTCGATGTGGAAAGCCATGATCGCCCGAGCGTGTAACGCGCAAGGCACATGAAGAAGAAGAAGAAGACCCCTTCTAAAGCCTTCACACTAAGACAAGGGATCTTGGGGAGGTTGAAATCACCCACTACAATAACCTTATTGCTCCAACTGCTCTCATTGATCTGCTCTTCAGTCTCATGCTGACTATTGGGAGGCATGTGATATAATGCCAGCAAAATGATCACTCCTTTCCTTTTATTTCTAAGCCCTATCCACTCAATTTTTCAAAAAGCCTTGTAGGAAGTCCTCCCTCATTACTGAATGTTCTCTTTAACCAATATTCTAATGGCACTTCCCCTTTTACTTCCCCAGAAGGGCTAAAGCTTGAAGATCAAGTTATTTTTTTACCATGTTGCATTAGTTCTACCAATCTTTGTACTGCATTTGTGTGGACTATGATATTCGTAAGGTAACCTGATTGATTAGCTGGCTGGTGGTGTAGTGCCACCAGCACTGGGCTTCAAAGTGGATGGTCCCAGGTTCGAACCTGGCCGGCCCCTTGCACACTTCCCATCTGTGCTGGGTCGAGCATTGAGCTGGCAACTTGGCCTCATAAAAAATCAGGCAAATGCTAAGGAAGCAGCAAAAAAATGCTGCCCAGTGAATCACAAAGCACGAAAAGGAACAACAACCTTATGAATTCCATTCTATCAAGTTAAAATATTAAATAAATAACGCAGCAAGAAACTGCAAAATAATTCCCTTGGAACAGTCATTACAGTGATTATTAGAGTATTAGATCCACTATTATAGATTAATGGCTTGGACATAGGAACTGAAATCATGGCATTAATTCCAAATTGTTAAAATAACTTGCAGCAGTATCACTGGCACGGAGTATCGCATACGGTGCTTTGAAAAAAGCTTTCAGACCCCACAACTATTTTCACATTTTACTGTATCATTTTCTAACTGTAAAGTATATTGAGGTTGGATTTTTGAAACTAATCTACAAAACATTGTGCATCATATCAAATCAAAAAATATATTCCAAATTCTGTTAACAAGTTACTAAAAATTAAAGACCAAAATTGTGAGGCTGAAAAAGTATCCATCCCCTTTGTAACTGCTATGTTAATTTTCCTCAGGTGCAACACTGTATATTACCTTACCAACTCACCCAATTTGTTGATGTAGGAAATTGGAAGATCCTCTGTTTTCAATAGAATAATTACCCTCTCGCCTTGTAAAGTCCAACAGTGCGGTAGATTTTCAACAGACCAAACCTAATGAAGGCTAAAGAGCATTCAAGACAAGTCAGGGAAATGATAACAGAGAAGCACAAATCTGGGGAAGGGTACAAGGCCACTTTAAAGACACTGAACATACCTTGGAGCTCAGGGTAGTCCATTGTGAAAACGTGGAAAAACTATAAAACCACAGCCACACGGCCTAGGTCAGGCTGCCCCTCTAAATGTAGTCACCAGAGAAGAATGTCACTTGTAAGAGAGGTACTGTGATGCCAACAGTCACTCTGAGCAAGCTGCAGAAGTCAGTGGCTATAAGTGGAGTTGCATTTCATGGCTCCACAATCTCTAAAGTCTCGCACAAAAAGGGTGTTTCTGGAAAAGTGGCAAGGAAGAAGTCCTGGCTAAAAAAAAAAGCATATCCTTGCCCATAAAGACTTTGTAAAGCATCATTTAGAAGATACTGTAAAGATGTGGAGAAAGGTTTTGTGGCTGGATGAGACGAAAGTGCAAATTTTTGGCCTCAACTCTCAGTGGTACATGTGGCGTAGATCTCATACTGTGCATCAGCCAGGTAATTCCATCCCTACTGTAAAGTATGGTAGAGTAGCATCATGCTGTGGGGATGCTTTTCAGCAGCAAGGACTGGAAATCTGATCAGGATTGATGGGAAGATGATTGCAGCTAAGTACAGAGAGATCCTGGATAAAAACCTGCTAGTCTCTGCCGGAAAGCTTAAACTGGAGAGGAAGTTCATCTTTCAGCAGGACAATGACCCAAAGCACACTGTCAGAGCAACCATGGAGAGGCTTCAAATGAAGAAAACTGATATCCTTGATGAGCATAGTCAGAGTGCTAACCTTAACCTGATCAAACATCTCTCGCAAGAACTCAAGATTACTGTCCACCACTGCTCCCCAACTAAACTGGCACACCTTGAACAATTTTGCAAGGAAGAATGGGGAAATCTCGTTCCATCATATTGGGCAAAGCTAATAGAGACTTATCCAAAAAGACTACTAGCTGTAATAGCTGCAAGAAGTGGTTCAACTAAGTACTGAACAAAGAGGGATGAATACTTTAGAACTGCTGACATTTCAGGAGCATGTGATTCACAAATAAAAATTATCAGTTAAATTGATCAAAATCCCTGGTTGTAATACACATTTATGTGAACAAAGGGTTGGGGCTGCATACTTTTTCAAGGCATTGTATACAAGATTTATGATAAAAACAAATTATACAAAATTATACAAGAACACAATTAGAACAAAATAATTTAAATGGAATATGGATGATCTGTACTACATTCCCATTTACTGCTACCTAATAAAAATGAACTTATAAGAGTTTTGAAAGCTCCAATGAACTCAGCAACCATAACTATTTGGAGAGTAAGTTGTAGATTTCTACTACCCTTTAATGTGGTAAGCATGTTTCCTGATTTCCCTGCCTGCTACTAGTATTCCATATTTGAGATTTTGACCTCCTTAAACTTCCCTGATCAATAGAAGCAGTTGCCTTCTATAAACACCTTCAGGCAAGAAGTTAACTTTGCATAGTGGCCTGCTCAGCCATCGAAGCAATAATTTTGTGTGATCAATATAAAGCTGCCATAAGCTGGTCAATATGATAATCTAAATTCAATTTGCATCACTTAATTTAACTGCACTAAGTAGCATCAACTCTGATTCAAACAGTGACCATTCTCGTAGCTAATACTCAGGAATAAAAATTTAATCATTTGTGCGATCAATAAATCTTGTCCTTTGTTACCAGCCAACAAGGGAATATTTTGGAAAAGAGCCCAATGAATGTGAAGAAGAAGAATTGCAAGAACTCCTGGTAAGACATTCCTGATTGCTGATGCTCGAAGCATTATAAAATTGGACTGTCATGTAAAAACAACATTAAACCTGCCATCTATCAGGGCAAAGAGGTGACATGCACAAGTTTATACGCAAATGTGTAAGTTGAGATGCCTGTTACTAGATCATCAGCAGTGAGAAAAAGTTAGTTTTAGGTTACTTCTGTAACTATATTCTGAGTTATGATAAAGCATCTTGACCTGAAACATCAACTTGTTCAAACTTTAATTCCCCATCTCACTCCCACTCTGACATCCCTGCCTGCGATCTCCTGCACTACTACAACAAGGTTGAGGAACAATACTTTATCTTCTGACTGGTTATGTGGGAGTCATCTGAACTCTATGAACTCCAACTTTAGTTAACTCAATCTATCTTTCTCTCTGTGTCACAGCTGGCCATTTTTGCCAGTCATCCATCTCTCATTTTGGCTGAGGTTTTAACTTTCTGCTGGACATGTTCCACACGTTTACTATTTTCAAACCATTAAACTGCCAAAGTAGCATTATCTTATTCTAAATCTCACATTAACTCATTTAGTCACATCCTATCAGAGACATTTTTGTTCTATTCTTCCCTCCCTTCATTCTCCAAATGAAAATTAACTTGTTTTCTCTCTCACCCAGTTCCAACAAATGGTCTCAGACCTGAAACGTTAACTCGATTTCACTTTCCACGGATGTGGCCTGACCTGCTGAGTGTTTCCAGCATTTTCAGTATTTATTTCATGGTTCCAAGAAAGTTCTGGTTAGCTCAAAGACACTTTATCCTCCCATGTTCTCTCTTAACCCCTCCATTCAAAGTCTATGAGGGTTGAGGCTGAGATTGTTGCCATGGAGAACAAAATTCTTTCATGTTTATTCCACCATTAAGACCTTCAGCAGCATTGTAAATAATAATAATATGAAGCTTTCTATAATAACCACTTAAATATTTAATGATGAGTTCTCTAGATAAATTAGATGGATTTATTAACAAAGATTATTTCAATATTTTATTGATATCAATTAATATTTTCATTATTGAATTACAGTGCAAAAATGAAATTGGTATTTAATAACCTTCCAAAATTTTTATACGTCATTTTCAGATGAGTAAAACTACAGCTATGATGAGACTTAGACTACTTAATCATACAGACACAACTCTCTCCTAAATCCATTTTCCTTTAGAAGAATGAGTATGAGAACAGCGGGCCAACACACTTCCGCAATAGTACTGACTAAATAATCTGACAAAATCATCTTATTTTCCAGGACCAGCAACTTCCTGAACCAGAACAGTTTGACCTTTATGAATTCGGTTTTAGTGATTTAGAATTTGCTGAGATGGATCTTGTGCGATGTGGCATTCAGATGTACTATGAATTAAAAGTTGTGAACAAATTTCATATTCCACGTGAGGTAAGTAATTCTGTGCTGTGGGGAAATTAAAAAGGAAGGAGCTGGATAATTATTGGGATTTAAAATTCCTGGACACTAGAAGGATCTTCAAAGAATCCAGTAGTTGTTGTTGTTGCTTGTGTGTTCTGTAAACATGGTAGGCATGTTACATTGGTGCCGAAATATGTGGTTACACTTGCAGCCTGCCCTCAGTACATCCTTAGATGGTGGTGGTTGTTAACACAGATAAAACATTTCACTGTATATTTCCATGTTCATGTGATAAATAAACCTAAATCTGAATCAGATTGTAATAGATTATTGAATAAACTGAATATAACTTTCCAAGTGTCATTAAGAGCAAGAGAGTTATACAGCATGAAAACAGACCTTTCAGTTCATCGAGTTCTTGCCAACCCACTTACACCAATCTTATATTTGTTCCAATTCTTCCCAGATTCCGTTCAAATCTCCCTAGACTCTACCATTCACCCCAAACACTAAGGGCAATTTCAATACCAATATCTTCATCTTTATTCCTTTGAAGAAAATATCTGACCCTAAAGTTTCTCTTTAGTTGATTCTTATTGAGTAATTTCAAGGTATATGATTTAAAAGATGTAATGATAGTAATAAGTACTTTATTGATCCCATGTAGGAAATTATTTTGTTACAGCAGCAACATTTAAAAACACACTTAGCAATGATAATAAATAATAATAATATTAACTAATAATAAAGTACAGAATAATAATATACACAATATTAATTTACCAATGTGCAATACTATGCAATAATAATGTGCGAAATAATAAATGAGACTATTGTACTATGATGTGTGTTCTGCTGTCGCACAGAAATGAACTGTTGTATATGCTTACTGCATTTAGTCGTAAAGATTTGCTGTAACAACCTTTGCGACAGCGGAGCTGGATGAGGCTGTTTGAAAGGGTGCTCCGCTGCTTAGTCAGTCGGTCCTGGAGAGGATGTGTCTGACATGTAGCATGGGTCAAACAGTTCATACTGCATTTAGTTTAATTATCCAGACCCAGAAAATCCAAGTGTCATTGCTGCCACATGTTGATGATTTCAGCCATAGCAACATGTTAGCAAGGAAAAGCCACATAATTCTAACTCGTGATCATTCATCCACTGAATTAATGAGGCCCAAGCCTAAGACTGGAAAGGGACAACTGATTGGAACAGAAATAGAAATAAATCATGATTTAACCAGTTCCGGCACCATTGGAAAGCACATCAGTTCCTCATTCAGGCTGCAGAGGAGGTTTACCAGCAATGGAATTGGGGTGAGTGACTTCAAATAGGTGGAGAGTCAAGAAAAGCTATGATTGGCTCCCTTGAAGCATATAAAGCTAAGGCAAGATTTAATAGAAATTAGCAAAATAATGAAGGGTGTTTAGAATACCAGGGAGATGCAAGTTAACAGGAAGACACACTTAAGAAATAGGAAAAGAATCAGGACGAGGTGGTAAAGGAAATTGTTGTCATCCTATGAATTGTTGTGTTCTGAAATGGACTGTGCAGAAAGATGGTGAGAGCATACTAAATTATCATATTATCATATCAAAGTGAACTGGAGAATGTATTTGAAGGTATTGAGGAAGGAGCAGGCACGTGAGGTTAATTAGATGAGCTTTCAAAGAGCTACACAGGCATAACAAACCACAGAATCCCCTGTTCTGGTTCGGTCTATGATCCTGAGAGGTTCCGAGCTGATCAAAGTTAACATTTTGTTCGAGTATTCTTCTCCAGCTATGTGGCGGTGCTTAGTCTCAGATTTCTGGGAATGAAAGGCTTGTAGGGACGTGGTTTATGAGCTCCATTGCACTGACTGTCCTTGATTCTCATAAAGTGTCAAAGACAATGTTTTATATTGATTGCCTAATATTGCTCTCTCATTTTCCTGTATTAATAAAATATCCTATGGATAATTCATAGGTGTTAGTCCGATTTATTTATTCATTAAGTAAAGGATATCGAAGAATTACGTACCACAATTGGCGCCATGGATTCAATGTTGGGCAGACAATGTTCACTCTTCTGATGGTAAGATTAGTTTCATGTTTGAGACTCTAAAATCTACATTAATGTTACAGCCTGTTTTTCCCCCTTTGTCCTGTAACACACAGCACTACCTTAACATTCATGATCTAAAGTATGCCTTAATAAATAGCCTTTGAGAAATCTTTCTAAATTAATACATTATATCAGCATAAGATATGAATGTTCTTAAAGGAGAGGACAACGCTAATGACCGATATTAGCACCCTACATACTTTATCTACAAATTCCATGTTCACACTTTTGTGGGCCTGCAACCTCTGATTACTGCTTAAAAATATGTAATGATCAATTCTCCAGTCAGAAAGCTACAGGAAGCTGCATCAATAAGATATGCAGCCATGTGGATTAGCTCCTAAATGTCTTTGATTGTTTTGCATTTGCAGACCGGTAAGTTGAAACGGTATTACACAGACTTGGAAACACTGGCCATGTTAACTGCAGGACTTTGCCATGATATTGATCACAGGGGGACCAACAACTTGTACCAGATGAAGTAAGTTCTTGATGAACAGATATTCTACTTCTCACTCACAGCTACATTTCACAATTATTAAACAAGGTCTCTTTATGTTTCTTTTATTCATAGTTCTCTGACAAGTTTCTATTTGTCATTGTTATTTATTTATCATCAGATCCCAGCACCCACTAGCAAAACTTCACGGCTCTTCAATTATGGAGCGTCATCACCTGGAGCTTAGCAAGACTCTACTTGCCGATGAGGTGAGCCTTTGGATCACATGGACACTTGTGGTTAGATGTGGGTCTCCTTACCAAGCCCATCAAACATTAGAGTGAAATGGAACAGAATGTAGTTACAACGGGGGGAACTGAAGATGAAATTCCCTTGGGCAATCGCTCTGCCTCTGCATGATGACTCACTGCAGCACATTGTGATTATTTTTTCCATCGACTTCAAGAGAAATTTCAGTTGTATTAACACCAGGAGAAAATAAAGTGGGCTACTGCATATATTAATTGAGCTAAAAAGACAATCACTAGAAATGTGAACTAGGGAGTGCAGAGACCATTTACAAAGGTAGTAACTGTTTATTTGCACGTGGAATGTAGATGCCATTGGCAATGCCAGCATTTATATTTAGTCCTAATTATCTCATGAACTGAAAAGCCAGTTAAGAGCTGAACAGGGTAAGGATGGCAGATTTCCTTCTCTGAATGATACGTGGACCAAAGCAAAGTTTACAAAAATACAGTGCTCTCATGGCTACCATTACTGATTTGTGACCTTTAGTTTCAAGTTCGAATTCAATCGTACACATGAATACAGCCAAATGAAAGGGTGCTCCTCTGGGGCCAAGGTGCAATACACAGGGCCAATAGTCACAGAGGGGACATATAGCATGTATAGAACATAGAATAGTAGAGTACAGTACAGGCCCTTAAGCCCACAATGTTGTGCCGACCCTCAAACTCTGCCTCCCGTATAAGCCTCCACCCTAAATTCCTCCATATACCTGTCTAGTAGTCTCTTAAACTTCACTAGTGTATCTGCCTCCACCACTGACTCAGGCAGTGCATTCCACGCACCAACCACTCTCTGAGTAAAAAACCTTCCTCTAATATCCCCCTTGAACTTCCCACCCCTTACCTTAAAGCCATGTCCTCTTGTATTGAGCAGTGGTGCCCTGGGGAAGAGGCGCTGGCTATCCACTCTATCTATTCCTCTTATTATCTTGTACACCTCTATCATGTCTCCTCTTATCCTCCTCCTCTCCAAAGAGTAAAGCTCTAGCTCCCTTAATCTCTGATCATAATGCATACTCTCTAAACCAGGCAGCATCCTGGTAAATCTCCTCTGTACCCTTTCCAATGCTTCCACATCCTTCCTATAGTGAGGCAACCAGAACTGGACACAATACTCCAAGTGTGGCCTAATCAGAGTTTTATAGAGATGCATCATTACCTTGCGACTCTTAAACTCTATCCCTTGACTTATGAAAGCGAACACCCCATAAGCTTCCTTAACTACCCTATCTACCTGTGAGGCAACTTTCAGGGATCTGTGGACATGTACCCCCAGATCCCTCTGCTCCTCCACACTACCAAGTATCCTGCCATTTACTTTGTACTCTGCCTTGGAGTTTGTCCTTCCAAAGTGTACCACCTCACACTTCTCCGGGTTGAGCTCCATCTGCCACTTCTCAGCCCACTTCTGCATTCTATCAATGTCTCTCTGCAATCTTTGACAATCCTCTACACTTTCTACAACACCACCAACCTTGGTGTGTCGTCTGCAAACTTGCCAACCCAGCCATCTACCCCCACATCCAGGTCGTTAATAAATATACAATTACAGTATCAGGAAAACATACAGCTACCCAAAAAAATATAGCCCAAGTCCCTGAGTGTCATGGCCTGGAGATTGATGGTGCATGGGATGTTGTCCTGACGCCACATTTTCTGCAAGTAGAAGGCAGCAGCAGTCCTTCTCATGCACTGGTACGGCTGCAGACGAACGCAATCCACCTCGTCTTCCAGTGAGCAAAAGCTCCGGCGGGGAGGACTGACAGGAGGGGCCAGCCGCCAACCCAGCACTGAATCCAGCCGTGTCCCTGCTCTCTCCTACACCACCTTCAGCAGCTCCATCCTTGGGCAGCTGCAGCAGGAGACCCCGTAGCTTGTGGGCCTGGTCCACGTAACAACCACGGCTACACGGCTCCCCTGCCATTCTCTAGCCAATGAACCCATGAATTGGACTTGTAGCATTCAACATTATCAATGTCCAACAGGGTTTTGTGACCGTAAGAAAAACGACCAAGACAATCATTTGCACTGTTTGCTGGACTGCGCGCGGCCCCTGCTCAGCACCTTTCTCCTTGGGTGGCTGTAGCAGGCTGCAACACAGTACACAACAGGTCCAGCTCCACTGTGATTGAGCAACTCACCAGTGGGGTAGACCTGCAGTACTTGATATTCTTAATACCCAACAGTGTCTTGCTATCATAAAAAAACTGTAAAGGATGAACTATCACACCTTTGTTTGGATCCAGAGAGGCTGCTGCAACCGAGCACGCCACCATCTTACCAAAAGATATTTCACTGAACAAGCCAGAAGTGTAATGATGTGAAGTTAAATTCCCCTGCTGGCATGGTAGGAGTCGAATTCACATCCCTGGATAAATAATCCAGCAATCTAGTCACTAAATCAGTAACTATATCACACTGGAGTGCTTAACATAATTGAAGGTTGTGTTGATAATATCACTTTTGAGGTTAAAATATCTATTATTCCTGGATTGGCAGACTGTGAATTAACCTTGACCTGCCTCACAACTCTGAAAATCTGTCATGTGCTATGGTTTTGTACTGCTATGTTTTGTACCTCTGGAAATTAATTGAAAGGTAAACATGGGAGCCCGGGAGTACTCATGTTCTTTGTTTTATTTTCAGTGAGGCGTGCACATATGCTGTGGTGGCGTAATGACTTATTCTATTCACTTATTTCTTATATATGACCCACAATGAATTCGGTAAACAAACAAAGAATGCTTAATCAAACAATATATTTACAATATTACTCAAATAGTCCAGTAATATTAAGTACACAGCACTTCTCCCTGCTTAGCTATAAACTCCAACTCAATAAAGAATGCATGTCTAATATACATACATACACATGCACAGTATACTATATAATACAGCTACCATACAGATATACGCAACTAGTAAATTTTAAATTGTCCCACTCAGGCCTAACGATTTAATCACTGTGGAGGATTTCTTATTCTTGTGGAATGACGTCTTTCCTGACAAGGGGAGTCATTGTGTTTGACAGGTGAGACTTGTGGCTGTGAAATAGTGTCAGGTTCTGGGGCCTCCTCTGTGATGGTTGTAGGAGTTGACTGAGGGACTGAAGGAAGTGGTTCTGACAGCTCTGGGCACTTTTCTTCTTCAACAATTGACTTTTCTCTCCTCAACTGATTGATGTGTATCGCCAGATGACATTAGACACAATCTCTACTGTGTAGGAGAGTGGACCAGTCTGTTCCTAATCATTCCAAGTACCCACTTTTGAACATCTCTGTCATCCCTCACT
Source organism: Mobula birostris (assembly GCF_030028105.1). Lineage (NCBI taxonomy): Eukaryota > Metazoa > Chordata > Chondrichthyes > Myliobatiformes > Myliobatidae > Mobula > Mobula birostris. The sequence goes on from NC_092373.1 coordinate 158,839,895, forward strand.
AGGACTGCTTGTCCAGGAGTGAGATATTGAACCTACTTGTTTGTGGAGCCCTCAGTTTGCCTCAACTGTTTGTCCTGCATATTCCTTCTGAGACTGGGTTAGAGGAGATCCAAGTGTAAGCACATGGGACAATCCAGGAAAAGCAAAGCTGGTGAGTTGGTTGTGGAGTGTACTGCACTGCAATATGCAAGGAGAAAGTTGGCGAGTTTCGGATTCAGTGTTGGTGTGTTCAGTTGACATTGCTCAAAGAATGTTCTTTAGATTTTGGACAAGCGTTTCCACCAAGCCATTTGGAGCTGGGCGGTACAGTGCTGATGCAATTATTCCATTATTTTCAGGAATCTTATTCCATTCATTTTCAGGAATGACTGAAACTGTTCTGCAACAAACTGTGGTCCACTGTCAGTGACTAAGTGTTCTGGAACACCAGAACTCTTGCGAAGAGCCTTCTCAACACATTAGCAGTGTGCAGTGCTGTAGTGGAGGCTTTTGGGAACAATTCTGCCCACTTTGTAGCTGCATCCACTACTACCAAGGAATATGAGCCCATGAATGGTCCTGAAAAATCCACATGATTCTTCTGCCAGGGCAATGAAAGCCGTTCCCAGGGATGGACAGGCCCTGCTCTTGGCATCCCAGATAGTGCATGGCAAGCTGCTTAGTCTGCTGGTCTATCCCATGCCACCAGACAAAATGCCTTCACTTTAACCATGCCTAGATGACTGGCATGTAGCTCGGCCAACACTTTAGCTCTCAGCTTGGATGGTACAACAACTCTGAGTCCCCACGTAAGACAACTCCTGCCAGGTGCAAGGTCATTCCTGTGCTGGTAAAAAATGGGGTAATTGGAATTTCTGCTGCACATTCCAGCCAGTTTGTGTTGCCATATAGACTGTGACAGTGTGTGGTCTTTCTGGTTTCCCTTTGGATCATCTCTGCCGTAACAGGGAGACTTTCAGTTTTGATTAGAGGGAATACGTCAAGAGGAGAGTTTTCTTTTGCCAGGTTTTCTGATATTCCCTTTTCCAAAGGTAAAAGGGACAATCAATCTGTATTTCCATGATGAGATGTCCTCTTGAATTTGATCTTGTAATTGTGTTCTCCCAGAACCAGAGCCCATCTCTGCAGTTGTACTGCTACTGCTGTGAAACACCCTTCTGAGGACTGAAAGTGGAGACTAGTGGTTGATGAACAGTAATGAGGATAAACTCTCTCCCAAACAACTACTGGTTGAAATGTTTTACTTCCCAACCAGTCTCAAGGCCTCTCTGTCAATCTGTACATAATTTTTCTCTACAGTGGTAACGAAACATGATGCAAAGGCTATGGGAGTCACTTCCATCCCTCATAACATGTGACAAATAGGCAGGTTTGGAAGGAACCTGTTGTAGGAATTGACAAATCCTAAAAAGGCCTGCAACTGTGACACACGCTTTGGCCTTGGGTCATCCACCACTGCTTGAACCTTCTTGTGTATTTCTTGTGCATCAATGGTGTGACCACAGTAAGTGATGCTTGGTTTAAAGTCACACTTGTTGCATCATACTCTGAGCCTATATTTTTCTAATCTTTTTTCACACTGTCTGGAGATTTTGGAGATGATCCTTGTAATCCTCATGGATAACAATGTAACACTGAGTACCTGTGCAGCCTTGTAGCACCTTGTCGACAGCTTACTACCAGTGTGCCGGTGTAGGTACTGCTCCAAAATAAGCCTATTATAGTGATAAAGTGCTTTGTGAGTGTTTATGATGAGAAACACTTTAGACTCTTCTTCCATCTCCATCTGTAGGAAGACCTCAGCTAAGTCCACTTTGCTGAAGTGTTTTCCTCCAGAAAGGTTTGCAAAGATATCCTCTATCCTGGGTAGACAGTATTGATTGACTTTCAGTACTGGGTTAATGGTGACCTTAAAATCACCACAGATCCTGACAGACCCATTTTTCTTCGCTACTGGGACAACTAGTGATGCCCATGGGCTTCACTCAAACTTGGAAAGAATTCCTTCAGCCTCCATGTCATCCATCTCAGTGTCTATCTTATTACAGATGGTATAAGGAACTGGATGGGCTTTGTAAAACTTGGGTGTAGCATTTTCATTTAACATTATTTTACCTGTGATATGTTTGAATTTTCCAATGCCATCCTTGTATACCGCTATGGATTCTTACCTTTCTTAATTTGCTTTCAGTTGACTTTATTGCAGGGGATGTGGTATGAAAGTGGTGGATGGATCTCCAATCAAGTTGTAGTTGTCTCAGCCACTCACTACCCCACGATGCTGGCCCTCCTGTTTTTACTGCATACAAGCCCAATGTGGCTTGTAAGTTGTTGTATTTCACTGCTACAAATGTCATTCCCACAGGAGTTATCTTTTCTCCAGTATAAGTTCCTCGTGGAATATCTGCAGGCTTCAGTTCAAACTGCCTTTGTGGAAAGACTGAAACAGCCAAGTCAATGTCCAAATCCATTTTAATTAATTTGATGTTCACTTCTGGTGTAAGCCATATTGCCTGTCTCCTGTTACTTTTCTCATTGTATACTGTATCTCAAGGTTACTCAGTTTTATGTCACTCTCATCATTATCATATTTTTCACCAAGAGCATGCTCTTTTTGAAACTGCAACTTAATTTTTTTATCTTTTTCTTTTTACTGTGCAGTACATTTATTTTTGTCTGCCCTCCATGATCTTGTATGTGTCCTACTTTGTGGCATTTTCTGCAAGTTTCACCTTTAAACCTACATTGGGTCTGGTGTATGTGAACCCCTGCCACAATGGTAACACAACTTGATCGATCAGGCAAGTTTCTGTTTAGATGTTGCAATTTTTTTCTTGTTCACTTTCATTCTTGACTGCTACTCTTTAGTTGCTGTTTTCATGAATACAGCAATTTCAACTGTTATTTTAAATGTGAGTTGTGCTTCAGTGAAAAGCCGTTTTTGAATGCTTTTTAGTAAGATTCCACAAACTAAACAATCTCCCAGTGTATCACTTAGCCCATCACTGAACTGACAATGCTTCGACAATTTCTTCATTTCAGCCACATACACTTAGCTGGACTCCCCTTCTGATTCTGCTTATGAAACATAAAACATTCTGCAATTAACAATGGTTTTGGTTCTAAATGTTCCTGAAACTTTCACAATATCAGCAAAGCCCATTTTAGTTGGTTTGGTTGGAACAGTTAAACTTCTAAGCCAATTGCCGCTTTCCCACCTATTGCATTCAGTAACACTGGCACCCACCTTTCTTTGGCTATTTCATTTGCTTTAATACACGGCTCAGTTCATTCAGTATACATCGGTCAGTTATCTGTTGTACAATTGAACACGTCTATCTGTCCGATCTAGCCAGCATTTCTGCTTTATTTATTTATGATTATTATCACCCGGTACACACTATTTATAAACCTGTGAATTTTATTTGTTTTCTGCCTTTTTTTTTTAACTCAAACATCTTGCTTCACTTCAACAGGTAGATAGTCATATCGGGTTTGTTTTAATACTACTTCTTCTTCACCATTGTTACGTTTTTGTACTGCTATGTTTTGTAACTCCAGAAATTCATTGAACAAAAAACATGGGTGCCCAGGAATACACGTGTACTTTGTTTTATTTTCAGTGAAGCATGCACATATGACATGGTGGCATAGTGACTTATGGCATTCATGTATTTATTACATAAAACGATAACAAATTGTGTAAACAAAGAATGCTTAATCAAACAATATATTTACAATATTACTCAAATGTTACTGAAATATTAAAATACATAAGAACATGAGGTTCTATTAGTCTGGAATTTGCATGTCTCTGCGACTGTATGGGTTTGCCCTGGCTATTCTGGTTTCTGCCTCCTACATCTCAAGATTGTGGTCATAGGTTAAATAGCTACTGTAAATTGTCTCTGCTGTAGATGTGTGATAGGAGATTCACATGGAATTGATGAGAATGGCTTACAGGGAAATAATTGGGAGAAAGGGACAGAAAAGAGTGTTCTAAGAGCCAGTCTAGACATGATGGGACAAGTGGACTCCTTCCTTGTCATAAGGAAATATGGGAAAATTAAAAAATAGAAATTGCTGGAGCAGTGTTTATGGAGGGAAAGGAATTGTCAATGTTTCAGGTTGGGACCCTGCATCAAAACTGAGAGTGGAGAGGGAAGTAACAATTTTTTCTAAGCATTATGAACAGTAAGTCATCTGTACATAACCATTTTGCTTTAGTTTCTTAAATTAAGAGATATGCTACACTTGCTTATACTCATCAAGTTGCACAGCAATTTTAATTTGTGTAGTTCAATGTAATTTATTTGTCTCCCTTTAAGTTCTTTGCACCAATCATTATTTTCACATTTAAAATGAAGCTCAGAGAAACTGTCTACAGAGTTCTCTCAGATAGGTTATGAGAAAATGAACCAAACCAGCTCTTGCTTCCACTATGGTAGCTTGAGTCAATTGCAATGTTCTTGCCCTTGTGCCTTGCAAGCGCTGAATTTATCATGCTTCAGAAATTTAAAGCATACCTTGGCCTTCAACATCAGTGTAGTAACAACATGTTGCATTCCTGGTGGTGTGAATGGGATAATAATGGGTTAAGTCAGGCTGCACAGATAATTCTTTTTCCCTATTATTAGCTGGTTCAAGGACCATGAAATATAGAGTTAATGTGAAGTGAACAAGATATAGAAGGGATATGAGGATTTTTTTTTATGCAGAGTAATGATGATCTGAAACTCACCGTCTGGTGGTGATGGAAATGGAGGCAATCACATTTTTCAAAGGTAAGTAATTCATGTGTTTGAGGAAAAATAATTTACAACCTGTGAGGAAGCAACAGTGTGACTGGACAGAATTGATAGCTGATGAGGAGCAATATATACTCAGAGGAGTAAATAGCTTCCAGTGCACTGTATGATTCTACAGTGATGGATTTATATTACATTCAACGACTACTTCTAATAAGATATCGAGACCCCATTTGTGTCATTAATGAACAAAACTTGTTCTTCAAATAATAACAGCATAAATTACTGGCCATTCATCTCACTGCTTTTACTGGGTTTTGGCTGCAGCAAAATGATCGAAGTTTCTGTCCACTTTAACATTAAATATTCTACTTCATGTTAACTGATTGTACATGAAGATCTTTAAAATGTTCTAAGAAACATGGTAAGACTCATTATATACAAATTCATCCTTGGCTGCTTTGCTGGAATGTATTTAGTACTGGTATCCAGCAATTTGAGATCATTTGCTTCATACTATTCAGCTACAATGCAATTGACGTTCAGGGATATGTGTCCTCAATTTACAAAGCTTTTTTCATTATAATGAACATTCTTAAAGTTATGAAATAGACAACAAAATTATTTCAATATGTCCAGTAATCTGTTCTTGAACTCCCAGGTGTGTCTTTGACAAAAAAACTCATTACCCAATAACACCGACAGGCACATTGACATAAACAGCTGCTTACACAGTCCATTGACATAAAGACCTAAGAAACAAACCATTGCCAATTACGTTAATTCATTATTAATGCAACTCACTGACTCTAATGGTTATAATAGAATGCTACCCCTGGAGGTACATCTTGTTGTTATGAAGGGCAAAGATTTTGTGATGTAGAGAATCAGAAAAGGCTTAGGGATATGGTTAGAAGATCAGAAGCAATGGCAGGTGCCTCTGAGTTTGTGATGTAGAGGAAAAACTGCAATTGCAAGGCAAGGAGCTCACAGGATCTGTTAGACTTTGAGTATCAGATGTCACAGGAGGAAGAAGAAGTCACCAGCACTGCACCATTACCATGACCAAAACAGCTCACCACAAAGAGTCATTGACAGACTTTCAGCCCTTTGAGAAAAACAAGTCAGCTACAAAGATGACAATCCCAACATAGAGCACAACATTAGATGTGACCGCATCACTGGAATTGCTTGACCAGATGAAGAAGAGGCAAACTGGCCAGATGCCAATTGATATCTTCCCTAAATCTTGTTTATTAGCTTGCCAGAAAAGGTCAGAAGGATCCTTATCTTCAATGTTGCCAGCACCAAAAATTCTCAGAATCATCAGGACCACCATCAAGTGACCCTGGGGAACTCTGCTCTCACATTTTATGCTGACATCTTAGCAACATCAGTCAGTAGCAAGAGTAGACCACTGGGCCCTTTGAGCCTGCTCCACCATTCAATATAATCATGGCTGATCTGATTGCCAAATCAACGTACCATTCCCACTTTCGTTATCTGCGTATAAGGGAAGTGTCTCAAAGAAGATTTATACTTATGACTTAATACAACTTCAATGTCATATTTAAGTTTTCTGATGATGCTACTATTGGCCGAATCAAAGGTGGTGAGTGAATCAGCGTATAGGAGGGAGATTGAAAATCTGGTTTAATCGTGGAACAACAACAACATTTCACTCACAATCTTCAGAACTAAAGAGCTGATTATTGACTACAGGAGGAAGAAACCTGGGGTCCACAAACCGGTCCTCATTAGGTGATCAGATGTGGAGATGGTCAGTAACCTTGAAATCCTTGGTGTCCTGATCTCCGAAGATCGCCCCGGCATCCAGCACATAAGTGCTATCGCAAAGAAGACATGGCAGTGCCTCTACTTTCTTCAAAGTTTACACAGATGCGGCATATTATCCAAAACTTTGACAAACTTCTACAGATGCACAGTGGGGAGTATGCTGACTGGTTGTATCACGGTCTGGTATGGAAACACCAGTGCACAAGAAAGGAAAAAATCAAAACAAAAAACGGTAGATACAGCCCAGTCCATCACAGGAAAAACCCTCCTTACCATTCAGCACATCTACAAGGAGAGCTGCCACAAGAGAGCAGCATCCATCATCAAGGGCTCCCACCTTCCAGGCCATCTCTTTTCTCCTGCCATCAGAAAGGAAGTACAGAATCCTTAGGTCTCACAGGATCAGGAACTTCAACCATCAGGCTTTTGAACCAGTGTGAATAACTTCACTCACCTGAACGCTGAATTGGTTCGACAACCATTATTCGTTTGTCTATTTACTTATTTATTTGTTTGTTTATTAATTATTTTTTGCATTTGCTCAGCTTGTCTTCTTTTACACATTGGCTGTTTGTTCGTTTTTGTTTATATGTAGCTTTCCATTGATTCTATTTTTCTTTGTTCGCCTGAGAATGCTTGCAAGAAAATGAATCACAAGATAATATAGTATATGATGACATATGTATAGTTTGATAATAACTTTACTTTTAACTGAAGTTTCTGTTTCTTGGTAAGCAGAATATTGGGAATATTAGTGCAAGATTCCCTCAAAGTTAACTTGCAGGTTGAGTTGGCAGTAATGAAAGTAAATGCAACATTAACATTCATTTTGAGAAGACTAAAATATAAAAGCAAGGATATAATGCCAAAACTTTACAAGGTATTAGTTAGACCACATTTGGAGTATTGTGAAGAGTTTTGGGCCCCATAACTAAGAAAGGGTGTGCTGGCATTGGAGACAGTCCAGAGAAGATTTATGAGAATGATCTCAGAAAAGAAAGAGTTAATGTAGGAGGAGCATTTGATGGCTAAGGTCCTGTACTTACTGTAGTTTAGACGAATGAGGGGTCTTTTTTCATTGAATCCTACTGAATATTGAAAGGCCTAGAATGAGTGAATGTAGAGAGAGTATTTCCAATAGTGCACTTTGGAAGGACAAACTCCAAGGCAGAGTACAAAGTAAATGGCAGGATCCTTGGTAGTGTGGAGGAGCAGAGGAATCTGGGGGTACATGTCCACAGATTCCTGAAAGTTGCCTCACAAGTAGATAGGGTAGTTAAGATCACAAGACAAAGGAGCAGTAGTAGGCCATTTGGCCCATCGAGTCTGCTCTGCCACTCCACCATGAGCTAAACTATTCTCCCATCTAGTTCCAATTTCCAGCTTTTCCCCCATATCCCTTGATACCCTGACTAATTAGATACCTGTCAATCTCCTCCTTAAACGCCCTCAATGATCGGGCCTCCATAGCTGTATGTGGCAATGAATTCCATAAATCCATGACCCTCTGGCTAAAAAAATGTCTCCTCATCTCTGTTTTAAATGGGTACCCTCTAATTTTAAGACTGTGGCTTCTTGTCCTGGACTCAACCACCAAGAGAGACAGCCTTTCCACATCTACTCTGTCCAACCCTTTCAACATTCGAAATGTTTCTATGAGATCCCCTCTCATTCTTCTATACTCTAATGAATCAGGTCCAAGAGCCGACAAACGCTCCTCATATGTTAGACCCTGCATTCCAGGAATCATCCTCGTAAATCTTCTGTGAACTCTCTCCAACATCAGAACATCCTTCTAAGATAGGGGGCCCAAAACTGCACACAGTATTCCAAATGAGGTCTCACCAGTGCCCCATAGAGCCTCATCAACACCTCCTTACTCTTATACACTATTCCTCTTGAAATGAATACCAACATAGCATTCATTTTCCTTACTGCTGATCCAACTTGGTGGTTAACCTTTAGGGTATCCTGCACGAGGACCACCAAGTCCCTTTGCACTTCCGATTTTTGAATTTTCTCCCCATCTAAATAATAATCTTCCCGATTATTTCTTCTTCCAAAATGTACAACGGTACATTTCTCAACATTGTATCTCATCTGCCATTTCTTTGCCCACTCTTCTAAACTGACCATGTCTCTCTGCAACCTTTCCATTTCTTCAACACTTCCTGCTCCTCCACCTATCTTGGTGTCATCTGCAAACATAGCCACAAAACCATTTAATCCATAATCTAAATCATTGATATACATTGTAAAAAGAACACCGACCCCTGCCGAATGAAAGTTTATGGGGTGTTAGCTTTCATAAATCGAGTTTAAGAGTCGCAAGGTAATGATGCAGCTCTATAAAACTCTGATTAGGCCACACTTGGAGTATTGTGTCCAGTTCTGATCGCCTCACTATAGGAAGGATGTGGAAGCATTGGAAAGGATACAGAGGAGATTTGCCAGGATGCTGCCTGGTTTAGAGAGTATGGATTATGATCAGAGATTAAGGGAGCTGGGGCTTTACACTTTAGAGAGGAGGAGGATGAGAGGAGACATGATAGAGATAAACAAGATATTAAGAGGAATAGATAGAGTGGATAGCCAGCGCCTCTTCCCCAGGGCACCACTGCTCAATACAAGGGGACACGGCTTTAAGGTAAGTGGTGGGAAGTTCAAGGGGGGTATTAGAGGACGGTTTTTTACTCAGAGAGTTGTTAGTGCGTGGAATACACTGCCTGAGTCAGTGGTGGAGGCAGATACACTAGTGAAATGTAAGAGACTACTAGACATGAATATGGAGGAATTTAAGGTAAGGGGTTATATGGGAGGCAGGGTTTGAGGGTCGGCACAACAATGTGAGCCGAAAGGCCTGTACTGTGCTGTATATTCTATGCTCTATGTAGTGGGAGAGTTTAGGATGAGAGGGCAGAGGTCAAACCCGAGATTGGTGAGTCCTGAGGTTGAGGCCTGAGTGACAAAGTCCCATTATTGGTGAACTCTGGGGTCAATATCCAGAGATTGATGAGGTCTGGAGGACGAAGGCGAAAGTCAGAGAGTCTGGAGGTAGAAGCCTGAAGTTGAAGCACTTGTGTCACCTTGTTTGGTTGGAGACCTGACGCCTGCAAGTCTGAGAGTCCAGTGCCAAGGACTGGAGGCCTGGAGGAAATCTGCCCTGGAACTGGTGGCCTATCAGTGTATGTGAATGGGATGAGGGTGGGAACAGCCTTGCTTTGATGGTTTTTTTTGCTGCTAGTTTAGTTCTGCTGAACATTGTGGCAATGCTGTTTTGCCAGTGGTGACATTTTCAGTTTGCCCCATCACATCCTGAGGTGTGCTGGTTGTTAACACAAATGAATTTCACTCTATGTTTCAATGTCATGTAACCAAATCCAAATCTGAATCACAGCCTCAGAATGTAATGACATCCTTTTACAACAGAGATGAGGAGGGATATCTTTTGCCAGAAAAGGGTGAGTCTGTGGAATTCATTGCCACAGATGGCTGTGGAAGCCAGGTCATTGGGGATATTTAAACTGGAGGTTGATAGGTTCTTTAGTGTAAGGGTGTCAAAGATTATGGGGAGAAGGCAGGAGAATTGATCCAAGTGGCCAAATGGCCTAATTCTGCTCCTATGTCTCATGCTTTTATAGTCTTTCACCAGCCTTTGAGGAAAGTTCTAAAGAACTTGTGAGAGAAAAAATATTAATTCATCCCCGTCTTAAATGGATGTCCCTCGATTTCGAAATGGTGATTGCTAGTTCTAATTTCTCTCTCAAAAGAAGGTATCCACTTTGTCAAGACCTCGCAAGATCTTGTGACTTTATATGGTATATAATATGGCATATTATGACATTTTTTTGTCATTAGTTGATTTAATAGTTAATAAAACACTTTTTAAACTTTCAGGTAATTGTATTGGTATCATTTTTCGGTGTCATTGACTGTGATGCTTGAACATTGAAATACAAGTTTTTACATTGAAACCAGTGGAATCATCTCTTTGATAACAAATTTCCGCTTTAACTGAAACATTTTCACAGAAAATAACTACTTAAATTGAGGAACATCCTGATAATGCATTCCTCTGCTTCAAATGTAGAGATTAGGTGGTTATTATTAAAACCTAATTTCAAATGTAGAGCACAATGTATAGCTAAAATTTGCACAATCTACTGAGGACAGATTTTTACCACTGTTTCTTCATCTATTCCTCCCTGTAAGTAGCTTCAATCCGATGGCCCAAATCCACAGTCTAGCTAAGAGCAGGAGCTCCCTGTCCAGAGAATTACAGGTGAAGTACTGTTTTAATACATCACTGGGCAACCATTTTTAACACATCTCATCTGTTTTCTTCCAGACATTGAACATATTCCAGAACTTGAACAGGAGGCAGTATGAACATGTCCTGCGCCTGATGGACATTGCTATTATTGCTACAGACTTGGCTCTCTATTTTAAGTAAGGGACAGTAAGTTTCCCATTTTGAGAAACAACTTTGTTGTTCATCCAGTGTATATATTGTACAGAAAGGGAAATGAGGCTCAGCAGTGTCTGACCCCGAGAACTGATCTTAGTCACAAAGATTTAGGATAAAGAGATTTTTTAAAAATGCATTGTGACATAGTTTAAATTCTTCATTTCAACTACAAAAGGTTTGTAGGGTGGGGAAGCTGGTGGACTCCATTGTGGTAGCTGATGACCACATCTGCTGCGAGTGTTCATTGCTTGAGGAAGTCAGCAAGCTGGAGTATGAGCTTCAGACACTGTGATGGTTCAGATAGGGGGAGAGTTACTGGGCACTGTCTTTCAAGAGACAGTCAAATCCACTAGAGTGAGTGCTGGAGGAGCCTCAGCCCTTGAGGTTGCATGACAAGGTTGTTGCTCCCTATGAGGATGAGAGTGGAGGTTGAACAACTGAACTATGGCACTGTCATTCAGAGAGCCATTCACAAGAGGGGAGAGAAGGGAAATGTAGCTGCAACTGGAAACAGTATAGTCAAGAGAATAGACAAAGTCCCTTAATGCACAGATCAAGAGTCCTGAAGGTTGTCTGCCTAGTACCTGGGTTTGATATATCTCAGGAGTTTGGAGTGGGAGAGGAAAAAACTAGCTGTCATGGTCCACGTAGTTCCCAACAACATAGGAAGAACAAGGAAAGAAGTTCTCCTGAGAGAATTTGAGCAGCTAGGGATTAACTTAAAATGCAGAACCAAAAAGGTAATAATCTCTGGATTGTTACCTGAGCCACGTGAAAATTGGAACAAGGTTAATATGATTGTAGAGAGTTAATTGCTTGACTCAAAGATCGGTGTGGGAGAAGTAGGTTTGAATTCATGGGACATTGTCACTGGTATCGGAGAAGTAGGGAGTGTTCCAATGGGACAGGCTCCACCTAAACTATGCTGAGACCAGGGGGGTCCTGGCAAATTGTACAATGAAGGTTGTGGATAGAGCTTTCATCTAAATAATAGGGGGACAGGTTCAATTACTTGGAAAAGAATGAATACTGTGAAAGAGAAGTAGAGTGCAGGAGAGTTTGTGAAATTGTCCAGAGTAAATTACAAGACAAAACATTTAGAAAGGGGTAAGAATTTAACTTCAGGCAACTTGGAGACAAAATTGAAAAGTCTGGCAAATACAGGACTGAAGGTATTTGAATGCACACAACATATGAAAAAAGGTAGAAATTGACAGGTATGATGTGGGCATCACAGAGTCGTAGTTGAAAGAAGAACACAGCTGGGAACTTAACACACAGCGTTGAAAGGACAAACTGGTGGGTAGAGGGGTCGGGGTGGCTTTGTCAGCAAAAATTAGTGGGAAGCTAGAGGACTGGGAAGTTTAAACAAAAACAACAGAACATAACTGAAAAAAAAAGTTAGCGGAGAAATGATGAAATATGATGGTAAGCTAGTCAATAATATAGAAGAGGATACCAAAAGTTGTTTCAGATATGTAAAGAACAAAAGAGAGCCAAGAGTGGACATTGGACTGCTGGAAAATGATGCAGGAAAGGTAGTAATGAGGAACAAGAAATGGCGGATGAACTGAATAAGTATTTTGAGTCAGTCTTCACTATGGAAGACAACAGCAGTATGACACAAGTTGAAAGGATGTCAAGGAGAACTGACGGTAGACAAGTCAGCTGGACCAGATCATCTACACCCAAGCTTTCTGAAAGAGGTAGCTGAAGATATCGTGGAGGCATTAAAGACATTAGTAGTGATCTTCAAGGGGTGTGTGTGCGTGTGTGTGTGTGTGTGTGTGTGTGTGTGTGTGTGTGTGCATGCATACGTGAGTATTTGCATGTGTGTCAGTGAGTTTTAGAATGTAGAACAGTATGGCGCAGTACAGGTCCTTTTGTCCACAATGTTGTGCCAACCCTCTTAACTTACTTTAAGATTAATCTAGCCCTTCCCTCTTGCATGTGCTTATCTAAGAGTTTCTTAAATGCCCCTATTTCTTGGTTCTAAATCTTGGTTTTACCAAGAAACTTTTTGCTGCCTAAAGCTCTCATTTGGTGCTAATGCCATATAAGGTCTCTCATGAAGCATCATGAAGTTTCCCAAAAAAGCCATTTAAAACACCATCCGGGTGGATTCCACCCTAAGAACTGCACTGTCACAAGGTTTATACACTTTCTTTTTGGACGAGGTTCAAACGAATGTGACTGCTGATTACTTGCTGAGCAGCAAATATAAAGAAACATCGGCCTCTAAAAGCAAGCTCTCTGTGACAGTGAGGCAACAGCATAACATACCATGGCAACCGACGAAGGGACAAAGGCTGCACAGAAGAAGAGTTCCCAGAACATTTCGCAGAAATGAAATACATGCCATGAGCACTGGATGGAGCTGGTGCTGGAAAACTGCCTGGGCTGCTGTTAGCAGGGCTTGGCAGGAGTTGGCTTGTCTCCTCCAAGTCCATGGAGCAATGAGTTTTAATGGCCTCACAAGTTAGTATGTCCAGGTGAGCTGCACACACCATTGAAAATACTGGTCTCTTATAGACACGTACACTGTGGTCGCAATGAGAGTTCCTGAATACTGGAGTAATATTGGAACAAAATTCATGACTTGGCAAGATATATCAAGGTAGGCTATAGAGAAATAGAAAATAAAACTCTTCAATGCTGACATTTTTAAACACACACACACTCACATGCACATAAACTTACTCCATTCACACCTCCAACACACTTTCCCTCCTCTATACCAGCTTTCCACCGTCATTCCACTATAAACATTTTATCTCCTCTATCTACAATATGGGCTAGAACCTTCAAAGGGGTGAACATGAAAAGATTACTTAATGTCCTTCATCTCCACCCTTTAGGCTATGACAGCAATGAATAGACGAGAAGCTACCTGCACAGGGACCTCAGTGAATTTAGTAGTTTAACAGGTTAGAGGAGACCACCCTGCTCCTCAAGATTAAAGGCTACCTAAAAACTTTACAAGCAAAGACTATATGTGAATTATCAGGCAAGGTGAAATAGCATCAGTGAAGAATTATTGCAAGTGATTCCAGCACAGAACAGTTAGATCTGAGAATGCAGACCTGTTCATCACTAGACAAAGAACTGAAAACATTACTGCTGACTTCATCCACCCTAGCTGTCACCTATTCACCAAATTGCCATCAGGGAGACACCATCACCACCAGGACCCCAAGTCTTCTCCAAAGCATCTTTCCTGTAGCTATCCAGCTTCTCAACAAAACTCACTCAGGTGTAATACTCTTAACTGTCCCCTGCACAACATCTGTTAAATGGTTTTCCTGCTCTCCTTGTTGATAATTTTTGACTCTGTTCATATGATCACATTTATTTAATTTGATGACTGATGTGTGTGCATGTGACTGCTCTGCTAATTATTGATTGCTTATATCTGTTGGCACTATTGTCTGATAAATTTTTGGTTGCTATTGTGTTGTCTGTGATGGTATTATCCTATGTTCTACGCTTGGCACCGCACAACAATCACTTCTGGTATGTTTCACATACTGTTAATAAAGTGATTCTGAATCTGATTCTGATGATAATGCTCTGTGCTGAGTGAAAAGCTGTGCTCTACCATTGACATACCATATTGTTTATCTTGAAACGGTTGGTTGATACATTGCTTTAAAATGAAATTCAATTCTTCACTTCAAGTCTAGTGAGTGATTTTTCATTTATTTAATGGTTATGGATTTTATTGGCTTCAAATGTAGGGCAATATGATATATGTGTTATCAAGTGCATTACTCTCAGCTGGAGTAACTGTAATGCTGACCTGCTGTTCTTGATACAAAAGGCTTACACAGTTCATACCTACAGAGTGGTTCTGCTTTGAGGAAAGGATATCTTGTATTGAGGTCAGATTTCTTTAGACCAGGTATGACTCATCAGCAGACAGAGATTCAATGGAAACGAGTTTAAGTTATTAGATCAGGAAATCTTTCATGACGATTTATAAGCAGTACAAAGGATGAAACAAAAGATGACATGAATGATTATTCAACTGGATTCTGCTGGCTGTCTATTTGTAAATGATGCTGGTGCTAAGTACTGTAATGTAGAGTGGACTGCAGTGGGGGCACTCATTCAGCAAGCTATGAAAAGTGTCCCTCTGTGAGAGAATCCCTATTCTGACAATGCATCCCTCTTCCAATCTGATGGGAGTCCAGATGGTTGCTTTTGGCTCTACCTGCGATCTCTATAGATTTCGGTCTGCACTAGTTGTTGTTTTTGCTTGTCTAGGGTGTGTAGGACACCACAATAAAGTCTCTGCACTTGACTGGCACTTATTGTAGGGAACCTCTGAACTGAACAAGTACTGAACCTTATTTCAAAATCAGAGTTGATTGTTATACATAGGTGCAATGAAAAACTTACTTGCAACAGTGTAACAGGCACACAACTTTCGCAAGAAAAACATAAATTATGCATAAATTATACATGATTTTTACAAGAAAGAATATAAATAGAACAAAAGAAAATAATTTGTTGTGCAAGTGGTCAAAATTGCAAATGTCACTCTACTCTTCAAGAAGGAAGAGATGCAGAAGAAAGGAAACTATAGGCCACTCTGACCTCAGTGATTGGGAAGATTTTGGTTGATTATTAAGGATGAGTTCTCAGGGTACATGGAGGTACATGATAAAATAGGCTGTAGTCTGTATGGTTTCCACAAGGAAAAATCTTGCCTGACAAATCTTCAAATTTTTTGAAGAAGTCACAAACAGGATAGGCAAAGGAAAATCGGTTGATGTTATGTACTTGGACTTTCAGAAGGTCTTTGACAAGGTGCCATACATGAGGCTGTTTAGCAAGCTAAGAGCCCACGATATTTCAGGAAAGATTCTGGCATGGATAAAGTAGTGGCTGATAGGCAAGAGGCAAAGATTGGGAGTAGTGGGAATAAAGGGAGCCTTTTCTGACTGGCTGCCAGGACTAGTGGTGTTCCACAGGGGTCTGTGTTGAGACCGATTTCTTTTATGTTATATGTCAATGATTTGGATGATGGAATTGATGGCTTTGGTGCAAGGTTTGCAGATGATATGAAGATAGGAAGAAGAACAGATAGTTTTGAGGAAGTAGAGAAGCTACAGAAGGATCTGTACAGTTTAGGAGAATGGGAAAAGAAATGGCAGATGGAATACAGTGTCGGGAAGTGTATGGCCATGCACTTTGATAGATGAAAGAAAGGGCTGACTATTTTCTAGATGGAGAGAAAATACAAAAAACTCAGATGCAAAGGGACTAGGGAGTCCTGCTGCATGATTCCTTAAAGGTTAATTTGCAGGTTGAGTCTGTGCTGAGGAAGGCAAATGAAATGTTAGCATTCATTTCAAGGGGACTAGAATATAAAAGCAAGGATATAATGTTGAAACTATGTAAAGCACTGGTGAGGCCTCACTTAAGAGTATTGTGAGCAGGGTTAAGCCCTTTATCTTAGAAAGGATGTGTTGAAACTGGAGAGGGTTCAAAGGAGGTTCATGAAAATAATTCCAGGATTAAATGGCTTGTCATATGAAGAGCGTTTGATGGCTCAGGGCCTGTATTCACTAGAGTTCAGAAGAATGAGGGGTGACTGCATGGAAACCTATCAAATGGTGAAAGGCCTTGATAGAGTGGATATGGAGAGGTTGTTTCCTGTGGGAGAGTCTAAGACCAAGAGGACACAGCCTCAGAATAGTAGGCGTCCTTTTAGAACAGAGATGAGGAGGAATTTCTTTAGCCAGAGAGAGGCGAATCTGTGGAATTCTTTGCAACAGGCAGCTGTGGAGGCCAAGTCTTTATGTATATTTTAGGCAGAGGTTGATAGATTCTTGATTGGTCAGGGCATGACAGGATACAGGGAGAAGGCAGGAGATTGGGGCTGAGAGGAAGATTGAATCAGCTATGATAAAATGGTGGCGCAGACTCAATGGATCAAATGGCCTAAGTCTGCTCCTACATCTTATGGTCTTATGGTCATGCTGTTGCTATACTGAGGTGGTGATTAGGGTGTGCAAGTTGTTTCAAAGGCTGAATGGTTGAATGGGGTAGCTTTTCTTGAACCTGGTAGTATGGGACTTCAGGCTACTGTACCTTCTGCTGAGTGGTAGCTACGAGTAAGTGGCATGGCCTGGATGGTGGAAATCTTTGATAATAGTTGCTGCTTTCTTGAGGCCGTGCCTCATGTAGATACTATTGACGTGGGATGGGATGAGTCACTGATATGTTGGGCTGAGGCAAGTTTTATCTGCGGCTTCTAAAGTTCCCGTGCATTCACTTTGCTGTAACAAACTATGAAGCAAAAAACCAGGATACTTCAAGTATCTTTGCTAGAGTATTCAGTGTCATGTCAAACTCCTAAACCTTCTAAGAAAATGCGCCTTTCTTGTGATTGCATCTATATACTGAGCATAGATCAGATCATCTGATATGTTAACAACCAGGAATTTAAAACCGTGGACTCCCTGCACTGCTGATCCACTGGTGTAGCCCGATGTACACTTGCATTTTTAGAAGACCAATGATATTTTAAACATACTGGAACCTTCTTATCTCACATTGTGGCATCGTTCAGATTCATAGTCTTGGACAGTAATAGCATGGAAACAGGCTCTTCGGCCCATTGAGTCTGTACTCACCATCAACACCCTACTTACATTAAGCCTACAATAATTACCTTATTCGCCCCACATTCTCATCAATTCCTCCCACATTCTACCTGCTCCCACACACTGTGGGAAATTTACAGTGCGTGATTACCCTACCTATCTACATGGCTTTTGGATATGGGAGAAAGTTGGAGCACCTGGTGGAGACTCATGCACTCACATGGAGAATTTGCAAATTCCACATAGACAGAGGTTGGGATTGAGCCCCAGTCTCTGTTGCTGTGGGGCAACTGCTTTACCAGCTGTGCTGCCCGGAAGGTGGAGTGTACACTAGTGTTTGGAGTGTGGTCCGTAACCTCCAGAGGCCATCCGTCTGGCAGTGCCAGCCACTAAATATGTCTGCTAGTTTGGTCCTTCTGTGATTGAAGGTGTCATTGTGCTTCCCAGAAGATCTAGTTTCTTACGTGGCTTTTGTGTGCGCCTGAGTGGAAAATCATGATGCCCCAAGCACCACTTCATTCTCGCTGAAATGATAGAAAATGAGACAATTTCTCTATGAAAACAATGCCCGGGTGACTTTACTGAAGTAGGATGTTAATTAAAATGGGATGCACAACAAATATCTGCTCCGGCTGCTTGGAAAGTTCTTAGGTGAGGAAATTCAAAATCCATGTGACTTCGATATTGAGGAAGTGTGTAATCCAGGCATGAGAAAATATACTGAAGGTCTCTCTGCATATGTTAGTGATGACATACGCATTCACACTCATTCCATATCAAAACATTGGACACATTATTAAATGTATGGGGTGGCCTTCATAGATAAAGCTCCTGGTCTACATAATGACAGTTCCAAGTGTTTTTACTGCAATGGTGCTGCCGTTTCCCTTTCACCCTTAACACATTTCTCCACTTACCATACAAGTAAAACTCAACCTGGCCAAAATTGTGCTGCTTGTGTTTGAGAACAGCTGGTTCAAGCAGTATTCTAAATATTGCTTGGTTTACAGAAAGCATGGAAGTTGCCTCATCTGCTGGATGGGATATGGTTTAAGCCCTAAGTCCATCAGGCAGTTTAACACATAAATTTACCCCTGGAAATCCAGGTCGTTTCTGAGTCTGTTTTATTTAAGTTTGGCATTTTAAAATTATTTTTAAAATAGGTTTAGATTTATTGTCAGCTTTTGTTTACAGTTTACCAGAGCTTTCCAAAGCAACTATGATGCAGAAAACAAAAGTTTGTGTCACAAAATAGAGCCTGTTCCATTGAATTCTGATCTATATCAGGAAGGGAAGAAATGGACCATTCTGGAAAGGTACATCTTTTATAGGATTTAATTGCTTCTATTCTTGCAGAAAAAGAACAATGTTTCAAAAAATTGTTGACCTCTGCGGTACTTATGAGGATGAAAAGGCATGGGTAGAATATATGTCTCTGGAGAACACCAAGAAAGAGATTGTAATGTAAGTATAAGGCTCAAGGTTCAAAGTTCAAAGTACATTTATTATCAAAGTATCTATACATTATACAACCTAGAAATTCATCTCCTAAAAGGCAGTTACGAAACGAAGAAACCCAAAAGAACCCATTTTTTAAAAAAGAACGTCAAACACCTGATGTACAGAGAGAGAAAAAACAAATCATGCTAACAATAAACACAAGCAAATGGTGTTCTGAACCGAAGTCCGCAAAGAGAATCCAAACCCAGACCCCTAGTTGGAGTGCAGGGCAGAGCAGCGAGCTGAATCAGCCCGTCCCTCACCTCGGGCCCCGACAGCCCGACTTTTCTGATTCGGTCCGGCGCTTAAATTGTCATCCAGACATCAGTTTCTGTCACTTCACTATGCTGTAGAGCCTGGACCCCACCACCTTGATTCGGCTTGTTTCCGACCTTTCCAATTTGGCCTGGCCTTAAATTGTCGTCCAGACATTGGGTTCAGTCACTTTGATGTGTTCTGTGGCATGGACCCCACTGCCTCAATTTGGCCTGTACCTGACCTTTTCAATTAGGCACGGCACTTAAATCATCATCTAAACATCGGGTTCTGCGGCTCTGAAGCCTGGATCCAGGCACTTAAATCGATCACACCTCAGGTCTGAGAGTGAGGGCCTGCTGTCTTGCTTTGCCTTGGTTCTGCCACGTCAAATTGCACCCAAGTCCAAAGGGAAGTTACAGTCTTTCAAAGTTACAGCTAGGTTATGTTGAAAAACTGTATGAATAACTGATAATATTTGGTCTTGTTACACTCAGGGCCATGATGATGACAGCATGTGACTTGTCGGCCATTACCAAACCCTGGGAGGTTCAGAGCAAGGTAAGTTCCAAGATCCATCAACTGTCTGTGCTGTCAAGAACCCATGCTAATTGGAGGGTCACGCAGTTTTCCATCGTTCAGACTAGATGTTCATAGTGCCATGTAGCTTATTCTACATTGAACTTTTTGTGAACTTGCAAGCTATTGTGCAGATTTACAATGGGTTTAATTCAAATGACAAGACTTATTGGAAGTTCTTAGTTACTATCTCCCAATGGAGATGTGGTGATTTAATGGTTAATAGATTATCTAGAACTTTAAATTTAGATTTTAGAATCAGCTTTATTATCACTGACATAGGTCATGAAATTTGTCATTTTGCAGCAGCAGTACAGTGCAAGGCATAAAATTAGACCATAAGACCTAGGAGCAGAATTGGTTCAGGCAGTGCTCCACCATTATTAATTACTATAAATTACAATAAGAATATATAATAAATAAATGGTGCAAAATAATGAGGTAGTGTTTATGGGTTCATGGACTGTTCAAAAATCTGATGGTTGACGGAAGAAGCTGTTCCTAAAACATTAAGTGTGAAGCCTCAGTCTCCTGTACTGTACCTCCTCTCTGATGGTAGTAATGAGAAGAGGGCATGTCCTGAATGACGAGGGTCCTTGAATGATGGAAAACACCCTCTTGAGGATAGAAATAGTTAAATAATCATATAAAGTATGAAAGGGGGAGGAGAAATAGATATGTAAGTTACAATATTTCTTTGTTTTGAACTCATTGCTTGATTATAACAATGAGATTTCCATGCTTGCGAATTGTCTATTCTTTGTATTCAATTATAGCATCCATGATGTTAAAATGTCATTTCTCCATTGGACTCCAAATGAGTCAATATCATGAATTTGGCACTAAAACCTGGAATTTTTAATTTGAAGAAAATTGGCTTGAGTTTAAATACATTGAAGCAGAATTATTGAGTGAAAATAAATTATAGTATTTCAACAGACACCTAAATGGTGTCAAATTCTTCAGAGCAATCTCTACATTTGGATAATCTATGGAGATCATATGTGTAAATCAATGGAGTTTTAATGGTGGGTGAAGATACAATTTGAAACAACATGGCAATTGGTGTTTGGGGAAATCCCAACCATGGAGTCACAATGACATCCATTGAGTAAAAAACACGGACAGAGGAAAAAAATCACACAGCAGAAAAAATTCACAGAGGAAGGTTGGGCTCAGGTAGATGTATAGTGGGCAAATTCCCCTCCACCATTCACATGTTCCTTTTATTTTTGATGCCATCATTATTACAAGTATTTCTCGATTTATGAATGATAAGCTTACAAAATTTTGGTATAATGCCATTCACTCTTACATATCATTAGTGTACACATCTATACTCAGTAGCCACTTTATTGGGTACAGCTTTAGTATGTCAACTCATTAATGCAACTATCTCATCAGCAAATCATGTGGCAGCAACTCAATGCATCAAAGCATGCTGGTGTGGTCAAGAGCTTCAGAATGGGGAAGAAATGTGATCTAAGTGACTTTGACTGTGGAATGATTGTTGGTGCCAAATAGGGTAGTTTGAGTAACTCAGAATCTGCTGATTTTGTGGGATTTTCACACACAGCAGTCTCTAGAGTTTACAAAGAATTGCAATTCTGTGGCCAAAAGTGCCTTGTTAATGAGTGAGGTCAAAGGAGAATGGACAGACTGGTTTGAGCTGACAGGAAGATGACAGTAACTCAATTAACCAGGAGAGGTTTAAAAGAAGTGTCGTGCTTTTCAGAACTTTTCGAAGGGCTGCAAATATAACAATCTCTTAGGCATTCAGCAGGGGCCAATAAAAAGAAATGAGACGTAAGTGGAGTGGCCATTGACGGAGTGGACAGTGTTATAGTGGCCAGGCTTTGGCTTAACAGGCTTCAGCTAAAACCTAACCAGACAGAGTATAAATCCAATAATTACCAACCCTCTATTTCTTTGTTCCTTTTGCTATCCAGACAGATGCAGACTAGAACTTAAGCTTTAGAAATTCAAGGTATAACAAGTGTAGGCAGGATAGTAGTTAAGGCAGTTGGATGGTCCTCCTGGGAGATGTGGGATTTCAGGGTACCAAATGATCTCCCTGGTGACATGCTGCTCCAGGAAGTGCACCCAGCTTTAGCTCCTGACTGTCAAGGTCAAGGCACTGGAGCAGGAGCTGGATGTACTCAGGACCATCTGGGAGGCAGAAAACATCATAGATGACTCTTTTACTGAAGTGATCGCACCCAGGCTGCAGGCTTCACATAGTAGATGGGTGACCACAAGGAGAGTAAGGGAAGTAAGAAGGCAGTGCAGGATTCCCCCTGTGGCCACTCCCCTCAGCAACTATACCCCCTTTCAATACTGCTGGGTGGGGATCATGGCACAGCAGCAGCAGCCAGGCCAGTGGCACTTTGGCCAGCTCTGAATCTCAGCAGGAAAGGGTAAAGTCAGGCAGAGCAATAACGATAGGAGACTCGATAGTTAGGGGGACGGATGGAGATTCTGTGGCCACGAAAGACACTAGGATGGTGTGATTCGTCCTAGGTGCTAGGATTCAGGATGTCTTAGAGCAGCTGCTGAAGATTCTCGGGAAGGAGGGTGAGGAGCCAGAGGGAGTGGGGCACATTGGCACCAAAGACGTGGGAAGAGATCCTGCACAGTGAGTATAGGGAATTCGAGAAAAGGCTGAAGAACAGTTCCTCCAAGGTAGTAATTTCTGGATTGCTCCTAGTACCATGTTCTAGTCAAGGCAGGAATAGGATGATAGTACAGATGAATGAGTGGCTGAGGAAGTGGAGCAGGGACCATTGTTTCTGGATCATGGGGAATTCTTTTGGGTATGACCTGTAAAAAAAAAAAAAAAAAAAAAAAAATTGGGTTACAGCTCAACCCAAGGAGGACCAATATCCTATCAGGCATGTTTGCTAGAGTTGTTGCGGAGGGTTTAAGCTAACTTGGCAGGCGATGGGAACCAGAGTGACAGGGCGGATGATGAGGTCATTGGTATACAAGTAGACGCAGTGTGTAGTGAAGCTGTGAGGAAGGACAGGCAGATGATAGGGCAAATTTGCAGTCAGTGGAATGAGTTGAAGTGTAACATGGGTGTAAAATTGAAAAAGGTGATGAATACAGGACTGAAGAATGCATGCAGTATATGGAATAAGGTAGATGATCGTGTAGTACATTTAGAGATTGGCAGGAATGACGTGCACATCATTGAGTCATGGTTGAAAGAAGATCATTGTGAAGAGCTAAACATACAACGATACATATCGTGTCATAAGATCAGACTGGTAAGCAGAGGGGGTGGGCTGGCTCTATTGGTAAAGACTGACAACAAATCCTGAGAAAGAGGTGACATAGGATTAGAAGATGTAAAATCTTGTGGCAGAGTTAAGAAACTGTAAGGGTAAAAGGACCCTAATGGGAGTTTTATAAAGGCCTCTGAAATGTAGCCAGGATGTGGGATATAAATTACAATCGGAGATTTTCAAAGAAGCATGTAGAAGCAGTAATTTTCCAATAGTTATGGGGGATTTAAATTTGTAGGTAAGATTAGGAAAATCAGTCTGGTGCTGGATCCCAAGAGAAGGAATTTTTAGAGCAGCTTGAGGTTGAATCCATTATAAGACATAAGACCATAAGACATAGGAGCAGAATTAGGCAATCTGGCCCATTGAGTCTGCCCCACTGTTCAATTATGGCTGATCCCTTTTTTTCTCCTCCTCAACCCCAGTTCTCAGCCTTCTCCCCGTAAACTGTGTTGCCATGTCTAATCAAGGACCTATCAATCTCTGACTTAAATACACCCAAGAACCTGGCCTCCACAGCTGCATGTGGCAACAATTCCACAAATTCACCACCCTTTGGCTAAAGAAATTTCTCTACATCTCTGTTTTGAAAGGGCTCCCCTCTATCCTGAGTCTGTGTCCTCTTGTCCAAGACTCTCCCGCCATGGGAAACATTCTTTTCACTTCTACTCTGTCTAGGCCTTTCAACATTCAAAAGATTTCAATGAGATCCCCCTCATCCTTCTGAATTCCAGTGAATACCTACCCAGAGCCATCAAAGGTTCCTTGTATGATAACCCTTTCATTCCTGGAATCACCCTTGTGAACCTCCCCTGGACCCTCTCCAATGCCAGCACATCTTTTCTCAGATGAGGGGCCAAAAACTGTTCACAATACTCACCAGTGCCTTATAAAGCCTCAGCATCATATCTTTGCTCTTGTGTTCTAGACCTCTTGAAATGAATGCCAACATGGCATTTGCCTTCCTCACCACCAACTCGACCTGCAAGTTAACCTTTAGGGTGTTCTGCACAAAGACTCCCAAGTCCCTTTGCATCTCAGATTTTTGGATTTTCTCCCCATTTAGAAAATAGTCCACATATTTATTTCTACTACCCAAGTGCATGACCATGCCTTTTCCAACTTTGGATTTCATTTGTCACTTTTTGCCCATTCTCCTAATCTGTCTCAGTCTTTCTGCATCCTACCTGTTTCCTCAACACTACCTGCCTTTCCACCAATCTTCATATCATCTGCAAACTTGGCAACAAAGCCATCTATTCCATCATCTAAATCACTGATATACAGTATAAAAAGCACTCCCAACACCAACCCTTACAGAATACCACTAGTCACTGGCAGCCAACCAGAAAAGGATCCTTTTATTCCCACTTGCTGCCTCCTACCAATCAGCCAGTGCTCTAACCATGCTAGTAACTTTTTTGTAATATCTTGGCTGTTAACTTGGTAAGCAGCCTCATGTGTGACACCTTGTCAAAGGCCTTCTGAAAGTCCAAATATAAAACATCCACTGCATCCCCTTTATCTATCCTACTCGTAATCTCCTCAAAGAATTCCAACAGATTCGTCAGGCAGGATTTTCCCTGAAGGAAACCATGCTGACTTTTTCCTATCTTGTCCTGTGTCACCAAGTACACCATCACCTCATCCTTAACAATTGACTCTAACATCTTCCCAACCATTGAGGACAGGCTAACTAGTATATAATTTTCTTTCTGCTGCCTTTCTCCTTTCTTAAAGAGTGGAGTGACATTTGCAATTTCCCAGTCCTCTGGCACCATGCCAGAGTCCAATGATTTTTGAAAGATCATTTCTAATGCCACCACAATCTCTAATGCTACCTCTTTCAGAACCCTAGAGTGTAGTTCATCTGGTCTGGGTGTCTTATGTACCTTTAGGTCTTTCAGCTTTTTGATCACCTTCTCTCTGGTAATAGTAACTGCACCCACTTCTCTTCCTTCACACACTCCAACATCTGGCCTTTTTTAGTTGGCTGCCGGTGACCAGTGATGTGTTGCAAGGGTCTCTGCTGGGACGGTTTCTTTTGAAGTTATATATCATTGGTTGTTTGACGGAATTGATAGCTCTGTTTGTGGATGATACAAAGATAGGTGGAGTGGCATGTAGTATTGATGGAGTAGGGAGTTTGCAGGAGGACTTAAAGAGATCAGGAGACTGGGCAAAAAAATGGCAGATGGAATATAGTGTAGGGAAGTATATGGTCATACACTTTTGTAGAAGGAATAAAGGTGTAGACTTTCCTAAACAGGGAGATAATTCAGAAATCAGAGATATTGTGAGTCCTCATGCAGGATCCCTTAAAGATTAACTTGTAGTTTGAGTCAGTGATAAGGAAGGCAAATGTAATTTTAGCAGTCATTTCGAGAGGACTAGAATATAAGAGCAAAGATGTAATGCTGAAGCTTTATAAGGCACTAGTCAGACTGCATTTGGAATATTGTGAGCAGTTTTGAAACGACGTGCTGGCGTTGGAGAGGGTCCAGAGGAGGTTCACGAGAACGACTCAAGGTTTCGTGGCTTGGGTCCTGGACTCGCTGGAATTTAGAAGAATGAGGGGGATCTCATTAAAACTTACCAAATATTGAAAGGCCTAGATAGAGTGGACATGGAGAGGATATTTCCCATTGTGGGTGAGTCTAGGACCTGAGGGTACAGCCTCAGAATCGAGGTACATCCATTTAGAACAGAGTTGAGGAGGAATTTCTTTAGCCAGAGGGTAGTGAATCTGCGGAATTTGTTGCCACGGACAGCAGTGGAGGCCAAGTCATTGAATTTATTTAAAGCAGAAGTTGATAGGTTCTTGATTAGTTAAGGTATCAAAGGTCAAGGAGAGCAGGTTTGAGAATAGGGTTGAGAGGGATAATGAATCAGCCATGATGGAAAGTGGAGCTGATTGCTGATTGAATAATGGTCTGTAAGAGACGAGAGTGCATGTTGACTTTTGCTAATTATGGTTGGATGGGGAGTCAATTGGACTGAAAAATTATCTCATTCAAAATGATGGCAAGGGCCAGAAGTTGTGGCTTGTAAAGTCTCAGATTTGTATTTTGTCACTGCTGAAGTCAACAAGGCAATAAGACAATATTAATGCATAGCAACTCTCACAAACAACAGATTAGTCCATTTTAGGATTGTTGTACAGAGAACCAATAGTGGCCAGGGCATTTGGGTCAATTTCCTGGGTTCCCCTTGCTCTAGCCATCCCTGTCCCTCCTCTTTGTAATTTAAAAATGTATTTGTTTTCTTGCTTTTCAGGTTCTGAAACAATAATTTTATTTCTCTTTTGACAGATGCTATTGACCTGCTGAGTTTTTCCGGGTTTTATTTCAGGTTTCCATGCTCTCTAGTGCTCCATCAATGGGTTTGATTGCATTTGCACAGAAAAGCCGGCTTAAGCCTCACGTAACATGCGGGTGGTTTCTGTTGTGCTGAAATAGACAATGGAGATAACAAACAATAGGCCACTCTTGATTGCCTGCGGGTGGCTCTCACTGAATGAGAGTGGGATTAATGTTACTCTTGATAGCCCCAATCAAAGCATCTGGTTATATTCATTCTGGGCTCTGACT
Organism: Mobula birostris; assembly: GCF_030028105.1. Taxonomy (NCBI): domain Eukaryota; kingdom Metazoa; phylum Chordata; class Chondrichthyes; order Myliobatiformes; family Myliobatidae; genus Mobula; species Mobula birostris. The sequence continues at coordinate 158,866,733 of NC_092373.1, forward strand.
GGAGCAGAAAATTAAAACAAGTAGAAATGGTGCTAAACTGAATTATTGTGGTAATAATGTAAAGGATATTGAGCTGAACTGAGCAGATGCATTTGTGCTGTGTTATATAGGTGGCTCTCTTAGTAGCAGCTGAATTCTGGGAACAGGGAGACTTGGAACGGACTGTATTGCAGCAAAATCCTATTGTGAGTATGGAACAATATACAATACTTTATATCAGCTTAAAGTAAAAATTTACAATGTTAGGAAATATTATTTATCCCCATACCTCTGTGCCAGTGCTTGTCCTCCACAAAAGCAGGTGCTGATCCTCTTCAAAGTTCAAAATCAATTTATTATCAAAGTACAATGAGCTGAATACCTTCTATGCTCGTTTTGACCATCAAAAAATCGAGGAACCTTCATGAACCCCCACAGCCCCTAATAACCCTGTGATTTCAGTCTCTGAGGCTGATGTGAGAGGAGGGTGAACCCACAGAAAGCATCCAGCCCAGATGGGGTAATTGGCTGAGTACTAAAGACCTATGCTGATCAACTGGCTGGAGTGATCACCAATATCTTTACCCTCTCACTTTAGCAGTCTGAGATAGCCACCTATTTCAAGCAGGCTTTAATTATATCAGTGCCTGAAAAGAACATGGTAATCTGCCTCAATGACTATTGTCCAGTAACAGTTATATCCACTGTGATGAAATGCTTTGAGAGGTCGGTGATGAAACCTATCAACTCGCGTCTAAGAAACACCTTGCAGTTGTTATTTCATTGGTTCTTCACTCAACCCTGGAACATCTGGACAGCAAAGATACATACATCAGGATATTCCTTATTGACTACAGTTCAACTTTATCATGCCCTCAAAACTTACCAGTAAACTACAAGACGTTAGCCTCAGTACCACCTTGTGCAATTGGATCCTTGATTTTTTCACCTCCAGACCTCAGTCAATTTGGATTGGCAGCAACATCTCCTCCTTGGTCTCCCTCAGCACAGGTGCACCACAAAGCTGTGTGTTTAACACCCTGCTCTACTCACTTTATACATATGCCTGTGAGGCTAAGCACAGCTCCAACGCCATACTTAATTTGCTGATGGCACTATTGTTGTTGGCTGAATCAAAGGTGGTGATGAATCAGCGTTTAGGAGGGAGACTGAAAATTTGGCTGAGTGGTGCCACAACAACAACCTCTCACACAATGTCAGAAAAAACAAGGAGCTGATTATTGATTTCAGGTGGAAGAAACCGGAGGTGCATGAGCCAATGCTTATGAGGTGGAAAGGGTCAGCAACTTTAAATTCCTCATCGCTAGCACTTCAGATGATCTGTCCTGGGCTCGGCATATAAGTGCATTCTGAAGAAAGCACAGCAGCACCTCTACTTCCTCACAAGTTCGCAAAGATTCAGCATGACATCTAAAACTTTGACAATTTTCTACAGATGTGTAGTAGAGAGTATACTGACTAGATGCATCGTAGTTTGGTATAGATATAGCTCAGTGCATCATGGTAAAGCCCTCCCTGCAACTGAGCACATCTACACGGAACGTTGTTGCAAGAAATCAGCATCCATCTTCAAGGACCCTAACCACCCAAGCCATGTCCTCTTCTTGGTGTTGCCATCAGGAAGAACGTACAGGAGCCTCAGGACTCACACTACAAGGCTCAGGAACAATTGTTACCCTCAACTGACAGGATGTTGAACCAGTGGGGATAACTTCACCTTGCCCCATCACTGAACTGTTTCCACAACACAAGACTCACTTTCAATGATTCTTAAACTCATGTTTTTGATATTTATTGCTTATTTATCTGTTTGTTTATTTATTTACTTCCTTTTGTATTTTGACAGTTTGTTGTCTTTTGTACATTGGCTGTTTGTTTGTCCTGTTGGGTGCAGTCTTTCATTGATTCTATTATGTTTCTTAGAGTTACTGCATATGCCTGCAAGGAAGTGAATCTCAGGGTTGTATGTGATTACATATATGTACTTCGATAATAAATTTACTTTGAACTTTGCATATATTCCCATATACTACCCTGAGATTCATTTTCTTGCAAGCACTTACAGTAGAACAAAGTAATGCCATGGACTCAAAGAAAAATACAAAAACTGACAAACAACTAATTGCAAGTACAAAGAAAATCCCCTAAAATAACTAAATAAACAATACTGAAGAAAGAACTACAAGAGTTTGAGAGTCCTTGAAATTGAGACCATGGGCTGTGGATTCAGTTCAATGCTGAGGTGAGTGAAGTGCCACATGTTTCACAAACTGAATCGTTGAAGGGTATTAGCTGTTCCCAAACCTGGTGGTATGGGACCTACGGCTCCTGTACCTTGTTGCTGATGGCATGGATGGTGCAGTCTTGACAATGGATGCTGCTTTCTTGTTGCAGCACTCCATGTAGCTGTAGTCTTTGTCTCATTCTATAACGATAGCCATGTTATCCTTTCTCCCTCGTGTTTGTCAAGCTAACTACATAATATTCTCGTCAAACACTCCAAGTGGTAGCAGGCTCCAATAACTAATAGCTCTCTAGGTAAAAATGTTGCCTCTAAATTCATAATTGGATTCATTATTGACACTCTCATACTGGCCTTTTTGAGGACTTTTTTTCATTTTACATTTATGATCTGTTTATAGTTTTAAAGACATCAGTTAGATCACCTCTTGACACTTTTTAAAAAGAAGGAATCCCAGCTTCATGTCCCATTGTAGGTCCTTGTAAATGGGAGCACATTTGCCACACAAGTGTTGACTTTATATCAAGCAATTTTAACAATAATGTTTTCCTAGATAAACAAGATAACTCTACAATGTATTTAAAGCTCACAGATTTTAACTTTTTAGTTCTGTTTGTTAAAATCCCTAGCCTATGATGGACAGGAATAAAGCTGATGAACTGCCCAAACTCCAAGTTGGTTTCATCGACTTTGTGTGCACATTTGTCTACAAGGTATGTCCATCAAAAGATTTTTGAGTCAGTATAATTTCTTTTGTAACCTCTTAGAGGGTTTGCATCTGAGCATGTTAAGAATAATGCAAACACGAGGAAATCTGCAGATGCTGGAAATTCAAGCAACACACACAAAATGCTGGTGGAACGCAGCAGGCCAGACAGCATCCACAGGAAGAAGCACAGTCGACATTTCCTGTCTGGCCTGCTGCGTTCCACCAGCATTTTGTGTGTGTTGGATGTTAAGAATAATTCTCATTACTTTAATGGTTTCCTGCAAATATAGCTGCAGAAAAACTGACCACAAAATTATCACCAGATTTATTTTTGTTAGCAAAATGCAAAAGCAGCTTGTGTCATCCACAGAAATGCAGGCATAACTGGAGAATTGAAGCCTATTCCAAGATTAGAGGGTTAACAGTTAATTAGTCTTGAACACAAGATGTTGGAAATCCAGAGCAACATATACAAAATGCTGGAGGAACTCAGCAGGTCAGGCAGAATCTATGCAAATAAACCAACAGTTGACATTTCAGGCAGAGACCCTTCATCAGGAATATCAGAATGGGAATGGAGATAAGAATTAAAATGGTTGGCCGCTGGAAAATCCTGCTTTTTGTGAGTGGAAGTGCTCAACAAAGCAGTTCCCAAAATACGTCAGGTCTCAATAATGCAGAGTAGGCCGCATTGGGAGCACTAAATACAGTAGATGAATGGAGTTGAGGGAGGGTTTGAACAAATAGGTGTACCACTTTGGCTGCTTGCCAAGGACAGTGCCAGGAGGGAGATTAGTGGGGAGGGACAAATGGACAAAGGAATCACAGAGGCAGTGGTCTCTGTGGCAGTTCTCAGCCACTTCCTCTTACTTACTTCTTGAAAAGGACCCCATTTGGGATCATCAGGCCATTGACTCCCCCACCATCACCAAACTCATCAACTCTGGAGATCTTCATTCCACTGCCACCAACCTTATAGTTACCTTGTCCCACACATTGTTGTTTCTATCTCCTACCCAAAATCCACAAACCTGTCTGTCCATTTGGCCCATTGATTTCACTAGCTCCTGCACCACTGAACTTGCGTCCAAATGCCTCCATTATATCCCTTTTGTTTCAGTCTCTCCAACTACACGCATGACACTTCACATGCTCTTGATCTCAACAACATATAATTCCCTGGACCTGATCGCCTCATTTTCACTATGAATGTCCAGTCCCAATTTACTTCTTTTCCCCATCTTGAACGCCGTAAAGCTCTGGGCTCCTTCTCAACATTCCCGACTAATTTCCCTTCACCACCACCCCTCTCTATCCAGTAGAACTGGTTCTCACATGCAGTACTAGCACCCACCTAGGCCCCAGCTATGCCTGCCTTTTTGCAGGCTAGATGAAAAAGTCTATGTTTCAAGCTTTCCCTAGTAATACTCTTTCTGCATTTTATTAATTACTGCATTGGTGCAGCTTCAAGCACCCATTCTAGGCTAATCGATCTTATCATCCTTGTCTTCAACTTCCACCTTGTCCTTAAATTCACTTGGTCTATTTCCAACACCTATCTCCCCTTTCCTGATCTCTCTGTTGCCATCTCTGGAGACAAAATGTCTACCAATATCTTTTATAAAACTACCGATTTCCATGGCTATCTTGACTAAACTTCTTCCCACCTGTCTGAAGTAAAAATGGCATTCACTTTTCTCAGTTTCTTAGTCTTCACCATATTTGTTTCCAATATGAGGCTTTCCTTTCCAGGACATCAGTGATGTCCTCCTTCAAAGAACAAGGTTTCCCTTCCTCCAACATAGATGCTACCCTCATCCGCATCTCCTCATTTCCCGGACAACCATGCTTGTCCCATCTTCTCATTGCCTTAACAGGAATAGAGTTCCTCTTGTCTTCACCTACCATCCCATGAGCCTCCACATACCTGTCTGTCCATTTGGCCCATTGATTTCACTAGCCCCTGCACCACTGAGCTCCACATTATTCTCCACAACTTCTGCCATCTTCAATGGAATCCTACTACCAAACACATCTTTACCTCTGCCTCCCCACTCTCTGCTTTCCACAATGGTCAATTCCTCTGTGATTCCCTTGTCCATTCATCCCGCCCCACTAATCTCCCACCTGGCACTTATCCCTGTCAGTGGCAGAAGTACTACACCTGTCCATTCACTTCTCCCTCACCTACATTCAGGGCCTCAAGCCGTCCTTCCAGGTGAGCCTGTCCTTCCTGTGAATCTGTTGGGTCATATATTGTATTCAGTGCTCCCAATGCAGCTTCCTCTACATTGGTGAGACCTGACATAGATTGGGGAACTGCTTTTTCGAACACCTCTGCTCATCTACAAAAAGCAGGATTTCCCGGTGGCCGGACATTTTCCTATCCCCATTCCTATTCTGAAATATCAGTGCATGGCCTCCTCGTTTGCCAGGATAGGCCATTCTCAGATTGGAGGAACACTTCATAATCCATCTAGGTAGCCTTCAACCTGATGGCATGAACATTGATTCCTCCAGCTTCTGATAACTTTTTCCCCTTCCCTCTTCTTCAATTCCCCACTTGAGCCTCTTACCTCTTCTCCTCACCTGTCAATCACCTCCCCCTGGTGCCCCTTCCTCCCATGGTCTACTCTATTCTCCTATCAGATTCCTTGTTCTCTGGCCCTTTACATTTTCCACCTATCACCTCCCAGCTTCTTATCTCTCCTCCCCACCCACGTGGCTTCAAATATCACCTTCTAGCTTGTCCTCCCTCTGCCCCACCCCTTTTTCTGGCATCTTCCCCCTCCTTTCCAGTACTGATAAAGGATCTTGGCCCTATATGTTGACGTCTATTGATTTCCATAGATGCTACCTGACCTGCTGAGATCCTCCAGCATTTTGTGTGTGTTGCAGATACTGTTGCTGGTAAGACAGGGACACCTATCTTCTGTTAGACAGATCAGGTCAATTCAGTGTCTCCCTCAAGTGCAGAGTGAACCATGTCAGAACATCTCCTGCAGGTTGCACCCAGACCTTCTGTAAATGGAAAATGAGGGAAATACATGTGTATAATTATTGCACATTATATCTGTGAGGTAGCCATTATTTCATCTGCAGTCTAAAAGAATTCCACCAGTTTGCCATCGCCACAATGTCATTGCTAATCCAGACAATAATTTGTATCATTACAAAATAAAATGGGATTTATTTGCTTTCAAAACAAAGGAAGCTATCAGCTTTACTCCTAAAATCTAATAGAGTAAGCACAGTAATTTTTTTAGAATTATGGTCACTGGATTAACTTTGGAAGTGCATATGGGGAGATCTTATGCCGATATTTCAGGTTCTGAAAATAATGAGACTTGATAAACTTGAGGCTCAAATTTAGGTTTGTTGCTGCCCAAGTACCAGCCCTAATTGGTAGTTGCATTTGATTTCTTTCAGGAATTCTCTCGCTTTCATGAGGCTATCACACCAATGCTCAACGGTCTGCTCAACAACAGAAAAGAATGGAAAATACTTGCTGAAGAACATGAGATGAAAGTTAAAGCTTTGGAGGAAGCAAGACAAAAGAAAGCAGAAGAGTTAGAAGCAAAGAAAGGTTAGAAAAATTTTTATTTTTTTCTTCTGAAAAATCAGAGACTGGTAATCACTTCAAGAGCTTAACATTTTTTCTTAGGATGAGGTTTACTGGGGAATCTGTGTGATTCATTGTTCTTGACCTTCTCTAGTATTCAAACCAAGTCCAGGGTAACCAGAACAAAGTTAGTTAGTTAGTTCTCTCTCTCTCTCTCTCTCTCTCTCTCTCTATATATATATATATATATATATATATATATATATATAAAAATATATATACGCACATACACACACACATTACTAAATGAAAGTACTCAAGGTTTCTGCTCATTTGCTTTCCATAAAGTGACAATAATTGGATGATTATATTTGATACGCAATATATTTCAATAATGTAATGATACCAACAGCAGGTTTCTTGACTGAGGTCTAGAGTAATTAAAATTCAGATCCACTCTGAAGTGAATTTCTTTTAATGTGAAATTTAATTAAAATGGTACTGCCAAAAGTGGCCTTCTTGTTAATTTTACCCCTGCTTCTTTGAGATGAGTCTCAGTTCTCTTCTCTTGACCTAGTCTTAAAATATTTTCCTTTTCAGTGTACATGCAATCCAGTTACGAAAGTTAATACCTAATAGTGAGATCTTTCCTTGTCTATCAATGCTGAATCCAAATCTCTTTTAGTTCAGAGAACTGTCCAACATGGTTTCCTGCAGTTCTAGAACCTATAATCCACTGACAGTATGTTTTTTAAGCCAGCAGGTCCAGAAGTTCAAAATATCCACCAACTCAGTGCCATGAATGTAATGGTCTTCTATTTCTTCCTTCCCTTGAGGAAGGAAATGGCCCATTTACAGAGCAGTGACTACCTCTAAGTGATTATCGTCTTTATTTGAAAATGTTGGTGAATATACTTTGGCTTCAATGGACAATGCACAGCTGGTACCAAATACCTGGAGTCCCCAACCACAGTTCCCACATGGTTAAATTTAGCCACTATGAATGCTGGAAACTGAACCCACAGTTCAAAGCAGAGGTCCACTACACATCCCTGACGAATTTTGATAAGAAGCAAATCCGTCACTCATCAGAGCAGTTTTTACAAACTGTTCGGAACTGTTCACCTGTTCAACTGCAGTCTGCATTCTGCAGTTACACTCTGTTTAAAAAAAAAAGACAACACTGGAATAGTAATTTAAAATATTGATTAAATTGACAGTAAGACATCTTGAAATGACAAAATAAATAATCTATTAAAATGCAGCTTTCTATAATCAATAACTTCTCAATACAGAACATAAAGAAAATCTTAAAAAAAGAGAGTAATGAGCATATAGGAGACCAGGATATAGGAGCTAAGGAACAGAGACTCTGAAGGCATGGTGACATAGAGAGCACTGGGACAAAATAACCACCTATAAGAGAAACTCTGCAGATGCTGGAAATCCAAGCAATACACACAAAATGCTGGAGGAACTCAGCAGGCCAGGCAGCATCTATGGAAAAAACTAAAGTCGATGTTTCAGCCCGAAACATCGCGTGTACTTTTTTTTCCAAAATAAACTAACTTGTTTAGTTCCTTAAAGCAGAAAATAAAAGTTTTTCAAACATATTGCATTCCCTCATTCATTTTCTCCTTTCTCTATCATTTCCCCTTTCAGCTGCTGCTGCTGCTGCTACTGCAGCAGAGAAGGCTCAATCCAAAACTTGTTGTGTGTTGTAACCCTTATGGTTCCTTGGCTGCCTCACCCTCTGATATTCACAATGACAAGAAACTGCACAAACAGTACAGCAGGAAATCAAGAGAATGCTGTCTTTTCATCTATTGAATCATGCTTGGAACCTAGAAGTGTGTCAAGGAATGACCACGTAAGATAAGACCATCCTGTGTTAAAGGGATTCATTACAATGGTTATTCTCTTATGTGTGGCGCTTTTGTTCTTATGTACATATTAATAAATTTTGAAACCAGTAAATGTTGGAGATCTCCCAAGTTCATGATGATGGTACATGCGGGTACAGAAATCGGCTATCAGCTGTGTTCTAAACAATATTCTGTTTCTTTGATGGCAGTGAGAATTAATATTGAGTAGGAAGTCAATGTGATACTGCCCTATTTGCTCTGCCATCCAGAGTAAGTGCTGCCTCCAGGAAGAGTTCCTTCCAATCACATCATTTTTAAACAAGTTACTTAACGTTAATGTTCGTGAGTAAAACATGTGGGTTTTAAACAGCTGAACCCGCTTTTTGCAGCATGTAATCAAAATTATGTCATTACTTTTGAGAGGACATTATGCAAATACTAATCTATAAGGCTGGATATAACAGTGTTGGTTCATACATTGTAATAACAATGCAATCTGATCAACTTGATTACAATATTGTTTTGTTACTCCTTTCCTCCTTTGGGTACTCGGTACTTTAAAGCAAGCAGTTTCTAATTATTCAGGACGCAACTTGAAATCTTTGACCTAACTGAAAATTTAGAAGACATATTGAATTTTAACCACTGTAAGCACTTTGGGCCTCTTTACCCATATAATTTTATTTTTATTTTCAATTTTTTCCCTTGCAATAAATTGCAAATGTTACTTTTCCATTGTTTAATTTAGATTTTTTTTCTGAATTTCTATCGGAAAGAAAAATAACGTTAATTTTAAATGGAAATTGACCTGTTCAAACTCTTTAGATTTTGCAAATTATTTATATATTTAAATATATAAAGGTTGTTTTAAATTCCACAGAACACTTAAATGCTGGAATAGGCTGGAATAGGCAAAGTTATAATTAGCTGGATCAGGTATAGACCTATGAGATTATGAGATTATGCATTAGGGCAGTGCTTCCATTCTGATATATTACTATATTTTTACATAACTATGCATTGTAAAAATGTCCATATATTTTTAATGCAGAATACTTAATTCCTAATTACAGAAGCTTCAGAGATATAAAGTTACTATGAATTTGTATTGTGTAATCACTCTTCAGAGCTAGTTAGAATAAGCTGTTTCTCTAATACTAAAGTTTAACAGAAACCTTCAATTGTTGCATAATTTATGGACAACCAAGATATTGCATATATATTTTCACATCAGCATACTTAGGACTCATCTTCTTTTAACCATAACAAAGCATACATCAGATCTCATGCAATAATGTTCCATTTAGTTGCTCAATGATTCTATGAAATGAAGACCACAAGGTAAATACTCCTCAAAGTGTTATTTATAAGGGATGAAGAAAATACTTGGTACTTCAACTGCCTGAGTACATTTAATTAATTGTGTATTGAATACATTGTATATTTAACCATTTGTGACATTTGTTTTGTGTTGTACATTTGCAATGATGTTTTCATTTATAAATGATACAAACTAGATTTAATTAAGATTATCTTACAGAATACTTTAAAATCTGTCAATGCTTAGACATGCTTCCATCAACTGCAATTGGCTGTTAAATGGAACTCTGTTGTATATTTATTATAAATAGCTCATTATAAGCAAGAGTTTTGAAAGTGGACATGTTTTGATGAAAATTCACAGAAAAGCAGTAGTGGAGGATTGAGTGTAATAATGGTGATAAATAATCAGTTCATAACATTCATGTACAGCCTAATACCATGTCCTTAGATTATGTCACCCACTGAAAGTATACAGATGACAAAGCAAAACAGAGAGAACTATTTCTCAGAATGAAGAACTGTGGCATCAGGCAGACAATCTTAAGTTTATGGTACTCTGCCCAACATCGTCTTAAATTCCATAGAAAAAAAAGGCACAGGAAGCTAGTGAATTTCCCTAAATGGAGAATAAACTGTATTCTTAAAACTGTAAAACTGCAATGTTCAAAAGCCAATCTGGTATTGATACTACTTATACACAGGAATTATCACATTTTGCTTCACAAAGATCAATAGCTGAACAAGCAGCATAACTTTCAACTTACTAAAATTAATAACAAACTTTATGACAAACAATGGTTAATTGCATACAAAAACAAAATTCCAATGATAGAATGTTTGTGTATTTGAGAAAAGAACACGAAGCTGACTTGGGAGGAATACATTCTTGTTTGAACTTAGGAAACTATTTGTGAGCAAAAATCTGTGTGTTTCTTAAATATCATATTATTCTTCATGTTAGTTTGTCATTACAAACATTGACAATACATAAATTGCAAACATTTTACGTGTTTATCCCTGACACATTTAAAAAAAGAAACCTTGTTAATAATATTTAACAGCACTCTGCATGAGGTATTACAGCAGTTAATTCCACACTTACAAGGATTACTGACTCCATTGTATAATAATACACACCAATGTGTGCAGATCAGTAATTCATTGGTTGATAAATCTTCTTATCCAATAGAAATACTCAGCAGTTTCCTAAATCACCTATCATTTCATTAATGCATTTCAAGGTCAATTTAGATTTCATTTTTATGTATTTAGCTATTGAATATTATTTCTATATATTCATAATTCTTATTCATTTACTGCATTATGGATGCAGTTTAGCTGTACATAAATAAAGTGCATGAATCAAAACTTTATATATAACACAGTGAAAGCAGTTTGATCCGGTTCCACTCCTGTCTTTCCAGCATTAGTTTCTTCTGGCCTCCAAATGCTCTCAGATTAAAACATACACACTACACATTAATCTTCATGGTTTGAAAAGGCCACTATCACTTGGCAACACTTTATTTATTATGTACTATAGATATAATAGGAAGGTCATGTTATAAAATGCAGTATGCTAAAATATGTTTTACATTTGCATGGGTAAATGTATCTAAGAACAATTACTCATCAGCTTTAAGCACTGCTTGACCTAATTCAAGGGTTCAGCTATGTATACATGAGATTACAGAACTTTCTCTTTATCTGTTTTGAAGGAAGGTCTAACTAATAACAAAGTAAAGGTTTGTCATTGCAGTTCACGCCCCCTCCACTGGAAATAAATCTTAAATCTAGGTAGCAATTGTGGTTTTCCACATCACAAAGCAATTACACTTCAAAAACCATGAACCAATTTGGGACAAACTGAGATGGTGAATATCAGTGTTGAGAAGATATTTTAAAGCCAGAAAATAAAGTGGTCATCATAAATTGAATATTGCTCTCCCCATTAACAATATTTACATTTTAAATGCACATAACTAAGTACAGTTTGCTACCGACCTATATTTGCAGGCAAAAAAATACCCCTCCTATTAAGGCCCAGTTCAAATGAATATCAGTTGTTCGTTACAATTTAATGTCCATTATCACAGCCCTCTAATTCTGAGGGACAGTAACTCCAAGCCTGCAGAGGACATCAGTGCCAAACCCTTAGGATCATATAAAACCATCTTCCCCTGCTCAGTCAGCACACACAAAATGCTGGGGGAATTCAGCAGGCCAAGCAGCATCTAAAGAAACAAGTAAATAGTCGATGTTTCAGGCTGATACCCTACATTGGGACTCATGAAGGGGCAACTGTTTACTCTTTTCCATAGATGCTGCCTGGCCTGCTGAGTTCCTCCAGCACTTTGTGTCTGTTGCTTGGACTTCCAGCATCTGCAGATACTCTCATCTTCCCCTGCTCAGTGCTTGCTCTTGAATAAGAAGGGTGTCTTTTGAAATACTCCCTATTGAGATATAGGTTTACACTTCACTGTGCTTCTCAGGGAAAATGTTAAATTAAGGCTCTCTGGTGGAGTTAAAAGTCCTGTTCAGAAATCTACTCTGTTGTCCTTGCTAGTATTATTTCTCAACTAAAGCAAAACAATATAAAACAGTACAAGTTCTTCAGTGTTGTAACACACATCAAAGTTGCTGGTGAATGCAGCAGGCCGGGCAGCATCTCTAGGAAGAGGTACAGTCGACATTTCAGGCTGAGACCCTTCGTCAGGACTAACTGAAGGAAGAGATAGTAAGAGATTTGAAAGTGGGAGGGGGAGATCCAAAATGATAGGAGAAGACAGGAGGGGGAGGGATGGAGCCAAGAGCTGGACAGGTGATTGGCAAAAGGGGATATGAGAGGATCATGGGACAGGAGGCCTAGGGTGAAAGACAGGGCGGGGGGTGGACCCAGAGGATAGTCAGGGGGTATAATGAGAGGAACAGAGGGAGAAAAAGGAGAATGAGAGAAAGAATACACACATTCTTTGTCTCACTCTCCTTTTTCTCCCTCTGTCCCTCTCACTATACCCCTTGACCATCCTCTGGGTCTCCCCCCCGCCACTTGTCTTTCTCCCTGGGCCTCCCGTCCCATGATCCTCTCATATCCCTTTTGCCAATCACCTGTCCAGCTCTTGGCTCCATCCCTCCCCCTCCTGTCTTCTCCTATCATTTTGGATCTCCCCCTCTCCCTCCCACTTTCAAATCTCTTACTAACTCTTCCTTCAGTTAGTCCTGACGAAGGGTCTCGGCCTGAAATGTCGACTGTACCTCTTCCTAGAGATGCTGCCCAGCCTGCTGCGTTCACCAGCAACTTTGATGTGTGTTGCTTGAATTTCCAGCATCTGCAGAATTCCTGTTGTTTGCATCTTCAGTGTTGTGCTGACTTTTTAGCCTACTTCAAGTTCAAGCTAACCCTTCCCTCCAACATAGCCCTCCATTTTTCTTTCATACATGTGTCTATCTAAGTTTCTTAAATGTTCCTAATGTATTTGCCTCTACTACCACCCTGGCAGCATGTTCCATATACCTACTACTCTAAAAGAAAATCTAGCTGTAACATCTCCCCTATACTTCCAAACACCTTAAAATTATGCCCCTTCATATTAGCCATTTCCACTCTGGGAAAAAGTCGTCGGCTGTCCATTTCATCCATGCCTCTTATCATCTTGTAGACATCTATCAAGTCACCTTTCATCCTTCTTCATTCTAAAGAAAAAAACCCTAGCTTGTTCAACCTATCCTCATAATAAATGTTCTCCAATCCAAGCAGCATCCTGATAAATCTCCTTTTCACCCTCTCTGAAGCTTCTGGATCCTTCCCATCATGAGGTGACCAGAACTGAACACAATACTCCAAATGTGGTCTAACCAGTTTTATACAACTGCAACATTACCTCATGGTTCTTGAACTCAATCCCCTGACTAATGAAGCCCAACACACCATATACCTTCTTAACTATCCTATCAACTTGCAGGGCAACTTTGAGGGAACTATATCTCAAGATCACTGTTTCTCCACACTGCTAAATATCCTGTCATTATCCCTGTACTCAAATTCAACCTTTCAAAATGTATCACTTCACCCTTTTCTGGATTGAACTTCATCTGCCACTTTTCAGCCTAAATCTGCATCCTATCAATGTCCTGCAGTAACCTAAGGCAATCTTCTACACTACACACAACCACCTTCTTAAACAGTAGATTATTTTCATCATTTAAGAGGGCATTTAAATTGCTTTTTTTTTTGAGCATCGCCACAGTATGTAGAAAGCATTTAAAAAATGAAAACTAAAGCGCTACAGATACCAGAAATCTGAAATAAGAACAAACATGCTGGAAATCCTAGGTCAGACAAATAAGTTTTATGTTGCACCTGTATATACATGTTCTTGTGCATGACAATATAACAATAAATCCTATGTTAAATAAACTGTGCAAGAGTTAATGTTTCAGAAACACTTTGTTTCTTCTTGCACAGATAGTACCTGAACTGCTGAGTCTTTCCAAAATGTGCAAAATGTTCTTTACTGGCTGCAAAAGACTTGCACTATTCTGTTGTGAATGGTACTACATAATTACAGGCCTCGTTTTGCTTTGTTTTATGTGTTATATATATTTCCTAATTGTGGATCAATCTTCTGTTATTGAAGGGTCATTGGATCACGAGAACCAGATGAAAAGAGTCTTACTTTAGCACCACCTTCAGGTCAGCTTGGTTAGTCAAGCAGGTAGAATTCACAATATCTAAACAGCACACCATGCAGTTAGCTCATTCACAAAACCTGCAGCACTCTTGATATGTCATCTATGACCAGCTTCATCAGGATTAGACATCAAGCAGCAACAGTAAATAAAGAGCTGTCAACTTCCATGTGTGACAGGCTAGGAGAAATATGCAATAATCATGATAAACCCTGTACAGCACTCCCTTAGTACTGCATTATTGTAATTGTTATGTGCTGGACAAAACATTGAACTTCACTGCTTTGTAAGAGTGTAGTTAACCTCAGCAAACAGGCAAATATTTATTTCTCAAAGAACATTACAAAAACATGCCACATCAGTTTTCAAATTTCCTATGGTGACTCTTCTTGGCCTCAGTCAGTTGACCATGGATATCATGTCCTGGCTGTCTAGATATGCAAGCCTGGGCAGTACGATATGGAAAGCAAGCTTTTGCCCATGTAGCAAGTTCGCCCTCTCCATGCATCTGATGAACCCAAAGGAATGGCAGAGACCAATAAAGTTTGCAACTAGCAGCATCGTCAGTTAGCATTGAACTCAATTTAGGGCTGCCTTAAGGCCTCCAGCTCCAGATCTTTCCCTCGGGATTTACTCCCGAAGCCTTCCCCGTGAGTGGGTATAGCCACAAGGCAGCAGAGGTTTGAGACCAGTGTCTTCCTTCTCCTAGATGAGCTACCAACCACAGCTGACTAGCCTCATCTGCCTGTAGCAATTGGCTTTAAGGCACCAGTAACCTGCCTTTGTTTCTTCTCCTGTCAGTAGAAACGGTTCTGCCAGGCTTAGTAGCTAGGCCGCATGCCAAGGCCAGGAGCTGGACCTGTGTGTCAGAGGCTATTTGAGGCACACAACATTAGCAGCATTTAGTAGGTAGTGGGAGCTTGTCTAAAGTATTTAGTTATATGATGCGCTTTGAGACGAACTGGTTGCAGTATAACTCACCTTAAACTCATTCACACATACATTTCCCAATATTACTTGGAACTTAATCAGGATTCACTTTAAACAATATTGAAGCTGATATTCACAATACAATGACCTTTGCGAGATGTTGCATAACGTACATCACACTGAAGTATCCTTGAAAACTTTGTTGCATAACCTGAACAAAATACCGGGTAGATCCAGGCACTAGAGCTTTTGCTTCAGCATCCGAGATGTTTACTACACAAAATCCCCTGTCATTATACTTGTTAATTTTGCATTATTGTTAATTATAGCCTTTAAAAGAAAGGTCATAAAATAGTTCGTCGTCATCATCTGAACCCTTAGGGCCTCGGTGGCACCTGAGGCCTCCATAAAAGAGTTAACATCCTTAAATCTTCTAGCTTCAGAATACAGTTCATGCAGAAATTGAGGGTAATGCATAACTCAAAATTATTTTGAATGTTCTTAATAATGGGGAGAGAATTAGCAAATAGAAGTTAGAGAACCAAACAACATTTGAGTTGTAAGACAAAGGGGTTAAAGTGGGTCAGAGCAAGGGTATAAATAGTTATACATTGAGGGAATTAAAACAGAGAATGATGTGAGGAATGATCATAGAAAGGCAGCGACAAACAATACTCCAGCAGCGGAAGTGGTCTTAACGCTAAATACAAGAGATTCTGCAAATTCAAGAAATCCAGAGTAATACCACAAAATGCTGGAGGAACTCAGCAGGTCGCCAAGGTCTGGCAGCATCTATAGAGGAATAAACAGTTGACGTTTTGGGTCAAAACTCCATCCAGCATTTTGTGGGTGGTCTTAATGGTGGAGGTAATACTATGGATTCCAGTTAATCGAGCCATCGGTTAATAAGAGCAGCCGCTTATTTGGGACAACTCTTAATAGAACAAAAACTAATCAACAAAATAACCAGGATCCCCTTCATTTACTTGGGATACTATGCCACTTAATTGGGACAGGGTACCGTTGCTGAACATTTTCTAATTAGTGTCAGTCGCATGCAATTGTGCAGTCGTTAGACACTACACCATGCTTAGAGAGAACAGTTTTTTTTAAAATGGCGTCAGTTGCATGTGCTTGTGTTAAAGACACTGGTTTTCGTCACTGACAGTGGGTGACAGATAAGCAGCAAGACAATTCAGAACTGTTGCTCACTGCAATTGCAAGCAGTCTGACCCGGGGACAAAGTCAGCTCCAGCAGACTCTGCAGATGAGATCCACAGTGAAATCCAACCTCCAGGAAGGTGGTTATGCGGGATGGAGACCAAAGGGCATAACAAGGCACAGAAGTCACTGTCATCCAATGTAACCAGGAAATACTCCAGCTGTGACGTCTTCTCGTACCAATGTACCTGAACCTCTGAGTTCGAGAGTGGAACTGCCTCAGTGCAATGGCTTTCCACTTTAAAAACTCTCCCTGTCATCATTGGTGACAAACAACCACCAGTTGTATTGGTAGTGCCCAAATGTGTTCTGTATTTCAGTTAAATACATAATTTGTTACTTAGTTAAACAGAAGTTTTTCTTTTTTTTTTTTAAGTACAGTACCTTTTTAACTATTTCCATGAAACTTTGGTTCATTGGGGCAGCTGCTTAATTGGACCAAAATGTACTGGTCCCAATTAAGTGGAATCCATTGTATTTTAATTCAGCACTGAAATTGCACATAATCTCAAACTTCCCAAGTAAAAGCACACCTATCACTGGGGAAACAAGTATTAGATTGCAGTACCTGCTAGCTCAAAAATTATGTGATGCGAAAGGAGATGTGTGGCACTGAGGCTGGTTATGAAACGAGGAAGATATAGAACAGATGGGTTACAGTACCCATAGTTTTTAAAAAAAGCAATATAGTTTTAGGACTATATAGGTTTCCATGTATAGAAACAAGTAAAACCAAAGTAAATTATTTTATTTTTTTCCTCAGAAGCTTTGCTTCAACAGCATATATTGGTCAATATTCAAGAGTTCAGGGGATCGGAACAACACTGTCAAAAAAAAAATTAGACTCTTACACAATTTATACAGACACAACAAATTATACGTGAACTGTTAACGTTTTTAAAATTCAAAAGCACACATTTAGCAATTCCCTCTAAATCACATGTTCCACAATTTGAAAGCAATAAACTTAAAAGACTACATAACGTTCAAAAGAATTTATTCTCTCACATTGGGATAGTGGAAAAATGCACCAGAAAGTTGTCTTGAATAGATACTCTTGATTAGTCCATACTAGGAAAACAGAAGATCACTTGACATATTCTTCATTCTTTCAATGGGTTCAATCATTTCAAAATAGTGTCTTCATTTGCTGAAATGGGAAGTAAATTTCCTATTATATGCACAGACAATATCTATTTTTCCAATTTTGTTCTGAACATTTGGGTTACATGTTACCTTCAAGGACAAATCATGGTGTCACTCTCAGCATAACCTCTCTGGACTGAAGCAAGATAAGGATCCCCAACTCTCCCTCTCATGCCTGACTCTCTAAATTCAGCTAATAGCCTCAAAATCTGAAAAGAAATCCTATATTGCCATTTGTATTTGACTTAACCTTTATCTATGCTAACACTATTTCTCCTACACAACTTGGAGTCTATTTTATGCAAAATCCTGTTATGTAAGACCTTATCAAATGCCTATTGTACATTTAGATTTATGACATTCATTGTTTCTCCCATTAGTCACAACTGTGCTAGCTGTTATGGAAATACACTTTACTCATAGGAACAAAATGGAAACTATATTGTACCAGAGTGCTTTGCTAATAGTGTTCATGCAACATTATGCCAAAGAAACGAGAGTCTTTGACAAGTGCAGACCAACAGATGCATTACTAGAAGAATGTCAAGTACACTGATTAAGGAGGGGGACAGAATGCACCCTTTCCCTGAACTGAGGTGTAGGTAGTTGCACTTGCGTATAAAGGAGCAACTATGCTGCCTGTTTTTCTTTTTAAGGCTATCACCAGCGCTTGTGTGGCGATGGTCTCCCCTTGCTGCAAGTAAAATAATTGCACTTACAATTGATACACTCTAAGTTATTTGTTGTTTGTTATGGGATGTAGTGAAAAGGTGCTTGACAATATCCTCAATGTTCATAAAACAAAAAAAAAATTCCCTTTCATGTTATCCTTGTGTTCTTTTGCCACTACTTTTAATAGATTCCACAATTTTCCTGACAACTAATATCATGCTATCAAGTTTGATGCTCTACATTTTCTTCTTTTTTTTTTTAGCAACAGTATATAGTTACTACCTTCTAAATCACTGAAACTATTCTAAATCAAAGTAATTTGGAAATCAGCAGCATCTTACTGTCAGACAGATCTTACTGTCCAATCATTTTAGAATTCAAGGCTGTGGTCCACTTACTCTAAAGATTGAATCCTTAATTTTTCCAGTGCTATTTAGACCAGTTGCAGATATATTCAGAGAAATGGCAGATTGAGTTTGACCCAGATAAATGTGAGATGATGCACTTCAATGGGGCAAACACAAGGAGGCAGTACACTGGTATGGACAAGATCCCCAGCGCAGCTGAGCAGAGAGATCTTGGGATCCTTGAAAATGGCTTCACAGGCCAATAAGAGGATTAAGGCAGCTTATGGAATGCTTGCTTTTATTAGTCAAGGCATTGAGTTCAAAAGTCAAGTAGTTATGTTGCAACTTTATAAAACTCTGGTTAGGTCACATCTGGAGTATTGCAAACAGTTCTTTGGGTACAATTTCTGCACTTTGGTAGGTATACAGTAATTGCGTACATCTATAGCAATATATTTCCTTGAGTATCAACTTGAATATCAAGGATTGATCTGAATATAGGTTGCAAGTTTCAGATATGAAGCAATTGAGGTGTTTAAAATCAAAAAAAGCAACTTTGATAGGTCCATGGAAATAGTTTTGTTTGGTACCCAAATACAGAACATAGCTTTAAAAATGAGAGTTGAAATATAAATGACTTTACAGTTGTGTACTGGAAATAACAGTATAAGCAAGAAGCATTTTTCCATAGAGAATATTAGAAATTTTGAAGTTATTGCCACTATACCCTGTGGGTCAACTGAAATTATTTAAGATTAAGATTGATGGACTTTTGTTAGGTAATACGATGCATGGCTATTGCACAACTCAGAATGGAAAACTTTGATACATTTGTGTTTCAAAATCTCTAGCATAAATTATACAAGTTCCTAGACACATACAACTCTTCCTTTCAAACTTATACAAGAAACCGGTGAATGAGTAGGGCACTTGGCTGCTTAAGCTATCTTTATGACTCAAGATCCTGGCTGATCTAGTACCTCAATTACATTTTCCTGCGTACACCCATATCCCTTGAATCCCTGATCTGTTTTGAATTAACTAACTGATGAGGTTCCATTGCTCTTTGGAGCACAGAATTCAAAAATTTGCGACAAAAATTCAAAAATTTAAAATTTCTCATCTCAGACCTAGAAGACCTTCTCCAGGTGAAACATTCTCCCTGCATCTAGCTTGCAATGCACTGCAAGATTTTGAGTTTCAATGAAACCTTATCTACTGAAATACCACTGCAATGAATTAACTGGACTTTTTAAAATACCTTCTGCTAGTTGTTTTGCAATACGTTCAAGTTCTTCTCTCTTCTTTTTTTCTTCTGCCTCTATTCTTCTCTCCTCTTCTGCAATAGGCTTCAAATAATCTTCAACATAAAATAAGCAGTTAAACATATTAAACATCAGACATAATTTTATAATAATCTTTGTATTTTAATGTTTTAGTTCTTAAACATGGAATTTCAGTTGTTCCTCCAAATGCAGTTATTGCCTTGTCTACACTGAGACTAGTCTTGGGCCATCATCTCAGGAATGATCAAAAGTGCAGAGTAATTTGTTCCAACTCTGATAATCTGTTTACCAACAATCCTGATGGACCAGTATCTGAGTCACCAAGTAATGTTT
Source organism: Mobula birostris (assembly GCF_030028105.1). Classification (NCBI taxonomy): domain Eukaryota; kingdom Metazoa; phylum Chordata; class Chondrichthyes; order Myliobatiformes; family Myliobatidae; genus Mobula; species Mobula birostris. The sequence continues at coordinate 158,887,058 of NC_092373.1, forward strand.
GCACACAGTCTTTCCACTCGAATGGGCAGACTTGTGTAATTCATTTCAAGCCAAATACAGTGAAACCCTCAAACTGCTGTTTAATGATTTGGAAACCCCAATGGTTCAACATTAGGTCATTAGGTAATGTTTGCTGTGCTGCCTTCTGACTCGTCATGGCCAGCTCCCCTGGGGTCCTTACGCTGACCTGTGTCACTGGAAAATCTTATACTGTTACATCTTTTAAAAAAGTCAATTTCAAAGAGTGTTCAGGTATCGGTAAAAATAACATTCAATTGTGTGAAAAATCTACGATTATGGCACGACGTCCTGAATATGACAGATTATTGCAGTTTTACATGCTGGATAAAAAAGTCCAAGTTCTTACCATATCGCTTTTTGCCATAAAAGATACCAACCAGCAATGCTGAGTATCTAGCCATCTGCAACAGAAACAGTACAAGTTAGTAACATTATCATCCTGAAAGGTCTCAGCCTAAAACATCAACTGTTTACTCATTTCCATAGATGCTGCCTGACCTGGAGAGCATGTGAAAGAGTGTGTGTGTTACATTGCTTTGAATTTCCAGTATTTACAGACCTTCTTGCATTTAACATTACCATTCGTACAGATGACCACAAAGAGTGATGCCACCTCACCACAGTTAGACCTATTGCTTCACCACACAGCTGAAAGGGTTTTGATTGAAAACTTTCTGGAAGTACAATTAGGTAGCAAGAGTGAATGTATCCTTAATTGAAGACTTAAACTAAGAAGGCAAATTGGCGGACTTAATCAATGAGATTAATTAAATTAGCAGTTAAAAGGCTCAGAAGATGCCTCTGCTTCCAACATATCATTCTCCATAACTTCCACCATCTTGAATGGGATTCTACCCCCTTGCTTTCCACAGAGATAGCTCCCTCTGTGATTCCCTTGTCCATTCATCCCTCCCAGCACCTACCCCTGCATCCACACCCTCTCCCACCCCCATTCAAGGCCCCAAACAGTACTTCCAGGTGAGGCAAAACTTCACCTGCAAATCTGTTTGGGTCATCTATTGTATCTGGTGCTCCTGATGCAGCCTCTACGTTGGTGAGACTCAAAGAACATTGAGGAACCGTTTTGTCCAACACCTCCGCCAACCAGTGGCCAACCATTTTAATTCCATTCCCATTTCCGCACTTATAGACCCGTCAGTTCAGATTGGCAACATCTCCTCCACAATCTCCATAAGCACAGGTGTACCACAGGGGTGTGTACATAGCTCCCTGCTCTACTCAGTTTACACCTATGACTGTGTGGCTAAGCACAGCTCCAATGCCATATTCAAGTTTGCTGATGACACCAATGTCATGGGACAGATCAAAGGTGTGATGAATGGGTATACAGGAAAGAGACTGAAAATCTGGCTGAGTGGTGTCGTAACAACAACCTCTTACTCAATGTCAGCAAGACCAAGGGAATGATTACGGACTTCAGGAGAGGGAAACCAGAGTCCATGAGCCAGTCCTCATTGGAGGAGCAGAGGCGGAGAAGGTTAGTAACTTTAAATTCCTGAGTGTTACAATTTCACAGAACCTGTCCTAGACCAAGCACGCAAGTGCAATTGCAAAGGAAGCACAGTAGGGCCTCTACCTCCTTAGAAACTTGCAGAGATTTGCCATGGCCTCGAAAAAAATTTGACGAACTTCTATAGATGTATGGTGGAAAGTATATTGACTGGATGCACCCCAGCCTGGTATGGAAACACCAATACCCTTGAACAGAAAATCCTACAAAAGGTAGTGGATTCTGCCCATTACAGCACACAAAGCCCCACCCCAGCAACCATTGAGCACATCTACATGAAAGGCTGTTGTAAGAAAGCAGCATCCATCCTTAGAGATTCCCACCACCTAGGTTATGTTCTCTTCTCGCTGCTGCCATCAGGTAGAAGGTACAGGAGACTCAGGACTCACACCACCAGGTTAAAGAACAGTCGTTACTCCTTAACCAACAGACTCTTGAATAATAGGGAATAACTCCATGCAACTTCACTTGTTCCGTCATTGAAATAGTCCACAACCAATTGCCTCACTTTCAAGGACTCTACCTCATTATTTCAGACTTTTGTTACTTATTGCTATTTATTTATATTTGCATTTGCAGTTTGTTGTCATTCTGCACTGGTTGATCTTTCATTGATTTGCTGAGTATGCCCACAAGAAAATGAATCTCATGACTGTATATGGCAACATATATGTATTTTGATAATAAATTTACTTAGAACTTTGACATGCCAGTCCATAGTCTCCTCTTCTGCCATGATGAAGCCACTCTCAGGGTAGAGTAGCAATACTTCATATTCCGTCTAGGTAACCTCTAACCTAATGGCACAAACATCAATTTCTCCTTCCAGTATTTTTCCTCTTTATTCCCCTTCCCTCTTCTTCTGTTCCCCACTCTGGCCTCCTATCTCTTCTCACCTACCTATCACTTCTCTCTGGTGCCCCTCCTTCTTCCCTTTCTCCATTCTCCTCTCCTATCGGATTCCTTCTCCGCCAGCCCTTTACATTTTCCACTCACCACCTCCCAGCTTCTTACTTATATAGTTATACACCCCCTTCCCCCGCTCTCCTGCTTTACCTTTCACCTTCTTGCTTGCCCTCCTCCTCCCCCCACCTCCACACATTCTCATTGTAGCAAATTCCCCCGTCCTTTCCAATGCTGATGAAAGGTCTCGCCCCAAAAGTTGACTTATTTTCATAGATGTTGGCTGACCTTCTGAGTTCCTCCAGCATGTTGTGTGTTGCTATAGAAGGACCAAACATCATTAATTGAATTCAACATTAATTAGCTTTTAAAAGAAATTCCACTGACCCCCTCTTCCTAAACCCCCTTCCCTACCCTTCACTCTCTCGCCACTCACTATCCTCTCCCACTTACCCTCGTTTTCTACCCCCCACACCCTCTTGTACCCTCACCCTCCTCTCCGCCGACCTCCTTCCTGCACCCCCTTACCCTTCCTTTCCCCTGTCACCCTCTCCTCCTTTGCCCCAGCATCCCACCTCATCCTCCCTCTTGTTACTTATCGCCCCCTTGTCCCGGTCACAACCTCCATGTTTGACCTTAGCTCAGGCTCCACTAGGCCCGAGGTGCAGGGAGAGGCGACGCAGCATCCCACTGAACCCAAGCAGTAGGACGAGGAGATACATCGGTGTCCCTAGGCGCCGTCACCTACCTTGATTAAGGGCGACACCTGCACCGGGGGAACCATGACGGCCGTCGGTAACCGAAGTCAATGTCCACCTAAGGATAGAAGGTTCGGCCGCGCGCCTTACGTCATCACGTTGTGGGAGAGGAGTTTTGACGTACATACGTATTAGCGTCGTGCGTGAAGTCTGGCTTTGAGACGTGCTACGTCATGAAGTTGACAAGGTGGATGTCCTCTATGGTTGGAATTGCATTTCGGCAAAGTTTTCCTCGGATGTTTATGAAATAGCATGCGAGGGGGAATGTGAAATGAAAACGTAAAAGATTGAACAGGTCGGACAGCGTTCTTAAAAGTGAAATAGAGTAAACGTGAGGAGGTGAGAAGCCCGTCGAGCCCTGTCCACTCGAATCATTAAATCAATCAACCAACCCTACATTTTCCATCCCTGCCCCATATCTCTCTGTGTCTTTAATGATCTTCCACAATCGTCCAGGGTAGAGACACAACTAAATTGCTCCTTCTGGCAATCTCAAATGACCTAGTCCTTATTTTGAAATTCCAACCACTGGTTTTAGAGTCTTCATCCAGGACAAATGGTAAGTTGAGTTTACAGCCATATTCATAAGGTCAACACAATCATATCCTCAGTTCTATTCAACAAGCTCCAACCCTGGACCTCTGTCCTTCCCTCTGCAGCTGGATCCTTGACGTCTTCACTGGGAGACCACAGTCTATGTGGATCAGAAATAACATCTCCTCACTGACAGTCAACACTGGCTCACCTCACGGACGTGTACTTAGCCCAAAGCTCTAGTCTCTCTGCACACATGACTCTGGGGAGACACAGCACAAACAGCATCTATAAATTTGCTGACGACACAGTTTGTTGGCAGAATTTCAGATAGCTGAGGAGGAGTACAGAAGCCAAATAGGTCAGCTGGTTGTGTGGTGTTGCCACAGCAACCTTGTACTCCATGTCAGTAAGACCAAGGAATTGACTGTAGACTTCATGAAGGGGAAGTCGAGGGAACGCATGCCAGTCCTCATTGAGGGATCAGCAGAGGAAAGGGTGAGCAGTTTCAAGTTCCTGAGTGTTAACATCTCTGAGGATCTATCCTGGGCCCGACATACTGGTGGAACAGTAACGCTGATTTCTACAGATGTAGGAGCATTATAACTGGTTGCATCACCGGCTGGTACAGAGGGACCACCACACAGGATTGGAGAAAGCTCCATAAAGTTGTAAACTCAGCTCGCTCCATCATTGGCACTAGCCTCCCCAGCATTGAGGACACCTTCAAAAGGTGATGCCTCAAAAAGGCGGCATCCATCGTTAAACCCCATCACCCAGGACATGCCTTCCTCTCATTGCTACCATCGAGGAGAAGGTAGAGGAGCCTGAGTACACAAGCTCAATGTCTCAGGAACAGCTTCTTCTCCTCTGCCATCAGATTTCTGAATGGACAGTGAGCCGAGCCCATGAACACTACCTCACTATTTTTCCTCTCTTTTCACTACTTATTTAATTTAATTTTTCTTTTATACATATTTATTGAATGTTATCGTTTTTAAAAATTATTATGTATTGATTCTGATTCTGATTTTCAAGTACACGTGAATTTGTAGTGGCATCACATGCACATAGTATACAAGAAGCATTTACAAGAAAAAATAAAGTAAACATAACTTTCACTAGAAAGGACACAATTAGAACAAATAGAAACACCATTTAGATTTATAGAACAATACAGCACAGATACAGGCCCTTATTAATCTGTTTTACTTGTTAGACCTCATGCATTAAACTCAATGCAATTTAACTGAGTATCTTCACTGTGCCCCTGGCTGTCCTGATTACTACACTTGCTCTTGCTTGCTGCTGCTTTATTCCATGTCTTGTTCCTGCTTAGTATCCAGCCCATCCTGCCAAACCAGTGTAAACCCTCCTGTGTAGCATCAGCAAATTTTCTTGCAAGATGTTGGTCACTCTCTGGTTCAAATGCACCTTGTCTGTTTCATTCTTGAGAAAAGATCCCAATGGTCCAAGAACCTGAATCTCTGTTCCTTGCACCAGCTCTGACTTATCCTTCTAATTCCAACCTCATCAGCATGTGGCACCGGGAGTAATCCAGAGATCACTACCTTTGAGGTCCCGATCTTAGACTTACTAACTAATTCTCTATATACATTCTGCAGGACCTCATGTCTTGTTCTCCCTATGTCATTTGTACCAAAAAGTACAATTAACTCTGGTGTTCTCTCTCCTGCTTGAGAATTTTCTGCTCCCACTCAGAGATATTCTTGACCCTGGCATCCTGGAGGCAACGCATTATCCTGGCGTCGCCTATCACTAGTGTCCTGTCTGATTGCCCCCTTTCCCTCTTAGCCTCAGCCAGTCACAGTGCCAGAGATCTGACTACTGCTGATAGCCTCCAGAGATACTGTTAATGAGGGGAATTGTTACAGGGGGAACCCTACACTAACTGTATTCCCCTGGTGGTCATCCATCTATCTCAAGCCTGCAGCTTGAGCGTGACACATTGATGCAGTCACAATGAATTACCCTTGAAATTGCATCTATGTTCTTTTAGTGCAATATCCTTTGAATGTAAAGTGATCAAAGTGAACACTTGTTAAGCACTAGTGATTAGGGTTGTGTTGTGCTGCTTTGTCAAGAAGCAAATTGTTGAAGGAAAATAGATGTTCTTCAGCCTGGTTGTGTGGGACTTCAGGCCCCTGTACCTTCTGACTGATGGCAGTTCAAGAAGATGGCATGGCCCGAATGGTGGGGATCTTTGATGATGGATGTTACCTTCTTAAAGGATGGCAGTCTGGAGATATGTCTCTACCAAAGGAGGTGTAAGGCGTTTCTTCCTTCTGTTAGCCTGCAGGTCACCACTGGGCAAGGGATATAATTGTGAACAATATCTCCAAAACAGATTTTTTTTTTGAGATACTTTATCATGACTTCTCCAAACCTTCAGTAATGCTTAGACCAAAAATTTTTGAGAACTTCATTTGAAAATAATTCTGTGCTACTCCATCTTTTAGGGGATCACTCAAAGCGAAGAAGATTGTTAATGGACCCTTTGTAGACCTGACAAGTAATACGAGGGTATGTGGAAAGGTAGTGTAGTAGCAAATGGTGTAAAAGAAGGGACAGGAAGGCAGGTTGAAAGCTCCAACATTGGAAGAGAAATGTACCCTCACTATCCAACACTTAAAGTCTCTGCAATGATGATCAGTTACTTGTTGCCCTTAAGTATTTCTTCAACAGGGCTGCGCAAAGATGCAGAAGAAAACTATAGCTAAAATCACCATTCCCGTGGGATGGAACCAACTAGTACCATTGATGGCCACTGTGAATGGGAAGATGAGTTGTAAGGAATCAACCTTTTCATATTTGTGTAGATTTTTAACAACTTTCATGTGGTAAAATTGGACTACACTAGCAAGGAAGCCATAGATCCACTGGTTTCCAGCATTCTTTGTTTTACACTTTCATTACCTTTGTTTATCTCTTTGCTTTTTCTGTTTTGCTCTCTGATCTCATTGTATTTAAAAGATGGTCATCTTTGAATTAAGTGTAGAAGTTAATCATAACCTCCATCTGTTTTTTTAATTTATTCATTTACGAGATGTGGGTGTCGCCAGCTAAGCCAGCAGTTATTGCCCATCCCTAGTTGCCCCTGAGAAGGTGGTGATGAGCTTCCTTCTTGAACCGCTGCTGTCCCTGAGGTGTAGGTACACCCATACTGCTGTTAGGGAGGGAATTCCATGATTTTGACCCAGCAACAATGGAGGAACGGCAGTATGTTTCCAAGTCAGGATGCTGACTGACTTGGAGGGGGATTTCCAAGTGGTTGTGTTCCCAGGTATCTGCTGTTCTTGTCCTTCTATATGCTAGTGGTCATGGGTCTGGAAGGTGCTGTCTTAGGAACTTTGGTGTGTTGTTGCAGTAGATAGTATAAACTGCTGCAACTGTTTGTCGATGCTGGAAGAATTGAATGCTTGAGGAAGGGGTACCAATCAAGTGGGCTGCCTTATACAGGATGGTGTCAAGCTTCTTGAATGTTGATGGAGCTGCACTCATCCAGGCGAATGGCGAGTATTCCGTTACACTCCTGACCTGAGCCTTACACCAGTTAAATCCGGTCCTTCTTTATGAGGATTTTCATCAACTGCAATATGAGTGTTTGTCTTCTTATTGAATAAAGAAGTAACTATTTTCACTCTGAACCAAACAGTAATAAGTTACACCCAAAATGTGAAGATGTGTGCTGTGCCAGTCCTTTTGAAATTTATCTAACAAACCAAAAAGAAAATACTATGAGAAGACTAAGAGTTTTGAGAAGATACCTAATTTACTGAATCTTAAGCATTTACAAACTTTATGCGATGTAGATGATTCAATAAACTAGGTTGAATAACTAATGTTAATCCTTTGCTGAAATTGTTGGCATGAAGCATTATAGAGAAAAAAGGATTAGATGTTTGTTGAATGTTTTTAAATTCAAGGGATTGTAACTAAATATGGATGATAAGTTGCAATCAACTGTGCTGGGAACTCATGGTGGGGCTCAGCTGTCTGTGTAAATATAACTTCTTCATTCCTTTGTATAATGATATTCTCTCTGGGATGTGACTAAACCATCAGGTTCTTCTTTTAGATTTTGCTGTTGCATTCTCAATCGTTTCTTGTGTCTAGCCAGCTTATAAAGGTTTTCTACTAAAGTTACTGTTTAATGAAAAGGATCTTCTTCATAACATGGGAAGCCTTTATGATCTCTAAGTGTATTGTTATATGTTATAATAATGAACATTTCTTTATCAAATGTTTTATAGTTCATCTCATTCTATTCTGTTTCAATATAACACTATTTTCAACAAGCTAGAAGACCTCACTAGAAGAAGTGATTATGTTCACTTCATCCTGTCATCCACTTTACCAATTTAAAGCTATGTTAAAATTAGTGGTAGTAGACTAGTAGATAGGATTTTAATGTGTTATTTGAGAAAGAAACCATCATGTTTCTGCAATGCATACTGAAGTTGGCAAAGAACCTGCGAATCAAAATTGAACCCATGGTGAAAAATCAAAGCAGGCGTTTTATAAAAGTGACCTTTCTGCTACTTCTCATTGTTTTTAATATGGTTTCTTCTGTGGACACATTCCTTTTGCACAAAACAAAATGCAAGAATCCATTTAAAAAAGACTGTCAAACACCCAATATGCAGAGAAAAAAACAAATTGTTCAAACAATAAAAGTAAGTAAATAACATTCGGAACTGAAGTTTACGAAAGTGATTCCACAACTACGAAGCTAGTCTTCGCTGCAGCAGACCCAGGAGCCTATTAGTTACAGGCCACAACCTTCGTCCAGCGCAGAGAAGAGTAAACCTCATGGAGCAGTGAGCTGAACATCGGCCTGCCCCTTGCCTCCGGCCCTGACCCCCTGATCTTTTCAAACTGGCCCAGTGCTTAAATCGGCCAAGCCTCAGGTCAATCCCCATTCTCAAACGTGGGCCCAGGCCTGCAGCCTTGACTCTGCCTCACCTCCAAGTCCACTCCAGCTATAGCCAAACACTGGCTAATTCCCCACTCTTGAGCCCGGACCCCGCCAGCATGCCACATCTATCCTGCATCTTCGAGACTTCAGTTCACTGCAAAAATGCCAAGTTGTACACACTGTTCAAACGATCAAATCCAAAAGAGAAGTTGCACTCACAAGATAGGACACTTCTCTCCCCTTTCTCGATCTCTCTGTCTCCATCTCTGGAGACAGACTGTCCACTGTCATCTTCTACAAGCCCACTGACTCTCATAACTACCTCGATTATACCTCTTCCCACCCCGCCACATGCAAAAATGCCATTCCCGATTCCCAGTTCCTCCATCTCCGCCGCATCAGCTCCGAGGATGAGGTTTTCCGTTCCAGGACATCTCAAATGTCCTCTTTCTTTAAGGATCGTGGTTTCTCTTCTGTCATCAGTGATGCCCTCACCTGCATCTCCTCCATTTCCTGCACTTCGGCTCTCACCCGATTCTCCCACCACCACAACAGGGACAGAGTTCCCCTTGTCCTCACCTACCAACCCACCAGCCTCCGGATCCAGCACATTATCCTCTGCAACTTCCGTCACCTTCAACAGGACCCCACCACTAAGCACATCTTTCCCTCTCCCCGCTTTCTGCAGGGATCGGTCCCTCTGCGACTCCCTGGTCCACACGACCCTCCCCATGGATCCCCCACCTGGCACTTATCCTTGTAAGCGCAAGTGCTACACCTGTCCCTACACCTCCTCTCTTGCCACCATTCAGAGCCCCAAACAGTCCTTCCAAGTGAGGCAACACTTTACTTGTGAGTCTGTTGGGGTCATCTATTGCATACGGTGCTCTCGGTGCGGCCTCCTCTACATTGGTGAAACCCGATGCAGATTGGGGGACCACTTCGTCGAGCACCTCCACTCCATCCGCCACAACAGACAGGATCTCCACTTCATCTCTGCTTCCCACTCCCATTCAGGTATGTCCATACATGGCCTCCTCTACTGCCATGATGAGGCTAAACTCGGGTTGGAGAAGCAACACCTCATATACAGTCTAGGTAGTCTCCAGCCCCTTGGTATGAACATAGAATTCTCCAATTTCTGGTAATTCCCTCCCTCTCCCTTCCTCTGTCCCTATGTCACTCTGCCCCCTCCTCCAGCTGCCTATCACCTCCCTCGTGCTTCCGCCTCCTATTGTGTTTTCCCCTATTCCTTCTTCACCTTTCCTGCCTATCACCTCCCTGCTTCCCCTCCCCCACCCCTTTATCTTTCCCCTTACTGGTTTTTCACCTGGAACCTACCAGCCTTCTCCTTCCCACCCTCCCCCCACCTTCTTTATAGGGCCTCTGCTCCTTCCCTCTACAGTCCTGACGAAGGGTTCCGGCCCGAAACGTCAACCGATCTTTTCCATGGATGCTGCCCAACCTGCTGAGTTCCTCCAGCGTGTTGTGACTGCTGCTTTGACCCCAGCATCTGCAGACTATTTTGTGTTTACAAAAGAGAAGTTACAGGCAGTGATCGTATCTGAGAAAAAGTGCGACTAATACAGTAGTTTGTAGTTTTGTTTGTTTTCTTTGCTACCAGCAAGTCATCACTACATGTACCTCCAGCTTCAAAGGCAACTTATGTCCAACTGTTATTAGAGTCGTGATCTCCCAGTCTTCCTCATAGTGGCCCCTGCAATTTATTTGTTTACCTGCACTGCATCTTCTCTGTAGCTCAACACTATATTCTGTATTGTTTTATTTTTACTATCTGGATGGCATGATGCGTAAACAAAAAATTTCACTGCATGTCGGTACATGTGACCATAATAAACCAATACCAGTGCTGTTGATGCAGAATATTTCATGGATAAATGAATTCAGTGTTGCATCTGTAAGTCATTTATAATAAAATTATAGGTGTATTTTCCTAGTCTATTAGCATACTTTGAAGATGACCAAGCAGTTATCTGCCGGGAGGCTAAGCTTCAACAGATGATTATGGTAAAAAAAAATCACCCTGCTCTTCTTGGGCACTGGAATAATTGTTGCTCTTTTGAAGCAGGTGGGAACTTGTGACTGTAGAAATGAGAGATTGAAAATGTTTTTGAACACTTCTAATTCTTTTATCATCTGTTTCATTATAATCGGAACAGCCTGGTTTCTTTACACACCTCCCCCGACTCCTGGCCAATTATTTCGTTCCGTGTTCATGTGCAAGAACATTTGATCTCATATGTAATATTCCTATCATGTGTTATCCCTTCAGACCCTCAACACTCACAACTTCTGTATCGATACTCAGCGCTACAACTCCTGTCCTACAAACCCAAGATGTTACTTGGCTTCTGTGCATAGGCGCCCTGGCGGACACTTTATGCACAGCAAGCTTTCACAGTGTGAAAAAGACCTGTAGATCGACCTTGGCTGATGAAACATTAACTGCTGTCTTCTTCAAGTCCAAGCTTAATGTCATTTGACTGTACATGTATACAACCACACGAAGCCACTTTCCTTCGGACCACGGTGCACCCACAATACATATATCACATACAGCACATAAAACAAAATATTACCACAAATTAGTTAATAAAAATAATTCAAAATGCATGTGAAGTGCGCAGCACAGGTAAACAATAAACTGTACAGTAACAGTGAACAGCTCGCTCGCTGTCTTATTGACGAGATCTCGGTACTGACAGGCTCTTCATTAGTCTCTCAGCCTGGAGGAAGAAGCAATTACCCCGTACTCATACAGCGGTGCTGCTCCTGATGTACGTCCTTCGTGACGGTTGTGGATCAAAGAGATTGCTGGACTGGTGGTGGGATCCTCAACAATGTTTTGGGCCCTTCATATATAGCGCTCCTGGTAAATGTAACAGATGGGGTGGGGGGAATCCTGGTGATCGTCTTGGCAGTTTTAACTATCCTCTGTGGGGTCTTTCTGTCCGATGCTTTGCAGCTTCCGTACCACATAAGGATACAGCCGGACAAGACACAGGTGCTGTCTGCCCCGCTACCAAGAAGAGTTCAGTTTATATTTCTGTTTTATTAACGTTGGCTGTCTAGCAAGTATTGGGTAAAAATGAATTACTTCCTTAACTCTTAGTTCCACCAAGCAGTGTCTGAACATTACTCTTTTTTCGCTCCACCATTGGTAACAGTTTTTAACCGATGTTCCCCACTCTCAGAAAGACCCATTTTACCCTCCAGCGGGATCCTGAAAACCATCATTTCGCAAGTGGAACGTCTGGGGTGCATTTCTGTCAGTTTAAGCTCATAAAGGATCTTAACTTGAGTTGATAATAGGGCTCAATAAATGCAGACTGCTGTTACCTTAGTAAGAACCCTTTATAAACCGTTTTGAATATCACGTCTGTGCTGTGCTCGTTTGATAGCATAACGTGAACCTGGGTCTGACAAATTTACCCAAGTGAAAGGGATTCGATGGAGAATCTTACAAACTGCACCAACGTTCTGCTTTAAACCCGCTGTTTCATGAGAAGTGTTGAACTAATTTGGAATAAACACGCTTCAACTTCAACTGGGAATCCAGAGGTTTTCTGAATAGCCTTTTTTTTTTGGCAATTGGATTTCTTGCTATCTCTTCTTGACGGAGTCAATTAAACTTCAAAATTCCTCCCTAGAAGTTCAGAATGGATCTGCATCAGGTGCAGAAGCTTTAATCTCTCAGTCTCCGGGGACCCATTTGCTGTCGAGCTGAACGCTTCCTTGTAAGGAGTAGTTTGTGCGGGCTGTCGGCTGCCTTGGGGACTAGAGTCGGCTGCAGCCTTAGCGTCCGGCACCGGCACAGCTCTCTATATAAACCACAACCCTCGCTGCCCTACCACGGGTGAGCATGGTGAGTGTGTGTGAAGTTCGGGCGCTGCGTGTTCCGCCTAATCCAACTACCTTGTGATATTTCTCACTCATTTTCTTTGCCCTGCAGGCGAGCAGGAAAACCAAAAAGAAGGAAGGCGGCGCCAAGCGAGCCCAGAGGGCTTCCTCAAACGTCTTCTCCAGTTTTGAGCAGACCCAGATCCAGGAATTCAAGGAAGTAAGTGTGTGCGCCACACCGGAATGCTAGAAACTTCCATTTATAAAACGTCTTTCCGTTGTCCCCTAGTGCTTCTCCAGCCGACGAAATAGATGAAGCGGAACGAAAGGGAGAAAAACCTGCAGCCAATACAGTATTTGGGAAAGAGTGGAGAGAGGTGGATAGGCTGATAGACGGGATGTGGGAGGAGAGAGGGATGAATGAAAATACGTATACATGGCATGAATGAAAAGAAAGGAGAGGAAAGATTACTGGATTGCTCTGGGAGCAGCATGGGTTCGACGGGCAGGATTATCGCCTTTTCTATTTTGAGGGCATATGAGAAGGATTAGAATATAATATATGACTTCTAAATTTAATAATTTGCTGGAACACTTTTTGATATCCGAAGCGATCTAAATCTGATTCCCTTGTTCGATTAGGGACACTAATATTGAATAGAATGTAAGGATAAATTAAATTATCAAACAACGTCCCAGAACAAAGTTTAAAAGAAAGCGGTTTCCCTTTCCTCGTTCTCTGTTTGGCTTCTGCTGTTCAATATATTTCTTGTGATGTTTTTGACTTTGTAGTTATTACCATTTAACAAATGCATGAAACCAGAAACGGATGTCTAGAAAGGTATGCATTGAAGTACATAAATTAACATATTTTACAGATGAATTAAATTGTTAGTATATTGCTCTTTGTTCAATTGCACTACCAGAAACAAAGGTACATGAGAAATTACAAGGAGACGTTCGTTATAATCCAGTGATTTTCTATTGTATCTGGCAGATTGTCATGTTTAACTGGATTATTTTGATGCTTTTCCACGTTTAGGCTTTCACTCTGATTGATCAGAACAGAGATGGCTTCATTGACAAGGAGGATCTGAAAGACACTTATGCATCCTTAGGTAAATGTTACTTACAAACCTTATACCATCTTAGTATACTGATGGAGGTCGCAGAAGCACATCATTATGAAATTGGTTTGTCGTTATGAAAGCTATTAATAGCTTGAGACATTTTCGTTGATATTAAAATATTCTGTAAATGTTTGGATATCACATTTCATCCTCTGGGATGTCTCAGTTCAACCCTCAGTGGTATCAGGTAGATTGACCAGCTGACGATCAGTCAAACAGTTGTCTCCATCTTCAGCTGTTCGTTTCCCATGAGCCAGTATCATATGAATACTGAAAAAAGTCACCATTTGTGTCTGTTTCATTTTAAAGTTTACTGCAACCTGTGAATTGCTTTTTGAACTGTCAATAATACAAGAAATAGAACTAGCAAACAATCAGCTGGAGGAATGCAGCTGGAGCAGCAGCATTTGTGGTGTAAAGGAAATGTTAATGCTTTGGATTGAAAGCCTGCATCAGGACTGGAACGCAAAGGGGAGATGCCCAGCATAAGGTGATGAGAGGAGTGGAGAGAGAGGAGAAATGGGGACCAGTTGCACCACTCCCCACTCTTCCTATAGAGGCTACTTTCCTTCTCCATTCTCAACCCTGATACAGCATTTCAATCCGAAATCATGTCAATTCCTTTTCCACTGGAGATACTGTTCAGGACACTGAGCTCTACCAGATGATTGTTGTTCCAGATTCCAGCACCTGCTGTTTCTTGTGTCTCCAATTTCTTTGACCATCTGTAGCTTAGTGCACTACAATACACTTCAATTTTATTGAACGATAATGTAACACTTAATTGTACTAATAGAATATATATTGTATCCAGCCATTAATGAATAATACAAAATATTTTGTTATTATTATGACTAGTTTGAAGAATGTTTTAAAAATGTGTGGGAGAGTTTGCATAAAGTCAGAATTCCGTATGTCAGGTCATTCATTATTTGGGGAATCCCTGATAATGTAGAGAGATGCTGCTAAAAGGAAAGACATAGAAACATAGAAACATAGAAAATAGGTGCAGGAGTAGGCCATTGGGCCCTTCAAGCCTGCACCGCCATTTATTATGATCATGGCTGATCATCCAACTCAGAACCCCGCCCCAGCCTTCCCTCCATACCCCCTGACCCCCGGAGCCACAAGGGCCAACTGTTTAAAGGCGTGTAGGTATTGATCAGACAAACTCATGACAAAGTCCCAAGAAAATAAATGAAAACCAGAAAATAAACTAAACTAGACATAGCTAGAAATGCTGTCAATAACATACCAAGATCCTTACATCTAAATTAGCTTCTCAGGAATCTTTAAAGAATTTGGAATGGTTGGGATGGCTGTCTATTCTTTGAGAACAATTGTACTGTGGAATGCAGAATTCATTAATATGTGAAATGTTAAAACGAGCAACATAGCTACTTTCAAGGGAAAGCGTGATGTACATGCAGAGTAAAGGGGATGGAGGACATGCTGGGGAATTAGAAGGAGGATGAGAGAATACTCATATAGCGCAGTTCTGACAAGAGCTCATGAGGTAAGGAGACACAGAGACTCAGAACAGAATGGTTCGTTCTGTCATTAATTCCATGTAATCAGGTACAATTCCATGTCTTCAAATGTTTGATGAACAGCCATGCACATTGAGATGATGAGATGAGCTGATAAAAAGTATTAACCCATTAATTTTTTGTTCTATCTTCAGGCAAACTTCAGGTAAAAGATGACGAACTAGAATCCATGCTGAAAGAGGCCACTGGTCCAATTAATTTCACCATGTTTTTAAATCTATTTGGAGCAAAGTTACATGGTACAACAATACTACTTCTCTCTTTTCATTTCTTGCTCCCTAACTTTAGTCTCATAGATTCTTCTCACCGATTTTTTATATATATATATATGCAGGCACTGATCCAGAAGAGGTATTGCTAAATGCATTCAAATTATTTGATCCAGAAAGCAAAGGACACATCAACAAAGACGTGTATGTGTTTCTTTTATTTTCCTGATTTTTGTTCATTTTTATTTTGCATTTTCTGTAGCATCCTTATTGACAAGCTTCTCATCTTGTTTTTCCCCACCTTCAGATTAAAACGCATGTTGATGACACAAGCTGACAAATTCACAGCTGAGGAGGTTTGCATAAACACTTAATCATTCACTCTTCTTTGACCAATGCAATTGCCAATTAGGAAAGCAAGTATATTTATGTTCAATTATACTGAGGTCTTACACCAGCAGTGTAATAGGTGTAACAAGAAAACCTCTGCACATTGCAGCTCCAAAATGGAATAAATTCTATATTTGATTTTCCAAAGATTAACTAGCATTTATACAAAACAGAAGTAAATAAAAGGTGTATTTTTTCATAAATGTATGTAAAGATAATATAATCAGGATATATGAGGTGTAGATGAAAATAATCCCTTATTAATAACAATTTGTATTCATAAAGTGTCTATGCACTAAATAAGGTTGAATTGATTGCAACAGATATCATTATTTCCCTTTTATACTTACATTTCATGAGATTGTTGACATGTATTTTATTTATACAAGGAACCACCTTGCAAACTTGCAGCAGTTAACATTTTAATAGCAATGTAATATGTCTCCCTCTCTTTCTTCTGTCTATGCATGTGCTGTAGGCTGACCAAATGTTTCGGTCCTCTCCTATTGACCCAGCGGGTAATCTGGATTATAAATCGCTCTGCTACATCATCACGCATGGTGAAGAAAAGGACTAAATGAAAAATAAAAAACACTTACCTGAAGTCCTCAGATTTTTGTATTTATCACGTTGCATCAACAGTGAATAAAACTACATTGTAAATAAGTGGTTCTTGTAGTTTCTGTTGCTCCCCAATCCTATGACCTAACTTCAGGTACAATTTACTTTCCTATTTGTGCTATATATATACATGCTAATCCTGATAATTCAAAAGCATTTTTGAGATGCATATCACTGGTAGCTCAGTTGGTGGCATTCATGCTTTCTGACTTGTAATTGTGGGTTCAGGTTCTGCTTCAGTGACTAGAGCACAAAATCAAGACTGTTATTGCAATACAGAACAGCATAGAGAGAGGTGCTTCCTTTCAGCTAAATTAGCAAATCAAGCCCCCTTTGGATTCTTGTTCTATTTTGAAGAGCACCAGGGGAATTATCCCTGGACTCCTGGCTCTGAGATATTGCTCTGAATAAATAGTACTGTTTGGAAGTGGATGACCCAAGGCTGTGAAAGGCTCTATTTAAATGCAGGGGACTTTTTTGTTGGGGGGAGGGGTAATGTTAAGAAAATGTAAAGTTAAGAAAAATTGGAAGTTGCTTGAAAAACAGAGTCAACTTTCAAACCGTACAGGAGGTCACAGTCAACAAATTGTGTAACTTCTAACTCCTAGGTGCAGTTTTCATAGTCATAGGTTGTGAATCAACAAAATGCAAAATGATGAGCAAATTCTGGTTTCTTCTGCCCCAAATTGAAAGTAAAATGTTCTGGATATCCCTTCCACCAACATAACCTCGTAGTCAAAAACTGCTGCTGCTTGACTATTATCTATCAACCACTCACTGGTGACTGCTCTGGTGCTCTCAGCTGATCACAAGCAATGGAGCAGGAGGACCAGAGAAATAAAAGATGTGACCGTGCATTACTACACACAGGGTAAAACCAGCTAGAAGCACTTTTACATTGATATTAGGAAATGTTTTTTGGTGGTGTAACTATCTATTTCTGGGTAATAGCCCTATCATCTTTCAGTCTTCATGAGAGTGATCTTACTGAAACATATAAGATTTCTTTGGAACACACAGCAAATGCTGAAGGAACTTAGTGTACCAGGCAGCACATATGGATAAGAGTATAGTCGACATTTCGGGCCAAGACCCTAAGGGTCTCAGCCCAAAACATCGACTGTACTCTTTTTCATTGATACTGCCTGGCCTGCTGAGTTCCTCCAACATTTTGTGTGTGTTGCTTGGATTTCCAGCATCTGCAGATTTTCTCTTGTTGTGATTCAATTTCTTTGGATTTATGTTGGTCAGGACACAATTTCAGGTAACTTATGTCTCCTTTGTTCCTTTCCCATTTACACTGGTCCATCCTTGTTCTCTCTCCCTTTATTCACCTTCTTCATCAGCCTCACCATTCCCCTTTCTTGTTACCAATCGGCTTCCGCACATGGTTCCATCTGCCCATCATTCACATACCTATCCATTTGGGTTTCTTCTCCATTGGTTTACATTTCATATGCTCCCACCCTCCAATCTGGTTCTACTTGCCAGTCTTCCTTCCTCTCTGGTTCCAGTTATCAGCTACCAGCCACTGCCTTTACTCTTCTTTCTCCTTCTCCATCCATCTTCTCCCTTCTGTATGTATCTTACTATCACCTACCAGTCACTGTTTCAAAACTCCCCCTTCCCTATATAGGTCTATCTACCAACCATTCCCCACCTCACTTTGTTCTATCTATCACCTGCCAGCTCCTGTCTCACTCCTCCCTCTCACTTTCATGTACTGGCTGTATTCCCTCCACATTCTTAGTCCTGACACAGGGTCTCAACCCAACATATTAACCATTCCTTTGCCTTCACAGATTCTGCTTAAGATATTGAATTCCTTCAGCAGTTTATTTTTGGCTACCAGTGTTTTCATGGAGAGATATCTTTCAAATAGTGTCACTGCATTATTTATATTCACCTAGAAGGGCAGAAAAGTCTTCACTTTAATGTCTTAATTGTATACAGTATGTCAATAATGGAGCACTGTTTTGGTTTTTGTAGTGGTGTTGGTCTGGATTCTTGTGTCCAGTCTTTCGAACCTTAACTTACTAACTGCCTCATAGGTGTGTGTTTGTGATACCACCGAGTCCAAGTTAACCTAAAAGTTGGACTGAAGTAGTATGGGAATGTAATCTTACTCTATAATCATTAAATATAATTATTTGTAAAGTATCTGATATTGAACATTACACAACTCAAGAAATGAGACAAAACCAAAAAAAAACTGAACAATCAGAATTAAAGATCTCTGAAAGGCCTTAGAGCCACGGAGTTGTGCAGTACAGAAATAGGTCCCTCTGACCACTATGTCTATGCCAACTATTTTGACTATATACACTGATCCCATTTGCTCATGTTTGTCATCTGACCAAGGGTCTTCGACCAGAAATATCAACTCTTGTTTCTCTTTCCATGGATGCTGCATTACATGTTAAGTCTTTTCAGCACTTTCTTGTTTCAGCTTTCCAGCATCTGCAAATTTCTTGATTTTCAAATTAATTAGACTATTGACATATGGGATCATGACTGTAATACCTAATTTGGCTCTTGATTGCCCATTTTCCCCACCTTATTTTCCTCAGAATCTGATTCCTCCTAGTATATGGATGTTGTTTTTCCTCTAATATGTTATCATTATTTGATGATGGGCTACATTGGAAACCAAAATGGACTGATCAGGAGTGGGAAATCTGCCAGTGTTAGGTTCTCAGCCACAACCCTCGTCAATGAGTTCAGGATTCACTTAACGTCTACTGTGGTCTTTATATTTCAATTATTCATTGACAAACTTGCTAAACCATTCGGATGTCTACTGGTGTCAATGCAGTCCTTCCAATGTCAGGCTCAATAACTGCATCAAATCTGTTTTCCCTTTGGCAACATCAATTCTAATAATTTAAACATACTCAAAGAAATGAGAAAAAATATTTTCAAATCTTAAGGTTTCTAAAAGTGGTGCTGTGAAACATCTTCTGAAAATGGCAGAGGAATCAAACTGCCAGTTTGAATCTCTGCTAATCTTGTTACATAGTGTAGATTGCTTTAAAATCAGATCCTAAACGAATGGTTCACTAACCCTGAAGCTCATTCCTGTCTTTAACTTACCAGTCTGTCACTGAAGGTGTTCACCACATCAAAACCACAAATGTTAGGTCATAAGACATAGGAGCAGAATTAGGCCATCACGTCTGCTCCACCATTTCATCACAGCTGATTTATTGTCCCTCTCAACCCCATTGGCTTGCCTTCTCATTCTTTTAAATTCCAGAGACTGCAGGCCCAGAGCCATCAAACGCTCCTCATATGTTAAACTTTTCATTCCTAGGATCATTCTCAATACCTTTTCTTAGATAAGGGGCCCAAAACTGTACACAATATTCAAAGTACAGACTGACTGACCTATGCTTTATAAAACCTCAGCATTATTCTGTTCTACTCCTCTCAAAATTAATGCTAACATGACATTTGCCATCCCAACCACTGACTAAACCTGCAAGTTAACCTTTGGAGAATCCTCCCATGTCTTTTTGCACCTCTGATTTTTGAATTTCCCCTCCATTTAGAAAACAGTCTTTATTCCTTCTACCAAAGTAGAAGACCAGGCACTTCCCTACATGTTATTCCATTTGCCCATTTCCCCAATCTGTCTAAGTCCTTTGGCAGACATCCTGCTTCCTCAATACTACCTGCCTCTACACCTATCTTTGTATCATCTGCAAACTTGGCAAAAGGGCATTATTTTCATCATAAGACCGTAAAACCATAAGATATAGGAACAGGATAATGCCATTTGACCCATCAAGTCCACTCCGCCATTTCATCATGCCTGATCCAATTTTCCCCTCAGCACCAATCTCCTGTATTCTCCCTTCATGCCCTGACCAATCAAGAACCTATCAACCCCTACCTTAAATATACTTAAAGACTTGGCCTTTACAGCAGTCCATGGCAAAGAATTCCACAGATTCAGCACTCTCTGGCTAAAGAAATTCCTCCTCATCTGTTCTAAAAGGACAACCCTCTATTCTGAGCCTGTGTCTTCTGGTCTTAGACACTCCCACCATAGGAAACATCCTCTTCACACCACTCTATCAAGACCCTTCACCATTTGATAGATTTCAATCAGGTCACCCCTGATTCTTCTGAATTCTGGTGACTACAGGCCCAGAGCCATCAAACACTCTTCATATGACAAGCCATTCAGTCCTGGAACAATTTTCATGAACCTCCTTTGAACCCTCTCCAGTCTTAGCACATCCTTTCTAAGACAAGGGACCCAAAATATATAAAATCATAATATTACATCCTTGCTTTTATATTCTAGTCCTGTTGAAATGAATGCTATCATTGCATTTGCCTTCCTCACCATAGAACCTACCTGTAAATTAACCTTTAGATTATTAGATTATTAAGTCCTCTTTTATTGTCATTTAGTAATGCATGCATTAAGAAATGATACAATATTTCCTCCAGTGTGATATCACAAAACACAGGACAGACCAAGACTGAAAAAACTGACAAAACCACATAATTATAGCATATAGTTACAACAGTGCAACAATACCATAACTTGATGAAGAAGTCCATGAGCACAGTAAAAAGTTCAAGGTCTCTCAAATGTCTCACATCACACGCAGATGGGAGAACGAAGAAAAACTCTCCCTGCCATGCATGACGACAATCCACCTTTGAGTCATCCAAAAACTTCGAGCCTCTGAATCAGCTCTCCGACACCGAGTACCGAGCACCATCTCTGTCTGAATGATTCAACCTCAATCTCCGTCGCCAACAGCAGGCAAAGACGGGGACTTTGAGGCCTTCCCTCTGGAAGATTCCCGACCACACAGTAACGGCAGCAGTGAACAAGTGTTTTAGAAATTTCTCCATATGTTCCTCTGTGCTTTCCCGTCCATCTCCATCGAATCAGAATTCTCCACGGCCCCTATTTAACGGATACGATATCATTTTTCACTGGAGGGCTGCACACGCGCGGCGCGCTGCTCTCTCTCCTCCCACCGGCTTTAGGGAATCCTGCATAAGGACTTTTTTTTGTATTTCCTCTCCATTTAGAACATAGCCAACCCTTTCATTTCTTCTACCAAAATGAATGACCATACTTCCTGACATTGTATTCTCTCTGCCGTTTCTTTGCCCTTTCTCCAAATCTGTCCTTCAGTAGCCTCTACTTCCTGAAAACTACCTACCCCTCCACCTATCTTCATATCATCTGCAAACTTTGCAACAAAGCCATCAATTTCATCATCCAAATCATTGATATATAATGCAAAAAGAATTGGTCCCAACACCGACCCCTGTGGAACATCATTAGTCACTGGCAGCAACCAGAAAAGGCTCCTTTTATTCCCACACTTCGCCTCCTGCCAATCAGCCACTGCTTTAACCATGCTAGAATCTTTCCTGTAATACCATGGGCTCACAGCTTGTTGAGCAGCCTTGTCGCCTTGTCAAAGGCCTTCTGAAAATCCAAGTACACAACATCAATTGATTCTCCTTTGTCTATCCTGCTTGTTATTTCTTCAAAGAATTCCAACAGATTTGTCAGGCAAGATTTTCCCTTGAGGAAACCAGACTAACTGTAGCCTATTTTGTCCTGTGCATCCAAGCACTCTTGAGATATCATCCTTAATAATCAATTCCAATAGCTTTCTGACCACTGAGGTCAGACTAACTTGCCTATAGTTTCCTTTCTTTTGCCTCTCTCCCTTCTTGAAGAGTGGAGGGCCATTTGCAATTCTCCATTTTTCCAGAATCATTCCAGAATCTAGAGATTCTTGGAAGATCATTACTAATCCCTCCACAAGCACTTTCAGAACCCTGGGGTTTACACCATCTGGTCCAGGTGACTCATCTACGTTCAGACCTTTCAGTTTCCCAGGAACCTTCTCTCTAGTAATGGTAACTTCAGATTTCATGACCCCTGACAAACTGGAACTTCCGTCATACTGCTAGTGTTTTCAACAATGAAGAATGATGCAAAATACTTATTCAGTTCATCTGCCATTCCCTTGTAATACTGATACATCTGACTTTAGTTTCACCTTCTCAAATTTCAGGGTGAATTCGATCTCATTATGTTCATTTTCCCCTAAGAGTTCTTCTACCTTAAGCTCGCTAATCAGTTCTGGTTCATCACACAACACCCAATCCAGAATAGGTGATCCCATGGTGGGCTCAACTATGAGCTGTTCTAAAAAGCACTTCCAGGAATGCTGTACCAACCTGACTTTCCCAATCCACCTGCATACTGAAATCCCTCATGACTATTGTAACATTGCCCTTTTGGCATGCATTTTCTATCTCCCATTTGTAGGCCACATCCTTCCTACTGTTTGGGGGTCTGTATACAACTCCTATCCGGGTCTTTTTATCCTTGCAGTTCCTTAGGTCTATCCTCGATGATTCAACACCTTTCGACCCTGTGTCACCTCTTTCTAATGATTAAATTCATTTTTTTACCAACCGAGAACCATCACCTCCTCTGTCTTCCTGCCTATCCTTTCGATAGAATGTGTCATTGTCATTCGTTCAAATCATTGACACATAACATGAAAAGAAGTGGTGCCAACACCTCCCATGCGGCATTCCACTGGTCATCAGCTGCTAACCAGAAAAGGCCCTCTTTATTTCCACTCTTTGGCTCCTGTCAGTCAGCCAATCTTCTATCCATGTTAGAATCTTTCCCGTAATACTATGGGCTCTTATCTTGTTAAGCAGCCTCATGTGTGGCAACTCGTCAACTGCCTGAAGATCCAAATAAGCAACATCCATTGACTCTCCTTTGTCTACTCTACATGTTATTTCCACCAAGAATTCCAATAGATTTGTCAGGCAAAATTTCCCCACAAGGAAACTATGCTGACTTTGGCTTATTTTGTCATGTGCCTTGAAGTACCTTGAAACTTCATCCTTAAATAACAGGTCAACACCTTTGCAACTACTGAAGTCAGGCTAACTGGCCTCTAATTTCCTTTCTTCTCCCTCCCTCCCTTCTTAAAGGGTAGAGTGACATTAGCAATTTTCCAGCCCTCCTGAACCATTCAAGATCCTAGTGATTCTTGAAAGATCATTACTAATGCCTTCACAATCTCTTTAGCAACTTCTTTCAGAACCTTGTGGTGTAGTCCATCTGATCCAGATGATTTATCTACCTTCAGATTTTCCAGCTTCCCAAGCACATTCTCCTTAGTAATAGCAACTACATTCATTTCTGTCACCTGACACTCTCGCATTTCTGGCATTCTGCCACAATGTCCTCCACAGTAATGACTGATGCAAAATACTTACTAAGTTCATCTGCCGTTTCTTTGTCCTCCATCACTATCTCTCCAGTGTCATTTTCCTGTGGTCCAACATCCACTCTTGTCTCTTTCACTTTTTATATATTAGGAAAAACTTTTTGTACCCTCTTTTATATTATTTACTAACTTACCTTCATATTTTATCTTTTGTCCCTTTATGGGTTTTTTATTTGCCTTCTGTTAGTTTTTAACAGCTTCTCAATCCTCTACCTCCCCACCAATTTTTTGCTGTATTATATGCCCTCTCTTCTGCTCTTATGCTGTCTTTGACTTCCCTCGTCAGCCTCATCCTCCCTTTATAGAGTACTTCATCTTTCCTACACCTTCTGAGTTGCTCCTAGAAACTCCAGCTACTGCTGTTCTGCTGACATCACTGCTGGTGTCCACTTGTAATCAACCTTGGCCAGCTCATCTCTCGAATTCCCTTTACTCCATGCTAATACTGGTACATTTAATTTTAGCTGCTTCTTCTCAAATTGCAGGGTGAATTACCTTAAATTATGATCACTATCTTCTAAGGGTTCCTTTACCTTAAGCTTGCTCATCAAATCTGGGTCATTACATAACAACCAATCCAGAACTGCCACTCCCTTAGTGGGCTCAACCACGAGCTGCTCTAAAAAGCCATTTTGTAGGCACTCTACAAATTCTCTGTCTTGGGATCCAGCACCAACCTGATTTTCCAAACCTTCCTGCATAGTGAAATCTCCCATGTTTATCACAACATTGTCCTTTTTACATTCTTTTTCTACCTCCATTTGTAAATTGTAACCCACATTATGGTTACTGTTCATCCTATGTGTAACTCCCAACAGAGTCTTTTTATATTTGCAGTTTCTTAACTCAGCCCACAATGATTCTACATCTTCTGATCCTATGTCATCTCTTTCTAAGGATTTGATTTTGCATTTAACCAACAGAAACACCCCACACATACTGCCTAATAGCCTATCCATTCAATACAATCTGTATCCTTGGATGTTAAGTTCTCAACTATGATCTTCTTTCAGCCATGACTCAGCAATGCCCAAATCATACCTGCCAATCTCTAACTTTGCTACAAGATTATCTACCTCACTCCATATACTGTATGCATTCAAATATAACTCTTTCAGTCCTGCATTTATCACCATTTTTGATTTTGCTCCCGTTACACTTTAACTCATCCACTGACTACAATTTTACCCCATCATCAACCTGTCCTTCCTCACCGGTCACACTACTCACTGTATGTAGTTCTACATCAACTGGCCCATTCTCAGCACCATCATTCTGGTTCCCCTCCCCCTACCAAAACCATCTCCAACAGCTCTAGCAAACCTGCCCACAGGATATTGGTCCCCCTAGGGTACAGGTGTAGCCTGTTTTTTTGTACCAGTCATACCCTTCCCAGAAGAGATCCCAGTGATCCTGAAATCTGAAACCCTGCCTCCTGAAAATGTTCTTGCATAATACTAACATTATTTATAAAATTATGATAAAATTCATGAAACCATTGCAAAAATACTTATTTCCAAAGTTATGACTATTCTTCAAGGCAATTGGCACTACTGGGCTTTGAAGTGCAGTAGAATTTGCCCAATAGTAGCCACTAGGTGGAGACAAATGACTAAAAGGAGCTAAATAGGCAAGCACCAAAAACAAGAGCGGGGATCTGAATGTGTGCTTAACCAGTGCACATTGATTGTAATGTAGCTAGGAAATATGCCTATTTTAATGATTTCTGCATGCAGGCTGCACTAACTGTCAGACTGATTGGCTGCTTGTAAGAGGGAACTGCTAGTCTCAATTAAACCTGACATAAATGCACCCCACAATTCTACAATGGTCTTAACTGCCACGCAGCAAGTAAATCTGCAGCAGAAAGCACTAAGAGCATGATGAACATCACAGGCTTCAGACACTTCTGAAGTTTGTAGGAATAGATGTATGAACACGTTTGCACATTCACTCCACAGTCTGTACGAATTCCAGGCCAGAATGATTTGATTTATTAAACATTATGTTTGGAATTGTGTCACGTTCTTCCTCTTTCCCAAGGATCTATTCTTTTTCCAGTCTCAGTCAATAGGGTGCATAATAGATGGTCGTAATGGATCCGGTGGGCTGAAGGGCCTATTTCTAAACTCCAGAACACTCTGCCTTTAACTGAACACAAATGGCAATGTGAGGGTTGCAGGTAATTTGTTCTATAATGATATGAGTTGAAGGATAAATATTGGTCATAGCTCTCAAAATTTTTTCCTCAAAATGGTGCCAAGCACTCATTTACATCTACCTTGCTAAGTACAACAATTTCTCCTCCTCATCATGGAAGACACCAGCAGTATGTCAGAAATTTGAGAGTGTCAGGGTTATAAGTGAGTGCAGTAGCTATTACTAAGGAGGTCTCTGGGATGCTGAAAGATCTGGAAGTTCAAAGTAAATTTATTATCAAAGTACATATGTGTCATCATATGCAACTTGATGGCATAATCGGTAAATCCAAGAAACATAATAGAACTGCACCCAACAAATAACCAATGTGCAAAAGACAACAAACTGCAAATACAAAATGAAAAAAAAGTAAATGAGCAATAAATATTGAGAACGTGAGCTGAAGAGTCCTTGAAAGTGAGTCCATAGGTTGTGGGAACAGTTCAGTGATGTGAAGTTATCAGGTGAGTGAAGTTATCCTCACTGGTTCAAAAGCCTGATGGCTGAATGGTAATAACTTTTCCTGAACCTGGTGGTGTTGGTCCTAAAGCTCTTGTCTCTCCCTCCTGATGGCAGCAGTGAGAAGAGAGCGTGGCCTGGGTGGTGGGGATCCTTGCTGATGGATGCTGCTTTCCTTGCAAGTGAGGAAACCGAGGATCCAATTTCACAAGGGAGGTACTGAGACCAACATCTTCAAGCTTATCGATGAGTTTTGAGGCGATGAATGCTCAGTATTGAATACTGAGCTGCAGTCAATAAAGAACATCACAACATATGCATTTTTGCTGTCCAAGTGTTCCAGAGTTGAGTAAAGAGCCAATGGCAGCTATTGTGGACCTGTTGTTCTGGGAGGCAAATTGGAGAAATCCATGTCACTTCCTATGCAAGAGTTAATGTGTTTCATCACCAACATCTCAAAGCACTTCACAGTGAATGTAAGTGGTATTGAATTATAGTCAATGAGGCAGGTTACCATGTTTTTCCTGGGCAGTAGTATAATCGATGCTCGCTTGAAGCAGGTGGGTAGCTCACACTGCTGAAGGGAGAGGTTAAGATATCAGTGAGTACTCCCGCCAGTTGATCACCACAGATCTTTCATACACGGCCAGGTGCACTGGCTGTATCAATTGTTTTCTGTGGGTTCACCCTCCTGTACAATGCTCAAACTCTGAAATCACAGGCTCATTGGGTCTCTGGGAGTTCATGAAGGATCCTCCATATTTTGACAGGTAAAGAGAGCATAAGAGGCATTGAGCTCATCTGGAAGTGAAGCCTTGTTGTCACCTACGTCACATGGTTTCACTTTGTAAGAGATAGGTCATGCGGATTAGATGGACTACATCCCAGGGTTCTGAAAGCGATAGCTGAAGAGATGGTGAAGTCATTAGTAGTGATCTTTCAAGAATCATTAGATATTGGAATAGTTCCAGATGATTGGAAAATTGTAAATGACACTCCATTCTTTACAAAAAGAGGTTTAGTTTGTAGAATCTTACAAGAAAGCATTCCAAAATGGTACCTAACTAAAGCACAAATCATATTTAAAAGAGCAGTTGAAATTACTGCATCAATGGAAACAGCAGACACAATTGAGTTGCAGTCAGGAACGAAAGTGAGAGTGAACTTAATTGCAATGTCTAAACAGAAACCTGCCTGGCTGAACAATTTGTGTCATCATTGTGGCAGGGGCTCAAACACCAGATCAATGCAGGTTTAAAAGCGAAACTTGCGGAAAATGCAACAAAGAAGGACACATACAAAGACCATGCTGAGTAGACAAAATTAAATAGACTGCACAGGGAAGAGAAAATGCTTAAAACTCAAATTGCTGCTTCAGAAAGAGCACAAATCTGCATGCGGTCGATGGAAACTCTGATAATGATAGGAGTGACATAGGACTAAGTAGCCTTGAGATTTGTATTGTGAAATCTAACAAGTGACAAGCACGATGGCTTACACCAGAAATGAATGGTAAATTAATTAAAATGGAATTGGACACTGGCTCAGCTGTTTCTGTAATTCCACAAAATGAGTTTGAATGGCATTTCAAAGATACTGAACTGAAGCCTGTAGATAACCAACTAAGAATCTATACGGGAGAAAAGAACTCCTGTGGGAATGACATTCATAACAATGAACTGCAACAACCAACAAGCCACACGGGTCTTGTATATGGTAAAACAGGAAGCCAGCATTGTGGGGCCATGAGTGGCCGAGATAACTACAACTTGATTGGAGATCCATCCACTATTTGTATGCCACATCCCCTGTTGTATTGTCAACTGAAAGCAAATTAAGAAAGGTACCACATGATGCCACAGCAGTGTTCCAGGATGTTTGACTTTTCAGTATGTGAAAATATTGAAATATTGGGTGTGGCATTTTCATTTAACACTAATTTAGAAAGGGTAACACCCAGGGCCATGCCCAAGTTTGACATAGTCTGTCTAATTCCTTATACTCCCATGATAAAGTAGCCAGTGAGCTAGATTGCATGAAGGCTGAAGGATTTCTTTCCAAGGTTGAGTGGAGCTCATGGTACCAGTAGCCAAGAAACATGTATCTGGTGGGATCTGTGGTGATTTTAAGGTCACCATCAACCCAGTACTGAGGGCAAATTGATTCTCTCTGGCCACGATAGAGGATATCTTCGCAAATGTTTCTGTCGGGAAACACTTCTGCAAAGTACACTTAACTGGGGCCTGCTTACAATGGAGATGGAAGAAAAGTCCAAAATGTTTCACCCTCACAGGGAACTTTATGACAGTAATAGGCTTATTTTTGGAGTAGCATCTCCACCTTCACTCTGACAGAAAACTATGGACCAGGTGCTGTAAGACTGCCCAGGATGACATTGTTACCGGTGAGGATGACAAAATTTCAGGACAATGTTAAAAAGATTAGAAGATTATGGGCTCAGAGCAGGATGCAACAAGTGTGAATTCTTTAAACCAAGCTTCACTGTGTCACAATGGGGTGCTGGGAACAGACCCAAATGCAAGACACAGACACTGAAGTACAAGGAACAGGACTTGACTGGAGTAGGGACGTGACAGGATACAGACCAGGAGCAGAGACAAGAACGCAGACTTGGGCTATGGAAAGCGGGACCAGGACTAGAAACCATGGAGTAGGAGACAAGGCTTCGACTCCGAGCCCAAGACTGGACAAGGGTCCAGAACCTCGTTCTTTCCTTGGGCTCGGACCCCAGAACCAGACATGACATGGCTTCAGGCCAGGGCGTGGCTGGGGTCTAGAGGCCTGAGCTTGGTTGCAGGCTAGTGCTCTTGGAGCTTGGCTGCGGGATCCTCGAGGCTTGGGCTCTTGGAGCTTGGCTGCGGGATCCTCGTCTTGAAATGCAGAGGCTGATAACTCGGAGGCTGGAGCTGAGAGACCGACTGGGAACTAAGCATCAACGTAGAGCCGGGACGTGTCCTTTGAAAAGCCGAGACTCATCGTTAACACAACACCAACATGAGGCAGGACAGTACATAGACATACGGCCGGGACTTATACTTAGACAAGCCAGGACTCAACGTCTCCACACCAAGGTGGGACAGGTCCACCTGTTGGGTAAAGGCAAAACAGCTGGACTTACCCAACAGAGGCAAAGACAAGACAGATCCTCCCACCGGACAACAGCAAAACGGCCTTACTTACCTCACGGAGGCAAGGACAAGACAAGACCCCCCACAGGCTAATGGCAGAACAGCCTGACTTACCCCACAGAGGCGAGGACAAGAAGAGACAACACCTAAGAACGACAGACAGTTCCATCTCTGCTCTGGGGTAGTTTCGAGTCTCAGTTCGGCCAGCAACCTCAGCTGGCTACGGAAACAGCCGGATGCCAACCTAGCTCAGAGTAGCTGGCAGCCACTCAGCTGGCCCGGGAAACAGCCGAATCCATACCACAAAGAGAGCTCTGATTACTGACAGCAAGATTCCATGAGGGGATGCTTCCCTAACGCGGCCTAAAGATGGCAATTGGCTGCTCTAGCCTTCAACTGGCAGGTTGCTCCCAGGGGATCTTGACAAAACAAACCAGCAGCCCACACTCAACCCCAAGGCTACTGATATTCCAAGCCCCAAGATGGGAATCAAGTACCTATGATTAACTCAAACAAGGGACAGCTGGAAGACCCAGACTCCAAGGACCGGACTATGAACCGGAATGCGGACTTCATGGACCAGACCATGACACACTAACTGTGGTCACACCATTGATGCACAAAGGTTACACAAGAATGCTGAGAAAATGTAAGCAGTGGTGGTGTCATAAGATGGGCATTGGAGGAGGACCCAAATGCAAGACACAGACACTGAAGTACTAGGAACAGGACTAGGTGTGTCAAGAAAGAAGGGAAGTGGGGAAGAAACAATGCTGGACAAGACACAGGCCCTGGACAAGACTAGGATACAAGGCCTGGGCCAGGACTAGATCAGGAAAGTGGGACCTGGATGAGGAACAAGTAACTTGGAACCCAGAGAGGGACTCCGAGCCAGAGACTGGACAGGGACCCGGAACCTGGGTCTTGTCTCGGGCTCGGACTCCGGATCTAGGCGACGACAAGATGTGGCAGGGCAACAGGACTGGACGTGGGGGGCAAGACGCGGGACTAGAACTGGTTAAGGACAGGAAGCTCAGACTTGGTCTTGGGAGACAGGAACGCAGAACGCAGAGCCTTGGTCTTGGGAGACAGGAACGCAGAACGCAGAACCTTGGTCTTGGGAGACAGGAACGCAGAACACAAAGCCGGGACCCATCCTTGGGAACAGGACGTAGGGCCTGGATTCAAACACAGAACAGAGAGCCAGGACCCCTCCTTGGGAACAGGACATAGGGCCGGGACTCATATACAGAATGCTGAACATGACGAGATGGTTCCCAACACAAGGTAGCAGCAAACAGCCAGACCTACCTAGCAAAGGCATGGACACAAAGAGACAGTTCCAAACAACGATGGACAGCTCCTTATCTAGACACAGCAAGGCTCATGTCTTGCTCCCGCGGTAGAACTTGACAGCGATACAGGCAAGGACACAGGCAAGATTGCAGGCAGAG
This sequence comes from Mobula birostris, assembly GCF_030028105.1. Taxonomy (NCBI): domain Eukaryota; kingdom Metazoa; phylum Chordata; class Chondrichthyes; order Myliobatiformes; family Myliobatidae; genus Mobula; species Mobula birostris. The sequence goes on from NC_092373.1 coordinate 158,918,070, forward strand.
GTTGCAGGCAAGGCTTCAGAAATAATGAGGAGGGAAGAGAAGGGAACAGTCCAGTCACTGAAGCTGAACCAAGGAGCTGTTTATGTAGCCAGCCCAGATTGAGAGTCAGGTGCCTCAATTAAGATACACAACAATACAAGGGAAAACCAGAAAACCTGGAATACGGAACGATGGACCAGACTGTGAACCGGAATGTGGACTTCACAGACCGGACCATGACAGGTGGATGCTCCAAGGTCACAGTTGTGGTTCTTTTTAAGAGCTGTTAACTACAGTAACAGAATCCTAGTATAACTGGCTACTGTGCTCCACCCCTTGAATGCATTACTGCAGATCGGGAAGAAATGGCAATGGACAAAGCAGAGTGAGGTGGCTTTCCAAAAGACAAAGGAATGGTGACATTAGACACTGTACTCACACATTATAATCCACATTGTCCAGTGAAGATTGCCTGTGACACCTCGCCTTATGGTATAGGTGTAATCATGTCTCATGTTATGAGTGATGGAAATGAATGCCCTATAGTCTTTATATTACATTCCTTTACCACTGCAGAATACACACAGATTAATAAAGTGGCCCTGAGTCGGATTTGGTATGTAGAACATTCTAACCAGTACCTGTATGGGAGAGAGTTTACTCTCGTTATGGATCATCAACACTAGTTCCATTTTTAATCCTCAGAAGTGTATGAGGATTAAGTGTAATCCTCAGCAGCAACACCAATTCAGAGAAGGGTTCTGTTTCTTAGAGGACAAGATCAAATTCAAGGGGATGACTAATCATGGAAATGCTGATGGAATGGCTGGTTTACTTTTGGAAAAGGAAATACCTGAAAAATTTACTAAAGAGGACACTCCTCTTGATGCATTCTCCCTAATACAAATTGCAAGTCTCCCTATTATGGCAGATGATCCAAAGGGAAACCAGAAAAGACCTCACACTGTCTCAGGTCTAAATGGCAACCCAAAATGTCTGGAATGTACAGCAGATATTCCAGTTTCCACATTTTTACAAGTGCCTGGATGAATTTGACATTGGTGGAGGCTGCCTTATGTGGGGATTGATGAACTTGTACCATCCAAGCTGAGAGATAAAGTGTTGAAGGAGCTATATGCCGTTCATCCAGGCATGGTCAAAATGAAAGTGTTGGCTCAAAGCTTTGTCTGGTGGCCTAGGATAGATCAGCAAATTGAGCAACTTGCCATGGACTGTTTGGGATGCCGACATGTCAGAAGAAAGGTATCCACAGTTGTCAGAGCTGCTTCCTCTTGTCCCAGAGGTAACTCCTACAACCACCATGGAGGAGACCTCAGAACCTGAGATTGCTTTCTCAGCTACAAATCTCACCTGTCAAGCAGAGTGACCCACCCCCACCTTCCCTTATCAGGCAAGATGTTATCCTACAAGAGTAAGAAATCCTCCACAGTGATTAAATATTAAATTTTTTGGGCCTGAATGGGTCAATTTAAAAATTTCTGTTGTCGACTTCTATATGATGGTTGTATTTTATACACAACACACACACACACACACACACACACACTTGTAGATAACCAGAGAGCAATACATTATATATTCGAGTTGGAGTTTATAGCTAAGCATGAAGGAGTGGTGTGTTTTTAATATTTCAATAATACTTGAGTAATATTGTAACAATATTGTTTGATTAAACATTCTTTGTCAGTTTAAGTAATTCATTGTGGGTTATACGTAAAAGTACGTTAATGGCATACGTCATCATGCCACCTCACTAAAGTAAATACGGTGTACATGCATCTCCTGGTCTCTCATGTTTTTCTTTTGTTTCATTTTAGAGTTACAAAGCATTACAGGAACTACCTGAGTAAAGTTTGCATGTGCTCTCTCTGTATGAGTTTGCCTCAGGTGCTCTGGTTTCCTCCTACACCCCAAAGATGTGCTGGGAGGTTAATCAAACATACTTCATACTTTATTGTCGCCAAACAATTGATAATAGAACGTACAATCATCACAGCGATATTTGATTTTGTGCTTCGCGCTCCCTGGAGTACAAATCGATAGTAAATATTAAAACATTTAAATTATAAATCATAAATAGAAAATAGAAAAGGGAAAGTAAGGTAGTGCAAAAAAAAACAGAGGCAGGTTTTTTATGTAGGATTTCTCCTACTGTAGGTAGGATGCTGAAGAATTGTGGAGTATATGAGAAAGGATAGGTTCCTGGGAGATAAATGGTAATGGGACTAATGAGTGCACTCTAGGAATGAGCATTGACACAATGGGCTGAAAGGTACTTTTCTCTGTTGTAAGGATACACGGGCAACCTCAGTCATAGACAATTCATCCTAGGCAGCACCGAACATTATAGTGTTGTACTAGATGCTCCAGATTTCTCAGACCAGATATTTGGGCTGAACATGAGATTGTTATATTGACTAAGTGTCTCATTACGCTATAGTTTCCAGCCACTGTGACATTTCAGTTTCAGCAGATAAATACATGAGTATTCTCTTGATCAGCAATCAGTGGTAGATTGAAGTTGATCAGTGTTACATTATCAGTGCAACAGTAAGCATTTCTTTGGAAACACATGAGACTGCTATAAACGTTGGAATATGAAGCAACAAACAATCTGCCAAAGGGAATCACCAGGTCAAACTGCATCTGTGTGGTGGGAAGGAACTGACAATGTTTTGGATTGAAATCCTGCATCTGGACTGATGAGGGTTTTGACTCAAAACTCATGATTTCTTTCCTCTCCAAAGATTCTGCTCAACCACTGAGTTCTTCTGGAAGATTGTTTGTTGCTTGAACATGTTTGAATGTTCTATCAATGTTTCAGGTATACATTGTTATCAGGAGGAGAGGTCTGAAAAAGGGAACAAAAATGTTATGACTTGAGTTGGGTTGGAAGCAGAGAGAGACACAAGAGATAAGAGTTACCTGAAGTTGGAAAATTCAATATTCATTCCAAAACTGACTTGATTCCTTGTAGAATAAATTTCTTTGATCTACACATTTCTATTTTACTCTCAATGAGGCAATTTGAACCATCTATCATTAAGAGTATGACCTACCATACTAATACAATAACTGGGTTGCTAATTCAGGTTTACAAATATGTAACTGCTTTTATGGGACAAGTTGATCCAAGCATATATCCTATCCTGACATGAAATATTATGCTTGAAAGCTCTTCAAATGAGCATGTAAAATACTTTATTTCTTTGCTTCAGATTTCAGCAGTTCATCAATTTTAATCCTTAAATGCTTTACTATTTGTGTTTGTCTTAACTATGTGCCATAAAAGTGTCTATCACAAGGCACTGTCTGACTTCCAATAGGCCAAAGAAATTTCTACAGCAGTAGGCTTGGCAGTGTCTAGTTTAAACAGTGTAATGACTGAAATAAAGAGCTTCATTAAAACTGCATTTTTTTTTGCCTTTGGATGACAACAATGCTGTCATTTATTTGGTTCTCTAAGGTTCAGTAGACAGAAAGGCTATTCATTACAGTGAAATTACAGAGACAATGAATTACAAATTACTGTTACAATGAAAATGTGTCTGTGATGCTGCAGCAAGCGTTTCATTGTAACCTGTACCTCAGCATACTTGTGCATGTCACAATCGACTCACCCGCCTTGGCTTAACAGGTGAGTCACTGAATTGCACTCTATCATCGTTTCAGTTTTTATATTTCCTTAGAAACAAAATGGAGGCCATTCACCTCAACAAGTCTAGGCCTGTTTTCAGAACAATCTCATCAATTCCATTCCCTTAGTTATTTCCCTTTCTTCAACTCCACCTTGGATTTCCAACCACCTAGATACACAGGGGCTGTTTACAGTAATCAGTTAACCTACCAGCATATCTAGATGTGGAGGGAAACCAGAGCATCCAGAGAACAACTGGGAGAATGTATAAACTCTACATGGGCAGGTATAACATAGAAAGAGGCTATTTGGCCCATCCCGCTGCTGTTGATTGTGTTGCAAAAAGACAACCAGGTCTCTGCTATTTGAGAATGCTGCAGTCTCTTTCCATTTAAGAGTTTACTCAATTCCTTTTTGGTCACATGTTTGAACCTTCTTTTATCATCCTTTCATACAACATATTACAGGACATAATTATTTGATGCGTGAAAAAGATTTCTCTCCTGGTACCATTGTTTGTGGGGCTGTGGCTTGGTTTGTTTGGCAGTAATTCATAACATACCCATTTATTATGCTGTATTCTTGCTGCAAGACCTCGATTATGACTATTATGAAGATACAAGAGAGGCTGCAGATACCGGAAACATGGAGCAACATGTACAAAATGTTAGAGAGAACTACTATGTATTGTACAATTCTTTTGCAAAGTGCAAAATTCTTTTGCATAAATTCTACCACAAATTCATAAGCAAGTTTTCATATTAAGTAATCTATTTTTAAAATTATTTTATCAACAATTTCTAATTAAGTGAAACTGACCCATGTGACTTTGCATGTAGGTGCTTTGTCGATTTTGCTACAGAGCCATGCCCAAGGAAAAGGTCTAAGCTTGAATGCACTATGCTGAATAAGCAAGTCTCTTAGCTCCGATCAATATCATCTGAAGCCAGTTTGGCTGCTAATTAATTTCACTCATGCTGTAGCTGCTGCAATTATTTGCATAATGACAGTCAATGCATTTCAATATATTCTCTGAAATAGTGTAAGGCATGGTATGAATCCAAGTATTGAATTAAAAGGCCATTATTTCTATAGAGTTTTTTTTACCACTTCAGGAAGCCCCAGTGCATTTTCACAACCAGTATATTATATAATCTTTTGATGTGGTGCTGATGTTAAACAGCAATGAGATAGGCATTTCAGAAATAGAGCTTCTTGTCTGGTATCATTTGAAGGATAAGTTAATGGAATGGTAGGCAAAGTACCTCTGCTCTTCTTCATATACTTCAGTTGGATCTAAGCTATGAATCATGAAGATTGGACCTTGCTTAATGTGACATACTAAAGGCAGTGTAATGTATGTTGTGACACATGTAATTTCATCTTATGGACAATAATTTTTGTTTAATCCTGCCATGCTTGCACAATGACTACACAACTCAAAGATGAATATGGAGATAGTAATGCGCCCACTGAAAAATGTTCCATTGACTCTAATGGAGAAACTTTAAAGCCAAGCTGAAGTGACGGACTAATGCAGGGATAGTAGTCACCTACTCCCTATATATCCACTTTAAAATATATTGAGAAAACAAGTGACAAGCTAAGTATATTTGTATAGTCTTAAGGGGCCTGATGGAGTTGTGAAGAAGTAATTACTTTGTAATAATGACAGAAGATATTCTGCTAGTTTTGAGCAAAGCAGAGAAAAAAAAATCAGTGTACATAAGCACTATTGAAGAGAATTCACATTCAATGTATCATAGGGCAGATACCATTTGGAATCAATTCAGCACCAAAGGAATTTCATGGAAAGATTAATTTTTCATTTGAAGGTTTTATTTGGATAAGGAGCATTGTAGTTGATGTATTAGGACTTGGAGAAAGAGAAAGAGTAGAAAGTGAAAAATTAAATCCAGACAGAAAGCTCTGATGAGCAATTGAAAGGAGAAGCAATTGAATTTGGCCAAACAAAAAGTAGGTATTCATTGTGGGTCATTTTGTGATGATTTGAAGCTGATCTAACTAATGTCAAGGCAATGAAGGAAATACCGAGGATGTGCATGGATATTGCTGGAGTATATCACTGTTTGGGTTCTGAAGAAATTGGCAGTTTACATACCACCGATGGCAGACTATAATCAAGTGCTTGAGATACTGCATAATGCCATCTCCAAGCAAGAAACAGTCCAGCCCAATGCATTTCAAACCATAACCATGGATTTCAGTCAGGCTTGTTCGAAGAAAACCTTGCCCAATTACCACCAGCATATAACCTGTAACACCAAAGATCCCAACACACTAGACCGCTGCTAGACTAAGATAAGGAATGTCTACCACATGCCCAGACCACATTTTGGTAAATCGAATCACTTGGCGGTTCTTTTCCAACCTGCATATAGGCAGAGACTAAAGAGCAAAGCTCCTGAGATTAGGACATCAAAGAGGTGGTAGCGGGAGTCAGAGGACTGGCTACAGGACTTCTTCGTGTCAGTTGTCTGGGCCATGTTCAGGGACCTATCTGTGCATTTGAATGAATACACACCATGGTGGTCATGGACTTTATTAAAACCTCTGTAGACGATTGTGTCCTCACAAAATCATTCAGAGTCTTCCCTAATCAGAAGCCCTGGATGAAGATCTGTAATCTGCTAAGGGCTAGATCATTCAAGTCTGCTCACCAAGAATGTCACAAGAGGTCCAGGTATAATCTCTGGAAAGCTAGCTCAAGGGTGAAGTGGCAATTCCGGACTAAACTTGAATTAATGAGGGATTCTCGACAGTTATGGCAGGGCTTGAATACTATCACCTCATATAAAGATAAACCAAGCAACATAGGCAAAAGCACAGCTCTGCTTCCAAATGAGATCAATGCCTTCTATGCTTACTTTGACCATCAAAACATGAAGGAACCATCACCACAGTCCCCAGTGATACTGTGATTTAAGTCTCTGAGGCCAACATGCAAGCAGCCTTCAGGGGGATGAACCAAGGAAATGCATCCTGCCCAGACGGGGTACCTGGCCAAGTACTAAAGACCTGTGCTGATCAACTGGCTGGAGTGCTCACTGAGTGTTAACCTTTCACTTCAGCAATCTGTGGTGCCCACCTGCTTCAAGCAGGCTTCAATTATGCCAGTGCCAAAGAAGAACATGGTGATCTGCCTCAATGACTAACATCTGGTAGCTCTTATATCCAGAGTGATGAAGTGCTTTGAGAGGTTGATGATGAAACATATCTACTCCTGAAACATACTGTATCTGCTCCAGTTTGCCTGAAGGCACAACAGGTCCACAGCAGATGCCATCTCACTGGCTCTTCACTCAACCCTGGGACATCTGGACAGCAAGGATCATACTTCAGGCTGATCTTTATCGACCACAGCTCAGCATTCAGTACTGTCATCCCCTCAAAACTAATCAATAAGCTCCAAGTCCTTGCCTCAAGACCTTCGTGTGCAATTGGATCCTCGATTTCCTTACTGCAGACCCCAGTCAGTTCAGATTGGCAACAACATCTTCTCCACAATCTCCAACAGCACTGGTGCACCACAAGCCTGTGTGCTTAGCCGCTGCTCTACACACTTTACGCTAATGACTGTGTAGCTGTGCACAGCTCCAATGCTATATTCAGCTTTGCTGGTGACACTTTGTAGGCTGAATCAAAGGCTGGTGATGGATCAGCATATAGGAGGGAGATTGAAAATCTTGCTGAGTGGTGCCACAACAACAACCTCTTACTCAATGTCAGCAAGACTAAGGAGCTGATTATTGACTTCAGAAGAAGGAAACAGGAGGTCCATGAGCCTGTCTTCACTGGAAGATCAGAGGTGGAGAAGGTCAGCAGCTTTAAATTCCTCGGTATTATTATTTCGGAGAACCTGTCCTGGGCCTAGCACATAAGTGCAAATACAAAGAAAGCAGAGCAGCATCCTATTTCCTTAGGAGTTTGCAAAAATTTGGCATAACATCTAAAACTTCGATAAACTTCCATGATGTGTAGTGGAGAGTATATTGACTGGCTGTATCACAGCTTGATATGGAAACACCAAAGCCCTTGAATGGAAAATCCTATTAAAAGTAGTGGATACAGCCCAGTCCATCACATGTAAAACCCTCCCCAACACTGACCACATCTACAGTATATGAATCGCTGTCACAGGAAAGCCGTATCCATCATCTGGGACCCCCACAATGCAGCACACGGTCTCTTCTCCCTGTGCCATCAGGAAGAAGGTACAGGAGTTTCAGAACTCACATCACCAGGTTTTGGATCAATTATTACCTCTCAGCCACCAGGCTCTTGAATGAGTAGGGATAACTTCCAGTCAACTTCACTTGCACCATCACTGGACTGTTCCCACAACCAATGGAGTCATTTTCAAGGGCTCTTCGTCTCATGTTCTCGACACAGTACTTGTTGCTTATTTATTTATTATCATTATTATTTCTTTCTTTTTGTATTTGCACAGTTTGTTTTCATTGGTACACTGGTTGAATGCCCATGTTGGTATGTCTTTCATTGATTTTGTTATGGTTATTCTTCTATGGACTTATTGAGTATGCTGCAAGACAATGAATCTCAGGGTTGTACACGGACGTGTATGTACTTTGATAATATACTTCTAACTTTGAACTTTGAAGAAGTCCCTGCTCCATTGGTATGAGAAATTTGAGTCACTCAGATAAGTGACAAAGAAAGATGTGGAACATAATGGCACATGAGAAAATGGTCAAACAAATCAGAGAAGCAGTCAGATGAGTGACTGGGAGTAGTGTGAGACCTGTGTGACTGTGAGACTGAAAATCTAGACAAATCCCACAACTCTACAACGTGCAGGTTCTGAATGACCCCATAAAGACGTGCATTGACCAATATATACATTAACTGAGCTTATCTCAAGGACGCAAGGGATGCCAAGAATACTGAGCCTGAGATAATCAACATATTCTGTTACACGGGTCCTGATGCAGGCAATTGAGGAGGCTACCACATATGGCACAGTGCCTGAAGTGAGTGAATCAGACAGATTGAACCAGTTTTTCCAATCACATTGAGACAAGAACTCAGCATTCAAGGTGAGCTGATCTTTCAAGGTGAAAGGATAAGTGGTCACACACTCTGAAAGAATGACATGATGAAACCAGTTCACTCTTTACTTTTGCAGTGAATGATTGCCTCCAACAAATGGGAATACTGTACTCATCTACAGCCATGGGACTGATCAAGGATTGTGTGCAGACACATGTGACCTGCACACAGATTTCTAGATATCCACCAACCAAACTAATCACTCAGTTGTCATAAGGTCTTTAAAGAGACTCCTGGATAGGTACGTGGAGCTTAGAAAAACCGAGGGCTATGGGTAACCCTAGGTAATCTCTAAAGTAAATAAATGTTTGGCACAGCATTGTGGGCTATAGGTTTTCTATGTTCTGTGTTTTCTATGATTTATGTTCTATGATTCCCAAACTGGGTCAGTTGACAAACAGATGGAAAGGCTGAGAGCACTGTGAGTATGACCAAAGATGTGATAAGTAAGGATAAACTATTGCAGTCAGATCTCTGAGCATTGAAGTCTTCTAAAATAACCCAACACAAGAGGCAAAAGCGATCTTACATGGTGACTTCTAAGTTGACAAACTGTTACCTACAACATTCTGTTACCTACAGCAGAGGGGCTGCTAGAATTAGAATTGCAATAAAGTGGAAAGTGAATTTAGCTGTTTGTTTATCCCCTTTTTCTTCTTTCACGTTTAAAAGAGGGAAACAACTTATGCAACAAGGTGCATCAGCTGTTCTAGGACATTTTGATTGACAAAAAGCTGTCATAAGAATGCTGTCTTGCATTGTAAATTCCTTCATTAATGCACGGTCTTTATTGATGTTTTAAGTTACTATCTCTTTTCCTGATTGTTAGAGAGTTACTGGGGACATTCTGAGATAGGTTGCACCTCTGTCAATCCAGTATCATGCTGGATTAATGTTTCATTCTCTGGAGTAGAAAAGGAATTCACAGCCTATTGAGTCATGACTGACAATGATTAGATATAATGCAACAAGTTCACAGAGCACCCTAGATGAAGAGCAAGATAAAGCAGTCTATATTCCCAATCACTTTGGAAAATCTGGTCATTGGATAACAGCAGCACCATGCTTAATAATGACATCTTCTAAGGTGGAGCTGCTTGTTTTGATCCAATATTTCACTCATGAAAAAATAAGCTAATTCTAGATCATGAGCAAACCTTGTAAACATTTTGCATTCTTGTTTTCAAGTGTCCCCATATATATGCTGGTCTTCAATATTTTCTATTATATTCTTCCTTTTGGAACGGACTAAATCTAATCGATTCTTATTATGATATATTTGGCTAGATTGGAACAAAGATAAGTTGAACTTGAGGATGTAACCAGAAGACTGAATATTCCAAAAAATGAATGGAAGGGGCAGGAGGGACTCATTCGTTTTATGCGCTGGTGTGTTTTAAGTGCATTTTGTAGTTAATTAATACAAAAAACCTTCTGGCATTGGTATTGCTTTATGGCATAATAATAGCATGTTTTCATTATAACATTGAGCCAAGAAAAACTTAAAAGCTGGCCAGACGTTCTTTGGACAAGCAAGAAGTCAATTATGTCTAAAGTTAAATATAACAATAGATCCTAATCTGTTTTATAAAGAGGCAGATGTAGATAATGAACAGTAGCCAGAAGGATGCTTTGGAAAAATGATTATTGGTATGGCTTAAATAGAGATGCACAAAAGTTTCCATTAAGCTGTAAAAGGGCAAAATTTACTTAAATTTATGGCTGCTCTCAGAAGTGTCGTTTCTTTCCCCTCAGGTTTCTGTCATCTCATTTGCATATTGCTGAATGTAAAATTTCCTATAGACAAAATTTTGAAATATGCTGGAGTTTTATTAAGAGTGGAAATGTGGTTCATCATAAAAAATAAGCATTTTTAATCATAATATTCAGTTCGGTTCTGAGTATGCCGGTATTAAATAACTACAAATTAAGTTGACTGACTACATTGATTTTTTGTAGGATTTCTCAGTAAATTAACTTAAAACAAAGTAAAATCTTTTAGAGTAGGCTTTTTTCACTGAGCTTGGGTGGGACTATAACTAGAGGTCATGGGTTAAAGGTGAAATGCAAAAAGTTTAAGAGAAACATGAGGGGAAACTTCTTCACTCAGAGGGTCATGAGAGTGTGGAATGAGCTGCCAGTGCAAGTAATGCTTGCCAACTTGATTTCAATGTTTAAGAGAAGTTTGGATAGGTACATGGATGGTAGGGATATGGAGGGCTGTGGTCCGAATGCAGGTTGGTGGGACTGGGCTGCTTAAATGGTTCAGCATGGACAAGATGGGCCAAAGGGCCTGTTCCAGTGCTGTACTTCTCAATGACTCTACAACCCTAGCGTATTTTGGAGTACTTTCATCTAAATTGTGCCTAATTCAAACAGACACTCAAAAGCCCATCAATTGGAAAACATCATTCGTTGATGATTACACAATCATAGACAAGTCCTATTTTCTGGTTGAACCAACTGATATTAATTAAGCTAAAGCCAAAAAAAAAGAGGAATTTATGTAGGGTGTAATTCTGCACTCAAATTTTATGATATTTTGAGTTAGATTGGCCTCTTAATCTCATGATCTCAATATGTTTTGCTTATTTATTTATTACTATTCTTTCCTTTTCTATTAGCTCAGAATTTTTTTGTCTTTTGCACACTGGTTGAATGCCCAATTTGTGTGGTCTTTCATTGATTGTTATTCTATTATGGATTTATTGAGTATGCCTGCAAGAAAATTAATCTCAGGGTTGCATATGGTGACATACACAGGACTGTACAAAGATCTTGGACACACATATATAGCTGGGCACCTAAGATTTTTGTACAGTACTGTATTTGTCAGTGTGGAGTGGAGAGCGAGTTTGTAAATCTGGCAGGAGCACGGGATGTTGGGAATGGCTAGAGTGGAGTGCGTGGGAAGGGTGTGGGACAGATGGCAGAGAAGGGGTACTGGGGCAGGGGAGGGACGGGTGTAGACACACTCAGCCCTGAGACACCAGGTAAGGTCATTTGATTCCAGACAATTGGTTTATTAAACATGTCCCTCTGGTGCTTCCCACTCTCTCCCCTCTTCCCACTCTCAGTCCACAAGAGACCCATATCAGAATCAGGTTTATCATCACTCACAAATGTCAAGAATTTTTTTTGTTTGGCGGCAACAGTACAGTGCAATGCATAAAATTGCTAAGGTACTGTGCAAAAGTCTTAGGCACATTAGCTATATATATGTGCCAAATACTTTTGCATACTACTGCACATACTTTGATAATAAATTTACTTTGAACTTTGAAATAGAAAAGTCAAATAAGCATAAGCTAGCTAAAACTCTAGATCAGTGGTTCCCAACCTGGTGCCATGGACCCTTATGCTAATGGTAGGGGCCCATGGAATAAAAAAAAAGGGTTGGGAACAGCTGCAATAGATCATTGTATTAGATACACTTCAGAACTTCAAGATCTAAAGGGTAGATGGTCCTGATGAAATTTGTCTAATATTCCATGAGGAGGTAGGACAGGTGTGATGCTACATTGCTGATAGCCCATTGGATTCTGAAGCTGCTCCCTTAGACCAGAAGGAGCCAAATGTACTTCTACTCTAAAAAAGGAGAGATAGATCAATCTGGCTAACTGAAAGTGCATTAACTTGAATGACATTAGTAATTGGGAAGATGCTTGAGGGCATTATAAGGGACTAATATATGACTTTAGGGAGAGTGAATATATCACGTAAGGAATGTAATTCCAGGAAAAGGGGGTTAAGCCTTATCAACTTTATCATATATTCTGAAGAAATCACAAGGAAAATCTGCTAAAATCATCTACTCAGACTTTTTAAGAGACTGGGTACATTTTCTCTTGATGGAGCAAGGATGAGGAGTGATCTAGTGGAAGCCATTAAATCATGAAAGGTTGAGATGGAGTGGATGCAATGAGAATTCTTCCGCTTCCAAGGGAGATCTTAACCAGAATCTATCAATATAAAATAGAGAGCAAGAAAGCCAGCAGCACAGTTCAATGCTGACATCCAGTGCTGTCTGTGTGGGGTGTGTACATTTTTACTGTGGCTTAGGCACTTCCTACAGGTGGTTCAGTTTTCTTCCACACCCCAAAATATGTGGGCTGGTAGTAGATTGAATATTGCCGCTAGTATGTAGGTTAGTGATTGAGTTTGTAGGGAAATTTGGAGAAAATAAAAATGGCATTGTTTAGGATTAGTATAAAAATTGGTACTTGATGGCTGCTGAGCAGAAACCCTGTTTCCATGCTACATCCTTTAAGGACTGTAGATCCATTAGAGAATTCAGAATAAACTTCTCTCCTGAACATATATTGAGAACACTAAACTCAGTACCACAGGAAGTTATTGGGGTGAATATAACAGATGCCTTTTAAGGGAGGCAGGGAGGATGAAGAAGGATAAAGTAGAGGATTCTGCTTACAGATTTCAATGAGAACACACCAGAGAACACTTGAGTGGAGCATAAATGGATGTTTTGGGTTGAATACTGTACAATCATCCTACCTACATAATCAACTAATATGTTTGTAGGTCATGGCAGCACAGTACCAAGAATTGACACTTCTGCCTATCACCTCTGGCTTCTTACATCGTTCCCACCCTTCCCCTTCCCTCAGCAGCCTATTATCCCCCTCACCTGGTTCCATCTATCACCATCTGTTGCCCTACTCCTTTCCTCCACCTTCTGCATACTGGCTATCACACCTGGATCTTCCAGTCATGACAAATGGTCTCAACCCAAAACAGCAACTATCCATTTCCCTCCATAGGTGCTGCCTGACCCATTAAAATCCTCCAGTACTTTGGGTGAAGCTCAGAGACAAAGTAGCTAAAGGTGGATGTGGACCTAATTCTAGTGATGTTCCTCAAGAATTAATATTAAGATGATTCTTTTTATTTTACTTTCACTAATTGTCTTTTTGTAAATGTTGATGTTATGATTCACAAGCTCGTAAATGATAAGTGGAAGGCAACTGCTAATGGACTAGATGTGGTGGAAGCTGGTACAATGACAAGCAAAGGATCTTCTACCTAGAGAATGGCAGTGGGCAAACCAAGTTCTGAACACAATCCATGGGAAAAGCAAGAAATCTCCATGTTCCATAGATTCCACAAAGTGCTTTAACAAAATCGTGAGTTAGCGTGGTGCTTGGATGTGTCTATAACATGTTGCATGGTAAACAGAAATGTCTATATTTTATACTTGTATGATGCCTTTAGTCTAGCTTCAGTTAGAATATTGTTTCAATATTATGATCCCTATAAGTTGGATGATAATGACACTTTGAAAAGGAAGTAAAGGAGGTCACAAAATTAATTTTCAGTTTGAAGTATTTTAGCTATCAAGAAAAGCTGCAAGCACTGGTCCACGACATTGTTGATGCATGGACTTATGGGTGATTTGATTGAGGTTTATAAAATGATGCGTAGTAGATTTGCTGAACTCTTCTGGCCTTACTAAAAGCTAACCCCTGTGGCCTCACACGCTTGTGATTTACAATTATTTTGCAAGACTCTGGGAATTCAGGATGACTTCATCAACAAAACATCAATCTTCCTGAAAGTGACACCAATAAATACGAGTAATAAGTAGAGGAAGGTGACTTTGCTAATACAACTTGCCACCAAAGATGAGGGAGGCCCTTAAATCATCACCACTTCAGAAACGCTTTATCCTTCTCATCAAAAATAGATCCCCAGTAACTATATTTTTTAGTGTCAATAGCTGTCGATGGTGATGTCTTGTTTAAAATTCTGCTTGAATGGGCAATTCCCTTGACAACTGAAAAGCTATGACAATGGAAAGTGAAAAATAGATCCTACAGAATCAAATTGAGGTTCAATGTGTTCTTAGCAGGTAATCAGGGTAAGAGCTTTCACTCAAAATACCTTCTTAAAAAAGCATGAATAAGTGGGGAATGGAGTGGGATGGAGGGAGGGTTCAGGACTATGGATGCTGTGTAGAACGTTAGAAGGAAGAGGGTAATATCTGAAATAGACTCATATACCTAGTGACCCAATGGATGTCAATTCACCTGGAGCAAATCTAGATATCAGCCAAGTGAAAAATTGAGACTTTTGGGATCTTCCTGGGCAGAAGATTACCACAATGGCAAGGTAGACAACAGGAATCTCCCTATGAGGACCAGGAATACTACAGAATGGTGCAAACACTACCAAAAGGTTGTGATGAGACAATTCCAATATGAGGCACCATGAGACCTCAACTTTAACTCTACCCTTGATTATGTCCCTCCTATCGACAGCATTCATCTCTCCCACTCACTTTGCCTTCATAATTGCTGGTCACCTCTCACTCAAACCCATTACTGTCCCACCCCAACTGCCCCATGACACACTCCTAGTTACAGATTTCCTCTAAATTTCTGACTTCATGCATGAATGTATATCTCTCCATCTCCATCTCTCAGCATTCACATCTTCCTTACTTATCAGCTTAATTATTTTCCTCCTGCCATCTACCCTCTCCTGCCAGCGTTCCTCTTCTAGTTGTCTGTCTCTCTGTCTATCCATATATCTCTCTGGCTGCCTGACTTCTAATTACTAACCAGAAGATTGTAAGGACTTGTCTTGGAGGTGTTATTGGCCTTGGCAGTGAATCTGAAGTAGGCGGTCATAAGCCAATACACTTGAGCTGGAAATGTTATGTAATCTGCTGTTTTTATTAATCCCTTATGACTTGAAAAGAAGTGGTGAGTAAATCAATATTGGAGAAAACTGACAACGATGTCAGAACTATGTTGATAATCAACAGGTCTTCTCTTGAAAGATCTTTAATCAATCTTCATCCTCTTGGTGGCATGGTAGCATAGAGGTCAGCATAACACTACAAAGTGGCAGCAGTAAGATCAGTGTTCAATTCCTGCCACTCCGAAGACATACAAGTTAGTGTTAGTAAGCCATGGACATGCTATGTTGGTACTAGAAGCAAGGTAACACATGCAGGCTGTCCCGACCACATCTTAGACTGCCTTGGTCATTGATGCAAACAACACATTTCACTATATGTTTCAATACATCTGTGAAAAATTCATATTTCTTTCTTTTTCTCAATCACATATAGATGGTTGCCTCTGTAGAAGTCCTCGCTGGCTTCACCAGCACCATTTGTCATGCGTGCTAAAGAGGCAGCAGCAGTACATTTGGCATTCCTCTGTAAGAAGGTCAGTAAAAAAAATATAAAATTGAAGTTATGCTTTCAGTGATTTCAGGTCAAAGCTCTAGGTTAAAGGGATGGAGAGAAGGATAAATAAAAAAAAAACTACAGACCAGTTAGTTGCATGTCACTTGTGTGCATATTTATAGAATCAATAATTAAAGACACATTTTTTGCAGCTTTAGAAGTGCATGAGTTAATCAAGGACTTCAATAAGGATTGTTAAAGGGAATTGTTCTAAAGAAGTGGCAAACTTCATATATGAAAGAAATGAAATAACTGCTCAGAATCAATGGTGTCTAAGGTTATAATCAAATCTGCCACAAGAGAATTGTTAGAGAAAAATCATACATATACCATTGGAAGAACGGCAGCAATATGGATAGATAAAAAATGGGTTAAGTGGGTAATGCTAAGATAGGAAACATTGGAGGTGCTATAACCATTTTGCTGATGTTGAGCCCATTTTGCCCTTGGCAAACAGAAGGTTGAATTTAGGATATTGTGTCTAATCTCATTTTTTGTTTATTAGACTATAAGACCATAAGATAATAGATGATTTTCCCCATTGTGTCTGCTCCACCATTCCATGATGCCTGATCCAATTTTCCTCTCGGCCCCAATCTCCGGCCTTCTCCCTGTATTCACTGATGCCCACACTAATCAAAAGTTTATCAACCTCTGCCTTAAATATACCCAATGACCTGGCCTCCACAGCTGCATGTGGCAACAAATTCCACAGATTCACCACCCTCTGGCTAAACAAATTCCTCCTCCTCTCCATTTTAAAAGGCTGTCCCTCTATTCTAAGGCTGTGTCCTCTGGTCTTATATATGTTGGGGCATGATATATACTGAAGAGCATTGTAAAAGATATTGAGAAGATACAAACAGGTTTAATGGATAGTCATGGAGAAGCAGTGAATTGTTGGAAATGAATTCAGGATGACAACCTTGCACTCAGCATCAGTAAGACCAAGGAACTGAGTGTGGACTTTAGGAAGGGAACACACCAGCCCTCATCGAGGGATCATCAATAGAAACAATGAGCAGTTTCAAGATCCTGGGTGCAACAATGCTGAAGATCAATCCTGGGCCCAATGTCCTGATGCAATAACAAAGAAGTTACGACCGCAGCTAGCGTATACTTCATTAGGCGTTTGAGAAGATTTGGTATGTCATGAAAGACAAATTTCTAGCGATGTACCGTGGAGATCATTCTAACCGGTTGCATCTGGTATGGAGGGGCCAATGCATAGAACTGGAAAAAGCTGCAGTAAGTTGCAAACTCAGGCAGTCCATCATGGGCACTTGCTTCCCCAGCATCCAGGACATCTTCCAAAGGCGATGCTTCAAAAAAGGCAGCATCCGTCATTAAGGATCTCTATCATCCAGGACATGCCTCTTCTCATTGCTGCCATCAAGGAGAAGGTACAGTAGCCTGAAGACACACACTGTGTTTTAGGAACCGCTTCCTCCTTTCCAGCATCAGATTTCTGAATGGACAAAGAACCCATGTACACTACCTCACAATATTCCCCCTCTCGTTTTACATTACTTATTTAATTAAATTTATATACAGTATGTATATGTACAGCATATATAAGTATGCACATATATGTACAGTATGTACTGTATATATTTCTGATCATCATTAATATCATTTTAATTATATACTGCTGCCACAAAACAACCATTTCATGACATATGCCAGTAATATTAAACCTGATTCTGATTCTGAGCCAAATAAGCAATGGGTTTCATAAACATTTACTGTATTCTTATATGAAAATTTGAATGCAAGTAGATAAAACCATTAAAATGCTTTTACAAAGAGCAGGACATCGGCTTTCTTTTGACAGAGTAAGGAAATTTATTATGTTCAACTATTTGCATTGGAGCAGAGAGGTGTAGTGGAAATTGTAGGTTTAAAGGAGTTTCAGTGAGCTTATGGGGAGAGTCATTTCCTCTGGCTGGAGGGGCAGTGATGAGAGATTATCACATAATGTTACAAATAAGGCAACAAGATTGCGTGATATTATGCAGAGAGTGGTTGAAGATTGAATTGGTAGGGTAAAGACAAATTATCCCCTTAATAGAAATTTGGAAAACTATTTTAAGCAATGGAAGCTAAATGGCTATGGACAGTTTGAAAACAATTACATTTCAGACATTACAAAAAACTAACCATCCTTGCTGCAAACAGCTTTGTCTTTTTATTGTCTGAACCAAACTCGTGTACATTATCATGTCAATAGGAATATTAGACCTGGTTTTGAATTCAGCTGGACAAAGACTGGCATAAAGCAACCTCCTTGTTCAGTTGCAAAAGGCTGGTAAATTAATTGGCTTGCGAACAGATCACAAGTGGCACATGGCAGTCATTGAAAGAAGAAAGCTGCAAAGATCTACCAAACAGTGAGGGACCCTATCTTCATAAGACAAGTGGTTACCCATCCTGGGAACGGAGACTTATCCCATATAATTGCAGGGAATTTCACCCGATCTTGTTCTCTGACTCGTAAGATGACAGCACGCTCGGACGCAGTGGTCACTCTGGGTCCAACCAAGGGTGCAATTGTTCATCGTTTA
Organism: Mobula birostris; assembly: GCF_030028105.1. NCBI lineage: Eukaryota > Metazoa > Chordata > Chondrichthyes > Myliobatiformes > Myliobatidae > Mobula > Mobula birostris. Next base: position 158,936,578 of record NC_092373.1, read on the forward strand.
TCTCATTTTTATGATTGGAAGACACTGCTGGTTATCAAGAACGTCAGGTACTTCAGATTTACCCCATCAGTGAGTTGCGCGATAGTGATTGAGCTGGACTTATTACGTACGGTGGTTGTATTGTCGCCTGGAATTGTTGCGTACTGTTGTTGTGCTGAACCAGTGCGTGGTCCAAAGAAAAGGTGCAAGTGATCGTTTTGTACATTTTTCTTGTGATCCTGTTAGACACTGGTAATGAGCAATACTGCAAGTCTGGTTCACTGGTTCATTGGCAACTGATGGTGGGGGAGCTACATTTCCTCGGTTGTGGTGAGGACTGCGAGGTCACCTGTTGCAGCTGCCCAGGAAAGGCGGTGTGGGAATGAGCAGAAGCCTCTGTGGGTGCACTGGAGTCAATGCTGTATCAGGGGCTGATCCACCCCATCAGTCCTACCTTCCAGTGTTCACTCAGTGGAAGAACAAACTAGATTCGGATGCATCCCATGCACTGCTATTCTACAGGCCATGTCATTCAGGGACTTGGGCTCTATTATATATATTTTTTGTGACTGTATGTTTTCTGCTATCATAACAATATACGTTATGTACTGTGTGCTGTTGGTAATCTGTTTTGCACCTTGGCCCCAGAGGATTGCTGGCTATATTCATGCAAGGCTGAGTTATAATTGAACTTGTATTTAGGATACCTATCCAAGATGGCAACACTCAATATGCCACTGTGGAGTCAGCTCAATGTCATTTTTAGATTGCTAACATTGGACCTCTTGAATTGAACTAAAATAATAAAGGACTTCTTGATCATAACTAATAGAGAATATAATTTGTCTAAAATTTTGGCCTTATTTTAAAATGTTAGTGAATGTTCAAGAGGCTAATTTGAGAAATGCCAGTTTTTGCATTTGCCATTAGATATATCCATTTAACATCCATCATAGTTAGTGTTTAAGTAATCCATGTTTTTCCATCCAAGCAATTCAGCAGGGTGAAATCTGACACACTGACTCTGATCAATTATGTTGTTAGCTCAAACTCAAAGGCATGAACCTAAATAGGCCAAGGAACATCTTCTCTGCGAGGCGCCAAGTTTTGGTTGAAGGAAGCTATGTAATCACCACCCTTCTTGCTTTTTACTTGGCTGAAGAATAACATAAAGTGCTTCAACTGAGTTCAGCATTAAATCTATCCTGTTTGATTTCAAAGAGCAGGTCTCCACAATTGGCAATGTTATTATTCAATAAGTTCCATTTCACCTGGATTTAGTCATATCATGTGCTGCACGATAACTTATGGCACTTGTGTAACGTTGAATGCTAGAACTATTCCTAACCACAGTCATAAGCTTAATATTTAGATGTTGCACTTATGCTGGTGTTTGTTTGAGAGTAGAACTTCTGGCCCTGAGTGGGTGTGCAATTAAACTCCCACTATCTAACATGACTATAAAATGCTCATATGTCACCACGATAAAAATAATCTACTTAATCAGTGTAAATATTTCCTTCTAACTTGTCCATGTTCCGAACAATGCAGTGCTAATGCATGGATTTTCACCTACAGGTACAAGCTGGAGTAAAACTGTCCAAAATTATTTAGCACAGAATCCCACATCTCAGCACATGTAAATGTGGCTGATATGAAAAAAATAACCATTACATTACCCAATCTGGTAATTTCCAGCCAGTAGAAATCATAACATCATAGAGTCATGGAGCTGTACAGCATGAAAACAGGCTTTTCAGCCCATCTGATCCATGCCAATCAAGAAGCTCTATCCAATCTGGTTCTATTTGCACCAGTATTTAGCCCATAACCTTCTAAAGCTTTTCAATCCTTGTAAATGTCCAAATGACTTTTAAAAGTTGTTATTCTACCTGCCTCAGCCACTTCCACTGACAGCTCATTCCACATAGATACCACCCTTTGTGTAAAAATGTTGCTCCTCAGTTTCTTTTATTTTCCCCCCTCACCCTAAATCTATGCCCTTTATTTCTAGATTCAGAGGAGACTGAGTGCATTCACCCTATAATTTCATGCACCCACGTAAGACCACCTAGCAGTCTCCTGCACACCAAGGAATAAAATCACAGCCTGCCCAACCTCATCCTGTAACTCAATTTCTCAAGTCCTGGCAACATCCTAGTAAGTTTTTTCTGCACACTTTACAGTTTAATAATATTTTCCCTGTAGCATGGTGGCCACAACAGAACATAGGTATGGCCTCAATAGCACCCTATACAACCACACCGCAAACTTCTAACTTTTATACTCAATGCCACAGTGTTTAACATTAAAATGCTTAATGTGTTATAAAGCACTTTATTCTGTTTTCGCAAATAAACTTTACTGTTCCCATTATATCTCAATTGTGGGTCAAAGACCATCTCTCATTCCCTCAAAAAACCATGAGATATTTAATAGTCTTTGGTAATCCATCCAGTATATAATAACCTGGACAGGCTAGAGATATCATAAGTGTGGGTGATAAAAGATTAATAGAAATTTAAATTGAACAGGAGTATGCATACTGGCCAAGAAGCTTAATGTCTGGGAAAGCATATTGATTGCACTATTAATAGGTGTGAGATGCTGCTTCATAAAGTAATTGAATGGCTATGCAACAACGTGAAAGTTTGTGGCTGACCCAGTTTTATTAGCCAGTGAATAAATTCTGTGAAATTGTCCACAGATACAGTTGAAGTCTGAAGTTTACATACACCTTAGCCAAATACATTTAAACTCAGTTTTTCACAATTCCTGACACTTAATCCGAGAAAACATTCCCTGTCTTAGGTCATTTAGGATCACTACTTTATTTTAAGAACATGAAATGTCAGAATAATAGTAGAGAGAATGATTTATTTCAGCTTTTATTTCTTTCATCAGTTTCCCAGTGGGTCAGAAGTTTACATACACTTTGTTAGTATTTGGTAGCATTGCCTTTAAATTGTTTAACTTGGGTCAAACATTTTGGGTAGCCTTCCACAAGCTTCTCACAGTAAGTTGCTGGAATTTTGATCCATTCCTCCAGACAGAACTGGTGTAACTGAGTCAGGTTTGTAGGCCTCCTTGCTTGCACATGCTTTTTCAGTTCTGCCCACAAATTTTCTATCAGATTGAGGTCAGAAAATGATGTCAAGTCTGGTTCATCCTTGGGAGCAATTTCCAAACACCTGAAGGTATCACGTTCATCTGTACAAACAATAGTTCGCAAGTATAAACACCATGGGACCACGTAGCCGTCATACCGCTCAGGAAGGAGGCGCATTCTGTCTCCTAGAGATGAACGTAGTTTGGCGCGAAAAGTGCAAATCAATCCCAGAACAACAGCAAAGGACCTTGTGAAGATGCTGGAGAAAACAGGTAGACAAGTATTTATATCCACAGTAAAATGAAAACTGTCTTGTCTCCCTTTCTCTTCACCATTTACACCTTGGACTTCAACTACTGCAGAGTCTTGTCATCTTCAGAAATTTTCGGATGACTCTGCCATAGTTGGATGCATCAGCAAGGGAGATGAGGTTAAGTACAGGGCTACTGTATGAAACTTTGTCACATAGTGTGAGCAGAATTATCTGCAGCTTAATGTGAAAAAGACTAAGGAGCTGGTGGTAGACCTGAGGAGAGCTAAGGTACCGGTGATCCCTGTTTCCATCCAGGGGGTCAGTGTGGACATGGTGGAGGATTACAAATACCTGGGGATACGAATTGACAATAAACTGGACTGGTCAAAGAACACTGCGGCTGTCTACAAGAAGGGTCAGAGCCGTCTCTACTTCCTGAGGAGACTGAGGTCCTTTGACATCTGCCGGACGATGCTGAGGATGTTCTACAAGTCTGTGGTGGCCAGTGCTATCATGTTTGCTGTTGTATGCTGGGGCAGCAGGCTGAGGGTAGCAGACACCAACAGAATCAACAAACTTATTCATAAGGCCAGTGATGTTGTGGGGATGGAACTGGACTCTCTCACGGTGGTGTCTGAAAAGAGGATGCTGTCCAAGTTGCATGCCATCTTGGTCAATGTCTCCCATCCACTACATAATGTACTGGGTGGGCACAGGAGTACATTCAGCCAGAGACTCATTCCTCCGAGCTGCAGCACAGAGCGTCATAGGAAGTCATTCCTGCCTGTGGCCATCAAACTTTACAACTCCTCCCTGTGCCAATAGGCTGGTCCTGGATTTATTTCATAATTTACTGGCATAATTTACATATTACTATTTAACTATTTATGGTTCTACGACTATTCATTATTTATGGTGCAACTGTAACGAAAACCAATTTCCCCCTGGGATCAATAAAGTATGACTATGATTATGACTATGACTATATCGACATAACCTGAAAGGTTGCTCAGCAAGGAAGAAGCCACTGCTCCAAAACCACCATAAGAAAGCCAGACTACAGTTTGCAAGTGCACATGGGGACAAAGATCTTACCTTTTGGAGAAATGCCCTCTGGTCTGATGAAACAAAAATTGAACTGTTTGGCCATAATGACCATCGTTATGGTTGGAGGAAAAAGGGTGAGGCTTGCAAGCCGAAGAACACCATCCCAACCGTGAAACATCATGTTGTGAGGATACTTTGTTGCAGGAGGGACTGGTGCACTTCACAAAATAGATGGCATCATGAGGAAGGAAAATTATGTGGATATATTGAAGCAAATCTCAAGACATCAGCTAGGAAGTTAAAGCTCAGTCGCAAATGGGTCTTCCAATGCCTCCAAAGTTGTGGCAAAATTGCTTAAGGACAACAAAGTCAAGGTATTGGAGTGGCCCTCACAAAGCCCTGACCTCAATCCGATAGAAAATTTGTGAGCAGAACTGAAAAAGCTTGTGCAAGCAAGGAGGCCTACAAACCCGACTCAGTTACACCAGTTCTGTCTGGAGGAATGGAATATAATTCCAGCAACTTACTGTGAAAAGCTTGCAGAAGGCTAACCAAAATGTTTGACCCAAGTTAAACAATTTAAAGGCAATGCTACCAAATACTAACAAAGTGCATGTAAACTTTTGACCCACCGGGAAAGTGATGAAAGAAATAAAAGTTGAAATAAATCATTCTCTCTACTATTATTCTGGCATTTCACATTCTTAAAGTAAAGTAGTGACTCTAACTGATCTAAAACAGAGAACGTTTTCTCAGGTTAAGTGTCAGGAATTGTGAAAAACTGAGTTTAAATGTATTTGGCTAAGGTGTATGTAAACTTCTGACTTCAACTGTACATGATCTCAAACCAGAATCTTTGCAGTCAGGAAACTCTATCAATCAAAGCTTACAGAAAGATTTGATAGACAGCCAGAATGATTACCACACAATATATTTTCTTTGTATTGTGTCATGTTATGCTTAGTTTTAAATGAAAAGGTGAAAACCCCGATACCACTTGTAACCAAATGTGTTCTAACAAAATAATCCAGTTCTCATTTTGATGCTCTCAGCCCAACTTGGGTTTAATTCTTTGAGAGTTCTCATTTTAATGTTCTCTGTCCAAGGATATTATTTGGATGTTTTCAAACCAATTGCCATGGAACCCAATGAGATATGTGACATAATTTAGTCCATAAAACATAGGAGCAGAATTAAATCATTCAGCCCATCGAGTCTACTCCGCTATTCAAACATGGCTGATTTATTTTCCCTCTCATCACTATTCTCCTGCCTTCTCCCTATAATCTTCAACATGAAATTACTAATTCAGTGACAACTAGATTAGGAAATCATTCGGATGGTGACAGATTAAAGCTGTTTTCCTTAATCAGCCACCAGCAAGGGTCCCTTCATGACTGATGTACATGAGCAAGTATGGCCAAGTGCTTCAGTGCATATTAAGTTACATTCAAGGACAATCTATGTTTATGACTTTGATGAAAAGACAGTTTCATAATAAAGGATGTCAAATTAGGTTGCAAAAAGAATGCAAAGAATCTGCAAAATTAAATATGGACAGGCAGCGGCCACACCAGTGATGAATATCTGCTATCTGTCAAGTAGGGTGCCGTGCACAATCCTGATTTGATGGAGACAGACGTGAGAGCACGGAGGAACATCTGGTGAAACTTCTGAAATGCCCGTTTGCTACTCTGTGATCCAGAATCTCTGGAGGGGAAGGCCCCGAGTCCTCGGCTTTGCTTGTTGCTCGGCGGCTGGGGCAGAGTCAAAGCGCTCAGCAGAGATGGTGCTCGGTGTCGGAGGGCTGGTCGGAGGCTTGAAGTTTTCGGACGGACTCAGAGTCGGACTGTGGTCGGGTGCTTCCAGGGTGCTGCATCGGCAAGTTTGTGGCGCTGGAGGTTCATGGCAGGGAGAGTTTCTCCCTTCTACTGTCTGCGTGAGATGATGAGCTATCGGAATTTTGAGACTTTTTTTTACCGTGCCCATGTTCTGCTCTTTATCAAATTACAGTATTGCTTTGCACTGTTATAACTGTATGTTATAATTATGTGTTTTTTTCAGTTTTAGTTGTGGACTGTCCTGTGTTTCTGCGATATCATTCTGGAGGAACATTGTATCATTTCTTAATGCATGTATTTCTAAATGACAATAAATGAGGACTAAGTGTCCTCATAATCTAATCTATGTAGTTGAGCAAGAAGATGGTTAAAGGAGTATAATGTATGCAAACACTAAGAGAGGAAGGACAGAAAAACAATATGAATTGAATGGTGGGAAACAAGCTAATGCTGATGAATAACAGGATTTTGGTGTACTAGCACATGAAATGCAAAAAGTAAGCATGGTGGTTTGGAAGGCAATCAAAGCGGCTTTTATTGCAATGGGTTTGAATGCAAGAGTGAAAGATTTTCTACAGGGCAAATGAGTCTGCAAATGCTGGAATTTTGAGGAAAAAGAAACGAATTGCTAGAGGAACTCAGAGGGTCAACAGCTTTAGATGAAAGTTCCCCACCCAAAATGTTGATTATTTATCTCCTTCTAGAGATGCGGCCTCAACCACATGAGTTCTTTAAACAATTTGTTTTCCACACTTTCAACAACTACAGTACATCGGTGAAGTTACATCTGGAGCAATTTGTGTAACTTTGATCTCCTACCTAAGGAAGGACATACTTGTCTTTGATATGATTCAGTATAGATTCATTCAATAGATTTCTGGGAAAGAGGATATGAATTTTATCTTTTCACTCAAATTCAGAAAAAGGAGTACTGATTTCTCATTGTACAAAACATACAAACTGGCAGGTTAAATTGGTCATTTATTATTGTCTCAAGTACTGAGATATAGTGAAAAACTTTGTTTTGCATGCCATCCATACAGGTCATTTCATTACAACAATCCATTTGGGCATTACAATGGGAAACAATAACACAATTAAAAACTGAGTTACAGAGAAAGTGTGGGACATACAGACAATAAGGTGCAAGGCTTAGTTAGTTAGTTTGTGAGATATAGAGTCTATTTTATCCAAGTAGTCAATAGTCTTGTAACAGTGGGATAGAAGCCGTCCTTAAGCCTTTTGATTTGTGCTTGGCCATAACAAGGGAGATGCTGAGGTCAAGAGCCCAATTCATCAAAGTAGAAAACCATTCCATAGTCTTGTAACAGTGGAATAGAAAATAAAAGCAGTCCCTGAAATTGGTGATATGTACTTTCAGGTTTTGTATTTTCAACATGGAGTGAAGACAGATGTATGGGATGGATGGGGTCTTTAATTATGTTGGCTGCTTTACTGAAGCAATGCCAAGTGTATTCAGAGTTTTATCACTTCCAGAACTCTGCTGGACTGCCTCAGTCTTGCCTCACTCTCTCTCTTCTATTCAGTGTTATGAATAGCTATAAGGACTTGTGCTTCTTTTACACGTAGTACATTGAGTGAAAGTAGAAACTGGGGAGATGAGGCAGTGTTACTGTGCAATTAAAATTCATTATTAAAGTAAAAGTATGTGAATAAGCTAATGAAGGATTTTTGCAGTAAATGATTTGATAATCACAAATATTACTTCCCATTGAACGCCAAAAAAATTCAATAGTTTTCTTCTGCTTAATTTCTTATACAAATTTATAACATTATTGTAGACAGGGAACTAAGTTTTAAACAGATTTGACATGAAAGTAGCTTCATTTGGTTTGGTTAACCAGATGTGAATAAAAGACTTGATTCTCTAAGGATGCTGGTTACATTATTTTCCTAGGTAATTGATTCTGGAAAATTTTGCATTATGAACTTTCTAATCATATTTGGTTACATTTCAATAGGATATTCTCTGTGTTACAAATTACTGACAGAATACTAAAATATTGAAAGACTGAGGTCTACCACTGAGGGTTTTTTTTTACATTTTAGTACTTCATAGTTAATTTATGATAACAGTTACAGTATTGGAATATAGAATTTACTATGACCAATCAAAGACTGTCAGAAATTGCTCGACTCTTCTTATTAATCATATCCTTCACATTGTTTGAATATTATCTTGGGTGGACCAGGTGATTCAAAAAAGATTAGAAGGACATTATATAACTTATAAACATTTATCCCACAATGGCCAATGCCAAATGCCTAATTCTCCAACTCTATTATGTTTTCATCTGTCCCTCACTTATTGGCCAAACTTTCGGTTATTCTGTCTCTGCACTACCCTTGGAGCTTCCTTAAAAAACAATTGATGCTTGTCTTCTTTCAGAAACTTTCTTGAAGCTACTCTTTGATGGCCCTTTAGTTTGTCTTGACTTCCTTTAAATCTTTCATTATCTGCTTAGCAACCCCTTTCCCTCTAGTAGTCCACATTGAGATACTCAGAGTGAGGCAGACAGTATAAATACAAGCTAGTGTTGGTACTTGACAAGATAGCTGTCTACTTATAGCCCATTATAACATATTGCTAAAATATCTGGCCATTATGTCAACAGCAAATGTGTCACCTACATTTTCTCTCTAAATCTATTTGACTCTTCACCTTTCCTATTTCTTTCAAGATGCTCCAAGCATTTAACCAACAATAGTAATGTATCTTCAGCTCAGTATCGATATTAATTATCTTTAAAATATTGAGAATTAATGTGCTATTTTAAGATTCAGTAATGTGCAAAATTAGCTACGTACTCTACCATATCAAAATCAAACATTTCAATGTGCCTCATTCACATTTCCTGTAAAACCTTTTTGATGTCCTTAGGCTATGTATAAGCTCTCTATCTTTCTTCTTTCTAAGTTGGGATGGACAATAAGTATTGCATTACCAATATTATTGACATCCTTGAAACAAGATTATTAAAGATAGTGCATTGCACTTTGAGGTGTGAAGTTGAGCCTCCAACAAATGAAGACACAAGGGACTGCAGATGCTGTAATTTGGAGGGAAGAAACTACTGGAGGAATTCAGCAGGTCAGGCAGCATCTCTGGAGGCAGAGGAACTGCCAATGTTTCAGATTGAGACTCCATGTCAGGACTTAAAGTGTAGAGAGAGAGATAGTCAGGATAAAGAGGTGAGAGGGAGGGGTCTGGAAGGTGATGTGTGGAGCCAAGTGAGGAGGGTGTGATGAGAAAGTGAAACCAGATAAGGTGGATTCGGGAGATGGGCAGGTAGTAGGCAGAGACAGATTAGAGGTTTTAAAAAAGAGAACAAATAGAGCTTTATGGAGAGGGGAATGAAATGGGCTGACAGGAGGTTGGAGACTGAAGACTTGGAGAAAGGGGATGGGGATAGATAAATAAGAGAACCTGAATGAATCAGAGGGTGAGAGAAAGGAACAAAGGGGGGAGGGGTGTAAAATTCAACATTGTGTTGTAGATCACCCTTGCAAAAAGTGAAGCGTTGCTCTTATAGTTTGTTCTTTCCCTCACCCTGTCAGTGAAGAAGGCTGAGGATAGACAGGTCAGTGTGGAAATGGGAAGGGGAGTTAATTTGGAGCTCAAGGTGATGATTTTGATAGCGCCTCCAACAAACTTAGATCTTTGGTCACTGTTAATATTTGCTCTTACTTGCATTTAATTTAGGTTTCTATTAGGGGAGGAGAAGATGGCGGTGCGATGCAGTGCGCGCTGCCACTCCAAAATGATATCGTATTTGTTAAATAGGGGCCGTGAACAATCCTGATTTAATGGAGACAGATGTGAGAAGCACAGAGGAACATCTGGAGAAACTTCTGAAATGCCTGCTTCGCTGCCACTGCTACTGTGCGATTGAGGATCTCCGGAGGGGAAGGCCCCAAATCCTCAGCTTTGCCTATTGCCTGTTGCTGGGGCCGGGGTTGCAGCGCTCAGCAGAGATGGTGCTTGGTGCTCGGTGTCAGAGGGCTGGTCGGAGGCGCGAAGTTTTCGGACGGACTCAAGAGTCGGCTGTGGTCGGGTGCTTCCAGAGTGTTGCATTGGCAAGTTTGCAGCGCTGGAAGCTCATGGCAGGGAGAGTTTCTCCCTTCTACCGTCTGCGTGAGATGATGGGACTTTCGAGAGACGTTGAGACTTTTTTTTTACGTGCCCATGGTCTGTTCTTCATCAAATTACGGTATTGCTTTGCACTGTTGTAACTATATGTTATAATTATGTGGTTTTTGGCAGTTTTTTAAGTCTTGGTTTGTCTTGTGTTTCTGTGATATCTTTCTGAAGGAACATTGTATCATTTCTTAATGCATGCATTACTAAATGACAATAAAAGAGGACTGCGTGTCCTCGTAATCTAATCTAATCTATTGTATTGTATAGATGACAGTACCAGTAAGGCACATTTCCAATGATAACTTTTCACATTGATCAGTACATTGACAAAATTTGCTTCAAATTTTAGTAACTTAAATGCCTATTCTGAAACATAACTGTAGTAGCAAAACACATGCTTTAGTCACACCAGGCGTACATTATAACAAGAAAAAGTACTGTTCAAAAAAATAGAAGTACAAGAAAGACTTTTGCACATGTAATAAATATTTGTTGCAGAGATGTAAAATTGGGCCATGACCCAGACGAGTGAGGTGTGTTGTCAGCAGTGGATGCGAACAACAGCAAAATGATATCAGTTGTTCATGCCAAGATGTGTGCTTGGCCCATTGCTTTTCCTTGAAAATTAATTCAGCTAATTATTAGTCCTTATAATAAACCTGAACAATAGATTTGATTCCATTCATCCCAACATTTTTTTGAATTGATTCCCACTTAATTTTTTTCAGGTACACATTAAGTTTTCAAGTTAAGAATCGCACCCTTTTTCCTTGTCCCTGTCCATTCCTGTTGTGCCCTTATTTCAAAGTTCAAAGCAAGTGTATTATCAAAGTACATATATGTACAACCCTGAGATAAAAGGATATCATTGATGTAAAATGTCTCTGAAAGTCCTGAAAAAGATACCAAAGGTGCTGACAAGTCTTTTCTTTTCAGAGGCAGGAACAGATATTGGGCTTGTATTAATTCAGGAAGAGAGTAGTTTACATTTCCCAGGGAATAGAAATTTGAGACATTTTAACTGGATAGGCCAAATGGCCTAATCCTGCTCTCATGGCTCATGGAATTTTAAAAACGAAACATTGCAGTGACAGACCACCCTCCATCTCCCTTTCAGGGCATCCCCAAAGCATCTTACAGAGATCGTTTGGATACTTTGGGCACAAGTAGTCCCCACAAAATATCATCTGATCAGTGTTATCAATGTTGAAAAATGAATATTAGGGCCCATTCATCTACCCTCAGTTCAGGTAAAGCAGCTTAACAGAAGCCCATTTTCAGGGAATTTTAGGAACCCCCTCAGTACATCAGTTTATCGGCTAAAATGGCTGCGTCTCTGAAGGTTTCAGATTTAGAACTTTTGCCCATTAGGTTGAAGTGAAAATGGAAACCTGCCGGAAATTACCATCTCTGTGATATCAACGGTTGACGGTAACCTTCTTTAAAGTACACTGAGCCGCGAGATGCCTTTCAGTTTTGGAATGTTCAGCATTGGAAGCCCTGTTCACTCAGTTTGATTATGATGGCGACAAAAATGGTGATGGCAGGAAATGCCCGGGATATTGCATTATTATATTTTATTACATTAATTTGATGGCTGAGGTACAACCAGTAGCTTCAGTAGTTCTTCGCCCTTAGTAATTAACACAGGAGGTTCTGAACAGATTCAAATGGGGTTCCGGAGATCGGTGTACTGTACCTGTCATGACCCGGAAATACACATCTCGATTATACCCCTTGTTGTGTTCTTTATATTTACCTGTACCATGGGTTAACAATAAAGAACCATATTCTGGAAGAATTAGAACTTTTATTTACAACAACAAAACCAAACCACGTTTTACCAAGCCATGTTCCAGATCATTCTATCATTTCCTCGCATGCTCAGAACTCTTTCCAATTACGTTCTGACACATCATATCACCATATCTTCCTTTCCTCAAAAAGAAAAACAATTAGCAACATTAACCAGAACAAATGCATAATTTAACATGTCTCTCTCAGTCTCTCTGGGGGTTTATGAGCACGAGTAGACCTTCTAAGTGGTTCACACAGTTCTTGTGTTTCAATGTTATTTTCATGTTTTGTCTGGTCTGCATCAGTTAACTGAAACTCTGAAGTTGGTTCTTTTTTAAGGTCTTAGCAATTTCTTCTTAACACTGCTCCCTCTTCTGTTTGGAGGGTTGCACTATAGCTTTCTTAATTCCTTCCACTTCCATTTGTAATGAAATACAAATCTTCTTTTTTTCATCTAATTTATTCATTAACTGTGGAATCTCTTTTTCATGCTGAGACTTCATCATTTCAACAAAACTTCTCAATTCCCTCACTTGAGATTTCACTTCTTCAGTTGAATCCTGAGTCTTGTCACTCTTTGGCTTCAGATCAGTATTGTACTGTACCAGCAATGTTGGCCTCTGTCCTCCTGCAGAGGTGAGATTGTGATGGAATGCATGGCCCATTGATGCATGTGCGTTACTTCCAGAGAGCAAAATTGAAACTCCTGGTTTTGGTGCAATGCTTTGTCAGATGCTGGTAACAAAAGGATGGGTCTGGGAGCTTTCTTTATGACTTCTAGCCATTCCATTCTGTCACTGTATTCTGACTGTATGTCACTGTCCAGGACTAATACTCATTTCACCAAATTCAGTCTCTCACAGGCAGATAAACCCAGTATTGACTGTTCATTCTTTGGCACTACCACAAATGAAAGTGTGTGCACAATATTTTTGTGTGATACTTTTGCCACACACGTTCCTTTAACTGGAATGTCTGCACCTGAATATGCAGTCACTTTTATATTTGTCTTATATTAACTTTGGTCTTGGCTTTAATGCATTAAACTCAGATTCTGCAAGAGCATTTACTTGTGCTCCAGTATCAAGTTTAAACTGAATATTGTTTTGGTTCACTTGCACTGGAATAGTCCAGTCATTCTTACTTTGTTTGTTTTCACAAAGCACATCTATATAAAACTCCTCAAGTTCATTTTCAAGCACTGCATTTACTTGTTTTATTTTCTTTCTAATTCTGCAACAGCGTGAAAAATGATTACTGTTACCACAGTCGTTGCACATTTTCCCATATGCTGGACACCGTTTTGATCGATACTGCCCCCCACAGCTATCACATAGCTTTTTTTCTCTCAGATGACGTCTTGCCTTTTGTCACTTTTGTTGTTGTTTTATTATTATTTCTAATATGTTCGTGCTTACTCACATCATGTACGTTGCAGTCCTCAACGAAAAGTTCTTTAGCCTGTGCCATCACGGCCTCCGAAGTTTTGCAGAGCATCAAGGCCTTTTCCAAGTCTAAATCTTGTTCTCTTAACAGTCTTTCTCTCAGACCATTATCCTGAATGCCACAAACAATTCTGTCTTTAATGGGAGAGTCTGTCAGTTCTGCAAACTCGCATGTTTTGCTCTGGTGTCTCAATTTAGTAACATATTGATCAATTGTTTCATCAGCACTCTGCGCACATGTAAAAAATTTATGCCTTTCATGGGTCAAATTATGTTTCAGTATACAAAATGCTTCAAATTTGTCCATTATCGATTCCAATTTTAAATTATCTCCATCTTCAAAAGTAAAGTGATTATATACCTCAACTGTGTTGTCACCTATAATGTGGAGTAGAAGCGCAGCTTTAGTTTTTTCCTGTTTTCTATCAGTTTCGATCGCCGATAAATATATTTCAAAACACTGCTTGAATTTTCTCCAGTTCTCAGCTACGTTCCCAGTCGGCTGAAGTGTCGGTGGAGGTTGCAAACCTTCCATTTTTAAAACTGTTAGCAAACACCAAAACAGTTCTAAGTCTTTTTTCTTCGATTATCTTCACTTCTCCCATTTTAGTGAACGTATTATTCTTCCCGGCCAACTTCTGACACTATGTTGTGTTTTTTATATTTATACATACTGCGGGTTAACAATAAAGAATCATATTCTGTAAGAATTAGGACTTTTATTTACAGCAACAAAACCTAACCACGTTTTCACCAAGCCATGTTCCAGATCATGCGATCATTTCTGCGCATGCTCAGAAATATTTCCAATCACGTTCTGACACGTCATATCACCACACCCCTGAGAGGGCGATTTCCCCTTGACATCTTACTAAAAACAACAGTCGTGAATTGGGCATAAAGGCTGGTCTCCATCCACAAATCTGCATCCACTGCTCTAGTTTACAGTGCACCTCTTGTCTCCAAACACTTTTTCAAAACCGTGGTAAAGGGTATTATAATTGCCCATCTCCCTGCCACAACACCACCAAACCAAATCAATCTAGCAAAGTGCCAGGAACGACAACCATAGAACAGTACGAATTAACCGGATTGTTACAGGCGAGGGGGTTAGACTCTCACTTCTCCCAATCGTCACCAGATCCTGGAATTGATCATTTCCTTCTGAAGTACCACACCTTCTATTAAATCCTCTTTGAGAATGTTCAAGAGTCGTATAGAGTGAGACACCACCCACAGTCAGAAACGCCTCTTCCAAACGCCCAGATCTTGCACAGAATCCAGCTGCTTGAGACAACAGGTCCTATAGTTGATCATTAACCCAACTTCAAGGTTGAAATTATACTCGGCCCTATCGAAAAGGAAACAAGCCGTGATAAACACATTTGTTTGTTAGATGCACGACTTGTCTCATGTCACCAAGTGGTCAGAAATATCCGCATTAGTTTTAAAGACAACGCCGCCAGAATATTCAGGCAGCCAGTTTTAGTAATGAACGTTCAAATAATTAGCAGAAATGAAACAGTTTGTCGAAATGAAGCAGAAATAACTTAGACCAAAATAGTGCAAAGCATAATACATGCGGAAAAAAATGCGATTCTGGGATTTCGAAAGGACATGCATTGTCCGCGACATCACGCAAGATACTACATTATGCGTGTTTTTTTCTAACGGGTACTTAATTCGCAATTAAACATTTTGCTAATGCTGTTGAAACAGCGAATGTCACGTTTGATTTATCTCGAATAACAGAATCATGTCAGATGTCACAGAGCGGCTGATTTGAGTAGGTAAATTTACACGTTCTCCATGGGCATGCGCCACGATGGACTTTCTCTTAGCTTCACTTGTGTTCTTTTAAAAATTTAATTCTTCCATTAGGAAATGCTTCCACTGTTCCGCAGCCCGCACCATTAATCTCAATCGATTTACAAACTGCATTTTATGTAAGACTCTAGTGATTTTATAGTCTCCGCCTTTTATGATGATAATGCGATCTTTACCTTGCATAAGGGATAAATTGCGCCGAAAGATGTACTTTAGTGTAGAGTCAGACTGATCCTGTTAGATATTGAGATGCTAATTCAGATACTATGCTTTATAACTTTCTTTGAAATTAACATTTTCTACATCTGGTTGGTAATGTGTGCATGATGAAACGCGTCCTGCATAGACTTTACTATCCGTATTTCCCCATTGACAAGGGTGAATGCGTGATTACCTCCTTCTTCCTCTTAATATTTCTTGAAACACAGTGTGTTGAAAAAGCCTTCATTATGTTTCTAAAAACAAAATGATACTGATATTGAAAGAAAATGTATCAGCCATTGTTATTATTTAAAGTCTACAAGTTGTTTGTCTCTATGACAATCGCTCCAGAAGGTGACGGGTGCAATAAAATCTGCGGATTGATATTTAAAGACAATCCCTACCAATGTCACCCGCTACTGATATCTGATAGAAAGTAATTAACAGGCGTTTAGCATATACATGTCCCTCAGTTAAATGCTCAGAAAAGATTGATTCCATCGTTTGACTCGAAGATCGTTATCCATGAAGACTTAACTTTATTAATCGTGTCATCATTAGCCGAAATGGCCCGCATCAGTCCGCTCTCGAACAATATTTCACGACTTGACAAATTAGTTTTATTCTCAGTTGCATGTCTCCATCTCTCCCTTCTCTCCTTCTAACTTCTGTCATGCGTCCGTTCATTGTTAATCAATTTCCTTCGTAAGACATTCACGCCAGCTCTGCATCCAACAAAATGGCAATGCCCCGGTGTATATTTCAGTATAATTGCCCAATAATCAGCAACTTTGTCAAATCTGTGCGACATGTTGCCGGATCGCTTTCAATGGAGATATAAAAAAATTAGATAAATAAATTTTATATATATATATAATTATATTTTAAAAGGTCTTACAGGAGATTGTAAAATAAACCTCACATTACTGTCAGTGTGATAAAAATAAATTAACATAACTTCAAAGACAAGCATAAATTAGGGTCCGTGTGGTTAAATAATATACGAGAAAGACAAATCGGAACGGGGTCATTCGCAATTTGTAGTTTAGAATTTTTAAGGCCGAAACTGATGCATTTCCAAGACCCCCTTTCCTGCAGTCACTCTAAATGCATAATAGTAATTCAAAGACTAATTATACGGTATTCCTAAATATGTTGTCTAGATTTATTAGTCTGAAATGATAGTGGTTCCGAACTTTGGGCTGGAGATTTCTACAGTACCGCAAGTATTGTTGAGCACTGCACAACAGGGTGAATCTTGGCATTGATGAACAAATCAGAAAGAATCAAACAGCCTAATTCACGCTTGTAATTGTGGGGGGGGGGGGGGTGTATGCCTGTGTCTAGGAGATAAGGTTATACGCTGTCGAGATGAATGGCCGGTCTCATTGACAGAGAGCAGTGGATTCGAAATACAAGTTAAGTGCAAACTGGACAATCAATATAATAAAAAAAGATCAGTGAATATCATGGAAAGAATTCCTAACCTGGGTGAATCTCAATGCCCGAATTCCAATACAGATGGTCGGCGAATAATAAAATGCAAATTGGAAGTCGGGGAGCAGATTTTGAATAATTACATCGGTTTCGTGCACCCGAAAATGAAAGTGCAGAGTAGAATAGCCAAGCAACATCATTTCCGGTGTACAAAATATTTAGATGTTCGTTTATTGACCGCTGGGCAGATAACCCATAAATGAAATATTTTAATTTTTTTAAAAAAATGCGATTACGTCTAGCGAATCACCCCAGATGTTATGCGACGTTAATGTCAATATAGAACAGATGCAAGAAGTTACATGATTAGCTAGCTTTGCGCTTCTGTAGATGCGCTGCTAACTGCATGGAAAAGACGGAAAGATTTCTTAAGACTAAATAAGGACTAAATCGCAGTTTCATATCCGTTAACTTGATGGCTGTCTCGCTATCGTTCCCACCTTCACCGAAATGCGTATTTCGTTGTTACTGATTCTCTCGGCATTTTCGTGGCGCCTCATCGATTAAGCGATTCGCATTCCAGATTAGATCGCTGATCACAGCGTGCAATGGACTCCTCGTCAGACCGTCTGACCTTATCGACTCCAGTAGGAAAACTAAAGGCTGTTCACTTTTCCAAACAGTGAATAACAGATTATTACAGTTAATAATTAAGTAATCATTAATGGAAACACACTTCTTTGAATAACCAGTCCGCAAACTCGCCTCCGAATGCAATGCGCTTACATCCCGCACAGAAACGAACAAACCTCTTTTTTGGCTTAGTCTTGGGAGGTGTGATATTATTATTGGCTTACTTTCTTGTTATGCTCCACGTTATCTGCTCGGTTCAAACTACTTTTCACTGACTTAGTTTTCAACGCAACCAGAATCCACGAGACGACCAAGCAATGAGAGAAAACTTGGCGAAAATTCGCTGCCGTAAAGAGTACCCCACATTAAATTCTTGCGAACTATCACGGTATTTAAAAGTGATAAGGGAGGGGAAAAAACATTAAATTGTAATCGAAAGTGAGGCTTTTGGTTTTATCAGCGGTTAGTTCGGAATTATCGCTCCAAAGCTGGTAAAATACTTAGTCGGCAATTTCTACCAAAGCAGAGCCCCAGGAATTGAGAGTGTTTCTCCATGCAAACTATTCAGAAGAACCCAGTCTCATCCCACTTTCAACTGATTGGGTGTGTGTGGGGGGGAGGGGGGATACATGTTGTTTTTCGTTCCTCCAGTATCTTGCTCGATTTACTGTTTCCGAAGCCCTCGAACTATGAGCATGGTGCGTTCCAAGCTGCGCCGTCGGGTTTCTCCGCCAGGTGTCGCCATCTGAGCGACTCACCGTCCCCGTTCCAGTGAAGTGCGTCCAAGTGCCGTTCAGTACCAGTCTGACCTACAAAAATCCTACAAATAAAACTAAATCTGCTGAGATATCTTAGGAGCTATATGTTTGCTCACCCTTTCTCACTTGTTCAAAAAGCTCAACTTTTAGTACATAACGTACTCCTATCGGAAATATTGCTAAACGTTTCCCAAAGCTAATAGCCATTCATTAATAACGGTGGTGCTGCTGCAGGTGACAGATTTGCAGTTTATGTAACTCCACAAACTAATTTAAAGACGATTTTTGAGTAAAGCCCTCTGCTTTTGAAGACTTCTGGATTTTAGCTTCTGTTAGCTATTTCGATGTTGATAAGTGTTTACTTCATTGAAAATATGCCCTCGTCGTGTGGAACTGTGAACTGTGATATCATCCATGACAAGAGCACAGGCTGCAGACCAATTGACTGTACCTGAAATCAGAGTCCCCAAGACCTGATCCAATATCTCGGGGGTGTGTAGAACAAAATTTGAGGAGTGAAAGACTTCGTTTCAAATCATATCTCCACATTAAACATATGAGGAAAATACAAACATAATAAGATTTCATCCTTTTGTTATTAGATTCAATTAAATCTTTATTTATAATAGTCAAAATATTATTCCAAAATAAATATTTATATGCTTCAGTAATAAAATTATTTTTGTTTAAGCTTCGTTATTTATGTTATAAGAATATAAGATTATGTTATAAGTATATAAGATAACGACTGGATGGACAGCTGGGTTATGTTGAGCCTGCACTATGTTTTAAAAGACATTGTTTAACTAAAACATTATGCAGCTCTACATTAAAGTATCTTCCATAGATAGGAATTACAAATCGTATTCAGATTTTCTCCAAAATTTATCACTCACACCAGAATACCTTGGTATCTTACCAAAGGAAACTAGAATCTAGACAAGTCCCCTTGACACGCACATACGCTCATTGAATGCAGTTTTTTTAAAATCAAATAAAGCCCAAGACTTCCACTCAAGTTTATATCAGTATAGTACATTTTCTACCAACTACTAATTTGTTTAACAGCAAACTTATGCTGCTGTGTGTATAATAGTATTTATTAACTGAATGGGATATCACTAACGCCATTTTCCAGCAAAAATATATAACCAATAGCACAAAAATGTGTAAAAATTTTATTTGAAATATCTGGGTCTGTCGGAATGTGGCATTTGTTCTCTTTAACTATAGAAATACTGATTTATCCTTTATCAATTCTACTGTCTTTGATAAAACAAACGATGTCCAAGAATCGATAAATGATCTCCTGTACTGAAATGGTGATGTTCCTTGGCGAGCTGGGGGTGGGTTAGTGTCTAATATATTCAGTTCATTTCCACATTTTATACTTCATTGCTAGCGAATAATTATAAAATCGACATAGGGGTTTACACGGCACCCAGAGTAGTTAATCACTCAAGTATTTACGCTGCCTTTTATTTTTCTGAACGCATCAACTCTCCATCGCTAACGGAAGCGGGTGGAAAGGCGAATTCCTCGCTGTCGTTCTGGACACACCGCTGTCACAAAGGAGAAATATTGAGTATTGATAATTCTCCATAAACTACTGAATCTAACTAAACTGGATTTAAGGGGAAAAGACAGATCAAGCATATATTACCATCACATTACTTCACGTCCGAATTTATGCACAAGATTTAGTTTTATTTCGAAAAATCAGTTCAAGTTTGCAACACAGAAGTAGAACGGAAGATTTATAATATTAAAGTAACTGTAACTAAGTATTAATTCGAAGCAGTTGCGTTGTGTCCCATAATTATGTTAAAATAAACTTCACAGATTACTTGACCTTATCAGAAACATTTTACTTGTGAATGGTTGGACCATGACACGCGTTCGGCATCTGTCGCCAGTATGCTGCTACTGCATTTACCTTTTGTTTAATTAAAAATAATTTAATCTATACATTCCCTGGAAAGCGTATGTTACCCAATTAACATATTAACGCAAGCACCGTAAGTTGGCTTTTAGCGGGATATTTCAGGTCAATGCAATCTTTAAAAAAAATCCGATCATTAGATTAGTTTAACAAACCAAGCCGCCGACAGATGTTTTTTTTTCCCAAGGTCTAAATAAGGGCTCCCTTGGACTTTGGACCATTTCTTATATGCTATTGTAGTTTTAAACCTTTTTCCCCTCTTGTAGGTTTCATTGAATATGTAAATATATGTAAGGACGGGCTTGTTCTATCGACCAATTAAAAGAGAGAAACTGGTCAAGTGTTCATTACGTCACGACAATTGGGGCCAATCAGCCAAAGCCTGTCTTGCTTCGCCCCAGCCACTTTGATTGACAGCTGGAAAGTTTTTTTGCACTTTCTCTCCAGACAGCGCGGCTAGAAAGCGGCTGAAGTGATGAGAGGGTTTTATTGCCTCAAGCTGGGGCGGGAAGGCGACAGCTCAATATGTCTTTAGCCCGCCGTTGTTAAAAAGTCCAAAATAATGTCTCAAAAATCCTCAGAACAAGAACTAACCCAACACCATTTGTTTTAATCATTCTGTTTACCTTTTATTTTGGAACAAAACACAAATATTTGCCTCAAGTAAAAAGGATCAGAGGAAAAATAATCTGGATATTTTGTTTTGAGGGACTGATCGGAATAGAAGTGAAGCAAGCTGCTGTTGTTGCTCTGTCTCTTGCTTGTCCCTTTCTTGTGAGAAGTTGAGACTGAAAGTGACCACTTTTCGGTAATGTTAGCGGTTGGACAGATGGACGGGAGCCGGCAGAGCGCGTTCGTGCTGAGCAGCCCACCGTTAGCGGCCCTGCATTCAATGACCGAGATGAAGAACCCCTTGTACCCTTACTCCATGCAGCCCGGAGCTGGGACGGGGGCTGGGGCGTCATCAACTTCATCGTCCCCTAGCCCACCAGGTATTATCAGTGCAGCTACCACCGCGGCGGCGGCGGCGGCGGCGGCGGCGGCGGCGGGACTCAAGTGCACGTCCAGTCTGCCCGGTTTCATGACACAGCAATTGTCCTCCGCCACTCCTCACGGCATAAACGATATCCTGAACCGTCCGGTGATGGTGCCGGGCGGGGGAGGAGGAGGAGGCGGCGGTGGCGGAGGAGGAGGTGGAGGAGGTGGAGGTGGAGGAGGAGGGGTCGCTTCCTCTTTGCTTTCAGGAATCCCGCGATTTAACACCAGCCTGAGTCCCCCGCCACCAGGCATGTACTTCAGCCCGGCGGCGGCGGCAGCGGCAGCGGCGGCGGCGGCAGCTGTGGCCCGTTACCCCAAACCGCTGGCCGAGTTGCCGGGGAGGACGCCTATCTTCTGGCCTGGAGTTATGCAGAGTCCGCCGTGGAGGGAAGCCAGACTGGGCTGTTCACCCCGTAAGTAAAAGCTTTCTGTTCCCCCCCTCTTTATGCGGTCATCGAGAAGTACCTACTGCACAATTCGATGAATTATTTCGTTTGTCTTGTGTTCGGTTCATACAATTTGCTATTTTAAGCTTTGGACTATTGTAAATGAATTTTTCATTCAAATCAAGCGTTATAATTCAACACCTTTGTGATATTTTAACAGACACGTTCTGGGGGCAAATTAATAGTTTTTAGATTAGGTAAAATCTACCGCTCGGCATAGAGTTGATGCGTTATCAAATTAAAACTGCCTAAAACAAGTATACTGAATACCTCAGATAGACCATAAATTATTCCATATACTAAAAGAAGTGTCTTCCTTCTAAAGATTTTTGTGCCTAACGAGGCGTTGCTCTGCCTGGTTCGCTTCAATAGAAATATTGTTCGTGTTTCTATTTGGTATTATATATGCAGATACTGTATATCGTACACTACCACGTGTCAACTTCTTCAAATTTGCATGGTGTTGCTGTAATCATTCTCAGTTTATTTTACAGATAATTAGCGAGTAAATGTTTAGTGCTTTCTTTAACATTTACAGTACTATCTAATTTCAGATCAGGGCGCGATGCTGATTGACAAAGACGGAAAGAGAAAACACACCAGGCCTACATTTTCGGGACAACAAATTTTTGCATTGGAAAAAACTTTTGAACAAACTAAATATTTAGCAGGGCCTGAAAGGGCGAGACTGGCGTATTCACTGGGAATGACGGAGAGTCAAGTCAAGGTAAGATGGTTCTTAAAATTGTTTCTGCGCCGGTTTAAAATGCCGCAAAGTTTAAGATATTTCCAAGAACTGACGCGCCAAATGGGAAACATGTCCTATTTTATTGCGAAATGAAATAAATTCACAAAAGATCAATTTACTCTAAGAGATTAGGAAAATATACACGTAAAATAAAGAAATTAAAATAAATTATTTACGAATTCATTACATTTTACGAAATGAGATGATGCAGACCTTCAGATTCAAAGTGGTCATTCATTAGGATATTTTTCTTTTCCGTATATATTTTCATTTGGCATCTACCTTTCGAAAACAAATTGTGTTTTAAATTTATAGCAAAAAGCAACACGCTATACACTGTCATTCTCGTTCAGTTTAGACGTATGATCTTGCCTGTTGTATTTCGAATATGCTGCGCTTTATTTGCCGAGGGTGGCAAATTATTTCGTTGTTTTTTTTTCATATTGGCCGCATTCGACATGATCTTAAGATATAAGATTGAAGTTAATCTGTTTCGGAACTTGAGGCGGAATTGTTCGTCCCTGTATTCCCCCCCCCCCCCCCCCCCAAGATGACCAGTTTTCGGAGAAAGTGTTTCTATCAGCACAGTAATTAATTTTAAGTTACTGACGGCATAACTAAATATTTACCTTACGAAAACAGAGGAAAACGACCGTGCATTTATGATGTTACCAATTCTAACCCATCCCCCTGTTAAATAAATGACATGTTCATTTGCGCGCTTTATTGCTAGAATATAAATTAATTTTAAGGCGTATAAAGTGAGTTAAGATTAACCAGCCGCAGTGTTTAATTTTGCTCTCCGCTAGCAATATGGTTTGTAGCATGTAGTCCTACTAGACAGGCTTAGAATGGAGAACGGGCAATATTCTAAAGCACGTATGAATACAATTACTAAGGATGACATATTTTAATATATAGTAACGTGATTAAATGTACACCGGGACGCGTAATGGCTGCAAAGATCGTGGTCGATTAATAGCGTTATATTGACGCTGATGCGAGAAGGGGGTTTGCATGCTTAGCAACAGACAAGTGACAGTGTAACTGAACAGCAAGCGATGGAGGACATTCTGAAGCTGGAAGATGCGGCTTCACTGACCTTCCGTTTCTCGTTTCTCAAATTACACCCGAGTAAATTCCGCTCTCGTCATTCGCTGCAGATGTCAAAATTGCCGACCTTAATCTTAGAACGAAAAGGAAAGTGGTAAATATTTTTGACAGGGGTTGTGCTACTTGGAGGTGTCCGCTTTCACTGCTGGTAGTCTTTAATGAGCGAGGCGTGAAAGCGAATAATGGTGGGTGATCTTTGTTAAATAGGGGGGAAAAAACTTTTTCTTCACAAACCCACCCTGCATTCCTTTAGTGGCTGACAACTGTGGACTGGCCTTCTTTTCCTTTCAGGTCTGGTTTCAGAACAGGCGGACGAAGTGGAGGAAGAAGCACGCGGCAGAGATGGCAACAGCCAAGAAGAAACAGGACTCGGAGACTGAGAGATTAAAGGGCACCTCGGAGAACGACGATGACGACGATGAGTACAACAAACCCCTGGATCCCAATTCCGACGACGAAAAGATTTCCCAGTTACTAAAGAAACACAAACCCACTACATTGCACGTCCATACAAGTGAAAACGAGAGTTCCTAAGAGACGGATATTTCTGATCCCACAGAATTTAGCACTAATATCTCTCCCTACACCACTCTCTCTGTACATTTTCAGAGATGTATATATTTTTATAGTCTATATAAGTTATGGAAAGATCTGTAAGCTCCGGCACTAAATGTCATGGCTCTACTCATAAGGACAGAGCGCATTTGATCTCCAACAACGGGCACTGTGGTTGGTGGAACATTTTTATACCTAGATAGGTGTACAGTAATATATTCAGATCAGAACCTGGGCAGGTCAGTTGTGGGTGGAGAGAGGAAGTATTGGGAGCTCCGCGACTTGTAAATAACTCATGTATTAAATATCGAACAGAAGAAAATAACTGTGAATATTTATGTGTAAAATACATTTTGTATAAGGAAATATCCGTTTAAATTAGCGCTTGATTTTTACTGTATAGATTTCGTTTCGATTTTCGTGTTTGGAATCTTGTGGAGTCTGAATGCAAGTGTTGCCAGGATTTGTCTTTGTGAATTAAAAAATAAGATATTTTTAATTCGTTAGCGTTTAATAAATATTATAATTCTAATAAGTTTGCTTTTCAGCAGCTTTCGCGAATTCTATTTACAAATGAAGCTTTGTGCAGGAGGGTATTAACACTTGATCCACATCCTATTTATCTCCTGTAAGTTGTAATCTTCAAATGCATTTCATAACCGGTTTACTAACGGTGCTGAAATTGCGATGATTTCCATCGCATCCCTACGGTGAGACGAGATATTTTAAAATGTCTATTCTAAGGCCGCATTGAAGGGCATTAAATTTACAATGGACTCCATCCCCGAATTGCCCGGGGATCTTGATTCAGTGACCAAATAATGGTTAATGAAATCAGACCTTTTGTACTGAATTTAAGTGTCATTTGGAGATTTGGCTGGTGGAACTCGTCTGGTATTTCTGGGGATTGGAAATTCAAGTGGTGCACCTTAAGAACAAAGTATGACGGAGGGTCATTAACATTTCGAGCGGCTCCTTTCTGGTTAAGTAAGCATATTATTCAGTTTGGACTCTCCGCGCTTGATTGCGCTGGATTTATATAATTCAGCCAGCTGGATAAAGAGGCACTTTCGGTTTAATTCTGAAATACAAATATTTAATAGACGGATTTGCAAAAAAAAAACATCTGCTCCAGATTTGAAGGAATCCGTCGAATTAAACTGAGAAGCTGTTCAGATGTAACCAAGCGGCATCAACGGTGATTAGGGGAAATTAGACAATGTCATTTACTGCCATCACGAGGACATCTTCTGATTAAGTGTATCGCCTTTACTTCGCCACAGTAAACTGATCAATTACCATGAGAACCAGCAGGGCTTTTGTATTCAGGACGTGAGTTTAAACGTGTGTAGCTTTAACGAGAACATCGAATGAAATTACACGCACCCCATTCATGACACTGCCGCCTTCGCGGGAGAAATATACTGTTTGTGTGGAGAATATTCCTATCAAGTGCACGGTGGTTTAAAACCGATGGAGAATCGGACTTCTTTTTTAAGGGTAGGATATTTAGTTTTAATATAACTGTGCGTACAGGGAGGCGAAATAACAACAGTTGGTGTGCAGATCAAGGATTAATAGGGAAGAAAGTACAAAAACGCAGGGATGTTGGTTCCGTCATCGCCAAGTCTAACAAATCCACATTTAGAATTAATTGCTTTATTGAATTTTCTTAGTTTTAAAGTACGATATTGTTTGCTACAAGCGGGAGAAAAACCTCATTAAAACAGCACAGGGTCTCAAGGGAGGGGCAGGTATCGGGAGGAGACACACTGTGGGTCAAGGGGCAACAGCTGACGCAGGTAGAAACCATCCCAGGACATCAAGACTCACGGCAGTAATTCTTCATAAAGAGACGTCACGTGGAACGGCATGGTTTAGAGTTGCAGTTACTTTCTCTCTCTCAAGTGAAGTCTACAGGGAAAGAGCATCAGATCAGAGACACGTGCAAAATAAGTGACGGTAGGATGCCTGGACAGCGGAATATCAAACACTAATGACACCAGATATCCAGTGACAAGATGTTTTGTCCTCCCGATTCACACGAATCTCTACCGCAGAAATCAACAACGATCGCTACAAAATAAAAGTCAACCGAAAGGATTACTTTTTAAAGATGATTAAAACCGGGTGTGTGGTCAATTTTTATTTGCGCTCCAGTGCCTATTTAATCCTGATTTACTTCGGCACCTACTCAATTTATCTGGTGCCCGACCCTTACACGTGAAAATCTGTAGGAATTAAGTTGGCAGGCCGTGTTACGTGTTGTAAATTTCTACTTACATCTCCGGTGTTGATTTAGACGTAGCTCCCTATTAATGGTACGACGCTCTCGGGTCTAGCGGGATGTTTTCAAGAAACGGCTTATTCGGTTACTTCTAAACTGAAAGCGAGACTTTTTACAGAGCGGATATAATAATTAATGTCACGCGGAACGTCTTTCTTTTAATTATATGTAAATAATACTGAGACCGAATTTGATGTTGTTATTGGTTGAACCTTCTGGCTAGCACTCATTTACTTTTCGTTTCCAGGTGTCTTTTGTTATAGCAGTTAGGTAGAAAGCAAATTCTTCAAAATTAGTGACCTTTTTCCAACAATTGAGACAGTATATTTCAATGACCGCGAAGTAAACGAAGTTCAGTAAATTTTACGAATTATCGTCACCGCCTTGAGAGAGTAAGAAGACTTCCAGTCAGATAGAAACCAAGATCAAGGCATAGCTAACGATGTGTATTTCAGACAAGAATTTTAGGGGCAATTCGTATAGAATCTCGATGTCATATTTTTGTCGGTTAAGTTACAACGACAGCATCAATAATTGACTTACTGGTAAAATCTTTTGCATGTCGTCACTGCGGATCATACAATATATCAAACTATCTGACGTCACTTCAAAACGCCCTATTTTAATAATAGATGATATACGGAATTCGTTTCAGTTCACACTCACCCCTGACTGAATGAAAGGAGAGAGATGTATGGCGCCCAGTAAACCAGGGTTGAGTGTGAAATCGGGACAGTCAGTATGAACAGAGAATAGACCGATCAGACACTGCGCGGAGAAAGCGCTTTCCGATGTCTAAGAGTAAAAGATAAATATTGTACAACATGTTACAAAGATTATTGGTTTAGCATTTGCTAAAAATTGTACAACCGACCTAAGCCAGCAAAATAATTGTTTATATATAAATAAAAAAAGCTTTTAATGAACAAAATTGAGAAGACTTTTTAAAGTAATTTGTAGTGTGTCCCTCAACGTGACATGTCCTGCAACAAGTGTCTTTGGTCTCCTTAAGGGCCGCCCGGATTCTTTTAAGTGCGATTTCTGTCTTGTGAACAGCGTCTTGCCAGGGTTTGTGGAGTCAGGAGACATGGACATTTCACAAAGGATCAGGCTGTTTCCCACTGAATCCCATACCACCACTATTCAGTGCATTGAGGAGAGATCAGATACCACCAGAGGATGCTGTTTGTTATTGACGTTCCAGGGACTTTAAAAAACCTGCTTTGCAGGCGGCGACTGCACACAAGTCGACAGCTTTGTATTGATTAAGATGAAGGTCCGGATTGGTTCGATCGTTTCCCAATAACCATGTTCATTACATGCTAATTTGGTTCAAAAGGCAAGAGTTCGTGTGTGGTCTCTTGCTGAGCACAGCAAAGACTAATAAAACAATCTTGTTTCCTCAAAATTGCCGCTCAGTAACAGTGAAAGACATTAAAACCTGAACGACGGGACAGTTCTCGAATCATCTAATCATCGGGAAAAAAGTCTAAAAATCAGTTCCGTGTCGAAATGAATCCTCACGGAACAAAATCTACCTCATACGACATATTCTACAATAGGTAAAAAATGTTCAATCAAAATATTTAGGATAACTACATAAACACAAGAGATTCTACAGATGTTGAAAATCTCGAGCAAGTCAGGCAACATCTGTGGAAGGGAATACACAGTGGACGTTTCGTGCGAAGACCCTTCGTCAGGAGTAAATACATGATTTTCTATTTGACGCTGGTGTTTATTTACCTGAATTTCAGCATTTCTACTTCACATCTTTCACTCTATCGCCCGATCCCATTTCTTCTTAGAAGTTCAAAGAATTAAATTAACAAACACCAATTTTAACCATTTACCCTGTACCATAAAATCTGATTTCCTCAAGTACTAGGAGCATTCTAGAGTTTAATTTGGACCCCAGCGCATTTGAATCAGTCATTAATTTGTAAAACACCAGAAAAGATTTGCCCTTTCCTGGGCGGAACAAAGGGGAAGTGAGGACAGAACCACGTTTCTTGTTCAGTAACTGTCCGACAATCCGTAGATCATTATGTAGTTACACTGGTCGACAAACAGCTCTGAATCGAGTATAATTTGGTTTCTTCCCCCATTCAAGCTAAATCTAAATATAGAACCACACTACTGTGATTGATAGCTACGCTTATTTATTATTCCATGTGATTTGGGATTAGCTGCCTTATTAGCCTTCTAGCAAGATAACATGGCCAGTGAGGACTCAGCAAACGTCGCTGGGCATTGGCGACTGTTATAACGAATCACAACGAACTGTTGATGCTCTCTTGAACTCGGACAAAATAAATTTAGTGCCAAGCATGACCCAGACAGCTACTAGTCTTTTATATCTGTTTATGGGATGTGGATGTCAATGACAAGGCCATCATTTGTAGCTCTTCCCTTTTGCCCCATGAGCTATATATTTACTAGCAATTTCAGTGGGAAATTAAGAGTCAAGTACATTGGTTCAACTGGAGTCGTGAATAGATCACGCCAGATAAGCATGGCAAATTTTCTTCCCTGAAGGACCTCAGAGAACCAGTTTTTTTTAAACACTAGAATCAGATAATTTTAATAATATCCCATTGCTGCTAGCACAGATTTATTTAATTATCTGAATCTGAATTTCCCAATAGCTTTGTTGGGATTTGAACTTGCATCTCGAGATCAATAGTCCAGTAATTTAACCACTATGGTGCAATACCTCGCAATGAAAATGGTACCACAGTTTAACATTTGAATTAGTATTAAGTAAATTTATCAATTATATTAGAAAGAGCTTCTTTGTTTAAAGAGAGATGTTCTGAATAATCTGTTGGACTCGACAGCCAAACATTTGGGAATACTAAAAATACAACTGAATGCAATATCAAAAGGATTAAAGTACTAAAAGTAAGATGCAAGATATTTCCCTTCTTAGTTAGAAACTTAAAATATTCTTTTGAGAGAGATGCAGATAATGTAGATGCTTTCTTGATATCACACTAAGCTTTCTTAAGTCACAGTTCTGTATCTTAAAAGGACTGGGATCTCTAAATGAACATGGGGCTGGATTAAAAATTGATTGAAACCTTGAGAAATTCAAAGGTCTCATGGGGGCCAGATTAGGATATGAGTAGTAGATTCTTCAAATTAGATCAGAATCAGGTTTATTATCACTGGCATGTGACGTGAAATTTGTTAATTTAGCAGCAACAGTTCAATGTAATACATATTCTAGCAGAGAAAAAATAAATAAAATAAAAAATAATGATAATAAATAAATGAGTAAATCAATTATGTATATTGAATAGATTAAAAATGTGCAAAAACCAGAAATACTGTATATTAAAAAAAGTTGATGAATGGTCCTGTTGCTCTACATTAATATAATCATCATTAAAACTGTGGATATCAGTAACAAGTTTCAAGTTATTGGTTTGCCTATTATATCAAGGAACAAAGTTCAGTCAGGATAGAGAAGGAAGTAAAATATTTCAGAAAGAACAAAAACAGTCCAACTGTTCTGCAATCATTTGAGAGACAAGCTAAATTTATTTGTGAAATACTGGATTTTGTTCAAAAATATGCAACCTTTGCAATGAATGAGACAAGTTGAACTGGAAGGTTAGAAAGGGACACTGGTGTGGGTAATTAGCACATGTTTTCAAAGATTGCATTATATGGCAAAGCAATTAATCTATGAAAGACATAGATTATATTTACAATTATATTATATCAATAAATTATATTGATGTAGTGCTTCTCACAATCTTGGGACAGTACAATCTGCCTTGACCAATAAAATAGTGTAGTCATGGTTAAATTATATTGAATATTGGAACAACAATGTTCCACCAAAAAAAACAGACAAAAAGACCAGATATCATATTTTGATTAGTGATATTGGTTGAGAACATAATATTCCTCAGGACAGGGAACTAGGGAGAACACCCCTGCTGTTCTTCAAGTAGTGCCCTGGGATCCTTTACACCACCGGGGATGACTGATGTGGTTTAGGAAGAATGTTTCTCTGACACTCCAGCATTTCTTCACTGCTGCAGTGAAGTAGCAACCTAGATTATGCCCGAGATTACATACAAAGTTTTGGGTTACAGTTCATTAAATCAGAAGAATTGAATATAATGTTCCAGAGACCACAGGAACTTTACAATGCATTGGTCAAAATATTTCTAATGAGAAAAAGCTCACGTAACAGAGAGTGCGAGACAAGACAAATAAAAATTTTGTTAAACTGTGAAGGGAATTAGAATGAAGAATGATTAAGACAGAAGATTCTTATTAAGTTATATGAAATATTTCATAACTTAGACAATGATAAATTTTTTTTTTAAATTCCAATTACATAAGGGCATGGAACCAGAGATTAGAAAATATGCTAGTGTAAAGTAAATTTATCAATGATATTAGAAAGAACTTCTTTATATAAAGAGGAGTTAATATTCAAAATAAATTGGCTGGACAAGAAAATAGAGACAAAACTTCCAGGGATATTAAAGGTACAATGGAATTCAATAATGGAAGATCTAAAGTAATAATAGACTGATGCATAAAGTCATTTCCTAGCTCCTGATACTTTAATGTCCTTTTTTATCTTCATAAATACAAACATAAAATGGAGTGAGAAAAGGACAGAACATCTGATTATATTTAGCTTCCATTTATCAGCTCAGAACCAACCCCAACAGCAAAACCAAATGCACTTATATTGTGCCTTTTATACAAAAATGTTCAAGGTTGCTTCATAACTGAAATAAACACCAAGCTCTGGAGGGAGAGATTAGAAGAGATTGCAATTATAGCTAAAGAAAATGATTAGGATTTTAATGATGAGAAAGGGATGGAGAACTAGAATGATTTAGAGGCAGATTTCTGAAGAGTGGAGCAGAAGTATTTGAAACTCGCTTCAGCAGTTTTGGCTCAAGTTTTCAATCTGCACTATTCTGTTGATGTTAACATCATCTGGTTAGACACATATTCTGATATAGAAATATAATATTGGAACTGATTTGATCATTGAAATGATAGTATCACTGTCAAAATTTGTTGCAAATTCATCACAAAACTGATGACAATGTCGAGCTTTTTGTGTGTGGAAAGCCCAAAGTTATTTCAGGTGACTCTGCTCACCTTCAAACTATGAGCTGGTTGCAGCTTTCACTTTAGAATCAAGAGCAGTCGCTTAAACTAACATGAACTAAGATGTTTACAATCCAGTCACAACATTACATATATTTAAATTCTTCTGAATTTTTTCTTAATATTCAATAGCTTTTAAAGTGTATTAAGTTGTACCAAACTATTTATATCAGAAAAGTAATTTTACAATTTTATATTTCAGTTGTTTCACATTAATAGTTGGCTGGCTGGTGGCACAGTGGCATCAGCGCCGGACTTGGAGCAAAGGTTCCCGAGTTCTAATCCAAGTTGGGCCACCCTCCAAGCACACTTTCCATCTGTGCCGGGTTGAGTGTTGAGCTAGCCACTCCGCCTCATAAAAGAAAAACAAGAGTCGGATCAGAAACGTTCATATCGTGACCTGGTTAATCCGAAAGGAGGCCAATCCTGACACCACGCGCCAGATAAGAATGGCTGATTGTCTGGTGCGACATGCTAGGAAGGAACATTAATAGTTCAAAATGAAATACTTATTTCTGATATTTCAGCTTCTGATTTAATATTCCAATCTTTATTCAACACTATCTAATATTTACAAAGTTAATTAAAATATATAAGTTTTATTCCCTTATATGTAGACAATGAGAATTCCTTAAATTGACTGGTTGTTCAGCCAGCTTGATACCACTATAGCTGATGCTAGAGATTCCAATTTCACTTTCAAGGACTCTTCATGTCATATTCTCAATAGTTATTGCTTATTTGTTTACTATTATTATTTCTTTCTTTTTGTATTTGCAGAGTTTGTTGTCTTATGCATACTGATTGAGCACCTAAGTTGGTGTGGTCTTTCACTGATTCTGTTATGGGTATTATAAGACCACAAGACATAACAGCAGTATTAGGCCATCTGGCCCATCGAGTCTGCTCCACCATTCAATCATGGCTGATCCTTTTTTTTCTCTCTTTCTCAACCCCAGTTCCCGGCCTTCTCCTTGTAACCTTCGATGCCATGTCCAATCAAGAACCTATCAACCTCCACCTTAATTACGCCCAACGACCTGGTCTCCACAGCTGCATGTGGCAACCTTTGGCTAAAGGAATTTCTCTGCATTTCTGTTTTGAAAATGCGCCCCTCTATCCTGAGGCTGTGCCCTCTTGTCCTAGACTCTCCCACCATGGGAAACATCCTTTCCACATCTACTCTGTCTAGGCCTTTCAACACTCGAGAGGTTTCAATTAGATCTCCCCCCCAACCATCCTTCTGAATTCCAGCAAGTACAAACCCAGAGCCATCAAACTTTCCTCATATGATAACCCTTTCATTCCTGGAATCATCCTTGTGAACCTCCTCTGAACCCTCTCCAATGCCAGCACATCTTTTCGAAGATGGGAGGCCCAAAATTGTTCACAATACTCAAGGTAAGGCCTCACCAGTGCCTTATAAAGCCTCTGCATCATATCCTTGCTCTTGTATTCTAGACCACTTGAAATGAATGCTAACATGGCATTTGCCTTCCTCACCACCAACTCAACCTGCAAGTTAACCTTTAGGGTGTTGTGCACAAGGACTCCCAAGTCCCTTTGCATCTCATATTTTTGGACTTTCTCCCAGTTTAGAAAATAGCCCGTGCATTTATTTCTACTACCAAAGTGCATGACCATGCATTTTCCAACATTGGATTTCATTTGCCACTTTCTTGCCCATTCTCCTAATCTGCCTACGTCCTTCTGCATCCTACCTGCTTCCTCAACACCACCTGCCCCTCCACCAATCTTCATATCATCTGCAAACTTGGCAACAAAGCCATCTATTCTATCATCTAAATCATTAATGTAGAGCATAAAAAGAAGTGGTCCCTACACCAACCCCTGCGAAACACCACTAGTCACTGGCAGCCAGCCAGCTGGTGGCGTAGTGGCATCAGCGCCAGACTTCGGAGTGAAGACTCCCGAGTTTGAATCCAGCGGCTCCCTTGCACGCTTTCCATCCGTGCTGTGTTGGGTGTTGAGCTAGCAACTCGGCCTCGTAAAAATAAGAAGGCCTGCTAAAAAAAACACCGTCAGGATGGCATCCCGCTGACTCCACTCGGAGTTAAGGGCTTTCTTCTTCTTCTTCTTCTACTGGCAGCCAACCAGAAAAGGATCCTTTTACTCCCACTCGCTGCCTCCTACCAATCAGCCAATACTCTAACCATGCCATCAACTTTCCTGTAATACCATGGACTCTAACTTGGTAAGCAGGCTCATGTGTGACACCTTGTCAAAGGCCTTCTGAATGTCCAAATATACAACATCCACTGCATTCCCTTTATCTATCCTACTTGTCATCTCCTCAAAGAATTCCACCAGGTCAGTCAGGCAGGATTTTCCCTGACTTGTACTATCTTGTCCTGTGTCACCAAGTACTCCATCACCTCATCACCTCCATCACCTAACAATTGACTCTAACATCTTCCCAACCACTGAGGACAGGCTAACTGGTCTATAATTTCCTTTCTGCTGCCTTCCTCCTTTCTTAAAGAGTGGAGTGACATTTGCAATTTCCAGTCCTCTGGCACCATGCCAGAGTCCAATGATTTTTGAAAGATCATTTCTAATGCCAACACAATCTCTAACGCTGCCTCTTTCAGAACCCTAGGGTGCAGTTCATTTGATCCGGGTGACTTATGTACCTTTAGGTCTTTCAGCTTTTTGAGCACTTTCTCTCTTGTAATACTAACTGCATCCACTTCTCTTCCTTCACCCACTACAACATCAGGCAGACTGCTAGTGTCTTCCATAGTGAAGACTGATGCAAATTACTCATTTAGTTCATCAACCCTCATGATTATTTCTCCTGCCTCATTTTCTAGCGGTCCTATATCCACTCTCATTTTCCTTTTATTTTTAACACACTTGAAAAAACCTTTACTATCCACTTTGATATTATTTGCTAACTTGTTTTCATATTTCATCTTTTCCCTTCTAATGATTCTTTTAGTTGATCTCTGTAGGTTTTTAAAAAGTTCCCAATCCCCTATCGTCCCACTAATTTTTGCTTTGTTGTATGCCCTTTCTCTTACTTTTACAATAGCTTTGACTTCCCTCATCAGCCATTCTATAACATTATTGAGTATGCCCGCAAGAAAATGAATCTCAGGGTTGTATATGGTGACATATACGTACTTTAATAATAAATTTACTTTGAGCTTTTAAACTAACCACCAACTGCTGCTTGTGTTGGTAAAGGGAAAACTCATGCCATAGAGTTCAATGGAGCTTTTTGGAGGATATTCTTCAAGATCAATAATAAGTGAGTTGCTTCAATACAGAACACAAAGTTTGGTCTTTTCAATCTGCAGCATTGCAGCAAACTCCTTCCAAGCATTTTGTATATTTTGAAAGCTCTTTAGGCTTTGAAACTTATGCTTCGGTACCTGAGGTAAAATGGTGTCTGTGTATTTTAATAGAGCTGAAGAATGGTTTATTTTGGTTTCAGTGTGAGATTTCATGCAAGTAACTGACCTAGTTTGTGATCTTTTGCACATATGTGATGTGAATGGACAGCAGGATTTGCCATTATAATGAGCAGCCAATCAAATTAAAGAATTTTAACTAACTACATACAAGGAAGAAAATGCATAATTTGAATCAAATTTTTAAATATTACATGGTCTTAACAATTGGGTCATATATGAATAAATCAGAAACTGAAACTTAATACATAAGAACTTCATTTTGAAATCTTAATGTAAAGTGGTTTGTCCTCAACTGGAATTAGATTTAGGTTATGAAGACACGTAATCCTCTTTTATTGTCATTTAGTAATGCATGCATTAAGAAATGATACAATATTTCCTCCGGTGTGATATCACAAAAACACAGGACAGACCAAGACTGAAAAAACTGACAAAACCACATAATTATAACATATAGTCATAGAGTCATAGAAAATTACAGCTCAGAAGCAGGCCCATCTGGTCCATACTAAACAATTTAAACTGCCTACTCCAATTGACCTATGCCTACCATCCATGTAACTATCCAAACTTCTTTAAAACGTTGAAATCAAGCTCGCATACTACACCTGAGCTGACAGCTCATCCCACACTTTCACGACCCTCTCAGTGAAGAAGTTTCCCCTCATATTCCCTTTAAACTTTTAAACTTTCACCCTTAACCTATGAACTAGTTGTAGTCCCACCCAACCTCAGTGGAAAAAACTTATTTGTATTTATCCTATCTATACTCCTCATAATTTTGTCTACCTCTATCAAATCTTCACTCAATCTTCTATAAAATTCTAACCTATTCAGTCTCTCCTTATATCTCAGGTCCACTAGTCTCGGCAACATCCTTGTAAGCTTTCTCTGTACTCTTTCAACCTATTTACTTCTTTCCTGTAGGTAGGTGAACAAAATTGCACACAATACTCCAAATTAGGCCTCACCAATGTCTCATACAACTTCAACATAACATCACATCTCCTTTACTCAATATTTTGATTTATGAAGTCCAATATGCTGAAAGCTTTCTTTATGACCCTATCTACCTGTGACACTACTTTCCATGAATTTGGACCTGTAATCCCAAATACCTGTGACACCACTTTCAATGAATTATGGACCTTCATTCTCAGATACCTTTGTTCTGCAGCACTTCTTAGCGCCCTACTGTTCTTTGTGTAAGACCTACTCTGGTTGGTCCTACCAAAATGCAACATCTCTCATTTCTCCACATTAAGTTCCAACTGCCACTTTTCCAAGTGGTTCAGATCCTGAAGCAAGCTCTGATATCTTCCTCGTTGCCCACTACACTCCATCTCTTTGCCATCTGCAAATTTGTTGATCCAGCTAACCACATTATCATCCAGATCATTGATACAGATAACAAACAAAAACAGACCCAGCACCATTCCTTGCGGAACTCCACCAGTCACAGGCCTCCCGTCAGAGAGGCAACTGTCTACTACTACTCTCTAGCTTCTCCCACAAAGCTAATGTTTAATCCAATTTACTACCTCATCTTGAATACCATGCAGGACTTGTCAAATGCCTTGCTAAAAATGCCTCCTTTTTTAAAAAACAGAGGGAGAGAGAAACTGGGGAATTATAGACTGGTAAGCCTGACATCGGTGGTGGGGCAAATGCTGGAGTCAGTTAGAAACCATAGAAAAACTACAGCACAGAAACAGGCCTTTTGGCCCTTCTTGGCTGTGCCGAACCATTTTCTGCCTAGTCCCACTGACCTGCACACGGACCATATCCCTCCATACACCTCCCATCCATGTATCTGTCCAATTTATTCTTAAATGTTAAAAAAGAACTCACATTTACCACCTCGCCTGGTAGCTCATTCTATACTCCCACCACTCTCTGTGTGAAGAAGCCCCCCCTAATGTTCCCTTTAAACTTTTCCCCCCTCACCCTTAACCCATGTCCTCTGGTTTTTTTCTCCCCTTGCCTCAGTGGAAAAGCCTGCTTGCATTCACTCAATCTATACCCATCATAATTTTATATACCTCTATCAAATCTCTCCTCATTCTTCTATGCTCCAGGGAATAAAGTCCTAACATATTCAACCTTTCTCTGTAACTGAGTTTCTCAAGTCCCGGTAACATCCTTGTAAACCTTCTCTGCACGCTTTCAACCTTATTTATATCCTTCCTGTAATTTGGTGACCAAAACTGAACACAATACTCCAGATTCGGCCTCACCAATGCCTTATACAACCTCATCATGACATTCCAGCTCTTATACTCAATACTTTGGTTAATAAAGGCCAATGTACCAAAAGCACTCTTTACAACCCTATCTACCTGTGACGCCACTTTTAGGGAATTTTGTATCTGTATTCCCAGATCCCTCTGTTCTACTGCACCCCTCAGTGCCTTACCATTAACCCTGTATGTTCTACCTTGGTTTGTCCTTCCAACGTGCAATACCTCACACTTGTCTGTATTAAACTCCATCTGCCATTTTTCAGCCCATTTTTCCAGCTGGTCCAAGTCCCTCTGCAGGCTTTGAAAACTTTCCTCACTGTCTACTGCACCTCCAGTCTTTGTATCATCAGCAAATTTGCTGATCCAATTTACCACATTATCATCCAGATCATTAATATAGATGA
Source organism: Mobula birostris (assembly GCF_030028105.1). NCBI lineage: Eukaryota > Metazoa > Chordata > Chondrichthyes > Myliobatiformes > Myliobatidae > Mobula > Mobula birostris. The sequence continues at coordinate 158,974,434 of NC_092373.1, forward strand.
CAAATAACAATGGACCCAGCACTGATCCCTGTGGCACACCACGAGTCACAGGCCTCCACTCAGAGAAGCAATTCTCTACTACCACTCTTTGGCTTCTTCCATTGAGCCAATGTCTAATCCAATTTACCACCTCTCCATGTATACCTAGTGACTGAATTTTCCTAACTAACCTCCCATGCGGCACTTTGTTAAAGGCCTTACTAAAGTCCATGTAGACAATATCCACTGCCTTCTCTTCATCCACTTTCCTGGTAACCTCCTCGAAAAACTCCAGTAGATTGGTCAAACATGACCTACCACGCACAAAGCCATGTTGACTCTCCCTAATAAGTCCCTGTCTATCCAAATGCTTGTAGATTCTGTCTCTTAGTACTCCCTCCAATAACTTACCTACTACCGATGTTAAACTGACCGGCCTATAATTTCCCGGATTACTTTTCAATCCTTTTTTAAACAATGGAACAACATGAGCCTCTCTCCAATCCTCCGGCACCTCACCTGTAGACAGCAACATTTTAAATATTTCTGCCAGGGCCCCTGCAATTTCAACTCTAGTCTACTTCAAGGTCCGAGGGAACACCCTGTCAGGTCCCAGGGATTTATCCACTTTAATTTTCCTCAAGACAGCAAGCACCTCCTTCTTTTCAATCTGTACAGTTTCCATGATCTCACTACTTGTTTCCCTTAATTCCATAGACTTCATGCCAGTTTCCTTAGTAAATACAGACGCAAAAAACCTATTTAAGATCTCCCCCATTTCCTTTGGTTCCGCACACAGCCGATCACTCTGATCTTCAAGAGGACCAATTTTATCACTTACAATCCTTTTGCTCTTAATATGCCTGTAAAAGCTCTTTGGATTATCCTTCACTTTGACTGCCAAGGCAACCTCATGTCTTCTTTTAGCCCTCCTGATTTCTTTCTTAAGTATTTTCTTGCACTTCTTATACTCCTCAAGCACCTTATTTACTCCCTGTTTCCTATAATGTCATACAACTCCCTCTTCTTCTTTATCAGAGTTGCAATATCCCTTGAGAACCAAGGTTCCTTATTCCTATTCACTTTGCCTTTCATGCTGACAGGAACATACAAACTCTGCACTCTCAAAATTTCTCCTTTGAAGGCTTCCCACCTACCGATCACATCTTTGCCAGAGAACAACCTGTCCCAATCCACGCTTTTTAGATCCTTTCTCATTTCTTCAAATTTGGCCTTCTTCCAGTTCAGAACCTCAACCCTAGGACCAGATCTATCCTTGTCCATGATGTGATAACAGCATATTTGGAAAGCGGTGAAATCATTGGACAAAGTCAGCATGGATTTGTGAAAGGAAAATCATGTCTGACGAATCGCATAGAATTTTTTGAGGATGTAACTAGTAGAGTGGATAGGGGAGAACCAGTGGATGTGGTATATTTGGATTTTCAAAAGGCCTTTGACAAGGTCCCACACAGGAGATTAGTGTGCAAACTTAAAGCACACGGTATTGGGGGTATGGTATTGATGTGGATAGAGCATTTGTTGGCAGACAGGAAGCAAGGAGTGGGAATAAACGGAACCTTTTCAGAATGGCAGGCAGTGACTAGTGGGGTACTGCAAGGCTCAGTGCTGGGACCCCAGTTGTTTACAATATATATTAATGACTTAGACGAGGGAATTAAATGCAGCATCTCCAAGTTTGCGGATGACACGAAGCTGGGCTGCAGTGTTAGCTGTGAGGAGGATGCTAAGAGGATGCAGGGTGTCTTGGATAGGTTAGGTGAGTGGGCAAATTCATGGCAGATGCAATTTAATGTGGATAAATGTGAGGTTATCCACTTTGGTGGCAAGAACAGGAAAACAGATTATTATCTGAATGGTGGCCGAGTAGGAAAAGGGGAGGTGCAACAAGACCTGAGTGTCATTGTACACCAGTCATTGAAAGTGGGAATGGAGGTACAACAGGCGGTGAAAAAGGCGAATGGTATGCTGGCATTCATAGCAAGAGGATTTGAGTACAGGAGCAGGGAGGTACTACTGCAGTTGTACAAGGCCTTGGTGAGACCGTACCTGGAGTATTGTGTGCAGTTTTGGTCCCCTAATCTGAGGAAAGACATTCTTGCCATAGAGGGAGTACAAAGAAGGTTCACCAGATTGATTCCTGGAATGGCAGGACTTTCATATGATGAAAGACTGGATCGACTAGGCTTATACTCTCTGGAATTTAGAAGATTGAGGGGAGATCTTATTGAAATGTATAAAATTTTAAAGGGATTGGACAGGGTAAATGAAGGAAGATTGTTCCCGATGTTGGGGAAGTCCAGAACAAGGGGTCATAGTTTGAGGATAAAGGGGAAGCCTTTTAGGACCGAGATGAGGAAAAACTTCTTCACACAGAGAGTGGTGAATCTGTGGAATTCTCTGCCACCGGAAACAGTTGAGGCCAGTTCATTGACTATATTTAAGAAGGAGTTAGATATGGCCCTTGTGGGTAAAGGGATTGGGGGTTATGGAGGGAAGGCTGGTACAGGGTTCTGAGTTGGATGATCAGCCATGATCATACTGAATGGCGGTGCAGGCTCGAAGGACTGAATGACCTACTCCTGCACCTATTTTCTATGTTTCTATGTTTCTAAAGTCCATGTAGACAACATCCACTGTCTTGCCTTCATCAACTTTCATGGTAACTTCCTCAAAAACCTCTATAAGGCTGGTTAGACACACAAAGCTATGCTGACTATCCCTACTCACTCCATGTCTATCCAAAATCACCGATACCCAGTCTCTTAGATACAATACTTTCTAATAACTTTCCCTACTGCTGATGTCAAGCTCCCATTTCTATAATTTCCTGGTTAATTTTTAGAGCCTTTCATAAATAACGGAACAACCTGTCACCTGTCACTAAGGGTGATTTAAATATCTCTGCTAGGGCCCTGCAATTTCTGCATTTGCCTCCCACAGGGTCTGAGGGAACACTTTATCAGGCCCCAGGGATTTATCCACTCTAAATTGCCTCAAGTCAGCAAATGCCTCCTCCTCTGTAAGCTGTCTGGGGTCCATGAAGTTGATGGCATATTGCCTCACTTTTATAGACTCTATGTCCATCTCCTGAGTAAATACAGATGCAGAAAAAAAATCATTTAAGATCTCCTCCAGCTCTTTTGTCTCCGCTCATGGATTACCATCTTGAGGACCTTTTTTGTTCCTCGCAATTCTTTTGCTCTTAACAGATCTATAGAATTCCTTAGGATTCTTCTTCACCTTGTCTGTTAACCCCATGCCTTTTTTGAGCACTCCTGATTTCTTTCTTAAGTGTTCTCTTTCATTTCTCATACTCTATAAGCACAGCATTTGTTCCTATACCTGCTATGCACCTCTTTTTTTTTCTTATCCAGGGCCTCAATATTTCTTGAAAACCAAGGTTCTCTAAACCTGTTATCTTTACCTTTGATTCTGACAAGCACATAAAAACAATGTACTCTCAAAAATTTCATGTTTGAAGGCCTCCATTTATCAAATATATCTTTGCCAGAAAACGGCCTGTCCCAACCTATACTTGCCAGATCCTTTCTGATACCAGCAAAATTGGCCTTTCTCCAATCTACAATCTCAACCCATGGATCAAACCTATCTTTTTCCATTTTACTTTAAAATGAATGGCATTAGATTATGAGGACACTCAGTCCTCGTTTATTCTCATTTAGAAATGCATGCATTAAGAAATGATACAATGTTCCTCCAGAGTGATATCACAAAAAAATAGGACAAACCAAAGACTAACACTGACAAGACCACATAATTATAACATACAGTTACAGCAGTGCAAAGCAATACCATAATTTGATAAAGAGCAGACCATGGGCATGGTAAAAAAAAGTCTCAGAGTTCCGATCGACTCCCGATAGTCCCGATAGCAGGCGGCAAAAGGGAGAAACTCTCCTTGCCATAAAGCTCCAGGCGCCGACAACTGCCAATGCATTGGAAGCACCCGACCACAGCCGACTCTGAGTCCGTCCGAAAACTCCGAGCCTCAACCAAACCCTCCGATACAGACTCCCGAGCACCATCCTCTGCCAAGTGCTTCGGCCCCACCCCAGCCGCCGAGCAACAAGCAAAGCCAAGGATTCAGGGCCTCCTCCTCCGGAGCTTCTGGATCACACAGTAGCAGCAGCAGCGAAGAAGGCATTTCAGAAGTTTCTCCAGATGTTCCTCCGTGCTTTCCCATCTGTCTCCATCAAATCAGGATTGTGCACAGCACCCTACTTGACAGATAACAGATATCATTCACGAGAGTGACTGCTGCGCGCTGCGTCGTGCCTCCATCTTCTCCTCCTCCTCACTAAATGGTGATCACTATGATCACTAAATGGAAAGTGTTCCCTTATATAAGCTTCCATCACCTGTCCTGTCTCATTCCCTAATAGCAGATCAAGTATCACACGCTTCTTGTTGGGACTCTTACATACCGATTCAGGAAATTTTCCTGAGTACATTTGACAAACTATCCCATCTAGTCCTTTTACAGTATGGGTGTTCCAGTCAATATGTGGAAAGTTAAAATCACCTACTATAACAACCTAATGCTTCTTGCAACAGACTGTGATCTCTCAACAAATTTGTTCCTCAAAATTCCACAGATTGTTGGGTGGTCTGTAATATAGCACATTAACATGGTCATATCTCAGTTCCACCCAGAATGTCTCACTAGCCAAATTCTCCAGACTGTCCTGACTGAACACAGCTGTGACATTTCTCCTAAGTAGTAATGCTATCCCTCCTCCTTAATTCCTCCTGCTCTGTTGCATCTAAAACAACAAAACCCTGGAATACTGAGCTGCCAGTCTTGCCTCATACAACCAAGTCTCACTGATGGCTACAATAATATAATTCCATTTGTTGATCCATGCCCTGAGCTCATCTGTCTTTCCTACAATGCTTCTAACATTGAAATATATGCAGCTCAGGACATTAGTCACATGATTCCTGACTCTGTCTGAGGTCTTAACATAATATTTCGCCACATCCTCTCCACTATCTGTTCTGGCACTCTGGTTCCCATTCCCCTGCTACTCTAGTTTAAATCTTCTAGTGCAGCACTAGCAAACCTTCCCTTTAGGAAATTAGTTCCCCTCCAGTTCCAGTGCAAATCGTCTCTTCTGTACAGGTATGTGCCACCAACCTTCCCTGGAGGAGAGCCCAATACTCCAAATATCTAATGCCCTCCTTCCTATACCAACTCCTCAGCCATGTCTTAAATTCTATAAACTTCCCACGTCTGGCCTCACTAGAATGTGGCATGGGTAGCAATCCTGAGATCACAACCCTGGAAGTCCTTAGCACCCTGAAACTTCCTGAACTCACTTTGCAGAACCTCATCACTCTCCCTATCTACGTCATTGGTATCTACATGGACCATGATCTCTGGCTGTTCACCTTCCCACTTAAGACTCGATCCAGGATGTCCTGAACCCTGGAACCAGGAGGCAACTTACCATCTGGGAATCCCATTCTCGTTTACAGGACCTCCTTTCTGTTACCCTAACTAATGAATCCCCTATGATCACAGTTCACCTCCTGTCTCCCGCCTTCCCTTTTGAGTCATAGGGCCAGATTCATTGCTAGAGGCCCAACCACTGTGACTTTCCTATGCTAGGTAATTTCCCCCGACAGTATCCAAAGTGATAGACCTGCTGTTGAGGGGGATGGCCACAAGGGAACTCTGCACTGACTGTTTAACACCTTTCCCATTCCTGACTGTCACCCAGTTTCCTGTGTCCTGCATCTTGGGTGTAGCTACCTCTCTATGTCTATCTATCACTCTCCCAGCCTCCCGAATGATCCGGAGTTTATCCAGTTCCAACTCCAACTCCTTAACACAAATTATTAGAAGCTGTAGCTGGAGAGAGTTCTAGTAGATGTACTCTTCAGGGATACCGGAGGTCGCCCTGCCTTCCTACATTCCCCAAGAGAAGCATTCCACTATCTAGCCTGCAATCCCCACTGTCTTATCTGAGCAAATATAAAGAAGGAAAAAACAATAAATAAATTGTGGGGAAACCAAGATCTGCCTTCAGCTTTCTCGCCTTCCCTCATTCAGTTGTGGAATGGCTTAGCCTGAGCTGGATTTGGCATTTCTCTTCTCATAATGAACCTCAAAATGGGAAAAGGAACGATACCTGAGAACGGTATTGGGGAGCTTCATCTGGTTAGAGATCAGAAATCTAATCCACTGCTGCAGCTGTGGTGATCTCATCGATTCCCCCTCTATCTTCAACAGAGTTTACACAGTTGCTTTCCTTTAATAGGCACAAATAGGCCTGTTTCTTTCTGTTAGGAATTCCTGCAAAAAGTATTCCTTTGCAGGTGACGTCACTGTAGTGGACTAGATCTCAAATAACAACAAGATGGAGTACAGGTAATGCCTGCTCTGAAGAACTTTAAATCTTCTCTTTGAAGGAAGTCCGGTAAGACCCTCTCTCATTGCTCCCCCTCTGTGATCTCTGCTGCAATCTGACTCTTCAACCATGTACTAGCTCTCCTCCTTCCACTCCCCCCACCTTTTTATTCTGTCATCTTTCCCTCCCTTTCCAGGCCTGAAGAAGGGTTCTGGCATGAAACATTGACTGTTCTATTATGTTCCATAGACGCTGCCTGACCTGCTGAGATCCCCCAGCATTTTGTGTGTGTTGCTTAGGTAAGAGAGTAGCATGGTGTCATGATAACAACCTTTCTCTAAATGCTAGCAAAATGAAAGAGCTTGTCAATGACTTCAAGAAGTGGGGTGGAACACATATCCCTGTATGTATGTATGTATATATCAATGGTGTTGGGGAGGAGATGGTTGAAGGCTTCAAGATTGTAGCTGTACACATCACCAATAGCTTGTCCTGGTCCAACCGCATTGACACTATGGCTAAGAGAGCACCTCCATTTCCTCAGAAGGCTAAGGAAATTTAACATGTTCCTGTTGATCTTCACCTATTATAAAATAGGTGATGTATTATAAAACGTGTGCTATGCAGATGCATTACAGCTTGGTACAGCAACAGCTCTGCCCAAAACCCAAAGAAATTTCAGGGAGCTGTGCATACAATTCAGTCCATCATGAACTGGTCATTTTTTCTTCTGACTATTCCCATCATACAGAAGATATAAAAGCATGAAAACATGCATTACCTGGCTCTATGACAACTTCTGCCCTGTGGTTATAAGACTCCTGAATGGACATCTTGAACAATAATGATTTTTGCTTGTACTACCTAATGTACAGTACTTATGTTTAGAAATTATCTGTATGGATGGCATGCAAAACAGTTTTTCACTGTATCTTGATACATGTGACGATAATAAATTACAAATTTGCATCATTTCCATAATGACTAACTTCATTACTGTGCACCCAATGTACAAGTACACTTTGCACTAATGAAAGTGTGGAATACAAAGTTTCAATATGTGCTATATTTTCCAAGGTCTCAGTCGCATCTAATGATCCATTTTATTTCACAATTCATTCCAAAGACAATGTGACAATTTCTAGCCTTGATCTTGAAAACTTCTGGTTCTAAGTTCAATTCTTTTAATTAGTTCAATACTTGCACAATAATGAACATGAAAAGCTTCCATCGCAGCAAAATAATTCAAAGTGAACCCTTTAAGTTTCTAGTTTAAAATATAGCACTATGGACCATTATGGTTTATAAACGCAAACAACAGGAATTCTGCAGATGCTGGAAATTCAAGCAACACACATCAAAGTTTCTGGAAATTCAAGCAACACACATAAAAGTTATTCCTGACGAAGGGTCTCGGCCTGAAACGTCGATTGCACCTCTTCCTAGAGATGCTGCCTGGCCTGCTGCATTCACCAGCAACTTTTATGTGTGTCATTATTGTTTATAATCACCTTTTTCCAATAGTGTTTCTCAAAAAAATTAAAATAACAATTGGAATGCATTACTAACTTCTACTGCTTAGGTTTTAAACCTGGGATGTTTGGATCTAATGTTATTTGCAGGGAATTAAAGAAACCGCCAATGTTATGGGATTTCAGTCTGTATATAAAAGCCTCCCTAGGCAGAGACCCTTAAGTGCTCTGAATATTATTTTCTGCATTGGGTGCAGTTGAACAGGATTTTGCTGTCGTACATTCAGGAAAATTAGGTACTGCAATAAAATCACAGAAATTGTGTTTGGCAAGATGACATTACCTACTTGACCTTTGTTAACTCATCTTCAGCTTTGGCTTGTTTCTATTCTTGCACCCACCTTTCTATTTAGGCAAAGGAGAAATCTACTCTGTAGGTTTAGGATGCAATCGTCATTGGACAGATACATAAATAATTTAGTATCAAGGGAGATATGGCTCAAAAATTTGAAGTTATATTATAGTGATATATAGTTAAATGGTTAATTTGTAGTTGGCTTATTGTTGCATGTACCAAGAAATAATGAACCTTTTGTTTGCATGCCATCTAGACAGATCATTCCATACATAAATACAATGGGCTAATAGAAAAGGTGATAAAAATCAGAATGGAGAATGTGGTCTCACAGTAGAAAAACAAAGTGCAAGGCCATTACATTACAGGCTGAGAGATCAAGAGTTTATCTTTACAGGTGTACAAATCGGTTTTGGCTCAATCTTCCTGATTCTGCTAAGTGAAACTACACTGTACATACATTATTTCTACTTTATATAGGCTGTGTATTTATCATATCATTCCTGCTTTTACTATATGTTAATATTACTTTAGGTTTTATGTGCTATTTGGTATGATTTGGTAGATTAATTTTTGGGTCTGGGAACGTTCAGAAGTTTTTCCCATATAAATTAATGGCATTTGCTTCTTTGCTTTATGCCATTTCGGCTTATGAACAATTTCAAAGGAACGCTCTGCCTTCAGATAGCAGGGGAAACCTGTATTGTGTAAGAGGTCTATTCAACAGTCCTATAACATCAAGATAGAAATTTCCTAGACCCTGGTGGTACGTGTCCTCAGGCTTTCGTATCTTCTGCCTGTTGGGAGGAAATAGAATAAAGAATGGGTGGGTTGAGAGGGGTCCTTAATTATGTCAGCTGTTTTCCCAAAGCAATGATCTACAAATTAAGCATTCAGCTATATATCGCTATAATGCAACTTCCACATCTTTGAGTCCACCGTTATCTACCTTGACAATAAATTATTTTTGTATCTTTTCAATGATGTTTACATTCAAGACCTTTAGAACAGAATACTGGTTATTGACTACCAGAGGAAACTGAGAGTGCATGAAACAGTGCTCATTAGGGGATCGGAGGTGGAAAGGGTCCTTAATTCTAAATCCCTGGGCATGATCATATCAGAGAATCTGTCCTGGGACAAACACATAAATTCCATTTCAAAGAAAGCACGGCAATGCCTCTACTCCCTCAAAAGATTGCGCAGATTCTGCATGTCATCTAAAACTTTGAGAAACTTTTATAGGTGCACAGTGGAGAGTATCCTGACTGGTTGCATCATGGTCTGGTATGGAAACACCAGTGTCCAAGAATGTAAAATCCTGCAAAGAGTGGTGGATACAGCCCAGTTCATCGCAATAAAGGCACTCCCCCATCATTGAGAATGTCTACAAAGGTCACTGCCACAAGAAATCAGCGTCCATCATCAAGGACCCCCACTTCCAGGCCATGCTCCCTTCTTGCTGCACTCATCAGGAAGGAGGCACTGGATCCTTAGGTCCCATACCATCAGGCTTAGGAACAGTTATTCAACCACCAACCCTTCAACCATCATGGACGTTTTTGTTCACCATAACACTGAATTGATCACTGAACACAACTAATGGGTTCACTTTCAAGGACTCTACAAATGCTCACAGTAATCTATTTACTTATTTTTTAATTATAATTATTACTTGTTTCTTTTAGTATTCGCAAAATTTGTCACTCTGTGTGCAGTTTTTCTTCAGTTGTTTTGTACTCCTTTGTTCTACTGTAAATGCCTGCAAGAAAATGAATCTCAGGGTAGTATTTGGTGACATATACATACTTTGATAATAAATGTACTTTGAATTTTGGAGTCACTGGAGGAGAGATTGTTTTTCTTTATGATGCACTGACAGAATTCACACTTCTCTGCAATTTCTCATGACGTTGGGTCAAGAGCAATTGTCATACTAAGCTCTGATGTATCTGGATAGAACACTTTCTATGGTACATTTGTAAAAATTAGTGAGGGTTACTGGGGACATGCAAGATTTCTTTAGCCTTTTGAAGAAGTAAAACTGCTAGGCTGCTTTTTTTGTCATACATAGTGTCCAAATGACTAAAACTTTGTTTGTAATATCACATTTAGTTCTGGGCACTGTGCCACCAGGAAAATACCATGGGCATGTTCATGCTTGATCTGGCCTGCCACTCACACTCAGCCTTAATGTTGTTCAAGGCCTCAAACAATGAAACCTCAAGCTCCATCTCCCAACTCTGATAGTCTTTTGACAATCTGTTATCAAGTACATTTGAAGAAATTTTAAATACCTCTGATGTCTTTAAACATCTCCTTTTCTGAAGTAAATTGTGGCAAATTATCACGACAAATAATGAAGAGGCGAGCAAAGGCAAAGCGAATTCCAGGGATGAGCTATACTAGTACATAGTAGAATCAACACAGATGGAGCAAACCTTTCGGTGAGGAGGAGTCAAGGCAGGGGAGTTTCAATGCCTGTACAAGTGGCCTGGGTTAGATCACACTGGGCGCTGAGCTCATTTGGAAAAATAGAGAGTGGCTTCGGGCTGGACAGCGAAATCTGGGCTCGGAGTGAGTGACTGGGTGGTGTGGTCTAGGCCGGGAGCTTTTCACTGCAGTAGTGCCCAGGTCCTACTGTGAGGTATGATATACTATTTGGACAATTTAAACACCAGCTCAAATGGACGGGATAGGAGGTGAGAGCTAATTTTGCTTGCTCTTCTGCAATGTTCAGTCCTTCCTCCATGGCGCTAAGGTTATGGACACTGCCCCGACTGCTGTGCTCCATGCCCACTAGTATGATGAATTGATACTGAGGCCTTGGGCCTGCTCCAGGCTGCTCCAGGGTTTGGATCTAACGACTCATTTTAGTTCAGAATGTTTTTGCTCACTTCTATTGTTTGCAAGATTTGTGGTTTTTATCCCCTTTCTCTGCGCATTAGGTGTTGGTCTTTATTTTTCTTAAATTGGGTTCTTTTGGATTTCTTGCTGTGCGGCTGCCTGTAAGCAAACAGATCTCAAGGTTGTATAATTTAAACATTCTTTAATCATAAATGTACTTTGAAACTTAATGAGACACTGTCAAACGGTTCAAATAAGCTTCAATAATTCAAAACATCTATATTATTCAAAACAAATAAGTAAACTAAAGCAAGTCACTCCTGAGCACTTATATTTCCAATCATTGTTGCACTACATATACCAGAGCTGCATGGCTGAAGCTGAGGTTCCGGATGTGAAGTGGATTCAGATGACTGAGCTCTTCTCCCAGGCTGAGGGCTGAGTCCATCATCAGAGAAGGCGGTCAGATTGGCTAATATTTGACCTGCACTCTGTATTGCCCAGTCCTGGAAGTTAGGAATGAAATGGCCCGTGAATCACTGCTTGATGGTGTTTCACACTGGAACTGTTGGTTAAAGTTGAGTATGTTCTGGACTGTTTGTTCCTGAGTGGTTTAAGTGCAGAGTCACCAACATCAAAATAAGGGTAATGAGATGTCATGAGCCACTTTAAGGGTGGGAAAGATGCAGGATATAGAGCATGGTATGGTACAGAATGGGAACATGCTCTTTGCACCATGATATTGAGACAAATTAATTAAATGCCTAACTAACCAATCTCTTCTGGCCACACAATATCTACATCCCTCCATGCTCTGCATATTCATACTCCTATCTAAGAGTTTCTTAAATGCCTTTATCCCGCATGTCTCCACTACCACCTGGTGACCCATTCCAGGCACTCTCCACTCTCTGTGTAAAGAATCTGACCCCCCCCCCCCCCCAGTGGTTGATTAACCCATGTCTTTGGGCTGTGGAGGGAACCAGAGCACATGGCAGAAACCCACATGGTTGCAGGGCGTGCGTGCAAACTCCACACAAACAGTGTAAGAGGTTGCGATCAAACCTGGGCTCTTGCCGTTGTGAGGCAGCTCTGTGATCCACAGCCTCAGGGAGGAGAACTGCTCAGTAGCATCCTCACAGAAAGACATATTGATGATCTGCAGATACTTCTATGTCAGTCTGTATGACAGGAGGGCCACGGATGCCACGACCTCCCAGAACTTCCTGTCTTCTTTCAGGGAGGTGTTAGACAACAGCAAGTGGAAGTGTTTGGATCTGTAGGAGCTGACTGGCTCCATCCATTCCTTTGTCTTGAATAAAGCACCCAGAAGTGGCAGCTTACTTGCTGAATTGTACTCAACTCTGTGGGACGAGATGGACCTAGACCTGTTGGAACTGTACAATGCTATGCTTCTAGCTGGCAGTATTTCAGACTCCATGAGGAAGGATATCATTACCCTCATCTACATGCGGAAGGGGGAAAGAGATGACATCAGGAATTGGTGACCAATTTCGCTGTTGGATGTAGACTATAAGATCCTGTCCAAGTCCATCACTAACAGGGTCAAGTCTGTTCTGGGACAGATGATCCACCAGGCCCAAACCTGCGCTGTATCTGGCAGGAAGATCTTTGACAGCCCAGTGCTGCTGAAGGGCACCATCACCTACGTGCAGGACAGGGGTAGAGAGCACCTGCTTGGTCAGCTTGAACCAGGTGAACGCCTTTGACAAGGTATCACACAGGTACATAATGGACAGACTCTCTAAAATGGGCTTTGGGGAGCGAATCAGTAAGTGGGCCCAAATGCTCTAAACAGACATCTGTAGTACAGTCCAGATCAATGGGTGGGAAGCAGATAGCTTCCCCACCAACTCTGAAGTCGGGCAGGGTCACCCACTCTCCTGTGTTGTTTGTGTGCTGTACAGAACCCTTTGCAAAGCCATCAGGAAAGACGTAAGCATGACAGTGGCAATGCCGCCGGGCAGTGAAAACCACTGCTCGGATCCGATGTCAGTTCACAGATTGATCAGCACCTGCAACCAGTTTGAGTTGGCATCCGGGGCCAGGTTTAACTGCATGAAGAGCGAATCCCTGCTCGTTGGAAAACTGGTCCAACCAATCCAGTGTCCTTGTCACCATCCGGTCTGAATACATGAATCTTCTGGGGATCTAATTCAGAGGGGCCAAGGTGTGCAATAATAATTGGTTAGAGCAGACTGGGAAGGTAAAAGAGAAATTGGGACTGTGGGGAGGGTACTCCCTATCGACAACTGGGAAGAACCTGGTCATGGGGTGTGATGTGCTGTCAGGGCTGCTGCAGTTGGTGTAGGTGAGGGCCATCTCAAACTCCTCCAGCTTGAGAGTTATCCAAGCTGTTTTCAGGTTCATCTGGAGATCCAAGATGGAGTGGGTCAGATGAATCTCAATGCACATCCCTGGACCACAGGGGCAAAAATGTGGCCAATAACACCCTCACCCTGACAACCACCTTTGTGTGTGGATGCATCAAGTTTTGGGTAGAAAGTACTTGGGCACCAGGTACTTCTATATGCCAAGGTTCTATCTGTCCCCATTGTTAAAATATAGAAACATAGAAAATCAACAGCACAATAGAGGTCCTTTGGCCCACAAAGTTGTGCCGAACATGTCCCTACCTTAGAAATTACTAGGCTTACCTATAGCCCTCTATTTTACTAAGCACCATGTACCTATCTAAATGTGTCTTAAAAGACCCTATTGTATCCGCCTCCACCACCGTTGCTGGCAGCCCATTCCATGCACTCACTGCTCTCTGAGTAAACAACTTACCCCTGACATCTCCTCTGTACCTACTCCCCAGCACCTTAAACCTGTGTCCTCTTGTGGCAACCATTTCAGCCCTGGGAAAAAGCCTCTGACTATCCACACGATCAATGCCTCTCATCATCTTATACACCTCTATCAGGTCACCTCTCATCCTCTGTCACTCCAAGGAGAAAAGGCCGAGTTCACTCAACCTGTTCTCATAAGGCATAAGCGTTGCGAAGGATGGGTCTGCCCCCATTGCTGCGCACTGTCCCAGTCAGCTGGACAGTGGCACACTACTTTTCCTTCATGCAAAAGTTCTTCCGGACTAGTGTCTTTGACCACAAGTCCATCAGGCAGTGGTTAGCATGGAACATCCTGCAGAACTGCAAGGACTTGATGGATACAGTAAGGTGACTGAGCAGACTGTACAGACTATCTGGCAGAATGTCTCATTGCCAGGCCTCACCAATAGGCACCACGACCTTGCCTGGCTGGCGGTGAGAGGGGCCCTCCCAGTCAGAACCCTTTTGCATGCCTGGAGCATCACTCCCACAGTGCACTGCACACAGGATGACTGTCAGCGGGAGGGGGAAGAGACAGTAGCTCACTTCTTTGTGGACTGTGGGTTTGAGGAGATGGTGTGGAGAAAGATGAAGGGGCCTGTGTCATGGTTCATCCTAAGGAGCTCCATGAATGATCTATGGGCTGTGCCCAGGAACACACACAGAGTCAAACATCAAGTCCTGTTGGCGGACAATCAACTCGGTGAAAGGCGTTCTTTGGTTTGCCTGACGTGTTGGTTTCCCAGCACATCGAGATATCCATGCTGATTGCTGATTCCAGGATGCAGGAGTATGTGCTGAGGGGTGCACTGAAGTTCGGTGCAGCCACTGCAATGGCTCAGTGGGGAGGGACCACGGTGTAGGGTTCCTCTCCTACTGGAGAGGGGGGGACCATTTGGGGGAGGAATTATTATTGTAGCAGTATAGTACACCATTGGCAGCAGAGCTACTGTTGCGTATGAATGTAATAGAACAGAATGGAAAGCTTTGATCATGAATGTAAAGAATGAAAAGGCATTGAATGGTTTATTCTTGTAAATAATTTTTTTATTATGGATAAAGTTTATTTTATAGTTAAACACTCAAGTGCTGTTTTTTAAGGAGTCTATGTACGTTTTTTTTGATATCCAAAAAGAAGGAGAAAAAAAAGGAGAGTCCTATCTGCAGGCTGAGAATAAACGGGGAAGACATTTTGCCACTTAGGAAACTGGGTGACATCAGATGGCAGGTGCGACATGGACATCAAAAGAAGAATAGGGATGGCAAAAGACACCTTAACAAGAATGAAGAGTATACTGACCAATACTAAATTAGGCATGACAACCCAACTCAGAGCACTGAAATGTTACATTTATCCAGTTATGTTATATGGCTCAGAATGTTGGACAATATCTAGTAACATGAGGAACCGAATCGAAGCAGCAGAGATGTGGTTTTTGAGGAGGATGCAAAAAATATCATGGACGAAATGAATATCTAATGAGGATGTCATGAACAGAGCAAACACGAAAAGAGGAATAATGTATGAGATCATGAAAAGGCAATGTAACTTCATTGGACATGTGATTAGGAAAGAGGAGTTAGAATGCACGGTAATTATGGGAAAGATTGAAAGGAAGAAAGCAAGAGGAAGACAAAGACAAATGATGATGGAGACAGCAGCCAGAGAACTGGAAATGAATACCAATGAATTGATCCACTTGACCCGAAACAGGAGTGTGTGGGCCATGGCAGTCAAAGCTCAAACTGGGCACGGCACCTGATGATGATGATGATGTATGTCCTCCACATGGAATGTGTGTGTTTGCTCTTGGTCACCCGGTTTCCTCCCACAGTCCAAAGATATACCAGGTAAGTTAATAGTTTTTTGTAGAATTGTCCCGTGACTAGGTTAGGGTTAGTCAGGTTTGTTGGGGGTTGCTCAAAGGGTCAGAGTGGCCTACTCCATTCTGTGTTATGAAATAAATAAATAAATAACTAAATCCTACCTGCCCCAGACCGCATTCTCTCAGCACGTACTGGCATTTTTCTAATTTAATTACTATACATTGTACTGTGATGGAAGCCAGTGAGGACATTCGTGGTGAAATATCCCCCTGACTTTCAGAAATGGGCTCACATTGAGCACATCAAAGTGGGTCTTCTGGCACAACAGGGTAAGCAATAAGTGGTAAAGACTGGGAGAAAGAAATAATATAAAGGATATATTAGATTCCTATTGAAATAGAACAGTGGTGTCTCAGTAAAGGAAGTGCCTTCTCCCCTGATAGTGTTATAATAGCACCTTTTCACCTTCTATTTTCATGTTAATTCAAGGAAATACTTCCTGTGCCAATACCAGGTGAATTTGAACCCAAACCTTTCATGACAATAACCTTACAGATATAAGAGAAACAAGGAGATCAGAACAGACATCTATCAGTGGCTTACTATAATGCCACAACTGTTATGACTTCAGACTTTGAGTTGCAATAAAGATACTTGTAAGCACTCGAAAGCTGTTACACATGTATGGACAAGGAAACACGAAGAATAATGCACACATGTACCAAGCATACACATGCATAGTTATGGCATACATTATGTAAACAAAATCATCTCACCCAATTAATTCACACACATACATGCCTGCAGGAACAACACATATATACAGAAACACACACACACACTCATTAGTTGTTGCATGCCAGATGTCTCAATACTTGACACAAAAGGTAATTTTTATAAAAGTGTTATATTAAAATTTAATTCATGGCATTAACTCTTATGCCCATTTCATATAACATGTAAAAAGTTAATTTGCCGGACAATCACTGCTTAATAACCTTACAGCAGATAGTCCAGCCACACAGCAAGACATTCCCCTAACACAAACACGAGAAAATCTGCAGATGCTGGAAATTCAAGCAACACACACAAAATGCTGGTAGAACACAGCTGGCCAGGCAGCATCTATAGGAAGAGGTATAGTCGACGTTTCGGGCTGAGACCCTTCGTTAGGACTAGACGAAGGGTCTCGGCCCGAAACGTCGACTGTACCTCTTCCTATAGATGCTGCCTGGCCTGCTGCGTTCACCAGCATTTTGTGTCTGTTGCAAGACATTCCCCTATGTACAATTTCACTGAGGCACTGAACTATGTAAACAATTCTTAAGGTACCTGTCTGCTAATATTATTCACCTATCACTATTTGGAGGTCTGTGGCTCAACTGTTTGCACAGCTTAATCTGCTTCAGTGATGGTGACGAAGCCTATTCTGGCACACATTGGCTTTTATTTCAGATGAAATCAGTACAGTAATCTTTCCTTTTATTAGTTGCTGGGATGCGGGTGTCACTCACAATGCTGCCTTCATTGCCGATATCTTGCTGCCTTTTAGACTATAGCTTTCTCTGGAAGTTATTGCAGTCCTGGTGAGGTAAGTGTTCCCTCACTGATGGTAAATACTGAATTCCGAGGGATGGGGAAGGAAGGACTAAATATAGTGTGCAAATTGAAGTTGAATTTGAAGATGGTGGTGCTCCTTTGAGGTTGCTGAATTTATTATTCTTAAGAGTGGAGACCACAGAAGAGCGAAGGGTAATTATCTACATTGATGCAGTGAAGGGTAGCGATCTACATTGGCGTATGTGACAACCATACGTACTGCTAAGCTGCTGGTGTAGGGAATGGATGTTAACTCCGTTTCAGCAACATTGATCAAATGAGCTACCCTGTTCTGAATTCAGTTGAGTATTTTTCTGTTGCGCAGGTAAATGTAAGATCAGACAAGAGAAAATCTGCAGATGCTGGAAATCCAAGCAGCAAACATAAAATGCTGGAGGAACTCAGCTGGCCAGGCAGTAACTATGGAAGAGAGAAAACAGTCAATGTTTCGGGCCGAGACCCTTTGTCAGTGTACTAGATAAACATAAGAGCGGAACTAGAAAGATAAGGGCAGAGCTGAGGGCCCTAGCCTGATTAGCAGATTGGTAAGTCCATGGCTATCTTCTATTCTGTTCCCACTGGATTCCCTTACAGAGTTGCACTGGATTCCCTTACAGAGTTGCACTGAATTCCCTTACAGAGTTGCTCTGGATTCCCTTACAGAGTTGCTCTGGATTCCCTTGCAGAGTTGCACTGGATTCCCTTACAGAGTTGCACTGCACCGAAATGGGCCTTTTGGCCCACCACCTGCTCGCCAAACTTTTTAATTATTTACGCCAATACCATTTGGCTGCGTTAGGACTGTATGTTTCTATGCTTTGCCTATTTAATACCTCTTCAAAGTAGTAATTGTGCCTATTTCCAGATATCAATCATCCTCTGTTTAAAAACTCTTACCCCTAAGACCCCTTTTCAAATCTCCAACCTTTCACCTTAAAATTATGCTCTTTTATTTTTGATCCCCTTATTGAAAAAAATTGAAGGTACTGAGCATTTCGTCTAGTTTATGACCGAAGAATCAAGGGTTAAGTTACTTCAGAGTGTGGTCTAGTTAGACTTCTGGTCGAAGCTTGCTCACAAAAATATATTCTGCACACTCTTTAAAACAGTTGTTTGGAATTACATTGGTGGACTTGATACTCCTTGTTCTGAAAAACTTAAGGCGCCTTTCAGCATAAGTACATCATTTTCTTCTGGACTGTTCAGACTTGGGTGAAACTTGCTTGTTGAATTCACACTAGACACTTCATTACTAAGCTGGTTCCAAAGGTATCACAGAGAATCTACAACGATGGGTCATGTCATAAAGGATTTGTGATGATGGGTTATCTAATATGATTTATAACTCCTATTGGTTCAGCTGATAATATGTTCAACACAACAGAGCAATGAGGTATGATAATGGACGAGCTCAAAATATTATTACCTTCCGTCATTTCCTTAGGTATTGAAAGGTACTTTTTTCACTTGCATAAGAGCTACAAATGAATTACAGTCAAGGATTAAATGTTTTCATTTATTAAGAGGTGCATTTATCTCATTTTCTTCTGTTCATTTTTTGAATAGATAAGGATTTTTACCCATAGGGCAAGCATATATTATTTCACTTTGCTAAAGTTGAATAACTTAATTGAATTGCATTTCACTTGTGATGTTGTGGTAACATCATTTTAAGGTCATATTGGTTTCCCAAAAGAGCGCTCTGTGTTTCTGTGTTGTTAGAAATAACCTAGTGATGTGGTTAATACCAGTTTGTGGCCCTGCATCTGTGCCTTTGGTAACACAGTAAGATGTTTTAAATAATTGCTTTTGAAGAAGCCAAAAGACTCAGCTGTTCGTTGAACTGAAGGTCATTTGGCGAACGCTGCATTTCTAAGGTGTGGAGATGAGTTGCTTGTGGGGATGAGGAGGGGGGATTTTTCACTTAACAAAAACCACAGGGATGAACAGTCAGTATATTTTTATTGCATTGAGTGCTGCTACAACCACTATTAATGTTACCATCTGAGATGGGAACATTAAGAGATAGCATCATGTTATGCTCTGAACAGTGATAGCTCTGCAGTATAACAAGCATCAGGCTGCCTTGAGGTCAATCCTTTCTGTCACTTGAGCTTCTCATTGGCTTGTGTTCTAATTCCACTTCTACCTTCTCACTTCAATCATCTTTAACTTAAAAGCTTACATTACATTTACAGCTTTCCTCCTTTTCAAATATATAAAAACAGGCAGTGTAACTCAGCAGTAATATAAATTGAGGTCAGTAGTTATTTCCAACAAAAATCAAAATGATGTATTACAATAAAGAACGACCAGTATAGACTACATTGGCCTATCCCTTTTGGTATGAGTACTGACAGACAAATATCTTGGCATAAACCTAGGCAGTGACGCATTACAAAATGTGAGGAAAGCACAGGTTTTGCTGGTGATAATATGCACACACAGTAGTTTTTGGTTTACAGTTCATTTTCTGATGTAAGTATTGATGGCCAGTGTTTGTTGCTCATCCTTAATTGCCTTTGAACTGAATGATTTACTCTGTGCATCGAGCTGCTAGACAAAGTGCTTGTAACAACAACAAGAACACCACTCACAAGACACTTGGGCAGGTATGGAGAGATTTAGGGGGATATGGGTCAAAAGTGGGCAAATGGGGCAACCTTAGATGGGCATGCAGGAAGGTACAGATGAGTTGTCCTGAAGGGCTTGTTTCCAGGCCGTATAGATCTATGACTTTATGACTCTACGACACAGTCACTTCAAAGGCTAGCTAAATGTCAACCACATTGCTGTGGATCTAGACTAACACATACAGTAAATCAGTCCAGTTAAGCATTCCTTAAATGCATTAATGAACAATACAGATCCTGTAACAACAATCCTGTAATGTCATAATCATCATTACTGATACTATTCTATTTTGGTCAACTGTATTTAAATTATTTATTAATAAATGCCCTAGTTGGGGAGTATGAAACGATGTCTCAGGATCATAGAGATCTCTGGACCTCTGTATAATTAGACCAACAGCAGAGTTACTCAACACTGTGACTCGATAAGGGAAACAATAAACAATATTCAAAATTCTTTATTAATGAAGAAGCACCAAAACCAGCACCAGAATATTGATTATAATATTTTGCAGGTATTTGTGCAGATATTGCTGCCATTGCCACTAGTCTCAGATCCCTTGGACGAACGCTTCTCATTTAATGTAAACACTAGAAATGACAGTGGGCTATATAGCTCCTCCTGTTGGCATCACCATTCAATAATATCAAATCTAATCCTGTCCCTCAAGTCATTTTTCACCTTAATCTTCATGTACTCTGCATGATAACCAAAATTCTCAGCATTCTCAAACATAACAGCTCTCTGGCTGGAGAATTCCAAAGACTTAAAGTCATCAGAGTCATGAAATTTCATATCATCTCAACCATGCATAGTCAGCCCTTATACTGAGTCTACAGTCCTTAGTTCTAGACTCTTAACCCGCGGAAACACCTTCTCGACATCTCTTCTCTTAGTCGTTCACGGTACCTTGTGTACCTCCATGAGTGTAATCCAGTCTCACGCAATCTCAACTGAAAATACCAACAGACCAAGATTCAGGCTGCCCTGACAGCAACCAACAGAAGTTCTTGAACATTGCTGGTATGTGATTTTACTCCGTAGCCCTGCATCACATAAATAATGAGAGCTACATATTCATGATTATAAGTTGAAACTGAGTGATATAGATTTTATATTGAATACTTAGGCAATAAATGTGCCTTTTCACAATTGGGGTACATCTGCACTCAATGCCCAATTAGAAACTGGATATGGAAGAATTAATTCAGGTGAGCAGGAAGCTTTATTACATTATTTAATGTTTTTATTCTAGTATGTATAATATGTGTGGTTCCTAAGGTTGTTGTAGCCAGGTGTGGTACTGGGGACAAGCTCCCACTACTTATTAAATTCTCCCAATGGAATGTGCTTCAAATTGCCCCTGACAACCAAGTTCAGCTCCTGGCCTTCACGTGTGGCTTATCTACTAAGCCCGACAGAACTGTTTCTACTGACAGGAGAAGGGGCAGAGGCGAGAGTGCCTTAAAACCAGTTGCTTTGGGCAGACGGGGCATGTTAGCCATGGTTGGCAGCTCATCTAGGAGAAGGGTAATTCTGATCTCAAACCTCCGCTACCTTGCAGCTATACCCTCTCATGGGGAAGGCTTCACGGAAAAAATCCGGAGCTGGAGTCCCTAAGGCAGTCCTACATTGAGTTCAATGCTGACTGGCAACTCTAGAGATACTGCTGGTACCAAACTGTATTGGTCTCCGCCGTTCCTTTGGGTTCATCAGCTGCGTGGAGAGGGGAGCTTGCTAAATGGGTAACAGCTTTCTCTCCATATTGTACTGCCCAGGCTTCCGTATTTAGACAGTTAGGACGCAATATCCATGGTCGACTCTGACCAACGGAGGCCCCCACTCACATAATACGTGTAACAGTTAAAAGGCAGGATTTTACTTCCATTTCCATTCTGGAAGCTCCCAGAGAATGTCTGGTTCTGAAGCAATGGTAAGCCAAGGTTAAAAATTCTGCTTTGCACAATGTAAGTTTTTTCCAGCAATAAATGACATTAGCTAGTCTAAGTTACCAGCTAATCCCCAGTATCCTGGAAGTAAAATACTGAGATATTTGTCCACATTGGTTGCCAGAGTTTTGATGCCTTGAGTGCACTAGTTCTTGCATTGACCATTATAAATAACTTTACACAAGTTTTTTAGTCCCCAGTGTTTTACAATTCCTGTCAGCCAGCTCACTTTGACATGAAGAGACAATACAGTAGCCCAGCATTCAGGAGCATCTATTCGGGAGGTGAACCTATAATTACAGTGAGGGATTTTTCCCTCAGTCAGGAATCCCAGCTAGATGCGTGGCTGAACTTGCCATTCTATTTCAATGATGATCTCTGCCATTTTCCTCAAATCAATGCAGCAATTTGGTAGTCTCATATTTCATTGGGATTCTGTGCTGAGGAAAATCTGATACAGCTTAATTTCAGAATATGAGAATATGAAAAAGTTATTTGCTTGAAACAAGAAACTGAATTAGATCTTAGTTAATTCCATGTATTTATCTGAGTACTTTTGCCCAGCTAAAATCTGCAAACCTCGGTTTTAAATTTTCAGCTGACCCAGCTCCAGCAGTTAATGAGGGACTTGGCTCGCTGTGTGTGTGAAAGTGCATTCTGACATCTTCAAATGGCCCCATTATAACTTTGAGGTAATGTGCCCTTAATGTGGACTCCACCACTGGAAGAACTAGTTTGCATTAAAGCAATCTCTTTAATCAACTCTCTCAGATCATTTCTTGTCAGAGGGCCATAGGGCCATAAGCATAGAAACAAGCCCTTTGGCCCAACCTGCTCCTGCTTCCTTGAGCTCGTCCCGTATGTCCATTTGGCCCACATCCCTCTAAACCTTCTCAATCCATTTATCTGCCCAAGTGTCTTGGAGACATTGCTCAACATGGCAGCTGGTACCAGGTAGAGCCATACTCAAATTTTGTGCAGCCCTTACTTATAGTTTAACCATTTTGGCCCCAGCTATCATTCTTCTTAAACTCAATTGCACCCTTTCCAAGTGTTCAGAATTAAAGAGAGTAGTTTTAATAGGGTATTCCAGGGCTTTGTCTCAGCTTTATTCCAAAAAAAAATAAAGGCCAGCAGATGATTATTTTTAGTGTCTGTGCAGTGACTTTTATTAATTCTTGGAGTGAATCCTAAAGTTTTAGTGATGCTCCATGGTTTCTAATTTCACACCACCACAGCATTTTGCATTCCTGTGCATTGGAGTCTCCGTGCCAGGCTGTGGAGACTCCAAGTCACTGTACATCTTTTGAAGTTTGTAAGAGACTTTGCCGACATACTAAATCTTCTCAAACTGCTAATGAAGTAGAGTTACTGGCATGCCGTCTCTGTAACTGAATTGATGCGTTGATCCCTAGGTAAATCCTCTGAGAAGTTGATACCCAGCAAAGTGAAGCTGATCACACTTCCCATCACTGACCTCTCAATGTGGACTAGTGTGGATTCCCCCAACATCCCCCTCCTAAAAGTCCACAATCAATTTCTTGGCCTTACTGACCTGAGGACAAGGTTGTTGTTGCAATGCCACTCAACCAGCTGATCGATCACACTTCTGCATGCCTTCTTGTTGCCATCTGAGATTCCTTCAACGACAGTGGTGACATCAGTGAATTTATAGATGATGTTTCGGCTGTGTCTGGCAACTCCGTCATGAGTGTAGAGGGAGTAGAGCAGTGGGCTAAACAGGCTTCCTGAAGTGCGCCTGTGCTGAGGAGGAGATGTTATTGCCTATCTGCACTGAAAGTAACATCCCAATGAGGAAGTTGAGAATTCAGTTGCAGAGGAGGGTACAGAGGCCGGGGGTTTGAAACTTGCCTATCAGTTTTGAATGAATGATGGTTTTGTACGCCAAACTATAATTGATAAACAGTAGCCTGACTATGTCTCGCAGTTGTCTAGGTATTGAAAACAGAGTGGAGAGCCAGTGAAATTGTGTCAGCTGTCGATCGGTTGTGGCAATAGTGGGTCCAGGTCCTTTCTCAGTCAGTGGTTAACTCCAGCCATAACAAGGTCTCAAAGGAATGGTAGATGTGAGCGCTACTGGCCAGTAACCTTTGAAGGAGTTCACCCTGCCTTAACATATAACCATATAACTATTACAGCATGGAAACAGGCCATCTCGGCCCTTCTGGTCTGTGGTGAACTCTTACTCTCACCTAGTCCCACCATGCCTTCCGGAGTATGGGAATGATCGCTGTCTTTTCGAAGCTGGTGGGACCATCTGACTGCAGCAGTGAGAGGTTAAAGCTGTCCCTGAACACTCTGGCCAGTTTTCAGTATCCTGCCAGGTATATCGTTGGGGCTTGTGAGGGTTCACCCTTTTAAAGGATGTTTAGACATCAAACTCCAACCACAGGGCCTTTGGATGCTATGGGGATTTGCACAACTGTAGTGTTATTCTCCGTTTCAAAGTGTGCATAAAAGGCGCTGAGCTCACTGGGATATGAAGCATCTCTTACTGGGATCTTCATGGGATACCGCTGATCGCATCCAGTCAGTTTAAATACATATATATTATCTTTGCTTTCTGTATTACATATCTAATCAATTCCCCATGGAAGCCAAAATGAGGAAAAGAAAATTTTTAAAAATAAACAGGAACCTCTAATACATGGTGACTAGCAATCTGCTGTGGTTGGGTTTGAGCCCTATTGCACACTATGGGGAATCAAAAGCATTGGGAAGAGACAAGAATGTCCACATTATTGATGAATGCCCCTGCATCACCCCTACCCCCTGGATTATCCTGGGATTCAAAGCTGCAAGCAATTCCAGAAAAAAAAACAACTCTGGGAAAATTTTAAAACAACAAAGCTTCCTCTTTCATTTTCTTTTGAACATTGTCACAGTACAGAAAATATTGGAGAAGGCATGAGAAGGTTGTCTTAAAATGGGCGACTGAAATTGAAGGACTGTCATAATTTTCTAGGGAGATATCTAATTAAAATAGGTGCTTTATCTCAGATCCCTTTCAGTGGGTCCTTAAACCTTCTGTTCTTCATCTTCTCTTGCTGTAGAACCTCTGATGCCTCTTCTTTTGAGGCCTTCCCTCCAACAGGGGAGTTGGAATTAAATTTGGTTTATTATTGTCACATGTACTGAAATACAATGAAAAGCTCGTCTTGCATACTGTTTAAATCATTACACAGAGAATTGAGATAGTGCAAGGTAAAACAATAACAACGAGGGTCAGAAACTCTTCTATCTCTTCAAGCATCATAAATATTTATGGGCTTGTATCTTATTTCTGTGGTCTCATTTTTATTTCCTTGTCTCTGAGGCTCAACCAGGCTCAAAAAGTGAGCCTATCTCACCTCTTTTGAAAGGGAGATGTGCCCAAGTGCTCTAATCTGCCCCTGAAGTATTCACTTTTCTTATCATATTGTTCAAGCAAGCAGTGGGAAGTTGGTCCCAGCCGTTCTAGCGTTAGCCAAAAATGATACAGATCTCCCTTCAGCTACATCATACAGGAAAGTTCCCATTTTGCAAATGACTCCCGAAATGGCATGCCAGTTAATCTTAATAGTTTGGGATTATTTCATTTTTAACTGTCCATTTGCATTCCAGCTATACACATGAAAAACCCTGCCATAGCCAGCGATGAAATTGGTGCAGGATCCTTGCAGTCTCATTTTCAGTGAGTATTTTATCTGTTGGGATTATTTCTTGGCCATTGAGAGTTTAGACTCTTTAGTAAAGTTTAGATTGTGGCTTGTGTAACACTACATAGGCCAATTCCCGTCGCTGTCTGTAAGGAGCTTGAATATTCTCCTTGTGACCATGCGGATTTCCTCTGGGTGCTCTGCTTTCCTCCCACATTCCACAGACATAGGTCAGTAAGTGTTAGTAAGTTTTGGGCACTTGCAAGCTGCCCCCAGTATGTTGGTCTTTGATGCAAAATGATGCAATTCGTTGTATGTTTCAATGTACATGTGACAAATAAAGCTAATCGTTAAGATCTTTATCCTAAAGTGACAGAGTTGTAAAGCCTAGAAATCATAACTTTAATTCCATCATGACAGTTGAGAAATTGACTGAAGTAAAATGGTGATTTGAGGCTTAACCCAGATAACCTGATAACATGGTATAGCTAATCATAATACACATATTCACAGTGACAGATCTATCAATCTATCTGCTCTACATGTCATTCTTGTGCTATGTAATTTCTGTTTACTTAGTACACAGCAACAAGGAGCAAATAGTAAGTAAAACCCTCAAATCAGCATCCAGCTCCTAAGAATATTTGTAAATGAAATAATTTATCAGTACACCGACAGGTATTCACATTTATATTTATTGGCCTTGTGAACTATCTTACACCAGATAACTTGCAATATACAAATTCTTTCCACTCTCTGCAAATTTGTATTTGATAGATTGGAAGAAGTCTGTTCATGAATACTCTTAGCTAAGGTGATTGTTGAACACACACTTCTTCAAGGTCTTGATCCAACGAAGCCCTGGTCATTGGAAATGTGTTGAGGATGACAAGAATCATGGAAACCACATCCTCTCCATAGTTTCCACATCCTTCCTGTAATGGGGTGACCAGAATTGCACACGATACTCCAAGAGCAGCTTTAAAAGATTTTATGTAGTTGCAACATGGTTTCCTCATTCTCACAGTCAATACTCCCACCAATAAAGACAAGCACGCCGTCCACCTTCTTTATCACCATACCTACTCGTCTGACTATGCAGGTAGATAGATGGTGTGTAAACAGGCGTTCTTATTTCTCGTTTCTCACTTCCTACGCACATTAAGAGTTTCACTGAGAAAAGAGCACAAAATTTAATGACAGATGCATATGCAAGTTTTTGAGGATAGTGCACCTCCCAATTCTTAGAGGGAAGTGCTGTGCAAATGCTGTCTCTCTATGATAGCAGTTGCTTTGAATGCCTGTTATTCTCTATCAGAGTATGACCTTCTCTGCATGGTAGCAAGCATTCTGTGCTGTCTACACAATCTGCTATTTATGGTTCTAATTTATAGTAGAAAAATGTTTCATAATGCAGGTTAATAAAATAACATGTAGTATATTTAAGGCAATTCCACCGTCACCTTTCCCCATCAATCTTTTCTTTTGTGGTTGCAAACTGAAGTCTGCAGCCTGTCTATCTCAGTGTTGTAACAGCGACAGTATTTAAGAGTCCAGAGGGGAACTCTTACCATAAGCAGTACCGGAATTAAAAGGGCAGGCTCATCAATAACTCAATATCACAAAGCTCAGCATACCATCCAGAAATTAGTTTGTCTTGTATACCCACTCAGTTGACAAATGCTTGCTTTGAGCTGCTGCTCTGTGTTCAAGCTCTTTGGAGGATGAACCATGTTCTTCTTAAATACCATTCTGTGTTATATCTAGGAACCAGACCCTCTCATCAAAGGGTGTGCTAATGGAACTTCATACTGAGTCACGTCACATTGGAAGGGCCAGTACAAGCACCTAGTCGGCACTCCAGTACTGAAGGAGTGCTCAGTAGATCGATGCTCTGTCTTTCTGATCAGTTGTTAAATAGACACCCCAACTCAGTAATTATGGGGGGGCAGAGATGAGCTGCAGAGGGGAGAAGTTGGAGAATTAGCATGACATGACCAAGGGCCTTAGAAACAATGTGGGGACATAAATGTTCTTCTTGTGGCTTTGGAGTAAATACCAGTAAACATATTTAACAAAGAACCTACCTTCAGGTTGACAGAGGCTTCACAATTTATTTAACTAACCCAGCACTGTTGCTAAAGGGGGGGGGGGGGCTGCCTTAACAAGAGTGATCACTCCATTTACATGCCTTAAGTGCATAAAAGAACTCCGTGCAAGTGATGTTTAGGCATTTGCTTCATTTGGTGTAAGTATGCGGCCAGCAGCCTGCTTGTGTATGATTACCCTGGAGAGTGAAAATCCTGGTCCAATTTCTAAAGTTGTGCTTCATGCACACAAAGGAACAGATCTGATTCAGCAACGGGAGCTTAATAGAAATTTGTCTGTGTGGTGTACAAACCCGTTGGACTGCAGGGAAGAAATTCACCACCCACAGACTCTTTGCTCAGTGAGTATGTAGTAAACTCACAATGAAGTGTGGAGTAATTTCAAGCTGAAATATTCCCTTCAAGATGTAATGTTGATCACTGAAAATTTGCAACACAGAATTAGGCCATTCAGCCCATTGTGCTTGTGTGTGCTGGTAAAAAAAAGCTCCATAGCCTGTTCACCACATAATTAGTGGTTGTAATTTACCTCATAATATTGGTAATTGGCTAAAGAATTATAAGGATGTTAATGGGTGTGTGAGAGACGACAGGTTGCAGTGCCTCAGGGGAAATAAGAAGACAGGAGACAGTATGAATCCATTGGCCCAAATGCCTTCTTCGGACTTGTAGTAGGTATGTAAGGCATTGAAAATTGACTATGACAATTCTTCAGGCTCATTCACTCCAGATTTTAATTACTAGAAATTTTTACAATATGGAATTTTATTTTTAAAATATATCTCTCCCATTTCATTCTCTCTCTCAATCAAATTTCTCTTCCTGATTTTGCTTTTTCATTTCCATGTGCAGATATCACAGACAAAGCAAATATTTTTAACCTGTCCTCCATTTCCTTTGACATGGTGATGTAGAGCAGCCTTCTTGAACTCCTGCAGTCCTTCAGGATCCCATAAAATAAAGGACAGGCTCACAGATATCTCTGTGAGTTTACTATCAGCTTTTTGAGTCAGGGGCCCATGAGTTCGGGAGCAGGCTGTAGGTCAGAGTGTCCTTGAGACAGGGTGGGAGTTAGAGGGCTAAGGGCTGAGTGTGGAGTGGAAAACAGAAGGACGGAGACTCCACAGTTGCTAGGCAAGCAACTGTTGGAGGTAGCCTCACCTGGGTGATGTGAGTTTGCAGGCGGCTAGAGACAAAGGGGAGGCTACACTCAGGGTGGATGTGAGAAGAGCAGGGGACTTAGAGGAAAAGTGAGGGAGAAGGGACAAGGAGCATAAGATGTGAAGTAGAGTGAAATAAGTCAGAGCGCATGTTGGGAGGTAATTAGCAGAGGAAGGGAGACTGAAACAAGTAAGAGGTCAGAGAGAGACTGAGGAATTTCACAAGACCAAACCCTCATGGGTGTGTGGCCAGAGTGCATCAATGTATGCTTAGAATGTGTCTATGAGCTTAATATGCATGAGTACCTACATGCATGCACACGTGTGTTTGCAGAATGTGGCTTCCGTGTTTCCAGTCATCCTTGACACATTTCCAATGACCAGGACTTCGTTGGGTCAACACCTTGCAGGAGTGTGTGTGCAACCATCACCCTAGCTAAGAGTATTCATGTACAGGCTTCTTCCAATCTGTCAAATACAAAACTGCAGAAGGTGGAAAGAGATTCTGCAAATTCTGGAAAGCTTCAGCAACATGTACAAAATGCTGGAGGAAGTAAGCAAATCAGACAGCATTTATGGAGGGGAGTAAATCGTTAATGATTTAGGGCTGACATCCTTCATCTTGAAGTTCCTCCAGTGTTTTGTGCATGTCGCTCTAGTTTAATTTGGCATCATTCTTGGCACAGATATTGTGGACCCAGGTACTGCACTGTTCTGTGGACTATAAAGCTAGTTCAGGTAAAAAGGTTGCCAGGGCCCACAATATGGAACTAGAGAACATGCATATAGAGCCAAATGACCCACTTATGCTTCCTCTTATGTTTATTTAGAGATACACCACAGAATAGGCCCAAGTAGCCTTCAAACCACGCTGCTTAGCAACACCCGACAATCCTCTACTTAAACCTAACCTAATCACAGGACAATTTACAATGACCAATTAACCTACTAACCCCTATGTCTTTGGACTGTGGGAGGAAACCAGAGTACCCAGAGAAAACCCATGCATTCCACAGGGAGAACATACAAACTCTGAACTCTGACGCCCTGAGCTGTCCCCGCTAACCACTGTGTTACCATGGTACCCCATGTTCAGCTCATCTGCTGCTGAAACTCTCCTCTATGCCTTTGGTGACTAATCCATTGGTATCTTGCTGGCCTTTTCCTCCATGCGCTACACACCTCTGCTCAGCCAATATTCTACTGCTTGCATGCCGTTCTACATCAAGCCTCAGTCTCCAATCACCGATATGATCGTAAAAATCAGGTATAAAATTATCAGCCAAGTGTTTAGATCCAGGTCTTGAGAAGTTCAAACTTGATATTATCCTTTCCTACCTCTATAAATTCTTTATGTCCATTTTAGTTTCTTATATCATTTTGACTTGTAACTTGTTTCAACCTGATAGGTTTAATATAAAAGCATAGTTATTGTGAACAGTGAGAAACTTAGCTAATTGCACAATCCACAAAATGTAATTCAGCACACCCGCAGATGCTTATTTAATCTGTACTGGGCTTTTAATTATGCTCAGATATATATGCATCAATATTTCAGAAAGCTTCCTGCATCTGTGGCAATGCACTACTGAATGAGTACCTTGGGAAGCATCAGCTTATACAAATGGGGTCAAGAAAGGCTCACTGAGACTTGTCTGCCTTCAGCTTGCTGATGTATCCACAGTCAGTTGGGATCTGGCAAGCCTAGTCTCTATTGAGATACCTGGAATCAAGAGTGGCAGGTGGAAACTGATTGTGTTGAGGTGTCTGGTGTCTAACAGTAATTCTTGATGAAATATTTGGTGTTAAGGAACTGTCACTGATGTACATCTGCATACCTTGATTCCGTTTTATCCCCCCCCCCCCCACCCCGGTTCAGTTCCTTCCTACTTACGTCTGTGACACTTCACACAGTCTGGATCTTTTCAATAACTTCAAGTTCCCTGGCCCCGATTGTCTCAATTTCTCTATGGACGTCCAATCCCCATAAAACTCCATTCCTCATCAGGAGGTCCTTAACGTTCTCCACTACTTTCTAGATAACAGACCCAACCTGTTCCCCTCCACCACCACTCTCCTCCATCTGGTGGAACTGGTTCTCACTCTCAATAATTTCTCCTTCAGCTCCTCCCACTTCCTTCAAACCAAAGGTGTATCTATGGGCACTCGCATGGGTCCCAGCAATGCCTGCCCTTTTGTTGCCTATGTCGAACAGACTATGTTCCAAGCCTACACTGGTATCACTCCCCAACATTTCCTATACTACATCAATGACTGCATAGTTCCTGCTTCTTGCACCCATGCTGAGCTCGTTAATTTCATCAACTTTGCCTCCATCTTCCACCCTGCCCTCAAATTTATCTGGTCCATTTCTGACTCCTCCCTCCCTTTTCTTGATCTCTCTGTC
Source organism: Mobula birostris (assembly GCF_030028105.1). Taxonomy (NCBI): domain Eukaryota; kingdom Metazoa; phylum Chordata; class Chondrichthyes; order Myliobatiformes; family Myliobatidae; genus Mobula; species Mobula birostris. The sequence continues at coordinate 159,005,680 of NC_092373.1, forward strand.
TCTATCTCTGGAGACATTTATCTACTGATATCTTTTATAAACCCACTGACACTGACAGCCACCTGGACTGTATCTCTTCCCACTCTTTCACTTGTAAAAATGCCATTCCCTTCTTCTCATTCCCTCTGTCTCTGCTGCAATGCCCTCAGGATTAGACTTTTCATTCCAGAACTAATAAGATATCCTGCTTCTTCAAAGAAAGGGGCTTCCCTTTCTTCACCACCAACGCTGCCCTTACCTGCCTCTTCCATTTCGAGCATGTCTGCCCTCACACTATCCTCCTGCCACCCCACCAGGGAGAGGGTTCCTCTTGTCCTCATCTACACCCCACCAGCCTCCATGTCCAGCACATAATTCTTCATAACTTCTGCCATCTCTAGTGGGATCCCACCGCCAAGCACATCTTTCCCTCCCCTCCCACTTTCCGCTTTCCACAGGGATCGCTCCCTACATGACTCCCTTGTCCACTTGTCCCTCCCCACCAGTCTCCCTCCCAGTGTTTATCCTTGCAAGTGGAGCAAGTGCTACACCCACTCACTACTATTCAGGGCCTCAAAAAGTCCTACCAGCTGAGGCAACACTTCACCTGTGTGGCTGTTGTGGGCATCTATTGTATCGGGGTTCCTGCGTATTGGTGAGACCCGGTGTAGATTGGGAGACTGCTTTGCCGAGCACCTACCAGAAAAAGCGGCGTCTCCCAGTAGCCACCCATTTCAGTTCTACTTCCCATTCCCATTCCGACATGTCAGTCCATGGCCTCCTCTACTGCTGCGATGAGGCCACACTCAGGTTGGAGCAATGACACTTTATATTCCATCTAGGCAGCCTCCAATCTGACGGCATGAACGTTGATTTCTCAAATTTTTAGTAACTCCCCCCCATCCCTTTCACCATTCCCATACTTGTTTTCCACTCTCACCTTTACCTGCCTATCACCTCCCTCTGGTGTTCCGCTCCCTTCCCTTTCTTCCATGGTCTTCTACACTTTTCTATCACATTCCTCCTTCTCCAACCCTTTATTTCTTTCACCAATCAGCTTCCCAGCCCTTTACTCCACCTCTCCCCTCTCCCAGTTTTACTCATCATCCACCACCTGGTACTTCTTCCTCCCCCTACCTTCTTGCTCTAACTTCTCATCTTTCTTTTTTCCAGTCTTGATGAAGGATTTTGGACCGTAATATCGATTATTTACTCTTTTGTATAGATGCTGCCTGGTCTGCTGAGTTCCTCCAGCATTTTGAGCATGCTTCTTGGATTTCCAGCATCTGCAGATTTTCCCAACTTTGTGTCACTGATTTTTGCCCTTGTTGGGGTAAGTTTTGGGAAGGTCAACAATTTTTAGCAGAACAGTAAAAAAAAAGTTTGGGGATTTATTCCTCCTGCTTCTGTCATTGGAACTTACATTCAGGTAGTAAGATGTTTTCTCTCAAGTAAGACCTCCCTGAAAATTGGAATCAATTGAATCCATTCTCTGGTTTAATTTTTCTCCCTACCTCTTGTAATCTTGGCGGGCTTGTCCTAGTCATGTGTGCTTAGAGCTTTACTATCCCAGTATGGGTCTATTGAGCAGTTCATCTGCACTTTGGAGAGGTGAGGACACTACAATTAGGTTTTGTGGCTCAGAGATCGTCTGAGTCACAAATGCAACAGAGCCATGAACAAATACAAGCAAATTTCCTCCCTCTAACCGAATATGAAAGGTCATTGATGAAGCTGTTGAAGATGGTTGCCTGGGTCACTGGCCTGAGGAACCACTACAGTAACGCCCTGTGAGTGAATTTAGTGCAAACTTTGAGTTCAGCATATGAGGCATTTCACTTGATGCCCAATTATGTCAGTTTTGTCGGGTCTCATTCATTCTGCACTCAATCAAATAATGCTTGAAGTAAAGGGAATTCAGTCTCACTCACCTGTGGAATCCCTTTTTGGAGCTTGACTTTGAGTAATCCTAGTGGATTTGCTACTGAGCATCAGTAAGTAAACTACTGGTAAACAAATTCCATTACTTCACTGATGATTGATATTAAACAGAGGAGGTATTGATTGACCAGACTGGATTTTTCCTGCTTTGTGATCTGGCCATACTTGGATAATCCTCAACATTATTGAGTAATTGCTGGTGTTGTAAAATAACTAGAAAAGCTTGGTTGGCAGTGCAACACACATCAAAGTTGCTGGTGAATGCAGCAGACCAGGCAGCATCTCTGGGAAGAGGTACAGTCAATGTTTCGGGCCGAGACCCTTCGTCAGGACAAAGGGTCATTACAATATATTAATTGGTAGTTCAAAGATTCATTTCCAAATGCTATCAACTCAATTTAAATTTAAGCTTAAGTTAATGTTTTTGGTTTTATGTGCATCCTGCAGCATTCTGCTCTCGTCCTTGGAATGTCTTGGCCTGAAATGCCAATTGTTTACTCCTCTTCGTAGATGCCACCTGACTTGCTGCGTATGTTGCTCAAGGACTCCATCTTTTGCATAATCGCTTTGTCCATGTTGAGCATATTGTCTGCCAGGTGTGTTGAACGCTGCCTTCATTTTACCCTTTTGTGTTGCTTCCCCGGGTCTATTTAATCTCCACTCTGGTGCCTCCGTACTAGTGAACAAACATTCAGAACTGCATCTCTATAAAAAGAACACAGGCAAACAAAGTACACAGGCACTGGAATGCCTTCAGCTAAATTAATTCGGGCTCCACCAACAGTAACCACAGGTAACTTCCCCTTTTTACCGAGGAATGTGCATTCCACTTGGTTGTCGTTTTGCAAATCATCTGTTGTGGTGGATGACATGGCTTTCAGGGAATTTCTTTTGAAAAGATGTTTACTTTTCATTCTGTGTAGAATAAATTCTCAGATACCTGCTTTATTATGTAGTTGGCTGTCACTATTTTGACATAATGTGAACTCAGATATTCATGTGGCTGCAGAGCCAGCAGATAACAGCTGTCTTGAACAGCGGTTATATCTCTCCTGGAGGATTGGGAACAGCTGTTCTCTAATAGATGCTGCACGAGGAAGGCCACTGGGACACTGAACAGTCAAACTAGGAGGATCTTGATCTGCGGGAGCTAATCACAGGCATAGAAAATATATGTGTGAATTACAGTGGTGATAATGTGCAGAAGATGTGTGTGGGTTCACTAATTGGAGAGTCATTTGGCGATGTACCAGTTCACACCTATCTTGACAAATTTCTGTCCTGTTTTACATAGGAAAACTGTTCAAAATCTTGAGGGAAGACTGACATTTAAATGTACTTTGAGTTTTATTTATTGCATTGTGTAAATAAGAATAGTGAGGATTTAAATGGTGCATGCTATCATTTGAAGAACATTACAAGCTAAATGAACAATTAAACACCCATTTTGCAGCTCATGCAAATCAGAAGATAATCATTCATTTGAATTCCTGTTTGATGTGCAAAGAAGGGTGGGTGCTTTATTTACATTATCCTCTGACCTTGCTGCAAGATGGTTTTGAAGTATTTTGACTTTATAAGTCTATTTTCAACTTGAAAAGATGTTTCAGATGAACCCATTGATGGAGGTTTGAACACAGACTCCCCATTCATTCATTCTGTTATTGCACTGTCTGAGCACAGAAGCAAATATTTGGCAAATGGGGAATGCCAGGTCAGTGGTGGTGTATTGATTGGATATTATTTTGCATTGGATTGAAGGCTAAGGCAACATTTCCTCCTCACAATTTATTTTGATAACCATCGAACAAAGCTTTTGTACCTCTTAAATATGTTCTCAGATGGCCTGGGAAGAACTTTGAAAGAACCCTTTGCTGAAGTAACCGAGTGAAACGATTTCCGATTCCTGACAACTTGTTTGCTCTCAAATGTCCTCAGTTTGTTACTTTGATGAGAGTCTCCTCAGCTGCAGCAACAATAGAATGATTGTAAAATGGAAGCATATCTTTGCATAACATTTTTGTAAGTGTTAAAGCACCAGGTCAACAATCTTATAAAGATAGTTAGTTTAAGTTTGCCAATGTCTCAAACAGCAATATCATTTGGTCAAGGTGACCAAATCTTGAAAATATTCTCAAATCACTATATTATCCTGATCAGTATCCCAGCTAGCTAGAATATAAACAACACCAACTGAATTGACAAAACTGGAATGTGGATAGTAATACACATAAAATGCTAGAGGAACTCAGCTGGTCAGGCAGCATCTATGGAAAAGAGTAAACAGTTGATGTTTCAGACTGAGACACCTCATCAGTATCTGATGAAGGGCTTTGGCCCCAAACATCAACTGTTTACTGGGTCTCAGCCTGAAACATCAACTGTTCACTCTACTGGTTACGCTTTTCCATAGATACTGCCTGGTCTGCTGAGTTCCTCCAACAGTTTGTGTTAATTACTTTGATTTCCAGCATCTGCAGATTTTCTCTTGTTTATGATGTGGACAGCAATCTAGTTTGGTGTTGTTAAATGCGTATTACTTAGGAGTGACTATCCAGAGAATGTGCTGATAGAAAATCAAAGTTAAAGCAGTCCGGCTGGTTTTAAGCATGGTTAAATATTTCTTTCACACAATGAAATCCTAATGGCTATGAAATCCTAATGCTGTTATGAATATGTTTGTTTCATATAATGGACAGAAGAAATTATGCTCTTGGATTTGAAATACTTTATCTACCAATTGAGGAAAGTGATCTAAACCAATTCTAATTAGAGCTACATGCTGTTCCTTTATCACTTGCTTCAGTAAGTGCTGGAGGACACAGTACCAATGATTAACTTTTTGGATCCTGTGAAATCTGAATGGAGTTTGTATATTCTCTCCTTGACTGCATGGGTTTCCTTTGGGTGCTCTGTTTTCCTCCCACATTTGAAAGACGTACGAGCTGTGGTTAGTAAGTTGGGAGCATGCAATGTGGTGCTGGAAGCATGGTAACACTTGCAGACCGCCCCATAGCACGTCCCCAGACTGTGTTGGTCGTTGATGCAAACAGCGCATTTCACTATTTGTTTTGATGTTTAAATGTACGTGACAAATAAAGCTATTCATATCTTACACTTACTTCCTGTCATGATTTTTTTCTGTACGGCTAAATGCCAAACACTGTTTATCCAAAGGAATGTTCTTTTTTTGTTTTATTTCCAATTGGACTTGCATTCTGGTGCATCCACAAGTTGTTGATTCTAATGAAAGAAAACTTATAAATTAAAAAGTTGTGAATGAATTATCATCATCATCATCATTACTGACACGTACCCTTCCATTATGTGACACAACAGCACTGCTTACATTCACATAGCATCTTTAATTTCGTAAAAGAACCCAATTTGATCCACAGCTGTATTCTGAAACAAATATGACCACAAGAGATGGATGTGTCCAAAACATTGGATGAGAGGACAGGAGGTAAGGAGAATCTTTTAAGAAGAAACTAGAGATTGATTTTAATTCTACCTACCACTAATTGCTTTAGGAAAGTGCTGGTTGTGCTTTCATGAGTTATAATCGTTAAGGAGGTTCAGTATGAAAAGTAGTCATCAGTTTGTTGCAACAACTGAAGGGTTCTTGGCAATTCCTACACAAAAAGAAGTAGTCATTTGCAAAATTTAAAATTGAGCATTCATAAATATACAGCAAACTTCAGATTACTGTGGATTCTTAATATTCATTTACAATATATAGGATGCATTTGTAAGCTTGTCCTAGAAGATTTTAACAAAAGACTTAAGCACTCATAGTCTTATTAGGATGGCCTGCACAAGTTAGCTCAGACAGAGGTAGATCCCTATAATAATGTATTCAATCATGTTATAAAGTTGTGTCAAGCGAGGTGCCATATTTCATCTTTATGCAAATAGTTCAGCATCAAGCCATTTGTGTATTGCTGTGTTCTTTTTATTAAAGTGCATTCTTTTTAATTTGTCACAGTAAAATATCAACCCTATTGCCCAAGAATTATAGCAACTATTAGAGTAACATATGGACATTGTGCACTCAGAAAATAAAAATCAACAGCTAAAGTGGCAAGGTCACAATAGGGAGCAAACACTTAACAAAATGGCAGTTGGGTAATAGATTTTCTTTCAGTGCATTTATACACAAGGGGTGTCATGTGAATCAAAGCTATATTACATAGAGCTGCCTATACATGTAACTGCATTTAGACCAGGCTATCACTCACAAACATCATTCACGTGAATACCTTGACTATGACATTTCAGCTACTGGGGAAGGGGACTAATCTGCATTCTTGATTGTTCAAACAAGATCATTGAAATAGTTAAGCTAATGCAGCAGCCTCTGCTCTGAAAAACCGGTTTCCTTAAGTAGGTGGTGTTATATTTTTGATAGCAATAAGAAAATGTATAAACGCTAGTGAAGGACTCACCATCAACCTGCCAAGAAAGATAACACTTACTTTTCTTATTTGTTCCCAATGATACTTTATGCACAATCTTGGCTCCAAGTTCAGTGGTGAGATTCTGTGCGATAGAGGATTTTTCTTCTTTTAAAACCTGCCTCACTGGGGAGAGATGATTGATAGTATGGATTGGAATCAGATTCTACCCACAAAACTACTGAAAAATCTTTGATAGTTGGCTAGCTCTTACACCAGCTTAGCTAATTATCAAAGCTGCTAAAGTTCTGAATTCTAATATTCAGAAACATTTTTTAAATTCTAAAATTATTAAAAATAATCAAACCATTAAGATATTTGAAAAAAAAATGAAACAACGAATAAACTCTTCTCAGGCTTCCAGTTGGGTACAGGTATCGATTTAACCGATGTTTTGATGACAAGCTCTGCCATCTTCATCAGGGATGATACCTAAGCATGTCTAGTCCAGTGGTATTTATACCCCCATCATCCATCACTCCTGATTGGATAGTCCTCATCCAATCAGGTTTCTGCTATCCCACATTGTTTACAATCGAATTTATGAATAATGAAATGTTCCAAAATATAAAATAAACAAAAGCATTTAAACACATGCAGACATTATAAAACATACAATGATTTGATAAATAGATTCCCCAGTGTTTGCTGGGTTAGTGTAGTAACTTTGTACTCTGTGACTAGTCTCTGCGAGGAGCCCAATGTAAAGTACAGACAGAATAATTGGCAGAAAATTTGGGGATTCCTCATCCACAAATATACAAAGGTTTCAAAGGTGCATTTAATGTGAGAGAAATGTATTTTCTTTGCAGCCATCCACGAAAACAGAGGAGTGCACCCAATGAATGAATGACAGTCAAATGTTAGAACGCCAAAGTCCCCACAAGCTCCCCTCCCTCCCGCGCGTAAGCGGCAGCAAGCAACGATCCTCCCCCCGGCCACCGGCAAAAAAAAAGCTTTGCCATCCACCACTGAGCACACAAGCGTGAGCAAAGTAACAGCAAAGACACAGTTACCCCAAAGACTATGCATTCACCCGGCATTCGACATACCACAGGCTCTCTCTCTCCCTAATAAAGGAGAAAGTGATGTCTCCATTTCACAGCAAGAGGCGAGACATAACAAACAGCTCTCTGGTTTACGATGTTAAAAATCTGTTGCATCACTTTTTCTGAGCTCTGTGCCGAAAGATCTCAGGTCTCTGGGCACACAGCCGTTGATCTTCCAATGACACACCGATCTCCTGCTATGACACTGTCCTTCAATCTGCCCGTCTCCAGAGCCATGGGATCTTGGTCCTCCGAAGGTGAGCTGAGCTCTTAGGCCGAGCCCTTGGCGTGCTGAATAATGGTCAGTCGTGAAACCCCAAGAGCGGATCCCATTCCTGCAAAGAACTGTAGTCAGTGTGTAACTCCAGGTCTGGGTCTTCAAAAGAACCCTGAAAGGGAAAAATAGAGATATTAAAGATGGAAATAGAGCTTTTTCTGAAGATGTAAGCATCAGATACGTGCTTTTTCTGAGCTTGTTGAGTGATGCTGGCACTTAAGACAAGTCAAATCGAGTTTATTGTCATGTGTATGAGTATGGTGAGGTACAGATACAATGGAAAACCTGTTTTTAGCAGCATCACAGCCACGTAGATTGAGACAGACACGGTACATAAATTATACATGGCAGTTAAGAAAAAACACTGTACAGAACAAACATTAATGCAAAAAAAAAGGACAAGATCATGGTAGTACAAGAGATGGTCCATAGTGTTCCATTGTTGAGGCAGGGTTAGGGTTGCGTAGGTTAGTTCAAGAACTTGATGTCTGGAGGCAAGAAGTTGTTCCAGAAGCTAGTGGTTTGGAACTTTAGACTCCTGTACCTCCTGCCCAGTAGCAGCACTGATTAGAGCTCATGATCTAGATGGGTGGGGAGGGGGGGTGGATCCTTCCTGATAGAAACCACTTTCTTGACGCAGAGCCTTCTGTATAACCTTTTAATGGTAGCAAGTACTGTTCCTGTGATGGACCAGTCTGTGCCCACAAATCTCTGCAGCCTCTTGCATTCCTGTATGCTGGAATTGCTATATCAGACCGAGATTTTTCTAGTCAGGTTACTTACTGCCCTGCACTGTTTTGAGCAATTTATGTAGTCCTGTGCAGCTCTGTAGTCTAGTGCAGTTTTTATGTTGTTTTACGTAGTCTAGTGTAGCCTTGTGCTGTCTCACATAGTCTAGCGTAGTTTTGTGTTGTTTCGTGTAGCATCATGGTCCTGGAGGAATGTTGTTTCATTTTTACTGTGTACTGTACCAGCAGCTTATGGTCGAAATGACAATAAACTTGACTTGACTTGACTTGACTTCATGCACCTGTTGAGGTCTGTTACAGTACTTGATGACATGTTGAAACTCCTTAAGCTTCTAAGGAAGAAGAGGCATTGGCACAACTTCTTTGTGCTTCCACAAATATAACAAGCCCAGGACAGGTCATCTGGGGTGTCACCACCCAGAAATTTGAAGCTGCTAATTCTCTCAACCTCTGATCCACCAGTGAGAACTGGCATGTAGACTTCCATCTTTCCCTTTCTGAAGCCAATCATTGATGAAAATGAGCATGAGGTTGTTATCATGTTATTGTGCTACCTCTCAAGTAGGTGTCCTACCTCATCTGCTGGTTCAGCACCACCCATGTTTTGGCAAACAACAGTGATGTCATTGGCTAATTAAGTGTGGAATACTAGATTTTCCCCTTGTAATCTGCTCCAATATTACTAGTGATTGTAACCATTCATTTGCAGGAAACTTCAACAAATGTGTTGCTTCATCTATGTTCCAATCTGCTGCAACTATTCTTAAAATGCAACCACCATGGAAATCAACATTTATCTAATTTTGTTTACAACATGATAGGACTGAAAAGTGAATTGGCTGTTTTATGAGTTAACCTTTCTTCTCATATTTTGACTCAGTCTCACTTGACTTGCGTTGTGCTGCCAACTTTTGACATATCTGAGTGGTTTCTAAATGTGGGGCATTCTATCTGTGTATTTTCTGAGCTTTCTTGATTCTTTTTAGATTATGAGGACACACAGTCCTCTTTTATTGTCATTTAGTAAAGCATGCATAAGAAATGATACAATGTTCCTCCAGTGTGATATCACAGAAACACAAGACAGACCAAGACTGAAAAACTGACAGAAACCACATAATTATAACATAAAGTTACAACAGTGCAAGCAATACCGTAATTTGATAAAGAACAGACCATGGGCATGGTAAAAAATGTCTCAAAGTCTCTCGAAAGTCCCAACATCTCACACAGACGGTAGAATGAAGAAAACTCTCCCTGCCATGAGCTTCCAGTGCCGCAAACTTGCCGATGCAGCATCCTGGAAGCACCCGACCACAGTCCGACTCTCAGTCCATCCGAAAACTTTGAGCCTCCGACCAGCTTTCCGATACCGAGCACCGAGCACCATCTCTACCGAGCGCTTCGACCCCGGATCTGGCCGCCAGCAACAGGCAAAGCCGAGAATTTGGGTCCTTCCCCTCCGGATATTCTCGATCGCACATCAGCAGCGGCAGCGTACCGGGCATTTCAGAAGTTTCTCCAGATGTTCCTCCATGCATCTCATGTCCGTCTCCGTCAAATCAGGATTGTGCATGGCCCCTATTTAAACAAATATGATATCATTTCACCGGAGAGGCCGCACACGCTGCGTTGTGCTGCCATCTTCTCCTCCCTCCCTTTATTTCTCTTATTGCATTCTATCATTCTAGCATTTTACTGAATTTGGTGAGGAAGAGCATTCTGTATGAAGAATGGATTTCGGTGCATTGGTGAAATAGCTTCAACGGTACAGGGGTTGAATTCTCTACTGCAATTCACATGTTAAGATAACACTTACCTTAAGATTGCAGTGTTGCCTCTTCAACAGAAAATGAGGACATTTCCTATCATCAACTCTTTGAAAAAAATCTTAAGCATTCCCATTATTTTTAAATATTAAAAAACAGCTTGCTCGTTTCACAACTCAGGGCACCTAAAATGTCAACATTGAACCTTTGGCATGTAGTTACTGTTGGAATACTCTAGACAGATTTCAATACCTACAAATAGGACCAAGTTGTAATTCACTTTCATTGATGTTGGTTGATAAAGAAATATTGTCCAGAAGTATGTAACATTTCATATCCACCTCAGAAGCTAGGCAGAGATTTCGTTTTGTATCCCTTAGGGAAGATGACACCTCCAACATCATAGGAGTTCCTTCAGTACCAAAGGGGATTGTGAACATAGATTAATTTCTCAACTGGATAGTTTGATGGCTTGAACTCACACTCTTGCTTAAGATGACAATGAAACGCAAGGAGCCACAAATGTATGCAGAATGAAATGGTAAATATTCAGTTTGTTTTTAATGTACTTTGAAACCTGATAAAAGAACTATAAATACTGAATATAGTTATGGTTCATTGTTCCCATACCTATTCATTAAAAAGTACCTTCTTGGTTTGCTTCAGCACAGAAAAGCACTCCACTGTTTTTAGAATCAGTTATTATCTAGGTTGTAGGCATTGCCTCTTGTTTGGGGTGTGTTGATTTTACTTCCAGGTGGTGAAAAGTTGTATGCAGTATCTACAGATTCTGCACAAGTGGCATAGAGGGTATCTGGTTGGATGGGTGATGGATGGCATGTGTGTTCCCTTCGTACAACTGTGGTCACAGGCCAGGAATTTCCATGTTGGCGTGCATGTGATGTTTCTTTCAAGGAGACCTTGACAGCATCCATTGGAGGCACCACAAGACGTAATGTGCAAAATGTACAATACATTAGCCTAAAACTTATCTCTGCTATTTTGGCAAAACTATCAACTTATTGTAAATAAATGGATTTGGTTTTTGATTAAGTATTGGGGAGCAGAACTTCAGATGAAAACTTTTAACATTAAAATGCTATTACCTCCATTGCAATTTCTCATCTAAATGCTGCTCTTCAATGACTTTTTGCTTCTCACAGTTCCTGCTGGTAAAACCCTCAACCATGGCTATTTAATTATTTTGTTGCTTTCCTGGTCAGCTTCTTATCTTTCTAAGCCAGTAAGCTACATATCATATGATATTCTGCTGCTCTGTCTGGAACTATACTGAGTTCCTAATCTCTCCTTGTATTTCCAGTGGGTCCTTTGTTTCTTTCTAATCCAGTAGTTTAAGCCTCTCTATACTCTACATTTCTCTAGTTCTTGTGCAATGTCTCATTTTTCATTCCAGTATTGTCACCTGTGTCTTGAGTCACCTAAGCACCCTGCTCAGAAGTTGTTCTACTGAACTCTTCCATCTCTACATGTTCTGTTCCTGTTTTTAAAATTGTCTTACATCTTTTAGCAAGCTTTTGTCCTACCTGCTGAAATAATTTTTATTATCTCAATATTTCATTAGACTGATTGAAAACTTTTGAAAGGGTGTTGAAAGGTTTCTTTTTGATAAAGTCTATACATGATTGTAAATGGTTGTAATTTCCATTTTTGGAGCTTTATATAACTTACTGTATCTAAATTACAGTTAAACACATGATACAATAGAGATATTGATAGAATGGGAAACAAGTTAGTTAAGTGACCAACACCAGAAGTGTGTGGTAAATAGGTACTTTTTGGACTGGAGGAAAATGAATACCAGTGTTCTTCAGGGATCAGTGTTGGGCTATGGCTATTTTTGATCTAGTTTATGAGATGGACTGTGGAGAGAGGAACCAGCTATAATTTCTAAATTTATGAATGATACAAAACTTGGTAATGTTGTGAAATGCGAAGAGGAAAGTGATAGGCTTCAACAGGTTAATGAATGGGCTGACACATGGCAGGTAAAGATTAATGTAGGGAAACAAGAGGTGATGCACTTTGGTCTATACAATGAAGAGCGTCAAATAGAATAGTTTCTAAGACTTTGAGGATTGACACCCTGTTCAGATGGAGAGGCTTGCATGTTCCTGAGATCCCAAAAGTGATGCCACCTGGAGTTTATCTCCTGGTAGGTTCACCCATGGTGGTAAGGTCAAGGGGGAGGACTCAGACAAAAAGCAACTAGTCATCTTAGATGCCGAAACACTGGAGCCCGATCCCAATCTGTCAAGGACCGTGTGATGGCTGCACATGCATCAGTCTCTCCACGTTAAACAAAGTCATGCACAGGCATTTCCCATTAGTGGAATAACCACTTGGGCGAACATCATACTTGATTTAAATGAATATACTACTGATCACAGGAGCAGAATGAGTTCAAGATATGCATGCACAGGTCACTGAAGGTGGTAAATAGATTGAGGAAATAATAAGACATGCTGAATTTTGGGCATTATTAACAGAGACCGGATATAAAAGTAGGAAAGTCATGCTGAGCCTTTATAATCCAGATGGATTATTATGTTCATTTCTGGTTGCCACATTGAAGGAAGGATGAGAGAGTCCGGAAAAAATTTATGAGAATGGTCCTTGATGACCCAAATAAATTAGAAAGTCTGGACTGTTTAGTTTGGAGAGTGAAAGTCTGACAGAGGCTTGGGGGAAGTTTATTCAATGATGGGGGGCCTGAAGAGAATGGAAAGTGGAAGCTTGTTTCTGCTGGTGGAGGAAAGGAGAAGAGAGCTAAAGGTTATAGGTATAAAATAAAGAGGAGGCTATTCCACGACCCATGGGTTCATTTTCAAGGACTCTAAAACTCATGTTCTCAATATTATTTATATATGTATGTATGTATTTATGCATTTATTTATTATTTACTTTTCATTTGCACATTTAGTCTTTTGAACTTTGGGTGCTTATCAGTCCTTATAAGTAGCTTTTCATTGATCTTATTGTATTTCTTTGTTCTACTGTGAAAGCCTGTAAGATAGTATCTGGTGACATATACACACCTTGATAACAAATGTATTTTGAACTTTGAACTTTTAAGTGATATTAATGCATTGCTTGCAGATGTAGAGAGAGCAGCTTCCATTGTGGCCTTGTGAGAGCATCAGAGAACTATAGAGGAGGAGTCAGTGGGTGGAACTAAAGAGTTGCAGTGATAGAAAGCTAGCTTGAATATGGTGTGTGGAATGGCTGCCTTCTGCATTGTTACCATTCTGTGATTCTAAAACACAGTTTTCAGGTATGTGATTAACAATTTTTTTCAATGCTTTTACATGACTCTGCATCTAATACAGTCAGTGTTACAGACAGCAAGCAGTGTTTAGTGCAAAGAGCAGCACCGAAATACTTTGTGTTCAGTTTTGGTCACTCTACTATAGCAAAGATGTCATTACGCTGGAAAGAATTCAGAGGAGCTTTACAAGAGGTTACAGTAACTCCAGGGACTGAGTTATGAGGAGATGTTGAGTAAGCTGGAGAATAGGAGTGACGATGTTGAGTAGATGCAGGAGGATAAGGGGTGATCGTATAGAGCTACATAAAATCATCAGGGTCATCGATAGGTTAAATGCACACAGTCTTTTTTCCAGGGTTGGCCAGTCAAGAACTAGAAGCACAGCTTTAAAGTGAGAGGGAAAAGATTTAACAAGAACCATGAGGGGCAATGTTTTCAGCCAAAGAGTGGTCAATATATAGAATGAGGAGGTGATTTAGGCTGATATTTCAGTGACATTTAAAACATGCTTGGATTTGTACATGGATAGGAAAGATTTAGAGGGATATCAGCCAACTGTAGGAAAATGGAATTCTCTTAGATGTGTTGTCATGGAGCAGTTGGGCTGAAGGGTCGGCTTTATGTTGTATGACTATGACTATAAATGGCGAGATCCTGACAGGATTCGATTAGCCAGCTTTACGTGCTTCCCACTGAGGCCAATAACTAAAATCACTGTCACTGATTTCATATTGGACAACAACTACCTGATCCCCAATCTTGATTCTCACAGGTGAAAGACTGCCCAATGTTTCCTCAAGGAGGACACCTTTCCACACATTTAATGCTGTTGCTGTCCATTTTCAGTGATTGGACCATTGGCTGTTTTACTGGCCTGGCTGGGCTTAATACATATAACACAAACCCAAACCTTATCACTGTCCATTCCTTCCCCCACCATTCACAACCAATAGCAGCCAATAACCCCATCTAAGCAGCCTCCTCCTCTGCCCCAACCTCCATCACCTGTCTTCTGCTGAGCTCTGGCATCACTAGTCATGCAGAGGGGATCTACTTTCTAAACTGCTACAAGTGCAATAAATGATTGATGTGCATGAAAAGTAATTACTGGACACAGAATGCTTTTGCATAGGGCTCTTGTGGTTTGCAGTGGGGGGGGGGGGTTGGTAGCAGAAAAGCAGATAGTAGGATTCCCTGTAGATATCTGAGATTATAAATATATGTGCACTTATGTTCACACAATGAAAATTGTGGAAGGATTGCATTATGTAAAATTAAAAGACAGCCAAGCAAATCTCTATTTTTTAGATTCCGAGAATTTAAACAAGAAGGACAGGAACACAGTGTGCTGTGAAGTTAAATTGTTACATGTTTGATTTGATGTTTTAGGGAGCAGTCCAGTAACTAGTGATGGAATATTTGATTCCAAGTCAGAGGTGAAAGATTTGACTTTTAGGCTGAAACGAGTTTTGAATTTGTACTGTATTTTTAGTTGTGTTGAGTTACAATGGTAGAAGGGAGTGGACACATTTGCCTGGAGTGTTTTTGTTCATTGGCCAGTTAAAACATTGGCTGGTCTCCGCTGCTTTTCTTCTGTGCATTCCGACTGTAATAAAAGAGTAGTGTTAAACAGCAATAGAAACTATTGAGAAAATCTGTTCTATATTACTAGGGAAAAGATACTGCATCAATATTTTATTGAGAATATTTAGCTCCCGATGGCAGGCAAACAGTTATTGACAACTCATTTATGTATAGTTAAAATGTAGTCACTTCCAAAATGGACTGTTTTCCAAAACAAATACCAGAGATTTCAGGGGATATTGCAAATATACAGCATGCTTGACTCTTGATCTCTAAAATGACTAGTCCTTGCGAGTATAATCTCATTGAAATAGTACTTTGCCTTTTGCTTAGAAGCTCACACTCAGTTATAAAGCATGGTCACTATTTTAATTAAATCATAAAATTAAACAGTTGATAGAATAATATTTTAACCAAGGTGATGAATGGTTCAGATTATCACCTGATTCTTGCAGTATGGTAATGGATCAGATCTATTAACTTGTTACGCAAGATTTGTTTAAAGAGACTATTACACAGTCATTTAATCAATTTGTTATACTGAAGGTCTTGACTTTCTAGACACTTGCAGTGTGCCTGTTCAGTGGCTGTCAGTGCCTGCCTTAATAAAGTTAACACATGCAGTGTTTTATTCACAACGTTTAGATTTCTCACACAGTACAATCCTTCATCTGATTAGGTTTTATTCTTTGCCCTTCTATCAAAATTGGTAACTTCTGACACAGTTGTGGAGGGGGAGTATTTTTCTCCTTTATAGCATCATAAATTTAATATGGATCATTAGCTCCTGATACACATGCATGTCCTGACAAACGTAGTCAATGAATAATGCACATAATGTGCTTGTGCTCAAAAGCATCACATCATAGAGAAAGCACTGAACAAATATCATCTTTAACATTGATCTCCTGTGTATGAAAAACATCCAATATTAATTGTTGTAGTATTCAGCATATTAATTAAAAGCAAAGAGACTTGTTTGCAATACAAACAAATACAGTCTCTTTTTAAACCTTCTAAACTGATCACTAGCAACTTCAAGACTTGACTGACTTTGTTTTCTAAGTCTCAATGCAGATGAATGCACTTTAATTTGAGCTGGAAATTATATTTGGCAATTTATATTTTGCAAAGGTGAAAACTAACATTCAATATGTATCTTATTATCAACATCTAGCAAAGTAATAGTCAAACACAGCTAATTGCAATACTTTTAACATAGGATTATAACATAAAGTGGCTTCACACAAATATAGTGTTTAATATCACACCTACCTCTTGGATAAGGTGTTACAGTAAATCAGGCCAAAGAAAGCAAAGGTGAACATTGGATTTCTCTACAATGGGGTGGTTAGTCTTATCCCACAAATAGATGACATTCTCAAAGTTTTCCCCATCAGCCTTCCTGCCATGTGGAACCTTGTCAAAGGCTTTACTAGAGCTCATATACCACCCTGCCCTCATGAATTCTGTTGGTTACCTTCAAAATACAATCAAAGTTCATGAGGTGTGACTTCCCATGTACACTGTTCAAAGTTCAAAGTAAATTTATTATCAAAGTACATATATGTCACCATATACAACCTCGAGATTCATTTTCTTGTGGGCATACTCAATAAATCCATAATAGAACAGTAACCACAATAGAATCAGTGAAAGTCAGCACTGACTTGGGCGCTCAAACAGTGTGCAAAAGACAGCAAAGTGAGCAAGTACAAAAATAAATAATAATAATAATCATAAATAATAAGCAACAAATATTGAGAACATGAGATGAAGAGCCCTTGAAAATGAGTTCACAGGTTGTGGGAACATTTCAATGATGGGGCAAGTGAAGTTATCCCCTTTGGTTCAAGAGCCTGTTGGTTGAGGGGTATTAACTGACTATTTCTAGTCAGTCCCTTCCATTTAAGAAGAATTAGCTTTATTTGTCATATCTACATCAAAACATCGAAACATACGGTGAAGTGCGTCGTTTGCATCAAATCAGATCAGTGAAGGTTGTGCAGGTGTCACCACACTTCTGTCCCCAACATAGCATGCCCACAACTCACTAACCCTAACCATACATCTTTGGAATTTGGATGGAAATCGGAGCCCCCAGAAGAAACCCATGCAATCACAGGAGAACATAGCAACTCCTTGCAGGCAACAGCGGGAATTGAACCCTGATTGATTTTTTTCTGGCTGTTCTGTAAAACACAATCAGCTATCCTCCAATCTTCTAGTAATTCACCTGTGGTTAAAGAACATACAAAAATATCTGCTGTCTCTTCCCTAGCTTCCCATAACATCCTGGGAACTTGTCCAATCTTTATGTGCTTCAAGACCTCCAATGCTTCTTTTTTCATAATGTCAATATGCTCCAGAATATCACTATTCCCATCTCTGATCTTACTAGCTTCTATGTCCTTCTCTACAGTAAATACAGGCAGAAGTATTCATTCAAGATCTTGGACATTGGCTGTATCTTTACACATATACTACCAGACTTTTAATCTTAATATAGTTAGATAATCTAACAGATTCTCATTTATTTCATTTTTATGCAAATAAATCTTGACCCTCTGATTCCAGGTGACTATTAAGGAGGGGGCTATAATATAATCCCATCAAAGTGATCACCCCTTTCTTATTTCTCTGGCAGTTCCACACAGATCTCTGCAGGATGTTATTCCTATGTGTATTTAATTACAACACATTTATTTTTTTTAATTTTCTTTTTGCAAATTTTAAATGCTGATGTCTAAAAAGCTTTTCTTTTTAAACTCCATAACTTTACATCCTGTGCTTCAAAAATATTCTCTTTTCAACAGAGTGGTGAGTGTCTGGAATGCACTACAAGGGGAAGTAGTGGAGGCAAATACGATAGAGGTCTTTAAGAGGCTCTTAGATAGGAGCGGTCATGTTGTTTGGATGAAAGACGAATATCTGTGGAAACAAATCTTCTACTCCCAGCTTAAAGAAGGCAAACGTAAAAGAGGTGGACAACAGAAGAGATTCAAAGGCGTCTTAAAAACCAACATGAAGAAATGTAACATTGACATCAACAAATGGGAAATCAATGCCAAGGACAGGGAACTCTGGCAAGCCATCATCTAAGAAGGAACTGTCGAAGCTAACAGATGTGCAGAATTAGAAGAAAAGAGAAGAAAATGGAAAGAGAGGCAGCAACAACCAAAGCCCGATCTGCCATCTGGAACTACCTGTCCTGAATGCGGAAGAACTTCAAAGCCAAGGTTGGACTCATAAGCCACTTGAGAGCCCATAGAGAAGACCTCGAGGGATAGCCACAACGACGAGATAGGCACATGAATCATGGGATGGGTCCTTGTGCAGGCAGAAGAGATTAGTTTTGTTAGTCATTTAATTATTTTTAATTAGTTTGGCATGGGCAAAGGACCTGTTCCTGTGTTGTACTGTTCTATATTCTGTATTCATTAACATCATTATGCAGTATAATATGTAATATATAATATTTTACACAGTGACTGACAGCGCCCTTGGGTGTGTTATAGAACCTAGTACATAGTTTTCTGAAAGTGGCAACATGGTAAACAAGGTCATGAAGAAGACATAAGGCACCTTCATTGCTTAGGGTTTTGAGTACAAAAGTTGGGATATTGTGGCACAGATGTACTGTACAAGATGTCGGATGAGATGGTACCTGGAATACTGTGTGCAGATCAGCTCACTAGAGGGGATGTAGAACAGGTTCTCAAGGAAATTGCCGGGATTAGAGAGCAATATTGACTGATATGGTCCCTCCATTTCAAAACTATTGTCATGGCCCCCCTTCTCAGAAAGCTCATCATTAGTTGCCTTTAATTTTCTAATATATTGACTTGCTTTAAAAATATTCTCAAGCTTGCATCATCTCATTACTAATTTGCTGTTTGGATTTCTCCAATGAAATCTTACTACAGAATGGAAACAATAATCAATTAAGCCACAAATTCTATTATTGTGATTATGGTGCATCCTGCTTGTATAGTGTCCCTACTATAGTTGGGACTGTCCTCAACTGGGTCCACGCTACATTGTTGCATCTGGCCTCACTCTTGCACTATCCCATTTACAATCACTGAGATCTTCTCTTCTAAAAATGTCTGTTGGTGACATTGTCTTTGGCCAAGGGATTCCTGCAATCACACTTAGTGGTGTGTATGCACACAGTGGCTGCTCAGGGACTAACCAAAGGTGCTTTTTTCTTTGTTAATGTGTTTTTATACACAGTAAGACTATTCTTGACTCCAATAACTATGTGTACAGCAGGTCTACCACATCAGCGAGTTGCTCATTGCTAAGAGTAGCCGGCTGGGGAGCTGCGAGAGCCGCCGGTGGCTCAGAGAAGGCAAGTCAGGCCATTCGGCTGAGGGATTCAAGTCGGGTCACTGTGCTGAAGGTTTTGAGTTGGGCCATTGAGCCAAGGGATTTGCCAGATTGGCTTTGGAAGAGCTGACTTGGGTGCAGACCACGCTGCTGCCTGCCATGCAGAGGCACCAGAGCTGGTGTGAAGATAGCGTGTGGTGAAACGCGACTGCAAGACCCTGTTGGAATTTGAACACAGCAGGCCTGCTTCCCTTGTTTGGTGGGAAGAGACAGGCGGCGAGGCAGCAATGTCTCCTCTGTTGCAGCAAGGACTAAGTCTCAAGCCGTGGGCTTGCGTTGTAGTGTGGCATCCGGGCTAGGCTGGGGGAGACCACTCCTGTTGGTGCTGCCCTCCAGTGTTGGATCAGTGAAATTACAGGCCGGACTGCCAGGAACTATCAATTTGTGGGACTTGTTGCTTAGGGTCTTGGACTAAAAATGTGTTTTCTTACATGACTATGTTCTTTTTTTACCCTTTCTCCCTATTTTGAATGTGTGTGTATGTTTTTGCACCTTGGCCCCAGAGAAATGCTGTCTCATTCAGCTATATCCATGCATGGTTTAAATGACCATTAAACTTGACTTGACTTGATATACTTTTTTGCCTCAGGAATCTCTATGTTGCACTGAATCAGCTGCAATTTTGCCAGGTAAGCATTGTAAAGGTGGTCTTCAATTAAAAAATCAAGAAAATGTTAAGTCAAGTTGCGGGGTTACTCAATTCATTTCATTTCAACACTCAAATTTCAAACTTTCCCCAATGTTTTGATTAGTAAACATAACATGTGAACCAAATTTTGCATCTTTTTAACCTTTTACAGCAAAACAATAATCGGTAATTTCAGTATTCAGGAATCCTGATGGTTCATCATCTAATTCATTGGGTGCTGTTTCTTGTACTCCCTTTAACACATCAGAGCCCCAGTTTCTGTTCTGCACTTAACACATCACTGCCTTGGTCTTTAAGCTACCCTGAGGTTGACTTGGCTGTGTTCCCCACAATCCCTTGAAACTTCCCTAATTTTTTCCTGTACACATTTTACCCTTGTCTCCCGTTCCTCCTTAATACTTACCGATTTAATTAAACTGGTTATTTTACAATGTAGAATCCAAATAAAAATGAACCAAACACGAGGAATTCTGCAGATGCTGGAAATTCAGGCAACACACATCAAAGTTGCTGGTGAACACAGCAGGCCAAGCAGTGGTCTCGGCCCAAAACGTCGACTGTACCTCTTCCTAGAGATGCTGCCTGGCCTGCTTCGTTCACCAGCAACTTTGATGTGTGTTGCTTAAAAATGAACCAAAAGCACATTGGTACCAGAAATAACATCCAATTGGAGTTTGCTATTCTGGCACCACTGAAACCTCAAGCATGACATATCAATAAATCACTTAACTCTCCCATTATGTTTTATTCTTCATGATAGTCATGACACCTGCTTCAAATATGTTTCAGAGCACTGCAAAATGCAGATTAAAAAGGAGCAAACCTAAACCACCATGCAGTCTTTGTTGTCTAGCAGAGAAATTACAATCAGAATGCAAACAGGACCAGTTTAAGTCTACCTTCATCCATTGCTCATTGAGCTAATGAGGTTAAAATCTACTCAGTTTTATCAGAGATCCCTAACTCTGAACAGAATTGCGTATTATATCCTTTTCCCTAATTTTTTTGTTGGATATTTCGGCTGGAGAGCTTGGCTTGCCAATGTTTCTTACCCTGGATTTGTTCGATATAAGGAGCCACTGAAGAAATCTGGACTTCATCCACAAAGATCATAAATGGTTAAAAGAGCAATTTAGATTAAGGTTGTTGATGTGTGGCTAGGAGAGAAAGCAAGGTATGGAGAAAGCAAAATGTGGAGGAACCTATTGTTCTATTTAACAAAGGTACTGGTAATGATTCTAAAATTTTTAAATAGGACTGAAAAGCAAACTGAGATGGATCAATGCCTTCGCTGCATTAGAACAATGTAATATTAAATAGCAAAATTTGTAACACATATAAACATCACATGATTTGCCTTGTGGTCAGTTATTGTATGTTGTGACTTTGAATAAGCCACATGGAGACTGGAGCTGTAGATGCAAAAAATCGTTACTCATCACCACAGATTGATACACAAGAGAAATCTGGTGGAAGCATCTCTCAGAACAACCACTCTGAGTTTGAGATTTTTTTCCAAGTTTTTTTAAAATAAAGATCATAAATTGTTAAAGAAACAATTTGGATTGAAGTTGCTGATGTGCAGCAAGGAGAAAAAACAAGATATGAATAACAAAGTCCTCAAGATGTAAGGGAAACAATTTGTTAACAAAGGTTCTGACAATGATATTAAGCTTCTTGAATAGAATTGAAATTTAAACTGAGATGATTTATTATTCCAATTCTGCCACAAAATCAAAACCAAAGCAGCAGATGCAGGAAATCTAAAATAAAAAAAACAGTAAATATTGCGGATAAATGGGGTCTTTTAAGAGACTCTTAGCTAGGTAAGAGAAATAGAGAGCCATGCAGTAGGAAAATTTTAGGCAGTTTCTAGAGTGGCTGGTGCAACATTTTGGGCCGAAGGGCCTGAATGTGCTGTTGATGTCTTTTTATCTATAAGAAATATGCAGCAGATCAATCTGCATTGGTGGGAACGGAACAGAATTTAAGTTTCAGGTGCAAGGCCCTTTGTCAGAACTGCTCTGGTGAATAGTCTTTGATTCAAAATTTTAGCTCTGTTTCTCTTCCAACAATGAATTTTTACACTCTTGAAACAAAGATAACAGAGCATCAGGATAGAAGGATGTTCCTTTAGAACAGAGATGAGAAGGAATTTCTTTAGCCAGAGGGTGGTGAATCTGTGAAATTCATTGTCACAGATGACTGCGGAGGCCAAGTCACTGGGTATATTTAAATCAAAGGTTGATAGGTTCTTAATTAGTAAGGGAGTCTAAGGTTACAGGGAGAAGGCAGAGAATGGTGTTGAGAGGAATAATAAATCAGCTATGATGGAATAGCAGAGTTGCTGAGGCCAAATGGCCCAATTCTGCTCCAATGTCTTATGGTCTTATAGTAGGCAATTTAATACAATTTCCATAATTACAATTGCATCATTTACTTCAATATTTTAGGCTGTAGATAAATGGTTCTGTAAAGTTAAATATTTACAATGGGAGCAACCTTGACTGACAAGACCACGGCAAACAGCTTTGTTGGAATTCAGACACCCAAAGCATCCTTGCTTTGCTACCGTATTGAGGGACGGCTGTCTGGATACACAAACACACCACATATTGATTGACAGTACACAGATGTTTATCATTCTTTGTTAACTGGCAAGATTTCCAGTCAGAGCCCTTCCTAGATCTAATCCAGGGAGTTTCATTGCAGTCTGATTAACATAGACATTCATCTATTGTTTCCTCTGTTCGATTTACCATGGTACAAAACCAAGCTGTCCCACTCCTAATGTCTGACTTCAGTGTCCTTAAAGCAGCAATAGGTGTTGCATCCTTGAAGAAAGAATCTTCAAACAAATGTCAATATGAAAAGCTGGCATATCATTTTCCAAAGCCTATCACTCAATACCATCACCAACCTTATCAGCTCTGGGGATCTCCCATCCACTGCCACCAACCTTATAGTTCCCACACCCCGCACTTCTCATTTCTACCTCCTACCCAAGATCCACAAACCTGCCTGTCCAGGTAGACCCATTGTTTCAGCTTGCTCCTGCCCCACCGAACTCATTTCTGCATATCTCGACACTGTTTTATCCCCCTTGTTCAATTCCTTCCTATGTTTGTGACACTTCTCACGCTCTGAATTTTTTCAATGATTTTAAGTTCCTTGGCCCCCACCGCTTTATTTTCACCATGAATGTCCAGTTCCTATATACCTCCATCCCCCAACAGGAAGGTCTCAAAGCTCTCTGCTTCTTTTTGGATTCCAGACCTAATCAGTTCCCCTCTACCACCACTCTCCTCCGTCTAGCGGAATTAGTCCTTACTCTTAATAATTTCTCCTTTGGCTCCTCCCACTTCCTCCAAACTAAAGGTGTAGCCATGGGCACCTGTATGGGCCCTAGCTATGCCTGCCTTTTTGTTGGCTTTGTGGAACAATCCATGTTCCAAGCCTATTCTGGTATCTGTCCCCCACTTTTCCTTCGCTACATCGACGACTGCATTGGCGCTGCTTCCTGCATGCATGCTGAGCTCGTTGACTTCATTAACTTTACCTCCAACTTTCTCCCTGCCCTCAAATTTACCCGGTCCATTTCCAACACCTCCCTCCCCTTTCTTGATCTTTCTGTCTCTATCTCTGGAGACAGCTTATCTACTGATGTCTACTATAAGCCTACGGACTCTCACAGCTATCTGGACTATTCCTCTTCTCACCCTGTCTCTTGCAAAAATGCCATCCCCTTCTCGCAATTCCTCTGTCTCCGCCGCATCTGCTCTCAGGATGAGGCTTTTCATTCCAGGATGAAGGAGATGTCTTCCTTTCTTAAAGAAAGGGGCTTCCCTTCCTCCACTATCAACTCTGCTCTCAAACGCATCTCTCCCATTTCACACACATCTGCTCTCACCCCATCTTCCCACCAACCCACTAGGGATAGGGTTCCCCTTGTCCTCACCTACCACCCCACCAACCTCCAGGTCCAACATATAATTCTCTGTAACTTCCGCCACCTCCAACGGGATCCCACCACCAAGCACATCTTTCCCTCCTCCCCCTTTTTGTTTTCCACAGGGATCACTCCCTACGCAACTCCCTTGTCCATTCGTCCCCCCCATCCCTTCCCACTGATCTCCCGCCTCGCACTTATCCTTGAAAGCGGAACAAGTGCTACACATGCCCTTACTCTTCCTCCCTCACCACCATTCAGGGCCCCAGACAGTTCTTCCAGGTGAGGCGACATTTCACCTGTGAGTTGGCTGGTGTGACATACTGCGTCCGGTGCTCCCGGTGCAGCCTTCTATATATTGGCGAGACCCGACACAGACTGGGAGATGGTTTTGCTGAACACCTACGCTCTGTCTGCCAGAGAAAGCAGGATCTCCCAGTGGCCACACATTTTAATTCCACGTCCCATTCCCATTCTGATATGTCCATCCATGGCCTCCCCTACTGTCAAGATGAAGCCACACTCAGGTTGGAGGAACAACACCTTATATTCCGTCTGGGTAGCCTCCAACCTGATGGCATGAACATTGACTTCTCTAACTTCCGTTAATGCCCCTCCTGTCCTTCTCACCGCATCCCTTATTTACTTATTTATCTATCTATCTATCTATCTACCTGTTTATTTATTTATTTAATTTCCCCTTTCTTTCTCTCTCTTTTTTCTCCCTCTGTCCCTCTCACTATAACTCCTTGCCTACTCTCCGTCTTCCTCTGGCGCTCCCCTCCCTCTTTCTTTCTCCCTAGGCCTCCCGTCCCATGATCCTCTCCGTTCTCCAGCCTCGTATCCCTTTTGGCAATCACCTGTCCAGCTCTTGGCTCCATCCCTCCCCCTCCTGTCTTCTCCTGTCATTTCGGATCTCCCCCTCCCCTTCCCACTTTCAAATCTCTTACTATCTCTCCTTTCACTTAGTTCTGACGAAGAGTCTCGGCCCAAAACATCGACTGTACCTCTTCCTAGAGATGCTGCCTGGCCTGCTGCATTCACCAGCATTTTGTGTGTGTCCCTCAAGTAGCTGGTACCTTGTAATCTTTGCAAACAATGGTGTCTGATTACTACTCATACTTTACATGT
The DNA here is from genome assembly GCF_030028105.1 of Mobula birostris. Lineage (NCBI taxonomy): Eukaryota > Metazoa > Chordata > Chondrichthyes > Myliobatiformes > Myliobatidae > Mobula > Mobula birostris. The sequence goes on from NC_092373.1 coordinate 159,030,892, forward strand.
GAACAGGTTTTTTTTGAAGACTGGTTCTTGTTTACATTACTGTCTGCTCCATCTTATGTTTTATACTTTCTGACGATGGATGTTGCCCCCGAATGCTGTGTAGTGCGACAGCCACACTTCCCCAGAGAAAAAGAGTCAGCTCATTGACTTTTTGGTGGCTCTAACTGCAGCCAGTTGTTTGGCAGCATATCAGACATAACTTGGATGTGGAGAGGTTCCAGTGGCTCCGAGAGCTATTTCTCCATCCACATTGCTTCCTATCTGTCCTTTGTGCTCAGCTGGTTTATTGAGAGCTGTAAAATGGCTTCTGAAGGAGAGCACATACTGTACCTCTTTGGCAGAAGAAGCTCTTACATTAGAAATGTCTGCGATGTTTTCAATGATGCTGAAACAAAATCCTGAGAAAATCCTAAGGGTTAAGATGGTCTAAGTGCAGCCCCTTGTAACAGTCTAGGAGCCCCGTCACTGAACAGTTCCCACAACCTGTGGACTTAATTTCAGGGGCTTTTCATCCCATGTTCTTGGTATATCTGTTCAAATGTTCCATTTAATATCTAGAGAATGTGTACAGCAAACAATCTGAAATCCTTACCCTTCACAGACATCCATGAAACTGAAGAAAAACCCAGAAGAATGAATGACATTAGAACCCCAAAGCCCCCTCCCCCCTCCCCATGCACAAGCAGCATCCAAAGCATCAAACCTCCTCCTCTCCCTCCCCCTCCTCCTCCCCCCCACTTGCTCCAGCAGAAGCATCAACCCCACCACCCACCACCCACCAAACAAGCAATAGCAAAGCCCTGGAGACCATGATCTACAGCCCATCAAAAACTACTGCTCATCCTAGCACTCCGACATCTCAGACGGGCTCCCCCTTTCACTGGCGAGGGAGAGAGAAAGACTGTTCCTGCCACAGTGAGGAGGGAGGCCAACAGCTCGCTGTTTCGATGTCACAATCCACCACGTCGCTTACCTGAGTCAGCAGACCGGCAGACTTTCATTCACCATCAAACGGGAGAGAGATCGCTTGAGTGCAGAGGCCTTCCACAGCTGAGTACGCCACCCACTGTCTCGATATTTCAATCTCCCACAATGCTTCAGTCGGCAACGTTGGCAAGGATCGTCCACTGGGCCGCACTCCAAAGGCACACAGCTTTCAGGTGCACCTGGAGATACCAAAACGCTGGGCCACTCGGCGAATTCCGAGAGCAAGAACCCGTGAAGATCCGCAGCCCAAGCTGCAGCTGTAGATCACAGACCTGGCAGGAACTCAGCCACCCTGAAAAGCAAAGAGACATGAGAAGAGAAGAAATTAAACTGTTTCGTGGATGAACTAGAAGAAGTCACCCAATTCTGCAAAGACCTCTGTCTCCATCTTTATCTCCTCCCATTTGTTTGTTTATTTATTATTATTATTACTATTATTATTTTTTTCTTCTTTTTGTATTTGTAAAATCTGTCCACCTTGCCAGAGCAGTCTTTCATTGATTCTACAATGGCTATTGCATTTATTGGGTATGCCCGCAAGAAAATGAATCTCAGGGCTGAATATGGTGATATATATTTTGATAGTAGATATATATTTATCTACTTTGATAATAAATTTAGTGCAAACTGTGAACTTTGGAATTCAACCATCAGCCTTGTGAGTTAAACAATATCAATTCATTAAATAAAGACTAATCAACATTTAGCACATGGTGGTTATGTGATTAACTACAGGCGAATAAATTTCTGACCAATGCATTTATTTTTACTTTAGAATGCAATAATGGATTAATTCCAATGTCTGCTACACATCAACAACTTTAGTCTAAATCGTTTCTTTAACCCATCAGCATTTCCATTAGAATGCATGGAGAATTAATTGTCTTCTGTGTAAATATTACCTTTAAATGAATGTTCTCATTAACCCAGCATCCATTAATTGTCACAGACCTTACTGTAAAACCCAAGCTATTAGCAGCTTTCCGTTCACATCACAATGCTTTGCTGAGGAGATAGAGGGAGCCGGATGGCTGAGTTTATTCCATTTGCAGTGAGATTATGCTCTGCATTCTGCCCTTTCTCTAGAACTCTGTTCATACTTGCTTTGAATAACATTTCTCCCAAGGTTTTCTCTTATCCATTAGTAGAATTGTCAAAATAATGTCCTTTGTGTTTGGCATTTGCTTATTTGTTACTCATCTCTCTCCTTCTGGTACCACCACAAGCTGTAATTTTGATCTCAATTAGAACACATCTCACTTCCTACCCTCCCCATAAATCATTTCTCCAAAGTGAAATTAACAGCAACTGGAGCACATTAATAATCGGTGGCACACATTGGAAAATGCATTAGCTTGAACCTCCCATTGCTCTGACTGTTAAATAGATCATTTTGTTTATGAAGTATATACACTTCATGGCAGGGATCTCGCATTTCTCTGTGCTCAATGATGGGTAAAATGATCACAGCCAATTGTCAACCAATACTCCCTTAAAAACTCTCCTGTTTGTTTTGCTGTGCAAGGTATCCTGAGCTCTGTCCACTTTGATTGCTTTGGTTTGAAATAGATCCTAACAAAGGTAGCAGATTTGCTGTTCTATTGAAAAAAAATGTTTATTTTTCTTTTCAGTACCTTTAAAGGGAGTTTTGAAACCTCACAAAGAATGAAAAAATTAATGCATATTATTGCCAAAACAATAAACGTTGGAAATCCACATGGTGGGCATCAGAATCTATTAATGAGGAATGATACCTCACGATGACGCCTCTTCTTCCTTGGACTTCACTGCACTGACACAAGATACCAGGCTCAATAAGTGTATGTCAGCGGTTATGAACCACGTCAAGACTTCATCCAGTATATGAAAATGTCCTTCTATTCATTCCCTTTGTTTATCTATCTCATTTCCTTTGAAACATGTCTTTTTTTTTGTCTTGACTACTTCCATAAGTAATAACCTCCACAAACTCACCACACACTGGATATAAAAGGGGTTCTCTTGAATTCCTTATTGCATGCATTCATAATCATCATATATCTGTGGCCTGAGTTTCAAAGTATATCGCAACAGTATTTTGCGAATAGAATGGCACGAACACTTTAAAAAGGAAAAAATTTATTTCAAAAGATAAACAGCACTAAACTCAGAAAAAAATAGTGCTCTCTGTGTGATGTATTGCATGCAAAACTGAGTGTGCATCCCTTCAAGGTTTGTAGCTTATGACCAACTATCTCACTGCAATGAAGTTAAGGACAGATTTCCAGTATGTGTGTCTCTCTCTCTTTCTCCCTGTCTCTCTCTCTCTCTCTCTCTTCACCCCCTCCTCTCTGCCTCTATCTCTCCCTCCATTTCTGTCTCTATCTCTCCCTCCAACTCTGTCTCTCTCCCTCCCTCACTCTCTCTTTCTTTCTCTGTCGATAAATAAATAAATAAATTATATCAAAGTTCTTTCATTTTGCACAGAATGTTGTTAATTTCACTTGACTATTTATTATCAAGTAACTTACAAAGTAGTGCTAAATCTGGTGTCAGAAGTATTAGTTATTGGAACTATAAAATTTAATTTGAAAGAAAATCAAATAACTGTCGATGCTGGAAATCTGAAATAGAGACATAAAATGCTGGATAAACTTCATAGATGCAACAATATTTACAGAGGAAGAAACAAAGGGTTCATACTTCAGGATGAAAACTGATGAAATACCTTCACCTAAAATATTAACTGTGTTTCTCTTTTCACAAATTTCAATCAGTAGATGAAAATTAAGAAGACACATGGATGTGTGCTGAACAACTTGTGTAAGACCCTACTCATAGAATGAATAAGAAGTACTGGGCTGCTGGATTTCAAGGCAAGTTAGCTGTGAAAAGTGTGCAGACAATGCAAGAAGACCTTACATTATAAATTGAGCTGATTATAAACCAGAACAGACAGAAATAAGGATGCCATTGACCAGAAAGGATTGTAACATAACAGAAAGCCTAAATACGGGATTATGGAGAGCACCAACTATGTTATTAGTTGTTCTCCTACAGATACTTTTGCAATGAAACTACAACTGTTAATGGTTAACTGCAGTTTTGCAGATTCGCAGAATTTACTTATCAGGGGTGGATTGTTTGTAAAATCTTGATTTAGGGAATTGTTACTGCCATGAAGAATCAATCACCTTGACAAGCTGAAAGATTCAGCCATCCAAATTCTTCATTGAATCCTGAACTTCTGGGTTCTGCAATATGTGAATGTAAGAAAAGGAAAATATGACACAGAAGCAGGTAATCTATCCAAACTGCTCCATGTTGGTGTGTTGTTCCACTCACATGCCCTTTCTCATCTCAATCTCAATCTCACTATTCCCTCTATTTCATATGCTTTTCTAATCTCCTTTTAAATGTACTGTATGCATACTATCCTCTCCAATCACTCCCCATGTGGTTGTGACTTCCACATTCTTATCCCTCCTTGGGTGAACAAATTCCTGTTAAATTCCCTGCTATATTTCTTGACGGCTCTCTTATGGTGACGGACGCCATCAGGCGTGGCTTTTCCCTACAATGGAAACATTTTCTCTGTATCTTTTCTCCATAACTTTAAGGACCTCTATCAATAGCTCTTCCATCCAGTCATCTTTTTTTCAAGAGCAAAGTGACCCAGTGTTCACATTTATTCCTGAAATGTACACCCTTACCTTTCTGGTGCCATCCTTATATTTTTTTCTCTGCACCCTCTGCAGTGTTTTACTGCCTTCTTATTATATGCTGCCTCAAGCCACACAAGGTTTGGGACCTAATGCAGTTTCAACAGCTAGACATTTACATTTCCAGCTGGAACTTCAATAGCTACAAGGCCAGCTAAAATGAGTTTCACAGTTAGATAAGCAGCTGTGTAGTTTTCACTACACAGATAGGAAGCAGACATTTTATAGTTTTGCACAGCCTGATGTGTTCTTTACAGTAAACAGGCAAAAAAAAAATCTCTTAACAACTCAGAACTGATTTTTCTTTCTATGCTTTAGGCACAAGAATGGCACTTAAGACAGAGTTAGATAGGAGACAAATTCTTGTAGATGAACAAGTTGTTCACAAAGGTGAACGTGGGAGTTTATTGAATTAGGTATCGCAACTCTCTAGTCAATATGTATGAAAGTTTGGTTAAACTCTCTAATGGGTACATAGGGAAAAGGGTGCAGTGTATATTTTAAAGAAACAATTTAACTAACATAATATTAAGAAAGATTTGTCTCACTTAAGTGGGAACTGTTCATTACTTATCTTTATATATTCTATGTTTCAATGGTTTTGTCCAGACATGTAATTTACAATTATAGTTTTTGTATCTCATTCACCATGAATAAAATTGATCTATGTCATTAAATAAAGTTTGCAAATTTTTGATCCCAAGAAAACAAAGTGTAAGAACTTAAATAATTTGTAGAGTTTTAAATTGCTATTGCACCTATCACAGGGTCAAAGGTGATAAAACTCAATGAAGAATCTTAAAACTGTCATCTTTAAAATAATTGATTGTTTTGCATAATGAAGATTGCTGTACTGAGTTTTGTTGCATGTTCTTTAATGTCAGAATTGCATTACTGATTTAACATAATCTTTGTCTTAAAATAATACTGGTAACAAAATATCCAATTGTATCAGCAGGTCTTCTGCAGAGTTGCAATATCTAATTGCATGAATTACCAGGAGTTTGTAAAATAATATTTTCAAAGTGAGAATTGAGGTCAGATGTTTCCTGTGGGTTAGCTTTGAGTAAGCCTGCATGGTTGTCTACAAATTGCCACAGGACTCATGATCTGGAAGTACGTTCAAATCCCACTGTGATAAAGAATTGAATGAAGTCAATGCACACAACTACTGGAGGAACTAAGCAGACCATGCAGCATCTATGGAAAAGAGGAAAAAAATTGATGTTTCGGGCCAAGGCCCTTTATCAGGACTGCTGAATTAAGTGAAATGTAGTTTAAAAAAATTCTAACCTTCCTGAGGGAAAGAAAGTTCAGTCAACACATAAATCCAAGCCCATTGTGATGGAGTCTTATGTTAAAGCCAGCCACTCAGATCAAGGACATGACCTATGCCATTAAGTACTGAGAGCATCCTGATAAAGGGGCTTGGCCCAAAACCTCGACTGTTTACTCTTTTCCGTAGATGCTGCCTGGCCTGCTGCATGTTCCTCCAGCATTTTATGTGTGTTACATTCATTATTAAATACTGGTGCTTTCAAGGATAACCATATTCTGGTATCTGAATTAATATGTGGATACATGTCTGACGCCAGGCAGAAAACAAAACCAATGGAATTATCGAACTGACTGTTCAATCATACTGGGGGAACATATTGATAATTACTCTTTGCAACCAGTGCTAGTGGAGGGCCCTGACTGAGCAGTCAATTGTGCTGAGTCACATTTTAATATGAAGGGTGGAAGGGTGGCTCCAATTCCCAACCATAGCAGAGGACAGGGAAGTTCTACTGCTCAACAATGTTGGTGGAGCACACTGATTCCCAGCTGTCTCCCTATAGCTCAATGTCTGACTCCTCATTGATATTGGTAGAATGTATTGGTTGACTGTCCAATATTGTTAGTTTGAGGCCTTGTATATGCAAACCTACCTCTCATTTTCTGGACCTCCAGCTTCATCTGTATGGAATATGCACATTGCATAGTCACCTTTGAGCAGCTGAGAACCTCAAATTGGAATGGAATTATTGGTTAACTCAGACTGTCTTTCTGGTCACTAGCAATGTGCTTTCAGGAGATGGTGACTATCCTATCTGTGACATTGGGCCAAGAGGTCACATCCCATATACGTGAGGAGCAACGAATTCCTATTTCTCTTGGCAGGTGGCTTTGCAATTTCTCTCATGGTATCTGAGTTGCAAAGACAATTGTCTCTGGCTTTGTTCAATTACAGCCGCATGACATCGGCTACACTCATTCATTTCTACAGATGTACTGTGGGGAGCATTCTAATTGGCTGCATTCCTGTCTGGTATTGTGCGGGGGGGGGGGTGGGCTACTGCACAGGATCGAAATAAGCTGCAGAGGGTTGTACTCTTAGTCAGCTCCATCATGGGGACTAGCCTCCGTAATATGCAGGACATATTCAAGCAGCAATGCCTCAAAAGCCATCCATCATTAAGGACTCACATCGCCCAAATCATGCCTTGTTCTCAATGTTACCATCAGGAAGGAGGTTCAGAAGCCTAGAAGCACACTCAATGATTCCGGAACAGTTTCTTCCTCTCTTCCATCAATTTCTGAATGGACGTTGAACACATGAACACCACCTGACTACTTTTTTATTTCTATTTTTGCACTACAGTACTTGTTTAATTTAACTATTTTATATATATACTTACTGTACTTTACAGTTTTTTTCAAGTATTACGTGTTGCATTATACTGCAGTTACATCGACAACAAATTTAATGACATATGACAGTGATATTAAACCTGATTTTCTGATTCTAGTATATTCATGGGTAAGGAAGGAAAAAGGAATTAAAGTAGAAAAAATAGTTGAATAATATAAAAAGGGAAAGAAATAGCAGAAAGAGAAAAAAAAGTAAGATAAGAGAATTTAAGAGCACAAGAAGATAAAGTAGGTGTAAGCCACCAGATGTTTCAATCCTGCCCCACCATTCAATATGATCAATGCTGGCCTCAACTTCTCTTCTGCGCTAATTCACCATAGACCTCAATTCCTTGATCTGTTAAATATTTATCTGTCTCCACCTTCAATATATTTCATTATCTGGCCTCCACCACTGACAGGAGCATAGAATTCCAGAGATTCACTGCCATCTGAGAGAAGAAATTTCCACAAAGCTCAGTTCTAAGTGATCAACCTCATATTTTGTACCTATGTCCCCTTGTTCATGATTCTTCCCCTAGTGAATACATTTCAGAGTCGACTCTGTCAAGCCACCTAAGGATTACTCCTCATTCTTCAAACCTCTAAGGAATATAATCCAAACTGTTTAGACTCTCCTAGAGTCATAGAGAGGTACAGCATAGAAACAGGCCCTTCAGCTCATCTTGTCCATGCCAAACCATTAAAACTGCCTACTCCCATTGACCTGCACTGAGATCACAGCTTGCCATATCCCTGCTATCCATGTACCTACCCAAACTTCTCTTAAAAGTTGAAATCGAGCTCATATGCACCACTTGTGCTGGCAGCTCGTTCCACACTCTCCCTTTGATATCTTAAAGCAAATAGTAACCACCTATGACTTCCAGCAATTAAATTCCATGGTATTAATTGTTCCAGAATTCTAGTGTTTAATTTCATATCAGAAGCACAAATTATCCCATAAACAGAGTATGTATGACATGAAATAGGAGCTCCAAGGGTTCCTGGTGGAATTAATACACTGTGCTTCTTGACACTTGCAAGGAGCACTCATAATTTGGTAACGCTAATGTTCAGCTTTTTCTGGCAATTATATCTTGCAGGTTTTCTCTTCCTCAGCACAGGCTGGTGGGTTTTCATTGCATTAACAAAGACAGGCATCACGAACAATTACTTGACCAATGACTATGATTTTACAGTGGCATCTGACACTGTACTGTGTTTGTCTCTGCATGGATTGGTCCATAGCAGGGGTTTGAATGTTACATGGTAAACTGCTGGCCTAATTGAAAAATCCCAGATTGGGGCTGTCTATTTACATTCAGCTGCATGCTATTCTGCCAGTTACCAGTTCTGACTGGTGGAGCTGACTGCTTTATTTCTGATGTCGGGAGGTCAGTTTAAAATAGCGATGACATGGGAGAACACTGCCGTCACCTCCTCTCTCCATACTTTTCCTTCAAGCACACAGGGGCTATGTCAATAAACTTGGTGTTGAGAAACCTGCCATTAGTACACATGTGGCAATGTTACTTCACTGAGGTGACAGATTGTGAAGTAGAGAGAGTAATTCAAACTATTACCTGGGTGAAGGCAAGACACTGGTGATATATGAAGACTACTTAAACCCATTGTATCTTGTACATCAAATCTATGATAGATTAGAGCTCTGACATTAAAATGGAAATGTCTTCAGCTAGCACTGACAGGGCTGGTGTGACCTTTGCCTCGTCAGTACAACGTGGCTGACCGAATTATCAGTTTTATTTTAGAGCGAAGCTCCCCGCGGGGAAAGCAGATGTGTTGACCAAGAATCCCCATTGCATATTTTAACTTTGGCCTTGATTGGAAGCACCGCCTTTTTCTTTGAATTTCAAAACCCAACAAGGCCAGTATTTACTAAGAGATCTGTTGTTATAGATTGGACTTCTGCGAATTACATACTGTCTTGCTCATTTCAAAAACCATTTAAGCCGGGTGAATTTTATGAAGCAATAAATGACAGAGGCACTCTCTCTGGCTTTTTAGCCTTGTACCGTTAGATATCCCACTCTCCTTTTACGCTTATGTGCTTCCCCTTCCTTGCTTAACAAGTTATTTTAATTTTTTTTTACAAAAAATGCAATATGCTGATGGAGTGATGCAGCGCCGAGCTCCATTCACACATGAGAAATCTTTCCCAGGAATTCCCCAAACACAGTCTCACATCTGTCATGAAACAGAGTCCTTGTTCTCATCAAATTGTTTTCAGCAATGACCTGACACCAACATCTATAATTAATTACATAATTTACATTAGACTATTGACTAAACAAATACATAAATCATAGGCTGAGTCAATAGATGCAGACATATTTAATCATGTTCTAAATAATGATTACTGCTCCCATAATGCAATAATTATTTTCAGCAGCTGAATTGAATTAATCTTCTGTCACAGTGCCATGGAGTGATGGAAATGCCTCTGAGTTCAATGGCACCAAATTTCTTAATGCTGAATTGATAATGAAGACATTGCATGGATCACTGCAAAGACAATAAGCGATCGAGAGAAACATGGACATACAAAAGCCAGCAAACAAGGGACAATGGATTTAACTAGTTACATTATCTTTAAGCATCAGGCTTATACAGCAAATTAAAATGTTAATCAATATGGACTGCTCCATACGAATGATGCTTTTGCTTTACCCAGTACACAGATCACTCTCAGGATAGGTTTATCTACCAATTATTGCACTTCTTTTTAATTCTTGTCCTATAAATTGTCCCCTGGTAAGACATGTGGCTTGGACAAGATTCAGCACGTGTCATTAAATGTGTTGTGGTGATTAACATGGTAAATTTCACGTATTTATTGTATTAAAATTACAAGAACTAAAACACAAAATGTTCCAGTTATAGACATGGTTACATTTTAATCTGTACCATATTATACTGAAAGTGGAACAGCTTATTGCATACCCAGGATTTGAACTGCCAGATATCCAGGTAATGAAACATCGCACAGTGTTATTTCCAATAGTGTGAATCTGAGGTCCTGACCACTGCTGTTTTATTTTCTTTAAAATAAGGAATACTTGCAACAGAGCTGTTAATACAATTTTAGTGCGGCAAAGTATCACATGACGTTTCACAAGGAAGCAGTTGTAAGTGAAGGGGAACACTTGGAGACTGGTGTGATGGTATGTGAGATTTTGGTCAACGGGATAGACTGATAAAGATTTAGGGGGTTAAAGAGAGGGGAACAGTAGAGGAAATTATGAAGAAAATGGAGTGAGGGTGGGATGGGGTGTTGCAAAGCCAAGACCATAAAGCCATTAGGCATAGGAGCAGAATTAGGCCATTCAGCCCATTGAGTCTGCTCCACCGTTCCATCACGGCTGATCCTGGATCCCACTCAACCCCATACAACCCCATACTGCCTTCTCGCCATATCCTTTGATGCCCCGACCGATCAAGAAACTATCAGCTTTTTCCTTGAACATATCCACTGTGGCAGAGCATTCCACAGATTCACCACTCTCTACCTAAAAAAATTCCTCCTTACCTCTGTTCTAAAAGGTCACCCCTCAGTTTTAATGCTGTGCCTCTAGTTCTGGATACCCACACCATAGGAAACATCCTCTCCATATCCACCCTATCTAGTCCTTTCAACGTTCGGTAGGTTTCAATGAAATCCCTCTGCATTCTTCTAATTTCCAGTGAGTACAGGCCCAAAGCTGCCAATCTTTCCTCATAAATTAATCCCTTCGTTCCTGGAATCATCCTTCTGAACCTCCTCTCTCTGTTCCTCCTCATCTCTGATCTGAAGCAATATGGGCTGCCTTAATGACTATCACCCGGTAGCACTCATATCGACAGTGATGAAATACTTTGAGAGATTGGTCATGACTAGACTGAACTCCTGCCTCAGCAAGGACCTGGACCCATTGCAATTTGCCATCGCCACAATAGGTCAATGGCAGACACAATCTCACTGGCTCTCCACTCAGCCTTAGACCACCTGGACAACACAGACACCTATGTCAGGATGAAGTTCATCAACTATAGCTCAGCATTTAATACCATCATTCCCACAATCCTGATTGAGAAGTTACAGAACCTGGGCCTCTGTACCTCCCTCTGCAATTGGATACTCGACTTCCTAACTGGAGGACCACAATCTGTGTGGATTGGTGATAACATATCCTCCTCGCTGACGATCAACACTGGTGCACCTCAGTGGTGTGTGCTTAGCCCACTGCTCTACTCTCTATATACATATGACTGTGTGGCTAGGTATAGCTCAAATACCATCTATAAATTTTCTGATGATACAAACATTATTGGTAGAATCTCAGGTGGTGATGAGAGGGCATACAGGAGTGAGACATGCCAATTACGTAGTGGAGTGGTGCCACAACAACAACTCAACAACTCAACGTCAGTAAGACGAAAGAGCTGATTGTGGACTTCAGGAAGGGTAAGACGAAGGAAGACTTACCAATCCTCATAGAGGGATCAGAAGTGGAGAGAGTGAGCAGTATCACATTCCTGGGTGTTAAGATCTCTGAGGATCTAACCTGGTCCCACCACATTGATGTAGTCTTAAAGAAGGCAAGACAACGGCTATACTTTATTAGGAGTTTGAAGAGATTTGGCATGTCAACAAATACAGTCAAAAACTTCTATAGTTGTACCGTGGAGAGCATTCTGACAGGCTGCATCACTGTCTGGTATGGAGGGGCTACTGCACAGGACCGAAAGAAGCTGCAGAAGGTTGTAAATCTAGTCAGCTCCATCTTGGGCACTAGTCTACAAAGTACCCAGGATATCTTTATGGAGCGGTGTCTCAAGAAGGCAGCGTCCATTATTAAAGACCTTCAGCACCCAGGGCATTCCCTTTTCTCACTGTTACCGTCAGGTAGGAGATACAGAAGCCTGGAGGCACACACTCAGCAGTTCAGGAACAGCTTCTTCCCCTCTACCACCAGATTCCTAAATGGACATTGAACCCTTGGACACTACCTCACTTTTTAAGTATACAGTATTTCTGATTTTTGCACGTTTTAAAAATTTATTCTATCTACGTATACTGTCATTGATTTATTTGTTTACTTATTATTATTATTTTTATTTTTTTTCTCTTCTAGATTATGTATTGCATTGAGCTGCTGCTGCTGCTAAGTTAACAAATTTCACCTCACATGCCGGTGATAATAAACCTGGTTCTGATTCTATTCTGAGGCTTCTGGCCTTAGACTCTCCCACTAATGGAAACATTTCCTCCACATCCACTCTGTCTAGACCTTTCAATATCCAGTATGTTTCAATAAAAATCCCACCCCCATTCTTCTAACCCCCAACAAGTACAGACCCATAGCCATCAAATGCTCCTCATACATCAACCATTTCATTTCTGGGATCATTTTGGTGAATCTCCTCCAGCACCAGCATATCCACTTTTTGATAAGGGGTCCAAAACTGCTCACGATACTCCAAATCTGTTCTGACAAATGCACCAAAAGCCATGGATTTAACAGTGACCCCTGCAGAACAATACCAGTCATGGGTAACCAGCCAGAAAAAGCCCCATTTATTCCCTCTGTTTGCCTCCTGCCAGTCAGCCAAACTTCTATCCATGCTAGTATCTTTCCTGTAATACCATGGGCTCTTAGCATGTTTTGTAGCCTCATATGTGACACCTTGTACAAGACTTTCTGAAAATCAAAGTAAACAATATCCATTGACTCTCCTTTGTCTTTCCTGCCTGTTATTTCCTCAAAGAATTCCAAATGATTTGTCAGGTAAGACTGCCTCTTAAGGAAAACATGCTGAATTTGGCCTATTTTATCGTATGCCTCTAAGCACAAAACCTCATCCTTAATAATGGACTGTAACATTCTGTCAAAGTATGGCTAATGGACCTATAATTTCCTGTCTTTTAGCCTCCCTCCCTTGTAAGAGTGGAGTAACATGTCTGATTTTCTAGTCCTCTGGAACCATTCCAGAATCTAGTGATTCTTGAAAGATTACTACTGATGCCTCCTCAATCTCTTCAGCTGTGTTTTCTAAATTACATCAGAAATCCCAGCCATTGCTGTTCTACTGTCATCCCTGCTAAAATCCCTTTCCAGCCAGCTTTGACCAGCTCCTCTCTATTCCATGGAGAAGAGATGGATGGAAGTGGGGAGGTGAGGGGTGGGTGTTGGATAACCAAGACTTCTGGAGTCAGAAGTCATTCCTAGCCTTTTGCGCTGTATATCCTGCTAGTGGAATAGGACAATGTTCAAAGTTCGAAGTAAAATTTATTATCAGAGGACATACCTGTCAACCCTGAGATTCTTTTTCTTCGAGCATACATAGCAAATCTATAGAAGGGTAACTGTGAACAGGATCAATGGAAAACAAACTGTGCAATTGTAAATATAAATAAGTAACAATAAATAACGAGCATGAAATAACAAGATAAAGTGTCTTAAAGTGAGACTATCAGTAGTGGGAGCACAAAATGTAGAATAAGTGTAGTTACCCTCCCCTTTTATTCAAGAGCCTGTTAGTTGAGGGGTAGTAACTGTTCTTAAACCTGTTAGTACTAGTTCTGAGGCTTTTGTGCCTTCTACCTGATGGCAGCAGAGAGAAAAGAGCATGGCCTAGGTGGTGAGAATCTTTCATGATGAATGCTGCTTTTCTATGGCAATGTTTCATGTACAAAGTAGATGTGCTCCATGTCTTTGTCTGTTGCAGCACAAATACCAATACTTCTGTGAGTAGGGCATAATAATTCCAACAAATGAAATGAAGAAGAAAAAAATACGTAATGTATTTCCTAGAATTTCAAACTTGACTTGGCCATGATCTGGTCAGAGGCATTATATTGTTGAATTTGCTGTTTGTTTCCTCTTTTGAATATTTGCATCTTTTTATTTGGAAGAGGATGGAGATTGCTTAGTGAAATATAATATGTTTGTACTTTACAAAATGCCTTGTTTATCCTAAAACAGTGTAGAAAAATAGAGAAGTTTTACCGTGGAAGCAGCTAATATTTGCTCGATAAAGGCAATAGCACTCACTTGTTGACACGGACCACTTCATTTACATACCATTATAGAGTGTTTGCTATATCTTCAGATCACTGTCTATCCCTCAGAAGATGAAGCTGTCAGTCTTATTTCCTTCTACTGTCAATGACTGTGTTTTCATCATCAGTCTCTCTGGACACAAACAATTTCAAAACAAGCCAGGAAAAATCAAATTAAATATTAACAATCACTGCTCCATCAAGGAGCGAGCAATGTAATATGTGTGTCCTTAATGAGCTGTACTTTATTTACAGCCCAAATAGAAGAGATTCTCTGTCCCCTTAAGTGGTTAAATGATCCTCTCTCTGGTAAAATTTATTGCCATTTAAGCATGACTAAAGGCCATTCTGCTGGTCATTACAATAATCTATCATGTCTACAACTGTTGGTATCCTGCTTCGTGGTAACTTCAGTCTGAGTATGGTCAACAGAGTTTTCTCTGCAAACGTTTCCCCCCTGACTCTCATCAATTTACTTTTGCCAACAGAAAGGCATTACCACTGAATGAAATGAAATATCACAGTAAGACCTTGGCAAACAGTGCAGGCCTCTCTTAATATTCAGTTTGTTTCTGTATAAATCCTCTTCTCCGCACTTCAGCCTCAATAACCTGCAGTCTCCTTGAGCGTTTCACAAAATGAGAGGCGGTGAGGGGTTTTAGGGGCAATGGCAGAAATTCTCCTTTCAAAGTTTACCCTTGCTGGCAATTGCAACCATGCAAATAATGTATAAAGCAAAACATTTGTTCTGCGTATATGGATGTTAAATGATTTTCATCATCAACAATAAATTTCACATGATCATAATGCAACACCTTCTTTCTGACATGATGAATTGCTCAGCAAACATTATTAAAATAGATGACCCGGTCATTATCATATTGTTGTTGTGGGATCTTGATAATCACACCTTTCTACAAAAGTGGTTGGACTTCAAGCAGATTTTACAGGTCATATTGTACTTTGGGATTTCCCGTGATCACCTGAGATGTTGTGTGAATGAATGTTAACTTTTGTCATTTATTTCACTGGACTTTCTGAGACATTGGGATGATACCTCCAGGAAAAGTGAATGGCAATTTCCACCTGTTGGCATATTGATGTTAACATCCATGGTAGATTCCCAACTGAATGTTTTAGCAACAACAAATAACTTGCAATTTTTGCAGCCCCTTTGAAAATTATCCTTCAGATGCTGCACAGTTAAAACATCAAGTTAAGAATGATTTAATGTGGCGGTGATTAGTTCTTTGAGGCTGTCTGCCCACTGTCATCTCCTGTTGGAAATAGCCTCAATAATTCAATGCACAGAAAATACTCAGTAAATTAATCCTTTAGTTTAGGAGGCACAGTAGGGAAGCTGGTAGAGCTGCTCTACTACCTGACCTCCAGCACTGTCCATGTGGAATTCACACATTCTCTCCAAAACTTGTAGGTTTCCTCTGGGTGCTCTAGTTTCTCCACACATTTCAGAACCATGTGGGTTGGGTATTTAATCACAACTGCTGGTTAACCCTTGTGGAGGTGGCTGGTAGAATTGATGTGAACTTGTGGATAGTTGGCTACAGGGAAAATTTGTAAGAGAATGAGAATGCTCTTGGAGTTGGTATAGATTCGATGTGTCAAATGGCCACATACTATGTAATAGAGAAATATGGATATGTACAACAAAGCACCACCTAATAATGTTGAAGTGACTATCTAAACAATAAATATTTAATAATATTCTTCCTGAAGTGTCTTTTATGTGGCTTTTACAAGGATGCATATGGATTCCAGTCCTACAGTACATAATCCAGGATCAGGCTCCCATGGGACTTGTGCCCTATTGGAGGTACAATACCCCCAAATCCTCATTAACCCTCTTAGATCCCATGACAGTATTTAAAACCAAGCAGATGAAATCTCTTTGTATTCTGGGCAATGTTTAACCTTTAACTAAATTATTATTCAAAGATGATTTGGTTAAAATATCTCAATGCATTTGTGTAAACTTGCTATGTGTGAGTTAGCTGCTGAGTTTTCAATGTTCTAGTAGTCACAAAAAGGAATTATCCATTATATTTTGAGCATCTGGCGATTATAAAAAATGAAATACAAGTTTTTTCTGAATAAATAGAGAAGAGCCGTGAGGTAACATTGGAGCTCTGTAAAATCCTGGTTGAACCACACTCAGAATATTGTGTTCAGTTTTGGCTGCCTCATTATAGGAAAGACATAGAAGCTTTAGGGAGAGTACAGAGAGTACTAGGATGTTGCCTGCATTAGAGTTCAAAGTTCAAAGTACATTTATTATCAAAGTATACATATTATATACAACCTTGAGATTCGTCTCTTTACAGGCAGCCACACAAAAAAAGATATCCCATAGGAGCCATTAAAAAAGACAGTCAAACACCCTAAGTGTAATTTGTTCAAATAATAATAGTAAGCAAATAACATTCAGAACTGAAGTTCATGAAAGTGAGTCCACAGCCATGAAGCTAGTCACGGCCGATCCAGGAGCCCATTAGTTGCAGATTACTGTCTCAGTTCAGTGCAGAGACAAGTAACTCGAGTGAGCAGTCAGTTGAACACCTGCTCATCCTTCTCTTCTAGCCCCAACACCCTGAACTTTTCACATTTGGCCCAGTGCTTAAATCAGCCAAACCTCAGCTCCTTCCTCTCTCTCAGACCCGGGCCCTGGTCTTTGATAGGCTGTTGGGCCTGGGACCCACCAGAACCTGAACTTTCCAATCTGGCTTGAGACATAAATCTGTCAAACATTGGCTTGTTCCCCATTCTTGGGCCTGGGCCCTGCTACCTCAATTCGTCCCATAAACGTCAAACCACACCTGCACCTTCAAGACTTCAGTTCACACCACAAAAAAGCCAGGTCATTCAGGCAGCTCAAAAGCTCAACTCTGAAAGGGAAGTTGCAGGCTATTGATTGCAGTAGTCACTTTCAAGAAAATGTGTGATTAATAAATAGCTAGTAGTTTTGTTTGCCTCCAGCAAGACATCGTTGTGCTTCACCAGCACTGTCTTAAAGCGAGAGCATGTCTTATGCGGATAGGCTGAGCGAGCTAGGGCTTTTCTCTTTGGAGTGAAGGAGGATGAGAGGTGACTCAACAGAGGTATGCAAGATGATAGGAGGCAAAGATTGAGTGGTCAGCCAGAGTCTTTTTCCCAGGGCAGCAATGGCAAATATGAGGTGACATGAGGAAAGTATGGGGGGGGGAGGTGAATATCAGAAGTACTATAGGTTTTTTTACACAGAGAACACCCTGCCAGAGGTGGTGGCAGATATTTTAGGGTCATTAAGAAACTCTTAGGTAGACACATGGATGATAGAAAAATGGAGGGTTATGTAGGAGGGAAGGTTTAGATTAATCTTAGAGTAAGTTAAAAGTTTGACACAACATTGTGGGCTGAATGGCCTGTACTGTGCTGTAGTATTCTATGTTCTATAATGAAGTGGCATAAACTACAGATATACGGTTCACTCAGTGGCCACTTATTTAGGTACAGGAGTGGAATCCAGTGTGGTCTTCTGCTTCTGTGGATCATCCACTTCAAGGTTCAATGTCTTGTGCATTCAGAGATGTTCTTCTGCTCTTGTTACTGCTGTAACACATGGTTATTTGGGTTACTGTCACCATCCTGTCAGCTTGAACTAATCTGGCCATTCCCCTCTGACCTTTCTCATTAACAAGGCATTTTTGCCCACAGAACTGCCACTCACTTGATGTTTTATTTTGATCACCATACCATTCTCTGTAAACTCTAGAGGCTGGGGTGCATGAAAATCACAGGTGATCTGTAGTTTTTGAGATATTCAAACCATCCATGATCAAAAATACCCAGATTTCATCCAACACTCTGCTGTTTGGTCTGACCAACAACTGAACATGTTGACTGTCTATATGCTTTTATGTGTTGAGTTGCTGCCACGTGATTGGCTGGTATTTGCATAAACAAGCAGGTGTACATAGTAAAGTGCCACTGAATATAATTGATAACTAAATCATATCCAGCTAGTACAAATCCAAATCCTCAACATCAATAAATGGAAAGATGATTGAGCTTGTAGGTTAAGTTAAGTTTGCTAGTTTAACTTAACTTCAAGTTTACTAGGCCAAACATTTTTAGTTCATTTCTTCAGAAATCAGGTGAGCATAATTACCGCAGGATAAAAGCATCCTGGTAACCACCCAAAAATTTTGTGAATGATTACATAAGGATTTTTTTGTAACCACTTACCAGGCACATTGATAATGCAAAAACCCTTTGTGGTCAAGAAAGAGAGACCCTAATATTCTCGTGGAATCTTAATTTCAGCATGCATGAAGTTGATGGCATCTTGTACCTGGCTTTTGTACTTGGCATCCTTGCAGAGAAACTTGGTATAATTACCACCATTGGCAAAGAAGCTATCAGTCACCTGTCTTACACATTCCTGAGAAACTGATTGCAAATGCCTCTGGAAGTCTGGAAGAATCTAATGCAGAGAAGTGACATAGTACGTTTTCAGGTCATTGGAAATGAAGAGGCATTGTGTTTATTTGGCACCATTTCTTGTTCTGGCAGATACTAACATTTGTTACCAGCTGACCCACATTCATCAGCCTCCTGAAGACACTGAGGTTGCAATGTGCTGGGAAACTAAACCTCCAGGTACACATCCCGTTGCACCCCTTTCAGATCACCTTTTTGCTAATCCATTCTCCTGAGCACCATTCTATTACTGTTTCTGTTCTGTCCTTGCTGAAATTCATCTTTTTCAAATGAGGTCTATGTTCCAAAGTATGAATGTTGATTTGATCACCCAGGCCTCTGAAATGAAGATTAGTATCCACAGCTTGAGGGTTATAAAAGTAACATCCAAAGTGGATGAAATAGCATAAATTCTCAGCACTTGTACTGTAATCAATAGGGTTTGTAGAGGCAGCCTAGAAAGCAATGAGGCTTCAGTACTTAACAGTGTATTTCCATGTTAAACCTTCCATCTCCTCAGTAACTGTAGTGTTGTTACCTTGATCTTACTGGAAGCCTAGCAAGAATACACAAGAATGTTTAAGAATAGCAAGAATGTTTAAGAATACACAAACAAGTTAAAATGCAGTTAGTCAATTGATTATCTTCCTTAAAGCCTGGATGTCCTGGATAAATTCCTTGGATAAGTGTGACTCAAATACAGAACAAGGATGTGAACCATAGAAAACATTGACAAATAGGAGCAGAAGCATGTTTTTTTGGGTCCTATGAGTCTGCTCCACCATTCAATATGATCATGAAAGACTTCTATTTCCATACCATATTCCCACTTCTTTCCATGTCTCTTGATTTTTGTGTCTTAAATTCAATCTTGTTTTGCTTAAATATATTCAATGATTTGGTCCTCACAGTTTATTGGGGTTGAGAATTTCACTGAGTTCACCAAACTCTGATTGAAGGAATTCCTCTTCATCTCAGTCCTAAATGTTGCATGCAATGTCAGAGCCCATCATCCAAGCTTCATGGTTTTAGAGACTGCAGCCAGGGAAATATGTTCCTCACATCCAGTCTGATTGTTCCTATCAAAATTTTGTAAAATTGCAGTGAGACCTCCATTCATTGTTCTGAGTTCTAGTGCCTAAGTGATCCAATGTCTCATCATACCATGGTTCTGTCACCTCTGTGAATACTTTATCCACTTAATCATGACAAGTTTCTTCTTCCTTAAGAGATAAAGACTCCAAAGCTGCACACAGTAATTCAGAGTAACACAAACAAAATGCTGGAGGAATTCATGAGGTAAGACAGCATCTATGGAGAGGAATAAAGAGTCAACATTTCAGGCTGAGACCACTCATCAGGACCAGCAAGGAAGGAGAAAGAAGGGAGAATAAGGTGAAGAGGGGAAGGAGTACAACCTTGGGTGAAGCCAGTTGAGGGGAGATTTAGGTGGAAGTGGGGAGGAGGATGAAGTGTGAAGCTGGGAGGTAAGAGGTGGAAAATCTAAAGGGCTGAAGCAGGAATCTAATGAGAAAGGCAAGGGGACTACGGGAGAAAGGGACAGAGGAGGGTCACCAGAGGGAGGTGATAGGCAGGTGAGGAGAAGAGATGGGGTAAGAATGCAGCAGACTGGGGAATAGAAAAGGAAAGAAAGGGGGTGTGGCAAAATTACCAGAGGGTGGAGAAATAGATATTCATGCCATCAGGTTGGAGGTTACCCAGGCAGAATATGAGGTGTTGCTCCACCAACCTCAGCATGGCCTTATCGCGGCAGTAGAGGGGGCCCTGGACTGACGCGTTGGCATGGGAATGGGGAATAGAAGTAAAATGTTTGGCACCAGGGAAACCTCTCTGTCCTGGTGGACAAAGCGAAGGCGCTCAACAAAGCAGACTCCAATCTATGTCCCACCAATGTAAAGGAGGCCACGCCAGGAGCATCGTACACAGTAGATCACCCTGACAGACTTGCAGGTGAAATTTTGCCTCACCTGGAAGGATTATTTTGGGCCCTAAATAGAGGTGAGGGAGGAGGTGTAGGGGCAGGTGTGGCTCTTGTCCAACTTGCAGGGGTAAGTGCCAGGAGGGAGATCAGTGGAGAGGGGTAAATGGACAAGGGAGTGATTGACAGTACTCCAGATGTAGTCTCAACAAGGCCTTGTACAATTGTAGTAGGCTTAAAGTACTTACCAAGCAATTCATGAGAGAAAATAAACACAAAGCATGAAAGTATTGCACAGAATTAAGATGAATTCAAAAGTAAAAGGCAGAAATATGATATTACAATGGCAAAAGGTTACAAAATAAATATTATACTTCTATATAAAGGGTAAAATAAAAGAAAGAGGGAACAGGGGTTACTAAAGGTATAATTGAGGACGATATAGCAACTGGGACGGCATGGATTAAATAAACACTAAGTCAGTATTTTACCTCAGATTTTCATCGTGGCTTTTTGATCTGAAGTGAGAACTGGAAGATCTGTTGAAGTAGACTGTGATTCATTTGTTAGTATTTCACTGTTTTAAGTGAGAGCATGACAAACAGCTTCACTTAGATCCAGTTACCTCCATTGTTATCTGAGCCTTATGGAAAATAAGTGTAAGGGACTGAGGTGCAGGAAGACTGGCTATGGCAGTTGCACGATGTAATAATAAACTGAAAGTCACTGCTTTCTCTAATGATTAATGGAATGTTCACTTCACTTCTTGACATTAATGAAGGCCAATTGGAATTTATGTCTCATATTCACGGAAGGAGGAAAGAATTTCCAATATGGAGTCATTGAGTCATTGAGTACTATAGCACCTAAGTAGGCCCTTCAACCTCTCTAGTCCGTGCCTGGCTGATCTGCTTAATTTCATTTACAGTACCTGTGTCCAGATCTAGCCCTTCATACCTCTTTCATACATGTACCTATCCAAACTTCACTTAATCGCTACAACTAAACCCTTACCTACCATTCTGCTGGCAGCTCATTCCATATTTTTACCACCATCTGATTGAAGAAGTTTCTCCTCAGATTCCCCTTGAATATTTCACTTTTCACCCTTAACCTATGACCTCTAGATTAGTCTCACCCAAGTGGAGGGGAAGAAGCTGCACATATTCACCCTATCTATACCCCTTAAAATGCTGTAAACTCTTTAAGATCTCCCCTCATTCTCTTACACTATAAGGAATAAAGTCCTAACTTATTCAAATTACCCTATAACTCAGGCCCTCGAGGCCTGGGAACACCCTTATAACTTTTCTCTGCAGTCTTTTAAGATTATTGATATATTTCCTGTAGGCTGGTGACCAGAAATGCATGCAATAATCTAAACTTGACTTCACCAATGTCTTGTACAACTAGAACATTATACCTTCTCCTGACTGGAGGCCTCTGATGTACTCAGTGCCCTGATTTTTGACGGTCAATGTGCTAAAAATCTCTCTTTACAACCCCATCTTCCTGTGATGTCATTTTCAAGGAATTATGGATCCTTTTTTCTACGGCACACTTCAAAGTCCTAACATTCACTATTTACGTCTTACCATGGTTTGTCCTCCCAAAATGCAACACCTCACACTTCTCTGCATTAAATTCCGTTTGCTATTTTTCAGTGCATTTTCTCAACTCGTCAAGATACTGCTGCAAGCTTTGATAGCCTTCCTCGCTGTCTACTATGCTCCCAATCTTGGTGTCATCCACAAGTCTGCTGATCCAGTTTACCACGTTATCGTCTAAATCATTAACGTAGATGATAAACAACAATAGACCCAGTACTGATCCCCTGGCACTCCACTCATCAGAGGCCTCCAGTTAGAGAGCCAATGAAAGATGTTTAATAATTTTGGCTATTAATTATTCCCTACAAATGATCAAAACATTGTTTAAATTGACAATTTTATCTGAGATGAATGATTCAAATAACCTGCTAGCCTCTCTGATCTGCCACTGGATCTTGTAATGATTGCTAATATTTATTAGGTTTTTTTTAGATTGGCGTAATTGCACCTGATTAGGGTCGGTTACATAGCACCAAATGATAGCACTGTGCTGTGAAAATGTTTCCACTGAGCCTGCCAGACTTGAATTTTGGAGACGGAGTGAATAGTTTGGCACACTCCTAGTCAGTGTTGAATCTCTAGAGTGTACACTGCATGGAGTAAAATCAGTGCCTTTTGTAGGTAATGAAATGGTCCTCATGAGAGAAAATAGTTGGAGTATTCAGTTCAGAAATCCTGAATAAGGAGACAATGTGCAGCGGAGTTGAG
This sequence comes from Mobula birostris, assembly GCF_030028105.1. Classification (NCBI taxonomy): domain Eukaryota; kingdom Metazoa; phylum Chordata; class Chondrichthyes; order Myliobatiformes; family Myliobatidae; genus Mobula; species Mobula birostris. Next base: position 159,054,052 of record NC_092373.1, read on the forward strand.
CAATGGCTGAGAAGAAGTAGATTAGCTTCTTGCTTTGGCAGTCTGAGAGAAGAAAATGTTAGGCTGCCTCAATGACTATCATCTGGTAGCACTTACATCCACTGTGATGAAGCACTTTGAGAGGTTGGTGATGAAACACATCAGCTCCTGCCAGAGAAGTGACTTGAATCCACTCCAATCTCCAATTTTCCTACTGGCACAACAGGTACACAGTAGATGCCATTTCATTGGCACTTCACTCAACCTTGGAATATCTGGACAGCAAATATGCATATATCAGGATTGTTGGCATTCAATATTATCATTCCCTCAAAACTGATCAATGTCCTTCAAGACCTTGGCCTCATAACTCCTTGTGCAATTGGATCCTCGTTTTCTTCACTTGCAGTCCCCAGTCAGTTTGGATTGGCAACAGCATCTCCTCCACAATCTCAATCAGCACAAGTGCACCACAAGGCTGTGTGCTTAGCTCCCTGCTCTACTTGTGACTGTGTGACTAAACACAGCTCCAATGCCATATACAAGTTTGCTGATGACGCTGTTGTTTTAGGCTGAATCAAAGGTGGTGATGAATTAGCATATAGGAGAAAGATTGAAAATCTGGCTGAGTGGTGCCACAACAGACTCTCACTCAATGTCAATGAGCTGATTATTGACTTCAGGAGGAAGAAACTGGAGGACCATGAGCCCGCCCTCATTGGGAGATCTGAGGTGGAGAAGGTCAGCAAGTTTAAATTCCTAGGTGTTATCACTTCAAAGGACCTGTCCTGCTTCCTGAACATAAATGCTGTTACAAAGAAAGCATAGCAGTACCTCTGCTTCCTTAGAAGTTTGTGAAGATTTGACATGACATCTACAATTTTGATGAACTTCTATCGATGTGTGGTGGACAGTATATTGACGGGATGAATCATGGCCTGGTGTGGAAACACCAATGTCCTTGAATGAAAAATCCTACAAAAATTAGTAGATATAGTCCAGTCCATCACAGGAAAAGATCCCTCCCCTCCATTGAGCACATCTACCTGGAGCACTGTCACAGGAAAGCAGCATCCATCATCAGGGACCCCCACCACCCAGGTTGCGCTCTCTTCTCACTGCTGCCATCCAGAAGAAGGTACAGGAGCCTCAGGACTCACACCACCAGGTTCAGGAACAGTTAGTAACCCTCAATCATTAGGCTCTTGAACCAGAGTGAAGTTCCCTTGCCCCCTCACTGATCTGTTTCCACAACCTATGGACTCACTTTCAAGGTTCTTGATATTTATTTATTTATCTATCTATCTATTTATTCATTTATTTATTTATTTATTAATTTGCCTTTTGTAGTTTGACTGTTTGTTGTCTTTTGCCTATTAGTTGTTTATCTGCCTCATTGGGTGTAGTCTTTCATTGATTCTATTATGGTACTTGCATTTACTGTGTATGCCCTCAAGAAAATGAATTTCAGGGCTGTATATGGTCACATATATGTACTTTGATAATAAATTTACTTTATTCCAGTTATAGAAATCATTACTTATGACAAAAGGTCATGGTTAGCTCTAGTTCTCTTTCCGTAACTGCTGCCCAACCTGCCGAGTATTTTAAGTACTGTATGTTTTATTCTAGAACTGCTGAAAACTAACTTAGACCGTTGTTTAATTGAGCAAATTATTGTGAGAGGTATCTGGTTGTTCATCTGGAATTATTCTATGTTGTATAGGTTCTCAAGTTTAAATACAGGAAAAAATTTTGCACAATATTCTTTAAACTTAGATGTTTGTGGAATTCCTTTTTCATTGCAATTTACTTCTTTGAGAGTTTAGACAGCAGAGGTGCCAGAAACACAGTCATCTCATCCAGGTGACCATTCCACCGTTGTAAATCTGGGCAGAAAGTACAAATAAGCAAAGCAACCATAGAATTCCATTCTGCTCTCACTTGAGATCTGTATAAGCTGCACATTTTCCAGTAAGGATACTGGGAAGTAGTTAAACATATCGCTGTGTCTGATTTTCCACTTGCTAATCCAGGAATAATAGCACCATGACAAGGATTGGGCAACTCATGACAGGCCATCAATGAAACCTGAGTTCTTACTATTTTGTGTGGCCCAAGATCATACTACATTAAGTCAATTTATTCAGCATAGGCCAGCAATGTGACCAGGCTCCTTCCTGAATGTGGCTTAGTGCAAAACAGAGGACTGTAGTTAAAAATGGGGGAACCAAGGGAGGCTTTTGCCTTTGATTTTACTCTGTGCATTGTGCTATGTTTCACATTTATTACACGGGGCAACCCCACTGGGTACTGGGCTTTTGCCCAATAATGTGAAAAGTAGCACAGTGTTTCCCATCATTGTTTTGGCACAAATACAGATTAATGTCCTTTTACTCAAACATTTCCCAGTCAAAATTTGTCTTTGCTAATTGCTAAATTGTCCACCCCAAACCCAGATTAGTAAATGGGTTCTTTTTACGCACTGTTTGGAATGTGGTTGTTGCTGACACACACACCTTTAATTGTTCTTGTGAAGGTGGTACCAGTTGCCCTTTTAAGCTGCCACAGTTCTTTTTGGGCAAGTTCTCCCATGGCATAATTTGATAGGGAGTTCCATGATTTAGGCACATCCTGATGAAGGAATGGCAATATATTTACATGTCAATATGAAGTGCGGCTTTGAAAGGTGCCTGCATGAAATGGTGTTCTCAAAACCAATGTGGGTGTAGTAAGATTTTGACTTCATTGCAAGTGTGTTGAAAATTTAGGTTTAATTTAGATTTATTTATTTACTTAGCTGCCCATTTTCCTTTCTAAGTTATGGACAGTATTGTTTGGGTGCTTCAAAGCATTATTAAAATATACATAATATTGCGGTCCATTGCAGTGGGTTAAATGGAATAGCCTGATTTGCCTTTGATGGGCAGATTCTCCAATAGTGTCAGGATATATAGAGGAGGCTTGGCCCAAACACAGAGCAGTAGAAAGCGATCACTTTAATAATAATAAACTGCAAAATAACATGCCACGAGGAGCCACAAAACAAGAGAGAACAGATACTTAGCACAACGAGGCAACAAGGTAACTGAAGACAAGGAGCAACTGGTTGAGGCTGGCTGCTTCGATGGGTGCAAAAGGATTGGACGAGAGCTGAGTTTAAATAATCTGCAAGTAATGAATTGGAAATGGGTGGCAGGTGACTACTTTTAACTGGGCAGAGACTGGGAGATCCCTGCATATGCAGGCCTGACAGGGACCCTCTCCCATGGTTGGCACACACGATGGCTCAGGACCATCCAGATGAGTCAAGTGGAACTTCTTGATGGATGATGGATTCAAGATGAATCTGGATGGCACCCAAGTCCTCTCCTTCAGGCCATACCCCTCCCAGTCGACCAGGTACTGCACATCGCGTCCATCGTGACGTGAATCTATCAATCGGTGGACTGTGTGCACATCCTAAGTTTGGGCGGTGCAGATCCAGGTGAGTTGAGTAGTCCACGGACAATGGGCTTGAGGCAGGACACATGGAAGGAAGGTGTAATCCTGAGGGACGGTGACAGCTGGGGACGGTAAGCGATTGGATTGTTGTGATGGGTCATCTTGAAGGGATTGATGAACTGGAGAGAGCTTGTGGGAGTCGATGCTCACTGGTAGTTCTCAGATGGACAGTCAGACACTGTCTCCAGGACAGAGTAGTCTGACTGGGCACTGCTGGCAGTTGGCCTGTAGGAAGTAAGCATGGTTGGCAGCTAAAATGGCCCTCTATGCCCTCTCCCAAGAATTCTGGCAGAGTGAACCAGGGTGCTGGTGGACAGGACCTCCACCATTGGCTCCTCTGTGGAGAACAACAGGGATTGGAAGCCATGAAGCACTTCAAAGGGGAATGTGTGGATTGTGGGACAGTTCAGTCCAGAGTAGATACTACTTTCATTTGGAATATTTATAGTTGGCGAAGCATCACAGAAACTTCCCTACTTGCTGATTAGCTCTTTCTAACTGACAGCTGGTCTATGGATGATAGCCAGCTGACAAGCTCACTGTCCTCTACAGAGGAGGGAGCAGAAGGCTTGCCAGAAGCAACAGACGAATTGTGGGCCCTAGTCCAACACAATGTCCTGAGGGAAACCATGGAGGCAAACTACATATTGGAAAACTAAGTCCACTGTCAGAAATTTGGGGAGGACAATGAAATGGACCACTTGGAGAACCTGGGGCCATGATCACATTGGTCCCATCGAAAGGTGGTAAACCTGCAATGAAATCCATGGTGATGGGGGTCTACAGATGTCGAGGGACTGGTAGGGGCTGCAGGAGCCCAGGGGACAGCTGCTTGGAGGAATTTGACTGGGCATGTTGTTGCCAAGCAGTGATGAACTGATCTACATCTGCAATCATGGGGGGGTCACCAGAAGTGATGTTGCTGAAAATCCAGGCTCCGTCGTGCACCTGGATGGTGGGAGAGGGGTGAAAACTGGGCCCACTGGAGTGCCTCAGAGCACATAGCCACCGGAATGTACATGTGGTTATCAGGTGTGTCGGCTGGAGCAGGCTTGTGGAGCAGGGCCTGGTGCACCTGTTTCTCAAGATCCCAGGTGATCAGGGTGAGGATGGAATGATGGGCTGAAGGTCAATTCCCATTTCAGCTGTGTTGAACTGTCATGATAGGGTGTGTATCTACTGTGCTTGGAACTGGGTAAGTCGGAGATGGTGAAGTTGAGTTGCTCGAAGAGGCCCCAGCAAGCCTGACGTGTGTTGGGTTGGTGGATCTGTTGAATGGATATGAGGTTCTAGTGGTCAGTTCAGATCAGGAAGAGCTCAGTGCTGTCCATCAGCCAATGTTTCCATTCCTCCGAAGCCCATTTAATGGCGAGAAGCTCCCTGTCTATTTCTCCATAGCAGCTCTGTGTAGAGTTGAACTTGCACAAGAAGAAATCACAATGGTGTGTCTTCACATCCAATCCTAACTGGGGAGGGGATGGTCCCAACACCCATTCCATGTGTGCCCACCTTTACCACAACAGGCTTGGAGGGGTCCAAATGGCAGAAAATGGGAGCAATGGTGAAACTTCTCTTGAGCTGTTTGAAAGCCTGGGCCTCAGCAGCAGACCTGGTTATCTGTAAGATAGGTGATTTGGTGAGGGAGGTGAGAGGAGCAACAATTCAGCAGCTGTTCCTGATAAAACAGTCGTAGAAGCTGGAGAAGCCCAAGAAATGCTGTAGCTGTTAGAGGGAGCATGGTTGGGGTCATTCAATGACAGAGCACACTTTCTCTGGGCCCATGGTTATGCCTGAGAATGAAAGGTTATAACCCAGGAAAAGACCAGGGTGTGGAACTAGCATTTTCCTAACTTGCTGTACAGTTGGTTTTTGAGGAGATGCTAAAGGACTGGAAGGATATGACAGACATGGTCTTGGGGGTCCTTGGAGAAGATGAGGATGTCATCGAGATAGAGGAGCACATACCTGCAGATGCCTTGGATGATCTCCTGAATGAAAGTTTGGAAAATAGCTGAATAGTTGGGGAAGTCTGAAAGGCATCACCAGGTATTCTTGGTGGCAAGTGGGTGTTATGAACACTGTCTTCCACTCATTCCTCAGCGGATATGGATCAGGTTGTATGCACTCTGTAGATCCAATGTGGTGTAGAACTGGGCCCTGCAGAGAGTTTTGAATGCACTATCCAGGGCAGAGGGTAACGGTTCTTCACGGTGACTTTGTCAAGTCCACGGTAGTTGATGCAGGGACGGAGACCCCCACTTTCTTTTTGACAGGGAAGAATCCTACACTAGCTGGGGACTGGGCTAGTTGAATTAAGCCATGCTGTAGCGCTTTGGCAATGTAGTCATTCGTAGCTTGGGTCGCAGGAGGGGAAAGGGAGAAGTGACAAGCTTGGGGAGGGATGATGCCCAGGAGGAGGTCAATTGCACAGTTGTGTGGTTGTGTGGTCTGTGAAGCAGGAGGGTGCTGGCTTGCTTTTTACTAAAGGTGATGCCCATGATATTCCTGCAGAGGTTTGGTGACGCTGAGGGTTTCCTCCATCTTCATGGATATACAGGGCAAAGTCAACTGAGATTGCAGGCAGGTGGGTCACCAACTCAACAATGAACTGGATGACCAGGTGAAGTGAGGGCCACGAGTGGAGATCCAGGGGTAACCCGAGATGAGAGGACTGTTGGATGAGTTCATAAGGAGGAATTGGATGGACTCGCGGTGCTCTCCATTGCTCACGTGCATCAGATGTGTGTGTGCGCTGGCCATCCCAGACCCCAAGGGACGTCTGTCAATGGCTGCGATGCAGAAGGGGTGAGAGATAGACAGTCCAAGCTGCACACACAGAGTGAGGTCCAGAAATTTTCCAGAATCTGCCAGAGCCTCCTGTGTGTGTAGAGCCATTGGGGTGTGGAGGAGGACAGAGAGTGAGTCCAACTATGCCTTTCTCCCGGGGCGCAGTGGGACTTTGACGCATGGGTGATTGGCTTCTCCCCATTAAGCACACAAGTTGTTTCTCCACCACACTCATGTTCTTGGAGGGTTCAGAGAGCTCTCCCTAACTGAACGTGTTCTGGAGGCATTGCTGATGAAGGTCCTGCAGCCTGAAAAGGTCCTGGGAACGAAACCGGTGTTCTGGTTGGTGATCTGGTGAGTCTATCTATAAGACGCTTGTCAACTCAGAGGGCTAGAGTGATGAGGCTTTAGAGGGCGGTTGGCATCTTCCAGGTAGACAGCTGACCTTTCGAGTGCTCTGAGAGGCCATGATGGTAATGGGACAGCAGTGCTTCTACATTCCAGCTGCACTCTGCTACAAGGGTCCTGAATTCCATGGTGTAATCCAGCACTGAGTACGAGCCTTGAAGCAGGAAAAATATCTGATCCGCTGCCTACTTTCCACTTCCTGGATGGTTGAAAACCCAGCGCATATCAGCGATAAAGTCCTCATATTTATTACAGATGGTGGTCTTATTGTCCCATTTAGCGACAGCGAAGGTCAAAGCTCATTCAGCCGGGAGAGAGATGACGAAGGCAATCAAGGCACTGGCTGTAGAATACAGATACCTGCCTGCAGCTTGAAGTACATGACAGACTGGGACAGGAAGCTGCAGCACCAGGTTGGAGATCCATTGAACCATTGGACACCGGAATACAGGGCTCTGAGAGAGGAGTTTGACTGTGGTGGGGTTGCTGTAATGAGACAGAGAATTGGTTGAGAGTGGCAATGGCTTCCTGCTGCTTCTAGACTTTGTACTTTGGTTGGCGGACGACTTCCTTTAGGTGAGAAAACTGTACTGGGTCATTTGCTGGTTTATCCATCTTGTCAGGAAGTGCAGAGGAGGCTTGGCCCAAACACAGAGCAGTGGAGATGATTCAGCAGTGAGTGATCACTTTAATAATAAGTCCAGTCAAGTCAAGTTTATTGTCATTGAACTATGTACATGTATATAACCATATAATGTACATAGAAAAGAAACAACATTTCTCTGAACCTGGGCGTAAAGCACAACAATGCACATAGCACACGATAACTTATGAGGGTAAGGATAAAATCTACAGATGAATCACACACAAATAAAAAAAGTGCATTAATATTAAATATTGAAAGGTATGGAACAGATTAACCAGTGACACTTCAAATACGATGCGGCAGGGAGTTCAGAAGCCTGATGGCATGGGTAAGAACTGTTTCTCACCCTGACCATTCCTGTTTTTATGCTGTGTATGCAGCACTCCTGATAAATGTCCCCGATGGATGGTAAGGAGACCCCTAGGATCCTCTCGGCTGTTCTCACAGTCCTTTGTAGGACTTCTGGTCCGATGCTCGACTGCTACAATACCAGATGGAGATGCAACTTGTCAGGATGCTCTCAATGGTGCACCTGTGAGATACGGTTAAGATGGGGGCAGTGGGAGCCTTGCTTGCCTCAATCTTCTAAGGAAGTGGAGGTGCTGCTGTGCCTTCTTGTTCTGGGGGATGATATCAAGGGACAGGTGACATCATCTGTGATGTGAACTCCAAGGAACTTGGTGCACTTAACTCTTTCTACGGAGAAGCCATGTATACATAGAGGGGGATGGTTTATCTGCATCTTTCTGAAGTCCACAATGATTTCCTTTTTCTTCTCCACGTTCAGGTTAAGGTTGTTCTTCTCACACCAATCCACTAGCCCCTCCACCTCCTCTCTTTACTCTATCTCTTCATCATTCATTGTTGTGCCATCCGCAAACATGGTCTGAACTGGACCCTGGGACACAGTCATCCGTCAGCAGTGAGGACAGCAGTGGGCTGAGCGCACAGCTTTGCAAAATAACAAGCTAGAAGGGGCCACAAAACAAGAGAGAGCAAATATGTACCATGACCAGGCAACAAGATAATTGAAGGCGAGGAGCAACTGGTTGAGTTTGGCTGGTTCGATGGGAGAACAAGTTCTGTGGATGATAGCAGGATTTAAATAGGCTGCAGGCGATAAATTTGAAATGAATGGGAGGCGACTCCTGTTAGCTGGGTAGAGACTGGGAGATGCCTGCCTGCACAGGCCTAACACAGATTCTGGCTGGCTTGTGTCTTTCTTGCTCTGACTAATACATTTGATTGTGTCATCAGCATCTGCAAGCTGTGATTTGTTCACTGTGATCAGATGAGTTTATCGTTAACAAAATAGCCACATTGTGTGTCTGCAGAGAAATATCTGTACTTAATCTTGCACAATGGCACTATAGTCACAGCAACATAAATAATGTTTTATTAGTAATCTTAATTTACTACACAAATTTGTAGTTTAAATACATAAATATGTCAAGTGAAAGACATGTGATAGACCTTTTTATCCTCTTCATCGTGTACATATAATTTTCCTCTCATTAGTACAAACCCTACCGAGGGAGCTACCAGCCCATCTTTCATCCATGTAATTTGCATTAGCTTCGTTTTGCCTTGTTTTTAATCTGCTTTCCTTCAATGTATTTTGAATAAATCAATAAGAATACATGATTGTTTAATGATTTTTAGAAGAGCTCCTTTCGACCACAACCAAATGATTTAGAATGACTAATTTCACTTTTTACAATTGATTCTTTGGTGTGTGGTACATCTATTCTTGCCATGTGAGTAGAATTATAGTAAACTAAATGATCTATAAAAGGGAAAAGTTGGACGAAGGCTCTTCCATTGTCTACAGTTTCTCTGTTAGAGCTGACATTAAAGTGTTGAACTGTCAAATGCAGAACTAGTTCAAATCAATGTACTGAAGATTCATTCATCTATCCACGAAACCAAGTCAGTTTTTTAAAAAAAAAATTGCAGGTTGTAAATCACTAGGTGGTTTTGAGCACGCAGTATCATAAAGACATATTGTGCATCCATGAACTAATTCCTCTACCTTTTTTTTAAAGTCAATAAGCACTATGCCCCCTAGAGCAGGCAATGCATTAACTACTTTAGTGATATACAGACCCTAGAGGCGCAGCGTGACATCAATCTCTCTATATTTTGAACATTAGCATCAAGCTTCATTTTGAAACAACCAATTGCTTAGAGGATTTGTGTTTTATGCAGTAAGAAGTCACAGGCTACACACTGGTTAATAGCAAGACTGAACTCCCATTGCTGTTATTAAATGCCACCATCATTTCACCCCTTTCTGATGATATAACCGTCATTACCGAAGGCTGCAGGATCTTAGCACTTAACTCAATTCTGTCCTCTTAAACATTGACAATTTCAATTGCTCCACAAAACGTAATATGCCTTTGCTTACTCTAGTATTTCCACTCTAAGTCTTATGAACTTTTTAACTCCCTCTCCTTCATTATTATAGCACAGAAGATGGCTATTCAGCCCATTGAGTCTGTGCCAATACTTAATAGGATGATCTCATTGGTGCCAATTCCCTAGCCTTGTCCCATGACTCTGAAATTATTTGCCTTCAACATCCTGTTCAATGTCCCTCCTGTATGCTTCAATTGATTCTGTTCCCAGCACCTTTACAGGCAGTGAGTACATATCATTGTGATTATCTGCATAAAATGTTTGTTGAAAATACCAATTCAAAGTTCGAAACTTACAGTAAATTTATAATCAAAGTAAATATATGTCACCACCTACAACCCTGAGAATTGTTTTCTTGTGGGCATACACAGTAAATCCAAGAACCATATTGGAATCAATGAAAGACTGCGCCGAACAGGGTGGACAAACAACGAATACGCAAAAGACAACGAACTGTGCAAATACAAAAGAAAAATGAAATAATAATAATAAATAAATAAGCAATAAGTATTGAGAACATGAGAGGAAGTGTCTTTGAAAGTGAGCCCATAGGTTGTGGGAATAGTTCAGTGATGGGCAGTCTGTTTCAAGAGCCTGATGGTTGAGGAGTAATAACTGCTCCTGAAACTGGTAGTGAGAGTTCTGAGGCTCCTGCATTTTCTTCCTGATAGTCATAGTCATAGTCATAGTCATACTTTATTGATCCCGGGGGAAATTGGTTTTCGTTACAGTTGCACCATAAATAATAGATAGTAATAGAAATAGTAATAGTAATACTACTATTAGTAAATAGTAAATAGTAATAGTCATGGAAATAATAAATAGTAATAGAATAGTAATAGAAGAATAGTAATAAATAGTTAAATAGTAATATGTAAATTATGCCAGTAAATTATGAAATAAGTCCAGGACCAGCCTATTGGCTCAGGATGTCTGACCCTCCAAGGGAGAAGTTATAAAGTTTGATGGCCACAGGCAGGAATGGCTTCCTATGACGCTCTGTGCTGCATCTCGGAGGAATGAGTCTCTGGCTGAATGTACTCCTGTGCCCACCCAGTACATTATGTAGTGGATGGGAGACATTGTCCAAGATGGCACGCAACTTAGACAGCATCCTCTTTTCAGACACCACCGTGAGAGAGTCCAGTTCCATCCCCACAACATCACTGGCCTTACGAATGAGTTTGTTGATTCTGTTGGTGTCTGCTACCCTCAGCCTGCTGCCCCAGCACACAACAGCAAACATGATAGCACTGGCCACCTCAGACTCATAGAACATCCTCAGCATCGTCCGGCAGATGTTAAAGGACCTCAGTCTCCTCAGGAAATAGAGACGGCTCTGACCCTTCTTGTAGACAGCCTCAGTGTTCTTAGACCAGTCCAGTTTATTGTCAATTCGTATCCCCAGGTGTTTGTGATCCTCCACCATGTCCACACTGACCCCCTGGATGGAAACAGGGGTCACCGGTACCTTAGCTCTCCTCAGGTCCACCACCAGCTCCTTAGTCTTTTTCACATTAAGCTGCAGATAACTCTGCTCACACGATGTGACAAAGTTTCCTACCATAGCCCTGTACCCAACCTCATCTCCCTTGCTGATGCATCCAACTATGGCAGAGTCAACCAAAAACTCCTGAAGATGACAAGACTCTGTGCAGTAGCTGAAGTCTGAGGCGTAAATGGTGAAGAGAAAGGGAGACAAGACAGTTCCCTGTGGAGCCCCAGTGCTGCTGATCACTCTGTCAGACACACAGTGTTGCAGGCACACATACTGTGGTCTGCCAGTCAGGTAATCAAGGATCCAGGACACCAGGGAAGCATCCACCTGCATCGCTGTCAGCTTCTCCCCCAGCAGAGCAGGGCAGACGGTGTTGAACGCAGTAGAGAAGTCAAAAAACATGACGCTCACAGTGCTCGCTGGCTTGTCCAGGTGTAAGAGAGTGCAGTGATAAGAGAGCATGGCCTGAGTGGTGGGGGTCCCTGATGATGGCTGCTGCTTTCCTGTGACAGCGTTCCATGTAGAGGTGCTTAATGGTGGGGAGCGCTGTACTCATGATGGATGAGATCATATTCACTACTTTTTGTAGGATTTTCCATTCGAGGGAATTGGTGTTTCCATACCAGGCTGTGATGTAACCAGTCAATATACTCCCCACCTCACATTTATAGAAATTTGTCAAAATTTTAGATGTCATGATGAACCTCCACAAACATCTAAGGAAGTAGAGGCGCTACTGTGCTTTCTTTGTAATTGCTCTTATGAGCTGGGCCGCGGACAGGTCGTCTGAAATAATAACATTGGGGAATTTAAAGTTGCTGATCCTCTCAGGCTCTGACCCCCCAATGAGGACTGGCTCACAGACCTCTGGTTTCCTCCTCCGGGTCAATAATCAGCTCCTTGGTCTTGCTGGCATTGCATGAGAGGCTGTTGTTGCAGCACCACTCAGCCAGGTTTTCAATCTCCCTCTTATATGCTGATTCGTCACCCTATTTGATTGGACAAGTGGCATTCGAGCAGTGCTTTGCTACATAGTTGTAAACATAAAGTAGAGCAGGGGGCTAAGCACACAGCCTTGTAGTGCACTCGTGCTGATGGAGATCTTGGAGGAGATGTTGCCAATCCAAACTGACTGGGGTCTGTTAATGAGGAAATCAAGGATCCAATTGAAAAAGGAGGTGTTGTGGCCCAGGTCTTGAAAAGCTTATTGAATTAGTTTTGTGGGTTTGATGGTATAGAATCCTGGGCAGTAGTTGGTAAAGACCACTCTGATTTATTCATCCTTGCTGTCCAGATGATCCAGGGTCGAAAGGCCAATGAAATGGCATCTGCTGTTGAACTGTTGCGCCGGTAGACAAATTGGAGCAGGTCCAAGTTGCTTCTGAGGCAGGAACTGATGTTTTTCGTTACCAGCCTCTCAAAGCACTTCTTCGCAGTGGATATAAGTGCTACCAGATGATAGTCATTGAGGCAGGTTACCATGTTCTTTTTAGGCATCAGTATAATTGAAGCTTGTTTAATGCAGGTGGATACCAAGGTTTTGAAGCTTACTGATTTAGTTTTGTGGGGATGATGGTATTGAATGTTGAGTTGCACTTGGTAAAGAGCACCCTGATTTATGCATCTTTGCTGTCCAGATGTCTCAGGGAAATGGAAAATGATGCTAGTGAGGGAGTAATGGGGGCCAAAGAAATGGCAGATGAACTTAATAAGTAGTTTGCTTCTGTTTTTACTGTGGAAGACACTAGCTGTATGCCAGAAGTCTATGAGTGTCACGGAGCAGGAGTGAGTGTCATTGCTATTACAAAGGAAAAACTGTTAGGCAAGCTGAATGGTCTTAAGGTGGATAACTCACCTGGATCAGATGAACTACATCCCAGAGTCCTGAAAAAGGTTACTGAAGATATAGCAGATATATTAATCATGGCCTTTCAAGAATCACTTGATTCTGGCATGGTCCTGGAAGATTGCAACTATTACTCCACTCTTTAAGAAGGGAGGAAGATAACCTTGGTGGCCGGGAAAGTGTAGGAGTCTATTATTAAGGATGAGGTTTCGGGGTACTTGGAGGCAAATGATAAAATAAGTTTTATCATTAGCATAGTTTATGGTCATTAGCATGGTCAGCATGGTTTTTGTAAAGGGAAATCTTACCTGACAAATTTGTTAGAGTTCTTCAAAGAAGTAACAAGTGGAGTGCTAAAAGGAGAAGCAGTAGATGTCATTTACTTAGATTTTCAGAAGGTATTTGATATGATGCATCACATGAGGTTGCTTAACAAGATAAAATTTTATGGTGTTACAAGAAATATCCTGGCATGGATAGGGGAATGACTGACAGGCAGGAGGCACCAAGTGGGAACAAAGGGGGCCTTTTCTGGTTTGCTGCCAGTGACCAGTAGTGTTTCTCAGGGGTCAGTATTGGGAACAATACTTTTTACGTTGTTTGTCAATGATTTAGATAGTGTAATTGATGGCTCTATGGCAAAGTTTGCAGATGATATGAAGATAAGTGGAGGGGTAGGTTGTGCTGAGGAAGCAATACGATTGCAGCAGGACTTAGACAAATTGGAAGAATGGGTAAAAAAGTGGCAGATGGAATACAGTATTGGGAAATGTATGATAATGCGTTTTGATAAAAGAACAATAGTGCAGACTATTACCCGAATGGGGAAGAAATTCAAACATCAGAGGTGCCAAGGGATTTAGGAGTCCTTGTGCAAGACTGCCAGAAGGTTAATTCACACGTTGAGTCTGTGGTAAAGAAGGCAAATGCAATGTTGGCATTTATTTCAAGTGGAATAGAATATAAAAACAAGTAGATATTGCTGAAGCTTTATAAGACACTGGTCAGGCTGCACAGAGTATTGTCAACAGTTCTGGGTCCCATATCTCAGAAAGGATGTACTGTCACTGGAGAGAGTCCAGAGGAAGTTCACAAGGATGATTCCGGAAATGAAGGGGTTAACAAATGAGGAGCATTTGGCAGCTTTGAGCCTGTACTCACTGGAATTTAGAAGAACGTGTGGGGATCTTATTGAAACCTACTGAATGTTGAAAGAACTAGATAAGGTGGATGAGGAGAGGATGTTTCCTTTGGTGGGGGTATTCAGAACTCAAGGGCACAGTCTCAAAATTGAGGGACGACCTTTTAGAACAGAAGTAAGGAGGAACTTTTTTAACCAAAGAGTGGTAAGTCCGTGGAGTGCTCTGCCACAAACTGTGGTGGAGACCAAGTCTGTGGGTATATTCAAAGCAGAAGTCAAAGATTCCTGATTAACAAATTAATTCCTAAGTTAACAAATTTCACACCACATGCTGGTGACAATAAACCTGATTCTGATTGGTTGGAGCATGAAGGGATATGGTGAGAGGGCGGGTATATGAGGTTGAATGGGACCTGGAATCCAGGATCAGCCATGATGAAATGGCGAGGTGGACTTGAATGGGCTGAATAGCCTAATTCTGCTTGTCTATCTTAAGGTCTTATACCTCAGACTGCTGAAGCAAAATGTTAAAGATAGTGGTGAACACTCCAGCTAGCTGATCAGCATAGGCCTTTAGTACTTGGCCAGGTGCCCATCTGGGCCCCATACTTCCAGTTAGTTCATCCTCCTGAAAGATGCTCTTATATGGGCCTCAGAGACTGAAATCACAGGGTATGTTGGAGTTTGTGAAGGTTCCTCCATGTTTCGATGGTCAAACTGAGCATAGAAGGCCTTGAGCTCATCTGGGAGCAAAGCTTTTTTGTCATCTATGTCACTTGATTTCACTTTTTATAAAGTCCACAACAACCATGGTGTAATCATTCGGATCCACTAGTGAGTCCTTGAACATGGCCAGTCTACTAACACAAAGCAATCCTGTTGCTGCTTCTCTGCCTGCTGTAACCACCCCTTTGTTGTCCTAATCTCTGAGCCACTGCCTGTATGCAGGCAGCAGAACGACAGCCATGTGACCAGATTTCCCGAAATGCGGTCTTGGCATGGAATGGTAGGCACTCCTTTTCGTAGTATAGCAGTGGTCTAGTGTGTTGGGACCTCTGGTGCTACGGGTTATGTGCTGACAGTAATTTTGGAGATATTTATTCTTGTGAGGAGTAGGCCTTCAACCCCTTCAAGTTTGCTCACCATTTAATAAGATCAAGGCTGATTATAATATCATCTCCACATTCCTGTATATTTATAATAACCTTTCAACCTTCCATTTACCAGTTACCTTTTCACCTCTGCTAATTTATAAATGACTCCACTTTCAATGCCCTTTGAGAAGGAGAGACTCAGAACTCTCTAAGATTTATTTTTTTTTACCTCATCTGTGTTTTGTCTGGATGACTCCTCACTTTTAAGCAGCCATTCTGGTTCTAGATTCTCCCATAAGAGGAATGGGCTGCCGGCGGCAATGGTGGAGGCGGAAACGATAGGGTCTTTTAAGAGACTCCTGGATGGCTACCTGGAGCTTAGAAAAATAGAGGGCTATGGGTCAAGCCTAGGTAGTTCTAAAGTAGGAACATGTTCGGTACAGCTTTGTGGGCCAAAGGGCCTGTATTGTGCTGTATGTTTTCTATGAAATACCCTCTTCATATCCATTAGTCATGGTCTTTTGCCATCTTATAATTGTAACTCTACTTTTCTAAACACCAGAAGTTACAAGCCTAACTGACAAACTTTTCTTATGAGTTAACTGCCCATCTCAGGCATTCATCCAGTAAAGCCTCTCTGTATTGCTTCAACTGCATTGAGAACCTTCCTTAAATATGGAGACCAGTATTGCATACAATAGTCCATTGGCTCTCCATACAATTGAAGCATCAACTCTCTGCTTTGCATTCATTTCTCTGATGATAGAAGTAGTATTCTGTCAGCTTTCCAATTTACTTGCATTGCCTGCATTCCAACCTTACACAACCATGCAGTAGTACACTCAGTTCTGCAGATTATCACCAGTTACGCTTTTATGCCATTTTTCCTGACAAATTGGTCTTCGCATTCCCTCACATCTGCCCATTTTCCAAACCTGTTGTCACTTCCAATTCAAATTTTAAATCTGCGTCATCTTGTCAGTGTGGCCCCAAACCATCCACTGATGGAAACAGCTTCCCACTCTCCAGTTCACCTGAATCAGATAGGGACTTAAGGCTGTGTAATTTAATGGCTCTATAAACATAGGAGTCATGTGGGTGATGCTCACATCACCTTTATCACCCCACACTCTCTGCTACTTTAAACTACTATTTTCTCACTTTCCCATTTCTCTTGAAGGCTCATTGATTGGAAGCATGACCTCTGCTTCTCTTTCCACAGATGCAGTGTGACCTTCTGAGTACTTCCAGCATTTTCTGCTTACACTTTTTGTCGTGAAATCAGTTTTTAAAAAAAAACGCAAGAGATTCTGCGGATGCCGGAAATCCAGGGCAACACATACAAAACGCTGGAGGAATTCTGTCCTGATGAAAGGTCTTGACCCACACGAGTTATCTTTTCTCCAGTTGGATACCTGCAAGCTTTAGTTCAGTCGACTGTTTATTCATTTCTATAGATGCTACCCAACCCACTGAGCTCCCCCAGCATGTTGTGTGTGTTGCCCATTTTTAAAACCTATCTCTTTGAACATGCTTTTAGGTCACGCAGCAGGATTGTTTCCTTCTGCTGCCTAGTGTCAAACTTTGATTGATAATACTGTTGTGAAACTTGAGATGCCTTGGATATAATAGATGCCATGTAACAATAGAATGGGTTGAATTTTGTTCAGAACAGTGGCTCAGTTGGTAAAGTCACTGCCCCACAGTGCCAAAGACTGGGTTCAATCCTGACCTTGGTTAATGCCTTCTGCTCATATGCTCTTCCTGTGTCTGTACAGATTTCTACTGGGTGCTCCAGTTACCTCTCCATTGGCAAAGATGTGCAGGTTAGTAAGTTAAGTAAGCTCTGTAAATAGCCCCTTGTGTGAGAATGAGTGGTAGATTCTAGGGGAGTTGATAAGAACAAGGGAAGAATAATTTAAAACAAATTAAAAATGGAATTAATGTAGTATTAGTATAAATAAATAAATGTAGTATAAATGGTTGGTTGATAGTAACTGCAGTGTATGGCACGAATGGCCTGACATTTCTCTATGATAAGGCATTGTTGTATGAATTGTTCAAATGGAATTTACGTATCTGTGATCAGAAACTTTTTTACTTTCAATAGGTCGGTCAGCAGTCATCACTTAATGCATGTATCACTTAATACATCCTGAGATTCTTTTTCTTCGCAAACATCCACAAAAGTAGAGGTGTCGCGAAAGAATGAATGACAGTTAAATGTTAGAACTCCAAAGTCCCCCCCGCCCAGCTCCCCTCCCATGCGCAAACATTAGCAAGGCAACGACCTCCCCTCCCCCACCAGCAAAAATGCATCGGCACCCCCCCCCACCAAGCACTCAAGCATGCAGCAAAGCATCAATAAAAACAGAGACGCGCAGTACCCCAAAGACTACTCGTTCATCATTCATCCAGTTTTCAACATACCACAGGCGCTCTTTCTCCTTAATAAGGGAAAAAGAGATGTCCCCATTTCACAGCGAGAGAGGAGACATAACAAAACAATTCGCTGATCTATGGTGTTAAAAGTCTGTTGTATCGCTTTTTCCGAGCTCTGTGCCTCTGGGCACACAGTCAGCAGCAAGTTAGCTGCCTCCAATCTTCGTTGTTCCCCGCAATGCATCAGTCGGCAGCGGTGGCACCAGCCTTGAATCAGCCGGCCTCCAGAGCCATGAAAATCCAGCACCCTGAAGGTGTGCTAGTCTTCTAGGCTGCGTCCCTGGCACATTGAAAAGCGGCCGGTCGTGAGGCCCTGAGAGCAGGTCCCATTCCCGCAAAGAACCGAAGTCAGAGTGTAGCTCCAGGTCAGGGTTTTCAAAAGAACCTTGAAAGGGGAAAAGGAGATATCAAAGATAGAAATAATACTGTTTCCGAAGATGCAAGCAAAGGAATCACCGTTTAGCACCATCATCTCTCAGCTCTGCTTCTTGAGAATATTAAAATTTAGGACGAAACACAAAATTAAAAGCAGAAAAGTTCATTTATCACATTACAAGAATAAAAGATGGAAAACAAACATAAATAATTTAAAATAATAAATTTTGTCTGTGTGGCATTCGCATGTTCAACTCACGAGTTTCCTGTGTGCTACCGTTTGCTCTAAAGTTCCAAAGGCATGCAGGTTTAAGGGTTAATTTGCCCCTGTAAACTGTCTCTGACAATCTGCTGATATAACCACTACAGCAGAACTTGAGGAGATTTATGAAAATGAGGGGAGAATAAAATGGTATTCATGTAAGATTAGCTTAAATAGAGGCTGGCGTGGGCAATGGACCAAAGGGTCTAGCTCTATACTGTATGACTATGGTTTTTATGAAAATGACATATTTATACAGTCAAAACTATGAATAAACAACCCTTCTTTAATTTAAGATATTGAGGAGCAGATCTGCAAAAGAACGTAGTTATAGTGAAACTGGTGTCTGGATTCAATCTGATAGAAGATTAAAGCAGAGTGAGTTTACCAGGAGGGGTGGTCTTTCTCTAATTTGCTTTAGAGTATGTCAGGACCCTCGTGTTAAATTTGCACTCCTTCATTTGCTGCCATTTTTGAAGTGACATCTTTTCTCGAGACAAGGATGGGAATTCTTTTAAAGCATTCTAACATACTATGTGCATGAATGAAACGAGAAAGTGAGGTTTAGAATGTGCCAAGAAATACAGGTGTAACAACAAGGCTGGAGATATTTTTGGCATCATCCATGACTAGGGAGGCTCTGCGTTTATAGACTCTTCACGTGTAATTGGCCATGTCAGGGCAAATCTGTTCTCAATACTTCATAAGACTAGCTGCGACCGAGCTGTACCATCTGGCTAAGAATAGCCTGCAGACCATGAATGGATCTGACATGGCTTTTCTTGTCACAGAAAACCTTCAGTCTGCTGGGTCTGTCCAAGTTGACCCACGAACCATCAATGTCAGCTAGGTCAGGACACACACATAACGAACAACTGATATGTGCTGTGTTTCCAGGTATGTTTCTGTCAATCCAGAAATCTAACAGAAGGTGACAAAGATCATCAGAATTACAATGGGTTATCCTGGAGTTCTTCAACTGCTGTAACTTTGCCAGGGATCCTGGGTTATTAGTCCAAGTCTCTGGATTACCAGTCTACTGATATAACCACCACAGTATCATATTTGTTGGTGTCTGTCCAGGTCCAGATAACTAGACAGTTGACATTTCAGGTTGAGACTCTCCATGTCCAGATGAAGGGTCTTGACCTGAAACATTGACTGTCCACTTCCCTCCACAGATACTGCTTGACCCACTGAGTTCGTCCAGCAGCTTGTTTTTCTTTTGCTCTGAATTCCAGCATCGACGGTCTCCGTATCCAGATAGTTATCCAGGATATGGAAATTTCATGTCAGTGTTACATACGAACATTGCTGGAAGTAAAAAAGTTAGTGACTGAGCTTAACATCAAATGGAACATTCTGCAAATGCTAGAAATCAGTAACAAAAGCAGGAATTGCTGGAAATGGTGAGTCAGACAACATCTGTGTTTCTCTGACTACTGAGTTCAATGACAATTTTTATGAAGCCTAGTAAACCTTCTATAACTGATAATTCAAAGTTATACATCTGTGTGACTTAAATTAAAATTGTGCATTGTGTGTAATGCACTGACATGGTAATTTAGTGTTTAAAATATCAATTATTCAGAATCAATTTTACAAATAAATCTCAGGACAATAGATACTGAATAAAATTTGTTGCCTCCTTGAACAGGTTCTCTTCCGACTTAGTTTTTTTCTGATAGAATCTGATTGTAAAAGCTCTTGCAGCAATGATTAAAAAGAATTGTTTGGAAAAATCAATGCCAAAGAACAATTTACAAACACTAATTGTGTTCTCCTCACCATAATTTTCTTTTGTCTAACCACCATTTAAATTAATGCTGGCAAATAGATTATGCAACTTGACTTTTACTGCTGCAATCTCAAAAGTTAAAGAAACATTTTGAAAAATAATGGTAGGAGAAAGACAATTAGAGCCTGTAAATTATTTTCTGGTTGTGGTTTTTTACCAAATAATCTTTTTGTAGGGACAGTTTTTAAAACTGAAATTGGAAAGTAAGGATAGTAATCAGATTTAAAATAGAAGCTGACTGTTCCAATGCAATATATTGAGTGGCTATGATATTAATATTGTCCATCTGGAAGATACTGACAATGCCAAATTACCTGTGACAGGACACAGCAGTAAGAGTAGAGAGTCTAATGTACAAGCACTTCTAGTGTAAGTACCAAATTTCAAGAAATGATGTTTTTTTTCTTTACAGGAAGGAGTGATGTAACCATTCTTTTCATGAAATACTTTCCAATTCAGTGTCTTTATTTGCAAAATCTTCACTCCATTTAATTGCATCAATTTAATGATTCTGAAAGATCTGCAGTTAAAGTATTTAAAAGTTAGAAAAACAAAATTGGAAAAACTACTTAACCTCCAAATTGAAATGCTTTTATTTTCCAGACAAGTAACCAAGTATTTATTATTATTCAGTATAAAATCCCCATTACATAAAGGATGTGTCACAATTGACGCAGTGATTGAAAAGCTATCAGCCAAAGCTGGCATCTGAGAAACAATCACATCTCTGAAAGCATTATGTTATACATTTTGAAACATACTACTAGTCTGTCATTAACACTGAATTTCATTTTCAAATTCTCCACACCCTTCCTACCCAGCCAGGCTTCTCTAGATGCAAAGTAAACCTGCTGATTTTTGGAACCACGAGCAACAATATTCAGAAGTTCAAGAGCACAGTTCAAGCATAACAAGCTTATAAGGTTTACAGAGAAACACTGAGCATATGCCTCATGTTATGGCTAAATAGTAGAACAAATTTGCTAAATGCCCTTTGATTCTCCTTCCTGATGATAAATACATTGGAACTTGCTTTATTAGCTGTTGAAGTATTGAGTTATCTAGATCCAAACTGTAGCTGCTTCTGAAATGTTCTTCTTAGCATCTTCTCCATCAGAAAATGTACATGTAGCACAAGTGATACTCAAAGACGTATAAAAACAAGTTTTTTTGTATTCTGTTTGTTTTTCTTTTGACTGCAGAGCTCTTTCCTCTACTTCCCACCTGGGAATTCTGCATTTTCAAGTGCTTTCCAGTGAAGGACAATATGACCCACAGAACATGGAAGTAGGAACGGTTCTGAAATGGATTCACAGGTATACCACACATCTGGTAAGAACGGGATGAAGAGGTAGGAATGGAAATCTTCAAAGCTGATTTTAGCTTATGTGAAGAGAGCTGTAAAAATGATACAACTGAAACAAGAGTATGAAGGAGGTTAATGCCAAAGGTGCCGCTAAATAAACACAGGAAATTTCAGCAGAACATGGATGGTAACTCACACAATTCTCACACCCACAATACTGTGTCTCAGGTTGAAAATGTTTAGTTCATGAATAAAACACAGACTAAAATAAGACCAAAGGGGGCTTGCATGACCTCAATTCATGTCAGTTTTTTTGTGTGGTCTTTGTCCTGTCCCAATGGACCCAGTCACTCAGCTCTTTTTCTGAAGCATCAACAGCATCGGTGCTATTCTACACACTCATATAGAATATGAAATTCTCATCACTTTTGCAATCAGTTTCCTCCCTGCTTGCACCTTCACATTGCCCATCTTTGGGATCTCTCCATCATCTCAGGGGTTGAGAGAGTCATTAACATCCACTACAAGCCCACAGATTCCCACAGCTATCTTGAATATACTTCCTCCCACTCTGTCTTCTGTAAGGGCTCCATTCCTTTCTTCTTTTCCCCCCATCCATTGTAATTTACCCAATGATGTGATATTTTACTTGGGTGACTCTGATATGTCTTCCTTCTTCCTGAAACATGGCTACCCTTCTACAATAGTAGACCTTGACTGCACCGTATATAGTTCACATATCTCTGTGCTCATCCTCTCTCCTCCTGAAAAGAACAAGAACAGAGTCCTCTTGGTCCTTTCCTTCCACCCTACCAGCATCCACATTCAATAGATTATCCTTTGCAATTTCCCAGAGCTCCAATAAGGTCCCACCATCATTCACCTATCTCCTTCCACTTCTGATGAAGTGACTTGCTGCAATCATTACTGCCTAAAGCCATGAGGAGGATGGAGAGGACATGCTGTGGCTCAGAAGAGATGCTAGGATGCTATGCTGCATCCTGGGTGCCAGGTCAAGGAGGTCACAGAGCAGCTACATAAAATTCTTGAGGTGGAGGTCACTATAGTAGGGAGTAATATTGTAGATTCTTCTCCCCCCCCCCCCCCAATAGTAGCAGGAACACAAGGAGCAGGTCGGTAGAGAAATTGTGCATGGCTCTAAGAATAATTGAGTTGTATTAGCAGGAAATTTTAATTTTCTCACTATTAACAGGGCTATCAAGTGTGCTAAGGATCTGGAAATTGGGTGGAATTTGTGAAATGCAGCCAGGAAAGTTTCTTAAGACAGTATATTAAGGAAACTACTCAGAAGGATGTAATACTGTACATTTTTTTTGGCAACGAGGAAGGGCAAGTAACCAAGGCTCCAGTCGGGGAGCACTTTGGCTCTAGTGATGATATTTTTATTAGTTTTAAGATAGTGATGGAAAAGGATGGGACAGCTCCACAGGTGGGGTCCTAAACTGGAGCAGAGCTAATTTTGAGTAACTAGGCAGGATCTAGCAAAGCTCAAGCAACACACATCAAAGTTGCTGGTGAACGCAGCAGGCCAGGCAGCATCTGTAGGAAGAGGTGCAGTCGACGTTTCAGGCCGGGACCCTTCGTCAGGACCCCGAAACGTCGACTGTACCTCTTCCTAGAGATGCTGCCTGGCCTGCTGCGTTCACCAGCAACTTTGATGTGTGTTGCTTGAATTTCCAGCATCTGCAGAATTCCTGTTGTTCTAGCAAAGCTCAGCTGGGTTAGGCTGAAGGGAGAAGAATGAATGACAAGTGGGAGGCCTCAAGAGCCCCGGAGTAACATATTCGTCAGGGCACTGAGTATAAGAACTGCAACATTATGTTGCAGATGAGGCTGCACATGGAGTACAGTATCATGTACAGTTTTGGGCACTTTGTTATAGGGAAGATGAGGTTAAACTTGAAACAGTGCAGCAAAAATTTACAAGGATGTTGCTAGTACTATAGGGCCTGTGTTATACGGAGAGGTTGGCCAAGTTAGGTCTTTATTCCTTGGAATATTGGAGAATGAGGAGTTCTCCAGTTCAAAATTATGAGAGGCATAGATAAAGGGGAAGGTAACAGATTATTTTGTCAAGATGAGGGAGAACAAACTAGGGGCATAGATCAGAGTGGGATGGAAGAGGTGACTTTTGCCTATGTGTCCCTTTGCATGCCGTGAGCATAAGCAATAGACAGAGATAGAGCAATTGGTGACAGTAACAGCCAGCTAAACCGCAATGTTGCTTACAACAGCAGATCAAAATTGTGCCATGTGATTTAAAGTTGTTCTTAAACCTAGCCTACACATACTATATTTTCAGGCATTCGTTAGTCTCGTGAGACCATGGATTTGACCCTTGGAAGGTTTCCAGGGCGCAGGCCTGGGCAAGGTTGTATGGAAGACCGGCAGTTGCAAGGGAAGGGCATTAGGACCCATACAGCTTGGCACCAATGTTGTCGCAGAGCAATGTGTGGTTAAGTGCCTTGCTCAAGGACACAACACGCTGCCTCAGCCAAGGCTCAAGCTAGTGACCTTCAGATCACTAGACAAATGCCTTAACCACTTGGCTACGCGCCAACATGACATATACTATATACAGTACACATATACATCACACAGTTTTCCCTTTAAAAGAAATAAAATTCTGTTATCAATTTCACATAATCCAACTTGTCACACAAAAGAAGTTACATAATTAGTTAACAAAGTATGTTGATGTAAAATTGCAGGTTCAACCAATTATGTATTGACTTGATCTCTTTTCATTAAACACATCACTGCAAGTTGTAATGAATATCTCTGAAATCATAATTAGATTCAGATTCATTTATTTATCAAATGTACATTGAAACTTACAGTGAAATGCATCATTTGCATAACAACCAACAAAACCCAAGGATCTGCGGGGGGCATCCCACAAGTATCGCCACACATTCCAGCACCAACATAGCATGCCCACCATTTGGCAGAACAACACAGAACATAACAAGCAGCAAAACAACGACAGCAAAGCAAGCCAAGTTGCTCCCTCCGACTCACTTCCCCCCCCCTCCCAACCTGCCTTACACATACATAGTCCTTGAATACCAGGAAAATCCACACGGTCCCTCATCCCCTAGCCTCCAGCTTCCCGTGGAATCATAAAGCAATACAATTTGGATATAGACCCTTCAGCCCAAAGACTTAGTGCCGGCCATGTGCCTACACAGCTTGGCAATAGACCCTTGCACTCCTATGGTAAGCTTTGGGACTTGTTTTGACCTCTGTTCCACATTACAGCTCTCCTGACAGGCTGGAGCTGAGATTAGTCCAAAAAAATTGACATTTTAATAACGTGGGTGCACTTTGACTTTGCAAACCCTGCCTTACACCCGTTTGCCTGGAGCAGAGGGAATGGTAAGAAGTTCTCTCTCTGCCCCATTCAGTTCTACTCTTCCATTACTGACACAGCCCATTAAACTACACCTGCTGTTATGTGTTGTAACTCCATAAACTAATCGAAAGAAAAAACACAAGTACCGGGATATTTGTCTATTTACTTTCTCTTCCTTTTTCTTAGTGAGGAGCTATCATATGACATAGTGGTGTAATGACATATGTCATTCACTGACTTCTTACATATACATAACCCATAATGAATTATATAAACAAAGAATATTTAATCAAATATATTTACAATATTACTGAAGTATTAAATACACTACACTCCTCTCTGCTTAGCTATAAACTCCAACTCTATATAGAGTGCACATCAACTCAAATATGTAACATATTGCTCTCTACTCATGTTAAATATTTACAGCATACTGCATAATACAACTATATAGACATAGACAGTATAGTAAATTTTAAATTGTCCCATTTAGGCCGAAAGATTTAGTCATTATGGGGCATTTCTTACTCTTGTGGGATGATGTCTTTCCTGACAAGGCAGGGGTGGGGTCACTCTGCTAAGCAGGTGAGACTTGTGGTTGTGAAACAGTCTCAGGTTCTGGGGCCTCCTTCATGGAAATTGTAGGAGTCGACTCCGGAACTGCAGGAAGTGACTCAGACAGATCTGGACACCTTTCTTCTCTAACAATTGACTCTTCTCTCCTCAATTGATCAATGTGTTGTCTCCCGATGACACATGTAGGAGAGCGGTGCTGTGCTGTCCTTAGTCCTTCAAAGTATCCACTTTTGATTACCACTGTAGTCCCTCTCCAGGATTGCTTGTCCAGGAGTGAAACATCAAACTTCCTTGTTTGGGAAGCCCTCAATTTGTCTCAATTGATTGTCCTGGATACTCCTGAGATTGGTTTTAAGGAAATCCAAGCATGAGTGTCAAGCACGACCCAGGAACAGCAGGGTTGGTGAATTGTTGGCCGTGGATTGTGCTGCATTGTGATATGCAAGGAGGAAATTGGCAAGCTTCTAATTCAGTGTTGTGTGTTGTGCTCGCAGTGCATTCTTTAGACTTTGGACAAACACTTCCATCAAGCCATTTGTAGCTGGGTGGTACATACAATGCAGATGTAATTTGTCTATTAAATTCATTTCAGGAATGACTGAAACTGTCCCGCAACAAACTGTGGCCCATTGTCACTGACTAATTGTTCTGGAACACCAGTCCTTGAAAAGAGTCTTCACAACATATCGTCAGTGTACAAGGTTGTAATGAAGGCTATTAGGAACACTTCGGGCCACTTTCTAACTGGATACACTATAACTAAAAAATTTGTACCCATGAATGGTCCTGCAAAATCCACATGAATCCTTTGCCAGGACAATGCAGGTCATTCCCAGGGATGAAGAGGCACTACTCCTGGCATATACTGGACATGTTGGCATCCTGAACAGTGCATGGCAAGCTACCCAATCTCCTGATCTATCTCAGGCCACCAGACAAAGCTTTGAGCTCGCAAACACGAGGAATTCTGCAGATGCTGGAAATTCAAGCAACACACATCAAAGTTGCTAGTGAAAGCACAGCAGGCCAGGCAGCATCTCTAGGAAGGGGTACAGTTGATGTTTCAGGCCGAGACCCTTCATCAGGACTAACTGAAGGAAGAGCTAGTAAGAGATTTGAAAGTGGGAGGGGGAGGGGGAGATCCAAAATGATAGGAGAAGACAGGAGGGGGAGGGATGGAGACAAGAGCTGGACAGGTGATTGGCAAAAGGGATAGCAGAGGATCATGGGACAGGAAGCCCAGGGAGAAGGAAAAGGGGGAGGGAGGGAAAAACCCAGAGGATGGGCAAAGGGTATAGTCAGAGGGACAGAGGGAGAAAAAGAAGTGTAAGAGAAAGAATGTGTGTATATAAATAAATAACGGATGTGGTACGAGGGGGAGGTAGGGCATTCGCGGAAGTTAGAGAGGTCAATGTTCATGCTATCAGGTTGGAGGCTACCCAGACGGAATATAAGGTGGTGTTCCGCCAACCTGAGTGTGGCTTCATCTTTACAGTAGAGGAGGCCGTGGATAGACATGTCAGAATGGGAATGGGATGTGGAATTAAAATGTGTGGCCACTGGGAGATCCTGCTTTCTCTGGTGGACAGTGTAGGTGTTCAGCAAAATGATCTCCCAGTCTGCGTCGGGTCTCGCCAATATATAGAAGGCCACATCGGGAGCACCGGACGCAGTATATCACCCCAACCGACTCACAGGTGAAGTGTCGCCTCACCTGGAAGGACTGTTTGGGGCCCTAAATGGTGGTAAAGGAGGAAGTGTAAGGGCATGTGTAGTACTTGTTCCTCTTAGAAGGATAAGTGCCAGGAGGGAGATCAGTGAGGAGGGATGGGGGGGGGGGGGGAAACGAATGGACAAGGGAGTCACGGAGGGAGCGATCCCTGCGGAAAGTGGTGGGGGGGGAGGGAAAGATGTGCTTAGTGGTGGGATCCCGTTGGAGGTGGCAGAAGTTACGGAGAATAATATGTTGGACCCAGAGGCTGGTGGGATGGTAGGTGAGGACCAGGGGAACCCTATTCCTAGTGGGATGGCGGGAGGATGGAATAAGAGCAGATGTGCATGAAATGGGAGAGATGCATTTGAGAGCAGAGTTGATGGTGGAGGAAGGGAAGCCCCTTTCTTTAAAAAAGGAGGACATCTTCCTCGTCCTGGAATGAAATCCCTCATCCTGAGAGCAGATGCGGCGGAGATGGAGGAATTGCGAGAAGGGGATGGCATTTTTGCAAGAGACAGGGTGAGAAGAGGAATAGTCCAGATAGCTATGAGAGTCAGTAGGCTTATAGTAGACATCAGTAGATAAGCTGTCTCCAGAGGTAGAGACAGAAAGATCTAGAAAGGGGAGGGAGGTGTCGGAAATGGACCAGGTAAACTTGAAGGCAGGGTGAAAGTTGGAGGCAAAGTTAATGAAGTCAACGAGCTCAGCATGCGTGCAGGAAGCAGCGCCAATGCAGTCGTCAATGTAGCGAAGGAAAAGTGGGGGACAGATACCAGAATAGGTTTGGAACGTAGATTGTTCCACAAAGCCAACAAAAAGGCAGGCATAACTAGGACCCATACGGGTGCCCATAGCTACACCTTTAGTTTGGAGGAAGTGGGAGGAGCCAAAGGAGAAATTATTAAGAGTAAGGACTAATTCCGCTAGACGGGGCAGAGTGGTGGTAGAGGGGAACTGATTAGGTCTGGAATCGAAAAAGAAGCGGAGAGCTTTGAGACCTTCCTGATGGGGGATGGAAGTATATAGGGACTGGACATCCATGGTGAAAATAAAGCGGTGGGGGCCAGGGAACTTAAAATCATCGAAAAGTTTAAGAGCATGAGAAGTGTCACGAACATAGGTAGGAAGGGATTGAACAAGGGGGGATAAAACCATGTCGAAGTATGCAGAAATGAGTTCGGTGGGGCAGGAGCAAGCTGAGACAATAGGTCTTCCAGGACAGGCAGGTTTGTGGATCTTGGGTAGGAGGTAGAAACGGAAAGTGCAGGGTGTGGGAACTATGAGGTTGGTAGCAGTGGATGGGAGATCCCCTGAGCGGATAAAGTTGGTGATGGTGTGGGAGACAATGGCCTGGTGCTCCTTAGTGGGGTCACGATTGAGGGGTAAATAAGAGCAACAACAGCACCCCCATTATCGGTGGGTTTAATAGTAGGGGTAGGATTAGTGTGGAGGGAATGGAGAGCAGAGCGTTCGGAAGGAGTAAGGTTGGAATGCGAACAAGGTGCGGTGAAATGGGACCAAGGTGGCCCGCTGTACATGGGCCCGCCACCTTAACCAAGCCAGACCAGACAATTTGTTAACCAAGGCAGCCCAGACAATTCGTTAACCAAGCAGGCCCGGGCAATTCGTTAACCAACCTGGTCCGGGCAATTTGTTAACCAACCCGGCCCCGACAATTCGTTAACCAACCCGGCCCGGGCAATTCGTTAAACAACCTGGCCCGGGCAATTCGTTAACCAACCTGGCCCAGGCAATTCGTTAACCAACCCAACCCGGGCAATTCGCTAACCAACCTGGCCCGGACAATTCCTTAACCAACCTGGCCCAGACAATCCGTTAACCAACCAGAGGAGGACAAAGCTTTGAGCTAATGCTTTAATTCTGACCACATCTAGCACGTGGCTCCTTCAACACTTTAACTCTCAGCTTGGAGGGTACCACAGCTCTCAATCCCCATATACGGCAACTTCTGTCAAGGACAAGTTCATCCTGGTGCTGGTAAAAATGAGGAACCGGAAATTCTGCTGCGGATTTCAGCCATTTTGTGTGACCTCATAGGCCTGAGACAGTGTGGGGTCATTTCTGGTTTCCCTTTGGAGAATCGCTGCTGTAAAAGGGAGACTTGTGATTTTCCTTAGGGAGAATATCTCAAGAGGATTGTCCTCTTTTGTAAATTTTTCAGGTATTTCCTTTCCCTAGAGTAAACAAGAAAATCCATCGGCATTTCCATGATGAGTCATCCTCTTGAATTTGATCTTGTAATTGTGTCCTCCAAGAAACAAAGCCCATCTCTGCACTCCTGCTGCTGCTGTTAGTGGAACACCCTTCTGTGGATTGAAAATGGACACCAGTGGTTAATGATCAGCAATGAGGGTAAACTATCTCCCATTCAAATATGAGATGAAGTGTTTTCACCCCAAAGCAGACTTAAGACCTCTCTGTCAATCTGTACGTATTTTTTCTCTGCAGTGATAAGAGAACATGATGCAAAATCTATCGGGTTTTCACTTCCATCAGTCATAACGTGACATGACTGCACCTGTACCATCTTGGGTACTAGCCTACAAAGTATCCAAGACACCTTCAAGGAGCGGAGTCTCAGAAAGGCAGCGTCCATTATTAAGGACACCCAGCACCCAGGAAATGGCCTTTTCTCACTGTTACCGTCAGGTAGGGGGTACAGAAGCCTGAAGGCACACACTCAGAAATTCAGGAACAGCTTCTTCCCCTCTTCTATTCAATTCTAAATGGATATTGAACCCATGAAAACTACCTCACTTTTTTAATATATGTTATTTCTGTTTTTGCACGATATTTAATCTATTCAATATACGTATACTGTAATTGATTGATTAATTTGTTAATTTATTCTATACTTTATATTGCATTGAACTGCTGCTGCTAAGTTAACAAATTTCATGACACATGCTGGTGATAATAAACCTGTTTCTGATTCTAATTCTAATCCTTGTACATCAATGGTGTAACCACAGTAAGTGATATTTGGTTAAAGAATTCATACGTTGCATCATGCTCTGAGCCCACAATCTTCTAATCTTTTTAACACTATCTTGAGATTTTAGAAATGTTCCTTGTCATCCTCACTGGTAACAATGATGTCATCCAGGCAATATTAAGTGCCTGGGCAGCCTAACAGCACCTGGTCCATAGCTTTCTGCCAGGGTGCCGGTTCAGATTCTATTCCAAAGATAAACTTCTTATGGTGATAAATTCCTTTGTGAGTAATAAACTCTTCTTGGGCTTACAGCGGGTAAAGGTATTGATTTTAACCGACATTTCAATGATAAACTCTGCGATGGCAGAGTTGTCATTGCTGCATCAGTTAAGATCAATACCTGTACCCAGGTGGAAGCCCAAGAAGAGTTTATTCATCATATACACTGGGAAAGCACTTGATCCTTTTTTTCCTTTGTGAGTGCTTATCGTGAGAAACACTTTGAACTCTTCTTCCATTTCCATCTATAGATAGGCCTTAGTTCGGTTCACGTTAAAGAAGCATTTTCATCTAGAAAAGTTTGCAAAGGTATCACCTATTCTGGGCAGAGAGTATTAATCTACTTCAAGTACTGAGTTGATGGTGACCTTAAAATCACCACAGGTCCTGACAGATCCATCCTTCATGGCTACTGGGACCACTGACACTGTCCTGGGGCTCCACTCAACTTTGGAAAGAATTCTTTCAGCCTCCAAGCGATCTAGATCACTGGCTACTTTATGAAGGATAATGTAAGGAACCAGATGGGCTTTGTAAACCTTCGGTGTGGCATTTTCATTTAATACTATTTTACCCATCATATATTTGAGTTGTCCATTGCCATCCTTGGACTTTGCTATGGCATCATTCAGTACCTTTCTTAATTAACTTTCAGTTGACTGTTGGAGGGGATGTGATATGCAGGTGGTGGATGGATCTCCAATCAAGTTGTAGTTGTCTCAGCCAATCACGGCCTCCTGTTTTTACCACATCTAAGCCCAGTGTCGCTTGTTGGTTGTTGTATTTCACTCTTACCAATGTCATTTCCGTAGGTGTTATTTTTTTCTCCGGTATAAGTTCTTATTTGGATATCTGCAGGTTTCAGTTCATTACCTTCCACAAGCCTTACCTGTCATTCAAACACATTTTGTGGAACGACTGAAACAGCTGAGCCAGTGTCCAATTCCATTTTAGTTAATTTGCTGTTCACTTCTGGTGAAAGCCATGTTGCTTGCCTCTTGTTACTTTTCAAACTGTTAATCCCAGTCCTGTGTCACCTTCATCATTATCAGATTTTTCATCAACATCATGCAGATTAGTGCTCTTTTTGAAATTGCAACTTGACTTTTTATCTTTTTCTCTTCCCTGTATAGTCTGTTTATTTTTGTCTGCAAATCTCTGTATGTGTCCTACATTGTAGAATTTTCTGTATGTTTCAGCTTTAAGCATGCATTGGTCTATGGTGTATACGAGCCCTTGCTACAATGGTAACACAATTTGTTCAAACAGGCAGGTTTCTGCTTAGATATTGCAATTTTGTTATGTTCACTTTCATTCCAGACTACAACTCAATTGTATCTCCAGCTGTTATTTCCATTGATACAGTGACTCCAACTGCTATTTTAAATGTACTGTAAGTTGTGTTTTTGAATGCTTTCTTGTAAGACTCCACAAACTAAATGATTTCTCAGTGCACCATTAAGCTCATCAGTGAGCTGACAATGCTTGGACAATTTTTTCAGTTCAACCATGTAAGCTGAAGTGGACTCCTCTTCCTTTTGATTTCACTTATGAAACCTAAAATGTTCTCCAGTCAACAATAGTTTTTGTTCTAAATGTCCCTGCAGGTGTGTGTCCAAGTGGTTAACGTGTTTGTCTAGTGATCTGAAGGTCAGTAGTTCAAGACTTGGATGAGGCAGCATGTTGTGCCCTTGAGCAAGGCACTTAACCACACATTGCTCTGCGACAACACCAGTGCCAAGCTGTATCAGGCTTTTTGGTTGAAGCAGTTAAATTTCTAAACAAACTGTTTGCTTTCCCACTTTTTGGTGTTAGCAAAACTGAGACTGGTTCTTCATTGACTATTTCATCTGCTTCAAAATACAGCTCAATTCATTCAGTATACATCATCCAGTTATCTGTTGTGCAAATGAATGCTTCTATCTTTCCAATGTAAACAACCATTTCTGCTTGCTTGTTTGTTTGTTTGTTTATTTATTATCATCATCAATCATCATCATCAGCAATGTTTATGAACCCCTGGCCATAGTTACTGCTTGTTAATTTCATCCATTTTCCACCGTTTTTTAGAAGTTTGAATATCCATCTCGCCTTCCAAGGAAAAATGTGCTGCACTTTTAAACTCAAACATCTCTTCCCCTTCTGAAGAAAAGCATGCTGTGCTTCAACCGGTTGGTAGAAAGCACGGGTTAATTTTAAATTTACCTTGGTGCCACAGTTATGTTTTGTAACTCCATAAAATAACTGAAAGAAACAACACAAGAGTTGGGATATTTGACTACTTACTTTCTTTTCCTTTTTCTTAATGAGGTGCCTACATATGACATGGTGATGTAATGACATATGCCATTCACATACTTCTTACATATAACTGGTAATAAATTATGTAATCAACAAAGAATGCTAAATCAAACAATATATTTACAAAGTTACACAAATAGTAATGAAATATCAAATATACAACACCTAACTTTTGGAGTCAGGCCATCTACCTTCCCTCTATGCACCCCTGTCACCATAGTAGAAAGCTGGCAGCTCTCAGTTATTATTTAAGCAGTTCTCTATGAATGAACATTGTGAGAAAAAGGGAATGTTATATTGGCAGTAATCAGATTGGGGGAAAATGATTGTGACAACTGTAATCAAAGGAGTCTAGATGGTTGGGAAGAGAAGCAGAGCTGAAGCTGAACTTTTTTTTAAAATAAGCTTTAACAAAATTTTGATAGATTGTTTGAATAATGAATTAGCTGTCTGAACACTAAGCTTTAAAAGAAACTACATCACTGGCTCACTGATCTGCTGAGGGCACGATTTAGACTCCAGATGAGGAATGGTAGTGAAATTAATTTTGACAGCCCAGTCTTTGCTGAAAAAATCCAAACCTGAAGAATGTTATTATTTAAACAACCCAGCCTGCTTGCATCCCTAATCATGTTCCATCTTAGAGACACAAATGGCTCAGTGACAAAGGAAATAACCTTTTGTCACTTATTTTTACCCAATGTAATTCCTGCCTTTCTATATTACCTCTTATCACCATCTTTTCTTTTGGATAATTCATTGACTGAAACAAAATAGATTTCAGGAGGTTGCAATGAATGAACTTGCATGTATATACCACCTCCATGGCTTTGAGATGCCACAAAGATGCTATATAAATGAAACCAATTTATATAACCAATTCCATTGGGTTCATGGGATCTTTAATATCCAAATGACAGAGAATGCAGAGTTCCATTGTTAAGATCTTATTTGCAAAATGGCAGTGCAACACATCCTCAGTATTGCTTTGGACTGTTAGTTTATATTCTGTCCTTGGAGTGAAAATAACATACAATCTTCTACTCAGAAGACCAAGGGTTAGTGTGTCAATGATGTGGATTGTATCTCTCTTCAATTTCAAAGGATGTCGTCAAGTAGATTTCCAAAGAACCTGCAATCAGAAACTGCCGTCTCCTTTTCTCCAGCTGCATTGTTGGAATAGAAGTTCATTGCCCACTTATTCAACAGGATCCAGCACACTCTTAGAGGTTGACTCAAAGCTGTTAAGGCCTCTCATCAAAGAAGACTCCAGGTTTAATGATTCCTCCAGAGACTTGAGCTCAGACATGTTGGGTAACCTCCCAGAGGAGGAATGAGGGAACTCAGAAGCACAAGAAAATAGGAGGAGGAATAGTCCACTTGGCTGCTCAAGCCCGTACCAACATTCAGTATGATAATGGTTGATCTACACTGGACTCAACTCCTTCTCTGTGCCCAGGTATTGCTTCATGTGACATGCCCTCTTTTGGATGAGACGATTTAAACCAAGGTCCTGTGAGAATATCATTTACTTGTTACAATCATAAGGAGGCCATTCAGTCCATCAGGTCTATGTTGGATCTCAGAGTAATCCCATGAGTACCATTCCCCTTAATTTCCTCACAGCCCTGCAACTTAAAGGTGGGTTATTGGCACTTTAAAACCATTCGCTTCAGGCATGAAGCTCTTCAGCCGTGGTTGTCAGCTCATTTAAGAGAAGGAAAACTCTGATCTCAAATCTCCGCTGCCTTGCGACTATACCCACTCATGGGGAAGGCTTTGGGAGCAAACCCTGAGGAAAAGTCCAGAGCTGGAATCTCTAAAGCAGTCCAACAATGAATTCAACACTACTAGCAACTCCTCCAATGTCATTGGTGCCAAACTGTATGGATTTTATCCATTCCTTTGGCTTCATCAGCTGCATGGTGAAGGAAGGCTGCTGCATGGGCAACAGCTTGCTCTCCATATTGCACTGGCTTGGCTTGCATAATGGCTTGTATGTCATGTACACAACAGCTGGGATGCAACATCCATGGTCAGCCTCATCCAATGGAGGGACATCATGTTCCTATTGAATGGTACAGCTGGACCAAGGGCTGAGTGGACTACTGCTGTGCCTACCTCTTATGGTCTTATGGCACAGTTTCAGAATAAAGGGTAGGCCACTTAGGACTGAGAAGAGGAAAAGTGTAAAGAGAAAAATATTTCAGAGTGATATGAGGAAAAACACTTCTTGCCGTGTGTGGATGGAATCAGAAAAGCCTGCCAACAAGGGGTAGTGGAGGCAGGTTCTGTTGTGCTCCTCAAGAGGGAAATAGATAAATATATGGTGAGGAAGAATTGCAAACCCACCGGGAAGGACCAGTAGCCGTAGAACTGGAGAATGGAGAGCTGTCATAATCGCTGGGGGTGTAATGGTTTCCTTCTATCATGTAACCACTCTAAGGACTCTGCTTTCACTTCTTTGCTACCTTCTTGCACTGAAGGGCAACTTCCAGTCATCAAGTAACTTACTGCTGTCTTTGGATGTGGGAAGAAACCAAAAATCACACACAGTCATAAGGAGAATCCACAAACTCTACCTACTGTAGATGTCACCCAAAGTCAAGGTTGAACCTGTTGTTGCTGTATCTGACAGGCACCAGCACTGATTGCTGATCCACTACTCGTGCACATATTTTATGTGTGAATACATTAGTTCAAAAAAGAGACTTATTCGCACCTGCCTCACCATTGAGGTGGATTGTGAACCATCTGGTCAATGAACCTGACTTCTCTTGCAACCCCATCCACATTTTGTGGTCCTGTCTGTCCTACTTTACTGGAAAACTTGTATCTGCACCTGTCCCATGAAGCAGACAGGGTTGTGAGTGGGTGATGAGTCCCCCTCACAATACCCTTGAAAGATCATTGCAGTTAAAAGCCTGAGAAGTGTGTTTAAACACCTTTGATGATCAGCAGTTCAAAGTAATGTTGATAATTAAAATATGTGAAAGATGTGAAAATATTAAAAAATACTTTTATGTGTTTAAAGATTAAAAATTTTAAAGATTAGAATTATTTGTCACATGTACACCAAAGCATCAAAACATGATAATGGCTGATCTACACGGGACCTCAACTCCTTCTCTGTGCCGAGGTATTGCTTCATGTGACATGTGTCATTTTACGTCAATAATAAACACAATCCGAGGATGTGCTGGGGCAGCCCGGAAATGTGTGTTTGCAGTGCCCAAGTAGCAAGCCCACAACTGACTAACTCTAACTCATGCATCTTTGGAATGTGGGAGGAAACTGGAGCACCCAGAGGAAACCCATATGTTCACGGGGAGAACATATAAACTCCTTACGGACAGAAATCGAACACTGACCTTCCAGTTGCTGGTGTTATAAAACATCATGCTGAGGGTCACACTACAGAGCTACCCATAAGAAGAGTAAGAAGCAAAAAATAAAACCTTTTCAATCAAAATCAGCAACCACATTCAAATAAATCAGAACCTAGTGGAGCACACTAGCTCTGACACCTCTCTCCTGGCAGCAGTAAACAGGTGACACCACAGCTTGAGGCCTAGTCCTTGCACATACAAGACAGCAAGCACATATAGGATATCAGTATAATATAACCACACAATATATCTATATGGATACTATATACATATATACACCAACTCCAGCACAGAATAAAGAGCTGGTGGGAAGAGAATAGATTAAAATCCATCTAACCCACTAACGCTATTGAAATCCACTGTTTCAACTCGGCTTCGATGTGATTCTGGTCCCACTGCAGTGTGGTTGATTGTTAGCCTCCCTCTGAAACAGTCACTGACTTGTTCAACATGAATACCTGCCTCCTCTCCATGGACTCTGCCTACACTTCCCACTGCCTAGGAAAAGCAGCCGGCATAATCAAGGGCTTCACTCACCTTAGACATTCTCTCTTCTCCCCCTTCTCATCAGGCAGAAGGTACGAAAAAACCTGAGGACATGATAACACAAAGGTTGGGGTGTTGTGGATAGTCTGGAGGGTTGTCAGAGGTTACAGCAGGACATCGATAGATTGCAGAACTGGGCTGAGAAGTGGCAGATGGACTTCAACCCAGTGCAAAGTGGTTCATTTGGTAGTTCCAAATTGAAGATGGAATATAATATAAATGGTAAGACTCTTGGCAGTGTGGAAGATCTGAGAGATCTTGGGGTCCGTGTCGATAGGACACTCAAAGCTGCTGAGCAGGTTGACCGTGTTGTTAAGAAGGCATATGTTGTGTTGGCATTTGTCAACCGTGGGTTTGAGTTCAAGAGCTATGAGCTAATGTTACAGCTATATAAGACCTTGATCAGACTCCACTTTGATTACTGCGTTCGGTTTTGATCACCTCACTACAAGAAAGATGTGGATACTATAGAGAGAGTGTAGAGGAGATTTACAAGGATATTGCCTGGATAGGAAGGCATACCTTATGAGAATAGGTTGAGTGAATTTAGCCTATTCTCCTTGGAGCGGCAGAGGATGAGAGGTGACCTGATAGAGGTGTATAAGATGATGAGAGGCACTGATGGTGTGGATAGCCAGAGGCTTTTTCCCAGGGCTGAAGTGGCTAACACAAGGGGGCATAGCTTTAAAGTGCTTGGAAATAGGTACCGAGGGGATGTCAGGGGTAAGTTTTTCACACAGACAGTGGTGCGTGCGTGGAGTGCACTATCGGTGGTTGTAGTGGATGCTGATACAATATGGTCTTTTAAGATCCTCTTAGATAGGTACACGGAGCTTAGAAAATTAGAGGGCTATGCACTAGGGAAATTCTAGGCAGTTTCTAGAGTAGGTTACATGGTCAGCACAACCTTGTGAGCCAAAGGGCCTGTAATGTACTGTAAATTTCTATGTTCCATGTCCCATCAGGCTCAAGGAGCTCAAGGACAGATTTTATCCTGTCCTTGAACCTGCTGGTACATGTTACAAGACTCTTGAATGGATCTCTTATATGATAAAAATGAAATCTTGATATATCGCTCAACCTCACAATGGTCCTTGCAGAAACAAGATGTTAGTGTAAAAAAGGACACAACCAGAGGCATCCAATATCATCCAGTTATACCAGGCAAGAGGACCCAGATGTGAAATGCATCTGGCTCCTTTGCTTGGTTAATTGGAACTACGTATGTAGAGACAATGGACTAAAGACACTGGTGGTTGCAACATCAAGTATTAGGGCTTCAAAAATTAATATATCATGTCTTTGGGTACAGGAAGAAGGGCAACGTACGTTGCAGTAGTGGCTACAGGGACATTAGATGTAGGAGCATCAGGTGCTGAGGCATCAGATGTAGTGGGTGTAGATGCAGCAGGTGAAGGTTAGAAAATAGGGGTGGGGGCATTATGTTGAGGGTCATCAGGTGTTGTGAAATTGCCTGTACAAGCTCCAGGAATTGGATGATCATATGTAGTAGAAGAGCAATAGGTGTTGAGACATCAGGAGTAGAAACATGGGTTATCGGGACAATTGCTGTTAGGAGTTCAAAAGCAGGAGGCTGGGATGTCAACATATTAGGGCTTTTAGATTTAGGGTATCAATATTGGGGCATTCTTAGGTGCAATGAAACTGTCACACAACTGGAGCTGTCAGTATGGGACAGAGTGGTTGTCAGAATAGATATGAAGGCTTAATGCCAGAAGCAATGATACAAGGAAGTGTGGGGGTAGGGGTGTGGGTTCCAATAAGTGGTATAGGAAGTTTTTAAAGTGGTTCGATCTGTCATCAGATGAATGTCTCAGATCATCAATACAGGCCACAAACACAAGGAAGTCCACAGATGCTGGAAATCCAAATCAATACACACAAAATGCTGGTGGAACTCAGGCAGCATCTATGGAAAAGAATATACAGTCAGATTCAGGGGAAGAAGGTTCTCAGCCCGAAATATTGACTGTTTACTCTTTTTCATAGATGCTGCCTGA
This sequence comes from Mobula birostris, assembly GCF_030028105.1. NCBI lineage: Eukaryota > Metazoa > Chordata > Chondrichthyes > Myliobatiformes > Myliobatidae > Mobula > Mobula birostris. The sequence goes on from NC_092373.1 coordinate 159,092,717, forward strand.
CCTGCTGAGTTCCTCCAGCATTTTGTGTGTGTTACTATCAATACAGGTAACTCTATTCCCTCTAAATAATAGCTTCTGTGACTGACCCACAATAATCTAGAATCTTGTTTATGTAGGAACATTAGGCACAACTGAAGTCAAAATGAGTTTTGCAAGTCATCCAAAGTCGCTCTGCATATCTGACAACATCTCTCAAAACTTGCGCAAGATGATCAAGAAATAACCAATGAATTTTAGAAATTGGGTGAACAAAACACAAAGGACCCAATTATACTGACAGTGGAAAATAATTTCTAGTCCAACTATATAAACGTAAGTATACGAGGATTTAGAATTATTTTGAAGCTTGCAAATTAGCTCAGCAATTTTATGTATTATAAATGCACTGTGACTGGATAACTCTTAAAATTACCACAAACAATATTGGTGGCAATTTAATCACCTCAGCTAATTCAACTAATTAAATAAAATCTGGACGTGCCCAAACATCTCCACCCTCACCTTCATTCAGGGCCCCAGGTAGTCCTTCCAGGTGAGACAACACTTCACCTGTGCACCTGTTGGGATCACCTAAAGTGCCCGGTGCTCCTCTGCACTGCTGAGACCCGTCATAAATTGAGGGACCGCTTTGTCAAGCACCTCCACTCCATCCACCACAACTGGGACTTCCTGGTGGCTAAACATTTTAATTCCCATTCCTGTTCTGATATGTCAGTCTATGGGCTCCTCTTGTGCCAAGATGAGGCCATCCCCAGGGTGGAGGAACAACATCTTATATTCCGTCTGAGTAACCTCTAACCTGGTGGCATGGAGATTGATTTCTCCTTCTGCTAAACAACTTTCCCTCCCCCCTTCCTCTATTCCCCCCTCTAACTTTTTACCTCTTCTCACTTGCCTATTACTTCCCCTGGGTTCCATCCTCCTTCCCTTTCTCCTATGGTCCCTTCTCCTCTCCTCTCAGATTCCTCCTTTTTCAGCCCTTGACCTTTCCCATCCACCTGGCTTCACCTATCACATTCCTCCTTGCCCTTCCCCCAGCTTTTTATTCTGGCATCTTCCCCCTTCCTTCTCAGTCCTAAGAAGGGTGTCAGCCCAAAAAGTCAACTGTCTATTCATTTCCATAGATGTTGCCTGCCCTGATAAATTCCTCCAGCAGTTTTTGTGAGTTGCTCTGGAATTCAATTCAATTGAAGTTTGTCACTCAACCATGCATGAACACTCATGAATACAGCCAAATGAGACAGCGTTACTCTGGCGCCAAGGTCCAAACATAATGCCAACAGTCCCACATAGCACATATAAGATAGTAAGATACAGCCAAAAATAGGTCCAAACCCGAGCCACCCAATGCAGCAGAAATCTGTACCACAGTAGAACTTCTCTCCTGCCAAGTGAACACTAGGGGGCAGCACTACCTCCAGCCTGGCTGCCATACCACACCAGCCTCAGTGGAGCACACTAGCTCTGACACCTCTCTCCTGGCAGCAGTAAACAGGTGACACCACAGCTTGAGGCCTAGTCCTTGCACATACAAGACAGCAAGCACATATAGGATATCAGTATAATATAACCACACAATATATCTATATGGACACTATATACATATATACACCAACTCCAGCACAGAATAAAGAGCTGGTGGGAAGAGAATAGGTTAAAATCCATCTAACCCACTAACGCTATTGAAATCCACTGTTTCAACTCGGCTTCGATGTGATTCTGGTCCCACAGCAGTGTGGTTGATTGTTAGCCTCCCTCTGAAACAGTCACTGACTTGTTCAACATGAATACCTGCCTCCTCTCATGGACTCTGCCTACACTACCCACTGCCTAGGAAAAGCAGTGGGCATAATCAAGGACTTCACTCACTCTGGACATTCTCTCTTGAATTGAATTGACTTTATTACTTACATCCTTCATATACATGAGGAGTAAAAATCTTTACATCTCCATCTACAGTAAATGTGCAATGTGCAATTATAGTAATTTATAATAAATATTATGTACAACAGGATAGCAATATAACATAGAAATACAGTTGTGTCAGCATGAATTAATCAGTCCGATGGCCTCGTGGAAGAAGCTGCCCCTGAGCCTGTTGGTCCTGGCTTTTATTCTGAGGTACCGTTTCCTGGATGGTAGCAGCTGGAACAGTTTGTGGTTGGGGTGACTCAGGTCCCCAATGATCCTTCAGGCCCTTTTTACACATCTGTCTTTGTAAATGTCCTGGATAGTGGGAAGTTCACATCTACAGATGTGCTGGGCTGTCCACACCACTCTCTGCAGAGTCCTGCGATTGAGGGAAGTACAGTTCCCATACCAGGCAGTGATGCAGCCAGTCAGGATGCTCCCAATTGTGCCTTTATAGAAAGTTCTTAGAATTTGGCAGACCATACCAAACTTCTTCAACCGCCTGAGGTAAAGGAGGTGCTATTGTGCCTTTTTCACAGCCAGTATGTACAGACAACGTGAAATCCTCGGTGATGTTTAAGCTGAGGAACTTAAAGCTGTTCACCCTCTCAACCCCAGATCCATTGGTGTCAGTAGGGGTTAGCCTGTCTCCATTTCTCCTGTAGTCCACAACCAGCTCCTTTGTTTTTGCGACGTTGAGGGAGAAGTTGTCTTCTTAACACCACTGTGTCAGGGTAATGACTTCCTCTCTTTAGGCTGCTTCATTATTATTTGAGATTAGGCCAATCAGTGTAGTGTTGTCAGCAAATTTAATTAGCAGGTTAGAGCTGTGGGTGGCGATACAGTCATGGGTATACAGGGAGTAAAGGAGGGGGCTTAGTACACAGCCCTGAAGGGCATCTGTGTTGAGGGTCAGAGGGGCAGAGGTGAGGGAGTCCATTCTTACCACCTGCCAGCGATCTGACAGGAAGTCCAGGATCCAGCTGCACAAGGCAGGGTGAAGGCCAAGGCCTCTAAGCTTCTTGTTGAGCCTGGAGGGAATTATGGTGTTGAATGCTGAACTGTAGTCCACGAAAAGTGATCTCACATAAGCATCCTTCTTCTCCAGATGTGTAAGGACAGCATGTAGAGCTGTGGCTATTGCGTCATCTGTTGATCAGTTGTGTCATTTGGTGAATTGTAGGGGGTCCAGTGTGGGTGTTAGCATGCTGCAGGTGTAGTCCTTGACCAGCATCTCAAAGAATTTGCTCATTATTGAGGTGAGTGTGACGGGACACAAGTTGTTCAGACATGTTACCTTGGTCTTTTAAGGTACAGGAAAATGGTGGATGTTTTGAAGTAAAAGGGCACTCTACATTGGGAGAGGGAGAGATTAAAAATGTCTGTAAACACACCTGCCAGTTACACTGCTCACAACTTGAGTACTCACCCTGGGATGCCGTCCAGTCCCGCAGCCTTATGACTGTCCACCCATTGGAAACACCTGCGTACTTCGACCTCAGAGATGACCAACCTGCTGGTCACATCATCTGCAGGTCTCCTCAGGGGCTCAGTATTGGTGACATCGAATTGAGTGTAAAAAAGATTTAGCTCATCTGGGAGAGAGGCATCAATGATGGAAACTCCACTGCGTTTGGCTTTGAATTCTGCGATGGGGTGCAGACCTTGCATGTGTTGTTGGCGGAAAGTTGAGTCTGAATCTTGTTTCTGTATTGTTGTTTCACTGCCTTGCTGACTTTGCGCAGATTGTAGCTACATTTCTTGAGCTCTTGCTGATTTCCGGCAGTGTAAGCTCTGTCTCACGCGATAAATGCGGCTCGCACGGGACTGTTGTTCCAGGGTTTCTGGAAAGACCCTGACTGATTTCTGGGGGACAACATTCACGATGCACTTCCAGGTGAAACTCGTGACCCCTTCCGTGAACTCGGAGACATCCCCATCATGGAAGACATTCCAGTTGACGTCATCAAAGCAGTCCTGTAGCATAGAGGTCGACTGGTCGGACCAACAGTGGATGGTTTTAACTATGGCTGCCTCTTGTTTCAGCTTCTCTCTGTACTTTGGGAACAGGAAAATGGAGAAGTGATCTGATTTTCCAAATGGAGGGTGAAGGAGCACTTTGTAAGTGTTGCAGAAGGGAGAGTAGCAGTGGTCAAGCATGCTGTCTCCCTGTGTGCTCACCTGGATGTTTACTCACCCTGGACATCCTCCCTTCTCCCCCTTCTCTTCAGGCAGAAGATACAAAAACACTTGAGAACATGTCCCACCAGGTTCAAGGAGCTCAAGCACAGACTTTATCCTGTCCTTGAACCTGGTGGGACATGTTACAAGACTATTGAATGGATCTCTTATATGATAAAAATGAAAACTTGATATCTCACTCTACCTCGCAATGGTCCTTGCACTGCAACTTTTCTGTAGCTGTAACACTATACCACCCCCCCTTTCCTGTTGTACTAATTCAACGTACTTACTGTATGTATGGAATGATCTACCTGGACGGCTTGCAAACAAAGCTTTTTATCAAATTTTGATAAGCACCAATGGTAAACCAATTACCAGTTGACCTACCACAATGAAGACCCTTGATTACAGAAGTAATGGCAGCATGAGGTGTTTGACGGTCAAGGAGGTGACTTGTCATCATAAATAGAGACTGAATACCAATTCAACAATGCTACTTCAATTTATTAATAAAACTAGATTATTCCACCTGCCGAGGAAAACAGCCTACAGCCCACTAATCTAAAACCATATACTATATTAAACCAAAACAGTGCTTATTTGCCAAATGAAGCTGATGAATTTATAACTAATTTCAATTGTAGATGATTAGAAACAAATGAGGAATGGATCTGCACGGAATTAGTCTGGAGAGTACTTCATTTACAGTCTTCGCCTCAGGAATTACCTTTCACTTAATCTCCACACAGCCTATATGGGAAATCTATAGAAATTAGACAGAAACATCCAGAGGGACAAGTAAACACACAAGGCAAATTATTTTCAGTAGAGTCTCATCACTATATTTCTTTCAGGCACGTGGTCATTTTGACACGAGCTCAAAGCAAAGATAAATGTTGCTTCATACCAGGTTCTAAATACCTCATGCAAGGGAAAACTCAGCAAAATGATCCAAAGAGCTAAATTTACCACAGGCCTGACTTGGATACAGAAAACACTCCTTCCTGGATATCCATTATTCTAAATTAAATCATTCAGAAAGCAGAAAACTAATTCTGAATAAAAAACGTATGTCGCCAACTTGTTTGTTGTGTAAAATCAATCTGTGACCAGAATTATATTTAATAATAAAGATGCACTTCTTCACATAAAGGATAATGGCAATTTGGAACTCTCTTTCCATAAAGCTGTTGATGCTGTTCTATTTTTAAGTACAAAGGTTATCAAGAGAATAAATGTAGTTAGGGTCTAATTGAATGGCAGAATAAGTCAAAAGGACAACTGGCTTTAATTCTATATATTTTTTCCTATAGATAATAATTACTGGAAGATGTTTTACAATTGATAACATAATTCAACAGATATTTATAAAATATTCAAAATTTAAATAAATATCTATGCTAGTTATGTCTTAATATTTGCTAATTTGCCTCAAATGTGGATCAGTAGGTACACTCTGAATCAGAAAGTTAGGGCTTCAAGTCTAAGTTATGATCAGCCTAATGGAGTACTGCCTGGTTGAAGCTCGAAGTTGAATTTGAATTTATTGTCACATACACAAGTATCTGCATGCACAGGTACCAAGAAAAACTTGTGGTAGCATCACGTAAGCAGCATTTAGAAGAAAAAGGTAAATTATGCACAAGTTATATAAGATGTGTCACATTTTGGATGAGATGTTAAACTAAGATGTTGTCAGGTCTCTGTTATGGAGACAAAAGATGGCAGGGCGTTACTTTAAAGACCAGCAGATAGTCCTCTTCACTCCACTGGATGAACTTTATTCCTCTGTCATCATTCCCAAAAAAAAATATCCAGTCATGTCACATTCCCTTGAGTGGGATGTTGCTATTTGGAATAACAAATGCAAACCTTTCTTCTAACTGTCAGATCTTTATGCCAATAACCCATTTTACAGGAATTGATGTAATCAATAATAATTATAAGTGAATTAGCTGGGTTACATTTACCATATTTCTTGCAATATAAATTTTCTATATAAATGTTCACTATAAGATATCCCACGCAACGCTTATTGAGAAAGTAAGGAGGCATGGGATCCAAGGGGACATTGCTTTGTGGATCCAGAACTGATTTGGCCACAGAAGGCAAAGAGTGGTTGTAGACGGATCATACAGTATTCTGCATGGAAGTCGGTAACCAGTGGTGTGCCTCAGGGATCTGTTCTGGGATCCTTACTCTTCGTGATTTTTATAAATGACCTGGATGAGGAAGTGGAGGTATGGGTTAGTAAGTCTGCTGATGACACAAAGGTTGGAGGTGTTGTGGATAGTGTGGAGGGCTGTCAGAGGTTACAGCAGGACATTGATAGGATGCAAAACTGAACTGAGAAGTGGTAGATGGAGTTCAACCCAGATAAGTGTGAGGTGGTTCATTTTGGTAGGTCAAATATGATGGCAGAATATAGTATTAATGGTAAGACTCTTGGCAGTGTGGAGGATCAGAGGGATCTTGGGATCCAAGTCCATAGGACACTCAAAGCTGCTGCGCAGGTTGACTCTGTGGTTAAGAAGGCATATGGTGTATTGGCCTTCGTCAATTGTGGAATTGAAATTAGGAGCCGAGAGGTAATGTTGCAGCTATATAGGACCCTGGTCAGACCACACTTGGAGTACTGTGCTCTGTTCTGGTCGCTTCACTACAGGAAGGATGTGGAAGCCATAGAAAGGATGCAGAGGAGCTTTACAAGGATGTTGCCTGGATTGGGGAGCATGCCTTATGAGAATAGAAACCATAGAAAAAACTACAGCACAGAAACAGGCCTTTTGGCCCTTCTTGGCTGTGCCGAACTATTTTCTGCCTAGTCCCTCTGACCTGCACACGGACCATATTCCTCCATACACCTCCCATCCATGTATCTGTCCAATTTATTCTTAAGCGTTAAAAAAGAACCTGCATTTTCCACCTCGTCTGGCAGCTCATTCCACACTCCCACCACTCTCTGTGTGAAGAAGCCCCCACTAATGTTCCCTTTAAACTTTTCCCCCTTCACCGTTAACCTATGTCCTCTGGTTTTTTCCTCTCCTTGCCTCAGTGGAAAAAGCCTGCTTGCATTCACTCTATCTATACCCATCAAAATTTTATATACCTCTATCAAATCTCCCCTCATTCTTCTACGCTCCAGGGAATAAAGTCCTAACCTATTCAACCTTTCTCTGTAACTGAGTTTCTCAAGTCTCGGCAACATCCCTGTAAACCTTCTCTGCATTCTTTCAACCTTATTTATATCCTTCCTGTAAGTTGGTGACCAAAACTGAACACAATACTCCAGATTCGGCCTCACCAATGCCTTATACAACCTCATCATAACATTCCAGCTCTTATAGGTTGAGTGAACTTGGCGTTTTCTCCTTGGAGCGACGGAGGATGAGAGGTGACCTGATAGAGGTGTATAAGATGATGAGAGGCATTGATCATGTGGATAGTCAGAGGTTTTTTCCCAGGGCTGAAATGGCTGCCACAAGAGGGCACAGGTTTAAGGTGCTTGGGAGTAGGTACAGAATAAGATGTCAGGGGTAAGTTTTTTACGTAGAGAGTGGTGAGTGTGTGGAACAGGCTGCCGGCGACAGTGGTGGAGGCAGATGCGATAGGGTCTTTTAAGAGACTTTTGGATAGGTACATGGAGCTTAGAAAAACAGAGGGTTATTGGTAACCCTAGTAATTTCTAAGGTAGGGACATGTTCGGCACAACTTTGTGGACAAAAAGGCCTGTATTGTGCTGTAGGTTTTCTATGATTTTATGTTTCATTATGCTCGGTAGATTACTTCATTCTTGCATAATTTTTTTAACTTTTTTTTGAGGATGTTAAAACAAAAGTGCTAAATTGCTATTGGTATCTGCTTGTTGTCCAGTAGAAGGTATGGGTGGCATTATAAATAATGCAGCAAACTTGTCGAGCTTTAAAATGTCCTGTTTGTATCATTCCAGTGATGGCTTGATCTCAAAATCAACTGACCTTCTGGCCCTTACATTAATTCAGTTAACTAGCCCAGTGTAATTGCATATGAAAGCAACTGTTCTGAAATCATTTCCTCTGCAGTGATCATAAATGACCATCTGCATGAAATAATCTCTACCAAGTTCTTTCTTGACAAATATATAAATAGTTGTGTGACTTTAATTTGTGTTTGACCTTTGCAGGATAACTAATTGTTAGCTTTTGGTTTCCGCTTTGTTGGTCCCTTGGGGATTGTAAAAATTGGACAAGTGGTATCAGCTTTCTCAGCTGGTTGTTAGCCTGAAAGTCAGTGTTCTTTACAAATATAGAGAGGTAGAACACTCACACTGAATTTTGAACTATTTTTTTGAAATGATTTCAGCTTTTACTCACCACTGAACCAGCAGTAGGAATCCGTATTCAGGCCTGGGCTATTACCAAAAGAAATACTGTATCCAGTCACGTCACATTTCTGTGAGTGGGATGTTGCTATTCGGAATAACAAATGCAAACCTTTCTTCTAACTGCCAGATACCATTTTATGCTAATAACCCGTTTAATAGGAATTGATGGTAAGGTAAGACTCACTGGAGGGAACTGTCCTTTACAGCATTATTGTTCACAGGTGAACTGTGCTCTTTTGTGGCTGACAGTTCTATAGCCAGTCAGCAGTCACTTGATGTCCAGGGTGATTCAGATTTCCAAAAACACGAAAGTTCGACTATCGTGAAAGCCAGATGCTGATGCAGCAGACCTTCTGTTTCCTTTGGATTCAGCCCTGAAACCTTCATATTCTATACGCCCAGCCCTCTGTTCCACTTCAGAGATGATTTACCTGTAAATAATGTCCTCATCAATATGGGTTTGCTCATGCAAAGGGATAAAGGTAAGGTAGGTAAGTTGTTTGACACATTCAACTTTTTAAAATGTTATTAATTAATTAATAGCATTAAATTTACTTCATTACTTTTTTTGCTTTAAAAAAGTAACTCTTTTCAAACATGTTTATAGATCTACATGGTCACCATAAGGGATGTCTCTTAGATACGTAAGTCCAGGTGGTCGAGCCCGCCACTTGTGGAAAATGTAAACCGGTGTGGAGGGGTCCATGTACAGTGATTTCAAACAGGAGCCTGGATCCAGGAGAGTATGGCTCAGGGGCTCCTCTCCAAGAACGGAATGGAATTAGCACAGAAGACGAATTGGCCATGGGGTTCATTGTCACAGGAAAGGGATGGGATTATGACCAATTCATCTTTTAATAAGTATTGGAAGGCACAGGTCTATAGGGCTGAATTGCCTCCTTCTTTGCTGCTATCCTCTGCAGTGTTACAGAAATTACATGAATCTATTGGACTGTGATAAAGTCATTCAGCTGATGCTATCCTGACCCACAAGCACCTGCTTCTTCCGCAGAGAGAAATAATCTCCCCAAGCCCTACCATGCCCCCGCTCCATCTTGACCTAAGGAAACTATGAAGACCCAATGTGAAATGAGAAACTGTTTTACACCATCTCTCCTCAAATTGGTAATATTGGACTACAGTTGAAAGTTCAAAGTAAATTCATTTTCAAAGTACATATATATCACCATGTAGAACCCTGAGATTCTCCAACTGAATGTTCAACCAAAGTGCAAAACACAACAAACAGCGCAAATACAAAACCAAAGACATAATAATAATAATAATTAAATAAGCAATAAGTATCGAAAACATGAGATGAAGAGTCCTTGAAAGTGAGACCATAGGTTGTGGGAACATTTAAGTGATGGGGCAAATAAAGTTGAGTGAAGTTATCTCCATTGGTTCAAGAGCCTGATGATTGATGGGTAATTACTGTCCTGACCCTGGTGGTGTGAGTCCTGAGGCTTATGTACCTTCTTAATGATGGCAGCACCGAGGAGAGAACATGTCCTTGGTGGGGTCGGGGGGTCCATGATTATTGACACTTTCCTGTGACAACACTCCATGCAGATGTGCTCAGTTGTGGAGAAGGTTTTAGCCATGATGGACTGGGCCACATCCACTTCTTTTTGTAGGATTTTCCATTCAAGGGCAATGGTGTTTCCATACCAGGCTGTGGTTCAGCCAGTCAATATATTCTCCACCACACATCTATAGGAGTTTGTCAAAGTTTTAGATGTCAAGCTGAATCTTCACAAACTCCTAAGGAGGAGGTAGAGGCACTGCCGTGCTTTCTTTGTAATTGCATGTACGTGCTGGGCCCAGGACAAATCCTCTGAAATAATAACACTGGGGAATTTAAATTTGCTGACCCTCTCCACCTCTGATACTGCTATGAGGACTAGCTCAAGGACCTCTGGTCTCCTCTTCCTGAAGTCAATAATCAGATCCTTGGTTTTGCTGACATTGAACGAGAGGTTGTTGTTGTTGTGGCACCACTCAGCCAGATTTTCAGTCTCCCTCCTATATGCTGATTTGTCACCACCTTTGATTCAGCCTATGACTGTGGTATTGTCTGCAAACATGAATATGACACAGAGCTGTGCTTAGCCTCACAGTCATAAGTGTAAAGTGAGTAGAGCAGACTTTAGTTAATTTCGTGTGACTATGGTTAATTTTACCAACGCTTGCTAGGAATATTTGGTTGTACATTCAATATGAAATGCTAAGGAAGTCTGTTGAGCTCTACCATCTCCAACTGGGATTCAGTGGAGGTGACTTCAAAGATATATTCATACTTCTTGCTCTTGTTAGCTGTTACCATGTGAGTCTGTGCTGCAGTGGCTTCCACAATACGTCACTGAGAAATTCTCAGTCATTTCACAATTAACATTTCCAATAACGGTTGAGTGAAAGTTTGCATCTTGTGGATCAATTTCATCTGTAACATATTAAAAAAAGTAACCTTAGTAATATTTTTAACTGAGAAGTGTTAACTGGGAACAGTTTTTTTTTATTTCAAAATAATATAATCTTCAATAAATCAGTCTTATTCTTGGTTTCTACATCCTGGAATTATTTCATTCAAGTACAAGAGTATGGAACTCACACTTAACATGTGCCTTCATGTTTTTACTTTTAGCTGAAACAACTTCAGAGAGAGAATAATCTTTGCTTTCTTCACTTTCGTTTTTCAGGTGCAACCTGAATAATGTTTGAGAGCATAAAGTACAGATGTTATGCAAAATGGCTGGCACACAACACTATTCAGAGCCAATGTGTTCATTCATTCTTAAGTTGCTTAATTCTCAGAGCAAACCTTTTAATGTCGCCCTTTCCCTTGACTCTCTGTTAAAAAGAGCCGGCATTGGCCTGTTTACTCAGAGTGCAAACTTATTAAGCCACTGATGTCAGATTAAAGGAAGAAAGGGGAGAAATCAAGGACACTGAACTGCAGATAAAAGGAAATCGCTAGCAACCACACTGTTCTACTTTCAACCATTTGCACTTTATGAATAAAGGTCAATGTGGTATTGGAACCCAAACGTTAATGTTCTTATGTGCTTAAACTACTTTACAGGCTGAATAAGTGATGGTGATCTACAGGCAAGCAGCCTAAGCAATGAAGCACGGAAAGGCTGCAGTTTAGTAAAGGGTAATGCAGCCATAGTTCCATTGTGAATTATTAACAGGTATTGAAATGAGTCAATAGTGCAAATAGATCAATATTTTTAACTTCCCCCATTTTCAGTGTAAGTAGTACTGTTCAGTTAATTTGTTTTTAAAGCAGTGAAATAGCAGAATGTTTCATTTGGTTCCATTCCTTTTAACTAACTTTTAAATTAAAGCCATTTGATTTGGTTGGTATGTGCATTTGTCCAATCCATTTGTGTTTCAATAAAAAAAGATTAAATGTATGCTTGTCTTGTATCTAGCCAGCTAATGTCCTTTAAGTCTCCACAATTTACCAAATTAAACTAATTTAAAGTGCTTCCAAATGCAACATCTGTAGGCTGACGTTAGTCCCTGTCTTTCTTGGGCTGTAGGAGCTGCTCTCCTTTGCATTGATCTCTGAATAGTCATGCCTGTCAGAAGCCCTATCAGCCATTATCATTCTAATTTTACTGCCTTTCTCAGTCCCTAATCTAATTTGCAATGATGCTCAAGCATTTTGCAAGCCTACAGCACTTTCTTCAGAATTTCAACAAGAGCATTAAACCCCCAATTTACATTAATGAAGTGCACATTTAATTAGGGGAGAGGGTAAATGGAGGGCTCTTCAAGAGCAGTTGTGTGATATGATAGGCACTTGAAAAACTAAGAAGATGCATCTGATTAAGGACTTCCATTCAAACACCCAAGCTTCATCTCATTTTGCTGTGTTCTCTATTACGAGAGTGCAAGATAAACTCCAATTTACTGAAGGCCTCAAAAGCCATTGAAAGAGGCCAACACAATTACCTTTTATCAGATAGTTTGTGGAGGTTCTAGTTACTGCTTGGAATAGAATTTATTGATGCTGTAATTTAGATAGAAGCCAATTGAAATTCATGCACTAAACAGAAAATAATTTAGGATGTACATTACCTTATGAATAGCTGAATACTTTGGATGACTAAATACTTTGGTTTATCAATGGCAAGAATTAACAGACAAGAACGACCAAGGAAGCCAAAACCTATTCAGTTTCCTCAGTAACCATAAACCAATCTTTACGACCATTTTCTTTTTGTAACATGTAAAAACTGCCGTTAATACAAAATACAGCTGCCCACTTTTGTTACAGTGTCACAAGTTCTGTCTGATTGTAATGCAATGTGGTTTATTTCCTTGTCTGAGCTGTCATGTGTGCAAGTTGATGTTGTTATTGTACCAAATATCACATAGCTCAGTGTGAGGCTGCATTTCAGAAACAAGGTAGCTGGAAGTCAAATATATGGAAGTCCTTCAAGTTTACATACAGCCAATAATGAGCAATTCAGCCCACCACTTACCATGCCAACAAAACATCCTATCCCCAGGCTCCTGTTGTTCTCTTGTATAGTAAAGAAGCAGACCTTTGGGCTGACTCATTCTTTCTGACTGAGATATCAATCTGAGCTAATCCTATTTTCCTGCATTTGGCCCATATCCCCCTCTTTCCTTCCCAAACGTGCACCAGTCCAAGTGGTTTTTAAACACTGTGATTTTAGCTGTTTCTACCATTTCCTTTGGCTGCTGCTTCCTTGCACTCATCACCCTCTGTGTGGGAAACTTCCCTCTCAGATCTCCATTAAATATCCCGCCTCTCAACTTAAACCTGCACTCTCCAGTTTTTGACTCCCTGCCCTTTGAGTAAGACTGCCATTATTTACTCTGTGTACCCCTCATAATTTCATAAATCTCCATAAGATCATTCTTCAGCCTCGTGCACCGCAGTGAGAACAACTCCAGCATATCCAATATCTTCTCATAACTTAAATTCTCCTTTCCAGTCAACATGCTGGTGATCACATCTTTTCTATAATGGGATGAACAGCATATAATATTCCGAGTATGGTCTATACAATATTGTATAAAAAGTTCTCACAAGGCGCTTCCCCCATTAAGTTGATCACAAACCTGTCACTGTCACATTATGATAAAGTTCAACACAAGTTCACTAATAAGAAGATAACCTTTTTATTTTATATGTAATACGTACAAGCAACGGAAACTTCAAAAATCAAGTAACTATTACATTTAAGCAACACGCACAAAATGCTGGAGGAAATCAGCATCTATGGAAAAGAGTGCAGTTGACATTTTGGGCTCAGACCCTTCATCAGGACTATTATATTTATGTGAATTACTGAAAAAAGGGATGCTTGTAAGTGCTGGTTGCATTAATCTGTGCCTTTGCATTATACTATAGTAGCTCGTTTAAATGCATCTTGTAAAAGGATTATATTTTGATGAGTTTTATTTATTTCTGTTGTTGTATTTTCAGATTTAAATTTGTTGCAATGATTTTTAATAATTAAGGTGTATTATCCTGAATTCAATTAGATTACAAACATCAGGAATTTGGATTACCAAGAAAATTTATTGACAAGGTCAAATTATTCTTTGCTGATGTAAAATAATGTAGATTCTTTGTTTAAATGGCATAGAACATAGAATAGAACAGCTCAGTACAGGCCCTTCAGCCCACAATGTTGTGCCGACCCTCAAACCCTGCCTCCCATATAAGCCCCCACCTTAGATTCCTCCATAAACCTGTCTAGTAGTCTCTTAAACTTCACTAGTGTCTCTGCCTCCACCACTGACTCAGGCAGTGCATTCCACGCACCAACCACTCTCTGAGTAAAAAACCTTCCTCTAATATCCCCCTTGAACTTCCCACCCCTTACCTTAAAGCCATGTATTGAGCAGTGGTGCCCTGGGGAAGAGGTGCTGGCTATCCACTCAATCTATTCCTCTTATTATCTTGTACACCTCTATCATGTCTCCTCTCATCCTCCTTCTCTCCAAAGAGTAAAGCCCTAGCTCCCTTAATCTCTGATCATAATGCATACTTTCTAAACCAGGCAGCATCCTGGTAAATCTCCTCTGTACCCTTTCCAATGCTTCCACATCCTTCCTATAGTGAGGTGACCAGAACTGGACACAATACTCCAAAAGTGTGGCCTAACCAGAGTCTTATAGAGCTGCATCATTACATCACGACTCTTAAACTCTATCCCTCAACTTATGAAAGCTAACACCCCATAAGCTTTCTTAACTACCCTGTCCACCTGTGAGGCAACTTTCAGGGATCTGCGGACAAGTACCCCGAGATCCCTCTGCTCCTCCACACTACCAAGTATCCTGCCATTTACTTTGTACTCTGCCTTGGAGTTTATCCTTCTAAAGTGTATCACCTCACACTTCTCGGGTTGAACTCCATCTGCCACTTCTCAGCCCACTTCTGCATCCTATCAATGTCTCTCTGCAATCTTTGACAATCCTCTACACTATCTACAACACCACCAACCTTTGTGTCATCTGCAAACTTGCCAACCCACCCTTCTACCCCCATATCCAGGTCGTTAATAAAAATTACGAAAAGTAGAGGTCCCAGAAGAAATCCTTGTGGGACACCACTAGTCACAATCCTCCAATCTGAATGTACTCCCTCCACCACCACCCTCTGCCTTCTGCAGGCAAGCCAATTCTGAATCCACCTGGCCAAACTTCCCTGGATCCCATGCCTTCTAACTTTCTGAATAAGCCTACTGTGTGGAACCTTGTCAAATACCTTACTAAAATCCATATAGATCACATCCACTGCACTACCCTCACCTAGATGCCTCCTCAAAGAACTCTATCAGGCTTGTTAGACGCGATCTGCCCTTCACAAAGCCATGCTGACTGTCCCTGATCAGACCATGATTCTCTAAATGCCTATAGATCCTATCTCTAAGAATCTTTTCCAACAGCTTTCCCACCACAGACGTAAGGCTCACTGGTCTATAATTACCCAGACTATCCCTACTACCTGATACCAAAAAAAATGATGAAGTGAGTTATGAGTTGAGTTATGAGATTAGCAGGGTTGACCATGGATGTTGCGTCCTAATTATCTGGATACACAAACCTGGGCTGTACAATATGGAGAGCAAGCGTTTGCCCATGTAGCAAGCTTCCTTTCTCCATGCATCTGATGAACACAAAGGAATGACAGAAACCAATACAGTTTGGCAACAGCAGCATCACAGGAGCTGCCAGTCAGCGTTGAACTCAGCATAGGACTGCCTTAAGGACTTCAGCTCTTGGAGTTTTCTCTCAGGGTATTTCTCCTGAAGCCTTCCCCATGCGTGGGTATAACTGCAAGGCAGCAGAGATTTGAGATCAGTGTTTTCCTTCTTCTAGATGAGCTACCAACTGTGGCTAATGAGCCCCATCTTCCCAAAGCGATTTAAGGCCTCAGTAACCCACTTTGCCCCTTCTCCTCTCAGCAGAAATGCTTCTGCCAGGCTCAGTAGCTAAGCCACATGTGAAGGCCAGGAGCTGGACTTGGAGGTCAGAGGCTATTTGAGGTGTATACCATTGGAATCATCTAATAGGTAGTGGGAGCTTATCTCCATTACCACCCCCACTATAAAAAGCTTAAGAAACTGAAGCTGAGGTATCATGAGGGTGAAATTACTCTTCAGTAAAAAGGGAAATGAGCACTAATGAATTGCAAACTCCTTTCACATAGCTCAATTTTGACCTAATAAAAATCCTGGCAGAGCAAGACGTGTCTTGGACCAGTTATACACTAGATTTTGAATGGTTATAGCATTAATTGCAGATTTCTTTAGCATATACAGAAATATGTTACAAATATTGATCTTTTGGCACATTTAACAGAAAGGTACTAATAAGTGGGATCTGAGCAAATATTGGCTACTAGTCAGATTAGAAACTCCACTCACAAATGTGCGAAAATGTATTCCTTGGTTGGAATTCTTGGAATACAGCTCTGAAGCACTTAAAGTAAATTACTTGAATTTCTCTTCTTGCAAGCAGTATTGGAGGATTGACACACTTCACATAGATAGTGTATATTTAAAAACAGCGAATTTTCACTGAGTGCACTTATTATTCTACTTCTGGCGTATAATGGTATACATTCATAGCCACTTTCTTAGATACATCTGTACACTCGCTCATTACTGCAAATATCTAATCAATCAGTCATGTGGTAGCAACTCAACGTATAAAAGCATGCAGACATGGTCAAGATATTCAGTTGTTGTTCGGACCAAACATCAGAATTTGGAAAGAAATGTGATCTAAGTGACTTTGACTGTGGAATGATTGTTCATGCCAGACAGGGTGGTTTGAGTATCTCAGAAACTGCTAATCTCCTGGGATGTATACGCACTAGAGTTTTACAGAGAATTGTTTAATGAAAACATCCAGTAAGTGGCAATTCTGTGGGTGAAGATTCCTTGTTAATGTGACAAGTCAGAGGAGAGTGGCCAAACTGGTTCAAGCTGACAAGGCGGCTACAGTAACTGAAATAACCACACATTATAAGAGTCTTGAGCAGAAGAGCATCTCTGAACACATAACACATTGAACCTTGAAGTGGATGGGCTACAGCAGTAGAAGACCATGAACATACACCCAGTGGCCTTTTTTATTAGTTACAGGAAGTACCTAATAAAATGGCTACAGAGTGCAATCTCACAAACTTTTTACTTGCTACCAAGTTACATAGCTGCCGGGTTACCCTTTTTCATTAAATGTTGAAATGAAAATTACAAGCCGTCCTATTTTTAATTATTGCAAAATGGCAAATTTTTATCAAGGTTAATATATAAGACAACTGCCAAAAGAACAACGCGCCTCACCACCTAACAGCTTTCTGTAATTCCTTATCATAACCTTTCATGAAAGGTCAATGCTACAAAGTTCAATTTATTAATAAATATATTGCATTTCCTTCTGCAATTATTCAAACTATCATTTGCAGTTTAGCAAGGCCCTTCACATCATTTCGTATGTTAAAAGGGAGCTGGCTCTTTCCCTGTGTGGATATGTCAAAATTTTGAAAAATTCAGAATGCAGCTGATAGGAGAAACCTCACTTCTGGAAAAGTGAATTCTCCTGAGTGTAATCTATTTTAACACCTGACATAACTCATGATTCCCTCTTCCACTGGAAGATTTTCCAGCCATTCCCAATCATAATGTGTTTTTCCTTTTACATGTGCTTCTTTTGCAGCACTCATGCAAACGGAGAAAGTGCATACTGTACTGTACGCTTATAACAGGACTCAGCACACCCATACACACACATTCATGCAAAGGAGTTACCGATAAATGAGGTGATGCACTGTTCATTGAAGTTAAAGTCACTGAAGAGTTCTGAAAGATGCCATCCTATATTCCATGCAAACAACCTCTAATCATTAAAGATAACCTTTTAAAGGGATTTAAAAAAAAACAGTCCATTTGTCTGGAAAGAGAAGTAGAGAGGACAAAGATTTATTCAGGAGATCACAGTGAGAATCACAATCTGGAAAACTAGAGAAGTCCCCCAGAACAATAATGGTGGAATTAACCAAAAAAAAGAGAAAGATATAAATTCATTTATTTGCTCTTTTCTGACCCTTGCCTTTATTCCCTCCCTGCAGTAGCCACCCAGGGAAAAATACAATGCTTATCCCTGTCACAATATTGAGAAAAATTGAAACATGGAAGAAAGACCACCAGATGCTTTATTGTCTTATGGGTTTCCAGATAATTACCCATGAATAAAGCTTCTCCGCATGGTTTCATTGCACTGAATGAACCTGAGTATTGCTGCACAGTACTGTGTTTTATGATTCCTGCCTCGCTATCCTGCACTTTTGCTGAGTGCCAGCTACTTTATCAGTGAGCACCAGTATAAGCCTGCCAGCTGAAATGCAGCAATGCAAAGTTAACTATGTGTGACAGATGTCCATGAAATTGTTTAACATACACTGGACAAAGCTGTCCTATGTCAGTCAATGGCTTCCTGCTGGGATCTAATCCCATACTATCCTACCCCCAGCACAACCCCAGCAAAACTACTAATTATATATTCCAACTCCACTGGTTAAAAGAGCATTGGGTTAAAGAATATCAGACTTAATCTGAAACCTCATGTTAGAGACTGAGTGAAGACGATGGTAACAGAGCGTTAAATGGTCAACTGAATAGCCACTCTTAACTCCAGTGCAGAAGAGGCTTTATTGGGATTGTAAAACTGTTGACTCCTAAAGCCTGCATAATGAAACCTGCTGGCTACAATTAATTCCTGGAGTGTGATGTGGGTGGCCGAATAAACATTTCGCTGATGTTTCATTCCCACCCCTTTGACGACGACCCTGGTCAGACAACTTTTATACCCATGACAGCTTCATGAAGCACAAAACATGAAGCAATACATGGCATGAAATTGGCAACAATGCTTAGCAAAAGGGGGAACAATTCTTAGGCAGGATGTGATCACAATATGCCTGATTTGATCTGGAAGCAGATGCAGGCACTAGGTATTGTCGAAGTGACTGAAAAGACATGACCCTCAGCGTACTGGAGACAAGAAGGCACTTCGAAAGCATTGGGGGGGAGGGGAGAAGGGGCGAAACCAATGAATAAATCAGTGCATTAAAAAAAAAGGAGGAATATGCTAAAGAGAACTTCACAGAAAAGGCAACTCAAAGCAAAGCCCCACTGCTGCTGCAGCTGAACACAGCCCAGACAAAAGGCTGTCAACAGATGGGAGCTTGGCGAAAAGAAACCAAGTGTTCTTCTGTTAAAAATTGCTATTTGTTTAGCCTGCTTCAGCAGGTGTCCTTAGAGGCACAATCCAGCAGGTTAAGTGGTTTTGTGGTCGTTTGATAACGGTCAGCTTGTGTTTCAGTTACTTGTTTTTAATTGTAATCGCTTGAGATACACAAGTATTTATATTACAGATCGTCATTTTTTTGTATTACAAAACCGCTTCTTTCCAGAAACAAACTTTTTGATTTATACTTTTGCACCCAATACATTTTTGCCCATTTATCACTCAGAATTGCATGATTCTAGCCACTTTACTAATAGCAGAGGAGTAGTTAGCAGGCCACAGTGTATGTGCATAGTGTACATACAGTATGTGTTTATTTCAACGTGGAAAACCTTGAAACAGTTTTTTTTCCACAAAGGTTCCCAAAACTTCCGCGAACAAAAGTTCCCGATCACCTGATTCACTACTCATATATATTGAAACGTATGAAGTTCTGGTATTTACCTCAGAAACCTTTGAGTTAGATATGGCCCTTGTGGCTACGAGGGTCAGGGGGTATGGAGGGAAGGCTGGGGCGGTGTTCTGAGTTGGATGATCAGCCATGATCATAATAAATGGCGGTGCAGGCTCGAAGGGCCGAATGGCCTACTGCTGCACCTATTTTCTACGTTTCTATGTTTCTAAACATTGATTAAACCAGCGAGTGAAGTTAGTATTTGTCTGTTTTTATGATTGTGTTCTTCCATTGGGAATCTGAATGTCATTGAAAATACGTACAAGTGCAGAGTCCCATTGTTAATATTTCAGATTTTTTGTTTCTTTAACACAAAATCTCTCACTTCTATCTTTTCTACTTTCTCTGAATTCAATTTATTCCCTCTCTTTATGTTGTTTTCTATGACATTGAATTTGTTACTTTTATTACAATCCCTGGTCATTAATGATTCTTCAGCCTAACTGGCTGAAGGCTTTCACTGTTGATTGCCCAGTTCAATCGGGTCCCAAATGCTGCACTATGTTGTATTTTGGATGTTTATCAAGACCTAGACCCCTTTTCCCTCAAATATCTTAAACTAAAAGAAAAGCATTACATTTAAATAGTGTCTTTATAAAACTATGAAAGCTTAAACATACTTCTCAGCCAATGAAGTACTTTGGGAGAGAGCTCACTAAAGTAACATGGGAAATAGCGTGGATAATTTGTGCCCAGCAAAACTCCCACAAACACTTACGTCAACAGCTTCAGAAATGCCGATTGAGGGATAAATACAGGGATACCTTCCATGTTGTTTTACTCCAATATGTGGTCATCAACTTAAATATCCAGTGGAGCGAACTAGCAAGGTTGTGGTTTAGGATGACATCTAAGGGGATTTCTGATGTGGAAGCATTTCATTAGCAACAGTGTGCCTAATATTTTGTAAACCTCTGAACTTGAGTCCATCCCTACCGCAGAAGAAGAGGTGATACCAATGATTGACACTGAACCCAGCCAAATGACGTGATTAGGGTGATTAAGGCAGGCTATCCTTGGCTGAGCTGCAAAATCAATCAAATATCAGCAACTATGACTTATCCTGAATCAACTAATAAAATAAAACCACAGTGTGCAGCTCTCGAATGGGTAATCATCCTGCAGATATGGAAACCTCAAGTGACATGAGTGCTGGATGCAAAGAGATCTCCATTTGCCCAGGTTGTGACCCCATCCACCCTGCTAGAGGTGGTTGTGGTGGGGTTGGGAAATGGTTCATAGATTCAGAGTACAACCGCACGGACGGTGACAAACTTAATATGCCTTGTCCTAGTGAATCACACATGGACCACAGCCTTCCATACCTCTCCCATCCATGGACTTATCCAAATCCGCAATCCACATCCACCACTTCCATTGGCAGCTCATTCCACACTCACACCACCCTCTGAGTAAAGAAGTCCCCCCTCAGGTTCCTCTTAAATTTTTCACATTTCACCCTTAACATATGACCTCTATTTCTAATCTCACTCAACCTCAGTTCATGCAAGAGTTCCAGTACACAATTGGGACTCTCAAAGTAAAGACCTCAAGCGTTTGAGAAAGGACAGAGGGCAGATTTTGCACTTGACTTTGAGGATGAGCAGCAGCAAGACCAGCACAAGGAAAGCTGCTGGAAGAACTCATTGGGTCAGGCTGCATCAGTGGAGGGAAATGGGTAGTCTAGACCATTCATCTGAACTCTGAATATTTAAAATTGCTTTTCACCTAATGGAGTAGTTTTTGAAGTATGCTCATTGATGTAACATGGGAAATGCTATAGATCATTTGTGCACAACAAGCTACCGTAAATGTTTACCTTCAGAGCTTTAGAAAAGTTGATTGAGGGGAGTAATATACCCTGTGATTTTATTTCTTCATAATGTGTCACAGCAGCTTATATATCTAAAGCAGAGAAGTGGCAAGGCCTTGGGTTAAGATATCATCTGAAAAGAGGGAACTACTGACCTGGAAGCATTTTCACAGCACTTGTTTGAATTCTTTTGCTCAACCACTAAACTTGAATTCTCACTTGGTACAGAAGAATATGTGCTATCAATGATTCACACTTGAGCTAACTGGATGATATGATGCTTTTGCTCCAATTCCAGCAAACTCTTGTGTTACCAAGACCAGCATACTGTGGATGAAATAACCATCTAACCCTTGAAGCAGGAAGCAAGATCCAAAGGTGCTAAATCTCTATTAGAAGGGGAAGGTACCATTTCCATTGCAGTTGCATCACAGTGCATGAATTTAGATGGAAACCTTTGTGTTTAGGAGACTTGACCCTGCAAAAAGCCAGAGAAATTCACACATACACTAAATTTAATTCATTCTTATAAGGATCCACTCAAATTCATTTATTCAGATTCATTTTCTTGTTTATCACATGTACATTTAAACATACAATGAAATGTGTTGCTTGAGTTAACAACCAACACAACTTAAGGGTATGCTATGGGACAACCCACAACCATTCCCATCATAGTACATTTAAATCCTTGCAAATAAATATACCTTCTTAGTATTTTATATTTTTGCACATGTTCTGTTCAATAAATGGAAATCTGCACATACAGTACAGCATCCACAATATTGTGCCGACTTTTTAACGTCCTCTAAGACCTATCTAACACTTCCCTCCCACATAGCCTTCCACTTCCCTTTCATCCAAGTGCTTATATAAGAGTCTCTTAAACGTCCCTAATGTATCTACCTCTCCCACCATGGGATGGGGTGTGGCGAGGGGTGGGTGGTGGGTAGAGTATGGGAAGATATGGCAAAGGGTTTGGTATACCATGGATTTATAGAGAAGCTCAGCAGAACAGAGAGTGACCTTACCTCAGTAAGGATGGTTGAAGGATAAAAGTAAGTGACCTGCCTTGGGTCATGGTCTGGCATTGTACCGAGAAGACCCAGCTGTTGTGGAAGTCCATATCAATGTTTAACCCTCAAGACAGTCTAGTTTCCCCTGAAATCCTCCAAAGGTGGTGGCTATGACGAGTGTTGCAACTTGATGTGAAACTGATTAGCAAGTCACATCAAGCTCAACTCATGAGCTCTTTCCAGAGCAAAACAGAGCAACCAATAAGCAGACATTATTCAGTTCCACTCTATGATACAGACATTTTTATTCATGCAGCACTGAAATAAACAGTGTTATCCAATCCAATTTCTGGGTATAATATCTACTTAGGTGGCACAGGGCTAAATTTTGACTGGTTTAGCTTCTCTAAACAGTTTCCTTATCAAGCAGTATTAAATCAAGGCAGCTGGAATTGCTGTGTTGTTGAGAACACATTTCGCCACTCATCCATGGTGGGTAGTTTTCTTCATAGATGAATCAGAACTGAAGAAGCCTCTCAGATGAGTGGCAAAGCGCCTTCTAGACAACACAGCAAGTCCAAATGACTTGATTTACCACTGCTTGATGTACAATGACCTGGATGACTGAGAACCTTCATAGACGTAAACAGTTTACTGTTCTAAAGGCACCACATCCAAACTGCTGACATTGCACAGTGACAAATATATATTATAATCCAAACAAAAGAAAGTGACTTGAATACATTTCACTATTGAACACAATCACACAACCTCTCTTACCACAAGACAGTTGGAACTTGCTTTCCACTGGTAGATTCTTGCCAAATTTGATACAACAGTTAAAATAGATGATAGGATGAAATGATTAAGTGAATAAAATTAACTGGAAAATCATTATTCATTTAACTGTTTTACACTGGAGTCCTTATCCATTTAACCTTGTATTCAGTTCTCGTTACATTCAATCTCTGGTCTGTGCTGAGTTAAATGATCTAAAGGCTCTGCATTGATTTCAGTGAGATAAAAATCAGACATGTTCTACCATAGGTGTGATCTGTCCAAATAAAAACAGAAATACTCAGCAGATCGGGTAGTACCTGCAGAGGGAGAAACAGCGTTAATAGTTCACACAATGGCTTTCCATTCTCTACCTCTCCCTGAAGTAACACCAACTCACTCGATTTCAAAATAGTCCTGGTCCAAAGTTCTATTTCACCTTTCACCTTGAAGGCATTTTAAAAATAAAATTTTCTGCTTTTCAGCGACAAATAATCACAACTCAGAAGTTTTGATATTTATGTAAAACCTCTTCCCCTTCACTTTTGTCCGGTCCAACTGTCTTTCCAATCCACCAATGCCACATTCACTCTACACGTTCTACCTTTTCCTTCTTCAGTCTGGAATAGTTTGGTAATGTATCCACAACAGCTTGTTCACATACAACATTTGCAGTTACACCTCTACAAAGTACCAAGTGTGCACAGACATAGGCCAATCTGAATTTGAATTTATTTAACTCTTACATCCGTCCCACATCATGGGGGAGTAAAAATCTTTATGTTATGATTCCATCGTAATGTACAGACATGTGAATTTAGAAGTCTCATGGCTTGTTGAAAGAAGCTGTCCCATAGCCTGTTGACCCTGACTTTAATGCTGCAGTACTGTCTACCAGACAGAAACAGCTGAAACAGTTTATGGTTGGGGTGACTGCGTCCTGCTGCTATAAATGTCCTCAATGGAGGGAAGTTCATATCCACAGATGCGCTGGGCTGTCCGTACCACTCTCTGCAGTGCCTAGCGAACAAGGTTGATGCAGTTCCCTTACTAGGCAGTGATACAGCCAGTCAAGATGCTCTCAGAAGGTCTTGAGGATTTGAGGGCTCATGCTGAACTTCTTCAGAAGCCTCAGGTAGAAGAGACACTGTTGTGCTTTTTTTGCCACGCAGCCAGTGTGTACAGTACAGGTGAGATCTTCTGTGATGTTGTATACTGAAGAATGTGAAACTATTCACCCTCTCAAATACAGTCCCATTGCTGTTGATTGGGCCGAGCATGTCTCCATTCCTCCTGTAATGCATGATCAACTCTTTTGTTTTTTGGACATTGAGGGAGAGATTGTTATCTTGGCACCACTGTGTCAGGGTGTCAACCTCTCCTCTGTAGTCTGCCTTGTCATGGCTAGAAATAATGTCATGCCGTCTGCAAATTTGATCAGCGGATTGGAGCTCTATGTGGCAGTACAGTCATGGTGCAAAAGGAGTAGAGGAGAGGACTCAGTACACAGCTCTAGAGGCACCTATGTTGCAGGTCAGAGGGGCAGAGGTGAGGGAGCCCATCCTTACCACTTGTTGGTGATCTGATAGGAAGTCTAAGATCCAGCTGCACAAGGTGGTATGCAGGCCAAGGTCTCTGAGCTTCTTGTCAATTCTGGAGGGAATTGTGGTGTCGATTGCTGAACTGTATTCCAGGAATAGCATTCTAACGTATGTATCCATCTTCTCCAGGTGAGTGAGGACAGTATGTAACACTGTGGCTATGGCGTCTTCGGTAGACTGGATCTGTCAGTAGGTGAACTGTAAAACTTAATCAGGGGTGTCATGATGCATTTGGCCTTATCAAGACTTTGTGTACCACTGCTGATGGCTTCGGTGGTTGATATGAACAGAAAAGAGACATACTCAACATTTGTAGAGTGACCATAAGTTAAGGATTGACAAATCATCTTTCCCCTCACATCCCTTTCAAATTTTTACCCTCTCACCAAAAATCTTTGGCTTCTAGTTTTTCCTACCTGGGAAAAGGACTGTAATCATTCACCTTATCTACCGTATGTCCTCATATAAACCTCTATAGTGTCACCACTCGGCTTCCATGGTCTAGTCTATCCACTCTCTCCTTATGACTCAAGCTCTCCTTCCTGTCATCATCTTTGTGACTCCTTTCTACATCCTCCATAGCTTGACCAGAATTATATTCTATGTATGGACTAACCAACATCTTACACATGGCATACCAGCTTTTGTACTCGTTGCCCTGAACAACAAAGACAAGCATGTTATACACCTTCTTCATCTTTTGCCTGCCTGTGATTCCACTTTCAAGGGAAATATGTACTTGTACCCCAGGTCTCTTGTTCTACAGTGTTCCCAGGGCACTGTCATTTTCTGTGTTAGACCTGTCCTAGTTTAACTTGCCAAAATGCAACACATTGCACTTGTCTGAATTAAGTTCCATCTGCCATTCCTTTGCCCTCTTTTCCAGTTG
Source organism: Mobula birostris (assembly GCF_030028105.1). NCBI lineage: Eukaryota > Metazoa > Chordata > Chondrichthyes > Myliobatiformes > Myliobatidae > Mobula > Mobula birostris. The sequence goes on from NC_092373.1 coordinate 159,118,534, forward strand.
ATCTAGATCCTTTTGTAAACTGACAACTTTGGTTCACCATACCATCAGTTTTTTTATCCACAGAATTACTATTCACGTCACTTGACAAACAACAGGTGATGCAACATTAATCTCTGAGGCTTGTCACTGGTGGAAGGCTTCAATCTACAAAACAACCCTCCACTGCTATCCTCTCATTCCTTCACCAAGCCAAATTTGTATCCAGTTGGTTGGTTAACCCTGGATCCATGTGATCTCACCTTCAGAACCAGTCTACCATGCAGAGCCTTGTCAAGAGTCTTCTCAAAGTTAATCACTGGGTCTAACTTCTGGAACTCCCTAGAGCTCCCTAACAGCTCTGTGAGAGTATCTTCACTAAGAGGACTGCAATTATTCAAAAAGGCAGCTGCTCAAGGGCAGATAGAGGCAGCCAATGAATGCTGGCCTTGCCAGTGATTCCCTCATTACATAAATAATTTTTAAAAAAGCAAAAACAATGTCTCTAAAATAAATTCCAGTTGTAAGTGGCTAATATATCACACAAATTGACCTCAGGTCAGTACACACAATATTTTGGAGGAACTCAGCAGGTCATGCAGCATCTATAGAGAGGAATAAACAGTCCAGGTATCACAATGGTGGGACATTGGGAGCAAGGGTGGACCCAAATGCAAGACACATCTTGTGAGGTTAATTAAATTGAGTTTATTGTTTGATACCAGGAGAGCAAAGCAGAAGCAGGAATAGCGAACTGGACAAGGACTCAGAACTATGGCTAGGCTGGGACTAGGGGTCTGGGCTAGGACTCAGAACTGGATCCCAGAACTAGAGGTGACATGAAGAGGCTACGGTATGGACTCCGAGCCAGAGACTGGGCAAGGACCCAGTACCTGGGTCTTGCTATGGGTTCGGACCCCAGAAACAGGCATGGACATGACATGGGCTAGGGAGAGAAGGAACATGGAAAAACAGAGCCTCAGTCTCGGGAGAGCAGGTATATGGAACCATGGACACAGAGTCGGGACCCCTCCTTGGATACAGGACATAGGGCCGGGACTCATGACCCCCTGCGGGCCAACGACAAGATGGCCTGACTTACCCCACGGAGGCGAGGTCAAGACATAAGACATGACCCCCTGTGGGGCAACGGTAAGACAGCCTGACTTACCCCACAGAGGTGAGGATAAGACACAACCCCCCGCGGGGCAACGGCAAGATGGCCTGACTTATCCCATAGAGGCAACAACAAGACATGACCCCCTGCGGGGTAACGGCAAGACTTACCCCCACAGAGGCGAGGACAAGACAAGACCAACACGAAAGAACACAAGACAGTACCTACCTAGATCCGGCGATAGAACTAGACCGAGGTGCAGGCAAGGGCTGCAGACGAGAGCTAGAGGCGAGAGGGGCAGAGAAGGGATTCAGACAGTGGGGTAGGACAGGAATCACAGACTGCCAGGGCCAGGACTTGACTCGGAACTTGGATGCCGCCAGGGTCGGGACTTGACTTGGAGCCGCCAGGTAGTGGCGAGCTCTCGACTCGGCCCGGGAACAGTAGACAGCGGTTCTTGATTCCTTCTGGCAGGTTAACTGACCTCAGTGAGGAAGCTTTGCAGGCTTGCTTTGGCGAGGTAACTTGACAGGGTTGCTCTGGTGATGAAAGACGAATTACCGGCACTCGCTTTGGGCAGAGACAAGGCTTGCCCCGGCCAGATGACGTTGGCACGCCGTACCTTTGGTGACTTTGCAGACGCTCCCGCACCGAACGGCTGAAAGCCGGAGACTATAAACTACTAGTTCAGCCGGGAGTAAATTGCCTTCAATCACCAAGGCTAAGGGACACGGGAAAACAGGGAACCAAAGGGAAACGGAGTCAACGGTCCAGATCTTACCATAAACAAAGTAAATTTAAAGGGACCCCGATCCGGACCATGACACCAGATTCTTGGCCAAGACCCTTCATCAGGATTCAAAAGGAAGGGGGAAGAAGCCAAAGTGAGAAGGTGGGAGGAGGGAAAGGAGTACAAGCTGGCAGGTGATCAGTGAATGCAGGTAAGGGGGAATGTGTGAGGCAGGGAAGGGGGAATGAAGTAATGAGCTAGGAGGTGATAGGTTGAAGCAGTAAAGAACCTGAGAAGAAAGAATCTGATAGGAGAGGATCGTGGACCATGGGAGAAAGGGAAGGAGCAGGGCACACAAGGTATGTGATGGGCAAGTGAGGAGATGAGAAGGTATAAGAGGTTAGCCAGAATGGGGAATGGAACAATACAGGAAAGGAAGGGGGAAGAAATTATCAGAAGTTAGAGATATTGATGTTCATGTTGTCAGGTTGGAGACTACCCAGACAGAATATGACATGTTGTTCCTCCAACCTTAATGTGGCCTCATCATAGCATAGAGGAGGCCATAGACTGACATGCTGGAATGGGAATGGGAAGTAGAATAAAATTGGTGGCCATTGGGACATCCCATCTTTCATGATAGACATAGCGAAAGTGCTTGATGAAGTAGTCCCCCAATCTGTGTCGGTTCTCACCAATGTAGAAGGGGCCACATCAGAAGCACGAGAGAAAGTGAATTACCTCCGATTTGCAATGACTTCAAAAAATTAACATAGCTCCTTTGACTTTAGGAATAATTCTATTGAATTTTTATTTTATAAAGTGATAATTTGCACTATTCATCAAGGCTTACAATTGATAGATTTTTGATAGAAACTCATCATTGGCAGTTTTAATGAAATTTTACACAAGTGTACAGTGGCATGCAAAAGTTCGGGCACGCTTGGTCAAAATTTCTGTTACTGTGAATAGCTAAACGAGTAAAACATGACCTGATTTCCAAAAGGCATAAAGTTAAAGATGACTCATTTCTTTAATAGTTTTTATTTCCATCTTTTATAATTTCAAAATAATAAGAAAGGATAAGGGCCTGAAGCAAATGTTTGGGCACCCTGCATGGTCACTACTTAGTAACACCCCCTTTGGCAAGTATCACAGCTTGTAAATGTTTTCTGTAACCAGTTAAGAGTCTTTCAATCCTTGTTTAGGGTATTTTCACCCATTCTGTCTTGTAAAAGGCTTCTCGTTCTGTGAGATTCTTAGGCTGTCTTGCATGCACTGCTCTTTTGAGGTCTATCCAGAGATTTTTGATGATGTTTAGGTCAGGGGACTGTGAGGGCCATGGCAGAACCTTCAGCTTGTACCTCTTGAGGTAGTCCATTGTGGATTTTGAGGTGTGTTTAGGATCATTATCCTGTTGAAGCCATCCTCTTCATCCTCAGCTTTTTTTTTTAAAATATAAACAGATGGTGTGATGTTTGCTTCCAGAATTTGCTGGTATTTAATTGAATTCATTCTTCCCTCTACCAGTAAATGTTCCCTATGCCACTGGCTGCAACATAAACCCAAAGCATGATCAATTCACCCCCGTGCTTAACAGTTGGAGAGGTGCTCTTTTCATGAAATTCTGTACCCTTTTTTCTCCAAACATACCTTTGCTCATTGCGGCCAATAAGTTCTATTTTAACTTCATCAGTTCACAGGACTTGTTTCCAAAATGCATCAGGCTTGTTTAGATGTTCCTTTGCAAACTTCTGATGCTGAATTTTGTGGTGAGGATGCATGAAAGGTTTTCTTCTGATAACTCTTCCATGAAGGTCATTTGTGCAGGTGTCTGCTAAATCTTCCTGACAGTCTTTTGCAATTAAATGGGGGTTTTGATTTTCCTTTCTAGCAATCCTACAAGCAGTTCTCTTGGAAAGTTTTCTTGGTCTTCCAGACCTCAACTTGATGTCCACTGTTCCTGTTAACTACCATTTCTTAATTACATTACAAACTGAGGAAACGGCTACCTGAAAACACTTTGCTATCTTCTTATAGTCTTCTCCTGCTTTGTGGGCATCATTTATTTTAAGTTGAAGAGTGCTAGGCAGCTGCTTAGGGAAGCCCATGGCTGCTGATTTTGGGACAAGGTTTGAGGAGTCAGGGTATTTATAAAGCTTTGAAATTTGCATCACCTGGCCTTTCCTAACAATGATTGTGAACAAGCTATAGCACTAACAAGCTACTTAAGGTCTGAGACCTTGGTAAAACTTATCTGAGAGCTCAAATCCCTTGGGGTGCCCAAACTTTTGCATGGTGCTCCTTTCCTTTTTTCACTCTAAAATTGTACAAGACAAAAATAATATACTAATCTTGCATAAAATGTTGAAAAGAATGTTTCATCTTTAACTTTATGACTTTTGGAGATCAGTTCATCTTCTACTCACTTAACTATTCATAGGAACATAATTTTGACCGGGGTGCCCAAACTTTTGCATGGCACTGTATAGGAGTACAACCTAATGGAACAAAGGAAACAAAGAGCTGAATAATAATTCCTGACGTGCACGTTGTGTTTACCAGACTTGCAATACAATCATAGCTCTGTCAACTTCACCTCACTTCAGCAAATTTCACTGATTTTAGTTGATTCATTGGAACATAAACGTAGAGCATTGAAACAGGATTGCAATCTGTCTTGCTATTTTGCTCATAATATCTCAAAGTGGGCAATGGACTGACCTTACCAAATGTATAATCAGGGAGTTCAAACAATGCCATCAACTGCAAGAGCATAGTTTGGAAGAGTTTCATCAAATTATCCATATCCCAAGATTGTATTATTTCCAGAGTGTACCCAGCAGCTAACTGCACCTGATACACAGGTCAGGGATGAAGGTCAGCTGGAAGGATTTCTGATAAGCCAACAATCACTTGTATGTAGAACATAGAATGTAAAACAGTATAGCCCTGGAAGAGGCCCTTTGGCCCTTAATGTCTGCACCAAATATGGTGATGAATTAAACTAATTAACTTCTGCATGCACATTATCTATGCGCCTCCATTCTCTGCATATACATATCTAACAGTCTTTAACATGACTATTGTATCTGCTGCCACTACTACCCTTTGCAGTTTGCTCCAGACACCTACTGCTTTCTGTGTAAAATACTTTCCCCAGCTTTAAACCTGACCACTCTCACCTTAAATGCATGCCCTCTAGTATGTGATGTTTATACCATGGGAAAAAGATTCTTACTCTTAACCCTATCTGTGGTTCAAATTATCTCATAAACCTCTATAAGGACTACCCTCAGCCTCCAATACACCAGAGGAAACAACCCCAGCTATTCAACCTCTCCTTATGTGCTCTCATCAGGTAGCACCTTGGTATTTCTCTTCTATACCCTTTCTACTGCCTCCACATCCTTCCTATAATGGGGCACCCAGAACTAGTTCAATAGTCCAAGTGTGGCCTAACTAAAGTTTTATATCTGCAACACAATATTTCTTCAACAACTTAGGGAAACTTTCCAAGCTGCTTTACCAAAACATCCAAAATATTTGGAAATAATAAGAAATAGCATTCTGCCATTTGGCCCCATTCCTTTGTTCTGCACTAGTAAGATCATGACTGAGCCATTATCTCAGTCCATTTATTGCTTTAACCCTTTATCTCCTGATTCAGGGCATGATTAGGATCTTCATCCAGCAGTTCCATATTGAATAGTTAGCTGAGTGTAAAGTGCCAATGATCTCGTTCCTGACCTCTGAGACTCTGCTCCACAATGCATCAACCAGTCTTGGGCTGGAGAAATACATCCGGGGAATGAAATCTCAGCTGAGGGGGCTTGGACAAATTTTGCATCCTGCCATTCAATTCTACTCCAGGAATGGCTTGCATATGAAATTTGAAGAAGGTCACCAATTATGATTCAAAAGGTAATTGTAGTTAAGTAGTTGTTTCTTCTTAACTTAATGTTTTTAATTATTTTCTAACATTTCAATGCATTTGAAGTAAATTTATTATTTTTTGATTATTACCCAAACCATTTGAATACTTCATTAAATGCTTCTGAATCAAAGATTTAAACACCTGTTGATAATACAAGGGGGCATAATTTTAAGGTGATTGGAGCTAAGTATAGGGAGATGTCAGAGGTGGGTTTTAAAAGGAGTGGGGTGCATGTTATTGGACATTGAATCAGGGAAGAAATACAACCTACATAAACAACAGGATCATAATTCCAAGCACAGATAACATACAAAATTCTTATTTTATTGAATTTTGATGACCATTTAAGAGGAATATTGTTTAGCATATCCAAGTATCTGGAATCCTTATTGAACTCAATCTAGTGGTTGTATCAGTTGTTTCCCCAGCTATCAAGCCTTAAGGCACCCAGTTATTCCAGGTGGAATACAGTTCACATTGAAGTATAGTGTCTACTTAGTCAAGGACTCATAGATAGCTCAAGAACATGATCCATTACTTCCCTTACAGATTAGGCACCAACAGCAAGTAATCATCTGATTGGTATCAGAGAGAATTTGGAATTAATGGAATGTGGTTATGAGTAAAGATCTACCTTGATAGTTCTTGCAACTTCAATACGCCATTGCTTCATGGCAAATTCATACAAGCTATGACTGCTTAATTGTACACATTGTAAAATTTACAGTTTACAAACTTTACATTTTATAACAGAGCTCTAGTTGAGTCTAATCTCTTTTAACAAAAACTATGACTGATATTTCAATCAGAAACAAGAGAAAATCTGCAGATGCTGGAAATCCGAGCAACACACAAAATGCTGGAGGAACTCTGCAGGGCAGGCAGCACCTATGGAAAAGAGTACAGTCGACTTTCGGGCCAAAACCTTTCTAAGATTTAAACTTCTTCAGGGTAGGCAGCCCTGGAAGAGACTTTGCAGTGTAATAATCCAATCACAAACAAGAGAGTCTGCAGATGTTCGAAATCCAAGCAACACACACAAAATGTTGCAGGAACTCAGCATCTCTGGAAAAGAGTACAGTCGACATTTCAGGCTGAAACCCTTGTCTTTCCCTTACTGTATCCATAAGCTTAGAAGGGAAGAAAATGATTAGGTAGTATATAGTCACATACCGAGCACAGAAGAACAAGCACTAACATCGATGTACTTCAAGAGTGCGAACACGTTGAGAAATTGTCACTGTGCACCAGGAAGAAAGACATTTAATTAATGTTGACAACTCCCAGTTATCGATTGTGTAACCATCATTGCAATTTTAATAAAAATGACTATCTCTTCAGAGAACAGCAGAGCTCTTTTACATCAAATGATCAATTTTAGATTGCATATTTTGCCCCATGTGATAAGATTGGGATGGTTATATGGAAAAACGTAGTCAGTAAACATAAGCCTTGAACTTTCCAGCTGCACAATGTAAATGATAATGCAGTGAGTGCTATTACATTGACATTAATTTGTGTGGTACTGATGCTGGATATTATCGCTGCACTTCAGCACAGCAAACAAAATGCATAGAATATTGATGAAGGAAAGAGGTGAATGTTCTGCAACTTTACTGGGTAGAATTATAAAGGTATTTTCTTAAAGATCAAGTAGTAAACTTCCTGTGTCCCATTCTAGTTGGTGTCCCTTGTAATGGACAAAACTGACAGGAAGAAGAAACAGCACACATTTATATAGCACCATCCATGAGCTCAAGATGTCTCAGACTAGTTTATAACTGAAACACAGTTGAAGTTATTTCTTTTATTGTACTATATATTTTTCTAATTTATAGTACATTTAAATCCTTGCACATTTCACTTCATGTGTCAGTGATAATAAATCGATCCTGATTCTGAAAGTGCCGTTATCAATATTGAATATTCGTAACCACTTTGCATACAGCACATTCCCACAAAATGCAATGATGCGATGTCAGGGTATTTGGTTTGGAATGCTACAGGAAGGAAAAATCTGGCAGAATTTCACTTTTGATCATGTGCCTCATCCATATAGTAGAGTGATCAATTGAGTTGAGTACAATGTTCTCCTAGAGGGTTGTCTTTTGGTGGTTTTTCAGGTGGCTGTAGAATCTGATCTGGGATCCACCTCCAGACTTTACAATCCTGTTCCCTGTGGCACTTGCTGATTGCCACAGAACTTAATCCAGACTGTTAGGGTGGATGCCTTTGATTAAGAATATCTGTTCTCTATTAACACTGGGCTGGGCAGGAAATGGTCAGAAGGTTTCTTAAGGATGAAAAATGCGTATTGCCACTCTCAGTTTAGTGGGAGAGAGATTAGGGTTCAGGGACATTCAAGAGCAGGAGTCAGAAATCCAGAACAAGGAAGAATGGAGAGGGGTACGGTGATGTTGGCAATAATAAAGAATGGCAATAATAAAGAATGGCAATAATAAAGAATGGCAATAATAAAGAATGGCAATAATAAAGAATGGCAATAATAAAGAATGGCAATAATAAAGAATGGCAATAATAAAGAATGGCAATAATAAAGAATGGCAATAATAAAGAATGGCAATAATAAAGAATGGCAATAATAAAGAATGGCAATAATAAAGAATGGCAATAATAAAGAATGGCAATGTTCAGGAGCGGGTTTTAAACAGAGGCCTAGAAGGGAATTCTTACTGTTTTGTTGTCACGCATGCGGGTGAGTACCTTAATTCTTGTCGGCCGTACATCTCTGACTGCAGTCTCTAACCCTTCTAGGCCAGTCTTCTTATTGAGCCTTGCCTTTTCCCTTCACCTTCTCAATGAAAGTTGGCTATCAGAACACGTGGTGAGTGGGGACTGGTGAGGTCATAAAGTTGAGAGGGATATGTGATCGTAGAGCAACAGTGGAACATGCACACCATTGGCCACAGGTGGCCTAGAAACACCAGAGTAAGCCATTTACTTCTTCTAGCCTGTCCCACTAATGAATCAGATCATTTGTGATTATCAACACCAACCAGCCTTAGTTCTATATTTCTTTATATCTTTGGCTAAGAAAAAAGGAAGATCCTTTAAGGTCCATTATTGATTCTCATTATGTGAAATTTGTCAGACTATTCCATCCAGTAGTTTTTAAATACAAAGGACCAGAAAAAAATCCAAAGCATTTTCATTCCTGTTCATCTGGTGTAAATTTAAGGCCCATATCAACCTGGTGCAGGTTCCCAAACCTCCAACAATGATGGTAACTGTTTATTATCCATTCCGATTTGACTAATAAATTATTCTGCTATCTTAACCCCTCTAGCCAATATAATTCAATGTTAAGGACATGCTCATTTGCGGTTTCATAGCATTTAAGGATTACCAAGCCCTCTGAAAATCATTAGCTATGGTCACAGGTCACATTAAATTGGCACAAAACAATGCACGTGCCTGGAAAGTGGGAGTTGTTATGTGAAGTCTGGATTTCATTTGAAACAGGCAAAATGATCATATCACTGCATCGCTCTAATATTTTGGTATTGACAAGAAAGAGCATTCATTAAAATAAACTTCACACTCGCACAATGGAATATTCTGTCTCCCCTCCATCCTCCACCCTGCTCTATTTCCAGGGATCTTGATTAATCAGCCCTTTACATACCAAGCACTGAGGTTGTCACTGACACTAAATGTAAAATCTTTATTCCAACCAATGTCTAAATCATTGTTCCCTGTGCTGCAGATCATGTGGCACAGATTATTAATAGCTCTGGTCTCTACACCACTTGACACAGCGCTCCAGCTGTCAGTCTGCTGCCTGCCTCATATGATTCTTGTGCTGGTGAAGTGCCAGACCCGAGCCTATCCCATCAGTCACTGTCAGCCACCAGCCAGTGATGAATAGCTGGGCCTTCGCTGTGGCAAGGCCCAAGCACTGATTCACACATGCCTGACTTTTACCACCTTTCACATGCCAGCTGAGGCCTTGGTGCTCGAGAAAACCTAGGAAACGAAACAAACTCGAGTTAAAATAAAGTCTCCCACTCCCCCACCCCCTAATTTAATGCAGCCCCTTTAAGTAACACTGCATTAATTTGGTTAAAAGGGGCTAATGGATCCCTTGGTAACAGGCTCACACTACTAAACAGCCATTCATTTCTGAATCTGTGAAATCTAGTTAAGAGAACAACTGCTTTCACACTAAGTCCTTTCTCAGAATAATCTTATTTGCAATCATCCCAGTTGTCACTGTTGTTTGCCTGGTTGGCTGATGACTGCTGTGAAACACATTTGAGAAGCTTTGTTTCCAAACTGTTCTGCTGCTCTAAATCAATATAATTTGCTGCCTTCTGTTACATGAAGTTGCCTTGGTTAAAGATCACGAGAGAGTCAGTGGGTTTGACTGACCAGCCGGAAAGCACAGCTGAGCCACCACACCTCAATCACTGTCAATAAGGGGAATGGAAGCAGCTTACATCATTTCATTTACTATTGCAATGATTACATAGCTCATTGCCTTCTCATTGTTTCACTGATAGATTTCATTAACTTTCAATTAATCATCTCCAGCAATATTTAATGTTTGAAAGGGTTTGTGGCAAAGCAAAGGATTCTGCAATTAAAGGGTTCAGCATGTTTGGAGTTGAAGGCATGTTCTGCAGCTGGATATGTTTCAGGCTCTGGTTGCTGCAGGTGACCAAGGTGCAGGGGCTGCAAGTTGGGTAACAGAAGCACCATACTGTCTAACTCCTTACATACAACATTGGAATGGTTCTCTAAACAGTCCCAGTATGGTAGTAGGGTTGGGTAGTGTTTCTCCAGTGTTTCTTTGAATGTGCAGGACTGGAATGGAACCAAGGGTTCCTGTATCAGAGAAAACAAAATCCATCCAACATTTCACCAAGCTCAGAATTATTGTTTTTTTTCTAGCTCCCCTTCCAACTTGTGCATTTCCAACAATAAAGGAAGATAAGGGAGCAACATCCAGCAGAAAGTGGGAACTAGAGCTACCCTTCTACACATACTCCCATTGTGACGCAGGCTTTTCCATTGTACCCAGAGTGGCAGATAGATTAACTAGCTCACCTTTTATTCAATGAAGCAAGTTTACTTGAGTACTGTTGCAAATGCATGGATGAGAGCAGTTGACTAGCTTATTCACTGCAACACTGAAGAGGCACTGAACAGCCCTACTGCATGTTGGGTCTTTCGAGAACTGAGCAAGCATCGGATTTTAACATCAGCTCTCCATCATTGTAACCACACAGGAGAAGAGTTATCTAAATCTGCAGTACCAGAGGACCATTGACTGGCTCTTCTGTACAGAACACATGCACAATTGGAGGACTACTGGATAACAATACTGTAAAGATGGAGGCTGGAGAGTCCATAAGATCATAAGACATAGGAGCAGAATTAGGCCATTTGGCCCATTGAGTCTGTTCTGCCATTTAATCATGGCTGATCTAATTTTCCTCTCAGCCCCAATCTCCTGCTTTCTTCCTGTATCCCTTAATGCCCTGACCAATCAAGAATCTATCAACCTCTGCCTTAAATATACATAAAGGCAGCCTCCATAGCTGCTTGTGCAAAGAATTCCACAGATAAACCAGTCTCTGGCTAAAGAAATTCCTCCTCATCTTCATCTAAAAGGACACCCCTCTATTTTTGTGGATGTGTCCTCTGGTCTTAGACTCTCCTCCCATAGGAAACATCCTCTCCACATCCACTCTATTAAAGCCTTTCACCATTCAATAGGTTTCAATTAGGTCACCCCTCATTCTTCTGAATTCTAGTGAATACAGACCCAGAGCCATCAAATGCTCTTCATATGAAAATCCATTCAATCTTGGAATCATTTTCATGATCCTCCTTTCAACCCTCTCCAGTTTCAGCACATCCTTTCTAAGATAAGGGGCCCAAAACTGCTCACAATACTCCAAGTGAGGCCTCACCAGTGCTTTGTAAAGTCTCAACATTACATCCTTGCTTTTATATTCTAGTCCTCTAGAAATGAATACTAACATTGCATTTGCCATCCTCAGCACAGACTCAACCTGCAAATTACCTTTAGGGAGTCCTGCACAAGGGCTTCCCAATCCCTTTGCACCTCAGTTTTTTCTATTTTCCCCTCCATTTAGAAAATAGTCAACCCTTTCATTTCTTCGACCAAAGTGCATGACCATACACTTCCTGACACTGTATTCCATCTGCCATATTTTTGTCCATTCTGCTAATCAGTCAAAGTCCTTCTGTAGCCCCTCTACTTCCTTAAAACTACCTGCCCCTCCACCTATCTTCATATCATCTGCAAACTTGGCAACAAAGCCATCAATTCAATCATCCAAATCATTGGCATATAATGTAAAAAGAATCAGTCCCAACACAGACCCTGTGAAACCCCTCTAGTCACTGCAGCCAACTAGAAAAGGCCCTCTTTATTCCAACTCTCTGCCTCGTGCCAATCAGCCACTGCTTTATCCATGCTAGAACCTTTCCTGTAGTACCATGGGCTCACAGCTTGTTAAGCAGCCTCATGTGGTACCTTGTCAAAGGCCTTCTGAAAAACCAAGTACATACATCAACTGATTCACCTTTGTCTATGCTGCTTGTTACAGTATTTCTTCAAAGAATTCCAGCAGATTTCTCAAACAAGATTTTCCTTTGAGGAAACCATGCTGACTACAGTTATTTTATCATGTGCCTCAAAGTACCCCATGACCTTATCCTTAATAATCGGCTCCAACATCTTCCCAACCACTGAGGTCAGACTAACTGGCCTATAGGTTCCTTTCTTCTGCCTCTCTCTATTTTTGAAGAGTGGTGTGACATTTGCAATTTTCCAGTCTTCTAGAACTATTCCAGAATCTAGTGTTCCTTGAAAAATCATTACTAATACCTCCACAATATCTTCAGCCACCACTTTCAGAACCCAATTCCAGGTGACTTAGCTATTTTCAGACCTTTCAGTTCCCCAAGAACCTTCTCTCTAGTAATGGTACCTTCACACATTTCATGACCCCTGACACGTGGAACTTCCACCGTACTGCCAGTGTCTTCTACAGCAAAGACTGGTGAAAATACTTACTTGTCCATCATTTCCTTATTCTATTACTACCTCTCCAGCATCATTTTCCAGCAGTCTGATATCCACTCTTTTATTCCAAAACCACTCAGAATGCTTCAAGTGTGGTCTGACCAATGTCTTATAAAGTCTCAGCATCACGTCCTTGCTTTTATATTCTAGTCTTCTCAAAATGAATACCAACATTGCATTTACTTTGCTTGCTACTGACTCTCCTTGCAGTTAACTTCTAGGGATTCCTGCACCAGGACTTGCTGTGATGTATTGGGTTTGCTGACAACAAAGTTCTAAGTTCAAAAAAGATCTTAAACCCCATCCAATATAGATAGCTACGGATAGCTTCACTAAAGAGAGACTACCTACTCTTCAAAGACTAGTTCACTTCCCTGTTCATCCTCTGGCAAGGTTAGCTGCCAATACCCACTTATCAAGTGCTGGATTCCCCTCCACTCTTCCAAAGAGGGGATACTTCAATCTAACTAAGTAGGTTAAACACAGTTCATTTATTTTTAGTGATAGATGTTTAAATCCAACCAACATTTTAAAAGCACATTTAAAATTCAGAGGATTTCTACCTTCTAAAAGATTTACAAATTAGAACCATTTCTAAAACAGATTTCCAAAACACAGGTAGAACTCCAATAATCTAAAAAGACATTTCATGAGCCACATAAAAATGAATCATCCATTGCAGAAATCAAAGGAAAAGGAATAGATTCTAGTTCAGTTGTCTTTCTGTCATTCTTCTTGACGTTCCTGGATCATTCCTAATAAGACTGGACTTCTCTCTACGTTTATACTGTTCCTTAGCCAAGTGTGTGACATTGCAAACGTGATTTTCTCTTTCAACACAAATGGAGAGAGAGATTCCAGCTAGCCAGAATTAATGTTGTGAAGCTGACTCCCAAGATAAAGGGGTGGGGGAGGGGAAGCAGGGAGGTGATAGGCAGGAAAGGTGAAGAAGGAATAGGGGAAAACCCAGTGGGTAGAAGGAAGCGGAACCATGAGGGAGGTGATAGGCAGCTGGGGGAGGGGCAGAGTGACATAGGGATAGAGGAAGGGAGGGATAGGGAATTACCAGAAGTTGGAGAATTCTATGTTCATACCAAGGGGCTGGAGACTACCTAGACAGTATGTGAGGTGTTGGAATCCAATTGCCTAGGTTCCACCAAATTCGTTGTCTCTAAACATGCTCTGATATGTAACTCCAACTTAATTTAACATTCTTTACACATAACACTTGTGAACCAAGGTTAAATTTCTCTTCCTTCCTTGTCATGTTTGGGTTGATGGAGCTGACAAAGATACTATCAAATCCAAACTGTCTAGATTCAATAATTATCCTCCTAATCAAACTACAGACTTTAATCCTCCCATCAACTCTAAAGTAACAGACCAACTAGAAATTGAATTAGCATCACATTGAATGGAGAATTTCCAGAACGTTAGAGTTCACTTCTAGAATGGAGTCATCACTTCCACCTGACCTACTTCTTACTGTTATGACTCTGGAGGAGGGTGTTCTGCCGATTAGGTCCATGTCCACTCTCAAGTGAACTATCCCATCTTCTCCCTACCCCCATTACTTACTTGTAAACCTGCAGCTTACTCTCTCCTACTTGCTCATCAGCTGTCTCTTGACTCTTTTCTACTTAGTTGCACTAGGGATAATTTGGCTAATTCATCTGCCAGAATATTTCTTGCTTGACGACTGAGTATATATAAAATATTATAACAAAGATCCCTATGCTAACTTTTGAAAGCAAAAGCACGTTCCCATCAGGATAAGATAATGCAAATTTGGATTGGGAATCTATCAATAATGACCAAAAGAACAAAGCAAATAAAGCAAATACGAGGGAATCTGCAGATGCTGAAATTTCAAGCAACACACAAAAATTGCTGGTGAACGCAGCAGGCCAGGCAGCATCTCTAGGAAGAGGTACAGTCGACATTTCGGGCCAAGACCTTTCATCAGGACTAATTGAAAGAAGAGTTAGTCCTGATGAAGGGTCTTGGCCTGAGACGTCAACTGTACCTCTTCCTAGAGATGCTGTCTGGCCTGCTGCATTCACCAGCAATTATAAAGCAAATATAGAGTTTACAAATGAATATATTGGGAAAATCCCAAATATAAAAACATTTCATTTATGAACATTATTTTTAATCAAACTACAAAATACTGAGCACATGCACTATAGTCTAGTAACTGGACTGTTAACATTTTTCACTTCATTCCTCAACAAAAATATTGGTATAAAAACTGAAACTGTTGAAAATAAGCCTCAGATCAGGAAGCATCCTTGCAGAGAAAAACATGCCCGAAACTTGAAAGCTAATTGTTTTGACGCTGTAATGATTGAAAGGTACAGGTCAATGAGGATCTGACTGGTCTACTTCTGGGACAAGAACCACAATCTATTCTGCTAGCAAGTAGTCCTTCATTCTGTTGTTCTTGTCACTGTGGAGGGCACAATTGCACTTAAGTCTGCACAAGCAATGTCCATACACAGGGAAGGACTGGTGGTCAGATGTAGGATTGAGGAGGAGCGTCAGGAGTGGGTTCAGAACGTGTGTTGACTCCTGGGAATTGGGCAGACATCTCGGAGAACAGGTAGTTAGCAGAGAGTTGGTGACTGAGGGAGTGGTCAGAGGAAGACTGACTGTGGAAGTACATTGGCATTCAGAGTAGCATGGGCAGTGGGTTGATCGAAGGGGGAATGGCGGCTGAGGATTGAGGGCTTGGGAGGTTCGTGACTGGTACTGGGAGTACTTGGGTGACAATGGATGTCAGTGGAGGACTAGTGGTTCCCAGAGAGTGTAATTCATTACTGTAAGGTCCCCTACCTAAACCTTTCCCATCTCACCCTAAATCTATGCCCTCTAGTTTTTGATTTCCCATACAGTGGAAAAAGACTTACCATACACTTTATCTATGCCTCTCATAATTTGAAACAGTTCTATAAGGAATGTTTATAGAATGCTGCTCCTTCTCCTACATTCCACAGAATAAAGACTTGGTCTAGCCAGCCTCTGCCTGTAACTCAAGCCCTCTATTCTTGGCAACTCTCATAAATCTCTACAGTGTTCCCAGTTTAACCACATATTTCCTATAACAGCATGATCAAATGTGTACATAGTACTCCAAGTGCGGCTTCACAAATGACTTATACAATTGCAACATAATTATCCAACTCCTATACTCAATGCCCTGTGACCCAGTGTCTGGGATCATCCCCTTTGCAAAGAACTGCCTCTACATGAATGGTTTATGGACAATGCAACATTTACTGGATTTTTGTCTATAAATGCATGTCTGGCTATTAAAGCAGGAAGTGCTTTTCGATATGTGTCACAATGGGGTGCTGGGAACAGACCCAAATGCAAGACACAAACACTGGAGTACAAGGAACAGGACTTGACTGGAGTAGGGACGTGACAGGATACAGGCAAGGAGCAGGGACAAGAACGTAGACTTGGGCTAGGGAAAGCGGGACCAGGACTAGGAACCATGGATTAGGAGACAGAACCTGGGTCTTGCCTCGGGCTCGGACCCCAGAACCAGGCAAGGACATGACATGGCTTCAGGTCTAGAGTCCTGAGTTTGGCTCGAGGCTGGCGTCCTCGGCGCTCGGCCGCGGGACCGTCGAGGCTGGCGTCCTCGGCGCTCGGCCGCGGGACCGTCGAGGCTGGCGTCCTCGGCGCTCGGCCGCGGGACCGTCGAGGCTGGCGTCCTCGGCGCTCGGCCGCGGGACCGTCGAGGCTGGCGTCCTCGGCGCTCGGCCGCGGGACCGTCGAGGCTGGCGTCCTCGGCGCTCGGCCGCGGGACCGTCGAGGCTGGCGTCCTCGGCGCTCGGCCGCGGGACCGTCGAGGCTGGCGTCCTCGGCGCTCGGCCGCGGGACCGTCGAGGCTGGCGTCCTCGGCGCTCGGCCGCGGGACCGTCGAGGCTGGCGTCCTCGGCGCTCGGCCGCGGGACCGTCGAGGCTGGCGTCCTCGGCGCTCGGCCGCGGGACCGTCGAGGCTGGCGTCCTCGGCGCTCGGCCGCGGGACCGTCGAGGCTGGCGTCCTCGGCGCTCGGCCGCGGGACCGTCGAGGCTGGCGTCCTCGGCGCTCGGCCGCGGGACCGTCGAGGCTGGCGTCCTCGGCGCTCGGCCGCGGGACCGTCGAGGCTGGCGTCCTCGGCGCTCGGCCGCGGGACCGTCGAGGCTGGCGTCCTCGGCGCTCGGCCGCGGGACCGTCGAGGCTGGCGTCCTCGGCGCTCAGAGACAGAATAGGAACTGAACATCACAGAGCCGGGACTTATCCTTCGACAAGCCAGGACTCATCTTTAACATGACACTAACATGAGACAGGACAGAACATAGACATAGAGCCAGGACTTATCCTAAGACAAGCCAGGACTCAACTTCATCTCCACACTAAAGTGGGGCAGGTCCCTCCATCAGGTAACAGCAGAATGGCCTGACTTACCCCACAGAGGTGAGGGCAAGACAAGACATAAACCCCCACAGGGCAATGGCAGAACAGCCTGACCTACCCCACAGAGGCAAGGACAATACAAGACAGATTCCCTCCCCCCACCCCCAACAGCAAAACCACCTGATTTACCCCACAGAGGCAAGAACAAGAAGAGACAAACACCACAGAACAACAGACAGTTCCATCTCTGCTTCAGGGTAGTTCCAAGTCTCAGTTCAGCCAGCAACCTCAGCTGGCTATGGAAACAGCCAGATTCCTACCTAGCTCAGAGTGGCTGGTAGCCACTCAGCCGGCCCAGGAAACAGCAAAATCCATACCGCAAAGACTACCCAACAAGTGGCAACAAGGCTTCCTGAAGCAGCAGTCCTCCAATCAGGCCTAGAGATCACAAATGGTTTCACTAGCCTTCCATCAGCATGTTACTCCAAGGGGTCTAACAAAACAAACCAGCAGCTCACACTCAACCCCAAGGCTACTTATATTCCAAGCCCCAAGATGGGAATCAGGTGCCTGTGATTAACTCAAACAAACGAGGGACAGCTGGAAGATCCAGAGTCCTGAGTCCACAGACCAGAACATGAACTGGAATGCGGACTTCACAGACCGGACCATGACAATATGTGTTGGCAATTACTGCTCCTTCATGCACCAGCTTGCAGTCAGACAAAAGATCTGGAAGGAAAATCAGGGGCCTTGAAACTTGAATGAAATTCTTGCTTTTCCATTATGTATATTTCAGGGAAGTTGAATTGCGCAGTATGCAGAGCACATGCCACTTATTCCAATCCAATTGGTAGACCTACAGTGCATTATTTCTTCCAGTTCTGCTGAAAGTTCAGTTTGGATCAACTTTTTCATTTGGCACAAGCCAATTGCTAGATACTTTAACTGTTGCTTTTTATAAGTGAAAAGCTCAGGTATTGACAGGTGTTGAGAAAAAACATTCCCGTCCTTGAAGCCAAAGAATTGTCAAGCACTTGTCAACAGCTCACTCACACCGCAAAGGTATAGAGAGCATTGAAGACCAACAACTTGTATCTTCTTCCTTTGCACCCCCACAACCTCAGAAATGCTGTGTCCTTCGATAAAGGAAACAGGCACCAGATATGAAAAAAACCTTTAATGCTTTCATGTTTAAGGAGTTCCACAAAACAACATGAGGAATGTTGCTCAGAAAGTTCTGTTTAAATAGAAATGTACATTACCACATCTGTTTTGATAAAAGCTCTACACATTTCTTCCAATCCCTTCAGTAGATATTTCTGTAGCTTCCTCCATACTTTTAACCCTTGATAGCTCTGTATGCTTCCAGTTCCAAGCTACAGCGTATGTCCAACTTTCTTCCATTTCACAATTGCCGGCTTGCTTTCACAATGCCTCAGCTCTAAACTCTGGAATGTCACTTCACATGTGTCTTCAATCTCCTTTAAAATTCTTCTTAAAATACCTGTCTCTCAGCTGTCCTAATACCTGGTTATGCTGCTCCAGATTAAATTGTGTTCAATTACCCTGCCTTAAAAATGTTGGAAATATGTAAGTCAGTTTTACTTTTATATGATTGGAACAAGAATACTGAAAGCAGAAATAAAAAGGAGTGTAGGAAAGGTAAAAGCTTTGGTAAAGCTGGCCAGGACCTTGCCAGTTCTTCCTCCACTGATGTTTGAAAGTAAATAGAGGAAGTGAAGTGCGATGTGGTGGAGAATGGCAAATGAAGGATAACCCTGACCTATACTTGGAGTCAGGAGAGATCCACAAGGCACCAACATTTTTCATTTTGTCATGGTCTCCTATTGTTTGGTTGAGGCATGGGAATATTATTTGGAGGTTGCTTGCAGTGTACCTTGATCCAGACAAGTGCACTTAGAAGTCTGGATTTGTGTGTCGTCCAAGTGCTTTGTTTCAGTATTGAATTGAGAGCTCTCTCACTACAGGTGGTCACCCATGTCATCTGAAAGAAATAAATCAGAGCTAATTTGTCAGGAACAAATCTCTAATCCTGTTAACTTGATGTTGTCATGCCCATTTCAGATCCATAAAGCTTAGGTTCCATCAAATTCATACTCAATATGCTCAGATTTATATGGTCAATTGCTGCAAATTGGAAATTGTAAGTTTGTTAACTCTCCAGAAATTTAGCAGAGTGGAATAAGCACCAGCCTGTTGGCCAATAGATACGCAAGATTACAAACTGGCAGCCTGAAGTCTAGAACATGTTCACACGCAGGCAAGCATTCTACACAATATATTATTTATTTATTCATTTTTGGGATACAGTTACCACCCAACCATACTCGGCCATAAGAAGGTCATGATTCTCTACTGTGAAGGTACTCCCACAATCTTGACCACAGAGATTTGGGTATAGAGCCAGTATTCAGCCCAGTGATGATAAATGAATGACAATTTATTTCCCAGTTAGGATGATGTGTATTTACCTTCATCATCTAATCCCAATTTACATTATTGGCACATTAGTGAGCCACCCATTGGGTGGCTTTGCAAGGCTTAATTGCTAAGGATGTCACGGCTCTGATCTTTGGCTTCGAAATATCGTTTAGTAAAAAAATGATGCAAGCATTTTGAATTTACAGCAGGGCACAGTTAAAATAAAGGAATCTTGTTATTTCATTAATATATCAATGATAGACAATTGATAATGATATTAATGCAAGATGTAAATATTGACAGGCTGCTGCATTTCACTTTTAATCAGCAGCCGTTTGCTGGTAGTTCGTTCCAGTGAAAAATGTGCAAAGTGATAGAGATTCATAACATTTAACTTGGTCGATCTCATATTAAGGACATAGGCATGAGGTATCCGAGTCCCATTCTTACTACAGAGAGCACAAGTGCAGTTTCATAGGGTCTGCTTTGTTTGGAGTATGTTAGGAGCTCTATCTGGTGCTAAATTCAATGGTAGTAAAGTTCAGCAATTCTATGTGTGCTAAGACACATGGTTAAATGCTTCCAGAGCCCCTTGGAAGTAACCTCTAAGGAGTTTTGAGTGTGCCAACTAAGTTGGAAGAGGATATCTGCATGACTTGCTTGAAGTGTCTATTGTCGCATTAGAATATTTTTAATGGTCCCAAATTGAACACAGCTATCATTCACGAGGAAATCTGCAGATGCTGGAATTTCAAGCAACACATACAAAATGCTTAAACATGAGGAAATCTGCAGATGCTGGAAATTCAAGCAACACACACAATAAATGCTGGTGAACGCAGCAGGCCTGGCAGCATCTCTAGGAAGAGGTACAGTTGACGTTTCGGGCCGAGACCCTTCGTCAGGACTAACTGAAAGAAGAGCTAGTAAGAGATTTGAAAGTGGGAGCGGGAGGGGGAGATCCGAAATGATAGGAGAAGACAGGAGGGGGAGGGATGGAGCTAGGAGCTGGAAAGTTGATTGGCAAAAGGGATACGAGGCTGGATAAGGGAGAGGATCATGGGATGGGAGGCCTATGGAGAAAGAAGGGGGGAGGGGGAGAAGCCCAGAGGATGGGAAAGTATACTGGGAGGGCCAGAGGGAGGAAAAGGAGAGAGAGAAAAAATTAATAATAAATAAATAAATAAATAAATAAATAACGGTTGGGGTACAAAGGGGAGGTGGAGCATTAACGGAAGTTAGAGAAGTCAATGTTCATGCCATTAGGTTGGAGGCTACCCAGACGGAATATAAGGTGTTGTTCCTCCAACCTGAGTGTGGGTTCATCTTTACAGTAGAGGAGGCCATGGATAGACATATCAGAATGGGAATGAGACGTGGAATTAAAATGTGTAGCCACTGGGAGATCTTGCTTTCTCTGGCGGACAGAGCATAGCTGCTCAGCGAGACAGTCTCCCAGTCTGCGTCAGGTCTCGCCAATATATAAAAGGCCGCATCAGGAGCACCGGACACAGTATATCACCCCAGCCGACTCACAGTTGAAGTGTTGCCTCAGCTGGAAGGACTGTCTGGGGCCCTGAATGGTGGTGACGGAGGAAGTGTAAGGGCATGTGTGGCACATTTTCCGCTTACAGGGATAAGTGCCAGGAGGGAGATCGGTGGGAAGGGATTGGGGGGGGACAAATGGACAAGGGAGTCGCGTAGGGAGCGATCCCTGTGGAAAGCAGAGACGGGGGGAGGGAAAGATGTGCTTAGTGGTGGGATCCCGTTGGAGGTGGCGGAAGTTACGGAGAATTATATGTTGGACCCGGAGGCTGGTGGGGTGGTAGGTCAGGACAAGGGGAACCCTATTCCTATTGGGGTGGCTTGAGGATGGGGTGAGAGCAGATGTACGTGAAATGGGAGAGATGCATTTGAGAGTAGAGTTGATTGTGGAGGAAGGGAAGCCCCTTTCTTTAAAAGAGGAGGACATTTCCTTCGTCCTGGAATGAAAAGCCTCATCCTGAGAGCAGATGCAGTGGAGACAGAGGAATTGCGAGAAGGGGATGGCATTTTTGCAAGAGACAGGATGGAAAGAGGAATAGTCCAGGTAGCTGTGAGAGTCTGTAGGCTTATAGTAGACATCAGTAAATAAGCTGATCCAGAGATAGAGACAGAAAGATCAAGGAAGGGGAGGGAGGTGTCAGAAATGGACCAGATAAATTTGAGGGCAGGGTGAAAGTTGTAGGCAAAGTTAATGAAGTCAACGAGCTCAGCATGCGTGCAAGAAGCAGCACCAATGCAGTCGTCGATGTAGCAAAGGAAATGTGGGGAATGGATACCATTATAGGCTTGGAACATGGATTGTTCCACAAAGCCAACAAAAAGGCGGGCATAGCTGGGACCTATACGGGTGCCCATGACTACATCTTTAGTTTGGAGGAAGTGGGAGGAACCAACGGAGAAATTATTAAGAGTAAGGACTAATTCCGCTAGATAGAGCATAGAAACATAGAAAATAGGTGCAGGAGTAGGCCATTCAGCCCTTCGAGCCTGCACCACCATTCAGTATGATCATGGCTGATCATCCAACTCAGAATCCGGTACCAGCCTTCCCTCCATACCCCCGATCCCTTTAGCCACAAGGGCCATATCTAACTCCCTCTTAAATATAGCCAATGAACTGGCCTCAACTGTTTCCTGTGGCAGAGAATTCCACAGATTCACCACTCTCTGTGTGAAGAAGTTTTTCCTAATCTTGGTCCTAAAAGGCTTCCCCTTTATCCTCAAACTGTGACCCCTTGTTCTGGACTTCCTCAACATCGGGAACAATCTTCCTGCATCTAGCCTGTCCAATCCCTTTAGGATTTTATACATTTCAATAAGATCCCCCCTCAATCTTCTAAATTCCAATGAGTATAAGCCTAGTCGATCCAGTCTTTCATCATATGAAAGTCCTGCCATCCTGGGAATCAATCTGGTGAACCTTCTTTGTACTCTCTCTATGGCAAGAATGTCTTTCCTCAGATTAGGGGACCAAAACTGCACACAATACTCCAGGTGTGGTCTCACCAAGGCCTTGTACAACTGCAGTAGTACCTCCCTGCTCCTGTACTCGAATCCTCTTGCTATGAATGCCAGCATACCATTCGCCTTTTTCACCACCTGCTGTACCTGCATGCCCACTTTCAATGACTGGTGCATAATGACACCCAGGTCTCGTTGCACCTCCCCTTTTCCTAATCGGCCACCATTCAAATAATAATCTGTTTTCCTGTTTTTGCCACCAAAGTGGATAACCTCACATTTATCCACATTAAATTGCATCTGCCATGACTTTGCCCACTCACCTAAGCTATCCAAGTCACCCTGCGTCCTCTTAGCATCCTCCTCACAGCTAACACTGCCACCCAGCTTCGTGTCATCCGCAGACTTGGTGATGCTGCATTTAATTCCCTCATCTAAGTCATTAATATATATTGTAAACAACTGGGGTCCCAGCACTGAGCCTCGCGGTACCCCACTAGTCACTGCCTGAAGAGTGGTGGTAGAGGGGAACTGGTTAGGTCTGGAATCTAAAAAGAAGCGGAGGTCTTTGAGACTTTCCTGGTGGGGCTTGGAGGTATATAGGGACTGGACCTCCATGGTGAAAATAAAGCGTTGGGGGGCCAGGGAACTTAAAATCATCGAAAAAATTCAGTGCGTGAGAAGTGTCACGAACATAGGTAGGAAGGGATTGAACAAGGGGGGATAAAACCATGTCGAGGTATGCAGAGATTAGTTCGGTGGGGCAGGAGCAAGCTGAGACAATGGGTCTACCTGGACAGGCAGGTTTGTGGATCTTGGGTAGGAGGTAGAAATGGGAAGTGCGGGGTGTGGGAACTATAAGGTTGGTAGCCGTGGATGGGATATCCCCTGAGTGGATAAAGTTGGTGATGGTGTGGGAGACAATGGCCTGGTGCTCCTTAGTGGGGTCATGATCGAGGGGTAAATAAGAGGAGGTATCCGCGAGTTGTCACTGTGCCTCAGCAAGGTAGAGGTCAGTACGCCAACCCTTATTGGCAGGTTTTATAGTAAGGTTAGGGTTAGTGCGGAGGGAGTGGAGAGCAGAAGGAGTGAGGTTGGAATGGGAACAAGGTGCGGTGAAGTCAAGACAGTTGATGTCCCGTCGGCAGTTAGTAATAAAGAGATACAGAGCAGGCAGAAGAGCAGAGCGTGGGGGTGAGAATCCTTACCGAAGAAGTGGGCTCGAAGACAGAGCCGGCGGAAGAAGAGTTCAGCGTCATGGCGAATGCGGAACTCGCTGAGGTGTGGGTGAAGGGGGACAAAGGTGAGGGCCTAACTGAGATATCATTGCAATCTTTGAAGAAGAATCCTGTGTTCCATTTAGACCTAGATTTCAACATCGATTTTGGTTTCTGGAAACCTTTCTGATGTTAAATTGAGACTTCAGAAATGTGAATACATAATCCAGGTTATTCCTCGACCAGCAACTAAAAGAGATTACCTGGATCGCTTGTTGTGAGACATAGTCCTGCACAAGCTAGCCGCAGCATTTGATATCTTACAACAGTTCTAAAGGACTTCAATGCTTATAACGTACACTCAGTGGCCACTTTATTAGGTACACCTGTACACCTGCTTGTTAATGCAAATATCAAATCAGCCAATTACATGGCAACAACTCACTGCATAAAAGGATGCAGACATGACTGTGGAATAATTGTTGGTGCCAGACAGGGTGGTTTAAGATCTCAGAAGCTGGGATTTTCATGCACAGCAATCACTAGAGTTTACAGCGAATGCTTTGAGAAACAAAAACCACACAGTGAGTGCACGGTTCAGTGGGCAAAAATGCCTCGCTACTCAGAGAGGTCAGAGGAGAATGGCCAGACTAGTTCAAGCTGATGAGATGGCAACACTAACTCAAGTAACCACTGGTTACAACAGTGGTGTGCAGAAGAGCATCTCTGAATGCACAACATGTCAAGCATTGAAATGGATAGACTACAGCAGCAGAAGACCATGAACAGGAGGTATCTAATAAAGAGGCCACTGAGTGTTTGTTGCAATGTCCTGTGTGTGGTGGAAGGCCCAGATTCTCCTCAACTTATTGATCCTGATCACCCTGCTCCATCCACCCAGCCGGATGAAGTTAGTAGAGCCACCGAGTGTGGGTGCCAATAGGAGACAACTGTCTTCCTTTATCTAAACCATTCATAGTCCACTTGGTAATGCATAACCTATCTAGCATCTTCTCACATGCATCTATCAAAGCTAACGGTGTATCAATTCATTTGGTGAACAGAAATAAGAAGGTTGGCAGTCATAGGTGCTCCCAGGGGAATGATGTGGACCAATCTAACTGGAACCTGAACAATCCCACATTGGACTGTTCCTGGATTTGACCAGTGACGATGTTTATTGGTACAAGAACTTGCTCAGAACCCTTGGTGAATCAGTTAGAAATTCACCCAGAGTTCCTTGATGTTCTTCCACAACTTTGACTGAACACTGCGTGTCACAATGGATCATGTTTCATTCTCAGGGGCATTTCCCAAGCTGTAGTTGACAAGCAGGGAAACTGCAGAAATTCTAGACCTCAGTGTCAGAAATTCCAGCAAGTTTTACAAAGGATTATTCCCTACATTTCTAGTCTTTACTCCGAGCTCCTACGTATTTTATTAGGTGGAACACACTATCATTTTAACAAGGCAGTTGGCAGCGCTGTGACCTGTTGGAGCACTTGTGTTCACTCTCCTTGTATTTATCTCAAGTGTAGGTAGTCGTTCATTAATTAATCTACATCAGTCTTGCTGTTTTAGTAGCATGTTAAACATGCAAATAATTATTCAAGTAGGTGCTTGGTCAAATGTTTGACAATGTTATCTGTAGACGTTGGCATTAACTGGAAGTGCTGTTGCTATTCTTTCAGATTCCCACAGAGTTGCATATTATAACATAGGTCAGAATTTTCATGACAGAGTCCACCCCCTTCAGACCTTTGCACGTGGGAACAGACTTACCAAATGGCTGCTCAGAGACATTGGATACTGACTTAAAATGTGGCTAACTACTATTTCCAGTTTCCAGGAGAAAGAGATGTAGCACAATATGAAATCCAAATATGTCATCCAACAAGCTATCACTATGCTGAATGTGTTTCAGGTGATAAGGTGGATATAGACTGCTCTCCAATGTGCACCATCTAGGCTCTCCGGAATAGTTGTTGTGTGTTGTGTTCTCCATAACATTGTACATTGTTGAAGATAGAAGTTCAGGCAGCAAAAAAGATGCACCCTAGTGTTTTGGACTGATGTAGTTGACACCACGACTCCAATATGTATGTTCTGCATTACAATCCAGTAGCATCAGGGTTACTGCATGGCTGTTGTACTGTAAACTAAAGAAATGCGGTTTCAGAAGCAGCATCACCACAGATCTGGAACACTGGGGACTGGTATCACTGCAGCCTTCCCCTACACAAGCGCAGTATCGCTGCTATTCCTGCAACACCACCACGGGCTTCCATCAAAAGTAGCGCTGAACAAGTGCAGTGTAGTCCAGCCCTGTCGTGTAGCTCAGCACCACATCAATCTAGGCCATTGTAACCTTGCACCACCGTAAATCTGTTAATTTGCTCTCATTTGCATACTTCTTACCACGTGTTTGGCATCTTTAGAAAAAGATACAAAATTTATTAAAATTCAAAACTGAAATTTCTAACAGAAAGAATGGTTAGTCTAATACCTGTGTAACTAATATTTCTTTTTGGCTTTAACTTGTCATGTAGTTTTCACAAAATGAAGTGTGTGTACAAAGTACATTTTCTTTGCATCTAGCCAACAATACTCAGTGATGCAAAGCTTACCACAGGCCGTCAATATTCAATCCTGGATCTAATAGCCTTATTCGTTTTCTAGTTATTTATTGCCTGTCCAGCTCCAGTTTCCCCCACAAGATGCATAATGCGATACTTAATGATTATTCTGAACTTTTGATTTAGGTTGTGGCATCCCATTAGTAACAGTGAGGGGAGCCTGAATGCTTTGTCTTAACATCAGGATCATCAATCTACTTACTTACAGCAAAGTTCATCAGATCAGGAAATATTCTGACACCGTAATTCCAGTCGCTCCATCAAGTAAAAACTTAAAAGGGCACAGATCAAATAAGCACTGATCCTGTGGCAGTGATATTCATATATAAATCTTAAAGGGTCTGATTCTCCTCCCTCGTGCATCAAAGGAAAGCGCAGATGCAAGGTGCAA
Organism: Mobula birostris; assembly: GCF_030028105.1. Taxonomy (NCBI): domain Eukaryota; kingdom Metazoa; phylum Chordata; class Chondrichthyes; order Myliobatiformes; family Myliobatidae; genus Mobula; species Mobula birostris. The sequence goes on from NC_092373.1 coordinate 159,145,478, forward strand.
AGATGATGAAATGGTTTGGTTACCTGTGAAGTCAGGACCCTTTAAATTCCTCTTGGAAGGAACCATTTTCAACTGAATAAAAGTACTTATCTGGGTCAGCACATAAAATGAATTATAGAATAATAGAATCTTGATGGCATAGGAAAAAGCCATTCAGCTTATCAAATTCATGCCAGGATCTTGAAGAGCAATCTGTTTAGTCCCATTCTCTAACATTTCCCAGAGCCCTTTTGAACCGAAGAGGATAACTTCACTCACCCCATCACTGAACTGTTTCCACAACCTAGGAACTCGCTTTCAAGGACTCTTCATATCACGTTCTTGATATTTACTACTTACTTAATTTTTTTTTCTTCTGTACTTGCACAGTTTTGTTGCCCCTTTATATATTGGTCGTTCATCCATCTTGTTCAGAATCAGAATCAGAATCAGGTTTATTATCACTAGCGTGTGACGTGAAATTTGTTAACTTAGCAGCAACAGTTCAATGCAATACATAAATCTAGCAGAGAGAAAATAATAAATTAAATAAAAATAATAATAATAATAAATAAACAAGTAAATCTATTACATATATTGAATAGATTTTTTAAAAGCACAAAAAACAGAGATACAGTATATTAAAAGGAAGTGAGGAGTGTCCAAAGATTCAATGTCCATTTAGGAATCAGATGGCAGAGGGGAAGAAGCTGTTCCTGAATCACTGACTGTGTGCCTTCAGTCTTCTGTACCTCCTACCTGATGGTAACAGTTGAGAAAAGGGCATGCCCTGGGTGCTGGAGGTCCTTAATAATGGATGCTGCCTTTCTGAGACACCATTTCCTGAAGATGTTCTGGGTACTTTGTAGGCCAATATCTAAGATGGAGCTGACTAGATTTACAACCTTCTGCAGCTTCTTTCAGTCCTCTGCTGTAGCCCCTCCATACCAGGCAGTGATGCAGCCTGTCAGAATGCTCTCCACAGCAAACTGTAGGCCTTTCATTGATTCTATTGTTGTCCTTCAATTTACTGTGTATTCCACAAGGAAATGAATCTCAGGGTTGTATATGGTGACATATATGTACTTTGATAATAAATTTACTTTGAATTTTGAGAAAGTGAGTAATCCTGAAAATAATTTTCCCTGAACTACAGTGGTAGAGTGGTGCAACTCACAGAGCTGTCGCCTCACACCCCATTCATTTTCAACCTTGTGTGCCACCTAAGTAGAGCAGAGGTGTTACGTTCTCCCTATTACCACATGGGTTTCCTCTGGGTGTTCCAGTTGCTTTCCACATGCTAAAGACTGTAAATTTACCCAATTTGTAAGAAAATGGTAGAATCTGGGATAACGTCCCATCCTCTGTCTCTATCCATTGAATGCACAGAGAGAGATGAGGGTAGATGATGAGTAGGAAGAGCACCTATGCTACGTGTAAGCTGGACAGTGACTACATTTATCACCATGGCTTCCTGAAGCAGTGGTTATATTTCAGCCTAGAACTAAATGCAGATCCTGGCTGAGCATGCTTGGGAAAGCTTAGCCCACTGGACATGGCTCATACCTGGAAATCCCAGCAGATTCTGCTCATATTTTCAATGGAGCACAGAATGTTGATGGGACAATGTCATATGGAGAGTAGGGAATGAATGGTCTCCATCTGTCTACACTTCTCACTGCCTCAAAAAAGCAGACAACATAATCAATGACCCTCCTCACCCTCTCCTCTTCCCCTTCCCATCAGGCAGAATATAGAAAAGCCTGAAAGCAAGTCCCATCAAGCTTTTATCCATTTGTTATAAGATTGTTGAATCGTCCCTTTGTATGATAAAGTGGACTCTTGACTTCACAATCTATCTCATCATGTCCTTGCACCTTTTGTCTGCCTGAACCCTGGAACTGTAACATGATATTCTGATGTTATTTTTCCCTTGTACTATCTCCATCTACTGATATGGTGAAATCATCCACATGCCTGGCTTGCAAAACAAATACCTTCACTCTCCCTCCGCACACATGATAATAATTTACTGACTAACTCAGCGGATTAGAGCCTGGACCTGCTTTATGATGGAGACTTTGCTATGAATTTTACCGCAGGTAACTCCCTAGTTTCTATTTGGATTGTTGTTTGTTCTGGGCAAGAGAAGCAGAGAGGGAGATGTTACAAACTGTGGAGAGTTGTCTTCCTATCGAAATTAAGGTGTATGTTTAAATTAAGCAGGCTCCTTTCTCAGGAAATCCAAAGTCTACTGTCCACTGACAGCTGTGTACTTTCCTCTATCATGATTTCCCACTAAAAGCCTGCAGATGTTTTTATGACAAGATTCCTTTTTCTTTCCTTAAAGAAATCCATTCTGTGGTCATCACATAGACTACATAAGCTGTGTGCACACATGCCCATTAATACATTTTGTCCATTTATTCAGTAGAGACAGCATTTTCTCAGCTCCTTTGGTTAATGCTCAATTAGCAGTAAATTGCAATAAACTGCAATAAGCCTTGTCTAATTCCCATCATCATGACTCACTTGGCTCTATAAATATAAACATAGCATTCTAAAGTAGAGCAAAATACTGAAGTTGGAAGAAAGAAGATCTCTGTAAAACTAACAGCAAAATCACATGGAGGCATTAATACTTACTAGTTTGACTTTGGCATTGACTAGGGGACTCAAAACCTAGGGGGGCCAGAAATTTAAGCCTGGATCAGTGACAAATGATTAAAACATTCAGCTGAGGTAGCTGGAACTAAGCAAACCTATTTAATTTCACAACAGGTGAATGGGATTTGAACGATGATAGGCAGAAGCCTTTGAAATAATCTCGGATGCTGTTATGATAGCAGCATCCCCAGACTTGCGGTTATACCTATACACTGCTTTCCTTCCTCAGGAAGCAAAGACTGAAGCAGAAGGACGTGCACAAGCAGTCAAGGAAACAAAGAGACTAATGACACCCGATGAACTGCTCGCCCATTATGACCCATCTCTGCCCATCAGACTGGCATGTGATCTGTCCCTTATGGCATTGGAGCCATTTTGTCACACATTCTGAAAGACGGGTCTGAACATCTGTTTGCATTTGCTTCAAGATCACTGAACAGCGCAGAACACAACTATGCACAGATTGACTGAGAGGCACGTAGTCTAGTATGGGGAATAAACAAGTTCCATCACTACCTCTTCGGACAAAAGTTTATGCTAGTGACAGATCACCATCCCCTTCTGTCCACCTTCAATCCCAGGAAGGGAATTCCTGTGATGACTGCTACCCAATTACAACGCTGGGCACTATTCCCAGATGCCCACTCTTATGACATAGAGTTCAAGGGTACCATGCAATACAGTAACATTGACAGCTTGACACATCTTCCACTATTGGCAACTGAAGAAGAAATATCTTCATACTGTGACCCAGCAGAAGTGTTCCACACCGCATCGGTGGACCAGTTGCCGGTAACAAATTCTGAAATAGAAAGGGAGACAAGGAGTGACCTGGCATTGTCAAAAGTCTATGAAATCACCATGCAAAGATGGCCAGCTCATGGAAACCCTATGTTTCCAGTGTTCTCAGCAACATGAGACCAGTTGTTGGTATGTCAAAGAACATTAATGTGTGGATCTCATGTTGTGGTTCCCTCTGAACTGCACACCAGAGTGTTAGAAAATCTGAATGAAGGACACCTGGGTACAGTCAAGATGAAGTGTCTTGCCCAGAGCTATGTGTGGTGGCCGGGACTAGATAAACAGATTGAAGTTTTGACCAAAAGCTGTTTGGGACGCCATAAAGTTCAAAATGTACCCCCACAGGCACTGTTACACCTGTGGGAGTGGCCATCATCACCATGGCAAAGAGTACATATTAACTTTGCTGGGCCATTCATGGACTCCATGTTTCTGATTGCTGCGGATGCTCATTCGAAGTGGCTGGAGGTTATACCAATGAAGTCAACACTTCAGCAAAGACCGTCCCTGCCCTGAGGACTACCTTCACCAGAAATGGCTTACTAGAACCAATTGTGAATGACTTCGAACCATAATACACATCAGAAGAATTCCAACTGTTCATGAAGCAAAATGGCATCAAATATTTCAAGTCAGCTCCTCACCACCCAGCAATGAATGGGTTATCTGAAAGGTTTATCCAAATCCTCAAAAAGTCTATTCAAGTGATGGACAAAGAGGACATTTCTCTACAGCACAAGGTGGACAACTTTCTTTTTGTGTATCAGAACTCTGTTCATATGACGACAAATCAAACACCTGCAACGCTGTCCACGAACAGGAATCTGAGATCTCACATAGACCTCCTGAAACCAGACATATGGAGGGAAGTGCAAAATAAACAGTTCAACCAGTTGCCAAGTGAAGCAGCAAGATGCTTTGAGGTTGGACAGGAAGTCCTACCGCGTGATTTCTGAGAAGACAAGTAGACACCCGATAGGATAGCTACAAGAACTGGACCACTGATGTACACAGTGGATGTTGGAGATCAGACATGGAGACATCATATAGACCAGATAATGGATTCTCATCCGAAGAACACAGCTGAGTCGACTGCATCCAACGAGACAGACAGGTTACAGTCACCGGACTCGCCTCTCAGTGGTGGTGATGTCGCTGATAACAACCTGACACCAGAAACCAAGAACGTTGTCTTGGACAAGTCACCTACCAGACCTGATGCCACTCCACGGGTCCAGAGGCGCTATCCTGAAGGAGACAGAGCGCCACCCAAAAGACTGAACCTTTAGAACTGTGAAGTTAGTTATGCACTGTTACTGTGAAAGCATGCTTAATTGGAATATGGGTTTATGAAAGGGAAACGGAATGTTTCGAACATATACAGTTTTATGTTGCATTAATATAAAGGGGGAGGAAGTGTATGGGTCTATTTCTTTTAGAGCAGTGACACCCCCCTCCCCCAAGCACTACACACTGATCTGCTGTCTACGCATATGCATTTCTCTCTGTCTCTCTGTCTCCCTCTCTCTCTCACTGCAATGTGAATTAAAGTCATCTCTCGCATGCATGCTTTTATTTCATTGATATATAACTGTGCACAGACACAACAGAATCATAGTTTCTGACATAGGAAAGGTTTGTAAGATTTGGGGTGAACTAGGTTAATTGGGGACTGTGGTGTAGATTGAGTGGGAGGTGAGGGTGATGATATATTGGTGGAGGGAAGATGATCCATCCTCAGTGGGGGGGGGGGCTCCACCACCTATCACTACCTGTATTGTTTGTTAACTTGTTCTATATTTTTGCCTTTCTAACCAAATTGACGTGGAGCTACTTAACCTATCCTCTACTTCTGGAATTACAAAACTGGACAGCTTGCATAAAAGTAAAGTTAAAGATTATTTTTCCAGTGATCAGAAGCCTTTATTCAATGTAATATATGTAACAAGACATCAAAATGTACAAAATTTATAGAAAAACCATCAGGTGATATTTGATCTGTCACTATTTATCCACCTCCCTTGATTTTCCAGCATTTATTATCAATATCAGCCTTGCCCGTAATCACCCGCTAATCTGGGAATGAGATAGGGACTGTGTCAGGAACTCCATCCCTCATAGTTTATACAAATGAATGACTAACTTTACTTAGTGATCAGAGTATATGACAGAACAGAAATAGATGACTCAACAGTGTTTCAACAATCCTGTTCTTCACATGATCTGGGAATGTGTCCTGCTGTAATTTTTTGGACTGGAAGAATAAACTTAGGAATCCAGAGCACTCAAGTTAAAATAAACTGATCATCCTCAGTTCTCTGTCAATGTGGCCTTGCTATAGCTCAGCTATTTATGATGGATAATTCACCAGCCATTCTATAGCAGTTACTTAGCAGCGAAGACTGCTAGCAGTATACTTAAGCATTATAAATTGACATAATCCAAAGCTTTAAAGGCTGAAGTGCAGAAAATAGGTCATTTAGCCAGTCTAGACTTTTGTTTATCTGTAGAAGATTCGGTACCTAATCCTCAAAAAAGCTAAAACAAATTCATTGCCAAAAGTAACATTGCAGTGATGTATAAAAGTTTAAGGCAATCACAACCCCTCTATTCTGTTGGTGATGAAACATATCAACTCGTGCCTGAGAACAACTTGGATCCACTCCTATTTACCTACTGGCACAACAGATGCCATTTCGTTGGGTCTTCAATCAACCCTGGAACACTCGGACAACAAAGATGCATTCAAGGGGTGATTGATCAGTTCATGGCCTAAGGTAGAAGGAGTCAATTGTAGAAAACCTGGCACATTTATTTTTCAACATAGCCCCCTCCTACATTTACACACTTAGTCCAGTGGTCGTGGAGCATACGGATCCCTTCTTTGTAGAAGTTGGCATCTTGGACCTCCAGCAGTGGTCCACAGCAGGAGTGATTGATAAGTTTGTGGCCTGAGGTAGAAGGAGATGAGTTATTAACTTCAAACTTTCTACATAATCACTCAAAGAGTTGAACTGCACGTGCATGTAACAAGAGCTGTATAACTTATCTCCTTCTCATAAGGCCACAAACTTATCAATCACCCCCACTGTGGACCACTTTCTGGAGGTCCAAGTTGCCAACTTCTACAAAGAGGGGATCCGTATGCTCCATGACCGCTGGACTGTGTGTGTAAATCTAGGAGGGGACTATGTTGAAAAACAAATATGCTAGGTTTTCTAAAATTGACTCCTTCTACCTTAGGCCACAAACTTATCAATCACCCCTCGTAGATCAGGTTGCTCTTTATTGAATACTGCTCAGCATTCAATGCTATCTTCCCTTCAAAACTAATCAATAATCTTCAAGACTTTGGCCTTAATACCTCTTTGTGCAATTGGATCCTCGATTTCCTCACTTGCAGACTCCAGTCAGTTGGGATTGGCAACAACATCTCCTCCACAAACTCCATCAGCTCAGGTGCACCACAAGACTGTGTGCTTAGACCCCTGCTTTACTCACTACACATTTATGACTATGAGGCTTAACACAGCTCCAAAGCCATCCTTAAGTTTGCTGATGACACCACAGTCATTGGACAAATCAAAAGTGGTAACAAATCAGCATATAGGAGGGAGATTGAAAATCTGTCTGAGTGGTGCCACAACAACAACCTCTTATTCTTTGTCAGCAAGACTAACAAGCTGATTATTGACTTCAGGAGGAGGGAACCAGAGGTTCATGAGCCAGTCATCATCGGGGAATCAGAGGAGGGAGAGGGTCAGCAACTTTAAATTCCTCGGTGTTACCATTTCAGAGGACCTGTCCTGGGCCCAGCATGTAAGTGCAATTATGAAGAAAGTACAGCAGCATCACTACTTCCTTAGAAATTTGCAGGGATTCGGCATGACATCTAAAACTTTAACAAACTTCTCGATGTGTGTTGGGGTGTATATTGTCTGGCTGCATCACTGAATGTGTGGTGGAGAGTATATTGACTGGCCGCATCACACCTCAATATGGAATCACCAATGGCTCCTGAACCAGAAGCAATAACTTCACTCAACTTCACTTGTGCCATCACTGAACTGTTTCCACAATCAGTGGACTCACTTTCAAGTACTCTTCATCGCATGTTCTTGATAGTTTTTGCTTATTTATTGATTTGTTTATTTACTTATTTTGTATTTGCACAGTCTGTTTTCCCTTGCACACTGGTTGTCTTCCCTGTTGGGTGTAGACTTCCATGGATTCCATTATAGTTACTGGATTTACTGAGTATACATGAAAGGAGAATCTCAGGGTTGTATATAGTGATGCATATGTACTCCGATAATAAATGTACTTTGAAGTTTGAACTTTGATTGTGATCATGTGAGTTTGATTTTATTCAGCTTGGAACATTATCATCAACAGAGTTTTGTATAAAAGTGTTAGGTTTTAATATAAATATGCCAGCATTTTTCTGTTTTAAAGAAGGAAGAAAAAGGCAATGTACAATAAACTATACATGCAAAAAGAAACAAAAGGCCACAGGTGATACCCTGTGAGCAATAAAAACTCTGTTAAACTTTATTCTATTGTCGTAAGAATGTAATATAACCTACTTCTGGAGATCATGCCTCTTTATTTTGTGTGAAACTCAACTATATACTCAACTACTGTCAGATGGCATAACAAGGATATTAGAAATTTTGCCCCATAAAATTAGGATCATATTAAGGAATTTGCTGACAGGAAGAGGATTGATTAGCCTAACGTACCCCTAACAGCCACAACTATTTTCAATATACAAAGATGATAAGACATAAGCGTACAATAAAAAAATAAAATTTACTTTAAAATAAACAAAAACTTGCAAACACTTGAACACATAACAAAGTTGCATACATTTAAGTTAATAAATTGAAAAGATGTAAATTATTTGAAATTTATCTCTTCCTTGAAGGCATTCTTTTTTGTTACAATGACTGTAGTTGCTGAACTTATCCTACCATTACCTGTTAATACTGGGTTTAACCAGTCCAGGTTCAGCAGGCAGAATTCTCACCTTAACTGCTGGGGAATTGCAAGAAAGATGAGAAATCACAAGAGATTTCCTTTGTTGATGTTCTGTAGTTGGATCTTCATGTATGAGGTGTAAGCTCGATGACAGTTACGGAAGGTAGTTCTGATAGTCCCATATGGAATTTCTGAGATTTCTCTGGAGAAATTTAGCCCAGCAATCTTGGATTCTGCAGCACTTTTGTCAAACAAAAATTGAGAAATTGTTAAATGCTATATTTAATTACAAGGCACAGTCATATTTAGACTTTAATGGAATATGGTGATGGTGAAGTTTATCAGTTAATGGATATTCCCAACATTTATCACACTAAATTTGAACATGGTATTTTAATGAAGTGTTTCTTCAGACACAACACCTCATTAGTCCCCTATGAAATTTTATCAATTTGGGCTCTGTCAGCTAATACTGCTAGTTTTCTGCACACTAATCCTCTATAGCTTTGAATTTCATTTTTACTCATGAACAAACTATCTATCAGACTGTGTTAAAGGTTTTAAAAACTCTTTGAAAGTGAATGGTTATATAAAAACTGGGGCCAAGTTACATTGTTTCTGGATGAATGTCCAGGTTTCTTTTCCCCTTCTATTGTCTTGTTTAGCAATAAGATTATTCCTTAATTCCATGGATAAAAATCCAGAAATTCATTGGCAGCAAACTTCGCCCTAATTTTATGATTTCAATGAAGAGGAATTGCATTTCAAATATGAGCCGCTGCATGCATGGAAACTGCCCTTCTCCACTATCTTCATGTCTACATGAAATAAAAGCAATTACTTAAAACCGTTTGTGCAACATACACAGAATGCTGGAGGATCTCAGCAAATCAGACAGCATCCATGGAGGGTAATAAATAGGCAATGTTTCGGGCTGAAACCTTTCATCAGGATTGGAAAGGAAGGGGGACGAAGGCAGAATAAGAAGGTGGGAGGGAGTGAAGGACTGCAAGCTGGCAGCAAGGTAAGCATATGGTTGAAGAGTCAGAGAGCAGCAGAGGTTCCAGAGGGGAAGCAGCGAGAGAGGGTCTCACTGAAGTCCCGTCTTTAAATTTAAATTTCTTCAGGGTAGGCTTACCTCAAAGAGATTTCACAGTGGAGCAGAAAATCATAAGCAGAAGAAATTCTGCAGATGTTAGAAACCTTGAGCAACACACAATGCTGGAACAGTGTCTCCTTTGCTTGCATCTTTGGAAACAGCCTTACAGGTATTTCCATTTTTAATATCTTTATTTTTCCCTTTCAGAGTTCTTTTGAAGACCCTGACCTGGAGTTACACACTGACTACGTTCCTTTGTGGGAATGGGACTTACTCTCGCTGTTTATTAACCGACTGCTATTGTTTGGCACGCCAAGGACTTGGCCTAAGGGTCCAGCTTGGCTTTGGAGGCCCAGGATCTTAGGGCTTGGGAGATGGGCGGATCGAAAGTCAGTGCCACAGCAGGAGACCTGTGTCATCAGGAGAGTCGGAATATCCACAGTTGTGTACCAAGATCTTTGGGCACAGAGCTTGAAAAAAGCAACGTAATCAGACTTTTAACATTGTAAACCAGAGAGTTGTTTGTTTGCTGTGAAAACGGAGGCACCTCTTTCTCCCTTATTAGGGAGAGAGAGAGCCTGTGGTATGTCAACTATCAGGTGAAACACAATGTCTTTAGGGTAATTGCAAGTCTGTGTCTTTGCTGTTGCTTTGCTCATGCATGAGTGCTCGGTGACGGGTGCCAATGCTTTTTTTTTGCCAGTGGGAGGAGGGGGGAATGTTGCTTGCTGCCGCTTACACATGGGAGGGAGGGGAGCTGCGGGGGACTTTAGGGTTCCAGCGTTTAATTGTCGTTCATTCTTTGGGGCACTCCTCTGTTTTCGTGTATGGTTGCGAAGAAAAAGCATTTCAGGATGTATATTGTATACATTTCCCTACATTAAACGTACCTTTCAACCTCTGGAAACTTTGAAATTACTCAGCAGGTTGTGAATGTTTCTGAACATCAGATACATTCAGAAACATTCATACTTATTGAACAGCTGGTGGCACAATTGCCTGTGCATTAAAATGTTGTGGATATAAATCTCATTCTAGTAATAGCATACAGTAGCCAGGATGATATTCTGATGCTGAGATTTTGGGTTGTACGAAATGTAAGAGACATCAAATGGAGCCTGCTCTCTCAAGTGTATATATAAATTCCATGTTACAAAATCAAAACATATTTCCAGGGAGACATTGATAGAATGGGAGAATGGGCAAAGAAGTGGCAAATAAAATACAATGTTGGAAAGTGTATGGTTATGCACTTTGGTAGAAGAAATAAATGGGCAGACTATTATTTAAATGGGGAGAGAATTCAAAGTTCTGAGATGCAACGGGACTTGGGAGTCCTCGTGCAGGATACTCTTAAGGTTAACCTCCAGGTTGAGTCGGAGGTGAAGAAGGCAAATGTAATGTTGGCATTCATTTCCAGGGGAATAGAGTATAGGAGCAGGGATGTGATGTTGAGGCTCTATAAGGCGCTAGTAAGACCTCACTTGGAGTACTGTGTGCAGTTTTGGGCTCCTTATTTAAGAAAGGATGTGCTGACTTTGGAGAGTGTTCAGAGAAGATTCACTAGAATGATTTCAGGAATGAGAGGGTTAACATATGAGGAACGTTTGTCTGCTCTTGGACTGTATTCCTTGGAGTTTAGAAAAATGAGGGGGGACCTCATAGAAACATTTCAAATGTTGAAAGGCATGGACAGAGTGGATGTGGCAAAGTTGTTTCCCATGGTGGGGGAGTCTAGTACAAGAGGGCATGACTTAAGGATTGAAGGGTGCCCATTCAGAACAGAGATGCAAAGAAATTTTTTCTGCCAGAGGGTGGTGAATCTGTGGAATTTGTTGCCATGGGCGGCAGCGGAGGTCAAGTCATTGGGTGTATTTAAGGCGGAGATTGATAGGTATCTAAGTAGCCAGGGTATCAAAGGTTACGGTGAGAAGGTGGGGGAGTGGGACTAAATGGGAGAATGGATCAGCTCATGATAGAATGGCGGAGCAGACTCAATGGGCCGAATGGCCGACTTCTGCTCCTTTGTCTTATGGTCTTATGGAATATTGAATGGCATTTTATTGCTTCAAAAAATAAAGCCTTTGTTGTTAATATTAGTCTCTTAAGTGGAGCTGAGAGAATCTATATGGAATGGTTCATGGTTGAGAAATTCCCTCAATCTTGCAGGCAAGCACTACATGAGTAAGGCACTCTCATCCTCCCTTGGTTATTGCAATGTACTGGTGATAATTTTTGATGCTTTTTTGAGCTCCAATAGATTGGCTCTGGGAGAAAAATATTCAAGGATGTGCCCTTTGAAGAAGTGTAACATGGACATTGCCTCCTGGGTATCTCTGTCTCAACACTGCTCAAAGGAGAGGAGAAGCATTTGGAACAGTATTAGGAATCTAGAGGTCATGCAATGGGAGTGTGTAGAAGTCCCACTTTAATGGTGTAATGAGAGCACCACCATACAAAGTCTCACCTTCCTGCCCTTTTGTAGAAGAGTTTCTTCAATTGCTCGATTAGTCAGTTCAGAACCCACAAAACCAGAGTGAAAGTAAGTCATCCTCAGTCCTAAGGACTTGAGAAGACTATGCCTGCATTCTCCATCAGGGAATGATCTTCTCTTCATCTCTACATCAACTGAATCAAATGATGAACATGGTGGGCTAAATCTGATTTGTGTGAAGTTGCGTTGTAAATCTTTGCACACTAGAAACAATGGAACAACATCAACATCCTTACCTGTTCTCACACAGTGTATTTCTTTATTTCCCATCAGAGAATGTGGATATTCAGTAGTAATGACATCAACTAATTCATGAAGGTTATTAGAGTGATCTTAATATCATCAGTTAATAGACTGAAAAGTTCCATGAATAAGTTTAGACAAACAGATCTGATGGATCCAAAAACTTTGAATAACCAGTTGGACTCCTTGATCGATGGCAGTAAGACACCATTGCACCAACTTGATGTTTGTTCAGTTTTCTACTCAAGAAATTGCAAAGCGTTTACTGTACGAAACTGGGAAATGAAGGAGGTCTTTTTCACATGCTGGTGTTGTTTTGTTGCTGTCTCATAGTTACAAGCACTTTTCCTGCCTCCTAATGGACAAAAGTGTCTCTATGCTCCAGAACAGTAGACTTCCAGCACATTAAGAACGCAAGTTTAATGTTGTTGAATGTCTCTTGTTACCAGCAGCTGGTACTGCCCATAAATTCAACGGGCTCTGAAAGGTTCATCAGTAGATTTGACTGAAGTTGGCTCCACAGATCCAGCACACTCAGCCCACCCCACCTTCTGTTAAGTTCTTGCATTCAGATGTTCCAATCACAAACTCTACATACTGTATGTACATTAGTAATGGTTTTATTATTGTGACATGTGCAATGAGTTTTGTGTTACATGCTATCCATACAGATCATTTTTATATAATACAAGGTAACACAAGGAGAAATTAATGGCAGTATGCAGAATACAGTGTACTGTTATAGAGGAAATGCAGATGAGATTGACAATAAAATGAAAGACCACATTGAGGTCAATTGTGAGGTCAATTCAAACGGAGAGAGAGGCAGCACCAAAGCAGAATGCAGAGTATTACTTGCTAAACCCAGATTCAAACAGCCTGGAGATGCAGCTGGACTGGAGTTGAATGTGGCATGCTCCAGGCCATTCTCATGGCATCTGTGCTGACTGACTTCCCCATTTGGGGGTTAGCAATTAATTCAGAGAGATTACACTCTTGCCCAGGTATCCATGGAGAAGCAGCATACGGTGTCTGCTGCCTTGGTGGAGACTTCCCAGGGAATGCATTCTGGACATTGAGAACAAAAATTGAAAATGTTTCAATACTGTCAGTACATTCCCATTTTCTGCACCTGCACAATGCAAGTGCAAAGTCAGGAATGCACATTATAGCTCAATTATAAATTGGTTTTCAATGAGATTGCTGATTTAGAAAAAAAACTCACCAATGTTGCCCCGTACTGAAAGAGGAAACAAAACAATCTGAACATATACAGCATTCATGTACATAATAAATAATATTCAAATCTGCTGCAAGAAGCTGTAGTTAAATACATGCATGCAGAGTTAAAACATAACTTAGAAAAGGTGACTACAAGATTGATTAAAAGCAAGAGGTATAAGAATGATGACATAGATAGATAAGTAAGTGGAGAGGCAGACGGGTTTATAGAGAACGCTGACCAATGGGGCATGATGGCTGAAGTCTTGGATGACCTTGGCTGAGGCAGAGAATGATTGATGCCTGTAGTATATTTATAAATATAAACAAGCTGTACTTGCATCCTGATTTGAGTCAATAATAGTAATTGCCACTGTTATTCAAAATAAGAATTCATAGTGGTAGCATGCCCATCGTTATGATGTGAAGTGTTCATCCAAGTTAGTAAAACACTATTATTCTTGCTATCTATTATATTCAATTACACAAAACATAAGGAAAACACTGTAACTAACTTCGGGGGAACAGAGTTAGTGAGGGTTTGTGTGCTAGGTTAAAGGTAAGAAAGATGGGGATGCATAATATCATGAATACATACAAACACGTGATTTTGAGACATTGCAAGTTAGACTAGGACATCATGATGTATGAATTGGAATTTACACTGCTGGGTCTGTTCATGGGTGTGTTACAGGTCAGGAGAAAATGACGTGATATTGGAAAACAACTTGGGCGGGACAGTTGGGATGGGGTAAGTGTGTAGAGGTGAGAGTGTTTCCAATATACAGCAGTCTTTTAGCCTAGATCATGTGCCAATGTCGATGAAATATAAAATGCACAGGGCTATTTGAAAGATATGGTAAGCATCTATCCCCCAAGTCATACACAATAACATTTTTAAAAAAGAATTTGGAAATTATGTGCGTGTAAACAATATGCATTCTCAACTTGTTAAGCAGCATCTGTAGAAAAAGAAACTGAGTTAACAGTTTCAAACCTCTTCCGACAGATGCTGCCTGACCCATTGAGTGTTTCCATAAATTTCAGTGTCTGTTTCAGATTTCCAGAAGTAATTTTTTTTTTATGTAGTTTAATTTATCCTCAACTATCTGGCTTATCATTTATTTCACATCAAAGTTGCTGGTGAACACAACAGGCCAGGCAGCATCTCTAGGAAGAGGTACAGTCGACGTTTCAGGCCGAGACCCTTCATCTTGGCCTGAAACGTCGACTGCACCTCTTCCTACAGATGCTGCCTGGCCTGCTGCGTTCACCAGCAACTTTGATGTGTGTTGCTTGAATTTCCAGCATCTGCAGAATTCCTGTTGTTATCATTTATTTCATGCTGTTTGTGGGAGGTTGCTGCCCAAAAAGAAAATTTTGTGTAAAATCTTCAGCTCAAGCTGTACCAGAAGAGTAAAATATCCAAGGGGACCGGAGTTTGAGGCAGATCGTGGATTTTTTCCATGCAATAGATAGTGTCAGAGAGGAGAACGTCCGAACCACATAAACAGTTCGGGTTTTTAAACTGCAGTCATAGCTACAGTACAAGGAAATTGATGAACATTACTGAACACAACAAAAGCACAGCAACAGTGGTCAAAATCTCTGCAAAGATTTACTGTCTCAGTGCTGATTGGAAGATAAGTATTCTTGGTCCCATAGGGAAAATAATTAAAGAAAGTGGGAAAGGAAGTATTTCAAATCATTCCTCTCTAAAGAACCTTCACCATAAATTTATAACTCAAACTAATAGGGTAAGAAGATACTTCTAAGGGTAGTTCACGATGATACAGTATATAACCTTCTATCCTGATACGTAGAACACAGTGGTACAACAGGTAGTGATGCTGCATGAGCTCCAGCATCTAACGTTTGACTCTGACTTTGGATGCAAACTGTCTCTCTGTGGCTGCATGGGCTTCTGCCAGATGCACCGGATTCCTGCCATATCCCAAAGTTGTGCTGGCAGGTTAATTGGCTGTTGTAAATTGCCCATAGTGTAGACGTATGACAAATGAATTAGATGGAAGCTGATGGATGTGTGAGAGGGATTAGTTCTGATGGAAATTTGACATACGAAAGAAGTTTTGGGCAAGTGTGCTTATATTCATCACAGTTTAGAAGAATGAGAGAAGACTTCAATGAAACTCACAAAATCCTGAATAGACTGGACTGTCCAGATGTAGGAAATAAGTTTATAACCATAGAAGCAGGAATCACAGCCAAAGGATAAGGGGAGACAATTAAGTCTGAGATGAGGAGAAATGTTTTCACCCTAGGAGTGGTGAAGCTATGAAATTTACTACTGTAAAGGCAATTGAGCCCAAATCATTTAATATATTCAGGAAGGAGTTGATATGGTTCTCAAGACTAAGCAATTAAGGGACATGTCAAGAAAGCAGGAATATTGTATTGATCCTGGTGGCATCCATTAGTCTCGTGAGACCATGGATTCGCACCTGGAACGTCTTGCTTCAGTCTGTGTTGGTGGTGAGGTGACGCTGGAGTGTCCCCTCCAGGGCACGGGCCTGGGCAAGGCTGTATAGAAGACCGCAGTTGCCCATGCAGCAAGTCTCCCCTCTCCACAACACCGAAGTTGTCCAAGGGAAGGGCAAGGGCCGATACAGCTTTGCACCAGCGTCATCGCAGGAGTTGCCAGAATGAGGTTGAAGGCAACGTCGGACTGCCTTAGGGACTCCAGCTCCAGATTTGTCCTCAGGGCTTACTCCTGAAGCCTTTCCCATGAGTGGGTATGGCTGCAAGGCAGCGGAGGTTTGAAATCAGAGTTTTCCCTCTCTTAGATGGACTGCCTACCCAGGCTGACGAGCATTTATACTGATCAGACTTGATTTATTGATGCAGGGTTCTGTTGCAATAGCTTTTAAACAATGAATCATGACCCAACACCTTGCTGGTGTCAGCAATAGGTGGCTTGGTTTACCCTTCAGTTGTTACTCAGCTTGTTTGGCTACTACCATGGATCTCCGGTAAATGATCGACTCTTCATTCAGGACTTGCAAGCACCCTAACTGATTTGCTGATACCAGACCATAATGGGCAGGTACCTCGAGCTCTGGAGAGGTTCACTTTGAGAGAGCTTGGAAATTTAAATGTCTGTACTTGGCCACAAGCTGCTGGGCAAGATGGTCGACTGGATATCAGAGAAAATCCTATCTTGGAATAGAGCACGTGACAAGTGAGTAAGGGAAAGGTGGGAAATTGTCCAGGTGGGATGACAGGGAGGAAGAGGAACAGGATAGAAGGGAGGAGGAAGGTAGCTGCATGATGATTGCAGAAAGGGATGCGAGAAAGATGTACTTGCCTGCCTGTGGATATGTGGTAAGAGTGCATCTGCCTATGCAATTACCTGCACTAGAGTTTACTCCATCTAATGATTAACTCACTCTCTTAGTTTAGAGGTCCTGCACTTATTAAGCCTTCTCCAGCTGACCTACAATGTCTGCAGAGTTTCCTTCAGATGGAAGTTTTGCCTTCTGAATTGAAACTTAAATGGAATTATCTCCAACTGGTAAACTGCTGAATGGAGTCAATTTGTCTAATAATTGATCACATCATTGGTGCAATCAAATAAAATTACTGATACTTCGAGATGATATATGGAAAGGTATCCTGTCAAAGTCACATTAAGAAAGGTTTGGAGAAAGCAGTGAAGCAACTTTTGGGGACACCAATAACATTTGAGATAAATGCTCCCACT
This sequence comes from Mobula birostris, assembly GCF_030028105.1. NCBI lineage: Eukaryota > Metazoa > Chordata > Chondrichthyes > Myliobatiformes > Myliobatidae > Mobula > Mobula birostris. Next base: position 159,162,683 of record NC_092373.1, read on the forward strand.
TTGTGGTCCAATCCCATAGCGGTCGCATTGTGATGCACGAATTGATCTTGAATCTAAACCTTAATCCATGGACAGCGCCGTGGAAAATCTCACTTCATTTAAAGTCTTTACAATGGGCGGGCAATCTTGCTGAGATGTCTTGCCTCTGTCTAATTTCATTATTCAGTGAATTGCAGCAACATCTGCGGGTCTGGCCCGCAGACAAAGCCCATCAAAAACACAAAGGTCAAACCTTTACTACACCAGCTGGTAACCTGGGCAGTGGAGCGAGTTAGTTCCCCGGGACACGCTCAGTCTGGGTCGGTGGCTTCCTCTGTAATATCATTATTTACGAATGTTAATATCTTAACAAATCCCAGCCTGCCTCGGCCCTTTAAACGCTGTTAGTTGTAAATTGGATTTACATAGTTTACAACGCTGGGTAATTAAAGACACAGACCACCCTTTTGAACTGAGTGGACTTGTAATAGCACTAAGATTTAGATTTGCAAATAAGATTTCAAAATGCTGTAAGTGCAATGGATATTTTAATAATATCCCCACTTCTTGGTTATGACTGCAGTTAATAGGAACTTAAGTCAAGTTTAATGCTGAGTATCTTCAGATTTTTTTTAAATGGGGGTGCTTTAATTCAGCAGTCTGATTTTTTTTGTTTGAAAAGGGTTTGATGTCTCTGATGAGGAACTTTAAAGCAGTGCTGGCACCTGGTGCAAATCACCGAACCTGCGACAATAGGGTTCTTTTAAGAAGCAAGAAGACATTACCAAACTAAATAAAACCTCTTTCCAAAGCATACATTTCTTTATTCATGACATTCAATGGTTCCCAGTGTGAAATTATATTTATTTAAAGTATTATTAAACAGAATAAATCAGTAATGAAGTGTCTCTTAATTCCAGATGTTTAGAGAGCGGCCACAAATTTGTCTTCTTAGTGATATGGAAACTGATGGCAACTGCATAAAACTGAAGAGCAACTTAATCTTAGGACACACACACACACACACACACACACACACACACACACACACACACACTTGAAAATGGAAAATCAGGATTGCAACTAGATTAGCTTTATTTGTCAAAGATTCAAGGATTCCAAATACGTTTACTATCAAAGTTGTGTATGCAATACACAACCCTGAGATTGTCTCCCCCACAGACAGCCATGAAACAAAGAAAATCATAGAACCTGTTCAAAGAAAAACATAAACAACCCTTGTACAAAAAAAATATATTGTGCATATGGTAACAAAATAGAAATTGAGCAAAAAACACAGAATATGAAACACAAAATTGAAAGAGTCCATAAGACCATAAGACAAAGGAGCAGAAGTCGGCCATTCAGCCCATCGCGTCTGCTCCGCCATTTTATCATGAGCTGATCCATTCTCCCATTTATTCCCACTCCCCCACCTTCTCACCATAACCTTTGATGCCCTGGCTACTCAGATACCTATAAATCTCTGCCTTAAATACACACAATGACTTGGCCTCCACTGCCTCCCGTGGCAACAAATTCCATAGATTCACCACCCTCTGGCTAAAAAAAATTCTTCGCATATACAGTGTTTGTTATCTGCAGGTCATTCTGATTCAAATTTGCCCGACATTGCAACAGAAAAAAGGAGCTCGCAGAAACCAGAAATACTTCATAATGTGACCTGGAGAGTCCAATCCACAAAATAGGTCAATTAAATCTTGCCCAGGACCCAGAACTCCAGCACCATCCTTGGACAGAATCGAGGGAGATAGTGACAATCTGAATGCAGGGACCTTCGTCCAGGAGCAGCAAGTGAGAGGGAGAAAAAGAGGGGGGAGAGAGAGGGGAGGGGGGGAGAGAGAGGGGAGGGGGGGAGAGAGAGAGTTACACTAACTGCTCAGTATGATTGCAGTCTCACCAAATATAATCAACACACAATTGATGACCTGACATAATCTTCAACTCCTTGTGCACTACTTTCTTTCATTGCAAACGTTTAGCCTTGTTAATTAAAATGAAACTAAATACATTGAGTCAAAGCTACTGCCAAACAACTTCCTTGGCCCTAAAAAGACTACATTTATTTATTTAGTGATACAAGAGACCGCAGATTATGGGATATGGAGCAAAAAGTGGAGCTGCTGGAGGAACTCGATGTATCAGGCAGCATCTGTAGAGGCAAAGGGATAGTCACTGTCTTTGGGTTAAGACTCTACATCAGTACTGAGAGTGTAAAGGGAAAAGAAACAGAATGGAGAAGTGAAGGGAGAGGGATGAAGCAGAAAAGAGAAAGAAATAGCTGGATGCATGTGAGGAGGGATTGATGAGCAGATGAAACCTTTTGGAAGAGGAAGGGATGGAGATAGAGAGAGAGGCTGGGAAATAATTAGTGGAGTCTAAAAAGGATTGTGGAACTTGGTAAGAAAGGAAATTGATGAGTGGAACTAGATAAAAAAGGATGCTGGGCAGATGGGAATGGCTGGGGAGGAGAAAGGATAGAGGACCAAATGTGGGTGATAGGTAGATAGAACCAGGTGGGGGAGGGAAAGAAATTGGTTAACAGATGGCTGGCTGTGCACATGTTGGAAAGAAACAGGCATACGAGAGGACCTCAGTGTATCAGGAGATGAGATTCAGATTTATTTATCACATGTACATGGAAGCAGACAATAAAATGTGTCATTTGCATTAACAACCAACACACCTAAGGATGTGCTTGGGGCAGCCCATAAGTGTTTCCACACATTCCATTGCCATCATAACATATCCAAAATACCTTGCAGAACAACAGAACACAGCACAATAAGCAGCAAAATAAGCCCCTTTCTTCCCTCCCAAACATACACACGGATAGTCCTCCAACTCTAGGACAGGGCTTTAGGTCTTCAGTCTACAGAGTGAAAGGAACAGAAAGGGGTAAGGGTTACCTGAAACTGGAGGGTTCAATGTTCATGCCTTTGGGTCATAGACTACCCAGGCAGAATGTGAGGCGCTGTTCCTCTGGTGTCTTTATTGTCATGATGAGTTTTTCCTTCCGCACATTTACAAAAATTTGATCAATCTTTCACAATATAATTGAAAAATATATTGTACCTTTTAAAATATAACACAAGGAGATTTCCAGATTGAGAAACAAAAGGAAATAGATTAAATATTTTGTAGTTTGGTGTTCTAAATCATACTTCAGCATGATTGGAGACTTTTTAAAAGAACCTATTGTTCTCCAGTGAAAAATTCCCATTCAGTTATTTAAAGTCCACTCACTAGGTTCTGTACACTGGAAACCGGATTACATTCAAGATATATGATCAAATGAATCATTATTATTGAATAATGAACATATAACCAATTGAAGTAAATGACTTTTTTATTGATTCCTGGCCTCAGAAAAAAATCATGCTTTTCATTTTTTTAATAAGCAAAGTAATAAACTAAAGGCAATAGAATTTGGAAGTGCATGCAATTCTCTCTCCAATAACAAACAATACAGTGATTACATTGGCTGATCCTACTCCTAAGATGTTGAAGAGAAGCTGATTATACTTTGCTTCAAAATCATGACTAATTCCTGAATTTTTATTGGATTGAGAAAAAGAAGAGGGTTCATTTATCAGAATAAATCTGTCAGGAGAGGTTATTCCTTTTTAAATGCCACATTATAACATTCAAACATTTGTCCTTGGAGCAATTTAATTCACAAAATGAATTGGGAAACAATTTGATTCATCCTTTCCCTCTAAAGCATTTTAAACAGCAGAGGCAGTGATGTTTTTCTCAAGACTGTGCATCAATCGTAAAAGTATGTAACTTCCAGTAAGGTTCCTTATCTTCTCAAGAGATGAAACCCTTAGTACCAGCACTTTTGAGGTTTAAGTGGTGGTTTAATCTTAAGTGTTTGTAGTGTTTATCTGTAGGTTTCTTTTTTATTAATATTGGTTTAAAGTTTTGATTTACTTCAATCTAGAGAGTTAGTTTGGAACTGACCTTTAACAAGTTTCAAGTGCTTTATAGTGCTCTCAGATTCATGTTGATCTTTCCTGTTGATGAAGCAATTTTTGACATGTTCCTCTGGACCCCTCCACTGTACATTTGTAAGGAAGTATGCACTCTTTAAAAAGTATCTAAACGGACACGCTTTTGAACCATTGCTCTGTTGAGGAGATTATGTGCTATATGTGAGAGGTACAATGGTCCGCCTAATGGACTGGACAATAAACAGAGCTTCATTCCAACAGTCAAATTCTTAATGACCTCAAGGGTTCATATAAAGATGGTGAATGGAAGGTTCGAAAAAGTAATTGGAATCTATTAGTTCTATTAAATCTATCAATAGATTATGTCCCCCTTTAGTGCCATTTTATTGTGTTCATTTGTTCATTTCTGTAGCAATTTAATATCCATTATAAAATAGTAAACAATTTGCCTCCTCCAGCCCCTATTAAAGAGCAGAACGTTACATAGATAAAAATGTTTTCAAACTGAGGAATTTAACCATGTTATATTTTGTTGAATATTGTTATAGCAAGGTGACTTAAAATGTTTTTACTGCATTAAAAGATCCACATTAATACAAATTGTTAGGCATTTGTAAGGAGTCTCTGAAGTTGGTGATTTCAGTTCAAAGGAGTCAAAGGGTCAAAGTACATTTATAATCAAAATATGTGTGCAGTATACAGTACAACTCTGATATTTGTCTTTTCCACAGACAGACAAAGAAAGCCAAGAAAGAAAACTATGGAACCCATTCAAAGAAAAGAGTATCAACCTCCTCAAGAAAAACAAATTGTGCAAATGGCAACAAGGAACATCAACCCCCACCCCACACAAAAAAAAACATCAACACCCCCCGATCGAAAAACAAATTGTGCAAAAAGACATCAAAAATATCAACCCCCCCCACACACACAAATGGCAACAAGAAAGAAGGAGCAAGAGCACAGAATATAACAAAAAAAATCGAAGAGTCCATATTCAGTTCAGTTCAGTGTTCATTATCTGCAGGCTGCCCCGATTCAAAGTCACCTGAAAATAGCAGCAGAAATGGAGCAACCAGAAACCAGAAAACACATCATAATGTGAACTACAGAATCCAGTCACAAATCACGTCGATTAAACCTTACTCAGGCACCATCCTCCAACAGCATCGAGGAGGGAGATCATTCAAACGCAGGGGCCTTCCATTAGAAGCAGTGAGCGAGAGGGGGAGAGAGAGAGGGAGGGAGAGAGAGAGAGAGAGAGAGAGAGACCATCACATGCAGACACCTTCTCCCAGCAGCAGTGAGCGAGAGGCTGGTAGATGTTACTCCCCTTGATGTTTTCAATCTGCCCCTATGCTTTAATTGGTGATATCAACAAGAGTTGGAGGGAACATGCTGGGGGAAGAAAGAGGATAGCAGATTGAATGAGTAGGGTGTGTGAGTGTCAAGTAGAAGCAGGTAGGTGAAGTGAAAGTAAGTTGGCAAAAAGTGCATGGGTATATGCGTGTTGGAAAGACAGGATATGCAAGAGGGCCGAGGTGGATCAGGAGGAGAGAGGAAGAAACAGGGGGTGTGAATTATCTGAGCTTGTTCATGCTGTTGCATCAAATACTAGCCAGGCAGAATATAAGATGCTGTTCATCCAGTTTCCTTATTCTCATTATTGTCATTCTAATGGCAGCTAATGGAATGAAGGGGGCTAACGGTTCAAATAGTAACCCAGGAAATAAGGAAAAAGAGGGGGGAGATAGTAGGTGGAAGGTAATGGAAATTGCATAATTAACCATGTTAGGATATTGGACCTGTTTGTCAGATCTGGCAGTAAGGCAATACAGTCTTTAGCTGACTGAGGGAAAAAGAGACTGAAGATCAAGAATACAACACAAATCTGGAATAAAATTCATTATCTGTTAAATCCCTGCTCTCCTACATAATCTTGCACTGATGCCCTCATTACGAATAATTGGGTCCATTGGGCTGTTCATATTCTTAAGCTCATTATCGTCATCCATGCTGTGTCATGAGTAAAGCTCACCAGGTGGACTGAAGAAAAGATTTAGACATGTTCTCCAAGCATCCTCAAGAAAGTATAACGTCTCCACTGGCTCCTGACAATCTCTTGTCCATGGCTGCTGAAGGTGGAAATGGAACATGCAGAATAGTCCTGTGAAGCTCAGTGTCAGATTTTTCATCAACGGCATGCAGTTCAGTGTTCTTTTTGAAACTGCAACATGACTTCTTACCTTTTCCTCTTTCCTGTGCAGTCCATTTATTTTTGTCTACCCAACATGCTTTTTGTACGTGTCCTACTTTGTTGCATTTTCTGAAGGTTTTGCCTTTAAATCTCTATTGTTCTGGTGTAAGTGAGCCCATGCCACAATGGTAACACAATTTGTATGTGTAACTATTTGTAGTTGGCCAGGTGTCACGCAGGTGAGAAACCGCTAGAAAGTTCAGCAGTCTAATGAACAAGGAGGCAATTAAAAGACAGAGGTAGTACGGCGCAAGCTGAGACACGAGCTGGGAAGTCACCATGGTAACAGCTCAGAGCGGTTGAGCTAACGGACGCTGGAATTTTGGATGGATTATAAAAAGTTGAACCTTCGGTCTGATAACGACAGAGGAGACACGACACGAGAGAACTGCCGAAGCTACCCGAGAAACCACTGGTGGAGTTTAAGACCACCACGAGGGTGGAGGCCACGGGCTGATTAATTTCGACCCGTGATTACCAGTGCGGGTAAGAGCTTGCCTGTGGGGGTCTGCTGGTGGTGAACCCGTGCCGTGGGTTAGTAGACCGTTCCCTAGAAGGGGCTCTGTCCATCTGTGTCTGTGTGGGGGTCACACAAAGTGACTCTGAAGACTTCGGAAGTAAGATCAACTAAAGCTGCCAACTTGAACATCGACTCAATTAACTCTCTCTCTCTCTCCGTCAATTCAATTCGAAGCAACACAAAGTGAACTGAACTGCTTAAACTTACCTGACACCATAAGATTGATATCTACCTCCTGGACTATTATTTTTTTTGTATCCACACACACATTTACGGATATATATATAGTTTATAATCTGTATTGTATTATTCAGTTTAATGATATTAATTCATAGTAGAAATAAATGTAGTCTTAATTTATAGTAAACAGACTCCAGGTGTGTTCCATTTCTGCTGGACCTTTTCAACCCATCACGGGGTTTGTGACACAGGCCAGTTTCTGTTTCGATATTGCGTTTTGTTCATGCTCACTTTTATTCCTGACTGCAAATCAATTACATCTCTTCCTGCTGTTTCCATTGATGCAACAACTTCAATTGCTCTTTTAAATGTGAGCTGTGCTTCAGACAGATACCATTTTGAATATTGTTTTGTAAGATTCTACAAACTAAACAATCTCTCAGTGCATCCTTAAGCCCATCATTGAACTGACAATGTTCAGACAATCTCTTGATTTCAGCCACATATTCAGAAATGGACTCCCCTTTATCTTGCTTCCACTTATGAAACCTGAAGCAATCAACAATGGTTTTGGTTCTAAATGTTCCTGCATTGCCATCATGTTATCAGCAAAGTTCATTTCAGTTGGTTTGTTGGAACAGTTAAACTTCTAAGCAAACTGTATGCCTTAATTGAATGCCCTCAGCAAAACTGGCACTTGCTTTTGTTACAGTGCAGGACACCGACATGTAGGTAACATTAACAGAAGTGTATTTGCTAACAGTTGCAAAGAAAGCCTGACAGCAAGGATTAGATGCCTACGTGGACATGATTTTTGGACAACAAACCGGAGGAGCCGGGACTTGGACTCGGACACGGAGAAACCAGGACTCGACTGGACACAGAGAAGCTGGGACTTGGACACAGAGCCAACAAAACCAAACAACGACAGATGATTCGTATCTTGACTCGGAGTAGCGGCAAATGGCCAGCAATTCTCAACTGGCCGTGAAAACGACAGAATTCATATCTTAACTCGGAGTAGTGGCTGACAGACACAGGTGCCTCTTTTGTGGAAGTCAGTGAACGCTTTTCTTACTCAATTGGTGACAGTCCCTTAATCCTAGCTCAGAAGTATAATTCAGTTCCATTAAAAACATTTAAAAAAGCAAGAAGGGAATGTAAATATGGGCAAAGAGAAAAAAAAATTACATTAAATGAAAATGTTGAATAAAAGATCTCCAAGTCTGTTCAAATTTAACTGAAGTATCATAAAGATTACTTCTGATTTTCTCCAAATTTAAACATAGTATCGTCTGAGAAAACCAAAAGAATGTAGTTGGGGCATTAATCTCCTTCCAATGTTGTAAAATACATCTTTTCGCCATTAAAGTAAGAAATGCAATCATTCTACGGGCTGAAGGGGAAAGATTACTGGAAATTTTAGGTAATCCAAAGATAGCAGTAATAGGATGGGGAGAAATATCTATATTCAATACCTTTGAAATAATATTAAAAATGTCTTTCCAAAAAGTTTCCAAAGTAGAACAGGACCAAAACATATGAGTTAAGGAGGCTATCTCCCCATGACACCTGTCACAAAGAGGGTTAATATGAGAATAAAAACGAGCTAATTTATCTTTTTTTAATGGAGGTCGGGTGTGAGGACGTGATTGTTTTAAGTTGTTTAAGTCTACTTGATACCTAGCTAGCCCATTGCTTTGCTTTGCTTTTTAGATTAGTTGCACGGTGGGTTTTTTTGGGGTTTTTTCTTCTCTTTATTAATGTGTATGGAAAATTAGTACACTATTATATTACCTTGTTATTTTATATCTAAACTGCACTATTTGTACTAACTTTTTTTGTGTATTAATATCTCTTGCAAATTGTATTAGTGTCTACATGGTTTACCTTTTGTGTACTAATTTAATAAAAAGATTTAAAAAGGTATAATTCAGTTCGTAATGACTCATCAGCTTCTTCTAATTGCCATTGTAATTGCACAGTTCTCTCATTTTTTACCTGGGAGCTCTGAATCACTCTCTTCAAACCTACAAGTTGCTCTCTGGACAGGATTCCAGTAGGGGACTCTGGTTAGCGGAAGTTTGTAAGACAATGTTTGTGTCCGCTGGATCTGTGTTTGGCTGGACCGTTCTGTTACAAGGGTGTAGGGAGCAGACCCAAGTGCAGGACACCGACACGGAGGTAACATTAACAAAAGTGTATTTGTTAACAGTTGCAAAGAAAACCAGAGAGCAAGGATTAGATGCCTACGTGGACGTGATCGTTGGACAACAAACCGGAGGAGCCTAGACCCAGAGCTTGGACACGGAGCCTGAACTTGGACTTGGAACACGGACACAGAACCTAGACTTGGACACGGACTCAGACACGGAGCCAGGACACGGACTTGGACACGGAGCCTGGACTCGGACTCGGACATGGAGCCGGGACTCGGACTTGGACACAGAGCAGGGACTCGGACTCGGACACGGAGCCGGGACTCAGACTCGGACACGGAGCCGGGACTCGGACTCGGACATGGAGCCAGGACTCGGACTCGGACATGGAGCCCACAAAACCAAACAACAACAGCCAATTTGTATCTTGGCTATGAGCAGTGGCAAACAGCTGGCAAAACTCAGCTGAACACGAAAACGACCGAATTCCCAAAGCAACCCCAGGCACCGAAGCAACTTAGCGTCCACTATTCTCAGTCGCCCGGAACGTGCATTGCCACACTGGCTGAGGTGACGGCCCACTATTGTCGGCGGCCCACAACGTGCATTGCAGCACTGGCTCAAATGACGGTCCAGCCCCGAGTAGATGTAAGCTGGAGTCTTTGTGTTACCGGTTTTGATGAGAATCAGGTGCCCTAATCAAGGAGCCAGGTAAAGCACGGGGAAAAGGAAATTACAAGAAATGAGGAGTCAACGAACCGGACCATAACAGTTTTTTATTGGCTATTTCTTTTGCTTCAAAATACTACTTAATTCACTCAGTTTACTATATCCAGTTATCTCTTGTTCAATCAAATATGTCTCTCTTTCCAATGTATCACATCCTTATGTTTCTTGCAACAGCCTGCAATCTCTCTACAAATTTGCTCCTCTAAATCCTACTGACTATTGAGTAGTTTATAATATAATCTCATTAATATGGCCATCTCTTTCTTATTCCTCAGTTCCACCCACATAGCCTCAGTAGAGTTACAGTAAAACTATATTGTCAAGTACCTTCACTCTGCCTACCACAATATTCAGTATTTGCCCGGTGGCCACCTGCTCAATTCAACTTTTCATACCCATTCTGATAGGTCAGTCCAAGGCTTCTTTTACTGTTACAATGAGGCCCTACTCAGCTTGAAAGAGCAATTCCTTATATTCTGCTTCTGTATATCTTCCAATTTGACAGCATGAACATCGATTTTGTTAACTTTCAGTAATTTCCCACCTGCTCCCCTTCTTTCTTTTTCCATTCCACATTTTCGTTGCCCTCTCATCTCATCTCTTCTTCTTATTACCTGCCATTACTGCCCTCCGGCACCCCTACTCTCTCCCTTCCTTTCACGGCCCACTGCCCTCTCCTATTAGTTTCCTTCCTTTTCAGCCCCTTACCTCTTCTACCTATCACCTCTCAGCTTCTTACTTGACCTCCTTCCCCACCCAAGTTCCCACTCAATTGGTCTCACCTATCGCCTGCCAGTTTTGTACTCCTTCCCTGGCCCCACCATGCTATTCTGATTTCTGCCCCCTTCCTTTCCAGTCCTGATGAAAGTTCTTGGCCCAACTATTGACTGTTTATTCCCCTCGATAGATGCTGCCTGACTTATGGTGATCCTCCAGCATTTTATGTGTGTTATGGTACTAGAACTCTATAGCACAGGAACAGGCTCTTCAGCCCATCTTGTCTGTGTTGAACTGTTATTCTGCCTAATCCCAGAACTTCGGCAGAGTTGGTCAAGGAAAATCCAAAGAATTTTCATAAGTATATTAAACTTAGAAGAGTAACTAGAGAGAGAAAAAGCCCCCCTCTGAAATCAAAGGATGCCCCTCATATTTGTGTCCCTTATGTAGTAACACATGATTACGCACCCAGGATACGCAACTGCACTCAAACAAAGCCTTCAGAATAAGGGCTTCTTTTTGCATTTACTTTCTCACACTCTCTCTGAAGGTTTGTATATGGTATCTCTGTGGGCATAATCCTTTTGCAATATCCTGATAGAGTGGTTGTTACAATACACACCCAACTGTGCCAGCTTGTGAAGCTCCTCTGCACCTTCTCCCACGTTATAATAACCTTTTGATCATGTAGTGATTAAAACTGCACATAGTACTCTATATATGGTCTCAGCATTGTTTATAGGTTTGTATCATAATGTTCCTGGCCTTATATTCTTTGCCCCAACTAAGTTTTAGGGATTCTTGGATTTGTATACTGAAGGGTCTCATTTCTTCAAAATGAAAGGCACATATTTTCCCGGGAACCTACCTTTTTCTTTCAATTAATTTTGTTTTGTGGTTATCAAAAATTAACAGTGGTGACTAGAAAATTTTAAACAAACCCCAAGACAACTACCTGCCTGTTGAAGAGCAGCAAAATAATTGAGTTAAAATAAAAGTGCAGGGAGAAGTTTGAGTTAAAAATTGCAGCAGATTCCTTTTCTTTGCAAGAGGAGAAAGACAATGTTGTGCCAGCCATGTAACCCACTCCAGAAGCTGCTTAGAATTTCCCTACCGCATAGCCCTCTATTTTTCTAAGCTCCATGTACCTATCTAAGAGTCTCTTAAGAGACCCTTTTGTATCCACCTCTACCACCTTTGCTGGCAATGCATTCCACGCACCCACCACACTCTGTAAAAAACTTACCCCTGAAATCCCCTCTGTATCTGCTCCCAAGCACCTTAAAACTATGCCCCCTCATGTTAGCCATTTCAGCCCTGGGAAAAAGCCTCTGGCTATCCACACGATCAATGCCTCTCATCATCTAATACACCTCTATCAGGTGTATGAGGTGTCAGGGAGGGGTAGCACCTCTGGTGGGGGAACATGTCGCGTCCTTTTCAGGCGGTTTGTCCACCTTTGGTCCCTACCTGGCACTCAGCTCTCACCTGTAGCTCCTCGTAGCTGTTTGCATGCAACAGCGGCCACACCCCGGGCAACGGCTTTGACAAGCCGGCTAAACCAGGTGAGGGTAGCCGACGGGTCTCAAACCCTCAGTGAGATAGGGAGATGTCTATCCCAGCATGTGAAGACAGACTCCGGTGGACTGAGCGGACGAGACTAATGGAAGGTCCAACGGTCAAGAAGGCGGTCTCTGCAAGCATTGTGGAATGTGTAGACCGTAACAAGACACAGTGAGACGTCCTGGTCATCCACTGCACCTAGTCCCATCTCCAGCCATCTCAACTGTTGTCTTGCCACTGGATCCAGATGGGAATTGGGAAGAGAGAGTGAGGCTGATGCTGCGCAACTCTCCCTCCCTCACTTAAATCCAAATCAAGCGCTGGTCTCGACACCATCATCATCATCATAACGGTGTTGAGGTCTTCATCGACGACAATGGATGAACAACCAACCAAACTGATCAGGTTACCTCTCATTCTCCATCGCTGCAAGGAGAAAAGGCCAAGTTCACTCAATCTATTCTCATAAGGCATGCTCTCCAATACAGGCAACATCCTTGGAAATGCCAGACCCAAGTTTTACAAAGTCATTCCTGTTCATTAAACCATCTGTGATAAAGTATCCAGTGAGCTGGATCGCATGGAGGTTGACGGAATTCTTTCCAAGGTTGAGTAGAGTCCATGTGGAATGCCAGTGGTCCCAATAGCTAAGAAGAGCGTGTCTATCAGGATCTGTGGTGATTTTAATGTCACCATCAGCCCAGTACTGGAGGTAAATCAACACATTCTGCCCAGGATAGAGGATATCTTTGCAAATATTTCTGGAGGGAAACTCTTCGACAACGTGGACGTAGCTGGGGCTTACCTACATCTGGAGGTAAGAAAAGGAATCCGAAGTGTTCCTTGCCATAAACATTCACGAAGTGCTTTATCGCTATAATAGGAGTATCTTGGAGTAGCATCTGCACCTGCAGTTTGACTGAAAGCTGGCCAAGTGCTACAAGGCAGCCCAGGCACTCAGTGCTACCTGGATGACATCATTGTTAACGGTGAGGATGACAAGGAACATCTCCAAAATCTCAAGACAGTGTTAGAAAGATTCGAAGATTATGGGGTCAGAGCATGATGCAACAAGTGTGTATTCTTTAAACCAAGCATCAGTTACTGTGCACCAGAATTACACAAGTGCCCTGAAGAAATTCAAGCAGTGGAAGATGCCCCAAGGCAAAGAACATGTCACAGTTGTGGACCTTTTTAGGATTTGTCAATTACTATAACAGGTTCATGCCAAACTTGGCTATTGTGTTCCACCCCTTGAGAAATAGCAAGGGACACAGCAGTGTGAGGTGGCTTTCCTAAAGGTAAAGGAAATGGTGACATCAGACACTGTACTCACACATTATGATCCACATCACCCAGTGAAGCTTGCCTTTGAGGCCTCCTCGCCGTATGCTTTAGGTGCAGTCATGTCACATGTTATGAATGGTGGCAGTGAATGCTCCATAACCTTGGCATTATGTTTTCTTATGGCTGCAGAGCAAAATTATTCACAGATTGATAGTGAGGCCTTGAGTCTAATTTGGGGTGTAGAGCATTTTAACCAGTACCTGTATGAAAGACAGTGTACCCTTGTGACTGATTGTTAAACTCTGGTGTCCATTTTCAATCCACAGAGGGATGTTCCACCAACAGCAGCAGCACAATTGCAGAGATGGGCTCTGTTTATTGGTAGACACAATTACATGATTGAATTCAAGAAGATGACTAATCATGGAAATGCTGACAGATTGTCCAGTTTACCCTTGGGAAAGGAAATACTGGAAAAATTTACAATAGAAGACATGCCCCTTGACATATTCTCCCTAATAAAAATTGAAAGTCTCCGTACTATAGCTGAGATGATCCAAAGGGAAACCGGAAAAGACCCCACACCTTCTCAGGTCTCATGGCGACACAAAATGGCTGGAATGTGCAGCAGAAATCTTAGTTGACCCATTTTTACTAGTGCCTAGGTGAACTTCTCCTTGACGGGGATTGCCTTATATGGGGAATGAGAGATGTGGTACCATTCAAGCTGCGAGCTAAAGTGCTGGTGGAAACTCATGCTGTTTATCTTGGTGTGGTTAAAATGAAAGCATCGGCTCAGAGTTTTGTCTGGTGGCTTGGGATAGAACAGCAGATTGAGCAGCTTGCCTTGCACTGTTCAGGGTGCCAACATGTTCAGAAGAAAAGTATTCAGAGCCATCAGAACATCTTCCTGCAGTCCCAAAGTCAACTCCTACAACCACCATAGAGGAGGCTCCAGAGCCTGAAATTGTTTCACAGCCGCATGTCTCACCTGCTAAACAGAATACCCTCCTTTGTCAGGAAAGACATTATCTCATAAGAATAAGTAATCTTCCAACAGTGATTAAATCTTTAGGACTGAATGGGACAATTTAAAATTTACTATACTGTGAATGTCTATGTCGTAGTTGTATTATATAGTATACTGTAAATATGTATATAAGTTGAGATGCATTCTATATTGAGTTAAATTTTATAGCCAAGCAGAGAGGACTTGTTTCAACAATTCATTACTGTCTATATATTAAAAAGTACCTGAATGGCATATGTCATTTTGACACCATGTCTTAAGTACACATCTCGTTTAAAGTAAAAAATGAAATGTATATATTCTCCCAAGCTCCCATCTTTTTCCTTCAAACAGTTTTATGTTTTGAAGTTACCAAAGCATAACAAGGGTGTTCTTTTTTGTGCTTTTAACTTTGATCTGATAATAATAACTCTCAGTGAAGCCTACCAGCTAACTTTGGGTTAGTTACCTTTGCTGCATCTTCTGTGAATGTGCACCTAGATGCTTTCTGATTGTTTCTGCTGTCATGAGAAATCTGCTGAGAGCCAGTCATACTGGTCGACTGGAAACCATTTCCACTGTAGAGTAATTTGCAAAGCATTTGTTCAAATCGCAGACCAGTGTGTAATAAAAGGAGAATGCAGATGAAGTGATATAAACCAGACACAAGGAAAATGGAGGTGTGAAGATGAACTGGAAGACTGAAGAAGTGGCCTCCTATGATTTTAAAGTCACAGGCTCACAAGCTTGTGGAATCTTTCACTAGTAGGTTAGCGTAGATTTATGTATTAATCATGTACATTAAAACATAGTGAAATATGTAGCTTGCATGAACAACCAAGAATGTGCTGAGGATAGTCTCCAGGTGTCGCCATCACATAACACGCCCACAATGTTCAGCAGAACAATGTGTGACAACAGCAAAAAAACACCTTTCCGACCCATCCCCCACCATCCCCCACTCATACACAGATGAGCCTCCAACCCTGAGACAGGCTGCCTCCAGGCTTCTGACCCCCAGACCATGGTCCCGGACTCACAATTACTGAGCTTCTGACTTTCAGACTCACTGACTAGGGGCTTCCTCCTTCAGCTTCAACCTCTGGAATTGCCCACCTCAGGCTTCGATCTCTGGACTCACCGTCTTCGGGGACTTGACTTCTGGGCTTCAACCTCTGTTCTTGCCAACTCCAGAACTCACAAACCTCAGACCTCAGACCTTGGAGCTCAGACCTCTGTGAGCAGGAATCACTGACTTCCGACCTCGAGGCACTCTGACTTGGACTCCAACCTCTGGCTCCTTCCCCTAAACTTTCATTAACTTCCCTGACCTCTCACTCCCTTCATCCCTATCCCTACCCCTAGCTTGACCATAACTTCTCATGCTGTCCCCAAAAACCATCCCTACGAGTCTAAAAATCTAAGTCTGAGCCACAAACCCAATAGACATCACAGCTTGGGACCATTTTGAAAGTTTACCCGCTGTAATGGATCATCAGAACCTGAAGGGAGGTAGATAAATAATGCAAAGTTAAGTTTTAGAGTATCACACATTGACATTTAGAATCCTCTTACAAGCTATCATGCAGTATCTGAAGCCCATACTGTGATGGCATTGGGTTAATTGTCCACAAAGCCCTAAAGCCAAGAGGAGATTTTAAGTCCTATCTGATTATACTGTAGGTATTTACAGGTACACTCATTTTTGGGAGATTATATGGCATCAATTTACTCTTCAAGGTCTAGTCTCTATGGCTAGGTCTGGCTGCCAGTACCCACTATTAGATTCCCACTCCCTACCGAGGAAGAGATATTTCCAACTAACTATATAGTTTAAACATAGTTTATTTTATTTTTGTTAACACACATTTAAATCTAGACAAATAGTTCTTAACACAATTTAAAACTCACAGAGGATTTCTGATTTATAAAAGACTTCCGAATTCAAAAGATTTATAAACTACAAAAAATTTCCAAATAGAACATAGAACATAGAATAGTACAGCACATTACAGACCTTTCGGCCCACAAGGTTGTGCCGACCTTCAAACCCTGCCTCCCATATAACCCCCACCTTAACTTCCTCCATATACCTTTCTAGTAGTCTCTTAAACTTCACTAGTGTATCTGCCTCCACCACTGACTCAGGCAGTGCATTCCACGCACCAACCACTCTCTGAGTAAAAAATCTTCCTCTAATACCCCCTTGAACTTCCCACCCCTTACTTTAAAGCCATGTCCTCTTGTATTGAGCAGTGGTGCCCTGAGGAAGAGGCGCTGGCTATCCACTCTATCTATTCCTCTTATTATCTTGTACACCTCTGTCATGTCTCCTCTCATCTTCCTTCTCTCCAAAGAGTAAAGCCCTAGCTCCCTTAATCTCTGATCATAATGCATACTCTCTAAATCAGGCAGCATCCTGGTAAATCTCCTCTGTAGCCTTTCCAATGCTTCCACATCCTTCCTATAGTGAGGTGACCAGAACTGGACACAGTACTCCAAGTGTGGCCTAACCAGAGTTTTATAGAGCTGCATCATGACCTCGCGAATTTTAAGCTCTATCCCTCAATCTATGAAAGCTAACATCCCATAAGCTTTCTTAACTATCCTATCTACCTGTGAAGCAACTGTGGACATGTACCCCAGATCCCTCTGCTCCTCCACACTACCAAGTATCCTGCCATTTACTTTGTACTCTGCCTTGGAGTTTGTCCTTCCAAAGTGTACCACCTCACACTTCTCCGGGTTGAACTCCATCTGCCACTTCTCAGCCCACTTCTGCATCCTATCAATGTCGCTCTGCAATCTTTGACAATCCTCTACACTATCTACAACACCACCAATCTTTGTATCATCTGCAAACTTGCCAACCCACTCTTCTACCCCCATATCCAGGTCGTTAATAAAAATCACGAAAAGTAGAGGTCCCAGAACAGATCCTTGTGGGACACCACTAGTCACAACCCTCCAATCCGAAAGTACTCCCTCCACCACGACCCTCTGCCTTCTGCAGGCAAGCCAATTCTGAATCCACCTGGCCGAACTTCCGTGGATCCCATGCCTTCCGACTTTCTGAATAAGCCTACTGTGTGGAAACTTGTCAAATGCCTTACTAAAATCCATGTAGATCACATCCACTGCACTACCCTCATCTATATGCTTAGTCACCTCCTCAAAGAACTCTATCAGGCTTGTTAGACACGATCTTCCCTTCACAAAGCCATGCTGATTGTCCGATCAGACCATGATTCTCTAAATTCCCATAGTGCCTATCCAACAGCTTTCCCACCACAGACGTAAGGCTCACTGGTCTATAATTACCCGAACTATCCCGACTAACTTTTTTGAACATGGAGACAACATTCGCCTCCCTCCAGTCCTCCGGTACCATTCCCGTGGACAACGAGGACATGAAGAACCTAGCCAGAGGCTCAGCACTCTCTTCCCTCGCCTCATGGAGCAGGCTGGGGAATATTCTGTCAGACCTCGGGGACTTATCAATCCTAATGTATTTTAACAACTCCAACAGCTCCTCTCCGTTAATATCAACATGTTCCAGAACATCAACCTCACTCATATTGTCCTCACCATGATCAAGTTCCCTCTCATTGGTGAATACCAAAAAGAAGTATTCACTGAGGACCTTTTTGGTCTCAAAGCTCTCCACTTCTTTTTGGTCTCAAAGCTCTCCGCTTCTTTTTGGAGGAAGGTCTCAAAGTTCTCCACTTCTTTTTGGATTCCAGACCTAACCAGTTCCCCTCTACCACCACTCTGCTCCGTCTAGCGGATTAGTCCATACTCTTAATAATTTCTCCTTTGCCTCCTCCCACTTCCTCCAAACTAAAGGTGTAGCTATGGACACCCTTATGGGTCCTAGCTATGCCTGCCTTTTTGTTAGCTTTGTGGAAAAATCTATGTTCCAAACCTATTCTGGTATCTGTCCCCCACTTTTCCTTCACTACATCGACGACTGCATTGGCGCTGCTGCCTGCACGCATGCAGAGCTCGTTGACTTTATTAACTTTGCCTCCAACTTTCACCCTGCCCTCAAGTTTACCTGGAGATGTCCTCCTTTTTCAAAGAAAGGGGCTTCCCTTTCTCCACCATCAACTCTGCTCTCAAACGCATCTCCCCCATTTCACGCACATCTGCTCTCACTCCATCCTCCCGCCACCCCACTAGGAATAGGG
This sequence comes from Mobula birostris, assembly GCF_030028105.1. Classification (NCBI taxonomy): domain Eukaryota; kingdom Metazoa; phylum Chordata; class Chondrichthyes; order Myliobatiformes; family Myliobatidae; genus Mobula; species Mobula birostris. The sequence goes on from NC_092373.1 coordinate 159,181,250, forward strand.
TTCTCCTTGTCCACCAGCCTCCGGGTCCAACATATTATTCTCCTTAACTTCCGCCACCTCCAACGGGATCCCACCACTAAACACATCTTTCCCTCCCCCGTCTCTGCTTTCCACAGGGATCGCTCCCTACGCGACTCCCTTGTCCGTTCGTCCCCCCCCATCCCTCCCCACCGATCTCCCTCTTGGCACTTATCCGTGTAAGCGGAACAAGTGCTACACATGCCCTTACACTTCCTCCCTTACCACCATTCAGGGCCCCAGACAGTCCTTCCAGGTGAGGCGACATTTCACCTGTGAGTCGGCTGGGGTGGTATACTGCAGCCGGTGCTCCCGATGTGGCCTTCTATATATTGGTGAGACCCGACGCAGACTGGGAGATCGTTTTGCTGAACACTTACACTCTGTCTGCCAGAGAAAGCAGGATCTACCAGTAGCCACACATTTTAATTCCACGTCCCATTCCTATTCTGATATGTCTATCCACAGCCTCCTCTACTGTAAAGATGAAGCCACACTCAGGTTGGAGGAACAACACCTTATATTCCGTCAGGGTAGCCTCCAACTTGATGGCATGAACATTGACTTCTCAACTTCCGCTAATGCCCCACCTCCCCCTCGTACCCCATTATTTATTTATTTATTTATTTATTTATATACACACATTCATTTTCTCTCTCTCTCCTTTTTCTCCCTCTGTCCCTCTCATCCTCTGGGCATTTCCCCCTTCCCCCTTTTCTTTCTCCCTAGGCCTCCTGTCCCATGATCCTCTCATATCCCTTTTGCCAATCAACTTTCCAGCTCTTGGCTCCACCCCTCCCCCTCCTATCATTTTGGATCTCCCCCTCCCCCTCCCACTTTCAAATCTCTTACTAACTCTTCCTTCAGTTAGTCCTGACAAAGGGTCTCGGCCCGAAATGTCGACTGTACCTCTTCCTAGAGATGCTCCCTGGCCTGCTGTCTTTTCGCCAGCAACTTTGATGTGTGTTGCTTGAATTTCCAGCATCTGCAGAATTCCTCGTGTTTGCATTGAGGACCTCACTCACTTCCACAGCCTTCAGGCACATCTTCCCACCTTTATCTCTAATCGGTCCTGTCTTCACTCCTGTCATCCTTTTGTTCTTCACATAATTGAAGAATGCCTTGGGGTTTTCCTTTACCCTACTCACCAAGGCCTTCTCATGTCCCCTTCTTGCTCTTCTCAGCCCCTTCTTAAGCTCGTTTCTTGCGTCCATATATTCTCAATAGACTTCCTCAGTGTTAACATTTCAGAGGGTCTATCCTGGGTCCAGCATGTAACCACCACTTCAAGGACTCTTCATCTCATGTTCTTGATACTTATTGCTTATTTATTTATTATTATTGTTTCTTTTATTTCTTTTTGTATGAGCACAGTTTGTTATCTTTTGCACATTGATAGTTTATCCATCTTGTTGGGGGCAATCTTTCATTGATTCTATTGTGTTTCTTCTATTTACTGTGGATTCCCACAAGAAAATTAATCTCAGGGTTGTATATTGTGAGATATTTGTACTTAGATAATAAATTTACTTTGGACTTTGCACTTTGATGGAGGCCAGTTAACATAACCCTATTGTTTTAAGTTTGGCTGTTGGAGACAAGAACCTGTAATAGTCACTTTAGTTTGCAAACCATATTTCTTGAGAAGTCATTCTCCTGCTGTGAGCCAGCAGCCTCTGCTCTGTAGATAGTGCTGTTTGCAAAGCTGTCCTTTTAACTTCAAACTGATTATTGTTTACAATTTGCATTAAGAATGGAAGACTGGTTCTTCTGTATAACAAGAAGCTGAGCAAGGAATATTGGTTAGAACTTTACCTTTGTCAAAAACAACTCTGACCCCTTAGAAAGGTTATTCTGCTAGAAAACTGAAATTAGCAATAAGTCCCTTGGGCTTGGAAAGTGAAAATCTATGGCAATCCTCTTGCATTGCTGGAAGCAGGTTTCTGGAAGAAAAACAGTATCTCCACATAGGCTTGTACAAAGTCCACTTGCTGTACAGCCAACTGAAGATATTTGAAAACTGTTCTCCCTTATATTGCGCAGACAGTAAGTTCCTACAAACAGTAAGATGCTCATGATCAGATAATCACTCTTAGGTTTTGTGGGATAATTGATATGAGGGGTGATTGATAAGTTCCTGGCCTAAGGTAGAAGGAGTCGATTTTAGAAAACCTAGCATATTTATTTTTCCGTCATTTTCACATTTAGTCTAGCGGTCGTGGAGCGTACAGATCCCTTCTTTGTAGATGTCAGCGTCTTGGACCTCCAGAAGTGGTCCATAGCATGGGATGATTGATAAGTTCGTGGCCTAATGTAGAAGGGGATGAGTTTTAACTTCAAACTTTCTGCATTTTCATTCAAAGAGTGAACTGCACATGCATGTAACGAGAGCTGTATAACTCATCTCCTTCTACCTTAGGCCACAAACTTATCAATCACCCCAGCTGTGGACCACCTGGAGGTCCAAGACGCTCTCGTTACATGCACGTGCAGTTCAACTCTTTGAGTGATAATGCAGAAAGTTTGAAGTTAATAACTCATCTCCTTCTACCGTAGGCCACAAACTTACCCTGCTGTGGACCACTTCTACAAAGAAGAGATCCGTATGCTCCACGATCACTGGACTAAATGTGTACATGTAGGAGGGGACTATGTTGAAAAATAAATGTACAAGGTTTTCTAAAAAATTGACTCTTTCTACCTTAGGCCATGAACCTATTAATCATCCTTCGTAAGTAATGGCCAAGAGACAAGAGGTAACTCTTGTGTTGTTATTTGAAACATGCCCTTGGGATCGCCATCTGAGGAAGCAGACAGGCATGAACCTCTGTACTGTACTACAGAGTGTCACCTTAAAATATTTTGATCAAGCCTCTGGAGTGGGGTTCACAACCTTCTGACTCCGAATTAAGAGCCTTAAAATGAACAAAAGTTCCTCTTTTACACACCTCAGAACCTGTCTGATCGAAGACTCTGAGACTTTCTGGTTTACAGTTTAATTCTCCTTTGGGATTAGTCCAACACTCCTCCTGACATTGCAAATACAAACACCAATTTGAATTGAATGCAGTGCTTGAATGGTCTGAGTTTGACTGTATGTGCAAACATGATTCCATGTGACTGTCATTTCATGGGAATATTCCGAGAATCTTGGTGATTTTCATATGTTATTGGAATCTCTCAGTCAAACCCAGTGAGTTCCAAGGCACACTTATTTCTGTCCACCTATTATCACTTATGAATTCTGTATTTCTGACTAATAACATCAAAGAGAGTCTAAGAGAGTCGTTTGCAAGGAACTTACTCGAGGACCCTCCTGATCAGTCACCACTGCATTGTTGGAAGAACATCAGATAACCCGGTGACACGTTCATCTGCGCCCCCTATTAATCTTCCAGGAGAGTGCAGGAAATTCTCAGTGGTATCAAATGATAAGTGTTCCAGACTGTGCTGAACTATTCACCACAGGCTGATTTACTGAGTGCATGCATTAAGTTAACAGCAATTGGCATTGTTTTCATTCTCAGATATTAATTTGGACCTGCCAATCATAAAATAACTCCACACTGACTGACCACACTGCAGAAATAATAACTGCTTCCAGTGACTGCAAACTCTTGATAAATGGCACCGTAGAGGCACAGAGGGAAATTGCTTCACTGACAATGTTCCCACCTTCCTCTATAATGCAATTATTCGATATTATTTACTCTGATCCCAACCAAAGAATGCCACAGACATAAAGCAGTTGAGACTGGAAAAGCTCTTCAACTATTCCTATCTCAGACTCCTCTTTACAGTGACAAAAGAATAATTCGAAGAATATAAAACAGAAACTGCTGGTCAGGCAACATATGCAGAGTAAGTAACTGTTAATGTTTCAGGCCCACAGCTTATTAAACTGTTACCCTTTCTACACAAGTATTTTCTGTTTTATATTTTAGATTTCTAGCATCTGCAGCTTATTATTACTTTTATACTTGGAAGGATGATTGACTCAAAAATCAACTTGCATTTAAAGGCACCATTGCAGCTAAAAGATGTTCCAAAGTGCTTTACAGGTAAGATTTATTATATACATTTGTACCAAGGTACAGTGAAAATCTTGTCTTGAAGATTATTGATACAGATCAATTCATTTCAAGAGTGTGTTGAGGTGATAGGCAGATGGAGGAGGAGATAGTGGGAATGGCACCTGGAGATGTGAGATGTTAGGTGAAGTTGACAAAGAGCTGACAATGAAGGAATCTGATAGGATGGGGAGCATGGAATAAAGTTGCAACAGCAGGGAGGGCAAATGGGAGTAGTGGGGGAAGGGGAACCAGTGAGAATGGTGCGTGACTAATGGGCAGATAGAGAGTGAGGAGGGCAGGTAGATCAAGAGGGGAGAGAAAAGGGACAGAGGGAGAACAGCACCTCATCTTCTGCCTCTGTAAACCTGACAGCACAGACATTGAACTTTCCATCTTCCAGTGACTGCTTTTCTTTTGCCCCTTTCTCACTGCTCGTTCAGGAAACTAGTGCTGCACACTTTTCATTGGCTGGCTTGGAGAGCAGGAGAACTGTCAAGGTCCAGGGTAAATCTGCCAATCATTTCATTACCCAAAAGTTAAATTACCCTCTGCCAATCAATATTACTGCATTAATGATACTGTACCTGGATTTACAGTTTACTCTCCTTGGTGTTTCTGTGAATTTTTACTCTAAGTGTGCAATCTTCCAATTTACAACAACAAGAAAGCCTTTGGGCACATTGTTACGACGGTGCTGCTATCCAACTGGAGAAGACCATTCCAAATTTAAAATACCTCAGATGCTACAAATCTGAAGTAAAATGGTAAACACTGAAAGCAGTCAGGATAACGGGCAGAATCTGTGCTGAGAGAAGCAAAGATAATATTTATGTTTGATAACCTTTCATCAGAATTGAGTATTTCCAGCATCTTCACCTTATTTGAAAAATATCCGGTGCTAGGCTCTCTCCAGTCCTTTTACACCTGTCTTCAAATACATATTCAAGTACCTTTAAATATTCAAACACCAGAAAATCTGCAGATGCTGAAAATTCAAGCAACACACCCAAAATGCTGGTGGAACGCAGCAGGCCAGGCAGCATTTATTGGAAGAGGTACAGTCGAAGTTTTGGGCCAAGACATTGTGTCAGGATTAACTGAAAGAAGAGATAGTAAGAGATTTGAAAGTGGGAGGGGGAGGGGGAGATCCGAAATGATAGGAGAAGACAGGAGGGGGAGGGATGGAGCTAAGAGCTAGGAAGTTGATTGGCAAAAGGGATGCAAGGCTGGAGAAGGGAGAGGATCATGGGACGGGAGGCCAAGGGAGAAAGAAAGGGGAAGGGGAGCACCAGAGGAAGATGGAGAGAGGGAAAGGAGTTATTGTGAGAGGGACAGAGTGAGAAAAAGAGAGAGAGAAAAAGGGGAAAACAAACAAACAAACAAACAAATAAATAAATAAGGGATGGGGTAAGAGGGGAGGAGGGGCATTGATGGAAGATAGAGAAGTCAATGTTCATGCCATCAGGTTGGAGGCTACCCAGACGGAATATAAGGTGTTTTTCCTCCAACCTGAGTGTGGCTTCATCTTGATAGTAGAGGAGGCCGTGGGTAGACATGTCAGAATGGAAATGCGACGTGGAGTTAAAATGTGTGGCCACTGGGAGATTCTGCTTTCTCTGGCGGACAGAGTGTAGGTGTTCAGCAAAACGATCTCCCAGTCTTCGTCGGGTCTCGCAAATATATAGAAGGCCACATCAGGAGCACCGGACACAGTATATCACCCCAGCCGACTCACAGGTGAAGAGTCGCCTCACCTGAAAGGACTGTCTGGGGCCCTGAATGGTGGTAAGGGAGGAAGTGTAAGGGCATGTGTAGCACTTGTTCCGCTTACAAGGATAAGTGCCAGGAGGGAGATCGGTGGGAAGGTATGTGGGGGACGAATGGACAAGGGAGTTGCGTAGGGAGTGATCCCTGTGGAAAGCAGAGGGGGGGAGGGAAAGGTGTGCTTGGTGGTGGGATCCCGTTGGAGGTGGCGGAAGTTACGGAGAATTATATGTTGGACCCGGAGGCTGGTGGGGTGGTAGGTGAGGACAAGGGGAACCATAATCATAGTGGGGTGGCGGGAGGGTGAGGTGAGAGCAGATGTGCGAGAAATGGGAGAGTTGCGTTTGAGAGCAGAGTTGATGGTGGAGGAAGGGAAGCCCCTTTCTTTAAAAGACATCTCCTTCATCCTGGAATGAAAAGCCTCATCCTGAGAGCAGATGTGGCGGAGACGGAGGAATTGCGAGAAGGTGATGGCATTTTTGCAAGAGACAGGGTGGGAAGAGGAACAGTCCAGGTAGCTGTGAGAATCTGTAGGCTTATAGTAGATATCAGTAGATAAGCTGTCTCCAGAGATAGAGACAGAAAGATCAAGAAAGAGGAGGGAGGTGTCAGAAGTGGACCAGGTAAACTTGAGGGCAGTGTGAAAGTTGGAGGTAAAGTTAATGAAGTCAACGAGCTCAGCATGCCTGCAGGAAGCAACACCAATGCAGTCGTCGATGTAGCGAAGGAAAAGTGGGGGACAGATACTAGTATAGGCTTGGAACTTGGATTGTTTCACAAAGTTAATAAAAATGCAGGCATAGCTGGGATCTATACGGGTGCCTATGGCTACACCTTTAGTTTGGAGGAAGTGGAAGGAGCCAAAGGAGAAATTATTAAGAGTAAGGACTAATTCTGCTAGATGGAGGAGAGTGGCGGTAGAGGGGAACTGGTTAGGTGTGGAATCCAAAAAGAAGCGGAGAGCTTTGAGACCTTCCTGGTGGGGGATGGAGGTATATAGGGACTGGACATCCATGGTGAAAATAAAGTGGTGGGGGCCAGGGAACTTAAAATCATTGAAAAAATTCAGAGCATGAATCCCTAACCACCACTGAGGGCCCCAGACATTCCTTCCAGGTGAGGTGACACTTCACCTGTGAGTCGCCTGGGGTGATATACTGTGTCCGGTGCTCCCAGTGTGTCCTTCTATATATTGGCGAGACCTGACGCAGGCTGGGAGACCGTTTTGCTGAACACCTACGCTCTGTCTGCCAGAGAAAGCAGGATCTTCTAGTGGCCACACATTTTAATTCCACGTCCCATTCCCATTCTGATACGTCTATCCACGACCTCCTGTACTGTCAAGATGAAACCATACTCAGGTTGGAGGAATAAATATTCCGTCTGGGTAGCCTCCAACCTGATGGCATGAACATTGACTTCTCTGACTTCCATTAATGCCCCTCCTCCCCTTCTTACCCCATCCCTTATTTATTTATTTATTTATTTATCTCTCCTCCCTCCCCCTTTTTCTCTCTCTCTTTTTTCTCCCTCTGTCCCTCTCATATAAATCCTTGCCTGCTCTCCATCTTCCTCTGGTGCTCCCCCCACTTTCTTTCCCCCTAGGCCTCCCGTCCCATGATCCTCTCCCTTCTCCAGCCTTGTATCCCTTTTGCCAATCAACTTTCCAGCTCTTGGCTCCATCCCTCCCCCTCCTGTCTTCTCCTATCATTTTGGATCTCCCCCCTCCCTCCCACTTTCAGATCTCTTACTATCTCTTCCTTCAGTTAGTCCTGATGAAGGCCCGAAACGTCGACTGTACCTCTTCCTATAGATGCTGCCTGGCCTGCTGCGTTCACCAGCATTTTGGGTGTGTACCTTTAAATATTGTTATAATCAGGACTTGCACAAAAGTGCTTCATATTCTTAATCTCTGACCATGAAAAGTGTTCTTTGCAATTCTGCATCAGAAGGCATTCCAAGGGCCTGAAGCGTTGTTGAGAATACCTCCCACCCACCCCACAACCTCTTTAACCCACTACCATCGGAAGGAGGTGCAGGAGCATGAGGACAAGAACAGCCACACTGGGTAACAGCTTCTTCCCACAGGCTATGAGACTAATGAATACCCCGCCACTAGGGCAGTGAGCTGTTTACTGTTTACTCTTTACCTATGCTGCGCACTTCGCATGCATTTCCAATGATATTTTATTAAGTTATTTGGGCTAATATTTTGTTTTATGTGCTGTTTGTGATATAAAGTTGATTCTGGTTAATTGGGACACATTGGAATCAGTACATTTGGGCCCAATTAAGCACCTGCTCCAATTAGCTGAAGTTTCAATGAAATAGCTAAAAAGGTATAAGAAATGACAAACTACCATTTAACTGAGTAACAAATGATGTATTTAAATGAAATACAGAACAAATTAGAACACTACCAATTCTACTGATTGCTGTCCATTGTATCTGATAATGACAGGAAACTTGAGCAGGAGTTTTTCTTAAGTGGAAAAGCTGTTGCACTGGGCAGTTCCACTCTCTCAACCTCAGAAGTCCTGGTCCAGGGGTACGAGTAGTCAGCACAAGTAGGGTCTTCCCTAGTTGCAGTGGATAACCATGACTTCTTCTGTGCCTCGTCATGCCCTTCAGTCTCCAGGGAGCATTGCAGAATTGCCTTCCTGGTCATTGGATCTCACTGCAGATCTCATCAGCCTAGACCACTAGTGCTGACTTTGCACCCTAGGACAGGCATGTTCCTATCTCACCAGGGTACAGGAGCCACTGGTTATCCTTGTGTGGTTTAGCCCACCTACCAAAATGGCGTACCAAGATGTGGTTGCTGTCACATGCAGATACTTGGATCCACAGGTGAGGGCTGAGTGTCTGGTGGGGACCAAAGGGAACATTCAGGATGATTGTTGATACATTCAAATTCTTTGTAATTCCTAACCTGTTGAAGTAGTGAAATTGTTTTATTTTTACTCCTGGCATTTCCAGGTCTGAATGCTTGAAACCACAGTGAGCAATCTATTCTGAATTGTCTTATTGCTTATTTCTCACCAACTATCAGTGAACAAATATCACTGCTAATTGAACACAAATGCAGCAAACACTATTTAAAATCTGTTTGCTCTAAGCATACTGTAGTATCTAACATTGACACAACATGCATGCAACTGAGGCTAGTTGGAAACTGTTCAGCAACAGACTTCTACCCCAATAAAGCCGCATAGTCGGATATTTTCTCAATTAGTTTTTGTTCTTTAACAGTTGTCCCAAGTAAGCGGCTGTCCCAATTAACTGATAGCCAATTAACCAGAATCCCCTGCATGTATATTGTGGGTCTACCATGGTCTGGAGGAACACTGTTTCATCTTGAACTTGAACTTGAGTCAAAGAACCAGAGCTTTATGCAGTTCGGAAACAAGTCATTCAGTCCACTGAGTGTATACTGAACACCAAGCACCTGACTAACTTATTGTGCAGAGTCAGCATATCTTTCTGTGGCACTGATGGTTGATGTGCAAGGAATAGGCAGTGTAGCAATAGTCTTTGAAATTTGGAGCAGGCCGACTATTCTGACACCATTTTAGGAATTATTGTGAGGTTTGTGAACAAAACAACATAACTTTGTTCTCAATGGACATCAAACTTCTCATTTTTTGACTTAAAAATGAATGTCAAACGAAAGGAAAAGGTTTTAATCAGTCTAAAAGCCAATATGAATAGATGTATGAAGAGATTAACATGAAGGTCCACTATTGCTTTCATTGGTATAAATAGGATCATTACACAACAGATCAATTAATACCGATGGTCACTAGATTTCTGATCCCTGTCCTCTTTTTTCACTAATATCAGTAACGCTGTCCTTGAATTGAAAAAAGAGAATATCTCCTTCTTCAATCACATATAGGGAGATAGCTACAGCAAAGACACACACAGTATCAAAATTACATTGAGTTTGGCTGAAGTGCAGATGAAGTTAAAGCAGAATATTAATGTCACTTATGTCTATTTTCTTATATTGTTCGGGTTTGATTAGAAATTCACTTAAGTGAAAGTGTAAGTCAGCTTTCCATGGCATACTTAGCCAGTCAGTACTTGAGTGTACACTTCAGAGAAATGTCAAGAAGTAATTCAGATGTTATTCAGCCAATATTTTAAAGCTTTAACTATCTGACACATTGGAGAATGTACAGCCATTTAGGGACCAATCAGAAGAAGCTATTTGGAACACAGCAGATTGGAACACAGGTAGTACAAGTTAACACATTGACACTGCAGCACTATCCCTGGTGGAAGTGTGTAAATGCAATGACACATGTTCTTTAATAAATATGGACATGACATTTATAAAGTAAACAATTTCTGATTAAGTCTGAAATTAGGGTCTTAGATTTAAACAATAGAGAGTACAAGGAAGAGTTTGGCTGAGGTTTGTTGGAACCTTGGATTAAAAGATATAATGATAGGTAGCCAATGCAAATATTTAGAAGAATAATTCAGAATGTGCTAAGGTGAGTGCAGTTCCAACAGCACTAATGAAGCTCAACACAATCTGTGATAATTTAGCCCATACGATAGGCAGCCCTTTCACTATCTAAAGGATTTACTGGTTCCACCACCAGTGCACCCTGTGGATGTATGTACTATCTACAAGGTTTCCATGACAGCAGCTCCTAAACCTGCAACCTCTACCACTTAGAAAAGGGCAACCAACATTCAGCAATATCATCACCTGCAAGTTCCCCATCAACATCCACACTTTGATTTGGTTAATAAGACCAAGGAATTGATGGTGGACTTCAGAAAGGGGAAGTCGAGGGAACACACTCCAGGCCTCATCGAAGGATCAGTAGTGGAAAGGGTGAGCAGCTTCAAGTTTCTGGGTGTCAACATCTCGATGGATCCTGATCACCTGCAACATGCCCTCTTCTCATTGCTACCATCAAAGAAGAGGTACAGGAGCCTGGAGACACACACTCAATGTTTCAGGAAGAGCCTCATCCACTCTGCCATCAAATTTCTGAATGGATAATGAACCCATGAACACTCCCTCAGTATCGTTTCCCCTCTGTTTTTGCACTATTTAATTAATGTATTTTTATATATAATTCTCATTGTAATTTATAGTTTTTATTACTATTTTATTACTATTTTTATTACTGCTGCAAGACACCAATCTTGAAAACATATGCCAGCAATATTAAAACTGATTCTGATCATCATTACCAGGTCTAAATCCTGAAAGTTCCTACCCAACAAACTGTGAAGAGGTTTTCACCAGGAGCAATGCAATAGCTTTACAAGGCAATGTACCACCATCTTCTCAAGGACAGTGAGGAATGGGCATTAAATGCTATCCAGACATCCTATAGGTTAACCTCTAAAAATTGAGCCATTTGGACTATAAGATCACAAGGCATGGGAGCAGAATTAGGCCATTCTGTCCATAATACCTGCTCAGCCATTCTATCATGGCAGATTTATTATCCCTCTCAACTTTATTCTCCTGTCTTCTCCCTATAACCTTTGATGCCCTATCAACCTCCACATTAAATACACCCAATGATTTGGCCTGCATAGCCATCTGTGGCGCTGAATTCCACAGAACCACATCACTCTGGCTAAATAAATTTTTCCCCACCTCTGTTCTAAATGGTCATTCCTGAATTCTGATGCTGTGCCCTCTGGTACTAAACTACCCTACGATAGGAAGCACTCTCTCCACATCCACTCTATCTAGGCCTTTCAATATTTGATAGGTTTCACTCAGATCCCCTTTCATTCTTCTAAACACCAGTGAGTATAGGCCCAGAGTCATCAAACACTCTCATATTTTAACCCTTTCATTCCTGGGTATCCCCTCTGGACCCTCTCCAATGCCAATATATCCTTTCTCAGATAAGGGACTCAAAACTGCTCACAGTACTCCAATGTGGTCTGACCAATGCTTTATAAAGCCCGAGTGTTACACTCTTTCTTTTGTATTCTAGTTCTCTCAAAATGAATACCAACTTTCCATTTGCCTTTCTTATCACCAACTCAACTTGCAAGTTAACCTTTAGGGAATCCTGCACGAGGACTCCCAAGTCCCTTTACACTTCTGATTTTTGGATTTTCCCTCCATTGGGAAAATAGTCCCCGCCTTTATTCTTTCTGCCAAAGTGTATGACCATTCACTTCCGTACACTATATTTCATCTGCCATTTCTATGCCCATTCTCCCAATCATTCATAAGCCCTTTGTCAAATACCCTGCTTCCTCAAAACTGCCTGCTTCTCCTCCTATCTTCATATCTTCTGCAAACTTGGCCACAAATCCACCAATTCCTTCAACCAAGTCATTGACATATAATGTGAAAAGAGGCGGTCCCAACACTTGCCCTTGTGGCACACCAGTAGTCACCAGCAGCCAATCAGAAATGGACCCCTTTATTCCTATCTATCAGCCAATCTTCTATCCACGCTAGTACCTTCCTGTAATAGCATGGGCTCTTTCTTGTTAAGCAGCCTCATGTGCTACTCCCTGTCAAAGGCCTTCTGAATATTCAAATAAACAACATCCACTGACTCTCTTTTATCTATCCTGCATGTATTTGCTTAAAGAATTCCAACAGATTTGTTAGGCATGATTTCCCCTTTAGAAGACTATGCTGACTTTTGGCCTATTTTATCGTGTGTCTCCAAGTACCCTGAAACCTCATCCTTAATAATAGACCCCTACACCTTTCCAGCTATTAAAGTCAGGCTAACTGACCTATAAGTTCCTTTCTTCTAACTCCCTCCCTTCTTAAAGAGTTGAGTGGCTTTTGCAATTTTCCAGTCCTCTGGAACCATGCCAGAATCTAGTGATTCTTGAAAAACCACTTAATCTATACCTTAATAAAACTGCCATGCCTGTCTCGGAACTTGTTAATTATTTCTTCCTTGTTAACCAATATCATTACTGTTTCTGTGTTTAGAATTGAACACACCACCAGGGTCAAGAACAGCTATTTCCCTTCAATCATTTGGTTCTTGAACCATTTTGTGCAACTCTAATTACTATCTCATTATAGCAACGCCATGACTACTTTGACCACTTTGCACTAAACTGGACTTCATTTTTTTTGTTCTTTCTATTAAAATAGTATATAATTTATGTTTAGTTTACATTTTCCTTGTGAATGCTGATTGTGAATTGTCATGCAATGTGCCTCTGATACTGGTTTTCTTTTCACCTGTGCATACACGTACTTGTGCATATGACAATAAACTTGACTTTTGACTTTGATAACTTTGGGTCTGTATCTAAATGCTCAGAGACAATAAAACCTAACAACCAATTGGTTGGTTAGGCTTCTTATTTCTTCCTAGGCTGCATTGATTGGATACATCCTTTAGTTAACATCAAGTAGAGTTGCCTGTGCAGAACACTCTCACCTTGCAGCAGAAAATTATGAGTACGAACTACAAACTTTATGCTTAATTATTGTTATTATCAGTAAGGTCATTATCTTCATTGGATGGTGTGGAATTTTAATTTAGTTGCAATATTTTCTAATAAAATTCCAAAAAGTATATCTGCACAATTTGATTACCTGCTAAGGCTCGGGATAGACTTTAACTTTTTAACATCAGTATTTTACTTTTTCATAATACATTTGAAAACTAAAACCAAGGGCCAGCTGGTGGCGCAAGGACATCGGTGCCAGACCCAGGAGTGGAGGTTCCTGAGTTCGAAACTAGTCGGGTCTGCCCCCGAGTATGCTTTCCATCCGTGCCAGGTTGAGCGTCGAGATCGCAACTTTGTTTAAGGGAAAAATACTGCAAAAAATGTCTGTGTGAGGAGCGGCGCGCCACACAGTCTCTCTCTCTCTCTCTCTCTCCGCGCCTTGTAAAAAAGCCATGAAAAAGCCATCATCATGGACGCACGCACGGACATGCAGACGCACATGCACGCAGACGCAGATGCACACGCACAGACTCACATGCACGCAGGCACATGTCAAAAAAAAAAGAAAGAAAACTAAAACCAAACTACAGAGTAAATTTGTCATCAAAGTACATATATGTTACCATAAACAACTGAGATTAATTTTCTTGTGGACATACTCAATAAATCCATAATAGAATAATAACTGTAATGGAATCAGTGAAAGACCGCACCGACTTGAGCATTCAGTCAGTGTGCAAAAGACAACAAACTTGCAAGTACAAAAAGAAAGAAATAATAAAAAATGAATAAGCAAATAAATATCAAGAATGTGAGCTGAAGAGTCCTCAAAAGTGAGACCATAGGCTGTGGCAATGGTATTGAATGCTGAGCTGTAGTTGAATATCCTGATGTATGCATCTTTGCTGTGCATTTATTAGGTTTGATTAAAAGAAAATGTACTTAAAATATGATTTTTTGTCATTTAATGAATGGGTTGAAGAGTTAATAGATGAAGAACTCAGAGGTTTACAATGAGTCATAACCTCATGCAGCATAGAAACAGGTCCTTCTACTCACCAAGCTCATGCACCTATCAAGCATTACACCCACACCAGGTTTTCCCTGAGCTGATAGGATCATCTAATAAATGTGCAATACAACAATTTGCAGCTCCTTCTAGAGAAACTTGTCACCATATTGACAATGAAATTTCTACCTATCTACTTCGTACTTGCATTGCTTCATCCCCACATTGCTTCATCCCCCACTTATCCTGGGTTTCCTGCTCATCTCACTAATCAACTCATTCAACAATTATTGCTACGGTGCATCTGCTCCATCATTCTATCTTAATTTCCTCATCTCTGGGACTAAGCTGCAAATATCTCCATGAAATAAGATGGAGGCATCTACTTTATAGCCTTTTATTTCACTCAGGTTCACATCTTATTCAAAACACTGTTTTACTCCCTTGTCACTTTCATCTGCCGCTTGTTCTCTCCTAGTATCGAATTTAAATATTCTCTTCCTTTCCTCCTCTCAGTTTACCAGCATATTCAATCCTGCTCTATTTTCTGGCACTCGTTTTACTATTTTTAAACCTTCTTAATATATGCGCACATAACAACTATATGTAAGTAATATTGCAAAGTGAAGATGGAGGTAATTTATATTTGCTCATCAGCATTAAATATAGGATCTACTGTGCATTGTGCTTTCCTCTGCATGTTTGGTTTATTAACTTCAGACAGCATCTTTTGAATGAGTCAAGTATATTGTTTTCAGTTGCACTAAATTCCCACAAATCAACACCCAGCTTAACCTTGTTCTTATCTGCCTGTGTAATCTCCTCCAACCTGATGCCTTGTACAACTCTTTGATTATTCCACTAGATATTGAACCTGTATTTCCCTTTGTACACAATTGTAAAGTGATCCTTCAGTGACCCTGATCAGGCTTTCTTGAAGTCAAAATCACTTCTCCCTTTTCACTTTCTTCTTTTAACTTGCCATTGGTTCTCATGTTTTACTCATGCTTAATGTAACATGAACTGTAGGCTTAATCAACAATTACATTTATGTGAGGATAACCACATAAATGCAAGTTGTTGCATTTAAAACACATTAATTTCTCTTCTGGGTTGATCTGTGAACCACCATAATCAAGCTCATAAAGGCAGAACTTGATATGAAAACCAGCTCTTCACAGTTATCTCAACAACTGATGTCAAGGCACACAACACAGGAGCAGTTGGCATCAAATAGGCCAAGAGTGAGATAGGTTGACTGGATGAGCTGTGTTCCCCAAATAATCTTTCACTTGACACCAGCAAGACCAAAGAAATGATTTTGAATTTAGGAAGGAGAAATTAGAAGAACCCACACCAGTCCTCATTGCCAGGGTCAGCAGTGAAAAAAGTGAGCAGCTTCAAGTTCCTCGGCATCAACATCTCAGAGGATCAATCTTGGGCCAACACATTGATGTAATCCTGAAGAAGGTATGTCAATGGCTCTATTTGATGAGGAGTTTCAGGAGATTTGGTATGTCATCAAAGATTCTAGCAAACTTTTACAAATGTACAGTGGAGAGCATTCTGACAAGTTGCATCACAGCCTGGTGTGGAGCCTTCAATGCGCAGGATTGCAAGAGACTGCAGAGGGTTTTAGAGCCAGCCAGCACTATCATGAATACAACCCTCCCTACAGTCAAAGATGTCTTCAAGAGTCAGTGCCTGAGGAAGATGCAATCTACCATGAAGGACCCTCATCATCTGGGGCATGCCCTTTTCTCAATACTACTATCAGTAAAGATCTACAGAACTCACACTTCTTCCCCTCTCCCATCAAATTTCTGAATGGTCCTTGAATCCATGACACAACTTCATATTCCTCTTTTGCACTATTGTTTATTTTCATAACTTATAGTAATTTTATGTCTTGCACTGTAGTGCACCATGAAACAACCAATGTCATAGTATGTCAGAGGTAATAAATCTTACTCTGACCCTAATTTTATGGCACTGTCAGGAATGCCCCTAGAACTTGGCAGTGGAAAAAGAATTAAAACATGATAACTTTCTCTGTGATAAGTTAAAAAAAAACTTCTTGCATTTCAATAGAAAGTAGGTTTACTTTGAGGATAAAGCATATACCATTTATAAGCAACATTGAAAAATCATTGGCAAGAGGTATAGAATATTTAACTGTAATAGTACAGTTGAGAATTGGAAAATTTTCTTTTCAGCACTGTACTGCATCCAAAACCTGTAGCTATCCACCAACTAATAATACAGACATAGCGATGAGTTCATTCAGCCTCTTTTAAGTGCTCATTAATGTCCACACAGATTAAGGAGCAAATGTATTGCATTTTTCTATGATTTTCATACAAAGAATGAATATCAGAAAGTAGCACATACTAAGATTGGAAAGAGGTGCATCTATAGTACTCAGTTCCATCTCTACTCAGGTCTCTTACAGGGCATATCCTCATGAAAACGTCAGACTGAAGCCATATCTTTTGTTAATAAGAACTTAAAAACAAAAGGTCAAAGGGAAAACAAAAAAGCCTAACATGCAACTCAGTAAGATTGTGGCTGATCTTGCTCCTTGTTCACTTCCCTGCCTAATCCTCCATTATTACTGATTCTGACTAATGTTGAAAAAGTGTCCTAGACTCATAGAGTCATACAACATGGAAGAAGGCCTTTTTTCCCATCTGGTCCATGGCAACCGAGATGCCCCATCCAAGCTAGTCCCATTTGCCAGAACTTGGCCCATAACCTTTCAACCTTTCCAATCCATGTACGGGAAAGGTATCAATATACTGTAGTCTTGAATGTGTGAGCATCCACAATTCTACAATGTTTACTTTGTTTCACCTCAAGCTACCGTGCAATGATTTGATCCTTATGAACAGTAGGCAAGCCAAGCTTTTCACTGTATCTCAGTATATGTGATAATAATAAACAAGTTCAAATTCAAATTCTAATTCTAACTCCAATGCCTTAAGGTTGAGAATTATAAACTTTAACTCTTTGCCTCAGTCTTAAATTGACAACCCATTATCCAGAGATAACGTCCTACAGTACTAGACCATATCAGCCTCTAGTATTCTCTTATGCCATTATCTCTCAGAATACTGTACATCTCGATGATATTGCATCTCAGTATTCTGAACGCCAATGCATATTCTCAATAGCTCATCATAGGGTTACCCCTCATCCCAGAATCTAACCTAATGAACCTACACTGCAGATATTGAAGCATTCATATCTTTTTTTTGGTATAAATATACAAGGTGCATACATTACTTAAGGTTATCTATTTTGAGAAAGTCTTATCAAAGCCCCATACATTCTCAGTATTACTTTCTTACTTGTCTATTCAACCTAAAAGAAATGGAATGGCATGTTGACCATTTACAATAAAGTCCAATATTAAACTTACTTTCTTTACACTGGGTATTATTCACTGATTTTATAGATCTCAATGGGCTGGATGAGTACACAGTCAAAGTAGTCTTTGGCAGCATGTCTTGATGTCAACAAAGAAATTTCCCACCACCATGTACAAACACCCAATAATATATATGAAACTGACAAGTGATGCACAAGCTGATTGCTCACCAGGAATATGGAATATGGAAGGCTTCAGAATGTCAACACCAACATTTTAAAAATATTTTTAGTGAGTTGTATGGTTATGTAAGAATTTTCTGGGTAAGGCTTTGAACAGTATTTTTAAATGAGCTTACACTTTATTTTTAACTTCTATTAAGCATGATTTGTAAAAACAAAATAATGCGGATATAATAAAATGGCATGAGACCTGCAATTTAAATTTATTTATGTGGATTCGCATTAGTTGGCTAAGTGATTCAGTAACATAAAAAGTATCCAACTATTATAAACTGAATCACTCCCCATATCTAATGGATTATAGAATGATAATTTGTGATTTGATTTGTTTTCATTGGCTAAGAAACCTGCGCATCAGCTGGATGTCAGAACAATAGCCACCAGTTCTGCTCAAATAAAATACTGACATCAAACATCACCATACAAGTTGGTTTTCTTTTTTCCAAAATGCACTGTAAATAGCCTTCACTGACTCCAAACACACTTTTACATATATGACAAGGGTTAACACAAATACAATTTGAACTTTTACAGTGGATTTGTCTATAATATTTTGGCTCCCAAGGTCTGCCCGACAGATTTACCTCATACTGTTCTTAGAGAGCGCGACAGTATGAGAAGCTTCTTTGATGTAGGACTGTGAACGGATATACTGTACTTCTGTTACGCCTGGGCAAATAAACAGGAACATTTTCATTTTTGTGTAAATAGTTAAAGCTTTCTGATGCTTTGCTTATGAAATTATGTTGTGTCAACTTTCCAATGAGAGAGCATTCCTTCCGTTGGTCTTTGGGTTCGACTTCAAAAACCGTAGGATCTGACACTACAGCATACAGTCATGCAAGGACATCCAAAAATAAACAACATAAAAGTTTGATTCTGGTTCTGCTTCTTATCTGTATTTTGGTAATTCTGTAACAGTGTTTTGTTGAAGGCTGTGTCATAAAACATCCATTCCTCAACTTAAATGACACAATAGGATAAAAGAAAAGAAGAACTATACATTTATTACATCCATGCTTTATATCCTTTTTGACTTTGGTTCACTGAAGAATTTAAAACACCAGAGCTAAAATAGTTTATTATGTTATTCATTTCATAACCTGAAACATCACCTGACGTTTTGAGACTGAGAGAATACAGCACTATCTGAGTTGAGAATTTTGAACTATAATATGAAACTGTCCTTATTTGCATCTTATAAATAGCCTTATTTTGAGGAGAAGGAAAGTTGTCTCTGGTGACTAGGTCAATATTCATTCCTCAACCAATCTCCTTAAAAGCAGAGTATCTAGTCTCACCAACATATTTGCTGCATGCAAATTGGTTCCCATGTTTCCTGACTTCACAAGAGTAGCTACCCTTTTGAGTACACATTATAATAATAAAGTTATTTTATATGCCCTGGGTTACTATGTAAATCCATAACTTTATTATGCTTGGTGTGATGGCTGCTTGGCCTTGCAAATCTTAACTTTTGTAGATTATTTTGTAAACAGAGTGAATTCAAAAATAGAAATGCAAAGGGACTTGGGAGTCCTAGTGCAGTATTTCCTAAAGACTTAACTTGCAGGTTCTAAGTAACGCAAATGCAATGTTCCATTTGTTTCCTGAGGACTAGAATATAAAAGCAAGGATGCAATGCTTTTCTCTAAAACTCTATGATCATCTTGACAACTCTGGAAGCATATGAACATAGTGACAGAGTATGCCAACATTATGCTAAGGTGGACAGTTAGGCCAGTTTGGACATCTATGACGGGTGGCTGACTGAGATTTTGTGACCATCTGGACTCCAACTGAAAAGAATTGACGCCTTTGTTAAAAATACATGATGAAAGAGTCCAAGAGGAGGAAATAGCAGTCAAGTTTGTTTAAGAGCAAAGATATCAAACAATGGTGAATTATTGAAACTTAAGAGTGCAGAGTAAGACTATTCATCTCAATGCACATGTGCCTTTAAAAGGACAGAGATGTTTATTTCTGCACACCTGCCTTTTTGTCCATAACCCTTACGTACTGTTCAATTTTCTTCTAAAATTATTGATGCTATTAGATTCCACTACACTGCCAGAATTCATAAGTAAAATCAAATGAAACCCAAGTATGTGATGTGTGGAAGATCATAGAGTTTTGGAAGAAATTGATTAGAAGGGAGAGCATAAGCAACCAAAGTAAAACAATTAAATTCTGGTTAAAATGCTGTTTTAGGTGTTTAGAAATGCAATTCTGAGCAAATGTAGAGGAAACAAGAATGGTGTTTCTTTCAGTCGTATAATTAGAAAACGCAATTCAACTGGAGTTTCTTTGGACCAGCTTGTGACACCTCCTACCTGATGGTAACAGTGAGAAAAAGGCATGCTCTGGGTGCTGGAGGTCCTTAATAATGGAAGTTGCCTTTCTGAGACACTGCTCCCTAAAGATATCCTGCGAACTTTGTAGGCTAGTATCTGAAAGATATATTTCAAAGTTCAAAGCAAATTTATTATTACATGTACAGTGCTGTGCAAAAGTCTTAGGCACACATATATATAGCTAGGGTAATGATAACTACACTCATCAAATACTAATGAGCATTGGATGGGGAAGCTGTGGCAGGAACATGGGTCAACATCGAATCTCTCCAGGGACAGAAGAAGGACTGGCTATGCAGAGCGACCAACAGCCTCACCAGAGCGACTTTGGCTTCTTCCCTGCAATAATTGGCACACGGTGACCTGGAGGTTGTGTCTTGATTTTTACTCTCTGGAGCCGGCTACAGCTGACAAGAGGCTCCGATACCTCATTGAGTCCATGTTACATCAATCGTACTGTGACAAGTGCCCTTGACAAGGATGGCTTGGACCCAGATGCTGGAGTATCCAAAGCATCGAGACACCGTATCAAACTAGATCGAGAACTGAGCACAAAGCAAACACCAGACAAAAACAATAGCAGGGCTTACAATTGAGCAATGAACCTCAGGTCAGCATTCTTTAAATACTCAATTCTTGGCACCCAAAACATGATTGCTGATTAGCGGGACTGTCCTGAACCCTTAAAAGAGCCATGCCATCTAACCATACTCTAGAGAGTTCGAGTGTCTGACTCCTGGAAGCTGGCGCCATTTGAAGTGTCTTGTAACAATGCTCTCTTGTTACCATCAGTGAGAAGGTACAGGAGCCTCAGGACCAACAACACCAGGTTCAGGAACAGTTATTACTCCTCAGTCATCAGTATTTTGAACCCATGGGGATAATTTCACTCAACTTCACTCATCCCATCACTGAACTACTCCCACAACCTATGAACTCACTTTCAAAGTCTCTTCATTTCATGTTCTTGATAGTCATCGTTTATTTATTTATTTATTTATTTGTGTTTGCATAGTTTGTTGTCTTTTGCACAATGGTTGTTTGTCTTTCCTGTTGGGAACGGTCTTCTATCGATTGTATTATGTTTCTCAAACTTATTAGGTATGCCCACAAGAAAACAAATCTCCGAGTTGTGTATGGTGACATATACGTACAGTACTGTACAAAAGTGCACATATATATAGCTCGCATGCCTAGGACTTTTGCACAGTACCATTTCTGTCAAAGTGTAGCAGAAAGCGAGTTTGTAAATCCGGCGGGAGCAAAGGATGTTGGGAATGGTGACTGTAGAGTGCCACAGGAGGGGTGTGGGACAGGTGGCAGAGAAGGAATATCGGGGCGACGGAGGTTGACGCAGGTACAGGTACACCCAGCCTTGAGACCCCAGGAAAGGTCATTTGATTCAAGTCCATATCGACGTTTGGGATTAATTAGTAACAGCAAATTGAAGGAAGGCAGTGGATATTGTCAGAGTGATGATCTTCAGGCTTTAGCTCTCTACGACTTCACCAAAAAGAGGCCTCACCCAGAGAAAGCAAAGGAAAGAAAAGCTCATGTTTTTTCCTTCTTTTCTTTATACCTGCTCAGGTAGGTAGAGATGACCAGCAGGATAGTGCAGTGCTCCATTATCACTGACCACTACAACTGTGAGAAGTGCGCCCAGCTGCAGCTTCTAACAATCTGCGTTAAGGAGCTGGAGCTGGAACTGGATGAACTCCAGATCACTCGGGAGGCTGAAGGGGTGATAGGTAAGACATACAGAGAGGTAGTTACAGCCAAGCAAACTGGGTGACAGGAAGGGAAAAGGGGTTGAGCAGCCAGTATAGAGGACCCCTATGGCTAGACCCCTCAGTAACAGGTATATCACTTTGGATACTGTTGGAGGGGGGGAAACTACCTATCAGAGGAAGGTCACAGTGGTTGGGTCTCTGACATTGAGTCTGTCTCTGTGACTCAGAAGGGAAGAGAGGAGAAGAAGAAGAACTCTATGGTGATAGGAGATTCGTTAGTTACAGGAACAGACAGGAGGTTCTGCAGGCAAAAACGAGATTTCCGGATGGTGCGTTGCCTCCCGGGTGCCAGGGTCTGAGATATCTCGGATCGAGTCCTCAGCATTCTTAAGTGGGAGGGTGAACAGCCAGAAGTTGTGGTCCATGTGGGTATCAATGACATAGGTAGAACAAGTGACAAGGTTCAGCATAGGGAGTTCATGGAGTTAGGTGCTAAGTTAAAGGCAGGACCTCCAGGGTTGTTATCTCAGGATTGCTACCTGTGCCAGGTGCTGGTGAAGCTAGAAGTAGGAAGATTATACAGTTTAATACGTGGCTAAGGAGTTGGTGTAGGACGGAGGGCATAAGATTCTGGGATCATTGGGCTGTCTTCCAGGGAAGGTGGTACCTGCACAGAAGGGACTGTTTGCACCTGAACTATAGGAGGACTAATATCCTAGCAGGAAGGTTTGTTAATGCTGCATGGTGGGTTTAAACTGGAGTTGCAGGGGGATAGGAACCAGAGTGCCAGAACTGTTAGTGGAGAGGTTGTGGTGGCAGATGTTGGTAAGACCTCAGACAAAGTTAGGAATCAAATGGCTGAACATGATGCAACAAAATCGGAAAGGGTAAATACAGAATTGAAGGTGTTGTATCTGCATGCGCGCAGTATACAGAATAAGGGAGATGAACTTGCAGCACAGTCACAAATTGGCAGGTATGATGTTCCAGGCATCACTGAATTGTGGCTGAAATGTTATAGCTGGGAGCTTAATGTCCAAAGATACACATTGTATCGAAAGGATAGGCAGGAAGGTGGGGGGGGGGGTGGCATTGCTCTGTTAGTAAAAAATGACATCAAATCATTAGAAAGAGGTGACACAGGGTCAGAAGGTGTTGAGTCATTGTGGATAGAGCTAACGAACTGCAAGGGTAAAAAGATCCTGATGGGAGTTGTGTACGGACCCCCAAACAGTAATAAGGATGTTGCCCACAAATGACAATGGATAATACGTGCCGAAAGGAGAATATTGCAATAGTCATAGGATTTTAATATGCAGGTAGATTGGCAAAATTAGGTTGGTGCTGGATTCCAGAAGAGGGCATTTCTAGAGTGCCTATGAGATGGCTTTCTGAGCAACTCGTGGTTGAGCCCACGAGAGGATCAGCTGTCCTGGATTGGGTGTTGTGCAATGAACCGGATTGATTAGAGAGCTTAAGGTAAAAGAACCCTTGGGAATCAAATGACCCTTCCTGGGGTCTCAAGGCTGGGTGTACCTGCACCCACACCTATTCCCCTCGCCCCGATATTCCTTCTCTGCCACCTGTCCCACACCCCTCCTGTGGCACTCTACACTCGCCATTCCCAACATCCTTTGCTCCCGCCGGATTTACAAACTCGCTCTCTGCTGCACTTTGACAGGAATGGTACTGTGCAATAGTCCTAGGCATGCGAGCTATATATATGCGCCTAAGACTTTTGCACAGTACTGTACATATATGTCACCATACACAACCCAGAGATTTGTTTTCTTGTGGGCATACTTAATAAATCTGAGAAACATAATATAATCAATAAAAGACCACTCACAATAGGAAGGACAAGCAACCGTTGTGCAAAAGACAACAAACTTTCAAATATAAATAAATAAACAATAACTATCAAGAACATGAGATGAGGAGTCTTTGAAAATGAGTCCATAGGTTGTGGGAATAATTCAGTGATGGGGTGAGTGAAGTTGTCCCCACTGGTTCAAGAGGCTGATGGTTGAGAGGTAATAACTGTTCCTGAACCTAGTGTTGTTAGTCCTGAGGCTGCTGTACCTTCTTCCTGATGGCACCAACAGGAAGAGAGCATGGCCTGGGTAGTGGGGGTCCTTGCTGATGGATGTAGCTTTTCTGCGACAGCAGCTCGTGTCAATATGCTCAATGCTGTTTTACTGGTGTGGAGATTTGGTTATTTTTCTTTGAAACATTCGTGTTAACCAAAGAGTAATTCTTTAATTATCTATGTGGATGATGGTACACAATGGCATAATATAATTGTCATCTTTATGTTGCAAAGTCCCATATTTGTCTGCAAATTTTGCCAATCAATATTTGGCCCTTTTACTTTCTGTCCCCCTACATAATGATGGTTCTTTAATGTTACTCTTCCCCTGTATTTAGGATGAGAATAGCATTTTAGGTTGACATAATGTGATTACAAAGATGTAGGTTATGTACTAATTGCCAAATTGCTATTTGTGAGAGCTTGTTGTGACCAAACTCATTTCTTCCTTTCTTGAATTGCATTAGTGATTGACCACAAGTGGATTGAGATATGTAAGCCTTTAGCTTATTAATCTCTTTCATTATTTAATCTATAACCATGAATTTTAGGGACATTATCTTATA
Source organism: Mobula birostris (assembly GCF_030028105.1). Classification (NCBI taxonomy): domain Eukaryota; kingdom Metazoa; phylum Chordata; class Chondrichthyes; order Myliobatiformes; family Myliobatidae; genus Mobula; species Mobula birostris. Next base: position 159,205,887 of record NC_092373.1, read on the forward strand.
ATAAAAAAGTTATACACTCTGTTGCCATTTTATTAAGTACATCTGTGCACCTGCTTGTTAATACAAATATCTAATCAATCAATCATGTGGTAGCAACTCAATGAATAAAGACATACAGACATGGTCAAGAGGTTCAATTGTTACTCAGACCAAACACTAGAAGGGGGAAGAAATGTAATCTACTGAAGTGACTTCAACTGTGGAATGGTTGTTGGCGCCAGATGTGGTGGCTTGAGTATCTCAAAAACTGCTGATCTGGGATTTTCATGCACAATAGTCTCTAGAGTTTACAGAGAATGGTGTGAAAAACAAAAAAAAATTCCATGAGTGGCAGTTCTGTGGGAGAAAATGCCTCAGTAATGAAAGAGTCCAGAGGAGAATGGCCAAGCTCGATCAAGATGACAGGCGTGTGACAATATCTTAAATAACCACACATTACAACAGTGATACGCAGAAAATCATCTCTGAATGCACAACATATTGAACCTTGATGTGCATGGGCTACAGCAGCAGAAGAGCATGAACATATGGAAATAAACTCACTTGATGAGATACCTCCTGTACCCAATCAATTGACCAGTGAGTGTATCTTTGATGTATAATTTGCAAGGTGCACTTGACGCACAAGGGAGAAAAGTACCAGAGTGTACGTGGAAGAATTAGGTAAAGGATGAAAGGAGCTCATGTGAACTCTTATCTGTTGGCCAAAAGGCTCATTTCTGTGTTCTAAATTGCACAATACTTCATAGCAATTAGCTGCAGTGCCACTGAATTTCACGAGAGAGATGGTAGATTTTGTGGTGCATATGTGAATAATATCTCTTCTGAAATTTAGTACATCCCTAAGTTATTTTGTTGAGATGTTAGGATTGATCATCAACCAAACTTACCGTCAATTTACTTCAGCAACTTTTCACTGGTTCTGTTATTTTTTTCCAACTCTTCAGCTATTCATCTTTTGTGTGCAACCAAAATGTATATTCTTTATGTACAGGAACCGGAAGAACTGAATTTCCACTGACTGGAATTTTCCTTGGAGCCACTCCTGTTACATCTTCATAGCCTTACCTGGTTTTAACAAAATTTCATTGCACTGTATGGAGCTACAGTTTTAGTGTAAAACACTTCCCCAGAAATTTCCAAAAATCTCTCATGATTAACAAATAGCACTTTCGTTTTCACAATGTTTTGTTCAAAACTTAGGTCCCACATTAAGATGTTGGAAGTCTTGAGCAACGTGCACAAGATGCTGGAGGAACTCAGTAGATCAGGTAGCACCGATGGAGAGAAATGAACAGTGAATGTTTTGGGCCAAGACCCTTCATCAGGACTGGAAAGGAAAGGGAAAGAAGCCAGAATAGGAAGCTGGGTGGATGGGGAGGAATACAAGCTGGTCGGTGATAGGTAAGTCTGGGGTGGAGTGGGGTGGTATTGGATGAAAGGGAATGAAGTGAGTGAGGGAATTTATAATTCGTTCTGCCAGGTTGGAGACTACTAAGAAACCACATAATGGCAACAGAAGAGGCCATGCACAGACATGTGGAAATGGGAGGTGGAATTGAAATGGGTGGCCTCTGGGAGATCCCAACTGTTACAGTAGATGACATGAGGGTGCTCAACAAAGTGGTCACCAAATCTGCATTGGGTTTTTGCACCATTATTTATTGCACCAGATGCAATACACAATGCCAACAGACTCGCAGGTGAAGCACCGCCTAACCTGGAATGACTGAGTAGTGCCCTGGATGGTGGTGAGGCAGGAGGTGTAGGGGTAAGTACAGCATTTGTCATGCCATCAGTGATAGGTGCCAGGAGGGAGACTGGTGTGAATGGATGAGTGGACGAGGGAGTCATGAAGAATGTGATTCCTGAGTAAAGCACAGTTGTTTAGGGGGAAAGATGTCTCTGGTGGTGGTGTGAGATGGTGAAAGCTATGGAGAATGATGCATTGGATGATGTGTAGGGTCCTCCACTTGACTTATCCGTTTTACTGTTCTCTTCTTTTCCAGACCTGAATAAGAGTCTCAACCCAAAACATCATAGAACATAGAATAGTACAGCACTGTACAGGCCCTTCAGCCCACATTGTTCTGCCAACCCTCAAACCTTGCCTCCCATATAACCCCCTCATCTTAAATTCCTCCATATACCTGTCTAGTGGTCTCTGAAATTTCACTAGTGCATCTGCCTCCACTACTGACTCAGGCAGTGCATTCCATGCACCAACCACTCTCTGAGTGAAAAACCTTCCTCTAATATCCCCCTTGAACTTCCCACCCATTACCTTAAAGCCATGTCCTCTTGTATTGAGCAATGGTGAAGAGGCGCTGGCTATCCACTCTATCTATTCGTCTTAATATCTTGTATACCTCTATCATGTCTCCTCTCATCCTCCTTCTCTCCAAAGAGTAAAGCCCTAACTCCCTTAATTTCTGATCATAATCCATGCTCTCTAAACCAGGCAGCATCCTGGTAAATCTCCTCTGTACCCTTTCTAATACTTTCACATCCTTCCTATAGTGAGGCGACCAGAACTGGACACAGTACTCCAAGTGTGGCCTAACCAGAGTTTTATAGAGCTGCATCATTACATCACGACTCTTAAACTCTATCCCTCGACTTATGAAAGCTAACACTCCATAAGCTTTCTTAACTACCCTGTCTACCTGTGAGGCAACTTTCAGGGATCTGTGGACATGTACCCCCGAGATCCCTCTGCTCCTCCACACTACCAAGTATCCTGCCATTTACTTTGTTTTCTGCTTTCGGGTTTGTCCTTCCAAAGTGCACCACCTCACACTTCTCTAGGTTGAACTCCATCTGCCACTTCTCAGCCCACTTCTGCATCCTATCAATGTCTCTCTGCAAGCTTCAACAATCCTCTCCACTATCTACAACACCACCAACATTTGTGTCGTCTGCAAACTTGCCAACCCACCCTTCTACCCCCACATCCAGGTCATTAATAAAAATCACGAAAAGTAGAGGTCCCAGAACAGATCTTTGTGGGACACCACTAGTCACAACCCTCCAATCCGAATGTACTCCCTCCACCACCACCCTCTGCCTTTTGCAGGCAAGCCAATTCTGAATCCACCTGGCCAAACTTCCCTGGATCCCATGTCTTCTGACTTTCTGAATAAGCCTACCATGTGGAACCTTGTCAAATGCCTTACTAAAATCCATATAGATCACATCCACTGCACTACCCTCATCTATATGCCTGGTCACCTCCTCAAAGAACTCTATCAGGCTTGTTAGACACGATCTGCCCTTCACAAAGCCATGCTGACTGTCTCTGATCAGACCATGATTCTCTAAATGCCCATAGATCTTATCTCTAAGCATCTTTTCCAACAGCTTTCCCACCACAGACATAAGGCTCACTGGTCTATAATTACCCGGACTATCCTTACTACCTTTTCTGAACAAGGGGACAACATTCGCCTCTCTCCAATCCTCCGGTACCATTCCCGTAGACAACGAGGACATAAAGATCCTAGTCAAAGGTTCAGCAATCTATTCCCTCGCCTCGTGGAGCAGCCTGGGGTATATTCCGTCAGGCCCCGGGTACTTATCTGTCCTAAGGTATTTTAATAACGCCAACACCTCCTCTGCCTTAATATCAACATGCTCCAGAACATCAACCTCACTCATATTGTCCTCATCGTTATCAAGTTTGGTGAATACCGCAGAGAAGTATTCATTGAGGACCTCGCTCACTTCCACAGCCTCCAGGTACATCTTCCCACCTTTATCTCTAATCAGTCCTACCTTCACTCTGTTCATTTCCCATGAATGTTCATTTTGACTGTCCATAGATGCTCCCCGGCCAGCTGAGTTCCTCCAGCATTTTGTGTGTGTTGCTTGTGCAAAAATTACTCTAGTTTCTCAAACAGCTATTTCTGTAAATATATTTTCAAGCTAGTAGTTAGGGAACAAAGTTTATTGCAACTCAAAAAAGACAATTGGATACTCATTTAAAGCAGAGGAGTGGTGGAATGGCATGAGCTTGAACTTTGAGGAGTGCAGTGAGCATGATGATGCTGAAAACCTCTACAGCACCATATATTGGCCAATGTGTGATTTTATGTGATATTATTTACGTTTGAAGAAGCAAACAGACCCAATGAACTGCTGGGTATTTCAACACTGAGCAACTACAAGATCATTTTATTTTCCACCCATGTCTGTTGCTGTGTTTTTGAAGTGTGATTAATTAGATGTTTTTGCTACTAGGAGAAGCCTGAGCATATCACGTTCTGACCCAAGTGCATGACAGGTCAAAGCAAGACCTTTGACTCGCTGGATTGTGAGACACTGTCGTTTCATGCACTCATTTACGAACACAGCTCAATAATGTTGAATCTATGATCTGTGGAGATCTCTGAGCTTTATTTCATTTTATTTATTTTCCTGTTTAATTGTAATAACAAGTATAGTTAGCTTTTCATTATATGCAATAGTTGCATAAATAATAATTCTTGTTTGCTAATTTACAATGAAAATACATTATACAAAATTCAGAAAAACATTGATATCTGTAATCATTTGGTTTCTTTTAATATGCAAAATATTTATTCAAGGTCTTGCTTTTATGAGTAAGAGAGAGTGAGAGAATATAGATCACGTGCAGGCAGATGAGATTAGTCAAAATTGGCATGGTTGAAACAGCCAAAGTGCCGGTTACTTGCTATATTGTTCTATTACACAGCATGTAATTACCAGATGAGCAATAGGATGCTTTTTTCTTTGGACTAGAAGTGATGTTAAGTTAATGTGTTGTACAGTATATGGTATTTTCACAAGAATTTCAGTCTTATTGACAAGGCCACTGTTTATGGTAATGTTTCATTGAGCTGTCAGATGATTCATGGCATCATGTGTCTTGTCATGTAGCCCTTTCATAATGGGGAATGTCGCAAAAGAAACTGGAAAACAAAAGAGACTTTCCTCGATGAATGGTTTAGTTTGTGAAGCCTACTGCCACTTGTAATTGTTTGAGGTGAATGCCTTTGATACAGTGAAGGGGACCTGGTTGTTGATGAAGGATGTGTTGATGAAATAGAATGAAGTAAGATAGGTGAAGAGGTATGGAGCATAATCTTTGGCATAAATCTGTTGGAAAGAATGGACTGATTCAGCATTAAAAATTCCATAGGAGGTTAAGGGTCAACCGCAATGGATAAAAATAGTACAATGTTTTGTACAAATAAATAGGAGAATTGCATAACAGTGCTTCCTACTTGCTGAACAAATGTCTTTGATACATTATTTAGATTTTTTGACAAACTGTGACTTATCTGCTTTTTATTCCAGTGGTCTTCTCGGTCTTTCTACAGATGAAATGGAAATAGTTATCTTGGTTAATCATAGTATGAACCATGTTATTATGATAATTAAGAATAATTCTACACATAACGCAGGCAGCATGCAGAGAAACCGTGAGTGACTGTCTTGGATGTTTCTTTTGTGATCACAGGACCCTGTTGGATATTGATTGCCACAAGCCTGTTTCCCTTGTTTGGTGGTGAGACAGGAGGGGACACAACAGGGCTGCCTCTGTTGTAGCGAGGACTAGTCCTCAGGCCACGGACATGCCCATCGCTGCAGTCCAGGTGAGGAGGAAACAGTACAGAGTGGCGTTCATGCTCAGTTAGGGGTAGCCTCTCCTGTTCGTGCTGCCCTCCACTGTTGAATTGATGGAATTACAGGCTGGACTGCCAGGAACTCTCAATTTGAGGGACTTGTCACTCAGGGTCTTGGACTAAAAATATGTTTTCTTGCATGACTGTGTTCTTTCCTTCCCCCTCTCTCACTATTTTGAATGTGTGTGTATGTTTTATTTGGCTGTATCCACGTATGGTTTGATTGATAATTAAATTTGATTTGATTTGATTTGGTATTACATGAAGGGTTGAAACCACTATATTGTTATGGGTTTTACCTTTGTCTATTGCTTGAACAAAGAACACAATATTTAATCCTATGTGTGAAAACTTTATATTTAAATAAAATAAAGTTTAAAATATCCCTCACTAAAAAGGACACAGAGATCAAAGTTGGGGTTATCGAAATTATTGCTGGCAGATTTTCAGATGGTGATGAGAAGGTGTACAGGAGTGAGATAAATCAGCTGGTTGAATAGTTTTGCAGCAAAAATCTTTCACTCAATGCCAGTAAGACCAAAGAATTGATTGTGGATTTCAGAAAGGGTAAGACTGCAAAACACATCAGTCCTCATCAAGGGATTAGAAGTGGAAAGGATGAGCAATTTCAAGTTCCTGGGTGTCAATATCTCTGGGGACCTAGCCTGGGCCCAACATATCGATGCAGTTACAAAGAAGGCATGACAGCAGCTATATCTCATTAGGAGCTTAAGGAGATTTCATCTCTCAAATTTCTGCAGATGTACTGTGGAGAGCATTCAAACTGGCTCATCACCATCTGGTATGGAGGAGATTGAAATAAGCTGCAGAAAGTTGTAAAGTTAGTCAGTTCCATCCTGGGCACTAGCCCTCCCAGGACATCTTCAAGAAGTAATATCTCAGACAGGCAGCATCCATCATTAAGGACCCCCATCACCCAGGGCATGCCCTCTCCTCATTGTTACTATCAGGGAGGAAGTACAAGAGCATGAAGGCACACACTCAATGATTCAAGAATAGCTTCTTCCCCAGAGCCTTCATATTTCTGAATGGACATTGAACCCGTGAACACTACGTCAGTAATTTTTTTTCTCTTTTTGCGCTACTTATTTAATTTAACTTGATTAATATACATATATAAATACTGTAATTTACAGTTTTCATTATTATGTATTTAAATGTACTGTGACTGCATAACAACAAATTTCGCGACATGTGCCAGTGATCTTAAACAGGATTCTGATTCTGATTCTGAATTACAGATGAGGCTATTTGCAATATTAGCATGTGAACATTCCTCTTTCTACTTTTTACTATTGAATTTTTTTTTAACTATCAAAGTACTAAATGATTGTCATGTAGGAAGGTTAAGTAATTATATGTCAATATCTGAAATTATATGTTAATATTTGAACAATAACTTCTAAGCTCAAATACTATTCATGTGCTCCTGTGTATGTTACGACTATGTCCCTCATGAATTTGAAGTTGTCATTCCCAAGCAATGTTTGCATTTCAAAAACTCAAGCTGGAAAGAAAAGCACAGCTGAGCAATATGAATGTAACTCGGAGGGGCAAGGTTGGCTGTTTGAAGTGGGAGGTCTAAAACTAGCCTATGGGGATGCACACCAGGACATCTCATTAACCATATCATCAAAGCCTATCATGGCAAATCATAACATTATCACTGACATTACCACACAGATACAAGGTTCCTTACACAGTCTATAAACATGCCTGTACTAACCAACCCATTGCAGCTTGACACCCATGCAAGGGCCCGTTGCCCTTTGCCAGAAGGCATGAATGGTTCTAGTCATTCATCAAAGTTTCTTGGAGTGCATTTCACACAGCATTAGATTTAATTAAAGCGGCATTGACTGCATTATAATCCTCTGGAGATCCTCAGGAGAAATCACTCAGAACACTTTCAGCTGGATATCTATTCTTTTCTAGTGAATCGATTGTACAAGTCCTACCTGGCACTTTATTAACTCTTACCAACCCAAAATTAATAAGAAAAGTATTGGTAACAAGGAGAAAGAAATTAGACTCAAAAGGTCTGACCTAGCTCAAACCCAATTAATGCTGTTTTATTTACTACATCCCAAACTCTTTTCAGTCTAAAAACAGCTGCTTATACTTTAAAGCACCTTGGGATGCATTGCCACATAAATGATGCTGCACAGTTATAATACCAACTTCTTCTGAAAGTGTAATCACCTACAGCAAAGTCCTGCAAAGCTTTCCCCCTTACTTCATTTTTGATAATTAGTTACCCTAGATTTAGCAGCAAATTGTTGAGCCATGGTTGTAGTCAATTGCCTGTTTGTCTTCCCGCCCTGGGGTTATGGCTTTAAATGATGTCATCCAAGGGCAAACAGCTAAGTTAATCGGGTTTGATGTTAGGTCCTCAGCTTGGAGGGATAAGGGTACAAAGTGCGCTGTGCAGTAATCAGACACTTCATTTAATCAGGAGGGAGAGAAGTGACAGTTGGCACCTTCTGTTGCAGAGAAATCCACATCACAACGTGTCCTTTCATCCTGGATGCATGAAGATTCAGAAGCAGTAAGAGTAAAAGTAAAGAAATGAATCATTATTACTAATGAACGGGTTAAAGTGACCCTACACCTTTCAGTCTTTTTAGCACTGCTGAGATGTCATGAACATTTTACAGTGACCTTGCACCTTTTGAGTTGATGGTGTATCAACTAACCTATTCAATGATAGCCACTCCCAAGGGAACATGACACGATGCAATGCCACACAGTGCCTTTTCTCTCTGGAGGCCAGGGTTCAAACATAATCCTGCTAACTGAGATGAGGTTTCCTCCTTGCCGAGGTCTGTAATGGCTGATACCTGCTCCCACGGGGCCCAGGTATGGCACAGTTCATCGACCATTTCAGTATGAATTCCTACTTTAAACCTTAGGCTAAACTCCATCTGCAAAGTTGTGTGTGTTGTTTCTGTAAGGAGAGAGATAAATAGTTACTTCATCACCATTCTGTATTCATGTGCAAGATATAATTTACTGGTAGAAAGAGCATGTAATAATAGCCATAATTAAAAAAACAAAGATCTATGATAATTTGAAAGGAAGTATAATTCAGAATGGCTTTAGGATTCAAATATTACCAAATGATATTATTGTTTTTTTTATATAAGACTATAAGGTATAGGAGCAGAATTAGGCCACTCAGACCATCGAGTTTGCCCCACCATTTCATTATGGCTGATCCATTTTCTCTCTCAGTCCCAATCTCCTGGCTTCTCCCTGTATCTCTTCAGGCCCAGACTAATCAAGAATCTATCAGCCTATGTCTTAATTATACCCAATGACTCGACCTCCACAGCCGCCTGTGGCAATGAATTCCACAGGTTCACCACTCTCTGGCTTTGGACTCAAATCTGTTTTTAGAATAAAATTAATACGATCACAGGAATATTCATCCACATTACATCAATGGACAACAAAGCACTGAACTGAAGTACAAATATAGGTTGCAATGCATAATGCTTTGGGCATACTGAAATATTTGAGAACATTGGAGGGTGAAATTAAAGCCATTGAGCTAAATGAGCCTGTCAATCATATTTCTTATATTGGAATATTAAATTACAAGTCTATGTACAATAATTTGGAACCCGATTCACAAAAGCTCTTTTGACCATTCAAAAAGAATGTGCAATTATTAAGGCCCAGCCAAAAATATCTTTGTGACGTAGTCATCGTTGCCAGAAGCCAAGGAGAGTAAGCAGAGCATTGTTGAGATTAACTATAGAATTTGCTTTAGTGTTGTTTTGTGACAGATAAATATTTGCCGATGATGTCTTCATATAATAATCAATAAATTAAAGAACATTCAGTCCATTATATCTATGATGATCTTTACAAGGTCATCAAATTAATTGCACTCCTCTGCTTTCTCCCAATAATACTCCAAAATTTTCCTTTCCTACTATATATACAATCCTTTGCGAAATGCTCTCTTAACTCTGATTTTCCAAATTTTCAAGGCATGCACCACATTAAAATGTCTCTTCTCCCTTCTGCTGTTTCTCACTAATTTCTTAAATTTGACTCCAGTAGTTACAGAGCCTCCTGTTAAAAATTTCTTCCCATTGACTCTCAGAAATTTTGTGTTCTTCAATTAAATTTCACCTTCTTTGAATATATATCACGGAGCACAATCCCACTCTATTCAATCTCTCCTCATAAATAAAATTTCTCATCTTAGTATAAGTAAATCTCTGTTGAAGTTCATACCCTTATGACAGTTTGGACCCTTGTAAATTGAATTCCAGCTTCTCTACCCACTGATTCAGAAGCATTTAGTGAAACTACTTTCCTTTTGAATTTTATGTTTCTAGGCCCAAAGCCAAGCATTCCATATGTTTTCTTAACATTCATTTCAACTTGTCTTGCCAGTTTAAAGATCCGCCCAGGATTCCTGCACTCCCTTTAAAATTGATTCAGAATCAGAATCAGAATCAGAATCAGGTTTAATATCACTAGCATATGTTGTGAAATTTGTTAACCTAGTGGCAGCTGTACAATGCAATGCATGATAATATAGAAAAAATACATAAATGAATAAATTTCAGCAAGTATATATATAAATATATATAGTATATGTATATTAAGTAGTTAAATTAAAAATAGTGCAAAACCAGAAATAATAAAAGTGAGTCCTGACGAAGGGTCTCGGCCTGAAACGTCGACTGTACCTCTTCCTAGAGATGCTGCCTGGCCTGCTGCGTTCACCAGCAACTTTGATGTGTGTTGCTTGAATTTCCAGCATCTGCAGAATTCCTGTTGTTTGTGATAATAAAAGTGAGGTAGTGTTCATGGGTTCAATGTCCATTTAGGAATTGGATGGCAGAGGGGAAGAAGCTGTTCCTGAATCTATGACTGTGCCTTCAGGCTTCTGTAGCTCTTTCCTGATGGTAACAATGAGAAGAGGGCACATCCTGGGTGATGCGGGTCCTTAATGATGGGCGCCACCTTTCTGAGACACTACTCCTTGAAGATATCTTGGTTATTACTCCAAGAAGGAAATGACCAGTTTTACAGCTTTCTGTAGCTTCTTTCGATCCTGTGCAGTACCTCCCCATACAGCTCCTTCGGCAGCAAAATCTAGGCTCGGTGTGATTCGCCGCTGGTGGGGCCCGGATCCTAGTGTGAGGTTTGGACAATTTAAATGCTGGCCCAGACAGTCTGGGGATTCTCGCTCTGTGACACTAGGGCTGTAAGACTGCCCCTGGCTGCCGTGCTTCGTGTCTGTGAACTTTGCTGCGATTTGCCCGGCTAATGTAGCAATGAGAGGTTGAAAATGTCCTTGAATGCACCTGCCTGTTGGTTGGCACAAGTTTTCAGAGCCTTACCAGGTACTCCATTGGGGCCTGCTCCCTTCTGAGGGTTCACTCTCCTGAAAGACAGCCTGACATCAACCTCTGAGACAGAAATCACAGGGTCACTGGGTGCAACAGGGATCTTCACAGCTGTAGGTGTCTTCCTTCTTTCAAAATGAGCATAAAAGGCATTGAGTTCATCTCATAGTGAAGCAGCACTGCCATTCATGCTATTGAGTTTCACTTTGTAGGAAGTAATGTCCTGCAAACCCTGCCAGAGCTGACAAGCATCTGATGTCGCCTCCGACCTCACTCAGAATTTCTTCTGACTCAGATCTGTGCCATACTCATCCAGATTCAAAGGTGAATCACTGAATATAGTCGAGACCACCGATTCAAAGCAGCCCTATAGGCGCTCCTGTGCTTCCCTTGTCCAAACCTTCTCGGTCCTCACTATTGGTGCTGCAGTCTTCAGTCTCTGCCCGTACTCAGGGAGTAGAAGTACAGCCAGGTGATCAGACTTTCTGAAGTGTGGGCATGGAATAGCAGAGTAAACACTCTTGATCTTAGTGTAACAGTGGTCCAGTGTGAGATTTCCTCTGGTTCTATAAGTGATTTGTTGATGATTTGTTCTTCCAATTGCTTATCCCAATATGTATCTATTTAAACAATTTCCCATAGTTTCTTACTAACTCACCATTTACCACATCTCTGTGGCACTGTCATCAGCCATTCAGTCCTAATTTGGAATTTCCTCCCTCAACTCTCCCCACCTTTCACCTCTTTTGACACTCCTGAAAATCCATTCTTTACCAAAGCAAGTTCATAATAATTAGCATTGGCCCACACTGACTGAAATATATGGAGAAAATCAGATGGCTTTCTTAGCTGCACTGATTGCCCACATCTCTCCAGTTTGAAATGCTGCCCCCTTCCTTCTGCACCTTAATTAAAGCAACATCAGTCCTTCTGATGTACATTTGATCCAATGGCATTCAATCTGATAAACAAGTCTATTAGATGATACTTATCTAAATGCCTTTTGGAAGTTTATCATCAAGGATCCACCTTCATCAACTACTTCCACTACTCCATCAAAGATCTTTGCAATTCTAGTCTTTATTGTAACAAAGCTTAATGAATAGCTAACAGAAGAAAGTTCCCTATGGAAGTGGTGTAGGGATTGAACTATGCCAAATGTGGTGAGGCATGAACATTTGAAGTTGGATAACAACCAGCATTTTGCAGGGATGAAAGGTAGATATTCTCAATTTGCTTTGGTAGTGAAAAATTTTAAGGTGTTGCAAAAGACAGGAAGAGGCTGGAGGCTTGAAATAGAGAATTCCAGACAATAGGACCTGGGTGGTTAATGACAGTCATTAATGCTGAAGCCAATGAATGAACAATGTTGCATGTGATAAACAAGAAGAAGATAGAGGGTGTCCTGAATGGAGAAGGTTTAAGAGATAGGAAGAGATGAGGAAATGGGATGATTTGATGTGAGGATAAGAATTTTTAAATGAATGTAATTCTAGTTTAATAAAGATTGGAGGTACGTCCAGCAATAATGAGAACTGAATTCCTGGACATTTCTGAGGATCTCTGTTCCTTTGTGTGATCTTTAAGTACTTATTGCACACATCCAGTCCAGGACAGCAAGTAGTGAATTTCTGATATCAATATTTACACATTGCTAAACCCAAGAAACTTCAATTAATCGTAGAAAATAAATACTCATATTTTATATTTTAGCCATATTTTATTCCGTCTAAAGTGTAGTTTCTGTACAGTATTTTGTGGATAATAACATGTTATGTAATGTCGAAACTAAAGCTGTTGAATCAGATTTTATTTCAAGTTATGTAAGCAACGGATGTCCAATAGGACAAATGCATGAAATGGATAAAATGTTCTGGAAGGAAAAGCAAATGAGTTGTTTATTGCTGATCCCTAATTACCCTCAAAATGACTGTTTCAGAAATTTTGAAATCTGAGTCATCTTGTCACAAGTAGGCTTCAAAGTGTAAGAACATAGATTCCTTTCCTTGAAAGACATTGCTCTCAGAAGTCTTTAATTACTTCTTTGTTTAATTAATAGAATTTAAATGTTTCAGCCTCTGTGGTGAGATTTGAAGTGCTGTATGATTCTCAGATAAGGCCCATGAACTACAAGCCTAGCAGTTTAACTACAGGGCTGCCAAACTCTTCTGTAACATGATTATAGTCAAATTCAAGGTCAAAGTCAACATGTATTGTCTGCAACCCAATGGCATGATTGCTGAGGCTTCCAATTTTAGATAACCCACCCCTACTTTTGATTTTCCCCTGGCCCTCCATTTCCTCCTCTTTTCTGATCCTCTTCCTGTCCTCCCATTTTTGTCTATTTTCCCACATAGCTCCCAGCCCCTTCATCTATCGTTATCGCACTCCCCAACCCCCCCACCCCCGGGTCCCATCCACTCACTTTACATACAGGTCCTGTTCAACAACACACCCCACACCCTATCCAGTTCCAAGCGTCATTCACCTCTCCCTCATTGGTTCCCAGTCTCACTTACTTTACTTATCAGGATCTAGTACTAGTGTCACGGTCCCGACTGTTGATTCCTCAAATTCTCCTAATTCCCTTTTCCCCATGTTCTCCCAGGCTCCTTGATTGCGGCATACCTGATTGGCATCTAAACCTGCAGCATAAATACCCCAGCTTTGCATCCACTCATCGCCAGATCGTTGTTTCAGCCAGTGTGGTAATTCACGTTCCCGGCTGCTTAGGATTGTGTACTCTAAGTTTTGTTTCAGCACTGTGGTTTGCCTATGTAACTCTGTCTCTCCGTATCAAGAGAAGCTTTGCCTGCTGCCTGCCTTTCCGTCAACCTCCTGTTTGCCGTTCAGCTCTAGCCATGCTCCATGGCACGATAAGTATTGCCTGCTGCCTGCCTTTCTGTCATCCTCCTGTTTGCTGTTCAGCTCTAGCCACACTCATGCCCTCAACTGCATCCCAATTCTATCTCCGTGCCAGTGTCTTGCATTTGGGCTCACCCATTCCTCGCAACAACTAGTAGAGCTTTGTGTTCCTGCTGATCTTCCCCACCTCACTCCATCTCTTTCCCCCTTTTCCTTCTCTCTATTTGCCTCCTTCCATCATTTGCCTTCCAACTCCACCCTTGCTCACCTCCCCTCCTACCACTGTGTCCATCATTTTATACCCCTCATCAGTCCACCAATCACCTTGAAATCCTTTTTCTTTGCTCCATTTCTCCCCTTTATACCTTCTCACCTTTCCACCCTCAATTCTGATGCAAGGTTTTAAGCCAAAGTATTGATGATTCCTTCCCCCTGAAGATGTACCTTGACACATTGACTTCTTCCAGCAGATTGATTGTTGAGTTTATTATCATATGCATAAGTACATGTATGCAAAGATGCAATGAAAAACTTACTTACTGTAGGATCATAGCATCAGATATATAACATTCACAAAGTAAAACTGTTTTAAAATTCTTAGAAGAAAGAACACAAATAAATGTTTAAAATTGTAGTCAATTTGTGTGCAGGTGATCAAAGCTGTCACTGTGTTGCTATACTGTAGTGATTTGGGTTGTGCAGGTGGGTTCATCAACAAAGGGAAGTAGCTGTTCTTGAATCTAGTGGGGTGGGACTTTAGGCTTCTGTACCTTCTGCAGAATGATAGCTGTGTGAAGATGGCATTGCCCAGATGGTGGAGATCTTTGATGATAGATTCTGCTCTCTTCTGGCACCATCTAATGTAGATGCTACCAATGACAGGGAGGAATGCACTAGGCAGAGTACACTACTCACTGCAGATTTTTCCATTCCTTGGCATTCAAATTGCCACATCAGACCATGATGCAACCAGTCAGGAAACTTTCAGCGCTACTGCTACAGAAGTCTGTTAGAGTGTTTGGTTACAAGTTGAACTTCCTTAACCTTCTAAGAAAGTAAAGACTTTGGTGCGCTTTTATGTGCTGAGACTAGGACAGGTCATCGTTATGTTAATGTACAGGAATTTACAGCTGTTAATTCTCCCTGCTGCTGATGCCCCAATGTAGACTAGTTCATGTTCACCATCCTCCCCTTCATGAAGTTAACAATTAACTCTTTAATTTTATTGACACTGAGTGAGAGAGTTTTGTTGCAGCACCATCCAGCCAGGTGGCATACCTCAATCCAGTACACTAACTTAGAATTAGCTGATTAAGATGGTTGTTACTGAAGAGAACATAGCAGATCATAGCATTAGAACTTTAGTTGTGCTGAAGTTGTCGAAGACAACCATGGGTTGTATGCTCGTTTGCACCATTTTGGAGTGGAGGGAACTGTGGGCATCTTAAAAGCTTACGTGGAATCAGCCTCAGAATTATGTATATGAATTATGCATGCTGATGTGCATATGCTTCATTCAGATCTTTCCAAGGGGCTTTAAAAGTTTCTCTGAAAGATGGGACCTAAAAAGTAGGTTACTGTCAGATAGAGTCAGAGAAAGCAGGCCTTCTTCTGTACAGTCCTCATTAAAAACATCAGTCCTTGCTGATGATAGTTAAGCCCCTCGGAATTACATTCATAGGATTTCTTGACTGATTTTGCCTACTGCTTCACATTCCGTTACACCCTTCTATCTGGTGAGCTATCTCTGGGGATATTGCAGATGTCTGCAGATGTCAATATCATACTAATGACTCCAAAGGACCAATTTCTTCTGAATCTGCATCTGTCCTCATAGGGATCCTTGACTCTGATTTGAATCCGTTTCTAGACCCACAAACTTGTGTAGCTATAAATCTGTCAATTCAGTGAACTTCCACCTTAGAAGGAAAACAATTTAACCTGCCCTCAAGAACTGTCAAAAATCACCTGTGTTTAAAACACAGGTGTCACAATAATTGTTGATAATTGGGACTTAATAACGTAATAAGCATAAATATTTAAAAATCCTCTATTTGCAATAAACAAGTCATACCATGCCCAATGTAACAGCAAAGAGAAAGGTCATATAAGATTGCACATTTACCTTCACAGAAGATAAAGAAGAAAAGATGACATTTGATGACCTGTAGTCTAAGTCATCAAAAAGGATAGATAGGTATTTGTCTCAACAGATTTTGAGATTTATTCAATACCAGAGTTTTATAGACACTCTGATCTTAAGATAAATTTACTGCGAAGAAAGAAATACCCCTTCTCCTCAAGCAGTCTTTAGCCAAGCCTCACCACAGTTCTCCCACCCCTTTCCTCTTAAAGGTACAGTTCTGAATTCTGTCTAATTTTGTTTGTAGTGATGAGGAGTCGCTTGACTGAAGATGCTATACAAATGCAAGTAGTTGTTAGGTTTTGGACACATTTCTGCATCACTTCAGACTGTTCTTGGTGGCATAGGTGTTGGGTAATTGTACTAAATCCCCACGTCCACAGTACTATAAGAAGATATTTATCACAGTCTTGGCAGGGTTCTATTAACCTGTCCGAGCTCAATGAGCTACTATCAATAGCAATGACATGTTTGGTTAGGAAAGCTATGTTTGAAAGCATCAGTTGATCATACTGTATATATAGAATAATTGATATTGAAGAGCAAGTTACCAAACTGTAATAGACCTTAACTCACAGTAATGTAACCATGATAACCATGAAATAAATCTAAGATAGTGAACAGTAAAGATGTCAGGAAAGTCAGGCAGGTAATGGGGCAAATTTGTAGCCATTGGGATGAGTTGCAGTGCAATAAAGTTGCAGTGAAATCAAAGCGAAAAGTACGAAATACTAGTCTTAAGGTGTTGTACTTAAATGCACTCAGCATAAGGAATAAAGTGGATGATCTTGTCGTACAGCTACAGATTGGCAGGTATGATATTATGGCCATCACTGAGACGTGGCTAAAGGATGCATGTCTCTGGGAGCTGAACGTCCAAGGATACATGGTGTATCGGAAGGATAGGAAGGTAGGCAGAGGGGGAGGCGTGGTTTTATTGGTAAGAAATGATATTAAATCATTAGAAAGAGGTGATATAGGATCGGAAGGTGCAGAATCTTTATGGGTTGAGCTAAGAAATAGCAGGGGTAAAAGGACCCTGATGGCAGTTATATACAGGCCTCCAAACAGCTGCAGTGATGTGGACTGCAAATTACAACAGGAAATAGAAAAGGCTTGTCAGAAGGGCAGTATTATGATAATTGTGGGGGATTTTAACATGCGAGTGGATTGGGAAAATCAGGTCGGCACTGGATCTCAAGAGAGTGAATTTGTAGAATGTCTGCGAAATGGCTTTTTAGAACAGCTTGTTGTTGAGCCCACTAGGGGATCGGCTGTACTGGATTGGGTATTGTGTAATGAACCGGAGGTGATTAGAGAGATTGAGGTGAAGGAACCCTTAGGAGGCAGTGATCATAACATGATTAAGTTCACTGTGAAATTTGAAAAATAGAAGCCGAAATCTGATGTGTCAGTATTTCAGTGGAGTAAAGGAAATTATAGTTGCATGAGGGAGGAACTGGCCAAAGTTGACTGGAAAGAGACACTGGCGGGAAGGATGGCAGAGCAGCAGTGGCTGGAGTAAGGAAGGTGCAAGTCAGGTATATTCCAAAAAAGAAGAAATTTTCGAATGGAAAAAGGATGCAACCGTGGCTGACAAGAGAAGTCAAAGCCAAAGTTAAAGTAAAGGAGAGGGCATACAAGAAAGCAAAAATTAGTGGGAAGACAGAGGATTGGGAAGTTTTTAAAAGCTTACAAAAGGAAACTAAGAAGGTCATTAAGAGGGAAAAAATTAACTATGAAAGGAAGCTAGCAAATAATATCAAAGAGGATACTAAAAGCTTTTTCAAGTATATAAAGAGTAAAAGACAGGTGAGAGTAGATATAGGACCGATAGAAAATGATGCTGGAGAAATTGTTATGGGAGATAAAGAGATGGCGGAGGAACTGATTTAGTATTTTGCATCAGTCTTCACTGAGGAAGACATCAGCAGTATACCGGACACTCAAGGGTGGCAGGGAACAGAAGTGTGCGCAGTCACAATTATGACAGAGAAAGTACTCGGAAAGCTGAATAGTCTAAAGGTAGGTAAATCTCCGGGACCAGATGGAACGCACCCTCGTGTTCTGAAGGAAGTAGCTGTGGAGATTGCGGAGGTATTAGTGATGATCTTTCAAAAGTCGATAGATTCTGGCATGGTTCCGGAGGACTGGAAGATTGCAAATGTCACTCCGCTATTTAAGAAGGGGGCAAGGAAGCAAAAAGGAAATTATAGACCTGTTAGCTTGACATCGGTGGTTGGGAATTTGTTGAAGTCGATTGTCAAGGATGAGGTTATGGAGTACCTGGAGGCATATGACAATATAGGCAGAACTCAGCATGGTTTTCTTAAAAGAAAATCCTGCCTGACAAACCTATTACGATTTTTTGAGGAAATTACAAGTAGGCTAGACAAGGGAGATGCAGTGGATGTTGTATATTTGGATTTGCAGAAGGCCTTTGACAAGGTGCCACACATGAGTCTGCTTAACAAGATAAGACCCCATGGAATTACGGGAAAGTTACATACGTGGATAGAGCGTTGGCTGATTGGCAGGAAACAGAGAGTGGGAATAAAGGGATCCTATTCTGGTTGGCTACCGGTTACCAGTGGTGTTCCACAGGGGTCTGTGTTGGGGTCGCTTATTTTTACATTGTACATCAACGATTTGGATTATGGAATAGATGGATTTGTGGCTAAGTTTGCTGATGATACGAAGATAGGTGGAGGGGCTGGTAGTGCTGAGGAAACAGAGGGTCTCCAGGGAGACTTGGATAGATTGGTAGAATGGGCAAAGAAGTGGCAAATGAAATACAAGGTTGGAACGTGTATGGTTATGCACTTTGGCAAAAGAAATAAACGGGCAGACTATTATTTAAACAGGGAGAGAATTCAAAGTTCTGAGATGCAACGGGACTTGGGAGTCCTTGTGCAGGATACCCTTAAGGTTAACCACCAGGTTGAGTTGGTGGTGAAGAAGGCGAATGCAATGTTGGCATTCATTTCTAGCGGAATAGAGTATAGGAGCAGGGATGTGATGTTGAGGCTCTATAAGGCACTGGTGAGACCTCACTTGGAGTACTGTGGGCAGTTTTGGTCTCCTTATTTAAGAAAGGACGTGCTGACGTTGGAGTGGGTACAGAGAAGATTCACTAGAATGATTCCAGGAATGAGAGGGTTAACATATGAGGAACGTTTGTCCGCTCTTGGACTGTATTCCTCGGAGTTTAGAAGAATGAGGGGAACATTTCGAATATTGAAAGGCATGAACAGAGTGGATGTGGCAAAGTGTTTCCCATGATGGGGGAGTCTAGTACAAGAGGGTATGATTTAAAGATTGAAGGGCACCCATTCAGAACAGAGATGCGAAGAATTTTTTTTAGCCAGAAGGTGGTGAATCCATGGAATTTGTTGCCATGGGTGGCAGTGGAGGCCAAGTCATAGGGTGTATTTAAGGCAGAGATTGATATGTATCTGAGTAGCCAGGGCATCAAAGGTTATGGTGAGAAGGCGGGGAAGTGGGACTAAATGGGAGAATGGATCAGCTCATAAAATGGTGGAGCAGACACGATGGGCCAAATGGCCGACTACTGCTCCTTTGTCTTATGGTCTTATAATAATGGCTGAAATTCCAAATCCAATGGGCATGTTTTGTCGAGGGTACATAGTGAGAGCTGGAAGCAAGAGATTCCAATCATACAAGTTAATTAAGTAATTAAATTGGAAGAAATAATTACCAATGATACCTTTTAATTCAAGTGCTTTAAGCAGAGGAATGCCTTACATGAACAATAATTCCAATTTTCCAATCCCTTGGAAATTGATTTCAATCTGGAATATATTTTTGTATTCAGTCACCAGGATTGTCAAGGGGAAGGGTTAAGAGGAATACAAGTTGAAAAGCATAGAACATACAACATTATAGCAAAGTACAGGCCCTTCATTCAAAAATGTTGTGCCAATCTTTGACCTACTCTAAGATCAAACTAACCCTTCCATCCTTCATAGCCCTCCATTTTTTCCATCATCCATGTGCCTATCTAAAAGATTCTTAATTGCCCCTAATGTATCGGTCTCTACCATCACCCCTGGCAAGGCATTCCATGCAATCACCACTCTCTGTGTAAAGAATGTACAACTGACATTCCTTCCACCCCCTCCCCACCATGCTTCCCTCTAACTGGAGACGGCAAAGTGTGGGGTCTGTGTTTCACAATAACCTCTTTGTGGTGCTTGGATGCAGCAGTCATGTTCCCATTTAAACATTTAAAGATTAGGTGCCGACCATTGTTCTTACCGAGAGAGCGATCTGGACAGCAGTTTATATACTGCCAAAGGACGAGGCTAAGCAGGCACTTGAGGTACTGAGTGCCACCATCAGCAAATAAGAAACAGCCTGCCCTAACAAACTTCAAATCACTGTTGGGGACTTCAATCAGCCTTGTTTGAAGAAATCTCTGTCTAAGTATCATCAACATATCACACACAGCACCAGAGGTCCTAATACACTCAACCACTGCTATACTACACTTCTGTTCCATGCTTAGACTGCATTTCAGGAAATCAGGAGGCTGTCCTCCTCTGAACTGCATACAGGAAGAGACTAAAGAGCAACACTGCAGAAGCAAGGACCATGATGGAGATGGAGGCAAGGAGTGGCTGCAGGATTCTTTGGGTTGTGGGACTGGGCCGTGTTCAAGGACTCAGAGGATCTGAATGAATATACTGTACCTCAGTTGTCTTAGACAAGAGTGTCCCCACAAGATCATTTAGATTTTTTCCCAGCGAGAAGCCCTGGATAAACCAAGAGATCTGTAGTCTGCTGAGGGCCAGATCCATGGCATTCTGGTCAGGCAACCAAAGTTGCAATTCCGGACCAATCTGGAATCACAGAGGATGCTCAACAGGTGTGGCAGCACATAAATGCTATTATCTCCTACAGAAATGAAATCAAGTGACATAGATGACAACAAGATTTCACTCCTAGATGAGCTCAATCCCTTTTTAAGCTGGCTTTGTCCATCAAAACATGAAGGCACCTTCACAAACTCCTACAGTTCCCAGTGACCCTCTCTGAGCTGACATGAGTGCATCCTCCAAGAGGGTGAACCCTCAGAAAGCATTTGACCCAGATGGTACCGAAGTGAATACTATAGACATGTACTGATAATTGGCTAGAGTGTTCACTGATACCTTTAACCTCTCACTTCAGCAGTCTGAGGTACCACCTGCTTCAAACAGGCTTCAATTATACCGGTGCTTAGAAAGAACATAATAGCCTCAATGACATATCAAATCTGCCTGAGAAGCAACTTAGGTCTGTTCCTATTTCCCTACTGTCACAACAGGTCCACAGCAGATGCCATTTCATTGGTCCTTCACTCAACCTTGGAACATCTGAATGCACGTATCAGGATGCTCTTCATCGACTACAGTTTGGCATTCAATACTATCATCCCCTCAAAATTAATCAATAAGCTTTAAGACCTTAGTCTCAAAAGCTCCTTGTGCAACTAGATCCTCAATTTCCTCACTTGCAGTCCATAATCAATTTGGATTGGAAACAATATTTCCTCCACAATTTACGTCAGCACAGGTAAACCACAAGGCTGTGTGCTTACCCCCACTCCCACTCAGCTCTATTTGCTTTATACTTATGCTTATGAGGCTAAGTACAGCTCTAATGTCATATTCCAGTTTGCTGATGACACCTGTCACTGGCTGAATCAAAGGTGGTGATGAATCAGTATGTAGGAGGGAGATAGGAAATCTGACTAAGTGGTGCCACAATAACAACCTCACACACAATGTCAGAAAGACTCAGGAAATGATTATTAACTTCAGGAGTGTTATGTTGCTTCTGTTTAAACGTACCGTGGGTTAACAGTAAAGAATCATATTCTGGAGGAATTAGAGAACTTTTATTTACAGTAATAAACAAGAACGTCTTAACCCAGCCACATGCTGGAACATTCTGGCAATCCTGCGCATGCTCAGTGCTCTGTCCAATCATGTACTGGCACATCATTGCACGTGATATCACCACAAGAAGGAAGAAATCGGAGGTCCATGAGCAAATCATCATCAAGGAATCAGAGGTGGAGAGGTCAGCAGCTTTAAATTTCTTGGAGTTATCATTTCAGAGGTTCTACCCTGTGTCCAGAATGTAAACACCATTATAAAGAAAGCACAGCAGCTCCTCTACTTTCTTAGAAGTTTTTGAAGATTCAGCCTGTCACCTAGAAGTGTGACAAACTTCTCAAGATATGTGGTGGAGAATATATTGACTGGTTGCATCATAGAATGGCATGGAAACAACAATACATTTTAACCAAAATGCCTATAAAAAGTTTTGGATACATCCCAGTCCATAACATGACAGCAACACTCACAACACGCCGGAGGAACTCAGCAGTTCGGGCAGCATCCGTGGAAAAGATCGATTGACGTTTCGGGCCGGAACCCTTCGTCCTGACAAAAGGTTCCAGCCCGAAACGTCGACCGATCTTTTTCCCCGGATGCTGCCCGACCTGCTGAGTTCCTCCAGCGTGTTGTGAGCGTTGCTTTGACCCCAGCATCTGCAGAGTATTTTGTGCATAACATCACAGTCCTCCCCACCTTTGGTCACATCTACATGGAGCACTGTCACAGGAAAGCAGCATCCATCATCAAGGACCTCCAACACCCAGATCATGCTTGTGACGAGAATGGCTTGGACCCAGATGCTGAAGTATCCGAAGCAAGAATCGGGACACAATATCAAACCGGATTGAGAACTGAGCACAAGACAAACGCTAAATGAAATCACCAGTAAGGACGATTGAGTGCTGAACTTCAGTTCAGGTGCTCTTTAAATACTCAATTCTTGGTGCTCAAAACATGATTAAAGATTAGTGGGACCATCCTGAACCCTTAAAGGGGCCACGCCAGCTATTCATATTCTCAAGAGCTCGAGCATCTAACTCCCGGAAGCT
Source organism: Mobula birostris (assembly GCF_030028105.1). NCBI lineage: Eukaryota > Metazoa > Chordata > Chondrichthyes > Myliobatiformes > Myliobatidae > Mobula > Mobula birostris. Next base: position 159,228,891 of record NC_092373.1, read on the forward strand.
GGCACAGTCGGGAACATCTCGTAACAGGGCTCCCTCCCCTACAGCTAACTCCTGACAACCCTGGCTGCTCGGAGAGTCAATGATGATAGTTGTGGATGACAGCCCGATCCAAGATGTCTCTTTCAAGCAACCAGTACCTCCCTGCAGGTCTGAAAACTTCCCAGTCCATGAGGTATTGTCGAGCATCCCAAATAGTACGAGTCCAACCGAAAGTCTTCTCTCTGTGAAGAACTGTTCCCCGTCGATAAACCTGGGTGGTGGCGGGGCTAAGTGGCTGGAGCAGATAGGTTTTAATTTAGAGATGTGGAGTGTGATTGATCTTTAGGGTCTTGGGGAGCTGCAAGGTGTAAGCCTCTAGGGTTTACTTTCCTCATTTCTTTGAAGGGTCCAATGAACTTGTGCGCCAGCCTTCTAAATTCCACCCAAAGAGGCAAATAATGAGTGGGCAGCCAGACCTGTAGCCCAGGCTGTAAAGTGGGTCCCTGACTTCTTTGGTTTGCCTCGATCTCCACCTTCTGTGTTGAGGCCAGCAAAATCTCTCTTGCCTTAATCCATTTTTGCTTGCAGTGTTGAATGAGGTCTTTAGCCACAGGAACCCCAACCTCGGCCTCCTGTTCCGGAAAGAGAGGTGGAGGGTAATCAAACTGGCACGAGAATGGTGATATCCTGTGCGCTGAATGCTGTAGGTGTTGTGTGCGACCTCTGCCCACATCAAATGGTCACACCATTCATCAGGTCTTTGTGAGGCCAGGCATCGTAAGGTACATTCTAAATCTTGGTTGGTCTGCTACATCTGGCCGTTATTCTACAGGTGAAACCCAGAGGAAAGGCTTATTGTTGCCCCTATCAGCTTACAGAACGCCCTCCAGAAATGCTAAGTGTATTGTGGATCATGAACAGAGACAATGTCCACTGGGAATCCGTAGATCCTGAAGACCTGGTCCAGGACAATTTCAGCTGTCTCTACCACAGATGGTAGCTTCTCCAAAGCAATGAAACTGCAGGCCTTTGAAAACTGGTTGACAATTGCCATGATGACCTTCTTCCCCTCGGATGATGGAAGACTCATGACAAAGTCCATGGAGACATGTGCCCATGGTTTTTCTGGAACAGGTATGGGGTGGAGGAGCCCTTGAGGTCAATACAGGGTCCTTATTCCGGGCACACACCTCGCATACTTGTACATTCTGCTGAACAGCTGACCCAGAGGACCATTCTTTGGAATCACCCCCTTGCATTTGGGCCTTGCGAACAAGAGCATTGACTCTCCAATGAATTGTCTATACCCCACTGGCTTGGGAAAAAGTGGTGGTAGGCTGCTCCTCTCATTCTGGTTCATCAAACTGACGGGATACAGTGTCTGGCTGCCTGGAGGAGAATGCACGTGAGTGCTGTTTACCATCTAAAGGTAATCATTGAGACAAGAGGGCACCCACTCCGATGCCCACCTCCACAATAAAGGGAAGGTCCGGGTTAGGAGAAACCAAGATAGGAGCTGTTGTGAACCACTGCTTAAACTCTGTAAAAGCAGCTTCCTCTTCAGTAATCCAGACGAAAGGGGCCGTGGATTTCTTAGTTAGCGCCATCAGCAGAGCTGCCACTGAGCTGAAGTTTCTGGTGAGCTTAAGGTGGAAGTTTGCAAACCCGAGTAACTGTTGGGCTTGTATAATATTTGATGTGGTGGTCAGTCACTGATTGCCTGGCTCTTGGTAGGGTCCATCTGAGATTGCCATTGGAGATGATGAAACCCAAAAATGAAACAGACGCCACATGAAATTCAGACTTCTCCAACTTGACATAATGTCCTTGGTCTAGTAGCCTCTTTAAAATGTCTCTGACGTGAGTGACATGTTACTCCACGGAGTTTAAGGCTAGGTTATTGGGATATCATCCAAGTGGACAAAGACATACTTATGGACAGTATCTCAAAGCACGTCATTTATAAAGGTCTGGAACATGGCTGGCATGTTTGCAAGGCCGAAGGGCACAACCAGGTACTTGTTGTGTTCTGGTGTATCGAATGCAGACTTCCACTCATTGCCTTTCCTTATACGGACCAGATTGTATGAACTCTGTAGGTCTGTGAATAGTCTCGAAGACCGTACTCATGAGTGAAGGGAGGGGGGAGGGTAACAATAATTCTAGGTCATTATGAGGGTTAATCCTCCGTAGTCAACGCATGGCCTCATGCTCCCATCTTTCTTTTGTACGAAGAAGGAGCCTGTACCGGTGAGTGAGGTGGAGGACCAAATAAAGCCTGTGGCAAGAGTCTCTTTTATATACTCTTCCATTGCGTTTCTCTTTGGGTCTGACAGTGTGTACAATCGACCCCATGGGGGACAAGTACTGGGCAGCAGGTCAATAGCACAGTTGTAGGGTCAGTGCACTGGAAGAATCAAGGCCTTTCCCTTGCTGAAGACCTCCTCCAAGTCCTTGTAGACGAAAGGGATTTTGACCAGTTGTTTGTTGCTATTTCCTCTGGACCTTCCTTCTAGATGACTCCTGAGGCTCCTTAAGTGGCAGGGGTGATTCGAAAAACCTCAGAGTCCCCTCCGTAGGCTCACAAAGCTCATTCATAGAAAGAGTGGCCAAATCCCAGTCCAAATCTTCGTCCGTATTCTCACGTGACACAGATGGTCCTTGCCCTTCCCCAGGAATAGGCTTCAAGGCTCGGCATAAAGGAGCCTTTCCCTTCCTCGAGACCTGCCAGCTAGATTCTTTAAGCTTAGCTGCAGGTTTTCCAGACTGCTCAGGTATCTCCTTGGTCATCTCCTGAACTAGAGATTCCCTCTTCTCTAGCTCCCGGGCAGTCCCGACTAGACAGTGTTGGGACTTGCACAGTCCCATTGGGTGGAACCAACTTGTCCATCCTTGAGGACAGGACTAGGCCTCCAGAAGGTCTCAGATTAGTTCGCACTGAAAGCTGCCCCTTATTGGCCATTGGTCATGAGAAAGTCTGGGTGTTGGAACCACTATGCCATAAGCAAACCCTCTTACAATGACTGGACCAAGCAATGTTTCTCCCCTCCCTCCAGTCCATGGAAGGGTTATGCTGCAACAGCCAAGGGTACCCGGGGATCGGGGGTATGAGTGGTGAGTCAATAATGTACAGTAGAAACTAACACATGATCCCCTATTCTCACCTGCAAAACCGTAGTCTGTGCTGGATCTGCCTAGACCATAGAGGATGGCCATCCAAGACAGCTGCAGGCGTGGACTGACCCAACTCTCACAGGCAGTTCCTAAATCCAGAAAATTACCCGCTGCCCCAGAGCTTACAAAAACCTTCACCTGCCTCAAGTTCTTACCCCAGGTGAACTCCACCTTCAGCACGAAACCAGAATCCGTGGGGTTGGGCAGAGTGGTTGCTCCCATCACAGTCCTTCTGACACTAGACAGGCTTAGCAGTTCCCCAGGTGGCTGCAGCTTTGGACGTTCGGCTGCAGGTGACCAGCTTCCCCACAGTAAAAGCAGTGACCTTGACTCCGGAGCCTGGACCCCTCATCGGCGGAGAGTCTACTGCAACCAACATGCATGAGTTTGACTGGATCCTGAGCAGGCAACAGGCCAGTCATGATCTGAGATTGGGGAGTGGAACTGCGATGCGCAGGGACTGGGCTCAGACCAGCTCTCTTCAACCTCCTGAAATGGTCCCACTTTCACTCTGCCAGAAGATTATCGAGACTGATGGAAACTCAATCAGAACCTCTTCTCTTCTGGCTTTCCCAAGGCAAGGGCATCCTTCAGTTCATCTTGGAATCCATAGAAATATAGTGGGGCCAAGGCCTCCCTGTTCCAACCACTCTCCTGGGCCAGTATCCGAAATTCAATTCCAGCAGAGTGTTGAAACACTTTCTTCATGGCGGCCATGAATTCCTCTGAATCTAAGCAAACCTCTGACCTCCATTCCCAATGTGCAGTGACCAAGGCCAGGGTCTTCCAGTCTGAAGAGAGAGAATGAAGGCCACCTTTCCACACTCTGAAGGAAACCAGGATGGCTGGAGTTCAATTACTAATGAGCATTGGATGAGGAAGCCACGGCAAAAGCCCAGATCACCGTGGAATTTCTCCAGGGTCAGAAGATGGACCAACTCCACAGAGCGACTGACAGCCTCACCAGAGTGAGATTGGCTTCCTTCCTGCAATACCAGGCACACGGTGACCTGGAGGTTGTGTATCTCCCGCTCTGTTTTGAATTTTTCTCGTGGCTGGCCACAGCTGACGATAGGCTCTGATACCCCACTGGGTTCATGTTGGCTCAATTGTACAGTGACAAGAGACCTAGGCGAGGATGGCTTGGACCCAAATACTGGAGTATCCGAAGCAAGGATCAAGGCACGGTAACAAACTGGATTGAGAACTGAGCACAAAGCAAACACTAGATGGAAACACTAGGAAGGCATATGATTCAGCAACGAACCTCAGTTCAGATGCTCTTTAAATATTCAATTCTTAGTGTCCAAAACATGATTGCCAATTAGCGGCAATGTTCTGAAACCTTAAAGGGGCTGTGCCGTCTAACATACTCTTGCGAGTTCGAGTGTCTAACTCCCAGAAGTTGGCATGGTTGGGAGCATCTCGTAACAATGCTCTTTTCTCACTGCTGCCATCAGCAAGAGAGTACTGGAGCCTCAGGACCACACCACCAGGTTCAGTAATGCCTATTACTCCTCAACCATCAGTATTTTGAGCTAGAGGGGATAACTTCACTCAACTTCACATGCCCCATTACTGAACTGTTCCCACAACCTATTGTTCTCATCTTATTTCTCAATATTTCTGATTATTTATTATTGTTATTATTATTAATAATTATTTTTACTGTTAATTCTTTTATTCTCTTGTTTTATTTTCACAGCTTGGTGTCTTTTGCATATTGTTTGTTTGTCTGTCTTGTTTAGTGTGGTCTTTCACTGATTCTATTGTGTTTCTTCTATTTACTGAGAAGCCCACAAAAATGAATCTCAGTGTTGTATATGGTGACATATATGTACTTCGATTTTAAAAAATACCTTGAACTTTGAACTTGGAACCTTAAAATGATGCCTCCTTGCATTAGTCATTTCTGCCCTGGAAAAAAGTCTTTGGCTGTCCATTTGATCTATGCCTCTTATCTTTTGTACACTTCTATGAAGTCTCTCCCAAGAGAAAAGTGCTAGCATGCTCAACCTATCCTCATAAGGCATGCTCTCTACTCCAGGTGGAATCCTGGTAGATCTCCTCTGTACCCTCTCCCGAGCTTCCATACTCTTTTTATAATGAGGCAAGCAGAACTGAACACAATATTCCAAGTGTGGTCCATCCGGGATTTTATAGAGCTGCAACATTATCTTGTGGCTCTTGAACTCAATCCCCCACTAATGAAGGACTAAACATCATACTTGTCCATTGCACTCATACTGTGTTCAGCACTTAACACCAAAGAGTGATATTCTGCTCTTAGTCTCCCATGTTAAGAATCTATGGCCTAGAAACATTTAAACTTTTCATTCTAAATGTAGAATTTTAAGTACAATTGCAAGAAAGCTGGTTTTGTTATTAGAATATAATAATCCAAACTAAGCATCGGGCCAACACTGCCAATTATGAATTAATTTTACTTCTTGCTCTTGTTCTTATGATTATTCTTAGGCAATCTCTTGCATTCAATGATGACTGACTTCCTCTACTGTTTTGTGGGTTCAGACGTGGTCAATGAGGCTAATATGGGAACAGTGAACTCTTTCAACAATGAAGCAGGAGGTGGCCGATGGGACAAGCACATAGATAGTTTGTGAGATGTTGCACTCCTCCCACCACTTATGGTGGGCCTCTGTGTGCTCCCAACGTATGGGCTTCAAGTTCTCAATACGATCTCAATTGGTCCTTTTCTACTTTGAGCAGTCATGGGTCAGAGATTCCCAAGAGTAATATTGTGTTTCTTGAAGCAGGCTTTCATCACATCCTTGAATTTTCACTGTCGACCTGGTAACCTCATCTCCTGACCATTCAGAAAGGAGTATAAGTCACTCAAAGCTGCTCCGCAGGTTGACTCTGTAGTTAAGAAGGCATACAGTGCATTGGCCTTCACCAACTGTGGGACTGAGTTTAAGAGCCAGGAGATAATGTTACAGCTATATAGGACCCTGGTCAGGCCCCACTTGGAGTACCGTGCTCAGTTCCGGTCACCTCACTACAGGAAGGATATGAAAACTATAGAAAGAGTGCAAAGGAGATTTACAAGGATGTTGCCTGGATTGAGGAGCATGCCTTATGCAGATAGGTTGAGTCAACTCAGTCTTTTCTCCTTGGAGCAGCAGAGAGTGAGAGGTGACCTGATAGAGGTGTATAAGATGATGAGGAGCATTGATCATGTGGATAATCAGAGGCTCTTTCCCAGGGCTGAAATGGCTAGCACGAGAGGGCACAGTTTTAAGGTGCTTGGAAGCAGGTACAGAGGGGGTAAGGGGTAAGTTTTTTACACAGAGTGGTGAGTGCGTGGAATGGGCCGCTGGCAACGGTGGTGGAGGCGGATATGACAGGGTCTTTTAAGAGACGCCTGGATAGGTACATGGAGCTTAGAAAAATAGAGGGCTATGGGTAACCTTAGGTAATTTCTAAGTAAGGATATGTTCAGCACAGCATTGTGGGCCGAAAGGCCTGAATTGTGCTGTAGGTTTTCTATGTTTCTATGTTTCTATTTGCTTGGGAGTCTGTTGCTGTAACATTGTTTGCCCAAGTAAAGCTGAACATGTTGGCTTAAGAGAAGACACTGATATTAGTATGCTTGTTCTTCCATGGAGTCTGGAAGATTTTACTGAAAGACCTTGGTCTTGATCATATATTCCCAGTGATTTGCTAGTCCAGGTCTGACAGGCATAGAGGATCACTGCTGCCTGGAAGGTTGTGCCAGGGCTGAGGCCAAGACCTTGAAATACCCGCCAATTATACTGCTGTATTGAAAGCAGTAGCTGATTTTACCATTGATGTCTGCCTTCACCAAGAGGTGGTTCCCAAAGTATTGGTAGTGATCCTCATTGTCCAGGGTGTACCAATGAACATTTATTGTTGGATGATTGTGATTTATCGAGGATCTTTGTCTTGGAGATGTTGAGTGAAATCTCCATCCTTGGGAATTGGCTAGATGGTAGGTAGTAAGTTTTGTAACTCTGTATGCTAACCAAAAGAAAAAACAAGGAAGCCAGGGGATGCAGTATACATTCATTTTTACTTCAACAAAGTGTGAATTTATGACGTGGTGGCATGATGACGTATGCCATTCACATACTTTTACATATTACCCGTTATGAATCATTTAAACAAAGAGAATTTAATCAAACAATGTATCTAAAAGGTCACTCAAATATTACTGAAATATTAAATACACAACACTTCTCCCTGATTAGCTATAAATTCCAACTCAATAAAGAATGCATCTCAACTCAAATATGTAATGAATTTCTCTCTAGTGCTCTATATACTGTTACATATACAGTAGCATATACAGTATATAAATAATATACTATAGAATACTACTACTATATTGACAGTAAATTTTAAATTGTCCCATTCAGGCCTAAAGATTTAATCGCTGTGGAACATTTCTTACTCTTGTGAGATAACATATTTTTTGACAAGGGGTGATGGTCACTCTGTTGGCACGTGAGATTTGTGTCTAAGAAAAAAAGTCTCAGGTTCTGAGACCTCGTCTGTGGTGGTTGTAGGAGTTAACTCAGGGACTGCAGGAAGTGTTCTGACAGCTCTGGACACAATTCCTCCAGACATTTTGGAGGTCCAAACAGTGAAAGGCAAGCTGCCCAATCTGCTAATCTGTCCCAGGCCAACAGATAAAGTTTTGAGACAAGACTTTCATTTTGACCATGCCTAGATGACCAGCACTTTAGCTCTTTGCTTGGATTGGACAACAACTCTCAATCCCCACATATGGCAACCCCCATCAAAAGCAAGTTCATTCCAGCGCTGGTAAAAGTGGGGGAAATGGACTTCCTGCTGCACAATCCAGCCATTTTAGATGACTATGTAGACCTGAGACAGTGTGCAGTCCTTTCTAGTTTCCCTTTGGAAAATCTCTGCCATAATAGGGAGATTTTGGATTTGTTTTATGGAGAGCACATTAAGATGAATGTCTTCTCTGTAAATTTTTCAGTTATTTCCTTTCCCAAGAGCAAACGGGACAATCCATCAGCATTTCCATGATTAGTCATCCTCTTGAATTCCAACTTTTACTTGCGTCCTCCAAGAAACAGAACCCATCTCTGCAGTCTCCCTGCTACTGTTAGTGGTACTCCCTTTTCTGGATTGCAAATGGACACTGGTGGTTGATGATCAGTAACAAGGGTAAACTCTCAACCATAAAAGTACTGGTTGAAACATTTTATGCCCCAAAGCAGACTCAAGGCCTCTCTGACAATCTGTGCATAAATTTTCTCTGCAGCCATAAGGGAATATGTGATGCAAGGGCTGTGGGGTGTTCACTTCCATCAATCATAACATGTGACAGGACTGCACCTATACCATAAGGCGAGGCACCACAGGCAAGCTTCACTGGATGGTGTGTATTATAATGTGTGAGTACAGTGTCTGATATCACCATTGCTTTTACTTTTTTGAAAGCTACCTCACACTGCTTTGTCCACTGCCATTTCTTCCTGATACATAGCAATGAATTCAAGGTGTGGAGCACCAGGTTTGGCAGAAACCCATTATAGCAATTAACAAACCTAAAAAGATTGCAACTATGACACGTCTTTGGCTTTGTAACATCTGTCGCTGCTTGAATTTTCTCAGCACACTTGTGTAAATCTTGTGCATCAATGGTGTGAGCACAGTAAGTGATGCTTGGTTTAAAAAATTCACTCTTGTCGCATAATGCTCTGAGCCCCTATTCTCCTAAGCTTTTTAACACTGTCTTGATATTTTGGAGATGTTCCTTGCCATCCTTACTGGTAACAATGATGTCATCCAGGTAACACTGAGTGCCTGGGCACCCTTGCAGCTTTTGATCCATAGCTTTCTGCCAAGGTGCAGGTGCAGGTGTGACTCTAAAAATAAGCTTATTTCAGCAATAAAATCCTTTGTGAATATTTATTGTGAAAAATGATTTGGACTCTTCTTCCATCTTCATCTGTGGGTATGCCACAGATAAGTCCACTTTGCTTAAGTGTTTCCCTCCAGAAAGGTTTGCAAAGACATCCTCCATCTTTGGCAGAGGGTGTTGATCTACTTTCAGTACGGGGTTGATGGTAACTTTAAAACCACCAAAGATACTGACAGACCCATTCTTCTTAGCTACTGGAACCATTGGTGTTATCAATGTTCTCCACTCAATCTTGGAAAGGATTCCTTCAGCCGCCTCGCAATCTAGTTCACAGGCTACTTTATCACAGATGGTATGAGGAACCAATCCTCACCAATTTCATTTTTAATTAATTTGCTGTTCACTCCTGGAGTATGACATGTTGCTTGTCTCTTGTTAGTTTTCAGATAATAAATCTCAAGGCTACACAGTCCTGTGCCATTCTCATCACTAACAGATTTTTCACCAGCAGTATACAGATTAGTGCTATTTTTGAAACTCTAACTTGACTTCATATCTTTTTTCTTTTTCCTATGCAGTCCACTTATTTTTGTCTACCAGAGATGCTCTTTATATGTGTCCAACTTTGTGGCATTTTCTGCAGGCTTCACTTTTAAATCTGCATTGGTCTGAACTCCTGTTCATGTGAACTCCTGCCACAACACAATTTGTTCGGCCCAGTAGGCATCTGTCTAAGCACTGCAATTTTATTCATGCTCACTTTCATTCATGACTGCAACTCAATTGTGTCTCTGTCTTCGATTTCCATTGATACAGCAATATCAATTGCTCTTTTAAATAGGAGTTGTACTGAGGTTAGGAGCTGTTTTTGAATGCAATCTCTCAGAACATCATTAAGTCCATCACTGAACTGACAACTTCTTCAATTCAGCCACGTTAAGTTGAAGTGGACTCTCCTTCATTTTGATTCTGATTATGAAACCTATAGCATTCTGCAGTCAACAATGGTTTCGATTCTAAGTGTTCCTGCATTACATTCATGGTATCAGTAAGGCTCATTTTGGGTGGTATGGTTAGAGCAGTCAAACTTCTAAGCAAACAGTATGTCTTTCCATCCAAAGCACTCTGCAAAACTGGCACTCACCTTTCATTCGCTATTTCATTTGCTTCAAAATACTGCTCAATTTGCTCAGTACTCAATATCCAGTTATCTCTTGTGCAATCAAACACATCCATCTTTTTGCAATGTAGCCAACCATTTCCGCTTTTTCTTTATTTATGATCATTATCATCTGAGACTCACTGTTTATGAACCTGTGAATTTTATCTGTTTTCTCCTTTTTTTTAAAACTCAAACATCTCGCTGCACTTCCGTAGGGGAAAAAAAAAACATACTGGGCTTTATTTTTACTCAATATATTTTCTCTCCTCTTGTGAAGAATGCTGCTGTGCTTTTGTTTGAAACTGAAATGTCTCACTGCGCTTCAGCAGGTAGGTAGTCACCTCGGGATCATTTAAAAACTTACTTGTCACCACAGTTATGTTTTTGAAGTCCAAACACTAACTGAATGAAAAACAAGGGATCCCGGGAATGAGGTGTACATTCATTTTTACTTTAGCGAGGTGTGCACTTATGACATAATATTGTGATGATATGTTAGACAATAGACAATAGACAATAGGTGCAGGAGTAGGCTATTGGGCCCTTCGAGCCAGCACCGCCATTCACTGTGATCATGGCTGATCATCCACAATCAGTATCCAGTTCCTGCCTTATCCCCATAACCTTTGATTCCGCTATCCTTAAAAGCTCTTTCCATCTCTTTCTTAAAAGCATCCAGAGACTTGGCCTCCACAGCCTTCTAGGGCAGAGCATTCCATATATCCACCACTCTCTGGGTGAAAAAGTTTTTCCTCAACTCCGTTCTAAATGGCCTACCCCTTATCCTTAGACTGTGCCCTCTGGTTCTGGACTCACCCATCAGCGGGAACATGCTTCCTGCCTCCAGCGTGTCCAATCCCTTAATAATCTTATATGTTTCAATAAGATCCCCTCTCAGCCTTCTAATTTCCAGAGTATACGAGCCCAGTCGCTCCAATCTTTCGACATATGACAGTCTCGCCATCCCGGGAATTAACCTTGTGAACCTACGCTGTACTCCCTCAGTAGCAAGAATGTCCCTCCTCAAATTTGGAGACCAAAACTGCACACAGTACTCCAGGTCTGGTCTCACCAGGGCCCTGTACAGCTGCAGAAGGACCTCTTTGCTCTTATACTCAATTCCCCTTGTTATGAAGGCCAGCATGTCATTAGCATACATGTTATCCGCATATTTTTACATATAACTGGTAACAAATTATGTAGACAAAGAACGCTTAGTCAAACAATATAGTTACAATATTACTCAAATAATCCTGGAGTGTTAAGTACATGACAGTACAAATCAGCGAACGATGGTAGAAAGTGATTTTCAGACTAGATGCCCATGTTTAATGGTGTTCCTCAGGGCCCAATGCTCACCTCATTGCAGTTTGACATCTATGTATAGCATTGATTTGAATGAAAATGTGCACAGGATAGTTAATAAGTTTGCAGATGACACTAAAATAGACGTGGTTATTGACAGTGAAGATAGTTATCAAAATTTACAGAAAGATCTTGATCAGCTGGTTAAGTGGGCCAAGGAATGGCAAATGGAATTTAATTCAGATACTGCAAGTGCAAGGTGTAATACTTTGGGAAGATGAATGAGGATAAGAGTTTCACGAGTGAAGACTAGGGCTCTGGGAAGTGTTGTAGAACAGAAAGATCTAGGTGTACAAGTACATGATTCCCTGAAATTGGTGTTGCGGGTAGGGTGGTGAATGGTTTTGGACATCAGGCCTGACATTGAGTACAGAAATTGGGATATCATATCATAATGCAGCCTAGACTTTTCTAAGGCTGCATTTAAAATATTGTGTTTAGTTTTGGTAATCCTGCTATAGGAAAGACACCATTAAGTTGGAAAGAGAGTGGAGGAGATTTATAAGGATGTTGCTGGGATTTGAAGAGAATCAGGAATGATCTTATAGAGGAGTGCAAAATTATGAGGGATATAGATAGGGTTCATGTAAAGTCTCTTTCCCTGAGTTGGGGAATGAAGACCAAGGGGACATAGGTTTAAGGTGAGAGGGGAGAGATTTAATCAGAATCTAAGAAGCAACTTTATCACCTAGAGGGTGGTAAGTGGAATGAGGTGCCAGAGGAAGTTGTTGAGGTAGATACATTAACAACTTTTAAAAGTTATTTGGACAGGTACATGCATAAGAAAGGTTTAGAGGAATATGGGCTAAATGTGGACAAATGAGATTACCTTTTGGTTGATATGAACCAGTTGGGCTAAAGGATCAGTTTCCATGATCTATGACTCTATGACTCTCATAAGCTTCAGAGTAAGCGTCAACAATGCTTTGGGCTTGACCTCAGAACATGTGCAAATGTGAGGATCACCTACATACAATGACTTGACCTTGGTCTTGGGGTGCAGTCACTGAAGGTTGAATAGTTTCTCTTTCATTCTGAAGACATCACCTACATGTCTCAGAATTTATAAAGGCTTAGAAACCTAAATAGAAAGTAACAAACAATGCTAATTTCACCATATATGGTTTGCTCCTCCAAGATCAGGATTTTAACCTCCTTAGTACCTGCCCCTGGAGCTCTAGTATCAACCTGTACTTAGTTGGTACCACTGTCAATCTGAGCGAAAGCTGTGACCTGAAGTCCCATATAGATACGCAAACACGATGAAATCTGCAGATGCTGGAATTTCAAACAACACACATAAAAATTGCTGGTGAACGCAGCAGGCCAGGCAGTATCTATAGGAAGAGGTACAGTCGACATTTCGGGCTGAGACCCTTCGTCAGGACTAGCTGAAAGAAGAGGTAGTAAGAGATTTGAAAGTAGGAGGGGGGAGGCGGATCTCCCCCTCCCTCTCTCAAATCTCTTACTAGCTCTTCTTTCAGTTAGTCCTGACGAAGGGACTCGGCCTGAAATGTCGACTGTACCTCTTCCTAGAGATGCTGCGTGTTGCCCATATAGATACAGTACTTAATCTGAAAGACCTAGCCAAGGGTTTCTGTGCTGTTGGAGATGCCTTTTCAGAAACTTAGGCCTTGTCTACTTTCTCTTTTTTTGTAAGAACCCTGTGACATATTGAATGAGAGCAGATGAGTTATCCCTGGTGGTCAGGATAATATGCTGCTGTCAATAAACATCACAAAAAATATCTGTTTGTTGTCCGCCTGTGAAGGCTTGCTGCATGCAAATAGTGTGCTAATGTTCCTATATTACAACAATGACAACACTTGAAAAATATATCATTGGCTGGAAAAGCCTTTGATGCATTCTGGTGTTATGATGGAGCAATATGTAAGCAAGTCTTTTCGTTCAATAGTTGTGGTTTGACAGAAAGAAAGCTAAGATTGACATATCACCAAGCAGCTATAATATTAAGAAGCTCTTAACCTTTGCTCGATTCAAGGTGATGCACTTCAGACTCCTGTGTTGCTATTAGAAAAGTGTGATGATAAGAGATAAAGGTATGGCAGATTGTGTGTGGCTGGTCTGAATAATGCTGTAGGGCTGGCATTGATATAATGAAATAAAGTCATTATATGTTAAATGCTGAGCCTCTGCCTACTAAAAGAGATAGCCTCTATCAAACAACTAAAAGTTTCCCAGGAAAACTTGCAAACTAACTTCTTTTACAAAACATTAATTATACCTCCATGCAAGAATTGTATGAGGATAGAACCACCATAATAGAATGCACAATCAAGTGTTTAAGTAGGACAATTGATTTTTGTATACCATTTTAATGTGTATAAACCTGTAAAATTCTTTCTCATCTTTAATACAATGGAATTTTTTCATTCTTAAAATGTAGCAATGAGTGTCATTCTTGATTCTTATTACACATGTCAGCTAATACACCAAGACTATTGCTGATTTTAATCAAGTGCATTTGTTCTAAAATGCAGGCTTTTAGCAGATATTACCCTTTGCTATCAGGATTTCTGCTAACAGATAAACTGTCCTTATAAATGTATCAATCCTGTTTATTAAAGATTAATAGTTACCAACATATCAGGTGCTCATTGTTTCTTCCGATTATTTTTGTTTTAAAACTTGCAAGTAATTTGGTTTTGTAAGTGTTACATAAAATTTACGATTTTTTTTTAAATGGAGCAACACAAGAACAAATTGTTTCTATGCTTTACACTTAAATGTATAAAAATATCAAGCTGTTTCAAAGAAATCCCCAGTATTAGATTGTGAATTATCCAAAATCAAATCAGAACTCGGGTAGAATACACCCAACTGAAATTAGGTTATGGGATTAGCCGTCTCAGATAACAAGGGACACTGATACCTGTGGGATTGCTGCAAAATTCAATTATTTGGAAAGGAAATCGAAAAACATATATTTCTGTCTTGATAAAATGTCATGCCTCTCTGACCCCATTTATGGTCTTTTTAGGGCATTTCTTGCAGTTGATATTTTCAGATGTGGATAGAGGTATATTTGATCTGCAGCAGCTCACAGAGGAAAATGGTGATGCATGCCAAGAGTCTTTCCGTCCTTATTTCTGGGCAAATTCCAGTTAGTAACTGAAAACTAATTTCATTTCTCACAGGAAGAGGTGCAGTTAAATGTTTAGCTGGAATGGTAGTGCTGAGACTCAGCTGGAGGACAGGAAAACCAAGAACTTCACAAGACATTTTAGGTTTTCAACCTGATACATTAGCTCTGTTTCATTCTCCCCAAATGTTACCTGACCTGTTAAATTTATCGTGCAGAGTCTGTACTTACTTAAGGTTTTGATCATCTGCAGGTTTCTGCTTTTTGATTAAGAGTTGGTAATTGGCTCATTTTTGGCCTAGAAAATGGATTTGATGTTATAGCTGCATTTAAGACTAACACCTTTCCAGTTTCCCTCCAAAAGAATTATGAAACTAGCCTAAAATCCATTGTGATTAAGTATTCTTTTGACTTACACCCAGGAACATGTGCTGAAATAGCATCTAGCGATTCCTCATCGGACTTTAGCCAGATTTTCAAACTCCAAACACTTGGTTATCTGACAGAGAAGGGCAATAGTCCTTAAAGGCACACTTCCCCATAGTGACACTCTCTTTGGTTGCTATGGAGAAGTGAAAGACTGGAGGGAATAGGGAGACATCCCGTACTCACTCAAAAGGATATTCCAGGCTTGGTCAATTAGATACGTGCTAGAAGGAAGGACCTATGAGGTTGTAATGTCTACAGTGAAAAATCAATAGCTACAGTCACCTTCTTCTAAGCCAGCTGGCAGTGTAGTGGCATCCACACTGGGCTTCGAAGTGAATGGTCCTGGGATTGAATCCGGCTGGCTCCTGGCATACTTTCCAGCCGTGCTGTGTTGAGCGTCGAGCTAGCAATTCGGCCTCATAAAATACAGGGAAATGCTAAAGAAAAGGCAAGATTGTGGACCGGTGTACCACAACAACAATCACCTTCTGCAGGTATAAGAATTAGTTACTAGTTGATTGTAGGTGTACCATGCAGGTAATAAAGGATCATCGTGTGATCCTTTACATCATAATGTGGAGATCGTCAGTTGGTTTATGCCGAGGAATTATATTTTGCATGTTTTCTATTCTACATATGTAAGCCAGGGTGAGTAAGAATGTTCAGCTTTCCTGCCTGAAAAGTAAAAATAAATCAGCTAAATGTTTGAAACAATGTTCTATAAACATTTTCTGGTACCAGTCCATAAACTTCTCCGTCCAAAAATTTATTCACTGGAATGCTAGTCTGCTGTAATAACCAAAAGGCTAACATAGCCAACCTAATCAAAGTCCGGCATTTCCAGATTATTGTGTTTATGTTCAACTTTGACAAGAATATAAAACTAATAACACAAAATGTCTAGCAGATCACAGGCATTCACTACCTTTCTGCTAACCAAGCAGATGTGACTAACTTTTAAACCCCAGTATAACCTCTACAACAGGAACATAGCTAATATACTGTATGCAAGGGCAAACTTTAACCAGTGGGGAACTTCTCCGTACTTTCATTGATCCTTTTTAGGTTCTCTGGTGTTTATTAATTAAATGTTGAAATTCATCATGACGCATATATGAGGATGATTTAGTTACAACCTAGTAAAGATGAAGTTAAGTTTACTGAGCATTCAAAGATTTATGGTAAATGTAAAACTGCAACCAGTAAGACTAACAAAATACAGTAACAACTCATATTTCTAAAGCACTTCTAAAATTTAAGGCACTTCACAGAAGCAGAAATAAATTAGTAGCAGATATTATCTTGCAATTCAAGGACACGAGTACAAGCTGAAAATAGTTGTATATTAGGATTTTGTAGCTTATTTCTGACTCCATGTTTGCAATATTACAGAGCTGGCAGGTAGGAGGAATCAGAAAAATATGATTCTAAGACTAAGAGCTTTAAATTAAGAGTATCAATGCACAGACAGTATCATTTTCTGGGAAGAGGAAATGATCTCAATGGACATGAGGATTCAGGTTCTTAAAATGCAATGAGGCAGAGATAATGGAGAATCAAATTGAATATGCACTGTCAACATACAATTCAAGGTCACAAGTTTAAAATGTTAAAGTCAGATAAGAGACAAGACTTACTTCCACTTTGCCTACATAGAACATATTCTGGCAAAATCATTAGTTGATGCTAAGAAGAACTGAATAAATATCTGATCAGAAACTAACTGAAGCTTAGAAGCAACAATGTGAACAAATATTCAAAACTATATTGAGATGAGCGTGAAGGGAATTAAGAAAAGTATTGTTTGTGGAGTATAGTCCTGATTGGTCCGTGGAGACAAGTCATTTCCAAGTACCCTGCAGTTTCCATTGATTGCCATTGGGTGTCAGCAGACATTTATAACGACCATTGTTCAAGGAAATTAATTAAAAAGAGAAGTTGTTTGTTATCTGTGAGAGGAGCAAGCTTCATTGTCCAAATAGCCACAGCCTTTCCATGCTATTTTATCTACTATACATATCATACTAAACTGTCTTATGCTCCCCTGTGAACTCAGAAAAGTAGTTTTCTGCAAATGAAATTGTATTTTGCAGTGATGAATACCTTTTCAATCTCTGGGGAGTTATTGCACAGAAAGGATGAAGCTAGGTGCTGAAAGTTATCGGACAGAGGACGAGTAGTTATTAAAAAGAGAGAATGGAAAGTCTTCTGCAGAGATGGAAAGTGCTGGGGAATTGTTCACAAGGACGAGAAGCAGTATTGCATTCAAGGAAAATGAAGCCAGGTTCTGAGAGCTGTTGGTCAGAGGGAGAGTGTAACCCAGTTTGAATTATTGCTCAGAAAGTGGAAAATCAAGCCATGTGCCATGGAGTTAATGCACAGAGCAGAAGTGATTGGGAGTTGGGAGTTATTGAACAAAGGCACAGTAAAGCTATGTGCTGCAGATTTATTGCAGAATAGATCAGATACTGGTTGTTCTTGCACAAAAGGACAATGAAGCCAGTTTCTGGAGAATTCATTACACTGAGTAAGAGTTATAGGAAGAATAGGGGGTGAGGAAACTGTCAGGGATTGATTGCACCAATGGAGAGTGAAAGCCAGTTACTGCAAAGTTATTCCATTGAGCTAGAGTGAAGGAAGGAGCAGAGTTATTAATGTACAAGGTGAACTTAGGTCTAAGAGTCTGTAACATAAACAAGAGAAAATCTGCAGATGCTGGAAATCCAAGCAACACACACAAAATGCAGGAGGAACTCAGCAGGCCACACAGCATTAATGGAAAAGAGTAGTCAGTCAAAGTTTTAGGCCAAAACCCTTCATCAATACAGAAGAAAAAAAGACAAGTCAGACAAAGAAGGTGGGGGGAGTGGAGGAAGAAGTACAAGCTGGTAGGTGATAGGTGAAACGGGGAGGGGGTGAAGTAAAGAGCTGGGAAATTGACTGGTGAAAGAGATGAAGGGCTGGAGAAGGAGGAATCTGATAGGAGAAGGTAGAAGACCATGGAAGAAAGAGAAGGGGGAGGAGCACCAGAGGGAGGTGATGGTCAGGTAAGGAGATAAGGTGAGAGGGAAATGGGAATGGGGAATGGTGAAGGGGGGGGTGCAGGAAGTGACCATTATTGGAAGTTCATACCATCAGGTTGGAGGCTACACAGACGGAATGTAAGGTGTTGCTCCTCCAACCTGAGTACAGCCTCATTGCGGCTGTAGAGGAGGCCATGGACTGACATATCAGAATGGGAAGTGGAATTGTAATGGGTGGCCATCAGGAGATCCCATTATTTTTGGCGGATGGAGCTTAGGTGCTCGGCAAGGTGGTCTCCCAATCTACAAGGACACAGAGTGATATTGTACAGATGGAAAGTTGTGCATACAGTGGCAGATTAAATTTAATCTAGATAAATCTAGATAAATGTGAGGTAATGCATCCTAAAATGCCATTACCACATTTAGGAATGGTGCAGTAGCATAGTGGTTAGCACTTCAGTTTACAATACAGGTGACCTGGTTTCAATTCCCCTGCTGTCTGTAATGAGCTTGTATGTTCTCCCTGTGACCGCATGGGTTTCCTCCCACAGTCCAAAGATGTCCAGGTTGTTAGTTTAATTGTTCATTGTAAATTGTCCTGCAATTAGGCTAGGATTAAATCAGGGATTGCTGGGGGGCATGTCTCAAAGGGCCAGAAGTTCATATTCCATGCTGTATCTCAATAAATAAATAAAAATAAAAAGTATATCAAGTAGATGTAGGGCATACTGTACATAGTGTAGTGTACTCAGGAGTATTGATATACAGAAGGATCTTGGGGTTCAAGTTCATAGCTCCATGAAAATGGTGACACAGATTGATAGGGTAGTGAGGTATCATTTGGCATATAGGCTGAGTTTGAGTTTAAGAGTTGGGATGTCATATTGCAGCTGAACAAAACACTGGTCAAGCCAGACCTGGAGTACTACTTCAATACTGTACATGACAGGAAAGATATGGTAGCACTCATGGAGATAACACACTTGATCACTGCTATGCTCCCTTCCACAATGCTTACAAAGCTCTCCTTCACCCAGCTTTTGGAAAATCAGATCACTCTTCTATCCTGCTTCTCCTGTCTCACAGGCAGAAGCTGAAACAAGAGGCGGCCGTAGTTAAAACCATCCACTGTTGGTCCGACAAATCGGCCTCCATGCTGCAGGGATGATTCGATGACGTCAGCTGGAATATCTTCCATGATGAGGATGTCTCCAAGTTCACTGATGGAATCACGTGTTTCGTCCGGAAGTGCATCGACAATTTTGCCCCCAGATGTTGGTCAGGATCTTCTCAAACCAGAAACCATGAAATAGTTCTGTGCAAGCAGCACTTACAGCACGACATTGAGCTTACATCGCTGACGATTAACTGGAACTCAAGAAGATCAGCAATGATCTGCACAAAGCTATCAAGGATGGAAAACAACAATCAAGGGACAAGATTGTGTCAAGATTCACAACAAATAGCACACGTGACTTGTGGCGAGGGCTGCATACCATTGCAGACTTCAAAACCAAATGTTGTGGTGCCGCCAACATTGTGGCCTCTCTCCCAGATGAGCTCAATCGCTTTTATGCTCGGTTCGATGTCGCTAACTCTGAGTCTCTGAGGAAAGCCACCGCTACAACCTGCAACCTGGTCGTCACTGAGGCTGAAGTACGCAGTGTTTCCAATGAGTGGACAGTGGCACAATCTATTCCAGCTGCTACTGTTGTGTGCTTTACAGGTACCGTGGGTTAGTAAGAACAAACCATATTCTGGAAGAATTAAAACTAGAACATTTATTTACAACAGCAAACTGTAAGCACGTCTTTAACATACAGTTTCGAGATCATTCTGTCATTTCTGCGCATCCTCCCGACTCTGTCCAATCATGTTCCTACACATGACACGTGATATCACCACATCTTCCTTTCCTTAAAAAGAAAAACAATTAGCAACATTAACCAGAATAAATGCATAATTTAACATGTCTCTATCAGTCTCTCTGGGGGTTTATGAACTGAGTAGACCTTCTAAGTGGTTCACACAGTTCTTGTGTTTCATTGTTATTTCCTTGTCTCGCCTGGTCTGCATCAGTTAACTAAAACTCTGAAGTTGGCTCTTTCTTAAGGTCTTTGCAATTCCTTCTTAACACTGCTCCTTCTTCTGTTTGGACCATGTATGATCTGGGTTGTACTTCTTCAAGTGCTGTAGATTTCTGTGTCCATGTGTTCATTTTGTCTTGTATCCTTACCTCATCTCCTTGGTGCAGTTCAGGTAACGGATGAGAACATCTGTCAAAGTATGTTTTCTGCTTTGCTTTATGATCATCTTTCCATCTTTTCACTTGTTCACCTCCCTCCGTTCTCAGAAAGCTCTCATCTATTGGCAGATTGGATCTCAAACGGCATCCCGTCAAGAGCTGAGCAGGTGAAAATCCACATTCAAGTGGAGTACTGCGATAGGCTAACAAAGTTTTATAAAAATCACCTCCACTATCTTTTGCTTTGTGAATCAGTTTCATGATAGAAACATAGAAGCATGGAAAATCGGTGCAGGAGTAGGCCATTCGGCCCTTCGAGCCTGCACCACCATTCACTATGATCATGGCTGATCATCCAACTCAGAACCCTGTACCTGCCTTCTCTCCATTCCCCCTGATCCCTTTAGCCACAAGGGCCATATCTAACTCCCTCTTAAATATAGCCAATGAACTGGCCTCAACTGTTTCCTGTGGCAGAGAATTCCACAGATTCACCACTCTCTGTGTGAAGAAGTTTTTCCTCATCTCGGTCCTAAAAGGCTTCCCCTTTATCCTCAAACCGTGACCCCTCGTTCTGGACTTCCCCAACATCGGGAACAATCTTCCTGCATCTAGCCTGTCCAATCCCTTTAGGATTTTATACGTTTCAATAAGATCCCCCCTCAATCTTCTAAATTCCAGCAAGTATATGCCTAGTCAATCCAGTCTTTCATCATATGAAAGTCCTGCCATCCCAGGAATCAATCTGGTGAACCTTCTTTGTACTCCCTCTATGGCAAGGATGTCTTTCCTCAGGTTAGGGGACCAAATCTGCACACAATACTCCAGATGTGGTCTCACCAAGGCCTTGTACAACTGCAGTAGTACTTCCCTGCTCCTGTACTTGAATCCTCTTGCTATGAATGCCAGCATACCATTCGCCTTTTTCACCGCCTGCTGTACCTGCATGCCCACTTTCAATGACTGGTGTATAATGACACCCAGGGCTCGTTGCAATGATAATTCCTACCGACTTCTCAACCAATCCATTGGACTGAGGGAAAAATGGATGAGATGTTGTATGAACAAAGCCCCATTCATGAGCAAAATGTCTCATATATTCACCATTGAATTGTGGACCATTATCTGTGAAAACTGCATCAGGTACTCTCTCACAAGCAAACATAATGCTGAGCAATTCTTTTTCAATTTGGGCATATCTTGTTTCTGGATCGGATAATGCACGAGGTGCATATGCCACTGGTAGCCATTCCTGATCATGTTTCTGGAGTAATACTGCCCCTAAGCCTGCTTGAGATGCATCACATGAGATTTTGATGGGCCTCTCAGCATCATAGAATTTCAACACAGGCTGTTTGGTGAGCACTTTCTTAAGGTTTTGCCATGCCTTCTCCTGTTCATGATTCTAGCTCTATTTGTTTTTCTTTTCTGTTAGCTGCCTCAGTGGAGCAAGCTGTTCCAAAAGATTGGGTATGAATTTTCCCATATAGTTGACCATACCCATAAACCTTTGTACATCCTTTTTACACTGCGGTCTTGGCATGTTCTCAATAGCAGAAACCTTCAATGGATCAGGATGCACACCCTGTTTGCTGATGATATCACCCACAAAGGTAAATTCAGTCACTCCTAGCTGACATTTGTCTTTATTCAACTTCAGGTTTGTCTTGCATGTTGCCTCTAAAACCTGTCTAAGTCTGGCATCATGCTCTTGTTTAGTTAATCCCCAAACAATAATATCATCCATGGATGTATCTACACCCTCAATGTGCTCATATAACATGTGAATGGTTTTATGGTACTCTTCAGGAGCTGATGCAATTTCAAATGGAAGCCTAAGAAAACAGTATCTGGCAAAAGAAGTGTTAAAGGTACACAACTTTGAACTCGGTTCATCTAATTTAAGTTGCCAGAATGCAGAGGATGCATCTAATTTACTAAAGTACTTTGCATTAGCAAACTGATATAATTTCTTCACGAGTAGGCAATTTGAAATGCTCTCTTTTAATTGCTTGATTCAAGGCTCTCGGATCTAAGCAAATCCTCAGTTTTCCATTTTGCTTATCAACAATAACAAGCAAATTGACCCATTCAGTTGGTTCATCAATTTTTTGTATGACTCCTAACCGTTCCATTCTGTAAAGCTCTGTTTTCAGTTGATCACGTAATTCAAAACGTACTTTTCTACATGGATGTACTACGTGTGGCACTGTGTCAACTTTAATCGTGTGCTCTCCTGGAAGGCAACCAAGCCCTTTGAACAAGTCCTCATACTCTTTCATCAAGTCACTGTATTCTGACTCTGTCACTGTCCAGGACCAATACTCTTTTCATCAAATTCAGTCTCTCACAGGCAGATAAACCCAATATTGACTGTACATTTTTTGGCACTACCACAAATGAAAGTATGTGCTCAATATTTTTGTGTGACACTTTTGCCACACATGTTCCTTTAACTGGAATGTCTGCATCTGAATACCCAATCACTTTTATATTTGTCTGATGTAACTTTGGTCTTGGCTTTAACGCATTAAACTCAGATTCGGCAAGAACATTTACTTGTGCTCTAATATCCAATTTAAACAGAATAATGTTTTGGTTCACTTGCAATGGCATAGTCCAGTCATTCTTACTTTATTTGTTTTCACAAAGCACATCTATATAAAACTCCTCACATTCATTTTCAAGCACTGCATTTACGTGTTTTCTTTCCTTTCTACTTCTGCAACAGCGTGAAAGTTAATTACTCTTACCACATTTGTTGCACATTTTCCGATACACTGGACACCTTTTGGGTTGGTGCTCTCACCCACAGCGATCACAAAGTTTTTTTCTTTCAGATGACGCCTTGTTCTCTGTCGGTTCCATTGCTGTTTTATAATTTTTTTCTAATATGTTCGCACACAGCACGTATGTTGCAGTTCTCAATAAAAAGCTCTTTGCCTGTGATGTCACAGTCTCAGGAGCTTTGCAGAGTGCCACAGCTTTCTCCAAATTCAAATCTTGTTCAAACAGTCTTTCTCTCAGACCACTATCCAGAATGCCACAAACAATTCTGTCTTTAATGAGGGAGTGTGTAAGCTCTGCAAACTCGCATCTTTTACTGTGGTTTCTCAACTCTGTAACAAATTGATCAATCGTTTGACCAGATCTCTGCTGACATTTGAAAAAAATTGTAGCGCTCATATATCACATTACACTTTGGTATACAAAATGGGCCAAATTTGTTGATTTTCACTTTTAGATTCAAATTATCTCCATTTTCAAAAGTAAAATGGTTATATACCTCCATTGTGTCATTCCCTATTACGTGGGGTAGGATTGCTGCTTTCATTTTTTCTGTTTTATTTTCTGCTCCAATTGCCAATAACTAAATTTCAAAATGCTGTTTAAATCTTTTCCAGTTTTCAGTTACGTTTCCAGTCAACTGAAGCATTGATGGGGGTTGCAAAACTTCCCTTTTTTAAAGCTGTTAACAAACAATGAAAAAGTTTGCACTTTTTTTTCTGATTATCTGTAATTCTCCCATGTTAACGAAACAAATTATTCTTCCAGACCTTCTTCTGGCACCATGTTGTGTTCTTTACACGTACCGTGGGTTACTAAGAACAAGCCATATTCTGGAAGAAAACTAGAACGTTTATTTACAACAGCAAACAGCACTACTAATACGTCGACAGCAAGCACGTCTTTAACACACAGTTTCGAGATCATTCTGTCATTTCTGTGCATGCTCCCGACTCTGTCCAATCACGTTCTTACACGTGACACGTGATATCACCACAGCTACCATCTGGGAAGAGGTATCGCAGCATAAAAGCCAGGACTAACAGGCTCCGGGACAGCTTCTTCCACCAGGCCATCAGACTGATGAACTCACGCTGGCTTGAGTGTTCCATCATCCAAGAAGGAACAGCAACTTTCGAAGTCAACAGACGTGCAGAATTAGAAGAGAAAAGAAGAAAACGGAAAGAGAGGCAGCAACAACCAAAGCTCGATCTGCCATCTGGAACTACCTGTCTTGAATGCGGAAGAAATTTCAAAGCCAAGATTGGACTCATAAGCCACTTGAGAGCCCATAAATAGATCAACAGAACGAAGACCATCATCCTCAACCTCGAGGGATAGCCACGACCATGACATTGACTGTTCTATTTATTATAAATTACTATGATTGCACTATGCACATTTAGATGGAGACGCAACATAAAGATTTTTACTCCTCATGTATGTGAAGGAAGTAAGAAATAAAGTCCATAAAGATTCACCAGGATGTTGCCCGGAATGGAGGACATTACTCATAAGGAGAAATTAGATAGGCTGAGTTTGTTCTCACTGGAATATTGGAGACTGAGGGGTGACTGTTCAAAGGTTTATAAAGTTATGAGGGGGTAGTCAAAGTACTTTTCCTCAAGTGAGGGAGCATAAAAAAACTAGAGGACATATGGTAGATTTAAAGTGAGAGGAGAGAAATTTAAAGTCGATCTGAAGTGCAAGAATTTCAATCAAAGTGTCAGGGTTTTTATGGAATCAGCAGCCAAAGGAAGTGGTAGATAGAATTTAAAAACGCAAACAACAGGAATTCTGCAGATGCTGGAAATTCAAGCAACACACATAAAAGTTGCTGGTGGATGCAGCAGGCCAGGCAGCATCCTAGGAAGCATCTCTTCCTAGAGATGCTGCCTGGCCTGCTGCGTTCACCAGCGACTTTTATGTGTGTTGGTAGATAGAATTACAATGTTTAAGAAGCATCTGGACAGATACTTGGATAGGAATGAAGTAGAGGGCTAGGGGTCTAATGCAGACAAGTGGGATTAGCATAGATAGGCATCTTGGTCAGCATAGACAAGTTGGGCCAAAGGGCCTGTTTGTGTGCTATAAGTCCATGAGCTTCATCGTTCTATTCATCACAAAATCTTATGCTTCATTCCCCCAACACTCACTTAATAATGCAGGGAATTGACATGTTGTCATATCTTCAGCCCATGACCATGCCCACTGAAATATGAAGATATCTTTATTGATACACATTGTGGATGGCATGTGCTCTCACTGCTTGCAGCTGAACTGATGGCACAAGTTACAAAACTATTAGAACAGCTCAGCGTAGGCGAATAGAAAGACTGATGATTATTCAGGCAAATTTAGGCTCTGCGATGGGAAAGGGGGAAAGGAAAAACATTATAGCCAGAGCCTCTTTGAAAGGCTCTGACAGTTGACAGATGAGCATCCATAAAACGACAATGGTTCACTTTGTGACATCCTCACGACCAGCACCTTCTCCCTGGGAAACAAATTACTCCCAACTGTCAGGCAAAATGTTATTTTTCCGGTAATCATTTCTCTCCTAAACAGCAAAATGACCATTAAAACCTTCCTTTTTTTTGACAAAACATACAAGTTAAAATGTTCTAAAGTTGATCAAATAGCTTTAGCTATGTGACAATGGAGTATATCTGTGAGAAATTGATAGCAGTCACAAGGGGCTTTAACTCAATGCCAACCTTCCTGCAATAGACTGTGATGGTGTGGTAGAATTAGACAAGGGAGACATTTGAAACCGATCTACATGTGAATGTGTGACAAACTGACAGGGATCTGAGTAAGGAGTGGAGTGCTCATATTAATGAAAAAACGAGTGAGAGAATGGAACAACAGAATGGAAGAGATGTAGAGGACACGAACAAAGACAGCGGTAAGCGATGCATAAAATCATTAAATGTGAAGGGCTGGCCAACACTGTTCAGATTTATCTGCAAGTTTAATCAGAAAGAAGCACTGACAGCAGGCTGATAGATTTAAAGCCTTTGCATTTGCACCACATACAATGGAGTTTGAGAATTTTAAAAGCATAAAAGCCTCTATTTCACCAGGAGGCAATTTTTCATTCAGCATGCTTATAGTTAAATGAAAGCAACTTCATGATGAAATATTCATTTGGAACAAATCAGAATGATTTTGGTGTGTTTCTGAGCCATGTCACTTCCTTCAAGACTTTACTAAGGTCAGATGATTCAACAGACTGCTTAACAATATCATCTTGAACAGCTCCAGCAGCAGTGCACTGATTCCTTGAATATGGATATACGTAAAAGAAGACGAAACCTGAAGCTCAGATCATTGGAAGCAAGGAACTCCAAGTCCATTTCTTGATCAATCCTCCATAAATTACAAAAGAAACTAAGTGAAATTTCTGTCCCCCCCCCCCCCGTAATCTCTGTGAAACCTTTGCCTTATTTAAACTATATCAACAAACCCACAATTCATAGCCCTCAGGGTACATATGACAGGCCAATGTGTCAGAGAAATTCATGTTAACATCTTAATTGGAATATCTTACAACCCATAGTGCAAGCATGGATTGTGACTCCACTTCCTCTTCCCAACATACACTCAGGCATGGCCTGAGAGGTGTTCAAGCACCAGCAGATACGTACTTAGACAATCATCCTTGCAGACTTGAACATGAAAATGTACACAGAATAATATGGGAAGAAATTCCTAATCATTCTCCAATTTCGAATATGTTGGCTCATGCCACCATGCATTCCCAGAGAGTGGGCAATCATCCCACCGTTATGCTTGTGGTTGTTGAACGTGCATGAACCTAGAAAATAAACTATTTGGTGTTCTTACACAACTATTACTAAAAGGGTAGTAGTTTTAACCTCAATGTTATACAACCCAATACGTTCATTCCACCCGTTATTTGTCACTACTCTAATTCCATCCACCTGCATTATGCCTGAAGCATTCTATGCCTTGGTGGTTCTAGCACTTGTCTGAATGTTTCTTTAAGAAGGACTCTGAGTGAGGATCAAGACGGCATCCCCAGGAGCCTCATCTCATTCACGGGAGTCTGATTAAATAAATTGATTGAATTAGATAAATACCTTCCTGATGCTTTAGAAGCTAGTTGATCCAAAATCACCAGCGTGGGAGTAGTCACAGAGCAGAGGATGAATAGACTAGCCATTTCAACAGCACTGCCCTTCTCATCTCCTGTTTACTCCTGTTTTATAGAACAGCTCTCCACCCAATCTCTTGTTTCTTTCTCTCTCCCTCTCACTTGACCTCCTGAAAAGATTAAAAGCACCTTCTGCTATTTCTCCCTCCTCACCTACTTCCTTAAGAGCCTTTGCTTACTTTCAAAGTTGAAAAGGCCAGTTTGGCTTCAGAAAGGAAGTCATAACTTGCCAAACCCTGTTTAACCTTCAAATTTCTACTTCTGTCACATGCATAAATTCCAATTTTTTTTCCTAAACTTTAATATTAGCTTTTCTTCAGGCCTCAAATTAAACTTGAAAGTTCCAACAGAAGAAATTACTAAAGACCATAGACAATTATTCAGTAGATTAACTGATGCATCCTGTAAAATCCTGTACGCAACAGGAACTTCTACTGTGCTCTCTGAACTCAGGTGTAAAAACAACAGATGGAAACAAATATCAAGCCCGAGGTTAAGCTGCAAAGGACTCTGAAGCTTGAGTTCCTACCAGATAGAAGAAAGCTGTTTGGCTCATTACTTTTGAACCAGTTAACCCACGTGCCCTGCTCTTCCATTCCCTACTTCAAATATTTATCTAATTTTTCCTTAAGGGACACCACAATTGCAGTCTCAGCCATATCATGTAGCAAGGCACTTCATGAGCTCTAAACCTAATAAGTTTCTCTTGGCAACAGGGTTGAGTTGATGACTTTTCGTTGCTGACTCCTGAACAATGTAGTAGAAAATAGTGGGGTAGAAATTCGTCATTACTCACTGGTGTTAAGTGAATGGTTGAGTATGAACCATTCATTCTTTTCCCCTCCTGAAATTCGTTTCCTGCCAGCAAAATGGAACTGAATGTTGGAAGGGAATTACAAGTGGCGTGTGTTCTCAAAACAGTTATTAATATTATGCCAGTGAATGTATGCTGTGTACTCTCCAAGCTTTTGATGTCCTTTCTATAGAAAACATAGTAATCCAACTTTGACTCAGCTATTGCTTTGTACAAATTTATCATTGTCCTTATTTGCATACACAGTGTTTAATAAAATACATGTGCATTATCAGGAAATCAGCTATTCGAATTCTGAATCTATCTGCATATCAACAACCTCCGATGTTGGTATCATTTTTTGATTTTATATTCAAAATGGACTACCTCATAAATCTTCACATTAAATTGTATCAGGCCTGACAACCCATCTCATTCACCTGACTATTTCTGAAATCTTTTACCATTCACTCCACTGATTATAAAACCACAACTTCAGTGACATTGGTTAGAGTGAGCATGCCCCCTCTGTAAAATAAGATAACCTCTCAAAATGCTGGGGGAACTCAGCAAGCCAGTCAGCACCTATAGAGAGAAGTACAGTCGACGTTTCGGTCTGAAACCCTATGGCAAGACTGGAGAAAAAAATCTGAGGAGTAGATTTAAAAGGTGGGGAGAGGGAGGGAGAACCACCTGGTGATAGCTGAAAGAGAGAGGGGGAGGGATGAAGAAAAGAGCTGAGAAGTTGATTGTTGGGATGAGGTGAGGGAGGGAAAAGGTGATGGAAAATGGAGAAGTGGGGTTTGTTGAGGGGCATTACTGGTAGCTTGGGAAATTGATGTTCATGCCATCAGGTTGGAGGCTACCCAAACGGAATACAAGTTGTTGTTCCTCCAACCTAAGTGTAGCCTTATCACGACAGTGGAGGAAGCCATGGATGGACATGTTGGAATGGGAATGGGAAGTGGAATTAAAGTGGGTGGCCACTGGGAAAACTCGCCTGTTCTGGCGGACGGAGCAGTCTCAGCTCTTTACTTCATCCCTCCCCCTCTCGGTTTCACCTATCACCTGGCGGTTCTCTCTCCCCTCCCCCTCTCGGTTTCACCTATCACCTGGCGGTTCTCTCTCCCCTCCCCCTACCTTTTAAATCTACTCCTCAGTTTTTTTTCTTCAGTCCTGCCAAGGGGTCTCAGCCCGAAACATCGACAGTACTTTTTTCCATAGATGCTGCCTGGCCTGCTGAGTTCCTCAAGCACTTTATGTGTTGCTCAGATTTCCAGCATCTGCTGATCTTCCCTTGGTTGTGCAAAGATGATCGTCCTGGTGAAGTGTCCTGGCCGGAAACATCAATTATACTCTTTTTGCAAAGATACCTCCTGGCCAGCAGATTTTCCCTTGTTACAGATTATCTTCAGTTCAGTTCATTGGATAAGATCTTCTGCAAGATAGCAGTGGTATATTGAGTCTGATTTGACTGAAGTCGATCCAGGCATTACCAAGAGCCAAGAAATCTCTGACAGGTGCACATAATATTTAACATGTTCTTTTCTATCATTTTAAACATAATCACTAGAAGCCCTTCTTCATCTCCTCATAGTTATCAGTCTGGTTTCTGCTAATAGTGGGAATGTGCAAGCCTTTGAAGGAGATTCTTAATAATTAAATCGTCTCAGTGTATTTCTGTTGAAAAGTCATTGACACAAAGCATCAACATTTTACAACCTATGTTGATTCTGCCCAACTTCCTGAGTAGTTTTAACATTTTTGTATGGTTTTTACTTGCAATGTCTGGCATTCGTTTGCAGCACTTTTTTAAAACAAAGCTTTACTGCATTACTATCCTTCAATATACCACTCAATTCTTGCAATGCCAAATTTTACAATTGCTTAACTGCACTTTTCAAGACACAGATCTTATTTGCCAATGTATAACTGTGAGCAAAAACTTTTAAATACTCTAAGAATCAGTATGATTTGGAACATGGTTAGCCCCAAATTGTTAAACATGGCCAGTGTAGAAATCCTTGCCCTGTAGCTCCACTGACACATCTAATTTTTCCAAATCAGCTATGCTGATTTTAGGAAGAATTTGTGTTGTTACAAATTGTAACCACATTCCTTGTGGTGGATCATTAAACTCTTCGGCCTGGACTCCGTGGACTCCGAGGTTACCCTCTGCATCTCCGGACTTACAATGATTGATTAAATATTACTTTAGTAGGACATTTCATCTCCAGCGCTTCACTGTGACATTTCCTGATGTACCATCACCCCTGATATGCATTGTTTATGGCACTTTCACTGACAGAGAAAGTACATGAAACACCCTATTTCCCATTCTTCAATATAATTTTGTAAGATGGCTCCTAAGGTGCTTGTACAAATGAAACTTCTATCGTAACATCTTGTAAACATGATTTAGTAACTTGTAAACAATCTATTTAGCTAAATTGATTAAATGTGCAGAAGCAGGTCATTCAGCCCCTCCTGTTTGCTTCATCTTCTATGATCACAGCCTATCTTTTACCTCAGCACCTTTCTCCCAACTCCATATTCTTTGATATGCTTAATATCAATTCTAATGACTGTTGGTTTATTAATTTAAAATATTCCCCCTCAACAGAAATATAAATCTTATTCATACTGATGTTTACATCTAATCATAAAAAGAAATAATGTATTTTTATGGAGCTTCTCATTTTTGGTGTCTGATCAAAGTTCAAAGTTCAAGGTAAATTTATTATCAAAGTACATATATGTCACCATATACAACCCTGAGATTCATTTTCTTGTGGGCATACTCAATAAGTCCATAATAGAATCAATGGAAGACCACACCAACTTGGTCATTCATCCGGTGTGCAAAAGTCATTGTTCTGCCTTCACTCAGGAGGTTTCCCCTTTTACTCAAGCTAGACAGATAGATAACTCCAGTCCCAGCATAGTGTACATAGAACATAACATAGAACATAGAATAGTACGCACATTACAGGTCCTTCGGCCCACAATGTTGTGCCGACCCTCAAACCCTGCCTCCCATATAATCCCCCCACCTTAAATTCCTCCATATACCTGTGTAGCTGAAGGTGGTTTTATTATTCACCAACGCATTACAGTACGCAAGAAGCTGGTGTAAAAATCCAGTCTCAGCAGTCAAATATTGATTGAAATTCCTTCGACTTCTAACAAGTGCTTCTTACTACGAAGTGAAATGTACAAATGATTATATAATGGCTGACCTAACAATGAAGGCCAACTGCTTAACATTTCCAGCGACAACATTTTGTGTAAATGTGCTTTACCCGGGATGGACTAGGCCGTATCCATTATTTTCTGTAGCACTTCCGTTCAAGGGCATTGGTATTTTCATGCCAGGCTGCGATGAAGCCAGTCAATATACTCTCCACCACATAGCTATAAAAGTTTGTCAAAGTTTTAGATGTCATGCTGAATTTGTTCAAACTCCCAAGGAAGAGGAGGTATGGCTGAGTTATCTTTGCAATTACACTTGCACGTAGGTCCTCTGAAATATTAACACCGAGGAATTTAAAGTTGCTGACGCTCTCAACCTCTGGTCCTCTGATCAGGTCTGGTTCATGGACCTCTGGTTTCCTCCACCTGAAGTCAATAATTAGCTCCTTGGTCTTACCGACAATGAGTAAGAGGTTGTTATTATGGCACCACTCAGCTAGATTTCAAATCTCCCTCCTATTTGCTGATTCATAACGACCTTTGATTCAGCCTACGACAGTGGTGTCATCACCAAACTTGAATATGGAACTATCAATCTTCTACGATTGAAGCTTATTCACTTTTATAACATTAGGAAATGCTACAATGCACTTTTACACAGCAAGTTTCCACAAACAGTAGAGAAATGTTGAGATGATAACACTGGCTGAGGAAAAAAACGTTAGCTGGAGAATAGGAAGCACTTCCTTCCTTACCTATCCATAATCTCATAGGAATTTTGAGGGTGGCACGGGGGCACAATGTATGGCATCTGTCTCACAGCACCAGTAACCCAAGTTCAATCCTGATCTCTGGTACTGTCTGTGTGGAGTTTGGATGTTCTCTCTGTGACTATCTGGGTTCCTCCCACGTTCTACAGTTACCACCACACTTGAAGTTATGCAGGCTGGTAGGTTAATCAGCCCGTTGTAAATTTCTCCCAGTGTGCAAGAAAATGGTAGAGTCTGGGATAAATTGATGGGAATATGGATGGCATCAAGATTGAGGGTGCAGTGGACAGTGAGGAAGGCTATCATGGCTTGCAGTGGTATCTGAACCAGCTGGAAAAGTGGACTGAAAAATGGCAGATAAAATTTAATGCAGTTAAGTGTGAGGTTTTGCACTTTAGTAGGACCACAGTGAGCGATAGGGCACTGATGAGTGTGGTAGAACACTAGAAATACAGGTCCATAATTCCTTGTAAATGGCGGCACAGGTAGATAGGGTTGTAAAGAAAGCTTCAGGCACATTGGCTTTCATAAATCAAAGTATTGAATACAGGAGATGGGGTGTTATGTTGAAGTTGTATGAGACATTGGTGAGACCTAATTTGGAGCATTGTGTGAGGTTTTGTTCACCTACCTACAGGAAAGGTGTGAATAAGGTTGAAAGAGTACAGAGAAAAGTTACAACAGGTATGGAGGACTTGAGTTATAAGGAGAGACTGAATAGGTTAGGACTTTATTCCTTGGTACTTAGAAGACTGAGAGGAGATTTGATAGCAGTATACAAAATTGTGAGGGGTATAGGATCAGTTCAAGCAGTCTTTTTCCATTGAGTGGAGAGAGGACGACAACCAGAAGTCATGGGTTAAGGGTGAAAGGTGAAAAGTTTAAGAGGAATATGAGGGGGAAGCTTTTTCCACTCAGGGGATCATGGGACTGTGGAAAGAGCTGCCAGTACAAGTGGTGCATGCAAGCTCAATTTCAATGTTTAAGAGAAGTTTGGATAGGTACGTGGATAGTAGGGATATGGAGAGAAGGTCGATGGGAGTAAGCAGTTTAAATGGTTCAGCATGGGCTATATTGGCCAACGGGCCTGTTTCTGTGCTGTACTTTTCAATGACTCTATTACTCTAACATATTCATGGAAAATTACTCAGGTAACAGGATTCCTCTGTGAAACTGCATAGACTTGATAAGGCCAAATTGTGCCCTTCTCTATAATAAGGAAAAACAGATGTTCTTTAAACTTTGACCAGAGTGGCTCCACTTAAATATCTTACCTTGTCAGCCCTTCCTTATGCTGCACTGAAATCCATCACTGCTTAGAAGTTAAAGCCACCACAAAGAAATGCTGAAAAGTCATGCTACTGAATCTGTACAAAATTGTTAGGTAACTGTGAGAGAAAACTACATTTGTAATTTAAACTAAAATAAATACTGGTTGTCTTGATTCTTGAGAAAATTTCTCCTGATTTATAACTTGGAGTTATTGTCTTGATGGA
This sequence comes from Mobula birostris, assembly GCF_030028105.1. Taxonomy (NCBI): domain Eukaryota; kingdom Metazoa; phylum Chordata; class Chondrichthyes; order Myliobatiformes; family Myliobatidae; genus Mobula; species Mobula birostris. Next base: position 159,262,476 of record NC_092373.1, read on the forward strand.
CCAACAAAGAGTGACATTGGTCTTTAATCATTAGTAACTAATTTTTCTCAATAACAATGTGTTAAACAGAACTCATATCTTTACAGTAGATCTACTGGCTGTCTCAGGAGTCCAATAATATAACAAACATAGATATGAGAGAACCACAGAATCAAAACAGGAAGATTGAATTGTGCTGTATTTGAATAGTTTAAGGAATTTTTTTTAAGTGAATAATTGTCAAGTACAAGACAACAAATTAAAAAAACTGATTGGAATCCATCTTGGTCTCTGTTCCTGAACATAGGAAGCTTATGTTTATGTAGATTGTGCATAATCTCTCTATATATGCTGTACTCCACATCCCTGAAGTATAGAATTTTAGCATTTCCTTAGATTTAGTATAGAATTAAGGATGTTACTAAATAAATAGGTTAGAATTGTGTCAACAATCAACTAAACTCCATATTCAACAGTTACCTTTCAACAACCATCAGGTTCTTGAACTGAACCACACAGCCCTAATCCTACCTCAGCAGCAATATGGACCATGTCTTGCCCTAACATGAATTCTATGCTAAAACAGCTCTGATTGTGTGTTTTTAATGCACTAATTCTTTATCTGCACAATTTTTTATGTTTTCTTCACTCTCTGGTATAATTTATGCTTAATTTATGTTCTGTGTGTTGTCTCCACCTACCCACAAACAAGACTTTTTATTGTACCTGTACCTCACTATAGTTATGCACATGACTATAAACTCTACTTAATCTGATCACTTGATTTGATGTGCAAATCAAATGCCACCTTAGCTCCAATTTTCTCACTAAGAGCACCTGCAGTGTTTCTGCTGTAGACTTTTATTACTTCGCCACTTACCTATTATCCTATTGTCACTTGGTCTCTCTCGCCATCAACCATGTTGTAGGGCTACAGCAGGAGCATCCTTATTTTACTCTGGGAGACATCCGGTGACCAATCTCATTATTGCAATGGACATGCTGATGCACAATGTTGGACAAAACCATGACTTTGGGAGAAAGTGTACTTTAGGGTGGGGGGGGGTAAGTGGAAGAAACAATATCATTACCTTCCCTCTTGCATTTTTCTCTGCACTCATCTTCCACTCCATACTACACCTTTACCTTCAATCTTCTCTGTCACTTCCTTAAAAAATGTTGTAATATTTAAAGCTTTCCAGTTCTGACAAAAGATCATCCGTCTGACCCCATAGGCTCAATCCTACCTCCCAAGATGAGGTGGCAGAGGGTCTGGTCAAAGGTTGATAATAAAAATATCAAAAATGGGATCTATCCTGCCCTTTTGAGTTTACCAAAGATGGACTAAGGGGCAGGCAACCAAACTGCTCACAAGAGAGGCTCTGGTCATTTAATTATTTCAATATGTTGGATCAAGACTTCACTTTCACAGTAGCACACACAAAATGCTGAAGCAACTCAGCAGGCTGGGCAACATCTGTGAAAAAGAGTAAATAGTCAACATTTTGGGCCCAGACACTACATCAGTTCCTCCAACATTTTTTGTGTTACTTGGATTTCCAGTATCTGCTGATTTTCTTGTGTTTGTTCATTTTCACAGGGGTTGGCACAGCAGCTTGGTTTTCCAGAAGGCTTCGAGGACTGAATCCCCAAGATCAATGCTTTTATAGGAGGAGCAGGAGTGTTTCCTCCAGGCTCCAGAGTTCAAACTTGTGTTTCTCTCCCCATAACTAGAGTTCACCATCTTGACTTCATGGATTGGATGACACAAGACTCCTGTGCTTAATCGGCAAGCATAATTCAACTTAACATGAGTTGTATCATTGGAGGTGTTAGTGATGTGTAAAAAAACTATCTGATTCCTTTACAAAATCAACAAGGTTATGGACTTTGCTGTATACATCATCGGTGCACGCCTTTCACTGTTGGTGGTATCTAAAGGAGATGCTGCATCATTAATGAATTCCCCCCGCCCCCACATATATGCCATGCTATCTTCTCACAGCTACCACAGAGCAGAAGTCCCATACAATTGGCTTCAAGAACAGTTACTTCCTTTCAACCATTCCATTCTTGAACCATCTGGTATAACCCTAATCATTACAGTTTAGTGACACTGTGACCACTTCCATCAGTTTGCATTAAAATGGACTTTGTTCAAGTTGTGTTCTTCCTGATAAAAACTGTGCGTAATATATGTCTAATTGACATTTTCCTTGCGAATGCTGCTTATATGATGCCCTGCACCTGTGAAGTAAGTTTTTCATTTACACACTTGTGCATACAACAATAAAGCAGACCTTGACATTGACTTGACCCCCACATAAACAAAACAACTAGTGATTATAAGAATACCAATAGTTCGGTTCATAGCACCTTTGGCTCTGGGTATGCAGGTTTCACTTCAGAGGCTCAGGTGATCAATCTGGACTGATAGTCCATTGCCGATCCCCAACAGTGATAACAACTTGTATTTCTACAGCACGAGCAGCACCATGAAATAATCTAATGCACTTCACAACATCCTAAATCAGAGAAATCTGGCACAGAATCAGATAAGAAAAGATTAGTACAAATGATGAAAAGGATACCAGGTTTCGAAAAAGGATACAGGAGCAATAGTTAGCTGATCAATTCTTAGAGCCGGCTCTGTTATTCAAAACGAACATGGCTAATACAATCTCAGTCTTTAATGCACTGTCCCACTCTCCCCATTCCTCATAACAAATTTTTTCTAAATTTAAATGCTCATTACTCCCTACATTGAATATATACTCCACCTCCATACTTTGATGAGAGAGAATTTAAAGATTTCAAAATCTGATGGAAGAAATCCCATATTCTGAAACAATTCCAGTTCTGAGAAATATATATATATTTTAGTATTCAGTCTGTCAATTCCCCTTTGTAATCTTATACGTTTCAATAGAACATATTTTGTTCCAAACTGCAGTAAGTACTGACCCAACCTAATCAACTCTCTTCACAAATCAAACCCTCCTCTGCAGGAATCAGCCTAATGAACCCTGTCTGCCTCCTATGGAAGTGTATCCTTCCTCTAAAAAGAGACTAAAGATAAATGGAGAATTTGATCTGTGGACTCACTAGTGCCCTACAGAATTAATTGTTGCCAAACTTCCCTATTTTGCAATAAAAGCTGAAATTGCACCAGGCTTCCTAAATACTTGCTATATCAAATGCAAACTTTTCATGTGCTAGGGCCCCCAAATCTCCCTGCGCTAGAGTTCTCAAAAAAATATGTTTTTTTATTTAGGAAGAGGTGCAGTCGACATTTCAGGCTGAGACGAAGGGTCTCGGCCTGAAACGTCAACTGCACCTCTTCCTAGAGATGCTGCCTGGCCTGCTGTGTTCACCAGCAACTTTTATGTGTGTTGCTTGAAATTCCAGCATCTGCAGATTTCCTCGTGTTTGCAAACTAATTTTTGGTCTTGTAATGTGCTGCAGGCGTTATGCTTTGGAAGCCTAGTAAAACTGACCATTCACATTTACATGATCAGGGATTTTGGGGGGGGGGGAATTTTGGGGCAGAATTCCTGTTGTTTGTGTTTTTTTATTTTTTTTCTCCCTGCAAATTAGATAACCATGCATTTTCTCACATTGTACTCCATCTGCTGACATCGTGCCCATTCACTTAATCTATCCAGACACAAAAGACTGCAGATGCTGGAAGTCTGGAGAAAAACGCACAAAGTGCTGGAGAAACTCAACAGATCAGGCATGATCTAGGCAGGAAAGTGGACAGCCAATTTTTCAGATCGCGGTCACCATTTGGACTGGAAAGAAAGAGGCAAGGTAGCCAGTATGACGAAGGTGGAGTGAATGGGTGGAGCAAGAGCTGGTGGGTGACAGATGGTTCCAGTGAGAGTGCTGAAAGGCAGATGAGCAAAAGGGAAAAGTGCGAAGTAACTCAGAAACAGGGAGGTAACAGATTGGCTGAAGATGACGGAATCTGAAGCTTGGAGAAGGTGAAGCATGGTATAAAGGGAGGACGATGTGGAGGAGAACTGATAGGAGTGTGTGGAGACAAGGAAAAAGGAACAGAGGGGGAAGTAGTTACAGGAAGCTTGAAAATTCAATATTCATGCCATCAGGTTAGAAACTACTCAAGTGGAATATGAAATCGTGTTTCCTTTCCAAGCCCTCTACCCACCAACCTACTTATCCTTGAATCATCAGTGAAATTAGCTGCAGTACACTCATCTCAGTCATTAATATATTGAAACACTTTGGATTCCTCAGCTGCATAAGTCAAAATATACCACGTCTACTAGATCACCTCTATTGATTCTCCCTGTTACATTCTCTAAGTGCTGTAGCAAAATTGACAAGTATGATTTTCCTTTTAAGTTGGTTTAGCTTATTATCACATGATTTTCTAAATGCTCTGATATTAGTTCAGGGATGTATTCACCATCTTCCTCAATGACAAACTCTACACAGGCTTAGTTTCCTAACTTTTCATGAACAGTACCACTATATTTGTAGTTTTCCAACACATTGGAACAACTCTAGAACCTAGGAAACTTTGTTAAATGATAAACACAAAGCACTCACCATCCCTAGAGTCACTTGCTTTAAGATCTGAGGATACAGAGCATTAGGTCTAGAGTATCGACCAGCCTTTAGCTCCATTAGTTTATCCTTTTTTTTTCTGTAGTGATAGAGATTGAGCAGGTTTATGCCTCCCTGGCCTTTTGATAATCTATTATTAATAGGGTAATTTTAATGTCTTCTACTATGTTGACTGATTCAAAATAATTTCTCTATTTCCCATTATTGATTCCCAGATCTCAAGGGACCAATGTTTACTTTACTGATTCATATCCTTTTTATATACCTTTAGGCATTCTTACTGTCTGTCTTTTTTATTATTTCCTGGTTTATTCTCATATTCTATTCTGTCACTTTATAATTTATGATTATAATCTGCTAGTGTTGAAAAATTTTTGTTATTATCTGGTATGCAGCTAATCATCATAGTACTGTATAACTTAAAAAAATATCTAATACCTTCTTTGCTTTCTTATTTCAGCAAGGATGTACATTATTCTCATATAACATTTATTTCTCAGTGGATTATCCCTTTACATCCGTTATATATGAAAACTGAAAAGAAGAGTGGTGAACACAGGACAGAAGGTGTTATATTTGAATGAACACAATGTACAAAATAAGGTAGCTTGTAGTTAGTTCTTATGTGCAGTTAGAAATTGGCAGTTAAGACCTTGTGGGCATCACAGAATCATGGTTGAAAGAAGATTATAGCTGCGAGCTTAACATCAACACACATCATATTGAAAAGACAGACAGGAGGGGGTGGCTTTACTGCAAAAACTGAAATCAAATCCTTAAAAAGAACATTGAAGATGCAGAATCCTTCTTGGTAGAGTTAAGGAACCGCTAGGGTAAAATGAGCCTGATGGGAGGTACATAAGGCCTCCAAACAGCAGCCAGGATGTGGAATACAAATTAAGTAGAAAAGCATTTCTGATCTGGCTATTGTTCACGACTGCACTGAATGAAAAAAACGCGAGTAAAAAGGCAATGTAACGATGGTCATGGAGAAATCTCAAAATACAGAAAAATTGGGAAAATTAGGTTGGTGCTGAATCTCAAGAAAAGGAATTTCTAGAATGCCTATGAGATTGTTTATTTGGAGCAGCTTGTGTTTGAGTCTATAAAGAAAAACGTAATTCTGGATTTGGTGTTGTGTAATGAATCAGATTTGATTAAGGAGCTGAAGGGAAGGAACCCTTAGGAGGCAGTGATCATAATATGATAGTATTCACCATGCAGTTTGAAAGGGAGAAAGTAAAATCAGATGTACTGGTATTTCTATTGAATAAAGGTAACCATGGAGGCACGACAGAGTGGCTGGCCAAAGTTGTTTGAAAAGGGATACCAGCAGGCATAATGACTAGAGTTTCTGGGAGTGTCAAGCCTTGGTTGAGGGAGGACAGGAACACAGAGCAGCAAACAGCCGGACCTACCTAGCAAAGGCATGGACACAGAGGCAGTTCTCAACTCAAGGTAGCAGCAAACAGCTGGGCCTACCTAACAAAGGCATGGCCACAGAGACGTGTAAAACAACAATAGACAGTTCCTTATCTTGCTCCAGCAGTGGAGCGGGGCGGGGCAGGGCGAGGCGAGGCAAGGCGAGGCGAGGTGAGGTGAGGCAAGGCAAGGCAAGGCAAGGCAATTAAGATACAATAAGGACAGAAAAGTTGAATTATGAAGGTAAGGTGGTCAATAATATAAAAGTGGTTACTAAAAGATTTTTAAATATAGATAATGAGTAAAAGATTGGGAAGAGTGGACATTTGATCACTGAAAAATGATGCTGAACAGCTAGTAATGGGAAACAAAAAAAATAGCAGACAAACTGAATGAGTATTTTTCACCAGTCTTCACTGTAAAAGACACCAGCAGTATGCTGGAAGTTTGAGAATGTCAAGGGGCAGCAGTGAGCAAAGTTGATAATTCTAGGGAGCAGGTTCTTGGGAAACTAAAAAGTCTGAAGGTAGATAAGTCACCTGGACCAGATGGTCTACATCCCAGAATTCGGAAAGAGGAGGCTGAAGAGATGTAAAGGCATTAGTAATGATCTTTCAGGAATCAATTGAATTTGGCATGGTTCAGGGAGACTGGAAAATTGCAAATGTCACCCCACTCTTCAGGAAGGGAGAGAAGCAGTAGAAAGGAAATTAAAAGTCAGTTAGTCTGACCTCAGTGGTTGGGAAGATGCTGGAGTTGATTACTAAGGATGTGGTTTCAAGATACTTAGAGGCACATGATAAAATTGGCCGTAGTAAGCATGGTTTCCTCAAAGGAAAATCTTGCTTGACAAATCTGTTGGAATTCTTTGAAGAAATAATAAGCCAGATAGACAAAGGGGAATTGGTTGATGTTGTGTACTTGGATTTTCAGAAGGCCTATGACAAGGTGTTACGTATGAGGCTACTTAACAAGTTAAGAGCCCATGGTATTACATGAAAGATATTAGCATGGAAAGAGCATTGGCTGGTTGACAGGAGGCAAAGAGTATGAATAAAGGGAGCCTTTGCTGGTTGGCTGCCAGTTTCTAATGGTGTTCCACAGGGATCTGTGTTGGGACTTCTTTTTACGTTATATATCAATGGTTTGGATGATGGAATTGAGGGCTTTGTGGCCAAGTTAATGGACAATACGAAGATAGGTGGAGGGCAGGTAGTTTTCGGCAAGCGGAGAGGCCACAGAAGGACTTAAATAGATAAGGAGAATGGGCAAAGAAGTGGCAGATGGAAAACAGTGTTGAGAAGTATATGGTCATGCACTTCGGTAGAAGAAATAAAAATGTAGACTATTTTCTAAATGGAAAGAAAATTTAAAAATCTGAGGTGCCGAAGGACTTGGCATTACAAGAAAGATATAAACCTGGACAGAGGATTGGATGACTGGCAGATGACAAGCAGTGGGAATAAATGGGGCGTTTTCTGGTTGGCTGCCAGTAACTAGAGGTGTTCCAAAGGGGTCGGTGTTAGGTCCTCTACTTTTCAAGTTATATGCTAATAACCTGGATGACTGAATTGATGGCTTTGTGCCCAAATTTTGAGATGGTATAAAGATAGGTGGAGGGGCAGGTAGTGTTGAGGAAGCAAGGAGTCTGCAGAAGGACTTGAACAGAATAGGAGAATGGGCAAAGGAGTGGCAGATGACTACAGTGTAGGGAAGTGTGTCGTCATGCACTTGGTAGAAGGAATAAAGGTGTAGATTACTTTTTCCTTGATAAGGAGTGAATTCAGAAATCAGAAGTGCAGGATTCCCTAAAGGTTAGCTCACAGCCTGAGCCAGTAATAAGAAAGGAAAATGGAATCATTTTGAGAGGACTAGAATATAAATACAAGGATGCAATGTTGAAGCTTTATAAGGCATTGATCAGACCACATCTGCAGAATCGGGCCACATATCTAAGAAAAGAAGTGATTGCATTGCAGACAGTTCAGAGGACGTTTATGAAAATGATCCCAGGAATGAAAGGGTTAATGATTGAGGGGTGTTTAATGGCTCTGGATTTAGAACTCGCTGGAGTTTAGAAGAATGAGTAGGAGGGGGGAGCATCATTGAAACCTACTGAATATTGAAAGGCCTAGATAGTATGGACATGGAGAAAATGTTTCTAAAAGTGGGAGGGTCTAGAACCAGAGGGCACAGCCTCAGAACAGAAAGACATTGCTTTAGAATGGAGGTAAGGAGGAAGTTTTGGAGTCAGAGGGAGCTGAATCTGTGGAATTCATTGCCATAGATGGCTATGGAGGCCAGGCCACTGAGTATACTTAAAGTAAAGGTTGATTAGTAAGGGTTTCAAAGGTTACAGGGAGAAAGCAGGATTGGGAGGAAGGAGAAGACGGTGACGCGCCTGCGTGTGCGCTGCCCTCCGGTGAAAAATGATATCGTATCTGTTAAATAGGGGCCGTGGAAAATTCTGATTTGATGGAGAACGGACATGAAAGCACAGAGGAACATCTGGAGAAATTTCTGAAACGCCCTGTGTGTGGCCGGGAATCTTTCGGAGGGTAGGCCTCAAAAGCCCCAGCCTTGCCAGCTTTTGGCGACCGAGAAGGAGGTCGAATCATTCAAACAGAGATGGTGCTCAGTACTCGGTGTCGGAGAGCTGATCAGAGCTCGAAGTTTTCGGATGACTCAGTCGGATTGTGGTCGGCATGGCAGGGAAAATTTTTCTTCTTTCTCCTGTCTGCGTGAGATGTGGGACATTTGAGAAACTTTGAACTTTACTGTGCTCATGGACTTCTTCATCAAGTTATGGTATTTTTGCACTGTTGTAATTATATGTTATAATTATGTGGTTTTGTCAGTTTTTTCAGTCTTGGTCTGTCCTGTGTTTTGTGATATCAAGCTGGAGGAAATAATGTATCATTTCTTAATGCATGCATTACTAAATGACAATAAAAGAGGACTACGTGTCTTCATAATCTAAAAAAATAAATCAGCCATGATCAAATGGCAGAGCAGACATGATGGGCTGAATGGCCTAATTATGCTCCCAGGCCTTATGGTCTTATGGTCTTTATTGAGATTTAAGAATTACCTCCTTGAATGACTACAAACTGCTAAACTACCCTTTAATCTATTTCTCCTGTACTCATGAGCCGATTCTGTCCTCATACCATTGTAATTTCCATTTTTTTTATACATAGGATACCAGTTTCATACCCAAACATTTCTCACCCTGAAACAGAATTTGTAATTCTGCCAAGGTATTATCATTTTTTATAAGGGATCCTTTACTATGAAAATATTAAATTTGTTGAACAGACTAGATTACTACAATGCACATTTTACCGACCTTCCAACACAATTGATTTTACAGAACTTCAACTCATTCAAAACACCACTGCAAGACTTTTAATCAAAACCAAGGTGAGGGACTATATCACTCCTATTCTAACTATGCTACATTGGCTTCTTATATCTTTTAGCATTGATTTTAAGATTCTCCTACTTGTTTTCAAAGCTCTTTGTTGTCAGGACCCAAGTGCATAACAGAATCATTTTTGTTTTATAATCCTGCTCGAGCTCTCAGGTCTCCTTTCACTGCTCTCTTATATTTAAACAATCTCCTTTAAAAGATAATTGGCAGGTGAGCCTTTTTTTGAACTCTGCTTCAAAACTGTGGAATTTCCAAAACTCAGTTGACAATTTTTAACGCCATGCCAAAATCTATTTATTTAAGCTTGCTTTTAACCAACATCTTTTTGTCTTTAATATCATGATTATTTTTATTTTTTATTTTCTTTTTATGTTTCTACTTCATCCCTTGTAAAGCACTTGGAACAATACCATCTATGTAAAAAGTGTTCTATAAATAAAGTTATCATTATTATTCTGTCTCACTGCACAATACCAGTTTGAAGATAGCCTGCTCTCTTTTAGTTTCTCAGTGTACTTCTCCGTAAAACTACTTGAAATATACTTCTCAAATTATCACTCGAAGTTGTCATTGCCACTTTGATCTGTCCAATCTGTCCAATCATGATGAAAATCACGATACAGATATATAGAAAATCATGAGCAGTACTTTTCTTACCAGTCTCAATACCTCTTAATTTAGTAGAGCTACTAGGACTTACTGATAGCAAATTTAGGTTGCACCCAGATATATGGGTTATTTAAATTCATCAGTAAAGAAACACGATGGAGAGATGGGTGGGCACCAGAAGCTACTCAGATCTTTGTGATTAGGAATGTGACATACTTTATTTGTTATATTTGTTATATTGGTTTTCTACAGCTTCAAATGGCGATGAAATTGCAGATGGACCTCTGTAGGAAATTTTGACAGTAATGACTCAGCCCTCTTTTATTACATGGCCATTCTAATCTTTATTAGTTGTCTTAGACTAACAGCTCATCTGTAACAATACATTAAAATATATGGCTGTTAATGCAAGTCCCAAAGGATATGTCAAACATTGCTTTTCCCTTATCTACTCTTCACAGCGACCTTTACTACAATACTTTACAGAACATAAAGTCATCTGTTCTGACACAAATCACTTCAGGTAACAGAAAAATGAAGTCAAGAATGTGTGTGCTGCACACAGATTCAGCATGCTTGGCTGTTTCCATTTTCAGCATTTTGCCAGTAAATGTTCTGCAGTTTGTTTTGATTACTTGATTTAACATTGTCAGAGCATTTGAATGGAATTATTGCTTTGCTGCTCTTTCAGATTTGTTTCCAAGTATATTTTTAAAAATGTTATCCTGTGAGAAGTATTATTTTCACCTCAACAGCATTGGAGCAAGTTCACTTGAGGGGGAAGGTGTGGCCTGGTGATATTTCACACAGGAGATTCTGACTGTTCCACTTTAAAAATCGGTGTTTTAGGTGGATGGAGATTTTGATTTGTGAGAATGTCAAAGGTTCTGGGAAGAAGATAGGAAAGTGGGGCTGAGAGGGAAAATAAATCAGCCATGATTGAATGACAGAGCAGCCACAATGGACTGAATGGCCTCATTAAAGAGTAAAACACTTGTGGTAGTCATTCAAGGAGATAATTCATAAATCTCCATAAAGACCATAGGCATAGCAGCATAACTAGGCCATTTGGCCCATCATATCTGTTCTGCTATTTGATCATGGCTGATTCCCAACCCTGCTTTCTCCTTGTAACCTGTGAAGCCCTTACTAATCCAGAACCTATCAAACTCTGCTTTAAATAGAACCATCTGTGGCAATAAATTCCACAGATTCATAGCCCTCTGACTAAAAAAGTTCTTCCGTATCTCTGTTATAATAGGACATCCTTCTATTCTGAAGTTATGACCTCTAGTTGAAGAGACAATTGGCCTAATTCTGCTCCTATCTCTAATGTATTATAGTCCTAGATTCTCCCACTGTTGGTAATATCCTCTCCACATCCATTCTATCAAGCCCTTTCAATATTCAGTAGGTTTCAAAGAGATCCCCCTTATTCTTCTAACCTCAAGCAAGTACAGGCCCAAAGCCATCAAATGCTCCTCATGCATTAACCCTTTCACCCTGGGTTCATTCTCATAAACCTCCTCTGCACCCTCTCCAATGCCAACACATCCATTCTTAGTTATGGGGCCCAGAACTGCTCACAATACTCCAAATGTAGTCTAACAAATGCCTTATATTGTAAAGCCTCAGTATTACATCCATGTTTTTATATTCTATCCCTCTGGAAATAAATCGTAATATACCCAAGTCCCTTTTCACCTCTGATTTCTGAATTCAATCCCTTTAGAAAATAGTCTATGCCTTTAATCCTCCTACCAAAGTGCAACCATACAATTTCCTACACTGTATACCATCTGCCACTTCTTTGCCCATCTTCTTAAGAGGCCCCTCAGAAAGAGTGATCATAGTATGAAAGAATTTTATCTATTGGCCTTTAGATTATTAGTAACATTCTACAGTATATGTTCCTTCTCTACTATGATCAATCATGCACCAGATTCTCAATGTGAATGATCCATGTTTACAGCAAGCTTTGAGGACATTTACAAATGACTTCTTTGTTGTGCCTGGTGATCTCAGAAGGGAGTACTTACTTGGGCATGGTAGTGAAATAGCCTGCCCACTGGAGCTGACTGAGTGTAATTACGACTTGGTGGTGGCACCTTCTCAAGGGAGAGAACTTCGGTTCCTTTATCCCATCAGTATATTTGAAGGATTTTGCAGAGACAGCATTTCTGAAGTCCTTGATTCATCTTCCCCTTCCTTGATGTGGATGATGAGATTGTGATTCGCGATTTTAGCTAATCACTGCCAGTCTTCAGAACTTCACCTAGGATACCATCTACAGCCAGACCTTGCTTAGATTTGTAGTTGAGATATGGTTTTCAGTAAAGAACAGCAATAAATAGGTTGCTATGGAATGGTGTAATGCAATATTGTTATGATTGAGGAGATTTTGGAGGATTCTTACCAACAGGCATTGATGACTCTGTAAACTTGATGTACAGGTACACCCCTGTCCTTCAGCAAGGTGAGGCTTGGCTGACTGGGCTGCAGAAGTCCTCAACAGTGCTAAAGAACTCACCATGTTATGGCTGTAACTGAGTTGCTGCACCTCCTGCTTCCTTCCGTCCTTCTGTCCATCACCTGGCAGAAAAGGAGTGCCAGGAACCGGGGTGGGGGTAGCACGGGTGCTGACACATAATAGGTTTATTGGTCATTACAGAATGTCTCCATAGAACCATAGAAACTACAGCACAGAAACAGGCCCTTTGGCCCTCCTTGGCTGTGCCGAACCATTTTCTGCCTAGTCCCACTGACCTGCACACGGACCATATCCCTCCATACACCTCCCATCCATGTATCTGTCCAATTTATTCTTAAATGTTAAAAAAGAACCCGCATTTACCACCTCGTCTGGCAGCTCATTCCATACTCCCACCACTCTCTGTGTGAAGAAGCCCCCTCTAATGTTCCCTTTAAACTTTCCCCCCCTCACCCTTAACCCATGTCCTCTGGTTTTTTTCTCCCCTTGCCTCAGTGGAAAAAGCCTGCTTGCATTCACTCTATCTATACCCATAATCATAATTTTATATACCTCTATCAAATCTCCCCTCATTCTTCTACGCTCCAGGGAATAAAGTCCTAACCTATTCAACCTTTCTCTGTAACTGAGTTTCTCAAGTCCCGGCAACATCCTTGTAAACCTTCTCTGCACTCTTTCAACCTTATTTATATCCTTCCTGTAATTTGGTGACCAAAACTGAACACAATACTCCAGATTCGGCCTCACCAATGCCTTATACAACCTCATCATAACATTCCAGCTCTTATACTCAATACTTCGATTAATAAAGGCCAATGTACCAAAAGCTCTCTTTACGACCCTATCTACCTGTGACGACACTTTTAGGGAATTTTGTATCTGTATTCCCAGATCCCTCTGTTCCACTGCACTCCTCAGTGCCTTACCATTAACCCTGTATGTTCTACGTTGGTTTGTCCTTCCAACGTGCAATATCTCACACTTGTCAGTATTAAACTCCATCTGCCATTTTTCAGCCCATTTTTCCAGCTGGTCCAAGTCCCTCTGCAGGCTCTGAAAACCTTCCTCACTGTCTACTACACCTCCAATCTTTGTATCATCAGCAAACTTGCTGATCCAATTTACCACATTATCATCCAGATCATTGATATAGATGACAAATAACAATGGACCCAGCACTGATCCCTGTGGCACACCACTAGTCACAGGCCTCCACTCAGAGAAGCAATTCTCTACCACCACTCTCTGGCTTCTTCCATCGAGCCAATGTCTAATCCAATTTACCACCTCTCCATGTATACCTAGCGACTGAATTTTCCTAACTAACCTCCCATGTGGGACCTTGTCAAAGGCCTTACTGAAGTCCATGTAGACAATATCCACTGCCTTCCCTTCATCCACTTTCCTGGTAACCTCCTCAAAAAACTCCAACAGATTGGTCAAACATGACCTACCACGCACAAAGCTATGTTGACTCTCCCTAATAAGCCCCTGTCTATCCAAATGCTTGTAGATTCTGTCTCTTAGTACTCCCACCAATAACTTACCTACTACTGACGTTAAACTCACCGGCCTATAATTTCCCGGATTACTTTTCGATCCTTTTTTAAACAACGGAACAACATGAGCCACTCTCCAATCCTCCGGCACTTCACCCGTAGACAGCAATATTTTAAATATTTCTGCCAGGGCCCCCGCAATTTCAACACTAGTCTCCTTCAAGGTCCAGGGGAACACTCTGTCAGGTCCCAGGGATTTATCCACTTTAATTTTCTTCAAGACAGCAAGCACCTCCTCCTTTTCAATCTGTACAGTTTCCATGGTCTCACTATTTGATTCCCTCAATTCCATAGATTTCATGCCAGCTTCCTTAGTAAATACAGACGCAAAAAACCTATTTAAGATCTCCCCCATTTCCTTTGGTTCCGCACAAAGCCGACCACTCTGATCTTCAAGAGGACCAATTTTATCCCTTACAATCCTCTTGCTCTTAATATACTTGTAAAAGCTCTTTGGATTATCCTTCACTTTGACTGCCAAGGCAACCTCATGTCTTCTTTTTGCCCTCCTGATTTCTTTCTTAAGTATTTTCTTGCACTTCTTATACTCCTCAAGCACCTGATTTACCCCCTGTTTCCTATACATTTCATACAACTCCCTCTTCTTCTTTATCAGAGTTGCAATATCCCTTGAGAACCATGGTTCCTTATTCCTATTCAATTTGCCTTTAATCCTGACAGGAACATACAAACTCTGCACTCTCAAAATTTCCCCTTTGAAGGCTTCCCACCTACCAATCACATCTTTGCCAGAGAACAACCTGTCCCAATCCACGCTTTTTAGATCCTTTCTCATTTCTTCAAATTTGGCCTTCTTCCAGTTCAGAACCTCAACCCTAGGACCAGATCTATCCTTGTCCATGATCAAATTGAAACTAATGGTGTTATGATCACTGGAACCAAAGTGCTCCCCTACACAGACTTCTGTCACTTGCCCTAATTCGTTTCCTAACAAGAGATCCAATATTACATCCCCTCTAGTTGGTCCCTCTATATACTGATTTAGAAAACTTTCCTGAACACATTTTACAAACTCTAAACCATCTAGACCCCTAACAGTATGGGAGTCCCAATCAATGTATGGAAAATTAAAATCCTCTACCACCACAACTTTATGTTTCCTGCAGTTGCCTGTTATCCCTCTGCAGATTTGCTCTTCCAAGTCTCGTTGACTATTGGGTGGTCTGTAATACAATCACACTAATGTGGCCATACCGTTCCTGTTTCTCAGCTCCACCCATAAGGACTCAGTAGACAAGCCCTCTAATCTGTCCTGCCTGAGCACTGCTGTAATATTTTCCCTAACAAGCAATGCTACTCCCCCACCTTTCATTCTTCTGCCTCGATCACATCTGAAACATCGGAACCCTGGAATATTAAGCTGCCAGTCCTGCCCCTCCTGTAGCCAAGTTTCACTAATTGCTACAACATCATAATTCCACGTGTCAATCCACGCCCTCAGCTCATCCGCCTTCCCCGCAATACTCCTAGCATTGAAATATATACACCTCAGAAGATTTTAAACTTTCAAAATCATTTATTTTCACCCCAGCCACACTGTCAGCTCTGGCACTCTGGTTCCAATCCCCCTGCAACTCTAGTTTAAAGCCTCCCCAATAGCACTAACAAACCTCCCTGTAAGGACATTGGTCCCCCTGTGGTTCAAGTGTAACCCGTCTCTCTTGTACAGGTCCCACCTGCCCCAGAAGAGGTCCCAATGATCCTGAAATCTGAAACCCTGTCCCCTACAGCAGTTCCTCAGCCACTTGTTCCTCCTCCAGAGCATCCTATTCCCACCCTCACTGGCACCTAGCACAGGTAGCAATCCTGAGATTACCACTCTTGAGGTCCTGCTTTTCAACTTCCTACCAAGCTCTCTATACTCACTGTCCAGGACCTCCTCACTCTTCCTTGCTATGTCATTGGTACCGATGTGCACCACGACATCTGGCTGGTCACCCTCCCACTTCAGAATGTCATGCAATCGATCAGAGACATCCTCGACCCTGGCAGCTGGGAGGCAACAAACCATCCTGGATTCTCTGTCACGACCACAGAACCTTCTATCTGCACCTCTAACTATCGAGTCCCCTATCACTACCGCTCTCCTCTTTTTCCCCCCTCCCTTCTGCACTACAGAGCCAGACTCAATGCCAGAGATCCGGCTACTGCAGTTAGTCCCAGGTAAGTCATCCCTCCCAACGGTATCCAATGCGGTATACTTGTTGTTGAGGGGAATGGCCACAGGGGAACCCTGCTCTGCCTGCCCTTTCCTCTTCCCTCTCTCTGAAGCTCCACTCTGCCTCCCTTTCCCTTCCCCTTTTCCCAAGCATGATTCCTCTTTCCCTGCCCCCTGCCCCCTCCCCACTCTCAGTCCACAATAGAGACCCATATCAGCATCAGATTTATCATCACTCACATATATCATGCAATTAGTTATATTTAGTGGAAGCAGTACAGTACAATACAAAAAATTTACTACTGTAGCCCCTGGTGAGCCTCAGGCTCACTCAACTCACTTTCGTCTAGGGGGAGCAGCCTTCGGCCCCGCCAAACTGGGTAGTCAAGTTTATGTGGCTGCTGTGTGATGTACCCCACCCCGCCAAATAACAGACAATACACAGTATGCAATTAAATTATTACACTTTATAGATCTTACTGGAACTATGTAATTAATAGAGATAAAATATAAAAGGAAAATAAAAGGTGCCAATCTTATCAAAGTTCAATCACTTCGTGCACAACAGTTGGAGCTCAATTAACGGAGTCTTCTTTCCACCATTCGATCCCCTCTGACCATCTGGGACCAACCATGCTGGTCGACCAGACGCTCCACATGAGTCTGTCCTCATCTCCTCTCCTCAGCAAAGACCCTGGGCCTCGGACTCCCGCTCGGGGGCCGTCCCGTCGGCCAGCTTACAGCATCGTGTCTCCTCTCTCTGTCCCCATCGCGCCTTCTCCCTCAAAGCCCCGCGAACAATAGCTTACAGACACACAAGAAAGAATAACATCTATCCCAATTGGTTAGCAAGTGAATACAATTCTCCTTATAGCCCAAACAAACTGTAGGGAGAGAGCTTTCTCGCAATAATTATTACAGATAAGCCATTTTCATTATAACATAGCAAAGAAGTCATTTTGTTAGCCTTCGCAGTAACATAAAAGAAGAAACCTCTTACGCTTCAGTACTGTGCAAAAGTCTTAGGCACCCTAGCTATATATATGTGTTTAAGACTTTTTCACTGTACTGTATTTCTTTTCCTTTGAGGGATATCAGACCTTACGTTACAGAGTTACCTTATGTTTGCAATTAATTAACTTCTCAATTTCCTATTCATTCTCATCAAATGAGTTCTGGTTCTCCTTGACAGAGAAACCAGGAGTGTCAATGATAGGTGATGGAAACTCTGGATAAGTACATAAAGAGTAAAAGGATAATGTAGGAAAGAGTAGACCTTATTTGAATCAAAAATATAACTTGTCTGTACTGAAGAAGGATGTGGGAAAGCTTCTTAATTATTTTTGCAACTGCCTTCACAAAAGAAAAGGATGTCCCAATTTTGCAGCCAATGTGAACATATGAAACATTATATGGTATATACTGCACCTGCACATGATATAATTGAAAATGTTAAGGAATTATCATCCTTGAAAACATAGAAATTTTCCAAATTTGGATACATGTCAAAATACTCCAGCAAATAAAGTCTAGAAGCCCTGACTAGAATTTTTCAATCTTTTCTAACTGCAGTAGTTTGGAAAGCATGTCTTTTTAAAAAAAAATGGATATAATTCAAGTAGTTACAGACCAGTTAGTTTAACTAACTAGTGGTTGATAAATTAATGGAATCCGTTTTAAGGGATAGAATAAAGCATTTGGAAATGCACAGACTAATTAGCAATAAAGAACTGAGATTACGTTACATCTCTGACTAATAAATAAATTCTTTGAAGAGGTAACATGGAAACTAAATGAGGGAAGTCTGTTTCATATGATCTGAATAGATTTGAACAAGGTCCCACATGACAGTCTGGACAACAAAAGTAAAAATCCATGGAATCCAAGTTTCCCAGAATGGTGAGAGCTTGGAAGAGATCATTCATCCCTTCTACTATACTAGCTCTATGTAGGATCAATCCATTTTGTCCTACCTTCCTATCCTCATCTAATATCCCTATAAATTCTTTCATCTTACTAATGCCACAGTCAAATATGCCTCCTCTGCTCCCATGCCAGACTCCAAGCATTTGTCTTGAAAAAGTATTTCTCCTCGCATCATTTTTTGTTCTTTCACATTCCTTCCGGGTCCCCTAGTTCTTGACTCCTTTGTAATGTGCGTGACTTAAAATAATGCTACCAGATCTCTTCTGTTCTAAGGAGAGTAACCCCAGTTTTAATGTGACTGGAGTTCCAACATCCTCAAATGATTTTGGTAAATCTCATCTATACCATCTCCACTGTCTTTTCCAAAGTGTGGAATACAAACTGGAACACAGAGCGACTTCCTAGCTCATGTTCAATATGCTTCTGTTTTTAACATCAGGATCCAAAAATTTGAGTGACACAGCGATATAGATAGTACAGCTGCTGTCGAACCTACGTTCAATCCTGATATCCGGAGCTTACCCATTCTCCCAGTGACCGTGGGGTATCCTTTGGGTGCTCTTGGTTCCTCCCACATCCCAAAGTGTGGGTTGCTACGTTAATTAGCCACAAGCTGTCCCCACGAAGTAGGTGGAGTCAGGGGAATTTGGGGAAAATAAAATGGCATAGGAATAAATGGTCTCTGCAAACCTGTTTCCACACTGCAAGACCCTTATAATTGCTTTACAGTGACTTTCTCAGTCTGCGAAACCTCTTTCAATGAAGCGTGCACAGGTATGTATCCCTGAACTCTTTGTTCTTTTATTCCATTGGGAATTGTGCAGAATGAGATTTTGGAATTAATTTATATTTCCTCTTCTCATACTTTCTTTCAATGTGTAACTTTTCACATTTCTGTCATCTATTCACTGATTTCACCATACTGTCTATATCCCTATCCTGCCCACGTGGCAGTTCCACTCCTGGGACTTGGGTAATTTCCAGTGAATGGATAGGAAGGGTTTAAAGGAAATGGACCAAAGGCAGGGAATGGGATTATCCTGGTTGGGCATCGTGGACGAGTAGGGCTGTAGGGCCTGGTTTCATGCCGCGTGACTCTGTGACGCTAGCAGAAAGCAGTACAGCTTTAAATCCTCAGCTCTTGTTAAATGCCCGCTATCTTAACTGAAGGTGAATGCTTTTGCTTTTCACGGAGGTGCGATGAACTCATCTCAATGTTTCATATAGGAATCATCATGCAAGAGATGGATGTTTCTAAATCAAAGACATTGTTGGAGGAGATATAATTCAACAGGTTAGTAAAGGTCATTCTCATGCATTCTTCCTTAACAACTTCTGCACGGCCCGTGCTTGTTTGTTTGCATCCTCGCAGGTAGAATGGCAGAGGATTGTCACAGTTTAATCTCTCCTTGTCAAATCGAGACCATATTTTATTCCACACAATCAGAAACAATATCGCAGAACACTTCCTGAAGGCGTCGGGTCTCAAAATTGGCTGCTACACTCCAATTTCACAGGACATTTCAATCACACTGTGGATTTGGTCTGTTAATAGCCAAGTTAATGAAAACAAATCGCGGGCACCAGGATACCAGCTCGAATATTTCTCTGAGTCTGAATTAATTTTTAGGTACAGGTATTTATTCTGAAGTCACCTTTTTCCCTCAGCAGAAGGGAACCATCTCACTGTTGACAAGTAACTTTCACCCACCCCAGTTTTTCTATTTTGATTACAATATTTGCAAATTTGCGTTCCCCAGTTTTAAATGTTTCTGTATTTTTTAAAAAAAATCTCCGCCGCACAAATCCAAGATTAATCGAGATATACATGCTTTAAACTTGCCCGAGACTCCAAGGACAGCGGGGAAGAAAAGAAATTGTATTTAACGAAGTAAAGAGACCCCGCTCATTACTGTATGATTAATTGTGCATTGCAGCGTGATTAATTGGTTGGCGTGACGATAAACTTTGCAAATGCACATGCTTTAGCTGGGTTACGTGTTTGTATTCTGTAAGAAGGCAACAGTACAGCCTAAACAATCTCCTTTGCTGCTACACCCTGCGCCGGTACCCTCCCCGTGATTGATAGCTTCTCTTTTACGTGCGAGCTGTATTCACTTTTTTTTCATCTTTCCTTTGCTTATTGGTACAAGGGTCATTTCCACTTCATCACAGAATTGATTTGCAACACAGGCATACGAATTTGTATATTTTTCTCATGGTGTCTGAGAGGCTTTCCGCCACAAGCAAAGAGCCAAAGGGCGAAATCACTACGCGGCATCAGGATTGATAAAAACGCCTGTATATATTGCATTTTCTTCAGAATTCGAGCCACGCTTAATTTCAGGAACTGGGTAAGTAGCAGCAGGGCATACAACTGGAGATCTGATAACGTATCGGGCAATGCGAAGGGTTCAGAGGCTGATGAGATCCGACTCATTAAGGAGAAGCGTCAATTATTTGCCAAATAATCAATACAACAATTATTGGTTCCTTGTCACGCAGTAATAACAATGAACAGGGATGAAGTGCTTTAACCAGCTCAATGTTTCCTACGTTTTAGGTTTTTTTTCCACCTTTCATTTTGGACCTGGATTTTACGCAGCTGGTTGTAACTCTGAGCGATACAGCAGTAACACAAGGGAAGACTTGAATTTGTACAGCAACTTGAGGAGTTTCAGAACCACCATATGGCTTTTGGGAATGTAGCAAAGGCAGTCAGGTTGTGAAAAGTAAGTCCCCACCTACCGTAATCTAACAATGGCCAGGTAATTGGAATTTTAGTTTGAGGAAGATATATTGGGGGGAAAAAACAAGCTCTTTGGACTTTTGCATCAACCTGATGGGAGGCAGAATTTTGGTTAAGTTTATTGGCCTATGCTCCCATAGATGTATACACAGGTACAGAGAAAAACTTAATTACAGCAGCATCACAGGCATAGAGTATATAAGCAGGGTTCACAGGGGAAACATAAACATAGTGCATAAAATACATTTCAGAGCAAAGTGGTCAAAATGTTCATAGTGTTGCTGAAAAGTACAGATTTGGGCTTTGAAGGGAATTAGCTGTTCTTGAACCTGGTGGTGTGGGACTTCAGGCTTCTATACTTCCTGCATGATGCTAGCTGCAAAAAGATGCCATGGCTCAGATGGTGGGGATCTGGGATGATAGACACTGCACCTTGAGGCAGCATCTCCTGTAGATATTGCCAATGGTGTAATGGTGGGGAGTTATGGGTGCATGAAGTATTAGGCAGAGTCCACTCCCTCCTGTAGCTTTTTATAATCCTGCCCATTCAGACTGCCATAACAGACCATGATGCAATCAGTCAGGATGCTTTCAGCACATCCCAAAGGCAATTACTGATGTGTCAGCCCAAAGTGTTGTAGTCAAATTTCCAGAGTGGGATTTGAACCCAGAGTTTTCTAACGTTGAAGCAGTTTACTAACCAATGAGTCACAATGGACAAGTCTTGCCAGGTGAGGCCCTGGTTCATTTTCATTGCCAGTGTTCATTGACTTTGTGCACACCCCATTCTAAATGATCGGAGTCAAAGCCAAATTTATAGTCACATATCTGCACTAGTGCAATGAAAAGCTTACTTGCAGCTGTATCACAGGCAAATAGCAATACGGACAAGAAAAACTATAAATTAACATAAATTATACAAAATTTTGCAAGAAAGAACACAAAGTCCATTTTAGTGCAAAGTGGTCCAAATGTTCATAGTATTGTAAAACTGCAGTGATTAGAGTTTTGCTACTTATTTCAAGAACCTACAATGAAGGGATGCAGGTGTCAGGCAGGGATGATACAGTTGGTGTGTAAGAGTGCAATAAGAGGCTGCCAGGGACCCACAGGTTAGTGATCTAAATGCTGAGAGGGACTGAATTCATTTGCAACTCTGTAGTAGTGGAGGGTTAGGGGAGATAAAATAAATCTAGGTAGATTTGAAGCAAAATCAAGTGGGTAAAATAAAATATCCTGCTATTAAAGTGGAATTGGCAGGACTGCAGGCAAAGTGTTTTGGGATGAAAAGCTTTACATAGTCTGTTTTTTATAGATTCACCTAGAATCCTCCCAATTCCAAGGTAGCAGAATTATTGGCAGAGCCCTAGTTTCAGAATACCTCTCAATTTCCCAAGGTTTTCACTTAGCTTCATTCTGAACTGGATCAAGGCTTTTTCGAGGCTTAAAGCTGAAACAGAGTCTACTTGAGAAGAAATGCTTATATTGTCGCCACAGGAGGCATATCATGACTTCGTAAAAATGTGAAAGCTACTTGCATCTGGGACAAGTGATACCCTCCCTTCCATGACGTGGTTGAATTGTCTGTGATCTGTTCGTTGGAGAACTGGAATCTCAGTTGCATCACAACCACAATAGTGCAAAGATACTGAATAAAAGGCTCAAGTCTTTCTGGTGACTGTGTAAGATACAAGAGGTCTAGGTACAATCTCTGGAAAGCCATCTCAAATCCAGTCCAAATCTAAATACGGAAGGATGCTCGGCTGCTGTGGCAGGGCTTGAATGCTACTACCCCTTATGAAGTGAAGCCAAGCGACACATAGTAGGTGACAATAAGACTTCACTCCCAGATGACTTCAATGCCTTCTGTGCTCACAGTGACCATCTAAACATGGAGGAACCATCACAGACTCCAACAGCACCCCCCAAGGATTCTGTGATTTTCGTCTCTGAGGCTGACGTGGGAGTATCCTTCAGGAGGGTGCATCTGGCCCAAGTAATACACCTGGCCGGTATCTAAAGACCTAGAACTGGGTACCTGGACGGGTACTAAAGACCTGTGCTGGTCATCTGGCTGGAGTGTTCCCCGGCATCTTTAATCTCTTGCTTTGACAGTTTGAGGTACCCACCTGCTTCTAGCAGGCTCCAAATATACCAGTCCCTAACTCAATGACTATCATCCAGTAGCACATATTCACATTGATGAAGTGCTTTGAGAGGCTGGTGATGAAACATTTCGACTCCTGCTTGAGAAACAACTTGGATCCACTCCTATTTGCCTACCGTTACGACAGCTTCACAGCAGATGCCATTTCATTGGCTCTTCACTCAACCTTGGAACATTTGGCCAGCAAAGGTGCATGTATCAGGATGCTCTTTATCGACTACAGTTTGGCATTCAATACTATCGTGGCCTCAAAACAAATCGATAAACTTCAAGACCTTGACCTCAATACCTCTTTGTGCAATTGCATCCTTGATTTCTTCACTTGAAGACCCCAGTCAGGTCAGATTGGCAAAACATCTCCTCCAAATCTCTATCAGTACAGATGCACCACAAGGCTGTGTGCCTAGTCCCTTGCTCTACTTGCTTTATATTTATGATTGTGAGACTAAGCACAGCTCCAATGACACCTTTAAGTTTGTTGATGACACCATTGTCATTGGCTGAATAAAGGTGATATATCAGCATATAGGAGGGAGATCGAAAATCTTGATATCACAACAATCTCTCACCAAGTACTAGTGAGACCAGGCAGCTGATTAATAGCAACAGGAGGAGGAAACCAGAAGTCCATTATGCAGTTCTCATTGAAAGATCAGAGAGGGTCAGGAACTTTTAATTCCTTAGTGTTTTAATTTCGGAGGACCTGTCCTGGGCCCACCATGTAAGTGCAATTACAAAGAAAGCACCTCTACTTCCTTAGAAGTTTGTGAAGTTTCGGCATGACATTTAAAACTTTGACAATCTGTAGGTGTGTGGTGGAGAGTACATTTTACTGGTTGCATTATGGCCTGGTCTGAAAACACCAATGCTCTTGGATGGCAAATCCTACAAACAGCCAAAGTGCACCCCCCCCCGCCCCCCACTGATCACATCTACATGGACACTGTTACAGGAAAGCAGCATCCATCATCAAGAATCCTGCCCAAGACAGGCCATGCTCTCTTCTTGCTGTTGCTATCAGGAAGAAATGTACAGGAGTCTCAGGAATCACACCAACAGGTTCAGGAACAGTTACTGTGCCTCAGCCATCAGGACCTTGATCAAGAGGGGATAACTTCACCCAACTTCACTCACCCCATCACTAACCTGTTCCCACAACCTATGGACTCACTTTCAAGGATTCTTCATCTTACGTCCTTGATATTTATAGCTTATTTATTTGTATTTGCACAGTTTGTTGTCTTTTATGCATCGGATGTTTATCCATCCTGTTGGGTGCCATCTTTCATCAATTCTATTGTGTTTTTTAGATTTATTCTGTATGCCTGCAAGAAAACAAATCTCAAGGCTGTATATGGTGACACTTAGCACTTCGATAACAAATTTACTTTGAACTTTGTACAGTCTTTACAACTTCAGTTAATCCCTGTGAAGACTGTTTTTGTTGGTTCTTTGCTTCTTAAACATAACAGTTCTATATTCTATTCTCACCTGTTTCAGAGCGGGGAGCAGGTATCTCTTCAACACTTATCATCTCACACTATATAGTTGCAGTGAACAATTCACTCATAAAATAACATGGTTCTAATGCAAAGGTTCTTGAAAGTCAAAGAGGGGTTTATTGTCATACGGACAATTACATGTATGCCCCGGTGAGATGAAAAACTTAATTCCAGCCGCATCAGTGGCACATAGCATCAGAGACACAGCATTCACAAGAAATAAATTAGACATAAATTATGCAAAATTATACATAAAGGTGAACATAGGTTGAATTCAACTTATTTTCACCTTCCTCATTTTTGATCTCTGTAGGGTGATAAGCTGTTGTTTCCTTCAGTCAGGTTGCTCTATTCTTAAGAATATTTTCCTGTGATCAAGTCTTCACATATATTCTCAGTATCTCCAATTTGCCTTAAATGTTCAGTTTCATTTTAATTAACAGTGATCTAATTATTACATTGCATGTATGGGCAAATATGTCACCATATGAAACAATTAGATCTGTTGGTGCATTAAACCTATTTCTGTATGCACAATGATCCACTGGACATTTTAGTCAGGATTTTTTTCAGGGGAAATAATTTTCAATAAAAGAAACCCACGGTTGGTTTGTGTGACTAGGAGTGTGTAGGGGAGGGTTATGAAGGTGGAGTTGGTAGGAGAAAAAATATCTGGAAAATTCCTTTTTGTGGTATTTGGACAAATGAAACAACGAACATGCTCATGTAAGCTGGGAGCTTGTTTTCCTTTCATAAGATATGCACATCTCCAAGAACTCAAAGTGGCTGCAATGCAGTTGGAAATAGATTTAACCCACCACAGAGCAATGATGCACCGGTAGTACATCAGCTAATGTAACACTTTACAATGCCAGCCATCCAGGTTCGATTCCGGCTGCTGTCTGTAAGGAGTGCGCACATTCTCCCTGTGATTGCGTGGGCTTTCTCCAGATTCCTCCCACATTCCGAAGACCCATGAGTTAGGGTTAATAAACTGTGGGCATGCTATGTTGGTGCCAGAAGCATGTCAACACTTGCAAACTGCCCACAGCACATCCTCTGACTGTGTTGGTTGTTAACGGAAACGGTGCATTTCGCTGCATGCCTTCAAGTACGTGTAACAAGTGAAACTAATCTTTATTGTACAGATTTCCAGGCCTTGAAATTCTGAGAGGACTTCAACCTCTAACTTTTGAGCATGATTTCCTTAGCAGCAGAAACCTTTGCCTGGTGTAAAATTCCCTCCCCAACTTATGTCGATATGCAATGCCCAAAATTCAAATAGAGTGTACTGTTTTTCCTCACTGGTCTGAAAAGTAATCTGTTTTTATTCACTCACACAACAACCAGCACGTGCTGAAACTGTGCTGCTGAAAGGCGGGCGTTCAAAGTGGCCTCACTGAAGTCTGTGGTTTCTTACATTTGAACTCCTTTGTCTGAGCGAACCAGGATGACAAGCATGCTCAGCTTCCCAGCCTTTACCTTACCTAGCCACCTGGCTTCATCTATCACCTTCTAGCTAGACTCCTTCCCTCCCCACCTTTTTTATTCTGGCGTCTTCCCTTTTCCCTTTCAGTCCTGAAAAAGGGTCTCAGCCCGAAATATCGACTGCTTTTACTTTATCCATAGACTCTGTCTGACTGGCCGAGTTCCTCCAGCATTTTGTGTGAGTTGTGGTCATGCTATTTTGTCTCCAGAGGTGTGGCAATGCTTGTGGGCTGCCCAGCACAATCCCTCACTGACTTGATTTGATGCAAATGATGCAGTTCACTGTTTGTTTCCATGTACGTGTGATAAAGCTAATGTTTTTAATCTTTATCTTTTTTCTTTCATTCCATAGGAGTAGGCAAAGTGGGCAAAAGAATGTCAGGCCTTAAGACAAAGGAGCAGAATTCGCCCACTCAAGCCTTTGAGTCTGCACTACCATTCCATCATGGCTGATTTGTTATCGTTCTCAATCCTATTTTCCTGCCTTCTCCCCATTGCGTTTGCCCCCCCGACTAACCAAGAACCTGTCAACCTCTGCTTTGAATGTACTCAATGACTTTGCCTCCACAACCATCCATGGCAATGAATTCCACAGATTCATCACCCTCAGGCTAAAGAAATTGCTTCTCATCTCTGTTCTAAATGGACAACCCTGTATTCTGAGGTTGTGTCCTTTGGTCCTAGATTCACCCACTATAGGCAACATCCTCTCCATATCCACTCTGTCTAGGCCTTTCAATAATATTCAATTGGTTTTATTGGGATGTCTCCTTATTCTTTTAAATTTCTGCGAGTACAGGCCCAGAGTTATCAAATGCTCCTCATATGTTAACTCTTTCATTCCCAGAATTGTTCTCGTGAACCTCTTCTGGGACCTGTCCAATGCCAGCACATCTTTTCTTAGATAAGGGGCCCAATACTGCTCACAATGGTGCAGGTACTGCCTGACCAGTGCCTTATAAAGCCTCAGCATTATATCCTTGCTCTTATATTCAAGTCCTCTCAAAATTAATGCTAACATTGCATTTTCCTTCCTTACCACCAACTCAACCTGCAAGTTATCCTTAAGGGAATCCTGCACAAGGATTCCTAAGTACCTTTGCAGCTGTGATTTTTTAAAAAATTTTTCCCCCGTTTAGAAAATAGTCTACACTTTTATTCCATCTACCAATGTATATGGCCATACATTTCCCAACACTATATTCCATCTGCCACTTCTTTGCAATCTTTATTATTTTACTGCAAGTTCCTCCAATCCGTGCAAGTCCTTCTGCAGACTCCCTGCTTCCTCAACACTATTAGCCCATCCACCAATTTACTTTACTTTATACTTTATTGTCGCCAAACAATTGGTACTAGAATGTACAATCATCACAGCGATATTTGATTCTGCACTTACCACTCCCTGGATTACAAATATTAAATATTAAAAATATTAAAAATAGTGAAAATTAGTAAATATTAAAATTTCAAATTCTAAATCATAAATAGAAAATAGAAGAATGGAAAGTAAGGTAGTGCAAAAAAAACCGAGAGGGATGTCCGGATATTTGGAGGGTACGGCTCAGATCCGGGTCAGGATTTTTGTATCATCAGTAAACCTGGCTACAAAGCCGTCAACTTTGTCATCCAAATCATGATGTCTAGTGTGAAAAGAAGTAGTCCCAATACCGACCCCTGTGGAACACCAATTGTTAACAGCAGCCAACCAGAATAGGTCCCTTTTATTCTGACTCTTTGCCTCCTGCCAATCAGTCAATCTTCTAACCATGCAAGTATCTTTCACAAGCATGGTGATTTGTCAACATTGCATGGGTTTTTGGGGTGCAGGCATTCATAAGGTGCATTCACTTGCTTATTGCCCTTCCATCAACCTTTCTCACAGCTGTCAGCCAGAAATGCCTGGCAGTGAACACGGAGTGTATCGGTAGCCCCTCTGCACAAAGAGCATGGCTGCTGTGATTAGTGTTCTTCACCAGTCTGTGCAGGCTAGTGGAATCTGGAATATCCTTCCTTCCTTAACGTCTTCCCATCCTTGCAGAATCCGCTCGCGAAGCAACAGCACCCTGTAGTAGCTATGACTGTGCTGCTTTGATCATGTGTATTGCCTTTTAAAGACTGCAGCTGTAAATCTAAGCTGAGAGATCTTGCAATAGTGATGCAGCAGGAAAACCTAACAATGTTCTGTGACCATCTCGAGTTGGAGTTATGTTTTGTAACTCCAAAACATTAAACTAATTCAAACGAAGACAAGGGAGTTCAGGGATGCAGGACTAAATGTGTGATTACTCTAAGCAAGGCACACGTGTATCATGTGGTGGCGTCATAACATTTGCAATTCACGTATTTATACATATAGCCCATAATGAATTATTTAATTGAACAAGAATGCTTAATCAATCAAAATATATACAAGATTACTCAAATATTTCTAAAACATTAAACACAACGGCAGTATCTATAGAATTTTCAGGGTGAGAGTAAGGATAACACCAGAGGCCATCTTAATGTTGATTAAAAATATTAAAGCATATTCTAGGCAGTGATACTTCTTCCAGCCAAGAACTAGTGAACCTCTCATCCAAAAGTGTATCAGAATGCCAGCAAGTATTGCATAAGACAGTAATTTATTCCAAATATCTATTTCTTAGGAAAGAAAGGGCTAAGATCACAATATTGCTCAAGTGTAATCTATTTCTACCATAGCATGACTGAAATACTTAATTCCTGTTCCCCTGCAGTATGTCAAATCGATACAAACTTTCAGTGGATATGTATTATCTTCAAGATGATTTGGTCAAGGTATGTTAGTGTATACTTGTCTGAAATACCTAGACTCCGATTTTTGATGGTGCAGGTGATTAAGAATGTTTATGCTGGGAATTGTTGTTATAGTTCTTCTATTACCATTTCATAAGGTCTTTATATTATTCTTCATTTGCAAGGGCAGAATTAAATACAGTGTTTGGAATATAGTTGAACTCTGTACTAACACAAGAACAGAATGATGTTCTTAGAATTTCATGAAATGGTTCCATTAATTCAACTCAGTACCTTGTTTACTTTGGCTAGGGCTTCCCTGCATTGGCAATGAACCTTGACTGATCTATGCACAACACCTAAATCATTTCTCTCTCCACCATGACTGGACCTCCGTTGTAAGTCACGTGTCTGTCCTGTGTTTGTCCAGCCACATAAGTGCTGCTTTGTGTGAGTGATGCGGGGTAGTGAATGTAATGATAAGACAAAGGACCAATGATAGTGATTTTCCAAGACTCTTAAGTTCTATCAGTTTTACTTTATTATATAAGTAATTGGGGATAGCGGTAGTCAGGTTGAATACTTAATGATCGGTCTTTGCCGATAGCATTCCCACATATGATCACAGTGAGTACTCTTCAGTCTACACTCCAAGCTGATCCAGGCATAGTTATCAATTCAAAGAGGCACCTAGTACAGAAACAGGCCCTTTAGCCTTTCACATCCATGCCAGCCTTTTTTTGCCCATCTACACTATTTACATTTAACTGCATTAGTGCCCTATCCCTCCCTGGCATACATGTCTAATGCCTCTTTTAACATAGTTGTAAAAAATAGCTGCATTCCTACTGAAGGAAATTTTCATTTTGATAGATTGGGAATACTCTAAATTTGAGTTGAAAACAGAATTCAGAATGCAGATTCAGGAAATCTGAAATGAAGCAAACTGCTGGAAATAGTCAAAAAAATAAAAGAACTGAAAATGCTGGAAATCGGAATGATAAAACAAAAAATGCTGGAAATACTCAACAGAGTTACTGTTCTCAGTATTTTTCCAGAGCATAGTGAACCTTTAGTACAATAGTTTGTATATATATTTGATATAAAGTACAATATTTGGTATAAAACTCGATAGGCTGATTCTGCTCCGTCTTATGATCTTATACAAAGGAGCTTATGTTAACAATGTACTCGTGTTAACAGTGGGAAAATGTAGTTCATTTCAGCAAGCAAATATTGAAAATATTTTTCACTATGTAAAACGGACCAAGAAAGTAGTACTTTATCTGTTTGTAGTACTAATATCATCTAAGCAGTTTCAATAAATTTATCTAGCAATACACATTTTCAATGAATCTTAATATCACTGGGTTACAAACTAACTAGAAGAGTTAAAAATTTGCTTCTCCTCCCCACTGCCTGAGTAACTCTGGGTGAAAACAGCTTTCATTTCCAGATCCCTGCACAATTCTGCCAGTGGATTGTCCTGTCTACAACATCTTTCTCCAGCCCCTTTCAGCTTCTGCGTATCCGGTTAAAGAGGCAAGGGCTTTTGCAAACTGCAAGCAGTGTGTCTAATTAACCTACTAACCCACACCCCAAAGACATGGGGGTTAGTAAGTTAAATAAACACTTCAAACTGTTGTGTAGGTGCGGAGCAGATGGGAATGCGTGGAGAATAATATGGGATTAGTTTAAATGGTCCTCATGGTTTCGTTGGGATGAAGGGCCTGTTTCTCTGCAGTATCTTTCTGTGACTCTGAGACACATGAAATCCAGATGTGTGAGGGGAGGGGAAATGGTGAAGAATACCTTCTTTTTTCCTGAATAGGTACAGCTGCTAGAAACTCAAAGTAAGTTCAAATACACCAAGACAAAGCAACCTGGTCAGTCAGTACTCGGCCACCAGCTAAAATACTGTATGAGCCAACCCCCCCCCCCCCCCCACCGAATCACCGGTGTACCATGGCCGTTGAGCTTACTAACACAGGAGGTAATCATTTAATTGGAGTAATAACCAAAACAAAGCTTCTTCAGCAGTACCTCCGAAACCTTAGAAGAAAACTGAGATCAGGTATTAAAGGATAACACCAATCTCAAATTGCCTCTTGTCACACATCCTCTCAACCTGGATATGTATTATTGGACAAGATGGCGCTAAGCTGTGATGTCGTGACACAGACTTATTTGTTTCTAGGTTCATAGAAATAGTTTTGGGAGGTTGGGGTCTGGTAGGATTTCGAGACAGAGATGAGGGAGAGGCAGTAAATGAGAGTTGGGATTAGGAATCCAATTTGGAGTACTCCATGGTCGAAGGTTAGCAGTCCTGGAGGTCAGATCAGAAGGCATGAAGGAGACCAGCGATCTGCAGGCCGGCAAGTCTCAGTCAGAGGCCCGTATGAGTAGGAGTCGTGAGGGCTGGCGACCAACCCCCACCCCCTGTCACCGGGGTCAGCAGTCCGTGCAAATCCAGAAGTTGAGGCCCAAAGGTCAAATCCATGATCAGCCATCCCAGGGGTTGATAACCAGGGGTCGACAAAACCTAGAGGTCAACAAGGTCCCCAGAGGTCCAAAGCTGATGGTTGAAGTCGAGAGCTCAGTGAATCCAGAGGTATAAGCCCATAGGTCAAAGGCCAAAGAAAGCGAGTCCAGGTGTCAAGATCTGAAAGTCAAAACCTCTGGGTCAGTTTAGCCAGAGGTAATAGGCCCAATGTTGGTGAGCCCAGGCCAAGAACTGGAGGTTGGAGCCCAGCATCTGCAAATCTAAGAGTCCAGGGTCAAGGACTGAAGGTAGCCTGTCCTGGCGTTAGAGGTCTATCCGTGTGTGTGTGAGGGTGGGATAGTGGGAAAGAGTTTTATTTTGCTGCTGTTGTTTTGTTTGCTGTTATTGATGCTTGTGTTCTGAGGAACATTATGGGCATGCTATTTTGGTGCCCTTCCTTTGAAGAAGGAGACATCTCCTTTGTTCTGGAATGAAAAACCTCATCCTGAGAGCAGATGTAGTGCAGAGGAAGGAATTGAAAGAAGGGGACGGTGTTTTTACAATTAACAGGGTAGGAGGTGCTGTGAGAGTGTGTGGGTTTGTAATAGACATCAATAGATAAGTTGTCTCCAGAGATAGAGCCAGAGATCGAGAAAGGTGTGGGAGGCGTCAGAAATGGACCAGGTAAATTTGAGGGCCGGGTGGAAGTTAGAGGCAAAGTGGATGAAGTCAACAAGTTCCACATGGGTGCAGGAAGTGGCACCAATGCGGTCATTGATGTAGCATAGGAAAAGTATAAGCTAGAATAGGTTTCACGTATCACCTTGTGTTTCTCTCTCCTCCCCCAACCTTTTAAAACTACTCCTCAGCTTTTATTCTCCAGTCCTGCTGAAGGGTCTCAGCCCAAAACGTCTATTGTACACTTTTCCATAGATGCTGCCCACCTGCTGAGTCCCTCCAGCATATTGTGGTGTTCCTATAGTTTTCTTTCTTATGCCTCTCTCCCTTCTTGAAGATTGGAGTGATATTTGCAATTTTCCAGTCTTCCAGAACCATTTCAGAATCTAATGATTCTTAAAAGATCATATGCACCACTCTCTGTGTGAAAGCATTGCCCCTCCGATCCCTTTTAAATATTTCCTCTCACATTTCAAACATATACCCTCTAGGTTTGGGTTCCTTTCAAGAAATGTAATTAGAATAGATGGTAAATAGAATTAGTTTAGATAGGTCTCCTTTCATATATGCTGCTGGGAGTGTTTAATGTCAGTACTGTGTAACTATAAATATTAATTAATTAGTTTTGACATTTATCCTATGAAGTGCTAACATTTGCTTGTGCAAAATTGTAGCTATATGAACAATATTTGTGCCCTAAACATTTCAATATAGAATTTATTTCAGTGCCAAGCTTAGCGGTGAAGTTATTTCACACATGTGGAATATCATTTTTATACTCATTGGCATGAAATAGCTTGCTGCAGAATAAAAATAATCCTTACAGACATTGAATAAATGGGACAGATCTAGTTAAGACACATTTATTACTTAAACATATGATACTTTAATGGTCAGTTCCTCAGAAATCCACAATCTTAGCAGCTGCACTCTATACGTGCTGCTAAGACAAGTCCCTTCTGGGCAATCTTTAATGGCTTTCAGTTAGGGTAGTTGATGAGCGCATGCCCTGTAATTGTCTCCAAAGGATAATAAAAATATTGTAACTGATGTTCTTTTACCACTTGGTCTCCCATTAACTGGACCAGTTTTAATTATCCATTATTTATGTTGTATCAATGAAGCAGCTGTTCCTGCGGCTGCTGAACAAATGGAGTCGGCTGGTGTTCCTGTTATGTACCAACCTCACACAAAATGGAAATGTAGATCAACTGAACTGACAGCTTCAACTAGTGCACATCCAGGACTATATTCACTGAGCTCAGAGACATATATCACCTTATCTTCACTAATAGCCTTTAATAT
Source organism: Mobula birostris (assembly GCF_030028105.1). Taxonomy (NCBI): domain Eukaryota; kingdom Metazoa; phylum Chordata; class Chondrichthyes; order Myliobatiformes; family Myliobatidae; genus Mobula; species Mobula birostris. The sequence goes on from NC_092373.1 coordinate 159,295,798, forward strand.
GACCTGTGTCTGACCTAGGCAGCATTTTCACCAAGGCACCAATGAACTCCTGGTCCACTTACCTTATCACTGTGTTATCACAGACTGATAATAGCTCTAATCTCCCATCTAATTGGCTGGATTAATGGGAAGCCCTCCTTTCAAAATAAAGCAAGTGAATGAAGAAGAGTCAACTGTTCCACTGCTTGGCCCCCTTTCAATTAGATCATGACCTCCATTTTAACAGCTGAGGTTTCATAACTCTAACATTCTAACAAAGATCTATCAACTTCTAACCTCATCAGCTGTTGGTTAAGAGGCAGAGTAACAGAATGATGGCAAAGATCCAGATTTCCATTGCTCTTTTCATTAAGGTACCGCATGAAAAATATGTCTACTTTGGTCCAGTGGATACCCTCACAGTTTTGCATACCTTGAACTCTATGTGCAACCATTTGGCCATTCACATAAATTCTTAATATATCTTCATAATTGTAGGTTTTCATCCACTGTGTTTGCTGATAGTGCATTCTGCTTCTTACTATTGATGGTTTTTGGAGATGTGGTTTTCCCAGCATCAGAGTCAGAATCAGGATCAGGTTTATTATCAGGGTTTTCTATGATACAGGATGTTTATTTTTGCAACAGCAGTAGGGAGCTAAGGCATAAAATTACTATAAATTACAAAATAAATCATGCAATAAAGAATAATGTTCATGGGTTCATGGGGCATTCAGAAATCTGATGGTGGAGGGGGAGAAGCTGTTCCTGGATCATTCCATGTGACTCTTCAGGTTCCTATACCTGCTTCCTGACAGTATGATGAGAAGAAGGCATGTCCCAGATAGTGAGGATCCTTAATGAGGAATGTCACCTCCTTGAGGCACTCCTTCTTAAAAATATTCGATAATAGTGGGGAGGGTTATGCCTGTGATCGGGCTGGCTGATGGGATTATGATGGGGCCACATCATATATAATGTGTTGTGACCCAACATAGACCTACATAGGATATCAATAGTCATGTCCAGTCACTTCTGGTAGCGTCCCAATGTCACTGCACTCTTTCCTGATGCCTAACCAATTTCCTAACCAGGGAACAATTTACCTTCATTTCCATAAGCTTCAATTTTCACTCTTACTCTGTAAGTCTAAAAACAGCTATAGATATTCACATATTCTTGTGTACTGCATTTAGTATTCACAAATGTGATCTCTTTTACATCAGAGAAACCAATTACAGGTTTAGTGATTGCTTTGCAGTGTATCTGCATATAGTCTGCAGGAGCAATCCTGAGCTTCCAATGTCTGTCACTTTAATTCTCCATCCCACTCTCTCTCTCATACCTGTCTATAGCCTCCTCCACTGTTACAGTGAGACCCAGCACAAGATTGAGGAATATTGTCTGACCAGGCACGATACAGCTTTTCAGCCCCAGTTCTCCAATTCAAGCTAACTAGTATTGTGTTTTGCACCTTGGTCTCTGAGGAACATTGTTTCGTTTAGCTGTATATATGTGTACATTTGAAAGACAATGAACCTGAACTTAAATTGTTTTCTTGGTCTGTATCAAAATTGATTGTTTTGCTATAAGTAGGTGACTGTGGCTCAACATATTTTCTCTCCATTTGTATAGCCTGACCTGCTGAGCATATCCTACAGCCCTACTATTAGTAATACAGACAAAGACGTTTTGATTGTGACTGCAGATGCTGGAATCAGGATCAACAAACAATCTGCTGGAGGAATTTAGCAGCTGGGGGTTCAACTCAAAAGAATTCCTTTCCGCCCATAGATGCTGCTCAAACCCAGAGTTCCTCTAGCAGATTGCTTGTTGCTAAACAAGTGTAATCACCCTCTAAATGCTCCATTAATCCAATTGGCCATGCCTCACTCTATCAGACTGATGGAATAAGGCTATTTCATTATTCATCCCTCCCACTCCTCACCTGTAACTTAAAACTAAATTGCTTTTCTCTCTTAGTTCTGTGAAGAATCTCTGACATGAAATGTTAACTGCTGTACTTTCCACAGATGCTTCCTGAGTTGCTGAGTGTTTCTAGCACTTTTTATGTTTATTTCAGATTTTCACCTCTGCCTTTGTTTTAATAGATGTTGCCCCGTACACGATGTGGGTGACATTTATCAGATTCTTTGGGGATGACCTATCCTTTGCAAATCCATTCGAGCTAACATTTTTAAGATATTCTATCCTCAGACGTGGTCCTTTGAAGAAACCTGATGTGATCCTCAGGCTCGGCCAGCACGTGTTCGTCTCGGAGAAGACAACTTCTGGCCCGTCAAACTGAGAAATCTCATTTGTGTGGATGCTGCGTGATGTGTTGCCTGGTTACAAATCCGCACCGCAAAATACCAGACAGTACTCCATGTGCAATTAAATGACAGAACTTCACAAATCTTAATCTGAATAAAGAGTTAGAAAAGAAAATAAAAAGAAATAGGGCCCATTTTAAGGAAAAAAGTCAAAAGTGCACATTGGAGCTCACTGATACGGCTATTCATCAACCATCGACCTCCTCCGAATGTCACCAACCTTCAGACCCTCGCTCCCAGTCCACTCCGTCCGGTCGTCTCCCAGCTCTCTCCACATGCGTCTTCCTCCTTCTCTCCCTGACAAAAGACCTGAAAATCTCTCTTCCAGACTCACAGAAAGAGCAACATTTCTCCCATTTGATAACATACATTCTAAAGCCCCGTTATCTCTAGTCATAACCCAAACATGGCTGCTACAGAGGAACAAGTACATTAGCAGTGAAACATTGCAGAGAAACCATTACATTACGTTGGCAGTGAAACCTTACAGCGTGTTACACTGATGAAAGACGATTTTCTACTGGTTTCCAGTCTTTCATTTCAGTCTTTCAACCTTCCTTAGGTTGAAGTAATGTGCCAATTATCCCAGAGTCCATAGCCAGAAGCAAGCAACTTCAAAGTCCTGCCCTGATAAAGGGTCTTATCTCAAAATGTGGGCTCCTTATTCCCCTCCAGAGATGCTACCTGACTTACTGAGTTCCTCCATCATTTAGGTACTACCCTGAGGTTCATTTTCTTACAAGCATTTATGATAGAACAAAGAATTATAATACAATCAATGAAAGAAACACACACGAAGAATGACAAAGAACCAATGGGCAAAAGAGAGCAAACCATGCAAATACAAAATAAAAACAAAAAAAAAATCAAGTAAGTAAATAACTCAGACCATGTCCTTGAAAGTGAGTGGGATCAGTTCAGTGTTGAGGTGAGTGAAGTTATCCATGCTGATTCAGGAGCCTGTTGGTAGGAGGGTTATAACTATTCCTATAACAGCTGCTGTGGGACCCCCAAGACTCCTGTACCTCCCTCCGGATGGCAGCAGATCAAAGAGAGCATGGCCTGGATGTTGGAGCTCCTTGATGACAGATGCTGCTTTCTTATGACAGCGCACCTTGTAGATGTGCTCAGTGGTGGAGATGGCTTTTCCTGTGATGGAATGGGCTGCATGCAGCACTTTTTGTAGACTTTTCCATTCCAACTTGTAGCACTGGTGAATGAAAGGTCTGGGAAAAGGAGGAAGGGACTGTGCAGGGAACACTTTCGGGACACTCTGCAATAGCCTTCATGGCCTTTTGGTTGCAACACCAACAAAATGCTGGAGGAACTCAGCAGGCCAGGCATTATCTATGGAAAAGAGTAAACAGTTGACATTTCAGGCTGAGACCCTTCATTAGTGTCCTGATGAAGGGTCTAGCTCCAAAAAGTTGACTGTACACTTTTCCATAGATGCTGCCTGGCCTACTGAGTTCCTCTAGCATTTTGTGTGTGTTGCTTAGATTTCCAACGTCTGCAGATTTTCTCATGTTTGTTTTAAGCTGCCTGTGGTTTTGGCTCCTCCTCTCCTTCCCATACTCATCTGTTCATTCCCTGCTTTCTCCACTGGCAAGGTGAAGCCAAATGCAAATCGAAGGAATGGCAGCTATTAGTCTATCTGAATAGGTACAAACAAATCCAAATGATAATATTGAATTTTCCAATTTCAGGTAACCCACCTTGCATATGTTCTTTTTCAACTCTTTCTGTACTCAGACTCACCCCCTCCAAACCATTACCCAATTTAATTCCACCTCCCCCATTGGTTCTGTCCTGCTATCTTCCACATACTACACCATTTAGCTCTCCTGCCTCATCCCCTTACTTGTTTCATCTGCCCCTTTATCCTTTCTAATCTGGTTTCATTCATTCCCTCCTTGACTTTAGATTCCAGCATCTGTACCCTCTTGTTTCCACTTACCTTCCTTCCTTTGTCCTCCGCTCCCTCCTTCTCCCCTCACCTTACTTCATCTGTCCCCTTTTTCCTTCTCTCTGTATCACCCACCAACCACTGTCCCCAAACTGTACCTTATTCACATGGCTTCATCTGTCCATCATCTCCTTCCTCACCTATTTCCACCAATCCCCTGCCAGCCCCTGCCTCACACCTCCCAGTCACCTCTTTTTACTCGCTATCTCCCGTCTAGTCTTTCAGTATTGATGCAGGGTCACGATCCTTGCTTCCACAGATTCTGCCTGGCCCACTGTGCTTTTTCCAATAGTTTGTTTTTCACTCCAGATTCCAGCAACTATAATTTCTTGTATCAGCACTTTCTGGCTGCTTTGCTTTCTTAAGGGCTGCGCACAAGGAAACTGTCCTGGAGCAGAATTATTCTCTTGGGATGCATTATCCTGGTTCCTAGGCACAGTCTTGGGACACCAGAGCACAGTAATGTTACTTGTCAAACCTGAGGTTTGGCAATGGCGGTGATAAAAGGCAGAACAGAGAGTAAGATACAATTGAAAATGGAGCCAGCATGTTAATTATTTGCATAATACCTGTCAAGATCGATTAGGACAGGCAGATCTAACCTTGATGGAGCAAAATATGTTTATTTCTAAGTTAATGGCTGACTTGAAATGCCCAATTGGATAAAAAACTGTCTGTTTTCTCCTACATCCGCAATGGTCATCAGATGTCATTAACTGAATTGAATTGTTTTTGATTTTTTGTTTGAGTAGATTGATTTTTTGATATTTCTCTGAAGCTCTCTTTGCCAGATGATACGATGATTTTTGTCATTTTGTGTGTCTCACTTCAAGAATGCTGTAGAAAGAGTTTGGTTGATTTTGCTATAATTTGTATTGAAATGGATCTTGCTCCTGTGATTAAAGTTACAAGATAGAAGAGATGTGGAATTGTGGATCAGAATTTAATTCACCTGATTTACCTGTGCCCATTTGAGAAGGAAACTTGCCCTTTTTATTGCTGGAGGAAGTCAGTGGGTCAGGCAGCATCTACGGAGGGGAATGAACAGTTAATGTTTCAGGTCGAGACCCGTCACCTGGGCTGGAAAAATAAAAGGGTGGTAGCCAGTATGAAAAGAAGGAGAGAAAGAGTGGAGCAAGAGTTGGCAGGTGGTGGGTCATCCAGGTGAGGGGAGTGCGGTGATAGACAGATGAGGGAGGGTGTAAGTGGGAATTATGTCAGAGACTGGGAGGTGATTAGTGGAAGAGATAAAGGGTTGAAGATGTTGGAATCTGAGTGGAGGAGCACAGGATAAAGGGAAGGCAACCAGTGGGAGAAATGTGTGGGTGATGGACAGTTGGGGATGGGGAAGGAGATAGGGTCATGGGGACCAGGTAGATAAGGTGGAGAGACACAAGTATGAAAGTGGAAATGGAACAGAGGGAGACTGGTAACCAGAAGTTTTAGAATCAGGTTGGTGACTAACTAGGCTGGCACGGTAGTGTAGTAGTTAGTATGATGCTTTACGGTACAGGTGACCCAGGGTTCAATTCCCACCACTGCCTGCAAGAAGTTTGAATGTTCTCCCTGTGACCGGTGGGTTTCCTCCTGGATTTCTTGTTTCTTCCCATAGTCCTAAGACCTACCAGTTGGAAAGCTGATTAGTCATTGTAAATTGTCGCATGATTAGGCTAAGATTAAATCAGGGATTGATAAACAGCATGGCTCAAAGGGCCAGAAGGGATTATTCCACATTGTAGCTCAATAAATAAATAAATAATTCAGTGGCTTAGAACCACAGCATTGTAACAGTTGATTAACTCCGCTGAAATAGTACAGAAAATACTCATTTCAAAAGGAATCAGGGTTGGCCAAGAAACTGGCTTTCCCAGCAGTGTCTGTGTCTGTAAATGAATAAACAAAAAAAAAGAACAATCCAGTAATCAGCAAATTTTTTGGTTCTGCTCTTGTTTGAGCAACTGGAGATCATCACTTGAAGGTTCCTATGGTCAGCCCTCCTATACAATTGCCAATCATGGAGATAAAAGTTAACTTGTTAATTTCTTGTCCTGCAGTGGACCAGAGGAAGACATGGTTCAGAAAGATGCTGAAAAATATCATTTTCATTCCAGAGGCGTGGACCAGAGGGATACGAATATTTAACCATTACCAGAGCCAGTGTGATGTTCTTATTACTTTCTCTGAGTGCTGAAATAAAGAACAATTCATAAATGGTTCTGCTTATTCTTGTATAGCTCTTTGGATTTGCTGTATGAAGGAAGATTGAGTAGACAAGATCAGTATTCCATAGAGTCTGGAAAAATGAGAGGTAATATCATTGAAACCTAAAACATTCTTGCAAGACTTGACTGTCTGGATGCATTGAAAATGTTTCTCTGACTGAGGAATCTAGAAGCAGGGTCAGTCCCAGAATAAGTGGTAGGTCATTTAAGAATGAGATGTGGAGAGGTTTCTTCATGCAGATATAACGAATTTTTGACTTTCTGCATTTTTGAATTACTCTACTCTGTAAGGATGTGGACCTCAGTCATTATTTTCATTCAGAACAGAAGTCTGGATAAAAGTGATATTAAAGGAATCCAAATCAGAATCAGATGTGTTCTCACTGATATATGTCAAGGAATTTGTTGTTTTGTGGCAGCAGTAAAATTACTATAAGCTACAAAAATAAATATAAAACACAAAAATAGAAACGAGGAATAGTAAGGTAGTGTTAATGAATTCATGGGCCATTCAGAAATCTGATAGCAGAGGGGAGAAAGGTGTGTGTGGGTCTTCAGATTCCTATACCTCCTCCCTGATGGTGGTAGTAAGGAGAGGGCATGTCACTGATGTTGAGGAACCTTTATAATGGATGCTCTCTTCTTCAGACATTGCATTTTGAAGATGCCCTATATAATGGGGAGGTTTTGCCCATGATGGAGCTAGCTGAGGCTTCAATGCACTGCAGCCTTTTCAATCCTACACATTGGAGCCTTCATCCAAGGCAGCGATGCACCCAGACAGAATGCTCTCCACCTGCAGAAATTTTCTAAAGTCTTTGGTATCATGTCAAATTTCCTGAACCTCCTAATGAAGTATTGCCACTGACATGTCTTCTTCATGTTTGCGTCAATGTGTTGGGCTCAGGACAGATCCTCTGAGGTGTTGATGCCCAGGAATATAAAGGCATAGTGCACAACGTGGCATTTTGCATAAGATCAGCCTCAAACACAAGGGACAATGCAGATGTTGGAACACAACATGCACAAAATGCTTGAGGAACTCAGCAGGTCAGGCAGCATCAAAGAAGAAGAATAAACAGTTGATATTTTGGGCTGAGACACTTCATCAGGAATGGAAGGGAAGGGAGAAGAAGCCAGAATAAAAAGATAGAAGGAGTACAATTTGGTATAAGATCAGCCATGATTGTTTACAGGTCAGTGGCCTACTCCTACTCTTTGATGTTTTATGAAATTTAAATAAATCTATTTAATATTAGTGAGACAATCCTAAATAGAATATATTAAGCAGTCTGACATTTGGAAGATTAGAGAAGTACAGTACGTAATTGGAGAAAGCCATCAGTGGAGTTCTGTGTTATTACCCTGTAAAATTAACTCTTTCCCTCTTCACAGATGACATGTGAAATCTACTTCTATTTGTAGATTTCCCAGTATTGTGTCATTGTCTGAGCTGAATTAGTCAATGAAGGTCTCCACCTGTTTGTACAGAGAGAAGGAACTGTTTTTAGGAGGTAATGATGATGTAGGATGCAGAGTGAACAGCAAGGGCTGGTCTCAATGTTTTATTGCAGTAACAAAGCAGTTTAGTTTAAGAACATCTATTTTATGGACTATTTGTGAAGTGCACTGCAATTAAATAAATTACAATTTAAAGTCTGATAACTAAACATAACAATGACAATAATGATGCATGCTGGAAGATTTACCAGATGCTTGCCTCCAGGAGTTCCACAGACAACCATCTTATACTATTTGCTCAGTTGTATATCTATCTTAATGACAAGCTTACAGTAAGGCATACTCTCCAGGAGTGAAAGAACACACTGTTCCCCCCGATTCGATGGAATGTTGCATTTGCTCCAAGTTTTGATCTTTCAGTGGTGGTGTAGAATTGGCGAGAGATTCACTTCCTTGATAATTCCTACTGGAGACGTGTTTCCAGGTTTACTTTCTGGAGCAGGCGAGAGCAAGCATCACCCTGCCATGTTGCACCTTCTTCTTCACAAATGGTGACTTGTGTCAGCTTCTCTCTTCCATAAAGTTTTGAGTTAACAGTTTATTTCAACGGCCACACAAAAAGTACCTAATACTCAGAGAAGAATGACAGTAATTCCTCGCACTCCTTGTAAACTTATGTAGATAGAACTGACTGGTTTGTAGTTTGATGCTTGCAATTCCAAATGAGGCCTCAAGTTCAACAAAGAAACTCCCATTTCCTTTTGGTTCTGTCTCTAATCCTCATGCTGCAACTGTTCGAATTGACTCTCACAATCTCCATGTAATTCTAAGGTTTCACTATGAAACACAAGTTGCCAGTTCAATTCCTATTCCAAGACCACATGAGGGATTAAACATGCTGCCAGGACTCTAAGATGTTATCTTGAAGGAAAAGTTGAAGAGAGCATATATCTGTTTGTATCTTCAATGTGGGTGGTTAGCATTAAAAAGAGCAGGTAATTCTTCTCTGACCAACTATTCCTCAATTAGTTTACAGTTTGTGAGATGTTGCTGTGCATATTTGTCCTCATAACTTGTACCACTTCATAGCAATTCTTTAAACTGTTTTGAAGTTTAATACAGTCCTTTTATCCAAAGTGATAATGACTTAAAACTGAAGCACATCAGACTCCAAAGAAAGACACTAGTTCTGCACATTTCCAATTCTTTTTCACAGATTTATTGCTTCAGGCATTTTTCAGACAGGCAGATAGTGTCAGAATAACAAAGAACATTTGATTGCAGCAAGAGCATCCAAAATGTGCTTGATGCTGCACAACATTCGGCTTGTACACAACTAAACAAACTTCTCCAGCCAATAATCACACTGGGAATAAAATCCACAGGCAGGATATTCAAGTCTGCTATGTTAGACAAAATTTTTAGTGTGTGATCCAGGATATTGCTTGGCCTCATTAAGTTTATTTTCCACTTTGAAGTTCCCTACTAGCTTCCCGCTTCACAAAAGTGGTGTTGTTACTTTCTATCTGTTTATTTCTGCATTCACTCATCCCTGGATCTCTATCCACAAAGGACTTCTTTTGGATTATAGAATCATTCCACAGAGCTTGTTCCGAGGTCACAGGTCTGTTCCAACCACTAAACTCAGAGAGTTCATTAATGCAGCTCCCTCAAGTACACAGACACACTGAGGGGCCCACGGGTAGTGGATCTGGCAAAGCCACACAGAAGCCCACAATTGCAAAGAGGTTTGTGAGAAAAACCGAGGTGATTTGAAATGAGGGAGTAGGGCGATGAGCACAGAGGACCAGGCGAAGATCATTTCACTGCTGCTGTAACCCCATCTCTACACAAATGCTTCTATGCAAAAATACATAAAGAAAGGGCAGATGCAAACCCTTGTTTACACATTGACACCAGAAGTACAGAATATACATGTGGTCCCTCGCAATTGTGCATGCTTATCTACATCTGATTTCAAATGTATGTTCTGTCTTGTCAAAATGTGAAGAGTTAAATATGTAAGTTGAATTGCAATATGCAATTCATGATGAATTTAAAACTATTTCTAATGTAGAATGCTTTCTACAAATTTGCTATTTGCCAGTGTTTTGGCTAACTGATTTAAGATATTGCCAGAGGAACTACTAAACGAAAAATAAAGAAATGCTTAAAACAAGGTAAAGTGAAAGACAAGAAGCAGCCATTCCTTACACTGCAGTTGACCTTTGGCATCCAACTCATTCAGCCACTAAGTATATTCAAGGCAGTGACATGAGGCATTTATGTTACTTCAGATCCAACAATATTTCTCATTTTCCTTGAGGATGCCCAGATGTTCATCGAGTCGTACAGCAGAAAAATGGTCCCTTTGGCCCACAACACTCAAACGCTCATGCTGAAACTTTTGACCATCTACACTAATTCCATTTGCTTTTCATGGGGTGGCATTTGTTCCAACTTCCTCATTCCAGTCGACACCTCATATACTCCAGGAAGATCTTCCTCCTCTTAATTGTGGAGCTCAAGCTTCTCTGGTTTTTCCTTCACGTGTCCTCTTCATGGTCAAAATAGCTTTAGCAGATGAACACCTTTATTGAAAATTATTTACATATACCATGTTTTACAAAGCATTGCCATAACACCTGGAGGATTGAATGGTTAATCAAGGCCATATGTTGAGCATTTGAACATTAGAAATGCAGTAGACCAAGTTTGTATTCGCCCCTGTTCAACCTGTCAGTAAGATCATTAATTTACCTCAGCACCAACCCCATATCTATTGTTCCTAGCAAAGTCAAACATTTATCAGCCGCTGCCTTGAATATAGTGGCTGAGCCTCCACAGTTATTGGGCAGAGAATCCCAGAGATCCAAAAATCATTAATGAAGAAATTTCTTCTCTGTATTGAATGGCTGACCTCATAATGTGAGATACAGCAGCCAAAGGGAATTATAACTCTGATTCACTGAAACCTAAATCAGAAACAGCACCACTTCAACCTGCAGAGATACAGCAATTCAACCACTTAATAAGACAGATCTCCCTCTCAGGATGAGCTAAGTTGTCCCTTTTTTAAATAGCTCTAAATTTGACTGGGGAACTGAAGGCAGAAAAGATGGATTTAGCAACAGTGACATTATTTTGAACTGTAGTTCGTTCAAGTAACCATACTAAGGGTAGGATTAAAGACGAAATCATTTCCTGAGTAAATTTTGATTCCTAGATATTAATAGCACTTAATGACACTTTTTATATGGAAAATTGTGGTAAACATCACCTCAAATAAAGAAGAGAGCAAAGATGAGGCTGATCCAAGGGTCGAGGCGGAGTCAGAGTGAGGTCAAGGCATGTTCCAAGAGAACTTGGAGCTTCAGAGGCAAAGTTGGAGGGAGCAGAGTGGAGAAAAGCAAAAGCAGACTTGTTTCAGAGCCCGTCCACCTAAACCAGGAGCGAGACTTGATCCATCTAAACACCATGCCAGTTTGCAAAGGTCGAGTACAGGATGGAAGCTGCTCAGAGTGTATTGATGTGGCAGGGCCCTGGTCCGAGTGTGGGGGACGACCCGGTGCTTGGCCAATTTAAAGTCGGGCCAGATGGACTGAAAAGGCAGGGTGTCAAGAATGGAAGCAAGTGTTGGGCTGCTTCTGCTCTGCAACATTTTACTTCGTTCTCCCCGGCACTGAGGGTGGTATGTGCTTCATGTCTGCAAGCTTCACGGTAAATTGCCCTGCTAAATGATGAACTGAGACCGAGGCTACAAGTAGGCTATGGGTCTACTCCGGCTGCTCTGAGATTCGAGTGTATGTACTCAATTTGTTTTATATTCTCCCTTTCTCTGCTCATTAGGTGTTGGTCTTTTTTAAAATTGGGTTCTTCCGGGTTTCTTGCTTTGTGACTGCCTGTAAGCAGACAAATCTCAAGGTTGTATAATTTACATACTTAGATCATAAATATACTGTCAACTTTGATATTCCAAACTGGTTACTGGCAGTTGGTTTATTACTGTCACATGTACCAAGGTAAAGTGAAAAACTTTGTTTTGCATGCCAGTAATGTACAGATCATTACACACACAAAATGGAGGAACTTAGCAGATCAGACAGCAGCCATGGAGAGAATGAGGCAGGTGGGTGGGGGAGGGGTAGTGAAGGGAGAAGCTGGGAGGTGAGAGGTGGAAAAGGAAAAGATTTGAAGAAAAAGGAATCTGATAGGAGAGGATAGTGGACTGTAGGGGAAAGGGAAGTGGGGTGTGGGGTGGTGGGGGGGGGAGACCAGAGGGAGGTGATTGACAGGTGAGGAGAAGAGGGGGCTTAGAGGAGAGCCAAAATGGGAAATAGGAAAAGAGATAAGGGGCCTGGGAGTATTACCAGAAGTTAGAGAAATTGATGTTCATGCCACCAGGTTGGAGGCCCCTCCTGATGGAATATGAGGTTTCAACTTATTTCATTCTTATCTAGTGTTCATAATTTTCATATGCTTGATTCACACAGAAGGATTTAGAAATTATAGAATCCATGGAAAATCCAGCCTTTATACCTTATGCAAACTTCCTCCCTCTTTGCTTTATCTCTCCCTCTCATCAGATTTATCCATTGAAGATTGGTGTCAGCATCATCTTCAACAAAAGACGATGTCAATCAAATAGCAAAGGGACCACAGCAGTGAAGTGAAGCTGCTTCATCACCTCATCACTTGCTGTCTTATCCCTTGCTTGTCTTAATTCACTAGGGCTATGCATCAGGCATTGACTACTTGGCAATTATTCAGTGACTATAGCTAACTCATAGTCTTCTAAAAGTGTCCTCTCAACCAGCTCACCTTGCTGTCTTTAAAAGAGGCAGACATAAAAGCAATCAAAGTGTGAAATGAGGGAAAATACTAAAGAAAGTCATTTTCATCCATATGTTTTAGAGTTACTTTTTTCATTTCTCAGTGCCACATAAATATATCAATCCTTAAGTCGGATGGCAAAGATTTATTGTAATGTAATTAAATAAAAAAGCTTATAGGAGCCATCAAAATTTATAGCATCAGAGATAAAAGGTGTCCTATTTTATTCCTTTTATTAAATTGACAAAATAAAACAACTCTGATCTGGAGCAGAGTCCATTCATATGGCATCTGTCCAAAATGATTTACTTGGTTTTCCTGAAATCAAAAGTGTCCATCCCGATGATATGAACTGAAAAGGTGACTTTTCATTACTAAACTGTAACAGAGTAACTTCTTGTGCAGATTAAATTCTGTCTTTGTAATCTCTTTAGTCAGGCATGAGTCAGTTCACCTGCACAAAGCACATAAAGTGATATTGCAATTGCAGTTCTTCTGACTGATTGAACCTATAATTTTGCACCATAAATAGACTTCCAACTCTCATTGAGGAGGACTCAGTGGAAATGCTCCAGACACTTGCAGTGCAATTTAATCAGGTATGCAGCTTGATTTCAAGACCTGAGGTCATTGTAACATGTGGTGGCCAGTCTTTCTAGTCTTACTAGCATGGTGTCCGCTTGTGAACCTAAATTCACCACTAGCTTCACTGCATACCTAGTTCCATCATGCTTTTGCAAACAAAACCAATAATTTCAGTCACTGTTTATACTGCATTTGTAAGGCTGCTCTTGTTTTGTATATGATCAGCTGGACAGTCATCAAGAATACCATTACTTTAAAATGCTATGTGAAAGTTAAGAAAAACTCTGGAAATATATAGAAAACAAATCCACAATTTGTCCTGTATCTGTACAGATAATTTGCCTCACATAAAATTCAACACTAACTCATGTAGACTACTCTAGAACAATTTGCACACTGCAGATAAAACACACTGAAGATTCTTCACGCAAACACGAGGAGATCTGCAAATGCTGGAATTTCAAGCAACGCACATCAAAGTTGCTGGTGAATGCAGCAGGCCGGGCAGCATCTCTAGAAAGAGGTACAGTCGACGTTTCGGGCCCAGACCCTTCGTCAGGACTAACTGAAAGAAGAGCTAGTAAGAGGTTTGAAAGTGGGAGAGGGTTTCAAATCTCTTACTAGCTCTTCTTTCAGTTAGTCCTGAGGAAGGGTCTCAGCACAAAACTTCAACTGTACCTCTTCCTGAAGATTCTTCACATTGTATTACAGATGCAGAGGCAAGCCTTGAGTAGGATATGACAAATGGAATTGCGGGCACCAGGACCTCACCACTGAAAAATCGGAAAAATATTTACAAGCATGATGGCAATAAAGGATCCACAAAGAGTTAAGTGCGTACTTAACATGCAAGTCAGAATTAGAATCATGTTTATTATCACTGACAGATGTTGTGAAATTTGTTGTTTTGCAACAGCAGTACAGTATAATACTTAAATTACTAAGTTACATTAAGGAATATAATAAATAAACAAATAAATAGTGCAAAAAGAGATTAAAATAAGAACTGATGTTCACGAGATCCTGGACCGTTCATTAATATAAAGGAGGAGAGGAATCTGTTCCTAAAATATTGAGTATGTGCCTTCAGGCTTTTGTACCTCCTCCTGATGATAGTAATTAATAAGAAGAGGGCATGTCCTGGATGACGAATGTCCTTAATGTTGGACGCCACCTCCTTGAGGTATTGCCTTTTGAAAAGATTTGAAATACTGGCATGCCTTCTTCATTATTGCATCAATATATTGGGCCCAGGATAAATCTTCAGCGATGTTCAACATTCAGGAACTAGAAGTTGCTCACCCTTTCCACTGTAGACCCCTCGATGAGAACTGCTGCATGTTCTCTTGACTTCCCCTTTCTGAAATCCACAATCGCTTCCTTGATCTTACTGAAATAAGGTTGTTGTGACACCACTCAACTAGCCAATCTGTCTCACTCCTGTACGCCACCATATTATCACCTGACATTCTACTAACAATTCTTTATCAGCAGATTTATAGATGGCATTTGAGCTGTGCCTAGCCACACAGTCATGAGTGTAGAAAGGGTAAACCAGCAGTCTAAGCACACACCCTTGAGGTACACTCAAGTTGATTGTCAGCAAAGAGGGTATGTTACTTCCAATCTGCACTGACTGGTCTCTCAGTGAGGAGGTCAAGGATCCAGTTGTAGAGAGAGATGCAGAGGCCCAGGTTTTGAAGCTTCTTGATCCATGCTGATGGGTTTAATGGTGTTGAACACCAATCTGTAATCAATAAATAGAAGCCTGGTTGTATTGCAGATGTCAAGGTGGTCCAGAGCTGAGTGGAGAGGCAGTGAGATTACATCTGCTGTTGACCTGTTGTGATTGTAGGCAAATTACAGTGGGTCCAGGCTCTTGCTCAGGCAGGAGTTAATTCTAGCCATGACCAACTTTTCAAAGCACTTCAATGTAGTAGGTCTGCTACTGGGCAATAATTATTAAGGCAGCTTGCTCTTCCTGGGCACTGGTATGACTGATGCCCTTTGGAAGCATGTGGGAACCCCCAGTTGCAGCAGTGAGAGATTGAAGATTACCTCCAGCCAGTTATTTGGCACAGGTTTTCAGAGCCCTATCAGGTACACCATCAGGGCCTGATGCCTTGCAAGAGTTCACCCTCTTGAAAGGTGTTCTGACTTTGGCTTCTGAGATGGAGATCACAAGGTCACCAGACGCCGTCGTGATTTGCAGAGGTATTGTTTTATTCTGCGTTTCAAAGTGTGCTTAAAAGGCATTGAGCTCATCTTAGAGTGAAGTATCACAACCATTTATTAGATTAGATTAGATTATGAGGACATGCAGTCCTCTTTTATCGTCATTTAGTAATGCATGCATTAAGAAATGATACAATGTTCCTCCAGAAAGATATCACAGAAACACAAGACAAACCAAGACTAAAAAAGCTGACAAAAACCACATAATTATAACATATAGTTACAACAGTGAAAAGCAATATCGTAATTTAATGAAGAACAGACCATGGGCACGGTAAAAAAAAGTCTCAAAGTCTTTCGAAAGTTCCATCATCTCACGCAGATGGTAGAAGGAAGAGAAACTCTCTTCCTGCCATGAACCTCCAGTGCCGCAAACTTGCCGATGCAGCGCCCTGGAAGCACCCGACCACAGCCGACTCTTGAGTCCATCCGAAAACTTTGAGCCTCCGACCAGCCCTCCAACACCGAGCACCGAGCACCATCTCTGCCGAGCGCTTCGACCCCAGCCCCGGCAACAGGCAATAGGCAAAGCTGAGGATTTGGGGCCTTCCCCTCCAGAGATTCTCGATCGCATAGTAGCAGCGGCAGCGAAGCAGGCATTTCAGAAGTTTCTCCAGGTGTTCCTCCGTGCTTCTCACGTCCGTCTCCATCAAATCAGGATTTTGCACGGTACCTTTTTAACAAATACGATATAATTCCAGAGTGGCCGCGCGCACTGCGTCGCGCCGCCATCTTCTCCTTCCCTCCAATCCTACGATGCTTGGTTTCACCTTGTAGGAAGTTATGGCCTATAAACTCTACCGTAGCTGACGTCCATTCAAATCTGTTTCTAACTTCATTCACAATTCTTTTTTCACTCTTAAGATAGCCTTCCGCAGGTCAGACGGGCACTTTTGTAGAATCCTGGATTCTCGAATGGCACAGATTTATCCCTCCGCAGACTGTAAATCTTATGGTTCATCAACAGTGTCTGGATTGGTAATACCCGGCGTGCAGGCGTGCAGCTGACTAATTTTGATTGTTTCCTGTCAACAATCACCTTGATATGTGCTGGATTTGATCACCGTGCTTCCTGAATTATAATATGTCTTCTTCCATATCTGTTCCCTGGTTTTGCCTGGAGTTTAGACGACATTGGCTCTGATTGCTATCTCCATCGTACATTTCAAGCATATTGCCAAGCAAGCCAACACTCTTGTCACTCATACTGTGCACCAGTACTTTGCCAGCCATCAAGTTATATTTGGGTGTGGCTTTGTGGTACATCACTTGTACTCAGGGTCTACTTCTAGATTTGTTTACTCTTACTGCGTTTATTCCTCAACAACCTCCAAACAGAAGATTCCACAGGCTGTGCAGAGAAAGGTTGTGGCTGGATAGCTTCCATTAACATATATGTTGTAACACAAATAGAGAGTCAGCATTCTGAACAAGCCTTGCGTGAGAATTGTTAAAATAGAATTCATTTATTTCAAACGCCATAGCATAGCATGTTTAAAAACAATGTTCTCGCTGACAGTGTGTGATAAATGACTTGCCATGCACAAGGCAAATTGCAAATTTAAAATACTCATGAAATATCCAAAATGAAATTTATAGGGAATGTTATAATATACAAATACTCCCAACATTTTAACATCAACAGTGTGACTATTTAATTCTTTAATTAGCTAAAGTAGACATTCTTAGAAAAATTATGATTCGTTTTGCATGATAAGCCTAGTTAAAATAATAATTCAAGCAGCAGGAACACAGTAAAGTTTAGAACGGGATCTAACTGGTGCTAGTATCTAAAAATATTTTATCCTGACAATATTTCTCACAACACCTTGCCAAATGGAAATGCCTTTCTCCTGAATTTGATGATTCATTCAAATCTTCCTGCTTTTCTGAATATCTTATTCTAAGTAAACAGAAATATGATTGTGTTTATACATTATGAAAATGTGAATGATCAGTTTGGCATTTAATTTTGTTTGAATTCTCTGCTCTATTGACATTAAAGATAGTATTACTTATAATCAGTAAATCTCCATGGAGATCCAACATTAAAAAAATATTGTACTAAACTTTCTTCTCAAGTAACTCAACCTCTAGGCAACATCATTAATAAGGGAAGAAAACGAAATTGAGATCTCATTATTTGCTGAAAAAGACTTGCTTGAAGGAATTCGATTACAATATGTGTCCTAAAGAAATGCTATTTTTATCGGTTCAAACTTTATTTTCCCCTTGACAGTATAATTCTCTTCCTACATATAACTTGCATTTAGAGGATGAGAAATTATTCAATCAAAAAAGATAAAAGGAAACTTCATATGACAAGAGAACATTTGGTTTTAAGAAAATTATTTTCTTACAGCTTTAGATATAAGAAATGTACACTGAAAATTTTTTTTACTTATATCTTCATGGGAGTGAAAAAGTGACTTTTCTTGGAATACCAAGATATGAAGCAATTATTAAGCGACACACACAAATTGCTGGAGGAACTTTTCTGCAATTTGGTAGGTCAAATTTGAAGACCGAATATAATATTAATGGCAAGGCTCTTGGCAGTGTGGAGGATCTGAGAGATCTTGGGGTCTGTGTCCATAGGACAGTGTTGTTAAGAAGGTGTATGGTGTGTTGGCCTTCATCAATGATGGGATTGAGTTCAAGAGCTGTGAGGTAATGTCACAGCTATATAAAACCTTAGTTAGACCCCACTTGGAGTGCTGTGCTCAATGTGATCACTTCACTACAGGAAGAATGTGGATACTATACAAAAAGTGCAGAGGAGACTTACAAGGATATTGCTTGGATTGGAGAGCATGCCTTATGAGAATAGATTGAGTGAACTTGAGCTTTTCTCCGTGGAGCGACGGAGGATGAGAGGTGACCTGATAGAGGTTTATAAGATGATGAGAGCCATTGATCGTGTGGATAGCCAGAGGCTTTTTCCAGGGCTGAAATGGCTGACATGAGGGGGCATAGCTTTAAGGTGCTTGGAAGTAGGTACAAGGGAGATGTCACAGGTAGGTTTTTCACACAGAGAGTGGTGGGTGGGTGGAATGCATTGCCAGCGATGGTGGTAGAGGTGGATAAAATAGCGTCTTTAAAGAGTCTCTTAGGTACATGGAGCTTAGAAAAATAGAGGGCTTTGCAGTAGGGAAATTCTGGGCAGTTTCTAGAGTAGGTTACATGATCAGCACAACGTTGTGGCTGAAGGGCCTGTAATATGCTGTAGATTTGTATATTCTAACTCAGCAAGATCTCAGTCCAAAGTGTTGACTGTTTACTCCCCTCCAACGATGCTGCCTAACTTGCTGAGATCCTCCAGTAGTGTGTGCTGCTCTAGGTTTCTGGCATTTATGATGTAATTATTGCTAGCTGTCTTCCTAATGGTTAGTGCTGTGCGCAGTTTGAGCAATTCTTGCTTGTCCCATCTCATCCTCCTCTCGTACAGGATATAACAATTGAAACTAATAAACATTCAAAATCAAATAAAAATCAAATTAAAAGCCTACAAAGATTAAACAAATTCATTTAAAAATACGTAAGTGACCAAAAATTTGCCCTGGTCTCCTGCAGCCATTCTTCTATTAAAACTAGTGCACATAGAGCCTATGGCTGTGAGTGGCCCAGGTTTGATCCTGGCCTCAGGAACTGTCTGAATGGAGTTTGCACACTTTCTCTTTGAATGTGGAAGGAAACGAGCACCCAGAGGAGAGCCATGCAGTCACAAGGAGCATGTACAAACTCCTTACAGACAGTAGCGACAATTGAACCCAGGTGCTGTAAATCAATTGCGCCAACTGCTACACTACCATGCCACCCAGCAGCAAATATTGATGAATATTTTGGGTACAATAGCATGTTCTTCATCTTATACAGCCACCAGATAGAGAAAGTTTAATGTGGCACTACCTGAATACCTCACTGATGTATCAGCCTAGATTTTTGTTCTTAGAGCAACAATTTTCTGACCCAGATGTGGTTGTGTTACCTACTGAAGCATGTTAGATCCTTGCACGGGTAGAATAGTGGGCCATTTTTGCAGCTGATGCCTGGGTGCTTCATTTGAATCACTTTGACCTCCTTGTTTTAACTTGCCAAATAAAAGTTGCTTTAGTATTTAGTCGATTAAGAAATATTGCTTTCTGTGCCTTCTGTTTTGATGCTTTCTAAGTCCTCTTTGCTTGCTGTCTTCTCCACGCTTATTGTAGCATTAGTATGGTGCCTGATTGGTGTGGCCATGTTTAGTAGAGACTTCCTGCTGTAATTGGAGGTCTGCACTCAGGAATGTTTTGACAGTGAGTTAAGCTATGTCCCCTAGATAATCAACTACAATCACTATTGAAATATAGTACAGTATGAGACTTCCAAGTTCGATTTGACTATTTGTGATTAAGTACCATAGTATTGTAACTATTAGAACTATTAAAATAATCAATAATTATCAATAAGGCTCAGATTTTGACATGGAAATTGTGTTTGTCACAGATGCAGTGATTTTTGCTAATACTCATGATTTTTAAAATTATCTTGGTAGCTTTGACTTTCAAGAAAAACAAATCTTTTAATATATTTTAAACTTAATCCTACTGAATTGGTTCGCTGTGCCATTACTTCCTTGGCACAATTACAAATGAACAAATACTGGTGGTACAAGTAATGCACATTCCAAAAAACTGATTAAATAAAAGAATAATAATTTGTTTTTAAATAAACTTGGCATAAACATTGCAAGGAACTTCACAGGTTCGCTGGTAAGCTAGCAAGTTAAATACGACACCAGGAAGGAGACCAAAAGCTTGCAGCGTATCATATTTGAAAGGGTGTCATAGGGCATGGGAAAGACGTGGAGATGTTTATGGGAAAAATTGCAGAGCTTGGCACTATTCAGTGGAAAGCGAGTGGTGGAAACTGAGCGAGGAGGTGTGAGAATTGAAGGAATATGCAGTCCAGTGAGCCTTACGTTAATGGTAAGACAATTATTGGAGAAAATTCTGACGGGGTTAATATATTCTGAAGTAGGTACAGCGGAGATATCAGAGGTATGTTTTTTACGCAGAGAGTGGTGAGTGCGTGGAATGGGCTGCCGGCGGCGGTAGTGGAGGTGGATACGATAGGGTCTTTTAAGAGACTCCTGGATAGGTACACGAAGCTTAGAAAAATAGAGGGCTATGGGTAAACCTAGGTAGTTCTAAGGTAAAGACATGTTCAGCACAGCTTTGTGGGCCGAAGGGTCTGTATTATGCTGTAGGTTTTCTATGCTTCTATGTTTTTATAAGTTTGTAGAGGCAGGGTGTGATCAGGTATAGTCAGGTTTATGCAGGATAAATCCTCATTAATTTGATTGAGTTTTTTGAGGAGGCAACTAAGACTGATGAAGGCAGGTTAGTAGACATTCTCTATGTGGACTGTAATAAGGTTTTAACAAGATGCTGCATGGTAGGCTGATCGCAAAGTTTAAGGCCCAAGGCATTCAAGGTGAACTGGCTGGCTGCATCCAAAACTGATTTAGTGTCAGGAGGCAGAGGGTGATAGTGGATGGATATTTTGCTGATTGGAAGTCTGCGCTCAGTAGTGTACCACAGCAATCATTGATGAGAGTCTTAAATATAATGAACTGGATGTAAAGGTAGGAGGTATGATTGGTATGTTTGCAAATTACATGTTAATTGTCTAAAGGTGCAATGGTATTTAGATCAGTTGGAAATTTGAGCAGAGCATTGCCAGAGGAATTTAATTCTGAAAAGTGTGAAGACCTGCATTTTGAAAAGCCAAAAAGAGATAGGGCATATATGTAATTGCTGAAATACAAAGGAATATTAATGAGCAGTGGGACATTGAGATTTAAATCCATAGTTCAATGGAAGTGGCAATGCAATTAGATATGGTGGTGAAGTAAGCAGTTAACATCCTTGTCTGGAGCATAGAATATAAAAGTTCAAATGTAATTTTGCAACTGGTTCAACCATACTTGCAGTATTGTGTGAAATCAGGAAATCTGTGGTCATGCTAGACAGAGTGCAGAGGAAATTCACCAGGATGTTGCCTGAATTGGAAGGTTTTAGTTATGGTGAGAGATTTCTCTCCTTGGAGTAAAGGAGGCTGAGAGATGTCCTAATGGAGAGCATAAAATTAAGAAGCATTGATAGGATAGATAGTCAGAATCGTTTTCCCATGGTTGGAGTACAAATGCAAGTTGGTATAGTGGAAAAATGCAGGAAGCTGGAGAAATCAATGTTCATGCTACCTATGAGATGTTGCTCCTCCAACCTGAAGGTGGCCTCATAGTGACAATAGTGGAAACATGGACCGACATATCAGAATGGGAATGGGAATTGAAATCGTTGGCCACTGAGAAATCCTACTTTTTGCAGCTGGAGCAAAGATACTCAACAAAATAGTCCCCCAATTTATGCTGGGTCTCACCAATGTAGAGGAGACTGCATTAGGAGCACTGAATTCACCATTATCTCCAACATGTGGTAATTTTTTCCCCCTCTCCCTTCCCTCTTCTTCAGTTCCCTACTCTGGGCCCACCTTACCTCTTCTCTTCTCCTCTGCCTATCACCTCCCCTTCTCCTTTCCTTTCCCCCATGGTTACTCTCCTCTCCTATTAGATTCCTTCTTCTCTAGCCCTTTACCTTTTCCACCTCTCGCCTCCAGCTTCTTACTTCACCTTCCCCTCCCCCACCCACCTGGCTTCACCTATCAGCGTTTTTGCTTATTCTCCTTGCCTTCCCCCCACCTTCTTATTCCAGCTTCTTCCCCCTTCTTTCCAGTCCTGATGAAGGATCTCAGCCTGAAAAATCAACTGTTTATTCGTTTCCATAGATACTAACTAATCTATTCAGTTCCAGCAGTATTTTGTGTCTGTTGCTCTGGATTTCCAGCATCTGCAGAATCGCTTCTATTTAAGATTTAGGCATCAGTTTCAGGTGTAAGAAGGAGTTTTGACAAAGATCTGGGGACAGGGGGGAATTCTTTTAGAGAGTGGCTGATATCAGGAACATTCTACCAGAAGAGAGGGGGGAATCAGATATAACCGCTACATTTAAGAAATACTTAGACATGCACTTGAATACAGAAGACAGGACATTGACTTTAATTTGGTCAGATGGGTCTAGTGTAAATGGGAAAAAAGGTTGGCATGGATGTGAGCTCTTTTTTATACTGTTCAACTGTCTGACTCTAATCTATAGAAACCTCAAAAAGTTATATAGCTGGAGAAGGCCTTAGGGATGGTGGGCCAAGACATTGAAATAGAAAAGGGAGAAAGGGTGAAAAGAATGGGTACATGGAAATTGAGACAGTGAGATACTGGGCAGTAGGAAACTGTGGATGTAGAGTTCCTAATAATACAATTAGGCAGCGAAGAACTGAAAATCATTTTGATTCAATTCACAGTCATGAAGTTAGTCATTAATCTTGCATTGTGAGTGCCAATGATACGTATTCAGTTCTGTCAGCAAGGGGCCATAGGACTGAATAAGTAAGAAACCCAATACAAAACGCCGGTCATCAAATTAAACCAGCAGATTGTCCAAAGAAAATAATAAGCAAGAAGGAATGATTTCAATAATCTATTGTCAGAATTTTCTCTCACTGTTTATAAACCCATCCAGCATTCTCCTGCCTTACAATCAAATCACAAGCATCTGCTATTCCCTAGTTATTCTCTCACATGTAAAATAATGATCTCACAGGCTGTGAAATTGTCAACTTGGATAGAAAAACAGCCATTAAGCTGCTGTGGGCATGTTGAACTAACAGAAGTTGTTTTATGAGAGGCTGCTTTTTGCACTTGGTGCTGGAAACCTGGAAGTGTTTAGTCCGTCCAACCACCACAAGCAGCCGAACTCTTACCAGTTCATTTCTGTTTTCACCAACCTGAAATCAAATGCTCAGACCCTGCTTCATGAGGAAATCTCTATCTCATTTGAGCTGGAATAAGGCAGTGGAGCTAGGATGTTATCTCATTGTGCATTCTAAATCAGTTGGTGTAGAAAATAATGGGGAGTTAATCAGATCACTGAAACTCTGATTCATTTGTTATTGATCTGCGGATACCTAATGGGACAGCAAACCAATTTCAAATTACAGTACACTTACTTGTACTGGAATACCAATGGCCAAATCCTTAAGTGGGCAAGAAATCAAAGCATTCAGAGTTAATTCTTATCTTTTTTTTCCTTTTATGTAAAGGACAAAATGCATTAATGTACAGTTTGATTGCTATTAGCTAATTAATGCAGAATGCTGTATAATCTGGGTTCATCATACTTCATCAGTTCGTCCCATGTTTGGAAGGTTGCAGGGGCAGGAGATGATATTAATTCCTATCAGTGTCCTCTCAGAAGACTTTGGCAATGCATCCCAGTAACGTTACTAATAATGCACACACTAAGCAACTCAAAGATGAGTAAAAATGAAGACAATTAGATTAGTACTGCAGTTTCAGTGCTTTAACAGAGAAAATAGAAAGCATTACTTTAGACTATCATTATTCTGACCATTATTTAAGCACAAAGTATATTGGAAATAATTTGTCTGCCTATTACAACGAATGTCTTTGAAATATATGGCTGAGACTCCTCTCATCTCTTCTCCACTGTGACAGTTATGACTAAAGAAAATAGCTAGCTTAGTACTGAGGGAGTGCCACTCTGGTGGAGAACCATTTTATTGTCTTTTCTAAGGCCTTGTTTTGCTTTGTCAGGGAGATGTATCTACTTCCAGAGTAATATTCTGGAGTAGAACAATTTCAAATTGCAATACACTTAAGTGTCCTGAAATACCAATGAAGAAACCCTTAAATGGAAGCAAAACCAAAGCATCCAGACTCTCTTCTCATCTCCCTTTCCTGTATGTAAAGACTGTATTGGTCAAGATCTATTTCATGGAGATGTCCACCAACTCACTGTAGTTTGTAAGAGTTTGCTCTGGTCATACTAATGTCTGCTTCTTCTACATCACAAAAGTGATAGCACTTCAAAAGAACATATTTGATTATAATGGTGCTTGTGATCTTCTGAGAGTGATGCAAAAGGTCATATCCAAATCAACATTTTTTTTTCATTTCATCCTACTACATAACAGGGAATCTTATACAAGATGGGAACATGGAGATGATAAAATGGTTTTAGCATAGCATTATGGAGACACACAAGATTGTAGATGCTGGATTCTGCAACAACAACCAAAAAGTTGGAGGAACTCCATGGATCAGGCAAATTCCACTAAGGGAAATAAGCAATCAATATTTCAGGTTAACACCTTTCATTTTGACTTCATTATTTTAAAAGAAGTATGTTGACCCAAAACAACAACAGCCCATTTCCTCTCTGTAAATGCTGTCTGCTCCACGAGGTTTCTCCAGCTTTTTGTGTGCAGTTAGCGTTGGATTAGTCGAAATATTTGATGTGTGATGCAGAGCCAGTGAGCCGAAGGGCTGCTTTCAAGCTCTGTGACTCTACGTCTCTAAGAAGCAATCGTGTAGTAGGCTGAAGGCCACCAACATCAGATCCCACTCAATCTGCCTCATCATCACTCTGACATGGAATTAAATTTCCTCAGCTCACAAGCCTGCCCCAAACTTGCTCTAAGCAGAAACAAATCACACCCCTCTGCTTTGCTGCAGTTCAGTACCCAGCTATTCTGAAACATAGAGAAGAAACTATGGAAACGCTTGTGGGCTGCCCCAGCACATCCTTGGGTGAGCTGGTTGTTAACACAAATGATGGATTTCACTGTATGTTTTGATATGCAGTACTGTACAAAAGTATAGGCACATATACATAGCTAGGGTGCATAAGAC
The DNA here is from genome assembly GCF_030028105.1 of Mobula birostris. Lineage (NCBI taxonomy): Eukaryota > Metazoa > Chordata > Chondrichthyes > Myliobatiformes > Myliobatidae > Mobula > Mobula birostris. The sequence continues at coordinate 159,321,223 of NC_092373.1, forward strand.
TTTTGCACAATTCTGTATGTGTCAATGTGGAGTGGTGAACAAGTTTGTAAACCTGATGAGAAGAAAAGATGTTGAGAACGGCGAGGGTTGAGAGCCATGTACGTGTGACAAATAAATCAGAATCTAAATCAATGTATTCTTCCACAGAGCCACATCCCTCTGTTTACTCTATTATCACTACTGAAGATTTACATCCATGCAGAATGGTGTTATGTGGGACATCCTATCGTCCATAACTTGCAAATACTGCATAGTAGTCTTTAATGTAGTTAGGTACCCAGTGGTTGGCCAAGACATGATGGGCCAAATGACTTACAGCATTTGCGTGCTGAATGACTCTATGATCCTGTGGTACAGGACATGCCAAAGTGAATGGAAAAATATCAATTAACAAGAATATTAACTGGAAAGTGGGACCTAGATAATTGAAATCTCGTAACAAAATTTGTGGACCAAAAATGCCTGCCTTGGACAAAGCTTCTGTAATTTGACACATAATCTTTCACTTAACAAGTCATGCAGTGAAACTTGAGAATGTATAGATCTCATCCATAGCTTTTCACGGGAGAAGGATCTGATTTATGAGAGCTTTGACTGCATATTCCAAGAACAGTCTCCTGTGCCAGGAGTTTAGGTTGAAAAATCACAGCCATTTCTCTCAACTATTTTCCTCCCATGGTTTTGTGTGGTTCCCTTAATACTTCAGCTTTCTGAGTGAGAACATCAATTTCAGCCAAATTTTCTTTTGCTGACCAACAAATGAATGGATTAGTGGTGGGAATTCTTCACATATTCTGCACAGTAGACTTAGGGGCAACATTTTAGCAATATTTTTGGTTAGTGCTAACACACTCATCAGAATGAAAATCAGGTTTAATATCACTTGCATATGTCATCAGATTTGCTGAGCAGCAATAGTACGTGGCAATACATAATTTTAAAAACTGTAACTCACAATAAGAAATATACATAACAAATTAAATTAAATAAGTAATGCAGAAAGAGAACACAATGAAGTACAGTATTGAAGTGCTGTTCATGGGTTTATTGTCCATTCAGAAATCGGATGGCAGAGGGAAAGAAGCTGTTCCTGAAACATTGAGTATGTGCCTTCAGGCTCCTGTACCTCCTCCTTGATGGTAGCAATGAGAAGAGGGTATGTCCTGGGTGATGAGGGTCCTTTATGATGGATGCTGCCTTATTGAAGAATTGCCTTTTGAAAATGTTTTCGAAGCTGGGGTGGGGGGGGTGGGTAGTGCCCATGACAGAGCTGGTCAAGTTTGCAACTTTCTGCAGTCTTCTCTGATGCTGTGCAGTGACACCCACATACCAGACAGTGATGCAACCAGTTAGAATGTTTTCCACAGTACACCTGCAGAAATTTGTGAGAGTCTTTGGTGACATACCAAGTCTCCTCAAGTTCATTTGTATTAAGTGCTTGTAAGCTCAAATACCCTCTAGGGCATCAGAGAATAATTCAGGCTTGCATTCTAGTGCAGTATTGGGTTTACAGTGTTTTCAGAAGTGCTGGGGTAGAAATTTGTCCTTAGTTGCATGTGCTGAATGTGACTACGTATTCTGTTCCAAATATTTGGCTCATTAAAATCAATAGAACTAAATTTTGGAACTGCAGTAGAGAGTACGCACTCTTCAACATTGCACACAGCAGATCAGGATGAACTTCCATGTAGGAGTTTTCATTGAGAAATTTCCTAATTCACCTAGCTGTTCAAATTCTTGAGGACCTTTGCTACAGCCCTGGGACAGAAACTCCTGCCACCCTCCAAAACAGGTCCCTAATAATTTGTGGGAACTTGTCTGATTCTCCTCACTGTATTACAAAATAACAGGGAAGTAACTGATTGATTGGCTTGCTTGGGAAGTTGCCATGAATATAAATACAAACTTTTCCAAGATCAGAACAATTCCTTCCTTCACTTTGTAACAGATTCAGGTTGAGGTTGAGGTGTCGCAGATGAGACCTATTGCATGAACCGATCTATCATGCAACAGTTTTTAACCAGATTCATCTGAATTATTGAGTTTCAATTTTGAAACTTACTGCAGTTTTTAGGATGGTGTTGGGTCCACGACACGGCATCACACCAAAAATAACAATTTTGTGGTTCATTTATTATTCCAGTTGAGAAAATATTTCTTAATTTTACATTTCAGCCATATTCTGTTTTAAAAGGTATTTTAAAAAAGCAATCTTGAAAAATTTTTGAAACATGTACTGACTTCCAAGTGTAGCATGTTGTACACCTCATGGGATGTTTATTTTGGGTTTTCATTCCACATCATGTGACACCTACAACAGTCCATTTCCAGAGATTTATTATCCCAGAGTAATTCCTGGATCAACTCACCAACTGCTGGAACGTGTATATATTGAATACACGTGTATACTGAGGCTCACCGTGACATGAATAATGAAGTGGCATCTGGACAGCCCAATCCCACCAAAATTTTCAAAGGACGTGCAGATCACTGCTGTGTGGTCTTGCAGCATTTCCACTTTCATCAGCTATCCTCACAGTACACTTCACTTCTCAGATGCACATTCCTATCTTTTGCTGTCAGTGGTCAGCAGTTACTATCTGGACTGCATTGAGAATATGACCATACAGATTACATAAGATCTGTTGAGAAGTCAGTCCCAAAGCACAAGTAGGAATCCATTTAGAGGTGTGGTTTCCCAACCTCTATGAATGAATGAAAATAAAATAACTCCGTGCTATAGGTACCTAGCTATAAACAGCTGAAGGTGTCATAGATGGTTGCTTCGGTCCGGGAAATTGTAGGGGCGTGCTATCAGTCATGTAGCTGGGACAGCTAGTGCGGAGACTATATTATCATTAATATTTACATTATACCAAGACACATCTTTAGCCTGTGGACTGTTCAGAAGATGACCAGATATTAACATAATGTAGATTGAATAGCAAACTTCAAACTTGTCGGGAAGATTTATGCTTTCTTGGCTTGAGTGAAACGTTAAGGAAGTGCAGGTATTATTGCAATTTAGAACAAAGTTTATAACAAAGTCCCCCTAATAGTGATGAGACAATTAATTAGTAAGGCCATTCCTAAATTTTGAATGGGTTAAAATTACGGATCCAATAATTTTCTAATGCAATGGGCTGAATTTTACAACAACCAACCCCCCCGCCGGGCCCAAATTCTTCTGGCCTTTATCTCAGATGCTCTTGAGGTCTCCTACATCCCTTTCAGTCACTCCCAGGGCTGCCTTCAGCGCATCCAATCCCAGATTCACCCAGACAGACCCTCCAAACTGAACCATTCGTACCCTAGCAAATAAGAAAAAATTGCTGGAGGAACTCAGCAGGTCAGGCAGCCTCTGTGGAAGCAAAGGGATAGCCAATGTTTCAGGTCAAGATCTTGCATCAGGACTGATCCTGATGCAGGGCCTTGACCCGAAATGTTGACTATCGTTCTGCCTCCACAGCTGCTGGCTGACCTACTGAGTTCCTTCAGCAGTTGGGTTTTTGCTCCAGATTACAGAATCTGCAGTTTCTTATGTTTCAATCATATTGCGAGAATGGAGCAATAAACTGCGGTGCAGAAACAGATGTGTGCATTAAAAAGTGTCACCAGGGTAAAGCATACCTTCTTGTGACTTAAATTGTTGAAGTGTTTATATAACTTGAAATCATTCTCACTTGAAACACGTATGCATGTTGAGTGACTACCTATTAATTTTCTGCACATGTCCACAACTCAGACACCATTTTTTGAAATTCATAGTGCAAGTTAGCAAGAGATTTAATAATTAGCCAAACTGATTTTTGAATGAGAGGAAGAATCATTCCCACACTTGGCATTATATTGTCCCTGATGGGTCAGCTAAAGCTTCATGCAGCATCTTAACTGAAGATCACTGATTTCTTTGTACCAATACTCCTCAATGCTGCACTAAAATGCCAGATTACCTTTGGCACAGCACACACAAACTTCTAACTTGGAATCAATGTCCAAGCAAATGTAATCCAAGCAAACCTTGGAACATATACCTCATAGAATCTTTTCTCCAAGACACTCTGGAAGATTTTATTCATTTCATAGCACCCAAGGTCAAAGTCAAAGTAAACTTTATTATCAGAGTACATACTTGCCACTACATATAACCCTGAGATTTTTTTTCTGCAAGCATACTTAGCAAATCTATAGAAAAATAATTGTAAACAGGATCAATGAACAACAAACTGCAAAAACAGATATAAATAAATAGCAATGTATAACGAGCATGAAGTAACAAGGTAACAGAGTCTGTAAGTAACTGCAGTTATCCCTTTTTGTTGAAGATCCTGATGGTAACTGTTCTTGAACCTGGTGGTGTGAGTCCTGAAGCACCTGTACCTTCTACCTAATGATAGCAGCGAGGAAAGAGCAGGGCCTGGGTGGTGAAGATCTTTGATGATGGATGCTGCTTTTCTTTGGGAATGTTTCATGTACAAGTGCTCAATGGTTGGGAAGGTTTTACTCGTGAAGTGCTGGGCCAAATCCACTAACATTTGTAGGATTTTCCACTTAAAGGCATTGATGTTCCCATACCAGGCCGTAATGCAGCCAGTCAGTATACTTTCCACCACATGTCTATAGAAGTTTGCCAGGGTTTTCAATGACACGCTGAACCTTTGCAGACTCCTGAGGAAGTAGAGGTGCTGTCCTGTTTGTGGAGTCCAGATATTCCTAGGCTGCTACAGTTCTGCTCAAACTAGGATTCTGTTTGGCGCAAGTTTTGAGCAGACGTAGAAAAATTATGGAATTATCAGTACAATGATCACTCTTAGTGTGGGGAAATTTAAACAGCTTATAGTCATTCACGAAGACGTGCAAATCTCCTACAGCACCACTTTACAGAAGGGAAGGAGAAGATCTTGCTGAATACAGACATCAAAAAGTAATTAGTTATTTGGAAACTAAAGTCAAAGTAAATCTATTGGTGAAATACATATAAGCCACCATATATTACCTGATATTCATCTTCTTGTAGACAATTACAAGAAAATAAAGAAATACAATGGAATTTATCAAAACCAAAGACCAGCAAACAACCAATAAGCAAAAGAAGACAAATTGTGCAAATTAAATTAAGTAAATAATACTGAGAGCATGAGTTGTAGAGTCCATGGAAGTGAGTCTATAGCTTATGGAGTCAGTTCAGCTTTGAGCTGAGTGAAGTTATCCATTCTGGTTCAAGAGCTGGATGGTGTAGGGTAATAACTGATCCCAAACCTGGTGGAGTGGGACCCAAGGCTCCTGTACCACCAGCCAGATGGTAGTAGCAAGAAAAGAGCATGGCATGGATAGTGAGGGTTCTTGATAATGGATGCTGTTTTCTTATGGCATCGCTCCTTGCAAATGTGCTCAAAGGTGAGAAGGGCTTTGATCGAAGCTTACTTGAAGCAGGTGGGTATCTCAGACTGCTGAAGCAAAAGGGTAAAGATGGAGAGAATCTTGCTGTCTTTTAAGTTACTTGGTTTTGTTTGATAGGAGATGAAGACATTCAAGTACTGCCACAGCCATCAAGCATCCTTCTGTGATTGAAGTTCGGTCCATAGTTGCTTCTTTGTATGTGAGATGGATTTCCAGAGTTCATAACGGCACCCCCGTGTACTTTCCTGGATTGCCAGTCCTGAATACCACCAATCCAGCCCTCAGCTGATTACGAATTACTTGGTTCATCCAGGGTTCCTGGTTAAGAAAAACTCAATGATTTTGTAGAGATACACTCCTTCATGAGTGTCTTTATAAAGTGCATGAGAACTGTGGTGTATTCATTCAGGTCTTCTGATGAGTCCCCGAACATGGCTCAGTCCTATAACTACCCCTCTGCCTCTTGTGACCACTATTTTGTTGTTCCTACCTCTGGTGTTTTGCTCATATAGTCTCTGCCTATATTCAGGTAGGAGGTGGTCAGATTTCCCGAAATGCAGCTGATGGATGGAACAGTGGGCATTCTTGGTAGTGTAGCAGTGGCTGAATGTGTTGGGTCCTCTGGTGCAGCAGGTGATGTGCTAATCATAGTTGAGCAGAGATTTCTTCAAGCTAGCATGCGTGAAGTCCCTGGCAGGGATACTAACGGAGTCCAGGTGGGCCCACCAAATCCATGCAAACATCCAGCAACTACTTACACTAATTGCACACTAATCCAATTATGTTCTCTCCACATTTTTTCCAACTCTGTCTCCTACAACTCATTATACACTAGAGGCAATTTACAGTGGCCAATTAACCTACACCCTGCCCTGCACATCTTTGGAATGTAGAATGAAAGTGACAAATCTGGGGAAGCCCACATGAACACAGGGCAAACATCCAAACTCCACGGAGAAAGCCCAGGGGTCAGGATTACATCCATTTACTGGAGCAGTTCTATAAGCTGCACTATTGTGCACGTCTTCCTCCTCCATGTAGCCTTTCTAGAAATACCCTGAAAGTAGATTAAACTAGGAATTTTTAAAGTTAATACCCTCATTTGTACAATCAGCATTTTTAGAACATTTTAATTGTGCCATTAAATAATGTCTCCAGCAGGATTCTGAACTTTATTGATAAACTGTAGTCACTACTGTTAGCCGGTTCTTTGTTATTATTGAAATGTGAGTTACATGAAAAAAGAAAATGAGTGATTTTTTTTCTCAAATTTTGTTCATTTTTATACCATTTGCATTGACAATAACCCATACTCATTTTTTCTGGCAGATCTAAGCGGTGGATGCAAGTCCTTGCAGGTTATATGCCACTTAACTCTCTGACCAAGTAATTATTTCTCTGCATTTTATTATAATTGACTTTTTCAAAGTATTTCTTAATGCATCAGAAGGCTATTTATGAATTGATTTATCCACTGTTAACTTCATTTTCTTCATCACAGTTCTTTTTCTTCTCTACTAGATATTTGTGCAATTGGGTACTACTAGATCTAAAAAGACTGGATGGCCACAGTAATTATAGAATCAAATAGCACCAAACCATTGCCTGCCTTTAGTATATCAATTTTTTTCCGAATTAGATATACAGTAAAATTAAAGTGGAAAAACATCACAAGCCATGGGAAATAAAATCTGAGAAATGGATTCTACTGTATCTTTTTCCATCAGTCTTTTAGATCGTGTACTCTAAGTCATAACAACCATTCCCGTTTTAGTAAAATGTCCTCATGATGTCATCTCTTGGAACTTTGTGAAATTCTTAAAACTGTTTTTAATCCTGATGCCAATGGAAAAACTTCTTCATCTATCGAAACAGTTCCATTACTTTAAACAGGAGATTGCACGGCAGTTCAGAAAAAAAAACAGTTTAAGACAGAGAGATGGTTCTGATTTAGAAGAGTGGAAGGTAACACTGTGATCCATTATCAAAGCTTAGAGACGACTCAAAGGTAGAGCATTGCATGTGAAACTAAATGCATCAATTTGATGAAATATCATAACAAATAATCCAATTTTATCTTGCAGTATATTTAACATTCTCATTGCTACTTATGTGTGCTCCATGCTACTAAACCCATTGCTTTTACTCTAGACAGGATTGCAAGCATTGTTATCTATTTGAAAATGTCCTAGGTATTGTTCTTTTTGCTGCCTATTAGCCAAGGCATGGTTTATGTTTGTATAGAGCAACAATACACAGCCTTAAACTGAAGACACTTTGATTGATGTAGTGTTCCAGTAAGGCTGTAATATAAAATTTAATTTGGTCCAAAACTTTTTTTCCCTGCTCTCTGGAGCTGACATTATGTACAGAGCAAGAGAATTCATTAATCCTGCAGTTATTAAAAAATGAAGCGTCTCTCGTGCTTGACATCCAGTTTGTGTTATGGCTCACTCAAGCCCACCTGTCATTGCTCATCTTCATGCAGGATACTCTATGCTAAAAACAAGTGCCTGAGAGGACAGAGAGTAACATGTTCATCTGATTTCTACTGTTCCTTCAAATCCAGTAAAAATTAGAAGTGAAAACTGAGGAATGAAACTTTTTGAAGGGTATTCTTTATTTTTGTCGAATGTTGTGTTATCATAATTGGGGTTTGGTTTGCCTTTTATCTTGTATTTAACCTCAGCAGCAATTACACATAGCTTTGTTGGAATAGATAATGTTTTCCCTTCTTCATAAGCAGACCTTCGGAATCAAACACTTAGTTCCATTTGAGTGTTATGACTGATGAGGTCAATGTAGAGACGGAGGGATTAAAGGGGTGGCACTACAAGTCAGGGAAAATATCACGGCGGTGCTGAGACAGGACCGACTAGAAAGCTCGACTACTGAGGCTAAATGGGTGGAACTGAGGAATGACCATGTTAATGGGAATAGAGTATAGAACACCCAATAGTCAGTACAATTTAGAGGAGCAAATCTACAGAGAGATCGCAGACAGCTGTAAGGTTGTCATAATCAGTGATTTTAATTTTCAAAATATTGACTGGGACTCCAATACTGTATAAAAGTTTGTCAAATATGTTCAAGAAAGTTTCCTTAATCAATATATAGAGGTCCCAACTAGTGAGAACCTGATTCTGGATCTCCTGTTAGGCAATGAGATAAGGCAGATGATAGAAGTGAGTGTAGGGGAACAAATTGGATCTTGCAATTATGCTATTAGTTTCAAGATAATTGTGGAGAAGATTAGGTCTGGTCATCAAGGTGAGATTCTAAATTGAATCAGAAAGAATCTGTCAAGTGTGGATTGGGATAGGCTGCTTTCTGGCAAAGATATGCTTGGTAAATGGGAGGCCTTCAAAGATGAAATTTTGAGAGTACAGAATTTGTATGTTCCTATCAGAATAAAAGTCAAGGATAACAGGTTCAGGGAACCTTGGTTTTTGAGAGGTGTTAAGATCCTGGTTAAGAAGAAGAAGGAGGTGCCTAGCAGGAATTGATAGCAAGGAACAAACAAGGTACTTATGGACTATAAGAAATGCAAGCAAGCACTTAAGGAAATCAGGAAGACTAAAAGAAGGCATGAGGTTGCTCTAGCAGACAAGGTGAAGGAGAATCCCAAGGCCATCTACAGGTAAATTAAGAGCAGAAGGACAGAAGGGACAAAATTAGTCATCTTAAAGATCAAAGTGGTCATCTATGCCTGGGACCGAAAGAGATGAGAGAGATCTTAAATGGATTTTTTGCATCTGTACTTAGTCGGGAGGCAGACACAGAGCCTATGGAAGTGAGGCAAAAGAGCAGTGAGAGCATGGACCATATACAGATTACAGAGGAGGGGGTGTCTGCTGCCTCGAGGCAAGTTAGGCTCGATAAATCCCTGGGGCCTCACTAGGTGTTCCCTTGGACTCTGAGGAAGGCTAGTGCAGAGAAAGCAGGGGCCCTGGCAGAGCTTGGGTGGCAGAGCAGCATAGTGGTTAGCACTATGCTTTACAGTATCAGCGACCCAGGTTCAATTCCCACCATGATCTTGTAAAGAGGTTGTACTTTTTCCGCATGACCACATGGGTTTCCTCCGGGTGCTCCAGTTTCCTTCCACAATTGTCCCGTGATAAGACTAGGGTTAAATTGGGGATTGCTGATCAGCATAGCTGGAAGAGCCTATTCTGTGCTGTATCTCAATAAATAAATAAACTAGCTATTTAAAACATCTTCAGCCATGGGTGAGGAGCCAGAGGATTGAAAGATGATTAACGTTTTTCCATTGTTTAAGAAAAGTTCTAAGAATAAGCCAGGAAATTATAGACCACTAGTGGGTAGGTTATTGGAAGGTATTCTAAGGGACTGGATATGTAAGTTAGACAGAGACTGATTAGGGATAGTCAGCATGGCTTTTCGTGTATTAAGTCAGGCCTAAACAAAATTATTGATTTTTTCAAGCAGTTTAAAAGGAAAGGCAATGAATATTGTCTACATGGACTATAGCAAGGCTTTTCACAAGGTCCCGCATGGGAGGTTGGTCAAGATGGTTCAGTCACTTGGTATTCAGCATGCGGTAGAGAATTGGATTAGAAATTGGTTTCATGGGAGAACCAGAGAGTGGTAGTAGATGCCTCTGACTGAAGGACTGACCTAGTGGTGTGCCACATGGATTGGTGCTAGGTCATTGTTATCTATATTAATGATCCGAATCATTCCAATTATGAACTGTCTTAATGAACTAGTGCCTTTACAATCTTCTGAAGGGCTGGTACAGCACCTTTAAGTGGACAAAGGTACATCTCCATAGCTGAAGAGAGGGAGGAGGGGAGGACTCCAAGCCCAGCTGAAATGCCAAGAAATGAAAGTTCCACTACCCAGCATCTTGTTATCAAATCTACGGTCACTGAAGAACAAGATTGCTATACCAGAGGAAAATGAGGAATTGCTGCATTCTCTGTTTCACGGACTAGGCCGAATAATAGTTTGGCACACACTAGATGGGCCAAAGGGCCTATTTCTGTGCTGTAGTGTTCTAGGACTGTAAGACACTATATAGCACAGAACAAAACAATGCAAGGTTTTTGTCTTGTAGTTCTCCAAATTTGTACTTTAACTTGGAAAGTCTTTACTTAAACAGTCATATTCAATTGGATGGAACTGAAAAAGGGTCTCGGTGCAAAATGTTGACTGTTCATTCATTTCCATAGATGCTGCCTGACCTGCTGAGTTCCTCCAGCATTTTGTGTGTGTTACCATGAATATCAATGTCACCCATATATGATTCTGTTAGTGACATGAAATAAACATTAACATGAACAAATACGTTTGGTAGTATCACTCATACCTGATGTATTTATGAGATACAAGTATAGAGCAGGCTTTAATCTACATGCAATAAAATAACCAAAGCATCTGTTAGCTTACCAATATAGACCATATGGGAAATTTAACCATGCTTCTACTGTCACCCACGGTAACTAAAGGATTTAAAATGCAAATTAAAGAATTTGCATTTATGTAGTATGCGAGTGCTGTTGAGTTATAGGTGAACATCCTTGACATAAATTGGAATAAAGAAAATAAATTACTAATATGAATGTTTTTGATGTGATCATTCTGTGTAGTGTGTAAGTTATGTGATAAAAATGCATGAAGTATTTAATGCAAATCTATGTCCAACATACTTATGCTGTGTGCATTCCTGCTCAGTTGGACTCAGCTGCCACTGGTAACGTAAACACCTATTTATAATAAAGTGGAGGTTTTTCACTCATTAAACACATCGGAGCATTACTGTGTGATATATCAAAACAAAATGGCATTGTGTCTTTGATACAATAGGTGACAAAGATAAGTCCGTGGAAGTTTTTGATCAATTATGTGTTCAAAATCCCCAAAAGAAATTTACTTTCTGAAACACACAGCCCCAACTCTGTATTTTGCATCACATCTCAGGCTTCAGTGGTGGTCCAGTGAAAGAACTATTGTAGGATTCCACTGTGGATGAATATTTGAAGGAAATTAAAAAATCATAGTCAAAATATTTACTGGAGGCTTTGGTTTAAATGACAAGATAACAATGAAGAAATATGGTAAAGTTAAACTATCAGTAATGACAACAGAATCAATCAGAAAATGATTATATGGCAGAATACGAGACCCCAGCAATACACCAAGGAGATAAAGAGTCTCAGGTATGAATATCCCTACTGCAGTTGTACTGTAAACTGTATTGGTCAACGAGAAATTTTGGGCAGAATAACTGACTGAGGGTAATTCAGTAAAAGCAGCCATCCAAAAAGTTGGAGAAATGAGGAATGGGACTATCTGGGTTGCTCTTTGGAAGAAATCATGGATTTTCAATGCTATTCTGAAAATCAAAGGTGCATACAGAGAAGGGATTGAAGCTACTACTGTCTATTCAAAATACAGTGGATTTCAGTTAATCAGAACATGTTGGGACCAGTACATTTTGTCCAATTAAGCAGCTGCTCCATATAGCCAAAGTTTCATGGAAATAGTTTAAAAGGTATAAGAAAGACGAACTACCATTTAACTGAGTAACAAATTATGTATTAAAATGAAATAAAGAACAATTTAGAACTCTACCAAAACTACTACAGTATGACAAAATAGTTCCTAATGTTTATCAATGGAGGAATTAATATAGTGTATGCTGCTGCGTTCTTTTGATTGACCGTAAATAAACAAAATTAGCACTGGCACCTAGTGCAGATAATCGACTGCCTTCAAACAATGCTTTGATGATTTTCTCCCCCAATTCTTCATTTCCATTGTAACATTCAAGATGATTGTTGATACCTTCAAATTCTTTGTAGTTCCTAACTTGTTGAAGTAGTGATGTTATTACATTTTCACTCCTGGCCGTTTCTGGCATCTCGAAGTCTGAATGGTTGAAACCGTAGTGAGCAAAACAGTTCTAAATTGTCTTACAGCTTAATAGGCACCAACTATCACTGACAAGAATCACTGCTTTTTGAACACAAATACAAATTGTTTGCTCTAAGTACAGTGTAATGTCTAATGGCCACATGACATGCACATGACTGATGCTAATTAGAAACTGTCTTGTCCCAATTAAGCAGCATAGTGTCCCAAGTAAACAAAAGGTATTCTGGTTATTTTCTTGATTTGTTTTTAATTCTTTAAAGGTTGTCCCAAATAAGTGGCTACCCAATTAACCCCTGGACCAATTAACCCAAATCCACTGTATTGGCCTAATGTTAACTTTTTTTTGGATTACCAATTAAAATGAAAATCAAATGAACAAGGAATTCTTCCAGAATAGCATAAAATAAAGGCTAAAATCTTCATGACGTTTCCAAATAGAAGCAATTTTTCAAATGGTTCAGATTGTTCCTTTTATTATCAGAGAATGTATATGGTATACAACCTGCAATACTTCTCTTTGCAGACATCCACAAAAAACAGAAGAACCCCAAAGAATGAACAACAGAAAAACATTAGAGCCCTAAGACCCCCCTCTCCCCCACGCAAGCAGCAGCAAGCATCAATGTATCATACTCGCTCACCCACCCCAGCCCCTTCAGCAAAAAGCGTTTGTGCCCACCACCCACCAAGCGACAGCAAAACACCCAAAGGGAGACCATGACCATGATTTGAATACATAAATACAAAAGCTGTTGTTTATCCAACAGTTCGACATGCCACAGGCTCTCTCCCTCTCACGAACAAAGGACAGACAGATGTCAGTTTTATTCTGAGATTCCTGACTCGAGAATCGGCAGAAAACTCACCCATCATCGAGGGAAAGAGAAAGAGAACGCAACCGCTCGACTACAGACACCTCCATCCATACATCCACCACAGCAAGATCCTGATGTTCCTTCTCCCACTTTCGCCTCGGTCAGCAACACTGGCCTGGAATTGGTCACCTACAGAGCCACAGCCTGGAGGCGCCATCTTCCAACCTGCGCCTGGAGAATATCAGAAAATGGTCGGCCTTTATGATGAACTTCAATAAAAAATAAATTACAAAAAAAAAAGAAACTGGTTGGCTGACGAGGTCCAGGAATGGGAACTTATCCGCCACAAAAAAACAGCAGTTTGAGTGCCACTTGCAAATCAGAACCTTGATGGAACCATAACTACCTTGGAAAGGGGAAAAAGAGACACTAAAGTGAGGAATTTAAGCTGTTTCTGCAGATGAGCTCGAAGAGGCAGCCACCTGGTGCCACCTTAGCTCTGCCGGTTCCATTGTTTTTGTTACCGCAATGAAGATGGCAGCGCGACGCAGCGTGCGCAGCCGTTCCAAATTGATATCATATCTGTGAAGTAGGATGCCGTGCACAATCCTGATTTGATAGAGACAGACGTGAAGAAGCACGGAGGAACATCTGGAGAAACTTCTGAAATGCCTGCTTCGCTGCCGCTGCTACTGTGCGATCGCGAATCTCCAGAGCGAAGGCTCCAAATCCTTGGCCTTGCCTGTTGCCTGTTGCCGGGGCTGGTGTCGAAGCGCTCGGTGGAGATGGTGCTCGGTGCATCAGTGTCGGGGAACTGGTTGGAGGCTCGGAGTTTTCGGACGGACTCGGAGCCAGACTGTGGTCAGTTGCTTCTGGGATGCTGTATCAGCAAGTTGGCGGTGCTGGAGGTTTACCGTCTGCGTGAGATGATGGGACTTTCAAGAGACTTTGAGACTTTTACTGTGCCCATGGTCTGTTCTTATCAAATTACGATATTGCTTTGCACTGTTGTAACTATATGTTATAATTATGTGGTTTTTGTCTGTTTTTCAGTCTTGGTTTGTCATGTGTTTCTGTGATATCATTCTGGAAAAACATCTTATGATTTCTTAATGCATGCATTACTAAATGACAATAAAAGAGGACTGCGTGTCCTCATAATCTAAAAAAAAGTTCCTATGGTGTTGATTTTGGTGCCCTGGAGCATTCAACAACAAAGCACCATGTATACAAATTGACATCTGATGCTGTGTAAGGTGCCTTCAGGATTATGTGGCAGATGCAGAAGTTAATACACAGCCATGTAAGTATCCCTTCATCTATATTGTGCCCTTGTCGATAGCATTGGGCACATGTACTTTGACAAAACACCTAAAAATGATCAATATGTTTGATTGTTTTAATGTTGTGAATTAGCTGAGATTTATCTAACTTTCTTCTCCACTCCCACGGAAATAAATGAAGAGACCGAACTTGTGCGAGGCTCGGAGGTCAGACTTCCCACTGTAACAGCTGGGAATCGCAGAATGTTGCTGCTTCACTGCCGGACACAGCAAGGATTCCAATAATGGGGCACACTCAGGAAATCACTGGAAAGAACCTGGTAATTTTCAGGAATTTTCTCACAACTCTTGCTGTGTCTACATGAAAGCAAAAAGTTGAGTACAGGTATTATTTAGTTAAAACAGATTTATAGCATCTTGTGAACTGATGCTACATATATGCAAGTCTTTGTTTGTCCACTTCATTCCTTAAGGGATCGCCATCCCTTTTAAAGCCATGTAAGCCCGAATGAGAACCAATTCCACAAGTGGCACAGTCAGCCAATCAATATCCTTATCTCCTAAGAAGAGAACTTCTTTCGCTCCGACCAGGCATAACCCTCCTGCTAGAGAAAGTGAAAGAGCTGAAGGTAGAAAAGTCACCTGGAACCAGATGGTGTATAAAGAGGTGGATGAAGTGATTGTGGAGGCATTAAGTAATAATCATTCAAGAATCATTAGGTTCTGGAATAGTTCCAGAAGACTGGAAAATTGAAAATGTCACTCCCCTCTTCGAGAAGGGAGAGAGGCAAAATAAAAGAAACTATAGGCCAGTTAGTCTGACCTCAGTGGTTGGGAATATATTAGAGTCAATTGTTAAGGATGAGATCTCAGGGTTCTTAGAGGCACATGACAAAATAGGCCATAGTCAGTATGCTTTTCTCAATGGAAACTCTCGCCTGATGAACCTGTTGGAATTTTATGAAGAAACAACAAGCAGGATAGACAAAGGAGAATTAGTTGATGTGTACCTGATTTTCAGAAGGCCTTTGACGAGGTGCCATGCATGAGGCTGTTTAACAAGCTACAAACCTGTGGTATTACAGGGAAGATTCTAGCATGGATAAAACAGTGGCTGATCGGGAATAAAGGGAGCCTTTTCTGGTTGGATGCCAGTGATTAGCGGTCGTCCACAGGGGTCTGTGTTTGGACCAATTATTTTTACATTATATGTCAATGATTTTGATGATTGAATTGATGGCTTTGTTGTAAAGTTTGCAGACGATATGAAGGTAGGTGGGGGGCAGGTAGTTTTGAGGCTACAGAAGGACTTAGGCAGATTTGGAGAACGGGCAAAGAAATGACAGATGGAAAACAGTGTCGGGAAGTGTATGGTCATGCACTTTGGAAGAAAAAATGAAAGGGCTGACTATTTTCTAAATGAAGAGAAAATACAAAAAATCAGGTCCAAAAGGACTTGGAAGCCCTTGTGCAGGATTCTCTAAAGGTTCATTTTGCAGGTTGAGTCTATGGTGAGGAAGGCAAATGTGATGTTAGCATTCATTTCAAGAGGATTAGAATATAGAAGCAAATTTGTAATGTTGAAACTTTATAAAGTACTGTGAGGCCGCATTTGGAGTATTGTGAGCAAGTTTGGGCCCTTTACCTTAGAAGGGATGTGCTGAAACTGGAGAGGGTTCAAAGGAAGTTCATGAAAATGATTCCAGGATTGAATGGTTTGTCATATGAAGAGAGCTTGATGGCTCTGGGCCTGCGTTCACTAGAATTCAGAAGAATGAGGCGTAGCTTAATTGAAACCTATCAGATAGTGAAAGGCCTTGATAGAGTGGATGTGGAGAGGATGTTTCCTATGGTGGGAGAGCCTAAGACCAGAGAACACAGCCTCAAAATAGAGGGACGTCATTTTAGAACAGAGGTGATGAGGAATTTCTTTAGCAAGAGAGTGATGAAACAGTGGGATCCTTTGCCACAGGCAGCCATGGAGGCCAAGAATTTACATGCATTTAAGGCAGATGTTGATAGATTCTTGACTGGTCAGGTCATGAGGGGATACAGGGCAGAAGACTGGGACTGAGGGGAAAATTAGATCAGTCATGATGAAATGGCGGAGCAGACTCGATGGGCCAAATGGCCTAATTATGCTCCTATATCTTATGGTCTTATAACATGGCATCATCTATAACCACAGTACTCAGCCCTTAATGATAAAATCTCCAATGCATATGAATGAAGCAATTAAATAGAAACAAAGAGAAGCATAGAAAACCTACAGCACAATACAGGCCCCTCGGCCCACAAAGCTGTGCTGAATATGTGCTTACTTTAGAAATTACCTAGGGTTACTCATAGCCCCCTATTTTTCTAAGCTCCAGGTACCTATCCAGGAGTCTCTTAAAAGACCCTATCATATCCGCCTCCACTACCATCGCCGGCAGCCCATTCCACACACTCACTACTCTCTGCATAAAAAAACTTACCCCTGACATCTCCTCTGTACCTACTTCCAAGCATCTTAAAACTGCGCCCTCTCGTGTTAGCCGTTTCAGCCCTGGGAAAAAGCCTCTGACTATCCACACAATCAATGCCTGTCATTATCTAGTATTCTGCTTAAATAGCACAGTCATCACAGTCCAATTTGCTTGATTTTAGTACAGATTGGTCAGCATCCACAGCAGAAAAAGATAAACAGACAAGGATGGAAATGCTGTACAAGTCCACACATTGTAGAGTCTGCACATCACTCTCTCCCATTCCTTCCCCATCTCCCAGAAACATGTCCTGATTAATAAAAGTGGGAGCAGTTATTCTCTGAGTCTGGTGCGTTCCCTGTCCTTGTACCAGTGAGAAGACTATCTTGCTTCTTCTGAAACAGCAACTTTCCTCTTACTCATCAAGCCAAACTAATCATTTGCTCTATTGGCTGACCCAGAACCATGATAAATAATGATCCTGTGGTCATTTCCTCATCTCCATTCACCACTGTCTTATGCCCCCATCTTCCTGGCTTTAATAATGCATCTGACATTACCTAGAGAAATTTGTAATGCAAATGTCTTCTCATTAGACAGGACTGTGCAATGTAAATGGCAGAAAAAACATTCAATATAAATTAAGTGGTCCTATAAAGTGCTTTCACTCTCAAGGCTTTTTGGCCTTGCAAGGTACTAGAATGAATAACCGATCAAAGTGATTTAATTGACTATGGCTGAAATAATTATTGATGAATTAATAAGATCATCATTGAATCCTTTATTTTGTAAAGATCATGCTGAATAAAAGAAGTGGAAAATGAATATAATTTGCCTGGCACCGGTTCCAGTATCTGCATTAACTTCAGATGATTGTGATGACTCTCATCAATAGAACCTACCTAATACTTTCATCATATAGAAGAGAGGTCAAAAAGAGAGAGCTAAAACATTTTAATGAACTCCTGCAGTCCTGTGAATAATGCCCACAGAAATACAAGCATTTAAGTTACTTTATTTCTCACTGTTGCCTCTGTCCAATCTGATCTATGTAAGTAAAGTTCAGCAAATAAAATAAAATATACAAAAATTAAAAGATATGCCTGTGCATTTAATTCAATGTGTTTATAATATTTACATCCAGGTGTGTATTCATTTGTTTGTTTGATGGCTCTGTAGGCAGATACCAGTTACACCACCAAGATGTACTCAGATCTACCTGACTTAAAATTGAACTGTATGTACAGGAGTGACTGATGTCTGTGCAAGTGGAATCTCCCCAAAACTGGCAACTTGTTGGGAAAGACGGTCAAAAATCATACCGTTAGAGATCCGCCACATCTGTTCCCAGGATGAGGTTTTCCTTTTCCGGACGTCAGAGATGTCCTCCTTTTTCAAAGAATAGGGCTTCCCTTCCTCTATTTCATCTCCTCTATTTCCCAGACAAACGTGCTCACCTCATCTTCCCACCGCCTTAACAGAGATAGAGATCCTCTAGTCCTTACCTACCACTCATAAGCCTCCGCATCCAACACATCATTCTCCCCAACTTCAGTCATCTTCAGCAGGATCCTACCCACCACTTGTCAACTCTTCACTCTTTTCCATAGATGCCTCCTGACCTGTTGAGTTCCTCCAGTATTTTGAGTATGTTGCACCAAACATATTCTTTACATACACTCCCCCCCCATCTCCACTTTCCACAAACATTATCCCTCCATAATTCCCTCGTCCATTCATCCCTCCCCGCTAATCTCCCTCCTGACTCATATCCCTGCAAGTGACAGAAATGCTACGTGTGCCCATTCACCTTCTCCCTTACCTCCATTCAGGGTCCCAAATAGCCCTTCTAGCAGAGACAATACTTCACCTGTGAATCTGTTGCGGTCATCTTTTATATCCTGTGCTTCCAAGGCGGCCTCCCTACATTGCTGATCTGGTTTCCTGACGTACCCCAAAGACACATGGGTTGGTAGGTTCATCTGCTGTTGTAAATTATCACTGCCAGTAGAATCTGGGATATATTAATGGGGAGAGCACCACATGGAATTAGCGTAGGATTAATGTAAGTGGGTGCATGATTGTCATGGATTCATGTGGGACAAAGGACCAGCTTCGATGCTGTACCAGAAATGCTGGCAATTCCCTTTGGGACTATTAACCGCAGCCCGTCAATTTGACTTTATGTGTTCAGAGTTACACTGTAACTATTGCATTCCATGACCAAAAACTATTTAATAGAAGCCACTGATGTTAACAGACATTAAGTGAGAAGCAAATTATGCTCCCCCAATACTCAAACAATTGCGTCTCCAAACGGAAAATTCTTCCTTAGTTCTCCCGCTCTCCATACTTAAACTAAGGTCCAAAGTAATGTGCTTATTATATTTTAGTTTCTTTGTTGATATCACAAGTTGCCATATTTAATTAGTACAATACTAGTTTTCAATTTTCCAAATAGTACAGCTTACTTGGCCTATTTGAAACGTCTAGTTTGCTCTCTACTGTTTTGTTTGAAATAATATTACCAAACAAATGACCACAAGAAAATGACTTTCCAAGGTCCTTGCAGTACCTCGTTACCATTCAGTCAGCATAAGTCCTGACTTTATTATTGACTACATAGAATACACAATACACTGACCTCTGCCATTTGCAACTAAATCTCTGCTAGGAGATCTATCAGAGTGATTTCATCAGCTGAGGACAGCAAGCAGCAGCTAGTTAGTCACCTCAGACCTTTGCAGCAGAGCCCTTTCTATTCCCCAGGAAACACAGCTCAGAAAGCTGAAGGAAACCTCACTGCTCGTCCACTATATTGACTTCATCTATAAAGCAAGCATTACTCAATTAAACAAATAACTTCTCTGTAAAAAGCCACATTAAGATGATCAGAGGTGATAATGATGTCTGAGATTACTTTCCAAGAGGAGATTATTTTATGCTCCTCCCTCTCCCTAGTCAAATTGTGCTTCGTAAGTTTTTCCCAAATAAATCTTCCATTAGTAACACAAAATCTGTTGATATCCACTATGATATTTAATACAGTAAAAATACCTCTTACCCCAACAAAAGAAATTTGCACTAGATTTCTTCTCTAAAGATCATCTTGGTTCCATTTGAGAATTTTAGTAATGATATCGCTATTTACAGTAAAACTACAATGATCTGGCTTGTAGTATCATGATTCATCTTCTGGTGAGCCCAATACAATTAAAGGGAGCATGGAAAATGGGGTTTTGGTGAAGGAAAAGGGATCTCATCAAATATCACCTGGCAAGCCAGATGCCAAAGTATTGGGATTTCCAAATAGTTAGACGGCAAATCTTTCATATTTTATTGTAATTAATAAAAAATATAATAATACATGATATGATACTGCCTCCTCTAAAATACATCCAACCATGAAAATGTTCCAAGCAGATTTTAGTGATAAGCTGAGATTCTGTAAAGGTGCAATTCTGTCATTACTCCTAATTATTAAGCCTAATCTTTTCCCCATATAATGCAAATGCATCTAATTACTTGTTCCGGCAGAACATGCGTTTTTCAGAGAGCCATTGAAGATTCTCCTCGTATCTGAGTGATGACGATATCATATACAAACTAAGAAGTCTCTGAGATGGGAAGGAGATGAAACAACATTAATTGGTAGAAGTTATCAATTTAATATTCTTAATTCAATTTTACCAGATGATTGAGTTCAGCAACTGTTCGAAGCCACTGCTTACTTAATCATTACTTATCTAGTCCATGCTGGCTTCCCATCAGTCCCATTCCCATATTCTTATTTCTCTGGATCCCTGTAATACATTCTCTCACACATGAGAATTACCTCCATTTTGATTTCTCAGAGGTTCCCACCCTGGTGTCCATGGACACCTCAATTAATGGTAGGGATCCATGGCATAAGAACGGTTGGTAACTTCTGCACTGTCATAATTTACCATTACCTATCAGCCAACCAGTATAAAGTTCAAATCTCAAGGTAAGTTTATTATCAAAGTGCATATATGTCATCATGAGATTCATTTTCTTGCAACATACTCAATAAATCCAAAAGCCATAATAGAATAGGGCGGACAACCACTGTGCAAAGAACAACAAAATGTACAAATACAAAATGAAAGAGAAAAAGCTATAGTAATAGTATTAAAAATAATGCACAAAAATCAATAAATATCGAGAACATGAGAGGAAGTATCCGTGGTTTGTGAGAAGAGTTGAGTGAAGTTGGGTGAAGTTATCCCCTCTGATTGAAGGGTAATAACTGTTCCTGAACCTGGCGATGTGAGTCTTGAGGCTCCTGTACCTTTTTCCTGGTGGCTCTTAGGTGGTGAGTGTCCCTGATGATAGACGCTGTTTTCCTGCGATAACGCTCCATATATATGTGCTCATTGGTGGGGGAGGGCTTTATTCGTGACAGATTGGGCTGTATTCACTATTTTTTGTAGGACTTTCTGTTCAAGGGCACAGGTGTTTCCATGCTAGGCTGTGATGAGGCCAGTCAAAATATCCTCCACCACACATCTATAGAAGTTTGTCAAAGTTTTAGATGTCATGCCAAACCTTCGCAAACTCCTAAGGAAGCAGAGTGCTGCCATGCTTTCTTCATAATTCTGCTTGCATTCTGGACCTAGAACAGGTCTTCTAAAATGGTAACACTAAAGAATTTAAAATTGCTGATTCTCTCCACCTCAGAGGACAGGCTCATAGTCTTCTAGTTTCCTATTCCTGAAGTCAATAATTAGCTCAGGGATGTGGAAGAACTTCAGGGCAGAAACCCCCATGCAATCATGTGGAGAATCTTAATGCTTAAATAAAATATCTTCTGAACAATTAATAGAAATAATGGAAAAATAGGATATTCAGGTCAAAAGGAATGTCAATCATTTCAGATGGCCCTCACTGTGGCAAATTGGAGCTGCTAGTCTCATAGCTCCGACATGATGATTTCAGTCCAGATCTCCAGTGTTTTGCATTTTTTTGTTTTGCTTCTGTGGGATGTCCACGTTCAGCCTGTGGCTGCTTGGATTTCCTCTGGGTGCTCTCGTTTCTTCTCACATCCCAATACATACAAATTGGTAGGCTAACTGGCCACCGTAAACTACCCTTGGGCGTAGTTGAGTGGTAGGATTTGGGATGAACATAGAACAGTATAGCACAGGAATGGGCCCTTCAGCTCACAATGTTGTGCCAAACTAGTTAAATTAGTAATCTCTTCAACCAACATAATCCCATCAGGCCCTGAGGTCTTATCACCCTTATTGCTCTTTAAGAGACCCAGCACTACCTCCTCTACTTCAAAATGCTCCAGCACATTAATACTCTCAGCACTGATGTCCCTATGCTCCATGTCCTTCTCCTTGGAGAATATTGATGTAAAGCACTCATTAAGAAATTCACCCACATCCTTTGTATCCAAACAAATCTACCCCCTTTTAGATTAGATTAGATTAGATTCAACTTTATTGTCATTGTGCTGAATACAGATACAAAGCCAATGAAATGCAGTTGGCAACTAACCAGAAATGCAAAGAATAGTGTTATTTACAAAATAACTGCGAATGAAAAGTAAGTACTACAGCACACAAATATAGAAGTACTGAGACAGTCCAATATGGGTGCAATACTGCTTAGCACTGTGATGTGAGGTTCAGCAGGGTCACAGCCTCAGGGAAGAAGCTCTTCCTGTGCCTGCTGATGTGGGAGCGGAGGCTCCTGTAGTGCCTACCGGATGGGAGGAGAGTAAAAAGTCCATGGTTAGGGTGAGATGCATCCTTGATAATGCTTTTCGCCCTGAGATATTCTCAATGGTGGGCAATTGGGTGCCAATAATCTGCTGGGCAGTTTTCACCGCACACTGGAGTGCTTTGCGGTCTGATACAGGACAATTGCCATACCACACTGAGATGCAGTTAGTGAGTATGCTCTCAATGGTACAGCAGTAAAAGTCTGTCAGTATCCTGGGACAGAGGCAAGCATTCTTGATGCTCCACAGGAAATAAAGGCGCCGTTGCGCCTTTTTGATCAGGATGGAGGAGTTCAGGGACCAGGTGAGATCCTCGGAAATGTGGACACCAAGAAATTTGAAGCTCCACTACATCTCTGTTGATGTAGATGGGGACGTGAGTGTGGCTCCTAGCATGCCTGAAGTCCACAATGATCTCCTTGGTCTTCTGAGTGTTAAGGGCCAGGTTCTTGTCGGCAACCACACGGTCAGGTACTGGACCTCATCCCCGTAGACCGTCTCGTCATCCCTTCTGATCAGGCTAACCACCGTGGTATCGTCTGCGAACTTGATTATGGAGTTAGAACCATGTACCGGAACGCAGTCATAGGTGAAAAGAGAGTACAGAAGAGGGCTCAGCACACAGCCTTGAAGCACACCGGTGTTCAGGGTGAGAGTGGGGGAGGAAAGGTTGTCTAACTTAACTGATCCTTGAGTGGTGCCACCTTCTCCCTAGTTATCCTCTTGCTCCTGATGTATGTATCAAATTCCTTGGCATTCTCTTTAATCCTACTAGCAAAGGACTTTTCATGGCTCTTTCTGCCTGTTGTAATTCCCTACTAATTCCATTTACCCTAATCCCATATTCCCTCAGCTCCTCATTTGAGAATATAAAATGAGATTAGTGAAAATGGGTGTTTTAATAGTCAGTGGAGAGTCGATGGACCGAAGAGTCTGTTTTCATGCTCTACTGTGTGTTTAGTAGATCCTACTATCTATTTTTTTAAATGAAACTAACCCAGGCCCCTTCTTACTGATAATAAACTTTGTATCATCTCCAATATCAAAAGTGAAGGGTAAGTCCTGTAAATATTCGCGTTGAAATTTTTAAAAGGTTTTTCATTTATGCTGCCACAACTAGTAGGTTGGTGATCAATGAAAATAAAAAGGACCATATAAACCACTTTGATCCAAGCCTGTCATTTTACAACAGAGTGCTTACATTAAAATGAGACAAACATTTTAAAAACCTAATGTTGAGGCGAATGTTGTTCCCTTGTTCAAAAAAGGTAGTAGGGATAGTCCAGGTAATTATAGACCAGTGAGCTTTACATCTGTGGTGGGAAAGCTGTTGGAAAAGATTCTTAGAGATAGGATCTATAGGCATTTAGAGAATCATGGTCTGATCAGGGACAGTCAGCATGGCTTTGTGAAGGGCAGATCGTGTCTAACAAGCCTGATAGAGTTCTTTGAGGAGGTGACCAGGCATATAGATGAGGGTATTGCAGTGGATGTGATCTATATGGACCTTAGTAAGGCATTTGACAAGGTTCCACACGGTAGGCTTATTCAGAAAGTTAGAAGGCATGGGATCCAGGGAAGTTTGGCCAGGTGGATTCAGAATTGGCTTGCCTGCAGAAGGCAGAGGGTGGTGGTGGAAGGAGTACATTCAGATTGGAGGATTGTGACTAATGGTGTTCCACAAGGATCTGTTCTGGGACCTCTACTTTTCACGATTTTTATTAACGACCTGGATGTGGGGGTAGAAGGGTGGGTTGGCAAGTTTGCAGACGACACAAAGGTTGGTGGTGTTGTAGATAGTGTAGAGGATTGTCAAAGATTGCAGAGAGACACTGATAGGATGCAGAAGTGGGCTGAGAAGTGGCAGATGGAGTTCAACCCGGAGAAGTGTGAGGTGGTACACTTTGGAAGGACAAACTCCAAGGCAGAGTACAAAGTAAATGGCAAGATACTTGGTAGTGTGGAGGAGCAGAGGGATCTCGGGGTACATGTCCACAGATCCCTGAAAGTTGCCTCACAGGTAGATAGGGTAGTTAAGAAAGCTTATGGGGTGTTAGCTTTCATAAGTTGAGGGATAGAGTTTAAGAGTCGCGATGTAATGATGCAGCTCTCTAAAACTCTGGTTAGGCCACACTTGGAGTACTGTGTCCAGTTCTGGTCACCTCACTATAGGAAGGATGTGGGAGCATTGGAAAGGGTACAGAGGAGATTCACCAGGATGCTGCCTGGTTTAAAGAGTACGCATTATGATCAGAGATTAAGGGAGCTAGGGCTTTACTCTTTGGAGAGAAGGAGTATGAGAGGAGACATGATAGAGGTGTACAAGATAATAAGAGGAATAGATAGAGTGGATAGCCAGTGCCTCTTCCCCAGGGCACCACTGCTCAATACAAGAGGACATGGCTTTAAGATAAGGGGTGGGAAGTTCAAGGGGGATATTAGAGGAAGGTTTTTTACTCAGAGAGTGGTTGGTGCGTGGAATGCACTGCCTGAGTCAGTGGTGGAGGCAGATACACTAGTGAAGTTTAAGAGACTACTAGACAGGTATATGGAGGAATCTAAGGTGGGGGCTTATATGGGAGGCAGGGTTTGAGGGTCGGCACAACATTGTGGGCCGAAGAGCCTGTACTGTGCTGTACTATTCTACGTTCTATATGTTCTATGTTTGGCTATAGCTTTCAAAAAATAAAATCAAATAGAGTGATTGAAAATCATAAAGTGATGTAGATGCAGAAAACCTGAAATGAAACAGAAAATTTTGGAAACAATTAGTAGATCAGGCAGCATCCGTGGAGGGAGAGATAGCCAGTGTTCAGGTTATTGTATCTTCTTCAGAAAAAGATGACATGAAACATTAAACTCCTGTGCTGACTGACCTGCTGTGTGTTTTCAGGTTTTTCTATTTTTGCTTTGCCCTTCATTAGAAATTGAGCAGTCTGGCTAGATCACTATCCCCAGTGCTTGCTGGTGCACTTTAAATTACCTTTCCCACTTCTTTTTTAGAAACGTAAACATTATATGGAGTGTGGCTTTCAGGGGGCATTTATAAATAAGTTTAATTTTTTTCCAGAATTTCATTTAGTTTTACTTCATCCATTCCTTATTTTTTAAATTGTGTTCAAGCATTGAGACTAAGCCAATTTCAGGTGAAAGCCAGCTATGAAAACATAGCATCTTAAAAGTCATTACACAGAAGACAGTGAGTCTCCGGAATTGCTGCCAGAGGAAATGACTGAGGCAGGTACATTTGCCACAGTTAAGAAGCATTTGGATAGGTACATGGGCTTGGGAGGGTCAGATGTGGGCATCTGGGACTAGCAAAGAGGATGCTGTGGTCAGCATGGCCCAGTTTGGCTGTAGGGCCTGTTTCTATGCTATATTACTTTATGACTATTGAGTCTACATCTAGTCTGGTCATTTTGATTCATTGCATCCTTGTGTGAGAAAAGGCTGGTTTTAATTCTCCAGTTTCCCCTTACTGCTAAGCTCAGCTGAGGCTCACGCTTGTACCACATATGGCTATCCTTATGTTGATTAGGTGAGAGTGTTACTTTATAAATACAGTCTAATTTATAATTAAAAGACCAGCCATTTATACTTATCAATGCTTTTCACTGAGTATGTAACATCTGTTTTATGACATCTGTTTTAATTAATAAGGAAAAACGTAAAGTAAACCAGTTTGTTTTATGTACATATTAGTGCCACTCCAGGAGCCAGAACTCAGAAACCAAGCACAGTCAGAGTGCAACATAGTCAGTGATACCACCTGTCAAAAGAAATGTTAAACCAAGAGGTCCATCTCCTCTCACATGTGGATGAAAACACAAAAAAAGTGAAATGTGCATGGTGTTCAGGCCAGTATCTATCCCTGAGTAAGTGTCACTGAAGCAGATCATGAACTTCATATACACAAAATAAGCTGCCATATTTTTACCGGCAGTCACTTGCTTTGCAATAATCCAAACTCAAAGCGGTGCATGGATAAGGCAGATAGTCAGAATTCTTATCTCAGGGTATAAATGACAAACAGTAAGGGATGTGCATTTAAGGTGAGAGGAAATGTTTAAAAGAGATACTGTATGCAGCATGAGGCTTTTACACTAAGTGAGTGGTGGATGCCTGGAATGGGATTCCAGGGATTATTAGTGGAAGCAGATATGATAATGACATTTAAGAGGCATTTAGATGCAGGGAATGGAGGGAAGAGGATCATGTACAGGTACAGTCATCGTGGGTCAAATAGTCTGTTCCAGTGCTGTACTGTTCTATGTTCCAAGTTCATGAAAGGTGCTACAGAGATGTCTCTGCAAGAAAATATGCGTAAGGTCATATCCCTGGGGATCAAGAGTGATGAAGGGTCTCAGGCTGAAACATCAATGGTTTGTTTCGCTCCATCGGCTGCCTGACCTGCTGAGTTCCAACAGCATTATCTGTGTTAGCTGGACTCCATCTCCCATGTTTCTGAGCCATTCTGAACTCTCATCAGAGCACTGGAGTTGCAGAAACCATGCAAAATGTATCCGATGCATGCACAATTATTTCAAATTAATGACTGCATACCTCCGACCTTCAATGTTGCCTGTGATGCTGCATCAACATTAACTGCCACAACTCTGACCAACTATTTCACTACACTTTATACACACTGATAATGTCAATCGAGGCACAAATGATGTTCGGAAAACTTTTATCACACTAAGGTAAAGAGGAGATGGAAATACTCAGGCCAATTTTTCAATGGACCTGGTTACTGCTGTAAATAGACACTAGATATTTAAATGATATACTAAACAGCATTACATAAACATAATGAAGGGACAGAAGTAGTTTTTTAGGCACCACTTGCTAAAAGAACAAAGGATACAGCTTAAGCATCAGTGTGCCACAATGTGAAATTTGGAGTTTATTTTGAATGAACAAAATATAAGAATAATCAAGATTTAATTAAAATCAAGTTTATTTGCTCTACTGAGTATTTCAACCTAACTTTAACTTCCTAACCTGAACTTACTTTTCTCTTTACCTCTTCTTTTGTATCAAACAAAAAATGTTGTTCTTTGCAATATTTGGACAACAAAAACAACTTGCTGAAGTATTTTTTGTAAGCATGCAAGTCCTTCAAACCCCTCTTCAAAAATTATCGTGTCCTCCCCAATTCCATGAGAATCTCTGGCCCAAAAGTGTGCAAACTGGTAGAGAAGCAGACGGCATCTAAATACTTGGAGTTTCTGCTCACGGAACACACAGAGGCCAAATCCAGATTCCCTCAGCTGATTCCAGACAGCTCACCCATCATCTGCATGAACTCACAGAATTACAATGGATGTAAATCATATTCAGCCTCAAAGAATTGCCTCTGAAGCATATCATCCCACTATAGAAGACATCTTCAAAAAATGGCATGCATGATTAAAGACCCTCAACATCCGGGAAATCCACTCATATTTTTACTATAATGGGGAGCAGGTACAGGAGCCTGAAGGCCCCCATTCAATGAATTAGGAATAGTTTCTTCCCCTTCGCTATCAGATACCTGAATATTCCTTGAACCTATGAACACTCTCATTAATTAATCTGGAATATCACTCTAAATTACTCTCTGAAGTTAAGTCAGGGATAGAGGACACACTTTAAATGAGTAAACAACAAATTTGGACATTTTGAAAAGTTGATCTTTATGCACAGTGAGCAATGCTTAAAATGGAAAGTGATTGAACAAAGAACCCACAGATGATAGGGTCTGGGTGGATGATATAGGATAGAATGAATGACCTTCCTCAACTAACAGAATCTTGAAATTTTCTCAATGGAATGGAACAGAATATTAAAATACTTCCTGCTGCCTGGCCAATCAGAAACACTCTACCACAGGCAGCTTGCAGTGGTATCTGGAGCGATGAATGAGAAAGTTCAAGCTCTCTGTAACCACGATTAATCATACATTCAAAATTACACCCACTCAGCACAGAAGAGAGGAAGGTTTTAGTTGGGAAAGGACAAGATCCACGTTGCCAAATGATTTGATATTAAAATAGTGCTGGAAAACACTTGAACTCTATGAAAATCATCCTTAAACAGCAGCCTTGAAATATTTCCCAGTTCAATTAACTTGGCTCTGTGTCTAAAGATTTATTTATAAAATAAAGAAAACTTTGAACTTCTTTATACCACTTCATCCATTAACATTAATGTATAGGTGACTCTAATGCATGAGTCAGGCACTGCAACTTTATCCACCCAAATTTTGCAATGTATTAATAGGTAAGGAATGTTGAACAGGAGCAAGAATTGAAAGAGATTAATGAGATCCCCTGGAGCAAAGCTCATGGAAGAATGTAACAGTAAAGGAAGTGCTCTTAAATTTAATTCGCCACAGCATAGCTGGTCAATGAAGCTTAACTAGGCGCATGGCCAGAAGGCTTTGGAGCTTTGGATAGGCTATAGTCTGTGGAAATTTAGGAAAATGAGTATTAATGGATAAATTTCGAGCTAATGTGACAGTGGTTGCTGGGTATTGCCCTGTATTCGTATGGAACTATTGAAATTTCTCAGTTCACGCCTCAAGGTTGAGAGTCTCACTCAGCCACTGAAGTCATTAACATGGTCATGGGCTTCCCAATGGCTCGAGTTGCAATCAAATACCAAATTCCTTATGGCAGTCCTGCGGCAGAGCACAAGCTTGTTTCAATTCTCCTGCAGTTGTACTGTAGTTTTGCCCACTCTGTCAGGCCTGCACAGGCAGGCACCTCCCAGTCTCCAGCTAGCTAACAGGAGTCACCTTCCCCTCATTTCTAACTCCTCACCTGCAGTTATATAAACCCAGCTCTTATCCACTGTCTTTGTTCACTGACTGAACCATACCAGTCTCAATCAGTTGCTCCTATTCTTCAGTTACCTTGTCATGTTAAGTATCAGTTTTCTCTTGTTTTGTGCCCTGATGGCTTGTTATTTTGCAGTTTATTAGTAACATATTGTTTACTCCAAATTTGTCTCTGCTGTTCCGCTTTTGGGTCATGCCTCCTCTACATCTCCTGACACACCGAACCTGTGTCAGTTTAGAGCTCAGATAGGAACATCACAGTTATTTATTTGGTTGAAGAGGAATAACTCAGCAGAAGAAGTGTAAGGGAATTTACATTAAGTTTAATTTTGATTTCATGTGTTTAATTACTTAGTGATATCACACTTTAATATTAAAACATTTTAAGATTATTAAGGTAAGTATTTGATATTAATTAATTTTAAATTTTTTTTGTATTTTGTGTAAGCCCCTACAGTTGCATAGGACCTTGAATACCTCATTATTTTGGACTGAATAAGTTTAAATAGCAGTAAACAATCTACTGGAGGAACTCAAGCAGAGTTAAACCCTTCATCAGGACCCTGCCCCAATGCATGCTTTTGATTTGAAACATTGACAATTCCGAAGGCATGGCAACTGTTCTGCACCACTCTGCCTGTGACTGCAAAAAAACTGCAGAGTTGTGGACACAGCTCAGCACATTACTGAAAGCAGCCTCCCCTCCATGGACTCTGTCTACTTGTTGCAACCTCAGCAGAAGAGCCAGAATTCCACCTAGGCAATCTCTCCTCTCTCCCCTCACATTGCGCAGAAGATAGAAATATCTAGGGCAGCTTCTATCCTGGTGTTGAACAGTTTCCTGGTCCAATAACATGGACTAAGGACCTCACAATCTACCTTGTTATGGCCTTGTATTTTACTGCCTACCTGTACTGCACTTTCTCTATAGCTGCAACACTTTATTCTGCACTGTTATTGTCTTACCTTGTTTTGTTATAATGAATTGCTCTGTATGAACTCTACTTTTTCACTTTATCTCACTACATGTGACAATAACAAACCGATTTACCAGTTTTCCAATTTACCACTTCCATCCCTCCACCAAAGATGCTGCTCAATCTGCTAAGTTCCTCCAGCAGATTGTTTGTTGCTCCAGGTTCCAGAACCAGCAATCTCTTGTATCCTCAGATGTAAGAGACGGCATACCCGATTCGGAATAAGCCACTACTTGGCACTTCAGAGTTTTTCTTAACACGAGGTGTACATGGGAGAGGAAGGTAAGCACAGTGATATTTGTACAATTGCTGGCTCACAGTTCCAGCAACCCAGGTTCAACCCTAAACTCTGGTGCTATAAGTGTGGAACTTGCATGTTCCCCCTGGGACCTCATGGATTTTCCTCTTGTGCTCCAGTTTCTTCTCACATCTGTAACTTCTGAAAATGCCGGTTCACTGCCGCTGCTACTGTGTGATCGAGAATCTCTGGAGGGAAGGCCCCAAAATCCTCGGCTTTGCCTGCTGCTGGCGACCGGGGCTGGGGTCGAAGCATTCGGCAGAGATGCTGTTCGGTGCTCGGTGTCGGAGGGCTGGTCGGAGCTCGACGACTCAGAGTCGGACTGTGGTCGGGTATGGCAGGGAAAGTTTTCTTCCTTCTCCCGTCTGTGCGAGATGTGGGACTTTCGAGAGACTTTGAACTTTTTTACCGTGCTCACAGCCTGTTCTTCATCAAGTTATGGTATTGCTTGCACTGTTGTAACTATATATTATAATTATGTGTTTTTGTCAGTTTTTCAGTCTTGGTCTGTCCTGTGTTTCTGTGATATCACACCGGAGGAATATTGTATAATTTCTTAATACATGCATTACAAAATGACAATAAAAGAGGACTGCGTGTCCTCATAATCTAATCTAATCTAATCTAATCTCAATGATGATAAATTGGAAGATCAATTGATTTCTGCATCTTGCCCCTTGAGTGCAGGTGACTGGTAGAATCTTGGGGCATTTGCTGGGAATGTTGAGAAAGTAAAAAGGAATACTGTTGAATTAGCATAAACAGATGGGTGCTGGTGAGTGTGTATTGAGTATGCTGAAGGCCCTGTTTCCATGCTGTTAAAATGCATATTCTCTACAGTGGGATTTAATTTAATAACCCTAGACCAATTTCACAGGTCTGTAAATGCCATTCTAGGAACTCGACTACCATGTTCCCATGTACTGAAATGGTTTCCGCAGAGAGGAACCATGAGACATTGGAGCACAATTAGACCATTCGGCCTATCGACTCTGATCCTCCATTTCATCATGGCTGATCCATTTCCCTCTATCAGATCATTATAATTGTTTTACTGGAAAGCTCATTTGGATTTTCATCCATTTAGGCTGGGTTGGCTGGAAACATCCTTCGGCAGCTGTTGATTCTGAAGAGGACTCATTTGAAAGGATAATTTTAGGACTGGCCTCAGTTAATTTTTGTTTTTTTTTCTTTGTGTTAAGAGCAGAACCACCACTTCACATTTTTTTCCAAAAGAGGAAAGAATGTAAGAGTAAGAAAATATTTTTAAAAAATATAAATATTTACTACATAGTCACTCCTTAACTCATTTTTCTTCCCAGACAGAAACTTTCTCCAATTTAACTTGGCATAAATGGAGAGATGACCAAAATGTTGTTGCAGGCATAATTCTCCTCATTCTTCCAATCTGTTTTCTTTTCCATGAGATGGTCTCTATTAGTGGAAAAAATTACGGAACTCCAGCTAAACTGACTCAATCTATCAATCACAGAACCCCCTCTGAACTGCTCAAGCCATTGGCCAAATGTCAATACCATAAAACAGCAATATAAAAATAAAGAGACGGTAATCGACCAAAGTTCCCTTGGACTTGAGTTGCTATTCTTTAAGTTATTGGAACATTTTCTACTTGAAATCCATTTAACTGTACAAGTCCAATATGCATTGAATTCACTGAATTCCAAAAGAATATCTCTCAGTCTTGAATTAATTCAATAATTCGTGCAGCTATATCCCCTAAAATCCTAAATTTCACATATTTGCACACTTTAAGTGAAGAAACCCCTGTCTATTCTAATTGCCTGGACCCTAATCCTTTCATTATAGCCATTCATGAGCATGAAAGCTTAGCATAGCTTCATGTACTTTATTTTCTGAGATATTTTATCAGATCAATAGATGAACTGGAAAATCAAATGCACCAAATTCTTTTGCTAGTATATGCAATCAAGATCCCACATAGGTGGCATTTTAGCAAAATGCTTAACCAAGACTTCCTTTCAAAATTCAAACATAAGCCTCCTGATCTCATACTGGTTTTCTGTATCTAACCAGAAGAAGAGATGGAGGTAGGAGTAAACACCCTTTAAATTGTGGCACATCAATCAATGCAAAATATCTTCATTGGCTGTATATGTACTGAAAACAAGGAAAACAGCTGTAGTTGTTGAAGACCAGCATCTCACCCACAAGACGTTGCAGAAGTTCCATGGAATGGTGCACTAGCTCCAGACATAACGAGATGTTGGATCAAAAGCCTTCCATCATATGCCCACATCACTTTCCCATTCAAACCTCATCAGATAAAGAAGCCGCCCATATTTCTGCAAGCAATTGAAGCTGGACAATAGTGAAGTAAGAGTTGATTAAGGATAAGTAACATTTCAACATACCAGGTAATAACCATCTCTAATAAGATAGTATTGTCAATCACTTTCCTTTAGCTTTCAAAATCATTACTATTGTTAATCCTTCTACCAAAAACTCACTGATGAAGATGGGTGCTGTGGATGGCCATCTGGCTTCGGACTGGCTTCATTTATACTGAGGTCCCAATCATAGTTAGAAGCTAATGATTCCATGCTGGATAACTTTCGTCCAAGTCTCCTCACCAAAACTTGCAAGTAATGAGCATTATGGAATACTTCCCATTTTTCTGGGAGATTGCTGGTCCAATATTCAAGATGATCAACACCATCCAGGGTAAAGCAGGCACCACGCTTAAGGTTTAGCCCTTCCACTCCTGCATCTACAAAATACAATGCAAATGTTCCCCAAGATTTTCTTGAAAATCTGTCCAATAGCCATGACATCCACTAACTATAAGGGTAAGGGCTATGGGTATATGAGGACATCACCACATCAAATCCCATACTATCCTGAATTGGACAAATATCATTGACCTTCCTTCGCTGCATAAAAACAGTAGATCTGCACTTCCCAGGACTGTAGAGTGCCTATGCTATCTAGTTCACCAAATTCTCAGTTTTAAAATGTTCATGAAATGCCAGTTTTTCCAGTGACACTGTTTTCCTAAGAATAGATAAATTAAATTTTAATAGTGTTAACATGATTTTCCAAATATGTAATACCCTTGGGTCTTCACTGTCCATATCCACAGATGTCATTTGACCGATTCACTGTGACATTGGCCAATGAAGGCACATAATCTTCACAATAAACATTTGATATCAAGAGAAAATTAACAATGATTTGATAAACATTCCATAATTCTCTTAACAAAATTTTGCAATAAGTTCATATATCATTGAAGTTTCAATGTCTTAAGCCTACCTCACATTGTGATGCCATTTCCATTTGCTTCACTCTATGGGTCAGTTGCTCAGATACAGTCTTGGCTTCTCTTACAAAAGGATTGTGTTCTCATGTATTTATTGGGAAAATTCCGTCCCTTAAATAGATAATGTCACAGTGTGTCACAGATCAAATGACATCTGCAGACTAGGACAGTGAAGACACAAGTGTATGTTATACAAAGGATTGAATTGAATTGACTTTATTTCTTACATCCTTCACATACATGAGGAGTAAAATTCTTTACATTATGTCTCTGTCTAAATGTGCAATCATAGTAATTTATAATAATTTGTACTAAATAGAGCAGTCAATGTAACATAGAAATACACTCAAATCAGCATGAGTTAATCAGTCTGATGGCCATGGTGGAAGAAACTGTACCGGAGCCTGTTGGTCCTGGCTTTTATGCTGCAGTACTGTTTCGCAGATGGTAGCAGCTGGAATAAATTGTGGTTAGGGTGACTTGGGTCCCCAATGATCCTTCGGGCCCTTTTCTCACATCTGTCTTTGTACATGTCCTGAATCATGGGAAGTTCACAACTGCAGATGCGCTGGGTTGTCTGCACCACTCTCTGCAGAGTCCTGGGATTGAGGGAAGTACAGTTCCCATACCAGACAGAGATGCAGCCAGTCAGGATGCTCTCAATTGTGCCTCTGTAGAAAGTCCTTGGGATTTGGGGGCCCATACCAAACTTCCTCAACCGTCTGAGGTGAAAGAGGCACTGTTGTGCTTTCTTCACCACACAATTGGTGTGTACAGACCACGTGAGGTCCTCGGTGATGTGGATGCTGAGGAACTTGAAGCTGTTTACCCTCTCAACCCCAGATCCATTGATGTCAATAGGGGTTAGCCCATCTCCATTCCTCCTGTAATCCACAACCAACTCCTTTGTTTTTGCAACATTGAGGGTGGGGTTGTTTTCTTGACACTGTGTCAAAGAGATGACTTCTTTCCTGCAGGCCACCTCGTTATTGTTTGAGATTAGGCCAATCAATGTAGTGTCATTGGCAAATGTAATTAGTAAATTAGAGCTGAGGGTGGCGACACAATCATGAGTATACAGGGAGGAAAAGAGGGGACTTAGTACACAGACCTGAGGGGCTCCTGTGTTGAGAGTCAGAGGGGTGGAGGTGAGGGAGCTCACTCTTACCATTAAGGACTGACACTTTGTATGCAGCTCTGATAAGAACCATCAATATTCCTGTTTAGGACTACTACAGCTGATGTCCAGTCACAGCCATGGATACTTCAGTAAGCAGCATTGTTTTAAGATGTTTTGTTTCAAAAATCTTTCGATACTCAAAATCAATGAACCTTGGTCGGCAGACTCGAGTTGCAAGTGCAGTTCCCCTTTAGGATGTTTGTGAATGTTGGTAGCTTAGGTTGAAGCTTTTGTTGTTGCTGTGTTTGCCGAGCTTGCAGACGTTTCATCACCAGTTGAGGTGACATCCTCAGTGTGCAGTTGTTGCTGTTTCTCTCTGGGAGAGCCTGCATTTAGATAGGCCCCCAGTCACTTGCCTTGGTCCTGATTGGTTACCCCTTCAGTTGACCTTTGAATTCTATTGGCTCCCATTTCTTTGGCTCTTAGGGGTTCACAGATGGTGTCTACTTCAACCATACTTCTACCGTTCTGTCTTGCTTGTGCTCACGCTGCTGGATGGTTTATTGGTGGTCAGTGGCTGATGCTATTAGGAAGCACATTGTTGAATAAGCACTCATGGAGAAAATATAGTTGCTGTCAGGTGGAAACTTCGTGACAAGTGAAGGTCTAGCAGCATCTAGCTTATTTGAGCATTGCTTGCCAAAGTTGTTTCAGACGGTTGGGGATATTGGTAGCTTGGGTTGAAGCATTTGACGTTGTGGTGTTCTCTGAGCTTGCCAATTATCTTGCAGTTCCCCTTTTAGAAAATGGAGGTGGGGAGGATACACAGGTCTGCAAGTACAATTGAAATGCAGCAGCTTTAAATCCCCATTCCCGACTATCGTGCTGGCAAATGTATAGGCTCTTAAAAATAAGACAGAAAACCTCAGAGCAAGATTGCTGTATCAGAAGGATATCAGGAACTGCTGTATACTTTGTTTCACAGAAACATGGCTACTCCCCACCCTTTTGGGCACAGCGATACTGCTTGATGACTACACGATACTCTACAAAGACAGGATAGCTGTGTCTTTCAAAGGTACAATATGCTGTATTATTAACACATCATGGTGCACAATTGTTGTGGTTCTGTTACAGTCCTGCTTACTTCGCCTGGAATATCTAGCGGTCAAATATCATCCATTTTATCTGCTGAGGGAGTTTTCCACCATCATCTTGTAGCAGTGTACATTCTACGTCAGACCAATGTCAGCCAGGTTTCAGGGGAGCTAAGCAACGTAATCAGCATGGTTTCCCTAAGGGAAAATCTTGCCTGACAAATCTGTTGGAATTTTTTGAAGAAGTAACAAGCAGGATAGACAAAGGAGAATTGGTAGATGTTGTGTACTTGGATTTTCAGAAGGCCTTTGATAAGGTGCCGTAACAAGGCTGCTTAACTAGTTAAGAGTGCATGGTATTACGGGAAGGATACTAGCATGGACAGACCCTTGGCTGATTGGCAGGAGGGAAAGAATGGGAATAAAGGGAGTCTTTTCTAGTTGGCTGCCAGTGACTAGTGTTGTTCCACAGGGGTCTGTTTTGGGACACTCCGTTTTATGTTATATATCAATGATTTGAATGATGGAACTGATGGCTTTGTACCTAAGTTTGTAGGTGATATGAAGATAGGTAGAAGGACAGATAGTGTTGAGGAAACAAGGAGGCTGCAGAGGGACTTAGACTGATTAGGAGAATAGGTAAAGAAGTGACAGATGGAATGCAGTGTTGGGAAGTGTATGGTTATGCACTTTGGTAGAAGAAATAAAAGAGTAGACTTTTTAAATGGAGAGAAAATTCAAAATTCTGAGGTGCAAAGGGACTTGGGGGTCCTCATGCAGGATTTCCTAAAGGGTAATTTGCAGGTTGATTTGGTGCTTAGGAAGGCAAATGCAAAGTTAGCATTCATTTCAAGAGGGCTAGAATATAAAAGCAAGGATGTAATGTTGAGGCTCTATAAGACACTGGTAAATCTTCACATAGAGTATTGTGACTGGTTTTCGTTCCCTTATCTAAGATATGATGTGCTGACATTGGAGTGGGTATAGAGGAGTTTTGCACGAATGATTCTGGGAATAAAAAGGTTACCATATGAGGGACTGATTGATGGATCTGGGCATATACTCACTGGAATTCAGAAGAATAAGAGGGTATCTCATTGAAATCTCTCGAAGCTTGAAAGGTCTTGATAGAGTGGATGTGGAGAGGATGTTTCCTATGATGAGAGAGTCTAGGACAAGAGGGCACAGCCTCAGAATAGAGGGATGTCCAACTAGAACAGAAATGAGGAGGAATTTTTTTTATTCAGAGAGTGGTGATTCTGAGGAATTCATTGCCACGGGCAGCTGTGGAGGCCAAGTTATTGGGTATATTTAAGGCAGAGATTGAGGGGTTCTTGATTAGTCAGAGCACGAACTGTTTCGAGAAGAAGACAGGGGATTGTGGCTGAGAAGAATATGGATTAGCCATGAAAAAATGATGGAGCAAACTCGATGGACCAAATGGCTTAATTCTGCTCCAGTATCTTAAAATCTTATGGCCTTATAAAACCTGGGCCTATGTACTTGCCACTGTAACTGGATCCTTGACACCCTCACCAGGAGACTACAGTCTATGCAGATCAGAAAGAACATCTGCTCCTTGCTGACAATCACACTGGTGCACCTGAAGGATGTGTGCTTAGCCCACTGCTCTACTCCCTCTACACCCACAAATGTGTGGCTAGGCACAGCTCAAACACCATCTATAAGTTTGCCAACAGCACAACTATCGGCAGAATTTCATATGGTGATGAGGAGGCATACAGGAGAGAGATGGACCAACTGGTTGAATGGTGTCGCAGAAACAACCTTGCACTCAAGGTTGGGTAAGTGGAAGGATCACAAACCAGTCCTCATCAAGGATCAGCCATGGAAAGAGTGAGCAGTTTCAGGTTCCTGGATGTCAACACCTCAGAGGATCTATCCTGAGCCTAACATATTGATG
Source organism: Mobula birostris (assembly GCF_030028105.1). NCBI lineage: Eukaryota > Metazoa > Chordata > Chondrichthyes > Myliobatiformes > Myliobatidae > Mobula > Mobula birostris. The sequence continues at coordinate 159,359,381 of NC_092373.1, forward strand.
CAATTACAAACAAGCTACTATATTTCATTACGAGTTTGGGAGAATTGCTATGTCACCAAAGGTGTTTGCAAATCTCTACAGATGTACCATGGAGAGCATTCTAACTGGTTACATCACTGTCTGGTATGAAGGAGCCAATGCACATGATCAGAAAATGTTGCAGAAATTTGTCAATTCTGCCAACTCCATCATGGGCATTAGCCTCCCCAGAATCCAGGGCACCTTCAAAAGGCGATACCTCAAGAAGATGGCATCCATCATTAAGGACCTCATCCCAGAACATGCCCTCTTCTCATTGCTACCGCCAAGGAGGAGGTTTCGGAGCCCGAAGCCACACACTCATCATTTCAGGAACAGCATTTTCCCCTTTGACATCAGATTTCTGAATGAACAATGAACCCACCAACAGTACTTCAATATTTTTTCCTTTCTTTTTGCACGACTTATTTATTTTTTTATTTATTTACTTGTTGCAATTTATAGTTATTATTATGCTTTGCAATGTACTGCTGCTGCAAAACAACAAATTTCATGACATAGGCCAGTGATTTTAAACCTGATTCTGATTCAATTCTGTTTCTGGATTTTGCATTCCTGCTAGTTTAGGAGGAGGGGGAAGGAGAAAGAGGAAAGTCGGCCATGTAATTTTAAAACAACAAGACAGATACAGTAGAATATGACTGTTTGTCATCATATAGTATAACATCCTTTGTTCTTCAAAGAGCAATTTGTACTTCATTGACTGCAGTTTATGCAAATGGTAACAGGAATTAACATATTGGAAGTGGCTGACATTTGTCCTGATATATTGAATCGTTAGCTTGACAGAATCACTTAGCTGGATCCACTAACATCAGGTTTCCCCTCATTATTGACCCTTGCAGAGTAGGCCTGACAAGTGGAACTGCTGCAAAGTTCATTAATAATGTGGAATAAATCAATTGTTCAGGAAATAGTGGAAATGGATGGCATGGAATGGCTATTTTTTTTCCCGCAAAGTCAGCAGAAAGCTAGCTCTATCAAGGACGACAGCAACACTGTCCTTTTTGACCCACACAGATGAATTCATCTCAATTCTTGTCCCATTTTCAGTCAATACATGCATGTGCAGTCATTGTAAATAAATACATTTAACTGAAGCTCAGGGTATATTGAATCCTTGTTAAATCATGTTTACTCCATTAAATCTTTTAGGCTATGCATGAATTTCAAATTAACCTAAGATCCATAAGGTATAATGAGGAGAACAAGTCTACCTTAATACAAATTCCAGTCACCATTTATTTTTTATGGTATTCTTACTTCATTGCGTATAAATTACTCAGTAGTTAAATGTGGTGCAAAATTAAGATGTACAGCCGAGAAGGTTCCCAAGTTCAATCCATTAGCTAACTTCAGCCAAAGCAGCAGTGGTGATACACATTCACTTACAATGCCTCAGACCCAGAAAGGATGGTTACATATTCCTGGGTGTGATTCAATGATTTCAGGTGGAACCTGGAGCAACAAACAATCTGGTGGAAGAGCCCAATGGGTCAAGCAGCATTAGGTAGGAGAAAGGGAGCGTTCACTTCATGGATGACCTCACCTGGTCTCTCAATATCACCTCCCTGAACAAGAAGGCACAGCAGCACCTCCACCACCCAAGCTACACTGAGGCAGGCGAGTCTCTATGGCAACCCCCCACCCTTGACTGAATTTTACAAGAGCACCATTGAGAGCATCCTGACAAGCTGCATTCTCCTTCTGGTATGGGACCAGCAGAGCATCAGACCGGAAGTCCTGACAAAGGGCTGTAAGAACAGATGAGAGGATCATAGAAGTCTCCCTACCTTCCTTCAGGGACATTAATCAGGAGCGCTGTATATGCAGAGCCCTCGGTATTATCAAAGATTCCACCCATCCATCCGCATTCTCTTTGACTTTCTACGATCAGGCAGGAGACCATTCAAACAAGAACGGTCAGGATGGGAAACAGTTTCTTCCCTCTGGCTATTAGGCTTCTGAACTCCCTGCCGCATCACATTCCAAGTATTACTGGTCAATCAGTTCTGTACTTAACAAACTTTACTTTGCTTGTCTGTAGATTTTATCCTTACTTTCCTAATTTATTGTGTGTTATATGTGTTATATGTACTGCTGTGTTTTAAACCTTGGTCCAGGGAAACGTTGTCTCATTTGACAGTATGCATGTATATAGTTAAGTGACAATAAACTTGACTTGGCTTGATGTTTTTTGCCAACCTTGTGAAGGGTCTTGACACAGAACATTGACAAGTCCTATCTTCTCACAGATACTGCTTGACCTGTTAAGCTCTTTGTTGCTGTAACATTAAGGACACCCAACACCCAAGACATGTCCTCTTATCATTATGACCATCAGAAAGGAGTTACAGGAGCCTGAAGACACACACTCAACATTTTGATAACAGCTTCTTCCCCTCCACCATTACATTTCTGAATGGACAGCTAACCCACGTAAAGGGAAGATGCTTTCAAAAATAATGAAATGAAAAGTTTCTAAATATCAAAAAAATTACTATATAGAGCAGTAACCAGTAAAAATACTAAATCAAATCAATGTTTGGTGTGACCACCTTTGCCTTTAAAACTTCATCAATTCTCTCAGGTACACTGTCATGCAGTTGTATGAGAAAATTGGCTGCTCGGTTCTTCCAAGCATCTTAGAGAATTTGTCACAGTTCTTCTGCAGACTTTGGCTGTCTCACTTTCTTCTGTCTCTTTAGGTAATCCCAGACACCCTCGATGATGTCGCGATCAGAGCTCTGTGGAGGACATGCCATCTGAAACTATATAAAATATCTAGTGTGCCTAAGACTTTTGCACAGTACTGTATGTTATGTCTCTCCAATAACCAAGTAACACTTAATACTACTGAGTTAATACAAACTAAGTACTGGTAGTACTTTGTTGTCTTAAGGACAACCAACAAAAGCAATAGGTCACCTGTGGAGACTGCAACAAGAACTAAGACAGGAGATAAAATCTCAACTTGTTTATTAGAACATGAACTGGCGGTAGAGAGACATGATCCATTGTTGCTGATCTCAGTACAACCAAGAGGCAGGTCCGAGAATTTTTAGAAGCATGGTTCTCTTCTGATAACTCTAAAAATAGATGTCAACTATGAACCCCTAAGAGCCAAAGAAACGCAAGCTAACAGAATTCAATGCTCAACTGAAAATGTAGCCAATCAGGACTGAGGTAAGGGAACAGGGGGCTATAAAAATGTGAGCACTCCCAGAGAGATACACCAAGAAATGTGAACTGAGGATGTCACCTCGACTGGTGATGAAATGTCTGCAAGCTAATTGTCAAGCTCACAAACACCGCAACATCCTAAGTACTCTTAGTTCCCAACCACTTTTCTATTTTAACCAATATACAGTACTGTCCACCCTAGCTATATACATGTGCCTAAGACTTTTGCACAGTACATATATATACATATATTTCTTATTATAATTTATAGTATATTTTGTATATTGGACCATACTACTGCTGCAAAACAACAAATTTCATGTCATATTCAGTGGTAATAAACGTGATTCTTATTCTGACTAAGATACTGTACCTTCATATTGACACGGTGTGACAGTACATGAGCAGTGGTCCATGAGCAGTAAATCTGAAATTTGGAATACTTATACAAACAGCACATTCAGATCCCCCATTTAAGAATTTAAATCCAGATGAAATATTGGTAAAAATTAACATGAAGCTATCAATTGTTAAACATAACTGATTCCCAAATGTAATTAGGGAAGGAAATTTACTGTTCCACGGATCTTCATTGCATTCAGTTGTTTAATCACTGCGAAGCTGAGATGCATCCCAGGATGCACTGGGACTCATCCATCAGCGATGTAGGCTGGGTGCTACAGGTCTTTCAACATCAGACACCCTCACCCACGTGACCCAGCCCGGGCTGATCAGGCCCTGGCTTGTATCCCAGCAGCGTTGGTCCCTGGCTCACGCCTCCTGATCCATAGCCACCTGGAGGCTCGCTCAGCAGTCTCAATGATGGCCCTGGCGGCTCTTTCCTTTGCAGCCCCCATAATGCCAAACAGAGAGTAGGTTCTGCACAGCAAGCAGCCAGCAAAACCTCGACACCCCACATCTATAGGCTCAAAATGGGCCAGCAAATTTAATTATTGTGTGGGACAAATCAGCACACACATTAAGTTCTAGCAGATCCGTGATCTGATCATGAATTACCACCATTAAAATTGTTAAGAACCACTGTAAAACACAGGGTACTCCTGCTGGGGAGTGCGGGGAGCGGTGTGGTGGTCACACGGCTGACTTAACGAATGCACCTAAGACTCACAGGGCATCAATGCTAAGATGCACTTTGAAAAGCAAAAAAAAACTCGGACTGTAAATGTCAAGGGCACTCAGCAGGTCTGGCAGCATCAATGAAGAGGAAATCAAAGTTAATGGTTCAGGTTGATGACCCTTTATTTGTTTCACTTTCCACACTCGCTTCCTGAGCTACAGAGTACCTACAGCATTTTCTGATGTTATTCCATGTAATAACAATACATTGTAGCGGTGTGCTACACACAGCGCTAGAATAACCACACGGAGTCGGTGAGTTAGAGTTGCGATGAAAGAGATTTATTCAAACTTCGCGGCCTGCTTTAAAGCCTTCCCGTTCCCGCCCTCCCTGGGGCGGGATTGTTGTGGGGAATGCATATTCCCAGACCCTTTCCGCGCGCAGGATTTTCCCCCTGCTGGTGAAGATGGCCTGGCGCCCTTTCTGGTGCCGGCCCTCTGCCTACACACGCTGTTGTGAGCCAGTTCGTGTGCGCTAGAAAATGGGTCGCCATATAAGCCCCCCTCCCAGAACCGGCGATACCTCCCCCAATGTCCACAATCTGGATCGGCCTCTGTTTGGGAGGTCTGCCTCTGCGCCGCGGTGCCTGAGCCTGGACCGGCTGCGCCAAGTCCACATGGGCTGGTTTGAGTCGGTCCACCGTGAAAACCTCCTCTCTCCCCCCAATGTCCAGCACGAACGTGGACCCGTTGTTCCTGATCACCTTAAACGGCCCCTCGTAGGGCCGCTGTAGCGGTGCCTGGTGTCCGCCCCGTCGTACAAAAAGAAACTTACAGTTCTGCAGGTCTTTGGGTACGCAGGTCGGGCTCTGTCCGTGTTGTGAAGTGGGGATGGGGGCCAGGTTACCGAGCCTCTCCCGTAGTCTGTCCAGGACTGCTGTGGGTTCTTCCTCTTGCCCCCTTGGGGCTGGTATGAACCCTCCTGGGACTACCAGGGGTGCGCCGTACACCAACTCGGCCGACAAGGTGTGCAGATCCTCTTTGGGCGCCGTGCGGATTCCGAGCAGGACCCAGGGAAGCTCGTCCACCCAGTTAGGCCCCTCCAGGCGGACCATGAGAGCCGACTTCAGGTGATGGTGGAAGCGCTCCACTAGTCCGATCGACTGTGGGTGGTAGGCAGTTGTGTGGTGTAGCTGAGATCCTAAAAGGTTGGCCATAGCCGACCACAGGCTGGAGGTGAACTGGGCACCCCTGTTGGAGGTAATGTGGGTCGGTGCCCCGAAGCGGGCTACCCAGGTTGCGATCAGTGCTCGGGCGCAGGATTCGGAGGCGGTATCGGTGAGCGGGACTGCCTCTGGCCATCTGGTGAACCGGTCTATCATAGTTAGGAGATACCGCGCTCCTCGCGACACTGGCAGGGGCCCCACGATATCCACATGGATATGGTCGAACCTCCGGCGGGTGGGTTCGAACTGCTGCGGCGGAGCCTTGGTGTGCCGCTGCACCTTGGCTGTTTGGCACTGCATGCATGTTTTGGCCCATTCACTGACCTGCTTACGAAGTCCATGCCACACGAACCTGTTGGCGACCAGCCGGACGGTTGTCCTGATGGAGGGGTGCGCTAAGTTGTGAATGGACTCGAAAACCCGCCGGTGCCAGGTTGCTGGGACGACGGGGCGGGGTTGGCCGGTAGCTACGTCACATAGTAGGGTCCTCTCACCTGGGCCTACGGGGAGGTCTTGGAGCTGCAAACCGGAGACTACAGTCCTGTAACTGGGGATCTCAGCGTCTGCCTGCTGTGCATCTGCCAGCGCTGCATAGTCCACCGCCTGGGATAGGGCCTGTATGGTAGGTCTGGATAGTGCGTCTACCACAACGTTGTCCTTTCCAGAGACATGCCGGATGTCTGTCGTGTACTCGGAGATGTAGGACAGATGTCGCTGCTGGCGGGACGACCAGGGGTCGGACACCTTCATGAACGCAAAGGTAAGCGGTTTGTGGTCCATGAACGCGGCGAAGGGCCTACCTTCTAAGAAGTACCTGAAATGCCAGATTGCCAGGTATAGTGCCAATAGCTCCCGGTCGAAAGCACTGTATTTGAGTTCCGGTGGTCGTAGGTGTTTGCTGAAGAACGCCAGGGGTTGCCAGCGACCCTCGATGAGTTGTTCCAGCACTCCACCGACCGCTGTGTTGGATGCGTCCACCGTGAGGGCAGTAGGAACGTCCGTTCTGGGGTGCACTAGCATCGTGGCGTTTGCCAAGGCTTCTTTGGTTTTAACGAAAGCTGTTGTGGCCTCTTCGTTCCAGGTAATGTCCTTGCCCTTACCCGACATTAGAGTGAACAGGGAGCGCATGGTTCGGGCTGCTGAGGGGAGGAAACGGTGGTAGAAATTCACCATACCCACGAATTCCTGCAGGCCTTTGATTGTGTTGCCATTTGCGGCCCTCAAGGTGGGTCCCGGTTCTCTGTTGCGGGTGTCGTAACTCGTTGGAGGTAAAACGCTGATCTCCGCTCCGGTGTCGACCAAAAATCGGCGTCCCGACTGCTTGTCCCAGATGTACAGGAGGCTGTCCTGATGGCCAGCTGCCATAGCAATCTGCGGCGGCTGGGCCTTGGCGTTTCCTGGGAATTTGCAAGGTGGTCTACAGCGGTGGGCCTCTGTGCCCCACCGCTGGTGGTAGAAGCACCATTGTTCATTGGGCTCTGCTGCCGGGCCTGGTCTGGTCTGTCGTTGGGCACACGGCTTGGTGATCTGTGCGACGGATGCCCCTCTCTCCTTCTTGGCATTCCACAGCACATCTGCTCGGGCCGCCACCTCCCGGGGGTCGCTGAAATCTGCGTCGGACAGCAGCAGGCGTATGTCCTCGGGCAGTGCCCTAGGAATGCCTGCTCAAACATGAGGCAGGGTTTGTGTCCTTCAGCCAGGACCAGCATTTTGTTCATTAATGCCGATGGCGGCCTGTCTCCCAAACCTTCCAGGTGCATTAAGCGGGCAGCTCGTTCGCGCCATGAGAGTTCAAAAGTCCTTATGAGCAGGGCTTTGAATGCTGTGTATTTGCCGTTCTCCGGGGGCGACTGTATAAGCTTCTCAACTTGTGCAGCAGTCTTTTGGTCGAGAGAGCTCAGCACGTAGTAGTAACGAGTGGACTCCGAGGTTATCTGCCGAATGTGGAATTGTGCTTCTGCCTGTTCCAACCACAGACGGGGTTTCCGCGGCCAAAAGCCTGGCAGTTGTAATGAAACTGCGTGAACAGATGCGGCGTCGGTCATCTCTGGCCCAAATATCGCTTGGGCCGTCGGGGTCACCAAATGTAGCGGTGTGCTACACACAGTGCTAGAATAACCACACGGAGTCGGTGAGTTAGATTTGTGATGAAAGAGATTTATTCAAACTTCGCGGCCCGCTTTTAAAGCCTTCCCATTCCCGCCCTCCCTGGGGCGGGATTGCTGTGGGGAATGCATATTCCCAGACCCTTTCCGCACGCGGGATTTTCCCCCTGCTGGTGAAGATGGCCTGGCGCCCTTTCTGGTGCCGGCCCTCTGCCTGCGCGCGCTGTTGTGAGCCGGTTCGTGTGCGCTAGAAAATGGGTCGCCACAACATATCATTTTATAATCCCAGCACTCCAGTAACATAAGTAACAGACTACGCATTGACAAACATAAGCAGTTAATATATTCTCCTAAGGATTTATTATAAATTGTGTTTGACATTTCCATTTTCCACTTGATTTAATGCAGCAGGTAGATGAATCTTGAAGAAACACGCCTCGTTGTTTTCTTATTAGATGACCTGAAAAGAGAATGATAGGGAGATGTACACCAACCCGCAGTCTTCAGCCAGTACTCTAATTTGTATGATGCAGGACCAATATTTAAAAGCATGAAGGTTATTTTTGACAAGTGCTTTGAAAGAAAATAAACAAGATCAAGAAACAGGTCATTTTTTTCTTATTGCTTGCCTCTGATATATATTTTTTTTTTCGCATTAGCAATCTGGCAAAACACAGACTATTGGAAAGATAGGCCTGGCCCTGTGCTTGGAGTCAGTACATACGCATTCTGTTCAACTTGAGATCCTAGCCAAGATCAGATAGGGTAGCAGAAACAAAGTTGTTTATTTTTTAAAAGATCATTGCCATGATTCGCACATACCTTTCAGTCTTCAAAAGTTTGCTCACATAAAATAGATCTGTGGATCTTCATGGGTTTAAATCTGAAATTGTGATCTTGGCATTTCAGAGTTCAGTTATGCTGCCAGTTTTCAGCCAGCGCTTAGCTGCGGATTCTGAAGTGAGTTCCGAACTTCTGCACTTTTGGTTTATTACCAAAACAAGAAATCTGGGATTCTGAAGGTCAAATTGTGTCTTGGGAGTTTTTGTCTGGGATCCTGCACTAGATTTCACTAGGGTTCCTACAGGTCTGGACAAGGATTTCTGTTTTTTTTTCTTATTATTACTTTGTTTAACAGGAATACTTTTAATTATTTATACAAATTTTGTGAAGTCCTTAATTAGCTTATTTTTCAAATTAATGTTAATTATTCTTGTTACTTGCTTCAACACATTATATTTTTTAATGTTTCAATATATCAGAGGCATTTAAAATCTATTAAAAATCAGAAATAGTTGTTACATCTGGCAAGGTCCTTCTCTGCTCTGCTAGATACCTCATTGTCTGTTCCTGGGCCCTTGAGTTTGGAGATCCAAAAAAAAACTGGCCCTCTACATCCAGATGGTGTCAAGAAAGGTTAAAATTCCATGTCATAAACTAAGCCAACAAGATCTGACCCATCATGCAACCAAGAACCAGCATTTGGAATGGCTTACACCTTCATCGAACATTTTGATTATTTTGTTACAACAAAGCATTTAAACCTTTCATGCATAATGTAAACAAATTTCTAATTTTCATTTACTTTCAATCTAGTTCTACAGAAAAGGATGCTCCAATAAATTGTAAGTGTATCTCTATTATTCTTGCAAGCTTTTACATAACTTTTAATAAGAGAGAGAAAAAAACTACATACAAATACCAATTAAATATGAATTTAAGTAGATGGTGAAATATCATTAATTAACTCTAAAAATAATAACACTTTAAAATCAATTATATTTGAAAATAGATATGTAAGGAAATTCATTTTTTCTGGACAAGAGTGTTGTAAACATTAATTATGACTTGATTATCGATTAAAACTGTAAAGATTTCATGTTATTTCTACTGAATATATACACAATGGTCCAAATTTAGTTTATCTTTTTTTTCAGTTTTTTGGTGATGCAGGAGGGGCTGGGCATGGGTGATATGTATTGCCTATATCCAAAGGTCCTTGAAGGAGAAATAGGGAAGTTAGTTATGCCTCTAGATTTCAAAGAAATATTTTGTGTTTACTGTATATTATGTCCTTCTCAATGTTTGGTCACTCCAAAGTGCTTTAGAGCAGGGGTTACAAACCCGGGGTCCATGGACCCCTTGGTTAATGGTAAGGCTCCATGGCTTCAGAGTCAACAAAATGAGTGTTGGAGGCATAAACCAGTTGATCAACTGTACATAAACTTTTAACAACCATCAAACCTATCAAATGGAAGATTTGTATTAAAACTATGTGCATAACCAGAAAAAAATACCGACTATAAACCATTGGTGTCTCGCCTGTTCTATCAAAACATCTGACATTAACTAAATTAGATCCTAACTTTAAAATGATAAATCCATGCAGATTCATTTGAATCTATTTGATATCCCTTTTGCTTATTTTATCATTTTGCTTAATTTGCTGTCTTAATCTTTTTTTTCCAGGAACGCAAGAACTAAATTATTGATTTTCTGGCCTTTGACTTTTTAATTAAATTTTGGATCCTTCAGGCTGCCTCAGCTGAAGACCAGAATGTCAGTCAGACCATTTTACTTTGTTAAATAATCCTGTACATGTCAACTTTGTATATGATAAATCAACACAAATACTTGCAAAATTGCTTATGGCAAATGTGGTGAAATATTAAACATATTAATATTTAAGGCATTGTCCAAATCACAGCATGCTTCCTGTCTATGCTTGCACAGGCTCCTGTATTTCACTTGTGTTAATAGGAATCTGTGTTTTGTGAAATACTAACTGGTATCAATGTTCCCTCTAAGATGTGCATTGTACACACACACACATCTTTAGCTACGAGCACACAAAGGAATTTGAACAGCACACAAAAGGTTGTCACCCTCTAGCTCGTTGGCACGTTAAGTATATTTCATGATCATACACAATTACATTTCCTTTTCCAGTTTCTGATGTGGACAGTGTTGATGACATGGAGTTTGCGATGATTTGTCTGCAGATCTTAGAACTGGCTTACTTATACTGTTTTTACTGAAGAAATTATTGATTCACCATGAGAAATTGCAAGTGGGAAGAAGTGAAGTGATATTTGGAAACTTGACTTTTTAAAGCGTCATTTAGCGGCAAATCACAGATGTACAGTGTGCAAGAGCTCTGGTAAGAAAATCCTTCATTATCTGCTACAGGTCTGCTACGTATGTATGGTGAGAGTGCAGATGAACAAGAGTGAAAACGCTCAAACCCAGAGGAGATCAAAGTTCTTATTGACAGTGTTTTGCTAACTGTTAAAATGAATATCACTATATATAAAATTCAGTAGCACATGTTGTTGTCACTGGGCAAAAATTTGAACAGCATACTGGTCATTACAAATTATGGGGAACATTAACTAGCTTATTCCACACTGTGGATGGCTCAGAGCTTCAGATGGTACAGCTGCAGCCTCCCAGAGCCAGAGACATGGGTTCAATCCTGTTGACTTGCACTGCTTGTATGGAATTTGCATGTTTTTCCTGTGACCACATGGATTCCCTCTGGGTGATCTGGTTTCTTCCCACATTCCAATGATGTGTCTGTTGATAAGTTCACTGGCCACCGTAAATTGTCCCTGGTCCGTAGGTAAATGGTAGAATCTGGAGGAGTTGATGAGAACATTGGGAGCATTAAAAACAGGATTATTGTACATTTTGTGTAGATGAGTGCTTGATGGCAAATTTGATGGAGTCAGCTTTGTAAAGGTCAAATTTGAACTTTCAATGTACAAATCAAAGCAGAGAACTGGACTTATTTCTTAAGTAATAACATTAAAAATTTATTCGGCAGAAAGCAACAATTGTAAATACAGTCAATTGCTCATAATTGGAAGTTCCTTATTTTAAACTCAAACTTTACTTAGTAATCTCGTGCCCTTTTAATGCAAAGACTTCACTTGATTGATTTTAATTATTTTCAGGAATGATATCTTGTATTAGGGGTATACTTTATTTGGAAATTATTTGGAAATTCTCTCATAAATAGCATAAATTAATGAGGTGCAACATGTTGCATTTCTTATGTGAATAATAAAAGTAATATCTTAAAACACAGAGTGTACACAAAATAAAACTCAAGAATATAATAAACAAGAGAAAATCATTTAGACCCCACACTTGTGTTCAATTCCTCTGTGCAATAATGAACAAAATACTGATTGCTTTGCTCATTGCTTACTGTACCTGCATGTCAATTTTCAGTGATTTGGGGATAAGGACTTCCAGATCCCTCTGAATGCAAATTGTATTCAATCTCTCACCATTAACAAAGATCGCCTTTCCATTTTCTTTACTGAAATGTGTGATCTCACACTTTTCTAAGTTTTATTCTATCCACCACATCCTTGCCCAATCACTTAGCCTGTACATATCCCCCTGAAGTCTCTCTACATCTTCCTCACAATCCAAACTATAAGCCAGCTTTATTTTCTCAGCAGACTTGGATATATCGTACTTAGACCTCTCATACAAATCACTGACATAGATAGTGATCAAGTCAGGCTTCAGCAAGCATCCCTGTCACCACACTAGCTACAGCCTCCCACAAAATCAGCCAATTGTTCTTACTCTGTTTATCAACAAATCCCCTAAGCATACCTGTATATTACATCAAATGCGTTATGCTCTAATTTTCGTTAATAACCTCTATTTTGGCATGTTATTAAAGGTCAGAATCAGGTTTAATATCAGGCATACATCATGAAATTTGTGGTTTTGCAGCAGCAGTACATTGTAATATTTAGTAATAAAAACTATAAATTGCAATAAGAAGTATATATAAAAATAAATTAAATAATTAGAGCAAACATAGAGGGAAGATACTGAGGAAGTGTTCAAGGGTTGGTTATTCTTTCAGAAATATGATGGCAGAGGGGAAGAAGCTGTTCCTGAAATGTTGCAGGTTGGGCAGCATCCATGGAAACGATCAGTCAATGTTTCGGGCCGGAACCCTTCGTCAGGGAAGGGTCAGGGCCCTATAAAGAAGGTGATCCCATCCTCCCCCCACCTTCTTTATAGGCCCTCTGCCCTTTCTTCTTCGGTCCTGATGAAGGGTTCAGGCCCGAAACGTTGACTAATCATTTCCATGGATGCTGCCTGACCTGCTGAGTTCTTCCAGCGTGTTGTGAGTGTTGCTTTGACCCCAGCATCTGCAGAGTATTTTGTGTTTCTGAAACGTTGAGTGTGACTTTAGGCTCTTCTAGCTCCTCCTTGATGGTCACAATGAGAAGCGGGCATGTTTTGGTGATGGGAATCTTTAACGATAGATGCCATCATTTTGAGGCATCACCTTTTAAAGGTATCCTTGATGCTGGGGAGGCTAGTGCCCATGATGGAGCTGGATGAGTTTGCAACTTTCTACAGCTTTTTCTGAACCTGTCCATTGGCCCCTTCATACCAGACAGTGATGCAACCAGTCAGAATGCACTTCATGTCGAAATTTGCCAGTGTCTTTGGTGAAATACCAACTCTCCTTAAACGTCTAATGAAATATAGCCACTGTCTAGTCGTCTTTGTAATTGCATAAATATGTTAGGCCCAGTATAGATCTTCAGAGATACCCAGAAACTTTAAGCTACTCAGTCTTTCCACTTCTGATCCTTCGATGAGGATTGGTGAGTGTTCCCATGACTTGCCCTTCCTGAAGTGCACAATCAATTCCTTTGACTTGCTGATGTTGAGTGCAACATTGTTGCTGCAGCACTACTCAACCAGTTGATCTGTCTCTCTCCTGTACACCTCCTCATCACCATCTGAAATTCTGTCAAAAATAATTGCATCATTGGCAAATTTATAGATGCTATTTGAGCTGTGCCTAATCACACTGTTGTGGGTGTAGAGGGAATAGAGCAGTGGGCTCCTCCTTGGTGTGCACCACTGTTGATTGTCAGTGAGGAGATGTTAGTTCAGATCCACACAGACTATGGTCTCCTGGTGGGGACGTCAAGGCTCCAGTTGCAGAGGGAGGTACACAGGCCCAGATTTTAGAGCTTGTTGATTAGAACTGAGACTACAATCAAATTGCAGTGAGTTCATGTCCTTGCTTAGGCAAGAGTTGATTCTAGCTATGACCAACCCCTCAAACCCTGCTCTTCTTGGGCACTGGTATGATTGTTGCCCTTCTGAAGCAGGTGAGAATCTCTGACTCCAGTAGTGAGAGATTCAAGATGTCCTTGAACATTCCCAAATGTTGGTTGGCATAGGTGTTCAGGCCCCCACAGGTACACCATCAGAGCATGACACCTTGCAAGGGTTAACCCTCTTGAAAGATGTCCAATGCCAGTTTCAAAACACAGATCACATGGTCACCAGGTGCCGCAGGGATTTGCATAGATGTAGTTTTACTCTCCCCTTCAAAGCATGCACAAAAAGCATTGAGCACATCAGGGAATGAAGCATTACTGTCATTCATGATGTTAGGTTTTGCTTTGGAGGAAATAATAGCCTGCAACCCTGCCAGAGTTGACGTGCATCCAATTTCGTCTCTTCCCTCAATTGGAATTGATTTTTCACTAGTAAAATAGCCTTCTGTAAGTTGTACCTGGACTTCTTCTATACTTCTGGATCACTGATCCTGATTGCAGCAGACTATGAATCTTCTGGTTCATCCATGACTTTTGATTTGGGTATATCCAGTATGTTAACTAAGGTCACACAGATTTTAATGAAGTCGATGAAACTGTGGCATATTCATTCAGACTCAAACATGAATTCCTGAATATCGTCTAGTCCACTGACTCAAAGCAGTCCTGTAAACACTCCTCCACCTCTCTTGTCCATACTTTCTTGGGCTTCACCACTGGTGCATAAGAACATAAGAACAGGAGCAGGAGTAGGCCGTCCGGCCCATCGAGCCTGCTCTGCCGGTCGATAAGATCATGGTTGATCTGTCCACGGACTCATCTCCACCTATCTGCCTCTTACCCATAACCCTTAATTCCCCTACTATGCCAAAATCTTTCCAACTTTGTCTTAAATATATTTGGGCAGAGAATTCCACAGATTCACCACTCTCTGGGAAAAGCAGTTCCTCCTCATCTCCATCCTAAATCTACTCCCCCAAATCCTGAGGCAAGTTCCCTAGTTCTAGTCTCACCTACCAGTGGAAACAACATTCTTGCCACTATCTTATCTAACCCTTTCATAATTTCATATGTTTCTGTAAGAGCTCCTCTCATTCTTCTGAATTCCAGTGAGTACAGTCCCAGGCAACTCAATCCCTCATCTCTGGAATCAACCTGGTGAGCCTTCTCTGCACTGCCTCCAAAACCAGTCCATCCTTCCTCTGTGGTCTTTAGTCTCTGCCTATATGCTGGGAGTAGAAGTACAGCCATGTGATCAGACTTTCCAAAGTGTGATGTGAGTTGGCATGGTGAGCATTCTTGATGGTAGTATAACAGTGACAAAGTGTGTTGGCTCCTCTGTTTTCACAGGTGATATGTTGGTGGTAATTGTTCAGAGACTTCTTCAAGATGGCCAGGTTGAAATCTCCTGCAATAATTGGAATGACATCAGGGAGCGTAGTTTCATGCCTGCTGATTATTTTGCTCAGTTCCTCCAGAGCCTTCCTGACATTGGCCTGAGGTGCAATGTACACCGCTCCCCGGATGATGGCGAAAACCCCCTCAGTAGGTCAAATAGAAAAAAACTCTCAGAGAGTTGTCAAAAATGTTTTCCCTTCTAACATCCGTCTAGACTCAATCTGAACATTATTGTTAAATGCTTTTATATAATATTAAATAATTGCTATCCTAGCTGCCTACATCAAAGTTGATATGCAAGCCAGTACCAAACTGGGGTTGTCAAATATGGACAGCAAGCTGCCGGCCATGCATCAGGTTCCCTCTCTCCACACAGCTGAAGAATCCAAAGGAACAGCAGAGAGCAATACAGTTTGGCACCAGGAGCATCACAAAAGTTGCCAGTCAGCATTGAACTCAATCTAGGACTGACTTAGGGTCTCTGGATTTTTCCTTGGGGCTTACTCCCAAAGCCTTCCCCGTGATTAGGTATAGCCGCAAGACAGCAGAAGTTTTCCTTCTCCTAGATGAGCTGCCAACCACGTCTGATGAGCTCCATCTGCCCAAAGGTTTTAAAGCGCTGGTAACCCACCTTTACCCCTTCTCCTGTCACTGGTGACAAGGAGGTATACAGGAGCAAGACAGACCATTTAGTTGATTGATGTTGCCGCAACAATCTTGCATTCAACATCAGTAAGACTGAGGAATTGATTATGGACTTAAGGAAGGGAAAGTCAAGGGAATGTGGACCAATCCTCATCGAGGGATCAGAAGTGGAATAGGCGAGTAGTTTCAAGTTCTGGGTGTCAGCAACTCTGAGGATGTAAGCTGGGCCCAACATATTGATGCAATTACAAAGAAGGCATGACAGCGCTTCTACGTATTTCATTAGGACCTTGAGGAGAATTGGTGTGTCACCAAAGACACTCGCAAATTTCTACAAATATATTATGGAAAGCATTCTAATTGGTCACATCAGTGCCTGGAGAGGCCACTGCACAGGATCAGAAAAAGCTGCAGAAAGTTGTAAGCTCAGCCAGCTCCATCATGGGCACTAACCTTCCCAGCATCCAGGACATCTTCAACAGGCAATGCCTCAAAAAGGTGACATCCATCACTGAGGACCCCTGTCACCCAGGAAATGCCATCTTTGCATTGTTGCCATCAAGGAGGAGGTACAGGAACCTGAAGACACACACTCAACATTTCAAGAACAAGAACAGCTTCTTTCCCTCCATCATCAGATACCATGCCTATGAAAAGTATTCACCCGCCCACCCCCTTGGAAGTTTTCATATTTTATTGTGTTACAACATTGAAACACAGTGGATTTAGTTTGGCTTTTTTGACACTGATCAACAGAAAAACTCCTTTGTGTCAAAGTGAAAACTGATCTCTACAAAGTGATCTAAGTTAATTACAAATTTTAAACACAAAATAATTGATTGCATAAGTATTCAACCCCTTTAATATGACACATCAAATCATCACTGGTGCAGCCAGGTGGTTTTAGAAGTCACATAATTAGTTAAATTGAGATCTGTTTTTGGAGACCTTTGATTCAATTGACTGCAGTAAAAATACACCTGTATCTGGAAGGTCCAACTGCTGGTGAGTCAGTATCCTGGCAAAAACCACACCATGAAGACAAAAGAACACTCCGTGAAAAGATTCTTGAAAAGCACAAGTCAGGAGATGGATACAAGAAAATGACCAAGTCACTGAATATCCCTTGGAGTACAGTTAAGGCAATCATCAGGAAATGGAAAGAATGTGGCACAGCTGTAAATCTGCCTAGAGCAGGCCGTCCTCAAAAATTGAGTGACCATGCAAGAAGGGGACGAGTGAGGGAGGCCACCAAGAGACCTATGGCAATTCTGGAGGAGTTACAAGCTTCAGTGGCTGCACATACAACAGCTGTTGCCTGGGTGCTTCACCAGTCGCAGCTTTATGGCTTTAAGGAAGAGTGGCAAAGAGAACGCCACTGTTGAAAAAAACTCACATGAAATCTCAGCTAGAGTTTGCCAGAAGGCATGTGGGAAACTCTGAAGTCAGCTGGAAGAAGGTTCTAATTGCTGCAGGCCCTGGAAGGCTTGTGAAGGTAGAGGGTAAAATGAATGCGGCAAAATACAGGGAAATTCTGGAGGAAAACCTGATGCAGCCTGTAAAAAACTGTGATTTGGAAGAAGATTTATTTTCCAACAAGACAATTACCCCAAGAATAAAGCCAAAGCTACACAGGAATGGCTTAAAAACATCAAAGTTAATGTCCTGGAGTGGCCAAGTCAGGGTCCAGACCTCAATCCAATTGAAAATTTGTGGCTGGACTTGAAAAGGACTGTTCACTCACGATCCCCTTGCAATCTGACAGAGCTTGAGAAGTTTTGTAAAGAAGAATGGGGAAAAATGCAGTATCCAGATGTGCAAAGCTGATAGAGGCCTATCCACTCAGACACAAGGCTGTAATTGCCATCAAAGGTGCATCTACTTAATACTGACTTGAAGGGGTTGAGTACTTACGTAATCAATTACTTTGTGTTTTATATTTGTAATTCATTTAGATCGCTTTGTACAGACCTGTTTTCACTTTGACATGAAAGAGTCTTTTTCTGTTGATCAGTGTCAAAAAAGCCAAATTAAATCCACCGAGATTCAATATTGTAAAGCAATAAAACATGAAAACTTCCGGGAGGTGGGGGTGAATACTTTTTTTAGGCATTGTACCTGAATGGACTTTGAATCCATGTACACTACCTCAAAATTATTCTTCCCTCTCTTTTTGCACTACTTAATTTAATTTTCTTTTTTATATCTACTTCATATTATAATTTATAGTTTTATCATTGTTTTGCAATGCACTGCTGCCACAAACCAACAAATTTCATGATATATGCCAGTGATATTAAACTTGGTTCTGATTTTGCCATAACACCCCTCCCCCCAACAACTACAACACCTTTAGGAGCCACATTGAAGCAGTACAAAAGTAAAAACAAAAAGTTAATGTTGAATATAGTGATAATGTTACACAGAAAGTGCAATGCAGGAAGACAAATGAGGTACAAGTCCATGGTCCACTAGACTGAGAGTTCATCATTATTGTACAACAGGTTATTTCAATGTTCTTCCGACAATAAGCTGGTAGCTGTCCTTGAACCTGGTGGTACATGTTTTCGTCTTCTGCCCAATGGTAGAGTAAAGGGAGAATGACCAAGATGGAGTGGTCCTTGCTATGTTGGCTGCTTTTCTGAAGCAATGAGGAGAGACAATGGAGGTGAGGCGGGTTTTTGTGATAGTCTGGGCTATGTTCACAACCATTCTAATCATCATGTTGTTCGCACCTCCAATTTCTTGATTTGTACCACATAAAACCTTACTAGAACTGCTCTGGAATATGCTGGCAGATCCCACGTGAACTTTCTCAACTCTCTTACAAGACATTGGACTAAGTGGCTAGAGGCACCCATTGTGTGAGTTCTAAAGGATATCCTTGCTGATAATGCTGAAATCTCCAGTAAACTCAAACGAGCATACTGCCTGTCGCAGGCAATATTAACTCAGCAAACCTCTGGCAACAAACATTTGCTTTAAGACGGATAATGTCCACACACTGAACAACAAATCTGCATTTTAACTGGCAACAGAATCAAAGTCGCCAGAGTCTGTTGAAAACCAATAAATGTTCCTTTACCCTAGATACTTCTGGGTCCCTGGTGGAGCTTCAGTTTGAATGAATCACTCCAGTCTTTCAGTTCAGTTGAATCCAGGATCCTTTTGTAGACAATTAACCCAGACAATTAATCTAAGAGGTTATCAACGTGTGCAGTTTCTTATCCCCTGGTGGACCTTTAAGCATCAGTGTTGATTGTGTGCCCTGACTATGCTACCTGCACTTAATTAAGCAGGAATGCTTCTTCATCACAGAATCTGGTAAAGCCAAAACTCATAAACGGCCAACGTAATCACACCGTTAACTGAAGTGGAAGGCTGGCTGATAATGTGTGGTGCAATCAAACCAGCTAATGCTGTAGCTGCCACTCCCAGGGACATTGCACTGTCTGAACTGGATGTTACTTATAGATTTTGTGTACATTATAGATCAAAAGAGACAGACAGGTGGATAAATAGAAGGAAAGATACTCCATCACAGACATTGAATTAAGGAGCAGCATTTCTATCAAAAGATATTACTGTACCTTTTTTACATTAGTCGAACATCAATTCAAGCAAAGCTTCCATCAATTTAGCATTTGCGAAATTAGCTGAACAACATGAATTTTCAACATGGCTTCTGTAAGTAAATGTGTACAGTTGCAGATGCTATACCTTTTCTGGTCATCAAGGGCAGCAGTTACAGCAGGCCAGCATTTCACATTCCTGCTGACAGAGCCCACTCAGAAACTATTTGTCATCTTTCAATCCTTTTGCCTTCTCCGTGTTGTGTGCACAAAGATGCAGAAATAAATATGCTTCAGTGGAGTCACAGTTATAGACAGGAAGAGCAGTTGGATCTTTTTTTATTTATTTATTGAAAATGGATGCCTTTTGGCAATTAATGTCCTTCCCTAATTGTAACAGAACTGGGGAGGTCTTTGATGGTTCTGGAGTCATGTGTTGGTTAGATAAGGTAAGGGAAGCAAGTTCCTTCTGTCAGGAACCTCAGCAAACTAGCTGGGTTTTTACAACAATCCTATTGTTTCATCATTACGGTTACTGAGATTTTTTAAAAATTAGATTTATTCAATGATATGCATTTAAATTTTAAATGTTTCTGGATCAAAGGTCCAGAACTTAGACTGTTGGTCCAGTAACTGAACTATGATGTTACTGCACATACTTTGAAGTCAAGTCAAGTCAAGTTTATTGTCATTTAATTATATACATGTATGTAACATACATAATCATCTAATGTACATAAAAATGAAAATCGTTTCTCCGAACCTGGGTGTAAAGCACAGTAATACACATAACACATGGTAACTTATGAAGGTAAGGATAAAATCTACAGATGAATCACTCATTAATAACAAACTAAAGTGCATTAATATTAAATATTGTACTGGAACAATCTAACCAGTGATTCTTCGAATGCAATGCAGCAGGGATTTCAGATGCCAAATGGCCTGGGAGAAGAAACTGTTTCCCAACCTGACCGTTCTTGTTTTTATGCATCAGAGTATCCTTCCTGATGGTAGAAAGTCAAACAGGATGCTGGATGGTTGGGTGGGATTCTTAATAATAATGCTAAGGGCCCTGCATATGCAGCGCTCCTGATAAATGTCCCCGATGGATGGGAGACCCCCATGATCCCCTCAGTCATTCTCACAGTCCTTTGTAGGGACTTCTGGTCCAAAGCTCAGCTGCTCCCATATCAGATGGAGATCAACTTGGCAGGACGCTCCCAATGTTGCTCCTGTAAAACACAGTTAAGAGGGGGGCCTTGCTTGCCTCAGTCTTCTTAGGAAGTGAAGGTGCTGCTGTGCCTTTTTGTTCAGGGAAGTAATATAAGGGACCAGGTGAGGTTATGTGAACTCCCAGGAACTTGGTGCACTTAACTCTCTCTACAGAGGAGCCATGTATTCCCTGTCCCCTGATTCACTGCATATCCAATACCTTCTCAACCAAAGCATTTCCCTTAATTGCTGGATCTATCAAGTTTCTGCCTTGGTTATTTTCCTATCTAGTCTGATTTTCTTATAGAGAATCAATTCAAAGTACCATTCTGGTTTTCCCTTCTCTGCCCTCTACCATCTGCACCTCTCCTTGTATGTGAACCTTTTTTGTTGACCATTGCATTGACCATTGAGAATGAACTGTAACAGATATCAGCACATCCCTTACAAGTTTCATACAAAAAGGCATTCTAACAGGAAATGGGTGAGAGAGTCCCATCTCCATTTAATCCCACATCAACCATGAATTCAACTCTTGAAATCAGTTGTCAATGGCCTAATAATTAGATCCAGAAACATTTTCTGAGTGCAATCATCCCAACAAATGAATGAAAATAGAGGATGTTAACATTACATTTATCTAAACCCTACTCATCCCATTTCCAGCAAGGTTTACCAAATTGTAATTAGAAATACTGGATGATTTCTGCATTCTTAAATGAATACAATGTTCCTGTTTTGGGAGATTGGAAATGAAATGAGAACTTCCCATGTTCTGTGTCTCAGATGTAAATCAAACTTCCTTTTTAGTTCATAAACAATCAAATGGTACAATGGTATATAATTTAGTACTGTTACCTCACAGCTCCAGACAGGTTCAATCCTAACCTTGGGTACTGTTTGTCTGGAGTTTGCCCATTCTCCTCATGACAGAGTTGGATTGCTGACAGCACCACTGTCATTAGCCAAATCAAAGGGAATGATAAATCAACATATAGGAGGGAGATTGAAAATCTGACTGAGTGGTGCCACAACAACAACGACCTCTCACATGATGTCAGTAAAACCAAAGGGATGATTATTGACTACAGGAGGAGGAAGCCAGAGGTCCATGAACCAGTCCTCATTAGGAGATCAGAGGTGGAGAGGGTCAGCAACTTTAAACTCCTTGGTGTTATCATTTTGGAGGATCTGTCCTGGATCCAGTGCCTAAGTGCCATTACAAAGAAAGCACAACAGTGCCTCTACTTTCGGAGAAGTTTGTGAAGATCTGGCATTATCATCTAAGACTTTGACAAATTACTGTAGCTGCGCATTGGAGAGTATACTGAATGATTGTTTCACAGCCTGGTATGAAAACACCAATTTCTTTGAACAGAAAAGCCTACAAAAGTTATGGATACAGCCGAGCTTATCCCAGGTACAGCCCTCACCACCACTGAGCACATCTAGAAGGAGCACTGTTGCAGGAAAGCAGCATCCATCATCAGGGAGCCCCACCACCCAGGGCACACTTTCTTCTCCCTGCTGCCACCAGGAAGAAGGTACAGGAACCTCAGGACTCACACCACCAGATTCAGGAACAATTATTACCCCTCGACCATCAGGCTCTTGAACCAAAGGGGATAGAATAGAATAGATTAGAATAGAACTTTATTGTCATTGCTCAAGACAACAAGATTGCGGTGCGACTCCAGTCTGTGCAAAACAGATATTTACAATGCATGTGGTATGTTTAATTAAAAAAAGGGGAAAAAACCCATATTTACATTCAACAAGTGACTTTGATAGTCCATAACACTCATAGGCCATTGGCAAGCCAAGGGGTAGCATTATTTAGCTGTACAACAGCCCTTGGTAAGAAGATTTTTTCAGTTTTACTGTCTTGACTAAGATGTTTCAGTGTCGCCTACCAGATGACAGGAGATTAAACAGATAGTGTCCGGGATAAGGTGGGTCTTTAATGATATTACAAGTGCACTGTAGACATCGAGAGTTGTAGATTGTCCCTGGGTCCGGGAGTTGAGCCCCATTAATGTGCTGGGCCATCCTAATCACCCAATGGAGTGCATTGTGATCTGTCTTGCTGCAGCTAGGGTACCACACTATCATTCTGAATGTCAGTATACTATCTATTGCACATCAATCAAAGCTGATCAGCAATTTTGGACAGATTAGCTCTCCTTAAGCACCTCAGGTAGTATAGTTGCCGTCATGCCTTCCCTACTATCAAGGTTGTGTTAACAGTCCAAGAGATCTCCTCGATGATGTTCATCCCCAAAAACTTGAAACTGGAGATCCTTTCCATTACCTCACCATTTATGAATAGTGGGGCTTGTTCGGGACCTCTCGTCTTCCTGAAGTCAATTATCATCTCTTTTGTCTTCTTCATATATTGAGTGATAGGTTGTGATTCCTGCACCAATCAAATAGTTTCAGCACCTCCTCTCTGTATGCAGATCTGTCATTGCCAGCAACAACCTGGCACTTCAGGAAGGGTAAGACAAAGGAACACATACCAATCCTCATAGAGGGATCAGAAGTGGAGAGTGAGCAGTTTCAAATTCCTGGGTGTCAAGATCTCCAAGGATCTAACCTGGTTCCAACATATTGATGCAGTTATAACGAAGGCAGCGACTATAATTCATTGGGAGTTTGAAGGTATTTGGTATGTCAACAAATACACTCAAAAACATCTACAGATGTACCGTGGAGAGCATTCTGACAGGCTGCACACTGTCTGGTATGGGGGGGTGTGGGAGGGTGGTATTGCACAGGACTGAAAGGAGCTGCAGAAGGTTATAAATCTAGTCAGCTCCATCGTGGGTACTAGCCTACAAAGTACCCAGAACATCTTTAAGGAGTGATGTCTCAGAAAGGCAGCGTCCATTATTAAGAACCTCCAGCACCTAGGGCATGCCCTTTTCTCACTGTTACCATCAGGTAGGAGATACAGAAGCCTGAAGACACACACTCAGTGATTCAGGAACAGCTTCTTCCTCCCTGCCTAGATGGATATTGAACCCTTGAATACTACTTCACTTAGTTAATATATATTATATCTGTTTTTTGCGTGATTTTTAATCTATTCAATATACGTATACTGTAACTGATTTACTTATTCTTTTATTATTATTATTATTACTTTCTTCTATATTGTGTATTGCATTGAACTGCTGCTACTAAGTTAACAAATTTCGCGACACATGCTGGTGATAATAAACCTGATTCTGATTCTGATTCTGTCTGTGATTGGTTGTCTGCAAATCACAATTGTGTTGTCTACAAGTTTGATGATTTGCTAACTTAACTCAACTTTCTCACTCAATCACTGAACCTTTCCACAACCTATGGACTCACTTTCAAAGATTCTTCATTTCATGTTTGCAATATTTATTGCTTATTTATTTTTTTATTATTATTGTTATTTTTTTCTTTTGGCATTTGCATAACTTGTTGTTTTTTGCACATTGGTTGTTTGTCCTTATGTATGGTTTTTCATTCACTCTATTGTGTTTCTTTGTATTTGGTGACAAATATGTACTTTGATAATAGACTTACTTTGAACTTTGAAATTTGAACTTTCTCGCACATATCTAAGTTGCGCAAGTAGGTTAATTGGCCACAGATACTCCAAAGTCACAGTCAAAGTTGAGTTTATTGTCAAATATACAAGTACCTGTGCACACAGGTGAAATGAAAAACTTACTTGAAGCAGTATCATAGGCGCATTGCATTATAAAAGCAGCTTTCAGAAGAAAAACATAAACAAAAAATGATGCATTATTTTACAACTTCATCCAAGTAAGTGACAAAAAGAATCAAATAAGGAGTCGATTGGTATCTGTGAGACAAATAGTTTGGAGAGCTACAGGAAAATAAGGAGGGAAGAATGAGATTGCTGGGATTGTTCTGGACAATGGACCTGATGGGCTGAATTCTTCCCTTCTGTGTTGAATAAGTGAATGGATGTTGTTTTGAATAGCCTGGAAATATCTGTCTTTTACTAGACATTCAATGAATCACAGCATAATAGGGACACATCCATCTATTGTGATTATGCCAAGTCTTTGCATTTGGTCCGGATCCCTCAACACCTTCCCTATCATTATACCTGTCCAAATGTCGTAAAAGGCATGAATTACAGAATAACATTGTTGTGTTCCTTATCAATTGCTTTCAATCTGCCTTGTTGAGCATGAGCAAAACACAAACATTCGTCTCTGCTATTTTTGTGTTCAGTACTAGTTGGTTTATTTGAAATGGATTATCGTTCCCCTTTTCTGTGGTGTAAGAGGAAATAAGAAAATAAATTAACAGTCCAACAATAATGTTTATCCTGAGAACACCAGAACTAACATAGTGACATCATATTATTCCTTTTAACCATGTCTGATATGCTTAAAGGTTAAAAATCATACTCTTTCAAACTCAGTGAAAGCATAACCTGCTTCTCAAACATGCACCATAAGTAGACCAATCACCCTATCATTAATTGAACAGTAATGTTACTGTGGGATGTAATTACACAGAACTGCAGGGTATATTTACGGTCAATTTAACAACATCAGTTATCAACTGACCTCTGACATTTGCCTCATCTACTAAAGAGCTAATTAGCTGTGAACTATGTGACAAGTCAATTGTATTAGCACAAAGGATGAATTTGTTGTAGCTGCAACATCAATGGAAAGTGCCTGACTGCAAAAGATACACTTGTAATTCTGTGTAATACAATAAAGAGTTACTGCACAGTTAGTATGCCCATGGAGAGCAGTTCTGAATCTAAAGCAACATTTGTCAGGGTGACAGAGGTAGGTGCAAAATGTTGTTGATAACACTTTACAGGGGCTCAACTGCAAGGGGTGTATGTGTGTGTGTCTGTGTGTGTGTGTCTGTCTGTCTGTCTGTATCTATAACAAGGGGTGTATGGGGTGTCAGGGAGGGGTAGCACCTCTGGTGGGGGAACGTGTTGCATCCTTTTCAAGGCGGTTAGTCCACCTTTGGTCCCCACCAGGCACTCAGCTCTCACCTGTGGCTCCCCATAGCTGTTTGCATGCGACAGCGGCCACACCCCGGGCAACGGCTTCAGACAAGCCGGCTAAACCAGGTGAGGGTAGCCGACGGGTCTCAAGCCCTCAGTGAGATAGGGAGTTGTTTATCCCAGCACGTGAAGACAGATTCCGGCAGATTGAGCCGACGAAACCAATGGAAATTCCAATGGTCAAGAAAGCGGTCTCTGCAAGCGCCATGGAACATGTAGAGCAGGACAAGAAACAGAAAACGTCCTGGTCATCCACTGCGCCTAGTCCCATCTCCAGCCATCTTGACTCTTGTCTTGCCACCGGATCCAGATGGGAACTGGGAAGAGAGAGTGAGGCTGACGCTGTGCAACTCTCTCTCACTTAAATCCAAATCACATGCTAGTCTCGACACCATCATAATGGTGTCGAGGTCCTCATCGACGTCGACAGTGGACGAACACAATCTGACATAAAATGCTGGAGAAACTCAGCAAGTCTGGCAGCGTCTATGAAGGGGAATAAACATTCGATGTCTTGGGTTGAGATCCTTCATCAGGACCATGAAATCTTGCTCAAGGTTTCCAGCACCTGCAAAATCTCTTGTATTTATGTCTGTGTATCTGTGTGCCTATTAGTGTTTATGTTTCTGTTTGTGTGTGTATGTGTTTGTGTATGCACATGTGTGTGTTTGTGTCCGTGAGTCCTGATGTAGGGTTTCGGCCCAAAACATCAACTGTTTACTCTTTTCCATAGATGCTCTCTGGCCTTCTGAGTTTTTCCGGCATTTTATGTGTGTTACCGCGTCTGTGTGTGTCTGTCAGTTTGTATGTGTATGTCAATGAAAGATGGCAAAGCAAAAGAAAATCTCCAGCAACACCTGTGAAAGGAATCCTAAAAAAACTCTCATCAACTCCCATTCTGAGCCACACTGCACTTAATCTCCATACAAAATTCTTTTCAACAGACCTAAGGCTGATTTATATTCGTGCGTACAGGCTACGCCATAGCCTACGCTGTAGGCCTGATTTACACTTTTGTGTAGCCCTACGCCGTAGCGAGCATGCGCATTGTGTCTGCGTCACTCTGCAATTCACTGCCAAAACGCTAGTCGGCGGTGAGGTTTCTATGCCACTGTCTCGAGTTTCTTCATGAGAACATGGACGAAGAAATGCATTTCAAATATTTTCGGATGTCGGCAGGTAGATTTGACGATTTTGTTCATTGTCTCCAACCATTTATTTCACATCAGTGTACAGACCTGGCGAAGAAAAGCAACCGGAAATGCGCATGAGGAAATGCGATGCTACCAAGCAGACCAATCGTAGTTGTTGCAGTCAGTGTCACCGCGACGCGCGAGTCACATTTTTGGGGAGGTGCACGGCATCCTACGGCGAGGCGTACGCGTTACCTACGGCGTACATTTGACGCAGAAGTATAAATTAGGCTTTACACCCCTCTCACCAAAATAGCTACATCATCAAAGCTGGGCAAGCAGACGTGGATAGTGGGAACTCTTGGGACCTACCACAGTGTTTCTGACAGGAAAAAAAACCGCTTGACTCTGGCTATGAACAGCATGGGCACTTCTTAGCCATAGGGAGAGACTGTGGACAGAAACAGAAGCATATGTTCTGAGCCAGGCCGCTGTTCTTTTGCAGTCTGTTTCCTTAGCAGGTGCTAATGTGTTGACCAGGGACAGGAAAGTTGAATGCGCTTCTCTGTGACAGCTGCCAGCTCTTGTACTGCTGTTAAATCAACCGGTTATATTAATAAATGATGTTGGAATTTTTTAAAAATGGGGATTTTATATTTGCTGTTTTCATTCTAAATGTAAAGGAAATACCTCACTCCTGTGCATATGAAAGCTGAAGAAAGAAAAAGTCTGATTAAAGGGCAGTGTACTCCTGCTGGGGCAGAGCAGAGAGTTGTTATGGTAACAGCTAAAAACAGTCTAAATTGTTCCAACCAGTAATGTCACATGGGAGCAGCGCGTAATTACCTACTGGGATGTTTTCAATAACCAGCTTGCTGTAGAATTTGAACAGCATGATGTCAAACTGTCCATCTCTTTCCCTGTGAGGTTCTCATCATTTAGGAAAATGGGGCAAGACTGTCGAAACTTTTGGGCAGGATTCTGATGTGTGGGGGAGGAGTTTTGATTGTGACCTGCTCACCTGAACTCTATACAAGTTAATGAAACTGAAAATCAAGAGTTCTAGATAAGGGACCTCTGATGTGCATTATTCATTTTATACTTTGGCCTAAAATAAGTAGCAACACCTACAAGCTGAGAGCACCTTGTGGTTTATATCATATCATAAGTTCTGCCTATGGATCAGAAATTCCTGCCAGAGTAATCTCATAAAACAACATTTATTTTTCATACTTCACTCTCTTTAACAAAGAAGACTATTGGCTGACCTGCAGGGTGAAATCAGTAAGCAGCAATTGATTACTGGTGTAGTTACATTAACTTAAATCTCATATTTTATACAATCCGTGTTCAAGTTGCATTTGTGCTAAATTCTAAATTGTCTGAATCAAACCTGAAAGCATCTTGAGCACAGATTGGATAAAAGTGCACCGCGACCAAAGTTTGGTTGCCATTTCTACACCTTCCTTCATTTGCCATGCAAAACTGGAGTTCATTCCCAGTCCAAGAGGATCCTGTTCTTGTTTTTCCATATTCCCAATTCTACACCGTGGACACTCAGAATCCTTGCTTGTAACTTGAGTAACTTCGATCAGGAACATTTATGATCCTGTTATGGATTGGAGCCTTCTGACTCAGAAAGGGACCAACTGTGGGAACAGGGGAAAAACCATGAATTGCATTGTGACTGACAAAACATTTCTGTGAGTTTTTGTTTAGTTTTAAAGCTCAAACCTACCACTTAGCAATGTATAAGGTGAGGAAGACAAATTCAACTTTTGTAGATAGCAGTGAGCTAGATATTTTGTACAACAATGGACGCAGTGCTGATCCCTGCAGCAAAGCGCAAGTCACAGGAATCCAGTTAGAGAAAAAACATCTACTACTACACTCTGACTTCTCCCACAAAGCCAATGTCTAATCCAATTTACTACCTTATCTTGAATGCCACACAACTGAACTTTCTAGGCCAACCTCTCATGTGGGACCTTGTCAACTGCCTTGCTATAGTTGATAAAGACAATATCCATTGCCTTGCCTTCATCAACTTTCCTGGTAACTTCTTTGAAAAACTTTATAAGATTGGTAGACACGACCCACCATGCACAAAA
This sequence comes from Mobula birostris, assembly GCF_030028105.1. Lineage (NCBI taxonomy): Eukaryota > Metazoa > Chordata > Chondrichthyes > Myliobatiformes > Myliobatidae > Mobula > Mobula birostris. The sequence continues at coordinate 159,388,245 of NC_092373.1, forward strand.
CCATGTCGACTATCCTTAATTAGTCCCCATCTATCCAAATACTTATATATCCATTCAAGTGCAAACTGTCCCATTTATACAGGACCCATGTTCCCTCGAAGAGAGCCCAATAATTCACAAATCTGAAGCCCTCCCTCCTACACCAACTTCCTAGCCACATGTTAAACTGTATGATCTTCTTAATTCCAGCCTCATTAGCACGTGGCATGGATAGCAATCCTGAGATCATAACCCTGGAGGTCCTTCCCTTTAACTTAGGACCTAACTTCCTGAACGCACTTTGTAGGACCTCTTCCCTCTTCCTACCCACGTCATTGGTACCAACATGGACCACGACATTACCGGCAGGTTTACCCTCACACTTAAGAATGCTGTGGACTTGATCCGAGATGACCTTGACTTAGGAGGCAACATAACATTCTGGAATTTCATTCTCATCCCCAGAAACCCCTGTGTGTACCCCTAATGAATGAACCCCCGGTCACCACAGCTTGCCTCCTCTCCTTATTTCCAATCTGAGCCACTCAGTGCCAGAGACCTGAACACAGTGGCTTTCCTCTGCTAGGTCATATCTATATCCTGACAGTATACCTGTTGTTGAGGGGTATGAGCACAGGGGTACTCTGCATTGGCTACTCATCCCCTTTCCCTCTCCTGTGGTCTGTGTCATTTGAAGAACTTTATCAGGAGACATAAGTATGGAATTTAGGTGAAATGAATTAGATTTCATAAACTGAGAGGAATTTGTTGAGGGGGTAACTTTTTCTGTTGTCCACATAGGATTAGTGTAAAATGGAATTTATGTTGGTGTGAATGGGTGCTTGATAGTCAACAGAGATTTGATGGGCTGAACAACCTGTTTAATATTGTCTGACATTATCACTCTCTGATACATCTTTAATGATCCCTCCAAAACTACAGGGTAGAAATCCCTTTCTTTAACCTATTTACTGTAACTACCATCATCGATAAAGCAGAACTCATCATTCCTACCACCTGCTTCACATTTTAACTAGATCGAAGGAAGATTGGCTTTGTTATTGATCAAGCAGAATAGAATGTTTCCATTGAAAATGCACTTCATGAAGACACCATGCTATACGGTAAAAATGAGTAGCGTAATGAGAGGGTGATTGGTTACTTTAATTAGATGAGCTGATGAATGGCAAATACATTTTAACTGTGAGTGAATCACGGTAATTAAATAAACATGAAGCATGAATATACAGTAAATTAGGAAGCAGATTAGTTGAAAAAATATTTTGCTAAATATCATTGAATATATTCAGTTAATCTGAGGGCATGGTTAACTAAATTGATTAGGAGCCATATAAAGCTTAATGATATGTCACTTCAAATCAAAGTAATACTTTATATTCATTAGTATAAAAACATAGAAACAGAAACAGGAGTTGTCTATACTTACCATCAGTCAGCTCATGGATGATTTCTTACCTGACTGCTACTTCGCTGTCTTTGATTCTTATGACATCCACAAATCATTAGTAAAGAGGATTTTGGAATGAATGCACATATACAGCCTTCAGAGAATAGTGAGGGTTTAGAGAAGAGCAACTATTTTCGCATTATTAAAAAGATGCTATGACAAAAACAGATTTCCTGAATGTTTTCTTATACTTAATTCTCACTGTGAAGCTACAACCACTCTTAAACACTAATCAGAGAGTGGCTGCTACTCTTAATTCTATTGAAATAAGAAACAATGAGCATATTTCTAAAGTGTTAAAAATGGATAAGGGAATGATTAAAGAGACTTAAAAAGTTGATTCACTATTGATTCTCTTGTCAATGTGTGTGTATGAATGTACAGATATCACTCTTTATAACACGGTGTAATTATCGATATGGTCCTTGATGGCAGCTGAGTAGGTTGTTCATCCTCATCCACTGGCAATGCCCTTACCCAAGCAGTAGATTATTTCATTCTCTAACAATGGCTACTACAATATTTGATTCAGTTCATTCTGGAATCCCCTGCTCCACCTTCACATTGGCTCCACTAGACAGGGCAGCATTCTGCATGCCTTCCTCAATTGTCCACGGAGATTCCTAAATACTAAATCACCTGTCAGGCATCCTGAAATCTGTTCAAGAGACTGCCTCTACTTCTAGGGCCTGTGCAAATATAGTACTAAGTTCAAAGTAAGTTTGTTATCGAAGTGTGTAAACGTCATCATTGAATTATACTTTCCTTATGGATATTTACAGGAAAATAAAGAAATACGATAGAATATGTGAAAAACTATAAATAGACAAACAATCACCATGCAAAAGTTGAGAAATCATGCAAGGAACAAAAAAGTAAATAAGTAATACTGAGATGAGTTGTAGGGTCCTTGAAACTGAGTCTATAGGTTGTGGAGTTAGTTCAGTGTTGAGGTGAGTGAAGTTATCCACTGTCAGACCTGATGGTTTGTGCCTATGTCAAAGACTCAGGTTATACAATAAATGATAACAGAACAAGAAGGTTGCCATGGCCTTTATCCCAGTTATTATCATTGATTTATTTTTACTGTTGTGTGTACCGAGATACAGTGGAAAACTTTTATTTGCATGCCACCCAGACAGATCATGCCAGACATGTACATTTAAGTAGTGATAGCAATCAGAATGCAAAATATACTGTGGTATCTACAGAGCAAGTGCAGTGCAGGTAAACAATAAATTATAAGGCCATGATAAGTTATACTGAAAGATCAACAATTCATCTTTAGCATTTGAGAGGTTCATTTGAAAGTTTGAAAACAAGAAGGTAGAAACTTTTCTTGAGTCTACTGGTACATGCTTTCAAAGTTTGTGTCTTCTGCTCTATGGGAGAGGGGAGAAAAGAGAATATAATGTATGTGCAAGTTGTGTATGAGTATAACTAATAGACTGCTTGCCCCTCAAATGGGAAAAGACAATGCATTTTCGAAGCGATGGGTAGAAAGCTCTGAAAGATTTGTCCAAAGAGGTGGATCTTCATCACTGAGGGTTCTAGTGAAGTTAAAGCAAAAGAAGAACATACTATTATTGCAGAGGTAACGATCATTTGAGGATATGACCAGGTGTAGAAGACTGGAGAATCAGGAAGAAAATCAGTTGCAATCAAATGAAGACTGAATCTGAATCACAAGGAAGCAGGAATCCAGGACATTGAAAATTTGGCAGTAACTTGTCAGTACTGGTTGCTGGTGATCACAGTACACTAATAAAATCTGCCAAAGACTTCATTATGTAAAAATCACAATGCCGGAACAGCCTTCTTGACCTAAGTACTGTAGGTAATTTTGTTATTTATTCAGAAATATTACCTTATTTTTGCCTTGCTTGTCCTTTTCCCACATCACCTCTTGATCAAATACCAAACATACAGTATTCTTGAATGATAACCTAGCTATTATCTCTGGTTACCTAGATAAATCATACCTTGTTAACAGCTATTAAACTGGTAGCACTTCGCAGACTCTAGAGCTCTCAGTGAAAAATTGGTTTCTCTTATACTCTGCCCTATATCTGTTATGATTCAGCTTTTTTTGGATTTGAGGTTCAATTAAGGGCTAAATGTAATGATTAGTTTTTGACAAACTTGGAAGTCATTGTAAAGCTCTCAATCAATGAAACTGACCAAGGTCTTTTAAATTCTCTCTCATCTAGTCACATTTTAAACACTTTGATTGCAAAGAAAACACTTATTCATGTTGTAATTTCCTTATCCAATAAGATGCACCATAGAAAGTGTCTACTGTGGATGCAACACAGCTTGGTATGGCGAATGCTCTACCCAAAACTGAAAGCAACTGCAGAGAGTTGAAAACACAGACCAGTCCATCATATAAACCACAGGTTCTGTCTATTCTTCCTACGCCTCAGGAAAGCGGCCGATATAAACCAGGGTCCTTCCCATCTAGCCGTTTTCTCTTCTTCTCCCTCCCAAGCAACAAAAGCCTGAGAACATGTGCCTGTAGAGTCAAGAGCAGCTTCTATCTTACCAGCCCTTAAATGGAGATCTCATATGCTAAAAGTGAACTCTTTATCTCTTTATCTACCTTGCCCTGGGCCTTGCACTTTATTTGTCTGTCTGCACTGCACTTTCTCTGCAACTGTAACACTGTATCATGCACTCCAATTTTGTCTTCTTTTGTACTCCCTTGAAATAGTTATATATCTGGATGGATTGCAAACAAAGGCTTTCCACCGTATCTTAGTGCACATGGTAATAATAAGCCAATTACCAGTCTGTTGTTACCACTCTGTTGCCTTATTCTCCTCCCTCTGGTGTGGAGCCTAACATTGATGTTGGTGCTCCAGCTTGTTGAAGTTATAGGTTCATTATTTACTTGTGCAAGAAGAATCACAGTCATGAAGAGCTGAGTGGGTGCAATGAGGGGTAACACAGTAAGGCCATCTCCCCCTCACCGATCCAAATTCTCTGCTGATGATTTCAGGCAACTTCACCCTGGTGAAAGAATCCAACACATACAGAATACAACCAGAACAGTTTTATTTAATGAAGTCAGATGGGACATGGGTAATTCTGTGACCTTAGACAGAATGCCATCCTAAATAACAACAAATACTTTCTGTCAAAGATCACTCAATTGCTACAAACACAGCTCCTGTCCTGCTATTATTCAACTATTTAACGGACCCCTTGTATAATAAGGTGGATCTCCTTGTGGCTTTTCATCTTATTGTCTGCCTGCACTGCACCTTCTCTGTAACTATACCAGTTTATTCTACATTCTGTTATTGTTTTTTCCTTGTACTGATGGATCACAAACACAGTTTTTCACCATATGTCGATACATGCAAGATGAATAAATCAATCTACTAATAAAACAAAAACTTCACCAAAGTATGATCCTGTCATTTTGTAATCTTCCGCTGACCTCCTGTGGCAGATCTTCTTTACCCAATTTTCCTGGATTTGTTTCAGCTCCTTGTCCGGTTAAAGAAAGCAAAGTACTTGTGTTTATACTGTACCTTTCATAGTGTTGTGTCATTCCCCAGTGTTCTGCAATAAATGAAGTACTTTTGAAGTGTAGTGAAGGAAATACAGCAGTCTGTTTGTGCTGTGTGTGACAATCTCTGCTGGCAGACTGTGTCTGATAATGAGAAGGTCTGCACTGTACAACAAATGCTAAAATCAGTGCCGATCTTCTCTGACCTGTTTCAGCTCAGATGCAGTGAGAACTGGAGTCTAGTATGTCCACTGCATGCTGTGTACAAATAAATACATTGCAGATGAGTTGCTGGGACCATCACTCTGTCGATGCCAACCTTCCCCAACTCACACAACAGAGCAGAAAAGGCTCCAACTCCAACATCAACAGTGGGAATGAAAAGAACGTCCTCTGTGTGAAATCTCTGAGAGGGGAAACTGAGATATTTAAACATGCTGTTTTCTTTTCATATACATGGGTGTTCTCTAGTTTATGAACATAACTAAAGTATTACTCATATTATTTGAACGACTTTGAAGTGTAGTTTTGACCATTTTGATTCCAATTAAAGACATGTGGGGACCATGAATGAAAACACGGCCATGTTTTGAAGTAAGTGCTTGGTGAGCAATAAATGTTACCCTTTAATGCCCAGGCATAAATAGGTTTTCATTTTAACAGCAGTGGCATTCTACAATTTATAAGCAGGAAGTTTCATGTATGAGAACAATAGCCAAAATCTTTCATGTTTTGCATCATGTTTAGCCTTACTCGTGAGACGTCAATCACACCAGCAGAACAGGCACCTCCTACACTGGCTTTTTTGTTCCTTGGACTGTGACACTTGCAGGACCATTTCAGAAAGCAGCCAAGAGACAACCACATGGATGAGTCTGGAGTCAATTATAAGCTGGACCAGTTAAGGACAGCAGCTTTCTTTCCCTGAAAGATATTGGAGAAGCTGGTTTACTGTGATCAGCTTCTTACTCATTTTTAATAATATGAGCTCTTCTTTCCAAATTTAAATTTCCTAGTTGCCTTGATTTGCAGTAATTAAAACTTACATCTCCAGATCAAAACTGCAAGCCAGTCTGGCATCTAAAACACTACAATACCGTACCTGTGGAGGATAGAAGATGAGAAAGTTCATAAGACATGTTAAGTGGTCCTTGAGTAACAGTTGTGGTTAGCAGTCACTTCAAAGAAAACACAGTTGAATAGAAATTCATCCTTTCTTGTACATGCAAGAAACCCAAGATCATACTGCATGCATTACTTCAGTAATTAATCCACTGAACTCAATTGAATCCAAGTTTGCAGCAACTTTGTAGCACCTGAGCCCATTTCAGATTTTTTTCTGAAGTGTTCATTATCTATGACCACTTAGTAGATCTGTTGTGCATATATTCCTTACATTATCCAAGTAATCCCCACATTACAGAGGGCACCACCAGATATGACAACCAAATTGAATCATAAGGTCTTCAAGGTTTTGAATGAGGATTATGGGAAAAAATAGAAATAATCATAGTGGGCTGAGAGATATAGCACAGAAAAGACCTTTCAGCTCGCCGAATCCATGGTGTCTTACTTTTGTAGTAACCATACATGTTATTTTCTCCACATTGACAATTCTGACCAGATTTAACCATATCTATATACTGTGGACAATTGACAGAGAGCAATAAGCCAACCATCCTGTAAGTTTTAGGATGTGGAGGAAACCCACGCAGCCACAGGAAGATGGTGCAAATGTCACCCAAACACAGCACTGAAGATCTGGATCCATCCTGTGTCACTACAGGTACGAGGCACCAGTTCCACTGGTTGTGCCAGTATCCCACCCAAGCCCTTACAATTACCTGTATAATTTTCTAGAGGTAAGCAATTATGACCATTATTCACATTTCTTGGAAATATGCATGATTCCTGCAGTACAACAGGCTCTGTTTATCAAAAAAAAACAAGGTGCATTGGTCCATTGCAGGATCTAGATTGAGCATATGATGAAAAAAAATTACTATGTAAAGTTAAATGAGATGAGAGCAGCTTGAAAATATGAGATAGAATCTTTATTGCATCACTGAAGCATTCTGCCAATTAGCTATGAATACTAAATTCTCAAACCGAGCATTCTCCTTTATTCCACACAGTAAGGCACTGATTTTCCATAAAACAGACCAAAATGAGACACTCTAATAAAATAAAGAGAATGAAGTGGCCCTTTAATTTTGAAAACACCAATGAATTCTCCACTATCCTGGCCAGGGTAGATCATTTACTGAGTAGTACTACAAAGCCACCAGGAATACTGAGTCATTTTCAGTTGAATGAGTTCTTTGTCTAAGTACTAATAATTGTTTCAAAGCTATGAAGATTTCAAATTTTTTTTAAAATTGTACCATTTTCTTTCTAAATGGGTAAATAATATGGTCCTGGGATTGGAGGTCCATGCGGGTAGGAGGCACGAGGGTCAGTGATCCACTAGGTATGAAAGTTTGCGAGTCTGGAGTTTGAGGTCCCATCAACAGCCAATCCAGAGTTTAGGGCCTGGAGTTTGGGGTCCCATCATTGGTAAGTTCTGGGTTCGATACCAAAGACTGAAGCCCGAAGGTCAGTTGGAAATACGGAAGTCGAGGTTCGATAGCCAAAGCCCTGGGTCTGCAAGTCTGTGATTACACTGGTGAAGTTAGAGGCCCAAAGTCTGCAAGTATGCAAGTCCACCAGAGGCCGGGGGCACAGAGATGTCCTTTTCTGTGTTTGATGGACTGTCTGTGTGTCTGACTGGGTGGGGGTGTGAGGACAGGGGCTTGTTTTGCTGTTGTGTTGTTCTGTTGCTACTGTTGTTGCTTGTGTTGTTCTGCTGAAACTTGTGAGTATGTTATGTTGGTGCTGGAATATGTGGTGGCACTTGTGGGCTGCCCCCAGCACGTCCCTAGGTTGTGTTGGTTCTTAACGCAAACTGTGCATCTCAATGTACATGTGATAAATAAATAAATAAATCTGAGTCTGACTCTAAAGGTTAAACAGCCTTCAGATTTTCTTCTGCCTATTTTTCTGTCTCATTCTCAGGGACCTTTGTAATCATCTCTCTGTAATCATCGTCATGAAGCTTCAAGAAAAAGGCTACTTAATAGGTAATAAAAACTGCATTTTATTACTTCAACATTCATTCATTTATGCTTCTGGGTACCATTCCCTTCGTAAATAAGATCCCTATAACTACAGTAGGAAGGTTTTACTTTACTGTAAAATATTTGAAATGAATATGTGATCTACCAGTTACAGAGGGTTACAGTACAAGCAACAATGAGGAAACCCATATATAGAAAAGCTCATGGTCTTCAACACGATTAAAATTATCCTGACCGCACCACGTCACCGAAATCCAACTGAAAAACTGTACAGCTATCTGACCTCAAAGGGTTCTCTGTTGCTGAGGTGAGATGACATATGTGCATCTCTCTAAAAGTAAATTAGTCATTAGAGAAAGTAAGAAAGCAGTACATTGACAATTCACAAACTAGACAATGAAGACTCTGGGGTGGGGGGAATATGAAGCAGAATTAAACCTCAGCAATGAGGTCATTGCTTTCTCTGCATTACTCACTGTTCTCTCCACTTAATTATTATGGTCTGTTCTCAGCTATTTCCTATCCCTCTTCTCAGATTCATCGATTGATTGAGAATTGCGACTGGGGCAATGTACACTGCAGGGCAGTGTAATGGAACTCCACAATTACATTACTACTGATATTTTTAACTGCAGAAAATGACGGCACAACAACTTAGCTAAGTGACCAAAGGCCTATGAAATGATTTTAAACATTTTGACAGTTTTTAAGATGCATAGTGTCATGAGATGTTTCAAATTTTAAGAAGTACTATATAAATGAAGTTTTTGTTGTACCACAATGGTATCAGCCCGGCCTTCACTTTAAGAATGATGAAGGTCTTCTCTCCAACAAATGCTTCTTTAAAGGTCACCTAATATGATCACGAAAAAAAGGTATATAAAAAAAAATAAATCCTGCAGATGCTGAAAATCTGAATCTGACAACACGGAAAATTCTGGAAATATTCTGCAAGTCATACATATCTATGGAATGAGATACAGAGTTAATCATTCGGATCTCGACCCTTTTTCAAGAAACATTGCCTCGGAGTAGTTTGAAGTGAGGTGAGTGACAGATGCAGGCCTGTTGGTCAGTCAGCTACTTTGCTCAACTTCAGCAGTAGAGTTCAACTGGCCTGGGGTTCCCTAATGTTAGTGAACCAGGTGCAGAGAGCAACATTTCTCCATTCACTTCAATGGGGATTCCCAATTTGGAGACAAGGAAACAAAACTAAACTCATTTGTTATGTTTTACTTAATTAATTTTAATATTCATGATTATTTATATTATTTAATACTTTCCATTGTTTTACTTTTCAAATTATTTTACGCTAGCTTTAGTAGTATTTAAATAGCTCTGCTTAGCAGAGTTGCATGACAAACCCTCACAATCATTGAGAAGAGTTGCAGCTCTTTCCCAATCTTTTCCTGCTGCCAAAGATTGTCAAGGTGATCCAAGTCTGGATCCACATCAATATGATTGCAGAGGTTCTGATGCCTCTGAGCCCTCACTACATCTTACTCCAGGACTGGGATGTCTGGAATGATAAGATTAATACAATTACATCAGGTTAGTTCAGATTTGGAAGTGCATGGGAAGCAAGCATGGAGAGTTTTAGTTTAAAATTGCACTGTCACCAGAAGCTGCTGTTGACCAGGTTCTTCTAATCTGCATTGGTCTCCAGAAGAAGGTCCTAGAAAATAAATTCGAGAGCATTCTCCTTTCACATTTGCTTGTTAATGAAGTACTGCCAATGGAATTGAGCAGCTCCTGAACTCAACAAACACCTAAACACAGCCTGGCCATTTACAACTGTCGATGAGTTTGATCTGGTATGGGCACAAAGTTCAGCACACTCTGAACTCTAGAACAAGTAAATCAGTAAACTCGGTCTATTTAAGAAACGGCAGAAATAGAAACCGCAACAACTTCTCTTAATAAAGTCAGGGTAATTCCCCCAGAAAGATACTGTAAGTAGAGGATAGTTGCAAACAAATCATATATATGCAGTATCAAACTCCATCATTTACACCAGTAGTATTTACCAAGCTTGATTGACCGGGAAATTACATAATCAACTTTACTCTGGCTGGCTACTTTTGTTTATCTTATGTTCTTCTTTTTATGGCATGAAAAGTCTCACATTATAATGTTCCATCCGTGAATGTCTGACTGATATGTCAAATGGAGAGTCCTCTATTAAAGCATCTTATCTTATCTCATCTCATCATGAGGTTGGGGGCAATGGCCGCAGTTACATGTGGATTTTGTCTTGGGGTGTCCGCCGCCTTCAAGGGAGGGTGAGGCCACTACCGTATGTCAGTGTTGATCCGTATTGGATGTGAGTCTCAGTTCCTATCATTAGGGAAGTTATTGCTATTATTTTGATAGCTGAGAGAGATTTTAGATGTTTTGTGGTGCTTTTGCTCAGAACTTGTGAATGGGGAGACTGGTGCAACCTAAGCCTTTCTAACTTGCTGAGGATGTCAGAATTATAGTGAGGTGCAGTTGGGTCAGCACTGGTAGTCACTCATTTAAAGTGGACTCCCAGCTCAGTATTTACCTGCATGTTTATAGTCTTTGTATAAGATCTGCAGGATCTGGAGCCAAAGCTGTATTCTATAGCAGGACAAACAATGAACTTTGTGATGTGGGATATCCTGGATGTGCTCCCCTGTGATTTTTTGGTAGGTTTCTAGACCAGATAGACGTGGTCTTCACTTTTTATTTCAAAAAGTTGTATTCCATTCTAGGACAGCAACCAGGTAATTTGAGTGAGACAGAGTCCTGAAGAAGGGCCTTGGCCTGAAAGATTGACTGTTTATTCATTTCCATAGATGCTGCCTGACCTGCTGAGTTCCTCCAGCATCTCGTGTGTGTTGCTTTGGATTTCTAGCATCTGTAGACTACCTTCTGTTTATGAAATGTACGTCTTGCACAGAAAGAAACGTTAATGTCTTTCCTAACATCCTTGCTGTTTGAGATGCATGTTGCCATGACTGCCTTATCTGGATTGGGGTGGAGATGCCAGGCATAGGAGTCATTCCCAGCAGTGGTAAGTCTCCTGTGAGCATCATATTTGCTTCCTTTAGTATTAAATCTTCTATCAGCAGTTAAATGCCTTTGATATGGATGTATATCCGGGATTTGGTACAAAATATATCCATAACATTGGTGTTGAAAAGTGCAGGTATAATGCCCATTGTGCCAAATCATTGTTGATTGTTTGTATTCAGCTTTTTTCTTTTTGCCAAGATAGAAGCACAACTTGCACTTTTTCCACATATTACTAAACATTTTCTGGTTTTGGATCATTCTTGAAAGTTTTATTACTAGACTTTCACGTGAACTGTGCCATAAGTCATCTTTTCAAAAGCTTTACTGAATTCTACCTGTAGCAAGTTCAGCATGAGGTCATCCACTAAGTCCCAGGAATCAGCAGTAGATAGGAAAACCCATGAAAAATTAGCTCACTGCTGTCACAGAATACTGGCTGCAGTCAACGTATGGCCTGAGCACGATCTCCAAGTCAAGGGTTAAGAGCTCAATCAAAGTGAATTAGCACCAATCATCTCAGCTCAGCATTACAAATGTACCCTTTGTACATCAGCAAGATTTGAAATAAGTTGACACAATTCAATTTTGACGTTGGTGGTAGTTAATTATTTAACTGCTTCAGTTATTCAGATTCTACACTTTTGCCCTTAATGATGTCAGGGTATTTCTGGTTAGCAGATTATGTTGTTGAATCAATTTCCCAGTACCTACTTCTACCCCTTTGGTACATCTCTGCTATTTTTTTCTGGATATGTGCACGATTGTTTATCTCAGGTTAATCTGTCAGTTTAATTGTTCTGTTTCCAAATATCAACAACTGATTGTGCAGAAAAATTCTCCTTTTTTGACAAAACTGAGATAAAGGCAACTGCAAATCATATATTGACTGGTCAACATCTCTTCGCATTTCCAATAGACAAAACATTTTATTATTGGCAGTCCTTTTACATTATACAAAAGGAAAAGGTAAATGAGTGTATTCATGACATTAGGGCTTTACAAAGTGTTTTGCAGTCTATGAATAAACTTTTAAGAGCAATCAGGTGGGCTCTTGGTAGAAAATGTACAGACAGAACAATGCTGCAAACAGCAATGTAAAAAAGTCCAGCTTGTCTTAGTGATCTTTGCTGAGGGATAAACATTGGTCAGTACGCTTGTGGGAGTAGCTTGTTGTCCTTCCAGGGAGTCCCATCAGCTAAGAGAGAAGATGAACCTTCTTCCCTGATTTAACATCACATCTGGTCCACACAGGATGCAACACACTGTAAATCCACTTAAAGTCAGACCAGCTTTTAATTTGCATTCGTTTGAATGAATAAAATCAATGTCTTAAAAGTGAGTGTGAGTAGTTCATTAGCTTTCCAGCCAACTGCCTTAGAAAGCTTAGACTCCACCAGGCTGGAAGTTGCAGTGTGCTAGGGGTTAATGTGCACTGACGGATGGACTTGGCAAACAGAGATAGTGAGCCATTAAATAGCTGTGACAGCAGAATTGGGGAAGGCTTTATTTGGTTGAAACATCCTTTCAGCTGGTCCCAGTTTGATTCCATTAATAGTAAAAGGCTGAATTGAATATTCGTTATCAGACTGACAATAACTTTACTAATGTTTGTTCAGTAGCATGTACAAACAGTCAGATGATTATTACAGCTGTTACAGCAAATCAAGCTGATGGAAGGGACCTCCACTGAACCGTGTTGTCTATTTTGCATTATTCTCCCCTATTTCAACTACTGCTTAAATTTTTTTTGCAGAATATTGAAACAACAGACGTAACATCACAACACATTATTGAGGTGGTTGCGAGCATAGATATATGCAAAGCTATAAATCTGCCTGCTCTTGAAGGCGCACCTGCACACACCCTTAACATAACACAGGAACAGGGTCTTCAGCCTACAAAGTTGTTTCAAAGTAACTGAGCAAATGATGCCCAATTGTTCCCATCCCTCATCCCTTCTGCATTCACATAGTCCATGTCATAAAACCATAAGACCATAAAACATAGGAGCAGAATTAGGCCATGGCTGATTCAACTCCATTCCCCTGCCTTCTCCCCATAACCTTCGACACCCTTACTAATCAAGAAACTATCAACCCCACCCCTTTCAATGACCTGACCTGCATAATGAATTCCAGAGATTCGCTACCCCCACCCCAGCTAAAAAAATTCCTCCTTATCTCAGTTCTAATGGGAAGTCCTTCTGTTCTGAGGCTGTACTCTCTGGTCCTCTCCACGTCCACCTTATTTGAAGTTTTTCAATATTCAATAGGTTTCAATGAGATAAATTCGCATGTTTCTAAACTGTAGCAAATAAAGGCATAGAGTCATTAAACGGTCCTGATATGTTAACCCTTTCATTCCCAAGATCATTCTCATGAACCATCTCTGGAGTCTTTCCAGTTTCAGCTCATCGTCTCTTAGATAAGGGGCACAAAACTTCTCGTAATACTCCAAGTGCAGTCTGACCAATATAAAGCTTCAGCATTACATCCTTGTATTTAAGAATCAGAACTAGTATTAGGTTTTTTATTACTGACATATGTCATGAAATATGTTGTTTTGCAACAACAGTACAGTGCAAGAAATATTTCTTGAAGAAGCACTGCTTTTTTTTAAATATAATTTTTATTGAGTTTTCAAAAAGAATACATGAAAAGATAATATCTACCCTCCCCCCTCCCCTTAACCCTCCCCCCCCCATATAAAGTCCTACCTAAAAAGAAAAGGAGAAAAAAAGAAGAGCCGCCTGGGTATTGGAAGGTTTCTACATGCTCCATGGGATTCAAAATAAAATTGGTATAATTATTCGTTACTTTCCCCAAGGGACCAAGATCTTTATCGGAGCACTTAAATATGCCATCCTATCTTTTGTAAATAAGGGCACCAAATATTCAAAAATGTTACATATTTATCTCTTAAATTATAAGTAATTTTTTCGAGTGGAATAGAACTAGCCATTTCATTGTTCCAACGATCCATACTTAAATACGAATCAGATTTCCAAGTAACTGCTATAGTCTTCTTAGCTACTGCCAATGCAATTTTTATAAATTCTTTCTGATATTTATTCAATTTAAGTTTTGGCTTTATCCCTTCAATATTACCTAATAGAAATAATACAGGGTTATGTGGAAGTTGAGTTCCAGTAATTTGTTCCAGTAAGACTCTTAAATTTATCCAAAAGGGTTGAATTTTAAAACAAGACCAAGTAGAATGTAAGAAAGTACCAATTTCTTGATTACACCGAAAGCCGAAAGCATTTATCGGATAGATTTGAATTTAATCTATTTATTTTTTGTGGTGTAATATATAATTGGTGTAAAAAATTATATTGTACTAATCTAAGTCGAACGTTTATTGTATTTGTCATACTGTCAAGACAGAGTCTTGACCAATTTGTTTCATCAATATTAATATTCAGATCTGTTTCCCATTTTTGTTTTGACTTATGGATTCCTTGTTTAATTGTCTGTTTTTCAATCAAATTATACATACAAGAAATAAATTTTTTACTTTTCCCTTTTTGAATTAAAGTTTCAATTTCATTAGATTTTGGCAAAAACATTGTTTGACCCAGCTTACCTTTTAAGTAAGCCCTTAACTGAAGGTAACAAAAGAAAGTGTTATTTGATATTTTATATTTATCCTTTAGTTGTTCAAATGACATCAATATACCTCATTCATAACAATCTCCTATAAATTTAATCCCTTTTTGGTACCAATTATATAAAAGTTGATTGTCCATTGTAAAAGGAATAAGTCTGTTTTGGAACAAAGGTCTCCTTGCTAATAAAGATTTCTGTATTTCATTATCAACATTTATCTTATTCCATAGATCAATCAAATGTATTAATATAGGAGATTCTTTCTTTTCCCGTATCCATTTAGGTTCCCATTTATATATAAAATCTTCAGGTCTATTTTCACCTATCTTGTCTAATTCTATTTTAACCCATGCTGGCTTTCGATCATCGAAGAAGGATGCAATAAATCTAAGTTGATTTGCTTTATAATAATTCTTAAGGTTTGGAAGCTGTAACCCTCCTAATTCAAATTTACATGTCAATTTTTCCAATGATATTCTTGACATTTTACCTTTCCAAAGAAATTTTCTCACACACTTACTTAACTCTTGAAAAAATTTCTGTGGCAATTGTATTGGTAATGTTTGAAACAAATACTGTAATCTAGGAAATATGTTCATTTTTACAACATTGACTCTACCTACTAATGTTATTGGTAATATCATCCATTTGTCAAGATCTTCTTGAATTTTTTTCAATAGTGGTAAATAATTAAATTTATATAAATTCTTTACATCATTATCAAGTCTTATACCTAAATACTTTATACCATTTACCGGCCATCTAAATTGGGTTGCTAACCAACATTGACAATAGTCTCCTTTAGTAAGAGGTAAAATTTCACTTTTATCCCAATTTATTTTATAACCTGATACCTTCCCATATTCATCCAATCTAGAAGATAATTTATGTAACGAATGTTGTGGGTTTGTTAAGTAAATCAAAACATCATCGGCAAAAAGATTAATTTTATATTCCTCCTGATTAACTCTAAAACCCATAATATCTGGATCAATCCTGATTAGTTCTGCTAATGGCTCTATCACCAGTACAAATAAAGCAGGTGATAATGGACAACCTTGTCTAGTTGACCTTTTTAACTGGAATGGTGTTGAAATTTGAGAGTTTTTCACTACTTTAGCCTTAGGGTTAGAATTTAAAATTTTAATCCAATTTATAAAAGATGTTCCTAACCCATATTTTTCTAATACTTTAAATAAAAAATCCCATTCTATCAAATGCTCTTTCTGCATCCAAGGCTACTACTATACTCTTCTCGTCCCTTTTTTGTGCCAAATGAATTATACTGAGTAGCCGAGTTACATTATCTGCCAATTGTCTATTTTTAATAAATCCTGTTTGATCCATATGTATTAATTTTGATAACTATTTAGATAATCTATTCGATAAAATTTTTGCTATTATTTTATCATCAGTATTCAATAAAGAAATAGGCCTGTATGATGTTGGTTTCATAGGGTCTCTGTCTTTTTTTGGCAATACTATTACAATCGCTGTTGAAAAAGATTCTGGGAGTTTATGTGTTTTTTCTGCTTGACGTATTAACTCCATAAAGAGAGGAAATAATAAATCTTTAAACTTTTTATAAAATTCAGGTGGAAAACCATCTTCTCCTGGAGATTTATTACTTTGAAGTGATCCTAAAGCTTCTTCAACTTCTTTTAATGTAAAAGGCATATCTAATCCCTTCTGTTCTTCCGAGTTCAATTTTGGAAGAGTTACCTGTGATAAAAACCTTTCTATCTCATTAACATTATTTTGTGATTCTGATTGATATAATTCAGAATAGAAACTTTTAAAGGTTTCATTTATTTCAAGAGGTTTATAAGATATTTTATTTGCACTTGTTCTAATTGCATTTATTGTTTTGGAAGCTTGTTCTGTTTTCAGCTGCCAGGCAAGAACTTTATGTGCTCTCTCACCTAACTCATAATACCTTTGCTTAGTTCTTATAATTGCTTTTTCCATTCTATATGTCTGAAGCGTATTATATTGTAACTTCTTATTGACAAGTTGCAAGAAGCACTGCTTTTTGAAAATGTCCTTGATGGCAGGGAGAGTTCTGCCCATGATGGAACTGGCTGAATCTACAGCCCTCTGCAGTCTCTTGTGATCTTGTGCATTCAAGTCTCCATAGCAGGCTGTGATGCAACCAGTCAGAAAACTCCCCACTATGCTTCTGTTTTAAAAGTCTTTGATGGCGTACCAAATCTCCACAAGCTCCTATTGAAGTAGAACCATTGGCATGCCTTCTTCATGATTGCATCAATGTGTTGGGTAAGGATAGCTCCTCTTAGATGATGAGGCACAGGAACTTCAAGCTGCTCGTCCTTTTTCCCTGCTGAACCCTCGATGAGGACTGTAGTGTTATCTCCCACCCTCCCCATCCTGAAGTCAACTCCTTGGTCTTGTTGACATTGAGTGCAATTTTGGTGTAGTGACAATACTCAACCTGCCAATCTACTTCAGCCTCCTCATCACCCTTCGACCTCCCTTCTTTCATTCTTTTATTCTTTGCACATTCATGTGGCTCTTCCATGCCTCTATCATATCTGCCTCCAGCATCACCTCTGGCTGCACATGCTAGGCATCCAACTCTCACTGTGTAAGACACTTATCCCACACATCTCCTTTGCACTTTCCTCCTCTCACAAATCATACACTCCAGTATTCGACATTTAGATCCTGAGAAAAAGATACTAGCTGTATATCTATGCCTTTTCATAATTGTAAAAACTTATATCTGATCTCCACTCAGCCTCCACTCCTCCAAAAAAAACAAAGCTAATTTGTCCTCATAGCACATGCCCGCTTATCCAGGCAGCACCCTGGTAAACTTCTTCTGCAACCTCTCCAAAGTCTCGACATCATTCCTGTAATGGGGCCAGAGTGGAATGCAATACTGTAAATGCAGCCAAGTCAGAGTTTTATTCAGCTGCAGCTTCCTAACTCTTGAACTTAATGCTTTGATGTAAGAGGACAAGTATATATATACACACACACACTTATATTACGAGTCCCTATGCATCAACAGCTCCTTTCTTCCACTGATGCTACTCAACGCACCGAGATCCCCCGGTGATTTTTGGTTGTCCAGCACTTCAGTAGCTTGATATCGCTTCACATTATAAGCATTTTTTAAACAATGACATGAAGTAGAAGGAGTGGAGGAGGTGTTAGGAGGAATCATTGTCCCTGCTTGATTCCATTGTCACACAGCCCTAGAAAACTTCTATGGATGTACTGTTGAAAGTATCCTGACTGGTTGCATTATGGTCTGGTACACCAATTCAAATGTGCAAGCATGTGAAAAGCTTCAGATAGTAATGGACTCTGCATAATACATCACAGGCACATCCTTCCCCACCATCAGTAGTGTCTACATGAGGAGCTGCATCAAAAAGTCAACATCTACCGTCTAAGATCCCCACCTTCCAGGCCCTGCCAACTTTTCCCAGCTAACAGACTACAGGGAGTTAGGAAGGAAGCTGAGAAGCAGGACCTCAAAGGTAGTAATCTCAGGATTACTGCCTTTGCCACATGACAGTGAGTATAGGAATAGAGTGAGGTGGAGGATAAATGTGTCGCTGAGGGATTGGAGCAGGGGGAAGGGATTCAGATTTCTGGATCATTGTGATGTCTTTTGGGGCAGATGTGACATGTACAAAAAGGACAGGTTACACTTGAATCCCAGGGGGAACAATATCCTGGCGGGGAGGTTTGCTAAGGACATGGGGGAGAGTTTAAACTAAAATTGCTGGGGGATGGGAACCGAACTGAAGAGATGGATGAAGAGGTGGTTGGCTCACAAATCGAGAAAGTTTGTAGGCAGTGCGAGAGGGAGGATAGGCAGGTGATAGAGAAGGGACAAGCTCAGACCAATGGTTTGAGATGTGTCTATTTTAATGCAAGGAGTATTATGAACAAAGCAGATGAGCTTGAAGCGTGGATCAGTACTTGGAGCCATGATGTTGTGGCCATTACAGAGACTTGGATGGCTCAGGGGCAGGAATGGTTACTTCAAGTGCCAGGCTTTAGATGTTTCAGATAGGACAGGGAGGGAGGCAAAAGAGGTGGCGGCGTGGCACTGTTGATCAGATATACTGTCACGGCTGCAGAAAAGGAGGAAGTCTATGGAGTTGTCTATGCAGTCTCTGTGGGTGGAGGTTAGGAACAGGATGGTGTCAATAACTCTTCTGGGTGTTTTTATAGACCACCCAATAGTAACAATGACATCGAGGAGCAGATAGGGAGACAGATTCTGGAAAGGTGTAATAATAACAGGGTTGTCATGGTGGGAGATTTTTATTTCCTGAATATTGACTGGCATCTCCCTAGAGCAAAGGGTTTAGATAGGGTGGAGTTTGTTAGGTGTGTTCAGGAAGGTTTCTTGACACAATATAAGCCTACAAGAGGAGAGGCTATACTTGATCTGGTATTGGGAAATGAACCTGGTCAGGTGTCAGATCTCTCAGTGGGAGAGCATTTTGGAGATAGTGATCACAATTTTATCTCCTTTACCATCGCATTGGAGAGGGAAAGGAACAGACAAGTTAGGGAAGTGTTTAATTGGGGGAGGTGGAAATATGAGGCTATCAGGCAGGAACTTGGAAGCATAAATTGGAAATAGATGTTCTCAGGGAAATGTATGGAAGAAATGTGGCAAATGTTCAGGGGATATTTACGTGGAGTTCTGCATAGGTATGTTCCAATGGGACAGGGAAAGGATGGTAGGGTACAGGAACCGTGGAGAACAAAGGCTGTTGTAAATCTAGTCAAGAAGAAAAGAAAAGCTTACAAAAGTTTCAAAAAACAAGACAATGATAGAGATCTTGAAGATTATAGGGCTAGCAGGAAGGAGTTTAAAAATTAAATTAGGAGAGTCAGAAGGGGCCATGAGAAGGCTTTGGCCGACAGGATTAAGGAAAACCCCAAGGCATTCTACAAGTATGTGAAGAGGAAGGGGATGAGACATGAGAGAATAGGACCAATAAAGTGTGACAGTGGAAAAGTCTGTATGGAACCGGAGAAGATAGCAGAGGTACTTAATGAGTACTTTGCTTCAGAAATCACTACAGAAAAGGATCTTAGTGATTGTAGGGATGACTTACAGCAGACTGAAAAGCTTGAGCATATAGATATTAAAAAAGAGGATGTGCCGGATCTTTTGGAAAGCATCAAGTTGGATAAGTCACCCGGACCAGATGAGATTTACCCCAGACTACTGAGAGAGGCGAGGGAGGAAATTGCTGAGCCTCTGACGATGAACTTTGCATCATCACTGGGGACGGAAGAGGTATTGGAAGATTGGAGCGTTGCGGATATAGTTCCTTTATTCAAGAAAGTGAGTAGAGATAGCCCAGGAAATTATAGACCGGTGAGTCTTACTTCAGTGGTTGGTAAGTTAATGGAGAAGATCCTGAGAGGCAGAATTTATGAACATTTGGAGACGCATAATATGATTAGGAATAGTCAGCAGGGCTTTGTGAAAGGCAGGTCGTGCCTCACAAGCCTGATAGAATTTTTTGAGGATGTGACTAAACACATTGATGGAGGTAGAGCAGTGTATATGGATTTCAGCAAGGCATTTGTTAAGGTACCCCATGCAAGGCTTGTTAAGAAAGTAAGGAGGCATGGGATCCAAGGGGACATTGCTTTGTGGATCCAAAATTAACTTGCCCACAGAAGGCAAAGAGTGATTGTAGACGGGTCTTATTCTGCATGGAGGTCGGTGACCAGTGGTGCGCCTCAGGGATCTGTTCAGGGACCCCTATTCTTTGTGATTTTTATAAATGACCTGAATGAGAAAGTGGAGGGATGGGTTAGTAAGTTTGCTGATGACACAAAGGTTAAGGGTGTTGTGGATAGTGTTACAGCGGGAC
The DNA here is from genome assembly GCF_030028105.1 of Mobula birostris. Lineage (NCBI taxonomy): Eukaryota > Metazoa > Chordata > Chondrichthyes > Myliobatiformes > Myliobatidae > Mobula > Mobula birostris. Next base: position 159,408,854 of record NC_092373.1, read on the forward strand.
ATTGATAGGATGCAAAACTGGCCTGAGAAGTGGCAGGTGGGGTTCAACCCAGGTAAATGTGAGGTGGTTCATTTTGGTAGGTCAAATACGATGGCAGAATATAGTATTAATAGTAAGACTCTTGGCAGTGTGGAGGATCAAAGGGATCTTGGGGTCCGAGTCCATAGGACTTTCAAAGCTGCTGCGCAGGTTGACTCTGTGGTTAAGGAGGCATACAGTGCATTGTGGGATTGAGTTCAGAATCCGAGAGGTAATATTGCAGCTATATTGGACCCCGGTCAGACCCCACTTGGAGTACTGTGCTCAGTTCTGGTCACCTCACTACAGGAAGGATGTGGAAACCATAGAAAGGGTGCAGAGATTTACAAGGATGTTGCCTGGATTTGGAGCATGCCTTTTGAGAATAGGTTGAGTGAACTCGGTTTTTTTCTCCTTGGAGCGACGGAGGATGAGAGGTGACCTGATAGGTGTGTATAAGATGATGAGAGGCCTTGATCGTGTGGATAGTCAGAGGCTTTTTTCCCAGGGCTGAAATGGCTAGCACGTGAGGGCACAGTTTTAAGGTGCTTGGAAGTAGGTAGAGGAGATGTCAGAAGTAAGTTTTAAACGCAGAGAGTGGTGAGTGTGTGGAATGGGCTGCCGGCAACGGTGGTGGAAGCGGATACGACAGGGTCTTTTAAGAGACTTTTGGATAGGTACATGGAGCTTAGAGAAATAGAGGGCTGTGGGTAAGCCTAGTAATTTCTAAGGTAGGGATATGTTCAGGACACCTTTGTGGACCGAAGGGCCCGTATTGTGCTGTCGGTTTTCTATGGTTCTATGTTTCTAACGTCCAGCAGAAGATACCAGCCGGTTTAAGAATAGCTACTTCCCTTCGACTACTCTGTGTCTCTTGTATCTTTATGACAGATGTGTGGTGATGGTCCTTGTGCAGGGGGAGAGACACTGAAAAGCTTTAACACTTCACTAACATTTAATAAAAACTGTGCAGAACGAAAGCAAAAACAATAATGCTAGGCCAACAAGACCATTAACTAAAACTCTCGAACTGAATCCACTGCTGACACTGTGGCTCAGAAGCAGAAACTAACACTAAATAAACACCGCTCCTTTACAACACTAATCTCAATGGTAGTCTTCCTTCCCAAACAAGGTCAAGCACAAGCAGGAAGCATTAACATTGCTGTGCTTTTGATCAAGACCTGACCAGACTGAAATGAGAGGAAGGGAGTTAAATGCCTTCACAGTGAAGCACCAATTGGCTGGAACATGTATTCTCACGAGCCCGATTGCTGTCTCCATCCCATAGTCCACCTGCGAGGGTGCCCAGACACCGCTGAAGAGCCTGTGTTGTAACCAGGCTCCCCTCCCTAGGCACAGCTCCCAAGATGCCAGAAGCTTGTGTCCACTGGAGATTTGTCCAGGATGACATGGGCTGGAGCCCAAAAATGATCATCAGGGACATACGCCCCCCAATCCTCAGGATACTGGACTCTGCCCATCACCCGGTGAGATGCCAGGAGGGGCTGCACAGAATAAACCAGGGGCCCATCCACCAACTGAGGAGGTAGGAATGGGGAGGTGACAAGAGCAAGAGGGGAGAAAATCACCAGCTTGAACTGGGAAACATGGAACACTGGGTGAATCTTCACTGGTGATGGTAGGCGCAATCTATATGAGACTTTGTTATTAGCCTCCTCAACTGTGAATGTCCCACATAGCTTGGGGCCAATTTGTGGCTATCAATTTCCAAAGAAAATCTTGAGATGCCAGCCAGACTTTCTCCCCTGGCTTGAGAGGCCTCACCTGTCAGTGGAGATGATCAGACTGCCGGGCGCATTGTTTATGAATGCGCAGCAGAGAAGCACTGGCCCATTTCTATGTGCACTTTTAGCACTGCTCAGCAGCAGGAACACCCACCTCACACTCTTGGTCAGGGAAGTGTGGTGGCTGGAATTCCTTCTGGCATTCAAAGGTGGACATGTCAGTGGAGGGTGACTGGAAGTTTTTGTGAGCCATCTCTGCCCAAACCAATTGGGAGCTCCAGATTGTGGGGTTGAAAGAGACAAGGCCGTGCAGGGTTGCCTCCAGCTCCTGATTCATTCTCTGATTCTGCCCTTTAGATTGCAGGTGGAAACCAGACGGGAGGCTGGCTGCAGTCCCAAAAGTGAACAGAAAGCCTTCAAAAGTGGGACATCAACTGTGATCCTTGATCAGATACCATGTCCTGAGGGAAGCTGTGCAGCCTGACAGGCACTGAGCTATGAGGGTGTCAGTCTCATTAGCCGATGGGAGCTTGGAAGGAGCAATGAAGTGGGCTGCTTTGTAGAACTGGTCCACAACCACCAGAATGGCATTGTTTCCATCTTATGGGGAAAGGCCAGTGACGAAATCCACTGAAAGTAGGACTAGGGATGGTGTGGCACAGAGATGACCAACAGGACGCTGACGTATTCTGGGCAAAGTGGGACAGGCAGAGGTGAAGTTGTGGATATCCTGGGACATGGATAGCCACCAAAATCATCACTTTTTGAATAATTTCTATGTCTATTGAATCCCTGGATGGCCATCTAGATGGGAAGAGTGGCCCCACTCCATCACTCTAGGGCACATAACTGGTTGGGCCTAGATCCAGCTGTTGGACAACTCTCATCTCTGTCTCTATTCCCTAAAGTCGTTGTCGCTTTGTGCAAAACACTTCTGCCAACCAGTTTCTACTGATTTTAGCTTCTCTTCCATGAACTTCGGTTTGTGCTGGGCTTGTTGTTTCTCAAGTAGCTGTCGCATTGCATGAGCCAACTCTGCCAATGCAGCCTCCACTGACTGTTGCTTCTCTCCTACCTGACCAACGAATGTCAGGGCCATGGTCAGCTGTTTGCTCTCTGCTGGTCCATTTTTGTGCTCAAGTTTTGCTGACAGCGATGAGCAATGGTAGTCTAAGTGCAGAGGAGAGGCACTGAAACAGTTGAACACGTTCGCTGACTGTTAATAAGAACCGTGCAGAATTAAAGGAAAAACAATAAATGCTAGGCCAACAGGGTCATTAACTAAAGCTCTGAAACTAAATCCTAACGCCAACTCTGCAGCTCAGAAGCAGTAACTGACGCTAAGTAAATACCACTCCTTTACAGCATCAATCTAAACAGTAGTCTTCTTTCAAAGGTAAGCAGGGAGCTTTGACATTGTTGTGCTTTTGGTTAAGACTGAAATGAGAGGATGTCACGGTAGCGTAGCGACTAGCCCAACAATACTGCAGCTCAGTGTGTTCCGGAGTTTAGAGTTCAGTCTGTACGTCCTCCCTGTGGAAGCATGGGTTTTCCCCGGGTGCTCTGGTTTCCTCCCACAGTCCAAAGACATATTGGGTAGGTTAATTCATCAGGAAAAATTGTCCCATGATTAGATTAGGATGAATTGGGTTTTTTGGGAGTTGCTGAGTCGCGTGGGCTCGAAGGGTCAGAAGAGTCTACTCCGCGCTCTATCGCTAAATAAAATTTCTTTGACCTCCTGCCATCAGATAGAAAGTGCCACACTAGAAGGACCAGAACAATCAGGCTTGGTAACAGCTTCCTCCCCCAAGGCTGTTGGACTTCTTAACACCCTGCTGCCACCCAGCACATATGTTTACCCTGTCTGAATGACCTGCCCTCACCCTCCACCCAACACCTTCTCCTCAACTCGCAGCCACATTCCCATCCTGCAGTGGTCACTGTTCAGTATTTATTTCTCCTCTTTAACATATTTATACCACTGCTTGTTTTGTTATAAAAGTGCCAGTAACATTACGCTGCCTTACATAAACATGTAACTCGCACGTTATATCAGCCTGTCAATCTTCAGGCACGCTGTGCCACTCAGGGACTTGTGTTAATATGACTTTGTGACTGTATGTGCTGGATTATAGCTACTGTATATGTGTGGTGTGTGACTACAGGTACTGTGTATGGCGCGTTAACCCCAGAGGTGTGATGTTTCATTTATGGTTGAATGACAATACACTTGAACTTGAACTTGAAATCCTACATAAATTAGTTATAAATTGATGAGGAATTTAGGAACTTAGTTCCTACAATAGAGGGACTCAGTAGCTATTGAGCTAAATAATGATAAAACAATCCCTCCAGTAAAATAGTGCTTCCAGCAGCCTGAATGGTAAGGTATCCAATGCATGACCATCTCAGCGAAACACTGGAAAAAACATGCACTGCTGGAATTAGAACACAGTGTGGATTTTGGGAGCTGATTAAGCAAACTGCGCCCCTGAAGCTGGCTTGGCTTCCCTTCAAAAGGGAGAATAGTAGCGAATTAGTATGATGTATCCCTGATCTACTGTCTGTTCCATGGCACATACCATGATGTTTTCACATCTGATTTATGAAGTAAATAATAAGCTCCTGGGGCTGGATGGGATATACTCCAGGTTGCTATGGGAAGCAAGGGAAAAATTGCTGGGACATTGATGATGATCTTTGTGCCCTCCCTGGCCACAGGACTAGTACCGGGGGATTGGAGGATGCCAAATGTTGTTCCATTGTTCAAGAAAGGTAATAGAGTTAATTCTGCGAAATATAGACCAGAGAGTCTTATGTCAGTGGTGGGCATGCTATTGAAGAGGATTCTTCGAGACAGGGTTCACAACAATTTGGAGAAACATAGTCTGATTAGGATTAGTTAGTAAGGGACAGGTGGTGCCTCATGAGCCTGATTAATTTTCATGAGAAGTTGACAAAACAAAATGATGAATGTAGAACAGTGGATGTTGTATACAAGGATTTTAGTATGTCTTTTGACAAAGTTCTCCATGATAGTATTACAAGAATCACCCCCTGTAATAATGATCAGGGAGGCACAGAGAGAATCTATAATTACTGAGAAGTACCTTTATTATCTCAACGGAAAAACATGTGAACATACACAACATGTGTGCAATTCTAAGTTTTGCCTGACCTTCCATGAACAGTTATAAAACAGAAGATACAATTGCAGTTAAAAAGGAGTTTCTGTGACTGGCCACATGTTCCTCGTAGTCCCATTTCAATCTCCATGTGTCATGGGATCCTCCTCATCCACAATGGTTGTTCTCTAGTTGCTGAAGAGTCATCTTTGCAGCACACTTGAAGCATCTGATTTTATATTCATTCTTTACCAATTCAAATGTTACATTCCAGTGCCATTGGCTATAGGTCATGTGTCTGGCCTTTAACATCTTTGTATTGGCTCCACTCCAGGCCAGCATCCATTTATTGCCCTCTTCCCAGCAAGTGACAATTGATCATTTATGACTCTTTGCTCTCAATTGGCAACCAGCTTGAATCACGCAGGGAAGATACAGACACCAACAGTCACAAACCTGCATGTTATACCCAACCAAAGAACACCCCACAAATAGCTTCTTAATTATCCCAAGTTCAGCAGATTACCTGAGGCATCATTGTGTCTATTTTAAAACACTGATCAAGCCAAGTGACTTCATCTCACAAAATGGAGAACACCGAGTCCCTTACATAAAATGACAGCCTCCATCTCCTCCTTCATGGCAAGAACAAAAGCACTTGGTCTGTCTGCTTTCGCCATCCTTTATTCGTCCAAATTCACTCAACTTGTAGACTGTAGCTACTTCTGGCCAATATTAGGCTCCTCCAGAAAGTAAAGAAGCATGGACTCCATGAAATCTTGGCTGTGTAGAATTGGCTTGCCCACAGAAGGCAGAGGGTGACAGTAAATGGAGAGTATTCTGCTTTGAGGTTGGTGACTACTGGTGTTCCACAAGGACCCATGTGTTCTGGGACTTCATGATTTTTATAAATGTCTTGGATGAAGAAGTGGATGGATGTGTTAGTAGATTTGAAGATGGCATGATGGTTGGTGGTATTAAGAATAGTGTAGAAGGCTTTGTAGGTTACAACAGGATATAGACAGGAAGCAATAAAGTGGTAGAATAAGTAGAATGTAACATTGAACAGTACAGCACAGAGCAGGCCCTTTGATCTACAATCTACTCTAAGATCATCTAACCCTTCCCTTTTCCAATAGCTCTCCAATTTTCTTTCATCTATGTGTCTATCTAAGAGTGCCTTAAGTGTCCCTTACCGCCATCTACCACCATTTACCACCATCCCTGGTAGCACTTTCTTCGCACGTACCACTCACTGTGTAAAAAACTTACCACTGACATTCCTCTATTATACTTTGCTCCAATCACCTTAAAGTTATGAGTGTAGAGGAGATTTATCAGGATTCTGCCTGAATTTGAGAACATGTCTTACGAGGAAAGGTTGAGCAAGCTAGGGCTTTTCTCTTTGGAGTGAAGAAGGATGAGAGGCGACTTGATGGAGGTGTTTAAGATTATGAGAGGTATAAATAGAGTTGATAGCCAGCGCCGGTTCACAGGGCAGCAGTAGCCAATATCAGGGGACATCCATTTAACGTGACTGGAGGAAAGTTTAGGCGAAATATCAGAGGTAGGTTTTTTACAAAAAAAGTGGTAAATGCCTGGAACGTGCTACTGGGGTAGTGATAGAGACTGATGCAATGGGGATATTTAAGAGATGCTTAGATAGGCACATGGATGTTCAAAAATAAAGTGGAGTGTTATGGGCTGTGTAGGAGAGAAAGGCTAGATTGATCATTTATATGGATCAGCACAACCTTGCGGGCCAAAAGGCCCATACTATACAGTATTGTTCTCTGTTCTATGTTTTAAATGTGCTTTATCTAATTTATCTAATTAATAGAGTCATTAGGTACACATCTAACAGAGGTAAAGGGCAAGCTTACTAATTTGGCTTATGCATGGAAGTTATTGGGCCTACAACCTGAATGGCAATAATTCACTCAGAATTATTCACAAGTATAATTTATTGAATTGTTTCAGTGATTAGCACCTAAAAACCATAGGCTATGCAATCCCAATTCAAGACTTATAAGCCATCAGCTCATACACTTGAGCTCTGTTTGAATTTCCTTTTAATCTCTCAGCAGTGAGATGCTTGGATCAGTCATTTTCAGCTTGCAATGGTCGCTCCTTGGGCCCTTAAATGACAGATGCAGGTTTTTGTCAGTGATTTTCGAAGCCTCTTATTTACAAGGCAAGACAGTTTAAGTTTCCCCTGAACTATTTGTCATAACACTGGGAAAACTGAAAACAAGAATGCACAATAGCATTCTGAGCATCATGTGACAGCTATAATTAATGGATCTGTTCCTGTTCTGATCCACAGTTCTCACCAGTCATGTCTCCGTAGTTAATATACTCTTCACATGCTCTTTTAACTTGATGGAGTTCATGCAAATTGATAAGTGGATCTATTCAGGTACACTGTCCAAACTTAGATGAGTAAATAAAGCCTTGGCCTTATCTACCACTTATCAGTGCTTACAAATCAGAAGCAATTGATAAATGTATGTACCATGCCAGCTTCAACACATCATTCCTCAGATAAATAGGCAGGTTTATGACCTCTTAATAGCACACCTGGAAGCTACTGCCTCATGTTCCTTCTCACCATTAGTCCTGCCATCCTTGTCATAAATACAAAGACACTTATTGATCAGTCATCTCACAGTCAGCCACTGGATGCAGGGTGTGATATTAATCAAAAAACATGCTGAACTCCATATATTTCAGATAATGTAAGCACAGACGGATGTATTCCGCAGGATTTATTAACAGGCTGTCACAGCCTATTCTTATCCAATGCATTCCGCCGTCTGATACAGTGTGGCTATTACTGTAAACATTCTGATCGGTGCTGGCAGAAATAAGCATAGGCCAGTCAGAAAGCTTTTATTTATTTATTTACTCCTTTATTTATTCATCCATTAATTCATTTATTTATTTGTTTGTTTATTTATTTGGGGATATAGCGTAGAACAGGCCCTTCCAGCCCAAAAAGCTTCACCATCCAGCAAACCACCAATTTAACCCTAGCCTGATGACAGGACAATTTACAATGACCAATTACCCTACTAACTGGTATATCTGTGGACATTGGGAGGAAACCGGAGCACCCGGAGGAAACCTGCGTTCTCACGGGAAGAATGTACAAACTTCTTACAGAGGGTGCTGGAATTGAACTCTGAACTCTGACACCCTGTGCTGCAAAAGTATGGCGCTAACCACTCCACTACCTTGGCGCTGTTATGCTGGACTGGTAGCAATTTGTGTCAATTGATTGGGTGCACACCTCAATGCAGCTCATTTTGAAGTTACAAACCAACAACAGTTTAATAAACTGAAATAGTTTGCAACTGACAAATGCCTTTATTTGAGCTGATAGTCTACAAAATGTGGGCACTATAGGAAGTTAACCAGAGATGTAAATCTGAATGCCAATTATTCTACCTGGTGTTAACACTGTCCACCTTATGAATAAGTGCAATGAGACAAACCCTTCACCGCTGCTCCCTGGAAGGGGCCAGAGGCAAAAAGAAAAGACTGCAGGGTATAATTTAGCAGTGACAAATGTTGGTAACTAGATCAGTAAACAGCAGGTCTTTCTTTAAAAGATCCTGAAATCTATTGCCGGGATATTCAATTGCAATAACTAGTTTTTTCAGTTTAATTTGAATGAAAATTCACTTCTAGGTCATAACGTATTACTCTGAAAATTTGACTGGCTGCCTCCTGTCTTGCCAACCTTGAGAACTTGCCATAATTTGTGAGTTAGTTCCACGCATGATGATGTCATCTCCCTGCGCACCATAGGTCATCAGAAATCCCTGAGACAACCCAGTCCTACGACTGCAGCTCCCTTTTGGAAGGTCTATCAAGTAAGTCAATTACAAAATGATCCCCAACAACATTCCCCCACCTCTAGACATCAGCCCATCCAACCTATCTGTATTACTCAGTCACAGCCACCCTCCCCGGCCTCACAAACCCTAATTAAACTTTGAACCTGTTGACAGGTCTCATTGCAAACCCCACCCACAACAATCTTACCACCTTAGGCATCAACCCTCCCTCCCTGCACTTGAGATCACCTGTGAGTGTCTGATTCCACTGCCCTCCTCTAACAGCAGACCTTCCAGCCTCCCAATAGTCTGCCTGCCCACACTCCTGATGCCAAACCATCTCCCACCAATACTGGGCTCCACTGCTGGTGTCCAATGTTTTTAACATTGCTTCCTCTATTGGCACTCGCTGTTGTGTGAGCCTGCATCCCCCATTACAACACTGCCTTGCTCTCGTGGATGGCAATTGTCTTCTTTGCCACAGGTCCAATCTAATGCAGCTACAGAACTGCTTAACTCCACTTAAATATCTCCAAACTTTATGATGTGAATATCTCCAAATTGTATAAAATTGTGAGAGGCATAGATAGGGTAGACTGGTGGCATCATTTTGAAATGTCCCATACTAGAAGGCATGCATTTAATTTGAGAGGGGGAAGTTCAGAGGAGATGTGTGAGGCAAATTTCTTACACATGGAGGGTGCATAAGTACGGTACGCAGAGAATTTGCAGGATGTGGACCAGGATGCAGAATGGATTAGTGTAATTAGGTATCATTAGCTTAATTAGCTCAGGACAAAGTTGTGAGCTGAAGGACCTGTTCCTGTGCTGTACTGTTCTATGTTCTACGTTCTAAGTACATCTGTCACCACAAGAACTACCAACAAGTCATTTAACAGAGAGAACTGAGAACACAGCTGCACAGAGCATCATTATTTGTATCAAAATAACTGCCCTTTCAACTTGAAGTATTGTTCATTGTCAGCTAGTGCTTGTTGTCAGCTAGCACATGTTGGAAGCAATGATTTGAAACCCAGCCACCAGTGGAAGGAAATGCCTGTATTATAAATAGCCTAAGTACAGAAATATTAAACAAATGTACAAAGAAAGGTGGGGTCTGTTAGAGAATTTTTGTGGAGATACAGATAGACTGTGAGTACGTTATGTGCTATTAAAACATATCGAGATCTCTTTTATTAAAATTGGTAAGGATAATTGGATTGAATCCTGGACATACATCGTCTCTATTTTGAAATAATATTTTAGCATAGCTTTTAGAAACTATGGAAGAAGTGGCATAGAAATACTGTTGCAGAAATCTTTTGTTTGAGTCTCATCATGGAGTTTAAAGAACTTGAATCTAGTTTTAAATAATTTTAAAATTAGCAAAAGTCAATAAAGCTATTGAATTTTCACAAGAAAACAACAGGTTCAGGACAAGACACAAGAGACTGAAGAAACTGGAATTTGAAGCAAAAAGCAAACTGCTGGAGGAGCTCAAAGGCTCAAGCAGCATCAGTGGAGGAAAAGCATCAAAATCCTGCATTATGGCTGGTCTTAGGAGTGTCTTTGGTCGACTTTTTCTGTCTAGCTTTTATATGAGCCCAGTTACAAACTAGTGAGTGTTTTCAAGTGGCCTTGTATGCCGCTCCTTTCTAACAGACCACTCAGTAAAGGGTAACACACACAAAATGCTGGAGGAACTCAGCAGGCCAGGCAGCATCTATGGAAAAAAGTACAGTCGATGTTTTGGGCTGAGACCCTTCAGAAGGACTGGAGATAAAAGCTAAAAGGTTGGGGAGGGGAGAGAGAATCTCCAGGTGGTGGGTGAAACCTGGAGGAGGAGGGATGAAGTAAAGAGTTGGGAAGTTGATTAGTGAAATGAGATGAGAGAGGGAAAAGGAGATGAGCAATGGAAAAGGAGGTGGGGGACGGGGGCATTACTGGAAGTTTGAGAAATCGATGTTCATACCTTCAGGTTGGCAGCTACCTAAACGGAAAATAAGGTGTTGTTCCTCCAACTGAAGTGTGGCCTCATCAGGACAGTGCAGGAGGCCATGGATGGACATATCAGAATAGGAATGGAAAGTGGAATTAAAGTGGGTGGCTACTGGAGATCCCAGTGAGACCATTTTGCTGAGCATCTACTCTCTGTCCAATACACTGGTGACCATTCCACACTTTTCCGACACTACATCGACGACTGCATTGGTGCTGCTTCCTGCACCTGTGCTGAACTCGTCAACTTCATCCACTTTGCCTCCAACTTCCACCCCGCCCTCAAATACTTGGTCCATTTCCGACACCTCCCTCCTTTCCTCAATCTCACTGTCACTATTTCTGGAGATATCTTATCTACTGATGTCTATGACAAACCCATGGACTCTCACAGCTACCTAGACTACCCCTCATCCCACACTGCTGCTTGTAAAAATTCTCAATTCCTCCATCTCTGCTGCATCTGCTCTCAGGATTGAACTTTTCATTCTAGAACGAAGGAGATGTCCTCCTTTTTCAAAGAAAGGGGCTTCCCTTACTCTACCATTTACGCTGCCCTCAACCGCATCTCCTCCATTTCACAAACGTCTGCTCTTACCCCATCCTCCCGCCACCCTACCAGGGATAGGGTTCCTCGTCCTCACCTACCACCCCATCACCTCCACATCCAGCACATCATTCTCCGAAAATTCTGCCACTTCCAACGGGATCCCACCACTAAACATATCTTTCCCTCTTCCACACTTTCTGCTTTTCACAGGGAGCGCTCCCTACGTGACTTCCTTGTCTATTCAGCCCTCCCCACTGATCTCCCTCCTGGACTTATACTTGCAAGTGGTATAAGTGCTACAGCTGCCCCTACACCTTCTCTCTCACTACCATCCAGGGCCCTAAACAGTCCTTCCAAGTGAGGTGACATGTTATTTACTGTGTTCGGTGCTCCCACTGTGGCCTCCTGTACATCAATGAGACCTGACATAGATTGGGAGACCACTTCTCCGAGCATCTACGCTGTGTCCACCAGAACAAGCAGTATCTCCCAGTGGCCGCCCACTCTAATTCCACTTCCCATTACTATTCTGATATGTCCATCCCTGGCCTCCTCCACTGTCCTGATGAGGCCACACTTAGGTTGGAGGAAAAACACCTTGCATTCTGTCTGGGTAGCCTCCAACCTGATGGTATGAACATCGATTTCTCAAACTTCTGGTAATGCCCCCCAAACCGCTCCGCCTTTTCCATTTCCCATTTCCTTTTCTCTCTCTCACCTCATCTTACCAATCAAATCCCCAGCTCTTTACTTCACCCCTCCCTCTCCAGCTTTCACCTATCACCTGGTGCTTCACTCTCCCCTACCCCAACCTTTTAAAATTACTCCTCAGCATTGTTCCTCCAGTCATACCAAAGGGTTTCACCCGAAACATCGACTGTACTTTTTTCCATAGATGCTGCCTAGCTGCTGAGTTCCTCCAGCATTTTATGTGTGCTGCTTGGATTTCCAGCATCTGCAGATTTTCTCTCATTTGTGACTCAGTAAAGAGTACATACAGCAATGGACAATAAAGACCCGATCCTGGGAGTGACTAAACAAAGCAGTGTGCAACAGAGGATGAGTAGTTGGAATGCTAATTCCCTGGAGTGCAACTACTGATTAGAAAGTGTGATTAATGTGTGACAATCTAAACCAGCAATTCACACTGTAAATATGGAGATTAGAAGGTGCAATATTCTCCAATGTGCAAAAAGATCAATGTAGAAACATTGGATTCCATTTCTGAAATACAGTTTTGGTGTAATTTAATGGCTAATGTCTTGATGTAAATGTAAGTGTTAATGTTTATGCAATCATAGAGGCAGTATGGTGGCCAAGCTAAGGTTTAGTTTTGACCTCAGGAGGCTGCCTATGTGGAGTCTGCATGTTCTCTCTGTGACTGTGTGGGTTTCCTCCAGGTATTCTGTTTTCCTTTCTCATTTTAAAGATATGCACATTGGTCTGCATGGTGCCTGGAATGTGCAGGAAGTGACAGAATCTAGGAGGAGTTGATGAGCATGAGGGAAGAACCATATAAAGAAAGGGACAACATGGTCCTCTTTCCATACTGTATGTCTTTCTCTCACTGAATAAGAGCCACTTGTTACCTTCTAAGGCCATCGTCTGATAGAGCAAACAGAAAAGCAACTTGATATCACCAGCTGCAAACCATTAGCACTGAGCTCAAATCAAGTAGTAACAGACAGAACCATTGAACTCAATCCCCAATACTTTCCATTCAAAATATTGGAAATTCATCTGAGGAAGAAGGTGGACAGGAGAAAGGAGTACAAAGATTTATCAGTGGTTGAGAGGTGTAACTGGAGAATAAAACCGGCTGGTTCTGTGCTCTAAATTAAATAAACCTCTATAATAAAAATAAAACTTGAAACCAGTCACTATAATTAGTATTTCAGATATAAATTAATGTCAGTATTTCCCTTTAGTTTTAAATTTTATGCATGGAAATTCATCCTGGTTCTACCATGAAAAGTAAAACTCCATTAGTCTGATCCACTGAGGACACTGGTGGTGCCAAGCCAAAGGGTGTTCGAGACATTTGGACTTTTTAACTCACTTTTCTTTAAGACATTACACAGTAGATAATGTTCCAGTAAACTGGGAAAGCTTTATAAGGAACATGGGAAATAGGTCCTTGGGAGTTTTAAGGCAATGCTGCAAATGGGATCCCAATGTGTGTGGGAAATTGGTCCTCGTGAGTTTAAAGGAAACTGTAGAATCATGGCCCCAGTGAGTCTAAAGGGAGTGAGGGAAATGGGGTTGAAGTGAAGCATTACACATTTAGTCAGATGCCAAACCTTCAGAATTTAAGATTATTTGGGTAGCAAATTGTCATACTTTTATTGTTGTAGTGTCATTGTATTGTACTCTGCCTCCAAAATTCATTTCATTCAAGATAGTAGAATTGAATCATAAAACAGCATACACTTCACTGACATTGTTAAATTGCACATTCACATGACCAACCAGAGACGAACTTCCAGGCATTTGCATCATATTGTCTACGTAACACATTATGCAACCATGAACGATTTTAGAATTTCCATCTGACTTCATGGAAGGTAAAGACCAATAGGAGGCCAATTTAGACCAGTTAGATCATTCTTTCTCTTCTCAGAAAAATGGCAAGTCTGACTTTAATTAATTCTAATTGTTATGCTTTCATTTCCTCTTTGACTTTATCAGCTTCTGCAGTTCAAATGTGTCTGTGATGGCCCGGAGTTACTTCTTTTTGTGGAATTTGCCAAAAAAGAACACCCCAAGTGGAAGTGGGCAGTGATGAAAAAGTAATTTTTAATTTATTTTGCTTCTATGATAATAACCTTTTAATAGTTTGGGCTCATAGGCCACTGTAAGACTGTTCAGTCTGATAGATTTTTGCTTCAACCTTGAAGGTTTTAGGCAACATGCCAGTAATTAAGATGTATTAAAGCTTAATGTAGCTGGTGACATATTCATAATTTACTGAGTCTCTTTCTAAAACATTCAATTTATTTGAAATCTATATGGCTCTAAAAGCTACGAAGCCTTGTGGAGCTGATTTAGAGTTCGAATGTCATTATGCCAAATTGACACCAGTAAATTGTTCTAAGATCTTATCTAGGGTGCAGTAGTGCATATCAGGACAATTCCTAATTCAGTACTAAGAACTGTACATACAGTGTATACACTAGAACTGGTCTCCTCTATTTCCCAATAAAGGTATTTGTGTGTTAATTTTATTTCTCCTGTTAACTCTAGGTTATTCATGGGTAATGCTGCCAAAGGTCTTGTATTGCAGAATTAGAATCAGAATCAGAATCAAGTTTAATATCACTGGCATATGTCGTGAAATCTGTTGTTTTGCGGCAGCGGTATAGTGCAATACATAATAGGCATCCATTAGTCTCCTGAGACCATGGATTTGCGCCTTGGAAGGTTTCCGGGGCGCAGGCCTGGGCAAGGTTGTATGGAAGACTGGCAGTTGCCCACGCTGCAAGTCTCCCCTCTCCACGCCACCAATGTTGTCCAAGGGAAGGGCACTTGGGCCGATACAGCCAGTGTTGTCGCAGAGCAATATGTGGTTACGTGCCTTGCTCAAGGACACAACACGCTGCCTCAGCTGAGGCTCAAACTAGCGACCTTCAGATCACTAGACCAACGCCTTAACCACTTGGCTACGTGCCCAACACATAAACACATAAACACGTAACACATTATGCATAAAGGTAAACTATAAAATTGCAATAATATAAAATATAAATAAATAAATATATAATCTTATATATTGAGACAATAGCCAGGATTCCCTTCATTTATTTGGGACACAGTGCTGTTTAATTGGAACAGGAGACCATTGCCGAACAGTTTCTAACTAGTGTCAGTCTCATGCACTTGCATGGTGTTAGACTCTACACTGTGCACAGAATAAACAGTTTTTAAATAGCATCACTTGCATGTGCTTGTGTTCAAAAATCAGAATCTGAATCAGAATCAGGTTTATCATCACCAGCAAGTGTTGTGAAATTTGTTAACTTAGCAGCAGCAGTTCAATGCAATACATAATCAAGCAGAGAGAGAGAAAAATAATAATAATAATATTAATAAATAAAATAAAACAAAATAAATAAACAAGTAAATCAATTACTTATATTGAATAAATTTTTTTTAATGTTCAAAAAACAGAAATAATGTATATTAAAAAAAGTGAGGTAGTGTCAAAAGCTTCAATGTCCATTTCGGAATTGGATGGCAGAGGGGAAGAAGCTGTTCCTGAAACACTGAGTGCGTGCCTTCAGGCTTCTGTCTCTCCTACCTGATGGTAACAGTGAGAAAAGGGCATGCCCTGGGTGCTGGAGGTCCTTAATAATGGACGCTGCCTTTTGGAGACATCGCTCCCTAAAGATGTCCTGGGTATTTTGTAGGCTAGTACCCAAGGTGGAGCTGACTAGATTTACAACTCTCTGCAGCTTCTTCTGGTCCTGTGCAGTAGCCCCTCCATACCAGACAGTGATGCAGCCTGTCAGAATGCTCTCCACGGTACAACTTTAGGAGTTTTTGAGAGTATTCGTTGACATAGCAAATCTCTTCAAACTCCTAATAAATTATAGCCGCTATCTTGCCTTCTTTATGACTACATCGATATGTTGAGACCAGGTTAGATCCTAAGAGATCTTGACACCCAGGAACTTGAAGCTGCTCACTCTCTCCACTTCTGATCCCCCTATGAGGATTGGATGTGTTCCTTCGTCTTACCCTTCCTGAAGTCCACAATCAGCTCTTTTGTCTTACCGACATTGAGTGCCAGGTTCTTGCTGCAGCACCATTTCACTAGCTGGCATATCTCCTTCCTGTACACCCTCTCGTCACCACCTGAGATTCTACCAACAATGGTTGTATTGGCAGCAAATTTATAGATGGTATTTGAGCTATGCCTAGCCACACAGTCATGTGTATACAGAGAGTAGAGCAGTGGGCTAAGCACACACCCCTGAGGTGTGCCAGTGTTGATCATCAGCAAGGAGGATATTTTATCACCATTCCACACAGATTGTGGTCTTCTGGTTAGGAAGTCAAGAATCCAATTGCAGAGGGAGGTACAGAGGCCCAAGTTCTGCAACTTCTCAATCAGGATTGTGGGAATGATGGTATTAAATGCTAAGCTGTAGTCGATGAACAGCATCCTGACATAGGTGTTTGTGTTGTCCAGGTGGTCTAAGGCCATGTGGAGAGTCATTGAGACTGTGTCTGCCTTTGAACTATTGTGGCGATAGGCAAATTGCAATGGGTCCAGGTCCTTACTGAGGCAGGAGTTCAGTCTAGTCATGACCAACCTCTCAAAGCATTTCATCACTGTCGATGCGAGTGCTACCGGGCGATAGTCATTAAGGCAGCCCATATTATTCTTCTTTGGCACTCCTTTGGCAGTGATATTAGGGAGGATTTAAACTGATTTGTCAGGGTGATGGGAACCACAGTGATAGGGCTGTGGATGGGACAGTTGGTATACAAGCAAATACGGTGTACAGTGAGACTGTGAGGCAGGACAGACAGATGATAGGGTAAAATTGCAGTCAGTAGGATAAGTTCCAGTGTAACAGAGGGACAAAATTAAAAAGGGTGATGAATACAGGGCTGAGGTAGTGTGGTTCTGATGGTAAAAAATAAAATTATATCCTTAAAAAGAGGTGACATTAGATCAGAAGATGTAGTATCATTGTAAAAAAAAACCTGATGGGAATTATATACAGGCTGCCAAACAGTAGCCAGGATATGGGCTACAAATTCCAATGGGAGATAGAAACAGCATGTCAAAAAGGTAATGCTATGATAGTCATGTGGGATTTCAATATGCAGGTAGATTGGGAAAATCAAATTGGTTCTGGATCCCAGGAGAGAGAATTTGTAGAATGCCTGCAAGATGGCTTTCAGTGCAGCTTGTGTTGAGCCCACTAGAAAAAAAGACTATTCTGATATGGGTCTTATATAATGAACTAGATTTGATTAGGGAGCTTAAGGTAAAGAAATTCAGAAGATAGTGGTCATTAGAGTAAAGTAATTATCGAGGCATAAGAGAGGAGCTGGTCTATGTTGATTGGAAGGGGACAATAATGGCAAAGGCTGGAGTTTCTGGTGACAGTTCAGAAGGCACAAGGTACATACATCCCAAAGAAGAAGATGAATTCTAATTGCAGGGTGATGCAACCGTGGCTGACAAGGGAAGTCAAAGAAAACATAAAAGCAAAGATAGAGGATTCAGGTGCTTTTACAAATCAACAAAGGGTAACTTAAAAAGTTATTAAGAAAGAAAAGAAATATGAAGGTCAGGGAGCCAATTATATAAAAGAAGATACAAAAAGTGTTCCAGATACATAAAGAATAAAAGAGAGCCTAGAGTAGCTATTGGACCAATGGAAAATTATGCTGGAGGGTACTAATGGTGACAAAGAAATGGCAGATGAACTGTATGAGTATTTTGTCTCAGTCTTCTCTGTAGGAGACATAGCAGTATGCTGGAAGTTCAAGAGTGCCAGGGGGCAGAAGTGAGTGCAGTTGCTATTACTAGGGAGAAGATACTTGGGAAGCTGAAAGGTCTGAGGTAGGTACATCACCTGGGCCAAATAGACTACACCCCAGAGTTTTGAAAGAGGTAGCTGAAGACATTGTGGAGGCATGAGTAATGATCCTTCAAGACTCACTAGATCCTGGCTTGTTTCCAGAGGGCTGGCAAGTTGTAAATATCACTCCACTCTTCAGGAAGGGAGGGAGGGAGGCAAAAGAATGGAAATTATAGGCCAGTTAGTCTGACCTCAGTGGTTGGAAAAATGTTGGAGTTGATTGTTAAGCATGTGGTTTCTATGTACTTGGAGGCACATGATAAAATAGGCCTTAGGGAAAATATTGCCTGACAAATCTGTTGAAATTCTTTGATGATATAAGCAGGATAGAGAAAGGAGAATTGGTGAATGTTGTGTACTTGGATTTTCAGAAGGCCTTTCACAAGGTGCCACACATGACGCTGCTTAACAAGAATCCATGGTATTACAAGAAAGATACTAGCATGGATAGAGTATCGGCTTATTGGCAGGTGGCAAAGAATGGGAATGAGGAGAGCCTTTGCTGGTTTGTTTCCGGTTACTAGGAGTGTCCCACAGGGGTATATTGGGACCGTTTCTTTTTACGTTATATGTCAGTGATTTGGATGACAGAATTGATAGCTTTGTGGCCAAGTTTGCAGACAATACAAAGACTGGTGGATGACCAGGTAGTGTTGAGGAAGCAGGGAGACTGCAGAAGGACTTAGACAGATTAGGAAAATGGGCAAAGAAATGGCAGGTGGAATACAGTGTCAGGAAGTGTATGGTCATGCACTTTGATAGAAAGAATAAAAGTGTAGACTATTTTCTAAATGGGGAGAAAATTCAAAAATCCAAGGTAGAGAATTCCTGAAAAGTTAATTTGCAGGCTGAGTCAGTGATTAGGAAGGCAAATGCAAAGTTAGCATTCATTTCAATGGGACTAGAATATAAAAGGAAGGATGTAATGTTGAGACTTTATAAAGCACTCGTGAGGCCTCAGTTGGAGTATTGTGAGCAGTTTTGGACCCTTTATCTAAGAAGGGATGTGCTGACATTGAATTGAGTTCTGAGGAGGTTCACGAGAATGATTCTGGGAATGAAAAGTTATCATATGAAGAACATTTGGTAGCTCTAGGCCTGTACTCACAGGAGTTTAGAAGAATGGGGGGAAGGGGGGATCACATTGGAACCTATTAAATGTTGAAAGGCCTCAAAAGAGTGGATGTGGAGAGGATTTTTCCCATGGGGGGTAATCTAGGACTAGAGGGCACAGCCTCAGATCAGAGTGACGCCCATTTAGAATGAAGATGAGGAGGAACTTCTTTAGCCGGAGGATGGTGAATCTGTGGAATTCCCTGCCACAGGCGGCTATGGAGGCCAGGTTAGTGATTGTATTTAAGGTGGAGGTTGAGAAGTTCTTAAATAGTCAGGGTGTGAAAGATTACAGGGAGCAGGCAGGAGAATGTGGTTGAGAGGAAAAATGGATCAGCGGTAATGAAATTCTGCCCCTAAGTCTTATGTGCAATTGTGATCCCCACGCTATAGGAAGAATATGATTAAGTTAGACATGGTGCAGAAAAGATTCACAAGAATGTTGTCCAGAATGAAGAGTTTGAATTATAAGGAGATTGGATAGGCTTGGTCAGTTTTCCCTGGAGCAAAAGAAGTCGAGAGGTGAGATGATAGATGGATATAATTATAAGAGACATTGATAGGGTAGATAGCACAGAGTCTGTTTCCCATGGTAGGGGTGTCTAAAACTGGAGGTCACAGATTTAAGATTCAAGGGGTAAATTTTTCATGAAAGGAGCAGCTATTATCTGGAAGGAAGAAGAAACAGGAACAACATTTAAGAAGCATATGGACAAGTACTTGAATGAGCATGGCCTAGAGAGATTTAGAATTATTGCAGGCAAGTGGGATTGGCATTGAGAAGCATTTTGGTCAAGCTAGACACAGTGAGCCAAAGGATCTGTTTCTATATTATATGGCCACCCTAGATAGTTTATCATTGTACTCTCTGACAAGCTCAACAACCCACCCTGGAAGTTACCATAGGGTGGACTCAATCCCATTGGCCCACCAACAACTGAGGTATTTCATTGATAGGAACAACACTCCCATTAAAAACTCATCACCAGTTCCATGAACATGTCACCACTAATGCCATGGAAAATATGAGACTGCATGCTGAAAGACAAGGTAATGAGTCACATTGTAAATCACAGTGCAGGTGTAATTTTGCAAACGGGTCCCCAAACAACCATTACCCAGCACCTGCAGCCAAAAAAAGGCTTCAAAATCTAGAAGCTACTTTGGCTTTATTTATATAATCACTGCATGATAGCAGAAAGTTTCTTAGCCTTAGCACACCTTTCCCCAGGCAGTATTGCCGAATGACAGTAACTGAAACAAATATGAGGGAATCAGGGCACATTGACATAGAAAAAACACAGAAACATAAAAATCTACAGCACATTACAGGCCCTTCGGCCCACAATGTTGAGCTGACCATACAACCTACTCTAGAAGCTGCCTAGATATTTCTGTACCATATAGCCCTCTATTTTCTAAGCTCCATGTACCTCTTAGGATCTTCTCCAACAACTTGCCCACCACTGAAGTAAGACTATCTGATCTATATTTTCCTGGGTTATCACTACTCCCTTTCTTGAACAAGGGAACAATGTTTGCAACCTTCCAATCCTCTGGTACATCTCCTGTCCCTATTGATGATGCAAAGATCATTGCCAGAGGCTCAGCAATCTTCTCCCTCACTTCCCGTGGTAGCCTGAGGTGCATCTCATCCGGTTCTGGTGACTTAACCAACTTGATGCTTTTCAAAAGATCCAGCACATCCTCTTTCTTAATATCTACATGCTCAAGCTTTTCAGTCCACTGTAAGTCATCCCTACAATCGCCAAGATCCTTTTCTGTAGTGAATACTGCTCGCCAAGGCCTTCTCACTCTCCTAATTTCATTCTTGAGCTCTTTGCTGGCACCCTTATAATTTTCTAGAGCCCTAACAGTACCTAGTTTCTTGAACATTTCATAAGCTTTTCTTTTCTTCTTAACAAGATTTTCTACATCCATTGTACACATGATTCTTTTACCCTACCATATTTTCCCTGCCTCAACAGAATATGCCTATGCAGAACGCCATGTAAATGTTCCCTGAGCATTTGCCACATTTCTGCCATGTGTTTCCTTAAGAACATCTGCTCCCAATTTACGTCCCCCAGTCTCTGCCTAAAAGCATCATATTTCCCTCATCCCAATTAAATGTTTTCCCAAATTGTCTGCTCCTATCCCTCTCCAGCACTATGATAAAGAAGGTAGAGTTGTGATCACTACCTCCAAAATGTTCTCCCTCCGAGAGATCTGACACCTGACCAGGTTCATTTCCCAATACCAGATCAAGTACAGCCTCAGGTAAAGCTGATCAAGTAAGATCAAGTGACCTTAGCTACAGATATACTTCGTAGAAGTTCTGGGAGGAATTAATAAATTAGTTATACTCTCTTTATCTACTATCACTGTAGCTTTCTTTTGGGACTACGACTAGTGCTATCTCTGAGATTTTATGTGCTCCACACTGCACCAGAACAATAACTTGTGAACCTCAAATATAATATATCATGGATAACTTCTGAACATCTTTTCAAAAGTTTAAACCCCATAATTTCTGTTTCAAATTGATAAAGCACTTCCCTTAATTTAAGAGAAAAGAGAACAAGGATTGGATAAAATTACTCAAAAGTCTGAGATTACTTGGATGCGAACTTGGAAAGAAATGTGTTGACATTCAATTTTCTACAACTTAAAGATAAATTATCTGCACAAGATATTTGTAGAATGAACCGATTTGTAAATCTTTGAAGATTGCTCACAACATTTTTCATGGCAAGATCTTTTGACCCTTTTAAAAATGTTTATTAGAAAGCCTCTCTCAGAGGTCAGGTTAATGCACATACTATACAGTTACAAGGCACATCATCTTCAAAGACCCCAGGTTCAGTAACTGGACTGTGCTGAACTAGTAAACTAAATTAGACCAGCAGCAGGGGAGCGGTGATCAGGTATTGGGCTCCTATTTAACTGGGGCCTGTATTGGAAGCTGAAACCAGCAGGCAACCAATCTGGATTCAGCTGAAACATCCTGCTCCCACTATGAGCTCAAAGTGCCTCACGCACATCAACACAGCAGCAGAGGGTCCCACTTCTGTCCTGGGGCTGTTGAAGAGTTCTTTTGGAGATACACTTAAGAGAATTAGAAATAGAGAGTTGCTACAGAGAGAAAACCAGCATGGACACCAGTCAGCCCACCGAGTTCATGCCAACCATCATCAACCCATTTACACTAAACCTACATTAATCCTTTTTTTTATTCTCCCTACAGTCTCTGCTTCCCTTATGTCCTATCATTCACCCACACACTTTGGTCGACTTACCGTGATTATCTCCATTCCTTCTTGAATATTGCAATTGACTCTGGCTCCAGAAGCACACAGAAAACCAAATGTTATGGGACAGAAGGAGGTTTATTTGGCCCATTGAGTCAATAGTAGCTCCTAATTGAGCACTGATATCAATTGTGAGCCCCAGTTATTTCCCCGTTGTTGTGCAAATTATTCTCAATCCCTTGAATGCCATTTGTTCTTGATTCTGTTATTTGAACTCTAAGAGGAAATAAGCTCCAGATCATGATTGCTCCCTGCGTAAAAAATGTTTTCCTCAGTTCACCTACCCCCTCTTTATATTGTTCAAAATGTTATATCAGTCATGATATCATAATCTCTATCAAAATATCTCTCTCTACCTTCTTTGTTCAAAGGTAAGCAACCCCAGCTTCTTCTGTCGAAACTTATAGCTGAAATTCTACCCACTAAACACTCAAAAGGCCTCCAAGGAATAACTGCCAGCTGGTATATGATTGATCGCAGTGAGGTGGTTTAATGTTGTATGTGGTACATTAAGGGATTGACTAAAAGAAACACAAAGGAGATTTTCCTGAGTCTGTACTAGGTCTCTTGGGCAGCAGTGCAACAAATATCACAGTGAGTTTTGTGCTGACTGCATTAGAGTTTTATGTCAACTTTAAGCTGTTACTCAGAAGGTGAGGAGTCAGGTTACTAGTAAGTTTTTTTAGATGAAGGCTTGATGAAGTATGGAAAAGCATGGAATATTTTGCCATGGTGATAGTTTTAATATGAAAAATATTTAGGTTAAGGTGAGTGGCTATGGATTAAGTGAAAGAGGAGTTAGAGAGCAGAATTAAGGGCTTTGGGGAGAGAGGTGGGAAGTGGCATTGATATGTGACTCATACAAGAGTGATGGTGATAAAAGAAAAACAGGCAACAGAGATAGCCTTAGTCTGCTCTGGCACAGCTAAGAGAGCACAAATGGATTTTTTAATATACTTTAATCATGCACTCTTCCATAGGACTTCCTTTCTGCCAACCTTGGTAAATTCCAAGAAGTTTGTATTCAGGAATTCTATCAGAACATCATAGCACAAGCTCTGCTCTTCAGCATCAGAGAAGTATTACTTAAACACAGCACCTTTAATATAACCCCCCCCCCATGTTCCGAGAGAATTTTAGTTCCCCCAGGATCATCTTGTTCACTGTCACTACCTGATGGGTGATGGTTGTAATTGCCTGATGGCTGTAATTACATTGCTCTTAACGCACCTCGTTAATTGCACTGTTCTGTAAATCACAGGGCAAAAGGTTTCTAAAAGCAAGCAAAATGGGAGGAAAGGACAAAATTGCCAGAGGTTGAGTCGTCAGATCTTCAGAACACCTCTAATCAATTTGCCTCTGCTGGAGCACTGAAAGGTTCTTAACTCCAGGAGACCACACTCTCTGCAAAATGAATCCTCAGTAATACCCCTTTATACAACATGTTTGTCTCCAATATGACAATCCCCATTAACAGTAACCTCGTTATTTTAACCCTGTTAGATACAACCCTTTTGCAAAGGTTATCAGAATCTCCTAGTGCTCAGTAAAGTAATAATGAACCTAGGCCTCTCAGCTTCCAACACACAGGGAAAATCCCACTGTTAGTAAGCAGCGTTATTAAGTGTGTTTTTGCTTCAGCTGCACATATCTGCAAACTTTGCATGTTCATAGTTGCACAGAAATATTCCATCTAGCTTCAGACTGTTTTCTGAACTCAGTCTCGCAAAAAAAAATTGGGTAATTTCAAAAATCCTTTTTGATGTGAATCTCCACTTCTTGGACACAAGAGATTCTGTAGGTGCTGGAAATCTTGAGTGACACTCATCAAAAACTGCAGGAACTCAACAGGTCAGGCAGCACTGATGGAAGGAAATAGATAGATATGTTTTGGGCTGAGACCCTTCATCGACCTGAAACGTCAACTGTCTATTTTCCCTCCATAGCTGCTACCTGATCTGTTGAGTTCCTCTGGGATTTTACATGTGTTCCTCACCACCTTCTTGAACTACTGCAATCTGAGTGGTGAATATACTACAAAGTACATTGGCAGTGTTTTGAGAGGTTGGTGATTAAACATATCAGCTCCTGCCTGAGAAGCTACTTGGATCCACTCCAGTTTGTCTACCGCCACAACTGGTCCACAGCAGATGCCATTTCAATGGCTCTTCATTCAACCCTGGAACATCTGGACATCAAAGATGCATACCTTAGGATGCTCTTTATCACTACAGCTCACATTCATCCCCTCAAAACTAATCAATAAGCTTTAAGACCTTGGCCTCAATACCTCTTTGTGCAATTAGATCCTTGCTTTCCTCACTTGCAGACCCCAGTCAGTTTGGATTGGCAACAACATCTCCACAATCTCTATTAGCGCAGGTTCATCACAAGGCTGTGTGCTTAGCCCCTGCTCTGCTCGCTTTACAATTATGACTGAGTGGCTACGCATAGCTCCAATGCCATATTTAAATTTGCTGATGACACCATTATTGTTGGCCAAATCAAGGATGGTGATGAATCAGCATATATGAGTGAAACTGAAAATCTGGCTGAGTGGTGCCACAACAACTCTTTCAATGTCAGCAAGACCAAAGAGCTGGATATTGACTTCAGCAAGGAGAAACCAGAGGTCCATGAGCCAGTTCTCATTGGGGATCAAAGCTGGAGAGAGTTAGCAACTTTAAATTCCTCACTGTTATTGCTTTAGAGTACCTGCGCTATCTTAGGAAAGCAGTATCCATCATCAGTGATCCTCACCACCCAGGTCATGCTCTCTTCTCCCTCCTATCATCAGGAAGAAGGTACAGGAACCTCAGGAATCACACCACTAGGTTCAAGGATAGTTATTACTCTTCAACCATCATGCTCTTGAACCAATTCATTCAACTTCACTTGTCCCATCACTGAACTGTTCCCACAACCTATGGATTCACTTTTAAGGACTCTTCACCTCATGCTCTCAATATTTATTGCTCATTTATTCATTCATTTATTTATTCTCTTTTGTATTTGCATAGCTTGTTGTCTTTTGCAGATTGGCTGTTTGTCCACCCTGTTGGGTATGATCTTTCATTGTTTCTATTATGGGTCTTGGATTTAATGAGTATGCCCACAAGAAAACAAATCTCAGATATGTATATGGTGACATATACCGTATATATTTTGATCATAAATGACCTTTGATTACCTTGGAGGTTTTTCTTGTGATCACAAGACCCCATTGAACATTGGTAATATAGAAGACTGCAAGTCTGGTTAAGTGGTTCATTAGCAAGACTGATGGCAAGAGAGCTGCATGGCCACCTTTGCTGCGTGGACTAGACTGTTATGCCATGCAGCCACCAGGGAAGGAGACATCGTGAGAGAGAGCTGGAGTCTGTGCTAGTTTGGAGGCTAGCCTCTCCTTTCGGTGCTGCTCTCCAGTGTCTGCTCGGTGGAAGACAAGTTGGATTATGTTGGCAACACACACAACATGCTGAAAGAACTCAGCAGGCCAGGTAGCATCTATGGAAAAGAGTACTGTCGACGTATTGCGCCAAGACCCTTCACCAGGACTGGAGAAAAAAAAAGCTGAGGAGTAGATTTAAAAAGGGGGGGAGGGGAGAGAGAAACACAAGGTGATGGGTGAAACCTGAAGGGGGAGGGATGAAGTTAAGAGCAGGGAAGCTAATTGGTGAAAGAAGGAGGAGCCTGATAGAAGAGGACAGAAGGCAATGCTGAAGGGTATCGGCCCAAGATGTCAGCCGTACTCTTTTCCATAGATGCAACCTGGCCTGCTGAGTTCCTCCAGCATTTTGTGTGTGTTGCTTGAATTTCCAGCAACTGCAAGGTTTTCTCTTGTTTGTGACTGGATTATGTTAGTCTGTGGATGCACTAGCACGTTACAAGGGATGCTACATTATCAGTCTACAGGCCACAAAAACTCAGGGACTTGGGTTATTTATATATGAATAAATTTTTGTGACTGTATGTTTCTCTGCTGTCGTGACTATATATGCCATATGTGCTCAGTGCTGTGTGTGACTGTTGGTACAGTGTTTCCCACCTTGGCCCCAGAGGAACGCTGTTTCGTTTGGCTGTATTCCTGTGTATACTTGAATGACAATTACACTTGAACTTGAACTTGAAGTCAGTGCAATTGGCCTAGAATTTTTAGACTTTTGTCTCTCTCCCTTCTTAATGAGTGGAGTGACTTTAGTAATTTATTGGTCCTCTGAAACCATTCCTGACTCCAGTGATTCTTGAAAGATCACTGCTAATGACTCCACAATCTCTTCAACTACCACTTTCAGAAGCTTGGGTGACTGACCTCCTTTCAGGCCTATCAGCCTCCCAGGCATCTACTTTGTAATAACAATTGCACTCATTTCTGCCCCCTTATGCTTTTAAATTCATGGTGTTTTCCACAGTGAAGAGGGAAATAAAATATTCTTCAGTTTGTTTACCTTTTCTTTGTTCCACGTTACTACTTCTCCACTGTCACTTTCCAGCAGTGCAATGTTCATTCTTGCCTCCCTTTTACTCTTTACACAGTATATCTGAAAAATCTTTCTGTATCCTCTTTTATATTACTGGCTAGGCTACCTTCATATTTTATATTTTCAAATTGCTTTTTTAGTTGCCTTCTGTTGATATTTGAAAGCTTCCCAATGCTGTCGCTTCCTGCTAATTTTTGCAATATTGTAGGCCCTCTCTTTTGCTTTTATGCTGCTGTGACTTCCCTGGTCAGCCACAGTTGACTGATCCTCCCTTTAAAACAACTTTTTGGGATGAAAGAATCCTTTGTCTTTAGAATTACTCTCAGAAACTCCTGCTATTGCCATTCTATCAGCATCCCTGTTAGGGTCCTACACCAAAAAACTTTGGTCAACTCCATTCTCATGTTTCTGTAGTTACTTTTACTCAACTATAATACTAATACATCTGATTTTAGATTCTCCCTCTCAGGCTGCAAGGTGAATTCTAATCAAATCTGGTTCATTGCAAAGCACCAAATCCAGAATTACATTTTCTCCATGGGCTCGACCACAAGCGGTCCTAACAAGCCATCTTGTAGATACTCTACCAATTCCTTCTCTTGGGATCCAGTGCCAACCTGATTTCCCAGTCCACCTACATATTGAAGCCCCCATGACCACCATAAAGATTCCTTTCCTACTTGCCTTTCCACCTCCTGTTGTAATTTATATCCCATATCCTGCCTACTATCCAGAGTCCTATGTATAATTCACATCAGGGTCTTATTACCCCGCACACACAAGGATTCGACATCTTCTGATCCTATGTGACTTCTTGTTAAGAATTTGATTTCAACTTTTTCCAACAGAGCCACCCCACCCTGCCTTTTGGATAGGATCTGTATACTTGGATCTTTAGCTCCGAGCTGTGACCTTTCAACTATGACTCTGTGTTTCCCACATCATATCTGCCAATTTCTAACTGCACTATAAGCTCATCTATCTTGCTTCGTGTGCAGTGTGCGTTCAAATACAACACCTTCAGTTCTGTATTTGCCCACTTGTCTCCATGTGTCAGGTTTGACTCCATTTTGCCTGAAGTTAGATTCTTATCCCTTTTTAAACATTTGTGTACTTTCTGACCATCTAGCCTCTCCTTATGACTTAACCCCTTCAGTCTCAGCAACATCGGTGTAACTCTCTTTTGTAAAATTTCTGTGTGTTGAGCATTTTCAATATGTTCTTCTTTTATCTTAGATTTTAAGCTTCTGCAATGTGTTGTGTTTGTACAGGTAACAATTATCCCTTTGTGCAAAATCCTTTCTCTAACAGACATTACAGGGAGGGGTGGGTGGTTGGGGGTGACAGCCATGTCAGAAACAGGTTATACCACAGGAAGTTTCACCCTTCTTCTGAATGGGTTTACACATACTCAATTACTCTGTTATTTCTACTTATTCACACCAGAATTCTGGCAGCAGTTCCTGGCCAAGAGAATAGTCCAGCCAGCATCATTAGTTATTTTCGTTGCTATGCTGCCATTTGCTGGAACTGTTAACAATGTTCCTTTTCTTGAAACTGAAAGAGACAAACTATTGTAATTGTGTTTTTTGTCTAAGTGTCCTGTTTTCAAATCTTGAGGTTGAATGTGAGCAAATTCAGCTTGGGAACAAGGTTGAGTCATTAATGGCTATTTGTCTGTTCTTTCTGCCATCAAGTAACTGCTAATTGCAAGCTCCTTCACTCAGAAACAGCCATCTTCTCAGACTTGCCATACCTCTGTGATTTAAAGTGTTCATGGGCCTTTTTGTCCTGTAGCTAGTGTCATTAATCACCCACCAATGACCTCTAGTCACGCAAGAAGAGCCTTAGGATTTCTTAATTGCCTATTTTTAACTGTGAGGAGAAGTGGGTGGGTTATTGTTTTAAAACCATATGCGGTAACAAGGCTTCACTGAATCTTGGAATCACGGAGAACTTATGACTCAAGATGTTCATTTGGCCATGCTGAGTACTACCCTCTGAAATCTCACAATTCCAGATCATTGTCTGTAAGTATGTAGGTCACGGCTCTTCAAGTACACAATTACGTTTTAAGTGTCATGAGAATTGTTGCTTTCTTACAGGTGGTGACTTCATGTGGCCTTGACTTTTTCTTCTAAACTTTTTAATTACCTTAAACCTAAGCACTCTCGTTTGACCACTCTGATAAAGATAAAAATAAATATTATTTGTCACATGCACATTGAAACATGCAATACAATGTGTCCTGTGCATCAACAACCAACACAGTTTGTGGTTGTGCTAGGGGCAGCCCACAAGTGTCAGCATGCTTTTGATAGCACGCTCAAATCTTAGTTCCTGTACTGCACATAACACGGTGTGTGTGGTTCTGGTGCTCTGGATTTCCAGCATCTGCAGAATCTCTTGTCTTCATGATCTACTACCCATATGTCTTTGGAATGTATGCGAGAGGAAATGTGAGCACCTGGAGAAAACCCACACAATCACAGGGAGAAAGTACAAGCTCCTCACAGACAACAGCAGGTATTAACCTCCGATCGCAGGCACAGTAAGCACACAGCTAACCACTATGCACCCAGGTCATCTTCAAGGAGTGATTCCTCAAAAAGGCAACATCCATCATTAAGGACCCCCATCAGCCAGGACATGCTCTTTTCTCATTTCTACCATCTGGGAGGAGGTGCAGGAGCCTGAAGGCACATCAATGATTCAGGAATAGCTTCTTCCCCTCTGCTGTCTGATTTCTGAAAGGACATCGAACCCATCGACACTACCTCACAACTTCTTTCCCCCTCTTTTTGTGCTACTTATTTAATTCAATCTTTTAATATATATAAGTACTTACTGTAATTCAGTTTTTATTATTATGTATTGCACTATACCGCTGCCGCATAACAACAAATTTCACGACCTATGCCAGTGATATTAAACCTGATTCTGATAAGCTGCTGTGCCACTTGTGAAGAAGTTAGATTCTTCCTATTAATTCTGTCAAAGCCTCTCATATCCGTATACATCTCAGTCATAATAAGATTCCTTTTTTTCTAAGAAAAGCAACCCTAGCTTATCCAATCTTTTCACATATCTACAATTTTCCAATCCTGGCAATATCTTCATAAATCTCCTTTAAACTTCCTCCGGTGCAATCATACATTTCCTGAAATGTAGAAACCAAACTGCAGTATTTGAGCTGTACTCCAACCAGCTTTTTGAAAATTTCTAGCAAACCTCCATGCTCTTAATGTTCTTTATTGTGTGCATTATGATTTACTGATTTCTTTTGTACACTCTTGGCACTTTAACTTGGAAACGGCACGTTCTTTTTCATCATTTAAAGTGGGTAAAATATTTTGATAGGTTAACTGCTTATTATTTGTATTAAGTGGTCACAGAATGGGATGAATTTTATAGCCTGATGTATGCAATTTGGCCCACTGCTCTCAGGCAGTGTTTGCTTTCCAACCAAGTCTCTTTGCGTGGACTTCTGACCAATAAATCAAAAATATTTAAATCATTAAGTGTATTCATTATCAGAGCTTTTCACCTGGAACAGTGCAATGAAATTATGTTTAGAGTCTGAAATTATAATTTAGATGCGGCAAAATATGATTTCTGGGCTTCATGGCTAGTCTTCGGTGCTACCTTTGACTTTGATGTGACCATCAATAGACAACAGACAATAGGTGCAGGAATAGGCCATTCAGCCCTTCGAGCCAGCACCACCATTCACTGTGATCATGGCTGATCATCCACAATCAGTACCCTTTTCCTGCCTTCTCCCCATCTCCCTGCACTCCACTATCTTTCAGAGCTCTATCTAACTCTTTTTTGAAAGAATCCAGAGAATTGGCCTCCACTGCCTTCTGAGGCAGAGCAATCCACAGATCCACAACCCTCTGTGTGAAAAAGTTTTTCCTCAACTCCGTTTTAAATTGTCTACCCCTTATTCTTAAACTGTGGCCTCTGATTCTGGACTCCCTCAACATCGGGAACATGCTTCCTGCCTCTAGCATGTCCAATCCCTTAATAATCTTATATGTTTCAATCAGATCCCCTCACATCCTTCTAAATTCCAGTGTATGCAACCCCAGTCGCTCCAATCTTTCAACATATGACAGTCCCATCATCCAGGGGATTATCTTCGTGAACCTACGCTGCACTCCCTCAATAGCTAGAATGTCCTTCCTCAAATTTGGAGACCAAAACTGTACACAATACTCCAGGTGTGGTCTCACCAGGGTCCTGTACAACTGCAGAAGAACCCCTTTGCTCCTATACTCAACTCCCTTTGTTATGAAGGCCAACATGCCATTAGCTTTCTTCACTGCCTGCTGTACCTGCATGCTTACTTTCAGTTACTGATGAACAAGGACACCTAGATCTCATAGTACTTCCCCTTTTCCTAACTTGACACCATTCAGATAGTAATCTGCCTTCCTGTTCTTGCCACCAAAGTGGATAACCTCACATTTATCCACATTAAACTGCATCTGCCCACTCACCCAACCTGTCCAAGTCACCCTGCATTCTCATAAAATCCTCCTCACAGTTCACACTGCCACCCAGCTTTGTGTCATCTGCAAATTTGCTAATGTTACTTTTAATCCCTTCATCTAAATCATTAATGCATATTGTAAATAGCTGCAGTCCCAGCACCGAGCCTTGCCACTAGTCACTGCCTGCCATTCTGTAAAGGACCCATTAATCCCTACTCTTTGTTTCCTGTCTGCCAACCAATTTTCTATCCATGTCAGTACCCTACCCCCAATACCATTTGCTCTAATTTTGCACACTAACCTCCTATGTGGGACCTTATCAAAGGCCTTCTGAAAGTCCAGGTACACTACATCCACTGGCTTTCCCATCTTCATTTTCATAGTTACATTCTCAAAAAATTCCAGAAGATTAGTCAAGCATGATTTCCCCTTCATAAATCCATGCTGACTCAGACCTATCCTGCCACTGCCTTCCAAATATGCCACTATTTCATCTTTTATAATTGATTCCAGCATCTTCCCCACCACTGATGTCAGACTAACTGGTCTATAATTGCCTGTTTTCTCTCTCCCTCCTTTCTTAAAAAGTGGGATAATATTAGCTACCCTCCAATCCGCAGGAACTGATCCTGAATCTATAGAACATTGGAAAATGTTTATCAATTGGGGTTTCTTTTATTTGCTCCCTTATCAATGTCAGTTCTCCATCATGAAGGTTTAGTGCAAATGACCAAACATTTTTCTTCTTTATGAATAAGAAGCCTTAACTTTGTATTGTTCAGTAGAATCTTCTGTTCTTTATGACTTTCAAAAATCTTCTCAACCATTCCCTAAAATCTCTTCCAATTTGGATTGCCCTTGAAACCTCATGGTTCTCTCACTTGGATCAATAAGGGTCAGTCAAGATGAGCAATATAATTTGTAAGCATCCTGTGTCAGAATTTAGAATTGATGAACTTTACTTAGTTTAATATAGACTGGATCCCGAATAGTTATTATTCAAGATTGTATTGTGGAGACTCACCATTTTGTTTTTCTCCCTTTGTTACCAATATCCTTCTTGGCTACTGGTGTTGACTTTCTCAGTTCAAGGGTCATCAGCTCAAAACATTAACTCAGTATCTTTCTCTATAGATGCTGCCTGACCTGTTGAGTGTTTCTAACATTTTCTGTTTTATTTGATGAATCCAAAACTCTGTATCCATATTTTAACCAGATGATTTTCAGAATGCCCTGTGCATACCCTCTGGGCTTCCTTTGTGGTTTTACTGTGGTTTTATGAGATATTACTTATGAGATTTTACATTACTTGGTTCCATTTGCAATCGGAGAAAACTGATTTTCAGTTCACTGCATGAATCTTGACTTTTATTACCATCTACTCTGAGGAATGGAGAACAGAGAGATATGAAACAATTTCTTGACTTCTATAAAATCCTGATTGGCCCCCTTGTATTTTCTGACTCACACAAGTGCAAGAAAATTGCCAAAGAATTTTGAGAAAAACTATTAATATTTTTGTGTAACACACACAAAATGCTGAAGCAGGCCAAGCAGCATTTATGGAAAAGAGTACAGCCGAACGAAGGGTCTTGACCCGAAACGTCCATGTTGCTTGGATTTCCAGTATCTGTAAATTTTCTCTCACTTGTGAATATTTTTGTGTTGCATGGATAAACTATTTGATAATACTAGGTGGTGGGTGGGTTTGCAAGAATACTCCTAACTCTCAGTGTTAATCATAAGAATGTTATTAGTTTTGTCATACTTTTAACTCAACAAGTTGCTGACAAACCTTGGTTAATGCATGCTATAAAGATACCTTGAAGCCTTTGAATTTTATATTCTGTTGAGATTATGTTTGGCATTACATGCTAAGAATAAACAGACTGTAGAAAGCATCACAGTTTGAATTCTCAGTATAAGTACTGTCTGTTGATATGCTGCTTTTGTTATTGAGAATAATTGTTAATGTGTCATATGTTGCAACTGACTCCAGATTTTTTGGCAATGACTTCTACCCAATCTTGGGTCAGAAGTCTGGATATTTTACATTACTTGGTTCCATTTGCAAGTTCTCATATAATGAAGCAATCCCGCCAAAATTACAGCAGGATCTGGACAATGTTCAGAGTTAAGGTGATGGTTGGCAAGCAGCAATGGCACCATGTGAGTGCTAGGCAGCAGAAGAGAGACTAACCCACTTCCTTTGGTATTCAAGCACACTATGATCCTACCCACGAATCCCAAGGGTCACCATTACTCAGAGCTTAAGTGTAGCCAATTCTACAGTGAGTAATACATTTTTGACCCCATGAAGCCCTTTACCATTTTCAAGCCACAAATCTGGTGAGTAATGCAACACTTTAAAGTTAGCTGACTGCACTTCAAATGGCATTCATGGGGCTGGACGGTGCAAAGCAGCCAATTTCCCAGAAGGAGAAGAGAAACAGGCACATGGAAACTTTCCAAGTCCCTGCAATATTAGCATACCTTCATTGTCATTAGATTAAAGTCATATAATTCCCTTTGGAACAGGTTCATCACAAGGACTGCACTGATCCTGAGAGGTGGCAATTTACGGAGAATCAAATGCTGGCCTTTCTGGCATGTGGGACTAAGAAGCATCCTGCTTCATTGGCATCAGATCTGCCTCCTTAAACCTTCACCCCCTGTACCACTGGCACACCATGTTTGCACCATCAAACACAAAACTGAACTAACATGACTACTTCATTTGCATCTCCCAATCCTGTAACCTTTACCATCAAAGAGGACAAGGACATCAGGGCAGAAAACACCAACACCTCCAAGCCACACATGATCCAACCAAATAGTGCATCACCATTCCTTCATTGACACTAAGCCAAAAATCCAAGGGTTCCATGTTTAAAGTACAAGGTAAATTCTTCACCAGTGCTGATGAAGATTGTTGCCATTCCAAACTGACTGGGTTCTTGAAGTGAGGAAATCGAGGATACAGTTGCACAAGGAGGTATTGGAGGGTGAGGGTAGAGGTGATGGGTGTTTATCATACTGGCAGCTCTAAGTTAGAATTTTGCAGGGATCAATGCTGAAGCCTTTGAAATATACAGTATTGCGTTATTTGAGGTGTGGTCTGTGGGTACCATATTGTCTTCATTGATCACATTGGAAGCCACAGAACTGGAGTGGAAGCAGGCTATCTCAGTCCCTGGAAAAGTCTGTGAAGAGGATGACTAACTGTGAAAACTATCATTCTTTGTATTTTTCTGCTTGCATAGGAGGCCAGTTCAGTAATCTCTGGAGTTCATTGCCATAAACAGCTGTGGAGGCTAACTAATAGGGTATATTTAAAGTAAAAGTTGGTAGGTTCTTGATTTTTGAGGGCATCAAAGGTTATGAGGAGAAGGCAAAAAAACGGGGTTGAGAGGAGAAATAAATCAGCCATGATAAATGGCAGAACAGACTCGCCAAATAGCCTAATTCTCCTCTTATATCTAATGATCTTGTGGTCTTATGTATGAAATAGCACAATTCTTGTACAACTGCACAAACACAAGCACTCTGGTCTTGACACAGCCAGTTTGTGTCTTTTCTGCAAGCTTCTCCAGATGACCGCAGTAACCATGCCATCTGGTGTTCGAGTGCAGCACTTGACTGTACTGCAAATACCCATTTTACACAAGACCAAATCTTCAGAGGTTGAAATCGGGTTTGCTTTTCCTTAGCATTCAGATTTCACTGTTTCTGTTAACTACAATTGTTAGTAATCATTTAAGGATATTCATAATATATGGCTGCATTTTAAGATAAGGATACAGTACTAACAGTGTTTTCTCTTTTAACTTACTTAGGAACTGACTCCTCAACACCAATGCATCTAGCAAGCCGTTCCGCAACTTTTTAGTCATTTGTATTGTTAGTAATTTAATATTGGGTTATGCAAGAGTGCTGGCTAAATGTTTATCAAAAATGTGGTAAGCACATTGTCAGCTATATAAATTCATGAAGAGGACCTTTTAAGTATAATGTTTTTTTAAATGTTATAATCTAAAGAATTGACCCACTCAAGACAAATTTTGCTTTCATCAATGTTAATAAGCTTGAGCAGTAACTAATTTGGAAAACCAATACAATATTTAGTGGGAATAAGAAAAGACTATACAAATCCTCAAGCCTGCTCAACCATTCAGATAGATCATGTCTCATTTAGTCTGAGGCTTCATCTCTTTCCTTGAATCCCTTCTCATCCCAAATCTGAATAACAGCTTTGAATATATTTAATAGTTTTGCATGTGAGTTAGAGAATTCCAAACTTCTGAGAACAGAAATTCTTCGCTCTCTTATGCTTGTGGTCAGCTTTTTCTTCTGAAACTAGGGCCCCTCATGCTAGAATTCCCAATAGATGAAGCACCTACATTGTCAAGCCTCGATGAGACCTTAAGATTCAATGAGAACATCTCTCATCCATTTAAATTCCAGAAAGTAAATGGCAAATCTGTTTAATAGTTTCTGTCAAAGCAACCTTCTGATCCCTGGAATCAATCTTTGAATCTTCACTGCAAGATCTCCAGGTCAAACATGTCTTTTGCTAAATACAAAACTAAAACTGTACATGGTGCTGATGTTGTGATCTTACTAAACTTCCCATTTTTCTGTTGCATGCCTCTTACTATAAAAGTCAATGTTCCACTTGCCCACCTAATTACCTACTGTACTGCCAGCTCATATTGGTACAGTAGGAATGTGAGAAAATCAGAGCATTTAAACAATATTGAGGCAAATATCCTGCTTAAAAGCCAGATCAAATTTCTGAAGAGGCATAACATAGCCTGGAAGTTATTATAATTATGAGAAATAAGCACAGAGTTGAAAAAAATTTGGTTGCTTCCACGTGACTGCGACTTCAGAGCTTACTTTCCCACCAAGCGTTACATCACCAGCGTTCTGGGATACAATGCATTCATCGAACTCACCTGAGGTGTTAATAGATAGTGTAAACAGCTGTGTCTCCAGCCTGATCTTTGCCTCACCAATAAATTCAACCCATTTATCTCTACTCTCAGTTTTTTTTTTGCCTGTTACCAATCATCAGTCCTTGCTAACATATTACACTCATCTATCTGGTGTGGTAAGCTTTTACACAGCTCTATGACAAATGTCCTTTGAACATCCAAACACTCTTCATCTACCGGCTCCTCTTTATCTGTCTGCCAACTACATCCTCAAGGAACTCTAAGTTTGTTAAATTGTTTTTCATAAATATGTATTGATTCTGTTTGATATATACTCTTTGACACCTTTAACAGCATTTCACTGGTTGATTCCTACATTTTTTTTTCTGGACAGTAGTTTCCTTAATCATCTTCTTTCTCACTCTCTCCTTTCTTGAACAGTGGTGTTATATTTACTGTTTTTCAAAATACTGGGATCTTTCCAGAATCGAGGGAATATTGAAAGATCACAAGCTGTGCATCCAGTAGTATTGCTCCTCCCTCTTTTAGCCCCATGTTCAGTGGATTTGTCACCCTGTACTTCTATTAGTTTGTCTACTACTTTTTCACTAGTGGTATTAATTACTTTAAGTTCCTCATTCTTTTTTGCCCTTTTGTTATCCATTATTTTTGGTATGCTTTTAGTGTCTTCTATCGTGAAGACAGATATAAAATAATTGCTTAACTTCTTTGCCAATTTTTTATTCCCATTATTAATTGCCCTGATTCATCTTCAAAGGATCCTATGATTCTTAACTAACTTTAACCAAATAAAACATCTCAAGTCACATCTCATGATAGGCTCAGTGCTGGGACCTCAGTTGTTTACAATATATATTAATGACTTGGATGAGGGAATTAAATGCAGCATCTCCAAGTTTGCGGATGACACGAAGCTAGGTGGCAGTGTTAGCTGTGAGGAGGATGCTAAGAGGATGCAGGGTGACTTGGATAGGTTGGGTGAGTGGGCAAATTCATGGCAGATGCAATTTAATGTGGATAAATGTGAAGTTATCCACTTTGGTGGCAAAAATAGGAAAACAGATTATTATCTGAATGGTGGCCGATTAGGAAAACGGGAGGTGCAACGAGACCTGGGTGTCATTATACACCAGTCATTGAAAGTGGGCATGCAGGTACAGCAGGCGGTGAAAAAGACGAATGGTATGCTGGCATTTATAGCGAGAGGATTTGAGTACAGGAGCAGGGAGGTACTACCGCAGTTGTACAAGGCCTTGGTGAGACCACACCTGGAGTATTGTGTGCAGTTTTGGTCCCCTAATCTGAGGAAAGACATCCTTGCCATAGAGGGAGTACAAAGAAGGTTCACCAGATTGATTCCTGGGATGGCAGGACTTTCATATGAAGAAAGACTGGATGAACTGGGCTTGTACTCGTTGGAATTTAGAAGATTGAGGGGGGATCTGATTGAAACGTATAAGATCCTAAAGGGATTGGACAGGCTAGATGCAGGAAGATTGTTCCCGATGTTGGGGAAG
This sequence comes from Mobula birostris, assembly GCF_030028105.1. Classification (NCBI taxonomy): domain Eukaryota; kingdom Metazoa; phylum Chordata; class Chondrichthyes; order Myliobatiformes; family Myliobatidae; genus Mobula; species Mobula birostris. The sequence goes on from NC_092373.1 coordinate 159,446,613, forward strand.
TCCAGAACGAGGGGTCACAGTTTGAGGATAGAGGGGAAGTCTTTTAGGACCGAGATTAGGAAAAACTTCTTCACACAGAGAGTGGTGAATCTGTGGAATTCTCTGCCACAGGAAACAGTTGAGGCCAGTTCATTGGCTATATTTAAGAGGGAGTTAGATATGGCCCTTGTGGCTACGGGGGTCAGGGGGTATGGAGGGAAGGCTGGGGCGGGGTTCTGAGTTGGATGATCAGCCATGATCATAATAAATGGCAGTGCAGGCTCGAAGGGCCGAATGGCCTACTCCTGCACCTATTTTCTATGTATGTTTTCTATGTATGTTTTCTATAGCAAATAAATATTTGAAACTAATAAGCATAATAAAAAATTAAGTTGGTCAAACTGGCATGCTTAAAGGAGTATTTTAAAAGAGAAGAGGGGCAGAGAGATGGAAGGTTCAGAGAGATAATTCCAGGACATGAGCTGACAATGAATTGTTCCATTTTGTTTGATTTTGTTTGGGAGGAGGGATTTGGGGGTTGATGTGTCTGTTCCATTTTTGTTCATTTTTTGTGTGGGGAGGAGGGAATTTAGAGGTTAATAACCGTGCTGCCTTTTTTTTTCTTGGTTTCATGGCTACCCAGAGAAGAAGAATTTCAAGTTGTGTACTTTGATAATAAATGAACCTTTGAACCTTTGATTGAAGTTGTATACGTGAAAAAACCTAAAAACTGAAGGACTGCTAGATCTCAGAGAGTTACAGGAATGAGAGAGTGGAGAAGATTGTATTGGAATTTGGAACAGTGATGAGATTCTTAAAAAAGTGATATTATCTAACAGTGAGCTAGGAGAAAAATTAAAGACAATGAGTTTAGTCTTCTCAATATTTTGTTGGAGGTTTTGCTCGTCCACTAGTGAACACAGATAGATTTTAAAATGGTGGAGGTGTCAAATGAAATGGTGGTGAGAATTGTGTCATTTAGTTCAGAGAAAGAAACTGATACTGCAGTTTGGGATGGTGCTACAAAGGGGATGATTTTGGATGAGAAATAGGAAGGTACTAAGCATAGACCCTCAGAGCAAGAAGAGAAGGCATGATTTTTGTTGGTCACAATGAGACAAGAAAGAATAGAAGAACCAGGCAATGGAAGAAATAAAATAAGGAACAATAACCTATGTTGCCATTACAGAGGATGTTATTGGTTACATGAGTAAGAAATATTTCAGTACTGAAACATTGCCAAGATGAGGCTAATGAGGATGGGAAATCGGGGTGGGGGGGTGTGGAGAGACTAAAGAAAATGTTTTGGAAGAAGTTTGAAAAAGTGAGCTGGGGTAGGGAATGAATCATTGTAAAGAAAAAAATACCAAGATGTGAAGGATTAGTGAAGGATTTCCAGATTGAAATTTCTCTGAGTTTGTCACGGGCTGTTAATGATAAAAGTGGTGGAGAAATAGAAGAGAGAGCTTGCAATAGAGGCAACTATCTTGGGATTATCTGGGCAGGTAAGAATAGGATCTGATGATGGTCCAACCATATCTAGTATGATTTCTGCCTTGTTTTACCACATGCAGCTTGCATGCGTTAAATGTAAGGGTGAGACGAGAGCTGTAACCAGAAAATGCACCCAAGGTTACAGCTTTAAAGGAAATCAGGATGAAGGTAAGGAGTTGACTGAGGATCTTGTAAAACAATACATACACTGTGTTGCGGACATCCTTGGTGCCTTGAACTCTAGCATAATATAATGAAGAACAATATTACTGATCATATCGCAGCCCTCTTATTCCACACATTATTTTCACCCACCAAATATGGTCACACCAATACTGAAGCCAAAACTTACCGGGGTTGGACAGCTCAGTCTCATCTTCACATTTATAGAATGCAGAATCCATGTTTCGGTTTGTACAAAACCAGGCCCAAGTTTCACCTGCATATAGTGGAAGGCTTCTTGATGTGGTAAAGAGGCATATGCAAAAAAAAACTACAGGAGTAGGACAAGAAAATAAGCTTCAAGTGGACAAATGCAGTTGCAGAGTTAACACCAATAGAGATACAAAGTTCAAAATATATTTATTATCAAAGTATGTATTCTATATACAATGTTGAGATTCCTCTCCTTACAGACAGCCACAAAAGAAAGGAACTCAATAGAGCCATTGAAAAAGACCAAGAAACACCTAATGAGCAGGAAAAAATGTGCAAACAATAGAAGTAAGCAAGTAACATTCACAACTGAAATTCATGAAAGTAAGTCCACAGCCACAATACTAGTCATCACTGATACGATAGTTAAAACTTCCTTTCAAATGAATACCAATTAAGCCACTACTACTTATTCATTTTTGGGTAAAATTATTGAGGAAGAATTATCATATATCCAGTCTCAGTCTAGAGCTTTTTAGCCTGTTGTGAATGACACAACGGGCAATGATGAGATGGAGTATAGAGAGGAAGTGGAGCGGCTGGTGGATTCGTGTGAGAAGAACAACCTAATCCTGAATGTGGAGAAGACAAAGAAAATTATTGTGGACTTCAGGAAGGTACAGATGAACTATGCACCTCTACAAGTACAAGGCTCCTCTATACAGAGAGTCAAGTGTACCAAGTTCCTGGGAGTTCACATCACAGATTACCTCATCTGGTCGTTTAATATCACCTCCCTGAACAAGAAGGCACTGCAATGCTTCCACTTCCTAATAAGATTGAAGCAAGCGAGGCTTCCCAACACAACCCCCTCCCCCCCCCCCCACCATCTTAACTGCATTTTACAAGAGCACCACTGAGAACATCCTGACAAGTCTCATCTCCATTTGGTATGGGAGCAGTCGAGCATCGGAGCTGAAGTTCCTGCAAAGGACAGTGAGAACAGCTGAGAGGATCATATAGGTCCCCCTCCCATCCATCAGGGACATTTATTAGGAGCGCTGTGTATGCAGGGCCTTTAGTACTATTAATGATCTCACCCATCCATCCAGCATCCTCTTTGACTTTCTACCATCAGGCAGGAGGCTACAATGCATCAAACAAGAATGGTCAGGATGAGAAACATTTTCTTCCCTCAAGCCATTAGGCTTCTGAACTCCCATATTCTAGGTGTCACTGGTTAATCTGTTCCGTACCTTACAGTATTTATATTAATTCTCTTTGGTTTCTTATTTATGTGTGATTCATCTGTAGATTTTATCCTTGCCTTCATAAGTTATTGTGTGTTATATGTCTTATGTGTTTTATACTCTGGTTCAGAGAAACGACTCATTTCTATACACATTATATAGGTTATATACATGTATGTAATTAAATGTCAATGAACTTCACTTGACTAGTCTTTATAAATTTTCATTAGATATGTAAAATAATGATTCTGCATAAGGTAAATATTATCTTACATTTCCAAATCACAACATACGTGTGAATTGAGCTTAAGTAAACAGTTTAAGAAATGAATCAGTGCTGAAGTATGGAGGTACAGGCAAATTCAAAAAGCATGATTTACTTGCAATGTTAATGAGAAAGAAAAGTATATTTAAAGAAAGTTTCATATTGATTGAACTTGAGATGGTGGAATCAACAACAATTAGTGTTTCAAATCCTTGGGTTCTGACTGGTGCCAAACCACAGAAAATCTGGACCACAGAAGCTGATTTCTGAGCATCTTCCTCCAAGCAGGAAAACTGGTTGTTCTCAATACAGAGACTGCCCAAGTTATAGAAGGTTTCAAATAAGTTTACCAAGTTTCCTGCAATTGCACTAGTAAGTTAATTAGCTACAGTTTAGCAATGTCCTTTGTTAATTTGGTTCTTAGATCTAATTTAGTTAATTAGTAGATCTGTACTACAGATTCAAAATATGCCAGAGTAAAGGACTTGCCGGACCACAGAATGCCAAACAAGAGAGTTCCAACGTGTACTACATTTAAGAGGATTTAAACAGACATTTTAATAGGCGAGGCATAGAATAATACAGTCCTAATGCAAGCAAACAGGATTAGTGTAAATGGGCAAAAAGGTCAGTGGAAACATGCTGGGCTGAAGGTCTCATTTCTGTGTTGACTCTTATCAGAGGGAAATGCAGAATCTTTTCTCACTTTTACTTCACAGTCATTGCTAATTGAAAATGGAATGCAACACTCATGATTCAAGATTGAAATGTGCAACCCAGGTGATGCAAGTGATGCATTTTTAAATACACTAAACACACTGGCAAGACATTTGTGCAAAATATAGTCGAATAAAGGTTCTGATTCTTCAGGAACAGCCTATCAGCTCTGCATAGAAGTTCCAACATTTACCTGTACAAGTGGCCCCAGGTTCAGGATTCAGGCATATGAAAACACAAAAGTCTTGTGCTTTCTGCCAACTGTTTGCCAGCATTTTCCTAAATGCGTTCTATGTTGGGCTCCTCATAAAGTCCATTCGTGGAGGATGAAATAGAAGCAAATTCACAAAATTCCATCAGACACACTTGAAAACATTCAAGGCATTTAAAATGAGGTGTGGCTCAGAAAATGTCAAGGATTTGTTCTATAAACACAAGAAAGTCTGCAGATGCTAAAAATCCAAAGCAACACACACAAAATACTGGAGGATCTCAGCAGGTAAGACAGAATCTGTGGAAGTGAATGAACAGTCCACTTTTCAAGCTGAGAACTTGCTCCATCTACATATCTTCAAAGTTTGACATAATTGTATATAATGTTATTTATTTATTTTGTGCTTAAGTGCTATAGGATATACTGTATTTCACTCTTCCATCAGTGTTGTGGTCAGCCTTTATAAAATATTGGTCAGACCCCACTTGGATTACTAAGAGCAGTTTTGGTCTCCTTATCTAAGAAAAGATGATCTGGCATTGAGGAGAGCCCAGAGGAGGTTCAAGAGAATGGTTCCAGGAATGAAAAGGCTAATGCATACTGAGCATTTGATGGTTCTGGGCCTGTATTGAACTGAATTAACTTTATTTCTTACATACGTCACATACATGAGGAGTAAAAATCTTTATGTTAGATCTCCATCTAAATGTGTAATGTGCAATCATAGTAATTTATAATAATTTATAATAAATAAAACAGTCAATGTAAAATAGAGTACACTCAAGTCAGCATAAGTTCATCAGTCTGATGGCCTGGTGGAAGAAGCTGTCCAGGAGCCTGTTGGTCCTGGCTTTTATGCTGCGTTACCGCTTCCCGGATGGTAGCAGCTGAAATAGATTGTGGTTGGGATGGCTTGGGTCCCCAATGATCCTACGGGCCCTTTTTACACACCTGTCCTTGTAAATGTCCTGAATCATGGGAAGTTCACAACTACAGATGTGCTGGGCTGTCCGCACCACTCTCTGCAGAGTCCTGCGATTAAGGGAGGTACAGTTCCCACACCAGGCAGTGATGCAGCCAGTCAGGATGCTCTCAATTGTGTCCCAGTAGCAAGTTCTTAGGATCAACCCCAGATCCATTACTGTTAACCTGTCTCCATTCCTCCTGCAATCCAGAACCAGTTCCTTTGTTTTTTTTTTGCTTTTGTTTTTTGTTTTTTGTTTTTGCAACATTGAGAGAGAGATTGTTTTCTTGACACCACTGTGTCAGAGAGATGACTTCTTCCTGTAGGCCACCTCATTATTGTTTGAGATTAGGCCAATCAGTGTAGTGTCGTCAGCAAATTTAATTAGCAGATTGGAGCTGTGGGAGGCGATACAGCCATGAGTATGCAAAGAGTCAAGGAGGGGACTCAGTACGCAGCCCTGAGGGGCTCCTGTATTGACAGTCAGAGGATTGGAGGTGAGGGAGCCCAATCTTACAATCTGCTGGTGATCTGACAGGAAGTCCAGGATCCAGCTGCACAAGGCAGGGTCAAGGCCAAGGTCTTTGAGCTTCTTGTCTATCCTGGATGGAACTATAGTTTTGAATACTGGACTATAGTCCAAGAACAGCATTCTCACATAAGCATCCTTCTTCTCCAGATATGTCAGGACAGTATACAGAGCAGTGGCTATTGTGTCATCTGTTGATTAGTTGTGTCGGTAGGTGAATCGTAGGGGCTTCAGTGTGGGTGGTAGCATGCTACAGATGTAGTCCTTGACCAGCCTCTCAAAGCATTGGCTTATTATTGAGGTGAGTGTGACAGGACGAGAGTGGTTCAGGCATGTTACTTTGATTTTTTTTGGTACAGGGACAATGGTGGATAACTTGAAGCAGGAGGGTGGTCTCCACTGGGAGAGGGAGAAATTAAAAATGACAGTAAACGTACCTGCCAGTTGTGCTGCACACATCCTGGGTACTCGCTGTGGGATGCCGTCCGGTCCCGCAGCCTTGTGACTGTCCACTCGTTGGAAACACTGCATACCTCAGCCTCAGAGATGACCAGGTTGCAGGTTGTAGCGGTGGCTTTCATCGGAGGCTCACAGTTAGCGACATCGAACCGAGCATAAAAGCGATTGAGTTTATCTGGGAGAGAGGCCACGATGTTGGTGGCACCCCAACGTTTGGCTTTGAAGTCTGCGATGGTATGCAGCCCTCGCCACAAGTCACGTGTGCTATTCGTTGTGAATCTTGACTCAGTCTTCTCCCTATATTGTTGTTTCACAGCCTTGATAGCTCTGCGCAGATCATGGCTGCTCTTCCTGAGCTCTAGTTGATCTCCGGTGATGTATGCTCGATGTCGTGCTGTAAGTGCTGTTTGCACGGAACTATTGATCCAGGGTTTCTGCTTGAGGAAGACTCTGACCGACCTCTGGGGGTAACTTTGTCAATGCACTTCCGAATGAAGTACCTGACTCCATCAGTGAACTTGGAGACATCATCATCACGGAAGACATTCCAGTCAACGTCATCAAAGCAGTCCTGCAGCATGGAGGCCGATTGGTCGGAACAACAGTGGACGGTGTTAACTATGGTCGCCTCTTGTTTCAGCTTCTGCCTGTACAATGGGGGAAGCAGGATCAAAGAGTGATTGAGCTTTGTAAGCATTGTGGAAGGGAGTGTAGCAGTGGTCAAGTGTGTTATCTCCACGAATGCTCACATGGATGTGCTGACAAAACTTCGGAGAGACTCACCGGAGTCTAGGAGAATGTGGGAGAATCTCATTGAAACCTATTGAATATGCAAAGGCCTATGTAGAGTGGATGTACTGAGGATGTTTCCTAAACAGGGGGAGTTTAAAACCAAAGAGCACAGCCTCAGAATAGACAGACATCCATTTAGAAAAGAGATGAGGAGAAATTTCTTTAACCAGAAGGTGGTGAATCTGTGGAATTCATTGTGGCGACGAAGTCATTGGGTCTTTTTAAGGTAGAGGTTGATAGGTTCTTGATTAGTCAAGGTTTCAAAGGTTACGAGAAAAAGGCTGAAGAGTGGGATTGAGACTGATAATAAATCAGTCATCATGGAATGGCAGAGCAGACACAATGAGCTGAAAGGCCTAATTTTGCTCCTATGTCTTAAGGTTTAAAAGTCAGATACAATAAAATAAATCATGGTTAGTTACATCAGATGAACAATGGGACCTATATAAACCTTCAAAGTCATCAGCACTGTGAAACCTTTATACTTTTCCCCACAGCCATGCCATGATATTTGAGTCAGTGCTAATTAGGCAATCATGCTGTAACACCAATAGCAACTCTTACAAAGGATGGGATAAAGTGGACTTCAACGCAGGGAAATGGAGGTAAAGAGAATGGTATTAACAATAGGTTAATTCATGACTCAGTCCATGGGACTCTGAGTATAATCTATGTTAGTGTGAAGTAGATAACTTTATTTTTAAATGTTTTGTTTTGAACGATTATATTAAAAGTACCATTTATGTAACAGAGTTGTTTCCAGGCTGGGTTAGACTGGAGTTGTTACAGCAAAGTTCCGTATCTTTAACTCATGGACTACCAGGAGAGATGTCCACCAGGTGGATTGAAGTGCAGAGGAGACCATTGACAATGATGGAGCTGAAAAAAGAATCTTTAGTTGAGGATTGGCTCGTAGAGAACACAGGCTATGCCTTGAACATCTCTGCACACGTGGAGGGTAAACTCAAGACTGAGCAATGACAAACAAAACAGAGAAAACTTCAGCAGAGGAACAAATCAAGACCCAGTTGAAAAATAGTCAAGTAATAATCAGGGGAGGAAGAGCGTCAGAGCCTGGAGGACTCTGGTGCCCCCTGGTGATTGGACCAAAGCTTGATGGGAAATCTCTCCACAGTCAGTACAGTACCTGAACAGCCCAGGGTGATTTGGTGGGCAAAAGTGGAAGTCCCTGATCGGGACCAGGTCTATGATGTCACATGAGGGAACCCATGACCTTTCCTCTGTGCTGTAATCCTCCAATCTATCAACTGCTGGAGCTGGCCATGAACCAGATGGGAGTCCAGGAGCCAGTGGACAGTGTATGCCAGCTGACTACCGATGATGCAAGGAGCCAGGGGTGGTCTCTGGACTGGCACCAGCGGACTGCACAGAAGAGGTTTTAGACAGGAGACTTGGAAGGTGGGGTTGATACACATGGCGTGAGGCAACTGGAGACAGTATGTGACTGGGTTGATCTGACAGAGGAGCTTGAATGGTCTGATATAGCATGTTGCCACTGAACCCGCATAGGAAGGTCTTCGGTAGAGAACCAGATCCTTTGACCAGAATGAAACGAGGGGCCCGGCTGCCTTCGATGGTTGGCATGTTGCTGTTGTTGCAGCATAGGGTGGCTTGCTCTTCCTTCCACTTCTGCTGGCAACAACAGACCAGCCGTTCAGTAGACAAGACTCCCAACTTGGACTCCTGCTTGGGAGACAGGGAGGGTGGACTACCAAACTAACACTAAACAGAGACATACCTAAGAAGAGTGGTGCAGAGTATTATGAGCAAACTCTGCCCAGAGCAGGTGATCACTCCAGGTGGTTAGGTTGCCCAATGCAAGGTACCTCAGGGGTCTTCTCCAGGTCCTGGTTGGTCCTCTCCATCTGTCCATTGGACTGGGGTTGAAATCCTGATGAGGCTGTCTGTAGCTCCAATGAGCCAACAGAAGGCCTTCCAGAAACCAGGAGGTAAGTTTAGGGTCTTGGTCAGAAACAATGTCCCAGAGAAAACATTACACTCTAAATGTGTTGCTTTATAAGGCCAACTGCCTCCCAAGCTGAGGGAAACTTGACTAGGAGCACAAAATACAGCTTCTGATTCTTTGAATGAGGACGGTAGGTAATGATAAACTCAGAACAGTTACAAAGGGGAGACCACCAAGCCTGGCATGAACTTAACTGCTTTGTCTCTTGAAATTAGCCCAGGTTCTTGTGGTTGGTCCAGACCACAAATGGATACTTGGCCCCCTCCAGCCAATGTCTCCACTTTTGCAGGGCTAATTTGACTTCTGACAGTTCTCTGTTCCCTATGTCACAATGCCTCTCTGCAGGAGAGAGCTGTTGAGAAAAGAAAGCACAGGAATGGAGTTTCTGGTTAGATGGAAGAGTCCCAACCCAAATGTCAGAGGAATCTACTTCAATGATGAATACCAGCTCTGGGTCAGGGAGAATAAGGACAGGAGCCATTGTGAAGCGACACTTCTATTCCTGGAAAGATACCTCGGCTTCTGGCATCCAGCAAAATGGGCCACAAGTTCCCCTAGTCAAATTAGTAAGGGGTGCTGCAATGGAACTGAAATTGTGGATAAACCCCTGGTAAAAATTAGCCAACTCCAGAAACCACTGTAGCTGCTGATCGTGATGGGTTGTGTCCAATCCTTGATGACCTGGGTCTTGCTAGGGTCCATCTGCAGATTTCCCTTGGAGGCAGTAAACCCAAGGAAGGAGACCACAGAGATGTAGAACTTACTCTTCTCACCTTGACAAATAATTGGTTCTAGAGTAAACATCGAAGGATCTGTCAAACATGTCGGATATGCTCATGGTAGGTCTTGGAGGAGACGGGTGTATCATCCAGGGTCACAAAGATTTAGTATCCCTCAGAGAACATCATTGATAAGGGCTTGGGAGACCACAGGACATTGACTAAACCAAGGATATTCACAGTGGCCAATGGGGCTGCTAAAAGTTGTCTTCCATTCATCACCCTGCTGAACATGGACCAGGTTGTATGCATTTCAGAGGTCCAGTTTAGTAAAGATGGTTGCCCTTTGCAGCAACATGAAAGTTGTGGTCAACAGTGACAAAGGGTACTGGCTCTTCACTGTGATTTTATTGAGGCCTTGATAATCTATGCATGGTCAGAGCCTACCATCCATTCTCATCATGAAGAAGAGGAAGCATGCCCACTGCAGCCCCTCCCTCCAGCAGTGGATATGGAGGGACAGGTAAAACCAGATGCCAGGGCAGAACAGTTGTACTGCTCCATGGCCACCCTTTTGGGAGCTAACAGGGAGTAATCTTCCTCAGAGTAGGTGGGTTCCAGGCAGCAAATCAATTGCACAATCACAGGTTCAATGAGGTGGAAGTCTTGTAGTATCTTTCTTACTAAAAACCTCTAGCAGATCTGCGTATTCGGGTTGAACCCATGTCCGCTGGGAGAGTCAAGAGGCAGCCTGGGAGAGGTGGAAGGTCAGCCGGGAGACCACCCGTGGAGTCCACTGATGGTCCAGTCAATTTGTGGATTGTGGAGAGCTACCCACTGGAGTCTTAAGATCAACAGGAACTCATAAGAATGAATAAGGTAAAACTTAGTCTCGATATGCTGTCCTATATGTAGACATATGGGAGCAGTGAGGTGGAGAGATCTCAGAGGTCCCAGGGCTCAGAGGTCCTCCATCCAGAGCTGTGGCCATGACTGGTTGATTGAGATGGTCCAGGGGAACTTGTAATTGTCTTGGTCCATGAAATTGCCTGCTGCACCAGAATCCATGTAGGCATGTTATTGTTTGCCCCAGGAGATGGAGATAAACAGCACGACACTGGATGTAGCAGACCTGGGAGGATTGGTGAAACCCAGCACAGACGTCCCTTCCCTGGAGCGGTCTGGATGTTTCCCGACAACTCAGGGGCATGCAGACTGGAAATGGCCCAGCTCAGTACTTTCCCTTCATTCCCCAATCCCGCTCAGCTAGACAGTCTACTTCTGCCCAGCTGCATCGACTCCTCTGAAGGAAGATGAGGAGAACTGGGGGGTGTACACGGCCGCACTGAGGATGCTGAGGCTTGAGACTGGCAGGACTCACTGTAATGCTCCTCTCTCCTGGAGACGATTGTGAACCCAGATGGAGGTATCGATGAGAGTCTCGAGATCATCAAATGGGTCTCTACCTACCAATTCATATCTACCACAGTGGAACATGGCTATAAGGATTCAGTGTTCCAACAACTCTCTACCACCAGTGTGATTGTGTAGTCAACCATACTACGGGTACTCTGATGAAGCTGGAGGAGTCAGCTGGCTGCCTCTCATGCTAAATAGGTGGTCAAACACTCTCTTCATCTCCTTGGGATATGCCTGCACAACTCAAAGAGCTCTTTTCCCAGAGCACCTTAGCTCAGGTGAGAGCTTTGGCAGAGAGGTGAGAAATTATACAGGTGTCCCCCACTTTTCGTACGTTCCCTTTACGAAACCTCACTGTTACGAAAGACCTACATTAGTTACCTGTTTTCACTAACAGAAGGTGTTTTCACTGCTACAAAAAAAAGCAGCGCACGCCCCCAGCAGCCAAGCTCCTCCCCCGGAACGGCATTCTAGCCGGCATTGCTTAAACATGTGCCTGTGAGCAGCCGTTAGCAAGATGAGTTCTAAGGTATCGGAAAAGCCTAAAAGAGCTCGTAAGGGTGTTACACTTAGCGTAAAACTAGACATAATTAAGCATTTCGATCGTGGTGAATGAAGTAAGGACAAAGTGGGTTTGGTTTGTGGAAGTTGACAAAGATGATGTTGAAGAGGTTTTGGCATCTCATGACCAAGAACTGATAGATGAAGAGCTGATGCAATTGGAAGAGGAAAGGATAACAATCGAAACAGAATGCAGCAACAAACGGACCGAAAGTGAAGTCGTCCAGGAACTGAACGTAAAGCAACTGCGTGAGATTTTCACTGCAATGATAAAGTACGACTTTGATTTTGAAAGGGTACGTTGGTTTAGGGCATATTTGCAAGATGGTTTGAGTGCTTACAAAGAACTCTATGATAGAAAAATGCACGAGGCTAGCAGTCAAGCATACTGTCGTTTTTCAAGCCTCCCACATCAGCCACAGCAGACGACAAACCTCGACCTTCGACATCGAGGCAGGCAGACATAGAAGATGACCTGCCTGCCCTGATGGAAACAGACGATGATGAGTGTCCCACCACCCCAACCCCCGGGCTGCGGACAGATACCGATCCGCGGAGAATGCGGCGGTGGCCAGAATGTACCCAGCACATCTTTAAGAAAAAAAGCCAAAATAACAAGCTAATTAATCAGGTGCCGCCCGGCACGTAAATGTCAGCCCAGATCAGAGGCGTTTGCCGATTAGCTTGTTTATTTCGGCTTTTTTCTTAAAGAAGTGCTGGGTGCATCCCAGCTACCGCTGTACCCCTGCATGCTTCGCGGATCAGGATCGATTGGCGGCCCGGAAGGTGGGGACCACTGCACCACCCCACCCTTCAAAGACTCAGCCTAACACACCATCATCAGTGTGCTTGGCGCAGTCTTCCTAATTCCAGTAAGCGATACTACACTGTACATACATTATTTCTACTTTATATAGGCTATGTATTTTTATGTGTTACTTGGTATGATTTGGCAGCTTCATAGCTTAAGGGTTACTGGAGAGAGTGTTTCTGCCGAGAGTGCTTGTGTAAGATTTTCGCTACGGAGGACAGTGCAGGCAATGATTGTAGAGAAGTATTTCTACTTTACATAGGCTGTGTATTTATCATATCATTCCTGCTTTTATTATATGTTACTGTTAGTTTAGGTTTTATGTGTTATTTGGCATGATTTGGTAGGGTATTTTTGGGTCTGCGAACGCTCACAAATTTTTCCAGTATAAATAAATGGTAATTGCTTCTTCCCTTTACGACATTCTGGCTTACAAACCGTTTCATAGGAACACTCTACCTTTGGATGGCGGGGGAAAGCTGTATAGGCCACTTTGCGTTAGTCGGAGGAGAACTTGGTGGGTTGCAGATCAAAAGCCAGAGAACACTGAATAAGAAACTCTCTACAGGTCCCTGGGTTGACATTAAATCACTCGGGCAACAGCAGGTCTGGAGACTTGGGAGTTGGGATGACAGCAGGGGTTTTCTGGCTCAGCTGGATGATCTCGGTGACCGTCTGCGGGGCAGTCAAGATCTGCTGGAGCACATGCTCACTTCCACTTTCCATGACTTCCTGACTGGCCAGCAGTGATCAGAGATGCTCAGTCTCTGCTGGGTCCATTTTGTGGCTCAGTCTTGCTGTAATAGAGAGTGGTTGCCAGGCCGGTTGGGTTGAACTGGGGTTTTTATGGCGAAGCTCTATATCTTTAATCCATGGACTATTAGAATTACAGACCATCTGAACCCACTACAGAGCAGACCAGAGACAAGGATGGAGTTGAACAAGGAATCTTAACTTGAGAATTGTTTTGTGGAGCAAACAGGCTTAGACTTAAAAATCACTGCACACTGGGTAGATAAACTCAAGACTGAGCAAAGACAAACAAAATAGAGGGAACTTAAGCAGATTAACAAAACAAGGCAGCAGTGCACTAATAACTAAAACAAGGCACCGGTGAAAAAGATCAACTAATAATCAGGGGAGGAGGAGAGGCAGAGCCAGGAGGACACTGGCGGCACCTAGTGATCAGACCAATTTATATTTATTGAAGAATAAAGGACTGCATTTTCCTGGTAGGTTACAACAGGACACTGATAGTACGCAGAGCTGGGCTGAGAAGTGGCAAATGGAGTTAAGTCCAGAAAAGAGTGAAGTGCTTCATTTAGGAAGGTCAAACCAGAATGTAGAATACAGTGTTAGTGGCAGGATTCTTAACTGTGTTGCTCAACAGAGAGATATTGAGGCCCATGTCCATAGATCCCTCAGGATTGCTGCACAAGTTGGTAAGGTGTATAGTGTACCAGCCTTCATCAGTCAAGGAACTGAGTTCAAACCATCAGGTAATGTTGCAGCTCTCTAAAACTCTGATTAGACCACACTTGGAGGATTGTGTTCTGGCTGCCTCATTATAGGAAGGATGATCAAGTTTCGGAGCGAATGCAAAGGAGATTTACCTGGGTGCTGCCTGTATTAGAGAACATGTCTTAAGAGAATAAGTTGAGCAAGCTAGGACTTTTCTCTTTAGAGTGAAAGAGGCAACTTGATAGAGATGTACAAGATGATAAAAGGCATAGATAGAGTGAACAGCCAAAGACTTTTTCCCAAGGTGAAAATGACTAAAATAAGGGGGCATAATTTTAAGGCACCTGGAGGAAAAATACAGGGGGGGATGTCAAAGGTAGGATTTTTATATAGAGGTAGGTGCATGGAATGTGCTGCCAGGGGTGATGGCAAAGGCAGATTCACTAGAGACTCTTAGGTACATGAATGAATACAAAATGCAGAGCTACAGTATGAGTGAGGGAAGGGTTAGGTTAATCTTAGAGTAGGTTAAAGGGTCAGCACAACATCATGGGCTGAAGGGCCTGTACTGTGCTGTAATGTTTTATGCTCAATGTTCTATGTACCACTTCTCTGCCCAGCTCTATGTTCTAAAGCACTCAGATCAATATGAAATAGATAACTTAGCACTGTGTACTGAAATTATAGGGAACTGTGATAGAATACTTCAATGGAATTCTTATTACAGTGCCAGCTACTGGCATTAGAAGGAAATTCTCAAATATAACTTTACAGTTAGGAAACAGGCATTTTGGGCTACCAAAATTATGCTGTTGGCAAATGAACTTCCTCCTACTCATGTCATCACAACCTATTGATTTATTGGTTTACAGATAGATGCAAATAAAATGATGGCTACAACCAGTTTTTCAAATAGAAATATTAATGCCCTGAGGTATTCAATGTGCCATATCTCTGTTAGTATGTTAATTCACAAATTCATCATATAAGTAAATTTGCCAGAGTTATAAATAAATTTACAACAGTTAGAGGTGAATTGCATGAATTAAACAAAATTTATTCTAGGAACTATGTAAAACCAATAATGATGGATTTCTTTACAAGGATCTTCCCTTTGCTTTTTTTTCCCTCCACTAATCAAAAAGTTTGAAAATTTGTTGTCCAGTATTTTCTAAAGCTAAATGGTGGAGAAAAACAATGGAGTTGAACGCTTCCTTGGTAAATATGACAAATAATTAATGGATTAATGATATTTATGAAAGAACAACAATCTTATTCACTCCATATTAATGCAGAACCCTCAGTTACAGAAGAAAGCAATGTTGCTTCTTCCAGAAGTTCTCTGAAGCCACAGCATACCAGCAGTGACAATGCAAGATTAATCAGAGGAGAATGCTTTACATTTCTCTATAGAAGCCATTTTACAGCATTGTTATCAACAGTTGAATTTTTTTCTTTAAATTGCACCATAATTCTATTTACATTGATATTTATTTAACAGCAGCATTCTGTGTTACTGGGGGAAGTTGCATAATATTGGATCAGTTCCTGGTCTCCAGAGCTTTGACTGAAACTAAAAAGCCAAATATTAGACAATTAGATCACAAGGCAACTGCATTTGACAACCTGTAATTAAGTCATGTCATGTAGCCAGATTTGACTTGGAAAAAGATGCCTGCAGTAATTGCATTTAGTTCATCTTGTAATGGTGCCCCATCAAAACTGTTAATTCAATTTTACATTCATTCTGCTAGCTCATTGCCATTAAGCACACATTTAATTACTTCCATAAAGGTTTTAATATGCAGTGCACAAAGGGAGACATGACACAATACTTGCAGTCTGCAGCTGCCCCTTCATTTACTGCTTAGATAAAGAATATCATTGGACAGCATAATCCTGTTAAAAATACATCATTATTAGATGAACATTCAGGATCTATTTCACGCTTGTAATTCACCACTCACTGTGCATATATCTCCCTTAGCGCAAAAAAAGAGCTGTAATATGTGCCTGACAGCCCTGCCATTGTTGTCTCCTGGGCCTCTGCTTGTAAGGTTACTCTTATCTATGCACCAAGCATGGGCTTACAGCAGCTCCATTACAGCATCCTGTGATAAGGGCCTGGCGTGTCATTATCCCTACCTCCACTGCACCTCACTGACAAGCACACCATGTTCAAAAGAACAACAAAGCACAACAGCACCAAGACAGCCCATCAATTCTCCCAAAGATGTACAAAATCATTATTGTAAGGAAACAAAGGCTGGTGTCAATTGTGCAGTGTTATAAAGCAGTCCCTCAAATTAAAACCTTGTACCCAACTGCATCTGATGGCAGAACCTATTTAGCGGTGATTTTTTATGAAAAGCAATAACTGTTTTTATTTAATATATCTGTTAAAGCCAGCTGCTCTGGATAGTCCTTAATAGAAGCTGTCCATCAATGTCAGCTTTTGAAATAACTGCAGCATACTGCCATAAACATGAAAGGAGATAACTGGGTGACTGATTGCCCTCATTAAACAGACAGCTCTTTTCTCGCTCTGTTTTTGAAAACTCCTGCAATGCCGGGTGGTAGTTTTTGTAGCCTCCCTCACCCCTGATACAAACTTCAACCAGTCCTAAGCACATTCTGTTCAAGTACCAACAGCAACACAGGGAAAAAAAACATGTTGGCACTTTTCCTTGCAGAGGTGAATATTAATGGTGTCCAGCTCATATTAGCAGCTGATTGTTACACAATATTGTAAACTACAGCCTTCTCCTTTACAATGTTTATGAAATCATGCCTGGCCTCTATCAGAAGCAACACACAGTAAACATATTAAAAATACATGCTGATGCCTGTGCCATCAAGCTTCTGCAATGCAAGTTGCTATAAACGTTTACTCTGTACACATGATAACATCTGAAAATTTTTATGGAAGATTGAAAGTCACTGCTCCATAATTCACAACCACTACAAGTATTTCATAACTTAAAAAGGAGAAATCACAATTGATAGTTTGGATGGAAAGTGGACTTACAACCCCCTGAATTAATATAAGCGATTATCAGAAAATGACATTTCAAGCTACTTTTGAAGTGCAGTTGCAACCTCTCGCAAACTAGAATTGTTGTGTATCATGATACAATGCATGATAAACTGCTTCTATTTAATTAATTATTTTTTGTTTGGGGATGAAGCTGAAAGACCAGTACATTGCCTATATTGGTTAGAACACCAGGGATGACTTCTTTAATCAATGCGCATTGTTGGATCCCGATGTTTTTGTGATCTAAATGTTCTTCAGAAGTCAAAAATGAGACATAAAACTTCAAACTTATGATCGTTTTATTCAATGGTACAAGAGCAAAGAAGAAGAAGCGTTGAGAGAACAAAGAAAATGTGTTTATGGTCGTCTCATACTCAAACTAGAGATAATAGCAAATTCCAGTGATAACAATTAACCTATAAAATAGTCAGACTCAAGTGCATGACATCTGCTATGGAAAACTACAACACTTCTAGAAAAATACAGAAGCAACTGTACCGTCATTACTGGACAATTACAGGTATATAGATGATTATACAAAAAATACAAACAAGCATAGAAATTTTAACAAGTAAAATAATAATTCTACAGCCCAATACAACAGCTATCTGAGACAGCAGAAGGTGCTTATTTTAATTTCTTATTTGAACAACAAGAACTTCTTTCACGACAGCACCCTCTCACAGCACTAAAGGAAAAGTTAGATAAACATAATATAGAAAAGGACCTAGAAGAAACTACATAGTTTACCAGTATTGGCAAGGAGTCGATATCTCAATGGTCTATTTTATGATATAAAATTGGAATTTCAATTCCAAACATGACAAAGATCATTCCAATTTGGATTAAGTAGAAACCAGAACCCAAACATTGAATCCTTAGACCAAATTAACATTTCAAAGTTCAAAGTACATTTATTATCAGAGTACCTATGCATTATGCAACATCTGCAGGCTGATTGTATGTGCTGTGCATTTATATGTAACTGGGTGACCATTGAATCTCATTCAGTATTGTTTAAAGTGTACTTAGGTATCCATCCGGGTAATGCTAGAATGGTTGTCTGTGCCTTTAAGTGGAGATGGTGATGTCATGACACACACGCAGGATAGTGGGGAGACCATTTTGTTTTCTGCTGAAGCAGCTGGTGGGGCGTTGGAATCAAGTTCCTCCCAGAGATACAGAGCATGGTGAGGAAAGGTGAGCATTAATTTACAATATCCATGTGAATTTGTTTATGCTTGTTGGTGAAACGAGAATATCGGTAATTTGACATGTTCTACGTGTGGATGCTTTAGATTTTCACGAGTGAAAGCATCGACGCTGGATAGTGTGGCTTGTGCCAAGTTCCTCACCAGCCAAGTAGGTCAGTCTCCCTGTAATTTAACTACCAGGCAATACCTTGTAAAAGTTGTGCCAAAGCGTACCTTTTGTCTAACTTTATTGTATCAGGACCGATTGTGCGTGTAACCGCGTAACGTGAACGTTTAGTCTCTGTTCGGAAGTTCAGCATGTGTACGTCTTAGATGAGATGTATTCACTTAACATTTTTTTCTGCTATGCATAAGATAATAGACAATAGACAATAGGTGCAGGAGTAGGCCATTCGGCCCTTCGAGCCAGCACCGCCATTCACTGTGATCAGGGCTGATTATCCACAATCAGTATCCAGTTCCTGCCTTCTCCCCATAACCTTCGATTCTGCTATCTTTAAGAGCTCTATCCATCTCTTTCTTGAAAGCATCCAGAGACGTGGCCTCCACAGCCTTCTGGGGCAGAGCATTCCATATATCCACCACTCTCTGGGTGAAAAAATTTTTCCTCAACTCCATTCTAAATGGCCTACCCCTTATTCTTAAACTGTGGCCTCTAGTTCTGGACTCTTCCATCAGCGGGAACATGCTTCCTGCCTCCAGCGTGTCCAATCCCTTAATAATCTTATATGTTTCAATAAGATCCCCTCTCAGCCTTCTAAATTCCAGAGTATACAAGCCCAGTCGCTCCAATCTTTCCACATACGACAGAACCGCCATCCCGGGAATTAACCTTGTGAACCTACGCTGCACTCTTTCAATAGCAAGAATGTCCTTCCTCAAATTTGGAGACCAAAACTGCACACAGTACTCCAGGTGTGGTCTCACCAGGGCCCTGTACAGCTGCAGAAGGACCTCTTTGCTCTTATACTCATTTCCCCTTGTTATGAAGGCCAGCATGCCATTAGCTTTCTTCACTGCCTGCTGTACTTGCATGCTTGCTTTCAGTGACTGATGTACAAGAATACCTAGATCTTGTTGTGCTTCCCCTTTTCCTAACTTGACTCCATTTAGATAATAATCTGCCTTCCTGTTCTTACCACCAAAGTGGATAACCTCACATTTATCCACATTAAACTGCATCTGCCATGCATCTGCCCATTCACCCAGCCTGTCCAAGTCACCCTGCATTCTCATAACATCCTCCTCACATTTCACACTGCCACCCAGCTTTGGGTCATCGGCAAATTTGCTAACGTTACTTTTAATTCCCTCATCTAAATCATTAATATATATTGTAAACAGCTGTGGTCCCAGCACTGAACCCTCCGGTACCCCACTGGTCACTGCCTGTCGTTCCGAAAGGGACCCATTAATCGCTACTCTTTGTTTTCTGTCAGCCAGCCAACTTTCAATCCATGTCAGTACTCTACCCCCAATACCATGTGCCCTAATTTTGCCCACTAGTCTCCTATGTGGGACTTTATCAAAGGCTTTCTGAAAGTCCAGATGCACTACATCCATTAGCTCTCTCTTGTCCATTTTCATAGTTACATCGTTAAAAGATTCCAGAAGATTAGTCAAGCACGATTTCCCCTTCATAAATCCATGCTGACTCATGCAGGGTGGGTGGGATTCTAATGTTGTTTGTATTGTGTTCCTTCAGAATTGCCACTACTGTATTAGTTCTGTATTAGTTTTGGGCGGTTTGCTTTATGTGTTTTTGTACTGCATACGCAATTTGCCGCTACACAAGGGTGTGAATCGAAAGTTAAACTGAGATTGTAATGGCAAGAACTGGTGTAAATTTGTTCATTTTGTTTTGTGACCCTCTTCTGGCACTTAAACATCTAAAAGATAAAGGAATTAAAACCTGAAAAAAAGTATTTGTTGTCCTGAGTGTGTACTTTTCCCCAGGCTACATATAATTTTGTTTTCATTACACACATCCCAAAAACAGTTTATGATCTTTCACTATTTGTGTTCATCCTATTCTTCCACTGACACTGCACTGTTGCTACCATCTATTGCTTTATACAACCTATCAAAAGAAAATAGGAATTTACTGCTCTCCCATATATGTCGGCCTACTTCATAAGCAAGCAAGCATATAGCAGTGGGTTTAAGGCAGGAAGTAAATGTACTGTGATTTTCAGGAAGTAAAGATGAGCACAAATCTACAAATTCTAGAAATATTTAGATGACCTATCAACAGTAGTAGAGAACTAAACCATATGATTGTTTCAAGCATAATCTTTTCTACACCTCATACATTTCATCTCTCATCAGCTTTATAATTCCCAGTATGGAATTTTTAAAAATCCATCAATGTATTATGAAAGTAATTCGCATAATAGATTCTTGACTTGTTCCTCTTGTTACCTTTGTGTTTTTCAGAGTCTGTAAAAGAACTTCATTATTTTTTGTTTCTTGTTATGAGGGTCATTATCCCCCGAATCACAACTTATCCTGTCCAATTCTAATGGAAGAAGTGCTGGTAAGTTCCAGCATCACCATTGTGCATGTATGGGTACTGATATAATATTAGGTTAAATCTTCTGCTGCGATCCATGACAAATCCCCTGCTAGATACATCCGTAATCAGGAAATTCCCAAGTGGACTCATAATAGAGCTTTGGCTCTGGAAATCCTGTGCTGCCCAGTTGGATTCCTTTCAAATGAAATTGGATGCTTGATTTATATGCAAATCACATAAAAATTCAATTTATCTCTGTATCAGTCATACAAATGATGATTTCTGGGCAAAGTGGCCTCCGTCAAGAAAATGTCCCAGATACTTATTGTACTGTATCTGCTGTTTTCCCAGCGTCATACACACTTCCTTTGATGTCACACATTTATGCACTGTACATTTTCTCCATTAGCAATATAAATTATAATTATTTAGTGAAACACAGAACTTTATTGAACACCCATAACAGAACTAGAAATACAATGCACTACAAAAGAGAGACTAACCACCAGTGTCAAAGTTCAAAGTAACATTTATTATCAGAGTACCTACATGTCACCACATACAACCCTGAGGTTATTTTTCTTTTTCTGGAGGCACACTTACCACCTCTCTAGAACAGTAACTGTAAACTGTAAACAAACTGTACAAATGCAGATATAAATAAATAGCAATAAATAATGAGCATGAAATAACAATATAACAGAGAACTTAAATCAGTGTAGTTATCCCCTTTTGTTCAAGAGCCTGATGGTTAAGCAGCAGTAACTATTCTTAAACTTGGTGGTGTGAGTTCTGAGGCACCTGTACCTTCTACCAGATGCCAGCAGTGGGAAAAGAACATGGCCTGGGTGGTGAAGACCTTTGATGATGGAAAGTGCTTTCCTACGGCAACGTTTCATGTAGATGTGCTCAATGGTTGGGAGGGTTTTACCGGTGATGTACTGGGCTGAATCCACCACCTTTTGTAGGATTTTCCACTCAAAGGCATTGGTGTTCCTGTACCAGGCCGTAATGCAACCAGTCAGCATCCTTTCCACCACACATCTGTAGGAGTTTGCCAAGGTTTTCAATGACATGCAGAACCTCAGCAGACTCCTGAGGAAGTAGAGGCACTGTTGTGCTTTCTTTGCAATTATATTTACATGATGGGTCCATGACAGGTTCTCTGAGATAGTGATACATGAGAATTTAAAGTTACTAACAGGTTCTCTGAGATAGTGACACATGAGAATTTAAAGTTACTGACCCTCTCCACCTCTGATCCTCCAATAATCAGTGTGGGCATGGTGGAGGATTACAAACACCTGGGGATATGAATTGACAATAAACTGGACTGGTCAAAGAACACTGAGGCTGTCTACAAGAAGGGTCAGAGCCATCTCTATTTCCTGAGGAGACTGAGGTCCTCTAACATCTGCCAGATAATGCTGAGGATGTTCTACGAGTCTGTGGTGGCCAGTGCTGTCATGTTTGTTGTTGTGTGTTGGGGCAGCAGGCTGAGGGTAGCAGACACCAACAGAATCAACCAACTCATTCGTAAGGCCAGTGATGTTGTGGGGATGGAACTGGACTCTCTCACGGTGGTATCTGAAAAGAGGATGCTGTCCAAGTTGCATGTCATCTTGGACAATGTCTCCCATCCACTACATAATGTACTGATTGGGCACAGGAATACATTCAGCCAGAGACTCATTCCTCCGAGATGCAACACAGAACATCATAGGAAGTCATTCCTGCCTGTGGCCATCAAACTTTACAACTCCTCCCTTGGCGGGTCAGACACCCTGAGCCAATAGGCTGGTCCTGGACTTATTTCCTGGCATAATTTACATATTACTATTTAACTATTTATGCTTTTATTACTAATTAATTATTTATGGTGCAACTGTAATGAAAACCAATTTCCCCCGGGATCAATAAAGTATGACTATGACTATGACTATAATCACTTGCTCATGGACCACTGGTTTCCCTCTCCTGAAGTCTACAATCAGTTTCTTGGTCTTATTGACATTGAGTGAGAGGTTGTTGTTATTGCAACACTAAAACACGCTGGAGGAACTCAGCAGGTCGGGTAGCATCCGGGGAAAAGATCGGTCGACGTTTCGGGCCGGAACCCTTTGTCAGGACTGTAGAGGGAAGGGGCAGAGGCCCTATAAAGAAGGTGGGGAGAGGGTGGGAAGGAGAAGGCTGGTAGGTTCCAGGTGAACAACCAGTAAGGAGAAAGGTAAAGGGGTGGGGGAGGGGAAGCAGGGAGGTGATAGGCAGGAAAGGTGAAGAAGGAATAGGGGAAAACACAATGGGTAGTAGAAGGAGGTGGAACCAAGAGGGAGGTGATAGGCAGCTGGGGGAGGGGGCAGAGTGAAATAGGGATAGGGGAAGGAAGGAGGAGGGAATTACCGGAAGTTGGAGAATTCTATGTTCATACCAAGGGGCTGGAGACTACCCAGACGGTATACGAGGTGTTGCTCCTCCAACCTGAGTTTAGCCTCATCATGGCAGTAGAGGAGGCCATGTATGGACATATCCGAATGGGAGTGGAAAGCAGTGCTGCTTTGACCCCAGCATCTGCAGATTATTTTGTGCTTGTTGTTATTGCACCACTCATCCAAGCTTTCAATCTCCCTCCTGTATGCTGATTCATCACCACCCTTGATACAGCCCGTAACAGTGGTGTCATCAGCAAACTTGTATATGGTGTTGGAGCTGTACTTAGCCGCACTGTCATAGCTGTAAAGCAAGTAGAGTAGGGAGCTAAGTACACTTCCCTGTGGTGCTCCTGTGATGATGGATATTGCAGAGGAGATGTTTTTGCTAATCCAAACTGACTGGTGTCTACAAGTGAGGAAATCCAGGATCCAATTGCATAAGGGAGAATTGAAGCCCAGGTCTTGGAGTTTACTGATTAGTTTTGAGGGAACGATGGTGTTAAATGCTGAGCTGTAATCAATAAAGAGCATCCTGATGTATGCATCTTTGCTGTCCAGATGCACCAGAGCCAATGAGATAGCATCTGCTTTAGTCCTCTTGCTTCGGTAGGCAAATTGGAGCAGATCCAAGTTACCATTCAAACACGTGCTAATACGCTTCAATACCAGCCTTTGAGTAATAGTCACTTAGATAGGTTACCACGCTCTTCTTGGGCACTGGTATAATTGAAGCCAGCTTGAAGCTGGTAAGTACCACTCACTGCCAGAGTGAGAGGTTGAAGATATCTGTGAATACACCAGCCAGCTGGTTGACTCAGGTCTTCAGCACTCTGCCAGGTACTCCATCTGGACCAGATGCATTCTTTGGATTTACCCCCTTAGAGGCATCCTGCACCTCATCTGCAGATACTGAGACAAAAGGATCATCGGGAGACTTGGGGGAGAGCAGTGGTTCCTCCCTATGCTGGTGATCAAAGCAAGCATAGAAGGCATTGAGCTCAACTGGAAGCAAAGCTCTGTTGTTCCCTGTACTGTATAGCCTACAGTATAATAAGGGACGACTTTGTGTTTTAGTAACACGTTGTTGCATGCGCTATTAGGCGCGTATTGAGCACATACTTTTAGGTGTGTACTGATCTGTATGTGTGTGTCGAGTTTGGGTTATGCCAGTAAAGAACCATGAAACTTTGCTCCTGTCTCCAGAATTTTTATTAATAGCATTGTTGTGTCACTAGGCCACATACACAACAAATTGGCGACGAGGTTAATGAACCTACATCATATCGGATCGTCGTGTTTTAATTGATAACGACACTCGGAGGAAGAGCGCAAGGAATGAGACACAGTCAGAGCCGCAACACGTCCAGCTGAGACCACAGCCGGCGCTGACCCCCAGGGACTGAGGGTCTGCTTGCCCCAGAAGGGAGATAAAAAATAGCAACACACACACATCTAGATGGAGTGTGCTTGTGGTACTAGCAAATTGGACACAAGAGTCAAAAAGGAAAATAAGGGGAGAACTGGGCTTAATTAACATAACAACGATGGTGATGATTGGAACCATTACAGCATTTGATAGTGGCATTGAAAATTGGGCAATTTACATTGAGAGAATGGAGTTATATTGTGAGTCTAACAGTGTTAATGATAAAAAGAAAGCAAGGGTCTTACTCAGTATTATGAGAGCAAAATTTCGGGCTGCTATGGAGCTTGTTAACCCCTGAAAAGCCAGCTGTCAAAACGTTCAAGCAAATAATAGACACTCTCCAACAGCATTTAAACCCAAAACCACTGGTCATTGCTGAAAGATTTAAATTTCACAAATGGAATCAGGGCAAAAATTAAAGCATTTCTGAATATTGTGCTGAATTGTGCAAATTATCAGAACAATGCCAATTTGGAGCTTGAATATCGGACGCATTGAGGGACAGGTTAGTGTGTGGCATGCACTGTGAAACCACACAGAAGAAGCTCCTGGGTGCAAAAGACCTTATATTAGAGAAGGCGCTGAACATTGCAATATCATTGGAAACAGCAGAACGGGGTGCTTCAGAGATACAACAAACATCTCTGGAATATGCTACAAATAAAATGTCACTGAACAGAAATGAAAGAAAGAAATGTTACTGTTGTGGGAACATGTCACATGACCCTGCTGTCTGTTGGTTTAAAGACAAAGAATGCAGAAACTGTGGCAAACAGGGCCACACTGGCAGAGTATGCAAAGCTAGTAAACAGCAGAAAAAGGACAAAATACATAGAAACAAGAAACCCCAGAAAGGAAAACACAACAATGTACACAATATGAAAGGAAGCAGTTCTGATGAAAGTGACTCAGATGAAAGTGAATTGTCTTGTCTGCAACTTCACAGTGTGAAAGAGACAGATGATCAAAGAGTAATAAGGATCACTCCACAAGTGGCAGGCGTGAGACTGAAAATGGAGTAGGACTTTAACAGTGATCTCTGTACACGACTAAAATGACTGTTTTCTCACATACCTCTGAAACGAACTAAACTACTACTAAAGACTTACACAGGACAGAAAGTGCGTCCCAAAGGTAAAATTAAAGTGACAGTGACCTACAGAGACAAAACACAGCAGCTGAACCTCTATGTACTGAAAAATGGAGGACCACCATTGCTGGGATGTGAATGGCTCAGGAAAATCCTGGATTGGCACACCATCGAGGCACTAGATGTGTCAACAAAGGAGGGCAGCTCAGCGGGCAAGATGTCCACAGCTCTCCTTTCACCCATTGTCAACTATTACAACAACGAGGAGGAGCTAGACAGCGTTGACAATGAATACAAATGCAGTATCTGTGGTCGCGACTCGGGTGAAGATACAGAGGATGTAAGGGAGACAGGTATTGCCAATAAGCAGGATGATGAAGACTACCTGGAAGTAAAAGAGAAGATGTACCAGGAGAAATTGACAACTCTCAAAAGACAGCTACAGCAGCTACAGGAAGGCACTTTGCAGGAGTATCAGAAAAGGATGAAGAAACGAGATCAACAATACAAGGAAAGAATATGAAATGCAGAGCTTTTTCTGTAACTGGAGACAGAACAAGTGGAAAGGAATTAGATTAAAGAGAAGAAAGCAGCAGTGAAGGAATTTGAAGATATAAAGATTGAGTTAGAAGAAAAGAAAAAGATGATTGAGAATGAGAGGCCAACAATGGAGCTCACAGGAGATTCTATGGAGGTAAAGCCAATAATGACTAGGAAACTAAGGAAGAGACATAATGACCCTGTTCCAATTACAGACAAAAGATGAAAATCTGCACCTGTGCAGTTAAATTACTTGTTAACAGATGAACAGATAATGGAAGATCTGCAAACTCTGAATAAGCTTAAATCTTCAAAAAGACCAGCATCTCCATCTTCTCCTGAGCATCTTCCCAGCACTCCTGCTGAATCACCAGCACAAAGGTATGAAGCACGAATAGAAGATGGAAAGTTATATTACGCTAAGAGATCGTACCATAAAGGTCAGGCTATCTATTTGGAATCTAAGGAAAATATGAAGATTGGCTGTGTAATTAGCTCAGTTGGAACAAATGAGATATGGATAAGGAAGACAAGTGATAGCACAATGATGCGTATATATCTAGGACAGCTGCACAGAGTCTTCATTTTTTTGGAGGTGATCTGCTGCCTAGAACTCTTAGCAAGTTGGAGGCACACACCCTCTTAACTCTCTATGCTCAGAGGTCAACTGTTCATGACTTTTATATGGAAATCTGTATTAAAACAAACAAGTTTATTGACAGACTGAAGAACACACTATTTGAAGACACTTTCCAATGCCTTCTCAGTTTTGATGATTGTACATATTTTTAAAAATAACATTCAACTTTTCATGGATTTCACTTTGCTTTCATCAACTTTGCAAGATGGAGGTGACTACTCCTTATGGCTGGAACCTGCCAATTTGTGGATTGTTCCAGACAATAGAGTGAAGACCTATTTTCTTCGGTGCTGGACAATCTAGAGAAGACACCCCCCCCCCCCCAAGAGGCTTGAGTTATTAATCGGTCTTAGACCAAAAGTAAAGAAAAAGCTTGTTATAATTTGATATTATTACATTACTTTGTTATAATTTGATATTATTAAGTTGTTAGGTAAACAAATGGTACGCATTTGTATGTTAAGGGTAAACATATTTGTTTAACACAGTGCTCCAGTTAAAAAAGCAGTTGATACACTATGAAAATAAAAGAGAAGAAGTGTACCGTATAGCCTACAGTATAATCAGGGACTACTTTATGTTTTAGTAACACGTCGGTGCATGCGCTATTAGGTGCGTATTGAGCATGCGCTATTAGGCGTGTATTGATCTGTACGTGTGTGTCGAGTTTGGGTTATGCCAGTAAAGAACCATGAAACTTAGCTCCTGTCTCCAGCGTTTTTATTAATAGTAGTTGTTGTGTAACCAGGCCACATACACAACATTACCTATGTTGCCAAAACTAGTTTTGTAGGAGGTTATGGCATTCAAACCCTGCCACAGCTGCTCAGCATCCCTCGTTGATTCCAGCCTTTGAAAATCAATGCCATTACCATCACCACACCTTCACCAGTCTGCGATCACCACTGACAAAGATCTCAATTAGATCAGTCACATAAGTACTCTTAAATATAAAAGAAGCTCAATGCCTGGTTACCTTACAGCAAGTACTGATATCTCAAGGCCTTTCCAAGGAGCAAGTTAAGTGGGTGGTGGAATATTCTTATCAAGCAACACACACAAAATGCTGGATAATCTCAGCAGGCCAAGCAGCATCTTTGGAAAAGAGTACAGTTGACATTTTGGGCCAGGACCCTTCAGCAGGACTGGAGAAAAAAAGAAGAGGGGCAGATTTAAAAGGTGGGGGGAAGGGAGGGAGAAACACAAGTTGATAAGTGAAACTGTGAGAGGGAAGGGTGCAGTAAAAATCTGAGAAGTAGATTGGTGAAAGAGACATAGGGCTGGAGAAGGGGGAGTCTGATAGGAGAGGACAGAAGGCCTTGGAAGAAAGAAAGGAGGGGAGAAGCACCAGAGGGAGGTGATGGACAGGCAAGGAGATAAGGTGAGGGAGGGAAAAGAAATGGGGAATGGTGAGGGGGGGCATTCCCAGAAGTTTGAGAAATCGATGTTCATTCCATCAGGTTGGAGGCTACCCAGACAGAATATAAGGTGTTGCTCCTCCAACCTGGGTGTGACCTCATCGTGACAGTAAAGGGGGCCATGGATTGACATATTAGAATGGGAATGGGAAGTGGAATTAAAATGAGTGGCCACTGGGAGATCCCACTTCTTCTGGCAGGCTCACCTACCAGCCCATCAACCACCAACCTCCGCGTCCAGCACATAATTCATGATGTCAAGATACCATATATGAATTTTAGAAATTGCTTAGGGCTCTTTGCAGATAGGTGGAAGAGATAAAGGGCTGAAGAAGAAGGGATCTAATAGGAAAGATCAGTGAACCATGAAAGAAAGAGAAGAAGAAGAGAATCCAAGTGAAGTGATGGGTGGGTTAGAAGAGAAGGGAAGAGAAGGTAAACAGAATGGGGAATGGAAAAAGGGAGAATATGGAAGGGTATTAATTACTGGAAGTTACAGAGATCTATGTTCACGCCATCAGTCTGGAGGCTACTCAGACAGAATATGAGGTATTCAAGTTCAAGTGTAATTGTCATTTCACCATACACAGGAATACAGCCAAACGAACAGGTCCAAGGTCCAAAACACTCAGACACAGCACATATAATTACGATAGCAGTAAAACATACAGTCTCAAAAAAATTGCCCAAGTCTCTGAATGTCATGGCCTGAAAATTGATGGTGCATCCGATGTTGTCGTGGAGCCATGCTTCTGCAAGAATAAACATGTCATTGTACGCTAGTTCAGCGGCAGATGAACACAGTCCAGCTTGTCTTCCAAAGAGTGAACACTCCTTCGTGAGTTTGACTTTATCGTGGCCCTGAAGAGGCCATGGACAGACATGTAAGAATGGGAACGGGAAGCTGAATTGAAATGGGTGGCCACTGGGAGATCCTTCCTTCAGCAGACAGAGCAAATGTGCTCAGCTGAGTACTCCTCACTTGTATGTGTTGCTCAACATTTCCAGCATCTGCAGAATCTCTTGTGTTTATCTTGAAAAGTGGTGTGTGCTGGAGGTCTGAAGATGGATGGGGTGTGGTTTCCCCCTCTTCCCAAAGAAGACAGAATTCCCAAATGCCATTTCACTGTGAAAAACTACAGTAGGACGCTATTATAGCTCAGGGTCTCGGAGTTCAGAGTTCATTCCCTGTGTCCTCTGTAACGAGTTTGTACGTCCTGCCCATGGAATACATGTGTTTTTCCAGGTGCTACAGTTTCCTTCCACAATCCATAGTCATACAGGTTAGTACATTAATTGGCCATTGTAAATTATCCCGTGATTAGGCAAGGGTTAAACCAGTGGTGCTGGGCAGTGCGCCTCGAAGGGCCAGAAGGGCCTATTCAACACTGTAACTCAACTAACAGCAACAATAAAAATTAAACAAAAAGGACGCACACCTGGCACTCCTCCTATTACACCCTTCTGCATCCCAGCTTGATAGTGGAAGTAGAGTAAGGCAATAAACTTACACATTATAGTACGGCTGATGACGACCCATCGTAGCTCTGAGTTGTCCAGTTATTAGTGAATGATCTGATTTCATTCCATCCCATTTAGTTCATTTGTAGTCCTGCACAAGATGTTGGAAAGTGTCATCAGTATGAAGATAGAACTTTGTTTCCATAAGAAGGGTAATCACATCTACCAGCTAAGAGCTGATCCATCAGCTCTGGATGAGAGATTTCCTTGCCCACTTTTGACCTGAAGGTATAAGAATCCATGGAACCTGGTTCAATGTTGAGGGTCAAGGCTGTTTCCTCCTTCCACTCCTCGTGTGTGTATTCTGCAGCAGTTCAGAAGAAGCCAAGGATCTGGATGGGGAAGACTCTGTGAGGTATATTCCTGAGTGTGACTGTATCAGGCTTGACCATCCTTGGGACAGCTCTACCAGTTTAGATGTCAGGCCCCAGATTATTTACTAGGAGGACTTTGTAAAGACAATGTTTGCAAGGTTTACACTAATCCTATTTTCTTGCATTAAGCCTATATCCTGTCCAAATACCTTCCAAATGTTGTAACTGTATCTGCGTCTACCTCTTCCTCTGGTAGATCGCCCATCTCACCATCACCAAACTTGAGCTCAGATAGCCTTTAAGTTTCTACCTTCTCACCTTAAACATATGCGCTCTAATTTTAGACTCCCCTATGTAACGGTCAGTTAGATTGGCTCATATTGGCTTGTTCTGTTATACCTATAATGGGAAAAGACTGACTATCCACCCCCTCTATGCCCCTCAGAACTTCTATATGGTCACTGCAAGTCTCCTATACGCCAGTGTGAAAAACTCCAGCCTATCCAATTTGTCCTCGTAGCTAAAATCTTCGTTTCCAGGCAACATCCTGGCAGATCTTTCTAGGTGCTTTCTAATGTGGCCACAACCTCTCTAGTAGTTAGGGTGATGAGAACTGTACAAAACTCTCCAACATTTTCTACAGCCACAATATGACTAATTTCTGATTAGAAGACATGGATCAAAATGATGCAATTAATTATCTGGAGTAAGGTTTACAATGCATCCATAAAATGAAAGCTTACTAATACCATTCACCATGGACTAACATCTGTATAGTACCTGAGGAACCAGCAGCCCATACAGACCTGTGTTGTAGGTCACTACTCATGATGGGGAAGGAGAGCAGAAAGATTCTCAATGGAACAAAATGGAGTGGTTAAGGTAAGCTGTGGGAATTTGGGATAAATGCTGGGAATCTGTAAGAATTTGGACCTCATGCCCAGGAAAAGACAGAACAAGAGTTCTCAAGAAAAGATTTCTATCTGGTTTGTGGTGAGTGGGTGGAGAAAAGATTGAACGAGGAATCTCAGA
Organism: Mobula birostris; assembly: GCF_030028105.1. Taxonomy (NCBI): domain Eukaryota; kingdom Metazoa; phylum Chordata; class Chondrichthyes; order Myliobatiformes; family Myliobatidae; genus Mobula; species Mobula birostris. Next base: position 159,477,785 of record NC_092373.1, read on the forward strand.
TCTCAATACTGGAGCAACTGCTACCTCTTACCTGGATAAAAACTCTGACTTCAGAAAACCACAGTCACTCTGCCCTGTCCCTTTCCAATATCTCCATAGACATTTTTAACCATAGACATTTCCGAAATGAGTAGCACAATTTAGAAAAATTTCTGCTTCCAGTGGTCCTACAAATATATTAGCATATTTATTTTATTAATTACAAATAAAAAAAATACAGCTCCAAAGAATTGGTTTGCTACCATGTAAATTTCTTTATCAAAATCACCGCACTTGTTGTTTATTGATTTGAATTAACTTCTTTAAGAGAAAACTTCACTAAAGACTTTACCACACCTCTCTCCAATTCTAACCTCACTCCTTTCGAACGCACTGCTCTGAACTCTCTCCATACTAATCCTAACCTTGCCATCAAACCCGCAGATAAGGGGGAGTGTGCTGTTGTAATCTGGCAGACTGACCCCTACCTTGCTGAAGCCTAGTGACAACTCTCAGAAACCTCCTCTTACTTACCCCATGAACAGGACCCCACTTAGGAACACCACGCCATTGTTACCCACATCATCACTGACCTTATTAACACTGCCACCAACCTCTTAGTTCCCTTAACCCACACCCTCTGTTTCTACCTCCCACCCAAGATCCACAAAACTGCTAGTCCAGGTAGACCCATTGTTTCTGCTTGTTGCCCCGTTGCTGCTTGTGCATGTGTGAGGAGGAGTTGGCGGGAGGGGGGAGTTTTGGGATTCTAACGTTTTACCTATCATTCATTCTTTGGGCACTCCTCCGTTTTCGTGGATGTCTGCAAAGAAAAAGAATTTCAGGATGTGTATTGTATACATTTCTCTGACATTAAGTGTACCTGTTGACCCATTTGAACCAAACTTATATCTGCATTCCTCAACTCTATTTTATCCACCCTTGGTTCAGTCCTTTCCTACCCATATTCATGACACTTCACATACTCTGGATCTTTTCAATGACTTCAAGTTCCCTGGCCCTGAACTTCTCATTTTCACTATGGATTCCAGTTCCTATAAACCTCCATCCCCCATCAGGAGGGCCTTAAAGCTCACCACTTCTTCCTAGACAACCAACCCAATTTGTTCCCCACCACCACCACTCACTGGTCCTCACTGTCAATAATTTCTGCTTCAACTCCTTCCACTTCCTTCAGATGAAAAGTGTAGCCATGGTCACTCGCATGGGTCCAGGCTATGCTTGCCTTTTTGTCGGCTCTATGGAACAGTCTATGTTCCAAGCCTACACCAGTATCACTCCCTAACCTTTCCTACGCTACATCGACAACTACATTGGTACTGCTTCTTGCACCCATGCTGAGCTCATCAACTTTGCCTCCAACTTCCACCCTGCCCTCAAATTTACCTGGTCCATTTCTGACACCTCCCTCCCCTTTCTCAATCTCTCTGTCTCTCTCTCTGGAGACAGTCTAACTACTGATATCTTTTATAAATCCACTGACTCTCACAGCTACCTGGACTATACCTCTTCCCACCCTGTCACTTGCAAAATTGCCATGCCCCACTGTTGCTTCATCATTTCCACCACATCTGCCCTCAGGGTGAGGCTTTTCATTCCAGAACTAATAAGATGTCCTGTTTCTTCAATGAAAGGGGCAACCCTTCCTCCATCATCAACACTGCCCTCACCTGCATTTCTTCCATTTCGTACACATCTGCCCTCACCTTATCCTCCCGCCACCCCGACAGGGCTAGGGTTCCTCTTGTCCTCACTTATGACCCCACTAGTCTCCACATCCAGCACATAATTCTTCATTACTTCTGCCATCTCCAACAGGATCTTACCACCAAGCACATTTTTACCTCCCCCACTCCACTTTCTGCTTTCCACGGGGACTGCTCCCTACGCGACTCCCTTGTCCATTTGTTCCTCCCCACTGATATCCATCCATCCAGGTACTTACTCTTGTAAGTGGAACAAGTGCCACACCTGTCCCACTACCATTCAGGCTCCATACAGCCCTTCACCTGGGAATCTGTTGGGGTCATCTGATGTATCTGGCGCTCCTGGTATGGCCTCCTGTGTATCCGTGAGATCTGACATAGATTGGGACACTGTTTTGCCGGGCACCTACACTCCATCCACCAGAAAAAGCAGGATCTCCCAGTAGCCACCCATTTCAATTCTACTTCCCATTCCTATTCCAACACCTCAGTCATGGCCTCCTCTACTACTGTGAGACCACACTCAGGTTGGAAAATCAATATCTTAGATACCTTCTGGGTAGCCTCCAACATGATGGGGTGAACATTGATTTCTCAAACTTCTGGACACTGCTCACCACTTCCTCCCCCCTTCACCATTCCCCATTCCCAGTTCCCTCTCTCACCTTATCTCCTTACCTGCCCATCACCTCCCTCTGGTGCTCCTCCCCCTTCTCTTTCTTCCATGGTCTTCTACTCTCTCCTTCTCCCTTCTTACTCTAATTTACAGTTTTTATTATTATGTATTGCACAACAACAAATTTCATGACATATTCTGATGATATTAGACCTGATTCTGATTCTAACACTCTTCTGCTATTTTCTTCCATTTGATTACATACTGTACATTAATTCCTGTATCATCTCAAAAGTGTATGCCTGGATCACTGGTACCACATGCCCCTGTCTATGCCATTATTAATTTAATTTGGTGGGGTTTTGCATTTTTACATTTTGCTCACTCTCAGCGATATTCACTTCTCTCTCCGGGGCACTGGAGCTGTTGTTTATTCTACATGGTTAATTTAAGCACCAACCCAGAGAGATTGAAATGTCAGGGTGTCAGGATCTGAGATGAGATGTGATTTCACTCGTTCTCCACAATGGTCACTCCTCACTGAGGCTATGAAGACTATTTCAGCTACTGTGCTTCGTGCCCGCTAATATGATGAACTGATAAACGAGGTTTCGGGCCTACTCCGGGCTGTTTCGGGGGTTGAATCTGAGGGCTCAATTTGTTTCAGAATGTTGTTGTTTGCCTCAATTGTTTGCATGATTTGTGTTTTTTTCCCTTTCTCTTGCGCATCGGGAGTTGGTCTTTTTTTTTAAATTAGGCTCTTTCAGGTTGCTTGCTTTCTGGCTATGTAACCAATCAAATCTCAAGGTTGTATAATTTATTCATTCTTTGATGATAAATGTACTTTGAATCTTTGAATCTTTTGCTCACCACAGAAGCAAAAGCAAACCAAGTGGCATTATATAAGCAGAGTACAAATAAAATAATTTGAAAAATACGAACTAACCTCAGAGAGAATGGAAATCCGATATATGAAAGCTTTAAGTCAATAGTGAGTTCTCTGAAGGAGCAAAGTTTTCTCATTGTGTTGAGTTTCTACTGGTGCGGTGATGAATTACATTTCCAATTGTAGTTGAGATCTCTGCTCAGTGACCAATATGTGTAATGGGTTTTGTTAGTTCCTAGCCTTGCAACAAGATGGAGTATCCCGTCAGTATTAGGAATGATACACAGGCACACACACATCTTAGTAATGTTAAGTGCACCTATGGAATTTGCAAAGTATCACTGTGCAAAAAGTACAGAAAGAATTCCAATCTATTCTTAGGTGGGTTTTCACCCATCATGCTTCACTCAAACATTTACAGCTAGGTGGATGCAGCCAATAATACACTTGATATGTAGCAGGTAAAGAGGCTCTCCTGCCCAACTGGTCTAGACTGATCAAGATGTATACCTAAGCTCCGCCCATAGCCTCTAAACCTTTCCTGTACATGTACCTGACCAAGGGTCTTTTAAATATTACTGTACCTGCCGCCACCACTTCTGGCAGTTCATTCCCTATACTGATCACCCTCCAGGTAAAAATTGTCCCTTAGGTTCCTGTTAAAGCTCTCCTCTCTCTTAAACTTATGCCCTCTAGTTCTTGATTCCCTAACCTTGTGCACTCACCCTGTCTACACCCCTCACAATTTTATACACCTCCATAAGATCAACCTTCATTCAGTAAAGGCCTAGCCTGGTCAACCTCTCTTGATGATTTCCTTCCATAGACACTGTCTGAACCACTAAGTTCCTATAGTCCTTTTACGTGCTTCTGTAAACTGCTTGAGGACATGCTGAGTTGTGAAAGATAATCAGGTAGATGCAGGTCTCTCCTTTGTTTTAATCTCTGTCCTTGTGATGTCTTGAGACCTAGATTATCATGGTACCTGGTGCTCATGGGAAACCAACCAAAATGTGAATCACAATCCTTCAGATCTCCAAAGTTGCATGCATAGCACTTACACTTTCTGTCAGAGATCAGATAGGTTCACCTTGAGACACCTTTGTCACAAAGATGTACCGTTCGGTGTATTATTTAGATGATGTAAATTTCCCGAGTGTAGGTGGGTTGGTAGCTGACAGGTATTTGAGAGAGTAAGGATTACAGGAAAATTTGTGGAAGAAAGGGGTTAATAGATTACTCAGAGAATTTGAAGAGATTTGAGGAATGGAGTGGCCTCCATCTCTGATAGAAGGAAATACAGCACAGACAATTTGATAAATTCATTACAAGCTTTTCATGTTGCCCTGGAGAGACAGAAAAGGTGGAGAGATTATAGAATAACATGCAGTATTAGGTATTGGACCATGAACTTTAAGAAAGGTCCTTTGGCCTGGGAGAGGTTTCAGTGCAGATTATCAGAATGATGTCGCAAAGTAAAGAGTTAAATCATATGATTAAGTTGTGTTTGATTTATTTGTGTCTAAGGTATTAAAAAAGATATAAGGATTTGATAAGGCAGATTCAAAGAAACATTGAGGACATCGAGGAGCAGATAGGGAGGCAGATTCTGGAACGGTGTAATAATAACAGGGTTGTCATGGTGGGAGATTTTAATTTCCCAAATATCGATTGGCATGTCCCCAGAGTGAGGGGTTTAGATGGGGTGGAGTTTGTTAGGTGTGTTCAAGAAGGTTTCTTGACACAATATGTAGATAAGCCGACAAGAGGAGAGGCTGTACTTGATCTGGTATTGGCAAATGAACCTGGTCAGGTGTCAGATCTCTCAGTGGGAGAGCGTTTTGGAGAAAATGATCGTAACTCTATCTCCTTTACCATAGCATTGGAGAGGGATAGGAACAGATAAGTTAGGAAAGTGTTTAATTGGAGTAAGGGGAAATATGAGGCTATCAGGCAGGAACTTGATAGCATAAATTGGAAACAGATGTTCTCACAGAAGAAATGTGGCAAATGTTCAGGGGATATTTGTATGGAGTTCTGCATAGGTATGTTCCAATGAGAGAGGGAAAGGATAGTAGGGTACAGGAACCGTGGTGCACAAAGGCTGTTGTAAATCTAGTCAAGCAGAAAAGGAGAGCTTATGAAAGATTAAAAAAAACTAGGTAATGAAAGAGATCTAGAAGATTATAAGGCTAGCAGGAAGGAGCTCAGGAAAGAAATTATGAGAGCCTTGAGAAGGCCTTGGCAGACAGGATTAAGGGAAAACCCAAGGCATTCTACAAGTATGTGAAAAGCAAGAGGATAAGACGTGAGAGAATAGGACCAATCAAGTGTGACATTGGAAAAGTATGTATGGAACCAGGGGAGATAGCAGAGGTACTTAATGAATACTTTGCTTCAGTATTCACTACAGAAAAGGATCTTGGCGATTGTAGGGATGACTTACAGTGGACTGAAAAGCTTGAGCATGTAGATATTAAGAAAGAGGATGTGCTGGAGCTTTTGGAAAGCATCAAGCTGGATAAGTCACCGGGACTGGACGAGATACACCCCAGGCTACTGTGGGAGGTGAGGGAGGAGATTGCTGAGCCTCTGGCGATGATCTTTGCATTATCAATGGGGATGGGAGAGGTTCCGGAGGAGTGGAGGGTTGTGAATGTTGTTCCATTATTCAAGAAAGGGAGTAGAGATAGCGCAGGAATTTATAGACCAGTAAGTCTTACCTCAGTGATTGGTAAGTTGATAGAGAAGATCCTGAGAGGCAGGAACATACTTAGGAACATTTGGAGAGGCATAATATGATTAGGAATAGTCAGCATGGCTTTATGAAAGTCTGCTCGTGCATTACGAGCCTGACTGAATTTTTTGAAGATGTGACTAAATACATTGATGATGGTAGAGCAGTAGATGTCATGTATATGGATTTCAGCAGGCATTTGACAAGGTACCCCATGCAAGGCTTATTGAGAAAGTAAGGAGGCATGGGATCCAAGGGGAAATTGTTCTGTGGATCCAGAACTGGCTTGCCCACAGAGGCAAAGATTGGTTGTAGATGGGTCATATTCTGCGAGGAGGTCGGTCACCAGTGGTGTGCCTCAAGGATCTGTTCTGGGATCCCAACTCTTTGTGACTTTTATAAATGACCTGGATGTAGAAGTGGAGGGATGGGTTAGTAAATTTGCTGATGACACAAAGGTTGGAGGTGTTGTGGATAGTGTGGAGGGCTGTCAGAGATTACAGTGGGACATTAATAGGATGCAAAAATGGGCTGAGAAGTGGCAGATGGATTTCAACCCAGATAAGTGTGAGGTGGTTCATTTTGGTAGGTCAAATATGATGGCAGAATATAGTATTAATGGTAAGACTCTTGGCAGTATGGAAGATCAGAGGGATCTTGGGGTCCAAGTCCATAGGACACTTAAGACTGCTGTGCAGGTTGACTCTGTGGTTAAGAAAGCATACAATGCATTGGCCTCCATCAATCGTGGGATTGAGTTTAGGAGCCGAGAGATAATGTTGCAGCTATAAAGGACCCTGGTCAGACCCCACTTGGAGAACTGTGCTCAGTTCTGGTCACCTCACTATAGGAAGGATGTGGAAAACATAGAAAGGGTACAGAGGAGATTTACAAGGATGTTGCCTGGATTGGAGAGCATGCCTTATGAGAATAGGTTGAGTGAACTCGGCCTTTTCTCCCTGGAGTGACGGAGGATGAGAGGTGACCTCATAGAGCTGTATAGGATGATGAGAGGCCTTGATTGTGTGGATAGTCAGAGGCTTTTTTCCAGGGCTGAAATGACTAGCACAAGAGGGCACATTTTTAAGGTGCTTAGAAGTAGGTACAGAGGAGATATCAGGGTAAGTTTTTTACACAGAGAGTGGTGAGTGCGTGGAATGGGCTGCCGGCGACGGTGGTGGAGGCGGATACGATAGGGTCTCTTAAGACACTCCTAAACAGGCATATGGAACTCAGAAAAATAGACGGATATGGGTAATCCTAGGTAATTTTTCAGGTAAGGATATGTTCTGCACAGATTTGTGGGCTGAAGGGCCTGTATTGTGCTGTAGGTTTTCTATGTTTCTATGTTTCTATGAAAGTAATTCCTCTCCAAAATACGGGGGCTTTAAAGTCATGCGAGGTGGTATCAGGACACATTCTACAGAAAAGGAAATAAAAATCTGGAATTTTCTCCCCCAAAATCTTGACAAACTGTAATAATAAAGGTTGGGTTTACCAGATTTTTAGCAGGTGAGTCTCTCAAGGGATATGGATTCAAATAAGCTGCAGATCAAACATGATATAATTTATGAGAGAGCAGTCTTGACAGAGTGTATGTTATTGAAGGCAATCAACTCTCAGAAAGCAGTCGTGGCAGGTACAACAATGTATCAAAAGTCACACATGACATGGTTCACTCAGTTTTTAATGGCACACTATAATTCAGTGCCAAGTACATTTAATTCTGGAGGATCACATCACTCAAATAGTTAGGCCAGCCCTGTAAAACTCAGCCAAGTCAAACATTTCAAAAGGTGTAGTGTAGGGCATCAAGCAAGGTCACCCATCTCACAGCACAGTACCGCAAACAGGAGTTCCATATCCAAGACATATAACCAATCTACTTAAGAACAACATCTATTTGTTTCCTTCATGAAAAAAACCCATGCACATAATTCCCTTTAAAGTCCAATTATCCAAATGCTGCCATATGACGCATCAGAAGATGACAGGAAGGCTAATGATATTATGTATAAATCCAACTATAAGAAATGTTTGTCTTTGACCCAAAATGCTGCAGATTAGAGGAGTTCACTATTTGCAGTGATTATGTATGCAGTTTCTACATTGCAACAATTCATCTCTTTGGTTAATGCAAATTTAATTTAATTTGGTTCAACCACACAAAGGCACCTTCATGTCTCAGATGTTACTTCTGTTAATTACATATGATTAATGTATTCTAGTTAAAGATGATTTTCTGAATGGAAGACAGTTGTTTTCTGCATGTTTCAATTGCAGCAGAATCTAGTAGCTTCCAGTCATCTCGTTGCTACATCTCCTCATAGTAGCTGATGGTTACCCTGTGCAAAAAGTCAAACGCAGCCAACCTCCACTCTGTGATATATTTTTTAAGACTAGGAATATCAGAAACCACAAGGGCAGCCAGCCCAAACACCACTTGGATATCTTAGATGGAGAAGTCAGAAGCTGCTCACCATAGAGTTACACAGGATGGAGACAGGCCCTTCAGTCCAAATCGCCCATGCTGACCATGGTGTCCACCAAGTTACTCCCGTATGTCTGCATTCGGCCACCAATATCCCTTTAACTCTCTATTGTCCATGTACTTATGCAAATATCTTTTGAACGTTGTTATTACACTTGTCTCAACCATTTCCTCTGGCAGCTTGTTCCATATACGGACCATCCTCAGCATGAAGAAGTTATCCCACAGGGCCCTTTTGAATCTTTTCCCCTCACCTTAAACCTATGCCTTCTTATTTTTAGGTCCACAACCTTCCCCTCTCCTCTGATCTTTTTACTCTCCCCCTGACTTTTGCTCTAATCCGTTCCAGGTGTTCACAATCCACTCTTTGAAGCGGAGTGTTCTGTCCTCAGCAAGAGCCTTACCATTGTCCCCCTGTGCCAGCACATCAGTAAGTTCTGAGCCCACCATGGTGCTAAGCCTACTTCTTTAGCAAGATTTCCACCCCTGTACCTGCCCCTACCAATGAACCCTTCAAAGCTCTTCAACTTTCCTCCTCTCCTTCTGGACACCCCACTCTGATCTTCTGTCACTCTGGACCTTTTCAACTCTAACTGTCAACAAGACATGTCTTTGCACTGTGCTGCTGCCACAAGCCAACGGATTTTGCAAGATACCAATTCAGTGACAATAAGCCTAATTCTGATTCTGGTCCTAACATTGACATCACTGCTCTGACTGACACAGTGAGGTAGCAGATGCCAAGTTCAAGAACAAGGTATTATTACATCTACTTCTGGACAGGCAAATTAGGGGAGGAACTCTTAATTCAACAAGACAAAACAAGACAAGAATAGACTCCAAAGAACCGTCAAGACTGTGGAAAAGATTATTGGTGTGAAGCTGCCCTCGATCCAGGACTTATACGCATCTAGAGTCAGGAAGCGAGCAAGCAGCATCATTGTAGACCCATCACACCCTGAACATCACCAGGGTAGGTGCTTTAGATCACTGTATGCCAGGACAAATAGGTACAAGAACAGTTTCTTTCCGTATGCCATCAGTCTTATGAACACTTGAATTTTAGTCTATTATAAACCAAGTCCACCTGTACATACACAGGTATACCTCATTGTATATAGTTCACGATTATTTGCACTATTGTTTTGTTTGCTTTTTGATTCTGTACAGCGAGAGCTCAGAGAAACCGGCATCAAGTTCCCTGTATGTGTCCACATACTTGGCGATAATAAAGGATTCTGATTCTTATCTTTGTGGGCTGGGCTTTGTTTTACTTGAGAACTCTGTGGAATAAGTTAATGCCTCATGATCTACAAGCCCTTAACTAGGAACATGAATGTGCAGAGAATGGAGGGAAGTGGACCATGTGCAGGCAGAAGGAATTAGGTGCCATTGGCACAATATACTGTAATGGGCTAAAGCTCAGTCTAGCTTTAGGGAGGTAGTCACCCTAAGTTGCAGAAGGCATGTACTTGGGTGACTGTCAGGAGATGGAAAGGGAATAGGCAGCCAGTGCAGAGTACCCTTGTGGCCAATCCCCTCAATAATAAGTATACCCCTTTGGATACAGTTGAGGGGGGAATAACCTACCAGGAAAAGCTACAGCGAGCAAGTCTCTGGCACTGAGTCTGGCTCTGTGGCTCAGAAGGGAAGGGGGGAGAAGAGGAGAGCTGTAGTGACAGAGAATTCATTGGTTAGGGGAACAGAAAGGAAGTTCTGCGGATGACAATGAGATTCCTGGATGGTTTGTTGCCTCTGAGGTACAAAGATCAAGGGCACTTCGTATCAAGTTCACAGCATTCTTAAGTGGGAAGGTGAACAGCCAAAGGTCATGGTCCACGTCAGTATCAATGGCATGGGTAGGATGAGTGATGAAGCCTTGCCAAGTGAATTCAGGAAGGTAGGTGCTAAATTAAAGGGAAGGGCCTCCAAAGTTGTGATCTCAGGATTGTTACTCATGCCACATGCAAGTGAGGCCAGATACAGAAAGATTATACAGTTAAACACATGGCTAAGAAGGTGGTATAGGAGGAAGAACTTCAGATTTTTGGACCATTGGGCACTCTTCCAGGGAATGTGGGATCTGTACAGACAATTTGCATCTAAACTGGAGGAGGAAGGCTTGCTAGAGCTGTATGGGGGAGGGTGTGGATTTAAACTTGAATCGCAGGGGGTTGGGAACAGAGTAGCAGAACAGTTAGTGGCGAAGGATGTTGCTAAGCCAATATACAAAATCAGGAATCAAAGGTTGAGCATGGTTCTGAGTTGCATGTATTTCAGTGCAAGGAATATTGTAAGAAAGGCGGTTAAGCTTAAGGCATGGATCAGCACATGGAATTATGACATTGTAGCCATTAAAGAGATTTGCATGCAGGAGGGGCAGGACTGGCAGCTCAATGTTAAGACCATAAGACATAGGAGCAGAATTAGGCCATCTGGCCCATCGAGTCTGCTTCACCATTCAGTCATGTCTGATCCTTTTTCATTAATCTCCTCCTCAACCCCAGTTCCCGGCCTTCTCCTCATAACCTTTGATGCCATGTCCAATCAAGAACCTATCAATCTCTGCCTTAAATACACCCAACAACCTGGCCTCCACAGCTACATATGGCAACAAATTTCACAAATTCACAACCCTTTAGCTAAAGAAATTTCTCCGCATCTCTGTTTTGAAAGGGTGGCCCTCTATCCTGAGGTTGTGCCCTCTTGTCCTAGACTCTCCCACCATGAGAAACGTCCTTTCCATATCTACTCTGTCTAGGCCTTTCAACATTCGAAAGGTTTCAATGAGATCCCCCTTCACCCTTCTGATCCAGCAAGTGCAGACCCAGAGCCATCAAACATTCCTTGTATGATAACCCTTTAATTCCTGGTATCATCCTTGTGAACCTCCTCTGGACCCTCTCCAAAGCCAGCACATCTTTTCTAAGATGAGGGGCCCAAAACTGTTCACAATACTCAGGGTGAAACCTCACCAGTGCCTTATAAAGCCTCATAAAGTGGTAAACTGGAACAGCAAATTTATGGATGACACTAAGACTGGTGGTGTAATGGATAGTGAGGAAGATTATCAAATCTTACAGCGGAATCTGGACCAGCTGGAAAAAATGGCCTGGAAAATGGCAAGTGGAATTAAATGCAAATGAGTGTTGCACTTTGGAAGGACCAACCAAGGTAAGTCTTACATGGTGAGCAGTAGGGCACTAAGAAGTGTGGTAAAACAGAGGGATCTGGGAATACAGATCCATAATTCCTTGAAGATGGCATCATAGATAGGGTTGTAAAGAAAGATTCTGTCACATTAGTTTTCATAAACCAATTTATTGAGTACAGGAGCTGGGATGTTATGTTGAAGTCATATAAGACATTGGTGAGGCCTAATTTAGAAAAACTGGGTGCAGTTTTCAAAGATTCAAAGATTCACAGTGCATTTATTATCAAAGAATGTATGTATGCAGTATACAATCAATTCATCCTCCCCACAGACAGCCATGAAACAAAGAAAACCATTGAACCTGTTCAAAGAAAGACACCTACTCCTTTGTGCCAAAAAAAAACAAATTGTGCAAATGGCCACAAAAAATTGAGAGGAAGACACAGAATATAAAACACGAAATGGAAAGAATCTGGGCATATTCAGTTCAGGTTGATGTTTGTTATCTGCAGGATGCCCCAATTCAAATTTGTCTAAGCTAGTAATAAGAAAAGGAGCAACCAGAAACTAGGAACACATCATAACATGAACTATAGAGTCCAATCTACAAGCCACGTCAATTAAACCTTGCCCAAAACTCAGAACTCCAGCACTGTCTTCCAAGAGCACCAAAGAGGAGAGACCATCCAAATGCAGGTAACTTCCTCTGGCAACAGCGAACGAGAGGCTGGTAGACAATGCTGAACATCCCCTCGCCTGCTACACTCACCTCGATGATTTCAATCTTCCTCGGCATTTCAAGTAGCAAGATGGGTGAGAAATGGAGTTAATCATGGGCTTCTTGGTCTCAAGGCGGCACGCTTCACAGAATGCCATTAGAGAGAACAAAGTGCCAGACTGCTCAATCGGTATGAAACCACACCACCAAAGTGTAAATCACAGGCTCCAACAATAGCTGAACCACCTGCGTACAGCAATGTGTAAACAAGATTGAAAGAGTGCAAAGAAAATTTACAAGGATGTTCCCAGGGTTTGTGGACCTGAGTTACAGGGGAAGATTGAAGAGGTTGGATTTCTCACATTTCTTATATGTCACATTTTTTACATGTGGGACAACACTGAATAATCTTCACAACTCTAAACAAAGAAAATATTATTCCCACCATAATCAATACCTATCTAAATCCTTGTACATACCCTACCTTCTCCAATCCCCTGGAACTGCATTCCAAATTCATCTAAGGGTCTACTATTTTTGAACAACAGAATCATTCATATACTGCAATTTCTTCATTAATGAGAAATCTTCATTGTTTAACTATTTAGGTAAACTCTTGTCCTTCAGGCATGTTCTTAATTTACATTAGGTATTCCTAAAATGCCTTATGTTCTGTGTTTTACATTTCTTAATAAACTGCAAATTTGATCTAATTCTCTATTGACAAATGGGTTGATTCATTAAGATGTGAATAGTTAGAAAACAATGTTGCTGTTTATACAAAACATTCGTAGAAGTTACTCTTGTGGAATATTTTTCTTTCTACCTTTCCTTCTATCACCAAACACTGACCTACTCAATATTTGAGCCACAATTAGGCTACGTCCACATTAGACCAGATAATTTTGAAAACACTGGTTTTGCGTAAATCGATAGGCATCCACAGAGGCGTTTTTGAAAATATCTCCGTCCACATTAAAACGGATATTTGGGCGAATCTCCTCCTACTTGGCATGTGCAGGACACACAGAAAACAAGCGAAGAGGAAACGGTACACTTGGTGTGTGTTTGTCCGGTTACAGACTAGAAAAACTTAAAAGGAAATTGCCAAACGAAAGACTTGGTGCGCATTTGTCCAGAAACATTTCCTACAGCCATAATCACTTCACCAATGAAAGGGACGACAGCTACAACTAAATGCAATAAGGCTTGTTACTGGGCAAAAGTGAAATTTGCTGTTACCTCATTTGTTCGCCTTTACGTTTGCCATGTCTTTGTGTATTATTTTGCTGTATTTAACATGTGCAAATTGGCAAATGGGCAAGAGTGACAATTGCCTCTATTGAATGTTTGCACAAGCAATACATTAATAAAGCACCTTGTTAAATGTATAAAACATGTCTGCATCAGTGTTATCTTGTATTTCCATACAATGTTACATCAGGCTGTTACACATCTATTGTCAGATATTGTTGTGGTGTTGGAGGTTGCGTTCAAGAAAACAATGAAATGCCGCACTGCCGCCACCATTTGTTCCGGCACGTCATGACAGCGGTTTTAAAAATAGCCGGTTACCCCGTACACACTACGCCAGACATTAGGCGTTTTCAGATTTATTCACTCTGGAGTGTGTTTCTGAAAAGCTCCATTTTTGGGGGAGGAAAATGCCATTTCAGTGTGGGCGGAGGGTCAAAACGAAGAGAAAAAGCTTCGGTTATGGATTTATCCGGTCTAGTGTGGGCGTGGCTTTAGTCTGAATGCCACATTATAAAAATGGCACAGAGGTAACTGGACTGTAACTGGTGCTCGTAACCCAATGAAGGCTACAAGCAGGGCAAAAGAAATTGCTTTTTACTGACACAAACTGGGGCAGCTAAATCCCATTAATAAAATTGGGCCCAATGCATTTTAAAATTGTTTAGATTCCTACTCAATCCAGACATAACTGTCTGCCATAAAGGTCTGACCTCAACCACTTTCACTGTCCATTAATCATGATTATCTTGGTTTACAATTATCTCGGTGGAGAAAACAGATCATTGAGGGTTCAATATATCACAATAACATGACGTCCTGATTGGTTGCTTTAGACTTTCCCACTTGCCCCCACTGGATTGCTTTATAAGACTTGTCCATAATATTGAACAACTTCTTTGTCTTTTGATGGTTATCATCACATTATAGCTGTCAGTCCGACACCAAGCAAATACTGTTGTTACAAAGTTGCTTCACTCCTCCCAGCTGTGTGCCTTAGCCCCTCATTCACAGAAAATGGCACTTCTGCATGTTTAATATGTTTTCCACGCCAATTTTTGCCTAGGATACCTCTGAGTCACAATACTGTGGCCCATAGCATCATACTGTGGTTGATGACCTTTCAAATGAGCTTGGCCTGTTTATGTTAACATAGTAAAAGTCTGAGCTGGTCCTCATTGGGGTATCAGAGGTGAAGAGGGTCAGCAACTTTGAATTCCTCGGTGTTATCATTTCAGAGGACCTGTGCTGGGTCCAGCATGTAAGTGCAATTACGAAGAAAGCATGGCAGGTCCTCTACTTCTTTAGGAGTTTGTGAAGATTTGGTATGACATCTATAACTTTGACTAACTTTCATAGATGTGTGGTGGAGAGTATATTGACTGGCTGTATCACTGCCTGGTATAGAAACACCATTGCCCTTGAACGGAAAATCCTACAAAAAGTATTGGATGTGACCCATTCCGTCATGGGTAAAGCCCACCCACCTCTGAGCAGATCTACATGGAGCACTGTCGCAGAAAAGTAGCATTCATCATCAGGGACCCCCACCACCCAGTCATGCTTTCTTCCTGCTGCTGCCATCAGGAAGAAGATACAGGAGCCTCGGGACTCGTACCACCAGGTTCAGGATCAGCTATTACCCCTCAACCATCAGACTCCTGAACCAGAGGGTATAACTTCACTCAATTTCACTTTCCCCATCACTGAACTGTTCCCATAACCTATGGATTCACATTCAAGGACCCTCCATCTCATGTTCTCAATAGTTATTGTTTATTTATTATGATTATTTATTGTACTTTTTGCATTTGTACAGTTTATTGATTTTTGCATATTGGTTGGCTGCCCCATTGGTGCGGTTTTTCATCGAAATCTATTATGGTTATTGGATTTATTGAGTATTCCCACAAGAAAATGAATCTCAGGTTTATATATGGTGATATATATGTACTTTGAAAAACATTTACTTTGAACTTTGATAAATCTCACACTACATCTACACTAGGCCAGATAATTTTGAAAACAAAGCCTTTTCTCTTCGTTTTGACCCTCTGTCCACATTGAAACGGCGTTTTCATCCCTCGAAAATGGAGCTTTTCTAAAACACTCTCCAGAGTGTGTAAATTTGAAAATGATTGTTGCGCGTTGTAGTGTGGATGGGGTAAACGGAAATATTTAAAAACACTGTCATGACAACACCACAACAACAATGCTTTTTCTGCTTCTGCTTGGTACTGCGCAAGCGCTGCCATACGGCTGTTATAACGCACAGTCGGTGTGAACGGCGTGAGAGTTAAATTGTAAAGTGAGCTTTTTTGACTATTTAAAAAATGCTGTCATGACGTGCTGGAACAAATGGCAGCAGCGTGGCATTTCATTGTTTTCTTGAACACAACCCCCCCACTCAACCTAACAATTTCAAAACAGATGGCAATGAGACTGAAGCCAGAAGAGTTAGAAATGTACTCACCAAATACTTTGACCCACAGCTTACTGAATAAATAAGTATACTCACTTTGCCCTGTTTTCTGTCCTTGCCTGTATGAAGGTGATTTACCTATTAATGCAAGTACTTCTCTGACAATAGATGTGTAACAGCCTAATGTAATGTTGTATGGAAATACAAGATAACACTGATGCAGACATGTTTTATACATTTAACAAGATGCTTCATTAATGCAAAAGAGTTAGTCAGTTTTTCAATGTTCATCGTCAGCCGGGTCATACTGTCCGTGAACTCCCTGTCAGTTGCCTCCATACGCTCCAGTATTTGTTGTTTTTTAGTTTTAAATCCTCCTGCGCGAGAGCCAACAGCAATTCCTTTAAAGTTTTTCTAGTCTGTAACTGGACAAACGCGGACCAAGTATACCATTTCCTCTTCGCTTGTTTTCTGTGTGTCCTGCGCATGCCCAGTAGGAGGAGATTTGCCCAAATATCCGTTCTAATGTGGACGGAGATATTTTGAAAAACGCTTGGTGTGGGCGCCTGTCGTTTTTACCCAAAACCGGCATTTTCAAAATTATCTGGTCTAGTGTGGATGTAGCCTAAATTAGAATCAATTTGGGGGGATTAAAGTAGTAACATGTTAATACACTGACAACTGTGAAATGCAATGTAACTTCTCTCGTTGCAGTGAGGAATTTATGGCCTGTTAGCCAGGAATTTCTTTATAGCTTCTGTTCCAGAAAAGAAGTGACAATGGACAAATTCCTAGTCATTATAATGACAATGAAATTTAAGTATGCCTGCACTTAACATCCACCAGACCTATATTTATTCCCATCAGCATCCAGTGACATATGAAGAATCCTGCTAAAATATCGAACCCTTTGAGTATAAACGACAATCAAGAAATTAAGGATCTTTAATCAAAGGGCGCACTTTTATTTTAGTAATATTTCATTACCAGGCAAAGCATGTTTTAGGGCGAAATCCTGCGTCAAGGCCTGATGCAGGATTTGGACCTGCAATGTCAACAATTCTTTTCCTTTCACAGATGCTGCTCGATCTGCTCAGTACTTCTAGTAGATTGTTGAATATGCCCATGATTAGATTAATCACATTGTGTGATTGATTTTAACCTGGTTTGAAGCTAGCAAAATTCCATGATTAAGTTTAAAGGAGACTAGAGCATATTGGGGCCATGAATGTGATACACAAATCCATAAGCTCCTCCCTGGTTTAATGTTTAAAGTAAGCTAAAAAGACTGAGCTTCAGGCTTTTTTCATGGCCTTCAGCTGTCCCTTTAAGAATTGGGAAAAGGCTAAGGATTTTATTTCAATACTGAAACATGGTGGCGCGCAAAGGCTTCAGAGCTGCAAAAATGAGGGCTGTTATCAAATTTAACAGTAGTCCCCAATGCCTGAACAAATTGTTTATTATCTCCTCTGTACTAACTACATTGGCTTTGTGTCATTTTTACCCCACAACCCAGAGGCAACGCAACCAAATTCAAATTCTCTGAAATAAATCAATAACATTGATGCAAATTTCCACAGATATTAAATTTTTGATGATCTCAAAATTTCAAGTCTGAACTAAAACGATTTCTATGAAACGGCAATGCTCATCTTCATAAAGCATTGTGCTCTGCAGGAATGTTGTTACCAAGAAAGATTAAATGCTCCTTCACATTAGTAATGTCAGCACTAAATGAATAGCTTCTCTGAATAATTTATTTAATTCAATCCGTGCAGCATAATTCCCTTATCCATTTTTGCCTAGTCCCATAGATGGGAGATGGAAAGGGCTGTAGGCTTTGAAAAGCTTACACTAAGTTCTTTCCATCAATCAATTAAAAAACACTTACCTTACACTCAACATGATTTATTTCTTGTTAATACAATTTTCTCACTATATCCCTATATTATTATATCCTTAATTCCATTAGCCATTTCCCTAATGGTGTTTCTGAAGCTGACCTCCAGAGAGTGCAAGATAGGGAATCTGAGCCAGTAATAGTTCTGCCAATAAAATGCTAACAGCTCTTCTTTTAAAACTGTGTAGGTCACACACGAGACAAGTCCCAGGATGTAACCAGGCATATTGCTCCTATAGTTGGAAGAATCATGTGGTCCCAATACATATTTCATAGCAAGAAATGGTGCTGATTGCTGCTGCTTGCTTAGGGTGGAGTGAAAGCTTCTTCATTCTGATGCAGTTGCATTCTGCAACCTTTCTTTTTGACCTTGAATCTGTTACCTATGAGAACCACTTGCACAGCAAATGGAGAGTGACATTGGGAGGAACTGTTTACTGTAAGTCACATACAGCTACAAAGTTGAATGTGACCAAGAAAGTGAAAATGTCATCACTTACCTGACCCCTGATATTTGCTGCCACGAATTCAACAGAACCCAATTCCAAGCATATGGCATAACTTAAGCTTGTTGTGCCTCTGTCTGCTTAATGACCTGTCCTTGTCAAACTTGGCCCATATAGAATGTATGTTTAACATAATGCTTCATTACACAGTAAGCTTTATATTCCATCAGAGCCAACTAATTGTAGCCATTCTTAAAGATTGCAATTGAGTTTAGATTAGATTAGATTATGAGGACACGCAGTCCTCTTTTATTGTCATTTAGCAATGCATGCATTAAGAAATGATACAATGTTGACAAACCGAATTAAAAACTAACAAAAACCACATAATTATAACATATAATTAAAATAGTGCAAAGCAATACCGTAATTTGGTAAGAACAGACCATGGCATGGTAAAATCTCAAAGTTTCTCAAAAGTCCCATCATCTCACACAGACGGTAAACCTCCAGTGCTGCCAACCTGCCAATGCAGCATCCTGGAAGCATCCGACCACAGTCCAACTCCGAGTCTGTCCAAAAACTCCGAGCCTCTGACCATCTCCCGACACCGAGCACCGAGCACCGAGCACCATCTCTGCCGAGCGCTTCGACCCCAGCCCCGGCAACAAGCAATAGGCAAAGCCAAGCATTTGGGGCCTTCATCTCCGGGGACTCTTGATCGCACAGTAGCAGCGGCAGCGAAGCAAACATTTCAGAAGTTTAGACAATGCTCACCGTGAGTAATGCGCTAAGTAAAATCTTTGTTCCGTGAAAAAAATCTTAATCAGTGCTTTGAATCAATTTGTCCCATTATATTCATGAAGTTAAAGGAGTCTTATATTTGAAAATAAAAGACTAGTCAAGTATTTTAACTCCACACCATATTTGCAACAGTCCTCCCTTTGAGTTTAAACTTTGCAGAATCTTCCTCCCAGATCCTTAAAGAAATTGTGATTGGATGACTTGTACTTCTCATTTAACAGTACCTGAATGGGTCAGTGTAAAAGAGCTGGGTTAATCATGCCTCATTATTTCTCGAGCACTTGTGATTTCCAGAACAGGTCTGCTCAAGACCTGGTGAAAAATATCTTCTGAGTAACAATGGTATCGATAGCATTGTAACTCATTGGAGGCATGGTTGAGATGCACAATAGCAACATGTGCAGTGTTTCTAAATTCAGTACAGCATTCCAAAGTGACTCCCAGGAGCAATATCAAACACAATTTGATGGCAAGCCACATGAGGACATGTTAGGAGAGGCGACCAAGGAGTTCAGTTGAAGAGATTGCCTTGAAAGGAAGGACAGAAGCCAAAGTTTATGGGTGGAGGTAGAATGCGAAGGAGCAACATCTGTGGTTGTAAAACCTTCTCTGCTGGAATAAGCAAGAAACATTTATATTATTACGTTTTCCAGCTACAGTTGCATGGAGATCAGGTAGAATATTGTTCCTTGCTCAGCACTGTACCTTACATGTTGCAAATTGTCTGAAAGGAACCAGCAGACGTATCTTATTATATTATGCTCAGCCATGTAAGACATTGATATTAGTTTCTTGATCAAATTCATTGGTTATTAAACATGTTAGGATGTTTGCAATTGTCGAATGGCAGCATACAAGAACTCACATGTTTTTCTAACTTTATGAATTGCCTCTGTGTCCACAAGCCCTTGTCAATGAGCCAAGTTGTTGCTGTAGGGAGGAAATGAATCACAGCAGCTACAAAACCTTTAAAATATTTGCTTAATAATTCAATTGCAAAATAGAGTTTTCTAGATTATGCAACTGAAAATTGAGCTAACTCAGAGTGAAACGTGTTAATGAACACTTCATAGTTCCTCAGAGTTTCATTAACTATTTGCCACTTGAGCCATTTTTGGTGACTGGCTTGTTTATCAGTTGCACATGGGGGTAACATTATTTTCCTGTGCAACATCCCACCACAGCAATGCAGAGAAGGTTGGACACAGGCTTGGGAGCATCCACTATTGGGGACTTGGGCAAACCATGATTATTAATGATATAATACATGATTGAGACCTCTTATGTACCTTTAACCCTTAAGGATCTGTCCATTCACTCTCCACTCACAAATTCACTGACAACTCATAATGTCTCAACCACAATGTCCCAATAGCCTCAATCAATTCCTGGATGGCCCCAACTCCACTGCCCAAATGCCCCTGAGCCATTAATTTCCTGATTCACCAAACTCCCAAGGATAAGGTAACGACCCAGTGGTTTCTTCATGAAGGCCTGATCTTCATTAACCCATTACTATCCCCTATGCAGCCTAGCCACTTATCTAATGGGAAATGCCAACTACCAAATCACAGCCACTGTCACCCAGATCCCAGTTGTTAGCCAAACACCCAACCAAAATTTTACAAGCCAAACGTTGGCCTTGATCATTGTGAAAATATTCACCCAACCTCCTCCTGGGCACACCTCGATCAGTAACCCAACATACATCCTCCTGCCAACCTCCTTTCCCACCCCACTACCCCTATAGTCACCTGGACCGGTTCTTGAACCCCAGGCAATTTTTTCTTGAAAATCCTTATGCCCCTTCATTCCCTAACTACTGCCATCTGCAAAGGGCATCCCAAGACCAAAGGAATAATTAGCAGCTCCGTAAAACGCCATTGAGAGCACATTAGTAATTTTGGACCTTCTGTCCATTTCTGCTAAACAAGCTCTTTTGGTAACTTAATGATGGCTGTGCTTTGCTCTCATTTTATACGATCCAGTTCCATTAAAATCAATAAGACTGAATTCCAGTGGAGGAAAATCATAGACAGCTGTTATGCATCTAGAGGACACATATCTAGCTCAGTGGTTGTATTTTGGGTAAAGTAGCTGCAGAATGTGCTTCAGCATTCATAAGGAGAGAGACAGTAAATAACTCCGGCATGTTGAAGAAGCTCAAAGAGTATAGTCTGACGTTTGTGCTCAGCATACGGGTGCTGTTTAATGCTGAATGAGTCCCTGAATTCTAAAATATATTGTTAGTGTAAATATTGACAGATTATCTCTATGAATATGGAAAGGCTGAAGCAAGGTTTAGAGTTCTTTATCTTGTTACACATCTGAGAGTTCAATGCTTAACAACTCTGTACTGAGCATTGCCATGGGAGCCATTTCATGTCAAGTAACATCCTGAGTTCCAAATGATGCTGATATAAAACTTTATGGCATCCTTTGAGAATATAATCTTTTATAATATCAAAATATTTAGCAGCAGTAAAAATTTATTACCTTATTGTTGTGGTATTAGATGGGGGAGATTTTTTTTCTGATGTTTGATGGGAAGGATATATCTGAATAAATTGGAATATTTTAAAACATGCTTGGAATCTCTGATAGGTTTATTTATTAATGAGGTTTTAGATTCAGTTCTGTGAATGGTTGTTGCAACTGTCATATAGCTGATTATATTAACAACCTGACTGACTAAAAGTTAATTCTTTAATAATAGTTTGGCATAAAGGTTGGGACATGCTCAATCATTCGTGAAATGAAAATAGAAAAAAAAACTTGGTGCCTTTAACAATGGCAGAATCTTTTTAAATGTCTTACAGCCAATGAGGTCATTGACAACCATAACCAGAGGTCAGCGTAGTCCACAGCCCCTTGGTATGAACAAAGAATTCTCCAACTTCCGGTAATTCCCTCCCCCTCCCTTCCCCTATCCCTATTTCACTCTGCCCCCTCCCCCAGCTGCCTATCACCTCCCTCATGGTTCCGCCTCCTTCTACTACCCATTGTTTTCCCCTATTCCTTCTTCACCTTTCCTGCCTATCACCTCCCTGCTTCCCCTCCCCCACCCTTTTATCTTTCCCCTTACTGGTTTTTTACCTGGAACCTACCAGCCTTCTCCTTCCCACCCTCCCCCACCTTCTTTATAGGGCCTCTGCCCCTTCCCTCTTCAGTCCTGACGAAGGGTTCCGGCCCGAAACGTTGACTGATCGTTTCCACAGATGCTGCCCGACCTGCTGAGTTCCTCCAGCGTGTTGTGAGTGTTGCTTTGACCCCAGTATCTGCAGATTATTTTGTGTTTGCTCATATCCTGGCTACCTGTGAGATAAATTAGACCACGGCCAAGTATTGCATCAAGCCACCATTGATGTCTTCTGCAAGCATTATTCTGAAACTAATTGTTTAGCCAGCAACAATTATATTGATTCTACATTTTCAGTGGCCCTTGAGAATATAAGTCACAGAGTCACAGGGTTGTACAGCAGAGAAACAGGCCCACCATGTCCAAACCAACCTTTTTACCAATTTATGCTAATCCCATTTGCCCGCGTTGTCTGTATCCTTCATTTCTTGCCTATTTAAGTTCCTGTCTTAAACATTGTGATTCACCACCACCTGCTCTGGAAATGAGTGCCAGGCATCACCCACTCTCAATGTGAAGAAAAATGTCTTCAAGTTGCCAATACAATGATTGCTGTTAGACTGCTGGTGGGACAGAGCAGGATTCAATGATAATGGAGAAAGCACCACCTTTTCAAAATAATGAAACGGGATACATAGAAGTAATTACCCGCCTCCCTTTCAGGGCTGTGATCTATAGAGACTATCATGTCATTCTCTGATGCACAACAAATCAACACCACACATACCTGTGTGAATTCACACATTTTGCATGTTCACCAACTGCTGAAGCTGCAAAACAAATCTGGCTTAATTTCATAGATATTCATGTATGGGTGAATGACAATGAACCTTGAATTTAACATAATAAGTAAAATAAAAAGTTTCACATGCAGCAGAATTTTAAAACAGATGTTAAAGCTTTTGATGAGCTGCACAAGTTTGATGCCTGTGCTCTGTAACAATTTATGTTATAAGTAGGAGATCTTACCTGACACAGTAATTTGAGGATGCTATTGCCCATCATACTCAAACCATTACATGAATGAATCCAAACTACTGCTGTTTTATTGACTCTTCACTCAAACCTGGAACAGGAACATCGGGACAATGTAGATGCAAACATCAGGATGTTCTGCATTGACTACAGCTCAGCATTACATTCTATCATCCCCTCAAAACTAATCAATAAGCTTCAATATTTTGGCCTCAATACCTCTTTGTGCAATTGGATCCTTGATTTCCTCACTTGCAGAGCCTAGTCAGTTTGGTTTGGCAACAACATCCCCTTGATGCAGGTGCATCACAAAGCTGTGTGCCTAGCCCCCTCCTCTCCTTGCTTTATATTTATGACCATGCAGCTAATCACATCTCCAAAGCCATACTTAAGTTTCGTGGTGACAAATCAGTATATGAGAGGGAGTTTGAAAATCTGGCTGAATGGTGTAACAACAACAACCTCTTACTCAATGTAAGCAAACCCAATGAGCTGATTATTGTTGACTACAGGAGGAGGAAGCTAGAGGTCCATAAGCCAGTTCCTCATTTGGAGATCAGAGGTGGAGTGTCAGCAAATTTTAAATTCCTTGGCACTATCATTTCAAAGGATCTGACCTGGGTCCAGCACGTAAGTGCTATTACAAAGAAAGCACAGCAGCACCTCCACTTCCTTAGAAGTTTGAGAAGTCCCAAAACTTTAATAAACTTCTGTAGATGCGTAGTGGGGTGTACAGTGACTGGTTGCATAACAGCTTAGTAAGGAAACACCAATGCTCTCGAACGGGAAAGCCCACAAATTGTAGTGGATACAGCCCAGTCCATTGTGGGTAATGTTCTCCCCACCACTGAGCACATCTACAAGGAGCTCCGCCATCGCATCCATCATCAAGGACTCCCAGCATCTAGGCCATGCTCTCTTCTCACTGCTGCCATCAGGAAGGTGATGCAGGACCCTCAGGTCCTACGCTGGTTCTGTAACACGTAGTACCTCTCATCAGTCAGGCTCTTGAACTAGAGGGGATAAATTCACTTAACTTCACTCACTCCAACAATTAAATATTCCCACAACCTATGGACTCCCTTTAAGGCAGGGATCCCTAACCCTTTGTATGCCCTGGATCCTTACCATTAACTGAGGGATCCATGGACCCCAGAATGGGAAGCCCTTCTTTAAGGATTCTTCATCTTATGTTCTTGATACTTACTTGTTTGTTTATTTAGATTATTATTTTCTTTTCATATTTGCATAGTTTGCTTTCTTTTGCACTCTGGTCGTTTGTCCGTCTTGTCGTGTATGGGTTTTCATTGGTTCTATTGTGTTTCTTTCCCACAAGAAAAGGAATCTCGCGGCAGTATATGGTGATATATATGTACTTTGATAAATAAGTTTACTTTGAACCTTGAACTTTGTACAGTCTTCTGTTCCAAATGACTTCCAATTAAGTACTTCCAGAGAAGTAGAAACAATGAAGGTATAAGCAGCAGAGGAAATAACACGAAAGTACAAATGATTCAGAACACCAGCCTAGATACTAGATCATTTAATATCTGTTCTTTTGTGCACAATTCACCTTAGTGCATCATGGGTTTTCCCATCATCAGTCATGTCCCAAATGACATCACAAATTGTACACCAACTGAAATATGAAGTGAAATATCAGGTTGATGACATAATGGTGGAAAGAGTGAAATGGGCGAATGATCTAGAGGTGTGATTTCCAATCCCGCCATAGAACCTGCAGAATTTAAATGGAGGTAATGAAAGTCTGCAATTAATATAAATGCCAGTAGTGGGTAACTTTGACATGAAAAATTTACCTGATTCACAGTGTCCTTCAAGGAAATTGGCAGGACCTTTATCATATTGATATGTGAATGACTCAGACATGCTAAAGAATTACCTTAAGTTCGAGAAAAAAATCCTCCTTTTTCAAAGAAACGGGCTTCCCTTCCTCCACCATCAACATTGCACTCAACGGCATCTCTTCCATTTCACGCATGCCTGCCCCCACCCCATCCTCCCACTACACTACCAGGGATAGGGTTCCTCTTGTCTTCACCTACCACCCACAAATCTCCGTGTCCAGCACATAATTCTCTGGAACCTCCACAATCTCCAATAGGATCCCACCACCATGCCCATCTTTCCCTCCCCCCTGCTCCCCACTTTCTGCTTTCCACAAGGATCGCTGCCTACGTGACTCCCTTGTCCATTCATCCCCCTCCACTGATCTCCCTCCTAGCACTTATCCATGCAACAAGAACTAATGTTACACATGCCCCAACACCTCCTCCCTCACTACCATTCAGGGCAACACTTCACCTGTGAGTCTGTTGGGGTCATATACTGTGTCCGGTGCTCCTGGTGTGGCATTCTGTATACAGTGAGACCTGAGATAGATTGAGAGACCGCTTCACCGAGCACCTACGCTCCATCTGCCAGAAGAAGTGGGATTTCCCAGTGGCCACTCATTTTAATTCCACTTCCCAGTTCCATTCCTATATGACAATCTATGGCCTCCTCTTCTGTTGCGATGAGGCTACACTCAGGTTGGAGGACCAAAACCTTATATTCTGTCTTGGTAGCCTCCAAACAGATGTCATAAACATCGATTTCTCAAATTTCTGGTAATGCCCCCCCTTCAACATTCCCCAACTCCTTTTCCCTCTCTCACCTTATCTCCTTGCCTGCCCATCACCTCCCTCTGATGCTCCTCCCCCCTCTTATTTTTTCCATGGCCTTCTGTCCTCTCCTATTAGATTCCCCCTTCTCCAGTCCTGTATCTCTTTCACCAATCAGCTTCCCAGCTCTTTACTTCAACCCTCCCCCTCCCAGTTTCACCTATCACCTTGTGTTTCTCTCTCCCCTCCCCCATCTTTTAAATCTATTCCTCATCTTTTTCTCTTCAGTCCTGCCGAAGGGTCTCGGCCCGAAACATCGACTGTAGTTTTTTCCATAGATGCAGCCTGGCTGCTGAATTCTTCCAGCGTTTTGTGTGTGATGTCTTATAATGATGTATATTTACTACTCTCCTTTCCCCTTTAAAAGGAATGTATCTAGTTAAACAAAATTTGCAGGTTTAATTGACTTACCAGATATTGAATCACTCTTATTTTTAGTAACTGCATTGCTTGTGTTGATCTTGGATACTCTGCAGATGTGAACTGTGACCAGTAATAGATGTGATTAATTAGACAAACTTACTGTTGTTGCATGATGTAGAACAATGACTGCTTTCTTTAATATCGTACCCAAGATACTGAGCATGCTCAGAACCACACAGGTTTATTGACACAGCAGCCTTCGCAAAGGAAATGTATTAACCAAGCATTATGACAACACCAAATTATCCATCTCTGTGCCCAATGTCAAATCTTCTTGACAGCCTTAGGGCTCATTTCAGAAACATATTCAAACTCACAGCCTTTCTCACTGTTCTCTTGGGTATCTTGCATGAGATCACATGGCCTATGTAAAAATTTCTGAACTCCAAACTCATTTTATAGGATGCTTCTTAAGAGTTGTTATCTCTACAATCCCTCTGATGTCCTGACAATATACTTCCAGCAGGTCTGATTGTCTCAGCACACGAATCTTATCCAATCTGGGTACCTTCCTGTTACAGCATGTATCAAGATATTTGTTATACTTCAGCTGTGTTTCTTCTACCTTCCTTTCCAGATTTGTTTGAGTAAGAGCCAGACAAAACTTAACCACTGTACAAATCGGCGCTGGCCACTACAACAATTGATGCCATCCAATCAGTTTGTAGATTTTTGGCCAGAACATCACACCAGTCCAGGTAGTTCAACTCTACTTATGCCTTCAAAGTTTATCAAATCAGTTAAGACCTGCAGAAAATTAGCTTGGTGGCCAGCTAATTTCCAGTGTGGACATTGCATTCCTTGACAATGTACATATGCGGATCTTTGCATATCCTAGCATGTTGCTTTGAAGCTTCTGTAGAGGAGATTGTGAGGTATCCACAGTAAATATATTCTTATGATCCACTTCCAGTCCTTGAGCCAATCTTTCTCTAATAGACTTGATAAAATTCTTTGCGGTGATTGGTAGTTTTTGTTTATGATTATTATGAGATACTGTATACCACATCTAGAGATTCAGTGTCTCATCAGAATATTTTCTTTATTAAAGGCATCTTTCTGAATCTCCTTAAGTTCATACCTTTGTGCAGAACTAAACAGTCAGCACTTATTTTCAATTTTCATGTCAATATACTGATCATAATTTTCATTTTAATTCTAATGTTGCTGCATTTTTCTTAAACCTGAGGGTCATACACATTCATTTTCAGATTTTCTCTTTATAAGCTTCAGTAATATGTTAGCTTTTCCTTTGTGGTTTTCTCTTTTCAGTGCTCCTCCAGCGCTGAGTGTCTCTTGGACTGTTATT
The DNA here is from genome assembly GCF_030028105.1 of Mobula birostris. Taxonomy (NCBI): domain Eukaryota; kingdom Metazoa; phylum Chordata; class Chondrichthyes; order Myliobatiformes; family Myliobatidae; genus Mobula; species Mobula birostris. The sequence goes on from NC_092373.1 coordinate 159,505,449, forward strand.
ATCCTTGTTTGCTACCCAGTATCTGGGCTTGCATGCTGTGAATACGTGAACTTCCTTTGACATTTGTAATATTTCGCTACTCTAATTTTGGAAACTTGCAATGGGTATCTCCATTGTACTAGTCACAGTACAAGCCAGACTTGTCTCACCTATTATACCACTGCCCCAGTCAGACTCAATACTGGAGCTCCCAAATTTATCCACTTATGGACCACATTAACAGTAACATTATGCAACTGCCAAAATTCTTTAAACATTTTGAAGCCATCTCTATCAACGTGCTATTTTTCATCCATATTCAAATGTTAAATTGTGTGTATTTAAAATTTATACTGGATTTGCTCAACTGTTAAACTGCACACAACATTTTTCCACACTGTTCCATTCATGCAAAATGATGGTGTCAAGGCAGACTCTTCAACACAACTATGTGTTCACCAATGGTCTTTGGATGTTGGTCCCTCATGTAGAGCTTTCTTGTGATCTCCAAAAGTGATTCAGTGATCTAGTACTTCACTGAATGAGACTTTTTTTTTGTCTTGCATGGTGCCAAGAGACTAGGTGACGTACTGCTTTTATCTGAGCCTCTGTCTATCAATAAAATCACTTTGTTAACTTTTATATGACCTTGAACTAAACAGGCACAATTTCATCCTTGCCCTCAATTTCAAGAATGCTAGATATCACAAGGACCACCTCCATTTATCCAATATAAGAACTGAAGACCAAAGGTACTTAAGCATAAATAGCTAGGCTCCTGATATAGTCCGCTTCACATTCCTGCTTTAACAGTTGCAAGGCTTATATGTGACTATCAGCAAACAATATTCATTGGCTCTCCTGTCTAAAGTCTGATCTCCAGCCCATCACTTCAACTCTGCACGCTGAAGCTGCTGTGGCTAATTGTGGGTTGTCAGACTCATTCTATCACCATGACTATAGAGGCACTCAATGCATTCAATAACTTTGTTACCAGGCAACTTCAATTCTATTCCATTTCATTCTCACCACTAATATAATGTGTGTACATCATGGAGCAACATTAAGCTTATTTACTACAAGAAGAATTGCAGGGTAACATTTCCAAGAGGTGGAAAGGATTTTAAACTGCAGTCAAAATAGTGTAAGGTTTTAGAAAACTCTTTGCAATTTGCCGGAATTCAATACAGCACTCAACTGACTGCAATAATAAAGAATCAGAATCAGGTTTACTATCATTGGCATGTGTCATGAAATTTGTTGTTTTGTGGCAGCAGTGCAGCACAATGCATAATACTGAAAAAATACATTACAATAAAAAGTACATATAAAAAATACAAATTAAATAAGTAGCGTAAAAAGAAAGGAAAAATAATAGTGAGGTAGTGTTCATGGGTTCGTTGTCCATTCAGAAATCAGATGCTGGAGGGGAAGAAGCTATTCCTGAAACATTGAGCGTGTGTCTTCAGGCTTCTGTACGTTCTTCTTGATGGTAGCAATGAGAAGATGGCATATTCTAGGTGATGGGGGGTCCTTGATTATGGATGCCACCTTTTTGAGGCATCACGTTTTGAAGTTGTCCTTGATGCTGGGGAGGCTAGTGCCCATGATGGTGGTGGCTGAGTTTAAAACTTTTTGCAGTTTTTTTCCTGATCCTGTGCTGTGGTCCCTCCATACCAGATGATGACGCAACCAGTTAGAATGCTCTCCATGGTACATCTGTAGAAACTTGCGAGTTTTTTTGGTGACATACCAAATCTCCTCAAACTCCTAATGAAACATAGCCACTGTCATGCCTTTGTAATTGCATCAATATGTTGGGCCCAGGAGAGATCCTCAGAGATGTTGACACCCAGGAACTTGAAACTGTTCACCCTTTCCACTGCTGATCTCCCTATGAGGACTGATGTGTGTTCCCTCAACTTCCCCTTTCTGAAGTCCACAATCAATCCCTTGGTCTTACCTACACTGAGTGCAAGGTTGTTGCTGGAACACCACTCAGCCAGTTAACCAATCTTCTGCTCTGGTACACCTCCTTACCACCATCTGAAATTCTGCCAAAAATAGTTAGGTCATCAGCAAATTTATAGATGGGGTTTGAGCTGTGCATAGCCACACAGTCATGGGTGTAGACAGAGTAGAGAGGTGGGCTAAGCTTGCATCCTTGAGGTGTTTCAGTGTTGATTATCAGCAGGAAGGAGACGTTCTCCTGGTGAGGAAGTCAAAGATCTACTTGCAGAGAGGATGTACAGAAGCTCAGGTTTTGGAACTTGTTGATTAGAACTGAGGGTATGAGTGTTTCAAATGACAAGCTGTAATCAATAAACAGCAGCCTGACACCTGTATTATGATTTCCAGGTGATCCAAGGCCAAGTGGAGAGCTAGTGAGATTGCATCCGCTGTAGACCTATTGTGGCAATTGACAAATTGCAGTGGGTCCAGGTCCTTGCCGAGGCACAAATCGAATTTAGCCATGACCATCCTCTGAGCACTTCATCACAGTAGAGGTGAGTGCCACCCTGCTTTTCTTGGGCTCTGGTTGCCCTTTTGAAGCAGATGGGAACCTCCAATTGCAGCAGTGAGAGACTGAAGTTGTCTTTGAACACTCCCCCAGATTTTTCGCACAGGGTTTCAGAGGTTCAACAGGGCTTGAAACCTTGAGAGGGTTCACCCTCTTGAAAGCTGATCTGAAGTCTGCCTCCAAGACAGAGATTGCAGAGACAACAGATGCTGCAGCCTGATATCAAGATGTCATCTATTCTGAAATTATAACTATCATAGGATTTGTTAGAATACAGTGATCATACAGGGAATCCCTGCAACATTAAATCATTTGAGAGATAAAGAGTTGGCTTGAGGCTATAGTGGATCTGAATGTATATATTCTAGAAAGATATAGGAAAGTCTACAGCCTTTTGACTGTAAATCTTATAGTTAATCTGCAGTGTTTGGATTAAAAGATATGTGAGAGGTAGATCGATATTATAATTGTAAATATGCATGATATGATTTATGATATATTATGCCATATGTGTATTTCTGTGGCATAGAACTTTGTTCAAATTCCTTGTGTCTCACATGTATTATTCTGTACACTTTGCAACGGGTTTCACTCGAGGCTAAGAACTCATGAAGTACGCATACAAAGGAAAAATCAGAAAGGCATAATATTAAGCATGAACACCTGCATGGGGATTTGGAAATATTATTTCCATAGTGTAGCCACACTCAAACCCATCAATGGAAATGTTTGCATTAGCTGGATAATCCAATCACATCGAGCTACTTGTTGCACAGAGGCCATGGTTTTGAGAAGAGCGTCAACGTTAAATTAAGAACTGACCCATATCTAGCCATGGCTAATCTGAGCCCTAAACCTGATCCCAGGTCTGACTCAACCTCTAGCATAAGTGTAAAAATCTTAAGCATACTCTTCATATTGTAGAAATGTTCTGCAAACCATTATGTCATGTACCAAGATGAGTCAACACTGTCCCATTCAAATATACCTAAAGCAGAATGCTTCATCAGAAGGTTCACCAACATTATTTTATCCTACCCCTCCCAACCCAGCCCATTGCTCTCTAACATATGTAACCAGGTTGCATTGGACTTAGAGTGAATGACCAAACTCCAAGATGGGTGGCAATTTCTGCTAAGAATGTTGTCTTTTTACTGTTGGTTTCATGGATATGTCCCACTGGGATGACAACAAATGAATACCAAAAGTTTCTTTAGATACATAAAGTGTAAAAGAGAGGCAACAGTAGATATCAGACCACTGGAAAGCAATGCTGGAGAGGTAGTAATAGGGGACAAGGAAATGGAGGATAAGTATTTTGCATCTATTTTCACTATGGAAGACTCTAGCAGTATGGCAAAAGTTCCAGGTGTCAGGGGCCATGAAGTGTGTGGTTACCAGTACTAGAAAGAAGGTTCTTGGGACCAGATGGTGCACACTCCAGGGTTCTGAAAGAGGTGGCTGAAAAGATTATGGAGGCATTAGTAATGATCTTTCAAGAATCACTAGATCCTGGAATGGTTCTGTAAGAATGGAAAATTCCAAATGTCATTCCACTTTTCAAGAAGGGAGAGAGGCAGAAGAAAGTAAATTATAGGCCAGTTAGTCTGACCTCAGTGGCCGGGAAGATGTTGGATTCAATTGTTAAGAATGTGATTTTGGGATACTTGGAGGCACATGATAAAATAGTCCATAGTGAGCATGGTTTCCTCAAGGGAAAATCTTGCCTGACAAATTTGTTGGAATCCTTTGAAGAAATAGCAAGCAGGATAGACAAAGGAGAATTGGTTGATCTTGTGTACAGTCGGCCCTCCGTATCCACGGGTTCCGCATCCGCGGATTCAACCAACTGCAGATCGAAAATATCAGCCGCGGATCGCGATGGTTGCGTCTGTACTGAACACGTACAGACTTTTTTTCCTTGTCATTATTCCCTAAACAATACAGTATAACAACTATTTACATAGCATTTACATTCTATTAGGTATTATAAGTAATCTAGAGATGATTTAAAGTAAACAGGAGGATGTGTGTATGTTATATGCAAATACTACGTCATTTTCGGACTTTGGTATCCACGGGGGTTCCTGGAACCAATCTCCCGTGGATACCGAGGGACGACTGTACTTGGATTTTCAAAAGACCTTTGACATAGTGCCACACGTGAGACTACTTAACCAGCTACGAACCCATGGTATTACAGGAAAGATTTTAGCAGGGATAAAGCAGTGGGTGGTTGGCTGCCGGTGACTAGTGGGTCTGTGTTGTGACTGATTTTTTAATGTAATATGTCAATGATTTGGATGATAAAATTGATGGCTTTGTTGCAAAATTTGTAGATGATTCAAAGATAGATGGAGAAGCAGGTGGTTTTGAGGAAATAGGGAGGCTGCAGGATCTAGACAATTTCGGAGAATGGGCAAAGACGTGGCGGATAAAATACAGTGTCGGGTAGTGTATGGTCATGCCCTTTGGTGGAAGAATTGAAAAGGGTGAACTATTTTCTAATTGGAGAGAAAATACAAAAATGTAAAGCACAAAAGAAATTAGGGTGTCTTTGTGCAGATTTCCTAAATGTTAATTTGCAGGTTGAGTCTGTGGTGAGGAAGACAAATGCAATGTTAGTATTCATTTCAAAAGGACTAGAATAAAAAAGCAAAGATGTAATATTGAGACTTTATAAAGCACTGGTGAGGCCTCACTTGGAGGTTCACGAAAATGATTCCAGGATTAAACAGCTTGTTATGTGAAGAGCATTTGATGGCACTGGGCCTACATTCACTGGAAATTAGAAGAACAAGGGGTGACCTAATTGAAACCTATCAAATAGTGAAAGGCCTTGATAGAGTGGATGTGGAAAGGATGTTACTACTGGTGGGAGCCGCTAAGACCAGAAAACACAGCCTCAAAATAGAGGGACATTCTTTTAAAATGGAGATGAGGAGTAATTTCCTTAGCTACAGAATGGTGAATCTGTGGGACTTGTTGCAAATTTAAGGCAAAGGTTAATAGATTCTTGATTGGTCAGAGCATGAAGGGATATTGGGGGGAAGGCAGGAGATTGGGGCTGAGAGGAAAAATGGATCAACCATGATGCAATTGCAGAGAAGACTCGATGGGCAAATACCCTAATTCCGCTCCTATAACTTATAGTCTTATGGAACAAACTTCCTTCCTTCCAATGGGGATTTTATAGTTTAAAAATAAAACAGCATGAAGAAAAGAGAAGTTATATCATTAAGCAGCAATGTTTTGCACTTTAAGAGTCAAAGGCCATTCAGAACATCTTCCCTTGAACAGCCACTCTTGTCGGACTGATGGTTGCACACAAAGACTCGTACTAAACCACCTGGAAACTGTTCTAATAAAGAATTAACCACAAACTGAGCGTTAACACTATTGAAAACCAGTGCAGTCATTTATAAAGTCTCTGGAGAAAAAGATGTTAAAATCTAATTGTAGTTAGGGACGTTAAGCCTGGTAAGTTATTCCTGGTTGTTAGGAACACCAAGCCGGTTGACTGGTTATTCCAAAGCATGGATAACTACTACATTACAGTTAGTATTATAAATATATCACTGAGTAAAGGAACATTAGATAAGGAGGAATGTCTTTAATCAGTGAGTCATTTGAGAACAGAAGTCTTCGTTCAAGGAGTAGTTGTGGAAAAGACGATGTGAACCCTATGACGTTGGAAGCTGAAAGAAGTACCGGAGCACGTTGAGAGCATGGGCAGCGACATTCACCTTGGATTGTTTTAGACACAACTTCTCCTTTCATCATGCACAGTATCAGTGAGCTTTATGACCTTCCTGTAATGTAAGCATTTATATTCTACATTTTAAAATACAAAGATGCTATTCACAATAACTTTGGTGAAATACACATGTAATAATTGACAAGGAGATCTGATCTTAAAAGTAAAATAGATTAAAAGTTGAAGCCCTCATTTTCTGCACCCACATACTGTGTTGATTCATTTTTGAGGAAGAGGACACTTGTGGATACTCCTAGAGTGAGTATTCAGCCCTGTCACAGTGCTGCTCATCATTTCAACAAAATCAAATGCATCAACCCGAGGAAAGCCTTCTGAGCACTAAAAACATCACCTTCAAATCAGGCAATCTGATTACGAAACGGCAGATGACTGTAGTTCAGTAAAAGTTTACCACATGTTCACGAAGCTACACCAAGGCAAATATTTTGAGAATTTTGTATATTTTTCATTTGATGATAATTGTGGGTGAAATTGGGCTGTTGGCAGTCCTGTTGAAAGCCCACAGAAATATCTCTAGTAGGTATAGAGCGCCATCCTGGAAAAATGGTTAAAAGTGGAACTACAACACCAGCAGAGCCTGGATCCATTAATGCAAGATAATAATGCTTTAGAGAAACACAAAATTGATAGACAGGTCCCATTAGATCAATGTTCAATTACCCTCATTGCGATCAATTAAAATTCATTGCCTTCATAATAGTTTGGGGATTGGCTTTTGTATTTGTGGCAATATGAGTTTTGATAATAGAACTACAACTCACCTACTTCATTCTCTTGAAAGGATAAAATATGTTATCAATTTTCTCTATCTTTAGGTCATAAACAAAGCTGTTATTTATCCAGGCAGTTTCCATTATAAGCGTAGAAATAGGAATTCATAATAGGTTGTTGGCAGGAACCATAAGAATTTTAATCTATTAGAGATGTGTTATTTATTCATTACCACACAGCACTGCATTATAATATGAATTCCAGCACCAGGTCAGCATTAACAACAGGTTTCTACATTCATAAACTTGAAGTACAACAGATAAATCCTGCAAATGAGAAATCAATTGTCATATGAAAAATTAGCCTTCATTTTTCTTTCAGATATTCTGTGAAATTTAAAATATTTTCCATTTCACACAAACGCATTTTCTATTTTAAATTTTTTATGCATTCATTTTCTAAGTCATTATAAAGAAGAAGAAATAGCTATTGAATTTTTTTAATAATACAAATACTTTTCTTTACCGGGTTGCATAATTCATGCAACGCTTTACTGGTAGCAGACTAGTTTTATCTGTAGAATATGAAACATCAGTCAACTGAATCATTGCATCCAAATAGAATCAGTTCAAGCACTGTATTTTATCTTTAGAAAAACAACAGCCTCGCCATTTGTGATCTGTTTATGTGTCAATTATAACGACACAAATAAATATCTGGAATGCAGACGCCTAGAATCATTCAAAGGCGAACCAGAAATCATGCACATCATAAAGAGAGAAGCCACACTCATTGCAGCTTTAGTATGTCACACATTAAAAAGGCAAAATGATGAATTTGCAAATTATTATAGAATCTATTTCCTGTGTGAATACTATGTGCTGTGTCTGTATCAGCTTCTAAACCATGAGCTACCAGACTTTAAAACCACATCTTGGCAGAAGCCAATAGTTTGATAAGTAGATGCAGTTTTATGATCATTGTTGAATGATCCACAAAAGAAATGAGGTTTTGTTTAAACTCAGAATACATGGCCCAAGAGGCAGGTCAGATAGTAATCTCTAAAAGAAAATCACACCACTGCATGCAAAGGGAAAAACAATTCATGTAAATAGGTGGGAGTAAGTGTGTGGAACTAATGGGATATTTCCAGTACCGGTATGAAGGGCCGAAGAAACTTCCGTGAAATATGATTGAATTGCTCGCTAGACCTTGGACAAACTTCAACAATAGGGTGTGCAAAATGAAATGAGAATGGGAATGTTCATGAATAATCAGTAGAAACCTGCCTCAATTATACTTCTTCTTTCAGATTCATCAAGGAGAAAGGCAGTCACACTTGGGAAGTAATGCTTCTTAGGAGCTTCTGAATAAGTGCTGGTCATTCTCAGGCCTCCATCCACACTGTTCCAATTGTAGCAGCAGAACGCCTTCAACACTGTAACAAAAGATTGTGTCCATCAACTGACTGCTGAGCAAGATGCCACGTTTGCACCGAAGGGACAAAATGTAGAACTCCTGTCCTGCAGAGCCAAGTTCACAGTGCTGGTTAGGATTGGCAAGAAACATTCTATATTGGTCTCCTCCAACAGAGAGACAAGTGATGCATATCTCTTCTTGAATCAGCTCCAAACAGAGGAGGTGAAGCATGCTTTATGATTAATTCCTCATAGTGGTGCTATCCCAGTCCTGCTCACCCAACCTGGAACATCTCGCAATCAAGTGTCATCCATTTTATCTGCCACAGGAGCTTCCAACCATCGTCTTGGTAGCGGTGTACATCCCACCTCAGGTCTGTGTCATACAGGCTCTGGACGAATTGAGCAATGTCATCAACGGGTGGGTATGGTCAAAGACATTTTCAGTCTCCCTTTGCTACAGTCAACAATCTCTGCCAGTGCCCAAGAAGAGCAGCAAGAGCTGCCATAATGACTATCGTCCAGTAGCACTCACATCCATGGTGATGAAGTGCTTTGAGAGGTAGGTTATGGCTACTCCTGCCTAAGGAAGAACCAGGACCCACTACAATTTGCCTATCATCACAAAAGGTCTACAGCAGATGCAATCTCATCGGCTCTTCACACGGCCTTGGATCACCTGGGCAATACTAATACTTATGTCAGTCTGCTGTTTATTGACTACAGATCAGCATTTAACACAATCATTCATATAGTTCTGATCAAAAAGGTCCAAAACCTGGGCCTTTGTACCTCCCTCTGCAATTGGACCCCGGACTTCTTCAGCAGGAGACCACAGTCTGTGCAGACTGAAAATAACATCTTCATCTTACTGATAATCAACACTGGGGCACCTTAAGGATATGTGCCTAGCCCACTGCTCTACTCTCTCTACACCCATGACTGTGTGGTCACGTACAGCTCAAACAGCATCTATAAATTTGCTGATGACACAGCTATTGATTTCAGTATTTCAGATGGAGACGAGGAGGCATAGAGAACAAGATAGATCAGCTGGTTCAGAGATTGCAGCAACAACTTGCATTCAATGTCAGTAAGACCAAAGAGTTGACTGCAGACTTCAGCAGGGATAAGACGAGGGAACACATACCAGTCCTCATCAAGGTTTTCTATGTTTCTAAGGGATCAGAAGTGGATAGGGTAAACAATTTTAAGTTCTGAGGTGTCAACATCTCTGAGGATCTATCCTGGCCCCAACATTTCGATGCAGTTATAAAGAAGGCATGACTGTGGCTATATTTGATTAGGAGTTTGAGGAGATTTGGTATTTCACAAAAGACATTCGCATATTCGCACCATGGAGACCATTCTAACTAGCTGCATCACCGTCTGGTGTGGGGGGGGGGTGGAGAGAGCACTGCACAGGAACAAAATAAGCTGCAGAAGGTGTAAATTTAGTCAACTCTATCATGTGTACTGACCTCCCCAGCATCCAGGATATCTTCAGGGAACGATTCCTCAAAAAGGCGGCATACATCATTAAGGACCCCCATCACTCATGCCCTCTTATCATTGCTACCATCAGAGAGGAGGAACAGGAGCTACATACTCAACGATTCAGGAATAGCCTGTTCCCTTCTGCCATCAGATTTCTGAGTGGACGTTGAACCCATGTCAGTGATTTTAAACCTGGTTCTGATTCTGAAGCTAGCATATGGATTAGGAACAGGAGTCATTGCCTCGAGCTTCACAGCCGTTTGATAAGGTCATCGATGATCTGACTGTAACTTCAAACCTGCCATCTTGTGTATTCTCAGTAACTTTTCACTCCCATGCTTATCAAGAATCTACACACCACTGCCTTGAAATGATACAAAGACTCTGCTTCCATTGACCTTTGGCAAAGAGAGTTTCAAAGACCTACAAACTTCCCAGAGGAAAAAAGGTTGTTTCATTTATGCCTGAATTGGGTGATCCTTTATTCTTATACAGTAACCTCTAGTTCAAGATTCATTCTGTGAAGACACTCACAATCTCATTTATTTCAACCAAGTTGCTCTCCAGCAGATACCAGCATTGCCTGTACCTTTCCTCATAAGACCACCTACGACTCCAGGTATGAGTTGAACAAACTTTCATTGAACTGCTGCAAATGCAGTAATATCATTTTTAAAAAAGGGGAACAGCTTTACACAATATTTCAGATGAGGTCTCAGCAGTGTCTCATATAAATAATGCAAAAAAATTCCCCACTTTTTTATTCAATTCCCCTCACAATAAGCAATAACCTTCTGCTCTCTTTGCTAATTACTAACTGCACCTGCATATGAATATTTTGTGAATAATTCACCCTCTTTACTTCTAAATCCCCCATCTCTACCCCTTTAAATTCACAAGCACTTTAATCCAGCAGTTTAATATTTTCCATGGTTTTGATTTTAATTAATGCACTCATAACAATATTGTCAGAAGGGCTGTGACGAGGTGCTTCATCCTGCAGGAGAGAGGGAGAAAACCGTGTAGGCTGACATTGTTCAGTCATACAGGTTATATAATAATGTGCGCAGAGAGAGCAAAAATGTTGTCTTATTGTCAGAGGAAACTGTATAGAGGTAAAAAACTAGTAGAAAAAATTGCACCATTAAGAAACCAGTGTCATACATAATGCACAAAGGTCATGGATATAAACCCTGTGTGCTATTGGATTCTGTGGGATTTTCCCCAATTCGAATCCTGGTGATCTCAAGGTATGTGATGTGATTCACACACCTGATTGTCTGTGTTTATCCTCTATGGAGCAGTGTCTCTGGAGAGGTATAAACACAATGAACCTGCATGTTAAGGGGAACAAAAAGTCCGAGCTATTTGACTAATGCTATCAGCATCAAAATATCATCAGTGTGATTGATAAATGTCAACTTTGGGCACCAATTTTGTACAGGTGACAATCACCTAATGTGTATTTTTTTTCCAGCATTACTGTCTTACATTTAAATTGCTATGCAAAAATTGTTCAACCAGAAATCATTAATAAACAAATCTTGCTTCTTAAAAATATTTTGTTATAAATGTGAGTTTCTACTTGAATTATAAAAATAGTTCACCCTATAAATTTCTGGAAGCCATGTTAGGTACTGAAAATGATATGATTAATCTCCCATGATTTTAAGGATTCTACCTTCAAATTAGAGGCTGCTACACAGAGATGGATCATGCACTTAAACAATGACAAGATTAAAAGACTGGATAAATGTGTAATCGGATTCAGTGAGACCTGTGGAAAATTCAGTACATAATGGGTTAATCCGATGCCAGCATGTTTACCGAGTCACCATCAGCAGAAAGCCCACACAAGCAGCAGTTTTTTCTGTGCTTCTACCAGAGTGAATTGATGAAATGACCTGGACTTGATCTTCAGGGCAAAGTGTCTGATGGTACTGGCTGGATTGATAAATTGATTCAAAACTATTACCATGGAAAAAAGCAATAAGGTCATAAAAATTGCATTCGCTGGCTAAGTAAATCCTGGCATTTCATGAGAGATAATGCAGAAGATTCGCAAGAGAATCTGGGCATGATGCTGAATGAGTAACCAAGAAATGACTTGAAGAGCTCATCATCTCCAATCTATTCTTCCTGCCAGAGATTCATGCCTCCGCATAGTAGCACTTCATTATGGTGAAATAACTGTACACTTATAGCATATTCCTGGGCTCCCTGCTAGCCTCTGGAGGACCCTTAGGTGGTTAATACCTCATCACTGGCTTCATTGAACACTTTAATCTGCACTTGTGTGATCAATAGAATCCTAGTGTAAATTAAAAGGACAATTTCATGTAATCAAGCCTGTTAATGCTCATTTTGAAAACCATTATTTGTAGAAGGCGTTTAGGGGAAAATTACAAAGTGACAAGCTGATGCACTCGGATATTATTTTAGGGAGGCTTTGCAATGGGCTCCATTAGTGGATGGGAATGCATGAAGTGAAACAGGTTCTCTGGCTGCACACACGAAGAAAATGAAATTTTCCACCATTCTATTTCTGCAGCAAATTCAATTACTGCAGGGACTTGTTCAAAGCAGCGTAACTTCCAGGGGCAGAAATTGAAAACCGAGCAGCTAATGAAAGAGCAAATAACTAGTAAGTTCTGACAGCCGCCATCAGAGACAGCCTGCATCTGGGGGTGACAGAGCAGCAGATCCTTTTGCAACTTATTAATGTTTGCGCTCCACATCAAAAGCGCACTCTCTCCTCCAGCATCCTGCTAGACTTGACACCTCCTCAGATACAGAAGAACTCCGGACAAGAAGCAGAATCTATGCATCAGGAAAACTGATAGTATTCAGAAAAGCAGAGTGTCTTTCATTCAGTCATTGACGCACCCTCCAGCCTATCAGCTTTGGTACAGAGATACTGTACTCTGCAAGTTCACTCCATCATGCAGCTGTCTCATGGTATTCACAAACATATATTAGTATGGCCTTCTTTGATGCACAGCAGGACATTAACATATTTACCACTCACGGTATATAGAGGCATACAGCACTACACTGGTAATGGCCAAATGTGGTAAAGCAATTAAATCTGACTTGGCTTTCATCAAGGATTGCTCTAGTTGCAATGATTGGTGAATAGCACCTTTCTACAGCTTCCTATCTTATGACAAGACTTACCAGCTAAAATGCAAATACACGCATCCCCATTTTTGCACCTCTGTGGGTCTGGGAATTGAGCTAATTTAAGGGTGCAGCAGAAGCTAATTTGTGCACAGATAACTTTTGAAAGTTGTTCTGAGACTATAGATATAAGCCCATTCATATTTTTTTTGTTCTGTTCCATCAGGGAGAAAGCATTACAAAGATGCCCTGAGAAATTCCTTATTTCTCTACCCCTAAATGGTTGTGGAAGATGCCTCTCCCCTTCCTTTCTAGTCTTGATGAAGGTTCTTGGCCCAAAACAAGGACTGTTCATTCTTTTCCATAGATGCTGCCTGGCCTGCTGAGTTCCTCCAGCATTTTGTGTGTGTTGCTTTGGATTCCCAGCATCTGCAGACTTTCTCGTGTTTGTGCAAGATATTTTACTTTCACTTCTGATGACAAATCTTATCCAGCAGACAACACGTATAGCAGAACAGCACACCCTCTGCCAGGTCAAGCAGATTTATACCCTGGGTTTGGACTTGACCAGAGATCAACTTGAAGTCACTGAACCAAAACTATTGTTTAAGATACATCCTAACCTTCCCATATCTGTTGCTTGATCCGTTCATTCCAAGTGCTTTAACTTAAGGAATTTAAAACCAACTTTTAACCTCTCATTTACTTAAAAAAGCCTTACACCAATTTTAGATTACACCAGCGGTTTTCTGGAGACCAATTCACTGACAGTTGGCCTGGTCCATCACCTTGCCAGTCACAGGTAGCACCAGTTGTCCCAAATGTGGGCCTTTGCAATGCCTGATTTGCAGTTGTCATTTGGTCTGCAATATTCCCAGAGGTTCCACAGCCAGCTCAAGGCAGTGAACTGTTCACAATGCTGATCTTTAATGTAGTAAAGTGCAATAGTTGTCAACCTTGCAATTTCATCAGTTTCATCAAGAGGAACACTGCATATCTCATTTTTCAACTTTGGCATCAGTTAACGTTTATACTGACACCAAAAGAGTCTCTGCTGTGCAAAATGATCACTTGGCAAGCCGCAGAATAATGAGTTGAATCAGGGCAAAGAGAAACACATCCTTGATGTTGTCTCTTCGTTATAAATAGCTTTCCTTTCCAAGTAATGGTCAAACAAAGATTAAAGCACAATTTAATTGTGCCAGTCCTGTTCAGTCTTGTTTGTTGAAGTAGACAATTGCTTTTCTTTATTTTGGTTTCATCTTGAATACATTATCAGTGATAGCTTGAAATGTCATTTTAGGTGTAACATAGTAACTGCTTCCCTCTGCTACCGCCATCCACCCCCATCTCATTAATATTCTTCCCCATCACTCTTTAGGAACCAGAAGTATAAAGTGTGTCTAAGTTGAAGTTCGAATAATTACACAGACAGGCCCAAACCAAGTATGCATTTATTCCTGCAGAATAAATTGGTCTCCTGAAAATTTAATTTAGAATGATTGAAACTTACAGAGGAGAAGGTGATTCAGCCAATTGTGCCTGTGCTATCATAATCCTGCTCAGCTCAACATCTCCAGCTTTTCCAATATCCTGTAACTTTCTTAGGTTAAGTACTTTTCTGTCCGGTGTGCAGATCCACAGCAAGAGTATTCTCCCTGCCTCTGTTTAGATCTTTTATCAATTATTTGAATTTATCTGCTTTATTCCTTAACCTATTTTCCTTTTCTGTGTCATAACCTCTAATCATCTGACTGAAGTCTCTCATTCATGGTAATAACCATGTAAATAGCATTTCAGTACCCTAAAAATATTCAATTACATGTGTGCTGAAGTGAGATGTCATGAAGACCACAATGTGTGCGGACTGATGATAACATCTCCTCCTCACTGATGATCAACACTGGTGCACCTCAGGGGTGTGTGCTTAGCCCACTGCTCTACTCTCTCTATACCCGTGACTGTGTGGCTAGACATAGCTCAAATACCATCTATAAATTTGCTGATGATACAACCATTTTTGGTAGAATCTCAGGTGGTGATGAGAGGGCGTACAGGAGTGAGATATGCAAACTAGTGGAGTGGTGTCGGATCAACAACCTGGCACTCAATGTCAGTAAGACGAAAGAGCTGATTGTGGACCAGGAAGGGTAAGACAAAGCAAAACATACCAATCCTCATAGAGGGATCAGAAGTGGAGAGAGTGAGCAGTTTCAAGTTCTTGGGTGTTAAGATCTCTGAGAACCTAACCTGGTCCCAGCATATCGATGCAGTTATAAAGAAGGCAAGTCAGTGACTATACTTCATTAGGAGTTTGAAGAGATTTGGTATGTCAACAAATGCACTCAAAAACTTCTATAGTTGTACCGTGGAGAGCATTCTGACAGGCTGCATCACTGTCTGGTATGGGGTGGCTACTGTACAGGACTGAAAGAAGCTGCAGAGGGTTGTAAGTTTAATCGGCTCCATCTTGGGTACTAGCCTACAAAGTACCCAGGACATCGTTAGGGAGCGGTGTCTCAGAAAGGCAGCGTCCATTATTAACGACCTCCAGCACCAAGGGCAAGCCCTTTTCTCACTGTTACCATCAGGTAGGAGGTACAGAAGCCTGAAGGCACACACTCAGCGATTCTGGAACAGCTTCTTCCCCTCTGCCATCTGATTCCTAAATGGACATTGAACCCTTGAACACTACCTCACTTTTTTAATATATTATTTCTGTTTTTGCATGATTTTTAATCTATTCAAATATACGTATACTGTAATTGATTTACTTATTTATTTTTTTCTTCTATATTGTGTATTGCATTGAACGGCTGCTGCTAAGTTAACAAATTTTACGACACATGCCAGTGATAATAAACCTGATTCTGAAGTGTCCACAATAGTACAACTGTGGTCCCAGCAGTGATCTATAAGTTGTTGGTCACATCGACAGGAATGCTCCCCCTGTAAAATGGGGGATTGAAGGTTACCTGTTGGTCTTCCCTGATGACTGCATCTGCAGGAAGTGCACCCAACTTCAGCTGCTGACTGACAAGGTCAAGGAACTGGAGCTGGAACTGGATGTGCTCAGGACCATCCATGGGCCTGAAACTTGAACTGAGGAGTTCACACCCAAAGGGCAGGCTTCAGACAGTAGATGGGTGACCAGCAGAAGTGAGGGGAGTAAGCAGTCAGTGCAGGGCTCCCCGGTGGCCATTCCCCTCAGCAATGAGTATACCACTGTGGATACTTCTCAGGAGGGTGGGGGGGGTGGGGTGGTGAGAATGAGCTATCAGGGCACAGCAGCAGCAGCCAGGCTAGCGGCACTGTGGCTGGCTCTGAGGCTCAACAGGGAAGGGTAAAGCCAGGCAGAGCAATAGTGATAGGGAACTTGATCATTAGTGGATGGACAGTGGATTCAGTGGTTGAGAAAGAGATGCCAGGATGGTGTGTTGCCTCCCAGGTGCTACGGTCCAAGATGTCTCAGAGTGGCTGCAGAATATTCTCGATGGGGAGGGTGAGCAGCCAGAGGTCATGGTGCACATTGGCACCACCGACATAAGTAGAAAGGGGAAAGAGGTCCTGCACAGAGAGTATAAAGAGTTAAGAAAGAGGCTGGAGAACAGGACCTCCAAGGTAGTAATCTCTCAATTACTTCTAGTGCCACATGCTAGTCAGGGCAGGAATAGGGTAATAGTACAGATGGATTTGTGGCTGAGGAACTGGTGCAGGGAGCAGGATATCAGGTTCTTGGATTATTGAGATCTTTTTGCAGGGTAATAGTGACTTGTACAAGAGGGACAGGTTGCACCTAAACTGGAGAGGAATCAATATCCTGGCCAGGAAGTTTACTAGTGCTACTCGGGGGCTTTTAAAGTAGTTGGCAGGGGAATGGGAACCCTGACACCGGGTCAGAAAGTGGAGAGATAAAGTGGGATAGTCAGGGCCAGTATTAACAGGCAGAAGCAAAGTAGTAGATACGATGGGATGGATAGTTTGACATGTGTGTATTTTAATGCTAGGAGTATTACAGGTAAAGGCGATGAACAGGACATGGATCAGTATGTGGAACTATGATGTCATTGCCATTACAGAGGCTTGGTTAGGAGAGGAACAGGAATGGGTGCTTGGAGTCCTAGAGCTTTGATGTTTTAAAAAAGATAGAGAGGGAGGTAAAAGAGGTGGGGGAGTTGCACTAATAATCAAGGACAATATCGCAGTTGCACTCAGAGGGAACATAATGGAGGATTCATCATTGAATCAATAAGGATAGAACTCAAAAATAGAAAGCATGCAACTACTCTGATGGGATTGTACTATTATGGAAGACACTAGCAGTGTAACAGAAATTTGAGAGCGTACAGGGCAGAAGTGAAAGTATTGTTATTACTAAAGAGAAGGTGCTTGGGAAGCTGAAATGTCTGATGGTAAGTAAATAAGTCACCTGGATCAGCTGCACTACACCACAGGGTTCTGATTGAGGTAGGTGAAGAGATTGTGGAGGCACTAGTGGTGATCTTTCAAGAATCACTAGATTATGGAATGGCTCTGGAGGACTGGAAAATTGCAAATGTCACCAGTCTTTAAGAAGGAAGGGAGGCAGAAGAAGTGAAATTATAGGCCGATCATCCTGACCTCAGTGGTTAGGAAGGTGCTGGAGTCCATTATGACGGATCAAATTTCGGGGTTCTTGTCTGACAAATCTGTTCGAATTCGCTGGTGAAATAAGAAGCAAGATAGACAAAGGAGAGTCAGTGGTCGTCTACTCCGATTAGACCATAAGATATAGGAGCCGAATTAGGCCACGCAGCCAATCAAATCTGCTCTGCCATTCAATCATGGCAGATATATTGTCCTTCTGGAACCCTCATGTGCGGTACGTTGTCAAAGGCATTCTGAAAATACCTTTGACAATGTACAATGTATGAAGCTGCTTAACAAGATAAGAGCCTATGGTATAACAAGATAGATTCTAGCATGGATGGAAGATCAGCTGACTGGCAAGAGGCAAAGATTGGGAATAAAGGAGGGCTCTTCTGATTGGTTGTCAGTGCTAGTGGTTTCTCGCAGGTTTCAGTGTTGGGACCACTTCTTTTCGCATTATATGTCAACGAACTGGGTGATGGAGTTAACAGCTTTGTGGCCAAATTTGTAAACAATACAAAGGTAGGTGGAGGGGCAGGTAGTGTTGAGGAAGCAAGGACTCTACAGAAGGACAGATAGATTGGGAGAATGGGCAAAGAAATGGCAAATAGAATATAGTGTAGGGAAGCGTGTGGTCATGTAATTTGGTAAAACAAATAAAAGCATTATTTTTTATATGGGGATTTTTTTAAAGGAGGAGCCAAGGAGCTAGGAAGTCATCATGCAGGATTCCTCAAAGGTTAACTTGCAGGTTGATCGGTGGTAACATTACAACGTTTGCATTCATTTCGAGAGGACTGGAATATAAAAGCAGGGATGTAATGCTGAGGCTTTATAAGGTACTGTTCAGACTGCATTTGCAACGTTCTGAGCATTTTTGGGCTGGTGTTGGAGAGGGTCCAGAAGATGTATAGCAGAACAATTCTGGGAATGAAAGGGTTAATGTATGAGAAACATTTGATGGCTCTGGGCTGGTACTCACTGGAGATTAGAAGAATGAGGGGGGATTGAAACCATTGAATATTGGAAGTCCTAGTGGATGTGGTGAAGATGTCTCCTATTGTGGGGAGTACAGGACCAGAGGGCAGAGCCTCAGAGGGATGAGGAAGAATTGCTTTGGCCAGAAGCTAGTGAATCTGTGGAATTCATTGCTACAGATGGTTGTGGGGGCCATGTCAAAGTGGAGCTTGACAAGTTCTTGATTAGTGAAGGTGTCAAAGGTTACGGGAAGGCAGGAGAATGGGGATGAGAGGGAAAATAAATCAGCCAGGGTAGAATGACAGAGCAGAATCAATGGGCCAAATGGCCAAATTCTGCTCCTATGTCTTATGCTCTTATGAAAATAGGAGCAAGATTAGGCTGTGTTGAACCTTCTCTCCTCAGTTTCTGGCTGATGCCTTTAGCACAGCCCCATTCATTTGAAAGGGGTCACCAACTGCACTAAAATGGTTTGTTTTATTATTGTATTGACATTTTTATTGATTTCTATAATCAGTTGTGTCAACAACTAAAAATTATTTATAATTGAGTACCTTATTATTCATTCTTTAATAATTTTAATGACTATTTAAGCATTTTACCAGTCTGGTTCAGTGTAGTAATGAGCAAGTTGTTGGTTTTGCTGACAGTAGTGAAATAAGCTATCATTTACTCAGATATACATAACTGCCAGATGTGTCATTATGCTTTTAAAGAAATTAGATCTTCGGGAACTATTCAATGAGATAAGGGGCAAATACAGGGGTAATACAGGAAGTATATTTCAATTGGCCAAATTGTTTGGGATGAAGGATTGCAATCTTAGAAAAAGAAGTCTTTGAAAGATGTCAATAAAATTGAGGGAGTACAGAGGAGATCTATTAAAATGTTGCCTGGGTTTCCTCTCCTAAGTTACGGAGAAAGGTTGAACAAATAAGGTTGTGATTGTGGGAGATTTTAATTTTCCACACATAGACTGGGAAGCCCATTCTGTAAAAGAGCTGGATGGTTTGGAGTTCGTCAAATGTGTGCAAGATAGTTTTTTGCAGCAATACATAGGGGTACCAACTAGAGAAGGGGCAGTGTTGGATCTCCTGTTAGGGAATGAGATAGGGCAGGTCACGGAGGCATGTTTCGGGGAGCACTTCAGGTCCAGTGATCACAATACCATTAGTTTCAATATAATTATGGAGAAGGATAGGACTGGACCCAGGGTTGAGATTTTTGATTGGAGAAAGGCTAACTTTGAGGAGATGCGAAAGGAGTTAGAACAAGTGGATTGGGACAATTTGTTTTATGGGAAGGATGTAATAGAGAAATGGAGATCATTTAAAGGTGAAATTTTGAGGGTACAGGATCTTTATGTTCCTGTTAGATTGAAAGGAAAGGTTAAAAGTTTGAGAGAGCCATGGTTTTCAAGGGATATAGGAAACTTGGTTCGGAAAAAGAGAGGGATCTACAATAAATATAGGCAGCTTGGAGTTAATGAGGTGCTTGAGGAATATAAAGTATATAAAAAGAATCTTAAGAAAGAAATTAGAAAAGCTAAAAGAAGATACGAGGCTGCTTTAGCAAGTATGGCGAAAATAAATCCCAAGCGTTTCTACAGTTATATTAACAGCAAAAGGATAGTGGGGGATAAAATTGGTCCCTTAGCGAATCAGAGTGAACGGCTATGTGCAGAGCCAAAAGAGATGGGGGAGATCTTGAACAATTTCTTTTCTTCGGTATTCACTAAGGAGAAGGATATTGAATTGTGTAAAGTAAAAGAAACAAGAAGGGTAGTTATGGAAAGTATGACGATTAAAGAAGAGGAAGTACTGGCACTTTTAAGGAATATAAAAGTAGATAAGTCTCTGGGTCCGGACAAGATATTCCCTAGGACCTCGAAGGAAGTTAGTGTGGAAATAGCAGGGGCTCTGACAGAAATACTTCAAATGTCATTAGAAACAAGAATGGTGCCGGAGGATTGGCATATTGCTCATGTTGTTCCATTGTTTAAAAAGGGTTCTAAAAGTAAACCTGGCAATTATCGGCCTGTGAGTTTGACGTCAGTGGTGGGTAAATTGATGGAAAGTATTCTTAGAGATGGTATATATAATTATCTGGATAGACAGGGTCTGATTAGGAACAGTCAACATGGATTTGTGCATGGAAGGTCATGTTTGTCAAATCTTATTGAACTTTTTGATGAGGTTACTAGGAAAGTTGCCGAGGGTAAAGCGGTGGATGTTGTCTATATGGACTTTGACAAGGTACCACACGGAAGGTTAGTTAGGAAGGTTCAATCGTTAGGCATTAATATCAAAGTAGTAAAATGGATTCAGCAGTGGCTGGATGGGAGATGCCAGAGAGTAGTGGTGGATAACTGTGAGTCAGATTGGAGGACCGTGTGTAGCGGTGTGCCTCAGGGATCTGTACTGGGTCCAATGTTGTTTGTCATATATATTAATGATCTGGATGATGGGGTGGTAAATTGGATTAGTAAGTATGCAGTTGATACTAAGATAGGTGGTGTTGTGGATAATGAAGTAGGTTTTCAAAGCTTGCAGAGAGATTTAGGACAGTTAGAAGAGTGGGCTGAAAGATGGCAGATGGAGTTTAATGCTGAAAAATGTGAGGTGCTACATTTTGGTAGGACTAATCAAAATAGGACAGACATAGTAAATGGTAGGGCATTGAAGAATGCAGTAGAACAGAGGGATCTAGGAATAATGGTGCATAGTTCCCTGAAGGTGGAATCTCATGTGGATAGGGTGGTGAAGAAAGCTTTTGGTATGCTGGCCTTTATAAATCAGAGCATTGAGTATAGGAGTTGGGATGTAATGTTGAATATGTATGGGCATTGGTAAGGCCAAATTTGGAGTATTGTGTACAGTTCTAGTCACCGAATTATAGGAAAGTTGTCAATAAAATTGAGAGAGTACAGAGGAGATTTACTAAAATGTTGCCTGGGTTTCATCTCTTAATTTACAGAGAAAGATTGAACAAGTTAGGTCCTTATTCTTTGGAGCGTAGAAGATTGAGGGGGGGCTTGATAGAGGTGTTTAAAATTATGAGGGGGATTGATAGAGTTGACATAGATAGGCTTTTTCCATTGAGAATGGGGGAGTTTCAAACAAGAGGACATGAGTTGAGAGTTAAAGGGTGAAAGTTTAGGGGTAACATGAAGGGGAACTTCTTTACTCAGAGAGTGGTAGCTGTGTGGAACGAGCTTCCAGCAGACGTGGTTGAGACAGGTTCGATGTTGTCGTTTAAAGTTAATTTGGATAGATATATGGACAGGAAAGGAATGGAGGGTTATGGGCCGAGTGCAGGTCGGTGGGACTAGGTGAGAGTAAGAGTTCGGCACGGGCTGGAAGGGCCAAGATGGCCTGTTTCTGTGCTGTAGTTGTTATATGGTTATAAGTCCACTGGTGAGGACAAGATGAGGAGAAACTTCTTTATCTACCCTTGACATTTGTGGAAGCTTGCCCATTGAATCTAGTCACAATGGAGATTTATAGATTTCCAGATATTAAGATAATCAAGGGATAAGGATTTGAGGAAAATAGTTCTGAGTAGAAAGTTGGTCATAATTTGATGAAAGTTGTGGGAGGTTTAAAGCATCAGATGCACACTTCCTGATTCTAAATCTTATCTACTTAATCCTCATATTTTCTTCCTTTTGTACCACCAAGATATTTTATTTTAACTGACACTTCATTTTAAAAAACATCGAGTGAGTGACAGTTCTGTGGGTGAAAATGCCTTGTTAATGAGAGAGGTAAGAGGAGAGGCCAGACTTGCTGAAGTTGAAAAGAATGTTGCAGTAACTCAAATAACCACGTGTTACAACAGTGATGTGCAGATGAGCATCTCACGTCAAACCATGGTGGATGGGCTACAGCAGCAGAAGACAATGAAGACACACTCAGTGACCACTCTATTAGGTACAGGAGACATCTATTGAAATCTCCACTGAGTGTAGGCTTCAGCTTAATCTTCAAGCAACACCTTTCATTTGTGTAAGACATGTTTCCACCACTGAAATAGTTCTGATTTCAGACTGGTAGCAATGAAATGTTTAGTATTTTGTTGCCATTAGGTAACTAAATCATTATCTATTTAATTAGATACTTTAAACAAGCTGAATAGATGGCAGCCATTGAACATGAGGCAGGGCTGGCCTCAGTGACACATCCTGTGCAATTCATCTCCTACATTAATGTGACTTAACTCGAGGTCTTAGTCTTTAGCTATGTATAAGATTTGTATAGCACATTTGCAATTGTACCTAGCAATTCTGCATGGAGAACAAGAAGGATAAATGGCAAAGTTTAGAAAATACAGAGTCACTGAAGGCCTGTTAAAATATCTTAAATCATTACAACTTTCTGGTTGATTAAGAGGGATATAATCTTGGTTGTCACTGTTGGTAAGTTCAATACTCCTTGAAAAAAGATGTCTGTGACAGTGTATGGAAAATTCACTTCTTGATCCCGGCTCAGACAGTCCATGATCCAAGGTGAGAAGAGGAATGTTGCAGAATCTTCACAATAAAAGCAGAGAGATGAAGCCAGCCTGTCAATACAGAGCATGCCAAAATGTTTTCAGATAATGTAAAGTATGGACCAAATTCTCATGTATCAGCCATTATTAGCACAGTAAATTTATTCCTGGCAAGTAGTAACAGGTACAAAGGCAATAAGGGTCCTTCTCACACTTTCTTTCATGTACTGTAAAACAGATAACAGAATAGAGTTTTCTGATCAACACAGTAATCCTTAAAGAAATAAGTTGCCTATCACTCCCTGCATTATTCATTTTACTCTCTATTCATTCTGTTGACCCTCTTCCAGTTTCTCCCATGCCAAATTGAAATCAAGCTGTGATTGGTTCATTAACAATAGAGTTTGAAGTGGGGAAGAGAACTTGGAGAATCCACATTCCCCCATTGGCTGTTCTATTTTAGTTTTGTCAATGTTAAGTACTACATCTGAAATATAATTTCACCTGAACTCTAAAACTCGGAAACTTTACTTACCATTATAGTGTTGGCCTTCTTAAAACATAGACATTTTGATGATTTAATATCACATTCTCATGGTTCTTTGGTGATTATGGAAAGGTTCACCAAGCTGGTTATATAACTTGAGGAGAGTTTACTGAACTTTTGTCTCATTGAACTATTGTATCCTGGATGATGGATTTTATTTGCAGCAGCAGTACAGTGCAAATCTCAATTGTAAATAGGTCTTTCTCTAAGCAAAAAGTGACAAGTAATACTTGCATCACAACATTGTTAGGCGATGTCCTTTTCCAACAAGTGAGAGTCTACCTACCTTTGACGTTCAATGCCATTACCACCACCATATCCACTACAATTAATATCCTAAATAACACTATTAACTAAACTCAATACAAGGCCAGACACATACAATAAATACTGATGCCTCAGAAGCTGAGAATCCTGTAGCAAGTGACTCACTTTCCATCTCCCTGAGCTTTTGCACCACCTACAAGGCACAAGTCAAGAAATATCTCCTGCTTGCATGCATAAGTGTACTTCCAGCAATTCTCAATAAAAAAAAAGGATCTAGTGCTTTCCCAGCATATATGACAAATAAACTCTTCTCAGGCTTCCAGCCAGGCACAGGTATCGATTTTAATCAATGTTCCAATGACAAACTCTATCTTCATCAGGGATGATGCCTCGGCATGTCTAATCTAGTGGTATTCATACCCCCATAATTCGTCCCTCCTGATTGGTTGGTCTTCATGCAATCAGATTTCCGCTGCCCTACCTCGTTTACAATTGAATTCCAGTTCTTAGTTAGAGTGATACCTTTGTCTTTGTTAATATTCTTTTCCTCTAATTTTATTTCAACGGCTTCCTTCACCAGGTCCCAAAAGCCATTGGCACAGCACTGTAGTTTTGTGCCGCCGAGTTCAATCCTATGGCCATTGCAAATGCAATTTTCTGCTACCACCGATTTCTCAGGTAACCCAAACAGATACACCACCTGTTCCTGGACATTCTAACATGATGGAAACCGGATGGTAGCCTCAGACATGACAACTATCGGAAACACAGACTCACACCTCGACAATAACAGCCACCATTACACATCCCAACGTAGAGCAGTCCTTTCTACTTTGATTAACTGTGCAAAAACCATTTCAGACCCAGAGAGTCTCCGCAAGGAAATAAGACAATTATGCACGATGTTCCTACAGAATGGCTACAAGGTGAAGGAAATCAATTGGATCCTTAAGATCCCAACAACAAGGAGGAACCCATTGCTACCGCCTCTCTTCCCTATATTTCCACGGTTTCTGGAAGGATCGCCAGGATCCTGAAGAAATACCAGATTTATACCATCCATAAACCCATAAGGAAACTCAAATCACAGCTTTTGTGGGTCAAAGATGACATGGGACTCAGGACGGCTGGCGCTTACTGGATTCCTTGAGAATGCAGAGCAGCATATATCAGCCAGGTAGGGTGCAAGGTGGAAATCCTACATCAAAGAGCACAGGGTGTGTATCCATTTGGGTTACCCAGAGAAGTTGACTGTAGCAGAACATTGCATTCACAATGACCATAGGATTGACTTTGACAGCACAGAACTACAGTGCCGTGCCAATGGCTTTTGGGACCTGGTGAAGGAAGCCATTGAAATAAACCTAGAGGAAAAGAATTTTAACAAAGATGAAGGTTTCGCTCTAAGTAAGAACTGGAATATGATGGTAAACAAGGAAGGACAGTGGAAGCCTGATTTAATGAGGATGAACCAGTCAGGAGGGACAGAGTACAGGGGTATAAATACCACCAGATTAGACATGCCCAGACATCATCCCTGATGAAGGTGGCAGAGTTTGTCATTGAAACGCCAGTCAAAATAGATACTTTACCTGGCTAGAAGCCCAAGAAGAATTCTCATTTAGATCAACACCATAATTGAAAGCAGTTGCCTAATTTTGACCCCCATCCACCACTTTATTCCCTCCATTTGTTGAACCTACTCTGACAGCTCCACCTGGGGCCTCAAATGGAAGGACAAGAGCAGCTAATGTATAGGAAGGATACAGTCTTGATGCAAGCAAACGAGAATGGTGTAGATGGGAGAAAAGGGTCAGCATGGACCTGTTTCTATGCTCTATGACTGGCACTATGATTCTATACCACCACTGCCTGCATGCTTCCCTCCATGGCACATCCCATTCTTGGAAGTGTATCAGCGATCCTTCATTTAACACTGTGTCTAAATCCAGGAACTCCCAATCCAAAGCACTGTCGTGGTACCTTCACCCAAAGGTCTGCAACAATTCACAAAAGTGACTCCCAGCACCTTCTCAAGGGCAATAAATGCTGGTCTCACCAGTAGCACCCAGATATCAAAAAATGAATGAATTTTAAAAAGATTCAAGTTCAAATTCTGCTCTAAGTCTGCGGAAAGGTTCTGGGCTGAAGTTTCAATAAGATATCAATGGTCAGTTTAATTCTTAGATGTTAAGACCTTGTGCGCATATGCACTGTTTGTATCGTATTTATGAGATCGTCCTGTATTTGAACTAGATGCTACACTTCCCCACATCAGAACAGTAACTGTGGTGCTGTGGGAAACCCAGATGATATGAAAGGCTCTATATCATTTTATTTTTAATGATTCCCCTTTGTGAATTCAGCCCAGATAAAGTGCTAAGTTTCATCAGAAAAAGATATTAAAAATGCACTGGAAGCTTTCAACATCAAATTCAATCAATTCAATTTAACCGTAGATTATTCAAATGAATTAAATACACATTCAAGCAGAATATTTTGTAAATTAATGGTACCAAATGGATAATTCAATGTGATTTGATAAAATAAGTAATTGTTGAATCTCATTAAATTGGAGCTACGTGACTTGAAGCCTTCCAAAGAAAATGATGAGTTTTTTCAAGATGGCATTTGTAATGAATTATATCTAAAAGTTGCCCTGTTACCTATTGCTAGTTGTACAATATATACAGTGTTGTGCAAAAGATTCAGGCACATATATACAGCTAGGGTGCCTAAGGCTTGTGCACAGTACTGCGTTCGTCAACATGGAGCAGAGAGCGAGTTTACAAATCTGGCTGGAGCAAAAGATGTTGTGAATAGCAGGGTGGAGCGCTGCAGGTGTGGGATGTGGGACAGGTGGCAGGAGGGTGGCGCGGGTGGAAACTCATCTAGCCCTGAGACACCAGGCAAAGTCATTTAATTCCAAACAATAGGTTTACTGATCATTATAGAATGTCTCTCCGGTGCTTTCTGCTCCCTCACCTCACTCTTCCCCATTTTGGTACCATGATTCCCCTCACCCTACCCTCTTCCCATTCTCGTTCCACAATGAAAACCCAGAATTAGCTTTATCATCACTCACATATATGAGTTTTTTTGTGGCAGCAGTATAGTGCAGTTCATAAACAATTACTACAGTACTGTGCAAAATTCATATGCACCCTAGATATACACATGTGCGTAAGACTTTTGTACAGTACTGTATATACCAGACTATATATTTAGCTAATATGATATACTGTTCAGGAAACACAACAGATATAAAACCACTGGCTACAAATGAACTAGTTCTGGCCCCTGGACCTCATATCAAAAGAGGGGAGAGTTATCTACAATCTTAATATTCTCCGGCAACTTCATCAAATCATACCAAGAATTAAGGCAGATTATTCAAGAGGGTCTGAGCATGACCAGTAGAATCAGGGTATCAAAAGGAATGCAATCAGCATAATCACAGAGTCAATCATCCAGTTTGCCTTCTCTGCCCCGACATTCCATTGGGCAGAAGACACAAAGCTAGAGAACACGAATACACCAGGCTCAAGGGCAACTTTTATCAGCTACTTTAAGACTTTAGAAAGGACCTTTTGTATGATACAAGTATACTCTTGATCCCTTAATATAACTTTTCATGGCCCTTGCACTTTATTGTCTACCTACACTACACTTTCTCTGCAACTGTAACACTATATTCTGCATATCTTTCCCCCTTTTCTACTACCTTGATGTATTTCTGTATGGGATGATTTGTCTGGGTGGCATGCAACAACCACCTTGCACTGTATCTCAGTGCATGAGGCAATAATACTAAACCAATTTCCAATTACAAAATCACACAGATCACAGGTACCTTTGGCATTCTCTATCCAAGAAAACTTTAGCTACTGAGTCATTTATTCAAGGTGAAAATAAGACTTTGGCCTCAAGGGGAATTAAGGATAATGTGGAACAGGCAGAAAAATGGAACAGAGGCCAACGTATCAAAGAATCAAAGTACATTTATTGTCAAAGTATGTATGCAGTATTCAGCTCTGAGAGCCACCTTCCCCACAGACAGCCATGAAATGAAGAAAACCATGGAACCCGTACAAAGAATAAACATCAAACACCTCCCCCCACGTGGTGCAAAAAAGTGAGTGAAAAACACAGAATATAAACATAAAACTGGAAAGAGTCCAGTCATATTCAGTTCAGCTCAGTGTGCATTACTTGAAAGCCGCCCGATTCAAAATCACTCAAAATAACAACCAAAAAAAGGGGCGACCAGCAACCAGAAACACATTATAACATGAATTACAGAGTCCAATCCACAAACCACGTGGACTAAAGCTTGCCCGGGACTCGGGGACCACATTCAGACAGCATCAAGAGAGAGGGAGACCATTCGAACACAGGGACCTTCCTTCGGGAACAGTGAGCAAGAGGGAGAGAGAGACCGTCTCATGCGGACAAACGAGAGGCTGGTAGACCAGCCATGAACTTACTGAACAGAGAAGCAGGTTCATAGGGTTGTGTGGGCCAGTACTGCTCCTCATTGTGATATTCTTGAATAACTGGTACAGATATTCCTCCATGTACACAGTTTTGCAAACTGCAAAAGCTGGGCAAAGTGCACGATGGTTTTTTTTTGCTACAGTGTAATCTCTTGTGTTATGAATGGCTCACTATTTGTTGTAATGAAAATTGATTCATAAATCAAGAACATGTACAAAGAGTTAATGGTGTTAGAGTGAAAATTCTTAAATAGAACATTTGTATATCAAGGAATACCTATAACTTTAAAACATGAAGCTGCAAACAGAAACTTATTGGAGGAGCCTGCTAGTGGAACGTATATGGCACCTATACGTCAAGCTTGATATGGGACCTTGCCAAGAATCACAGCTAGAATAGAAATCCATAGCTCTTGGAGCAAGGTTTACAATGAACATGGGTAAGCCTTTGAACGGTGAATGCTTACTAGAAAAATAAACAAGTTAGACTGGAGATATTATTCCCAGAATGGAGAAGGTACTCTCACCACCAATCCCATAACCATCCCAACTCAGATTCTCTCCCCTGCGGTTGCTGCCTTCAGAAACCAGGCCCAGTGGGTGGAGAGTGAGTGGTCTTTTGGAATGTTGGAGGTTATTTGAAGGATCAGAAAGAGTCAGAGGGTGATGGTATTTCATACTTCAATTTCTACCAAGTAATATTGGGGTTTAGAGCAGAAATCAAGGTTCACTACTGGTTTTAAACCTTCCAAACAGAGGCCCAAGAACCACCAACATTGGCTGTTCCTGGGATTAATGGAAAATGACAGTGGGTGAGCCAATTACACCTAATCTTCTACTGGCATCTGTGTAGAGTAAATGGTAGGAAGAAGCAGAGGGAGCATGCAGAAGAAGAGATGTAAGGGTGTGTGTGTGTGTGTGTGTGTGTGTGTGTGTGTGTGTGTGTGTGTGTGTGTGTGTGTCTGTGCACATACAGGAGAGAGAGATGGTGAGGGCAAGCGGCAGCACAGTTGTTTTATAGCATTAGCCAGTGATTGACAACCAGAGTTAATTTCCCACCAAAGCCTGTAAGGAGTTTGTACATTCTTCCTGTGACCATCTCTGGGTGTTCTGGTTTCAGCCCAAATTCCAAAGGTGGACATTTAGGTTTAGTGAGCTGTGGACATGAGTTATGTTGGTGTCGGAAGATTGGTGATACTTGATGCAAGAACGATACTTTTCACTGTATGCTTCAACGTTTTGATGTACATGTGACAAATCTAATCTTATAGAAAGAATGCCCAGGTAGATGGGCAGAGAGTCAGAAAAACCCTCTGGTTCTCCCTTCCACCCATTCGAGACAGTTAGCAGTAGAAGTCATGAAAAAATTCTCAAGAAGCTTGACGAATAAAACACTTTGAAACAAACAAACAAACAACTGGGACAGAGGAAAGGTCATATTTCCCAGTACTGCCTCTGACCAACAGAGACTTGCTGACAGCTGGCACTGGGATTTCCACCAACTGGGTCATTGGAGAGAGTCAGAGGAGGAAAGTGGGAAAATCCGTGTAAGAAAGCAAACATTTTACCACATGAGATTTATTTTTAACACCTCTCACCATTCTGTTCATTTCCATTACTCAAATATTTAAACTGCATGCTATTCTTTTATGAAGAGAGAACTGAGCATGCTTGGCATTTGTATACTTTGCTACTAAAAGCACAGACAGCTCAGTTTGAAGTTTAAGAACCAACTGGATAGAAACCTCAGTGATTCAGGTAATGATTAATGACACTTGAGTGGAAAATCTCAGTACACATCAGCACAATAGGTGTTAGAGACACACTATAACTCATCTTAATCAGTGTAATTGTACACAGAGCAGGCACAAAGAGGAAATGAATACCTCACTGCAAGCAACTATGTGGTTTAATTTAACCTTAATGGCTCAGACACCAATATCATTTCCACCCCACACATAGACAAACTGATGTCAAAACAGCTCTCATTTGCAATGTATGACAATTTCCCAACAGCCAGAAAGACACTGCCACAAGTCAATAGACTTTAAATTGAACTTGTAAATGGGATCATCTTAACTAAAGCCTGCTTGGGTCTCATGAGACAGCAACCTGCCCCCTTTTAATAATTTGTATGTTTAGGTGTTTGGTCAATTTACTGTGTAGTTATAATGTCTTATAACTGAGACCATCAATCAGGTTCAATGTGACAAAAATATCCTGCTACAATATTACAGACTATTAAGGCAATGATGAGAAGTGCTGTCTGCATTTTCAGCTGCAGTGTTCAGTCTAGAGTTTAGTATTTTGTCCTAATCGGTGATTTAACTTCTGACCAGAACCTAACAGGTCTATACTGAAGAAAACCCTGGGCTCTATTTCCCAAAATATACCTGTCTCTCTTTTCAACCAACAGAACATTCGCTGTCAATTACCAGTTTTAACAGTGCCATGACAAAAATTGAGATTCCTTCAAAAAGTTGGCAATTAGATGAAACAAAGAATTAATGAGGCAGGACAGAAATTGTCCAGCAGACCAAGAAGCGTACGTGGAGAAAGAAATAAACTTAATGTTAACTCTTTCTCCTAGACTTTGCTCATGCCATTTGACCTGCTGAGCTCTCCCAGCATTTTCAGTTTTTATTCTGGATTTTTTACAACTTTGATCATTTGCTTCTTGATTAATGGGAATTATTTTTGTCTTTGTTGTAAAGTTTGTTGCTTTGTGGAAGCAGTACAGTGGAAGACATAAAAATTCCATGTTACACACAATAAATAAATTATGCAAAAGAGGAATAATCAGGTTGTTTTCTTGAGTTCATGGATTGCTCAGAATCCTAATGGCGGAGGGAGAGAAGCTCTTCCTAACCACTGACTGTGGGGCTTCAGGCTCCTGAAACTCCTTTCCTACCAACCTAACAAGTACTTAAATATAAGGATGAGATCCTTAAAAACTTAATAATGTGCCTTTGCTTGACGCAAACTAGAGTGGAACACTTTGACCAACCCATGGCTTTTCACAATGTCTTGCATTTAAAAGCCGTTCTTCTCATGTGTGAGCATCATTAAGGTATTGCTCTTTCATCAAGATCTGTCCCTCTGACTGCAACTTAAATGTGATTTGTCGGAGCATGGGGATGATCTGAGTAAAGGAATCTTACTACTCAGTGGTGGGTCACCATTGTATTTCTTTTACATCAATGTCCTGGTTGTGTTCGCAGCGTGAAGAGTACTGGGCGTTGCGTCAGCGCGCTTCGGTACTTGAACACCGTGAACGCCGACGTGACCTTCCTGCAGGAGTGCGGTCTGCCGCACCTCAGGAGTTATCGACGGTGGTCACGGTGGTGGTCCCAGGGTTTGTCGGTGTGGTCGGGGGGCAACGATAGTCGCGCTTCTGGCCTGGGGATTCTGCTGCGGGGAGGCAACTTCTCAATCACCCAAGTTAAAGAGGTGGTTGCGGGGCGCCTCCTGGTAGCAGACGTCAAATACCGGGGCACTCCGCTCCGGCTGGTCAATGTGTACGCCTCCCCCGTGCGGAGCGAGCGGCTGGCCGTCTTAGAGCAGCTCCCAAAGCTGCTGGTGACGCCCCAGCCGGTCGTTCTGGCCGGAGACTTCAACTGCACCATTGATGCGGCTGGAGGACCCGGCAGGCTGGACAGTACCTCTAGACTCCTGAGGAAAACGGTGAAGACAGCCAAGCTGCGCGACGCCTGTGGCACCCCCACAGGTGGAGCACAGCCGCAAGCCACCTGGACACGATCGGACGGCTCAGCCCGCTCCCGGATCGACTTCCTCTTCCTGTCTGAGTCCCTCACGGTCAGGTCCACCGACGTCACGCCGGTGTTCTTCTCTGACCACTGCCTTCTGAGAGCCACCTGTCACTTACGGGAGGATCAGAAGGCAGGCAGGGGGACGTGGAAGCTGAATGTTAAGCTGCTGACCCCAGAGAACATCGAGGAACTAGAGAAGGAGTACACAGGTTGGAGAACCTTGAAAGCCTTCTTTGATTCCCCGGTTCACTGGTGGGAAGCTACCAAGGAGAACATTAGGAGGTTCTTCATTCGCAAGGGTATCCAGAAAGCAAGGCAGGAGCAGAGGGAACTGCGTAAACTCCAGACAGAGTTGCAGCAACTTCTCCTTCTGCAGTCGAAGGGGGTGGATGTCAGGGAGGAACTGCAAGAGGTGAAGGGCCGGCAAGCCCAGCACCTCGCCGCCGAATCCTCCAAGATCATCTTCCGATCAAGGGTCCGAACCGTGGAGCAGGACGAGACGTGCTCACGCTTCTTCTTCCAAAAGGTGCACAGGGGGAGCTCTGTGATCCACAACCTTAAGGAAGAGGACGGCTCAGTCGCGACCTCGCAGACCGACATACTGAGGATCTGCAAGTCCTATGCCGGTCTGTACGACGAAAAGGCCACAGAATCCACAGCCTCCCGCAACTTCCTGTCGTCTATCACGCAGGTCTTAGACGACGGTAAGCGGGAGAGTCTGGATCAGCCACTGACCCTGGACGAGCTGACAGGCTCCATCCGTTCCTTTGGGTCGGGTAAGACTCCCGGAAGCGACGGCTTACCGACTGAGTTGTACTCGGCTCTGTGGAACTGGATGGGCCCAGACCTGCTGGAAGTGTACAACGCTATGCTTCTGGCGGGTAGCATGTCTGAGTCCATGAGGAAGGGCATCATCACCCTCATCTACAAGCAGAAGGGGGAAAGGGAGGACATTAGAAATTGGAGACCCATCTCTCTCCTGAATGTGGACTACAAGATCCTGTCCAAGGCTATCGCCAACAGGGTCAGGTCTGCTCTGGGACAGGTGATCCACCCGGACCAAACCTGTGCTGTACCGGGCAGGAAGATCTCAGACAGCCTCGCGCTGCTGAGGGACACCATCGCCTACGTGCAGGACAGGGGGGTGGACGCCTGCCTGGTCAGCTTGGACCAGGAGAAAGCCTTCGACAGGATATCGCACACATACATGGCGGACGTGCTCTCCAAAATGGGATTTGGGGAGGGAATCCGGAATTGGATCAGACTGCTCTACGCAGACATCCGTAGTGCAGTCCAGGTCAACGGGTGGGAAACAGATAGCTTCCCCATCAGGTCTGGAGTCAGGCAGGGCTGTCCCCTCTCCCCTGTCTTGTTTGTCTGCTGTATAGAACCCTTTGCCGAGGCCATCAGGAGGGATGAGGGCATAAGAGGGGTGACGCTGCCAGGCAGTGGAGGGACCCAAGTGAAAACCTCCCTGTACATGGACGACGTCGCCGTCTTCTGCTCTGATCCGAGGTCAGTTCGCAGGCTGATCAGCATCTGCGAACAGTTCGAGCTAGCGTCGGGGGCCAGGGTCAACCGCACGAAGAGCGAAGCCATGCTCTTCGGCAACTGGCCAGACCGATCCAGCGTCCCCTTCACCGTCAGGTCTGACCACATGAAGGTGTTGGGGATCTGGTTCGGAGGGGCCGAGGCGTGCAACAAGAACTGGCGGGAGCGGACTGCCAAGGTGAAACAGAAACTGGGACTGTGGGGAGCGCGCTCCCTCTCGATAACGGGCAAGAACCTGGTCATCAGGTGTGAGGTGCTCTCAGGGCTGCTGTACTTGGCGCAGGTCTGGCCCGTCCCCCGCTCCTACAGCTCGGAAATCACCCCGGGCTGTCTTCAGATTCGTCTGGGGATCCAAGATGGAGCGGGTGAGACGGACCGCCATGCACAAGTCCCTGGACAATGGGGGCAAGAACGTCCCCAATGTCGCCCTCACCCTGATGGGCAGCTTCGTGTGTGGCTGCATCAGGTTGTGCGTGGATCCCAGATACGTGGGCACAAAGTACTACTATGTGCCCAGGTTCTACCTGTCGCCCTGGCTACGAAGGATGGGTCTGGCCCCACTCCCGCGCAACGCCCCCGTCAGCTGGTCGTTGCCCCCTTACCTGTCCTTCGTAGAAAAATTCTTCAAGACCAACGCATTTGACCACAGGGCCATCAGGCAGTGGTCGGCACGTAGTGTCCTGCAGGCACTGCAGGAGAAGGACGTGATGGACACAGTGGCGTGGTTCCCCGAGCAGACCGTCCAGTTCATCTGGCAAAATGCCTCATCGCCAGATCTCACCAACAGGCACAAAGACCTCGCCTGGCTGGCGGTGAGAGGGGCCCTCCCAGTCAGATCCCTCCTGTACGCCCGGAACAGTTCCTCCACACCCCACTGCCCACGGGAGGACTGTAATGGGGTGGAGTCGGTGGCTCACCTCTTTGCACACTGTGGGTTCGCAAAGAAGGTGTGGAAGAGAATGGAAGGGACAGTACTAAGATTCATGCCCAGCAGCTGCGTTACCGAGGACTCCGTGATCTACGGGCTGTTCCCGGGGACGCACACGGAGACCAACATCCGGTGCTGCTGGCAGATCATCAATTCGGTGAAAGACGCTCTTTGGTCGGCCCGAAACTTGATGGTCTGCCAGCTGACGGAGATGTCCGTGACTGAATGCTGCCGACTGGCACACTCTCGTCTGCAGGAGTACGTTCTGAGGGATGCACTCAAACTTGGTGCAGCCACCGCGAAGGCCCGGTGGGGAAGGACCACAGTTTAACGTTCATCACCTGTAGGAGGGGGAGAGGTTGGGTGGGGAGGAGACCTACCCTCATCAGCGGTGTGGACAGATAATCAACATGGTGCCCAAGCAGTGGGTGCAATTGTTAATTTGGGAAAGTATTAGAGCCATTGCCTGCCTTTATTGTTGAAAATTTTGATTGTTATTAAGTCTTAACTCTTGACCAAGGGTTGAGAGTAAACGCATGATTTACTTTAAACATCTTTCATTTGTAAATGAACAGAGTCAACGCAAAATTTTATTGTTAATAACTGTATTGAATAAGGACTCACAGTCAACGAATGGTTTTCTTTTCCTGTATGTAATTATTTTTATTTTGGAATATTTCTGAATAAAGTATTTTTGGAAAAAAAAATCAATGTCCTGGTTGTGGACCCAATTGAAAGGTGGCCCATTCTTTAGATGTTTCAAACTAGGAGGGAAGTGGAATCAGAGAAGGCAGCTCAGTAACTACAGAAGGAGCTGGACAAAATATGTAATTGGCCCACTGGAACTTAGTGTTGACTATAGAAAGAGAGCACAGTGGAGATTCTCCATGAATGGATGTTAAAATAGCCAAGGATGAAGAGGGAGGAAATCAAATGTGCTCAGAGTCAGAATCAGGTTTACTATCACTGGCGTGTGTCGTGAAATTTGTTAACTTAGCAGCAGCAGCAATTCAATGCAATACATAATATAGAAGAAGAAAAAAAGTAAAAATAAATAAATAAGCAAATCAATTACAGTATATGTATATTGAATAGATTTAAATCGTGCTAAGACAGAAATAATATATACTAAAAAAGTGAGGTAGTGTTCATGGGTTCAACGCCTATTTAGGAATCAGATGGCAGAGGGGAAGAAGCTGTTCCTGAATCGCTGAGTGTGTGCCTTCAGGCTTCTGTACCTCCTACCTGATGGTAACAGTGAGAAAAGGGCATGCCTGGGTGATGGAGGTCCTTAATAATGGATGCTGCCTTTCTGAGACACTGCATCTTGAAGATGTCTTCGGTACTTTGTAGGCTATTGCCCAAGATGGAGCCAACTAAACTTACAACCCTGGGCAGCTTCTTTCGGTCCTGTGCAGTAGCATCCCTCCCCCCATCCCAGACATAGATGCAGCCTGTCAAAACGCTCTCCACAGTGCATCTATGGAAGTTTTTGAGTGTTTTTGTTGACATACCAAATCTCTTCAAACTCCTAATGAAGTATAGTCACTGCCTTG
Organism: Mobula birostris; assembly: GCF_030028105.1. Taxonomy (NCBI): domain Eukaryota; kingdom Metazoa; phylum Chordata; class Chondrichthyes; order Myliobatiformes; family Myliobatidae; genus Mobula; species Mobula birostris. Next base: position 159,541,686 of record NC_092373.1, read on the forward strand.
CCTTCTTTATAGCTCCATTGACATGTTGGGACCGGGTTAGATCCTCAGAGATCTTGAAACCCAGAAACTTCAAACTGCTCACTCTCTCTACTTCTGATCCCTCTACGAGGATTGGTATGTGTTCCTTTGTCTTACCCTTCTGGAAGTCCACAATAAGCTCTTTCGTCTTAGTGACATTGAGTGCCAGGCTGTTGCTGTGAGACCATGCCACTAGTTGGTATATCTTGCTCCTGTACATTCTCTCATCACAACATGAGATTCTATCAACAATAGTTGTATCATCAGCAAATTTATAGATGGTATTTGAGCTATGTATAGCCACACAAACATGTGTACAGAGAGAGTAGAGCAGTGGGCTAAGCACACACCCCTGAGGTACACCAGTGTTGATTGTCAGTGAGCAGGAGATATTATCACCAATCTACACAGATTGGGGTCTTCCGGTTAGGATGTCAAGGATCCAAATGCAGACGGAGGTACAGAGGCCCAGGTTCTGCAACTTCTCAATCAGGATTGTGGGAATAATGGTATTAAATGCTGAGCTTGATGAACTTCATCCTGACATATGTGCTTGTATTGTCCAAGTGGTCTAAGGCCATGTGAAGAGCCATTGAGATTGTGTCTGCCATTGACCTATTGTGGTGGTAAGGAAATTGCAATGGGTCCAGGTTCTTGCTGAGGCAGGAGTTCAGTCCAGCCATGACCAACCTCTCAAAGCATTTCATCACTATACATGTGAGTGCTACTAGGTGATAGTCGTTAAGGCAGCTCACTCTATTCTTCTTAGCCACTGGTATAACTGTTGCCTTTTTGAAGCAAGTGTGGACTTCCTGCCTGTAGCAGTGAGAGGTTGAAAATGTCCTGTAGATGTAATCAATGTGAAGTGGTTTTTGACTGTGTTACTATCTTCAGCAGTGTATGGAAGGAACAATGTCTTCCACAAGTTTCTGAACTCACCATCCATACACAAGAGCACTAGGTAACTGTAACACCACCCAATTAAAGCAAATTGAACTTAGTATTGGCACAAGGAACTCTGATTCAGTTTCATTAGTCAGCAAGTTCCTTCAACCACCACAATCCCCGTGCCCCCACCCTAACTTTTCCACCACCCTTTCTCCAGTGCAGTGTTACTAAGGGCCCAGTCCAGGTGTCCCAGCCCTCTCACCTATTGCACAATGTGCACATAATGGAAGTGAAGCAATGAAAACAGATAGCTTCATCGAATGGAAAGACTGAACACATTTCTCTCTCTGCTGATGCTACCTGAACTTCCAACAGAAAATCTACACCAGCTGAGATTACAGTTACTCTGCATTTTAAAAACTTAATTCCTAAAAAAAAGATGATGCATATTTATTCAACACACACTTTCACAAATATAATTGGCTTTCTTAAGCAAGCAACTTCACGATTTTTGTCATCCAGGCTCTTAAACCAGTGTGGATAGCTACATTCATCAGAACTCTGAACTGCTTCTACAACATACAGAGTCACTTTCAGGGACTTCTAACAACTCAGGTTCTCAGTATTTTTTTTATTTACCGAATTTTGTGCATTGTCTTCTTTTGCACATTAGTTATTTGTCGTTGTTTATGTTTAGCTTTTTTGTAAATTCTATCATATTTTATTTTCCAGTAAATACCTGCAAGAAAATGAATCTCAAAATAGTATATAGCATCATATGATATACTGTACGGATTTGATAATAAAATTTACTTTGATTGACCTTTATTTCCCAGTTACCCCTTTCCACGTCTATTTTACTTATGTGCAGCCTGCTCTGTTGTTGCTTCAACAAATTACTAGTTAATTAACACGTACCTTTTTAGGACTTGATAAAACTTGATGTGCCTCTCTAGCCAATAGGAACAGTCATGGATTCAATGAGCCTTAGATTTGCACTCTCTTTCCCCCTCTAGTGCCCAAGAGTGATGCTGCAAGTTAAACAGAACCCCCCTTATTTTACTCCGTGTGAAGTATTTTACTCAAGAAAATGGTCAGTCTTGGTGGGCTTCTAATAAACTATACTGAAAATCTGAATTCTGGAAATGTTGCATATTCTGAGTAGGCTAGAAAGGGAAATTATAAATCTAATAATTTCAAATAATTTCCTCAGGATGAAAGAAAAATCAAACTGCTATTTTAGCCTTTATAATATATATGTACACACAGCAGTACATAGGCATCCCCTTGCCATTTCCTCTTTGTAGTAAGCAGTCTTCACATCTAATTATCGCAAGGTTATGTCACTGAGGTCAAGGAGAATAAATACCAAGGGAGCAATTAATTGATTGAGTGTGTGAAAACATACCAGTGGCTGTAAAAAAGTGCAGCCACTGAGCCTTGGTGTAACAACACAAAATAAAAATCCTTTTTCTTTGGCTTTCCACTTCGAGGAGTTCAGAGTCTGTCCTCTGTCCAACGGTTCCAGGAATGTCTCACTTCATCAATTTTAAAATAACTCAAAATGTTCAGCCAGGGAAGGTCATTATTGACTTTTCTCAATCCCATTCACTACTATTATTTACTATTCAGTTCTAAGCATTTAGTTATAAAGAATTTCAATGTTTACTTTCCAATACCATTCAAGATCTGAAGCCACAGCCTTACTGGGAGTTTTAACCTTTCACTTCTATTGGAAACTATGAGTCCTGTGGATTTTCTCCAACATGTTGTATTTGTCATTTACAAAAGACTTGTCTCTTTTTCAGTGGGACTTTCTTTATGTGCTGTTTTGTTGCAAGCATTCCCTGCCCTTCAGTATCAGAGTTGATGTGCTTATTGGCTTCACCACACTTTCCAGCCTTACTCTTATAATGTTTCACTTCCTATGAGCCTGAGATATATTCCCCATGATATTGTGCTTGATTAATTTATGCACCAATTTTTTAACATGATTAAACAACCCAGGAAGTTCCCTCTCTACAGAAGCACCCTGATATGTTATTCCGGACTTGTTGTATATTCTCTCAGAATTCTATCACATTGATCCTTTGATTTGAGTCATTTTATGTCCTTCATGTTCCAGAGTTGTGTGAAATTGTAATAGAGATAACTACGAGGTACCGTGCAGTTTTTGTGAGCAGTCTAATTCGGAATGGTCTGAACGACGGGGTAGCAGAGAGAGCAGCTGCCTCACAACTCCAAAGATCCAGATTCCTTCCTGACCTTGGGGTGCTGTCTGTGTAGCGTTTCCACATTGTCTCTGTGACCACTGGGGTTTCACCAGGGTAGCTCTACTCCTCTGATACCCTAAGACATATGGGTTGATAAGCCAACTGGCCAGTGGAAAGTGCTTTCGTATGTAAGTGAGAAGTAAAATCTGGGGTCTGTAGATAAGTACATTGGGAGAATAAAAGATAGGGTTAATGTAGGTTTAGTGTAAATGATCAGGATAGAGTCACTGGGCAGAATGGCCTGTTTCCATCCTGTAACTCTGTATGAGTCTAACACTTCACAAGTTTAATTCTTGGTTTACTATTTGTAAGCTAAAATAGTAATAAATTATTTTACTAGCTCCAGACACACTTACTTGATACTTACTCATACAATGTCATAGAACATGCTGTTAGAAGGTTGATTGATGCAAAACACCTACTTCCTAAAATAACTCCATGGCCATTCCTCACTTCTCCCCTTGCACAATGTTTTCATTCACAAATAAAATCATCAGCTATTCCATTACTCCATTCAAAAAAAAATGCAAATAATTGTTCAGCCAATTGCAGAAGTCTACAGATCTCTTGAAAAAATCTATTGTTATTTCCTCTAATTACCAATTCCATTAATTAGTAAAAATGCCATAAAAATATTCCAAACAGGTATCAAGTGACAGATGACTTTCATCCCGCAGACAAATTTATACTTTATACTTTATACCTTATTGTCGCCTAACAATTGCTACTAGAACGTATAATCATCACAGCGATATTTGATTCTGCGCTTCACACTCCCTGGATTACAATTATTAAATATTAAAGATATTAAAAATAATTAAAATTAGTAAATATTAAGAATATAAATTATACATCATTAATAGAAAAAAGAAAAATGGGAAGTAAGGTAGTGCAAAAAAACCAAGGCAGGTCCGGATATTTGGAGGGTACGGCCCAGATCTGGGTCAGGATCCGTTCAGCAGTCTTATCACAGTTGGAAAGAAGCTGTTCCCAAACCTGGCCATACGAGTCTTCAAGCTCCTGAACCTTCTCCCGGAGGGAAGATGGACGAAAAGTCTGTTGGCTGGGTATGTCGTGTCCTTGATTATCCTGGCAGAACTGCTCCGACAGCGTGTGGTGTAAAGTGAGTCCACGGACGGAAGATTGGTTTGTGTGATGTGCTGCGCCGTGTTCACGATCTTCTGCAGCTTCTTTCAGTCTTGGACCAGACAACTTTCATACCAGGTTGTGATGCACCCTAGAAGAATGCTTTCTACGGTGCATCTATAAAAATTAGTGAGGGTTTTAGGGGACAGGCCAAATTTCTTTAGTTTTCTCAGGAAGTAAAGGCGCTGGTGGGCCTTCTTGGCAGTGAACTCTGCTTGGTTAGACCAAGTAAGATCATTTGTGATATTGACTCCGAGGAACTTAAAACTTTTGACCTGATCCACTTGTGCGCCACTGATGTAAATTGGGCCGTGCGGTCCGCTACTCCTTCTGAAGTCAACAACCAATTCCTTCATCTTGCTGAGGTTGAGGGATAGGTTATTGTCTTCGCACCATGCCACCAGGTTCTTAATTTCCTCTCTGTACTCAAACTCATCATTTTAATACCTTAACAATTCCCATTCATGTTATCCCCCTCATTCTCCATAGAGTCTTTCTCCACTGTCATACACTCAACCAGCTGAAGATTTATAGAAAAACAGAGGAGGAACACTAGTTTAAGTAACAAAATTTAGTGAAGTTCCACATGCCTCTCTGTCACCACACAACTGTCAAAATTATTGAAGCTGCCTATGAGCTTGTGATTTCCTTAGATCTCCATGTAAAGATAAGGGCTAATGTCATGCAGAGATAAACTGACTTGTCTTCTGCATTCCCAAAAGCATTACATCCTCAAAATCAATCGCAAGATTCTTTTTGAGACCCTGTAAGAAATCTGTAACTATTCCCCATATGGGTTAGAATTGCCTCTCTTCTCAATCCTTAGGTGTAGTTTACCCTTTCTGTATGCACATGCAAACTTAGATTGCCACCCACATGTAATCATTTTTTCACTTGCATCTACCGTACTCATATATACATATGCACATGTGTGCACATGGACACACAAAAACACACACACACACACACACACACACACACACACACACACACACAGAAATAGAGAGAGAGAGGGGGGAGAGGAAGAATACAGGCTTTATTAGGCTTTATTCTAAGAAATCCTACTTCATTTTGATTGTTGTAAAATTTTCATGTATGATTGAAATACAGATGGGACAAAATATCATTATCTCATCATGCATATGAGAGTTTTTTAAAACACATTTTCTGCAATCACATTCAAAAATGATTAACCCTATTTGCTTTCTAGATATTGAACTCAGATCCCTGGACCAGGTTGTTATTTCCTTAGATTTACGTCAGGAGGTTTTAAGATGGCGCTGGTAAATCTGAGCAATTTCCAACTGGTGGCCAATGAAACAAAGAAAAGAACTACATACTTCATTAATCACTCCTTTCTGGTAAACAGTCATCTCAAACAATAGTCTATAACTTCCCTTTGGACTGGAGGCAATTTGATGAAGTAGAACTGAGGCGACGTGAGGCAGTGGGCCCATCACCGAGAATGAGGAAGACCCAAGGTTCGATTCATTTAAGCGCTGGGCCAAATCGGAGAGGTCGGTTACGGGCCAGATTGAGACAGCAGGGCCCAGGCCCCAGAGCGTATTGAAGCAACAGAATCCAATGTTTGGATGATGCTTTAGGCAATGGGCCAGATTGAAAAGTCACGGTGTTGGAGCCTGAGGCGAGGGACAGGCTGGTACAGCTCGCTACTCCACGACATCTACTCAGCTCTGCGCTGAAGCAAGTGTCTGTGGATGGACTCTCTTCGTGGACTTCAGTCCAGATTGCTATTTGCTTGCGTTGATTGTTTGCATGAGTGTTGTTTTCTCTGCACATTGGGTGTTTAACAGTCTTCCTTTTTCAATGGGTTCTTTTGGGTTTCTTTGTTTTGTGGCTGCCTGTAAGGAGATGAATCTCAAGGTTGGATAATGTATACACACTTTGATAAGGACTTTGAACTTGAGAGAAATTAGACAAACTTGGAATTTTTAGATTGCAATACTTTCAAACATGAATTATCAAAATTCAGTAGACAAAGGATAGTGGATGTAATTCCAGGAAATGTGAAAAACTTAGTGAATCAGGTATTATCTGTGAAGAATCATTACCAATTATCAATGCAAGAATCTCCAGGAGTGAAAGGTAAATCTCCACTCTCTTCCCAAAAAGATCTCCAATTCATTGTCTAACAAAATAAATGGATTTATTTAGCCATAGGACCATAGAGTACTACAGCACAGAAACAGGCTCTTCATCCCATGCAAACCTGATCTTCGGCCTAGCCTCATCTACCTGCACCATGACCATAGCCTTCCATAACACACCCCCACCCCATCAATGTACCTCTCTGAGCTTCGTTTAAATGTTACAGTGGAACTCTCTTCTATCACTTCTGCTGGCAGCTCGTTCCACACTCCTACCACCCTCTGAGTGAAGAACTTCTCCCTCAGCTATTCCCCTTAAATATTTTCCCTTCCAAACCTAAATCTATGAAGTCTAGTTCTAGTCTTACCCAACCTGAGGTGAAAAAGACTGAATGCAATCACACTATCTGCACCCTTCATAACTGTGTGTAGATTTGTAAGATCTCCCCTCACTCTCCTGTGTTCTAGAGAATAAAGCCCTAGCCTTTTCAAGCTTTCACTATAATTCCTCCAATCCCAGCAACACCTTGGCGAATTTTCTCTAGTCTTTCAAGCTTATTGATATTTTTCCAGAGCAACAACCACAAAAAGCTGGAGGAACTGAGCAAGTCAGCCGGTGTCTTTCGAGAGGAATAAACAGTTAATGTTTCATTCAGAATTTTCTGTATTTTTAATTGTATATTTCCAATATGAAGTGTTTAGCTTTTGACAATATTAAGGCAATTTATAATTGTTCCACTAAGTCATCTGTGCAATCCACTTTAATCAAGTAACAAATCTACTAGATATTTCACATTATATACAAAATTGGCATCACTAAAAATAAGGAACAATGCTAAAATATACTGTGCATTTCCCAAAATATTTGCTTTAATATGTTTTGGGAAATGTGCGTGTAATGAGAAAGAAATACAGGGGTTTTGTTTTAACCCAGCTTAGATCAAAATTCAAAAAAACAGTTTGACGGAATGAATGATTCAGAAATTAGAGCATTCAGATTTTGTGAGATACTGATAAATTCCCATTGATTCCACATCTAAATATGGTTCTTCCCTGATTAGCCATGAGGTAAAGCTTTACATGTCTTTTTCTTATGGGTCCCTGCACATAGCGGGGTTGAGAGGAATGAGCGGGTTGATTGTTTGGCCAAAAAAGCTGTTAAAAGTTCAACTATGGATATAGACCTTCCACTTAGCAAACCAGAAGCTAAAGTGTTGGTGGGGCTAAGAATTTGGGGATTATGGCAAGACCTGTGGGATAATGGGCATATGGGGAGACACCTTTACAGACTACATCAAACTGTTGGATTGATGGGAGAAGTGAGTAAAAACAAGAAAAGAAGGAATTATGTTGACTGGACTGAGAGCTGAACATACTATGTGTGCTGTATAGCTACTGTATAATATGGGACTACTTTATGTTGTAGGGACACGTTGTTGCATGCACTGCTAGGCACATATTGAGCATGTGCTATTTGATCTGTACATGTGTGTTCAGTTCGGTTTCAGTCAGTAAAGATCCCTGTTAACTTAGCTCTCGTCTCCAGCGTTTTTATTTATAGCTTTGTTGCGTAACCCGGTCACATACACAACAAATTGGCAACGACGTTAATGAACCTGCATCGTATCAGAATGGCGTGTTTTAATTGATAACGACACTCGGAAGAAGAGCACAAGATACGATCCAAGGCAGAGCAAGGCCGCGTCCGAAAGGAAACGGAAGCACAGCTGGGGTCAGGAATGCTGGGAGACCAAGAGACACAGTTGAAGCCACATCACATCCAGGCAAGACCACAGCTGGCACAGCAACCTAGGGTCTGCCTGAGCCCGAAGGGAGATAAAAAGGAGCGATACACGCACCTAAACGGAGTGCACTCGTGGAACTAGCAAAAAGGTCATGTGAGTTAAGCAGAATGTGCAGTAACTGCCAGGAACTAGCTAAAAAAAGGGAGAATGGGGCAAAATTAACATAACAAAGATGGCGATGATTGGAACCATTATAACATTTGATAGTGGCATTGAAGACTGGGCAACTTACATTGAAAGAGTGGAGTTATATTGTGATGCTAACGATCTTAATGATGAAAAGAAAGCCAGGTCTTGCTCTGTATTATGAGAGCAAAAACATACGAGCTGTTACGGAGCTTGTTAACCCCTGAAAAGCCAGCTGACAAAACATTCAGGCAAATAGCAGACACCCTCCAACAGCACTTAAACCCCAAACCACTGGTCATTGCTGAAAGACTTAAATTTCACAAACAGAATCAAAGCAAAAATGAAAGCATTTCTGAATATTGTGCTGAATTGCGCAAATTATCAGAACATTGTCAATTTGGAGCTGGTCTATCAGACGCATTGAGGGACAGGTTAGTGTGTGGCATGCACTGTGAAACCACACAGAAGAAGCTCCTGCGTGAAAAAGACCTTACATTAGAGAAGGCACTGAACATTGCAATATCAAGGGAAACAGCAGCACGGGGTGCTTCAGAGATACAACAAAAATCTCTGGAATATGCTACAAATAAAATGTCACTGAACAGAAATGAAAGAAAAAAATGTTGCCATTGTAGGAACATGTCACATGACCCTGATGACTGTGGGTTTAAAGACAAAGAATGCAGAAACTGTGGCAAAGAGGCCACACTGGCAGAGTATGCAAAGCCAGTAAACAGCAGAAAAAGGACAAAATACAGAGAAATAAGAATCCCCAGGAAGAAAAATATAAGGTACAGAGATAAAATGCAGCAAATGAACCTCTATGTACTGAAAAACTGGAGGACCACCGTTGCTGGGATGTGAATGACTCAGGAAAATCCAGTTGGATTGGCACACCATCAAGGCACTAGATGTGTCAACACAGGAGGGCAGCTCGGCGGGGAAGATGTCCGCAGCTCTCCTCTCACCCGTTGTCGACTATTACAATGATGAAGAGGAGCTGGACAGTGTTGACAATGAGGACAAACTCAGTATCCATGGCCGCGACTCGGATGAAGATACAGAGGATGCAAGGGAGACAGGTATTGCCAATAAGCAGGTTGATGAAGACTACCTGGAAGTAAAAGAGCAGATGTACTAGGAGAAATTGACATCTCCCAAAAGACAGCTACAGGAAGGCACTTTGCAGGAGTATCAGAAAAGGATGAAGAAACGAGATCAACAATACAAGGAAAGAATACGAAATGCAGAGCTTTTTCTGCAACTGGAGACAGAACAAGTGGAAAGGAATTATATTAAAGAAAGCAGCAGTGAAGGAATTTGAAGATAAAAAGATTGAGTTAGAAGAAAAGAAAAAGATGATTGAGAATAAGAGGCTAACAATGGAGCTCACAGGAGATTCTATGGAGGTAAAGCCAATAATGACTAGGAAACTAGGGAGGAGACATAATGACCCTGTTCCAATTACAGAGAAAAGATGAAAATCTGCACCTGTGCAGTTAAATTACTTGTTAACAGATAAACAGATAATGGAAGATCTGCGAACTCAATAAGCTTAAATCTCCGAAAAGACCATCATCTCTGTCTTCTCCTGAAAAATTTCCTTGGGAAAGATCCATGAAAATTGGTCATCCCTTAAAGGCTCTTGGACAAAATCAATTCCATTCAAACAGAACAGCTTTCGCACATGGTAAATCTTAAACCAATCATTTCCTCCATTGAGAATCATACACCTAATCCTTTGTAGGAAAGTTTCTTTTGCATGTACACATTTTGAATCCTCAGCCAATGTGTCTTGTTTTTCACAAAGAAGTTGGGAAACAGCATCAAAACAGAGGCGAATTCTGGCAACAAACTGTAAGGTTTCTATTGTTGTATTTTCACACTTGTGCTGAATGTGCATCTGAAGGAATCCTCCCTCTTGAGCCAGGTACGCAATCTTTTCTTGCACTGTGCACAACTGGGAATTTTCATACATAGAATCCTCCAAACAATTCAGAAACAATGCATAGAGTTCAGTCTTATTTTCCTAACCAAGATTTGTTTTTTTTTGAACTTCAGACAGATAACACTGCAGGTAATCGTTAATATCAGCAAACTGCACTTCAACAGCAGCTTAAGAACAATGGAATGAACAACAGGATTTTGATCAACTGCTTCTTCAAACGGTGAAAGATTACTGGTAAAGTACTGATTTTTCTGTGAGTCATTGGATTGCCCCGACTTTTGAATAACTAGTAGAGACAACAGATCACCAACCACTTCTTTTGGAAACCGAAGCTACGAAAAATGCATCACACCTCTTGAGAAATATGACTAATTTTGCTACAGCTTCACTTATTTCTTCTGTTACCACTGGTACATAATCATCACCTAGAGAAGTACAGCACAGTGGGCAGAGTCACCACCCCCCCACCCCAGAGACTTGAGTTATAAATGGGTCTTAGACCAAAAGTAAAAAAAACGCTTGTTAAAATTTGATATTATTATGTTACTTTGTTATAATTTGATATTATTAAGTTACTAAGTAAACAATTGGTAGGCATTTGTATGTTAAGGGTAAACATATTTGCTTAGCGTAGTGCCCCAGGCAAAAAAACAGTTGACACACTATTAAAATAAAAGGGGAGGAGTGTACTGTATAGCTACTGTATAATATGGGACTACTTTATGTTGTAGGGACACATCGTTGCATGAGCTATTAGGCACGTATTGATCTGTACGTGTGTGTTCAGTTCGGTTCCTGAATCACTGAGTGTGTGCCTTCAGGCTTCTGTATCTCCTACCTGATGGTAACAGTGAGAAGAGGGCACCCATTACAGACCTCGATGGTAAAATTTTCTTCTTGCCAGAAGCAGCCTAAAACTGCATGTTTTCTCTTCTCATCCACAAACCTCAATTGAAGCAATTAAAGTATTCAGGGCACAGAGTCAATGTATGGGGCACCTTCTTCCCTAGCCCACCATCTTCAGTCACTTTGAGAGAGAAATGAAGCCTAGACATTGAAATCAATTTAGATGCAAAATGGCTTAAACTTAACTCTATCATTAAGCAAAGAATGTCTTTCAATTTTTTTGGAAGATAAGTTTCCAGTTCAAGTAAGTATAAATTTTTCAAATCCCTGTAGATTGTGTAGAAGTGATTTCAGAAGATGAATAAAGAGTATGGTATCATTTGCACTGATCTGAACCAAAGATGGAGTTGCTATGAGTTAAGCAAAGAACAGGAAGGAAATTCATGGGATGTCAGCAAGAATCCCAGAAAACATTTAATCCTGGATTTCAAAACTTCATGAACATGGAGGCCAGTAGATAAGAGCTCTGTTTGGGATACAATACTGTTTAACTGTCATTCCATCAAACTCCAACACGTCATCAATCTCCACTGAAAGGTATACACTTCCATAGCCCAACCCTTTCACTATTCCAGATGTTCATCTCACTTGAAGGGAGAAATAAAGTATGGTGAAGACTTCAAAATTTAATCCATATTTGTTCTGGAATCAGAAATACCCATGAAGAGGATTTTTAGATATCTAATTAGCATTAACTTGATACCTTATGTTGTATATCATCCCTCTTCAGAACTGCATTAAGTCTTTTCAAGTCTTTTTGTCTAATGCAATCCACTGAGACTCTGGTTTAGTCATTATCCTTTTCCCTGCCCTATTACCAATGATTCCCAAGTTCTGAGGATTGAAACCACTCTCAGATCTGTCTAATGATCAACAAACTCATCCTCGTAGGCAAACTCGTTATCAGTTTCCATTATATCCGCTGACACTCACCGGAACAATGAAACAATGTTGACTGCACAAAAGAGGTGCTTCAACCATTTTCATTATTTTTCAACCTCAATTGAAATAAATCACCAAATTACTAAACAAATAAGGCATTTTCTCCTCTATTATTCAGAGCGCCTAAACTGTTATACAGCATACTAACACCTCATTATTAATTGGCAGAGCAATTCATGCTGCCAACTCTTTTCTCAGCCATCTGCTCACATCAGCATTCAAACCAACTCAACAGAGGGCATAGATTAAACAAGTTGCAGCAATCATTATCAGTCCATTGCCAAACTGTCAGATCATCTTCCAGTAAAACAGTTGGATAACGTCTTTACCAAAAGATAGACTTAGACTAGATGGGACAGTTTAGAACATAGAATATTACTGCACAATACAGGACTTCTGGCCCACTGTGTTTTGTTAACCTTTTAACCTACTCTAAGATCAATCTAACCCTTCCATCCTACATAGATTTTCACTATCTATCATCTATGTGCCTGTCTAAGAGTTTCTTAAGTGCTCTTAAAGTATCTGCCTCTACCACCTTCTCTAACATCCCCCTTATTCTTTCCTCCAATCACCTGAAAATTATGCCCCCTCATGTTAGCCTTATCCATAATGGGAAACAGTCTCTGGCAATCCATTTGCTCTATGCTTCTTATCATTTTGTCATAGTCATAGTCATACTTTATTGATCCCAGCGGGAAATTAGTTTTCGTTACAGTTGCACCGTAAATAATAAATAGTAATAGAACCATAAATAGTTAAATAGTAATTTGTAAATTATGCCAGTAAATTATGAAATAAGTCCAGGACCAGCCAATCAGCACAGGGTGTCTGACCCTCCAAGGGAGGAGTTGTAAAGTTTGATGGCCACAGGCAGGAATGACTTCCTATGACGCTCTGTGCTGCATCTTGGAGGAATGAGTCTCTGGCTGAATGTACTCCTGTGCCCACCCAGCACATTATGTAGTGGATGGGAGACATTGATCAAGATTGCATGCAACTTAGACAGCATCCTCTTTTCAGATACCACCGTGAGAGAGTGGGAGGGAGAGAGAGAGAGTGTGTACACCTCTCTTTGGTCACCCCTCATATTTCTTCACTCCAAAGAGAAAAGCCCTAACTCTCTCAACATAACCTCTTAACACATATTGTCTAGTTCAGGTAAATTTCCTCTGCACCCTCTCCAGAGCTTCCACATCCTTCCTATAATGAAGAACCACTTTCAAGATTCAAGATTGTTTAATGTAATTTCCAGTACACAGAAGAATGAAATAATTGTAACTCCTGCTCTGATGCATCACAAAAAAAACACAATAAGATGAAAACACACCATAAATATAAATGTGTGAGATCCATCAGACCTTAAGACCATAAGACATAGGAGCGGAATTAGACCATTTAGCCCATTGAGTGTGTTCCACCATTCCATCGTGGCTGATCCCAGATCCCACTCAACCCCATTCAACTGCATTCTCTCTTTTGCTGCCCTGACCGATCAGGAAACTACCAACTTCCACCTTAGATGTACCCATAGACTTGGCCTCCACCACAGTCTGTGGCAGAGCATTCCACAGATTTACTACTCTCTGGCTCAAAAAATTCCTCCTTACCTCTGTTCTAAAGGGTTCCGCTCAATTTTGAGGCTGTGCCCGCTAGTACTGGACACCCTCACCATATGAAACATCCTCTCCACATCCACTCTATCTAGTCCTTTCAACATTCAGTAGATTTCAATGAGATCCTCCCACATTCTTCTGAATTCCAGTGAGTACAGACCCAAAGCTGCCTATGCTCCTCATATGTTAACCCCTTCACTCCTGCAATCATCCTCGTGGACTTCCTCTGGACCCTCTCCAATAACAACACATCCCTTCCGAGATATGGGGCCCAAAACTGTTGACGATACTTTAAGTGTGGCCTGAGTAGTGTCTTACAAAGGCTCAGCATTATCTCCTTGCTTTTATATTCTATTCCCCTTGAAATAAATGCCTACATTGCATTTACCTTCTTTACCACAGATTCAACCTATAAATTAACCTTGAAGAGTCTTGCACAAGGATTCCTAAGTCCCTCTCCACCTCTGATGTTTGAACCTTCTCCCCATTTAGATAATAGTCTGCAATATTGTTCCTTTTACTAAAATGCATTATCATACATTTCTCAGCATTATATTCCATCTGCCACTTGTTTGCCCATTCTTCCAATTTGTCTAAGTCCTGTTACAATCAAATTGCTTTCTCAGCATTACCTAACCCTCCACCTATCTTTATATCATCTGCAAACTTTGCCACAAAGCCATCAATTCCATTTTATCTAAATCATTGACAAACAATGTAAAAAGCAGCAGTCCCAATACTGACCCCTGAGGAACACTGCTAGTCACTGCAGCCAACCAGAAAAGGCCCCCTTTATTCCCCACTCACTACCTCCTACCTGTCAGCCATTCCTCTATCCATGCCGGTATCTTTCCTGTAACACCATAGGATTTTATCTTGTTAAGCAGCCTCATGTGTGGCATCTTATCAAACACCTTCTGAAAATCCAAGTAAGTGACATCTACAGCTTCTCCTTTGTTTACCCTGCTTGTTACTCCCTCGAAGAACTCTTTTGTCAAGAAAGATTTCCCTTTAGAGAAACCATGCTGACTTTGACTTGTTTCATCATTAGTCTCCAAGTACCCTGAAACTTCATCTTTAATAATAGACTCCAACAGTTTCCCAACCATTGCGGTTAGGCTAACTGGCCTATAATTTCCTTTCATTTACCTTCCTCCCTTCTTAAATAGTGCAGTGACATTTGTAATTTTCCAGTCCTTTAGGACCATAACAGAATCAAGTGATTCTTGAAAGATCATGACCAATACATCCGTTATCTCTTCAGAAACCTCTCTCAGGACTCTGGGATGTAGTCCACCTGGGCCAGGTGACTCATCCACTTTAAGACCTTTGAGTTTGCTTAGCACTTTTTCCTTTGTAATAGCAATGACACTCATGGACCCCTGGCACACTGCTAGTGTTTTCCACAGTGAGGACAGATGCAAAGCACCCATTAAGTTCATTTGCCATTTCTTTGTCCCCCACTACTACCTCACTAGCGTCATTTTCCAGTGGTCCAATATCAACTCTCACTTTCCTTTTACACTTTATATAACTGAAAAAACTTTTAGTATCCAGTTTTATATTATTAGCTAGTCTGCCCTCACGGAACCATAGAACATTACAGCACAGAAACAGGCCTTTTGGCCCTTCTTGGCTGTGCCAAACCATTTTTCTGCCTAGTCCCACTGACCTGCACCTGGACCATATCCCTCCATACACCTCTCACCTATGTACCTGTCCAAGTTTTTCTCAAATGTTAAAAGTGAGTCCGCATTTACTACTTCAACTGGCAGCTCATTCTATACTCCCACCTCTCTCTGTGTGAAGAAGCCCCCCTCTAATGTTCCCTTTAAACTTTTCTCCCTTCACCCTTAACCTATGTCCTCTGGTTTTTTTCTCCCCTAGCCTCAGTGCTGCTTGCATTCACTCTATCTATACCCATCATAATTTTATAATATAAAATAGTGTAATCATATTTCATCTTTTCCCTTCTTATAGCTTTTTTAGTTGCATTTTGTTGGATTTTAAAAGCTTCTCAATCATCCAACTTCCCATTCACTTTTGCTACCTTATATGCCCTTTCCTTGGCTTGTTTGCAGTTGTTAACTTCCTTTGTCAGCCACGGTTGCCTGACCCTGATATGTGAGAACTTTTTCCTCTGTGGGACATATCTTTCCTGCCCCTTGTGAACTATTCCCAGAAACTTCAGCCACCTCTGCTCTGCCATCATCCCCACCAGTATCCCCCTCCAATTGACCTGGGCAAGCTCCTTTCTCATGCCTCTGTAATTCCCTTTATTCCATTACGATACTGAAACATCTGATTTATGCTTCTCCCTTTCAAATTGCAGTATGAATTCAATCATATTATGATCACTGTCTCTTAAGGGTTCCTACATTAAACTCCCTAATAAGATCTGGGTTATTACACAATACCCATCTAACATAGCCTTTCCCCGAGTAGGCTCAAGCACAAGCTGCTCTAAAAAGCCATCGCATAGACATTCAACAAATTCCTTCTCTTGCAATCTGACACCAACATGTTTTCCCTAATCCAATCCCCTTGCATATTGAAGTCTCCCATTACAATTGTGTCATTACCCTTACTACATGCCTTTTCCTGCTCTCTTTGCAATCTTAACCCCACATTTTGGCTACTATTTGGAGGCTTATATATGATTCCCATAATGTTTTTTTTTACCCTTGCAGTTTCTTGACTCCACCCATAAAGATTCAACATTCTGACCCTCTGTCACCTATTTCTAAAGATGTAATTCCATCTCTTTCCAATAGTGCACACCACCACCTATGCCTTCCTACCTATCATTTTGATACAAAGTACATCCTTTGATGTTAAGTTCCCAACTATGACGATCTTTCAGCCACAACTCAGTGATGCACATATTGTCATACTGACCAATCTCTAATTGCGCCACGAGTTTGTCCACTTCATTCCAAATGCTACATGCATTTAAATATAAAACCTTCAGTCCTGCCTTCTTTGCCCTTTTGAATTTTGCCTCTGTGGTACAATTTAACTCTCTGCTCTGTCTGCATTTGTACCCAATCATTGGCTTGTCCTTCCTTACATTCATGTTACACCCGTCATCTGCTTGTAGACCCGCTGGCTCATCCTCAGCTCTATCATCCTGGTTCCCATCCCCCTGCCATATTAGTTTAAACCACTCTTAACAGCTCTAGTAAATCTGCCTGCAAGAATATTGGTCCCACTCCGATTCAAGTGTAACCCGCCCCAGAAGAGATCCCAATTATCCAGAAATCTGAATCCCTGTCCCCTGCTCTAATTCTTCAGCCACGCATTTATCAGCCATCACATCCTTTTCTTATCCTCACTGTCGTGTGGCACAGGCAGCAATCCCAAGATTACTACCCTTGAGGTCCTGCTTCTCAGCTTCCTTCCTAACTCCTAAAATGGCTAATATACGCAGGCTGATTGTATAATCCATAAAGGAATGCTAGGCGCAGAAGTGTCTATACATAAGGTGACTGACAAAGGTTGGGGCATGGAGGGGTGGTCCTCTTGGAGAAAGTAACAGTTTTTTAGTCTGGTGGTCCTGACATGGATTCTATATAGCCTCCTTCCTAATGGAAGTGGGACAAAGAGTCCTTAATCCTAGCCCTTACTGGCACCTTTCTGTATATATGTCCTTGATGGTGGATAGGCTGATACCAGTGATGTGTTTGACAGTTTTGACTACCCATTGTAGAGTCTTCCTATCCACTGCAGTACAGTTTCCATACCACACATTGATGCAGCTTGTTAGGTTGCTCTGTAATACACATCTGTAGAATGACATGAGTACAGACATGCAAAGTCCAGCTCTCTTCAGCCTCCTCAGAAAGTAGAGGCATTGGTGAGCTTCCCTGATTGTGCAGAATGTGCTCTTGGACCATGAGATGTTTTGCAAGATGTGCTCTCTCAGGAGTTTGAATCTACTCGCAGTCTCCATTGCTGTGCCACCGATGTAAAGAGAGGTGGGAGTGGTGTGAAGTCTCCTGAAGTCAATAGCCATCTCCTTTGTCTTGTTGACATTGAGGAAGAGGTTAGGCTCCAGGCCTTGAGCTCTTCCACCTCCTCTCTGTAGGCTGTCTCATTGTTGTTCACGATAATCCTCACCACTATTGGGTCAATGGCAAATTTGTCAAGGGCAGGTCATGCTTGATAAGCCTGATTGAATTTTTTGAGGATGTGACTAAACACATTGATGAAGGTAGAGCAGTAGATGTAGTGTATATGGATTTCAGCAAGGCATTTGATAAGGTACCCCATGCAAGGCTTATTGAGAAAGTAAGGAGACATGCGATCCAAGGGGACATTTGCTTTGTGGATGCAGAATTGGCTTGCTCACAGAAGGCAAGGAGTGGTTGTAGACAGGTCATATTCTGTATGGAATCAGTGACCAGTGGTGTGCCTCAGGGACCTGTTCCGGGACCCCTTCTCTTTGTGATTTTTATAAATGACCTGGATGAGGTGAGGGATGGGTTAGTAAGTTTGCTGATGACACAAAGGTTGGAAGTGTTGTGGATAGTGTGGAGGGCTGTCAGAGGTTACAGCGGGACATTGAAAGGATGCAAAATAGGCTGAGAAGTGGCAGATGGAATTCAACCCAGATAAGTGTGAGGTGGTTCATTTTGGTAGGTCAAATATGATGGCAGAATATAGTATTAATGGTAAGACTCTTGGCAGTGTGAAGGATCAGAGGGATCTTGGGGTCCGAGCCATAGGACACTTAAAGCTGTTGCGCAGGTTGACTCTGTGGTTAAGAAGGCATACGGTGCACTGGCCTTCATCAACTGTGGGACTGAGTTTAAGAGCCGAGAGATAATGTTACAGCTATATAGGACCCTGGTCAGACCCCACTTGTAGTATTGTGCTCAGTTCTGATCACCTCACTACCGGAAGGATGTGGAAACTATAGGAAGGGTGCAGAGGAGATTTACGAGGATATTGCCTGGATTGAGGAGCATGCCTTATGAGAATAGTTTGAGCGAACTCAGCCTTTTCTCCTTGGAGTGACGAAGGATGAGAGGTGACCTGATAGAGGTGTATAAGATGATGAGAGGCAATGATATTGTGGATAGTCAGAGGCTTTTTCAGGGCAGAAATGGCTAATCTGAGAGGACATAATTGTAAGTATGTGCAGAGGAGTTGTCAGGGGTAAGTTTTTTTACGCAGAGAGTAGTGAGTGTGTGGAATGGGCTACCAGCAATGGTGGTGGAGGCGGATGCGATAGGATCTTTTAAGAGACTCGTGGATAGGTACCTGGAGCTGATAAAATGGAGGGCTATGGGTAATCCTAGGTAATTTCTAAAGTAAGTACATGTCCAGCACAGCACTGTGGGATGAAGGGCCTGTATTGTGCTGTAGGTTTTCTATGTTTCTACGTGATTACTCAGGTATTTGGCCATGCAGTCATGTGTGAGTGGAGTGTACAGCAATGATATCAACACACAACTCTGAGGGGTGAACCATATTGAGGTTGATAGTGAAGGAGGAGCCATTGTGCATCTTGATTATGTGAGGTCTGTTGTTTAGGAAGTTCTAATAGTTGTGAACATGAGACCTTCTCTCTCGTGTTCTAGTAATGTATGTATAAACTTTACTGCCAGAGAGAAGTGTAACGGATGTTAAATGATAGTGAACAGAAATTAATTTCTATCTTCACTAGACACAAAGCCCTTACTGAATGCAATGCCATTACTGGTCTTCGTTCTAGCTATACCACTCATCGTATGGATATTCAGCCACCTTTGTCTCCTTGTCTTGCACAATGTCAGGAGGGAAATTTTCCAGAAATACATGGAAAGTGTGCAGGTTGGCATTTTTGATGGCAGTTGGTCCCAGAGAATTTGGGTGCAAGAACTACCTAATGCCTGGAAAAGTGGATCTTCCCATCTACAGTGACTATCAGCAGACACTGAACCAACTGGCTCATGCTCACACCAGCAGGATCGAGAACAATTATTACCCATTAATCGTCAGGCTCTTGAACCAAACGGGATAACTTCCCTCAACATCCATTGCCCTATGATTGAGATGTCCCACAACCTATGGACTCACTTTGAGAGACTCTTTGTTTCACGTTCTTGATATCTATTGCTTACTTATTTGTTTTCTTTTTGGATTGGCACAATTTGTTGTCTTTTGAACACTGGTTGAAGGCCCAAGTTGGTTCAGTCTTTCATTGATTCTATTATAGTTATTACTCTGTAATCGATTTACTGAGTATGCCCACAAGAAAATGAATCTCAGGATTGTATATGGAGACATATGTACTTTGATAATAAATTTACATTGAACTTTGAACTTTGCTGCTATTTACAGTGAGTTTGGTTTGGGATTGATATGCTCGATTTTGGAACATCTGTCTATTGAAACAGTTTAATTTCTTTCAGTAATAGATTCCTTGGTAGAAGTTTTTATAGTTATTTTGAACCAAGCAGTGAACTCAAAGAGTCTGAGATTAATTTCAATCATACATTTGCTGTACGGGCATGAAAATTGTAAATCTGCAAGTGGATATCATTATGTGTCACAAAATGTTAGAAGACATCTTACTTACTTTCATCCTGGTAACTCTTTATTACTTCTACGCTGCATCATGTTCAAAAAAGCCTCTTTTGAATAGTGACTGATAACACAAGTGTTTAAAAGTACATTTATGATTGCAACTTAAGAAATAACTATACCAAAATATCAGATTATTACTCAAAATTGTAATAAGTTTTATATTTCATAGATTGAGTTTTAATCTACCACCCAAATGCAGCTTTGTGAAATATTGTTCTGATTCTGTTTATTTATTATATTTCTGCTCTATTTCAGGTTATTGAAATAAGACATTATGTATGGTTCAAAATGATAAAATGCAAACGGCAATTCCATTCAGCTTTTTGCCTTCACACCTAATGTACCACCTGCCTGTTTACAACATCTACCTTGCACATTTAAATTCCGGTCAAATGGATTTAGAATCTGAGGTGATTTTAGAAGATCCTGAGGTGACTTGACAAGAGTTGTTGCAGTGAGGATTCTGAGAGTAGCTGAACTATGGGGCATAGTCTCAGCATAAGGGACCACCCATTTAAGATTAAGATAAAATGCAATTTCTTCTCTCATTGGCTTGCGAGTTCTTAAAAATCTTTCTCCCAGAAAGGTGTGGATGCTGAGTCATTCGGTACATTTAAGTCTATTGTTAGACTTTGGATGTACCAAACATACTGAGTACAGGCAGGAAAGTAGAGCTGAGGCCTAGCATGTATCAGCCATGGTCATATTAAATAGCTGAGTGGTCAAATGATCTACTCTTTTTCCTCTTTCTTAAGATTAGACAAAATAAACCTGTCTCTGTATGACTATCATAGTGCTATCAAAGAAAACATGCTGAAGAGTTGTAATATTACTGACACATTACAACTAACATCATTCAACCCTGTTCTGCTTCTTCCCACGCAGTGCGTTCCCTTGGCCATTATTGCATGTGTTCAGTGTTTTACAGAACATTTGATTAATAAAAGCTATATTTGTTGATTCCAACCCTTCCTTTTTATTGGGAGGTAAAATGCCACAGTGTGGCAGCTTTTGATGAGAGGCCATTTCTGGGAGAAGAAACTCCACCTCTTTTCGCACTAATAGTCCTGTAGCAGTACAGTACAGTACCTTAGTTCTGCGATGACTATCAAGGTTCAGCAGCCTGCTTACAAGCATATTTTCAATGCAGCCATTAAAGGCTTTGGTTAAGATCCCTGATGATCATTTTCTTTATCACGTCTAGGATAGCTGGTGTTCCAGACACTGAAGGAATCCTTCTTCCAAAAGCATAAGATAGAAATTAAGGGATTTGCCTGGATGCCAAAGACAGACTTGATTACTACAAAAGATACAATTGGAAGGTCCAAGAAGATATGAGCTGCAGATGACTGAAAGATAATCGACTTCCATCATCATGTGGCTAGCTGTAGGAAACTGCCTGAAACTCCTTAACCTCTTATCTAAAGTTGCACATTTCATCTTTATAACTGTGCGTTCAGAGACCGAATTGGGTCATCACCTTTGTCACCAGCGACTGTGAAACACAAGCTCTGATATTAATGTCGGTTTTCCAGCAACACAATGAATTCAGCAGTGCTTCAACTAGCACATTGATATTGTTGACACATATCCAAAAAGAGATTGCACTAAGCTCATTCAAGGAAGAAAAAAATTACACACTACATCAACCACAGTCAGTAATGTAATGTATAAATGATGAGGAGCTATTATGAAACAATTATTCCTGGGAGCTTGGTGCCAGGGTATGGGGGAAATGGAAATTGCAATGAATTTTTGAATAACATACTGAGCAGGTAGGGCTGAATGGCCTTTCCTTGCCAGTATCTTTCACATTCTAGCCAGATACTCAGCAAGCCCATCAACCTATAAGCAATACTGGGGCCCCACAGGGGACTGTATTGGCTCCCTTCCTGTTTATCCTGTATACCTTGGACTTCAGATACAACACTGAGTCATGTCATTTGCAGAAATTCTCTGATGACTCAACATTAGTTGGGTGTATGTAGGGAGGATGGGAGGATGAATACAGGGCCCTGGAGGAGGACTTTGTCAAATGGTGAAAGCTGAATCATCAGCAGCTCAATGTCAGTAAGACAAGGAGATGGTGATGGACTAAGATTGTACTGCTCCCTGTTACTGTTGATGGTGATGATGTGGATGTGGTGAGGACCAAAAAGTACCTGGGGGTGAACCTGGATGACAGACTTGAGTGGAGCACCAAAATGGAGGCTATGCACAAGAAAGGCCAGAGTCACCTTACTTTCTAAGGAGACTGAGGTCTTTTGGAGTATGCAGGCCTTTCCTTCATATGTTTTACCAGTCTGTTGTCACCAGTACAATCTTCTATGTGGTGGTGTGTTGGGGCAATGCTGATACCAAGAGGCTCAATAAACTGATTCGAAAGTCTGGGTCTCTTAAAAGAGACAAACTGGACACACTGGAGGCTGTGGTAGAACAAAGGACCCAATGGAAAATCCTGGCAGTTCTGGACAATGTTTCTCACCCTCTGAATGCCAACTTGGCTGAACAAAGGAGCACTTTTAGTAATAGACCAAGACAACTGCCCTGCTCCAAAGAGCATGATATGAGACCATTCTTACCCTTGGCCATTAAGCTCTACAATGAGTCAACCTTTAGCTGGGGAAATAATGAAACCCCCCCCCTCCCCGCCCCGTTAGACTGTTTGAGGTAACCTTTTTTTTATTCTTTCTTACTTTTCTTCATATTTTATGTATATTTGTGTACCTGTGCACTTGCAGTGCTACTGTGACATTGTAATTTCCCTTGGGATCAATTATCTATTTATCTACCTAACCTCTTCCCATCCCACCACATCCATTTTTGACTTGCTATTTCTCTCTCTAATGCCTATCTGTTGTGAACCATTCCATAGGAAAAAGGCAAGATCTGCTGCTTGGAAATAGACAAATCAATTGATTATAGAGTAGGTTAAAAGGTCAGCACAACATTGTGGGCCAAACGGCCTGTATTGTGCTGTAAAATTCTATGTTTTAAAAGCTAAGAACAACTTTATAATCTTTCACCACTTAGCATAGTAACATTAGGTCTCTTAGTGACATAGTCAGGATCATAAAATGGCCACAAATTTACATTGCTTTATAACACCACCATGCTGCAGAGATAGCACTGCTGAAATCCCCTCTTTGCCTTTTTTCAATCTAATTGCCTTATCAGCCGCAATCACACATTTTGAAAACTGCCAGATGGGAAGGATGTAACTATCTCCAAAATATGCACCAAGACTGAAACTAATAACCATTTTTATCGAGTGAAACTCCCTCTTGATAAAACAAAAATGATGTTGCCTGTTACAGTAACATAATACCACATGACTTTCCTAATTGTTCCCTCTTTGATCAAGGCAAGGCATAAAATTAATTTTGTCTTATGGAAATGTGATGCTGATTGAAATATAAAGTAACTGTAAATGGGAATTTGCAGATTAAGTAATTTTCCAATTATACAATCATGTTTAATGGAGAACGTCATTGTGGGCTTCATTGAGTAATGAGAGCATGCACGTTCCTCACTTGTGGAGTGAAAAATGTGTTGGAAAGGGATGGAGCATTGCTTTGAGATTTTAGAAGCTGGTGGGTGTCTACGAGAATAGAGGGAGTGAGCTGCATCTAGCAGGAGATCGGGAGCACATGGGGAGGAGGAGAGTCTCAGAATCCATCACACAGCATGGAAGTAGGCCCTTCTGCCCACAAGGTTCATGCTAACCATCAAGCACCTATTAATAATAATCCTATACTAATTTCACTTATTTCTTCTCCCAACATTCTCACCAACAAGTCCTTAGATTTTATCATTCACCTGCTCACTGAGGATAATTTGCAATGGTTTATTAATCTATGTGTTTGGGACACGTGGGAACACTGGAAAACTATATACAAAATTATGAGGGGTATAGATCGGGCGAATGCATGCGGGCCTTTTCCCTCGGGTTTGGTGAGACTAGCACTAAAGGTCATAGATTTAAGGTGAGAGGTGAAATACTTAAGGGAAACCTGAAAAGGAAATTCCTCACTCAGAGGGCAATATGAGTGCGGAATGAGCTGCTGGAAGAAGTAGCAGATGCGAGTTTAGTTGTAGAATTTAAGAAAATTTTGGATAGGTACATGGATGAGAAAGGTATGGAAGGGTGTTATTCGGGTACAGGTAGAGGGGAGTAAGCAGAAATCTAGGCTGGCATGGACTAGATGGGCCAAAATGCCCTTTTCAGTGCTGTAGTGCACTATGACTAACCCGGAGAATGTGATTACAGGGAGAATTGTCCAAAACTTCACATGGACACTACTGGAGATGAAGATAAAGCCCAGGCTGTTGGGGTTGACAGGCAGCAGCTCTACTAATGGAACTACTGTGTCAATGGATATTTTCTTGCTGAAGAAGATAAAGGGTCAGAAATTCACTTGTTCAATGGGAAGCAGTACACACGGCAACTAAAATATAAAAGTGAGGAATGGCCATGCAATCTTTCCAGTTTATGCTTTCATTCAGGACCCCTATTAAATAAGAAAGTGCACGTGCATTCTAAACAATCATCTTTATCAAACACTGGTGACCAATCACCACCAGTCCCCACAGGTGGCTATGCAGATAGTGTTTAGGTGGTAACTTTTATTTTCTTGTTAGAGTTCAGCTCAGAGGCACCATGTTTGGGGGTGTCCTAATAATGGAGCCACAGGGAAATACAGCTCAGAAAAAGGTCCTTCAGTCCATCAGGCCCATGGTGATCATCAACCACTGATTTGTACTGACCCTGCATTAATCCAATTGTTTCTTCTCCCCACATTCTTATCTACTCTTTGCCCAACACACACACATTCTACAACTCACCTGCACACAAGGGGGTGTTTATCGTGGTCATTTAACCTCCCAACCCACATGTGCAGGGGATGTAAGAGGAGACCAGAGCTCCTGGTAAAAAAACACACATGGTTACAGGGCAAACATGCAAACTCCACACAGATAGGACCCAAGGTCAGGAGTGAACCTAGACTGCTGGTGGTGTGATACAATGGCTCTACTAGCTGCCCACTGTGCCACTATTAACTTGGACAATTAAAATTTGGCACTTAAAATGTTTCTATCAGAAAGTAAATTGAGAATGCATGTAACCGTATTTTATGCAATTTACTTAAAATGGACCCTTCCCAAACTATTGCCTCTCGCTGGGAGCGTTCCTACCTTCTCTGGTGCTAGCAACATCAACCAAATTCTAATTGATCTTCAGTGCTCCACCTAGTCCTATAGATTGTTTGCTGGGACAAACATTGCCAGATCACTGGCCTTCATTCTGACACTCAAGGCCAATATGCATGTCTGTTTAAACCATCACTCATCCCCACAACTCTTCTGTAGGAGATGGGAACACAAGGGATATGGCACTTGACGTCCCACATCTGCATCTGCAGATAAGAGCCAATCATTGTTGACAACTGATATTTGTGCCTTTTATTTTGGGAGTTGAGTTTTATGATGAAATTCTCTCTGCATGGTGAAATAACCAGGAGCCATTTTTCATGATTCAGATTGTATTTTTCAAATATATGAGCAAATTTTCAGAAATACAAACCGTGAATACAATAAATGCTTTTGAAAATAAAATTGTAAAAAAACTGAAAGAAGCTACCTTTATCTCCAGATCTTAAAACAGTTTTGAACAGATCATTCTGGTTTCAGAATAATGTGCAATACAATGCTGCTTAGCAATACCAGCATTTCCTCCAAGCCAAGGTCCTCTAACCTATTAGCTGCCAGTATAAACTTTCTTATCATATTCAACCACTTGACCATCTGTTTTTATTCATATTTATAAACTGTGAAATTTGTTAATGTTAGAGGGGAACTTAAAAGTAAATAAAGAAGGTTCTTGATTTGTCAGGGCATGAAGGTCTTAAGATGATTACAGATTTGCTTCTGCTTTGACAACAGCAATGAAGATAATGGGAATTAAGGTTATGTGCAATATATTTTCAGATCCAAGTGGTATCCATCTGGGAATTACACGAGAAAAAAATGAAAAATCTGTTGGTGGTGGTAGGGATTGAAGAAAAGGCCCACAATAACCAAAAGCTCACTATATGAGCCTGTATGTCTATGTGTGCAACATGTCACTCTAAAAACAATCACTTTTCAACTTTAAATTTCCGTGCACAACCTCAGCTAAAGAAATTTCAGATAAGATGGATGGAAGTTTACAAAGGTTCTTTGTAAATGGAATGGTTGGTTTAGATTTATATTGTAAATATATTGTTTGATTAAGCATTCTTTGTTGATTACATACTGCCTTGTGGGTTCTATGTAGAAGTATGTAAATGGCATACATCATCTCACTGTCATGTAATACGTGTGCGTCTCAGTTAAAGTAAAAGCAGAATTAGATCGTTATTTTCAGCTCTGTATTTTTGCATTCAATTAATTTTATGCTTTGGAGTTACAAAACATAACAGTGTCACTTTACCAATTAAGATAGAAGATAAAACTTGGCAAACTTGGTAGCTATATAACTTTACTCCAGAAATTCAGTTGCAGAATGCCTTTGCTTTCCTGTATATCCAACTGAAAATCAATTTCCTTTGTGGAAGTGAAAGATGGTAACACCCATTCACAGTCACCACATTAATCAGAAAATATTTGACTAGGTCAGGGATACACGGCATAACATTATTCTTGAACCACGATGTCCTGGAAGTCCCTGTCATTGGGCAGCATCATTGCACCTGATTGGATTAATTCATCTGAAGTAACTCAATTACTTACCATTTCAACAGCAACCCATCTCCCTGCCCCCAGCCCTTCCCAATGAAGTAACTGCCAGATGACCTTCAACCTTTGATCTGCAGCCTTCAATTCTTTAATCTGTGCTGTCAACCCTGCAATCTCCTTATTGAAAAGCCAAAAAATGATAACATCCAACTGGTGCCAACCTCCTTCCCCAGGGATCCCCAAGATTGTGTGGATTGCTCTTTACCTAGCTTGATACCATGTTCCAGAATCTCGCCTAATCCCTCTGACATTAAGAACAAGTCTCTTTCCCTACAATCCATTCCATACTAAATTCCTGTCTTCTCAATATCAAGGGCTGGTTTACACACTTCCACACCACAGACTGACTACTTGTCTAGCCACCTCCATGCCAATCTCCCACTCTTGATTTTCTTCCCCCACGCACCAAATTCCAGACTCTGCATACATCTCAGACTGAGGTGAAATACAGCACACTGGCATTAGCGAAACAAGATACAGAACATTAGTGCAGCTCATGGGAAAGGAAAGTGCCAACTCAAGAGATGATTCATTTCCATGGATACTGCCTGATATTTTGAGTTCCTCCAGCATTTTATGGATGTTCCTGTTCCAGGATGCCAGCTTCACTAAATTTTAAGCATGAAAGAAAATGTTTTCACAAAGAGCTTTGTGTCTCAGTCTTAAGGCTGATTTATACTTGTGCGTACCAGCTTACGCCGTAACCTACGCAAGTGGGTTACGCCGTTGTGAACATTTATACTTGTGCGTTGGTGTGTCTGCGTCACTCTGCAATTCGGACATGTACATGCATGTGCATGTCATGTATTCGCACATCACGCATGCACACACACCTGCCCGTGCAAGGCTTCATGGTCATGGTAGTCTTTCTCGGGGTAAACAAGATTAAAGCGAGCGTCTTTTCTCGTAAAAGCAAAATGTGTCTTCCATAATTTCGGAGGTCTGTAGAGTTTTATGGAAAGCATTGCAGCCAGAGTTCCTTCCCTGGCTTTCCATCGCCCAATGGGAAGCTATTGCAGTGTAGGAGGAAATGCGATGCTACCAAGCTGACCAATCACAGTTGTTACAGTCTGCGTTGCCGCAACGTGTAGTTACATTTTGGGAGAGGTGCACGTCTGGCTACTGCGTAGGGATCCGCCTAGGCACTGCGTAGGGTTTGCGGCTACGCCATACCTACGGCGGCGATTTGATGCACAAGTATAAGTCAGCCTTTAGAGTTAATACTAGTCATAAAGTCATACAACATGGAAACATTCAGCCAGCATGCCCATTCCAACCAGTGGGCACCCATCCATATTGATCCATCTTCCAGCACTTGACTCATAGCCTTAGGTGATAGGCTACAAACAGTATGAATATTGTTAGTCTAAATACCTCTTAAGGATCACATAATGTAGTGTAAGTGCTCAGAAAGTGAGAATGCAAGTTACTCTAAGTGAGTAACTAAATCTAATGGATGACATCACAGGCTAGTAGCTGAATGCAATTGTTAATTTCATCAAACAAATTTGGAATAAATATTTGATTATAGATAACAACAATTTAGGATTTATAAACAATTCCTCAATTCTCAGAATTTTATAGAGCAAGTAAGTACTTAGCAATCTATTCAGAGTCCTTGGGCACAGCCTCTGACTCCATTAATATGTTACTAAACCATGCCAGCAAGCCTTTAGTCAAATTTCCAGGTCCACTGCAATGCACTGAGAATCCATATGTAAACCAAATCAAATGAGATTGTGGACTTCAACAGGTTAAGACAGCTTCTTATTCTTGGAAGTAATTTATAAATAAATATCGAGCTGCTTTCTGCTGTTGAGAGGTGGTCTGCACTTCTAACAATGCTGTTCCAAATTGCACCACTTGAATTGCGGATGCTTTACACAAAGCAAGGTCACAGCAGGTGACTTTCAATTTCAGCAGAGGAAGGGAATGGAACAAATTCATTTGCACAAATTTGAATAATCCTCCCTCTTTTCGGGCTGACACTGCACCTTGCACAGTCATTTAAAACTTGAGCTATTAGACTTGTAGAAAGATTGTAATGAAACAGACAGGACATATGAATCCAGGTGTTAGAATAAAGACTTGCACACACCAGGGAATTTGTGTTGCCTCTAGTGAGCTCTTAAACTTATCATAAATGTATCAAGATTGCCTTGGGCCATGAAACAGCTGTAGACAATTAATCTTCCACAATTCTTCACCAAAGAATTGGTTTCTAAAGCAACATCTGCTGCGAGAGGTGATTATTCAAAGGCAATAGGAGCGGCAGTACTTTATGCATAGTATGATCATTGCCAATGAAGCAAAATTTATAGTTTCTCTGGTTCAGTGGAATAACATTCAGCTGCATTAAAACATCATCCATCAGAATTGTCCTAGAGCTGAGCCAATATCATTTGACGAAATTAAAAGAAAGCATTCATTTTAACAAGAACTTGTGATGCTTACAGCAAGATAGTTTTCTGTTATCCAGGAGTGACTGCATCTAAATAAAAAGGTTAAAGATTGCAATGAAGCTGGCAATTAAATACAGCAATTCACAGTCATGACATCCCACTTACAGCATGTTGTTTTATTTTGATGTATTCATTGCTTAAAAAAAATTATCAGATCCTTTGCCTGGTGAAACTAAGTGCACCAACTTTTCTCAGTTAAGTGTCATTTTTGCACAATCCCAATGATTATTATTTATTAACTGGGTTTTAAAATGAAAAAGGTATTGAACATTTTAAGAGGTGAGCTGATGGAAGGAAGTATGATACAGACATAGGAAATAAGAGGAATACACTGATGGGATTGTACTGCTGGGAATCAGTATCGACCCAATGGACTGAATTGACTCCTTCTGAGTTGCATTAAGTAAAATAAAATTGTTTAAAACTAATACCTAGTTGCAGATCCAGAATAGATTACACAAAATCTTCTTATTCTTAGTGAGAACAAACTGAATTGAATCAAAAGAATTTAGCAAGGATGGAAGTGTGATAATAAATGGAATATTGGATTTGGAGATATTGAAATGAGGCCACTTAGGCTTCTCATCTATCATCTCATCTGGGTATCAAAGATCCAGTTATACAATTCAAAAAAGATTCCTGGTCTTTTTCACCCATTGCTGTTTATGAGTTCTGGACATGCTCAAATTAGCAGTTATGCTTTCATATTTGTTTTGTTAACAAGGCATATGGTGCGTTGGTCTTCCTCAACCATGGGATTGAGTTCAAGAGCCGTGAGGCAATGTTACAGCTACACAAGACCTTAGTTAGACCCCGCTTGGAGTACTGTGTTCAACTCTGGTCACCTCACTACAGGAAGAATTGGATACTATAGAGAGAATGCTTACGAGGATGTCGCCTGGATTGGAGAGCATGCCTTATGAGAATAAATTGAGTAAACTTGGTCTATTTTCCTTGGAGCGAAGGAGGATGAGAGATGACCTGATAGAGATATATAAGATGATGAGAGGCATTGATCATGGCAGGTTACATGGTCGGCACAACATTGTGGGCCAAAGGACCTGTAATGTGCTGTAGACTTCTATGTTTCTGTGTTTAACAATGTTAGCCACAGGTTAGAAAATAATTGATCAGTTACAATGTTCTCCAGAATTTGGAGATGCTCTATATATATAATTTTCTTTCATCGTTAATTGGTATACCTGCTTTGCTGAGCAAAAAGTTTAATACTTAGAAGGATTTTCTTTCATCTATCATAATTGGATTTTCAGAAGGCCTTTGACAAGGTACCACACATAAGGCTGCTTAACAAGCTATGAGCCCATGGAATTACAGGAAAGATTCTAACATGGATAAAGCAGTGGCTGATTGGCAGGAGATAAAGAGTGGGAATAAAGGGAGCCTTTTCTGGCTGGCTGGCAGTGACTAGTGGTATTCCACAGGGGTCTGTGTTGGGACCGATTCTTTTTACGTGATACAGTATGTCAGCAATTTGGGTGATGGAATTGATGGCTTTGTTGCAAAGTTTGCCGACAATGTAAGGATAGGTGGAGGGGCAGGTAGTTTTGAAGAAGTATAGAGGCTACAGAAGAACAGACAGATTAGGAGAATGGACAAAGAAGTGACAGATGGAATACAGTGTTGGGAAGTGTATGGTCATGCACTTTGGTAGAAGAAATGAAAGGGCTGACTATTTTCTAGATGGAGAGAAAATACAAAAAACTGAGGTGCAAAGGGAATTGGGAATCCTTGAGCAGGATTCCCCAAAGGTTAATTTGCAGGTTGAGTCTGTGGTGAGGAAGGCAAATGTGATATTAGCGTTCATTTCTAGAGGACTAGATATAGTGCCGAGGTTTTATAAAGCACTGGTCAGGCCTCACCTGGAGTATGGTGAGCAGTTTTGGATATGCTTAAACTGGAGAGGGCTCAAAGGATCAATGAAAATGATTCCAGGATTGAATAGATGTATTAGATGATGAGAGGCATTGACCATGAGGATAACCAGAGGCTTTTTCCCAGGGCTGAAATGGCTAACACACAGGGCATAGTTTTAAGGTGCTTGGAAGTAGGTACAAGGGGGATGTAAGAGGTAAATTTTTTACACAGAGAGTGGTGGGTGTGCGGAATGCACTGAGAGTGACAGTAGTAGAGGCGGATACAATAGAGTCTTTTAGGGGACTCTTAGATAGGTACATGGAGCTTAGAAAAATGGAGGACTATGTGATAGGGTAATTCTAGGCAATTTCTAGAGTAGGTTACATAGTCGGCACAATATTGTGGGCTGAAGGGCCTGTAATGTGCTGTAGATTTTTATGATTCTATGAATGACTTGTTATATGAAGAGTGTTTGATGGCTCTGGGCCTATTTTCACTAGAATTCAGAAGAGCGAGGGATGATCTCATTGAAACCTTATGAATGATGAAAGGCCTTGATAGAGTGGATGTGGAGAGGATGTGTCCTGTGGTGGGAGGGTCTCAGATCAGAGGACACAGCCTCAGGATAGAGGGGCATCCTTTTAGAACAGAGATGAGGAGGAATTTCTTTAGCCAGAGAGTGGTGAATCTGGAGGAATTCTTTGCCACAGGCAGCTGTGGAGGCCAAGTCTTTATGTATACGTAAGGCAGAGGTTGATAGATCCTTGACTGATCAGGGCATGAAGAGATATGAGGAGAAGGCAGGAGATTGCGGCTGAAAGGAAAATTGGATCAGCCATGATGAAATGGTGGAACAGACTTGATGGGCCAAATAGCCTAATTCTGCTCCTATATCTTATGGTCTTGACTCCACCACTTTATTGGACATTGGCTATTTCTAGACCTTTTATACTGTCTAGATTATTTGACATCTTGCCTATGCTACAGGCTTCTATTAAGAAAACACTTACTCTGAGTAAACCTTATTTATTCACATTTTTAAACAAGTAGCCTGTTGGAAAAAAAGGATTTGACAACTTGCCTCGTGCGACATAAAGTCTTGTGGTACCTAGTGACTCATAGAGAGTTCACGATAAGAGGAAGAAAAACACTAAAAGTTGAAGTTTAAAGCAACTCCAGCTTATTGTATAGTATGGGTTTCTCAAGATTTCCAGCACCTGCAGTCTCCTGTGTCTCCAGTCACAGTAAGAAGGAGCCCTTTTTAACCTATATCATGCAAACTCTTACTCGTTAAAGGATGTGGTTAATTTTGAGCTCACAGCACCATATGAAGAGGCTTTCTTATTTAGAAAAGATCTTGGGAGTGCATGTAAGCCAATGGCTACAATGTTCCAATCATGTCTCTTCTTATGGGAGATTGTCAAAAGGCAAATGTACTTTCAGTGAGAAGATGTTGATATTTGTTAGCTATTCATTATGCTGATTGATCATTCCAAATTTTGTCTTTACTGCCTTGCAAGTTCAATTTTAAGTCTCTGGAATAGTTTGACATACTTGGTAATGAAGTTGACAGGAATTTTTATGTTTAATTTCTGGATTTAATTGGTAAGAGGTCTATTGGTCGATTGCTTGAGCACCTAACATTTAGCCAAGAGACTGGTCCAACATGTCACAAAGAATATGGTATGGAAAGGTGATTCTTCTATCAATTGTACTAAAAATCAGTCACAGTATAGTATGGACTAATGCCAGAGGGCTATAAACCTCCAGGTCATCCCATTTAGAGGTCTACAGAGAAAGAAGAATTTAAGGAAATGAAATTGAATTTTCCATCAACTTATTTTCAATTTTAAACCTCAATTTTCCATAATACTCATTGTAGCCTGCTGATGTTTTTTCTTAAGGATAGAGCAATACTGAAGATTAGTACAGCCTTCTATATGAGTATGTGTTGGTCATCTTGAACAGACACAAGCAGAAGCTCATTAATAATACTCACAACACACACACAGCAACTCAAATCATTGTTTCTAATATTGGAAGGTCAGAGAACTGATTTCAAAGGATTTGTAACAAACTTTTGAAAAATTCAGGAGCTGCATCATACTATTCACTGCAATTCACTTCATAAAAAATTGATAACTAGAATAATGGTTGAGATGCAGAGCACAGTGGTAGCATCTTTTGGTGGTGCAAGGTGTTCTGTGAAGCGACATTAGTGGAAGTTCATGCTCAGGGCGGAGAATTTTACTGTCCACTTTGTGAAACAGGGTTGTAAATATACTTTGTAAGAATTCTGTCCAGCACTTCAGCATAATAGTAAAAACGTCCTGAAAGGTTTCACTAGATATATCCCAGGAAAGCAGAGAGTGAATCAGAGCTGTTGGGACACTTTCACAAAACCAGCAACGATTATGGGAAGGACAGAAATCCAGAAGAAAGCCACCTTTCTCCCCTATTATGCAGAGTTTTGTACTTATCCTGTTCTGCCAGGTTTAACACCGTAATTTCAATGATTTTATCTTAATTAAAATTACAATTATGCAAATTAAAATCCCATTTGAGCTGTGTAAACTCAAATCACTTAACAAGAGCAACTTCAAAAGCAATTAATAATCAAGCAATTAAAATTAAAGAAACATTTAAAACATACTTTTAGAAATATACAATAGCTAAAAGGTTTAAGGTTTTACTTGAATTCAATTAGCTTAAAGATAGGAGGCTAATAGTTATTTTAGCTCCTGACAGATATCAATCTCCATTCAAATGAATGGAGAACTGTTTCCTGCATCAGATCTAAATTGGCACAGGTTATGCAAATAGACTCCCGAGCAGAAATTGTCGCAACTTTACACCAGGATATGAGCTGCTTATCTACAAAGTATACCTGGGAGAAGACTAGTAGAGAACAGCCAGTGTTTTGGGGGATTAGTCAATGAGTGTTGAATGAGGTGTCTCTTATTATCAGTTATCTGGGACACGAATGGTTCCTAAGAATTTTGCACAGTACGGTATTTATCAACGTGGAGCAGAGAGCAAGTTTGTAAATCTGGCAGGAGCAAAGGATGTTGGGAATGGCGAGGGTTGGAGCCCCACATGAGGGGTGTAGGACAGCGGGCAGACTAGGAATGCCAGGGACAGGTGCGGACACACCCAGCTCTGAGACACAGGTCAAGGTCATTTGATTCCAAACAATTGGTTTATTGATCATTACAGAATGTCCGTCTGGTGCCTCCTGCTATCCCCCCTCCCTTCCACTTTTCCCAAACACGATTCCCGTCTCCCTGGCCCCTTCCCACTCTCAGTCCACAATGGAGAACCATATCAGAATCAGGTTTATTATCACTCACATATATCATGAAATCTGTTTTTTTTTGCAGCATAATACTTATATATGCCTAATACTTTTGCCCTGTACTGTATTCCTACTAAGCTCCTTGGCTTTCCCACAGTGGCTTTCTTATTGTTTTTGTAGATGAAATAATTGTTTGCCTTGTTTTCGGTGAGAGAATAGTCGGGGCTAATAGCTAGTAAAAAGGGATGTGGATTGTGTTGATGTGGTAACAGGGAACCGCAGACAAAAACAGAGACGTGGAATGAAACAACAACAGGAACTTCACTAATTGTGTTACAGCATGCACACATTGTTACAATAGGAAATTGGATTTGCTGTTAGACCAGTGGATAGTCATTTTATTTTATGATCAAGACCCAGTCTGCTATTTAATTAAATCCTTCTGATGCTACCATTCTGTTATAAAAACGTAGCTTTAAAGGCAATCTCATCAACTGAGAATGCACAAGTCTGTATCAAATTCATGCTCAGGTAGATCAGCATTGACTGGTCTCCAGGTGTTTACCAACTTTATTCTGAATAAATCACCTGTTATTTCGAGCACCAACTTCCTATGGTCTTTCAGTTTGCCCCCAACAGCCATATCACATGTATAGAGTTATTTCTAACAAACAGCTTAACTCTTTTATATTCCTGTGATGGTAGCTGTGGTTCTCGAAGAGTGTATTTCTGGGACTGAACATGATGGGATAAAAAGGCCTATTCTTTAGGCCTCTGATTATGAAGCAGATTGCATCTGTTGCTCCCAATGTAGTTATAGTGATAATAGCAAATTGAGGGGTCCCGCTAAAAAGCGTGCAGCTGGGGGCAAGGGATTCTCAGTTGGAGAACAATATATCAGAGGGGAAGGGGGAGAATAACAGGGCCTGCTTTATCACAAAATGGTCAAGTGAAATAATATATGACGGAATAGTGTTTTACCAAATATCTACTGAAGAAAACAAGATTTAGTGTTAGTATTTTTTACCCTTGGTTCACATTGAAGAAAGCTTTGTGCATACATCATATGTGCCTCAACTCACAAGAGAACATCTGTAGGAGGAATTTGCCTCCAGTTGTGGACACAGCTCAGTTCATCACCAAAACCAGGCTCCCCTCCATGGACCTTGGGAAGTAATGTAATCAAATACCCCTCCCACTCTGGATATTCTCTCCTTGCCCCCACTTTCACTGGGCATAAGTTATACAAGTCTGAAAGCACACACCACCAGAGCTTCTCTATCACTGTAATAACACTCTTGAAAAGAATTCTTGTACAATAAGATGAACTCTTGACCTGGCCTCACAATTTACTTCGTTTTGGCCTTTGCACCTTATTGTCTACCTGCATTGCACTTTATCTTTAACTGTAACTGTAATGGGAATTCAGCTATTGCTTTTTCCTTGCACTTTCTCAATATACGTTGAAATAATCTATATCAGGGGTGGCCAACCTTTTACATTCCATGCGTCAATTTTTTCACGCATGAGTTCAGATGCGATTTTTTCATGCACGAGTTCTATATTAACATATTTTTACAAGAATTGAATGGGGGTACAAGAGTTGTATGGCGCATCTGAACTCGTGTGTGAAAAAGTTGACGCATGGAATGTAAAAGGTTGGCCACACCTGTTTATATGAATGTCTTGCAAAGCAAAGTATCTCGCTGTATCGCAGTACATGTGATAATAATAAACCAATTGACAATTAACAAATGAGCTGGGCAGATTTGGCTGACACACAGCAGACACTGACGGAGAGGGTCCAGGGGGATTTATGAGAATGATCCTGAGAAAGAAAACGTTAACGCATGAGGAGCATTTGAAGGCTCTGT
This sequence comes from Mobula birostris, assembly GCF_030028105.1. NCBI lineage: Eukaryota > Metazoa > Chordata > Chondrichthyes > Myliobatiformes > Myliobatidae > Mobula > Mobula birostris. Next base: position 159,578,321 of record NC_092373.1, read on the forward strand.
GCCTGAACTTGCTGGAGTTTAGAACAATGAGGTGGGTTCTCATTGAAAACTACTGAATATTGAAAGACCTAGATAGAGTGGACATGGAGAAGATATTTCCAGTAGTGGGATTCTAGGTCCAGAAGTCACAACTTGAGAATAGAAGGATGTCCCTTTAGAACAGAGACAAGGAGGAATTTCTAGGGCCAGAGGATGGTGAGTCAAAGGAAATCACTGCCACAAATGGGTCATTGGGTATATTTAAACCTGATGTTGATAGGTTCTTAATTAGTAAGGGCATCAAATGTTTCAAGGACAGTGGGTTTATGGAGAAAATAAATCAGCCGTAATCAAATGGAAGAGCAGACCCAATGGGCTGAATGCCTTAATTCTGCTCCTTTGTCTTATGCTCAGAGTCTTGTTCCAACTCCTTTGCAATAGGGACTATCATGTTGTTTGCCTCCCTGCTTGCTCGGGCAGGGTTAGAAACCAGAAAAGAGCTAAGGCTTTTGTTTTTCTTAATTGCCTGCTGGAATACTGAAATTAATAAATTATTGAGAAAATTTCCTTTTATTTTAAAAGAGGTTAAGCAAGCATTTACTTAACCATTGACTCAGCCTGTGGGAGATGCATCTCCCACCTCTCCAGTATAGTTACTTTGTCTCTATTTATGGACTAAACTCAAATCAATACTATGAAATGTTACTTGAAAAGTGGCCTGTGTGGCACTACTGAAGTACATCTCCACCATTAAGGAGCACTTTTGAAGCAGCTAGACCACAGTCATTGGAAGATGGGACTAATAGCTACCTGGAAGAAAAGAATAGCTTTTTTGAACTTGTCCCTGGGGACCTACAGTGGCTAGATGAATGCCTAGGGTGAATAAGTGACCGCTTTTGAAGATTTAACACTGCAGAGCAATGGATTTTACACTAAAGCCATTTGGAGTACTGTAATTCACCAATCATAGCTTCTGGCGAGTGATGATACAGTGAGTCATTTCAGTAACTAGAGCTATCTTGCAAAATCCATTTACCAGTATATGTCCATTTTATTTATAGCCAACAAAATATATTTCTCTTTCAGGGAAACATAAAAAAATAAGTAAAACATCAGATGTTGAAAAATATAAGATACGGAGCCAGTCAGGAATCTTTCCAGTGCCATTAACTTTCAAGTATCCATTAGGTGAAACTCACTATCAGAATGTTGCCACTTGATTTTAACATGCACACTGGACTATCACATATATGCACTGATGAAACAATGAAGCTGACTTTAAGCGATAAAACCTGTTCAATGTCATCAACTCCATCTCGCTCCTCTGGCTTTCTGCTGTTCATCGACTACCACTGCCTTAGGAAGCAACTGGAGAAAGAGCTTTAGCTTCCTCAGCCTATCATCAATCACACAAACGCATACAGACCCCAAAAAGAACATTTATTTTGTGGTTATTTAATTTGAAAACATTCACGTGCTCTCTATTTTCTGAGGACATATATTATTCTGAATAATTCCTATTATCCATTAAACACTCTGAAGATACCAGAAGAAATGTAGCTTATTGTGGATTAGATTTATTGTACATTGTTCACATTGTGCGCTATGAGCCAGGAGTGAAAAACATAGCCACACTGTTCATGCTTGTCTCCACCAAGTGGTCAGAACTAGTCCAAAGAGCAGCCATTATTTACATTAGGAGTATGACCTACTTGCTTTTATCCGGACGTCCTTTTTATCAACTCACACACAAATATCTATTTTAAACAGCAAATGCACAGGAAAAAAAACTTTTTGCAGGTTAATCGTTTAGTATAACATATAATCTCATTGGCTTTTAAGTTAATATCACAGATACATAGAAATCAAAAAGTCTGCCATAATGTCCTTAACAAGATTAAGCAGCCTGAACTAATGGTAGGACCGTTGAACTCCACAAATGTAATGTGGAACAATTAGAATCAGCTACCAATGGTATTCTATGTACATGTGACCCATGGATAGTAGGGTATTCCTCTTTACGCTAAGTTATTCTCAAAACTCAACAGTGCAGTTTCTGGGTCCTAAAACACAACTGATAAATGTCACAGGAGATCAGGTGATATCTTTTAAATTTCACCTCAGCTTGAAACTTCGTACATGTGCAATTTATGCCATTGTGTTTGATCCTGGCATTTCTGGTCCTACACATACTGTAGTTTGCTGTTAAACTCTTTCGCACCAATACAAGTTTGTATATGTACATAAAAAAGGAAGCAAGGGCAAATTTTAGACTTGACTAGAGACATGCACCCACCCCAGTCACACAAACTGTGATCCCTGCCACCGTGCATTAGGAACCAGAAGTGGAGATTGTATTTAAAACCAGACATCCATTGTTAAATGTGACATGCTCAATTTATCATTACTTATGAAGAGAGAACGGATGAATACACATTCAATTTAGTTTGGTCGCTTTCTTCACTTATCACCAGCCTTCGTCATCCATCATTCCTTTTTTTCTGAGGCAACTAATACACAGTTTCATAAGTTTAATCTAATTAATCATAATTGTAATGTAATTTTATTTTAATGAACCATGCATTAGGATTCATAGAATTTACTGCCATCCAGTGATATGTCTTCTGGATTTATTTTTTAAAGTAATAACTCTTTCCATTTTGTTGGGTGAAAATAGTCACAGAGTTTCTATTCAGACAGTCAGGTCAGTCCAGCCGTTTACACCAGCCACCAGAAATTTAGAAAATCGTAAAGATTTCAAACTAGATTTCACATAGGGACATTTCCACATTGGATATGCCATTTGTACACTTTAGTGCACGACCACTCCAATAAAATTAAAAATGATACAGCTAGTTTCTTGAAGATATAATTTACTAACGTTAATTAAGCAAGCTGAAATTACTCTTCAGTATCTGATTTTACATTAATCCTAAAAATGCTCTGAAGAACTATAGACAATTATTCAAACTAACTTTGAAACAAAAGGATACATCTTCATTTGCCCTAACATTGATAGATGTGCTAACAGCTCCTTAAATCCACGCAATGAAATCATATACTACAATCCAACTGCATTGCTAACTCACCATCCTCTCAATCTTTAAAAGTCGCCCTTTAAACTTTGACAAGTGTTTTTCTGAAACTTCCTTCCTTGCACTGAATCTGATTTTCAGTTGTATTAAAGATAGTGGAAAGTAGAAAGGCATTACAGCCTGGTATGGAGTCTCCAAGGCACAGGATTGTGAAAGGCCCTAGGGGGCTGTAGACTCAGCCACCCCCATCACCTTGCCTACCACTGAGGACATCTTCAAGATGCCGTGCCTCAGGAATGCAGCATTCATCACCAAGCACTGTCATCATCCATGATATGCCCCCCTTCTCATTAATACCATGAGGGCAAAGGTACAGGAGCATGAATGCCCACACTAAATGATTCAGCAACAACTAACTTCGGCCATCAGATTTCTGAATGGTCCATGAATTCACAGTAACTACCTCATTATTCTTTTTTTCAATATTGATTTATTTTTGTGATTTATGGCAATTTTTATGTCTGCGATGTACTGTTGCTGCAAAACACCAAGTCATGTGTCAGCAATAATATATCTGGTTCTGATTCCGAAGTACTCTATCTATGATCTTCTCTCCATCATAAAGCCTGAAATAGGGGTGTTTGCTGGTGGCCGCACAATGTTCAAATCCACCTGCAACTCCTGAGCAAGTGGAGCAATCCATGGTTGCAGATAGCCAGACATAGGTCACATACAGGCATGGGCTGAGATATGGCAATGTCATTCACACCACAGAGTTGCCGGACAATAATCACTGAGGCAGCACAGTGGTAGTGTAGTGGTTAGCACAACGTTTTACAGTGCCAGCGATCCAGGTTCAATTCCCACAGTTGCCTATAAAGAGTTTGTACATTCTCCCTGTGACCGCGTGGGTTTCCTCCAGGTGCTCTGGCTTCCTCCTACAGTCCAAAGACGTACCCATTGGTAGGTTAATTGGTCGCTGTAAGTTATCCAGTCATTAGGCTATGGTAAAATCAGGGGGAATGTTGTGCAGCGTGGTGCAAAGGGCCTATTCCGCGCCTGTACCTCAGTAAATAAATAAATAAATAAATAATCATCTCCGTCAATGGAGCGGCTGACCACTCAACTTTGGGGCTGAACTGGATCATGGGATCAAATCATTAATGTCAGGAAGTAAGTGATTGGCGGTGGCATTTGGCAGGAAATGGCAGGCAAGAGTGTTGGGTTAGAAAATGCTGGAGTATGAGAACAGTGATTGTTTGGGGTGAAGACAGAGGACAAGTAGCAGCAGAAATTGTGCCATTTTCTCATAAAGTGGATTAAAAGATGGCCAGTAGCAAGTCATGTTTATGGAATGTGGAGCTGGATAGAACCTTTTGGTCTTTCCAAATCCCCATTCCTCATTTTGACTCTTTTCTCTTTTGGTAGTAGACACCAGAGTCAGAATAAGAATGAAGTATATTATAATTGACATATATCATTATATTTGTTGTTTTATGACAGCATACAGTGCAAGATATAAAAAGTTGCTATAAGTTATAAAATATATAAATCGTGCAAAATATGATCAAGGTGGTATTCGTGAGTTCATGGACCGTTCAGAGGTCTGTTTTCCCATCCACATTAATCCCATTTGATCTCATTAGAATTACGTCTTTCAATGTCTTTCCTATTTGTGCTGGTCTAAATGCAATTTAAATGTTTAAACTATACCTGATTCCACCAGCTCCTCTTGCAGCATGTTCCAGAGATCAACTATTCTCTGTGTAAAATACTTGACTCTCAAACTTCCTTCAAAACCACTTCCTACTCACCTTAAACCTATGCCTGTCTGGAAATGTAGAGAAGGGTTGACCCAAAAGCAGAGCAGTGGAGACAATTTAACAGTAAACAATGTTTTGCTAATAAACTGCAAAGTAACAAGCCACACAAAGCCACAAAACAAGAGAGAACAGATATTTAACACAACAAGGCAACAAGGTAACAGAGACCAGGAGCAACTGGTTGAAGCTGGCTGGTTCGACAGCTGAACAAAGGACTGTGGATGAGTGTTGGATTTAAATAGGCTGCAGGTGATGAGTTAGAAATGAGTGGCAGGTGGCTCCTGTTGCCCGGGTGGAGACTGGCTCTGCAAGTCTGACAGTACCCACACCTTATATCTCACACCTGACACCCCAGGACGATCCTGATGGGGTTGGTGGAACTCCTCAATGAACATTGGGTTCAAAATGAAACCAGACAGCACCAAAGACCTCTCCTCTGGGCCGTACCCTTCCCAGTCAACCAGGTACTGTACACCCCATCCACAGCAATGTAAATCTAACAACAGGCAAACCATGTACTTTAGACCACCTTCCACAATTGTTGTTCCTGCAGGTGAAGGCTCGGATGGGGTGAGTGGATATTGGACAATGGGCTTGATGCAGGACATGTGGAAGGTCAGTGTGATTCTGGGAGACTTTGGCAGCTGGGGATGCTGTGACTGGATTGATGCAATGGGTAATCCTGAAGGGACCAATGGAATAGACTGGATGCCTGCAGGAGCTGGTGCACAGGAGCAGATCTCAGGTGGACAGACAGACAAGGTTCCCAGGCTGGAGTACTCTGGCTGGACACCACCAGGGGTTAACCTGGTGGCAGTGGGCGCGGTTGGCAGCTCCATGCCTTCTTTCAAGCATTCCAGCATCAGCAAACCAGAGCCTTGGCAGACAGGACCTCCACTGCTGGCTCTTCCACAGAAAACAGAGGTTAGTAGCCATGAAGCACTTCATAGGGTGACATACCTGTGGCAGACAAGATGTGTAAATTGTGGGACATTCCAGCCCAGAGCTGATACTTCTTCCATTTGGAAGAATTAGAGGCAGCGAAGCAACGCAGAAACTTCTCCACTTGCTGATTAACCATTGGTCTGTGGATGATCGCCAGAGGACAAACTCATTGAGGTGCAGCGGAGGGAGCAGAAGACTCAGCAGAATCAGGAGATGAATTGCGGGTCCTGGCCCAACACAATGTCCTGAGGGAAACCATCGAGGCAAACTACATGTGGAGAACCAGGTCCACCGTCTCGGCAACTTACAGAAATTTGGGGAGGGCAATGAAGTAGTCTGCCTTTGAGAACTGGTCAACCACTGTCATGATCACCGCAGTGGGATGAAATCCACCGCAATGTGGGACCATGGGCTTCGGGAGACTCTAGTCCAGATCCCAGAGTCCAGAGGACTACTGGTTGAATGAGCTAGTATGCGTACATTAAGGGCGAGCAGTGATGAACTGATGTACATCTGTGATCATGATGGGCCACCAGAACTGGCATCGGAGAAAATCCCGAGTCTGGTGTGCACCTGGATGGCTAGACAGGGGTGAGGAGTAGGCCCTCTAGAATGCCTCAGAGTGCACAGTGCACTCTGGTTGTCAGGTGTGTTGGCCAGAGCAGGATCGAGCTGTAAGGCCTAGAGGATCTAATTCTCAAGATTCCAGATGATTAGGGTGAGGAATTGTGAGGATCGACTGTGTGTCGAACTCTTTTACAGCTGGGTCGAACTGTTGTAGCAGGGCATCCACATTGGTGTTCTTGGAGCCGGGTCGGTAAGGGAAGGTGAGGTTGAATTGATCAAAGAAAAGCACCCAGTGAGTCTAAGGGGTTGAGCTGGCAGCTCCGTTGTATGGATATGAGGTTCTGATGGCCAGTGCAGATCAGAGAGGGTTCAGTGTTTCCCATCGGCCAAAGGTTCCATTTCTCCAAGGCTCATTTAGTGGCGAGCCTCCTACTCCATAATGGTGCTGTGCAGAGTTGAATTTGTGTGAGTAGAAAGCACAAGGATTTGTCTTCCCATCCAGTCCTCGCTGTGAGAGGGTGACCCCAGTGCCTATGTCACCTCTAGCACAGAAGGGGGTTCAGATGGTAGAGAATTGGAGCAGTGGTGAAGCATCTCTTGAGCTCCTTGAAAGCGCAATCTGCTGCAGCTGACCAAGTTATCAGTGAAGAATACTGATAACTTCATTTGGTGAGGGAGGTGGGAAGAGTGAGATAGACAAACACATACCCACATGGCTGCAATCCCTGATAAAATGGCGGTAGAAGTTGGAGAAACCCAAGAAGTGCTGTAATTATTTGAGGGAGCACGTTCAGTCCATTCAACAAAGGCACACACTTTCTCTGGGTCTATGGTTATGCTTTGGTCTGAAAGGATACAACCCAGGAAGGTAATGATTAGGGTGTGGATCTGGCATTTCCCTAACTTGCAGTCCAGCCGGTTTTCGAGGAGATGCTGAAGGACTGAAGGGATATGACAGATGGGTCTTGAGGGTCCTTGGAGAAGATGAGGATGTCGTCAAGATAGATGAACACATACCCACATGGCAAGTCTCGGAGGATCTCATTGATGAAGGCTTGGAAAACAACTGGACTATTGGGAAGTCTGAAAGACATCACCGTGTATTCTTGGTGGCCAGTAGGTGTTATGAGCACCGTCTTTCACTTACCTCTCTGATGGATGCAGATCAGGTTGAACATGCTCTGTAGATCTAGTCTAGTGAAGATCTGGGTCCCATGTTTCAACTGCACTATCCATCAGGGGAAGAGGGCAATGTTTCCTAAAGGTGACTTTGTTGAGCCCACAATAGTCGATGCAGTAGATCCCCATCTTTCTTTTTGACAAAGAAGAACCCTACTCCGGATGGGAACTGGGGTATCTGAATGAAGCCGGTGCCATAGTACTTTGGCGATACAGTCCTTCATGGCTTGGATCCCAGGAGAGGAGAGGGAGAACAGATAACCTTGAGGAGGGGTGATACCCGGGCAGAGGTTGATTGCACAGTCATGTGGTCTGTGACACGGCAGGGTTCTGGCCTCCCCTTCACTGAAAATGATGGCAGTTGTGATATTCCTGTGGGAGTTTGGTGAGGTCAAGAGTTTCCACCACCTCCACGGATTTACGAGGCAAAGTCAGCTGAGGTTGCAGGCTGGTGGGTCCCCAACTCAGCAGTGAACTGGATGATGATGTAAAGTGAGGATCATGAGTGGAGAGCCAGGGGAACCCAAGATGAAAGGACTGTCGTGTGAGGTGATAAGGCAGAATTGGATGGATTTGCAATGCCCTCGGATGCTCATGGGCATAGGCCGTGACCATCGCAGACACCGAGGACATTCATCAAGGGCCATGATGCAGAAGGGGTGAGAGGTAAGCTTGGTAGGGAGTTCAAGCTGCACACACAGATTCCGGTCCAGAAAGTTGCCTGCAGTGCTGCAATACACCAGAGCCTCCTGAGTGGGACAGAGAGAGTGAGACCAGCCACTGTGCTTGAACGAGAGGCTGGGAGGAGCTTACCAGATAGGAAGCCACTCATCTCTCCCCGGTGATGCCGTTTTCCCGGACGCAGAGGGCACTTGATGCATGGGGGATTGGCGGCTCCACAGTAAGAACACAGTTGTTCCTCCACCAATACTTAGGCTCTTAGTGGGGGATGGGGGAATTGAGGGAGCTCTTCCTGTCTGTATGGGTTGTGAAGGCATTGAAAATTAGGGTACTGCAACCTGAAATGGTTCTGGGAATGGAACTGCGGTTCTGGCTGATCACCTGGAGGGTCATTCCATAAGACACTTGTCAATTCGGAGGGCCAGGGTGATGTAGCTTTCAAGGTTAGTGAGCATCTCCCAGATAGACCGCTCATCCTTCAAGCACTCTCAGAAGCCATGAAGGTAATGGACCAGCAGTGCTCCTGCATTCCAGCTGCACTCCGTTGCAAAGGGTCCTGAATTCCTCAGAATCCGGCACAGTGTGTGAGCCTTGATGGTCCCCTTCCACTTCTTGGGTGGTCAAAAATCCTGCATGTCTTAGCAGTGAATTCCTCATATTTATTGCAAATGGTGGCTTTACTGACCCACGGTTAGCAGTGGTCCATGTCAGAGCTCACCCAGTCAAGAGAGAGATGACAAAGACGATCTTAGCTCCCTCCATGGAATACAGGGATGGTTGAAGCTCGAAGGGTAAGGCAGGAAGTTGTGGCATTGGGTTGAGGAATCTATCACAGCATAGGGGCACCAGAATCCAGGCCTCTATGGGAGGAGGTTGACTAGCACGTGGTTGAGGATCGTCAATCGTTTTGGGATTGTGTGCTTCTGTTGATGGAGGACTCCCTTTAGACAAGCATTTCCTGCTGGGTCAATTGTTGGCTCACCCATCCTGTCAGGGAATGTAGAAAAGGCTTGATCCAAGGCAGGGAAGCAAAGACGATTAAGCTGTGAACAATATTTCACTAATAAACTGCGTAAATAACATGCCACAAAACAAGAGAGAACAGATACTTAATGTGACAAGGCAACAAGATAACTGAAGGTGAGGAACAGCTCAGTGTGGCTGGTTCAATGGTTGAACAAAAGACTGTGGATGAGAGCTGGGTTTAAAAAGCCTGCAGGTGATGAGTTGGAAACAAATAGAAGGTGAGTCCTGTTAGCTGGGTGAAGAATGGGAAATGCTCACTGAGCTGGTCTGACAATGCTCCCTTGTTATGATATCCCTACCAAGGAAAATAAAATTTGATTACTTATCCTACTTTTGTCTATCATCATTTTATATATCACCTCTCAATTTTCTTCACATTAGAAAATAACAAGCCTAGTCTACCCAATCTTTCCCCATTACTATAGTCCTCCAGTCCAGGCTAATGAATCACCTCCACACTCTGGAGCACAACCACATTTTTTCATATAGTGTGGTAATCAGAACTGCAGTGTGGATTAAAATTGCTTCTCCTTCCATTTTTAAGAAACTATGGAACAAAGTGAATTATTAATAAGCCTAAAGCAATCTTTCAATTTTAGAGTTCTGCTGGTGCACACTGTCTCATGGTTCTACAGGCAATGCTTTGTCAGAAATGAACTATTACCTGGGTTTCCATTGCCTTCTATCCTACAGTAAACAGTTCTCCATGGTAAACCCAGTAACCAAGACAGCTGGCTAGAGATGGACAGCAATGACTTGCATTCCTTACTACATGCCTTTATTTATCATTAAGGAATAGTAATTATGGGGAAGAAATCTAACTATTACTTTCTCTTGTTTTTTTAATTAATTTATTCCCAATAGTCTACTTGGATTTAAGGAATAGATTACAGAATTTGTATAGAGTTAGAAATGTACTTGTACTGAAAAAACAGTAGAGTTAATCTCCAAAGGTTGTGTAATACATGGACCTTAATATTCTGCCAATGATTTACAACTTAATCCTCTATTTTTAATTGGTGTCTTTGAAGCATTTTATTGCAGTATTGATCACTCCTTATTCAGTGGCTTTTAGTGGCATAACACAGAGCAAAAATCAGAGAATAGAGGAGAGCGAGATCCATTCACTAAGCAGAGTATCACCACAACCAGCTGGTCTCAAAACCCTACAATACAACAAGCCACAAGATCTGGCTGCTAAACCTTAGATACTGGGAAGATCCCAAGATTAATAATTGCATAAACATTATATAGACTGAAAAAGGCACCGAGTCAAAAGAAGAGCTGGAGTGTTCTCCAAGTATTCTGGTCAATATTTATTTCTGGCATTAACTAAAATTTACATTATACGATCATGTATAATATTCTTGTTTATTGCAACTCAAAATTGACTGTTGAATAATTCCCTAGCATAGTAAAATGGACTCTTAACTTCACAATCTATCTCATTGTGACCTTATTGTCTGCTTACACCTTCTCTGTAACTGCAACACTTTATTCCACATTCTGTTGTTTTTTGTCATTTTCCTACCTTAATGCACTGATGTGGTGAAATGATCTATATGGATACCATGCAAAACAGAGTAGTTCACTGTACACAACAATAATAACGCAAGTCACCAATTTCCCTAATTGCCTTCTGTATTTCCTGAAGTACAATAATGCCCACAAATCAAAAGTAACTCATATCTCTGAAACACCTTTGGCTTCCTGAAGTTAAGGATTAAGGATTAAGTTTTCAAACTTTCTAGTTGTAGTTCCATTTATCCTTTACTTTCCGAAAGCATCTTTAATTAACTTTAGTTTAAATGCTGAAGGCAGTCTCTGCTTCAGTCTAGCAATGCCCCAAATAAAAAAGCCCTACTCTCAGTTTCCTTCCTAAGTAGATACAGTGTAATCAAACAATATCCCTCTGCATAGCCTTTAATCTTCCAATACTTTCATGTGGTATCTTGTCAAAATCTTTCTGTAAGTTTATGCACAGCACATTAAGCAGGTTTTCCCCCAACCTCCACTCCTTTTACCTCTCCCTCAAGTGCTAAGTTAGTATTTATTTCCTGTGTTGGCATTGAGAACACAATTAACCTTAGTAATAGACTGCTCTATATTAGAATCTTACTGTAATCTTGCCATGTAGAGATTTCCCTCCTAGGAGCTGGTTGTGCGGAGACCTAATAAGAATGGATTGTGATACTCCTCAGTTTCCAACACTCTGTGAACAGTCTCCACTGAGCACCACATGTGAATGATGGTGACTGGGATCAGGTAGTGGGCTTAGGCAGCCAATCGCTGAGTGATTTATTTCATTCAAAGCCACCACCTTCAGAAAAAAAAGGTGCAAACACCAAGAGCATGGGAAGACAGAGGCTGTCACAACCCCTTTCAGAAGCCATCAATTACAGACAATTAACACCAACTCTATCATCTGCTTTTCAATTTTATTATTGTGGTTCAAATTGTGTTTGCAGTGTGTGGGGGTGATTTTACTGAGCTGCTGCTTTAGAGAGGTTACTATATACGCCGGTGTGAGGCAGGAGAATTAATATCAGTAAAGGTATAAATTATTAAATCCCATTAGTGTGTTAGCTTCTGCATTGTCGGTTAATTCATCTGCCTCACACCATCGCCTTGGTAACTCCCGGGAGTCAGAACATGATAAAATCCCCTCAGTTACTAGTTAAGTCAAAAATTTGCCAAAACAGATGTGCAACAGAAACAAACAAAAGGGCAATGAGGGTGCTGCTCTTTTACCTCTGTTTTCTTAGCAGAACAGTCTTGATGTTGAAAGTAGCATTTTACTATTACTCATCAAATAACTCAATCTGAACCAACTGCAAAGAAAATGTAAATCATTTGCTTTAGTTGCCAAGCTCTTAACCCATCAGATTTAACTCTGTTGTTGAATAGTGAGTGCTTTATTAATTATTTCATTGCATTTTCAAACAATATATTCCTTCTAGTTAGCATATTAACTATGAAGGTGCAAGTTTTTTACACATCCACAGGGTCATAGATGCCTGGAATGGGCTGCCGGGGGAGAAGTGGAAGCAGATATAATAGCATCTTTTAGGTACAATAATAGATACAATAGTAGAGTTTAAGAGGCTAGTACATAAACACGTGAATATGCATAGAATGGGAGGATATGGGTCATGTACTCGTAGGAGAGATTTTGTTTAATTTGCCAAGTTGTTCAGCATAGACATAGCTGAAGGGCCTGTTCACATCCTGTTCTATGATCTTTGTTCTATGTTCTGTACTCAGTCATAGTGCTAGAGCTAATTCTCATTCAATAATCACAGAATGACACAGTGTCAGCAGAATAGAGTCCACTCAGCCCATCTAGACTGTTAGTTCCCTGCAACTACAATGTAACAAGTCCTCCTCCCATTTCTTTCTTCACTGTGATGCATTTTCTTTTTTTGCAAGTTCCTGTCTGATTCCCCTTTCAAAGGCATGCTTGAATCTGCATCCATCGCACTGTCAAGGAATGCAAACCAGGTGCTAGCTCCTCAGCAACACACACAAAATGCCGGAGGAACTCAGCAGGCCAGGCAGAGTCTATGGAAAAGAGTAAACAGTTGATGTTTCGGGCCGAGACCCTTCATCAGGACTGGAGAAGAAAGATAAGAAGTCAGACTAAGAAGGTGGGGAGAGGGGAGGAAGAAATACGAGGTGGAGGTGATAGGTGAAACTGGGAGGGGAGTGAAGTAAAGAGCTGGGAAGTCAATCGGTGAGAGAGATAAAGGGCTGGAGAAAGGGGAATCTGATAGGAGAGCACAGAAGGCCATGGAAGAAAGGGAAGGGGGAGGTGCACCAGAGGGAGGTGATAGGCAAGTAAGGAGATGAGGTGAGAGAAGGAAATGGGATTGGGGAACAGTGAATGGGGTGGGGGAGGGTATTATCGGAAGTTCAAGAAATCGATACAATGTCCTTGCCATTGGGTTGGAGGCTACCCAGACAGAATATAAGGTGTTGCTCTTCCATAAGGTTGTGTCCTCATCGTGACAGTAGAGGAGGCTATGGACTGACATGTCAGAATGGGAATGGGAAGTAGAGTAAAATGAGTGGCCACTGGGAGATCCTGCTTCTTTTGGCAGATGGAGAGTAGGCGCCCGGCGAAGCTGTTTCCCCATCTACGTCATGTCTCACCAATACACAGGAGGCTATGCCAGGAGCACCGGATACAGTAGATGACCCCAACAGACTCACAGGTGAAGGGTCGCCTCACCTGGCAGGACTGTTTGGGGCTCTGAATGGCAGTGAGGGAGGGGGTGTAGGGACAACTGTAGCACTTGTTCCGCTTGCAATAAGTGCCAGGAGGGAGATCAGTGTGGAGGGACAGATGGGCAAGGGAGTCATGTAGGGAGCAATCCCAGCAGAAAGTGGGGGAGAGGGAAAGATGTGCTTGGTGGTGGGATCCCACTGGAGATAACAGAAATTATAGAGAGTTATGTGCTGGACACAGAGGCTGATGGAGTGGCTGGTGAGGATAAGAGGAACCCTACCCTGAGGGGGTGTTGGGAGGATGGAGTAGGGGTAGACGTGTGTGAAATGAAAGAAATACTGGTGAGGGCAGCATTCATGGTGGAGGAAGGGAAGCTCCTTTCTTTGAAGAAGGAGGAACATCTCCATAATTCTGGAATGAAAAGCATCATCCTGAGAGCAGATGCAGTGGAGACAGAGGAATTGAGAGAAGGGGATGGATTTTTACAAGGAACGGTAGGACAGTCTCAACACCTTATATTCCATCTGGGTAGCCTCCAACCCGATGGCATGAACATCAATTTCTCAAACTTCTGGTAATGCCTCCCTCCTTCATCATCCCTGATTCCCATTTCCCTCTCTCAACATATCTCCTTGCCTGCGCACCACATCCCTCTGGCGGTCCTCCCCCTTCTCTTTCTTCCAGGGCCTTCTGTCCTCTCCTCTCAGATTCCCCCTTCTCCAGCCCTTTGTCTCTTTCACCAATCAACTTCCCATCTCTTTACTTCACCCGACTACCTGGTTTCACCTATCACCTACTACCTTGTATTTCTTCATCCCTTCATCTCCCCCCCGCAATCTCCTTACTCTGACTTCTCACCTTTTTTCTCCAGTCCTGATGAACGGTCTCAGGTTTCAGCCCTAAACGTTGACTGTACTCTTTTCCATAGATGCTGCCTGGCCAGCTGAGTTCCTCCAGTATTTTGTCTGTTTGGATTTCCAGCATGAACTTGTTTGTGCTAACTCCTCAGTGCGTGAAGAAATGTTTTTCATTGTTTCACTAATCACTATAAACCTGGGTTCTCTCGTTGTCAACCCTTCCACTAATGGAAACAATTTTCTTCCATCTACTGTCTAGACACCTTAAGTTCAAAGTTCAAAGTAACTTTATTATCAAATAACATATATGTCACCATATACAATCTTAAGGTTCATTCTCTTGCAGGTATTTACAGGAAAATAAAGAAATGCAGTAACATTTATGAAAAACTATAATAGACAAAAACCTTATTAGCAGAATACAGACCTCAAGTTATGGCGGGGTTATGTTCCTGAGGACTGATCATACCCAGAACCATTCATAAGTAGGAAATGAACCGGAACAGTGAGTGGGAGAGGATGGCGGAACAGGAGCAGGTGAGAGGCCAGCAGCTGGACTCAGTGAGTGAGCAAGTGGATCTGCTCAGTGCTCTCAGCTCTGCTCGCTCAATCTACCACCCCCCTCACCCCCCGATTATAGTGGCTTAAGGAGGAAGGGACAGGGAGGCAATGCACACTGAAATTCCTCAATCCCACCTGGCAGAAGATGCCTACAGCTCTACATAAGCTGGCACCCTCATCCATCCCACTGCTCACCCTGACACTCGATGGTTTGCGCAGAGTGTCCAGAAGTCAGGTGGTCATAACCTGGGAAGGATCGATAGTAACGCAAAGGACAATTACTGAGGATTCTGGAAACTGAAATAACAACGGCAAAGGGCGAGGTGATCACCCAGCGTCTGAAACAGGAGTTAATTTTTCAAGTTTGCCTTTTGACATCCAGTTGTTTTGAACAACACCATCGGGTCCCTTCTCAATCTTCTCTGCTCCAAGATCAGTCCTAGCTTCTGTAGGCTTTTTGTAAACCTCATTCCCTGGAGCTATATAGTTGCTCTACATAGGAAGGACATGATGACACTGAGGAAGTGCAGAGGACATTTATCAGGACAGATCGGATAGCCTGCATTGGTTTTCCTTAGAGCAGAGGATGCTGAGGGGGCTTCTGATGTTCGTATACAAAATTATAAGAAGGATAGATAGGGTGAATAGTGAGAAAATGTTCCTTTTAATAAAGGGATCCCAAAGCCAAGGGCATAAGGTGAGGTGCAAGAGGGTTAGAAGGGATCTAAGGAATACAGTCTTACCCAAGGGTAACTGCAAACTGAGATGGACATACAACCAAGATACGCATAGACACAGGTAGTTTAATAGCATTTTAAAAATATCTGGAAAAACACTTCAATCACCAAAGCAAAGAAAACACTGGATCAAGTGCTGGCAAATATAATTAGGATCGATGGGTCCTTGTCGGTTGGTATGGATGCGATGGGCCATAGGGCCTGTTTCTCTGCTGTTTGACCCTATGACTTAACTACACCCACTTCTATTTGACATCCCTACCAAAATGTGATCACTATAAATGCCATACTCTCAGCATAGCTAAACCAGTCTCGTATAAAAATAGTGTTCAGCATAAGTGCTGCACTTTTATGCTCTATGCCTCTTTTTATGAAGCCCAGGACCCTGTCTACTTTTTTAACTACCGTCTCAAACTTCCCGTCAGTGACAAAGTTTTACACATACAGGTCTTTCTCATTTTGTATCTCCTTTACAACTACACCCGACTTACTCCTTTGTCTCTTGTTCTTTACACCTAAATGTTTCATCACACTTTTCTGTATTAAATTCAATTTCTACATGCCTGGGCATACCATCACCTTGTTTATCTTCTCTTTAAGCCCGTCTCTACTCCATTCTATTAACTATATTTCTAAATATTGCGCTGTCTACAGATTTTGAAAACATGCTCCTGTAAACCCAAATCCAAGTCATTAATATATATCAGGAAAGGCAGTGGTCCCAGCACTGTACCCTGGAGATCAGCAGAATGATTTGGAATATATTGGAACAGCCACCAAAACAGGCTGGGTTTTAATTCTAATTGACATTTATAATATTCACAGACTTTCAGAAAACAAACCATCCTGAAAGAGCAAAGGGAGCTAGGGCTGGAAAATTCACCAGTCCGTGTAATGATGTTAAGTTAGTTTGCTCACAATGTCCCTTCTGATGACATCGCCAGGGCTTGCCTTAAAAACATACATATATTCTGAGTTAGTAAATAGAGGTGGATTAGTGACAAGATTTCCAACTTTGTTCTTCAAAAGGCATTTATTGTGTGTTACTTTACTGAAAGTCCTGTCTTCGGTCTACCAGGAATGGGGTCAGCAGCTTTCAATAACTTCCATGGTTATTGATCCACAGCCCACAATAACAGAATTTTGGTATAGAAGACTATTTGTGTCGCGATTCTAATGTCGGGGTCCGCTGGAGTTTCATTAATTGATTTATTATTGTCACATGTACTGAGATACATTGAAAAGCATTTGTTTTGTGTGCCATCGAGACGCATCATTCCATATCTAAATAGCAAAAAGGAAGACAGAATGCAGAATATAGCGTTATGGAGAAAATGCAGTGCAGGCAGGCAAAATGAAAAGGCCGCCATGCGGTAGATTAGGAGTTGAAGAGTTCAACACTAAGGTAAGGTCAGGGTAGGTTCTTTTTTTTTTGTCTCTTCTCCCCTGGAAGCTTTTGTATCATGGCAGATGAACTTTGACCTGCATCATCCGCCTACTGGGGATGTGAGAAGTCAGGGAGGCTGCTACAGTCCCTGATGACTACGTGTTCAGGAAGTGTGTCCAGCTGCAGCTCCTGACAGATTGGGTGATGACACTGGAGCTATGCATTAATGCACTTTGAAGCATGCATGAGACTGAAAATATTGCGGATAGCACATTTAGTGAGTTGGTCACAATGCGGTTTAAAGGCCCAGGGAAAGATTGGGAGTGGGAGACAAACAGGCAGATCAGAGTGGGAAGGCAGTGCAGGCCACCCCTCTTTCCAAAACAGATATATTGCTCTCCATACTGTTGGGGGAGGTGGTTCATCAGGGGAAGGCAGTAGTAGCCAAGATTATGGTATCATGAGTGGCTCTCCTGCCCAGGAGGGAAGGAAAAAGAATGGCAGAGCTATCGTGGTAGGGAAATCCATGGGTGTGAGGAATAGACAGCAGCTTCTGGGGCCAGAAACAGGACTCCCAGTTAGTGTGTTGCCTCCTGGGAAAAGGGTCAAGGATGTCTGAAAGCAGCTGCAAGGCATTTTGGAAAAGAGGGGTGAACGGCCAGTTGATGTGGTACACGTAGGTACCATTGATAGAGGAAAAAAGCAGGAGGAGGTCCTACAAGTTGAATTTAAGGAGCTAGAAGATAAATGAAAAAAAGGACCTTAAAGGTAAAAATCTCAGGTTTGCTGCGTGTGCCATGTGCTAGTCAGAGTAGGAATAGCAGCATAGTTATGATAAATATGTCAATTGAGCAGTGGTGCAGGACAGAGGGTTTCACATTCCTGGGGCATTGGAACCAGTTTGGGGGAGGTGGGACTATTATAAACTGGACAACCAGCACTTGTGCTGGACTGGGATCAATGTTTTCTCATGCTGTTGAGAAGGGTTTGAACTAATATGGCAGGGAACAGAAATACAAAGGGAAATAATGCTGGGCTGCATTCACAACTCTGCATTTTCTTGCAATTTCACCAACTCTAGGCTTCAAAGTTCAAAGTAAATTCTAAGCAATATACTATGGAATTATCACAAGGTCTATTTTTTAGTTATTTTAATAAGCTTGATCATGAGATTTTTTTCTCTTTAAAAGTGACCAACGTTACCTTTCCAGAAGTACTTCTAATTCATTTAAGTTTGTTTCTGAGGCTTTGTGCATAATAGATGAAAAAGAATTGTATACAATATTGAATGGATGACACTTTGTTGCTGCACATTTGTTCAAATTGAAAACGGGTTTTATTAAAGCTGCCTTGATACATGAGGTGCTGTATTGAACCTTTGTAAATTATTTTAGCAGTATATTACTATTCTTTAATCATCATTGATCACGCTCACAGAATTATTGACCATCGTCGTCGTGGCTATCGCTCGAGGTCGAGGATGATGGTCTTCATTCCATTGGTCTATTTATGGGCGCTCAAGTGGCTTATGAGTCCAATGTTGGCTTTGAAAGTTCTTCCACATTCTGGTCAGGTAGCTCCAGATAGCAGATTGGGCTTTGGTTGTTGCTACCTCTCTTTCCATTTTCTTCTCTTTTCTTCTAATTTTGCACATCTGTTGGCTTTGAAAGTTGCTGTTCCTTCTCAGATGATGGCTTGCCGGAGTTTCCTGTCCTTGCCATTGGTTTCCTAATTGTTGATGTCGCTGTTACATTTCTTCACGTTGGCTTTTAAGATGTTCTTGAATCTCTTCTGTTGTCCGTCTCTTTTACGTTTGCCTTCTTTAAGCTGGGAGTAGAAGATTTGTTTCAGCAGACATTCGTCTTTCATCTGAACAACATAACCACTCCATCTTAGTTGGTTCCTGATGACGTAGGCTTCAATGTTTTTGCTTCATTTAGCACACTGACATTGGTTCTTCTATCTTCCCAGCTGATATATAAAATGTTTCGAAGACAGTGTTTATGGAACTTTTCAAGTGCCTTCAGATGTTGTCGGTATGTTGTCCAGGTTTCTGATGCATACAGGAGCATTGGGATCACCGCTGCTCTGTACACTAACATTTTGGTGTCTGTTCGGATGTCATGATCATGAAAGACGTACAGACTGTATGGTTCAAAGAAAAGGCCCTTCACCAGCCAGGAATAGCCAGTAAATACCATCCTTGAAAGAACTACTAACCTCATGGTGTACCTGGAAGTGATTTCAAATTTAATCAGTATTTCGCTTTATCAAATTGTCAGTGTTTAATATAAATCGCACGTACAATAAAACACTCATAAAATGCCAATGGAATGCATTGAATTGAATTAGAATGCAATTTTCCCAAGAATGTATATATTTAATGAATTAGACTGGCAAAATAATGACCCAGATTGAACTTACATTCATTGAGTAGATAACTGGTGGCTCTCTGGCATCTGCTTTTCAACTTATCTCAGAGTTCTGTAGATTGCAGTCAAATCTGGATGTCCAAGGAAACTGGAGATCATTTAGAAAGCAGTACACCTTCCATTTGCCCCATCTCCTCTGCACAACTCACTAAGAGTGGGACAGTGATCTCCTGAGGAACAAAGCCAGAAGTGCTTCACATCTGACCCCTGGCTTTACTCCATCAATGGTTGACAAAACAAGCATCACCTCTTCCTTTTGAAAGAAGTCACCAACCTGAGGGAAAATACGGCAATTGAATTGAATTGAATTGACTTTATACTTACATCCTCCACTTACATCAGGAGTAAAAATATTTATGTTACGTCTCTGTCTGAATCTGCAATGTGCAATTTATAGTAATTTGTAATAAATAGTATGTACAGCAGGACAGTCAATATAGCTTAGAAATACAATTATATCAGCGTGAATTAATCAGTCTGATGGCCTGGTGGAAGAAGCTGGCCCGGAGCCTGTTGGTCCTGGCTTTTATGCTGCGGTACAGTTTCCCAGATGGTAGTAGCTGGAACATATGTGGTTGGGGTGACTCGGGTCCCCAATGATCCTTCGGGCCCTTTTTATGCACCTTTCTCTGAAAATGTCCTGAATAGTGGGAAGTTCACACCTACAGATGTGCTGGGCTGTCCACATCACTCTCTGCAGAGTCCTGCAATTGAGGGAAGTACAGTTCCCATACCAGTGATGCAGCCAGTCAGGATGCTCTCAATTGTGCACCTGTAGAAAGTCCTTAGCAGTTGGGAATCCATACCAAACTTATTCAACCGTCTGAGGTGAAAGAGCTGCAGTTGTACTTCTTTCACCACACAGCCAGTATGTACAAACCACATGATATCCTAGGTGATGCTCGCGGTGAGGAACTTGAAGTTGTTCACTCTATCAACCCCAGATCCATTGATGTCAATAGGGGTTAACCTGTCTCCATTCCTCGTGTAGTCCACAACCAACTCCTTTATTTTGGTGACATTGAGGGAGAGGTTGTTTTCTTGACACCACTGTGTCAGGGTGATGACTTCTTCTCTGTAGGCTGCCTCATTATTATGTGAGATAAGGCCAATCAATGTAGTGTCATCAGCAAATTTAATTAGCAGATTGAGCTGTGGGTGGTAATGCAGTCATGGGTATATAGAGAGTAAAGGAGGGGGCTTAGTACACATCCCTGAGGAGCACCTGTATTGAGAGTCAGAGGGGCAGAGGTGAGGGAGCCCGCTCTTACCACCTGCCGGTGATCTGACAGGAAGTCCAGGATCCAGCTGCAGAAGGCAGGGTCAAGGCCGAGGTCTCTGAGCTTCCTGTCAAGCTTGGATGGAATTATGATGTTGAATGCTGAACAGTAGTCCAAGAACAGCATTCTCACATAAGTATCCTTCTTCTCCAGATGTGTAAGGGTGGTGTGTAGAGATGTGGCTATTGCATCATCTGTCAATCGGATGTGTTGGTAGCTGAATTGTAGGGGGTCCAGTGTGGCTGGTAGCAAGATGCAGATGTAGTCCTTGACCAGCCTCTCAAAGCAATTGCTTATTATTGAGTGAGTGTGACAGGACACCAGACATTCAGACATGTTACCTTGGTCTTTTTAGGTACAGGGACAATGGTGGGTGTTTTGAAGCAGGAGGGCACTCTACACTGGGAGAGGGAGAGATTAAAAATGTCCGTAAATACATCTGCCATTTGTGCCATGCACATCTTGAGTACCCGTCCTGGGATGCCGTTCGGTCCGGCAGCCGTGCGACTGTCCACTCGCTGGAAACACTTGCGTACTTCAGCCTCAGATGACCAAGGTGCAG
This sequence comes from Mobula birostris, assembly GCF_030028105.1. NCBI lineage: Eukaryota > Metazoa > Chordata > Chondrichthyes > Myliobatiformes > Myliobatidae > Mobula > Mobula birostris. The sequence goes on from NC_092373.1 coordinate 159,599,600, forward strand.
GTGTTTCACTTATTTTATTTTATTTTAACAACTTTTTTTAATTCTTAGAATTTTATTTTTTAAAAGTTGGCTAATATCTTATGATACTTTAAAAAGAACTTTTGAAAATATGTTGGTAATGCTTAAAATACCAGAGGTCATTTATAAGCAGTTAAAATGCATTTGAGAACGGAGCTGTCATAGACTGTCAGGGTGATCATGGGGCACCCTAGGGACAGGGCCTCAGGATCTGATGCCTAAGACTTGCTGCAATATGGAGCTGGTTGTGTCCCACAGGAAGCCTCTCAGCTTCAGAGGGTCCTCCATTCCTGGACTGGGTTAGTGGAGGTGGGCATATACCATTAACAGAGAAATCCTGATGAGAGGCCAGATCCAAGACAACCATTTCTATGATATACAGTATTTCCATATTTCATTTTGACATAGAATGAAGTCCTTTCATCTATCAAGGTTAGATAGATAGGTAGATACTTTATGAATCCTAAAGAAAATTACAGTATCTCAGTAGCATTACAGGTGCACAGATATACGGGGCACCTTGAAGTGACTTGTGTGGCAGCAGAACTCTCAATGGATACAATTAAATATTCTCATTTCAGCCTGATACAGCTAAAAAGCTCAACTGCTTCCAACTTCAGTACAGTCAACAAAGATGCCTTAATGCATTTAAATAAACTATTGCTGCTTAGAACTGACGGAAACAATGCCAATTGTGGAGTTTCCTCGTAGGATTCCAGGCTATTCAACATACGTCTACTGTAAATTTATTTATTTATTTATTTATTTTCTTCTATATTATGTATTGTATTGAACTGCTGCTGCTAAGTTAACAAATTTCACGATACATGCTGCTGATAATAAACCTGATTCTGATTCCGTGGACAACATCTCCACGGAGTAGGATTGGCCATCAAGAACACCTTTCTACCAAGTCTCACACAGAAACACCTGTTGGCATTAGTGGAAGACTAATGACCCTCCATATCCCCCTGGCAAAGAAACGTTATGCCAAGCTTCTCAGTGCCAACTTTGCCATCAGAGAATGCTTTTATCAGACATTGGATGAAGCTCTTTGCTGGATCCCTAAGGATGATAAGATCCTTTTGATTGGGGACATCAGTGCTAGGGTGGGACAGAACAACAGGATATGGAGTGGAGTGCTGGGTAGGCATGGTATTGACAAGGTAATTACAAATGGCATGAGGCTACTTACTCTTAGCTCTGAACATAACCTTACCATAACCAACACCATCTTCCAGCAGAAGGCAAAATATAAGACCTCATGGTTACATCCTTGCTCTAAACATTGGCACATGATCGACTTCATCATTGAGAGACGTAGTGACATCAAGGATTTTCTCATCACCCGTGCTATGAGAGGTGCAGAGTGCTGGACTGACCACTGTATGAATGTGGCCAAGCTCCATATGAAAGTGCGTCCCTCCTTGCAGCTGCAAAAACCCAATAAAAAGCGGCTAAATTGTAACTGCCTGAGAAACACAGAGGCAAGAAGTGAGTTTCGACGCATCCTAGCTGAGAAACTAAGGGAGCTGGAACCTTGTCTGAGCTCAGAAAATACCATGGAACAACAGTGGACCTATATCAGCTCTGCACTCTATGAGGCAGCAGCCCAATCCATCGGCCATAAGAGCAGGAACCACCAAGACTGGTTTCATGATAGCTCAGACACCATCCACAACTTGTACAAAGCACACCGGGCCACTCTAGACAACCCTGCATCCACCAGCATCAGGCAGCATTGGCAGGCAGCTTGTTGGAAAGTGCAAAAGGCAATACGGGTATACAAAATGAGTGATGGACTGAAAAGGCACATGAAATCCAGTCCTTTGCCGATAATAATGACATGCATAATTTTTACAATGCTGTCAAAACCACCTACGGCCCAATAAATCGATGCGTTACTCCCATGAAACAGCAGATGGTCTAACACTTCTGAAGAATCAGAATACCATTCTGCTGAGGTGGGCTGAGCATTTTAACACCTTACTTAATCAGGACTCTGATGCAGACCCATCCATCCTGGACAAACTGCCTGAACTTCCTCCCAACCACGACCTCAGTCTACCATCAACCTTCCAGGAGGTTTTATCAACTGTCCATTCCCTTAAGAACAAGTCCCCTGGCACTGACAATATCCCTGCTGAGTTACTGAAGAATGGAGGGTACAGGTGTATGCGCACCCTCTACCAGTACATCACCAAGGCCTGGACTGATGAGAACATCCCACAGCAATGGAGAAATGCAAACATCGCTGTCATTTATAAGAACAAGAGTGACGAGGCCATCTACGGCAATAGTAGGGGCATATCACTCCTTTCTGTTGCTGGAAAGGTCCTGGCTAAGGTGATGCTTCAGAGACTCATCAGTAACATCACCGAGTCAATGATCACTGAATCGCAGTGTGGATTTAGGAAGAACAGGGGCACGATCGGCATGATCTCCACAGCCCGGCAGCTTCAGGAAAAGTGCCAGGAGCAACATCAGGACCTGTTTATGGCCTTTGTCGACCTCTCCAAAGCATTCAACACTGTGCAGAGTGCTCTTATGGGATGTCCCCCTCAGGTTTGACTGTCCCAATAAATTTGTTAACATCCTCCGCCAGTTCCACGATGGGATGACTGTTCGGGTGACCATAGGAGGACAAGAGTCCGAGCCCTTCCTTGTACGCACAGGGGTGAGACAGGGGTGTGTGCTAGCACCAGTGCTCTTCAACATCTTCCTCTTGTGTGTTACCAAGCTTCTCCACAACGAGATTGAAGACAGCAGCGATGTGGCAGTGGATATCAGATTAGATGGCAACCTCTTTGACATCAGGAGACTCCACGCAACCACCAAATCCATAGAGAGCGGGTCCTGAAGCTGCAGTATGCAGACGACTGTGCTCTTGTGGCCCATACTCCGGAGGATCTGCGGACTGTCCTTGCTGTGGCGGTGAAAGCGTACAGCAGGATGGGGCTGACTGTCAATACCACCAAGACAGAAGTGGTTTGCCAATGGAGTACCAGTGTCCCACCCACTCTACCTGCCTTCACTGTTGGTGATGAAAAGCTGTCAGTAGTGCCATCTTTCAAATACCTGGGGAGCATTCTGTCTGAGGATAGCGGCATTGACAACGACATCCAGAGCCGCATTAAACAGGCGTCAGCTGCCTTTGGGAGACTTTGGTGTAGAGTCTTTCAGAACAGGAGCCTTCGTCCCTCCACAAAGGTCGCCGTATACCAAGCGGTCTGTGTCATCACCCTCCTTTACAGCTGTGAAGCTTGGGTAACCTACAGCCATCACATCAAGTACTTGGAGCGCTTCCACATAAGCTGCCTCCAGTGCGTCCTGGGAATTACGTGGCGTGAGCGGGTGCCTCGCACTGAAATACTTGTAAAGACCAACTGCAGAAGTATTGAGGCCATGATCACCCAGCCTCAGCCGCAGTGGCTGGGGCACGTGATAAGGATGCCCCCATGTCGGCTACCCCGCAGAGTGTTATACAGCCAGTTACATCATGGTCAACGCTCAGCTGGAGGGCCGAAGAAGCGCTATAAGGATCAGATGAAGAATGCTTTAAGGAAGTGCAAGATCAGACCAGAGAACCCGGAGGATGTTGCTGCTGACCGTACCACTTGGCGACAGCTGTGTAGGGACGGGGTTCGTATTCTGGAGATGGAAAGAACAACCAGAAGACAGCAGAAGGGAGCCAGGAGAAATGCAGCCATGGTTGCCACCACTACCACATATACACGTCCCACCTGCAATAGAGCTTGTGGGTCCAGGATAGTCATCAAAGATCTCAGCATTAAAGCAGTGGACGTCGTCATCGGATTTCGATGGACAACCGAAGAGAAGAGGGATTCTGATTCTGAAATATACAAATATTAGAAGAGAAGTAAGAAATAAAAAGTAAGTTATCTCAAACAGAGTAACGGGAGAGGGTCATCACTTCCTCAGATATAGGTTGACTCATTGTAGAGTCTAATGGCTGAGGATAAGAATGACCTCATATAGCGCTCTTTGGAGCAGTGCAGTTGTCTTAGTCTATTACTAAAAGTGCTCCTCTGTTCTTCCAAGGTGGCATGCAGAGGGTGAGAAACATTGTCCAGAACTGCCAGGATTTTCCGTTGGGTCCTTTGTTCTACCACAACCTCCAGTGTGTCCAGTTTGACTCCTATAACAGAGCCGGCCTTTCTAATCAGTTTATTGAGCCTGTTGGCATCACCCGCATTGATGCTATTGCCCTGGCATATCACCGCATAGAAGATTGTACGGGCGACAACAGACTGGTAGAACATATGAAGGAGAGGCATGCATACTCCAAAGGACCTCAGTAAGTAGAGACAGCTCTGGCCCTTCTTGTCCACAGCCTTTGCATTAGTATTCCACTCAAATCTGTCATCCAGGTGCATGCCCAGGTACTTGTAGGTCCTCACCACATCCACGTCCTCGTTATCAATAGTAACAGGAGGTAGTGCAGGCTTAGTCTTCCTGAAATCCATCACCATCTCCTTTGTCTTACTAACGTTGAGCTGCAGTTGATTTGGCTTGTACTGTTTGACAAGGTCCTCCCCCAGGGCCCTGTATTCATCCTCCCATCCTCCCTTTATGTGCAAACTCACAGAGCAAACCCATTCTTTTATTTTTTCCTGTAACCTGTTCTCACTAAAATCCTACCAACTCCTCCCTCCACCCTCGAATTCTACCACTAGGATCATTTTATAGTGGCCAACTAACCTACCAACTTGACGTGTCTTTGGGATATTCACATATTGTCAAGGATAAAATGTAAACTCCATGGCACCAGAGGTCAGGAGTGAACCTGGATCTCTGGAGCTCTGAGGCAGCCAGCTCTATCAGCTATGTCACTTCGCTGCCCAAAATGTCATACAAACAAGTCAACTGCAAAAATCATACCATTAGCTCTACCATCCGCTAATCCATAAAGTTCGCAAATTCTTTCCACACTTCAGAGTTTTTAACTATATATGTCTCCAGTACAATATCCTTAATTATCTTTGGTCATTAAATCAGCACAGTATTCTAGATACTGTGACTTATTTGTGTGTCATTGTTGCCGATTTAAAATTACCAGCAATTTTAACGTGATTATATTCTACTATTGTAGATAAGTGAGTTAAAATTATATTAGTTAACAAAGTAAATATAAATAAATATATATATATATATACAAGGCTTAAGGTGTTAATACAGTATTCTATTTAATAAAAGCCCAACTTTCTGAAATGAACATTTTTTTATCAATGAAATGATAATCAAAACCAACATCCTTTCTGATGTAAGGTAAAGAAATATCAACCCTTTAACTAAGGTGAGCATGATTATATCTCACAAATGAATTGTGAAAACATCAGACTCCTCAGAACTGGACAAGATTAACCAATGAGTTTGAATTGCCTTTACTGAGGTAGGAAAAAGTTCCGTCCCTCAACACTGGCATTCCTACTTATCATCTCGTCCCATCAAATTTCAACCTGGTATAATTTTCTGATATTTTGGCTTCTATTCAGCCTCATTCAAATTGCAGAACAGTGAATAATTATGTAAATTAATTGTGTTTTGCAAAATTATTCAGCATTTCTGCTCAAAAGCAACAAATGATGGAGGAACTTAACAGGTCAGGCTGCATCTATGGAGAGAAATGGACAGCTGACACTTTGGATCAAGACTCTTCATCTGGACTGAAAGATTGCCAGTACAAAAAGATGGGGGGAAAGGTGGAACAAGAACTGAGAAAGAATAGCTGGACCTAGTTGAGGGGTATATGGGGGAAGGAAGAGATAGAAATAGCATCAGAAGCTGGGAGGTGATAGGTGGAAGTGACAAAGGGCTGATATTAGGAGAGGAAGTAAGAGCATGGAATAAAGGGAGGGAAGTGCTGTGGGCAAGTAGGAATCGTGGGCAAGAGAAACCAGTGGGTAGAGTGTATGTGGTGTGGGTGGAGGAGGGGAAAGAAACAGGTTAATGGGGGCTGCAATAAGTGTAGGAAGAATTAGGAGAGTCAGGAAGAGTGAGAAAAGGGACAAGTGGGGGTCTTTGCTGGGTCAAAATCCTGGCAAACTTTGCCTGATAAGAATCAGGTAGCATCTTCATAACAAGAATTGCAGTGGCTCAAGAAGACAGCATACTCCATCTACTCAACTGCTTTGGCAATAATAAGGATTTTGCTACTGGAGCCTACGCCACGAGAATGAATGCAATTAAGAAGAGGAAAATCTATTGCTTTCAGCCCATTTCAACTCTAGAGAATTTTTCATTAGTTTTTCACCATTTAAAATTAATTAACACCTTGTATGCAAACAATCTTTTCTGTTGCATTATTTCAAAGATTTTGTCTATAAAATTGAAAATGTTTGAAGAAAATTAGAATAACTAAATTTATCATTAGACTGCCAAGAACTGAGCAGAATTTTAAATGCTACAAGCCCCCATTGAAAGGAAGTTCCCCATTGGATAAAGTGATTTCCAATTACAATGGCTAAACCATATGTGCAATACGTACCCTTGTGATGGTATTGGGTTTGCTGACCACAAAGTTCTAAACTCAAATGAAGATCTTAAGCCCCATATGATACAGATAGCTATGGGTAACCTCACTAAAATGGGCAACACTTTAGCCACCTACTCTTCAATGCTAGATCACTTCCCTGTTTGTCCTCCACGGTGAGTTTAGGTGCCAATACCCACTATTGAGTGGTGGGTTCCCCCTCCCTACCAAGGAGGAGATACTTCAGCCAACAAAATAGGTTCATTTATTTTTAGTGATACACACTTAAATTTGGATAGAATTCTTGAAACACATTTAAACTCACAGATGTTTTCTATCTTATGAAAGATTTTCCGAATTGCAAATGATTTCTAAAACACAAAGCATTTCCCAACCACAGGTACAACGCCGATAAGTTAAAAAAAACATACCAATGAGTGACAGACAAATGAGTCCTTCATTACAGAAATCAAACAAAAAGGAATGGATTCCAGTTCACCCCATATTTCTGTCATTCTTCTTACCATCCCTTGATCATTTCCAACAAGTCCGACTGTTCTCTTACATATATACTGTTCTTTTTTTCTGTTACTCAGGTGACTTCACACACATGAATTATTTTTTCAGGTACCTTTTCACACAGATGGTCCAAAAGCTTCTGGCAACAGAGTTCCCAAACAAACAAAATTATTGCTATAAATGCTGACTCCCTGAGTACATAAATCTTCCAGCTATTTTTAGGTCAGCTATTTGATGTGCTAAGTGATAGTATCAGTCTGCTCTTCAAATGTTCTTGAATTAAGTAACCTAGCCAGTCTTGTCTAGCTTGTTACAGCCCAATTAACATAACCCCATTGTCTTACACTGCATCTCTTGAGCCACGGGCCAGCAATCTGTGCTCTATATTTGTTTGCAGGGCTGCCCTTTTAATATCAGACTGATTATTGCTTACCATTTACATTAAGAAATGAAGATTGGTTCTTGTTTACTACAGGAAGCTGAACAAGGACTGGAAGTTTAACTTACTCAGAGAGAAAAAAAAACTCTTTGATCTCTAGGAGTGTCAGCTGCTATGTTAGAAAGCTGAGCTTGGCAAAAAGGCTCCCTAGCCCTGGACAGTGAACAGACACTCTTTAGTTATGAAATGAGTACTCAAACTCTTTTTTAATAACAAACCTTTTTGATTATCAAGTCATACAATGCAAAACTGGTCACTTTATCTTCTCATCTTAGGAACCAGCCAGAAAGTCTTTAACTTACTTGGAACTGATAGCAATGGAGGTAAAATAGAGATCCGTAAGAACATTAGACTTGAATTTATGTAGTACTATTGAAATACTTAGCAGGAGGGTTAAAGAACAAATTTAAAGGACAGATGACTAAAAGTTTGGTCAAGTCTTAAATAGATTCTTTATGTAGAACAAAAAATAGAGAAGAAACAAGATTTAAACACAGGATTCAATGCTTAGGTATATTTTAAAGTTGTTGATTCAGCAAAGGCAAGAAGTAGAGAAACTCCGAGATGACAGTGTGTTTTATATAAACTGAACGTAAGAGGTAGAAGCAGGGCTAGGTCACTTGCCCTCTCATGCCTCCTAAGCCAGTCAATAATACCAGCACATGCAACAGCCCTCACTTTCTTCACCCTCCATTGTGATCCAGATAGATTTTCAGAGAAGCTCTGAACATAGAAAAGTACAGCAAAGGAACAAGGCTTTAGGCCTATGATAATTGTACTGAACTAATTAAACACACAACTAAACTAAACCCTTCTGCCTATCACTCCATTCTGTGGATATTCATGTGCCTATCAAAGAACCTCTTTCGCATCTGCCTCCACCACCACCTAGGAAACAGATTCCAAACACCCATCATGCTCTGTGTAACCAAACATGCCTTACACATCTCCTTTGAACTTACCATCTCACATCTTAAATCTATGCCCTCTAGTATTAGATATTTCAACTCTGAGAGACAGACATTCTATCAATGCCTTTCATAATCTTATAAATTACAATTATGTCTCCCCTCAGCCTCCAGCAGTCCAGCAAAACAACCCAAGTTTTTTGCTCTCCTTATAACACATGCCCTCTAATCCATCTGCACCCTCTCTGCGGACATTGTCCAAGTAGAAGTTGCATTTTCACTTTCTTTCTGTTGAAACTCCTAACAGTTTCTCAAAAAGTAATCACAGCAACTCCAACAGTAAGTGGTTAAATCAAACTTTGAGGAGCCTCCTCAAACCCTGTACTGGCATGCACACAACTGAGTTCATCTTAAAATGGTCAATATAGCACAATAGCCTTGAAATCCTTTAGCATGTACAAAAGGCCTCTGCCCTGTGCCTTGAGGAACAATTTTTGGAATAACTTCTTTGCTGGTGGGGGAGGGAAGGTCGTAGCCTTGCTACTGCTTGTGCGTGGGAAGGGGGAGTGGGTGGGGGTGGCTTTAGGGTTCTAACGTTTAACTGTCATTCATTCTTTGGGGCACTCCTCAGTTTTTGTGGATGTTTGTGAAGAAAAAGAATTTCAGGATGTATATTGTACACATTTCTCTGACATTAAATGTACCTAGTAAACCTACCTATTGAATAGGTGAGTTTTCTCTCAGGTGCCTTGCTCAAGTGAGAGACCCAGAATGATACCTGTTCCAGAATGTCACTGTGTCTGTAGAATGTATTGTCTTCTCTAATAATCTGTGCTAACAATGTGAGGAGAAGATATGAAACTAAAAATGAAAAATCAGGAAGGTTGGGTCTCACATCAGCACATTAAGTGCCTTTTAATCTCTCTCATTTTAAAAGCTGTTTATAGAACATTGCAGTCCAGCAAGTTATAGCAGGAGGTATGGAGGGTGGACTGATGTACAGTAGGTGATGATGTAATCACTTTATCTTCTCATCTTGAGGAACAGTTAGAAAGTTTATAAATTACTTGGAACTGACAGCAATGGAGGTAAAATAGAGACTCATAAGAACATCAAACTTGAATTTATGTAGTACCATTGAAATACTTCACAGAAATATTAAAGAATAAATTTAAAGGACAAATGACAGACGATTTAAATCAACTGCATTATTGCAATCACTGCAAAAAGTCACTTGCTGCTGATGCAGCACAAGGTTTAAGAAGATTTGGGTGCTTTTGGGACTTTTCAGTGGGCTGCAATCGTATTGATCTGTTCAGCACTCGAATGGGGCCAATAAAAAGAAGTGAAGTGTAAGCGGAGCGGCCATTGTTGGAGTAGACAGTGTTAGAGTGGTCAGGCTTCAGCTAAAACAGGCTTGGACAAGCACAGGTGAAGGTTCTATGTAAGTTTTAGTACTTTTTGTTACTGTTAATACATAGCTAGTGCACTGAGAATGGGTCCATAGTGGTATGTTCTTTGTGTGAGATGTGGGAATTCTGGGCGACTGTCAGTCTCCCTGAAAACTACATCTGCATGAAGTTCACCGAGTTGCTGCTCCCTAGAGATGCCGTTAAAGAACTAGAGCTGCAGCTGGATGATATGGGAAAATGAGGACATGATAGGTAGGAGCTACAGGGAGGTAGTCACCCCTATGTTGGAGGAGGCAGGTATCTGGGTGAATGTCAAGGGAGTGAAAGTGAATAGGCAGCCAGTGCAGAGGAGCATTGTGGCCGTTCCCCTCAATATAAAGTATGTCACTTTGGATACCATTGGTAGGAGTGACCTACCACAAGAGGGGAGTCACAGTGACCCGATATCTGGCTCTGAGTCTGTTTGTGTGGCTCACAAGTGAGGGGGAGGGGAGAAGAGGAGAGCAGTAGTGATGTGTTATTTCATCATTTAGAGGAGCAGACAGCAGATTCTGTGGACGTGAAAGAGACCCGAATGGTAGGTTGCCTCCCAGATGCCAGGGTGATGGATGTCTCAGATCGGGTCCACAGGATTCTAAAGGGGGAACAGCCAGAAGTTGTGGTACATATTGGTTCCAATGACATAAGTAGGAAAAGGGAGGAGGCCCATAAGAGAGAATATAGGGAAAAAGCTGAAAAGCAGGACTTCCAGGGAAGTAATCTCTGGATTGCTGCCTGTGCCATGTGTCGGTGAGGGTAAGAACAGGATGATTTGTCAGATGAGTGTGCGGTTAAAAAATTGGTGCAGGGGGCAGGGTTTCAGGTTTCTGAATCATTGGGTTCTCTTCAGGGGAAGGTATGAGCTATAGAAAAGCAAAAGGCCACACCTGAACCCAAGGGTTACAATGATTCTCGCAGGCAGGTTTGCTGGAGCAGCTGGGGAGGATTTAAGCTAACTTGGCAGGGGGATAGGAACCAAAGTGATGAGGCTGAGGATGGGGCGGTAGGGTTAAAACTAGATTCAGTGTGTAGTGAGACTGTGAGAAAGGGCAGGCAGATGATAGGGCAAAACTGCAGTCGGTGGGATGAGTTGAAGTGTAATGGTGGGCCAAAATCAAAAGGGTGATGTGTTATATATCAATGCATGCAGTATACAGAATAAGGTAAATGACATCTTGTAGTGCAGTTGGAGATAAGCAGGTAAGATGTTATGGGCACCACTGAGTTGTGGCTGAAAGAAGATAGTAGCTGGGAGTGTAATATCCAAGGATACAGGTTGATCCAGTGGTGAGGAAGGCAAATGCAATGCTAACATTCATTTCTAGAGGATTAGAATGTAAAAGCAAGAAATTAATGCTGAGACTTTATAAAGCACTGGTGAGGCCTCACTTGGAGTATTGTGAGCAGTTTTAAGCCCATTATCTTAGAAAGGATATGGAGAGGGCTCAAAGGAGGTTCACAAAAATGATTCCAGGATTGAATAGCTTGTTATATAAAGTCTTTGTTGACTCTGGGCCTGTATTTGCTGGAATTCAGAAGAATGAGGGGTGACCACATTGAAACTTATTGAATAGTGAAAGGCCTTGATAGAGTGGACATGGAGAGTTTGCTATAGTGGGAGAGTTTAAGACCTGAGGAAATGGCCTCAGAACAGAGGGCTGTCCATTTAGAACAGAGGTAAGGAGGAATCGCTTTAGCCAGAGAGTGGTGAATCTGTGGAATTCTTTGCAACAGACAGCTGTGGAGGCCAAGACTTTATGTATTTTTAAGGCAGAGGTTGACAGATTCTTGATTGGTCAAGGCATGAAGGGATATGGGGAGAAGACAGGAGATTGGGGCTGAGAGGAAAATTGAATCAGCCATGATGAAATGGCAGAACAGACTAGATAGACCAGATAGCTTAATCCTGCTCCAATATCTTATGATCTTATGATACACGTTGTATCAAAAGGTTAGGCAGGTTCATAGAGGGGTTGGGATGGTTCTGTTGGTGAAAAAATGAAATCAAATCCTTAGAACGAGGTGAAAAGGATCAGAAGATGTAGAATCATGGTGGGTAGAGTTAAGAAACTGCAAGGGTAATAGGATCCTGAAGGGAGGTATCCGAACAGAAGCCAGGATGTGGGCTACAAATTACAATGGAAGATGGAAAAGTCATGTAAAAGAGCGATAATTGGGAATTTCAATATGCAGGTAGATTAAGAAAATAAAGTTGGTGCTAGATCTCAAGAGAGGGTATTTGTAGAATGCCTACAGAGTGGCTTTTTAGAGCAGCATGTGGTTGAACCCACTAGTGGAATGGCAATTCTGGATTGAGTGTTATATAATGACCCAGATGTGATTAGGGAGGTTAAGGCAAAGGAACCCTGAAGAGACAATGATCATAATTTGATAAAATTCACCCTGCAGTTTGAGAGGGAGAAACTGAAATTGGATGTAACAGTTTTACAGTGGAGTGAAGTGAATTACAGAGGCATGAGAGAGGAGCTGGCCAAAGTTAACTGGAAAGGGACACCAACAGGTATGATGGTAGAACAGCAATGGCTGGAGTTTCTGGGAGCAGTTCATAAGGAAGAGGAAAGATACATCCCGAAGGTGAAGAAATATTCTAAACTGGGATTGAGGCAACTGTGGCTGACAAGGAAAGTGAAGGCAGCAGAAAAGCAAAAGAGAGAGCATATACAGTAATATTGCAAAAGATAGTGGGAAGATAGAGGATGGGGAAGCTTTTAAAAACAAACAGAAGGCAACTAAAGAAGCAACAAAGAGAGAAAAGATTAAATATGAAGGTAAGCTGGCCAATGACATAAAAGGGGATACAAGAAATTTCTCCAGGAGAGATGAGAGTGGATTTCGGATTGCTGGAAAATGACACTGGAGAGGTAGTAATGGTGGACAAAGAAATGGCAGATGAATTTATTAAGTATTTTGCATCAGTCTTCAGTGTGGAATATACTAGCAGAATGCCAGAAGTGAAAGAGTGACAACGGGCACAAGTGAATGTCATTGCTATTACTAAAGAGAAGGTACTTGAGAAGCTGAAATGACTGAAGGTAACTAACTCATCTGGACCAAATGGACTATGACCCAGGGTTCTGAACGAGGTAGCTGAAGAGATTGTGGAGGCATTAGTAATGTTCTTCCAAGAATCACTAGATTCTGGAATGGTTCTGGAGCGCTGGAAAATTGCAAATATCGCTCCACTTCTTAAGAAGGAAGGGAATCAGAAGAAAGGAAATTATAGGCTTGTTTGCCTGTTTTGGTGGCTGGAAAGGTGTTGGAGTCTATTGTTAAGGATGGGGTTTCAGGGCACTTGGAGGTACTGTTACGTACCCCGTAACGGGGTTGCCAAACTTAGTGATCAGAATTGGATCACTCAGTTGGAGTCTGGACTACTAGAACTAAGAAAGTTTTATTAAAGAAACAAGCAACACAGTAATCGAAAGAATAATAAATGCAACAGTTCAGCAATGATAAACACACATGTGCACAGAATTAAGATAACAGCATCAATCAAGCTCTATCGTTGTCTAGGGGTAAATGACCATTTTCAAAGTGACACAAAAGTCCAGTTCAATCTAATAGTTCAGTTCGCAGTAATCGTTGCCATGGCGATGGACAACGTGGGGGGAGGGAGAGAGAGAACGGGAACAACTGATCATTCAGAAACAGTTTCCACTCACAGACCGGCGATATTGCTCACAAGCAGCTTTCGGGCGGGTCCTTTGTGATGTCACCTGAGGTCACCGACTGTCACCCCTCCTCCAGATGCAGTCGATCCTCTGCAGTGAACCCGGCACCCAAGCGAGGGTGGACACATACCGGGTTCCCGCTGATCGTACCTTTCCACCCTGTGCGTTGTCCGGTACTTCCCACCGACTCGTGAGAGGCGCACCGCTTCCAGGGTCTCATTACCTCGGGTGTCGTGTGTCGCCTTAGCCAACCTGTCCCTTTTTATCCCCCTGCTGGGGTATCGCCTGTCCATCACTTCAGACAGTTCAGGGTTCAAAGGGGAAGCCGCTCCAGACAGCTCTCTCTCCCGTCCCTTCATTACACATCTCCAGACGCTGCTTCATTGTGTGCCTTATCTCTCCTTCCCCTGAGGACAGGTGGCAGACCAACTGCTGATGTCACTGATGCTAACCCAGGCCAGCAAACATCTTAATTTATGTGTATTCTCGTCATAGTACATAACAAAACAGGCAAAAGTCAGCATGGTTTCCTCGAGGGAAAATCTTGCGGGACAAATCTGTTGCAATTCTTGAGGAAATAAAAAGTAAGATACACAAAGGAGATTCAGTGGATGTTGTTTATGTGGGTTTTCATAAGGCCTTTGGCAAGGTGCCCAACATGAGGCTGCTTAACAGAATAAGAGTCCATGGTATTACAGGACAGATACTAGCATGGATAGAAGATTGACTGACTGGAAAAGGCAAAGCGTAGGAATAAAGGGGGCTTTTTCTTGTTGGCTGCCAGTGATAAGTGTTCTTCAGCAGTGGTCAGTGTTAGGACCGCTTCTTTTCATGTTATATATCAATGATTTGGTTGATCGAATTGATGGCTTTGTGTCCAGATTTGTGGATGATATGAAGATACATGGCGGGGCAGGTAGTGTGGTGGCAGCAGGGTGTCTGCAGAAGGACAGACAAATTGGAAGAAGGGGTAAAGAAGTAGCAGATTAAATATAGTGCAGGGAAGTGCATGGTCATGCGCTTTGGCAGAAGGATTAAAGGTGTGGAATATTTTCTAAAAGAGGATAAAAATTTTAAAAATCAAAGGTGCAAAGAGACTTGGGAGTCCTTGTGCAGGATTCCCTAAAAGTTAACTTCCAAGTTGAGTCGGTAGTAAGGAAGGCAGATGCAAAGAGTGGAGGGACATCCATTTAGAACAGAGGTGCCTGTAAGCAATTTGTACATTCTCCTTGTGACTACATGAGTTTCTTCCAGTTGCTCTAGCTTCCTCCCATAGTCCAAAGACACAGCTGTTGACAGGTTATTTGGTCATGGTAAATTGTCCCGTAATTAGGTTAGGGTTAAATTCAGGGGTTGCTGGGCGACGTGGCTCAAAGGGCTAGAAAGTCCTATTCTGTGCTGCATCGCAATAAATATAAATAAATAAATAAGTTTCTTTAGCTTGCGGGTGATGAATCTGTGGAATTTATTGACACACACCAAGTCATTTGGTATACTTAGGGTGGAGGTCGATAGGTTCTTGATTAATCAGGGTATCAGAGGTTACGGGGAAAGATTATGTCAAAGTTTTATCAAAGATCTTAAATAGATTCATTAAGTAGAACAAAAAGCAGAGAGGAAGAAATGTTTGAGCACAGGATTCAATGCTTAGCAATGTCTGAACATGGTTAATTCACCAAAGGCAGAAGTGGAGAAATTCCGAGATGTTGGCTTGTTTTACATACATATAAACATAAGAGACAGAAGCAGAGGTAGGCCACTTGCCCTTGTGCCTGCTCTGTCAGTCAATATGATCACAAAGGATTGGAGGGAACTTACACAGATACAGAGAGACGTGAACATAGAAGAACTTGAAGTTGGGTATTGGAACTACAAGACAAATTTCAACATTGTGTTGGAAACAAGCTGTAGGGAATTAGAGGGAGACAATGTGTAGCTGAGTTCTGTTGCTTCTAGCGTTATGTTGGAATATTTCTAGACAACAGTATTTGCCAAGGCATGAGGCTTGAGCAAGGCAAATGCAACGTTAGGCTTAAATACCTATAGTCCCAGTCATGCTG
Source organism: Mobula birostris (assembly GCF_030028105.1). NCBI lineage: Eukaryota > Metazoa > Chordata > Chondrichthyes > Myliobatiformes > Myliobatidae > Mobula > Mobula birostris. Next base: position 159,615,180 of record NC_092373.1, read on the forward strand.
TCACTTACAAATTTGCAGCTCTATTGCCAAACTACTGCTGCTGTGAATTTATTTCTTCCATCCAACTAAATAGCTGATAACATGTGAAATTTGTCGTTAGATTGTGGCTCAGGGTAAGACTGACTAATGTTCTGTGGTTCACTCAATCTTTGCTCAATTGTACATAATATGGTTGCCAATCAGCTTCTATATTTCATCACAGAAGACTGCTGAAACAGGGAACCTTTAAACCTTTTTTGTTACTTTTATAATTTAATGTGTTCCTTTAGTACTCTTGAATAAGAAATGGAAGCAGGAGTAGGTATTCCAGCCTCTCACACCTGATCCATCATTCAATTATATTACGGTCAATTCTTTACCTCAGCACTGATTCTCTGTTTCGATCCTATATTATCTAAACAAATATCAGTTTCAGTCTCAGATAAACTCAGTGACTGAGCTCCCCAGATTCACTGCCCTCTGTCAGTGCCCAGTGGCATTGATGCCAGTCATCATGAAGTGCTTTGAATGGCCAGTAATGATACATATCAAAACCCCATTCCTGCCACACTGAACCCTCACCAATATGCTTACTGACAGAAACACTCTCCAGCATCTGGTATGCACCCGGCCCTGACACGCCTAGGAAACAAGGACACTTATGTCAGAATGCTGTTTCTGGATTTCAGTTTGGCATTCTCACAGACCTTGATGAACAAACCCCTACTGCTTGGTCTAAATGCACGACTGTGCAAGTGGGTGTTGGACTTCCTAATCAGTCAGGATGCACAACCGCTCCTCATTTCCCATCATCCTCGACATGGGTGCTCCCCAGGGCTGTACATTCTGCTCATACATGACTCTACAGCCAAGCACCTGAGTCATCACATTGTCAAGATCTCCAGTGACATGGCAGTGGTGGGTTTCATAACCAACAAGATAGCCTACGGAGACCTCAAAGCCTAGTGCCAGGCAAATATCCTTATACTCAATTTTAATGAGACTATGGAGATGGTTATCAACTTCAAGCAAATCTGCATCGCTCACATCCCTCTTCACATCGACGGCACTGCAGATTCAAACTCCAGGAAGGACACATCTTGCACAAACTCTCACGGTTCTAGAACACATGCTACACAGTCAAGATAGCTCAGCAATGCCCCTTTCTGAGGAGGTTGAAGAGAGCTGCGCTATGCAAATCTATACTCACAACCTTCGACACCTGCGCAGTTGTGAGCATCCCAGCCTGCTGCATCATTGTCTGGTACAGAAACGGCACTGCAGCAGGCAGGAGGACTCTGCAACGGGTAGTTAAGACTGTGCAGTTCATCACTAGCACCAACCTACCCACCATCAAGGGCATATATACTGACAGATACTGGAAAAAGCAAGCGCTATCATGAAGGATCCCACCTACCCTGCCTATGGACTGTTTATCCCACCCCCTTCGGGAGAGAGGCTACAAAGCATATATGCCGGGAAACAAACAGTTAAAAACAGTTACTTCCCCAAAGCCGTCATGTTGATCAATACCTCTGCCCATCATCCCCCACCACTATTACATCAGCCACTGCTCTCCACGGCCCCTCAGCACCTTTCATCCCCCCACACACTGCTGCTTTATACATACACTCCACACCTCATACCTACACTGACACAGTCACTAACTTACTGTATTTTCATATGCCCTGCTGCTATCCAGAGACCTTGTGCCAAGAGTCAGTTTGTCAACTTTATCATTTCTTGCCAGAGTCACTTGATGTACTGATGCTCCTGCACCTAGCAACACTTTATGTACAGTACATATAATCAATCTATTCACTCAATGTCCCCAAGACCAAAGAGCTGATTGCGGACTTCAGAAAGGATAAGACGAGGGAACACAAATCAAATCCTCAGAGAGGGATCAGAAGTGGAGAGAGTGAGCAATTTCAAGTTCCTGGGTGTCAGTATCTCAGAGGATCTAACCTGGTCTCAACATATCGATACAGAAGGCAAAACAGTGGCTATATTTCATTAGGAGTTTAAGGAGATTTGGTTTGTCACCTAAAACACTCAAAAACCACTACAGGTGTACTGTGGAGAGCATTTTGACAGGATGCATCACTGTCTGGTACGGAGGGCGGGGGATGCTGCTGCACAGGATTGTAAATTTAGTCAGCTCAGTCATGTGTACCAGCCTCCATAATATCCAAGGTATCTTTAAGGAGCAGTGCCTTAGGAAAGTGGCATCTATCATTAAGGACTCCATCACCCAGGACATGCCCTCTTCTCACTGTTACCATCAGGAAGGAGGTGCAGAAGCCTGAAGGCACACACCCAGTGATTCAGGAACAGCTTCTTCCCCTCTGCCATCCAAATTCTAAATAGACATTGAACCCATGAAAGCTACCTCACTTTTTTTCTGTTTTTTCACTATTTTTACTTTAGGTATTTAATATACATATAAATATTTGCTGTAATTGATTTACTTATTGTTTCAGCTGTAGAGAGTTGTGGCAAGGCTGGAGGTTGCTGTCTGTGCTGGGCCTTGATGAAAGAGCAAGAGCTAAGCAGCTCGTAGGATGGGGGAGGGGAGGAAGCAGAAAGAACCTCTTGCTGGATATGGAACAGACAAGAGGAGTTGAGCTGGAAGTCAGGAGCAGAGCGCAGTGAGTTGGCCACCGCTGCTGACCCACTAGCTGGAGAGTGAAATGGTTAAGGGTTGGAACACTCTACGAAAGTTGGGCACCATCTGACGACATCTACTCCTGGCCAAAGGCTACAGTTATCTCATCAGGTAATTGAAGAGAGCGCCCCAGTGTATGATGCAAGTCATGCATTGCATTGTACAGCTGCCACTAAGTTAACAAATTTCACAACATATGCTAGTGATATTAAACCTGATTGTGATATATATAGCAGAATAGTGTTTATTGTGTTCTTTATACTCAATGCTGCATTGGATCCATAGTAATAATCATTTTGTTTTCCTTTACACTCTCATACTGAAGAATGAGAATAAGAAATCCTGAATCTTGAATCTTGGTGAAGAAGTTTCCTGTCACCTTTGTCCTAAATGGTCAGTACTGTACTTTATTCTGAGACCATGACTCCTAACCCACAACACCCTGGTCAGGGGAACCACTGCATTTGCATTTACCTTTCAAGCTGCATTACAACTAGCATGCTTTCATGAGATCCCTTTTCATTCTGAATTGTAGATATTCTGCTGATACTGGAAACCTTGATCAACACGCACAAAATGCAAAAGAACTCAGCAAGTCAAGCAGCATCTATGGAGGGAAATAAACAGTCGACGTTTCCGGTCCTGATGAAGGGTCTCAGCCCAAAACATGAACTGGTTATTTCTCTCCATAGATGCTGAGCTCCTCCAGCATTTTTGTGTGTGTTGCCCAATCCGTTTAATTTTATAGGAGCATCTCCCCATTCCAAAAATTAATCAGATATGTTACCCACATCCTGCTGCAACATTATCTTTAGTTAGAAAGGAAGGCCCGACCTCTACACAATATTTCTAGTATATTGTCAAAAGCGCCCAATCTAATTTTAGGACATTGTAATTCTTGTATTTAAATGCTCTTGCAATAAAAGCCAACATGCATTTTGCCTTCCGAATAACCTGCTGCACCTCCAGGTTAACTTCCAGTGTTTTGAATACAAAATCATCCAGTTCCCTCCGAGCTTTTCATCCTTGTGGAACAATGGCCACTGTGGCTTCTGTGAGGAGTCAAACTGGTGATGCAGCGGCAGTGGCTTCTCCCTGAGCAGAACACTTCTGGTCATATTTGCTAGGCTCCCTTTCCCCTCAAATGGGAGTACCTAGATTTCTGCCCAGAAAAAAAATTATCTCTGTAATTCAACTTTTGTTTACAGTAATTATGAAGATTGCCATATTATATTTCAATTGTGAATGTTTAATCCATTTGCCAATGCCTCTATGTTATTAATAAACCATTTGGGATATAAGCATTGACTGCTAAACATTAACCCCACTACATGTGTGAAAGTTGCTAAAATGAGTGATGTAATGGATGGTTCAATAGCAACGTACTGTGAGCATTTCAAAAAAATGATTGATCATGGAAAGATGTATTTGCCTCTGCGAATACCACTGGCTACTTGTACGCATTGAGGAGAATACTCAATGAGTTTGAGTAGAATTGGGAATGCGCATCTAATTTCCTTAGCAGGAGAGAAGAAGCCAGATGAAAGTTACTTTAAGAAACATCAGATATATTTAAAACGGGTAAAGTTTGTTTATAAGGTATATATTATGCCTTTGCTAGAATTTATTGCTGGGATTTATTAGAAATGATTAACTGTTTTGGGAAGCTGCTTGCAGAATAGTTTTCAACATTCAATAAGCCTAGTGATGTTTCATAGATTTTCCCATTTGCTTTTATGCTTTCTCCATTATGTTCCATTATTTATGGGTAATTAAGGAATCTACTTGAAATATTGTTCCTTAAACCATGCCATGTGGTTTCTTTGCCATTAGATGTAATTTACTGTAGTACAGAACATAATTAGGAGCCATGAATTTACCAACTATCACCTGCCTCATCTGAGTTGAATTTAAGTGGAGCTTGCAGCAGCTGAACAGAGCTGTATCATTGCAGGTGCAGTCATTCAGATGAGAGGTGAACCGAAGGACCCATTTGACTGCTCAAAGATCCCGGATCATTATCCAAAGAAGAAGGGAGTGATCCCAGGCCAACATTTTATCCCTTAACTGCTAACGACAAAACATGGACTAATTGAATATTTGATAAAACATCGATGTTGCAGGATTTTGCTTTGCATAAAAGGACTGCCAACACGTTTTGCTTAAGTTGCAACTTCAAATAGTTCATCGTTGAGGTTAATGGGGAGAGGAGAGATGCCCTGAGAATGTGAGAGGTTAGATAAGTAAATTTCTTGCAAATGCGTTGCAACATCTTTATTGGATGCTTCATGTCTAGGAAAGCTATGGAAGCTGGCAGCAGCTCAGCGATACGGTCTTTTGCTGGATTATGCCACTTTAGTGTTTGATTTGGACAATAGTAGATTGAGGAAGTGAAGGAAGCTGTCGAAACATTTGGTCCTCACAACTCAGAAACACTGCAGAGTATGGGTCCACAGATGTCAGGTGATGACATAATTTAGTTCAGTAACATGTGCCTTGCAGTGAAAAAAAGGAATACATGAAAAGGTGCCTGCAAAATTAAACCCCCATATGAATCAACATCTCAGTGTGAGCTGGCAACCAACGCTTCAACACCAATGTCCTGAGCCCAAGTCAGCATTTAACTGCCTGTCAGCACTCCAGAGGGTGTGAGCCAGTAGCCCAGTGTAAGTCAGCACTCCAGAGTGACTTCGTGTGCCGGGCTGATCCAGTGCATCAGAGTGGCCCAGTGCCCTGGTGTGACCCAGAGGTTCAGCAAGTCAGCACTGCAGCTTGGCAACTCCTACTGAAATGCTGAGTCCCTTGTCGTGTGGGACAGAGCATCAGTCATCTTCTACTAGAAATATAGATCACAAGTGCAGACCGCAGAAGACTGAGGTGGCCCTGGGTCTATGCCTGTCAGTCTTGTAGCATACAGCATGTGTGCAGAGTATAGGAAATGGGCCTGGAGCCTATTCCACGCTCTCACAAAACAGAAGAAGCTGTAGCTTGAGGGATGAGCAGATGATTTAATGAATGCCAGCACATGAATTTATATCAAAATACAAAAATTACTGATGATAAGAAACCCACTTTCTCACTAAATCCACAAAACTGTATTGCCAGAAACTTGCCACTTACCCCTGTGAACAATCTTCCACAGAGCAGCCCCTGGAACTTGGTCACCAGTCTTTCACTGAAATGGTTATCAGAGCAAGTAATAAATACTGGCAATTGCCCCTTGGCAGCCTAATATAATGCCTCAGTCACAAAAGGGGCCATCTCCCTCAGATACATGTTCTTGCTACATTGCAACTTGTTCTTTCTGCTCACTTAAATCAAATGATGGGGTTTGATATCTTGTCGTGATATTTAATCGGTATCTGATGGACCAATTCTCTTAATAACATTATGCAACTATCAGTATCTTGATAGCATCTTTCTGCAGAGTGTGCAGAAATGAATAGGCCAGGTTCAACAGCTGAAGCAGCAGCCAATTCAACACATTCCTCTGATTAAAGTCTTTGAATCAATGTCAAAAATGCATCAGCGTTTAGTTATGGCAAGCACGATTTCAATCTAACTGAATGCTCTGCTTTTCCAAGTAAGGACAGCTATTTCTGAGGCTATTGATAACAAAAGCATACTTTTATAAAAAGATTTCTACTGAACCAGAACACTTCAGAAGAGCCTTTTCAGACCATTGTTGAGCTCAGGCTAAGAGTAGAAGAACTGATGGGCGACCAAATATTTGGTTGAAGTCATAGAGTCTATGCAATGACTTGAAGAGGATGCTAGAGTAAAGAAGCTGCAGAGTTTGGGAAATAAATTCCCGAGTTCAGGATCTGAATGCTAAAGGCATGGCAGATACTGGTGTGGTTAAAAAAACTGAGTTCCACCCATAAAGTCAGAATAGAAAGAAGATGGGGTTTTGGAAGATGATAGAACTAGACAAAATTATTGTAAAAGAAAGAGGTGAGTTCAGGGAAATTTGAACACATCAAGGTTAGAGTCAATATGAAGTAGTAAGTAGCAATGATATATCTAGCACTTCGAATATAATATATGCAGCTTGAGACAGCAACATTGAAAAGTACAGTAAAGCACAAAAAAACTGAGGCCTATTCAGTGTGCCACAATTCCTGAGGAGACACTAGATTGTGTAGTGGGAGAAAGAGTTCAAAAGAAGCAACTGGGTGCAGTCAGGACTTTCTGCCCACCACAGTTCCAGAGGAGACATTCAATTGTGTATAACTGAGCACCTGGCAAGGGCCAATAGAAATAACTTAGGTTTAAGCAGAGCAGCCATTGTTTGCATGGGCTAGTGTTAGAGTGAGGAGCTCAGGCTTTGGCTCATAGAGGCTTCAGTGAGGAGAGGTGAAGGCAGTAAGTAGAATATTTGTTTAATTTTTTTCTTTCTTTTTTATTTCACAGTTAGAACAGTGGGGATGCCAGGCAACATGATGGAATGCTCTTCTTGTGGGATGTGGGAAGTTAGGAAGACCTCCAGTGTCCCCGATGACTATATCTGCAAGAAGTGCATCAAGCTGCAACTTCTTTCAAACCATGTTTAGGAATTTGAGCTGAAACTGGATGAACTCCATGTCATTCAGAAAGCTAAGTGGTTGATTGGCAGGAAATACAGAGAGGTAGTGATATCCAAGGCGCAAGACACCAGAATGGCTCTGTGACTCAGCAGCAGGAGGGCGGTGGGGGGGGAGGGAGGTGGTGAAGAGGAGTACATAATAATAGGAGATCCCGAAGTTAAACGAGAAAACAGGAGATATTTTGGACATGGAAGAGACACCTGGATGGTTTGTTGGCTCCCAGGTGCCAGGGTCAGGGATATCTCGGATCTAGTCCACGGCATTCTAAACGGGGAAAGTGAGCACCCGGAAGTCATTGTACATATTGGTACCAGTGATGTAGGTAGGAAAACAGAGGAGGTCCTGAAGAGAGAATGTAAGGAGTTAGGTATAAAGCTGAATACCAGGACCTCCAGGGTAATAACTTCTGCATTGTTGCCTGTTCCACATGTCAGTGAGGATAAGAATGGGATGGTATAGCAAATAAATGTGTGGCTGAGCAATTGGTGCAGGGGACAGGATATCAGATTTCTGGATCATTGGGACCTCTTCTGGGAGAGGTAAGACCTGCACAAAAAGAACAGGTTACATCTGAACCCAAGGGAGACCAATACACTTGTGGACAGAGCTGTTGAGGAGGGTTGAAACTAATCTGGCAGAGGGGTGTGAACCAGAGTGATAACGCTGAGGATGGAGCAGATGGCATACAAGTAGATACAGTGTGTAGTGAGACTGTGAGGAAAGGCAGGCAGATGATAGCACAAAATTACAGTCAGAGGGATGAATTAAGGTGCACCAGAGGACCAAAATCAAAAAGAGTGATAAATACAAGACTGAAGATGTCATACTTGAATGCACATAGTATATGGAATAAGGTAGATGATCGTGGAGCACAGTTAGATATAGGCAGGTATGCATTACTGATTCGTGGCTGAAAGAAGATAGCTGGGAGCTTAAAATCCAAAGATACACGTTGTATCACAAGGATGGGCAGGTAGGCAGAGAGGGTGCAGAAGCCCTATTGATAAAAATGAAATCAAATCCTTAGAAAGAGGTAACATGGGATCAGAAGATGTAGAATCCTTAAATCAATAAATTTGTGGAATTCATGACCACGGATGGCTGTGGAGGCCATGTCAGTGGGTATATTTAAAGAGGAGGTTGCTAGGTTCTTGATTAATCAGGGAGTCAGAGATTACAGGAGAAGACAGAAGAATGGGGACAAATGGGATGGATTACCAGAGCAGACTCAATGGGCTGAATGGCATGATTCTACTTCTATGTCTTATTGTCTTATGGCCTAAAGTGACTCTCCTTGGACTGCAGGAATCCTATTAGTAAGCTGTTGACTTTGAATGAGATGGAATGAACAACACCACCTGCATTTATGTGATAGTTTATTGTAGTCCCAAGGTCCTTTACAGGAAAGTTTTCATTGTCATAGAACACTACAGCGTAGGAATTGGCCCACAGCCCATCTAGTTCATGACAAACTGTTAATCTAACTAGTTCTGTCGACCTGCACCCAGACCTTAGCCCTCCATAGCTTATCCATGTTCCTATTCAGATTTCTCTTGAACATTGCAATCGAACTTGCATCCAGCACTTGCTCTCAGCTAGTTCCACACTCTCATCACCTTCTGAGTGAAGAAGTTCCCCTTAAACATTTCACCTTTCAATCTTAACCCATTAAAATCCACACCAGGGGTGCGTAAAAAGAGCTACTTTTTGATCAGGGCGGTGACCAAGATTTTGAAGGCAGAGTTTCTCCGAGTTGAGGAGCGACCAATCAGCAAGAGGGATTCATTGGAAAAGGCCAATAAGAATTCTTCACATGCAAGTGGAGCGGCCATTCATGAGAGTGTGCCAGTCTGTAGAGTGGCTTTGTCTCGTCAGGCTTAGGCGAGATCAGGCTTGGGTGAGGTACAGCGTCTTGTAAGTTACTCTCTCTCTCTGTTCTTATTTGTTCATTCCTCATCTATTCATGCATAGTATAGTGAGAAAGACTCAAGGGGCAGTGTTTTGTACTGTGTATGGGATGTGGGAAGTCTGCTGCAGGTGCATCTAGCTGCAGCTCCTGAGAGAATATATTAAGAAACTGGAGCTGCAGCTCAGTGACCATCGACTCATACAGGAGAATGAAGAAGTGAGAGACAGGAGCTACAGGGCGGTAGTTACCCCTGGCTTGCAGGTAACAGGCAACTGGGTTACAGTCAGGAGAAGGAGAGGAAATGCACAGCCAGTGCAGTGTGCACCTGTGGCTATTCCTCTCACAATAAGTATATAACTTTCGATACTATTGAGGGGGATGACCTACCAAGGAGGAGCCACTGGCCAGGTCTCTGGCACTGAATCTGGTGCCGTGGCTCAGAAGAACAAAGAGATGAAAAGGATTGTAGGGTTGATAGGAGATTACTTAGTCATAGGAACAGAGAAAAGGATCTATGTGCACAACAGAGACACCCGAATGGTATGTTGCCTCCCTGGTGCCAGGATCAGGGATGTCTCAGATCATATCCATAGCATTCTTAAAGATGAGAGTGAGTATCTAGAAGCCTTGGTACATATTAGCACCAGGTAGAAAAGGTGAGGAGGTCCTGAAGAGATTTTAGGGAGCTAGATAGAAAGCTGAGAAACAGGATCTCCAGGATAGTAACATCTGGTTTGCTACCTGTGCAGGATTCCCTAACGGTTAATTTGCAGGCTGAGTCAGTGGTGAGGAAGGGCAATGTAATGTTAGCATTCATTTCATAAGGACTAGAATATAAAAGCAAGGAGGTAATGTTGAGACTTTAGAAAACACTAGTGAGGACTCACTTGGAGTATTGTGAGCAGCTTTAGGCCCCTTATCTTAGAAGGGATGTGCTGAAACTGGAGAGGATTCAGAGCAGGTTTACACAAATGCTTCTAGGATTAAATGGCTTGTCAGATGAAGAGCACTTGATGGCTTTGGGCCTGTAATCACTGGAATTTAGAAGAATGAGGGGTGGCCTAATTGAAACCTATCACATGGTGAAAAGCCTTGATAGAGTGGATGGGGAGAGGATGGTTCCTATAGTGGGATTGTCTTAGACCAGAGTGGCATCCTTTTAGAATGAAGATGAAGAGGAATTTCTTTAGCAAGAGAGTGGTGAATCTATGTAATTCATTACCACAGGCAGCTGTGGAGCCATGTCTTTATGTATATTTAAGGCAGAGGTTGATAGATTCTTGATTAGTCTGGGCATGAAGGGATATTTGAGGGGGAAGGCAGGAGAGTGGGACTGAGAGGAAAAATGAAATGGCTATGATGACATGGCAGATCAGACTCAATGATCCAAATGACCTAATTCTGTTCCTATATCATATGGCCTTATGACCTCTAGTTCTCGTCTCACCCAACCTCAGTGGAACAAGCCTGCTTGCTTCTACCCTATCTACACACCTCATAATCACACCATACGTAACATCCCAATTTATGTATTTACGACCTTGATTCTGAAGGTCAATATGCTAAAAGCTTTCTTTATGACCATATCTACCTGTGATTCACTTTCAAGGAAATACGGATTTGTATTCCTGAATATCTCTGTTCTACCACACTCCTCAGTGCCCTACCGCTCACTGTGTAAGTTCTAGCCTGATTTGCCCTTTCAAAGTGCAACACCTCACACTTAGCTGTATTAATTCCAGCTGCCATTTTTCAGCCCATTTTGCTGATCCAGTTTATTACGTTATCATCCAGTTTGTTGATAAAGATAACAAACAAAAATAACCCCAGTACCAATCTTTGTGGCACACCACTGGTCACAGGCTTCCAGCCAGAGAGCCACCCATCTATTATCACTCTCTGGCTTCTCCCACAAAGCCAAAGTTGAATCCAATTTACTACTTCATTTTGAAAGCCAAGCACATGAATCTACTTGACCAACTATCCATGAGAGACCTTGTCAAAGGCCTTCCTAAAGTCCATGTAGGTAACAACCATTGCCTTACCTTCATCAACTTTCGTGGTAACTTCTTTGAGAAACTCTATAAGTTTGGTTAGACACGACTTACCATGCATAAAGTCATGTTGACTATCTGACTATCTCTAATTAGTCCCCATCTATCTAAGTATTTATATATCCAGTCCCTTGGATTACTTTCGAATAGTTACCCAGTACTGATGTCAGGCTCTCCAACCTATAATTTCCCAGCTATGTAAAGCCTTAAAGCCTTTCTTAAGCATCCTTTTATGATGAGGTGGACAGAAATGAACACAGTACTCTTCGTGTGCTCCAACCAGAGTTTTATAGAGCTGCAACATTATGTCATGGCTCTTGAACTCAATCCCTGGACTAATAAAGGCCAACACATCATAAGACTTCTTAACCAACCGATCAACATTGTGGGACCTATGGACTTGGACCCCAAGATCCTCTGTTCCTTCACACTACTGAGAATCCTGCCATTGACAATGTACTCCAATTTCAAGTTTGATCTTCCAAGGTGCTTATAGCTAGGGGATCCAGAGACGATGAGCCACAGAATGAGGTTATATCAAGGTCCAAGAGCTACTGCTGCTGATGAATCCCCACTCTCTAAAACAATTCAAGTTCAAGTTCAGTTGGTCAATCAACCATACACAGTCATGCTGTGAAACAAACCAACGTTCCTCCAGGCTAAGGTGCACAAACCAGCACATATAACTCAGACACGCAACACATAAAGTAATATTACCACAAATAAATTAACAAACAATAAGGCTTATTCACGGCACAAGTTAAAAAATAAACAGTGTAATGCTACTGGCACTTCATATGTCATACAATTCAAAATCCTCGATTGTTAGAAATTCTTTGCATGTTCTCAGAAGTGAACAATCAGTGGATCCATCAAGAACTGCTGGTTTGTGGTAGATGCATGACTGCTCTTTCTAAATGTCTACTTTAAGCCCTGAGGTGCTCTGTTAGTTGATGAGTCTTTTCATAATTGCTTAACACTAGCCATTGTTGGTGCATCTGCGCAGCCCTTTCACTGGGTTTGCCAGCTTTCATTGAAAATATTTTTGTTTAATATATTTACAATAGTTTCACGTGTTTTTAAATAAACTTATGTTTTTTTTCATTTTTAAGAATTGTTTTTTTTCAGATACTTCCCAGTTTTTGATTACCAGAGAAATTTGCAATGAAAAGGTTTTCTGATAGTGCTAGCTATCAGTCTCAAAACACTCCATTGGTGAAGCCTTAATTCCCACTCAGAACTTGCTCAGAGATGCAGTGGCAAAGTTAGCAGTACCTTAGGGCTGGAATCATCACAGCCACAAAATCATAGCACAGTCACACGGCCAGCACAAGTACACCCGCAACATGCAGGCTAGAATCTATCCAATCGTACCTGATGTAATTATTCAAAGTTTCAAAGGTACATTTAATGTCAGAGAAATATATACAATATACATCCTGAAATGTGTTTCTCTTCACAACCATCCATGAAAACAGAGGTGCCCCAAAGAATGAATGACAGTTAAATGTTAGAATCCTAAAGTTCCCCTCCAGCTTCCCTCCCTCCCGCGTGTAAGCGGCAGCGAGCAAGGATACCCCTCACCCCACTGGCAAAAAAAAGCATCAGCATCTGCCACCAAGCACTCAAGCATGAGCATAGCAACAGCAAAGACACAGACTTGCAGTACTTCAAAGAATACTTGTTCACCCGGTATTCGACATACCACAAGCTCTCTCCCTCCCTAATAACAGAGAAAGAGATGTCTCCATTTCACAGCAAGAGGGGAGACACAACAAACAACTCGCCGGTTTACAACATTAAACGTCTGTTGCGTCACTTTTTCCAAAATCTGTGCACGAAGATCTCGGGTCTCTGGGCACACAGCCTTAGATCTTCCATCTCCCACGACACACTGGTCTTCTGCCCGAAACCGACCTCCGATCCTCCCGACTCCAGAGCCACGAAATCTCGGTCCTCCAAAGATGAGCGAAGTTCTTAGGCCAAGCCCTTGGCATGCCGAATAATGGCCATTCGTGAAACCCCGAAAGTGGGTCCCATTCCTGCAAAGAACTGTAGTCAGCGTGTAACTTCAGGTCAGGGTCTTCAAAAGAACCCTGAAAGGGAAAAATAGAGATATTAAAGATGGAAATAGAGCCGTTTCCGAAGATGCAAGCAAAGGAGTTGCTGTTAGGCTCTATTAATCCTCCCAAGCTCCTCCATGCATTCAGACATCTTGGCAAAGTCAACTGAGTGATCCACTGTACACTCAGTGTAGAGGGTAAGGTGCATCAACTCTAGAACGTCATGTTATTTATCATTATGTATGTACCTTGATTTTCCCTTTTGCACCAATTCCTGTAGTTCTGTCATTTTTCTTCAACTTAATGTAAAGTTTAGGATTAATCTTTGATTCTACCTTGTGGGAAACTCCGTTCTTGTTCACAATATTTCAACACTGAAATCTAAGTTTCTTCCATTGTTCCTTTCAACTGAGTTCTCCATCTCTAGCCTCATAGCTCTTAACTAGTTCACAGAAGCATCTAGTGGGTTTAAACTACTTGGTATCAGAAACAGATTGAAACCCATCAATGAGACTGGCAAAATATAAATATTTCTGTTTTAAAAAAACAAATCACAGATAACGAACTCTTGGCTAGCATTGCGTAACGTCAAAGCATAAAAGTTACATCATAGGTCACACTTTAACCAAGATGTTATTTCCCAATTTGAATTCCAAAATGCCATTTTTGTCTTTTAGTTTATTCTGTATCTGAGAAAAGTGCACACTCACATTTATTTCCAACATTTTACAGAGAAAGATTAATCATGCCTACCAAAAAAGTTGGCGATCTAAGGAGCATGTCGATTCATTTTATATTCTTTGATGCAGCGTCCAACATCCCAATGCATCAATCCAAATATCGGATCCATGTATTTCCTTTGTAATGGAAAATAAATGGAAAAATGCGTAACTGTAGTCTTGAATTTGGCTTAGTGTAACCCAAGGTTTAAGATTAAAAAAGTAAACTCAGTTTTTGAATCAAATTGTCATCCTCTGGTGTAACGGATAAATGCTGCACACATTGGAAATCTGCATTGAAGATAGGATGGTACACAGGTGCAGTGCTCAGCAGGACTGGCAAAATCTGTGGAGGGAGAACATTTAAAATCTCAGATCAAGATATCAGAAATTTTAAGCAATACAGGTGAGGAGCAGTAAGGAATTCAACGATAGGGTTGAAGGCAAGAACAACTAAATTGCAGAAGTGTTGAGTGTGCAGCAAACAGTAAAGGGACATTAGAAATACAAAAGCTGCCAAGAAGAATTGTAACTTCTAGTCATGATCCAGCGCAAGGACACCTTCCAACAGTTAAGAGCTCTGATCTTGAATTCACAACTGAAATATTATTTGATCGGCCATTCTCCATGGTTTCAACATCTATTTACATCACTAGTTTTCAGATGAGCCCCTTTAAGCAAATGCAACCCCAATTATAAGCTCCAGAGTCTGCTGAGCAGTATTTTAAAGAGTGGAGATGGGAACCCATTGTTTAGCATCCTGTGACTCAATCAAGGCCCGTGCCTTCCAACTTGAAAAGTAATTGGTTCAAAGTTCAAGTTCAAAGTAAATTTATTAACAAAGTACCCGTACGTCACCATATACTACCTTGAGATTAAATTCCTTTTGGGCATTCACAGCAAATACAAAGAAACACAATAGAACCCATGAAAATCTGCACAAAACAAAGACAGACAAACAACCAATGTGCAAAAAACAACAAACTGCACAAATGTAAAAAGAGAGAAAAAACAAAATAATAATAATGAATAAATACGCAATAAATATAAAGAACATGACTTGTAGAGTCCTTGAAAGTGAGTCCATGGGTTGTGGAATCAGTCCAGTGTTGGGGTAAGTGAAGTTATCCCCTCTGCTTCAAGAGCCTGATGGTTGATGGGAAATAACTGTTCCTGAACCTAGTAATGGGAGATGTAAGGCTCCAGTGCCTCCTTCCTGATGGCAAGAAAAGAGCATGGCCTGGATGGTGGTGTTCCTTGATGATGGATGCTGCTTTCCTGCAACAGTGCTCCTTGCAGATGTGCCTAATGGTGGCGAGGGCTCCAGCTGTGGTGCTCTGAGCTGTATCCATTACTTTTAGTAGGCTATTAAATTCAAGTCTGTTGGTGTTCCCATACCAGTATGTGATGGAAGCACTCATAGGTAGGCACCAATCAGCATGAGAGGTCATGCTTTGGTGATGCAATGCAAGGTTTAAAAAAAGTTTGGGTACTTTTTGGCTTTTTCTCAGCAGGTGACAAATCAGGCAAGGCCAATGAGAAGAAAGGTGTGGTAGAGCAGCCATTGTTGGAGTGGGGCACTGATAGAGTGGCCTGGCTTTGGGTCAGCATACTGAGATGAGAACAGGCTCGGGCAATCACAGGTGGAGGTTCTAAATAAGAAAGAAGTTACAAGTAAGTTTTTTTTTCTGTTAGTTCATAACTTGTGCACTGAGGATGGATCTGAATTTAGTGTTATGTTCATTGTTTGAAATGTGGGAAATTTGGGAGACCTCCATCTGCACAAAATGCATCAAGCTGAAGGTCTTTAGGAACTGGAACTTCAGCTCGATGATTTTTGGCTCATACAGGAGAGTGAGGAGGTGATAGATAGGAGTTAGAGCGAGGTGGTCACTCCCTACGTTGCAGGAGACAGGTCCTTGCATGACTGAGGAAAGGGAAAGAGAACAGGTAGCCGGTGCAGAGGACCCCTGTGGCCATTCCCCTCAATAATAATTATACTGCTTCGGATAACATTGGGGGGGGGGGGAATGACCTACCAGGAAGAAGCTGCAGCGACTGGGTCTCTGGCATTGAGTTTGGCTCTGGGCTCAAAAGGGAAGTGGGGAGAAGAGGATTGCAGAGGATTCCATAATTAGAGGAGCAGATTCTGTGAACGTGAAAGAGACACCCAAATGGTTTGTTGCCTCCCAGGTGCCAGGGTCAGGGATGTCTCCGATCAGGTCCACAGATTCTAAAGGGGAAGAGTGAACGTGTGAGTCATGGTACTTATTGGTACTAACGAGATACAGTAGGTAGGAAAAGGGAGGAGGTCCTGAAAAGAAAATATAGGGAGTGAGGCAGAAAGCGGAAAAGCAGGACATCTGGGATAGTCATTTCTAGATTGCTGCCTGTGCCACGTGCCAGTGAGGATAAGAAGAGGATGATTTGACAGATAAAGGCATGGCTGAAGAATCAGTGCAGGGGGCAGGAATTCAGATTCCTGGATTATAAGAATCTATTCCAGGGAATAAAAAGGGTGAGTTACACCTGAAGCCGAGAAGAACCAATATACTTGTGGGCAGGTTTGTTCAGGCTGTTGTGGAGGGTTTAAAATATTTTGGCAGAGGGACGGGAATCAGAGTGATAGGGCTGAATGGGGCAGTTGATATAGAAGTAGAAGCAGTGCGTAGTGAGATTGTGGGAAAGGACAGGCAGATTATAGGGCAAAACTGCAGTCACCAAGATGAGTTAAAGTGTGATCAAAAAGGGTGATGAATACACCACTGCAGATGTTAGGTTTGAATGCACAGAAGGCAGAAGGGTTGCGGTGGCTTTATTTGTAAAAAAAAATGAAACCAAATTATTAGAAAATCACATCAAAGTTGCTGGTGAACGCAGCAGGCCAGGCAGCGTCTTTAGGAAGAGGTGCAGTCGACGTTTCAGGCCGAGCCCCTTCGTCAGGACTGACTGAAGGAAGAGTGAGTAAGGGATTTGAAAGTTGGAGGGGGAGGGGGAGATCCAAAATGATAGGAGAAGACAGGAGGGGGAGGGATAGAGCCAAGAGCTGGACAGGTGATTGGCAAAAGGGGATATGAGAGGACAGGAGGTCTGGGAAGAAAGACAAGGGGGGGTCCCAGAGGATGGGCAAGGGGTATATTCAGAGGGACAGAGGGAGAAAAAGGAGAGTGAGAGAAAGAATGTGTGTATAAAAATAAGTAACAGATGGGGTACGAGGGGGAGGTGGGGCATCAGCGGAAGTTAGAGAAGTCAATGTTCATGCCATCAGGTTGGAGGCTACCCAGACGGAATATAAGGTGTTGTTCCTCCAACCTGAGTGTGGCTTCATCTTTACAGCAGAGGAGGCTGTGGATAGACATGTCAGAATGGGAATGGGATGTGGAATTAAAGATGCTGCCTGGCCTGCTGCGTTCACCAGCAACTTTGATGTGTGTTGCTTGAATTTCCAGTATCTGCAGAATTCCTGTTGTTTTTATTAGAAAATCATTGCTTAGGATCGGAAAATGTGTCATCCTTGTGGATAGAGTTAAGAAACTGCAAGGGTAAAAAGACACAGATGGGGGTCATATACAGGCCTCTGAACAGTAGCGGGATGTGGGCTACAAAATAGAATGGGAGATAGAAAATGCATGTAAAAAGGGCAATATTATACTTTATACTTCATTGTCGCCAAACAATTGATACTAGAGTGTACAATCATCACAGTGATATTTGATTCTGCGCTTCGCGCTCCCTTGAGTACAAATCAATAGTAAATATTAAAAATTTAAATTATAAATCATAAATAGAAAATAGAAAAGGGAAAGTAAGGTAGCGCAAAAAAAAACGAGAGGCAGGTCCGGATATTTGGAGGGTAT
Source organism: Mobula birostris (assembly GCF_030028105.1). Classification (NCBI taxonomy): domain Eukaryota; kingdom Metazoa; phylum Chordata; class Chondrichthyes; order Myliobatiformes; family Myliobatidae; genus Mobula; species Mobula birostris. The sequence continues at coordinate 159,633,015 of NC_092373.1, forward strand.
GGCCCAGATCCAGGTCAGGATCCGTTCAGCAGTCTTATCACAGTTGGAAAGAAGCTGTTCCCAAATCTGGCCATACAAGTCTTCAAGCTCCTGAGCCTTCTTCTGGAGGGAAGAGGGACGAAAAGTGTGTTGGCTGGGTGGGTCGTTTCCTTGATTATCCTGGCAGCACTGCTCCAACAGCGTGCGGTGTAAAGTGAGTCCAAGGACGGAAGATTGGTTTGTGTGATGTGCTGCACTGTGTTCACGATCTTCTGCAGTTTCTTCCGATCTTGGACAGGACAACTTCCATACCAGGTTGTGATGCACCCTAGAAGAATGCATTCTACGGTGCATCTATAAAAATTAGTGAGGGTTTTAGGGGACAGGCCAGATTTCTTTAGTTTTCTCAGGAAGTAAAGGCACTGGTTGGCCTTCTTGGCAGCGGACTCTGCTTGGTTGGACCAAGTCAGGTCATTTGTGATATTGACCCCAAGGAACCTAAAGCTTTTGACCTGTCCCACTTGCGTACCACCAAGGTAAATTGGGTCGTGCGGTCCGCTACTCCTTCTGAAGTCAACAACCAATTCCTTCGTCTTGTTGATGTTGAGGGATAGGTTATTGTCTTCACACCATGCCACCAGGTTCTTAATTTCCCCTCTGTACTCAAACTCATCATTACTCGACATACGGCCTACAATTGTGGTGTCATCAACAAACTTTGCATCAGCAAATGTTGCAATAATCATGGGAGAGTTCAATATGCAGATAGATTGGGAAAATCCGATTTGAGTTAGATACCAAGAGAGGAAATTTGTTGAATGCGAGGTGGCTTTTAGAGTAGCTTGTGGTTGAGCCCACTAGGGGAAAGGCAATTCCTGGATTGGGTGTTATGTAATGACCCAGATTTGATTAGGAATCTTAAGGTAAAAGAATCCTTAGGAACAGTGGTCATTTTTGGGTATTTAATATTTCAGTTATAATTGAGTAATATTGCAAATACATTACTTGATTGACCATTTTTGTTGATTTAAATAGTCCACTATGGGTTATGTGAATGTCATATGTCAACACACCACCACGTCGTATGTACATGCTTCATTAGAATTAAAATGAAACTAAGACACTTGTCTCTCAGGCTCCCTTGATTTCCTTTCAATGAGATTTATGTTTTGGAGTTACAAAACTTAACAGCAATGATGAGGAAGTTTTAAATGAACCTCAGACGTCTACCTACCTGTTGAAGCACAGTGAGATGATTGAGTTTAAAAAAAGGCAGAAATTGACAAATTCACGGGTTCGTAAACAGTGTGTACTAGGTGATAATAATTACAAATAACAACTATCAAAAATGGCTGGCAAAATCAGAACAAAAAGTAACTGGAATATGCATATTGATCGAATTTACAGTATTTTAAAGTGAATGGAATAGCCAACGAGAAGCTGGTGCTAGTTTTACTGAGTGCTGGTTTTATTGGGTTTAAAGGCATAAAGTTTGCTTAGAAGTTTGACTGTTCCAATCAAGTCAGCTGAAATGAGCTTTGCTAATATCCTGAAAGTAATGCAGGAACATTTAGAATTGATGCAGAATACATTTAATTTCATAAGCAGAATCAAAAGGAAAGGGTGTCCATTTCAACATATGTGGTTGATTTGAAAACATTGTCTGAGCATTGTCAGTTCAGTGATAGGCTTAATTATGCACTAAGCGATTGTTTAGTTTGCGAAATCTTACAAGAAAGCATTCAAAAATGCTCCCTAAGTGAAGCACAACATAATTTAAAGGAACAGTTGAAATAGCTGTATAAATGGAAACAGTAGACAGAGATGCAACTAGTTGTAGCCAAGATGGAAAGTGAATGTGAATGAAATTGCATCATTTTAATGGAAACTGGGCTGACTGAACAAATTGTGTTACCATTTTGACAGGAGTCACATACACCAGACCAATGCAGATTCAAAGGAGAAACTTGCATAAAATGCAACAATATAGGACACAGACAAAAATAAATGGATTGCACAGGGAAGAAAAAAAGATAGATAGTCAAGTTGCAGTTTCAAAAAGAGCACTAATCTGCATGCTGTTGATAAAAAAATATGATGGGGTAAGAATGACACAGTATGAGGTAACTTTGAGATTTACAGTGTGAAAACCAACAAGAGACAAGCAATATGGCTTACACCAGAAGCAATGGCAAATTAATTAAAGTGGACATCCACTGAGTAAAGTCAACCGAAAGGGAATAAAGAAAAGTACTGGATGATGTCACAGCAGTGTTCAAGGATGGCACTGGAAAACTCAAACATATCAAAGGTAAAAGAGTGTTAAAAGAAAATGCCACATGCAAGTTTTAAAAAGCTTTTCTGGTTCCTTATACCATCTGTGATAATATAGCCAGTAAGAACATGGAAGCTGAAGGAACTCTTTCCAAAGTTAAGTAGAGCCAATGGGCAACACCAGTGGTCCCAGAAGAATGAGTCTGTCGGGATCTATGGTGATTTGAAGGTCACCATTAACCCAGTACTGAAAGTGGATCAATACCCTCTGCCCAGGAGAGAGGACATCTTTGCAAACCTTTCTGGAGGGAAACGCTTCAGCAAAGTGGACATAGCTGCAGCCTACCTACAGATGGAGGTGGAAGAAGAGTCCAAAGTGTTTCTCACCATAAACACTCAGAAAGGGTTTTATCATTATAATAAGCTTATTTCTGGAGTAGCATCTGCAATTGCACTCTGGCAGAAAGCTATGGACCAGGTCATGCAAGGCTACCCAGGCACTCAGTGTTACCTGGATGACATCATTATACTGGCAAGGATGACAAGGAACATCTCCAAAAGCTCAGGACACTACTAAAAAGATTAGAAGATTATGGGCTCAGAGCCTGAAGTAACAAGTGTGAATTATTTAAACCAAACATCACTTACTGTGGTCACACTATTGATGTACAAAGATTACTTAAGTGTGTTGAGAAAATTCAAGCAGTGGTGGATGCCCCAAGGTCAAAAGATTTGTCACTGTTGTGGTCCTTTTTAGGATTTGTCAATTACTAAAACAGGTTCCTGCCAAACCTGGCTACTATGCTCCACCCTTTGAACTCATTACTACAGATCAGGAAGAAATGGCAATGGGCAAAGCAGTGTGAGGCCGCTTTCAAGAAGGTAAAGAAATGATGATGTCAGACATTGTACTCAAACATTATGATCCATATTGTCCAATGAATCTCACCATGCACTGTTTGGGATGTCAACGTGTCCAAACGAAAGGTGTCCAGAGCTGTCAGAACAACTTAAGACCATAAGATATAGAAGCAGAATTAAGCCATTTGGCCTATCAATTCTACTTCATCATTTCATCATGGCCAATCCATTTTCTCTCTCAGCCCCAACCTCCTGCCTTCTCCCCATATCCTTTCCTGCCCTGACAGATCAAGAATCTATCAACCGCTGCCTTAAAAATACCCAACGACTTAGCTTCTACAGCTTCCTGTGGCAACAAGTTCCACAGATCCGCCACTGTCTCGTTCATTTAAATAATTTATCATGGTTTATATATATAAAAGTGTGTCAATGTCATATGTCATCACGCCAACATGTCAAACATGCATGCCTCGCTTGAATTGAGATGAAACTAAGACATGCATTTCTCAGGCTCCCTTGATGTCTTTTCAATTCTTTTTATATTTGAGTTACAAATCATAACAATCATATCATCATCATGAATTGCCATGTCATATGATGTAAGCAATCCTGGTCTCATGATCTTTACAAGATGGGTGACCACAGCCATTATCAATACTCTTCAAAGATTGTCTGCCTAGCATCAGTGGTCACATAACCAGGACTTGTGATATGCACCAGCTGCTCATACGACCATCCATTACCTGTTCCCATGGTTTCCTGTGACCCTGATCGGAGATGGCGGGGGGGGGGGGCTAAGCAGGTGCTACACTTTGCCCAAGGGTGACCTGCACGCTGGCGGCAGGAAGCAGCGCCTTATGCCTCCTTTGGTAGAGACGTATCTCCACCCCGTCACCCATAACAATCATAATGTGATAGAATTCATCCTGCAGTTTGAGAAGAAAAACAAAAATTGGATGTATCAGTATTAGATTATTCTTTAGATTATGAAGACACGTAGTCCTCTTTTATTGTTATTTAGTAATGCATGCATTAAGAAATGATACATTATTTCCTCTGGTGTGATATCACAAAACACAGGACAGACCAAGACTGAAAAAACTGACAAAACCACATAATTATAACATATAGTTACAAACAGTGCAACAATACCATAACTTGAGGAAGAAGTCCATGAGCACAGTGAAGTTCAAAGTTTCTCAAATGTCCCACATCTCACGCAGACGGGAGAAGGAAGAAAAACTCTCCCTGCCATGCCGACCACAATCCGACTCTGAGTCATCCGAAAACTTTGAGCTCTGATCAGCTCTCCAACACCAAGTACTGAGCACCATCTCTGTCCGAACAATTTGACCTCCTTCTCGGTCGCCAAAAGCAGGCAAGGCTGGGGATTTTGAGACCTACCCTCTGAAAGATTCCTGACCACACAGTAACGACAGCAGCAAACAGGCGTTTCAGAAATTTCTCCAGATGTTCCTCTGTGCTTTCACGTCCATTCTCCATCAAATCAGAATTGTCCACAGCCCCTATTTAACAGATACGACATCATTTTTCACCAGAGGGCTGCGCACACACAGGCATGCCACCATCTTCTCCTCCCACTTCATTATAGTGGAGTAAAGGGAATTACAGAGGCATGAAAGAGGAGTTGGTCAAAGTTAATTGGAAGGGGACACTAGATAGGATGATGGCTGAACAGCAGTGGCTGGTGTTTCTGGGGGCAATTTTGAAGGCACGAGAAAGATGCATCCCAAAGATGAAGTAGCATTCGAAATGGAGAATGAAGTAATCATGGCTGACAAGGGAAGTCAAAGATAGCGGAAAAGCAAAAAGAGAGGGAGAGCATATAATAAAACAAAAACTAGTGGGAAGGTAGAGGTTTGGGAAGCTTTCAAAAACCAACAGAAAGAAACGTAAAAAGCCATAAGGAGAAAGAAGATGAACCATGAAGGTAAGCTAGCCAATAATATAAAAGAGGATACAAGTATTTTCAGATATATAAGGAGTAAAAGAGAGATGAGAGTGGATATTGGATTGCTGGAAAATGATGCTTGAGCGTTAGTTATGGGGAACAGAGAAGTGGTGGACAAACTTATAAAGTGCTTTGCATCAGTCTTCACGGTGGAAGACACTAAAAATATGTCAGAAATGTGAGGCGTCTGGGGGCAGAAGTGTGTGCTGTTGCTATCACTAAGGAGAAGGCTCTTGGGAAGCTGAAAAGTTTGAAGGTAGATAAGTCACCTGGACCAGGTTTCTCAAAGAGGTAGCTGAAGAAATTGTAGAGGTATTAGTAATGATCTGTCAAGAATCACTAGATTCTAGAATGGTTACTGAGGACTGGAAAATTGCAAATGTTACTCACTCTTTGAGAAGGGAGGAAGGCAGAAGAAATGAAATGATATGCCAGTCAGCCTGACTTCAACGGCTGGAAAGATGTTGAAGTCTATTATTAAGGATGAGGTTTTGTGGTATTTGGAGGCACGTGATAAAGTAGGCCAAAGCCAGCATGCTTTTCTAAATGGGAAATCTTGCCTCACATATCTGTTGAAATTCCTTGAGGAAATAACAGGCAGGATAGACAAAGGTGAGTCAGTGGATGTTGCTTATTTGGATTTTCAGAAGGCCTTTGACAAGGGCCACACATGAGGCTGCTTAACAAAACAAGAGCCCACAGTATTATGGGAAAGGTACTAGAATGGATAGAAGATTAGCTATCTGGCAGGAGGCAAAGAGTGGGAATAAAGGGGGCCTTTTCTGGTTGGGTGCCAGTGACCACTGGTGTGCTGCTGGGGCCTGTGTTGGGATCACTTCTTTTTAAGTTGTATTTCAATGATTTGGATGATGGAACTGATGGCTTTGTGGCTAAGTTTGTGGACAATACGAAAATAGGTGGAAGGGCAATTAATGTTGAGGAAGCACAGTGACTGCAGAAGAACTTAGAGAGGGGAATGGGCAAAGAAGTGGCAGAGGAATATGATATAGGGAAGTGCATGATCATCCACTTTGGCAGAGGGAATAAAGGAGTGGAATATTTTTCTGAATGGAAAGAAAATTCAAAAATCAGCGATGCAGAGGGACTACAGAGTCTTCATGCTGGATTCCCTAAAGCTTAACCTTCAGGTTGAGCTGGTGGTAAGGGGGGCTAATGCAATTTTAACGTGCAGTTCAAGAGGACTACTATACAACGGCTAGGATGTAATGCTGAGGCTTTAAAAGGCATTCGTCAGACCACACTTGGAGTATTATAAGGAGTTTTGGACCCCTTATCCGAGAAAGATGTGCTGCATTGGAGAGAGTTCATAGAAAGTTCATAAGAATAATTCCAGGAATGAAAGGTTCATATGAGGCCAGTGATGTTGTGGGGATGGAACTGGACTCTCTGACGGTGGTGTCTGAAAAGAGGATGCTGTCCAAGTTGCATGCCATCTTGGACAATGTCTCCCATCCACTACATAATGTACTGGTTGGGCACAGGAGTACATTCAGCCAGAGACTCATTCCACCGAGATGCAACACAGAGCGTCATAGGAAGTCATTCCTGCCTGTGGCCAACAAACATTACAACTCCTCCCTTGGAGGGTCAGACACCCTGAGCCAATAGGCTGGTCCTGGACTTATTTCCTGGCATAATTTACATATTACTATTCAACTATTTATGGTTTTATTACTATTTAATTATTTATGGTGCAACTGTAACGAAAACCAGTTTCCCCCGGGATCAATAAAGTATGACTATGACTATTGATGGCTCTGTGTCTGTACTCACTGGAGTGTAGAAGTATGAGAGGGGATCACATTGAAATCTATCAAATATTGAAAGGTTTAGATAATGTGGATATGAAGAGAATGTTTCATAGAGTGTGGGGAGTGGTCTGTGACCACAGTACATAGCCTCATAATGGAGGGGTGTCTGTTCAGAACAGAGATGAGGAGAAATTTCTTTGGCCAGAAGTTGGTGAATCTGTGGAATTTGTTGCCACAGATGGTAGTGGAGGCCAGGTCACCGGGTGCATTTAAGGCAGAGGTTGATAGGTACTTGATTAGCCAGGGTGAGAAAGGTAATGGGGAGGAGGCAGGAGAATGGGATTGAGAGAAATGGAACAGACATGATGGAATGGCAGGGCAGACTCAATGGGCTGAATAGCCTAATTCTGCTCCTAAGTCTTATGGTCTAACATTTTCTGGTTTTGATTAAAACCTATGTTTACATTATATTACCTTAATATTTTACAGCAACTTAATCTTGCACTGTAGATCCGGATCAAAAATTAGATCTAAATATTGATCTCACCAAGATTTTTCAGGAATCAACCCAGACAGAGACAGATCTGTACAGTACAGAAATGGGCTCCTCGGCCCAACTCATCCATGCCTAGCAAAGTGCCTGCTTGAGTTCAAAGTTCAAAATAAATTTATTATCAAAGTACATACGCATATGTCACATACACAACCCTGAGATTCATTTTCTTACAGGCATATTCCACAAGTCTATAGAATAATAACCATAACAAAATCAATGAAAGATCACACCAACTTGGGCATTCAAGCAATGTGCAAAAGACAACAAACTCTGGAAATACAAAAGAAAGAAATCATAATAATAAATAAGCAATAAATATCGAGAACCTGAGATGAAGGGTCCTTGAATGTGAGTCCATTGGTTGTGGGAACACTTCAATGATGGGCCAAGTGAAGTTGCGTGAAGTTATCCCCTTTAGTTTAAGAGCCTGATGGTCGATGGGTAACAACTGCTCCTGAACCCGGTGGTGTGAGTTCTGAGACTCCTGTACTTACTTCCTGATGGCAGCAGTGAGATTAGAGCTGGGGGATGGGGGTGGTGGATGCTGCTTTCCTGCAACAACATTTCATGTAGATGTGCTCAATGCTGGGGAGGGCTTTCAACATAATGCACTGGGCCGTTATGCTCTGATGAGGACTTGCTCATGGACCTCTGATTTCCTTTTCAAGAAGTCAATAATCAGCTCATTGGTCTTGTTGACATTGAGTAAGAGATTGTTGTTCTGGCAACACTCAGCCAGATTTTCAATCTTCCTCCTATATGCTGACTCATCACCACCTTTGATTCAACCTATACCTGCAAACTTGAATGTAGCAATAGAACTGTGCTTAGCCATACAGTCATAAGTGTAAAGTAGGTAGAGCAGTGAGCTAAGCACACAGCCTGTGGTGCACCTGTGCTGATGGAAATTGTGGAGGTAACGTTATTGCCAATCCGATCTCACTGGGGTCAACAAGTGAGGAAATTGAGGATCCAATTGCACAAAGAGGTATTGAGGTCAAGGTATAGGAGCTTATTGATTTGTTTTAAGGGGATGATGGTATTGAATGCTAAGCTGTAGTTGATAAAGAGCATCCTGATGTTTGCATCTTTGCTGTCCAGGTGTTCCAGGGTTGAATGAAGAGCCAATGAGATGGCATTTGATGTGGACCCGTTGCTCCAGTAGGCAAACTGGAGTGGATCTAAGTCATTTCCTAGACTGGAGTTGATAAGAACATAAGAAATAGGAGTAGGGGTTGGCCATCTGGCCCATTGAGCCTGCTCTGCCATTCAATAAGATCATGGTTTGACCTGAGCATGGACTCATCTTGATATGTTTCATCATGATCCTCTCAAAACACTTCATCACTGTGGCTGTAAATGTTACTGGACGATAGGTCTCCATGTTGTTCTTGGGCACTGGTATAATTGAAGACTGCTTAAAGCAGGTAGGTACCTCAGGGTGCCAAAGTGAAAGGTTAAAGATCTGTGAACACTCCAGCCGGTTGATCAGTACAGGTCTGTAGTACTTTGACAGGTAGATCATCTGAGCTGGATGTTTTTCATGGGTTCACCCTCCTGAAGGCTGCTCAAACATCGGCCTCAGGAACTGAAACCATAGGGTTATTGGAGGCTGTGGGAGATCATGGTGGTTCCTCCAAGTTTTGATTGTCAAAGTGAGCAAAGGCAGCATTGAGCTCACCTGGAAGTGAAGCCATGTAGTCACCTACGTCACTAGATTTAACTTTATAAGAGGTGACAGTATTCAAGCCCTACCATAACTGTCAACCATTCTTCATTGAATTGCCACTTAGCCCATGAGATGGCTTTTCAGACATCATACTTGGACCTCATGTAACGTTCTTAGTCAGCAGACTTGAATGCCTCTGATCTGGCTCTTAGAAGATTGCAGATCTCATGGTTCATCCAGGGCTTCTGATTGGGGAATATTCTGAGTGATTTAGTGGAGACACATTTATCTACAGCTGGTTTAGTAAGGTCCATTTTAACCATGCTGTATTAATTCAGATCCCTAGATGAGTGCTTGAACACAGCCTAGTCCACTGACTCGGAGCAATCCCAAAGATGCTTCTCTGCCTCCCCCATGACCACCTCTTTGTTGTCCTAATCCGGAGTTCTGCTCTTTAGCCTCTGCCTGTATGGAGGTAGGGGGACAGGCTCATGATCTGATTTACCGAAATGCAGTCTGGGCATGAAACGGTAGACATTCCTTATCTCTATATAACAGTTGTCTAGTGTGTTAGGACCTCCAGTGCTACAAGTATATGCTAATAGTAATTGGCCAGGGTTTTCTTCAAACTAGCCTGATTGAAGTCACTGACTGTTATTTGAAATGTGTCAGGATGGACTGTTTCTTGTTTGGAGATGGCATCATGCAGAATCTCAAACTCTTGATTATAGTCGGTCATTGGCAGTACATAAACAGTGGTCAGAATTATGGAGGTAAACTCCCCTGGTAAATAGAATGGATGACATTTGACCATTAAGTGTTCAAGGTTGGGGAAACACAAATTTGACAAAACTACCACATCAGAGAACCACCGAGAGTTCATCATGAGACACACACCTCCACCTTTTGCCCTTCCCAAATTAGCAGCTCAGTCCATACAAAAAATTGAGAAGCCTTCCAGTTTGACAACTATATCGGGCATGCTAGGAGACAGCAAAGTCTTGCTCAGTCATAGGATACAACAGTCCCTCAGTTCCTCCTGATACAGCAGTCTTGCCATCAGGCCCTCAATTTTGCTCTCCAGCAACTGCACGTTTGCTAACAAGATTCTGAGTGGAGAGGGTCCTCATCCCTCTGCATTTCAGCCTGGCTTGGAGTAAGAGGGCCCCCCCGACTTCCTGCCATGGCAATGAACCTTCGTCTGCTTAAAGGTGCAGTATCTGCCCGGTCCACCAAGCCTTTCACACAATTGTGAAACCTGTGGATCATTAAGCTGATTTAAAAGTACTTTGCTTATAGAGAAATTATATGCTGCAGATTGCAGTGAGAGTAATTTGAAAGATGTATATTTAAAAATATATTTAGAAGTATCTTCGACAGCCCACAAAATAACACCGTGGATCACCAGTGCCATTGTGACGTCATCATAAGCTGGTCTCATTTGCCAGCATTTGGACTATATCCATACATCTTTTAAACGTAATTATTTCCCTCCTATCACTTCCTCTGGAAGCTTATTCCATATTCACATTACAGATCCAATTTAAATCTTTCCCCCCTCTCCTTACACCTACGCCCTTTAGTTTTAAACTCCCCTATGCTGGGGAGAAAAAAACTATAACCATTCATCTTATCTGAGCTCCTCATCATATTATATACCTCTATAATTCACCCCTTAGTCTCCTACACTCCAAGGAAAAGAGCCCTAGCCTATCCAGAGTCTCCGTATACCTGAAGTCATCCAGTCTGAGTAACTTCTTTATGACTCTTTCCTGCATCCTTTCCAGCTTATTGACATCCTTCCTACAAGTGGTGATCAGAATTGCACACAATACTTGAGGTGCAGTCTCTCCAAGGTCTCGCCCAGCTGTAACATGACATCCCTCTTGTACTCTTGCCTTGGCCATTGAGGGCAAGCACCTTCTTCACCACTATTTATCTGAGTCACTACTTTTATGGAGCCAAGTAATTCTATCCCTAGATTTCTCTGCTCTGTAACACTCTCCTTTTATTCTGTAGGTCGTGCCCCGGTCACACCAGTCCATGTTAAATTCCAGCTGCCATCCTTGGCCAGTTTTAGGTAATATTAACATTGCCTCAATATCCTTGGAATGCATACTTTACCTAGTGGATAAAATGAACTTGTGGCAATAACAAAGCAAGTCACAGTCATGAACAATTGTTTATTAATCATATACAGCAGCGCACACAGTATAAAGCTATTGGAGAAAATAAAATGGTCAGTAAAATAAAAGCAGTTATTTCTTTCCAAAGCAACATAATGACTTACAAATTTACAGTGAAAATCCTACTCTGTAATTAATGGAATTAGCTTCTCAGCCTTTTCAGTGTATTACAATGCTCTGTTTGTTCAATGAAACCTTTTGAGCAGAAATGAGGGTCACAAATTGCAAGAGTGTGCATAGGCGTAGTGAGTGAATTTTACTATCTCCCAAGTATTTGGTTCCATTGTTGTCAACATGGCACAAGACACTAAAACTACAAGCCATTTCCGTGGCTTCCACTGTTGAATATGGGGGGTGATTGATAAGTTCATGGCCTAAGATAGAAGGAGTCAATTTTATAAAACTTAGCACATTTATTTTTCAACATAGTCCCCTCTTACATTTACACACTTAGCTTAGCGGTCGTGGAGCATATGGCTCTTGCACCTCCAGAAAGCGTCCACAGCAGGGGTGATTGATAAGTTTGTGGCCTAGGGTAGAAGGAGATGAATTATACGGCTCTCGTTACATGCACACACAGTTCAGCTCTTTGAGTGATTATGCAGAAAGTTTGAAGTTAATAACTCACCTCCTTCTACCTTAGGCCACAAACTTGTCAATCACCCTTGTATACACAAAAGGCAAATCATATCCTACTTAATGCCTGTATTGGCAGTTTTCCAGAACACTCATCATTTTATCCAGCCCAAATAGAATTGCTTGTTTTACCTTCCTTGGGAGGATCAATTTGAGGCATAAACACAAAATAATCTGCAGACGCTGGGGTCAAAGCAACACTCACAACAAGCTGGAGGAGCTCAGCAGGTCGGGCAGCATCCGTGGAAAAGATCGGTCGACGTTTCGGTCCTGACGAAGGGTTCCGGCCTGAAACGTCGACCGATCTTTTCCACGGATGCTGCCCGACTTGCTGAGTTCCTCCAGCGTGTTGTGAGTATCAATTTGAGGCAGACTTATGAACCTCAGGAGACACCATTTCAGGTCCACCTGCATCCACCTCTACACTGGTAGTTTTACCTTAAATCTGACATTCCAGAATCTGGTTCAGATATACAGTATATGCCAAATATTAGGGTGGCTTAGACAAACATTGTTTTGTTACCTTTCTCTCTGGTTATCAAGTTTTGTATTTCAGTGATAATTTTGAAACACAAAATACTAACAGCACAGTGTAAATTATAAAAAGAATCTAACATAAACCAGTAAAAGCCTTTTGTACCTCAAAGACTGGTGTTTTGCCATTAATTTCAAAAATATCTACTGACCAATTCCAAATTAACTGTGCATTGGAAACCAATAAGCTTGCCCAGCGATATCCCTGAGAACTCAATAAACTATCTGCACTTCTTGACCATCCTTTATCTCTTCATAACGTTACCAACAAAGGACCTCAAATAAGGACATCTAATATCACAATTAACAAAGTGTAAAGTCTGTGATCTTAATTTCTTGTTGTGTATCCCTGGTGAGGATTTTTTTTACATTAAACTGCGATTTAGTTAGAATCAAATCTTTCCTATCTGACATTCAATCTGATTACACGTTAAAGAATCAGTAAAGGCAATTTTTAAGAAATCCTGTTTCTAACTATTATTCACAGCTTATTTCAGAATTCAATGGTCAGCATTTGTGTGTTTGCAATTTGTTATATCCTTGTAAGGAAAAACATCTTTTGTCATCCCTCGAGCAGGAAAAAAATTGACACATTTATATTCAAGTTGAAATTAAGTAAGTCAGAAAGATGTGAACACAAAAATGTGTTTCATCAGCTGAGGCAGTTACCTGTATTTTTGTTTCAGAACAAAAAGAAAGTATATTAAACAGATTCATGTTTATGAGATACCATGCTGATACCATGTGGTGTGAAATGAATTGGTTTTGCCATGTGAAACTGTTTCACATTTTTCACATTTTAAGGTATTAACAGATACAAACTTGCAATTACAAAGCAGGGATTGCCCTAATTTATGATAAAATAATGCGCAAATGTACTACCTGTCGCCATGGTAGAAATAATTAATTGCACTGACCATTGAGAAAGCATCCTTTGCTTTTTGGTATCTTTGGCAGTCCCTGAAATTGGCACAGGAACTTCCTAACATATTATACCCAGACAACCGGAATGAAGGATAACAAAATAATTCTACAAAGATTTAGTTTAAACACCACTGAAAATATTTCTTCAAAATCCAAATCTTTTTCCTGCTTTGAAAACAATTGGGCATTAACTCACATACTGTGGTGTTGGTATTGTGGTGTGTTTTCAACTTATTAACTTATTTGCAGATTACAATCAGCTTGGTCTGGAAAAAAAATCTTAATTGAGTATCAAGTAGCAGATTTTTTTGGGGTTTTAAACTCTCTTTGGGAATGTTCTAAACAAATAAAAATCTATCTAGCTTTCAACAAACCTGCAGTTATCAGGTTATTTTAATTTAATAATGAGCTTCCTTTGAAAATATCTGTGGCAGTCAAAATATTCTTCAAAGCTAAAACACACAACTTCACCACCTACTGCTACTGAGTCACAGAACATCCATAAACTGCAGATATCACTTACATGACGACAATTCCTATTTCAGCAATCCCAAACTTTCCTCTCATACAAGATCAATCACTTCAACAAACAGACGTGAACACAATCTAGAGGTTAACGAGAAAGTCACTTAATATATGAACTAGAATAAGAATTGTTTTCTAATCCTTTTTATTTTGTCTTCTTTTTCTCCAAATGGTATTAGCTTCTTAAAAACTTAGCTTCTGATCAAAAAGCCAAGGCCTGCACCGGAACAGGCAAGGTGCACAGTCTTGGTCTCCAGCTTCTTTTGCTGCTCACTAAAGGAGCTGGCAGCAGGGTAATGTCATGGCTTCGCACCAAGATGAATATTCGCACCAAGATTTGCCATCAAATTGCAGTTATTAAACCCCTGGGCATTGCATTAAAGAACAAGATGCATTGATATTGATCGTCCAGCTGCATTTTTCATAAGTCGTCACTCAAACCCAGCTGAATCTTTAACATTTATAGATACTCTTCTACTTAGGATTTTGTGTATAAATTTGCTCATATTACAAAAATAGAATGAAGACATTCAATCAACCCAAGTGATGTGAAGATGTAAACTATGACTCTGAGAAGGGATGTCTGGACAAGCATTTCATTTCTCTTCACTGCTTTTTTTCCGAACAATTGTCTTGCTGTAGTATTTCTGTTGCTGTTCTTTAAAACTGGCTTTAACTTTCGCTCTTTTCAGGCCTCCGTCCCTAGACAAAAGAACAAATTTAATAGACTGAGTCTTTGACCACTTTTCACACCTGCCTTCATTCCCTCCTCCTGGACAGGACAAGAACAGAGTTTCCTCCTGGGTCCTTACCTTCCATGCCACCAGCCTCAACTTTCAGAGGCCATCCTTCATCAGCACCAGACATAGACCCTTCCCCTTTCAGGGATCATTACTCCCTGGAGCACTCATTCATCTCCAGCTACCTCTCCCCATCTCATGACATTTTTCCATGCAACTACAGGAACTTCTGCACCCAATTGTTCACTTCTTCCTTTCCACCATCCTGAGACTCATAGTCATAGTCATACTTTATTGATCCCGGGGGAAATTGCTTTTCGTTACAGTTGCACCATAAATAATTTAATAGTAATAAAACCATAAATAATTAAATAGTAATATGTAAATTATGCCAGGAAATAAGTCCAGGATCAGCCTATTGGCACAGGGTGTCTGACCCTCCAAGGGAGGAGTTGTAAAGTTTGATGGCCACAGGCAGGAATGACTTCCTATGACGCTCTGTGTTGCATCTCGGTGGAATGAGTCTCTGGCTGAATGTACTCCTGTGCCCAACCAGTACATTATGTAGCCAAACAGTACTACCAGGTGAAAAAACAATTCATGTGCAGTCTTTCCAATCGGAGTGTATTGCATTCAGTGTTGACTCTTCTACATTACAGAAACCAAATACTCTGTAGATTGGGTAATTGCTTTACAGGTAACCTATATTCAGTGCAAAAGAATGAATAATTCCAGTAGCATGTCATTTCAGTTCACTATCACAGTGTGAATTTCTGCTTGCAACTTCTAGCAGTGTTACAACAAGACACAACACAAGCTTGACAAGCAAAGCTCCATTTTCCTTCAGGACCTCTTGCAGCTTTCCCTGCTCAATATTGAATTCCCCATCTTCAATCTTTCTTCCTGCCACAGAGTCGCGCAGCATAAAAGCAGACCTTTCATCCAAACTTGTCATTGCTGACCAAGGTACCTACCAAGCAAGTCCATTTTGCCTCTGCCTGGTCCACATCCCACTTCCCATCTACGTACCTGTTCAAATTTCTTTTAAATGCTGTAATTGCACCTGCCTCTACCGCTCCTTCTAGCAGCTTGCTCCATACACCCTCCCCCCTTCTTATGAAAAGCTTATCCCTCAGGTCCCCTTTAAATCATTCTGCTCTCACCTTAAGCCTATTCCTACTAGTTTGAGACTTCCTTGCATTGGGTAAACTATTGCAACCATTTGCATTACCTATGCCCCGCATAATTTATAAATTTCTATCTATAAAGTTACCCCTCAGCCTCTTTTGCTCCAAGAAAAACAGTCTGGTCTATCCAGTAACTCCTTATAACTCAAGCCCTCCAGTCCCAGCAACATTGTTACAAATCTCTTTTGCATCTTCTTAAGATTAATCACATCCTTGCTTTAGCATAGGGACCAGTTCGGTACACATTATTCCAGGTGCAGTCACACCAACATCTTGTACAGCTGTAACATGACATCCCAAGTCTTGCACTTAATGCCCAGTTGATAAAAGCAAGCATGCCATGGACTGCCTCTACCCTGTCTATCAATGTCGAGCTTGTTCCCCTAGGTCTCTCTGCTCTACAACATTTTCCAAGACCCTATAATTCACAGTGTATGCACTGCCTTGGTTTAAGTTCCTTTTGCATTTTTCTCTCTCACACTGCCCATCAATTATCTCCAATTTTCCCATCAGCCACTCAAACTAGAGAAGATTTGCAAAAGCCATTTGCTGGTCCAGCAGCAAGGTCCAACCAATGACTAAAGGGATTTGCTGCCCTTCTCCTCTATTATTCAATTGGGCAGATTAAAAGAAAATTTGAACATTATAAAAGAGAAATCTTCAAAATAACTTAGTTCTTTTTTCTTTTTTTAATCACCCTCCATACGATTAGGTTTAAATACCAGGAAAGATCCACGAGGCCTCCTTGCTGTGCTATGGCTGCTTTTACTCGATTGGCAAACTGCACAGCATCTTCACCTTCCTGTAGGGTGACAATAGAGAAAACCATTATGGAGGAACCAATTAAAATTTAATGGAACAAATTAAAATCTCACCTTTTAATAAAAGAAGAATGTCAACAAATAACAGCCTCTGGGAGGATTTTTATCCAGTGAAATCAATGGTAATTTTGGAATAGCACATGAGTACACCTTGCTCACATAAAGTGAACCATGGTACACACATAATTGTGTTTTGAAATTATCTGTATGGACGGCATGCAAAAGGCGTCTCGGTATATGCGACTATAGTAAGTAAATTGGCATTCTGACAATGCAATAACTACATCCACTTTTGATACATGATTTCCAACCACATTAACTTAGGCATTAACTTGCCAAACTCTTTGACTTATATCACAAAATTTACACAATGGAAGCAAGATCTTTGGTCCCAAAAGGTTTATGCTTAATGCGATAAAACAGAAAATGCTGGAGGAACTCACTGTGGAAGTACCTATGAAAAGAAAAGCCAATCAAAGTTTTAGGTCATTAACCCTCAGAACTGGGGGAGAGGGTGGAGGGTTTACAGTGTTCAAAGCAGACCAGGGCGGTTAGTGAGGTGTAGGACAAAGGACCATGTAGAAATAAGTTAAGACAGATGAGTCAAGGTCAATAAACGAAGTCAAGTTTGTTGTCATATCAATATGTGCAATGGAAAACTTATTTACAGCAGTACCACAGGCACATAGCATTACTGTATCTGTATGAAAACAGCATTCACAAGAAAAGGACAAATGCATCCAGACGGTATCTGGCCTCCCAGGTGCCAGGGTTGTCTCGGATTGGGTCTATAGCATTCTAAAGGGGGAGGGTGAACAGCTGGAAGTCATTATAAATATTAGTACCAATGGCATAGGTAGGAAAAGGGATGAGGTCCTGAAGAGAGAATATAGGGAGTTTGGCAGAAAGCTGGAAAGCAGGATCTCCAGGGTTGTAATCTCCGGATTTCTGCCCGTGCCACGTGCCAGTGAAGGTAAGAATAGGATGTCTTGGCAGGTGAATGTGTGCCTGAAGAATTGGTGTAGGGGGCCAGGTTTCAGATTTCTGGGGAAGGTATGATCTTTACAAAAAGGACAGGTTACACCTGAAGCTGAGGAGGATCAATATCCTTGCAGGCAGGTTTGCTACGGCTGTTGGAGAGGGTTTAAGTTTACTTGGCAGAGGTATGGGAACCGGAGTGATAAGACAGAAGATGGGGCATTTGGTGCACAACTAGATGCAACGTGTAATTGTGTAATGAGACTCTGAGAAAGGACAAGCAGATAATAGAGCAAAATTGCAATCAGTGGGATGAGTTAAAGTGTAACATAGGGCCAACATCCAAAAGGGTGATGAATACAGGACTGAAGGTGTTATATTCGAATGCACACAGTTTATAGAATAAGGTAGATGATCTTGTGGTGCAGTTAGAGATTGGCAGGTATGATGTTGTGGGCATCTCTTGAGTCATGGCTGAAAGAAGCTCAAAGTCGGGAGTTTATCATCTAGATACATATTGCATCGAAAGAACAGGCAGGTAGGCAGAGGTGGCATCTCTTGGTAAAAAAATGAAACCAAATCCTTGGAAAGAGCTGATATAGGATCGGAAGATTTAAAATCCTTGTAGGTAGAGTTAAGAAACTGCAAGGGTAAGGAGATCCTGATGGGAGTTATATACCAGCCTCTGAACAGTAGCCAGGATGTGGGCTAAAAACTACAACAGGAGATAGAAAAGGCGTGTCAAAAGGGCAATGTTGTGATAATCATGAGGGATTTCAATATGCAGGTAGGTTGGGAAAATCTGTTTGGATCCCAAGAGAGAGAATTTGTAGAATACCTATGAGATGATTCAAGCCTGAGGCACCTGCTTCAAGCACAGTTACACCGGTGCCCAAGAAGAAAGTGGTAACCTGCCTCAATGACTATCGTCCAGTAATACTTAGATCCACCGTTATAAATTGTTTTGAGAGGCGGGTGATGAAACATATCAACCCCTGCCCGAGAAGCAACTTGGATCCGCTCTAATTTGCCTACTGGTAAAATAGGTCCACAGCAAATGCCATTTCCTTGCCTCTTCACTCAACTCTGGAACATCTGGACAGCAAATATGTATACATCAGGATGCTCTTTATTAACTACAGCGTGGCATTCAATACTATCATCCCTTCAAAACTGTTTAGTTTAATAAACTTCAAGACTTTGGCCTCAGTACCTCCCTGTGCAATTCGATTCTTGATTTGCAGACCCCAGTCAATTCAGATTAGCAACAACATCTCTTCTAGAATCTCCATCAGCACTGGTGCACCACAAGGCTGTGAGCTTAGCTCCCTGTTCTATTCACTTTACACTTGTGACTGTGCGGCTAAGCACAGCTCCAATGCTGTATTTAGCTGTATTGAGTCCTGACGAAGGGTCTCGGCCTGAAACGTCGACTGCACCTCTTCCTAGAGATGCTGCCTGGCCTGCTGCATTCACCAGCAACTTTTATGTGTGTTGCTTGAATTTCCAGCACCTGCAGAATTCCTGTTGTCTGTATTTAGATTTGTTGACAATGCCGCTGTTGTAGGCTGAATCAACGATGGTGGCGATAAATCAGAATTGAGGAGGCAGGTGGAAGATCTGGCTGAGTGGTGCCACAGCAACCTCTCACTCAGTGTCAACAAGACTAAGGAGCTGATTATTGAGCTCAGAAGGAGAAAACTGAAGGTCCATTTGCCAGTCCTCATCGGGAAATCAGAGGTGGAGAGGGTCAGCATATTTAAATTCCTAGCAGTAATCATTTCAGAGGATCCATCACCGCCCAATATACAAGTACAATTACGAAGAAAGTACAGCTGTGCCTCTACTTTTTTAGGAGTTTATGAAAATTTGGCATGACATCTAAAACTTTGACAAAGTTCTATGGATGTGCGGTGGAGAGTATATTGACTGGCTCCATCACAGCCTGGTATGGGAACACCAATGCCCATTGTAAATCCTACAAAAAGTGGTGAATATGGCCCAGTCCATCATGTCTTTGGCAAGGTGCTGCATTTGTGGCTGCTTAACAAAATAAGAGCCCATGGTATTACAAGAAAGGTACTAGCATGGATAGAAGACAGGACAGGCTAAGTGTCAGGAAGCAAAGAGTGGGAATAAAGGTTCCTTTTCCGGTTGGCTGCAGGGGTCAGTGTTGGGACCAGACTGCTTCTTTTCACGTTGTATGTCAATGATCTGGATGAAGGAACTGATGGCTTTGTTATCAAGATTGTGGATGATATGAAGAAAGGTGGAGGGGCAAGTAGTGTTGAGGAAGCAGGGTGTCTGCAGAAGGACTTAGACAGATTAAGGGAATGTGCGAAGAAATGGCAAATGGAATATAATGTAGGGAAGTGCATGATCATGCACTTTGGCAAAAGGAATAAAAGAGTGATTTATTTCCTAAACAGGAAAAAGTTTAAAATTAGGAGATGCAGAGGTACTCTGGAGTCCTTCTGCAAGATTCCCTGAAGCTTAACTTGCAGGTTGAGTCGGTGGTAAGAAAAACAACTGCAATGTTAGAATTCATTTTGAGTGGACTAGGAAGCAAAAGCAAGGATGTAATGCTGAGGCTTTATAAGGCATTGGTCAGACCACACATGAGAATATTGTAAGCTTTTTTGGGCCCTTATCTAGGAAAAGATGTGCCGGCATTGGAGAGGGTCTAGAGGAGGTTCACAAGAATGACCCGGTAACAAAAAGGTTATGAGGAGTATTGGAAGGCTCTGGGTCTCTTACTCACCGGAGTTTAGAAGGAAGATGATGATTTATTGAAACCTATTTAATATTGAAAAGTACGATTAAAGTGGACATGGAGAGTACGTTTCCTATAGTAGGGAGGTCTGGGACCAGATTGCACAGCCTCAGAATTGAGAGTCGTCCATTTAGAACAGAGATGAGGAAAAATTTCCTTAGCCAGAGGATGGTGAATCTGTGGATTTCATTGCCAAGACAGTTGTGCGGGCCAAGTCATTGGGTATATTTGATGCAGAGTTGATAGCTTCTTGATTAATCAGGAATTCAAAGGTTACGGCGAGAAGGCAGCAGAATGGGGTCGAGAGGGATAATAAATCAGCAATGATGGAATGGTGGAGCAGACTTGATGGGCTGAATAGCCTAATTCTGCTCCTATGTCTTATGGTCTAATAGTCTGTAAATTAGATACACCTTTTAACAAGAAAGAACACCTTTAGAAAGAAAACAAAGTCCATTTTAACACAATTGATCAAAGTGTCCACAGTGCCATGAAACTGTAGTGATTAGGATTGTGCTGGACATTCACAAACTGAACTGGTAGAGTTGTGCACAGATGGACAGTTCAGAAATGGAGTTGGACAGAGAATTAAAATAGCTTGCAAAATGAAGCTCAGGATCGCACTTGGAGACTGAGTGCAGATGTTTACTCCAATCTAGAGGAGACCACACTGTGAACATTAAATGCAATACACCAGAATGAATAAGATGCTATGAATCATTGCTACATCTGGAATAATTAGTTCGGTCCCTAGGTGATTGGAAAGGAAGAAGTGAATTGATGAGGGCCAAGAGAACACTATCCTTGAACTATACCAGGATCAGTGAGCGAGAGGAGATGAGCAGGAAAATGGGGAAATATGAATGATGCCCACTATGACTGAGGGGAAGCCATGTTTCAGTAAGGAGGGGGAAACTGAGAAGCTGCAGAGCAAGAGCCTGACTATTGGGACAAATACAATGCAGACAAAGACATTGGGAAAATGAAACGGTGTCCTCACAGGAGGTAGGGTGAGAGGCTGCTTGACTGAGCAAGTTCTTCCTGCATTTCTGTTCTTGTTTCAGATTCCAGCACCAGAAGTTTGATTTGTTTTCCTCTGCTTCAAACAAGTCCCTTCTCACCCAATGCATCAAACCACAGAGAAAATCCTCCCATTCTGTTCTCCTTCATGGATATAACTAGCATGGCATCTGTCTCAAATAAGCATTCACATTCTGCCCCAACTAAGCATTCACATTCTGCCCATTTTCATTATAACAAAGTTCCTCTTGAATCTCCTGTTTGATTTATTACATAATATCAATTAAAATCCACAGCAATGTACCTCAATGTTTACCCCATCAAACTTCATAATTCTGGATATTTCTATTGGATTCCCTTCAGTACTCTCTTTTACAAAAGTATCATGCCCAATAATTACAGACTTTTTGTGATATTCTTCACAATCTCCAAGCCTTGTTGCTTTTCATGTTTTCTTGGGTTTAGTACAAGTTTGTGCATGAGCAATCCTAGAACGTTCTTACCTCTGCAGTCCGGAACCAGACATTCTCTTCTCCTCATGAACAAGCTTTATGTGGCCACCCCAACATACAGAGTGAAGGATTTCACCTATCAAATTGTGACACTGGCTTACCTCACACATGGCAAATACCAAACAAGTTAGCTGTATTTCCTTCCCTCTCCTCTCAATTAGATAATGAAAACTACTAGCTCTGGGAAAGCCACACTGGAGCAAAGTCTGGATTTGGTAATTATTTAAGAGTAATGAGTTTTTTTATTATCCTGGTTAGATATTTAAATACGAAATGTATTGAGCTATGGGTCAAAAAAGTAACTCAGCCGAATTCATGAGGGATTTGTTTTGATTAAACTGCTTTCCAGTAGTTAATGCTTTTAGATTGGTAGAACTTTGACAACTGGCTGGTTTAATGTGAGCAAATAATTTAATTACTGCTACTTGATTGAAGACAGTATTTCCATCCCCTTGACAGCCGTGCTTTTGAGAACTGTTTAGATGTTTATGAGCCTTTCATCACCTGACCACGAAGAACATTTTTTTTTAAATCAGCAATGCTCATCAGATACCAAAAGCATCATACATATCTTTATAGCTTCTGGACCTGTGTATTCCACCATCTCAGACCAGCCTTTTACTCTGCGAGCTTGAAGTCAAGTAAAACTACTGCATGTCCCAACTCTCATCCAGTCTCATTCGTCTATCACCTAAATTAATGGTGGTCTGGTTAATTAAAGACCCAGTTTTAAATTCCTTTATAAACATTTAATTCTTTTTTTCAGCTCTCCTATTCCTAGCTCTGTAGTCTCATCTTGCCCTCAGAGACATCTGCTTCTTCCAAGGCTCTCCTCAGTTTTATTCGTTCCTCCATCAGAGGCTATGCCTGAGCTGCCAAAGTCAAAAATCCTAACACATTTTCCCCAAATGCTCCTCTCTCTTAAAACAGTCCATAAAATCTCTCTCTTTGATCAAACTTTTAGGCATATGTCCTAGTATCTCTTGTATGAGGCTCAGAGTTAAGTTTTCTTTGATAAAACCATGCGTAAAGTCCCAAGGACACTTTAGCACATGGAAGGAGCACATATAGATCTTAGTCACTGGTGCCATTTTAGCATTAGCACCAAGGTGTTTAATAAATTCCACAATGGGCAGGGTACAGCAGAAAACAGTGGAGATTCCACATTTGTGGGAAACAAATGCCAGAAAGGCTCACTCACTGATCAGTGGCACAACCCATACCAGATTCAAATCACTGCAGCTTCAACTTCTATTTGGAAAACTTAATACAGAAGCGATGGTGACTTTTCAGTGTGAAGTGAAGGAATTCTGCTCTACTGCAGGTCCATCTTTTCAGATGAGATCTTAATCCAAGGTCCCAGCTACTCTCTTGAGGTGAAGATAAAGAAATCCAGTGGTTTTATTTGAAGAGAGATGTACAGAGTTATCCTGTCAGTATTTATTCCCTCAATCAGCATCTACTAAACAACTATCTGATGATTATTGCAAAGTAATTAATGGAAATTTCTGCACAGTAATTGGCTGTCATGGTTCGCACACTACAAAAATAAATAGAAAAACCTGCATTACAGGTGTCCCCCGCTTCTCGAACGTTCGCTTTACGAAACCTCACTGTTACGTAAGACCTACATTTGCTCCCTGTTTTCGCTAACAGAAGGTGGTTTCACTGTTACGAAGAAAGGCAGCGCGCGATAAAAAATAGCGCGCAAAATAAAATCAGCATGCACCCCGAGCAGCCGCTCTCCCCCGATTCGGAACGACATTCTAGCCGGCATTGCTTAAACATGTGCCTGTGAGCAGCCGTTAGAAAGATGAGTTCTAAGATACCGGAAAAGCCTGAAAGAGCTCGTAAGGGTGGTACACTTAGCGTAAAACTAGACATAATTAAACGTTTTGATCGTGGTGAATGAAGTAAGGACAATGTGAGTTTGGCTTGTGGAAGTTGACGAAGATGATGTTTGAAGAGGTTTTGGCATCCCATGACCAAGAACTGATAGATGAAGAGCTGATGTAATTGGAAGAGGAAAGGATAACAATCGAAACCAAGTGAGTAATGATAAAGTACGACTTTAATTTTGAAAGGGTACGTAGCTTTAGGGCATATTTGCAGGATGGTTTGAGTGCTTACAAAGAACTGTATGATAGAAAAATGCGCGAGGCTCAGCAGTCAAGCAAGCCTTCCACATCAGCCACAGCAGATGACGAACCTCAACCTTCGACATCAAGGCAGGCAGAGATACGAGGAGATGAGCTGCCTGCCCTGATCGATGAGATGACACCCCAGTGTCCCACCACCCCAACCCCCAGGCCGCCGACAGATAGTGATTCGCGGAGAATGCAGCGGTAGCCAGGAGGCCCTCAGCACATCTTTAATAAAAAGCCGAAATAAACATGCTAATTAATTAGGTGCCGCCCGGCACGTAATTGTTGGCCCAGATCAGAGGCGATGCAATCGGCAATCGCCTCTGATCTGGGCCGACAATTACATGCCGGGCGGCACCTAATTAATTAGCTTGTTTATTTCAGCTTTTTTCTTAAAGATGAGCTGGGTGCCTCCCGGCTACCGCTGTACCCCTGCACGCTTCGCAGATCGGTATCAGTTCGCTGCCTGGAGGGTGGGGGCCACTGCACCACCCAAACTCTGATGACCCTGCCTAACACACCGTCATCAGTGTGCTCTGTGCTGTCCCAATTCCGGTAAGTGATACTACACTGTACATACATTATTTCTACTTTATATCGGCTGTGTATTTTTGTGTGTTATTTGGTATGATTTGGCAGCTTCATAGCTTAAAGGTTACTGGAGAGCGCTTGCGCCGTGTTTTTGACGACGGCGCTTGAGTGCTTGCGTGAGATTTTTGCTACGAACAGTGCAGTAATGATTGTGGAAAAGTATTTCTACTTTATATAGGCAGTGTATTTATCATATCATTCTTGCTTTTACTATATGTTACTGTTATTTTAGGTTTTATGTGTTATTTGGCATGATTTGGTAGGTTATTTTTGGGTCTGTGAACGCTCACAAAATTTTCCCATATAAATAAATGGTAATTGTTTCTTTGCTTTACGACATTCCGGCTTACAAACCGTTTCATAGGAACGCTCTACCTTCGGATGGCGGGGAAAGCCTGCATTATAAGTTTGCTAAAACTGCTTCCCAGTGAACACATGAAGTGGAAGTGGTATTAAACTATTCTGCCCTTCTGGCAGGCTCTACTATCCAATAAGATCATGGTTAATATCTGTACTATTTTCCTGTACCAGCCCCTATGCCTCAATCCTCAGTGACTAAGACTCCAGAGCAATCACAGAGAGAGAATTTCAAAGATTCACCATCCTCTGCCCCAAGTGGCCTTCCTCGGATTTTGAAAATTATCCCCCTGGTTTTAGACACCCCAGCCAGGAGAAACATCTAAGCCTGTCAAGTCTTAATATTTTTGTACACCTCAATGAGATTATCTCTCAATCTTGCAAACTCAAGAGTCTACAAATAAACAAGCAGTAACTCCAGATGAATCACTCACCTTCAAACAACCACATTCAATTTAAACCTGTACACATCTATGTCTGTTTAAAAAAAAACTATGGGATCTGAAACCAAGGCAATGCTCCTACATTCTTAACCTCATCAGCCTCTTGGATCACAACTGAAGTGTCAAAATGTCCTCTGAGAAATTTCAATTCCTCTTTTGCACCGAATATTTCTCACAAAGTATTTCTTAATTCTGGTTCAAGACTCGGTCATCCTTAAACAAATCCACCATCTCCTTACCTGGGCAGTCACAACAATACAAAACAATGACACGTTTATCTGTTCCATTTTCCTCAACTTGTCTAAACCATGGAATCCCTCAAACTATTGTTTAATGTCATTTCCCATGCACAAGTGTAAAGCAGAACGGAATAATTGTTACTCCAGATCCAATGCAGCATAAAAGAAAACTCATTTAGATAATAAATATAAGACAGCTTATTTACATAGATCAATTGTATGTCCATAAAGTGATGCTAGGCACAGGAGTGTCTGTACATTAGGTGACTCTGACAGGAACTGATCAAGTAGGGATGGTAGGTTAGTGGATGGAGGTTTTGATCAGCCTTACTACTTCTGGAAAGTAACTGATTTTAAATACAGGTTTCCCCCGCCATCTGAAGGTAGAGCGTTCCTATGAAACCGTTCGTAAGCCGGAATGTCATAAAGTGAAGAAGCAACTACCATTTATTTATATGGGAAAATTTTGTGAGCGTTCGCAGACCCAAAAATAACCTACTAAATCATGCCAAATAACACATAAAACCTAAAATAACAGTAACATATAGTAAAAGCAGGAATGATATGATAAATACACAGCCTATATAACGTAGAGATACTTTTCCACAATCATTGCCTGAACTGTTCTCCGTAGCTGAAATCTCACTCAAGCGCCGTCGGCAAAAACACGGCGCAAGCACTCTCCAGTAACCTTTAAGCTATGAAGCTGCCAAATCATACCAAATAATACGTAAAAATATACAGCCGATATAAAGTAGAAATAATGTATGTACAGTGTAGTATCACTTACGGGAATCGAGAAGACAGCGCAGAGCGCACTAATGGTGGTGTGTTAGGCTGAGTCGTCGCAGGTTTGGGTGGTGCGGTGGCCCCCACCCTCCAGGCAGCGAACCGATACCTATCCACGAAGGATGCAGGGGTACAGCAGTAGCCAGGACGCATCCAGCACATCTTTAAGAAAAAAACCGAAAAAAACAAGCTAAGTAATTAGGTGCCGCCCGGCACGTAAATGTCGGCCCAGATCAGAGGCGATGCAATCGGCAATCGCCTCTGATCTGGGCCGACAATTTTATGTGCTGGGCAGCGCCTAATTAATTAGCATATTTATTTCATCTTTTTTCTTAAAGATGTGCTGTGTGCCTCCCAGCTACCGCTGCATTCTCCGCGAATCAGTATCTGTCCGCGGCCCAGGGGTTGGGGTGGTAGGACACTGGGGTGTCATCTCATCGTCAATCAGGGCAGGCAGGTCACCTTCTGCTATCTCTGCCTGCCTCGATGTCAAAGGTCGGGTTCGTCGTCTGCTGTGGCTGATGTGGAAGGCTTGCTTGACTGCTTAGCCTCGCACATTTTTCTATCATACAGTTCTTTGTAAGGACTCAGGCCATCTTGCAAATATGCCCAAACCGACGTACCCTTTCAAATTTAAAGTTGTACTTTATCATTACTCATTCGGTTTCGATTGTTATCCTTTTTTCTTCCAATTGCATCAGCTCTTCATCTATCAGTTCGTGGTCATGGGATGCCAAAACCTCTTCAACATCATCTTCGTCAACTTCCACAAGCCAAACTCACATTGTCCTTACTTCGTTCACCACGATCAAAACGCTTAATTATGTCTAGTTTTACACTAAGTGTAACACCCTTACGAGCTCTTTTAGGCTTTTCCAATACCTTAGAACTCATCTTACAAACAGCTGCTCACAGACACGTGTTTAAGCAACGCCGGTTGGAATGCAGTTCCGAATCCGGGGGAGGAGCGGCTGCTTGGGGCGCGCGCTGTTTTTTATTGCGCGCTGCTTTTCTTCGTAACAGTGAAAACACCTACTGTTAGCAAAAACAGGTAACTAATGTAGGTCTTTCGTAACAGTGAGGTTTCGTAAAGCGAACGTTCAGAAAACGGGGGACACCTGTACAGTGGGCCTGGCGTGGATGCTAAGTAACATCCTTCCTGATAGCAGTGGCACAAACAATACCATTGTGATGCGACTGGCCCTTTACTGTCACCTCACTGTAGAAATGTCTTTGATGACGAGTAGGGTGGTGCCAGGGATTCATCAGACAGTTTTGTCTGCCTATTGTGGAGTACTCCTGTCTGCTGCAGTGCAGTTTCTGTACCATGCAGTGTTGCAACGCGTTAGAATGCTCTCTAATCTGTATCAGTAGAAGGATATGAGTATCGATGTGCGTAGTCAGCCTCCTCGGAAAGTAGAGGCGTTCCTGATTGTGTAGGATGTGCTCCGGGACCATGAAAGATTGTGCACTCCCAGAAGCTTGAAACTGCCGTGCCGCCAATGTGGGAGGTGCGAGTCTGAAGTCGATAACTGTCTCCTTTGTCAAGTTGACATTGATTACTTGCCAGCTAATTATTGTTGAGGGAATTAAATCCAGATTGGCTGTCACCAAATATGTCGGGAAGGGGAAGGAGGGCAAACGTGCGCCAGACTGCACTAGGGGATTAGCAGTGGAGAGGGAGAGCAGATTTAAACTCTTCAGTGTGAACATATCAGAAAGCCTGCCCTGGATCCAGCACAGAGACGTATTCATAAGGAAGGCATGCCAGCATCTTTACTTTCTTAGAAGGCTGAAGAAGATTGGCTTGTCACTGAACACGCCAATAAACCTCTACAGATATACTTTCTGAAAGTGACCTAACTGTTGTGGCATGGTCTGGTGCAAACTGAATTTGCAGGAATGCAAGCGGCTACAGAGAATAGAGAACTCAGCCCAATACATCACTGGCATTATCTCCAACACCATTACTAACCTCATCAACTGTGGAGAACTCCCATACACTGCCACCAAGCTCAGTTCCCTTACTCCGCATTGCTCGTTTCTACCTCCTACCCAAGATCCACAAACCTAACTATTCTGACTGTTTGAACTACTGGGTAACTTTAACAAAGAGAGTGTCACAAAGGGGCTGTTAATAAGTGAAGAGGTTATTACTCTGTAATCAACCCAACAAAAAGGTTTGATAGGCCTGGATAGAGTGGATGTGGAAAGGACGTTTCCATTAGTGGGAGAGTCTCAAATCTAAGAGTACAGCCTCAGAATAAAGGCACATCCCTTTAGAACTGAGCTGAGGAAGAATTTTGCCAGCCAGAGAGTGGTGAATTTGTGGAATTGCCACAGAGAGCTATGGAGAACAAGTCACTGGGTACATTTAAAGCAGTGATAGGTTCTTGATTGGTGTGGGGGTGGGGGAGTTTACAGGGAGAAGGTGGGAGAATGGAGTTGGAAAAAAAATCCAAATTTTGTTCCCATATCTTATGGTTTGCAGGTTATCTCCTAGGTTAGAACAAAGTTCTATTTCCGTGGATTGTAACCCAAACAGTTCACGAGTCCAGAATAAAAACCACAAACTGAGTTCCCAGGTAGCAGGAGATGCTACAGCCCTGCAGCTGCCAGCTACGCCAGTCTCCCAGTTGGTCATTAGTTGGGAAGGGCCTGTATATTCCTTGAGCCTCCAACAATGAAAAGTTATAGATAGACCATTGTAATTTTACACTTTATCTATATAACCAAAACATGCCTGAAAGTTATACATACTTTCTTTGGCATTTCTTTTCCCCATTATAAATTTCTTTGTAATAGGAATTAACTATACAAATAGCACATTGTAATTACATCACACTAATAAATGTGGCACTGTGACCCCAAGCCTGTACCACAGAAGAAATTCAACTCTCCAACCAGTTCTACCTTTCTCCTTCATATGACACTCATTACCTAACTGAAGAAAAATCTAAATATAAAGGAAAATATGTGTGGTTTTAAAATAGGCAATGTATTACAATTTTTCTCTGGTTCAACAATCTTTGTTCCCTGGAGTCACAAGATGTTTCAGATGCTGGAATCTGAAGTAACACACAAAAAGCTAGAGGAATTCAGCAGGTCAGGCAGCATCCATGGAGGGAAATGGACAGTTGGTATTTTGAGTCAAGACCCTTCATCTGGATTGGCAGAGGGAGTCTCAGTCCAAATCTCCCTTATATAAAGATTACATTGGATGTTGTTATGCATCTGCAAAGCCACATAATACAATCAGTTACAAACCAGTCACATACCTGTCTAGTCATTGGAGGCAAGTACCATACATTGCAGACAATTGCCCAACTGCTCATCATTTGGAGCAGGTAGCTCACCATTCCATATTTACTGCTGTTCCAAAAGGCATCACCAAACTGAGGGTCATACTGCAACAAAATAAACAATAACCCTCAATAAAGGACTTACTAATGCAGTCAATATTCTTACACATTGCCATCAGTCTAATTAGCCTGTTTTTGCAAGCAGCCTTTTCTGTTTCTTGTCCAGACATGCTGTAATCTTAATAACATATGGGAGGGGAAGGGGTGAAAAAGGAAAACAATATAGACCTTAAACACAGAATATTAATTCAATATTTGATGACAAATGAAAATCGTACTTGGTATCACTTCCTTATGAAGAGTCGTTATGGATTAATAAGAAGAAACTGCTAAAACAGATAGGAAGGAAAAGTCATTCAACGTAAAGGCAGACATCCCACCTCTCCCGGAAGTTCCGGGAGTCTCCCGCATGTTAATAGTAACACCCTGATGCCCACAAGTTATATACAATGTCCCGAAAATCAATTTTTTTGAGAGTGAGCGAGAGAGAGAGCAAGAGAGAGCGTGAGAGAGACGACGAGAGCGAGAGAGCAAGCGCGAGAGCAACCATGAGAGAGAAAGAGCGCGAGCGAGACCATGAGAGAGCGTGAGAGCGCGCGAGACAGCAATAGAGAGAGCGCACGAGAGCAACCACGAGAGCGAGAGAGCGAGAGCGACAAGAGACAGCATGAGAGAGAGAGAGAGAGACAGACAGCGAGAGTGACTACCAGAGAGAAAGCGCACGAGAGAGAGAGAGAGAGAGCGCGAGAGACAGCAAGTGCACACCATGGACGAGTGCTCCAAAAAAAGAAAATATAAAATGTACTTCACCCCAGACTACACTAAAGTGTATCCCTGCCTAATAGGGGTCAAAAATAATGACAGTGTTGATCACTGCACTGTTTGCAACAGTGACTTTTCTATTGCCCATGGTGGGTTAGGACTGTAAAAGACATGTTGAGGTGAGTTTAACAGGTGTCATTCGTTCATTAGTATAGCTAATGTTATTTAAACTAGCTGGCCAGCTGCTAAGGAGCTACTCTATTGCAGACATCCCACCTCTTCCAGAAGTTCCAGAAGTCTCCCGCAAATTGATGGTGCTACGTCCCTGAAATGAGTTTTTGCAGGTTGGAATGTCTATAAAGGTAATCGGCAAAAGTGCAGTGACATGAAGAGACTTTTCTTAACATAACACTTGGCTATGATCTACAACTAATACAACTAATGGAAAAATACTCGATACAAATTTAAACAGCAAGACAATTGGAACTAATTGGTAGTTCCTTCAAAGTTATGATTTTAAAAAATCTATATATTCTATCGTCTGCTTTCTGCTTTGTGGCTCCTAATGTTTCCATTAGGAGCTGTAAATTAAATGATTCAATATAGAAAACAAATGTGAAACAGAAAATAAAATACACATATGACTATTAAGAGTAGATACCCTTTAAAGGATTAAGAGAAGAGAATTAAGGGCAGCAGACATTAGTGCTGCTATTTTGCTTGTTGGGAAACTGAAAGTAAAAAACTAAACAAAACTTGCAATAAGGTGCCTTTGTAATGAACAGAGATATTGCACACATCTAGAACATGTCCCATTTTTATTGTACCAGATCTTTCCTCTAGACTTTGGCACAAAATACACTCTTAATCATTTAATTAAGATAAAACATATAAAAGACTGAAACAGGTAACAGTCAGACCTGGGAAAACCTTTCTCAATTTACCTTGATTGCAACGGGATAGATAGTAGCTCCTATCTCAAAGCTTCCCTTCTTAAACATCATAACTGAGGTATTGTTTATGCAGGTACCTGAAAGCAAATTTCATATCCCACAATTAGAAGACAAGCTGATATGTGATTACTTCCAGTCACTGTAGCACCTGGATTGGCTCCATTCACATCATGACACAGTGTCCAGCATAAACTCAATCCTATCCTGTTGAATGTACAATGCAATTTTACTCAACTCATCCTTTAGTAGAATCTCGGACCCATCCTATTCAACCTTTGTGCTCAATGTCCAATATCCTCTTGATATTACAAAGTCCCATTTGTTGCAATGCAATTTATTCAACCTAACAGAAGTATTTATTGCAAAAGTATTTTAATAACCTTTAAGTAAAAGTAGTAAATGCTAGAATAATCATTGGGTCTGTGGGGAGAGAAAATGGGTTTATCTTTCAGGTTTATGGCAAATGTCAGAACAGGGAAAAATTAGAAATCATGAATTCATGTTGAATCCTGAGTGCTATAGTACGCCAAATCAAAAATTGAGATGGTGTTCTTTGAGCTAATACTGAGCTTCAATGTAAGAGTATAGAAAGGAGAATTTTCAATCAACTGCACCATTTATATCACTCAGTCTTTCCTGGGTCTCTAATACATCAGAGATCCTTCCTTTTGTTTTCCTTGTCCCGCTAACCTTTTCTTCACTTAAAACTTGCTTTGTTTTCAACTTCATCCAGCTGTGATGAAAGGCCTCGACCCAAAACATTAACTCATTTCCTCTTTCCATAGATGCTGCTTGACCTGTTGTGTTTTTCCAGCATATTCTGATTTTATTTTCAATTTCCAGCATCTGCTGTTTTTGCATTTAGACTACTTCATTAACATACTGGTATAGAATTTTTTTCTGGATACTGAATCAAGTTCAGCACAGAATTGCTCAGATAACATTAGATGTTGGGTCCACAAATCCATCAATGATGGGAGGCATTCCAATCCCAGACATCAACAAGCTTCTTATAAAATTTTACTGAGAGTGAAAATCTACCTCTGGAATAGAGACCATTTTTAAATGATAAATTCAAATACCATTTTCTATACCTTTTAGGAAAATTTCTGATCATAAAGAAGCAAATGGTAAAAATGTCCTTACCCTCAGGGAATATTAATATTGGTAGCTTTGTCTTATCTGCAGCATGATCACCTAGTCTGTAAGAAGAGAAGCTTCATCATACATGGGAAGATGACCTTCAATAGTCATTTGAGGAGTTGGAAGATGAAATTCTGATCAAGTTATTTTACTAATCTGTATTCAGATGTCCTGCTACTTATTGTATGTGAATTTGAATTATTCGTTGCCTCAAAGAAACAAATCTGATTCTACCATGCAAAGTAATTAATTGCCTTATGTAGCAGACATAATTCAACAAAGACTCGACAACCAAATGAAATTGTTTAGATAGACGGAAACAATCTTATGCTTCAAAATGATGCCCTTTTATTCGAATAATTAAATGCTCCAAAATCCATGATGCCAAGGACATTTCAGCAACCCCATCTCATCTTACTCAACCACTATCCTCAATAATAAAGAGTTTTATGTACACCGTAATGGTGAAGAACACAAATGAATGGACAACAAATTAACAGAACAGGTACATTGACACAATGTGAAGCATCAGGGAGAGGGTGTGCTCATAAGCACCAAGGAGTTCTGTCTCAGTAGGGAAGCATAAATAGGAGTGAAGAGTCGTGAAAGCAAGTCCAGGGGAATAATGGCTCTTGACAATCATATTCTGAGTTCTGCGAGTGCCTGGAGAAAGCAACATCAATTTCAAGGTTAAAAGGGCACAAAGAACCATCCACACAGTAACAGGAAGCTATAGACACAAGAGGAAAAGTAACAGCATAGAATGCCTTGCTGAGTTTCCAGAAAAGGACTCTTCAATGGCAGAAACTGAGCTAATAAACTTCAATTAGCTGATGAGAGGAGGGTGTAGCAGGACTAAGACTTCTATTCCCTTGAGTATGTGATTTTAAAAAGTGTCCAGCTAAAGTGCTTAATAATGTAAATGGGCAAAGTCAAAAATAAATACAAGCTATTCAGGGGTGTTGCCAGGAAGCACCTCACAAAGGGAATAGCCGAAATCTGCAAAACCCAGCTGAGGCTCACTAAGATGGACATCCTTTCTGATATAGAACCAAATCAGGTTGGAGGACTTGGATTAGTCATGATCTTCATTTACCAGCATATCAGACTTGAGTAACTTTCCCAGGTTCCACTTCTTGAATTAAACTGCAACCATAACCAATGCAAAGCTAATTCAAAGTTGGTTAGTTATAGAACTTACTCATAACCAACCAATAACACCTGTAAAAACCTGCTACATTGCATGTACATTAACTCACCTCTCCACAAATGCTGCTTTGCGTGCTTTTTATTTCAAATTTCCAGCATTTGTGGTATTTTCTCTGGAGAGGGTCCTGAAGCATCGAGCTTCTGATTGAGACAACTCATTGGGCCATAACCAATATCCTCAGTAAAAACCTTATTACATTAACACACAAGGTACTACACAAAAGCTAGGAAATTAAAGTTGCATCCCACAATTTCAACTGACAAACATTCTGCAACATTAAATCAACATTTAGTGAACACTTTAATCCTTAATTATAAACCAGTTTGTTGACATTTTTCCAGTTCTTCTCCACTGACATCTTCAGTCACTTCCTGGACTGCTGGACACAGATAGAAAATCTGTAGAGATTACTGGAGATAACAGTGACTAAATCTTTGCACGAGGAATTCTGCAGATGCTGGAAATTCAAGCAACACACATCAAAGTTGCTGGAAATCTAACCTTTTTAATACAATTTGGCGATCTTTCATTTCGGAACGTTCAAACCAGATGTGTGGACAAGCTTTGACCATGGATCTCTGAATAATTCCCATCAGTCCTCCATGAACTTGTCCAACCTGTTCAGAAATGGGACATTTTAACCTTGCACAGGTAAATAATCTGTCAATGTTAACATCTTAACAAAGAAAATAAACACCAAAAATTACAAAACTTCATGAGTATGAAAACACAATTAAAATTACCAGCATGTCATTATGCCACAAGGTAGTTAAGCTGACTGTGGTTCAGACCTGGGCCCAGATATGTCTGTGTGGAGCTTGCACATTTTCTCTGTGACTGTGTGCATTTCCTCCCTCAATCCAGTGATGTGTGAGTTGGTCGGTTAAGTGACCACTGTAAATTGTTCCTGGTGTAAGGGTGGCTGGGTAGAATGTCAGCGGAGTTGATGAGGATATGGGGAGAATAATCAATAGGACTGCCATGGGATGAGTGTAAACAGGTAGTTGATGGGAGGTATGGTATGGACTCAGTAACTGAAGGACCTGTTTCTGTGCAGTGCTCTTTCTCGCTCTCTCTACAACTCCAAGGAGACTCAAAAACTACTTATGGTAAACAGGATCACAAGTTTTAAATCTCACTGCAAATTCACCCAAAGTAGCAATTAAGCATCTTCAATCATTAATTCACAAGTGCAAGCATACTTTTAAATAATGGATTAATGGATTCTCCTTGTAGAAGTGGGCTATTTGGATAGCTTACTACACAATTTATTCTTCTCACCATTGCATAACCTCCATCATTGGCCAGTATAACGACATCTATTGGTGATGTGTGGTTTGCTACACAAATACCTCCTCTCTTTGGTTTGTTTTCCCTGCAATTACAAAATATGGATTAAAAAGATCCCATTGTTAACAACTGATACCCCCCAGCACTTTCAGCATATCAATTCATGCTTCCCTATCGAGACTAAAGAAATTGCAGATCTGTTCTGAGTTAGGCCACCTTGTCTGGAGCATTTCTTACCACCAGCCTTGCTACTACTCACAGCTCAGCTTAAGCTACCTCATGAACTGCAATCTCACTTTACTCTCATGAACAGTGCAAATCATCCCACCTGCTGTGCAAGCACAGAATCAGATTTATTACCATTGACATATAATGTGAAATGTGTTGTGGCAGCAATACAATGCAAAGGCATGGAAGACATATAGATTTTACAAGAATAAATTAATAGTGTGAAAAAGAAAGTAATAACAAGTAATAGAAAGTAATAGTGTAAATGGACAAATCAGAAACCTGATGGCAGAGGAGAAGATGCTGTTCATAAGTCAATGAGTATGGACCTTCAGACTCTTCTCCCTCCTCCTTAAAGAGGAGGCAGGTCCCAGATGGGGAGGGTCCTTAATGATGGATTCAGCTTTCCTGCGGCACTCTCTCCTGAAGATGTCCTCAAAGGATAATCCAGGACATGACCCACCCAGCCAACACACTTCTTGTCCCTCTTCCCTCCGGGAGAAGGCTCAGGAGCTTGAAGACTCGTACGGCCAGATTTGGGAACAGTTTCTTTTCAACTGTGATAAGACTGCTGAACGGATCCTGACCCGGATCTGGGCCGTATCCTCCAAATATCCGGACCTGCCTCTCGGTTTTTTTGCACTACCTTACTTTCCCTTTTCTATTTTCTGTTTATGATTTATAATTTAAATTTTTAACTTAAATTCTGGAGGAACAAATTGTATCAGTTCTTAATGCATGCATTACTAAATGACAATAAAAGAGGATTGCGTGTCCTCATAATCTAATCTAATCTAATATTTACTATTAATTTGTACTCCAGGGAGCGCGAAGTGCAGATTCAAATATCGCTGTGATGATTGTACGCTCTAGTATCAATTGTTTGGCAACAATAAAGTAAAGTAAAGTAAAGTAAAGGTGTGGAGGGTTATGCTCATGATGGTGCTGGCTGAGTCTATAATGCTTTGTAGCCTCATGATCGTCCGCAGCAGGCTGTGAACAACCAGTCAGAGTGCTCTCCACCATACTGTATATCTATATAAATATGCAAGAGTCTTTGATGGCATACCAAATCTCTTCAAAGTCCTAGCGAAGCAGAGCCATGGGCATGACTGCAATGATGTGTCAGGCTCACGACAGATCCTCCAAGAATTTGACACCCAAGAACTGGAAACTGCACACTCTGTTCACCGCTGACCCTTCAACGAGCACTGGTTTGTGTCCGCCTGAAGTCTGCAATCAGTTCCTTGGTGCTGCTGATGTTCAATGCCAAGTAATAGTTGCTGCAGCAAAGCAACTCTAAGTTATAATGCATGTGCACAAGTCAACACCTGCACTGTCCATTTATGCACTCGTGAGCACTAAACTTATTCTTTCCATTCACACTGATGCACAACTGGACCCAGTGCTGAACTTGGAACAAAAACTATTGAAGGGGGTGTACGCTGTGATGATCCCTATTGGTAGAATATGAACCTGTGGTTGGTTCCATTACTCTGTGCCAACTAAAGCACTGAGCAAGATTAAAATCGACAAGGACGAGAGCGGAAAATGAACGGGTATTCGGTGCCATCTGTCTGAGTTTGACCAGTCTCCCAGTCGCTGCTGCTGGTGGAAGGTGCAGGAGTTTCAGGATTCACGCTGCTAGGTTCAATCGCCTCGGAGTCTTGTGGCTGTCGACTCACTTTCAGCTGTGGTTAGGTATTTAATATCCTCAGTGCTGAACGCAGTTTACTATTTGCAGGATTTGATTGTGGCACTTCAGCATGGCACTGCTTCTGCGGCTGTGGTCTGAAGCCATCAACACAACGTTGAACTGACTGTCTCGGCGGCTGTGACCATCGGCTCCTGAACTAGCTTTCCTCACCTCGGAAGCACATACTGTGGACTCACTTTTGGGCACTCTACGGTTTGATGTTTCGTGATTTGTGTTATTTGTTTGCTTTTTGTTGTTTGCATGATTTATTTCACACATCTGATAGTCTTGTTGTGTGGCAGTTCTCTTTAAACGGGTTGTATGGTTTCTCTTTGCTTTGTGGCTGTCTGCAAGAAGATGAATCTCAAGGTTGTATACTGTCTACATACTGTGATGATAATGTACTTTGAACATATTGAACAGGAAATGTTGCAGTAATTAAAAGTACTGCCACCAGGGCTAATTAAAATCATTAACATTTATGGGGAGAAAAATAATGTGTGCTCAGGAAATTAACAATGATGTCAGAAACTATTACTTTCACTGAGCAGCTAGATAATTCACCCTAACAGGAAGTTTGGAAAGTAAAATCAAACATATGGAAAGAGCGGACAGAGACAGCCCTGCTGGCCCATCAAACCTCCCCTACATCCAATTTTCCTAAAAATGACACTAATCATTTCCTACCTCATCAAGAGCTCAGATCTTTGTAGAGAGCCAACAAGACAAAAATAAGTGTCCAAGACATGATGAATATGATGAAATTCTTCCAGACTAATCAAAATCTTATGAGTAAATCTTTCAAAATAAAAGCTTATTTTTATTTTAAATGGTAAGTTTTTGTATTTCTGCTGAAACAGAACTCTTAAGGGAGATTTCAAATTAAACCATGAAGAATAAACTAAAGGGCTGGATTGTTAATTTACGATGTGTTACAAGAATTACCTCTACACAAGGCATCCACCAAACTGAGAAAAAGGTAATGGTGTGACACAGCTGTGCAGCAGGTGGTGCTGCTGTCTCAGAGCTCCAGCAAAACGTTCAAAGTAATTTTTATGTATCAAAGTACATATACTGAATGTTACCATATATCACTTCAAGATTCATTTTCTTGCAGTCATTTACAGGAAAATACAATAGAATTTTTGAAAACCATACATAATTAATGTGCAAAAGACAAACTGTAAATAGAAATTCTTCTGAGAGCTGAGTTGTAAAGCGACTTGAAAGAGAGTCTGTAGTTCAGAGTAGTGGTGAATGAAACTATCCATGCCAAGGAATTTAAACTTACTGTCTCTCTCCAGCTCCGTTCCCTAATGAGGACTGGCTCATGGACCTTTTGCCTCATCCTTCTGTAGTCAATAATCAGCTCTTTGGTTTTGCTGACATTAAGTGAGAGGTTGTAGTTGTTGCACCACTTAATCAGATTTTCAATCTCCCCCCATATGCTGATTAGTGTTGTCAGCAAATTTAAATATGGTTTTGGACCTATACTTGGAGTAGGAAACTAAACACACAGGCCTGTGGTGCACCTGTGCTGATAGTTAAGTGTGGAAGAAACGTCATTGACAATCCATATAAGGTGAAGTCTGCCACTGAGGAAGTCAAGGATCCAGTTGCACAGGGAGTTACTAAGGCCCGGGCCTTACAGCATCATGATGAATTTCGAGGAGATGACAGTGTTGAACACTGAACAGCAGTCAATGAAGAACATCCCAACATATGCATTGTTACTATCCAGATCTTCCAGATCTCTGTGAGGAGCCAACAAAATAGCATCTGAGACTGAGCTGTTGTGATGGTGGGCAAATTGGAGCAGATCCAGTCACTCCTCACACAGGAGCTGATATACCTCATGACCAACCAACCTCTCCAAGCTTCATCACAGTGGATGCAAGAGCTACAGGATAATAGTCACTGAGGCAGGTGACCACATTCTTGGGCACCAGCACTACTGAGCCATCTCATCACCAAGTTCAATCCTCACCTCGGATGCTGCCTTTATCAAGTCTGTATACTCTCTGTCACACGTGCTTCTCCCTCCTCAGAGCTTGTGGCATCATCCCTCATCCTAAAGGTAGATTGACTACTCCTGTACATCACCTCCAGTGTAGGTGGGTGAGAATTTGACGGGCCTGTGAAGGAGGATAGATTCAGGGAAATAGGGGGGAAGAGTTGGGGGCAACAGGCACTTGCTGCTATAAACTCAATGAACCAAAAGGCCCCCTTCTATATCATGGTATGCAGTAGGAATTAGGCAAGCAGCTGAAGGATGCTAGTATTGGTATTGGTTTATTTTTGCCACCTATATTGAGGTACAAAGGGAAAACTTTTGTTTTCAATGCCATCCAAACAGATCATGCCATATGTAATTTCAACAAGGTAATAACAGAGAAATAGAATGCAGAATATAATGTTGCCATTATGGAGAAAGTGCAGTGCAGGAAGACAAATACATTGCAAGGGCCATGATGAGGGAGATTGTGAGAATCAGAGCTCATTCTATAGCATCTGAGAGTCTAATAATAGTCAGATAAAAGCTGTATTTGTGTATGGTGGTATGTGCTCTGAAAGTTTTGTATCATCAGCCCAATGGAAGAAGGGGGAATAGAGAATGACCAAAATGGGAGGGTTCCTTAATTATGTTGGCTGCTTTTTCAAGGCTGTGGGAAGTGTAGACAATGATTAGTGTAGAGGAGGCTGGTTTGCATGATATAATGGACTGGGCTACATTTACAACTCTCTGCAATTTCTTGCAGCCTTGGATACAGCAGCTGCCAAATTAAACTGTGATATTTCCGGATAAGATGTTTTCTCTCCTAACATTGATTAAAATGGCCAAGAGTCATTAGGGTCATGCCTAATTTCTTAGGCTGAGGATGTGGAGTAGATGCTTAATTCCTCTCCATTCCTTGTCTATCTGGTACGTGACTGCACCACAAACTGGATAAAGAAACTTCTGCTACTAGTTATTGTCCTGGTGGAATGAATTTATTGAAATCCATTCTAGAAACAGTCTGATGTCTTTACAGTTCAAGTCACTAAATGCAAGTCAAAATAGCTCACCATGTCTCCATACATACAAGAGGTAGCGCAGATGCTGAAATATAGAGCGATGAACACAATGTGCTGGAGGAGCTCAGCAGGTCAGGCAGCATCCCGGCAAGGGTGCAGCAACCGACTCAGTGGGAAGCGTTCAGGCAAGAGCTGGGTGGGATTTCCCCTAGACATATACGAGCCAATATAACTGAGCGTTACATACAGTTGGGAATAAACAATTGACATTTTGGGCCCAGACCCTTCATGAAACGTCAACTGCTTATTCCCATTCATAGGTACTGCCTGACCTACTGGGCTCTTATCATATTTCCAAGTCTGTTTTTGTCTTCACCATGCCAGAAAACATGGTTTACAAAGATCTTGTTAAGAATAGAAAAGTGTAGCTACGAGGAAAGATCAGATGTATGAGATTTTTTGCTTTATAAAAAAGTCAGCTAAGGAGAGACTTATTCAAAGAATTAGAAAGAAAT
The DNA here is from genome assembly GCF_030028105.1 of Mobula birostris. Taxonomy (NCBI): domain Eukaryota; kingdom Metazoa; phylum Chordata; class Chondrichthyes; order Myliobatiformes; family Myliobatidae; genus Mobula; species Mobula birostris. The sequence continues at coordinate 159,673,671 of NC_092373.1, forward strand.
ACAAAGAAAATAGTTCCATGAGCAGAGAAACCAAAAACATAAGAGGCATAAGTTTGAAGTGAATGATGCAAACCTATTAGCAGGGAGAAGGAGAGAACATTTTCCCCCCACCAGGGGTCTGTAACAGCCTGAAAGGATGGTAGATACAGAAACCCAATCACATTAGTAAAACTGATATGTACTTGAAAGGCTACAACATGCAGGGGCTATGGAATTGGTACATGAAGATGGGATTAAGTTAAAGAGTTCCTTTTCAACTGCCTTGAAAATAATAAACTGAATGGTCTCCCATGATGGAACATCTCAATAACTCTAAACTCTATTGTCTTTCTGGCTGGCTTGATCAATTCTGTGGACAAACTAGCCGGAGCAGGAAAGCTGTCGCAACTATGCAAAACTGCTCATCGCTCTTGCAATCTTTCAAAGTCACTAGCTCTTCCAAATAATTAAGGAGGGAATTGAAACTCAGATTAAGCTGACACATTTCGCAATCTGCGCTATTTGCTTTGGAATAGTTTTGTACTGTTAAATCATGATTGAACAAAATGGCTCTTGTTCTTCTGTAGTTAAGTTAGAGAAGAAGCTTAAGTAAACTGAGAAGGAAAACAGAAAGACCATTCAAAGACTGCCAAAGACATGAAGCCTAGTTAGCCTAAATAACCATATCTGAAATCCAATTGAGTAAATAGCACACATACATTTTTATAACTTCACTAGCTGCTACTTTCTGTTATAATTTCATTTCCTTCCAAATTATATTCAATATTTGTAGGACGTAAGAGTTTTCACCCATTCTCCACCACTCGGCCTCCTCACCATCCCAATCCACCCTCCCCCCACAAAAGGTGTGACAGCCCCAATACAACATAAAGTTGTGAAAAATAAGCAGTGTCAAACAAACACACCTGATTAATTATTAAATTCTGGATCGCTATAACAAGAAAAATGCAAAACTATCTAAAACATTTTCTAATTGAAACCATTTATGAAGGCAAATTATTTGTTAATGAATATAATGCAATGTATTACAGGGACTTCATAATGCATTACCCCAGAAGTTATACTGATGTTCATGAAATCAGGAATTCCCTTTATGTAGTATGCAGCAGAAATCATGCTCATCGCATATATACAGAGAAGGTAGGTGTCAACATTCTTTGCCCATAACTACATACAGTAATGGAATACTAAGAAATCAGAGAGTTAAAAGCATAATCATTTAATTTCAAAGACAAGCTCCAGGAAGGGCTGACAAATCTACTACATGTGGCTACAACAGGTTAAGTTTCACAATTGCTTAATAGTTATTGGAGGGGTGGGATAGTCATAAATAGTTTTGGAACAATTTCATTGCAGATGAAAAGAAATGTCATACGGGTCAAAATAGGTAGTGTTGGAAAGAAAGAATTAAAATTGAATGGGGGCGGGGCTGGGTAATATATATAATTTAACGGCTTTGTTTTAATATTGTAACAATTGCTGGAATCCAAGCTGCACCATTATTGCAACGTTGGTAATTACTTCACCACCAAATTAGAAGTATTATGATATCATGTTATTTAAAAAAATATTTGGGATTGTTTCATTTCCAAGTCAATGCATGATCATCTGCAGTTATTTAATATTGCCAATGATGTTATTACTAGCAATTAATGAGATATAAAACGCTATGGTAAATAACAAACAAGAGAAAATCTGCAGATGCTGGAAATTCAAGCAACACATACAAAATGCTGGAGAAACTCAGCAGGCCAGGCAGCATCTAGGAAAATAGTAAACAGTCGACATTTCACGCTGAAACCCTTCGGCGGGACTGAGGGTTTCAGCCCAAAACACCAACTGTACTCGTTTCCTAGATGCTGCCTGACCTGCTGAGTTCCTCCAGCATTTTGTGTGTGTTACTCTGGTAACAGAAATTTCCTTCTGTAGCGATGTGCTACACACAGAGCTAGAAATAATGACACGCAGTCTGTAAGTTGCACTCGAGACTCGTTTATTCAAACTTCGCGGCACTGGCTTTTAAGCAGTTCCCCTCCAGCCCTCTCCGGGCGGAAATGACGTCAGAGGTGCATTACAAAAGTCTCTCCCCATGCACAGGCTATTTTGTGAGCCGCTTCACTTGTGTAGAAAGTGGGTCGCCACACTTCCACCAACATTGGAATCACTTCCTTTTTCTCAGATGAGCTGAAAGCATCTATTGCTCAGGAATTCCCTTACAGCAAACTAAGAGCGAAATAGCTTCCACTATACCAATTATTCACCTTCACACCTTCCACAACTGTGCCAACATCAGGAGTTGAACAGGGTTATATTAGACAACCCAATACAATCCAAAATACACACAAAAAGTGCTGGTGGAATGCAGCAGGCCAGGCAGCATCTATAGGAAGAGGTACAGTTGACGTTTCAGGCCAGGACCCTTTGTCCAGCATTTTTTGTGTGTGTTGCTTGAATTTCCAGCATCTGCAGATTTCCTCGTGTCTACGTTTTACAATCCAAAATAGGTATGTAACCTCATAAAATAACACATTGTTTCAAAGAACATAGAACACTGCAGCACAGTACAGACCCTTTTGCCCACAATGTTGTGCCAATCTTATAACCTACTCTAAGCTCAATCTAACCCTTCCCTCCTATATAGCCCTCCATTTTTTTCTATCATCCACACTGAAAATAAAGTACAAACATACTGTATAATCTGGCTATTGCATGAACATGTGCTTTAATTTCAAACTGCCCAAGCTTCCTCAGAAAATTATCTCTCAATATACAATAAATGCGCAATTTTTAAAAATACACTTAACCTTGTTTTCATATCTGTCAATAAGTTCACCGTATCTGCCTCCTACAACCACCTTCAACTTTATAATTTTACCCCACCCCACAAGGATCTCTAAATCCAGTCTCTTTATTTTAATTTAGCAGACACATTTTCACGTCTGTACCCTAAACTCTTGAATCCATTCCGTAATTAGAGGAATAGAGACGAGTTTCTATGTGTGCGATAGAGACACCCGAATGGTATGCTGCCTCCCGGGTGACAGGGTCAGGAATATATCAGATTGGATCCATGGCATTCTAAATGGGGAGGGTGAGCAGCCAGAAGTCTTGATATGCAGTGGCACTGATGACATAGATAAGGAAGATGAGGGAGTCCTGAAGAGAGAGATCAGGGAGCTAGGTAGAAAGTTGAAAAACGGGACCTCCAGGGTAGTAATCTCTGTGTCCAGTGCCAGTGAGGTTAAGAACAGGATGATTTAGCAGATGGATATGTGGCTGAGGGACAGGAGTGGGGGGCAATGGTTCAGATTTATGGATCATTGGGATCTCTTCTGGGGAAGGTATGACCTGTAAAAAGGGATGGGTTACACCTGAACCCGAGTGGGACCAATATCCTTGCAGGCAAGTTTGCTAGAGGTATTCAGGAGGGTTTAAACTAATTTGGCGGGGGGATGGGAACTGGAGTGATAGTGCTGAAGATGAGGTAGTTGGTTTGTAAACAGAGACAGTGTGTAGTGAGACTGCTAGCAAGGAAAGTCTGATGATAGGTCAAAATTGCAGCCAACAGGATAAGTTGCAATGTAAAAGTCAGACAAAAATCGCAAAGGGTCAGCACAGTACTGAAGGTGTTTCATTTGAATGCGCAAAGTAAATGGAATAAGGCAGATGAACTTGTAGCACAGTTACAGATTGACATGTATGATGTTGTGGGCATCACTGAATCATGGCTGAAAGAAGATTACATCTGGGAGCTTGACATTCAAAGATACACATTAAACCAAAGGGACAGGTAGATAGGCAGAGGGGGTGGCGTGGCTTTGTTGGTAAAAAATCAACTCATTAGAAAGAGGGGACATAGGTTCAGAAGGTGTTGAATCATCATGGGTAGAGCTAAGGAATTACAAAAGGTAAAAAGACCATGATGGGAGTTATATGCAGACCCCCCAACAGTGGTAAAGGTGTAGTCTACAAATTACAACAGGAGATAGAAAGCGCACTTCAAAAGGACAATGTTACGATGATCCTGGGGGATTTCGATATGTAGGTAGATTAGGAAAACCAGATTGGTGCTCGATCCTGAGGGGAATGCCTATGAGATGGCTTCTTTGAGCAGCTCGTGGTTGAGCTCACTGGGGAATCAGCTACTCTGGAGTGGGTGTTGTGCGATGAACCAGAACTGAAAAGAGCTTAGAAGTAAAGAAATCTTTAAGGGCCCATGATAGAATTCATTCTGCTTTTTGAGAGGGAGAAGCTAATGTCAGATATATCTGTATTACAGTGGAGTAAAGGGAATTACAGAGCCATGAGAGAGAAGTTGGCCAAAATTGACCGGAAAGGAACACTGGCAGGAATGATGGCAGAGCAGCAATGGCTGGAATTTTTGGAAGCAGTTTGGAAGGTGCTGGATATACAAGACCATAGACCACAAAACCATAAGTCATAGGAGCAGAATAAGGCCATTTGGCCCATCAAGTCTGCTCCACAATTCAATCATGGCTGATCCTTTATTTTCTCCTCCTCAACCCCATTTCCCAGCCTTCTCCCCATAACCTTTGATGCCATATCCAATCAAGAACCTATCAATCTCTGCCTTAAATATACCCAATGGCCTGGCCCCCACAGCCACACATGGCAACAAATCCCACAAATTCACCACCCTCTGGCTAAAGAAATTTCTCCACATCTCTGTTTTGAATGGACGCCCCTCTACGCTAAGGCTGTGCCCTCTTGTCCTAGACTCTCCCATCACGCGAAACATCCTTTCCACATCTACTCTGTTTAGGCCTTTCAACACACAAAGTTAAGTTAGCCAGTAATACTAAAGAGTTACCAAAAGTTTCTTCAGATATATATATATTGTAATAGAGGCGAGAGGAGATATTGGGCCACTGGAAAATGACGCTGGAGAGATAGTAATGGGGAAAAAGAAAATGGTGGATGAACTGAATATGCATTTTGCATCAGTCTTCACTGTGGAAGACACTAGCAGTATGTCATAAATTCGAGAGTGTCTGGTGGCCGAAATGTGTGAAGTAGCCATTATTAGGGAGAAGGTTCCTGGTAAACTGTAAGGTCTTAAATGTAGATAAATCATCTGGACCAGATGGACTACAACCCCAGGGTTCTGAAACAGGTAGCTGAAGAGATTGTGGAGGAGTTAGTATTGATCTTTCAAGAATCAGTTGATTCCATCATAGCTCCAGAGTACTAGAAAATTGCAAATGTCACTCCATTCTTCCGGAAGGGAGAGAGGCAGAAGAAAGGAAATTATAGGCCAGTTAGTCTGACCTCAGTGGTTGGAAAGATGTTGGGGGTCCATTGTTGTGGTTGTGGTTTTGGGGTACTTGGAAGCACATGATAAAATAGGCCATGGTTTCCTCAAGGGAAAATCTTACCTGATAAATTTGTTGGAATTCTTTGAAGAAATAACGAACAGGATAGATAAAGGAGAATTGGTGGATGTTGTATACTTGGGTTTTCAGAAAGCCTTTGACAAGATGTCACACATGAGGCTGCCCATGGCATTACAGGAAAGATACTAACAAGGACTGAACTTTGGCTGAATGGCAGGAGGAAAAGAACAGGAATAAAGGGAGCTTTTTCTGGCTGGCTGCTAGTGATTAGTGATGTTCCACAGGGGTCTATGTTAGGACGGCTTCTTTTTACTTTATATGTCAATGATCTGGATGACAGAATTGATGAATTTGTGGCCAAGTTTGCAGACAATACAAAGATAGGTGGAGTGGCAGGAATATGTGGAGGAAGTAGAGAGGCTACAGAAGGACTGAAACAGATTAGGAGAATGGGCAAAGAGATGGCAGATGGGATACAGTGTCGGGAAGTGTGTGGTCATGCACTTTGGTAGAAGAAATAAAAGCACAGAATATTTTCTAAATGGAGAGAAAATTCAAAAATCTGGGGTGCCAAGTGACTTGGGAGCCCTTGTGCAGGATTCACTGATGTTTCATTTGCTGGGTGAGCTGGTGGTAAAGAAGGCTAATGTGATGCTAGCATTCATAAAAACAAAGATGTAATGTTGAGGCTTTATAAAGCACTGGTGAGGGCTCACTTGGAATATCGTGAGCAGCTTTGGGCCCCTTATGCAAGAAAGGATGTGCTGACTTTGGAGAGGGCTTGAAAGAGGTTCACGAAAATGATTCCAGGATTGAAAGGCTTGTCATATGAAGAACATTTGATGGCTCTGGGCCTGTATTCACTGGAATTCAGAATATTGAATTATGAAAGACCTTGATAAAGTGGACGTGGAGAAGATGTTTCCTCTGCTGGGAGAGTCTAAGACCAGAGGACATGGCTTCAGAATAGAGGGACATCCTTTTAGAACAGAGATGAGGAGGAATTTATTGATGAATCTGTAGGTGGCTGTGGGGGCCAAGTTATTGGGTATATTTAAGGCAGAGGTCAATAGATTCTTAATTAGTCATGACATGAAGGGATATGGGAAGAAGGCAGGAGACTGGGGCTGAGAGGGAAAATGGATCAGCCATGATGAAATGGTAGAGCAGACTCAATGGACCAAATAGCCTAATTCCATTCTTATATCTTATGTACTCCTTAAAACCTACCTCTGACCAGGCTTACGGTCATCCCTCCCAATATCTCCCAATGTGACTCAGTACTAAACTCCTGTAAAACTCCTTGAGCCAATTCATTACGTGAATGGTACTATAATATTTGAGGATGTAAATTCATCAAAAATTGTTGGAAGCACTTAGTAGATCAAGCAGCATCTGTGGAATGAAATAGTATTAGTGTTTCAGGTCAAGGACTCTTCTTTCAAAAGGGTCTTTCCCTTTGCACAGATGCTGCCTGATCTTCAGAGTGTTGCATTATTTAGTTTTTATTACAGACATCCAGCATCTGCAGTTTTTGATTTAAGTGCAAGTTGTTGTTGATTAAGTGCAGAGAATTGTTAGCAATATAGCAAACACAAGAGATTTTGCAGGTTTATCAGGATTTATGAAGGGTCTCGGCCCAAAACATCCATTGTTTAGTCCTCTCCATAGATGACCCCTGTCCTGTTGAGTTCCCCCAGTACTTTGTGCGTGTTACTATTAGCAAAATATGGCATTGGGCTCCCTTGTGTGAAGCTGACACATACTTCGAGCAATTAATTGCTCCAATATGTTTCACTCTCTTTTTGGAATGCTCAGCATATTATTTTCCATGCTGCTGTTGCACAAAAATCCCCTTAAAGTTGTTTTCATTAAGGATCTTTGGAAATAACAATGTTCTCTTGAAACATTTATAAAACAAACAAGTAGTATATTGAATACGCCTACAATGATGAATCATCAAATGTCAGTACATCATCCAGCACAATCTGAATAAGCCCACACTCCATACTGAGAAACAAGAATGCTATTGTGCCTATCCAATATAGGTACAGCTCAGGGCATTCCAGAGATCAATTCCAGCACCATTCTCTAAGGAGTCTGTATGTTCTCCCCGTGGAATGCGTGGTTTTCCCCGGGTGCTCTGATTTCCTCCCACAGTCCAAAGATATACAGGGTGGGTTAACTGGTCATTAAATTTTCCCATGATTAGGTTAGGGTTAATCAGATTTGTTGGGAGTTGTGGGGGTGGTGTGGCTTGAGAGGTCAGAAGAGCCTTCTCCCTGCTGTATCACTAAATAAATGAATAACACTTCCTCTCCTTGCCTGTATTGGGCATCAAGTTAAATTTCAAAAAGTTTTAATTTGATACGTTATACTTTGGCAGATTTTACACTTTACAACTCCATAAAGTATCAAATAAAAATTAGTTCATTACAAGATTAACCTTGCCAAGTACCTTGAATTTATTGCATTACTATTCTGTTGAAGTTTCAAAAAGCATCAATGTTATAAATTTGTGAAATAAAAACAGAAAATGCTGGAAGTACTAGGCAGGTTAGATGAGATCCATGGGAAGAAAACAGAGTTAACATTCAGGTTGAAGACCTTTCATCAGAACTGAGAGAGAGATAAAAGAAGCTTGTTAAGATGCAGGAAATGTGTCATCTTTAGGATCAGCAAACTGATGCTGGCCAGTAAAACTGGAGTGGTAAAGGGGAAAAACAGTTAACAATGTTTTCTTATCAATATGTGAATGGAAGTGTGGAAGTTGGGGCGAGGCAAGGGTTAAGATAATCTGTAGGCAAGGATAGTTTACAGATAATGTACAGTCAACCCAGGCAAGAAAGATCTTTGAAGAGCATATCTCCCCTTTGCACAGCAGGGGACTGGAGGCATTTGGCATATCATGACAAGGATGCAACTGAATGATTCTAGGGTGACACTATTGAGCAGTTATCTTACCAAATGTGAATTATTATTGGCTTTTAATGCACAGATTCTATTGGCACATGTATCATAGTGTGATTGGTAACTGAATAAGGAAATTGAACATAAACAAGGTTAGCGATTGGTCTATATCAGTATCCAACTAGTCAACTTCAATATAAAAATAGCATTTCTTTGTTCAGACTTCAGAATAGTTTGGTGACAGAGGTCGAGCTGTTCTCCTTGTACACAAGTAATTAAAATGTTTGAGAAACAAGCGCAAATTTTCAAAGTCCTGTTAATCACTGATGAAAGAAGCAGTTCGAGAATGGGAACACAGGCAAAAGAACGTACAAATTGCAAAACATAGAGCAGGAAGCCATGCTCGGCAGATATGCTGGCCACGTCCTCCATTTCCAAAGATAAAGGAAGTGGGGATGGGGGTGGGGCAGGGGAAGCAACCAACATCACAGAAGGGTGAACGATGCATACAATTACATTAAGTTATAGAATTCATCATGGAACCCAGGAAGCTGTAACATGCCCAGATGGAACATGAAGTGTTGTTTCTTAAGCTTGCCCTTAACCTGAGGAGGTCACAGACAGTTAAGTCAGAGTGGGAGTGAGATAAAGAATTAAAGAAGCAGCTAATTAAATTTGCTGATGACATGACACGAATTGGCCTAATCTCAAATAATAAGGAGACAGCCTACAGAGACAAAGTCATCTCTCTGACACAGAGGTGTCAAGAAAACAACCTCTCCCTCAACGTCACAGAAACAAATAAGCTGGTTGTGGACTATGGGAGGAATGGAGACAGGCTAACCTCTATTGACATCAATGGATCTGGGGTTGAGAAAGTGAACAGCTTTAAGTTCCTTGGCATACGCATCATCAAGTATCTCACGTGGTCTGTACATACTGGCTGTGTGGTGAAAAAGGCACAATAGTGCCTCTTTCACCTCAGGTGGCTGAAGAAGTTTGGTATGGGCCCCCAAATCCTAAGAACTTTTATATAAGGGCACAATTGAGAGCATCCTGACTGGCTGCATCACTGTCTGGTTTGGGAATTGTACTTCACTCAATCGTAGGACTTGGCAGAGAGTGATGCGGACAGCCCAGCGATTCTGTCGATGTGAACTTCCCATTATTCGGGACATTTACAAAGACAGGTGTGTAAAAAGGGCCCGAAAGCTCACTGGGGACCTGAGTCACCCCAACCACAAACTGTTCCAGCTACTACGATCCGGGAAACAGTACCGCAGCATTAAAGCCAGGATCAACAGGCTCCAGGACAACTTCTTCCACTAGGCAATCAGACTGATTAATTCACACTGATACAATTGTATTTCTATGTTATATTGACTGCCCTGTTGTACATACTATTTATTATAAGTTACTATAAATTGCACATTTAGATGGAGATGTAACGTAAAGAATTTACTCATGTATATGACGGATGTAAGAAATAAAGTCAGAGTCAATTCAATTCAATTCAATAACAGGAAGCTGCAGACTGAATACAAGTGCTCTGCAAAGTGGCACCCAATATGTTTTTGGGTTCTCCAGTGTAGAACAAACCAGATGATGAACGCCATATGCAGTACATAGATTGGAAGAAGTGCAAGTGAATGCTGCTACACTGTTTCCGTCCCTGGACGATGGGAAACAAAGAGGTGAAAGGTTGCTTTATTCATGAGTGCATGGGAAAGTACCACAAGGGGGTTGGTGGGGGTGGGGTCTGTTGAAAGGGTTATGAGGACCAAAGGTGAACCGGGGGTCTTAAAGGAAATGGCCTTGGTGTTTGAAAGGGAATGAAAGGGAACAATGTGTTTGGTAGTGGGATCTCTTTAAATGCAACAGCAATTAAATTTCTAAATGACATCAATACACTTTCAACCACACATCAATAGAAGTTTATCAAAGTTTTTGATGTTGTGCTGAATTGCCGCAGACTCCTAAGGAAGTAGTGGTGGTGTTGTGCTTTCTTTGCAATTACATTTTTATGATGGGCTGTTTTCATGGGAGACTTCGACTTCCCTAATTGATTGGCAGTTCCTTAGTGCAAAAGGTTTTGGTGGGCAGAATTTGTTAGGTGTCCCTGGGAAGGACTCCTGACACAGTGTGTAGATGGCCAACAAGAGGAGAGACCCTACTGGACCTGGTACCAGGCAATGAACCTGGTCAGGGAACAGATCTCTCTGTGGATGGGCATCTTGAAGACAATGACCACAACTCCCTGACTTTTACCACGTCCTTAGACAGGGAGAGGAGCAGACAATATGGAAATATATTCAATTGGGGGAGGGATTGCTATTAGGTAAGCGTTTGGCAGCATGAACTAGGAACAGATGTACTCAGGGAAATGCACAATGGAAGTCTGGAGGTTGTGTATGGAGCACTTGCATGGAGTTCTGGATAAGCAGAACTGAGGCAGGAGAGGATGGTAGGGTGAAGGACAAAAGATGTGGAACAGCTAGTCAGGAGAAAGAAAGACGCATACTTAAGGTTTGAGAAGCAAGGACCAGAACTTCTAAGAGTTATAAGGTCACAAGGAAGGAGCTTAAGAAGGGATTTAGTGGAGCTAGAAGGGGACATGAGAAGGCCTTGGCGAGAAGGATTAAGGAAAATCCCAAGGCGTTCTACACATATATGAAGAACAGTGGGATGACTAGAGTGAGGGTAGGACTGATCAGTGATAAAGGGGAAACATGTATGGATGTTGGAGGCCCAATATCAGCAAGTCTGGGCCAGAAACTCTAGGTTGGGGTCCTGGAAGGGGCCTGTCCTGCAGTTGGAGGCATGCGTGTGAGAGCGTGTGAGTGGGAGGGAGGAAGGGAGGGTTGTTGTTGTTGTTGTCATTTTTGTTTTGTTGGTGGTGCTGCTGCTGCTGGTGTTGGTCTGCTGACCATGGTGGGCATACTATGTTGACGCTGGAATGCACTTACAGCTGCTCCAGTACATCGTTAGGTTGTGCCAGTTGTTAAGACAAATGTTTCAATAGGGATAAATAAAAAAATCTGAATCTGAATCTGGAGTCACAGGAAGTAGGAGAGATCCTTAATGAATACTTGACTTCAGTATTCACAAGTGAGTACAAGGGGAAGATCCTGTCAAAAGGTGCAGTCTAAAAGGTGAGGACAGCTTAGAACGGGTTAATATGCTGGAACATGCCAACGTTAAAGAAAATAACATGCTGGAACTTTTGAAAAACATTGAAATAGATAAGTCTCCAAAGCTGGAGGGGAATATACCCCAGGTTACTACAGGAAGTACAGCATTACACTTTGGAATGCAGCATTAATGATAGGATTCTTAATACTGTGAGGGAACTGGGGTCCATGTCCACAGACCACTCAAAGTTGCCACTCAGGTTGATAGGTTTGTTTGGAAGGCATAAGGCATGTTGTCCTTCATTAGTCGGGAAATTGTGTTCATGAACTGCAAGGTAATGTTGCAGCTCTATAAAACTCTGGTTAGGAGGGCTATGTGGGAGATAAGCATTAGAATTACCTTGAAGTAGGTTAAAAAGTCAGCACAAGATTGTGAGCCAAAAGGCCTGCACTGTGCTGTGCAGTTCCATGTTCCATGTCACAATCCTGACGCAAAACGGTTACAGACCACCACTTCCCAATTTTTAGACACCATTTCTCTGCATCTAGGTTTCTGGCCACCTTTGAGTAAATATCCACACAAGGTAAAGAAAAATGTCTCCATTTCTGGTTTTGTTTCTTGTAACTTAGCTTGTACCCAGAACAGCAGTGAATCTGGATGATGTAGTTGGCTTATAAGGCAAGTATTTCATGAAGTTTAAAGGTGAATTCTCCACTCCAATTTCTGCTCAGTATGTTACAATAGTACAATATAAGATTACTCATACTTTGCATTATCTATCCTCATGGAGTTAGTTTGCTAAGAGTTGGTCATGTCAATAAGACTGTTGCTCATGACTCCAGCATTATAATTGCTTCATTCAGTATTACCTCCTGCATCTCTTCTTTCCTCAAGATCTAGTGTCCAGTAGTATTAGTACCCAACCCAGTAATGACCCGAACCTAGTCTCTCTTACTGCCACATCATAACTCCATGGTTACTTGCGCGTTCCCCTCGATGTTATTTTCTACACAAATGTATTGAAAATTTCTTCTGGATCCTTGCACTTCCCCTCAATCTGTTTCCATGCGATATTATACAACTTCATATGTTATATTCCAAGGAAACAAGCCCTTTGGCCCAACTTATCCCTGCTGACCAAGATGCCCATCAAGCTAGTCCCTTTACTTTCTAAACATTTCCTATCCATACTCACATCCTGCTGTCTTTTAAAAGTTGTTATTGTACCTGCCTCAACTACTTCTGGCAGTTCACAGAAACATAGAGAACCTACAGCACAATACAGGCCCTTCGGCCCACGAAGTTGTGCCGAACATGTCCCTACCTTAAAATTACTAGGGTTACCCATGGCCCGCTATTTTACTGAGCTCATTCCATACACATACCACCCTGTGTGGGGGGGGAAAAAAAGTTGCCCCTCAAAACTCCTGGTAAAACTTTCCCGTCTCACCTTAAACTTATGTGCCAGCCCTGGGAAAAAGACTGAGTGCATTCGCCCCATGTGATTTTGTATACTGCCATAAGATTACCTCTCTGTCTCCAAGGATCCAAGAAAAATGATCTTTGCCTGTCCAAGTTCTCCCTACAAATCAGTCTCTCAAGTCCTGACAATATTTTGTAAATCTTTTTTGCACTCTCTTCAGTTTAATAACATTTTTCCTATAACCAGATGAACTTACATTAATGCAGTCCGTATTTCCCAGTCTACATTGATTCTCCCATTTAATTACACATCCCTCTTCAGGATTAATTTAACTTCCTCCAGTGACACCAACAAACCTGCCCACATGACACTGCTGAGGCCCAATCAATCCAGCTTGTGCAGGGCGACACTCAAATTGTTTCAAGAATTTAAAACACCCCCTCCTGTAATTTAAAAACGCAAACACGAGGAATTCTGCAGATGCTGGAAATTGAAGCAACACACATCAAAGTTGCTGGTGAACGCAGCAGGCCAGGCAGCATCTCTAGGAAGAGGTACAGTCCACATTTCAGGCCGAGACCCTTCGTCAGGAGGGTCTACAGATGCTACCCGCTCTGCGAAGTTCCTCCAGCTCCTGTTTGTTGCTGCAGATTCCAGCATCTCAAGTCTCCTCCTTGATACTAACTTGCTCCCAGTTCAGAACATGCAGTAGAGGCATGCTTATCTAAAAATATTAAACTTTACTTCTCAAGCACAGTTTAACAAATGTGATGATATTCTCACACATTTGCTTTCTTAAAATTGCCTTGAAATTCAGAAAGTTCACAAAAAGCATGATGTCTTGTTAAATATTTCTATAAATCAGGGAATTTTAGACCACTTTCATATTTAATTCGTTATAGGATTAATTCAGAGAAGCACCTCCCTCCATCATAGAGTATACAGCAGCAGAAATCCAAATTATCTATGCTTTTTTCACCTGCGTGACATCTCTACTTCATAACTCTGATCAGAGCTGATACTTTGATGTTGTTTCAAATTCAGAGCAAGTTAGGAACTAGAAGGTAAAATCTGTCTAAATCTTATTTCTGAGACTAAACCTGTTGCTGGAGGAAGAGCCATTATAATGGTGTGGCTTCAAAGTCATGTTATAGATCTAAAGAATAAAACTTTGTTCTTATTCAACTATTCCATATTTCCCTGGGATAAGGTCATTTTGTATTGAAATTCCCCTGTGGATTTAATAACAGAGCAGAATGATTATTGTCTATTTTTGCTCAGATAGAACTGCTCTGCCCTAAATCATTACAAAAAAAAAACTTATATCATTTTTTGATTATTATAGACTTACTTGTTGTGGTAACGGATTGATGCAGACAGTCCCCTTGCACATATCCTATAGCACATCAAGTGAACAAGCTCACTGAGCCACATCTTCACACTGCAAGAAACAAAAGACTTCAAGAAATCACTTTATTTTTAATTCTCAAACAAAGTGAATTGTATTATCATGAACAAAATGATTCCCAATACAGTAGCACACTCAAAAAAATGCTGGTGAACGCATCTACAGGAAGAGGTACCGTCGACGTTTCGGGCCGAGACCCTTCGTCAGGACTAACTGAAGGAAGAGACAGTAAGAGATTTGAAAGTGTGAGGGGGAGGGGGAGATCCGAAATGATAGGAGAAGACGGGGGGGGGGGGTGGATCTAAGAGCTGGAAAGTTGATTGTCAAAAAGGATACCAGGCTAGAGAAGGGAGAGGATCATGGGACGGGAATCCCGGGGAGAAAGAGAAGTGGGGAGGGGAGCCCAGAGGGTGGAGAGTAGGCAAGGAGTTATAGTGAGAGGGACAGATGGAGAAAAAAAGAGGAAAAAAAGGGAATATATTAAAAATATATTAAATAAATAAATAAGGGATGGGGTGTGAAGGGGAAGAGGGGCATTAACGGAAGTTAGAGAAGTCAATATTCATGCCATCAGGTTGGAGGCTACCCAGACGGAATATAAGGTGTTGTTCCTCCAACCTGAGTGTGGCTTCATCTTGACAGTAGAGGAAGCCGTGGATAGACATATCAGAATAGGAATGAGGCATGGAATTCAAATGTGTGGCCACTGGGAAATCTTGCTTTCTCTGGCGGACAGAGCATAGCTGCTCAGCAAAACGATCTCCCAGTCTGCGTCAGGTCTCGCCAATATATAAAAGGCCGCACCGGGAGCACCGGACGCAGTATATCACCCCAGCCGACTCACAGGTGAAATGTCGCCTCACCTGGAAGGACTGTCTGGGGCCCTGAATGGTGGTAAGGGAGGAAGTGTAAGGGCACGTGTAGCACTTGTTCCGCTTTCAAGGATAAGTGCCGGGAGGGAGATCGGTGGGAAAGGACGGGGGGAACAAATGGACAAGGGAGTCGGTAAGGAGCGACCCCTGTGGAAAGCAGAAAGGGGGGGGAGGGAAAGATGTGCTTGGTGGTAAGATCCCGCTGGAGGTGGCGGAAGTTACGGAGAATTATATGTTGGACCCGGAGGCTGGTGTGGTGGTAGGTTAGGACAAGGGGAACCCTATTCCTAGTGGGGTGGTGGGAGGATGGGTGAGAGCAGATGTGCGTGAAATGGGGAAGATACGTTTAAGAGCAGAGTTGATGGTGGAGGAAGGGAAGCCTCTTTCTTTAAAAAAGGAAGACATCTCCTTCGTCCTGGAATGAAAAGCCTCATCCTGAGAGCAGATGCGGTGGAGACGGAGAAATTGCGAGAAGGGGATGGCATTTTTGCAAGAGACAGGGTGAGAACAGGGATAGTCCAAGCAGCTGTGAGAGTCCATAGGCTTATAGTAGACATCATAAGCTGTCTCCAGAGATAGAGACAGAAAGATCAAGAAAGGGGAGGGAGGTGTCGGAAATGGACCAGATAAACTTGAGGGCAGGGTGAAAGCTGGAAGCAAAGTTAATGAAGTCAACGAGCTCAGCAGGCGTGCAGGAAGCAGCACCAATGCAGTCGTCGATGTAGCAAAGGAAAAGAGGCGGGCAGATACCAGTATAGGCTTGGAACATGGATTGTTCCACAAAGTCAACAAAAAGGCAGGCATAGCTGGGACCCATACGGGTGCCCATGGCTACACATTTAGTTTGGAGGAAGTGGGAGGAGCCAAAGGAGAAATTATTAAGAGTAAGGACTAATTCCGCTAGACGGAGCAGAGTGGTGGTAGAGGGGAACTGGTTAGGTCTGGAATCCAAAAAGAAGCAGAGAGTTTTGAGACATTCCTGGTGGGAGATGGAAGTATATAGGGACTGGACATCCATGGTGAAAATAAAGCTGTGGGGGCCAGGGAACTTAAAATCATCGAGAAGATTCAGAGCGTGAGAAGTGTCACGAACATAGGTGGGAAGGGATTGAATGGGGGGGATAAAACAGTGTCGAGGTATGCAGAAATGAGTTCGGTGGGGCAGGAGCAAGCTGAGACAATGGGTCGACCTGGGCAGGCAGGTTTGTGGATCTTGAGTAGGAGGTAGAAACGGAAAGTGCGGGCTGTGGGAACTATAAGGTTGGTAGCAGTGGATGGGAGATTCCCTGAGCGGATAAAGCTAGTGATGGTGTGGGAGACAATGGCCTGGTGCTCCTTAGTGTGGCCATGATCGAGGGGTAAATAAGAGGAGGCATTCGCAAGTTGACGCTGTGCCTCGGCAAGGTAGAGGTCAGTATGCCAGACTACAACAGCACCCCTGCTTATCGGCGGGTTTTACAGTAAGGTTAGGATTACAGTACAGTACAGTAGATCACATTTTTTTTGCGTGTCGCACCAGACAGTCAGCCATTCTTGTCTGGCGCATGGTGTCAGGATTAGTCTCCTTTCAGATTAACCAGGTCACGACATGAACGTTCCTGACTCGACCCCTTTCTTTTTTCACGAGGCCGAGTGGCTAGCTCGACACTCAACCCAGCATGGATGGAAAGCATGCTCGGGGGAGGGGGGGGGGGGCCGATTTGTTTTCGAACTCGGGAGCCTTCACTCTGGAGTCCGGCGCTGATACCACTGCGTCACAGTCATCAGATCACTGAAAACATGGTTTATTGTATTTGCTTAAGACAGTGAAAGAGGACATTCTGCTCATTGAATTTCTGACTAATTTCCAATTATTCCATCAATCCCAACCTTCCACTTATCTCCCTGCAATTTATTCCCTCTCACAGACACATCAATTGTTCTGAATTCTCCAACCATCCACCTGCACAAAGGAGCATTTATTGTAGCTATTTAAGCTAACAGAACATCTCTGGGATATGGAAGGAAATTGGAGCACTATAGCTCAATGCGCATTATTTTATCCATTACCTCAACTAAGGTGCTTATCTGTACTCTTAGGAAGTACCCAAGATTGAAACTCTCTTGGTTATCACCCTTGGGGCCTGACCAGTGCTGGACCACAGAAAATGCCCTGTTATCATCTTCTTAGAACTGTTTTTTTTCTGAACACTGATATGATAGAAACTAAAGCATATAATTAATGGCAGGACCCTTACAGATTACAATATTGATCCACAGAGTAATCTGGGGCTCGAAGTCCATAGCTTCATGAAAGTTGGTGCACAAGGCGCATAGCATGCTTCCTTGTATTAGTCAGGGCACTATAATCAGGAAGTCATGTTGCAGCTTTATATATACCTGATTACGCCACGTCTGGAGTACTCGATTCAATTCTGTTTGCCTCATTACAGGAAAAATGTGGAGGCTTTAGAGAGGGTGCAAGTGAGGTTTACAAGCTGGATTAGAGGGCATGTGCTCTAAACAGATGTTGGGCAAACTAGGGTTGCTTTCTCTGGAGTAGTGGAGGCTGTGCAAACACCTGATAGAAGTTTATGGAATTATGAGAGACATAGAGTAGACAGCTGGTATATTTTTATCCAGCGTCAAAATGTCTACTGCTAGAGGGTATACATTTAAGGAGAGAAGGGGAAAGTTCAAAAGAGAAGTGGGGCAAGTTTTTTTTAAAAAAACAGAGTGGTGGGTGGTGGGAACGTACACTAGGGAGGTGGTGGAGGCAGACAGAGTAGAGGTGGCACATGAATATGTAGAAAATGGAAAGATATGAACCATATTCAGAGAGAAGGGATCACGTAATTAGGCATAAGCTTTATTAGTTCAGCACAACATCATGAACTAAGCACCTGTTCCTGTCCTGTAAATCTCTGTTCATGCCCCAGACATTCCAAGAAATAACCGCACCTAAAGTTTGCATCAATCAGAAACGCTGGCAGATGAGATCACAAAGGTTGATTAGCTTATAATACTGGTCTTAGTTAAATTTATTCTTAATTAGGTCTTACTCTGTCAGGATTTCAGCAGTAAGCCAAATCAAGGGGCACATAAGAATAGCAAATGTACTAAAGATCCTTCAATAAGTTAAAAATACAGCATAGCAGCTGGGAAATTTAATGTTGATTTGATAAAGGTAGAAATATTTGGGTTTCCATAACAAAGTCTAATTGGAAAGAAAACCTGCTGTGCAATCTAAACTGACACAAGGTTGATATCCCCTGTCTTTTGGAACAGCCTGGCAAAGAACTGATCTTTGGGAAGGTCATTGGGGTAGGCAATGGGATCGGGCCTGGTCTATTTTGTCTATGCCCCTACATATGAATGAGATGTGTAGACTTTGTAACTTAGAGCAATTCATGGCAATCAAAGCCAAACTAGAGCCAGTTTCCATTACTCCTTCCCAAATAAATGCATTAAAAATGGCCTGATGGCTACAATCTGAACTACTTGCTGAGTTTATCCCACTCTATAGTTTGCCCTCAATTTCCTTAAACCAATTTGCACCCATCTCCTATAGTAAACCACAAGATTACCTCTGATCCTTAGCTTTAGCATTGAAAGGACCCAAGATTAATGGTAAGCAATCTTATGATTAACACTATATGACATGGCAAACATTCAGTGCTGAACTTTAACCAGACGTCCTAAAATCTCTGTGTTGTTTCTCTTCTCTGGTTGTGGAAATTGCAATGTTTCTCTTACAGAGAGTGACTGAGATACTAAGAACAAATCACCTAATCCTTCAGAGACAAGCACCATATAGCTCATACATAGAAGTTTCAGGTTCAATAAATTCTTAATTGTTTTTGCACTGAGGATCGTGGATAAGGAATGGGTAAAGGAGAAAGATGCAGAAATTCTATCAGAGACCACTGATGAAACTGCATGCAACTGTACAACATACACTTTTTTACCTGCTGTTTGGTAGCTGTCCTACTAAAGTGGTTCCAATCACCAACCAGCTAATACCAATCACACCCAAAGTGATCCTGCAGGAGAGAAGAGGTTAGAAGGTCTTGTTGAACTCGATCCAATGAAGGTAGCACAAAATCAAATTCACTCACTTTAGAGCAGCATTAAATCACATCAAAAATAAAAAAATAGAAACACAACCTCTGCAAATGATCTTTTCTTTGCAAATTCTAGAAATGGAACATGATTTGACCATTGCTGCTACAAATTTAGTTTTGGAGTAACAGCACCTTTAAGGGTATTGTGAACTTTCAGAACACAGTTAGATTGCTGGCCTTCACACTACTTTTAAAGAGGTTAAGGAGAAACATCAGACAAATATTGTGCTGCGTAAATCAGCTCAAACCTCAGAGGATTCAAATTCCCTTCAGTCTTGCAGGCTCTTTGCTGTCACTTATATCAAAGTTCGACTTTCACTGATTCCAGTTCTGACAGTTGTACACATACAATTTATAGTAAAATGATTGGCCACTGTGATAGAACATAGAATAGTACAGCACAGTACAAGCCCTTCGGCCCACAATGTTGTGCCAACCCTCAAACCCTGCCTGCCATATAAGCCCCCACCTTAGATTCCTCCATATACCTGTCTAGTAGTCTCTTAAACTTCACTAGTGTATCTGCCTCCACCACTGACTCAGGCAGTGCATTCCACGCACCAACCACTCTCTGAGTAAAAAACCTTCCTCTAATATCCCCCTTGAACTTCCCACCCATTACCTTACAGCCATGTCCTCTTGTATTGAGCAGTGGTGCCCTGGGGAAGAGGCACTGGCTATCCACTCTATCTATTCCTCTTAATATCTTGTACATCTCT
This sequence comes from Mobula birostris, assembly GCF_030028105.1. NCBI lineage: Eukaryota > Metazoa > Chordata > Chondrichthyes > Myliobatiformes > Myliobatidae > Mobula > Mobula birostris. Next base: position 159,693,592 of record NC_092373.1, read on the forward strand.
ATCATGTCTCCTCTCATCCTCCTTCTCTCCAATGAGTAAAGCCCTAGCTCCCTTAATCTCTGATCATAATGCATACTTTCTAAACCAGGCAGCATCCTGGTAAATCTCCTCTGTACCCTTTCCAAAGCTTCCACATCCTTCCTATAGTGAGGTGACCAGAACTGGACACAATACTCCAAGTGTGGCCTAACCAGAGTTTTATAGAGCTGCATCATTACATCGCGGCACTTAAACTCTATTCCTCGACTTATGAAAGCTAACACCCCATAAGCTTTCTTAACTACCCTATCCACCTGTGAGGCAACTTTCAGGGATCTGTGGACATGTACCCACAGATCCCTCTGCTCCTCCACACTACCAAGTATCCTGCCATTTACTTTGTACTCTACCTTGGAGTTTGTCCTTCCAAAGTGTACCACCTCACACTTCTCCGGGTTGAACTCCATCTGCCACTTCTCAGCCCACTTCTGCATCCTATCAATGTCTCTCTGCAATCTTTGACAATCCTCTACACTATCTACAACACCACCCACCTTTGTGTCGTCTGCAAACTTGCCAGCCCACCCTTCTATCCCCACATCCAGGTCGTTAATAAAAATCACGAAAAGTAGAGGTCCCAGAACAGATCCTTGTGGGACACCACTAGTCACAATCCTCCAATCTGAATGTACTCTCTCCACCACCACCCTCTGCCTTCTGCAGGCAAGCCAATTCTGAATCCACCTGGCCAAACTTCCCTGGATCCCATGCCTTCTAACTTTCTGAATAAGCCTACCGTGTGGAACCTTGTCAAATGCCTTACTAAAATCCATATAGATCACATCCACTGCACTACCCTCATCTATATGCCTGGTCACCTTCTCAAAGAACTCTATCAGGCTTGTTAGACACGATCTGCCCTTCACAAAGCCATGCTGACTGTCTCTGATCAGACCATGATTCTCTAAATGCCTATAGATCCTATCTCTAAGAATCTTTTCCAACAGCTTTCCCACCACAGATGTAAGGCTCACTGGTCTATAATTACCCGGACTATCCCTACTACCTTTTTTGAACAAGGGAACAACACTCGCCTCCCTCCAATCCTCCGGTACCATTCCCGTGGACAACGAGGACATAAAGATCCTAGCCAGAGGCTCAGCAATCTCTTCTCTCGCCTCGTGAAGCAGCCGGGGGAATATTCCGTCAGGCCCTGGGGACTTATCTGTCCTAATGTATTTTAACAACTCCAACACCTCCTCTCCCTTAATATCAGCATGCTCCAGAACATCAACCTCACTCATATTGTCCTCACCATCATCAAGTTCCCTCTCATTGGTGAATACCAAAGAGAAGTATTCATTGAGGACCTCGCTCACTTCCACAGCCTCCAGGCACATCTTCCCACCTTTATCTCTAATCGGTCCTACCTTCACTCCTGTCATCCTTTTGTTCTTCACATAATTGAAGAATGCCTTGGGGTTTTCCTTTACCCTACTCGCCAAGGCCTTCTCATGCCCCCTTCTTGCTCTTCTCAGCCCCTTCTTAAGCTCCTTTCTTGCTTCCCTATATTCCTCAATAGACCCATCTGATCCTTGCTTCCTAAACCTCATGTATGCTGCCTTCTTCCTCCTGACTAGATTTTCCACCTCACTTGTCACCCATGGTTCCTTCACCCTACCATTCTTTATCTTCCTCACCGGGACAAATTTATCCCTTACGTCCCGCAAGAGATCTCTAAACATCGACCACATGTCCATAGTACATTTCCCTGCAAAAACATCATCCCAATTCACACCCGCAAGTCCTAGTCTTATAGCCTCATAATTTGCCTTTCCCCAATTAAAAGTTTTCCTGTCCTCTTTGATTCTATCCTTTTCCATTATAATTATAAAGGCCAGGGAGCGGTGGTCACTGTCCCCCAGATGCTCACCCACTAGTTCATTATAATAAACTATTTCAGCTTTTCATCTGTATAGCCTTGGCAACTACACATTGAAAACATATCCAAGTGCCAATTAGTTTTTGAGGCCTACAGAAGTCAAGGACAATGAGTTTGAGACACCAATCAAAATTGATAGGGGAAGTTTGAGCAGAAAAGCAAGCAGTGATGCCAAAACAAGCAAAATAATATCTACATGCTATAAATATGGTCAGATTTTACAACAGGTTTACAACTAGTTAAGGTGTTTATTTTTTTATTAAGTGCAATTGTGAACAATAGCCACATCAGAAATGCTGATCAAGTCAACTAGTTTCCAAAGAGAACTCTGACAGGCAGTCAGATGGTTCACTGCTGCTCAGCGAACCATCTGAAAGGCACGTTGTTGTTGGTCATTAAAATTGTGTCAAATTTCACTAGTCTGACACCTGGCAACTACTGGAACATAGCAGTAAGAACATCATAACACAAGGTGCCAACTCTACACACACAGGTCTATGGAAATGAATAAACAGTCAATGTTTCAGGCTGAGACCCTTCATCGGAATGGGAAAGGAAGGGGGAAGAAGCCAGAATAAGAAGGTGGGGAGAGAGGAAGGAGGTGAAAGGTGAAGCCAGGTGGATGGGAAAGGGGTGTATGATGTAAAAAGCTGTGAGGTGACAGGTGTCTAGAGAAGAGAGAATCTGATAGGAGAGGAGAGTGGAGCATGGAAGAAAGGGAATAAGGAGGGGCACCAGGGAGGATTGATAGAAAAGAGGAGGTAAGAGGAAGAAGGGAAAAATTAGCAGAAGTTGGAGAAATCATTGTTCAAGCCATCAGCTTGGAAGCAGCCCAGATATGAGGTGTTGCTTCTCCAACCTGGGACAGTGTCCTCATCATGGCAGCAGAGGAGGCCACGGACTAACATCAGAATGGGAATGGGGATTGGAATTAAAATGGTTGACCACTAGGAAAAGCTGCTTTTTGCAGATAGATCAAAGGTGCTCAACAAAGAGGTCTGGTGCTGAAACCTGAAAGACGGAAGATGTGTCAGCTGTAATTACCATTCCGTGATCAGATCATGCTTAAGAGCATTGAAGGAAATGGAACAAAGCTGGCTACATAGAGGTTGTGTTATGGATCAACTTAAAATGGTAGGAAGAGATCAAGAGGCTGCATGGTCTTTTCCTATTCCTTTTTTGCCAGCTTGTAAAAAACTTCCTTCATTGAATAGCCAGTGGAATAATTATTTTTCAAAATGTCTGTTAATCTATGCCTGCTTTCCTTTCCCACTCTGTAAACTATTTGAAGATATTGATTCATTTGAAAAAACTTAGAACCTCTCATTGCATTCTAGCACATATTGGCTGCCGTACAAACTTTAGTCATTTTATAACTCTGATAGATGCAACAGCATCATGCAGTTCTGTAATAAACATGAAAGGTATTTCCAAATATTTTGATAATTCTGGAACTCTATGGTGAAATAGAAACTGATAACAGCATGGACTCTGACCGCGTGTTTGATTCACACTATACCAATCCTCTACCAACACACACAAAACGCTGGAGGAACTCAGCAGGTTAGGCAGCGTCTATGAAAAAGAGTACAATTGATGTTTTGGGCTGAGACCCTTCAGCAGGACTGGAGAAAAAAAGATGAGGAGTAGATCTAAAAGGTGGAGGGAGGGGAGGGAGAAACACAAGGTGATAACCTGGAGAGGGAGGGGTGAAGTAAAGAGCTGGGATAGATTGGTGAAAGAGATAAAGGGCTGGAGAAGACGGAAGCCAATAGGAGAGGACAGAAGGCCATGGAAGAAAGAAAAGGGGGGAGGCGCACCAGAGGGAGGCAATAGGCAGGCAAGGAGATAAGGTGAGGGGGGAAAAGGGGATGGGGAATGGTGAAGGGGATGGGCCATTACCGTAAGTTCGAGAAATCGATGTTCATGGCATCAGGTTGGAGGCTACTCAGACAGAATTCAGGATGTTGTCCTTCCAACCTGAGTGTGGCCTCACCTCAACAGTAAAGGAGGCCATAGAATGTCATATCGGAATGGGAATGGAAAGTGGAATTAAAATGGGTGGCCACTGGGAGATCCTGCATCTGCTGGCGGACAGAGCGTGGGTGCTCGACAAAGCGGTCTTCCAATCTATATTGGGTCTCACCGAAATACTGGAGGCCACACCGGAAGCACTGGATACAGTTTATGCTCTCAATCTACAGCGGGTCTCACTGATATAGAAGAGGCCACACCAGGCGTCTTGCTGAGCACCCAGGCTCCATCCACCAGAAGATTAGATTATGAGGACACACAGTCCTCTTTTATTGTCATTTAGTAATGCATGCATTAAGAAATGATATAATATTTCCTCCGGTGTGATATCACAGAAACACAGGACAGACCAAGACTGAAAAACTAACAAAAACCACATAATTATAACATTTAGTTACAACAGTGCAACAATACCATAACTTGATGGAGAGCAGGCCATGGTCACAGTAAAAAAGTTCAAAGTCTCTCAAAAGTCCCACATCTCACGCAGATAGGAGAAGGAAGAAAACTCCCCCTGCCATGCCCAGCAGTTGTCAAACATCCCCACACACACACACACACACACAAATGAAGCAGAGGAGAACTGTTATCAGTCATATCTGGGACAACAAATTTATAGGCAACAAATAATAGATGGGCAATTCAGGAGATACTGCAAGAGATTGAATGATGCGCTCAGAATCATCTCGAAATTAAGATCAGAATCAGGTTTATTATCACCAGCATGTGATGTGAAATTTGTTAATTTAGCAACAGCAGTTCAATGCTATACATAATATAGAAGAGAAAAAAAAATAAAAATAATAATAATAAATAAATCAATTACAGTATACATATATTGAATAGATTTTAAAAACATGCAAAAAACAGAAATACTGTATATTAAAAAAAAGTGAGGTAGTGTCCAATGGTTCAATATCCATTTAGGAATTGGATGGCAGAGGGGAAGGAGCTGTTCCTGAATCGCTGAGTGTGTGCCTTTAGGCTTCTGTACCTCCTACCTGATGGTAACAGTGAGAAAAGGGCATGCCCTGGGTGCTGGAGGTCCTTAATAATGGACCACTGCCTTTCTGAGACACCGCTCCCTGAAGATGTCCTGGGTACTTTGTAGGCTAGTACCCAAGATAGAGCTGACTAGATTTATAACCTTCTGCATCTTCTTTCGGTGCTGTGCAGTAGCTGCCCCATACCAGACAGTGATGCAGCCTGTCAGAATGCTCTCCACAGTACATCTACAGAAGTTTTTGAGTGTATTCATTGACAAGCCAACTCTCTTCAAACTCCTACTGAAGTACAGCCACTGTCTTGCCTTCTTTATGACTGCATCAGTTTGCTGGGACCAGGTTAGATCCTCAGAGATCTTGACACCCAGGAACTTAAACTGCTCACTCTCTCCACTTCTGATCCCTCTATGAGGATTGGATGTGTTCCTTCATCTTACCCTTCCTGAAGTCCACAATCAGCTCTTTCACCTTACTGACGTTGAGTGCCAGGTTGTTGCTGTGGCACTCCACTACGTAATTGGCCTATCTCACTCCTGTACACCCTCTCGTCACCACCTGAGATTCTACCAACAATGGTTGTACTGTCAGCAAATTTGTACAAACGTTTGTAGATGGTATTTGAGCTATGCCTAACCACACAGTCATGTGTATATAGAGAGTAGAGCAGTGGGCTAAGCACACACCCCTGAGGTGCACCAGTGTTGATCGTCAGCGAGGAGGATACGTTATCACCAATCCACACAGATTGTGGTCTTCTGGTTACGAAGACAAGGATCCATTTGCAGAGGGAGGTACAGAGGCCCATGCTCTGCAACTTCTCAATCAGGATAAATAGACCCATAACATTAACAATTCCTGTCCTCCCCCAGCACCCTCCCAATGGATGCCGCTCAAACCGCTGAGTGCCTCCGGAAGATTGTTGCTCTGAATGGAACTGTTTCAGCTTTATGGGAGTCACCTTTGACAGTCCACATAGTTGCTCCCTTTTTAAAAGACTGATAATACTGTGGGTTGAAGCCCCGCAGCAAGACTGAAGATAGAGTCAGGAGGGTAGAGATGGAAACAACTCCCAGAGGGAGATAAGCAGGGACACAAAGGACTACCGGTGCTGGAACCCAAGAAGAAAGGAAGATGATGCTGGGAACCATTCAGAGTGAAGTGAAAGGTAGATGGAACTAGAACTAGATGGAGAAGTGGGGAAGAGCCAGTGGGTGAAATGGGTGCATAGGAGGTGGATGGAATCAGACAGGGTGTGTGGGAAAGGGAATAGGAATTAAAGTAGTAGAGAGGGCAGAGGAAGAACAAAAGCATGGGGGTGTGGGCTCCTGAAGGTGGAAAATCCAGTATATAAGTTTTTTTTTTCAGAAACATACAACTCATTAACACACTATGTCCTATCAAGCTGCTTACATGACTATTCCATTGCACTCCAGTCTGGACTCCCTCATTCTACTACTCTATGGCACTTGGGTTGTTCTTGCCAAATTGATGTTGCGATTGAAATAGAAGGTGTTGATGCCACTGAACAGCATTCACAAACTGGCTCCTTTACTATGGAGGACCGAACAGAACCACTGGGCACCATGTCTCTTTTCTTTTGCACTTACCGCAGGGGTAGGAGGACCCCATATCGAATGGCAACTCCCAGACCCCAGAGGATGGTCAGTCGAACACTGATATACTGGAAGTTTCTGTTGGTTCTCGTTAACAGGTTCCACAAGACCAACTCTTCCGAGCTGAACCGAGTAGTCACTTCATCCTCGACAATGGCCTCAAATCCTTTCTTTGAGAAGTAGAACACATCAGAGAGGTCAAAGTTGCCCTCAGGAACAGCCTTGCTTCTGCTTGAATACCGCCTCAGTTCTGTGAACTCTTCTTCCAGGGAGGCTTTACCACGCTTCTCAATAATTTCTGTAAGACAACAATGAACATTTTTGTATTCTAATAAAATGCAAGTTACAAAGCAGGAAGTCCAAGATAAAAAATGCTCGCATTACTAACAATAGGTGAGAGGAAAGACGATAAAGGGAACAAGTGTGAGAAAGCAAAACACGTCACGAGAAGTACTGCAACTGAGATAAATTTGCATGGTGAAAATGCATTTATCTAAACACTGGAGAAGGACAAGGGAATGCGAATCTGGAATATTAGCCTATATTGTATACTCTTTGAATTCAAGGACAGTGCAGGGTTATCAGAAGGTTTTAGTAAACATGTGCCAAAAGCAACTGAGGGTATTTGTGCATCGAGCAATACCGGAATAAAATTTAATCACAAAGATCAGACACTGCATGGCTTTCATAGCTCAGTTATGTTGAAACTTTCCTGAAACTTGAAGCAACCTAATATTTAGATCAATTATCGCTCAAGAATCCACTTGTCAAAAAACAGTCAACTCTACAAATGTCCATTGGTGATCTATCCCCAACTGCCTGCAGGTGAGGTGCAACTAACTGACTTTAATCTGCCATTTCAAAAGACTCAAAGCATAGGATTGATAAAGTGGATAAGCTGGAGCACACGTAGGCTGGACCAGACCAGAATGGTAGGTTTCCTTTCCTGAAGCACAGTAGCAAATCAGTTGGAATTGTCTGATGGCCTCATAGCAACCTTTCACTTCTTTTCCAATTGAAATTATTTAAATCCTTGACAAAATCCAAGCTTACATTCTTCTATAATTTGTCCAGTTATATAATTACATGGCATAGAGTACTTCATAATCAACAGGGAGGAAAACAACCAACCAATCAAAACCACAGTTTGCACTAATTTAACTCAATCGAAGGCTCATGCCTCTACACTTCACCTATTCTTCTCTTGTGAAGCTCTCTGAACCTGCTGCTCTTCTACACTGCAACAACTTCCCAGGAAAATATGAACAAACCTCAGAAATGTAAAGGCACCAATATGCAACACGTCTGCAAATACTTAAAAAAAAAAATAGAAGGTTGCATCTTGCTAATAAAACACAAGGCAGCAAAGAAGGCAGATACTTTTTTTTACATTAAACTGTGCAGTGTTGATGGCAGGTTAACCAGCAAATGATTGGCTTATACAACAAGACAAAATTGATGTCACTTTATCATTCTACTACTACTAAAGAATAACAAGTCAGAGAAATTAGGTACAATGATTACATTAGGAAACAGTAGTAGAATTAACTCTACTTTCTTATAATTAGTCTGTTTTTGAAAATACATGATGTGTGACAGTTGTAGCTGAAACCAGTACATTAAACCATGTTCTGGAAAATGGCTTACATTGGAACTTCTGTATAATTGCCTGGTCTGCATGGTTCCAATGTGAAATGTACAGGATAATGTAACAATATTAATAGCCATCTAGAACAAAACCATACAAACTTATCTAGTCACAGCTGCCAATGCAGTTCAAGGTTCAACTTAAAGTTGACACTTGGAGTTTCGTCATTTGCCGTTGAAGCTAATAATGCACCACTAAAATGATTGACGTCAGTATTACTTTATTGTGCCTTCTGTGATAGTGTTGATTTACAAGTAAGATGAACTAAGTGACCAAAAATGCACCAAAAGCAACTTGGCAAGAGCTCAAGAGGTGAACTTAATAATATGTAACACACACAAAATGTTGGAGGAACTCAGCAGGCCAGGCAGCATCTACGAAAAAGAGTATAATTGATGTTTCGGGCTGAGATCCTTAATAATATGCTGGGTCCTACCATATCCATCACTACAAGTGTGGACTACACTTTCCTAACCTGTATGTTACTGTACAAACACACTTATGCAGTGTTTATTTCAATGCCCCCAGCAGTTGTCTAAATCAGGGGTCCCCAAACTTTTTTTGCACCGCGGACCGGTTTAATATTTACAATATTCTTGCGGACCGGCTGACTGTGGGGAGGGTGGGGTGTTCAAGTAGGGTTAAACTCACCTCAACATGTCTTTTACAGTTAGGGTTGCCAACTTTCTCACTCCCAAATAAGGGACAAAAATAGCAGTCAAATACAGGACACTTGTGTTTACCCCAAGAAAGACTACCATGACCATGAAGCCTTGCGCGGGCACCTGTGTGGATGCGTGGCGTGTACTTGTGCGTACGTGCCAATTTTTTTCCCACAAATCAGGCTTAATTTTGGCTTAATTTTCCCGACTATACTGTACATACATTATTTCTACTTTATATAGGCTGTGTATTTATCATATCATTCCTGCTTTTACTATATGTTAGTATTATTTTAGGTTTTATGTGTTATTTGGTATGATTTGGTAGGTTATTTTTTGGGTCTGGGAACACTCAAAAATTTTTCCCATATAATAGTAATTGCTTCTTTGCTTTAAGCCATTTTGGCATGGAAGGTTTCATAGGAACGCTCTACCTTAACAGGGGAAGTACGGGACAAGGGCGGTCCCATATGGGACAAACCAATTTAGCCCAATATACGGGATGTCCCAGCAAATACGGGACAGTTGGCAACCCTATGTTCAAGTTCAATAGTGCGTGACAGGGAATGAGGAAAGGTGCAGCTGACTCAAATCGTTTCCTCGCGGTCCAGTAGCACATGCTTGGCGGACCGGTAGTTGGGGACCACTGGTCTAAATTACACATATGTAGTACAGGAAAGGATGGTTGTATATTTCCTATTCACAAGATTTATCTCCAATACGGTAAAGTAAATAACTTTGCAATAATGTGCAACAAATTGTGTCTCCCTTTCTTGAAAACATTGTAACGGCAAAATGCTGATAAGGTTCCCTATAAATTCACCCAGGATATTAGACTTTCTTTTTAGAACCAGCACTACTGCCCTCTGATGTCTATGCTTTACAGGGACATTTGATAATAACAATTCTGCCATTTTCACTAAGTAACTGCCAATTTTATGATAGTAGACCCAAGATATTCAAGATGATGTCTTATGAACTAACTATTGTGTCCTTCCTTGTGAAAGGATATATGGTGGTCCTTAATAAATTTTGAATAATTGTGCTAAACAAAAGACATCTACTCCAGTTTTAAATAAATGTTAACTTAAAACACGGCTTTTTTACCAACACACTACCAGAGGCTTAGAAGAAGGAAATTAAACCTCACCGTTGGAGGGTGAATAGGATCGGCCAGGCTTCTCCTGGACTGTCTTCCGTATTTTCCGAGTGGCCCACTAAAAAATGCAAACAGCACTTTGATCAGTTACAGGTCCATGTGACCCTCAGATTTCAATTATACATGACCATTCCACAGATTACTGCTCTTGTGTTATTCACATGCAGTAGTGAAAATACCAACCAGGTCTTTACATTGTAAAACTAATCAGCTACATACTTTCTTCCATAAAATAGTGTGACTGAGAATATTGATGGGATGAAGTAATGGCAGGAGAGTGCAAGGTGGATTGGTGCGTGACATAGGAGTTGAACTGTGACCAATCGCTGACCAGGGCGAAGTGAAGACAGCTACCATTTCAATCAGGTCCACACTCAAGATTCAAAAGGCAAAACTTTGTAACAATTTTTCCGGAGTTGAACAGTGACCAATTGCTGAGCAGAAATTATTAGAAATGGCGAATAAAAATAATGCAAGCACAAGTGGAGCTGCCAGTGCAGAGTAGTCCTGTAGCCATACCCCTCAATAATAACTATTACACTTTAGATACTGTTGAGGGGAGTGACCTACTTGGGTGGGGAGCCACAGCAACCTGGTCACTGGCACTGAGTCTGGTGCTGTGGTTCAGAAAAGAAGAGAGGTGAAGAGGACTGCAGTGGTGTTAGGAGATTCCATAGTCAGAGGAAAAGAGATGAGATTCTGTGGGTGCAACAGAGACACCTGGATGGCATGTTACCTCCCAGGTGCCAGGGTCCGGGATGTCTTGGATCGGGTCCATGGCATTCTCATGGAGGAGGGTGAGCAGCCAGTAGTCCTGGTACAAATTGACACCAATGACATAGGTAGAAAAAGTGACGAGAGATTTTAGGGAGCTAGGTAGAAAGCTGAAAAACAGGACCTCCAGGTTAGTAATCTCTGGATTGCTGCCCGTACCACATGCCAGTGAGGGTAAGAATAGGACAATTTGGCAGGTAAATATGTGGCTGAGGAACCAGTGCAGGGGGCAGGGGTTCAGATTTATATATCATTGGGATCTCTTCTGTATACAAAGGGGACGGGTTACAGCTGAACCCATGGGCGACCAATATCCTTGCAGGCAGGTTTGCTAGCATTGTTCAGCAGGGTTTAATTTAATTTGGTGGGATGATAGGAAGTGGAGTGATAGTGCTGAGGATGGGGTAGTTGATTTACAAATAGTGGCAGTGTGTAGTGAGACGGCTAGCAAGGAAAGGCTGATGAAAGGGAAAAATTTCAGTCAACAGGATGAGTTACAATATAAAAGGTAGACAAAATTGAAAAGGGTGAACACAAGATTGAAGGTGTTACATTTGAATGCAAACAGTATATGGAATAAGGTAGATCAACTTGTAGCACAGTTACAGACGGGCATGTATGATGTTGTGGGCATCACTGAATCAAGGTTGAAAGAAGATCACAGCTGGGAGTTTAACATCCAAGGATACAAATTGTATCGAAAGGACAAGCAGGTAGGCAGAGGGGGTGGTGTGGCTCTGATGGTAAAAAAAATAAAATAATTAGAAAGAAGTGACACAAGGTTGGAAGATGTTGAATCATTGTGGGTAGAGCTAAGAAACTGCAAGGATAAAAATTAGGCTCCCAAAGAGTAATAAGGATGTTGGCTACAAATTGCAAAGGGAAATAGAAAATGCATGCCGAAAGTTATCATAGTCATGGGGGATTTCAATATGGTGGTAGATTGGGAAAATCAGGTTTGTGCTAGGTTCCAAGAGGGAGGCTCTCTAGAAAGCCTATGAGATAGCATTATAGAGCAGATTGTGGTTGAGCACACCAAGAGATCAGCTAATCTAGTGTTGTGCAATGAACCAGAATTGATTAGAGAGCTTAAGGTAAAGAAACCCTTAGGGCCAAGTGATCATGATATGGTAGAATTCACCCTGCAATCTGAGAAGAAGCAGCTAAAGTCAGATGTATCAGTATTACAATGGAGAAAAGGGAATTACAGAGGCACGAGATAGGAGCTGGCCAAAACTGATGATAGCAGAACAGCAACAGCTGGAATTTTTGGAAGCAATTCAGAAGGCACAGGATATATACATCTCCAAGAGGAAGAACTAGTCTAAAGACAAGATGACATAACCATGACTAACAAAAGGAGTCAAAGCCAACACAAAACCAAAGACAGGGTATATAATAGAGCAAAGTTTAGTAGAAAGTTAGAGAATTGGGAAGCTTTTAAAAACCATCAGAAGGCAAGAGTGGATATTGGACCACTGGAAAATGACACAGGGAAGGTATTAATGGGGGACAAAGAAATGGCAGATGAACTGAATATGTATTTTGCCTTAGTCTTCACTATAGAAGACACTAGCAATATGCCAAAGATTTGCGAGTATCAGGGGTTGGAAGTCTGCAAAGTTGCTGTTACTAGGGAAAAGGTTTTTGGGAAACTGAAAAGTCTGAAGGTAGATTAAGTCACCAGGACCAGCTAGTATACACTCCAGAATTCTGAAAGAGGTGGCTGAAGGGATAGTGGAGGCATTAGTTATTTTCTTTCCAGAATCAACTGATTCTGGTATGGTTCCAGAGGAATGAAAAGTTGCAAATGTCACTCCACTCTTCAGGAAGGGAGAGAGGCAGAAGAAAGGAAATTAAAAGTCAGTTAATCTAACTTCAGTGGTTGGGAAGATGTTGGAGTCGATTGGTAAGGATATGGCTTCAGGGTACTTTGAGGCACATGATAAAATAGGCCATTGTCAGCATGGTCTCCTTAAGGAAAAATATTGCCTGACAAATCTGTTGGAATTCTTCGAAGAAATAACAAGAAGAATAGACAAAGGAGAATAAGTGGATGTTGTATACTTGGATTTTCACAAGGCCTTTGACAAAGCGCCACACATGAGACTGCTTAAAAAGTTAAGAGCCTACGATATTACAGGAAAGGTACTAGGATGGATAAAGCAGTGGCTGATTGGCAGGAGGCAAAGACTGGGAATAAAGGGAGCCTTTTCTGGTTGGCTTCCAGCGACTAGTGGTGTTCCACAGGGGTCTGTGTTGGGACTGATTCTTTTTATGTTATCTATCAATGATTTGGATGACAGACTTGATGGTTTTGTGGCAAAATTTGTGCATGATACATAGGTGGAGGGACAGGTAGTTCTGAGGAAGTTGAGAGGCTACAGAAGGACTTAGACAGATTAGGAGAAGAGGTAGATAGATTACAGTGTCGGGAAATGTATAGTTATGCACTTTGGTAGAAGAAATAAAAGGGTAGGCCAGTTTCTAAATGGAGAGAGTATTAAAACAATCAGAGGTGCAAAGGGATTTGGGAGTCCTCGTGCAGGATTCCCTAAAGATAATTTGCAGGTTGAATCGGTGGTGAGGTAGGTAAATGCAATGTTGGCATTCATTTCAAGAAGACTAGAATATAAAAGCAAGGATGTAATGCTGAGACTTTATAAAGCACAGGGGAGGCCTCACTTGGAATATTATGAGCAGTTTTGAGCCCTTATCTAAGAATGGATGTGCTGACATTGGAGAGGGTTCAAAGGAGGTTCACAAAAAATGATACCGGGATTTAAAGGCTTGTCATATAAAGAGTATTTGATAGCTCTGGGCCTCTACTCACTGGAATTCAAATGAATGAGGGGTGACTTTATTGAAACCTAACAAATTTTGAAAGGCCACGAAAAAGGGGATGTTTCCTATGGTGAGGGAGTCCAAGACCAGAGAATCATCTCAGAATAGAGGGTCATCATGTTAGAATGGTGACGAGCAGGAATTTCTTCAGCCAGAGAGTCATGAATCTGTGGAATTTGTTGCCACAGGCAGCTGTGGAGGCCAAGTCATTGGGTATATTTAGGCAGAGGTGGACAGATTCTTGATTAGTCACAGCAGGATGGGATATGGGGAGATGGCTGGAGATTGGGGCTGAGAGGGAAAATGGATCAACCATGATGAAATAGTCGAGAAGACTCAATGGGCCAAATAGCTTAATTCTGCTCTTGTATCTTATGGCCATGGTCTTATACTAGTTTAGGTTGTGTATGGTGGTATTGGGAAAGGTGTTGCTTTCACTTGTAGGGGCTTGCTGTTGCAAATAGCATATGTGCCTGTGTTAACTAATCTATACACTCTCCAACTTTCTCTTTCATCTTCACTTTATTTAGAAACATAGAAAATCTACAGCACAATACAGGCCCTTCGGCCCACAAAGTTGTGCCGAACATGTCCCTTCCTTAGAAATTACTAGGCTTACCCATAGCCCTCTATTTTCCTAAGCTCCATACACCTATCCAAAAGTCTCTTAAAAGACCCTATCAGAGCCCTGCTGGCAGCCAATGGGGTAACACCTTTTTGAACTTGCTCCTACCTTATCTATCTTTATGTTTCCTACCAGTTTTCTGAAACCTTATTATAAATCTCAATATTGCTCTATTATGTCTTTGAGAAAGACTAAAGCCTCTGCAAAAGAAAAAGATGATTCTCCAACCACTTTGGAATCAATTCGAGATTTCCTTAACAAGCAAAGGACAGAAATCTCTGAGGAATTTCAACATCTTAATGTCAAGTTGGACACTATTCAACAAACTCTAATCGAACATGAAAAGCGAATTACGGAGAATAAAGAAACTTTGTCGATACTGGAAGCAGACTTAGAAGACATGAGTAAGCTCTGCAAAAAATTATCATTGTCTAATGAAAAATTATCAAAGAAGATTTCCAACCTGGAAAGCAGAAGCAGAAGGAACAATCTACATATTCTGGGTCTTGAAGAATCAATTGAAGATGCCCACCCATGGAGTTCTTTGCAAACTTTCTGAAGCAGCTATTCCCTGATTTATTGCCGTCTGAGCCTAAGTTGGACTGCGCCCACCGGTAACTGGACCCCAAACCAAAGCTGGGGGAGCGACCTAGGTCAGTTATTTTATGTTTTCATGAATTTCATACTAAGGAGCTTTTAATCCATCATACCCATCGAGGAGGAATGATCGATTACAATGGGAAGATGATCAGATTCATGGAAGATTATACATCAGAGGTTATGGCTGAACGTGCTAAGTATAAAGAGGTCATGTCGCTGCTTTGTAATAAAGGGTTTAACCCTCTCTTCACTTCCCGGCACATCTTAGAATCGTTCTGAAAAATGGTGTGCAGAAATGGCTGGGATCGGTTGAACACGCACAGAAGTTTTTGAAAGCAGAAGATTAATTGCATTATATCTCTTACAAGAGCAATTATCTTTTTAATGTTGGATAGAATAAGGTTTTAATAAACCTACGTTTTGACCGTTTATATATCTTGTTTTTTGATATTGTCTTTGATATTTTTTACTTTATTCTTTTTTTGAGGTTTTTCTATTTTTTTTGAAATTGTTAAAATGAATCCTCTTACATTTTGGATTTCTGATCTAAGTTTTTTTTTGTCTGTTTTGCCTTGGTAGGAACATAATAACCTTGAATGATTGGAGTTTTGTCAGCAGGATTTCTTTGGGAGGGTTGTCTTTAGGATTTAGCATGCCGACTGTCTTTTGGCTGGCTTTTTGGCTTTGGGAGGGGGGAGGGGAGGGGTTTCTATTTTCTCTGGAAGCTGGGTTGGGCTACCACCCAAATTTTCTGTTTGAGTACCTTATTTTATGGTTTGTTCTCTGGTTCTAGTAATTTATGGTCAGGTCTTTTAACTCTTCTATTAATTAGTATTTAAAATGGATCAAAATATTAATTTACTTAGTTTTAATGTGAAAGGGTTAAATCATCCTGTGAAACAGAATAAGATTTTTGCTTATATTAAAAAGTTAAGGGCCCCATTATTTTTCTACAAGAAACGCATGTACGTAGTTGTGACAACGCATGCCTTTTTAATCAGAGGAGGGGTCTACAATTTCATTCTTCATTTAGAGCAAAATCTTGAGGGTCTCCATTCTTATAGACAATACAATTTCTTTTGTTCAACATAAGATTGCCTCTGACCCTAGTGGGTGATTTGTCATAGTGTCAAGGAAACTAGATAATAAATTAATTGTAATTGCTAATGTGTACGCCCTCAATGTGGATGACACAGGATTTGAGTGTTTCTTTTCATTCCTGCCAGATTTGAGTCTTTATTCTTTAGTGATGGGAAGAGATTTCAATTGTTGTCTAGACCCAGTATTAGATCATTCTTCTCTTAAATCAGCCACACCTAATAAATCAGCTTTATTTATTCAATCTTTCTAACGAAATGTGATATTGTTGATGTCTGGCGCTTTTTTCACCCAGCAGAAAGGCAGTATTCATTCTTCTCTCATGTCCATCATTCCTATACCACAATTGATTTTTTTTATTGATAATCAAATGATTCCATTAGTTCGCTCCATTGAATATAAAGAAATAGCTGTATCCGACTATTCTCCTGTATTTCTATCTTTAAATCTTCCTGGTTTCACTCATATGAACAGACCCTGGCATTTTAATTAAACTTGGTTATCTGATAAGGACTTTCTAAAATTTCTGGAGAATCAAATTACTCTTTTTTTTTGAAGAAAATGCATTGGAAGAGACTTCTAGTCTTATCATTTGGGACGCTTTTAAGGCATATATTAGAGGACAAATTATCTCCTATACTGCATATATTAAGAAAAAAGCTAATAAACAGAGAACTGATTTAGTTAATCAATTAAAACAATTAGACCAGAAATATGCTTTGGCACCAGACCCTGAACTATACAAAAGATGTATTGAAATTAAAACTAAATATGATCTTCTTATAACGTATCCAATTGAAAGCCAACTTTTAAAAGATAGATGCCAATTCTATATACATGGAGAAAAAGCCGGTAAACTATTGGCTAGTCAATTGAAGACCTTTATAGCTAAATGGCAAATTAAAGAAATTCGCAAAACCAATGTTGATATGACAACTGACCATTTTGAAATAAATGACACTTTTAGAGAATTTTATTCTAAACTGTATAGTTCTGATTTTGTTAAAGACAATACTGCAATGAACAATATTTTAGATCAATTACATATTCCTGGACTTTCAGTTGATAATTGAAAGCAGTTGGATCAACCTATTTCTCAGGAGGAAATCACTGAGGCTATATGTTCATTGCATTCTGGGAAACCTCCAGGACCTGATGGACTCTCTGGAGAATTTCATAAGGCTTTTTCTTCATTGCTTATACCTCATTTATGTTCTACCCTTACTGATTCCTTCAAGGTGGGTAGGTTGCCACAGTCTTTTTATGAAGCTTCCATTTCACTTATTCTTAAAAAGAAAAAGAATTCCACTGAATGCTCTTCATATAGACCAATCCCAATCTCTTTACTCAATGTTGATGCTAAGATCCTCTCTAAAGTTTTGGCCCATAGACTCGAAAATATTATACCTTCTATAATATCTGATGATCAGACAGGATTTCAAACAAAATCGATATTCCCATTTTAATATATGCCGACTGTTAAATGTTATGTATTCTCCATCCAAGGAAATATTGGAATGTGTGATTTCTCTGGATGCGGAGAAGGCTTTTGACCGAGTTGAATGGAATTACCTATTTAAAACCTTATAAAAATTAAATTTTGGCCCAATTTTATTCATTGGATTAAATTACTTTACTTATCTCCCTCTGCTCAGGTCCTTACTAACTTTCAGAATTCTAAACCAATTACACTCCAACGTGGAACCAGACAAGGATGTCTGTTGAGCCCTTCGTTTTTTGATTTGGTATTAGAACCTTTAGCAATTGCCTTTCAGGAGTCTAAAGATATCACCGGTATCTTAAGGAAAGGTACTATTCATAAAGTCTCACTTTACAATGATGACCTATTGCTTTTTATATCTAATGTTACAACTTCTTCACCCTCTATGTTTCTTTTACTGACTAATTTTAGTCAGTTTTTGGATATAAATTGACTTTATATAAGAGTGAATTGTTTCCTTTAAATAATTTGATACCAACCAACTGATATTAACCTACCTTTTGAAATTGTAAGAAAACAATTTACATATTTGGGTGTAAAAATCACTAAGAATTATAAAGATCTATTTAAAGAAAATTTTCTAACCTTAATGAATTATGTGAAAAAGACACTTTCTAATTGGTCGCCTCTCTCTTTATCATTGATTGGTCCAATTAATTTTATTAAAATGAATATTTTACCTAAACTTATATACCTTTTTCAAGCTATATCTGTTTTTATTCCTAAGTCTTTTTTTGATCCTTTTGATTCGATTCTTTCTTCCTATATATGGAAGAACAAAAAACCCCAATTAAATAAAACCCACCATCAAAAAATTAAAAAGAATGGAGGCCTTGCTCTACCCAATTTTAGGCTATATTGTTGGGCAATTAACATACAAAATCTTACGTTCTGGTTATATTATATTAATCGTGAGGATTGTCCAATATGGGTCTTTTTGGAAGCCAACTCTGTTACAAAATTTTCTATTATTTCTCTTCTCTGATCCTCTCTTCCTTTATCTTTAAATAAATTAACTGACAGTTTGGTGGTTAAACACACTTTGAGGACCTGGCTACAGGTTAGAAAACATTTCGGTTTATTGAGATTTTCCCTTTCTAGTCCTAATTTTTCCAATTTTTTTTAAACCATCTACAACCGATCTGTTTTTTAGAGAACGGAATAGATTAGGCATTAAACAATTTCAGGATCTGTTTGTTGGAGAGATTCTTTATTCTTTTGAGCAGCTCTCAGTGAAATATAACCTATCAAATACCCACTTTTTTCAATATCTACAGATTAGAGATTTTTTGAGATCTAAACTACATATATTTCCTACCAGCCCAGATAAGAATAGATGTAATTTTTAATTTGAAACCTTTTGATAATGGCTTATTATCTTATATTTGTGGTCTGTTGTTGGGACTGAGAATGGCTCCTTTAGACGAAATTAAAAAAGATTGGGAAAAGGATTTACAGACTTCATTATCTGATGAGACCTGGAGGGCTATTTTCAAAATGGTTAATTCTTCATCGTTATGTGCTCATCATTCCGTCCCACAATTTAAAGTGGTACATAGGGCTCATATGTCTAAAGACAAACTCTCTCGTTTTTTTGCAGATATATCTCCTCATTGTGACAGATGTAATAATGAAGAGGCTTCATTAATTCATATGTTTTGGTCATGTTCGAGCCTTGAAAAATATTGGAAAGAAGTATTCCAAACTTTTTCTGTACTTTTAAAAGTTAATTTTAAGCCCAATCCTTTGACTGCCTTATTTGGTATTGTTGAGGAAAGAGCTATAATTTTGGAGCCTTCTCATTTGCAGGTACTGGATTTTATTTCACTTATGGCTAGGAGGGCGATCTTGCTTAAATGGAAGAAGGTTGCCCCCCCCCACACATACTCTCAATGGTTATGTGATGTTATGTCATGTTTAAATTTAGAGAAGATTCGTTGATCGATTTCTGATTCTAACCAAGATTTTCAAACGCTATGGGGACCCTTTCTGAACTATTTAAAAATTCTTTGAATTGTTATTGTTATTAAAATATAGATCTGGGATATTATAAAATACTATATGGTAAAGTACTCTTTTTTTCTCTTGTTTTTTTAACAACCAGCTTTGTCTTGGTAGTGGGTGTAGATTTTTTTATATAATATAATTAACCATATTATTGTATTTCATAATTAAATTTATTTTATTTGATTGATCATGAATATGGGATACCATGATTGTATCAGTGTGATTTATATATAGTGCATTTTGTGCTATCTTATTTTGATTTATAATAAGTATCCTTATGAATTCTGTATTTGTGTACAGTATATGAAATTTAATAAAAATATTGGAAAAAGAAAGAAAAGACCCTATCATATCCGCCTCTACCACGGTTGCTGGCAGCCCATTCCACACACTCACCACTGTCTGCGTAAAAAACTTACACCTGACATCTCCTCTGTACCTAGCCCCCAGCACCTTCAACCTGTGTCCTCTTGTGGCAACCATTTCAGCCCTGAGAAAAGCCTCTGACATACAATCAACGCCTCTCATCATCTTATACACCTCAATCAGGTCACCTCTCATCCTCCGTCGCTCCAAGGAGAAAAGGCCAAGTTCACTCAACCTGTTTTCATAAGGCATGCTCCCCAATCCAGGCAACATCCTCGTAAATCTCCTCTGCACCCTTTCTATGGTTTCCAGAGCCTTCCTGTAGTGAGGTGACCAGAAATGAGCACAGTACTCCATGTGGGGTCTGACCAGGGTCCTATGTAGCTGCAACATTACCTCTTGGCTCTTAAACTCAATCCCACGATTGATGAAGGCCAGTGCACCGTATGCCTTCTTAACCACAGAGTCAACCTGTGCAGCTGCTTTGAGCGTCCTATGGACTCGGACCCCAAGATCCCTCTGATCCTCCACACTGCCAAGAGTCTTACCATTAATACTATATTCTACTATCATATTTGACCTACCAAAATGAAGCACTTCAATTTATTTGGGTTGAACTCCATCTGCCAATTCTCAGCCCAGTTTTGCATCCTATCAATGTCCCGCTGTAACCTCTGACAGCCCTCCACACTATCCACAACACCTCCAACCTTTGTGTCATCAGCAAACTTACTAACCCATCCCTCACCTCATCCAGGTCATTTATAAAAATCACAAAGAGTAAGGGTCCCAGAACAGATCCCTGTGGCACACCACACAGGTCACCGACCTCCATGCAGAATATGACCTGTCTATAACCACTCTTTGCCTTCTGTAGGCAAGCCAGTTCTGGATCCACAAAGCAATTTCCCCTTGGATCCCATGCCTCTTTACTTTCTCAATAAGCCTTGCATGAGGTACCTTATCAAATGCCTTGCTTTAGTCCTGCTTTAAAAAATATTTACTCTCCTAAAATCAAAAAGAATAAAAGAAATCAAAGACACTAATCTGTGCCACGTTATGAACTATACTACAACCTCAGTGAGTTATTGGACTTATACACAGACCAATCTCAAGTTTATTTCAATCTGAATTATGGCATTATCAAATGTCAATCACAACATTACATCCCACTCCCCTGCTGCTCTCCCACAACATAAAGGGCTGAAATATTTAATAGGATAGCCATTAAAGGCTTTGATTCACAGCCCTGATGTCTGTTCCTGCCAATATGTCAAGAGAAAAATGCAGCAAGATTTTTTAAGTTATTTTCCCTTTTCAGAGTTAGCAAAGCATTTGAAAGATTGAAATGTAATTTTGTAATAAACACTACACAAGGCTAAAACTGTATCTCGGTGGCAATCACTGTTCTAGATGGGTTTATAAGAAATGTCTGGAAAGAAATTTCTTTTACCCAATTGAAATGTGCAAAACTAAATAGAAAGAACACCATGTTGCAACAAGAAGAGACAAGTGTAAAATTAATTCCACCTGCTTGTTACAACATGCTTCCCCAGTATTTTTTGTTTTCATTCGCTCTACTTACTTCAATGATATCACAAGGATACAGTGGGAGAGGGGAGGTTAGAGAGGAAGGATGAAATGGGGGTTGGAAAATGTGGGAGATGGGGGTTAGTGTGGAGCTATGAAGAAATAAAAACAAGGAACAGCTTGAATGCAGGGCAGCATAATATCATAGCAAGGATCTCTTCTCAGCCAACATCCACTCACATTGCCTGGTGCCTAACTCAAGGTATCTAAGAGAGCTTGGTAGCCAACCATCCTCCACCCTTTGAAATCTGCAAATGCAACAAGGGATGCCCATCAGACTAGAGTTACAAACAGTTCAGTTCCACACCACACAAACCTATTAACCTACATGAACAATATCAGTTTACTGCAAGTAATTGAATCTTTTTAAATATCATAAAGTAAAAAAATTAAGTTCTTTCCTACAAAAAGGGGCTGCACAAATCTGAAATGTACCAAGAGAGAAACAGAAGGTGAAATGAACAATGAACGTACAACAGTCTCTAACTGAGAAACTTCATGTTTCTATTGGTACCAATGTAAGTTCAAATAAACTTACCAATTAAGAAATATCTGTCAACAATATTTTCATCCAAAATCAGTTCCATTAAAAAAAAAGTTCCCATTATCTGCAACACACATAGAGGTTGCTGGTGAGCCAGGTAGCATCTATAGGAAGAGGTACAGTCGACGTTTCGGGCCGAGACCCTTCATCAGGACTAACTGAAGGAAGAGCTAGTAAGAGATTTGAAAGTGGGAGGGGGAGGGGGAGATCCACAATGATAGGAGAAGACAGGAGGGGGAGGGATGGAGCCAAGAGCTGGACAGTTGATTGGCAAAAGGGATATGAGAGGATCATGGGACGGGAGGTCTAGGGAGAAAGAAAGGGGGAGGGGGGAAGCCCAGAGGATGGGCAATAACGGATGGGGTACGAGGGGGAGGTGGGGCATTAACGGAAGTTAGAGAAGTCAATGTTCATCCAATTGGCGAGACCTGACGCAGACTGGGAGACTGTTTCGCTGAATACATACGCTCTGTCCGCCAGAGAAAGCAGGATCTCCCAGTGGCCACACATTTTAATTCCACGTCCCATTCCCATTCTGATACGTCTATCCACGGCCTCATCTACTGTCAAGATGAAGCCACACTCAGGTTGGAGGAACACCTTATATTCCGTCTGGGTAGCCTCCAACCCGATGGCATGAACATTGACTTCTCTAACTTCCGCTAATGCCCCACCTCCCCCTCGTACCCCATCCGTTATTGCCCATCCTCTGGACTTCCCCCTTCCCCTTTCTTTCTCCCTAGGCCTCCTGTCCCATGATCCTCTCATATCCCTTTTGCCAATCGACTGTCCAGCTCTTGGCTCCATCCCTCCCCCTCCTGTCTTCTCCTATCATTGTGGATCTCCCCCTCCCCCTTTCAAATCTCTTACTAGCTCTTCTTTCAGTTAGTCCTGACGAATGGTCTCGGCCCGAAACGTCGACTGTACCTCTTCCTAGAGATGCTGCCTGGCCTACTGCATTCACCAGCAACTTTTATGTATGTTGTTTGAAATTCCAGCATCTGCAGATTTCCTCGTGTTTGCTTCCCATTATGACCACAACTATCTACTTCGATATAAGTGCACTGGATGATCAGACAGAAAGGTATGTATCCAACCTACCTCATGACATTAAGATAGGGACACTGGATCTAAACAGATTGAGGACATCATGCAAACACATCATTACAATATCATAAATAGATGCAGAAAATAAACTGATACGTTAGTTTATTATTGTCACACATACTACCCAGGCACATAATTTCATCACATCAGTACATTGAGGTAGTATAAGTGAAAAGCAGTAACAGAATGCAGAATAGAGTTCAAAGTAAATTTATTATCAAAAGTCACCATATACAATCCTGAGATTCATTTTCTGTGTATCAGTACCTACACCAGGCTGCAGTTTATTGACTACAGCTCAGCATTCAACACAATCATGCCTCAGTTCTAATCAACAACCTCCAAAACCTGGGCCTCTCTACCTCCCTCTGCAACTGGACTTCCGCACCAGGAGACCACAGTCTGTACAGATCAGAAATAACATCTCCTCTGGGCTGACAACCAACACTGGCTCACCTCAAGGGTGCATGCCGAGCCCACTGCTATACTCCTTCTACACTTACGACTGTGTGGCTAGGCACAGCTCAAATGCCGACTATAAATTTGCCGATGACACAACTGTGTTGGCAGAATTTCAGATGGTGACGAGGAGGAGTACAGGAGCGAGACCGATTAACTGGTTGAGTGGTGTTGCAACACCAACCTTGCCCTCAAAGTCAGTAAGATCTTGGAATTGATTGTGGTCGTCAGGAAGGGGAAGTTAAAGAAACATGCACCAGTCCTCAGCAAAGGATCAGCAGTGGAAAGGTTGAGCAGTTTTAAGTTCCTGGGTGTCAACATCTCTGAAGATCTATCCTGAGCCTAATATATTAATGCAATTACAAAGAAGGCACAACAGTAGCTATATTTTATTAGGTGTTTGGGGATACTTGATATGTCACCAAGGA
The DNA here is from genome assembly GCF_030028105.1 of Mobula birostris. Taxonomy (NCBI): domain Eukaryota; kingdom Metazoa; phylum Chordata; class Chondrichthyes; order Myliobatiformes; family Myliobatidae; genus Mobula; species Mobula birostris. The sequence goes on from NC_092373.1 coordinate 159,717,576, forward strand.
CTCCAGCAAATTTCTACAGATGTACAATGGACAGCTTTCTAACTGGTTGTATGGCATGTGGTAAGGAGGGGGGTCACTGCACAGGAACAGAAAAAGCTGCAGGAATTTGTAAGCTCAGTCAGTTCTATCACAGGCACTAGCCTCCCCAGCTTTGAGGACACCTTCTAAAAGCAATGCCTCAAAAAGATGGTATCCATCATTAAGGACCCACATCACCCAGGACTTTCCTTTTTCACATTGCTACCATCCAGGAGGAGGTACAGGAGCCTGAAGACAAACACAATGTTTCAGGACCAGCTTTGTCCCCGCCACCTTCAGGTTTCTGAATGGCCGGTGAACCTATGAACACTGCCTCACTATTTTTGCTCTCTCTTTGCACCACTTAGTTTCTTCAGATGTACTTCTTATTGTAATTTATCAATTGTAAATTATGTATTGCAAAGTACTGTTGCTTCACAACAACAAACTGCGTGACATATGGCAGTGATAGTAAACCTGATTCTGATTATATTTTCTCTGATTCTTTATATGAATGTCATAGCTGTATAAAACCTTCATTAAAACACATCTGTACCAGGGCATTCTATTCCAGACAACACAGAAAGGATAAATTAGACTTGGGAGGAATGCACTGTAAGTTTACCATTGGTTAAATTGTGAGCAATTATACAACCTGGTACTTAAATAACTGGAAATTAAATAAGGAATAATTTGATTGAATACGTTCAAGGGAACTGAAACCATACAGAGCAATCATGTTGTAAGGAGTTCAGAATTAGGGAATTCTGTCCAGGAATTACAGACAGGTGTAAACATTAGAAGGAGCTTCAAACAGAAAAAGGTGATAGAATTCCAATTTTCTATTCTATAAATGGCTTGGTCAATTGTAAATATTAATGGTTGTCAATTAAAATTCCATTAAGGTAATATGAAAAAAATGAGTCTGTAGTTAAATCACTGATCAGCAGGCTTGAAGGATAAAATCACCATTGACATTTTTAAGAACTGATCAAATTAAACATGTTTTGTTTAACATATTAAACAAAAGCACTTACCTCAAGTGTCTTGACCAGAATCTTCATGTAAAGTTCTGTAATTCCCAGTGAAACACCAAACATGGCAGGCAACATAATGAGAGTAATCCCCAGGATCAGCCATATTGATAGCACCTTCAACACAAGTCCCCCAAATCCCTCCATCGACAGGTGCTCTCAGCGGCCAAGATGTCTGTGTCCTGCCCCGAAGATCGCACAAGTTAAAAGCAAGTTGAAGACCTTCAGGAATGGGTCACATTCCTGCACACACAAATGCTATGAGTTTAATATCTCAGACATCTCTGTACAAAAAAACTTATGGCACCCTTCACCAAAAACATCCCAAATGCTTCACATCGTGAACATTAGACCAAATCTAGCACTGAGCCACTTACACTTGGATTTGATCTAAATCTGGGCGAAAGATTTTAAGGAGCTGCTCAAAGAAATAAAGCAAAACTTCTGAGGATGCTGTAGTAGTTTCAGCATAGAAAGTTGAAGAAAAAACCAGTGACAGTGGGGTGAAAAAAGGCTATACAACAGATGAGAAAAGGAGAAACGTCTCATATAATTAGTTACCACACAGAAGGAAGCCGTTCAGCCTATCAAGTTGATGCTAGCTCAGAGTAATCCTATGCCTTCACTAATTTACCGGTAATCCATTTGGCCACAATGGTATCAACTTCCTCCAGCTTCTACCGCCCACTTACACCGAAGGCAATTTACAGTCGCTGCTTACAAAGCTGTACATCTTTGGGATGTGGAACAAAATTGAACCCTTTGAATAAAACCCACATGGACAGCGCCACAGGTCAGGGCTGAACCCCAATCACTGATGCTGTGGGGTAGCAGAACTTGGAACATTCGTTTTAAAGCAGGTTACGTTAACAAGCTGAAGTCAAGCCCCAATACTGTGCAAGAGAAAGCACTGAAACTTGACAAAACACCACTATTTACTGTAGACATCGGGACTCGTATTCTTACCAACATACTGCACACTGGAATGAACCTCAATACTGTTTAGAGGGAACCTACAATACCTCTGCTTCCCAATAAGGCAGGAGCAGAAAGCCACACCGTAAACCACCCTAGTGGAAAGTGGATTATAAAATGGATGTGCACCCTAAAGATCACTGGAGACCTGGGGGGAACCTATCCCAAACCAAAAGGGACTCGCCCATCGCGGTGGGAGTCATATACTGGGGGGTATGCCAGCCCATTGTGCATTTCTGACACAAACAAGAGAAAATCTGCAGATGCCGGAAATCCGAGCAACACACAAAATGCTGGAGGACCTCAGCAGGTCAGACAGCATCTACGGTAAAAAGTACAGTCGACGTTTCGGGCTGAAGCCCTTCGGCTGTCAGGTCCGCTGAGTTCCTCCAGCATTTTGTGAGGATTCCTGACAGCCCACTTATCGTCATTGGGAGAAAAGGGACGTACCACCCATCAACACACCGACTGCACCGTATTTTGGAACCAGCTCCCCTCTCCGATGGCAAGTGACAGCGCTCTCTGACAAGCGGTTGCCGCGGGTAAAGGCTAAAACTATCCAATTTTGCCAATTAAAAGGAGCCTTGCTACAGCACGAACGGATCACAGGCAGGCTCAGGCTCCGGCTCCGGCTCTTGCTCCGGTTTTGCTCCCTATTCCTATCTCTCACTCCGGATCCAGACTAAGTCTTGCAACTCACTATAGGCACGGTCCTAGAACTAGTCCGACTCCCGACTCTCCAATACACTCCTTTCGCTCGCTCCAAAACCGGGTTGGTTTCTTACTCCGGGTTTACTCGAGTCCAGCGTTCATCGGCTTCTTACCCCGCCCATCCGGAACTCCCAACTCGTTTGTTTTCCCGTCACTCCCAGACTTACCAAGGCTCAGCAAAAGAGTAGAGTTCGAGAGCCTAGGAGTGGGTGACTGTGCTGCGAGCGGAACATACCAGTGATCCTGTCGCTAACCCCCGTTTGATTTTCTCAGTAATTTAAACTCCTCCATTCTGTTTGTTTACGTTTTCTACGAACACATTATCACTCAGTCCTGCACTTCGCAGGATGTTCCCTCTCACACACACACCCACCAAAAAACCTCAACACACCTTCCCCCCCCCCTCCCGCGGTGGTGTAGTGGCATCAGCACTGGACTTCGAAGCCAATGATCCCGCGTTCGAATCCGGCCGGCTCCCTGTTGGGTTCCGCTAGCAATTTGGCCCCGTAAAAAATAGACCATGCTAAAATGGCAAAAATGGAAGCAACATAATATATATTTACAGTATATAATACAGTAAAGTAAGTTGACCCAATGTAAAGTAAAATCAGAATGGAGGAACCGTGGTTTAGATACTGGCTAGATGGCTTGGCCAATATTTTCTTTGTCTATCCAACACCACCAAGCATATAGTTATATATTCCCTTGTACATAATATACCCATCACATTTCCATTTCTCAGAATAATTGGCAGGTATGATCCAATGCGATACCATATAAAGACAAATTCCTTCTTTAACTAGACCTTAAATATCACCACGTACAGATTAGTTTTACTCCCAATGCGAAAAAGATACAGAGATGTTTGCATTTCATTATAAAATGTCAACTCCTTTTATATATTGCCGGAAGATCATCATTTAATGCCAGTTCATAATTTATCTTGCAAGTATAGATCTCCAGCATCAAAGTACATCAATCCCTATAGCAAAAGATACTCCTTGTAGAGTAAGGAGTTCTGGTGTTTTACTCAGACTGATGTGCCATGTAGATGATGTTATTCACTTGACCCCTCTGAGTCTATACTCCAAGGTGGTGAAAACTGCATGTTTCAAAAAGTGTGTCAGACAAGCCTTGGTGAGTTGACGCAGTGTATTTTGTACATAATGCATATTGCAATCACAGTAGTGGTGAGAGCAAGTTTTCGTAGGTGGGATGTCAATCAATCTAGATACTATTTTTCCTGTATGGTGTTCAGCTCCTTGAGTGTTGTTATATTAATTCAGTGAAGTGGAAAGTAAGAATTCATACTCCCAAACTATACCCTCTCATTGACAGAAACCCTCTGTCAAGTCAGAAGCTGAGGATCAGAGTGTAGAATACCCAAAAGCTGACTTGTTCTTGCAGCAACAATAACTATGTGGTTAGTCCGGATTGGTTCCTAGTCAACTGTGATGCCAGATTGTTAAAGCTGGATGCTCAGTTATAGCAACACCATTGAGAGACACAAATCTTACATCACTTATCAGTCCATGCCTCAGTGTTGTTCGTGCCATCTGATTGGGTCATTCAAAAGGAAGGAATCAAATTCATCAGAACAAATCCATCAGCTTAATTATACACTCCCTCCACCACCAACTCAGCAATCTCCATAATGGACATCATCGGCACCTTGCAAAGCAGCAAACTCTGCCACCTAGAAATTCAATGCACCAGACAAATAGGAACAAAACTATCTGCAGCATTACTCCAAATCACAAACCATTCCACTTGGAAATATATCATTGTTTCTTCATCAATGTTGCTTTAAAATCAATATTGGTTTAAAATCCTGGGGCATCACCACATGAGATCTTCAACACAGATATTGCAATGGTAAAGATTATAACTTACCACCATCCACATATGGTTAAGCAGGACAACTAATACCAGCCCTAACACTACCAGATGCATCCTATGAATCGATCTACAGAGATTATTGTCAAAAAAATTGTTTGAACTATTGAAGTTAAGACAATTACTTTAAATCAGAACAGGCAAAACATATAACTATCAATTTGAGAATAATGAGAGAACGAGCAGTTTCTCTCGCTCAGTAGCAGTTTCACTGTGGATACATGCACATACCTGAACCTTCACCTGAAATTTTATCGTTAGTTATTTCTTTGGTGTTTATCTTGATGGTAATTAATATAAATAAAAATGTAAATAATAGATTTGCTGTATAATTTATACAGGTCACCAGGATAAATACAAATCAGTTTACTGTGTATTCAATAGATCAGGAGACAGTGACTGAAACTATATGTCATTGTTACTGTAAATGACGATGCTTTCTCTATCACAGAGCCCAATGTAACACCAAAGGCGACTTGAATTTGCAACATGCCAGCTATCTAAATATTTCTCAATGTTTAGCGACCTGTTATCTACAGTGGCTCTAAGATGTTTCCCCAGTTCTAATATTTGTGTATTACTGCAGAATTTTTATTGAACGTGGTTATAGTATTTCACTTGCAAACTCTTTTTTAATCCCAGTTGCTTACAGTGTAGATTTTTTTTCCCCTAGCTATACTTCTGCGTCTGAGATATTTGTATATAATTGACATGTTTTCCCTTCCTCCCTCACCTCCCCCCCCAACACTTCTTTTTCCTTTTCTTGGTTAATTACACAATTCTGAACTAAATGTTGTTCCCCTTTCATTAACATTGTGCATTTACAGAGCTAAGTAACGCAATTATTGGCATGGAATGGCCCATTGCAAGGCAAACAATGGCTGACACCTGAATATGGTTCGGACTTGCCTGACTCTTGCAACAGTAAGCAATGTCAGCACATCAGTGAACCCTGTAGAATTTATCACACCAGTGGACAAAGGATTAGTTAGCTTTGAATGTTTATAAAGGCCTAAACGCTAAAGTGCTATGAAAATGCCTGTTCCATATGTTGCCCTTCACAGTTGATGTTTCTCATTAATCAATTGCAGTGAATGTGGAACCTCAGATGGGGCGGGAGATGCTTGATCTAGAAGGGTAGTTTGAGTGTGATGTTCCCCTTCCACTGTTTACACAGGGCTTCTTTGTCCTTCCCACAGATTAACTTGAGACTCTCGTTGCCATCCCAAATGTTGCTTTTTTTCCTTTGAGCTATAATGGCCAGGGCCTCCTATGACTCTAAGAGAAAATATACTTTCTAAAGGAAGCTTTCAAATTATCCTTAAATTGTTCCCCTGTCCTGTGGTGACAAAGCTTGGATTACAGTGTCTGGTCCAAGGGTCTACCATTGGGCAAATGAGGAATGCAATCCATTTATTGGAGCCAACTGCAATGAGGACCTTAATACTGGGATATCAGTCTGCGAGAGGATGCTGATAATGGTTCACAAATTCTGGCAGCGCACTTGGAGGATTTTGTGGCAGCCTTATTGTTGGCATCTCTCCAGTGCTTTGAGGTCCATGAAATAGGTAGCCCATGACTGAGAAGTATACAGGGTTAACTGTAGACAGGAGCTTTGCAAGCATTGCTCATTTTCTTTGTGCATTTTTTTTCCTTCAGACAGCACAAGGTTATGTTGGCAGACTCAGATCAAAGGTAAATTTTAATATTGTCCACTTTTTTTTAATGGGTGCTCCCAAGATATGGAAGACAGTGAGTGTAAATTTTCCAGGATCTCATGGCGGAACTTCATGTGGGAGGGTGGTGTTAAACAATAGGGTGGATTGGTACGGGATATTGATTTTGTAGATTTTAGGTGTAAGACCTATTTGTTGCTGCATGAACAAAGTCACCAGAGAGAAGTACTGGTACATATGAAGCAGTCTCTTCATTTGACAAAATGAAACACAGGAGGCAGCGTATTGAGACCCCCTCGGAGGGAGAGGCCTGCTCAACCCGACACTATATGACATTTTATATTCTGAAGATCAAATGACAATTCTATATTTACAAATATCTACAATGCTTTCTTGACCCACATGTAACTCCCACACACCCCTCTTCGTACTCACACTCAAGACAATGCTAATCAACGCTATTTGGTCCTTCAATCAACCACTGTTTTCACAGTTCTAGGATCCCATCATCCAGAGCTGCATTTTTTAATTTACTCTACAGTCCATATCAGATCTGAAGATTGGTGGCTGAAAACATATACATGCTATATGCCCTAACCCCATTCTCTCAAACACGTCAGTAAACAAACTGATGACCAATTGGATCAAGTCCTCCAAAGGTGTACACACACAAGCATTATCTTTGTCTTGCAACTTGATGACTGAAATTGAAGGGCCTTGGTTGTGGCATCGAGGCAATGCGGGTTCTCCACTTGTCCTGTCAGTCGGTTCCTGTGGTTCAATTCTCTCCAATAGTAAGCTAATTGGAGGTAAAGTGGAGATCTGCGGCAAGAAAAATCTAGCTTCGGTATAGGAACAATGACGAAACCTTACTTAACACCAGTCCACATTGAGATGCCTTGAGAACTCAATGTTTAAGATGATAGCTCCATACCATCACATAGCAGAACTAAGATGAAGACAAATTTTTGCAGGCAATCTGACTTGAGAAAAAGGATCCACAGTTCCTTTTGACTGACAGAGGCTCAGTGGTGAACCTAATATATCTGCTTCCTCACTGCACTAGAAACCCAGGCTCATTCTTTACCTCCTATGCTGTCTATGTGGAGTTTGCACATTCTCTCTGTGGCTGCTTAGCTTTTCTCATGTGCTCTGGTTTTCTCCCACATCCCAAACATGCCACTTTAAATTGACTGTAATTGCATAAGTGAGAGATAGAATCTGGGAGAACTATGTGTCAAGTAAAATATGGTATTAATGAAGAATTAGTGTAAATGGGCGATTGATGCCAGCATGGATTTGGTGAGCCAAAGAGGCTGTTTCTGTACTGTGCAGTTCTGTGACTCTATGATTCAGTGACAGGCTTTTATGAAGTCAAGGAGGCCATGTTTCATGGTTGAGGAGCACAACCTCAGGCTCTAGGAGGAGATAATAGAGAAGGAGAGTACTAAAGTGGGACCCTTGAAAATATGCTTCTAATATCCCCTGGCAAGTCCTTCTTCCCAGCTGTCTGAGATGAAGTAGTGAATTGTGACAGAAGATCACTTACAAAGTCAACTTTGAGTTTATTGTCATATATACATATATATTTGCATAGGTACAATGAAAAACTTTACTTGCAGCAGTGTCACAGATACCATCATCATTTAGGCAACATTCACGAGTAAAACAAAAGTTAAGCATAAACTATACATAATTTTACAAGATGGAATCCAATTAAAACAAAAAAAATACGAAGTCTAGTTTGGTACAAAGTGGTCATAGTATTGCTAAACTGCAGTGATTTAGGTTGTGCCCGTTGATTCGAGATAGAACAAACTTGTCAGTAAAGATAAACTATGATTCTGAGGTTATGTTATTTTTCAGATTTCGTATGACCTTTTAGTTGGTCCAAGCCGGTGTTACAGCCAGCCATTTGCTCTGCTTTGGAGTCAAGGCTGTTCACGTCAATGACAAATTCAGGGTTGAGGAGTTCCTCAAAGTTTTCCTTCCACAAATGGCTGACTGCCTTAATAAAATTCCCTCCATTTTTTGCACAACAGTGTGCGCCGTGAGATTTTGATTGCAGTGGGGATCCATGTTGGAGGTCAAAATTAAAGAAGAATTAGAGAAAAATTTAAAGAAAAATTATTCAGTTGCTGAATCTCCTGGTAATTCTCATTAAGTAGTTCTGATAATGAATCCAAACCACACACTTTAATTGTAGAGAATTTCCAGGGCAGTTAGCCACTGTGAGCACTTCATTGTTTGGAGCTGTGAGTTGCACTCTGAGAAGAAATGTCTTTGGAGATCCTTTAAATCTTCAATGTTGATTTCCTTGCACTGTTATTTTGGGGCAGATTGACTGAAATAACAGAATGGACTAGTCAAAGCTCAGTACAACAGTAAGCAGTACCTGCCATGGCTAATCCAACAGGTGCCAGTACCTGGGTGTTGCCAGAAGGTCTTGAGTTTTCACTTTAATGAAACATGGTGTTAGTTCTGAGAGGAGTGCATTCCATGTGTCTTGTCAGGAGAAGGACTTCCAAGCAGATTGCTCTTATAACTGCAATAAAATTGAACATCTGTCAGCAGTTTTCAGAAGCTGATAGCAAGAATTGCAGTCCATGGTTTGCTCAGAGACAAGAAAATGTGACAACCGAGAGATGTGGGGCAGACGCTGTCACTCAACTTGTGGTGCTGTCACACAGCTCTGATGGTCCAGTTCAATGCTGACATCTGGTGTTGTGTTGAGTTTGTACCCTTTCCCTGTGACTGTATGGGTTTCTTCAGTTTCTTCATAGATCACAAAGACAAATGAGATTGCAGATTAATTTGCCCTTTTGTGTGTAGGTAGGTGGTTATTGGGAATATGAGGACAGGTGGGGGGGGGGAATTAATGTAGCTCAAGGGATAATGCAGGGTTGATGGTCAATGGACAGTTGGAGGGCCAGAGGGGCAGCTATTTGACTCCAGGTGCTTTGATATTTAGGAATGCACATTGAATGAAACTCATAACAGAAAAACATGGCAAGAGGCTGAGAATGTAAAAAAGCTAACTTAATAATGGTCAAAGTAACACACAAAATGCTGGAAGAACTCAGCCCAGGTCAGGCAGCATCAATGGAAATAAATAAACAAGTGATTGTTTATTCACTTCCATAGATGCTGCCCCTGTTGAGTTCTGTTATATTTTGTAACTTCAGAATATTAAACTAATTTAAAGAAAGACACGGGAGTCCAAGATGTGAGTCTAACTTCCTTTCTGTAAGTGAGATGACGTATGCAATTCATGTATTAATACATATAACCCATAATGAATTATTAAAATGAACAATGATTAATCATTCAATACATATACAAGATTACTCAGATACTGAGCTCTGATCAGAGACCAATCCAGACATCAGAAGTTTGAGAGAAGGGGATTTCATTCAGGTTCATTGCCTGAGTAGAAAAAGGCAGCTGCGGATCGCAGCAGCGTAATTGAGCTCTGACCTGCGACCAAGTGGTGTTTGGGGTTGATTAGCAAGAGCAAATTAAAGGAAGGCAGGGGCAAGCACTGTGAGCATCGTCTGAGTGGTGATCTTGCGTCTTTAGCTCTTCGAGGTTTCAACGAGAAGAAGCTTCAGTTTCAGAAAGCAAAAAAAAAAAGAAAAGCTCCAGGTAAAGTCTTTTCTCTTCCCTTCTTTACATCTGCTCAGTTAGGACAGTAGAGATGCCAGGCAGGATAGTTGAATGCTCCTCTTGCGGGATGTGGGAAGGCAGGGTGATGTCCAGTGTCCATAACAACTACATCTGTGAGAAGTGCATCCCCAGCTGCAGCTTCTAACAATCTGTGTTAAGGAGTTGGACCTGAAACTGGATGAACTCTGAATCATTTGGGAGGCTGAGGGGGTGATAGATAGGATATATAGAGAGGTAGTTACACCCAAGGTGCAGGACACAGGAAATTGGGTGACAGTCAGGAAGGGGAAAGGGGTTAAAGAGCCAGTGCAAAGTGGCCCTGTGGCCATCCCTCTCAACAACAGGTATACCACTTTGGATATGGTTGGTGGGGGTGGGGGTGGGGGAGGGGGGCTGACCTAACAGAGGAAAGTCATAGTGGTCGAGGCTCTGGCTCTGAGTCTGCCTCTGTAACTCAGAAGGGAAGTGGGGTAGAAGAGGCACACTGTGCTGACAGCAGATTTGTTTGTTGGGGGAATGGACAGGAGCTTCTGTGGGTGAGAATGAGATTCTCGGATGGCATGCTGTCTCCCAGGCACCTGGATCCAGAATATCTTGGATCACGTCCTCAGCATTCTTGAGTGGGAGGGTGAACAACTAGAGGTCGTGGTCCATGTAGGTACCAATGACATGAGTAGGACGAATGACGAGGTTCTGCATAGGGAGTTCAAACATTCATTTTGTTATCAAAGTCTGTATGCAGAATACAACTCTGAGATCTGTCTTCTTCAGATAGCCACGAAATACAGAAAAATCATAATAAAGTCGTTGAGTGAAAAGACACCAATCCCTTCAGCACAAAAAAGAAAAAGAAGTAAAACTCGCAAACCTCAAATTCCCCAACCCCTCCCTCTCACAAAAACTAACAGATCGCCCACCTGGACATGGCAGCTAAAATATCAAACCCCTAATCACGCCCCCCCCAAGCCACACCCACAGAAAAACAAACAGTGACAATAATATCAAGCATCAGAAACAAGACAGAATACTGAAGGAGACCATATATACAACAGTCCACAACAATAACACACCTCAGAGTTTTGAAAACATGCTCCATCAGCATCGAGGGGAGTGACAGCTTGAACTCAGTCCTTCTGTGGGGAGCAATGCCTGATCTGTGGCCTCTTGACCTCCATCCAGTCCGTGAAAAGCAACTGCCAACCCAGCCTCTTCTATATTCTCCTTGATGTGTCAATCTTCGACATTTTGATCGGTGAGAAATGGGGTCGATCATGGCCCTGCGCCCTGTTTGGGACAGCCCGTGCTCACAGTCCTCTCTTGGAACTTTCCTGGGGACAGCAGAGTGCTAGATCACTCGAATGAACTTCAAACTGTAAGTCACAGGCTCCAACAGTTTTGAAACACTATTAAGATAACAAGAATAAGTAGAAGATGTAGGAAAAATGAAATAATTGACTACCTGGAAGATGTTGCCAGAGGAATCATTGTTTGCTGGTGCCATCTTGAATGGAAGTTGGGTTCTAAGTTAAAGGGCAAGACCTCCAGGGTTGTGATCTCAGGATTGCTATCCGTGCCATGTGCTAGCGAGGCCAGAACTAGGAAGATTATACAGTTTAGCACGTGGCTAAGGAGATGGTGCAGGAGAGAGGGCATAACATTTTTGAATCATTGGGTTCTCTTCCAAGGAAGGTGGGACTTCTATAGAAGAGATAGTTTATATCTGATCTGGAGGGGAACTGATATATTAGTGGGCGGGTTTGTTAATGCTGCACGATGGGGTTTAAAGTTGCAGGGGGATGGGAACCAGAGTGTCAAAACTGTTAGTGGAGAGGTTGTGGAGGCAGATGTTGGTAAAACCTCAGATAAGGTCAGGAATCAAAAGGTTGAGCATGGTATGACTAGTGTCCTGAGCTGCATATATTTCAATGCAAGAAGTATCGTTGGAAAGGCGATAAGCTCAGGTCATGGATCAACATCTGGAATTCTGACGTTGTGGCCATTAGCGAGACTTGGTTGCAGGGGGAGCAGAACTGGCAACTCAGCATTCTGGATTTCCATTGCTTTAAACATGACAGAGCAAGATGGATTAAAGGAGGAGGGGTGGTGTTATTAGTCAGGAAAAATATCATGGCAGGACAGACTGAAGGAGTTGACTATGGGTGTTATGGGTGGAACGGAGAAATAAGAAAGGTATGACTATGTTAATGGGGCTATATTACAGACCACCCAACAGCCCAAGGGGTTTATAGGAATAAATTTCTAAAGAGATCGCAGACAGTTGCAAGAAACATAAGGTGTTATAGTAAACAACAGGAATTCTGCAGATGCTGGAAATTCAAGCAACACACATCAAAGTTGCTGGTGAACGCAGCAGGCCAGGCAGCATCTCTAGGAAGAGGTACAGTCGACGTTTCAGGCCGAGACCCTTCGTCAGGACTAACTGAAGGAAGAGTTAGTAAGAGATTTGAAAGTGGGAGGAGGAGGGGGAGATCCAAAATGATAGGAGAAGATAGGAGGGGGAGGGATGGAGCCAAGAGCTGGACAGGTGATTGGCAAAGGGGATATGAGAGGATCATGGGACAGGAGGTCCGGGGAGAAAGACAAGTGGTGGGGGGGAAACCCAGAAGATGGGTAAGGGGTATAGTCAGAGGAACAGAAGGAGAAAAAGGAGAGTGAGAGAAAGAATGTGTGTATAAAAATAAATAACGGATGGGGTACGAGGGGGAGGTGGGGCATTAGCGGAAGTTAGAGAAGTCGATGTTCATGCCATCAGGTTGGAGGCTACCCAGATGGAATATAAGGTGTTGTTCCTCCAACCTGAGTGTGGCTTCATCTTTACAGTAGAGGAGGCCGTGGATAGACATGTCAGAATGGGAATAGGATGTGGAATTAAAATGTATGGCCACTGGGAGGTTCTGCTTTCTCTGGCGGACAGAGCATAGGTGTTCAGCAAAGTGGTCTCCCAGTCTGCGTCGGGTATAGTAGGTGGTTTTAACTTTCCACATATTGACTGGGAATCCCATAATGTAAAAGGACTAGATGGGATAGCGTGTGTTCAGGATAATTTCCTTCATCAGTATGTAAAAATCCCAATGAGACAGCACATGCAATAGTGGATCTGCTATTAGGGAATGAGTGAGGGCAGGTGACAGAAGATTGTGTAGGGGAACACTTAGCATCCAGTGACCACAATGCCATTAGTTTCAAAGTAAGTATATAGATAAGTCTCATGCACAGGTTGAGATTCTAAATTGGAGAAAGGCCAATTTTGATGGTGTCAGAAATGATCTGGCAAAGGTGTACTTAGAAAGTGGGAGGTGTCAAAAACAAAATTTTGAGAGCATGAAACTTGTATGGGCCTGTCAGAATAAAAGGTAAGGATAACAAGTGTAGAGAACCTTGGGTTTCAGGAGATATTGAGGCCCTGGTCAAGAGAAAAAAGGAGGTGCATAACAGGTATAGGCAAGTAGGAACAAATGAGGTGCTTATAGAGTATAGGAAATGCAAGAGAACACTTAAGAAAGAAATCAGGAAGGCTAAAAGTGTGAGGTTATGTCAATAGGACCAACCAATGTAGGTCTTACATCGTGAATGGAAGGACACTGAGGAGTGTGGTAGAATAAAGGGAACTGGGAATACAGGTTCAAAATTCATTGAAAGTGGCAAGACAGGTAGATAGGGTCATAAAGAAAGCTTTTGGCACATTCACCTTCATAAATCAATGAATTGAGTGCAGGAGACGGGATATTATGTTGAAGTTGTCTTCAAGATGTTGGTGAGGCCTAATTTGGAGTATTGTGTGCAGTTTTGGGCACCTGCCAACAGGAAGGATGTAAACAAGGTTAAGAGAGTACAAAAAAGATTAACAAGGATGTTTCTGGGTCTGGAGGACCTGAGTTATAAGGAAAGATTAAATAGATTAGGACAATATTCTTTAGTACACGGAAGATTAAGAGGAGGTTTGATAGACGCATACAAAATTATGAAGGATATAGATAGGATAAATGCAAGCAAGCTTTTCCCTCTGAGGTTGGGTGGGACTACCACTAGAGGTCATGGTTAATGATGAAAGGTAAGAAATTTAAAGGGAACATGTGGGGAAATTCTTCGCTCAGAGGATTGTGAGCATGTAGAACAAGCTCCCAGCACAAGTGATGCATGCAAGCTCAATTTCAGTATTTAAGTGTGGATAGGTACATGGATAATAGGGGTATGGAGGGCTATGGTTCCTTAAGACCATAAGATATAGGAGCATAATTATGCTATCTGTCCTATTGCATCTGCTCTGCCATTTCATCATGGTTGATACAATTTTCCTCTCAGCCACAATTTCCTGCCTCCTCTCTGTATACCTCCATGCTGGGACTAATCAAGAATCTATCAACATCTGACTTAAATAAACATAAAGACTAGGCCTTCACAGCTGCCTGAAGCAAAGAATTCATCACTCTCTGGCTAAAGAAATTCCTCCTCATCTCTGATCTAAAAGTTCGCCCCTCTATTCTGAGGCTGCATCCTCTGGTCTTACACTCTCTCACCATATGAAACATCCTCCCCACATCCAATCTATCAAAGCCTTTTACTATTCATTAGGTTTCAGTGAGACCACTCCTCATTCTTCTGAATTCTAGTGTACAGGCCCGGAGTCATCAAATGCTCTTCATATGACAAGCCATTCAATCCTGGAATCATTTTTGTGAACCTCCTTTGAACCCTTAGCACATCCTTTCTAAGATAAGGAGCCCAAACCTGCTCACAATACACCAGGTGGGGCTTCACCAGTGCTTTATATAGTCTCAACATTACATTGTTGCTTTTATATTCTAGTCCTCTTGAAATGAATGCCAACATTGCATTTGCCTTCCTCACCACTGACACAATCTGCAAATTAACCTTTACAGAATCCTGCACAGGGACTCCCAAATCCCTTTGCACTTCAGTTTTTTTGTATTCTCTCTCCATTTAGGAAATAGTCATCCCTTTCATTTCCTCTAAGAAAGTGCATGACCATACACTTCCCAGCACTGTATTCCATAAGCCATTTCTTTGCCCTTTCTCCAAATCTGTTTGTCCTTCTGTAGCCTCTCTACTTCCTCCAAAACTACCTGCCCCTCCACCTATCTTCATATCGTCTGCAAACTTTGTAATAAAACCATCAATTCCATCATCCAAATCATTAACATATAACGTTAAAAGAATCAGTCCCAACACAGGCCCCTGTGGAACACCACTAGTCACTGGCAGCCAGCCAGAAAAGTTCCCTTTATTCTCACTCTTTTCCTCCTGCCAATCAGCCACTGCTTTATCCATGCTAGAATCTTTCCTATACTGTAATGCCATGGGCTCGTAGCTTGTTAAGCGGCCTCATGTGTGGCACTTCGTCAAAGGTCTTCTGAAAATCCAAGTACATCCTGCTTGTTAGTTCTTCAAAGAACTCCAATACATTTTCCAGGCTAGATTTTCCCTCAAGGAAACCACGCTGACCATGGCCCATGTTATCATGTGCCTCCAAGTACCGAGACCTTATCCTTAACAATCAACTCCAACATCTTCCCAAGCACTGAAGTCAGACGAACTGGGCTATAGTTTCCTTTCTTCTGCCTCTGTCCTTTCTTGAAGAACAGAGTGACATTTGCAATTTTCCAGTCTTCCAGAACCATTCCAAAATCTATTAAGTCTTGAAAGATCATTACTAATACCTTCTCGATCGCTTCAGCCACCTCTTTCTGGCTCTTTCCGACTCTTTCCGAATTCTGGGGTGTACACCATCTGGTCCTGGTGACTTATCTACCTTCCAACCTTTCAGTTTCCCTCTAGTTATGGTATCTTCACACACTTCATGCCCCGCTGACATCTGGAACCTTCACCATACTGCTGGTGTCTTCCACAGTGAAGACTGATGCAAAATACTTACAGCAATCAACTTCCCTGCTATTTAGTTCACCTCTCCACTTCCCAGTTTCACCTATCACCTTGTGTTCTCCCTCTTGTCCACCCCCATCTTTTAACTTTACTCCTCATCTTATTTTCTCCCGTTCTGCTGAAGTGTCCCGGCCCGAAACATTGACTATACTCTTTTCCATAGATGCTGCCTGGCCTGCTGTGTGTTATTTGGGTCATCTGCCATTTCATTGTCCCCCATTATTACTTCTCCAACATCATTTTCCAGCAGTGCAATATCCACTCTTGCCTCTCTTTTGCACTTTATGTACCTGAAGAAGCTTTTGGTGTCTTCTTTAATATTATTGAGTAGCTTACTTTTGTATTCCATCTTTACCTTTTTAATGACTTTTTTAGTTGCCTTCTGTTGGTTTTTAAAAGCATCCCAATTCTCTAACTTCCCACTAATCTTTGCTCTATTATATGCCCTCTGTTTGGCTTTTATGTTGGCTTTGACTTCACTTGTTAGCCACAGTTGTGTCCTCTTTCCTTTAGAACACTTCTTCCTGTTTGGGATGTATATATCCTGTGCCTTCCAAATTGCGTCCAGAAATTCCAGCCATTGCTGCTCTGCCATCATCCCTGCTGGTGTTCTTTTCCAATCAATTCTGGCCAACTCCTCACTCATGCCTCTGTAATTCCCTTTACTCCACTGTAATACTAATACACCTGACTTTAACTTCTCCTTCTCAAATTTCAGGGTGAATTTGATCATATAATGATCATGATGCAAAAGGTTCTTTTACCTTAAGCTTTCTAATCAATTTTGGTTCATTGCACAACACCCGATGCAGAATAGGTGATCCTCTAGTGGGCTCAACCACGAGCTGCTCTAAAAAGCCATCTAATTGGCAGTCTAGAAATTCCCCTTCCTGGAATCCAGCACCAATCTAATTTTCCCAATCAACCTGCATATTGAAGTCCCCCATGATGATTGTAGCATTGCCCTTTTGGCATGCATTTTCTACCTTCTGTTGTAATTTGTAGGCTGTATCCTGACTGCTGTTTAGGGATCTGCATACAACTCCCATCCGGCTCTTCTTACCCTTGCAGTTCTTTAGCTCTATCCACAATAATTCAACTCCTTCCGACCCTGTGCCAGCTCTTTCTGATGATTTGACTTCATTTTTTACCTAGAGCAATGCCACTCCCTCTGCCTTCCTGCCTATCCTTTCAATACAATATGTATCCTTGGATATTAAGCTCCCAGCTATAACCTTTCAACCATGATTCAATGATGCCCACAACACCATACCTGCCAATCTGCAACTGTGCTGCAAGTTCATCTCCCTTATTCCATATACTGCACATATTCAGGTACAACACCTTCAGTCCTGTATTCACCTTTTTCAATTTTGTAGCACCATGCTCTACCTTTTGATTCCTAACTATGCCTGAGGTCTTACCAACACCTGCCTCTACAATCTCTCCACTAACTGTTCTGGTATTCTAGTTCCCAGCCCCCGCAACTCTAGTTTAAACCCCACCATGCAGCATTAAGAAATCTTCCCACAAGGATATTAGTCCCCTTCCAGTTCAGGTGCTAACCGTCCCTTTTTACAGGTCCCACCCGGCCTGGAAGAGAGCCCAATGATCCAAAAATCTTATGCCCTCCCTCCTGCACTAACTCCTTAGCCATGTATTAAACTCTATAACTTTCCTAGTTCTGGCATCACTAGCACATGGCATGGGTAGCAATCTTGAGATCACAACCCTGGAGGTCCTGCCCTCTAACTTAGCACCTAACTCCCTGAACTGCCTATGCAGCACCTCATCATTCATCCTACCCACATCTTTGGTAGCTACATAGGCCATGACTTCTGGCTGTTCACCCCCCTACACACCTAAGAATGCCGAGGACTCCATTTGAGATATCCCAGACCCTGGCACCCGGGAGGCAACACACTATCTGAGATTCTTGTTCTCATCCACAAAACCTCTTGATTGTTCCCCTAACTAACAAATCCCCCATCACCATAGCGAGCTTCTTCTTCTCTTTTCCCTTCTGAGTCACAGAGGCAGACTCAGTGCCAGAGACCCAACTACTGTGACTTTCCTCTGTTAGGTCATCTCCCCCCCCCCCCCCCCGACAGTATCCAAAGTGATATTCCTATTGTTGAGGGGAGTGACCACAGGGATACTCTGCACTGGCTCCTTAACGCTTTTCCCCTTACTGAACATCACCCATTTTCCTGTGTCCTGCACCCTTGGGTCTAACTACCTCTCTATATGTCCTTTCTATCACCTCTTCAGCCTCCTAAATGATCTGGAGTTCATCCAGTTTCAGGTCCAACTCCTTAACGCAGATTGTTAGAAGCTGCAGCTGGATGCACTTCTCGCAGCTGGAGTGGTCAGGGATACTAGGGGTCTCCCTGCCTTCCCACATCCCAGAAGAGGAGCATTGCACTATGCTGTCTCTATTGTCCTAGATGAGCATATATAAAGAAGAGAAGGAAAAAAACTTGAGCTTTTATTTCTTCTGCTTTCTCTGAGTGAAGCCTCAAAGAGCTAAATACTTAAGATCACCACTCTGTGTCCACTCAGACGATGGCCACTGTGTTTGTCCCTGCCTTCCTTTAATTTGCTCTCACTAATCAATCCCAAACATTGATTGGCCACTGGTCAAAGCTCTATTACGCTGTTGCTAACTGCTCTTGCTTTTTATCCTTGGGCAGTGAAGTCCCCTCCTCTCCAATCTTCCGATGTCCAGATTGACCACTGGTCAAAGCTCTTTTACACTGCTGTAAACAACTCCTGCCTTTTATCCTTGGGCCGTGAAGCTGATTGGTCCTCTCCTCTCCAATCTTCCGATGTCTGGGTTGGCTCTTGGTCAAAGCTCTACTGCAGGTTGATGGGAGTAGGCAGTTTAAATAGTTTTCAACATGGACTAGATGGGCCTTAGCGCCTTTTTCTGTGTTGTACTTCTCTATGACTCTATATTACTAAGATGTGGTGTATGGGGTGTCAGGGAGGGGTAGTACCTCTGGTGGGGGAACATGTCGCGTCCTTTTCAGGGTGGTTTGTCCACCTTTGGTCCCTACCTGGCACTCAGCTATCACCTGTAGCTCCTCGTAGCTGTTTGCATGCGACAGCGGCCACACCCCGGGCAATGGCTTCGACAAGCTGGCTAAACCAGGTGAGGGTAGCTGACGGGTCTCAAACCCTCAGTGAGATACGGAGTTGTCTATCCCAGCATGTGAAGACAGACCCCGGCGGACTAAACGGACGAGACCAACGGAAGGTCCAACGGTCAAGAAGGCGGTCTCTGCAAGCGCCGTGGAACGTGTAGAGCAGAACAAGACACAGAAGATGCCCTGGTCATCCACTGCGCGTAGTCCCATCTCCAGCCGTCTCGATTCTTGTCTTGCCGCTGGATCCAGATGGGAATTGGGAAGAGAGAGTGAGGCTGATGCTGTGCAACTCTCCCTCACTCACTTAAATCCAAATCAAGCGCTGGTCTCGACACCATCATAATGGTGTCGAGGTCTTCATCGACGACAACGATGGACGAACAACATATTACTAAGATATTAAATACACAAGTTCCTCCAGCATTTTGGTGTGCGTTGCTTTAGATTTCCAGCATCTGTTGAATTTCTTTGTTAATAATAACGGTCAAGGTGGTCAAAGTCAAAGCGGAATTTATTCAAAGTTCAAAGGAAATTTATTATCAAAATACATATATGTCACCATATACAACTCTGAGATTCATTTTCTTGTGAGCATTCGCAGTAAACACAAAGAAATGATAGAATCAATGAAAGATACACACAAGATGGACAAACAACCAATGTGCAAAAGACAACAAACTGCGCAAATAACAAATAAATAAATAAGCAATAAATATTGAGAACATGAGATGAACATTTCTTGAAAGTGAGTCTATAGGTTGTGTTCAGTTTAGTGTTGGGATAAATGAAATTGAGTGAAGTTATCCCCTCTGGTTCAAGAGCCTGATGGTTGAGGGGTAATGACTGTTCCCGAACCTGTTGGCTTGCACAGGTACGATGGAAAACTTGCAGCAACATCACGGGCTCATTATATCATAAAGGCAGTATTTACAAAAACCTGAACAATTGTACACAATTTCTGCAAGAAAACTCAATTAGAACAAGTAAAAACAATATCCATTTTAGTGCAAAGTGGTCAAAGTTGGTAAACTGTAGTGATTAGGGTTTTGCCAATTGGAGATCAAGAAATGAATAAGTGTGGATATTGGAGCAGACTGCTCAGTAATTAATGATGCCCACAGGCGTCACCGGACAAGTCTATTGTAAGTTCTAAAGGTTCTGCAATGTCCAAAAGCTGGAAGGGTGCTACATATACTGAGAAAAGAGGGACACAGTTCTCAAAGGTAATGAGAAAGCAGCACTGCTAATAATTTCAGCAGATTATACCCAGAGATCAACAGTGCTAAACTAGATTATATTTGGAAACTCAGATTTATAATTTATGTCTTCACCCAAATTTGAATGGAGGCAGACCATTATCCTCTCCCTCAATGGTTACTGGCTCTTCATTTTACTTCTCCCAATTAGAAGGGAAGAAAAGACAACAAGCAATCTTGCACAACCAGAATTAGCAGCAAGAACAGGCCAATGACTAAGAAGCACAATTCTCTGACCAAGTACAGCAAGATGGAGGTTGTGTTTGTAGAGATTCACAGAAGTTGGAAATTTGGCTGACAATTGAGAAACTGAACTTTTAGTCATGTGTTCAGGGTGAGATTGACGCAACAGGAAATTTTGCAGCAGCCAAGAATGGAAAGCAATAAGGAAAGAATGGGGAAATTGTGGTGAATGTACATAGTTGGCAACGAAAATAGCCAAATTATGGTGATGAGATTTATAGACACAGTGCACACCAAGCAACCAGATGATAGTTCTTTCCTCATACGTTACATTGTGAGCTTAGAAAGGATTTGAATACAATACATACAGAAAACTTGGTGCAAGAAATTGCAAAGAAGCATCAAGCTGTACAGATCCACAATAAGAGTAGTTAATGTGATCAAGATGTATGGATTGACAATTTTGAGGAAAACATAAAAAGTATTCTTTGACTGCAATTATTTACAGTTCAGGCTGTCAGAATTGTGAGCAACATACTGTAGTTATGTTTAGAAACACGAGAAATCCGCAGATGCTGGAAATCCAAACAACAAACACAAAACGCTGGAGGAACTCAGCAAATCAGGCAACATCTATGTTAAAGAGTAAACAGTCAACACTTCGGGTCAAGACCCTTAATCATGACTGGAAAGGAAAGGGAAAGGAGTCAGACTAGGAAGGTAGGGAGACGGGTGGAAGAAGAACAAGGTGGCAGGTGAAAGGTGGAGCAAGGAGAAGGGGAGGGATGAAGTAAAGAGCTGGGAAGTTGATTGGTGAAAGAGGTAAAGGGCTGGAGAAGGGGGAATCTGATAGGAGAGGGTAGAAGACCAAAGAAAAGGAAGGGGGAGGAGCACCAGAGGGAAGTGATGGGTAGATAAGGAGAGAAGGTGCGAGAGGGAAACAAGAATGGGGGAATAGTGAAGGGAGGTGGTGGTAGTCAATTACCAGAAGTTCGAGAAATCGATGTTCATGCCATCAGGTTGGAGACAACCCATCCCCATTCTGACATGTCAGTACATGGCCTTCTCTACTGCCACGATGAGGCCACACTCAGGTTGGAGGAAGAACACCTTCCATCTGGGTAGCCTCCAACCTCATGGCATGAATATTGATTTCCCCTGGTAAAAAAAAAATTCCCACCCACCCCCTTTTCTATTCCCCACTCTGGCCCCTTCTCACCTGCCGATCACCTCCCCTTGTGTCCCCTCCTTCTTCCCTTTCTCCTATGGTCCACTCTTTTCTCCTATCAGATTCCTTCCCTCTCCAGCCCTTTATCTTTCCCATCCACCTGGCTTCACCTATCTCCTAACTAGCTCCTTCTCCTCCAACCATCTTTTTATTCTTTCGTCTTCCCCTTCCTTTCCAGACCCGAAGAAGGAACTCAGCCCAAAATGCTGTTTATACATTTCCATAGATGCTGCTGATCTGCTGAGTTTCTCCAGCATTTTATATGTGTTCCTTTAGTTTCCAGTATCTGCCAAATTTCTTGTTTGTGTGACTGATCCATTTTGGCTTTCCTCTGAGATACCCGTCACTACAGAAATTAACCTTCAGATAATATGATTCATATCATATGACATCAAGAAGCAGCTGAGAGCATTAAATATAGCAAAGTCCATGTGGCTAGACAACATCCCAACTGTTGTACTACAGCTCTGTCAACAGACTGCACATGCAACAGGTTTATTTCTAGCGAGCCTGTTCCAATACAGTCACATCAATGGCAGTTAATCAATGATATGGAAATAGCTAAATCACACAAATCTAACTGGGTTAAGTGTTGATTACAAGCAAAATGGTGAAAGGTATCACTGATGGTGCTATCAAGTGGTACTTACAGAAGTCCAATTTGAGTTTTGCTGGTATCACACTGAACTAGTCTTCACCATAGTCTTGATTCATTCAAGGACCAAAGAGCTGAATATACACTATAAGTGGTGAGGTGATATTAAAGGCCCGTGATACAAAAAATGCATTGAAGAGCTGTTAAAAGTGAAATTGATAGCATCAAGAGGAAAACACTTGTATGGTTGGAACCATACCTCACACAAAGGAAGATGGTTGCTGATGCTGGTCAATCATCGCAGTCTGAGGCTATCACTGCGGAGACTTCAGGGCAGTGTTTGAGATCCAGTCATTTTCAACGTCCATCATAAAGTCAGAAATGGGAATTTTTGCTGGACTAGTCTACAATGTTCAGTTCCGTTTGCAACTGCTCAGCAAATAAAGACATCCACTACAATGAAGAAATTGAATAAAAGTGCAAGTAATAACCACCTCGCAATGAGAACATCTAATCGCTTACTCCTGACAGCCAATTTCAATGCCATTGTTGAGTGCCCCGCCAACAACATCCTGAGATGATTGTTAACCAGACATAAAAGAGGTCTAGCCACATAAATATTTCAGCTGCAATAGCAGATCAAAGGCTGGATATCTTCTGGGGAGCAAATTCCCAATCACCCAAAGCCTATTCATCATACCAGGAATTTCAACTTGCCAGGAGAAATACTGTTCCAACATTCAATGCCATCTAGGTCAAAATAGTTCACTTGAGTGGTATCCCACCTTCACCCTGGGCATCCATTTCCTCTTGTGTTTGTTCAATGAAGTGTGTACCAGCTACATATCACTCTGCTATTAATCATCTGGGCTTCTCCAGCAGTACTCCATAACTCAAGTTACAAGATCTTCACTCACATGGGAATACTCTAGTTGCATAATATTCTGTTTAGAAATACATTGTTGTTCCTTCCTCATCACTAGATCTAAATCCTGGAACTTCCTCCTTGACAGCAACATGGGCTGTCACCAGAAGGAATGCAGCAGTTTAAGAAGCTAACTCATCACCACCACCTTCAGGGCAATTGGGAAATGCAATAAATGCTGGCTTTAGCTACAATTTCCAGATCTCCAAAGAATGAAAATTTAAAAGCAAGTTCTTTATTTTCATTATTGTGAATAAATTTCTGTGCCAATGCTTCTTTAACATTTAGTTTAATTATTGTACTTCACTTTGCAGGCCAATGACAGACTATATAAATATTTGAATTAATAAGCAAATGTACTTAACCTTGTTTCTCTTTATTATTGAGAAATTTAAAACACCCCATCAGCAATTAAAAGAAAAGTTTGTAAATTGCAATCATATTCATACACTATACTGTATGTACTACTGATAATAAAGGAATGTCAATATTTGTGCATTGCACAACTTCTTGTGGCATTTATTTTCTTCAGGGGATTTTAACTGGGTTTAATCTTTGCACATCATGCCATGGGAATGTGTTCCATATCAAGCTATTTTATTTGGTTGCATAATTGGAGAATTAGTGCTGGATCATGATGTCACTGCCAACAAATCTCACTATTACTAAACCAGATATTTTAGAATGCATATTTTGACCTGGGATTTCTCGTATATGTTATATAAACCACAGTCTTTGTTAGTTATCCATTGAAGAACTGGAAACAGGTCAGCTGATTCAACATTTCTGAGGTTATATCTAATTATAAGCAATAATAACTAGAATTAAAGGAAATCATGTTAAATAAAAAGTCAAAAGAAATTCAGGAAAAATTTGTTGATATAGATCCCATTGGATCAATTTTTCTATAGTACAATTCCATATCACATCTAAAAATATGAAAATTAGTAGTTGTAGTCTAAATATCAGAAAATACTTTAAGTGCACATCCAATCAAACTCCACATTTGGCTTGAGAGACCAAGTCATAGTTTCAGGTCATTTCAGAACTGGAAGGTTCTTAGATGTGAACTGCTTATAAGCAAGTAAAAGTTTGGAACCAAGAAAATGGAAGTGGTGGGTGAAAGTGGCCAGAGGGCAATGAAGGACGGAGGGGATATGAAAGAAGTATTGGATACAGTTACACAGAGAACTGGCATGATTTAATAGCAATAGAAATTCTGGCTCAAAAGTCAAAAGAAAGTGAGACTAGTGTGAGACAGAGGAAGTATAATAGCTTGCAGCAGAACAGCAATTAGCGAGGGAATTATTATCAGCCACAGTGACAGTGTGGGAATTGGATGGAGTGACTGATCCTTTGCTGAGCCAAAAGTCTTCTCAGAACCTACCTTATCAAAGGTAGTATAATTGGAACAGAAATGACAGACACAAGAAACTGAGGTTAAAATAACCCTAAACTTGAAGTATTATAAGAAGAAATATAATTATGAGATGCATAGCTTATGGCAGATGCTGGTGAAATTGAATTAGAAGAATTGTAAATAAACCATGTAAAAGTTAGCATTGTTTAAAAAACATATTGACTGAATAAGTAATTAAAGTAATATAAACAACTTGAATTTATACAAAATCCTTAATGTATGAAATTAAAAATATAATGTATAATTGTTTTATATAATTTATTGATATGAATTTGAAATTATTTTTCCAGAACTTAAAAACACACACAAAATGCTGGAGGAACACAGTAGATCAGGCAGCATCCATACAAATGAACAAACAGACGACGTTTTGGTCCGAGACCCTTCTTCAGGACTCAATAATCAATATACTACTGTACAAAGGAACATCAAAATATTAGATTATTGGAAATCTGAAAATAAAGAGTTGATACTACACTTGCTTCAGGGGAGTAAGACTGTAGGTTCAATTCCTGCTCCAGGGACTTTACGCACAAAATCTAGGCTAGTAGTTAGAAAGCAGTTTACCAAGGTCAGATATCCTCCCACCTGAATGTCAAAGATACCTATTGTGTTATTCTTTCTTGTTCAATATTTATTTATTAAACAAAATAATAACCTGGATATCACAGTGTTGTCCGTGATTTCTGGAACATACTAAGGAGCGACAGGAATACAAATATGTAGTTAGTTCCTTGCTAGCTGCCTTGAAACTCCAGCCATATAACTTATTGTTTACAAGTCCTGTATGATTTGGTAAACATTTACAACTTTTGCACTCTGTATTGGAGAAAAAATTCACACATGATTCACTGACATTTTCTGGATTCAATTATCCGTGGATACGTTGAGAACTTTCCTGTTCCTACCACAGCAAGGACTCCTGAAGTTTGAACGTTTAATGTGCGGAAAACCAGGATATCATCTTCAGGTTAGAATTACACAGCTATGCTTTGCAAACAGCCAGATGCCTTGGGTTCCCTCTTGGATTAGATCAGATTATTCTCTTACTTTGAGTTGCTGTGAAATTCCTTGTTCACATGAGTTTAGCATAAGTAGTTACAGTACGAAGTAATACAATGCAGAAGAACAATAATAAATAAAACAATAAATACAACGAGTGCAAAGAGCAGAATGGTGAAAAGACTTTAATCCGAAGTAGTGTAAAAAATGATACTAAAATGACAATAACAGAATAACCCAGAGGTAGAGTGAAGGTTACTTAGCAGCAACCGCCAGGATGATTTGATTTTAAGGCTACCGGAGCACGCTGGGATGGTAGAGACCAGGCTGTCCTACCTCAGGAGGCGATGGACTGAGTCTACTATGGAGCAAATGGGTCGCGCTCCGCGCAGCATGGACGTAATGGGCAGAAAGGCCTGTTTCCCTGCTACTTAACTCTAGGTAGGACGAGCCACTGGCTCTGGATTGAGCCGGTGAGCCAACAAACCACTTGTTCCCGTTCGCGTTGGTGGTCAGATTGAAGCAGTAGCACGATCCCGCAAACTGGAAAGGCAGTCCGGGGAGCGCGCCCGGGCGGGGTCGCGCACACGCCGATGACGCAATGCTCTCAGTGCGCGCACGTTGACTCCGGTTGCGGAGTCACCTTTTGTGGGGGCGCTCGCTCGCGGTTTGAGATTGCTATGGCGGTAGAGCCGGCCCAGGTAGGCGGTGTGTCCGGGGCCTCCGTGTCTGGCTTCCTGTTGGGATCCTTAGTCTTCCAGTCCTTCAACGCCGATTCGGACGCGGTGAGTACGGTGGGCTAGAACGCCCAACAGCTTCCGGAGGCACCACTGCAGCTGGCGAAGCCCGGAAGCAGAGACACTCGGCCCGGTGGTTCCTTTCCCTACGTCTGCGTGTCAACATCCCTTCTCCCCTCTTGGGTCTGTTCTTCCACCCCCATTCCGTTGCCCCGAGGAACTTTCCCACTATCTACTCCCAATGAGAATCCCATCCCACTCTTTCCACTGCATTCAATTCTTTCCCTCCCCACCCTACTCCACTCCCTGAGGAGCTTCACCTTACTCTCATGTTACTCCACTGGGAGAATGTTTCAGCTACCCACCTGTGCTACTGCCAAGGGGATTTTCCTCATCCCTACCTACCTCCCCCGCCCCCGGGGAACTGTCCCATACCCTTGTGCTTCCCATCTCCCCCATCCCACCGTGCCAGGGAATCTGGACCCCATAATTCCTAGAAATCTTATTCCCTCTCTCTCGTGGTTTGCCTAAGTTCAAATGAGTAACCTTCCCTCCATCCCTGTCCCCAGATACATTTCCCTTCCCTTTTTATTCTGTGAGTCTTCCACCCTCCCCTATCCTAGGGGTACCTTTCCTGCCTCACCCTGCCCCTTCTTCTTGACCCTTCTCCCCACCCCATCCCACATCTTTGCATCTCTTTGCACCCCACTTTTCCCAGTGTTGCTTCCCACTGATGTCTTTTAACTGTCTCCCTCTGTTCCAGAGGTTCTCTCTACTTGCCTCCTACCCAACTTTCTCTCCTCCCCAACACCAACCATCTGCCTTTTGGTCTCTGCCCACCCTTTTTGTTCCCTTGTCGTCTCTTTACCCACTTCATTGCCACTTGACCTGTCTCAAACGTTTAGCCTTCTGCCTTATTTAAGCTAAGCAGCACAGTCAGAAGGTTAAAAATTGTGGGCTAATGAGCTGGCTTGAGGAGAATTCTGCTCATTTCATGAAAATGACAAAAAGATACTTGTTGACACGCAGGACTGAAGACAAATAGAGTAGAGTCTTTATGCAAGACTCCCAGAAGGTTAATTTACAGGCTAAGTCTCTGGTAAAGAAGGCAAATGCAGTATTGGCATTTAGCTCAAGTGGAATAGAATATAAAAGCAAGGAAATAATGCTGAGGCTTTATAAGTCACTAGTCAGGCAGCACTTGGAGTATTGTCAACAGTTTTGGGCCCCATGTCTCAGAAAGGATATGTTGTCATTGGAGAGAGTCCAGAGGAGGTTCACAAGGATGGTTCCAGGAATGAAGGGTTAACTAATGAGGAATATTTGGCAGCTTTGGGCCTGTACTCACTGGAATTTAGAAGAATGTCGGGTGGGATCTCATTGAAACCTACGGAATGTTGAAAGGACTAGATTGGGTAGATGTGGAGAGGATGTTTCTGTTGGTGGGGGTATCCAGAACTAGAGAACACAGCCTCAAAATTAAGGGGTGACCTTTTAGAATAGGGGTAAGGAGAAGTTTGTTTAGCCAGAGAGTAGTGAATCTGTGGAATGCTCTGCCACAAACTGTGTTGGAGGGCAAGTCTATGGGTATATTTAAAGTGGAAGTTAATAGTTTCCTGATTGGTAAGGGCATCAACGGATGTGGCAAGCAGGCAGGTGCATGGGATTAAGTTGGTTCCGGGATCAGCCGAATGGGATGGTGGAACAGACTCGATGGGCTGAATGGCCTAATTCTTCTGTATCTTATGGTCTAATATGTAAGTGGTTAATGTTGTGGTGCGTGTGTGTTTTTTTTTAATAATGCTTTCATGTAATCCTATTTTTTTTGAGCAGATTGGGTAGACCACATGTTATCTTGATAGTATTGACCTGCATCAATGTGGTATAGTTGCCTAACTTTAAAATACCAGATGCAGTTAAGAGAATATTACATTGCCATCTAATTTAACTCCTACTTGCATGATGTTCAACACAGACCAGGACATGAAATCATGCCCTTGGAGGAGTCTGGTTCGGCATTTAGGAGCCAAAATACAGTGTTTGTGTGGTACTATGCATTTGAGACAGAGTGCATTGATATTGGAGTGAGGGAGCTTATGGGTTTGCACACATTTAGGGAGTAAGAAAACATTACAAGGGGTTATTAAATTGATCAAGTCAGCAAGTTGCAGACTGAGAAAGAGCTTGTAGTGAGCTGGAATTTTATGGAAGGTATGGCATCCTATGTCTCTAAGGCTCTGTTTCCTTCCTATATTCTGACTTATCATTATAGGAGATATGGCCCACTATGGTGGTATCATCTGCAAACTTGCAGATGCAGTTAGAGCAAAATGTGGACGCGCAGTTGTGAGTGCAGAGGGAGTAGAGTACAGGGCTAAGGACTCAACCTTGTGGGGCACCAATGTTGAAAGTAATCATGGTGTAAGTGTTGCTACTGATTGTGACCATTGGTCAGGAAGTCAAGGATCCAGTTCCAAAGGAGAGTGTTGAGTCTTAGGCAATGTTCCCTCAAATTTTTAGTAGTCAGTGTGCGCAAAAATCTTATGTTGTGCAAATTTTTCCCTGTGACAAAAGTATGTGCACACTGACTGCACACATGGCACAGTTTATGTAGCTTTACAAAATATTTGACATAAAACTGCACAGAATAACAACAAAATAACATATTTAAGTCACTCAGTTATTTTTTTCTCTCTCCTGTCTTTGGCATTTACCCATTCTTTGTAAGCTCTATCTAGACTAATAGAACTTCCATCCAATTGATATGGTCTTACTTTCAGAGGGTATTTCACATTTAAAGATGTCTTGTAGGGCATTATGTATCCCATTCCAATAGTCTTTGATAACAGGGCATTCCCAGAAAATATGATAATCGTTTGCATTTTGATTTCCACAATTTCTCCAGCAAACAGGAGGGTTATATATTTTGGGTATATACCTCAAGAATGGTTGAAAAGAGATAAATATTTAATGAATGTACTGCTGGTGGCTGGTAAAAAGACCCTTACCAGGAAATGGTTATCACAGGAAAGCCCAACTCTAAATGTATGGATTGAAATTACAATGGACATTTACAAAATGAAGATAACAACATCTGTGTTGGAAGGTGGAACAATTTTATTCATACTGGAAAAAATTGTTTAACTACATAATACCTCATAGGCCTGATTTTATTCTCACGTCAATGAATATGTTGTAAAAAAATCACTCCCTACTCTGTACATAGTTTTCTTCTTTCGATTGTTCTTTCTTTCCTCTCCTTTCTATCAGATAAATATTATGTGGGGATTTGTGACAAATATGATTATATATGTACAGTATCTGCAATAAATCTTATGGAAATGTTTGATGATGAAATTCAATAAAAAAAATAAATTACAAAAAAAAGAAAAACTTGGATAGGTACATGGATGAGAAGTGTATGGAGGAATATGGTCCAGGTGCAGGTCAGTGGGACTAGGCAAAAAAAATGGTTCGGCACAGCCAAGAAGGGCCAAAAGGCCTGTTTCTATGTTGTAATGTTCTATGGTTCTATGATAGCTTTTGATTCTCATTAACATATCCAAATGACATTCACCTAAATGGTTTCTCAGCTTGTTTTTGAGTTGACTCATTAGGCTAAAACCTCGCTCACAGTCCGCACTAGACACAAGAAAGGTTCCCCCAATGTCCATCAACTGTGCATGGTCACAAAACTGTTCATTTTGAAGTACAAATGCCACTGTTTGAGCAAAGTTTGAAATCAGTTTGGATTTAATTTTTTCTTCTACGGAAAATTTGAAATCATTAAACTTTCTAACTATTACAGTATTTTCAGCTAGAAAATCATGATATTTTAGACATAAGGCATTAACTTGTTCATCGCCCAAATGTGAAGTCACAATCTGCAATTGCAGAGAAATCACAAGCTGACCATTCTTGTACCTCATCTTCAGGAAACCTTTCTTCTAAATGAACACAAAGACTATTTATAAAGGTCAACAGTGAACTTGTATCTACTGTGATGTTTTCTTCACGTTGTTGGCTTAGCAAAACTTTAACTTTGCCATTCCACGAAACATTGTCTCCCAGATTCCGGAACAGGATAGGTGAGGTGACGTAAATTAGTGACGCGCATTGTGGTATTTGAAAAACCAAATAACTAGTTAGCAGAAACATTTAGCTGAAAGGTTACTTTCAATAAGTATAATTATTAATTACTACATTATTTTAGGTAACTAACCTTTTGTGCGCACATTAATTTCCTTTGTGTGCTGGTTGAAAAACGTGTGCACACGCACACAGCTTAGAGGGAACAGAGGTCTTAGGCCTTGGTGTTTAGAGACGAGTTTGCTTATAGTTATGGTATTAAAAGCAGAGCTATCGTCAATAAATAAGTCTAGCATAGATGTCTTTAATGTCAAAATGCTCAAGACTTTCCAGAAGACTGATCTTGCATCCGTAACTGTGATTGTGGGTTCTGGTGTTTTGGCGGCTGTGGGTATGGGTAATGACATTCCAATCTCCTCTTCAAAACATGCGGAGAATGCATTAAGCTCATCGGGAAGAGAGATGCTGTCGCTCCAGTGCTCCCCAAATTTGTTTTGTAGTCCATTTATTGCATGTAAGCCCTGCCACAATTGATGACTGCTTTGGAACTCTATTTTGGACTGTTTCTTGGCATACCTAATAGCTTAAAGGAGGTCATATCTCGATTTATTGTACTGGTCAGGATTACCTAATTTGAGTGCCATGATCCTAGGCTTCAGTAGTGAATGGATCTCCTAGTTCATTCATGGTTTCCAGTTTGGCAGCAACCTGGGATTGTCCTCTTTAGTACCCAGTCCTCAATACACGTGCTGATAAAGTCTGTGATGATAATGGCATGCTCATCTAGGCTGGCTGCAGAATCTTA
Organism: Mobula birostris; assembly: GCF_030028105.1. Lineage (NCBI taxonomy): Eukaryota > Metazoa > Chordata > Chondrichthyes > Myliobatiformes > Myliobatidae > Mobula > Mobula birostris. The sequence goes on from NC_092373.1 coordinate 159,748,863, forward strand.
TCAACTCAAAGCAGTTGTGTAGAAGCTCACCTTTTTCCTCATATCAGCACTGTATTACTTTTTGTACCAGATCCAGGTGTTTCAGCTTCTGTTTGCGGGGAAAAGGAGCACAGCCTGACAGTCTAATTTGCCAAAGTTTCACAGTGAAATGAAGTTAGAGCTCAGTATTTACTGGAGTGCACTTCAGGCTATGAAAGGCACTATATAACTACAAGTTTTTTTTTCTCTCTGCAAAGGTACTATTTAAAGGGTATGTATTGGTTAGGGCATTAAATTAAACCTTGCACCCACTAAACTGGTTTGCAACTATGATGTGGTGTAGGAAATTGACAAACTAGTTTCATTTTGGTCAGTTGAAGATATAAACATGAATGGAATTAAACTTGTAGTTAAGAATGGCCTCCCAATATTCCAAATTCTATAGGCAGAAATTGGAACCAAGAACTTTTGATTCAAATAATGTATTTGCACAGTTTTAGCTGTTGCATTTGGATTGATAGACGAGTGCCAATTATTTCATAATCCTCAGAAAATATAGCAGTGATGAAAGGTGGCAGGCTGTGTTAAAGACCACCGGTGTTAAAATATAATCCATATGCATTGTTCTCCTAAATAAAACACAGTTGTAGTGCTTTATCTCTTTTCTTTTTAACAACATATCCTATCAGTAGAATAAAGATGTAATGTGTTAGAAAACTATTGAAATCCCTGTTTTGTTTCTCTTTGAAAGGAGGGGTTTCTTCTGGGTGAAATCAAAACAGAAGCGAAAAACAGCATTACTGATTTTCAGATGGATGATATTGAGGTTGTATATACTATGGGTAAGTTATTTCATTAGCAGTGTAAATTCCTTTGTAGGGATTAAAAACAATTTCAGTATGTAATCCCTACAATTGGAATTAATGAATGTGAATTAATTTTGTTCCTATTTTTAAAACTGGCAGACTTCTACCAGTCACTCTGGAGTCAAAGTGAGTGTTAAGTATAATGAGTGTGACTGTACTTTTGATGAGTCCATTGAACAGAATAGCAGTATGACTATACTAATAAATTTTTCCTGATGATTTAGTGGGTTAGTGCACAATGTTTTGTACTAAGGTAACGATACATTGTTGGTGTTGCTGCATTAGCTGACCTGAGCTAGACAACTGTATGAATCCTACAAATATCTCTGTCTCTGTGTTGCTACCTTGTGTGTCTGTCACCATCTGTGAGCTGATGTATTGTTTCACTGTCATCATCTACATCAGGAGTTCCCAACCTGTGGTCCTTGGACCCCTGAATGCTATTGGTCCATGGCATAAAAAAGATTGGGAACCCCTGATCTTCATGGAGGTTCACTGTCCATAGTCAGCCAGAGGATGGGTTCAAAATGGTATAGGAAGGAAATAAGAGATATGATAGTAGCTAAAATCAAAGAAAATAATTAAAGGCAAGTCGAGTAATAGACTCAAAGAGCAAATCACCAAAGGTGGAGCAAGATAAACAGTGGATGAGCAAGAGGCCAGAATTAGAAGAAGACTTGAACTTGGAGGGACGAGAACAAAGATGATACAAATAGAGCAAGGCCAATGGGAGAATTTGAAAAGGAGTATGAGGATTTTGAGATGTTACTGTTGTGGAAGACAACAATGAAATTTTGTTGGGAGTAGAGGCAGTTGGGATGGGTGGACTGAGCTCCAGCAGCCAATCCAAAGGTTTTTACTGTTTTATGAGCCGGGCATGTTGGAGAATCAGTAAAAAATATAGTACTTGTCTTAAATCAATTGCAAGCCTGTATTATGGCTCTAAAGAAGTACTACTTATGGTGAAATTCTATATCTTGTATTTCAATGTTCATTTTATTAAGTGTATAACATTTCTTTTTTATAATATAATTTTTATTGAGTTTTCAAAAAGAATACATGAAAGATAAAATCTACCCTCCCCCCCCCCCCATATAAAGTCCTACCTAAAAGAAAGAAGAGAAAAAAAAAAGAAGAGCCGCCTGGGTATTGGAAGGTTTCCACATGCTCCATGGGATTCAAAATAAATGTGGTATAATTATTCGTTACTTTCCCCAAGGGACCAAAATCTTTTTCGGAGCACTTAAATATGCCATCCTATCTTTTGAAAATAAGGGCGCCAAATATTCAAAAATGTTACATATTTATCTCTTAAATTATAAGTAATTTTTTCGAGTGGAATAGAACTAGCCATTTCATTATTCCAACGATTCATACTTAAATACGAATCAGATTTCCAAGTAACTGCTATAGTCTTCTTAGCTACTGCCAATGCAATTTTTATAAATTCTTTCTGATATTTATTCAATTTAAGTTTCGGCTTTATCCCTTCAATATCACCTAATAGAAATAATACAGGGTTATGTGGAAGTTGAATTCCAGTAATTTGTTCCAATAAGACTCTTAGATTTATCCAAAAGGGTTGAATTTTAAAACAAGACCAAATAGAATGTAAAAAAGTACCAATTTCTTGATTACACTGAAAGCATTTATCGGATAGATTTGAATTTAATCTATTTATTTTTTGTGGTGTAATATATAATTGGTGTAAAAAATTATATTGTACTAATCTAAGTCGAACATTTATTGTATTTGTCACACTGTCAAGACAAAGTCTTGACCAATTTGTTTCATCAATATTAATATTCAGATCTGTTTCCCATTTTTGCTTTGACTTATGGATTCCTTGTTTAATTGTCTGTTCTTGAATCAAATTATACATACAAGAAATAAATTTTTTAATTTTCCCTTTTTGAATTAAAATTTCAATTTCCTTAGGTTTTGGCAAAAACATTGCTTGACCCAGCTAACATTTCTGAAACTTATGCTTTTGGGGAATATACCCTGCCTTGTAGGGATCTTATTTAGAAGGATGGTTAAATCTCATCTTGAATTTAGCAGATTAAAGGGGAACCTGACTGAAACAAATATGATTTTGAATTGTCTCTTCAGGATGTATATGGAGAGGCTTTATTTTGAAAATTGACAATCTTATGGACTCTTCAATATGGGTTGTAGAGTTTCAAACATTTTTAAGACTGAGGTAGATACTTGATAGTTGAGGTAAAATGTTACTACAAGGAAGGCTGGAATACAGAAGTAGGTTAAACTAAGAGTATTAGTGATGCTAGTAACTGATGGGGAAGGCCTGAGATGTCAAGTGGCCTACTGCTGCTTCTAATATACCAGGTTTTTGAAGTTTTAGTGAAGATAGAAGAGGAGGTAAAAGAAGAGTTGGAGTTAAGCACAAGTAATCAGGGACAATATCACAGCAGCACTCAGAGGAGACATAATGGAAGGGTCAGATTCTGAGTTCACTTGGGTAGAATTCAGGAATAGGAAGGGTGCAATCACACTGATGGAATTGTACTGCAGACTCACTAATAGCTACCAGGACTTTGAGTAACAGATATGTAATCAGGTAAAGGAAATGTGTAAAAATAATAGGGTTGTATTCATGGGGGATTTCAACGTCCGTAATGTAACTGTGACCTTTTTATTGTAAGGGGTTTAGACAGGGCTAAATTTGTTAAGTCCATCCAGGAGGATTTTTAAAATCAAAATGTGGACAGTCCAAGGGGTGGAGGGGCTGTACTGGACCTGGTGTTGGCTAATGAACCTGGCCAGATGACTGACCTTTCAGTGGATGAACAGTTAGAGAACAGTGACTACAACTGCTTATCTTTATAGATGAGGTAAGTATGGTCCTTGTGGGAGTGTTTGTAATTGGAGTAGGGTAAATTACAAGGATATTAGTCAGGAACTAAGAAGCATAATTTGTGAGGACCAAGGAGATCGGTGCTGAATATATAAATACATTAGGGTGTTTGAAGGTCAAGGAGGAAGAAGGGTTGGGCCTCCTAATGTGTATGACGGTGAATCTCCCCAGGGCCTGATGGGATTTACCCTATGTATTGAAGGAGACAAGATTGCTGGGCCCTTGACCAATATCTTTGTGCCCTCTCTAGCCACAGGCGAGGTCCCGAAGGACTGGCGAGTGACTAATGTACTTTTATTTAAGAAGAGAACAAAGGAAAATCCTAGAAACTATAGGCTGGTGAGTCTCACAGTCAGTTATAGGAAAATTGCTGGAGAAAATTCTTAGGGATAGGATATCTGAGCATTTAGAAACCCTCATTTAATTAGGGAGAGCCAGCATGGTTTTGTGCATGGCAGGTCATGCTTAACAATTTGATTTGAGTTTTTTGACAAGGTGACAAAAGAGATTGTTGAGGGTAGGGAAGTGAATGTTGTCTACATGGATTTTAGTAAGGCATTTGACAAAGTCCCTCATGGGAGGCTAATCCAGAAGATTAATTTGCATAGGATCTGTGGCAAATTGGCTGTTTGGATTCAGGACTGACTTGTACATAGAAGACAGAGGGTCTTATTTGAGCTGGAGATTTGTAATTAGTGGAGTTCCACAGAGATTTGTGCTGGGACCTCTGTTGTTTGTATGTAAGTGACATCAATGAAAATGTAGATGGGTAGGTTAATAAATTCGTGGATGATGCCTGGCTTCCTGGAGTTGTCAGCATGATAGAGGTCAGTTGCAGATATGAGCAGAGGAAAGGCAGATGGAGCTTAACCCAGATAAATGTGAGGTGTTGCACCTTGGCAGGGCAAATGCAAGGAGACAGTTTATTGTTAAGGATGAACTGCCTGGTGTGGTGGTAGAAACAAGTACATTAGAGGCTTTTAAGAGATGTTTGGATAGGCACCTGGATGTAAGGAAGATGGAAGATATAGACATGGTGTAGGAATTAGCGTTTGGGTGTTTTTGATTTGCTCTTGGGTGTTTTTGATTTGCTGTTTAGCTGGTTCAGCATAACGTTGTGGGATGAATGGCCTGTTCCTGTTCTGTACTCTTCTATGTTCTAATGTGTATGTGTGTATGCATGTTCATACAAAGATAAGTGTTGCATTGTTTATGGATTTACTATATTTGTATATGTCACAGACTTGTGAGTTTCACTTTTAATGTTATTACTTGGTTTACTTGTGTTACTTATTTTACTTTCAGGAATAGGCAATGGTTAAACAGCAAATGTACCATGATACAAACATTTGAGCATGTTTATCCAGTGTCGGTTTTTTTCATTTAATGCTAATGTTCTTGTCAATGAAAAGGTTTGGAGTAGCAGAACCATTTAAGGACAGGGTAACTTGTATGGTGTCACTTGCTGATATTAATTGAGCTCGCTCAGAATGTAACTGTGAATGGCCTTTAAAGGATAAAGGGAACGATTTTGTAAATGAAAACATGAATCCCCTCTGACCCTTCTGTACAATTTCCCTCCTGGAAGTTGGTATTACATGTGAAAATTATTACTCCCCTCTGAACTTTGATATGTATTTTTCCCCTCTAGATATACAGAAACATATTCCATGTTACTGGCTATTCAGGTACGTGAGCTCAGTTGATAGCTACTCTTGCATTTTACAACTCTTGATTCCAGTGGGAATTGTTCATTCAGTTTTCACTTGATTCATGGAAAAATACACACCTGCTTTATTTTATGTTTTGAGGTTTTTTTTTGCAATTTCAAACTGAGTCTGTGGAACATACTTGTGCTGCTTAAATTAAATAAATTCTGTACTCTGTAAACATCTTATTTGAAAGCATCATTGTGGACTGAAACACGAAATCCTGAATTACAGGATAGTTTCTGTTCCAATTCTAATGTGAACTCCGAAAGTAAATGGGTAATGGGAGTGAGTTCACTGCCTCAAGTCAAATAAATACCTGGGCTTTAATAGGCACATGATAGTTTGTATTCTTATTCAAGATTACTTTCTAATGTTGGTCTTGTAAACTGGTTTATTATTTTCATGTGTACAGAGGTACGATGAAGAATTTTCTTCCACACAGATCACTTCATCACATCACTAAATCAAGGTAGTACAAGAGAAAACAATGCAGAATAGAGTGTTACAGTTGCACAAGGTGCTTTGCAGGCAGACAATATGTTGCAAGGCTATGACAAGGTAGATTGTGAGGTCAGGAGTCCATCTTGTATTAAGAGATGATGGAAATGGTTCTTGAGCCTGGTGGTAGCATGTGTTTTCAGGTTTTTGTATCTTCTGCCTGATGGAAGAGGGAAGAAGAAAGAATGTCTGGAGCATGTGGGATCTTTGATTAAGTTGGCTGCTTTACTGAGGCATCGAAGGTATGTAAATAGAGCCTATGGAGGGAAGGCTGGTTTCTATGAAGTGCTGAGCTGTATTCATGACTCCAGTTTCTTGCAGTGTTGGGCATAGTAGTTGCAATACCAAGCCATGACACATCGAGATAGGTACTTTTAGAAAAAAAAAGGTAATTCCTATCAAGTTGAGTTGTCAGTGGAGGGAAAGCAATTTGAGAGTGAAAGGAAAATAGGAAAATTCTTGCATTCCTTTTGTATTGTTATTGAAGGTGAAACATTTTTAAAAATTTAATTTCCTCTTGGAAAGAGAGGACAATGCTCCTAGTTGTATTAAGGCCATTAAGTTAGCTTATGTACTTACAGGATACTTGAAGATTTTGCAGAGCAATCAAGAAAGTGGAATTGGGGCCAAGATCAGGTCATTGAATAGCAAAGCAGGATTGAGGAGTTGTATGGCCTACTTTTTTAAAATATTCTTGGCTATGTATTGTTAGATTGGGTCTCATTTAACAGGACATTGGGGAACCTATTGAGCTTTGCAACAATCTGACAATTTTGATTATTTAATGTCAGGTTTACTGAATTTTGTTCTGTAGTTTCTGTGGTAGGATTTGAAGTTTCTTGCTTTAGGTTGTTGTCCACAAAGTGTTGACAAATAGACAAAATGGAATGTCCAGCTACAGTACTCTGCAAATGTCTTGGGCACATATATGTAGCTAGGGTACCTAAGACCTTTGCACAGTTCTGTAGTGATTTTATATATTGTACTATACTACTGCTGCCATAAAACTAAAAAATTAATGACATGATGGTAAACCTGTGATATGGGTCTTTGTTGTGGACTATGAGTGAGAAGGGAGCAGGTGGAGGGGAATCGTAGTTGGGAAAAGGGGAAAGAAGAAGGGAAGGAATGGGTAGCACCAGAGAAACATTCTGTGCTGATCAATAAAGCAATTGCTTTGATTCAAATGACTTTGCCTGTTGACTCAGGGCTGGGTATGTCTGCACCTGTACTACCAGTACCACATCCCCACCCCCAGCACTTCATGTCTGCCACCTGTCCCACACCCCTCCCATGGCACTCCACCCTTGCCATTGCCAACATCCTTTTCTCCCACCAGATTTACAAGTTTGCTCTCTGTATGTTGACAAATGCAATACTGTGCAAAAGTCTTAGGCACGCTAGCTATATATATGTGCCTTAGACTCTTGTACAGTGCTATACATTGTAACTTCTAAAAATTTTTTTGGTCTCTGTTTGCAGTAATTTAATTTATTTTTTATATTCTTATTGTAATTTATAGTTTTAAATGTTATTTTATATTGTGATATATTGCAATGTACTGCTGCTCCAAAACAACAAACTTCATGACGTGCCAGTGCTATTAAACTGATTCGAATCTGACCAGGCAATATGAACCATTTTATCTCTTGTAGTAATGAGGTTATAACAAAGGTCTCAGTACAACCTTCCAAAAGCATCATTTGGGTAAAAATGTTACTCAATCTTAATAATAGAACATATGAATAATAGAGAACATATTAAGAAACGTATGTGTGACCTGTGTCCTGTTGGTCCAATTCTTTATTAATCCATCTATTCACACACCATTATTTCAGTCTGCAGGTATGAAGATCTGTTTTCACACTTGAGTGTGTTACATAATCACATTGGTGTGCCAAATCTGTCATTAGTATAGTGGGCGATAAAATAAACAGTCCCAACATTGTAAGTGAGGGCATTCTGCCCAAAGAGGATATAAAATTAGTTAGAAAGCAAGAGCCAAGATTTATAGCACTTTGTGAATTGAAATCATGTTACCAATGTCCTGTCTGTCTTTTTGCAGCTTTTACAATGCTGTTGGTGAAGTGGACAAGAAAGCATTGCAGAAAGTGCTGATAAATCAGGAAAAGGTATTGTCAAGAATGTCAGCAATAAGGAAATGAAACATTAGAACACACTGACTGTTAAATCATTCATGTTGAAATATACTGAATATTGTGTGTTTTATATTTTTCTGATAATGCTACAGATAAATATGAAACCTAATAGAATGAAATTTGGAAAAAAAAATGTGATATGAAGTTGTGATTTAACATTTAATTGATTTAATATAATTGAGTCCAAGTGCTAAAGTTGTTGTCCCCTTAAGGGATAACTCTGAGTTCTATTTCTGATGGTTGGAAATTTAGACCCTATACTAAGCACCTCTCCTGGTCATGTTGGATGTGACAACAGCAATACCAGGTTCTAAAATTTCAGTGTGATAAAAGGTGAGGTCATGATTCCAGAAAGAGGATATGATAAAAAAAATGTTGCCATCTACTTCCTTTAAGGAGCATTCAGTGTAAGTGAAATTTCTCTGCAACCAGTCTGAATGTATAGATTTGCTTATTTCAGGAATTTATGAAGGTCCATGTTAGTGATATTTTGCATCTGTCTAGTTCAAACAAAGCACAACATTCAGAACGTAATGTTGAATCAAGCCAGGATGCTATTTAGCAGTACTGTGTCTAGTAAATTTGCCTCTAGTTTCTGAAATGGTCGGAAATATTAAGGCCTACTAAAACATTCACGTTATGGGTTATCCATCACTTCAGTTGGGAGCAACGCCCAAAATGCTGGAAGAACTCAGCCGGTCAGACAACATCTATCGAAATGAATAAACAGTTGATGTTTGGGGCTGAGACCTTCAGGACTGGAAAGGAAGGGATAAGACACCAGAGTAAAAGGGTGGGCGGAGGGGAAGGTGGACTAGCTAGAAGAAAGGTGAAACCAGGTAGGTGGGAAAGGTAAAGGGCTGGAGAAGGAACCTGATAGGAGTGAGAACAATGAGAGAAAGGGGCAGCAGGGGGGAGGTGATAAGCAGGTGAGGAGAAGAGGTACAAGTCCAAAGTGGGGAATGGAAGAGGGAGTGGTATGTTACTGGAAGCAGAAATCAATGTTCATGCCATCAGGTTGAAGGCTATCCAGACAGAATAGACAGTATATGAGGTGTTGCTCCTCCACTCCAAGAGAGGCCTCATCATCGCTAAAAAGGAGGCCATGGACCAACATATGGGAATGGGACTAGGAATTAAAATGGTTGGCCACCGGGAAATTCTACTTTTGGCGGATGGAGCGGAAATGCTTGACAAAGCAATTTCCCCCAATTTATGGGATTCACCAATGTAGAGGAAGCCATATTGGGAGCACTGGATACAATAGGTGATCCCAACAAATTCACAGGTGAAGTGTTGCCTCACCTGGAGGGGACTCTGTGGGGCCCTAGATGGAGATGAGGGAGAATGTGAATGGGCAGATGTAGCATTTTGGCAGCTTGTAGGGATAAGGGCCAAGAGGGAGATTAGTGGGGAGGGATGAATGGACAAGGGAGTCACGGAGTGAACAATCCCTGTGGGAGGGGGGGGTGTGAGCTAAAGACGTGTTTGTTGATGACGGAATTTGAGGAGAATGTGTTGAATGCGGAAGCTCATGGGTTGGTAGTTGAGGACAAGAGGAACTCTGTCTCTGTTAAAGCAGAAAGATGGTGTGAGCGTGGATGTCTGGGAAATGGAGGAGATGTGGGTGAAGGCAGCATTAATAGTGGAGGAAAGGAAAGCCTCATCCTGGGACAGAATAGGAGCTAAGAAAAATGAATGCATTTTTACAGGAGACAGGGTAGGAAGAAGTAAAGGCAAGATAGCATTGGGAATCAGTCAATTTATAAAACGTTGTTAGACAGTTTGCCTCTAGATATGGGGACAGAGGTGTCAGAAATGGATCACGTGAATTTAAGGCCAGGTTAGAAGTTGGAGGCGAAGTTGATGAAATTGACGAGCTCAATATGGGTGCATGAAGCAGCACAAATGTGGTTGTCAGTGCAGCGCAGGAGGAGCTGGACTTCATTACAAAGGAAGGCTTGGAATGTGGACTGTTCTACATAACCAACGAAGAGGCAGACACGTAGCTGGGGTCCATGTGGGTGCCCATGGCTAACCCGAGAGTTTGGAGAAAGTGGGAGGAGCCAAAGGAGAATTGTTGAGGGACTCCTCAATAATTCCTCAATTTAAGGATGATGAAAAAGCACATGCTCCAAAACCAAGAAAGGAATTGAACTGATTCATCTGGCCTTTTGCTGTTATGACACTAAGCAATGTATTCAGTGTCGTAAATTATCCTACCTGATATCTTAAATTGGCTCATTAATTGGGAGTCAGCACTTGATAAACTTCAGGTTAGTATTTCACTTAGCTCTTTTGAGATTCAAAGGCTGGAGATATGGATTTTTCATCAAATGTATTCTACAAGGGGTGATTGATAAGTCTGTGGCCTACGGTAGAAGAAGTCAATCTTAGAAACCCTAACACATTTATTTTTCAACATAGTCCCCTCCTACATGTACACACTTAGTCCAGTGGTCGTGGAACATACGGATCCCTTCTTTGTAGAAGTGGTCCACAGCAGGGGTGATTGATAAGTTCATGGCCTAAGGTAGAAGGAGATGAGTTTTAACTCCAAACTTTCTGCATTATCACTCAGAGTTGAACTGCACATGCATGTAATGAGAGCTTCTTGGACCTCCAGGTGGTCCACAACAGGGGTGATTGATAAGTTTGTGGCCTAAGGTAGAAGGGGATGAATTATACAGCTCTTGTTACAATCACCCCTGCTGTGGACCACTTCTGGAGGTCCAAGACACCGACTTCTACAAAGAAGGGATCCGTAAGCTCCATGACCGCTGGACTAAGTGTGTAAATGTAGGAATAATAAATGTGCTAGGTTTTCTAAAATTGACTCCTACCTTAGGCCACAAACTTATGAGTCACCCCTCGTATCTTTAAATATAATTTGGTTGCTTTCAAAGTGTGCAGCTGCCTTTTTTGAATACGTAATTAAGTTTATGTGCCTTAGGATGAGAAATGCATGAATCGGAAATTATAAATGAGAAATTCTGCAGATGCTGGAAATCCAAAGCGACACACCCAAAATGCTAGATGAACTCAGCAAGTCAGGCAGCATCTGTGAAAATGTATAAATGATCAATGTTTTGTGCTGAGACATTTCTTCAGGACTAAGAAGAAATGGGGATGACCCCAGAATAAAAAGCTGGGGGTAGGGGTGGAGGATAGCTGGAAGGTAATAAGTGAAACCAGGTGAGTGGGAAAGGTAAAGGGCTAGAGAGGAGGGAATCTGATTGGGGGGAGAGTGGACATTAGGCGAAAAGGAAAGAGGAGTGGACCCGGGGAGGGGGGGCAGTGGGTGGATAGGCAGGTAAGAAGAGGTAAGAGGCCAGAGTGGGGCATAGAACAATAAGGGGGGGGGGAGAGGAATATACTTCTTTTCAAGGAAGGAGAAATTGATATTCATGCCATCAGGTTGGAGGCTACCCAGATGGAATATGAGGTGTTCTCCTCCACCCAGAAGGTGGCCTCACCTTTGATTTATGCCTGGAGACAGGAAGTTTGTGAGGTATTAAACAAGTATTCACGTTGGTATTTGTTATGGAGAATAGTAAGATTGGGGTGGATATATTCATGTTTTAGGGTGTGTTGATATCAAGAAGGAGAAGGTATTGGGTCTCTTGAAGAACTTTAAGGTGGATAAGACCCCTGGGCCTTCTGGGATATATCCCAGATGACTGAAGGAGGCAAGAGAAGATATTGCAGGGCCTCTGACAAATATCTTTGTACTCCCTGCTTCACCACTGGAAAGATTTCCACTGGAGAATAGCCAATGTTTCTTTGTTTAACAAGGACAATTGGGAATTAGGGATAGTCACCGCAACATTGTGTGGGGGAGGTCATGTCTTATGAGCTTGATTTAATTGAGGTTATGAAGATAACTGCTCAGTATATGGCAATGGATATTGTCCATATGAACTTCAGTACTGCAGTGGACAAGTGAGACCAGTGGTATTCTGCATGGGTCAATGCCAAGGCTTTTGTTATAGTGATATATACTGTAGATGATTTGGATGAAAATGTAGGTTACTGATTAAGCTTGTGGGTGATACAAAAATAGGTGGAGTGGTAGATAAAGAGGAAGGTTGTCAAAGAATATAATGAGATGTAGATCAGTTGGAAATTTAATCATTTCATAGTTACCCTGTAGTAAACATTGGTTAAAAGAAAGCCTAAAAATGAATATTTGCAGTTCAGGTTTAAATTATGATCTGTTTTATTATCCTGTATGATGTGTACATTTGTGTGCAATTTATGTAATTGGTTAATTTTTGAATGAGTTGCCTGTAGTCGAGCTGTTAGATAATGCGCAGTGATAGCAAGCCCTGTTATTAATGACTTATTTGCTGAAATGCTTAAATTTTAAGTGATATTGCGCTTCCACGCTGTCCCGCCTATTTTTAACCTGGATTTAGATCTAAATCTACTTATACTTTTTCCCCCTTAGAAAGTTATTGGTTGGTATAAGTTCAGACGTAACACAAATCAGACCATGACATTCCGAGAACGTCTCCTTCACAGGACCCTTCAGAAGCATCTGAAAAACCAACAGTTGGTGTTCTTTCTCCTTTCAACCAAGTTAAGCAGAGAGAATGGCTCCACACACAATCTGGAGTACACACTGTATGATCCACAAGAAACGTGAGTAATGCCACATTTCTTTCAGCAATGTTATCAGCTAGTCCGTTTCTGAACTGTAGTAGAAATAATTATTTTTGTAGTCTACATTTTAATAATATTTGAAGTTAATGTTTATCTTTCTCTCTCAAATGCAGTTTCGTTCAGCCAATACCTGTATCTGTGACCAATCTAGGAATGTTTGAACAACAAGATTATAAAACATTTTCTGGACCCAGTGATGCTGGGGGTTATTGTCGAGCAATGAAGAAACACAGGTAGAAAACTCTGTTCTCCCCTACTTTGTTGAGTTAACTGGAGTTGATACGGTGGAATGTGGCTAGTGTCTCAAAAAGCTTAGGCTTGACTTGGGAGGGGAATGGGAAATGGAGAGATGCAGGGACTCTTCTGCTTGATTTGGTGAAAGAATAAATATGGCTATGGGTGGTAATGTTTAGTTTCTTTTGCAGAACTGTGCCTTTGCTGAACCTGCAATTATGTTGCTGCCATCTGCTGGATGTAGGTCATTTTGACACTTTACAGATTTGAATTTACCAAGTAGTCTAATTGTTTTGAAATGTTGAGATGAAGTCCTAAATATAAGAAACTCTGCATATACTTGAAATCCAGAGTAATATACAAAATACTGGAGGAACTCAGTGGGTCAGGCAGCAACTATGGAAAGGAATGAAGAGTCGAATTTTCAGGTTGCAACCTTCTGGGTTAGAGAAATTGATGGTCATGACATTAGGCTGGAGGCTACCTAGACGGAATATGAGGTGTTGTTTTTCCGACCTTAGAGTGGCCTCATTGTGACAGTGGAGGAGACTGTGGATTGACATGTCCAAATGGGAGTAAGGATTGGAATTAAAATGGTTGGCCACCAGGAATTCTACTTGTTGCTGATGGAGCAAAGATGCTCCACAAAGTGGTACCCTAGGCTATGTCGGGTCTCACCAATGTAGAGGAGTCCACATCGAGAGCACTGGATACAGCAGGCCACCCCAACAGATTCACAGGTAAAATGTTGCCTCACCTAGAAGGACTATTTGGGGCCCTGATTGCAAGTAAGGTAGGAGGTGAATAGGCAGATGTAGCACTTCTGCTTGCAGAGATAAGTGCCAGGAGGGAGATTAGTGGGGAGGGATGAATGGACGAGGGAATCACAGAGAGAGCGACCTCCTATAGAAAATGGAAAGTGGGGGAGGTAAGGATGTTTGGTGGTAGGATGTAGTTGGTGGAAGTTGCGGAGTATATTGTGGTGGACTCGGAGGTTCATGGTAAGGTAGATAAGGACAGGAGGAACTCTGACTGTTAAGGCGGCAGGAAGATGGGGTGAGCGTGGATGTCTGGGAAATGGAGGAGATGTGAGTGAGTGCAGCATCAATGGTGGAGGAAGGAAAACCCTGTTCTTTGAAGAAGGAAGACCTCTAATGTTCTGGAAAGGAAGGCCTCATTCTGGTAACAAATGTGTAGCAGAGATGAAGGAACTGAGAAAAGGAAATAGCTTTTTTTATTGGTGACAGGGTGGGAAGAAGTATAGTCAAGGTTGGTTTAGAAAAGATTTTAGACAGTTTGTCCCCAGAGATGGTGACAGAGATCTAGAAAGGAGGGAGAGAGATGTCAGAAATGGACCAAGTGAATTTAAGGGCAGGGTGGAAGCTGGAGACAAAGTTGATGAAATTAATAAGCTCAGAATGGGTGCATGAAGCAGCATCAATGCAGTCGTCAGTGTTGTGCAGAAAGAGTTGGGGAGTTTTACCAGAGAAGGCTTGGAACATGGAAAGTTCCACGCAACCTACAAAAAGGCAGGTATAGCTTGGGCCCATGTGGATGCCCATGGATACACCTTGGGTTTGTAGAAAGTGGGAGGATCCGGAAGAAAAATTGTTGAGTGTGAAGGCCAGTTCCAGCAGACAGAAGGGTGATGATTGAGGGGAACTGGTTGGGACTGTTGTCAAGAAAGAAGCGGAGAGCTTTAGGGGGTTCCGGAAGGGAAATAGAAGTATATAAGGATTAGGCATAAATGGTAAAAATGAGGTGATCAGGGCCAGGGAATTGAAGGTTGTTGAAGAGATCAAGAGCATGTGAAATGTCACAGATGCTGGTGAGAAAGGGCTGAATCAAGGGGGATAAAATGGAGTCAAGATATGTGGATATGAGTTCAGTGGGGCAAAAGCAGGCAGACACAATGGACCTACTTGGACAGTTTGTATTTATAAAATTTTATAACTGATTCAGTTTACAAATCCTTGTAATTCTGTTGTATTATAAGCAGATTTCTATCTTGTAGATGATTTAGGGAAAAAATTAGAGCACAGATGTATTGTTATTAGAAATGGCAATGGTTCAGGGTCCTCTTCAGAACTCTAGAAACAGGAGGCGGCCATCCCACTCCTTGTACCTGATTTGCCATTTCATACTTCCTTTCATTTCCTGAATCTCTCATGAATATTGAAAAGCAAAACATTGCAGATGCTAGAAACTTGAAAATAAAGTACTGTATGTGCTGGTAGTACTCAGCAGGTTGTGCAGCACCTTTAAAGGGAGTAAGACGGTGTTAGCATTTCAGGTTAATGACCTTTCATCAGTTTTGAAATACTTGTTTCTAGATACCCTAACCAAGAGGTACATCATCTTTATATTTACTTTGTCTAGTCCTTAAAGTATAAGAAACATAGAAAATAGGTGCAGGAGTAGGCCATTCAGCCCTTCAAGCCTGCACCGCCATTTATTATGATCATGGCTGATCATCCAACTCAGAACCCCGCCCCAGCCTTCCCTCCATACCCCCTGATCCCCGTAGCCACAAGGGCCATATCTAACTCTCTTCTAAATTTTGTTTTTTACTTGTATTTTCCTGACCTGCTGAGGTCCTACAGCATTTTGTGTGTGTTACTCTGTATTTAAAGCATCTGTAAAATCTCTTGTGTTTATTAAATGTCTTGCTTTGTCCGGTTTTGAATTGGTGTCTAACCAGTTCCATTCCTTGGCAACTGGCTTTTAACAGACTTACAAAGCGTTCCTCTCTTCCTTGTTTGGTGTTTCAAATTTTCCCCACATGTTCACGGTAATTTTAGCTATTGCAGCCATGGCATCATTTGTAGGTAGTAAGGTAGTGTATACAAACACGAGGAAATCTGCAGATGCTGGAGATTCAAGCAACACATACAAAATGCAGGTGGAACGCAGCAGGCAGGCAGCATCTATAGGAAGAAGTACAGTCGACATTTCGGGCCGAGACACTTCGTCAGGACTAACTGAAAGAAGAGTTAGTAAGAGATTTGAAAGTGGGAGGGGGAGATCTGAAATGATAGGAGAAGACAAGAAGGGGAGGAATGAAGCTAAGAGCTGGAAAGTTGATTGGCAAAAGGGATGTGAGGCTGGAGAAGGGAGAGGATCATGGGACAGGAGGCCTGGGGAGAAAGAAAGAAAGGGAGGGGAGCACCAGAGGAAGAGGAAGATGGAGAGCAGGCAAGGAGTTATTGTGAGAGGGACAGAGAGAGGAAAAAAAGGGAAACGAACAAATAAATAAATAATGGGTGTATAAGGTTTTAGAAGCGTTTTTTGTGTCGAAGCTATATACAATTATGATAAAGTTATCATATGGCCAGAAACAAACTGCTTGATACCTTTAAAATAGATTATTTTTAATTATTAACTATATCCGCAATTGATATATTCCTTATCACAAAAAAAGCGTTACAGGAGAAAATAGTTAATATTAAACCCAAAGAAAAATCTTTGCCAGGAAAAGCAATTTTGGTTTCCTACTTAAAAGATATGCTTACATAGAAAGAGTGCAGCAAAGGTCCACAAGATTGATTTCTACGAGAGTTGTCCACTACTGCAATGAGAGATTGAGTTAACTGGTCTTCATTTCTGCTGAGTTTGAAAGAATGAAATGTGACCTCCTTGAAATATGCTAAATTCAACAAGGGCTTAAAAATGCTGATTTGGAGAGGATGTTTTCCCTCATCTAAAACAAATGAGAAAGTGATCATTTGTGTTCAAAACAGCAATTCTGAAACTGAAGTGATTAAGGGAAGTGAGGATTTTATAGGAGAATATGGCTGTGGTTGAAGATACTGATGAATAGCAGAGCAGGCCTAGGGAACCGAGTGGCTTAACTTCTGTTTATGTTCTTATTGATTAAACAGTAATACTGTATTAAGTTTACAGAAAATAAATTTGGTAACTTCTCTCTCAGGTAGTATAATGGTAAATAGTAGGTTGTTTAAAGACTCCAGGTAAAAATAAATGGCAGTAATAGTACTGAAATTGCCTTAACCTCAAAGTATGTTTAAGTTTTTAACAAAGTTGAACTGCAGGATATATGAGTCCCTTAATTTTACATCATTCAGCAATGTTGCCAAAATGGGAATGAGGACGGTAAGTAAAATTAAACACATTTGCTTTCAGTGCAGTATGACATGAATAAAAGTTGCTCAGTGAGGATGCATATCCTTCTGGGATTTGTCCTAGAAAAATTCCTGATAGATCATCTGGATGGTGGATTCCATGTCATGAATGGTCTTTTGCAAAAAAAAAATGGTACATTGCATTGATTAAGCAAGTGATTTCATGCAGAATATTTATTGCATTGTTAAAGGAATTGAGAATGATAGTTGGTGTAGACATTAGTTTTATGTTACTTCAAGATTGAAGATGGATTTCATATATGGTGCATTCTAGGTATTTTTCCTTTTTGTTTAGTAGAGATTTCAGGCTAACATACATTAAAATGCTCTTATTGATTTAAATTTAGTGCACAAGGTTTCAAACAATATTTTGAAATTTGAATTGCAATTATAAACTGGAACCAAACAAAATGCTATTAACTATTTCAAATAAGTCAAGGCAGTTTGAAATAATGTTATTAGCGCACTCTGAAGACATGCATTCAGAATTAAAATAACTTCTAATTGTTGAGCAAAGCAGGTGTTTTCTCCTGCAAAGAACACTGATTCATAAAGTGAAACTAGAACCATAATTAAGAACTTTCTTTATTAGTTATGTTTGAAAATCAATTTAATTTCACTAGACCATGTATTCTCTCACCAATGCGTTGAATGTAGATCATTGGTTAGTAATTAGCTGTGTTTCATTAGGGTTTTTCTCATTGTATCTTCTGGAAAATGGAAGGATTGACCTTCATTGGGCTGGAGAATGGAAATTACAGTATACATAATGCAAGATCTTAGCTAAGGCCCTGCATCATTCTCAGCTAAACATACAATTGAATGCTGAGCTGTAAGAATTAATGAGTTGAAAGAAATTAAACTTTAATTAATCAGTGACTGAGCCTGGATCAATAATTGATGTAGACCAAAATAATACAACTGTCAGATATTCAGGTTAATTAAAGCATCTCATGGGCAGGTTAATGTACTTATTGTTTAACATCCTTCTTGGGTAAAAGAGCTTGGTTATTTTATAAATGACAAAATGATGAATAGGATAAATTGAAAGCAGAATAAATTTACTTAACTTTTTTTTAAACCCCTCAGATGCGCATTTTTTGATCAGCATGGGTCCTTAAAAGAGGTTCAGAGAATTAAATGCATATATAATACACTGCAAGAGGAACTGAAGGTAACTGGAATAAATTTGTTAAATTCTATTGTTCTGATATCAGTATTTCACACTTCACTCTAAGGGAAAGACATTTATCCTTAGTTATTTTACAGAGCTGTTCTGTTTACACTCTGTTCATCATTCTAATACTCAACGTCTTAAGGTTTGTCAGAAAATTGATAACTAAAATGAATTCTGCCATTTTTCATATTTGAGATGGAATTGATTAAAGTTTGCCTTGGAATTACAAAATATAAATGTTTTTATATTTCATTACTCAGCATAAATTATACGATGATTAGAATTTTAACCTTCACTGTAGAGGTCAGCTGTTCAAATTCTCTCCTTCCCAGTCTTTCAACCCTACATTAGTTCCAAAATGACTAAACTGTAGCCTTTGTCAATGCTTCTATTTTCAAGAGTAGTAGTAGGATGAGAGTGACACCTTCACATTGTTAAAGGAAGTTGTGACTGCTGCGATTAAAACATTAGTATAAACAGAGAATCAGACAAATGCTCTCCTGTTTACAAAAACGTAGGGACAGGAGTCTGCCATTGATTTCTTTGTATTTTCTGCCACTCATTCAGATTGTGACTGATGTTCATCTTGGCTCCATGCACCATCTTTGGTTCCAGGGCTATCAAAGATTTATTGTTGGTTTAAAATTAATTGATCTATCATGTATTTTTCTGTATAATTTACTCAACTTACTATACGATCAATGCAATGCTCCCTGTCTTTTCTTTAAGAACCCTAGTTTTAGATTCTGCTATCAGTTCAACAGAGCAGGAAATTCATGGATTTAATGGTTGGTTTATGTCGGTGTATACCTGGGACTGAGTAACCTCAAGCAAAGTAAAGTTAGGGCAAGACTAAAGTGTGGAATCATATCCTATAACAGAGCTAACTACTTCAGGTGCTGGGTTGGGGAAGGTTCTGAAATTAAGTACTAAGTATATGTTGTTGGTGGGCAGTTAGTGAAAAGCAAGCAAAGATCTGTGCCAAACTGTTCTTCAGATCATATTAGTAAATTCTGTAGGAAGTGGATGTCCAAAACTGCACAATGATTGATTTGCTATGTTGTGAAGTAAAACTGGGTAGATCATTGCACAGACTTCCATTTACACTGTGCAGACTGATCTGCTAAGGGAAGTTCTGCAGAGTTTTTCTCGTGTTGGGTGTACAGCCAGAAGATGATTCTACCTCCTGTAACAAAGTCATAACAGAGGGAACTGGGCTGGGGCTGGTAGCATCAGAAAACCCCACAATTCTGATTGTCATTTAAAATGTCGTTTGATGCACTTGCAGGACAATATTCAGTCAGATAAGAAGCAGCAGCCTCCATAAGTTTTCATTGGGATGATGGCCAGCATGTAGTTTTAAAGTCTAACATGGATGTTTTTAAAAGAATCATACATTTTTTTCAGTGCAAGACTTGATAACCTGTTGCGAGGATGAGGCTGAGTCTAATTTTGTGGCAAGTTGTCACTGTAACACTCTTCAAGCATATTACCATCTACCAGCCCACCTACCTACCTCCAATGTAAAATGTTTCCTATTGTTCTTTCCTTCACTCCAAGTTAAGGTTTTTCCAATCATCCAACAGCATGGGTAACTTGGTGGCACTAGTTCACCTACTGGGAGTGAATGCAAATAATTTGCTGGCTCAGTGCAGGTTCAATGCTGATGAAATCCTGACGTAATTACTAGTTTGGTATCATGACAACTTTCAGTCAAGTGGGTGTCACGGTAGCAAAGTGGGTAGTGCAACACTATTACAGCTCAGGGCATTGTAGTTCAAAGTTCAATTGGAACCACATGGGTTTCCTCTCATTCCAGTTAGCAGATTAATTGGTCATTATAAGTTGTCCTGTGATTACGCTGGTGTTAGGTAGGTGGGTTGTTAGATGGCATGGCTCATTGGGTCAGAAGAGCCTGATCAGCGCTGTATCTCCAAAAAAGTAAAAACTCTTATGATTTTTTTTAAAACAATAGTGTAAAGTAATCCACTCCAAAATGATATGATTGCTTTTATAGAATGTTTGTTTATTTATTCGAGCTACGCTTTTGGCTGATAAGGACCACAGGAAAATTAGAAAAACTGGAAGTACTCAGATTAAGCTGCACATGGAAGAGAACAAAATAATTCATACCTTGATCCAATAATCTTTCAGCAGAAAGTTTGTCAAAACACTATTGTGTTGGATCTTACTGTTTTGGTTCATTTTTATTTGCTCAGTTTGTGTATTTTCAGATCTATTTATCCAGAATAGCTTACCTGTGCAACGTTGTACTTTAGTTTCTGTTATTCCATAATAGTTACCTTGTACAATTTGTCATAAATCGTTAGCAGTATGCAAATATAGGATTTTACAGCTCATTGTCTCCATATCTCAATGCTGGATAAGGTTAATTAGTGCCCATAATCCCATCAAAAAGATGTCTCATTATGTTTATGTACTTATTTACGCATGTTAATTTCTGTATAATTAAATGACATCTTCATGGCCAGTTTGAGAAATCAGCATTCCGCTGGTTTAGTTTGGAAGTGTAAACTATTATGCATTAAAAATTTAGGATACAAGATTATTTTTTAATTCTTCTCCCAAATTTGAATTCCTCACTCCTCAAGTTTGACATGATTTCAAGCAGTGGGGTAATGAGATCCTTTGGTAGAGTACAGTTCATCATGGCTTTAAGCGTTCATGTTTTATTGTTCATGAGTTGTAATTAAAGGATGATAAGCAGCTGATGGAATTTAATTCAGGCTAGTTTGAGCTAATACACTTTGGGAAGTCCAATTCTGATGGGTTATATTGAGTAAATGGCAGGGACCTCAGGAAGTCCATGTCTCACTGAAAGTGGGACACTGGTGAATATGTTAGGAAGATATTTGGTATGCTTGCCTTCGTAGGCAGGGTGCTGAGTATAAGAGTTGGGACATTATGTTGCAACTGTACAAAACATTGGAGTATTGTGTATTAGTCACCATAATGCCAAAGGATGTGGTGGTAATGAAGGGATTGCAGAAAATATTGGACAGACAGGCAACAGACATGCAGTTATAAGGAGAGATTGGCTAGGCTGGGTTTATTTTCCCTGGAACATTAGAGATTGAGGGATGACTTTATAGAGATTTATAGAATTATGAGAGACCAGTCTTTTTGCGGAGAGGGGGGATTCTAGAGCTAGAAGTCACGGGTTTAAGGCGCTGAAAGAGGAATAATTTGAGGGGTAGGTTTTTCCACACACAGGGTAATGGCTATTTGGAACAAACTGCCAGAGGAGGTGGTGGAAGCAAATAAATTTACAATGTTTGAAAGGTGCTTGGCTAGGAAA
This sequence comes from Mobula birostris, assembly GCF_030028105.1. Taxonomy (NCBI): domain Eukaryota; kingdom Metazoa; phylum Chordata; class Chondrichthyes; order Myliobatiformes; family Myliobatidae; genus Mobula; species Mobula birostris. The sequence goes on from NC_092373.1 coordinate 159,770,492, forward strand.
GGTGTCAAGGGATGCAGATCTAATGCAAACAAAAGGGCTATACATCATGGTCAGCTTGGACAGGTGGGCCGAAAGGGCCCATTTCTGTACTGTAGTATTCAATGACTCTATTTTCCATTTGTCATCAGACTAGTGGAAGAGAAAAGTTATCAGCCCAAAAGAAACAACAATGGGTATACCTGCAGGTCAAAGGCCCATCCATTATTTTTCACTAATATTTTCAACAAAATGGCTCTTATCCAATGGTTATAATCTGTAATACGCTTTGAGAAAGGTCAGTGATTTATATCCAACTGTAATTTACAAAGGGAAATTGTAAAGGAAAAGCTTGTGCTGTGGAAAAAAAACAGGTGAAATGACTACGTGGTTAATTCTCTAAAAGAACTGGCATTGGCAGGTCGGAACAAACTTATTCCCATTCTGGAAGGTTCAGGGGCAACTGATGAAAAGTCATTAACCTGAAATGTTAATCCTGTTTCTCTTTCCACTTCCTGATCTCCTGTATATTTCTAACTTTTTATTTCCCAATTTCTAGCATCTACGATATATTTTCTCGTAGATTTCTATTTGTTCAATATCCCTTTTGAATGTATCCTCCTACTTCAGTTTTTCCTTCCAGAGGTTTTTCTACATCAGTCATGAGTTATATAGCACAGAAAATGCCCTTTGGCCCAACTCATCCATGCTTTCCTGACCTGGTCTCATTTGCTTGCATTTGGCCCATATCTCTCCATATATCGCCTGTGGAAAGCAGCCAGTGAGTGAGTGGGCCATTGAAGGAGGGGAGCTTTGAGGCTTTGACTCGAGAGATTCTGGCAGTTTTGGCAGCTGGTCTGTGCAATCAAGTCAATCAAGATTTGAATAGATCAGCAGAAAGCCGTTGATTAGACAATCAAGATTTGAATAGCTCAGACTCAGCAGAAAGCAGCGAATTGGGCAATCGAGGTCAGGTGATCAAGCATTTTGAAAAGCTCAAACAGGTAAATAGAGGGATAGCTCAAGTGAAGTGGCCTGTGGAAAGCAGCCAGTGAGTGAGTGGGCCAGTGAAGGAGTCGAGCTTTGAGGCTTTGACTCGAGAGGCTTCGACGAGAAGAGGCGGAGGACAAGTTTGCTCACAGTTAAGTCTTTACAATGTCTCCTGAGACGGTGATGTATATCTCATGTGAGATGTGACCGTCTTAGGGAAACGCCCCTCTCCCACAGAGTCACATCTGCCAGAAGTGCATACGGCTGGGCAATCTGGAAGACCGTGTAAGGAATCTGGAGCAGCAGCTGGATGACCTTCGACTCATAAGGGAGAATGAGGTAGTCATAGATGAGAGCTACAGGGAGGTAGTCACACCTAGGCTGTCGGAAGCAGGATGTTGGGTGACAGTCAGAGCGGGGAAAGCGAAGGTGAGCAGACAGGTAGTGTGGAGCACCCCTGTAGCCATTCCCCTGAATAATAAGTTCACTGTCCTGGATACTGTTGGCGGGGACGACCGACCAGGTGTGAGCCACGGTGGCAGGGCCTCCAGCACTGAGTCTGACCCGGTGGTGCAGAAGCGTGGGACGAAGAACAGGAGAGCTGTCATCATTGGAGACACTATAGTCAGGGGAGCAGACAGGAGATTTTGTGGACGTGGGAAGGACACCCGCATGGTTTGTTGCCTCCCGGGTGCCAGGGTCCGGGATGTCTCTGACCGGGTGCATGACATCCTGGTACGAGAGGGAAAGCAACCAGAAGTCGTGATACATGTTGGGACCAACAACATAGGCAGGAAGAGGGATGAGGTCCTGAAGTGTGAGTTTCTGGAACTAGGCAGAAGGCTGAAGAACAGGACCTCAAGGGTGGCGTTCTCAGGGTTGCTGCCAGTGCTACGTGTCAGTGATGGTAAGAATTGGAGGAGATGGCAGTTGAATGCATGGCTGAGGAGTTGGTGCAGGGAGCAGGGTTTTAGATTTTTGGATCATTGGGATCTCTTCTGGGGAAGATGGGACCTGTACAGATTGGATGGGTTGCACCTGAACTCGAGGGGGAGCAATATCCTTGCTGGCATGGTTCGGGAGGGTTTAAACTAATTTGCAAGGGGGATGGGACCCAGAGCGATAGAGCAGTGAAAGAAGTGCATGGAGTAAAGCCAGATCTAACATATAGAGAGGCTTTGAAGAAAGAGAAGCAGAATAAACGGTGTAAAGACAGTAAGGTAGAGGGGCTGAAATATGTGTACCTCAATGCAAGAAGCATCAGGAACAAAGGTGATGAATTGAGAGCTTGGATACATACATGGAATTATGATGTAGTGGCCATTACAGAGACTTGGCTGGCACCAGGGCAGAAATGGATTCTCAGTATTCCTGGATTTCAGTGCTTTAAAAGGGATAGAGAGGGTGGAAAAAGGGGAGGAGGGGTGGCATTACTGGTCAGGGATCCTATTACAGCTACAGAAAGGGTGGATAATGTAGCAGGATCCTCTTTTGAGTCAGTATGGGTGGAAGTCAGGAACAGGAAGGGAGCAGTTACTCTATTGGGGGTATTCTATAGGCCCCCTGGCAGCAGCAGAGATAGGAGCAGATTGGGAGGCAGATTTTGGAAAGGTGCAGAAATAACAGAGTTGTTATCATGGGTGACTTGAACTTCCCTAATATTGATTGACACCTGATTGGTTCCAAGGGTTTAGATGGGGCAGAGTTTGTTAAGTGTGTCTAGGATGGATTCCTGTCACAGTATGTGGACAGGCCGACTAGGGGGAATGCCATACTAGATCTAGTACTAGGTAATGAACCAGGTTGGGTCACAGATCTCTCAGTGGGTGAGCATCTGGGGGACAGTGACCACCGCTCCCTGGCCTTTAGCATTATCATGGAAAAGGATAGAATCAGAGAGGACAGGAAAATTTTTAATTGGGGAAAGGCAAATTATGAGGCTGTAAGGCTAGAACTTGTAGGTGTGAATTGGGATGATGTTTTTGCAGGGAAATGTACTATAGACATGTGATCGATGTTTAGAGATCTCTTGCAGGATGTTAGGGATAAATTTGTCCCAGTGAGGAAGATAAAGAATGGTAGGGTGAAGGAACCATGGGTGACAAGTGAGGTGGAAAATCTAGTCAGGTGGAAGAAGGCAGCATACATGAGGTTTAGGAAGCAGGGATTAGATGGGTCTATTGAGGAATATAGGGAAGCAAGAAAGGAGATTAAGGGGCAGAGAAGAGCACGAAGGGGGCATGAGAAGGCCTTGGCAAATAGGGTAAAGGAAAACCCCAAGGCATTCTTCGATTATGTGAAGAAAAAAAGGATGACAGGAGTGAAGGTAGGACCGATTAGAGATAAAGGTGGGGAGATGTGCCTGGAATCTGTGGAAGTGAGCAAGGTCCTCAATGAATACTTCTCTTCGGTATTCACCAATGAGAGGGAACTTGATGGTGAGGACAATATGAGTGAGGTTGATGTTCTGGAGCATGTTGATATTAAGGGATAGGAGGTGTTGGAGTTGTTAAAATACATTAGGACGGATAAGTCCCCAGGGCCTGACGGAACATTCCCGAGGCTGCTCCATGAGGCGAGGCTAGGATCTTTATGTCCTTGTTGTCCACGGCAATGGTAGCGGAGGATTGGAGGGAGCCGAATGTTGTCCCCTTGTTCATAAAAGGTAGTAGGGATAATCCGGGTAATTATAGACCAGTGAGCATTACGTCTGTGGTGGGAAAGCTGTTGGAAAAGATTCTTAGAGTTAGGATCTCTGGGCATTTGGAGAATCATGGTCTAATCAGGGACAGTCAGCAGGGCTTTGAGAAGGGCAGGTCGTGTCTAACAAGCCTGAGTTCTTTGAGAAGGTGACCAGGCATTAGATGAGGGTAGTGCAGTAGATGTGACCTATATGGATTTTAGTAAGGCATTTGACAAGGTTCCACATGGTAGGCTTATTCAGAAAGTCAGAAGGCATGGGATCCAGGGAAGTTTGGCCAGCTGGATTCAGAATTGGCTTGCTTGCAGAAGGCAGAGGGTGGTGGTGGAGGGAGTACATTCAGATTGGAGGATTGTGACTAGTGGTGTCCCACAAGGATCTGTTCTGGGACCTCTACTTTTCGTGATTTTTATTAACGACCTGGATATGGGGGTAGAAGGGTGGGTTGGCAAGTTTGCAGACGACACAAAGGCTGGTGGTGTTGTAGATAGTGTAGAGGACTGTCAAAGATTGCTGAGAGACATTGATAGGATGCAGAAGTGGGCTGAGAAGTGGCAGATGGAGTTCAACCCGGAGAAGTGTGAGGTGGTACACTTTGGAAGGACAAACTCCAAGGCAGAGTACAAAGTAAATGGCAGGATACTTGGTAGTGTGGAGGAGCAGAGGGATCTGAGGGTACATGTCCACAGATCCCTGAAAGTTGCCTCACAGGTGGATAGGGTAGTTAAGAAAGTTTATGGGGTGTTAGCTTTCGTAAGTCGAGGGATAGAGTTTAAGAGTCGCGATGTAATGATGCAGATCTATAAAACTCTGGTTAGGCCACACTTGGAGTACTGTGTCCAGTTCTGGTCACCTCACTATAGGAAGGATGTGGAAGCGTTGGAAAGGGTACAGAGGATATTTACCAGGATGCTGCCTGGTTTAGAGAGTATGGATTATGATCAGAGATTAAGGGAGCTAGGGCTTTACTGTTTGGAGAGAAGGAGGATGAGAGGAGACATGATAGAGGTGTACAAGATAATAAGAGGAATAGATAGAGTGGATAGCCAGCGCCTCTTCCCCAGGGCACCACTGCTCAATACAAGAGGACATGGCTTTAAGGTAAAGGGTGGGAAGTTCAAGAGGGATATTAGAGGAAGGTTTTTACTCAGAGAGTGGTTGGTGCGTGGAATGCACTGCCTGAGTCAGTGGTGGAGGCAGATACACTGGTGAAGTTTAAGAGACTACTAGACAGGTATATGGGGGGTTATATGGGAGGCAGGGTTTGAGGGTCGGCGCAACATTGTGGGCCGAAGGGTCTGTACTGTGCTGTGCTTTTCTATGTTCTAAACTATTCCTATTTATTAACCTGTCTAAATGTCATTTAAAATCATTGTAACTGTACCTGCCTGTACAACAAGCTCTGGAAGCTCATTCTATGAATGTGTACCTTTCACCTATCATCCCATTCCACAAATCTGTTTTTCTTCATCATCTTTTAGTCCTCTGCCAAACCAAACCTCTGTGTCATTAGTAATTATTTTCATAAAACATTAATTTTTTTGTTAATTAACTATCTGCATACATTTTCCCCACAGATGTGATTAGTTTATGTTCATCACATAACCTAATGCTGAAGCTGTTTTCCCTGCTCCCAGACAGTTACCATCTATCTCGTCAATCGTTCATTCTTACTATGGCTTGCCTCAAGTCAGTGTCTCTGATTGCAACAAAATGATGTATTCCTGTAAAATGCTTTTCCCATGTAGAGGTGACTATTTTACTCTGCCTGAAGCTTTCATGACTTATAAACAGTAAATTGTGCCAGTGAATGGAGAATGAGAAATGATTTAAACAGATTATTGTGTACCAATTGGAGTTAATAAGAAAGACTCTGGTGCCAGACTCCACCACTCAGAGTTTTATGCTATTTGTAGGGTGCAATTATCACAGTAAGACTTAAAAGTATTGTTTTGGTAAAAGCAATGTATTTCACCCCAAGCCCATTCAATATATGTATTTAATAAATTCCCTATTTTCATTACTTAAATCCCACATGGTCATAGACTGCTTGTTCAAAGGTAGAAGAGAGTGAACGCACAGTGGAATGTTTACTTGCTGATGTACAAGGATTGAGAGAGAAGGTATCAAAGAAGAAACAGTTATGCACAGTGATTCAAGGTAAGAACTTCTTGTATCATAAGCAATTATTTTTATATAACAGTACAAGTCCTCCTGGATTGTGGCAGGGTTCCATTCCTGTGAGCTATTTGTAAACAAGCGATTCACAACTTGTGGGAACAGAGTTCCCAACCAACAGAAAATTGCCTATAGTCTTGCAGCAGCTGGCAAATCCACCCTGCCAGTAACTCAAATGCTTGCTCATAAATCCAGGCGGTACATTAGTCAGGCATTGGTAAGCTGGGGTGAATCTGTACCAATATTACAGTCATTATAGGACACTAATATTTTAAAGTGGGAACTAGAGTAAATTTAATAAACCAACTTGATGGTCTTCAGGATCAGAAACTAATTATTGAAATTGTGTTATTATAGAAGAGGTGTATAATAATGTTCTCTAATTATAAGTTATTCATATTAGGTTTTCAGATAGTTCAAATGTTTCAAAGAATGCATGCATTGTTACATACAATTTAAAAGCAACTACAGATAATTACTGTACTTTCAGTAACAACCCATGAATGCTATCCACAAAGATATTGTTGGACGTTAGACTGCTTGTGATGTTCATCGGACCAAAGCAAAAACTGTAGAAGGGTCTCAGCCTGAAACGTCAACTCTTTATTCATTTCCATCGATGCTGCCTAAGCTGCTGAGTTCCTCCAGCATTTTGTGTGTGTTGCTTTGGATTCCCAGCATTTGCAGATTTTCTTGTATTTATGATTTGCAAAAACTGTAAATGCTGGGAGTACTCAGGAGATAAAATAGGACCTGTGGGGAGAGGAAAGGTATTTGTTGATTCAGTTCCGATCTGGGTCCTTGATGTAAAATATTAATTCAGTTTCTCTCCCACAGTTGCAGATAGAGCTGCTTAATTTCTTCCAGCAATTTGTTTTTGTTTTGGATTTCAAAGTCTGCAGGTTTTTTGCTCCTTAGAGCATTTAATGAGGTTGATTATAACAAAAATATAAAAATATTAATCATTTAATAACCTATCTTTGCATTCATCCAGTGTGACCTCATTTGAGATAAGCTAACCGATCAAAACTAAAATGACATTGTAATGACTAATTTCAGCAGATTGAGAAATATCAGACAAGTTCCTTTTGATCCACATTTAGGAAGCTTTCCTAATGATCCATGCATAATTTAGATGGGTTGACATAAATCATTAATATGCATTTGCATTTGCTTAGTTTTAAAGAGGGGCCATTTCACGAAGGTGCTCAGAAGGGTACCAGGCATGATTCCAAATTTTTAAGTGATGAGGTGAAAGATGATTAGAAATACAACAAGTCAGTAAAAGAACATTTTGCATTTTAACATACACACTACCAAAATTCCAATGTCCACATATATAATTTATATTTACCTTTCTAATTACATCCTACTACCAGTAAAGGTACTGATGTAACGGCATCATAACATGTTTTCGTAGAAAATTTCCATTTTACATGGCAATGTAGAAATTTATAATGTAAGTGTAAGATAATGTTTGGTGTAATATGTAGCCATTACTTGAAAACAAGCCAAAACCATTGAGAGACAGAGTATGAGAATTGACATTGTACGACACACTTTGTTCGATTATACATTACAAAACCAGCAAAGACAAGCAATCTTAATAACTGATAAAACTAAATTAGCAATATAGAGAAATAAGAATAACCAAAGTAATTAAATATAATTAATGAAATAAACATTCCAATTAGCATTACTAAGCAAAGTTAGAGGTCAACAAAAAAAAATTCACCTGCTCACCCTCTCTCAACGACACTAAATTGACCAAGACAAAATACGTAACTATACTCATTTGCTTCTACCATGTCCTAACCCACATGACAAGTTACCCATGATAGGCATGCAACTCAAAATACAATACAGACAGACAGAAAATAGGTAAATGACTCCTACGTCCCAGCCCCTAATTATTACGCTATAATACTTAGAACTACATAATGCTAAAAATTAGGAAATGTGAAATCTATAAGGATAAACATTTTAACATTTATGCAAAATGTGTATCTTCCTTTTTTAATGTTCCAGCTAAGTCATGTAACAGTCATCCAGGCCAGAGGTTACCAGCGGTTAGACCAGTACAGAGTGATATTTACCACCACTCTCTGTCAAGTCAGTAAGTCCCAGTCAAAGTCATAGAAACATAGAAAATAGGTGCAGGAGTAGGCCATTTAGCCCTTCGAGCCTGCACCGCCATTCAGTATGATCATGGCTGATCATCCAACTCAGAACCCTGTACCTGCCTTCTCTCCATACCCCCGATCCCTTTAGCCACAAGGGCCATATCTAACTCCCTCTTAAATATAGCCAATGAACTGGCCTCAACTGTTGTTCAGTCATGAAGCTTCTAGAGCTGTAGCGTCTTGTAGAAGACCGATCTTGGTAAAAGGCTTGTCCAGACAGCTGGTCTTGGTGTTCATGCAGACCTGCCACACAAATCCTCTTCTGTCTAGAATGTCTTGAATGATCCATGAATTTCAAGGTGTTGTGTCATTGACTATAAGTATAATGTCTCCTGGGAAGAAATTATATTTTATACCTAACCACTTCTGATATTCCTATAATTGTGGGTAAGTACTAGTTTGACATGTATTGGATTTGCTTCCATCTACAATGAGTGTAAGTGTCTTCTTTTTCAAATTCTTCTGTTGATAAGGATGGTGAGGTCTTCAGAAGCAACAGGTGGTTAGGTATTAGTGCTTCCAAATCATTGGGATTGGAGGATGCCTTAGTAACTGGATGACCATTGTTCACAGAGGACTGTGTGGAAACTCCCTTCGTCAAGATCTGGTGGAATTGAGATCATTTCACTCAGACATGATCAATCCCATGCTCCTCCATGATGTGAACTAGCCAGCGGGTTAAAAATCCACTTAATTCCTTTCTGAAGAAGGACACCACTGATCCGTGAATGATTCCACTTCTCGATGGCTTCTCGCAACTCACACTCATTAACAACAAAGTTTGTTGCGTTATCAGGGTGCAGTTCACGAACCTGTCCTCGTTTTGCTATGAAGCGTCAAAGTCCATCAGCAAAGGATTCTGTCTAAAGAAGATGCCATTTCAATGTGAATAGCTCATATAGCTAGACAGGTAAATATGACCCATTACCTCTTCACTCTACTCATTCTGCTCATCACCTCAAAAGGTCTAAAGTAGTCCACTCCTACACTGGAAATCTTTCTTTGGCTAAACCCGATGATCTCCATTTCAGCCTTTCTGAGCTCCTCCACTGAGAGACAACCTCTCCAAGTAATACCTTTATTGTTATTCATCCAATTCAGACTGAATAACAGCGATGTTCAGTTGCTTCCTCTTCTGGCTAAGAAACTAGAGCAGGTTCTTAAATTTAAGAAGCCACGCAACTGTCTCCCTTAAATGGGTTCAGGACAAGAAGTGATGGATTATTTGTGTTACTGCATCCATCTGCTCTTCAATCAGCATGGCATTCATTGTAACACTTCTCTTGACTTCTGAATCGTATAGCAGGAGTTCTCCAGAACAGCTGGGATTCACAGCCCATTCCCTTTCAGGCTGAAGAAGATATTGAGGCCCTGATAACTGTGTCATTCTTCTGGAATGCTTTCACCCTCAGCCTTCTAGAGGCCACATCTGCCGAGTTACTTGGAGTGTTTATATACCTCCATTGAAATGCTTGTAAGACCTTAAGAATTTCTGAAACTCTGTTCGCAACGCATGTTCAGAACCTGGAAGTTTCATTCTTTATGTACTTCAGCACAGAAGTACAATCAGTTCAAAAAGCTGAGTCATGAAGCTGCATGTGCAACACCTTCCTCCACAATGTGTTAATACGGCTTTCCTTCATAGCAGCGGTGAGCTCCATATGAGGCATGGAACTAACCTAGATTTTCCCATGATAAAAAGCACTGTGCACCTGAGAGAGAGAGAGAGAGAGAGCATGTGTTGTGCAGCACTGCTCCATAGCCATCTTCACTTGCATCTATAAAGTGATGTAACTGCGCAGTAGCTTCTCTAAAATCCAGAGGCTTCAAACATCTTAATAACCTAAATTCTTCCAACTGGCAGAGTTCTTCCAGCCAGCTTGTCCACTCGTGAACTGATTTTGCCATAGTGTTATCTCAGGCAAGCTTTCTTACAAAGATCTTGTAGGATCTTCATATCAGATAGCACTTAAAGGATCATGGATGGAACTAACTGTGGGGAGGGTCCCCCTTCTGGTGAGCAGTCTGTCTTGGATCATGATCTTAAGCTTGAAAGTATCAGCCTGAATGCACTATTGCACTCCCAGTACTCTCTCCACCAAATGTACATCTTGATCCAGACCTAAATCCCTCATGTCTTTCAGTCCTTGCTCTTTTGGTATCAGAGCTAGCACACTACATATGCTGCTTATCCACTTCGTGAGTAGCACAAATGGATACAAGATCATGATAGAGAGATACTGCTTCTTCCTTAAAGGATGCTAAACATAGGCAGTCATCAACATTATTGTCTTTCAATAAAATCAACAACATTAGTAAAATAATCTTAAGCTTGTGCCTTTCTTGCAGTTCACAGACCACTGCTCTCCATTTGTCCTTAAGCTTATACGACAATCGACATATAAGCAGGCATATCCAACTCACTCATGTACTGCGCTTCTTCCATAGCATTGCACCAGCCTCTAAGAAAAAGTGTAGATTTGAAGTGCTTTCATGCCTTCAGATTTGATAGGTACCCAAGAAAGAACCTTGTGCATGTCGACGGATGCAATTTTCTGTTCAGTACCAAAATGTTCTATAGTAAAGTCTTTTTGCCTTTACATATCTTTTCTTAGGGTAGACATGCTGGCAACTTCTGAGAAGTTCTTTAGCGCAATCCCTAGAGTGCTGTTCAAAGAAATAGTGGCAGTCAGTATGGCCATCATTTTGGCCTTCAATACTGTTTTCAAAAGTCTTCATGAATGCATGATACTGCAATGGATCACCATTGAAGATTTGAATCTGTCCTTTAGGCAAAGATGAAAGGCACTGTTGTTGTGCCAATAAGGTTTTTATTTAATTTTGCTTCCTCATAATAACAATAATACTGTTTTGACCTCTCATCTGAAACAAGAGTGTTTCCATGCTGTAAGTGAGTGTCCCCATGAGCCCTTCAAGCTGTGGAATATGACATAGATTCAGAGAGCCTTATTAGTGCAGACCGAGAGTAAACACCCTGAGCTACGTCTTGGGGGTCTAGCTCATGTTTCACAGATACTTGAGGAACAAATGAATCAACATTGACATTGAGTATTTGTTTTTCTCTGGCCTTTTCAATATAAGAACTCACACCACAGAACAGTCCTGTTGGAGCACTTTTAGCACTCACCACAAAGCCTTTAACACATTAACTTTGGCCACCTGTGCAGCAATTTCTTCTTCCAACTTAAGCTGTTCTTTCCTTCTCTGTAGCAATTAATCGTTCCTCTTGCTCCCCCAGCGCATTTTTATCCTTCAATAATTGTCGACGTGCCATTAATGCAACCAAACTAGCCTCTGTTTTAATATTTGCAGAGGAGTTAATAGATACAGGTTTTCTTCCTGCAACAGAAGCTCAAGCAGTGACATTTGATTTTGTGTCACTCGGGCTTACATCATCTTGTGGATGCTGTGCTATATGCGTAGTCAAAACATGCCTTGGAATTTGAGAAATTGATAGAAGTAGAGATCCATATTCACTTGTTGCAGCAACTTGACCTTCAAAGTAACATTTTTGGATTAACCATTGTTTAACATCCTCTATGAATGACATACAATGGCTAACAATGCTTGAAAAACATTTGTTTTGCTTTCCCTGTTCGTCCTCAGGAAGTAATGAGATTAACGTGATGTTGCTTAGCAACAGCTTCACAAAGATTAGTCAAATCCTCAAAACGAGATTGCACATGTAAGGCATTTCCCTTATTTCTCACAACCGCTACCCACTAAAGCTTTCCAAATAAGTTTAATTTCTCTTTTGCAAGTCTTGACTTCAAGGTTACTAACGTTAGTTCCACGCTTTGATTCACTCATGTTACTTTCTGCTTACTGCACAACCTGCTGTTTGTTTGTCCACGGTACATTTACAAAATGCACTGGCAACATTCCATTCAATAAGTGTTGACAACGAACTGACAGCACATCCACAGTGCTTAAACCAAACGAACAGCATTCAATTCAAATGTTCGCAACTGTTTCAGGATTTCAATAAAACAAAGCGATGAACCCTCAGGCAAACGGCATACAATTGAGCAACAGTTCCCAATGGACAGGCATTCAAAACTGTGTTCCAATCACAAATACACAGCATGAATCAACAAAAGGTTGCACACAACCCTACTGCAAGCTTCTCAATGTTGCGATTCCAATTTCACCAACAGGTCAAAGGCGATGCTTTTCCTTTTTTGTGTTAATAAAATATAGCGGTTACTTGAAAAGAAACCAAAACCACTGAGAGACTGAATACAGGAGTTGACATTTTATGATGCACTTCCAAAATAACTGAGTTCGAAGTCAAGAAAAAATATATTCTATCTTTTATTATGAAGCCAGCAAAGATAGATGATCCTGTAGTGATAAACTAACAAAACTAAATTAGTGATACAGCGAAATAAGAATAACTAACATATTTGAACATAATTAATGAAATAAGTTTTCCAATTAGTGTAACTAAGCAAAATTAGTGGTCAACAAGAAATATCATTCCCCGGCTCACCCTTTCTCGACTAGACTAAGACAAAGTGAGAATACTTAACTATGGTCATTTGCTTCTACCATACCACAACCCACGTGACAAATTACCCATAATATACAATGCAATTCAAAATACAATACAGCTAGATAGAAAATAGATACATGGCTCCTAATTCATATAAAAGCTGATTTCTAGTTTTGAATTTTCATTTTTAAGAACACATTTTTGCACAATTGTTATTTTTCTATTCATTTAAAAAAATGCTGGGGATCTTTACAGTGCAGTGCGACTCCTGAAGCTACAATATTAATGTGACTTTTGTCTGGTAGACCACAATGTACAGAAGCACTTATGCATAGTAACCTTTTATTTTGTTTTTAAATATAGATGAAAAGAAATCTGACCATATAGAGAAAAATGAATACTTAGCAGAGGCTTTGAAGGCAGCTTTTCCTCAGTCAAAACTTTTACAATCCATGTCAATTACAAGAAGTGGTCAAGTTCTTCCAGTTCATTGCAACAGTGAAGTTGATCAATTGAATTTAAAGGATACTGTCGCACAGGATTCATCAAAAAACACCCACACATCACCCGCAGAAAAGGCTAATGCTTCTGGGATTACATGTAAACGGAAGACAAAGAACTGCCACAATCGCCCCAGTTGGAGTAAAAAACGGAAAGCAGTTTTGTCTCAGACCAGAAGGTCATCACATAGAGACAGTGAGGGCAGTGAAACAGAATTGGTGATCAGACAAACTGAATCAGAGAATGAAGAAGAACTGGATGATTATGTGAATGATATCATGTCAACAGCTTCACCAACTTTTTGAACATTTCTGGCCTGAAAATTGATAAGCCATTTTTATTCAACAAAAGCAAAGTGCCAAATCTTTGTAATACATTTTGAAAAGGATGCTATATTTGAAAAGCATGCTATGGTATGGATGCAAGAGAAGCACATGGTTTTGTTTTCATCATGGTGATTCCTTCAGTTTTGTTTGAAATGTCTGACAGCTAATACTGGAGACGTTAACAAAAATTTTAATGTTTTGCAGAAACAGCAACAAAGATTGAGGAACAGTTTGGAATACAGTAATGTTTTTTCATGATTATTGCCTAAAGAGATTAAATCTCTCCTGTTCTTAACTTTTGAAAAGAGTTCTTTTTCTGGGTTTTTTTGTGTGTGTTTCCACCACTTTGACACCGGTTTTTGTATTGTGCACTTCAGCTAACTTGGAATAAACTTCCTCCAAAAGATGGAACACCCAACATCTTAGCAGCCATCTAAGATGGGTAGTTCCCTGGGAACACAAGACAATAGCATGCAGTTGATACTGGGTAAAATTCATGCTCATGAGTCTAGAAACAAGTTACAGATCAGAAGATTTGGCATATAATTGAAGCAATCTGAAACAATTTATTTATTTATTGAAAATAAAAATAATGTTATCTTGTGTTGATTAATTACAAAATGGGCATTGTTTGACACTGATTTGACAAATCTTTCAAAGTCTAAGAAAGGTTGCAGATAGAAAGTGATGTTTTGAAGTGAATGATTTTTAAATGTTCTTTCGAAGTGAAGCTCATTCTAATTCATTCAAAGGAGTATAAGTTACTTGGACAGAACCATAACCTGTTAAAAATCAACACCAAGCCAAAGGGGAAGCAAGGACCAAAAATGAATGAGATGGTTAGAAAGCACATTTTAGCAGTAAAGACTTTTAGAGATGGAATTCTAGAGCTCAGACTTAGCTGGTTGGAGACTGTTGAATTGTCAGTTGACAGGCAACTGGAAGATCCAGATGAAGATAGGATTACAGTATTCTCTGCAATAGTACTGGGGAGGTTGCAGAGATAAGTTAAAGCCATGTAGAAATTGGACATGAGATTGATACTTAAACCAAAGTTTCATTGTTACAGAAAAAGGCAGTTTATGCCCACGTGCTCTGTGCACAGAATAGACTATTTTGCCATATCTTGTGTTATTTGATTAAGGTTTTAGCTTGTCTGTAACTTGACACCATTTTTACAGTTCAAATACCTTTGTACCCTTGCAACTAAGCTGTATACATAAATATTTAAATTGCCTCAGAATCCAGCCATTTTGGGGATAGAGTTCTGAAATTCCAATAAGCTCTGCAAGAAATTTTTCTGGAAATCTCAATCTTAATATTAATCTTTTAGAAATGTGTCCTATGCTTTGGAATACTCCCATGAGAACAAATTACCAAAGTATTCAATTGGTTAAATCTAAACATTCTCTAACTTTGATTAGATCATCCTTTCTAATCTGAAGGAAAAAAATTGTTTATGCAACATGTCATTCCATAACAAACTATTTTTTCTTGTGAATCTGAGTATATCCAATTATTATATTGCTGAGGGATGGCATGCAGGCAGCATTTCATGTGAGGGTAAATTAAAATATTTCTACATTTACATTCCAACTTTTCTGAGATAAACCCAGATTTCCATATGCCTTTTAAATTACCTTTTCTGTTGATGCAGTACTTCTAAGGGGTGTGTCCACAGACACATCAATCCCTTTGCTCCCTGATGGCTTTGAGTCACTTTATCTTTCTTGTATCGCCAAGCACTTGAACTACTAAACTATAACTTCTAGTTTATCCTTGGCTGTCAAAATTCTTGCTTGTATTTGTGAAGTTAGTTTGATAACTTTATCATCCAAAAAAACTCGGATGTGGGGGAGCAACTCACTATATCTTTCCTATACCACTGTTATATGGCGTAGACTAGTTACCATAATAGATGCCTAAGGGAACTACCTGTTAAATCGAGAATGCTTTCCCACCCAAAGAATTAACAACCTACCCATATTAGTTAATTATGGAAGGTAAAATGAAGGTCATGTGTCTCACCAAGTTATGCCTTGAATCTAAGCAGAGAAACGAGTTGACCAAGTTAGTGATGACTAACCTTTCAACACCAAACCCATTGATCCCATTTTATATTCTCCCCACAGCTCCTAAATTCTGCCGTTCACCTTCACATTAGAGGCAATTTACAGTAACCAATTAGCCTACTATGTGCATGTCTTTCAGATGTGGGAAGAAACCCACAGTCACAGGAAGAACGTGCAAACTTATTACAGACAGGAATGAACCCAGGTCTCTGCAGCTGCAAGGTAGTGCTGCTGCTAACTCCACTGTAACTAAAATTCACTTGTGTCGGCAAACAGATTTTGCAAATGGTGAGAGCTCACCAGAAATTACCCTGAACTATGCAAAAAAATGTATTCTCACCCAAAAATCCTTAAGAAAATTCTATGTTCACATTGAGTTCTCCAATTTCACATTTGCCCTGATCCTAAAGTTAAATGTATATAGTTATGCCATTGACGTGCCTTCCTGTAAATGTTACTGCTGTTGAAAATATACTGTACTAATGCAAAACCCAAGTGCGCAATCTTCACAAAAATTAAAAAATATATATTCTTTAACTTGTGTATTTAACTATTTACTTGTTCAATTTGTAGTTAATTTACACTGGGCATTTAAAAAAAATCTTTTCACATCTTAATGGTGCTGAAGTACCATTAAGTCTTCTCCAGTCCGTACAACACCATCCGCCTGCTCTGCTGAGGGAGAAGCTGACAGCGATGCAGGTGGATGCTTCCCTAGTATCATGGATTCTTGATTACCTGACTGGCAGACCACAGTACGTGTGCTTGCAACACTGTGTGTCTGACAGAGTAATCAACAGCACTGGGGCTCCACAGGGGACTGTCTTGTCTCCCTCTTACTTCACCATTTACACCTCGGACTTCAACTACTGCACAGAGTCTTGTCATCTTCATAAGTTTTCGGATGACTCTGCCATAGTTGGATGCATCAGCAAGGGAGATGAGGTTGAGTACAGGGCTACGGTAGGAAACCTTGTCACATGGTGTGAGCAGAATTATCTGCAGCTTAATGTGAAAAAGACTAAGGAGCTGGTGGTAGACCTGAGGAGGGCTAAGGTACCGGTGACCCATTTCCATCCAGGGGGTCAGTGTGGACATGGTGGAGGATTACAAATACCTGGGAATATGAATTGACAATAAACTGGACTGGTCAAAGAACACAGACTGTCTACAAGAAGGGTCAGAGCCGTCTCTATTTCCTGAGGAGACTGAGGTCCTTTAACATCTGCCGGACGATGCTGAGGATGTTCTATGAGTCTGTAACCAGTGCGATCATGTTTGCTGTTGTGTGCTGGGGCAGCAGGCTGAGGGTGGTAGACACCAACAGAATCAACAAACTCATTCGTAAGGCCAGTGATATTGTGGGGATGGAACTGGACTCTCTCACGGTGGTGTCTGAAAAGAGGATGCTGTCTAAGTTGCATGCCATCTTGGTCCATGTCCCCCATCCACTACATAATGTACTGGGTGGGCACAGGAGTACATTCAGCCAGAGACTCATTCCACCAAGATGCAGCACAGAGCGTCATAGGAGGTCATTCCTGCCTGTGGCCATCAAACTTTACAACTCCCTCACTTAGAGGGTCAGACACCCTGAGCCAATAGGCTGGTCCTGGACTTATTTCATAATTTACTGGCATAATTTACATATTACTATTTAACTACTTATGGTTTTATTACTATTTATTATACATGGAGCAACTGTAACAAAAACCAATTTCCCCCAGGATTAATAAAGTATGACTATAAGTAGAGATTTCCCTGTTCTCAAATTATTTTACTGTGGTAAAAACCTGCCATTGAATGTAACACCTCTCTTACCCTTGGGTTTCAAGGCAATCCTTACATTATGATTTTACTTGGTGTGATTTGCATCCATATTTCTGCTTGGACAATATACTATTTAAAGCTCATTATACTCTGCACACATACATTTAGGGACAAATAATAGTTTTTCATTGCAAGACAAAAATTAGTGCAATGTTACATTTCATATTACTGGAAACACTAGAGATGCCAAGACTATCAGAAGTGTAGCTAACTCATTGGAGTTAAAATTGTATTTCTGCTGGAAAAAGTGCTTTGAGTTCCTGAAAAGGGCTACTGAAAATGTTGGGACCTATAAAATCGAGAGAAATTTCAAATCACCTTTTAAGAAAATTAAGTGGCCAGAAGCATTTATCCTTTGTATTGTATTTTAGCACTTGCAAAATATTTGACAAGGACAATTTTATTGTTGTGGGTTTGTCAAGCACAAAAAAGCTAATTGAGAAACACATCAAGTTTAACTCGTTTTGACAACTTCAATTCTTGGCAGAGTTTCTAAAGACCGCCTCAATTCTACACCTGATGGTGGTTTTAATTCATTTAATCCAATCTACCCTATTAAAGAGTTGATAATAATAAAAGCTCTATCAGGTTTAATTTTGACAAACCATTTCAAAGTACCAAAGACTGTAGGCCATGTAAATGCAAGGAAGAACTATAAAAGGGACATAAACATATGCCTCTCAGGTGCAATTCAATATAGGAATTGAATCTGAAAAGAAAGCCCTATTTTCTAAATAGTGAGAAGACAGTGAAAATACAAAGTATTCAGGTATACAAGTGTAAAAGAGAGGTGAGAATGGATATCTGACCACTGGAAAAACAATGCTGGAGAGGTAGTAATGAAGGACAACAAAATCAATCTTCATTGTGGAAGACACTAGCAGTATGGTGTGAAGTCACCATAACTAGAGAGAAGGTTCTTGGGGAAACAAAGTGGATAAGTCATCTGGACCAAATGGTATACACCCCAGAGTTCTGGAAGAAGTGGCTGAAGAGATCTGAAAGTCTGGAAAATTGCAAACATCACGTCACTCCACTCTTCAAGAAGGGAGAGAGGCAGAAGGAAACTATAGACAGGAGTCTAATCTCAGTGGTTGGATGGATGTTGGAGTCAATTATTAAGGATGAGGTTTGAAAGTGCTTAGACGCACATGATATAATTGACAGCAGTCAGCATGATTTCCTCAAGGGAAAACCTTGCCTGCCAGATCCGTTGGATAGACAAAGGAGAATCGGTTGATTTTGTGTACTGTTTTTCAGAAGGTCTTTGACAAGGTGCCTCACAAGGCTGCTTAACAAGTTACGAGCCCATGGTATTACGGAAAAGATTCTAATATGGATGAATCAGTGGCTGACTGACAGGGGGGAAAAGAGTGATAATAAAAGGAACCTTTTCTGGCTGGTGACTCGTGATATTCCACAGGAATCTATGTTAGGATTGCTTTTTACATTATATGTCAATGATTTGGATGATGGAATTGATGGCTTTGTTGCAAAGTTTGCAGATGATATGAAGATAGGTGGAGGGGCAAGTAGTTTTGAGGAAGTTGAAAGTCTACAGAAGGACAGTAAGATTAGGAGAATGGGCAAAGAAATGGCCGATAGAATAGTGTCGGGATATGTATGGTCATGCATTTTGGCAGAAGAAATGAAAGGGTTGACTACTTTCTAAATGGAGGGAAAATACAAACAATCCTTGTGCAGGATTCTTTAAAGGTCAATTTGCAGGTTGAGTCTGTGGTGAGGAAGGCAAACGTAATGTTAGCATTCATTTCAAGAGGACTAGCATATAAAAACAAGGATGTAATTTTGAGACTTTAAAGCGCTGCTGAGGCCTCACTTGGAGTACTGTGAGAAAGTTGGGCCCTTTATCTTAGAAAGGATGTGCTGAAACGAGAGGGTTCAAAGGAGATTGAATGGCTTGTCATATGAAGAGCATTTGATGACTCCGGGCCTATATTCATTAGAATTCAGAAGAATGAGGGGTGACCTCATTGAAACCTATTGAATAGTGAAAAGCTTTGATAGAGTGAATGTAGAGAGGATGTTTCCAATGGTGGTGGGGGGGGGGGGTTCTATGACCAGAGGATACAGCCCTTTAGAGCAGAGATGAGGAATTTCTTTAGCCAGAGATGAATCTGTGGAATTCTTTGCCACAGGCAGCGGTGGAGGCCAAGTCTTTACCTATGTAAGGCAGAGGTTGATAGATTCTTGACTGGTCAGGGCATGACAGAATACATGGAGAAGGCAGGAGATTGGGGCTGAAAAGACAATTGTATCAGCCATGATGAAGTAGTGGAGCAGACTCAATGGGCCAAATGGCCTAATTCTGCTCCTATATCTTATGATCTAAGACTAGGCACAATGACTAAAAGTTGTATTAACTTTATTTGTAATTCTTTGAAGTTAGTTGGATCACCCTGGAACCATCTTGAAAGATTTAAGGTGATTAAGGAGTCTGATAAAAACAGAGAAGCCATATCCTTAGTTGGAAAATTTTGTCCAAGGAGTACTTTGATATAGTACAAATCTGTAATCCAAAATGGCAGAATACTGTGGAGATTATGATCTATCAAAATTTAAAACTAACATTGGTTTGGACAAAATTTAAAATGACCTAATTAGTATTTTAAACAGTGCATACAGTGCATTGGCTTTCATCAATGTGGGATTGAGTTTAAGAGCCGAGAGGTAATGTTGCAGCTACATAGGATCCTGGTCAGATCCCACTTGGAGTACTGTGCTCAATTCTGGTCGCCTCACTACCAGAAGGACATGGAAACCATAGAAAGGGTGCAGAGGAGATTTACAAGGATGTTGCCTGGATTGGGGAGCATGCCTTATGAGAATAAGTTGAGTGAACTCGGCTTTTACTCCTTGGAGCGACGGAGGATGAGAGGTGACCTGATAGAGGTGTACAAGATAATGAGAAGCATTGATCGTGTGAATAGTCAGAGGCTTTTTCCCAGGGCTGAAGTGGCTAGCACAAGACGGCATAGTTTTAAGGTGCTTGGACGTAGGTGCAGAGGAGATGTCAGGGGTAAGTTGTTTTTTTTAAAAACACAGAGTGGTGAGTGCATGGAATGGGCTGCCGGCAGCGGTGGTGGAGGCGGAAACGATAGAGTCTTTTAAGAGACTCCTTGATGGATAAGCCTAGGTAGTTCTAAGGTAAGGACAGGTTCAGTGCAGCTTTGTGGGCCGAAGGGCCTGTATTGTGCTGGAGATTTTCTATGTTTCTCTGCTTAAACACTTGAACAAAAAGGAGCATGAGAAGCCTGAAAATGAAATGAGGGACTGATATTTTTTTAAAATGGAATGAACAGTTTAACTTCCTAAAGTTCTTGATGGGTTTCTGATTTATGGAGAAGGAGCAGGATATCATTGGCAGCAATGTTTCCATATCTAACTCTTTATAGCTATTCCTAAAGTTGCTTCAAGGTTCAGTGTAATAAAGCAAATACTGTTTCACATGACAACTGCAACATAGTTGCGCAAATATTAACTAAGCATTTTCAACATGCTTTCATATAGCCATATAACAATTACAGGACGGAAACAGGCCATCTCGGCTCTTCTAGTCCGTGCCGAACTCTTACCCTTTCCTATTCCCACCGAGCCGCACTCAGCCCATAACCCTCCATTCCTTTCTTGTCCATATATTTATCCAATTTAATTTTAAACGACAACATAGAACCTGCCTCAACCACTTCTGCTGGAAGCTCATTCCACACAGCTACCACTCTCTGAGTAAAGTTGTTCCCCCTTATGTTACCCCTAAACTTTTGTCCTCTAATTCTCAACCCATGCCCTCTTGTTTGAATCTTCCCCACTCTCAGTGGAAAAAGTCTAACTACGTCAACTCTATCAATCCCCCTCATAACTTTAAACACCTCTATCAAGTCTCCCCTCAACCTTCTACGATCCAAAGAATAAAGACCTAACTTGTTCAACCTTTCTCTGTAACTTAGGAGATGAAACCCAGGCAACATTTTAGTAAACCTTCTCTGTACTCTCTCAATTTTATTGACATCCTTCCCATAATTCAGTGACCAGAACTGTACATGTATTATATTATGTATATATTACCATGTCCTATTTTGATCAGTTCTACCAAAACGTAGCACCTCACATTTTTCAGCATTAAACTCCACCTGCCATCTTTCAGCCCACTCTTCTAACTGTCCTAAATCTCTCTGCAAGCTTTGAAAACCTACCTCATCATCCACAACACCACCTATCTTAGTATCATCTGCATACTTACTAATCCAATTTACCACCCCATCATCCATATCATTAATATACATTACAAACAACATTGGACCCAGTACAGATCCTTGAGGCACACCTCTACACACCGTCCTCCAATCTGACACAGTTATCCACCACTACCCACTCTGAAAATTTTTAGTACAAATTCATAAACAAATCTTATAGCAGTTTAATCTAGTTTATTTTTGGAATATAAATGCAAAACATCATACGATTAATACATTCATTATTCCCACAGTTTGTAATCACAAATGTTTGTATCCTTTATGAAAGCTGGGTCTTTCAATGTCACCGACATAAATCCTATGAAAAATAAAAAAAAATTAACCAAAAATAACTCTCAGCAGCTGATGTTCTATTTTATTATCATAGGTGAATAATGAAATATTCAAAATGCTTAAAAGGCAAATACACATCATCTATGCATTGTTATTCAAAGATTTTTCATAAGCTTAATTTCTCTATTTCCCTCATTATAATTTTCTTTTTTAGTCTAGGGGACTGAAATTAACTTTTGCTTATCTTTTCCTTTCTCATATCTTTTGAAGTTAGCACACTACATTACTCACTAAATTATTCTTGTATTCTACTTTCCCTTTTATCATCAATTTTTTGGCCCTCCTTTGCTGAATTCTGAATTTTTCCCAATCCTCAGGCTTACTACTCCTTATGGCAATATTATAAGCTTCTTTCTATAACACTTAGGATATCAGGTCAGTCACAGTTAGATAAATTTAAGTATTTGTATTTTAAAAGCTTTGATGACACCACAAAGCAGGATCACAGCATCTAAACAAATTCAAATTTCAGTCAAAATATTGCAATTAGCTGTATTGGTTTTCAATTTAAGGACATCTTTAAAAGAACATACCCATCCGCTGGGATTTTTTGATAGTCTTAGAAATTTCTTTTTGTTTCTTTCCACACAAACCTAGAAAGTAATTATAAACAATTTATTTAAATCTCCGTGTAGGCTTCATTTTCTTAACAACTTATCCAAAATCATTAATTACCATTTGTTTACTGGATCTCCTCATAGCCGGAAAATTAAAGCTTCTATCGCCTTAATAAATTGGCATTACTCTATTCGCACTTTTTAAAATGAGGTGCTGAATTGTAAAGCATACTTCTAATTCCTGTTCATGCTAATTGACACAGTAGGCTTCTATCCTATAACTTGTAAAATAAATCAGTTTAAAGGTATTGGCTCTTTGTATTGCCAAAATTCAAGATGGAATTAACATTCTAACAGCAATTTTATAATTTTCTCGTGTTTGTGCTATAAATGTGTGCACAGACCATATCTTAATCAATGTGAAAGAAATTGCAGTACATGATTCTGTTTATAAACAAAGCAAACATACCCTATTGTATCAATAGTTTCAATGGTTCATAGGTATTGTCCTTTGTTTTGCCCCATTTCACTCCTTATGCAATTCATACAGTGATGCTAGGAAGTTTGTGAACCCTGTAGAACTTTCTCTGTTTCTGCATAAATATGACCTAAAATGTGATCGGATCTTTATGCAAGTCCTAAAACTAGATAAAGAGAACCCAATTACATAAATAACACAAAAATATTATACATGTTCATTTATTTCTGAGAAAAATAATCCAATATTGCATATGTTTGTTGGAAAATGTTCGTGAACCTTGTTTTCATTAACTGGTATGATCACCACCCCCCACCCCCCAACCTTGTACAGCAATAACTTCATCCAAATGTTCCTGGTAACTTGATCAGTCCTACACATCAGCTTTGAGGAATGTTAGGACATCCCTCCCTATAAACCTGCTTCAACTCTGGGATGTTGGTGGGCTTCCTTGCATGAACTACGTACTTCAGTTTTTTACCCAGATTTCTACAGGATTAAGGTCAGGACTTTGAGTCAGCCATTCCAAAGCACAAATTCTCTTCTTTTTAAATGATTCTGTTCTTGATGTACTCGTTTTTCAGATCATTGTCCTGTGCATTATCCAATTTCTATTCAGCTTCAGGCAACGGACTGCTACCCTGACATTCTCCTGTAAGATGTCTTGATACAATTTTGAATTCATCGTCCCCTCAACAATTGCAAACTGTCCAGGCCCTGAGGCAGCAAAGCAGCCCAAAACCATGATGTTCCTTCCACCATGCCTCACAGTTGGGTTGGGATGAGGTTTTGGTGTTGGTGTGCAATGCCCTTTTTTTCTCCAAACATAGCGATGTGTATTTCCGCCAAAAAGTCCAACTTTTGTCTCCTATGTCCACAGAACATTGTCCCAGAAGTGTTGTAGAACATCCAGGTGGTCTTTTGCAAACTTGAGACGTGCAGCAATGTTTTTCTTTGGAGAACAGTGGTTTCCTCTGTGGTGCCTTTCCACTAACACCATTCTTGTTCAGTGTTTTTCTTATAGTGGACTCAGGAAGAGATTTTTGTAAATTCTAGAGATTTCTGCAGGTCTTTTGCTGTAACCCTCAGGTTCTTTTTCACCTCTCCCAGCATTGCACACTGTGCTCTTGGTGTGATCTTGCAGGATGTCCTCTCCTAAGGAGAATAGCAACAGTACTGAGTTTCCTCCATTTGTGGACAACTGCTCTTACTGTGGACTGATGAACACTCTTTAGAAATGATTTTGTAGCCTTTTCCAGCTTGATGAATCTCTACAATTCTTCTTCTAAGGTCCTCTGAAAGTTGTCTTGATCAA
Organism: Mobula birostris; assembly: GCF_030028105.1. Lineage (NCBI taxonomy): Eukaryota > Metazoa > Chordata > Chondrichthyes > Myliobatiformes > Myliobatidae > Mobula > Mobula birostris. The sequence goes on from NC_092373.1 coordinate 159,794,722, forward strand.
GGCTTGGTGCACGTAAACAGATCTTTCTTGAGAAGAGCAAGTTCTGTCAGTAACCTGACTTTGGGTGTCTTTTTTATAGGGCAGGGCACCTCTACAATCCTCACCTCCAATCTCATCTCATTGATTGGAACACCTGACTCCAAATAGCTTTTGTAGAAGGCATTACCCCAGAAGTTCACATAATTTTTCAACAAATACATGTAATATTGGATCATTTTTCTCAATAAATAAATGAACAAGTATAATGTTTTTTGTGTTATTTATTTAATTGGGTTCTCTTTATCTAGTTTTAGAATTTACGTGAAGATCTAACCTCATTTTAGGTCATATTTATACAAAATAGAGAAAATTCTACAGGGTTCACAAACTTCCTGGCATCACTGCATCTTTGTCTTTTTAGGCAAACGTAAAACACCGAATTGGGAGTGGGAGGGGGAAATATTTCTGGGAAATAAACAGGATGTAACATGAACGCATATCATCTGAGTGAATCATGAAATGAGAGGTGATAAAAAAATTATGCAGATTTTACTTTCTCCCCCCGCATATTCTGAGAGAGACTTTATATTGCATTTCAAAATTATGGCAATAATTTATGAACTCCTTTGCAAGTTTCTACAAATCCAATTAGCCATAAGACGGAGGTCATCTGTAGCCTTCTCTCCACGCCTGATTTTACACTTACATATTTTTTAATTGGTATGTGTGACTGCATGTAAGGTTTCTAGGAATTAATACTTTGTTCAGCATATATAGGTTTAAAAAGCCACTGCATGGATAAAATAAACAATTAGCTTGACATTTTATAAAAATTCAAACCTTGAAAATTCAATTAAATATATATTTACTGAAATTAACAGGATACCTCGTTCTAGAGCATCTTGGAGTATTAACATTACACAATTTCAAATAAAACGTTACGCAAACTATACATCTTCTCTGCTTCAAAATACATGCCTGCCATAATGAAAAGCCCAAATTCTTCCAATTGGAGTTCTAAAGAGTGCAAAATTGTAAGTATCTTACCAGTTATATGTCTGCCTAAAATACGACCTGTATATGGAGAGATGAACTGGGATAAAAGCTTGTTTTAAAAAGGGAATAAAGAATAAATGAAATGTATGTTAGTGTCAGAGTATATTCACCAGATTAAAATATAAACATTCAATATGCAGTTCAAACCTAAGCTATTAAAGCACTAAAATGTCTTCATTTCTCCAATAAAAGCCCTCCTTTGTTACTACCATCAGGAAGGGAATGGGAATCTGAAGACCCGTGCTCAATAATTCAGAAGCAGCTTTTTCCTCTCTAACCACCAAGTTGATTTTACATTATTTTTGTAATTTAAAATAATTTTGTCTTTGTATTGTACTGCTGCTGCAAAACAAATATCAAATCATCCAAGTCAGTGATAATAATTCTGATGAATTAATTTCATTAAACTTCGGTTTCAAATGTACTTAGTGAAAATGACGGGATATTATTAAAGGCTAAATAGAGAAAGATTCATTTTTCAGATGACATGATTCAGATTTTGCTCTAGATTCCAGCATCTGAAGTATTTTGCATTTGGATTCACATCTGATTTGGAAATAATTTTATTTTGAACAAGGGAAAAAGTGTTCTGGCCCTCAATATCAATATTAATGAACATAGTCTCCAAAACAGAGTTGACAGTGAGAAAACCCATCTCACTGATGTTGCTTTAATTAATTACATCAATGCAACTTCTTTATCACAAGCAACAGAAGAACACTCACAATATAGCAATAGTAAAAGGAATTCCACAATCAAATCAGGCAAGTAATCTAACTATAAGTAACAACACAACTTTGGCCAAGTTAACATTTTTGGAGAATCAGTAACAGGTTTAATATCACTGTCATACGTCTTGAAATTTAACTTTGCAGCAGCACTACAATGCAATACATGATAGGAAAGGGGGAAAACTGAACTACAGTAAGTACATATTAAATAGTTAAAATTAAATTAGTGCAAAAAACAGAAATAAAAAGTAGTGAGGTAATGTTCATGGGTTCAATGTCCAATCATAAAGTGGATGGCAGAGGGGAAGAAGCTGCTCCTGAATTGTTGAGTGTGTTCAGGCTTCAGTACCTCCTTCCTAATGGTGGGGGTCCTTAGTGATGGATTGCCGCCTTTATGAGGCACTACTACCTAATTTCAAAGTTTGCCATATTACAGATCCTTATGATGATAGATACTGGAGGAAATAACATTTTGGACCAATATATCATGTGGCCAGAACTATGTATCCTGGTATTTAGCTTCACTTTCTTCTATTAGAACAATGAGCCTTCCAACTATGATCCAACATCAATCAAAATTGGCTAAATAGCTGTGTCCAATGACGCTCAAGTCAGGAAATACATAAGCAAATGCAGTTTCTTTACCTATAACATCACAAGGACACAGATGGTTTTGATTTGATAGTCCTAACTTCGAGAAGAAAATGGTGAGGCTGACTGAACTTCCGAGGTATAAATATGAGTAATTAAAATGCAAATATCAGAGGTTTAGTTTGAATTGTGCTGTAACTCCACAGGCCAAGCAACAGCAGTACCTTCCTAATTAAACATTGTCAGGAAGTTCAGGTTGCTCTCTCAAAAATTAAATGATGTATTTGAAGAGTAAACAAATTTTGCCCACATGCTCACTTAAATATGGGCAAAACTCTGGATATGAAAATGTAATTTTACACACATGGGGTAACAGTTTTTTAGAATTACTAACTGATGCTTGTTCCAATTGTTCCATTGTTCCAATTTTAATACAGGTAACCATGATTCACCCATGGATAAAGCAGCACTTCAGCAGACAATTGATATCAGATCATCTGCGCTGAAAAGCCCACAAGACCTGTGGGTAAATGTTAGTGTAGTGATGGGAGAATATGATTCCAGCATTGCTATCCACAAAACTTAGCCTCCTATTTTTATAATCTTTCTAATCAGATCATAGATCTATTTTATAATTTAGATTAAAAACCCACTACAATTTGAGAGTGAAAGACTTGAAGCCTTCAAAACAAAAAGTGGTGGGTGTGCGGAATGCACTGCCGACGAAGGTGATATAGGTGGATACAATAGGGTCTTCTTAGACTTTTAGATAGGTACATGGAGCTTAGAAAAATAGAGGGCTGTGCAGTAGGGAAATTCTAGGCAGCTTCCAGAGTAGGTTACATGGTCTGCACAGCATTGTGGGCCAAAGGGCCTGTAATGTGCTGTAGATTTTCTATATTCTATGTTTCTATGTTCTAAGATGAGATTCACAGTTTACAATATTCTTTCCTGAACAGCTATTTGCCTAAATTAGATTTTATCTGAAGACTGCATAAAGAATATTGGCTATTGCATTCATAAAATGTCACTCCACACAATTATTATTGCATTCTAGTCCAGTAAATGGTGTTGATGTACATATAATTATCATGGCAAAATTCCTGTTCTTCAATATCCTATCATATAATATAGCCTTTGAGCATATGTTACCTCCTACATTTATTGAATTTCATTATCACCCTAATCAGTAAAATGAACAAACCTGTACATTCTTGTAATCCACTGAAATGCCACATAAAATGCACTTCTTGGGAGGTTCTTTGTAAGGATTTTCTAGCTTTATTGGCTGTAAGAAAGTGGAAGGTATTTGAGTATTTGAAACATTAATAATCAAGCTGTTTCTCCACTATCACTTCAATGACTAAACAACCAAATTGTTAGTTGACTAACAATCATATTAAGATAAAAATATTCAATGAAAGTTTGCAATGTTCCTTTTATATCCTCTGCATTAGGATAATTTGCATAACATCAAAGCTCTCAACACTTCAATGGATGATAAATGTAAAGGGTAAAAACACAGAAACATTCCTTCAAGGAGTAGTCTGTAATTCAGATGACCAAAGACACACTGTAAGCAAAAGGCAGCAACGTACACCAGAGCCAAACAAACAGCAAGAACAGAGAACAATTTGTTAGCTGGTGAAGATTAGAGATCGGAATCAAGGGATGTATGAACAGGGATAAGAATTTTAAATTTCAATGTAGACGAGAAAGGTCAGGCATGACGATGAACAAGAACCAAAAGCCACAGAAATGAAAACTGTCAAAATTAAAAGTGATAAAGCCATAAAGAAAGCTTTGGCAAACTAAACTTAATGTAGAAGTGAATTTAACTGTAACAAACACAAGAGCTGATTACTATGCAAATTAATGTCAGAAGAAATATAGTATGGAAAATATATTTGGGAAAAAAATAGAGAAAACGGACAATAAGAGCATGTCACAAGAATTTCACTAAAAGCTTACAAAAGCCTACTTGAACAACAAATAAGTTTTTAGATTAAAAAGTTTTCAAAATAGAAACAATTAATAATGTTCTAAAGAGCCTTGAATCTTAATCTATGTAATACCAGTTGAGGTAAAACAAGTTTTTCAGCTGAACTACTTTTGAGCTTGAATCACATCCATCTTTCCTTATCAAACCATCAACATAACATTCCCTCATTTCCCCTTCTCTGGATTCCTGGTTCCAATTTAATGCCCTCAAGTTCCATGTTCTCATAGCTCTTTGAATAGAGCTTCCTTCTACACTTCTAATTGAATTTCTTAATGATCATATTATTTAATGTTCTCTGATTTTGTTTCCTAGACCCCTAATGAAAATTGAAGCATTTTCTGTTTCTCTTTCCATAGATGTTGCCTGACATGCAGGTCATTTCCACTATTTTCTGCTTTTATTTCAAATTTCCATCAACTGCAGGTTTATTTATTTTTAGTCCTATTTCTTACCATATCAGAAACGCTTGGAATCTGTTGAGTGGTGATTCCCCTTTGCCAGTACCCTGCAAAACAAACATTTGAATATCTAGACTGTGGTTCAGCTTTCAATTCATCTTTGAATATTGTTAAATTGTAAATAATCAATTCACAAAGGAATAGAAGTGCAATACCAGATTCCATCAGCGAAGGCACTTCTAAACTTCTGCAATTAATACTTCCGATTTGTATGAACAGAATGTAAGACAAATTTTCCACTGCATCTTGGTATGTGGTGAAAACAATCAATTGATACCAAAATGTTAGCTTAATAACAAAATCTATTTTGTAAACATTTCCAAATCTGATAAAATGTTTATGCATTAGGTCAGACTCTTGTGTAAGATAAACACATGCATTTTACTGTGTTTGCAACCATCAGTTGAGCATTACATAAATTTCTGAAGGCATCATGTCAGTTTGTATTGATACTATGGAGTGATTTTCAGTTAAAATTATCTGTGACAAATACAATTCCAAGTTACTCACCACACCACAGTCCAACCTTCAACATTACCATCAAGGTAAGAAGGCCATTCATTTGATGTAGCTCAGAGGAGCATGAAAGGCTTAAATGACAGTCATACCTAAATTTGAGTCATATCCCAAGTTACCGAAGCTGAGTTCTTTTCTCAAACCTAGCTCTCTCCAAGCTAGTGGATAAGATCAAGCCCCTCCTGTTCTACCACATCCAACAAGAGATGGTGAACAATCAACAAGGTCTGGTAGCTCCATCCTCAACAATGGCATGCCAGGGCAAGTGTAGAAGTAAAGGGTGTTGACCCAGCTGGTGGTGTAGTGGCATCAGCGCCGGACTTCGGGTCGGAAGGTCCCGAGTTCGAATCCAGCCGGCTCCCCTGCACGCTTTCCATCTGTGCTGGGTTACGAGCTGGTAATCTCTTTGGAAACTCATGCAGCAGAAGGCAATGGCAAACCATTGCTGTAACTTGCCTCTTAGAGGGAAATTGTCCGCTAACTGAAGAAACTCTCCGGATGCGACGTACCTTTCCTTTTTATGGTACATGCAATCATTTTCTGCAAGAACTGTCAGTGGATGGTCTTTCCTGAGGTCCTTACCCTCAGTGAAACTTGCCTTCAATCAACTTGATCTGCTCTACACAGTATCAAAAATACTGACAATGGGACCCAATGCCATCTCAGTTGTAGAGCTGAAAGCCTGGAATTAACAAGCTACATTTCTAAGCCACACACACAAAATGCTGGAGGAACTCAGCAGGCCAGGCAGCATCTATGCAAAAGAGTACTATCGACTTTTTGGGCCGAAACCCTCCATCAGGACTGGAGAAAAAAAGCTGGGGAGTCAGAGTTAGAAGGTGGGGTGAGAGGAGGAAGAAACAGAAGATGGTGAGTGAAACCAGGAGGTGGTGGAGGGAGGGGCGAAGAGGGTGAAGTAAAGAACAGGGGATTTGGTGGTAAAAGAGATATAGGGCTGGAGAAGGGGGATTCTGGTGGAAGACAGGTCATGGAAGAAAGAAAAGGGAAAGGAGCACCAGAGAAAGGTGATGGGCAGGTAAGGAGATAAGGTGAGTGGAATGGTGAAGGACGGTGGGGCATTACCAGAAGTTTGAGAAACCAATGTTCTTGCTATCAGGTTGGAGACTACTCAGACAGAATATAAGGTGTTGTTCCTCCAACCTGAGTGTGGCATCATCATGAGTAGAGGAGGCCATGGACTGACAAGTCAGAATGGGTATGGGAAGTGGAATTAAAATGGGTGGCTACTGGGAGATCCCACTTTTACTGGTGGACGGAGCATAGGTGTTTGGTGAAGCAGTCTCCCAATCTTTGTCAGGAAGTCACTGCTCAAGCTGAAATACAACAAGAACGGTGACTGTGTGCAGAACAGCAAATCCAAAGCTGAGAATGCAGGAAGTAATTCATCTGACTTCACAAAGCTCCACAACCATATATGCAAAAAAACTTCAAAGTTTAACGTAAATTTATTATCAAAGTACTGCACAAGTCTTAGTCTATAACCAGAGTACCTAAGACTTTTGCACATCACTATAGTAATTTTCTGTATTGCACTGCACTGCTGTCACAAAAAAAAATCAAATTTCGTGTTATATGTGGGTGATGATAAACCCGATTCTCATATGGGTCTCTACTGTGGACTGCGAGGGGAAGGGGATAGGGAGAAGGGAATCATGGTTGGGAAAAGGGGAAGAGGGAGGGGAAGGAGAGGGAAGCACCAGAGAGATGTTCTGTAATGATCAATAAACCCACTGTATGGAATCAAATGACCTTGCCTGGTGTCTCAGGGCTTGCACCCACGTCACTCCCCACCTGACACTCCTCTGCCACCTTTCCCACACTCTTCCCGTGCATTCCACCCTCGCTATTTCTCAACATCCTTTGCTCCCGCCAGATCTACAAACTCACTCTCCGCTCCATGTTGACAAATACAGTACAGAGCAAAAGTCTTCGTCTCTCTTTCTCTATAGATAGAGATGCACACTCAGTAAATCCAAGAAACATAATAGAATCGACGAAAGACCACACGCAACAGAATGGACAAACAACAAACTGAAATTACAAAATAAAATAAATATCTGTAATAAATAAGTTATAACTATCAAGAACATGAGATGAAGAAACCAGGTTGTGAGAACAGTTCCGTCATGGGGCGATTAAAGTTATTCCCACTGATTCAAGAGCCTGTTGATTGAGGGGTAATAACTGTTTCTGAACCTGGTAATATGGGTCCTGAGACTCCTGTATCTTCTTCCTAATGGTAGCAGCAAGGAAAGAGCATGCAACAGCACTCTGTGTAGATGTGCTCATGGTGGGGAGGGCTCTACCCGTGATGGACTAGGCCATATCCACTACGTTTTGTAGGATATTTCATTCAAGGGCATTGGTGTTTCCATACCAAACTGTAATGCAACTAGTCAATATACTCTCCACCATACATCTATAGAAGTTTGTCAGTTTTAAGATGTCATGCCGAATCTTCACAAACTCCCAAAGTAGAGGCACTGCCATGCTTTCTTCATAATTGCACTTACATGCTCAGAGAGATCCTCTGAAATGATTAACACCGAGGAATTTAAAGTTACTGACCCTCAGCTCCTCTGATCCTATCTCTTTTATTATTAATTTTTTATTGCAACACCAAATTACATTCAATACAACCAGTTGCCAATTACATTTTGACTGTTTAACCCAGCCACCCCCCCAACCTTCATCACCATCCCCCCTCCACCCCTCTCCCCTCCGCCAACCAACTGAATAGTAGTACATACACAGACAAAGCATTCCTATTTTAACAAAAGATCTTTTAAGTTAGGTATCAAATTTGACCACATTAAGATTGTATTTGGTTGTGCATCTGAGTATTTGAAATATCATGGGGTGGTTTCCAACGCTGAACTACAATCTTCACCTTCTTAGCTGCAGTCAGGCCTGCCAGCCAGACTTTGCGCATTTTTTCCATAAGGGAAAGGTGGGAGTCATCATTTAGAAGATGTACAGTGGGGTCCATTGGTAATTGTACCCCTGTTGGTTCTGTAAGAGTACTGATAACCTTCCCCCACAAACCAAAAACCCCTGGACGTTCCCATACAAGTATAAAAGAGCCAATGGTTCCGTGGGAGCAATATGGGTCAGGAACCAGTCCCATTTGGTGTCTAATTCTCAGTGTTAAATATGCTCTATGACAAAATTTCAAGTGTATATACCGATGATTTGGGTTTTTCGAAGCACCAGCAGCATTATCTCAAATCGCATCCCAGTCTATGTCTTGTCCCAATTCAGATATGTCCCTATCCCAGGTTTTCATTCCCAATGTGGGCATATATTTCTGGGAGTTTAATTTATCATAGGTATGACACTATCTGTCCTGGAGCACTCTGTATCCAATTTAAAATGGGATGGTCCTTTAAATCTGACCCCCAGGGAACGCCATAGGCTTTACAAGCTGATCTTACTCGAAAGTAGAAGAGAGTGATTATCAATATTATATCAAGATACCAATTCTTGAAAGCTAAGGATAGTACTTGCCCCATTAATACCTTGAAGAGTAGTAATACCTTTATCCTCCCAAGTTCTCTGATGAGTACTGGCTCATGGAACCCTGCTTTCCTCAAGTCAATAATCATCTCCTTGGTCTTGCTGACAGTGAATGAGAGATTGTTGATCTGGCACCACTCAACCAGATTTTCAATCTCCCTCCTATATGTTGATTCATCACCACCTTTGATTTGGCCAATGACAGTGATGGCATCAGAGCTGTGTTTAGCCTTACAATCATAAGCATATAGCAAGTAAAGGCAGATTATCACATTCTTCTCAGGTACCAGTACAATTAAAGCTTGCTTCAAGCAAGTGGGTACTTCAGACTGCCAAAGCGAGAGGTTAAAGATATCGGTGAACACTCCAGCCAGTTGATCATCACAGGTCTGTAGTAATTGGCCAGGTACCCCACTGGGCTGGATACTTTCTGTGGGTTCACCCTCCTGAAGGATGCTCTCACTTCAGCATCAGACAGAAATCAGGGGCTGTGGGAATTTGTGAAGGTTCCTCCATGTTTTGATAGTCAAAGCAGACAGAGAAGGCATTGAGCTCATTCTGGGAGTAAAGTCTTGTTGTTATCTATGTAGTATTCAAGCACTGCCACAGCTGTCAAGCATCCTTCACTGGCTCAAGTTTGGTCTGGAATTGCCACTTCGTTTGTGGGATGGTTTCCAGAAATTGTACCTGGACCTCTTGTATCCTACTTGGTCACACAAGATCTGTCACTGACCCGGCCCTCAGCAGATTGCAGATTTCATGGTTCATCCAGTGCTTACGGTTGGAGAAGACTGATTTTGTGGGGACACCCTCATCTACGATTGTTTTATCAAGCCTGTGACAACCATGGTTTTTTGATTCAGATACTGCTGTAACTTGCCTCGTACGTGGTTCCCCACTACGTCAGAGAGGCGTGGAGGGAAATCGTCCACTAACCAGGGAAATTCCAGATGCGACGTACCTTTCCTTTTTCCCTCTGATAAATCCTTGAACATTTCCCAGTCCACTGACTGGAAGTAATCCCATAGCCACTCCTCTGCCTCTTTGTTGTTCTCATCTCTGGAGCTTTGCTCTTTAGCCTCTGCCTGTGGACAGCCAAGTGATCAGATTTCCCAAAATGCATTCTAGGCATGGAACAGTTGGCATTCCTTACCATAGTATAGCAGTGGTCTGGTGCGTTCTTGCCTTTAGTTTTTCAATCTTGTTCTCCAGCAGCTGCACATTTGCAAGCAAGATGATGGGCTTCATTCCTCTGCGTTTCAGCCTGGCTTGGAGCCTTCCCCTCCTCCCATTCTTTTGGCCATAGTCCTTGGTCTGCTTATAGGCGCTGTACCTGCGTGACTGGGAGTTAAGTCCAACGAATCCTTCAGAAGATCGTGAAATCACTAATTCATTAAGCTGGTTCAAAGCTATGTTGCTTAATGGGAAACTACAGACTGCAGATTGCAGTGAGAGTAATTAAAGAGAGGTATATTTAGAAATTTTGTAACTAGCCCACAACTTGTCTCTTTTAAATGAAAACAGTAAAGACCGTTGTTTTAAGGTCTAACACAAAAGAATCTGTACACCAAATTAGCTTAAGTAAGCCTGCCTGATTAGCAAAATCCACTTCTGGTACAATAGGGTCACATTGTATAACGTGACAAAATGCATTAAGGCTTCATTCATGAAAGCTTCTTTGACACCTCGTAACCACCATCCAGCAGCTACAAACTCTGTCATCCAGAGCATTGGTTCAACTTCTAATGCCTTTCCATGTCACAACATCATTCTTACTTAGAAATCAAAGTTACTTCATTGTTGCCTGTAAAAAGTGAAATTGCTTAAGGAACGGAAATGTAAGAACATGAGAAAGGCAAGATTTATGCCTGTCTATCAGAACCTAATCTAGGACAGCAAGCAGATATTAAATGCAGGTTTAAACAGCGACAGCCGATTGCGAATTGCGACTTCCAACTCATAAGATGCCACAGAAAATATTGCATTTATCTTCTTTTATCAATTAAGCTTGCGTCTTCTAGTCAAAGACATAGTGCCAGCCAATACAAATACTTGTCCTATGATTTTGTGTTCCAGTATAACACCTATCATTAATTTTCCTACTCCAACAAGAATAATCGCATTTGAAATCCCTCGACCTTATTACCAACCCCACGAAATCGCCTCAGCACCTTCTCCATAGTTCAGACCTCCTAAAATCTACGAAAGGACCAGGCCGGGGGTTACAAATTCGCTTTTTCATAGAGATTCAGGAACCACAGCTATTTTGTTTCAGTCCTATAAACCATGAGGTGCCTCATCATCCTTTGCAAAACCTTCCAAGAAACTTCTCTCCTCCCAGCTTCATTACCTGGACGCCATGTCCTCACTACCCGTAACATCCCACCAGCCGAAGTTGCCAGCGACCCAGAAACCAGGACTACGCATGCGCGATTTCCCAGCCCTCTCCCGCACACTCATGGGCAGACCTGCAGTTCGCGCACGCGCAGATTGCACCACAAACGCGCGACGCTCTACGAAATTGGCGGTTTTTCTGTTTGCCAGTCAGGGGCGCTCGAGTCCGGAAATGACGCCGAGATACGGGTCCGTGCAGCTGCGCAGTACGCGCTTAGTGGGAGCTGGATGGCAAAGGGAGTCCTGTCTCAGTTCGTGTCCGTTTAAGTTACCGCTGTAGGGACGTTAAGAGAGAGGTTGAGATTCCTTCAGTGTGAATATGGCTTTGCATGTTCACGTGTATGGGAAAATTAAAGGTGTGAATGTAATATGTTAGTGGCACACTGCCAATGTGGGTGTGAACTTTAGGGTCTGTGGAAGTTTGGGGTTGTTATTGTAAGTATGGGAGTGGGTGAATTTTGGGGTATTAGTGGGATGAACTTTAAGCTGCCAGTCAGTTACTTTCATATTGTGGGAAAGTGTTGAAAGAGTAATCGCTGATCAGATTCTTGTATTAAAAGAGTGACTTCACTTTCAAAAGTCTCTTGTTCTAAAATTATTTTCTGATAAGGACTTGAAAGGTGATACCTAAACACAAGGACTTTTTAAGACCATCTAATTATAATACTTTTAATGCCTGTGATCATCAGGAGGATTTTTGAGCTATGATTTCTTTTATGATATGAACACTTGTAGATTTTTTAAGGCTCAAAAATATTTGGGGATGTAATTGTAATTTTTAATAGCTGAGTACATTTTCAGCATTGGGTTTTCTGGGGTGATGCTGCAGAATGAAGTGGACTTTATGTCCCTTGGCATACAAAGGAACAAGACAGAGCTGCTGTGACTTTATGTATGCCTTAAAATGGATTTGGACCAGGCTGATGAGAATGTAGATGATAATCAATGGGTTTGCATGCGAAAGAGAGTTAGGGAAATTAAGGAGACCCTGCCACCTAGTAAGAAAACAAGCAATAACAACATCAGTGTTTCTGAAATGACTCAGAAGCAAAAGGAGGACATGCAGTCTGAAGCATCAGTAATCCAGGACCATATGGACCAGGTAACACAGCAAACTTCAGAGATTTGCCTGATGTAGATAAGAAATTTGGATTTTATGTGTCAAAAGGGCGATATAGAACAAATACAGAAGAAAAGATTGAGATTATAGAAATAACTAACAGAATGTTAAATATAAGGACACAGTAGGACAGCAAAGTATATTTGACTACAAAATGGGACAGCTTCACTGTTTCCGTGCTTCAGGTTTGATCCTAATCACTAATGGAATTTGCATGTTTTCACTGTTCCGTTTCCTTCCACATCCCAAAGATGAGCTGACTGTTTGCCATATCTTATGATTGGTAAATTACTCCTATTGTCAGTGAATTGGGAGACTTGAAGGGATTTTGAAAGAGAACAGTGAGTGGAACTGATGGAAAAGCTCTGGATTTCTGATTTTAAAATTTCGCATTCTAATGTTCAAGTTATAAACAGTACCGCCTTGACACTATCATAATAGAAACATAGAAAATAGGTGCAGGAGTAGGCCATTCGGCCCTTCGAGCCTGCACTGCCATTTATTATGATCATGGCTGATCATCCAACTCAGAACACCGCCCCAGCCTTCCCTCCATACCCCCTGACCCCCGTAGCCACAAGGGCCATATCTAACTCCCTCTTAAATATAGCCAATGAACTGGCCTCAACTGTTTCCTGTGGCAGAGAATTCCACAGCTTCACCACTCTCTGTGTGAAGAAGTTTTTCCTAATCTCGGTCCTAAAAGGCTTCCCCTCTATCCTCAAACTGTGACCCCTCGTTCTGGACTTCCCCAACATCGGGAACAATCTTCCTGCATCTAGCCTGTCCAATCCCTTTAGGATCTTATACGTTTCAATCAGATCCCCCCTCAATCTTCTAAATTCAGACGAGTACAAGCCCAGTTCATCCAGTCTTTCTTCATATGAAAGTCCTGCCATCCCAGGAATCAATCTGGTGAACCTTCTCTGTACTCCCTCTATGGCAAGGATGTCTTTCCTCAGATTAGGGGACCAAAACTGCACACAATACTCCAGGTGTGGTCTCACCAAGGCCTTGTACAACTGCAGTAGTACCTCCCTGCTCCTGTACTCAAATCCTCTTGCTATAAATGCCAACATACCATTCGCCTTTTTCACCGCCTGCTGTACCTGCATGCCCACTTTCAATGACTGGTGTATAATGACCACTCCCCTTTTCCTAATCGGCCACCATTCCGATAATAATCTGTTTTCCTATTTTTGCCACCAAAGTGGATAACTTCACATTTATCCACATTAAATTGCATCTGCCATGAATTTGCCCACTCACCCAACCTATCCAAGTCACCCTGCATCCTCTTAGCATCCTCCTCACAGCTAACACTGCCACCCAGCTTCGTGTCATCCGCAAACTTGGAGATGCTCCATTTAATTCCCTCATCCAAGTCATTAATATATAATGTAGAGCTTCCATGAGTTAATGGGTCATACTTGTATTTTAAGTTGTATAGAAATGTAGGGTATGACAAACAGCCAAGGTCTGAATAACAAAATCCAACAATGCACATAGTGATACTTGATCTAATTGTCTTAAACTATGTACAAAAATGCAGATATAACTCTTGATGTAATTTACAGAGAAATTAGGGATCCACATTTATGGGTATATTGAATCACTCTACTGAATCTACTTCATTGCTCCAAACACATACAAGTCACAATCAGGTTAAACATCACCAGCATATGTCGTGACATTTGTGAACTTTACAGCAGCAGTACAATGAATTACATGATAAATATAGAGAAGAAAAACTGAGTTACTGTAAGCATATACTTACAATAAATATTTAAATGGGTAAGTGAAAAAAATTAAGATTATATTACAAGGGTTGTATGTGTTGAGAATAGTTTCTACCTTGTATTGCTGTAAAGATGGACCCTTAATTCTATAAAGAGCTAATGTGCCCATCTTTTAAAGAGAACCAGTAAGAGCCAACCAACTTATCAGAGAACACTCCCACCATGCCCTCCATGTCTACTAGTATTCTAGGACGTGTTGTTATATCCATCAACACAATGTTTAGCATAACTTACCTGTATAATATCTCACCGCTGTTCTCATAATGCTTTTAGAGAATAAACTACTAATTCTTAAACCAAGTTACAGCTGTTTTTTTTAAATTATAGTTAAACTTCATTGTGGGTAAGAGTAGAATTCTGACATTACAAAATTGCGTAAAATGAGTAATAGTAAATTGGTTAATAGTGAATTTTAATTACATAGTGTAAAATTAATGAGGTTGAGTCAAAAGTATCTTTGTTTAGGCAAGGTGAAGCATGGTTAGAAGGCTGTCATTGAATCAGGGTACACAATATAATCAGCTCAGATTTTAAAGTCTCACATTGTCACATGTATAAGGAGTACAGCCTCTACGGTTTCATAATGCAGAGATTACAGCACCTGGTTAGGGGATAGTGAGAAATTGCATAACAGATTTTCACACATTTCAAAATGAGAATATTAATTTAAAATGGAAAAACTATGGTGGAGGGATCAAACAGGCAATATATGAAGGAATTTCCCTTTGTTCCTGAAGTTCATGTGTTACTGTTTGTATCAATTGACCTTTATACACTGTTGCTATTTCCATTGACTAATTGTAACCAAAAGTATTGCTCTTCATTTATAATGAAGCTGTGAAACTGACAGTAAAACACGCTAAAAATATAATACTTTGTACCATGGAGTGTAAATTTTTAACTTGAGTACTGACCCATATTTATAATTTGAAAACTGAAAAGTAATATGCAGATTCCTTGGGTAATTAAAAATTATGTTTCTAAGTACGTACTGCCTGTTACGCCGCAGGCAGCATCTGTTTTTAAGTAACATTTTTATCCCATCTTTAATCTTGTGTATATGTTTAAATGTTTATTCTGTAATGCTAAATATAGTATTTTAAAATGTTAGTTGACATTCATTTCGTTTGTTTGTTGTATAACTCTTCATGGTGTTCACAGCTTAGCTTCCTTGACAGACATCGCAAGAGTTCTTTTAGGGCTTTTTTTCTGGGGAGCGGGTGTTGGTGAAGGGAGTGGAGGAGAGGCAGCAGTAGAGATCAACGAAGACAAAATCCTCAGTTTAGATTGCTAAATTTTGAGATCATTTATGAGTATTGTCACTTTGTCATTGACCACAAAATTCAGGCCATAGTATCCAATGCAAGAACAGGACAATGTGAGCAGTCTATGACTGCATAGTCCTATTTGCATTCATTGGTTACTACAGTTTTAATGTTTTATCAATCATAAAAATACGAATACTGAACAGAAAATATGTTTCTCCTCCTTTATATTTATAAATGGTACAATTACCTATACAGTATAACATAACCTAGGTTTTAGATTGTCAACACCAACATCTACTTAGTGCTTGTATTGCTGATATATTACTTGATCTGCTTGTGTGTACTGTTTTAATTAAGAAATTGTGTTATTTCAGATTAACTCCGACAGTCAAGAGGACCTCTTTGGAGACTATGATGGTTTTGGAGATGACAGCTGGTTACAGGCACAGTTTGAAGGTTCAGAAAGAAAACATTTTGTTTGTACTTCAAGTCCGAATAATGAAGGGGAAAATACTCTGGGTCATCTAACATTTCAGAATTCTGGCACGCTTAATTTACAAAATGATGAGAAAATTCACAAACTTTCAGAAGATGTTGAATCAATTAAAGATTCCTGTAGGAGCAGAAGTACTGTTAGAACTGAACAGTCTTGTTCTAAAACTTTGTCTGTGTTGCATGCTGGAAATATAGATGAACTGGATGAATTACCAAGCTCACAGCTTGCACTAATGGAGGAATTTGACTCTCCACTGGTAAAACATGAAAGCAAAACAGTAGAGCCAAAAGCCAACCTGCCATTGAACTGCATTGTGGAGGGCCATTCTAGCAATCCTTTATTCTTGAATAAAGGAATAGAAAATCATAATGCGCAAAACCAATGGAGGACACCAAATTCTGGAACACATAAGCAGCTAAGCCTCAAAGATCGGATGAAAAATGTAATGGCTGAAAATGCTAAGTCGCCAACACCACAGTTATCAAGAAGTAAACAGTTGAAGGAGATTATCCTATCTGAACAAATAGATGTTGCAATGAAAACTATTGAAGCTACTACAGATATTGATATGGGCCCTTTTTATGGACTTCCAAGCAAAGTTAAGGATTTGATGTTCCAATTCAAAGGCATCAAAGAGCTTTACGGTAAAAGAAAGGAAAAAATTTTAAATATTATATAATGATAAAAGGAGTGATTTTTTTGCACCTTATGATCTAGAACTCATTCTAGTAAATAGTAACAAGTTAGAATGCAAAGTGTATAGGCAAACTGGTCAGATTGGCAAAATAACCTGCTAACAAGGTTCAGTGATACTATGTTGCAGTTGGAGAGGGGTTAAAGTTGTACTCTATATGTTGCATGTCATTGAAGTGCGAAGGCCTCTCTCAGTAAATAGCAGGACCCTGGGAAGTGTTCTAGAACAGTGGGACCTGGAGTACAAGTACATGGTTCCCTGGAGGTGACATCACAAGTGGACGGGGTGGTGAAGAAAGGTTTTGGCATAATGACCTTCATGAGTCAAGACATTAAGTATGGAAGTTGGGATGTTATGTTGCCGGTGAGACCACATTTGGAATATTATGCTCAGATTTGGTTACTGTGCTATAGGAAAGATGTCATAAAGCTGGAAAGAGTGCAGGGGAGGTTTGAGGATGCTGCCAGGACTTGAGGGAATGATTTGTGGAAAAGGATTGGGGCTTTTTTAATTGGAGAATGAGGGGTAAACTTAGAGGTCTAGAAGATCATGAGAGTCACAGATGGGGTGAATGCACATGGTCTTTTTCCCCTGGACTGGGGAATCGAGACAAAAGGGCATAGGGCAGCTTTTTCTCCAGAGTGTTCATTATGTAGAATGAGCTGCCAAAAGTTGTGGTTGAAGCAGGTACGTCACCAACATTTAAAAAGTACTTGAGCAAGTGTATGCAAAGGAAACTTTCAGAGGATGTGGGTCAAATGCAGGCAGGTAAGACTAGCTTAGATGGAAATCTCAGTCAGTGTGGACCAATTGGCTGAAGGGACCTTTTTTGTGATATGCCTCTATGGCTTGGACATATGCTTTATCACAATAGATGGGAATACTTTGTCAACTTTGTCTGGCTTGGATATAGCCTCTAATGAATTAATTTCCAAAATTGTTGATTAGGAAATTTGTTAATCGGGTAATGCAATAGCCATACTTTACCAGTAAATAATGTCAACTCAACGTTACTCACTCAGTAATCATTTCCTACTGCTGATTTTATTTTCATATACTTGTGGCATTTACAAATGAGATAAGGACTAGGATAATATATTAATGCAGCATTTTATATTAATGACAGTAATTTTTGGTAATTCCTGACCTTTCTTCCTTAATATCTTGTTTTTATTAATACACTATCAGAATATTCTGGAAAATTTTATTTCATTTGCCAATTTTGTGAATGATTTTATTATTACACTTTTTCATAGAATTCAACGTTTTTTGCAAAATGACATATAGCTAAATGAGTACAAATTATACTTAATATCGACTTTGTTTTAACATTGTTTATAATAAAAAGCTGTTTTTATTGTTAAACTTCACAGAGTGGCAACATGCTTGCCTGACATTAAAATCTGTGCAAGAAAGAAAAAATCTTATTTATTCTCTGCCAACGAGTGGTGGGAAGACATTGGTTGCTGAAATTTTGATCATGCAGGAGCTACTGTGCAGGAAAAGAGATGCACTGTTTATTTTGCCATATGTGGCTATTGTCCAGGAGAAGGTGAGGAAAGTTGTTCAGTAACTAACAATTCTATATTTAAAACTGGAATTAGAATAAAGGTGAGGAATATTAGGAATTATGTTCAGTTTATGGCAGTTGTATAACACACCATAATGTTGTCAATTGTGCTGCATATTCTGAATTTTTTTAACTTCATAAAGATGTAGTCTATTGCATTTATGTCAGTGGGTCTTAAAGGCCCAGTGGTTCTTACCAAAGTGCATTCCACTTTTCAAATTATTGAAGAAATCTACTTTGATTTTAAAATAGTAAAGATCGTTATTGTAGTTGTAGGTCAATAAATTCATGTTTTACATATTGCATAATTATAAATAATATATTGTGTGACCAAACATTGGTACTAGAATCTGATACGTTGCTAATAAACACAGTTTGAACCCACTGACCTGAATAATGATGTTGGTCATTTGTTCCATTATATAGAGTTGATGTCAGGGAGAATGGAAGTTAAACATTTCAGATAAATCAGGATTTTCTCCACTGAATTGCTGTGATCGTGCATGTCTTCATTTTGTCACAGCCAGAAGTTGATTTTTGATCATGGAAGTTGTGTAAATAATGCCAAAAATTGCTTATTAATGTAATGTACACCAGAGTTAGTTATATTGTGAACTGTAACCTAACCCTGTTGCAGATAATATTATAGTTGATATACAAAAAAAGGTTTATACCAAAACTCCTTTTCACAGGTATTTACTTGATTGTTAGAATACTAAGTTGGAGAACAGTGAATAAAGCATGTTCTTTGTGATGGTACACCTGTCAATAAACTTCTGTTCGAATGAAAAGCTTAATCTTAAATCAAATGAAACTCAGATGCTGAGTTCGTCCAAACATTATAGACCATGTCTGGGAGTTTGTTTAGAGACTAATAACACTGGACAACAAAGATTTTGCTTCCTGAACACCTTTAGGTGTATCTTATGAATTTTGGTCTACTGATCATGAAAATTACCATGAAATTTCCCTACCACGCACCATTTTTTAATAAACTTACGTTTATTATTTCAATTCATAATTCAAGTCAATTAAAATTTTGCCTACAATGTAAGCTGGAAAGTTTCCTATCTGGTACAGGCATGCTTGGGCATGCTTAGGCGGCGCAGCTGCTGCATGGCAGGACAGGTTTTAGTAATAATTATTGGGTTCAGGACTGTAAGGATGGAATTTGCTAACACCAGGCACAAAGAGTTCTATGAAGGATTTTGATATTTGAGACAGATGCTTCCCAGAATAACTGATGCCAAGATTAAGGAAAGCATTTTTGTTGGTCCACAAATCAGGAACAGGTCATCAATAACAGGGAATTTGAAGAATTTCTAGTGGGACCAGAGAAAATCACATGGAAGGCATTCAAGGAAGTTGTTGAAATTTTTCTCGGCATCTACAGAACACTAAACTACATGCAGCTGGTTGAAAGCATGCTTCAAGCATATAAAACCATGAAATGCAACGTGTCACTAAAGATTCATTTTCTGCATTCCCATTTAGACATCTTCCCTGCAAATCTTAGTGCTGTTAGTGACGAGCATGGTGAAAGGTTTCCTATGTGATACAAGTAGTCTGAAGTTATATTTGTGTTCATCTTCAAGTAGTCTGTCATAAACAAAAAAATATTCTGAGAAAGCAACACTTTTGAAAAAATTTGTTGTCCAGTGTAACCTTAGACCTGTACGTAGTCCATTGAATTCATGTAACCAGGGTCAAAGGGAATTTGAGAAAGGAATTCTGTTGTTTTAATAACCTGATGAATTAAAAGCAACAATGTTCACTTCCTTTAGGTGCGAGATCTTTCAGCTTTCGGAATAGAATGTAATTTCTTAGTGGAAGAGTATGCTGGAACTAAAGGCAGGTTCCCACCAATCAAGCGAAGAAAGAAGAATTCTCTGTATATTGCAACCATTGAGAAAGCCCACAGTTTAGTTAATTCCCTAATAGAAACAGAAAGGATTAATGCTTTGGGTCTTCTTGTGGTTGATGAGGTAAGTTTGCTGATTGATTGTTGTCACATTGATCACTGATTTATCTTAAAGAATCCAAAAATAAAACAAAATGGTGGTGTAGTGGTGCAGCATCATAGGATGGACTAATGTAGATTCAATTCTCCACACCTAACTCGGTTTCAACTACACTTTATACAAAAGCAGCAGGGCAACTTTTTTTCAGAGGGAAACAGTACAAATAGAAGTCTCAGTTCTAGTCACCTGTTTTAGAGTTCCTATAAGCAGGCTTCTTACTACTTGAATGAAGAATTCTGCTAAAACGTCTCATCCTTACATGGGGAAGTAGGTTGTTAACGATGTGTTACTTGACCAATGATCATTAGGGCAAGCACATATAATTTTAAAATTTGCATTAGCTTGTACTTTCCAGTGAAAATTTAGTTTGTTCTTCACTCGTATGGAGTCACGTTAACTACAATTCAATCTCCCTTTTAACCTTTTATTTGTGGTCACAAAAAAGCAGAAGCTGCCTGTTGAGATCCAACTTGTGTAATAGTGTGGTCAGTCACAAGATTAATACTGCTGCGAATATATGGTTTTAATGCATTTATACAGGGCCCTGGTGAGATGACACCAGAAATATTATGTTTATGGATTTACCCTTCCAGCCTAAGGAGTGATCTGCTTGCAGTTGTGAAGTGCAGTCAGATTGATTGTTGGCATAGCTGGTCTGTTCTATGAGAATAGATTAAGTTGTTTGGGGTTATACTCTTGATTTTAGAAGAATGAAAGATGAAATATAGAATATTCTTGCAGGTCCTGATAAGGTAAATATAGAGATAATGTTTCTCCTGGATCAAGGTGTATAAGAACCAAGAGTAAGAGTGTCATAACAACAGCTCCGGATTATGATGTGAGGAAATTTCTTTACCCAGATCTAATGTATCTTTGAAATTCACTGCACAAGAGGGCAATGGACCCTCAGTCACTTCGGCAGGAGGAGAAGATGGCAGTGCGCCGCGCGTGCGCAGCTCTCCGGTAAAAATGATATCGTATCCATTAAATAGGGGCCGTGGACAATTCTGATTTGATGGAGAATGGACGTGAAAGCACAGAGGAACATCTGGAGAAATTTCTGAAACGCCTGTTCGCTGCTGTCGTTACTGTGCGGTCGTGAATCTTTCAGAGGGTAGGCCTCAAAATCCCTGGCCTTGCCTGCTTTTGGTGACCGAGAAGGAGGTCGAAACGTTTGGACAGAGATGGCGCTCAGTACTCGGTGTTGGAGAGCTGATCAGAGCTCAAAGTTTTCGGACGACTCAGAGTTGGATTGTGGTCGGCATGGCAGGGAGAGTTTTTCTTCCTTCTCCTGTCTGCGTGAGATGTGGGACATTTGAGAAACTTTGAACTTTACTGTGCTCACAGACTTCTTCAACAAGTTATGGTATTGTTACACTGTTTGTAACTATACGTTATAATTATGTTGTTTTGTCAGTTTTTTCAGTCTTGGTTTGTCCTGTATTTTGTGATATCACACCGGACGAAATAATGTATCATTTCTTAATGCATGCATTATTAAATGACAATAAAAGAGGACTACGTGTCTTCATAATCATATTAAAGACTGAATCAGTAGGATTTTGGATACCAAGAAAATTGAGAAATATGGGACTAATGCAGAAATGAGTAACTGATAAGGTGTTGGCGGGGGCGGGGGGGGGTCCATGATCTTATTGAACAGTGGAGTTGGCTCAAGCAGCAAAGTAGCTTTTCCTGCCTCTGTTTTGTCACCATTTTACTGAGTTAATTAGCACTACAGTTACACGTGTATTCTACAGGTTGTGCACTTGCTCACTCCAGGGCAAATTTCCTTCATTGCTGGGCATTACACCAGTTATATTTATTAATATAGAACTTATGATCAGTGGCAAAGCAATGCCATTGGTAGAGTGAAAGTGTCCTGTAGCTTGGAGAGAGGCCCTTGAGCTCACTGAGCCTACACTAACCATTAAACACCTATTTATACTAATCCCGTTTTTAATTCTTCCCCTCTTCTCCATCAACTTCCCCAATACAATAACTACTCTACAAACCAGCAGCAATTTTCAGTGGCTACAGCATTTCTTTGGGATGTGGAAGAAAAACAAAGAGCATCTGGGGCAAACCGACAGACTCAAAGGAAAATGTACAAATTCTGTGTTGATACTGAAAGTTGAGATTGAACCCATGTCACTGGAGTGCGTAGATCCATTGGTGGTACAGATAGTAGAGCTTCTACTTCACAGCAGTACTGATGGGTATTCTGTCCTGACCTCATCATGTGTTAGAATTTTTTATTATCCCTGTGACTGCTTGGATTTCCCCTGGGCGCTCTGGTGCATCCGAAAGGCGTGAATGGTTGGTAAATTAATTGATTATAACTTGCCTTGGTGTAAAAGTTGAGTGAGTGGGGAATTGATTGAAAGTGCATGAATGGGATCAGTGCTTGTGCCCCAGTTATTCATTATATACATAAATGATTTTGACAAAGGAGCAAATTACAAGTTTACCAATGACATAAAACTGGGTGGGATTGTGACACAAGTGCAAAGGGGCTTCAAGGTGATCTAGACATGTTGATTGAGTGGGCAGATATGTAGCAGCTATATAGCATGTTGCAAATAAATATAAAGTTTTGTATTTGCGTAGATAAAAATAAAGACAGTAAATTATTTAGCACAAGTCGGGAAATATTACTGTGCTAAGGCTGCCTTATTATCCAATACCAATCATTGATAGGAAACTTTCAGGTACAGCAAGCAGTTAATAAAGCATAGTAGCATCATTGAAAGAATTTTTAGATACAGAAAGGAGAATGTCCTAATACAATTATATAGAGCCTTGGTGAGACCATAAGTTTGGAGTATTGTCTGAAGTTTTCATCTCTTGAACTTGGGGATAAACTTGCCATTGAGGAAGTGCAGCAAATATTTACCAGATTGATGACAGAGCCATCGTGTATGGAGAAGTTAAGTCAGTAAGGCTTGCATTCATTGGAGTTTGGCAAAATAATAGGGGATCTCTTTGAAACTTATAAGATTTTGACAGAGCTAGATAAACTGGATATGGGGCAGATGCATCTCCTTGATGGAGGGTCTAGAACTACATGGCTATGATCTTAGGACTGAGATGAGAAATATGTTTACCTAGGGTGGTGAATCTGGCATTCTGTACCACAGATGACAGAAGCATACTTAAACTGACAGATAGCTGGTAAACACAAAAGATGTCAAGGAGTCTGAGGAAAGACTGGGAATATGGCATTGAAATAGAGTATCAACCATGAACATATTGAATGGAATACCAAGTTTGGAGGGCCAGATGGCTTATTCCTGCTATCACTTTTCCCTCTAATCTGTGCGGGTGTTTGGGCACACAATAACTGAAATGTTCCCTCACCCATAGCTTTGTTGACACGCAGTTGGATGTTTCCTTTAATACTAACATAATTTCAAAATTAGCTGGCCAGTGGTGTAGTGGCATTCACACCGGATTTTGATGTAGATGGTCCCAGGTTCGAATCCGGCTGACTCCTTGCACGCTTTCCATCCTTACTGGGTTGAGTGTCGAACTAGCAAGTTGGCCTCATAAAAAAGACAGTCACATGCTAAAGAAACAGTAAAGTTGCTGCCCGATGTGCCACAAGGCACAGAGAGGAACTCAACAACCAACTATTTCAAAATTATATTAGCATTATATAATTTTGAAATATTGCTAATATAATTTTGAAATCTGTTAATATAAGTGTGAAATACCTTGCAATTTATTATGTGTTAATGAATATAATCCATAAATTTTCTAACTAATAAATGTACCACAGCCTTTACTTTGAAACATTTTAGAGCCTCAACGTATTTACATTGTCAGTATTTCAAATAACAACACTGTTACAAATTGTAACAATAAACAGAATGGAAGTTGGTAGCCGGTATTGCATTGTTATAAACCAGCCCACCGAATGCCGACACGCTTTGCTGAACATCTACTCTCTGTCCACCAGAGAAAGCAGGATCTCCCAGTGGCCACACATTTTAATTCCACATCCCATTCCCATTCTGACATGTCTATCCACGGCCTCCTCTACTGTAAAGATGAAGCCACACTCAGGTTGGAGGAACAACACCTTATATTCCGTCTGGGTAGCCTCCAACCTGATGGCAGACTTCTCTAACTTCCGCTAAGGTCCCACCTCCCCCTCGTACCCCATCTGTTACTTATTTTTATGCACACATTCTTTCTCTCACTCTCCCTTTTCTCCCTCTGTCCCTCTGAATATACCTCTTGCCCATCCTCTGGGTCCCCCCCCCCCCGTCTTTCTTCCCGGACCTCCTGTCCCATGATCCTCTCGTATCCCCCTTTTGCCTATCACCTGTCCAGCTCTTGGCTCTATCCCTCCCCCTCCTGTCTTCTCCTATCATTTTGGATCTCCCCCTCCCCCTCCAACTTTCAAATCCCTTACTCACTCTTCCTTCAGTTAGTCCTGACGAAGGGTCTCGGCCTGAACCGTCGACTGCACCTCTTCCTACAGATGCTGCCTGGCCTGCTGCGTTCACCAGCAACTTTGATGTGTGTTGCTTGAATTTCCAGCATCTGCAGAATTCCTGTTGTTTGCATATAATCTAGTTATTGGTTTGAGTTGGTTAGGGTAAGATTCATGGCAATATTTTTTCTCTTGAATCCCAATTCAAAAAGTATTGTGGAAAGCTTTTTGCTTTATTTTATACTATCTAAACAGACCAGTGTTTAAAATACTCATCTGTGTATTTATTGTTCTTTCTGTTTATTAATTACCATTTAAATACTGATTTCAGTGCAAATCTGTCACACCATCTGCCAGTGGTAGTGCTTCCCAATGTTTACTGCCGAGATATACATAGGAAATGCAGATTTAAGAATTTTGATGGAAATGCTCTTCACATGGATATTCTGCAGTTGGTGGAACAGAAGTATTGAGAAACCATACCTTTAGTATACTCTACAAGCAAATAATTTTAATTACAACTGGTCCTTCCTCCCCTAATTGTTAAATCTCATAATTTCGCATTCTCCTATCAAGGTTAATCTTTAACTTTGACTAAAGTTGTCTCAACTACTAACCCTGGAAGTCATTCTACGTCATCACAATAAATGTATTGTTTCTGTGTCTTACAAGTTCTTGCGTTTAATCTTGCTAATTCCACTAATCTGCGCTCTGTTTTATTGTACTTCAATACAGTATTCAAAAGATTCTCCCTTCCTCAGTGTTCCCATTTTGTTCATAAAAATCTCAACATTAACACTTACCACTCTATTTTAGATTTATAGCCACACCTCCAATCTAACCTCTAGTAAGATTGTTTTTTTCAAGTTTATTCTTCTGTTTTGCTATTAACAGTTTGCCATACACACAAGTAAAATGGATGGTTAGGTCAATCTGTCTTATTCAGTCATGTTATTAACAGAGTTATTCTCGCAATGCTTATCCACTAGCAAGTGTGCACATTAATGGGAGAGACTAGTTCAAACAATCATCTCTACTGTTGCCCTCAATTCCCATCACTCATCAAAACTTAAACATGCAACCATTTGTCACCTTGTCTCTGTGCCCAGTCATGCATGTTGGCTATTTTTACTCCTTTCTGAAGTGCCTTGTGCAATTTTTTGGAAGTTAATAATGTAAAATAAATGCAAACTTGTTTATCATTAGATTTTTTTTTCTATTTTAATCATAGCTGCACATGCTTGGTGAAGGGAGCCGCGGAGCAGTACTGGAAATGACATTGTCTAAAATCCTCTACATGACCAGTGAGTAATATCTAGCAACATTTTGGTGTTCGGTTTTTGTTCAAATCTACCTGCACAATCCCCTCCCTCGGAACCTTTTCAATGTCAAGTTATTTGCTGAGCATAGAAGTAGATCCAGGCTATTGGCAGAAGCAGTATATACTAAGCTGTTTCTCAGTTTGGGTGAAGGATGTGGTAAGACCTTTGTGCAGATAATCTGATCAAAGTTTGTCAAAGCAACAGAATACACAGATTAGATAACAGTTTAATGTTGTGAAGGCATTGGAAAATTGAGAAACACTGTCCTGCTAATTTACAATACATCCCCAGCATTCGCTATAAAATTCCTCTGATTTGAAGCTGATAATAGTTTTTTCCTCACTTGCAGTCATACTGCTACCACCCACCACTGTTATAACTATTAGATGGGACCTTGCTTGTACTTTATTATTTGATCTGATTTGCATTTGGAAAAAATAATAGATAATTAATGCCTATGTCCAGAATTCAAAAAGAACTGATAAGCCATAAGTAGTCTGTAGTCTGGTTTCAGATGATAGAACATACTGAACGGCTAGTAAGGTACCAAGTAGTGGCTGGACTTGAGTTCTGTTGTGAATCTCTACTTACATGAAAATGACCCAATAACTTAAACTAATGATACAAACGGCAGAGGGAGTGCATCTCGTAAATTACAAGAATGAAGTAAAGAGTTTAACTACCATCTGAGGCTTAGTGAATTGGTTTATTATTTACCACATTTACTGAATGCAAAACAAAACAGTTTTGTTTTGCATTCCATGCAGATGGACCATTTCATCACAATATATTGTACTTGTACTACAAGGGAAGAGCAATAACAATGCAGAATGAAATGTTACAATTACAGAGAGAGTGTAGGCAGGCGCAAGGCCATAACAAGGTAGATTGTGAGGTCAAGAGTCCATCCTATTATACAAAAGGTCCATTCATTAGTGTTATAACAGCAGGATAAAAGCTGTTCTTGAACCTGATGGGACATGCTTTCAGGCTTTTGTATCTTCCGACTGCTGGTAGGGGGCAGATGAGAAAATCCATGGGGAGAGGGGTCAGCTGTGATTGTGTTGGCTGCGTTACTGATAGAGTCCACAGAGGGGAGATCCCTCCTGACATACATCTGCTGGATACATCTAACGTTTTAGTAAGAAATGGAAACATTTCCATGAGCCATTTTTATTATTGGTGTTTTCAGACAGATAATTATTAGTACAAAGTGCTGGTCCCAGAATGTTGGTAATTGAAGGGTTTATTTTGTAAATACTTAACTGAAATAAAACTTGCAAAAAAGCAAGCCATTTCATGAATGGTTCAAGGAATTCTAAAGAGCGTTTTTTTTTAATCTCTATTGATCTTCTGCTGTCAGAGTAGCCATCAGGGCAAATTTAAGTATATACAAATAACTATCTGACAAGAAAATCTAATTTACCAAATAAATGGCTGCATACTATTTGATATTTAACTTTTGTTTCTGTATCCAGAAACCACACAAATCATTGGAATGAGTGCAACCCTGAGCAATGTCTCTGATTTGCAGCAATTTCTGAAGGCAGAACATTATACCAGCAACTTTCGACCTGTGAGTAAGATGAAATGTAACAACAGTACATGGATGTTTTGTATTTAAATTCTTTTGATCGCTTTTTCTGTTTAATATTTGGACTTGACTTTTCAGTTTCTGACCTCAAAATAATACTTCAAAAGTTGCATGTTTGTCAGTAAATGTAACTTATAACTGAGATATTTTAAGATAACACAATACTGGATATTAGTGATACTAATTTTTTTTTAAACTTTGTAACTTGTCTTTTTGCATGCTTATTATGTAAGAAATTGTTTGGCTCTTTCATAACCTGATTTTTGATCCTGAAATGAGGCGTTAAGCAGAAATTTTTCACTCCAGTTACTAATATCCCCTTTGTGTAGAAAATGTCAAAGAAAAAATTGATATACATTCTAATACTTTCATTTAATGGCATTCTTTTGTTGTGAGTTTTTTTTTCATTTTAAACTTTAGTAAAATTACATTCTAGGTCCAGTTAAAAGAATATGTTAAAATTCGTGATAGTATTTACGAGGTGGACAGCAAATCAGAAGATGGTTTTGTATTTGCTCGACTATTGAACTACAAGGTAAAGTACAATACAAAATGATTCAGCTTTCCAAATGGCAGATATCTAAGCTAATGCCTAACTGCAATTCTAAAGTAAATTACCAGTTCATTTCAATTTAGGTACTTAGCTGTGGGAGTCTTTCTGTATAACTATAAATTTATTAAGATGTTCCAAAGTGCTTCAGGCAAAATTGATACTAAGCCACATGTGAAAAAGACTAAGGAGCTGGTGGTAGACCTGAGGAGAGCTAAGGTACTGGTGACCCCTGTTTCCATCCTGGGGGTCAGTGTGGACATGGTGGAGGATTACAAATACCTGGGGATATGAATTGGCAATAAACTGGACTGGTCAAAGAATACTGAGGCTGTCTACAAGAAGGGTCAGAGCCGTCTCTATTTCCTGAGGAGACTGAGGTCCTTTAACATCTGCCGGACGATGCTGAGGATGTTCTACAAGTCTGTGGTGGCCAGTGCTATCATGTTTGCTGTTGTGTGCTGGGGCAGCAGGCTGAGGGTGGCAGGCACCAACAGGATCAACAAACTCATCCGTAAGGCCAGTGATGTTGTGGGGATGGAACTGGATTTTCTCACGGTGGTGTCTGAAAAGAGGATGCTGTCCAAGTTGCATGCCATCTTGGTCAATGTCTCCCATCCGCTACATAATGTACCGGGTGGGCACAGGAATACATTCAGCCAGAGACTCATTCCACCGAGATGCAGCACTGAGCGTCATAGGAAATCATTCCTGCCTGTGGCCATCAAACTTTACAACTTCTCCCTTGGAGGGTCAGACATCCTGAGCCAATAGGCTGGTCCTGGACTTATTTCATAATTTACTGGCATAATTTACATATTACTATTTAACTATTTATGGTTCTATTACTATTTATTATTTATGGAGCAACTGTAACGAAAACCAATTTCCCCCGGGATTAAATTAATAAAGTATGACTATGACTATGAAAAAAATTTTAGGCTATCAACACCATCAATATTGATATTGTTATACTTGTGTGAATAGAATAAATAATCATGATGAATTAAGTATTTATCAGAATATATTATTATTGTGGGAGCAAGATATTATAATTTCTTATTTTGTTTTCCCTTATAGTATTCAAGTCAAATGGAGAAAATTGATCCAGATCATCTTATTGCACTTGTGACTGAAGTTATCCCGAAGTATTCTTGTCTTTTGTTCTGTCCAACCAAAAAGAATTGCGAAAACGTGAGCAAGATGCTCTGCAAGTATTTAAACAAGTATGCACACATTTAATGCACATTTGCGTTTTGGAATATTATTTGTTGAATTTCAAGCAATCACCTAAGTAAGTTATTAATAGAGAATAGGCTTGCAGGTGTTGAATTCTGATCACAAATCTGATTCAACCATTTAATGTTTTAATGGTTTTGCATTATTTCTCTCGAGATTCTAATCTGAATTAAGAAGGACAACACAATTCAAGGGGCGTATAGCCCAGTGAGAGTTCGGGGAGCTGGGTTATGCACAATAGGCAGCGATTTAAACAGAGAGAGGAGAAATGGGTTAAAAATTCTATATCTGAATGCACGAAGTGTCAGAAATAAGGCGGATGACTTGAAGCTCAGGTGCGAATGGGTAACTATGATGTTGTTGGGATAACAGAGACATGGCTGCAGGGGGATCAGACCTGGGAATTGAATGTACAAGGGTATATGTTCTATCGAAGGGACAGAAAGGTGGGCAGAAGGGGTGGGGTGGCCCTGTTGGTGAGGAATGAGATTCAGTCCCTTGCAAGGGGGGACATAGAATCAGGAGAAGTAGAATCAGTGTGGATAGAACTGAGGAACAGTAAGGGCAAAAAGACCCCAATAGGTGTTATCTACAGGCCCCCAAACAGTAGCATGGATATTGGGTGCAAGTTGAATAGGGAGTTAACAATGGCATGTGGCAAGGGAAATGTTGCAGTAGTTATGGCGGATTTCAACATGCAGGTGAACTGGGAAAATCAGGTTGGTACTGGACCCCAGGATAGGGAGTTTGTAGAGTGCCTACGGGATGCATTTTTGGAGCAGCTTGTACGAGAGCCGACCAGGGATAAGGCTATTCTGGATTTAGTGTTGTGCAATGAACAGGATTTGATAAGTGATCTTGAAGTAAAGGAGCCATTAGGAGGTAGTGACCATAATATGATAAGTTTTTATCTGCAAGTTGAGAGGGATAAGGGCAGATCAGAAGTGTCAATATTGCAGTTGAACAAAGGAGACTATGGAGCCATGAGGGAGGAGCTGGCCAAAGTTGACTGGTCGGGATATCCTAGCAGAAAAGACAGTGGAATAGCAATGGCAGGTATCCTTGGGAATAATGCACAAGGTGCAAAATCAGTTCATCCCCCGGAGAAGGAAGGATTCAAAGGGGGGAAAGTGGCCACAGTGGTTGACAAAGGAAGTCAGAGATAGCATAGCATTAAAAAAGAAGTATAACAGAGCTAAAGTGAGTGGGAAGACGGATGATTGGGAAATTTTTAAGGAGCAACAGAACTTAACTAAAAAGGCAATACGGGGAGAAAAAATGAGGTATGAAGGCAAGCTAGCTAGAAATATAGAGGATAGCAAAAGTTTTTTTAGGTATGTGAAGAGAAGGAAGATAGTTAAGAACAATGTTGGGCTCTTGAAGAATGAATTGGGAGAAATTGTTATGGGAAACAGAGAAATGGCAGACGAATTTAATAAGTACTTTGGATCTGTCTTCACTAGGGAAGACACAAGCAATCTCCCAGATGTATGGATGGGCCAAAGACATAGGGTAACAGAGGAACTGAAACAGATTGACATTAGGAAGGAAACGGTGATGAGTAGACTGATGGGACTGAAGGCTAACAAATCCCCAGGTCCAGATGGTCTGCATCCTAGGGTACTAAAGGAGGTGGCTCTGGAAATTGCGGATGCATTGGTGATCATTTTCCAATGTTCCTTAGATTCAGGATCAGTTCCTGAGGATTGGCGAATGGCTAATGTTATCCCACTTTTTAAGAAAGGAGGGAGGGAGAAAACAGAGAACTATCGCCCTGTTAGCCTAACATCAGTAGTGGGGAAGATGCTAGAGTCCATTATTAAAGATGAAATAGCAGCATATCTTGATAGCAGTGATAGGATTGGGCTGAGCCAGCATGGATTTACCAAGGGCAAGTCATGCTTGACTAATCTATTGGAGTTTTTCGAGGATGTAACCAGGAAGATAGACGCAGGAGATCCAGTGGATGTGGTGTACCTTGACTTTCAGAAGGCATTTGATAAGGTACCACATAGGAGATTGGTGGGTAAAATCAGAGCTCATGGCATTGGGGGGAGGATATTGATATGGATAGAAAACTGGTTGGCAGATAGAAAGCAAAGGGTAGCAGTGAAGGGGTGTTTCTTGGAATGGCAGGTGGTGACTAGTGGGGTGCCACAGGGGTCGGTATTGGGACCACAGCTGTTTACGATTTACGTCAGTGATTTAGAGGAAAGCATTGTGAATAACATCAGCAAGTTTGCTGATGATACTAAGCTGGATGGCAGTGTGACATGTGATGAGGATGTTAGGAGAATTCAAGGTGACTTGGATAAGCTGGGTGAGTGGGCAGAAACTTCGCAGATGGCGTTTAATGTGAATAAGTGTGAGGTTATTCACTTTGGGAGCAAGAACAGGAAGGCAGATTATTATCTGAACGGTGTGGAGTTAGGTAAGCGAGAAATACAAAGAGATCTAGGAGTACTTGTTCATCAGTCTCTGAAGGTGAATGAGCAAGTGCATCAGGCAGTGAAGAAGGCTAATGGAATGTTGGCCTTTATTACAAAGGGAATTGAGTACAAGAGCAAGGAAATCCTTTTGCATTTGTACAGGGCCCTGGTGAGACCACACCTGGAGTATTGTGTGCAGTTTTGGTCTCCAGGGTTAAGGAAGGACATCCTGGCAGTGGAGGAGGTGCAGCGCAGGTTCACTGGGTTAATTCCTGGGATGTCCGGACTGTCTTACGCAGAGAGGTTAGAGAGACTGGGCTTGTACACGCTGGAATTAAGGAGATTGAGGGGGGATCTGTTTGAGACATATAAGATTATTAAGGGATTGGACAAGATAGAGGCAGGAAATATGTTCCAGTTGCTGGGAGAGTCCAGTACCAGAGGGCATGGTTTAAGAATAAGGGGTAGGTCATTTAGGACAGAGTTGAGGAGGAACTTCTTCTCCCAGAGAGTTATGGAGGTGTGGAATGCACTGCCTCAGAAGGCAGTGGAGGCCAATTCTCTGGATGCTTTCAAGAAGGAGCATAGGTATCTTATGGATAGGGGAATCAAAGGTTATGGAGACAAGGCAGGAACCGGGTATTGATAGTAGATGATCAGCCATGATCTCAGAATGGCGGTGCAGGCTCGAAGGGCCGAATGGTCTACTTCTGCACCTATTGTCTATTGAAGGAAATCATCTTACATCAGCTGTGGTGTAAAAGTTTTTTGATTTAATACCTTGCCTGAAAATAATTATGCAATTGCTAACCCAATTTAAGAATGTAAATATTAGCCATTATCCTCACTAATGACTAAAAGCAAAAGGTAATGGATCAATCATCATTGCAATAGAGAGTTGTTATGGTGACCTGTACGTCTTTCCACTGAGCTTTAACTGATCTTAGATTGAGTAAAACAATAAAAGGATAGAGGTGAAGGGATATTGGTAAAGTGTGAGTAGATATAAATAGAACTGCATTCACATGATAAGGTAAACACAGGGGAACTCCAAAAAATTTGTGTCCATGTTGTATATCGTACATTTAAAATAGAAATTTTATATCGAATCAAAAACATTGAACACTATATTTATGTTCTTAATTTTCTCTCAAGTTTATATGGTTGTTTTGTTAATCCTCTCAGTTTTGTTTCTTTTTCCCCAGGTCATTGCTTTCAGTCAAGAAGAAAGAGAAGTGTGCTCTGATTGAGGAGTTGAAAAACATAGGAAATGGTGTGATATGCCCAGTTTTACGTGGAACTGTGCCATATGGATTAGCATACCATCATAGTGGGCTGACAAATGATGAAAGAAAAGTTTTAGAGCAGGCCTACTCTGCAGGAATACTCTGCTTGCTAACTTGTACATCCACACTTGCTGCTGGTGTTAACCTACCAGCTCGGAGGTCAGTGCCGAATCGTTACTGAACCATCATTCATGGGTTTTCTTCCACCTTAATTGACTAGCAATTTAAGTACTGCATCAGAAACATGTACTGCAGTTCAGCCAGCTGATGCTATGTGAATCAAAGCAGAGAGTTGT
Source organism: Mobula birostris (assembly GCF_030028105.1). Taxonomy (NCBI): domain Eukaryota; kingdom Metazoa; phylum Chordata; class Chondrichthyes; order Myliobatiformes; family Myliobatidae; genus Mobula; species Mobula birostris. The sequence goes on from NC_092373.1 coordinate 159,828,111, forward strand.
TTCCTGGTATTGTGATCGATGACTGGAAGGCAAGGATATTTAATGAAAACTTGGTGTAAAATACTTAACACTGTTTTACCTGGTATTACTTTTAAATTAGCTTATTGTATTTTGATACAAGTTGAATTTTATAGAATCACTATTACAATTGTTATCTGGGTACTTTTATGAACAGCACAGCACAATTATAGCACAAGTACGGCTTATATGCTTTGTTCAACCAATCAAGTCTAAGTTCATCAGTGCAGTTTTCCCATATCAGGGCTTATTGTTGCACCCATAGAAAAAGCAGTTGAATTGCAAAGACGGTGAGAAACAAAACCCTTGAGATGAAGATCTCATTTAACAAAGTGTGATACGAAAGAACCCTGCAGTTAAACTGAAATAAATGGAATTAAGGAGAAACCATTCTTCAGGCTAGAGTTAATAAGAGTTTTAATTAAAACATCTGTTACATGTAGTTATTTTTATTGCTAGCAGTCATTTATGTCCTCAGAAAGCATTAAAGTTGGCTAAAAAGAAGTTTGGAACAGGAATAATGTGCTATCAGGAAAGATCTACTATGTGGGATCTCAAACTAAAATTTGAAGTTCAAAGTAAATTTATTATCAAAGTACATATACAGTATGTCACCATATACAACCCCAAGATCCCTGAGGACCTGACTTCTTCCCACTTACTTTCCAGCCCTAATGAAGAGTCTCTGTCCGAGGCATTGGCTCTCCATTGATGCCTGACGTATGGAGTTCCTCCAGCAATTTGAGTGTGATATTCTGGATTTCCAGCATCTGCAGAATCTCTTCCGTTTACTATAGTGGGAATCTGTACTTTCCTTGACAGAACCTCGTATTATAAGTCAATTCTTATGAATAAATAGAAACACTCTCCCTGTGGCATAAAAACAGAAAACGCTGGAAACCCTCAAATGGTCAAGTGGCGTCAGTAGAAAGAGAAACAGCTAGTGGTTCAGATCAAAGAGTCTTTGTCAGACGAGAGGGCAAAAGAGATAGATGAAGATCCTTTTGGACAGTGGAGGGGGCCTTCAAGGCTGGAATTCTTCATTAGAAATTACAGTATATATAACTCAATGAAAATCAAAAATGCCTTATGGCATTTGGCCAGAAGCAATGCGCACAATATCTACTGAAGGGAGTGAGCTCAGATTTCAGTGCCCAAAGGAACTCTGAAATCCTCATGAAAGATATAAGCCAAAAGGATAGTTCTCTCTATTCATTTTAAATATATCTAATAACTTGGCCTCCAACTGTCCACAGTAGTGAATTCCACAAAGTCACCACCCTCGGGTTAAAGAAGTTCCTCCTTATCTCTTATTCCGAGGCTGTACCGTCTGGTCCTAGACTCTCCCACCAGTGGAAGCGTCCTCTCCACATCCACTCTATCCAAGCCTTTCAATACTCAACAGATTTCAATGAGATCCCCCTTCATCCTTATAAACTCCAAGGAATACAGCTCCCTCCTTACCCAGTACTGTTGGTAATGCCCCAACTAGAGGGTAAGGCTGTGGATACTGAACAGGATATCCCTTTGGTTAGGCACATGCATTTTAGTCGACGAGTCATGTTGCTGAAACTTTGTTCTGTTACTATGCTTGCAGTTACCTATCAGGTGAAGCAAATTCAGCAGTCTTGCCCAACAGCTGCATCATTGATAATATAATCTCCACTGTTGGGAAGAATAAAGAAAATTGGCTTTTGTCTTTGAAATGGAAATTACATTGAAATGAAAGTTTTTTTTAAAAAACATTATATCCAGACTTGGCAATATTTATTTGTGAGGTGTTGGGGAAGAGGTTGCCAATAGGCTGCAATACATGAAATACTCAAACTATCGCTGAGAAAGGGGAAAAAAAGTTTTAGATTGATCTTTTGTTAATACTCCAAATATTCAGACTTTACTTGTGCTTCCTTTTTTTTTTTAACTTCCTAGGGTTATTCTGAGATCTCCTTATGTTGCCAGAGATTTTCTAAAAAGAAATCAGTACAGACAGATGGTTGGGAGAGCTGGCCGAGCTGGTATTGATACAGAAGGAGAAAGTATTCTGATAACACAGGAACAGGATAAGAAGCTGGTGATGTCACTTTTTGCAATAAAATGATTTTTTAATATTATACATGACTGCTGAACTCAATGGGATTACTTCTGATGCTACTTATTATTTTATATAGCTATGTTCTGTTATTAATATCCTGGAAAAAGGTGAAAGTATTCAATATAGTTAAGCCAAAATTTTAGGTCTCACTCATGACAAAGGAAACCCTACTATCCTTGAATATAATACATGGTCTCATCTTCCTTGAAAATAGAGACGATGTGGTGTCAAAAAAGTGGTTGGGATGGGAGCAGCAATAAAATACCTGTTTTCTATATTATATGTATTTATTAATAGTGGACAAAACAGTAGGAAATTGTATATATCAAGTCTGGAAGTTATACTAAATTGGGAGTGGCATGAAGTCACAAAGTGAAAAGGATGAAGCAAAGGGGTAGAATATTGCAGCTGGACTTCAATGAGGGAAAGTGTGAAGGTCTTCATCTTAAATTTGAGAAAGACAAATATTTGTTGTTATTGTGAGTTATGCATTGGAATGGAAATTGGATTGAATCCATTTGCACAATTTGCTCAGAAGTGGTTCACAAGTGGAAAATTAGGCAAGGATGCTAATGGAGTATTTAATGTAAAGGGCCTAGATCTGAAAAGTGAAATACTATTCTTGATTTATAAACTAGCTCTGTAATATTAAAATGAAACTTCCTAATGAATAAAAATATTGATTCTGAAAAAAGGCAGAACTAGTTTCCCTTCTCCAAATTGTTCTTATTATTTTTGTATGCTTGTGATGCCATTAATTACAATACCATGGAGCTATAGTTACCTTATTAAGTGAATTTTGTGTATTTTTGACATAAGGACTATATCAACTTATGGACATCTGTAAAGACAAAAATAATTACCTGAGCACAGCCTAAAATTTTTTATATCATTAGAGTAATTTTTATAACGCCTTTAGAGATATTTAGTTTCAGAGCATTGACAAGCGGAATGTAGAATGGCCATAGCAGTGCAGTACAGTCATTTATTTTAGTAAAAAGTGAGTTTTTTAAAAAATCACAGCACTCACCAGAGCGATTTAGACAGCACTTTCTAAACTGGCAACCATTAATGAAGTCTTCAAATGTTTGAGAAAACTACCATCTTCAAAGTTTTCCTCTAAGTTGTATGGCATCCTGGCTTGAAAATATTATATATCATTTCTTTGCTCTGACTAAATTCTGGAGCCACAACCACCCCACTCTTGCACCAATACCAATGTGCGAGTAACTTCGGGATGAACTGATATGCTTCTCTAAGGTAGCTTGCTGCAATATTTTCATATCCTGGCTAATGATCTTTTTTTAAAAAAACTCAACATATAACAAGTGCAGTAACCAACGTAACTTGAAACTGATTCTGTCCTAATTTTAAAGTCATTATTAAATAAAATAGGGTTACTTGCAGATAGTGCTTGAGATGTTTAATGTGTTAATCTGCATCGAGTTGCATTTTTGAGGGAGTTTTTTCTAAATTCCTTTCTAAAATGTTGCCTGATTGCATTGATTCATAGCAAGTTTTATGTTCAGCCGTATGCAGGTAAGTTTGAGTGGAACTTCTGAATTTAGCACAGTTTTGTGTGAATTGAAATAGATCCAAATGGAAAATTGCCACCTTCCCCACATATCCTGTTCTGCCTGTTAGGCAAGGTGGGAATTAGAATTCTCTGACTAACAAAGATGTCATTTATAAGTTCAGTTCTACATTGACTACATTAAAATTACATTTTACATTTTTTTGTCTACAGGTTACAGACTTGATAAGTAGACCAGTAGAGTGTTGCTACAGCAATCTTATACAAGATGGTGAAAAAGGAATTAAAGATCTGCTGCTATCCCTTATTGGACTAAAGGTACAGTATATAATCACATACAATAAAAATATAATAGTTGATTGGCACTGTTCACTTAAACTACTGGGTCATAACTAATTGGCTGTAATCACAAAAGCACGCATCCATGGTCTAGTACTTCCACAAGTAATCCATGGTGTACAACTCACTTGCTTATCTTCTCCGAAGTTCTTGATCTGCTGTTGTAGTAGGGGTGCTGTAGATCTTGGATTTCACTATTAACATAATGTGAAATATTAGATGTGTTTTAAGGACTTTGGGAATATTTAATTATCTTCTAAAATCTGCTTTTGCTCAGAGCAACTGTCATTGCAGCAGATGATTGTGTAGTATGCTCAAAGAATGCTGAAAGATTAATTATAAAATCATTACAAAAAGGAATTGTAATTGACTGTTGGCAAATAATACAGTAAAGTTGATGTGTATTATTGCCTCAACAGTCATAGAAAAGCTGTAAAGTATTTGAGCAATAACAATGCCATGCAGAGCTGCAAGCATTTATTTCCATTTGTTGGTAACATATTGTTCAGGATTCCTGCAAAAACATGGATATTGTGAACTTGTAGAGTGCAATTTGCCGACTGTGACCAATCTACAGTTCCTTGTGATAACTCCATTTATTTGAATGAAGAAGAATAGCTGTGAGGAAGCAAGGAAATGACTTTTAAATATAACATAATTTAGTTAAATGTATTTTTTTTTAATTTCAAGTGTTCTTTATGTGTTGATTGTGGAGAAAATGTCAACACAGATTTACCTTTTACTTGTTTATATTGTCTTTCCACCTCCACCCCCCGTCTTTTGCAGATTGCTCAGACACTTGATAAAATTGTTGAGTTCATGGAAATCACTTTGCTTGGAGTGCAGAAGCAACACCATTTCAAAGAAAAAAGCTTTTTGGAAGTCATAGAACAAGCTCTTCAGCCTTTGATGGAAAAAGGTTTAATAAAAAGCCGAGTATCAAGGAGTAGTGAAAGTGAAGAGAGAAGCTGTCAACTGGAAATCACAAATCTGGGTCACGCTGCTTACAAAGGTGAGCTAGATACTTACCTTCGTCTGCTGGATTCTTGCTTAATAAAGAGTACATGTATCTTTTGATTGCAGTATTGAAATTAGTGAACTTTCCTTCTGAAGCATTCTTCATATTCTGCACATTTGGGGAACTTCCCACGGGACTGATTTACTAACTGTGTATTAACGGACTAGATCTGTTGAAAGTGTTTCAGTCTCTTTAGTATGTATGTTCAGGAATATTTATTGATATCTTCTAGGGTCAATAGACTTGGCTTACTGTGATACTTTAAACATGGATTTGAAGAAAAGTTTGGAGGGATTGGTGCTTGACAACTACCTTCATTTAATTCACTTGGTAACACCATATGATATGGTTTCCCAATGTTCTCCAGATTGGATGATTTATTTTAGACAGGTAAGATACAGTATGGAGATTTTTCACATCATTCACAGCAACACAAGCACCACGTCAGTGTTTAGCTTGGTGCATACTCTTGGACTCACAGGGCAAAATTGAACAAGTCAGTTATTTGATTATTGATAATGAGAAGCTTGAACTTCATTGGCTGGAACAGAGAAAATTTTGAGAGCATGCATGGATTTTTTTCTGATTTATGAACAATTGAGTGTAAAACTATAATTAGGTTGAGAACATACAATACCATTGTGGAAATAACATCAGGGTCACCAATGTAACATTTTGCAAATAAAACTAAGTGAGGCATTTTATGTTTAATGAAACCTGTAACATATTTTATTAAACTCCGAAACCTAAATACTTAAGCGCGCTAAAAATCTTTATGTAATAATGTCATCATATCAGACCAGCCTCTTAAAGTGAAGCCCAAATTCAATTTCAGTGGTTGTGAATTATGTACATTTTTCCCAATTACACCACCCTACTCTGTAGAGTTCCATTCCACTGTATAAGGTTTCAAAAACTGAGTGAACACCATCGAATACAATGCCACAATGAACTTGTTTAATTTTTATTTCCCTTGAAATTTTCTGTTGATTTACAGTGTACCATTAAGTATCCTTGTAATTAAGTATTATATTATACCTGGTGGGTGCCCTCCAAATTCTGACGTAGGCTTACTTAGCTGTTGCCTCATCATTACTGGCTTGATACCCTGGAATGTGCTATCTAATTCAATGTCATTTATTTTCTGGCACAAGTGTGTCATAAGCAAGTTTGGTACTTCTTGCCTTTGCTATCTTAAATTGCTGTATCCTTCTAGTGAAGACAGTTCCTTTTGCTTTTCGGGATGTGTTTTCATAATTTGTACTTGGTAACAATGAAGAAGTGGTGATGTATACTCAAGTTAGGGTAGAGTGTCATGGGGAGCCCATATATATTTTGTTCATGGGCTAAATAGAGGTCAAGATAAGCCTGGAGCTGCTGATGAAATACAATTGGTAAATGACTGCTGTGCACTTTGTAGATGTTAGACATGTAGCCATGATGTGGTGGAGGGAATGAATGTTAAAGATAGTGGGTGGAGTGCTAATCAAGTGAGCTACTTTGCCCAAGTTTTGCCAAGTTTGAATGTTATTGGGGACACAGCCATCAAGCAAGTGGAAAGTATTCCATTATATTCCTGATTTTCATGTTGTAGTTGGTTTAAAATCATGAAATGAGTTGGTTGCAGCAGACTCCCCAACCTTTGACTTGTTCTTGTAGTCACAGTATTTACATGGCCAGACTAGGAGAGGTTCTTATCAAAGAAGACCCTCTTAGATGTTCATGCTGGGGGACTTAGCAATGGTAATATTGTTGAAAGTTGAGTGAAGATAACTATTCCCTGACAAGGACAGTACAAATGTTACATGCTACTCAATAGCATAATTCTTAAGAATACAAGAACCAGCAGAATGCCAGTTAGTCCTTGCGCCAGCTTTGCCATTCCATAAGATCATAGTTGATTCATTCTTGCCATCAAAACCACTGTTCCTGCTTTGTCCCCATACCTGTTGACTCTGTTGTCATTTTAATGTCTTTCAGTCTCTTGCTGCAGGCATACAGTGACTGCTACATTTCCAAGAACTTGTAAATGTAACCAAACTTTTCATAATCCTGAATGAACAACCTTACTTATGATGGAAGGAACATGATTGATAATGTAGCTGGGGGGAAGTGTGTGAAATATAACACTTCAAGGAGAAAGCCCCTCCCCCTTTGGCAATGTGGAACGATCTTTTCACTGGCTCGCACATTCCAGATTGAGTATATAGCTTTTATATATAAAACTTGCTACTGAAATTGTTAAAATTGATAATTCTCATAACTACACTTGATCCTCATTATGCAATTTCTTTTTCATACACTTCAAGTTACTGAGGTCAATTATAATTGCTTCAGAATTTGTTTTTATTTCTATGTAGAGATTAGAGAAATATTTAAATGTTTACAGTACAAATATGCTGAATATTACTTTTAAGTGTTATGTTTTAATCCTAGTATCATCAGTTGGATGTAATTGAACAAAAGGTCTTCGCCACTGTAGGTGTACCAGAAAGCTTCCTTACAAAGAAGGCATCTGGTCAAGCAGTCAAGAAGGTAAGATCTAGCACAAAATAAACAAAAATACAGCCTTTTATTATTTGTAATTTCTGATCCAAAGTGGATTTTTAGAAGTTTGTGAGGTTTTTCCACATTCTTTCTAATAATCAAACCCTCAGGACGTATTTCTACATAAATGATGCTATATAGGTGAAGTCTTTAATGAAGCACTTTGGGATGTTCTTTTACCATGAAACTTGTTTAGAAAGGTTTGTGTTTAAACTTCTCTGGGGACCTATTTTAGGTGGATCCTCACCAATTAGGTCATGCTGTCTTGCTGTACCATCAGGAAGAAGGTACAAGAGCCTCAGGACTCTCACCACCAGTTTCAGGAATCATTATTGATTTATTGAGTACGATGCAAGAAAACAAATCTTAGAGTTGTATAAGGTGGCATATATGTACTTGGGTAATAAATTTACTTTGAACTTTGAAATTACTTGGGAAGGAGAATATTACTGCACCTATTATGATGCTATTTCTCAAACAGTAAGTTTCATAGTTTATTATTCAGTTAGTTCCCTCATCAATTGGCAGAAAAGCCGCACATACCAGTTGAAACCATTGTGTTGTGTACTATAGTATGATGAAAATTAGACATAGAAAATCTTCACTCAGAGAACAACACGTTCTCTCAATAGTAAGGCCTATATGTCTCTCTCAACTAGCACATCACATTGGTCATTACTTTGACATCTAGCAACTTTATTTACATTTCAAAGTTAATTTAATGACTTTATGGATATGAAAAGTCCTATATATGTAGTTCTTAACTGAAAAAGATCAGAAGGCCATGGAAGAAAGAAAAAGGGGAGGAGTACCAGAGAGGAGATGGGCAGGTAAGGAGATAAGGTGAGGGAGAGAGAGAGAGAGAGAGAGCAAGGGGGAGGTGAATGGTGAAGGGAGGGATGGGTTGGCCGTTACCAGAAGTTTGAGAAATTTACGTTCATGCCATCAGGTTGAAGACAGAATATGTTGCTCCTCCAACCTGAGCGTGGCCTCATTGCAATAGTAGAGGCCAAGATTGACATGTTGGAATGGGAAGTGGAAGTAAAATAGGTGGCCACTGGGAGATCCCATTTGCTCTGGCAGACAGAACATAGGTGTTCCGTGAAGCGGTCTCCCAGACTATGGCGGGTCTCAACAATATACACGAGGCCACACTGGAAGCACCATATACAGCACATAACCCCAGCAGCCTCACAGGTGAAGTGTCACCTCACTTGGAAGAACTGTTTGGGGCTCTGAATGGTAGCGAGAGAGGAGGTGTAATTACATTGAGTATGTGCGGTATTGTGCAAAAATCTTAGGGTGCCTAAGACTTTTGCATAGTACTTTTATGTATTGCACTGTACTACTGCCACAAAAAAAACAGATTTCCTAACATGCATGAGTGATTTCTGAAACGACTCTCTATTGTGGACTGAGAGTGAGTGGGAAGGGGTCAGGAAAAGGGGAATTATGATTGGGAAAGAGGGAAGGAAGAGGAGAGGGAAGAGGAAAGGGAACAGGAAGCACCTTAGAGACATTCTGTAATGATCAATAAACCAATTGTTTGGAATCAAATCATCTGGCTTGGTGTCTCAGGGCTGGGTCTGTCTGCACCAGTGTCACCTCCCTGCCCCTGGCACTTCTTCTCTACCACCTGTTTAACATCCCTCCCATGTCACTTCACCCTCACCATTCTCAACATCCTTTGCTCCTGCCAGATTTACAAACTTGCTCTCCTCTCCACGTTGACAAGTACAATACGGTGCAAAGGTCTGAGGTACCCTAGCTATATATTTGTGCCTAAGTCTTTGGCACAGTACTGTACGTATGTTTGCCAATGAATCCTATTTTATTATTTCAAGCTGTAGTAGATATTCAAATACATTTTTATTTCTTCAGGCTATAAATTGGTTTGTCGTAAGAAGGTTGTACCTGACTTTGGTCCTTTACTCGCTTTTCAAAGAGATGAACATGTGGGCTGTGGCACAGAAGTTTAACCTACCCCGTGGCTTTATTCAGAATTTGTTGAGTTCGGCAGCAGCTTTCTCCTCTAGTGTCCTGCATTTCTGTGAGGTATTTGTAAAATTTGAATTATTTCAGAGCAGTTTCTTCCTGTGGTTGTTAAAGTTCCATAATATACTGAACAATTTTTTAATGGTAAACTACTGTTGAAAACGTATTTACAAAGATTAGTATTTGTAATGTAACTTTATAAGCAACTATTTAAACATAAAATTTGGACATCATCTTGACAGTACTGTTTTTTTTAAGCAATAACTATATAACTATGCTAAGCATATACAGAATAACTTTGCAATGGGGTTTTCTCTTTTATTCCATAGACTAGCTTTGATCTGCATTTCCATATTTTATTACAAAATGGGAGATGACATGAACCACGCCGGTTCTTAGACCAATACCATTTTTTCCTATTTATTTCCCTCCAACCTATTCTATCACACGTACCTTAACCATCTATGCCCGCAGCCTCCACACGTTAGAGGTAATCTACAACAGCAAATTAGCTCAGAGGATGTGTTTGACATGTAGGAAGAAACCAAAGTATCCGGGGGAAATCATATTGTTGTAAGGAGAATGTGGAAACTCCATACAGCAATAAGGTCAGGTCAGAGGTGAACCCAGATTCCTGCAAATGCGGCAAAGCTGGCTCTTCCTGTGTTGTGTCAGTACATTTATTTTTAACCACCATGGTTTTTTTTTGAGGAACTACTTGAAAAACAACATAAAACATTTACAATCAAATTTGCTGTACTTAATCCATAGCACCAGTATTGAAATAATATATTATTGGCTTAGATTAAAGTTCAAACATTTATGAAATATTTTATTACTGGGCATCTCTAGAAATACAGCTCCTTAGCCCCTAGCTAACAGCCACTGGACTCTGTGGCAAGGAAACCACCTCTCTGAGGCTCCATAATTTTAGGTTTATATGACTTTGGTCTTGCTAAACCCCTGAGGCTGGGATATCTTGCCCACCCAAACCCCAGTTTGTGTGAATGCTGTGTGATTTACCGCCCCTCTGCAATCGCCTGTCGGCAAAAAATAACAAATTGTACACTGCATGCAATTATAAAGAATATACATTTGTGAACGTTAACTGAGCTAAGGAATTATTAAAGAAAAGAAAGTAAAAAACAAAAAGGGTCTATTCTAATTAAACAGTCAAATGTGCACACAAGTTGGAGCTCATCTTGGTGTTGTCAGTAACTGCACGCTGAACCCTCAATCTACGTGAAAGCACACACCATCTTCTGAATGTCGCTCAAAATCCATCTCGAGCAAATGGGCTTTCCCACGAGAGTATTGGCCCTTCCTCCTTAAAGCCATTCATCTGCACAAAGCACCTTGTGCAACAGAGATGGCATCCTCAGCCATCTTCTCTCTTGTGTTCTCCCAGTTCCCACCAAAAAAGACCTCCCTCCACCAAATAGAACCTTTTCCCAATTCCACCATCGTGACTGGCTGACACCATATTCCTAAGCTGAACAACAAAGCCCCTTAACTCAGCTCAAACCCAAACAGGCTGAAAGCAGAGCAGGCTGCTCTTACAAAACTGCTAAACTGAAATACCTATAGCATAACAGTAAAAATCTTAATCAGGGCATTACACTCAACCCTTACCTAAAATAGTCATGTCCTCATGACTTTGAAATTTATCAACCCATCATTATTAACACAGTTTTCAAAGGAATTTTGTGATGTCAGGACCTCCAATCCATTTGTAAATGGTAGTGCCATATTTCATTAGGGGGAATAGAAGCAACACTCTTCTCCCAGTGCATCATGGGCCAACCTATCTGGGGGTGTCCTGATTCTTTGAGACCTCCTTATCCCATGTTCAGTTCCTCCAGCTTCAACCACCCTTTGTGACCCTTCCTGTCTACTAGAGGGTGCCCCTCCCTGTCCATCACTCGTGTCTTCCACTCGAGTCCCCCTAACCGAAATTTTAACCGAATTTTACTTCCATCAGTTTAAGCCGGTGTAGCCAAATATGCTGAACCTCCACTAGTGCTAACCAGCGCGATCTCTCTCGGAAGGGGTGTCCTCGGTCGCTTCAATAGTGTGGCAAGTACTCTTGGAGTAACCAAAATCAGACTCGTCAGTAGAAAATGCCTCTTCATGCCCCAACATCTTCTCAGTTGACCTTCTACATTCTGCAGACATTCCGGCAAATTCAGGGTTCCTGGCACTCTAACTACTTCAGGATGTAACGCGACAGGCTTAGACTGGGTTACCACACAGTTCCTCGTTTCTGCTCATCATCCTGCTTAGGAGAAACTTGCACCCTCTCAAAAGCAGCTCTGAACACAAGGTGAATGGACAGGATTTTCAAAAAGTTCTCTCCATTTCTCTCCTTGCACGCTCCCAGGAGCCTTCTCACAACAGTAGTATTTGTTCCCACAAAAATGGAAGCTCCACCCATTTCAACTGGATCCTGGCAGACCAACAGTAGTGTGTCAATAGTCTCAGTTACTCTGACATCTGCTTCCAAAAACTCTAGCTTCAATGACAATTAACTGTCTTAGTACTCATCGGTACTAAGCCCTCAAATCTCAAGGGCACTGAGTGGTGTCAATGATAAATGCGTCAAATACCAGTTGTAAAAGGATCTATAAAGCAAAGTAACTTGAGAACCTGTGTCAAGTATGGTTCTAGCATAAACACCTTCAATCTGTATAGAAACAACAGAGCTTGGTCCCACTAAACCTTCAGGAATAGTGTTTGGTACTTTAGTATTACCCTTGATACACTGATAGGAACGTATCCTCTTTGAAATGTCAGCCCATTCCTTTACTGGGTCCCTTTGTAGTTTTACCTCTTTTCTTCTGTTTGATTAACTGCTGATTTACTTTCCGAAGATTTTGGTGTGTCCTTCACACTCCTGCTTGAAATGTCAATGTTCTCCACGGATGTAACAGAAAACACCGGTCACTCCCCTGGTTGAAGGACCCCACTCAACAGCAGCCCTCTGCTTAGTACATCCCATCAGTGGGTCCGACTCCCTATAGACTTTGTCATGCTTGGTGCCAATATCAACCAGAACACCTCAGCTCACAAATCTTTTCACGAAATCCTGCAAAACCCCCACCTGTGTGGCATTAGAGGTCGTTTCAGCAACAGAGGCTATTACCAAGGACTGTGCCCTGCTGACGGAGATCTCCCACTCCTCCATCGCATTTTCCCCCTCTCTAGCTTCTTTGAGTAACTTGGTAAAAGATGGAGAAGGGTGCATCTTGTGGATCATTTGAATATATAGAGCAATCACGTCATGTGACAGTTCGCCCTTCAAACTTGCTCCATCCTCAAGCAATTTCTCTCAGACAGCTGAGTGCCCCGTTTGTGGCACAAACAGTGCAGCAGCTTCTCCAAACTGAAAATGTAGGCAGACAACTTCTCTCCTTCCTCCTGGAATGTGTGCCTAAGCTTCACCCTGAGATCGGCTGCACTTCCAGCAGTGCCAAAAGCATCTTCCAGAACTTGCAGATAATCAGCTGACGTGGCTAATGGATTTTCTGCCTTGAGGAACCTCACTATATCAGCCACCAGCCCCTTTAAGCTCTCTACCGGTCTCAGTTTTTTCATAATATCTGAGCACCGCCATTCACCCAGTAACTGAGATGTCTGCTCAGCCCAAGGCTCGTATTTTTCTTCCGCATCAGGTGTGATCTTGACCCTAGAGAACACTCCCAGCCTACAATAATTGTGGCTCTCCACAGGTATACTTCTGCATTTATCAACCAGTGATGTAATAGCCAAAATGAGCTCAGAATTTAAATCAACAACTGAAGGACTCATTGGACCTATCACATCAGACAACTCCTTCCTCTCACTCCGCAGAAATGAGAGTAATTTTCCTTTAAAGTCTCCGCCCTCAGCTTAGGGAAACTTGACTTTCAATTCAGCAGCTTTGCCTACACACCCCTCTTCTCTGAAAGTATGGACAGCCCTTGCTTGGCCCTGCCTGTCCTGGGACCCCATTAGTAACAGGCAGATCGACTGCCATCACGACATCACAAGTCTGAACTAAACCCATACTTTGCCCACTGTTTGGTCAAAGTGCCTCTCCATGATCGTAAGTTTCCTTAATGCTTTAACCCAGCGGTCCCCAACCACCGGACCGGTACCAGGCCGAAAAGCATGTGCTACTGGGCCGCGAGGAAATGATATGAGTCAGCTGCACCTTTTCCTCATTCCCTGTCACGCACTGTTGAACTTAAACATAGCGTTGCCAACTGTCCTGTATTTGCTGGGACATCCTGTATATTGGGCTAGATTGGTTTGTCCCATACAGGACCGCCCTTGTCCCGTATTTCCCTCGGTAAGGTAGAGCGTTCCTATGAAACCTTTCGTGCCAAAATGGCGTAAAGCGAAGAAGCAATTACCATTAATTTATATGGGAAAAATTTTTGAGCGTTCCCAGACCCAAAAAATAACCTACCAAATCATACCAAATAACACATAAAACCTAAAATAACACTAACATGCAGTAAAAGCAGGAATGATATGATAAATACACAGTCTATATAAAGTAGAAATAATGTATGTACAGTATAGTTGGGAAGATTAAGCCAAAACTGATTTGTGGAGAAAAAAATTGGCACATACGCGCATGCGCACGTCACGCATGCGCACATAGGTGCCCGCGCAAGGCTTCATGGTAGTCTTTCTTGTGGTAAACACAAGTGTCCCGGGATTTGACTGCTACTTTTGTCCCTTATTTGGGAGTGAGAAAGTTGGCAACCCTAACTGTAAAAGACATGTTGAGGTGAGTTTAACCCTACTTGAACACCACCCCACCTTCCGGTCGGCCAGTCTGCAGGAATATTGTCAATATTAAACTGGTCTGCTTGCAAAAAAGGTTGGGGACCCCTGGTTTAACGGAATTTAAAACCTTAGTCACCAATTCATCTGGGTTGTGGATATCCACCCCACTCAGAACACAGGCATTAGTTATGGGGAATTTCTTTGAATTGCACCAATGCATAATCCCTGCAGCATTCATGACCACTTATCCTATTCACATTCCCGGACAATAGTTTAACACAAGCTTAAACATAAAACCCCTTAATCAATTCTTAGGGCAATCACACAGCATTCAATGAATTCAATCCAGGATGATAATCTCCAATGAAACCCTTTATTACTGGGTGTCTCTGAAAATGCAGCTCGTTAGCCCCAAGCTAACAGCCACTGGACTCCGCAACAAGGAAACCACCTTTTTCAGGCTCTGTAATTCTAGGATGTATATTTGGTCCTGCCAAGCCCATGAGGTTGGGATGTCTCCTTCACCCAAACCCCAGTTTGTGTGAATGCTGTGTGATTTATTGCCTGTTGGCAAGAAATAACAAATAGTACGCTGTATACAATTATAAAGGAAATATATTTATGAACGTTAACTTAATCAAAGAGTTATTAAAGAAAAGAAAGAAAAAAACAAAAAGGGCCCATTATAATTAAGCAGTCAACTGTGTACATAATTTGGAGCTCATCTTGAAGTTGTTGGTAACTCACACGCTGGACCCTCGGACTGCATGAAAAAACACACCACCTTCCGAATGTCGCTCGAAATCCATCTCAAACAAATGAGCTCTCCCACGGGAATATTGGTCCATCCTCCTCAAAGCCATTCATCTGCACAAAGCACCTTGTGTATCCTCAGCCATCTTCCCTCCTCTGTTCTTCCAGCTCCCGTGAAAAAGATCTCCACCTACACCAGTGTCCTCTAGACACCTTCTCCCAATTCCACCATTGTGATTGGCTGGCAGCACATTCCTAAGTTGAACAACAAAGCCCCTTATCTCAGCTCAAACCCAAACAGGTTGAAAGCAGAGCAGACTACTCTTACAGAACTGCTAAAATGAAATACCTACAGCATAACAGTAAAAATCTTAACCAGGGTGTTATATTTAATTTAATTGGATCCGCTACTGTTTTATCATCTATAGGAATTAGAGGAATTCTGGGCATATCGAGCTCTCTTTACAGATCTGACTCAGAAACTATCATACTGTGTGAAACCGGAACTTATTCCTCTTATGGAAGTATCAGGTGTCCGAGAGGTTTGTAAATTGGATTTTTATTCTCTTTATAAAATGCTGCTATTCCTTACAAGAACAATATAAGGTTTTACAGCATTAGGATGTAAAGAAGGAAAATGCAACTCATGCAGATTTGGGTTACTCCGTTTGAGGGATGAGATTTAAAAAATATTGGACGAGTAGTTTAGAAGAAGAAAAAATGCATAGTGTAAGCTTTCTCCACTGCTTAACCATTGTTTGAAATCTATGAATGACCAGAGATTTAACTGTGCTGCCCAAAATCACAATCTAGGTGCAAGGAAGTACTGTGAAAGTCTGTTAATCTGGCATTCAGTTTTTCAGGAATGCTGTTGGTTTGCAGTCTGGGTCACTTGTTCATCTGGAAATATGAGCTGGGAGTCCAGAGTGAAACAATGCGCAATGTGTTTTCCAGTGTGCAGCCAGGGTCTAGATTGTGCAGACAAAGTCAGGGTGGGAACAGCAGATATAGTACGGAAACAGATTCTTCAGCCTAACTGGTCCACACCAACCAAGATTCCCACCTAAGCACATCCTGTTTGCCTGCGTTTGGCCAAAATTTCTATAAATATTTTCTCTCCGTGTACCTGTCCAAGTACCTTTTAAATGTTAGTATATCTGCCTCAACCAATTCCTGTGACAGCTCATTCCATATACTGACCAATCTCTTGGTGTCATAGAAAAGTACAGCACCGAAACAAGCCCTTCAGCCCATCTATCCTGTGCCGAAGCACTTAAACTACCTACTCCTGTCGACCTGTACCAGGACCATAGTCCTCCATACCCCTCCCATCCTATCTAAACTTAAATGTTGAAATCGAGCTTATGCTGTCAGCTTGTTCTGCACTCTCACAATGCTTTGAGTGAAGAAGTTTCCCCTCATGTTCCTCTTAAACCTTTCACCTTTAACCCATGACCTCTGGTTGTAGTCCCACCCAATCTCAGTGGGAAAAGCCTGCTTCAATTTATCCTATCTAAATGAATCTGAGTCTGAGGACTCAGTCGGTCAGAGTCGACCATGGATGCTGTGTCCTGGCTGTCTCAATACGCAAGCCTGGGCAGTGTGCAAGCTGTTGCCCATGTAGCAAGCACCCCCTCTCCACGCATCTGATGAACCAAAAGGAATGGCAGAGACCGATACAGTTTAGTACCAGAAGCGTCACAGGAGTTGCCAGTCAGCATTGATCTCAGTGTAGGACTACCTTAGGGACTCCAGCTATAGCCACAAGGCAGCAGAGGTTTGAGATCAGAGTTTTCCTTCTCCTCGATGAGCTGCCCACCATAGCTGCCAAGCCCCATCTGCCCAAAGCGACTGGTTTTAAGGCGCCAGTAACCATGGTTCCTCCGGGCTTAGTAACTAAGCCACATGTGAAAGCCATGAGCTGGGCCTGGTTGTCAGAGGCTATTTGAGCCGCACGCCATCGGGAGCATTTAGTAAGTAGTGGGAGCTTGTCCCCATTACCACCCCTAGCTATAAAAGTTTTAAGCAACCATCCTATCTATACCCCTCATAATTTTGTATACCTCTATCAAGTCTCCCCTCAATCTTTTACGTTCCAAGGAATAAGGATTCAATCTTTCAATCAATTCTTCAACCAATTGACCTATTCAGTCTTTCCTTGTAACTCAAGTCCTCCAGTCCTGCAACATCCTTGTAAATTTTCTCTGTACTCTTTTGACCTTATTTACATCTTTCCTGTAGGGAGGTGACCAAAACTGCACACAATACTCCAAATTTGGCCTTACCAACGTCTTGTACAACTTCAGTATAACATCCCATCTCCTGTACTCAATACTTCGATTTATGAAGGCCAATGTGCCAAAAGCTTTCTTCACAACTCTATCTACCTCTGATGCCACTTTCAATGGGTTAGGGACCTGTATTCCCAGATCCCTTTGTTCGACATTACTCCTCAGTTCCTGGTTGGTCCTACATAAGTACAACACCTCACATTTGTCTGTATTAAATTCCACCTGCCATTTTTCTGCCCATTTTTCCAGCTGGTCCAGATCCTACTGCAAGTTCTGATTGTCTTCCTTGCTGTCCACTACACCCACAATCTTGGTGTTAGCCGTAAATTTGCTGATCCAGTTCACCACATAACATCCAGATCATTGGTATAGATGACAAACAACCCCGATCCCTGTGGCACTGTACCAGCCACAGGCCTCAAGTCAGAGAGCAACCATCTACTGCCACTCTCTGGCTTCTCCCACACAGCCAATATCTAATCCACTTTACTACCTTACATTGAATGCCGAGGGACTGAAACTGCCCACACCAAACTTCTTCAACTGTCTGGGGTGAAAGAGCACTGTTGTGCCTTTTTCACCACACAGCCGACATGTACAGACCACGTGAGATCCTCAGTGATGTTTATGCCGAGGAACTTTAAGCTGATCATACTCTCAACCGCAGATCGATTGATGTCAATAGGGGCTAGCCTTTCGCTGGTTGTGAACCTGTAGTTCACAACCAGCACAACTTACTCGAAAAACTCTGAAATTGATTAGACATGACCTACCACACACAAAGCCATGCTGACTATCCGTAATCGGTCCATGTCCATCCAAATACTCATATATCCGGTCCCTTACAATTCTTTCCAATAACTTTCCCACTACTGATGTCAGGCTCACTGGCCTATAATTTCCTGGATAATATTTGGAGCCTTTCTAAAACAGCAGAATAGCATTTGACATCCTCCAATCCTCTGATACCCCATCTGTCACTAAAGATGATTTAAATATCTCTTAGGGCCCTGGCAATATTTGCGCTTGCCTCCCACATGGTCCGAGGGAACACCTTGTCAGGGCCTGGGGATTTATCCCCCTACTTTGCCTCAAGACAGCAAGCACCTCCTCATAGGGTCCATGAAGTTGATGCTGCTTTGCCTCACTTCTATAGGCTGTGTATCTCCTGAGTAAATACAGGTGCAGAAAAAAATCTCTTTAAGATCTCTCCATCTCTTTGGCTGCACGCATGGATTACTATTCTGTTTTTCCAGAAGACCAATATTGTCCCTTGAAATCCTTTTGCCTTTAGCATATCAGTAGAATCCCTTAGGATTCTCCTTCAGCTGATCTGCTAGGGCAACCTCAGGCCTTCTTTTAGCCCTGCTGATTTCTTAAGTGTTCTTGTGCATTTCTTATACTCCATAAGTACCTCATTTGTTCCTATCTACTATGCACCTCCCCTTTTTTTTCTTAACCAGGGCTTCAATATCTCTTGAAAACCAAGGTTCCCTAAACCTGGCTATCTTTACCTTTTATTCTGATAGACACATACAAGCTTTGTACTCTCAAAAGTTCACTTTTGAAGGTGTCCCATTTACCAAGTACACCTTTGCCAGAAAACAGCCTGTCCCAATCTATACTTGACAGATCCTTTCTGAGGCCATCAAAATTGGCTTTTCTCAAATTTAGAATCCTAACCTGCGAACCAGACCTATCTTTTCCCATATTTGAAACTAATGGCGTTATGATGACCAGGTGCAAAGTGTTTCCCTACACAAACTTCTGTCACCTGCCCTGTTTCATTCCCTAATAGCAGTTCAAGTATCACAATGTCTGTTGTCCCTCAGGTTGCCTTTAGATCTCTGACCTCTCAACTTAAACCTATGCCCACTAGTTCTTGATTCACTAACCCCTAGAAAAAGACAGAGTATTGAACCTATGTCTGCTCTTCATAATTTCATACACCTCTAAAAGATCACCCCTCATTTTCTAACACTCCAACATAGTAAGTCCCAACCTACTGAATCCCTCCATAAGTCAGTCCATCAGGTCTTGGCAATATCCTTGTAATTTTTTTCTACACTCTTACTAGCTTAATGACATCTTTCCTATAGCAGGGTGAACAAAATTAAACACACCATTTCAAATGCAGCCTCAATAATGTCTTACACAACTGCAATATAACAACCCAACTTCTATACCTAATCAACACACAAAGGCTGGAGAAACTCAGCAGGCCAAGCAGCATGTATGGAAAAGAGTATAGTCAACATTTCGGGCCTGAAACATCGACTATACTCTATTACATAGATGCTGCCTGGCTTGCTGACTTCCTCCGGCATTTTGTGTGTTTTGCTTGGATTTCTAGCATCTGCAGATTTTCTGTTGTTCTCTACCTAATGTTTTGATTGATGAAGACCATTGTGCCAAAAGCCTCTTTCACTATCCTGTATACTTGTTACGTCACTTTCAGCAAACCATGTACTTTTCTCTGATTTATAGCACTCCCCGGGGCCCTATAATTCACTGTAGAAGTCCTAACCTAATTTGTCTTTCCATAATGCAACAATTTACACTTATCCAAATTAAACTCCATTTGCCATTCCTTGGCTCACTTACTACCCAGTTCATGAAGGTCCCTCTGTAATTCCTGATGATTATCGTCACTGCCAGCAGTGCTACCTATTTTAGTGTTACCTCCTAACAAATCCAGGGTTCAGGGTGCTTGTATATTTCCTGTTCTCATTAATCTCACTGAATTCACTTAAAATTATACCAGTGTGTAAAATGTAAAACAAAAGTGGAATAAAAGTGTATTTTGGATATTAATAAGAGTAACATCCAGGATTCCCTAAAATCTGTTAGTTCAGCACCAAAGCCTCAACGATGCTAGTTTATCAGAGTTTTAATGTAATGGAGGGTTGAGTTAAAATGAAACCAAGAACAAAATAGCACTTCAGATCAATACATCCCCATGAACTTTGATAGTTACATAAAATTTCAATTGAACTGTGCTCAAAACAATGACTTTGTTCAGTACTGATTTAACCTTTACAATCTTTTATAATTTTTTAACATTTCCTTTAGTTACTTATTTGCATCTCCTTTAAGTTTGATATCCCTTTAGGAACATTTCTGACTGTTGTATACTGCTTTGGTCTGCAGGCTCGAGCTCGACAGTTATACAATGCTGGTTATAAGTCTTTATCGTATCTGGCTAATGTAAGCCCTGAAACACTGGTCAAATCAGTTGAACATATGTCCAGACGCCAAGCTAATCAAATAGTTTCTTCTGCTAAGGTAAGGAACATTTACTGGATTTTTCTTAACTGCAATGCTGGAAGCCTGAAATAAGATAGAAAATGTTGGAAATGCTCAGCAGGTCAGACAGCATCTGTGAAAGAGAAGCAGTTAATGGTTCACGTTGAAGACCTTCTGTCATACTCTTGGACCTGAAATATTAATCGTTTTTTTCTTTCCAAAGTTGCTGACCAACTTAATGAGTGCTTTGAGCATTTTCTGTTTTCATTACTGGCATAAATTATTGTTTGGACTACATTGATAATGTAGCGAGTAGAGTACGTTTGTTGCTTCTCAGCTGGATATTATTAGCTGAATTTTAAGTCCATTGTTACCCTGAAGGAATTCCATAATGACTGACAAATAGGTCCCGATCATGAGTAAAACTGCTAATTATACAACATTTGACATATGGAGTTGGCATTGCATCATAGATTTAAATATTGCTGTAGTTTTCTACCATGCCTGTAAAGCACATGATGACATGTTGAACTTGTGAAAGGAACTACCTTTTTTGAGAATCCTGTGATGCTGCTGCAAATAAATTTTCATTGCACCTGGGCATACAACCACATGTGTATGACAATAAACTTTGACTTACAGTTGGCAGATGTGTGTACCTAGTTCTCCCATACTAATATGCTGAGGTTATATATAACCAAACGCACCAAGTGCATCTTCACATTGACTCTCAGTCTGTTTTTGGTTTATGCAGGGCTGCTCTGCAAGTGGAATGATTATTTCTCATTTCTTTCTTAATCTCAGAAATGGATGATTAAATAACTTAATTTCTTTCCTCTCATTCTCTGAGAAGACAATGACCAGTAGTTGCATACACTTGCTGATTTATACAGTCTAAGACAACAATTTCTTGATCCCTGCAAAACTGGAACAACCAAATCAAGGTGATCTTAGGCTTTCGGTTGTAGGTGTATATTGTTCATGAAGTCCTACCAGAATAAAATATTCATAAAATGATGCAGGAATAAATCCCAAATGAATCTGTAAATCCTGGTCTTGCCACCAATGCATGCATCCCATAAATGAATATTAAAAAAATTGGAGAAATGATATCTAACGTCCTTACACTTTTTGTTAAATGTGATTCACTCCCAAACAATGTTGCACTCTACTCTACCCTCGATTGATTTCCATCCCAAAAGCATAATGTACATCTGTTTTCTGAACTGTAAACATGGTATTTCGAGTTGCATTTAATTAAAGGAGAAGTATTTTATTGCCACATTAGGAAATTATCTGATTATGCAAGAAGAATTCGAAAATGTCATAATTTTCACACTGTATGATGTGAGAATATAGACTACCAAGAGTAGTCATTGATTGCACATCAATGTCTGACTTTTCTCTTTACATAATGCAGACTGGTTCATGTTTCCAGCTTTATCTGTTTTTATTTTAAAATTACACTGATTTCTTCTCCGTTTATAGATGCTGCTAAATGAAAAAGCAGAAGCTTTACTAGAAGAAGTAGAAGAGCTAATGAGACGACCCATTGACTTACTATAAGAGGGTGTACCTAATGGATTTTGCCATCAATTTACCAATCTGCAACTACTGTTATTCACAATTGCTAATGAACAAAGAGATGTAATCTGTACTGCACATGCAACTGCAACACATTCTTGAACTAAGTGGGGTTTTAGCTTATTTTGTTATATTTTTAGACTCAGTAGAAAAGTTGTCCAAGTATGCAAAAACTGCCTCTGTCTAAACTACAATGTATATAGTTGTTCATGTAGAAAGAATGGAGTAACTTCAAAATTGTGCCATTATTCAAACTTGTGTTCATACCTTTTTTATAAAAGTACATAAAGCAAGTGCAATAAAATATTAGAAACTTATATTGCTTATATGCTTTTGAGTGGTTCTGGGGAGTGGGATTCCGAGGGAGAAAATGCATGTGTGTTATTGAAGTGAATGATTCTGACATTTGGACACTGACCTAATGCTTCCAGGGTGGATGATGTATTTTTACATTCACACAAGATAGTGCTAGGTTAATTGATTATTTTTAATCAATATATAGATATGACCTTCAAAAATAATCAAGTAGGTTAAATAAAGAGCAGAAATGAAATTATGAAAATAGATTAATTGCCATTATTTTGGTAGTTTTGTCCATTGAAAAAAGTAAACCAATTTGATTCTCCTGTGATAGACAACCATTCACTACTTTCCCTAATACTTGTTCCCCATGCCTTGTGCATTTTGTAACATTTCATTGTTTATTCCTTGCTTTCCCACTTCTCCCAATATTTCCACATGCAGCCGTCTCCATGTTCCCACTCTCACCACTTCACAAAACTGCTAACTCATCCAGTGCATCTCACCCTTCATAAACTTCCTTCCTACCATTACTACGCAAGTAAAATTAACTCCACACTCGTTTGTAGGTAGGCTTCAAACTGACAAGTGCAACTCCTACAATACTGTAGGATCACACATCAAAGTTGCTGGTGAACGCAGCAGGCCAGGCAGCATCTCTAGGAAGAGGTGCAGTCGACGTTTCAGGCCGAGACCCTTCGTCAGGACTAACTGAAGGAAGAGTGAGTAAGGGATTTGAAAGTTGGAGGGGGAGGGGGAGATCCAAAATGATAGAAGACAGGAGGGGGAGGGATGGAGCCAAGAGCTGGACAGGTGATAGGCAAAAGGGATACGAGAGGATCATGGGACGGGAGGTCCGGGAAGAAAGACAGTGGGGGGGGAGGACCCAGAGGATGGGCAAGGGGTATATTCAGAGGGACAGAGGGAGAAAAAGGAGAGTGAGAGAAAGAATGTATAAAAATAAGTAACAGATGGGGTACGAAGGGGAGGTGGGGCATTAGCGGAAGTTAGAGAAGTGGATGTTCATGCCATCAGGTTGGAGGCTACCCAGACGGAATATAAGGTGTTGTTCCTCCAACCTGAGTGTGGCTTCATCTTTACAGTACAGGAGGCCGTGGATAATTGAATACTGTAGGATAATTGTTTTGAATTTATTACCGTAATCATGGATGTGGGTAACGTAAGACTATTGCCAACTGTAACATTCTGAGTAAAGGTGGTGGTAGGAAAATGACAGACATGAGAGTAAATACAGGTAGATGAGTCAAGGAGTGGATTGATGGGGTTATTTTGAGAGCTGACATGGACTCAATGGGCTAAATGGGCTCTAATGTTGTAACACGATATAAATAATTCAATGGCCTAAATACTATACAGGATAAAGATAATATCCAACTACTCAATTTAATCAACATCAAAAGAGATTTGCTGTAAGTTCTTAAGTAGTTTCATTTTGCTTTAACCATTTAGTAACTTCAACTTTTGATTGTTGGAATGTCAGAATATTTATTCATTTTGAACTAGAAAACCCCTAATTAAGCTCTGCAGTTTAATGATGCTGGGTGATCCCGCTGAAGTAATCTGTTTTATAGCCCATTTCCCAGTTCTAAACACCCTGGGAAAATGCCTTCACCCAACTCAGAGAATATGCACTGTGAAGTCATTCTGAACAGTTTTTCTTCTTGGCCTCCACAACCTAATTCTGCCTGATGCTTTCAGAATGAAATCCATTGGTGCTGTTTTCTTAATTTGTTTACAGTATTTGCCACTGAAGCTCATGAAAATGCATCTGATTTTTTTCTTTCTATTAGTTACGGTTTTAGGAACGGCTTTTTCCCCCTTCACCGTCAGATTTCTGAACAGTCCATGAACACTATCTCTGCAAGGGATGCCTACCCTGAAGAAGTTTAAATCTTCTCTTCGAGTGTTCAGTGAAATCCTCTCTCACTTCTCCTCTTTTGTGATCTCTACTGCCCTCTGACTCTTCAATAATATACGCTCCCAGATTTGCTACCACAGCCACTTATCCTTTTGAGAACTTGTCTTCGCCGCCATCTTGTTCTACATGTCTTCCAGCTCCGTTTTCAGGCCTCCTGGTTTGAACCCACTGAGGATCCCAGGTACTTGTTTTTGATTGACTGCTTCCCTTGCTGCTTCTCCCTCCGAATTTTGCGTGCCAACCATCACTGCAATGCAAGATACCTGTGAGCCCTGTCTCAGTCTCTGCCACAGCTCCCCGCCTCTCTCTTCTCCATCTGCCATAGACCTCTCCGACATTTAGTCCTTTGCTGGATCCACACCTTCAACTGCCAGTTCTTTGCGTTCCTCACATCAGGAATGATCAGAAGATCATCTGTCTCCAGGCCGTGGATCCTGCCAACTCCAACCCTGGTTCTGATAGCCCTGGATGTCTTTGGCTCCAGACTGCAGATTCCACCACCGGCAACTCTGGCTCCAGACTGTGAATTGTGCGACCTCTATCTAGAGCTCCAGCCTGGACCTCAGGAGGCAGCACCTCCAGGCCAAGACATTCCACGTTGCTGCTGGGCCCCTGGGCTCCCCTTTCCCCATCACCACTCTCCTACCCCAAGTCTCTCAGGCTCCATTGTCACCTTTTGGATCCTCGGAGGCTCCATCTCCCACCCTACATTCCCTGAACACCCCAACCTGCCCTCTCCTCTGACATCACCAACTCTCCTCCCCCCTCTGATCCCAGCTTTAATCCCTGCCTTCATCATGTCTTCACCATTCTTTCTGACCTTCTCCTCTGAGGAGGAACATTCTGTCCTCAGAAAGAGCCTTTCGCCCGCTCTCAGTGAGTTCCGTGCCTGCCACGATGCTGATCTCTTCATCTGTCGCCTTTGTCTCCGAGCCCACTTTTTTGAGCAGAATTCCCCACCCCATAAGAATGACCTTGTCTGTCTCCAATCTTCCTCCTCTTCTTGGACTCCACTTTTGTTCTCTGCCTGCCCTGGATCTTTTCATCTCTAATTGCCGACGAGACATCAACTGGCTCAACTCGGCACTCCTCACTCTTCCTCAAGCCTTAGCATCTCTGAACATACTGCCCTCCACTCTCTCCAAACCAATCGCAACCTTGCTGTCAAACTTGCAGACAACAGGAGTACTGGTGGTGTGTGGCGGACTGGCCTCTATGTTGCTGAGGCCAGGCAGCAACTCAGACACCTCCTCTTACTTACCCCTGAGAGGACTCCACGGCAGACCATTAGAAAAATGTCTCCAACACCATCACTGACCTTATCAACTCTGGAGAACTACCATCCACGCCACCAAACTCACAGTTCCCTTACCCCACATTGCTCACTTCTATCTCCTACCCAAGATCCACAAATCTGCCTGTCCAGGTAGGCCCGTTGTTTCTGCCTACTCCTGCTCTACTGAACTCATATCTTCAAACCTCAACCCTATTCTATTCCCCTTGGTTCAGTCCTTACTCATCTACAGTTGAAGTCAGAAGTTTACATACACCTTAGCCAAATACATTTAAACTCAGTTTTTCACAATTCCTGACATTTAATCCTAGAAAACATTCCCTGTCTTAGGTCAGTTAGGATCACTACTTTATTTTAAGAATGTGAAATGTCAGAATAATAGTAGAGAGAATGATTTATTTCAGCTTTTATTTCTTTCATCACTTTCCTAGTGTGTCAGAAGTTTACGAGGACCGCCCCTGTCTGCCAATGGAGTAGCAGTATTTTTCTGCTGCTCTTAGTTTTCTTTCTTTCCCCCTAGTTTAAGCTTTGAATTTAAAATTTTTACTTGTTGATTCTTGAGGGTGATCAATATGTCTATGTCTACAAGAAGTGGGAAGAATTTACCTGAACCTATTGATAAAGGTAATGGGAAAGGAAAGGTGCAAAAGGAAAGATCTGATGAAATGCCATCGTGGGCTGAAGATATCGTTCAGACACTGAATTCAATTAAGGATCAGAATGGATCAATTAAAGACCAACTGGAAAAGAACAGTAATGAAATGAAGTCATTTCCGGGAAAACTTAAAGACCTGGAAACTCAAGTTATTTCACACGAAGAGGAATTGAAGATAACTAAGCAAAAGCTGTCTGAAGCTACAACTCATTTGGAAAGATATCAAAATAAGATTATAGACCTGGAGACTAGGTCTCGACGAAGGAATATAAGAATTGTTGGGCTGCAGGAAGGAGCTGAAGATGGAGATCTAACGGCTTACTTTGGTAAGCTTTTCCACACTTTATTTCCTACCATTCTATCAAAGCCGCCTGCAATAGAGAGGGCACACAGGGTGTTTATCTCGAAATTGAAGGACTCTAGTAAACCAAGATCTGTTCTGGTTTGCTTTCATCACTTTAAAATTAAAGATCAAATAATATGACAGGCAAGAAAACAAAGAGTTTTTAGGTTTATGGAATCTGAGCTCCGCTGCTACGAAGATTATCCAAGAGAGGTAATGGAAGAAAGATCAAAAGTTGCCCTGGTAATGAAACAAGCATATGATAAGAATCTTTTCCCGTCTCTGAGGTATCCGACAAGACTTAAAATTTTCCCTCCTAATTCTCCTCCTCGTAATTTTTTTGATCCAACAGCTGCACTGGATTTTGTTCAGGCTTTGCCTGCCGCTGTCACCGAGACCGCTGTTGAGTGATCCATCGGAAAGGCTATTTGGCTATTTGTATATTATTCGCATTTTGGAAAGAAGATTTATGAAGGTCACTTGTATATTTCATCGAGAGACTAATTAAAGAACATGGGGAGTTGTTCTTTTTGCATATTATTGGTTTTCCTTTGGAAAGATTTATGGTTTACGTATCTCTGCTCAAATGATCTCTGGACACTTTATGACTGAGGGAAGAAGATAAGGCGATTTGTTCCTTTAATTTAATACTTCGTAGCTAATTGGTAGTTTTTCCTACTAATAGGGCTTTTTATATATTTTTCTGTTCTATTATAACATTTTATAATTGAACTTAAAGCTTTTTTAGGGAATTAATATTAAACTTAATCATGGTGCTGGTTTTTCTCTCTAAGAGATAACATTATTTTGGTTCTTTCTTGTTTATCAGTCGATGGAATGTAAATACCTTTTTTTCCTGAGACTTTATTGTCTTTTTCACAAGGTTACTCTACTTTTTTACTAACTGGGGGGAGGGAAAGAAAGCACAGACAAAGTAGTCAGCAGCTTTGAATTCTATCATAGATCGCTTGCCTTTTTCGGGTTTCCGGCTGTGGGTGGGTGGGTTTAGAGTTAGGAGTTTTTTCCCATTGGGTGGTTCCGGAGCATGCGTGTTTTTTACTTGGCTGTATTCTTCATCACTGCCATCTTTGAACATCCTGCATTGGTACGTGCTTTGTGCATATATGAAGTAGAATGAAATTATAGTATGCTGTTCAAACGGATTAATATAATAAGTTAGAATGTACATGGTTGGAATCATCCTATTAAACAAAAGACTTTTAAAATTATTAACCAACTCCAACCTGATATAATTTTTGCTCAAGAGACACATATCAGGGTGGGAGATCAAAATAGATTTTTTAGATGGTGGAATGGTTTGCAATTCCACTCTACTTCTCAGAGTAAAACAAAAGGTGTGTCTATTTTCATTAAACCTAATATATTTATTCAAGAGGATATTGAATCAGATTCTAATGGTAGATTTTTAATTGTTAAAGGAATAATCTGTAACAGAAAAGTTGGTTTGGTTAATTTGTATGGTCCTAACTTAGATGATCCTTTTTTAAAAAAGGTATTTGCTTTACTGCCCGACTTAAATGAATATATGCTCATAATGGGTGGGGATTTTAATTGTTGTTTAAATCCTATGATTGATAAGAGCTCAACCAATCAGTGACTTCCAAATCAATCTGCATCATTTATTAATTCCTTTTTGATTGATTTTGGGTTGATTGATTTGTGGAGGTATCTTCATCCCGACAATAGAGAATATTCTTTCTTCTCACACGTTTATAAAAAATATTCGAGGATCGATTATATTATAATCGATCCCCGCTTTTTGCCTAGTGTTAAAACCTGCGAATATGACGCTATTGCTATATCTGATCATGAGCCTCTGAGTTTGTCTTTTGAATTTGATGATGTCACTCTTGCCCGCCCACCTTGGTACATGTCTCAGACATTATTGCAAAACTCTGACTTTGTCACTTTCATTGAAACCCAGATAAAAGAATTTTTTCTTTTTAATGATATAGGGGGTATGTCTAAATTAGTTATATGGGATACATTTAAAGCATTTTTACGCGGTCAGATTATTTCTTATTCAGCTAAACTTAAAAAACAAACTAAAGCAGAATTAGATAGAATTTCAAAACAAATTAAAGATTTAGATAATATTTATGCAATTTCCCCCAATACTGATTTACTTAAACAAAGGGTGGAACTTCAATCACAATATAACCTGTTATTAACTCATCCCATTGAAGGTTATTTGCTTAAGTTAAAGAGCCAATTTTATATGTCTGGAGGTAAAACTAATAAACTGCTTGCATCTCAATTAAAAATGGCTGCAGCCAAAATGCAAATCATGAAAATTCGTAGGAAAGGTGGTACCTTAGCTCAGGAATATGAGGAAATTAATAACATTTTTTAAGACTTTTATGCTGAGCTATATAAATCTCAATGTCCATTAGATTCCTCTAAATAATCTTAAAATTTAAACTTTGTAGTTTAATTTACCAAAATTACTTTTTTAAGCCTTCTTTGAGTGATCCAATTTTTCTACTTTGGAAAAATAAAGGTATTAATTCTTTTTTGGATTTATTTAAAGAAGATAGATTGATGTCCTTTGAACAATTAATTGATCAATATTCTCTTTCATACTCACACTTTCTGCAATACCTTCAAGTTAGACATTTTTTACAAAAATATTTAAGTAATTTCTCTTACATATTGGAGACTGACCTGTTAGATACTATTATGAGTATGAATCCTTTGATTAAGGGTTCTATTGGAAGAATTTATAATTTACTATTACAATGGGATAGCATCCTTTGTCTAAGATTAAACAGGATTGGGAAAAGGAACCTAATTTGACTTCTATGACGGAGGATTGGATGCGGATATTGAAGTTGGTTAACTCTTCTTCAATTTGTGCTAGCCATTCATTGATTCAATTTAAAATTGTACATCATTATCATTTGACAAAGGAGAGACTTTCTAAAATCTTTCCTAATGTTGATAGTCATTGTGATAGATGTAAAACTGAGATAGCTACACTGACACATATGTTTTGGTCTTGTTCTATATTGGAACAGTTCTGGAAGTCGGTTTTCTCAACAATTTCTAAAGCACTTAAAATTAATTTACAACCTAATAAATTAACTGTGCTTTTTGGAATAGTTCCTCAAAATATTCACGGTATTTCTGTGTCTGACCAACATGTTATTGCATTTGATACATTGATAGCTAGGAGGGCCATTTTGTTGAAGTGGAAGGATACATCAGCTCCCACTTTGTCACAATGGTTCTTTCAAGTGATGCTATGTCTTAGTTTGGAGAAAATTAGAAGTTGAACCTTTGAATCTTTATTTGATTTTGAGAAAAGATGGGGCTCATTTGCTCGTTATTATCATTGGAGTTAATTGATATAATTTTTCCACGATCTAATTGTAAATTTTTTTAGTATATTTTCTTTTCTTGCTGGCAGTTTGATGTTTATTTTTAGAAGCTTATTGTATGACGCATGGCTCCGGGGTTGTACACCTAATGGGTTCTCTTTTTTTTCTCAACTTTCTGCTCAGTAGGTTTTTTTTGTTATCACAAAATTTTGTTCTCAATCTTTAAGATGATGGTTTTTTTTGAGGCATTGTAAGTGTTGTTACTTCGATGTACTCATGTTATTTTTCCTATATATACAACAGAAAGATTTGAAAAGAAAGAAGTTTACATACACTTTGTTAGTATTTGGTAGCATTGCCTTTAAATTGTTTAACTTGGGTCAAACATTTTGGGTAACCTTCCACAAGCTTCTCACAGTAAGTTGCTGGAATCTTGTTCCATTCCTCCAGACAGAACTGGTGTAACTGAGTCAGGTTTGTAGGCCTCCTTGCTCGCACACGCTTTTTCAGTTCTGCCCACAAATTTTCTATTGGATTGAGGTCAGGGCTTTATGATGGCCACTCCAATACCTTGACTTTGTTGTCCTTAAGCAACTTTGCCACAACTTTGGAAGTACGCTTGGGGTCATCGTCCATTTGGAAGACCCATTTGCGACCGAGCTTTAACTTCCTGGCTGATGTCTTGAGATGTTGCTTCAATATATCACATAATTTTCTTTCCTCATGATGCCATCTATTTTGTGAAGTGCACCAGTCCCTCCTGCAGCAAAGCACCCCCACAACATGATGCTGCCACCCCCATGCTTCACGGTTGGGATGGTGTTCTTCGGCTTGCAAGCCTCACCCTTTCTCCTCCAAACATAATGCTCGTCATTATGGCCAAACAGTTCAATTTTTGTTTCATCAGACCAGAGGACATTTCTCCAAAAAGTAAGATCTTTGTCACCATGTGCACTTGCAAACTGTAGTCTGATGTTTTTTATGGCGGTTTTGGAGCAGCGGCTTCTTCCTTGCTGAGCGGCCTTTCAGGTTATGTTGATATAGGACTCGTTTTACTGTGGATATAGATACTTGTCTACCTGTTTCCTCCAGCATCTTCACAAGGTCCTTTGCTGTTGTTCCGGGATTGATTTGCACTTTTCGCACCAAACTACGTTCATCTCTAGGAGACAGAATGCGCCTCCTTCCTGAGCGGTATGACGGCTGCGTGGTCCCATGGTGTTTATACTTGTGTACTATTGTTTGTACAGATGAACGTGGTACCTTCAGGCGTTTGGAAATTGCTCCCAAGGATGAACCAGGCTTAACATCATTTTCTGACCTCAATCTGATAGAAAATTTGTGGGCAGAACTAAAAAAGCCTGTGCGAGCAAGGAGGCCTACAAACCTGACTCAGTTACACCAGTTCTGTCTGGAGGAATGGAACAAAATTCCAGCAACTTACTGTGAGAAGCTTGTGGAAGGCTACCCAAAACGTTTGACCCAATTTAAACAATTTAAATGCAATGCTACCAAATAATAACAAAGTGCATGTAAACTTCTGACCCACTGGGAAACTGATGAAAGAAATAAAAAAGCTGAAATAAAACATTCTTTCTACTATTATACTTTATATTTTATTATCGCCAAACAATTGATACTAGAACGTACAATCATCACAACAATATTTGATTCTGCGCTTCACGCTCCCTGGAGTACAAATTGATAGTAAATATTAAAAATTTAAATTATAAATCATAAATAGAAAATAGAAAAGGGAAAGTAAGGTAGTGCAAAAAAACCGAGAGGTAGGTCTGGATATCTAGGGGGTACTGCCCAGATCCGGGTCAGGATCCGTTCAGCAGTCTTATCACAGTTGGAAAGAAGCTGTTCCCAAATCTGGCCGTATGAGTCTTCAAGCTCCTGAGCCTTCTCCCGGAGGGAAGAGGGACGAAAAGTGTGTTAGCTGGGTGGGTCATAGCCTTGATTATCTTGGCAGCACTGCTCTGACAGCATGCAGTGTGAAGTGAGTCCAAGGACGGAAGATTGGTTTGTGTGATGTGCTGGGCTGTGTTCACGATCTTCTGCAGCGTCTTTCGGTCTTGGACAGGACAACTTCCATACCAGGTGGTGATGCACCCTAGGAGAATGCTTTCTACTGTGCATCTATAAAAATTAGTGAGGGTTTTAGGGACAGGCCAAATTTCTTCAGCTTTCTCAGGAAGTAAAGTATTATTCTGATATTTCACATTCTTAAAATAAAGTAGTGATCCTAACCCACCTAAGACAGGGAATGTTTTCTATCATTAAATGTCAAGGAATTGAGAAAAAATGAGTTTAAATATATTTGGCTAATGTGTATGTAAACTTCTGACTTCAACTGTACATCTATGGCACTTCACATGCTCTTGATCGTCTCAACAACTTTCAGTACCCTGGCCTCAACCACATCATTTTCACTAAAGATGTCCAGTCCCTATACACTTCTATCCCCCAACAAGAAAGCTTTAAAGCTCTCCACTCCTTTCTCAACAAAAGAACCAGCCCGTTCCCCTCCACCATCACCCTCCTCCATCTGGCAGAACTGGTCCTCTCTCTATAATTTCTCCTTCTGCTCCTCACACTTTCTCCAGACTGAGGGGGTAGTCATGGCCCCCAGTATGCTTGCCTTTTCATTGGAACAGTTCCTGCTCAAGACTTTTCTGGTCATGCTTTCCAATCTTCCTTACTTGCAATGATGACTGCATTGGTGATGCTTCACATACCAATACTGAGCTTGTCAATTTCATCAGCTTTCCCTCCAACTTCTACTACCATGCCCTTAAATTCACTTGGTCCATTTCTGACACTTTGCTCCCCTTTCTCAATCACTCTGTGTCCATCTCAGGAGACAAACTGTCTACTGACATCTTTCATAAACCTACCAACTCCCATGGCTATTTGACTATACCCCTGACCACGCTATGTAAAATTGCAATACCTTTTTTTCCTGTTTCTTTATCTCTGCCGTATCTGTTCCCAGGATGAGACTCTCCTTGCCAGGATGTCTGAGATATCCTCCTCCTTCAAAGAACAGTTGTTCCTCTTCCACCTTTGATGCTGCCCTCACTTACAACTCCTCCATTTCCTTACCAGATCTTCCTGTTGCCCTAACATTGATAGATTTCTTGTCCTAACCTACTATCTCGTAAGCCACTGCATTCAGCACATCGTTCTCTGCAACTTCCCCCATCTCCAAAGGGATCCTAGCACCAAACGCATCTTTACCCCCACACACTCTCTGCTTTCCACAGGGATCTCTGTAATCCTTTGTCCAGTCATCCCTCCCCACTAATCTCCCTCTTGCACTTATCCCTGCAAGCAGCCAAAGTGCTACATGTCCCTATTCACTTCGTCCCTCACCGCCATTCAGGGCCCCAAACAGTCCTTCCTGATGAGGCAACACTTCACCTACAAATCTATTGAGGAAACCTATTTTACCTGGTGCTCCCGAAGTGGCCTCATCTGCATTGGTCAGACACATCGCAAATTGGGGGAACGCTTTGTCCAGCATCTCCACTCCATTTGCCAAAAGTGGAATTAACACAGAGGCCAACCATTTTAATTTTGATTCCTATTTCTGTTCTGACTTGTCAATCCTTGGCCTCCGCTTGGGCTACGATGAGGCCAATCTCAGGGTGGAGGAGCAATACCTCACACTCCTTCTGGGTGGCCTTCAAATTGAGGGCATGAACATTGATTTCTACTTCCAGTAAAAAAAATTACCTACCCTTCCCTTCTATTCCCCACTCTGGCATCTTACATCTTCTCACCTGCCTATCACCTCCCCCAGCACCCCTCCTCCTTTCCTTACTCCCATGGTTTGCTCTCATGGAGTCATACAGAAGTACAGCACAGAAACAGGCCCTTCCGCCCATCTAGTCCATGCTAGATTAACCATTTAAACTGCCTACTTCCATCGACCTGCACTGGGAGCATAGCCCTCCATATCCTTGTTATCTACGTCTTATCCATCTCTTAAACGTTTTACCTCTCACCTAGCTCTCCTCCTCTCCTCCCTCCACCCCCCGATTTATTTTTTTTAATTCTTGCGTCTTTCCCCCTTTCTTTCCAGATTTTGTGATCTTGCTATTCCTTTTTTTTGCTTTATATATTTATGCGTAACTTATCGCAATTCTTAGACGCTACTACTGCCATAAAACAAATTTCACAACGTAAGTCAGTGATAATAAACCTGGTGCTTTAAAAAAAGGTGCACTGGATTGAGATGGTAACTTGCTTGGGACTGTCATAAAGTTCGCAATGAGTCATTCACTAGGGCACAGAGAATGGGTTTTGCGGCTGGCTTTTTGCCAAATAATCAGGTGACAACAGACCTGAGAGAGGATTGGGAAACGGCAAAGAAGTTGACCGAGTCCACCAGCACGATATCCGCCTGTCTGAAGTTCTTAATAAAAACTTTGAAGAAGTATTTGAAAGCGGCGTCGTGTTCCCTCTACGCTATACAAATAGAAATATGATTGGCTATTTCACGATTTAAAGAGGCTTTGAGCAAGAGAGGACACCCAAAGGCGAGAAAGGGGAGGTAGGACAAAAAAAAAGGCAGGGTGGGACCGAGGCAAGACAGGACAGCGAAAGTCGCTGAAAATACGAGACAAGGAGAGCTGGTGCAAGGGGGAGTACGTTTTCCGCCGATCAGTCTGCTTTCAACCCCAGGCTGGGACTCGGTCGAGGGTCTGGAACTGGAGGAACTGCACCATGATCTCCCTGCCACTGCTGTACCTTTGGCTCCACAGCTGCGTCCTGGCGGTTGGGTTCCGCGCCTTTGCCTCGGATTCCAGGGTGCGGGCCAAATCGGTGCAAGTAAACGCTGACCTCGCTCGCCACCTGCGCACCGTCAGCCCTCGGTTCCTGTCGGTGGCTCTGGACGCCGCTCTTCTACGGCAACATGCCCTGGATTTATTACAGTAAGTAGCTGGTGAACGGAGGTGGTACTTCAGCATCAGACTAGTTTGTACAAACCCTCGGGGCTGCCTCATTCAGGGGTCTGGTCACACCCCGAGACGGTACTCACGGAGGGGTCTATAGCCCCCACCCCTAGACGATACTCACTTGAGTGGTCTGTACACCTTCTACCGGGACGGTACTCGCTGAGGCGTCTGTACAAACCCGATTCTGTTCTCTGTTCAGGGACTCTGCTCACTGAGGGATCTGTACAACACTTCGGGACTGGATCGTACGAATGATTTGTACAATAACCCCGGAAACTGCCACTGTATAGTTTATATGAAAATCCCGTCTTTGTTCTCTCTTTCTCTCTTCCCTCTGTCCCGTTGCTCGGAGTTCTTTCTTTACTTTCCATATTCCTCTCTTTTTCCTTTTTTTTGTAGTATTTCGTACTGTGTCGGGGTGATGGGGGGAGGTTAGGTGGGCAGTCTTTCATCATTGTGGGGAAACGGGTGCACTTTGAAAATGCAGCCTCGGGGCGAATAGTCCGGCTTCTGCGGAGGAAACAAAAGACGAAGATGTTAAGCTAATAACGCGGCGGAGTGTTGGTGTATTACCCCTTTTCTGTGCAATAATGTACTTATTGATAGAGAGTTATGCATGCAGCTATATTTTCTCCTAGATTCGCTTTATACATATAAAGTGCGATTTTGTTTTTTTTTTCTGGAATTACCTATCTATCCGAGAAAGCCTTTTCGCCCCTTTATCTAGGGTACAAACAACAGATCAATAGTCTGTTAAAGTAGTAATGTTATATTTCTTTTGCACTTCAAGATTCCATTGCCTTCTTTGCTAACTGGTACAGTATTAAGAAAATGCTCCGTCACCAGAGTTGAAATATAAAAATAACCAAAGCGTCAGTCATCTCTCAAGCAGAAGTGAAAGATCCCATGGCATTTCTAGAGAATGATCGGGGAAATTCTGCTGATCAACATTTAAACCTCAATCTTAAGACAAAATCTGTTTTTTCGTCGTGGCTTATGATGTGACAATAGGCAGACCATTTCCTTGTTCACACGGTGACTACCCATCATCAATAAATAATGTGGACTGAAACACTATCGAACAATTGGAATGCGTGATTAATGTCATAATAATTGAGATTTGTGTCAATCATTATTTGGTAGTTACTTATCAAATAGTATAGTGTGTCAGATAAAATTCAAATTCTCTCTCTGTACGTTAATTTGCATGCATATGGATTACTAAAATAGACCATATCCCAGGATACTGTCATTTGCATAAAAGGAAATAGTTTTGCCTGTTGATTCTTAATCAACTTCTATTCTTGTGGCCCATTTAAGCAACTAATCAGGATACACACAGTGGCCACTCCATTAGGTACTTCCTATACCTAATCAAATGGCCACTGAATGTACAAACGTTTGTATATTCATGGTCTGTAGCCCATCCATTTCAAGGTTTGACTTGGAACATAGAAATCTACAGCTCATTACAGGTCCTTTAGCCCACGTAGTTGTGCCGAACATGTAACTTGCTCTAGAAATTGCTTAGAATTCCCTACCATATAACCCTGTATTTTTCTAAGCTCTAGGTACATATCTAAGAGTCTTTTAAAAGACGCTATTGTATCTGCTTCTATCACCTTCGTTGGCAGTACATTCCACGCACCTACCACTCACTGTTGTGCATTTAGAGTTGCACTTCTCCACATCACTGTTATAATGCATGGTTATTTGAGTTACTGTTGCCTTCCTGTCAGCTTGAACCATTCTGGCCATTCTCCTTTGACCACTCTCATTAACAAGGCAATTTTGCCCATAGAATTGCTGCTCACTGGATGCTTTTTGTTTTTTGCATCAGTTCTGTGTAAAAACTCTAGAGCCTATTGTGTTTGAAAATCCCAGGAGATCAGCAGTTTCTGGGATACTCAAACCACCCTGTCTGGCACCAACAATCATTCCACAGTCAAAGTCACTTAGATCACATTTCTTCCCCATTCTGTTGTTTAGTCTGAACATCAACTGACTGTGCTTTTATGCATTGACTTGAAACCACATGATTGGCTGATATTTGCATTAACGAGCAGGTACACAGGTGTACCTAATAAAGTGACCACTGACGGTATGTAACCAACGCTTGATGGGAATGAATATTCTGTTTGGTATGTGTGTCTGTTTGATGCAATATAGGGGTGGACCTGCTCTCACTTTGGAAAGTTAAACAGCCTACTATATACTTTGTAATGCAGTCTCTTCCTATACCCAGATCAGAGAAGCTAATCACTTTAACAAGAGCCCTGTCACCTGGATATCTGAGGTTTGGTGGAACTGGAGCTGACTTTGTTCTATTTGAACCTAATGATCCTCAACCTTCACCATATGAACGTAGCTGGAAGTCACCAAATTCACAAGGTAAACTGCAGCTTGGTCTACGAACCAAGTCAATGTTATTTTAGATTGTAGCATTATTAAGATGGATAATGATATTACTAGAAGATCCAGTTTTGAAATTGTCATTCAGCTTTGAAATTAAGATTGTCATCTTAAAAGAAATGTAATAAGAACAGAAATTGCTGAAAACACCCAGGAGGTCAGGCAACATTTGTGGAAAGAACAAAGACAAAGACAAAGACAAGTTCTGAAGATAGGTCACCATTCTGAAAAATTAAGTCTGTTTTTCTTTCCTTAGTTGTTGCCTGGCCTGCAGATTATTTCCAATATTTTCTGTTTTTATGTCAAGTTTCTAGCTTCCACTGTTTTTAAAATTCAATTTATTTGGAAGAACTATATGGTAGTTTGATCAGTCAGTCAACAGGCCCAATTGTAATTGGGGCAAAATGTCATAAAGAACCTTAGTAGGAACACAAACATTGGACGGTATCATCAAACCAACCTTCAGCATTGCAGCAACTCAGCGAGTTGTGTTTGATGGCACCGCTCAAATTTTCATCTTTAACCTTAAAGAAGGTGCTTACAATGTGAATGAGAACATCTCCAAATCACATAATGCAGATTTGGAAAAATGTTACAATTCCTTCACCTTGGGTCCCTACCAAACAGTACTATCAGATTTAATTTTTATTCTTTTACAAGCTTTGGATGTCACTGAATAGATTCTCCATCTATGACTGGTCCAAAAATTGATTAGGTTTCCACTGCATTTAGAAGAAAGAACATAGAAGAGCTAAGCACAGGAACATGCCCTTCATCACACAATATAGTGCTAAACCAATTAAATTAGTAATTAGATGCCCAACTAATCTATTTCTTTATTCCTGCAAAATGTCCATACCCTTCTGTTTCCCGCACATTCACACAGATGTCTAAGATCCTCTTGAATACCTCTATTTTGTTTCCTTCCACCACCACCCCAGGCAGCACATAGGCATGCACTACTCCCTGTGTCAAAAAAACTTTACCCACACATCTCCTTTGCCTTGCCAGCCAGACACTGTGGGAAAACACCAACCAGAAATCCATAGAGATACAAATTCGCAAATAGAAATGGAGGTGGTTTGACCACAGTTTGAGGAAGCCAACCAACAACATCACTAGGCAGGCATTAAAATGGAATCCCCAAGGAATGAGGAAAAAGGGATGTCTGAAGAACACATGGAGGAGAGACATCAAGGCCAAAATTAGACGATGGGGACACTCCTGGTCCACGCTCGAGAAACTGGCTCAGAACAGAGGAAAGAGGAGACAGGAGGTCATCAATGATCTATGCTTCACCAAAAGCTAAGGGCCCAAGAAGAAGAGGAGGAAAAATACCTTAAATGCATTCTCTCTGTTATTAGACATTTCAACCCTGGGGTAAAAAGTATGGGCTTTCTGCTCTATTTGTGCCTCTCATAATCTTGTAAACTTCTATTGGGTCTCCCCTCAATCTCCACCCTCCAAATTTGTCCAATCTCTCCTTAAAGCACATGCCCACTAATCCAGGCACCAGGCAGCATCCTCATAAACTGCTACTACACTGTCTCAAAAGCCTTAATGTACTTTGAAGTTTGAACTAATAGGGTGACCAGAAATGACTGCAGTACTCCAGATGTGGCCTAACTAGAGTTTTATAAAGCTACAACATAAATTCCCAACTCTTGAACTCAGTCCCTTGACTAATAAAGGTGAGCATGACATCTTAAAGTTCTAAGTAAATTTATTATCAAAGTACATATATATCACCATATGCAACCCTGAGATTCATTTTCTTGTGGCGTTCACAGTAAATACAAGAAATACAATATATAATCAATGAAAGACCATCTAACAGGGCCCACAAACAACCAATGTGCAAATACTAAAAGAAAAAACGATAATAAATAAGCATTAAATATTGAGAACATGAGATGGAGAGTCCTTGAAAGTGAGTCAATAGGTTCTGGGAATAGTTTAGTGATGGGCAAGTGAAGTTCAATGAAGTTATTCCCTCTGATTCAAGAGTCTGATGGTTGAGGGGTAATTACTGTTCCTGAATCTGGTGGTGTGTGTTCTCCTAAGGCTCCTGTACCACCTTCCTAATGGCGGCAGCGAGAAGAGAGCGTGCTTTGATTGGTGGGGTTCCTTCACAATGGATGCCATACACAAAAGTCATGCTGACTATCCCTAATTAGGTCATGGTTTTCCTGTTGCTTCTAGACCTTATCTCTAAGAATTTTCTCCAGTAATTTTCCTACAACTGATGTGAGACCTACTGGTCTATAGTTTCCAGGGTTATCCCTATTTCCCTTCTTGAACAATGGAACAACATTAGCTATTCCCCAGTCCTCCAGGACCTCACCTGTGACTGAAGAAATCATGAAGATATTGATCAAGGCCCCAATTATTTTACCTCTTAGCTTTCAATATCCTGGATATATCCCATCAGGTTGTGGGGACTTGTCGTCATTAGGTCGCATCTGGAATTTCCAGTTGGTGGACGATTTCCCTCCATGTCGCTCTGTCCCGACCCTTATCCACAACATTTCTAGTCTTGTCCAGCTTGGTCCAATCCTTGATGTGATCCAGCCACATTGTTCTTTGCCTTCCTCTTCCTTTCTTTCCCTTCACCTTTCCATATAGCAAGTCCACCTTCCGGCCTCCAATTGGAATACCTGTCCCCTGATGGTCGCATTCCCAAAAAATCCGTTCTCCATAGAGGTTGAACAAATCCAGCGAACCAACACGGCATTGCCTTATGCCTCGTTTAATACATACCCATGGTGATAGCTCATTTTCTACCCTGACCACCGCTTTCTGTTCCATTACAAGTTCCTTATTTGCACATTCTCCCATCCCAGACCATACTTGTTCATGTAGATGTCATGTAGATGGTCTTTTGTGCCTCAATGCATCTCTCCATGATGTTTCTCAATGCAAATATTCCTTCCCTTGTTCCTGAGCCTTTATGAAAACCAAAGTGTGTTTCTCCAATTTGTACCTGATTGTACCTTTCATTCTGCCGAACATTATTTTCAACAGTAACTTGAGGCAGTGAGACATTATGCTTATCGTCCTGTGTTCGTTATATTCTATCGTCCTTGCCTTTTTTGGTAAGGTGATGAATACCAATTTGAGAAAGTCCTCCGGAAGATTTCCTGTCATATAACTGTTGTTTAGTATTGCTAAAAGGTTCGTTTTTCCCTTCGGACCAAGTGATTTCAGAATTTTAGTGGAAATCTTGTCTTCACCGACTGCCTTTCTGACTGGATATTGAACTTTTTACTGTTGGACTTCGGCCACATTCCACTGTGATACAAAACTTGGCGGCACGGGAGGTCGTTCCTGCCTGTGGCCATCGAACGTGCAGCTCCTCCCGTGGAGGGTCAGACACCCTGAGCCAATAGACTGGTCCTGGACTTATTTTCCATCTGGCATAGTTTTGCATTTTGTTGTTTGATTGTTGGGGGTTTTTGTATTGCTATATTTACGCTCTGTTCTTGGTTGGTGTGGCTGTAACAAAACCAAATTTCCCTCGAGACTAATAAAGTATATCTATCTATCTATCTATTTTAGACTCCAAATCGCACTTTCCATCTCTGACATCAATGTTTTAGATTGATTAGTCACTTGATTTAATTGTGGTAAATCCTCAATCCTGCTATCTTCAAATAATTCCGAGATATACTCAACCCATCTGCCCATAATCTCTTCTTTTTCGTAGCATGGATTACCACTACCGTCTTCGATACACCCAGCTGATGGCACGGTCCTCTTTAATTTCGTCATATCCTTTACCCTTTGGTGAAGGCCTCAATAATCATGACTTCGTTCATGCTGCTCAATTTCTTCGCACTGTTCATTCACCCAATTCTCTTTCGCTTCCTTACATTTTCTTTGAATCAAGCGGTGTAGGGCTTTGTAGCATTCATTATCCTGAAGTTTTAGTTTTCTTCTTTCTTCAGTTAACTTTCTCAACCGATCAGTGATCCAAGGGTTATGTCTTTTGCTCTTTTTCCGATAACCCAAAGTCTTTTCCGCAACTTCTGTCACTGTTGTTTTACACTTTTCCCAGATGTTCTCCACTGCCATGTTGCTGCCCTCGTCATCTAAGACTGAAAATCTATTCTCTGTTTCAACCATATATTCGATCTTTTTTGCTTCATCCGTAATGAGTAAATCAAAGTCTATCTTATTTGATGGTTTGACCTTTCTCATCATCTTCAAATGCACACTCAGGTCCAATACCACAGGGTTGTGATCTGTATAACAGTCAGCACCAGGGTATGTTTTCACCTGCTTCACTCCATTCCTGAACCGATTGGGTACTAAAATGTAGTCAATTTGGTTTTTTACTGAACCATTAGGACTGGTCCACGTATACAGTCTCCGTTTTGGCAGACTGTACCAGGTGTTCGCAATCATTAGTTTGTTAGCTTTTGCAAATTCAACCAGTCTTTCTCGGTGGTCATTTCTTTCCCCAAGCCCGAAGGGTCCTACAGTCAAAACTTCTCTTGCGCTGCCAACTTTGGCATTAAAATCACCAAGAATCACAGTTACTTTGTTGTTTTTAGTTGTTTTCATTAGCTTTTCAACTTCTCCATAGACCATATCGACTTCGTCATTGTCATAGTCTGTGGTTGGCATATAGACCTGTATGACGTTAATGTCAAATGGTTTAGTGGAGATTTTAATCATCATCACTCTTTCATTAGTGGATACACTGCCATTGATAGTTCTCGCTGTTTCCTTGTCTATCAAGATTCCAACTCTGTGCTTACGTTCACTTCCTCCTGAATAGATCAGTTGGTATCCCCATCCCTTTTGAGCCATCCCCCCCCGTCCATCTTGTTTCACATAGTCCGAGTATGTTTATCTTCAGTCTTTTCATTTCCATAACCACATTTTCTAGTTTACCTCGTGTAAGAAGAGATCTAATATTCCACGTAGCTATCCTGACATGAGGCTTTGGCTTGTTGACGACCCTGGTAGCTTCATTCCTACTGTTGCCGGACGCGACTCCACTACTGTTATTCGTGGCTCCATTTATTGAGACTGACATATTGGGAAATCATGTACTTGGCAGGCTCAGCAGTGGTTTGCCTCTGCCTTCTGCCGGCTGAGTTTAAAGAGATCAGCACCTCTCTTCTTGGTGATCATCTGCTTGCAGAGAAACCATTGTCTTCCAAAGTTGTAGCTCTTCCGCCTTCCCCACCAGTCTCCTGCTGGGTCCGCCATTGGCCATCGCTCATAACCCCGAGCAAGGGACCCTTACCAGGTGCCACCAGCCGGGTCAGCTGGACCTGGAGCGAATCGCAAGGGAACGGTCGACCACAGAAGGGACTTGTACATCTTCGTATTCTTAAAGCTAACTCCTAATTTATCTTGAAATGCCCTAGCAAGTTAGTATGCTCTATACTGATCTCCCTATTCTCCATATCATTCTCCTTGGTAAATTCTGATATAAAGTACTCACTTATCATCTCATCCACATCCTCTGCTTCCAAGCACATGTCCCCTCCCCTTTGTCCCTGAGTGCTCCTACTCGCTCTCTAGTTCCTTGCTCTTGACGTGTATATAGAATGCATAGGGATTCTTTTTAATTCTACTTGCCAAGGAATTTTCATGGTCTCTCTAATTCAGATGGAAATCTGAAAACTGGGTTTACTGAAAATTTTAATTGCTTTCAGCTTGTTGTTAATTCCACATTGATTTCATTGGTTCAGAACTCCAGATGCCAGTCCAGCTGGCTTGCCACTATCTTCTCAAGGGTATTTAGTGGTGAATGCTAAATACCGGGCATTGCCAGTCATACCAGCAGCCAAGGACAATGTAGAATAAGAGAAAGCTGCAAGTCAATGGGAGAAAGAAAATGGCATACCTTAGCAGAAGGGTAGGAAGCCACTGTCTTTCTGTATTTCATGGCTATCAGAATTGTACTGTACAAGCATACTTTGACAATAAATTGAACCTTTGAACCCTTTTGTAGACAGATACTTCATGGCAGCCATTGGTGTAGTGCAATTGCTCTTATATTCTGCCAGTTTACTCCAAGGCACGAATATTGGCAATTATTTAAAAACGAGTTGATATTACTGCATTGTTCCCAAAGTTTCATTACCTGCAAGTCATGATTTAAATAAGTGGCATACACTATTTAAAATTACAGGACATTCAGCCAGTAAGATCTGCTTGCCATTGTTGGCTGAACAGCTATAGTTGGCAATTGAAAATCATTAGTTGCTGTAATATCCATGCTCATAAAGACTTCTGTGTAATTTGTATGGAATTTCTCTACTCTACATACTTGAAATAATTGCCTTTATGTATGAATAGTGGTTGTCTGAAAATAGTTCCTGTCATTTAAGTTTTAAAATAAAATCTATTTGTTCTGTCCTCACTCCATATTATCCTGCAGGCAAGATGGAGAGTGGAGGAAGCAAGGATAAAAATAGCACTAAAGGCATGAACTTGGATACATGTAAATGCAAGCAGAACTTGGGGGATATTGCACAAAAGGTTCAAATGTCAGT
This sequence comes from Mobula birostris, assembly GCF_030028105.1. NCBI lineage: Eukaryota > Metazoa > Chordata > Chondrichthyes > Myliobatiformes > Myliobatidae > Mobula > Mobula birostris. The sequence goes on from NC_092373.1 coordinate 159,872,073, forward strand.
TGTGCTCTGTTGGTGACACCTGCACCTTTGGGTTCACTTCTTGACTACTGTAATGAAGCATTGAGAGTGTGCGTGTTGTTACCTTTCCAAAAGTTGGTAATTGGCTTATTATTGTCATTCAGTATGTACTGAGGTACAGTGGAAATACTTTGTGCTATCGTCATATCAATGCATTGAGGTAATACAGGGAAAAGCAACAACAAAATGCAGTATACCATGTTGTTGTTACAAAGAAAGTGCAGTGCAGCTAGTCAATAAGGTGCAAGGCCAGAACGAAGTAGATTGTGAGGTCAAGAGTCTATCTTATCATACAGAAGGTCCATTCATCAGGCTTATATCAGTGGGATAGAAACTTTCCTAAACCTGGTTATACATGCGTTCAAGCTTCATTCTTCTACCTGATGGGAAGAGGGAGAAGAGAGAATGACTGGGGTGGGAAGGGATATATATATTATGTTCTGCTTTACAGAGGCAGTGAGAAGTGTAGAGAGATTCAGTAGAGGGGAGGCTGCTTTTCATGGTGTGCTGAGCTGTGTCCACAACTTTCTGCATTTCCTTGCTGTCTCAGGCAGAGTAGTTGCCATACCAAGCTATGATACATCCAGATTGGATACTTTCTAAGGTATATCAATAAAAATCGGTGAGAGTCAATGGGGGTATGCCAAATTTCCTTAGCTTCCTGAAGAAGCAGACACACTGGTGTGTTTTCTTGGCTATGGTGTCTACAAACATTGTACCAAGATGAGCTACTGGTGATGTTTACACCTAGAACTTGATGCTCTCAACCATCCCCAGCTCATTATCATTGATGGAAACAAAGGTGTAGCCCCACTTCCTAAAGTTAATGATCAGCAGTTTTGCTTGGCTGATATTACAAGGAGTCAGGTCACTCATCTGAGTGCTGCTGGTACCATGTAACCCAGTACGACCTGTCGCATGGTCGGGTGGTCGGCGACTAAACCAGCTCCCCCACCAGGCTTGCGTGGTGAGGAGGGTGGGTAGACACCCTGTAGGACGAAAAACAAGACCTGTCAAAGGGCGGATAAACCCTCTCATAGGGTCAACAGCAATATAGCAAACATGTGCCGTGAAGCACGTAAAGGGCATCCCTTGCATCGAAGCTTGGTCTGGCCATTCACTGCAACAGAACTTCCCCCAGCCGTCTTGGACCCCACCATGCCGCTGGATCCGGGAGGGGATGTCGAGAGGGTGGGTCTGGACCTGTGCAACCCCCTACTCACCTAAAATCCATTCATGCACATGCTGTTCCTTTCTGAGGAGTGGGGTATAAACCCCACTAACTGACTGAAAGGAACCATCATCATCCTCTGGGATGGATAGCCAGAGAGAGCAGAGAGATTACAGGGAAATTTGCTGCTGTGACAACATGTAACCAGTCTATTTCCTTCCTGTATTCTGACTCCATTTTTTGAGTTTCATCCCATTATGCTGGTGTCATCTGAAAACTTGTAAATAGAGTTAAAGCTGAATCTGGCCATGCAATCTCGAGTATTTAAGGAGAAAAGTGGAGTGCCGAGATGTTAAACTGAAGTGTTTTTTAGGCTGGTGAACTGAGCTGTGTTCAAGGACTCGTCAGAGGATCTGAATGAATAGACCTCCATTATCACGGACTTCTTAAAGTTAGTTGTGGATGACTGCATACAGAGTCTTCCCCAATCAGAAGCCCTGGAATAACCAAGGGATCTAAAATCAGTTGACTCTGGGACTGTAGGAAGTTGTTCTGACAACTTTGGACACGTTTCTTCTGGCTGTGTTGGCATCCTGAATGCATGCCAAGCTGCTCGATCTGCTGATCTATCCCAGGGCACCAGACAAAGCTTTCAGCCAACACTTTCATTATGAACATGGAACACTCACAATGCACTGGAGGAACTCAGCAGGTCAGTCAGCATCAGTTGAAAAGATTAGTCAACGTTTCGGGCCGAAACCCTTCGTCAGGACTGAAGGAAGAACTTTGGGGAGGGTTTGAAGAATGCTGGTAGTTGAAAAAGACAGTAATTTGAAAGAGAAAGGGGTGGGGGAGGGGAAGCAGGGAGGTGATTGGCAGGAGAGCAATGTGCGGTAGTAGAAGGAGGCGGAACTATGAGGGAGGTGATGTGAAATAGGGATAGGGGAAGGGAGGGGGAGGGAATTACTGGAAGTTGGAGAATTCTACGTTCATACCAAGGGGCTGGAGACTACCTAGATGGTATATGAGGTGTGGGAATGACATTCCTCTATCCCTTCCTCTGTCCCTCTTTTTGTAACTGCAACTTGACCTTTTTTATCTTTTTCTCTTCCCTGTGCAGTCTATTTATTTTTGTCTTGCTGACATAGTCATTGTACGTGTCCTACTTTGTATCATTTTCTGCATGTTTCACCTTTAAACCTGCATTGGTCTGCTTTATGTAAGCCCCTGCCACAATGGTAACACAATTTGTTCGGCCTGGCACATTTCTGTTTAGGCATTACAAATTTGTTCTCATTCACTTTCATCCCTGACAGCAACTCAGTTATGTCCCTTTCTGCTGTTTCCATAGATACAGCAATTTCAACTGCTCTTTTAAATGTGAGTTGTGCTTCCATTAGGAGCCATTTTTTTAATGTTTTCATGTAAGATTCCACAAATTAAACAATCTCTCAGTGCATCATTAAGCCCAACACTGAACTGACAATTCTCAGACAACTTGGTTGGAGCAGTCAAATACAAAGCAAGCTGTATGCTTTCTCACTTATTACACTCAGCAAATTTGATACTCGCTTCTCATTGGCTATTTCATTTGCTTCAAAATACTGCTCAATTTGCTCAGAGCCAGTTATTGTTGTGCAATCAAATCTGTCTATCTTTCCAATGTAGCCAGCCATTTCTGCTCTTCTTTTTAAATTTATGATTATATGACAATCTCACCTGGTCCAGGAACACCACTGGGATTGTGAAACGGGCCCAGCAGAGATTGCACTTTCTGAGGAAGCTTAAACAAGCATCGCTCCCCACTAACATCTTAACTACATTCTACAGAGGCGTGGTTGAGAGTGGGCTGACCTTTTGCATCACAACCTGGTACTCCAGCTGCAGTGCTGTGGACAAAAAAGCCTTGCAGAGGGTGGTTAGGGGAGCAGAGAAGGTTATTGGGTTCTCCCTACCTTCTGTCCAAGACCTCTTTCAGAGTCGACGCCTCCAGAAGACACGGTACATCATTAAAGACCCCTCACACCCTCTCCATGAACTGTTTGTTCTTCTGCCATCAGGCAAACGTTACAGGAGCATCAAAACTAAAACCACAAGGCTACTAACCAGCTTCCTCCCACAGGCAGTCAGACTGCTAAATAGCTGCTCTACCTGACTCTGCTTTGGACACTTTTAACTTGCACTGGACACTTATAACTTGATTTTAACTGACATGTGGCTGTTGTGTTTTACTATTTGTTGTTATGTTTATTATTTATTATTTAGTGTTGCGTTTGTTATGTTATGATTGCGCTGCTCCTGAGAAACGCTGTCTCATTCTGCCCTGCAGAGTATGGTTAGAATGACAATAAAGTTTTTTGAATCTTGAATCTTTGAATTATTATATCCTGGAACTCACTGTTTATGAACCTATAAATTCATCTGTTTTCTGCCTTTTTTAAAACTCGAACATCTTTCTCCTCTTCACTGAACCCTGGAATGTCTGCATTCAACAGTATCATACCCTCAAAACTAATCAATAAGCTACAAGATGTAGGCCACAATACCTCCTTGTGCAACTGAATCCTGGATTTCCCCAATTGCAGACCCCAGTCATTTCAGAATGACAACAACATCTTCTCCGTAACTACCACCAGCATAGGTGCACCACAAGCCTGTGTGCTTAGCCACTGCTCTACACGCTTTATGCTAAGTATAAACTGTGAGGCTAAGCACAGTTCCAATGCCATATTTAAGTTTGCGGATGATACCACTGCTGTTGGTCAAATCAAAGGTTGTGATGAATCAGCATGTTGGAGATTCAAAATCTAGCTTAATGATGCCACAACAAACATCTTCTCACTCAACATCAGCAAAACCATAGAGGTGATAATTGACTACACGAGGAAACCAGAGGCCCATTGGCCAGTCTTCATCACGGGATCAAAGGTGAAGAGGATCAACAACTTTAAATTTCTCTGTGTTATCATTTCAGAGGATCTGATTGGGTCCAGTACATAACTACCATTACAAAGAAGGCACAGCAGTGCCTCTACTTTCTTAAACGTTTGCAAAGATTTGGCACGGTTTCTAAAACTTTGACAAACTTCCATAGGTGTGAGAGGGAAAGTACACTGACTGGTTGCATCTTAGCCCGTTATGGAAACACCAATGCCCTTGAACAGAAAAGCCTGCAAAAAAGTAGTGGATATAGCCCAGTCTGTCATGGATAATGTCCTCCCCACCAGCTACATGGAGTGCTGTCACAGGGAAGAGGCATCCATCATCAAGGACCCCCACCATCCAGGCTGCTTCTCTTCTTGCTGTTGTCATCAGGAAGAAGGTACAGGAGCCTCAGGTCCCACAACATCAAGTTCAGGAATAGTTATTTTCTCTCAACTATCAGACTCTTTAACCAGAGGGGATAACTTCACTCACCCATCACTGAGCTGGTTCCACAGCCCATGGACTCACTTTCAAGGACTCTACAACTCATATTCTCCACACTTTTTGTTTATTCTTTTATTATTATTTTGTGTTTTTTTTCTTTTGTATTTCAATAGTTCAATAGTTCCTTTTAATATCAGAGAATGTATACAATAACAACCTGAAATTCTTACTTTCCACAGACACCCTCAAAACAGAAAACCCAAAGAATAAATGACAGAAAAGAACATAAGAATCCCAATGCCCCCTGCTCCACTCACACGCAAAGCAGCAGCAAGCAGCTTCAACTCCCCCCCCCCACCTCCCCCACTTATTCTACCATAAAGCATCAGCATTCCCACCCTCCCCCTGCCCACTGCCTTGCCAGCAACAGCAAAGCCCCCAAAGAGAGACCATGGTCTGCAGTACATCAAAAACTAACTGTTCACTCTAACATTTTCGACATTTCACAAGCTCCCTCTTTCTCATTAATGAGGGAGAGACCGATATCGCTCCTTCCACAGTGAGAGAGGAGGGACAACATCACTATTTTGATGTTAGTCAGTCTGAAGCGTTGCTTTTTATTTTGGGTTCCATAACTCTAGAATTGGCAGCAAACTCTCCCTCACCATTGAGGGAGAGAGAGATCGATTGATTACTGAGTGCAGGGTCCTCCAACAGCCACTCGTGCTGTCTTCGATGTTCCGGCTCCTGCTGCGCTTCAGTTTGTGACACCGGTGAGAATTCGTGTCCACAGGCCCCCAAGGCACCCGACAACCTGAACATACCAAAATGCAGCTGATTGGTGAGCTCCAGGAACAGGAACACACCACAGTGCAGTACTGCAGCTTTGAGTGCTGCTGTAGGTCAAGATCCTGATAGGACCCCAGCCACCCTGAAAAGGAAAATAGGTCCAATATCTCTAGCCCGACGTCCCTAATCACCCACAGTCACATTAGGCATGCATCTCCACATTGACACCACTCCTGAAACCGATACTCCTTGCCTAGCTCCATTATGGGAAGAGATCCCACCTTGAAGAAATGCAACATCTCCAGGTCTCATGGGAATTTCTGTCACACTATCACTTATAGTGGAGGAGGAACATTTGGAATGTTATTACATACCTTGAGGCCATCCCTTGGGAGCAGTTGGATTTCAACATAAGTACCACCTCTCAAATTACCCATCTACTCACCTTATTGGCTAACTCCTGCCCCATGTGTAGAAAAGTCTCTAATTCCCAGATTGACTTCATTGGCCACCACAGAACCCTTTCCTGGAGTTGAAGTAAATCATTTTAAATCTTGGAATACAGCGAAGAAGAGGAAAAAATAAATTATCGAAAATGGTTCATTAATCTGTTTTCACTTTTCTCCAGGCTGGAAGCAATGTGCATAATGTTAGCTCAAGATCTCCCTCTCTCTATTAACAGGCAACTGTTTTGAGTTTATGTACTCAAAGGGAAAACTATACAGAAAGGTCTGAGTGGTCTACAACAAACTGGTGGTAATCTCACTTCCGATTCCAAAATACATGTGTTCAAGACCCAGTGTAATTAGGAGTTGATTACCAGAAGAATTTGTACGGAAATGTTACCATCAGTCAGTTTCTAGGCTAAAGTGTTAATTAGGTGTATTCCCACCCACAGACTTAACTCCTGTTATCTCTGCAGAAGATGAATGAACTTTTTGATTGTTTTGGAAATGTGGTGCAGAAAGTGTAAACTGACGTATATTTTTAGGGTGGAATCTTTACTATGAATCTTTATGAAATAATGACACATTATTTCTCCTGGTAGCTGGCCATCCATATTTCTTTCCTTTGGAACTGGAAGAGTATCTAATACATCTTTGGAGTTTGCAAGCACCTCTCATGGCAAAAAATGAATTCCAAAAGGACTTTAAGAACATGACAATTTCAGGTAACAGGTGTATTTTCCACTGTATCTAAAAACAATACGGCCATATTGATATCCCCAATATTTTGTTACCCTTGGTGGGTACATTTTGATTAAGCTCCAGAATGTTAGTTGATACATCCAGCCAGTGAAATGGTAGTGACACTCTACAAAAGTATCATTATACAAATGTGTGCCCATTCACAAACAAGTGCAATCATGCTGAAGTATCTAATGTGACCCTTACTGACTTATTTTGGTCTACTCACAGGAAGAACTTTGGACATCCTGTACAGTTTTGCAAATTGCTCTGGGCTTCATTTAATCTTTGGACTTAATGCCTTATTAAGGAAGAATCATGTATGGGACAGTTCAAATGCTCAAGAGCTTCTTCAATACTGTGCATTGAAACAGTATAACATGTCCTGGGAACTTGGCAATGGTAAGTTAATGTTGATGTATGCTGAGAAGGAGAGAAAGGGAACGAAGCAATTAAAACCCAAATAGAATAAGTTGTAAAAGTTTATTTTATGATAATGATCCAATATCTTATAACTTCGAGGCCATTTTTCTGTTTAGCTGACAGGTGAAAATGTCCTTTTAAATTAAGTGTTTAGATTTTTGAGCCAAATTATTTTGAACATCAGTCTACCCTGTGGTCAAAGTAATCCACAGGGTGTTCATGGTTTGATTCAGCTTTAACGATAAAGGGTCAGGTGAATTAACATGATGCAGGAGGAACACCATTGTCAGTGAGGTGAAGTGGGATGGATAGTTCCTCCACAACTATATGCACAACTGATCAACCCTTGGACAAAGTTATTGCAATTTTGGGAGACAACAATGGAACTTCACACCTCTTGGCTTGGGAGTAAGGGACTGCACAGTGGCACAAGTGCTGAAGTGGTGTGTCTCAGCTCCAGTGACCTGGGTTCAATCCTGGTGACTGGCACTGTCTGTGCAAAGTTTGCATGTTCTCCTGATGTCCATGTGGCATTCCTCCAGGTGCTCTGATTTCCTCTCCTGTCTCAAAGGTGTGCAGGTTGGTAGGTTAATTGGCCTCTGTAAACTGCCCCAAATAAAGAGTCATAGATAAATGTAGCACAGAAACAGGTCTTTCAGTCCATAGAATCTGCAATCACCATATCCCATTTACACTAATCATATTGCCATCAACTACCGCCACCCAGCCCCAGGTTCTACCACATGCCTACAAACTAGGAGCAATCTAGGCTGGTTGATTAACCTACAAACTTGCACATCTTTGCGGCCTGTGAGGAATCCAGAGCACCTGGAGGAAGCAGGTAGTCATAGAGAGAAGGTGCAGACTCAACACGGATGCATCTGAGATCAGGACTGAGCCCGGTGAGGCAGTGGTTCTATTTGTTGTGCCTTTGTGTTGCCATGGAGACGAGTGGTAGAATCTGGGGCAATTGGTGGGAATCTGGGGGGAATAAAAGGGTGAGATTAGGGTAGGATTAGTTTAAATGAGCGATTGATGGTCAACGGCGACTCAATGGGCTGAAGGGTCTGTTTGTGTGCCGAGTAACTTCATAGTTGCTTGCAAAATAATGTCATAGGGTAATACAGTGATGAAATGGACCCTTCAGCCCAACTCATCCATGCTGACTAAGGTACCCATCTAAGCTAGTCTCATTTGCCCATATCTCTCTAAACATTTTCTGTTCATTTATTTGTCCAGACGTATTTTAAATGTTGTTATTGTACCTGTCTCAACCACTTTCTCTGGCAGTTCATTCCATATAAGTGCCACCCTCTAATTGAAAAAGTTACCACTCAAGTCTCTTTTTAATCCTTCTCCTCTCTGCCAAAAGCCATGCCCTCTGGTTTGTTTAGTTCCCTTTTCCTGGGGGTAAAATCTGTGTGCATTCACCCTATTTATGCTTGATTTTAAGTACCTTCATAAGGTCACCTCTCAGTTGCCTACATTCCAAGGAATAAAATTGTAACCTGCTTACTTCTCCCTATAATTCAGACCCGCTAGTCCTGGCAACATTCTTATAAGTCTATTACACCAATCTGTGCCTCCATTTTGATTGAAGCATTAAGGACCAGCTACTTGTTGCTGCTTTTGATCATCATTGTATTTCTGTACAAAGTAAATCCAGAGCTGAACTACACAGAGCAACACACACAAAATTCTGTCAGCATCCATGGAGAGAAATAAAGAGTCAACATTTCACACCAAAGCCCTTTATCAGTTCTGGGAGGAAAGGGGGCAGAAGCCAGAATACAGGCAGGGGAGGGGGATGAGTACAGGCTGGCAGGTGATAGGTGAAACCAGGTGACGGGGGAGGTGGAAGGGGGAAAGAGATAACGTAAGGTGCTGGGAGATGATGGGTGAGAGCGGTAAAGGGCTGAAGAAGGAGGAATCAAATAGGAGAGGACAGTGGGCCATGGAATAATGGGAAGGAGGTGAAAAAAATGCTATGTAGTTCCTTAACTCAAACAAATTGGGTGTTTGGAGATATCCACAGATAGTTACTGTTGGTGAGCAGGTAGTTAGCAGGAGTTACAGTCAGATAGGCAATGTGTAAAATTGCCATCCAGTATGTTTCTCTCTCTCTCTTGTGTTGACAGAACCCAACAGTTTTGGAAGGAAAGCAGGTATAAAAGTTCGTGGCACTCAGCTTGGAGAGGACTTCCAGCACCTGTATAGCCTGCTGCACACATTCAGGACATTCAACCACACAGGACTGTATGGGCCTGATATTGGGCAACCTCGGAGATGCCCAATTATTACCATGCTAAAAGGGTGAGATTGCCATCAGCCTTGCAAATATCCTTTTGCATGTAGATCAACTGGATATGTATCAGTTTTGCAGTTACTAACCAGATGTGCATTGCTGGCATATAAAGACTTCAACCTGGGAGCTCTCAATCATGAAGACTGACGTGTGTAACTGTCAGAGTGATTTTTAGGTTTAGCACAGGTAGCAATTAACTTAACTGACTTTGGCCACTAGCCGTCAGATTCAAATATGCATTGAAGATTAAGTTTAAAATGCAGACCAGACAGACCAGGAAACAGGCACTTAACTGAATGGTTACATATGCATAAATCCAATCAACATCTCATTGCATGGATATGACAGTAATTCTTTCTTTATTAATCTTTTTATTGATTTAAAAGGAACATAAATACAAACAAGAGGAGAATTATCTCAAATATGTATTATCAATAACAATACAAACCGAGATTAAGATAGACATTATCAAAATCATACATATTGTTAAGCTAGTATAAAATATATAATTAAAAAAAAGAAATCAGCGATTCTCCTCTCATCAGTTCGTGAAGAGGAAAGCAAAAACATTGAATTTTAAATGAAGAAAAAAACCCCACTACACTATATAAAAGAAAAGAAACAAAAAAAAAAGGGACTGGGCAGTCCATTTTAAGGATATGACCAAAAAAAAGAAAGACTTTCTGATCAAATCTAAAACTTCGAAAAAAAATTGGAGGAGTAATAAATCAAATTAAGTGAAAATATTGTATAAAAGGTTGCCAGATTTGCTCAAATTTAAAGGATGTATCAAATGTCCGACTTCTTATTTTCTCTGAAGTTAAACAGGACATAATGGAGGAGAGTCAATAAAAGACCGTAGGTGGATTAGAATCCTTCCACTTCAATAAAATGGCTCTCCTAGCTAATAAAGTTGAAAAAGCTATCATATGTTGAGCGGAAAAAGGAATATTTCCTGCTTCTGATGGAATAATCCCAAATATTGCCGTAAGCAAATTAGGTTGTAGATCCAGATCCAAGACTTTTGATAGCATTTTAAAAACATCTCTCAAAAGGTTATCTAGCTTTATACAAGACCAATACATATGAGTTAAAGTGGCCACCTCAGTATTACATCTGTCACAAATAGGATTGATATTGGAAAAAATACGTGCTAGTTTATCCTTTGACATATGCGCCCGATGCACAACCTTGAACTGTACCAAGGAATGACGGACACAAATAGATGTGTTATTAACCAAATGAAAAATTTTACTCCACTGATTATCTGAAAATGACTCTTGAAATTCTGATTCCCAAGCACGTTTAATTTTATCATTAGATATCATTTGTGAGTTCAATGACCTTTTATAGATTATAACTATCCACCCTTTTTGAAATGGATTAAAATGAAAGAGAGCATCTGTCATATTAGGTAGGTAAGCAAGAGGGTAATTTGGCAACAAACCATGTTAAAAATTCCTAATTTGTAAATATCTAAAAAAGTGTATATTAGATAAATCATATTTATCCACTAACTGAGAAAAAAAACATTAAATAGTCCCCTAAAAACAAATCTGATAAAGTTATTATTCCCTTGGTTTTCCAAATTAAAAAGGTCTTATCCAAAATTGATGGTTTAAAAAAATAATTGAGATGGATATTACTAGAAAATAAAATTAGTTAACTGAAAAAATCAATGAAACTGAAACCAAACTCTTAATGTATGTTTAATAATGGGATTAAAATCTTGTCTGCTAATCTTAGAAAACAAAAAGACAAGAGGAGCTCCCAGTAAAGAGGCCAAACCAAGTTTTCCTCCAAATCCAACCATGAAGCACATTCATGTATATCTGAATAGTGAATCTAAAAAGTAGTATATTGGACATTAATTTCCCAATAGTATATTCTAAAATTAGGCAAAGCCACGCCACCATTCTTTTTTAATTTCTGCAATAAGGGTTTAATCAATCTAGGATTTTTATTGTTCCAAATATAAGATAAGATTATAAAATCTATTCTGTCAAAGAACTTTTTAGGAACAAAAGAAAGAACTGCCTGAAATATATATAAAAATTTCGGTAGAACTATCATTTTAATAGCATTAATTCGACCTATTAATGATATTGTCATAGGCAACCATTTAGAAAGCATTTGTTTGGTGTAGTTAATTAATGGAAAAAATTATATTTATAGAGATGCTTAAAATTTTCTGTAATGTTAATAGCAAGATAGGTAAAGTAATTTTTAGCAATTCTAAAAGGTACTTGATGATTTGGATCCGAGTAATTATTAATAGGAAATAACACACTTTTATGTAAATTTAATTTATACCCAGAAAAACTACTGAATTCAGAAAATATAGATAACATAGAAGAAATAGATTTCCTAGGATCTGAAATATAAACTAACAGGTCATCTGCATATAACGAAACCTTATGTATTTTGTCCCCTCTCTCAATACCCTGAACAGTATTAGAATCTCTAAGAGCAATAGCAAGCCGGATATGACAGTAATTAACACTTATTTTGGATGTAATGGTGGGAAGATCCAGGCACTTTAAACTATTACATGTGTAGTTCAAGAGGGCATTGTTTGAATGGATTTGTTTGAATTGTCCTGAATTTTTCCACCTTGAATTACTCCTCAAAGTGTTTCGCTGCTTCTCCTTGTGAAATAGCAACAGCTGTTGTGGCATGTTGAAATACTTGCTTTTTTGGCGCAGAACAAATTTTCATAATTTTTATGTCCTCACTGAGTCACTGGTGAAGTACTGCACCCTAAATGACATCACTTCAGATATGGGATAAAAGAGATTTTGATGGTAAGTTCCAAAGGTATTGTCAAATTCAATTGGCTGCATTCCAGAGTGAAGAAAAGTATTTTATAAAGTTGTCTAAGTTGCAACAGTATGGATATTGCTGACTATTATTATTAGTGACGCACTTCCCACAAGGCTTGTAGTTCAGTCTGTGTGAAAGCATGTGAACCATCAAAAATGCTTGTAGGCTTTCATAGTTTCCATCTGGTATAATGTAAATGCAGTCGAACAGCGAGGCCCTGTAAACAACAGTGAATTAAGTGATCAGGTAATCTGTGCTGGTGCTTGAAGGTAAAGGATTTGAGAAGCTTAATGGGTTGCAGTGAAAATTGTCCTGGGATTGCTTGTGTCCATCTGAGGATGCCCCTCTATTCTGAGGCTGTGTCTTCTGGTCTTAGACTCTCTCACCATAGGAAACATCCTCTCCACATATGGCATCTGGAGTTTATCTGAAATGTTAATTTGTCCTTGCATTGCAACCAGATGACTAGTGGTCATTTTCCTGTATGTAATATCCATTTAATACAGAAAGGATTATTAGCACATTCTAGATATACCCACACATGTAGTGATAAAATAGCTTCTACAGCCAATGTGATAGAACTTCCAGGCAGCAGATGAAACATTGCCAAGGCCCTCTCAGATTTAAGGGTGGTTGGGTAGGATGACGAGTTGTCCTGACTATTTGAGATTGAATTGGGGAGAGTTGAGTCAGGTTCAGGTGCATATCCAAATCTCTGTGTGGCAGGATATTTGAAATAATCTCCAAGTCTCTGCAAAATTGACACTAGCTAAGATCCAGAAAGCACTCAATGCCGGGATTGCTGTAACAGACATTCTCTTTCCTTGTTCCTTTCATTTCCTTGCTATTTTTGATTCACTTGTCGTGACCGTGTCTTCTTTCTCTTGATGCCAGTGTTTCTTAGGTGACACATTTCTGATCTTTTGTTCTTTGTCTGTTGTGTTTTGTGTCTTGGGGACATCGCTAACAAGGTCGACATTTATTGTCTTTTCCCATTCCCCCAGAGGAGATGGTGATGGGTCGCTGTCTTCCTGAACCTCTGCAATCCGTATGAGTGTGCCATTAGGTAAGGAGCGAAGGAGTGAAGGTGTCTCAACCCAGTGGCAACATGTGCCAAAGCCAAAACTATCAGTAAAATTGAGGGAATTGCTTTCACAGTGAATGGTAGGAACATGAACCTACTACTACAAGAAGCCTCTGAAATGAATATCAGATACTTTTCATCAGAGAAGGGGACAGGAGATACCACTAGAGTTGAATACTGAAGGGAGGGGGTATGTAGTCTTTTTCATGCCAACACTTGTGCATCATATGTTTGTACTAAATAGTCCATTTTTGTGCTGTGCATCCAATGAATTTTTAAATGCAACTGCTGTCTGTGTCTTTCAAAGTGATGGAAGGCATAGATTCTTCATTGTTTCTTTTTTTCCATTTCTATATGTGTTGAGAAAGTCACTCCACTGTATTAAAGCTGCATTCTTGAAAGTCCACCTAAGCCCCAACAGGTGATCATTAAAGATACACTTTTATTTATCAATCTAATCTATAGTTGCCTGAACACTGGGCATTCCAATCATCCCATCAGACTACATCTGCTGTAATATCCTCTATAATCTATGCATTTATTTTTACTCACAGCAATCGTTCTTTTGTCTCTCCTCATGCTAGGTTTCTTGAGACTGGAGGGGGAATCCTTGATGCAGTCACCTGGCACCAGTAAGTACTGTACTCCATTTATTGATAATGTTATTTCTTGACTATTGCAACATGAAGAAAGATTGACAAAAGCAGAAGGGATGAATGGGCGTGCAACTCACTGGGCAGGTAGTGAGTACCTTTCATAGGTCCTTGTATATAGGGTCCCAATAAGCTTTTGTACAAATAGCCAATTATACCAAATATGCACAGAATACTACAATTGCATGATCTTGACATTCCCCCTGAATGTCGAGAATGCAGAGAGATTGACGAGTTGTAAAGATGCAAGCATTATCATCTACTCCCTTAATCCATACATGGTTTATGGTGCTGTTCTATTTGGGGTACAATATAGCCTTGGAGTGGCTATAAAGAAAACTAACTAAAGTTAAATATGGTTATTGGCCATTAGTGCTTAAGAGAAGCATAGAGGTATTGAGGAGATTCTGAGATTGGTATTGAATATTCTACAGCATTCCACCTAGTTGATTCACTTTTTCTTGGGTTTCAAAACAAGGGCACAAAAACCTGAACACTACAAGAGAAGTTAAAAGCGGAGTTACAACACGGCAGAGGGTCTTTGTGAGCATTTGAATTTGCTGCTCCCGGGAGTTGGGTGAAGCAATGATAAACCTCGTGAGCAGTGATTACATTATTGATTGATAGGAGTGTACTGATGACTGTGTTACTTTCAGTGTCCTTGCTAACAACTAGAAATGGATCGGTTTATTCCTGTACCTAAGGGCTTTCGGGCACATTTTAGGAGCTGTGCGGTAGAAGTAGAGAAGAGATTGCTAAATTATTTCTTGCATTGTGTCATGTGTTTCCTGGAATTTAGCTGCTTACCAGAAACCAAGCAAAACTTGGGAAACAGCATTAGATCCCCACCCTCTCCATTTTTATTCATTAATTTGTTGCCAAAGAAGAGTAATTAAGGCTATTCTTGAAACAAGATCCAAATCAACCCCTTTCTGTATTTGGAGACATGCATTCATTAACTTGCATGCTTTGTACTCTCAGAATTAGACACAGTTTCAATAAAGTAACTCCTTTTTCCCAGTTATTATGTGAATGGGAGGAACGCATCACTGAAGGACTTCCTGAGCCCCCAGGTGTTAGACAGTCTTGTGTGGAGAATTAATCAAATTCATCAGGTAAGTTAAACTTTCATGTTCAACATCAAAACTAGTCAGACACAGAAATCAGTTTGCCTACAGTTGGACAGAAGTTAATGATAGAATCTGATTATAAAGTCTGCTCCAGACAATGAGTGAATGGTGTAAAATACTTAAAGTAATAGTGTTTTATTTTTACTAGTTGTCCCCACAATTAAGCAGGGGGAAACCTCAAATATGTAGAGTAAAAGTCCAAAGAAATCTGTAGATGCTGAAATCTGAAGCAATTAATAATATAAACAACAGGAATTCTGCAGATGCTGGAAATTCAAGCAACACACGTAAAAGTTGCTGGTGAACGCAGCAGGCCAAGCAGCATCTCTAGGAAGAGGTGCTGCCTGGCCTGCTGTGTTCACCAGCAACTTTTATGTGTGTCAATTAAAAATATGCTGGAAACACATAATGGTCAGACAGCAGCTGTGGAAAGAGAAAAGGTTTAACTTTTTACATCAATTCATTAGGATTGTGCTAAGACCATGTACGTAACTAAATACAGGAGCTGGAGAAAAGGGCTGTCATCTCTAGTATCACTGAATGCTAGATGTGTTAAACTTGATAAGAACTGTAATTACTTCCCAGTATTTAAGTGTTCCTATGGATTGCTTACAAATTCCAGGTCTAAGTAACTAAATGTGGCCTTGGAATGCTGTCACATGCTGAGTGATAATATTTTAATAGAAAATTGATAGTTCTGATTGGGTATTTACCAGATTGTTGGCAAAGTTGCTTCTTGATCCTTCATGTTTGATGCATAGAGATACCTAGGCTTGCTTAGTAACATCCAAAGCCATGCAATGCTCCTTGAATACCATTCCAGGAAATTCACTTACCTACTAAAGGGACAGAGTACTCACCCAGAAGCAGGCTTTCACTAAGTACATGACCACTGCCACACCTGTTCATTAAATGGACTCCCTCAATCAGGCCCAAGCCTGTGGAATCATGTAGTTATCTTTTTCAGTGTATTTGCCTCACTATTGTAGATAACCTCACCTCTCCACCATCATTCTCATGTCCAATTGCAACGCCATTTTTGTCTCACTGCCATCACCTCTTGACCTCAATGCTACCACTTCCACAACTAATCATAATCCTTCAGATAAGGTCCTGACCAACTCCAGCACAATTCTGGGACATTTCCATTATCTACCTGTTTTCTTTCATTTGATGAAAGAATTAAGAGATGTTAAGGTGAGAGGGGAAATATTTAAAGGGGACCTGAGAGGTAACTTTTTCACACGGAGAGGATGGTGATGTTTGGAACGAGCAGTACAAGGAAGTTACAAAGGTGGGTTCAATAGCAATGTTTAAAGGACACTTGGACAGGTAAATTGATAGAAAATGTTTTAAAGGATATGGGTCAAACACAGGCAAGTAGGACTAACTGGGATATAAATCTTAGTCGGCATAGCTGAGTGGGGATGGAGGGATGTTTGCTTGCTGTATATATGTCCATGATGCCCAATGGTAGTGTGAGCAGAGGAAATATCTTTGTGGATCTCATACACAATGAGAATTTGCAGTCATAGGATCAGGCAATGCCTGCACACATTGCCCATTTCCTAGCACTGAAGACTTTCTAGGCTTAACCATGATAAGACTTTAGATAACTTCAGATACATCGAGCCTTGAGACAAGGAACACAGACAAAATGCTGGAGGGAATCAGCAGGCCAGGCAACATCTATGGAAAAAAATACAGTCGATGTTTCAGGCCAAAACCCTTCAACAGGACTGGAGAAAAAAAGCTGAGTAGTAGATTTAAAAGGTAGGCGCCCATTTCAATTCTGCTTCCCATTCCCATTCTGATGTGTCCATCCATGGCCTCCTCTATCGTCGTGATAAGGCCACACTTAGGTTGGAGAAACAGCAACTTGTGTTCCATTTGGGTAGCCACAAACCTGATGGCATGAACATCAATTTTTCAAACTTCCAGTAATGCCCCTCTAAATTTGAGCAAATCTAGCAACTTTTTATCCAATATTTGCATTTAATTTGATTTATTACTCTTTCAATCTTTCTTTTTCGAAGTTTTAGATTTGATCAGAAAGTCTGTCTGTCTTTTTTTTTGGTCGTATCCTCAAAATGGATTGCCCAATCCCCCTTTTTTTTTGTTTTTTTTATATAGTACAGTGGCTTTTTTTTTCATTTAAAACCCAATGTTTTTTTTTTCTTTTCTCTTCATAAACTGATGAGGAGAATTGCTATTTTCATTTTTTTTATTATATATTTTATACTAGTTTAACAATATCTATGATTTTGACAATGTCTATCTTAATCTCGGTTTGTATTGTTACTGATATATATATTTGAGATAATTCTCCTCTTGATTGTATTTATGCTCCTTTTAAATCAATAAAAAGATTAATAAAGAGAGACAGTAATGCCCCCTACTCCACCTCCTCCTTCACCATTTCCCATCCCTTTTCCCTCTCTCACCTTATCTCCTTACCCGCCCATCACCTCCCTCTGGTGCTCCTCCCCCCTTTTTCTTTCTTCCATGGCCTTCTGTCTCTTTCACCGATCAATTTCCCAGCTCTTTACTTCACCCCTCCCCCTCCAAGTTTTACCTGTCACCTGGTGTTTCTCTCTTCCCTCCCCCCACCTTTTAAATCTACTCTGCAGCTTTTTTTCTTCAGTCCTGCAGAAGGGCATCGACCCAAATCATCAACTGTACATCTTTCCATAGATGCTGCCTGGCCTGCTGAGTTCCTCCAGCACTTTGTGTGTGTTGCTCAGATTTCCAGCATCTGCAGATTTTCTCTTGTTTATGACTTGAGACAAGGAATATATTTTTGTCAATTTGTACTGTGTAATTACTCATAGTCTTGCTTTTATTTCTGAACCTCTTTTCCTAACACAGGTTGTGGCTAAAACTGTTCCTGGCAAGAAGATATGGTTGGGTGAGACCAGTTCAGCCTATGGAGGAGGAGCTCCTGATCTATCAGATAGATTTGTAGCTGGCTTTATGTGAGTAGAACTGTCCATGTTGTTAAGTTCTTTGCTTAGTATAATTTCCCATCATCTAGCCATAGCGATAAAAACTGCTGAATATCTGTTGGGTCCATTCTGAGATGAGTTGCCCTTCATTTTCCCCCTTGTCACACATAGATTTTGCATTTTCTCCCATTTCTGCAACTCCTGAAGCCTAATGGATGGAGTGCTGGCTACCAGATTTTCTTGTAATTGATTGTGCCAACCTAACCAATGAAGAAATGTAATTTAAGATTTTAGTGGCCGCAGATATTCTACATGAATTGTGCACAATCACCAGGAGTGCTTGTAGCACTTTCTAGTTTTGGATGTATAATTTTGCTTTTCCTTTGGATGAAGTCAACATTTTAGTGCTTTTATCTCCCCTTCACTTTCATGAAACATTTACAGAATTCTTATTTTTCAAACTGCATAAAAATGATTTGATGGCAAATTGAGTAAAACAAAACCTTTTTCATGTACATTTGCCATTTCTCTCGCTCACTGAACGTGAAGTGCAATGGAATTACACAGAATTTGTAAGCTAATTTATAGGTTCTAGTCTTCAACTCATCGCTGAAGTTCACCATCACCATATGGGTTTCTTTTAACTGTTAACTACTAGTGATGGAAATTTATTCATCTGGAGAAAGTGATTCAGATTAGCTTGATCATGTCCCCTCTCCAACATTCACATCCAAAGCCATAGTGGGCTAGTGATCAGTCATAGGAATCTGGGTTAATACACTCTGGCCACTTATACCTCTTTGTCCCTGAGAAGATGGCAGAGTATGTCATTGAAATGTCGGTTCTAATTGATACCCGTACCCGGCTGGAAGCCCAAGAAGAGTTTATTTGTCATGTACGCTGGGAAAGCACTAGATCCTTTTTCACTGAGTCTACGTTCATGGTCTTCTGATGTAGCCCATCAAGGTTCAACAAGTTGTGCATTCAGAGATGCTCTTCTGCGAACCACTGTTATAATGCAAGGTTATTTGAGTTACTGCCACCTTCCTGTCAGCTTGAACCAGCCTGGCCATTCTCCTCTGACCTCTCTCATTAACAAGGCATTTTCACACACACAACTGCTGCTCCTGGATTTTTTTTTTTGTTTCTCATACCATTCTCTGTAAACTCTAGAGACTTGTGCAAGAAAATCACAGGAGATCAGCAACTTAAACCATCCCATCTGGCACCAATGATCATTCCATGGTCCAAGTCACTTAGATCACATTTCTTCCCCAGTTTGATGTTTGGTTTGAACAACAACTGAACCTCTTCACCATGTCTGCATGCTTTTATGCATTGAGTTGCTGCTATGTGATTGGTTGATTAGATATTTGCATTAACGAGCAGGTGCACGGGTATACCTAATAAAGTGGCAACAGAGTGTATAGTCACCTTCCCTAATCAGAGAGACACTGGGGTCATTTTATGTAAACCTAACTGGCCCAATAAACTTCAACTGCCGATTAACTGACTCAAGTTACTAGTTGTGAGATGATTTAAATTCCTGGTGCTGTTCACAATTGATAGTTCTTTCTCAAGAGAGATGGACTGAAGTAGCAGTTAAACTACTGGTAATCTGAATGCCTAGTGGTGTTGATCTTTAGTGCACAGAATGAAACTCATTGGAGAAAGAGTTGCAAAAAATTAAATCAAAATAGTTCTACAAATTGTCCCCTTTCTTCGCACTTCCGAAATTTGTGCTAAATTCCCAATGGCTTTTTTTTAAACACAAACGCGAGAAAACCTGCAGATGCTGGAAATCCAAAGCAACACACACAAAATGCTAGAGGAACTCAGCAGACCAGGCAGCATCTAAACTTCTTTAAAATCTTTTTGAGCAAAAGTGGGTAATGTTAGATCAGCCAGTGGTCCTTATCTACTCTGCTTTCTTTTACAGGTGGTTGGACAAACTTGGACTGTCTGCTAAACTGGGTATTGACGTTGTCATCAGGCAGGTTTTGTTTGGGGCAGCGTACTACCAGCTGGTTGATTGGCACCTTGATCCTTTGCCTGTATGTATGGTTCAGTACTTAATAAAGAAGTATCATCACATAATTGATAAAGGTTGCAAAATCCCACTTAATTGAACATTTATTGGACTTTATAGTCCAGAAAAAATTAAAAGATTGCACTGATTTTGCCTCAGATTTAATGCAAAATATTTAGAGTCTATCTCCTAATCTACATTCATGACTAATTCTTGTTTATTTTTTCTGCAGGATTACTGGCTTTCCCTAATTTATAAAAAACTGGTAGGCATCAAGGTGCTGAATATATCTTCTACACAGAGTGATGAAAGAAACAAGGGAACTCTGCGTGTGTATATGCACTGTACCAATCCCAATAGGTAATCAGGAATATTAAATACATTTCTTCTAGATTGGAATATTTTGAATATTGATAGGATGCATTTCAATTATCCTAAATGCTTGCTACTGTTGATGTTCAAAACTGTCAATATCAGGATTTCATTTCCACCTCTTTAATAAAGGGTAAACTAGAAGCAAATTTTGAAAAATTAACTTTCACAGGCCTATGTCAAAAGAAAGAACAAGCTTTCATTTCTATAGCTCCTTCAGTATTGAACATCCCAACTCTTTATAGTCGTTACACTTTTGAAGTTTGGCCCTACAATGTGGGAAATTCAGCAGCTCGTCTATACACAGCAATCCTCCACAATGAGCAATGTCAAGATGTAGGTCAGAGGATAAACAACAGCCACAACACTTGTGAGAATGCCCCTTTCTTTTTCAAAATGAATAGTGCTCTGCGATTTCCTGCGCTTACCCAGATTAAAAAGTGCAATTTAGCAAAACTGTAAAGTGACCACAAATGATACTGGGTTATTTCCTGTGTTCTTGCAACTGAGAAGTCAGGACAAAGTGTACAATTCAGGTACTGCACAGTTCTGAGGAGAAATAATTAAGACAGGTAATGTAGAAAATTTTCAGTTGAACATTACATTCTTGTTTTCAATGTTATATGATCAAATAGCAAAATCAACAGAAAAACTGCCAGATGAAAGTAATTTGTCATTATCATTGCAAGTGACTTATAGGCTTACGTAAGAAATTTTATTTTTAAATATGGACATAGAATTCCATCATAACCCAAGCTGATTTAAAAAATGAAAACTGTAGATGTAAATATTTACATGTGATTTTCCCAAAAAACTGTGGTTTAAACTTAATGTGAAGTAAATAATTTATGTGTAAATAATTAATGTAAATAATTTGCACAAAATGGGTTAACATCACCATTTATAGATGGAGAGATTCTCACTAACCATCTCTAAAATAACATTGTTCTCTAATTACTAAACTTATAACCCACATGCCTCTGTTATTTTTGTGAAAAGAAAACATTATAATAGTTGCCAATATCTTCATTTCAACTCTAAAGATGTAAATCTGTAAATGCTGACACAAGTCTCTCGATACTTTTTCTCGAGTGAAAATTCATTTCCACCAGTATTATTCAGCTTCAAATTAAGCATAAACAGTGGCTTTTGGCATTTTGACATGAATTATTTTCCAGGAAGAATAAAAATACAGGAAAGCTGCAGTTTATCTTGTGTGGGTTTGTGGCTGTGCGAGGATATGCAGTGGTGTCGGAAACTGATACCAGACATATTTCCTTTTTTATGAATTATGAATGCTCTCTGAGAACCATGTGTCTGTAGCATGGTGGGACAGGAGGCTGGGGAGAACAGTCTTAAATACACTATTATATACTGTGTCGGATTCAGGAGTTGCAACAACCTGATTAAAAGCAAGTAATACAGATTCAATATATCTTTTTTCTCTCTCAGTGAAATCTATCAAAAGGGAGCTTTGACAATGTTTGCCTTGAACTTGAGCATCCAAGACAAGCGGATCCTTCTGCGCTTTGGTCAATTCAACAAAATTATTCAGTTTTTGCTGCAGCCTGGTGACAATGAGAAAGGATTATATTCACAGTAAGAAAACATTCCTCTTTCCACAGAAATGGTGGCCAAACTGTGCACACTTTGTATTTATATTTTAACACGTATCACACTGCTCATTATTCTATATTTAGTTCTTACTGCTCTCGTACTTTCTAAAGAAGCAAGGACTTTTCCCAGAAAGATTAATACAAAGTCAAACTGCAGACCAATCTTGAAGGATGTTGAACTGGTTCAAGGACAGCTTCTATCCTGTTGTTACAAGATGATTGAACGTTCCCCTAGTATTATCAGATGGACTCTTCAAGCTTACAATCTACTGCTTTTTGGCCTTGCACCTTATTGTCTGCACTATTGTTTCTCTGTAACTGTAACACTTGATTCTGCATTGTTATTGTTCTCCTTTGTGCTACCTCTGTAGGGATGGCATGCAAAACAAGTATTTCAATGTACCTCGGTAGTGTGACAATAATAAACCAAATTACATCCTTATCACACCATTTTCAGTGCTCCATTCCCTCCCCCACAGGATACCCACCAGTTATAGCAATGACCTATAGATTTCATACTGTTTTTCAGCCACAGTCCTTGCCCACACAGATCCTATGGTCCCACCACAGATTATGTCACAACAGTTTAACTGATTAAGTGTAGTCAGCACAAACAAATCGATGGAGGAACTTAGGTTACGTCCACACTAGACCAGATAAATCCGTAACCGAAGCTTTTTCTGTCCGTCCACACTGAAACGATGTTTTCCTCCCCCGAAAACAGAGCTTTTCTAAAACACTCTCCAGAATGTTTAAATCTGAAAACGACCGTTGGCCATTGTAGTGTGTATGGGGTAACCGGCTAAATTTAAAATCGCTGTCATGACGTGCCGGAACAAATGGTGGTGGCAGCGCTGTATTTCATTGTTGTCTTGAACACAACCTCCAACACAACAACAACACCATCTGACAATAGATGTGTAACAGCCTAATGTAATATTGTATGGAAATACAAGATAACACTGATGCAGACATGTTTTATGCACCTAACAAGGTGCTTTATTAATGTATTGCTTGTGCAAACATTCAATAGATGCAGTGGTCACTTTTGCCCAGTAACTCGTTTTATTGCACATGTTAAATACAGCAAAATAATACACAAAGACATGGCAAAACTAAAGGCAAACAAATGAGGTAACAGCAAATTTCACTTTTGCCCATAATTGTAGCTGTTGTCCCTTTCATCGGTGAAGAGACTATGGCTGTAGGAAATGTTTCTGGACAAATGTGCACCAAGTGTTTTGTTTGGCAATTTCCTTTTAAGTTTTTCTAGTCTGTAACTGGACAAATGCGCACCAAGTATACCGTTTCCTCTTCCCTTGTTTTCTGTGTGTCCTGCACATGCCCAGTAGGAGGAGAGTTGGCCAAATATCCGTTTTAATGTGGACGGAGGTATTTCCAAAAAGGCCTGGTGTGGACGCCTATCGTTTTTACGGGAAACTGGCGTTTTCAAAATTATCCAGTCTAGTGTGGACGTAGCCTTAGACAGCCAAGGAGCATCTATGGATGGAGGGTTTATTATTGTCAAATACAACACAAGACCATGAAAAGCTTTTGTATGCATGCCATCCAGACATATCATTCCACACATGAGTACTTGAAGTAGTGAAAATGAATTGTAGGACTGCTGAGCTACCTCAGCCCTAGAATCTCCAATGAAGTGTTCTTTGTCGGACTCTCTTCCAACACTTCTTCACTTTTCTGTCTCCTATACCGCCACTCCAGCTTTTCTGGCCTTCTGTGAGCCATCGCACTGGACATCTCATTACGTTGCTTTTGCCATAGCTATTTTTAAATAAATACCAATTTAAAACCTTTTACTCATCAGCCTCTGTGGTCTCTTTCTCTGAAAAGTGAGCACGATACTCTGTGCTTGGATCACAAACATGATCCCACAACTTCCCACAAGCACTCCCACAACTTCTAAATTTTCCTGTTTTTGTAGTGTTCTTTATCATGCTGGTGCCACTCGAGATAATTCTAATACAATTTGCCAAAAGCTTTTTCTGAAACTCACTGAACCAAAATTATTTTGCTTAAGTCCACAAAATGTCTTGTTTTGTATATAAAAGCGGCCATGGCTCTGGGCTAATTATTTTTTAAAGATAACTGCCTAGGTTTCTGTTTTGACTTGGAAAATGTGTTTTATACTTGCCAGAGAAATTTCATCATATTTCATCATTTTTTATTTAAGGGCAGGGATGTGGCATGAGCTGGTGGCAGTTCAGAGAATATTAGAACATAGAACAAAGAAATTTACAGCACATTACAGGCCCTTCGGCCCACAATGTTGTGCCAACCATGTAACCTACTCTAGAGACTGCCTAGAATTTCCCTAGCGCATAGCCCTCTAAAGTCCAGGTACCTATTTAAGAGGCTCTTAAAAGACCCTATTGTATCTACTTCCACTACTGCTGCCAACAGTGCATTCCACGCACCCCCCACTCTCTGTGTTGAAAACTTACGCCGGACATCCCCTCAGTACCTATTTCCAAGCACCTTAAAACTATGCCCCCTTGTGTTAGCCATTTCAGCCCTGGGAAAAAGCCTCTGGCTATCCGCACAATCAATGCCCCTCATCATCTTATACCCAAGATTCACTAGGTTAATCCTAGTGATGATGGGTTACCTCATGGGGAAAGGTTGAGTAGGTTAGACTTCAACTCATTGAACCAGAGCTGAAATGACGGAACTATTTAAGATTCTCGGGGTGTGGTAAGGGTTGGGGGCTTGGCAGATTGGAAGGTGAGACTTTGCCATGGAGGAGTAGGCATTGTGACAAAATAAGTTATCCATTTAGAATTTGCAATAAGGAGAATTTCTGTTCTCAATGGGCTGTGAATCTTTGGAATTCTGTGTCCCAGGCTATGATGGTGTTGAGTCATTGAAAAATATTCAGGGCTGAAATAGATAGGTCTTTGGACTTTGAGAAATTGAGGTTAATGGAGCCATAGATTTATAGAGCATGAAAACAGACACTTCAGCCTAACTTGCCCATACCAATCAAGTTGTCTATTTGAGTTAGTCCTATTTGCTTGTGTTTATCCTGCCTCACTCTAAACCTTTCTAAATGTCTTCTAATGTTGTAATTGTGCCTGCCACTACCACTTCCTCTTCCATATACCCACCACCCTCTCGTCCTCACGTCCTCTTAAAACCTTTCCCCTCTCACCTGAAACCTATGCCTCATAATTTCAGACTCTCCTACCCTGGAAATAAAAAAAAACCGTGACCATCTACCTCATGAATTCTTAAACTTCCCTAAGTTCATCTTAGGTACATGGGTAATGCAGAATGGTCAGGAACGAGGAGTTGAGGCGAAGGTTATATGATCCATGATTTTTTGATGTTGAAGCAGGATCAAGTGGTGGTACAGTGTATTCCTGCTCCTTACATTCATGTTTTTATTTTCTTGGATGTCAAGGTTCTGAAGACCCAACAGAGAAGCACCTACATATTTTCCAGGACAATGTGCCAGATAGATGCCGAGCAAAATGGTCGTTTTTTTGGGTTGGATCTTAGTCGGCAGAGGTTTGGTTTGAACTGAGATTGCATGCAGCAATCATCTAGGAACATCTAATGAAATCTTCAGGAAATTTGAAGAGTTAGAAATTCTATTTTACAATACTAGGATTTAATAGGCGATGCAATGGAATTCTATACAATTAATTAGGAAGTGATGGTCAGCAGAGAAAAATCTGGGTATTGAAAAAATGGTGTATTGATGTACAAACATCAATTTGATAAATGAGGAAATTAAAATACCAGGGCTTAAATAAAACAGAATGTTGGAACTACTTAGCAAATCAGGCAATGTCAGTGGAGAGAGAAACCAGAATGGTGTTCAATTAATGGCCAGGGCTTAGTTCTACTAAAGAAACTTGGAAATTTTTATCTTTTTTGCAGATCCGTTAAACTTAATGGTCAGATTCTCAAGATGGTGGATCACAAGACCTTGCCTGTTATCAAGGGAAAAGCACTTCAGACAACAAGTTCAGTCATTCTCCCTGCACAGTCTTATGCATTCTATGTGATTCAGGATGCCAATGCACCAGCATGTCAATGAAACAACATAAAAACAATGGTACAAAAAAACATTGGCTTTGACTTATTCTTGTGGCTACCTAATTATACAAAATTCCATGGAATCTACAGGCTGCAGTATTGAAAACATCAAGGATTTTTAACAGTAAATGCTGGGAAACCTTATTAGCATCTGTGGAGAAAGAAACTGAGTTAATGTTTTAAATCAATTTCCCTGCACTAATCTAAATTGGGTTTATTGTCTAATGCACTTGTCCATTTTTGCACAGGTACAATGATAAGCTTACTTGCAGCAGCATCACAGGCACATAGTATCATAAAAGCAGCATTCACAAGAAAAGAACCATAAATTACACACAGCTTTTACAAGAAAGAATACAATTAGAACAAAAACATAGTCCATTTTAGTGCAAGCTGATCATAATGTTGATCATAGTGTTTAAGATTATACCTGCTAGTTCAAGAAGTGAATGGTTGAAGGGATGTTTTGAACCAGGCGGTGTGGGATTTCAGGCTTCTGAATCTCCAGCCTAATGGCAGCTATGAAAAAATTGGCATGTTCAGATGTTGGGGTTCTTTGCTGGGGGATATTGCCTTGAAGCAGTGCTTCCTGTAGATACTACCAATGGTGGGAAGGGATGTGCCTGTGGATATTGGGCCATTTCTACTACTCAATAGCTTCTGACATAGCACTAATGAAGGGTTGTTATTGCTACTGAAATATTTACTCTGTTCCTCTTGGCACAGATACTGCCTAACCAGATGTATGTAGCCAGATATATCTGTTTCTATTTCAGATTTCCATTATCTGCAGTTTTGTGTTACTTTTTCAAGAATTTATAATATTGAAGAGTAAAATGATCAGGAGGAAAGTTTTCACACGGGTTGCATTGATCAGGTTAAATTTTTGCAAATCTGAAAGGTGTTCTAGATATTGCTAGATAATGTAAGTGGACATGGAAATCTGATGTTGCTGACGCTGCTTGTCTTCTGTTTTACCGCGTTTTATTTTTGTCTTTTCTCCTTTCCTTGATAAAAGGAAATACTGTCAGACCATCCAATAAATGTTACTTATACTCATTAAGTATGTCCTTAGTTGAAAAATAATTTTTATACTTATTTTATGTTGAGTTGGGGGCTGGCTCCTCTAGTGTTTGCTTGGTGGAAAGACAAGCTAGATTGTGTTCATCTGTGGCTGCACTAGCGTATGATAATGAACTGCTGCATGCTTTTTCTTGCTGAAACCTGGCTCAAGGATAACACCCCATGCACCATTAATCTACAGGTCATGTTTGTAGTGACTATATGTTTCTCTGCTATTGTAGCTATATATGCTATGTGCTATGCATTGTGTGTGACCGTTGGTACTGTGTTTTGCACTTTGGCCCCGAAGGAACACTGTTTCATTTGGTTGTATTCATGTGTATGGTTGAATGACAATTGAACTTGAACTTAATTGAAGTCTTTATTAATTTTTGGGGGGGTTTATTTTAATTTTCTGATGGATGTTAATTTAAATATTTGGAGGTATTTAGGAGTTTTGAGTATTTAGCCTTTTAACTTTGTTTTAAGTTTAAGATTTAAATTATAGTTGTAAATTTACATTGTACAGGGCCCTGGTGAGACCACACCTGGAGTATTGTGTACAGTTTTGGTCTCCAAATTTGAGGAAGGACATTCTAGCTATTGAGGGAGTGCAGCGTAGGTTCACGAGGTTAATTCCTGGGATGGTGGGACTGTCAGATTGGAGCGACTGGGGTTGTATACACTGGAATTTAGAAGGATGAGGGGGGATCTGATTGAAACATATAAAGATTATTAAGGGATTGGACACGCTAGAGGCAGGAACCATGTTCCCGATGTTGGGGGAGTCCAGAACCAGAGGCTACAGTTTAAGAATAAGGGGTAGACAATTTAGAATGGAGTTGAGGAAAAACTTTTTCACACAGAGGGTTGTGGATCTGTGGAATGCTCTGCCTCAGAAGGCAGTGGAGGCCAATTCTCTGAATTCTTTCAAAAAAGAGTTAGATAGAGCTCTTAAAGATAGCAGAGTGAAGGGATATGGGGAGAAGGCAGGAAAAGGGTACTGATTGTGGATGATCAGCCATGATCACAGTGAATGGTGGTGCTGGCTCGAAGGGCTGAATGGCCTACTCCTGCACCTATTGTCTATTGTTTTGTTATTTTAGGCTTTCAGTTTTCAAACAATTTGGAGTGAAAGTGGGAAAACCCATAGTGTTCTAAGAATCTGAGGCTTTTTTGCAGTTAGTCACCCAAATTTTGCTTGGCTATTAGAGCGAAGAAGGCAGTATGCTCTGCAGGACCTCAATTGCAAAGGTTCTGATAGCATTTTCTCAAAATTTCCACTGGGGCAATTGCAAAATGTGCCTTTTTCTTTCTGAAAATTAAAAAGCAGCTGATGCTGAAAATCTGAAATATTAACAGAAAGTTCTGGAAATTGTGTGTCAGGCAGCGCTAGCATTTGATGAAGGGTCATTCTGATGAGTTAGCTGTGTTTCCTCCCTACAGATGATGCCTGACATGTTAGGTATTTTATGTACTTTCTGGATATAGCCTGTGAGCCAGCAATGCTTGCTGCCAATCTCAGAAACCAGGCCAATATGAAAACTACATATGAGACACCAATATCCAATTTAATGTGTTCCACTGAGGAAAAAGTATTATATGTAAAGAAAAAGATATTTTTGATTGATGTGGTAGTGAGGAAGTAATTACTCAGGAAACCTAATCAGAGTACACAGAATATCAGTTCTGCCTCTTGTACCTTTTTCACAAAGACTGTATATATTTGGTGTGATGCAGTGTTAATGGTCTGAAGTATTTTTCTGATTCACTTGTATTAGTGAAGTTTAAATGACTGTAATGTTTCTTCAAGTTTTGAAAAAGAGCATCGGCCATATTTTTGGCAAAATTACTGTAAGGAAGTACTGTATATCTATTAAAATAACCATTAACTCATTGTTTTTCAATGTACGAATAAAAAAAAGGCTAAATCTGTTTAACGGTGTGCATTTATTAACAATATATGGGTAGCAATTAAACAAATTATGATCTTTTTCACAGAAGAATAGAAAGCAAAGTGACCAGAGATAAGCATTTAAGATAATGAATGTGTTTACTACTGTAACTGACATACAGAAGACATTTCAAGTGAGATCATAAGTCTAATGAAATATTCAAAAAGCTTTCTTTTATTAGGGTGTTTACAATGTTATTGCTTAGACAAATATTGGCTAAGTAAGCATAAGATAATGTTAATGAGATTATATGAAGAGGCTTATGGAGTGTGAACAAGTGCACATTAATTACATACAAGATCAGCGTGAGATGAAAGGTAACTGCTAATGAAAGGTGAATTTCTGAGAAGGAGGATCCTGTGTTTTTGTTTCTTCTTTCCAGATTTTCACTGACTTATACTTCTACCATTTCTATACATTTTTTAGTGGATCATATCATATCAAGCAATACCTTCATAATGCTAGGCTGTACTCAATGAAACTTGAGGTGGAAGTACTGCAAACTTTGAGGTAAGGAAGGTTAAATGGAATGAAGATCTTTATTGTAAGAGTACCTGAGTGCCAGAATATGGATGCATTACTGGAACATGTAGGACTTTGGAGATACCACCCTTAGAATATTGTACAATATTCAAATCTGATCTCCATCTTCAAAGATGGATATCATTGCAAAATATCAATGTTCAGCAGTCTGAGTCTTGGTGTGGGAGCTTAGAATCAGAGTCCTACACATAGAAACAGGCTATTTGACCCACCTATATTGGCTGTCAAGTACCCATCTATACTAGGCAAAAAATCAAAATGTTGGAGGAAGTCAGGCTTCAGGACCTGATAAAGGTCTCGGCCGGAAATGTTGAATGTTTATTCCCCCTCCATAGATCTGTCTTATCATAAACGAGCAAATCTGCAGAGCTGGAAATCCAAGCAACACACACCAAATGCTGGAGGAACTCAGTCGGCCAGGGAGCATCTATGGGAAAGAGTACAGTCCGTGTTTCGGGCCAAGAGCCTCCAGGAGGACTGGAGAAAAAAAGATGAGGAGTCAGAGTTAGAAGGTGGGGGGAGGGGAAGAAGAAACAGAAGGTGATGACCACTCATTTTAATTCCACTCCCATTCCCATTCTGACGTTAGTCCAAGGCCTCCTCCACCGTCACAATGAGGTGACACTCAGGTTAGAGGAGCAACACCTTATATTCTGAGTAGCCTCCAACTTGATGGCATGAACGTCGATTTCTTGAACTTCCGGGAATGCACCCCCCCCCCACCATTCCCATTTTCCTCTCTCTCCTTATGTGCCCATCACCTCCCTCTGGTGCTCCTCCCCCTTTTCTTTCTTCCATGGCCTTCGGGCCTCTCCTATCAGGTTCTCCCTCTCTCTAGCCCTGTATCCTCTTCACCTATCAACTGCCCAAATCTTTATTTCACCACTCCCGCCCCCAACCCAGTTTCACCCATGTCTTTGCATTTCCTCCTCCCCCTCCCCACCTTCTAACTCCGATTCCTCATCTTTTCTTCTTCATTCCTGATGAAGGATCTGACACAAAGGTTGGGGGTGTTGTGGATGGTCTGGAGGACTGTCAGAGGTTACAGTGGGACATCAATAGGATGCAGAACTCGGCTGAGAAAGCAGATGGACTTCAACTCTGATGTCCATTTTGGTAGGTCAAATTTGAAGACCGAACTAATATTAATGGTAAAACTCTTGGCAGTATGGAGGATCTGAGAGATCTTGGGGTCCGTCCATAAGGCATTCAAAGCTGCTGTGCAGGTTGAAGTGTTGTTAAGAAGGTGTATGGTGTGTTGGCATTCATCAACTGTGGGATTGAGTTCGATCCGTGAAGTAATGTTACAGCTATATGAGACCTTGGGTCAGACCCCAGTTGGAGTACTGTGTTCAGTTCTGGGTAACTCACTACAGGAAGGATGTGGATACTATAGAGAGAGTGTATAGGAGATTTATAAGGAATTTATCTGGACTGGAGGACGTACCTTATGAGAATAGGTTGAATGAACTTGGCCTTTTCTCCTTGGAGTGACGGAGGATGAGAGGTGACCTGATAGAAGTGTAGAAGGTGATGAGGGGTATTGATTGTGAGGATAGCCAGAGGATTTTCTCAGGGCTGAAATGGCTAACACAAGGTGCCATAGTTTTAAAATGCTTGGAAATAGGTACCGAGAAGATGTCACAGTAGTGGGGGCGTAGAATGCACTGATGGCGGCGGTGGTGGAAGTGGATACAATAGGGTCTTTTAAGAATCTCTTAGATAGGTACATGGAGCTTAGTAAAATAGAGGGCTATGTGCTACAGAAATTCTAGGCAGTTTCTAGAGTAGGTTACGTGGTCGGCACAACATTGCGGGCTGAAGGCTGTAGATTTCTACGTTCTATGTGTCTCAGCCTGAAACGTTGACTGTACTCTTTTCCATAGACGCTGCCTGACCTGCTGAGTTCCTACAGCATTTTGTGTGTGTTGTTCAAGATTTCCAATGTCTGTAGAATTTTTTGTGTTTATGGTGTTCAGAGGCACTTAGTTGTCCTGAAAGTTAATGTAGAAATACAACAAACAATTGGGATGGTTGTTTTATTGACAATATTAAGCAGATTGGGACTGAAATGTATTTATATTAATGTCGACAATTGTTTCCGGAAGAGTTCTGTATTTTTATAAAGTTTTAGGTAAAGGTAGTTTCTTTTAAATTTTCTGCTCTTACCAATGATCTCCCAACTATATTGTACTACTAACCATCCGATTAATACAAGATAGTAAATATCAATATATCTCTGTCTTGAATGAAATATTTTCTTTTGTGCAAATTTTATAGCAAAATGGAATTCTTTAGCAGGTATAGCTTCTGCAGTTTTAACATTCATATTACAGCTAGATGAACAGTTAAACAATACGGGGGAAGTGAGCAGCCACGAGATTAGAGCAGATCGTTAAGTTATGGCTCAGAGCAATACGACCATGAGAGTGAATGAAAGATGTAATTTACTGACATTTGATCATGATTAATTGTAGTTAGTCATGACATTTGTTTTTCATCACTGAGTAGAAAAATAAATTTTCCAGAGAAATGTTCTAATCCAGGGGAGATAAAATGATAAGCTTCAGCTCCTCTTGATTTCCAATACAGTACCACATTTTACAACTTCCATTATTTCAACCAGCTCACTGTGAAGTTTGAACTCGGAATAAAACTGAAAATTCTTAACACTGAAACAAAAACAGAAAATGCTGGCAATAGATACTCAGATCAATGAGTCTCTGTGGAGAGAGAAATAGATCAACGATATTATAATATTGGAACAAGAATAAACTGTTCAGCTCCTTAAATGTAGAAGGCCATTTTAATATTTTTTCTTTCTTTCAGTTCTAATGAAGAGCTTGGATCTGAAGCATTTTCCATTTTTATCTCAGATTTCCATTAACTGCAGTTTTTTGTAGGAAGAGGTACAGTCGCCGTTTCAGGCTGAGACATCGACTGTACCTCTTCCTAGAGATGCTGCCTGGCCTGCTGCGTTCACCAGCAACTTTTATGTGTGTTGCTTGAAATTCCAGCATCTGCAGATTTCCTCGTAACTGCAGTTTTTTATTGCATGTTCTAATCCTTTTGCTGTCCACTTTCCCCATACTTTTTATAATCATCTAATTATGGTCATAGTCATACTTTATTGATCCCGGGGGAAACTGGTTTTCATTGCAGTTGCACCATAAATAATAAATAGTAATAGAACCATAAATAGTTAAATAATAGTATGTAAATTATGCCAGTAAATTACGAAATAAGTCCAGGACCAGCCTATTGGCTCAGGGTGTCTGACCCTCCAAGGGAGGAGTTGTAAAGTTTGATGGCCACAGGCAGGAATGACTTCCTATGACGCTCTGTGCTGCATCTCGGTGGAATGAGTTTCTAGCTGAATGTACTCCTGTGCCCACCCAGTACATTATATAGTGCATGGGAGACATTGACCAAGATGGCATGCAACTTAGCAGCACCCTCTTTTCAGACACCACCGTGATAGAGTCCAGTTCCATCCCCACAACATCACTTGCCTTACGGATGAGTTTGTTGATTCTGTTGGTGTCTGCTACTCTCAGCCTGCTGCCCCAGCACACAACAGCAAACATGATAGTACTGGCCACCACAGACTCATAGAACATCAATTTTTAAATTATTTTATTTAGAGGTACAGCATGGAACAGACCCCTCTGGCCCAACCAGTTGCACTGCCCGACAACCCACCTATTTAACACAAGACAATCCACATTGGCCAATTAACTGGTACATCTTTGGAATGTGGGAGGAAACTGGAGCACTAGGAGGAAACACACAGTTTATGGGGAGGACGTACAAACTCCTTACAGAGTTTCAAAATTGAACTCTGATGCCCCATGACTTCATTATGAATGGCATGGCTGTAGTAGAGCTACTAGGACTTGATGTTTCAATCGCTATGGTAAGTTAGCACTCTCGATGTTGGCAGTGGGTTTGGAGTGGTGACAAGGAGGGAGGGTAGGTACGTCATCAGGTGGGCACTCTCCTTTGACGTTTCATTGATAAGCCCACGACGTCTCCAGAGGGCTCAACAGTGCTACCTGGTGTCCCAGATACACTCCCCTCAGTTCCATACCTTACTGTCTTCATCTTGCAGCCCAGTTGTTGTCTTTCCTTTCAATCCAAATCCAGTTGCTGCTTTCTTCCGCTGCATTTGACAAGGACTTGATTGCTTGTTGGAGGGAGTGACCTCTCACCCCCATCTTCTTCAATAGACTGGTCGTAGATGTAGCAACGAATCCCCTGCATCCCACTTCTACAGGGAAAATCTTGGTCTTCCAGCCATTCTGGGCAGCTTCAGTTGCCAGTTCAGAGTACTTAGTCTTTTTCCTCTCATAAGCTTCTTCGGCACCATCTTCCCATGGTACTGTCAATTCCACAACATATGCCAGTTTGGCTGCTGTAGACCATAGGACCATTTCTGGCCGGAATACTCTAAAATTTTGCACAAAAGAAAATATTAAAACATAAACTGGAAGATATTAATGTAAGGTACTTGTCAATAAATCCAATGGAAAATTCTTTAGCCAAAGTAAGATAGGAATATGGAACTCGAAAAGAGGAAGTATTGGTATTGGGTTATTATTGTCACATATACCAAGATAAAGTGAAAAGCTTGTAGTTGACAATGCCAATAAAAACATTTAAAAGGAGGCTTACTAAGCAAATAATGATTCAAAAAAAATGTTCATAATCAGTACATCGGAATATACACTGAAATGCTCCATTTGAGTTAACAAACATATACAGCATGAGGAGGAAGAAAGGGGCAGCATAGTAGTGTAGCCATTAGCACATCACTTTACAGCACCAGCAATTATTGATTGGGGTTCAATTCTCACTGCTGTCTTTAAGCAATCTGTGATTTCTCCCTGCGAACAGGTGCGTTTGTTCCAGCTTCCTCCCACATTCCAAAAATGAACATTTAGTGTTAGTAGGATGTGGGCATGCTATATTGGCACCAGAAGTGTGACCACATTTGTGGATTTCCCCCAGCACAATGCTTGGACTGCGTTGATTGCTGATGCAAAACAATGCATTTCACTGTATGTTTTGAAATAAGCGTGACAAATAAAACTGATCTTCCTCTTTCTTTCTTTTTATGTCGGTAT
This sequence comes from Mobula birostris, assembly GCF_030028105.1. NCBI lineage: Eukaryota > Metazoa > Chordata > Chondrichthyes > Myliobatiformes > Myliobatidae > Mobula > Mobula birostris. The sequence goes on from NC_092373.1 coordinate 159,906,738, forward strand.
TAACCAGGCAGATTTAATGGCCTGTTTTCCTGCTGTATTTAACCTTCCACTTCAGATTCTAAACTTCAAGGCCTCTTATAATTGATTCAATAATAATTGTAAACTCAGTGACCACTTCATTAGGACACCTGCTCGTTAATGCAAATATCTAATCAGCCAATCATGAGGCAGCAACTCAATACAAACTGTAAAAACATGGTCAAGAGAGTCACTTGTTCAGAATGGGGAAGAAATGTGATCTAAGTGATTTTGACCATGGAAGACAGAGTGGTTGGATTATCTCAGAAAATGCTGATTTCCTGGGATTTTCATACTCACAGTCACTCAAAATGATAGAGAATGCCACGGCAGTTGTGTGGGCGAAAATGCCTTGTTAATGAGAGAGGCCAGAGGAGGATCTGTCAGTTCAACCGACAGGAAGGTGAAAACAACTCAAATAACCATGTGACCCTCCAGTCAAGATGGTGCCTGTGTACAATGCTCCTTCTGTCAATATCTTCTGGGTATATATTTCCATGTATTTCACTTTTTCTGTGTCTCTTACGGTTGTTTTAAATCTTGAATGTGTTTCTGGAACCTATCGGAGCCAGTAGTTTGCAGTTTGTAGATCATTTGATTGTTTTAGCACTCTGTGGCCTCCGTGCAGAGGCAGCCTGCGTGAACCTCATGGCGAGGTTCACCAATCAAAGCTTCCACTGTTTGTTGATTAAAGCAACAAGGGAGATTGAAACATTAAGAAAATACCGAAGGTTAGTGGCAGCTGCCTGCCTTTTGATCACTGGTGGAATCGCTCTGCCACCGGAGAGGGGAGACTGCCTTTTGATCGTTAGGGGATCACATTGCCATCGGAGAGGGGAGACTGCCTTTTGATCAGTGGGGGATCGCACTGCTACTGGAGAGGAGGGACTGCTTTTTGATTCCAGGTGGATCATTCTGCTACCAGAAAGAGAAAGGCCTGCTGCTGTGCGCAGATAACATTACCCAATTTTCTGCATTTTGGTTATGGACTTCGACTATAGACCTTTTTCAGTCTTGTAGTTTTTGATATATTGTGCTTTTCGCCTGATCTTTCTCATTTTTGTGAGTGGGGGAGAGGGCTTTGGGGGTCGATGTGCCTGTTCCACTCTTGTTCGTCTTTTTTTTGGGGGAGGAGGGATATGGGAGTTGATAGTGCTACCGTTCTTTTCTTTCTTGGTCTCATGGCTATCTGGAGAAGAAGAATTTCTAGAGTTGTATGCTTTAATAATAAATGAACATCTCTCTCACCCTCCCTCCTCTCTCTCAGCCCTCACTCCTCTCTCTCTCACCCTCCCTCCTCTCTCTGTCTCATCCATCCCTCCTGGCTCACTCTCTCATCCCTCCCTCCTCTCTCTCATCCCTCACTCCTCTCTCTCTCATCCATCCTACCTCTCTCACTCTCCCATCGCTCCCTCCTCTCATTCCTCACTCATCCTTCACTCCTCTCTCTCTCTCACCCCTCCCTCCTCTCTCTCTCTCATCCCTCCCTCCTGGCTCACTCTCTCATCCCTCCCTCCTCTCTCTCATCCCTCACTCCTCTCTCTCTCACTCTCTCATCTTTCACTCCTCTCTCACCCTTCCCTCCTCTCTCTCATCCATCCTACCTCTCTCTCATCACTCCCTCCTCTCATTCCTCACTCATCCTTCACTCCTCTCTCTCTCTCACCCCTCCCTCCTCTCTCTCTCATCCCTCCCTCTTGGCTCACTCTCTCATCCCTCCCTTCTCTCTCTCACTCTCTCATCAATGGTCCATCCTTGACCATGCAAAGATAGATGGCGGCACGCATGGACATAGCGGCCCCTCAGGGAGCGATAAGTGTATCTAGTGTTTGTTCTGTTTGTCCTATACGCATAACATACAGTCGGAACATGCTCGTTAACATCAGGGCATACTATGTCGGAAAAACTGACGAGTTCTGGTGTGACATGGACAGCTTACGCCGCTACGGACTACTATCCGCTACCAAGCCGGCTGCTTCCCGAGGGAGGAGGAAGCGAAAGCGCTGTGAGAGAAGACAGAGGAGGGGTAAGAGGGCCGGCATCCATGCTAGGCTAAAAGCTAACCCCACTAGGCCAGCGGTACCGACCCTCCTGCTCTCAAATGTCCGCTCCACTGACAACAAGCTGGAGGAGCTGTGTCTGCTGAGAGAAACACGCAAGGAATTTAAAGACTGCTGTGTGTATGTCTTAACGGAATCCTGGCTCCATGACAACATACTGGATGCGGCGATACAGCTAGAGGGAATGACACCGTTTCGTGCGGACAGAGAGGCAGCTAGCTCCGATAAGAGCCGAGGAGGAGGTCTGTGTATTTATATAAACAAAGACTGCCGTGTGAATGCTACAGTAGCTGCTAAACGCTGCTCACCACTGGCTGAATTTCTCATTGTGAAATGCCAGCCGTTCTATCTGCCGAGGGAATTCACCATCATGCTTGCGGCAGCTGTTCACGTAGCTCCCAGTGCCAATGCTAAGGCTAATGCTAACCAAGCACTGGGAGGCCTACATGAAGCCATCAGTGAGCTACTGACCACACATCCTGACAGCTTTGTGGTGATTGCTGGGGACTTTAACCACACCAGCTTAAAGACTGTGTTCCCCAAATTCCTGCAAAATGTGGATTTCAAAACCAGGGGAGATAACACACTGGACTTGGTTTATACCAACACACCACAGGCATACAAAGCAGCCCCCCGCCCCCATCTTGGCCACTCTGACCACATATCTGTCATGCTAACACCAGCATATAAACCACTGCTTAAACGTGTGAGAGCAGAGAAAAGAGAGATAAGGGTCTGGCCAAAAGGAGCAGCCTCAGCACTACAAGACTGTTTTTTGCACACAAACTGGGACGTATTCAAAACAGCAGCCTCCTACGATGACCATACAGACATTGAGGAATATGTGGAGGCAGTAATCAGCTACATAGCCAAATGCACGGAGGATGTCACTGTGATGAAAACCTTCACCACACGTGGTTATAAAAAGCCATGGATGACAACAGAGGTGCGTTCACTACTGAAGGCCCGTGACAGCCTACAGATCGGGGGACAGGAATGCGCTTCGCTCAGCCAGGTCTGCGCTTTCACTAGGGATCAGGAAAGCGAAAAGGGCCTACATGGGCAAAATACATGGACACTTGTGTGACACAGGTGACACCAGACGGATGTGGCAGGGAATTAAAGCTCTGACAGACTACAAGATCAAGCAGAAAACCGATGACAGTGACACCTCTCTACCAGACAGGCTTAACAATTTCTTTGCCCACTTCGAAGCATTAAACACTACAGCAAGGGGGAGAGCCGGTCCCTTTTTACCATCTGACCAGCCGGCTCCAATCATTGATCCAGAGCAAACATGGAGGACCCTTGCCAGGGTCAACCCACGAAAAGCGGGAGGTCCGACAACATCCCTGGACGTGTGCTCAAGGAATGTGCTGATGTATTAGCAGATGTCCTGACAGACATTTTCAACACCTCCCTTAGTGAAGCCATTGTCCCCAGATGCTTCAAAACCTCCACAATCATCCCTGTAGCAAAGAAATCAGTTGTAGCCTGTCTGAATGATTACCCGTTGCCCTGACCCCCATAGTGATGAAATGTTTTGAACAGCTTGTCTTGCCTCATATCACAGCCAGCCTCCCCTCATCGCTGGATCCTCTACAGTTTGCTTATCATCCAAATCTCTCTACGGAGGATGCAATATCCACCACACTGCACAGTTCTCTCTCACTTGGACAACAAAGACACTTATGCCAGAATCCTGTACATTGATTTCATTCAGCGTTCAATACCATCATCCCACAGAGACTAGTGGGGAAACTGTCGCTGCTTGGCCTTAACACTGCCATGTGTCACTGGATTCTGGATTTCTTGACAGAGAGACCACAGTCAGTCCGTGTTGGCAGGAACATCTCTGACTCCATCACACTGAGCACTGGATCCCCACAAGGCTGTGTGCTTAGCCCATTGCTGTTTACACTGCTAACACATGACTGTGCAGCCAGATTCAAGGAGAGCCTGATCATTAAATTTGCTGACGATGCCACAGTTGCAGGTCTCATCAGCAAAAATGATGAAACAATGTACAGGAGGAGGTCAAACACCTAGAGAGCTGGTGCAGTGATAACAATTTGATGCTTAATGTCACCAAAACCAAGGAGATGATCGTCGATTTCAGACGGTCTCAGCCTGAGCACATACCCCTCAGCATCAGCAGCTCCACAGTGGAGAGAGTGGAAAACATCAAGTTCCTTGGGGTGCAGATCTCAGACAATCTCACCTGGTCCAGGAACACCACTGGGATTGTGAAACAGGCGCCAGTAGAGATTGCACTTTCTGAGGAAGCTTAAACAAGCATCACTCCCCACTAACATCTTAACACCGAAACCCTTCGTCAGGACTGAAGGAAGAACTTTGGGGAGGGTTTGAAGAATGCTGGTAGTTGAAAAAGACAGTAATTTGAAAGAGAAAGGGGTGGGGGAGGGGAAGCAGGGAGGTGATTGGCAGGAGAGCAATGTGCGGTAGTAGAAGGAGGCGGAACTATGAGGGAGGTGATGTGAAATAGGGATAGGGGAAGGGAGGGGGAGGGAATTACTGGAAGTTGGAGAATTCTACGTTCATACCAAGGGGCTGGAGACTACCTAGATGGTATATGAGGTGTGGGAATGACATTCCTCTATCCCTTCCTCTGTCCCTCTTTTTGTAACTGCAACTTGACCTTTTTTATCTTTTTCTCTTCCCTGTGCAGTCTATTTATTTTTGTCTTGCTGACATAGTCATTGTACGTGTCCTACTTTGTATCATTTTCTGCATGTTTCACCTTTAAACCTGCATTGGTCTGCTTTATGTAAGCCCCTGCCACAATGGTAACACAATTTGTTCGGCCTGGCACATTTCTGTTTAGGCATTACAAATTTGTTCTCATTCACTTTCATCCCTGACAGCAACTCAGTTATGTCCCTTTCTGCTGTTTCCATAGATACAGCAATTTCAACTGCTCTTTTAAATGTGAGTTGTGCTTCCATTAGGAGCCATTTTTTTAATGTTTTCATGTAAGATTCCACAAATTAAACAATCTCTCAGTGCATCATTAAGCCCAACACTGAACTGACAATTCTCAGACAACTTGGTTGGAGCAGTCAAATACAAAGCAAGCTGTATGCTTTCTCACTTATTACACTCAGCAAATTTGATACTCGCTTCTCATTGGCTATTTCATTTGCTTCAAAATACTGCTCAATTTGCTCAGAGCCAGTTATTGTTGTGCAATCAAATCTGTCTATCTTTCCAATGTAGCCAGCCATTTCTGCTCTTCTTTTTAAATTTATGATTATATGACAATCTCACCTGGTCCAGGAACACCACTGGGATTGTGAAACGGGCCCAGCAGAGATTGCACTTTCTGAGGAAGCTTAAACAAGCATCGCTCCCCACTAACATCTTAACTACATTCTACAGAGGCGTGGTTGAGAGTGGGCTGACCTTTTGCATCACAACCTGGTACTCCAGCTGCAGTGCTGTCGACAAAAAAGCCTTGCAGAGGGTGGTTAGGGGAGCAGAGAAGGTTATTGGGTTCTCCCTACCTTCTGTCCAAGACCTCTTTCAGAGTCGACGCCTCCAGAAGACATGGTACATCATTAAAGACCCCTCACACCCTCTCCATGAACTGTTTGTTCTTCTGCCATCAGGCAAACGTTACAGGAGCATCAAAACTAAAACCACAAGGCTACTAACCAGCTTCCTCCCACAGGCAGTCAGACTGCTAAATAGCTGCTCTACCTGACTCTGCTTTGGACACCTTTAACTTGCACTGGACACTTATAACTTGATTTTAACTGACATGTGGCTGTTGTGTTTTACTATTTATTGTTATGTTTATTATTTAGTGTTGTGTTTGTTCTGTTATGATTGCACTGCTCCTGGGAAATGCTGTCTCATTCTGCCCTGCAGAGCTGATGTATGGTTAGAATGACAATAAAGTTTTTTGAATCTTTGAATCCCTCCCCCTGCTCTTTCATCCCCTCCACTCTCATCCTCCCCTCCCCCCACTCTCATCCTCCCCTCCCCCCCACTCTCATCCTCCCCTCCCCGCTCTCATCCTCAACCCCCCACTCTCATCACCACCCCACTCCCATCACCACCCCAATCTCATCCTCAACCCCACACTCTCATCACCACCCCTCTCATCATCACCCCACTTTCATCACCATCCCACTCTCATCTTCAACCCCCCCACTCTCATCACCACCCCACTCTCATCCTCAACCCCACACTCTCATCACCACCTCACTCTCATCATCACCCCACTTTCATCACCATCCCACTCTCATCTTCAACCCCCCCCCACTCTCATCCTCAACCCCCCACTCTCATCTTCAACCCCCCCACTCCCATCACCACCCCACACTCTCAGCACCACCCCACTCTCATCCTCAACCCCCCACTCCCTCTTCTCTCTCATCCCTCCCTCCTCTCTTTCTGATCCCTCCACTCTCCCATCCATCCATCCATCCCTCCCTCCCTCCCGTTACTGGGGAACTCCAGATGCAGGTGAAGGTCCGGTTTTAAACTGTACTGGCTCCATGTCCGTCCGGGGCAGGATTCAGCTGGGATTGGGATTGCGATTGTGATCTTGATCCGGATGCGGATGCGGATCTGGCGAGGCGCGGGGTGGGACAGGAGAGTGCGGGAAGTGACGTCCCGGGAGGAGAGCAATGGGCGAGCGGGAGGTTGAGTGCGCGGGTTGTGGAGAGGACGCACCGGCATTGGGCCTGGAGCCTGAGCGGGGAGGCGACATGGCTGAGAGAGAACTCTGGAGCACGCCCGGAGAAGAGGTGACTCCCGAGCCGGAGGTTTCGAGGCCGGAGGGATTGCGGCGTGCCTCCGGGGACTCGGACGGTGGTAGAAGAAGCGAGGGCTTCATCTTCTACAGGTGGGGGTCTGGGACTGGAAAACTTGGAGCCGAGGCTTTTGAGGTTTGATCAGCGCTAGGGGAGCTGGGGGTGGGAAAGGGATCAGAGCCTGGGCTGAGATCCGAAATGCAGAACCCGACCACTGATGTGGAGTCCGGATCAGGTGCACTGTGGCTTCGCTCTGCATTTGTCAACATGCCGGTGGAACTGAGCTTCAAATCTCTGCCCTCCCCCCCCCCCCCCCCCGTAGGTATGAAACATTAGTGATCTCTAGACCCTGTGTCCAAGTTAGTGTTTTTATATTTGGTCCATCATTAATAGTAATGGTTCTGCTTAGTGTGGAATAGTTTGGAACCTACATCAAAGTTATAAGAGTACCTCTGCATCCCGTACCTGGGGAGTAGCTGAGGACAGAAACCCAGAAATGATATGGTTGGGCAGAGGAGGATTTGCCCTGCTATCCAGCGGGATTTTTTGACTTTCCGTTGTGGTTGAATGTACTGGATTGAGAGCAGTAGCTGATCCCTGTGATTAATTTATCAAATTACCCTTTAAGAAGTAGAAGGGTAGGTTAGTAAGTTTGCTGATGACACAAAGGTTGGGGGTGTTGTGAATAGTCTGGAGGGCGGTCAAAGCTTACAGCGGGACAGCAATAGGATGCAGAACCTGGCTGAGAAGTGGCAGATGGAATTTAACCTGGATAAGTGGGAAGTGATTCATTTTGGTAGGTCAAATTTGAAGACAGAATATAATATTAATGGTAAGACACTTGGCAGTGTGGGGGATCAGAGAAATCTTGGAGTCCATGTCCAATAGGGCACTCAAAAGTTGCTGTGCAGGTTGACAGTATTGTTAAGAAGGTGTATGGTGTGTTGGCATTCATCACCCATGGGAATGTGTTCAAGAGCCATGAGGTAATGTTACAGGTACATAAGACCTTGGTCAGACCCCACTTGGAATACAGTACTGTGTTCAGTTTTGGTCACCTCACTACAGGAAGGATGTGGATACTATAGAAAGATTTACAAGGATGTTGCCTGGATTGGAGAGCATGCCTAATGAGAATAGGTTGAGTGAACTTGGGCTTTCTCCTTGGAGCGATGGAGGATGAGAGGTGACCTGAAAGAGGTGTATAAGATGATGAGCGGTGACCTGATAGAGGTGTATAAGATGATGAGAGGCATTGATGGTGTGGATAGCCAGAGGCTTTTTCTCAGGGCTGAAACGGTTAACACAAGGGGGCATAGTTTTAAGGTGCATGGAAGTAGGTACAGAGGGGATGTCAAGGGTAAGCTTTTCACACAGAGTGGTGAGCGTGTGGAATGTACTGCCAGCGATGGTGGTGGAGGCGGATACAATAGGGTACATGGAGCTTAGAAAAATAGAGGATTATGCAGTAGGGTAATTTTAGGCAACTTCTAGAGTAGGTTACATGGTCGGCACAACATTGTGGGCAGAAGGACCTATAATGTGCTGTAGATTTCTATATTCTAAACAGTATAGTGGGAAGTAAATAAAGTATATTCTGACAAAGTGGATTCTAATTTAGAGGGAATGTAAAATTTTCCATTTGGGCAATCAACGTAACTGGAAAAGCTGAAAAGAATGTGATTTATATACTATGCAAGATAGTCATATAAAAATACAGTACAGAACCATTTAAACTGCCCTGTCCCATCAAACTGCACCCAGACCATAGCCCTCCATACCTCTCTTAAATGTTGAAATCGAGCTCGCAAGCACCACTTGCACTTGCAGCTCGTTCCACACTCTCACAACCCTCTGAGTGAAGAAGTTTTCCCTCATGTTCCCCTTAAACTTTTCACCTTTTACCCTTAGCCCATGAACTCAGTGGAAAAAGCCTACATGCATTTATTCCAAGGAATAAAGTCCTAACCGCCAGAACCAGTAACATCCTAGTAAATTCTTGCTGTACTCTTCCAACCTTATTGATATCTTTCCTGTAGGCAGGTCACCAGAACTGCACACAATACTCCAGATTAGGCCTCATCAACATCTTACACAACTTCAGCATAGCATCCTATCTCCAGTACTCAGTACTTTAATTTATGAAGGCCAATGTGCCTATCTACCTGTGCCTCACATTCATTGATTTATGGACCTTTGTTCTACAGCACACCTCAATGCCCTATTGTTCACTGTGTAAGACCTACTCTGGTTGGTCCTACCAAAGTGCTACACCTTGTATTCCATCCGCCATTAACCAGGGCCTCAATGTCTCTTGAAAACCAAGATTCCCTAAACCTGTTATTTTTACCTTTTATTCTGACAGGCACATAAATGCTTTGTACTCTCAAAATTTCACTTTTGAAGGCCTCTTACTTACCAAGTACACCTTTGCCAGCAAGCAGCCTGTCCCAATCCACACTTGATACATCCTTTCGCTTTACCATCAAGATTGACAAAAACTTCTATCTCTTGCCCTGTTTCATTCCCTAATAACAGACCAAGTATCACACACTCTCTGTTTGGGACTTTTATGTACTAATTAAAGAAACTTTCTTGATCACATTGACAAACGCTACCCCATGTAGTCTTTTTACAGTGTGGGAGTCTCATTCAATATGTGGAAATTTAAAGTCACCTACTATAATTCTTGGAACTGTCTGTGATCTCTGCAAATTTGTTCCTCTAAATCCCACAGACTGTTGGGTGGTCTATAGTATAGACCCTTTAACGTGGTCATACCTTTCTTATTCCTTAATGCCACCCATAAAGCCTCACTGGATGAATTCTGTCAGCTATCCAGACTGAACATTTTCCCTGACTAGCAACTTCAATCGCTCATGCTCTGTTGTGTCTAAAACAATGGAAACCCATAATGTTAAGCTACCAGTCCTGCTCCTCCTGCAACCAAGTCTTACTGAAGGGTACAGTATCATAATTTCATGCATTGATCCATGCCCTGAGCTCATTTGCCTTTCCCACAATACTTCTTGTATTGAAATATACGCAACTGAGGATGTTAGTCACACCGTGCTCAACCTTTTGATTCCTAAGTTTGTCTTAACAACATTGGTCTCCCCTATCTGTTCTGGCACTCTGGTCCCCATTCCCCCCCCCCCCAGCCCCCCGCAGTACTAGCAAACCTTCCCACTAGGACATTAGTTTCTCTTCCGGTTCAGGTGCAATCTGTCTCTTCTGTACAGATCCCACCTTCCCTGAAGGAGAGCTCAGTGATCCAAAAATCTTATGTCCTCCCTCTTACACCAGCTCCTTAGCCACGTGTTAAACTGTATAATCTTCTTAGTTCTAGCCTCACTAGCATGTGGAACGGTAGCAATCCTGAGATCACAACCCTGGAGGTTCTGCCTTTTAATTTAGCACCTAATTCCCTGAACTCCCTATGCAGAACCTCATATCTACATGGACCATGGTGTTCACCCTCCCATTTAAGGATGTTGAGGACTCTGACTCTGAGGAGATGTTCTGGACCCTGGTGCCCTGGAGGCAATGGTCCTTGGTCGGAGAGCAAAAACATCCAGCCGATTCCCAGATGCCTTTCTCTGTTTCAGAGACATCCCTTTGTAAAACATGCACATCCTCAATTCCAGTCATACCCTTTGATTCGGAAACGGGGGATTCAGTTTTTCCCCAGCGTTCGTCATTTGGGGAACAATCAGTGCTGCGGTAAGGGCAGCTTGTTTCGCAGTTGAGTCAGCTCTGTTATTTCCACGGTCGGTCTCAGTTGTACCTTTAGTGTATGCAAAGCATTTAATAATGGCCAGTTGTGAAGGAAGACAGATGGTGGACCAAAGGTTGTCGATGTAAATTTATTCGTGATGGGCAGGTGACTTAACCCTTAGCTTTCCAAAGTTGATTGAAGTCATGAGGAACTCCAAAGGCATATCTAGAGTCTGTAAAAATATTGGGCAATTTTCCAGTGGCTAGGATGCATGCTGTAGTGAGTACAAAGAGTTCAGCTTGCTGCGCCTAGTGAGGAGAAAGAAAGGAAGCAGACTCCACAGTTTCTCTGTCGGAAACAATTGCATAGCCTGCACGGCGCTGGCCTTAGTTGTCTATAAAGGAGCTCCCATCTACATAGAAGACTTAAGTCTGGGTTAGCGAGGAGGACGTCAGTCATGTCAGGTCGGATTTCTGTCAATTGGTGACTTAATTGATCTAGACGTTCAGGTGGGCATTCTAAAAAGGTGGCTGAGTTCACCAGAGAACGGGGGAAAAATGGAGAAGGGGGTTCTGTGGGAGAAGGACCTCATATCTAGTGCGGGTGGGCCTGCATCAGGCCTTGCAGATGTTCATCAGAGCAACTACGTCATGAGAGGTGAGTACGTCCACTGGCTGGTGCAAGATAATGTTACTTGTGACCAGAACCATATTGTATACTGCAGGGAGAATTTGAATACAGGGAGGTAAGCCGGAAGCTACCAGGTCGCGTTTCTTGGAGAAGTTGGCGACAGGTCGTTGTTGATGGAAAGGACAACGATGGCACACCGTCCTTGATTGTCACATAGAGTGTAAAACAGTGATCATATAAGGGCCGGCCCAAGGAGGGGCGCGGTATTAGGGCTTGCTTGAGGGAAGCAAAATCCTGTTGGGCCTGTTCTGAGAGTCTTGCATTTGGGCGAGGAATAAGGGGTGAGGGATTTGGTGGGTAGGGCAACATCGGGAATCTAAGTGCGGTAGAAATTGGCAAAGCCCAGGAATTTACGCATCTGAGTCAGCGTAGTGTATTAACAATGGGGGTTAATTAGCACAGGTCAAGGGTGGAATCTGGTACCTTCTGGTCTATTAAGATGTGTACTACATTGGTGCCACACTTGATAACAAAACCTTTTAAAAACAAATCAATGTTTTTTCCTGACAAATTAACACACTCAATTTTTTTAAGTATAATGTAGTGTCCTTAGATTTGTTCAGAATTGGAGAAAATCAAAAATCAACCTTTCCTCACAAGGAAAGAAAACAATTATTAAAATATAGAAGATTGCTGTAGCCACCCACTGAATTGTTATGTACTAAAGTTTAAATTAACTTTTTCCCTTTAGATGGCCTTTGTGTTTTGCATTGAAAGACTGAACTATGACACTTCTTTTTGACAAGGCCACAGATTGTTAGTACAGCTACAGTGATAAATAATGAATGTCCTTATCTGATTTGCAACTTTCCTAGAAATACTTTGTCTTTGTGAACTACTAACTAATTTTATATGGCTTTCTGAAGCTTGAGTGGATTCTAACCAGTTCATATCGTTGATTTCAACCTTGTTGGCCACCTTGCTGGGCAGGGCTTGGAGGGGGAGAACAGAGTACTGTGGGGACTGGTTCGTGCTGCCTACAGTAACCTCCCGATCGTGCAGAATAAATGGCACTAAAGCATTCTAGGAAGTCATCAGGGGGTCTCACCTTTCCTGGATTTACACTCTTAACACCTTAGTTCCATCTATGGAGGGGGCCAGAACGTGGGACAAGGTGTCCGATGTATTTTCAATCACCCGCGGTTCAGTTTGCTCGGTCGCAATTAACTGCTCGTAGTTGCCATATCCAAGCTGAGTGGTGAATCGTGTCTGATCAGTAGGAGTAAGGGTGGCCATAGCCAGGGGGATCAAATCTCGGGAGTTAGTGGAATGAATAGTCGGGACAGTTCTTAAATAATTACCAAACCCTTGGGGGTCGACCTTTTTGTCAGGGATGGCATTCAGAATACCACAGAGTTCGGAAGGGTCCTGGGCTTATGCATTTGCATAGTAGGTGCTAGTCCTGCCGCTCCGGCTTGTGGGTTAGGAACGGTGTTCGTGGGCAATTGACACGAAGCCTGTGTCGGTTCCGGTAAAACCAATTGTCCTTGTTCAGGGGTCCTGTCCGGGAAGAAATGGGTATTGGGCTTCCCAGCCGTTCTGGAGGAGCTACATCGGTTGGTGGCGATGCAATGACTGTCGAGTTGGCAACTGAGGTACCAGGGTGAGAACCATACGGGGGTGGGGAACCTGACCATGGTAAAACAGGCGCTGATGCAGCTGCGGATAGTACGGCGAGATTATTAGGTCGTCATACCCCTTCCCAATCATCAGTATCGTTTGGGGAATCGGTCGGTATGTCTGGGTAGAGGCAGGGTACCCCAGAATTATTTTTATTTTCTATTTCCCTTTTCCCTTTATTTGTTCTTCCATGGCCATTATGTTTTGTCTCTGATACAATTTCTTTCCGTCTCCTTTGTCTGTTTCTGTCCCTTATCCCATTCTTCACAAATTGCTCTCAACTCTTGCCAACTCCTAGGATTGCCTCTTCTATCACATATGTCTATCCCTCTTTGCTTAGTGTTATCGGTTCAACAATTTACTTTATGTCTGTCTTTTATTTCTGCCTCGTGTCACCATAGGCCAATTAGGTGACCCATACTCTTTCCCTGCCTTCACTTTCCATATTCCCTGTTCCGCCTGCCTTATTAAATTTAAAATCAAATGTACCTCCTGCAGGCCAGTTGTCTTTTCCCAAATGTTTAGACAATTGAAATGGCATTTGTCTCAGTTTATTTTCATTGTCTGGATATTTGTCTGTAATTTTCTGTAACGGACTCGAACCACCCATCCTTTTTATTCCCTTTGGGTCCCGTCAGTGGATTTTCCCGCCAAAAAGAGGGAACAAACAGAGTTGTCAGAGAGCAGAGAGGAACCAAGGTTAAAGTTTACCTTGTGGCACGTTCGTCTCTGATTCACCCTAATGATCCATCAATCCACTTAATTCAGTTTTGGTGAGGTGTCTACCACATATTGGGACCCTGCTCGCAACACCAAGTGTCAATCTGCCTCTCTACCAGAGGACTTTAGGTTCAGACCTGGGGAATAATTGTCAAACACAGCTTACTTAAAATTACATACTGTTTATTAGCAAGTTTGCGTCTCAGTTGAAAAAACAGAGCTCCCGCAAATTTGCAAATCACGTGAGCACCGAGTACTGTCTGGGGCTGCTGTTAAACATTCATTATCACATACATACTCTGATAAGGGTACACAGAGTAGCTTTCTCATGCAACAAGCACTTCTTTGTTCATACATTATTCTCACAGCACGACTTGTGAAGCTGCTAATAAGTCAGTTAGGTCTTAGCCCTTTTATTTCTGTATATAATTCCTCAAATCTACCTACAGCTTTTTCGCCTGCTCTCGCTGAAGCTTGAAGAACTTAAGTTTCAAGATCCCCACTCTAACACTGTTCATACCAACAATAGCCATTCCAACAGAGGCCGCTCCGTTTTCCCTGCCTTATTTTGATTTGTTCTTGCCACTCAATCCTGATCGCTGATTGGCCACTGCTCGTAACATCAAACTGCCGCATATCAATGTCTTGTGAACTCAATCAATGAACCTGAGTGAGCTGTGACTTCTCATGCTTCCAATTGCTGATTGGCCACTGCTCATCAATTCATACAGTTTATAATTTCGGCCCTTGTTAATCATCAGAAAAAAAATCAATTCAGATTGTTTACAAAACAGGGACTGCAACCGTTCATACCTTTTATCCTGACTTTTACCAGCTGTATAGATAAGCTCGTTCTTCTGTGTTAAGCCCAGTATGCTTTCTGCATAGCTTTGAATTATGCAGTAGAGTTCAAAAGAGGATGTAGTTGTCTTTGACAGAAATGGTCTGTATACAGTGTATTTTCGTTCCTGGATTAGATGCATCTTGGAATGCTTAGGAAGGCAGGCAGTTAAGACTATATCACTGCTTTTGGGTGTGCATTCTTCAGCATTAGCTGTGTGTTCTGGATTTGCTTCTCTTATAGCCCTTCAGCCCTGAGTCATTGTTTTTGTATATTTTTACAGAATAATAATGTCACTTTTTTGCTGTTCCACTTTTGTAATTAGAACCCCACAACTCTGGGCATTGTTCTGTGATTATTACAAAAATTCACAAATATATACTTCGCAGAACTTTCCAACAAGGCATCTCCATAATGAGTTATGTAAATTACATGATGGATCCCTGCCTTTGAGTCCATATCCTCCTTAATATGCTGATATTCTGAGGTGACTTTACATGTCTCAGCATTCCTAACCTTTACAAATATTTAAGTTTTAACTGCAAGATACTCCTTTGTGTCGGTGAGCAGGAACCAATATTATCCTTTCTTTTCCACCTAATGCAGTGTTTAGAATCTAATGAGTTCTTCCAGTTTGCAACTATTCAAAGCAGATCTTGTCAGTCCATAAGACCATAAGACAAAGAAGCAGAAGTCGGCCATTCGGCCCATCGAGTCTGCTCAGCCATTTTATCATGAGCAGATCCATTCTCCCATTTAGTCCCACTCCCCCGCCTTCTCACCATAACCTTTGATGCCCTGGCTACTCAGATACTTATCAATCTCTGCCTTAAATACACCCACTGACTTGGCCTCCACTGCTGCCCGTGGCAACAAATTCCATAGATTCACCACCCTCTGGCTAAAAAAATTTCTTCGCATCTCTGTTCTGAAAGGGCGCCCTTCATTCCTTAACTCATGCCCTCTCGTACTAGACTCCCCCATCATGGGAAATAACTTTGCCACATCCACTCTGTCCATGCCTTTCAACATTCGAAATGTTTCTATGAGGTACCCCTTCATTCTTCTAAACACCAAGGAATACAGTGCAAGAGCAGACAAACGTTCCTCATATATTAACCCTCTCATTCCCAGAATCATTCTAGTGAATCTTCTCTGTACTGTCTCCAATGTCAGCACATCCTTTCTTAAATAAGGAGACCAAAACTGCCCACAGTACTCCAAGTGAGGTCTCACCAGTGCCTTATAGAGCCTCAACATCACATCCCTGCGCCTGTGCTCTATTCCTCTAGAAATGAATGCCAACATTGCATTCGCCTTCTTCACCACCAACTCAACCTGGAGGTTAACCTTAAGGGTATCCTGCACGAGGACTCCCAAGTCCCATTGCATTTCAGAACTTTGAATTCTCTCCCCATTTAAATAGTAGTCTACCTGTTTATTTCTTCTGCCAAAGTGCATAACCATACACTTTCCAACATTGTATTTCATCTGCCACTTCTTTGCCCATTCTTCCAATCTATCCAAGTCTATCTGCATACTCTCTGTTTCCTCAGCACTACCGGCCCCTCCACCTATCTTCCTATCATCAGCAAACTTAGCCACAAAGCCATCTATTCCATAATTCAAATCGTTGATGTACAACGTAAAAAGAAGCGGCCCCAACACAGACCCCTGTGGAACACCACTGATAACCGGCAGCCAACCAGAATAGGATCCCTTTATTCCCACTCTCTGTTTCCTACCAATCAGCCAATGCCCTATCCACATATGTAACTTTCCCGTAATTCCATGGGCTCTTATCTTGTTAAGTAGCCTCATGTGTGGCACCTTGTCAAAGGCCTTCTGCAAATCCAAATATACAACATCCGCTGCATCTCCCTTGTCTAGCCTACTTGTAATTTCCTCAAAAAATTGTAATAGGTTTGTCAAGCAGGATTTTCCTTTAAGGAAGCCTTGCTGAGTTCTGCCTATCTTGTCATATGCCTCCAGGTACTCTGTAACCTCATCCTTGACAATCGACTCCAACAACTTCCCAACCACCGATGTCAAGCTAACAGGTCTATAATTTCCTTTTTGCCTCCTTCTTAAATAGCGGAGTGACATTTGCAATCTTCCAGTCCTCCGGAACCATGCCAGAATCTATCGACTTTTGAAAGATCACCGCTAATGCCTCTGCAATCTCCAGAGCTACTTCCTTCAGAACGCGAGGGTGCATTCTATCTGGTCTGGGAGATTTATCTACCTTTGGATTATTCAGCTTCCTGAGTACTTTCTCTGTTGTAATTGTGACTGCGCACACTTCTCTTCCCTGCCACCCTTGAGTGTCCGGTATACTGCTAATGTCTTCCTCAGTGAAGACTGATGCAAAATACTTGTTCAGTTCCTCTGCCATCTCCTTATCTCCCATTACAATTTCTCCAGCATCATTTTCTATCGGTCCTATATCTACTCTCACCTGTCTTTTACTCTTTATATACTTGAAAGAGCTTTTAGTATCCTCTTTGATATTATTTGCAAGCTTCCTTTCAAAGTTCATCTTTTCCCTCTTAATGACCTTCTTAGTTTCCTTTTGTAAGCTTTTAAAAACTTCCCAATCCTCTGTCTTCCCACAATTTTTGCTTCCTTGTATGCCCTCTCCTTTGCTTTAACTTTGGCTTTGACTTCTCTTGTCAGCCATGGTTGCATCCATTTTCCATTTGAAAATTTCTTTTTTTTTTGGAATATACCTGTCTTGCACCTTCTTCATTTCTCACATAAGCTCCAGCCACTGCTGCTCTGCCGTCTTTCCCGCCAGTGTCCCTTTCCAGTCAACTTTGGCCAGTTCCTCTCTCATGCCACTATAATTTCTTTTACTCCACTGAAATACCGACACATCGGATTTCGATTTCTCTTTTTCAAATTTCACAGTGAACTCAATCATGTTATGATCGCTGCCTCCTAAGGGTTCCTTCACCTCAATCTCTGTAATCACCTCCGGTTCATTACACTATACCCAATCCAGTACAGCCGATCCCCTAGTGGGCTCAACAACAAGCTGTTCTAAAAAGCCATTTCGCAGATATTCTACAAATTCTCTCTTGAGATCCAGTGCCGACCTGATTTTCCCAATCCACTTGCATGTTAAAATCCCCCACAATTATCATAATGCTGCCCTTCTGACAAGCCTTTTCTATTTCCTGTTGTAATTTGTAGTCCACATCACTGCAGCTGTTTGGAGGCCTGTATATAACTGCCATCAGGGTCCTTTTACCCCTGCTATTTCTTAGCTCAACCCATAAAGATTCTACACCTGCCGATCCTATGTCACCTCTTTCTAATGATTTGATATCATTTCTTAGCAATAAAGCCACGCCACCCCCTCTGCCTACCTGCCTATCCTTCTGATACACCGTGTATCCTTGGACGTTCAGCTCCCAGAGACATGTGTCCTTTAGCCAGGTCTCAGTGATGGCCATAATATCATACCTGCCAATCTGTAGCTGTACGACAAGATCATCCACCTTATTCCTTATGCTGCATGCATTTAAGTATAACACCTTAAGAACTGTATTTGGTACTTTTTGCTTTGATTGCACTGTAACTCATCCCAATGGCTACAAATTTGCCCCATCACCTGCCTGTCTTTCCTGACATCTTTACTGCTCACTATCTTAGATTTAGATTTATTTCTGTTTTCCCCTTCCTCCGCTCTATCATTCCGGTTCCCATCCCCCTGCCAAATTAGTTTAAACCCTCCCTAACAGCTCTATTAACCTTCCCGCCAGGATACTGGTCCCCTTCGGGTTCAGGTGTAACCTGTCCATTTGGAACAGGTCAGGTTATGGAACATCTTCTAAAGCTGGACAGTTTGTGTGAATTAATATTATGATTCTTTAATATACAAATAGTGGTGAGGAATATTAATGAAATGTCACCCTCTCTCTAGGGACCGGAAGGAATGGGCTGATATTAAGCCTGTTCCACAGGATGATGGGCCTCATCCAGTTGTTCAGATAGCTTATTCTGAGAACTGTAAGTACTTAATTAAGAGTGCAATTAGTTATATAGAATAATTCATACTAATTTGATGACATCAAGAAGTTTTTGTCTCTTTTATTGTGCTGTCTAAAGGTTACTATCCATAGTTTAACTGGCATCAGGATCTGTTTGCCCATTACTCTGGTCATCCTCTTCCAGTCCACGAATACAGTAAACTAATGTTTGTTTATATAAACCCTCTCACTGTATTATCCTGCCATTTGTCCTACCCTCAAATATTTGACTTTATATTGCAGCCTTTACCAACCTTTTTGCCTTGAAGGAATTCTAGAAATAATTTTCAGGTCTCAGGGAACCCCTGCGTAAAAATTATATCTACAGCTCAAGAAACGTTAGTGTGATCAGTAAGTTGCAGATATAATTATCCAAAAGTACTTGTCAATGTCCTTTGAGTAGAGAATGAATTTTTAGCCAACCTTTCTTGGGGGAAAAAAGCAAGTAATTAAGCTTAGCTTACCTTTCTCAAAATTAATCTTTTTCTTTCCCTTTCATAAATTTTTAAAACTCATAAGGCAAACATCATAAATTTCTGCTTTTAATAAGACTCGAGACTATCTGATAACCTTCCTCGCTCTCAAGCCCAAGCAGCAGTGGAAACATTTCAAGATTTCCTTTTGCAACATGATTTTTCCAAAGATTCAGTTTCCTTTTAAATCCAAGAATCTTGTCAAAACATTTTCTCCAGGACCTTGCAGAGATTTGTTCAAATGGTTCATATAATGAAAAATGTCTGCTAGATAGGTTAGTTTCTGCAGCCATTCTTCATCTTCAAAGCACTTGGCAAAATCTGGCTTACTATTTTCTTGAACATTCCTTTGCTAAGCCACCGGATTTCTGTATATAGCAGGAGATTGGTGAGCTCTTTTCCATGTTTTCACACTTTTTTTTAAACGTTCTAGAATGAACTGGTCTTTGTTTAATAAAGTTAACCATTATAGTAGCATCATCCAGAATTTTCTTCATTTCATCTCCGAGTTTTTGACATCAGCACCTCTTTGTGAAGAAAGTGTGTTGTGACAATGTCAGGATTTTCTTTTTTTTTTAAACAAGAGAAACAAATCCTCTCATAGAGCCAACCATTGATGGTGCACCATCAGTACAGATGCCAACACAGTTCCTCCAAGACAGACCTTTTGCTTCCATATATGAAGACAGAACATTAAATATATCTTGGCCTTTGCTTATTTCAGGTAGCTCTTTGTAACAGAAAAAGTTTTCTTGAATTTCGCCATCATTTACAAATCTTACAAATGCTACAAATTGACATTTATTGGTGAAACCTGTTGATCATCAAACTGGATAGAGAAGCTGTTGTTTTTCAGTTTATCACAAAAAACTTTTCAGCATCATGTGACATGTCATTAATACATCAAATTATCATATTGTTGAAGAGTGAAGCCTTTCCAATTTCTCGTACTGCATCTTGTCCTAACACGGGTTAATAAAATAGAAAAAAGTACGGCATAATAAATAACTAAACGAGAAAACCACAGAAGATACGAAAACTTCACAATACCATTCAATTCTAACCTACGCTTTTCACCTTTTGCAACGTTTATAACAACAGCAAGACAGCAGGCCAGCAGCTGAGTCATCATGAGTAAAAATTCCTTCTTTAGAATGAAAATTTCTCTCCAATTTTGTAATAAACCAGTAAAGTTTGTTCGCTCCCATTGCGGTCAGTGGACGGTTCATGGGGGAAGGTGGGAGAGATAATTCGGGAGGGAGAGGCTGACATCACAACCCAAGTTGGGCGAGTCCGTTCAATGCTCAGAAGATGCACTTCACACTCCTCATCAGTCTACTGTCCTCCCCTCCCGTACAATACAGCGCTCACCAATTATCAGTGGCTTCCCATATCTCGTGTCAAAAACTGAGAGTGGGCTCAATCAAGTAAACATGGCCGTACTGCACACTGCCACACTGGGCTGAGAGATCTCTAACGAGATTGCTGACAGGGCTGCTCGGTCACTGCCCATCAATGTGCGTGCTAGCTACACACGTTGCACTAAGTTTTTTTTAAAAATCACAATCTCTTGCAAAACCCCAGTTGAGAAACTCTGCTATATAGAGTTGTACAGCATAGGAATAATCCCTTTGACTCACCATGCCCATGCTGATCTTTTAGCCCATCACTAATGATGGCAATTTAATTGTGAATTCATCAGCATTAGGTTTCTGTAATTCCTGCAGCTCTCTTTATTCCATTAAGTTTTGTTTTATGATTTTTTTGATCAAGCTTTTGGTCATCCATTTGAACTATATGAATATCTGTTCCTTTGGCTTGTTATTCATGTCCTTTCTGCTTTCTGAAATACGTGGGGGTTTCTTTTCCACATTTAAAAAGCATAATCATAAATAGTAGGTTGTTGTTGCCATTATGTTTTATTGAACGTGTTATGGCCTTTCTCTGAAAGCTTGGATTTTAAATAATTAGAATGTTTATCAATAAATTAACTGAATATAAAGTTACATGGCTGTCTTGTGTACCTACAAAATACAGTACATTTACATACCTAGCCTTCTCTGACAGCACCTTCCAAAACAGTCTCTATCACCAAGGAGGTCAATAGCAACAGATGCATAGGAACATTACCACCTGCAGATTCCCCCTTCAAATCACATACCATTTCATGTTGAAAATACATCATTCCTTCATCATCGCTGCGTCTAAATCCTGGAATACCTTTGCCATCTGCACTTTGGGAGTACTTGGAAAACTTTCACCAAGAAGAGTTAGGTGGTCCAAGAAAATGGCTCACCACAAGCTTCATGGGTGGTTGGTGATGGGCAATAAAGTACTGGTCGTGCCAGTCACACATAGGTCCTTAAAAAAATTAAAAACCAACAAGTAACAGGGTGATTTGCATGAAATGTTTGCCTAAAATTTGCTTAATTCTGTATAAATTCACTTACTAGTAATTGGAAAGTGTGTTAGCTGTGAACTTCAACTTTCTAACATTGTGTTTTTTCTTCCAGTTAAAGATGTATATGACTACTTTAGGGCTGTGCTAAAGCTTGATGAACGGAGTGAACGGGCACTCAGTCTAACAACAGATGCAATAGAGCTCAATGCTGCAAATTATACAGTATGGTAAGGCAATTGAAGCTGATAATTTTTTTTCTAGGTGGGAAAGTAAGAGCAAATATTCCATTAATCTAAACCAATGAAATTTGGAGCATAAACACAAGAGATTCTGCACATGCAGAAAATCCAAAGCAACTTACATAAAATGCTGGAGGAACACCGCAGGTCAGCATCTATGGAAAGGAAAAAACTGTCAATGTTTCGGGCCAAAACCGTTCTTCAGGACTCATTTGGATTATTTTGATTTTTATGTCATTACTTATCAGTTGAGCAAGTTTGCTGTTTGATTTTTGTTTTTGTTAAAGTAAGATAAATAAGAAAAAAATGTTGATCTCTGCATTTTAGACTTCGTGTTAATTTATTCCACTTTTTGATTTATTAAAGTAAAGGAGGTGTCTGATGAGCAATTTTTTGCACAAATGACAGTGCAAGAATATTGCGGATGAGTTAAAAACCTCTCAAATCTTAGTATTCTGATATCTTAATGCTCTGATCTTAAAGAGCATTTTATTACTGGAAAGTTAGGAATGTAGAAGTTAACTGTGCAGTGGCTGTAATGTGCCTTTGGAAAATGTTACGTATATTTGCTCTTGGAATATTAAGATTCCAGAGGTTTTTTTAAAACTCACTTGTAATATTCTTGCACTGTCATCTTGAACTGCTGCAGCCCTTGTACTGGATCATTATACTGAAATCTTCTTACTAACGATAAATTAGAAGAGACATACTTCTCATAAGATTAGTGTTCTCATCCTCTTGATGGCAGAGATTAACAGAAGAAACCAAAGTTGTCAATGTAGTTTTTGTATTCTGGAAAGATTTTGGAGGAAATTTGTGGTGAAGTGTATTTTTCTGTGAAAATTCAATTATCAGTTAGAGTCAGAATCATACAGGCCCTTTGGCCAGCACATTTTCGACAACCATTGCACTTATCTTGACTAATCTCATTTACTGGCTATAGATCCAAACCCTTGTTGGTTCAGGTGCTTGTCTAGGTGTTTCCTAAATGCTGTGAAAATATCTGCCTCCACCAGCTCCTTTGGCAGTGCAAGTTAGATTCCAACCATTCAACTAAAAAAAAATCGGCTCCGGATCCCCTGTAAAATTACTTCTGACCTTAAATCTCTAGTCCTTGATATCCCCACCAATGAAAAACGCAGCTTACTATCTACCTTTTCCACCCCCTCTAATTTCATATACTTCTCAGATCACTCCTCAACCTCATCTAGTTCACGGACAGCAGACTGAGTTTATCCACTCACGGATATGATTGTACTGGAGAGAGGCTTTGGCAGGAAGTTGTCAGGATTGGAGGACTTTAATCATACAGGTAGGATTGACTGTGTTTGATTTTCCTTGAACATAAGAGATTCAGGGATGACCTGTTAGAGGTATATAAAATTATAAGAGGTTCAGGGTAGATAATCCAAATCTTTTCCCCATGGTAGTGGTATCAAAAACAAGAGGGCTTAGGTTTAAGATGAGAGGAAGAAGTTTTAAAGTAGTGGTCACCAACCTTTTTAAGCCCAAGATCCCCTACCTTGACCTCAGTGAAAGGCAAGATCTACCTACTAAATTGTTTAGAGAAAAAACAGCTCAGATTGTACTTCCAATTTGAGGCCTTTTATTTGGGCGAATTGTGTTTGAATTACACAAAATACTTTTGTCAAACTTTCAAATTAATTCAAACAAGAAAACACTGTAACTAGCATATCAAACAGGCCATAGCTGTCTTTCTTTAAGAATATTACAATACTTCACACCTTTAATTCTAAGTTTCATTATTTAATTTCATTTCAACACGAAAAATAAATGAATAAAAATTGACTGTTGCACTCAGTGTGATGACTGGGGCTGAATACTTTCTGCTAATTCCCTGAAATTTGGCTCATAACTACAGACAGCCTGTGAGGTGTAGGGTTGCCAACTGTCCCGTATTCCCCCCGCTAAGGTAGAGCATTCCTATGAAACCTTGCATGCTGAAATGCTTTACGCCGAAGAAGCAATTACCATTAATTTATATGGAAAAAAATTTTGAGCATTCCCACACCCAAAAAATAACCTACCAAATCATACCAAATAACACATAAAACCTAAAATAACACTAACATATAGTAAAAGCAGGAATGATATGATAAATACACAGCCTATATAAAGTAGAAATAATGAAAATTAAGCCAAAACTGATTCATGGGGTAAAAAAAATTGGCACGTACGCGCATGCGCACACAGGTGCCCGCGCAAGACTTCATGGTCATGGTAGTCTTTCTCGGGGTAAACACAAATGCCCTGGGATTTGACTGCTACTTTTGTCTCTTATTTGGGAGTGAGAAAGTTGGCAACCCTAGTGAGGTGTTTGTCAGTAAGTCAGCTCCTGTACTTAGATTTAATAATTTTCATCTGAGAAAATGCAATTTTACATAGATAAGTTGACCCGAAGTAGGCACTGACTTTTAGTGGTATAAAACCAACGCGCACACCGCGCATTGCTCAGCCCCATCAGTAGTAATTGCCACCAGTTTATGAATGGGGATGTCATTTTCACGGACATTTTTTTTTAAACTCATTGTAAATATCCTCACTTCTCGTTCTTTCCTTTAATTGCAAAAGAGTGAGGAAGTCCTCCTTTGTTGTAAAATCCTGGAAAGCTATTCTGACAAATACAACAAGCTGAGCTGTTTGCATTACATCCAGGGATTCATTGAACTGTAGTGAAAAATATCCACGTCCTCTGACGGTCACTGTTGCAGGGCCGAGCAGTATATTATGTATTGCGGTTGTGATGCCGTTTTTATTTTTTAAAGTCATTAAAAACAGTCTCTGCAGTAATGACCATTGCTTCCTTGAATAAATTGCCATCTGTAAAAGGCTTCTTGTGTTAAGTCAAAAGGTGACTTACACGAAATGATGCTTCAATAGCAGCTTTATTTTGAGCAGCATGTTTTGTGGAAAACGATTGCTGGGCCTTCAACCCCAATTTCAGCTCAACTTTCCAGGCACAAATTGCACTCTCTGAGGAGTAGGTGTCTTTAAATTTCTGGTGGTTGGTTTTGCCACTCCAGATTCCCTCTTTTAGTCAGTGCTTGTGTTTGGTGGCACAACATGCATACACACTTGTCTTTCACCAAGGTAAATAGAAATTCCTCTTCCCATTCTGGATGGAAATTATATGTCTTTGCCTTCTTTCGTGGAGCCTCCGCTATGCTATCAGGATATCACGAGTGATTGCCGATTGCGTCGCCTCTGATCTGGGTCGATATTTACGTGCCGGGTGGCACCTAATTAATTTGCTTGTTTATTTCGGCTTTTTTTCTTAAAGATGTGCTGTGTGCATCCCGACTACCGCTGCACCACTGTGTGCTTCGCGGCCCGGAGGTTGGGGACCACTGCTGTATATTGAAGTTTGCGACAGTCTGTATTCTTATCTAATCTGATTGGTCACTTTGATGCAGCACAGGCTACGCTGAAAACGCGGTGCATGGTGGGGGAACTACGCACATGCGCACTGGGCAGAAAGAACGGAACTAAACCCCCCGCAACCCGGAAACAATCTCTTTGCAAACAGCTTTTTAGCGAAAATATTGCTATATTACCATTATCCTAATTAGTATTACTTACTTTTATAATGCTCACATTACAACAGTATTTGTGTATTTATTTTAGATTTTTCTTCGGGATCTACTGGGAAAGTCTCAAAGATTGACCGGTCGATCGCAATCGATGGGTTGGCGACCCCTATTTTAAAGGGTATTTGAAGTGAAAAATTTCAGAGAGTGGTTGATATCTGGAACTTACTGATACAGGACGTGGCAGTCATTTACATTAACTGTATTTTATTTAGACAGGCTGTTGAACAGCAAGGCATAAGAGGATAAGGCCTGATTTGAAGCAAAAGGGATGAGGTCAACATGAATGTGGTGGACCGAATGTGCTGTTCAGTGCTATGGCTCTAAGATGTCATTATTGAAATCTCCAGTCTAGTCCACATCCTGATGAATCTCTTTTGCATTCTCTCCAGTGAAATCACATGCTTCCTATAGTGTGGTGACCAGAACTATACAAAATTCTCCATGTGTGGCATGATATCCCAGCTCTTTTATTCTATGCCATGATTGATGAAGGCAAGCATCCCAAATGCCGCCTTCACCATACAGGCACTGTCACTGCCACCAGTGGACTTCAGCTCCGATCATCAACTCTTCTGAAGGCTCTACCATTTATTGTTGGTTGTCCTACCCTTGATTGTTTTCCCAAAACTCATTAAGATTCAGGACCTGGGGTTCTGTACCTCCCAGTACGACTGGATGCTCAACTTCCTCATCAGCAGAACTTCTCCTCACAATCATCAACACAGGTGCAGTTAAGCTTGCATGCTTAGTCCCGTGCTCTACTCTCAATATATGCATGACTCTGGCTAAGAACAGCTCCGGTGTTATCTTCCAATTTGCTAATAACAATACTGTTGTTGGACAAATCGCAGGTGGCAATGAGTCAGCTTAGCGGAGTGAGACAGGGCATCTGGTTAAGTGCTGCCATGGTGACAAACTCGCTTAATGTCAGCCAAATGAAAGAGTGATCGTTGGCTTGTGGAAGAGGGAAGGAAGGTAAATATTTTCAGTCTATGTTGGGAGATCAGAAATGGAGAGAGTCAGCAGCTTTAAATTTCTGGGTGTTAACATATCAGACAACCTGTCCTGGGCTCAGCGATTGGATACAATCAAAAGGAAAACACATCAATGTCTTTACTTTCTTAGGAGGTTAAGAAAGTTCAGCTTGCCACTGAGCACTCTGGAAAAAAAGCTTGTACTGATACACCTGACTGGTTGCATTATGGTCTGGTATGACAATATGAAGGCACGGGGACATAAAAAGCTCCAGAGAATAGTGGACTCTGCCCATTATACCACAGCCACATTCTTCCCTAGTACTGGTGATATCTGTAGGAGACACTGCCTCAGGAAGGCAAAGATCTGTCATCAAAGATCCTTGCCACTCAAGCCACACCATCTTTCTGCAGCTGCCATTAGGCAGGAATACAGAAACACAAAATCAGTTTCAAGAACAGCTACCTCCCTTCAACCATCTGTTCTCGAACCAGTTGGCTAAATCTTAATCATTACAGTATGATCACTTTGCACTAAAATGGTCTTTGCTTTTCCTTTGTTCTAATTCAGAATTGTGTGTATTATCACTATCATATATGATGTGAAGTCTGTTGTTTTGTGGCATCGACACACTGCAAAAACATAAAATTACTATAAATTACACAATTAAATAAATAGTGCAATAAGAAGGAACAACAGGTCATGTTCATGAGGTAGTTTTTGATAGGGTCCCACATGGAAGCCTGGTCTGTAAGGTCAGATCCAATAAGATCCAGGTTGAGCAAGGAAATTGGATACAAAATTTGCTTGGTGATAGGTGCCATGGGGTCAGAGGCCTGTGACCTGTAATCCACCACAGGGATCAGTGTGGGTCCTCAGTTGTTTTTCCTTACGCTGATGATCTGACTGAGAATGTAGATGGCACAACTAGTAAGTTGCTGATGTGTAGTGAACGGTGAAGTATGTTGTCTAAGATCAAGATCTTGATCATATGGGAAGCTGGACAAAGGAGTAGCAGATGGAATTTAACTCAAGTGCAAAGTGATGCATTTTGGGAAGTCACACTAGGGCAGGACATACTCCCTGGGATCCTGCTATTCATTGTGTACTAATGAATGGAGAAACCTTGTGGTACAAGTACACAAACAACAGGAATTCTGCAGATGCTGGAAATTCAAGCAACACACATCAAAGTTGCTGGTGAACGCAGCAGGCCAGGCAGCATCTCTAGGAAGAGGTACAGTCGATGTTTCAGGCTGAGACCCTTCATCAGTCCTGACGAAGGGTCTCGACCCGAAACGTCGACTGTACCTCTTCCTAGAGATGCTGCCTGGCCTGCTGTGTTCACCAGCAACTTTGATGTGTGGTACAAATACACAGTTCCCTGAAAGTGACAACACAGATAGACAGAGTAGTGTAGAAGGCATGGAGCCTGCTTGCCTTCATCAACCAAGACATTGAATGCAAGACTTGGGATGCCATATTTACTGTTGTACAAAATGTTGATTAGGCCACATTTGGAGTAATGTACTCAGTTCTAATCGTTACAATATAGGAAAGATGTGATGGAACTTGAGAGGGTGCAGTAAAGATTCTCAAGTATGTTTTGAGGATTGGAGGGCTTGAGTTATCAGGAGAGATAGGATAAGTTGGGTATGTTTTCCCTAAGGCAAAGAAAGCTGAGGGGTGACATGATAAAGGTCTATAAAATTATGAAAGGGATAGATATGGTTGATTGCCAGAGTCTGTGTCCAAAATTAGGTTTAAGGTGAGAGAGAGTAGATTTAAAGGGGATTTAAGGGATAGATTTTTCATATTTGGTATCCAAAAAGAGCTGCCAGTGAAGCTGGTAGAAGTATTAATAGTAATAACATTTAAGGAGCATCTGGATAGGTACTTGAATGTGCAGGGCACAGATATGAAATTAATGCAGGCAGGTGGGATTGGTGATTGATGATCAATGGTGGACCAAAGGGCCTGTTTTTATGTTTTATGACTCTGGAAGTCTGTGACTACAACAGATTCATTCAGAAAAATAACTCTCTGCTTCTGGAACCAACAGGAATAAACACTCAACGTTTTGGGCCGAGACTCATCATCGGGACACCTGAAGAAACTTCTCAGCTCAAAACAGCAACTGTTTGTTCCTCTCCGCAAATGCTGCCTCACTGGCTGTGTTCCTGGCATTTTGTGTGTGTTACTCTGGATTTATGTATCTGTAGAATCTCTTGCGTTTATGCTTCGATTATCAAACCATATTTGGATCCACTTCGTTAGCTTGCTCTGAATCCCAGGAGCACTAATCTTTCTTGCTGGACCTTGTCAAAGACTTGACTGAAGCACATGTGCACAACAACTACTACACTGCCTCATCAATATACTTAGTTACCTCCTCAAACAAAAACTTTTGTCAAATTAGTGTGACAGGATTTCACATGAACAAAACTCTACTATCCCTAATCAATCCGTGCCTTTGCAATTGTAGATAAATGCAGTTCCTTTTTTTGTTTGCAATTACCTGGATTATCTCTGCTGTCCTTGTAGAAGGAAGGAACTGTAATATAGGATGTCGACTGTCCATTTCCCTCCATAGATGCTTCCTGACCCGTTGGGTTACTCCAATGCTTTGTATGTTGCTGTCACAATATTTTCTATCTTCAATTCTTGCCACTCTCTGTAAGGAGTTTGTACATTCTCTCTCTGACTGCATGAGTTTGCTCCAGGTGCTCTGCTTTCTTCCCACATCCCAAAGACCTATGGTTAATTGGTCACTTGAGTGTAATTGGGCAGCATGGGACCATTAGGCCAGAAAGGCCTGATATTGTGCTGTATCTTTAAATAAAATAAAATCTCTAGCTAACAGATTCAAAAATCTTCATCAGGGTTCCAGCAATCTCCCATCTTGCCTGCCATTGCCTCCTGAGGATTTATCTACCTTTATGATCTCTAAGACATCTAATGCCTTCCTCAATGCTAATATACTTCAGAATATCACCATCCTTCTCCCTGAGCTCTCTATCTACCATATCCATCTCTTTAGTCAGTTGTTTGTACTTTTCTGCCCAAGATTTCTTTGAGTAATAATTTCTTGGAGTAAAGAATTTTCCTAAATTACATTACAGGTTGACTTTTATAAATTCAGATTTGCTTCTTGATTCTGTGTTTAACTTAACTATTATGATATTTTGTACTCATAGAAGTTCCCTCCCAGCTGTTTCCACGTATCTTAAAACGTCATAACATCATCTGCACAGTTTTTATTTTACCAGTCCTCACCCTGACACATCCACTGATCTTGTAACTCTTGATTTCTCTGCATCGTCCCTGATATTTCAATATTTTTTTTTCGTACAGTGGCTAATATTTGAACAAGGTATTTAAATAAGCTCTAGCTTGTGCATTTCTATCATTATGATTCATTGTGATAGATGACAATAAACTAAATGTAAACTCAGTATTGTGTTCCTTCTTGACAATGACTATGTTAATGCATTCCCTCCTTGGTCAGAGGAGGTAGGTTCCAATTCAACCCTAGGTTTTGAGCACATAACCCATCATGACAGCTAAGTATGGTGCTGTATTCGGATAAGTCGGTTGAGGTACATACCAAAGATGTCAAGTCATCATTTAGGGAAGT
The DNA here is from genome assembly GCF_030028105.1 of Mobula birostris. Taxonomy (NCBI): domain Eukaryota; kingdom Metazoa; phylum Chordata; class Chondrichthyes; order Myliobatiformes; family Myliobatidae; genus Mobula; species Mobula birostris. The sequence continues at coordinate 159,936,556 of NC_092373.1, forward strand.
CCTTGTGGGATTTCCTAGCCAATATTCATTTTCCCAGCAACTCAAGCAAAAGTGGATTCAGGTAAACATCTCAGTTGGTGAGATCCTTTTGTGCACTAATGAATTACTTTATGATGGTTGCCTTCTGAAAGTAATTTCTGTGAAGAGTTTCTTAATGCCTTATTGTCAAATTTGGACCTCATATTCCCTCAGCAGAATGAGTCTATTCCAAAACAACTTGGAAGGCATATAAATGAGATAGTTATGTTCTGTTGGCAAAGTGTATGTAGGGATGTGGATCAAAGACTGATAAATGGAATTGATGTGCAGATTAACCATGTTCCAAAAGAATGGTTGTCTAGGCTTAAGGCCTGTTCTATGAATACATTTTTTCCATCTGAACGTGTTTGTTTGTTTTTTTTCCTTTTCACTCTTAGGCATTTCCGCAGAATGGTGTTACAGTCTTTGAACAAGGATCTCTATGAAGAATTAGCTTATATTTCAGAAATTATTGAGGACCAACCGAAGAATTATCAAGTTTGGTATATAAAAAACATTTTGCTTATCAGGTTAATAAAACCAGATGATTGAACTGGGAAATAAAAAATACGTCTTTGCATTTTTTGGCTCTTAGGTATCACAGGCAGAAGATTGTAGAATGGTTAAAAGACCCCTCACAAGAATTGGGATTTATTTCTGGGATCCTTGAACAAGACGCAAAAAACTACCATGCTTGGCAACACAGACAGTGGGTGATTAAGGTAAAAAAGCAAAATACCATGGATGCTGGGAATCTGGCATATAGAAATGTGAAGATATAGGAAATGGCATTTGAGAGACTCCAGTTCAAATCCTACTATGGAAAACATTGAATTTAAATACATAATCAGAATTTTTAATAAAAGTCATTAGGATGATGACTGCAAAACTGTGGTAAATTTGTTTAAACCCATCTAGTTTACTAATGCCCTTAAGCAGAGGAAATCTTCCTTACTCAATCTTGCCTCTATATGACTCCAAACTTAGCTGTATCGCTGGATCATTTCCTAAGTGCCTCTGAAATGATCCAGCAAATTATTTGATTCAAGGACAGTTAGGAATTGGCAATAAATGTGGGCTTTGTCGGACGTGCCTACACCTTGAATGATTGTTGTTTAAAAAAAATGTTCTTGGAGGAGTGGTAAAACCCAGAACTTCCATACCCTACCTCATATCAGATTGCAATTCTTTGAAATGAAATTGGAATATTATACAAGAGTAAGAAGCATTAGTACATGTGATTCTTTATCGACATCCTCGGTACGTCCCATGACAACCGTAGGATGTTTATATTCACTGTCCTGAAACACACTGTTGAGGTAGCTAGCCTCATCTTTTAGTGTTTGACAGACAGCTGGGCATAAAACTTCGGATGTTGGTGTCAGAGCCTATATTTATACTGCATAAAGTTCTGGTTAGGCTATATTTGGAGTATTGTGTGCGGTTCTGTTTGCCCCATTCCAGGAAAGATGTAGAGGCTTTGGAGAGTATGCAGAAGAGGTTCACCAGTATGCTTGCCTGGATTAGAGAATATTAGCTATGAAGAGAAGTTGAACAAAACCAGTTAGTTTTCCCCGGAGCGTCGGAGGTTGAGAGGAGACCTGCTAGAAGTTTATAAAATTATAAGAGGCTTAGATAGGGTAAGTAGCCTGAGTCTTTGGCCCTAGGATAGAAGTGTCAAATATTAAAGGACATAGTTTTCAGGTGAGAGGAGGAAAGTTTAAAGGAGATATACAAGGCATTTTTTTTTACACAGAGCAGTAGGTGCCTGGAATGTACTGCTAGGAATGGTGGTGAAAACAGACATAGTGGTGGTGTTTACAGGCACATGAACATACAGGCAGATGGGTTTAGTTTAATTTAGCATCATGGTTTGAAGGGCCCGATCCTCTTTTGTACTGTTCTGTGTTCTGTTCATTTATTTTACATTGCATGATGCATAAGCTGGTGATGTTGAACGGTGATGATTTTGTTTACTTTCTGTGCTTGACAGGAGTTCGGCCTTTGGGACAATGAACTAGAGTATGTGGATCAGCTGCTGGAAGAGGATGTGCGAAACAACTCGGCGTGGAACCAGCGATACTTTGTCATTTCAAACACCACTGGCTTTGATAACCCAACAGTGCTTAGTTGTGAAGTCGAGTTAGTCTTGCCCCACTTATTTCTGTTAACCCCATATGCAATTAATTTAACATGGTTTCTTGCTTTAGTATAGGAGGTGTTTAATCAAAAACGTTGTACAGCTGGAAGCCTATTGTTATGCCATTGCACATTGCAGTAAACAATCATGTCCGATGTAACAAGATTTGCTTTCAGAAATGTGAGAGAAAGAGTTATTTTTGATGTTCAGAAGCTTTCCTTTATGCAGAGGAACATGCATTTATGTAGCAGTTTTCACATCCTAGAGAGCCAACTGTGAATTATTTCTGAAGCCGTAGTCTTGACCTTGTGATTTGTTAAGACAGATGTGTTCCTCTCTCTATTGACGGATATAATCCACTACAATGGTAATCAATTCATTCTCGACATGTTTCCAAAAGTTGTGTTTTGGAAATGATTAATTAAAGTCTTATCCTGACCTGTTCGTGGAAGCAATTTAGTATGAAGTAAATTATCTAATGAATTCAGAATCAGAATCAAGTTTATTATCACTGACATATGTTGTTGTTTTACGGCAGCAGTACAGTGCAATCCATAAGAATTATTATAAATTATATTTTTAAAAAAATAGTGCTAAAAAGGGATAAAGAGGTAATGTTCATGGATTTGTGAACCATTCAGAAATCTGATTGTAGAAGGGGAGAAATTGTTCCAAAAATATTGAATGTGTGAATCAGCCTCCTTTACCACCTCATTGAAGGTAGTAATGAGATGAGGGCATGTCCTAAGATAGTGAGGGTCCTTCTTGATAGATGATGCCTTCTTGAGGCATTGCCTTTGAAGATGTCCTTGATGATGGCAAGGCTAGTGCCCATGATGGAGCTGGCTGAGTTTAGAACCCTCTGCAGCTTTCCCGATCCTGTGTGTACTGAGCCTCCATACTAGGGGGTAATGCAACCAGCCAGCATGCTCTGTATGATACATCTGTATAAATCTGCTAGTCTTTTGATGACGTACCAAATCACCTCAAAATGTTAGCTTGTGTATGTTCTCTCCTTTCATGATCTGCTCCCTCCCTTATACATTCAACTGAAGATACTACATTTACGATTGGAGCTGTCCATTCTTTTGTATTCCTCATCTCGAGAAACTATTGAAGCTAGTAGAATAACTCATTGTCCCCAGATGAGAATGTTGCACAGATATCTGGATATTCAGCTGTACAACTGCACAATTTTAAAATTACGCTTTTTCAGATATTTAGAGAGATATTCATTTAGCCTGTTCAAGTGACTCAATATAGTAATAGTTCTATTCATATTTAGTTCATAAAAGGGGAAATGATGCTCTGATTGTTCACCTTCCTGACCTCTAACAAGATTATGCACTACTTTACAGGCATGGTCATCTCTAACCACATTATGTATTACTTTACAGATATACCCTGAAGTTAATCAAAAGAGCTCCTCACAATGAAAGTGCATGGAATTACTTGAAGGGGTAATGTATAACTTACTGTTTCGCAGAATAGTATATTTATTCAAAATTTAACCAAGATATAAATACAGAGGTATTAGTGTTTTAATTCATTGTAATTTAGCATTTGATTAGGGTAGAAATATTCTTTAAAGTAATTATGACGCTTTGAATAAGAGCACAGGAATAAAGGATGAGCTGTGCTCTGCTCCCATTGAAAAGCCTCGGAGATGCTGATGCTTCTTGGGTGCTGCTCTATTTTGATTGCTCACAGGCCAGAGATACCAAATAGTGAGAGTATAACATTTTTTCCCAAGGCAATTGTGAAGTAATTTTTCTTTTGTACTATTTCTTTCTGTGGGAACCTGGAACAGAGTGCCTGCTTCAGGAATAAGAGTAGGAATAATGTCATCCTTCTACTTATAAATGAATATAACCAGTGCTTTAACCAATTTCCCCCGGGATCAATAAAGTATGACTATGACTGTGACTTGACACTGGACTGTTGACCTCGGCAAGGTTACGAGATTTAATACATTCATCCTGTTTTTAGATATGCTTCAGCATACTCTATGTACATACATCAGCTTTCACCATCTTCACAGGGAGTTTGCTTCATATATAGTTCTGTGCTCACTGAAATTGTTTTTCTACACTATTGTTTTGAAGTTATCTCCCTTTAACAGGAGGTTGTATCTTCGCTTTGAGTGTGCTATTAATTTTTGGCTCTGTAACCATGTGGTGACTTAATCTAAATTGTTTAGACAGTGAAAGGTAATTTGAGATTAGTGGCTGCAGTGTCATTTTGCAGTGATGTGGAATTTAATTTCAAACACTAACATTCTCTCACAAATCTCTTATTTTCATAAGAATTCTGCAGGATCAGAATCTCTCCAAGTATCCCAACCTTTTCGAGCAGGTTTCGCAGTTGATGGAAAAGCCCAGTTCCCCCTACTTGCTTGCTTTCCTGATTGACATGTATGAAGACCTTCTGGAGAACAACTGTGACGAGAAGGAAGAAACCTTAAGCAGAGCACTGGAGGTCAGTCACCTGGCCACAGGTTAAAATTCTCATTATGTTTATTGGCAGGGTAGATCAGAAACTAATTTATTATTTGTTAAGCTCTGACTAGATAAAGCCACATGCTGAATATTTTAGTCCTTTTCAATTAATTCTTTCATAAAACTATTACTATTCTACCATGGCTTCTATCTGTGGAATTAATCCAAGTTTTTTTTCCATAATCTAGCTAGGAGTTCATACCTTGTGTTGATCTGATTTCCGATAGAAGTCCTAAATTTGTTTCACACACTTGAATATAGCCTTACTCTGACCATTTAGTTTAATGGAGTGTTTAGAGTATACTTTTGCTCTGTTGTTATTGTTATACATTTGCCATCTGTCTCTAAATCAGATTTCCCAACCTCTTAGAATAATGGGGCAATTTTATGCTTTGTGCACTGCCTACATGGTTGAAATCTCCCTTGCCCACCTGCTGATCAAAGATACAATTTTAAGTTTTGGCGCAATGTGCTATCCTTAAGTGATCCCCTTTTGATGTTTCCCACACTGACAGATTAATGGGGATTTTATTTATTCATGTGGAGGGCAACACTGACAAGGTCATGGCCCCCATTGTCTCGCTAGCCAATGTTAGATGGCATGTAAGAGTCAGTCACTTTAGCTCAAGAGTTAAAGATAAACCAGACAAAGGAAGGAGGGTATTAATGAATCAGATAGGTTTATAACCCATCTCTGATCATACCTTCTGCTATTCTCCATTTGGTTCAGTGTCTTGTTTTTCCTCGTACCTCTTATGAAGTGTCTTATGTTAAAAATGATCTGGCATAAAAAGGTTTGGGCACCCTGGTCAAAATTTCTGTTACTGTGAATAACTAAGCAGGTAAAAGATGAACTGATTTCCCAAAGGCATAAAGTTAAAGATGACACATTTCTTTAATATTTTAAGCAAGAAAACTTTTTTATTTCCATCTTTTATAGTTTCAAAATAACAAAAAAGGAAAAGGGCCCGAGGCAAAAGTTTGGGCACCCTGCATGGTCAGTACTTAGTAACACCCCCTTTGGCAAGTATCACAGCTTGTAAACGCTTTCTGTAGCCAGCTAAGAGTCTTTCAGTTCTTGTTTGGGGGATTTTTGCCCATTCTTCCTTGCAAAAGGCTTCTAGTTCTGTGAGATTCTTGGACCGTCTTGCATGCACTGCTCTTTTGAGGTCTATCCACAGATTCTCGATGATGTTTGGGTCAGGGGACTATGAGGGCCATGGCAAAACCTTCAGCTTGCGCCTCTTGAGGTAGTCCATTTTGGATTTTGAGGTGTGTTTAGGATCATTATCCTGTTGTAGAAGCCATCCTCTTTTCATCTTCGGCTTTTTTACAGACGGTGTGATGTTTGCTTCCAGAATTTGCTGGTATTTAATTGAATTCATTCTTCCCTCTACCAGTAAATGTTCCCCATGCCACTGGCTGCAACACAAGCCCAAAGCCTGATCGATCCACCCCCGTGCTTAATAGTTGGAGAGGGGTTCTTTTCATGAAATTCTGCACCCTTTTTTCTCCAAACATACTTTTGCTCATTGTGGCCAAAAAGTTCTATTCAAAAGGTTCAAAGGAACATCTGAACAAGCCTGATACATTTTGGAAACAAGTGCTGAGGACTGATGAAGTTAAAATAGAACTTATTGGCTGCAATGAGCAAAGATATGTCTGGAGAAAAAAGGGTGCAGAATTTCATGAAAAGAACCCCTCTCCAGCTGTTAAGCACAGGGGTAGATCGATCATGCTTTGGGCTTGTATTGCAGCCAGTGGCACGGGGAACATTTACTGGTAGAGGGGAGAATGAATTCAATTAAATACCAGCAAATTCTGGAAGCAAACATCTCACCATCTGTAAAAAAAAAGCCGAAGATGAAAAGAGGATGGCTTCTATAACAGGATAATGATCCTAAACACACCTCAAAATCCACAATGGACTACCTCAGAGGCGAAAGCTGAAGGTTTTGCCATGGCCCTCACAGTCCCCTGACCTAAACATCATCACAAATCTGTGGATAGACCTCAAAAGAGCAGTGCATGCAAGACAGCCCAGGAATCTCACAGAAGTAGAAGCCTTTTGCAAGGAAGAATGGGTGAAAATCCCCCAAACAAGAATTGAAAGACACTTAACTGGCTACAGAAAGCGTTTACAAGCTGTGATACTTGCGAAAGGGGGTGCTACTAAGTACTGCCATGCAGGGTGCCCAAACTTTTGCTTCGGGCCCTTTTCCTTTTTTGTTATTTTGAAACTGTAAAAGATGGAAATAAAAAAAGTTTTCTTGCTTAGAATATTAAAAAAATGTGTTACCTTTAACTTTATGCCTTTTGGAAATCAGTTAATCTTTTACTCGCTTAGCTATTCACAGTAACAGAAATTTTGACCAGGGGTGCCCAAACTTCTGCATGACACTGTAGGAGCAAAATTAGGCCATTGAGTCTGCTCTGCTATTCCGTCATGACTGATTTATTATCTCTCTCAACCCCACACTCCTGATTTCTAGTAACCTGTGATGCCCTGATTAATCAAGTACCTATCAACTTCTGCTTTATATATACTCAATAATGGGCTTGACAGATTCACTACCCTCTGGCTAAGGATATTCCTTCTCATCTCTATTCTAAATGGGCATCCCTCTATTCTGAGTCTGTGCCCTCTGGTTCTCAACTCAGCCACTATAGGAAACGTCTTCTCCACATCAACTCTATCTTGGCCTTTCAATATTCAGTATCGAAATTTCCCTCATTCTGCTAAATTTCAGTGAGTACAGACCCAGAGCCATCAAACACTCCTCATATGTTAATCCTTTCATTCCTGAAATCATTCTCGAGAACGTCCTCTGAACCTTTTCCAATACTAGCACACCATGATGTGGTAATGCAAATTATTAAAATGAGTTTGGGCAGGTCTGGTATTTTGAAATTCCAGAATTGTTAAAAACAAATTGATGCAATTTAGTTTCTAATGGATTCGTTTTGAATTTCACTCAGCTTTGTGAGCAACTGGCTATGAAACAAGATACAATACGACGGGAATACTGGAGGTACTTTGCAAGGTGCTTGAAAACCAAGTACGGTATGAACCCAAAAGAAGCTACGTCTATGGGAAATGAAGACTCTTTACAGGAATGCTGTAATAACTAAAGAGTGCATTGTATTTTTTAGTATGCAGGACAAGATTTAGTGATAAATAATTTTCTGTTAACATCCAAACAGCTCATTTATTTATGTAAATATTTAAAGCCGTAACTTTGTTTGTGTATATACTATTTGAAGCTAAACTAGAAATACATCCAAATGTTCCTTCTTTGCCTTAGATACCTACTACAAAAATATGATTCAAGTGAATACTTTGAAACTAAGTCAGTTTTACTCACATGGGAACAGAATGGGAAGGTAGGGGTTGATATTGGAGTAAATTTAAAATATTACTGTTTTTAAATTTACCATCATTGTGGTATTATCGTATCAAAGTTGCAGTGCCACATTGTTTACCTGCTGGTAATAAAAAATAACTTTATGAAAGTGTTAAATGCTTTTTTTGTCTTATTAAACCAATAAATATATAAAACTAGCAAACACATAAAACCAATAAATTTTAAATCATCCATGGTTGCACTTCCATGTTGGTAAATGATTTTCTATTGCACTTTTAGTCTTGATTTCAAATATATTATTAATAATTTCTTTAAAGCATGAATGCGTCTATAGAGCAAATATACTGGAGGAAAAAATGACAAAAAATTGTGCGTGTAATCAAACAATAATGGATGCTAAAGTCAAAGTAGCCAAGATCTTTATTGGTAATTGTTTATTGTTATATGTACTAAGATACAGTGAACAAGATAATTTCAAAACAAATAAAATGAGGTAGTACAAGGGAAAAGCAATAATAGTATGCAGAATACAGCGTTACAGAGAAAGTGTCGTGCAGGTATACAATAAAGTGTATATTTACCCCATGACGGGGTAGATTGCAAGGTTAAGTGTTCATCTTTTACAAGAGGTCTATTTAATAGTGATATAGCAGTGAAATAGAAACTATCCTTGAATCTGGTGATACGTGTTTTTGATCCTCTAAAGTCTAGAGGAGGAATGATTAGTAGTTTGTTAAAAAGCCTAGTTAAATATGGAAACCTTAAGGGACTTTGAGGTGTTTAGTCAAAGAATTCCAAAGAATAGGGTCTATATGATGAAAATAGACACCAATGATGAGAAAACAGGAATGGTACCAAGAGGCTAAAATTCATGGAATGAAGAGTTCTTGAAAGAGTGAACTGGTGGAATTTGCAGAAATTATGAATAATAAAACCCAGATATGTTCGGTACAGAAACAGACCTTTTGAACCATTGTGAAATTTAGACATAGGAATGAGAATTTTCCTTTGACTACTGGAACAATAGAAGTCTTTGTAAATGAAGGCTTGATTGCTAGAAGATGTGAGCAGCCTGTTTTTGGACAGGAAGCTATGGGCCTCAAAAGACAGTATTAAGAATAATGAGAAGTGCTGCAAATAGATAAGGTATCCATAGGCACTTGAAAGTTGAGTCATACGGTATAGAAACAGGCCCTTTAGCCTCTGAAGTCTGTGCCATTCATCAAGCATATATTTACATTAATCTTATTTTATCCTCTATACGTTCTCGTCAATCGACTCCAGATCCTACCATTCAGCTATGCACTAGGAGTAATTTAGAGAGACCAGTTAAGCTACCAAACTACATACCTTTAAGATATGAGAGGAAACTGGAGGAAGTCACGTGGAGAACATGAAACTGCACCTCGATAGCACCAGGGGTCACGATTGCACTTGGGTTGCTAGAGCTGTAGTTAAAGCTACACCAGGAAAGGTTCAATGTAATTACAACAAGGATATGCCAGCTGCTTGAAACTACTATTATATTAATGTTGCTCCACTGCTTTTCCCCCTCAAGCTTCACATTTTTGCTTATGGGTGATGTATCCAACTTTTCAACAGTGGCTTCTAAAGGGGAGTTGGTATAAAATTAGAAAGGAATTACAAGTAGGACAAAGCAGAGGAGGAGGCTAATTTGAAAAAGCTGTGGACTGAATTGTCTACTTGATAACTTGGTATAGTACTCTCTCCTTACCAATGATTTCATTCACTTTGAGCCTATTTCCTTAGCCTATTGTTAACATTTTACATCCTCCATTTGACTTACAAAGCAGTGTATATAGGTATTGATCGTTGATGGGATTCTTGTTCCAATCCTTCCAGTTAACATTAGCTGTCTTTCACCTTTGAGACACCATCACTTATGCTTTCAGCATTTGCTTCACAGTCTTGTTTAGTAACATGGATAAATCACACTACTGCTAAAATTTATTTAACTACAAGCACAAGAGGTTCTGCAGATGCTGGAACCCAGAGCAGCACAACATAAAATGCTGAAGGAACTTAGCAGGTCAGGCAACATCTATGGAAAGGAATAACAGTTAACATTTCAGGCTGAGGCCCTTGGACTGGAAAGGTGGGTAGATACCAGAATAAGAAGGTAGGGAAAGGAGCACAAGCTAGAAGGCAATAGGTGAAGCCAACTGGGTGATGCAGGACCTGAAGTAAGAAGCAGAGGTGATGGATGAAAAAGGTAAAAGGCTGGAGTAGAAGGCATTTGATAGGAGAGGAAGTGGACCATGGGAGAACCAGAAGGCGGAGAGGCACCAGGAACAGGAGAGGTAAGAGGGGAGCCAGAGGGAGGAGTTGAAGGGGAAAAGGAAAACCCCACCATTGGTGCTGCTGTCACCTGCATTTTTCTTCATTTCCTGGACATCCACACTTACCACATCTTCCTGCTGGTTTAATGGATAGAGTTCCTCTTGTCCTCATCTACCATCCCATAGGCCACTGCACCCAACACATTCTCCGCAACTTCTGCCATCTTCAACGGGACCCTACCATGAAAACACCTTTAACTTGCTCCCCTCCCCCAACTCTCCACTTTCTGCAGGGATTACTTTCTCTGGGATTCCCTCATCCATTTGTCCCTCCCCACTAATCTCCATTTATCTCCACTTATCCCTGCAAGCAGAAGAAATACAATGCTTGCGTATTCAACTCCTTCCTATCACTTTCAATCAGGGCCCCAAACAGTCTCTCCAAGTGAGACCTGCAAATCTGTTGGGGGTCATCTGCTATAAACAGTGCTCCCGATGCAACCTCCTCTGCATTGGTTGGATCTGCTGCAAGTTGGGAGACTGCTTTGTCAAGCACCTTTGCACCATTCCCAAAAAGCTGGATTTCCCGGAAGTCAACAATTTTAATTTCAATCCACATTTCCATTCCGAGACGTTGGTCCATGGCCCCTCTTCTGCCCCAATGAGGCTACTCTCAGGATGGAGGAGTCTCCAACTTGATGACATGTACATTGATTTCTCTAACTTTTGGTAATTTCCCCCCTCCCCTTTCCCTCTTCATTTCCCCACTCTGGCTTCTTACCTCCTCTCCTCACTTGCCCATCCTCCCCCTGGTGCCCTCCTCCTTTCCTTTCTCCCATAGTCCACTTTCCTTTCCTATCAGATTCCTTCTTCTCCAGCCCTTTACCTTTTCCATCTATCACCTCCCAGCTTCTTTCTTCAGCTTCCTCCCCCACCATCCCTGCTTCACCTATCAATTTATAACTTATGCTCCTTTCCCTCCACCCACCCACCCACCCCACCCCACCCCACCCCACCCCACCCCACCCCCATTTTCTTATTCTGGCATCTTTCCCCTTTCTTTTCTGGTCTGATGAATAGTCTTGGCCCAAAACATCAATTTATTCATTTCCATAGATGCTGCCTGACCTCCAGTGTTTGTGTGCATTGCTCTTAATTATAAACATTCCTCCTCCTATAAAATCAAAGTCTTTCCTTCATCTGACCATTAACACCACACTGACATTTCTGCCCTAAAGATTTTGGCTAATAATCAGAATTGGTAACGTGATGAAACCAACGAAAGGAATGAACCTCATATGAGCACAGGATAAGACAGGCCGCTCGGCCTACAATGCAGTGATGATCGTAATGCCACTTGATACTGAATGTCTTCTTCCATGCATAATCCCCTTTTTAACTCATGTGTCTCTGTAAAAGCCTCTTAAACTCCACCAAACTACTTCCCCTGTTAACACATTCCAGTTACTTGTTACTCTTTGCTTCAAAAACTTGCCTCACGTCACCTTTAACCTAAACCTTAAAGCCCCTCCCCCAACCTTTAAAGCATGTCCTCTGGTATTTTGACATTTGTACCTTGAGGAAAAAGATTCTGACTGCCTACCTTATCAAAGTCTCCCATAACACAAACACAAACATTCTCTCACTCTCTCTCGAGTTTTTTCCTATTCTCTCTGACATAGCCTACCGTTGTCTATTATATCCTCTACTGTTTGATTTTATCTCTCTCTCCCTCTCCTTCTTTCCCTGCTCCCCCCCCCCGCTCGCAAAGCCTCACCATCTCTCTTTGACACTGCCTGCCATTTTCTGGGACAGTAGGTAGCTCCTTTAGTTTCCCTTCCTCTCCCTGACGCTGCCTTCCACATAGAAAATCTTTGTGCCGCCTGAACTTGGCTGTCTTGCTCTGTGTCTCTGTCTCTCTCCCCCTCTCTGACATTGCCTTCCTCTCTCCCTCTCTCTGACGTTGCCTTCCTCTCTCCCTCTCTCTGCCATTGCCTTCCTCTCTCCCCTCTCTCTCTCTGACATTGCCTTCCTCTCTCCCCCCTCCCTCACTGACATTGCCTGCCTCCCTGTCTCTCTCTGACATTGCCTTCCTCCCTGTCTCTCTCTGACATTGCCTTCCTCTCTCCACCCTCCCTCTCTCTGACATTGACTTTCTCCCCCTCTCCCTCTCTCTCTCTGACTGCCTTCCCCCTTCTCTCTCTCTCTCTGACATTGCCTTCCCCCCTTCTCTCTCTCTCTCTGACATTGCCTTCCCCCTTCTCTCTCTCTCTCTGACATTGCTTCCCCCCTCTCTCTCTCTATGACATTGCTTTCCCCCCTCTCTCTCTCTATGACATTGCCTTCCCCCCTCTCTCTATGACATTGCCTTCTCTCTCTCTCTCTGACATTGCCTTCCTCTCTCTCTCTCTCTCTCTCTTTCTCTGACATTGCCTTCTCTCTCTCTCTATGACATTGTCTTCCTCTCTCCCTTTCTCTCTGTTACTCTTTTCATGACTGTATGCAGCCGCCTGGATCTGGCTCTCTCTGTGACACCGCCACAGCACCTCTACCGCCACCTCTCTGAGTCTGAGACCGCGTCTGCCGTCTGCCGTTCGCCGCGGCGCGGGTGCTGTTGGAGCCGCTGAGCGGCAGCCGTTACCCGGGGAACCACGCTGAATCCTCAATTGCGCAGGTATGGAGCCGGGGTACGGGCAGAGGCCGGGGAAGTTTTTGATCACGTCGGTTTGGCGGCCTCGGGCTGCGTTGGGCACCGGGACAGCACCGTCCAGTGGCGGCTCGGCTGCCCGTCTGAGCTGATCCGCCTGCACATAATCTCATCTACATGGGAACAGGAGTAGGCCATCTTGTTCTTCGAGCCTGCTCGGCCATCTCTCCAGATCAAGGCTGATCTCTCGCAATCATCTCCATGTCTCTGTACTGTGCCCTATCACCTGATTCTCTTAGTAACCAGAGTGAACAAGTTGAATAAGCTCCCATTTTCCTCCGGACAGACAGCTCAGTAACCATTGCATGAATAAATTTCCGATCACCTCAGTCCTAAATGTCCTATCTCTTATCCTGAGACTGATCGCCTCGGTTCTAGACTCCTGAACAAGGAAAACATCCCCTCTGCTGTGGAGCCTAAAAAGTCGCAATAAGACCAGGCTTAGTCTGTTGAATCTTACACCCCACCGCCCCCATGCAAACCCATCACCTCAGGAATCAATCTTGTTAATCTTTGTTGTGCTGCCTCAGAGGCAAATATATTCTATTTTAATTGAGTAGACAAAAACTATACACAAAATTCCATCTCTTAGAGGCGCCACATAATCGGTTTTGGCTTATTGACCAAGATATAGTGAATAGCTTTATATATCATCCAGGCATTTCATTCCATACATAAGAACATTGAGGAATAAGACAGCTGTAATCCCATAATCAATTTCCCTTCCTAATTATTTGCTGTGTCTGCATGTTAACCTTACGTGAGTTTTGCATAAGGACACTTAGGTCCCGTTGCGGATTAACATTTTCCAATCTATCACCATTTTAAAAAAATACTCAGCTTCTCTGTTTTGGCTACTGAGGTGCATGACCTCATGATTTTATATACTTTATATTCCATCTATAACATTGTTGCTCAGGTCAGAATCAATTGGACAAGAGCCAAGATTCTACTTCAGATCTCCAGGTTTTAATCTTTTGCTACTCTTTACAAATTATCTAAATATTCACTGCCTTATTTCAACATATATAAGCTGTTTTATGCACTGCAAGAACACAATTTGAGTGGCTGATCCCTTTTCAATAATGTTGATTCACTGATAAATATTGAGCAGGAGGTCATATATAAAAGCCTTTCTTTTTCTTCAGAATAGTGTCAGTACCTTGTACATTTGCCTGAGAAGGTAGACCAAGCATCAGGTTAATGAAAAGGTGATATCTCTGTACTCCCTGCCCAACTTGACTCCCGCAGTCAGCCATGAACTTGAAACTACAGTTCTATGAAAGGAGAGAGCTATGCTGAAACAAAATGTCTAGAAATCTTCTAGGATTAATCAAATATCTGGACACTCTGTAAGCAAATCAGGAGCAATCGAAAGAAAATGCTTGCCTCCTACCCAAGATCCACAAACCTGACTGTCTGGGTAGGCCCATTGTTTCTGCCTGCTCCTACCCCATGGAACTTGTGTCCACATAGCTTGACTCTATTCTATTCCCCTTTGTTCAGTCCTTTCCTTGATACTTCACATGCTCTAGATCTCTTCAACAACTTTTATTTCTCTAGCCTCATTTTCAAGATGGATGTCCAGTCCCTCTATCCCCCATCAAGAAGTCCTTAAAGCTCTCTGCTTTTATCTTGATTACAGACCCGATCAGTTCCCCTCCACCACAACCTTCCTTCGTATGGCAAAACTGGTCCTCACCCTCAAGAATTTCTCGTTTGGTTCCTCCCACTTTTTCCAATCTCAGGTGTACCCATGGGCACCCGTATGGACCCCAGCAGTGGCTACCTTTCTGTTGGCTACATGTAACTGTCCATGTGCCAGATTTTTTCTAGTAATGGTCCCTAACTGCATTGGTGCTGCTTCATCCACCCATGCTGAGCTTGTCAATTTCATCAACTTTGCCTCCAACTTCCACCCTGTCTTTAAATTCACTTGTCTATTTCTGACACCTCGCTCCCCTTTTTTAATCTCTCTGTCTCCACCTCTGGAGACAAACTGTCTATTGGTATCATTTATAAACCTACTAGGTATCTTGATTATAGCTCTTCCCACCTGGCATCCTATAAAAATGCTATTCCCTTTTCTCAGTTCCTTCAGCTCTGCCACATCTGTTCCCAGGATGATCCTTTTCTTTGCAGGACATCAGAGGTGTCCTCCTTCTTCAAAGAATATTTCCCTTCCTCCGCCATTGATGCTGTTCTCAACTGTATCTCCTCCATTTCCCGGACATCCATGTCACCCAATCTCAACATGGATAGTTTCCCTTGTCCTCACCTACCATCCCATGAGACTCTGCATCCAACACATCATTCTCTGCAGCTTCCATCAACTTCAAGGGGACCTTACCACCAAACACATCTTTACTTCCCTCCCAATCTCTGCTTTCCACAGGGATCACTCCCTCTGTAATTCCCTTGTCCATTCATCCCGCTCCACTAATCTCCCTCCTGGCACGTATCCCTGCAAGTGACAGAAATGCTACACCTGCCCATTCACCTCCTCCTTCATCTCCATTCAGGTGAGGCAACACTTCACCTGTGGGTTTCCAGTGCTCCTGATATGGCCTCATCTGCATTGCTGAGACCTGACGTAAATTGGAGGACCACTTTGTCGAATAACTCCACTCCATCTGCAAAAAGCGTAATTTCCTGGTGGCCAACCATTTTAATTTCTATCCCTATTTCCATTCCAACACATTGGTCAATGGCCTCTTCTGCCATGATGCAGTCACCCTCAGCAACACTCACAACACGCTGGAGGAACTCAGCAGGTCGGGCAGCATCCATGGAAACGAGTCGACGTTTCGGGCCGGAACCCGACCTGCCCGACTTGCCCGACCTGCCCAACCTGCTGAGTTCCTCCAGCGTGTTGTGAGTGTAGCTTTGACCCCAGCATCTGCAGATTATTTTGTGTTTATGAGGTCACCCTCAGGTTGGAAGAACAACACGTCATATTCTGTCTAGGTAGCCGCCATCCTAATGGCATGAACATCGATTTCTCCAACTTCTGGTAATTTTGTTCTTCCCCTTCCCCTACCCTTTTCTATTCCCCACTCTGGCCTCTTATATCTTCTCTTCACCTGGCTATCACCTCTCCCAGTGCCCTTCCTCCTTCCCTTTCTCCCATGGTTCACTCTCCGTTCCTATCAGATTTCTTCTTCACCAGCCCTTTACCTTTTCCACCTATTCCCTTCCAGCTTCTTATTTCACCTCCCCCTCCCCCACCTACCTGGTTTCACCTATCACCTTCTAGCTTGCCTTCCTTCCCCTGCCCCACCTTCTTATTCTGGCACCTTCCTTCTTCCATTCCAGTCCTGATGAAGAGTTTCGGCCCTCAACTGTTTATTCATTTCTATAGATGCTGCCTGACCTACTGATTTCCTCAAGCAATTTGTGTGTATTGCTCTGGATTTCTCGCATTTGTAGAATCTCTTCTGTTTTTAATTTTCCTTGACTACTGTTTATTAATTATTGAAAGTATTGAGATTTGGGAGAAACGGTTTTTACAGAGATAATGTGATAAAACAACAAATGGATATAATCAGAGTTGTCAGCCCTGATCCGCATGCTCTGTGGTGAGCTCTCGTCTTACTGTTGTTAAATGGAGGGGGTGGGGGAGTTAGAGCTCACTGAAGTCTTGAATACATGCTGTAAAAACTGGCTCAGGAATTAATAAAGAGGAGTCATTCATCCCACAGAACGTTGATTTCCCCATTTATAGTTAGATCATGTTTGATCTTGAGCCATGATCCACTGTGCACTCCTCAGCCTTGCAGCTAAGTAACTGACTGACTACCAATTCGACAGCAGCTTTGAGCTGAGAGGTAGGGAAAGATTGCTGAACCAGACTTTTTCATTGTGAACCTTTGTACAGGAATATTGAAAATGCAGATGACAACGTCTGGTATTCATGGCTCTTCAGTAAGACAGAAGATGACCCTGTGCCTTGTATCCCTTATTGCTGTCGTCTTTACAGTCACCATGATCTTCAGAAATGAACTTTTAGATGCATTGAGTTGGTTGAGAAGCCCATTAGACAGGACATCAGACAACTGCCCACCAGGCTACTTCTGGCTGCGAGGAATGAAGGATTGCTTCCCCTGGTTATCCTGTGAAATGATACAGACCGAGGTTACTGTGATGGAACCAATTGGACAAGGTGCTGTCAAGCAGGTGGGACTCTATATTTGTCTGATTTTTCATTTCTCTTCCTTTAGATCAGTGTTATTCTTTTTGTTTTCAAATTTGGTGAACAGTTGTCAAAGGGAGTGAAGCATTTAACTTTTGTGATTCATTTAGAAAGAATAATGTGCATTTACAGAACATTTCATGATCTTCTGTTACCTTTAGAAGATTTCAGTCAATTAAATTTCAAATGTGCTTTTATTATAATTGGAAGATGGCAAGTAATTTGTGGTTACAAAGAGCCTATAAACTACAATGCAAAAATAGATATGGAATATGTTTTAATGAGATTGGGTGAGAGATGAAAGTCAGTCAGGGTTTCTTTTGACTCATCTGAAAGACTGCATTGGTAGTACTGAGCCAATCTCCACAATGAAATGTCAAACCTGGGTATGGGCCCAAGTCTTGGGTTTGTGACTAGATTTGCTTCAAAGGTGATAATATCACTATTTAGGCTAGGTGTGATTTACTTCTTTCCACCTGTTCAGATGAAAGACCTGCCTCTGTAAAACCTGTCTAATTCTACTTTTGAAGGCCTATTTGGACCCTTTCCCAAAACCGATATGAACTTATATAACATTTAAGGAGAATTCCACATGTCGTAAGATTCCAATCCAATGCAGTGTGTCATGAGATCACTCCATCCATTAGCCCCAAATTTGGAGGAGTTTAACTACTTGTTCCTTGCAGGGATTGCTACAGACTGTGCCAAAATAAAACCTTTTGCCATTGAATATTTCTGAGACAGAAGCAGCATGAATGCCATTCCTTATAATCCCCTGTGTAAATAGCCTTACACCCTGCTGACAGCTCAGTGTTCCCTGCTTTAGAATGATGCTCGCTCTCATTATCTCCCTTTCCTCAGTGCTCAGATCCAGCTTGGTTCCATGGGAACTCTTATATTCTCACTGCCTGTCAGCTGTCTAACAGTTGGCTCTTCATTGTTCACTTGCACATCAGGCCCAAAAGTGAACTCATATACTGACCTGTAACTGCAGGCATCGGACAGATCGACTAGCTAATGGCCTCACTAAGCATAATAAAACTGCAGTACATAAACAGAAAATAATACTGCTGTTGTAGGCATGAGGATCTGTGAACATACTGTATATCTAACTTGCTAATGATGTTGGATCACGGCATAATTCAAACTGATTCATGTGTATGGTCCTGAAGGTGTGGCGTTCTGCAGGTGAGATGTGAAACCCAGACCTTGTATACCACCAGACTTTAAAAAGGCCCGTGTGTTTTTTTGAAAGTGGGAAATTGCCCATGTCCTGACCAATTTTCATTTCTCACAAAATCATTAAAACTGATTACCCGCCATGGTCATCTTCATCACACCTACTTATAAGTAAATAGGCTGTATCATTTGTGGAACTTCAGAACTATGACTGACTGTGGCATTTTGCCACTCCAGACTATTGCATAAGGATCAATGGAAATACAAGTCTATTTTTTCCTGTAATATACCAGCACTGTCTCTAACACTTGGGAGATTGTGAAATTGTGCCCTGAGAAATTTGAGAACCCAAGATCAGTCATAAGTAGAAATAAATGAGTTTTACTGTAAATCTATTTATTGTATCAGCCACCTTTTTGCATTCTGTATGTTAACTTCTCACTAAATACTGAATGAGCCAAGTATTTTTAAAATTGGAAACGTTACGCTCTAATTAGCAGTGTCCAATGGTCATTTCATTCAGCTAAGGTTAAGATGTAATTTGGAGAACTTTCAGTTCCTGATATTTGTACCAACTTGTTAAATCCAACTGTACAAATGGATGTTTCATGGATGCAGTCCCCTAGCATTTGATGTTGGAGGCTGGCAGGAAAGAGATGCGGTACAGGGTAAGATATTCAGATAACTTTAAAGAAATAAAAGGTGAGAAGAGGATCTTGTGGAGCAAAAACACCCAGTTAGGCTGAGTGATCTGGTCCTGAGTTGTTATGGCCGGGTGAGTGTGTACCCAACAATCATTGCTTCCTCTCAGACTGACATACAAGATGTTGGAGGAATTCAGCAGGTTAGGTAGCTTTTCTTTAGCAGAATTGACAGTCAACATCTAGGACTTATCTTCATCTGGACTGAAAGATAGAGGGGAGATAACCAGTATTAAAAAAAATGCTGAAGTGAAAGGACTGGACACAAACTAGCAAGTAACAGATGGATCCAGATGAGGAGGGGTGATAGAAGAAGAAAAAGATGGAATAGGCAAAAGGAGGGGGGCAGAGTGGACTCATGTTCTTATTTTAGATCCACCTATTGCTTGCCAGCCTTCTCCCCACTTTCACTCACCCCTTTATATGGCTGTCTCCCCTCTAATCTTTCAGTTCAGATGAAGGGTCTTGACCTGAAACATCGACTGAGTCTATAGCATCTTGCTTGAGATTCCAGCAACTGCAGTTTATTGAGTCTCCTATCAGACTAACTGGGCAGTTTACACAGAACAGTTAAGTCAATTTATGCAAAACAACAGCATAAGACATAGGATTTGTGGTAAAGATGAAACTAAAACTAATTTTAAGAGGATTGTTACAGGTTATTTGGCTGTTCCAATTCAAAGGAGACAGTGATGGGTGATTTCTGTTGCTTTGGTTGACTTGAACAGTCCCTGGCTAAACCATTTAGGTGCACACATTAATGGAATAACTGCTTTGAATTATACAGAGCCTTTAATGGCGTAAAACAGTCCAAGACAATTCACAAGAATGCAACTGGGCAAAAATATTGATACCAAACCAAAGTAGGAATCACTAGGAAGAGTGACCAAGAAGGTAGGGCTGAATTGAATTGACATTATTACTTACACCCTTCATATACATGAGGAGTAAAAATCTTTATGTTACGTCTCCGTCTAAATGTGCAATGTGCAATTACAATAATTTATAATAAATGTTATGTACAAAAGAATAGTCAATATAACATAGAAATACTGTACAATTGCATCAGCATGAATTAAGCAGTCTGATAACCTGGTGGAAGAAGCTGTCCTGGAACCTATTGGTCCTGGTTTTTATGCTGTGGTATTATTTCCTGTATGGTAGCAGCTGGAACAGTTTGTGGTTGGGGTGACTTGGATCTCTAATGATCCTTCGGGCCCTTTTAACACACCTGTCTTTGTAAATGTCCTGGATACTGGGAAGTTCACATCTACAGATGCGCTGGGTTGTCTGCACCACTCTCTGCAGAGTCCTGTGATTGAGGGAAGTACAGTTCCCATACCAGACAGTGATGCAGCCAGTCAGGATGCTCCCAATCGTGCCCCTATAGAGAGTTCTTAGAATTTGGGGGGCCATACCAAATGTCTTCAACTGTCTAAGGTGAAGGAGGCGCTGTTGTGCCTTTTTCACCACACAGTCGGTAGTACAGACCACATGAGATCCTCGGTGATGTTTATGCTGATGAATTTGAAGCTGTTCACCCTCTCAACCACAGATTCATTGATGTCAATGGGGGTTAGCCTGTCTCCATTGCTCTTGTAGTCCATAACCAGCTCCTTTGTTTTTGCGATGTTGAGGGAGAGGTTGTTTTCTTGATTCCACTGTGTCAGGGTGATGACTTTCTCTCTGTAGGCTGCCTCATTATTATTTGAGATTAGGCCAGTCAGTGTAGTGTTGTCAGCAAATTTAATTAGCAGATTGGAGGTGTGGGTGGCAACACAGTCATGGGTATACCGAGAGTAAAGGAGTAAAGGAAATCGAGAGTGGTGCTGAGGTTTCGAAAGTGAATTTGAAAGCTTATGGCTAGGATGGGTGAAGGCTGGAGACAAGGAAATTAGTAAACAGTCAGGAGACAGAGTTGACAGAATGCAGAATTCATATACAGTATGGCTGTGTGCTGTAAAGATAGGGAACAGGAATGTACGGAAGTTTTCAACATGAGGGTAAGTAGTTCCTTCAGGAAATTAATATATAGAGTCTTAGAACTCTACAGCACAGAAAAAGGACCTTCAGCCCATTTAGTCCATGCTGAACTGTTATTGTGCCTAGTACCATTGACATGCTATAATTAATATCTGTATTTAAATCTCAGAAACATTGTCAACCATATATATTTGCCACTGCCCCTGTTTAATCTGCAGGTTTTGCTTGCATACTGGAGGGGAAACAAAGTGACTCTCTCTCGACTTGCTGCCTCTGAATTCAGTGACGACTTCTTTCATGGATTAGAGATGCTGAAAGGCTTGCAGAGTTCGTATGTGGTTCAGCTGCTGGGATTTTGTGAGGAGGATGCCACTATCCTCACGGAGTATCACCCACTAGGATCGCTAGTCAATGTTAATTCAGTTTTGCAACAGGAGGAGCACAGAGAATTTGATACATGGGAAGTTCGATTCCATTTAGCTCTTGAATACGTGAATTTTCTGCATTATTTGCACAACAGTCCATTGGGTACCCGTGTTATGTGCGACTCCAATGACCTGACAAAGACCTTGTCTCAGTATTTGTTGACAGCGAACCTGCATGTGATAGCCAATGATCTGGATGCTCTTCCACTAGTGAATCGAAGTGCTGGTGTTTTAATTAAATGTGGTACCCGGCAGTTACATGGTGACTTTGTGGCTCCAGAGCAGCTTTGGCCATTTGGTGACAAGCTTCCATTTTCTGATGACCTCATGCCTCCATATGATGAGAAAACAGATATTTGGAAGGTTCCGGATGTCACAGACTTTTTGCTGGGCCAAGTTGGAGGAAGTGATGTGGTCAGACTTCATTTGTTTCAGTTGCATCAAGACTGCAAGAAAAATGAGCCACAGCTTCGACCATCAATGCTGAATGTTGTGAAGACTTACAAAGCTGTTTATGATTCACTGATACAGGAGTCAGAGTTGTTTGGCATTCACAGTCAGATGTTACATGAGTTATAATAAATGATGTGATCCTGCTCTTAAAGAATGCTGTAATTCACCTCAGATAAAATCCCTTCAATACAAACTGACTCTGTTTGTCAATACAGGACAAGGCAAAGACTGAGTAATTCTTGATACCATCTTTTGTCTTCTTAATTGCATGCAGATAGGCCTAATTTTATCCATTAAAGATTGCTCAGGAATCTAATGTTCTCTCTTAACTGACAACTCTGATGTTTCTCCACTCCATCCAACAGCTAATATTATATCCACAGACCCTTACCCCGTACATGATCAGACCTTGTGACATATTAAGCCAATGCCCCTCTCCCACTCAGCTCATTTCCCCACCTTTTGATGTCTGATTACTGATTATCACACCACTCAGCACACTATATCCAGAGCCTGCAACTGAATTCCTCCTTCCTCCACTTCCATCAGGACTTTGAGATGACACAGTGGTGCGTCTAGAAGAGCTGCTGCCTTGCAGTGGCAGAGACATGGGTTCAATCCTAACCTTGGGTGCCTTCTGTGAGGAGTTTGCATGGCCTCCTTTTGACCATGCATGGATTTTCTTCATGTGCCCCGATTTCCTTCCATGTGCCAAGCTGTAGGTTGGTAGGTTAATTGAGATTTGTAGATTTCCTCCAGCATGTAGGGAGGTGGAGAAAGCAGCATGCTGAGAAAAATATAATGTGATGAATGTGGATGTTAATTTAAATGGTTAGTGGCTAGCATGAATCCAGTGGGCTGATAGGCCTGAATCCATACTATAACATACTTTTTCACTCAGTCCTTTCCACAGTATTGTCATGCCCAATGGTATTACTCTCACTGTACTCCACAAAACGCCCATGAACTGGGACTCCCATTGCATCCACACCTTCCCTGCATTTTTGTGCCTTCTCCCATTTCCATCTGATTGTTATCCCTCTGCCTGGACTTCATTAGACATGTACACATTCTAACCACCACAATTTCCCCTGCTGTTGCCACACCATAGGACTCTTCTGCTCTTTCTGTAAGTATTGTTGTTAGGTTACTCTCATTAACTCCTCTCTGCTTCTCCGTTCACACCCCAGAACATTTCCCCGCCTGTGATCAACAGCCCGGTCCTCCCACGCCTCTATATTCAATTAAAATTATGTGTAAACGATAAATCACACTAAGTGGATAAACTGTTTTCTACATAAAACACTAATGTGGAAGAAATTATACACTTTTGAAAAAGAATACACCAGACTGTTTCCTGTGATGGTAAGGTTGTATTAAGAGGAGAAGTTAAGCACACCAGGCTTGAACTCTCCAGACCTGACAGATGACTTGATTAAAACATATACATTCTTCTGGGCTTTAACAATGTTGCCATTTAATTGCAGCACATGACAAAACACACCATCAACAGATTATCTAACAACTACTCTATTAATGCAATTAGTTCAAACAATTTAATGATTCACCACGTTTTCAAACCAGACTCATTAACTCGTTTCACAACTCTTTTAGTTATGCAACTCTTTCATGTGCTTCAATAACTTTTCAAAACCTATACCTGTATTCAGATACTATGCCACTGTTGGCCGGGGTTCAATGTTGTTGAGTTCTTTTCTGAGAACCTGACTCAAGGTTTTGTACTTGTTGGTCTCTGGAGTCACTACTCCTGATGCCGTCAACAATCCTCATATTTTCTTTGAGTCTTTGAAAGGCTTTCTTTGTTATTCACATTCAGTCCTGTTGTCTTTCACTTCACTGCTACTTCCTTCACATCTGTTTTCTGATAGCATTTAATCGCTCAGCCTCCCACAGATCCTAAAAATTCGTAGTCACACAACCACTCCCTTATCCATACAAATATGTTTCTTCTAACCCATTCAAATTCCTCCTAATGCCATTCCACAAAAACCTTGACCATTTGGTTCCTTATTTATCAGAATGTCTGTGCCTTTTGCTTATTTGACTATTCCTTCCACAAGTTGTCAGTTTCCAAAATATCCCCATTTGTGTGTTCTGTTCTCTGGATGGCTCACCGTGAGATTGTTTGCAGGGCTGTAAGT
Organism: Mobula birostris; assembly: GCF_030028105.1. Classification (NCBI taxonomy): domain Eukaryota; kingdom Metazoa; phylum Chordata; class Chondrichthyes; order Myliobatiformes; family Myliobatidae; genus Mobula; species Mobula birostris. The sequence goes on from NC_092373.1 coordinate 159,960,679, forward strand.
CTGTCTCTGCTACTTTCTCATGCTGGCACTGAGTGAATCTCGATCATGTGACCTTCCTTAACTGCTTCTTTGTTCTTATTTCACAACATCTCTTTCTCGTCAACAGAGAGTCCTCTCAGAGCCTGATGGGATACTTGTTGTCTCTCTGGCTGCTACAGCAGGGTAGATGCTTTCATCTAAGCTGTCCAGCCATCAGCATTGAGAAGAATTATGTATGTTTTTGCCCAAGAGGGATGAGAAAGCTAAGACACTGAGTATATCCAAGACGGAGATTGGTAAATTTATGAATATTAAGGGAGTCAATGAACAAAGGGTTAGTACGACAAAGTGGTACAGTACTGAGGTAATGTAAAATAACCAGCCATGATCTTTGAGAGGCCTACTGCCTTCCTCCTGGTTTTATTTCTTATGTATTTACATGCTTATGACACTGTCGCTGGTTGCAACTTAGGTAGATGAACGTAGCCAGGTACAGATTGGCATGTATGATGTAGGCATCACTGAATCATGGCTAAAGGAAGTTTATAGCTGAGAGCTTAATGTCCAAGGATGCACATTATATTGAAAGGACAGGCATGAATGCAAAGGGAGCTATGTTTCTCTGTTGGTAAAAAATAAAATGAAATCATTAGAAAGAGGTGAGACAGGGTCAGAAGGTGTTGAATCATTATGGATAGAGCTAAGGAATTGCAAGGGTAAAAAGACCCTGATGGGAGTTGTATATAAACCCCCAAAGAGTCGTAAGGATGTGATCTACAAATTACAACAGGAGATAGAAAATGCATGCCCAAAGGGCAATGCTACAATAGTCATGGGGGATTTCAGTATGTAGGTAGATTGGGAAAATCAGATTGGTACTGGATTCTAAGAGAGGGAATTTCTAGACTGTCTATGAGATGGCTTTTTAGAGTAGCTTGTGGTTGAGCCCACTAGGGGATCAGCTATTCTGGATTGGGTGTTGTGCAATGAAACAGAATTGATTAGAGAGCTTAAGGTAAAAGAACCCGGAGGAGTAAGTGGTCATAATATGATTGAATTCGCCCTGAAATTTGAGTAGAGGCTAAAGTCAGATGTATTAGTATTACAGTGGAGAAAAAGGAATTACAGAGGCATGAGAGAGGAATTGGCCAGAATTGATTGGAAAGTAATGGCTGGAATGGCTGGAAGTTTTGGATGCAATTCAGAAGGCACAGAATGTATACATACTAAATAGGAAGACATTTTCTAAAGGCAAGAAGGCACAAGCGTGGTTAACAAGAGAAGTCAAAGCCAACATAAAAGCTAAAGAGAGGGCATATAATAGAGCAAAAATTAGTGGGAAGTTAAAGGATTGGGATGCTTTTAAAAAAACAACAGAAGGCAACTAAAAAAGTCATTAAGAAGGTAAAGTTGGAATATGAAGGTAAGCTAGCCAATAATGTTAAAGAGGATAGCAAAAGTTTCTTCAGATACATGAAGTGTAAAACAGAGGTGAGAGTGTATATTGGACTGCTGAAAAATAATGCTAGAGAGGTAGTAATGATGGAAAGGAAATGCTGATGAACTGAATAAATACTTCGTGCCAGTCATTACTGTGGAAGAAACTAGCAGTATGGCGGAAGTTTTAAGTGTTGGGGTAATGAAGTGTGTGAAGTTACCATTACTAGAGGGAAAGTTCTTGGAAAACTGAAACTAGTGGTGTTCCCCAGCAGTCTGTTTTTGACTGATTGTTTTTACGTTATATGTCAATGATTTGTATGTTAGAATTGATGGCTTTGTTGCAAAGTTTGCAGATATGAAGATAGGTGGAGGGGCAGGTAGTTTTGAGGAAGTAGAGAGACTACAGAAGGACTTAGACGGAGCAGGAGAACGGGCAAAGAAGTGACAGATGGAATACATTGTTGGGAAGTGTATGGTCATGCAATTTGGTAGAAGAAATAAAAGGGTTGACTATTTTCTAAATGGAGAGAAAATATAAAAACTAAGGCACAAAGGGAATCCTTGTGCAGGATTCTCTAAAGGTTAATTTGCAAGTGGAGTCTGTGCTGAGGAAGGGAAATGCAATGTTAGCATTCATTTCAAGAGTACTAGAATATAAGAATAAGGATGTAATGTTGGGACTTCATAAAACATTGGTGAGGTCTCACTTGGAGTATTGTGAGCAGGTTTGGGCCTCTTATCTTGGAAAGGATGTGCTGAAACTGAAGACGGTTCAAAGGAGGTTCTTGAAAATGATTCCAGGATTGAATGGCTTGTCATCTGAAGAGTGTATGATGGCTCTGGGCCTGTATTCACTGTAATTCAGAAGAATGAGGGTGACCTAATTGAAACAGATTGAACGGTGAAAAGCCTTGATAGAGTGGATGTGGAGAGGATGTTTCCTATTATGAGTGTGTCTATGACCAGAGGACACAGCCGCAGAATAGAGGGGTGTCCTTTTAGGATGGAGCTGAGGAAGAATTTCTTTAGCCAGAGAGTGGTGAATCTGTGGAATTCTTTGTCACAGGCAGCTGTGGAGCCAAGTCTTTATGTATATCTAAGGCAGAGGTTGATGGATTCTTGATTGGTCAGGGCATGAAGGGATACGGGGGGCGGTGGGGGAAGGTGGGAGATTGGGGCTGAGAGGGAAAATGGATCAGCCATGATGAAATGGTGGAATAGACTCAATGGGCCAAATGGCCTAATTTTGCTCCTATATCTTATGGTCTTAGAGACTGTGGCATCATTCGTGCAACTAACCCGCTAAGCTGCAAAGAAATTTGAACATTTCAATAAAATCACCTCTCAATCTTCTCAAATCTAGAACTGATATCCTCACAGTAATCTATTCTCATCCTAACAATCAACCCAGTATCCCTCAAAGACACTTGCCTTCTATTAATTCCAGTGACTATAAATTCAACTTTTCCCAAAGTGGTCTCAGCAAGTCCCAATACAATAGTAGTAAGTCTTCTCTACATTTGTGGTCCATTCACTTAGTCACGAAGGCCAATATTAACTGTTTCTTCTATCTGCATGTTAACTTCTGTGTTGCATGAAGCACTGAAGCAAGAGCCATCCGCATACCAATAATTATTCAGTTGGACAAATGTTGCCTTCCTATTATCAAATGTTGAGTTTTAATATCCATATAATTTGTAATCCAAACCTATGGGCTGCCCTATCCTGAATTGTTGAGAGATACCAGTTTTAAATTTTTAACTATGTCAGAGAGTCATACAAGGTGGAAGCAATGTGACCACCAGTCTGGTCATCAAAAACCTACCTCTGCTAATCCCAGTTCTTAGCATTGGACCTCTAGAAATCTATGACGTGGTGCTTTAAATGCATATGCAGTGCTACTTACCTCTTATATGATATGAGAATACTTGATTCCACTACCCCTCAACCTGTGAATTTCAGAGTTCAATTGTCCTCTGTAAAAAAATATCTTTCTGAATCCCCTATCTCTTAATTTAAACAGATACATGATTATGAATATCTCTGCCAAGGGTTAAGTTTCTCCCCATCTACTCTCCCTATATACCCCTCATAGTTTTGCTTATCTGATCCTAGTCACCCTTCAGTCTTTTCTGCTCCAAAGAAGACTAATTCAGTTTATGCAGTGTCTCATGCAAGGTAGGTTTTCTATGTTTCTATGAAAAATGGAAGAATTGTATTCAGTTTACTATTTAGTCTGCCCTTATACCATTTGGTCTGAACATGTGAGCACTCAAACTCAAATCATAATATTAAAGTATGAGAAAGAATGTCAAAGCTTTGCAGAGGGTGCAGGGAAAATTTACTGGCCTAACATCAGAAGAATCTTTATTGTGAGGAGATACAAAATCTGGGAATATTGTCCGGATTATCAGAGGTTCAGGGAAGACATTGAATATTATTAATAGAATGGAGAAAGAGTTTTGTGAAGAAAGATTATATTCATTGGCAAGTGGATTATGAACCAGATTATGTATCCCAATTGGCAAAACAAACCGTAAGTGATTTTCTCACATTAATGTTTTAGAATATACCACTTAAAGGGGTAGAGAAGCAGATACCACAGGACGTTTCAAAAGGAAATCAGAGGATGATTTGCATGGTTTTCACTGCACATTTGGATACCAAACATTTTGTGGAATCCCTATGATGTCTTGATTTGCTGTGGACATCCTTGGCTTGGTGGGATTGTTTTACCTTGTGTTTGAATGATGGAGCCAAGAAGAAGCATCAGGATCAGAATCAGGTTTACTATTGCCGGCATGTGGCGTGAAATTTGTTAACTTGGCAGCAGCAGTTCAATGTAATACATATCAAAAATAAATAAATAAATAAATAAATAAATTACAGTATACATATATTGAATAGATTAAAAATCGTGCAAAACATAAATAATATATATTTAAAAAGTGAGGTGGTGTCCAAGGATTCAATGTCCATTTCAGAATCAGATGACAGAGGGGAAGAAGCTGTATGGGTGTGTGCCTTCTGGCTTCTGTACCTCCTACCTGATGGTAGCAGTGAAAAAAGGGCATGCCCCCAGGTGCTGGAGGTCCTTAATATCTGCCTTTCTGAGACACCACTCCTTGAAGATGTCCTAGGTACTTTGTAGACTAGTACCCAAGATGGAGCTGACTGGATTTACAAACCTCTGCAGCTTCTTTTGGTCCTGTGCAGTAGCCTCTCCATACCAGACAGTGATGCAGCCTGTCAGAATGCTCTCCACTGTACATCTGTAGAAGTTTTTGTTGACAAATCTCTTCAAACTCCTAATGAAGTATAACCACTGTCTTGCCTTCTTTATAACTACGTTGATATGTTGGGACCAGGTTAGGTCCTCAGAGATCTTGACACCCAGGAACTCGAAACTGCTCACTCTCTTCACTTCTGATCCCTCTATTGGTATGTGTTCCTTCATCTTACCCTTCCTGAAGTCCACAATCGGCTCTTTCATCTTACTGACGTTGAGTGCAAGGTTGGTGCTGTGACACCACTCCACTAGTTGGTACATCTCGCTCCTGTATGCCCTCTCATCTCCATCTGAGATTCTACCAACAACAATTGTATCATCATCAAATTTATAGATGGTATTTGAGCTATGCCTAGCCACACAGTCATGAGTATAGAGAGAGTAGAGCAGTGGGCTAAGCACACACCCCTGAGGTGTGCCAGTGTTGATCGTCAGTGAGAAGGAGGTGTTATTACTAATCTGCACAGATTGTGGTCTTCCGATTAGGATGTCAAGGATTCAGTTGCAGAGGGAGGTACAGAGGCCCAGGTTCTGCAACTTCTCAATCAGGATTGTGGGAATGATGGTATTAAATGCTGAGCTATAGTCGATGAACAGCATCCTGATATAAGTGTTTGTGTTGTCCAGGTAGTCTAAAGCTGTGTGAAGAGCCATTGAGATTGCATCTGCCATTGATCTATTGTGGCGATAAGCAAATTGCACTGGGTTCAGGTCCTTGCTGAGGCAGGAACTGAGTCTAGTCATAGCCAACCTCTCAAAGTATTTCATCACTGTCGATGTGAGTGCTACTGGCTGATAGTCATTAAGGCAGCTCACATTATTATTCTTAGGCACTGGTATAATTGTTGCCTTTTTGAAGCAAGTGGGAACTTCCGCCCGTAGCAGTGATAGGTTGAAAATGTCCTTGAATACTGCTACCAGTTGGTTGGCACAGGTTTTCAGAGCCTTACCAGGTACTCCATCGGGACCTTCTGCCTTGAGAAGGTTCACTCTCTTTAAAGACAGCCTAACATCTGCTTCTGAGACAGAGATCACAGGGTCATCAAGTGCAGCAGGGATCTTCACAGCTGTAGTTATATTCTTCCTTTCAAAGCGGGCATAGAAGGCATTGAGTTCATCTGGTAGTGAAGCATTGCTGCCAATCATGCTATTGGGTTTCACTTTGTAGGAAGTAGTGCCTTGCAAAACATGCCAAGAGTTGTCGTACATACGATGTCACCTCCAACCTCACCTCTGTTAAGTTGGATAATGAATATTTCAAGTGCTCATTGAATAACAGAAAATGGGCGAGATAGAAAAGACTACTCTTTCTGTATTTCCTGTATTAAAAGTCAATTTCATGAGGAAACCCTTGCTATCCTGATAATGCTCATGTTCTAATGTTCTTCTTCAGAGATATGCTCCTATTCTTTCTATTTATTGAGTTACAGGGCAAACAGCTTAAACTACTTAAAATTTATAAGAATGATAGCTGAAGCTTTCAAGAATTAGAGAAATTGGTAAGCATTTTGGTTTTGGGGGAGATTATGATAAAGAGACTTAGTCTAAACATTGGACTAACATCTACCCTCCCTACAGTTTTATATTTTTGTGTCTCCTTCCCTATTCTGAAGAAAGGTCTTCAGATTGAAAGGTTAAATCTGTTTCTCTTCCCAAAGATGCAACTTCACCTGCTGGGCATTTCCAGCATTTTTTTCAGGATTCCAGAATTGCAGCTATTTTGATTTTCCGCCTGTTGTCTTTTCAACTCATAAGGCGAACGATCTTCTACATTCATTCAATGCACACCAAGTCCCGCCCCAGTCGCACCTTCTTGCCTATGACGAAGTCCCGCCCCTATGTAAGCTCCGCCCCCGAATGACGAACGCCCTTCTCGCTCTTGCAGACTGATTTGTTCCAGCAGAAGTCCCGCCCCCTCACCTTGTCCCACGAGGCGGAGTCGATACCGGAAGTGGCGACGGATGAAGCGCCGAGTGCGTCGGCCCGCGGTAGACGGAAGACAGCGGCATCAGGAGCCTGATTTATTGCGGCCGCTCGGAGCACAGGGACGGCGTTGGAGCAGCCGGACCGAGGCCGTAGAGCTGATGGGGGTGGTCGGCTCGAGCCTGGGCCTACTGGCCGCGCTGATTGTCGCTCTGTCAGTGCTAGTGGTGGGCGGCGTGAACTCGCTGACGGTGGCTGAAGGTGAGGAGTCCAGTCCTGGGGAGGAGGACAAGACTGCAAAGGATCGGGGTGGGAGCGGGTGCGCATCAGGGGCCGGGAGGAATTGGAGTTCTTGGTGAGTCGACGGGGGAGGGAGTGGTTAGAGATGGGGGCACAACAGATACCAATGATCACTGGATGGATTTGTGGAAAGTGGGGGTATGCAGAGGGGGGTAGGAGTGTTAACTGCAAGTGCGGTCGCTGTAGTTGGATTGCACTGTCCTACATGTGTGGGGAAGCAGTCTTTCTGTTCGTCAAGACTATCAGAATCAGTTTTATCATCACGCTTACATGATGTACCGTGCTGTACACTTCAAAATAAATAAGTAGTGGAAAGAAAGAATAATGGCGTAGTGCTATCTACGGAAAGGAGCAGTTTTTGATTGTGGATCTTCAGGCTCCTGGTGCTCTCTGATGTGAGTAACGAAATGGAATGTTCTGGATGTAGAGGGCCCTTAGTGATGGGTACTGCCTCTCGGGAATGTCATCTAGTTGGGAGAATTTTGCCTGCGATGGAGCTCGCTGAGTCTACAGCCCCTTGCAGCCTTTTGTGATTCTGTGCATTGGAACCACCGGAGGTGTCTGAAATGCAACCGGTTCAAATGCTCTCCATATACATCTTTAAATAAATGCACGAGTCTTTGTTGACATACAAAATCACGTCAAATTCTTCATGACATAGAGCTGGTAGTATATCTTAGGATATGATCTGAAGATTAGGATGTCAATTTCCTCCTGTAGAAGAGCACGCGGTGTCTGCATTTAATGTTTAAATCAAGAGGCGGAGATTTGACAACACAGCATTCCTGGTACCTGCAAGAGAGCTGAGATAAGTTTTCTCCAGATCTCGGTCTGGGCTCAGACTTGCATCCTAGTCTCCTAACTCATTTGAGAGTGTACAACTTTCAACCAGTATCTGAGATAGATTGGTGAGCAGCTTATTTTATTTGCTGTATACCATCTTCCTGTATACAAATTAGTTGCTGCACGTTCGTCCTTAGAACAGTAGAGGAGGTTGTAGAAGGCATCTATTTATTTTTAAATTGTGGATGTTTAGTAACTTGTTAGGCAATGGATACAGCTAAAATTGATCTAGTCTGAAGTTTTGATTGGCTAAATAGCTGTTAGCTTGTTACCAGGAGTGAAGTCAAATGAGATGTGTAAGCTGTTTGACATTATAATGTGCAGTGATCATTAACACAGTATATAATTCAGTGGGATACAAGTCATGTGTCTCTACAAATTTGTTGGCTGCCTTCAAGTTGTAGTTAAGACAGCAATTGTTATCTGGGTAATTATACATCACAATTTACTGATTTGTAATATTGACAGTAGTTGAAAAGGAAATTAAATAACCTTGTATTTTCTTTCTCAATATCACTGTGATTAAAATATCTGTAAAATTCTCCAATTCCAGTAGCTTATGTTACAACTTTTCAGTATCAGCATTTGTATTGATTTTCAATATGAAGTGCAAATTTCTTTTTGATTGTAAGAGCTTTATTTCCTTGGTTACTGATTGCTGGGGAAACATTCTCTAAATAAACGTAGGGTGTGTACTTATTGTACTTGAGTAAATTTATGTTAAAATGTGCTGTCAGTGTATTTAGTTGACACAGTCCATTTGTCTAGTGGACTAGGACAACCTGCAATTAATTATATTTAGATGAGATTTGGCTGGACCAATTAAAAAAAATGTAATAGCTGGGATAAAACTACATGTGTATCTTTGTATGCATATTTGGAGGAAATTGCACTGCAATACTGACAGCATTTGACATAGTGTTTCTTGAGTAACATCACAAACATAGTACATTGGCAGTAGCTTCTGATCAGTCTATCAATAAGCCATTGGAAATGCACTGTGAAGTTATTACAATGGGCAAATTAGCATTATTTTGTTGTTTTATAATATCTGAACCATTCTTGTATCTGAAAAACTTGGAAGTAGCTAGTTCAAGAATTTTTTTGCACAATCATATCAGTTTTTGAGTTTATTTGTGTCATTACAGAGTCTCCCGACAGAAAGCATCATAAACTTGAGATGGACCAGGCATTTTTAAGTGTTTATAATGAATTGTCTGAGGTGCTGGTTGTTTCTTGGCTGTCAGATCACTGTTACCAGGTGAGTGTTACAGTAAGTTAAGTTGTATTCCGGCGGTTGTTGCATCTAGGTTCACTGGTGTACAAATGAGAATGTTCTTGCTGGAGCAAAACTAACTTCACATATACAATGGCTGGAAAAAAGTTTGGCCTCTACAACTATTTTTACATTTTATTGTCTCATTTTCTAAATTTAAAATGTATTGAAGTAGAATTTTTAAACTAATCTACAAAATATTGTGCATCTTGTCAAATCAAAGGAAAAATTCCAATTGTTTGCTGAAAATTAAACTAAAATTGTGAGGCTATTAAAGTAGTCATCCCTTTTGTAATTGCTCTGCTAACTTTCCTCAGATGCAATATAAGTGTTACCTGACCAACTCACCCAGTTTGTTGATGTAGAAAATTGGAGGGTAACCATTTTCAATTAATTCATAAGAATAAATACTCCTTTGCTTTGTAAGGGCTGACAGTATGGTAGATTTTCAGCAGATCAGACCAAAATGGAGACAAAAGAGCAAATCAGGGGAATAATAGAGAAGCACAAATCTAGGGAAGGGTACAAGACCATCTCAAAGATGCTGAGCTTACCAGTGCAGTCCATCGTGGAAAAATATATGAAACCACTTCCACACAGCCTAAGTCAGGCTGTCCTTCTAAACTTGGATGCTGGAGAAGAATGGCACTTGTAAGAAAGGCTATTGTGACACCAACAGTCACTCTAAGTGAGTTGCAGCAGTCAGTGGCTATAACTGGAGATGAGGTTCGTGGTTCCACAATCTCTTGGGCCTTGCACAAAAATGCTATTATGGAATAATGGCAAGGAAGAAGCCCTGGCTTTTAAAAAATGCATATCCTTGCCCATAAAGACTTTGAAAAGTGTCACTTAGAAGATACTGTAACAATGTGCAAGGAGGTTTTGTGGTCAGATGAGAATAAAATGGAACACTTTGGCCTCCACACTAAGCAGTACCTGTGTGTAAATGTAATACGCATTTGCCAGGTAACACCATCCCGACTGTAAAGTATGGTGGAGGTCATATCATGTTATGGGGATGCTGTTCAGCATATGGGACTAAAACAATCTTGTCAGGATTGATGGGAAGATGAATACTGCTAAGTACGGAGAGAGATACTGCATTGAAAACCTGCTAGCCTCTGCCAGAAAGCTTAAATTGAGTAGGAAGTTCATCTTTCAGCAGGATGACCCAAAGCACACTGTTAGGGCAACCATGGAGTGACTTCAAATGAAGAAAATTGATGTCCTTGAGTAGCCCAGTCAAAGTCCTGACAACCAAATTGAACATTTGTGGCAAGTCCTCAAGATTGTTGTCCACTGTGCTCCCCAATCAACTTGGTTTAGCTTGAGCAATTTTGCAAGGAGGAATGGGCAAGTCTTGCTCCAGCATGTTGTTAATAGAGACTAATCTGAAAAGACTACTGGCTGTAATAGCAGTGAGAGGTGGCTCAAATCAGTAGTGAGCAAATGTTTTCAAACTGCTGACATTCCAGTTTTTGAATTTTTATTTTTTCATGCTTTACAATATTTCCTGTTTTTTGGCACTGCTGTGAAAAAAGGACATGTGATTCACAAATAAAAATTTTCTGTTAAATTGATTAAAATCCCTGGTTGCAGTACTTAGTTATCTGAACAAAGGGTTGGGGTCTGAATACTTTTAGAAGGCATTGCAGATCTGGCCAAATTTCAGGGATTGGTACCCAGATAACGTTATTTATTTTTGTTCTGCTTTTGAAACGTTTGAATACCTCTATGAGTGCAGTTTCTGCTTTTGGGTGAGTTTCAAATGGCATTGTTTTACAAGGCTTCAAGTAAAGTACATTTGTACAATCACAAAGGCAAGGGTTACATCATAGGTACAATTTTTTCTGATTAAGTTGAAAAGTGTCACTAGATGCATTCAAAGTTGGCAACTTGCTGAAGTTTTAGCAACAGTTGAATGTGTTTTACAGCATTCTATTCTCCATCTATATGTAATCTGATCTTAATTTTTCTGAAAGTAACTGAGAATACACTGAATCATTGAACCACTTGATAACTTCAGTGGTAAGTGGGAGGAAAAGTTTCCATCTGTAGCTGATTCAAGTATCAGATAGCATAAACAAAGTGAAAACCTAAAGGAACAAGCAGGACGTGAAAGGAATTTTTTTATATTTGAGTATAAGTATTTTGCTGTGCATGTAAAGGTGGTGGAAATAGTTGGTAGTTACAAAACAGAATTGGAAAGGGACATCAGGAAAATAGTTTGTAGTTCTATAGGCTAAGGGGAAGAAACTCAATATAATGCTAAAAAGGGGGTCAGTATCTTACTGTAGGTCAATTGGCTACCATTTGTGCCATAACAAAATCTATTTCTGTTTTGTGATTTTGTTACTTTCTAAGTACGTATGTTTTGATCTGAAAAAACTTTGAAAAAATACAAAGAAAATTATTGTTATCAGAGGAGCATTCCCTGTGTGACTCCCATTAATTTTAAATTGGAAATGTTGTCATTTTTGAAGTTATCTGCCTCTGATTAACTTTTTAAGGGGCAGGTTTTGCTGGCATATGTCCATCACAGGTGGTGACTCCACACCCAGTGTTACCTAGGCTAGATGGGAAGGAGAAACAAATGTACTTTGCTGATACATTTATGTTATCAGATTGATGATGAGGAATCTGAAGGCTACCGAAGGAGTTCTGGTCCCAAAGCTGGACTGGAAGTTTCTAGATATTTTTCAATGTTACTGACTTTCAGAATATTCAAACACTACTAGTGTCCAATTTATTATGTGGCAGCAACTCAATGCATAAAAGCATGCAGACATGGTCAAGTGGTTCAGTTGTTATTTAGACTAAACATCAGCACCTCGTTAATACAACTATCTAATCTTTGCTTAATGTCTAAGGATACATATTGTATCAAAAGGACAGGTAGCAAGGCCGCCTGTTGCTCTGTTGGGAGAAAAATGAAATCAAATCCTTAGAAAGAGGTAACCTAGGAGTGGAAGGTTTTGAATCATTGTGGATAGAGCTAGGAAACAGTAAGGGTAAAAACTCCCTATGGGTGTTGTATACAGATCCCCAAACAGCAATAAAGGTATGGTCTACAAATTACTATGGAAGCTAGAAAATGCATGCCGAAAGGGGAATGGTACTCAGTCATGAGGCATTTCAATATGCAGGTAGATTAGGAAAATCAGGTTGGTGCTGGATTCCAAGAGGGGGATTTTGTAGAATGCATATGTAGTCCCCCGGCCACCCTCAGGGTCGCTCAGCTCGCTGTCATCTAAGGAAATAGCCCTCGGCCCCGCCAAACTGGGTAATTGGTTTGTGTGGATGCTGTATGATGTACCCCACCCCGCCCAAATAACAGACAATACACCAGATACAATTAAATGATTTACAGTTTATAGATATTACTGGAATTATATAATTAATAGAGAATAAAATATAAAAGGAAAATAAAAGGCGCCACACTTATCAAAGTTCAGTCTCTTCGTGCACAAACAGTTGGAGCTCAGGACCCTCGGACCACCTCGACTGGCCGCCCTGGGACCAACAACGGTGGTCGACCAGACGCTCCACACGAGTCCGTCTCCTCTCCTCGCCAAACACCCTTCTCGGGGTCCGACCCCGTTAGTCACAGCACCTGGTCCATCCTCTGTCTCTTTCTCTCCCGCCTTCTGCCCCCAAAACTCCGCGCATACAATCTCTTACAGACACCCCACAGGCATAACAACTAACCCAATTAGTTCATTTGTCCTCTTATCAGTAGATAATCTAAAACAAACTGCCAGCGCAAGAACTTTTTCAGTGTTTAACATAACAAAGAAGCGTTCCCAAGCATAACATAACAAAGAAGCCATTTTAATTAGCCTACACAGTAACATAAAAGACGAAACCCCCTTACAAATACGAGATGGGTTTTTAGAGTAGCTCGTGCTTGAGCCCACTGGGGGAAGAGCTATTCTAGATTGGGTGTTGTGCAATGAACCAGAATTGATTAGAGAGCTTAAGGTGCAAGAACCCTTAGGTGAAAGTGATCATAATATGATCAAATTCACCCTGAAATTTCAGAAGGAGAAGCTAAAGTCAGATGTATCAGTAGTACAGTAGAATAAAGGGAACTACAGAGGCAGAGAGGAGTTGGACAGAATTGATTGGAAAAGAACACTGGCAGGGATGATGGCAGAGCAGCAATGACTGGAATTTCTGGAAGCAAGTTGGAAGACACAAGATGTATGCATACCAAGGTGGAAGGAGTATTCTAATGGTAAGATGACACAAGCTTGGCTAACAAGAGAAGTCAAAACCATTATAAAAGCCAAAGAGAGGACATATAATAGAACAAAAATTAGTGAGAAGTTACGGGATGGGGAAGCTTTTAAAAATCAACAGAAGGCAACTAAAAAAGTCATTAATAGTCATACTTTATTGATCCCGGGGGAAATTGGTTTTCGTTACAGTTGCACCATAAATAATAAATAGTAATAAAACTATAAATAGTTAAATAGTAATATGTAAATATTGCCAAGAAGTAAGTCCAGGAACAGCCTATTGGCTCAGGATGTCTGACCCTCCAAGGGAAGAGTTGTAAAGTCTGACGGTCACAGGCAGGAATGACTTCCTATGACGCTGTGTGTAGCATCTCGGTGGAATGAGTCTCTGGCTGAATGTACTCCTGGCCCAACCAGTACATTATGTAGTGGATGGGAGATATTGTCGAAGATGGCATGCAACTTGGACAGCATCCTCTTTTCAGACACCGCCATCAGAGAGTCCAGTTCCATCCCCACAACATCACTGGCCTTACGAATGAGCTTGTTGATTCTGTTGGTGTCTGCTACCCTCAGCCTGCTGCCCTAGCACACAACAGCAAACATGATAGAACTGGCCACCACAGACTCGTAGAACATCCTCAGCATCGTCCGGCAGATGTTAAAGGACCTCAGTCTCCTCAGGAAATAGAGACGGCTCTGACCCTTCTTGTAGACAGCCTCAGTGTTCTTTGACCAGTGCAGTTTATTGTCAATTCGTAACCCCAGGTATTTGTAATCTTCCACCATGTCCACACTGGCCTCCTGGATGGAAACAGGGGTTACCGGTACCTTAGCTCTCCTCAGGTCTACCACCAGCTCCTTAGTCTTTTTCACATTAAGCTGCAGATAATTCTGCTCACACCATGTGACAAGGTTTCCTACCGTAGCCCTGTACTCAACCTCATCTCCCTTGCTGATGCATCCAACTATGGCAGAGTCATCAGAAAACTTCTGAAGATGACAAGAAGGTAAAGATAGAATATGAAAGTAAGCTGGCCAATAATACAGGTCCACAATCCCTTATCTGAAATCCTTGGGGCCAGTTGCATTTCGGAATTCAGAATTTTTCGGATTTCAGACCCCCCCCCCCCCCCCCCCCCCGCCGATACCAAAAAACACGAATGCTCAAGTCCCTTATTTAACCTGTCTCAGTGTGGTGGACTTTAGGACCCAGCGGCGCACCAAACCTATGCACATCCTCCCGTATACTTTAAGTCATCTCTTGAAGACTCATACGACCAGATTTGGGAGTAGCTTCTTTCCAACTGTGATAAGACTGCTGAACAGATCCTGTCCCGGATCTGGGCCGTACCCTCCAAATATCCAGACCTTGCCTCTCGGTTTTTTTGCACTACCTTTCTTTCCATTTTTCTATTTTCTATTTATGATTTATAATTTAAATTTTTAATATTTACTAATTTTTGCTATTTTTAATATTTAATATTTGTAATCCAGGGAGCAAAAAAGCACAGAATCAAATATCGCTGTGATGATTGTACGTTCTAGTATCAATTGGCGACAATAAAGTATAAAGATTACGTATAATACCTAATACAATGTAAATGCTTTGTAAATAGTTGTTATACTGTATTGTTTAGGGAATAATGACAAGAAAAAAATTTATTTCCAACTAGAACATTCAATAAAACATAAAAATATACAGCTTCAAACGAACCGAATCAAACACATGGTAAATGACTTACTGGAATAAATGTAGAACGTCACTGTCACTATAAAACTTCAGTAATTTTTCTTTCTGTTTATTTAAATCATATACAGTGGTAGTTCGGACACTATTTTCTTCAGTCAGACGCCACACAGACATGCCACGATCAAGCTTCTGCAATAACTCCACTTTCTGCATTATTGTTAATGATATATGCTTCCTTCTCTTTTTCTCATTGTTACCCATAGGGTTATCTGCAGCTCTTTTTGACATTTTCACAGTGAAATTAAACAAAGTCAACAGTGAACTCAAAATATCAGCGAACAGCAAATGCATGTGTAACCAGTATGAGCGCTGAGCCACAACTGATGTCTGGTGGCCTCTGCTAGTGCTGCCACTTTACTCCTGAGTGACGTCAGCTGTTGGTGAAAAAAAGTTCGGTTTTCGGAGCTTTTTGGATTTCAGAATTTCTGATAAAGGAATGTGCACATGTATTAAAGAGGATACCAAAGTTTTCTTCAGATACATAAAGTTTAAAGGGGAGGTGAGAGTGGATGTGGACTGCTGGAAAGTGATGCTGGAGAGGTAGTAATGGGGACAAAGAAATAACGGAAAAACTGAATAAGTATTTTGCATCAGTCTTAACCGTGGAAGACACTAGTAGTATGGTGGAAGTTCTAGGTGTCAGGTGTCATGAATGTGTGAAGCTACTATTCCTAGAGAGAAGGTTCTTGGGAAACTGAAAGGTCTGAAGGTAGATAAATCAGCTGGATCAGATAGTGTACACCCCAAGATTCTGAAAGAGATGGCTGAAAAAAATGTGGAGGCATTAGTAGTGATCTTTCAAGAATCACTAGATTCTGAAATGGTTCTGGAAGACTGGTAAATTGCAAATGTCACTCCACTCTTCAAGAAGAGAAAGAGGTAGAAGAAAGGAAATTATAGGCAGTTATTCTGACGTCAGTGGTTGGGAAGATGTCGAAGTTGATTATTCAGGATGACATCTCAGGGTACTTGGAGGCACATGATAAAATAGGCCATAGTCCGCATAGTTACCTCAAGGAAATATCTTGCCGGACAAATCTGTTGGAATTCTTGGAAGAACTAACAAGCAAGATAGAAAAAGGAGAATTGGTTGATGTTGTGTACTTGGATTTTCAGAAGGACTTTGGTGAAGTACTACACATGAGGCTGCTTAACAAGCTGCAAGCCCATGGTGTTACAGGAAAGATATCAGATAGTTGAAGCACTATCTGATTAGGCAGGTGACAAAGAGTGGGAATAAAGGAAGCCTTTTCTGGCTGGTTGCTAGTGACTAGCGGTGTTCCACAGGGGCCTGTGTTGGGATCGATTTCTTTTTACATTATATGTCAATGATTTGTATGATGGAATTGATGGTTTTGTTGTAAAGTTTGCAGACGATATGAAGATAAGTGGAGGGACAGGTAGTTTTGAGGAAGTAGAGAGACTACAGAAGGACTTGGACAGATTGGGAAAATAAGTGAGAAAATGGTAGATGGAATACGGTGTTGGGAAGTGTATGGTCATGCATTTTGGTAGAGGAAATGAAAGAGTAAACAATTTTCTAAATGGAGAGAAAATACAAAACTCTGAGGCATAAAGGTACTTGGGAGTCTTTGTTCAAGGTTCCCTGGAGGTTTATTTGCAGGTGGAGTCTGTGGTGAGGAATGGAAATACGATGTTAGGATTTATTTAATGAGGGCTAGAATATAAGAGCAAGGATATAATGTTGAGACTTTATAAAGTACTAATGGGGCCTCACTTGGAGTACTGCAAACAGTTTTGGGCCCCTTATCCTAGAAAGGATGTGCTAAAACAGGAGAGGGTTTAAAGGAGGTTCTCGAAAATGATTCCAGAATTGAATGGCTTGTTGTATGAAGAGCATTTGATGGCTCTGTGCTTGTATTGGGAGTTCAGAAGAATGACATGTGACCTAATTGAAACCTATTGAATGGTGAAAGGCCTTGATAGTGTGGATGTGGAGAGGGTGTTTCCTATTATAGGGGTGTGTAGGACCTGAGACACAGCCTCAGAATAGAGGGGTGTCCTTTTAGGATAGAGCTCAGGAGGAATTTCTTTGGCCAGAGAGTGGTAAATCTGTGGAATTTTTTTTTATCACAGGCAGCTGTGGAGGCCAAGTCTATAGTATAATTAAGACAAGGGCTGATAGATTCTTAATTGTTCGGGACATGAAGAGATATGGCAGGGAAGGCAGGAGATTGGGGCTGAGAGGAAAAATGGATCAGCCATGATGAAATGGTGGAATAGACTCAATGGGCCAAATGGCCTAATTCTGTTCCTATATCTTATGGCCTTGTAGACTATGGAATCATCCATGCAACTACCCCATTGAGCTGCAAAGAATTTTGAACATTTCAATGAACTCACCTGTCATTCTCCTCAAATCTAGAACCAACATCCTCACAGTAATTTATTCTTATCCTAACAATCAACCAGTATCCCTCCAAGACACTTGCTTCCTATTAATTCCTGTAACTATAAATTCAACTATTCCCAAAGTGGTCTCAGCAAATCAATTGTAGCAAGTCTTCTCTACCATTGTAGTCCATTCACTTAGATTGATAGATTGTTGATTGTTCAGGGAATGAAGGGATACAGAGGGAAGGCAGGAGATTGGAGCTGAGAAGAAAATTGGATCAGCCTTGATGAAATGGTGGAACAGACTCAATAGGTCAAGTGGCCTAATTCTGCTCCTATATCTTATGGTCAAATCAGCCAATCATGTGATAGCAAGTCAGTGCATAAAAGCACGGTCAGTTGATGTTCAGACTAAACATCAGAATGGAAAAAAATGTGACTGAAGTGACTTTGACTGTGAATGATTGTTGGTGCCAGATGGCCTGCTTTGAGTATCTCAAAAACTGCTGATCATCCAAGATTTTAACATGCAAGTTCCTGGAGTTTACAGAGAATGGTGCAAAAAAAACCCCAAAAAAAAATCCATTGCGTGGTAAAAACACTTTGTTAATGAGACAGGTCAGAGGAGAATGGATAGACTGGTTCAAGTTGACAGGAAAGTGACAGTAACTCAAATAACCACATGTTACAACAGTTGTGTGCAGAAGAGCATTTGAAGGTAGTATATGTCAGACTTTGAAATGGATGGGCTACAGCAGCAGAATACCACGAGCATGTGCTTAATTGCCACTTTATGAGGTACAGGAGGTAGTTAATAAAGTGGCCACTGAGTGTATAAAATTGAACTAAACACTTGAGACAATTTTCAATGATTGAATTTTAAAAGAACAAATGAAGCAGCTTGGGGGGAAAAAACACAAACACAAATGGTTCTAAAAGAAGGACTTAATGTTTTCCTTTTTCTTTCTCCACTGCATCCCTCCAGTCCTCAAAGAAATCAGTTTTGCAATAGTTGCTGCATAGGTTGTACTGGTGCAGGATTTGAAAACCTACTTTCCCCAGTATAAAATTTTAGGAAATCCCAGTAATATCGAGCTCTGCTGCTGGATTCCCATCTGTGTGCTGCTTTTAATTACATTTGAGATGTGCGTATCTGTGTGAGACACTGTAGTGCCAATCTTGCTGGCATTTACCAATAAGAATTGCGTTACTGATTCCTGCAGGTTCTATAAACATCCAAGTTTTGCTTCTCTAATTATTTCTGAGTTCAGTCACTTTCTCATCACTTTGTCAATACAAAGTCCCATGTGAGTTTTCACTTTAAACCTCTGCAATTCTCTGCGCATCTAACTTTTTCTTCTCTTAAGATACTCCTTTAAACCAACCTCATTTCCAACCTTCTTGTCATCTGTCCTAATATCCCCATGAATGACAGCATCAAGCACTTGTATGGTGCTTTACAATTTCTAAGCGTGCAATATAACAGGTAAATTCTGCTTTACATTTCAGATAACAGAAATTCACCCAAAAATTGAGATAATGGAATAAAAACTTCAATATTATTACAACTTGCTTTTCTTGATACGTACACAGATGTGGCTTTGCATTACAGAAAATAGAGATTGAATGGATGTTTTTCTAGAATGTGACCCCGCTCTTCTCCAACCCCACCCCAGAGCATGTAATGTAGAATTGCCTGTAAATTGTTGTTGAATTGACCCAATTTAAATAGTGTGGAAATACATATGGAAGTGGTTTGTGGTGTGTTTAAGTATGTTTTAATTTTCTTGTTACTAATTTGATTGATTTTCGTGTTGGTTACAGCTTCAGTCATGGGATTTAGAATAAATTAAGTTGTGAAGCCAAGCATGAATCAATAGCTAACATTTTCCTTCTGATTTTCTTATCTTGTTTCTCAGTGCAAGTTTCAGAAACTTGGTAGTGTGCCTCCAAAAAAGCATTTGGAACTTCAACAAAAACCCCCTGGGAATTCAACATTTGCCATTGACACTAAACATGCAGTTTTGTTACAGTTGAACGTCACAGATGAGGTGTGCAGGTTAGTTTTTAAAATTCTTTCTTGGCTATGGGTAGTGTTGGTATGGCTGCCATTTATTGTCCATTCCTAATTGCCTTTGAAAAGCACTGAAGTCTTTCTGATAAAGATGCATGCACAGTGCTGTTAGGGGAAGAGTGGGAGAGGGGTGATTCCTAAGTTTAGACCCAATGATAATCAGAATCAGGGTTATTATCTCCGATGTGTTGTGAAATTTGTTGTTTTGCGGCATGGGGTTCCGTGCAATACATTAAAAATTAATACAATTTACAATGAGAAATATAAAAAAATAAGTAGTTCAAAAAGAGAGCAAAATAATGTAGCTTTCTTGGGTTCACAGGCCATTCTGAAATGTGATTATGGCAGTGGGGGGGGTGGAGGGGAGCGGTGTGGTGAGAGAAGCTGTTCCTAAAACATTGAGTGTGCATCTTCTGGCTCCTGCGTCTCCTGCCTGATAGTAGAAGTGAGAAGGGAGCATGTCCTGGATGTTGGGCGTCCTTAATGATGAATTCTGCCTTCTGGAGGTACCACCTTTTGCAGATGATCTTGACAATGGGGAGGCTCATGCCTGTGATTAAGCTTTTTTTTTGATTCTGTGCATTGGAGCCTCCATACCAGGCAGTGATGAAACCAGTAGGAATGCTCTCCATGCTGTTACTTTATAAATTTGCTAAAGTCTCTGGCAACAGATTGAATCTCCAATTTCTAATGAAGTATAGCCTCCGGTGTACCTGCTTTGTGATTGCATTAGTATGGTGGATAGATCCTCTGAGGTGTTGACACCAAGGAACTTGAAACTGCTCACCCTTTCTACTGCTGACTCCTCCGTGAGGACTGGTGTGTGTAACTAAAACTGTAAAACAGTACTCCAAGTGTGGTCTAACCAGAGTTTTATGGAGCTGTAACATTACCTTGCAGCTTTTAAACTTAACCTCCCCTCCCAAACTTTGACCTCAAGATCCCTTTGTCCTTCCACACTGCTAAGAATCCTGCCATTAAATGTACTCTGCTATCAAGTTTGATGTTCCAAAGCATATTACTTCATACTTTTATGGATTGAACTCCACCTGCTACTTCTCAGCCCTGCTCTGCATGCTGTCAATGCCATGTTGTAACCTACAGTACTGTGCAAAAGTCTTAGGCATGTATGTAGCTAGGGTGTCTAAGACTTTTGCACAGTACTGTATTTGTTGCTGTGGAGCAGAGAGAGTTTGTAAATCTGGTGGGAGCAAAGGAATGTTGGGAATAGCAAGGGTGGAGCACTGTGGGAGAGGTGTGGAACAGATGGCAAAGGAGTGTCATGGGTGGGTGGTTGGCATGGTTGCAGATATACCTAGCACTGAGACAACAGACAAGGTCATTTGATTCCTAGCAATTGGTTTATCGATCATCGGGGAATGTCTCTCTGATGCTTTCCACTCCCTCCCATCTTCCTTTCCCTTTTCCCAACCATGATTCCCCTCTTACTGCTCCCTTTCCACTCTCAGTCCACAATAGAGACCCATATCAAAATCAGGTTTATCATCACTCACATATGTCATGACATTTGTTTTATTTTTTTTTGTAGCAGTACAGTGCATAAAATTACAACATTACTATGCAAGAGTCTTGGGCACCCAAGCTGCATATATTTATTCTACTTCACCATACTAACCTTTCCCTACCTCAGTGAGACAAACCTATCGAGAACTCTATGCCAGTGCTCCCGAAACAATCTCCACATTTCCATTGTACATTTCCCTGAGAGCATCTGTTTCTAATTCAACACACACAAAATGCTGGACAAGCTCAGCAGGTCAGGCAACATTCATGGAAATGAACAGGGGACATTTTGGGCCGAGACCCTTTCTCAGGGCTTGGGAGCACTTTATGCTCCCACGTTCGTGCCTCATAATTTTCTCCTTCCCCATTAACTAGTTTCCCATGCCATCTGCTCTTATCCTTGTACAAGGCTATGGTAGAGGTCAAGGAGTTATGGTTACTGAAAGGCTCACCCATAAAGAGATATGTCAACTGCCCAGGTTCATTACCTAGTCCTAGATCCAGTATGGCCTCTCCTCTGTAGACTTGCCCATGTATTGTGGTAGGAATCTTACTAACAAATTCTGCTCCATCAAAGCCTCTTGCACTAAGGAGGTACCAGTCAGTATTAGGGAAGTTGAAGTCACCTATGGTGACAGTCCTGTTGTTTTTGCAACTTTCCAAAATGTGCCTATTGATCTGTTCCTCAGCATTCCTATTGCAAATGGGGTAGGGGGGGGCTCAAAAATACTTCCAGTGGATTGATTGCTCCCTTCCTGTTTCTGACCTCCTCCAGTCTGACTCATTAGACTATTTCTGATTAGCAATGCCATTTCCCCATTCTTTTTACCTCCCTCCATGTCCCTTTTGAAACATCTAAACCCTGCAGTTGCTATTCCTGCCTTTGTGATGGCCAAGGCTCTGTAATGGTCACATCATTGTAGTCACAGCGGATTATTAGCACCCAAACGCCCACTATTGAGAACATCTACCATAAACGCTGCCTGGGCAGGGCGAAAAGCTTTATCAGGGATGCATCTCACCCTAACCATGGACTTTTTACTCTCTTCCCATCCGGTAGCTGCACCAGAAGGCACAGGAAGAGCTTCTTCCCTGAGGCTTGACACTGTTGAACCTCTCATCACAGTGCTAAGCGGTATTGCATCGGTATTGTATTGTCTCAGTACTTTTATATTTGTGTGCTGTAGCACTTTTTTTATTTGCAGTTATTTTGTAAATAACACTATTCTTTGCATTTCTGGTCAGATGCTAAATGCATTGCATTGGCTTTGTATCTGTACTCGGCACAATGACAATAAAGTTGAATCTAATCTAATCATCGTAGCTCCTGTTACGTACCCCGTAACTGGGTTGCCAAACCAGCAGAAATGGACCACTTAGTTGGAGTCTGGATTACTGGAACTAAGAAAGTTTTATTAAAGAAATAAGTAACACAGTACTCTAATCGTAAGGATATTAATGCAACAGGTTAGCAATGATAAAACACACGTGTACACAGAACTAGGATGATAGGAATCAATCAAGCTCTATCGCAGTCTAGGGGTAAAATGATCAGTCTGAAGTGACGCAGAGTTCAGTTCAGCTGAGTACAGTTCACAGTAATCGCTGTTGTGCCATTGGAGAGAGAGAGAACGAATGTAAATTTCGATTCAACAGCCCTTTGATGTTCCCCGCAGTTAGCTTTCTCTTGACAGTAAATTTTAATCATGGTCTTTAATGTGGCGTGGAATCGTTCCAACGCCCCTTGGGACTCTGGGTGGTACGCGGAGGCCAAAATCTGCTTTGCTCCCATCTCATCCAACATCTGTCGGAATGTGTGAGATGTGAAGACACTCCCCTGATCTGACTGGATTTCCCTGGGCAGCCCCACTGTAGTGAAAAATTTCACAAGCGCCTTTACCACTGCGGGAGCCTTGACGCTTGCCAGGAACGCCGCCTCCGGAAACCTGGTGGCAGTGCACATCATAGTCATCACATACTCTCGCCCACTCGCAGATCTGGGCAGGAGACCAACAAAACCCACAATTATTCGGGAAAAAGGTTCCCTGAAAGCGGGTATCGGTTGAAGGGGCGCTTTTAGGCAGGACTTGGTTCGGCTTTCCTACCACCTGACATAAATGACATCACCTACAATATTCAATAATATCCTTCCTCATGTTCGGCCAGTTAAACTCTCTCATAATTCTGTCGACTGTCTTCCTCACCCCAAAATGTCCACCAAAGGGTATCTTGTGGGCCAGGTTAAAAATCTCGCCCCTATAAATTTTCGGCACTACCACCTGGTGTACAACCCCTCCATTCCTCATCTGTGGGCACGGTACGTGGTCTCCATTTCCTCATTAGTACTCCCTCCTTCACATAATAGCCCACTGGCTCCCTTTTTAATTCTACTTCAGGAGAGAGCTGTCTCCGCCAAAACCATCAGCTCCTCGTCTCGCTCTTGTGCCTGTACAAACTCTTTCCTTGCTAATGATAAATCTACCTCAATTCCCTCACTTCCTCCTGTTTTACTATGCTCCATCTTTTCACTTTCTAACCCCCCCTGTACAAGGCTGGTAAAAACATCTCAGCTAAATCTATATTCATTTCGGCACCCTTTCTGGACATGCACTGAGTCACTGCGCAAACGGGATAAACCTGTGAGTCCATGGGCGGGGCCTCAATCCTGGCAGACTGGCTTGTCAACCTTACTGCTGGGTACACCTCTCTGCTGGCGAGGTCATTACTGAGTAAGACCTCCACGTTTTCCATCGGTAGTTTGGGCCTCACCCCGATCGTGACCAGTCTGGAGACCAAGTCGCTTTTTAGGTGTATCTGGTGCAAAGGTACTGCTTCAGTCCCTTTCCCAATGCCTTTTATCACACTGACCTCCCCAGTCTCGGTCCCTGAACTAGTCTAAAACACTCCTTAAGATCAGTGACTGACAAGCTCCCGTGTCTCTCCAGATCCGCACTGGAACTGGGTTTGACCCCTCCTTCACCGACACCAATCCTGCCGAAATAAACTTCTCGCGCCCTTCCTGAACTTTATCAGACCTCTCCTCCCCTAGTGGTTTGTTTGCGGGTTCAATACAGCCAGTCGGAGTCGTTTTTCCTTTCCCCGTCTCCTTCTTTGGGGCAAAGCACCTGGACGCAAAGTGACTGGCTTTCCCACAATTATAGCATACGACCCCAGGAGACTTCCTACCAAACTGCTTCCTGTCTACCTTATCCGTCTCACTAGTCCCCGGCTTACTTCCTGACTTTTCTGGCGGACTCTCCTCGCCCTCTTGACTACCCTTCTGGTGGCCTTTACTCGGGGTAAACTTTGCTTTGTGCGTTAACGTGTATTCATCCGCTAACTTAGCAGTTGTGGCTAAAGTGTCTGCCTCTTTCTCATCTAGGTAGGGTCTCATACCTTCAGGGACACAACTTTTAAACTGCTGAATCAAGATTAGCTGTAGCAGTCTGTCATAATCCCCATTGACCCTTTTCGAGGCGCACCAACGCTCACAATATATCTGCATCTCACGGGCAAACTCTAAGTACGTGCGGCCCCACTGCTTCCTCGCATTCCGGAACCTCTGCCGGTATGCCTCCGGGACCAACTCATAAATCCTGAGTATGGCCTCTTTCACCACATCATACCTCTGGGCATCTTCTGCGGACAAGGCCGAGTAAGCTTGTTGAGCCTTCCCTTTAAGTACGCTCTGAAGCAAAACAGCCCACTTATCCCTCGGCCAGTCCTTACTTGCAGCAACTTTTTCAAAATGGAGAAAGTACCGATCAACATCGGCCTCCTCAAATGGGGGAACCAGCCTAACCTCCTGAGTTGCCCTGAACCCTCCACCTTGGTTCAGCATGGGCCCCTGCGCTAGTGTCATCTTTAACTTCTCCAGCTCAAATTCCCTTTCCCTCTGTTTCTCTCTCGCTTCTTGCTCTAACTGCCTGTCCCGGAACTCGTGCTCGAGCCTCAATTTTTCAATCTGCAGCTGTACTGCTTCTCCACCAGGTTTTCCCATGGATACCACCTCCAGCTCCCCTTGGGGAAACACACCTTTAGATACATAATGCTCTATGATAGCTCTGTGCATCTCTGCTCTTCTCATTGTCAACTTCCCCTTAAAAAGATTCAACCGTTTGGCCACAGTTGCCAATTCTGATTTCCTGGTATCCTCTAATGCCTCCAAGGTTGGCGTCTTTAGAAATTCCTCAATCTCCATTTCTGCTGTTTGCTCTTTCTTTCTTTCGGGAATTTTAACCCAATCAGTTTACCCAGTCCCAAATTTAGCGTTCAAAATCGCGGACGAGATCCCCACTTATGTTACGTACCCCGTAACTGGGGTTGCCAAAACAGCAGAAATGGACCACTTAGTTGGAGTCTGGATTACTGGAACTAAGAAAGTTTTATTAAAGAAATAAGTAACACAGTACTCTAATCGTAAGGATATTAATGCAACAGGTTAGCAATGATAAAACACACATGTACACAGAACTAGGATAATAGGAATCAATCAAGCTCTATCGCAGTCTAGGGGTAAAATGATCAGTTTCAAGTGACGCAGAGTTCAGTTCAGCTGAGTACAGTTCACAGTAATCGCTGTTGTGCCGTTGGAGAGAGAGAGAACGAATGTAAATTTCGATTCAACAGACCTTTGATGTTCCCCGCAGTTAGCTTTCAGGCGAGCCCTTTTACTGTCTTCGGAGGTCACTGACTGTGACCCCTCCATTCCGAATACGGTTGTTCTTCCGTGGTGAACCCAGCACCCAGGCAAGGGCGGACACACACACCAGGTTCCCGCCGATCGTACCTTTTCACCCTGTGCGTCTATGGTCGGTCCCGCGACCAGACCTCCAAACTCCCACCAACTTGTGGGGGCACACTGCTTTTCCAGGGTCTCGTTATCTCGTGATCTCGTGGTGTCTGTCTTGCCTTAGCGAACCTGTTCCTTTTATCCCCCTGCTGGGGTATCGCCTGTCCATCAAACTTCAAACAGTTGAGGTTCAAAGCAACCGGTCTGTCAATACTCGGAACTGTGTCTCTTTTCGTTAATCTCTCTCCTCTCTCATTAACATTTTGAACGCTTCTCCCTTTGTCTCTCTTATCTCTCTCATCAGCATCAATCTTCTGATAACTTGGTCTTTCGTCACACTCCAAATACTGGTCCATGCTTTAAGTTCATCACCTTTGTTCCTGATGCTTCTGACACCAAAGTAAACACATTTCAACCCATCCAACTGACTACAATTATGTTCTATCCATCGCCTATCCTTCCTTATAGTCTCTATACATATACATTACCTGCTGCTTCCTCTGACCACTTTGTTTTCCAATCTAGTTTAAACCCTCCCCAGCAGCTCTAGCAAATCTGTTAATAAGGACATCTGTTTTTCTCAAATCCAGGTGTAACTTGTCTTTTTTTTGTATGAAATACTTTCTCCAGAAGAAATCCCAATAATCCACATGAAACCCTACCCCCTGCAGCAATTCGTCAGTCACACATTCATCTGCTATATCATCCTATTCTTGCCCTCATTGGTGTGTGGCACAGGTGGCAATCAATGTTACCTCGTGGAGTTTGCCACGTTCATATCTTTTGCTACTAGTGCACAAAGGAACTGCACAAATAATTTGTGTTGTGAGGATGGACTTTAGCAGCTGGGGGAGCTGGGGAGCTCAGGAATCGCCACTCGTGGTTGCTGCTGAATTCACAGTACTTCTGTTCCGTTGATTGATGCCACTAACGTATTAGAATTAATGGATCAGTAATTCTAGATGGTGTTTAATTTATATTTACACTGAATTACCCCGACTTCAG
The DNA here is from genome assembly GCF_030028105.1 of Mobula birostris. Taxonomy (NCBI): domain Eukaryota; kingdom Metazoa; phylum Chordata; class Chondrichthyes; order Myliobatiformes; family Myliobatidae; genus Mobula; species Mobula birostris. The sequence continues at coordinate 159,987,473 of NC_092373.1, forward strand.
ACAGCAGCAGCCGTGGGCAATGGTCTGCTCCCAGGTCCTAAAGTCTATCATGACGCAAATTCTTTGTGCAATTCCTTTGTGCACTAGTAGCAAAAGATGTGTGCATGCGCACCTTAGAGGCAACATTGGCAGCAATTCTGAAATTACTACCTTTGAGGTCCTGCTTTTTAGCTTCCTTCCCAGCTCCCTGTATTTCCTCTTTAGGGTCTCATCCCTTTTCCTAGCAATGCCATTGGTATCAGTGCTTAGCATGACTTCTGGCTACTCTTCCTCCCCCTTATGAATGCTGTGAACTTGATCTGAGATGTTCCTGACACCTGGGAGGCAACATACCATCTGGGTGTCTCTTTCACATCCACAATCTCCTGTCTTTTCCCCTGACTATTGAATCCATTATTACCACTGCTGTCCTCTTCTGCCTCTTTTCTTCTGAGCTACAGACCCAGACTCAGTGCCAAAGTCCTGATCACTGTGGCTTTCCCTGTTAGGTTGCTCCCCCTCTTCTGCCCCTGTCCTCAGCAACAGTATATAAAGCAATGTACCTGGGTACTCAGTGCTCAGTCCTGCTCAAGGGTTTCGGCCTGAAACGTCGACTGTACTCTTTTACACAAAATACTGGAGGGAAAAAAAAACTGAGGCATAGATTTGAAAGGGGTGGAGGAAGAGAAGAGAGAAACGCCAGGCGATAGGTAAGACTTGGAGGGGAAGGAATGAAGCAAAGAGCTAGGAAGTTGATTGCTGAAAAAGATAGAAGGTCATGGATGAAAAAAGGGTGGGGAAGAGCACCAGAGGGAGGTGATGGGCAGGCAACGAGATAACATGAGAGAGGGTCAAGGGGATGGGAAATAGTGAAGGGGGTGGGGTGGGTGGAGGCATTACTGGAAATCTGAGAAATCGATATTCATGCCATCAAGTTGGCAGCTACCCAAATGGAATATAAGGTGTTGTTCCTCCAATCAAATGTGGCCTTATCCTAACAGTGGAGGAGGCCATGGATTGACATATTGGAATGGGAAGTGGAATTAAAATGGGTAGCCACTGGGAGATGCTGCTTGTTCTGGCAGACAGAGCATAGATGCTTGGCGAAGCAGTCTTCCAATCTACGTCAGGTCTCAACGATGTACTAGATGTCACACTGGGAGCACTGAACACAATATATGACCCCAACAGACTCTGGGGTGAAGTGTCACCTCACCTAGAAGGACTGTTTGGGGCCCTAAATGGTAATGGCCCTTCACCATTTCCCATCCCCTTGTCCCTCTCTCATGTTATCTCCTTGCCTGCCTGTTGCCTCCTTCCCGCCCTTTTTTCTTCCATACCTTTCTGTCTCTTTCACTAATCAACTTCTTAGCTCTTTGCTTCATTCTTCTCCCTCCAAGTTTCACCTATTGCCTGGTGTTTCTCTCTCCCTCCCGCCCCCCACCTTTCATCTATTCCTCATCTTTTTTTCTCCAGTCCTGCCGAAGGGTTTTGGCCCTAAGCGTCAACTGTACTTTTTTCCATAGATGCTGCCTGGCCTGCTGAGTTCCTCCAGCATTTTGTCTGTGTTACTCTGATACTTTTCTGGTTTTAGGCAGAGCCGTTGCAATACCAATCTATGCTGCATCTGATAGGATGCTTTCTGTGGTGGATTTGTAAAATTAAGTGACTGTCATTAAGGAAGTACTGAATTTCATTAGCCTTCTAAGCAAATAAAAGCGCTGGTGTGCTTTCATGTGATTGGACCAGGATAATTTGTTGGTGACATTTACACCTAGAAACCTGAGCTACCAACCTCCTCCACCTCAGCTTTGATACAGACAGGGGTATATTCTGCACCCTATACCCTGAAGTCAATGACCAGCATTTCCATTTAGCTGACATTGAGGGTGAGGTTGTTATCTTGACACCATGCTGCAAACCTTCCTATTTCCGTCCTGTACTTTGTTTCATCATTGTTTGAGATCTGGCCCACTACAGTGGTGTTATCTGCAGACTTGTAAATGGAGTTTGAGTAGAATCTGGCTATCCAGTTATGAGTGTGGAGGAAGTAATGCAAAGACTGAGAAAGCAGGCTTGTGGGGCATTGGTGTAAGGATAATATTGGTGAGGTCAGGTCTGTTTTATCCGTGTCTTGAGGGAAATCTTGATGCCTGCTGTGGCCCTGAGTTTGTAACTGGCAGTTAGGAACAGACCGTGCAAGAATCTGATAGACTTTTAGATTATAAGGCAATAGAGTGTTATGGGTCAGTACAGCTGCAGAGTGCTGTAAAAGATTAACCAGGAATTTATTGAATAGTATGGGGAGAGGGCTATTGCACAGGACCAAAAGAAGCTGCATAGGGTTTTAAATCCAGTCAACTCCGTCTTGGGTACTAGCTTACAAAGTACCCAGGACATCTTCACGGAGCGGTGTCTCAGCCAGGCAGTGTCCATTATTAAGGACCTCCAGCACCCAGGGCATGTCCTTTTCTCACTGTTACCATCAGGTAGGAGGTACAGAAGCCTGAAGGCACGCACTCAGCGTTTCAGGAACAGCTTCTTCCCTTCTGCCATCCTATTCCTAAATGGATATTGAATCCTTCGATACTACCTCACTTTTTTTAATATACAGTATTTCTGTTTTTTGCATGTTTTTTAATCTATTCAATATACATATGCTGTAATTAGTTTACTTATTATTATTGTTTTTATTTTTTCTCTCTCCTATATTGTATATTGCATTGAACTGCTGCTGCTGAGTTATCAAATTTCACGCCACATGCCGGTGATAATAAATCTGATTCTGATGTGATATCAGATTTTTAGTTCTGAGGGTTTGACAGTTTAGTGACTGAGCGCCTGTTTTCTTCAAACTTGGGTGGGGTTGGAAGGAACAGTACAATGTTGAGGGCCACTTGCCTAGAACTGAAAGAATATTTCTTGGAACTGTAGAGTAGATGCAGTTTTTCTCCTCTCAAAACCACGTCTTCTATCTTTAAGTGCAATGTTATCAATCCTGTTCCTAGCTCTTTCTGTAAATTATTTTCTCCCTCAACTATCTATCCATTTCTGTTGAATATCACCTTTGAAACTGCTGCTGCCCTTTGTGGGCAGAACTCCAGATCATGATTACTCTACAGAATAAGTTCCAGGACTGTGAATCCTTGGAATTTTTAGGGAGCTCTAAGTTTTCAGACATAGCGTAATAAATTTTTGTATTGCAAGAGAATCGAGATGAGACGTTTGGGCAGCAAAATTAACTTGAGCTCAAAGATCTGCTTCTCATGCATAGCAGTCAAATAGCAAGAAGCATCACCATTTATTCTATTTTTAAAAATTATATATAGCATCCATAGAGAGGGAGCTAGTAACGTTTTAGATAATATATTTGAACTGGAACAAGTTAAAATCAACGGGTCTTAAAATGCAAAGAGGAAGAGGAGGAAGAAGCAAAAGGAAAATTGTAATGTAGTGGTTAAATGTAATGTGACATAGAGATGGTGCAAGTCAAAAGAAAATGTGAAGACAAGTTATCAAAAGATGGATTGAGAGCTGTAAATGGGAATGTCAGATGATTTCTTTAGCTAGAGAGTGAATCTGTGGAGTTCTTTGCCATTGGTGGCTGTGGTGTCCAAGTCATTGTGTGTATTCAAGGCAGGGGTTGATAGATTCTTGATTAGTCAGAGCTTGAAGGGATATATAGTGAAGGCGGGAGACTGGGGCTGAGAAGGAAAATGAATCAGCCATGATAAAATAGAGGAGCAGACTTGATGGACCAAATGGCCTAATTCTGTTCCTATATTGTAAGGTCATGATTATTTCTTCAATATTATCATCATACTGATTTCAACTAATTTAAGTGCAAATATTTATATTTCAAAATAAGAACAATACAATAAAAAATACTGGAGTGGGATTTCCTGGTGGTGGCTGATGGAGTAACAGCAATCTGCAGTTGCTCCAGCACAAGTTATCTTACCATTTCCAACCTGTCTCGAAACTTTCTTAAGTGTAATATTCTTTCATTATGGCTATAAGGAGGGCTAGAGGTACTAAAAAAGATGATTCCCCTGCTTCTTTGGATTTTATTATGGTGCAGCACCCCCTAGCCAGTCTCGGTTGCTCGGCTCGCTGTCGTCTAGGGCAACAGCCCTCAGTCCCGCCAAACTGGGAAATCCATTTGTGTGGATGCTCTGTGATGTACCCCACCCCGCCCAAGTAACAGACAATACACCAGATACGATTAAATGATTTACAGTTTATAGATATTACTGGAACTATATAACTAACAGAGAATAAAATATTAAAGGAAAATAAAAGGCGGCACACTTATCAAAGTTCAATCTCTTCGTGCACAAACAGTTGGAGCTCAGGGCCCTTCTTCTTCACCCTGCGACCCCTCGGATCATCTTGACCGGCCGCCTGGGACCAACAACGGTGGTCGACCAGACGCCCCACACGAGTCCGTCTCCTCTCCTCGTTGAATGCCCCGCTCGGGGGCTGACCCTGTTAGCGGACTCACAGCACCTGATCCATCCTCTGTCTCTCTCTCCCGCCTTCTCTCCCAAATCCCCGCGCATACAATATCTTCAAATCTTCAAATACACCAAAAACATAACAACTATCCTAATTGGTTCGTAACATATTCTTATCACACTCTAACCCAAAACAAGCATTTCTGAGCACTCAGTTCAGCGATGCAAATCCCCCCTCTCCACTGTGTCTCATTCAGATTGACGACCTGGGTTTCCATCCCCAGGTCCACCACCGTCTGTTCCAACACCAGGAAGCGCAACTGGTATGTCGGGTCAATTTTCTCACATTGCACTAAACTCCTCCGGCCACAAACTCCTCTGCATGTGACACTTCGCTTCTTTTGCCTGGGCTCAGCCACTTGCCTTGCCTCATAGTCCTCCCCCCCCCCCCCCCCCCAGGCGAATCCAAGCTCTCGGCGGTCATCCAGATACGCCAAAACTCCACACACCTTCACTTCCCCCATGGTCTTCCTCATGCCCCGCAGGAAGGATGCAGGGGCTCCGGATATGCCCTTGGGCATCTTTTCGGATCAGAAGAATCCTAGGGAACTAATAACGGCTGTCTTCGGCTCGACAGCCGCACTCCTCAGGATCTGGCAACATCTACTCCTCAGATCCAGCAATTAAACCACGTCGCATAATCCACACACACGCTGCCTTCATCTTCCATGCCGCCAGGGTCTAGTTGCCGCGACCTCTCTCTCACTGAGGTGTCTTCAGCGGTCAACTCCCCTCCCTCGTGGTAGTTCGGAACGTCTACTAAGAGGGTTTCACCCCCAGTTACTTTCCCCAAGCCGTACCGCCGCTGGGTCTCGTTGAAATTTGGTACCGGCTCAGGGCTGCTACACACGTCCTCAGAAGCAACTCGACACACTGGGTGCCCAGACAATGCCCCCATGAACTCCAGGGTCATTAACCAATCATCGTCTTCTGGATAACTACTGGCACTGGTACCCAAAATCTCCAGTGCCCTTGCGGTTGTCAAGGGTAAATGCTTCAGATACCGGTTGTAAAACGAACTGTACAACAACTTGACCTGCGCCCCGGGGAAGAGGATGGCTTTAGCATTGCTTCCCTCTATCCGTAATGACACCCTGGGGCGTGGTCCCTCTAAGCCTTCAGGAATAGGGTCTTTTCCTTTCGGAAGTTCATTGGTACATTGCTGGGAACGTGCTTCCCCAGAGAGCCCAAGCCGTTCCCCCACTGGGCCTCCACGAAGTTTCCCGACACCCCTCTGATCAGCTGAACAACTGAAGGAGGGGCTGATCCCCTGAAATGATCCCCCTGGCACTGCAAGCAATTTAGCCGCCCTCCTAGCCAGAGAAGACATACTGAAAACTTACCCCCTCTTTCAAATAACTGATAGCTGTCACTACGGTGTAAGTGAACCTGACAGCTCTAACACCGTCACCAGCCCGCCTACTTAAACTTTCAACCAATCCCTGTTGCTCTCCTTCAGCTGAGCACTGCCACTCATCTAACAACTGTGAGATCGCTCTGCGCACATCTCGCACGCCTCCACCCCTCTTGGGGTGGACAGTATCCCAAACGCCAGGTGGAGCTTGCCAGAGCTAGAACATTTATTCGCAGACACTACCTCCAAATCAGACCACTCTTCCCTCTCTCTCCCAACAGCATGGACAGCCCCTAGTGCCACCTCCAACTTGTCAATGCTAGTCTGAACTCGAACAAAGACCTCACCCACCACACATACAGCAATAACCAGCAAATAACCCACAGAGACACACATTACTGATTTAAACAGGGCCACCACACAGCATACCAGAAGATCCAATCCCGGACAAAGCCCCCACAATGTAGCCCCCCCCGGCCAGCCTCAGGGTCGCGCGGCTTGCTGTCATCTAAGGAAACAGCCCTCAGCCCCGCCAAACTGGGAAATCCGTTTGTGTGGATGCTGTGTGATGTACCCCACCCCGCCCAAATAACAGACAATACACCAGATACGATTAAATGATTTACAGTTTATAAATATTACTGGAGCTATATAATTAATTGAGAATAAAATATAAAAGGAAAATAAAAGGCGGCACACTTATCAAAGTTCAATCTCTTCGTGCACAAACAGTTGGAGCTGAAGACCCTTTTTCTTCACCCTGCGACCCCTCGGATCACCTCGACCGGCCGCCTGGGACCAACAACGGTGGTCGACCAGACGCTCCACACGAGTCCGTCTCCGTCTCCTCTCCTTGTTGAACGCCTTGCTCAGGGTCCGACCCGGTTAGCAGACTCACAGCACCTGGTCCATCCTCTGTCTCTCTCTCCCGCCTTCTCTCCCAAAACCCCGTGCATAGAATATCTTCAAATACACCAAAAACATAACTATCCCAATTGGTTCGTAGCATGTTCTTATCACACTGTAACCCAAAACAAGCTGCTAGCGCAAGAACTTTTTCAGCGTTTAACATAACAAAGAAGCTTTCCCAAGTATAACATAACAAAGAAGCCATTTTAATTAGCCTAAGCAGTAACATAAAAGACGAAACCCCCTTACACTCTCCCCCCACCAAACAAAGTCATGTCCTCATGACTTCTAAATGACTCGCCAACCAGTCCTGCAGACACACAACACACACATACACAAATACACACAGTGACAGTGGACCTTACGCCGTCCCACGAGCGCTACATAAGCCAACCTATCTGGGAGCTTCTCAACCCTCCAAGACCTCCGTACCCCCTCACCTAAACCCTAAAGGCTCAGACACTACTAGGGATACCTCGGGCCTGCCTGCCAACTCCTCTCTCACTCAGGCCACCATTCCAACTCAGAGCCCCTTGTCCCGTGTCCGGGGCCCCACTCCTTTTCCTTCCTGGTCCTGCTGTAACTCAGACTGCCCACAGCTGGGCGTTCCCCCTACACCTGACTCAGTGGGAGAAGGGCCAAAGGTCTCTTCCTCAATCACGGGGAAGTTAGCGAAAAGCAGCAAGTACCACATATCCAGCACATCATCCTTCGAATCTGTATTTTTCCTCATTCCCTCGATTGGTAGCTGCTGTTTAAGTTTCTCCAAACTGAAACATTTAGCCGGGGCTACCCCTTCAGCTTCCTGCAGTCGAGACGTCAGCTTCTTCGGGGACTCCTTCAACTCTCGCCGCAGCCTCAATAGTTCTGACTCACGGTTCTTGACCATCTCAGTCTGGGACGCAGTTACTCCACCAGCTTTCTCCACCCTGACCTGAAAAGCAGCAGTTAAAGGATGTTCAGCTTCCAGTTTCTTCTTCCTGATGATGTCTTCCAGGTCAACTTTCAGTTTTTCCACTTCATTTAATCTGTTGATAGTCATCTTCAGGTTCCTTTCAAGTGTCTGCCCCTCTTTTCCGAGATCTGTCCTCTATTTCTTCACCTCCTCGGGAGTGTAGTCAAACTTCCCTCCCTGGGCTCTCGGTTTTCTATTGGCCTTAGTCAGAACACTTCCTTAATCTTCCCCAACTTGTCAGTCTTCCAGTCTTTTCTGGATCGATGTCTTGAATTTCTGCTGATCCCTTCGAAGGTAGGTCATTGTTTCTTCTTGCTGGATTAATTCATCAGTACATGACCGCAGTGTTGGCTCGGAATTCCGTTGCTCCTTCTTCACGTTGACGAGCGTGAATTCCAAGTCTGCAATGGTCGTCCCACAAGTATGGCACTCAGTCTCCAGCCGGCATTTCTGAGCACTCAGTTCAGTAGTGCAAATCCCCTCTCCCCCCTGTGTCTCATTCAGATTGACGACCTGGGATTCCATCCCCAGGTCCACCAACGTCTGTTCCAACACCAGGAAGTTTAACTGGTATGTCCGGTCAATTTTCTCACATTGCACCAAACTCCTCCGGCCAAAAACTCCTCAGCCACTCGCCTCACCTCAAACCCCCTTACAATGGATTTGCTGCAAAGTCGTACATGAGAAGCCTCTGAGAAGTTTCAACAATTCAGCTCTGAATTTAAACAAATAGATGGTAAATTGGGTTCTATTCAACAAACTCTTAATGAACACGATAAACGTATAAAAAATGAAGAAATTTTGTCGTCTCTGGAAATGGAAGTGGATGAATTGCAGAAGCTTTGTGAAAAGCAATCGAAGTCCAATGAAAAGTTAAGACAGAAGATTATCAACCTAGGAAATAGAAGTAGAGGGAACCACCTATGGGTTCTGGGTCTCGAAGAATTAATCGAAGGTAATCATCCTATGGAGTTTTTTGTAAACTTTTTGCAAGAGTTATTTCCGGAGATTTTGATAACTGTGCTTATGAGCAATTGAGTTCACAGATCTCCTGCGTTTAGACCTCCTAAGGGTCAGAGACCAAGATCAATAATAATCTGTTTTCAGGAATTTAAAACAAAGGAACTCTTTAATTCGTGAATCTCGACGAAGAGGCATGTTTGATTATAATGGTCGCGAGATTAGAATTGTCGAAGATTACTCGCCTGAGGTTACGCAGGAACGTGTTAAGTTAAAGGAGTAACGTCCGAGCTTTTCAATAAGGGTTTCAAGCCTTCCCTTCGCTACCCAGCCCGACTCAGAATCACACTTACAGACGAATCTTTCGAATGGTTCCGCTTGACTGTTGAAGCACAAAGGTTTTAAAAATCTGACGGCTAGCTGTTTAGTTTCTCTTTGCATGGAGACTCAAGATTAAATGAGGAGCTTTTAATTTGCAAATCCAGTGGAAGGGGCATGATTGGTTATCAGGTGGAATATTAAGGTTCTCGAAGATTATTCGCTTGAGGTTATGCAGGACCGTGCTAAGTTTAATCAAGTTTTGTTGGATTTTTTTTTAAACAAGGGTTTTAACCCATCCCTTGGCTACCCAGTTTTACTGAGAATCTCATGAAAGCTGGATCCTTCAAATGGTTTCATTTGAATGCTGAAGCATAAAGATTTTTAAAATCTGAAGGCTAACTGCTTGGTCTGTTTTTCCATGAAGATACAAGATTAAATGTTTAATGTCTTTCTGTATGAATAATTGTATCTTTTACTTTTGGTAAACCTTTGTAACTAATTTACTGTCATACTTTTTAATACTATATTTTTGATATACGAGAATTGAATCTCTTGTTTGGATATTGTTTAGTCTAGGTTGGAATATAAAAAACCATGAAACTAATTGGAGTGATCGCCAGGTTTTTTTGGGGGGTTGTCTGTAGTTGTAGATGCCAATTTTTCTATTGGGCGGTTTTCTTTTTTTGGGGAGGTGGGCGGGGGTATGGTTTTTTTTTCCCCTCAGAAGCTGTTTTCAAATTTTTAGCCAACTTATTGCTTGGTTACCATTTCTCAAAGTTTATGGCTTGGTTTTTAACTTACATTTTAACCCTTACTTTAAATAATATTAAAAATGGGCCAAACTATTAATTTACCTAGTTTTAACGTGAAAGGGTTAAATAACCCTGTTAAACGTAATAAGATTTTTGCTTGTATTAGGAAACTTAAGATCCCTGTTATTTTCTTAACAAGAAACTCACATACGCAAATGTGTTAATCTATGTTTTTTTAGCTGTTGGAATGGACTTTGTTTTTACTCTTCTTTTCAGGCCATATCTAGAGGAGTTTTGATTCTTTATAGATAGTACACTTTCCTTTGTCCAACATAAAGTAGTGTGTGATACTGATGGATGTTTCGTTATAGTTTCAGGAAAACTAGATAACAAATTAATAGTATTTGCAAATATGTATGCCCCAAATGTAGATGATCCAGGATTCTTTGAGCCTTTTTTTTCATTTTTACCAGATCTGAATCTTTATTCTTTGGTGATGGGAGGAGAATATCTTTAAAACTCACTGGTCTTCCTCAAACCAACAGATTTTGGCATTTTAATACAACTTTGTTATCTCATAAGGAATTTTAAAAATTTCTAGAGAAGCATATTTTGTTTTTTGAAGAAAATAAAAAGGAAGAGACTTCTAATCTTATTGTATAGGATACTTTCAAGGCCTATATTAGAGGAAAAATTATTTCTTATACTGCGAGTGTTAAGAATAAAGCTAATAAAGAACTGAATGAGCCAATCAATTGAAACAATTAGATCAAAAATATGCTATAGCTCCAGATCCTGTTTTATATAAAAGACGTGTTGAAGTTAAAACTAAATGTGATCTTCTGTTAACATATCCAATTGAAAGTCAACTTCTTAAAGATAAAACTCAATTTTACATTCACGGAGATAAATCAGGCAAAGTATTGGCCAACCAATTAAAAACTTCAGTAGTTAAATGACAGATTAAAGACATTTGGAAAACTAATGGTGATAGGACAATTGATCACTCTGAAATAAATGATACCATTAGAGAATTCTATTCTGAACTTTATAGTTCTGATTCCCCTAAAGATAATACTGTAGTGAATAATTTTCTAGATTAATTAAATATCCCTGCAATTTCTGCAGATAATTGCAAACAGATGGATCAACCCATTTCTTATGAGGAAATCGCCGAGGCTATACGTTCATTACACTTGGGGAAGGCTCCGTCCGGGTCCAGATGGATTTTCTGGAGAACTTTATAAGGCTTTTTCTTCATTAATTATACCACAGATACACTTAGTCTTTTTGGATTCTTTCAAATTGGGTAGTTTGCCTCAATCTTTTTATGAAGCTTCTATTTTGCCTATCCTAAAAAAGAACAAGGACCCAGCTGAGTGCTCTTCATATAGACCAATTTCATTACTCAGTGTTGATACTAAAATTCTTTCTAAAGTTCTGGCTTGTAGGATTGAAAATATTTTACCTTCTGTTATTTCTGATGATCGGACTGGATGTATTTAAAAACCGACATTCCCATTTTAATATATGCCATGTATTAAATGTTATTTACTCTCCTTCTCAGGAGATATCGGAATCTGTGATATCCTTAGACCTCTTTCAATATCGTTGATTGGATGAATTAATTCTATTAAAATGAATATTCTACCTAAATTTATATAACTTTTTCAGGCTTTCTTTTACCTGTTTTTATTCCTAAATCCTTTTTTGACTCTCTTGAATCTACTCTATCCTCCTATATATGGAAAAATAAACGTCCTTGTTTAAATAAAGTTCGTCTTCAAAAACCTAAAAAGTCTGGAAGTTTAGCCTTAACTAATTTTAGGTTTTATTATTGGGCAGTTAATATACGACATCTTAAGTTTTGGCTATATTATATAATCGTGTAGACTATCTGGTATGGGTTTCTTTAGAAGCTAACTGTTAATAAATTTTCTATTATTTCTCTTCTTGGATCCTCACTTCCTTTATTTGTAAGTAAACTAACTGATAATTTAATAGTTAAACATACTCTGAGATCTGGATACAATTTAGAAAACATTTTGGTTTATTGAGATTTTCCCTTTCTAGTCCCGTTTATTCTAATTTTTTTTAAACCCTCCATGACTGATTTAGTTTTTAAAGAATGGGACAGGTTGGGTATTAAATGTTTTTGGGATCTGTTTGTTGGAGGAAATCTTTTCTCATTTAAAAATATAGCTTACCCAAAACTCACTCTTTTAGATATCTACAAATCAGAGACTAAAATCTCAATTATGCACATTTCCTATAAGCTCAAACAAGAACTTACTAGACGTAATTTTTAATTTGACACCTTTTCATAATGGTTCAATATGTAATATTTATGATATGTTACTGGAGACGAGGAATGTTCCTTTAGACAAAATTAAGAATCTCTGGGAACAAGATTTACAGACGTCAATATCTGAGGAAACTTAGAATGAAATTTTTAAATTGGTTAATACTTCATTGCTATGTGCTTGCCATTCCCTCATTTAATTTAAGGTGGTACATAGAGTCCATATGACTAAAGATAAGCTTTCTCGTTTTTGTTTGGATATATCTCCCTACTGTGACAGATGTAATAATGGAGAAGCTTCATTAATTCATATGTTTTGGACTTGTCTGTGTCTAGAAAAATATTGGAAGGAAGTTTTTCAAACGTTTTCTTTACTTTTCAATGTCAATTTTAAGTCTAATCCTCTGACGGCCCTATTCGGTATTGTTGCAGGACAAGATGTCAAGCTGAAGACATCTGATTTACATATTTTGGCCTTTAGCTCTCTTGTAGCCAGGAGGGCACTTTTGTTTAAATGGAAAGATATTTTTCCTCCTGCTCATGCTCAATGGTTATGCAATGTTATGTCATGCTTAGATTTAGAGAAGATTTGTAGTTCAATTTCTGAATCTCGTCAAGACTCTCAAAACATTGTGGGGACCTTTTCTGAATTATTTTCAAAACTTTCAAAACCCTCAATTCGTTGTTTAAATTCAGATGTTGGCTATTATTAATTTTTTTTTATTATACAAGAAGGTATTTTACCTTTTTTCTCCTTAATAAGCAGTTTTGGTAGGGGTTAGACTTTTTTTTTGTAATAAGTTAGTATATTTCTATATAACTATTGACTAACTTACATGAATATGGGGTAATGAGATTGTTGTTATGAATAGATATAATGTAGTTGGTAGTTTTTAAAATCCTTTTTTGACCTTTTATATACACGGTCTTGTACTCTGTATTCTTCTATGTAGAAACTAATAAAAATATTGAAAAGGTACTGGAGCATCATTTATTAAATGTGTAATGTACAATGTAAAGATTCTATCAACCCTTTTTCCCAGGGCTGAAATGGCTAGCAAGGGAGGGCACAGTTTTAAGGTGCTTGGAAGTAGGTACAGAGGAGATATCAGGGGTATGTTTTTTTACGCAGAGAGTGGTGAGTGTGTGGAATGGGCTGCCGGCGATGGTGGAGGCAGATACGATGGGGTCTTTTAAGAGACTCCTGGACAGGTACATGGAGCTCAGAAAAATAGAGGGCTATGGGTAACCCTACGTAATTTCTCAGGTAAGGACATGTTTGGCACGGCTTTGTGGACTGAAGGGTCTGTATTGTGTTGTAGGTTTTCTATGTTTCTATGTTGCAAGTACAGAATAAAACTATTTCAATGGTTGAGCACCGAAGGTAAATATAGATTGATTTCTTATAGTTGCCCTTCTGTATGCCTCTTGCAGGGTTCATGAAAGCTTTGGGGAGTTTGGACACTATTCCTTATGGGTGAGAAAGGCTAACCGGAGTAATGCGAGTGGGACAGTGACCTGTAACGTCATTACTGACAAAGCACCCATCAACAGCAATCTTCGTATGTACAAGTGTTGCTTCATTTTACCTTGCTTAAAGTGGGAAGCGGAATATTCTTTATAGGAAGCGAAGAAAGAGAGCTAGCATTTTAATCTGTTTTAGAGGGAATTCTGTCAAGAACAGGAACAAGGTATTTCTATTTAACACAAGATTAGAGCAGGTTTTCTTTATACAACAATATGCAGAATGTATACTTAGTGGCCACTTTATGAGCTACCTCCTGTACCTAACAAAGTGTACACTGAGTGTATGTTCATGGTGTACTCCTGCTGTAGCTCATTCACTTCAAGGCTCGATGTGTTAAACATTCAGAGATGCTCTTCTGAATACCACTATTGTAACATATGGTTATTTGAGTTACTGTCACCTTCTTGTCAGTTTAAACCAGTCTCACCATTCTCTTATCATCTCCCTCATTAACAAGGCTGCTGCTCACAGAATGTTTTCTCCACACCATTCTCTGTAAACTCTAGAGAGTGTTGTGCATGAAAGTCCCAGGAGATCATTAGTTTTTGAGATACTCAAATCACTCTGTCTGGCACTAGCACTCATTCACGGTCAAAGCCATGTAGATCACATTTCTTTTACATTCTGATGTTTGCTCTGAACAACAACGGAACCTCTTGACCATGTCTACATGCTTTTATGCATTGAGTTGCTGCCACATGATTGGCTGATTAGATACTTACATTGACTAGATAGATGTACCTAATGAAGTTACCACAGTGTATGTGGTATGTTTCAGATCCATACACTACAGGCTGGTACGATATACTTAAGTCAACTATAAGCATTTGTACAAACCTGTTTTTTTCCCTCCTGGTTTATCATTTTTTCTCCCCGTTCAGAATTTCTTCTACAGTGCTTTATTGATTCAAAATTAACTTGTTGTGTTTATCCCACAGCGATTTTATATGCATTCCTTGCCTTTGTTGGAATCGTCCTTCTCATGTGTTTTGGACAGTTCATACAAGGGTAAGTGGTATAATTTAAGAATTACTCAATGAATGAATTTTTGGTGTTGTATAGAAAAATCATGTCTTTGATACTAGCTGGTGCCTACAGTTAGTCTCCTGACTGTACTTCACAAGCTGTGAATCTATTTAGTATGTCCTGTAAAACAGACTCCTCTGGTAAGCAAGATTGTAAATTCTGATATACATTTGTATCTCCATTTCTACAATTTCTCTCAATCTTTTGTTATCAGTAAGCTTTCAAAAGCTGTCATAGATTCTTTTTCCTTCACTGTTTCCTGGTTAGCCATTCCACATCCTAATAACTGTCTATATAATTTGTTGCTGTGGTATATTTAAAGCGGAGGTGAATAGGTCCTTGATTAGTAAGGGCATCAAAGGCTATGGGGAGAAGGTGGGCGAAGGGGTTGAGAGAGACAGTAAACCAGCCACGATGGAATGACGCAGCAGATTCAGTCAGCTTTGTGGCCTAATTCTGATCCAATGTCTTATGGTCTTGGATGACTACTTCTATGATTAGGTTTGCACCTTGTTAACTGCCAACTAACCGTAATTTTTCCCAAACTGTTTAATTAAATTTCTTTTCTTTTGATCCCCTCTGTTGGAATTTCATTTTACAATCTTTATCCAAACAATTAAGCTTAGTTTTTCAGTTCCACTTGCCTTAATAAACCATTTCTGCTCTTGACCAATATCCAAGCATCAGCTGTTTGTACTGAAGTATAGTTAAAGGGGTTTGGGATTTAGACTACTCTATCTGTGAATACCCTGCTGATTTTGCAGTTTCTATAACTAGAAATAGGTCCTTATGATCCTCCATTGTTACCACATTTTTCCCAATTATTGAAGTTTTTAAAAATGCCTTCATGAGGGGATATGATGGCACACGGGTGAGATAGTCTTCCTCTTAAGTAACAATGAAATGCTGCAAGGCATGTATAAAAGGATGTCACATTTGAAATATAGTTTAATTGGCTTCCGTTGAACTTCAGTCAAAATTAGTTAGATGCTCGCATGTATAGTGTCTCTATTCTCCCCCTATGCTCTCATCCAATCACCTTAAAAGTATGCCTACTTGTATCAACTATTTCCACCTTGGGGAAAAAGGTGGCAGCTTTCCACATTATCAGTGCCTCTTATCATCTTATACAGTGCATTTCTATCAAGTCTCACCCTCCTTCGCTCCAAAGAGAAAATCCATAGCTCATTCTACCTATCTTATAAGACATGATCTATAATCCAGGTAGTAGATCCCACAACAGATCCTTGCGGAACATAAGTGGTTACTGACCTCCAGGCAGAATATCTCCATCTACTACCACCCTCTGCCTTCTGAGTACAGGCCAATTTTGAATCCAGTTACGTGACAACTAGTATCATCCACAGTGCCTTTCAAAAGTCACCCCAACCGCCCCCCCCAACCCCGGAAGTTTTTATGATCAACAGTTTTTGTGTCAAAGGGAAAGCAGATTTCTACAAAGTGATATAAATTAATTACAAATATAAAACACAAGATAACTGATTTAATAAGTATTCACCCCCTTAATATGACACACCAAATCATCTCTGGTGTTGCCGTTTGGTTTTTAGAAGTCACATATTTGGTTAAACGGAGATCACCATGTGCAGTCAAGATGTTACAATTGATTGCAGTAAAATTATACCTGTGTCTGGAAGGTCCATCTGCTGGTGAGTCAGTATCCTGGCAAAAACTACATCATGAAGACACAAGGATACTCCAAGAAACTCAGCGAAAACGTTATTCAAAAGCACAAGTTAGGAAATGGGTACAAGCAAACTTTATTTTATTTATGATTGTCTACAAACTACAGCGTAGAAGAAAAAGAATCAATAGTATAAATAGAAGGATCATTGCAATACAATACAGACAAAAATAGCAATAAAACATAGCTTAACAAATGAGCAAGTCACCCATATTAAAAATGAAAAAATAGAAAGGAAAGCACCCAACCCACCCACTATCCAACTCCAAGCCAACCATTATATTATAAGTATTTGAAAGGACATTTGAGATAAACTTTTATCACCCCAGAACTATATATTGTAGTAAAAAGAGAAAAGAATAATAGTTTTTTAAAAAGCAGCCTGCTACCTAATCAAAGAATCAAAGAAAGCTGGAAATGCAGGATCTGACTTTCAAGGGAAGAAAAAAATACACCTGTCAATCTAGGTGAGAATTATGAAAATATTCAAGAAAAGGTCCCCACACCTTATGGAACTTTATGTCCGAATTAAAAAGTGAATAGTAAATCTTTTCAAGATCGAAACAAGACATAATATCCCTAAACCATTGAACATAGGTTGGGGGAACTACATCTCTCCACTTAAGGAGTATTGCACGTCTAGCTAAAAGACAGGCAAAAGACAATGTTCGTTGTTCAGCTGGGATCAAATGCTTGTCAAGGTCTCGAGAAATACCGAGAAGAGCGATCAAAGGTTCAGGTTCCAAATGACAATTTAATATAGAAGATAAAGTTAAAAAAATATTTTTCCAAAGTACAACAGGCCCAATACATATGAATAAGGGAAGCCTCACCTCCTTTGCACTTGACACACCAGGGACTAATATCAGGATAGAACTTCGCCAGTTTGGTTTTAGACATATGAGCTCTGTGGATGACTTTAAACTACAAAAGACAATGATGAGCACATAAAGAAATTGAATTGACTGACTTAAGAATTGAATCCCAAACCTCGTCGGGCAAAGAAAAACCTAAGTGATGCTCCCAAGCAGTTTTAATTTTATCAGAAGGGGCTCATCTGAGATTCATAAATCTGGCACGAATAGTAGAAATTAAACCTTTACCCAAGGAGTTCATTTGAAGAAACAAGTCTACAACATTTTTATCAGGTTGTTCAGGAAAATGTGGTATTAAAGGGCTAATGAAATGTCTAATTTGAAGATACCTAAAAAAAAAAAATGAGTATTCGGTAAATTAAACTTTGTAGACAACTGTTCAAAAGTCACAAACCGATTGTCTATAAAAAGATCTTCAAAACGCCTGATACCTCTCCTACACTAGTCTTGGAATGTGGAATCCTGCATAGAAGGTTGAAATAAATGGTTGTGTAGAATAGGACTAGAAAGGGAAAAACTATAAAGGCCATGATATTTTCTAAATTGGCCCATATTCTCAGAGTATGCCTGATTACAGGATTAATAATAAATTTTGGCAAGTGGCAAGGAAATATAAATCCAAGTAAAGCTGGAATAGATAATTTCTTATAAGCGTTCAATTCCATTGACACCCATGTTGGACAAACAGACTGATTATAAAAGTAGGACCAAAAGATAATATTGTGAATATTGGCTGCCCAATAATATGAACGAAAATTAGGCAACGCCAAGCCACCTTCTCTTTTAGGCTTTTGAAGATGAGCTTTATTAAGCTGAAGCTGTTTACCCTTCCATAGGTATGATGAGGTAATAGAATCTAAAGAATCAAAAAAAACTTTAGGAATAAATATAGGTAAAGATTGAAATAAGTATAAAAATTTAAGAAGAATATACATTTTAATTACATTAATTCACCCAATTAAAAACATAGAGGTGACCACTGTGCTAGACTCTGTTTTGTAAAATTTAAAAGATTATTGAAATTCTCATCAAAAAGGTGATTATAATTCCTTGTTACTATAATACCAAGATAAGTAAAACAATTGTTTACTACTTTAAAAGGGAGATTTTGGAATTCTAATGCTTGTGCTTCCTCATTTATCGGAAAAAGTTCACTCTTATGTAGATTAAGTTTGTATCCGGATAACTGACTAAAATTTATTCAGAAGTGAGAACATCAAAGGTAAGGAGGTGGTTGGGTTTGATATAAAAAGTAACAAATCATCGGCGTATAGAGAGACTTTGTGCTCAAGACTGCCCCTCCAAATCCCAGTCAATTCAGTATGCAGCCCCCCGGCCACCCTCAGGGTCGCTCGGCTCGCTGTCATCTAGGGAAACAGCCTCGGCCCCGCCAAACTGGGTAATTTGTTTGTGTGGATGCTGTGTGAGGTACCCCACCCCGCCCAAATAACGGACATTACACCAGATGCAATTAAATGATTTACAGTTTATAGATATTACTGGAACTATATAATTAAAAGAGAATAAAATATAAAAGGAAAATAAAAGTGCACAAAAACCGTTGGAGCTCAAGGACCTTCTTCTTCACCCTGCGACCCCCTCGGACCACCTCGACCGGCCGCCTGGGACCAACAACGGTGGTCGACCAGACGCTCCACACGAGTCCGTCTCCGTCTCCTCGCCGAACGTCCCGCTTGGGGTCCGATCCCGTTAGCGGACTCACAGCACCTTGTCCATCCTCTGTCTCGCTCTCCCGCCTTCTGCCCCAAAACCCCGCGCATACAGTATCTACAAATACACCAAAACCATAACAACTATCCCAATTGGTTAATAGCACCCTCTTATCACCCTCTAAACCACAATAAGCTGCTAGCGCAAACTTTCTCAGCGTTAAAGCACAACAAAGCCGCATTCCCCAGATTAACATAACAAAAATGCCATTTTAATTAGCCTCCGCAGTAACATAAAAATCGAAACCCCCTTACACTCTCCCCCCCCACCAAATAAAGTCATGTCCTCATGACTTCTAAATAACTCGCCACCCAGTCCTACAGACACACAACACACACATACACAGATACACACAGTGACAGTGCTCCCCAAACAGTGGACCTTACTCCCGTCCCACGGGCGCTAAATAGGCCAACCTATCTGGGAGCTTCTTAACCCTCTGAGACCTCCGTACCCCCTCACCTAAACCCAAAAGGCTCAGACACTACTAGGGATACTTCGGGCCTGCTTGCCAACTCCTCTCTCACTCAGGCCACCACTACAGCTCGGAGCCCCCTGTCCCATGTCCGGGGCCCCGCCTCTCCTCCTTCCTGATCCTGCCGTAACTCAGACTGCCCACAGCTAGCCCTCCCCACTACACCTGACCCAGTGGGAGAAGGGCCAAAGGTCTCTTCCTCAATCACGGGGAAGTTAGCGAAAGGCAGCATGTTCCACATGTGCAGCACATCATCCTTCGAATCCGTATCCTTCCTCATTCCCTCGATCGATAGCTGCCGGTTAAGTTTCTCCAAACTGAAACATTTAGCCGGGGCTACCCCTTCAGCCTCCTGCAGTCGAGACGTCAGCTTCTTCGGGGACTCCTTCAACTCTCGCCACAGCCTCAGCAGTTCTGACTCAGGGTTCCTGGCCATCTCAATCTGGGACGCAGTTACGCCACAAGCTTCTTCCACCATGACGTGAAAAGCAGCAGTTAAAGGATGTTCAGCCTCCGGTTGTTTCTTCCTGAGGGCGTCTTCCAGGTCAACTTTCAGTTTTTCCACTTCATTTAAACTCGCAATAGTCACCTTCAGGTTCCTTTCAAGCATCCGCCTCCCTTTTCCGAGATCTGTCCTCCATTTCTTTACCTCCTCGGGAGTGTAGTCAAACTCTCCTCCCTGGGCTCTCGGTTTTCTGTTGACCTTAGTCAGAACACTTCCTTGATCTTCCCCAACTTGTAAATCTTCCAATCTGTTCTGAATGGACGTCTTGAGTTTCTGCTGATCCCTTCGAAGGCGGGTCATTGTTTCTTCTCGCTGGATTAATTCGTCAGTATATGACCGCAGTGCGGTGCAAATCCCCTCTCTTCCCTGTGTCTTATTCAGATTGACGACCTGGGTTTCCATCCCCCGGTCCACCACCGTCTGTCCCAACACCAGGAAGTTCAACTGGTATGTCGGGTCATTTTCCTCACATTGCACCAAACTCCTCCGGCCAAAAACTCCTCCAGATTTGACACTTTGCTTCGGTCGCCCGGGCTCAGCCACTCGCCTCGCCTCATAGTCCCCCCCAGGCGAATCCAAGCTCTAGGCGATCATCCACATACGTCAAAACTCCACACACCTTCACTTCCCCCATGGTTTTCCTCATGCCCCGCGGGAAGGATACAGGGGCTCCGGATATGCCCTTGGGCATCTTTTCGGATCCGAAGAATCCTAGGGAACTAATAAAGGCCATCTTCGGCTCAACAGCCGCGTTCCTCAGGATCTGGCAGCATCCACCCCTCAGATGCAGCACACTAAACCGTGTCGCATCATCCACACACACGCTGCCTCCATCTTCCACGCCGCCAGGGTCCAGTTGCCGCGACCTCTCTCTCACTGAGGTGTCCTCAGCGGTCAACTCCCCTCCCTCGTGGTAGTTCGGAGCATCTACTAAGAGGGTCTCACCCTCAGCTACTTTCCCCAAGCCGTACCACCGCTGGGTCTCGTTTAAATTCGGTACTGGCTCAAGGCTGCTACACATGTCCTCAGAAGCAACTCGACACGCTGGGTGCCCAGAAAATGCCTCCATGAACTCCAGGGTCATTAACCAATCATCGTCTTCTGGATAACTACCGGCACTGGTACCCAAAGTCTCCAGTACCCTTGCGGTTGTCAAGGATAAATGCTTCAGACACCGGTTGTAAAACGAACTGTACAACAACTTGATCTGTGCCCTGGGGTCGAGGATACCTTTAGCATCGCTTCCCTCCATTCATAATGACACCCTGGGGCATGGTCCCTCTAAGCCTTCAGGAATAGGGTCTTTTCCTTGCGGAAGTTCAGTGGTACATTGCTAGGAACGTGCTTCTCCAGAGACCGCAGGCTGTTTCCCCCACTGGGCCTCCACTAAGTTTCCCGACACCTCTCTGATCAGCTGAACAACTGATCCCCTGAAATGATCCCCCTGGCACTACAAGCAACTTAGCCGCCCTCCTCGCCAGAGAAGACACACTGAAAACTTGCCCCCCTCTTTCAAATAACTGACAGCTGTCACTACGGTGTAAGTGAACCTGACAGCTCTAACACCGTCACCAGCCCGCCTACTCAAACTTTCAACCAATCCCTGTTGCTCTCCCTCAACCAAGCACTGCCACTCATCTAACAACTGAGAGATCCACTCCGCCCACCTCTCACACGTCTCCGCCCCTCCTGGGGTGGACATTATCACCAGTGCCAGGCAGAGCCTGCCAGAGCTAGAACATTTATTCGCAGACTCTACCTCCAAATCAGACCACTCTTTCCTCTCTCTCCCAACTGCATGGACAGCCCCGAGTGCCACCTCTAACTCGTCAATGCTAGTCTGAACTCAAACAAAGACCGCACCCACAACGCATACAGCAATCACCAGCAAATAATACACAGAGACACACATTACAGATTTAATCAGGGCACCCACACAGCATACCAACAGACTCAAGCATCCCGGACAAAGCCCCCACAATGTAGCCCCCCCGGCCACCCTCAGGGTCGCTCGTCTCGCTGTCGTCTAGGGAAACAGCCTCGGCCCCGCCAAACTGGGTAATTCGTTTGTGTGGATGCTGTGTGAGGTACCCCACCCTGCCCAAATAACAGACATTACACCAGATGCAATTAAATGATGTACAGTTTATAGATATTACTGGAACTATATAATTAAAAGAGAATAAAATATAAAAGGAAAATAAAAGGCGCCATACTTATCAAAGTTCAATCTCTTCGTGCACAAAAACCGTTGGAGCTCAAGGACCTTCTTCTTCACCCTGCGACCCCCTCGGACCACCTTGACTGGCCGCCTGGGACCAACAACGGTGGTCGACCAGACGCTCCACACGAGTCCGTCTCTGTCTCCTCGCTGAACGTCCCGCTTGGGGTCCGACCCCGTTAGCGGACTCACAGCACCTTGTCCATCCTCTGTCTCGCTCTCCCGCCTTCTGCCCCAAAACCCTGCGCATACAGTATCTTCAAATACACCAAAACCATAACAACTATCCCAATTGGTTAATAGCACCCTCTTATCACCCTCTAAACCACAATAAGCTGCTAGCGCAAACTTTCTCAGCGTTAAAGCACAACAAAGCCGCATTCCCCAGATTAACATAACGAAAACGCCATTTTAATTAGCCTCCGCAGTAACATAAAAATCGAAACCCCCTTACAAGTACAACTGTGAAATGCAATTGCCAGTGGCTCAATAGCCAGATCAAATAGCAGAGGACTTAAATGGCATCCTTGCTGGGTGCTACGTTTAAGGTCAAACGGTTGGGATTGCTGAGAATTAGTCAAAACTGATGCAATTGGATGAGAATATAGTATCTTAATCCACTTAATAAAATTATGTCCAAAATGGAATTTTTCTAAAACCGCGGATAAATAGTGCCACTCCACCTGGTCAAACGCCTTTTCAACATCAAGAGAAATAACACTTTCAGGAATCCCTGATGAAGATGAATATAGAATATTAAAAAGATGCCTAATATTAAAAAGGGGAAGGCGATTTTTAATAAAACCAGATTGATCTTCAGAGATAATTAAGGGTAAAATGGTCTCCAGCCTACGGGCCAAAACTTTAGTTAAAATTTTAGCATCTACATTTACTAGAGACATCGGCCTGTATGAAGCACATTCTAATGGATCCTTGCCTTTTTTCGCTAAAAGAATAATACAAGCCTCATCAAATGATGCAGGCAATTTATCTAGTTTAAAAGAATCAGAAAAAACTAAACTAAGTTGGGATAAGAACAATGAAGAAAATGATTTATAAAATTCTGCAGAGAACCCCTCAGGACCAGGAGGTTTACCAGGCTGCAAAGCAGAAATAGCAGAGGATATTTCCTCTAAGGATAATGGCTCATTCAATTTATGTTTGAGATCAGAAGAAAGTTTTGGAATATTTTAAACTATTTAAAAATTGCATAACAGTAGTATTACCATTAAAGGATTCAGAGGTATAAAGTTGAGAATAAGAATTCCTGAATGTATCATTAATTTCAGAATGGTCCATAGTAATATTCCCATTACTCATTCGAATTCTAGTGATGTGTTGTTTTGCTTTAGAACGTCTAAGTTTGTTAACTAAGGACTTACCAGATTTATCCCCGTGAATATAGAACTTACTCTTACTGCCCAAAAGTTGGCGTTCAACCGGGTAAGTAGAAATAAGATTAAATTTAGTTTGAAGTTCCATTCTTTTCTTATACAGCTCCGGATCCTTGACCTGGGCATATAATTGGTCTATAGCTTTAATCTGATTGATCAATTCTAAATGTTCTTTTTGAGTCTTTCTTTTCAAATTTGCTGTACAAGAAATTACTTGACCTCTTAGATATGCTTTCATTGCATCCCAAACAATTTGACTTGAGATTTCAGGTAATACATTAGTATTTAAGAAGAAAGTTATCTGATCCTCTGTAAATTTTACAAAGCCGTTATCGGACAACAAGGTCGGATGAAAATGCCAGTGCTTATTTACTTGAGGGAGACCAGGAAGAGCTATAGACAATGTAAGTGGGGCATGATCTGAAATCAATATACTCTTTATAGTCTCAGGAACGGATGGATGAAATCGACTGATTATCAATTTAAAAAATAATCGATTCTAGTAAATGTATGGTGTACTTGTGAGGAAAAAGAGTAATCTCTTTCATATGAATGAAAAAAAATGCCAAATATCAAATATTCCATAATTGGAAAGAAAAGATTGAATTGATAAAGCAGATTGACTTAATTGTCTAGGGATAGAAGGAGATCTGTCCAAGACTGGATCCAACCAACAGTTGAAGTCACCACTCAGTATAAGAGAGTATGAGCTTAGTTCTGGCAATGCAGGAAAAAAAAAGGTCAAAAAGGTCAAAAACCCCTACATCATCCGAGTTAGGAGCATAAAGGTTGGCTAAAACTACCCATATATTATAAAGTTTCCCCGAAACAATAATAAAATGACCATTGGATCAGATATCTTATTATGAAGCTCAAAAGGAACATTTTTGTTTATAAGAATTGAAATGCCCCTCACCTTGGCTTGAAAACTTGAATGAAAATGTTGTCCTGACCATCGTACCATAAGACGAGAATTATCTGAGTAACGAATATGTGTTTCTTGTTTTTAACCAAAAAAAACTACCTCTGCTGTAAGCTGTTTAAGATGTGCGAACACCCTCCCCCTTTTAACTGGATGATTCAAACCCCTAACATTCCAGTTTACAAAGTTCAACGGACTAACCATTGAACATAAGAAAAAAAAAAGGTAGCAGGCATTAAACCATATCTGAAATTTATATGTCAACTCTGGGGCAAAGGTATAGAAGAAAAAAAAACAGGGCAAAATTACGTCCTGTATAATGCAAATATGCCAAAATTCCGTATATAATATTAGTATTGGAGTTCCCACCCACACTCTCTAAACCTACAGCAAGAAAGCTGAAAATATAAAGCAGCAAGCTCTCCCCTAGAAAAACTAACCCCCTGCTGAACTTCCAGTTAGGTAACATCTTAGTTATCTCCATTCCAACAGATCTCCATTCCAACAGTTAATAGAGTAATGAAAACGACACCAAAAAGCTTTAAGAATTACAAACTAAAATTAATCTTAATAAGAAAAAACAATACATTCAAAGTTTATAAATCTTAAAATATGATAATAATCTAAAAAGAACTTTACCCCAACTTTCCCGCTAGAATTGATAAACAAAAAAAAGATAATTTGTAAACCCAATTATACAGGAAAAAAAGCTTTAATGTCCAAGTAAGTAATCCATCCGAATCATAAAAAATAAGAAAAACACAAATAGCATCTTGAAACATCGGGAAAAAAACGCCAATCCATTTGAAAGGATTTTTGATCCAAACCTGAAACAATTTAAAGGTACAGCATCAACTGCTATTTAAAGTTAAAATAATCTAACCGGAGAGAAAAAAAAATTCATTAACTTTTAAAGAACTAAAATTATGAAAGATAGAAACTGATATTGAGAAAATGGAAAAAAAACACTTCAATAGGACGATGCAACATATTTAAGCCACTAATTAACTAAATGTGACATCAGCTTCATTTAAAATTTTTAAAAAATCTAGATTTGTAGAAAATGGAGACTGAAGTCTGGGGGAAAAACAGGAAACCATTCAAAGACATCACTTCATGAATTGATAACAATTTTTTAATGCAACACCGACTCCATTTTGAAATGAAATCTCCAAAGACCTTTAAAAGGTGTCTAATTACATAATTTCACAATCAGCTCTATTTAAGAAAAGTAGAAATGTCCGTACTGAAAAATAGAAATCCATCATATCGAAATATATTGAATTAAATGAATAATAAAAAAAGATAAAGATTAGAATATTAGAAAAAATAATAAAGGAAATAACTGTTATCTAAAAAAAAAGGAACTCGAAGTAGCAGATAGGCTATCAATAAAGGTCTGCGCCTCTGCAACTGAATTGAAACGTTTAAAATCGCTGTTCTCGAGCTTGATTTGGAGCCGGGCTGGATAGGCAAGAGAAGGATGAAGTCCACGATTGTAAAAAAAACTTTCATTACTACTCTGTATTCAGCAAGTTGACTCATAACTTGAGGTGCATAGTTCTCTACTAAACGGATAGCTTGACCTTTATATTGAAGCTTTTTACGTTGGTGAGCTTCTTTAATTTGTAAATCCTTGATTTGATAACGATGGAGGCGAATTATCACTGGACGTGGTCTCTGGCTGTCCAGTGGGCGAGATGTAAAGATACGATGCGCTCAATTGATCTCTGGAGGACTGGAAAGTAATTCACTTCCAAAAATCTCACATAGAAAGTTTGAGAAAAGTTCAATAGAAGATCCATTTTCGACAGCCTCCAGCAAACCGAGAATTCGAAGGTTTTTGTGTTTACTCCTGCTTTCAAGATCCATAACTTTAAGGGTTAACTTGCTACTTGCTACTGTGCTCTTTTAGGGTAGAGCAAACTTTTTCCAGCTCTTTACAACAACGATCTAACTTCTCTGTAACTTCAACATGTGAGAAACGTTGAGCGTGATTCTCCAGTGTAGAGTTAAGTTTATCCAGTTTCAATTCCAACGAACCAAATTGGGAAAACATATCCTGTCGGGTTTGTTCTAACAGTGACGCAATTTCAATCAAGGTGGCTCCCGATGGAATATCTTTTTTTGCCGATTTAGTAGTTTTAGGTACACTCATTGTGCAGCCAGCAGATTCAGTAGCGGGAGGAAGAGTAAAAAGTAAAATAAAAGAGAACAGGTATATGAAATGGAGTGGAACAATAGTTTTAGTGACTTAAGCTATCGCCATCTTAACCGAAAGTCCATACAAGCCAGCTTTCAAGTCACTGAATATCCCTTGGAGTACAGTTAATCCAATCAGGAAAGAATATGGCACAGCTGTAAAACTGCCTAGAGTAGACCATCCTCAAAAACTGTCCGTGCAAGAAGGGGACTAGTGGAGGAGGCCACCAGTTTTGTAAAGATGATGTGCAAAACTGATAGAGGCCTATCCACACACACTCAAGCCTATAATTGCTGGTGAAGATGCATCTACTAAATACTGACTTGAAGGGTGTGAGTAATCATGCAATCAATTATTTTGTCTTTAAAAATTTAGACCAATTTGTTTTCACTTTGACACAAGTCTTTTTCTGTTACAAAAACCAAATTAAATCCACTGTGATTCAAAACAGTAAAAGATAAATTTCCAAGTTTTCATGGGTTTTTTTCACATCTGGAGACTGCAATTTTCCCCCATTCTTTTTTCTTTACAAAACTGCTCAAGCTGTGTCAGATTGCATAGGGATCGTGGGTGAACAGTCCTTTTCAAGTCCAGCCACAAATTCTCAATTGGACTGAGGTCTGGACTCTGACTTGGGCACTCCAGGACCTTAACATTGTTGTTTTTAAGCTTTGACTTTATGCTTGGGGTCATTGTCTTGTTGGAAAACAGATCTTCTCTCAAGTTACAGTTCTCTTGCAGACTGCATCAGATTTTCCTCCAGGATTTCCCTGTATTTTGCTACATTCATTTTGCTCTCTACCTTTCAAAAGCCTTCCAGGGCTGGCTGCAAGTGAAGCAATCCCACAGCATGATGCAGCCACCACCATGCTTCATGATAGGGATGGTGTGTTTTTGATGATGTGTGGTGTTTGGCTTACGCCAAACATAGCATTTAGACTGATGGCCAAAAAGCTGAATTTTGTTTTCATCAGACCGTAGAACCTTCCAGCTGACTTTAGAGTCTCCCACATGCCTCCTGGCAAACTTTAGTCGAGATTTCAAGTGATTATTTTTCAATGGTAGCTTTCTCTTTGCCACTCTCCTGTAAAGCTGTGATTGGTGAAGCAACAGTTGTTGTATGCGCAGTCTCTCCCATCTCAGCCACTGAAGCTTGTAACTCCTCCACAGTTGTCATGGGTCTCTTGGTGGCCTCCCTCACTAGTTGCTGTCTTGCATGGTCACTCATTTTTTTGAGGATGGCCTGCTCCAGGCAGATTTATAACTGTGCCATATTCTTTCCATTTCTTGATGATTAACTTAACTGTACTCCAAGGGATGTTTGTTAACTTGGAAGTTCATTTGTATCCATTTCCGACTTGTGCTTTTCAATAACCTTTTTGTGACAATGCTTGGAGTGTTCTTTTGTCTTCATGGTGTAGTTTTTGCAAGGATACTGACCCACTAGCAGTTGGACCTTCCAGATACAGGTGTATTTTTACTACAATAAATTGAAACACTTTTTCTGCACACAGCTCTCCCAAAACAGATCTTCACTTAACTAGTTATGTAACTTCTAAAATCAGTTGGCTGCACCAGTAATAATTTGTCGTGTTTGTTACGTACCCCGTAACTGGGTTGCCAAACCAGCAGAAATGGATCACTCATTTGGAGTCTGGATTACTAGAACTAAGAAAGTTTTATTAAAGGAACAAGCAACACAGTACTCTAATCAAAAGGATAATAAATGCAACAGTTCAGCAATGATAAACACACGTACACAGAATTAGGATAACAGGATCAATCAAGCTCTATCGTCGTCTAGGGGTAAATGACCAGTTTCAAAGTGACGCAAAGTTCAGTTCAGTTCGCAGTAATCACTGCCGTGGGAGATGGACAGTGGGGGGGAGGAGAGAGAGAGCAAAACGAATGAATATTCAAGCGGCTTCCACACAGACCTTTGATATTCTTCGCAGTCAGCTTTCGGGCGAGCCCTTTGTGATGTCTTCTGAGGTCACCAACCGTGACCCCTCCGTTTCCAGATACGATCGTTTCCCTGCGGTGAACCTGACACCCAGGCAAGGGCGGACACACACACCAGGTTCCCGCCGATCATGCCGTTCCACCCTGTGCGTCTATGGCTTGGTCCTGCGTCCAGCCTTCCAAAACTTCCCACCGACTTGTGGGAGATGCACCGCTTCCAGGGTCTCGTTACCTCGGGGTGTCGTGTGTGTGTTGCCTTAGCGAACCTGTCCCTTTTTATCCCCCTGCTGGGGTATCGCCTGTCCATCACTTCAAACAGTTCAGGGTTCAAAGAGGGAGCCGATCTTGACAGCTCTCCTTCCGTTAAACTCTCCCATCCTTCATTAACATCTCCAAATGCTGCTCCATTGTTTTCCTTATCTCTCTTTCTCCTGAAGACAGGTGGCAGACCAACTGCTGATCCCACTAGTGCCAGCACAGGACAGTTAACATCTTAATCTATGTGTATTCTCGTCACATGTTATATTAAAGGGGGTGAATACTTGTGCAATGAATTGTTTTGTTTTTTATATTGGTAATTAATACTTTGTAGAGATCTGTTTTCACTTTGACACAGTATTTTTCTGTTGATCCGTGTCAAAAAAAGCCAAATTACATCCACTGTGATTCAATGTTGTAAAACAGTAACACATGGAAACTCCAAGGCACTGTGACTACACATTGCCGTAGATGGAAGTTCTATCCTGTGCTGTTTCATTTGAGTCACAGAGTCACACAGCATCAATATGGGCCCTGCCGCTCAACTGGTCCAAGCCGATCAAGATTCCCATCTAAACTAGTTCATTTGTATGCATTTGGCTCATATCCCTTAAACTTTTCTTATCCTCGTACACGTCAAAGTACTTTAAATGTTAATGTAAATGCAGAATAAAGAAGTGGGGAAATGCTGAATTTCGGTGTATTTCTCCACCAGGCTAGCTCTTTTTAAAAGGTTGTTTCGTCTATCAAGTCGAGTGGAGATGGAACGATTAATCAATTCTGTAAGTAATGAGCAATTTTATCTCAGATTTCATAAAGGTAGGAAGAACATGGGTGTTTGTGTAGATAGTGTTAAAATAGTTAAAATTGAAGGGTATTGTTTATTAGCATGCAAAGCCAGTGCAGGTCCTCCATAGCTTAAGAAAGCTTCACTAATGTTTAGCCTATATGTACGAGTGAGCATTTGGGAGACATTGGTATGAATTTGCCGGTTGCTGGAGGGCTGCAGGCATCTGCTGCTGTGTGAGAACTTGGTTTACTACTACACGTCTTACTGATGAACCTTTTTGGTTATGAATAGTTCTTTATATTATGAACAGGCAGGGAAGTGTTCTTGATGAAAAATAGCATCTATTTATGGAAATTCCATGCTTTCTCTTCCTCCTTACAATTATATTTAGAGCAGGTTTAATATCAAGTATATATATGTATGCTTTGTTTCATAGGAGCTGGGAACACCAATCCGTGTGGGCGACAGCACTGATCAAAATAACCTGGTCCCTGGACGTAGTGCAGGCTCCCAACGGCTTCGTTCACTAGACACTTTGCGAGGGTAACTACATTTTTTGAATATTTTAAAGTTCACATTGTAAATATTCCTAAAGTACATTTGAGTAAACCTGTACAAGTTGTTCTTTTCTCTGCCCCATGCTGTTTGTAGGGAAGCTTCCTGTCACAGGTTTATATAATCTTGATATTTAGTGCCTGATCTGTTGCAGAGCATACTGCTACAGTTGCTCTGTTGCTATTACTTTTTAACTTTTGTCCACTATTTGAATGGTTAGTTTTGGTTCCCTGTTCCCCTGCCCTCTCTGAGCCGCTTAAAGTCTTACTGATCTGACAATTCCAGCTGGTCTCTTCCCTTTGGCTTGATGTCATTATACTCTGAACATATAACCTCAAGAGCAGGCCGTGGGGCTCCTTCTGCTTTCCTGCTATTCATAAATGATGACTAAATTTTTTCTTGGTTCCCTGACCCTACAGATCCAACGAAACAGGGATCAATCAATTTGAGTGTTTAAAAAATAATTTTTTTTTTTTAAATTGCAACTGAGAGCTTGATGTGGTGGGTGAATCAGCCTGGTCACAGTAACACTTTGTGTTTCTGTTCCTCAGAGAATTATGAATGTATTTGAATCCCTATGAAACTGATCTCTAATCTGTTGTAAATAAAGATATAGAATGATTAGAAGTGACTTTTATGAGCCATGTTTTATGTCTTGTTTCTGTGACCCTGTTTTTCACCAGATTCGAGGTATGGGGCAGAACTGTTTTGAATGGGGTTGTTGGTTAGAATGTAACCATTTTACTGTATGTTCTTCTAGGTTGGCTTTGGTGATCATGATCTTTGTTAACTATGGAGGTGGGAGATACTGGTTCTTCAAACATGAAAGTTGGAATGGTGGGTCAGGCACTTTTCTGTGTGTTCATGTGACTAATCACTAATCTGGGACAGGTTCATACTGTGAATAAATTGCTCTTTGAAGGCTTGTTTTGTTATACTGTTTAAAACCTACCATGTTCCTGTCTCAATTATTAGATTTATTGATACTATTGGTAATCATTCTGGAAACCCCTCCTTAACCAAGCCTGCCTTTTAACCGCTCTGTTGTTCTTGTGAGTCTCCTTTAAACCTACATGTTTGGTCAGGTTTTTGATCATGTTCCTTTGTGGTTTTGTTCCTTGCACAGTGTCTTTAAAGATAACATCTTGAGATGTTTGTTTGTTATGTGCCATGCAATGACATGGAAAGACTATGATTGCCCATGACTGTTCTTGGCAAATTTTTCTACAGAAGTGGTTTGCTATTGCCCCCTTCTGGGCAGTGTCTTTATAAGACTGATGACCCGGCCATTTTCAATCCTTTTCAGAGGTTGTCTGCCTGGTATCAGTGGTCACATAACCAGGATTTGTGATGTGCACCACCTGCTCTCATGGCTTCACGTAGCCCTGATTTGGGGGGGGGGGGGGGGGGGGGAGGCGCTAAGCAGGTGCTACACCTTGCCCAAGGGTGACCTGCAGGCAAGTGGAGGGAAGGAGCACCTTGTACGTCCTTTGGTAGAGAAGCATCTCCACCCAGCCACCCTGTGTTAAAGGCATTTTATAACTGCAGCCTGTTGACAATTACTCCTTCAGTTAGTGGTTGTGCCCTTTCACTGGTTCCATGTCAACTCTTCAAAGTGCAACATAGGCAAATAGTTTTCACTTAGTTTATGTTTGATTTCGTTATCAATCTATAATATTGTAATTCCATATGTAATGCTAATATTTTCTGAATTCTTTTCTGATAGGACTAACAGTAGCAGATTTAGTTTTTCCTTGGTAAGAGTTTTTAAAATTATTTCTGCTTTAGGCAAGAGTATGATGTCTTGGATTAATAATTATCTTGCAGTTACAAGTCAGACTGGTGTTAATTCTGTTGGTAGCATGTTGCATCTATGTCAGAAAGCTTAATTCCATTCTGGGTTCAGGGGTGTTGCCTTTTTGCTAAAACATTAATCTGTACACCTGTAAAGACTGATGTGAATCATGAAATTTCCCTAAGAACACTGCTGCCTAGGTATCGTGCTTTTCCTGTATTACTTTTTGAAAAAGTTACTAAATAGCTTGGTAAAATCATAAAAAGTGCATATGGGAGACTTTTATCGATTGATGTATTTATATTGCATATAATTGCTGTAAACTTTGAAGTAATTTTGAAATTTCTCAAAGATAAATTACGCAAATGTTATGAATACAGTAGGTTCCACAGCATCTATGGAAAGATGTTCATCAGATATGGGAATGGTATTTTCAGAAATGTGATTTTAAAAAAAAATTCATATTTCCAGCACTAACTGTTGTACACATTATGCATTTTAACAGCACAGAAGGCATTTTGTGTTTTAAGCTATTAGGTGATATGAATTAAGCAACTTTAAGAAGAATGGGGTGTAATGTGTATGTACTGTATATGGAAAGTAATAAATTGTTGATTCTTCGACATATTATTGTGCCTGCTGTCCGTTTGCCCTAGGTTTGTGTTTATCATGGGAACCTCCGTTGCCCTGGCCTTGAACTCCGCATTACAGGTTAACCGCTCCAGGTGGAAGCTGTTGACTAAAGTTGCTTGGAGAACTGCTGCACTTGTTTTGCTTGGCATCTTTATCATTAACCCAAATTATTGCAAGGGACCACGTAAGTGCTGATTTAGAGATTTACTTAAAATTTTGTTTGATTTTCTTTTAGAATTAGTGAAAATAATCCTTCAGGGTCGTGGTTTTTGAAACCTCAATTTATGAATAGTAAATATGTGCATTAATCAATTATGGATATGTGTATGTGAGCAATTGAAATAGGTAAACGTGAAAAGGAAAGGCAGTAATGGGTGATTTTTCCTGTTGACACTGAACTGTTTGGTGTAAAGTACACACATGCAATGGATTAGTGTATATTCTTTTTAAAGAGGACTTGTATCTAAGTTCAAATGTATGAGGAGAAATCATGGTTTTCTGAGAAAGACTTGAACTGAATGCTGATGCAGGGAATGCTGCACATTCATTGCCCATCTCTGGCTTCCATGAGGGCACGATATGTAAGTGAAATCATTTGTAGATTGAGTAGTGTTGAAGTGGTAAGTTTACTTCACTGAAAAATATTAGTGGATTGTTTTGATCTTTACAACAATCCAGCAGAGCTCATGTGCTGCATTTGCTGACTTCTCACCTTTTCACCATGGATTCCTCAATCTCTTCTTTGAATCCAGATGACTACATCCTTTGAATTGAAAGCAGAAAGGATATTAAAATTTGCAAATGCAATGTCAATGCATGTGTGACCATAAGATATAGGAGCAGAAGCAGGTCATTCGGCCCATCGAGTCTACTCCGCCATTCAATCATGGGCTGATCCAATTCTTCCAGTCATCCCACTCCTCTGCCTTCTCCCCATACCCTTTGATGCCCTGGCTAATCAAGAGCCTCTCTATCTCTGCCTTAAATGCACCCAGTGACTTGGCCTCCACAGCTGCTCGTGGCAACAAATTCCACAGAGTTACCACCCTCTGACTAAAGTAATTTCTCTGTATCTCTCTTCTAAATGTACGTTCTTCAATCCCGAAGTCGTGCCCTCTTGTCCTAGGCTCCCCTACCATAGGAAATAACTTTGCCATATCTAATTTGTTCAGCCTTCTAACATTCGGAATGTTTCTGAGATCCCCCCCCTCGTCATTCTCCTGAACTCCAGACAATACAGTCCAAGAGCTGCCAGACGTTCCTCATACAGTAACCCTTTCATTCTTGGAATCATTCTCATGAATCTTCTCTGATGTCAGTACATCCTTTCTAAAATAAGGGGCCCAAAAGTGCACACAATACTCCAAGTGTGGTCTCACGAGTGCCTTGTAGACCCTCAACATCACATCCCTGCTCTTATATTCTGTACCTCTAGAAATGAATGCCAACATTGCATTCGCCTTCTTCAGCACCGACTCAACCTGGAGGTTAACCTTTAGGGTATCCTGCACAAGGACTCCCAAGTCCCTTTGCATCTCTGCATTTTGAATTCTCTCCCCACCAAAGTGCAACAACATGCACTTTCCAACATTGTATTTCATTTGCCACTTCTTTGCCCATTCCCCTAAACTATCTAAGTCCCTCTGCAGGCTCTCTGTTTCCTCAACACTACCTGCACATCCACCAACCTTGGTATCATCGGCAAATTTATCCACAAATCCATTCATCCCATAGTCCAAATCATTGACATATATTGTAAAAAGCAGTGGACCCAACACCAACCCCTGTGGAACTCCACTGGTAACCGCAGCCAGCCAGAATAGGATTCATTTATTCCCACTCTGTTTTCTGCCGATCGGCCAATGCTCCACCCATGCTAGTAACTCCCCTGTAATTCCATGGGCTCTTTTCTTGCTAAGCAGCCTCATGTGTGGCACCTTGTCAAAGGCCTTCTGAAAATCCAAGTACACCACGTCTACTACATCTCCTTTGTCTACCCTGCTTGTAATTTTCTCAAAAAATTGCAGTAGGTTAGTCATGCAGGATTTTTTTTTCAGGAAACCATGCTGGCTTTGGCCTATCTTGTCATGTGCCTCCAGGTATTCCATAATCTCATCCCTATCAATCGATTCCAACAACTTCCCAACCACTGATGTCAGGCTAACAGGTGTATAGCTTCCTTTCTGCTGCCTCTCACCCTTCTTAAATAGCGGAGTAGCATTTGCAGTTTTCTAGTCATCCAGTACAATGCCAGAACCTATCGATTCTTGAAAGATCATTGTTAATGCTTCCGTAATCTCTCCAGCTACTTCCTTCAGAACCCGAGGATGCATTCCATCAGGTCCAGAAGATTTATCCACCCTCAGACCATTAATTTTCACTGCACGGTAGTGTCCTTCCTCCGTTCGAAAATTTCTTATTTGGAATATCTGTCTTGCACTTCCTTCATTTTTCACGGAAACTCCATCCATTCCTCCTCTGCTGTCCTTCCTGCTAGTGTCCCTTTCCAGTCAACCTTGGCCAGTTCTCCTCTCATGCTGTTGTAATTTCCTTTGTTCCACTGGAAACACAAAATAAAAAAGCTCACTTCAGACTTTTAAATCTATACTTTATGCTTTCACCAATGTTTAGAATTGCTATTTTGAACTAGGTTTGTTGACACATGAGACGGATAATAATTCTCAAAACTCTGTAAAACTATACTTCATCTTTGTATAGTTTATAAATGAAAAATAACTGAGTTGGCTACAGCAGCCTTAAAATTCCTCAGATTTATGAGAAATATGATGAACTGTAAGGCAATAACTTGTCGAAATGTCAAAAGGTAGTGGGAAATGATTCTCCGTTACTGATCCGCAAATCCATGCTCTTGTGTTTAGAGGTAATGGGTTAATGCTGTCTGTGAACTTTGTATTTAGTCTTATAGTATCATTTTAGTTTTGAAGTTATAATTTCTGATTTTTCCTGAGATCAGCATTTTTAAAAAATAGATGTTTAGCTACTTAATCTTCAATTTCTCAACTGTCATCTTGAGATTCAAGCCATTGTTGCTTGATCAGTAGGTCGCAGAATGCTATCTGCTAGTTCATGATCTTATCCACTTTACTACAGAGTTTACTGTGTAGGAGTCCTGAGTATTCACAGGTCTGATTTGCCAGTAAAGGCCCACCGGATTCTCTTTTCCCAATAGAAGTATAAGATAGTTTTGAGGGAACAGGGAATTGAGGACCAAGTTCAAAGAAAATCTGTTAACGAAGTACATATGTCCCCATATACAATCCTGAATTTCTTACTGGAATTCACAGTAGAAACAAAGGAACACCACAGAATCGATGAAAACTGCACTCAAGACAGATGAACAACCTCATGTGTAGAAGATAAACTATGCAAAACAAAAATAAATAAAAACATAATAGTAATAAATATCAAGAACCTGAAATGAAGAAGTCTTGAAAGTGAGTCCATGGGTTGTGGGAACAGTTCAGTGTTGGAGTGAGTGAAGATATTCCCTCTGGCTCAAGAGCCTGATGGTTGAGGAATGATAACTGTTTCTGAACCTGGTGGTGTGGGTAATGAAGCTCCTGTAGCTTCCTCCTGATGGCAGTAGTGAGAAGAGAGTGTGAGCTGAATGTAGACGTCCTTAATTGTGGATGCTGTTTTTTGCGACGCCATTCCTTGTATACGTGCTCAATTGTGGGGGAGTGCTTTACCCATGATGAACATGGTTGTATCTACTACCTGTTGTAGATGTTTCCCTTCAAGAGCAGTGCTGTTTCCATATCTGGCAGTGATGCAACCATATCTGCTGTGATTTGGCCATGTTATCCGCAGACTTAAATATGGTATTGGAGTTGTGCTTAGCCTCACGGTCATGAGTGTAGAGGGAAAAGAGCCTTGTGATACACCTGTGCTGCTGGTGATTGCGGAGGAACTGTTGTTGCCAATCTGAAGTGACTGGGGTCCGCAAGTGAGGAAATCAGTGATCCATTTTACAAGGAGATATTGAGGGCTTGGTCTTGGAGCTTATTGATTAGTTTTGAGGGGATGATAGTATTGAATGCTGAGCTGTAGTCAGTGAACAGCTTCTTGATGTATACGCTTTCACTGTCCAGATTTTCCAAGGTTGAGTGAAGAGCCAATGGAATGGCATCTGTTGTTGACCCGTTGTGACATGAGGCAAACTAGACCAGATCCAAGTCATTCCTTTAGAAGTTGAAATGTTTCACCATCGTCTCAAAACATTTCATTACAGTGGATCTAAGTGCTACTGGACAACAGTAATTGAGGTCGGTTACCATGTTCCTCTTGGGCCCCAGTATAATTGCTGCCTGCTTGAAGCAGCCGAGTACCTCAGACCATCAAAGCAAGAGGGTAAAGATCTCAGTGAACATGCCAGCCAGTTGATCACCCCAGGTCTTCGATACTTGGCTGGGTAATGGATCCAGGCTGATGCTTTTCATGGGTTCACCCTCCTGAAGGATGCTGTCACATTGGCTTCAGAGCTTGAAATCACAGGATCATTGGAGGCTGTGGGAGTTTGTGAAGATGCCTCTGTATTTTGCTGGCCATAAAGGTAGTTCAGCATGGACTAGATAGGTCAAAGGGCAGTTTCAGTGCTGTAGTGCAGGGGTCCCCAACCTTTTGTGCACTGTGGACTGGTTTAATATTGACAATATTCTTGCGGACCTCGCGTGCGTTCAAGTTCAACAGTGGGCATGACGGAATGAGGAAAAGTGCAGCTGACTCATATCGGTTCACATCGCCAAATCATATTGGTGTCCTCTCGGCTCGGTGGTTGGGGACCACTGCTGTAGTGTTCTGTGAATAGTGATCCATGTTACAAAGGGACACTGGCAGAATACAGAGCTGGACTGAGGTGACAGAGTGGAGTTCTCAACCCAAAGAAGTATGAAGTAATTCTCTTTGTAAGTTCAAATTTGAAGGCAAAACACATGGTTAATGGCATGATTCTAGGCGTTGTGGAGGAGCCAAGGGCTGTTGGGTTTCACTTCCATAGATCACTCAGATTTGCCGTGCAAGTTGATAGGGTGGTTCAGAGGGCATATGGTTTGTTGGCCTTCAGGGGATGGAGATCAAGAGCTGTGAGGTAATGTTGTAGCTCTATAAAACTCTGGTTAGAACACACTAGGAATGTTGTGTTCAGTTTTGGTGGACTCATTATAGGAAGGATTATAGAAGCTTTAGAGAAGGTGCAGAAGAGATTTGTCAGGACAATGTGAGAATTAGAGAACATTTCTTATTAGAATAGGTTGAATGAGCTAGGGCTTTTCTCTTTGGAGTGAAAGATGACGAGAGGTGACTTGATAGAAGTATACAGGATAATAAGAGGACATAGGTACAGTAGACAGCCACTGCCTTTTGCCCAGGGTGGCAATAGATAATATGAGAGGGCATAATTTTAAGGTGATTGGAGGAAAGTATAGGGGGGACTGAAAGAAGCTGCCCAGGCTTGTAAATCTAGTCAGCTCCATCTTGGGTACAAGCCTACAAAGCACCCAGGACATCTTCAGGGAGCGGTGTCTCAGAAAGGCAGTGTCCATTATTAAGGACCTCCAGCACCCAGGACATGCCCTTTTCTCACTGTTACCATCAAGTAGGAGATACAGAAGCCTGAAGGCGCACATTCAGCGATTCAGGAACAGCTTCTTCCCCTCTGCCATCCAATTCTTAAATGGACATTGAATCCTTGTACACTACCTCACTTTAATATACAGTATTTCTGATTTTTGCACGTTTTTAATCTAGTCAATATATGTCTACTGTAATTGATTTACTTACTATTTTTATTTTATTATTTTTTCTCTTCTATATTATGTACTGCATTGAGCTGCTGCTAAGTTAACAAATTTCACGTCACATGCCAGTGATAATAAACCTGATTCTGATTTTGGATGTTGGTTTTAATACAGAGTGGTGGGTGCATGGAATACCATGTTAAGGGGTAGTGATAGAGGCTGATGCATTATAGACATTTAAGAGACTTTTAGATAGGCACATGGATGATGGTAGTGTGGAGGGCTAGGTGGAAGGGAAAGGTAGATTACCTTGGAGTAGTTAAAAGCTCAATATAACATTGTGGGCTGAAGGACCTGTACCGTAAGTAAACAGAAACATTTCCAGTTTCAGTCCTTGGTTTATCCTAAAGAGAAATAAATTATATTGTACAGGTGCTTCATCAAGGCAACTTAAAATCGCATTATCCAAAATATTTTGTAACATACTATAAGTAGGATAGGTAGCTGATTAGAAGCACATTTAATTTAAATATAATTGGAGAACTAGTGTAGTAATGGAGATACCATTTTTGAAACAGATGTGCCCTGTCCTGGATAGCTTGTAAGTATATTTAGAACTCATTCCAAACAGAGTGATACCACTGGCAAAGTTGTTCATTATTGACAGTCTGAGGAACTCTTCTATTTCTTTGCTGCTTTTTTCCCTGTAGTTTCCTGGGATACTCTGAGGATTCCTGGTGTGCTTCAGAGGCTAGGTCTTTCGTATGGTGTGGTTGCTGTCCTGGAGCTTTTGTGTGGAAAAGTATATCCTGAAAGTCTTGCTTTGGTAAAAAAAAAGTTTTGATACATTTCTCCTTACCTTGCTTTAGTGGTTGAGTGTTTCATCTTCATTATTTTTTTGGTTTCAGTTCTGGAACACCAATACTGAAACTTGTAACATTGAAAATTGCCTCTTCGCAAATTATTCTATTCGTTGTGTGCATATATTTTAAGAAATCTCATTTTCAAGTTATGAATTAAAAAAATATATAGCCATAAATTTCTGCATGAAATTGGCAACTGTTCCTGTAAGTCCTGCTTAAGGGCATTGGGTGAAATTGCTGGAGGAGGGTGTTTCGTAACAACATTTTTTTGTGGTACTGCTCTTGTTCCTATCTAGTTAGTTTGGCTAGGAAAGCAGGGATCTGGCTAAAAGAATTAACCTTCCACTTGTATTGCTGCCAAGAGAAAATCTGCAGCTGCTGGAAATCCAAGCAACACACACAAAATGCTGGAAGAACTCAGCAGACCATTCAGCATCTGCGGAAAAAGAATAAGGTCTCAGCCTGAAACGTCGACTGTACTTTTTTCCATAGATGCTGCCTGGACTGCTGAGTTCCTCCAGTATTTTATATTTGTATTGTTGCACTCAGTTCACTGAGTAGGTTGTGATGGCATAATGAATTGTAGAATGTTAGTCTGGCTCTTTTACAAGTTCACTGCAAGTTCTGTTTGGAGAATGGTTTTACTGTTGTCACAGTAGTAGGAGCATGGAGATAATCATTTAGAGATAGACTAAAGGGCTAGTCATTCACAGGCTTGAATGTGAGTTTAGTTCCTACCATGAGAATTTGAAAATTTGACTACTAATTTGAAAGAAATTGACAAATGAGGAATTGGTGTCAGTAAAAGTGACCATGAAATTGCAACATATTCTTTCTATAGGGGGGAAAAAAAAGACTGCCCTTTTTTTTGGGAAGTGATTTAGCTCGAAATGTCGACTCTTTATTCCTTTCCATAGATGCTACTTGACCTGCTGAGCTCCTTCAGCATTTTCTCTGGATTTCCAGCATCTGCAAAATCTCTAGTGTTTATGATTGCTTAACTTCTGTTTTCCTCAAGTTATGCAGTGTTAGAAAGTGGCTTGGACTTGGAAGATTTTTGACTTTTGAGGTTGTTGATGATTGGCCTCATTAAAGTTTTCTACTAATGATTCTTGGTCCTTAAAGGCACAAATTGTTCTTGCAATAGCCTTTTTTTTTTATATGCTTTTTAATTTTCATAGGACAACTTGTGGTCTCCAGCCAGGGATGTTTTGATCTACTGGCCCCAGTGGATCTTTATTTTGCTATTGGAGTGTGCTTGGCTGTGTCTAACATTACTGTTGCCTGTACCAGGTTGTCCACAGTAAGTACTTGTTTTTCTGTGATTTCTGCAGTGGAATAACTAATTTTTTTTCCATTAGATTAAATTTACCAATAGGCAAGGTGAGAAGCAGGATGATATTGGTTCCTAAGCTGCACAAAGGCTGGAGGTGGTCCTCCGTCCTATCAATATTATTTCTCCTGTACACTGATAAATTTCCAGTGTTGCTATATTTTTAAGTTATCTGGGGCTGATGAGTAGGAATGGGGATCTAGAGTGCTGATATACAGTATTTAACAGAGCTGTCCCCACTGATTTATCCTTTGTCCTTAAGACCAAGCTATCATTTAAGAAACATCCTCTGTTGTAAAGGAGGAATTTAGCCTCCTTTATTCATAATTATCCAGTTACTAAACCTGCTTGATTACGGGAAAGCCTAACAGCCTTATGGTGTTTTTCAGTCATCATGCCGCTATTTAAGTAATCCAAATAATATGTTATTCTCGATTACTGTTGATGATTTACATTCCCAACTAACCCATATGCAGTTGACCCCCTTCTGTCATCTTCACTCTGTAATGCATATACTGTATACTCCATAGACTGCAACCTGTTTTAATGCACTTTTGTGGGATGTTGCTGGGATTTGCCGTAAGAATGTGGTGTGAAGGTTTTCCCTTGAACTACAATAGTGTGTTGGTGTTCCCACACTGTAGCGATGTGAGAAGCTCTAGTATTTTGATTCTGTGATTGTTCAGTTGTAATATTTGAAGAGGCTATTCAAGAAAACACACCCCTGATTGTGCAGGAGGTTAGGTAAAAGTCTTTTGCTTTTCTGCCTCCTGATTGTTCTTTCAATTGGAGATATTTTATTCAGGAGTTCTTTCAAATGTTAATATTCAGCCGAAGAAAATCTAACTTCTTGATGTCAGAGTTGACGTCTTTTTCTAGTAAAAAGATAGTGACCCTACATCAGGACTACAGTGTAAGAATGAAAGAGATTGGCTGTCC
The DNA here is from genome assembly GCF_030028105.1 of Mobula birostris. Lineage (NCBI taxonomy): Eukaryota > Metazoa > Chordata > Chondrichthyes > Myliobatiformes > Myliobatidae > Mobula > Mobula birostris. Next base: position 160,028,991 of record NC_092373.1, read on the forward strand.
GCTTTACATTCTTAGTCCTGATACAGGGTCTTAAGTTGAAATGTCAACTATCTCTCTGAGCTTCTCTAGCAGCTTGCTATTTTTTTGTTTGCTCCAGGCTTTGTATGATTGTTTAATTCCAAGTCAAGATTGAAGCTCTCTAATTTTCTAGGATGAGCCACCAAATCCTCATTTTATATCATAAAAAGGCTATGCTTGGTCTTGGCATTCCCATTGGTTCCATACCCTTATTTTCTCAGTCACGTATTCTCTTGCATGCCTATCAATTCCCTCCAATACTCCTGCCACCCATGTACATTGAGAATAATTTACAGTACACCATTAACGTACCTGGTCAGAGAAAGCATGTACAAACTCTATGCAGAGATGATAACCAGGTTGTTGGAGCTGTTAAACTTGTATCTAAGTAAGAGGATGTGTTGCTTGTCAGGGGTTACCTTGGCCCTGGAGGGATTGGAGACTTTGGACAGTTTGCAAACTGCACTGGAGGAGCAGCAGGCTACATTGATCGTTTGGTCTTTGGAAAGAACCATATCTACCAACACCCCTCTTGTGCGGTAAGCACCTGCTGGATTTTACAATTCAGTAACATTTTAAGAATTGCACTTTTTCATTCAAGCACAGTTTTACTTCTGTGGTTAATCAGAAAGAGGGTCTAATTTTCTATAATGGCACAGTATAATTATCATGTATTTGATTTTTAAGGCAAAGTGGTAAGATTTGATATGGCATATGAGAGAGTACTGATCTCTCCATACCTAACAACATGATGGTGTTCCATGGTTATCTGCTCCAGAGAAACCGGGGAATTATAGACCGGTTAGCCTGACATCGGTGGTGGGGAAAATGCTGAGTCAGTTATCAAAGATATGATAACAGCACATTTGGAAAGCGGTGAAATCATCGGACAAAGTCAGCATGGATTTGTGAAAGGAAAATCATGTCTGCTTGATTGAAGACAGTATTTCCATCTCCTTGACACCGTGCTTTTGAGAGCTGTTCAGATGCTTATGAGCCTTTCATCACCTGACCACGAAGAACATTTTTTAAAAAATCAACAATGCTCATCTGATACCAAAAGCATCACACATATCTTTATAGCTTCTGGACCTGTGTATTCCACCATCTCAGACCAGCCTTTTACTCTGCGAGCTTGAAGTCAAGTAAAACTATGCGTGTCCCAATTCTCATCCAGTCTCATTCGTCTATCACCTAAATTAATGGTGGTCTGGTTAATTAAAGACCCAGTTTTAAATTCCTTTATAAACATTTAATTCTTTTTTCAGCTCTCCTATTCCTAGCTCTGTAGTCTCATCTTGCCCTCAGATACATCTGCTTCTTACAAGGCTCTCCTCAGTTTTATTTGTTCCTCCATCAGAGGCTATGCCTCAGCTGCCAAAGTCAAAAATCCTAACACGTTTTCCCCAAATGCTCCTCTCTCTTAAAACATTCCATAAAATCTCTCTCTTTGATCAAGCTTTTAGGCATATGTCCTAGTATCTCTTGTATGAGGCTCAGAGTTAAGTTTTATTTGATAAAACCATGTGTAAAGTCCTAAGGACACTTTAGCACATGGATAGGTTAGGTGAGTGGGCAAATTCATGGCAAATGCAATTTAATGTGGACAAATGTGAGGTTATCCACTTTGGTGGCATGAACAGGAAAACAGACTATTATCTGAATGGCGGCCGATTAGGAAAAGGGGAGGTGCAACGAGACCTGGGTGTCATTGTACACCAGTCATTGAAAGTGGGCATGCAGGTACAGCAGGCAGTGAAAAAGGTGAATGGTATGCTGGCATACCATAGCAAGAGGATTCGAGTACAGGAGCAGGGAGGTACTACTGCAGTTGTACAAGGCTTTGGTGAGACCACACCTGGAGTATTGTGTGCAGTTTTGGTCCCCTAATCTGAGGAAAGACATCCTTGCCATAGAGGGGAGTACAAAGAAGGTTCACCAGATTGATTCCTGGGATGGCAGGACTCTCATATGATGAAAGACTGGATCGACTAGGCTTATACTCGTTGGAATTTAGAAGATCGAGGGGGGATCTTATTGAAACGTATAAAATCCTAAAAGGATTGGACAGGCTAGATGCAGGAAGATTGTTCCCGATGTTGGGGAAGTCCAGAACGAGGGGTCACAGTTTGAGGATAAAGGGGAAGCCTTTTAGGACCGAGATTGGGAAAAACTTCTTCACACAGAGAGTGGTGAATCTGTGGAATTCTCTGCCACAGGAAACAGTTGAGGCCAGTTCATTGGCTATATTTAAGAGGGAGTTAGATATGGCCCTTGTGGCTAAAGGGATCGGGGGTGTGGAGGGAAGGCTGGTACAGGGTTCTGAGTTGGATGATCAGCCATGATCATACTGAATGGCGGTGCAGGCTCGAAGGGCCGAATGGCCTACTCCTGCACCTATTTTCTATGTTTCTAAGATCTTGCATCACCTGAAGTACTACTTAGACTCTTTGCAGAAAGTTTGCTTCCTTAGCGACTCTTTAGTTTGAATGAGACTCAACAATGGTCTATATTTTTGAGGCAGATACAAATCTCGATGGTTGACGTGTCTTTTATTGGACTTGATTAGTGTGGGCCTTGTATCACTATAAATGGGTGTTCTATTTTGATTATACATGCTGGGCCGGAGAATAATGTTTGGAGGAATTTATAAGTGACCCTAGTTTAATAACTCTAAATATAGCAAGAAATTGGGCCCAAATAGTACTTCAGCGAATGCCACATGTTGAGAAGGATCTTCCAGCTGAATTAACAAGCAAAAAATGTACATGATGGAAAAAATGGTGAGAAATAAGGGGGTAGGAGGGTGGTCAAGATCTACTTCACGTTACTGTTTTCTGCTAATTACATTCTGACTGAAACTAATGGAAGATAATTACTCCAATGTTGAAATGCTGTTTTTGGTCTCAGTCAAGCTCTGTGCGTAAAGGTATACCCTGAAAGTTACTGTAAGAATAGCCACAAAGGGAAGAGTTGAAAGAGGAGCACCAGAACACAATTAAATAAACCATTTGAACATGACCCATGTTCTGTGAAATCTTTGCTAACATGGCCTTTCCATGTTAGGACTGTGGATGATGCCTTTTTATTCTGTTTTAAAATATTTCAAGGCTTTTTTTTTATCAGGGTTGTAATCAACATCCAAATGTTTTTTTTTTCTTTTTAAGAGACTTTATAAGACAACAGTGCCTTTTGATCCAGAGAACCTGCTGGGACTAATCAATTCAATTGTGATGACATTTCTAGGACTACAGGTATCAACATTTTTCAGTTACACTGACTCTGGAGGTTCTTTGTCCAGTGAGTCCAGAAGCAGTTAGTTGTCTTGATGTGAGATGCACCCATGTGGCTCTTTGTGCGATCCTTATAATGTGTTTCCACACATTGTTCCAGTCTGTAGAAGATATTTAATCTTTTATTGGATTCCAGCAGTGAAGCACTTCATTCATCACAGTTGGTGGAGCTTCCTTATGACTCCTAGTCAATAATAAGTTTAGTGGACAGACAGCTGCTGCTGATGTCTCTTTCCACCTGGGAATCTAAAACTTCCTCAAATCAGAACACTCAATTTATTTTTGATAGTTTAGCACAAAGTTAGATACATTTGTGGCAAACTATTTAAAAAGGTTAGCATAAGAATAGCCATCTATGCTTACATGGCCTGGGCTTATTTGTTCTTGGAGTGGGGAGAAAAAATAGACTTTGATTATCTTTATGACCTTATGATGTTCCTTTGAATCCTTTGAAGTTCACTCACTTTGTTGTGTGACCATAGACATTGGAACAGAATTGGACCATTTGTCATAGTCTGTTCTGCCATTCCATCGTGGCTGATTTATTATCCTTTTCATCCTCCACTTTAAATATACTTAATGACCTGGCAATCTGTGGCAATGAATTCAACTGATTCACTACCCTCTGGCTAAAGAAATTCATCCCTGTTCTAAATGGACGTCCCTCAATTTTGAGGCTGTACCCCCGGTCCCTGACTTGCCCACTATAGGATACATCCTCTTCACATCTACTCTATCTGAACCTTTCAATATTTGATAGGTTTCAATGAGATTTCTCCCCCCCCACCTCCATTCTTCCACACTCCAGCGAGTATATGCCCAAAGCCATCAAGCACTTCTCATAAGTTAATCTTTTCATTCTTGGAATAATTATTGTGAACCTCCTCTGGACTTTCTCCAATGCCAACACATCTTAGATAAGGGGATGTGGAAGTAAGTAGCTTTCTAGTGTCCCAGTGGTTGAGTACAGAGACAAGTATGTGCAGCCTATCTCATCTTTTGTTTCAATATGTGCAACTTCACAAAAATATACGGTATGGTTTGTCATGGTTTTCTTTCTCTGCAGGCTGGAAAGATTTTTCTTATTTACAAAGGTCAAAACAAGCAGATTATGCTTAGATTTTTATTTTGGAGCATCCTGCTGGTAAGTATGTGTAGAACATAAAAGACTTTTCATTAGATCAAGTAGAGAGCATCTGGTTATTGAAATGTTCCTTGTTTGTCTAACAGTGTTCTGATTTGATGCCTGCAGGGTGTTATTTCAGCTATCCTTACAAAATGCTCTAAAGACCATGGATTCATTCCAGTCAACAAGAACTTGTGGTATGTACGTGTTGTATTCAACATGAGATGGCAGAACTCCTGCAAGTATTGGCATTATTCCCATGCAGTATGACCGATATATTTGTAGAAACAATTTTTGAGTGAATAGCTAACTTGTCCTGACTGTAGCAGGTTTAGTGATGCTGTGATCTAGATTGCACTGCTAGGATACCAAAGAAGAATTTGAGTTGTCCCAATTAGAGTTGGGGTTACCAGAGTTCTTTTGGCAATAGGCTGTGGTCACTATTTACAGTTATGCCAGGACTATATGTTGTTCACTTGAGTTCACTTTTTGTGGCCAGTGTCCAACCAAAGTGGGTGATGGGAGCTGAATAACAATTCTGAATGGCAGTTAAAGTGAGGTCTGCAAGGTGCAGTTGAAGATGGAGGGAAGTGAGTCGGTTATGATTGAGTGTTCTGGAGAAATTTGGGATTGGGGGGTTTGCAGAGTGAAAGGTTATTGACCAGTCATGGAGTGTGAAAGAAGCGTGTGTTTTTGAGCAAGGTGATTAGAATAGGTAGTGCAGGAAGAGTCGGTGGGTCCAACATAGACGGTGGATTGCAGACAATGTGATGAGAAGAGTCAGGATTTTGAAATCTAGGTCCCAGTAACTATTGACAATTTTCAGAATAAGGAAAGGAGGTAGGTTTTAGGAAGACTGGCCAATGCAAGAGTGCTTGACACATTGGACCTTGTAAAACTCAGGTAGCTGACAAATATGACTATTGGAGTTTTGTGCATAGAGATGAGTGTTTTAATGCTGGTGGAGATAGAGGTGTATTAGAAGTTGCTGAAGGATTGTTGAGTTTTGGGGTGTTGTATGATGCATGACGGATGTGGTAACAGTTTTTAAACTTCAGGAATGAGGAAGGTACAAGGATATGGGTTTGAAACTTAGCTTCTCAAAGTGGAGAGTGAAACTGAGATTGAGGAAGCAGCTTTTAGAAATGGGATTGGGACCTTAGCCATAGAATTTCTGCAGGACATTTGTTTTTAGATTGGAAGTCTTTTATCTTGTGTATAATTAGGTGGCAGGTAGTATGATAATAATTTGATAACCGGTCTGGCAATAGGATGGACCTTGGTCCTAGATGCTGAAGATTTGTAGGATAATAGAGTTAAGTACATATTTTGTGAATCTTGCCTCTAATGTGAACAGACATTTTAAGATGAACACCTTTAAAGAATTGTATCCGGGACATGATTTGGTTAGTCCTAATACAGGGTTTTGACCTGATACATCGAAAATTCCTTCCCCATTTGGATACTACTCAATCCCGACTTCTTCCTCCAGTTTGTTTCTTTTTTTTTGCTCCAGATCCCAGTATCTGTAGATTCCTGTATCATTATGATTTGGTTGTGACCACTTTTAAACATGGCTGGAGGGGTAGTTGGCTTATGAGGGACATGAATAAGTAATGACCAATCTCTCCTCCTCAACTCTAACCTCTGGAAGTCACAAAAAGAAACAATTTTATCAGACCATAAAGCCATAAGCCATAGATGCAGAATCAGACCATTCAGTCCATCAAGTCTGCTCCACCATTTAATCATGGCTGATGTATTATCCCTCCCAACCCCATTCTCTTGCCTTTTTTCCCCATAACCTTTGAGGCCCTTCCTAATCAAGAACCTATCAACCTCCTCTTTAAATATACCCAATGACTTGGCTGCCTGTGATAATGATTTACACAGAATCACCACCCTCTGGCTAAAGAAATTTCTCGTCATCTCTGTTTTAAAGGGACCTCCTTGTATTCTGTGGCTGTGCCCTTCGGTTCGAAACTTCCCCTCCACAAGGAAAAACCTCTCCACATCCACTCTACCTAGGCCTTTCAGTAGTTGATAGATTTCAGATAGATTCCCCCTCATTTTTCTAAATGCCAGCACTCTTTATTGGTTTGAACTGAGTTGTAGATGTATTGATCTTGAACAAGCTTTTTGCAATCTGCAATCCCCGCTTTTCCATTTTAGTGTTGGCCAGGGTGCACAACATCCTGGTACAAGAGGGAAAGCAACCAGAAGTCGTGATACATGTTGGTACAAACAACATAGGCAGGAAGAGGGATGAGGTCCTGAAATGTGAGTTTCGGGAACTAGGCAGAAAGCTGAAGAACAGGACCTCAAGGGTGGCATTCTCAGGATTGCTGCCAGTGTTGCTGCCAATCACATGACAGTGATTGTAAGAATTGGAGGAGATGGCAGTTGAATGCGTGGCTGAGGAGTTGGTGCGGGGGCAGGGTTTTAGATTTTTGGACCATTGGGATCTCTTCTGGGGAAGGTGGAACCTGTACAGAGTGGATGGGTTACACCTGAACTCGAGGGGCAGGGGGGGCAATATCCTTGCAAGTAGGTTTGCTAGCATGGTTCGGGAGGGTTTAAACTAATTTGCAAGGGGGATGGGACCCAGAGTGATAGAGCAGTGAAAGAAGTGCATGGAGTAAAGCCGGATCTAACATACAGAGAGGCTTTGAGGAAAGAGAAGCAGAATAAACGGTGTAAACGTAGAAGGGCTAAAGTGTGTGTACCTCAATGAAAGAAGCATCAGGAACAAAGGTGATGAACTGAGAGCTTGGATACATACATGGAATTGTGATGTAGTGGCCATCACAGAGACTTGGCTGGCACCAGGGCAGGAATGGATTCTGAATATTCCTGGATTTCAGTGATTTAAAAGGGATAGAGGTGGGGGGAAAAGGGGAGGAGGGGTGGCATTACTGGTCAGGGATACTATTACAGCTACAGAAAGGGTGAATAATGTAGCAGGATCCTCTTTTGAGTCAGTATGGGTGGAAGTCAGGAACAGGAAGGGAGCAGTTACTCTATTGGGGCTATTCTGTAGGCCCCCTGGTAGCAGCAGAGATACAGAGGAGCAGATTGGGAGGCAGATTTTGGAAAGGTGCAAAAATAATAAGGTTGTTATCATGGGTGACTTTAACTTCCCTAATATTGATTGGCACCTGATTAGTTCCAAGAGTTTAGATGGGGCAGAGTTTGTTAAGTGTGTCCAGGATGGATTCCTGTCACAGTATGTGGACAGGCCAACTGGGGGGAATACCATACTAGATCTAGTACTAGGTAATGAACCAGGTCAGGTCACAGATCTCTCAGTGGGTGAGCATCTGGGGGACAGTGACCACCACTCCCTGGCCTTTAGCATTATCATGGAAAAGGATAGAATCAGAGAGGACAGGAAAATTTTTAATTGGGGAAGAGCAAATTATGAGGCTGTAAGGCTAGAACTTGCGGGTGTGAATTGGGATGATGTTTTTGCAGGGAAATGTACTATGGACATGTGGTCAATGTTTAGAGATCTCTTGCAGGATGTTAGGGATAAATTTGTCCCGGTGAGGAAGATAAAGAATGGTAGGGTGAAGGAACCATGGGTGACAAGTGAGGTGGAAAATCTAGTCAGGTGGAAGAAGGCAGCATACATGAGGTTTAGGAAGCAAGGATCAGATGGGTCTATTGAGGAATATAGGGAAGCAAGAAAGGAGCTTAAGAAGGGGCTGAGAAGAGCAAGAAGGGGGCGTGAGAAGGCCTTGGCGAATAGGGTAAGGAAAACCCCAATGCATTCTTCAATTATGTGAAGAACAAAAGGATGACAGGAGTGAAGGTAGGACAGATTAGAGATAAAGGTGGGGAGATGCACCTGGAGGCTGTGGAAGTGAGCGAGGTCCTCAATGAATACTTCTCTTCGGTATTCACCAATGAGAGGGAACTTGATGATGGTGAGGACAATATGAGTGAGGTTGATGTTCTGGAGCATGTTGATATTAAGGGAGAGGAGGTGTTGGAGTTGTTAAAATATATTAGGACGGATAAGTCCCTGGGGCCTGACGGAATATTCCCCAGCCTGCTCCACGAGGCGAGGGAAGAGATTGCTGAGCCTCTGGCTAGGATCTTTATGTCCTCGTTGTCCACGGGAGTGGTAGCGGAAGATTGGAGGGAGGTGAATGTTGTCCCCGTGTTCAAAAAAGGTAGTAGGGAGAGTCTGGGTAATTATAGACCAGTGAGCCTTACGTCTGTGGTGGGAAAGCTGTTGGAAAAGATTCTTAGAGATAGGATCTATGGGCATTTAGAGAATCATGGTCTGATCAGGGACAGTCATCATGGCTTTGTGAAGGGCAGATCGTGTCTAACAAGCCTGATAAGAGTTCTTTGAGGAGGTGACCAGGCATATAGATGAGGGTAGTGCAGTGGATGTGATCTATATGGATTTTAGTAAGGCATTTGACAAGGTTCCACACAGTAGGCTTATTCAGAAAGTCAGAAGGCATAGGATCTAGGGAAGTTTGGCCAGGTGGATTCAGAATTGGTTTGCCTGCAGAAGGCAGAGGGTCGCGGTGGAGGGAGTACATTCGGATTGGAGGATTGTGACTAGTGGTGTCCCACAAGGATCTGTTCTGGGACCTCTACTTTTCGTGATCTTTATTAATGACCTGGATGTGGGGGTAGATGGCTGGGTTGGCAAGTTTGCAGACGACACAAAGGTGGGTGGTGTTGTAGATAGTGTAGAGGATTGTCAAAGATTGCAGAGAGACATTGATAGGTTGCAGAAGTGGGCTGAAAAGTGGCAGATGGAGTTCAATGCGGAGAAGTGTGAGGTGGTACACTTTGGAAGGACAAACTCCAAGGCAGAGTACAAAGTAAGTGGCAGGATACTTGGTAGTGTGGAGGAGCAGAGGGATCTCGGGGGTACATGTCCACAGATCCCTGAAAGTTGCCTCACAGGTGGATAGGGTAGTTAAGAAAGTTTATGGGTGTTAGCTTTCATCAGTCAAGGGTTAGAGTTTAAGAGTCGTGATGTAATGATGCAGCTCTATAAAACGCTGGTTAGGCCACACTTGGAGTACTGTGTCCAGTTCTGGTCGCCTCACTATAGGAAGGATGTGGAAGCATTGGAAAGGGTACAGGGGAGATTTACCAGGATGCTGCCTGGTTTTGAGAGTATAGATTATGATCAGAGATTAAGGGAGCTGGGGCTTTACTCTTTGGAGAGAAGGAGGATGAGAGGAGACATGATAGAGGTGTACAAGATAATAAGAGGAATAGATAGAGTGGATAGCCAGCGCCTCTTTCCCAGGGCACCACTGCTTAATACAAGAGGACATGGCTTTAAGATAAGGGGTGGGAAGTTCATGAGGGATATTAGAGGAAGGTTTTTTACTCAGAGAGTGGTTGGTGCGTGGAATGCACTGCCTGAGTCGGTGGTGGAGGCAGATACACTGGTGAAGTTAAGAGACTAGTAGCAGGTATATAGAGGAATTTAAGGTGGGGGGTTATATGGGAGGCAGGGTTTGAGGGTCGGCACAACATTGTGGGCTGAAGGGCCTGTACTGTGCTGTACTATTCTATATTCTATGTTAATTGTACAAATGAAATGGGATCCGATTTTATCAATATGTCTTAGCAGGAGAGCAATAGTGTTTTTCAGAATGATATCTGCCACTTTTTCTAAATATTGCTTTTTTTCCTTTCTCATATAGGTCCATCTCTTATGTTACAACACTAAGTTCCTTTGCCTACATTCTTCTCTTGCTGATTTACTTTATGGTGGATGTAAAGAAACACTGGACTGGAGCTCCATTTTACTTCCCAGGTATGGAAGATCCCATCATTGCACTACTCCAGAGCCTCTCTTGCCTTTTTCCCCTAACCTTTCTGCTTACCATGCTTCCACCCAATTTCTTCCCACCCTCCATCTTAAACCTTTCTCCACTGTCCCTAAAAATCTTTCAGCTAGGTTGGTGCGAAGAGCCAGTGATGTGAGAAGGTATTGTCACTTGCTTTACAAGTAGCAGACAGCAGCAGATGAGCTCAGAGAGGGCTCCCCTTCATGTAGGATATTTTTAAGGAGAGTGCATGACAGGCTTGGATAAACACTAGATTGCCTTGATGTTAAAACAAGGAAGGACTTATTTTATTAGAACAGAAAATTTGTTGACAATGCTACATTGACTGGCCTCATTTCAAATAATAATAATTTCAACCTGTGTGGGCATGTGGCCAAGTGGTTAAGGCATTGGACTAGCTACCTGAAGGTCGTGAGTTCGAGCCCCAGCCGAGGGAATGTGTTGTGTCCTTGAGCAAGGCACTTAATCACACATTGCTCTGTGATGACACTGGTGCCAAGCTGTATGGGTCCTAATGCCCTTCCCTTGGACAACATTGGTGTCGTGGAGAGGGGAGACGCAGCATGGGCAACTGCTGGTCTTCCATACAACCTTGCCTAGGCCTGTGCCCTGGAGAGTGAAGACATTCCAGGCACAGATCCATGGTCTCGCAAGACTAACGGATGCCTATTAGTATTAGTTGAAAAAGAAGAAGTCATAACCTTGACACAGTGGTATAAAAAAAAAACAACCTGTCCCTCACTGTTACAAAAACAAAGGAGCTGGTTGTGGACTACAGGAGGAACGGAGACAGGCTAACCCCTGTTGACATCAATGGATCTGGGGTTGAGAGGGTGAACAGCTTTAACTTCCTTAGCATACACATCACTGAGGATCTCACATGGTCTATAAACAGCTGTGTGGTGTGAAAAATACAACAGCACCTCTTTCACCTCAGATGGTTGAAGGAGTTTTGTATGAGTCCCCAAATCCAAAGGACTTTCTACCGGGCACGATTGAAAGCATCCTGACTGGCTGGAATGGGAACTGTACTTCCCTCAATCGCAGGACTCTGCAGAGAGTGGTGCAGACAGCCCAGCACATCTACAGATGTGACCTTCCCACTGTAAAGGGACATTTACAGAGGGAAGTGTGTAAAAAGGGCCCGAAGGATCATTGGAGACCCAAGTCATCCCAACCACAAACTGTTCGAGCTGCTACCCTCCAGGAAATGGTACTGCAGCATAAAAGCCAGGAGCAAAAGGCTCTGGGACAGCTTCTTCAACCAGGCCATCAGACTGATTAATTTACGCTGATACAATTGTATTTCTATGCTAAATTGACTGTCTTGTTGTACATATTATTTATGCAAATTGCTATAAATTGCACATTGAACATTTAGACGGAGACGTAACGTAAAGATTTTTACTCATTTATTTGAAGGATGTAAGAAATAAGTCAACTTAATTCAACCCTTAAAAATAATCTTCAACAAATGGGGCATTGAGTATGAGTTGGGACATTGTGTTAGAGCAGGACAAGATGTTGGCAAGACTGCACATGGAATATTGTGTGCTGTTTTGGTCATGGCCCTATAGGATGATTGTGCTTAAGCAAGAGAGCCTGCAGAAAGGAGTCACAAGGATGTTTTTGAAACTGGAGGGGGTTTGGGTTACAAGAAGAGGTTGTATAGGCCAGGACATCATGATAGAGGTTTTTAAGATCATAAAGGACATAAATAAGGTGCATTGTCAGGCTTTTTCCCAGCAGAACTGAATCTTGGTGTGTGAATCTGGGTAAATAGCAATTTTCCACACCTCCCCCTAGATTTTGTTTTATATTCTGGGTTTTATCGCTTATTTTTTTCCCTGTTTTTTAATGTTGGGGGTGGGGTTCGCTGTTTTCTTTGAATAGGTTCCATTTTTTTTGTTTCATGGGTGTCTGTGGGGAAGACAAATCTCGGCTGTATATTGCACACAAACTTTGATAATGTACTTTGAATCTTTGACTACATTTTTTGTTATGGGGGGAAACTCTGAGAAAAGTGACAGTAATAGTTCTGGCTGTACGTGCCCTGATTCTATAATCACTTTGCACTGTTGTAGGTTACTCTCCATTAACATTTTTCATTGGTGAAAGATTAGTAATAAAATCTTACAGCTCAGATGCAGGCCCTTTGTACCTACAGTATCTGTACCAATCCCATTTTCCCATAATTAAATCCATTGCCTATGACTTGCTGATTCAAGAAGTTAGCTGGATGCTTTTTAAGTGCCATGAATATATCTGCCTCCACACCTCTTCAGGCAACGCAGTTTAAGTCAGTCACCCCCGTTCTATGGGAAATATTGCTCCTCAGATGCCTTTTAAGCCTCCTACCTTTCTCCTTAAACCCATGTCCTACCAGTGGGAGAAGGAAACAAATGGAGAACATTTTTCTGGATAATAGGGCAAAACACAGAGAATACTTGGGCTTATTATTGAGTATTTGTTTTTAAGACTCTTAAGTCAATGGGGAAATGAGTATCTCTTAGACTTGCTGTTGCTCTCTTGATTGGTGGTGGTGTGCATAATCACCAGCTGTCTAGTCACCAGGTTAACTGTCAGATTGCAGCTCTGAAGCGTTGAATGATCTTTTGTTTTCTCCAATCTCTGTAGGGATGAACTCTATTCTGGTGTACGTTGGACACGAGGTGTTTGAGCACTACTTTCCTTTCAGATGGAAAATGCTAAATGATCGTTCACATGGGGAACACTTGGCCCAGAATCTTGTTGCTACCATTATCTGGGTTATTATTTCTTATGTTCTTTACAAGAAGAAAATATTTTGGAAAATCTAATGGGAATCAAGTATTTTTTTGGCAAATACAGAAAGTGACAGTATATTTTTCTATAATTGTGAATTGAATGAGCAAGTGTGCATTTTGTTAACATGGGAATGCAAATTTCAGTGGAATTTAAATTTTTTCACTTGGCCAGTATATCAGTGTTTCATTAACCAATTTCCTGGTAATCATCAGTTTACGATCTACTTATCTTTTTTTTTTAAAAAGTGTCAATTTTGCAGAGCTACAAGATAGATCTTTTTACTTAATTGTGAATTGGTGATACTGAAAATTGTATTGAAGTACTGACTAAATCAAAAGGTTAATGTACTAAACATCTCTGCATTGTCACCATTCCAGTCTCCAAAACTTTGCTCAATCTCTCAGTGCCTACCTTTCATTTTAGTTTCTTACCCCACAATTTATCACTGGTATTTTATTCCTGTTTACTTGTCAAAATTATTTTAAACAGATCTGTCTTAAATAAGCAATTGTAAAGCTGTTGGTTTATTTCGATGGATACGAGGAGAGGGATGTGTCTCCTGTTAACTGTTCTTCCGCATCCTGTTTATGGTGATACAAGTTACTAATAGGCAAACCTTCCACCAGAGTTCAAATCTCTATACTTTATCATAAATTGGCAGAGCTGAGAGGATTGAAAGTAAGATTGAGGTTGGAAAGTTTGAAGACTGGAATGCAAGTTTTTCACCTCTTATTAATGTTTGTGCTAATTTGGGAAGCTTGCTTGTTTAATGCTCTTGACTGAAATAATGATGGCCTTTGTGTGTTTGTATTTAAAAAAAACCCAACAAAACAGCATTTGCAATTGAAGACTTGTAACAGATGCTGTAGCCTGTGCCTGTCCAATCTGTCACTGCTACCACTGAAAAGCTTGTTTGTATTGTACACTACATCAAGAATGTATGGATTATCTTTGTCAGATTAACCAGATGATGTAGAAACTTCTTGTTAATATTGAATGTTAGAACTGTTGAGAAATCTCCTTATCTGCTAAGTCCTATGTTTGTCATATATAGAGCAAACTTGTTATTAAGGAAGTTACCTGAACCGAAAATTTTAGTGAAGCTGAGACTGGAATCAAGATTTGAACTCAATAATCATGCAAGGAAACATCTGGACTTTAGGGTACACACACAATGCTGGAGGAACTCAGCAGGCCAGGCAGCATCTTTGGGTGGGGGGGGGGGGGGGGAGGAGTACAGTCGACATTTCTGGCCAAGACCCTTTTTTTCATAGATACTGCCAGGCCTGCTGAATTCCTCCAGCATTTTGTGTGTGTGTGTGTTGCTTGGATTTCTTGTTTGGATTGGACTTCGGGATAACTATGTTATAGAGCAGATTGCTGATGAATTTCTAATACTTCTGTAGCCAGAATTTTCTTGTTCATTAAGACTTTGGTATACAGAAATTTCTGTTAGGAAGAATTCCAGTACCTGGTAACTGTGTCTGGTGTATCATCAACACAATGTACTACAAAGCTACAGAGTTCAGATATCCCATTATCAGTTTATCTTGGAGGACCTTGAACCCATGTAGCCCCTACCTTGGATTAGAGATGGCTTGTTTGTGCTCACAAGTACACTTTGTGTTAAGCTTGGTTTAGGAACACATCAAAACTCAGTGAATGTTATTTCCACTCAGTGCAGCTACCAACTCCTTAGCCATCTAACCTCACCATGGTGGAATCTGTCTTGTTCTTGTGTGATTCACTTGAACTTTTGTGGTGAGATCTAGATCAACACAATCTGCTTGCACAATCTTATTGACTGCTTAATTTGTCTTCTGACTTGGCCAAGGCAAGAATTGTATAAATATTTTCAGTGGATTCTGTGGCTTCCTGCTCTATCTGATCAGACTTATTACGTAGGTATCTAAAATCTGTATTTTTGTCTACTTCAAACCATTGTTATAATTTGGGAGGATTGCATTATAGAAACAAAGCCTAAATTTTCTCCTTTAGAGTCAGCAGTGTTGAGAATTGCAATACTACATTGCCACTTCTAGGATGGCAGTGATCACTGTTTGAAATCCTTTGCCTAAATGAAACAGTTAATGCCAGTATCAGTATTTTGTGTGCAAATGTTACTGATTTGAGAAGTTGCACTGTTTTTAACCATGTAGTTTATTTGTGATTGTTTATCTTCTAATTTGAACTTGCAGGGAAAATGAGTTGGTGTTCAGTTTTACAAAAAAAAAACCTAATCTATTCTATACATTCTTCTTTCTGAGAGAAATATTCAGGATTGCCCTGGCACTTTAATCTCGGTATTACTAGGTGGCTTAAATATAAGGTGTTGTACTTCATTTTACTGGGGGGGAAATGGCATAGAGCTTTTGATGTCGGGACTGGTTTTAGAATGCTTCAGTAGTATAATTGTTTTTTGTGGGAATATTGAATCTTAAGCAATTGATTTTAAAACTAAATTTCTCAGTAATGTTAAAAATCCACTTATCAAGTATTGAGGAGGTTTTCTGTACTTAAAACATTTTCCTGATGTTCATTTAATGCACAAATCACTTTAGAGAGAGATAATGACTAACACTTGTTTGTCAAACTTGATGTTTTAAATGTCATTCTCCCCCCCCCCCCCCCCCCCCCCCCAAGTCCTTAACGTTCAAAACGTTACACATTTTGGCTGCTGTGGTGTGCTGAGCTGTTACTGGATTGAGGAACATTGTTAATCCATGTCATCAGCCTTGAAGTAAGAAAAGGATCTACAACACCAGAGCACTGTTCTCAAAGTCATGTTTATCTTGTGCAGGCATAGTATAATGGATCTTCACACTTAATTTAAACTTCCAAAAGGGAAATCTAACATTTGCTTTTAGAATGCTAGATGGCAATATATTGTTTGTATGTTAATTCAATGGAATGTATTACCACTTTTTAAAATTGAATAAAGGGATTTCTGTACTGCAGTCACTTTTCCCACATGGAAATGTCCTATTTATGGGACATCTTTACTAATAAGAATAGATACAATGATATTGAGCACCTTGTTGCTGCATTGCTATTTTGGACATTTTAGTAAGGAAGATGAAATTAATTTCTGCATAATTTTGACTGAAGACTTTACCTACCCAATTCTCAATTTCCTAGCTAGAATACAGAAACTTTCATACCTGCAATTCATATGTAGATTAATGTCCACTTTCTTTAGGCTGGTGTTTAAAGATTTAACAGGAGTCTTCCTATCATTCATAACTGTTTTACTTCAATATACAAATGAATGAGCAGAAACTCTGCTAGGTCTTGGATACATTTCAAATGCAGTTTATGAAATAAAGACCACAACTCCCCTGGCAACAAGACAAAATTGTATTGTGTTCAACTATAAAACTGAAAAGTGTAGAAATAATCCATAGATTTGAATGGAAACCATTTTATTACATGGTAAAAAATATTCAGCACAGCTGTTCAAAATTCAATAAACTCTAGCCTACATTAATTCCTACTAGCACAGTGGGAATGATGTTGGAATACCACATGAGATTTCTATCAAAGCTTTTGTACATCCTCAGAACTGAAATACAATAACTATGCAGACATGATGTGCATAGATGATTCAAAGTTTTAATTTCTTTTTTCGGCCACGTCCATCTGGTCCACCGTCCAATTTGCGTTTCTGTGCCTGAAAAAAAGATGTGGATGATTATCTTAACAAATCTCCTCTTACGCTGTGGGCAGCTGTTAATGCTGTATACTTGATTCACAAAAGGCATAGTCATAGACCTTTGGCCCACCTTGTCTGTGTAGAACCATTTAAACTGCCTAGTCCCATTGACCTGCATTGGGACCACAGCTCCTCTTCCATCCATGTACCTTTCCAAACTTCTCTTGAATATTGCACAACTTACACTGGCAGCTCGTGGCATACATTCAACCCTTTGAGTGACGAAAATACCCTCCTGCTCCCCTTAACTCATGACCCATGGTGATTGCAGTAATTCAAAATGTACATTGTCATGAGATTTCAATTAAAAACAAAATTTACATCTGATGTGGTTCAAAGGGAGAAGTAGCTTATAGAATGTTACAAAAGAAAAAATTAAGGTCAGAAATTGTTGTCCTTAAACCTTGATCTCTCATCACAGCAATTTTATTAAATAGCCTAGCAAACCACTCAGACCACACTTCTGTAAAAAGGTATCATTGCATTCTTAGTTCAGAATGGTAGTACAGATTCACTCCACTAGGTGGTATAATCTATTCAAATAAAAACGGCAATTGCCAACATCTAATTTTATTCTATGACAAAAGCAGTTGGCTTATGAGCCCAGGTGCCATTATTTAGACTCCACTGTTTAAAGCAGTTTCTATCAGCTCCCATATCCCTTTCAGAGGCTGTTGAAAATTCTGATTTAAAGCGAATCAATTCAGCCCCATTAAAGAGTGATGTCTATGATTGAAGAAAATTTATAACTTAGCTCAACTTTGAGTTTGCACTTAAAATGAACATTACAAATAAAAATTACAAATTCAATCAATAACCTTACTGTAGCCAGAACAGCGTTTGTACATTAAAGGACCGGAAACACCAACAGCCTTGAATTTGGCTCAGTGTACCACAAGGTAAAAATTTCCACCCACTGAGCATATCTGTACACAGCACTGTCACAGAAAAGCAGCATCCATCAAGTACCACCACCACCACCACCCAGGCCATGCTCACTTCTCGTTGCTGCCATCCGGAGAATACAGGAGCTTTCAGGACTTGTATCATCCGGTTCAGGAATAGCTATTACCCCTCAACCATCAGGCTCTTCGACTAGAGGGGAGAACTTCACTCACTGAACAGTTTCCACAACCTATTGACCCACTTTCAAGGACTCTTCATTGTACATTCTCAATATTTATTGCTTGTTTATCGTCTGTTGTCTTTTGCACATTGGTGGTTTGTCCTGTTGGATGTGGTGTTTCATTACTTCTATTATGTTTCTTGGATTTACTGAGTATGCCCCCAAGAAAATAAATTTCAGGGTTGTATATGGTGACATATGTACCTTGATAAAACTTACTGAACTTTTGAAATGCTGCACAATATAGACATGAATTGAAGCTTCACATGACAAACTCAAGCATCAAACCCACCCCTATAATCGATGCACAACATAGAGTGGTTAAAGTTACCGATGCTGTTTTTGGTCCACGTTTTTTTCTTTCTGCTTTCTCCTTTTCTTCAAGTTCCAAGTTTTCTCTTTCTATTAGAGTGATTAATGTATTACAACGCCTTTGGAGTTCCTAGAAGTGCCAATGAAGCAACAAATGAATTTAATTCTTCAATGCTTTATTGAAAATATGATTTCATAGCTTGAATGTAGATAAAACCAACCAATTAACAAAAAAAAATCAATTACTTTAAATAGCAAAATCTTTGTAAGCAGTTACCATAGCAGTCCTTGACTTCAGGAACCAGTCAAATCTGAACTGTGGAGAGTTCCGAATACATTGTCTAAGTTCATCGTAAACATTTTCTTTATCAAAGCCCAACTTGTGCAGCATACAGATCAAGAATCTGTCCTCCTCTTCCGTATAATTCTTTCCTTTATTTGTGCCATATGCAATTCTCAGTTGGTGGAAAGGTGCTTTATATCGGGCAATCTATACAAGGACAAAATATTGCTGTTGAAAAATAGGAACAACAGAATACAAAAGCATACACACAAGCTCTAAAACCAAAGACGGGAATCAATGATCGTACCTTGGTGTCTAATGCTTTTTTAATGCCGATCCTCCTTTGGATTCTAGCTTCTCCCCTTTCTATCTGTGCCATAATTTTTTCAATGTCTTGGAGCTCATTACATCGCTCCCAGAATACAGCTGAGAAAGACAGCAATCAATCAGTAAAGTAAATTATTGATTGAGCAAAGTGTTCATAATGCTTGGACCCATTATGTCTAAAGTGCAAACAAACAAGAAAGGCACCTACTTTGCACGTTAAACGTGTTAAATACAGGCAGAAAAAAACCTTACCAGAATATTCAATCACTTCTTCAGGAATTTTTCCCTCTACTTCACGGGCAATATTTTCAATGTCATCACGGCCCCACTTCTCATTTGCTTTGATAAACTGATTAAAGTCTCTTTTCGTCCAGCTGGTAAATCCCTGTAATTTATATAGTTATATTTAAATAAAAATATACAAGTCAACAGATCAATATTAATAGGAGAAGAATTTGTGGAGTGAAGTGATGGGACATATTTGAAGCCTGAAGAATTATTATGAAAATACATGGCCACGACATCTGACTTCAGTACAATTAAGGGATTCTTAAAGCAATGAAAGAAAGATTTGCAAAACTGGCTGAAACATAACTACACCTTGGGGACCACAAAGGGAAAGCTTGAGCTCCATTTCAGGTGGTTGTGGGATTTTTAAAATCCACCTTAAAGGGTCGATGTAGGTTTAGCTACCGTTTTGACACGTGCTGCCTAAACTATGTACTTTGATCTTTCTATTGTAGGTTGAAGTAAAGATCTTTCAACTCAGGAGCAAGAATGCTACCACAGAATCAAGTTGACCTCTCAGGACAAACTCTCATGTCAGAAGATACAGTATTATGAGCTAGAAGGCATAGCAGTGTCTACACTTTGAGGAGATTGTGTAACTCTCCCCATCCCCATTCTAAAAATATTCTACAGGAGCTTTGTCGAGTGTCTGGTCCAGCTGCACCATTGTGTGGTACAGAAACCACAAGGCATTGGACTGCCGAACCCTACAGAGGATGGTAAAACTGCCAAGAGGATTACCGGGGTCTCATTCCATCCATTCGTGACATTTACTGGAAGTGCTGTACATGAAGAGCTTGAAGCATTGTGGCAGGAGGATGGGGTAAGAGCAGATGTGCGTGAAATGGAAGAGATGTGGTTGAGGGCAGCGTTGATGGTGGAGGAAGAGAAAGAGGACATCTCCTTCATTCTAGAAAGAAAAGCCTCATCTTGAGAGCAGATGCGGCGGAGATGGAGGAATTGAGAGAAGGGGATGGCGTTTTTACAAGTAACAAGTATAGTCCAGGTAGCTGTGAGAGTCCATGGGTTTATAATAGACATAAGTACATAAGACATAATAGACATAAGTTTATAAGTACATAAGTTGTCTCTGGAGATAGAGACGGTGAGATTGAGGAAGGGGAGGGAGGTGTTGGAAATGGACCAAGTAAATTTGAGGACATAATGGAAGTTGGAGGCAAAGTGGATGAAGTTGACGAGTTCAGCATGATCACAGTGAATGGGGGTGCTGGCTCGAAGGGCCGAATAGCCTAACTCTGCACCTACTGTCTATTATCAGGACAGGTGCAAGAAGCAGCACCAACACAATTGTTGATGTAGCATAGGAAAAGTGCGGGACGGTCACCAGTGTAGGCTTGGAACATAGACTTTTCCACATAACTGACAAAGAGGCTGGCATAGCTGGAACCCACGTGTGTGCTCATAGCTACCCCTTTTGTTTGAATCAGAATCTTAAATGAATTAGCTATGTTACTCTCAAACACACACAACCTCAAGCCCTTGAAGCAAAACTGCCACAAAGAGATGTCATCTTTTGCAAGATGCTTTCCAAATCACATGCCTTAGACATGTAATCACCTTGGTCAGATAGAGGTACACCTTCACCATACAGACTGCAGTAGTTCAAGGGAGCAATTCTGTGTCACCAAAGGCAGATGTGGATGGTCAACAAATGCTGGCTGGACCAACAACTTACCCCTTTTAAACAAAAGCAAAAATGTAAAGGCATAATAAAATTAAATGCTAGGGATATGCAGCAGGATACATTACATCTATGATAATAGAAATAGTTAACGTTTTAGGCTGCTCTAAAATGGCACCATTTCATTTCAAACATCAATTGTCTTCTATGAGAAATTGAACATTAACAGTACCTGTGTCAACAGCTTCTCCTTCTCTTCAAGCTCATCATCATTTAGGGGTTCAGCCTCATCAATCTTGCATTGTTCTTCTTTCTGTACTTGAGCTGAATTTGGCAAATCAGGATTACGTGGCACCTATACAAAGTAACACAACAAGTTTTAAATTAGCCTCTAGTTTTGTTTTCTTCCACCTGTATCTCAGAACACAAATCAGAAGCCTTCAAATATCACAATCATCTAAAATTTACATAAATTCTACTGATTCTAACATGAAAGCAAATTTAACTACTCTTTTTCTTCTATCAGCAAACTGGCTACTACACCTACCCATCACGTTCTGTCATCTCCAGCTTTCTGGACTTTAACCTACTCCAGTGTTTCTATTTCAACCATTAATCCTGGAAGTAAATTCTGCAGCCTTAACTCTTTCAATCACAATTTTGTATCTTTAGAAGAGTTATCTCATCACACAGCCATTGAAATATTCAAATAATAAATCATGAGCAAATTTCATGAGGTGGTTGATGGAAAAAATAGGGTAAATAGCAAAGAGACATTCTGCCAATCTCATGCACCACCTGCTGGCCACTTATGCAGCAGCTATGGATTAATACCATGGGGTCAATTTGCCAGTACACATATACACCAAAACTAAATTTTAATGTGATCATCTCTCCTCATTTCTGGAGGTTGTTTTGCTGTGAGTACTGTAAACTTGAGTAGTTAAGTATTAACAAAAAACAGACTATGTTCATAACTGAGATAAAGGATAACTTTTTACCTTATAGCCAATAGTTTTTCGATAATAGAGAATTTCTTTCTCTAGCAGCTCAAACAGCCGAGGGGGGAAGAATTGGAAATCTTGAATATTGGGCTGCTTTGGTGGCCGAGGAGCCTGGCAAGATAAAATTAAAAACAAAATAGTGGTACAGAAAACTACAGCACAGAAACAGGCCCTTCAACCCATCTAGCATGTGCCAAACCATTTTAACTGCCTAGCCCCTTCAACCTGCACCTGGACTATAGCCCTCCATGCTTCCCTTAAACACTGAAACCAAAATCACATCCACCACTTGTGCTGGCTGCCTGTTCCACACCCTCATCTCCCTGACTCAAATTTCCCCCATGTTCTCTTTAAACATCTCACCTTTCACCCTAGTTGTAGTCTCACCCAACCTCAGTGGAAAAAGCCTGCTTGCATTTCCCCTATCCATACCCCTCATAATTTTGTATACGTCTATCAAATCTCCCTATGTTCTAGGGAATAAAGTTCAACCTATTCAATCTTCCCTCCAGCCCCGGCAACATCTTTGTAAATTTTCTCTGTACTCTTTTAATCTTATTCACATCTTTCCAGTAGGTAGGTGACCAAACCTGCACACAATACTCTAAATTAGACAGTTATGGTCACCTATCTACAACTTTGACATAATATTATGCAAAAAAGGGACACATAAACAAACACTATCCAGTGAGACCCTTGCAGTCTCTTTCCAAACCCAACATTGGATCTAGTACCTTTCCAGATAGACACCAGCCAAGCATTTGCCTACTACATCTTGTGTTTGGAGACCCAGCATTTATTATCTACAATTTCTTTATGACCCAAACACAAAGAGCAATTGATTATAGAGCACAAAGCAGAAATGCCACAGTAACTGAGTCAAACAGCATCTATGAAAACAGAAACCAGTCAGCACTTCAGACCAATGTTCCAAGTAAATTTATTATCAAAGTACATACAATTGCAAGAAAAAGATCACAAACCCTTTGTAATCACCTGGTTTTCTGCATTAATTAATCATAAAATGTGGTCTGATATCACCTAGTCACAATAACAAACAAAATCTGCCTAAACTAATACCACACAAAGAATTGTACTTCTCATGAATACTGAGTACACCATTTAAACAATCTCAGTCTACATTCAAAAAAGGTATGTGAACCTCTGGGGTAATGCCTTCTACAAAAGCTATTTGGAGTCAGGTGTTCCGATCAATGAGATTGGAGGTATGGGTTATAGAGGTGCATTGCCCCATAAAAAAGGCACATAAAGTCAGGTTACTGACAGAGCCTGCTCTTCTCAAGAAAAATCTGTTTATGTGCACCATGCCTTGATCAAAACAACTTTCAGAGGACCTTGGAAGAAGAATTGTAGAGATGCGTGAAACTACAGAAGTAATATTTTGAGAGATGAGCTCATATGTTCCTGTCAGAATAAAAGGCAAGCATAACAGGTTTATGGAACCTTGGTTTTCGAGAGATATTGAGGACCTGGTTAAGAAAAAGGGAGGTGCATAGCAGGTATAGGCAGATGGAACAAACAAGGTATTTGAGGAGAAAAAGAAATACAAGAAAAAGAGGAGAACATGCATCAAGAACTCCCACCACTAAGGCCATTGTTCTCTTCTCGCTGCTGCCATCAGGAAGAGGAAGGCATACAGGAGCTCAGGATCCACATCAGGTTCAGGACCAGGTATTCCCCCTCAACATCAAGCTCTTCAACCAAAGGGAATAACTTCATTGACCCCAACAATTAACTGTTTCCACAACCTATGAACTCACTTTCAAGGACCCCATCTCAAGTTCTTGACATTTATTGTTTAATTATCATTATTTTATTTATTTTTGTATTTGCAGCTTGTTGTCTTGTACACATTTGGTTATTTATCTTGTATGTGGTTTACATTGATTCTATGGCATTTTTTGTATTTATTGTGAATGCCTGTAAGAAAATGAATCTCAGGGTTCTATATTGACATACAGTGCCTTGTAACTGTACTCAGTCCCCAACCCTTTGTTGACATTAATGAGTATTACAACCAGGAGTTTTGATCAAGTTAACCAAGAATTTTTATTTCGCCACAGTCAAGTCCAAAAAAAAGGGAAATTGTAAAGCATGAAAACCTAAAAATTCAAAACCTGAAATGTCAGCAGTTCAAAAGTATTCATCCCCTTTACTCAGTACTTAGTTGAACCACCGCTTGCAGCCATTACAGCCAGTTTTTTACGACTAGTCTCCATTGGCTTTGCACATTCCCCCTTACAAAATTGTTTAAGATGTGCAAAGATGTTTGGGGGCCGGGGGGTGGTGATGGACAGCAATCTTGAAGTCTTGCCAGAGATGTTGAATTGTTCAATTTGATTAAGGTCGGAACTCTGACTGGGTCACTCAAGGACATCAATTTTATTAATTTGAAGCCACTCCATGGTTGCTCTGGCAGTGTGCTTTGGGTCACTGATCTGGTGAAAGATAAACTTCCTCCCAAGTTTAAGCTTTCTGGCAGAGGCTAGCAGGTTTTTAAGCAACACACATAAAAGTTGCTGGTGAACGCAGCAGGCCAGGCAGCATCTCTAGGAAGAGGCACAGTCGATGTTTAGAGCCGAGACCCTTCGTCAGGACTAACTGAAAGAAGAGATAGTAAGAGATTTGAAAGTGGGAGGGGGAGGGAAGTATGGGCAAGGAGTATAGTGAGATGGACAGAGGGAGAAAAAATATAATAATAATAAATAAATAACGGATGGGGTACAAGGGGGAGGTGGGACATTAACAGAAGTTAGAGAAGTCAATGTTCATGCCATCAGGTTGGAGGCTACTCTGTACTCAGCAGCATTCATCTCACCATCAATCCCGACAAGATATAGAATCACTGCTGCTGAAAGGCATCCGCACTTCATGATGATACCTGCAGCATACTTTACAGAAGGGATAGTGTTAACCTGGCTGAAGTGCACTATTACACTCACACGGCGTGTGTTGAGGCCAGTAAGTTCCATTTTAGTCTCATTGACCACAAGACCTTCTTCCATGTCTTTAGAGCATCTTTTGAGAGATGCTTTGCAAAGCCTTTATGGGCAAAGATGTGCTTTTTTTTTTTTTTTTAAAGCCAGGGCCTCTTCCTTGCCACTGTTTGTGCATGGCCTTAGAGATGGTGGAGCCATGAACTTCATCTCCATTTACAGCCACCACCTTCTGCAGCTTGCTCAGAGTGACTGTTGGCATCACAGTAGTCCCTCTCACAAGTGTGATTCTTCTCTGGTGACTAAGTTCAGAAGGGCAGCCTAACCTAGGCAACGTGGCAGTGGTTTCATATTTTTACCCCCACTTTTTCACGATGGACTACACTGAGATCGAGGTATGCTCAAGTGTCTGAGAGAGTCGTGCACGCTTCTCCAGATTTGTGCTTCTCTTATCATTTCCCTGACTTGTCTTGAATGCACTTTTGCCTTCATTTTGGTTTGGTCTGCTGAAAATCTACAATACTGTTGGACCTTACAGAGGTAGGTATTTAATTCTTATGAATTCATTGACAAACAGTTGATTCTCCAAATTTGTACATCAACAAATTGGGTTAGTTGGTAAGGTAATCTGATAATAAAATTACTTTGAACTTTACTGGTGAGCTTTTCAGTATGGAATGACAGTAACACTATATAATATATATTTCTATCACATCAAAATCCTTAAACAGTAATGAAGCACACAGGTAAAGTGAGGGTCTCATTTAACCAATAATCAGACTTACTTTGGGTGCTTTTGGTTCACTGACACGAAGAGCCTCTCTGAAATATGCATCAACTGCATAGTTTGCTTTTCGTTCTCGTTTCGGGGGTTCAATCCATTCAGTTAGAGCCATCTGTGGATAAAACAATGTTTTGCTAAAATGTTTTATATACTACACTGAATTTAAAAGTAAAAGCACAGACAAGACAAAACAAAACTCACCTTCTGTTTCTCCCTGTAGTCTTCACCTTCAAAGTTGTACACACTGACCTCAGATTCCATGGTAAAGTTTCTGAGGGAACTTTCACCCATATTTGCAAGCTTTTCTGACAGTTCAGCTGTCTGTAGTTAATAAAGCAAAAAGATGAGCTGTTTTCATAGCAAGTTGTAAATAAACACACCACCAGATGGAGTTCTCTAGTTCCCAGAGATGGCTGCGGGGTGGGTCCTCCACACAGAAAGACACCAAGGTTTAATATAAAAGCTATTGCACTGGAGAACATTTTTTTCTTCCCCCATATACTAGTGTTTCCTCGTAGCACTGGATCATATCCACCATATGATTTTGTGACATTTAAAATATTTAAGGATTCAAGATGTTCTATTTATGGGGTGAGGGCACTCTCCAACAACACTAAGAATATGTTGCCCATTCCCAACCGCCCTTGAAGTGAGCCTTTTTTGGAGAAGGTGTCATAGATAACAATGCAATCCTCCCTAATAAAGAATACTAAGAAATAAACTATATCTACATTTTAATTTGCCAGCTGTTTAAATTGCCCAGGAGTCTGGATTACTTGCCTAGTTACAAAATCACTTAGCTTTACAATGAATTATGCAATATGGTTAAGTGGTATCATTTTCAGGTAACTTTCAGACAGTAATTAAGCTTGCTCTGTTAGTACATTTTACAAAAAAAAAAACAAGCAGGACGATCAGCAATACAGTACATAAAACAATTTCCCGTTGTCTACATTCTTCAGCATTGGCTTGCAGTTTAAAACACTTAATAACCAGAATAGCAATGAGTCAATTGAAATAAAAATATAATACAACAGGGGTGACTGAATTACCAGTTGCTATCAAAACAACCTACTTCTTCATGAGTTAAATTCAAGCTGTGTTTCTTCATTCCAAAGGTTTACACCGAAAATAATGCCTTCATCAATGACTTGGCATGATTGGCAAATGAGGCCAAGTTAAATTAAGAGATCTACACCAGTGGTCCCAAACCACCGGGCTGCAAAGCACGTGCTACCGGGCCACGAGGAAACAATATGAAACAATATGAGTCGGCTGCACCTTTCCTCATTCCCTGTCACGCACTTTTGAACTTGAACATAGGGTTACCAACTGTCCCGTATTAGCCGGGCCATCCTGTATATTGGGCTAAATTCGTTTGTCCCATACGGGACCGCCCTTGTCCCGTATTATCCCCGGTAAGGTACAGCGTTCCTATGAAACCGTTCGTAAGCTGAAGTGGCGTAAAGCGAAGAAGCAATTACCATTAATTTATATGGGAAAAACTTTTGAGCGTTCCCAGAACCGAAAATTAACCTACCAAATAACACATAAAACCTAAAGTAACACTAACATATAGTAAAAGCAGGAATGATATGATAAATACACAGCCTATATAAAGTAGAAATAATGTATGTACAGTGTAGTTTCACTTAACAGAATCGGGAAGATTAAGCCAAAACTGATTTGTAGAAAAAAAATCAGCATGTACACGCATGTGCACACAGGTGCCCGCACAAGGCTTCATGGTCACGGTAGTCTTTCTTCCCGTATTTGACTGCTACCTTTGTCTCTTATTTGGGAGTGAGAAAGTTGGCAACCCTGCTTGAACACCACCACCCCTCCCCTACCCTGGTTGGCCGGTCCACAAGAATATTGTCAATATTAAACTGGTCCGCGGTGCAAAAAAGGTCGGGGACCCCTGATCAACACCATTAATAATCTGAATACACAGTTTTCAGTAATTTATGCGAATGTAGATTAAATGACAGTTACTGAGATATTGAGCCAAGTCAAACTATTGTGGGAAGACTAAATAAAAGTTATTAAGAGCAACAGATTTAGATTAGCAATACATGGGGAGGGGGCACTCATATGTTGATTTTACCTTCCTTTCACCCCTTTCCAATATAGCATCAACATCTTCATCTGTAATGTCACTCTCTTTGGAAGCAAACACATGGGTAGCACCGTGACGAATCATCTGAAGCATCTCATCTTTTCCCAGCTTATTTAGATTCTGATCAACCAGCCTTCCTGAAAGAATAATTACTTAATTAATTTATAAAAGTGAAAGTGAGTGCATGAGGCCACTGTGTACAAGAATAAATTTAACAGGCAAAGGAGTGGAAGAGAAAATGTGATCACTGAGGCACAGCAGTGGAAAGCATATATTAATTGGTTATTGGCACACTAATCTGTGGCCGTACAGAGGGTCTATTTGCATTTATACAACTATAAATTATAAATATACAATTTCAATCTATTTAGAACAGTTTAGTAAAATACAGGATTTCAGAATATTATAACAATTCATGATAAAAATTCATTGGGAATCAGAGAAACTAACTCTTCAAATTGATAATCTACTGTCATAAATAGGAATAGTATGATATGCCATTTGATGCATGAGTGATTCCCATCAGGAAAACAAAGGATCCAAGTCACACTCTTCCTAGCACGAGAAATAAAGCCACAGCAGATGGAAAGGCAGAAATTATAACAAGTTTTCTTTTGATCAGATTTCTGGAACTTGTACCTCTTAAACCTTCAGGGATTTCTTTCTAGCTCCCCCGTCCAAATATAAGCAAACACCAACCTTGCTGAATTACAATAGAGTCCAATCTAAGTTTCATCTCAGCACGCTCCACAATTCTTTCTTCTACTGTGTTGTCTGTTATAAATCTGAATACTTTGACACATTTTGTTTGACCAATTCTGTGGGCTCGATCCTTAAAAAGAATTGCAGGAAAGTTATCTTCAAATAACATTACCATATATTCCAGAGGAGTTTTAAAGTACAAATTACAGTAACTTCTGTTAAAAAAAAAAATCCCTCAACTCCAAAAAGAGTTTTTAAACACAGGCAATAAGTAATATAACTTCCAACTATGTGTTCTTCAGTAAACTGGTGAAATTGTGAAAGAATAAAAGATTATTTGTATACTCCCAGCTAAAATCAAGAGCTGCTGCATTGAAATGGGGAGTGGCGTGGGAGTTTGAAAAAAAAATCCAAACAACTCATATTTACTGCATTTGTTCCCTTTCAGAACAGTTTCTTACAGTTGCTGTTACAACAGAAAGTATCCTGATTTCAAGATTTCAAACCATCAACCAGAAATGTGAACTATTTCACTTTACAGTGATGCCGTCCAATTGCTTATTATTTCTAGAAGCCACTGAATGCTCCATTTTCTGTACAGGAACACCAGAAACTTCACAAGCCCATGTCTAGAAAATAGTCTATGCTTTTATTCCTCTAACCAAAGTGGTTGACCATACACTCCCCCTTACACCGTATTCCATCTGCCATTTTGTTCATTCTCACAAACTGTCCAAGTCCATCTGCAAACTCCCTGCTTCCTCAACACTTCCTGCCCCTCCACCAACCTTTGTATGGTCTGCAAGCATGGCCACAAAGCCATTGAATTCAGCATCCAAATCGTTAGTATATAACATGAAAAGAAGCTGTCCCCATACTGACCCACGCGGAACACTATTAGTCACTGACAGCAACCGGAATAGGTCCTCTTTATTCCGTCTCTTTTTTCTTTGTCTCCTGCCAGTCACCCCGTCTTCTATTCATGCTAATATCTTTCCTGTAATACCATGGACTCATCTTGTTAAGCAGCCTCATGTGCAGCAGCTTGTTAAAGGCCTTCTGAGAATCCAAGTAAACAATATCCACTGACTCTCCTATGTCTATCCTGTCATGTTATTTCTGCAAAGAATTCCAACAGATTTGTCAGGCAATAATTCCCTTCAAGGAAACCATGGAGACTTTGGCCTGCTTTATCATGCGCTTCAAGTATCCTTTAACCTCATCCTTAATAATGGACTCCAACACCTTCCCAACTACCGAAGTCAGGCTAACTGGTGTATAATTTCATTTTTTCCACCTCCCTCCCTCAAAGAGTGGAGGGACGTTTGCAATTTTCCGGTCCTCCAGAACAATTCCAGAATAATTCCAGAATCCAGTGATTCTTTTTTTTAAATATAGTTTTTATTGAGTTTTCAAAAAGAATACATGAAAAGATAATATCTACCCTCCCCCCCCCATATAAAGTCCTACCTGAAAAAAAAAGAAGAGCCACCTGGGTATTGGAAGGTTTCCATATGCTCCAAAATAAATTTGGTATACTTATTCGTTACTTTCCCCAAGGGACCAAGATCTTTATCGGAGCACTTAAATATGCCACCCTATCTTTTGTAAATAAGGGCGCCAAATATTCAAAAACGTTACATATTTATCTCTTAAATTATAAGTAATTTTTTCGAGTGGAATAGAACTAGCCATTTCATTATTCCAACGATCCATACTTAAATACGAATCAGATTTCCAAGTAACTGCTATAGTCTTCTTAGCTACTGCCAATGCAATTTTTATAAATTCTTTCTGATATTTATTCAATTTAAGTTTCAGCTTTATCCCTTCAATATCACCTAATAGAAATAATACAGGGTTATGTGGAAGTTGAGTTCCAGTAATTTGTTCCAATAAGACTCTTAAATTTATCCAAAAGGGTTGAATTTTAAAACAAGACCAAGTAGAATGTAAGAAAGTACCAATTTCTTGATTACACCGAAAGCATTTATCGGATAGATTTGAATTTAATCTATTTATTCAAATAACACTTTCTTTTGTTACCTTCAATTAAGGGCTTACTTAAAAGGTAAGCTGGGTCAAACAATGTTTTTGCCAAAACCTAATGAAATTGAAACTTTAATTCAAAAAGGGAAAATTAAAAAATTTATTTCTTGTATGTATAATTTGATTCAAAAACAGACAATTAAACAAGGAATCCATAAGTCAAAACAAAAATGGGAAACAGATCTGTATATTAATATTGATGAAACAAATTGGTCAAGACGTTGTCTTGACAGTATGACAAATACAATAAATGTTCGACTTAGATTAGTACAGAATCCAGTGATTCTTGAAAGATCATTACTAATGCCACAATCTCTGAGGCATAGTCCATCTCATCTACCTTCAGACCTTTCAGCTTCTCAAGCGCCATCTCCTTAGTGATAGCAACTAAACTCACTTTTACTCCCAACACTCTCAAATTTCTGGCATACTGCTAATGTCTTCCACAGTGAGGACTGATGCAAAATACTTCATTAATAAGTTCGTCCACCATTTCTTTGTCCTCCATCACTACCTCTCCAGCATCATTTTCCAGTGGTCCGATATCTACTCTTGCTGCTCTTTTACTCTTTATATATCTGAAAAACTTTTGGCATCCTACTTTATATTATTAGCTAGCTTACCCAACATTTCATCTTTTCTCTCTTTATGACTTTTCTAGTTGCCCTCTGTAAGTTTTTACAAACTTCCCACTGATTTGGCTAAACAAAACTAGCTTAGATGGGAATCTAAGTCAGCATAGAGCAGTGGGCCAAAAGTCGCATTTCTGTGTTGTATAACTATGAAGGATTCTAAAAACTTTAAAGGAGTTCAACCTTTATCTCATTATCATACTCAGAAGATAAAACTTAATCTTCTGAGTATGATAAGAAGATTATCCAGATCATACACTAAAGTTATGGCATTGCTCAAAATTCCAAAAAAGGAATTTTAAACACTTAATAATCCAACCTTGTAGGAAGAGTGAAATATCTGTATGCTTCTAATTAACTAATAGAATTCATTGACCTTATACTCATGGGTTATGGAACAATTTCCCCCCGAAAATCCACTCTTTAATAACTTACCATGGCCTGCAGGTCAACCTGTGGGTTCCAGTCAGAGTCATATAGGATTACAACATCTGCTGTAGCAAGATTTATACCGAGACCCCCAGCACGGGTGCTCAACATGAAGATAAATTTAGTACTTCCAGGAGTATTGAATGCACTAATAGAATCCTGAAGGGATGAGAGATAAAAAAAAATCAAGCAAGAGAACTACACAGCAGAATGTGGCATAATTGTTACAACTTACTTGAAATTTGTCCTCGTAAAAGTACAAAAAGGTAGTAATTGCAAGTTACATGTTCATGGGTCCTTGTTCGAAATACAAACATCAATTCTGTAAATGAAATCTTAAGTTCCACCAGCTTTTATAACAAGGTTCATAATTACAACATTGATATAATGAGTCTTGTTATAAAATGTTGTTGGGCTAAACTGCTGTTTTGGATATACTTCAGGTATATCCTGTCCATCCAAGGCAGAAGTTAGGCAAGTGTTAGCTTTGCTTAAAATGCTGGTTATTTATAATGCAAGTGCTAAAGCTATCCCCCGACAAACGTGCCGAGGTTCCAACATATAGATAATAGAGCTTTAGATAATTTAAGATGGGAACTTTACAAAAACAAACATCAAACTTTGGAAGGTGCAAGACCAAAAATATACCTGTCTCTCAACATGTGGAGTCTGCCCATCCAGTCTGCAGTACTCATAGTTTCTCCACATACAATAATCTTCTAAAATATCCAGCACTCTAGTCATTTGGCTGAAAATCAACACCCGCGAGCCTATAAAAATGAGGATTGCACATCAGAAAATCTAATGAAAAACTTTACATGGATTATGACATGGTTCAAAATTCATATTGATTGAAAGATAGAACAAATAAATTTCTTCACTCATGCTAAAGACAGAACTTCTAAAAATTATTTTGTTGCAAGCTAATTAAAAAATGTCGAGTATAAATTAGCCCAATCCAATTAACTCACTGCATATACATCTCGTAGTATTTGAACTGACTGTGAATTTGTTTTTAAAACAACAAAAATACATCCAAATGTGTGGATTAAGAGAAAACTGAAAGATTTTAACTTGTGGATTTATTTTTGCCCTTAACATAATTTCAGCAATAGGGATAGAGTACAAATTAAGAAATGTTTGCAATCAAACACATTTAATCATTCTACTCTTACATTTCTATTCTTCCTTCCCCCAACCTGTTAACAATCATCCGAAGAACATTCAATACTGATCCAACTGCCTTTTGGATTTAGACCAGAGAATGGATGGGCTACTACCTTGCAAAACTTATTCTCTGTTTCTAAATCAGTCTGCTCCTTTGGGAGTTGAAAGGTTTAATGGCTTAAAGTTTTAACTTTGCTTGAAAATTCAGAATATCCACCTGCATCACTCAATGTTCATTATCCAAATAAATATTACGTGGCACTCACACTACTTTTAATGTTGGTTTCATCTTTAATCTTGACTCCTGCATTCACAAGCCTAGCTTTCATACTCAAAATCTTAAAACACTTCTCTAAATACTTTCCATTACATATGTGTTCCTTGAGGTAGGATATCATGCCTGATTATCGGCCATGTCATTAATTTAAACCAAGCCCTTGAAAACCATGTTAACTGTAACCCAACGAACTAAAGAAAAACAATTTCCAAGCATTGTACTTTAGATACTTTCAAAGTAGAATAAGTAAGCATTACCCAAGTATTTGTTAACCTTGTCTTGCAGATTTTCTGTGCCAAACATTCTGGTCATCTTCCTTTACCGGTTCCAAATCTTTCCACCTAACAACAACTAACTATACTCCTTGCCCATCCTCTGGGCTTCCCCCTCCCCCCTTTCTTTCTCCCCAGGCCTCTTATCCTATGATCCTCTCATATTCTTTTTGCCAATCAACTTTCCAGCTCTTGGCTCCATCCCTCCCCCTCCTGTCTTCTCTTATCATTTTGGATCTCCCCCTCCCACTTTCAAATCTTTCACTCTCTCTTCCTTCAGTTAGTCCTGACGAAGGGCCTCGGCCCGAAACGTCGACTGTACCTCTTCCTAGAGATGCTGCCTGGCCTGCTGTGTTCACCAGCAACTTTTATGTGTGTTGCTTGAAATTCCAGCATCTGCAGATTTCCTCGTGTTTGCAAACTAATTTTTGGTCTTGTAATGTGCTGCAGGCGTTATGCTTTGGAAGCCTAGTAAAGCTGACCATTCACATTTACATGATCAGGGATTTTGGGGGGGGGGGTGGTTGGTGAAGTCCCATATTTGTAGGCATCTTTTGGATAAATGGGCTAGGCTACTATTTAATTTTTCACCAACTTCCTTGTTTCAGGGAATATAAAATTATTTGAGCACTTGAGAATCATACTTCATAGAGAATCTGCCTCTTACAAAGCAGCACTCTAATGTTCCACTAAAAAAGCAACCTCCAAAGAAACATGTCAGTATTTTTCAGTGCTAATCAAGTCTAAACAATAAAATCTAACCTGCTATTCCAGCACTTCTCACATAATAGAAAACTTTCAACTAGTTTCTTGCATTATGGCCCATTTTATTTTGCATCTGTCTTATACCTAAGAATATTGGAACCATTGTATCCCCCATTTCTCCTTTACATTTATAGTATTTATGAAAATTTATGAATACAGGAGTAAAATTCTCCTGCAACCATTTTAAAACATATCCTATAGGACTAGAAGATACTGCATTTTATATAAAAGGTCAATAATATAATAAACAGGGTCAAACAGAGTCTCAGCCAACCTTGCTCCTTCACTCTTGGCAGCAGCTTGTCCAATACCACCATCTTTCCACTGTTAACCACGAGGTGCGTATCAGTAGTATAAGGTGGGCCAGGCTCAGCTCCATCAAATAGATAGGGATGGTTGCAACACTTGCGTAGCTGCATCAGTATGTTCAACAAACGCATTTTGTCCATTTTCCCTGAGGAATTAAGGATGTCAATATCCTTCATTAAAATCTTGGTGTACCTGCAAGAAATATTACAGTTAACTCAAATTTAGAGAAGTGATTTGTTTTCCATATCTCTTTAGGAGAATATTCAATACGTTAAAATTGTTTGAGAATGCAACTAGGACAAAGACTAGAATCCCATCTTGGCCCTCAGATCTATATCCAGTGATCAGTATGCATAATGCACAAAAGATCTCCCCTCTTTGACAGGAAGTACATTCTACAAAGTGGTAGAAAAGTGAGACAGCCAGGATGTGTGTTACTGCATCTAGATAGACAGTGGCATGCAAAAGTTTGGGCACCCCATGAGATCTGAGCTCAGATAACTTTTACCAAGGTTTCAGACCTTAATTAGCTTGTTAGGACTATGGCTTGTTCACAGTTATAGCTAGGAAAGGCCAGGTGATGCAAGAGCAGCTGTCTAGCACTTGAAAATTAAAATAAATGATGCCCACAAAGCAGGAGAAGGCAATAAGATAGCAAAGCATTTTCAGATAGCCGTCTCCTCAGTTTGTAATGTAATTAAGAAATGGCAGTTAACAGGAACGGTGGAGGTCAAGTTGAGGCCTGGAAGACCAAGAAAACTTTCCAGAGAACTGCTCGTAGGATTGCTAGAAAGGCAAATCAAAACCCCCATTTGACTCCAAGCGACCTTCAGAAAGACTTAGCAGACTCTGGAGTGGTGGTGCACTGTTCCACTGTGCAGCAACACCTGCACAAATATGACCTTCATGGAAGAATCATCAGAAGAAAACCTTTCTTGCGTCCTCACCACAAAATGCAGCGTCAGAAGTTTGCAAAGGAACATCTAAACAAGCCTGATGCATTTTGGAAACAAGTCCTGAGGACTGATGAAGTTGAAATCGAACTTTTTGGCCGCAATGAGCAAAGGTATGTTTGGAGAAAAAAGGGTGCAGAATTTCATGAAAAGAACACCTCTCCAACTGTTAAGCACGGGGGTAGATCGATCATGCTTTGGGCTTGTGTTGCAGCCAGTGGCATGGGGAACATTTACTGGTAGAGGGAAGAATGAATTCAATTAAATACCAGCAAATTCTGGAAGCAAACATCACACCGTCTGTAATAAAAAAAAGCTGAAGATGAAAAGAGGATGGCTTCTACAACAGGATAATGATCCTAAACACACCTCAAAATCCACAATGGACTACCTCGAGGCGCAAGCTGAAGGTTTTGCCATGGCCCTCAGACACTGACATCATTGAAGATCTGTGGATAGACCTCAAAATAGCAGTGCATGCAAGACGGCCCAAGAATCTCATAGAATTAGAAGCCTTTTGCTAGGAAGAATGGGCAAAAATCCCCCAAAGAATTGAAAGACACTTTGCTGGCTACAGAAAGCATTTACAAACTATGATACTTGCCAAAGGGGGTAGTACTGACCATGCAGGGTGCCCAAACTTTTGCTTTGGGCCCTTTTTTTCCTTTTTTTGTTATTTTGAAACCGTAAAAAATAGAAATAAAAAAATAATCTTGCTTAAAATATTAAAGAGATGTGTCATCTTTAACTTTATGCCTTTTGGAAATCAGGTCATCTTTTACTCGCTTAGCTATTCACAGTAACAGAAATCTTGACCAGGAGTGCCCAAACTTTTGCAAGGCACTGTAATTCCGAAGAAAGCACCAAGTAATACATACTCAAAAAAAAAAGTGTAATAATCATTCTGGGACAAACATCTATTGCATCAAAAGTAGTTGTCTGGCTCAAATCAACATACACAAAATGCTAGAGAAACTCAGCAGGTCAGGCAGATCTACAAAAATGAACAAACAATTGACGTTTTGGGTCGAGACCCTTCTGCAAGACTGTAAACGAAGGGGGAAGACAACAAAATAAAAAGGTGGGGTTAGAAGGAGGATGTCTGGAAGGTGATAGGTGAAGCAAGGTGGATGGGAAAGGTAAAGGGCTGGAGAGGAGCGTGTACCATAAGAGAAAGGGAAGGAAGAGGGGCGCAGCAGGAGGTGATAGGCAGGTGAGAAAAGGGGCCAGAGTGGGGAATAGAAAGGGGGGGGGGGGAGAGAGAGAAGACGACTTTTTATCCTGGAAGGAGTAATCGATATTCATGCACATGGGTTAGTAGGTTAATTGATTGCATTGGTGTAGTTCAGTGCCGTGGGCTTGATGGGCCAGAAGGAACCGTCACTGTGCTGCGTCTTCAAATTTGAGATATTTAAGGGGGATCAGAGGTGGAGATGTGCAGTGGAGAGTATACTGCCTGGTTGCATCACAGCCTGGCATGGAAACACCAATGCCCTTGACAGAAGATCCTGCAAAATGTAGTGGATACAACCCAGTCCATCAAGGGTAAAGCCCCCCTCCCCAACATCTATCCAGACCATTGTCACAGGAATGCAAAGGACCTAATACCAAGGCTGTGCTCTCTTCTTGTTGCTGCCACCAGAAAAGCAGTACAGCAGCTTCAGGACCCACACACACAGAATCAGGAGTTCATCGGGTTCTTGAATCAAAGGGTAACTTCACTCGCCCCATCAATGAATTGTTCCCACAACCTATGGACTCACTTTCAAATGATTGTTCATCTCCTGCTCTCAACATTTATTGCCTGCTTGCTTGATTTATTTATTCTCTTTTGTACTCACGCAGGTTGTTGTACTCTACACATTGGTTGTTTGCCCGTCATGTTGGCTACTGTCTCTCATTGATTCTACTGCTTCTCTTGGAATTACTGTATATGCCCTCAAGAAAACAAATCCCAGGGTTGCATATGGTGACCTATATGTACTTGGATTAAAAAAAATTACTTTGAACTTTGAAGCTAAGCTCAGTACATGTAACTTTAGGAAGAAGGTTGCTGGGGCTCAGACAAGAGGCCACAGCTGAGGCACTGGATGACTCATGGACAGCAAATGTAGTACTTTTATTCAGTATGAGCAGCAGGAATAAGCTCACTAATTATAAGCAAGCAAAAGGATGATTGTTTATTCATTTCATAGATGCTGCCTGACCTGCTGAGTTCCTTCAGCATTTTGTGTGTTTAACATCAGTGGTTATAATGTTTGCTGTCGTAATTCTAAGTGACAGGATTAATTTATATGTGGGACATTAGATAATGATCAAGGAAAGTCAGCAGGATTTTATTATGGGTGGGGGAGGGAGTCCTGTCTGACCAACTTGATTAAAATTTTCAAAGATGTAATGAAATGTATTTTTAAGGGTAATGTGGTTGAAGTAGCATATTTGGACTTCAACAAGGGCTTTGACAAGGTCCCAGAGAGCAGCCTCATCCAAAAAGTGAAGAGCTCTTGGGATTAGGGGCAAATTGGATGACAAGATGGCTTGGTAATGGGAAGAAGTGGTATATCGTAGAAGGCTGTTTTGAGATTGGAGGCTTGAGACTAGTGATGTATGCAGGGATTGGCTTTGAATCCTCACTGTTTATTATATGCACAAGTGAATCAATGTGAGTGTTAAGTCTGGTCAGTAAATTTGCATGTGGTATGAAAATGATCTTCATAATAGGACCACCTTAGGTTTTATGACAATACTGATGAATTATAAATATGAGCAGAACAAGATAAAATTTAATCCCAATGAGTGTGAAGCGATAGTTTTGGCAGAACTATTTAGCTACAATATACACAATGAATGATAGGATCCAAGACAATATTGGGGAAGAGGATTATTGGTGTACAAACCCAAGGTTCTGCAAGGTTCTTCATAGATTAAGTGAAGAAGAAAAAAAAGATTCTTTCCTCCTTTAGCACTGACATGAAAACAAGGGCAGGAAAGTTACAACTATACAAAATATCAGTTACGCCACAGCTGTAGTAGTGTGTGCAGTTCTGGTTGTCACACTTTACTATAGGGTGAATACAACCATCCTGGAGAACACAGAGGAGATTCACCAAGATGCTGTGTTTCAGTTATGAAGGAGAGAATGGGGAGATTGGGTGTATTTTCCTTTGAGTGGAGCAGGCTGAAAGGGGATCAGTATAGAAAATGTGAGGAACATGAAGTAGTGGTGAGAAACATTTTCTCCCACAAACGAAACCAGGCAGCACAGTTTAATAAAAATCAAGAATCAGAACCAAGCTTACTATCACCATCATATGTCATGAAACTCAGAATCAGAATCAGGTTTATCACCGGCATGTGACGTGAAATTTGTTAACCTTTTGTTATGTGGCAGCAGTACACTGTAATACATACTAATAATAATCAAAATAAGACAATAAAAGTTAAAGGAAAGAGGTTTAGAGGATATTGAAGGAAAAATGTTACATTCCCACACTCCCACCAGCAGCAGAGTGTGGTTAGAATCTGGAATGGTCTGTCTGAGGTGGTAACAAAGGCAGAAAACCTTATATTTGCACAGTATGTAAATGAGTACTTAAATCGCAAAGGAAAAGAAGGTAGCGGGCAGAATATTAGAAATTAGAATGCGTGCAGATGAGCATTGTGGGCCAAGTTGTCTGTTTCTGCCTTGTTATGACTATGATTAAAGCAAAATAAACAGTGCAAAATTATACCACGCTTCATTATGCAATATGTCATCACTTGCAGGTTGTATACTCACCATTCCCGTTGCATTTTGCTGAGGCCTACATACATTTTGACTTCTTTTTTTGGTGGTAGACTCTTTTCTACCTCAGCCTTAATACGTCGGAGAAGGAAGGGTCGCAATACCTAATTCAGGTTAGAATACATGCTCTTTACACACTGATGGTGCCCATGGAGGCAAGTAAAAGAAAGCAATTACAAATGCTATATATAAACATTAGAAAAGTGGCTTAAAATATATTTTACCATACCAAGGATTCAAGTACTTCTGTAAATATAAGCTAAGAATACAGTTAAATGGACACACCCATATACGCAGCCAAATTCAGGTCAAAAATATTTCATGTTAGATGCAATCTATTCTTTTGCAAGATCACAGCCTCTAAAGCAGAGCAAGTTCACAATGGCGCCCATAGACAATGCAAACTACTTGGAATTAATTTGAGTGCATTAATTAGAATTATACATTTGTGAGAATTTATGAACGTCCTTCAACAGAACAAACCCAGACCCCCAGCCTAGTTTTTATATTGTTAAGTAGAGCAAAGAAAATCCTCAGTGTCTTTCTTCATTCTTCAAAAAAACTTGATAAATACATCATGAAAAGAAATATTAAATGTTACAAAAATTCTGGTCAGAGGCAGAATTAAAGAGAGAATTCAGAGCATGGTTGAAAAGGTACAGCGATGAGCAAACAAAAGAAATGGAGTGGAGATCTCAGGAGATTAAATAAGGGACCAATATAACTAGAGGACAAGTTGCAAATATTGTTTCCCAACCAGGATTAAAAGTAGTCTTGAATTTGGTAAAGGTGAGATTCACAGTTTATTACACTGGTGCAAAGTGGTTGGAAAAAGAACGTTAGAACATAATTGAGGAAACAATGGCACTTTATAGATAGTAAGAGGTGGACTTCATGAGTCAACAGAATGTTAGTCCAGTATCAAGGTGGACAGAAAGGATATAGACATCAGACTGTGACCTGAGTCAGGAATAAGATTTTATAGTGTGAACAAATTTAGCCCCACTTCAGCAAGTGAAAAAAAAAATGAGAAAAAAAAGTTAAAGAAAAAACAAACAAAATATCCATTTAGTTTTTCACCCCATAATACCAAACAAGTGTTTTGAAATTTGAAACTCAGAAATTTCCGTCCTCCATAATTAACAACAGTTTCACCAGAAGTGTGGCAGTGCCCAAGCACTACTTAGTATCTAATTCAAAATTAGAATTCAAGACAACCCATGGACACACCTGATAGGCCATATTGCTGACACTGGGGAGCAGCGGCCAAAAGGACAAAAATACATATTGGAGATCTACATATTATCTCTGGAATTATTAGTTACAGGTGGTAAATTACTGGCACACATATCTAAGATGGCAATAGTATGCAGTGCTGTTCTTGATTCTTTAAACTTCACTCATAATTTAAAAAAAATTATATTAACTGCCAAATGAAGCAATAAATGATATTTTACACCCAGCAGCAGTGAGATGTTTTCACAGGAAACGTCTCACGCTGGCAGGGTGCCACATAGACGAATGTGAGGATAACTGACAAGTTAACCTTCCAAAAATTCTTTCTGTGACAACAGATGGTGCAGGCAACACAACTGGTAAAGAGGCAGGTTTTGGCAAACTATTTGCTAAAAATTTTGAGCATCTACTGATAAGACTTTCATTCTATAGTACACAAGGAGGTTTTGTGCAAAAGATGGCCTTAAGAAAGTAACAAAAATTATAACCAAACTATCTAATTTTATTTCTAGGTGTGTTTCAAAACAACTTTTAGTTTGCAAAGCAAGGTGAATTTGATGCACACAGCTACTCATGTACTTGTCTTTAAATGATTTGTTGAGTGCTTAGATGAATTTTTTTGATTTTTGATGAATGAAAAATGTACTTAACGAGAATTATATGACATTGTGTGGATTTGTAGATATCTCCTCACATTTGAACACCAAATTACAGGGATCTGGCAAAGTACTGATGTTATGCTTGATAATATAAAAGCCTTTGAAAACAAACTGGATGTATTTAAACGTGAAGCCAAAAATGGCAGTTTTTAAATATTTCCCAAACCTAAATAAACACATGACAGGTATTCAAATTCCTGAAATGACAGACATCCAGAGCTTTCCAATGCAATTTTTCAGCATCACTGTTTCAACTATTGAACAATTTTCTTTAAAAATAAATGAAATTCCAATCATTAAAAGAAACCGCAAAATTCATAAAGCAGACAGTAGAATAAAATTGGACAAACTAAATTTCAAAATGTTGAAGTGGATTGATTTCAATAATTTTTAATACAACTGATTGATTTACAAAGAAGCTTAATTTGGAGACACAATTTGTTGATTTATAAAAGCTGAAACTAGAAAGTAATGAAGGGGATCTGTCAGTAACTGAATCAAACTATAAAAGTCCCAACAATGAGATTCTGAAACTCGGGATTCCATTCTTCAAACTATTAACTACCTTACATTTGCTTTCCTCACCACAGATTCAATGTGCAATTAACCTTCAGAAATTCCTACACGAGGACTCCCAAATCCCTTTGTACCTCGATTTTTAAATTTTCTCCCCGTCAGAAAATAGTCTATGAATTTACCAAAGTGCTTGACCATACACTTCTGGAGACTATATTCCAACTGCCACCTTTTTGCCCATTCTCCTAATCTGTCCTTCTGCAGCCTCTCTGCTTCCTCAACACTACTTGCCTCTCCATCCATCTTCATACCGTCTGCAAGCTTGGCCACAAAGCCATCAATTTCATCATCCAAATCGTTGACATACAACGCAAGAAGCATTCCAAACATAGACCCCTGTGGAATACCACTAGTCACCAGTAGCCAATCCAAAAAGCTTCCTTTATTCCCATTCTTTGCCTCCTGCCATTCAGTCAATGCTCTATCCATGCTAACATCTTTCCTGTAATACCCTAATCTTGATTAGCAACTTCATGTGTGGCAACTTGTCTGAAAATCCAAATATACAACATCAACCGATTCTCCTTTGACCATCCTGCTTGTTATTTCTTCAAAGAATTCCAACAGATTTGTCAAGCAAGATTTTTCCTTAAGGAAACCATGCTGACAATGGCCTATTTTGTCATGTGCCTCCAAATTTCCGGAAACTACATCCCTAACAATCAACTGCAACATCGTCACAACTACTGAGATCAGACTAACTGGACTATTATTTCCTCTCTTTTGCCTCTCTCCCTTCTTGAAGAGTGGAGTGATATTTCCAATTTTCTAGTCCTCCAGAACCATGACAGAATCTATTGATTCTTGAAAATCATTACCAATATCTCTGCAATCTCTTCAGCTACCTCTTTTAGAACCCTGGGTGAAGTCCATCAGGACCATCTACCTTTAGACCTTCAGATTTTCCAAGCATCATCTCCCTAGTAATACCCCTGACACTCTTGAACTTCCAGCATACTATTAATGTCTTCCACCATGAAGGCCGTTGCAAAATACTTATTCAGTTCATCTGCCATTTCCTTGTCCCCCATTACTATCTTGCAAGCGACATTTTCCAGCAGACCAATATCTACTCACATCTCTCTTTTACTCTTTATATATCAGAAAAAAACTTTTGGTGTCATATTTGATAGTACTGGCTAGCTTATCTTATTTCATCTTTTCCCCCTTAAGTTTTTTTATAAAGTAGCCTTCTGCTGCTTTTAAACATTTCCCAATCCTTTAACTTCCCACTCATTTTTGCTCTATTATATGCCCTCTCTTTTGCTTTTATGTTGGCTTTGACTTCCCTTGGAAGCTACGGTTTCCTCATCCTCCCTGTAGAATACTTCCTCTTCTGTGGGATGCACCTATCTTATGCCTTCCGAATTTCTCCCAGAAACTCCAGCCATTGCTGCTCTGCTGTTATCCCTGCTAGTGTCCCCTTCAAATCAACTTTGGCCAGTTCCTTTCTCATGCCTCTGTATTTCCCTTTACTCCACTGTCATTCATCTGATTTTAGCTTAGCTTCTCTCTCAAGTTGCAAGGTGAATTCTATCATATTATGATCACTGTTTCCTATGGGTACCTTTACCTTAAGCTTCCAAATCATATCTGGTTCATTAGGCAACACCCAATTCACAATTGCTGATCCCCTATTGGACTCAACTACAAGCTGCTCCAAAAAGCCATCTTGGAGGCATTTCATAAATTCACTCTCTTAGGATCCAGTATCAACTTGATATTCCCAATCTATCTGCATATTGAAACCCTGCATGATTAATGTAACATCCTGGCTACTGCTCAGGAGCTGGTAAATAACTCTCAACAGGGTCTTCTTCCCTTACAGCGCCTTAACTCTACCCATGAAGATTCTACATCTTCCAGTCCTATGCCACATCTTTCTAAAGATTTGATTTCATTTTTGTAAGAGCCACTACTCCTCTGCCTGTCTGCCTTTTCAATAGGTTGTGTATCCTTGGATATTAAGCTCCTAACTACAATTGTCTTTCAGCCATGACTCCGTGATACCCACTTCACACCAGCCAATCTCTAACTGCGTTACAAGGTCATCAACTCTATTTTGTACACTGCGTGCATTCAAATATAACACCTTCAGTCCGTTATGTGTCACCCTTTTCAATTTTGTCCTCCTTTTATACTGCAACCCATCCTACTGACCGCAATTTTGCCATATCATTTTTCTGTCCTTTCCAACAGTCTCACTACCTCTGCTTGTAAAACAAAATCCTTATTCTTAGCTCTATCACT
Organism: Mobula birostris; assembly: GCF_030028105.1. Taxonomy (NCBI): domain Eukaryota; kingdom Metazoa; phylum Chordata; class Chondrichthyes; order Myliobatiformes; family Myliobatidae; genus Mobula; species Mobula birostris. Next base: position 160,072,663 of record NC_092373.1, read on the forward strand.
CTGGTTCCCAACCTACTGGCGTGTGACACAGGCAGCAATCCAGAGATCGTTACCCTAGAGGCCCTGCTTTTCAGCTTTCTACCCAGCTCTTCTAAATTCTCTCTTTAGAACCTCCTCTCTTTTCTGACCCATGCCATTGGTACCAGTATTCACCAAGACATCCGGCTGCTCACCTTCCCCCTTTTGAATTTCGTGGACATGATCCAAGACGTCCCTGACCCTGGCACCTGGGAGGCAACAAACTATCTTGATCTCTCTATTGAGTCCATAAACTCCCCTATCGATCCCTCTAACCATGGAATCTCCTATTACCACTGTATTCCTCCTCTTCCAAGCCATTGTGCCAGAGACCCTGTCGTTGTGGCTCCCTTTGGTAGGTTATACATGATGTACAATAACAATACTATGCAGAAATCATGTTATCTCCAATTGTCTTTAGAAAATTAATACTAATAATTTTTGAATAGGTTTTAGAAAATGCTTTATTTATAGTCTCTGTTAAACTTATAACAGTAAAATAATGAATACAGTAAATAAGCAACATTGTTCATCCTCTTTCCTTTAAAAAAGCCCATAATCATGGTTACTAATTCATTAATCAATGATAATCTCTGCTTACAATTACCATGGCGCATGAGAACTTTTATTAAGATTATCGCCAATTTGTGCACATGCTTTCAAAAAGGTTCACCACCCCTACTATAGAATTTCATCTCCTTGCTGTCTCAACTATTGTTCCACAAAAGAAACAACGGTCAAATGCATTAATGCTAATTGCAACAGTATGTTTATATCATCTTGTGCTAAGTTCTGCAGCTGGATCTTCAACTTCCTCACAGACAGGACCCAGGCTGTAAAAATAGGGGACAAGCTCTCCTCTACAATCACTCTGAGCACCGGTGCCCCACAAGGCTGTGTACTCAGCCCCCTGCTGTACTCACTGTACACCCATGATCGTGTAGCGAAGTTTCCATCAAACTCAATATATAAGTTTGCTGATGACACAACAATTGTAGGCCGTATCTCGGGTAATGATGAGTTTGAGTACAGAGGGGATATTAAGAACCTGGTGGCATGGTGCGAAGAAAATAACCTATCCCTCAATGTCAGCAAGACAAAGGCATTGGTTGTTGACTTCAGGAGTAGTGGACCACACGACCCCATTTACATCGGTGGTGCGCAAGTGGAACAGGTCAAAAGCTTTAAGTTCCACGGGGTCAATATCACAAATGACCTGACTTGGACCAACCAAGCAGAGTCCACTGCCAAGGAGGCCCACCAGTGCCTTTACTTCCTGAAAAAACTAAAGAAATTTGGCCCGTCCCCAAAAACCCTCACTAATTTTTATAGAAGCACCGTAGAAGGCATTCTTCTAGGGTGCATCACAACCTGGTATGGAAGTTGTCCTGAACAAGACCGGAAGAAGCTGCAGAAGATCGTGAACACAGCCCAGCACATCACACAAACCAATCTTCCGTCCTTGGACTCACTTTATATCGCACGCTGTCGGAGCAGTGCTGCCAGGATAATCAAGGACACGACCCACCCAGCCAACACACTTTTCGTCCCTCTTCCCTCTGGAAGAAGGCTCAGGAGCTTGAAGACTTGCATGGCCAGATTTGGGAACAGCTTCTTTCCAACTGTGATAAGACTACTGAACGGATCCTGACCCGGATCTGGGCCGTACCCTCCAAATATCCGGACCTGTCTCGGTTTTTTTTGCACTACCTTACTTTCCATTTTCTATTTATGATATATAATTTAAATGTTCAATATTTACTATCGATTTGTACTCCAGGGAGCGGGAAGCACAGAATCAAATATCGCTGTGATGATTTACATTCTAGTATCAATTGTTTGGCGACAATAAAGTATAAAGTTTCTTTTACCCAGAAATAGTTTGCATCTTGTTATGTGAAAAGGAAGGCAACAACATCTCAATTATTACTCATTCTCTTAAGTTCTTATCACTTAGGGAGGGGTTGCAGGTTAGACTGGTTTAAGCAACAAGGGAACACTTTACTACACCTAAGAATAATTCTAGATAATTAATAGAGCTACTACATAATGTTCAAGCTAACATTTATAACAGGTGAATTATCATCTGTGTCAATGAGTAGTCCAAGACTAACTTAATAAATATAATTAAAAATTAATTTAGAAACATATTTGTCACCAATAAAACACTCACCCAGAGGTATATTAAATCATCAAAATTTAAAGATTAAAGTCTGTCACGAGCCTTGTGGTCAATCAGGCTGGTGCTTATGCCGGTTTCCTTGGCATGAAGCGACTGAGAGTACGAGAATTCTCCCCAGATAGGACGCCAGTCTATCGCGAGGTTAACCATCAGCATTTTTGCCGGTACCCATTCTCAGCTGGACAGACTGGAGCATTGTGTGGTTAAGTGCCTTGCTCAAGGACACACACGCTGCCTTGGCTGAGGCTCGAACCCACGACCTTCAGAATGCTAGTCCAACACCTAACCACTTGGCCACAAACCACACCATCAAAATTTAAGTCATCATAAAATATGATGCATTACTCCAAAATTATTTAGAATTAGTTTAAGGTGATTTTTTTTTTTTTTTTTTTTAAAAAGGCAAGAACATTCCTTCAAATTAAGGTGAATCATAATAACATCTACATGTCTATAAACTAGAAGTATCACTGTCATTTAAAATGAATCACTTACCATATGCAACCGTTCAACTAGCTTCTGATCTCCAAAACAGTTATTTGTATCAAACCATGAATCAAAGTCCTAAAAAAAAGAAGAGAATTTTGCTCTTCCAAATCTAAAGTTTGGCCACATTTGCTGCTAGCTTTAATAACTGATATCCGATATCACAAAGCAAATTAAATTATCAAAGCAAAATTTTGCTTTCTAAATCCTCCATTCACGCCTTCCTAAAAATATGCTGTATGATGCTGCATATCTGAATGTGAAACTTTGTTTTGCAGCTTCTCATTAAAGTACTTTCAGCAATACATCTCATTAGAATAACATACAAATTCAAGGTGTGGCTGACATGCAAAACCACAGGTAGTGTTTACGTGGGATATTATTTTCATCTATATCTGGATAGTTAACAATACCTAAGTGAAAAGTTTAAGCAAGTTTTTAATAGGACACATCACCACAAGCATGTCTTGAATGTAATCTTCAATTGTCATACAAGAGGGCAGAATTGTTCAAATTGTATTAAGAATAAACATGAAGAGGGACAAGGTGGGTATACAGATTCAACATACTTATTAATTTAAGGCAGTTGTAATAAAGAGTATTAGAAACGCGCAACTATTTTGTGCAGTTAAAATTTGGATTGCCAAGTGAGTAATGAAGACAGTCACGGTATGGAGAAGAGAACCATAAAAGTATTTTCAAAAAGCTGTACTTAGTCCTGACGAAGGGTCTCGGCCTGAAACGTCGACTGCACCTCTTCCTACAGATGCTGCCTGGCCTGCTGCGTTCACCAGCAACTTTGATGTGTGGTACTTAGTAAGAGCTTGGGTACCGTGATTTGCTGAAATGCTTTTACAATGAACCAGCAAGGATTCAATGGAGCAAATGGCCTCCCTTCCAGGCTCTTATCTATGTGTAATTTCATGGAACAGTGCTGCGCTTGCAATCTTAACATACAAGCTTTACAATTAAGCACCATTGATATGGATGTGTATTAAACCTCAACCATAGAAAGCTTCACCTAATCTCAATGAAAGTTTTCCTTTAAGTACTTACAGCAGAAGAATTGAAGACATCAGGAAGAAGGAAGTTGAGCAATGCCCAGAGTTCGTGTAAGTTGTTCTGGAGTGGTGTACCAGTGAGTAATAATCGATTTGTGGTCTTGAATTCTCTAACTATTTCAGATAGCTGCAATAATATATCAAAAACATCAAGAAACAAACTGGCTTAAGACATTAAAAAAAAAATCACATTCAGTAATATAATAGTTAGATCCAGAGTGAATTCAAATAGTTACAACATGATTTGGCTATGTCATGGAAAATGAAACCAAGGTATTGGATGGGACAAATATTGGAAAGATAGTATTAGAAAGTCTAATTGATAAATCATGAATACTAGATGGGATATATCTTAGGCTGAACAAAAAAAGAAAATAGAACTGATTTCAAATTTAAAATCCAAGGACTCCTCCCACCCCCCACTGAATTCTAGAGCTGAGGAATGAATGTGTTTAAATGACCTCCAAAACTTGGGGTTAGTTTGTTGCAATTGGTACAAGTTAAAACACTTGCATTAGACTATCTCAGACCAAAGCACCAATCTACCTGCCATGAATGATAGAATGACTAAATATTTTTAACTATTAATGCTCTGATAGTGGATGGATAATGGAAGAATAAGATTGACATAGAAACAATTATTTTTTAATCATTCTATCAACGATAACTGCATCTTCACCAGCGCTTGGAATCAAGGCTACAGCTGAATTTCTCTCTCTACAGATGCTGCTCTATCTGCTGAGTTCCTCCAGGAGATAGATTGTTGCTCCAGATTCCAGCATGTCTTCTGTGTCCATCACAGAATGTTTCATTATCCTTCATTTTCTCCCTCAAATGTTCAATCTTGTAGTTTTTCATCCTGCATTATCACATTCTCCTTAGTACAGCTACATTAATTCACCCCACTTTTTAAAAAAAAGTACGGGCCCTGTTAAGCATTTCATTTTTTTTTTGTTATCCTTTACATTTCATGCTTCAGATGCAATTTAGCCCTTGTCTTTCCAATAAGTAGTACCTTGCTTGGAAAAAGAACTCATACTTGGAATACACAATGTGTTTCTCTCTGAGGGTACTTTTGCTACGTTATGGCAGCAGTGTGATCAACTGTCCAATGTAAAACAAGCTTGCATCAGTTTAATACACTTTTCACTAAATGTTTACCAAAAAATGTTACCATTATGTTTAGGTTACTATAACGGGTAGACATGATGGGAGAGAGTGGACGGAAAATAAACTTACCTTGGATTTTTCATTTTTGATTCTGTGGGCTTCATCTATGACGAGATACCTCCAATTAAATTTTTTGAAAACCGATTTCTCCCTGATCAACATTTCATATGATGTTACACAGACATCCCACTCTCCAGGCAGCAAGACATCTCGGATGAAAGCAGCCTGACAAAGCAAGTTGTTGTTTCTTTAATCAACCATTCAATTTTCTCTTACTTAACAGAGCTAAACCAAGAAAGAACTTAAAGTAATTAAATTTAACTGAATAAAAATTTAGAAAATTATTGTAAAATCAGTTCAACCCAATGATGCACTATGAACAAATCAAACACGACACTTTTTTTCTTATATAAACACACAAGTACTAGCAGATGTCACGATTGGCCAATAAAAAGGATGAAATTCTTTATCCTTATTTTCAAATTGGGGTAACTGCTTCTGCAGATCGGTTCAGCTAGCCTTGCATTGATCAAATCAGTATTTCTGGGTAATCTACCAACCAAGCTCTACAGACATTTGCTGGTTTATCCATTAGCACATAATACAAGTCTTACCCGCTGTTCCTTATCACCAATTAGACAAATGGCTCGAAGAGTTGGAATCCATCTCTTGAATTCAAGCATCCAGTTATGGAGTGTAGATTTAGGGACTAGAACCATGTGAGGTCCAGGAATGCTTCTGTAATGTTTCATGTATCCGAGAAGAGCAATAGTTTGTAATGTCTTCCCAAGACCCTGTTAAGTGAAGTACAATTAAATATCTCATTAGCCTTTGACTGGGAATAACATGACACATTTCCAAAGATATACAAGAAGCCAGGTTGGTAAATCAGATGTAGTTATTTTCATACAGTCTTTAGACTACAGCCTGTTCATTTAAACCATGGCTTAAACGGCTTTTAATATCATATCCGTGCCATGGCTCCTTATTGCTCAATACAAATACAAAGTTCTACCACAGCAAAATCTTGAATAAACCCATTTTCAACTACTTTTTGGAGGGAGTTCCAAACATCAATTATCCACATGCTTTCAGACACTAAAATTAAATACAGAATTTTAAGACAATTTCTTCCAAACATCCATAGATAAGTGAAATAGTTTCCTCAGATTTTTAAGGGACATTCAGTGCAGAAATAATATTTTATTTGAAAGGCAATTCAATAAGAAATACAATAATTGCACCTCAACTAGTCTAAGGTACAGCTCATGCAGTTTTGGCAATATTTCCCAAATGTTAATTAAAGACTTTAGAACTGGAAGGATCAAGTCTGTTTGTCTTTAAATTCACTACTGAATTAAAAAATAGGCAGTTAATCCTGTTGCAAGCTTATTCCACTTTATAAAGCCAGTTTGGTAAGACCCAACAGCTTGCAAAGTTATTTAAAAATCACTTCATCATTGCTGCAGGTATGGAGAAACATGTCAGCCATTTTGCGTAAAGACTAAAAATTTCCTTTCCTTAATTGGACATTAGTAACCCGGATGTATTTATTTTCATATTAACAGCTTGGTTGTCTCAGTCACTTATTTCATATTTATGTGAACAAACTAAAACTGCCTCATTATCACAGGACTTGAAATCCTATCTGAATGATCTGCATAATAGGCCTCAGAGTTTTCAGTCCAATGATGTAAGCAACACTTAACACTACCCCATATCTTAAATTCGATAAGCTTTTCACCTTTAATATCCATAATCAACATTTCTAGCACCCACAATTAACATAGATTCATACCATTTCATCTGCTAGGATACCATTTATGCCATTTTCATATAAAGAAATGAGCCAGTTCAGTCCACGGATCTGGTAATCCCGCAGCTTCCCCCCTTTTATATCTGTAGAAGAGATTCCTAACAGTTAGCTACACCAGCCATTAAAATAATGCTCCAAATACAGTTTAGATGGATACGAAAGCATTCTCATGACCAAGAATCATTTAGCCAAGACAGCAAAATGCAAAAAGTTTCAGTATTATCTCTTGATGCTAAGATTTCACTGTTTGAATAAAGAAAGCAGGCATTTAAACAAGGACTCCAAAGCTAAAGTGATGTTTTACAATGCCAGACTAACATTACTGCATTGCAATCCAAATTAAATGCTAAACACAAAGCCAAATAAATGGAGACAAATAGATGCAGAATATAAACTTCATCAGGACAAGTACGAAAGAGAAAAACTACAGTGGGGGGGGGGGGGGGGGAAGCAAGACTTCTTTGTTAGCCATAACATTATCATAGAAATGGCTATCAGAATTTCAATATCATCGGGAAAGGGCATTTAGCATGGGCAAGAGTATAAATGAACTGATCACAGGACCCTCAAGGGAATGTAATTAATTATTCCCTGTACACATACATTAATATTTCTAGATGTAGCCCCGTACTAAAACGATGAATCCATCCATTCGCTAAGAGCTATGGTTTCATGAAAAATATACTGGAGCAATTTAAACTTTGATATCTTCAAGAACAAGTCTGAGCAAAATGTGCCACTGAAGAGTAAAGAGCTGGTTTGTGAAGCATTACCTCGCAATGACAATAGGATAATCAGTGCTCAATGTTGACAATGACTATTGGAGTTCATGGTTCAAAATAAAATGTAAAGATGTCAAAGTGACAACATTTCTGGCATAAATCAGTGGCCTCAACATCATTTGTTGATGTCCACAAGTGATGTCCTTGACAGAACAACAATATGTGCAAAGGGAAGATAGAAGCTCTAAGCTAGAACAATTTGTGTGTCCTGACAGTTCAATTTGGCCTACTTTGAATAAAAACAAATTTTGCAAACCAAATAACAGAATAAAAATATAAATGTAAAAGCAACTGGAAGTAATGAAAACACAACTATGTTAACAAATGTATGGATCAATGAATAAAATGGCTTTACATACATGATGGGGATTCTTCAAACCTTGTGCAGACATTGGTTGTCTTGCTATTTTCTGACAGGAGTTCTTCATCTTCTTCCTGCTCCGTACGACGATGCCGATAACTAAGAATCAAAAGTGAATGGTTTTGTGCAATGAGTCACTAATATATTTTAATGTTTTTAGTGAGATGCTGATACAGCCAATTTCAAATCCTTCAAGTCTACAGTCATGAAAAAATAGCCTATATTACACATCACATCCAAGAGTGGAGACTGTTTAGTAAGTTTGGAGCACTATGCAAATGGAAACTACTTTAAGGGCAATTTGAAATCTAAACAATTTTTAAATTGCTGTTATACAAATACTTATGTTTTTCCAAAACCAACCAAGCCTAAAGGGTATAATGGTATAGTCAATGTAAATGAAAATAGCCAGAGATTAGCTTTATAATGATTCCCCTGCCAATACTCCGAAATACTTGACTAAATTAGAAATGAAATAATCAATACAGATCAGAAAGAAATTATATTTCCTCAGATATTTAAATGATTAAAAAACAAGGCACTGAACACCAGTGAATACTATACAACTCAAACTTTAAAAACTACCAGATTACACTGTTAATTAGATCTTAGTTTAGCTCCCCTAATTCACAAAAAGGTGTAATTTGTTGATGTATACTCAGAGGAAAAATCCTTTGAACAGTTCAGAAAATGTTTGCTACTCTCGTACCCCTTGTATGAAGGTGGATTTTTATTCTGAAATTGGCCGGATCAAAATTTTATCATGGCCTTCTGTTCTAGATTGCTCAATAACCCGAGCAAATAGTTTTTTCTCCTTTTCCTCACTATGTCAATTAAGAATTATAATATTGTGCAAAAGCTGTAGATATATATATGTGAAAGTGGACTACAGTGAGTTTGTAAATCTGGTGGGAGCAAATGATGCTGGGAATGGCAAGGGGGAAATTGCCTTGGAAAGGGTGGCAGAGGAGAGCCAGAGGCAGGAATGGCGTGGGTGCAGACGCCCCTTACCAGACACCAGGTAAGGTAATTTGATTCCAAACAACTGGTTTATTGATCATAACGGAATGTCTCTTTGCTGCTTCCCTCTCTCTCTCTTCCTCTTTTACTAACCACGATTCTACTATCCTTGCCCCCTTCCCACTCTCACTCCACAACAGAGATCCATATCAGAATCAGGTTTATCATCACTCACATGTCGTGAAATGTGTTTCTTTTTGCAGCAGTACAGTGCAATACATATATACCAACATACGTAGCTCTGCTATATCATAATAGCCGTGCTCCAAATAAACCCTACTTTATAGAAAACCAAGTTAATAGAAACGATTGTGTCAATAGTGGAAAAGTACATTGGGGCTAGAGTTTCAGATCACAATAATCAGAACTCTTCATGTAGGAGTTTCAAAAGTAAAGGTGCTTTTAATAAATGCAAGTTTATTTTGTTAATGTCAAGCTAAAATACTAAAGGCCCGATGGTAGACTTTCATATTTTTGGGCAAGAATCAATGGAAGTGACTTCTTGACAATTTTCAATGACCTTCAACTATGAAACTCACAACCTATGTTCTCAAAGGTCAATGGTGTCCCATTCCTGAGGGAAGGTTGCATGTAAACAGATTTTTATCTCCCAGGGTATTTTATTTCCCTTAAGACTGATTTTATTCTGCTTGTTAATTTGAAAGTAACTTTTAAATGGTACTCTAGTTCCCAATTATAACCTATTCAGAGTGCTTGATAAAAATCAATGTTCCCTAATCCATCAGTTGCATTATGAAACCACAATTTAAAGTTGAATTACACTAAACTCCACCCAAACTTCTAACTAGTTGTCGACCTATTGAGCATTCCATTTAAGTCCTATCTTCACATGACATTTCTCTATTCTTTCATCCCAGCCTGATATATTGTGAAGATGTGATGTACTAAAAAGTTGAAAAATGAAAGAGATACTTCTAATCAAGCCTCAATTCTTTATGACTTTCAAGTGTGAATAGTTTCCAAAGTAGGGCTACAGAGAATGTGCATCTTCAATGCAAGACAAAATCATTTCCTGTAATATATCTTACTCTCCAACCGACAGCAGTGTCTGCTTTTCATCTTTCTTTACGCGAGGGCGCCCTGGTTTCATCTTTAGAGGTGAAGTTGGTGTTTTTTGTGCAGCGGGCTGGATAAAATGGGCAAAAAGTTCGGTCTGTTGCAGTAGATAGTCAAATCTGTTTGCTCTGTCTGCTTTCTGCCAAACAAACAAAACAAGATATGTTAAGTAGAGCTATTAACGAGAACTGGTTAATCAAACTGAAATGGAAAACAAAATACTGGAAATACAGGACATGTGACATACTGTTCGTAACATTTTGGTTTGATGATCTTTAATCAAAAACTTATTTCCATGTTTTTGTATTATTTTAAATTTTCATCAGCTTCAGTATTTTACGCAAACAGACGTCATCAGATACAACCATTTTATACCGGGAACTGCATATTAGTTTTCAATAGCAGTGAAACTTACATGATGTTGGAACAAATAGCTTTACATTAAATCCTCGTATACATTTGTCTGCATCACAGCCTGCTATGGAAACACCAATGCCTTTGAATGGAAAATCCTACAAAGGATTATCAGAGATCCCCACCACCCACGTCATGCTCTCTTCTCGCTCCTGCCATCATGTAGAAGGTACAAAATTCAAGAACAGTACCACCCCACAACCATGAGGCTCTTGAATTGAAGGGGATAGCTACACTCACTTGACCCATCATTGAAATAGCAATGATCTCACTTTAAAGACTATACCTCATTATCTCATGATTCTCCTTAGTTATTGCTATTTATTTATATTTGCAGTTGCAAAGTTTGTCTTATACACTCTGATTGATCTTTTATTGATCCTTATAGCTACTATTCTACAGATTTGCTGAGTATGCCCACAGGAAAATGAATGTCAGGGTTGTATATGGTGACACGCATGTACTTTGACAATAAAATCTACCTTGAACTGGCACTGACTGTATATTTTGCAAATCAAAGCACCACACCACTTCTCAGTGGGAAATAAGAGATGTATTTTCACATTGTTATATCTACTTCAGCCTTCAATAAGTTCAAGATCATCTCAATAACCAATCCTTTTGAAATGACATATTTATGCACTAAATTTTTCTTGGTTAAAAAAAGTAGATTAAATTCAGTGAAACTTGGTAGGTCCATTCAACTTTATTGAACTTCTAACATCAACATAACTGACCCATAGGGCTTAGGATGCTTCTAAGGAGCTCCTGCATCCAACCATCTTCAGAGATATGTTTGACCTTCAACAACAATAGAATTGCTATGGTGAAATCTTCTACAAGATCAATCTATACTATTTTTATGCTTCAGCAACATTGCCCCATTCTCATAGAATGCAACTATTACTAACATATAGAATGCCCTCGATCATGATTTCACTTAAATCTGCTTATGCTACCACAAATTAAAATAATCTGTAAAATCACAATACTATAAAAAAAAATTGCTGAATATTGTGACTTACAAAACTACAAGATTTAATCAGGACAAAGCCCTGCAATAAAAATGTATCAACTTAATAAAAGCAAGAAAATTGCTCAACACTTGCAGAAGAAAGACGGTTGCAGCATTAGTCAACCCACTGGACTCCTCTACAACAGATTTTCAGGCTAGTGTTCCAGACCCAACCATTTTCAGCTTATTTAAAAAAGCCCTTCTTGAGAAAAAAAAATTCATACCAGTGGTAATGCTGTTAGGATTGTGCATGATAGCTACAGCAACCAGGGCTCAGTCCTGACCTCAGGTGCTATCAATCTGGAGAATGCATTTTCTCCTCGGACTGTCAGAGCTTCTTTCAGATGCTCTGGTTCCCTGCCATATTATAAATAAGTGCAGGATGATAAGTTAGTTAGCTCTTGTAAATTACCTGAAAGTAGTGTTAAGTGGTAGGTAGAATCTGGGATAAGTGAGAAGAATCTAATGAAAAGCAAGAAAAATAAGGATTGGTGTAAAACTGGGTGCTTGATAGACTGCAAAAAATTAGTAGGCTGAAAGGCCTGTTTTTGTAACTCTATGCTGAATAGATTATTAGATGTCTTAATTGGACCATTGTCTGAAAATGAAATAAAAGGACCAAACTTGAAAGAGCAAATTACAAGTCATCTTCACACTACCTCTTGTGATACTGGAAAATATACAATTCAAGCTAATAATTAAAATATACTATGCACTGGGACATTTAACTATCTGGCCCACATCAAGGATGGATCATTTGTAGTTATGGCAGCAAAAAGTCCCTGAGAAAGTCACTTTCACTTATACTGTGGCATGTAGGCCTATTTAGTATTAATTATGTTTACAGTTTCATACACCTGGGTAGCCACCGCAGGTGACCATATTTCCAAGTTCAGAAAACTTGTAAAGCTAACAATGATTGATGTAGACCCTTCCTTTACTGAGCATATTCGAAACATATTTACTATTCACACTACTTTGAAACATAACATTCCAAATCACATTTGTATAATTCAACTGGCCTCCCAATGTCAGATACTAACATCCATTCCAAAGCAAACTTTGAGAGGGGTCAGGGTAAGGGTATTTGAATACTACGAGCTATCAATGGAGAAAACACTGTAATTTAGCAGAAACTTTTAAATAAAAAAGTAGTCAAAAAAGCATCCTAAAACACGCCCACCAATATGTTTTGTACTTCTTTTCAATATAAAGGTGCAGGTGGGGGAAGGGTTTTTTATTGCTGGGAAAAATAAAGAGGGAATTATATCTGAATAACCTGAAAAAGTACAACAAACAGGAACACAAAGCACCATCACAGGAAAGCAACGTACGTCACCAGGGACCCCCACCATGCAAGTCATGCTCTCTTCTCATTGCTGCCATCAGGAAGGTGGTACAGCTGCCACAGGAACCCACACCACCAGGTTCAAGAACAGTTATTACCTCTCAATCATCTGGCTCTTGAACCAGTAGGGATAACTTCACTCGCCCCATCACAGAACTATTCCCACAACCTATGGACTCACTTGCAAGTATTCTTCATTTCATGCCCTTGATATTTATTGCCTATTTATTATTTTTTTAAAATTTTCTTTCATATTTACAGTCCATTGTCTTTTGCATATTGGTTGCGTGTCTACCCCATAGGGTCTTTCATTGATTGTTTTTTTAATGGATTTACTGAGTATGCCTGCGGGAAAATGAATCTCAGGCTTGCACATATACAGTGGCGTACAAAAGTTTGGGCACCCCTGGTCAAAATATCTGTCACTGTGAATAGCTAAGCGAGTATAAGATGACCTGATTTCCAAAAGGCATAAAGTTAAAGATGACACATTTCTTTAATATCTTAAGCAAGATTACTTTTTTATTTCAATCTTTTACAGTTTCGAAGCAGAAGTTTGGGCACCCTGCATGGTCACTTCCTAGTAACACCCCCTTTGGCAAGTATCACAGCTTGTAAATGCTTTCTGTAGCTAGCTAAGTCTTTCAATTCTTGTTTGGGGGATTTTCGCCCATTCTTCCTTGCAAAAGGCTTCTAGTTCTGTGAGATTCTTGGGCCGTCTTGTATGCACTGCTCTTTTGAGGTCTATACACAGATTGTCGATGATGTTTAGGTCAGGGGACTGTGAGGGCCAAGGCAAAACCTTCAGCTTGCGCCTCGAGGTAGCCCATTGTGGATTTTGAGGTGTGTTTAAGATCATTATCCTGTTGTAGAAGCCATCCTCTTTTCATCTTCAGCTTTTATACAGATGGTGTGATGTTTGCTTCCAGAATTTGCTGGTATGTAATTGAATTTGTTCTTCCTTCGACCAGTAAATGTTCCCCATGCCACTGGCTGCAACACAAGCCCAAAGCATGATCGATCCACCCCCGTGCTCAACAGTTGGAGAGATGTTCTTTTCATGAAATTCCGCAACCTTTTTTCTCCAAACATACCTTTGCTCATTGCTACCAAAAAGTTCTATTTTAACTTCATCAGTCCACAGGATTTGTTTCCAAAATGCAGCAGACTTGTTTAGATGTTCCTTTGCAAACTTCTGATGCTGAATTTTGAGGTGAGGATGCAGGAAAGGATTTTTCTGATGACTCTTCCATGAAGGTCATATTTGTGCAGGTGTCCTGATGGTCTTTTGCAGTCAAACAGGGGTTTTGATTTGCCTTTCTAGCAATCCTACGAGCAGTTCTCTCGGAAAGTTTTCTTGGCCTTCCAGACCTCAACTTGACTTCCACTGCTCCTGTTAACTGCCATTTCTTAATTACATTACGAACTGAGGAAACGACTACCTGAAAACGCTTTGTTATCTTCTTATAGCCTTCTCCTGCTTTGTGGGCATCATTTATTTTAATTTTCAGAGTGCTGGGCAGCTGCTTAGAGGAGCCCATGGCTGCCGATTGTTGGGACAAGGTTTGAGGAGTCAGGGTATTCATAAAGCTTTGCAATTTGCACCACCTGGCCTTTCTCAAGGATGATTGTGAACAAGCCATAGCCCTAACAGGCTATTTAAGGTCTGAGACCTTGGTAAAAGTTATCTGAGAGCTCAAATCCCTTTGGTGTCCAAAATTTTGCATGGTGCTCCTTTCCTTTTTTTCACTCCAAGATTGTACAAAACAAAAATAATACACTAATCTTGCTTAAAATGTTGAAAAGAATGTTTCATCTTTAACTTTATGACTTTTGGAGATCAGTTCATCTTCTACCCACTTGACTATTCACAGTAACAGAAATTTTGACCAGGGGTGCCCAAACTTTCGCATACCACTGTATGTACTTTAATAAATTTACTTTGAAGAAGCAAGTGATCCCCAAAGCTGCTCTTCCATTCACTAAGATCAAGGCTCATCCAATGACCTCAGCTTTATTTCCCCATCAGTCCCTCTAACTCTTGACTTCCCTATAAACTAAAAATGAGTTTACATTAGTCTAATATTTTAGTAACCCAACCTTTAATGATCTCTAGTATACAAAATATTGAGGTCTCATTATTTTCAGAGAATAAATTCCTTATCACCTCCATCTTCCAAGATCAACTCAATTTTTTGAAACACTTTCCCCTAGTTTTATATCCCTCCACACAAAAAAAATATTTGCCAAGTCTCCTCGGAATATTCTCCCAGTTTGATCATTTCTCATTTTCCTAAAACGAATGTCAGCCCAACCTTTGTTCATAACATCTTCATCCCATGAACTAACTTTCACTTTTTTTACGAACTGTCTCCAATGCAAGAATATCCATCCTTAAAACAGGCAGGCCAAAAGTATCTGCAATGCTCCAGGTGTATTTTCAGTAAATCCTTTCTATTAGAGATCAATCAATCCTGATGTAATCAAAGATGACACCTCTCAAATGCTAATGTTTGGAAATCAGCTTTCCTTACCTACATATGTTGTGATAATACAAGTTACAAGTCACTTAATTAAGCATTGCTGATAAATTGTTAATCTACTATGAATTAATAATCTGTCATTAACATAAATGCTGGAAATACTCAAAGGAAGGATTTTGAGAGGAAGAAAAAGTAAACACCAGATAATTGACATTTCATCTGAACAGCTCTACACTCCTCTTTACTATATTTACCATTTTTTCTTCATAGGCAGGATCCTCCTCTTTAACCTCTGGCTTTGGCATCTTGAATGTAAATGCTTCCTCAGTACTTTCCTTCTAGTAGAGAGAACATATTAGAAGCTTCTGAGGACAATTTAATTGCAATCTGTGTGCTAGAGACAAAGCCAGTGCCATTTTGAGTACTGTGCAATGCTGCATTTAAAACTGGCAAAGCAACTAAATTCTGAAGAAAGATAGTTTATAAAAATATTAATGTATTTGAAGCTTTGATGTAGTTTGTCAAACTTTGGATTTGTCAAAGTTTCTTGACCTAACCAAAATGATCTCATTGGAGTTTAACTCAGCTCTCTTCTTAACTGCTATATATCAAGTCAGTCCAAAAAGCTTCCATAGCAATGCACTGCAAATAAACAGGTTAATTATTTTCTAAGCAACACACACAAAATGCTGGAGGAACCCAGCAGGCCAGGCAGCATCTATGGAGATGAGTATATTCGCCATTTTGGGCCAAGATCCTTCAGCAAGTGGGTGGGATGGGAGGGAGAAACACTAGGTGATAAGCGAAACCGTAAGTAAAGAACTGGGAAGATGATTGGTGAAAGAGATACAGGGCTGGAGAAGAGGGAATATAATAGGAGGGGGCAGAAGGCCATGGAAGAAAGAAAAAGGGGGGTAGAAGCACCAGAGGGAGGTGATGGGTAGGCAGGAAGATAAGGTGAATGAGAGGAAATCTGCAGATACTGAAAATCCAAGCAAAGGTAAGGTGAAAGAGGAAGAAGGGGGATGGGGAATGGTGGGGGGGCGGGGCGGGCATAACCAGAAGTTCAAGAAATCCATGTCTTTGCCACCAGGCTGGAGACTATCCAGACGGAATACAAGGTGATGTTGTAGCAATGTTTAGGATCTCTGTTTAATCTTCACCAAAAATGAGCAAATTCTCTTGTTCTTAACCACTTTCGTTTATGTTATAAAACATTTTCTTCACAGCTCCTTCATTTTAAATGGCAACTTGAACTAGACACAGCATTGTGTAAATTCCACTATAATTAAATGTCCCACTAAGATGTGAGCCAGAGTGTTATGTTCGAGAAGTGAAAGAACATTTTCTTTTTAAAAAAGCTGAAAATCAGGGGATTGCAAAGCTAGACAATATTACATTTGGTAGAATAATGATAATCAGAGAATCAAAAACAGGAACCAGGGCACAGATTTTGGACATCAGCAAAGCCGGAAGGTTAGTGGGCATGTGCTGATGGTGAGAAATAGTGGGTTGTAGAAAAATCTTATACAAATGTTAACAAACCAACACCGAAGGTAGGTCAACAAGGGTGAATGATACATGGTCCAAGCTAACATATGAATAGCAGGGTTTTGGACACAATGAAGCTGGTGGTATAAGGAGCTAGCTAAGAGATTGCAATCAAAAAATAAGTAAAAAAGGTTTAAAGTAATGCATTATAATTTCAACAGGAGATTAAAGGCTGTTCAAGAAGAACAATGTTATAAAACTAGTTAAAGAACAAATGCATAATTGGAAGCTCACAGTGCCAAAGGGATGTTATCAATTTAGTACCAGTCCCAAAACACAGGCTCAGAAGGGTGGGATCATCCATCAGGGAACAATCTGATTGTTGGGATCAAAGGCACGCTTCCCAATATTTAAAGGGGGTTTCTGTTCATCCAGTTAGACAAGCAGTATAATGTTTATGAAGAAACCCTTTCTGTACTAGTAAGAACAGAAACTTAGCTGCAAGACTCAAAAATGCAACATGGGAAAATGCATACAAATAGGAAGATGTGAAGCAAGAACAGAGGATACAAAATTGCTTTATTGAAGAAAGAAAGTTGAGATAGATTTAAAGGAGGTAAATCAATGTCAAAAGCAGGATCTACTAACATCATCAGGGATCAGAAAAGAATGTTTGAGCTTATTAGGGATACAACCAAGAAAGTTGAAAGTGAACACAGAGTTACCATAGCAAACACGAGGAATTCTGCAGATGCTGGAAATTCAAGCAACACATATCAAAATTGCTGGTGAACGCAGTATCTCTAGGAAGAGGTACAGTCGACATTACGGGCCCAGAGTTACCATAACAGGTAAAAGCATTGAAAAAGAAGCAAGTTCCTATCTTGGACAAAGAGGAAGCTAAAGGGATGTTTAGCTTGGGGAATAGGAAAAGCAAAAGTAGCAGTACAAGAATTCCATGAGTTTTCACTTTGTGTCAGGAGGAATAAATGAAGGAGACAACACAGAACTATTAAAAAAAAATGGCTTGTACTGGATGAGAAGCAAGGCAGCGATTGGAGCTGCATTACAGGAACTTAGTTTCCATCCAATAGAAATAAACCCCAATACTTACATTGATTTTCTAAAATATTATAAGCTCATGATTTTGCTTATTATGTATTAATAAGCTGAGAAGATTGCTTTGCTATCTCAGTATGTCACCTTAACTCCATCCAAATACATACTTCACAACTTTTAGTGAAATTTGTTATCAACACATATTGACAGATTAGAAACAACCATCATCCTCAGTACTAGCCATAACCCTGCTCTCAGCTCCAAATCAGTGACACAAACCTTGACATTATCTGCTTCAGTCAGGATTCTATAACCATCAACATAAACAGACAGTTCCACAATAATGCAAAAACACATCACCTGCACAAAAGAACTGAGAAATGACACCAGTTTCAACTTTACCTTGCAAGTTAGTTTTGTTCCTTCATTGTAACAGACAAAATATAAATTCCACCCATAAAGATTATAGAGTGCAACAGGGAAAGGCTCTAAATAGATACAAGATTATTTCAATGGAGCTAAATTTAGGATAAATAGGTCAAATTCCAAACAAGAATCTAATAACATAATAAAGAATTTTATTAATAAAGAAAAATCAGGGGATTTTTCTGCAAAAAAGCAAGAAAAAGGGTGAGGCTTGAACAGCAAATATAGGGAGCCAGGAAAGAAGAACAGAGGCATGAGAGAGGTGGATTGGAGGAGGATACTGGCAGGGATGACGGCAGTGCAGAAATGGCTGAAGTTTATGAGAATACAGTCGGCCCTCCTTATCCGCGAGAGATTGGTTCTGGGACCCCTCGCGGATACCAAAAAACGCGGATGCTCAAGTCCCTTATTCAACCTGTCTTAATGTGGTGGACCTTAGGACCCAGCGGAACCCCAGACCTTATTTAACCTGTCTCAGTGCAGTGGGCATTAGGACACAGCGGCGGAGCTCTGAATCCACAGTGTTTCTGTTCACAAAAATAATCACGATCGCAATTTAAAATAAAGTAGAAATAATAGTAATCAGAAAGAGGTGAAACGCCATCGGTCATTGGAAAAGCACGAGGCTACAGTCGGTCAATGATCGGAACAATTTTAAAGGATAAAATGAGACAGGCCCTGCCCAATTAAAGCTACAATTATTACTAAGCAACACAGTGGTTTAATTCAGCAGGCCAAGCAGCATCTGTGGGAAGAGGTATAGTCGACGTTTCAGGCCGAGACCCTTCGTCAGGACTAACTGAAGGAAGAATGAGTAAGGGATTTGAAAGTTGGAGGGGGAGGGGGAGATCCAAAATGATAGGAGAAGACAGGAGGGGGAGGGATGGAGCCAAGAGCTGGACAGGTGATTGGCAAAAGGGGATACGAGAGGATCATGGGACAGGAGGTCCGGGAAGAAAGACAAGGGGGGGGGGGGAGAACCCCCAGAGGATGGGCAAGAGGTATATTCAGAGGGACAGAGGGAGAAAAAGGAGAGTGAGAAAAAAAAATTGTGCATAAAAATAAGTAACAGATGGGGTACGAGGGGGAGGTGGGGCCTGGCGGAAGTTAGAGAAGTTGATGTTCATGCCATCAGGTTGGAGGCTACCCAGACGGAATATACGGTGTTGTTCCTCCAACCTGAGTGTGGCTTCATCTTTACAGTAGAGGAGGCCGTGGATAGACATGTCAGAATGGGAATGGGATGTGGAATTAAAATGTGTGGCCACTGGGAGTCCGCCAGAGAAAGCAGGATCTCCCAGTGGCCACACATTTTAATTCCACATCCCATTCCCATTCTGACATGTTTCTCGGACGAGGGAGATGTCTTCATTTTTTAAAGAAAGGGGCTTCCCTTCCTCCACTATCAACTCTGCTCTTAAACGCATCTCCCCCATTTCACGTACATCTGCTCTCACTCCATCCTCCAGCCACCCCACTAGGAATAGGGTTCCCCTGGTCCTCACCTACCACCCCACCAGCCTCTGGGTCCAACATATTATTCTCCGTAACTTCCACCACCTCCAACGGGATCCCACCACTAAGCACATCTTTCCCTCCCCCCCCCTCTCTGCATTCCGCAGGGATCGCTCCCTACACAACTCCCTTGTCCATTCGTCCCCCCCCATCCCCCCCCACTGATCTCCCTCCTGGCACTTATCCGTGTAAGCGGAACAAGTGCTACACATGCCCTTACACTTCCTCCCTTACCACCATTCAGGGCCCCAAACAGTCCTTCCAGGTGAGGCAACACTTCACTTGTGAGTCGACTGTGGTGATATACTGTGTCCGGTGCTCCCGATGTGGCCTTTTATATATTGGCGAGACCCGACGCAGACTGGGAGACTGCTTTGCTGAACATCTACGCTCTGTCCCTCTGAATATACCTCTTGCCCATCCTCTGGGTCCCCCCCCCCTTGTCTTTCTTCCCGGACCTCCTGTTCCATGATCCTCTCGTATCCCCTTTTGCCTATCACCTGTCCAGCTCTTGGCTCCATCCCTCCCCCTCCTGTCTTCTCCTATCATTTTGGATCTCCCCCTCCCCCTCCAACTTTCAAATCCCTTACTCACTCTTCCTTCAGTTAGTCCTGACGAAGGGTCTCGGCCTGAAACGTCGACTATACCTCTTCCTACAGATGCTGCTTGGCCTGCTGCATTCACCAGCAACTTTGATGTGTGTTGCTTGAATTTCCAGCATCTGCAGAATTCCTGTTGTTTACAGTGGTTTAATTACTGAGTTTTGGGGCTTTGGGTTTTTGATCCTCCGTTATCAACCCGGCAGGGATGGATAGCGCGCTCGGGAGCGATCTGTTATTGGACTGAACTCGGGAACGCCCGGCGTTGAAACATACGTTTCTTAAGTATTTTATATGCATAGAAAGGTCATACATATACTATATACTAAGACAAACGTTTGGCTAACTGACGCTAAATGATACCAGATGTACCTGTTCCGACTTACTTAGTAAGAGAACACACGGTTTTTTTTCGATCTACGATAACCTACGCACATCCTCCCATATACTTTAAATCATCTCTAGATTACTTATAGTACCTAATACAATGTAAATGCTATGTAAAATAGTTGTTATACTGCATTGTTTAGGGAATAATGACAAGAAAAAAAAAGTCTGTACATGCTCGAACAGCAAGTGCTGGAAGAGCACTTCCGGATTTTCTCAATTCGCAGTTGGTTGACCTCGCGCATGCAGAACTCGCGGATAAGGAAGGCTGACTGTAGTTCACAAGACCAGGATAGATATGTCCCACAGAAGTAGTAGTTCTCAATGGTAGAGGTAGGCAACCGTGGTTGAGAAAGGAAGTTAAGGACTGCATAAAAACCAAGGAAAGGGCATATAAGGTAGCAAAAGTAAGTGGAAACCTGGATGAAAGGAAAGCTAAAAGGCAACTGAAAAAAGCTATAAGGGAAATATGAGGGCAAACTAGCCAATAATATAAAGGAGGATACCAAAAGTTTTTTTATTCCAGTTATACAAAAGACTAAAAGGGAGGTAAGAGTTGATATTGGACCACTGGACAATGATGCTGGTGGGGTAGTAATGGGGGACAAAGAAATGGCAGATGAACTTAATGGGTACTTTGCATCTGTCTTCACTCTGGAAAACACTAGCAGTGTGTCAGAGGTGCGTGAGTGCCAGGGAGCAGGAGTGAGTGCCATTGCTATTACAAAGGGAAAAGTGCTAGGCAAACTCAAAGGTCTTAAGGTGGGTAAGTCACCTGGGCCAGATGCACTACATCCCAAAGTGCTGAGAGAGGCTGTTAAAGGGATAACAGATGTATTGGTCATGATCTTTCAAGAATCAATTGATTCTGGGATGGCCCCAGAGGACTGGAAGATTGCAAATGTCATTCTTTAACAGAGGAAGGCAAAAGAAAGGAAATTATAGGCCATTTAACCTAACCTCAGTGGGTGGGAAAGTGCCGGAGTCCATTATTAAGGATGAGGTTTCGCGGTACTTGGAGACTAATGATAAGTTAAAACAGGTCAAAATTCAGCATGGTTTCTGCAAAGGATAATTCTGGGAATGAAGGAGTGTTTGGCAGCTCTGAGCATGTTCTCTCTGGAATTTAGAAGATTATGAGGGGGGTGGTGGTAGTGAGAGAGATCTCATTGAAACCTACCAAATGAAAGGACTAGATAGGATAGATGTGGAGAGAATGTTTCCTATCCAGAACTAAAGAGCACAGCCTCAAAAGGGCAACCTTTTAGAACAGAAGTAAGGAGGAATATTTTTTAGCCAGTGATGAATCTGTGGAATGCTCTGCCACAGACTGTGGTGAAGGCCAAGACCGTGGGTATATTTAAGACAGAAGTTGATAGTTTCCTGAGTGGTCAGGGCATCAAAGGATATGGCAAGAAGGCAGGTGTATGGGGTTGAGTGGGATCTGGGATCAGCCACGTTGGAATGGTGGAGCAGACTCAATGGGCTGAATGGTCTCATTCTGCTCCCATCTCTTATTATGGTCTAGAAACGGGCATAAGGCGGCCTTAGAGAGTAAGATTAGGAAAAACTCCTGAGGTTTCCTACACTAACATGAAGAACAGGAGGATGACTAGAGTTGTGGTATGACTGATTAGGGAGAATAAGGAAACAGAGGAGGTAGGGGAAGACCTAAATGAACACTTTGCTCCACTATTTGCTAGAATGTGAAGTCAGTGTCGAACAGGCACTGTACCGGACATGTCAATGTTAAGAAAGAGGCAATGTTGGAACGTTCAAAAAACATTAGGGTAGATAAGTCCCCAGGGTCAGACAGGATATACCGCAGCTTACTACAGGCAGTGAGGGAAGAGATTCCTGTGCTGGTGGCAACGATCTTTGTGCCTTCACTGGTCACAAATGTAGTACCAGAAGATAGGAAGATGATAAATGTAATTCCTTTATTCAAGAAAAATAACAGGGATAACCATGGGGATTATAGACCAATAAATCTTACATCTGTGGTGGGAAAACTACTGGAGAAGATTATCAGGGACAGATGTTATGAGCATATGGAAAAGCATAGTCTGATTAGCAATAGTCAATACGGGGCAGGTCATGCCTCGTGAGTCTGAGTGACTATTTAAAAGAAGTGGCAAAAAAAGTGATCAAGGTAGAACATGGACGTGATTATAGTAAAGGTCTTCAACAAGGAAGTGGAAAGGTGGGTTAGTAACACTCACAACATGCTGGAGGAACTCAGCAGGTCGGGCAGCATCCATGGAAACAATCAATCAATGTTTTGGGCCGGAACCCTTCGTCAGGACTGAAGAGGGAAGGGGCAGAGGCCCTATAAAGGTGGGGGGAGGGTGGGAAAGAGAGGGCTGGTAGGTGCCAGGTGAAAAACCAGTAAGGGGAAAGATAAAGGGGTGGGGGAGGGGAAGCAGGGAGATGATAGGCAGGAAAGGTGAAGAAGGAATAGGGGAAAACACAATGGGTAGTAGAAGGAGGCAGAACCATGAGGGAGGTGTTAGGCAGCTGGGGGAGGGGGCAGAGTGAAATAGGGATAGGGGAGGGGGAGGGAATTACTGGAAGTTGAAGAATTCTACATTCATACCAAGGGGCTGGAGACTACCCAGACGGTTTCTCACTTGGAACCTACCAGCCTTCTCCTTCCCACCCTCCCTCTTCAGTCCTGACGAAGGGTTCCGGCCCGAAACGTTGACTGATTGTTTCCACGGATGATGCCCGACCTGCTGAGTTCTTCCAGCGTGTTGTGAGTGTTGCTTTGACCCCAGCATCTGCAGAGTATTTTGTGTTAAGGTGGGTTAGTAAGTTTGAAGGTTAGTGGTGTTGATAGTGTAGAACATTTTTGTAGGCTACAACAGGACATCGACAAATGTAGTACTGGATTGAGACGTGGTAGTTCAAACAGAAAAAGTGTGAAGTGATAATGTAAGTCTAACTTATGGCAGAGTACAAAATTAAAGGCAGGATTCTTAAAGTGTGGTGGAACAAAGGAATCCTGGAGCCCAAGTCCATAAATCCCTCAAAGATGATGTGCAAGTTGATTTGTTGGTTAATGTGTATAATGTGTTGAGCTTCATTAGTTGGGGAGCTCTGACGTAATGTTGTACCTCTACAAAACTCTGCTTAGATCACAGCTGGAATAATGTGACCAGGATGTTGAAACTTTATGAGATGGCAGAGGAAATTTACCAGAATACTGTCTGGATTAGAGAACTTCTTATGAGAAAAAAGTTGATTGAGTTAGAGCTTTTCTCCTTGGAGCAATGGAGGATGAGTGCGAGACTTGGCAGAGGTGTACAAAATGATGAGGCATTGAGTGGACAGTTAACACCTTTTCACAGGGTGACAATGGCTAGTATGAGGGGCCATACCTATAAGGTGATTATACGAGAGTGGTAGTCAAAGGTAGTGTTTTTTTTATTGCACAGAGCGGTAGGGTGTTGGTAGAAGCAGATATATTAGGGACACATAAAAGACCCTTAGATAAGCACATGGTTGGAAGAAAAATAAAAGGCTTCTGGAGGGAGGGATTAAATTGATCTTGGAGTGGGTTAAAAGGTTGGCACAACATCACAGGCAGAAGGGTCTGCACTATGCTCTTCTATATGAAAGTGGGACATCAATTACTTCATCAGCTGTTGACTACTGGTCTTGCTATTCTTTGATACCAACCCAGTATATAAACATACACGGCCATTGCGAGAGCTGGTTTTCAGTCAATGACTAGACAGAACGATATTTTAACCATAAGTTGTTTTTTAGAAAGCACTGTCAGATGAACTACATCATTCTGGTGAAGATTGATACAGATAATATCTGAAAATGGAATATGCCTATTGGAGTCAGTATAGAACTGCCAGGTTGATCCAGAGAATGAAGGAAATGGTTAAACGAGATAATCGTTTAGACAAAACCAACATAGTCCTATTTATAAATAGTTATTCTGATTTAATGATAGCGACAAGGGCCTGGTAAAAGGGAATGTCATTTCCCTGATCTGGGAACAGAGAGCTACAGTCTAATAAGTGATTACATGTTCAAAGGGAATCAAATATTGAAAGGTGGGAAAATATTAACCACAGAAATCTAAAGAAATTTCGAAGTAAATGACCTCATGCAGGATATTTTATCCATACTCTGTGAATTTCATGCAAATTTCAACAGAGTTTAATTGTCTAATCACAGAATTCAGAAGTTAGAAATATGGAATAAGGGCAATTGAGGCATCATGATTGTACGGAAACAAACTGAAGAGGATAAAAGACGTGTGGGGAGTAACATGAAATGAAAGGGGAAGCATAGTACAGATGCTTCTGGGCTAAATGCTGCTGGGAACAGGCAATTTATCAGAACGAGACAATCAAGTTCGTTAAGCTGTCGGGATGGTGAACGACTCTGGTTCCTTTGTCTACGTTTTTACCCTAACTGCTCCCATTCACTCATTGACCGGGTAACACCCAG
Source organism: Mobula birostris (assembly GCF_030028105.1). Taxonomy (NCBI): domain Eukaryota; kingdom Metazoa; phylum Chordata; class Chondrichthyes; order Myliobatiformes; family Myliobatidae; genus Mobula; species Mobula birostris. The sequence goes on from NC_092373.1 coordinate 160,097,843, forward strand.
GTTTACACTAGTTTCTCTCCCCTCGCAAGAGACTTCCCGTTTAATTTTATTTCTCTCTCCACTTCACAATTCTGACGAAGAGATTTCGACCTCAAGAGTCAATTCTGCTTTACTTTCCACACAGATGCGGCACGATCTGCTGAACGTTTCAATCATTCGCTCATCTCATTTAGACATCCAGCATCTGCGCTTGTTTTCATTTTCAAACAAAGGAGGGAAAGCGCGGAGTGGAGCATGCGCCCGCGCTACCACCGCCATCCGGCCTTCCGCGCGGACCCGGTCGCTTCCCTGCTCCCCTCCTCCCGGCGAACGGGCTGAGGATGGCTAAAGAGACCGGGTGGTGGGCACTACTGTTCGACGACTGGGTTGGGGGTGATGGTAGTGGGAAGAAGCAGCAGAAGTTGTGTGGTTCCAGGGACCAGACTAGCGGGGGAAGCCAGTGAATGTCGCCGGGTCTCCCCTGCCTTGTGTGCCCGCCCCGTGTTCGGCTGCTCCTGGCGGGACAAAACCGGCGGCAAACAGCGCCGGGATCGGGATCGGACTGAAGGCTGAGCCGACCGCCCCGACAGGCGGGACATCCCCGTTCCTCCCGGAGACGTCGCTCCCGGCCCCACACCACACACCGGCGACTATCCCCACCCCAGTCGCTTACCTTGTCCTCGCCTTCCTCCGCGGGCGGTGAGCCCGCCGTATCTCCCTGGCCTTCAGTCGGGCATGAGCTCGACTTCTCCTCGACTACAGACATTTTGTTTTAAAATCCTCCTGTTTTCCACTCTCTCTCGCTGGTCGGGCAAATCGAAGGCTGTGGGCAGAATGATCAGGTCGACCGCCGCCGCTCGGTTACTCTTTCCCCCGGCTCTCCCTCGCCGGCTTCAACTGCTGCCCACCGCCGGCAGACTCTCGCGAGAACTCGCCCACTGCGCTCTCGCGAGTACTGGCTGTGATCTATGCTCAGTGACGTCGAAGCCTGGAGGAGGAGGAGGAGGAGGCATAGTATTGATGTGGATTGAGGGAGTAGGTGGCAATGGGTTGAGAGCGAAAATAAATCAGCTATGATCAAACCGCAAACAAATTCCATGAGCCGAAAGGGCTAGTTTTGATCCTGTCGAATGGTTTGAAAACCGGGAGAGGAGGTGCCAAGATGGCGGTGGCGTAATGTGGAAACAATTAGCTTCATTGTTTCCACCTAAACCGTTAAGATTGTTTCTCTTCAGTAGAAGTACCGCTTCGTGATATTTCCGCCTGATTTGGAGAAGAGGTGGAAAGGACTTACTGGGCTGGGGAGAATGAGGTGACACGGTGCGGGTTTGGGGAAGGGATCCGTTGGTGAAACGGTGTCACCAGCAAAGGATTAGGAGGGCGAAAAGGACGCACAGGGTTGATGCGGGTTGAGTGAAGGTGCCACAGGGTTGAGGGCAGGAGGTGGCAAGGGTAGGTGTAGGCTGAGATGAAGAGGTACCAAGGGGTGTGAGGTGAAGATGGCATAGGGTAGAAACAGAAAATGATGGAAAAAAAAACTGAACAGCTCAGGCTGCAGCTTTGGGAAGAGAAGCAGTAAGCTTTGATGTCTTCCACTTGAAATATTAACTCTCTTTCTCTTCCCACAGATGCAGCTTGACTTGCTGTGTTCCTAGCATTTCCTGTTATATTAGTTTTCCAATATCTGCATTTAAATAGGGGTCAGTTGGACTGTGGCATCAGGTTGAAGGCTGGAGTGAACAGGGAGGGGGAAGGAGGAAGCACAAGGTGATGGTATGGAAAGAAGAATTGATAGGTAAGAGTATTTAGGAAATGTGGGAGGTGGATGAGTAAAGAATGGAGTGAGAAGGTGATTGTGGGTGAGTGATTCACTTGAGGTATAATGTAGGTAGGTGGGCAGAGGGATGATGGCCCACAATTTTGTGGCAAGCTGGCTTTGAAGTTTAGTTATCAAAATTGCCTGTTCCAATGTCCCTAATTGTAACAATTGCTATTGAGTTTGAAAAGTTCTGACAAACCATGGGAATTTTCAAGCTAGATGTCCAAATTGGGCTGAGGCAAAGCTGAGGAGTTAACTGGCTTTAGACCACCTGGACAACACAAACACCTGTGTCAGGATGCTGTTCATCGACTGTAGCTCAGCATTTAATACCATCATTCCCACAATCCTGATTGAGAAGTTGCAGAACCTGGGCCTCTGTACCTCCCTCTACAATTGAATCCTGGACTTTCTAACTGGAAGACCACAATGTGTGCAGATTGGTGATAACATCTCCTTCTCATTGACGATCAACACTGGTGCACCTTGGATGTGTGCTTAGCCCACTGCTGTACTCTCTATATACATATGACTGTGTGGCTAGGCATAGCTCAAATACCATCTATAAATATGCTGACGATACAACCATGGTTGGTAAAGTCAGGTGGTGACGAGAGGGTATATGGGAGTGAGATATGCCAACCAGTGGAGTGGTGCCACGGTAACAACGTAGCACTAAACGTCAGTAAGACGGAAGAGCTGATTGTGGACTTCCAGAAGGATAAGACAAAGGAACACATACCAATCCTCATAGAGGGATCAGGAGTGGAGAGAGAGAGAGCAGTTTTAACTTCCTAGGTGTTAAGATCTCTGTGGATTTAACCTGGTCCCAACATATTGATGCAGTTATAAAGAAGGCAAGACAGTGACTATATTAGGATCTTTGAAGAGATTAGGTATGTCAACAAATACACTCAAAAACTTCTATAGATGTACCGTGGAGAGCATTCTGACAGGCTGCGCCACTGGTATGTGGGGGCTACTGCACAGCACTGAAAGAAGCTGCAGAGAGTTGTAAATTTAGTCAGCTCCATCTTGGGTACTAGCCTACAAAGTACCCAGGACATCTTCAAGGAGCGGTGTCTCTGAAAGGCAGTGTCCATTATTAAGGAACTCCAGCACCCAGGACATGCCCTTTTCTCACTGTTACCATCAGGTAGGAGGTACAGAAGCCTGAAGGCACACACTCACCGATTCAGGAACAGCTTCTTCCCCTCTTCCATCCTATTCTGAGATGGACATTAACCCCTTGGACACTACCTCACTTTTCAAAACATATTTAATATTTGTGTTTTTGCATGATTTTTAATCTATTCAATATATATGCTGTATAAAGTATATTGAATAAGATTTAGTTATTTATTTTTTTCAATATATATTGCATTGAACTGCTGCTGCTAAGTTAACATATTTTATGTCACATGCCAGTGATAATAAACCTGATTCTGATTCATAATGCAGACAAGAAAGGTGTTTGAAGAGCATCACTCACAAAATGCTGGAGGAACTCAGCAGGACTGAAGAAGAAAAGCTGAGGAGTAAATTTAAAAGGTGGATGGAGGGGAGAGAGTAACACTAGGTGAAACATGGAGGGGGAGGGATGAAGTAAAGAGCTGGGAATTTGATTGGTGAAAGAGACAGAAGGCCATGGAAGAAAGAAAAAGGGGGAAGGAGCACCACAGAGAAGCGACGGGCAGGCAAGGAGATAAGGTGAGAGAAGAGAAGGGGGTTGGGAATTGGTGAAGGGAGTGGGGGTGGCATTACCTGACGTTTGAGTAATTGATGTTCATGCCATCAGGTTGGAGGCTACCCAAATGGAATATAAGATGTTGTTTTGAGAAATCCAATTGGCCATAAAATTTTGTTAAGTCTTGAGACTGTAAATTATAAATGCAACTTTTGAATGTATAGGAGGAGGTAGTGCTATCACAGAGTGAAATAATGTCTACTGTGTCTCTAGCTGGATGGAATCTATGTTGATTTGGGGATCTGCTTCTCAGCAGGTGGAAGAGGACCTGGGCAGGAGACAGAGACTTCTTTAGCTCCCACAGACAAATTTGGTTCCTTTCTTGAAGGAGGTCACAAATGCAGCATTTATGGGGTGCTCTACTGATCTGTCTCTCAGCAAAAGCAGATATCAATGTTAAATTAACTACGTTTTTCAAACTGACAGCAATGCCTTTGGTTGATTGAGGAGAGAGGGATTTAAGCATAAAAACCTTAAAACCTGGCAATAAAATTTCTGCCCTATGAGATGATTATAAGACCTCAACTACCAGGACGTGTGTGTTGAAGATTAGCAATGTCTCTGCAAAATTTCCAAACGAAATAGAAATATAAATAAACCACCATCAGCTTCTTCTCACTGGCCAACACCTGCAGCAAAGAAGCCCTAGTTACTCTCAGTTGTTTTGCTGGCAACCTGGTTCACATGCATTCCTGACATTAGACTCCCAAAGCTGTTTATTCAGAGCTCTGTTATGGAGGCAGTAAAATGGATTACAGGCTGTGCAAAGAGTTTCTCTGAAGAAATGCAACATCCTCACTGAGTTCTGAGAACTGGCCCACAACCTCCCAAACTGGCATTTAGAACCTTGAGATCAGGCATTAGGAGCACACCAAAGCCCTGTGTAAGTGGCAAAGGGAGCACACCACCTCAAAAACTGTTCAGCTGCTAGTCCCGTCTGTCAAAGAGTTTGCAATCCAAACACTAGCTTCATTAGCCAGCTCAGAACCCACAAAGCACATGTTCCGGAAGGAATATGGAGGACATGCTTTACTTTAGGATTGATATTCGTTAGTTGGCATCTGTCTGTCTTGAAGGACAATGGGTAATGATCGTTATCACATCTCTGGGTGGAACATATGGAGATCCTGAGTTACTCAGTCATCAAAATCCCCCTCTCGGCCTCACAGGTGTAGTTCAAAAGAAAGCTTATGAAGCAATACGTTTGGCACTAGCTTGGCTACAGGAGCTGTAGGAAGGAGTGTTCAATGACGTCCAGCCACAGCACCAGAGCATGTCCACACATCAGTGGGCCTGCGCGCTACTTGACTCTTTCCTCCCTGTCCTCTGTAGTTCGGCCTGAGTCCAAAAGGAGTTCAGTTTTCGTGTGTCCCCATGGAGGAGGCGCTACATGAGGTTTGCTGTTGGAGAGGCTATGTACAGGCAGGGAGAAACTTACACATTCAGCTCTTCTTTTCACAAGACTGCTAGCCAGCGGTGGAAGCTGAAAGAGTGACAAGTACTGCCCACTGCACTACCATATAGATGCATCACAACAACCATTTTGATACCAGAATTGATGTACACTTAGACTAAAGTAATGTTGTGGATTCTGGACATTTGAAGTAAATTATTATTAATGTATCAAGGTACAGTAAAAAACATTGTTTTGCACACCCTTTATACATGAAAAACTGTTTTTACATGCCATCAATACAGATAATTTCATTACATCTGTGCACTGAAGTAGTACAAGCAAAAGCAATAACAATGTAGAATTACATTTTACATTGAATGTACAGTACAGGCGGATAATAAGGTGCAAGGTAGACTCTGAAGTCAATACCCGTCTTTTCATAGAAGGGGGCAGTTCAAACAGTGGGATAGAAGGTATCCTTGAGCCTAGTGGTACTGGCTTTCAAGCTTTTGTATCTCATGCCCGATGGGAGGGTGTAGAACAGGAATATCTGAGGTGGGTAGAGTCTTTGATTATTTTGGCTGCTTTAATGAGGCAGCAAAAACAGTAGAGTCCTTGGAAGGTAGATTAGTTTTCATGATGTGTTCAGCTAAGTCAAGAACTCTGCAGTTATTTGGAAGTCTTGGTCAGAGCAGTTGTCACACCCAAGCTGTAATGCATCTGTATAGGAACTTCCTATGATGCATTGTTGAAAATTGGTGAGAATCAAAGGACACATGCCAAATGTCTTTAGCCTCCTGAGGAGGTAGAAACATTTATGAGCTGCCTTGTATGTTGTATCTACGTGATTGGGCCAGGACAGGATATTGACAATAGGCTTCAGGAACATCAGTGGATTTGTAGCTGGAGCTGGCATCCAGAGTACTGAAATTTTCCACTTCCTTTAAAGTCATCAGGGGTCAATTTTCTCCTCTGCATTGACAGGGTTTGTGGAAAAATTTGCTGTATGACTAACGTAAAAAAAAAGTGAAATAAAATTATTATAGAGAATTAATAGAAGTAACGCCCAATCTTCTGGAATATTTGCTAATCTATCACCAAGAAAATCATAATGGTGTCAGATTATTGAAGACTTAGGAACATAGATTTATGCTGTGGGTCTGGGTGCTGCAATGTGTATTTGTTATATCAGAAGTAGACAGAAGAGGGTGCACTTGGTTAGTGTAACTGGTGAAACTCCAACTGTCCATTATCTAATTGGAGATCTGGAGACATAAGAGACTGCAGGTGCTGGAATATTTCCCTTCATAGATGCTGCCTCACCTGCTGAATTCCTCCAGCAGTTTGTGTATTGTGTTTGAAAATCTTGATTGGTTTGGCATCTGGTTCGTTCATTAGTAAACTAAGTTCTCGTTACTGATGGTCTTGTTATGCTTTGACCCATGTACTCCTGAGGTTGGCTGTGTACTGAAAGATAAAACCGACAACCTAAATCCCGCTGTATTGTTTCCCCCACTCCCTTTAAACTCACCAGGTTCACTCGGAAATGTGTTATCCTATCTGTACCACGTAAACAAAATGTAAAATAGAAGTGTTGTGTGGGTAATGGGGGCAGCATCCAGAACTCTTGGGCCTTGAGGCAAAACAAATTAGGCATGCCTCCATTGATCCTTACCAATTTATTTTCAGATGCACCACAGGGAGCATCCGTTATGGCTTGGTATTGCAGCTGCTGTGCCTAAGACCATAAGACTGCAGGTTAACTCTGTGGTTAAGAGTATTGGCCTTCATTAATCGTGGAATTGAACTTAGAAGCCGAGGTGTAATGCTGCAGTTATATAGGACCCTGGTCAGACCACACTTGGAGAACTGTGCTCAGTTCTGGTCGCCTCACTACCGGAAGGATGTGGAAGCCATAGAAAGGGTGCAGAGGAGATTTACAAGAATGTTGCCTGGATTGGGGAGCATGCCTTATGAAAACAGATTGAGTGAACTCTGCCTTTTCTCCTTGGAGCAATGAAGGATGAGAGGTGACCTGATAGAGGTGTATAAGATGATGAGAGGCATTGATCATGTGGATAGTCAGAGGCTTTTTCCCAGGGCTGAAATGATTAGCACAAGAGAACACAGGTTTAAGGTGCTGGGGAGTAGGTACAGAGGAGATGTGGGGGGTAAGTTTTTTACTCAGAGAGTGGTGAGTGCGTGGAATGGGCTACCGGCAATGGTGGATACGATAGGGTCTTTTAAGAGCCTTTTGGATAGGTAGATGGACTTAGAAAAATAGAGGGCTATGGGGAAGTCTAGTAATTTCTAAGGTAGGGACATGTTTGGCGTAACTTCGTGGGCCGAAGGGCCTGTATTGTGCTGTAGGTTTTCTATGTTTCTAAGACACTGCAAGGTAGTGGACACAGCTCAGCAGATTATGGAAGCCAGCCTCCCCTTCATGGGCATTGTCTACACTTCTTGCTGCCTTGCTAAAGCAGCCAACATAATAAAAGTCGGATCCCACTCTAGACATACTCTCTATTCCTCCCACCCATTGGACAAGAAATGCAAAAGCCTGAAATCAAGTATGTACCACCAGGCTCAAGGGCAGCTTCTGTCCCGCTGTTTTAAGGCTATTGAACCATCCCTTTGTATAAGATGGACACGACCTCATGAACTACCTCATCATGGCCATCTACCTTATAATTTATGTGCACTGTACTTTGTAACTGTAACATTATTGGAGTCATAAAGTTATACAACATGGAAGGAAGCAGGTCCTTCAGACCAACTCATCCATGATGACCAACGTGCCTTCCTGCATTTAGCCTTTATCTTTCTAAACCATTACTCTCTGTGAACCTGTCCAAATATCTTTTAAACATTACAATTGTATCTGTATCTGCCTCTGCCTCTGCCTCTGCCACTTCCAGTGGCACTGTGTCGCATTTACCTGCCACGCTCTGTGGAAAAACTTGTCTTCTGCATTCTGGTGTTGCTTTTCCCTTGTATTACAGTACCTCAATGTAGTTGTGTGATGCAATGATCTGTCCGGATGGCATGAAAACTAAAGCTTTTCCCTGTACTTTGGTATTGTAACAATAAACTTGTTGCCAATATAGTTTTACAAAACTGGCTTGTCTGTTTTCAACAAAGTTTAATGGTGCTGGATTATTGGAGTTGGAACAGTACGTTTTCATGCCAATGCTGGAAGTTTGGAACCTCTTGAAAACATCAATCATATTACATTCAGCAGATTTGGTATATCTAATGTTTCGCATGCATGAATCATGTGCTACACTTCATTTTTTCCTTTGTATATGTAATGGGTACAAAATAAACAAAGAGCAATAGCTCAACTTGGCTTACCTCAGAAAAACAGATGAAGACTGTTCTTTTGGAAATGGTACTCAGCTCATTTTATTACTCAGCCTTTTAGATTTGATTACTCAACCTATTGCCGCTACTGCCTCATGAATGTGAGAAAGTGATAGGCCAGTGGACTGGGAAATCCTCTGGGGTAAAAGTATAAGGTTTTAATTTTGAGAACAGTCAATGAAGGTGCATGGCAAACATTAAGGACATTTTTCAGATTGCACAGAATAAAGGCATTTTAACAAGAAAGAAAAACATGAAGGGAAACCCATCATGTGTGGTTAACTAAAACAATACTCTTGTATCACACTTAATGAAAATGTATAAAATTGGGTGCAAGTCAAAGACTGAGCAGAGCATTTAAAAAAAGTGAATAACCAAAAAAACTGTGGATGTAAAGATAAGTGAGTGAGATCATAGTAGCAAGAAATTTAAAAATAGATTGTGAAAGTTCCTTGTAGATAATTCTAAAAGAAAGTTAACAAAGGATGCATTGGTTCAATCAAAAGTGAATCTGGAAATGGAAATAAAAGAGATAGATGAAATAAAAACATAATGTATCAGTATTCATCACCAAGGATCTTTGTACTCTTGAAATAGCTGTGAATAGGAACTGCATGGTAAGGAGGAACTTGGGGAAAATGATATTTTCCAGGCCAGTAGCATTGAATAAATAGTTGAAGCTGCTAGATGTTAAATCTCCTAACATACAGTCTTAAAGAAGTGGCAATTGAGATACTTGCATTAACAGCTTTATTTGTTCATAGTTCCCTAAATTTGGGGTAGTGGTGGAGTTGTTATATTGGAAGATTTTTATCAAGAGATACAGCAGGGTAACATGCCCTTTCAGTCCAATGGACTCATGCTCCCTAATTAGGCCTATTTGACCAATTAACCAACTAACGGGTACGTCTTTGGAATTGGGGGGAAACCAGAGCACCTGGAGGAAGCCCAAGTGGTAATGGGGAGAATGTACGAATTCCTAACAGACAGCGGTGGAGCTGAGGGTATTACGTTGTCATGCTACTGTGTCGCCCAATAAATGTAATCACTTATTGTAAAAAGGAGGGAGACAGCAAGAAATCACAGGCCTGTTATCTTAACATGCCAATGGAGAAGTTACTACCTGTTATAGCAGGTACTAGGAAAGGTAATCAGGCAAAGTTAATATGGTAAACACAAAATACTCTGCAGATGCTGGGGTCAAAGCAATACTCACAACACGCTGGAGGAACTCAACAGGTCAGGCAGCATCTGTGAAAATGATCAGTCAACATTTCGGGCTGGAACCCTTCGTCAGGACTGAAGAGGGAAGGGGCAGAGGCCCTATAAAGAAGGTGGGGGAGGGTGGGAAGGAGAAGGCTGGTAGGTTCCAGGTGAAAAACCAGTAAGGGGAAAGATAAAGGGTGGGGGAGGGGAAGCAGGGAGGTGATAGGCAGGAAAGTTGAAGAAGGAATAGGGGAAAACAATGGGTAGTAGAAGGAGGCGGAACTATGACGGAGGTGATAGGCAGCTGGGGGAGGGGGCAAAGTGAAATAGGGATAGAGGAAGGGAGGGGGAGGGAATTACTGGAAGTTGGAGAATTCTATGATCATACCAAGGGGCTGGAGACTACCTAGACGGTATATGAGGTGTTGCTCCTCCAACCTGAGTTTAGCCTCATCATGGCAGTAGAGGAGGCCATGTATGGACAAAGTTAATATGGTTTTGTGAAAGGAAGACTATGTTTGACCATTTGGAGTTCTTTGATGAGTAACATGCCATGGGCACTCTGAAGGTACTAAGATTTTCTGATGGCAATTGGTGAGGTGCCACTTCAAAGGTTATAGAAAATAAAAGCTCATAGAGTAGGAGGTGACATATTAGCATAGATAGGAGTTTGGCCAGCACGAAACAAAACGAATGGGTCTCCTGGCTAGCAAAAATTTAGTGGATGATGTATATAAATGTTTCATGTAAATGATGTAGCTTAAAGCTCTAATATGGTTGTTAAATTCGCTGCTAACACAAGACAGACATAAGTTAAATTGTGAAGAGGATATGGGAGGCTACAAACAGCTATGTTACATATGTGGACAAATCTCACGCACATGAAATAAAATGTGGATAAATTTGAAATTTTCACATTTCTCTTATTTCTTTATGACATAGAAGGAAGCCATTCACCCCATCAAATAATTTCCAGATCTCAGTTTCATTTGCTCAGTTCTTTCTCATCTGTCTATCAATAAAGAACTTAGCATTTCTCAGTGAAGAGGCAAACTTTCTCTGAAATTAATCTGACTCCCTTATTTGGCTAAAACTTTGTTCCACACACCAATTGCTCTTTAGATGAAGAACTGTTTCTGGAAATCAGTCTTCAACTCTGCTTTTACAAATTTGAACACAGTGAATCACATCTGAGAAGGGATAAGAGTTCTGCCGTCGACAAAATATTAAATTCCCCCTCAAATCACTACTTCAATATAACTGGTTGATTTCTGCATATTTTGAATCATGCATACGGTTTACAATTTTTTTTTTTGCATTTTCAATTTTAAATGTTAGTGGAAAGGCAGCTTTATTTGCTCAGCTATACATAGTTTTCCTGTGAGGGCAGTGGTGACTATCTTGGATCACTGCTGAAGTTTGATGCAAAAGAATAACTGCACCAGTAACATGTACGAATTAGCCACATAACTTTAATCTGATTTGACGGTTACCAGCTTTATATTTCTGTATTTTGCTATTAAAAAAGAATCAACATTTGACAAGTCAAGGTATTCTTTGGATAACCATTCAGTGGGATTATCAAAATTCAACACAAAATTCGATCTCTGGGAAAGACACAGGTTTGGTTGAAACAAAGATCTCACACCCTCTTGTGGCCAATCATAGAATGATACTGGGGAAAATCCCAGGGACAGTCTGGCTACCCAGGCTTCTATGGTTCCTACATTGTAATAGCAACTAAATTTCATAAGTTGCCTGTAACGTGCTTTGGGGTCTCCAGAAATTGTGAAAGGTGTTGCAAAGTCTGGATTCTCTTAATAATTCTACACCTTTCCCTTTCCTCATTGCTATGCAAACTTTAATCTTTCACTTATGATTACAAATCCTAAAAAGAAGTTAAGAACTAGAAGCAGCAGTTGGCTATATGGATAAACTTGGACAAATACCAATACATCTCTCTCCACACTTATTACGAAAAGGCCATCACAGTAGGGGGTGAGGTATCCTTTCTGTAATGCAACATCAAGGGCACTTTTTTTTAATGAGTTGAGTTTATTGTCATGCACAAGAACATATTTGCAGAGGTGCAGCGAAAAACTTACTTACAGCAGTAACATAGCACACAGCATCGGGACACTATATTATACAAATTACACAAGACCAACACAATTAGAGCAAAAATGTTTATTATAGTATAAAGTCGTCAGAGTGTTGTTATACTGAGGTGGTGGTTAGGGTTGTGCATGTTGGTTGTAGACTTGAATGGTTGAAAAGAAGTAGCTGTGCTTGAACCTGGACATGTGGGCCTTCAGCCAGATGTACCTTCTGACAAATGGTAACTGCGAGAAAATAGCATGGTCTGGATGGTGGGGATTTTTGATAGTAGACTTTGCCTTCTTGAGGCAGTACTTCATGTAGTTACTTCCAGTGGTGAAGGTGGATGTGCCCAATACGTTGGGCTGAGTCTGCTACTCTGCAGTTTCTTACATTCAAATTGCCATACCAGAACATGGTGCCAAAGTCAGGATTATGGTAGTGCTGAAGTCATGAAGTCAAAGGGAGGTTAGCACAGTCAGTGTCTATCTCAACATGATCAGGACAGGGCCTGGAGTCTAAGAGAGAGTTCTTGGTGAGACATTCTGTCAAATGTTGACCAACTATTCAGGGAAATGCTCAGTTGGGTCAATTAGTTTGCATTTTCACTAATCTTCTGGACAAGTAGAGTCTCTCATTCCCTTTATCTTTACAGTAAAACTTCTCAGCACCCTTTCCAAGTTATTAGCAGCCACCTCAATGTGTTGGCAGAAATGGATACTTTTGTCCATCTGAGGCCTAACTAGCAATTTAAACAAAAGATTTTGGAAATAATTTGCTTACCTTTCTGTGCCTAAGTTTTCCATGCAGAAAGCACCGTGCTGTAATTGTTACTCATTGCCCATTGGACTTGGTACCTTCTACCATGGCTGTGTAACTGACATTTGTTGTGCTGGTACCCAGGATTCAAAATCAAATGTGAAAAGGTGGAGAGATTGTCAAGTTATTTTGAGATGAAGTGAAAATGCTAAACACAAGGCATATTACTGAGAACTAGTCCGCCACTTTGCTAAGCAGTAAATTTAATGTGGTTTGAAATTCTGTTCCCACCTATTACTGTTAAATTGTCTTATAAAATGTTTTGTCATTGATATTAACGGCAACACAGTATATCAAATTTGATTTAATGAGGTGTGAAGTAATGTTTAAATCCTCTAGCTGCTCAGTGACCAAAAGCTTAGTGGCCAACTGTACGTGGAGAAGTAATAGCAGTGCCGTTTAAAATTAGAATCCAGACAAGATGTGGGCGATGAAATAGGCTGGAATATTTAATGGAGAGAGAAGGTCGTTAATATCATCCAATCTCTTGGGCTTTCTGCATATTTTAAATAAATGCAGAAAATGCAAGAAACACATACTGTATCAGGCAACATCTATGGAAGAAGAACCAGAGTTAACATTTGAACTTGAAGGCCCTTGAACTCAAAGTTAGATCTCACTTGATTTCTCACTGCATCAGTTTCTTCAACAGATGATGTCTTGCTATCCTTTCAGGTGTCACAGATAGTAAACTCTCCCTTTATTGCAGATTTCAAGCATCCAGAACTGCTGGTTTCACTCCTGTTTATTTTCACAGGCTGAACCGAGTTTATTTTGCATGGTGTTGATTTCAAAAATCAAAAACTGTAGATATTGGGAACTGAGAATTTAAAAAGAAACAGCAAGTCAGTCAGCTAGTATTGATGGAACACATCTCAGCTGGAATAGTTGGAGAGATATTGTAACATTCTGGAGAATTCAGGGTTGGAAAGCAAAAATGCTTTTCTGGAAATGACACCATTATTTAGCCATTTTTCTGGACTTAGTTATCACATTCTTAATGGTTAAATTATTGTTGAGGCATGCATGGGAGCCATGACTCTCACAAAGACCATCAGCGATCTGAGAGAAATAGAGATGGTGGATCCTTTCAGTTGTTTTTTTTTGACCTGCAAACAAGACTCATTTGGTGAAGGTGTGAAACCAAATAAGCCAATTTTATTGCTATATAAAATTTGAAATTATCTGCAAATAGAGTAAGTAAAACAGAATTATTATTTCAGGATCATGACTTTTTATCGGTTCTGATGGAAGGTTAACAATCAGAAATGGTAACTGTTCCTTTGCAACACACACAAAATGCTGGAGGAACTCAGCAGGCCAGGCAGCATCTATGGAAAAGAGTACAGTCGATGTTGTGGTCGAAACCCTCCAACAGGAATGGAGAAAAAAAGATGAGAAGTCAGAGTTAGAAGGTGGGGGGAGGGGAGGAAGAAACAGAAGGTGATGGGTGAAAGCGGGGTGTGGGGGAATGGTAAGTAAAGAGCAGGGAAGTTAATTGGCGAAGAAGATACAGGGTAGGAGAAGGGGGAATCTGACAGGAGATGACAGAAGGCCATGGAAAAGGGAAGGAGCAACAGGGGGAGGTGATGGGCAGGTGAGGAGATAAGGTAAGAGAGGGAAAGGGAAATGGGGAATGGTGAACGGGTGGGGGGGGGGCATTACCGGAAGTTCAAGAAATCAATGTTCGTGCCACTAGGAGGCTACCCAGATGGAATATAAGGTGGCGCTCCTCCAACCTGAGTGTGGCCTCATCGCAACAAGCCATGGACTGACATGTCAGAGTGGGAAGTGAAATTAAAGTGGGTGGCCACTGGGAGATAGTGCTTTTTCTGGCAAACAGAACATAGGTGCTCAGCGAAGCAGTCTCCTCCTAATCTATATCAGGGCTCACTAATGCACAGGAGGCCACACTGGGAGAACCGGACACAGTATATGACCCCAACAGACTCACAGGTGAAGTGCCACCTCACCTCAAAGGACCGTTTAGGGCCCTGAATAGTAGTTAGGGAGAAGATGTAGGGGTAGGTGTAGCACTTGTTCCACTTGAAAGGATAGTGCCAGGAGGGCAATCAGTAGGAAGGGACGATTGGAGAAGGGAGTTGTGTAGGGAGCAAGTCCTGCAGAAAGCAAATAGTGAGGTGGGGAGGGAAAGGTGCTTTGTGGCAGGATCCCATTGGAGATGGTGGAAGTTACAAGGGATTGTGTGCTGGACGTGGAGGCTGATGGGGTGGCAGGTGAGGACAACAGGAACCCTATACCTGCTAGGGTGGCGGAAGGATGGGGCGAGAGCAGACATGTGTGAAATGCAAGAGATGCATTTGAGGGCAGAGTTGATGGTGGAGGAAGGGAAGCCATTTTCTTTGAAGAGGGAGGATATCTCCTTAGTTCGGGAATGAAAAGCCTCATCCTGAAAGCAGATGTGGTGGAGACAGAGAAAGTGAGAGAAAGAGATGGCATTTTTACAAGTAACAGGGTGGAAAGAGGTATAGTCCAGGTAGATACGAGAGTCAGTGTGTTTACAATAGATATCAGTAGATAAGCTGTCTCCAGAATAGAGACAGAGAAATTGAGAAAGGGGAGGAAGGTGTCAGAAATGGACTAGGTAAATTTGAGGGCCAGGTGGAAGCTGGAGGCAAAGTGGATGAAGTCGACAAGCTGCTCATGGGTGCAGGAAGCAGCACCAATGTAGTCGTTGAGGCGTAGGAGAAGTTGGGGAGTGATACCAATGTAGGCTTGGAACATAGACTATTCCACATAGCTGACAAACAGGCAGGCATAGTTGGAACCCTTGTGAGTGCCCATTGCTCTACCTTTTGTTTGAAGGATGTGGGAGGAGCTGAAGCAGGACTATTGAGAGTGAGGAGAAGTTCTGCGAGACAGAGGAGAATGATGGTGGAGGGAAACTGAGTGGGTCTGTTGTCCATAAAGAAAAAGAGAGCTTTGAGGCCTTCCTGGTGGCGGTTGGAGGTGTATAGGAACTGGACATCCATAGTGAAAATAAGACGATCAGGGCCAGGGAACTTGAAATCACTGAAAAATCAAGAGCGTGTAAAGTGCCATGGATGTAGGTAGCAAGGAACTGAACTGGGGGGATAAAACCGAGCTGAGGTATGCAGATTTAAGTTCAGTGAAGCAGAAAAAAGCAGAAACAATGGGTTTAACTGGACAGGCAGGTTTGTGGATCTTGGGTAGCAGGCAGAAACGGGAGGTGTAGGGTAAGGGAACCATGAGGTTGGTGGCTGTGGATTGGAAATCCCCAGGGTTACTACAAACATTGGTAAGTTCAGTGATGGTGTGGAAGACAATGGCCTGGTGCTTCTTAGTGAGGTCCTGTTCATTTCTTTCTCTACAGAATCTGCCTGACCCATTAAGCTGTATTTTCTGTTTTTATCTGAGAGTTAAGCATTTGCAATCTCTTGCTTTTGAAATATCCTCTGGGAGCCACACATTACAGTGGACTTCAAAACCCTAGAGAGGGCAAGGAAGATGTTTCCTAGAATGTTACCAATAACTTTGGAGTTCAGTTGTATTGAAAGTTTAGAGAAAGTACAAATTGTTCTCTTTAGAACATTGAACATTGGTCAAAATCATGAAGGTTCTCTTAGATGAAGAGACGGAGAAACTATCTCCTCTGACATGGCTTGTTAATGAAAAGTTATAATTTAGAATAGCTAGTGAAAAGATAGTGGATTTTATTTTACTTGGAAGGTTGTTAATATTTGGAATATGATGCCTATTAAGATCTGGAATGCTACATATTTGGAAAGGTGGTAGAGTCAAATTTCATGGGGACTTTTAAAAGGAATTGGACATATATGTAAACAAGTGTCAATGTCAGCTTATTTAGTAAAATTCATGTCTCTGAGTTAAAACATTTTGAACTCTAGTCCTACTCCATTGCCCACACCACAAAATTTTAAGCAGATACGCTTGTGTTCTCTTGTTATTTTGAAGAAGAGCTGGGCAATGATCTTCAACGATCTCACCAACGCTTGTCCTGCAGTCAATATTTTCAAACCAGATCTGGTCATTATTACATCGCTATTGATAGTGTTTGCTATATGAGAATTGGCTGCCGCCTTTGCTATGTAGTAACCAGATTTGTAAAGCATGTCACTGATTAGTGGATGTTCTGAAAGGCGCTGATTTAAGGAGCATGAAGTTGCAGAGTTGAGAGGAAAAGTTTGGGCATGGGACTGAATTGAACTGTTCTTTCAAAGAGCTAGAATCATTGTAAGGGGCTGAATAGACTCTGCACAGAAGTGAAAAGCAAACTGCTGGAGAATCTCTGCTGGCCAAGCAGCATTTGTGGAGGCAAATAAATATTTGAGATTTTGGGTTGGGGGTCTACATCAAGACTCTTCTGTACTTAGTATTCTCTGATTAGTGAGATTTTCACTTTTAATAGCGATGTCTGTTTGAATCTGTTAATATGTAAATTTAAAGTTCAAAGTAAATTTATTATCAGAGTACATAAATGTTACCATATGCTACCCTGAGATTAATTTCCTTATAGGCATTCACAAGAGAACAAGGAAACACAATGGAATCAATGAAAAACTACACACAAAGAATAACAAACAACCAATGTGCAAAAGAGAAACTGTGAAATACAATAATGAATAAATAAATAAATATGTAAACAATATTGAGAATTTGAGTTATATGAAGTCCTTGAAAGTGAGTCCATAGATTGTGGAATCAGTTTAGCGTTCAGGAGCCTCATGGTTGGAGGTTAATTTCTGTTCCTGATCCTAGTGGTGTGGAACCTCAGGCTCCTGTATCTCCTTGCTGATGACAGCAGTGAGAAGAAAGTATGGCCTGGATGGTGAGGGTCCTTGATGCTACTGCCTTGTGGTTGCGCTCATTGTAGATATGATCAACGGTTGAGAGGGTTTTTATTGTGATGGACTGGCCTGTGTCCAACAATGTAGACATTTTTTGTTTTTGGGCATTGGTATTTCCATACCAGGTCTTAATGCAACTAGTCAGGATACTTTTGACTGTGTATCTATTGAAATGTGACAAAGTTCTAAATGACATACTGAATCAGTGCAAACTCCTCGGGAAGTTGCACTGCTCTGCGTTCTTTGTAATGGCACTTACCTGCCAGTGCCGGGCAGATCCTCTGATAGGATAGTGCCAAGGAATTTAAAACTATTTACTCTATCCACCTCTGATCCTCTGAGATGATAATACAAAGGAATTTAAAATTATTTACCCTATCCACCTCTGATCCCCTAATGAGGACTGGCTCATGAACCCATGGTTTCTTTCCCCTGTAGTCAATAATCAGCTCTTTAGTTTTGCTGATGTTGAGTGAAAGATTGTCGTTGTGCCACCATTTAACCGGATTTTCTATCGTCTTCCTAATGCCGATTCATCACCACCTTTTGATTTGGCCAACAACTGTGTGACATCAGCCGAATCAAAGGTGGTGATGAATCAGCATATAGAGAGTGAGACTGAAAATAATAATCCCTCCCAAAGTTACCCCTATTGTGATTTTTCTAGCACAGGTTTGGAATTTCTTGCTTGATAGAGATTTACACAATAAGTAAACAGAATTACTTCCCATCATAGGAGCTTAAAAGCAAGTAAACATCTGGAAAAGTTTTAAAGATAAATTTAGTACAGGTACCTCATTTGTGAGGTGTATAAGTAAGAAACCTCACCCCATTATCTTCGTACCATTGTGAACAGCAAGGATTCTTTGAAAGTATCTCAGTACCTCTTCTGTCTGGAAGTACACAGATAATAAGTGAATGTGAACACTATTGCCTCCAAGCATTGCATGAGTCCCACTTGGCCAATCATTCATTACTGCCTGAGCAAAATCATGGACCTCCTGAAAGGAAAACATTGGAAAACACTCATCATACAGATTGCAATAATTTTAAGCAACGGTTAACCACACTTTTTCCAAATGACCAGGGACGGACAATAAGTTTAATACTTGCCACCAGTGTCCATTTCCTGAAAGTGATCTTGCGTTAAGTTCAGAATGTGACTGTACTGTTCTTAAAACTCGTGTAAAGGTGTAAGCTGGAGCCCAAACTTCTAAAGAATGAGACAAATGAGTTCAAAGTTGGTTTTATGTTGGGGCAACTACTATGGAACAGGAGGGATGCAGGTTGGGAACATAAAACTTAATTTCATTTTGAAGACTGAGGTGGCCTGTATCATAAGAAATTGACAGTCAGGTTTTGCACGGTATTGTTAACCTTTTCATCACCTGGTGAAACAAAAGGGACAATAACCCACTGAGGATGTAAGAATGAGGTAGAGGGCAAGCAAAGGCCACACCTTGTTCATCTGAGAAGTGAATACCATCAATATGCACTCAGTTACTGTGGTGCTGTAGCGGTGTGCAGAACTATTGTGATGGTGGTTACTGTAAGCGTAACATATCATCTCGATTCTTTTATTATGCTCAAGATAATACTTCATGCAACTTACTTTTTTATATTGCTATCCCTTTCAAGTAGGCATGAAGGTATTATAAAATAAAATCAGAAAATACTGAAATTACTCCCCAGTACAGATAGATGTCGTGGAGTGGAAAATAAGTTAATGTTTCAGACCAATGAGCTTTCATTGGAATTAGGAAGTGTTGGTGATAGAGTAGTTGTTAAGGAAGTACAGAAAAGGGGCAAGTTCGTGCTTTGAGAATGAATGTAAAAGGGTGCAAGCAAAAGGGAACACAAATGAACTTTAAAAAAGCTGGTGATGCATATTAAAACCATGATAATGAGACAAAAAATGACTTAAAGGGTCTCTAAATGACAACAGCAGAATCTACCAGCATGTGTTGAATGGAAAATAGGAGCAGTGCTTATAACTTGAACCCGTTGACCTCACTATGGTCCAGAAGACTGATGCTGGCCATTAATGAGGCTCAATAGCCTGTTATAAGATCCCACCGTATACATAGAATGGCTGTCTTCTGAGTTTTATTGAAATAAATGGATTCTAGTAAAACTTCATGAGTTCAATTTACTTTTGGTGTTGGTGAGAATGCTGGAAACAGATCAGATAGTATCTGTGGAGATAGGAACTTACTGTGAGTCTTTCCAACGTTGTCTTTTATTTTGAAATTTCATGAACTCTGGTGCTTATCCTATTGTTCCATCATTGTCATTTTTCCCTCAGTTCATTCATCTTCATTTAGTAATGTCTCCAGAAGCATCATCTGTAAAATGCAAGCCTTCACATTCACCAGCCTCTTCCAGCCAGCAGCACCGCCAGTTGAGTCATTCAGACTCTCTTGTTCTTCATCTTTCCACATTCCCTTTTAGCTCTCCTACTTCACCCCTGCAACTTAAAACATCTTTAATTTCTAACATTTTCAAGGTCCAATGAAAGCCACTGGTTATCTCCATCTTTTTTTTATTTCAAATTTCCAGCATCTGCAGTTTTTTCATTGGATACTTAATGTTTTGTTTAGTCCATAAATTCACACTCTTTTTATGTATGATGGCTGCCACTTTAATTGCTGCTATATTGGGCAAATGGTGTTGTTTTATCTCCAAGTCTCCATTGAACACTGCATCAGCCAAAGATGTCAATCTACCATTATCCCAAGTGGTGTGTCTGTGGTAACAGTCAACTGTACAACTGGAAAGTCAGTTTACTTGGAAAACAATCTATTCATTGAGTAGAAGAGACAGAACTTTTGAATGAACTCGGCAACTTCAATTAATTACCCTCCCCAATTTTCCCCCAAAAATTACAGCATAGAAGGCAATAAATACACATTTTGTGTTTCAATTCAATTTCCATCATTATCTCCGAGTAAATGAAAATGTATCCTTATATAATCAGGGAGGAAGTATAGGAGCTTGCAGACCGCACTCAATGATTCAGAATCAGATTTCTGAACAGTTTACGAACACTACCTCATTACTCTATTGTTTCATGCTATTTATTATCTTTGTGCTGTATTGCTGCTGCAAAACAATACATTTCACGTCATAGTGAGTGCTAACAAACCTGATTCTGATACATCCTTTACAAATTGTGGGCTGTTTCAGTCACTGGAGCTGAACTATGTGTTTTCTTATAAGTAGCTCTGTGGAATCAAATATATCAAAGCCCCTTAGGGATGAGGTCATTGAGGACTTCTTAGCTCATAATGTAGTATGACTGATATTGAATCTTCTGTATGTTATACTCCTAGGTTGGATCTTCCCCTTACTCTTCTGGATTATATACCAAGCAGTCTGATAATTGTGGCTTTATATTATTACCAGAGGTTAAAATTGTTCCCATGATGTTCCTACCATTATATAGGAGATTTTATTAAATCACAAGCATAATTATTCTCTTCATTATTCATCTTACTGACATTTTAATGCCCTAAATATCTTCAGAAATGTCTACATTAAAATATTTTTAAAAATTAATTACTGCAAATGAAACAAAATGACCAGTATAAAATTATTCTTTCTTCCTTTTGGATAATTTTAGGATTTATCATTCATCCTTTTTGCTGATGTTTTAAAAATGTATACTTTATCTAAACATTTAGAGGCCCAGTATTGGTTTGTCTGCCTAAAAGAGGTTATGCTTGTGAACGCAGAATTTGAGGTGTATGATTTTCTTTTAAAACACAGTCTAAATTAATGAAAAAGAGAATACCTTATTGGATTTATCAAATTCCAGAATAATTCAAAATCTAGCTAGGGGTTGAGTTGTTTTGCAGTCTGTTAATTTTACTGACTTATTGCCTATGGATTGGCAAGAATCCAGCTCAGAGTAATGCATTTGAAGCCCCATCGTGGGCTACAGCAGAAATCTTTCTGTAACTTGATGGCAGTCTTGTACTGAAAGGCTATAAAATTGTTCACATTAAGTTTGTACACATTGGTACAATGGATGGGTGTAGATGTTCTTATGCAGAGTGTTTCTTTTTCATTTTGAAGAGGAACAATTGTTTAGAGTTTAAGATGTACAAATATATCTTCTATATCAGCATTGCCCCTAAAACCAACTATAAAATTGTCAAAATGTAAACTATAAATACCTACTAGCATCTTTGTCATCCTTGTTGAATCTCACTGTGGGTGGGATTAAGTTCCAATTAAAATGTCTTAACTTGTAGGGAAACAACAAATAGAATACGCTGCAGAGTTTCTTTGTAATTTGAAAGTTTGGACACTGAATTCAGAGAGAAAAGTGAAATTTCTTTACAGCAAGGGTTGCTGCAACAAGGAAATTGATGTCCATGGTGACAAGCTTGGTGCCACTTGACAACTTCCAAATCACTTGAAAACAAATAGCTTCTTTGAAATGGACACTCCAGAACAGCCCATGACATGCAATAGTATTCAGCCTTTGGTACTTCTCTGTTATATTTTGTAATTCTTGTCACTAAGGCAGTTGTTTTTCTTTATTGACAACTAAGTCTTTCTATTTTCATTGCTTTGTGGAGAGGTGCAAATGATTTTGTCATATGCTAGTGCTTTAAGGAAAATATGGCTGTGTGATGTGGTCCAGAGAAGCAGTGGACCTCGTGAAAAGAAACTAGAATGCTAAAGAAGGGAACTGCCCAGGTTTGTGATTTGGGGGTAAGGTTAATCTTATGATGCACACCCTGTAACCATGTGGATTTCCTCCTGGTGCCCATAAGTGTGTGCAGGTTGGTAAATAAATTAGCTCCTGAAAATGACTCCTAGTGTCTATGTGAGTGGTAGAATCTAGGGAGACATGATAGGAACAGGAGGAGAATAGGTCGCAGTGAATGGCATTGATCTGTGATGTTATAGGCCAAAATAGCTTCCTTCCATGTCATAAGAAAAATGCAAATAGGGCCTAAGTAAGAAGACAAATAGGTCCATTATGTAAAAATGCTAGAATATCTAAAAACATTACAAAGAAAGATAAAGGTACTGTATCTGAATGCATGAAGATCAAATGCACAAATATATGTAAACAGGCATAGTATAATTGTTGTTAGGCTACAGAGTGACTAAGGCTGAGATATATCAAAGACATTCAATATTTAGCAAGGATAGTGGAGAAGGAGAAGTAACATTGTAAGGAAAGGATGCATCAGAACTATTCTTCCGAGGAAGAGTGTCCATTTCATGATAGAATTCTTCATTAAGATAGAGCGTGAAGTAGTTCAATTCCAAATTAGGATCTTAAATTTAAATAACATAAACTACAAAGGTAAGAAGATTGAATTGCTTATGGTGGATTGGGGAGCTTCACTCAAGACATAATAGTGAATAGTAGTTTATATTTAAGGAACAAATACAGTAACTATGGCAGTTATACAATTTTAGGATATGGGTTAAGATGCTTAGGAGTAATGAGGAAAAATTTCTTCTCTCAAACCATTGTGAATCTGTAGATTTTCTACTACAGAATACTAAAGGGGACCTGTCTCAGAATATACTGAAAAATTAACGGGACACTAAAGGCATCAAGGGGTATGGAGAGAACTCAATACTATGGTACTGTGATAGAAGATCAGCTGTTCCGCCCTCTCCTATGTATGGTTGTGAGTATATTTTGCATATATCTAGCAACATGTCAGTTGAGTTGACGTGATCTGCTTACTGTGTGTGTTAACTGCATATGTGTGCGTCCTGACGAAAATAATGTCAGGAGTAGTTCATACCCATAAATGTCCCCTGCATTCCTCCCACGTGACAAAGTGTGGCTTGGTAAGTTAATTAGCCACAGTAAATTGCCTCTAATATAGAGTGGTGCGAGGAATTTTGTGAACCCTGTAGAATTTTCTCTATTTCTGCATAAATATGACCTAAGTTGTGATCAGATCCTCACATAACTACTAAAACTAGATAAAGAAAACCCAATTAAATAAATAACACAAAAACATTATACTTGTTCATTTATTCATTGAGAAAAATAATCCAATATTACGTGTATTTATTGGAACAAGTAAATGAACCTTTCCTTTCAGTAAGTGGTGTGACCCCCTTGTACAGCAATAACTTCAACCAAACATTTCTGGTAACTGTTGATCAATCCTGCACATTGGCTTAGAGGAATTTTAGGCAATTCCTCCTTACAAAACTGCTTCAGCTCTGGGATGTTGGTGGGCTTCCTTGCAAGAACTGTTTGCTTCAGTTTGTTCCACAACATTTCCATGGATTAAGGTCAGGACTTTGACTCAGCCGTTCCAAAACATGAATTTTCTTCTTCTTAAACCATGCTGATGTTGATTTATTTTTGTCTTTTGGATTATTGTCTTGTTGCATTATCCAATTTGTATTCCACTTGTTGATGGGTGGCTATCCTAACTTTCTCTTGTAAAATGTCTTGATACAATTTTGAATTTATTGTTCCCTCAACAATTGCAAGCTGTCCAGGCCCTGAGGTAGCAAAGCAGCCCCAAACTATGATGCTCCTTCCACCATGCTTCAAGTTGGAATCAGGATTTGGTGTTGGTGTGCAGTACCCTTTTTCCTCCAAACATAGCAATGTGCATTTCTGCTAGAAAGTTCAACTTTTCTCTCATCTGTCCACAGAACATTGTCCCAGAAGTGTTGTTGAACATCTTGGTGGTCTTTTACAAACTTGAGACGTGTAGCAATGTTTTTTTTTGGAGAGCATTGGTTTCCTTTGTGATGTCCTTCATGAACACCATTCTTGTTCAGTGTTTTTCTTTTGGTGAACACATAAACAGAGACTTTAGCAAGTTCTAGAGATTTCTGCAGGTCTTTTGCTGTTATCATTGGGTTCTTTTTCAGCTCCTTCATTTTGTGCTCTTGGTATGATCTTTGTAGGATGCCCTCTCCTAGGGAGAGTAGCAACAGTACTGAACTTCCTCCATTTGTAGACAATTTCTTTTACTGTGGACTGATGAACACTGAGCTCGTTAGAAAAGTTTTGTAGCCTCTTCCAGCTTCATGCATCTCTACCCTTCTCTAAGGTCCCCTGAAGGTTGTTTTGATCAAGGCATGGTGCACATAAACAGATCTTTCTTGAGAAGAGCAGGCTTTTTCAGTACCTGACTTTGTGTGTCTTTTTTTATAGGGCAGGGCAACTCTACAATCCTCACCTCCAATCCATCTCATTGATTGGAACACCTGACTCCAAATAGCTTTTGTAGAAGGCATTACCCCAGAGGTTCACATACTTTTCCCAACAAATATATGTAATATTGGATCATTTTCTCAATGAATAAATGAACAAGTATAATGTTTTTGTGTTATTTATTTAATTGGGTTCTTTCTATCTAGTTTTAGGACTTACATGAAGATCTGATCACACTTTAGGTCATATTTATGCAGAAATAGAGAACATTCTACAGGGTTCACAAACTTTCTAGCACCACTGTAAAGGTGAATGATGGTATTGGAGATGTTAGGAATATGGGGAGATTTTTGGTAAAATTGGTGGGGAAATAGGATTGCACTGTGAACAGACCGAATGCCATGAGAAAGTATAGAGATACTTATAAGCTCCTTAGTAAACATTCAAATTCAAGGTCCTAGAGATGAAACCAAAATAGAATGGTAGATGATGGAAATATCAGCCCACTTACTATTTAATCAGGTGTGTGTTAAGGTACCACCATCTCAACCAAGACAAAATTATCGATGATTCCCTCACAATTTAGGCAGTGCCTTTCTATTACATAATAAGGAGGGCTCTGCGATTTTTAATGAAGTTTTGAGGGAAATAGCAATGCTTGGACTGTCTTTCCTAACTATTCTCTACAATAGTATTGAAGGGAAATTGCTCTTTGAACTTCTTATAATGATTACCAGGAGGCCATTGATCACAAATGTATAGCGAGAAGTCTATGGAAGAGCTCTGCTGATAAAATCACCTGGAGACCACTCAGCGAGCTTTAAATATTTGCAATCAGGAATGAAAAGAGAGGGGAGTTTTCACAGGATTAAATATGATATTAATAATACCAATGAAACTATTAAGCTGCAAAGTACCTCAAGGAGGAAAGCAAGTTTTGTTCTACCTTCTGTCAGAAAATGTTCCCTACTGCAGTTTGGATAGTCTTCCCAAACTAAAGTCTCGCATAATTTTTGAGTCTTTCAATTTGGCACTGACTAGAAGTAATTTTTGATCATAGACACAAGAGGTACTGCAGATGCTGGAAATCTGTCAATGTGCTAGAGGAGCTCAGCAGGTCAGGCAGCATTTATGAATGGAATGGGCCCAGACCGTTCAGAAGATCACTTTTGATCAGTCTTGCTTGCTGGGAATGGTGATGGGATGGGGAGAGATAAAAATTTCATTTGGTGCTTTTAAGTTATGGATTTTAAAGAATATTTATGGGTTGGATTAGATTCCTGAAAGCTTAGCTTGTTCCTAATGCTGAGTAGACTTGCACTTTGTATTCTCATTCACCCTGGTATCAGGCATGAAAACACATCAGAAGTAATCTAGTGACAAACAGGAGAAAATCTGCAGATGCTGGAAATCCAAGCAGCACACACAAAATTTTGAGGGAACCCAGCAGGCCAGGCATCATCTATGGAAAAAGTACAGTCGATGTTTCGGCCAAGGTAATTTTGAAGCAATAACATCAGAAGTAATTTTATTATTGAGCAAGTAGTTTCAGAATGTTTTAACTACAGTAACTTACAGTTGAATTATGGCAAATTGAAAATAATGAAACACTGTTGAAGTTGCATCCTTGGGAATCAAAATATTCTTGCATCAGCTTCCATAGAGAAAATATGGGGAAGATTTATAAAGACATCTTACTAAAGTTAAAGGATGCAATTATCAGTTAAATTTGGAGTAAATTGGCAAAAGACTGGAAAAAAAGTCTGAGAGTGGTATCTAACGTTTGTAAATTTTTAAAGGGGTTTAAAATGGTTTAATGACATTTATGAAGTACTTGTTCATGTTACACTTAGCATTATCTATTCCTGCCGGATGAGATTTCTGCCATGTAATCATTCATAAGATCTATTGTGTGTATCATGAGTCTTCAAAAAAAAAACTCCCTCAGTCTCCTCAGAATTTATTAATGTAACAGTTCTTTTCAAGGTTTCTGCTTTTTTCTATACATTAATGACAGTTGAGGCTGGCAAGTTTGGCTGTTATTATGGATCACTTAATATTTCCCCCTAATTATACTTTATTCATACAATATATAGTTACGTGCTGCAGAAAATTAATTATTTTCATTCATTGTTGGTAGGATTGTTTTTTATTACCCATTGCTTAATAGCCTGAAACTGAGCAAATGGAAGCATTTAAAAGTTAACTGCATTGCCAGTGTTCTAGAATCACATAAGCTAGAGTGGTAAGCACAACAGCTATCTTCTTAAAGGTCACCAGTGAACTTAATGGGGTTTCTACGACATAGTTAAATAATCACTGTTTCTGATACCAGTTTTTTTTAATTTTAGAATTTTTTAATTAACTGAACTTAAATTTCCTGGTTGCCTGGTGATAGTGAAACTTGTATCAGTATGTTCTGGACTGCTGATTCAGTGATATATCCATGAAACTATTGCATTTCACAGCACCAGGCTGTTCTATTGGAACACCCACTGTTCTATTGGAAGTGGACTGTGATGGGCTGCCTGTAGTCTGTAGCATATGATTTCATGCTTACTCACACTAGGGTGTGAAGTATTACACTAGAGTGTCATGTCCTCCCTCCAGCAGTTAGGAGCTTTGAAATAAAATTTGATGAGTTTTCACACAACCAATTGGAAAATTGTTCTGCATGATATGTACAAACAACAGCAGGTTGGGACTCACAGGAATGATCCATCTCATGGCTACACTGCACTCAATTTTTCTATGTCAACTTTCAGGCCATGATATTTTTGTAAGGTTGTTGGAATTACTAATTGGCAACCTGGGATTGACGCTAAGGATCGAGGCCTAGGGTTAAAATTCGAAGTCTAGAAGTAAAAGCCCATTGGCTGGAGCCAAGTCTGAATCTCTGCAGGTGTGCTGGGGAAGTCAAAGCCCAATGTCTGCAAGCCCGAGTCAGAGTCTGCTGGAGGCTGTAGACTGAAAGAGGCAGCCTGTCCTGGGGTTAAAGAGGGAGGAACAGGGTGTGATTTGTTGCTTGTTGTGTTCTGTGTTGTTCTGCTGAGCATTGTGAGCATGCTATGTTGCCACTATAAAAGTATAAAACAGTGAGCGAGTTGCCCCCAGCACACCTCGAGTGTGTAGGTTGTTAATGCAAATGATGCATTTCAAATTTGCTGTGAATGCAGCAGGCCAGGCAGCATCTCTAGGAAGAGGTACAGTCGATGTTTCGGGCCAAGAGAAGGGTCTCGGCCTGAAACGTCTACTGTACCTCTTCCTAGAGATGCTGCCTGGCCTGCTGCATTCACCAGCAGATTTGATGTGTGTCGCTTGAATTTCCAGCATCTGCAGAATTCCTCGTATTGATGCATTTCAATGCATGTTTCAATAAGTGTGTGATAAATAAATTTGAATCTTGATCAACCAGGAACTGAGGTCAATAGTCAACAGGACATCTAGACACTTGTAAACGTCTGATTCAATTGTCTATCAGCTCAATTAGTGTGTGTCAGTCTAATGTGAAGGCCCTGTAAGTTTTGAAATGCTGTGAAACTAGTGCTAAAGGTTACTAAAGAGGCAAAAAAGAAATAAAAAGTTAATGGATCTCTTCACCCAAAAACACTTTAAAGGCTAATTCTCCCACATTGGATGGAAATATTGCTATAGCTTTTTGATGAGGTTGTAAGTTAATAAAGAACGGATGCTTCAGAACATCTGTTCTGAGGAAGAGGGCCCTTTGAAAACGTGCCCATAGAAGAGTTTGATAAGCAAATGCTATGAAATCAAAATCAGCATTGTGACATTGAAGCAACAGATCACGATCTTCGTCACGGTCCAATGTACAGCAGCCAAGTGCATGTGGAAATAAAGTGACCCAGCAAACCAGAGAAGGGAAGCTCATATTGTTAGGGGTTTATTATCAATATAAATTTTATAGAAAAGTCAATTTATGTTTCTGACTGGGTACTTTTCAAACAAACGTACAACCCAAAGTTAAGCAAATGATAAAACTCAGGCGGTATGGTGAGGAGCCTAGCCTGTTCCTATTTCATATTACCTTTGATTCCTGTACTTTTAATATTTCTACATCTATTGATGCTGTTGGTCATGTAGTTCCTCTGATCTTAAAAAGGACTCCCAATAATTTCTTTCCAAGAAGACTGTTTTCCTTTTCTATATCAAACACCTTTTCTCTTCACTGGTCTATTAAGTATATCACATAAACTGTGCTATCACATTAAGGGAAAATCTCATCACTTCTTTTGGATAGGATACAAGAATAAAAAGCTCATCATATCTCTATTGGAATTCTCTTGGCTCTCTGTTAGTGATACTAATAGCACATTTCTGAATTTCTGCTCATGTTCCTTAAAAGTACAAGAACAACCATCCTTGATCTTCACCTCCCGTTGTGCAGATGTCTTTAGATTATAAATAAAACATTCTTTTGCAGTCTTTTCAGCAATTCCTACAATGAAACATTGACTATCTGTCTCCCTCCACAATATTGCTTGGCAAGCTGACAAAATTTCCAGTCTTTTCTGTGTTTGATTTCAGTTTAACATTTTTTGTTAAGTAGTGTTTGTTGTCAACAATGTTTTAACCAATAATCTTAAGGTGAAGTGCAGAATAATACAGCAAAGAGACTATTGTACAATAGAAAAGATTAGATCACTCAGAAAATAATCTATTTCATGAGTATATGAAACAAAAACCACAGCAAGAACAGTTAACTGGTTCATCTTTCCAGCATCTGTAGTGTCATTTGTCACTTTCCACAGCCGCTGTTAGACCTCCCAAGTTCTTGCGGGATTTCTGTTTTTGTCTCAGATTGGGGCACCTAGAGTTTCATTTTTTTCCCTAGAAACTGCAGCAACTCCTCCCAATAAAGGCAGCGCTATTTTCCCAGAAAAATGCAGAATCAGATTTATCACTGACAGATAACGTGAATTTTGTTGTTTTGGGACAGCATTACGGTGCAAAAATATAAATTACTAAAAGAAATAAATAATGCAAAAATAAAAAGAAATAATGAGGTACTGACCATTCTGAAATCTGATGGCAGAGGGGAAGAAGGTGTTTCTGAACTTTTGAGTGTGGGTCTTAAGGCTATTGCACATCCGCACTTATGGTAGTAATCGGAAGAGGGTATGTTTTGGTTGCTGAGGATCCTGAAAGATGGGTGCTGCCTTCTTAAATATGCCCTTTAGAGTAGAGAAGGTTGTGCTCATGATGGATCTGGCTGAGTCTGTAATCTACTGCAGCCTCTGGCAATCCTGTGCTCTGCATCTTCCACACCAGGCTGTGATGCAACCAGTCAGAATGCTCTCCACAGTACAGCAGAAATTTGCGAGAGCCTTTGGTAACAAACCAAATCTTCTCAAGCTCCTACTGAAGTACAACTGCCGGCAGGCCCTCTTCATGACTGTATCAATGTGTTTGGCTCAGGATAGATCCTCTGATATGTTGATGCCAGGAACTTGAAGGACAGTGCACAAAGTGGCATTGAGCAATAAGGCCAGCCATTAACACAAGAGATCCTGCAGATGCTGGAAATCAATGCTAATAAAAATGTTGGAGGAACTCACCAGGTCAGGTAGCATCTATGGAGGGGAATAAACTGTCAACATTGAGGTGAGCTGGCCTGCTGGATTATATCAGAGTGGCGTCCAAACAATGAATTAATAACATTCATCACCCAACTGGAAAGGAACAAATTGAAATGTGGAACTTGAAATTCAGCTGTACCAACGTAGTATAGTTTTAATTTTTGTTTAAATTCCAAAACACTGAAGAGATAAGTGCAGGCTATAAAGCTAGAAGCAACTTAGCAACCCTTTTCCTCTTTGCAGGAGATCTCCCCATCTCCCCTCCCCTGTCAAGTTGCAACATGGTTCACAACTTAGCAGAATGGAGAAGGCAATGAGTGACCCTAAGATGCCTTAGGTTTGGCAGACAGATGCTCCAGTTGGTGAAGTTGTTGAACAAGTTAGCTTTGTGGCCAGGGTAGAGCCATTAATCATAGATGCTTACTCTGAATGAGATGCACTGTGATGCTGGTTACTGGTGAATTTCTAATACGTCGATGGTGTAGCCCCCTTTCTTTCCTTGCTCACCCCCAATCAAATAAATTACTTTCATTCCAGAACTAAATGCTATCTCTTTAAAACTGAATGTTTCAAAAAGAAACTAAACTGAAAAGATTTTAATGTAGATCTGTCTCCCTTTGCGGGTTAATTTTCATTTACAGTTTAAACTGACAATACTTCATATTCATCAAAGAGCACTGTAACAGACAAGTTAATTATTCCACTGCTCTACCCAAGTGTTTTGTGAAAAACCAGAGATCTTTTAAACATTAATCTTGTGTGTTGCTTAAACTGAGAAGCAACACTCATTAGAGTGAGATAATGTCTCTTTCTTGCCAGGTCATTGAAAGACAACACTGAAGTTAATGTTAAACACACTACCCTATTGTTCATTCTCGACTGTTTCAGTACTCCTAGGAAAGTGAGGCACAAAACTACAGGCAAATGTGTTACACTATCTTTTTTGGTATATATCGAAATTTATAGAGAAATATGTCAGTTGCGTTTACAACCAACACACCCAATGATGTGCTGGGGGCAGTCTACAAGTGTCACCACACATTCCAGCACTGACATAGCGTGCCCATAACACTTGTCGGGACAACACGGAACACAACAAAATACACATACCAAGTAATAAAGCAACAACACTGAAACAAACTCCTTTCCTTCCTCTCTCCCATTTATCCCCCTGGGTACATATACCATCCTTTAAGTCCAGGACAAGCCATCTTCTTCAGCATCCAGCAGACCATGGATTTGCAGACACTAGGCCCTGCCTTCCCTTGTGGACCTGCAAAGCTCTGCACACCCAGGCTCTGGCCATCGAGTCTCAACTTATGGACTTCCAGTCGAGGTTAGATTTCAATTTGGACCTCCAATTGATCTTTGAGCATTACTCTGGACTTCCAATTGACTTCTTTCTTCCATCCGGACTTCTGATCGATCTTCGGGCTTCAATCTTTGGTATCGACCCAGGACTCACAAATGATGATAAGTGAGGGCCCGAACTCCAGGCCCTTAATGTCGGACTCAACCATGACGAGACCTCAAAAGCTAGAACTCTGTTGATGACAAGACTCCAACTGTAGTCGCAGGTCTGTGGCCCCAACATCTGACCATGCCTCCACCTCTGGCTTTCAAACGCAGAGGCCTGTCCTCTAATTTCCCCACATCCCTTTTGTAAATCCTAACTTGAGCCTTAATTCCCCTCCTTGTCACCAAAACCAACTCTATGAGCCACGAAACTAAAAGAAAATCTAAAAGATAACTAAGTTTGAGCCACGCCCCTCAGCTCGATGTCATCTCGGAAAAAATAACTCTGTATAGATAGTCACTGCTTTTTAAAAAGTATGATATTTTTAACCTTTTCTCAATATTCTTGTTCCATTTTGTAAGGGGGAGGGGGTTTTGGGGGTTGATGATTGGGATGCTGTTCCTTTTTGTGCAGGGGCTGGGTTTGATGTTTCTCTCTGAATGACTTCAATGTTCTTTCTTTGTTCCAAGGCTATCTGGAGAAGATGAAATTCAGAGTTGTACAATCGTTCCTTGGTATCTGCAGGGGATGGGTTCTAGGACTCCCCCCCCCCCTCCGCCCCCCCGCGGATACCAAAATCCGCGGGTACTCGTCCCTTATATAAAATGGCGTAGTATTTGCATATAACCTATGCACATCCTCCCGTATACTTTAAACCATCTCTAGATTACTTATAATACCTAATACAATGTAAATAGTTGTTATACCGTATTGTTTAGAGAATAATGACAAGAAAAAGAAGTCTGTACATGTTCAGTACAGACGTAGCCATCGTAGCTCTTCTGGGAACCCTGATGCTGCCTCGGCATCAGCCGATGCCAATTCTCCCGTAATCTTTAAGTTCTTGAGGCTGTAGTGCTTTACATAGCTAGCCAGCCATCCCTTACTAGCCCTAAACTCCTTCCTCTCGCTCACAACACAAGTAGCGAACGAATGAGATGCAAGGCGAACAATGCTCAAACAATGAGTGCTGGAGAGAGACTGAGGATCTGTGAAATGGCGGGAGGCTACAGCAGGGTATTCCTACACATCACTTCGTTTGCATGGATTCAGTGTAGTTCTCGACGCGCGGCAAATTCAAGTTTTGCTTTTTGGAACTTTCTGGAATTTTTTTTCGAATATTTTCGATCTGTGGTTGGTTGAATCCACAGATGCGGAACCCGCGGATACGGAGGGCCGACTGTACATGGATACATACTTTGATAATAAATGAACCTTTGAACCTTTGGATTGAAGAGAGTGAAGGGGCAATGAGTTGTTAGAGTTGGCCCGTCTACCATTGAGACTTTATATGTGTCTCCAGTGAATCTCCGAACAACTGGAACAAGGTTGTTTATGCTGAAAATACTTCCCAGAAGAGTAACAACCTCTCATTTTTTCCCCTCTGGCACCATTTAGGCTTAACTTGTTCTAGCTCCCCTCCAAATGACAGCCATGTGGATAAGACTATCGCATCTGTCACTGGGTCCCTTGCTGTGTTAGAAATGAAAAGTAATGACAGATGGAATAACTCCTCCTCTTACATTCAGACTAATTACTCAGATTGGTAGCAGGTGTGATATTATAATTGAAACCAAATAAGCTTTAAAATTATGTAGTTTTAATTAATATGCCATTAGTGATGCAGGGATATTGCTGGTTCTGCTGTTAGCAATGCCAATTAACACTAATCTTGAATGTTGCAAATCCTAAATCAAGACTATATGAGGTTTGGGAGAGGCACTACACACATTGTGAAGTCAAAACTGTATTTATTAAGAAAGTGTTTAGACTTCTAATTTATGCAGAACAAAGCTCAAAGTTCCCCACAAGATATTTTCAGTTAAATATTGCATTATGTGAACTATATGGATGAATTTTATATCCAGGTGTACGTGCATCAATACACACTCATATTTTCTCATTTTAATTATGTGAATATGAACAAGTACCCACTGAGACCTGATCTTATTACTCTAATCTTACATAATGAAACGTAAAGCAGCAATATGTCATTTAAGTGCTAGAATTTGTTTGAATCAAGTACTTAAATGATTTGTCAAAACATCTTTCATACATATTTCACAACAAAATTTTGTTTTTAATTAAGAGACAAAAATCTTTTCCTTTGTGATCAACTGGTGACAGCATTGACAGAAAGTGCCCTCTGGTCTAGAAACATGCTGACCATATCAGTAATTAACATCCTGAATGTTGAAAATACTAGGTGATGTGAGGTCACCTTGGTGAGAGGCTTCCCTTGTGTGCTGACACTGTGAAATTAAAGCTGCATTTATTTTGAAAGTGTTCACATTTCTGTTCTATGAATCACACATTGTAAGCCTCTTTAAAAATGTAAACTATCTGGGTGCAAAAACGTAAACTACCTTTCCTTTCTTCATCTTATTTATTGCATTACAAACTTCAGATTTTAAAATACTTGGACCTTCAATGTTCTTCTTAATTTCTGGATCTTCGCCTCGATTGTCTTCAAACAATTCCTGAACACACTCAGTCCATCTGTTTATGATCTCATCTTTTTCCATGATAATGGTACCGTCCTTTGCTATCAAACATACACCTGAAGAACAGAGGAGCTTTTTACCAGTGATATTCTTGATTTGTTGATGTACCCTTTTTGGATCAGTAATAGGGATTCTTTCTAGTTGCTCATATTACTGGTTTAACGATTCTCCTTTGGCTTTTTGACCTAAGCTTTTTACTTTTTTATATAAGGACTTATATTCCATAGGATTTGCTTTCTTCAGTCTCCTTTCTTCCATCAGATTTTTGATTTCATCTGTCATCCATCTATTCTTTGTGCTTTTTTGGTTTTTAAGAATCACTAACTTTCCTGATTCTACCAAGGCATCCTTCAGAGAGTTAAACTTTATTTCTACATGATTGCTATCACCTTCAACAGATTCTATTTCTAGACTTTGAAATCTATTCCTTACCTCAATTGTAAATTGTTGTCTTAAATTTTCTTCTTTAATTAATTATGAATTGATCCACTTGACCCAAAACAAGAGTGTGTGGGCCATGGCAGTCAAAGCTCAATCTGGGCATGTCACCTGATGATGATGATGACCTGGGTGAAATTTTTGCTCAGACAAGGATACATAGAGA
Source organism: Mobula birostris (assembly GCF_030028105.1). Lineage (NCBI taxonomy): Eukaryota > Metazoa > Chordata > Chondrichthyes > Myliobatiformes > Myliobatidae > Mobula > Mobula birostris. Next base: position 160,132,502 of record NC_092373.1, read on the forward strand.
AACATACTCAAGTTTGATCATTTGTGTAGATTCGGAGATCAAATGAGTAAATAAAAACTGGAAATGCTGAAAATATCAAATAAAAAACAGGAAATGCTGGAAAAACTCAGTAGGCTAGGCAACATCTCTGAGGAGAGAAACCATTAATGTTGAAATAGAAGTGTTGAAGGGTCTCAGAGCTAACTGTTACATAACTGTTTCCGTTTCTATTGAATATAACAAATTACTGTTATTCATTGTAGGAATTAGAATTAGAATCAGGTTTAATACTACTAGCATATGTCATAAAATTTGTTGTTGTGTGGCAGCAGTACATTGCAATACATATTAATAATTTTTAAAAACTAGAAATTACAGAAGAAATATGTATAAGAAAAATAAATTAAATAAATAGTGCAAAGTAGAGCAAAAATAAAAAACTAACAATCAGGTAGTGTTCATGGGTTCATTGTCCAGTCATAAATCTGATGATAGAAGGGAAGAAGCTGATCCTGAAATGTTGAGTGTCCTTAGACCTCCTTCTTGCTGGTAGCAATGAGAAGAAGGCATGTCCTGAGTAATGGGGGTCCTTAATGATAGATGCCATGTGTTTGAGGCATCGCCTTTTGAAGGTGTCCTCAATGCTGGGAAGACTAGTGCCCATGATGGAGCTAGCTGAATTTACAACTTTCTGAAGCTTTTTCCGATCTTGTTCAGTAGCCCCTCCATACCAGATGGTGATGCAAGTCATTAGAATGCTCCCCACGGTTCTTGGTGACATACCAAGTTTCCTCAAGCTCATTGTCATGTCTTCTTTGTAACTGCATTGATATGTTGGACACAACATAGATCTTTAGAGATGTTAACACCCAGGAATATGAAACTGTTCATCCCTTCCACTGCTGATCCTTTGACGAGGACTGGTGTGTGTTCCTTTGACTTCCCTTTCCTGAAGTTCACAATAAGCTCCTTGGTCTTACTGACGTTGAGTGCAAGGTTGTTTCTGCGACACCGCTTACTCCTGTACGCCTCCTCATCATCTGAAATTCTGCCAACTGTGGTTAAGTCATCAGCAAATTTATAGATGGTGTTTGAGCTGTGCCTTGTGTTCGTCCATCGTCATCGATGAGGACCTCGACACCATTATGATGGTGTCAAGACTAGCGCGTGATTTGGATTTAAGTGAGGGAGAGTTGCACAGCGTCAGCCTCACTCTCTCTTCCCAATTCCCATCTGGATCCAGTGGCAAGACAAGAGCCGGGACGGCTGGAGATGGGACTAGGCGCAGTGGATGACCAGGACGTCTTCTGTGTCTTGTCGTGCTCTACGTGTTCCACGACGCTTGCAGAGACCGCCTTCTTGACCGTTGGACCTTCCATTGGTCTTGTCCGCTCAGTCTGCAGTCTGTCTTCACATGCCGGGATGGATAACTCCCTATCTCACTGAGGGTTTGAGACCCGTCAGCTACCCTCAGCTGGTTTAGCCAGCTTGTCGAAGCCATTGCCCGGGGCGTGGCCACTGTCACATGCAAACAGCTACGGGGAGCCGCAGGTGAGAGCTGAGTGCCAGGTGGGGACCAAAGGTGGACTAACCGCCTTGTAAAGGATGCGACATGTTCCCCCACCAGAGGTGCTACCCCTCCCTGACACCCCATAAACCCACACCCGAGCTGTGCCTAGCCAGTTTGTGTAGAGAGAGTAAAACACAGGCCTAAGCATTCATCCTTGAGATATGCCAGTATTGATTGTCAGTGAGGAGGAGATGTTATTTCTAATCCGTACTTCCTAACGTCTCCTGGTGATAAAGTCAAAGATCCAGTTGGAGAGGGAGGTACAGAGGCCCAGACTTTGGAACTTTTTGATTAGAACTGAGGGTATGATTGTGTTGAATGCTGAGCTGTCAACAAACTGCAGTCTGACGTAGGTATTGTTATTGTCCAGGTGATCAAAGGCCTAGTGGAGAGCTAGTGAGATTGCATCCACTGTAGACCTCTTGGTGGCTGGCCCGGTCCTTGCTTAGGCAAGAGTTGATTCTGGCTCTGACCAATCTCTCAAAGCACTTCATCGTAGTAGATGTGAGTACAACTGGGCGATAGTGATTCAGGCGGCTCCCCCTGCTCTTTTTGGGCACTGGTCTGAATGTCACTCTTCTGAGGAGGTGTGAACCTCTGACGGAAGTCAGGAGAAGTTGAAGATGTTCTTCAACAACACACCTGCAAGGTGGTTGACACAGGTGTTCAGTGCCCCACCAGGCACACCACCAGGGCCTGATGCCTTGTGGGGGTTCATCCTCTTGAAAAATGTTCTGATGTTGGCCTCCGAGATGGAGGTCACAGTGTGACCAAATGCTGCAGAGATTTGCACAGGTGTAATTTTATTCTCCTTTTCAACATGTGCGTAAGAGGCGTTGAACTCACCTGGGAATGAAGCATCACAGCCATTCATGATGTTAGGTTTCACTTTGTAGGAAGCTATGGCCTGCAGAGCTGATTTGCATTTGATTCAGTCTCTAACTTCAATCGGAATTGTCTCTTTCACTCTTAAAATAGCCTTCTATAGGTCGTACCTAGAATTCTTGTATATTTCTTGAATGCCACAGATACAGCCCTCAACTGACTACAGATTTCCTGGTTCATGCAAGGCTTTTGGTTTGGATATGTCTGGTTTGTTTTCAAAGGCACACACTCATTCTTACAGGTCTTGATGAAGTCGGTGACAACTATGGCATATTCATTCAGATTTGAAGATGAATCCCTGAATATTGACCAGTTCACCAACTCAAGCTATCCTGTAAGTGCTCCTCTGCCTCGTTGACCATACCTCCTTGGTCCTCACCACTGGTCTCTGCCTATACGCCAAGAGTAGCAGGTAGCAGTCCAGTAATATTTTGGTGATAGTCCTTCAGGGACTCTTCAGGCTGGCTTGAATTCCCCTGCAATGATAGAAAACAATGAAGAGGAACAATATGTACAAAAGATTGTAATTAAAAAGAGATATAGGAACATCAAAACCAGAGGTAAATGTAGATGCCATTGAAGGTGGCAGGTTAACACACTGAAAAGGGTTAACATCCTGAGCTTTATAGATAAAGGTCAACAAAAAGAAAAGAAAGGAAAGTCATAAGGTAATGTGGTAGTTCTATTAGGCCACAGGTGGAATATCATGTTCACTCTGGTCACTTAATTATAAGAAGGATATGGAAGCTTTTAAGAGGGCATAGAGGAGATTTATCAGGATGCTACTATGAGATTAGGTTGAGTGAGCTAGGCTTTTTCACTTTGATATGAACTAGGATGAAAGGTGTAAGAGGTGTACAAGATGATAAGAGGCATAGATGGAGTGGACAGCCAGAGATTTTTTCCCAGGGTGGAAATGATAATACCGGGGGGCATAAATTTAGGGTGATTGGAGGAAAGTATAGGGGTGATGTCAGAGGTAGTTGGGTGCGTGGAATGTTCTGCAAGGTGCATGGTGGTAGATGAAGATACATTAAGTACATTTAAGAAACTTTGATAGGCACTTGGATGGTAGAAAATTAGAGGATTATGTATGAGGGAAGGGTTAGAATGGTCGTAGAATAGGTTATAAGGTTGACTTTTGACAGATTAAATAGGGAGAAACCTTACAGCAGGAAGACTGTAATCAAAAGACACAGGTTATATAACAGAGGAATTTAAGAAGTGTATATTTTACACAGTGAATTACTATAATGTACAAAAGTGTTGCGAGCAAATTCAATCATAACTTTCAAAGAAAAATTGGATAAAAAATGGAAGAGGAAGGGAGTGAGACCAATTGGAAAACTCTTTGGCACAAGTTCAATAACTAAATGATCTCCTTCCTTGCTGTGTTATTCTATAGTTCTCTGAAGATGGTAAAATTACAGACAATTTATACTTTGGAGCACAACGCAGTAAGAAGTTCAAAATCTGCTAAGCACATTTCAGTTTGTTATCCCTGTAACAGCTGTTAGACAGAGAAGACTTTCATTCCAATAGTCTGACTAAATTCAAAGCCCAAATCTCATAGGTGAAAGGCCAATTGCTAACTTGTCAAAGCCTTATTCATAACACAGTAACCGCACATGGACTTATGATTTAGCTTTTTAAGGATGGATGCGAGTTTTGCTTGAATATACTAATTTGGGAATAGTTGCAGTTACTTGATGTTCTGAACCACACATGAAACATCACAAGTTCTCTGTCACATGTGTCAATTTGAATGACTCTGGAGGCCAGTGGCTTGTAATGTGATTACAATCTTCTCATTCATCAAAATTTGTTCACAGAAGGCAAATGACGAAAATAGAAAAAAACATTTTGACTTAGATAATTTAAAATTGAGAAATGTCCTTAACTTTTCCATCTTCAAGCCAAAATATTGCTCAACTCTGTTACAGCTTTTGAACTGGAGGAGTAAAAGGATTTGGATGCAGGAGCAGCTTTTGGGATTTGGCAGCAGAAGCAGCTGAAGTAAGATCAACTGTTTACATTTTCGCTGTCCAAATGGAGAAGTGAATGGCTTACAAGAAGCAAAGGGTGATGCAAGCAGGATGTGTTGAAACATAGGTGAAGTTAGACGACCTCACTTTCCTTCTTCCTTCTTGTTTTCCATCCTTCCTTTCTTCCTCTGTCCCTTCGTTCTTTTGTTCTTTCCTTCCTCTCCTTTTCTCTTCCTTTTCATCTCTATCGCAGTTGTACTATACTATGGAAATAGCAACTGCCCATTGAGCACAGCAAGGTTGAATACACAGCAGTGAAATAAATCCCATCCCATGATCCTCTCCCTTCTCCAGCCTCGTATCCCTTTTCCCAATCACGTTTCCAGCTCTTAGATCCATCCCTCCCCTCCTGTCTTCTCCTATCATTTCGGATCTCCCCCTCCCACTTTCAAATCTCTTACTAACCCTTCAGTTAGTCCTGATGAAGGGTCTCGGCCTGAAACATCGACTGTACCTCTTCCTAGAGATGCTGCCTGGCCTGCTGCGTTCACCAACATTTTTTGTGCGTGTTGCTTGAATTTCCTGCATCTGCGGATTTCCCCGTGTCTGCGAGTGAAATAAATTCATAGGTCTTTTGCTTCTCTGAATGTTGGGTAGTGCAGGGTTTGAGGAGCATTGTGTCTCCATTGCTTGTTTTCAAATAGTTTTGAGGGTTGCTGGGCTGCATGGCTAGAAAGGCCCACTCCACGCTGTATTGCTAAAAAAAAATTTAAAATTAAATAAAAACGTTTGTGCCCTCTCTCTCTCTCTCTCTCTCTCTCCCTCTCTCTCCCCCTCTCTCTCCATCGACTGGTAACTCCTGCATTCTGTCCATTCAAGCAATGGAAATTCAACATTACAAAAGTCACAAACTGCTACCCAAAAATTTAAGATATGGAATAAGTCTCACCCTTATGGAATTTGTGTGATAAATTTTGTCTGTGTTTCTTAATGCATGCACAGATGACACAGCTTTATGTCACAAAAGATCACGATCCAAACAGGAATCCTTCTCCCACCCCCCCCCAACGGAAATTAATTATATATTTATGTGTGAGACATTTGTATAAATGACACACACTGCACTTATTTATATATATATAAGTGTAACTATACATCTGTATTTATGCATTAAGGACACGTCATGTTTTCATGAAAGCTTTGCCATGCTCATTGTATGTATTTTTAGAACTCCTTACTTCCTCTTCTGTTCTTGAGCACCAGCACGGCCAGTGATCAGCGGCTGTTGTCATGAACTTCCATTGTTCTCCGAGAGAGAGTGCGTGCAGAGCCTCATCCGATCGTAGTGCCTACAGCCACTAACTCTTTCAGCTGAACAGCTGGATGTGCCGTCATGTTGGAAAATGCCAAGGGAATGTGGGAGCACTCACAAAATGACTGCGAACAATTCAAGTTCGAGTTCAAATTTAATTGTCATTTAACCATACACATGAATACATCCAAAATGAAGCAGAGTTCCTCTGGGACCAAGGTGTAAAACCCAGTACTAGCAGTCAAGCACAGCACATATAGAGACGATAGCAGCGAAACACAGAGTCACAGAAAACATATTGCCCAAATCATGGCTTGTAGGTTGATGGTGCATCGGGAAAACAACTGGTGTGCAGAAAACAGCAAACTGTGCGAATACAAAAATGAAATAGTAATAATAAATTCATAAACACATGAGATGACAAGACATTGAAAGTGAATCCAGAGGTTGTTGGAACATTTCAGCGTTGGGGTGAGTGAAGTCAGTTGCAGATGAACGCAATCCAACTTGTCTAACACGGAGTGAACACCGGAGTGGCAAGCCCCAACTCAGTATGAGCTCCAGCTCTCTCCGCCTCTGCTCCAGGGTCTCCTTCCCGGGCCAGATGCAATAGGTGAGCCCACAGCATAAGGACCTGGTCGGTGCAACAGCCAAGACCACGCAGCTCTCCCGCAGTCAGTTTCGCCAATGAACCGGTGAACTAGACTTGCAGTATTCTACATTAGCAATGTCCAGCAGGGACATGTGCAAGTAATATTCAAGCAAGTGTATAGATTTTTGACTGTTTGTCTGTATGTTTATATGGAATACCCTAATATTATGAACTTTCGAGTAACAGAAATTCACAGAACACTAGCTAAGTTTTGAGATATGGAATAAAGCTCACTCTCATAAAATTTCTTGTGAAAAAGAAGTAAATAAATAAACACAACATGTATTTTTAACTTGCATTTTTATGAAGCTATGGCCAAGAAATTGCACCAATGGCTTTACTTCTTCAGAAATCAAAAGACAATTGGCATGTCCCTGATAACTCTTACTAATTTTAACAGTTGCAGCATAGAAAGCATCTGATCTGGATTCATCACAGCTTGGTAAGACAACTGCTCTACCCAATACAGCAAGAAATTGTGGAGAATTGTGGACACAGCTCAGTCCATCACTAAAACCAGCCTCCATTCCATGGACTTTATCATACTTCCTGCTGCCTCTGGAAAGCTGCCAACATAGTCAGGGACTCCTCCAGCCCAGTTATTCTCTCTTGACTTGAGAGATGTCATCCTGTCATTATCGGACCCTTGACTGGAGCTCTCATAGGATAAAGACGAACTCTTAATCCCTGAATTTACCATGTCATGCCCTTTGCACTTTATTTGTTTAGCTGCACAGCACTTTCTCTGTAGCTGCCGAACTATATACCACAACTGCAGATGCTGGAAATCCAAGCAACACACACAAAATGCTGGAGGAACTCAGCAGGCCAGGCAGCATCTATGGGAAAGAGTACAATCGATGAAGGGTCTTGGTCCAAAACGTTGGCTGTACTTCTTTCCATAGATGTTGCCTGGCCTGCTGAGTTCCTCCAGCATTTTGTATACACCACATTCTGTTTTTACTGTTTGCTACCTTGATGTATTTAATGTAAGGCATGGCCTTTGAGGCTGACTTGCAACAAAAGCCTTTAACTGTATCTCAGTACATATGACAATAATAAACCAGTACTACTGTGAAGTAATCCCTGCTGATTTCTGCTATTTGTGATCGTTGTTTTCCTTGGTCTCTGAATGAAACAGGCACAATTAGGAGTTGTGAGGAGCTGGCATCGATTTACACAGTCTCAGAAACCACTGAACTGGAGTGGAAACAAGTCATCCTCAACCCTTGGAACTATCTAAGATCCTAAGATATAGGTAAAATTTATGAAGCATATTAACTCTGATCTTTGGGAATGTAATATGTTTGTGTTTGAGGCAACATGGTATTATAGCAATGAGTACTGTTGCCTTAAGGCTCCAGGGACCCAGGACTGACCCTGACCTTACCTGTGAGGTTTGCATGTTCTCTCTGTGGATGCTCAGCTGTCGTCACGCCCCCAAAATGCCAGTACATTCTACTAAAGGATTAGTGCAGGTTCATAGCAAAAAAGAATCTAAAGGGAGTTGAGGAGCTTGGTTAAAAAAAGTCACGGGAGACCGAGAATGGAGAGGGAGGGAGGACTGAATGAGACTTCTCTCTTGTGAACCATCTTGGATCTGACAGGCTGGATTGCCTCCTGCATTGTTATAAGGTAAAACTGATTTCTCTCCCTTTTTTCCCATGGTCCACTGTTCTCTCCTATCAGATTCCTTCTTCTTCAGCCCTTCATCTCTTTCACCTATCACTCGCCAGCTTGCACTCCTTCCCCATCCCTGAACTTTTATTTATTTTTGGCTTCTTCCCCCTTCCTTTCCAGTCCTGATGAAGGGTCCTGGCCCAGAATATTGTCTGTTCATTTCCCTCAGAAGATGCTTCCTGACCAACTGAGTTCCTCCAGCACATTTTGTGTGTTGCTGAAGATTTCCAGCATCTGAAGAATCCCTTGTATATATAATATAAAACATTAGTTAGGCTACACCTGGAGTTCTGTGAGCAGTTCTGACCATCATGATAACTAACAAGAGACAGGCAATATGTCTTATACCTGAATTGAATGGCAAATTAATTAAAGTGGGATTGTACATTGGCTTGGCTGTTTCAGTCATTCCACAAAATGAGTTTGAACAGCATTTCAAAAATACTCAGCAGAATCCTGAAGGTTTCCAACTGAGAATTTATATAAGAGAAAAGATAACTCCTGTGGGAATGACATTCGTAGCAGTGAGATACCACAACCAACAAGCCACGTTGCAATTGAGCGTGGTAAAAACAGGAGGGCCAACATTGTGGAGACGTTATTGTCCAAGACACCTAAAACTTGACTGAAGACCCATCCAATATTTCCATGTCATATATCCTGCAATGGAGTCAACTGAAATCGAATTAAGAAAGGTACTGGGTGTGGCCATAGCAGTGTTCAAGAATGGCATTTGAAAACTCAAACATATCAAGACTAAAATAGTGCTGCATGAAAACGCCACACCAAATTTTACAAAGCCCGTCCAGTTCCTTATGCCAATCATGATAAAATAGTATTTGAGCTAGATCGCATGGAGGCTGAAGGAATTCTTTCCAAGGTTGAGTGGAGCCCATGGGCATCACTAGTGGTCCCAATAACCAAGAGGGACGTCTCTGTAGGGATCAGTGGTGATTGTAAGGTCACCATTACTGAAAGTAGATTAATACCCTCTGCTCAGGATAAATGATAACTTTGCAAACTTTTCTGGAGGAAAACACTTCAGCAAAGTGGACTTAGTTGAGATGAAAGAAGAGTCCAAAGTGTTTCTCACCAAAAATACTCACAAAGAGCTTTATCACTATAAATTTTGGCTTACTTCTGGAGTAGCATCTGCGGCTGCACTTTGGCAGAAAGCCATGGACCAGGTGCTGCAAAGCTGCCCAGGCATTCAGTGTTACCTGGATGACATCATTGTTACTGGTGAGGGTGACAAGGAACATCTCCAAAATCTCAAGAGAGTCTTAAAAAAGATTAGAAGATTGTGGGCTCAGAGCACGATGCGACAAGTGTGAACTCTTTAAACCAAGCATCACGTACTGAGGTCACACCTCTGATGCACTAGAATTACACAAGTGTGCTGAGAAAATACAAGCATTGGGGGATGCCCGAAGGCCGTAGGATGTGTCCCAGTTGTGGTTATTTTTAGGACTTGTTACTTACTATAACAGGTTCGTGCCAAGCCTTGATATTGTGCTCGACCCCCTGAAGTCATTACAACAGACCAAGAAGAAATGGCAATGGACAAAGCAGTGTGAAGTGACTTTTCAAAAGACAAAGGGAATGGTGACGTCAGACACTGTACTCACACATTATGATCCTTATCATACAGGGAAGCTTGCCTTTGACAACTCACCTTATGGTGTCGGGGCAGTCAGGTCACATGTGATAAATGATGGGAGTGAAAGCCCCATAGCCATTGCTCCATGTTTCCTTACAACTACAGAAGAAAATTACACTCAGAATGATAGTCTGGTTTGGGGTGTAAAATGTTTCAACCAGTACTTGTATGGGAGAGAGTTCCCTCATTACTGATCATCAATCCACAGAATGTGTCCCACTGACAGCAGCAGCATGAATACAGAGATGCGCTGTGTTTCTTGGAGGACACAAGATCGAATTTAAGAGGACAACTTATCATGGGAATATTGATGAATTGTCCTGTTTACCCTTGGAAAAGGAAATACCTGAAAAATTTACAAAAGAGGAGACTCCTCTTCACATATTCTCCCTAATGCAAATCAGAAGTTTCCTTTTTACGGAGGAGATGATCCAAAGAGATATCAGAAAAGACCCCACACTGTGTCAGGTCTACATGGCAACCAAAAATGGCTGGAATGTGCAGCAGAAATTGCAGTTCCACCATCTTACCTGTGCTGGGATGAACTTGCCCTTGGGGGATTGCCTTATGTGAGGATTTGGAGATGTTGTACCACCCAAATAGACTGAGCAGCTTGCCATGCTCTTTCGGGATGTAAACACCTCCAGAAAATGGCAAGAGCCTCTCCATCCCTGGGAATGGCCTGAATTTATGAGGATTTTGCCAGACCATTCATGGGCACAAATTTCTTGGTAGTAGTGGATGCAGCTACAAAGTGTTCCCAACAGCCTACACTACAGCCTAGCACGCTGTTGACTTCTCAAGGACTGGTGTTCCAGATACCTAATCAATGACAATAACCACAGTATGTTGAGAAACAGTTTCAGCCATTCCTGAAAATGAATGGAATAAGACAAATTACATCTGTCCCATATCACACAGCTACATATGGCTTGGTGGAAAGGTTTGTTCATAGTCTAAAGAACAGACTGCAAGCAATATCAGCAGAACACACAACACTGAATCAGGAGCTCGTCGATTTCCTCCTTGTGCATCACAATGCAGCACACTCAGCAACCAGCAACTCACCAACTATGTTGTTCCTGGGTCATCCCTTCTGTTCATGCCTGGATCTCCTCAAACCCAGTCTCAGAAGGAATATGCAGGACAAATAGCTGAGACAAATTGAGGACTCCTCAAACAAGGAAGTTCAATGGTTCACTCCTGGACTAGCAATCCTAGTGAAGGACCATAGAGATGATCAAAATTGTGTACTTGAAAAGATTAAGGACAGAACTGGACCACTCTCCTACGCAGTGGAGATTGCATTTGATGTCATCTGGAGATGACATATTGATCAGTTGAGGAGAGAAGAGTCAATTGTTAGAGAAGAAAGCTGTCAGAACTACTGCCTGCTGTCCCAGAGTCATCTCCTACAAACACCATGGAGGAGACCCCAGAACCTGAGATTGTTTCACAGCCACAAGTCTCACCTGTCAAGCAGAGTGACCCCTGCTTGTCAGGAAAGATGTATCCAACAGGAGTAAGAAATCATCCGTAGCAATTAACCTTTACGTCTTTTTTTAGATTATGAGGACACTCAGTCCTCGTTTATTGTCATTTAGAAATGCATGCATGCATGCATTAAGAAATGGTTCAATGTTCCTCCAGAGTGATATCACAAAAAAACAGGACAAACCAAAGACTAATACTGACAAGACCACATAATTATAACATATAGTTACAGCAGTGCAAAGCAATACCATAATTTGATAAAGAACAGACCATGGGAACGGTAGAAAAAAGTCTCAAAGTTCCAATCGACTCCCGATAGTCCCTGATAGCAAGTGGCAGAAGGAAGAAACTCTCTCTGCCATAAACCTCCAGGCACCGACAACTGCCGATGTTTTGGAAGCACCCAACCACAGCTGACTCTGAGTCCGTCTGAAAACTTCGAGCCTCCGACCGGCCATTCGACACTGAGCACTGAGCACCATCTCTGCTGAGCGCTTCGACCCCGCCCCGGCCGCCGAACAACAAGCAAAACTGAGGGCTCGGGGCCTTCTCCTCCGGAGATTCAGGATCACACAGTAACAGTGGCAGCGAAAAGGGCATTTGAGAAGTTTCTCCAGATGTTCTTCCGTTCTCTCACGTGTGTCTCCATCAATTCCGAATTGTGCACGGCACCCTACTTGACAGATTACAGGTATCATTCACCAGAGTGGCCACGCAAGCCGCGTCGCGCCGCCATCTTCTCCTCCTCCTTCAAATCAATTAGGCCTAAATAGAATAATTAAAAATTTTCTATGCTGTGCATATCTATATAGCAGCTGTATTATATAGCGTACTATATATATAAATAAAACTAGAGCAGAATACATTACATACATGAGTTGAGATGCATTCCATATTGCGTCGGAGTTTATAGTTAAGCAGCAAGGTCTGTAGTGCATTTAATATTCCAGTAATATTTGAGAAGTATTGTAAATATACTGTTTGACTAAGCTTTTCTGTTTATTTATATATGATATGTAAGAAGTGTTGTACATGAATGGCATACAGCTTTACACCACCACGTGATATGTGATCGCCTCACTAAAGAAAAGAGGAGAACAAATAAGTAGATCAGTAGATAGAAGGAAGGGACTTGGTGTTTTTGTTTTTGGGGGGGGGGTGCAGATTGTTCCGACGCTCGTGTTAATATGGAAGGATAGGAAGAGTACGTGGTTCCCTCACTGGTCTCATTAAAACAAATGAGGAAGCAAGTCATCTTCGAACCTGAGGGACTATCTGAAAGGAAAGGTGGCTGTACAACCCTGCTATGAGTTTCCCACATTGAATTCAACTGAAAACGAAACTTGCATTCTGTCTAACACACCATTCATCATCATTGACTTGAAACAAGACCTTAATCCACAGAGAAAATCAATTGTATTTCCTTTTACTTACCTTCCTATTCAAATATATTTTTAAAAATGCAAATTTTTCCAAATAAATATTTGTATTTACCAACAGCAAATCTTTTTTGTTGTTCTACATTTTAACAGCCTTTTATTATAATTGATATATTGTGTTTCCAGTGTTTCAGGCCACTCAAGATTTCTGTGGTCACAAGGTAACTTCCCGTGATATGTGGGGTAGCTAACCAGCTCCCTTCATTATACCAGCCGTTAAGAATGGGTCTGACAATCTATATATATTTATATTTTTCTCTTACTTTGTAAGAGGATAGTGCATCTTTGTGTTTGAACTGTTTGCTTTGGCCTCTTTGTCTACGTTTCCACTTTGTGTAGTTCGGGCTTTAGTTTATTATCTTTAAAAGTAACTCTCCTTACAATGTTAACAGCAGCACTTGAATTAAAACGTCTTTTGATCCGGGTAGTGTTCATGGGTTCAGGGACCTTTCAGAAATATAACTAAGTAAAACTGGAGAACGCACACAAAATGCTGGAGGAACTCAGCAGGCCAGGCAGCACCTATGGAAATGAGTAAACAGTCAATGTGTCAGGCCAAGACCCTTCATCAGGTCCTTTGGTTACATTGCTTGCTTTACCAAGGCAATGAGAAGAGTAGGTAAAATCTATGGAGGAGAGGTTGGTTTCAATGATATGTCGATCTCTGTCCACAACTCATGCCTCAGTAATGCATTCATTTGAATGCTGCCTTGAAAACAATTAGTGAGGCTCAAAGGGAACATGCCAAATTTCTCTAGCCTCTTGAGGATGTGGAGGTACATGTGTATTTTCTTGGCCATGGTGTCTATATTGTTATTGGCGATGTTCACTCCTAGGAAATTGAAGCTGTCAACGCTCTTGACCTCAGTATGGTTGATGAAAACAGAAGAGTGTGCACCGCCCCCTTTCCTGAAAGCAATGACCAGCCTTTTTGTTTTATTGACAATGAAGGAAAATTGTTGTTGTGGTGTATTTAATATTTCAGTAATATTTGAATAATACTGTAATACTGTATATTGTTTGATTAAGCATTCTTTGTTTATATGGGCAACATGCAAGAAGCAAGTGAATGGCATACATCATTACACCACCATGTCTTATGTGAGCGCCTCACAAAAATTAAAGGAAAGAAAAACTAAGTACACAAATATCCTGGCCCCTTTGTTTTACTTTCAATTACTTTTTGGAGTTACAAAACATAATGTGTACTGTTCCAGTAGTGCATATTTGATGATCAGCATAGCATGAGCCAATGGGCTTAATTTTGTTCCATGTGACTCTATAGCAAAGAGTGTATGTCTCAAAGTGTTGCTTGAAGTGTGTGGAACTCACTGCCTGAACGGGCAATAGATAGAAGCAGAAAAGCCTATTCCATTTGTAATTGCATTTGGATGAACTCCTGATTTATTACAAGCTACAGGAACTATGGTAATACGAGGGCAACACTTTTTCAGATTGCATGGAGACCTTGAGTCAAATGGCATGATTCCATGCTATGCAAGCCTGAGAAAAATATATGAACTCTCTTAAATGGAACTTCCTACAAAAAACAATGGATCCAGCCCAGCCCATCATTGATAAAGCCCAACCCGCCATTGAGCACATCTACACAGAGCAGTGTTGTAAGAAAGCAGCATCCAATATCGGAGACCCTCACCACCCAGGTCATGTTGTCCTCTTGCTGCTGCCTATAGGAAGAAGGTACAGAGCCTCAGGAATCACACTACTAGGTTCAGAAACGGTTATCACACCTCAACCATCAGGCTCTTGAACCAGTGAACTTCAGTCAACTTCACTTGCCTGTCACTGAACGGACTCTCTTTCAAGGACTCTTCACCGCATGTTCTCCATATTTTTTGCTTGCTTATATATTTATTTATTTATCCATCTGTCTATTTATTTTATTTTTTATTTGCACAGTCTGTTGTCTTTTGCACATTGGATGTTCAGCCACCACTTTGGGTGCAGTCTTTCAAGGATCCCATTGTAGTTGCTGTTGTTGTTCCTCTTTGCACCCTGTGACGCATTGGCTAGCAACCTTGCCATTTCTTTAGTGTTTCTCTGTTTTTTATGAGCCAGCTTGACACTCAATGCAGCACAGATCGAAAGCCTGCAAGGAGCCAGCCAGATTCGAACCCAGGATCACACGCTTCGAAGTCCAATGTGAATGCCACTACACCACCAGCCGGCTTAGTTACTGTGAACACTCTCAAGAAATTGAATCTCAGGGTTGTATATGGTGATATGTATGTACTTGGATAATAAATTTACTTTGAACTTTTAATTGTACATTCATTCAGCAATTCATTCACTCATTTATTTCCCAATTACAGGAATCTAGAGCAGATTCAATTTGCATGAGCCATATGTGGTTACATTTGGCAATGTCTGTGGTGGTTTGCAGAATATAATAAATAATGTAAGAACAGCGTTGGCCTCTCCGACAGATCCATGCCTTCAGCAGCTGGTTTTTCTCCTTCCTTGTATGCAGGAAGAAGAAGAAGATCGCCCATCTCCAGACCACAGCCTTTGCCTCCTCCCACTTGGACACTGACTTGATTGGACGCTTCCAGACCATAGCCCCACTGTCTCCAACTCCAAATCCACCAGGCTGCGAATTATGCAGCTTCCAGCTCCGGCTGCAGCCCCACCCTCTGCCACCCCCATCTCCAGACTGAGGCCTTTCTTACCGCCACTGTGCCGCAGGTTCTTCTTCCCCCACCACTACTGCCCAATCCAAGGCCTCTCAGGCTTCCCCATCACCTCTTGAATCCTCAGAGCCTCCAACTTCCTTCCACTGACCTTCCCTGAACACTCTAACCCTCCCCTTTCCTCTAATGCCACCAACTCTCTTCCCCAGAGCTATCCAAAGCTACTCATACATTAACCTTTTCATTCCCAGCATCATTCTTGTGAACCTCCTTTGAAGCCTCTCCGATGCCAGCAGATCTTTTTTTAGATAAGGGGCCTAAAACTGCTCACAGTACTCCGAGTGTTCTATGGCTAATGCCTTCTAAAGCCTCAGCATTACATTTTCACTTTTATGTCCTAGACCTCTCAAAACTAATACCATCAATTCATTTTCCTTCCTTACCACTGACTTAACCTGCAAGTTGACGTTTAGGGAATCCTGCACAAGGACTGTAAATTCCCTTTGCATCTGTGATATTTGAATTTTCTCCTCATTTAGAAAATAGTCTCTGCCTTTATTCCTTCTACAAAAGTCCATGACCATACGCTTCCCTACACTATATTCCAAATGCCACTTTTTTGTTCTTTCTCCCAATCTGTCTAAGTCCTTCTGCAGACTCCCTGCTTCTCCATCCTGATGGATTCCTCCACCTATCTTTGTATCTGCTACAAACCTGTTCACAAAGCCATCAATTCCATCATTCAAATCATTGACACATAACAGGAAAAGAAGTGGTCCCAACATGGACCCCAGCAGAACACAACTATTCACCAGTAGCCAACCAGAAAAAGATCCCAATTATTCCCACTCCTTGCCTCATGCCAGTAAGCCAATCTTCTATCCATGCTAATATCTTTCGGTAATACCATGGGCTCTTACCATGCTAAGCAGCCTCATGTGCAGCAGTTTGTCAAAGGCCTTCTGAAAATCCAAATAAACAACATACACTGACATTCCTTTGTCCATCCTGCCTGTTACTTCCTCAAAGAATTCCAACAGATTTGTCAGGCAATATTTCCTCTGAAGTCAGGCTAAATGGACTGACATTTGCAGAAATATCCCAGAATCTAGTGATTCTTGAAAGATCATTACTAATACCTCCACAATCTCTTCAGTGACCTCTTTCAGAACCATGGGGTATAGTCCATCTGGTTCAGGTGACTTATCTACCTTCGGACATTTCAACCTATCAAGCATCTTCTCTTTAGTAGTATCAACTACACTCACTTCTGCCTTTGACCCTCTCAAATGTCTGGCATATTGCTAGTGTCTTCCACAGTGATCACTGACACAAAACTCCAAAGTTGGTCTGGCATTTCTTTGTCTCCCATTGCTACCTCTACAGCATCATTTTACAGTGGTCTGATATCTAGTTTTGCCTCTCATTTGCTCTTTAAATATCTGAAATAAACTTTTTCTATCCTCTTTTATATTATTGGCTATCTTACATTCATAACATCTTCCTGAGCAGCGCCATCGTTCCTACGTGCTTCAAGGCCGCCACCATCGTCCCTATGCCGAAGAGGTCTTCAGTGCCCTGCCTCAGTGATTACCCTCATGTTGCACTCACATCCATCATCATCATGAAGTGTTTCGAGAGGCTCGTCATGAGACACATGAAGTCCCTGCTGCCCCACTCACTGGATCCCCTGCAGTTCGCATACCATCCCAACTGTTCAACAGACAACGCCATTGACATCGCCCTCCACCTGGCCCTAACCCACCTGGACAAAAAAGACATGTATGTTTGAATGTTGTTCATAGACTTCAGTTCAGCATTCAACATAATCAATCTTCAGAAACTGAGTAGAAAGCTGAGCCTACTGGGCCTGAACACCTCCCTCTGCTACTGGATCCTAGACTTCCTGACTGGGAGACCTCAGTCAGTCCGGATTGGTAGCAGCATCTCCAACACCATCACACTGAGCACGGGGACCCCCCACCCCCTGCAGAGCTGTGTGCTCAGTCCACTGCTGTTCGCTCTGCTGACCCACGACTGTGCTGCAACACACAGCTCGAACCACATCATCAAGTTCGCCGACGACACAACCGTGGTGGGTCTCATCAGCAAGAGTGATGAGTCAGCATGCAGAGAGGAGGTGCAGTGGCTAATGGACTGGTGCAGAGCCAATAACCTGTCTCTGAGTGTAAACAAAACAAAAGAGATGGTTGTTGACTTCAGGAGGACACAGAGCGATCACTCTCCACTGAACATCGACGACTCCTCCATAGGGATCGTTAAGAGCACCAAATCTTTTGGTGTTCACCTGGTGGAGAATCTCACCTGGTCCCTCAACGCCAGCTCCATAGCAAAGGAAGCCCAGCAGCATCTCTACTTTCTGTGAAGGCTGAGAAAAGTCCATCTCCCACCCCCATCCTCACCACATTCTACAGAGGTTGTATTGAGAGCATCCTGAGCAGCTGCATCATTGCCTGGTTCGGAAATTGCACCACCTCGGATCGCAAGACCCTGCAGCAGATAGTGAGGTCAGCTGAGAAGATCATCGGGGTCTCTCTTTCCGCCATCACAGACACTTACACCACATGCTGCATCCGCAAAGCAAACAGCATTATGAAGGGCCCCACGCACCCCTCATATAAACTCTTCCCCGTCCTGCCACCTGGAAAAAGGCACCGAAGCATTCGGGCTCTCACGACCGGACTATGTAAGTTTCTTCCCCCAAGCCATCAGACTCCTCAATACCCAGAGCCTGGCTTGACACCAACCTACTATACCATCTACTGTGCCTACTGTCCTGTTTATTATTTATTATTATTTATAGTAGTGCCTGTGCTATTTTGTGCACTTTATGCAGTCCCGGATAGGTCTGTAGTCTAGTGTAGTTTTTGCATTGTTTCATGTAGCACCATGGTCCTGGAAAATGTTGTCTCATTTTTACTATGTTCTGTACCAGCAGTTATGGTTGAAATGACAATAAAAAGTGACTCGACTTGTCTTGACATAGTTCATCTTTTCTCTCTTACCTTATGGCTTTTTGGTTACCTTCTGTAGGTTTTAAAAAACTTCCCTACCCTCCTACTTCCCACTAATTTGTGCTCGAATTTATACCCTCTGCTTTTGTTTTTTTATAACTTTGATTTTCCTCATCAGCCATAGTTTTGTCATCCTGTCTTTAGAATACATTTTCATCTTTGGGACATATCTATCCTGCACCCTCCAAATTGCTCCCAGAAATTCCAGCTCTTGCTGTTCTGCCTTCATCCCTGCTACTGTCCCCTTCCAATCAACTTTGGCCAGCTCCTCTCTCATACCTCTGCAATTCCCTTTCCTCCATTCTAATACAGATATATCTTCTTCCTTTCAAACTGCAGGGTGAATTCTATCATATATTATCATTGTCCCCTAAGTGTTCTTATACCTTAGTTCCTCAATCATAATCTAGTTCATTACTCAATACCCAGTCCAGAATTGCTGTTCTTCTAGTGGGCTCAACCACAAGCTGCTCTAAAAAGGCTTCTCTGCAAATTCCTTCTCTTGGGATCCAGCATCAACCTGATTTTTCCAATCTTCCCGCATATTGAAATCTCCATGACTATTTTAACATTGCCCTTTTAACAAGTGGTGCATCCCTCCCATTTTATCAGGGTTTCAGCATCCTCTCAAGGAAGTGCACTGAGTTCTCCATGCCAACTCATTTTGACAAACCATGGCTGAGGGCTACCCATGAATTATTTAGGCTGTTATATCTTTCCAGTGATACATCTGGAATATCCATGATTTTTTTGTTGCTTTCTCCTTCCTGCAACAGAGCTCAGAATTGAGTAGGTGTTTTGGGTGGCGTGGGTTGGGAATGTGAATGATATGGCCTATACTGAGGCTTGTCGGCAAGAATGTTGCCTGACATTGATTTGTTTATCCCACTTCTGGATTTACAATTTAATAGCCTCTACAGCAAATGATGTACTATCGATACACGATATTTTTTGAGATAACTTAATTATTAATAATTTACTGTAGTTCCTTAACTAATACATCTGTGAAGTGACATCATTCATTGACAAATAGATTGGTGTAAATATCTGCACAAAGTGAATGGAAGCCATCAACAAGCAAATTTAATCTTCAAGAAGTTAGAAAATATTAGCAATGGCAAAAGTATTGAAAAATTGAACTCAAAAAATAGTTTCTGTAGTTACAAACACAGCTTCCATCCACATAATACCAAATAGTGAATAAAATCAACAAAGGGTTTGAACAGTATCATCAAAAGCATGAATCAATGCTTCGCAGAGTGTAGCAGGGTGAAAAATTAGCAATTCCCTAAACACATCATTTTTATCTATTACAAAACGAAGGATTGAGCCAAGATTTAACTCCTTTTTCTAGTGCAGTCATTACAATCTGTCATTTTTTCAGTAGGATCACTCTACAGATTGTGCCTTTAATAATTTTTCAAAAGAGTGTCTAAACATTTCTCTTTGTTTGAAACGTGCCAGTGGTCCTCTCAACACAACTGCTCCCAGCCCCTCTCATTGTGAGATCCTCCTGCTCAGTGGGGATATGATTGCTACACTGCTGGTGAAATGGTACACTAATTCCTTTCCCCTTGACATGACTACTCTTTGGACCCACATTCCTTTCCAATTCCTTGTCATGAAAAACAATGACTGCATTGAGTTAGGAAAGAAGTCAGGTCTTTACACCATAGTGGTTTAATGACTGTGGAAAGGACAACCTTGCACATTGGATTGGCAGAAGGAAACTTTTTGAAAGGTGGAAGTGGGTATGTAACAGTTTGGGGTAACATGATAATGCAGTTAGTAGAGCAGCTGCCTCACAGTGCCAGAGAACCAGGTTCAATCCTAACCTTGGGTACTGTCTATATGGAGGTTGCATGTTTTCCCTGTGACCACGTGGGTTTCCTTAAGGTGCTCTGCTCTCATCTAACATCCAATAGAGGTGCAGGGTTAGTAAGTTAACTGACCACTGTAAATTGTCCCTAATGTGTAGGTGAAGGAAAGATTATGGGGGCAGTTAATGAGAATGTGGTGGAAATAAAATAATAGGAATAACATAGTGTAAATGCGATTGAGACAGAGTAACACACATCAAAGTTGCTGGTGAACGCAGCAGGCCAGGCAGCATCTGTAGGAAGAGATGCAGTCGACGTTTCAGGCCGAGACCCTTCGTCAGGACTAACTGAAGGAAGAGTGAGTAAGGGATTTGAAAGTTGGAGGGGGAGTGGGAGATCCAAAATGATAGGAGAAGACAGGAGGGGGAGGGTTAGAGCCAAGAGCTGGACAGGTGATTGGAAAAAGGGGATACGAGAGGATCATAGGACAGGAGGTCCGGGAAGAAAGACAGGGGGGGGGGGACCCAGAGGATGGGCAAGAGGTATATTCAGAGGGACAGAGGGAGAAAAAGGAGAGTGAGAGAAAGAATGTGTGCATAAAAATGAGTAATAGATGGGGTACGAGGGGGAGGTGGGGCCTTAGTGGAAGTTAGAGAAGTCGATGTTCATGCCATCAGGTTGGAGGCTACCCAGACGGAATATAAGGTGTTGTTCCTCCAAACTGAGTGTGACTTCATCTTTACAGTAGAGGAGGCCGTGGATGGACATGTCAGAATGGGAATGGGATGTGGAATTAAAATGTGTGGCCACTGGGAGATCCTGCTTTCTCTGGCGGACAGAGCGTAGATGTTCAGCAAAGCGGTCTCCCAGTCTGCGTCGGGTCTCGCCAAAATATAAAAGGCCACATCGGGAGCACCGGATGCAGTATATCACCCCAGTCGACTCACAAGTGAAGTGTTGCCTCACCTGGAAGGACTGTTTGGGGCCCCGAATGGTGGTAAGGGAGGAAGTGTAAGGGCATGTGTAGCACTTGTTCCACTTACACTGGGGTGATATACTGCGTCCGGTGCTCCCGATGTGGCCTTTTATATATTGGCGAGACCCGACGCAGACTGGGAGACCGCTTTGCTGAACATCTACGCTCTGTCCGCCAGAGAAAGCAGGATCTCCCAGTGGCCACACATCTTAATTCCACATCCCATTCCCATTCTGACATGTCCATCCACGGCCTCCTCTACTGTAAAGATGAAGCCACACTCAGGTTGGAGGAACAACACCTTATATTCCGTCTGGGTAGCCTCCAACCTGATGGCATGAACATCGACTTCTCTAACTTCTGCTAAGGCCCCACCTCCCCCTCGTACCCCATCTGTTACTCATTTTTATGCACACATTCTTTCTCTCACTATCCTTTTTCTCCCTCTGTCCCTCTGAATATACCTCTTGCCCATCCTCTGGGTTCCCCCCCCCCGTCTTTCTTCCCGGACCTCCTGTCCCATGATCCTCTCGTATCCCCTTTTGCCTATCACCTGTCCAGCTCTTGGCTCTATCCCTCCCCCTCCTGTCTTCTCCTATCATTTTGGATCTCCCCCTCCCCCTCCAACTTTCAAATCCCTTACTCACTCTTCCTTCAGTTAGTCCTGACAAAGGGTCTCGGCCTGAAACGTCGACTGCACCTCTTCCTACAGATGCTGCCTGGCCTGCTGCGTTCACCAGCAACTTTGATGTATGTTGCTTGAATTTCCAGCATCTGCAGAATTCCTGTTGTTTGAGACAGAGTAAACTGGATGGGCCAAACAGCCTGTTTCCATCTGCACCTCTCTATAATTCTGTACCTCTATAACATGGAACTAAGGCTTGGAGCTAAAGCTTGGGGCTCTATTCCCCCAATAAGTGTCACTGTGAGGGAGTTCTGTATGACAAAATGGAACAAAAACTTTTTAAAGATTATCCATTTATTAATAACCTTGAGAATATTTTGATATTACTCTTGCTGTAAAGTGTTTTTTATATGGCAATGAAAACAGTGTATAAAATTAAATCAGTTGATTGCAGTTTGGAAGCAGAAGATAAGATTGGTTAGAATCAAATTAAATTGCATTCAGTTCTATGAATTTTGATGACAGTACCTTAATCTCCCTTTTTTGAATAGGACAACTTGGGTTGGGGAATGTGTTTCAGGTGTCAAGGACGGTTTTTTTGTTCTCTCTCTCCTCTGGAAAGAATGCAGGAGAATTATTTTTCACAGGAAGAGGAGAATGATTCTTTTCTCATTGAGAGATATTCTTGAGTCTGTTCAGTCTTTCCTCCTTATTTGCTTTTGTAAATTCTCCCTTCTTTCTTTAACTTGCTTTTTATTCAATGTGTAATCTCTGACATTATTGGTAATGTAATATACAGTATTAACCCTGCTTCACTTTCCCTCAACCTATGCTTCATATTTCTCATTAGCCTCTTGCATTGTGAAGTCTTCAGGAGAAGAGAGCCATGAGAGAGATTTGGCAACTCATTTTTGGGGTGGCTTGCTCTATCTTTTGATACTTTATGTCTGAAGTGGGGAGAAAAACTAAGTTAATGTTTCACTTTGATGATCAGTCAACCCTGCTTCTTTCTCCACAGGTGCTGCATGACCTGCTGAGTGTATATCTAGAGCTGCTGTCTGGCTTGTTAGATTTAGATCAGTTTTCCAATATCTGTTCTATTTTGAATTTGATTACTAATCAAGTACGGTATCTCTACAATAGAATTATAGGCTTCAATTTAACACTAGTTCGCAGCTTTCTGTTGAATTTCTGGTGTTGTCAGATTTTAGACCACTTTTGTAGTTCAGGTATTTCAGGATATTCAGGGTTTAAAATTGCTGGTTGAATAATTCAGTGAAACAGTTCAGACCAATAAGCGTTACAAAAACAGTTCTAATCATTGCCTGGAGACACAAGACACTGCAGGTGCTGGAATCAGGAATGACAAACAATAACGCTTGATCCTGATGGTGGGTTTTCAGGAAAACATTGACAATTTCTTTCTTCCCACACCATTCGACCCCTGGAGTTGCTCCAGCTGATTGTTTGTTGCTGTTGTCATTGTCTGATGAAAGTCTGTGGGAGCGTGTCACATGTCAATTGACTGCACTGTTTCCTACATCACGCTGTTAACCATAGAGGTGGTTCTTTGATTGGAAAGCACTTTGGGATGACTTCAAAAGGTTTGAGAAGATGCTAGTAAGTGCAAGTATTTCTTTCAGTGATTATCATAACTGCAACAGTGAAGTTCACAATGGATAACCTCAGCACTTCAGTTGTCGTTCTGATCACAAGTTAAAGATAAGCTTTGTTTGTTGCATGTACATTGAAATATAGTGAAATGCGCCTTTTGTGCAAATGACCAACACAGTCCGAGAATGTGCTGGAGGCAGCCCATAAGAGTTGCCATGCTTCTGGTGCCAAACTACCATTCTCACTATTAACAAATTCTAACCTGTAGACTGAGGGAGGAAAGCAGAGCAGCTGGAGGAAACCCACACTGTCATGGGCGGAACGTACAGACAGCAGTGGAACTGAATCTGGGCTGCTGGTGCTGTAATCGGGTTATGTTAACCACACCATTCACAATGTGTTCCATTGTTAAGTGCCAATAAAGAACAAAAAATAAAACAAGCTGTAAATAATTTGCTTTGCTCCTAAATAGATAATGTTTCTTCCATTACTCTTGCACATTGCACCTTATATATAGATTGAATCAATGTGCTCCTTGACCTATTCAAGTCAACACTGTTCAATCTCTCAAATTTGATGGAAAGTTAGACTCCATCAATGTGATATGGAACCAGCCAGCTGTGATCAACATTGAAAGGAGCTGCAAGGCAATTTCTCGATGTCAGTATCAATCAGAGTGTCCTTGTACTTGCAAAGAGCCTGGAACCTACTCAGGATTGATGAGAGTGTGATGTGGGATGAATCAGGGCGAGTAGGTCATGCTTTATAAATAACAGGAAAAGAACAGGAGTAACAGAAGAAAGGCAAAGGAAGGGAGATAATAAGAAGGCCAATGTGATACACTTCCATCAAAGAAAGCAATAAGAAATTAATTTGGCCTCTGCTTCCCTCTGTATATTGTAAACATGTTATAGCTCACACTCTGAATTGGGATTGAGTTTAAGTGATACTTGCACTGTCTTTCAAGGCTCACATTGTGCTATTTGTATGCTGTGGATATTCAATATCTCACACTTGTAATGTCTGTTAAAACATTTCCTGTAGCACAGTGAGTATGTGACAGTACACACATTACGCTGCGGCTTATGCTGTGATCTCTACATAGCTCACATTGTTGCAGAAATATGGCTCACATTCATTTTTGTGAATCACTGCATCTTCCATGGATTGTAAGGTATGGAATGATTGAGAGGGATAATAAATCAGCCATGACGGAATGGTGGAGAAGACTTGATGGGCCAATGGCCTAATTTCTTTGAGTTTGAGTCTTATGGACATCAAACTCAAACTCAAGTTCAAGTTTAATTGCCATTCGTCCGTACAAATGAATACAACCAAATGAAACGGTGTTCCTCTGGGGCCAAGGTGCAATACACAGAATAACCACTCACACACAGCCCACACAGCACATATAACTACAATAGCAGAAAAATATACAGTTACAGAAATAATATTTTTAAAAAATTAGTAGTATAGCCCATGTCCCTGAGTGTCATGGCCTTTAGATTGATGATTCATGTACTGTACGATGTTGTGGAAGCACATTTCTGCAAGAACAGCCCACAGCAGTTCCTCATGTCGTATGGAGCAGCCCCAGATGAAGCCATTCTAGATTGTCTCCCACCAAGCCAAAACTGGAGGCCAGCACCAACGGGAATCCAGTGGCACACAGCCAACTCTGGCATCTCCTTCATCGGTGGCTACAACAGGCGATCCCAAGGCATGATTAAGGGCCTGGTCCATACCACAACGGAGGCCATGCAGTCTCCCTTCTGTCCATCTCACCAATGAAGCAGGGAATCAGATTTTCAGAATTCTACATTACCAGTGTCCAGCATGGTCTTCTGATTCCAACAAAAGCATTCAAGACAATCACCATGCACCATCTCAGCTCAACAACGGTATGCAACAAGTCCAGGCAACATCACGATGACGGTACGTTATAAGCCCAGCTCCATCGCTATCGAGCAACTTGATATTGGGGTAGACCTTCTGTTTTTGATGTTCTTAATATCCAGCAGAGCTTTGCAATTGTAAAAAATCCATAAAGGACAAACAATTACTCTTCTGGTTGGAAGCAGAGAGGCCGCTTTCTCTGACTGTGCTGCCATTTTAGCAGAAGAGACTTATCACTCACTCAGTATATTATTAGTATGTTGTGTCTCACCCCTTTTCCTTTCTATGTTGTGGTTCATTTCATGCCCTCTATCTGTTGTGCTTTTCATTGAATAGGTTAATGATAATTATTATTTCATTATTTGCCCATATCCTTTAGTTTTTCTGCCTTTAGCTTCATGTTTACTCAGCGGTAACAATCATGTTGTCAATATGAATCAAGAGTGATGCTTCCACATAATAATAACTTAGTAATTTACTTAGTTTTGTGGCATGGCTGCTTCCTTTGCAAATGTTATAATTATTTTTCATAGTGTACTTCATCTCTCATTATAAGGGATAATTTTAAACATTTACTCTGGGTTTTAATTTCTAGCCTCACCCACAAATGGGCATGTGTTTAGTGTTTAGGGTACAGAGAATGATGGATTTTAACATTTCTTTCCTTCACCATGAATCACAGCCGAGAAATATATCAGAATTTCTTGCCTCATTCATTCAGGCAACCTTCATTTAACAGTAATCATGAAAGTGGTGTAGTTTTTACGGACCCCAGTTAGTTCAGATTGGCAACAACATCTCTTCCACAGCCCCCTGCTCTACTCACTTTATACTTATGACCGTGAGGCTAAGCAAGCTCCAATGCCATATTTAAGTTTGCAGACGACACCATTGTCCTTTGGGGAGTTAAAACAACATAAAGGAGGGAGAGTGAAAACCTGGCTCTGTGTGCTACAACAACAACAACCTCTCACTCAATGTCAGCAAGACTCAGGAGCTGATTATTGACTTCAGGAGGAGGAAACTCGGCGGCCATGAGTTAGTCATCAGGGGATTGGAGGTGGAGAAGGTCAGCAACTTTAAATTTCTCAGTGTTTTCATTTCAGAGGATCTGTTCTGGGCCTAGCACGTAAGTGCAATTATGATGAAAGCATGACAGTGCCTCTACTTCCTTAGTAGTTTTGCAAAGATTTGACAAGACACCGAAAACTTTGACAAACTTCAATAGATGTGTGGTGGAGAGTATATTGACTGGTTGCATCACAGCTTAGTATTCAAACACCAATGCCCTGAAGTGGAAAATCCAACAGAAAGTAGTGGATACAGCCTAGTCCAACATGGGTAAAGCCCTCCCCCATCACTGAGCACACCTACAAGGCGTGCTGTTGCAGGAAAGCAGCATCCATCATCAAGGACCTCCACCACCCAGGCCATGTTCTCTTCTTGCTGTTGCCATTAGGAAGAACGTACAGGAGCCCCAGGACCCATACCACCAGGTTCAGGAACAGTTACTACCCCTTAACCATCAGACTCTTGAATTGGTGGGAATAACTTCACTCACACCATCACAGAACTATTCCTATGACCTATGGACTCGCTTTCAAGGACTCTTCATCTCATGTTCTTGATATTTATTGTTTGTTTGTTTCTTTCTCTGTTTATTTATTACTTCTTTTTTTCTTTTTGTATTTGCACATTGTTATCTTCTGCACATTGGTGTTTGTTCATCCTGTTGGGTGTGGTCTTTCATTGATTCTATTACGTTTCTTGGATTGACTGTGTGTGTCCACAAGAAAATGAATGTATGGTGACATATATACATACTTTGATAATAAATTGACTATGAACTTTGAGCTGTTAATAATATTACTAGTTTGCCATTTGCTTGCCTTGGAATTCCTTTTATGAACCTCTTTTGGAGTTCTCTCTCACTTTCTTTAAAACCAAAGGGAAAAACAGAAAACGTAGATAATACTCAGTGAATTTGGCAGGTTCTGAGGGTAGAAGAACAGAGTTATTCAGGCCAGAATGGAAAAAGCAAGTATGTTTTGAATGCAAAGAGCAACAGGTGTGGAGGGAGCTAAAGGAATGTTTGCCAAGGGACAAAGGTTGTCATGGTGACACAGTGCTTTTGGAGATATTTAGTTAACAATTGAACAAAGGCTGTTAGAATGATTAAAAATAAGAGAATGTGCAGGAGCTGTGACAAATAGAACAATTACTAGAGATCTGAGAAAGAAAGATGTCGGAAATACCCAACTAAACAAGCAGAATTATCAAAGTCAAAGTAAATATTATTGTGTAAATATGTATGTGTTTTCATATACCACCTTGATATCCATTTTCCTGCTGGCATTTATATGAAAATGAAGAAATTTATGAAAATCTATATATAACCGAAGACTGACAAAGAGCCAATGTGCAAAAGACAAATAGAGCAACTGAAAAGTAATACTGAGATCATCAGTTATAGAGTCTTTGAATGTGAGTCCATAGGTTGTGAAATCTGTTCACAGCTGTGGTGAGTGAAGTTATCCTTGCCAGTTCAGCAAACTGATGGTTGTACAGTAATAACTGCTCCTGAACCTGGTGGTGTGGGACCTAAGGCTTCTGCACCTCCTGCCTGGTGATGGTAGCATGACTGAATGCTGGAGGTCCTTGATGATGGATGTTGCTTTCATTTGGAGCACTACGTGTAAATTCTGGAGAGTGAATAACAATTAATTGCAGATGGATGAGCTGAAAAGACTTTCAATGGAATTAAGCAGTCCTGACACAAACTGGGAAAGTTGGCTATTTAAAAATCATTGAATTCATATGGATGCAACATGTGTAGAGAAAAGATGAAGTACTATTCCTTGAACTTATGTTGAGCTGTATTAGAATAGGGTAAGCCAAAGGCAGAGAGGTCAGAATTGGAGTGGATGGAAATTAATGGCGGGCGATTAGAAGTTGAGGGTAATCGCAGAAGGGCGAATTAAAGTATATTGTGAAGGGACCACACAACTGGTGTTTGGTTTCTCCAAAGTAAAAATAGCATGAAGTGGAGGTGACTTGCTGCTCTACTTGGAAGGAATGCTTGCCTCCCTAGGAAGAGGCATTGCATCTCCAACCATTCCATGGGGAAGTGAAATGAAAAGGAGAGTGAATACAGGAGGTGAAAGAGCAAACTAAGAAGCTGAACAGGTAATGATGGCTTTGGAACACTAAAAGGAAAATGGTGGTGGGACCTCAGTGAAGTTGATGGAAATCATAATGGATGAAGTATTGACTGCAAAGGCTGATGGAGTAGAAGGTAAGGTCAGGAGACCTTTCTTTGCTCTGGCAGAGAAGAGGGTTGGTGAAAGCAGAACCTTAGGAAGCAGAGGAAAAGTATGTTGAGGCTCAATAGAAAAAACAACACAGTTCAGGAAAATGCCTCATCACCATATCAGATATAATAAAGTGAGAGAAATACGGAGAATAGAATAGGGAGAGGGATTTACATTCAAATAATCAAGTATTTCTGGAGGTGGACATCTGAAAAGTGGATCAGGGCTCTTGGGAGACCACACAAATATACAAAATCACATCTGAATAATTAACAGGAATTAGCTCCATTGCCGGAGCTGAAATAATTGCACTATTCTCTGCTGTGGTGGAATTTCAATCAAAGAGATGTAAGTAATAGAATCCCACAAGTTCCTTCCTTCTGCTAGTACTTGCCATATAATAATAGATTCCACTTTTCCTTTGCAGAAAATGACTGATGCAGTAGTAGTGGTAGACGGTCATGATGACTGGTACCATGCCATCTAGATGTTTGTACATCCTGTGAACAGAGGGATGCAGAACTTTTACAATTTAATTTGCACTACAGTTTAATCCTGTAGTGTTTGAAATGCATTAACTGTGCAACTAAAGTGTGTTGGTCTAGGAAATGATGAAGATGCAGACAGCAGAAGACATCATTTAATTCATCTATAAATCAATCTAAACGGTAGGATACTTTGTGGTGAAGGATGACATCATCCACTTTGGATCTAAGAAAGATTAATCAGAATAGTTTCTTAATGGATAAAGCTTAGGCATCAAAGTAGCAAAGGGATTTAAAGTGTCTGAGAGCACCAACCAGTAAAAGCTAATGCAGAGAAGCAAAAACTAATCACAATGTCTCACAAAATGTTGGCTGGTATCTCAGGGGATTGGAGTTCAAGTATGAGGAATTGAAACTTCAGTTGCACAGCACTTTGGTCAGATCCCACCTTGGGCACCGAGTTTAATTTTGGGAACTGATCCTTAAAGATGTAGCTGATTCAATAGAATGATTCCAGGGTTGAAAGAGTTAAATCAGGAAGCTGTATTGTGTAAACTTGAGATTGTTTTCCACAGAATGTAGAAAATGAATAGCAACCTTGTTGAGGTACTTCCAATGATCAAGGATTTAATGGGGTGGATACAGCGAATTCATTTCCTCTATTGGGAGAGAATTTAAACCAAGGCTGCATAACTGCAAAGTTACTGCTCTCCCATTTCAGAGAGAAAGCAGGAAGCAAGGATAATAGAAATCGGAAACCTAGACCCCAAGAGACACTGGATGCTGAGCCAGTTGAAATTCATAAATTAGTGTTGGGTAAAGGAATTACGGATTGTGAAGTGGTAGTGGGCATTGGGTTACAGATGATAATAAATGGTAGGTTACATTTATGGGGTTAAGTGACCTCATCTTCCAAAAAGGCGATATATTTTGTTACGGAGATGCTGCTAAAGGTTTGAAATAATGACATTATAAATGGGTAAAGACATTTATGCAAAACTTGCTACTAACTTTAACTCTTGGTTGTTCTTTGAAAAGAACTGTAGGCTGGAGCATATTGAATAATAGATTATTCCCTGGGTATTAGTTATATACTTTATCAATGTGGATTGACATCGAGAATGTAGAGACAATTCAATATTTACAGCTTTTTCAGTATGACTTACAAACTTTTGTTCCTGTTTCCTCCAAGCAAAACACTTGACATATTTTATAAACAAGGCCTGTAGCAAACGGCTGGTCCACTGGGTATTCTTGTCCAATTGTCTTTGCATAGTACAGTGCTCAGGATAGTTATTATTGTGAAGAAGATCCAAGAACTGTCTGTCAGTGATTGAGAGGATCAGAATACCTATCTTTGTATAAGAGATGGGTTCACTCAGCTTTGATCGACCAGGGAAAACATCTCACATCACAATTGTCATCCAACCATGAAAGGTAGAAGACAGGATATGGGGAAAGTCCAGCAGTCAATTTAAGTGAAGCATTGCAAGTACCATAGGAAGACTAAGAGGAGGTCAGCATATCAAATAATGCCCTGGCTGCAAAATTATTAGAGCGACAGATCCAAATTTTTAGCCTGCAACTCAGCCAGAAGAGTGTTCCAATTGGTCAAGAGTGTTCTAATTATGAAGCGTTTGTGATCGGAAGCTCACCAAACTTTTCACACATTGAGAATCTTGTAGGACAGGGATATTGTCTTCTAATTGCTTCCACAAACTAAATTGTTCAGCCACAGCCATTTTAAATTACAGCTGAAGCATACTTGTCTTGGTAGTTGTCTTGTGGAGTATGAGTGCTTAACAAAAGGACTGTTTCACCTTTATTTGCCCACCATTAAAGTCAAAAGTCTTGCCGTTTAAGAGTACATCACGAAAACCAGATGATCTTGCACCTGGACTACACCTTTTCAGTAGCTGTTACACATTATTCTATATTGTTATTATTTTACCTTGTTCCAGCTTAATGATTTGATCTGTATAAACAGTATGCAAGACAAACTTTTCACTGTAGCTTGGTACATGTAATAATAATAAACCAGTATCCAACCAATACCAATACGTTTCCATTCTCTCCGTCTACATTTCCTGCTGCCTTGGGAAAGCATCCAACATAATTAAGGACCCCTTCCATCCCAGTCATTCTCTCTTCTCCTCCCTTCCAGAACTTAGAAAAGCATCAGAACATGTGACCCCAGTCTCTAGGACAGCTTCTATCCCATTGTTGTAAGACTCTTGAATGGATCTCTTGTATGCTGAAGATGAACTCTTGATCTCTCGGACTACCTCATCTTGCACATTTTTGTCTGCCTGCACTTTCTTAGTAACCATAGCACTATATTCTGCATTCTCTTTTCCCCCCCTTACACGACCTCAATGTACTTATGTATCGAATGATCTCTCTAGATGACTTGCAAGCAAAGATTATGCACTGCATCCTGGTATATGTGGCAATAATAAACCATTTGCCAATCACAATGCAAATCTTGTGAGATGATTTCAGCAAGATATTGAAGCATGCGAGATTCTGAACTGTACAAGTACCATTCTTGATCATTGAGCTGACCAATCATTATTGTATAGCATGGAGGGAGGGAACATCGACTCAGACCATGAGTGGCCTGTGTCAGGCATTTTCATGCCTTACAAGGCGCAGATTGGAAGTCTGTGTGGGCCGCCACTCCTTGCACAGACTAGAGCAATGTGTGATTAAGTGCCTTGCTCAAGGCCACAAACACACTGCCGCAGCTGAGGCTCGAACTAGCAACCTTGAGGTAACTAGATGAACGCCTTAACCACTTGGCCACGTGCCTAACACGTGTATAGCAAGTCTCAGGTATTGTATCAGAGCCTCCTCACTGAATACCATCCAACATGGGGACAGAGATGATGGAGAATTTCCAGTGAGTCCATTTTCCCACCATCTTCACAGGAAGCCGCACAGCCACTCTAATGCTCTTGGTGACCCTTCTGTCAAGGTCTGTAAGTCACACCTCGCGCATCTTCTCTCAGATGGTTGTGGTTTCCATGCTCCTTACTTGTGTTGCCATGAAGAAGCTGTTGCACTACCTGGTATCTTGCTGAACATTGTCTCCAAGGGGAGCTTGTCAGCATTTTAACTTAGGTAAAATGTCAATGGATGAACCAGCTAGAATCATAATTGGAGTTTCAGCATGTTAGTATAAACATCCCTTTTAGAAAGATGGGGCCATGTCTAAATCCATGAGTTTATTGCAGGGTTGGGGGTTGCATTGGACACCAGCCAGTGTTCTCAGAACTCCAGTTCAATTCGACTACAATAAAATTAGAAATTTTGATTAACAATAATACTCAGAGGGTTTGACTTTGATGAGAAGTGAGCTAAACTCTTTGATTCAATATTAAGCACAGATGATGTTCAGAGACAATCTCTGTTATTAATAGGAATTGTTTTTTACTTCAAAAGAATCTATATAAATTCCATTCCATAGTTATCAGGTGCAATAATAGAACGATAAAATGCAGAGGGAGCCATTCAGTCTATTTTGTCGTGGAGCCTCTTCTAAAGAACAACACAATTAGTCCCTTGTCCCAATCTTTCCCTAGCCCAGCTACTGCCTCTTTTTGTATATCTCCACTTTCAATTTTAGAAGACTACACCTTCTAGGTGGTTGACATACTTCACAGCTGACAAAATACTTGTGAAATAATGTGTAGGACAACAGTTCACCTAGTTTATGTAAGGCCTTACAAATGGCAAATTATGCAAATAACCAAATAATCTGCTTTTTATATCTTGTTTGTTGATTGGGATATTAATCTTTTTACATCCATCTAAACAGGGAGGTTGGACTTCAATATAATGTCCCATCTAAAAGATAAACTGAGGCTTTAGTGCATAGATTTTTTTAGTTGTTCAAGATCTCCATCTGTGAGAAAAGTTGTGTTTCCACTATCCCAGTGGGACTGGAAAACTTGATTTCAGTTCAGAATGTAATTTCATTTCAGGATGTTTAAAAGTATGTTATCAAAAGGTTTTTTAGTTCAGATAAAATCAGAGAATTTAATTTTCCTCAAGTCACATTCACGAGTGAACTCTAAAAAATTAAAACAATTGTACAAGGAAGCTTTCGTTTCTTTTTTCTCCTTTGGTCTTTGCCGGGGAAGGTGAAATTTGGATAGTATTATAAACTGAAAGCAAGGAAAGTAAATCCATTATAGCTTGGACAGATTTTGTTTTCTTCAGATCACAAGATAATGTTAACATACTCCTGATGGGGGTGGATTTCTTCCTGACGTATTTGGATTGTGTTTATAAGATGCAGAGTGAGTGAAGAGAGTAGAGTCCAAACTTCTGGAGTGTTGTAAGATGGAGTGTTCTTCTTTATCTTTATTTACTTAGAGCTGTTGTACGGAACAGGCCTTCTGACCCAACGTGTGACACCGCCCAGCAACCCCCCCATTTAACCCTAGCCTAATCACAGGACAATCTACATTGACTAATTAACCCAATAACCGGTACATCTTTGGAATGTGGGAGGAAATCGGAGCGCCCAAATGAAATGCTCACCTCACAGGAAGTGTGTACAAACTCCTTACAGATGGCGTCAGAACCACTGTCTTCTGGTCTCTGGTTTCCTGTACCAGCAAACTGAGGGTTAATTATTCACCCAGTCAGGTGGTGCTAGCCTGAGGGTGTGGATAATAGAAATCCACTTAAATTAGGAAGAATTAATGATCTCCACTAATGCCACATAGTCATTAATTTTTGAATCATAAAAGGATAGGTCTGATTAGCATAAAAATTGAGAAAAGCAATTCAAATGTTCAAATGAGCTATGCCAGATTAATGGGATGACTGCACAAAAGACTGGAACCTTTCTGTCATGAACCAGCTTTTGGCAGCTCGTGCTTATAGAGAGCACCTTTATTGCATCAGTAGTTGTTTTGCAAGTACAGGAACAGCTTTCCCTTAAAATATCATGATAGATGTACATGACTGCACTTCCCGTAAGGAGACAATCCTGTTCTCCCAGTTTCTCCTGCTCCATTGTATCTGTTGAGATAATGATACCTTCTACACTGGGAATCTTCTACCACCCACCTACACAAGGAGCAATCTACAGTTGCTAATTAACCTAACAACCAGCCTGTCGTTCGGATGTGGGAGGAAAAATGAGTACCCAGGGAGAATGTGAAAACTCCACAAAGATCTTACCGGATATCAGAATCGATTCCCCGGCGTTCAAGACAGCAGCGCTGTCTGAACTACCACTGTTCTTCGGTGAAACAATATTGTGTCAATAAAGCTGGCTCTTCTGCTTTTTGAAGTGGTATTTCTCACTATGAGGGTACATTTACAGCAAGATTTGAACTCAGAGACGCTGATGTTGAAGGGTTCCTTTGTCGTCCAGCTTT
Source organism: Mobula birostris (assembly GCF_030028105.1). Classification (NCBI taxonomy): domain Eukaryota; kingdom Metazoa; phylum Chordata; class Chondrichthyes; order Myliobatiformes; family Myliobatidae; genus Mobula; species Mobula birostris. The sequence goes on from NC_092373.1 coordinate 160,166,967, forward strand.
TCAAGTAGGGGATGCGTAGGCATTTAAATGTGACTGCTTTGTGCAGAATGCTTTAACCAGATGTATATTTTTTTCACACACACAAAGACACATACTCACAAATGTACCACACACACCCACACAGACACACATAGCTGCATGTGAACAGACCCATACAAACAGAGATGTCTAAATGCAGACACACACGCACATGCACACGCGCACACACACACACACACACACACACGCACACACACGCGCGCACACACGCACACGCGCACACACGCACACGCATACACACGCGCATGCACACACACACACACACACACGCACACACACACACACATCCATGTGCAATTCTAGGCCCAGCATATGGACACATTCATAAAGAAAGGGTGTCAGCATTTTTACTTTTTTAGGAGCTTAAGGAGTTTCACTTTGTGACCAAACACTTTGTCAGCCCTCTACAGACGCATCATGATCTGGTAGAGCAATTCAAATGCAAAGGGACGTATGAAGTTGCAGAGTTACATCACAGGCACACCCCACCCCGCTAGTGGTAGTGTCAAGAGGAAGGGCTTTCTCAAAAAGGCAAAACCCATTATCCAAGATCCCCAACAATTGGGCCATGCCATCGTTTTGCAAATACCATTGGGCAGGAGGTACAGACCCCTGAAGTCCCATACACCAGGTTCAAGCACAGCTATTTCCATTCAACCATTTGGTTCTTGAATCAGCCAGCAAACCCCTCACCACTACCTCAGTATAGCAGCACTATGACCACTTTGATTACTTTGCATTGTGCCCTTTCTTGTAAACTGTGTATAATTTATATCTGTCTTGTGAAAGTTGCTTATTTCATGTGATATGGCTATGAAGCTGCTGCAAATAAATTTCTCAATCCAAATGTACATCCATGTACTCGCACATATACGAAGTGCACCTGGATGACACATTTGAGTGAAGCACGAACACAGAGGCTGTGTACAAGAAGGGCCAGAGTTACTTCTACTTCCTGAGGAGACTGAGGTCCTTTGGACTATGCGTGCCTCTCCCTCACAAGTTCTACCAGTCTGTTGTTGTCAGTACAATCTTCTACGTGGTGGTGTGCTGGGGCAATGGCATCAACACTGGTGATGCCAACAGGCTCAATAAACTGAATAGGAAGTCTGGCCCCATTATAGGAGTCAAACTGGACACCCTGGAGCCTGTGGTAGAACAAAGGAAAAGGGAAAGGAAAGGTACGTTGCACCCGGAGTTTCTCTGGTTAGCAGACGATTTCTCTGACGTAGTGGGGAATTGTGTAAGAGGCAAGTTACAGCAGTGGTTTGCCAATGCCTTCTGCCGGTGAGTTTCTAAAGAGATCAGCAGCTCGTAACCCAGCACGGATGGAAAGCGTGCAGGAAAGCCGGCTGGATTCAAACAGGACCTTTCGTCCCAAAGTCCAATGCTGATGCCACTACGCCACCAGCCGGACCCTACAAAAAATCCTGGCAATCTTGGACAATGTTTCTCACCCTCTGTATGCCACCTTGGCTGAACAGAGGAGCATTTCTTGTAACAGGCTAAGACAACTGCACTGCTTCAAAGAGCACTGTAGGAGGTCATTCTTACTCATGGTCATTAGGCTCTATAATGTCAACCTATATCTAGGGAAGTGATGAAACCCTCCTGTTAGACTGTTTATTTTTTATTCTTTCTACTTCTCTTCTAATCTGTGCACTTGTATACTACTGTGACACTGTAATTTCCTTTAGGATTGAAGAAGTATCTAGCTGTATGACAATCAACTCAACATTGACTTTGACTTTCAAACAAAGACACTGACTTTGACTTTCAAACACGCACATGCAAACACAAATACACACACACACACACACACACACACACACACACACACACACACACACACACACACACACACACACACACACACACACACACACACACACACACCCCTGTAATACACACCTTGAAAAGGGGAGGGACGAGTCCCATGCCATTCATTCCCCTGTGCCTGTCTCTGGTTCCAACTCGGAGCTAATGTTGGCAGTAAATGTTCAGAGTGAGTGATTTCAGTTGCATGTTTGACAGCTGAACCTGTCAGATTACAGAGAAAGCTCATAAATCAGACCGTTGATCTTTGTTGTTTAGTTGATGTTGAGCAGGTCAGTGTCAGCTAAATCAGGTGAGAGTGGGCAGTCGCGCAGAACGTGCTGAATGTTCTGCACCCTCTCGCCACACTCACTGTCATGGTCCTGATCGTTAATTCCCTATCTTACTCCTAGTTTCCTTTGATTATGCCTTGATTTCGACCGTTAGTTTCCCATTTACTGCTAATTCTCTTTGATGACGACACACCTGTGTTCTATCAAGACCTGCGGAATAAGAACCCTGGCATTACAACCATTAGTCGCCAGATCGTTGGTCTTTTTCCTGTGAGATAGCTACGTTTCCTGACCACTTAGAACCGTTTCTTCTAAGTTAGCTCCAGTTTCAAGGTTTACCTATGAGACTCCGTTTCTCTGAGTCAAGGCTCCGTGTCAAGATCCCTCCTGTTTGCTGTTCGGCACTTACACCCGTGTGAGCCTCCAAACTCAATCTCCGTGCCCGTGTTCTTCACTTGGGTTTGCTTCCTTCGCTCCTTGCAACACTCACAGGGTTCGCTGGTCTTTAAACCCCACTTCACCATATTGTCTTCCGTCCTTCAAACTCCCGCTCTCGCTCTGTTGAGAGTGCACCACTTCTGCCTGTCAAGCAGTGCCCTGTCTGGTAACATTTCTGTGGGGTCTTGCACTGTATTGTTTGGTGGGGTTCTGGCTTCTGTTTGTTGCCAGAGATCAATTCTGTATGTTTGGGGGGATGTTCCATGCGGTAGTTCCTCCACTGTAGCAGAACTTTTCCTCGATTTTAGGCAGTTGGAAACTGGCACCTGATGATGTAGTGGGTGCCGTGGATCCGAGTTCTGTTTTACCTTTTTCAATTTTTGTTGTAGTGTGTCTTTGGATCTCTGGGGGAGAAATGCCTGCAAGTCTGTAAATGATATTAGTGGGTATGGGGCGCAGTGTGCCTGTGATTATTTGGCAGGCTTCGTTAAGCAACGGGTCTATTTTCTTCGCATGGGCTGTTCTGCCCCACACAGGTGCACAGTATTATGCAGGTGCATAGCAGAGTGCTAGGGCAGTTGATCTAAGTGTGTGAGCATTAGCTCCCCATTTCGTGCCTGCTATTTTTTTCAAGACAGAATTGCGAGAGCCATCTTTCCCTCAGAGTTTTTGGACCAAATATTTATTACCGGATGGCAACATTTGATGAGTAGCTTAAATACCTGTAAATTTCTGGTGACAACAACCATTCAGTAAAAATTAGTAGGAACTGTGTAGTTTCCCACACCGTGCAACAGAGTATTTTAACCATGATAGAAGTGCCATATGAATGTAAATTTTGTTAATATCTTTGGGCTTGGCAATTCTGTTCATTCAGTGTCCCTTGTGGAGCATTGTTATAATGAGGGGTTGTTAAATAATCTCAGGCAGCACTAGATACCAGAGAGGAAGCAAGCACAGGGAGAGTGAGAATAGAACGTCCAGAGGGCATCAGCCTCCATCCTTCGCAACTTCCACCATCTCCAAAGGGGTCCTACCACTAAACATATCACCACACTCCGCTTTCCACAGGGATTGCTCCCTCGCCCCTCCCCACTAATCTCCCTCCATTCACTTATCACTGGAAGTGGCCTAAGTGCTAAACCTGCCCATAACCCTCCTCCCTCATTCAGGGCCCCAAACAGTCCTTCCAGGTGAGACAACACTTCACCTACAAATCTGCTGGGGCTGTCAGTTGTGTCCAGTGCTCCTGAAGCGGCCTCCATTACATAGGTGAGATCCATTGTAAGTAGGGAGACCACTTTGTTGAGCACCTCTTCCCGGTGGCCAAACATTTTAATTCCAATTCCCAGTCCATGGCCTCCTCTTGTGCTGAGCTGAGGGCACCCTCATGGTGCAGGAGCAACACCTTATATTCTGGCTGGGTACCCATGAATTTGATGGCATGAGTATTGATTTCTCCTTCCAATGAACAAACTTCCCCCACCCCCTTCGTCCATTCCCCACTATGACCTTTCACTGCTTCCCACCTGCCTATCACCTCCCCCTGGATCCCCTCCTCATTCCCTTTCTCCTATTGTCCACTCTCCTCTCCTATCAGATTCTGTCTTCTTCAGCCCTTGATCTTTCCCACCCACCTGGCTTCACCTATCACCTTCCAGCTAGCCTCTTTCTCCTCCCCCCCCACCTTTTATTTTGGCATCTTCCCCCTTCCTTCTCAATCTTGAAGAAGAGTCTCAGCCTGAAACATCGACTGTTTACTGTTTTCCGTGGACGCTGCCTGACCTGCTGAGTTCCTCCAGCACTCTGCGACAGAGAGGAGACTCAACATCATTGGGGAAATACCACTGATGATGACTTGCACTTTACAGCCTAATTTTTCATGTGAAACATTTGGCCTGGTATCTCTTGATCAAAAGCATTAAAGCAAATGACTGTTCTTATGTGGGAAGGACAATGCAGCTCTCGAAATGGAAGTGCAGACCCATCTGAGGGTAGGAGCTGCTAGCTACTAGCGATAGCTGTGATCAATCTTTATAAAATCTGTAATCTCCAGAGTCTGTACACATGACAGAGCAGAGTCATGGTGAGGCAGAAATAATCAAGTGGGAGTGTAATCAACTGAGAGCTGGTATTAGGATATGACAGACAAGAGGACTGTGCTGACTGACTCCTTGCAGGCATTAGTCAGACATGACATCACCTTTAAGCTGATCCCGGATGGGTTATAAAGCACTACACTTTGCGTTAGTTTTGGAAGGGAAGAAATGAATAATCATCAAAGGAAAGCTTTAAATGTGTATTTTTGTGTGATATACCTTTCCCTCCCTTCCCCTCTCTCCTCTATTTCCACTCTTCCCTTTCCTGTTTCTCAGTTTCCCTTTCTCTGTTATTCCCTCTCTCGTTCCTCCTCTTCGTTTCTTTCTCGCTTGCCTTTTGATATACAGGACTTTTGTAGGTCCCTGAATGTGGCTGCACAAGCCAATAGGGTGGCAAGAAAGGAGGATGGCATTTTGGCCTTTATTCATTGAGGCAATGAGTCTGTGAGTCGGGAGGTTTCTTGCAGCCTAATAAAACTCACGTTGGGCTGGATCTGGAGAATTGCATTCATTTCCAGTCAACCCATTCTGGAAAGGATGTTGAGGATATGGAGAGAGTGTAGGAGAGGTTTACCAGGAAGCTGTCTGGATTAAAGGTATGTATATGGACAAGGAAAGGCTTGGGTAGTTTTCTTTATAGCAGTGGGGGCTGGGGAGAGACCTAATCGAAGTTTATATAATTATGAGAGACTTTAATGGAGTAGACAGCCAGTGGCTTTTTCCCAAGGTTGAGATGTCTAAAAGAGGGCATACTTTTGAAATGAAATGCGGGGCAGGTTTTTTACACAGAGAGTGTGGATGCCTGGAATGGCAAATGTGATGAAGGCTTTTAGATAGGCACAGGATCATGAGACTAGGCATCATTTTCATAATTACTTTTACAACATTGTTTATTTATTTATTAGGCTATAAACTTCTGGCCCAGCGATTCATGTCACTCGGCATCCCCAATTTAGTGTGGAAACAAGGAATGGACTTCCATAGGTGGTTGTGACATTCCCACGTGCTCACGGGAGAAAGTACAAGCACCTTACAGGCAGTGGCAGGAATTGAACCAGGGTCACCTGTACTGTAAAGCGTTGTGCTAACCACTATGCTACTGTGCCACCACATGGGCTGTAGGGCCTGTTCCACTGCTGTACTGTTCTCTGTTCCGTTCTTTCCATTTGTGGCCGACTGATTTGCAGATTAAACAAATTTGCATGTCTCCAGATTAAGGCAACAGTGCAATGGTGAGTGGTTGGAGTGATTCATTGTTGGTGAGAAACTGAAGCCCTATCGATCCTCTCAGGAGAATATTGAATCTCCCCGTGCACTATTTCAAAAGAAGTTCTCCTTTGTGTAAGAGCTAATGGTAATCCTTCAACACACATCACTAAAATAGATTTGCCAAGACATTCTAGCCTGTACAAACATTTGTACTATATAGTTTTTGCAATCACATACTGATGCCTTTTTAATTGTGAACCTGCTGATACAAATGCCAAACAGTGGGGGGAGAGAATAGTTGTTCGTCATAGACTGATGAGAGCCTGGGGAGTGGTTGGGTTATTGATTAGTAAGTGGCTGGTTTGGAGGGGGAGGATGGAGAAAGCACAGTTTTGGGGATTTGGGGGTGATGGTGGGTTAGATTGGTAATCTAGGTGGAGGCCTTGTCACAAGGTGGGGAGCAAGGGTGGACCAAGTGCAAGACACAAACACGTCTTGTGAGGTTAACTAAATTAAGTTTATTGCTCGTTACAAGGAGAGCAAAGCAGAAGCGGGAATAGCGTAAGGGACAAGAACTCAGGCCCTGGACTGGGCTGGAACTAAGGGTCTGGGCTTGGACTCGGAACACGGACCTCAGAGCCAGGACTCGGAACACGGACCTTGGAGCCAGGACTCAGAACACGGACCTCGGAGCCAGGACTCAGAACACGGACCTCCAGAGCCAGGACTCGATACTTGAAACCAACAGAGCCAGGACTCAGTACTTGAAATCTCCAGAGTCAGGGATTCTTCTTATTCACGGGACAGACTCAGACACAGGACATAAAACACTGAGCCGGGAATCCTCCTTAGACACAGGACGGAGTCGGGACTCTTCTTGACACAGGGTCAGAATCCTTCCAGGGTACAGGGCCGGGATCCCTTTTAGACACAGGACATGGATATGGAGACCACACAACGATGGACAGTACTATAACTGGGCACGAGTATGCTCCAAGCAGTGGCGAGCTCTTGACTCACCGCGGCGGGTTAACTTTGACCTGCTCTGGCAAGGGAAGGCGGCCTGCTGGCACTTGCTTCGGGAGGAGACTAGGCTTGCTCTGGCAAGGAACTTAGTTGGCTCCGGCCAGATGACTTTGGCTCGCACTACCTTCGGTGACTTGGTTAACGCTCTCGCGCAGAATGGCTGAAAGCAGGAGACTTATAAACTGCCAGTCCAGCCGGGAGTAAATTGCCTCTAATCACCAAGCCCGAGGGACACGGGAAAACAGGGAACCAAAGGGAAACAGGGAGTCAACGGTCCGGATCGTAACACAAACAAAGTAAATTTAAAGGGAACCCGATCCGGACCATGACAGGCCTAGAATAGGCATTGACCTTCAGGATCAGGACCTAGATGGAAGAGAAATGGTTGAGAGAAATGATGGGCCAGCAGTCAGGTAATATTTTCAAGGTGGAGGGGAAACGATGTTTGGAGCAGCTGGAAGTCCTCGGGTGAGGGGCCTTTGGGGGTGGTATGGTCAGGGGGTGGGAACATGGGTTTGACAGTGGTCTGAATGAATGGTCAGATGTGTTGCTTGGCAGGGATTCAAGACTACAGGAGATCACAAAAAAGAAGTGCGGAATATACCTTAGTTGTCTCTCAATAGGCATCTAACAAGCATTCCTGGAAATGGCCAATGCTAATCAATTATTGGATATTATTTTCCCAGCAATGGTCCAAAATGGTCATTGCATGGGGAATGACATACTTTGATGTGCAGTTGCTGCAGAAATAGAGAGAAATGTGCAAATGCCAGCAGTGAAGCAAAAATACTGAAATCATGGGTTATCAAACTTCAGTTCTTGAGTCCTGAGACGAATCGTGCTATGTGATTTAACTTCTAGGCCATTATCTGGCCATTTTCACATCCCTCTTCTGTGGAAGTTGTTCACAAGTGGGCAGCTGCTTTTTCCTTTCAGTACAACAATGACTGCAATTCAAAAGTACTTCCTTGTCTGTGAAGTGTCTTGGCCTGCACTGACTTCATGATAGATGCTGAATAAATACAACACCTTCTTTTTCCTTGATGAGCATATTTGAACCCTAATTTGATACTCCTCCTGAAGTTGAATATTAAGCTTAACACCACAGAAAGCAGCCATTGATCTAAAGCAGTGGTCATTCATGTCTGAATTTCTGTTTTTACATTCTGCCCTTTCCGTCTCTGTGCAAAGCAAATAAGCAAATAAGCAAACCTTCATTTGGTTCAACATCTGTGACGGCAAATTCTGTCTTCTTTCAGTTGACTAATGTAAATCACCAGCATTTAGCTGATAAATTTTAAGTGACTTTCCACTGAGGCAAGGGGAGAAAAAAACCAGAGGACATGGGTTAAGGGTGAGGGGGGGAAAGTTTAAAGGGAACATTGGGGGTGCTTCTTCACACAGAGAGTGGTGGGAGTATGGAATGAGCTGCCAGACGAATGCGGGTAAATGCGGGTTCTTTTTTAACATTTAAGAATAAATTGGACAGATACATGGATGGGAGGTGTATGGAGGGATATGGTCCGTGTGCAGGTCAATGGGACTAGGCAGAAAATGGTTCGGCACAGCCAAGAAGGGCCAAAGGGCCTGTTTCTGTGCTGTAGTTTCTATAGTTCTATGGTTCTATGATCTGAATACTCAATAAAATCGATATATTTATATTTCAGCTTTCAATGGACAAACTGTCCAAGGTGCCTGAAAACTAGCTGCAGGAATAAACTTTTTCCGTTGTTTGTCTCAGAACCAGAGGGTGTGAATTTAAGGTGATTGGGCAAAGAACCAAAAACAACATTAGGAAAAACATCTTTACCCAATGAGTGTGTAGTAACATGGATGAAGTATGAAAAGTCTGTAAACATCTGTAAATCCTTGTGGTTTGCACTCTCTCCTAAATCTAATCAACAAACTGATTACACACTATAATAGGGAAGTCCTGTTTGAAAGAACTGATTATATTTGATAAAAACTAAGAATGTAACCAGGGAACAGAATGTACAGATGGCAAAAGATTGAATGGGAGAAGACGTGACTGTTGGTTTGCGAGAGTGTGCGTGCAATGGAATGATGTAAGGGTAACAAACCTTCTAAATTACATCAAAGTCTTGACTACATTTCCAGCTTGTTGCTGTTGATTTGGATCCTGTTAAACAAACTTCTTTTTGACACATATGACATTCAAATAACGTGCTGGCATCACTGGATGCCACATCAAAATATTGACACTCAAAATGCAGATGAATGCTTTTGTTGTGCAAACAAAGCTCTCAGGTTTGTTAAGGAACTACCTGGGAGGAAAAATTCACTGCAAGAGATGTTGTTTCTTATCATTGGATGTTGTTTAACTGTGAACTCTAAATTTCGAGAGTGAGATGTGTGCTATAAAACAAGGAGGTAGTTTTAGAGGAGACGCCCATCAGAAGTGGCTGGGATGAAAAATAATATGTTGCATGATTTGTTTGCAATGACTTATTTGATATTACCCCTGTCTCTGAATCAGAAGGCTCTGGGTTTAATTCTTGAACATAATAATGGGATATCTTAAACCAGAAGTAACAAGCAGGAAGCTGAAGGAAATCAAAGGATCACGCTGTAATTGTGGATGGAAATGCACTGCCGATGTTATGGATCGAGGTCCTTCATTTGAATCCACGGACTTCCTCCAGCTACTAGTTTGTGGCTCTAGATTACAGCAATTGCATTCTCTTGTGTCTATCTCAAACCTGGAGTCAGAATCTCAAAATAAGGAATCATCTCATCACAGGAGAGATGAAAGGAAATTTCTTCATTCAAAGAATAACGTATTTTTGCAATTCTGGAAGAATCAAGGGGTATAGGGTTAGTGTAAGAAAGTGGCATTGTTGGAAAAGTTCAGCCATAGTTGTACTGATTGCCTACTTCTGCTCCTATTTCTTATATTTTTGAGTTTTATGCTCTGTAAACTCCTTACTTCTCTTCCCAACTCTCAGTATTTTATTGCTTTCCTTTCTACTTTGTAAGTATACTGGGCTTTCCTTTAAATTATCTGGGCTGCTTGGCTAAGATACTGTTGTTTGTCCTAATTTTTTAAAAGGATATATCAAGATATACTTTTGACCCCTAGATCTGGATTTGCACATGAATGCTGCTGACTTGTTCTACTTCATAAAATGACCGCCAAAGTGTTTTGAACCTCCTGTGTAACCAGATACAAAATATGTCTCAGATGTAAATAAAGAACATACTACAAAAAAAACCCAAAAACTAAAAATCAACAAATGCCTGCTTTGTTGCTATGGTGCAGCTCTGGGATTGCTTCCTCCTTAATTTACAAAAAATAGCTTGTGTTCAAAAAGAATGACAACTGAATGCATGTGCTGTTAACTCATCCTGTATATTACTTAGGTTCATCTTGTTTTACTTTAAAGGATACAGGTGTTTTTTTTTGCCTTCCCTTTTCCCCTGTGACCTGCTTGTTAGATCTCCTTTGCATTGCTCTGAAGATATTTGAAGAATTGAAAAGGCATATGTCTGATAGTGCCTTCTTTATTGTTAAAACTGAACTCAGTTCCAAGGGGCCCATTTACAGTCATTTGTTATCTCCTTTTATCATCTCTCAGCTTCTGTCTCTAAATCCACAGCCTGCCATCTGGCTCCAACTACCCATCAACTCCTCCTTACCCAGATCCTCTTATCATTTGCCAACACCTGCCTTTCCCTTACCTCTCACTTCTATACTGGATATCTCCCCTTTACTTTGTCAGTCCTGATACAGGAGCTCAATCAAAAATGCTGACAACCCCTTTGCAGCCTAGATGCTGCTTGATAACACTGAGCTCCTCCGGCAGTTTGTTTTCTGCTCCAGATCCCAGTATCTGCAGTCTCTTGCGTCTCAATCCCACGGAGTTCCTGCGGAGTGAATCGCTTGGACATTAAACAACCTACACTTAGTAAACCGTAATCTTGCTGGTAGCTTACTGTGCCTTTTGATTTGTCCAATGATCACAATGTATAATATGATATCTGAAACATGAGAAAATCTGCAGATGCTGGAAGTCCAAAGCACAGAAAGGAGTAAATAGTGGACATTTCGGGCTGAGACCTTTCAGAAGGGTCTCCAGCATTGTGTGCGTGTTGCTCTGGATTTCCAGTATCTGCAGATTTTCTTGTGTTCGTGATACCACTACTACTACTACTACTGTGAGGTCTCTTCAAGAGATGCCTACTCTGAAGAAGCTTAAACCTTCCGAGTACTGATGAAGGGTCTTGGCCCAAAACATTGACTGTTTACTCTTTTCCATTGATGCTGCCTGACCTGCTGAGTTCCTCAAGCACCTTGTATGCATTGCTGCAGATGATATCTGAAGCTTAGACCAGGTTTGCTCTGTCCCAGTAGTTCTCAACAGTGTCTTGACCAATTATGATCTTCTAATCAATGTTACAGAAACAGATCATTTGCATGTTGCAACTTTGTTGTTTGCATATACTGTATGCTATTTATATTTATTCACCACAACTTTATAAGAGTGAATGCTTTCAAAAGAACTTCATTAACTATAATGTACATTGAGAAGTCCTGTATTGTAAAATGCATTCTATTAATATAATTTACATTCTCTTTCCTTCTTGGACTTTTTCCTTTTCTCTGAGAATTCCATACCATTTCCATGAGGATAGAGAAACTGGTATTCCATCAATTTGTCCAGGTCGAGGGATATGGGTGACATAGCCAAGCAGGCACTCCAAAACGTGCACTTCTACAGAGCTCTCTCTGAACTTTTGTTTGTTTCATCTTGCAGGCAGGTAGTTATGGGAGACTTCAAATGGAATTAAGTGCAGGTTTCTGGTCCTCTGCTACTGTGGTCCACCCACTTCAAGATTCGACGTGTTGTGTGCTCAGAGATGCTTTCTGCACACCACTGTTGTAACATGTAGCAATTTAAGTTACTGTCACCTTCCTGTCAGCCTGAACCATTCTGGTCCTTCTCCTCTGACCTCATGCATTGACAAGGCTTCTTCATTCACAGGACTGCTGCACACTGGATTTTTTTTTATTTTTCACACCATTCTCTGCAAGTTCTAGAGGCTGTTGTATGAGATCCTAGGAGATCAACAGTTTCTGAGATACTCAATCCACCCTGTCTGGCACCAACAATTATTCCACGGTCAAAGCCACTTAAATCACATTTCTTCCCCATTTGTTCTGAATAGCAACTGAACCTTATGATCGTGTCTACCTATTTTTATGCACTGAATACTGCCACATGATTAGATATTTGAATTAATAAGCAGGTGTACAGGTGTACTTAATAAAGTGACCACTGAGTGTTAAGTTAAAAATTCTGAGAGTTGAATGCTACTGTTAGATACCTAACATTGATTTTTCTGTTTGTAAATGGCTTCAGAAAGATGGCTACAATACCAGTCCAAAATTTAGTCCCAGACTAGCTGTTGATTGTTTCAGGGCATGCAAGGTATAAATCACTACAAAATGAAGCAAAACAACATTTCCTTGCTGCTGAGCTTAACACATTCTATGCATGTTTTGAACAGAAGGGGACTGGAAAGCCAACACCCACCCCAACAGCCTCCGATGCACCTACCCCGCAATCGCTGTTGCAGATGTAAGATCAGTCTTCCGGAAAGTGAATCCATTGTAATTAACTTCCCCAAATGGTGTCCCTAGCCATGTCCTTGGATCCTTTGCAGATCATCTGGAGGGGATATTTGCAAACATTCTTAACCTCCCACAAAATGCTGGAGGAACTCAGCAGGTTGCTGAGTTCCTCTAGCATTTTGAGAGTGTTGCTTTGGATTTACAGCACCTGTAGAACCTTCTGTGTTTTTAATTTTCCTTGACTACTTCTGTTTGTAAGTTATTAAAAATATTGGGATTGGAGAGAAACTTATTTTAAGAGATAATGTGATAAAACTTCAACCAATGCATATAATCAGAGTTTTCAATGCTGAACCACATGCTCTGTAGTGAGCTCTTGCCTCATTAATGTTAGATGGGAGGAATCGGATTTCACTGAAGTCTTGTGGACATTGAAGGAAAGATTGTTATTTTAATGTATTTAATATTTCAGTAATACTTCAGTAAAATTCTGTTTGACTAAGCATTCTTTATTTGATTACATAATTCATTGTGGGTTATATGTAAAGGTACGTGAATGGCGTAGGTAATTATGCCACCATATCATATGTGAGCGCCTCACTAAAGAACAAAAAGAAAAAAAACTAAATAGACAGGTGCCCCGGCTCCAGTGCTTTTCTTTCAATTAGTTTCTGGAGTTAAAAAAATGTAACAGTGGCAATGAGAGCATTTTAAACTGAACTTGAGATGACTATTTACCTGTTGAAGCAACGCATATTTTTCTTTGGAAGAGGAGAGAGACGTTCGAGTCTGGGCTGAATCGGAAAGGATGGGTACAGGCTGAATTGAGGTGGTAGGTTGCTGGCCCCAGAGCGTGTTGAGATGATTGAACCTGATGTTTAGATGTCGATTTAGGTGCCAGGCCAGATTGAAAAGGTTAGGGTATGAGGACCCGAGGTGAGGTACGGACCTGTTCAGATCACTGCTTCACGACTCGGCTCTGTGCTGAACTATGGGACTCTCTTTGCAAACTTCGGAACGTGATTTGCTTGTGGTTATTGGTTACATGATATGTTCTTTTTCTCTGTGGGTTGGGTGATCAACAGTATTCTTTATTTTTATGTGATTTTTTTTATGGGCATGATGTGTTTTTTTCACTGCACATTGGGTGTTTGAGGGTTTCTTTTTCTGTTTGTATATGGGTTCTTTTGGGTTTCTTTGTTTCGCGGCTGCCTGTTGGCAGAGGAATCTCAATGTTGTATAACGTATACGTACTTCAGTAATAAGTGCACTTTGAACTTTGAAAACTAACAAGAGACAAACAATATAGCTTACACCAGAATTGAACGGCAAATTAATTATAATGGAATTGGACACTGGCTTGGCTGTTTCAGTCATTCCACAAAATGAGTCTGAAGGCAATTCAAGGATATTGAACTGAAGCCAGCAGATATCCAAATAAGAACTTATACTGTATAAAATCTGTCTGATCATTATGTATCAGTGTGGGTGGAAACTCTTCTAATCATTTGGCCATGATGGAAGTAAATATTCTATAATCCATATTAAAAGCAGATATTGGTCTAAATGACCCACATTCCATTTTATCCTTGCCTTCTTCCGGTATAGCTGAAATTATCGTCTCCTTCCAGCTGGGTGGCATTTGCGCCTTTCTTAGTGTCCAGTTCAGAGTGGGGAGTAAAATAGGAATTAACTCACTTCTAAACTCTTTATACCACTCTGCCGTATATCCATCTGATCCTGGTGACTTGCTTAATTTAAGCCTACTAATTGCAGTTTTTAGTTCAGCTTCAGTTATGTCAGCAGTTATCGTTGTATTTTGTTCTTTGCTTAAAGTGGGTAACCTTAAAGAATTCAGGAAGGTGTCAATTTGGGTTATGCTTCCCCCTGGAACTTTGGAATATAGAGTTTTGTAAAACATTTCAAAAGCTTCTTGAGGGGGAGGAGAAGATAGTGGCGTGACGCAGCGTGCGCGCGGCCTCTCCAGTGAATGATATCTGTATTTGTCAAGTAGGATGCCATGCACAATCCTGATTTGATGGAGACAGACGTGACAGCACGGAGGAACATCTGGAGAAACTTCTGAAATGCCCACTTCGCTGCTGCTGCTACTGTGCGATCGAGAATCTCCGGAGGGGAAGGCCCCAAATCCTCGGCTTTGCCTGTTGCCTGTTGCCAGGGCCGGGGTCGAAGCGCTCGGCAGAGATGGTGCTCAGTGCTCAGTGTCGGAGGCTCGAACATTTTGGACGGACTCAAGAGTCAGCTGTGGTCGGGTGCTTCCAGGATGCTGCATCGGCAAGTTTGCGGCACTGGAGGTTCATGGCAGGGAGAGTTTTCTTCCTTCTACTGTCTGCGTGAGATGATGGGACTTTTGAGACTTTGAGATTTTTTTTACCGTGCCCATGATCTGTTCTTTATCAAATTACAATATTGCTTTGCACTGTTGTAACTATATGTTATAATTATGTGGTTTTTGTCAGTTTTTTAGTCTTGGTCTGTCTTGTGTTTCTGTGATATCATACTGGAGGAACATTGTATCATTTCTTAATGCATGCATTACTATATGACAATAAAAGAGGACTGCATGTCCTCATAATCTAATCTAATCTAATTTCACTTAGTTTATTTTTTATCACTTTTGTTCTTGGATCCCTTATTCTATGAATTGTATTTTCTGCTATTTTTTTTTTCAGTTTCATAGATTTAGATCCACTTTCATAGTGTCTCTGTTTCAGAAACATTAAGTTTTTTCTAATTTCTTGTGTAGCCAAACTATTAATTTCATTCCTAATTTTTAAAATTTCCTCAAGTGTACCCTGTGCCAAACTCAATTTGTGTTTTTTTTTCTAGTTCCTTCAGCTTATTTTGTAATTCCTCTAATATTCTATTCCTTATTTTTTTCTTATATGATGCTATTGCTATAATTGCCCCTCTTAAGACAACCTTCAGACTATCCCATAGAATGGGAGGTGAAAGCTCTCCATTATCATTGAATTCTAAGTAAAGACCAATTTCTTTTTTAATTTGTTCCTTAAAATTGGGATCATTGAGTAGACTTGAATTTAAGTTTCCAAATAGTATTCTTTGGTTGAAGGTCAAAATCAACAGATAAATATATAGGTGCATGGTCACTTACATCTATTGTCCCAATTCCACAGGTGATTATTTTGTATCTATCTTTTCCAAATGTTATGAAATAGTCTAATCTTGTATATACGGAATGGGGAGAAGAATAATGAGTGTAATCCTTTCCAACATCCTCAAAAAGAGTGTTAACTTTCTTATGTAAGGACTTTGTTTCATATCTTTTTCTACTGGAAGAGTCTAACTTTGGTTGTAATTGTAAATTTAAGGCTCATATCAAGAGACCTTCTGTTTCCATTACCATAATATCAGTAATTTTCTGGAAGAAACAAATATCACTTCCTGGGGGTGTGTATATATTCAATAAAGTAACTGGATTTCCATCTATATTCCCCCTTACCAGAATATATCTGCCCTCCTTATCTCCCATTTTGAATACTTTTTCAAAATTTAGCTTACTTGAGATGAGAATAGCAACTCCTCTTCTATGTCCTGATTTATATGAGGAGAAAAACAAATTAGTGAAGCCCATTCTCTTTAATTTTCCATGCTCATTATCACTTAAGTGAGTTTCCTGTAAATATACTACGTGGGCTTGTTCTTTTTTCATTTTTGATAGAATTTTACTGCGCTTGACTGGATTCAACAGCCCACTGACATTAAAAGAAATGGATTTTACTTTGTCCTTAGCCATGTGTATTTATCTGTTAGTATATCATTGAAATTTGCAGAATATAACTTAACCGATCTACTCCCTGAACAAATAAGAGCGAAGAAACGTGAATAATAAAAAAAAGGTAACAAAGGTGTGATTCCAAGGCTGGGGTCTCTAGATGACCCTGGGTTGGGCTAGAAGAAAAGTCTAGCCACGGGGGATAGCCCCTTCTACCTGTGGGTTGAGGGCCCCCGTTGCAGTACCTACAAAAGTAAGTAAAAAAAAACTATGTCCATTACACAGAAATGATTTCCCTGTGCATTCCTCCCATGTATATATTCTCATTTAGGTGGGGAAAAGGAATGAATAAATGAATTTTTAAAAATTGAGTGATATAAAATCCACATTATAACACGTGTTTCTCGAGATAGGTATATCACCGTCTATTTTTGCTTCCGTTTAGTTTATCAGCACTTTTAAAGTAAGCCAAACCTTATGGCTCTTCCGGAGGAGGTGAGGGCTGCCCTCAGAGAACTGACAGTCTTTTCCTGATATCCTTCTCTTGTCCTGCTCCCGTCCCCTGCTTTCTAGGTTCTCTTACTATTTCCCAAGCAGCTCAGGACGACTGCTCAGCCAGACTCTCTCTTGGTTTGACCACGCTAATGGACAGTCCTCTGTTCTTCATGTCTGTAGTCGCCTCTTCCACCGTCTGGTGCAGTCGTATCCCTTCTTGGTAAAATACCCTCAGTTTAGCAGGGTATGGGGTTTGGAATTTAATCTTTTCTTGCTTTAATATTCGTTTCGCTTCGGAATATTCCTTCCATTTCTGTAGGACTGCCGGGGGGTAATCATGATCGAAATATATTAATTTCCTGTTCCAAAAAACCCTCTTCTTAGCCCAGGCCCTTCGTAGAATCTCCACCTTGCTCTTGAATCAAAGGAATTTAAGTACTATTGAGCGCGGTTTACTTTGTCTGTCTCCGGGAGGCCACTGGACGAGCGAACAATGTGCCCTCTCAATTTCAATCTCAATAGTCAGGGAAATCTCCAGCGCTTCCCACAGCAGCTTTTCTACAAAGTCTATCATCGACAATCCCTCCGCTCCTTCGGGAACATTATAAATCCTGATACTTTTCCGTCACGATCCTCCCTCCTGGTCAAGCAATTTACTTTCCTGTTGATTTAATATTTTTATCGTCTTACTTAGTATCTGTTCCACGTTTTGCACGCGATCTTCCAACTTCTCAATTCGAGTCTCTGCCACCGCTATTTTCTGATTGACGTTGGTGAGCTCTGACTTTTTATCATTGAGTTGCTGCTTTACATCTTTTTGGACTTCCCTTATCTCTTCCAGAATCCTTATCATACTTGCCGCTTTGCCTGCACGAGGCCCATCGTCAGCTTCGCCGCCACGCGCACGTGTAGGAGAGCCGCGCGCTGCACCTCTCTCTTCCATAGGCTGCGCAGTGGTGCTTTTTTAATCTCCATTCTTGCCCCCCTTATCAATTCAGATATTTTCGAAAGATCTTATACTTGATGGGTTAACGGGCAAAATATGCGTCTTTCCGGAGGAGCTGTTGATTTAAACTGCCATTCTGAATGATGATGTCACCGAAACCTTGAGAAAATCAGTTGTATTTCCCTTTACTTATCCCCTTATTCCAATATTTAAAAAACTTCTGCAAATTTTTCCAAATAAATACTTGTATTTACCAACAGTGAATTTTTTTTTGTTCTACATTTTAACAGCCTTCTATTATAATTGACATACTGTATTTCCAGTGTCCCAGGCCACTCAATATTTCTGTGGTCACAGGCAACCTCCCATGATATGTGGGGTAGCTAAACAGCTCCCTTTATTATACCAGCAGTTAAGAATGGGTCTGGCAATATATATTTTTTTTGTTTTTGTCTTATATCTGAACTGTTTGTTTTGGCCTCTTTGTCTACATTTCCACTTTGTGTAGTTTTTGTGGTTTGGTTTATTATCTTTAAATGTAACTTTCTTTACTGTCCATGAAAATGTCTTCTGCAACCAGGTGTTGTTCTTGGGTTCATGGACTGGTCCGAAACATAACTGACTGTAATTGGAGAGCACTCTACAGTAACACACAAAACACTGGAGGAACTCAGCAGGTTAGGTGGTAAATATGGAAATAAATAAACAGTTCGACGTTTCAGGCCGAGACCCTTCATGAGGTCCTTTGACTACATTGCTTGCTTTACCAAGGAGGCAATGAGAAGAGTAGACAGTGTCCATGGAGGGGAGGTTGGTTTCAGTGATGTACTGAGCTGTGTCCACAACTCAGTCCTTGGTAATGCATCCAGATAGAATGCTGTCTATAGGGAATGGATAACAATTGGTGAGTCTCAAGATCCACAAACCTGACTGTGTGGGTAGGTCCATTGTCTCTGCCTGCTCCTGCCCCACTGACCTCGACTCCATTCTACCCCCCTTGGTTCAGTCCCATCCTACCTACGTAGACCTGCAACACTTCTCATGATCTCGATGTGCTCACTAACTTTCAATTCCCTGGCCCAGACTGCCTCATCTTCACCAGAGATGTCCAATCACTATACACCTCTATCTCCCATCAGAAACACATTAAAGCTCTCCGCTTCCTTCTCAACACCAGACCCAACCAGTTCACCTCCGCCACTGCCCTTCTCCATCTGGCAGAACTGGTCCTCATGCATAATAACTGTTCTTTCGGGTCCTCCCACTTTCTCCAAAGTCAATGTGTACCCATGGGCCCCAGCTATGCCTGCCTTTTTGTTGGCTACATAGAACAGTCCATGTACATGGCTTTCCCTGATAATGCTCCCCAACTCTTCCTCTGTTATATTGATGACTGCATTGGTGCTGCTTCATGCACCCGTGCTGAGTTCATCAATCTCTCCAACATTGCCTCCAACTTCCACCCTGCCCTTAAATTCACTTGATCCATCTCTGACACCTCCCTTCCCTTTCTCGATCTTTCTGATTCTGACATCTTTTATAAACTTACCGATTCCCACAGTAAAAATGATACTCCCTTTTCTCAGTTCCTTCATATCTACCGCATCTGTCCCCAATATGCAGCTTTCCATTCCAGGACATCCTCCTTCTTCAAAGAACGAGGTTTCCCTTCCTCCACCATTGACACTGCCCTCACCAGCATCTCTTCCTTTTCCTGTACATCTGCACTCATCCACCTTTCCATGGGCTTAAAAGTGATGGAGTTCCTCTTGTCTTCACCTTCCACCTCATGAGCCTTCACATTCAACACATCATCCTCCACAACCACTGCCATCTCCAGAGGGATCCTATCACCAAATATATCTTTACGCCCCCCTCCACTTTACGCAAGGTTCGCTCCCTCGATGATTTCCTTGCCTATTTGTCCCTCCCCAGTAATTTCGCCGCCGGCACTTATCCCTGTAAGCAGCCAGAGTGCTACACCTGCCCAATCGCCTCCTCACTCATCTCTGTTTGGGGCCACAAAGAGTCCTTGTAGGTGAGACAACATTTCACCTATGAAGCTGCTGGAGTTGTCTATTGCGTCTGTTGCTCCCGATGCGGTCTGCTCTACATAGGTGAGACCCATGGCAAATTGGGGGGACTGCTTTGTTGAGCTCCTCTGTTCCATCCGCCAAAAGCAGAACTTCCTGGTGGCCAAATATTTTTATTCAGATTTCCATTCCCATTCTGACATGTCAGCCACAGCCTACTCTTGTGCCAAGATGAGCCCACCCTCAGGTTGGAGGAGAAACACCTTAAATTCCGTCCGGGTAACCTCCAACCTGATGGCATGAATATCAATTTCTCTTTCCGGTTAAAAAAGATTCCCTCCCTCTCTCCTCTTCTTCTACTCCCCACTTTCACCTCATATCTCTTCTTACCTCCCCCAGCTGCTCTTCTCCTTCCCTTTCTCCTTGGGTTCACTCTCCTCTCCCTCCTTTCCTTCCTCTCCAGCCCGTTTCCTTTCCCACCCAACTAGCTTCACCTATCACCTTCCAGCTATCCTCCTTTCCTTCCCCACACCTTTTTATTCTGGCATCTTCCCCTCTCCCTTCCAGTTCTGAAGAAGGGTCTCAGTCCAAAATGTTGACTGTTTATTAATTTACATAGATGCTGCCTGACCTGCTGAGTTCCTCCAGCATTTTGTGTACGTTTCTTTACAATATTTCTTGTTCTAAAAATTAACCTTTTTTTTACCATGTTAACCGCAGCACTTGAATTAAAATGTCTTCTGCATCCAGGAAGTGTTCATGAGTTCAGGGACCATTCAGAAATATGACTGAGTATAACTCAGAATAAGGTTTGTTATCACTGGCACGTGTCGTGAAACTTGTTCTGATTCTGATTCTGAGTATAACTGGACAGCATTCCACACTTCCTCTTCTTCATGTACCTTGCGTGTTACACGCTTGGGCCACCATGGCTCTCTACATCTCGCAGCATCAATGATATCTCGCACACTTAGATCTGTTAGTTCTTTCACAGTGTCCATATGTTTTCTTCTTTGCCTTCCTCTTCTGCGTTTCCCAGGCATACAGCCTTGTAATGTAAGGCATTCTATTTCTCCCTTTCTGATGATATGGCCGAGGAATTTAAGTTTCCTCTCATTTAATGTTCTCATTAAAGATCTTTTTGTATGGGCTTCTCTAACTTCTGCTAATGCCCCACCTCCCCCTCGTACCGTATCCGTTATTTATTTATATACTCACATCCTTTCTCTCTCTCTCTCCTTTTTCTCCCTCTGTCCCTCTGACTATACCCCTTGCCCATCCGCTGGGTTCCCCCCCCACCACTGTCTTTCTCCCCGGACCTCCTGTCCCATGATCCTCTCATATCCCTTTTGCCTATCACCTGTCCAGCTCTTGGCTCCATCCCTCCCCCTCCTGTCTTCTCCTATCATTTTGGATCTCCCCCTCCCCCTCCCACTTTCAAATCTCTTACTAACTCTCCCTTCAGTTAGTCCTGACGAAGGGTCTCGGCCTGAAACGTCGACTGTATCTCTTCCTACAGATGCTGCCTGGCCTGCTGCGTTCACCAGCAACTTTGATGTGTGTTGCTTGAATTTCCAGCATCTGCAGAATTCCTGTTGTTTGCGTTCATTGTTTGGAAGTTGGTTTTGGCAATGGCAATTCTTTTTATTTCTACTTTACTTCTAGCATCTTGTGATATAAAGCTACCAAGGTAATTAAAGCCGGTCTTTTGTTCAATGTCTTGGTTACCAATGTACAATTGGCAGTTGGGAGTATCCTGCTGTTTTGATATTACCATACATTTGTTTTTTTTTACAGTTGATGGGTAGACCAACATTAACACTAACATACAGAAAATGCTGAAAATGCTGATGAAGGGTCTCAGCCCAAATCATGGTCTGTTTATTAATTTCCACAGATGCTGCCTGGCCTGCTGAATTCCTCCAGAGCAACACATGCAAGATGCTGGATTTCCAATATCTGTTGGCACTCTTGTGTTTATGAGCACTCTACATCGTTGGGTCGATGCCAGTGTTGTAGGTATAGTGGAATAGCTTGGCTACAAGTACAGGTAGTTCTGGAAGGCAGTTCTTTGGTACTACAGCTGGGATTTTGGTTGGCCAAAGTTGTAAGTGCCTAGAGGGATGACCTACCTTGCTGGGAGTCCCACTATCATGACACTTAAGTGAAACATTGCAAATTGCCCATGGAACCAAGACCTGAACAAACTGTGAAAATCAGATTAAAGTTGAATGTGGTTAATCTTCTGAAAAGATTAGAGGGAACTTCTGAGAGGAAACTTGATGATGGTGAGGACAATATGAGTGAGGCTGATGTTCTGCAGCATGTTGATATTAAGGGAGAGGAGGTGTTGGAGTTGTTAAAATACATTAGGACAGATAAGTCCCCGGGGCCTGACGGAATATTCCCCAGGCTATTCCACGAGGCAAGGGAAGAGATTGCTGAGCCTCTGGCTAGGATCTTTATGTCCTTGTTGTTCACGGGAATGGTACTGGAGGTTTGGAGGGAGGTGAATGTTGTCCCCTAGTTCAAAAAAGGTAGTAGGGATAGTCTGGGTAATTATAGACCAGTGAGCCTTACGTCTGTGGTGGGAAAGCTGTTGGAAAAGATTCTCAGAGATAGAATCTATGGACATTTAGAGAATCATGGTCTGATCAGGGATAGTCAGCATGACTTTGTGAAGGGCAGATAGTATCTAACAAGGCTGGTAGAGTTCTTTGAGGAGGTGACCAGGCATATAGATGAGGGTAGTGCAGTGGATGTGATCTATATGGATTTTAGTAAGGCATTTGACAAGGTTCCACATGGTAGGTTTATTCAGAAAGTCAGAAGGCATGAGATCCAGGGAAGTTTGGCCAGGTGGATTCAGAATTGGCTTGCCTGCAGGAGGCAGAGGGTCATGGTGGAGGGAGTACATTCAGATTGGAAGATTGTGACTAGTGGTGTCCCACAAAGATCTGTTCTGGGACCTCTACTTTTCATGATTTTTATTAACGACCTGGATGTTGAGGTAGAAGGGTGGGTTGGCAAGTTTGCAGACGACACAAAGGTTCGTGGTGTTGTAGATAGTGTAGAGGATTGTCGAAGATTGCAGAGAGACATTGATAGGATGCAGAAGTGGGCTGAGAAGTGGCAGATGGAGTTCAACCCGGAGAAGTGTGAGGTGGTACACTTTGGAAGGACAAACTCCAAGGCAGAGTACAAAGTAAATGGCAGGATACTTGGTAGTGTGGAGGAGCAGAGGGATCTGTGGGTACATGTCCACAGATCCCTGAAAGTTGCCTCACAGGTGCATAGGGTAGTTAAGAAAGCTTATGGGGTGTTAGCTTTCATAAGTCGAGGGACAGAGTTTAAGAGTCGCAATGTAATGTTGCAGCTCTATAAATCTCTGGTTAGGCTGCACTTGGAGTATTGTGTCCAGTTCTGGTCCGCTCACTATAGGAAGGATGTGGAAGCATTGGAAAGGGTACAGAGGAGATTTACCGGGATGCTGCCTGGTTTAGAGAGTATGCATTATGATAAGAGATTAAGCGAACCAGGGCTTTACTCTTTGGAGAGAAGGAGGATGAGAGGAGACATGATAGAGGTGTACAAGATGATAAGAGGAATAGATAGAGTGGATAGCCAGCGCCTCTTCCCCAGGGCACCACTGCTCAATACAAGAGGACATGGCTTTAAGGTAAGGGGTGGGAAGTTCAAGGGGGATATTAGAGGAAGGTTTTTTACTCAGAGAGTGGTTGGTGCGTGGAATGCACTGCCTGAGTCAGTGGTGGAGGCAGATACAGTAGTGAAGTTTAAGAGGCTACTAGACAGGTATATGGAGGAATTTAAGGTGGGGGGTTATATGGGAGGCAGGGTTTGAGGGTCGGCACAACATCGTGGGCCAAAGGGCCTGTACTATTCTATGTTCTATGTAAAAATGTGTCAGTGTATTTAAAATCAAACTAAACAAATGATGGCTTATTTTTAAATGAACTCCAGAAAAGTTTCATCTTAAATACAAATGTGGGTACATCCAAAAAATAAAACTAGAAGTGGGTGCAGCCTCAGTAAGGACACTGCATGAGGACTGAATGTATTTCTGTTCACTGTCCTGCAGGAAACGTGACTACATAGGATAGAATGTGGAAGAGATGTACAAAAATATTATAGGAACTGGAAAATTGCAGCTATGATGAAGGGTTGACTTCTTTTGGACAACAGAGGCTGTATGTCATGGTGACAGAGGCAGAAAGAAAGAGTAGTTAAATGTGTACCTGAAGGGTCATTGCCTGCAGTGTTGCAGAGCTAATAACTGGAAAATGTGATTAGGCTGGAAAGACCTTTCCTGACTGGAATAAACAGCCTCCTTCTTTAATTGAAGTTTTCAATTATTCCATAATTTTCTTCAAGAAACTGGTTGATGGCTTTTGTTTCCTTAATCGGTTTGAAATGTTTCTTGCACATCTTTTCATTCATATGTTTCCCTATGTGTCTATAGCAACTTTGAGTATCACACTGTCACATTTCCATTACTCAACCTTATCATGAGATGCTTTGTTTTAACTGTTCTTTTATAGCTAGTTATTAAGGATACCTGTACCCAGCAGGGTGCCGTGAAATTGCACCTTAGTGCACTTCAGGAGGAGGCATTTAGCTCATTGTTCTTGGGTCTGCTCTAAGAACGTACAATCTAGCAGCCTCATTTCCTTCTGATAAGACGCCGTGAACACTATTCTTTTCAAATTATTCACACAGTTTGATTTTGAAAGTTATTATTTTCTAGTAATACATTTCAAGTCATTAAAACCTGCCATCTAAAACATTAGCTTTCATATTTTTCTTCAACTCTACACATTTTGCTTGGCAATTATCATAATTGGCATCCAAAAAGACACAACTTATAAAGTAAAGTAAGTTCATTACGATTTATCCAAACCAACTAGCTTCAAATTATGCTACATAGCTTAAACAAATAACAAGCCTGGTAAAAGCAATTGTGTCTTCATTTGATGTCCCAACATCTTGACTGGTTTCCTTGAACCTTGAATTGTGCCTCTTTGAACTCACACAAGGAGGTGTGGTTGATAAATGAAAATTTGAATGGAAAAGAGGCTACTGAGGAAATTACATAGCAGGCTCACATCAGACGAGATTACTTCAGTCAAAACTAATACAAGTCATGGGAGAAGCCACCAGAAGATATATCATAAGAAAGTCACACAAGGAGATGTGGTTGATAAATGAGAATTTGAAAAATAAGGTGTCATAAGGAAAGGTAAAATATTTTTAGAATTAGAATTTATTTAAATCTTACATCCATCCCACAACATGAATGAAAATCTTTGTGTTATGACTCTATCACAATGTACAAACGTGGGAATTTAAAAGCCTAATGGTTTGTAGGAAGAAGCTGTTCCATAGCCTGTTAGTCCTGTCTTTAATGTTCCGGAACCGTTTGCCAGAACAGAGCAGCTGAAACAGTTAATGGTTGAGGTGACTGGTGTCCCAATTGATCTTCTAGGCCTTCTTTCTGTACCTGCTACTATAAATGTCCTCAATAGAGGGAATATGATATCAAACATGAAAGAGAATTCAGGCCCAATGTTTACAGATGATGCCATTAATTTAATGTTTGCAGATGATGTCAATCAAAGTAGGAACATGATGAACTTAATACAGCATTATATAAAGTAGATGGGGGATATTTTAGTATGGAAACAAGTAAATCACTCTGAGTGCTTTTGTGCAAGTGATTATTTTTAATTCAGTACAAAGCATAAACTTAAGCCTAGATTTAGGGAAAAGTATGTGCAGGTAACAGAGAAAAAATTAGTATTTGTCATAACATAAGAAAGTCACACAACGAATCATGGCTGACATTTGAGGATTTGAAATGCAAAATGTTATTAGGAAAGATTAAGTATGTATATAGAGAGCTGTGTGAAAGGCTCGTGGTAAAATTCTTGCAGACGGACAAGAACTGCATAGAGTTAGTGTGGTCAGAACAAGAGCAAAAGAAAATAGGAGGAACAGACCACCAGGGCCTTCAAAGCTGCCTTATCATTCAATATAATTATGCCTGATCAATGCTGGCCTCAACTCCTCCTTTGTGCCAGTTCCCCATAGCCCCCAATTCCCAGATCTTTCAAATATTTATCTACCTTCACTTTCAACACATCTCACGACGAGACCACCTTACACAAAGCCATATCCATAGTATTATAATTTCCCTTACTGAAGTTGAAGACTTTAGATCCTGTACTGTTCAGCATCAAACTGCATCTGAAATACTATTATATTATGATCAGGGAACTTCTACTAAATGATCTCATTAATCATTCATCAATACTCATATCCAAATCTAAATTAGCCTGCTATTGGGTAGGTTACATAATATTCTCTTCTAAAAAGCAATCCCTGACCAACTCTACAACTTCTTCATCTTTTACATTCTTGCTAGTTTGGATTCTCCCAGCAATGTGTAGATTAAAATCTCCCTTGACAGTCGCAATTCCCTTCAACCATGCAATAGATCCATTTATACTCCACCCATCAGGGGGTCATATTTGGGGTCATTTGACCACTCCCACCTGTGTCTTCTTTACTCTGCAATTCATGATTTCATCCCAGACGAAAACTTGCCTGCAAAAAAATAGTGTTGTTTGGAAGCCTAAGAAAGTCATTCTTCTAAATAAAACAGGTTCTAAATGATACACAAGAATAGTAAATCTTCTGATGCTTTCTCAGGGTTCAAAAGACTGCAGAAGCTTGAATCTGGAGCAACAAACAAACCGCTGGAGGAAATCTGAGGTCAAACAACATCTGTAAGGGGGAAGGATCTATTGATGTTTCAGGTCAAAACCCTGATTTGGAACTGAGCATAGAGAGCGAGGAGGCAAAATATGTATACTACAAAGTCATTCAAAAACTACAGGATCTTTTTAATCAATCATAATCTGTCAGGGATACTGTATGTGTAGCTTGGAATCAGAAGTCAGACATGACTATCAGTGCGCATGTTTTGAAGGATCTGACTCAGCATTAAAATCTAGTGTCTTTTTGGGCAACACAACATGTGACAAGATTGTTGTTGTTTTATCAATGGGCAAGTTCAGTAGAAACTCACACTTGGTTGTGAGTGTAGAATTGTGATGAAAACAGAAATGGTATTGAGTAATTTTGTGTTTGTAAGGTACAAACCCGACTGCAGTTTACATTCATAGAGCAGTAACAAAACTTAACCTCCAAGTCAAGACCTGAAGCATGTGGGTGGAATTGTTTGGGCAAACTATCCACATAAATTGATGCTGTAGATAAATCAGAAGCCATTCACAGTATGTATGCACGTGCACCATGTTATAACTGCCAGAAAGTACAGAACAAATCCAATAGTGTGATTTCTTCTGAGGAGAAATCATCACAGCAAAATGCCACAGAGAGGAAGTTACACAGTGTTGGAGCCAATGTGAAAAATGTGGAGTGGACTTGCACAGCATTTATGCCAGCAGCAGCAATAGCAGAATGCAGCATTGTTTCACTTATGTGATCAGTACATAGACCATGAGAGCACAATTAGGTTATTTGGCCCTTTGAGTCTACTCCACCATTGCATTACGGCTGAACCATTTTCTTCGTAACCCCACTCTCCTGCCTTCTCCCCACAGCCTTTCACACACTGACTAACCAAGCACCTATCAACCTCTGCCTTAAATAGACCCAATGACCTGGCCTCCACAGCTGCCTGTGGTAACAAATTCCACAGATTCATCACCCACTGGCTAAGGAAATTCCTCCTCCATTCTCAGTGTATGTCCCTCTATTATGAGGCTGTGCCCTCCGGTCCTAGGCTCCCCCACTCTAGGAAACACGCTCTTCGCATCCATTCTATCTAGGCTTTTCAACATTCAACAGGTTTCAGTGAGATTCCCCCCCTGCCCACAATCCCAATTCTTCTAAACTCCAGCGAGTAAAGGCCCAGAACCATCAATTGCTCCTCATACTCTGTAAGCCTTTCATTTCCAGAATCATTTTTCTGAAACTCCCCAGTGTCAGCACATACTTTCTTTAAATAAGGGGCCCAAAACTGCTCGCAATACTCCAAATGAGGCCTCGCCAGTGCCTTATTACAACCTTGCTTTTACAGTCTAGTCCTGTCAAAATAAATGCTAACATTACATTTGCTTTCTCAGCACTAACTCAACCTGCAAACCTTTAGGGAATCCCGCACGAGGACCATAAGACATAAGAGCAGAATTAGGCCATTCAGCCCATTGAGTCTGCTCCACCATTTCATCATGGATGATCCATTCCCCTCTCAGCCCTATTCTCCTGCCTTCTCCCCGGAATCTTTTTCACCCTGACTAATCAAAAACCTATCTACCTCTGCCTTAAATACACCAGACAGCAACATTCAGTAAGAATACACATGAAACCTCTTG
This sequence comes from Mobula birostris, assembly GCF_030028105.1. Lineage (NCBI taxonomy): Eukaryota > Metazoa > Chordata > Chondrichthyes > Myliobatiformes > Myliobatidae > Mobula > Mobula birostris. The sequence continues at coordinate 160,195,130 of NC_092373.1, forward strand.
TTACTGGGCATCTCTAGAGAGGCAACCCGTTAGCACTTCGCAAACAGCCACCGGACTCAGCGGTGATATGACTTGGGTCCCGCCAAACTCATGAGGGTGGTGTCTCCCACCCAAAGCTCAATCTGTGTGAATACTGTGTAATTTACTGCCCCCATGCAGTCAGCAAAAAATAACAGACCATACCACTGCATACAATTATAAAGAAAATATATTTACGAATGTTAACTTTACCAAACAGTTATTAAAGAAAAGGAAGATAAAAAACCAAAAGAACCCATCATAATTAAACAGTCAAATGTGCTCATAAGTTGGAGCTCATCTTGAAGTTGACTTTAACATCTGCTGGACCCTCGGTCTGCGTGAGAGCACACACCACTTTCCAAACGTCGTTTGAGATACATCTTGAAGAAATAGGCTCAGCCACGGGAGTATTGGTCCTTCCTCCTTGAAACCATTCATCTGCACTAAGCACCTTGTTCAACAGGGATGGCATCCTCAGCTGCCTTCCCTCCTGTCTTCTCTGAGCTCCCGCCAAAAAGATCCTGACCCACAGCAGCGTCCGTCACAAAAGAACTTCTCCACCCAGCACTCTCTAGAACCTTCTTCCAATTCCACCATCCTGATTGGCTGACACCATATTCCTAAGTCGAACAACAAGGCCCCTTATCTTAGCTCAAACCCAAACAGGCAGAAAGCAGAACAGACTGCTCTTACAGAACTGCTGAAATGAAATATCTACAGCATAGCAGTAAAAATCTTAAGCAGGGCGTTGCACACATGAAGGATCAGACAAGTCCAACTGATAATGAATACAGTAGACATTTCCACTTAGATCCATTTAACATCAGAGAAATGTATACATCCTGAAATTCTTTTTCTTCACGGACATCCACGAAAACAGAATAGTGCCCCAAAGAATGAATGGCAGTTAGAACATGTGAACACAAAGCCTCCCCCTGACTCCCCCTCCCAGGCACAAGCAGCAGCAGAGCAAACACCCTTCCCCAACCCCACCCACTTCCACAAAAAAGCATCAACACCCTCACCCCACCAAGCAAACAATAGCAAAGCCCCCAGTTAAGACCATGATCTGTAGTACAACAAAAACAAATCAGTTACCCGACAATTTAACATGCCACAGGCTCTCCCTCTCTCTCCCTAATTAAGAGAAAAATGGTGTCCCCTTTCACAGCGAGAGAGGAGACATAACAAAACAGCTGATTTATGGTGTTAAAAGTCTGTTGCACCGCATTTTTTCCTGAGTTCTGTGACTCTGGAATTGACAACAATCTCTCACCCACCGACGAGAGGGAGAGAGCGCAACTCACTGAATACAGAGCACTGGACTACCGATCCACTGTTCCCGATGTTGCGTTCTCTCCCACAAAAAGCTTCAGCCCGTCCCCAGGGTCACAAAGCCTCAGAATCTTGAATATACAGTCGTCTTCTGGGCTGCATCCTGGGGATATCGAAAAGCAGCTGGTTATGAGCCCCCGAGAGTGGGTTCCACCAACGCAAAGGACCAAAGTCTGAGTGTAACTCCAGGTCAGGGTCTTCAATAGAATCCCATCCACCCTGAAGGGGAAAAGGAAAGACATCAAAGGTAGAAATTAAGCAGTCTTCATAGATGAATGCAAGAGAGTCGCAATTTAGCACCATCATGACTTTGCCTCCGACTACGTCTTGAAAACATATTCAGACAATGTATTAAATAGACCAGTTGAAGTGTGTAGTGAGTGACAAACATAACTAGAATGGATTAGCATTTTACTTTTCAGCTAACAGCAAGGATCATTTAGATACAACGAAAGGAAATATATCTCTACTGAAGAAAAAATAGAGTGGTTTAGAAACGACTTAAAGTGGACAACACTGTTCAACCATGTACTAATTGAATCAAGCATCTAGTGATTGCTACTACCAAATAGCAAGATTTATATGCAGTTAGCAGCAGCCAAATGTTCACTAAACCAATTTTGTCACATAAATATAAGCTGAATGTGAATAAAGCGAGTCAGCAACATTTGAAAATTAGTAGTCATACAGAGAACTCTCTTGAGTGTCAAATTATAACCAAAGATGTGTCAAGCTACCATTGGCAAGATATTTCAAGGCATATAAAACCATTCCTGGATTTACTAAAAGCCACAGGTAACAAAGAGGTAAATCTTGAAAGAGATAGTTTGGGTCAAAGATAGACAGGAATGGATTGCAGTCAGTCAAAGAGAACAAGGAAGCAATTGTGAAAAAAAGTCATAAAATTTGGGTCATTCTTAGGCATCATGCAGATCTTGTAACAATACTGACACAATTGCATCAGTTATGAAAGGTAAAGAAACAAACCTGGACAAAGAACAGCATATGGCATATGAACTTTCTAAGAAGATTGTAAGAAATATGTTTTTGTTAATTCACCATGATACAACAAATACATTGAAACTTGAACATGCTTCAAGATGTTGATAGGGAGGTGTAATCAGACATGAATAGACAGTAGTCAAGGAAAATCAATTGTATCAACATCAAATGCATTGAAGGAGATCGAGAAAAATATGCTCAAACTGAGAAAGAGACCTTGGGAGTGAAAATACTTCTACAGTTATTAAAACTTTTCTTATGTTGATCACTGGCCATTAGCTTTTGTCAGAAATCCTTGGGGAGTGATAAAGGGAGAAGTCTGCAGTGTTGTTGCTAGTACAAAAAAAATGGAGAATTGGGCTTGTATGGCATACATAGCACATGCGTAGAGTAATTAAGAGAACTGAGTAATTATGTTTTTCCATGTTTCATGTATTAGCGCAGTTAGAATAAGTAATGTGTGCACATACACATAAAACAGTGCCCAAAATGTGAGGAAGGGGATCCTACTTTGAAGCATAAGTCATCAGTGAGGTCTAATTTGGAGCATTTTGTGCAGTTTGGTCACCTAACTACAGGAAAGATGTAATTAAGGTTGAAAGAGTACGGAAAAAAATTACAAGGATGTTGCCAGGAATTGAGGACCTGAATTATAGGGAAAAATTGGATAGGTTAGGATTTTATTCCATAGAACAAAGAATATTGATGGGAGAGTTGATATACAGTAGATGGGCTGAAGGGCCTGTATCTATGCTCTACTGCTCGATGACCCTATGACTCCATTCAAGATTCAAAATTGTTTAATGTCATTCCCAGTACACAAGTGTAAAGAAGAACAAAGTAATTGTACCTCCAGATCTGATGCAGTACAAAAAAAAACAGTTAGATAAAGAAAACAATAATAAAAAACACAATAAATATAAATACATAAAGATAGCTTATATACATAGATTGATTGTATGTCTATAAAGTGATGCTAGACACAGGAGTGTCTGGACATAAGGTGACTCTGACAGATAATGATAAAGTAATGGAAGTAAAAGTAGGAGAATATTTAGGCAAGACTGACAAAATTACATTTTAAAGTGATGATAGTGTAAGAATTAAGTATAATGAAGAGCAGGTTAATAAATTAGAGAAGAAATTATTTAGAAGAACTGCAAACACAATTTGGAAATACAAAATGAGAATCGGTGTTATAGAGCAAGAAATTAATCCAAGAATAGAGAATATTTAAAACTATATTCATCCAAGTGCATGAAAATATTTTTCAGCAAACAAAATATTCTTAGTTCCCCATAGCTGAATGCACAGATGTGGACTCTACTGAACATTGAACATATAGACAACATAAGAATGCACGGCAAGAGAAAACAGGAAGAGATTAGGAGAGATATCAAAAAACAATTAGTAAAGCAAAAAGCAACTATGAAATCATAAAGAAACAAAACAAAATAGTAAAATTATGTCTCCAAAGTAGTTAAATATTAAAAACACATCAATAATGAAAGGAAGGTCCTTACATGAAAGATGAGAAAATGTCACAGGTAACAAATAGAGAATTGGTAGAAAAATTAAATCATATTTTGCCTCAGTTTTTACCAGAGACATAGAACATTATACATCATTGGATGAAAAGATAAAGAGATAATGCTTTTAATATAGAAAACATGAATATATTAAATAAATTGTCAAGAGGATAAATACCCTGACTCGAATGGATTGCACCCACACATTTAAAAAAAATTAAGAGAAAAACAGGAACTTTCACTATTCAATAACTTGTGAGGAATGAGTGTAGTTCCATCAATTATATCCCCCACTAATTTCCTCGCAGTGTAGAATATATTTTTAAAAGGCACAAGAAGCAAGGAAAAAAGGGAGGTATAGACAAGTTGGTTTAATTTCAGTGGTGGAAATATAATGGAATACAACTACAGAGCATCAAAGAACAATTAGTAATGAATGAATAGTTAATAGTCAAGATATTGGGGAGATGGACAACGGTATTGAACTAGCTTATCTAGATTTTCAAAAGGTTTTCAAATGGCATTCCATAACTAATGAATGAGTTCAGAGAATGTAGAATCTGGGGAAAATTACAATAGATTGCTGGTGTCCTCAAGATGGAGAGAAGAGAATGGAGATAAAGGATAGCTATATACAGAAGAAGATGGATAATATATTCCACAAGGAACAGTGCTGGGACCACTGCTATCTATAACTTGCATAATAGTTTAGGTTTTGGAATCAGAAAAACAATTTCTAATATTACAAATCACACCAAATTAGGTCATCATTGAGAAGTATGCAATAGGTTACAAAGGACATTAATAAATTTGCAGAATGCACAACGAATTAGCAAATAAAATTTGGCTCAGGTAAATGCCAAGTAACATATTTTGGTAAATATCAACAATAGTCTATTCTGGTCTTACCATGTAGATGCACAACCAAGAAAGAGCCCTTTGACCATCACCATTTTTTATTGATTCACCATAGAAAGCATCCTAATGATAAACAGATTATCCTTCTTCCATAATTTAGCCCCTTCTAAATAACTATAATAATTTCTGAGCAGTGTTACTTGAATAGTAGGCTAATAATTAATAAGATGATCCTTTTTCCTTATTAAGAGGAGAACATTTTTATTTAAGATGCTTCAGTTTTCAATGCATTGTATGTATCATTTATTCTTTGTTTGGATAGCTTCTTGTGAAGTGAAGTGTAAGTAAATGCACACAATAACACAAGACAGCACTGCAATACCAGATCTATTCTATAATTCCATTAGAATGTTGATGACAAGAATGTGCATATTATTTCTGTGTATATAATTGAAGTCCAGTTCCCATCCACCACTTGTGTTGGCAGCTCGTTCCACATTCTCTGAGTGAAGAAGTTCCCCCTTATGTTCCCCTTTTGCATTTCACCTTTCACCCTAAACAAACAACAACAGATCCAGCAGTGATTCCTACAGCACACTGCTAGCCACAGGGTTCCAGTTGGAGAGGCAACCATTAACTACCACTCTCTGGCTTCTTCTGTGAAGCCAACGTGAAATCCACTCTACTACCTCATCTTGAATGCCAAGTGACTGAACCTGCTTGACCAACTTCCCATGCGGATCTTGTCATAGGCTTGCTAATGTCCATGTAGACAATGTCCAATGCCTTGCCTTCATCAACCTTCCTGGTAAGTTCCTTGAAAAGCTCTCTAAGATTGGTTATATATGACCTATCACACTCAATGCCAAGCTAACTCTCCCTAATCAGTCCTTGTCTATCCAAATACTTACCGTATATATCTGGTCCCATAAAATACCTTCCAATAACTTTCATAGTACTGGTGTCAGGTTCACTGGCCTATAATTTCCTGGCTTTTTCTTAGAACATTTTTTAAACAATAGAACAATATTAGCTATCCTCCGAACCTCCGGTACCTCACTGGATGCTTTAAATATCTCTGCTAGTGCCCCTGGAATTTCTGTACTGATCTCCCACTGGGCACATGGGAACACCTTGTCAGGCTGTGAGGATTTTACTCCACCCTAATTTGCCTCAAGACAACACACACTTCCTCCTATGTCATCTTTACAGGGTCCCTGACTTCCCTGCTGCTTTGCCTCACTTCAATAGATTCTGTGTCCATCTCCCAAGTAAATACAGCTACATAAAGTCTATTTAAGATCTCCTCTGTCTCCTTCAGCTCCTAGCATAGATTACCACCCTGACCTTCCAGAGGACCAATTTTGTCCCTTGCTATCCTTTTGCTCTTAATCTATCTGCAGACGCCCTTAGGATTCTTCCTTCACCTTGTCTGCTAGAGTAAACTCAATCCTTCTTTTAGCCCTCTTGATTTCCTTAAGTGTTCTCTTGCATTTCTTATACTCCTCATGTACCTCATTTGTTCTTACCTGCCTATACCTGCAATGCACCTCCTTTTTGCTTAAACAGAACCTCAATATCTTTCAAAAACCAAGGTTCCCTAAACCTGCCTTTTATTCTGACAGGAACACTTTTGAACGCTTCCCACTTACCAAGTACACCTTTGCCAGAAAGCAACCTGTCCTAATTCATACTTGCCAGATCCTTTCTGAGACCATCAAATTGGCCTTTTTTTCAATTTAGAATATCAACATAACCTATCATTTTCCCTAATTATCTTGAAACTAATCACATTATGATCACCAGATGCAAAGTTTTCCCCTACACAGACTTTTGCCACCTGCCCTATCTCGTTCCCCAATGGGAGATCTAGTATCACACTCTCTCTAGTTGGGAATTGTATATACTGATGAAGGAAACTTTCCTGAACACAGTTGACAGACTCTTTCCCATCCAGCCCCTTGACAGCATGTGAGTTCCAGGCAATATGTGAAAAGTTAAAAATAACCTACTATCACAACCTCATGTTTCTTGCAGCAGTCTGCGATCTCTCTACAAATTGACTTCTCTAAATCCTGCAGGCTGTTGAGTGGTCTATAATATAATCCCAGTAACATAGTAATACTTTTCTAATTTGTCAATTCTACCCATAAAGCCTCACTAGATAAGTTCTCCAGTCTGTCCTGACTAAGCACTGCTGTGACATTTTCCCTGACTAGTAGTGCCACCCCTCCCCCTTTAATCCCTCTCATTCTATCACATCTAGAACATTGAGCTGCAAGTCCTGCCCCTCCTGTAACCAAGTCTGACTAATGGCTACAATGTCATCATTCCATGTGCTGACCCATTCCCTAAGCTTGTCTGCCTTTCCTACAATACTTCTTGCATTAAAATATACGCAGTTTAGAACATTGGACCCACCATGCTCAACCTTTAGATTGCTGACTTTGTATGGAGGTTTAACAACATCTTTCTCCACAACCACACCGCTATCTGTGTTCTGGTGTTCTAGATCCCGTTCCCTTGCAACTCTAGTTTAACACCCCCTCCCCACCCCCAACCCTGTAGCACTAGGAAACCTTCCCACTAGGATCTTTGTCCCAATCCAGACTGTACAGATCCCACCTTCCCTGGAAGAGAGCCCAATGATGCAAGAATCTGAAGCCCTCCCTCCTCCACCATCTCCTTAGTCATGCATATGATCTTCCTATTTTTGGCCTCACTAGCATACGGCACGGGTACCAAACCTGAGATCACAACCCTGGAGGTCCTATCCTTTAACTTAGCACCTAACTTTGCAAGAACTCCTCACCACTCTTACCCATGTCATTGATACCGATGTGGACCATGACCTTTGGCTCCTCACCATAATCTTAAATCTTTTATCTAATCTGCTTTATTATCTGTCACTGTATCTGTATCTTTTTTTTACATATGGAGTTGGAAAATTCTGTGTAGATTGTAACAAGTTTGTTCCCTATCCCCTTCAGCTTCCTCTTTCGTTCAATCAATACCATGGAAGTTCTCTCCTAAATTATCCGCATATTTCTTCTTCCATCTCCCTTCCTGATTAGGTGGTCAATAAAAGTAGCCTGTAGCTTTTATTTATTCAGAGATAAATGATAATCTGTTTATTTATCTATGAATATTTATATTGATACTATTTTGGTTTTCCTTATACAGTACATTCCTTTGCACCTACTGCCATTGTTATCTCTATCAAGTCCCGCAGCTTCAATTCCACATTTCCTTTCTCTGTTAGAGCCAGCAGTGTTCAATTTCCAACTGAGATATTTCTGCAGCATTATCTCAGCAGCTCAGTCTGTTTTGTTCCTCCAATTAACAACCTCTGCATCCCTGTTTTTGTTACAACTCGCAGAATTATGTATACCTTATTAACCACTTTCTCAATCTGCTTGCCACTTTCAATGTCCTATTCACCTGTATCTCTAAGTTAATCATTTTTCTAGTCTAAATAAAATACTCCTTCTCCATTAATATTCATTCTTATTTTGGTATTTATTGTATTCTATTCGTCTATTGTGTTCATGTCTAGACTGTTTATGTTATTGTTGCATGAATGAATTCACTGCAGAGAAGTACGAGTAGATACGAAGCAGCTTTTTTATTTGAGAAAGCAAGATACAGCAGGCATCATATGGAGATGCTTTTGGTCAATAGGTCTTGTCTGGCTAAATGAATTTTATTCAGCATTGTCTGGTCCATGATTCAAGGCTCTTAGGAACCTATTGTTCAGGGCTGTTTTTTAAATTAAATCTACAATGTGTATTTGAATCGGAAGGCTAGTGGTCGAAGGCAGTTATGTTAATTGCTACGTGTGCTAGACCCAAAATTCACTCTAACATATGTATCACATAGAATCTACCCCCTTCTTACAAGTTTACTGCTCCTTGTTTGCCCTTTCTGATCTGACATGAGTCCCATCCAGGTTCAAATGGATATTGTTCCAAGGGTACAGATCCTCTCTGTCTCAGAGCAAATATCAGTATTCCATGAAAAGAAATCCCTCCTTCCATATGTATAATGAAAGATGTGTGTTTGTATGTGTGTATGTGACAGGGAGAGAGGATGTTGTGGGTCAGTGGGTTCAAGTGGATCATAAACACTGGTTAGACCACAGGGTTTATATTTGTACCAATATCCTATGTAAGCTGAGAAATGTCTGAGGCTAATTAATGGGAATCCTATTTCTAGTCTATCTGCATCTATCACTGCTCTGTGATAAAATTGAGTTAAATCCTCATTTAAATTTAATTGCTTCACTGACTGAAACAGTCAGTTATCGATTAGAACATTTGTAAGCTCATGTTTAACACCTGGGTAGGGCTGATGAGCATTTTAATTAACTGTGACAACAGAAAAGTACAAAACAAGGACTAAATAGAAAAGGTGAAATAGAATTGTTTCAGTTTTTGCAATTAATATCCAAAACACTCACCAGAAGACATATATTTTTTAAATTGTTTGCTTTGAATCTATGTTGGCAATTTGCTTTATATTATTAAACATAAATTTGGCTTTAAGCATGTGATTTCTAAATGTGTATATTTGTGCATAGCGGAATGGCCAATAATGTTTGCAAAGACATTAGAGATGTGTGGTAGTCTGAATACACAGGCTATCCAGTTACAGTCAATAGTGTGTACACTCTGACCTCTGTCAGAAGGTCATGAGGTCAAACCACTCACTCAGGACTTCAGTGAAAAAATATAGACTGCTGTTTCAATAGAATATTGCAGTGTTGTAGATTTTGTTTCTGAAGATAAGCTAAGAGTCATGAGTGGTCTTATTACACTATTTTGAAGAACAGAGGAATTATTCCCAATGCTTTAGCTTATATATTTCTTATATATTTCTCTCAATCAATGTTTCTAAAACAGATCATCTGGATTTTAAAGATTGTGGATGCTTGCCATGAGGAATTCTTTCATTGGCTTTAGAAAGGCTTGACGGAAATGTAATAAGTGTTAAATAATTGCAAAAGTTCTCAGGAAGGTGATGCTCTGATAATATGGATCAGTGACTGGTCATGGAATGACATCTCCAGGAATGCGATCAACCATAACCCGTCCATTGGATACGAGTTCATTGTCACCTCTCTGTTCCTATGTACAAGCAAATGAAATAATGTTCCTCTGGACCATAGTCAATCTACACAACGTATATCACACAGCACCTAAACCAAAATATTATACAATAAACAAGTTAATAAAATATAATTCCAAATGCACGTAATAAGGTGCAGCACAGGTAAACAGTAAACAGTTTGCTGTCCTAGTGATGAGACCTCAAAGGTGGCAGGGTATTCATTCGTCTCACAAACAGAGGGAAGGAGATTTTACCCAGTCTGGCATTTGTAGTCCTGATGGTAGTGGGTCAAAGAAATCATGAGATGGGTGGTAGGGATCCTCAACAATGCTTTGGTTCCTTTGCAACACTGCTGATAAATAGGGGAGAGGGACACTCCGATGATGCCCTAAGGTTGTTATTGTCCTTTGTAGGGTTTTGTGGTCTGATGCCTTGCAGCTTCCTTATCACACAATGATGCAGCCTGACAGGACACACTTGACGCTGCTCCAGTAGAAAGTAGTTTGAATGGTGGTTGCAAGTCTTGCAGGCCTCAATGTCCTCAGAAAGTGTAGACACTGCTGTGCCTTCTTGACTAGTGAGGAACTGTTTTGGGTCCAGTTTAGATTGTCCGCTATGTACACACCAAGGAACTTCATGCTCTTCACTCTGTCAATGAGAGCACCATTGATGTGCAATGGAGAGTGATCGACTAGTGCCTTTCTGGTGTCCAGAATCATCTCTTTTGTCTTGTCCTCATTGAGACTCTGGTTATTGTTCTCACATCATTTGATAAGCCTCTATACCTCTTCTCTGTGTGCTGACTCATCATTTTTGTGGATGAGGCCAACCACTGTTGTATCATCAGCGAACTTGATGATGCAGTTTGAGCGGGATCTGGCAGTGCAGTTGTGAGTCAGCAGTATGGACAGCAGTAGGCTGAGCACACAGCCCTGGGGGGCACCAATGTTCAGCATGATAGAGCTTGACATGCTGCTGCCAGCTCAGTCTGACTGGGGTCTTTCTGTCAAGAAGTCTAAGATCCAATTACTGAGAGAGGTGTTGAGTTCCAGTGAGGACAGTTTACTCACCAGCCTCTGAGGACTGATGAACAACATCCTAGCATACAAGGCATTATTTTCTAGATGGGACAGAACGGAGTGGAGGACAGAGGATATGGCATCATCAGTAGACCGGTTTGACCACTTTGTGAACTGGAAAGGGTCCAAAATTGCTGGAAGATGGGAATTTATATGATCCATTACCAGCTGCTCAAAGCACTTCACGATTGTTGAAGTCAGTGCTGCTGGATGGTAATCAATGAGGTCAGTTATCATTGCTCTCTTAGCTGACAGATCATGTAGTGGCATCAGCACCAGACTTTAAGGCAAATAGTCCTGAGCCGAATCCAGCTCGCTCCTTCCATCTGTGCTGGGTTGAGCGTCGAGCTACCAACTCAGCATAAGAAAACAGTCAAATGCTATAGAAACAACAAAACGCTGCCAGATATGCCACAAGGCATGAAGAGGAACAACAACAATTGCATTCTTGTGCATCAGAATGATGGTGGCTGCACAGAGACAGTGGACTGTCTCAGAAAGATGTTAAAGATGTCCATTAAGGCCTCACAGTCCCTCAGGTATATCGTCTGGCCCTGCGGATTTGCATGGGTTTATCTTAGCTAGGGTCCTCCTCACCTCAACTGCAACCAGCCAGGGTGCCTATTCCTCAGGAAGGTGGGGGTGGGGGGGACCATTCCTTGATGGTGTTCTCATTTTCCCTTGAAAATTGTAATGGAAGAGTCATGGCAAAAGGCATTTGATGTTCTTGATTTACCACAGATTTGGAAAATGACGTTCTGCTTTGTGCATGCCATTCCCCAAAAGGGAAAGTGAGGAAAGTTTACAGATGGGATATAAAGGTGAGGCCTATTTGCCCAGTCAGATTTCCATGAAAGAGGCCATTTTGCTGTCTGTTTGGAAGCATGTTTAAAGCATGATTGTAGGCTGTAAACTTGGTATGAAGTGGTGTTGAAAACGAACACTGTTATATTTTGTAGAGAAGAGAAACACATTTAACTCTGTCATTTGTGGTTTCTTAAACAGTGTGAAAGCTTTTGCAGGAGTATTTAAAATGGAAGCTGATAAAGTGACATTTATCTACACAATGACTCAGATATCCAACATCAACTTCCTGCTTCCGTTTGTCTCTAGATGCCACCCAAGTGAAGCCAGAGGCGTCAACTACAAAACTCTCTTAGTGCTTTATCAGTTTGCTAATGCAATGAACTTCACTCAGTGATCTGCTGGCCTGCTTCACCACGACATACAATTTGACTCCAAACTAGGGTCAAGGTTAAAACTTTCAAATGGTGAGGTTAATGTGTTTGTGATACATTAATGTGTGCTCCGTTTCTGTAACACAGCCATTTATTTAATGTAGGCTTACTTCAACAACACTGGCATGCAGGAGAGACAGTGCACGTGTCAGTCAATGGTAGGTTGCCTTTAGAAAAATCTACCTTATAATTATTCATTTCTCAAGAATAATAATGAATATAAAAGGATTACATTTTAATTGTGAGGTCTCACTTCAATTCTGAACTATTCAGTTCTTTGGAGGATAGGTAACATTTAACCTCTAACATCTTTCTCTTCATACTTAGTAACAAGAACTCAAGAAAATAAGAGCAGGAGTAGGCCACTTGGCCCCTCAAGCCTGCTCTGTCTTTCATTATGATCTTTGCTGATCTCCTCCAGGCCTCAATCCCTGTTAGATCCCTTATAACTCTCATTCCCAAAATGTATCTACCTCCATTTTAAATACTCTAACATGCAAGCTTCCACAACTCTTGTGGCAGAAAATTCCAGTGCTTCAGCATTCTCTGTGAGAAGAAATTTCCATCTGCCTCAATTTTAAATGATAGGTCCCTCATCTTGAAACCATGTCCCTCTTTGGAGACTCTTCCACTAATGAAGACATCTCAACATCTACCCTATCATGCTCCCTTACTTATATGTTTCATAAAGGTTGGACTTCATTCTCCAAGACACCAAAGAATATAGATTCAGTCTGTTTAGCCTCTCCTGACGGACAATCCTCTCAATCCAGAAATTAGCACAGTGAGTCACCTATAGGCTGTCCCTGACAATGAACAGGTTCTGTGTATTCGCACATGTTGATAAATCAATTCAGAAAATACACAGACATCACTAAATGTGGTAACTGTACTTCCAAAGCGTTGTAATAAATGACATCAAACCATGTAAGACTGAAAACTTATGGAAAGTGTTGCGAGAAAGAGGGGAAGAGAGAAAGAGAAAGGGAGAACTAGTTCTGCCACTTCCCCGCCCCTCACTCCTTACGATTTCACTCAGATTCTATCACTCACGTGCCAATTAGGCAATTTACAGTGGACATGTGATCTTTCCAATCCACATTTCTTTAAACAGCAGTTCTGGTTGCCCAGTTACAGGAAGGACGTGGGGGCTATGGAGACGGTGTGGAAGAGGTTTACCAGTATGCATGTTCGCTGAGGAGGGGTCAAGGTCCAATAGACTTTTCTACTGAAGTGTGGTCCAGAGTCAACTGTAGGAAGAGCAAGGCCATGTTCTTCAGTGAAAAAGGATTCAAAAAAAAATTAAACAACGGCTGGAAAAACTAGGATTGTTTTTCTCTGGAGCAGCAGATGCTGAGGGGAGACCTGTTAGAAGTTTACAAGATTATGAGAGGCATAAATGGAGTAGACAGCTGGTACCTTTGTCCCAGGGTCAAAATGTCTAATATTAGAGGGGAATGTTCAAGGGAGATTTTTGGGGCAGGTTTTTGTTTTTGCAAGAGACCGGTGGGTGCCTGGGCAGTGGTGGTGGAGGAAGATACTGTAGAGGTGTTTAAGAGGTTCTTAAGTAAGCACATGAATATGCAGAGAATGGAGGGATATAGACTATGTGAAGGCAGAAGAGCTATGTGTCATAAGCACAACTTGGGATGTGTGCTGTTCTATGTTCTATGTGGGAGGAAACTGGGACTTCATGGTCACTGGGAGAACATGCAAACTCCACACAGACAGCAGCAAAGGTCATCTGATAAAGATGTATCCTCACAGTTTACTGTATCCTCACAGTGTTACTGGAGCCACGAGACTGCATCTTTACCAGATGTCCCATTGACTGCCCTATTGTTGCTTTGTGTCTGTGATGCACCATCAATTACTCCAAAAGACTGGAAGTAGAGTAAATACTGAAAGGCTTTTATTAGCAGTAAAATGTGACCCCCATCATGCTGAGTATCTGCCCTGGACTGAGGAGGAGGAGCAATGGCGCAATCGCCTTTATTCAGGGTCTGTGGGAGGAGCCACAGGAGCAGTCAGCAGAGGGGCGTGTACCCCGTTACAACATATATATATATGGTTTACTACAGTCTGTGTCCCTAACATATTTGCAAACTCGTACACCGACTGAAATGTCTGTGCAACATGACTGCGGTATTTTTCCTTTGACTAGTGTAGCAACAAATTTTTAAAATTTCGAGTGCTAAAACTTGGTCTTGGCCAAAGGGCTGAGCTGCAAATTCTTTCATGAATTTCACATCAGCTTTGTGATCCTGAACTCCTTTTAAAAGGTAACTTGCCACCTAAAACCTTTCCCTTAAGGCTTTAAGTGTAATAAGAAGATTCCTAATGTGTCTCCTAAACAGTAGCAGATTCCAAAATGAGTTCAAGTGACGTTTTTATCACATTGATATAAGAGGCAATGGGTTATAAGCTCTTTTGAAATTTATAAGGAGCTTCTGTTTACAGGAGCCTGCAACTTGGGCAACTATTCCTTGTGTGGACGCTTTGGGATTCATTTTGTCCAGTGACCAAGAGGATTGCTGTGCTTATGTGCTGACGTGCGGGCTGAATGCAGACTGGCCTTCCGTCAATGAGACATATACAGCTGGGCTCTGCAGAGACCAGGCCTGTGAGTAGCCAGCTCCTTGAGGCCAGCAGCACAGTACAATTTGAAGCTGCAGTGAGAACTGTATTCACCGTTACTGCTACACAGTGGAGCCTTTGACGCAATACTGAAAGGAAAATAGGGCTAGCTTTCTCTTTCCTCGGCAGCCTGTTTGGCCAGGGCTGGGGTCTGTGGTTTCTTCCGTGTCCCACTGGGAAATTGGTGTGAGAATCTGGGCAGTGCTGAGTTGCAATGGGATCCCTTTTGAATTGTTTGCTTTCAGAAGCAGCTGAGCTGAAAGCAAGTCTTTCTTTCATTCTGCCAGCATTTTAACCTCGGACTGAAGTATTTTCTTCGGTAGTGTTACTTTAACAAATTCTCTCGAAGTTAGTCCAAACACAGTAAGAACTGAGATCAGCCTTGCTGTCTGACTTACACTCTAAAGACCACTTCAACTTTTAAGATCAGTTTTTATCATTTTAAGGAATATTTTTAAGAGAAGCTTGTTGTCCACCCATTTAGAGATATATTTGGGTGCAACACTGACCTATCTGTGTCTGTGTGGATTCAACAGGAATTTTCCCCTTTGCTTCAGCTCTCATGTATTGTTTCCATTCAATGGACTGTTATATTTTTGGGGAAAAGCAAGTCTAATAATGAGTGAATTAATTCTACCTGCAAGTTTTCTGGTCAAAAGGTAAGTGATTTATGCCTAATTAACTGCCTTCTCACTGAATGCTCTGAATAGAGCAAATGTCAGTTATCATTAATTCAGCTATGCATTGATAATGTTCTCTTGTCTTTTGCACTCTGCTCTCTTAAGTATTATTGAATGGGATTGTACACAGAACTACGTTCTCTTATACTTTATTGAGAGGGGTTAGGTATCCACATTTTGTGCTTTCTATTGCACAACTCACAGAATGATCAACCCGATTTATTTTGAAAAGTTAATACATTTTTAAAAAGCCTTCACCCCTGATGCATAGCCTGGATGTGTCTGCCTCTGTGCCTGCTTATAGCTTCCATCCAGATGGTTTCAATCCCCTCCAGAAGCTGGCCTGATTGGGAATTCACCAAGCAGAGAATTATAATGATGGGGCTCAACCTCATACATACCCTTTGACATCCTGTACAGAGATTCCATGCTGTGCTGCCTATTAATCCACCATTAATAACCTTGCTCTCCTCTGCACCAGATGAGTCACTATCATATTAGTTCAATGTCAAAACGGGCAATATCTTGAAAAAGACTGTTGTATTGTGTGTGCGCGCACACGTGTGTGTGTGTGTGTGTGTGTGTGTGTGTGTGTGATTGATATCAAGGCAATGATGTTGTAGGTATCGGTTATAAAGACCTATACAGTAATCAACAGTACTGCCATATGAAACATTTTAACATTTGCAACCTTGCAACCAATCTGAAGGAACCTAATTTACAAACTCACTTGCAAGAATCTCAACAGTTCTGAAGAAGGTTAGCAGCACACTTCAAGATGTTGGTTGTTGGAGTTACTGATTGGATTTGGTGGACTGACCGAATCTAAGGCATAAAGGTTTGTGTTTAGTAAGAAAGTTCACATACAGACCTTAAACACTGGAAGTGAAGTGATAGATTTCCAGTATGTATATGGGGAAAGGAAGAGATCCATTAGGGGTGGGAACCTTGGTTCAAATTGGAATTTGGCAGAGCCTACCAGACTTTAGGCTGTGGCTGTTCCATTTTGCCCCATGTAGAATGATCCAGTGTTTTAATGTGCTTGTATTATGTACCAGGATGGTGATCTCTTTAAAATGAAGAATAATTTAACCACTTAGCATCCAGAGCAAACAAAATTTATCTGTAAAGCAAATTACTGAATATTAATGGAAGACATTAATTACTTGCTACGGCTGAAAAGACGCATGTTTGGTAGAATCTCTCCTCAGTCATTGATGAAAGTAGCTGCCTGATAAGGTCCATATTTCATATCTACAGTTAGACTTGTTAAGGTTAATTAAATTTTTTTTATGAATACAGATATGATTCTCTACATAAGTTCTGACACCTGGTTCTGAAAGCACCAAGGGATCACAGGCTTGATGCCAGCACACTAGGTGTTATCTTTCATATTTGCAGGTCACCCTGATGGTTTATCCTATTTCACGTGCTGATCTTCTGTGGTTTTACAAACACAGACTACATAGAGTTTAGGTGTTATAGGGTCAAGAGTGAAGGATTCATGAATCAGGGCCCACAGATGTAACCCAAAACAATGATGCCTGATTGAAAATTAGTTAGTGGAACATCAGAGCAGATGATTTTATTTTGTGTTTGTTGTGTTCTTTATATGTACCACGGGTTACTAATAACAAACCATATTCTGGAAGAATAGGACTAGAACTTTTATTTACAGCAACCAAACCAAACCAAACCACGTTTCTACCAAGCCATGTTTTCACGATCAATCTATAATTTCTGCGCATGCTCATAACTGTGTCCAATCATGTTCTGACACGTGATATCACCACAGTGCTCATCACTGCTAAGCTTCAAAGTTTTCACACCTGTCACCCACAGCCCATTGTTTCCAAGCCCGGCCTCCGAATGGCATAACTGCAGATACATGTCCCAGTTGAAATATGTGCCATGCCCTGTCAGTTACAGATGATGTCCTGCCCTTTGACAGTCCAATCAAGATGGCCTGACTGCCCATCAAGTGCTAATGTTTGGATGCTCTAGGACAAGGCATCCACTGAAGGCAGGTAAGTCTAGGAGAAGTGCCATGGTAGTATTTACTGCATTCATGAGGCTATATAAGTTTGATTTGTTGATAAGCAAGTACACTGTGGTATCTTCCACAAGAATTGACAGTCTCATCCTATGTGCATGCTGCTATGAAGAGGCAAGTAGTTAAAAAAATATTATAGAACAAAAATCAAATTGCTGGAGGAACTCAGCTGGTTAGGCAGCATCCATGGAGGCAGAGGGATGATTGATATTTTAGGTAGAGACCCTGTATCAGACTGAGAGAGGAGAGAGAGAGAGAGGAGAGAGAGAGAGGAGAGAGAGAGGAGAGAGAGAGAGAGAGAGAGAGAGAGAGAGAGAGAGAGAGAGAGAGAGAGAGAGAGAGAGAGCTAGTATAAGGAAGTGAGGAGGAGGGACAAGGCAGGAGCTGGCAACTGATAGGTGGTTCCCAGTGAGACCATAAGTCCTTCAGTGGGAGATATTGATAGGCAGATAGAGCAGGGAGGGGGGTTGGTGGGGAAGAAAGGCACAGGAATAGAGACAGAGGCTGGGAGGCACTCTAGATTCCAGCATCTGCAGCCTCCAGTACCTCCAAAAATAGTGCACTTACTGGAATATCAGGAGATCATCGGGGGCAGAATGACAGGGCAACTAGGTGAAGGATTAATTCTGTTTCTCTTGGCAACGACTATCCAATCCACAATATCTCCAATATTTTGATTTTATATGTATTAGTCCCTAATGATTTTGTCTAGTGATAAAAGTTGCGTAGATATTTTAATGAGAAGATGATTGTGA
This sequence comes from Mobula birostris, assembly GCF_030028105.1. Lineage (NCBI taxonomy): Eukaryota > Metazoa > Chordata > Chondrichthyes > Myliobatiformes > Myliobatidae > Mobula > Mobula birostris. The sequence continues at coordinate 160,213,426 of NC_092373.1, forward strand.
CCCAGAGATGTGTTCTTTGATTAAATGAAGGTATGCAGTTTAGCCAAATGAGCCAGCAGTCCATTGTCCTCCCCGAGCATGTTTGAATCAAATAGTGTTGATACTGTGAAACATCTCAGAAGGAATTCTACATTTCCCTGACCTCATGTCAAGTTAATTCACTGCCTAAAAAATGAGGTTCTCTTTAGACAATTTCAGAACCAGTGAGAAAACTACTTCATACATAGAAATCAGTGATAGCAAATCAATTGCCTTCAAAGCAAGGCCAGAATAAAATTAAAGACTACTGTTCTGCCTTAAATCTAAAGAACCATTCATTCAGGGAATTATTCTGGTTTTAGATCATAAGATAGGAAGCATCACAAGGAAATCAATTTGCTCTGAAGCAATTTGTTGACTAGGCAATAATTGCAATGTTGCAAGTGTTCCTACCCATTATGCTATTCATGGATTTTGACGACGTAACAGTGTTACTTTGTCAGTTCTTAGTAGGACCCAAATCCTTTATTGTGAACATTTGCATATGCTGCTTGTCATGCAGAGGGATAACACTCATCATAACCTTGGATAAAGCAAAGCCTAAGAAAGGAAAAGCATACAAGCATGGCATATTTATACTTTGATAATAAATTTCCTTTGAACTTTGAACTTGACCAGAAGCTTCATTATTAGTGCACTTTGTTTAGAGCACTCATACAATTTACCATTTGCACCCAACATGTCACCAAAATTATTTTTAACATTTTTCAGATCTATACTCTCTTAATGACTGGAAGAATGAGCCTAGGAAGTATACGAGTGTTGTAATGTGAGAGATACTGTAGCCAAGTCCCGCTTGTTTCATTTGTGGCAAATCCATAGGAACAGATTGATGAATTCTGAAACTTGCAAACACAGAAACGGAATTCACAGAACCCAAAGTCCATCTATTAGCTGGAACTTGTGTCACAAGTTGTTGGAGAATATGGAGTAAGTTTCATCAAAATAAGGAATTTCAAACTTTAAAGATGCATTTTCTGAGATAGTGGAGGGGCTTATTTGCTTGTCCTAGCTATCTGTTGTTAGCGTGCTGAAGGAGGGGTAGATATTTGTCTAGGCACCAGGGATAACTCCTTCTTCCTCAGTGAAATATACCAGAACCCTACTACATAGTCCAATTGGAAATTATCTCCAGTAATGCATCATTTCCTTAAAGTTGGCCAACTGACTTTTGGACACGTTTCTAAAGTGAGTCTTGTGCATACATCCTTCAAATAGATGAAATACTATCACTCTGAACCACACCTGATTCAGATTTAGATTTATTTTCACTGACATATGATGTGAAATTTATGTTTTGCAATACAGCACAAAAACAAAAGGACAAGATACAAATATAAATAAATAGTGTAAATAAAAAGGAATAACATGATGGTGTTCATGAGTTCATAGACTACTCAGAACTCTGATGGCAGAGGGGAAGAAGCCATTTTTAAATCATTGAACATTGGTCTTTGAGCTCCTGCAACTCCTCCTGAATGGTACTAACGAGAAGAAAGCATGTATCACCTGTGAGGGTCCTGAATAATAGATGCTGCCTTCTTGAGGATATCTTCAATGGTGAAGATAGCATGTTGAAGATAGCGTGTTGAAGATATCTTCAATGGTGAGGAAGGTTGTGCCTGTGATGGAGCTGTCTGAGTCTATAACACTCTGCCTCTTCTTGCGATGTTATGCATTGGAGGCTCCACACCAGGTGGTAATGCAACCAGATAGAATGCTCTCCACTGTATATCTATAGAATTTTGTAAGTCTTTAGTGACAAACTAAACCTCCTTAAACTCCTAACCAAGTAAAGCCACTGGAGAGACACTATATGGTTCTACTGTACCAGTATACTCTATTGCACAGCCATGCAATTTAGCAACGATTAAGCTACAGCCTTAGTAATCCAAACCCTTATTTAAGAAAGGAAAGATGGAGTTTAAATTTCCTTAGCAGTTATGGAATTTGTATTCATTCATTAACCTAGACAGTTTAAAAATAATAACCATAGCAATAAAGTTACCAGTTACTCTAAAAATACTTCTGTTTCACCCATTTCTTTCTGAGGAGCAAATCTGCCAAGTAGTCTTTGTCTAGCCTGTTTTCTTTTCTAACAGTAGTTTATTCCGTGATTACAGTATCACAGGAATACAATATTACAATACTTCATGATCCTATTTACAGTTTCAAGTAACACCATCATCACTATGCAGAATCCACTTGGGTCCCTCAAGCGTCCACTGGTCCTGGACATCCTCCATTGTACCTGAGGATACCATGCATTCCTTCTCCAGGGACACACAAGCACACATGCAATCCCAGAATAGGAGCAGGCAATCGGCTCAGGCAGGACCCTTGACAGCCTGGACCTGTGAATGGCTGCCTTGGTCAGGACCAAGAGCAAGCTGACTAGAAGTTCCCCCGGTCGACCCCTGGTCTAGACTTGTTTTGATATTAAGCTTGCAGTAACTTGGGTAATGCTTACACTGTCAATTAACAGCATAACAAGCCACTCAAGGTGTACTATCATTGCTGTGTTAAAACAGAACTAAGCTGGACAAACCACTCATCATCAACCTATTCACGCAATAGGATGTGAGCAAGTCGTTCCCAAACCAGCCAACCTTGAAAAGTTCTTCTTATGAAGATCTCCTGCCATTAACCGAGGGTCCATGAACCCCAGGCTGGGAACTCCTGTTTTACAGGAATTTAAATTGGTAGGATGTCCAACAGATGTTAAGCAAGAACCTAACATATCAAACTTACAGAATCATACAGAATATTCCTTCATAACTTGGGGGTTTATTGTCCCCAGTGACAGCACGGAGTCACAGTGCTACAGTAGCATACAGGGAAGGAGCGAGGAAGGGGCCAGGGGGTATACTGGAAGGAGTTTTCCTTGCCCATGTTTGACCCACTATGAATTTTCCTGTAACTTCTCACATAGAGGATGTGCTGGAAACATTAAGGGCACAGGGATATTTCTGATGCACTAACAGTGACTATGCCATATTGTAAAAGACATGTGTGGCATAGTTAACCTGAGGCAGGTACTGAGAGAAGGATAAACCCTTTTGCCCTTATCCTCACCACTGGCAGATGCATCAGCCTGTGACAGCAATGCTAAGATAAGTCATTGTGGGAACAATCTCCCACCTTTACTCAGTAGGCATTCTCCATCGATTTGTGTGTCACAATTTCAGTGGTAACTTGAACAGACTCAGAATACATCTGGCAGCAAATGAGCACCAGTGAAACTCTGAGGACCATCATCAAGAGTTGAAGTGTTGTCAAAGTCAAAGTCGAATTTATTGTCCTATGCCCAAGTATGTGTAAGAACAGATGAAATAAACTTGCTTGCAGCAGCATCACAAATTCCAAGCATCAGATCAATAACATTGCAGAATAAATACAAATTAAGCATAACCTATGCACACATTATATAAGGAAGATCATAATTAGCACAAAGAAAGATGAAGTCTGTTGTAATGTAAAGTGGTCATAGTATACTGAGATAGTAATGCAGGTTGTGCAAGTTAGTTCAAGGTCAGATTGATTGAGGGGAAGCAGCTGTTATTGAACTTGGTGATATGGGACTTCAGGCTTCTATACATCCTACCCAATGGCAGCCATGAAAAGATGGCATGGCCTGAACGGTGGGGATCTTCGATGACAAACACTGCCTCCATGAGGCAACACCTCATGGAGATACTGCTGATGGTGGAAAGGGATTTTGCCTTGATGTTTTGTGCTGAGTCCACTACTCTCTGTAGATTCTAAATGCTCCTGTGCATTTGAATTACCGTCCAACACCATAGTGCAATCAATCAGGATACTTTCAACACCACACCCACAAAAGTTTGTTAGGGGGCTCAGTGACATCCAGAACCTCCTTGAGTTTCTAAGAAAGTAAAGACACCAGTGATAGGGATGTTTCGTTTTATTCGAGGAGACCTTGAGAACCTCCTTGGATTTTTTTCCACTTTCTGCAATGGTAATCCTTTCCTATGACAGAGCTCAGGAGTTTGCTGCCAGGCAGATGAGGTATATCCTGCAATTTACCATTACAATCTACTCACCACCACCCTCTCCTACTCCCCCCCCCCCCCACCCACCGAGAAGGTTTGATGAAGACAAGGGAAAACCATGCTGGAAGCTGCAAATGAATATTACAAGTCAGTTTTTCAGCCAGTTTGATTCACCCTACATAATAAAACACTAAGAACACAGGATGAGCACTGAAACCTGGCTAGAAACATTCTAGGTTTAACAATGAGGACTTAACTTCCCAACATAGCCACACCTCTATTCTACTTGTTCCAGTCCAGTTACAACATTGGAATCTAATTGACATCATGAAAAATAGCCCAACTATGTACAAAAGATAGAACAAATCCAATTGATCATGTTACCCTCAGCCATTAGCAAGTGATGGAAGCTTTATCAACTGTGCTGTTAAGAAGATCTTTCACCGATTACCTTACAACAGATATGCATTTCTGTAAGGCACAACAACACAATGGTAAAGTGATCCGACCGCGGATCACAAGAGATATTGAAGGCCCTATTAAATCAAGGGAAAAAAATTACAGAAGTTGCCAAGAATAAAGCATAAGGGAAAGAATTAGGGGTATTTTAGAAATCAGCAAAGCGTGACAAAGAAGGTAGAATATGAGATTAAATCAGCAAGCAATATAAAAGCATTAAAATATCTTCTATAGACATGTAAAAAGCAAAAGTTTGCAAGGCCAAATACAAATACAGACAAAGGAGGTAGGTAGCTGGGTGACTGTCAGGAGAAGGAATGGGAAGGGGAATAGGCAGTTAGCGCAGAACACCCCTGTGGCCATTCCCCTTAATAATAAGTATACCACTTTGGATACTGTTGTGGGGGGATGGTGTCATGGTCCGGTCTGTGAACTCCGCATTCCGGTTCACGGTCTGGTCCATCGACCCTTGCTCCAGGTTTTCCTGTCCGCTCTGTTTCTGTTCCTGTTGAGCACTAATTGAGGCAGTTGATTCTCGTTGGGGCTGGCTGCATAAATACCTCCAGAGACCAGCGTGTGGCGGCTGGTTTGCTCTTGTCCTTGCTCCTTGTATCCCTTCCCCTGCCTTCTGTTTCCTTGCCTGAAGCCTTGCCTTGTCTTGCCGGTAACTCCTGCCTCATCTGAAGTTCTTGCCTCGCCTTGCATTGCCTGAAGCCGTGCCTTTTCTTGCCGGTAACTCTCGCCTCGCCTGAAGTTCTTGTCTCGTCTTGCATTGCCTGAAGCCTTGCCTTGTCTTGCTGGTAACTCTTGCCTCGTCTTGCCTGAAGCCTTGTTCTGGAGCCAGCCTGGACCTAGTTCCCTTCCTGTCCCTTGCCTCGGTTGGGTAAGCCAGGCCAGATTGCCGTTACCCTGCAGTGGGTTCTGTCCCTTCCTGTCCCTTGCCTCCGTTGGGTAAGCCAGGCCAGATTGCCATTACCTTGCGGTGGGTCCTGTCCCTTCCCTCCATCGGGTAAGCCAGGCCAGATTGCTGTTACTCTGCAGTTGGTTCTGTCCCTTCCTGTCCCTCGCCTCCATCAGGTGGAGATCTGTGCCCTGCCCAGGTGATCCGTGCCCTGCCCAGGAGGAGCTTCAAGATCCCAAGCCTCGAGCCTCGCCCCAAGCCAAGCTTCAAGACCCCAAGCCTAAAGCCTCTAGTCTCCAGCCTTGCCTCAAGTCTGAAAACTCCAGCCTCATCCTGCCTGCCAGCCAAGTCATGTCCTTGCCTAGTTCTGGGGTCCGAGCCAGAGGCAAGACCCAGGTTCTGGGTCCTTGTCCAGTCTCTGGCTCGGAGTCCAAGCCCGGGCTCCTAGCTCTCTTGTCCAGTCCTGTTCCGGGTTCCTGGTTTTCGTGTCCATGTCCTAGCCCTCACCCTGTATCCTAGTCCTGTCTCTAGTACTTCAGTGTCTGTGTCTTGCACTTGGGTCCATTCCCAGCCAGCACCTTATGACGGATGGCCACCCAGGGCAATGCGTGGAGACCAGGTTACTGGCACTGAGCATGGGTCCATCATGCAGAAGGGAAAGAGCGAGAAGAGGGGAGCGGTAGTGATAGGGGACTCAGTAGTCAGAGGAACAGACAAGAGATTCTGTGGATGTGAACGGGACACCTAGATGGTATGTTGCTTCCCAGATGCCAGGGTCAGGGATGTCTCAGGTCATGTCCACAGAATTTTGGAGGGGGAACAGCCAGGTGTCTTGGTACATATTGGTACCAGTGACATGGAAAGAAATGCCACAAGGTCCTGAAGGGAGAATTTAGGGAGCTAGGCAGAAAGCTGAGAAGCAGGACTTCCAGGATTGTAATTTCTGGATTGCTACCTGTGTCACGTGCCAGTGAGGGTAGAAACAGGCAGATAAATGTATGGCTGAGCAGCTGATGCAGGGGTCAGGGCTTCAGGTTCAATTTTCTCACAGGCAGGTTTGTTAGAGCTGTTGGAGAGGGTTTAAACTAATTTGACAGGGGGATGGGAACCAAAGGAAAGGGACTCAGGATAAGACAGATGGTTTAAAAAAAAAGATAATATGCAATCAGACTGTCTGAAGGGACAGGCAGATGATAGGACAACATTGTAGCTAGCAAGGTGGGTATCAGTGCATTAGGGATGCAGAATCAAAAAGGATAGCAAATACAGTACTCAGACTGTTGTATCTCAATGCGTGGAGTGTAAGAAATAGAGTGAATGATCTTGTTGCACTTTTACAGATTGTCAGGTATGATGTTGTGGCCATCAGTGAATTATGGCTGAAGAATGGTTGTAGTTGGGAGCTGAATGTCCAAGGTTACACATTGTATTGGAAGGATAGGAAGGTAGGCAGAGGGGGTGACGTGGCTCTGCTGGTAAAGAATGGCATCAACTCATTATAAAGTTATGGCATAGGATCGCAAGATGTTGAATCCTTGTGGGTTGAGTTAAGAAACTGCAAGGGTAAAAGAACCCTGATGGGAATTATATACAGGCTTCCCAACAGTAGCTGGGAGGTGGACCACAGATTACAACAGGAAATAGAAGTGGCATGTCAATAGTGCAATGTTACGATAGTCTTCAGAGATTTTAACATGCAGATATATTGGGAAAATCAGGTTGGTAATGGATCTCAAGTGAGTGAATTTGTCGAATGCCTATGAGGTGGCTTTTTAGAGCAGTTTGTCATTGAGCCTACTAGGGGATCAACTATACTGGATTGGGTGCTATGTAATGAACCTCAGGTGATTAGGAGCGTAAGGTAAAGGAACCCTTAGGAGGCTGATCACAATATGATGGAGTTCATCTTGAAATTTAATAGGGAGAAAGTAAAGTCTGATATAGCAGAATTTTAGTGGAGTAAAGGGAATTACAGTGGCATGAGAGAGGAGTTGGCCAAAATAAATTGGAAGGAGATGCTGGCAGGGATGACAGCTGAGCAGCAATGGCTTGAGTTTCTGGGAAAAATGAGGAAGATGTAGGATAGGTGTATTCCAAAATCAAAGAAATACGCAAATGGCAAAATAGTACAATTGTGGCTGACAAGGGAAGTCAAAGCTAATGTAAAAGCAAAAGAGAGGGCATACAACAAAGCAAAAATTAGTGGGAAGATAGAGGATTGGGAAACTTTTAAAAACCTACAGAAAGCAACTAAAAGAATCATTAGGAGGGAAAAGATGACATATGAAAGCAAGCTAGCAAACAATATCAAGGTGGATAGAAAAAGCTTTTTCAAGTATATAAAAAAATAGAAGAGACAGGAGAGTGGATATAGGACCACTAGAAAATCAGGCTGGAGAAATAATAACAGGGGAACAATGAGATGGGAGATGAATTAAGTGAGTATTTTGCATCAGTCTTCACTATAAAAGACACCACAGCAGTGTGCCGGGTGTTGAAGGGTGTGAGGGAAGAGAAGTGAGTGCTGTTATTATTACAAGGAAGAAGGTACTCGAAAACCTGAAAGACCTAAAAGTACACAAGTCACCCAGACCAGATGAACTGCACCCTCGGGTTCTAAAAGATGTAATGGTAGAGAATATGGAGGTTTTGGTAATGATCTTCCAAAAGTCATTGGACTCTGGCATGGTTCTGGAGGAGTAGAAAATTGCAAATGTCACTCCACTCTTTAAGAAAGGAGGAAGGCAGCAGAAGGGAAAATTGTAGACCAGTTAGCCTGACCTTAGTAGTTGGGAAGATGTTGGAATCAATTGTTAAGTATAAGGTTATGGAGAACTTGGTGACAAAGGACAAGATAGGACAAAGTCAGCATAGTTTCCTTAAGGGAAAATCATGCCTGACAAACCTATTGGAATTCTTTGAGGAGAATACAAGTAAGATAGACAAAAGGGATGCAGTGTATGTTGTATATTTGGATTATCAGAAGGCCTTTGACAAGGTGCTACACATGTGGCTGATTACCAATTTAAGAGCCCATGGAAAGTTACTAGCATGGTTAGAGCATTGGCTGATTGGTAGGAGGCAGTGAGTGGGAATAGAAGGATCCTCTCCTGGTTGGCTGGTCAGTGACTATTGGTGTTCCACAGGGATCAAAATTGGGACCACTTCTTTTTATGCTGTATATCAATGATTTAGGTGATTGAATAGATGGCTTTGTTGCCAAGTTTACGGATGCTACAAAGATTGGTGGAGGGGCAGGTACTGTTGAGGAAACAGGAAGGCTGTAGAAGGACTTAGACAGATTAGAAGAATGGGCAAGGAAATGGCAAATAAAACACAATTTTGGAAAATGCATGGTCATGTACTTTGGTAGAAGATAAAAATGTGAAGATTATTTTCCAAACAGGGAGAAAATCCAAAAATAGATGCGAATGGACTTGAGAGACCTTCTGCAAGAACACCCTAAATGTTAATTTGCAGGTTGAGACAGTGGTGAGGAAGGCAAATGCAATATTAGCATTCATTTCAAGAGGTCTAGAATACAAGAGCAGGGATGTGATGCCGAGGCTTTATAAGGCACTGGCGAGGCCTCACCTTGAGTATTGTGAACAATGTTGGCTCCTCATCTAAGAAAAGAAGTGCTAGCATTGGAGAAGGTCCAGAGGAGGTTCACAAGGATGATTCCAGAAATGAAAGGGTTATCATACGAGGAGCATTTGATGGATCTGTGCCTGTACTCACTGGAATTTAGTAGGATGAGGGGATCACATTGAAACCTTTCAAATGTTGAAAGACCTACACAGAGTAGATGTAGAAAGGATGTTTCCCATAGTGGGAAGTCTAGAACAAGAGGACACAGCTTCAGGATAGAGGGGCATCCATTTAAAACAAAGGTGGGGAGAAACTAGTCAGAGGGTGGTGAATTTGTGGAATTTGTTACCACAGGCAGCTGTGGAGGCCAGGTTGTTGGGTGTATTTAAGTCAGAGATTGATAGGTTCTTGATTGGACATGGCACCAAAGGTTACAGGGAGAAGGCTGGGGAGTGGGGCTGAGAAGGGGGAGAAAAAAGGATCAGCCATGATTGAATAATGCAGCAGATCCATTGGGTCAAATGAGCTAATTCTGCTCCTATGTCTTATAGCCTTATTTCTAACTGAGAGTAAATAAATGGAATTAATCAAATAGTGTTTTGTCTCATCATGAAAGAAGGCACAAAAAGATCCCAGAAATAGTCCAGGACTAACGGTCCACAGCAAATGAGAAATTTTGGAACATTGCAAAGGTAACCTCACTGAAGTATACCAAATTCTTACATAACAAGGCAGAAGTGGAGTTGATGCATTCCCTTAATTGGACGTCTTGAACAAAAAACCCATTAAAGAATATGGGGTCAGCATTCAGGACTGAAATGAGATGAAATTTCTTCATCTCTGGAATTCTCAACCCAAGATGGGTGTGGAGGCTTAATCACAGGGTATATTCAAGCCAGAAATCAATAGACATTTCCCCAGTAAAGGAATCAAGCAGTCTGGAGTTAGTGCAGGAAGGGAAAAGATCTGCAAATATCTGATTGGCTGGCAGAGGATGTGCGAGAAGACAAGTGACTAACGCCTACTTTGATATTTATAGCTTATGCTTCTATTAGCACAAGTACAGAAATTTCAGGCACTGATGTGCAGTTTCCTATATTCTGTCTTCCTCTCAATAACACTACAGTTGTTATTGTCCTTTCACGATTTTTATGGTTTCAAGAAAGCATCTCATTTAAATATGTGAAACTATTACTTAGGTCGTTATGTCAATGATTATCAGTCAAAATATCAAACCAAATTGTGGATCCCAAATGAAAATGAAGTGTAGGAGCATGTGAAAGATCACACAGAGTTGGTGTTTAAAATAACAGGGGATTTATTAACATAGTGGTCTGCACCAATAAACCAGTCAAATCTTATCTACCTGAGCAGAAATTTTTTACATTACCAGTTAACAATATTACCAATAAATCTATATTTTGATAACAGAATGATGGTTACGAGAAGACTTAATTAAATAACAGACTAGGTCCTGATTACAGAATAAAATGATTATCCACAGGTCTAACAGCAAATCCGATTTTCTATTACAATAATGAGTGCACGTTTTAACATAATTAGTGACACTCCTGTAACATGAGTGTTGTCGCTAGTGCTTTCCATGTCTCTACTTAATCCAATTTTCTCTTACAAAAATGGGTGCACCCTATAATACAACCAGTGAAGTTCCTGAAACTTGGGTGTCATCATTATTCCATTCCATATCTCTACTTCTAGGCTTTGTCTGCAGTTCCCTGTTACTACATTAGCACAATCCACATTCCTATTTACCATTATTATCCATCATTTTTCTTTCCTCTACAGCTGAAGTATAAGAATTCTACTGCCTCTGTACTTCCTGCCACATCACATACCATCTAGACAACGGCAAATATCATCATTCTTTTCTTTTTGCTGGAGCCAAATCCTAGAACATAACATCATGGAAGACTTCTTCCTCTAGCAGTCTGTTTGGATTGAGTGGGATTTGTTTCCAGACTAGATGGGGCAGAAGATGGATGATAGTACAGGCTTTTGGTTTATTCTTGAGACAGAGCACTCCTGCTGTTTATGCAGGACTTCTGTGTGCTCCATCTCCACCGTGAATGGTGGCGTGCTAAGGATTACTAGAGTCATGGAGGTGTCATAGTTTTTTCAAGGAGATTTTGAGGACATCCTTGAACTTTTTCCACTGTATGCACAGTAATCTTTTCCTGTCATATAGTTCAGAAGTTTGACGCCAGTCAATCTGTCAGAGTATAACTGGTCTCTCACAGTTTATGATAATGGCCTGGGAAAGGACATCAAGGTTCAAAGTTCAAAGTAAATATTATTATCAAAGTACATACATGTCACCATATACAATCCTGAGATTCATTTTCCTGCGGGTATGCTCAGAAAATCTATGTCAGGACATCAATGTTAGTTCATTTTTCCTTCAGTGAACAAGCACTTTCTTCATACTGTCAACGGTGGTTCAAAAAGGTACCTTGACACTAACCTCTCAAGGGCAATTACAGACAAATAAAAAATTCAGGCTTTGCCAGTAACACTGACTTAACACTGACCATTTTCTTTACTTATCAGATCCCAGCCCTGGTAGCTATTTGTGCTTCTGCTTATCTCCCTCCAGCACCTAATGCATCTCCAACCTTTACCCTCCCCTTTCCCCATCTTCCTCCCTTTTGTTTCTTCTGTCTGCCTCCACCTATTATCCATCTGCCACTGTCTCCCAACTCTACTCCCTTTCCTTTTTTCCACCTGGTTCAATCTGCCCATCATCCTCAGTCCACCAATCACACTCCCCTTTCTGCTCTTTATTCTGATCATCTCGTCCCTCTGCACTCAGTCCTCGTGCAGTGTTCCAACCATAAACATCAACAATTCCTTCCTTTGCACAGATGCCGTTCACCCCCCTGTGTTCCTCGAGCCAGGTTGCATGTTTCTCCATATACCAGCATCTGCTGCCTCTTGAGTCTTCACAAAGGTGGTGAAGATTTGAAAGCACCTAGTCCAAATCCACCCCAAGTGCATTAAATCAAAGTTCATGGTTAAGAGCAAACTTTTCCAATTTATCCCCGAAAACGTATGCTCCTTTGGCTCTGTCACAATGACTGCCATTTGATAAATAGTACATCAAAGAAATTATCTCCAGTCTTTTTCCCCTCAGTTTCAGTCTATAAAGCTTACATCTCATTTGACTGAGTTCCACTCTAGATCCTTTTGGTCTCCTGGGACTGCACGATCCCTCACCTCCCTCCCTAGTCAATTCCCATTACAAACTGCAGGCTTTCAAAAGACCAGATGATTCTATTTATAACTACCATTTATGTTATTGGGCTTGGTAGAACAAAGTACTATTTTGTTTTGAATGGCAGTGACTCTGTATGTATTAAGCAAATTGATGCAAAGAGAGTATTCTCCTAGGGTTTATTGGGACTCTGACAAATAGCTTGTCATTTTCTTAGTGTGTAGTTAGAAATTATAAAAAGGAACAATGTGGTCCCATACAATTTTACCAGAAATTACATTCAAAGTAGTCAAGAATTCTCTAAAATTACCAATAGTTTTAGCAAACCAATTTTCCTTTGAACTGCTGCGGTTAATATTAAGCATTGAGCAGTGAATCCTCTCATCCCTGGAGCTGTTCTACACTGGTGTTTGGTTCTTCATTCTGATTCTACACAGATAAGGATGAAGTCCAAGTCTCAACTTTAAGTTGCAAAGCTACAAGTTGATCACAATGGAGTCTGGAGCTCTCTTCACAAAGTTGTTTCTTATTGCTGGCGCAACATAAAACTCACACTTACCTGCTACCCTATCCAAACATATCCTGAACTACCTGTTAAGAAGTTTGTCTGGCAAAAAAATGGAAGGCACTTGAAAGATTCTGCATGGCTTTGTATGCAAACATTTCCATCAAAGCTCAGCACATAGACAATAGACAATAGATAATAAACAATAGACAATAGATGGAGTAGGCCATTCAGCCCTTCGAGCCAGCACCACCATTCACTGTGATCATGGCTGATCATCCACTATCAGTATCCAGTTCCTGCCTTATCCCCGTAACCTTTGATTCCACTATCTTTAACAGCTCTATCCATCTCTTTTTTGAAAGCATCCAGAGACTTGGCCTCCACAGCCTTCTGGGGCAGAGCATTCCATATATCCACCACTCACTGGGTGAAAAAGTTTTTCCTCAACTCCGTTCTAAATGGCCTACCCCTAATTCTTAAACTGTGGACTCTGGTTCTGGACTTACCTATCAGCGGGAACATGCTTCCTGCCTGCAGCATGTCCAAGCCCTTAATAATCTTATATGTTTCAATAAGATCCCCTCTCAGCCTTCTAAATTCCAGAGTATACAAGCCCAGTCGCTCCAATCTTTTGACATATGACAGTCCCACCATCCCGGGAATTAACTTTGTGAACCTACGCTGCACTCCCTCAACAGCAAGAGTGTCCTTCTTCAAATTTAGAGACCAAAACTGCACACAGTCCTCCAGGTGTGGTCTGACCAGGGCCCTGTACAGCTGCAGAAGGACCTCTTTGCCCTTATACTCAATTCCCCTTGTTATGAAGGCCAGCATGTCATTAGCTTTCTTCACAACCTGCCGTACTTGCATGCTTGCTTTCAGTGACTGATGTACAAGAACACCTAGACCTCTTTGTGCTTCCCCTTTTCCTAACTTGACTCCATTTAGATAATAATCTGCCTTCCCGTTCTTACCACCAAAGTGGATAACCTCACATTTATCCACATTAAACTGCATCTGCCATGCATCTGCCCACTCAACCAGCCTGTCCAAGTCACCTTGCATTCTCATAACATCCTCCTCAAATTTCACACTGCCACCCAGCTTTGTGTCATCAGCAAATTTGCTAATGTTACTTTTAATCTCCTCATCTAAACCATTAATATATATTGTAAACAGCTGCGGTCCCAGCACTGAACTCTGCGGTACCCCACTGGTCACCGCCTGCCATTCCGAAAGGGACCCGTTAATAGCTACTCTTTGTTTTCTGTCAGCCAGCCAATTTTCAATCCATGTCAGTACTCTGTCCCCAATACCATGTGCCCTAATTTTGCCCATTAATCTCCTATGTGGGACTTTATCAAAGGCTTTCTGTAAGTCCAGGTACACTACATCCACTGGCACTCCCTTGTCCATTTTCATAGTTATATCCTCAAAAAATTCCAGAAGATTAGTCAAGCACGATTTCCCCTTTGTAAATCCATGCTGACTCAGACCAATCCTGTTACTACTATCCAGATGTGTCGTAATTTCATCTTTTATAATTGACTCCAGCATCTTTCCCACCACCGACGTCAGGCTAACCGGTCTATAATTCCCTGTTTTCTCTCTTCCTCCCTTCTTGAAGAGAGGGACAACATTAGCCACCCTCCAATCCACAGGAACTGATCCTGAATCTATAGAACATTGGAAAATGATTACCAATGTGTCCACGATTTCTAAAGCCACCTCCTTAAGTACCCTGGGATGCAGACCATCAGGTCCCGGGGACTTATCGGCCTTCAGACCCAACAGCCTATCCAACACCATTTCCTGCCTAATATAAATTTCCTTCAATTCATCCATTACCCTAGGTCCTTTGGCCACTATTACATCTGGGAGATTGTTTGTGTCTTCCCTAGTGAAGACAGATCCAAAGTACCTGTTCAACTTGTCTGCCATTTCCTTGTTCCCCATAATAAATTCACCCACTTCTGTCTTCTAGGGCCCAATTTTGGTCTTAACTATTTTTTTCCTTTTCACATACCTAAAGAAGCTTTTACTATCCTCCTTTATATTCTTGGCTAGTTCACCTTCGTACCTCAGTTTTTCTCCGTGTATTGCCTTTTTAGTCATCTGTCATCCCCGCACCTAGCTGTCTCATTTATCCTAATGTGACTCTACAAGATAGAGGACATTTAGATTTTTGTGAACAAAGTGTTTTATACCCATCAAAACCCATCTAGTATCTTTCACTGTCTATGTTTCATTCTCTTAAGGACTACGTGCATTGCTAGCTCATGCTCACTCTTATTTGCTCATGAGACGGTGCCATTGTTGCACCGTTTGAACTCCAGCCAGTCTTGCGATGAGCATTAATTGTTAACCTTACTTATGACGCCAAGACCTTGAGAGAAAAAAACTTAATAAGATGGGTTGTTTAAAGATTCCAGGAATCCAATGCCACAACCGTAAAGTGACTGTCACTTTGTGCATGGTTGTCAGGCATCAGGATTGCGGATGACTGCAAGGGATAATGCACTTCCTCCGGGTAATATGATTGCATACACTAAATGCTGGAGGAACTCAGCAGGTCAGGCAACATCTACGGAGAGGAATAAATACTTAAATTTTGGGGCTAAAACCCTTGATCGGGACCCAACACTTAGATTAAAGGACTCAGGCCGAAACATCAACTGTTTATCCCTCTCCATAGATACTGCCTGACTTGCTGAGCTCCCCCAGCATTTTGTGTGCGTTACTTCGCAACTCCCACGTCCGCAGAATCTCTTGTGTTTATAATATTTTTCTGTTTTGATTATCTTTGGGAGATGCTGTTGATGGTGTTGTAGTAAGTGGCTTAGGTGGCTTTTGGAGATGATAAACACTGCAGATACACTGTGACAATGATAGAAGGAATGAGTACAGTGGATCGATGCCAGTTAAATAGATTGCTATGTCCTGGACAGCCCTAATCTTTACTTATATGGGCAAGTGTAGAATATCCTGTCACAGGATGAAAGGCTATTGACTTGAAATGTTGACTTTCTCTCTCTCTCTCCCTCTACAAATGCTATCTGATCTGTTCATTAGCTGTGACAATTCCCACTTTTATTTCAGATATCGAAAGTTTTTTTTTGCTTTTCAATTTGCTATTCAATTGTCTACCTAGCTTGTGTCTTGTGTATTGTACAAAGAGTCTGTGGAGTTATGACATGAATCATTCTTTCAGAATGTCCAGCCTTTGATTGGTTCTTGTAGTTGAGAGTATTTATGTTGTTAGCCCATTGGGCACTGATGACTCATAGGATGTTGACACAGGGTGGAATAGCAATAAGTGCCCATTTAAGGTCAATAATCATGAGGTAGACTCTCTTAGTGTTGTACAGCAAAGTAACAAGAGCTATAGCCCACTGTGCCTATGTCAAACACCATGCCTAAATGTGTTAACTGTACTTGCTTTCATTAGCTGCATGTTCTCTAGGCCCTGTTCGTGAAAGTACCTGAGTAGATGTCACTTAAATGTTGCTCACCACTATCTCAGGCAGCTCATTCTAGATGCCAACCATACTTTGCCAGAAATTTTTACCTCTCAGATCTCCTTTAAATCTCGCCCTTCTCACTTTAAACCTGGTTTTATACACTCCTACATGGCTGGACTCTGGCTATCTACCCTGTCTATGTCTCTCACAATTATATCATTTCAATGCTTGAAGTTCTTTGCTCCAGGGAAAACAGACATAATCTTTAAATATGCTGTCCAATCCCAGAAACATATTTGTAAATTTGTTCAGCACTCTCGCTTGCCCTCTTCACACTGTTACGGACGAGAAGTGGGTATACAAGCCTGAAGGCACACACTCAATGATACAGGAACGGCTTCTTTCTCTCTGCCATCTGATTTCTAAATGGACTGAACCCACAAAGACTACCTCACTACTGTTTTATTGCTGTTTTTTTGCACTACTATTTTACCCTACCAATTATATATTTAATGTAACTCAGTTTTATTGTGCTCTATATTTATTTATCATGTATTTCATTGTACTGCTGCCATAAATTTAACAAATTTCACAACATACACCAGTGATATTAAACCTGGTTCTGATTCTATAATGTGGTGACCAGATCTACACACACTATTCCAGGTGAAGCCTAACAAACGTTTTGTACAACAGTAGCAAGCCATCTGAACTTTGTGCTCAGTACCTCAGCTGATTAAGGCAAGAATGCCATATGCTTTCTTCACCACCCTGTCTATTTGTACTGCCAGTTTCAGACATCAATATACTTACATTATACTGCAAGGTCTGCCTGTTCAACAGCAACCAGAGGGCCCTATCATTCACTGTGCACGTCCTGTCCTTTAAATAACCAAAATGCATCAGCTTACATCCATCTGAGTTAAATTCCGTCTGCCATTCTCCTGTTCACTTTCCACTTGATCCATATCCTCTTGTAACCTCAGACTGGCTTCTTCACTGTCTACTATACCATCAGTTTACTAATTATACCACCTACATTCTCATCCAAATCATTAATATATATGACAAAGAACAAAAGACCTATCACAAAATTCCAATCTGAAAAACAACCCTCCATTGCCTCCAACCACTAAAACAATTTTCTAACAAACTGGCGAGCTAACCCTGGATCCCATGTGTTCTAACCTTCCAGACCAGCCCACCATGTCAAAGACCTTGCTAAAGCACATGCGGACATCTGCAGGTAGTGCATTCCTAATTCCAACATCAAGCTATGTTAATAAGTTTTTCCTCGTGCCACGCATAATTCCTTTCCCTTTATTTTGTCCCTGTGATTATTAGTCTTCTAAGTATCCATCCATGGGAATAGCCTCTCATTTTGGCCAGACTGCTCATCATTTCATACACTCCCATCAAGTCTCCCCTCAATTTTCTCTTCAGTAAAGAAACAAGCCCCAGCCTGTCTAGTGTATCCCTGTAATTATCATTCTCCATTCCAGGAGTCCTTCTGGTAAAACTTTTCTCGACTCTGCCTAATGCTTCCACATCCTTTCTATAAAGTGGTTACTAGGATTGAGCACAATATTGCAGCCAAATCTGGGCAAGGGTTTTTTTTAAAAGCCTTTCTTGCTTTTACAGAGATCTTTCATGCTCTAGGTCTCCATTGAGAAAGTGTACAATGGAGTTCATCTTAATTACCATTTTCTCAAACTGGTCTGCCACTTTAACCTGTGCATACAAAAAATTAAGTCCCTCTACACCTGCACCTATTTTAGACAGTGTTCTTTATTCTGCATCGCCTTTCCCCATTCTTTCTACCAAAATCTTAACACTTCAAATTTCTCTGAGTTAAACATTATATTCTTACTGTTCCACCAACCCTTTTATACCCTGCAGTCTAACTCTATCTTCTTTGTAGTGCACAGTATTGTCAAATGTTGTGTCATGCATAAATTATGGCTAGTATCCCCAAATCCCAGTCATTAATACAACTCAAAAAAGAATGGGCATAGGGAAGTACAGAACAGAAACAAGACCTTTGGCCCATATGGTCCATACTCGACCATTTAAACTGCCTACTCCCATTGGCCTGCATATAGCCTGACTATAGCCCTTCATACACCTACCTCTCATGTATAAACTTCTCTTAAATGTTGAAATCGAGCTTGCATGCACTACTTGTGCCAGCAGCTCATTCCACACACTCTCGACCCTGTGAGTGAAGAAGTTTCCCCTCATGTTCCCCTTAAACTTTTCACCTTTCTGGTTATAGTCCCACCCAACCACAGTGGAAAAAGCTAGCTTGCATTACCTATCTATACCTCTCTCCATTTTGTATACCTGTACAAATCTCCTCTCATTCTTCTATGTTCTAAAGAATAAAGTCCTAACTTATTCAATCTTTCCTTATTACACAGGTCCTCCAGTCCTGGCAACATCATTGTAAATTTTCTCTGTACTCTTTCAACCTTATTTGCATTTTTCCTGTAGGTGGATGACCAAAAATGCACACAATACTCCAAATTAGGCCCCCCCAGCACCTTGTACAACTTCAACATAACATCCCATCTCCTCTACTCAGTACTTTGATTGATGAAGGCCAATATGCCAAAAGCTTTCTTTACAACCCTATCTACCCGTGACACCACTTTCAATGAATTATGGACCTGTATTTCCAGATCCCTTTGTTCTACCACACTCTTCAGTACGCTACTGTGTAAGGCCTACCCTGGCTGGTCCTACTGAAGTGCAACACCTTGCAATTGTCTGCATTAAATTCCATCTGCCATTTATCAGCCCATTGTTCCAGCTGGTCCAGATTCCTCTGCAAGCCATGATAACCTTCCTCATTGTCCACTGACACCACCAATCCTGGTGTCATCTGCAAATCTGCTGATCCAGTTAACCACATTATCATCCAGATCATTGATATAGATGACAAACAACAACAGATCCAGCATTGATCCCTGTGGCATTCCACTAGTCAGAAGTCTCCAGTCAGAGAAGCAACCATCTACTGCCAGCCTCTATCTTCTCCCACAAAGCCAATGTCTAATCCAATGTATTATCTTATCTTGAATGCCAAGTGACTGAACCTTCTTGACCAACTTCCCATGCGGTACCTTGTCAAAGCCTTGCTAAACTCTATGTAGACAACATCCACTGCCTTGCTTTCATTCACTTTCCTGGTAACTTCCTTGAAAAACTCTATGAGATTGGTTAGACATAACTTACCATGCACAAAGCCAAGCTGACTATCCTCAATCGGTCCATGTCTATTGAAATACTTATATATCCGGTCCCTTAGAATACCCTCCAATAACTTTCCTACTACTGTACTGAAGTCAGACTCATCAGCCTATGATTTCCTGGTTTATGTTTAACCCTTTCTTAAATAATGGAACAACATTCAATCGTCTGGTACCTCTCCTGTTGCTAAGGATGATTAAAATATATCTGCTGGGGTTCGGCAGTTTCTGCACTTGCCTCCTGTAGGGTCTGAGGGAACATCTTGTTAGGCCATGGGGATTTATCCACCCTGGTTTACCCCAGGACAGCAAACACCTCCTCTTCTGTAATATGTATAAGGTCCATGAAGTCAATGCAGCTTTGTCTCACGTCTATAGACTCTGAGTCCATCTCCTGAGTACATACAGTTGAAAAAAATTCATTTAAGATCGCCCCCATCTCTTTTGGCTCCACACAAGGATTACCATTCTGGTCTTCCAGAGGACCAATTTTATCCCTTGTAATCCTTTTGCTCCTAATATATCTGTACAACCCCTTAGGATTCTCCTTCACCTTGTCTATTTGGCAACATCATGCCTTCTTTTAGCCCTCCTGATTTCTGTCTTAAGTGGTCTCTTATACTCCATAAGCACCTCGTTTGTTCCTACCTACCTATGTTTGCAATGCGCCTCCTTTTTGTTTCTTAACCAGGGCCTCAATATCTCTTGAAAACCTAGGTTCTCTACACCTGTTGTCTTTACCTTTTGTTCTGACAGACACATACAAGCTTTGTACTTTCAAAAATTCACTTTTGAAGCCCTCCCACTGACTGAGTGCCCCTTTGCCAGAAAACAGCCTGCCCCAATCCATACTTGCCAGATCATTCATGATACCGTCAAAGTTGGCCTTTCTCCAATTTAGAATCTCAACCTGTGGACTAGACCTACTCTTTTTGCATACTTAATTTGAAATTAAAGGCATTGTGATGCAAAGAGAAGAGGAGCTAATCAGGTTTGGGGTGGGGAGGAGGGGTGGAGTGGTGGGGATTAGTCAGTGGAATGCCAAAGCATGAAGGTAAACTATTGATTTAACTACTCCCACTCTGTGTTGGGAAGATTAGATAATATTGAGAATACACAATAATGATTATTTCAGTTGCAATGTAGTTCAAATTCACCAGCAAGACACCATAAATGGTATTGGACATGAAATATTATTTCAAGTAACCCTGACATAGAAAGTCTAGAAAAGTAATTGATTTTCCATTGCATAACTCAGGTGAAATTCATTGTTAAGTCATTGAATTTAACACAGTGCCAACTTCTCAGTAGCAACCAAAATAAAAAATTACTGTATTAATCACACTTTTTTCAGATATAATCACTGCAATCAATAGCTTGTAACTTCCCTTTTTGGTGTTGTGCTGTTGAACCGCCTGTACAGCCTGGCATTCTTGCAATGTGAACTGAAGTGTTGAAGGTGCAGGACGGTAATGGTGTGGTGTATACTGGCAAGATCGAGGCAGCAGTGCCCGGGCACGAGAACGGGGAACCAGCTAATGTTTGGCCATTGCTGGAGTGGACTTGAAGGTGATTTGATGTGGCAGAACCGAAGCTAGGCGAGTGGAGGTGATGCAGCGTCGAGGCAACCGGGCCTGGGCCCAGGGTAGAGACTGAGAAAATATCCAAGGTTTGACCAATTTAAACGCCGGGCCAAATTGGAAAGGTGGGAATTGGCTGAGTGGAGGCTGCAGGGCCCAGGCCCGACAGCATATCAAAGCAGCAGGGCCTGGGGCAAAGAGTGAGGAATGACTGAAGGTCTGGATAATTTAAGCTCCGGGCGAGATTGAAAAGGTCATGATTTTGGGGCCGGAGATGAGGGCCAGTTCAGTTCACTGCTTCGTGAGGTTGACTCATTTCTGTGCTGAAATGAGGCTGTGGTCTATAACTCACGGGCTCCTGGATTGGCTGCAGTGACAACGGGCTTTGTGGCTGTGGACTCACTTGCGCGAACTTCAGTTCTGAATGTTATTTGCTTACTTTAATTGTTTGCATGATTTGTTTTTTCTCCTGCACATTTGGTTGTTTGACAGTCTTCTTTTAATTGGGTTTCTCTGTTTCGTGGCTGCCTGTAAGGAGACAAATCTCAAGCTTGTATACAGTATGCATACTTTGATAATAAATATACTTTGAACTTTGAATGTGTAACAGATAAATGAGAAACGAGGAGTAAGCTACTGCACTGCAACTGAAAAAGATCATGACTTATCTTATCCTGGCCTCACCTCTTTCCTGTCTACTCCACATGCCCCTCAACTTCCTTGTAGATCTAACGTCTGTCAATTGCCATGAATTTACACAATGATTCCCACTTTCACAGCTCTCCGGGTACAGAGTGCCAAAGTGCCTTCTTGCATCTCCACCCGACTCCTTATTTTGGAACCATGTCCTTTGGTTCTAGTTGCCAGCACTAGGGGAAACCACTCTCTCAGTGTCAGTCCACTGCAGAATCTTACTGTATTACATGTAGGTCATGTCTGTCTGCTCATCTATTTCAATTCAACACTCATATCTTGTTGTGACACTTACAGAATTCCATGGACCTTTTGAGTTTTTTATGTGTTTGCTTCTCCAGTATATTTCTAAGTGTAAATAAACTCAGACAGCAGTTGCAGAGCCTCACCTCATATGCTTGGACAGGGTTAAAATTTCAGCCATCATTATATGATGCAAATTCAATACAAAGAGAAGGAAACCTTGATTAAGGCTGTATGTCAACTGTCACTTTAACCCACAACAGAAAAATGAACAGTAATCCATCCCGTTGCAGCACGATCAATCATACACTGCAATTACTGAGTGGTGCTGATAGCGGTGAGCCGACCAGCGTCGCTGCTGTAAAGACCATACCACATTACAAGCAGCCATTTCGCCCTTTGGGTCTGCTGCCCCATTCAATCGTGGCTGATAGAGGGGGGGGGGAGGGGGAGAGGAAAGAGGGTGAGGTGGGGAGGAGGGGTTGGACAGGGAGGGCGAGGGAGGAGGGGAGGAGGGGGTGGAGGGAGAGGGGTAGGGGCAAGGAGAAGGGGAGAGGGGAGAGTGGGGGAAGGGGAGAAAGAATGAGAAAGGGAGAGGGAAGAGGAGGGGGGAGACAGAGGTTTGGGAGAAGAAGATTGGAGAGAGGGGGACGGGAGACATGCTAGAATTGTAAAATACAGTACTGAGCATTATAGCTGCTGGGAATCTGAGAGAAGATAATGCAGGAAATACCCAGCAGATTAAGCAGCGGCTAGAAAATAAAGTGAGAGAGCATCTAGGTAGAAGAATACGTCAAATGTCCAGCATATGCTGTTTTTTTTTTTTGGCTTCGATTACAACAACCACACTAACGGACTGTTGTTGCATTACTGTTAAAGGGAACATCCTGTCTGCGGATTGCAGTCACACTCCCCACCACAGTTCAAAAGAGATTAGAAAATTAAACAAAAATTGCAGATGCAGAAAGCCTGAAGTAAAAGTTGAAAATACTGAAAACAGCCTGCTGTCGTAAAGAGAAGCAGTTAGCATCTCAGATCCCGGACCCTTCATAAATAGAAAGGAAAGGAATGAGTGAGCTGCAATATAAACACAAATCTTCCTGTCTTTACAATAGTCATTCTGCTTCATTTCCCCTTTAACAGCGACAAGAGCAATAGAACGTGTCGAATTGCAACCGATTAATTTAATGACTAAAGCTTCCATTTGTTCGCCTTGTCTGCGAACCAGCATCTCGCTGGTAGATGTGTCTCTATTGCTCATCTAAGGTGGCAAATGAGTCCCAACCATAGAGCGGTTGATGCTTTCCGAATAAAGCTGCTTCACATTTCTGAAGTTGTGATTAGATGGGTAGAGTCACCGATTAAAGTAAAATAATGAAATCATACGCGCACACCGCTCCCAAGCAATCCATCCGCTCCAGGAAAACGACTGAATTTGAACTCTCTGAGTGTGGGTGTGGTAACGCTGACGGAATCTGCACGGAGCTCTCATTACGCTGCCTCTTGTACTAGGAAACACCCTCCTCCGAAGCAGCAGGGTAACAGAGACTGCCTTTAATATTTCACCAGGCGTTTCTGATGCGCTCTGAATTTTCTTGCACATTGCATGGTGGTTTATCCAGTGTTGGCAAGGTCCACATGAGATTTCATTTCTGAATAACTGTTCCGCAAGGTAAGTACAGTGTTGCAATAATGCCTTCGTAACCTCCGTATAAAATCTAGCACAACTATAAACCGTTAATCATTTCAGTATTGCAGTACCATTTTTAACAACAGTACAGAACCGGGTTAATGTTAAGTAGGAAGGTTAATGACTACATCCATAAGTTCTTTTGTAATTTCAGCACGGGAGAGTCGCTTACTATTTATGTTCATTTTAACGACGTACCAAGTGAGTATTTTTTTAAAGGGAAGTCTTTAACAAGACAGTACCTTATCCTGTACGCGTTGAATACAGCAAATCATAATTTTGGCGCTCCGATTGCGAATACCGGCTTCGCTGTACATTTGTGTATAATTGTGAGATACTGAAGCGTCTGGATTTTCAGTGGTCGCTTTAGATTTCTGTTCACAACATCATAACACGCGTAACTTTGCGCTGTGACTTGAGGGTATTTTTTATAAAGACTTAGCACTCACACAGTTCCTGATCTGTTTACATGCATCAGCAGGAATATCGTAAAGTGAAATTAGTAATTGGTAATGAAGTTTACACAGTGGAAACGAAGGCTTCGCACGTGTTAGATACGGCGTAAGCGGAATGATGAATTTATAATACTGCAAGTTGCTGGCACATTGGATCAACGGCCACTTAACGGAGCCGGATTCATATTTCCAAAAAATTAGCGGAGATAAAACAGCTTCAATCTTTTATACCCGTTCATTGCAGGCAACAGTTTGGTCAATTCTAATTTTTAGTCATGGTACCTACAGGGGGTGCGAGAGAGTGCGACGACCACTTTTAGGAACTTGCCATTGCTGCAAAACACAATTCTATATCAAGTTTAGATTCCGGAACAATTGTATATTACGGACGCTGCCATGAGCCAGAACAGATCCTGTATTGCCCATTGAAACCTGGTCCAGCGTGGACCCTCAATTTGTCTGGGACCAGTTCTAGATCAGCATGACACTCCGTTAACTGCTCAAAGTGAACTATAGAAAGTCAAACATTTAATAATCTGACTGATCCATGTGAATATGATTAAGTGTGAGACATAATACTGTTGATTTAAAATCACTTTGTCATAACCGCCATTTATTCTGCAGGACTGGTTCTGTGTTATATCAGGGCTGATTTGTCAGAGATAATGTGACAACCAGTAGTAGAGAGGACTCGAGCCATTAGCACCCACATTGTGCAGAGCGGAATTAAGTGACCAAGCACATTGAAAGCAGGAATTTTTGGAAACCAAGTAAAATCTACATTTTTCTCATCTGTTTGCTGAGATGACAACCTCTAATTCCACTACACAGGGCCTAGTGGAGCACATAATCCTCCGTGGAAAAATCTTCAATTTCCTCAACAAAACCTATTATTAATTTATTTGCCTATAACTTGGAATAGAAATTTCCTGCATAAACAGGCCATACGCTAATTACATCCACTTTTCATGGAGCTGCTGCAATCTTGTTAAGGGCAGGAAGGGGTAATTACAGTGTGGAAAGTTTTCATAGGTAGTTTCCATTATAAATATAGTCAGAATTTATAATGGGAATCTGAAACCAGAGTAGGACATGCTTTGAGATGAGGAATTAGTTGCATTGCATGTCCTGGAACAGTCCTGTAATCTCCAACTCTGCATGCCACATTGAACATTACAGCAATCAACATTTAATAAAACAAAGTATTGAAGAAAGTGGTAGGCTATTTTAAACCCTTAAAGTTATCCTACTATTCAAGGGTGTGGGCAATAGGAGTACATTACAAAAGCAGTGATAATTATACAGTGTATGTTTTATGTTTGGTATTTGCTCTAACATGTGGGCCCTAGTGCACAGACGTGTTAGGTAGCACCAGTAAGGAATTGAGTCCTGATGAAAGGTCTCGGCCCAAAACATCGACTGTACTCTTTTCCATTGATGCTGCCAGACCTGCTGAGTTCCACCAGCATTCTGTGTGTGTTGTACTTGTTAGTGCAGAAAATTGATGCTGGTTTTAATTTTAATTGACTCTTAACTAATTCAAACTGGGAATATGCTGTACTTTACATTTTGAAAATAAACTTTATTCATTACAAAAACATGTGGCGTAAAAGCTCTTTAAATTCTTAGCGTTACTTGGTCAGTACATTCAAGTAGAGTTAATACTCTTTTTTTTGTACATAGCACTCTGTATCCCCTAACACCTCCTTTCCAGTATACTGTAGAAGTGCTTGAATATTTAAGTCTGGCAATCAGCCCTTTGATCCTGTGTGTCTGGTGCCATCTAAGGAAAGTTGAATGCATTAGGCGACCCTCTGGAACATTGCTGTATGTGTTTGTGCATGAATCAATGAGAGAAACCGCAGCAAGGCTTTATCCTGCTCTCTTTTACCATTCAGGCATACATTTACAACAGGAGGGGGGAGGGACAGGATAATGATCAAAAGCACTAACTGTTGCTGATTACCTCCCCCTCCACTTCTAATGGAGATTTCCAGATCAGCATCTGAAAACACTGCAGTCCATTGTTCCAGTGCCTCTGATGCCCTGGAGGTAATTAGCACTCTGCCTATATTAGTGATTAATCAGGATCCAAGTTCCAGACCACTTGCTGCATTCACACACTAAACCACTAAGGGGCACAATTTTCATAACTTGTGATACAAACCAATTACAACCTGTCAACAGATTTAATTTGCTCTGACTTGAGCCGATTTTTAGATATTTTACAATTGCTTTTTGCTGCTTGTGGAGTAGATTCTCACAGTACTCCCTCTGCTGTCCCTTCCCCCAAATCCACTTATTTTATTCCTTGACAGCATGTTTAATGTTCAAGGAAAAGATTTTGATATTTTCCAGAAGTTAGTAGCAAAGCCCTATCAGCTTGTAAAATGGTGATGCATTGCAGCTAAACATATAGACTGTTCCTATTGGCAATAAATCTCTCTGTAGCACCATCAGGAGTATATCAAGTTAATTTTACATTTGGGCGTGTGCAGCAAGAATTAACTTACCTATTTTCTCCACTTACATTATATTCTTTGTGAATTTAGTATTTTCCTGAAGACTGGTCTTTGGCATTTTCATCACCTTACAGTCAAACAAATTTCCTTCTGCTGTAAAGTGTTTTCCCCTTGTATTTGGGGAGCTATATTAATGTAGTCATAGAGTAACACTGTGTGAAAACAGGCCCTTGTCCAACTTGTCCATGCCAAGCAAGATGCCCTTCTGAGCTAATCTCATTTGCCTGCCTGTAGCCCAGGTCCCTGGAAACCTTTCTAATCGATGTACCTGTCCTTGTAGTGACCTGGACTGCTTAATGCCTTGTATATCTCTTAGTATCTTCTCGCTCAAAGATGAGAAAATCTGCAGTTGCTGGAAATCCAAGCAACACACACAAAATGCTGGAGGAACTCAGCAGGCCAGGCAGCATCTATGGAAAAAGAGTAAACTGTCGACATTTCGGGATGAGACCCTTCATGATGAGGGGCTTCAGCCCAGAATGTTCATGGTTACTCTTTTCCGTAGATGCTGCCTGGCCTGCTGAGCTCTTCCAGCATTTTGTGTGTGTTGCCAGTATCTTCCAGCTGTCTGATGCCACCTAAAGAAAATTCTTTGTCTGAGGATGTCAGTTGCTTATAGTGTTAATCTCTCAAAATGTTGTGGGCACAAACTCTGGTCGTAATTATACCTTTTAGACCGGTTTTGCACTGCAGGAGGGGTGAGGGGAGTGTTATATTCATAAATATTCCTTTACTGAGATATGGTGTTCCTAATTGGCACTTTTGAAAAGAAGCAGGAAAGCCTGGAGGAAAATAATTCATGTCGTGTAGGCTTCACTGGCAAAGCCAAAACTTGTCCTTGAAAGTGCTTTCTGAACTCTTGAGACTTTGTGATAAAGGCACCAAATATTCACTTCCTGCTTGTGGCCAAGCACTGAAAACACGAGAAGATATAGGAGTGGAATTAGGCCATTCATTTCAACAAGTCTGCTCTGCTTTTCAATTATGGATGATTTTTAAAAAAATAGATATTTCTCAACCCCATTCCCTTGCCTTCTCCGCTTAGCCCGTAATCCCTTACCAATCAAAACCTATCAGTCTCTGCTTTAAATATGCCCAATGACCTGACCTCTGCAGTCCTACATGGAGACAAACTCCATCGAATCATCGTCCTTTGATTGAAGAAATTCCTCCTCATCTTGGTTCTAAATGGACATTTCTTTACTCTGACTCATGCCCTCAAGACTAATGTACTGATTATATTTCCATGTCCATGTGATACTGTCATGCCCGTTGAGAATAGAAGCAGTTTTATTATTTGATCAAATTGTTCTCTGTGGTGACTTGCTGGGTCCAAGTTTACTTAATAAATCTTGAGTATTTCATTGGCTGGAATAGGTTTTGTGTTGTCTAGAGAATAGAGAAGCGCTTTCTACATGCATATTTATTGTTTGCTTTTTAGCAGGCAAAATTAAACAAAAGGATTATTAGATGAAGAAAACAATGTTTATCTGATCAATCAGTTGGCATCTTGATAGTCATAGTTATGCATGATTCAAGTAGAGAAGTGTATTGTCAAAGTGGTCTGTTGAATATCTGGTATGATTTAGATGCTGAAGAATCTCTTTGCATAAAAAACTGTAAACTTCTATATTGACATTAAAAATTGCTTCCAGTAAATTAGTATCCGATTTGAGTATCCAATTCAGCATTGATTAAAAATTATATGTCAATGATATGGATAACAGAATAGATGGCTTTATAGCCAGGTTTGCAGATGATACAAAGGCAGGTAGAGCAGCAGGTAGTGTTGAAGAAGCAAATGGAGAATGGTCAAACGAATAGTCAAGCACTTTAGGGAAGTGTGTGGTCAAGCACTTTAGTAGAAGGAACAAAAGCATGGACTATTTTCAAACTGGGAGCAAATTCAGATACCAGCCATGTAGAGGGAGTAGACTTGTTGGCCTGAATGGCCTAATTCTGCTCCTATATCTCATGGTCTTATTGTCTAAAATATATTAAAGTTCATGCCTTTCTTAAGGTTACATGAAAAGTTCTGCTCAATGATGACTGTGTGGAGTTGAAGTATTTGCACGCATTTCTACTGTTTATAACAGCTCAATGCACTGAAATGCTTGGATCTCTGAGGACGATAAATTGATCAGATTTTTTCATCTATTTAGGGTACTGTATGTTTATGGAATGGAAAGTGAAGCTGAGGCCATAGTCTTATTAGGTGGCAGTGCAGAGTCAAGGGCCAAATGACCTATTGCTGGTCCTATTCGTTGTCTTATAGTGAGAGACTTATCAGTGGGGGTGAGATTGCTGTGAATGGATCTGTGACCTTTCTGTTATTTGTTGTTCTTGGGGTCTTGCAGCAATGATCTGGGCGAAATAATTGATGGTATTATGGCCAAGGTTACACCTATCTCCAAGGCAGGTGGAGAAGTGTGGCATTGCAGATGCACGCAATCTACAGAAAGACTTCAACAGTTTGGAAAGTGGGCAAAGAAGTGGCAGATGGAATACAGCATGGAGAAGTGTGGGGTTATGTACTTTATGAGGAAAGGTACAGACTATTTTCTAAATGGAGAGAAAATTAAGAAATCGGACGTGCAAAGCGACTTGGGAGTCCTAGTTTGCAATCCCCTTATCCCCTTAAAGTGAACTTGCAGGTTGAGTTAGTAGTAAGGAAGGCAAATGTAATGTCAGCATTCATTTTGAGCGGATTAGAATTGTAGTCTAGGTCTAGACAAGTGGTCCCCAACCTCCGGGCTGCGGACCAATACATTGCCGCAAAGAATGCAGCGGTAGCTGGAATGCTCCCAGCACATCTTTAAGAAAAAAGCCAAAATAAACAAGCTAATTAATTAGGTGCTGCCCGGCACACAATTAATTAGCTTGTTTATTTTGGCTTTTTTCTTAAAGATGTGCTGGGTGCGTTCCGGCTACCGCTGCACCGCTGCATTCTTCGTGGCCCGGTATTGGTCAGGGATCACTGGACTAGACTGTACACTGTTGGTTCGACAGCATTTGAAATACTTTGAGCAATTTTTGGCTCAGTACAGATGGAAAAATGTGCTGGCTCTAGAGAAAGTTCAGAAGAATGATCCCAGGAATGAAAGGCTTAATGTATGAAGAATATTTGATGGGGTTGGGCCTGCACTCAATGCATTTCATACGGATAAGGATGAGGAAGAAGGATATCTTAACCTACAGAATAATTGAAAGGCCTAGATAGAGTGGATATGGAGAGTATGTTTTCATTAGAAGGAAAGTATAGGATCTGAGGACAGTGCCTCAGAATAAAGGGACATCTGTTTAGAACTGAAATGAAAATGATTTCTTTAATTAGATTGTGGCGAATCTGTGAAATTCTTTGCCACACAGAGCTGTGAAGGCCAATTGGCAGAGATTGATAGGTTTTTGATTGGCAAAGGGGTTAAGGGTTGCAGGGTGAACATGGGAGAATGGAGTTGAGGATTAAAAAGAAATCAGCTATGATTGAGTGGCAGAGCAGATGTGTTGGGCTGAATGAATTGGGATCAGATGTGTTATCACAG
Organism: Mobula birostris; assembly: GCF_030028105.1. Lineage (NCBI taxonomy): Eukaryota > Metazoa > Chordata > Chondrichthyes > Myliobatiformes > Myliobatidae > Mobula > Mobula birostris. Next base: position 160,243,606 of record NC_092373.1, read on the forward strand.
ACTTGAATGGTATGATTTTTAAAAAAATTTTGTGGCAGCAGTGCAGTGCAATAATGTAGACAGCATGTTACTGAACCTACAAGGGAACGTTTAACCTTAGATCTGATCCTGTGCAATGAGACAGGTAAAATTAGTGATCTTGTGGTTAGGGATCCTCGTGGAACGAGTGATCACAGTATGATTGAGAGTTTCTCATACAAATGGAGGGTGCAATAGTTCAATCTAAAACCAGTGTATTATGCCTAAACAATGGAGACGACAGTGGGATGAGGGAGGATTTGGCTAGTGTAGGCTGGGAACACAGGCTATATGGTGGGACAGTTGAGGAACAGTGGAAGACTTTCAAAGAGATTTTTCATGGTGCTCAACAAAAGCATATTCCAGTTAAAAGCAAGGACAGTAAGGGTGGGGAGAGCCAGCCTTGGATAACGAAGGAAATAAAAGAAGGCATCAAACTAAAAGCTCGTGTATACAAGGTTGCCAGGAGTAGTGGGAAACTGGAAGACTGGGAAAACTTTAAAAAGCAACAAAGTACCACTAAGCGAGCAATAAAGAAAAGGAAGCTGGATTATGAAAATAAACTAGCACAAAATATAAAAATAGATAGTAAAAGTTTTTATAATTACATAAGGCGGAAAAGAGTGGCTAGGGTGAACATAGGTCCCTTAGAGGACGCGAAGGGGGAATTGATATTGGGTAATGAGGAATGGCTGAGGCTTTGAATGACTATTTTGTGTCGGTCTTCATGGCGGAGGACACATCTAACATGCCAAAGAGAGATGTTATGGATGTGATGGGAGGTGAGGCCCTCAATACAATAGCTATAACTAAAGAGGTAGTGCTGAGCAAACTTGTGGGCCTGAAGATAGGTAAGTCCCCTGGTCCTGATGGAATGCATCCCAGGGTAGTAAAAGAAATGACAGAAGTTATAGTAGTCTTTGGTGATGATCTACCAAAATTCTCTGGACTTTTGGCAAGTCCCAGCGGATTGGAAGACGACAAATGTCACACCACTGCAAAAAAACGATATAGGCACAAGGCAGGTAACTATAGGCCAGTTAATTTAACATCTGTTGTTGGGAAAATGCTTGAAGCTATCATTAAAGAAGAAATAGTGAGGCATCTGGAAAGAAATGCCATCAGGCGGACGCAGCATGGATTCAGCAAAGGCGGGTCCTGTTTGACAAACTTACTGGAGTTCTTTGAGGATATAATGAGCAGAGTGGGTAGAGGGGAACAGATGGACATTGTTTACTTGGATTTCCAGAAGGCTTTCGATAAGGTGCCACATAAAATACTTATCCATAAGATAAGGCTGCATAGAGATGGGGGCAATGTATTAGCACGAATAGAGGATTGCTTATCTAATAGAAAGCAGAGAGTTGGGATACATGGGTGTTACTCTGGTTGGCAATCAGTGGTGAGCGGTGTGCTGCGGGGTTCAGTGCTGGGCGCGCAACTGTTCACGATAGTGTATCTAAGTTTGCTGACAATACTAAATTGAGTGGAAAAGCAAATTGTGCAGAAGATACGGGAAGCCTGCAGTAGATAGATTAAGTGAATGGGCAGGGGTCTGGCAGATGGAGTACAATGTTGCTAAATGCAAGGTCATCCACTTTGGAAGGAAAAATGAAAGAGCAGATTATTATTTAAATTGAAGCATGCTGCTGTGCAGAGGGACTTGGGAGTGCTTGTGCATAAATCCCAAAAGGTTGGTTTGCAGCTGCGGCAGGCTTTCAAGAAGGCAAATGGAATGTTGGCCTTCATTGCTCGAGGAATTGAATTTAAGAGCAAGGAGGTAATATGCCCCTGTACAGGGCCCTAGTGAGGCCGTATCAGTACTGTGAGCAGTTCTGGTCTCCTTACTTGAGGAAGGATATACTGGTTTTGGAGGCGATGCAGAGGAGGTTCACCAGGTTGATTCCAGAGACAAAAGGTTTAAACTATGAGGAGAGATTGAGTCTCCTGGGACTGTACTCGCTAGAATTCAGAAGAATGAGAAGAGATCTTATCGAAGCATACAAAATTATGAAAGGGATAGATAAAATAGAGGCAGGAAAGTTGTTTCCACTGGTAGGTAAGACTAGAACTAGGGGACAAGGCCTTAAGATTTGGAGGAGTAGATTTAGGACAGAGATGAGGAGGAACTGCTTTTCCCAGAGCGTGGTGAATCTGTGGAATTCTCTGTCCATTGAAGCAGTGGAAGCTACCTCAGCAAATATATTTAAGACAAGGTTGGATAGATTTTTGCAAAGGTTATGGGGAAAAGGCAGGTAGGTGGAGGCGAGTCCATGGCCAGATCAGCCATGATTTTATTGAATGGCAGAGCAGGCTCAATGGGCCAGACGGCCTACCCCTGCTCCTATTTCTTATGTTCTTAAACATTACTATAAATTCCAAAATAAATAGTAAAAAAAAGAGTAATGAAGCAGAATTCATGGACCGTTCAGAAATCTGATGAGTAGAGAGGAGGAAACTGTTTCTAAATCATTGAATGTAGATCTTCAGACTCCTGTACCTGCTCCCCAAAGGTAGTAATGACAAGGTGGCATGTCCTGGATGGTGAGGGTCCTTAGTGATGGATGATACTGCCTTGAGGAACTGCCTCTTGAAGATGCTCTCCAGGGTGGGGAGGGTTGTGTCCATGATGGAAATGGCTAAGTCTACAACACTCTACAGTCTTGTGATCCTGTGCTTCAGAGCATCCATACAAGGCTGTCACGCAACCAGTCACTGTATGATTGTACATCTATAAAAATTTGTATCAGTCTTTGGTGGCATACCAAATCTCCTCAAACTCTTAACAAAGCCGAGCCAATGGTGTGCCTTTGTGATTGCATCAATGTGCTAGCCCCGAGATAGCTGTCCCGAGATGTTGATGCCCAGGAACTTGAAACTGTCACTCTTTCCATCGCTTATCTCTCAATGAGGACTGGTGTGTATTCTCCTGACTTCATTTTCCTGAAATACATAATCAATTCTTGGACTAATGGCCTACATTTGCTGTTATATCTTATGGTTCTCTCACATTCAATGTTCGAAGTAAATTTATTATCAAAGTACATATATTTCACCATAAACAACCCTGAGATTAATTTTCTTGCAGGCAAACTCAAAAAATCCAATAACCAAAGTAGGATCAATGAGAGACCGCACCAACAGGATGGACAACCAGAGTGCAAAAGACAACAAGCTGCAAATATAAAAAGAAAGTAAAAAACAATGATAATATTAAATAAACAAGCAATAAGTAATGAAAAAATGAGGTGAGGAGTTCTTGAAAGTGAGTCACGGGTTGAGGGAACAGTTCCCTGATTTAGTGGACCTGGTGGTGCGGTCCTGAGGCTTCTGTCCCTTCTTCCTGCTGCCAGCAGTGAGAAGCAAGCATGACCTAAGTGTTGGGGGTACTCGACGATGGATATTGCTTTCCTGCGACAACACTCTGTGCAGATGTGCTCAGTGGTGGGGTGGGCTTTACCCATGATGGACTGGGCCGTATCCGCTAGGTTTTTGCAGGATTTTCCATTCAAGGGTATTGGTGGTTCCATACCAGGCTATGCTGCAGCCAGTCAATATACTCTCCACCGCACATCCATAGAAGTTTGTCAAAGTTTTAGATGTCATGCCAAATCTTTGCAAACTTCAAAGGAAGCAGAGGCACCGCTGAGCTTTCTTCTTAATTGCACTTATGTGCTAGGCCCAGGGCAAGTCCTCCGAAATAATAGCACTGAGGAATTTAAAGTTGCTGACCCTCTCCACCTCTGATCCTCCAATGAGGACTGGCTCATGGTTCTTTGATTTTCTTCTCTTGAAGTCAATAATCAGCTCCCTGGTCTGACTGACATTGAGTAAGAGGTTGTTGTTGTTGTGGCACCACTCAGCCAGGTTTTCAATCTCCCTCCTATATGCTGATTTGTCACCACGTTTGATTTGCCCTACGACAATGGTGTCCTCAGCAAACTTAAATTGGAGCTCTGCTTCACCATACAGTCATCAGTGTAAAGCAAATGGAACTGAAGGCTAAGCACATAGCCTTGTGGTGAACCTATGCTGATGGAGATTGTGAAGGAGATGTTGATACCAGTCCGAAATGATTGGGGTCTGCCAGTGAGGAAATCAAGGAGGTATTGACACTAAAGTCTTGAAGCTTATTGATTAGTTTTGAGGGGATGATAGTGCTGAATGCCAAGTAGCGGTCGATAAAGAGCGTCCTGATGTGTGCATCTTTGCTGTCTAGATGTTCAACAGTTGAGTGAAGACCTAATGGAATGGCATCTGCTGTGGACCTGTTGTGCTGGGAGGGAAATTGGAGTAGATCCGAGTCACTTCTGAGGGAGCACTTGATATGTTTCATCACAAACCTCTCAAAGCACTTCATCACTGTGGATGCAGGTGCTACTGGATGATAGTGTTTGAGGCAGGTTGTCACATTTATCTTAGGCACTGGAATATTTGAAGCCTGCTTGAAGCAGCTGGGTACGTCAGACTAACAAAGTGAGAGGTTAAAGTTAATGAGTACCTCTTTAGTACTCGGTCAGGTACCCCATCTGGGCCAGATGCTTTCCATGGGTTCACCCTCCTGAAGGATGCTCTCAGATCAGCAGGGGACTGCGGGACATGCTAATAATTCATGCATGACTAAGTCTATTACCTTAAACCTGTTCCCTATTTTTGTTATATCATGGTTGATCTATATTTCAGTTTTGCTTAGCTACTTTTGCCTAATTAAAAAATTATCAATCTCAGTCTTGGAAAGTCTTCCAAAGAGACTTCCAGAAGTCCTTCCTGATTCCTTCCTGACAAATGTGCCTTAAAACCACCCAACTGGAGCCAACTTTGCCACTGGAGAGATTTTGTTCTGAAACTAGGGACCTAACTCGTGCCTAAATTTATGGCACTATCTCGGTCATTTAAAATGCTTGCATTGAGTTTACATTTGTAAATTCTGTCACAGCTCACCTGTTGGAGGATCTCAGCTGGCCAGGCATCATCTATGGAAGAGAGTAAACAGTTGACGTTTTGGGCCAAGTCAGTCCTTTTCCATAGATGCTGCCTGGCTTGCTGAGTTCCTCCAGTATCTGCAGATTTTCTCTTGTGCTACAACTTACCTGCTCCTTTTTTTTTGTTTACCCCAATTTGATTCATTGCCAATAAGGTAAGAGTTAATGAGTCACATATAGGCAACATCAGGGAAGGACAGATGGTTCTTCTCGTTGAACAAAATAGGTTTTTATTACAATCCAATGTTTTCATTATCATATTACTGAAATGGTTTTAAATACCAAATTAAGTTAATAGCTGAGATAGAAATTTTCTAACTGCCATGGTGGAAAATCTGTTTCTGGATCAATGGTCTGGCTACCAGATCAGTAATTCAAGCACTATGCTACTGTATCCCTCTGTACTCAAGGATTGTGGAAATTTATTGTGTGTACACAGACTCTGCAAATGCTAGAAACCCAGAGCCACAAAGACAAATTCCTGGAGGAACTTAGCAGGTCAAGCAGCATCTATTGAGTGAATAAACAGTCAACATTTTGGGCTGACTCCCTTGTAATTGAGAGCCTTGCTGTTTCGGAAGGTAGTCACATATAGGCCAGACGAAAGGAAAACAAACAGGTCTCCTTACCCAAAGTACAATAGTGAGCCAGTTAGGTTTTGTGTCACTATTCAGTAGACTGGCTTTTTATACCAGATTTATTAACCTGAATTTAAATCCACAGCTGCTGTGGTGGGATTTGAACTTTGGTATGTGAATCATTCCACCAGACTGAGTATTGCTAAATGAGTAAGCGAGCTACTATGTGACCAAGTCTCAAAATATGAAATTAAAACCAAAGTAATGTTCTTATTATTCTGAAGAAAATTATCTGATTATCAATTGACACAATTAATTTCTAAATGCAGGAAGGATGTTTTCCTTGAGCAAAAAGCTTAGAGAAATGCAGTGCAGTTTGAGAGTAAAAGTCAAACTTTAAGACTGTGGTTGGTATTCATTCTCTGCATGAAAAAGGCACACATTTGGAATTCCTCAGCTCTATTGATAAAGGAAGCTTACTCATTATGTTCATTCAAAACTAAGACTGATAAGGGAAACCAGGGTTTGGAGGTGTTGCTAGGACAAAGCACTGAGATCTTGATGAATGTTGAGGAATAATTTTGACAAATGGTGAAGAAGTCTCTTGAGAGCCTTACGGTCTCTTCCTGTTTCTATTTATTTTAACAAAACTAATAAAAACAGAAAATACTCAACTGCTGAGACATAATTTGTGGGGTGAAAAACAGTCTGTTTCAGAGCGATGATCTTTCATCTGGATGGTGAAATATTAGGCACCAGGAATGTTTCAAGTTGCTGATTAGAGAGAGGGGCAGAGAAAACAAAGGGAATGTAAGCGATCAGGTAGAGAGGAGAAAATGAATGGCGCACATTGGTGTTTGGCGGAGGGAGGATGATGAAGGTGTATTAATACTGATTTGCAAGTTTCATTTGAGCAGGGTACTGGGCATTGTGAAATCTCTATTAGGATTGACGAGGGTCGGGAGACTTCACAACAGAAGTGTGATCTGTGTTAATCTGTGCAACTTTGTCTACTTGACCCTTTTTGGAACCCCTTGCAGGGTTGTATATCCCTGTTTTCAGGGACATCGGATTTTCTTGCCCCCGCTACAGGCTGACTTGCTCTGCTCCCCCAGCCAACTCTCCCAAACTGCAGCCACTTGATGCACCGCTGCCAGTCAGAAGCCAGCCCTTCCAGGGAAAGGGCTCATCATGGATGCGGGAAGCCGTCTAGCTGGAAGCACTGGAGCTAGCTATAAAACTGTGAACAATGGCTGGCAATGGATTGATTAAAATTCTCAAGTGTCCAATTCTGAGGTGAGATCTATTGAACCACAGCTGCAGAGAATTTTCCCTCCTGTTCTCATGAATGAACATCAGGATTGTTTGCACTTTGGATTTTTTATTTTGACTTTAAACTTCTATTCATTTAACACCAGCTGTGTGGTGAAAAAACGCCTCTTTTATCTCAGACGGTTGAGGAAGTTTGGTTTGGGCCCCCAAATCCTAAGAAGTTTCTACAGGGATACAATTGAGAGCATCCTGACTGGCTGCATCACTGCCTGGTATGGGAACTGTACCTCCCTTAATCGCAGGACTGTGCAGAGAGTGGTGCGGACAGCCCAGCGCATCTGTAGTAGTGAACTTCCCATGATTCAGGATATTTACAAGGACAGGTGTGTAAAAAGGATCATTGGGGACCCAAGCCATCCCAACCACGATCTATTCCAGTTGCTACCATCTGGGAAGTGGTACTGCAGCATAAAAGCCAGGACTAACAGGTTCCGGGACAGCTTCTTCCACCAGGCTGTCAAACTGATGAACTCACACTGACTTGAGTATACTCTATATTACATTGACTGTTCTATTTATTATAAATTACTATGATTGCATATTGCACATTTAGATGAGATGTAACGTAATGATTTTTACTCCTCATGTATGTGAAGGATGTAAGAAATAGATTCAATTCTATTCAACCTGCAGCCAGATTGAGATCTTGACAGAAGTTGCTGTTAAATTAGCTGTGAATGGACATCTTCCTTCTAGCTACTCAAAGGGACCTTGGGTTAAATTTAAATATGGTATTGACATTCATGCATATTCTGAATGCTTTTCAACACAGGCGGCATTCCATTTTAGAACATAGAATAGTACAGCACAGTACAGGCCCTTCGGCCCACAATGTTGTGCCGACCCTCAAACCCTCCCTGCCATTTAACCCCCCACCTTAAGTTCCTCCATATACCTGTCTAGTAGTCTCTCAAATTTCACTAGTGTATCTGCCTCCACCACTGACTCAGGCAGTGCATTCCACGCACCAACCACTCTCTGAGTAAAAAATCTTCCTCTACTATACCCCTTGAACTTCCCACCCCTTACCTTAAAGCCATGTCCTCTTGTACTGAGCAGTGGTGCCCTGGGGAAGAGGCACTGGCTATCCACTCTGTCTATTCCTCTTATTATCTTGTATACCTCTATCATGTCTCCTGTCATCCTCCTTCTGTCCACAGAGTAAAGCCCTAGCTCCCTTAATCTCTGATCATAATGCATACTCTCTAAACCAGGCAGCATCCCGGTAAATCTCCTCTGTACTCTTTCCAATGCTTCCACATCCTTCCTATAGTGAGGTGACCAGAACTGGTCTCAATACTCCAAGTGTGGCCTAACCAGAGTTTTATAGAGCTGCATCATTACCTCGCAACTCTTACACTCTGTCCCTCGACTTATGAAAGCTAACACTCCATAAGCTTTCTTAACTACCCTATCTAACTGTGAGGCAACTTGCAGGGATCTATGGACATGTACCCCCAGATCCCTCTGCTTCTCCACACGACAATGTATCCTGCCATTTACTTTGTACTCTGCCTTGGAGTTTGTCCTTCCAAAGTGTACCACCTCACACTTCTCCGGGCTGAACTCCATCTGCCACTTCTCAGTCCACTTCTGCATCCTATCAATGTCTCTCTGCAATCTTTGACAATCCTCTACACTATCTACAACACCACCCACCTTTGTGTCGTCTGCAAACTTGCCAACCCACCCTTCTACCCCCACATCCATTTTGTGTAACCTTCTCTCATCATTTAATGGACTGTGTTTGTTGGATAATGGAACTGTACCAGAAATTCAGAGCAACATACCAGCACCTGCAGAGGTTCTCATGTTTGTGTACCAGAAGTTCTGCACCAAGTAGGGTTGCTGTAAAACCGAAGGAGATGCAAGAGAAATGCATATGCCACCTTAGTAGGTGATTTTTTTTCCTTAATTTTGTTTTGTGAGTTTTGTATTTGTTTAACAATGGTTTATACTGAAGAGACTGACACAAGGCTGATTTAAGTATATTTATTTATATGGGATCTCTGTGTTAGGAAATTTGGATGTGCTGCTCTTGTGTTCAACAGTTTCTCCCATAGCCTATTGGTTTTGTTAATTCAGCGATATTCAAATTATTGCTGCAAGGGCTTGTTTTAGACCCTAAAACAAGCCACAGTAAAATCTCCCACTCTAATATGATATTTTTTCATTATTATAATTGAGTAGGTTTAGCTTCCTTTTGAGTGAAGGTTTAAATAAGTACAGCTCTGAATTGTCATTCTCTGCTGAGCTGATGTTGCCATGACAATGGTAGTGACTCATGGGCACTTCCTGGCATCCTGGTTGTGTTAGCCATTCACAGCCGATATGGCCTTTTGGAACTTTCGATGCAGAGTGGTCGTCAGCTGGGTCAAGTAGGTAAAACATATACCAGAGTATGTTAGTGCACTCACTGCATCTCTCTTCCCCCCACTGCTGTCATTTTCTTTGGAGCTGCCTTTATCATACATTAACTCCCGAAATGCAGCAGTAGTAATATCTATAATCAAATTTGAGAAATGTGTCTTGAACTAAACCACCACCCCTCATCACCCTTTGCTGCGGACAATGTACTACCTCAGCAGCAGGCCATACATTGATGTTGTTGTAAATCTCTAATCCAGTCTGACGCAGCAAAGGGACCATGAATTTTTAGCATTACGCAATAATACCCAAGGCAGTGTTCACAGGGAGCACTTATTGCCACTGACTTTGGCAGGAGCTGAGTGCTGTGTCTGTTTTGGCACAAGCCCACTCGACTTCTTTGGTTGGCTGCGTGTTTTATTTTCTACAGTACTTAATTAGATTTGACAATGAGGTGAGAATTAATGAAAATATTGGGTGCTGTTGATTAGGGGAAGGATGCAGAATTTGGTTCAGCATATCAGTCAATAAAATACATTGTAACTACTCCATGTAATGTGTCATTTAGCTGTTAATTACTTATGCCTGCTTAGAGAGGAGGGTTGAGTTCTACAGAAAAGAAGTACTTTCAAATGTTGTGCCAATGTTAACAGGGGCTTAATAGTGAAAGCGAATCATGTCAGCATTTACTTTCAAACATGTAAAATATTAACTGACAATGGGAGAAGGTAAATAGAAGAGGAAGTGTTTTTTTTTGAGTGGACAAATGAGGGTACAGCATTGAACTGGGACATTAGGCTCAACTCGTGTGAGCTAGTCACTTTTTTGTTCCACGTGTCGTCTGAGTTTATCCCACTCACTTAATTTTCTGCATTCTTTTCAGTTCTGACTTGTTAAGAAGCAAGTTCATTATACTTTATTTTAATATAGTCTTTTCAAACAACTAAACCTATCCCCGCCATAAACTTAAATTCCATTTTCTCTAACCTGCGGATCATTATGTTGGAGTTTTTATCCCAATTTAAGAACATATCTCTCCACCTTTAGGGTGGGTGTTGTACTGTTAAAAGAGATGACTTCTGGATAGGATAATAAACCAATGATCTATGTGCTCATTCATCTTGGTTTAGGAGATTTGGTGACGTGAGAACTGATTGGATGTGTGAGCTGATATTTCTCTCCTGAGGGATGAACTGCATAGATGTCATTATTAATCCCTCCTGAAGTCTGTGAGAGCACATGCTCCATAGATCCTACTTCCTCTCGTAGGAGCTTAACTGGGCGCCTCTAGTTTGCACAGTTTTACACATCACATGAGCCTGTCACTACACAGATTTTCCTGTTCTATGGAGATGAGGGTATGAATAATTAAACTCAGCTGAAAGCACTTTGAATCCAATGACCTGTTATTATCAAACAGTGATATGTATGACAGGCTTTGTGGGTTGGGGTTGGGGCATGAGGATCTCCAACCACCTCCCAAAATGATTAAAGACGTGTGTATTCAACATGCTCTTAGAAAAGTTTACATTCCTGTATCACATTCTGCTGCCTCATTCTTGGTTGATTGTTCCCACTTGTACAATACACTTCAAGGTTCTCAGAACAATATAAACACCCATATCAAGCCATGTTAGAAATGGATGACTCATTTGCCAGTATCTATGCAAATTATTCAAACCACCTAGCATGGATGAAATGTTCTGTAAATCCACTTTACAGCTGAGTTACGTTTTAACATTAGTAATCAGGACATCCTCTCTGTTTTGCTTTTCTACATTATTTAGTCTTTCACTAATCTATTTTTTTTGCAGCGTTTCTCTCTGAGCATGATCTCATTGAAATACATAACAAGAAAGACTTATTTGTGTAGGAAGCATACCATTGAACGTTGCTCCTTTATTCGCTTAGATGGCAGCCTGACTAGGATTTTGGAGAAGATGCTGATTGTCTCTGAAATAAGGCAGGTAAACATGAATGAGATTTCCAGGGGACTAAGTGAATCCCCCCCCTCCCCCTGACAAGAGTATAACCTTCATGATATATTGAAAGCATTTGTTGAGTTAATCCTCTGGAAGCTCCTGAGTACTGTTAGTAATGGACCAGTTAATTCTGTTCATTGGCATTATTCTATTGGGAGGAGCTTGTAGAGTCTGGATCATTTACATACGCAATGCTGCTCATGTGTTTTCAGTTGCTATTGATAAATTGTACTTTTGACATTTTGAAATGCCACAGAAAGGAGATTGTTTTCCACCCCCTTGAACCATCTGAATTTCTCTCGGTAATGGGGCCCCTACAACAATTTCAGAAAACAGCCTCCAGGAGCCTGAGCCAACAATGATGAAGGAACAATGGCGTGTGCCCAAGCCAAGGCAGACTGATGTAACTTGGAGTTGATGTTGTGGAGACCATGGGGAATATTTCTGCACTGAAGTTGTAATACAAATACATCTGGTTGCACATACTCATCGGAGAAGAGAAGGTGACTGAGAAAAGTATGAAAGAGAATTCACATTTTGGAATATTGCCAATATAGGAATTATTGAAGTATGGTCACTGTTATTTTGCAGGGAAAAATCAGACATTTGGATTTTGCACTGGAAGGTCCAATAAATAGCAATGAGTAAATAACCGATCTATCTTTACTGAATTACCAGGGAATCGCTGTTGACAAGGGAACCGACTTTCTTTTCCTCGTTTTGGCACATCTGGAGGGGTGCAGCTAAAACCTTGTGCTGATTGTCCTCCTTTGAATATTAACACTTCTGACAATTCAGCTTTCCTTTTGTTCTTGTGTTATTCTTGCCCTCGCCCCCTGCTGTGGATTGTACCCATAGTGCTCTGGGTCCAGTCCATTGTTAAGTCTAATACATTAAATTATCTTTGGTATGGATGACAGTTTTTTAAAGAATCTCAGAAAGGTGTAACAGTGGTAGTCTCACTAACAGTTGAATCCTGGGGAGTTGTTGAACCTGAGCATACTGCTCTCAGCAGCATGCTTTAACATTTCCTTGTGAGAGGAGAGAATCATTAACAGATGTCAGGCCACAAGATGAGCTCTTCATTTAAAAAGAATAAGAAAACCATTAAAACAGATTAAGATGCTTAGAATTTCTGGCCAGAAGTTAATTATCTTTTTATTTCTAAGAAAAGAAAATGTACCAAATGAACTCCAGCACTAATACTCCTATACCACATACCCAGCTATCAATATGCCATGCCTACTTGAGTCGTTATTGGTCGTCATCTGCAGAACATTGTGGGGCCAAGCTTTATGGCATAGATTTAACCATACCCCATTATAATGCTGGAAGATTATTATTAATGTAAACTTGCTTTGTAGAACCTTTCTGCAACCTTTCCTACATTTTGTCTTTAAAATGTCACTTTAATATATAAAAGTCTCTTATGGAGGTGAGGTGTGATTAAATTGCTTAATAAACACATGTTTAAGAAAAATTTCTGTACCTTGGAATGTGTGGGTTGGCTGCTGCATGCTTTCATGAATAACCTATTATTGAGAGACATTAATCATTGATTTGATTTATAGTGCCTTGTGCAGAACAGTTTAGCAGTGCACAGAGCACTGATTTTTAACGGGATTGGAACTGTCCTTTTCCAGTCTAACTTGAACTTAAATTCGAGGGGTGTGTGTGTGTGTGTGTGTGTGTGTGTGTGTGTGTATGTATATATATATATATATATATATACACACACACCCAGGAGTTCAAAGTGACTGGGTCAACACAGTCTTAATGCCTTCCACAACTGAAGCACAGCGAATGATTTATCCACCTGTAACCATTGGCCCAGTCTCTTTTTTTAAGTGACGCTCAGATTTTATAACTTGGCAAACGTGTACTACAGGAAAAATGATCCTAAAGCTTTCATTTCTTTTCTTCTGGGTGTAAGCACGTTTATTGTATTGGTTTGGAGGATACGGTAATTGGCGTCAGCTTATTATTTTCACAAGCACCGGATTCAATGAAAGTTTTTGTCTGCATGCCATCCAGACAGATCTTTCTGCCATAAGAAAATTGAGGTACATAGTACAAAAGGAAAACAATAACAGTAAGTTATAGAATTGAGATTTAAGAGTAGAAAGATTGTATTTGAAGGCATCTTGCAAGAATCTCTATGCTTTGGGGCCAACGTGGACTCAAATTCAATATCCCTAGGTTGTGTAATATTTGTAGGCCATTTGCCCTAGACTGATCTATGGAAGTTTATCTCTGTGCAAACTTTCCTTCCTCTGCCCACTTGCTTCCACAACCTAATGCCCACCTGTTCTTTTCTCTTACTGTGCTTCATTTATATCTATTTTAATAGAACACACAAAGGAGCCTCAAATAAAGTTCTGATCTGATCCATGTAGTAATGGTTTGAACATGGGAAGTAAGTTTTAAGGAAGCAACTATTAGAGAGAAAAGAGGGATCCTAAAAGCAATTCTAATCTTGGGAGTCAGTCTTAAATGCACAACCATCTATTACATGATAATATAAGATGAGACCGGAAACAAATATAAATAGATATCTCTAAATATTATAAAATAGGGAAACGTGATGCTCCATCAGCAGATAAACGTCTGTTATATAGCACACACAAAATGCCAGAGGAACACTGCAAGTCAGGCAGCATCTATGGAGGGGAATATACAGTTGACATTTTGGGCTGAGAGCTTGCATCAGGACTGGAAAGGAAAAGGATAGAAGCAAGAATAAGAAGATGGAAGGAGTTCAGGTTGGCAAGTGATGAGTGAGGTCAGTTGAGGGGTAAGTGGTGGGTGGCAGGGGCAGGGTGCTGAAGTAAGAAAATGGAAGGGGATAGGTAGTAGAATTAAAGGACTGAAGAAGAATGAATCTGATAGGAGAGGTCAGTGGAACATGGAAGGAGGAGGAGAACTAGAGGGAAATGATGGGAGGTAAGGAGAAGAGAAGGGGTGAGAGGGTAACCAGAATGAGGAATAGGGAAAAATAGAGAAGAAGGGAGGGGGTAGAACCTAACAGAAATTAGAGAAATCAATGTTCATGCCATCAGGTTGGAAGTTACCCACAAAACAAAATATTCTTCCTTTTTGTTCATGAAAAGTGGTCAAAGGCAAGTTTTTGCCAAATCAAACCTTTCAATTCTTGTTAAAAGAACATAATCTGGATTAATCTTTATTTATAAATTATCCCTGAATTTCAAATGGTCTGTAAGTATCTTCCCCTCTAGCAACACCTCAGCATCAGATTTTGCCACCAGTTTCAATATTCAGCCGTGTTCCTAGAACTGTCTGTTCCTGTAACCATATTATTATTTCTTTTAACTACCTGTGATTAAGAGGCCTCTGACCTTACTTCATCAGTACAGTAATCACTATTTGCTTGATGGTTTTTAAATGGGGGGTTTTGTTTCTGAATTTCTGTTTAATTCAAGATATCTTTGACATTAACAACTCCATAAAGAAACAGACTACAGTTACTAGAAATCTGGAGCAACATACTCAGTGGGATGGGCAACACCTGCAGAGGGAATTGGACAGTTTCTGGTCAAGCTTCTATCAGAACTGGAATGAACCAGATGGTGTTTATTAAAAGGTGGGGGTGGAACAAGAGCTAGTGAGTGATAGATGGATCCAGGTGAGGGTGGTGGTGTGCTAGGCTGCTGGGGGAGGGTAGAGAGTGGGAATGAGCAAGAAGCTTTTGACTGTATGCTGCTGTCCATGGGTGTGGCCTGATCCACGGAGTTCCTCCAGCTTATTGTTGTTGCTCAATGAAGAAAGATCTGTTCTATAAAGATCCTTTCTCAAATGCAGTACATCCCAATTTGCTTGCAGCTAATGTTACAGTGTTGAAGTGTAATTGTACTTTTAATGCAGGAGGATCCTTTTGTACACAACTCTAGGTCCATTTGAATACAAAATTAACCTGACTTGGCTATGGCCAATTCAAGTACAACACAAGTCCAAGTACTTGTAACTTTCTACACCTGATTCACTCTAAGCAGATTACACAGTCTGAATGTGGTGCAAAGGCATACTTAACATTGCTCTGGCGCAGTGTTTCCCAACCTTTTTTTTGCCTAATGCCCATCAAAAGAACTTTCATACTTACTAAAGCACTTTCATAGTTGCTAATGCCCTTCTTAGGCACAATATACTTTCTGGCACCCCCATAGTGTAAAAACATGTCGACCACATGCTAACATGAGAAAAATGATTCTGTTTTAAATTTTTATTCGTCTTTAAACCTAGCTTACACAGTACCTATGTGCTGTATAGCAGCTTCAATGTCAATGTGATCCTTGAACTTGATGGTTTTTAGCAAGAGTTGAAATATCTAGTTCAAGTTGTGATAGCAAAAGCCTTGTCCCCACACATAACAACAACCAAGTGGTTCTTGCTTTTTGTGAGTATGTGGTTCACTGCACTGAAGCCTCTTTCAACAAGGTAAGAGGATGGTAATACAATGAAGAGCAGTTTGGCTCTTCTCCAAAGACCAGGAAAATTTGTTTGACTGTGTAGTCATGTACCACAAAAGCCAACATTTTTGAAAAGCATTTTTGCTTCTTCATCATTCTGAATTTCGATAATTTCTTCTTGTAAGCTCTCTTCCTGTTTTTCCACCTTGCAAAGAAATGGGTTAATTACCTAGTCCAGAATTTCCAGATCATTCAAATCCTTGAATCGATTCTGAAATCCTTCCGTGACTGCAGGTGTAAACAGTACTCTCGCAAATCAACATCTGTGAAAGAGAGTGCCAAACTGTAAGGATATTTTTCTCCCAATGTTTTTCTTGTGTATTTCCAGTTTTCAGATAAAAGTGGACACTGCCCTTGTTCCCTGGATTAAGTTGAAATTCTCACCCTGCAGTTTCATATTTAGAATGTTCATTTTGTCATACAGATTGGCTAGGTACGCCACATTTCCACATAGAAGTTCAATCTTGTTTCCCAAGCTCTTGTTGACTTTGAGCAAAAATTCAACCAGTGTCAAAAAGATCACAGAAATGTTTTAGGCAGCAGCCTTTTGACAGCTAATGCACTTCAGTGTGAAGAAGCAAGCATTCAACCTCTTCATCATTATCTTGGCATAACTAGTGAAATATTCTGCTATTTAATGGATGAGCTCTAATTTTATTGATGGTAGGTATTACAAGAGTCATGCTTGGAAAAAAAGTCACTGGCTGAGGTTTTTGGTTGCAAGATGTTGATGATGAATTACACAATTGATTGCAAATAGACTTGGAATTTCATTTTTCATAAATGCTACTAAACCAACATGGTGACCTGTCATATATGGTGCTCCATCTATTGCACAAGAAATGATGTTCTCAATCAGAATACGTTTATCCTCTATATACATTTTGAGCTCATCGTAGATTGATTCATCCATTGATATTTGTTTTTAACTTTTTACAAAAGCGAACCTCTTCATAAACTTTTCCATCTCTGATTAAACCGTACATATGCCATTAGCAATGCCTCATTGTTTCGCACAGTTGATTCATCCAATTGTATCTCAAATTCCCAATTTTGTAGTTCTGTGCATAGTTAATATTCAGTGTCTTCACTCACTTCATAAATACGATGAGTTACAGAGTTATTACTCAGAGGAATTGATTTTAAAATAGTATCCATTTTGAGAACAGCGGTGAACACTTCTAATACGGCAGGCATTATTAGTCTTTCATCATTTTTATGAGATTTTCCATAATTTGCTAACAATTTGGAAATGTTGTTAGAAGCAATGAGACCACTATCAAGGTCATTTTTGCTTTCTTGACAAATGACTCGAGTGTGCAATGCTTTTCAAATGATTCTTTCATTTTCTGAAACTGAGTGATACCATAAGTAGCCTTTTCAGAGTGCAGTTTACAGAAGTGTTTCTTCAATCTTGATGGTTTCATAGCTTCATTAGACAGTACAGTATTCCAAGTAAGACACGTGAAGCATTGCTGATCTGATGGGACTGGAGTAAAACCGTACTCCAGCTACATAACAATGTATTGACGCACTGTCTGTAGTTTCTGGTTCTTAGCAGGATTAGAGTTCAAGGCTTTACGACCTTCAGACTTATAGGGGTTACACAGTACATTTTTATCCATCATTAATGGGGCTAAATTAACACAACTGGGAATACCTATCGGATGTTGAGGACAGCAGCGAGTTGACATGGATGGAACGATAGTAGTGGCACGCAAAGGAATGGCGAGGCAAAGATGAAGACAATCAGAACACCAAAAATTAGATTGACAAGGATTCAAATTGGAACCTCAATATCAGTCTGGATAAAGCTGTTGTTCGGCAAGCTATCTTTATACTATTTCAGTTAGCGTGATTGACCGATCACGTAAGGTCTCATAATCCCCAAAGATGGTTCTTGACTGAACATATGAAGCTGAGATCACTTTGAACACCTGGAGGAATCCTCAGGGTTGGCAGATTTACTGGCTGTATTTCACCACTTAGTTCTGGCCAGTGCTGTATCATTGCGTGACCTGTTTTCTGAAAATCTGTAGAGAAAGTTGAGAGGGTGTACTTAACTTACTAACTGTTAAATTGCATGAACTTGTTCCATGCTGCAAGTCAAGGGGAACTGTTGGACACCCTGGCTGCTAATTTTGCATCCCCAATATTGTCTGTTTGGTTGCTAAGGTCGGATGAAATTGCCGAGTTTCAGATGCATTGTGATGACAAGTCCTCACCACCTGCAGAGCTTTGGTTCTTCCTGTGTACCAATGCCTCATCCTTTTGTTTTTGGGAAGTGCCTGGTGTACTAACCCTCAGTCCGGTCTCATGCCTTGTTAGGGTGCCGCTTACCACTACCCCCCCCCCAAGAATCTTCAATGCCCCTCCCATGACTTTTATTTCCCCTACCCCCCCCCCGCCCCTTTTAGGACATGTAACCACCCCAGCTCCCAGCTGGGAATCACTGACCTGGAAAAATAAACCAAACCCAGGCAATGTTGCCTGTTCACACCTTTTTGGCATATCACACTTCGCTGCTGACACACGTCTATTCAGAGTCAGAATCAGATTTATTACCACTGACATATCTCATGAAATTTGTTGTTTTGCTGCCACAGCACTGCAAGATTTTTTTTTAAAATGCTATAAGTTATAAAATATGTATTGTAAAAGATTAATAATGTGGTAGTGTTCATAGGTTCATGGATCATTCAGAGATCTGATGGCAGAAGGGAAAAAAACTGTTCTTGAAACACTGAGTGTGGGTATTCAGGCTCCTGTACCTCCTCCCTGATGGTAGTAACTTGAAGGACGTGGGCACGTCCCAAATGATGAGGGTCTTTAATGATGGCAGTGCCTCTTGAAGATGTCATTGATGGTGAGGAAGGTTGTGCCGATGATGGAACTGACTGAGTTTACAACCCTCTGCGGTGTCTTGTGTTTTTGTGCATCAAACCAGTCAGAATGTTCTCCATCTTCTCCTACAGTCTTTGGTGACAAACCAATTCTCTTCAAACTGCAAATGAAGTGTAGCCTCTGGTGTGGTTGCATCCATGTGGGTCTATTATAGATCCTCAGATGCTGATGCCCAGGAATTTGAAACTGCTCACCCTTTCCTCTACTGGATGAGGACTGGCGTGTGTTCTGCTGAAGTCCGCAATCAATTGCTTGATTACTGATATTGAGTGCCAGGTTGTTGTTGCAATACCACTCAACCAGTTGATCTAACTCACTCTTAACAAATTTCATGACATATGCTGGAGATGTTAAATCTGATTCTGATTATATGCCTCCTCATTGGCGTCTTGAGTTTCTTCCAACAACCTTGGTGTTGTTGCTGAATTTATAGCTGGCCTTGAGTTTTGAGTTGCGCCTGGCCATGCAGTCATCGTGCATAAAGGGTAGAGCAGTGGTGTGATACGCCTGCGCTGGTAGTCAGCAAGGAGGAGATGTTATTACTGATTTGCACTGACTGTGGACCCCTGATGAGGAAGTCAACAATCAGTTGCAGAGGGAGGTACAGAGGCCTAGATTCTGATGTTATTGGATTAGTAGTGAATGCTGAGCTGTAATCAATTAAAGAGCACCCTGATGTATGTTTTGCTGTTGTCAAAGCCCAGTGGTTAACCGGTGAGACTGTGCCCACTGCAAGACCTGTTGTTGGTGTTAGGCAACTTGCAGGAGGTCCTTGCTAAGGCAAGAGTTAACTCTAGCCATGATTGACTTCTCAAAGCACCTCGTCACAGTAGATGTGAGTGCTACCAGGTGATAACCATGAGGAACCTCATCCTACTCTTCATGGGTATGATTGATTTTTTTCAAAGTAGGTGGGAGCTGCTGACTGCAGTCGTCAGAGGTTGGAGATGTCTTTCAACCTCTCACCGCTGTAGTTCAGGGGTCCCCAACCTTTTTTGCACCGCGGACCAGTTTAATACTGACAATATTCTTGCGGACCGGCTGACCAGGGGTGGGGGGGGGGCGGTGTGGTGTTCAAGTAGGGTTAAACTCACCTCAACATGTCTTTTACTGTTAGGGTTGCCAACTTTCTCACTCCCAAATAAGGGACAAAAGTAGCAGTCAAATCCCGGGACACTTTACCCCAGGAAAGACTACCATGACCATGAAGCCTTGCACGGGCACGTGCGTGCGCATGCACGTATGTGCCGATTTTTTTTTCCCATAAATCAGTTTTGCCTTCATCTTCCTGACTATACTGTACATACATTATTTCTACTTTATATAAGCTGTGCATTTATCTTATTCCTGAGTTTACTATATGTTAGTGTTATTTATTTTTGGTTTTATGTGTTATTTGGTATGATTTGTTAGGTTATTTTTTGGGTCTGGGAACACTCAAAAATTTTTCTCATATAAATGAATGGTAATTGCTTCTTCGTTTCACGCCGTTTCGGCATGAAAGGTTTCATAGGAGCGCTCTACTTTAGCGGGGAAATACGGGACAAGGGTGATCCTGTATGGGACAAACCAATTTAGCCCAATATACGGGATGTCCCGGCAAATATGGGACAGTTGACAACCCTATGTTCAAGTTCAACAGTGCGTGACAGGGAATGAGGAAAGGTGCAGCTGACTCATATCATTTCCTCACGGCCCGGTAGCACATGCTTTGTGGCCTGGTGGTTGGGGACCGCTGCTTTAGTTGGTGGATTGGTCGGAACAGGTTTTCGATACCCTGCCATGTACATCATCGGAACATGATGCCTCATGAGGTTTCACCATTGTGAAGAATGTTCTAATGTCGGCTTCCAATACAGAGATCACAGGGTCACTAAATGCTGTGAAGATTTGTACAGGGATAGTATCTTTCAAAATGTGTATAAGTTCATTGAACTCATCAGGATGTGCAGATCACTGCCATTTATGCTGCTAGGTTTTACCTTATGGTAAGTAATGGCATGCAAATCCTGTCAAAGCCGTCATGAATCCAATTGTGTCTAGAAATTCACACATGATTTCCTTTTCACTCTCTTGATGGCACTTTGGAGATCATACATGGGCTTCTTGTAGAGTTCTGGATTACTGGTCTTGAATATCATGGATCTACCTTTTAGCAGATTGCAAATCTCCTGGTTCATCCAGGACTTCTGGTTTGGGAAAACTTGGTGTGTTCTCAAAGGCATGCACTTTTGTTGGAGGTCTTGGTGAAGTCAGTGATGGCCGTGGTATATTCATTCTGATCCGAAGAGGATACAAATGAAGAATGGGGGTGGGTGATCCGACTGAAACCTGCAGAACACTGAAAGGCTGAGATAGAGTGGCTGTGGAGGGGATATTTCCATTAGTTGGAGAGTCACCCTAAAAATAAGGGCTGTCCCTTTAAAACTCAGATGATAACGTTCTTGAGCCAGAGGGTGGTGAATCTGTTTAATTTGGTTGCCTTGGAGGACTATGGAAGCCACCACTGAGTGTATTTAATATTGAGATTGGTTGGTTCTTGATTGGTAGGAAGGCTCAGGGTTACGGGAAGAAGGTGGAAGAATGGGGTAGAAATAGAATCAGCCATAATTGAATGGCAGAGCACAGTCGATGGCTGAATGGCCTAATTCCTACTCCAGTATCTGGGATTTGACGGTAATTTTTGGGTTTTCTCTCTCCTGTACTCCTTCACTGGGTGCCTGTTACGACACCAAGTTAAACTGAATTGAATGAAGTATTGAACTGGACCCAGCAGAATGCAACCTAGCCCAGACCCAAATGTTTCAGCAGAATATTCTTTCAGCCTGAGTCCACCATTTGGGTCCAGTCTGATTCACTTTAGGGTAACCAGTTCAATGGCAAGAACCCCCACAAATATGTTGTCTGGATTGGGGAGCCTGCCTTATGAGAATAGGTTGAGTGAACTCAGCCCTTTCTCCTTGGAGCGACGAAGGGTGCGAGGTGACCGGATAGGGGTGTATAAGATGATGAGAGGCATTGATTGTGTGGATAGTCAGAGGCTTTTTCCCGGGGCTGAAACGGCTAATATGAGAGGGCACAGTTTTAAGGTGCTTGGAAGCAGGTACCGAGGAAATGTAAGGGGTATGTTTTTTACGCAGAGAGTGGTGAGTGCGTAGAATGGACTGCCAGTGACTGTGGTGGAGGCGGATATGATAGGGTCTTTTAAGAGACTCCTGAATAGGCATATGGAGCTCAGAAAAATAAAGGGCTATGGGTAACCCTAGGTAATTTCTAAGGTAAGGACATGTTCGGCACAGCTTTGTGGGCAGAAGGGCCTGTTTGTGCTGTAGGTTTTCTATGTTTCTAAATAGCAATGTAATAATGACCATATATCTGTCCTGGTGATGCTGTTAAAAGGTAAAATGTAACCAGCACACTTAATATCTGCCCAGCTTCTCTGCAAAATAGTGTCTTGGTGTTCCTCCATAGATGCGTCCTGGCTTGCTGAGTTTCTCCAGCATTTTGTGTGTGTGCTCAGATTTCCAGCATCTGCAGATTTTCTCTTGTTTGTGCCTTGGTGTACTTGATGTCCATCTGAGAGAGATTTAGAGTCTCACCTGGAAGATGGGTATCTTCAAAAGCACAGCAAACAATCTTTTGGAGCGACTCAGTGGGTTGAGCAGCATCAGTGGAGAGTGGCAGGAACTGTTGGTGTTTTGTGTGGAAGCTACATCAGGACATGTGTCTCCATTTCCCACAGAACTGCAGCCTAGGTTTTTATGGGCGAGTTCTTGCCGTAGCCTTAACCCCACGATTTGGGAGTGATGTTGTCATCACTGAAGCCACGGTCAGCCGCAGCTGTTATGACATAAAAGAATTAATTTGGACTCCCTTTCGACATCAAGCCACAGAAGAAATGATAAAGCAATGTCCAAGTGTGCGTGTGGGTGTAGGAAGCAGTTAAAGATGATTTATAATGAAAACATCTTCTGTGGTATGCGAGATGGTGCAGACTTGGAAATAATCCAAGGCACTCGGAGGGAACGAGATGATAAAACCTTGCAAGTGATATCACACAGAGCAGGTTTCCTTTTAAATTATGCAGTGAAATCTGCCAAGTACAGTAATAAACTCCCCCGAGCTGTGCTATTCAACTGTCACAACCCATTGAATGTTGTTATTTCGACAGTGTTTCAATGGTCTTGGTTTGAAATACTCCTGCCAATTCTGATAGGTTTTCTGTTCTAAAGTCTTGCTTCCCAATAGCAGAGTCGCTGCAATGGGGCAATCATAATGCTTTACTTTCTAGTCTTGTTCACTTTGCTGTTTCAGAAACACGGTCCTGCGAAAATTTTACATTGTTACATTGAACATAAAACGTACAGCACAGGAACTGGCCCATGATGTTGACCCAGGCTAATTAAGCCAGTTATTAAATGCCTAACTAAAATAATCCCTTCTGCCTACACAATGTCCTTATACCACCATGCTCTGCATATTCATGCACTTATCTACGAGCTTCTCAAATACCTCTATTGCATATGATTTCTTTTCTGAATGGGTGAAAAAATCCACTATTTGTTTTCCCTCTCACCTTAAATCTATGCTGTCTAGTACTGTATTAGACATTTTGACCATGGGGTGGAGGAGTTGTTGGGGGTAAGATAACTGCTGTATTCAGTGGATTCTGGTTAATTGGGACAGGAGACTGTTGCTGAACAGGTTTTAAGTAGCGTCTAAGTGTGGGCACTGTGTGGTCATTAGAAACTGCACTATGTTTAGAGCAAACAGTTTTTAAATAACATCAGTTGCATGTGCTTGTGAGCTTATCCATTTATGCTGATTCAAAAAGCAGTGATTTTTGATCATCTTGTGCTAAGAAATTTAATGTTGGATTATAACATTACTGAATGCAGGAAGGCAATGAAGACAGTCCATTATCTGCACGAGGTGTCTGTGCTAATATTGTTCATTTACAGTCAATCAAAAGAACACCATAAGACATGGGAGCAGAATTAAACCATTCGGCCCATCGAGTCTGCTCTGCTGTTCCATCATTTATTAACCCTCTCAAGCCATTCTCTTGCCTTCTTCCTCAAATCTTTGACTCCCTGACTAATCTAGAAGCTATCAGCCTCTGCTTTAAATGTACTCAATGACTTGGCCTCCACAACCATCTATGGCAATGAATTCCATACATTCATCATCCACTGGCTAAATAAATATCTCCTCATCTCTTTTCTAAATGGATGCCCCTATTCTGAGACTGTGGTCTCTGGTCCTAGACTCCCCCACTATAGGAAACATCCTCTCCACATCCACTCTCTCCAGGCCTTTCAATATTTGATAGGTTTCAATTAAATCCCCCCTCATTCTTGTAAAATCCAGCAAGTATAGACCCAGGGCCATTAAACGCACATTATATGTTAATCCTTTCATTTTTGGAATCAAGCGTTCTTGTGAAGCTCCTCTGGACACTCTGGAATGCTAACACTTCTTTTCTTAGAAAAGTGGCCCAAAGCTGCTCTCAATACTCCAAGTGTAGCCTGACCAATGCCTTCTAAAGAGGCAGCGTACACTGGATGAATTTCCCATTGATAACTATTAGGAACTAATACACAGTTTTATAATACTGTACTAGTATTGGTAGTCTAATTTGTTTTGTGTTTCATTGAAGTACATAATTTGTTACTCAATTAATAATAGTTTGTCTTTTCAATACCTTTTTAACAATTTCCATGAAATTTCAGCTTATTGGCGCAGTTGCTTACTTTGGCTAAAATGTATTGATCCTGATATGTCCCAGTTAACTGGACTCCACTGCCTCTGTCTCTCATAATATTATTATTGTCTATCAGGATATACTGGCTTTGGAGGCGGTGCAGAGGAGGTTCACCAGGTTGATTCCAGAGATGAGGGATTAGACTATGAGGAGAGATTGAGTAGCATGGGACTGTACTCACCGGATTTCAGAAGAATGACAGGAGATCTTACAGAAACGTATAAAATGATGGAAGGGATAGTTAAGATAGAGGCAGGAAAGTTGTTTCCACTGGTAAGTGAGCCTAGAACTAGGGGACATAGCCTTAAGATTCGGGGGAGTAGATTTAGGTTGGAAATAAGGAGGAACTGCTTTTCCCAGAGGGTGGTGAATCTGTGGGATTCTCTGCCCATTGAAGCAGTGGAGGCTACCTTAGTAAAAATATTTAAGACAAGGTTGGATAGATTTTTGCATGGGAGGGGAATTAAGGGTTATGGGGAAAAGGCAGGTAGGTGGAGATGAGTCGATGGCCAGATCAGCCATGGTCTTATTGAATGGCGGAGCAGGCTTGATGGACCAGATGGCCTACTCCTGCTCCTATTCCTTATACTCTTATGTTCAGGTCTCCCCTGAGCCTCCCCCACCCCAGAGAAAACAACCCAAATTTTTCCAACCTCTCCTCATAACACGGCAACCTCTAATCCAGGCAAACCGTTTTTGAACCTGCTCCAAAAGCCACCACATCCTTCCTATAGTGGAACAACTAGAATTCAATGCAATACTCCAGGTTCAGCCTAACCAGAGTTTTTATAAAGATGCAACATAACTTCCTGACTTTTGAGCTGTGTTCCTTGACTAATAAAGGAGAGTACACCATACGTGCCTTCACCATCCTGTCAACTTGAGCAGCCTGACTGTTGGTTTGCCTTCAGAATCTTTTCAGTGAACCATCAAAGAAATGTGGTCTTTTCCAAGGTAAGAGATTATGCACTAAAATTTCTTGGTTATGGTTGAACTTATTGACTTCCCAATCTGCCTTGTTATGGCCTTGCACTTTATCTGCCTGAACTGTGCATTTTCTGTTACTGTGACATGTTATCCTAAATTATTTCATGGTTGTCCTTTATGTCAGCTCAATATACAGCTGTAAGGAAATGATCTGTATGGATGGCAAAACAAAGTTTATCACTGCACCCGTGTCTGTGACAATAATGAACTAGTTATCCAATCTAATGGTGTTGGAAACTTCCATTGTTTATACAACCACTTTTTAAATTTCAAAATATACTTTATTCAAAAATAAAATTATGTACAGTAAACCATTCAATAACTTTCCATCCTTTACATATGTTTCCATTATAGTCAGTACCTAACCATACTTTTGGCCACCCACATGGCACTCCAGTTGTTCACCTTACCACATCATTGTTGAGGGGTATACTCCCAGCCACCCGACCCCTCCCACTCCCACGGGTGGAGAAACCTATACTGTGGTCCTTCCCCACCGGGCCCTTGCGGTTGCTGCACCGAGTTTCAGTGCGTCCCTCAGCACGTACTCCTGCAGCCGAGAATGTGCCAGTTGGCAGCATTCTGCCACGGACATCTCCATGTGCTGGTAGATCATCAAGTTTCAGGCCGACCAAAGAGCGTCTTTCACCGAGTTGATGATCTGCCATGATGTTGGCCTCCGTGTGCGTCCCCGGGGACAGCCCGTAGATCAGAGAGTCCTCTGTTACGCAGCTGTTGGGGATGAAACGTGACACTAGCCCGTCCATCCTCCTCCACACCCTCTTTGTGAACTGACAGTGTGCGAAGAGGTGGGTCACAGACTCCTCCTCACTGCCATCCTCCCGTGAGCAGTGGGGTGCAGAGACGACGTTCCGGGCGTATAGGAGGGTCTCTGACTGGGAGGGCCCCTCTCACCGCCAGCCAGGCGAGGTCTTGGTGCCTGTTGGTGAGATCTGGCGGTGAGACATTTTGCCAGATGAGCTAGACGGTCTGCTCAGGGAACCACCCCATTGTGTCCATCACGTCCTTCTCCTGTAGTGCCTGCAGGACATTACGTGTCGACCACTGCCTGATGGCCCTGTGGTCAAAGGCGTTCGGGTGTCTCAGAAATGGTCGCTATAACAGTGACATTTGAATGGCTGAGTTGTAGTTGTCTTTGCCTATGCTATAATTGATAATGAATGGTAAAGGAAGACAGACTTAGGGCCCTAAAACATGTTGACCTGCTCACAATGCAATGTATTACATAATGTCAACCCACTGGATACTACCTCAGAAGCTCAAACTGAGGACATTGTATTTGCTAATTCTGCATGCATTATGGAGAGAAACTTGATAAACATGCCTTTAATCTCCATTTCATGCATAGACTGATTTAGCTGCTTTATGACTTTGGGAATGGAGTGAACCTTTGTTTAAGACTTCACATGACCTAAAGTGAAGCTGAACAGTAGGCCTTCAGCTATTTAATCCATTCACCCTCTTATGATCGATAATCTTCTGTTGATGATTTAGAGGCATGAGTTCATATCTCTCTATAGCTGTGGGGAATTTTAAACTTGGTTAGTTATAGACACGTGGGATTAAAAAAAATACTGGCAACAATAGTAGAATCTGTGCAGCTGGCAAATTGTTACAAGTTCAAACTGTATCTCAACTGGGTCTCTAAACAGAAGAGATCTGCTATGCTGTTTGAGATTTGTGTATCTACTACTCCAAGTCTAGAGTGGTGTAGTTGCCTTTTAATTCTCCTTTGTAATGGCTCAGAGAATTAGGATTGTCACTAAGGACTGATCTTGTCAGCAGTGTTCAGATCCTATGAGAGATAAGGCGAAGTCTGTTGTCTGCTTCATTTTTTCTGATACTTCTCAATCCTAGTGGTATGATTTCATCTTTCATGACTAATTTTGTTTCATTCTGTGTTTGAGCTGTGCCCCAAGTGTGCAAGCTATAACTCTATACTTCTAAAGTGAATGCCCTCTGTTGGATTTTGCTGCCAGATCACATTAAAGATTGACTTCTCCAGTCCAGCTTCTTTCACACTTTGTGCAGTACTGTTCTGGAGTTTAGAAGAACAAGGGAGATATTATGCAAAAATAGAAGATCCTTGGAGGGCGTGAACATGATGCTTTAGAGATATTTTCACTAACAGGAAGTTCTGGATGATAGTATATAGTTTCAAGTTTAGAAGGTGATGATTTAAAACAGAGGTGCAGAGGAATGTCTCGTAGAGGGAAGTGAATCTCTGGAACTCTCTACCTACCCCAAAGGGTTCTGGAGGCGAGATCATTGGGTGAAATAGTACATTTTGAAAGAGAGGGTAAGATTTAATGATGGCTAAGGGGAGGAGAAGTAGCACAGAAGAAGAGATAATCTTTGGGTCAGGTCAGCAAGGATCATATTGAATGGCAAAGCAGGCTTGAAAGGCTGAGTAGCTTAGTTCTGTTCCAAATTTCTTATCAGAGCTATTATACGTAAAGGTCAGAGTGAGCAAGATTGTTAAATGATTGTGTGTAATTAAATGTCCTTGATACTCCAAAATTCTGTTTATAGTCTTTTCTATTCAGATCAGTTTGGAAATTTGGAATATTCTGGTGAAGCCAATTTCATAGGATTTTAACAGAGAAAGATGGAACTTTAAATCCATCAATCTGGGGTAAATTTGCATCCATGTAATGAAAAGACAGCGTATCAATTCTGTCTACCTGTTTAATGACTTGAAGGGCTGAATGGCTAATACCAGTTTTGTTGCCCCAACACCTCAGGTATCAAAGCTCAGTTTTCTTTATTGATTTTGTGGATTAGCTGAAAAAACATTGAGTCACAGGGGAAATGTCTTAACACCATTTACCTCCTGCCTGCAATAAAGAAATGAAGGCTGAAAACTTAAAGAGCATGTTAATGTTACTGGTATAGAATGTATCTGTACAGTTATCAGCTGTGGTGAGGGTATATTACAAGAATAGCCTTAGGAGAACAAATGTGAAGAAACACATATGGATTAGATAAGAGAAGCGATTAAATGCAAGATCCTGTAGAGAGGAGTCACTGTATGCACTGGTTGTGTTTTCAACAGATGATCTGGAAATTTGCAGGCTTACACAATTGTACATGGCAATGTGACATTTCAAGAAGTGAAGTTAATGTGCAAATTGGGAATGTAATTGAAGAATATACCTGTTTTTTGAATTTGGCTGCTGTAAGAGTGTTTTTGCAGTATTGACTTTGTAAATCCACCAGTAAGAAATGTTTATGTGTCGGCTTTGCTGAATGACAGTAAATAATATGCACCAGTTGCCAATTGCCAGTTACAAATACTGCAGTGCAAGGGCAGTGAGGTAGTTGCGCAGAAGTAGATCTATTTGCAAAAGTCACCATGAAGTAGAAAGGAGTCATAAAAGGGCTTAGTAAAAAGGGAGCTAGAAATGCAGATCAGGGTGAGGTGTCTGAAGTGATAAATAGTCCTTGAACAGATTGGATTAGAAGTACCGAGGGGAAATTATTGCTATCAATTTTGTGATACTTGGAAATATTATGAAGATGATGTATAATTGCAATAATTGTGGATCAAATGGTTTGATCTATGTCAAGTTTCGTAACTTTAAGTACTAAGAAATCTGTGTGTATAGTAAAGAAATCTGAGATTTTGTTAAGTCTAGTCTATATTTTGGTGCTGAATTTAAATCATCTGCATAATTAATATTTAATAATAATTTTAAATGTGGTGCCAGTCATTGTTTTCATGAACTTATTACTTTAGGGGGAACCTATAACTATGGTACATAGTTGATGCTTAAAAACATGTACGACTCTGGGTCCATTGTTGCATAGACAACTACTTTGATTTGGAGTTGTTCATCATTAATAGAGGATTCTTGGCTAGAAGTGCATCTTTTTTGTTGGGCTTACTAAGCAGCAAAATGGAGATAGAAATTCCAGTATTTTCAAGGTGGAATGCAGCATGACTCTTTCATGAATGGTCTTGAATTTCAGATGTTTAAGTACTTTGATGAGAGGAAGGCTATGAACAAAACCTTTCACATCCTTCAATGATCAGTCTCTCAGCTCAGAGTGTAATGATATTTGGTTCAAGTCCAAAACCCAAAAGGAGGTTTTAGGTCCCATCTGGTATCTATGATACCCTCAGCTATACTGTAGCAACCTGTTCTTCAAAGTTTTGCCTACAGATGGATGTAGGAGAGTGATGGATCTCCCACCCCCTCCCCACCACCACCAAGGAGGAGGTACTTCCAGCTAACAAAATCGTTTAAACACTGTTTATTTTATTTTTATTTTAAATGCCACACATTTAAATTTAAACAAATAATTCTCAACTCATTCAAAACTCATGGAAAATTTCTGGTTTATAAAATATGTCCAATTTATAAAGGATTTTCACATTTCAAAATGATTATAAACTACAAGGAATTTCCAAACACGAGTACAATTCTTACAAGTTAAAAGAACATACGAACGAATTGCGAGTGAATGAGTGATCCGTCGTAAAAAAAGCGAAGGTTGAGAAATGAATTCTAGTTCTTCTTTCTGTCACTGTGTCTTTCTATCATTCTCCTTTCATTCCTAACAAACCCCAATACTTTCTAAAATTTATACTATTTTGCTACTAGTTGGCATTATTTGCACTTGGTGGTTTTAGATATCTTTGCCGGGACAAAGTAATTGACACAGATGGTCTAAAAGCTTCAGTTACACAGATCCCAGATGCCTAAAGTTAATGCTGTGAGGGCTGACTCTCTGAGTACACAAATATTCCAACTATTGATTGATCAAACCTGTGACCATGTTTGATGTGCTGAGTGACAACATCAGTCTGGTCTACAAACTTCCTTCAACTAAATAACTTTGCCAGTGTGATCTGGTTTGATGCGAGCCAGTTAGTACAACCCCATTATCTTATGTGTGAATATTGGTTAGAGGTTTAACTTTGTCAAAAAACTGCTCTGACCCTTTTGAAAGGTCATGCTGCTGTGCTAGAAAGCTGAGGTTAGCAATAAGCCTCTTATGCCCTAGAAAGTAAACATCCATCACACTAGTATTTGCATGCAACCCAAGGAGAATGCTAGAAGACCTTGCTTAAGAGGCTCCTGAACTTTCAAGTACTCAAACTAGAAAGAGCCCAAGTCGATGGCTACTTGGTGGATGACCGTGGAGGCCAAGTCATTGGGTATACTTAAAGCAGAAGTTGGTAGGCTCTTGATTAATAACGCCGTCAAATGTTATGGGGAGAAAGCAGAAGAATGAGGATAATAAATCAACTGTGAATGAATGGTGAAGCAGATTTAATGGGCCAAATGGTCCAATTCTGCTCCTATGCCTTTTGGACTTGTGGTCTAGTTAATTGAAGCTGATCAATATGTAAGTAAGTACATCGAGCAGAGTATGTGCCAGGTGCTGTAGATGCTAGTGGCATAGGCCACATCCATTATTTAAGATGTGCTGCATCTAGAGGAGTATGAATCATGAAGGCAACTCTCAGATTTCTGTTAACATGCATAGAAGTCCTGAAGTTGCTATCATTTTCATGATGCCAAATTCTGACTTTTTATTTTTCCTTTGGTAACTTTGCAAAATTGGGACCAAGTAGACTTCTTATACAGTATCAGAGCTCCTCTTCCTAAATGCACACCTCTTCCCCATCTAAGTCGTCCCACATCTAAAAGGAATGGGTAGATTGGCTAATTGGCCACTTTAAATTGCCCTAAGTATATTGGTGTGTGGTAGAATCTGGGGTGAGTCCATGCGGAGACAGGGAGAGTAAGAATTGGATTGGTGTACATCAGCGCTGGATAGTTGACACGGGCTCAGTGGGCTAAGGGGCTTATTTCTGTGTTGTACAAATCAAAACTAGTTTCAGTGATGTGTGGTAAGTGTATTTGTTGTGTTTGTTTGTTCTTCTTGCTTTCATCACCTGTACTGTAAGCTTTCAACAGGAGTTGTGTCACTGTCTTTTGAATTACATGTAAATGCCATGAACAAGGAAAGAACTGTCAGTGAGGGATCTGAAAGTTGTTTCCCAAATATTATAGACAATAGGTGCAGGAGTAGGCCATTCGGTCCTTTGAGCCAGCACCACCATTCACTGTGATCATGGCTGATCATCCACAATCAGTACCCCGTTCCTGCCTTCTCCCCATATCCCTTGACTCCACTACCTTTAAGAGCTCTATCCATCTCTTTCTTGAAAGCATCCAGAGACTTGCCCTCCACAGCCTTCTGAGGCAGAGCATTCCACAGATCCACAACTCTCTGGGTGAAAAAGTTTTTCTTCAACTCTGTTCTAAATGGTCTACCCCTTACTCTTAAACTGTGGCCTCTGGTTCTGGACTTCCCCAACATCGGGAACATGCTTCCTGCCTCCAGCATGTCCAATCCCTTAATAATCTTCTATGTTTCAATCAGATCCCCTCTCATACTTCTAAATTCCAGTGTATACAACCCCAGTCGCTCCAATCTTTCAACGTATGACAGTTCCGCCATCCCAGGAATTAACCTTCTGAACCTACGCTGCACTCCCTCAATAGCAAGAATGTCCTTCCTTAAATTTGGAGACCAAAGCTGCACACAATACTCCAGGTGTGGTCTCACCAGCTGCAGAAGGACCTTTTTGCTCCTGTACTCAACTCCCCTTGTTATGAAGGCCAACATGCCATTAGCTTTCTTCACTGCCTGCTGTACCTGCATGCTAACTTTCAGTGACTGATGAACAAGGACACCTAGATCTCATAGTACTTCCCCTTTTCCTAACTTGACACCATTCAGATAGTAATCTGCCTTCCTGTTCTTGCCACCAAAGTGGATAACCTCACATTTATCCACATTAAACTGCATCTGCCCACTCACCCAACCTGTCCAAGTCACCCTGCATTCTCATAACACCCTCCTCACATTTCACACTGCCACCCAGCTTTGTGTCATCTGCAAATTTGCTAATGTTACTTTTAATCCCTTCATCTAAATCATTAATGTATATTGTAAATAGCTGTGGTCCCAGCACCAAGCCTTGCGGTACCCCACTAGTCACTGCCTACCTTGCTGAAAGGGACCCATTAATCCCTACTCTTTGTTTCCTGTCTGCCAACCAATTTTCTATCCATGTCAGTACGCTACTCCCAATACCATGTGCTCTAATTTTGCCCACTAATCTCCTATGTGGGATCTTATCAAAGGCTTTCTGAAAGTCCAGGTACACTACATCCACTGGCTCTCCCTTGTCCATTTTCATAGTTACATTCTCAAAAAATTCCAGTAGATTAGTCAAGCATGATTTCCCCTTCGTAAATCCATGCTGACTCGGACCAATCCTGTTACTGCTAACCAAATGTGCCGCTATTTCATCCTTTATAATTGACTCCAGCATCTTCCCCACCACTGATATCAGGCTAACTGGTCTATAATTCCCTGTTTTCTCTCTCCCTCCTTTCTTAAAAAGTGGGATAACATTAGTTACCCTCCAATCCACAGGAACTGATCCTGAATCTGTAGAACATTGGAAAATGATTACCAATGCCTCCATGATTTCTAGAGCCACCTCCTTAAGCACCCTGGGATGCAGACCATCAGGCCCTGGGGATTTATCAGCCTTCAGTCCCATCAGTCTATCCAACACCATTTTCTGCCTAATGTGAATTTCCTTCAGTTCCTCCATTACCCTAGGTCCTCTGGCCATTATTACACCTGGGAGATTGTATCTTTCCTAAAATGATTTAGTGCCATGATAACTTGAGTTTCTGCAGTATATCTGGGCAAGCCCTTCAAATGGCAATGTTAGGTTAACTACATCTCAATTTCTACCAGTAGTTTTAAGGGGATAGGGAGGAGAAGGCTTAAGGCAAAGACTTGTTTGAAGCTGTCACTGAGATATGTGAAAGGTTGCTTGTGATATTGTATGCTGTGAAAAGAACCATTACATTTCTCATTAATGAAATGTTTCCGCGAGGTTCCCAAGACTGCTCAAAGCTCTTGCCTCTCTTGTGACATTTAATAGGAGCATGGAAAATTAAATCAGTCATGGAATCTGGAACTGATCTCAGTGAAAATTGGATTGTTGGGCTAGGGTTTTCCCATGTTGATGAAGGACTGCGTGACCAATTCAAATGAGATGGGATTGTTTTGCGGACTACGAACACTTGGGTTCTGCTTCACAAAAGCTGCAAATGTGGGAACGGCAAAGATAGACATCTGGGAACGTCGAGGATGCAAGGCAGTTGGTTGGATCTCTAAACTGGTATGTAATGAGATACTCCTTATAAATGCAGTTACCCTATACTGAGTCTTATGTTCAGTCTTTAATTAGAACTTTCTGGATACAGCTGCTAGTTGGAGACATCTTCATCCTATTCTTTTGGATATCGGTTGTCGGGTAGGTAGCCCTACAAAGATAGAGGCCCCCTTTTATATAATGCAGCATGGGCATGGAATTGCAAATGGAACCATGACCCAGGACCTGAAATACTCAAGCAGACAGCCTATTGATGCCAACTGCCAAACTGGGATTGTCTAATTTGTCTCACATGTGGCGTAAACCTAAGATCTTGTTGCACTTTGAGCATCAGCTGGACTATGTGATGACTGGGAATTGGACATGGGATTACTCAGCCGAACACTCAAGGAATCACATTGTTAAGTTCTCTGATGACATGACAGTGGTGGAGCTCATTGCCAACAATGATGAAACAGCCTACAGAGAGGATATGGAAGAGCTAGAGGGCTGAGGCCAGGAAAATAACCTCTTCCAAATTGTCAAGATAAAGGAGATGGTTATCAACTTCAGGAGAACTTGCACCACTCACACTCCTTACATCGGCAGCATAGCAGTGGAAAGTACGAGCAGTTTCAAACTCCTAGGAGTGCACAGCTCGCACAACCTTTCATAGTCCAGAACACATTCCACACAATCGTGAAAGCTTGCCAACACCTCTACTCTCTGAGGAGGCTGAAGAGAGCTGGACTATGCACACCCATACTCGTGTCATTCTGCAGATGTGCAGGACAGAGCAGCCTACCAAGCTGCATCAATGCCTGGTGTGGAAACTGCACTGTGGTGGACAGGAAAGCTCTTCAACTGGTACTCAAAACTGCCCAGTGCATCACTGGCACCAGCCTACCTGCCATCAAATATGTTTATACAAAAAAGTGTCATGAAGGATCCCACCCACCCTGCTCTTGGACTGGAGGGAAGATCCACATCAGCACCACCAGACTCAAAAACAGTTACTTTCCCCAAGCAGTAAGACTAATCATCCACTAACACAACCCTGCACACTCCTTGTCACTACTACGTTATCATTTCCTGACGGTCACCTTATCTACAGACACTCTTGTAGCTAGGAGAACTTTATGGAATAGTTCATCTTAGAGTAACAAACAATCTGCTGGAAGAGTTCAGTGGATTGAAACCCTGCATTGGGACATGTAGCTCCGGATTTCAGCATCTGTAGTCTCTTGTGCCTCCAGGCCAGCAGGCGTGTTTGATGTGCTCAGACCCATAGCTGGGGCTTCTGTCTTATCTAGATAGTGGCCGGATCACTCAATTTCATTGCGGTGGGGCTTTTATTCGCAACTTTTCAGGATTACACCAGAAATTTCTATGGTGTAGTGAAAGCTGTTTCTACCAATGGCCACATCACTGAAGTTGGAGTACACATTAACTGATAATCCAGAGAGTTGAGTGTACTACATCACACATTGAGAATAGATGCACAAGAATGTCTGAATCATGGCTGATATGCATATCTCAGTGAACCGTGTGTAAATCCATATATGTTGGCCTTAATCGATGGGATCTTTCTGCATGCAGCCCGATCATGGTTTTCATACATTACCAGAACTGGTACATTTCAGAGCCACTTATTATAAATCACTTGAGAACACCTCAAAGAGAAGTCTTCTGTTGAAAGAGACAAATACATAAATATATACAGCACCCTCCACATCCTTTTTTACTTTGGAAAGTAATTTCTGACTTGTAACCACTTAAAGTATTGCATTAGCTAATTTGTGCAGATTAAATTCTGCAAAAATAAAAAGCTCTGAAGACAGATAGTTGTTTTCCAGTGATTTTCCGAAATAAATTTGGACACCAGGGTCAGCGATGTTTATTGAGTGGTGAATGTTGGTTCCTTAAAGTTGTTATAGCTGGGGGATAATCAGGATAATCTCCCACTACTGACTAAATGTTCCTAGTGGTGTGCGTCTCAAATACCCTCTGACAGCCAAGTCCACCACCTGTCCTTCACGTGTAGTTTAGCTACCAAGTCTGGCGGAACCATTTGTACTTGCAGAAGAAGGGGAAAAGGCAAGTTAAAACCAGTTGCTGTGGACAGCTGGACCTCGTCAGCCATGGTCAGCAGCTCACCTGGAGGAGGAAACCTTGATCTCAAACCTCAGCTATACCCACTCATGTGGATGGCTTCGAGTAAACCCCAAGGGAAAATCTGGAGCTGGAAAACCTGAGAATGCTGATTGGCAATTTCTGTGATGCGCTAGTGCCAAACTGTATCGATCTTTGCCATTCGTTTGGATTTGTCAGCTGTGTGGAGAGGGAAGCCTGCTGTCTGGGCAACAGCCTGCTCTCCATATCGTACTGCCCTAGCTTGCGTATTGAGTTCAGGAGTGAGGATACAACATGAAAAAAAAATCAATGAATGTTGACCAGGACACACTGGGGATAATCACCTGCTCTTCAATTAGATAGCAACTTTGGATCTTTTACAGGAAAACTTTGGTTTAATGTATCATTCAAGAGAAGGGTGTCTTAAAAGGATGTCCTCTGGTATTAACCTCTGGCAACAGTCCCATTGCTTTCAAAAAATGTTATGGAACACTACATAATGCATTCACTTTGACTGTAAGAATAAAAGGCATTGCGTGGTATATTCATGTAAATATTTTTATTATGAAATTTATTTTGATATAAAGAAGTTCCTGCATTTGAGATACCAATTAGATGTTAACTACTGTGTATAATAGTGGAAAATACACCTTGGAATGCTTTCCTTCATTTTAAAATGGTTGAATCACATTATGCTTGCTATTTTGTTAAAATTAATTCTTTCTCCAACTTAATTCCATGGTGAGTTCTATAGCTTAAAGGAAGGGCAAGGAGATGTGTAATAACGTTGGTCCTTTATATAGAACATGCATCACCAGATACTTGTTGGGGCTTGGCATCACCATTATTTTCTCCGAGTGGATCTGATACTCTTTATTTCCTATCATTGATAATGTAATGAAAGTAATGCTAATGGTAAACTATGTTGATGGAAAGTTGGTTTCTTATTAAGTTTGTATGATGATGGATAATGTGATATGTACTATCCAGTTGCACTGATGCTATACGTCTGTGCTTTACTAAAGTAACAAACTTGAGATTCTGGCAGATGTGCAGACCAGTCAATTGCTGAATGGGGTTGGCGACAGTTGGATAAGTAAGAAACATCATTCATTGAAGTAGCTATGGAGCAGAAAACATGGTTTCCCTCCCTTAGGCACCAACTCTATACTCTCTCTGACCACAATCTAGAGGCTGTAACATGGAGTGCTATGTGATCTGTTCTAAGATTCCAAAACCTCTTGATACAAATTGTCCTTTTGCATCTTTAACGGTCCCTGTTGCTGCCTCTTCTTACCCAGTTACACTGCTGAAACCTTCATGGACAATTTGGCTGTTCCCAAAAAGCATACCATGGATAAATTGGGAGATCCACTCCCTGCTGAAGTCTGCGTCTGCAGTGTTCAAACCAGGTGACCTTGACCTTTACAAGAAATAAAGACCAAACCTCTGGAAAGCTATCAGGGATGCTAAGACAGTTGTCCCCAACCACCGGGCCGCAAAGCATGTGCTACCGGGCCGTGAGGAAACAATCTGATTTGGCGATATGAAACGATACGAGTCAGCTGCACTTTTCCTCATTCCCTGTCACGCCCACTGTTGAACTTGAACGCACGCGAGGTCATCAGTGAGCCAAGATGCAAATCACTCAAGATGTGCAAAGGAATGGGTCCGTGACCCATTTGTGAATGTCCCCGGTGAATTATCCATGTCAGCGTGGGAAGAAGATCAACTCCTCGAGCTTGCAAATGACGGTGGGCTGTAAAGTATGTTTGACATAACATCTCTGCCGGCATTCTGGATCAAAGTCAAGGCTGAATATCCTGAGATAGCCACGAAAGCACTGAAAACGTTGCTTCCATTTCTAACATCATATCGCTGTGAAGTGGAGTTTTCTACAATGAATGCAACGAAAACTAAATTGCAGAATAGACTGGACATAAGGAACCCCCTTCAAGTATCGCTGTCTCCCATCACCCCTCGATAGGACCGTCTTGTTGCAGGAAAACAAGCCCAGGGCTCCCACTGATTCAGCGATATTGGTGCGTTGCAATGATTTTATATGTTCATACGGGGAAAATATGTGCTGTGTGTTTCATATCCAAACGTTACTTAAAATGTTATGATGCTATTGACTTATAAGTGACTTCTAATTCAGTGGTCCCCAACCTCCGGGCCGCGGACCAATATATTGCCGCGAAGAATGCAGCAGTACAATGGTGGCCGGAACGCAACCAGCACATCTTTAAGAAAAAAGCCGAAATAAACAAGCTAATTAATTAGGTGCTGCCCGGCACATAAAATGTCGGCCCAGATCAGAGGCGATTGCCGATTGTGTCGCCTCTGATCTGGGCCGACATTTACGTACCAGGCGGCACCTAATTAATTAGCTTGTTTATTTTGGCTTTTTTCTTCAAGATGTGCTGGGTGCGTTCCGGCCACCGCTGCATTCTTCGCAGCAATGTATCGGTCCACGGCCCGGAAGTTGGGGACCACTGTTATAATTGACTTATCACTATATTCATGTGAGGGAAAATATGCGCTGTGTGTTTAATATTAAATTCATTAGATAAACCCTTTTAGAAACAAAATTGAGATAATTAGCCACTTATAAGTGACTTATAGCTGACTTATCACCTATATTCCGGTTGTGATTAACAACCCCCCTCCCCAACCTGGTCGGCTGGTCCGCAAGAATATTGTTAATATTAAACCGGTCCGTGGTGCAACAAGGGTTGGGGACCCCTGTGCTAAGAGACAATACCGGTTCAAAATCGAGTCTCAGACCAGCTGCCAATTGTGGCAGGGCTTATATGCTGCAACAGGTTGCAAAATAAAGTCATGCAATATCATTGATAACAGCACATCCTTTAATACATTGTTTGCACATTTTGAATAGTAGGGGATTGGGACGTCACCACCACCTGAGCTTCCAATGCACCTGAGCCCATGGTCACCATTAGGATATAATGTCAGTCTTCTGGAGAGTGAACCTGCAGAAAGTATCTGGCCTGGACAGTGTCCCTGGATCCTCTGCAGATCAGCTGGCAGGGCTATTTGCAGACATTTTAACCTCTGCCTGCTTTAATCTGAGGTTCTCAACTTCTTTAAGAAGATCAATATCTTCCTAATAACAAAGTAACAAGCTTTAATGACTACTGCCTGGTGGCTTTGACATCCACCATCAAGAAGCGTCGAGAGGCTATTCATGGCATGCATTGACTCGTCCTTTATGTAATCGTTCATCCTTTGCCTTTTTTACAATCACAAGGCACTGTTGGTTATCAAGAACATTAAGCACTACAGGTCTACCTCATCAGTGAGTTGCTCAATGGCAATGGAGCTGGACTCATTACGTACTGTTGTTGTGTTGTTGCCTGGACTTGTTGTGCCAGAGTGGTGCGCGGTCCAAAATAAGGTCTGAATGATTGCTTTGGATGTTTTTACTGTGAATGCAAGACCCTGCTGGACATTAATAATATAGAATAGTGCAAGTCCTGTTCACTGGTTCATTGGTGAGACCGGAAGTTGGGGAAGCTGTGTTGCCTTGGTTAGGGTGAGGATTAGACCGAGGCTGCGGGGTCGCCTGTGCAGCTGCCTTGAATGGGAGATGCGGGGGAGGTGTGGGAGAGGCCTGTGTGGGTGTGCTAGAGTCTGTTCTGGTTTGGGGGCTCACCGCTGCTCTCAGGTATTCACTCAGTGGAAGAGCAAGCTGGATCAGGACAACATCCCATGCACCTTTCTATAGGCCAAGCCGATCTGGGACATGGCTATATTATTTTTTTTTTGTGTAACTCTGCTGAGTGCTGTTGGTACTGTGTTTTACACCTTGGGCCTGGAGGAACACTATTTCATTTGGCTATATTCATGCATGGTTAAATGATAATTAAATTTGAACTTAAACTCCAGTCTACCAGTCAGCCTCAATCATCTGCATTTGTCCACTGCTGAATCAGGTCTACAGTGGATGCCTGTCCCTAAACTCAACTTTTGGGCATATAGAGAGTAAAGCCAATTT
This sequence comes from Mobula birostris, assembly GCF_030028105.1. Classification (NCBI taxonomy): domain Eukaryota; kingdom Metazoa; phylum Chordata; class Chondrichthyes; order Myliobatiformes; family Myliobatidae; genus Mobula; species Mobula birostris. Next base: position 160,283,373 of record NC_092373.1, read on the forward strand.
GTAGACTACAGTTTCTTGGCATTCAATACAGGTGTCCCCTGCTTTTCAAACGTTCGCTTTACAAAAGCTCACTGTTACAAAAGACCTACATTAGTTACCTGTTTTCGTTAACAGAAGGTGTTTTCACTGTTACGAAAAAAGGCAGCGCGTGAAAAAGCAGCGTGAGATAAAAGGCAGCATGCAAAAAAAAGCAACACACGCCCCGAGCAGCCGCTCCTCCCCCGGATTCGGAACTGCATTCTAGCTGGCATTGCTTAAACACGTGCCTGTGAGCAGCCGTTAGCAAGATGAGTTCTAAGGTATCGGAAAAGCCTAAAAAGAGCTCGTAAGGGTGTTACAGTTAGATAAAACTAGACATAATTAAGCATTTCGATCGTGGTGAACAAAGCAAGGACAAAGTGAGTTTGGCTTGTGGAAGCTGACAAAGATGACTTTGAAGAGGTTTTGGCATCCCATGAACAAGAACTGATAGATGAAGAGCTGATGCAATTGGACGAGGAAAGGATAACGATCGAAACTGAATGCAGTAGCGAATGGACCAAAAGTGAAGTCATCCAGGAACTGAACGTGAAGCAACTGCGTGAGATTTTCGCTGCAATGATTGCAGAAAAGTACGACTTTAATTTTGAAAGGGTACGTCAGTTTAGGGCATATTTGCAGGATGATTTGAGTGCTTACAAAGAACTGTATGATAGAAAAATGCGTGAGGCTAAGCAGTCAAGCATACTGTCGTTTTTCAAGCCTTCCACATCAGCCACAGCAGACGATGAATCTCGACCTTCGACATTGAGGCAGGCAGACATAGAAGGAGATGACCTGCCTGCCATGATGGAAACAGATGACGATGAAATGACACCCCAGTGTTCCACCACCCCAACCCCCGGGCCGCGGACTGATACATTGCCGTGGAGAATGCAGCGGTAGCCGGGATGCACCCAGCACATCTTTAAGAAAAAAGCTGAAATAAACAAGCTAATTAATTAGGTGCCGCCTGGCATGTAAATGTCGGCCTAGATCAAAGGCGATTTGCTGGGCGGCACCTAATTAATTAGCTTGTTCATTTCGGCTTTTTTCTTAAAGATGTGCTGGGTGCGTCCCGGCTACTGCAGGACCCCTGCATGCTTCGCGGATCGGTATTGGTCGGCAGCCTGGAGGTTGGGGATCACTGCACCACCCCAACCTCCGACAACTCTGCCTAACACACCATCATCAGTGTGCTCGGCGCTGATTACCCAATTCCTGCAACTTAATATGAAAAAGACTAAGGAGCTGGTGGTAGACCTGAGGAGAGCTAAGGTACCGGTGACCCCTGTTTCCATCCAGGGGGTCAGTGTGGACATGGTGGAGGATTACAAATACCTGAGGATACGAATTGACAATAAACTGGACTGGTCAAAGAACACTGAGGCTGTCTACAAGAAGGATCAGAGCCGTCTCTATTTCCTGAGGAGACTGAGGTCCTTTAACATCTGCCGGACGATGCTGAGGATGTTCTACAAGCCTGTGGTGGCCAGTGCTATCATGTTTGCTGTTGTGTGCTGGGGCAGCAGGCTGAGGGAGGCAGACACCAACAGAATCAACAAACTCATTCGTAAGGCCAGTGATGTTGTGGGGATGGAACCGGACTCTCTCGCGGTGGTGTCTGAAAAGAGGATGCTGTCTAAGTTGCATGCCATCTTGGTCAATGTCTCCCATCCACTATATAATGTACTGGGTGGGCACAGGAGTACATTCAGCCAGAGGCTCATTCCTCCGAGATGCAGCACAGAGCGTCATAGGAAGTCATTCCTGCCTGTGGCCATCAAACTTTACAACTCCTCCCTTAGAGGGACAGACAGCCTGGTCCTGGACTTATTTCATAATTTATTGGCATAATTTACATATTACTATTTAACTATTTTTGGTTCTATTACTATTTATTATTTATGGTGCAACTGTAACAAAAACCAATTTCCCCCTGGGATCAATAAAGTATGACTATGACTATTCCGGTAAGTGATACTACACTGTACATACATTATTTCTACTTTATATAGGCTATGTATTTTTATGTGTTATTTGGTATGATTTGGCAGCTCCATAGCTTAAAGATTACTGGAGAGAGTGTTTCTGCTGAGAGCACTTGTGTGAGATTTTCACTATGGAGAACAGTGCGGCAATGATTGTAGAGAAGTATTTCTACTTTATATAGGCTGTGTATTTATCATATAATTCCTGCTTTTACTATATGTTACTGTTATTTTAGGTTTTATATGTTATTTGGCATGATTTGGTAGGTTATTTTTGAGTCTGCGAACACTCACAAATTTTTCCCATATAAATGGTAATTGCTTCTTCGCTTTACGACATTCCAGCTTACGAATCGTTTCATAGGAATGCTCTACCTTTGGATGGCAGGAGAAACCTGTAATGTAATTCCAAGCAAACACATCTCCAAACTCCTAAACCTGGGTCTCAATGCCTTTTCGTGCAAATCGATCCTTAGTCGGTGATAATAGGCAGGGTCACCTCTGCCTTGATGATGCATCATAGAAAGTGTTCTGCACTTTCTCTGTAACTGTAACACTTTATTCTGCGCTCTTTGGTTGTTTTACCTTGTACTACCTCAATGCACTGTTGTAATAAATTGATCTGTACGAAAGGTATGCAAGACAACCTTTTCATTGGACCTCAGTATATGTGACAATAGGTAGCCCAATTTACCAGTCTGGTTGCCTCTACAGTTGATTATTCCAATGCTCCAACTAGTGGTTTGAAAGATTGGATTATGACACTTGAGTAGGTTATGAGATGGGAAAATAAGGGATTCCAAAATGGATCATAATGGGGGGTGCAAGAAATATTGATAATAGATGAGAGGATTGGGGAGTTATGGGGAAGTGCAATAGAGTCAAGTGGAGTTTATTGTCATGTGCACAAGTATGGTGAGGTATAGGTACGGTAAAAAATGTGTTTTTAGCAGTATCACATTCAAGTAGGTACAAACAGCACACTGAATATAAATAAAATTATACCCTAGGCGTGGAGTGGTTGGTGGAGCGGGGTGGGGGGGGGGGGGGAGGACTATGCAAAAACAGGACCTGGCTGCAATAAAAAAAAACAATGACTTAAATTGAGGACCAGCCAATGGTAGTGCAGGAGGTGATCCATTCTGTTCCATTGCTGAGGGTTGGGGTTGTGCAGGGACGTTAAAGAACCTGATGGTTGTAGGAAAGTAGCTGATCCTGAACCTGGTATGTGGGAATTTTGGCTTTTGTACCTCCTGTAAGATGGTAGCAACAAGAAGGGGGCATGACCTGGATAGTGGGGAACCTTAATCAGAATCAGGTTTAATATCACCGCATACGTCATGAAATTTGTTTATTTTGTTGCAGCAGTATAATGCAATACATAATAATAGTGTCTCAACCAGACATTCGGCACTGTAGTCAGTACGGCAATTATGCTTGTGAACTTGCACGTGTCTGCCAATTATTATTTAATTGTGATAGTATTTAACTCCATTCTTGTCATCGTAGTGCTTGTCAAGACTTGGACAGAGCACAGCAATGCTTCACTGCCTGTTTACATTGGCCTTGCCTTAGAAATTGAACTGTTGAGTCAACTGACTCTGAAGACTAGCAATATTTGTTTAATATTTAGACGTTCGTTTCAGCCACAGTGTAGGCTTCATTTCCCGTTTAGAGTTTTAGTTAACAGCCCTGTTTGGCCTAATGTTTATTGTTTTATTTTCCCTTTGACACTGTGCACATTAAAGGTTTGTGAACTATCGACCCACTTCAGTGTCTCTCACTCCGCACTTGGGCTGTATCCGAACCCGGTGACAGCAAGTCTCGAACACACAAAGATGGACCTGCCAGAGAAAAAGCAGCTGACCTTGGCCATGAGATTCATTGGTCAGGTAGGAGACAAGCTACAGGCAATGGAATCTGTTCTCAGTGAAGTTACGGAGGCAATGAGGCAGATATTCTTGTGCTGACAAGCCCAGTCTCGCTTGGAGGAACAGGTATCCTCCCTAGCTGCAGCTGTTCAACAGCTCACCGCAGACAATCCGACTCGGGTGTTTGCGATTTCCGCACTCACGGCAGCCATCCACGAACTTACTGTGAACAGCCAGCATCAGCTGACAGCCATTAACGTTCTCGCCAATGCAGTTCAGCAGCCTCAGTCCCACTCCCAGCATCTCGCAGGTCCTCCTTTTCTGCTGCCCCGACAATCTCTGCTACTAATGCTCCCGCTCCTGCACCCAGAGCAGAGCTGACTCCCTCATGCGGACCCCCACAGACACCCGTGTCTGTACAAGAACCGAGTATTCCACCTCCAGGCAGATATTCTGATGATCCTGATGTCTGCAGGAATTTTATTACCCCATGCGAGCTGACATTCCAAGCCCAGCCTGGTCGTTATGGTGATGATGCAGGAAAACTGGTATACATGGTCAATCTTCTTGATGGACCTCCACTCACACTGTTCAACACTTTACGGGAGCAAGGTCCTGCACCCAGTCATTCTGACATTTTGTTGCGGAGTTAAGGAGGGTTTTTGATCTCCCAGAAGGCTCCCCACCAACTCTTTGGCCTGCGCCAAGGCGGAGGAACGGTGAGAGCCTATGCAGTGAAATTCCGTACCCTTGCAGCAGAGATGGGTTGGAATGAGAGACCTCCCATCACTGCCATCCTGCCTGGACCGAACGCAGGTGTCCGGCATAAGATCACCGTCCGGGACAAGCAGGATGATCTGGATGACCTAATTATTCTGGCTATTCGAGTTGATGACCGGGTGACTGAGTGGCACAGGGAAAGAATGTTTCAAACTTCCTACGCACCGCCTGATCATCATCTTTCCTCGCTCTATCCCCATCCCCCGCCACCCAGCACGCAGCCCACAGACATGGAGGAGCCTGTGCAAATGGGGTCCATGCGCCGGTCTTAGGAGGAACGAGAGCGGCGCTGGAGAATAGGTTCCTGCCTCTACTGTGGTGATCCAAGACATATCCGGGCGGCATGTTCCAAACATACAGTAAAGGAAAATTCCTGTCAGCAGGGAGGGGAATCCTGACGGGTCGTTCTCTCTTCAATCAGCTTCCTCTAATTCAGCTTCGTTGTCGTGGAGGTCTGAGACCCATGAGCTTAAAGGCGTTTATCAACTCTGATGCAGCTGGGAATCTTATAGACATTTCTCTCACTCAGAGATGGAGAGTTCCAACTCAGGGATTAAGAGAAAAAATCAATGTCAAGGTGCTGGACGGTTGACCTCTGGGAACTGGCGAGATCCACCTTTCCACCCAACCCCTCCAACTGGTGCTCAAAGGCAACCATCATGAAGAAATACCGTTCTATTTGGTTAATTCACTTGAACTGCCACTGGTACTTGGTCTCCCCTGGTTATCCCGACATAACCCACGGATTGATTGATCTCTGAAAGTACTCCAAGAGCGGGGGCCGGCATGCCTGTCTACCTGTCTGGGTCCAGCTCAAGCTCCGTTCCATGAATCCGCTCCTGTGCCAACTAAGGATGTGGACCTGTCTGGGATTCCGGCTGAATATGCGGATCTCCTTGAGGTTTTCAGTGAAAGAAAGGCCACCACCCTGCCCCCACACTGGCCATACGACTGTGCCATAGACCTCCTACCTGGCACTAGTCCTCCCCGGGGCTGGCTCTTTTTCCTCTCTCATCCTGAAATGGTGGCCATGGAGGAATACATTAAGGAGGCATTGAGCATGGGGCTTATCTGTCCTTCAGCCTTGCCGGCAGGAGTGGGCTTCTTTTTTGTGAACATCGATTATTGGCCCCTGAGCAACATCACTGTGAAGAACCGCTACCCTCTTCCCTTGCTGGCGTCTGCGTTTGAACATCTCTAGGGAGCACCCATATTTTCTAAAATTGATCTGCGCAATGCTAACAATCTGATTCGCATAAGAGAAGGGGATGAGTGGAAAACTGCTTTCAGTACCTCTCATGAGCCACTATGAATACCTGGTGATGCCTTTTGGTCTGGGACATGTTGAACCAGTTTGTGTTTGTGTACTTAGATGACATCCTTATCTATTCCTGCTCTTATCAGGAACACGTCCAGCATGTCCGGAGGGTACTCAGACACCTTCTTGAAAATACGCCAAACCTGAAAAATGTGAATTCAATAAAGATCAGGTGTCGCTTTTGGGCAATATACTTACCCCATCCAATGTTCAAATGGACCCTAGTAAAGTTCAGGCAGTTACAGAGTGGCCCAAACCATCTACAGTCAAACAGGTATGGTGCTTTATGGAGTTTGCGAACTTTTATTGCCGCTTCATCCAGAATTTCAGCTCTATCGAGGCTCCAATTAATGCACTCACCAAGACCTCAGCAGGATTCCATTGGACGAACATTGCCGGCCAAGCATTTTCTGAACTAAAGCGATGTTTCACCACTGCCCCGCTGCTGCAACACCCAGACCCATCTCAGCCATTCATTGTCGACGTCAATGCATCTGATGTAGGCATTGGAGATGTCCTCTCTCAGTGCTCATCTGTGGGTAGTCGGCTGCACCCTTGTGCCTTTCCTTCCCGTCGCTTGACTCTGGCCAAAAGGAATTATGATGTTGGGAACCGGGAGCTTCTGGCTGTCATGGAGGCCCTGGAGGAATGGCGACACTGGCTGGAGGGGGCAGAGCATCCATTCCTGATCTGGACAGATCACAAGAACCTCTCCTATATTCAGGATGCTAAGAGACTCAACTCTCGTCAAGCCTGGTGAGCTCTCTTCTTCACACGGTTCAATTTCAACCTCACTTACTGTCCTGGCAGCAAGAATACAAAGGCCGACGCTCTCTCCTGGCAGTTCGACAGATCTGAGGACAATGCTGATCCAGAGCCCATTCTCCCTCACTCGTGTATCGCTGCTCCAGTGATCTGGGGAACAGAGGCAGAGGTGAGGGCCGCCCAACAATCAGATCCAGGCCTGGATGGAGGACCTCCCAACTGACTGTTTATCTCTGCTGCGGTGCGTTCCAAAGTGTTGGAATGGGGTCACTCCTCCTGTCTAGCTGGACATCCAGGAATTCAATGGACTCAGGAGTTTATAAAGAGACAATTTTGGTGGCCATCTATGTCCCAGGATGTCCGTGACTTTGTATGTACCTGTCCCACCTGCACTCAGAACAAGACATCATGCCAGTGTCCTGCAGGTCTGTTATGTCCACTGCCTGTACCCCACCGCCCCTAGTCCCACCTCTCAGTAGATTTCACCATTGGACTACCCCGTCTGATGGAAACACCACCATTTTGGTTGTTGTAGATTGATTTTCCAAGGCTGTCCCTTCATTGCCCTCCCCAGGCTCCCATCGGCTTGTGAAACTGCCACACTCATGGTTCAACATGTGTTCAGTCTCCATGGCTTTCCTCAAGACATAGTGTCTGATGGTGGACCACAGTTCACTTCCCGCTTTTGGAAGGCTTCCTGCTCTCTTGTAGGAGCCACAGCCAGTCTCTCATCTGGTTTCCACCCCCAATCTAATGGCCAGACTGAGGGAGTGAACCAGGAGTTGGAGACAACCTTGCGTTGTCTTGCCTCTTCCAACCCCACCTCCTGGAGATCCCAGTTGGTTTGGGCAGAGATCGCCCACAATAACCTCCAGTCATCCTCCACCGGTATGTCTCCATTTGAATGCCAAAAGGGATTCCAGCCCCCGCTCTTCCCTGATCAGATTGATGTGGGAGTTCCTGCTGCCGAACAGCTGATCCAACGCTACAAGCGCACCTGGAGACGAGCCAGGGCTTCTCTGCTGCACGCCCAGAAACGGCATTCCCTGCAGGCTGATCGGCATCGTCAGCAGATAAGGGCATTCAAGCCAGGAGAGGAGGTCTGGTTGGCATCAAGGGATCTTCCCTGAAAGTCGAGAACCGGAAATTGGCACCGCACTACATGGGACCGTTTGTAAGGCTGTCAACAAAGTGTCCTATAGATTGCATCTACCAGCATCACTGAAGGTTCACCCAGTATTCCATGTTTCCCAGCTCAATCTGATTATTACCTCTCCCCTGGCCCCAGTCACCCCACCTCCCCCTCCTCCCCACCTGGTAGATGGTTCCCTTGTCTATACTGTGCGGCAAATCCTGGCATCTCACCGGGTACGTGGTAAGGTCCAGTACCTTGTGGACTGGGAAGGGTATGGCCCAGAAGATCGTACTTGGATCCCGGTGAAGGACATCTTGGACAAGTTGCTGATCCGGGACTTCCAGCGAACACAGGTCTGTGGCGCCTCAGAGACTGTGCCTAGAGAGGGAGGCCCTGTCACAACCACGGATTTGGAAGTACAGCAGATACGGTGATTGCACTTGTGAATTTGCACTTGTCAGGTAATTATTATTTAATCGTGATAGTATTTAATTCTATACTTGTTGTCCTAGTGCTTGTTGAGACTTGGACAGAGCACAGCAACACTTCACTGCCTGTTTGCATCGGCCTTGCCTGAGAAATTGGACTGTTGAGTCAACTGACTCTGAAGACTAGCGGTATTCGTTTAATGTTTAGATGTTCTTTCCAGCTGCAGTGTAGGCTTCGTTTCCCGTTTGAGAGTTTTAGTTAATGGCCCTGTTTGGTCTAGGGTTTATTGTTTTATTTTTCCTTTAACACTGTTTGCATTAAAGTCTGTGAACTATCGACCCGCTTCAGTGTCTCTCACTCCGCACCTGGGCCGTATCTGAACCCGGTGACAAATAAAAAAAACTGTGAACAACAGTAAATATGTATGCACAGTTAAATTAAATAAGTAGTGCAGAAATAGAAATAAAAGTAGTGAGGTCATGTTCATGGGTTAATGTCCATCTCGGAATCGGATGGCAGAGGGGAAGAAGTTGTTCCTGAATCATTTACTGTGCGCCTTCAGGCTTCTGTATCTCCTTCCTGATGGTAACAGTGAGAACAAGGCATGACTTGGGTGATGGGGGCCTGCCTTTTTGAGGCATCACGCCTTGAAGGTGTTCTGGATGCTATGGAGACTTGTACCCATGATGGAGCTGACTAAGTTTACAATTCCCTGCAGCTTGCTTTAATCCTGTGCAGTAGTACCCCGCCCCCCCCCCCCACCATCCTCCCACTACCAGACAGTGATGCAGCCAGTTAGAATGTTCTCCAAATCTGTAGAAATTTGAGAGAGCTTTTGGTGACGTACGGAATCTCCTCGAACTCCTAATGAAATAGCCTCTATAGTGCATTCTTTGTAGCTGCATCAATATGCTGGGTCCATGTTAGATCCTCGGAGCTACCGACAACCAGGAACTATAAATTGCTTGCTCTTTACACTTCTGATCCCTCTATGAGGACTGATGTGTGTTAGCTCATCTTACATTTTCTGATGCCACTCTCTTAAGATGTTGTTGCCTGTAGATGCTGTCAGTGGTTGAGAGGGCTATTCCCATGATGTACCAGTCTAGGTGCATTGTCTTCTGAAGCCTCTGCATTCCTGTGCATTGGAATTGCCATACCAGGCCACAATTCATGGGTCCACTGTAGAGAGCAGTACATTCTTCCTCTGCCCTGATTACACTGAAATGTAATGTGAAATTTACATGGAATTTCATCTTATGACACTGCCCTTCAGCGTTTAAACAAAGAAGTTTGATTGCACCTCCAATTGGATTAGTAGGTAGCTGCTTATTTAAAAACGTAAACATGAGGAATTCTGCAGATGCTGGAAAATCAAGCAACACACATCAAAGTTGCTGGTGAACGCAGCAGGCCCTTCTCGCAATTCCTCTGTCTCCGCTGCATCTGCTCTCAGGATGAGGCTTTTCATTCCAGGATGAGGGAGATGTCCTTTTTTAAAGAAAGGGGCTTCCCTTCCTCCACCGTCAACTCTGCTCTCAACGCATCTCCCCCATTTCATGCACATCTGCTCTCACTCCATCCTCCCGTCACCCCACTAGGAATAGGGTTCCCCTGGTTCTCACCTACCACCCCACCAGCCTCCGGGTCCAACATATTATTCTCCGTAACTTCCGCCACCTCCAACGGGATCCCACCACTGAGCACATCTTTCCTTTCCCCCCTCTCTCTCTGCTTTACGTGGGGATCGCTCCCTACGTGACTCCCTTGTCCATTCGTCCCCCCCATCCCTCCCCACTGATCTCCCTCCTGGCACTTATCCGTGTAAGCGGAACAAGTGCTACACCTGCCCTTACACTTCCTCCCTTACCACCATCCAGGGCCCCAGACAGTCCTTCCAGGTGAGGCGACACTTCACCTGTGAGTTGGCTGGGGTGATATACTGCGTCCGGTGCTCCTGATGTGGCCTTCTATAGGCGAGACCCGACGCAGACTGGGAGATCGTTTTGCTGAACACCTACGCTCTGTTCGCCAGAGAAAGCAGGATCTCCCAGTGGCCAAACATTTTAATTCCACATCCCATTCCCATTCTGATATGTCTATCCACGGCCTCCTCTACTGTAAAGATGAAGCCACATTCAGGCTGGAGGAAGAATACCTTATATTCCGTCTGGGTAGCCTCCAACCTGATGGCATGAACATTGACTTCTCTAACTTCCCTAATGCCCCACCTCCCCATCGTACCCCATCAGTTATTTATTTGTATACACACATTCTTTCTCTCACCCTCCTTTTTCTCCCTCTGTCCCTCTCACTATACCCCTTGCCCATCCTCTGGGTTTTTTCCCTCCATCCCCTGTTTCCTTCCCCCTGGGGCTCCTGTCCCATGATCCTCTCGTCCCATGATCCTCTCATATCCCTTTTGCCAATCACCTGTCCGACTCTTGGCTCCATCCCTCCCCCTCCTGTCTTCTCCTATCATTTTGGATCTTCCCCTCCCCCTCCCACTTTCAAATCTCTTACTAGCTCTTCCTTCAGTTAGTCCTGACGAGGGTCTCGGCCCGAAACGTTGACTGTACCTCTTCCTAGAGAGGCTGCCTGGCCTGCTGCGTTCACCAGCAACTTTGATGTAGCTGCTTATTATTGGGTTGTACAGTGAGGTACTTGATTAAAATGGACTGCCTTCACATAAAGTTAGATAACCTCTGATGTAAGCCACATACTGTATGATCCCTCTAATAATGAATATGAATTTTCCAAATTGTCCTGGCTCTTTTGTGCTTTACCTTGATGCTCTTCCACATAGTTTGTCCTTTTAGACTTGTTGCTGAACTTGGTCATTCTTTTTCTCTAAGATTATTGGTGTCTTCTTTAGTATTTCTATGCCTAAAGTCAAGACCCTTGGTGAAGTGGTGTCCATTCTTCTGATATGGAATATTCTTTGTCGTGGCCTTGTTTGATCTGGAGTGTGGTGGCCTTCAGACACGACAGGCTTTGGTTTAATGTGGGCTTCATCCTTTGTATCTCCATTCCTTGGTGGCAGGTATTTGTCATCCTATGATGGGAGTATTTCTGGTTGTCTCCATTTTTCCTGCAATTTTGCCCTTCTGGTTTACATGTTGCCTGAAGAACCTTGACACATTTACACTGAGATTTGTTCCTGAAGCAATTCCGTCATTGTGTACAATCTATCAGTGCATATACAACATTTTAGTCTGTTCTACCTCCATGAGTTGGTGTGGTGGCTTTCTAGTGTACCATAATGAAGTACATACCTGAGCTCTTGAATATTTGGTGTATCCATGACTTGTTGCTTGCTCTGATGATCTGCTTAGGAGTATATTTCACATTGCTGCTGAGTCAACCCTCTTGAGGTTAGGTACAGCTTGTTATTTAAAAACAAGTACGGGGAATGATGCAGTCATGTTTGACACTGGATTTCACTCTAGACCTGGGAAAAAGGAATGTATGGGAAAGGAAACACATGGAAGGGGGTCATCAAGATGATTGTCAATATGTATTGGTTGTGTAATGACCTGTTTCCTGTTGAACTTGCTGTGCGTTCTGGAATTGCTGTTGGAGAAGATTGCTAATCTGGGAAAAAACAAGTAGTGACAAGTTCAAGACCACTAACCACACCAAACCATTTGCTGATTTTACCTTAGTTTAAGAAGAATGGATTGCATTTTGGTTATAAACATGAAACTCTAAGCCCATCTTGGGCTTTAAAGCAACATGCACAGTTAAAAGAGGCTAGCATAATTCAATTTGATGGAAAAATCATATGTTTTTCTCCCCTTTGCATCTGGAGTTAATTTCAATAAATATGCATTTTCTGAAAGTTGTGAGTAATCACAATATTTGCTTAAATAGGCACCAGTTTCCTAGTGCTTGATGCTGCTAAGTTGGTCAGAAAGTTCCATCCATCAGTTTGAGCACATGAGGGCAATTAATAGCTGTAGCAGGGTCTGACTGAATAATGGGGTAGAATAGGAGGAGGAAGTGGAAATAGCTTTGAGAGAGTTGGTCCAGGTGAAGGGCCAGCCGGAAATATTCCTCTGCCTGACCTGTTGCGTTTACCCAGTATTTTGTGTGTGTTGTGTGAGAAAGAGAGAAAAGGAGTTATGTGTACACCGCAGCTCAATGTAGTCATAGTGATCTTCTCAAGTGTAGTCATCAAGTCTCACCATGTTCCCATTCACCCAATAGATAAATACTGCTCCCTTTAGGAACCCTTTTGAAATTAAGGTGAATCATTCAGGTGTGAAGTGTTTTTCTAAAACAAAAGGTGACAGTGGAATTATGTGGACTGACACCAGATTTCATTGTAGACCTCATGCTAAGAATCATACCTTCCATGAAGCAAAATAAACTAGAATAGTTTCTGTAGGTAGCTGAATTTGAGGAGAATGCTTCACAGAACTTCCTTGTTTATGGAGTCAAAGGCTTCAGAGAGGTTGTAAAAGGTATGGTATGGTTCCTTATATTTCTCTTGGAGGTGGCATGAATATATGCCCACTGTGTTGTAGGCAGCACTGGAAACATGTTGTTTGTGCTTCGGGAGCATAAGGAAGCCTGGTATAAAAGGCAGAAGCATGTTAACTCTCAATCCTATCATGCACCACCTGCCCCATACTTGGAGAGGTGTGGTTCCTTCCCTTAGCACCCACAGAACCAAAGTGGAAGCAAGTGTTCCTCAACCCCAAGGGGCTGCCTAATAGTAGTTTTAAGAATCCACTTTCTTTCCTGACTGGAATGGAGTTTAAAATATTTGCATAGTCCAAATACTGCTTATCTTTGTTTTTTCTTGATGAATGATTCCTCGCCAAACCAAGAAGTGATACTTGGCTTCATTTTTAGCTGCGTGTTCTCCCACAGGTTGAGATTCAAATGCAACATTCAGTTGTACACCCAGCTAATCTTAGAAAGGAGCCATAATATTTTGTTGCAGAGATAACAACACTGACCGTATATTTTAGTGTTGTGACTGGAAAAGAATCAAGATACCCTCAGTTTGCTCATTCCTGAAAATGACTTGACAGCATTAATGGAACCTTTTTCTTTATAGTCACCAAAGAAGCCATTTTGGGAAAAAAAAACATTTGGAGACCTAATTGGTTCAGAGAACAGTCCAGAATCAAAGGTTATGGGGTATTTATTTCAATTTCTTTAGACCATCTTTTTATTTAGTCTAGGAAAATAAACTGGATGTTTTATTTCGTGTTAAGCTCACCAAATATTTGCAAGTGATATACACCATCCTGATGGAGTACCTGGTAAACCTGTGTCAGCCAACTGGCGGGAGTAGTCAAGGACATTTTCAACCTCTCACTGCTACAGGCAGAAGTTCCCACTTGCTTCAAAAAGGCAACAATTATACCAGTGCCTAAGAATAATAATGTGAACTACCTTTATGACTATCATCCGGTAGCACTCACATCTGCGGTGATGAAATGCTTTGAGAGGTTGATCATGACTAGACTGAACTCCTGCCTCAGCAAGGACCTGGAACCATTGCAATTTGCCTATCGCTGCAATAGGTCAATGGCAGATGCAATCTCAATGGCTCTCCGCACGGCTTTGGACCACCTGGACAACACACACACCTCTGTCAGGATGCTGTTCATTGACTATAGCTCAGCATTTAATACCATCATTCCCACAATCCTGATTGAGAGGTTACAGTACCTGGGCCGCTGTACCTCCCTCTGCAATTGGATCCTCGACTTCCTAACCAGAAGATCACAATCTGTGTGGATTGGTGATAACATCTCCTCCTCGCTCAGCGGTGTGTGCTTAGCCCACTGCTCTACTCAATATATATACACATGACTCCGTGGATAGGAATAGCTCAAATACCATTTATAAATTTTCTGATGATACAACCATTGTTGGTAAAATCTCAGATGGTGACGAGAGGGCATACAGGAGTGAGTTATGCCAACTAGTGGAGTGGTGCTGCAGCAACAACCTGGCACTCAACATTAGTAAGACAAAGGAGCTGATTGTGGACTTCCAGAAGGGTAAAATGAAGGAACACATAACAATCCTCATAGAGGGATCAGAAGTGGAGAGAGTGAGCAGTTTCAAGTTCCTGGGTATCAAGATCTTTGAGGATCTAGCACAGTCCTAACATTATCGATGCAGTTATAAAGAAGGCAAGACAGTGACTGTACTTCATTAGGAACTTGAAGAGATTTGGCTTGTCAATAAATACACTCAAAAACTTCTATAGGTGTACCATGGAGAGCATTCTGACAGGCTGCTTCACCGCCTGGCATGGAGGAACTACTGCACAGGACCAGAAGAAGTTGCAGAAGGTTATAAATCTAGTCAGCTCCATCTTGGGTACTAGCCTACAAAGTACCTAGGACATCTTCAAGGAGCGATGTCTCAGAAAGGCAGCGTCCATTATTAAGGACCTTCAGCACCCAAGGCATGTCCTTTTCTCACTGTTACCATCAGGTAGGAGGTACAGAAGCCTGAAGGCACGCACTCAGCGTTTCAGGAACAGCTTCTTCCCCTCTGCCATCCGATTCCTAAATCTTTGAACCCTTGAACACGACCTCACTTTTTAAATATATTATTTCTGTTTTTTGATGATTTTTTAATCTATTCAATATACATATACTGTAATTGATCTGTTTATTATTATTTTATTTTTTTTCTCTTCTATATTATGTATTGCATTGAACTGCTGACTAAGTTAACAAATTTCACGTCACATGCCAGTGATAATAAACCTGATTCTGACATCCAAAATGTATCTCCAGCAGGATTTTCAGGCACACTGGTTGAAATATTAACTGGTGCTATTCACTCAGAGTCATATCTTACTAATGCAAATGCTCATATACAATAACTACATACTGTAAGAGGTATTCAGACAGACACTAAATAGCGATGGCATTGAAGAATATAGTCCTAATTTGGGGAAATAGGATTAGTCTAGACTGGTGGTTCTCACCCTTTTTATGCCATGAGCCAACACCATTAAGCAAGGAGTCTGGGGACCCCAGGATGGGAACCTCTGGTCTAGACGGAAAAAAAGCTAGAAAGAGCATAATGGATCAAAGAGCCCATTTCCTCTGTACAACTTCTGACTCTACAGTAGCATTAGTTGAAAGGACAGACATGTTTTTCCTGCATTCACAAGCTACACAACTCCTGGAGTAAACTTTGAGTAGATTGATTGAAAATGGGATCCCAGTCACCTCATGTGCAAGTGGTTTCAGCAGATTGTTTCTCAGAGTTGGGTGGCCAGAAATGCCGGAAGAATTTCTGCAAGTTCACGAGAAGTGAGTGAGAAAAAGAGTCCAGTCCTGCCGAAGGGTCTTGGTCACTGCTGCATGAAACTCAAAAGCTGTTCTGGTGGGAAACGCAAACACGAGGAATTCTGCAGATGCTGGAAATTCAAGCAACACACATCAAAGTTGCTGGTGAACGCAGCAGGCCAGGCAGCATCTGACGAAGGGTCTCAGCCCGAAACTTCGACTGTACCTCTTCCTAGAGATGCTGCCTGGCCTGCTGCGTTCACCAGCAACTTTGATGTGTGTTGTCTGGTGGGAAACCTTCACTTCAGCATTTGGAGCTAGTAGGGACATTTGACTGCATTCCCAATAAAATCTAGCCATTCAGGAGAAATCTCTGTGTTAATCAGAGGCAACCTCTACACAGAAGTCCTCTTGCGCAAGGAGGATGGTTCCTGTTGCACTGTTCTCCAGCAGATTGCGCAGCTTCCATTGTTCCTTTTGGGGGTGTCATGCAATCTTTTCCCCTTTATTCTGCTGATGCGTTCATTCCACGTAATCACACTCCCCAGAAACTGGCAGAGTGCTCTGTGTATCGTCAGCTTGTAAAGCCTGATTCCTGAGGTACCAGCTTTAGGTGCACATGCAAAGACATGAGAAACACAACAATTCACCACTGAAGCAGTGATGTTACACTGGGAAGTCTAACAGCACTCTTTTTCAATTAGTATAAAGAAATGTTACCCTTTTTCTTAAAGAGCTTTATAAAGCTACATTAGGAAGGTTGTTAACAGTTTTAATTATTTGAAGAAACATTGTCTAATTTTACCCAACTGTAATGTTTGGCTGAAGCTGCTTGAAAAGTTGAAGATAAAGTGGTTTATTTAAACTGAAGCATGCTCTTGAAGCAATGTTTCTTTCTGTAATGTTTCAAGTCCCAAGTGTGGTATATCTTTTTTTTTCTCTATTGTTTTTGCTGGCAATTTATTTATTAGAATTCAATTTCAGTACTTGTTATAGTGTCATTTGAAGTCTTGACTAGTAGGTTGCCATTCCAATTGTGACTCCTAGTCTAGAATTGTGCACCGGAGAGAGGCCTCTGCCACAATCTTTTGTAGAAGTTTCTGGTATTATTGCCAAATTAAAGCAGAGTTCAATGGCATTGGGTTTGCTGACCATGATGTTCTAAACTCAAGCAAAGATTTTAAGCCTTATAGGATATAAATAGCCTCTAGTACTTTCACTAAAGGGAGATTATACTGTAACTACTCAGTCTTCAAATAGTAGTTTACTACCCTGTCTATTCTGCACGCCAAGTTTATCTGCCTATACTTCCAGCTAACAAAGTATTTTAAAACACCATTCATTTCTTTTCAGTGATACATGTTTAATCCAAACAATAATTTTAAAAGACATTAAAAGCTCACAGAGGATTTCTATCTTAAACATTTCCAAATTACAAACCATTTCTAAAACACAAACCATGAAGGATAAAAGATTTCCAAAACACAGATACAATTCCTATAAACTAGGAAGACATGCCACAATAGAGAAAAAATAGTCATCCATTGCAGAAACCAAACCTGGATGAATTGATTCAAGTTCACCCCTTCTTCCATAATTCTTGATCTTTATCCCATTCCTAATTAGCCTGAACAATTATATCCTTTTTCTATCATTTGGGTGACTTCACACACACACACACACACACACACACACACACACTCAACATTTCCTCAGATATCCTTTCAACACAAATGGTCTATAAATATTTTCTGGAGACATACACCTCCACTAAGGCTATAAATGCTGTGATGCTAACTTCCTTGAGCACAAAAAACCTTCCAACTATAAACTCATCAGTTATTGATATGTTGTGATATTATCTGTCTGTTCTGTAAGCTTTCTTGAACTAAGCAACTTGAGAGTCAGCTTGTCTGTTTGAAACTGTCCAAATTAAACAACTACACCTTGATCAGCAATAATGTATGTGTAGTGTGCTAGCATTTACTTTACAGACAGAGCATCTTCTATCTACAGAGCATGTTTGCAAAACTGCTCAGTGCAGAGCACTTGTTTTAATTTCAAGCTGATTACTGTTTTCCATTTACACTTTAAGACCTGAAGACTGAATTTATTTTATGACCAGAAATTATATGAACTGTTAGCTGGAAGTTTACTTACTATTGTTTGTGATCTATCAAATGGCAGCTGCTATATTTAGAAAGCAAGCTTACCAAACAACCAAGGACAATGAACATCTATCTCAAGAGAAAACAATAAATTATTCTTGTTTTTTCCCAATGAACTTTGATTATATTCTTGAAAGATTCAGCCGCCTTTTCAACTCTGCCATCTTTAATCTTTATATTGGATCAACAGGATTTGTGGAAATCCGTGTAGGCACATAGCTTGAATCACTGTTACTCTTCCCAATCCATTTTTATCATCAGATTTAGATGGGATAAGTAGTTGAATATTGATTTATAGTTGGTGATTTTTATGACTGATCTTGAAAAAGCATATCGAGGTATTTGTATAAAGCTTATACCTCTTCCCTAAATTTGCATTTAATCTAATGTGGCAGACATCAGATTAAAAACAAATTTAATCTGATGTACATCTTGCTTCCACCAATCATAGCTTACTATTACACAATATTTAAATATATAAATTATATTTTGCTGCAAATCATTCTGTTTTTTGTTTTCCTTTAGTATTTCCTTCTTTGTGAATCTGAATGATACTTCACTAAAACATGATTGTCCTTGCAAAAGCATGGAGCCCTATACTACTCAAACTGATTACTCAAATTATATTTTAATATAACTTCATTATAATGACTTGGCATTGGTATATCAAACTTCTTGTGATTTTTAATTGATGTTTATTTCTAATGACCTCAGCTGATTGAGTTGCTATTGCTGGAGAACTTCTGAAGTGCAGTAATAACTCTGCTTCATCAAAAAGCATTGGTTTTGCAGGTACAAGCATTCTTCATAAGTTTTCAATGATGTATTTGCATCCTCATTCACTTTTAGGATTACTGTACAGTACTTGCTCTGGGATTTTACAGAACAGAGTGGGTTAAAGCAGTAATTGCATCCTTGTTTTTAGGGAGTGCAAGTGTCATTGATGGATTGGAACTGAAGTTCTGAATATTGAAATCGTTGGGTAGAGAAAGTAGAAAAGCACATTTGGAAATCATTTTGTTCAAAGATAATAAACTCGCTGGAGAAGGAAAAACTGATTTTATGATAGGTTTTGTTAACCAATACATTGGCGCTGGCTTTAAATTTTCCAAAGCTTGTTACACTAATTAAAAGTGGCACGCAACTAAAATAAGATATATTTAACTACTTAGTAGAATCAATTTAATAATACAGAATGGTTAATGTCATGATTTTAAAAAAATGTTAAATATGTATAACATCTGTGAAGGAAGAAGACAGTAAGTGTTTCAGACTGTGACCCTTTGTCAGGAATGATAAAGTCACAAGTGAGTTATGTCTAACTGAAGCCACAAATGATATAAAGCATATGTGATTCCACGTGTTGTCTGGCCTGTGGATTTTTTTCCTCCTTAGTCGTTTATTTTTTGGTTTTGAGCAGCACTTTTCCCCTGGGTGCGGAAAGAAGAGGAAAAATGGTTCCCTACTCATCATCTGTTCTCCTCCTCATTCTAATTAGGTGTAAATATCAGTGTTAGTTGGAAATCTGTATTCCATTTCAATACCTCATTTGCTGACTGTTTCAATGCTGTTTCAATTTTCAATCTGGTCAAAAGCTGCACTGTTATGACACACTATTTCTGTTAAACTGGGACAGAAAAGCTTTACTGCAATTTCAACTAAATGGAGCACTTTAAAGCTCTCTGGAGATCTGTATCCAATAATAACAAGTGTGGCAATAACTGCCAGTAGACCACTGGAGATTGGGTCCCAATATATTTGGTGCTTCCTTGCTTGGGTCTGTGATTTATTGGTTGTTGACCGTCTCATTTATTCTCTTTTTGTAGGGGAGGGGGAAACTTAAAAAACCAGATTCTATGCACATCTTGGGCTAAATGAACTGCTGTAAGCTGAAGATACACTTGCATTTAGAAATGGTTGTGCAGAATCATTTAGTGCCTCAGATGTACCTTGGAAAGCATTCTGACTGGCTGCATCACCACGTGGGGTGGAGGCTCCAATACGGGGGTTCAAAAGAGGCTGCAGAGGGTCGTAAACTCAGCCAACACAATCCCTCTCGTCATCGGGAATGTCCTCTAACTGTGGTGCCTCAAGAAGGTAGCATCCATCTTTAAGGACCCTTACAAACCAGAATATGTCCTCTTCTTGTTACTGCCATCAGGGAAGAAGAACAGGAGCCAGGAGTGAGGCACATGTGGCAGGACATTCAGACCATAATGGAGTACAAGTCCCCCCTGCACGTCAATGGCAGACGTGCCTCTCTTCCTGACAGGCTGAAAGCCTTTTGCACACAATCTGATGCATGAAACAAAGGTCCCTCCTCCCCCCCGAGGAGCAGGAGTTCTGTCTGGTTGCAGCTGATGAGAAGAAGACCTTAGCCAGGGTCAACCCATGTAAAGCTGTGGGGTTCAATGATATACCTGGTTGGGTGCTGAGCGACTGTGCAGCAGAGCTAAATGAAGTTCTAACAGACACCTTCAACATCTCTCTGGAGCAGTCCACTGTCTCCGCAGGCTTCAAGATGGCAACCATCATCCCATTGTGCAAGAGGGAGATAGTAACCTGCCTTAATAAATATAGTCGGCATTGACCTCAACTGCATCCAACAAGACGGACACATTACAGTCGCTAGACTTACCTCTCAGTGGTGATGTCACTGACGGCAATGTGACACCGGAAACTGAGTGGCTGGTTGTGGATCGTATTAATCTCTTCTTCCTGCTACATTGGACCCTTTCTAATTTGTTTATTGCTCAAATCAGCCCACTGATAATGCCATAGTGTCTACACGCCACTCCTAGAAAATCATGCTTCATATGTCAGGGTGGTCTTTGTCGACTTTAGCTTGACACTTAATACGATCCTCTCTAAGAAGGTGGTGGGTAAACTATCCTCACTGGGTTTCAACCCTTCTCTCTGTAACTGGAACTTGGACTTCTTGACAGAAAGACAACTGTATTGGCAGCAACTCTTCTAGCTCCATCACACTGAGCACTGGTGCCCCCCAGGGATGCCTGCTCAGCCATTTACTGATGCATGACTGCACTGCTAGATCCACTTCAAACTGAATCAAGTTCACTGATGACACAACTGTTGTGTCTGTACACAACTACATATCAGTTAAATGAAAGCACACATGCGGAAGATGGCTTTAACTGATGTATTCACATTTCGGCGAGAGAGAGAGCAATGCACATGCGTAGACAACAGCACATGCACAGACAACAGATCAATACATAGTGCTAAGGGGGGGGTCATTGCTCTAGATTAAATAGATTCATACATTACACTTCCTCCCCCTTTAGATCAATCAACATAGATGGTATATGTACAAAACATTCATTTTCACTTTCATAAACCCATATTCAAAATAAACATGCTTTCACAGTAACAGTCCATAACTAACTTCACAGTTCGAAAGGTTCAGCCTTTTGGGTGACGCCCTGTTTTTTTTCAGGATAGCGCCTCTGGACTTGTGGAGTAGCATCAGGTTTGGTAGGTGACTTGTCCAAGACAACGTTCTTGGTTTCTGGTGCCATATTGTTGTCAGTGACATCATCACCACTGAGAGGTAAGTCTAGTGACTATAGTGTGTCTGTCTTGTTATATGCAGTTGACTCAGGTGTGTTCTTCAGTTGAACATCCAGTATCTGGTCCACATGATGTCTCCATGTATGGTCTCCAACATCAACTGTGAACATCAGTGGTCCAATTCTTGTAGTTATCTCACCGGGTGTCCACGTGTCTTCTCAGTAATCTTGCTCTAGGACTTCCTGTCCAACCCTGAAGCTCCTTGCTGCTTCACTTGGCAACTGGTTGAACTGTTTATTTTACACTTCCCTCCATAGATCTGGCTTCAGGAGGTCTATAGAAGATCTCAGATTCCTGTTCATGAGCAGCATTGCAGGTGTTTGATTTGTCGTCAAATGAATAGAGTTCAGATACACA
Source organism: Mobula birostris (assembly GCF_030028105.1). Classification (NCBI taxonomy): domain Eukaryota; kingdom Metazoa; phylum Chordata; class Chondrichthyes; order Myliobatiformes; family Myliobatidae; genus Mobula; species Mobula birostris. The sequence continues at coordinate 160,305,070 of NC_092373.1, forward strand.
AAAAGGAAGTTGTTCACCTTGTGCTGTAAAGAAATGTCTTCCTTGTCTATTGTTTTAATGGACTTCTTGAAGACTTAGATAAACCTTTCCGCCAACCCATTCATTGCTTGACGAAGTATCTGATGACATTTTTCTTCATGAACAGTTGGAATTCTTCTGATGTGTGTTGTGGTCCGTTGTCACTCATAATTTGTTCTGTTAAATCGTTTCTGGCAAAGATGGTCCTCAGGCGGAGATGGTCTTGCTGATGTGGTTGGCTTCATTGGTATAACCTCTGGCCACTTTGAATGGCCCAACAAAGCCAATATGTACTCTTTGCCCTGGTGATGATGGCCATACCCCCGGGTGTAACGATACCTGTGGGGGTGCATTTTGAATTTTTTGGTATCCTGAACAGCTTTTGGCCAAGTCTTCAATCTGTTTATATATTCCCAGGCACCACACGTAGATCTATGTAAGACTCTTCATCTTGACTGTACCTAGGTGTTCTTCATGCAGATTTTCTAATACAGAAGGCCCCCATTTTCCCGAACGTTTGCTTTACGACACATCACTGTTACGAAAGACCTACATTAGTTACCTGTTTTCACTAATAGAAGGTGTTTTCACTGTTACAAGAAAAGGCAGCGCATGCCCAAACAGCCGAGCTCCTCCCCCGGAACTGCATTCCAGCCGCCATTGCTTAAACACGTGCTTTATCTCGATTTATTTTGTGCATCTGCTAGCAAGATGAGTTCTAAGGTATTGGAAAAGCCTAAAAGAGCTCGTAAAGGTGTTACACTTAGCGTAAAACTAGACATAATTAAGCGTTTCGATTGTGGTGAACGAAGTAAGGACATTGTCCGAGCGTTGAACTTGCCTGCGTCCGCCGTTCACACTAGTTATATGCAGAGAGAAGGAACTTTGAAAGCTGCCGATGTTACTGTTGGTTCTGCTTGTAGCAAAGTGGTCTCTCTTAGTTGGCATCCAGTAATAGATAAAATGGAAAGTCTATTGCTTGAGTGGATTGATGGGTGTACAAAGCGTGTTTCGTTAAGCTTTCTTATACTTAAGGAGAAATCAGTCAGTCTTTTTAATAAGCTGAAACAGAAAGCACTGGACGATGATGATGAAAGTGTTGCGAAAGTGGAATTTAAAGGTAGTCATGGGCGGTTTGATCGGTTTCTGAGGCGAGGGCAGCTTCATAGTTTAAGCAGTGGTCCCCAACCTCCGGGCCGTGGACTGATGCATTGCCGCAAAGAATGCAGCGGTGCAGCGGTAGTCGGAACTTACCCAGCACATCTTTAAGAAAAAAGCCGAAATAAACAAGCTAATTAATTAGGTGCCACCCGGCACGTAAATGTCGGCCCAGATCAGAGGCGATTGCCAATTGCGTCAGGTGGTTATTCGTATAAGCAAGTGTTTAACTGTGACGAAACTGCAATTTATTGGAGTCCTCCCGATTCTGGTAAGTGAAACTACACTGTACATACATTATTTCTACTTTATATAGGCTGTGTATTTTTATGTGTTATTTGGTATGATTTGGCAGCTTCATGGCTTCAAGGTTACTGGAGAGTGTTTCTGCCAAGAGCGCTTCCGCGAGACTTTCACTGCACTAGACAGTGCTGCAGAAAAGTATTTCTACTTTAAATAGGCTATGTATTTATCATATCATTCCTGCTTTTACTATATGTTACTGTTATTTTAGGTTTTATGTGTTATTTGGCATGATTTTGTAGGGTCTGGGAACGCTCAAAAATTTTTCCCATATTAATAAATGGTAATTGCTTATTCACTTTACGACATTCCGGCTTATGAACCGTTTCATAGGAACGCATTACCTTCAGATAGCGGGGGAAACTTGTACTCTGGTGTGCAGTTCAGAGGGAACCACAACATGAGATCCACACATCAGCGTTCTTTGACATACTGATGGTTGGTCTCATGTCGCTGAGAACTCTGGAAACATAGGGTTACCATGAGCTGGCCATCTTTGCATGGTGATTTCATAGACTTTTGACAACGTTGGGTCGTTCCTTGTTTCCCTTAGTATTTCGGAATTTGTTACCAGCAACTGGTACACCGATGCGGTGTGGAAAACTTCTACTGAGTCACAGAATGAAGACTTTACGTTTTCAGTTGCCAATAGTGGAAGACATGACAAGCCATCAGCATTGCTGTGTTGTTTGATACCTTGAACTCTATGTCATAAGAGTGGGCTGCTAGGAATAGTGTCCAATGTTGTAACTGCGTAGCAGTTATCACTGAAATTCCCTTCCTGGGATTGGAAATGGACACAAGGGGCTGGTGATCTGTCACTAGCGTAAACTTTTGTCCGAAGAGGTAGTGGTGGAACTACTTTATTCCCCATACTAGACTAAGGGCCTCGCAGTCAATCTGTGCGTAGTTGTGTTTTGTGCTCGTCAGTGATCTTGAAGCAAATGCAATCGGGTGTTCAGATCCATCTTTCATACTGTGTGACAAGACGGCTCGAATACCTTAATGGGACCATTGCACGCCAGTCTGATGGGCAGAGATGGGTCATAATGGGTGAGTAGATCATCGGATGTTATTAGTCTCTTGTTTCCTTGAATGTTTTTTCACATTGTTCTGACCATTCCCACTTTGCTCCTGTCTGTAGCAGTGCATTCATTGGATACAGCACTGTAGCAATGTTTGGGAGAAACCAGTGGTAGTAGTTTACAAAGTCCAAGTACGACCTGAGTTGTGACACATTGTCTGGGTACCTGTAGCATTGCTTCAGTCTTCTCTTGTGACTTACGTAAGCCATGATTGTCAATGACATGTCCACAATGTGAGATTTCATTCTTGAAAAACTCACATTTCTCTCTCTTTGCACGCAGACCAGCTCACTCAGCCTGCTAAGCACTTTACCAAGGTTCTGGAGGTGCTCTTCATCATTTTTGCCAGTCACAATGATGTTACCAAGTTAACATTATGTTCCTGGGATATCTTGGAGCACTTGGTCCATTGCGCTTTGCCAAATTGCTGGAGCTGATGTGACACCAAAGACGAGATGATTATACTGGAATAGTTCCTTGTGAGTGTTAATTGTGAAGAACTTCCTGCTTGACCCCTCAATCTCCATTTGCATATAGGCTTGTGACAAGTCAATTTTTGAAAACCTCTCTCTGCCTGCTAAAGATGTAAAGGTGTCTTCTATTCATGGCAGGGGATACTGCACAGTACGCAGCACCGGGTTGATGCTCACCTTGAAATCCCCACATATGCCAATAGCTCTGGCCTTCCGTTTCTTGATCACTGGGACAATGGGCGTGACCTAATCGCTCCACTCAACCTTGGAGAGAATTCCAGACACCTCCAAGCTCTGCAGTTCAGCGTCCACTTAAGGACGTAGTGCATAAGGCACGGGACGTACCATAAGGAAACTTGGTATTGCTGTTTCATTCAGTTCAATTCTGGCCTTGATGCCTTTAAGTTTACCATCCCCTTCTCAAATACCTTCTCGTTAGCATTAAGCAGCTGTGCCAGTGTCTGGTTAGCGCTACCTGCTGTTGCCTGTGGATGTCACACTGAGAGCTTTGACTGAATGGCTGTCTAGTTGGATTTTTCTCAACCATTCACATTCAAAAAGGGCTGGCCCTCCACTTCTCAACACAAAGCTCTAACTGCTGTGTTTTGCCTCCGTACATCACATTTACTTTCAGTTTACCTTTGGGAGTCTTTAGCATCACTGAGGTCTTCCCTAATGGTATCTTAGAAAACAATCTGTTGTAGTCAGCCTCTGGAATTGTAGACAAAGCTGACCCTGTATCCAGCTCCATTTTCAGTTTTATTCTAGACACATCTATTGTGATCCATATTATATTGTGATCTGCCTCAGTAATACTGTGCAATCCTAGGCATGATAATTCACCTTTGTCAAACTCTATCTTGTCTGATTCTGTTTCACATTTTGTAACTTAAAGCATTTGCTTAGTTTTGTGCTTGAGGCTTTTCTCTCAGTTGTGCTTTTTGTCTGTCTTGCACATTCTCTCCATGCGACCTTGTCTGTGACGCTTTCTGCAGATGCTTTCATTGAACCAACAGTCATTTGCATTATGGGAGGATTTGCCACATCGATAACTCTTTTGGCTTTTTGCACCATTCAGGGACATTTTGTGCATTTCACATTTTAACCTCCTTTCTGTAGTTCTGCTGCATCGTTTGCTGCAGTCTTTAACAATATTGCACTGGTCACTGCCCATTCTAAGGTTAGGTTTCTTTCTGACAGCCACTTTTGAGTGCTTTGACTATGCATACCACATACAAGGCTGTCCTTTAATGCATCAGAAAGTCTATCTCTAAAGTCACAGTACTGGGAACATTTTCACAGTTCTGCAGTGTATTCAGAAATACTTTCATCTTTTGATTGGTTCTATTTGTAAAATCTAAATCTCCCAGCTATTACCAGCTATTTAGGGCACGAGTAGCTTTGTAAAATTGTAACGGTTTCATCGAATGTCTTGCTTGCTGGCTTTTCAGAGGTTACTAAGTTGTGTAAAAGACTGTACACTCTTGGGCCCATTAAGCTAAGAAGTGATAGGGTTTTCTTTTGCTCCTCCACATTGTTCGCAATATAATACAGTTCGACCGTCTCAATATACGAATCCCAGCCTTCATTTGCACCATCAAGTTCATCAACTTTCCCCACTGAAGCCACCGCCACCTTATTTTCACTTTAAATTTAGCATGCCTTTCACTGTTACAAACGCTTTCCTTTGTTAGGTCCGTGATGGCTTTCTCGTGCTGTTTAACTCTTGTTGTCTTGTCTCATATCTGTCAGTGCCGTTCATGATATTTTCTGACATTCAGGTTCGTAGTTGTCGCCAATTTGTTGTGTCTGTGCACAACTACATATCAATGAAATAAAAGCACACATGCGGGAGATGGCTTTAACTGGTGTATTCACTTTGCAGCGAGAGAGAGAGATCAATGCACATACGCTGACAACAGATCAATATTTATTGCTGGGGGGTGGGGTCATTGCTCTAAAAGAAATAGATCTATACAACAACAGTGGTTGAGCTCATCAACACTGATGCCGAGCTGGCATACAGAGAGGAGGTAGAGGGACTGTAGATGGTGCAAACACAACAACTTGCATCTCAAGCTGGTCAAGACCATAGAGATGATTGTGGACTTTAGGAAAGTGTGGGCTGGCCACTCCTCACTGCACGTAAATGGCTCCTCCGTGGAGAGTGTTAGGAGCACAGAGTTTCTGGAAGTGCACATAATGGATGATCTCACCTGGCCCCTCAACACCACCTCTTTGGTCAAGAAAGCAGAGCAGCATCTCCACTTCCTGAAGAGATTGACAGGAGTGACACTACCCCCATCCCCCCCAATTCTAACCAGTTTTTACAGCAGCACCATTGACAGTGTCCAACCAGCTACATCGCCGTCTGGTATGGGACTTGCAATGCATCTGACCGCGAGGACTACTGAGAGGATCATCTGGATCTCTGTTCCACCCTTTCGGATATTATCAGGAGCAGTGCATATGCAGGGCTCTTAGCATTGTCAATGATCCCTCCCATCTGTCCACAATCTCTTCACCCCCAACCCTCCCACCTACCATCAGGCAGGAGGTTCTGTAGCATTAGGACAAGGACAAGGTGAATAGCAGTTTAAATGGTTTGGCACAGTCTAGATGGGCTGAATGGCCTGTTTCTGTGCTGTACTTTCCTATGACTGTTGGGATGTGAAACAGTTTTCTGCAGACTGTGAGACTACTGAACTGTCTCCACCTCCCAGTTCTCATCATGTAAGAAATGCCAGTAACGTATATTGGTTGAGTTTTGACTTGTGTCATAAATGCACCTTAATATTTGTTAGTTTGTTTGTGGTGCTATTACCTTTGTGCTGTTATGTCAGTTATAGGTGCTGTGCTGTGCACCTTGGTCTGGAGGAATGCTGTTTCATTTGGCGGTGTATATATCTGCTATTGAAATATGTACTTTGATAATAACATGTACCTTGAACTTTGAACAATACACTTGAACTTAAAGACCCACACTTTTCAGAATAGCTTCGTCCCCTCTCCCATCAGATTTCTGAACAGTCCATGATTGTTGCCTCACTATTCCTCTTTTGTCCTATTAACTTTTTTTTTAATGTCTTGCCCTAAAACAACAGATTTGGGCAGCATGGTAGCATGGTGGTGACTGTAATGCCATTACAGCACCAGTGATACAGGTTAGATTCTTCCAATGTCTGTAAGGAGTTTGTATTTCTTCCCATAACCACATGGGTTTCCGGGATGCTCCGGTTTCCTCCCACGTGCCCCTCACTCCAAAGATGTATAGGTTGCTAGGTTACACAAACACGAGGAAATCGGCAGATGCTGGATGAAGGGTCTCAGCCTGAAACGTTGACTGTACCTCTTCCTAGAGATGCTGCCTGGGCTGCTGCGTTCACCAGCAACTTTTATGTGTGTTGCTTGAAATTCCAGCATGAAACCTCCCCCTCCCACTTTCAAATCTCTTACTAGCTTTTCTTTCAGTTAGTCCTGATGAAGGGTCTCGGCCCGAAACGTCGACTGTACCTCTTCCTAGAGATGCTGCCTGGCCTGCTGCGTTCACCAGCAACTTTTATGTGTGTAGGTTACTAGGTTAGTGGGTCACATGGGTGTAGTTGGCCAGAAGGACTTGCTACAGTGCTGTTTCTCTAACTCATACACTCACTCACTCACTCACTCCATGCCTGAGGGTGAACTTTGAAGGGAAGCAGCAAACTTCAGAGTCATACTTCATTCATCTGCATTGTTCAACTTTTGTGTTTTTTGGATGTCCCGAGACCACAAAAGTTTAAAAAATGGAGGCTCCGTCCAAACATCAGAGTGGAAGGAAAGACCCAAGGGATGTTGCACTCTCAAGGTGGTTTTTGGAGAAGTATTTATTCTTCACCCAATGCTGTCAAATCAGAGTCACTCACACTGGATGAATTTATACAACGTGCCTTTTCCAACACACTGTAAGGCTGACTCTTCTCAAATTCCATTCACTAAAAGAGTGGGGTAGAGGAGTGTGTTTCAGTATAAATTTACCTTTTTGTGGTCTGGATGGGTAAGCCTACTATATCTAAGGAACAATCTATCTGCTTGTTGTACTCCACTGTGATTTTATTTTTATCTGTACTTTATGACCCCAGTTGCAAATAATCAAAATGTAGTCTAGGTTAAATAATGTAGCTCAACTATATTGTGTCCATTGCAAATATTATGACTCTGCCAGCAAGAAGATATGATTATCTGAATCTGTTATACAGTTTCTATGTAGTGCAAGCATTTCTGCTAATGGGAACAGTTGTAGAGATTAACCAGTCCACTTACAGCCAGCTTTAACTGTCTTAACACTTGTGCGATGAAGCTTCTACATGTCTTCCAGTCAGCTGTTCACACTGAACCTACTCTGCGTGTGATCAGACTGGCTTCATTGTTCACAAACGGTTCACTTTGGTTGTGACTGTTTCTGCTAATAGTCATTTCTCTGTAAGTATTAATAACAGGTCTCTGAACCAATGAAGGAGGAAAATGTAAGTCATATTTCCAATGAAGTCCTTCATTGGAACTGGCCACTGTGCATTTCCAGCATTTTGTGTCTGGATTCCAGCATTTTTGGTTTTCCTGTTATTTTTCTGCTGTGTTCTTGGTTTTCTGCCAGATTTCAACATTTTAAATATTTGTGCAGGAATTTTGCCTCTTTGATTAGTAGCCAGCAATTTACTTTATCCCCCCCTCCCCCACTTCTAAATTGTATCAGAAGGATTGGTTGGGAATGGGGAACTGGCATGTCTACACTGGATACCCTGGAATCCCCAATATGCCTTTGGGGTCAAACGCCATACCAAAGCAGTAACTAAAAAGCTTCCTTCTGATTATACACTTTTGGCCATGAGGTGGACTAGTTTTACTGAGCACATTTAATTATCATTCTTGAGCTGTACGTAAGAATATAATGATAGGAACACAAGAGGCTACAGAGAGTAATGGACTTGGCCAATTCCATCTTGAGCACAGCTTCCTTCACCATTAAGGACACTCATAAGAGGCAATGCCTTATTAAGGTGCATACATCATTGGGAGATCCCACCATTTGTGCCGTCAGGCAGGAGATATCAGAGCCTGAAGACCTACATCTCAAGGTTCAAAAGCAACTTCTTCCCCATTGCATTGCAGGTTTTGAACCAACACAAAAACCCCTAACACTGCTTCCAGACTATATATTTTTCTCAAGTTGCGTGTAAGCATTATGTTTATATTCCCATCTAAGTTATACGCTCAGTGGCCACGTTATTAGGTACATGAGTGGAAGCCGGGTGTGGTCTTCTGCTACTGTAGCCCATCCAGTTTAGGGTCCAGCGTGTTGTGCATTCAGAGGTGGTGCTCTTCTGCACATCACTGTTGTAACAGGTGGCTGTTTGAGTTACGGTCACTTACCTGTCAACTTGAATTAGTCTGGCCATTCTCCTCTGACCTCTCTCACTAGCAAGGCATTTTTGGCCACAGAAATGGATGACTTTTTATTTTTCATACCCTTTTCTGTAAATGCTAGAGCCCATTGTATGTTTAAAAATAAATAATAAATTGCAGGAGATCAGCACTTTCTGAGATAATCAAACCATGCCATCTGGTACCAACAATCATTCCGTGGTCAAAGTCACTTAGATTACATTCCTTTCCCATTTTGATGTTTGGTCTGAACAACAACTGAACCTCTTGACCATATCTGCATGTTTTATTCATTGAGTTGCTCCTCATGATTGGCTGATTAAATGTTTGCATTAATGAGCTGGTGTGCAGATGTGACTAATAAAGTGGCCACTGAATTTAGATAATTTATGTGAAGTTTGTTAACTCTAAGTTTGTCATGTTTGTAATGTTCAGTGCTGCTGCTACAAGCTAGTTTTCATGGCATTTAAACACTGTGCCTATAACAATAAACTTGAAGCTGATAAGGAACTAGCAGAGGGGAACAGGCCACTGCCTGCAATTCACTATCATCCTGGCTGTTGTGCCCTATGCCTCATCTCTGTTTCTGTGCCAGTTCTCCGCAGCACTCCATCTTTTGGTCGAGCTGTACCGCATAAAAACAGACTCTTCAGGCCACACAAACAACAGGAATTCTGCAGATGCTGGAAATTCAAGCAACACACATCAAAGTTGCTGGTGAACGCAGCAGGCCAGGCAGCATCTCTAGGAAGAGGTACAGTCGACGTTTCAGGCCGAGTCCTGACGAAGGGTCTCGGCCTGAAACGTCAGCTGTACCTCTTCCTAGAGGTGCTGCCTGGCCTGCTGCGTTCACCAGCAACTTTGATGTGTGTTGCTCTTCAGGCCACCCTGCCTTTGCTGATCATCATGTCAATCTATATTAGTCCCGCTTGCTTGCATTAATTTCCTATCCTGCTATGCCCTGCTCATTCAAGTACCTGTTGAGATGTCTCTTAGATATTGTTACTGTTCCTACCTTCACCGCCACCTCTTTGGAAAGATTTACAACTTTAATCCTTTTTAAACCTCCTTCCTCGCACCTTGAAACCATGCCTCTAGTGTTAGGTGTCCCAACCATGGGAAACAGACCCTGCCTCTTTACCTTAGCTTTTATTTACTTGTGTTATGCCACATCTCAGCCTTCATTGCACCAAGTGAGCACAGACCCAGGCTGTCCAATCCCTCGTTTTAACTCAAGCCCTGCAATCCAGGCACACCCTTGTGAATCTTTTATGTGATTATGATTATGAGGACACACAGTCCCCTTTTATTGTCATGCATGTATTAAGAAATAATAAAATGCTTTTTTCCAGAATGATATCACGAAAACACATGACAAACCGACTTAAAAACTAACAAAACCACATAATTATAACATATAGTTACAACGGTGCAAAACAATACCGTAATTTGATAAGAACAGACCATGGGCACAGGAAAAGTCTCAAAGTCTCTCGAAAGTCCCATCATCTCACGCAGACGGTAAACCTCCAGCACCGCCAACTTGCCGATACAGCATCCTGGAAACATCCGACCACAGTCCGACTCCGAGTCCATCCAAAAAAACTCCGAGCCTCCGACCACCTCCCGACACCGAGCACCAAGCACCATCTCTGCCGAGCGCTTCAACCCTGGCCCCGGCAACAGGCAATAGGCAAAGCCGAGGATTTGGGGCCTTCCCCTCCGGAGATTCTCGATCGCACAGAAGCAACGGCAGTGAAGCAGGCATTTCAGAAGTTAGTCCAGATGTTCCTCTATGCTTCTCACAGCTGTCTCCATCAAATCCGGATTGTGCACGGCACCCCTAGTTACACATATCGATATCATTCAGAATGACGGCGTGCACTGCATCGCACCGTCATCTTCTCCTCCCTCTTGTGTGCCCTTTCTAGCTTCAAGATATCTTTCCTGTAATGTGGTGACCAGAACTGGGCACAGTATGTCAAGTTGAGCACCACCAACATTTCCACAGCTGTAACATGATGTCCCATCTCTTGTGCTCAGTGCTGTAGCCAATGAAGCCAAGCATGTTATGAAACTTTACCACCTATCTATCCGTGTTACGATTTTTGGAGAACTGGATACTTTTAACCAAGGTCTTGCTGCTTAATTATACTCCCCAGGTACCTGTCGTTCCATCTTCCTCTCTCTAGCCTACTTTCCCAGTTGATCAATATCCTGTTTGAAACCTCAGACAATCTTCTCCATTATCCACTATATCACTTAACTTTGCTGTCATTTTCAAACTGACAAATCAGATACCTGTGTTCTCATCCAGTGGTTGATCTATATGACAAAAAAGAGGATCCAGCACGGATTTCTGCATTGCACCGATGACCAGAGACCTCTAATCAGGGAAACAACTCACCACCATCACCCTCTGCCTCCTACCACCAAGCTAAGTTTATATCCAATTTGCCAGTCCTTCTCAGCTAATCTACCATGCTGGACATTGTCGAAGGTCTTGTTAAAGTCCATGTAGATGACATCTAACAAGCTCAATAAAAACTCAGATTTATGAGGTTTGATTTCCTACACACAAACACTTTACATGTGCAAATAAAACCTGTCGTTTAGGATCTATTCCTATAATTTTTCTCCACTGCTGAGATGCAAAGCTCACTGCTCTACTTAAATAAAAGCATAACATTAGCCAACTTCTAGTCTTCTTGTACTTCACCTCTGGAGTTCAAAGTTACAAAGACCTCTGCTGATTTTAGCAAAAATGTATCCAACTTCTCTTTAAGTATTACCATTGATCAAGCTTCCACAACCCTTGCAGACGATGGTGACTCTCCATTCCAGAAATTCAGCAACCTCTGTAAGAAGCCTCATGCACAGACATGAGGAGCCATCTATGCTTTGTAACTAGCTTCTCAACGTAAACCTGTGCAATGGAAAATTCTGCCAGAGTTGGCCAAATATTTATTCAAAATTGTAAGAGAAATAAAATTCCCTTTAAACATATATTTAATCAAAATATTTGTACATTCACGAATAAACAACAGATGTTGCTGGAGGATAATGTGGCTGTTGATGTTGGATGATGTGGCTGGAGAAGTTATCCTCTCTAGAAGGAGGAAAGATTTAATCAGATGAAATGTGCTTGTGCCTCATTGCACAATAAAACACTCTCTTTACTTTTGTGTTTGAGTCAAAGCCACATGACCCTTTTTGCTTTCCTGTCGGGATTCAATCCCAATCCCTTCACAGCAAATTATCTTGACTCAGTTTCTTGCTGAAAATGTCTTGTTTGTGAAAACCAGCATAGCTTTTTAAAACACAAGCTCCTACTGGATTTTTGTCACCATAGGTTTTTAATTGTCTATCCCAGAAAACCTTTGTTACTGGTGAGCTACTAATGCCTCCAGTCTCTGAAGTTATGAACACTGATAATCTTGTTTTTTGTATTTATGCATAGACTAACAAGGTCTACACTAGAGTTTGAAGCTGTTGCGTTGTGACTGTGCCACCTCAGCTTAACTTTGTCTATTCTGGTGATATAGTACTAGTTGTCCCTGAAAAATATCAGGTGGACAATTTACTCTGCCCTCTCCTGATATAGGGAAAGTTCAGAGGAAGGTGTAATATGGAACCTATATCAGTTTTTAAATCAAAGTTAATGTGGTAAAAAAATAAATTAATCCTTTTATTAATTCACTTGTTATAAATCTATAAACCATATACATTTTGACTGTTGAAATTTTACAAAATAGATTTTTATTAAGTTTAGACTTTTGAGATTTAGCTTGCTTATAAAATGTTTATAGACCTTTTAAATTTTTCAGGTGGTTCTGGAGGTTAAAATATGAGATTTTGTTTCATTTACCTTGGACTTTATTCAAGTAATGGTTTAAAGTGTTCACTGGCACATATAATCTAAGGCTCAGAAAGGAGACTTGCTTTGTTGCAAATTCTGGCATCTATGCTTTGTTTTTTTTTTGACAGAGTTCTTCAGGAAATCTAGAACTCCGTTAGCCTTGCCCTGTGCAACTTTTAGTGCACACTCACAATAGCGGTCCTTCCTGTTTACTTGGTTAATAATTTCTCTGCACCACGCACTTACCTTCAGCCAAGTAGGCGCAGTAATCTTATGCTCTTAATCAAACCAAGTTCCTTCTGTGTCTGGGCTTCAACAGTGTACCATGGAGCCTCTATGAAACTTTCTATTTTCCTGTTGACCCCCCCCAGCAACATTTCCTCTGGCTGTCACATGCACAATGACATCAATGTGATCTTCTGTTTAGAGGTTCATAATTTTGGAAACAACCTCTTGTGACTAAGCTGGAAGTGACTCCCATATCCTGTACATGTGAATTGTACCCACCTGTTGAACAGTATATTGGAGTTCTAGTGTACAGGGTTAGCACGTCATCATACTTTATTTTCAAAACTCTCCCTTCCCATTTAAGGCTGCTTTCCCTATATGGTTACATACTGGCAGCCTAAATGCATTCAGTCTCTAGAGGCTATAGTGGTAGCTGTACAAGACCAGAAGACGTAAGTGCAGAATTGGGCCATTCAGCCCATTGAGTTTGTTCTGCTATTCTCTCATGGCTAATTTATTATCCCTCTCAATTTTATTTTCCTGCCTTCTCCCTGTAACATTTGACACCCTGACTAATCAAGAACCTATTAATCACCTCTTTAAATATACTCAATTACTTGACCACTGCAGCTGTCTATGGCAATGCACTCCACAGCTTCACTACCCTCTGGCTAAAGAAATTCCTTTGAAACCTCTGTTCCAAATGTGTGTCCCTCTATGCTGAGGCTGTGCTCTCTGGTCCTAGTCTCACCTGCTATGAGAAACATCCACTCCACTTCCACTCTATCCAGGCCTTTCAATATTTGCTAGGTTTTAATGAGATCTCCCTCTCATTCTTGTGAACTCCAGCCAGTACAGGGCCAGGGTCATCAAATACTCCTCATACATTAACCCTTTCTTTCCCAGAATCATTCTCATGGACCTTCTCCAATGCCAGCATATCTTTTCTTGGATAAGTGGACCAAAACTGGTCACAGTACTCCAACGTGATCTGACCAATAACATCCTTGCTCTTGTATTTGAACCCTCTTGAAATGAATGTTAATATTGAATTTGCCTTCCTTACCACCGACTCACTTACTGCCCATTATGCCACTGACCTTTGGGGCAGCAATGAAGGTCCTCCAACTCTGGCGGTGTTCAGGGCTTCCTTCATCATGTCAAAAACTTCCTCATGACTTTCACTACTGTCAGTCATGCAAGTCCTGACTGGAGAATCAGGAGAAAGATTTGTCATTACTGTTTCTGTAACAATTTTGTTTTACTAGTCAGAGTTGTGAGCCCTGAACTGAACCACTGAACTAGCAGGACCTGTGGACCACTCTTAGTATGGCCTCTACCCTTTGACCTATTTGGCATGGGTGACCCTACCAAGAGCCAAAGCATAAAGTCTGACTCCAGCCAATATTGCTCTCTGAGTCACTGAAGAACACAAACCTCCAAACCCAACAACAAGTTTGTGGTCGTCTTGGAAGTACCATGCAAGTTAATCTTTAGGAAATCGTGCAAGGACTCTCAAGTTCCTTTGTACCTCTGATTTTTGAATTTTCTCCCTACTTAGAAAATAGTCTACAGTTTTATTCATTCTACCAAAGTACATGACCATACATTTCCCTACAGTATATTCCATCTGCCACTTGTGTTTCCGTTCTTCCAATCTGTCTAAGTCCTTCTGTAGACTACCAGCCCTTTCTTCTATGTTCATATCATCTACAAATCTGGCTGCAAAGCCGTCAATTCCATTGTCCAAGTCATTCTCTTATATTTTGAACAGTCATGGTCCCAACACTGACCCCTGTGGAACAGCAGTAATCATTGGCAGCCAACCAGAAAATGCCCCCTTGATTCCAAATCTTTCCCTCCTGTCAGTCAGCCAATCTTCTATCAATGCTAGAATCTTTCCTGTAATACTATGGGGAATTAAGCAGTCTCATGTGCAGCACTTTGTCAAAGAATTTCTGGAAATCCAAGTAAACAATGTCCACTGACTCTCCTTTGTCAATCCTGCCTGGCATTTCCTCAAAGATTTCCAACAGATTTGACGGGCAAGATTTCTCCCTTAGGAAGCCACGCTGACTTTGGCCTATTTTATCATGTGCCTCCAAGTACCTCGAAACCTCATCCTGAACCTCATCCTCCAGTGCCTTCGCAACCACTGAGGTCAGGCTAACTGGCCTATAATGTTCTTTATTCTGCCTCCCTCCCATATTGAAGAGTGGTGTGATATTTGCAATTTTCCTGTCCTCCAGAACCATTCCAGAATGTAGTAATCCTTGAAAGATTATTACCAATCTCTCCACAATCTCTTTAGCTACCACCTTCAGAACCCTGAGCTGTATACTGTCTGGTCCAGGTGACTCATCTACCTTCAGACTTTTCAGTTTCCTCAGCATCTTGTCCTTATTAATAGCAACTACACTAACTTCTGCACCCTGACACTCTTGAATTTCTGATATACTGCTAGTGTCTTTCTCAGTGAAAACTAACAGAAAATACTTCCCTCGGACCCTATGGGAAGCAAATACAGAAATTGCTGGGGCTGTAGCAGAGATATTTAAAACATCCTTAATAAAAGGAGAGATACCAGAGGATTGGAGGATAGCCAATGTTGTTCTGCTGTTTAAAAAAGGCTCTAAAC
Organism: Mobula birostris; assembly: GCF_030028105.1. NCBI lineage: Eukaryota > Metazoa > Chordata > Chondrichthyes > Myliobatiformes > Myliobatidae > Mobula > Mobula birostris. The sequence continues at coordinate 160,320,250 of NC_092373.1, forward strand.
AAAAACCAGAAAATTATAGGCCAGTGAGTCTGACATCAGTTGTGGGAAAGTTATTGGGGTGTGTTTAATGGACAGGATATTATATATAAGTATTTGAACAGACATGGACTGGTTTAGGATAGTCAACATGGCTTTGTGTTTGGTAGGTCATGTCTAACTAATCTCGTAGAGTTTATCAAGGAAGTTACCAGGATAGTGGATGAAGGTAAGGCAGTGGATGTAATCTACATGGACAAGGTCTCACATGGGAAGCTGGTCAGGAAGGTTCAGTTGCTCTGCATTCAGGATGGGGTAGTAAATTGGATTAGACATTGGCTCTGTGAGAGAAACCAGAGAGTGGTCATTGAGGATTGCTTCTCTGACTGGAGACCTATGACTGGTGGTGTGTCACAGGAATTGGTGCTGTGTCCTTTGTTGCCTGTCATCTATATCAATGACCTGGATGATAATATGATTAACTGGATCAGCAGCTTTGCAGATGACACCAAGATTGGGGGTTTACTGGACAGTGAGGAAAGCTATCATGGCTTGTAGAGGGATCTAGACCAGCTGAAAAAATGGCAGATGGAATATAATGCTGAAAAATGTGAGGCTTTGCACTTTGGTAGGACCAACCAGGGTAGGTCTTACATAGTGAAAAGTAGGGCACTGAGGAGTGGGGTAGAACAAAGGAATCTGGGAATACAGGTGTCTAATTTGTATAAAGTGGCATAACAGGTAGGTAGGGTCATAAAGAAAGCTTTTGGCAAATTGACCTTCATAAATCAAAGTATTGAGTACAGGAGATGGGATGTTATATTGAAGTTGTGTAAGACATTCGTGAGGCCTAATTTGGAGTGCTGTGTGCAGTTTTGGTCACCTACCTACAGGAAAGATGTAGAACAAGGTTAAAAGAGTTCAGAGAAAATTTATAGGCATGTTGCCGGGTCTGGTGGACCTGAGTTTAAAGGTAAGTTTGGATAGGATAGTACTGTATTCTTTAGAATGTAGAAGATTGAGAGGAGATTTGATAGAGGTTTACAAAATTATAAAGAGTATAAATAGGGTAAATGCAAGCATGCTTTTTCCACTGAGGTTGGTTGAGACTACAACCAGAGGTCATGGCTTAAGGGTGAAAGGTGAGAAGTTTAAGGAGGAACATGGGGGAAACTTCTTCACTCTGAGGCTTGTAAGAGTGTGGAATGAGCTGCCATCAAAAGTGGTCGATAGAAGCTCGATTTCAACATTTAAGAGAAGTTTGGATAGGTACATGGATAGTAGGGATATGGAGGGCTCTGGTCCCGGTACAGGTCATTAGGAGTAGGCAGTTTAAATAGTTTTCAGGATGGATTAGATGGGCCAAAGGACCTGTTTCTGTGCTGTGCTTCTCTATGATTCTATGACTTATTAAGATGGTCCGCTATTTCTTTGTCCCCCATTATTACCCCTCTAGCATCATTTTCCAGTGGTCTAATAGGCACTCTCACCTCTGTTTTATTCTTTGTATACCTGAAAAAACTTTTTATATCCTCTTTTACATTATTGGCTAGCCTACTGTTACATTTAATCTTTTCTCTCTTTATGGCTTTTTTACTTGCCTGTTGATTTTTAAAAAATTCCCAATCTTCTAACTTCCCACTAGTTTTTAACTATATTATATGCACCTTTATTTTTGCTGTCTTTGACTTCCCTTGTCAGCCACAATTGCTTCATCCTCCCTTAAGAATACTTCTTCATCTTTGAGATGTATCTATCCTGCATCTTCTGAATTTCACCCAGAACCTCCAGCCATTGCTGTTCTACTGTCATCCCTGCTAGTATCCCGTCCCAATCAACTTTGGCCAGCTGCTCTCTTGTGCTTCTGTAATTCCCTCTACTCTACTGTAGTACTGACACATCTGACTTTAGCTTCTACCACTCATATTATGATCACTGCTTCCTGATGATCCCTTTACCTTAAGCTCCCTAAACAAATCTGGTTCATTACATAATACCCAATCCAGAATTGCCTTTCCTCTAGAGGGATCAACCATAAACTGCTCTAAAAAGCCATCTTGTAGGCAGCCAATTCCGTCTCTTGGGATCCAGCGTCAACCTGATTTTCCCAAACTACCTGCATATTGAAATCCCCCATGACTATCATAACATTACCCTTTTTACATGCATTTTCTGTTTCCCATTTGAATTTATATCTCACCTCCTGGTTGCTGTTTGAAGGCCTGTATATAACTTCTATCAAGGTCTTTTTTTTTCTGGCATGTGCCTGCGTGCGTGCGAGTCTGTGCGTGTGCGTGCGTCCGTGATTATGTCTTTTTCATGGCTTTTTTACAAGGTGCGGAATGAGAGAGAGAGAGAGAGAGAGAGAGAGTGAGAGTGTGACTGACTGACTGACTGACGCACCACTCCCCACACAGACATTTTCGCAGCATTTTCCCTTTTTTTTACAAGGTCAAGTTGTGATCTCGACACTGAACCCAGCACGGATGGAAAGCGTACTTGGGAGCGGACCCAACTGGTTTCAAACCTGGAAAGCTCCACTCCCGGGGCCGGTGCTGATGTTGTTGCACCACCAGCTGGCCCCCATCAGGGTCTTTTTACCCTTTCAGTTTCTTAATTCTACCCACAGGGAATCTACATCGTCTGATACCATGTCAACTCTCAGGATCTGATTTAATTTTTTACTAACAAAGCCACCCCACCTTCTCTACCTACCTGCCTGTCCTTTTGATACAATGTGTATCCTTGGATGTTAAACTCTCAACTATAATCTTCTTTCAGCCATAACTCAGCGATGGCAGGTACAATCTCTAATCATGCTACAAGGTCAACTGATGTATTCTTTTTACTGGATTCATTCAAATATAACACCTTCAGTCCTGTATTCATCACTTTTTTTGATTTTGTCCCCATGTTAGTCTTTAATTCATGCCATTGACTGCAATTTTGCCCTATTACCTCCCTGTTCTTCCTCACATTCTCACTGCACACTGCATGTACTTGTATACCAACTGCCCCATCCTCAGCCCTATCACTCCAGTTTCCATCCCCTGCCAAATAAGTTTATACCCTCCCCAACAGCTCTGGTAAACCTGCTCACAAGAATATCGGTCTTCCTTGAGCTCAGGTGTAACCTGTTCTATTTGTACAGTTCATGCCTTCCCCAGAAGAGATCCCAATCAATAGGGAGCTTAACATAAAGGAACCCTTAGGAGGCAGTGATCATAATATGATTGAATTCGTACTGCAATTTGAGAGGGAGAAGCACAACTCACTTGTACCTGTATTACAGTGGAATAAAGGGTATTACAGAGGCATGCGAGAGGAGCTTGCCCAGGTGGATAGGAGGAGGATACTGGCAGGGAGGACGGCAAGGCAGAGATGGAATAGTTCATAAGGCGCAGGATAGATATGTCCCACAGTACAAGCTGTTCTCAAATGGCAGGGGTAGACAACTGTGGCTGACAGAGGATGTTAAGCCTAGGAAAGGGTCCATAAGTGAGTGGGAAGTTGGACGATTGGAAAGCTTTTAAAATCCAACAAAAGGCAATTAAAAAGGTGATAAGAAGAGAAAAGATGAAGTATGAGGGCAAACTAGCCAATAATATAAAGCAGGATACTAAAAGTTTTTCCAGTTATATAAAGAGTAAAAGGAAGGTGAGAATTGATATTGGACCACTGGAAAATGATGCTGGTGAGGTAGTAATGGGGGACAAAGAAATGGCAGATGAACTTAATGGGTACTTTGCATCTGTCTTCCCTGTGGAAAACACCAGCAGTGTGCCAGAGGTCTATGAGTGTCAGGGAGCAGGAGTGAGTGCCATTGCTATTACAAAGGAAAAAGTGCTAGGCAAACTCAAAGGTTTTAAGGTGGATAAGTCATCTAGGCCAGATGGACTACATCACTGCACTATTTCCTCAGCCACGCATTCGTCTGGAAAGCATCCTCTCCATAACCTCACTGGCGCCTGACACAACAGCAATCCAGAGATTACTACCCTGGATGTTCTGATTTTCAGCTTTCTATCTAACTCCCTATATTCTCTCTTCAGGGCCTCCTCCTTTTCTACCTATATTGTTGGTGCAAATATTTACCATGACTTCTGGCTGCTCACCCTCCTCCTTTAGAATGCTGTGGATCTGATCCGAGATGACCCTGACCCTACTACTTGGGAGGTAAATACCATCTGGATTTCATTTTCACGTCTCCTGTTTACTCATTTGACTATGGAATCCCCTATCATTACTGCACCCTTCTCCCTTTTTCCCTTCTGAGCCACAGAATCAGATTAAGTGCCAGAGGTCTGGTTGCTATAGCTTCTCCCTAGTAGGTTGTTCCCCCACCTCCAGCAGTATCCAAGCTTTATACTTAATATTGAGTGTAATGGCCACGGTGGTACTCTGCACTGGCTGTCTGTTTGTCTTCCCAGTCAGCCAGGTGGCTCCTATCTATCACCTTCTCATTCTCCTGTATGAGCTGGAGGTCATCTAGCTGCAGTTGCAGTTCCTTAACACAGTCTCTGAGGAGCTACAGCTTGATGCTCTTCATGCAGATGTAGTTATCAAGGAGACTGGAGGTCTCACAGAGGTCAAACAAAGAACATGCCACTAACTCTGGACCTATTGTCAGTGTACTATCTATGTGCTAATGGACAAAGAAGGAAGGAGGGAGGGAAGCTTACTAGAAATCTGCTTAGAACTTTCGCTTGCTCAAGCCTGTTGAGCCAAAGCCTCCCACTCTAACACTGGCCCACATTAACAATGGCCACTCAGCTTGCACCTTCCTTCTTTTTATTGGCTCACATAAAATTCACTCCTGATGAGTTGTATACTTTCCAAGTAGTTTCTGCCTTGCAACAATCTCTCCTTCTCCCTCCCCCTCTTTTTCTCTCACTCACTGCTTCAAATTTCGTATGAAGTAGTCTATTATTATAATTGGTACTATATGTTATTACTTCAATCTTCCAGTTGGAATGCATTTTAATTTTGAAGTCAACATTTTTAGCATTAGGAACTTGCACTTTACAGAAATTTTATTTTTCTAACTACTCCAGGAGCAGCATAATTTACCATTTAAAATTTTGCTGAGATATTTATTTTGTGTATTGTAAAGAAGCATGATTTGTACTTTTATAATTGTATTAATATTTTCTAATTGGCAATAATTAGAGATAATCTTGTAAATAAAATGCTTGACCAGGAACCTTGTGAACGAAATTCCTGGCAGAACTTCATCGGTAGAATACACAGGAGAATTTCTAACATTTCTGATAATGGGATTTAAACAAGTAATCCATCTTGCTGTGTCAGATTTTACATTTTGTATTAAAGAACAGATAATGCTTTGAAGATCTACCTTGCAAATTCAATCCTACTTATAATGAAAAGAGGGAGGGAGTTCATAGAACTTACAGGTCATTCAGCCTTGCATAAGCAGCTGAAAAAATAATGGATATTGTTGTTAAGCAAAGGATGCTGGGAAAACAATAACAGAATCCGGCAGAAATTGCATGGATATATGAAAGAGAAATTTTGTTTGTGAAGTCTCTTTTTACCCTACCTGGTTATCGAGAGAACCAGAGGTGATGATGTCACAATATGTCAGTCATTGCAATACTCAGGTGAGGAAAAAAAGTCCCCTGAGGGTAGTGATTCTTAGAATTCTGTGCCATGAAAGCTGTGGAGACACGGTTATTAACAACGTTGAAGACTGAGATCAAATGACTCTTAGCTGGTAAATGAAGTGGGAGTTTGTACAGGGAAGTAATACTGAAGTAAAAGTTTGTGATCTTTTTGAATGGAGGGCACAATCTGAATGGCATTCTTCTGCTATTTTATCCTTGTATGTTTAAGAACATTGAGTGTAGAATGGTTTGGGATGTCCCAATACTATATAGAAACTTTTACACTGTAGACCACTAATTTCTGCACAGCAAGCGCCTACAAACATTAACAAGACAAGTGACAAATGATCTGCTTTAGTGATTTTTGATGCAGAATAAATATGGAGAGTGCAACTGTTCTTTGGAACAGGGTGGAATCTTTTATGTCCACCCAAAAGGTTTGAGTAGAGTCTTTAAAATCTCATCCAAAATACAGAGCCTAGCACTTCTTCAATACCACACAGATTGTTTAATCTAGAATACTTGCTCAAGATTTTGGAACCTTGGACCAGTTTTATCATCTGGCTACAGTGGGCACCAATCACACACCGTTTCAATTTGTTTTAAAAATCTTTTTTTTTAACATGGCATGCATTATGGCAAAATTCATTAATTGCTTCACTGATTCTCTGATGTGTCCAAAGTCCCTAATATTTACTGAAACGATACTTTGGAGGAATGATGTACCTATTGGAATTACTATGAAATTCAAAAGTGAAGCATTAATTTCTTAGTGCAGGGGGATAACTGATGCTAGGAATGCTTGGTTGTTTGTGTAATACTTTGTCATAGTAAGAGAATTGGAGTTCATGCAGGGAAGTAACACTAAGGGAAGGGAGCACAGGAGGCTGGTATATAGATCCTACATTTAATTTCTGCTCGGCAAAAGTGCATATGAGAAATGTAACAGCTGTGGAATAGACCATGAATGATAAATACTAATCTGGAATATAGATAGTGTAAAATCTACCCTTTTGATTAAAAATTTGAAGCAATTTCTCGAGTGTTAGCTATTGTGCTTATTTGAACATTGATGAAAACAAGAAGGTAGTAAATTGCATTAAATGTGTCCACTGGCAGTCAACTATCACACTTCCTATAAATAGCACTTTCTGTAAGTGTCAGATTTTAAACATCACACATAAGGTATCACATCCCAACTTAGCACCTACTTCAACACTATGAGAAAGCCCAAGGATATCTGCTAACTGTATTACATCCAATGCTATTCCAGGTGTATGTAACTATTTCCAAAGGGAAAGAAGATAATTCATTGATTTCTGTGGTCAAAAGTGCTGCTGCTTTGAAAACCCCGGTGCATCTTTTAGCTTCACTGAGGTCAGCATTTTGTATGAGTCATTTCGTCCCCCTTTCATAGTTCACTTGTATCCGTTCCCATCTCATTGTTGCTGTGAATGTCCAATCTGATGAATAATTGCTCATATCCCCTTCCTCCACCAATTTAATGACAATGCAGCTTTTGGCTGGGCTTGTATTTTTTCAGAGCCTTCCCAAATATTCCATGCAGTTTGTGTTAATCATTGCCGGCTGGTGGCGTAGTGGCATCAGCGCCGGACTTTGGAGCGAGTTCGAATCCAGCCGACTCCCTTGCACGCTTTCCATCCGTGCTGGGGTGAGCTAGCAACTCAAGCCTGCTAAAGAATGCCGTCATGATGGTGTCCCGATGTCTCCACTCAGAGTTAAGGGCTTTCTTCTTCTTCTTCTTCTTCTTCTTCTTCTTCTTCTTCTTCTTCTTTGTGTTAACCATTACTACAAAGAAATGTCACTTTAATGAGGAGGTATTTAGGAGTTGGCCTGATGATTTTGCAGTGTCTTTGATGATTACAGACGCAAAGATCCTTATTGAATTACATGCTTAGCTTACATATCATTTGCACAATTCATTAACTCTTAGCCTAGCTTCTCATTATACCATATGATCACAATTTTACTGCTACGCATGGAAGAACAGTTTGATTCATATTACATTACCATGGATGGAGGTATTAGTATTAATTATTTTTTCTGTTTACTATCAGCACGAAAATTTGGTAATTTATTATTTGTTTAATATAGTGCCACCTTTTGACATGTCATGTTGACGGGATTAGCAGAGAGTTCTTCAAGCATGTGCAAGCAAGGTAGCCCCTCTGACACAAGATCTCAGTGTCTCAGCTATGAAAGGGCTGACCAGCTCTCGATACCTGCTACTTCTGGCTTCAGTGTCTGGTCATTTAATGTTGACAACATCACCAGGTCAGTTGGCAAAATGAAAGTAAAAGTTTTTATAATTCCCAAACCATTGACCTCCTTAGAAGTTTTAAAATACCTGTCATTGCAAATATTTTTAATTATACTGCGACTTTGAAGTTGATTTGCAAAATATCCTATGCCTTTAGATTGAAAATGAGTGATTTATTTGGCTAAAGAGAAAACATGTCAAATCTTAAAGAATAGTTACAGTAATCTCTATTGATAGATGCATCCTGTGCTGCAGCCAAAGACTGCACAATGAGGGCAATGTCACCTAATCCTAGGACCATTAGTTTTTTTTCATCTTAATCTTCCACCACTATGGTGCTAATCCAACCCAGAGACAAGTCAAGGTCACAGTACGAGAGCTGGAAATTTGACATTCAAATAATTAATTAAAGGCTGCTCTAGCGGACTGGGTAGATGAGATCTACAGTGCGATCCAACGGCTAGAAGGTGGTTCTGCAACACTCCATGGAGGACAAAGGCTACGACGAGGCACAGAAGTTATGGACATCCACTGCAACCAAGGAAGACCCCCTTTGTGATGACTAACCCTACCACTGGACCCGGACCTCTGAGTTTGAGACAGTGGAACAGCCGCACTGCGACAGCTTAGCTTTTCCATTTAAAAACTCTCCCGCGCAGGTTGCCCATTATCATCAGATGTGACGGATGACCAACAATTAAGTAAATAAAAGCTGGGATTGCAAAACTGCAACATGAAACTATTTTCTTGTTATATATACAGTGGAATGCAAAAGTTTGGGCACCCCGGTTGAAATTTCCGTCACTGTGAATAGCTAAGCGAGTAAAAGATGACCTGATTTCCAAAAGGCATAAAGTTAAAGATGACACATTTCTTTAATAGTTTAAGCATGATCACTTTTTTATTTCCATCTATTACAGTTTCAAAATAACAAAAAAGGAAAAGGGCCGGAAGCAAAAGTTTGGGCACCCTGCATGGCAGTACTTAGTAACACCCCCTTTGCCAAGTATCACAGCTTGTAAATGCTTTCTGTAGCCAGCTAAGAGCCTTTCAATTCTTGTTTGGGGGATTTTCACCCATTCTTCCTTGCAAAAGTCTTCTAGTTCTGTGAGATTCTTGGGCCGTCCTGCATGCACTGCTCTTTTGAGGTCTGTCCACAGATTCTTGATGATGTTTAGGTCAGGGGAATGTGAGGGCCATGGCAAACCCTTCAGCTTGTGCCTCTTGAGGTAGTCCATTGTGGATTTTGAGGTGTGTTTAGGATCATTATCCTGTTGTAGACGCCATCCTCGTTTCATCTTTAGCTTTTTTACAGATGGTTTGCTTCCAGAATTTGCTGGTATTTAATTGAATTCATTCTTCCCTTTACCAGTGAAATATTCCCCATGCCACTGGCTGCAACACAAGCCCAAAGCATGATCGATTTACCCTCATGCTTAACAGTTGGAGAGGTGTTCTTTTCATGAAATTCTGCACCTTTTTTTCTCCAAACATACCTTTGCTGATTGTGGCCAAAAAGTTCTATTTTAACTTGATCAGTCCACAGGACTTGTTTTGAAAATGCATCAGGCTTGTTTAGATGTTCCTTTGCAAACTTCTGACGCTGAATTTTGTGGTGAGGATGCAAGAAAGGTTTTCCTCTGATGACTCTTCCATGAAGGTCATATTTGTGCAGGTGTCGCTGCACAGTAGAACAGTGCACCACCACTCCAGAGTCTGCTAAATCTTCCTGAAGGTCTTTTGCAGTCAGACGGGGGTTTTGATTTGCCTTTCTAGCAATCCTACGAGCAGTTCTCTCGGAAAGTTTTCCTGGTCTTCCAGGCCTCAACTTGACCTCCACCGTTCCTGTTAACTGCCATTTCTTAATTACATTACGAACTGAGGAAACAGCTACCTGAAAATGCTTTGCTATCTTCTTATAGCCTTCTCCTGCTTTGTGGGCATCATTTATTTTGATTTTCAGAGTGCTAGGCAACTGCTTAGAGGAGCCCATGGCTGCTGATTGTTGGGGCAAGGTTTGAGGAGTCAGGGTATTAATGAAACTTTGAAATTTGTATCACCTGGCCTTTCCTAATGATGATTGTGAACAAGCCATGGCCCTAACAAGCTAATTAAGGTCTGACACCTTGGTAAAAGTTATCTGAGAGCTCAAATCTTCTGGGGTGCCCAAACTTTTGCATGGTGCTCCTTCCCATTTTTTTCCACTCTAAAATTGTACAAAATAAAAATAATACACTAATCTTGTTTAAAATGTTGAAAAGAATGTTTCATCTTTAACTTTATGACTTTTGGAGACCAGTTCATCTTCTACTCACTTAACTATTCGCAGTAACAGATATTTTGAGCAGGGGTGCCCAAACTTTTGCATGCCACTATACGAGGGGTGATTGATAAGTTCATGGCTTAAGGTAGAAGGAGTCCATTTTAGAAAACCTAGCACATTTATTTTTCAACATAGTCCCCTCCTATGTGTACACACTTAGTCCAGCGCTCCTAGAGTATACGGATCCCTTCTTTACAGAAGTGGTCCACAGCAGGGGTGATAGATAAGTTTGTGACCTAAGGTAGAAGGAGATGAGTTATACAGCTCTCGTTACATGCACGTGCAGTTCAACTCTTTGAGTGAAAAATGCAGAAAGTTTGAAGTTAATAACTCATCTCCTCATGAACAAAAATGTTAAATACTGCGTTGTGTTTCCTTGTGTTCAAAAAGTTGGCGTAATTTGAATGAAATGTTTAAAATGATGAAGGAATTGGTAAGGTAGTTATAGAGGAACTATTTTGTCTGGGTAGTTACTGGGGAAATTTGTAAGCAAGTAAAAAAAGTTAAAGATAGATAGATAGATATACTTTATTAATCCCGAGGGAAATTTAGTTTCGTTACAGCCACACCAGCCAAGAATAGAGCGTAAATATAGCAATACAAAAACCACAAACAATCAAGCAACAAAATGCAAACTATGCCAGATGGAAAATAAGTCCAGGACCAGTCTATTGGCTCAGGGTGTCTGACCCTCCACGGGAGGAGCTGCACGTTTGATGGCCACAGGCAGGAACAACCTCCCGTGCCGCCAAGTGTTGTATCACGGTGGGATGTGGCCGAAGTCCAACAGTAAAAAGTTCTTTCTTTTTAAATCTTTTCAGTAATTTTTCAAAATTATAAACTCAATAACAAAGTTGGTACAAAGAGATTGGAAAAACGTTCATCAGCATATATAAAATGAATTTTAAGTAACATAGAAATAAAAGATTTCCAAACTCATAATGAGATTAAACATTAACAAAGAAATAAAAAGAAAAAAAAATATATAAACAAAAAAAACCCCAAAAGAGAAAGAGAAAAAAAACCCCAAAAAAAGGCAAAACAGGGCTAGACCAACAACTTGTATCAGACAAGATCCATAATGTCACTAACTCCGCTCCTCTCATCATATAATTTTAGAAAAAAGATTCGGAAAGGTCAGATTACATCATATGAAAATGTTGCATAAACGGTTTCCAGGTATCTTCAAATGTAACCGAAGGGTAAAAAATATCACTTCTAATTTTTTCTAAATTTAAACTTAATATGGTTTGAGAAAACCATTGGAATGTAGTTGGAGGATTAATTTCCTTCCAGTTCAACAAAATAGATCTTCTCGCCATTAAAGTAACAAAAGCTATCATTCGAGAGGCTGAAGAAGATAAAGATTTATGTTCTACCATTGGCAATCCAAAGATTGCCGTAATAGGATCAACAGTAAAAAGTTCAATATCTGGTCTACAAACATGTTCCTCGATTGTAATATGACCCGGATTGCACCATCTGTTGTTAACCAGAACAGTAAGCACCCAACTCCTTTACGCTTACCGCTCTCAGTGAACTTACGGTCAGCCGGAACGATATTACCCACCGAACTCCTCTTCTCCATAAGTCCCTGTTGTCTAAAATTGATTTTACTGCGTTAGTATGAGAGAGCTTGTTAAAATCTTAGCTTGTAAATGATGAAAAAGCAATGACTACATTTTATTTGTAAGGAGAAAGTTATTTGAATGAATTTTTGATTTGATGTTTGCAGTATATATGCGTTCAGTTTTGTCTTTGTACTTTCAGGATGTGCTCCCAGTAGCCACCAGAAGAGGAGCTCAGCTTGAAATGAGAAGATTTCTCAGGACTAAAACATTTAGTTCAGAAACAAATGGTGTTGGTGTCAAATCATTCAGGACTGACTAACTGGACTGACGTTGCAGAAGGACAGGATGTGGTTGAGAGTGATGCGAAGGGGAACGCCGGCATGGATTTGGCAGTTTGCCACGGTATTGGTTTTCCTGTGCAGTGTAGTATCCTTGTTGTACATGCTGGCGTGCACACCAAAGGTGGAAGATGGCCAACCCTTGTTACCCAGGGTGAGTGGGCCAACTGGGAAAGACAACTTCAGGGTGTTGCTTGAAGAGCGTGAGGAGCAACACCGTAATTATATCAACAGCCTGAAGAAGCAAATAGCACAACTGAAGGAGGAACTGCGGGAAAGAAGTGAGCAGCTCAAGATTGTACATGACCGCTATAGCGACTCACTGGGAGGCAAATTTGATCCAAGCAATCCAGCGAAAACACAAGTGGATCTGTGGGAATTTCTGCACTCCCAGATTTACAAAGCGGAAGTCCACGCTGGTGTTAAATTGCCCACAGAATATTCGGTGATACCATTTGAGAGCTTCACCCTCCAGAAGGTGTACCAGCTGGAAATGGGTCTCACCCGACATCCTGAGGAGAAACCAATCCGGAAGGACAAACGGGATGAACTGGTGGAAGCTATTGAGGTTGCACTAGGGATTTTGAACAGCCCCGAAGATGAAGGAGCAGCAAACCATCGGACGCACGCAGCTGCTGACTTTATTGAAGGTTGGTTTGTTCATTTTTCTATGGTTGATGTTTCTGCTTTCTGGTTGCAATGATCTGAAGTAGAATTTCACATTGTCCTTCAAACACATAAACCAAGGTTGTAAACCTCCCAGGTGGATGAATCAAAGCTCCCTCTTTGTGTTGGCTTGAAGTACCCTTCTTGTTACAAGGTTGGGTGTTCTTGTTCTAGTTGCTGGTAGCTCATTGACCCATGGCATTAAGATGCTCTCATAAAGAGCTTGTTGCCCCCTCCTCCTACGTTTTCGACAGGCTTGTAATTGATTGTGAAGGATTTTTAGAAAATAAAATAAATAGAATTTCCTATATTATGAATTTGAAAGATTACTGTAATCTTATATTAGATTCCTTCTTTCTCTGTCATTTTACTACAAGCTGAGCCCTATATATACCCTAACGTCATTGTTTTAAACTATTGAAATTTTAGCTTCAATTCAGTCGCTAGGTATACATGGAGAGGTGGTAAATTGGATTAGACATTGGCTTAATGGAAGAAGCCAAAGAGTGGTAGTAGAGAATTGCTTCTCCGAGTGGAGGCCTGTGACTAGTGGTGTGCCACAGGGATCAGTGCTGGGTCCATTGTTATTTGTCATCTATATCAATGATCTGGATGATAATGTGGTAAATTGGATCAGCAAGTTTGCTGATGATACAAAGATTGGAGGTGTAGTAGACAGTGAGGAAGGTTTTCAGAGCCTGCAGAGGGACTTGGACCAGCTGGAAAAATGGGCTGAAAAATGGCAGATGGAGTTTAATACTGACAAGTGTGAGGTATTGCACGTTGGAAGGACAAACCAACGTAGAACATACAGGGTTAATCGTAAGGCACTGAGGAGTGCAGTGGAACAGAGGGATCTGGGAATACAGATACAAAATTCCCTAAAAGTGGCGTCACAGGTAAATAGGGTCGTAAAGAGAGCTTTGGTACATTGGCCTTTATTAATCAAAGTATTGAGTATAAGAGCTGGAATGTTATGATGAGGTTGTATAAGGTATTGGTGAGGCCGAATCTGGAGTATTGTGTTCAGTTTTGGTCACCAAGTTACAGGAAGGATATAAATAAGGTTGAAAGAGTGCAGAGAAGGTTTACAAGGATGTTGCCGGGACTTGAGAAACTCAGTTACAGAGAAAGGTTGAATAGGTTGGGACTTTATTCCCTGGAGCGTAGAAGAATGAGGAGAGATTTGATAGAGGTATATAAAATTATGATGGGTATAGATAGAGTGAATGCAAGTAGGCTTTTTCCACTGAGGCAAGGGGAGAAAAAAACCAGAGGACATGGGTTAAGGGTGAGGGGGGAAAAGTTTAAAGGGAACATTAGGGGGGGCTTCACACAGAGAGTGGTGGGAGTATGGAATGAGCTGCCAGACGAGGTGGTAAATGTGGGTTTTTTAACATTTAAGAATAAATTGGACAGATACATGGATGGGAAGTGTATGGAGGGATATGGTCCGTGTGCAGGTCAGTGGGACTAGACAGAAAATGGTTCGGCACAGCCAAGAAGGGCCAAAAGGCTTGTTTCTGTGCTGTAGTTTCTATGGTTTCTATGGTTTCTAATAGCTCAATAGTTCCATTTAATATCAGAAAATGTATACAATATACAGCCTGAAATTCTTGTTCCTCACAGACATTCATAAAAACAGAAGAATGAGTGACAGTAAAAATGTGAGAACACCAAGGCCCCCTCCTATTCTTCCCCTCTCCCATGCACAAGCAGCAGAAAAGGACAAGCATCCCCTGCCTCACTTATTTCAGCAAAAAAAAAGCTTCAGCACCCTCCACCCACCAAGCAGGTAATAGCAAAGCCCCCCCGAAAAAGACCATGATCTGCAGTACAACAAAAAACTAATCATTCACCTGATAATTCAGCTTACCACAGTCTCTCTCTCTGCCAATAAAGGGATAGAGAGAAGTCACCTTTTCACAGTGAGAGGGGAGACATGAACAAAATAACTCGCTGATTTGCGATGATAAGTTCTGCTACACCGCTTCTTTCCGAGTTCTCCAACCTGAGAATCAGCAACAAATTCTTCCCCCAGCAACAGCAGACAGATAGACAGACCAGCTGCCCCTGGTAGCCAATCCGATGTTCCATTTTCTCCTGCAATGCGTCAGTCAGCAGCATCGGCATAGTTGGCTCGTCCACAGGGCCTCGAAGTCTCGGAACCCTGAAGACGCACTCATCTTCTAGACAGTGCCCTCAAGGTATCAGAAAGTGGCCAGCTGTGAGCCCCCAGGAATAGGTCCCAACACCACAAAGAAATGAAGTCTGGGTGTAACTCTAGGTCAGGTTCTCTGACCGAACCCCATCCACATTGAAAAGGAAGAAGAGAGACATTAAAGGTAGAAATGAAGGAATCGCTGTTAAGCACCATTGTAGCTCTGCCCCATGTGCTTAGATGTAACATTTTGTGCTTCCCTCACTACACCTCTCCTGGCTTGAGTAAACAGGACTTCACCTCGTTTTTCATGCCCTGTCTGGTACCTGTATCCCAAATTTTTAATTTTACATTTGGTTGTTAGATATCTTTTTAGTGGGGTACATTCTGTTTCAGCACAATCACACATTCACACTGAGGAGAAAATAAAACCCTTAAACCTCCATACACAGACTTGTAGAACCCTGCAAATCTCTGGAATGGTGACCCGGAATACTCTGTTTAAACAATCAGGTCCTGCATGACAGTATTTCTAAAAAACTCATAAGACCAGAAATTGGTTAGAAAAAAAATATGATAAATTAAATAAGAGGTGCAAAAGATGGAGAATGGTATTTATATAGAACAATCTACCAGAGGAAGTGGCTGAGGCAGCATTTAGAAGATATTTGGACAGATTCATCAGTAGGGAAAGGTTCGAAGGGAAATAGGCCAACTGCAATCAAATGGGATTTGCTTAGACAGACCACATTACTCTGTGATCCTGTATCAGCTCCATTGATGATCAAAGTGAACGGAGTTCGGTTCCACGTTTTCTCCTTGTGTCCCCTAATGGTCTGACAGTTTGTGCATCCACAGAACCTAGGTTCCCTGGAATGGCACTAGGATACTACATTATTTGCCAATTAATGAGATTATGATCGCACTCTTGTACCTGTTACTGCTGGTACAATTAGTCACTCTTCTGCCAGGCATTGATATGAAGTTCAGAGTAAATTTATTATCAAAGTACATGTGTGTCACTTTATACTACTTTGAGATTCATTTTCTTGTGGCATTCACGGGAAAATAAATACAGAATAATTTATGAAAATCAGTATATAAAGACTGACAAGCAACCAATGTGCAAAAGAGGACAAATCATGGAAGTAATAAACAGTAAACAAATAATACTGAGGACATGATGTATAGGACATGAATCTGTAGGTAACCCGATTGCTGTCTCTATCAAACATCCATCTGTGAATTTGGCTCAGCTTGCTTGTTGTGTTCTTATCCATTTTCTGGAAGTGGAGAACATGCAGTGCCTGACCTGCTGGACATGTTTCCCACTCTGCAGTTGGCAATTTCCACATTCTTCTGCTTGTATTTTCATTCTCTACCTGTGCCTATTCATTCACTGACTACATAACCCTGTTTACAGTGTGCCCCCAAAGGCAGCTGGTTTTGCCCTCTCAGAAATGGCCCTGCCCCACCACCCTTCCTGCAGCTTAGCAAACTTCTTTTGTCTCCTCCTGAGTCCCGACAAAGGGTCCTCGATCTGAAACATTTAACTTTATTTTTCTTAACGCAGATATGGCTAGACCTGCTAAGTATTTCCAGCATATTTTATTATTGTAGATTAGATTAGATTAGATTATGAGGACACACAGTCCCCTTTTATTGTCATTTAGTAATGCATGTATTAAGAAATGATACAATATTCCTCCGGTGTGATATCACAGAAACACAGGACAGACCAAGACTGAAAAAACTAACAAAACCACACAATTATAACATATAGTTACAACAGTGCAACAATACCATAACTTGATGAAGAACAGTCCATGGCACAGTAAAAGAGTTCAAAGTTTCTCGAAAGTCCCACAACTCACGTAGACAGGAGAAGGAAGAAAACTCTCCCTGCATGCCCAACCACAGTCCGACTCTGAGTCATCTGAAAACTTCGAGCCTCCGATCAGCCCTCCGACACCAAATACCGAGTACCATCTCTATCCGAACGATTCGACCTCAGTCTCACTCGCCAGCAGCAGGCAAAGCTGGGGATTTTGAGACCTTCCTTCCGGAAGATTCTCGATCACGCAGTAACAACAGCAGCAAACCGGTGTTTCAGAAATTTCTCCAGATGTTCCTCTGTGCTTTCACGTCTGTCTTATAACATTTTTATAAGTCTTTGTTCAATATGCAGCCATGCATTCTCTTAGACACAAATTTGTAGGAGCAGATTTATGCTTAAATATGGAAGAATCATTCATTGTGACAATATTTCCTTCATTAAATCAATGTCTGTGCTCGTACAGGAATTTAGTTGTGCTTCTGTCCTGAAGCTCCAGCTTCCATTGCTGGCTTCAGGTAAAGCTCAGTGTGGCATCTTTGCTGCACCAGTGAACTCCTCATCTAGTCTACTGGGGCAGGACAAACTTCCATAGGTTTTTACCTCTGCTGGCAACCGAACCTGCACTAGGTTAACTCTGGTATAAGTACAGCAGTCCCTATTCAAATGAATGGAGAAATCTACCAGCAGCATGAAACAAAGAGGATCTGTAAAAGCAAAAATTGTAAGTTGAACTCTTGTGATATGTGCTTGCATTTTTTGTCTTAAAATATTTTTTTCTTTGACAGTTCCTGTGATGTGAAAGTCATAAATATTAAGTTGTGGTGACATCTTTGACAGATGTTGAGCATATTGGCTTCAATGCCATCAAAGCAATTTTGTTAGTGCAGTGGGGTTCTCAGCTACCTGTGCTGAGATATTCCCCCCCCCCCCGCCGTACTATGCTGCCCCTAGTCTTGCCTTGGTGCCTGGAGATGAACTAAGGGCATGTTCATTGTCTTCTACTGCTGTAGCCCATCCACATCAATGTTTGACATGTTGTGCATTCAGAAATGCTCTTCTGCACACCACTATCATACTGCATGGTTACTTGAGTTACTGTTGCCTTCCTGTCATCTTGAACCAGTCTGGCCATTCTCTTCTGATGTCTCTCATTAACAAGGCAATTTTGCATACAGGACTGCGAATCACAGGATGTTTTCTTGTTTTTCACACCATTCTCTAAACTCCAGAGAATGTTATGTGTGAAAATCCCAGGAGATCAGCAGATTCTGAGATACTCAAACCACCCTGTCTGGCACCAACAATCATTCCATGGTGAAAGTCGCTTTCATCACATTTCTTCCCCATTCTGACCTTTGGTCTGAGCAGCAACTGAACCTCCTGACCATTGAGCTGCTGCCACATGGTGGGTTAATTCGATATTCGATATTTGCATTGAATAACCCTAACCCTAATGCGAGGTATACCTAATAAAGTGGACACTGAATGTAGAAACAGTAACAGTGAAATCTGCCTCCGTGCATATACAGTTTCCATTTTCAGAGGCTAGTTGTGTGTACCATTGCTTCCAGCTGTATATCGCTGTTAATTTTCACATACTTTTGGCACATCACATATGCTGTACAATAGTGTCTCTTCTGGTGATATGTTCTAATTACATTGCATCAATATTTACATAGGGAATTCTCCAGTATAAATGTTTACATAAGAACTTACAGTGCAAAATAAATATAGCAAAATCTATTATACTGAAAAGTATCAAGTTGTAGCCCTATGGGACGAGGAAGTTATTCATAGTTCACTCACCCTGCTTCATCTTGTGATTCTACTTAAGCTTAACATTGCAACACATGAGAAATGTATAATGTGTTGTGGTTTGAACCTAGTGAGCATTTTGTCTGTTACGCTGCCAATCGAGCACTCCCAGGATATATGAAGACCACTAGTTACTATCAGGAGTACAAAAATATTAACCATCATATAACAAAATGTAAGCCGAAACTGAAAAAGTTTAAGATATTTATTTCTGTATTTCAGTTTGGCTGCCATTTTGATCTAAGGCAAGTTTGAAATCTTTATACATGAAAATACATTTCTAGCTGAAAGAAGTGTTATAAATGAAGCAAATTTATCAAATATATATAATGTTGCAAAAATAAAATGAAGACTTGTTATTGATTACTTTTTTGTTTTGAGCACTGGACCTATTTTGAAGTCTTTCCTGAGAGGTAACAATGCCATTTTGAAGTGATCTAAATTCATTTTTTCCTCTCTGGAACTTGGTAATTTATTGCTCTGATTTGAAGCATAAATAAACCGTTATTTTTACTCATCCAATTACTGCATTTTGGAGTGAAGATATAATATTGTTCACATTAACACCACTTAAAGGTTCTAAGGTTCGTCCATCGTCATCGATGAAGACTTCGACACCATTAGTTCTTTTTACGAGGTCGAGTTGCTAGCTCAACACTCAACCCGGCATGGATGGAAAGTGTGCCCGGGAGCGGCTTGACTGGATTCGAACTCAGGAACCTTTGCTCCTGGAGTTCAGCGCTGATGTCACTCCACCACCGCCGGCTGATGGTGTCGAGACTGGCGCTTGATTTGGATTTAAGTGAGGGAGAGTTGCTCAGTGTCAGCCTCACTCTCTCTTCCCAATTCCCATCTGGATCCAGTGGCAAGACAGGTGGAGATGACTGGAGATGGGACTAGGTGCAGTGGATGTCCAGGACAGCTTCTGTGTCTTGTCGTGCTCTATGCGTTCCACGATGCTTGCAGAGACCGCCTTCTTGACCGTTGGACCTTCCATTGGTCTCATCCACTCAATCCGCCGGAGTCTGTCTTCACATGCTGGGATAGACATCTCCCTATCTCATCGAGGGTTTGAGACCCGTCAGCTACCCTCACCTGGTTTAGTTAGCTTGTCAAAGCCGTTGCCCGGGGTGTGGCTACTGTTGCATGCAAACAGCTACGAGGAGCCACAGGTGAGAGCTGAGTGCCAGGTAGGGACCAAAGGTGGACAAACCGCCCTGAAAAGAACACAACATGTTCCCCCATCAGAAGTGCTACCCCTCCCTGACACCCTATACACCCCAACTTAAAGTTTATTCGCAAGAAGACTGCACATCCATTGGATATGTTGCTTTGTCCTTTACGTTCACAATAAATCGTTTACAAAGAGATTAAATGTACCTTGAAATATTTACTGATGAAGTCCACTTCAAATTAAAAGCCACTTTGTTATATATTTTCAATGCTGGAAATAGCTCTCAGAGTATTCAGGAAATGTAGATTAGACAGTGAACCTTCCCTTTGACTAATTGTAGCTGTTTTTAACTTGGATTAATTTGGCTCTTCTTATCACTTCTTCAATAGTACAGGCTCCTTCAGACAAAATGTTAATGGCATGTGCAAAACATTTGGGAAAGATTGGGTGACTTTCTAGAGTGAGCTGAAGGGCTCTTAACTTGGGGATCAGATGTGAGAGTATGATAGTAAATGAGTGAAGCTGAAGTGGTAATACAAGATTTCAAATCTCATGAGGTTTTCCCTGCCTTAAACCTCAGAAAGTGACAATATCTATATTAATTTAATGTATTTAATATGGTACACCTATTTTATAAATGTGGCTCTTACTTCCTGAAAAATTATTTTGTCAGAGCTTGAAATCCTTAAGGCCAATTTATACTTTGCGTCAAATTGACGCCGTAGGTACGGCGTAGCCGTGTACCCTACACCATACCCTACACCATAGCCTGACGTGCACCTCCCCAAAAATGTAACTACGCGTCGTGGCGATGCAGACTGCAACGACTGTGATTGGTCTACTTGGTAGAATCGCATTTCCTCCTACGCTGCAATAGCTTCCCATTAGGTGACTGAAGGGCAGGGAAGGAACTCTGGCTGCAGTGCTTTCCATAAAACTTTACAGACCTCCAAAATTATGGAGGACCCTGATGCCAGTCAATAGCTAGCTGTTGACTTCCACCTGAAGCTAAAACTGGAATGGTGATTGCAAGTCTCTGAGTATACTGTGCATACACTGATGCAAAATAAATGGTTGGAGACGATGAACCAAATCATCAAATCTACCTGCCGACATCTGAAAATATTTGAAATGCATTTCCTTGGCCATGTCTCTCAGTGGCCGGACAAGCACAGAAAATTCACCCTCCTTCAGTTTCAGTCGCCATTGTTTAAAGTTTGAATTTCTTCGTGTTGCGTTTCAACATGAAGAAACTCAACACAGTGGTATAGAAACCCTACCACCAACTAGCGTTTTGGCGGTGAATTGCAGAGCGACGCAGACACACCAAAGCACAAGTATAAATGCTCATGACAGCGTAGGCCACTTGCGTAGGCTACTATGCAGAAGTATAAATCAGCCTTTAATCACAGACTTTTTATGATGTTAATATTAAGGAGATTTGTTGTGATTTGATCTGCTTGGCTTATTGCTCTGGTCATTTAATCATTGTGTCTTTTATTCCTCCTTTGCTCTTCTCTGCACAAGCTCTTGGATTTGCTGTAGATCTCACCGATGCTAATTTTAATTAAATGTGAACAACGTTTGGCAGACAGGCCCTCTGATGCAGTTAGGATTGGGGCACTATTTGATTTGGAGACTGCATGCTTCAGTTATAATACAAGACTACAGGAGGGAGCTGGTCAGCAGGAGAAATGTCATTCATTTAAATTCACATTGTCCAAGATGTGCTAGTTGGGGCATTAGGCAAACTAAGGCAAAAATGAAGATTAATATCCTGGGATTTCTGTTACTTGGGGCTGTAGAGGATGGTTGGAGGAATAATTGAGAGAAATAGATATGGTTCATGTTACTGAGTTACGAAAGACATCTCTATAACTTCAAGGCAAGAGTAGTATTGGTGGAAACATTTTAGGCAAGATACCACTTTCTTCAGAAACAGAAAGGGAGCACTTCAAACCTAGTAAAAGGGAATTCTGCACATCAATTTCCCATGTACTTCCTTTTGTGCTGCTTCAGATGGATTACAATTATATTTGGCCAAAGATGGGGTCTTGCTCATGACCACTGCAGCTCCTAAATCGGTGGCATGGTTGTGTCCTTTGCTCACCAGCACCCTCTGATGGTATGACTACATCTGAGAACTGATCTTGCAGGAATATTGCAAGTGTGAAGCCAGCTGTTGCATCAGGACATGGATTGGTGCCAATACCCCAATTGGAATGAAGCTGTTTAACTTAAGTATCCTTTTTGTTCCACTCAGGACAGATACTTTGGTTAGCAGTCAAAGCAAGCCACTGTGTTGAATGATTTCACTTGAATAACTCATTGTGCAGCCTGTACCAATATTTTCTTCAGCTGATATTGATCAGCATAGATTGCAATTGTTTAATTCAATGAACTGACTGTTTTGCCAGTAACTCTCAGCTTCCCACCCTCTATTCTCCTGCTGAAGTTTAGTGCATTTCCAATTGGGAGTGGAGATAATTGTATTACTATGCTTTCCTCTGGTGTAGAAACCAGGTCTGCTCTAGAAGAGGGTTAGGTGCAGGATGAGAATGGGAGAACAGGGTTTGTGCTAGTTGTGTCTTGTAAACCAAGCCATCTGGCACTTTGGATCTGAGTTGAAGAGTTGACATTATTTAATGTATCCTGACCAAAGCTTTCTCCAGACTTCAACTCCATGAGTCTGGATAGCAAAGGTCATCGGTAGATTGTCAAAGCATGGGCTAGGGGAGAAAGTGGGCATCACGTTATGACCCCACATTCACCAATGCACAGATTTAAGTAAATTAGTATTCCACAGGCAGCATTGTGATGTCAACAAGTGATCTAGGATCTCTTCACCAGGAACGCTAAAGCCTTTAGTGCATTTTCCCCCTCCCTGCACACGTCTCTGGTCCTTTGTCCTCGTCTTGTGCTCACTCATCACGTGCTTTGTTATCTCTCCCTGTTTTCCCCTTCCACATGCTCTTTCCTACCCAATGCTTCCTTGTGTTCTGCCTCCAATCAACACAGTTGGAGGAGAAAAATATCCATGCCAATAACACGTTTCATGACCTTGGGAATGCCCAAGGTGATGGTCCCAATCTATGTCCATCCCCGGGTGTCAGTAGGTCAGGCTTGAGTAAACTCTATCTTTATTTCCATGCCTTGTCTGAAAGCAGTGTCCTGTCTAGAGGGGTAGCAATTTGGCCATTACTGGAAGTATGTAGCCTGGGGAAAGTGGGGTTTTTAGTGGTCAAGTCCTGTCCCACCAGCACAGCATCAAAGTTGGAAGTGAGTTCATGTTTAGAGTGACAATAACAACTCAATCTGCAAGCTACCATGTAGATTTTTATCTTTTAAATGTAAGTGTGCAGCACTTTTGAACAAGATCTAAAGTATTAGCAAAACTAATTAAAGTTGCAAGGCATGACTCTTTCCTTGTAAGTTGTCAGTCATGTTGCCAATGCTGTAAAAGTGGCTAAACTATAAACCTTTTAATTGGATTCCTAGAGAATTCCCAAGGTTATGAAACATGTTTTTGGCATGGAAATCTTTCTCCTCCAACCGTTTCTTTTTTTTTTACAGTTAACAAAAGTTTAGTTTTCCCTTCTCATAAGCTGATTTAAATGTATAATCTGGCCCATGTGAGTCTTTGCTGTTCTCAGCATTGCAATTGCTCCCTGTTCCCATTAACTCTCCTCTGAATCTGTTGCCACACCTCTGTAGCAGGGGCTTTTCACTCATCAAACACCTCTCCTCTCTGATGTGGAACAAACCCAGAGCCACAGGGGAAATCTATGTGGTTGCAGGGAGAATGTGCAAGCTCCACACAGTCAGCACTTGAGACCAGTGCCGACAAGGATGTAGGAGCTGTATACAACTACTGCCGCGCTATAATGCCATCCATTTTGTTTTAAACTCAGATCGCCAAAACAATGGTCCAGTAACAGTACTATTCAAAGTACATGAATGTCACCATATACAACCCTGAGATTCATTTTCCTGCAGGCATACTCAATAAACATATCAAATAATAATCATAAAAGAATCAATGAAAAACTGTCCAACTAGGGCATTCAACCAAAGTGCAGAAGACAAACTGTACAAATAGAAAACGAAAAAGAAAGCAACAAGTATCAAGAACATGAGATGAAAAGTCCTTGGAAATGAGTCCACTGGTTGTGGGAACATTTCAATAACATCTCTGAAAGCATCAGGACCCAACTGCCCCTCTGGCAATGACTCGAACCAACGGCTTCTCCAGCGGCAGCAACTCGAAGCAGCGGTCCCTCCCTTGAACCAGCTAAGTCCACAATCAGCATCGTGATGATTGGGCAGATCTATATGGCTGTGTAAATATTAACCAGTATATTGGGAATGGTCTTTTTCCAAAACATTGCCATGGAGTTTTTCCTTTCACCCAGGACAGCTGATGAAGCTCTGTTTAATGTCTGAATCTGAAAAAGCAGCAGCTAATTTATGCATAAAGGATTCCATAACAGGTTTAAGTGAATCTTGTGATTTTTTAAAATATAATCTTGGTTAAGGTTAATTATTGAGAATTCGTTTGTTCTTTGAAATACTGGCCTTGACTCTAACATTCATTCAAAACTTTACATGAACCTAATCTTGACATCTCAGTGGCCACCCCTCAGACCTCTGCTGAGATGTCAGACTGGGTTAAGCCTACAGTCTTCTGAATCAGAAGTGAAGGCGGCAGAAACGCAATTGTCATCCAGTAGCAAAGTGATCAAATTGTGACAATGGCGATATTATATGTCCTAAGTTTTGATTGTATTTTCTGCAAATCTAGTGCCACTTTTCCTGTGGGGTTGGGGGGTGGGGGGTTTGTTGTTGGGGGAGTTGTTTGGACTTCCCAGAATACAAGTTTATTCTGCCAGTTTACTTGTTGTTCTCTTGTAGACCACTTTTAGAGTAAACACATCAAACACAAGATAATTGTCATGTGCAAAGTACGCAGATGCATAGAAAAATTACTTTTTAGCAACATCAGGCATTTAGCATCAGGTAAGCAGCAATCACAAGAAAACCAGAAATTAAACGTAAATAGTACACAATTTACACAAAGAAAAGCACAATTAGAACAAAATAAAACTAATTCCATTTTTGTGTGAAGAGATCAAAGTGGTGATAGTATTGCTATACCTGCTTATATTCGGGTTGTGTTAGTTGGCTTGCAAACTGATTGTTTGAAGGAAAAAAACTGTCTTGAACCTGGGGTATAGGACTTAAGGCTTTTGTATCTCCTGCCTGATGGTAGCTACAAGAAAGTGGTGAGGGCCTTTGATGATTGATTTTAGTTTCCAAATTCACAAGCTTTTCCTTTCTCCACTGGGGTTCAGTCACATCTTGTGTGTACAAAGCACATACTATACCAATTGTGAAACCAAGCCTTGACGTCATTGTAATAGTGTGTGGGCAGAAAGAAAATGGTAAACTTGTTAGAAATATTGCAGCTTAACTACTTCTATTTCAAGGTAACAAGCTTTTCTTAAAATGCAAGTTCTTTAAAAGTGAATTAAAGATGCATTTTGACTCCAGTTTTGGACCATACTCAATGTGAGCTCAACCATTTCTGTTTTTGATAAGATTTGATACTAAGAAAATGCCAACCAAATAATGTAATCCTGCTAAATACTGGTTTGTGTTTCTTTGCCAAAGTGCTGAGCATTGGACTTTTGTTGCCACTCCACCCATAAAGCCAGACAAACAGGGATGAGTGTATGTGACCACATTTTTATTTTAGTGCAGTTTGTTCATGGAAACTTAGCTAAGCAAAGAAGGGAATGCTTGGTTAGTGAGCAGACAGCTTTGTTGCTTCAGATTTTCAAATACAGCCGGTTTCCCCAATTATATTATTTAAGCTTGCACCAAATCTGTGTATTCTTGTAAACTCCAGAATGCGAATGGACTAGCTTAGTTTGGCAACTTGGTCGGCATGGAAGAGTGAGACTAGAGAGCCCATTTTCAGTGCTGCAGGACTCTATATGAGCATCGCTCTAATAGTACTTCACTCTGATGGCAATCATTCATCCCGATGAGGACAGTGAACATATTTTATTCATGTTCTCCTGTAGAATATGGGGTGATTTGTTGATAACATTCAGGAATAGTACTTGATGTATCAGGGTGCAGTTCCGGGTGGCTCATTAGTAGGGTTGCCAACTTTCTCACTCCCAAATAAGGGACAAAAGTAGCAGTCAAATACGGGATACTTGTGTTTACTCCAAAAAAGACTACCATGACCATGAAGCCTTGTGTGGGCACCTATGTGCGCATGTGTGACGTGCACATACGTGTACGTACCGATTTTTTTTTTCTACAAATCGGTTTTGGCTTAATCTTTGGGATTCTGCTTTTACTATAGGTTAGTGTTATTTTAGGTTTTATGTGTTATTTGGTATAGAAACATAGAAAATAGGTGCAGGAGTAGGCCATTCGGCCCTTCGAGCCTGCACTGCCATTTATTATGATCGTGGCTGATCATCCAACTCAGAACCCCACCCCAGCCTTCCCTCCATACCCCCTGATCCCCGTAGCCACAAGGGCCATATCTAACTCCCTCTTAAATATAGCCAATGAACTGGCCTCAACTGTTTCCTGTGGCAGAGAATTCCACAGATTCACCACTCTCTGTGTGAAGAAGTTTTTCCTAATCTCGGTCCTAAAAGGCTTCCCCTCTATCCTCAAACTGTGGCCCCTCGTTCTGGACTTCCCCAACATCGGGAACAATCTTCCTGCATCTAGCCTGTCCAATCCCTTTAGGATCTTATACGTTTCAATCAGATCCCCCCTCAATCTTCTAAATTCCAACGAGTACAAGCCCAGTTCATCCAGTCTTTCTTCATATGAAAGTCTTGCCATCCCAGGAATCAATCTGGTGAACCTTCTTTGTACTCCCTCTATGGCAAGGATGTCTTTCCTCAGATTAGGGGACCAAAACTGCACACAATACTCCAGGTGTGGTCTCACCAAGGCCTTGTACAACTGCAGTAGTACCTCCCTGCTCCTGTACTCAAATCCTCTCGCTATAAATGCCAGCATACCATTCGCCTTTTTCACCGCCTGCTGTACCTGCATGCCCACTTTCAATGACTGGTGTATAATGACACCCAGGTCTCGTTGCACCTCCCCTTTTCCTAATCGGCCACCATTCAGATAATAATCTATTTTCCTATTTTTTGCCACCAAAGTGGATAACTTCACATTTATCCACATTAAATTGCATCTGCCATGAATTTGCCCACTCACCCAACCTATCCAAGTCACCCTGCATCCTCTTAGCATCCTCCTCACAGCTAACACTGCCACCCAGCTTCGTGTCATCCGCAAACTTGGAGATGCTGCATTTAATTCCCTCATCCAAGTCATTAATATATATTGTAAACAACTGGGGTCCCAGCACTGAGCCTTGCGGTACCCCACTAGTCACCGCTTGCCATTCTGAAAAGGTCCCGTTTATTCCCACTCTTTGCTTCCTGTCTACTAACCAATTCTCCACCCACACCAATACCTTACCCCCAATACCGTGTGCTTTAAGTTTGCACACTAATCTCCTGTGTGGGACCTTGTCAAAAGCCTTTTGAAAATCCAAATATACCGCATCCACTGGTTCTCCCCTATCCACTCTACTAGTTACATCCTCAAAAAATTCTATGAGATTCGTCAGACATGATTTTCCTTTCACAAATCCATGCTGACTTTGTCCGATCATTTCACCGCTTTCCAAATGTGCTGTTATCACATCCTTGATAACTGACTCCAGCAGTTTCCCCACCACCGATGTTAGGCTAACCGGTCTATAATTCCCCGGTTTCTCTCTCCCTCCTTTTTTAAAAAGTGGAGTTACATTAGCCACCCTCCAATCCTCAGGAACTAGTCCAGAATCTAACGAGTTTTGAAAAATTATCACTAATGCATCCACTATTTCTTGGGCTACTTCCTTAAGCACTCTAGGATGCAGACCATCTGGCCCTGGGGATTTATCTGCCTTCAATCCCTTCAATTTACCTAACACCACTTCCCTACTAACATGTATTTCGCTCAGTTCCTCCATCTCACTGGACCCTCTGTCCCCTACTATTTCTGGAAGATTATTTATGTCCTCCTTAGTGAAGACAGAACCAAAGTAATTATTCAATTGGTCTGCCATGTCCTTGCTCCACATAATCAATTCACTTGTTTCTGTCTGCAGGGGACCTACATTTGTCTTTACCAGTCTTTTCCTTTTTACATATCTATAAAAGCTTTTACAGTCCGTTTTTATGTTCCCTGCCAGTTTTCTCTCATAATCTTTTTTCCCCTTCCTAATTAAGCCCTTTGTCCTCCTCTGCTGAACTCTGAATTTCTCCCAGTCCTCAGGTGAGCCACTTTCTCTGGCTAATTTGTATGCTTCTTCTTTGGAATTGATACTATCCCTAATTTCTCTTGTCAACCACGGGTGCACTACCTTCCTTGATTTATTCTTTTGCCAAACTGGGATGAACAATTGTTGTAGTTCATCCATGCAACCTTTAAATGCTTGCCATTGCATATCCACCGTCAATCCTTTAAGTGTCATTTGCCAGTCTATCTTAGCTAATTCATGTCTCATACCTTCAAAGTTACCCCTCTTTAAGGTCAGAACCTTTGTTTCTGAATTAACTCTGTCACTGTCCATCTTAATGAAGAATTCCACCATGTTATGGTCACTCTTACCCAAGGGGCCTCTCACGACAAGATTGCTAATTAACCCTTCCTCATTGCTCAAAACCCAGTCCAGAATAGCCTGCTCTCTAGTTGGTTCCTCGACATGTTGATTCAAAAAACCATCCCACATACATTCCAAGAAATCCTCTTCCTCAGCACCTTTACCAATTTGGTTCACCCAATCTACATGTAGATTGAAGTCACCCATTATAACTGCTGTTCCTTTATTGCACACATTTCTAATTTCCTGTTTAATACCATCTCCGACCTCACTACTACTGTTAGGTGGCCTGTACACAACTCCCACCAGCGTCTTCTGCCCCTTAGTGTTACGCAGCTCTACCCATATCGATTCCACATCTTCCCAGCTTATGTCCTTCCTTTCTATTGCGTTAATCTCTTCTTTAACCAGCAACGCCACCCCACCTCCCCTTCTTTCATGTCTATCCCTCCTGAATATTGAATATCCCTGAACGTTGAGCTCCCATCCCTGGTCACCCTGGAGCCATGTCTCTGTGATCCCAACTATATCATAATCATTAATAACAATCTGCACTTTCAATTCATCCACCTTATTACGAATGCTCCTTGCATTGACACACAAAGCCTTCAGGCGCTCTTTTACAACTCTCTTAGCCCTTATACAATTATGCTGAAAAGTGGCCCTTTTTAATGCTTGCCCTGGATTTGTCAGCCTGCCACTTTTACTTTTCTCCTTAGTACTTTTTGCTTCTACCCTCACTTTACACCCCTCTGTCTCTCTGCACTGGTTCCCATTCCCCTGTTGTGAACTAACCTCCTCACGCCTAGCCTCTTTAATTTGATTCCCACCCCCCAACCATTCTAGTTTAAAGTCACCTCAGTAGCCCCCGCTAATCTCCCTGCCAGGATATTGGTCCCCCTAGGATTCAAGTGTAACCCGTCCTTTTTGTACAGGTCACGCCTGCGCCAAAAGAGGTCCCAATGATCCAAAAACTTGAATCCCTGCCCCCTGCTCCAATCCCTCAGCCACGCATTTATCCTTCACCTCATCTCATTCCTACTCTCACTGTCACGTGGCACAGGCAGTAATCCCGAGATTACTACCTTTGCGGTCCTTTTTCTCAACTCCCTTCCTAGCTCCCTATATTCTCCTTTCAGGACCTCATCCCTTTTCCTACCTATGTCATTGGTACCTATATGTACCACAACCTCTGGCTCCTCACCCTCCACTTCAGGATATCTTGGACACGATCAGAAATATCCCGGACCCTGGCACCAGGGAGGCAAACTACCATCCGGGTCTCTGGACTGCGTCCACAGAATCGCCTATCTGACCCCCTTACTATCGAGTCCCCTATCACAGCTGCCCTCCTCTTCCTTGCCCTACCCTTCTGAGCTACAGGGCCAGACTCTGTGCCAGAGGCACGGCCACTGTTGCTTCCCCCGGGTAAGCTGTCCCCCCCAACAGTACTCAAACAGGAGTACCTGTTGTTAAGGGGCACAGCCACCGGGGTACTCCCTATTACCTGACTTTTCCCCTTCCCCCTCCTAACCGTGACCCACTTGTCTGCCTCCCGTGGCCCCGGCGTGACCACCTGCCTGCAGCTCCTCTCTATCACCTCCTCACTCTCCCTGACCAGATCAATTTTAGGTTGTATTTTAGGTTTTATGTGTTATTTGGTATGATTTGGTAGGTTATTTTTTCGGTCTGGGAATGCTCAAAAATTTTTCCCGTATAAATTAATGGTAATTGCTTCTTCGCTTTTCGCCATTTCGGCTTACGAACGGTTTCATAGGAATGCTTTACCTTAGTGGGGGAAATATGGGACAAGGGCGATCCCGTATGGGACAAACTAATTTAGCTAATACGGGACAGTTGGCAACCCTACTCATTAGTGATGAAGCAGTGGCTGGAATTTTCAAATGATATGTGATCAACAGTTCATCGTTGCAAAGCTGTTGTGCTTTTGTCCCGTGCTCCATCCAAACCCTACCCCTTTCCCCACAGCCTTGCCGCCACGTCCTGACCCTTACTCCCGTGACCACTCTCACTGCCCGTATTCTAGGTCCTGCCTGATTTTGTATGCGCCCTTCAGAGTGGGGGCCATGTAAAGGAAACACTTCCAAATGTATAACCTGCTTATTAGTGCCCAATACCTTGGACGTTGCAGGTTACCAGACTTTGGAGTGACTATCCCTTGACCTGGACTGTTCCCTTTGAAATTTCTCCATCCAAAGGCCACTGTTGCCATTGTTTTTCAGTAACTTGAGTCTGCCTTCAACTCTGTGACACTAATACTGTCTGGAAGGGAACAATGCATCCAATGCAACAATGTGTATTATTGGGTAGGCGGCAGTACTTATGATCATGAGTTGCAATCAATTGAAAAGGAAAGATTACACGGAATATAGAACAGAAGGGTGCAGCACAGGAACGGACCTTTTGTCCTGCAATGTCTGTGCCAACCGTGATGCCAATTTGAACTGCACATATCTCTTGATTACCAGCCTGTTCATGTGTCCATCTAAATGCCTCTTAAACGTTGTTATCATATTTGCTTCCACCACTTCCCCTGACAGCATGTTCCGACACCTCTCTTTCTATAGAGAAAAAACTTGCCACGTGTATGTCCTTTAAACTTTCTCCCTTGCGCCTGAAAATTATGCCCCCTAGTAGCCTTTATTAGGTTCCTCCTGTACTTAATAAAGTGGTCACGGAGGGAATATTCATGCTGTTCTGCTGCTATAGACCATCCGTTTCAAGTTTCAACTGGTTGTGCATTCAAAAATGGTTTCATTAACAAGGTGTTTTGATATTTTTTAATATTTTTTCGCACTATTCTCGGTAAACTCTAGAGATTGTCTTAGGAGATCAGCAGTTTCTGAGATACTCTATCCACCCCGTCTGGCATCAACAATCATGGTCAAAGTCACTTAGATTACTTTTCTTCTCCATTCAGATGTTTGATCTGAACAACAAATGAACCTCTTGACCATGTCTGCATGCTTTTATGCATTGGGTTGCTGCTGCATGATTGGCTGATGAGATACTTACATTAATGAGCAGGCGTACATTGGTCCCTAAAAGTGGCCTCTGAGTGTATTCAACATTCCACAATGGGGGAAAGAGAACCTGCCAATAAGCCATGTCCATGTCTCACATAATTTGTGTATTATATTTCACATTAATTTATGAGGGCTTCTGACTTTGCAGTTTTTGATCCAAGACCAAACTGCTGATATGACCAAATAGCAGACATCTTGCCATGTGTTTCTCATTTCTTTAGCACTATTGAAGGAGAACTGATTATCTGTCTGATTCCATTTCAAAGTTTCTACCCGTGCCACGTTGCTTTTTATATTACTGTAGTTTACTCCGAGCTGCACATAGTCTGTGATCTTTCACTGTCTAGTACAGTTTCGACAGACGGTACTGTGCAACAGTCTTAGGCACATATATGTAGCTAGGGTGCCTAAGACTTTTGCACAGTGCTGTATTGGTTGACGTGGAGCGAAGAGCAAGTTTATAAATTTGGTGGGAGTAAAGGATGTTGAGAGCAGTGGTGGTGGAGCATTGCAGGAGGGGTGTAGGACAGGCGGCAGAGGAGTGCCAGGGCGGGGGGGGTTAGCGCGGGTACAGACAACACCCAGCCCGGAGACATCAGGCAAGGTCGTTTGATTACAACAATTGGTTTATTGATCATTACAGAATTTCTCTGCCCTTCTGCCTGCCTCACCGACCCATACCCGACTTTTCCTATTCAGCTCATTGGCCAAACCTCGACATTTTCCTCACTGTCGGGTCTGGGCCCCACTGCCTCGACTCAGCCTCGCCTCAATTCTGCCACTTTGAATTGCCTCCCAGTCTGTTCCAGTAGCCAAACATTGGCTTGTTCTCCACTCTCGGGCCTGGATCCTGCTGCCCCAATTCACCTGTGCACGTCACGCTACAACTATCCTGTACCTTTGAGACTTCAGTTCATACTGCAAAAATGCAGTTCAAAAGCTCAGCTCTGAAAGGGAAGTTGCAGGCTATTGACTGCAGTTTTCATTTTTGAGAAACAGTGTGACTAATAAAGTCATTAAGAGTTGTTTTCACTGCCAGCAAGTTGTCACTGTGCTTCACCCTCCCCCCTTAGATGAGAGACATGACAGGCCCAACAATACAAACTGATTTAACAACATTAGACTAACGCCCATACCATCAAATATAACTGCTGGGATTCAGGAAAATGATCAGCATGAAGTAACAACTTGTTGTAATGCTTTTTTTTTGCCAACATTGAAGCTTGGGAATTGTTGATTCCCCAACCCAGCTAAAGCAAGGGTAACACTCTTGAGTCTTCCTTAGCTGATGTCAATATGGATTGTCAGTGTGCTAAATAATCCG
This sequence comes from Mobula birostris, assembly GCF_030028105.1. Lineage (NCBI taxonomy): Eukaryota > Metazoa > Chordata > Chondrichthyes > Myliobatiformes > Myliobatidae > Mobula > Mobula birostris. Next base: position 160,353,085 of record NC_092373.1, read on the forward strand.
AATAACATTTTGGAGATTTAATGCTGTCTTGTTAATGGCATTGCAGGATATAACAATTACTCTCTGTGTTTTGCCTTCTGAAGTACTTGTCATTATTGGATACAGTCTAACGATTTGCATACGTAAGGGACATTTCGCCCTATGCAATATCCAATTTTGTGCCGTCTTGTAACTTCCTGGGTCTAATTGCATTATCCATCATTCAGATCTAATAAACTTCTCTCAGTAATTGCTGTGCAACTAATGGATAATGAAAGCTATCCAGTAGTTGCTGTTACATTGCAGACCATGCAACTAGTTAGTGATTGAAGCATGCGGTAAGACAGGCAATTACCTCATTAATGATGGTCAATAGATTGGCTCTTTAAATTCTACCAACAATTTACTGGCAGTCTCAGCTAACAAGAGTCAGATCATAGGAGATCAACTTCTTTCACCTGCCAATTCTGATGCTCTGAATTTAGTTATTTAGAGATACAGTGGGGAACAGACCCTTCCAGCCCAATGAGCCACACTGTCCAGCAATCCACCTATTTAACACTAGCCTAATCACAGGGCAATTTACAATGACCAATTAACTTACTAACTGATATGTCTTCGGACTGCTGGAGGAAACCCACGTGTTTCACGGGGAGAACGGACAAACTCCTTACAGACAGCACCACAACTGAACTCCGAGCTCCGGAACACCCAAGTTATAATGGCAGTTTTTATTTCAGATTCCTAGCACCTGCAGTCTTTTATCTGCAATCTGTGACGCCAGAGAAGTGGCATTCAGTACGTAAAGGATTACAAGTCCACCCTGCAACTCAATGATGTTACCCTTGCTAATAGGCTGAAGGTCTTTATGCTTTGATACACAGAACTAAATACTGGTGAGGGAGGTCCCTCTCCCTTCACCCATCCCTACCGAGAAGCAGGCATGCTGTCTGGCCACAACTGATGTGAGAAAGCCCCTAGCCAGGGTCAACCAACATAAAGCTGATAATGTACCTGGTTGGGTGCTGAGGGATTGTGCAGCCCAGTTAACTGAGGTTCTAATAGATATCTCCATAATTTCTCTGGAACAGTTCATGACAGCCACCATCATCCCGGTACCCATGAGGGTGACAGTAATCTGCCTTAACAACTGCTGTCCTGTAGCACTGGCCTCAACAATAATGAAATGCTTTGAATGACTGCTTACAGATCATATTAAATCCAATCTTCCTGCTATATTGGACCCTTTCCAGTTCACTTAATGCTCAAATCAGTCCACAGATGAGACCACAGCCTCTGCCCTCAGCTTCATCTTGTTCCACCTGGAAAATGTTGCCTCATATGCCAGGATGCTGTGTATTGACTTCAGCTGGGATTTTGATATGACCATCCTACAGAAGCTGGTGGGTAAACTGTCCTCATTGGGTCTCAACACCTCTCTCTGCAACTGGATCCTGGATTTCTAGACAGAAAGGCCGCGGTCGGCCTGTGTTGGCAGAAACACCTCCAACTCCATCGTGCTGAGCACTGGCGTTCCACTGGTGGCGCGTGACCGCTGTTAGATCCAGTTCAAGCTGAATCATCAAGTTTGCTGGTGACACAACAGTGGTTGGCCTCATCAACAGCGATGATGAGATGGAGTACAGTGAGGAGGAAGGGTGAATGCTAGAGTGGTGCGAGCACAAGAATTTGAGTCACAATGTGGACAAGACCAAAGGGGTGACTGTGGACTTATTGCAGGCTGACCACTCCTCATTGCACGTAAACGGCTTCTTCGTGGAGAGAGTTAGGAGCACCAAGTTCCTGGTCCTCTTTGGTCAAGAAAGCACAGCAGTGTTTCCACTTCCTGAAGAGAGTGAGGCCACCCCTGCCCCCCACTTCATATACTAACCAATCTTACAGAAGCATCGTCAGGAATGGCCTGACCAGCTACTTCACTATACATACAGGAACTACAAGGCATCTGACCGCATGACTCTACAAAGGATTGTGAGGACTGCTGAGAGGATCACTGAGATCCCTGTTCCAGAGATTATGTACCCTGAATGCTCCATATGCAGAGCCCTTAGCATTGTCAATAATCTCTCCTATCTGTCCAACAATCTTTGACCCCCTACCAACAGGCAGGAGGTACCGTAGCATTAGGTCAAGAACTGTTATGTTGGGAAACAGCTTCTTCCCCCAGGTTGTAAGTCTACTGAATTACATCTCACCTCCCAGGTCTCATCACGTAAGAAGTGCCAGTGGCGTTATACTGTTTAGTTTTTAACGTGTCATAAATGCATCTATTATTTGTTAGTTTATTTGTGGTAATATTACTTTGTGTTATGTGTGTGAGTTATATGTACTGTGTTGTGCACCTTGGTCTGAAGGGATGTTGTTTCGTTTGGTGGTAAACAGGTGAATAAATCAAGTGTAGGTTGAGTGCCTCTTATCTGAAATCTGAAATTTTTTGAGCGCTCACAAGATGTCACAAATGGAAGATTCTTCAAGGTGCTGGGAAGATTTCAAGGTAATGTACAGGTCTGTGCACATCAGTTCTGAGAAGTGACCTCTGGTATGTAATAAACAGAAGTTGATGGAAAATAGCGAAAACCATATAAAGCTAAAAATGAAATCTCAGCTGTGGATCTGACTGACAGTGGATTTGTCAGCGTCAGAGTGAACATATGCCACTTAATGGTATGCTGATCATGAAACACGCAAAGATCTATCACGATGAACTGAAATTTGAAAGAAATTGTGAATATTCATCAGGCTGATTACAGAAATTAAAGAAAATGCATGGTATTAAATTTTTAAAGATTTAAAAAATTTTAAAGATGAAGCGTCTGCTGATCATAATGCATCAGAGAAATTAATTGAGTTTGCCAAAATCATTGCTGATGAAAATCTTACACGGACACAAGTCTATAATGCTTATTTTTTTCATACTTTACATAAAACCTTAAAAAATGTAAAATACAAATACAGTGTACTGTGTAGCCTTTTAATCAAAAGGCAGCATCGTAGGTGGAGACTGAAAGCCTGCCAATGTTTTTTGTTGTTCAACAGCTGATTTTAGTATTCTCCGGATGCTGCTTTTGTTATCCTACATAAATTACATTTTCATTATATTAATGGAATGTAATTATTTTTAATGTTAAGCATGTATGTGTGATGAATCAGGTTAAGACAAAGAATACTTATTGGTAGCACTTAAATTCAGAAACAGAAATTATGGTGATCCCAAGCTATGTCATTGTATACTCTAAAATCTGAAGAAATCTGAAACACTTCCAGCCCCAAATGTTTTGGATAAGGGGCACTCAACATGTGATAATGGGTGAGTGTAGATGGAATAGTGCACTAATCATGGGTAGCTATAATTTTCTTGTATATTACTTTAATCAAATTGGAGATGGTAGCATGAGAATAAATTAATAGAGTGCATTCAGCATAGTTTCTTAGAATAATACATATACAGTAAACAAAATAAGAGCAGAATTAGGCCATTCAACCCCTCAAACCTGCCCTATCATAAAATATGATATTGGCTTATTTGATCAAGCCTCAGCTCCTCTTCTGTGCCAGATTCCCAATATTCTTAATTCCCAGATTTTTCACATTAATACTGTGTATGCTTCTTTAGTACTCCCAATGATCTAGCTTTCAAAACCCAAAGAATTTGAGAGTTTGACCTGTTCTCTTCCCCCTCACAGTGAGAGTAGTTTTGATGCACCTCAGCTTAAATGACTGCTCCCTAGTCTTGTAGCTACATCCCATTGTTTGAGCTTCTGACACTAGTGAGAAGCATTTTGTCATGATCTCTGTGAAGCCCCCTCAGGTTCTGATTTGTTTCTATAAGATCTCTAATGAGTTCCAAAGGAAATGGATCTCACTTTATAGCCACTCATGATGGGACAACTCTCTCACCCTAGGAGTTAGCCTATTAAAATTCTCTTTTGGCCTGGCACCAATGCCAGTTTAGCCTTTTGTTTTTAAAAAAAGGGACCAAAACTGTGCATAGTACTCTGGGGTGTAAACTTACAAATACCCTGTACAATCCTAACAATGTTCCAGTTTCTAAGCTCCAACCCTTTTCCAGTAAAGGCTAATATGCCAAATGCTTGCTGACTTTTTGAGATTTATACACAAAGATATCTAAATCTGTGAGTACTTCACTCATCTGTGATCTTTCCCTGTTTAGACAAATCTGCATATACTTGCGATTCCACTTACCAAAGTGCATGCTTCATACCTTCCCACATCAAACTCCATTTGCCAAATCGCTCTTAACTTCAAGTCTTAAAGTTGAGTTTATTGTCATGTGTATAAGTACATTTATGAAAAAATGAAAAATTTACTTGTAGCAGTATTAAAGGCATTTAACATTAGATAAGCAACATTCACAAGGAAAATAAAAATTAAGGCACATTATTAGAACATTAAAGAAAAGCAAGGTCAATTGGGTAATAAGTGGTCATAGTGTTTCTATGCTGAGGTAGTGATTAGGCTTGTAAGGATTGCTTCTAGAAGCGAATAGTTGAAGGGACGTATCTGTTCTCGAACCTAGTAGTGTGGGACTTAAAGCTTCTGCATCTCCTGCCAGTGGTAGCCAAAATTGATGGCATGATGGCATGGCCCAGCTGGTGGGGATCTTTGAGATAGATGTTGACTTTGATCATCTGCTTTGTACTTCTTGACGCAGTGCCACGTAGGTACTATTGATGGTGGGGAGGGATGTGCCTGTGATGTATTGGGCAGAGTCCACTATCCCCTGCAACTGCTTGTGTTTCTGCATATTGGAATTGCTCGACCAGACACTGATTCAACCAATCAAGATACTTTCAACAGAACATTTGTAGAAGTTTGTCAGTGTTCAATGAAATGCTTTGGCTTGACTTCCTTGTGATTGCATCCATGTGATGGGCCCAGGAGAGTGCATTGGTGCCCAGGAATTTAAAGTTTCTGATTGTCTCCACCACTGATCCTAAACTCCAAATAGAGTGTGCATGGAAAGGATGCTTCCAATAGTGTGAGAGTCTAGGATCAGTGAGCATAGCTTCAGATGAGAAGTACATTCCTTTAGAACTGAGATAAGGAGGATTTTCTTTAGCCAGAGGGTGATGAACCTATGGAATTCATTGCCACAGATGATTGTGGAGGCCAAGTCATTGGGTATATTTAATGTGGTGGTTGATAGGTTCTTGATTACTAAGGGCATTGAAGGTATGAGAAATGGACAGGAAAATGGGGTTGAGAGGGAAAATAAATCAGCAATGATCGATGGGCCAAATGACCTAACTCAGCTCCTATGTCTTATACTGTTATGGTCTTATGATCCTTCAACGTAGACTGGCACATATTCTCCCTCCTTCCCCGTCCTGAGGTCAACAATCAGCTCTCTAGGCTTACTGGCATTGAACAAGAGGTTCTGGCTGTGACACCATTCAACCAGGTGTCCCATCAAATTTCCTGTATGCTGACAAAATCCAAATATCTTCAATGTAATGTACCTTTACTGTGTATTTTTTTTAGTCATTTGGATACAATGCACTTTTCCTCTTCCTGAAATTCATTAATATGAATTATCAATAATAGGCAAAATTAATACTAGGGGTACTGTTTTCAGTCTGAAATCATGTTTGTTTCAGTACTGTGCCTTTCTGTGTGATAACTCATCTTCAAAGCATGTTAACACACACTTCCCAAAATACTATGAGCTCTTATTGTTGTTCACCAGCTTGTCAAATGCCTTCTGAAAATCCAGATATGTTACATTTACAGGTTCTCCACTATTGACTCTCCTCCCTTGACATCCTCAAAGTAATAACAAAATAACTCACTAAAGAAATAATGTGTACAAGCCAGGTTTAATAAACAATCTTGACGTAAATGACAATAATTTAGCATTTGGCTTGAGTGTGAAATTTTGAGTGAAACTGTTGTTTTAACTATAAAAAAGAGAAATTGCAAAAGAAAGAGGATAGAATTGTCGAACGTGCATAAGGTAAGTAGGTTAGTAGAAAAGATAATGGTTGAGCAGTGCCAGATATTTAAGGAAATAATCCATATCTCCCAGCAGAAGTCTACCTTGATGAGGAACAAGGGTTCTAAGTGTGAGATTAATCATTCATAAGAAGTTTGGAAGGATAGCGAGTTGAAGGGGTAAAAATAAAGTACCAAAGTTTGAATGGTTTGGATAAAATCCGAACCACAAAAGATCACTTATTTAATAATAAAGGAGAAAATAAATGGAGGGCAGCTCTGTGTGAGGTATGAACATCAAAAATGAGAGCTTCTTTATGGACATCTAAAATGAAGGAAAATATCAACGTCTCTTAATAAGTCTGTGGAAACAAATAATGGCGAACAGAGATGGTAGAAGAAAGAAGCATGTACTTTATATCAATTTTTATAACAGGAATGCTGCAATTTCTGTGAATGCTTTTTAAAATGGTAAGCGAGGAATGAAATCCTATCACCATTGCTAGAGAATTAGTAACTCAGTTAAGCTGAAGGCTGTCCATTTCCCAGGATCCGATGGTTTGCATTGAAGGATACTAAGAGAAGTAACTACTGAAGATAGTGGATGCATTAGTTATAATTTTTCAAAAATTCTCAAATTCTGGAGAGGATTGGAAATCTGTCATTCTGAAGACCTTATTCAGAACGGATGGAACGTTAGTAATGATAGGTTGTTTAGCTTAATGTAATATTGGAAAAACATTAAATTCAGAACTGAGCATTTGGAAAATCATAATCTGATCAAGCAGAGTTGGCATGGCTCCATTATGTATGACATATTTATGAGAGGATTTGATGGAAGCACCACTCCGAGTGCATAGACTGGAAGTAGAAGATGTAATTAACTTGGATTTTGAAAGATATTCAACAAGGTACTACACAAAACATTGCAAAGTAACAGCTCATGACATTGAGGTAATGTATTAGCATTGGCAAGTATCAGAGGAGTGCAATTTCAGATTTGCAATCTGTAACATCAGGGAAAGGGACGTATGCAGAGATCACCACTTGCAACCACAACTGCGTGCAATTTGTATTAATAATTTAGGAGAAGGAAGCATGAGTATTTCAGCTAATTTGCCAATGATACAAAAGATAGGTGAGAAGGCAAGCTGTGAGAAGAATACAAACAATTTACAGAGAAATTTAAAAGTTAATTGAGTGGGCAAAAAGTTGACAAATTGGGTACAACATAAGAAATTGTGAAGTTGTTCATGCGGAAGGAAGAATGATCAAACAATATAGACAAGGGAAGCAAAGGAGTGCCTTCAGGACTGCTTTGAATCGGTGGACTGGACTATATTCAGGGATTCATCTTCGAACGTGGATGGGTATGCTGCAGTTGTTACCGACTTCATTAAAACTTGTGTGGATGAGTGTGTGCCCACAAAGACTAATGTATATTCCCAAACCAAAAACCGTGGATTAACCAGGAGGGACATTATCTGCTGAAGGCTAGATCTGTGGCATTCAAGTCTGGCGACCCAGGACTGTACCAGAAGACCAGGTATGATTTGCGGAGGCTATTTCAAGGGCAAAGAGACAATTTTGAATGATGTCGGAGTTGACATCAGATGCACGGCAACTCTGGCAGAGTCTGCAAGACATTACTTCCTACAAAGCGAAACCCAATAGCACGAATGGCAGCGATTCTTCACTACAAGATGAACTCAACAGCTTCTATGCCCGCTTTGAAAGGGAGAACACAACTACAGCTGTGAAAATCCCTGCTGCACCTGATGACCCTGTGATCTCTGCCTCAGAGGCTGATGTAAGGCTGTCTTTAAAGAGAGTGAATCCTCGCAAGGTGGAAGGTCCCGATGGAGTATCTGGTAAGGCTCTGAAACCCTATGCCAGCCAACTAACAGGAGTATTCAAGGACATTTTCAACCTCTCACTGCTACGGGCGGAAGTTCCCATTTGCTTCAAAAAGGCAACAATTATACCAGTGCCTAAGAAGAATAATGTGGGCTGCCTTAATGACTGTTGCCCAGTAGCACTCACATGGACAGTGATGAAATGCTTTGAGAGGGTGATCCTGACTAGGCTGAACTCCTGCTTCAGCAAGGACCTGGACCCATTGCAATTTGCCTATCGCCACAATAGGTCAACGGCAGATGCAATCTCAATGGCTCTTCACACGGCTTTAGACCACTTGGACAACACAAATACCTATATCAGGATGCTGTTCATCGACTATAGCTCAGCATTTGATACCATCATTCCCACAATCCTGATTGAGAAGTTGCAGAACCTGGGCCTCTGTACCTCCCTCTGCAATTGGATCCTCGACTTCCTAACCAGGAAACCACAATCTGTGTGGATTGGTGATACTGTAACCTATCCTCCTCACTGATGATCAACACTGGCGCACCTCGGGTGTGTGCTTAGCCCACTGCTCTACTCTCTATATACACATGACTGTGTGGCTACGCATAGCTCAAATACCATCTATAAATTTGCTGACGATACAAACATTGTTGGTAGAGTCTTAGGTGGTGACGAGAGGGCGTATGGGAGTGAGATATGCCAACTAGTGGAGTGGTGCTGCAGCAACAACCTGGCACTCAACATCAGTAAGACGAAAGAGTTGATAGAATTGAATTGACATTATTTCTTACATCCTTCACAGACATGAGTAAAAATCTTTGTTATGTCTCCATTTAAATGTGCCATGTGCAATCATAGTAATTTATAATAAATAGAACAGTCAATGTAACATAGAGTACACTCAAATCAGTGTGAATTCATCAGTCTGATGACCTGGTGGAAGAAGCTGTCCCGGAGCCTGTTGGTCCTGGCTTTTATGCTGCAGTACCGCCTCTCGGATGGTAGGAGCTTGAATAGATTGTGGTTGGGATGGCTTGGGTCCCCAATGATCCTATGGGCCCTTTTTACACATCTGTCCTTGTAAATGTCCTGAATCATGGGAATTTCACAACTACAGATGTGCTGGGCTGTCCACACCACTCTCTGCAGAGTCCTGCGATTAAGGGAGGTACAGTTCCCATACCAGGCAGTGATGCAGGCAGTCAGGATGCTCTCAATTGTGCCCCTGTAGAAACTACTTAGGATGTGGGGGCCCATACCGAACTTTCTCAGCCGTCTGAGGTGAAAGAGATGCTTTTTCACCACACAGCTGGTGCGCACAGACCACGTGAGGTCCTCGGTGGAGTGGATGCAGAGGAACTTGAAGCTGTTTACCCTCTCAAGCCCAGATCCATTGATGTCAACAGGGGTTAGCCCATCTCCATTCCTCCTGTAATCCACAACCAGCTCCTTAGTTTTTGTGACATTGAGGGAGAGGTTGTTTTCTTGACACTACTGTGTTAGAGAGATGACTTCTTCCCTATAGGCCACATCGTTATTGTTTGAGATTAGGCCAATCAATGTAGTGTTGTCGACAAATTTGATTAGCAGATTGGAGCTGTGGGTGGCGATTCAGTCACGAGTATACAGGGAGTAAAGGAGGTGAGGGGCTGCTGTACTGAGAGTCAGAGGGTTGGAGGTGAGGGAGCCCACTCTTACAACCTGCTGGTGATCTGACAGGAAGTCCAGGATCCAGCTGCACAAGGCAAGGTCAAGGCCGAGGTCTCTGAGCTTCTTGGCGAGCCTGGATGGTACTATGGTGTTGAATGCTGAACTGTAGTCCAAGAATAGCATTCTCACATAAGCATCCTTCTTCTCCAGACTTCAGGAAGGGTAAGATGAAGGAACACATACCAATCATCATAGAGGGATCAGAAGTGGAGAGAGTGAGCAGTTCCAGGTTCCTGGGTGTCAAGATCTCTGAGGATCTAACCTAATCCCAACATATCAATGTAGTTATAATGGCAAGACAGTGGCTATACTGCATTGGGACTCTGAAGAGATTTGGCATGCCAACATATACACACAAAAACTTCTGTAGTTGTACCATGGAGAGCATTCTGACAGGCTACATCACTGTCTGGTATGGAGGGACTACTGTACAGGACCGAAAGAAGCTGCAGAGGGTTGTAAATCTAGTCAGCTCCATCTTGGGTACTAGCCTACAAAGTACCCACGGCATCTTCAGGGAGCGGTGCCTCGGAAAGGCAGCGTCCATTATTAAGCACGTCCAGCACCCTTTTCTCACTGTTACCATCAGGTAGGAGATACAGAAGCCTGAAGGCACACACTCAGCGATTCAGGAACAGCTTCTTCCTCTCTGCTATCCAATTCCTAAAAGACATTAAACCCTTGAACACAACCTCACTTTTTTAAATATACAGTATTTCTGTTTTTTGCACGTTTTTTTCAAATCTATTCAATATACGTATATTGTAATTGATTTACTTGTTTGTTATTATATTATTATTTTTAAAATTTTATTTATTTTTCTCTCTTCTACATTATGTAGTGCATTGAACTGCTGCTGCTAATTTCAATTTCATGTCACATGTTGATGATAATAAACCTGATTCTGATTCTGACAATTATTAGTTAAATGGAGAAATACTACAGAAAGCTAGAAACACAAAACTCAAATCCAACCCAAGAATTCTGAGATAGCAAATTAATTTTTTAAAAATCTGCAAGAAAGTGCAATTAAAAAGACATGTCAGTGGTGTCATCTCAAATATCCTTTAGAGAGGAAAAAAAAGAATTTCTGTCTCAGATATTGGACCACAGTAGATTTGCAAGCCTAGGGTGTTTCTCAAGCTTCAGTGGGATCCACCCAACCAGGGAGCAGTTTCACACTGTCGGTTTGATTTTGAAGAGCAGTTCCTTAAAACTAGATAGTAAAAGTATTATAAATAGTGGCAGAATAAACACATTACGGATGCTTTGAAGTTCATTTTGAAGGTTACAAGTCAGTTACTTCGGTTAGTTCCTTGTTCTGTGAATAAGCTTACCTATTAGACGAAACTGCACAAGCACACAGAACATCAGGAAATTTTGGCCAGAAAGTGGTGGTGTGGAATGATTATTAGGCTATTAATACTAAAGTTAAAAGTAAGATTTATTTTCAGAGTGCATATGTGTTACCACATACTGTACAACCCTGAGATTCTTTCTCTGCAGGCATACTTGGCAAATCTGTAGAACGGTAACTGTAAACAGGATCTGTAAACTGTAAACATCAGGAACTATAAATAAACTGCGCAAATGCAGATATAAACAACTAGCAATAAATAATGAGCATAAAAAACAAGATAAGAGTTCTTAATGAGTGTAGTTATCCCCTTTTGTTTAAGAGCCTGATGGTTAAGGGGTAGTAGCTATTCTTGAACCTGGTGGTGTAAGTCCTGAAGCACTGCTACTTCCTACCTGATGTCAGCAGTGAGAAAGGAGCATGTCCTGGGTGGTGAGAATCTTTTGATGATGGATGCTGCTTTTCTACGGCAACATTTCATGTAGATGTGCTCAATGGTTGGGAGGTTTTTTCCCATGATGTACTGGGCTGAACCCACTACCTCTTGTAGGATTCTCTGCTCTAAGGCATTAGTGTTCCCGTACCAGGCTGTAATGCAGCCAGTCAGCATCTATCGAAGTTTTTGATGACATGCCGAATCTCCGCAGACTCCTGAGGAAGTAGAGGTTCTGTCATGTATTTTTTGCAATTATATTCATATAATGGGTCCAGGACAGGTCTTCTGAGATAGTGACACCCAGAAATTTAAAGTTACTGACCCTCTCCACCTCTGATCCTCCTGATGATTACTGGCTCATGGACCTCTGGTTTCCCTCTCCTGAAGTCTACAGTTGGTTCCTTGGTTTTATTCACATTGAGTGAGAGATTGTTAGCCAAACTTCCAACCTCCCTCCTGTATGCCCTGATTCATCGCCATGTTTGATACAACCCATAACAGTGGTGTCAGTAGCAAATTTGTATATGGCGTTGAAATTGTACTTAGCCACACAGTCATAGGTCTGAAGTGAGTAGAGCAGGGGCTATTAGATTAAATTAGATTAGATTAAACTTTATTGTCATTGTGCCGAGTTCAGATACAAAGCCAATGAAATGCAGTTAGCATCTGACCAGAAATGCAAAGAATAGTGTTATTTACAAAATAACTGCGAATAAAAAGTAAGTGCTACAGCACACAAATATAAAAGTACTGAGACAGTACAATATGGATGCAATACTGCTTAGCGCTATGATGTGAGGTCCAGCAGGGTCACAGCCTCAGGGAAGAAGCTCTTCCTGTGCCTACAGGTGCAGGAGCGGAGGCTCTTGTAGCACCTACCAGATGGGAGGAGAGTAAAAAGTCCATGGTTAGGGTGAGATGCATCCTTGATAATGCTTTTTGCCCTGCCCAGGCAGCGTTTATGGTAGATGTTGTCAATGGTGGGCAATTGGGTGCCGATAATCCACTGGGCAGTTTTCACCACACGCTGGAGTGCTTGTGGCCCGATATGGGACAATTGCCATACCACACTGGGATGCAGTTGGTGAGTATGCTCTCAATGGTACAGCAGTAAAAGTCTGTCAGTATCCTGGGACAGAGGTGAGCTTTCTTGATGCTCCGCAGGAAATAAAGGTTGAAGGAGTTCAGGGACCAGGTGAGATCCTTGCAAGTGTGGACACCAAGGAATTTGAAGCTTGCTACCCGCTCCACTACAGCTCCATTTTTGTAGATGGGGATGTGAGTGTGGCTCCTAGCATGCCTGAAGTCCACAATAATCTCCTTGGTCTTCTGGGTGTTAAGGGCCAGGTTGTTGTCAGCACACCACGCAGCCAGGTGCTGGACCTCATCCCTGTAGGCTGTCTCGTCATCCCCTCTGATCAGGCCAACCACCGTGGTGTCGTCTGCGAACTTGATTATGGAGTTAGATCCCTGTACAGGAACACAGTCATAGGTGAAAAGGGAGTACAGAAGAGGGCTCAGCACACAGTCTTGAGGCACACCGGTGTTCAGCGTGAGAGTGGAGGAGGAGAGGTTGTCTCACTTAACTGATTGGAATCTGTTAGTCAGAAAGTCCAAGGTCCAATTGCAGAGGAATGAGCTGACACCAAACTGGTGAAGTTTGATGATCAGCTTGGAGGGGATCACAGTATTGAATGCTGAACTAAAGTCAATGAACAGCATTCTGACGTAAGAGTTGGGGCTGTCCAGGTGGGTCAGGGCAGAGTGAGGTGCCGTGGAGATGGCGTCCTCTGTTGACCTGTTGGTGCAATAGGCAAATTGATGGGGGTTCAGGGTAGTAGGCAGAAAGGATTTCAGATGTGATAGAACCAGTCTCTCAAAGCACTTTGCAATGATGGGGGTGAGTGCAACTGGATGGAAGTCATTCAGGCCCGTGGCAGTTGAATGCTTCGGCACTGGCACGATGGTGGCGATCTTGAAGCTTGTGGGGACAACCGCCTGGACCAGGGACAGATTGAAAATGTCCGTGAAGACCCCGGCCAACTGCCCTGCACAGACTCTGGGCACACGACCAGGTATTCCATCCGGACCAGCTGCCTTTCGCACATTCACCCTGCTCAGGATGGCGCAAACATCGGAGGTGGAAAGTGAGAGAGGCAGCTCACCAGGTGGGAGATCTGCTTTGAGGGTGACCTCCTTGTTCTCTCAGTCAAAGCGAGCGTAGAAGTAATTGAGCTCATCAGGGAGGAAGGCAGAGCTGGAAGGGGATACAGTACTAGGTGGTTTGAAGTCTGTAATGACCTGTATGCCATGCCACATGCGCCGGGGGTCCGAAGAGTTGAAATGCTCCTCGATTCTCTGTTTGTATATGTGTTTAGCCTGAGAGATTCCCCTCCTCAGGTTGGCCTTGGCTGAGCTGTAAGTCTGCCGGTCTCCAGACCTGAAGGCTGAATCTCTGGCGTTGAGCAGGAGGCAAACTTCTCAGTTCATCCATGGTTTCTGACTGGGGAAACTTTTGTTTGTTTTTGTGATGTCACTCTATCTACACACTTGATGATGTGCTCAAGGACAGAGTTGGTATATAAATCAATGTTAATCTGAGAGTCTGTGTTAGCATGGGCAGCAAACGCGCTCCAGTCTGTGTGCTGGAATTGGTGCTGAAGAGCAGAGTCAGCACCCTCCAGCCAGATCTGAATAGTCTTCATTGTGGGCTTCACACGTTTAATGACCGGGCTATAATTAGGAAGCAGAAACACTGAAAGATAGTTGGACTGTCCCAGGTGGGGGAGGGTAGTGTCAGCCACATTTGTGTAGACATGATCTAAGGTTCTATTACCCCTTGTGGTGCATGATAGATTTTGGGTAAAATCTTGGAAGCACGGTACGTAGGTTACAATGATTAAAGTCCCTAGCGACAATAAAGCCTCAGTCTGGATGTCATGTCTGCAGCTTGCTAATAGCGGCACTGAAGTCTTTCATGGCTACTTTAGCATTAGCATCTGGTGGAACATAAACTGCGACAGCACTGATGCATGTAAACTCTCGAGGTTGATTTAAAAAAAAAGGTCTGCACTTAATAATCAGTATGTACACATCCCTGCTTATCCCTAAGTATACTAGTTGTTGTAATGGCAACAGTAACATTTCATACATGCATAAACAACTTTGGCATTCAGTAAATAATTGCATTCAATGTTCCCTGCCATTCCATGGCTGCTTAACAATTCCTAGGCTGGCTACACTGCTGAGAATGTGGAATACTAGTGGCTGCACTGTGCACTTTATGGACTCTGAGTGCAGAAATATGATAACCTGCCTCAATGACTATCGTCCAGCAGCACTTCCATCTGCAGTGATGAAGTGAGAGGTTGGTGATGAAACATATCAACTCCTGCCTGAGAAGCAACTTGGATCCGCTCCACTTTACCTACCAGAGCAACAGGTCCACAACATTTGCAATCTCATTGGCTTTTCACTTAACCCTGGAACATCTGAACAGCAAAGATACATACATCATGATGCTCTTTATTGACTACAGCTCATCCTTCAATACCATCATCCCTTCAAAGCTAATCAATAAGCTCCAAGACCTTGGCCTCAATACCTCCTTGTGGAATTCGATCCTCGATTTCCTCACTTACAGTCCATAGTCAGTTTAGATTGGCATCTCAACATCTCCACAATCTCTATCAGCACAGGTGCACCACAGGACTGGCTGTGTACTTAGCCCCCTGCTCTACTCACTTTACACTTAAGACTGTGTGACTAAGCATGGCTCCAATGCCATATTCAAGTTTGCTGATGACACCACAGTTTTAGGCTGAATAAAAAGTGGTGCTGAATCAGCATATAGGAGGGAGAATGAAAATCTGGCAGAGTGGTGTCATAACAACAACGTTTTATTCAACGTCAGCAAGATCAAGGAACTTCAGAAGAAAGATACCAGAAGTCCATGAGGCAGTCCTCATCGGAGGATCAGAGATAGAGAGGGTCAACAGCTTTACGTTCCTGTGTTATTATTTTTGGAGCTGCTATCCTGGGTCCAGCATGTAAGTGCAATCATTAAGAAAGCACAGCGCCTCTACTTTCTTAGGTTTTTTGCGAAGATTTAGCATGATATCTAAAACTTTGACAAACTTCTATAGATGTGTGGTGGAGAGTATTTTGACTTGCTACATCACAGCCTGATATGGAAACACTGATGCCCCTGAACAGAAAATACTACAAAAAGTACTGGATAAGGTCCAGTCCATCACAGGTAACACCCTCTCTAGCACTGAGTATATCTACATGAAACACTGTTGTAGCAAAGCAGCATCCATCACAGGGATCCCCAACACCCAAGACTCACTGCTGCCATAAGAATGACAGTATAGGAGCCTCAGGACTCACTCCAGCAGGTTCAGGAACATCTATTACCCCTCAACCATCCGGATCTTTAACCAGAGTGGATAATTTCACTCAACTTCTCTTGCTCCATAATTGAATTGTTCCCACTACTATGGACTCACTTTCAAGGACTCTTCATCTCATGTTCTCGATCTTATTGCTTATTTAGTTGTTATTATTATTTCTTTCTTTTTGTATTTGCACAGTTTGTTGTCTTTTGTACACTGGTTGCATGCCCAAGTAGGTGTGGTCTTTCATTGATTCTGTTATGGTTATTTTTCTATGGATTTATTAATTATGCCCACAAGAAAATGAATTTCAGGTTGTATATGATGACATATACGTACTTTGATAATAAATTTACTTTGAACTTTGAAAGCCATTTTAATCCTTTTGGGATGAAGCAGCTCTCTGTCTTGGCTTTAACAACATGCTGCCGTCTTTCTTCAGTGTAATTTGGTTTAGTTTTAGTGAGCATTGTTCTGCTGAAATCAATGCTGACAGATTTTCAATGAAAATGGGTGTACATTTATATTGCACCAATTGTATATTTAGTCTGTCTGTACAAATCTGGGATTTTCAGTCTGTTTTGTGCCATTTTCAGAAAGCATTAAATCTACATCAGAGTTTAGAAGCAACTGAATTTCTTTCACGTACACCTCTTGAGTAAGAAGCATTTTTTCTTTGACTTGACTGATTTGTGCAACTCTCCTTTGATTATACCTTCCCTAAAAGGACTCATACAATAGTCTGCCAGCAATGATTCAGTTTGATCTATAATTTTGCCCAAGAACATTTATCTTAGTGGAGATTAAATTGAACTAGAGCAGTTCAAAGCTCCTGACTTGCCTACCTTTCCCTAAACCTGTGGTTTTTACTGTATTTGCAGATTAAACATTTGGAACATAAAAGGTATTCTATTTGTAATCTGCATCAAAGTCCATAAATTGGGCACTTGACCTAGAGAGAATTTACTGTGGGCAATCTAAATGAGGTGATAATTTTTTTGGATACATCTTGGACATGTACAATGGACAAGAAGAATGAACTAGTTGAAAGACACAGTTTATGTCAAAGGCAGAGTTCCAGGGGTTTGAACAGATGCCAAGAAAATCAGCCCTGGGCAGAACCACCTACATTGTTGCAGCTGCTTCTGAAATTTGGTTCCATGGCTATAATGTGAACTGGGGTGCAAGTTTTGTGCGAGAATTCCAGTTGTTAAAGTCCATTTGCATCATTAGTACTGCTTGATTTGTGTTTGAAAATACTAAAAAATAGAAATACAGAAAGAAGAGAAAATCTGCAGATGCTGGAAATCCAAGAAACCTCCACAAAATGCTGGAGGAACTCAGCTGGCCAGGCAGCATCTGTGGAAAAGAGTACAGTCGATATTTCAGGCCGAGACCTTTCATCAGGAGTGCAGTACTCAAGGCCAACACCATTCTGGTAAAAGAAGTCTACCTGACTAAGGGAAAATAAATCAGCCATGATTGAATGGTAGAGCAGATTTGATAGGTTGGTTGTACTCCTGTGTCTTATGGTCTTATGGTACCCCATCAAAATGACCTTGAACTTCTAACAGAGGACTACCTACAGAATGGATTGCAATTACTGACCTCGGCTACCTAGACCTGTAACCTGTACCACCAAGGAGGAGGGCAGTAGGCTCATGGAAATTCCACCATGTTCCATACGAAGTTGAACATCATCCTGACTTGGAAATCTTAGAACTAAATTTTAGATCTAAATCTTGGAACTCCCAAGTCAAAAGAACTTTGAAGTACCTTCATTAGAAGGACTGAAGTGGTTCGGAAAAGCTGCTGAGTACCTTCAAAGAGCAATTAAGGATTTGCTATTAATGCTGGGTGTGCCAGAGATACCCAGATCTCAAAGGAAGTTGTAAATAAAAATGATCTCTGCATATATCCACACAATCCTCCTCCCTACTTATTTACAACTTCAAACTTCTTTAATTTTCCCAACTGTGATAGAAAGTCTCTGATGTGTAAAACCAGGCAAAAAAAAACAAACTGTGGTTTGGGCAGAATGCTGTATGTGGAGGCAAAGGGATACCTAGAGTTATGGGCCGACATATGCAGCTTTGTTTCTCGCTCTGTGAACTGTGCTGAACCTGCCGAGTATTATTAGCATTTTCTTTTTATTTTGTATTTTTTTCTCATTTGTTGCCATGTCTGACTAATTGTATGGTGTGGGTGGGGGATGGTGAGCATTTGATGCAGACAGGAAATCTCATGGGTTATCTACGGACTCCTTCTCACAACAAGGGATTGAACAGAAGAGATGGACTGATCTGTAAGGGTAAACTGGTCGTTTTAGTGGGGAGTAAATTAGCAGCAAGATGTGACCGTCAATCCCAATAATTATTCCCAGAGCTGCATCCAGTTATCTTTTGTGGAAAGATTACTTTGGTCATTTCTTCCTCTGTTTGGGTGTTTCCAGCACTCAATGGGAGCATTGCTTAATCAAAGTGACAAGAGGCTCTTAATAATGCCAAACACATATATTAGTTTCTTAAATCTGTGGTTCCTCTGAAGAAAATGAAACAAGTGTGTTGGCATGCTTCCAATGGAAGAAAGTGCATGAAAGATTTCTACCCATAATTCTGATCTATTCCTGTCTGACACTGAAAACCAAAAGAGGATCTTGGTCCAGTGGGAGAGCTTGAATTTCCACAAGGAATACTGCAGTTCTGATTAAAAAGAACAAATTCACGTAATATTTTGAAGTGTGGTCACTGTTGTAGTGCAGAGAACTGTTTGCATACATCAGGTTCTCAAAGAGAAAAATGGCCAGGCAATCTTTAATTCAGAGATAAACATTAGCTGGAGACTGGGAATAATAATTACCTGTTTCCTCTTCAAAGTAATTTTATGGGACTTTTTACATCCAACTGAGAGTGTAAAATGGCTCCTGACTTGACCTCTCTGAAGGATGGTGCCTTCAACTATGCAAGACTTCCAAATGTTCCTCTGGAAACTTTGTCCAGATCTTTGTGTTTGGCCTTTGGATTAACTGAGGAAGCATTGACTGGCAACTAAGCCACTCTTTCCTTTTGGAATTTCCAGCGCTGTGTCTTGTGGACCATCTACTCTGTTTAACATTACAACAGTTCTGTCCATTCTGTGGTTTGTCTTCCCACTATCATCATGGAAGCAGTGTATTTGCCCTTGATAATAACTCTGTTCTGCTCCTTATGCTTCCGACTCTGTTTGGCCCTGATGTGATACCCTGTTATTTTCAATCAATAAATTAGAACTTGGGAGATGTTTTTCCAAATCATAGTCAGCAATTTTCTGAATAGTTTTTTTTTGAAATTGTAAATTAAGATTGGTTTGGCAACAGTTGCACACTTTCCATATTTACCAATTAATAACAAACCTGGTATGGGCAGTTTTTACTCTCTTGCTTTTTTTTTGTTTGTTGTCCTTGAAACTGACTTCTGATGTGATTAGTACTGGATGAAGACCTGGCATTTCTGTTATCTGTGGCCAACTGGAAGCAGCCACTCTAATCAATCTTTTCATCTGGAAGCTTTGTCAAGCATCCATCATCTGAGCTGTAGGCTTGACATGAGGGCTCAGCACAGGCTACTGCTCTTCTCATGAAGAATGGTTTCAAATAGCACAGTGATATTTTTTAAATCATTCTAGTTTATTCATTTCTCCTTGCTTTGAAACCGTTTACAACAAGAGTCTCTGTGATGTGAGATTTGGATAACAGGAAGAGGAACTCTTTAATAGTCTTCATTCCAGTGTGAGTTTAGGTCACAGATGAAATATCATCATTTGGGTTTGAGCTGAACTGCACCTGAGCCTCATTTGCACGTGAAACGTCAAATGACATTTCCATTTGATGACCCTCATTCCCCTATCCTTGGCCTCAACAGTTTTTCTGTGGGGGAGAGCAAATTCCACATTTCTAATATTCTGTTTGTGAAGATTTGCTTCCAGACATCTGTCCTTGCTGGCACAACACTAATTTTAAAGTTGGGCCTCATTACTTTAGACTCCATTACTTTAGACTGAAGAACTGAAAGAGGCATTTCAGCTGATCATTCTATGCTGGTTCTGTGGAAGTGCATTTCAGTTTCAGTGATCCCACACTCCTGCTCTTTCGCCATATCCCTGCATTTAATTTCTCCAAGCTTTGAATTTTTTCCCTTTCGAAAATGCTGCTCGTGAACCTGTATCCACTGTGCTGTTAGGCAATGTGTTCTGAATTCTAACTGCAAAACGTATAGAAAACATGTAGAAAACAATGGATGAAGTATTGGTAACTGAGGGTAGTATGGGGAGATTGTGGATGGTTTGCATGGGCATGATGATTTGGTAGAAGGAACTGAGTGTAGTGTAGCAAAGTTTGCAGATGACACTAAACTGAGTGGAAAAGCAAATTGTACGGAGGATGTGGAGAGTCTGCAGAGAGATATAGATAGGTTAAGTGAGTGGGCCAAGGTCTGGCAGATGGAATACAATGTTGGTAAATGTGAGATCATCCACTTTGGAAGGAATAATAGAAGAGCAGATTATTATTTAAATGGTGAAAGATTGCAGCATGTTGTTGTGCAGAGGGACTTGGGAGTGCTTGTGCATGAATCGCAAAAAGTTGGCTTGCAGGTACAACAGGTTATTAAGAATGCAAACAGAATGCTGGCCTTCATTGCTGGAGGGATTGAATTCAGGAGCAGGGAGGTCATGCTGCAACTATACAGGGTACTGGTGAGGCTGCACCTGGAGTACTGTGTGCAGTTCTGGTCTCCATACTTGAGGAAGGAGATACTGGCTTTGGAGGCAGTGCAGAGGAGGTTCACCAGGTTGATCCCAGAGATGAAGGGGTTAACCTATGAGGAGAGATTGAGTCGCCTGGGAATATACTCTCTGGAATTCAGGAGAATGAGAGGGGATTTTATAGAAACATACAAAATTTTGAAAGGGATTGATAAGATAGAAGTAGGAAAGTTGTTTCCATTGGTAGGTGAGACTACAACTAGGGGACATTGCCTCAAGATTCAGGGGAGAAGATTTAGGATGGAGATGAGGAAAAACTGTTTTTCCAGAGAGTGGTGAATCTGTGGAATTCTCTGCCCAGGGAAGCAGTTGAGGCTTCTTCACTAAATATATTTAAGATACAGTTAGATAGAGTTTTACATAGTAGGGGAATCGAGGGTTATAGGGAAAAGGCAAGTAGATGGAGCTGACTTTACAGACAGATCAGCCATGGTCTTATTGAATGCCGGGGCAGGCTCAATGGGCCGGATGGCCTACTCCTGCTCCTATTTCTTATGTTCTTATGTATGGTGGGTCAATAGCCTGTTTCTGTACTCTCTAACTGTAAACAAAAATGTCATATTTTGTTCATTATCAATTTTCTTGCCCTCCACTTAGCTGAATCTTTAAAACATCTTCCCTTCATTTACTCTATCTCAAGCTTCATACTTTACAACAGTTCTTCCCCACTGCCATCAACTTGAATCAACCAGAAAAACCTTAACATTACCTCAGACTCTAATTTTTCTCACTCTCAATTTTGCATTGGTGGTGTTATCTATTTTGCACGTGTGAGTTATGTATAATTTAAGATTATGCTAACCTATGTCCTTGACTTGTAAGGTATCATGCAGCTGCAGAAAGCTAATTTTCTTGTCATTACTACCCTGAATATGTAAGTCTACGACAACAATGAACTTGAATTTTTAAACCTCACTCTTACCTTATGAGCTCTCATTAGAACAGCCAACCCATCTGTGATTGTGGTCCTTCTTAAAGAGACTAGATCACCATAAGCACAGTGATCACCGTAGCTAATATATTTTGCAGGTAGGATGCTCTGCACAGTGTTTTGACCTCTGTTCCTTCCGCAGGTATCTACCGCACAGAGAAAGACAAGGGGACTTTATATGAGCTTACGTTCAAAGGTGACAGGACCCATGAGTTCAAACGCCTGGCTCTATTTCGCCCCTTTGGCCCACTCGTGAAAGTTAAGATGGAAAAGGTGGACACAAGCAACATGCTGATTAATATCATTGTACCACTTGCAAAAAGAGCCGATACATTTCGACAATTTATGCATAATTTCAGGTAAGCAAATTCATCTTTTATTTCCCAATTGGAAAACTTTGTTAAGAGTTTTGAAAACATGCAAATAATTCCTAATAGATGATATTCACCACATTGGCTAATTCTTTGGTAGTATGCACATGAGCATTAGAAATGTAAGCAGGAGTCAGTTGTATGGCTGATCAGATCTTTGCACTTAATGCCATTTTCCTGCTTAATTCTCTTGACTCCTCTGTGGTCCTAAAATCTATCTCGGCTTTGAATATATGTGATGACTCAGCACTGCACCTCTTTGCGCTATTGTAATACAGTTGCTACCTAGATAATGACTTCACCAAAATAGCTGTTGTCGGATTAGTAACTGCTTCACTGAGACTATAGTCGACGAATTTAAGTCCCAGCATGTTGTGATTTGTACCACTGGTTCTGTTTTGGTTTTGACCCAGTCTGCAGATAAAAGGGCAACTATTTAAAGGTACTGGCAAGTACTTGCACAAGCAGAGGGGGATGAGTCATGAAGCAGTCTCCTTTTCCTCTTGGTCATTATGTAGGAAACCTCTGGGGTCCATTCGAAGATAGTTTGATTCTCTGTGCAAGTGCAGGGGAGCCATCCGTCTTTGCAATGGTGGAGATAAATGTCTACAATTCTGCACAGAATTTCTTATCTTACTACTGTATCTTGACCTTGGCACGTTGTTGCTGGTGGGAACTTGCTGTGTGCAAACAGGTTATTGCATTGGCTAATTTACAACATATAACAAAGATGGACTTTGCATATGCTGAGATTGTAAAAGGGCTCAGGCACCATGTTTTGCCTTTAACACCGGCTTTCTTCTGCTATTGTTCGGATATGTTATGAGCTCATGAAGCATTAGTGGGAGTATAACCTGCTGGATGTTTCCATACACCGGCTCTGGACGTTTAATAGCACGAATCTGGCCTGTCTCTGTAAAGGGGAAGTTCAGAGTTGGTCAGAGGCAAAGGGTTTGAGAAATTGTGTTGGGCAGATGAGTAGTGACCAAAATCTCTCCAAAATTGAATCTGTCAGGTCAATGTAAGGTTGAAGCAGTGTGGAGTGTGTTCTGAAATTTTCACCATCCTCAATAAGTATAGAGGTTGCCAATTTTTTACTGATTTGTGGTATGCCTAAAATTGAATGGAAAATAGACTGCAGGTCAAGCAAAACCTTCAGAGTTTGAATGATTGACCTGCAACACAAATTCAATTTCTGTCTCTGTGTTTAGACTGCTAAGTATTTCCAGCAGTTTGTGTTATGTTCAAACTTTCAGGATTTTGCTCTTGTATTAAGGTATGACTAAATACTTATTTTTGTCAAGATGCTTAATGGGGAGAAAGGAGATGCTGATCTCAAGATAGTTCCTTAATTTGTAATGATGGTTTTAAGAAAGAGTGGGATTGGAACTGTTAGTCTAGTGCATAATAAGTGATCATCAACCCAATGATTGCAAATTCAAATCTGATCATACCAGTTGTAAAACATAACTGCTGCTGATGAGTTGACTGTGAAATGAAAATTAAAGGGACTATGTTATTGTTTAAGGACATCAGCCCTGTCCAAACACTGACTGTAGAACAGATGCACAGTGGTTTCATAAGCTGTGGCCTGTGGTGCAGGCTGGCTGGACTCCATCTGCTTTCTGATGCCAGTACGATTGTATGGTTTTGGACGTGCTACAAGTTTCCATGGATTTCCTTCTGTTTTCTTCCTTCTGCACTGAGTGTGCATGGGTTGTGGGGGGGGGGGGGTCAATGTGTGGAGAGGAGGAACTTGTCCTGTAGAAGTAAGTGAAAGCAAAGCAAATCCAGATCATTGACCTTTTGGTTTATTCTCCACAAGTAACATATGGGCAAGGTCTGCAATTATTGTTTGTCCTTGGTGAGGGTGACCCACCTCCTGAAATGCTGCTACCCGTGATGCTTTATGCCAGCTTCATTTAACTGAATGATTTGCCAGTCTACTTCAACTGAGACAATTCAGAGTCAATCATGTTGAGTCCCTTTGGCCAAAGCAACAGACAGCGTTTCCTAAGGCTGTGACAACTGAGAGTTATCGGTTCTTCATCAGGCAGCTAGATTATTAGCCCAAAGCAGAACTACAACCCGGTTATTGCTTCACTCTCCAACCTGCTATTCAATGAGCAGCATCTACTGGGAAAATTAACTTTTCTGTCTGCTGATGAAGTGGGAATAACCCTGTGGGTGAATGGGACACTGATCAAATATTGTCACTGCTCTGTGGCACTCTGCAAAGTTCTTGTAGATGTGTGTGAGAGTCCTAATGTCTGAGGGCAGCAGTGGGTAAGTACATCTTCAACCTTTTGACATTTATTTTTGGTTTGGTTTGGGTGTGTTTTATTCTTTCTTTCCCAAAATGAGAAGTATTAGGCATTTTTGATTCTAGTCCATACCTAGTTTATGAAGGCCTAACTTATGGACACCCCTACGTTTGAACAAGCTCCCAGAATGTTATTAAATTCCTAAATCTGATGTACATACCCTCACACCCATGAATGGCAGAACTAGTTTCCTCTATCTCTCTTACTTTCAGTAATTGATCTTTCTTATCAGTCTTTTGTATTTTGATGCCATTCATTATAATTGTTCAGCTGTATAATGAATCGATATTTTTCCCACTTACAAACTCTAGCGACTTGTGGGCATCTAAAATTGGAACCCATTGTTACCTGGGGATGGCCTGCATTTAGAAAGCAACTGTTGAAGGAATGCATCGATGTTTGGTGCCTTTTAAAGCACAATTGATTCAGAATTAATAATGACAATTGCAGGCTGGTTCAAGCTTTACCTTAATTATTCCTTCAGCTTCTTTCGTTCACGTAACAGCACATACCTTTTTCCCCACCGATGATATTTTTTACCATTCTGCCCTTTTTCAATGTTACCCTGCTGACTAGCTCCTCCCAGACACAAATGAGATTGGTCAGCAGGACACATGATCAGTTTGAAAGCATTCTTACAGCAAAATGAATGAAAGTTATGATTTTGAGTGGTTAATGTTTATAATTAATACAGTGCTTTACTAGTGAGGGGAGAGTCTTAGTTTGCCAGGTTGGATGGTGAAAGGTTCTTTCAGGAACTAAAACTGAAAGACTCAAGACCTGTGTTTCTGAGCTGGTTGTTTGGGCTCACTGCCACAAGGAAGTGCTGATGGAGGTGGAAGGGTTATGAATGAAGGAAGCAGCACAGTCTGCACTTACAGGCTCAGTGTCAAGCTGGATCTTCAGCTGAGAAGCCAGATATCATGAACGTTTGTTTTAAAAAGGGAAAGGGCTAGTAGTTCTATTTTTTGACTTCAGATGATTGAGGAAAGATTAAATTAAAGAGTTGAAGATGTCGGAGGGAATCAGAAAGGTGGATAATGAAAGACATTTCCTCAAGGAAATCACAAGTGTAAAATTAGGGAGAGGCCAAATAGGAGTTGATATGAGGCAATGTATTTTCTTTGTATGAAGGATCTTGGTCTCATCTTTAAAAGGCCTTTGGTGGGCTGCTTAAATATTGAATGTGTGAATGTTAATTTGGGCTATTTGTGACGGTAATCAAGATTAAAATAGGCAATAATTGCACTGGGTAGTAGGGGAATCTCCTGTATCCTTTCATCTACATGAGCTTAAACACGAGGAATTCTGCCGATGCTGGAAATTCAAGCAACACACATCAAAGTTGCTGGTGAACGCAGCAGGCCAGGCAGCATCTCTAGGAAGAGGTCCTGACGAAGGGTCTCAGCCCGAAACATCAACTGTACCTCTTCCTAGAGATGCTGCCTGGCCTGCTGCTTTCACCAGAAACTTTGATCTACATGAGCTGTACAGTTTACCCACTGCCAATTCTTGTGTAATTGGTCCATAGTGGTCTAAGTTCTACTCGCAATGTCAACAGGACAGGATGAGAAGATAACTCTTCCATCACTATCAGGGCCAGGGTAGCACTTCCTGAAGATCACCTTCAAAAAAGCTGTAGTTAGGCTATACTTGGAGTATTAGGTGCAGGACTGGCTGTCCCATTGCAGGAAGGATGTGGAGGCTTTAGAAAGGGTGCAAAACAAGTTTATCATGATGCTGCAAGGATTCGAGGACAAATTTGAGTTGTTTTCTCTGGAGTACTGGAGGCTGAAGGGGAGACCTGAAGGAAGTTTGTGGAATAATGAGAAGCATTGGATACACGTTCAGAATCTTTCCCCATGGTACGAGTGCCAGATATTACAGGACGTGCATTAGGTGCGAGAGGGAAAGTTTAAAGGAGATGTATGGGGGAAGGTTTTTTTTACACACGTTTGTAGGTACCTGGAATGGGCTGCGAGGAATAGTAAGTGGATAGTGTTTATGGGGCTGTTGGAGAGGCACAATAACATGCAGGGATGGATATGTATTGATGATGTGCAAGCACTGTGGACTGTTCCTGTGCAATCACAGGATTCACAAGAGCTTTCTCCTGTGCTGCATAGTTCTATCATCCCTAATGTCGTTGTAGTTACATCTTTATGCTGATCATTTACATGTCCATTTTGTTTTGTACTGTTTGTGTATTTGCTAGCATGTAGAATGAATTGTAATACAAATATATTGATTCCTGCCAAGATTTAGTACACGTTTTCAGTTATGAGCCAAAATTTATTTTTTATTGAAATGCTCCAGATCACACTGAGATCTAAAACAAAACTAGTCTTTCTAGTGAAAAATAACAAACTGCAGATGCTGGAAATTTGAAACCTAAAGAGAAAATGTTGGAAACACACAAAATACTCTGCAGATGCTGGGGTCAAAGCAACACTCACAACACGTTGGAGGAACTCAGCAGGTCAGGCAGCATCTGTGGAAAAGATCAGTCGACGTTTCAGGCTGGAACTCTTTGTCAGTTCCGGCTCGAAATGTCGACCGATCTTTTCCATGGATGCTGCCCGACCTGCTGAGTTCCTCCAGCGTGTTGTGAGTGTTGGAAACACACAGTAGTTTAAGCAGCTTGTGTGGAAAGAGGGGCAGAATTAGCATTTAAAATGTATTGTTAAAGACGACGAAAAGGCTTGCTGATCTGTCTGGAGCAGCGAGTGAGGCCAGTAGAGAAAAAAATTGCAGGAAATGTGTTGGGAATCTGAAATAAGAAAATGCTGGGAATCCAGCAGGTAAGGCCACTCTGTGGAGAGCGAGAGCGAGAAAAGGTGTTTTAGGTGGAAGATCATTTGTGACCAATTCTGACACAAGCAGGGAAGTCTGGTTATCTGAAATTGTTGCATTTAGTATTGAGCCCTATGGGTTGCCATGTGCTGTGACAGGATGAGGGGCTGTTTCTTGAGCTTTTGATGCGCTTTGATGGAACAGCATGGGAGATAACAGACAGAAAAGATCTGAGCAGGACTGTGATGAAGAATTAAAGAAATGGATAACTGGCATTTCAGGTCACCTTTGCAGACTGAATGGCAGTATTCTATAAAGCAATCATGCAATCTGTGTTAGATTTCTTCAACGTAAAGGAGACCACATTGTGAGCATCAAATGCCAAACACTAAGTTGGGAAAAGTGCAAATGAATTGCAGCTTCCTGTAACCTTCAACTTCTCACTGGATGGCTGATGCCAGTGCTGCCAGGCTGAGCCATGTGGAGAATCTCATTATAAAGGGGACAGCAGGTTGAGCAGGTGACAGATGGTCCCATGTAGAGTTCCAATCTAATTAGAGTGTAAAATGGACAAATATTGGCCAGGACCTTGGCATAAATTGAAACACAGCCATGGGATCATTTATTATACCTGAAATAAGCAGCCAGGAGCTTGTTTGATATCTCATCTGAAAGTTGGAATTTTTAATAGCAGCACACATAAATCACCGGAGGAACTCAGAAGGTCACGTAGCGTTTATAGAATGAAATGAACAGGAGACGTTTCAGGCCGAGTATCTTCACCAGGACAGTAATAGCAAGCAAATCCTGAGTAGTGCACCGGAAACAAGATCATGTACTGATGAAGGGTCTCGGCCCGAATGTCAGCTGTTTACTCTTTTCCATGGATGCTGTTGTGGCGTGGATGAAATCATCGGAGAGACAGAGTCACTGGTAGATACAAAGCAGCTTCTATATTCAACACAACAAGGTACAGCAGGCATCATGCGGACGGAAATGCTTTCGGTTGAAAGGTCTGCTAGCCCAATGTGGGCTGGATATTTATTTGCTAAACACCAAGGACAATTTTACAAGTATAGACAGTGCTTGCTTTTGTATGTAGCTTCAAAAATTAACACCTGATTACATTCATCCTACAGATGTCAGCAGATCTGGGCTGGTATTCACAGTTTTTGGGAAATGCATTGTTACAAATGGACTCGGATTCTGATATTCACAGCTTTTAGGAAATGCATTGTTACAGAAAACTGGTGGCCCAAAGCCATTTGCTAAGTGTGAATGACCTAAACCCAAAAATTATTCTAACAGATGCTGCCTGGCCTGCTGAGTTCCTTCAGCATTTTGTGTGTGTTGCTCGGATTTCCAGCATCTGCAGAAATGTTGCCATAGAAAAGCAGCATCCATCATCAAAGATCCTCACCACCCAGCCCTTGCTCTTTTCTCACTGCTGCCATCAGGTAGAAGGTACAGGAGCCTTGAGACTCAGACCACCGGGTTCAAGAGCAGTTACTACTCCTCAATCGTCAGGCTCGTGAACAAAAACCATTCCACTGCTGGTGTTCCCACAACTGATGGTCTCACTTCAAGAACTCTTTATCTTGTTACTTCATGCTCATTATTTATTGTTATTTATTTATATTTGCTTTTGCACAGTCTGTTCATTGATCTTGTTTACAATTACTCTTCTGTAGATTTGCTAATTATGCCCACAGGAAAAAGAATCTCAGGGTTCTATGTGGTGACGTCTATATACTCTGATAATAAATCTTACTTTGAGCTTTGACCTTGAGAATTTCTCGTGTTTGTGACAAGATAATGTTCTTGCATTTATCTCTGGAGTGGGGCTTAAACTCACAAGCTTCCGGTTTACAGTAGAGATGTATAGGTGTGATAGTGTTTCAAATTGTATTTAATCATCAATAAAGTCCAGAAAGAGACACAAAATGCATTAAGTTAATTGTAGGTTTTTTTGTGAAGCCTTCCCGGTCTGGCTATAAAGGAAGTGAGAAAAAAAAACTCCAGCAGCAGAAAGCTGAATATTTTGCAGGACTGTGTCCAATTTGTCTACTTCATGAATTCTGACTGTGTGTTAAGTTTATTTCCAATGTCCGGAGAGTTATTATTTTAAGCAAGGAAGAATAGAGAAAAATAAAGGAAATCCTTGCATATCGCCTTTCTTGACTTTCTACAGAGCCCTACAGCTGAAAAGTGTTTTTGAGTAGTGGGGAAACTCAGCAGTTTGTGTGGAGTTTGAACTCACAAAAACAGCAATGAGATAATGACTCTAAAATCTGTTTTCCTGATGTTGTTTAAGGCTCAAAGAAAGAACTTCACGCTTCCTCTCCAAATAAAATTAAGGAACTTTTATTTCTACTTGAAAGAGTGGATTGGAATAGCTTCACAGACAAAAGATTTGTCTGCAGTACATTGGAGTGATTGCCTAGATTTTTCTGTTCAAGTCTTGGAGTGGAACTTGATGCCCAATCATAATTTGTGGATTCATTTTCACCTTGATGTGCTTTGGAAATCTGATTTTTCTTTCATTTGAATCACACTGGTATATTTCCTGGCTGCAAGAGCTGTTATGAGCAGTTTCTTGCTTCCCTTTAATGATTTGTAGCATTGAAGGTGCACCCTTGGGCAGTGAGGTCATTAACTTTTAATTTATTTAGAGGTACAGCTGGAAATGGTCCCTTCCAGCCCAATGAGACCATACTACCCAATTACACACGTGTGACCAATTAACCTACTAACTTGTACGTCTCTGGGATGTTTGAGGAAACTGGAACACCAAGAGGAAACCCATGCAGTCATGGAGACAACGTACAAACTCTACAGAATTGAACCCAAGTTGCTCAAGCTGGAGTACTGTCATACTAAACACTCTGCCACTATGCTGCCCATGGTATGGAGATGTCCTATGGAGTCTATCATATCGCTATATTCTCAGTTGTGTCTGGAATACTTCTCATTTCCTCACCAGGGATGACAGAAGGAGAAAGAAAAGTTCCATGTAACAGAGCCAGGAGGATGCCATTGCACCCCATTAATGTGAATTTTCAGCTTCCACATGCTTTCTTGGAATTTTGAACAAATGTACGATGAAGAACATACTCACAAACTGGAGAAAATTTGCAAATGCTGGAAATCTGGATGAAGAGTATAGTGCTGGTTACAATACAGCCTGATATGGAAACACGAATACTCTTGAATGGAAAAGCCCACAGAAGGTAGTGGACACAGCTCAGTCCATCACAGGTAAAGCCCTCCCCAACACTGAGCACATCTACAAACAGCAGGAAAGAGGGATCCATCATCAAGGAAGCCCGTCATCAGGCCATGCTTTCTTCTCTGCTGCCATCAGGAAGGAGGTTCAGGAGCCATTGGTCCCACCAGGTACAGGAACAGTTATTATCCCTCAACCATCGACCTCCTGAACCAGAGTGGATAGTTTCACTCATCCCAACACTGAGGTCCCACCTGATTCCACAACTTTTGAACTCACATGCAAGGACTCTACAAGTCCTGTTCTCAAAATTATTTATTATTTAAATCTATTATTATTATTTTGGTTTTCTTTTGTTATTTACATAATTTGTTGTCTTTTGCAGTAGGTTGTTTGTCCATCTTTGTGTGTAGTTTTTTCATTGATTCTATTGTGTTTCTTTGTATTTATTAATGCATGCAATACAATGAATCTCAGGGTAGTATATGGTGACATATAGAGTATATACTTTAAATAATAGATTTACATTGAACTTTGAAATGTAGTAATCACCATAAGGAAGATTGTAGCATCGAGGTGAATGCAGAGGAGGTTGTACTTAATGGGGGCTACGGAACCGGGGGCCGAGTTGGTGGTGTTCGCGTTTGGCCCTGGCATAGCGATCGCTCCTCATGGAAGGAACGAATTCTGAGATCTGTGTGATTATTAGACTACTTTCTATTCCAGTTTTCAGTGTTTTCTTTCTTGTTGCGGGTTGGCAGCGGGTCATATGTTACTTTTTATGTGGGAGAGCCAAGTTGGTGATTTGGGATCTGATGTTGGTGTTTGTTGGTGGTTTTCTGTGTGAGAGGTGGTTTTGATGCACTTTTCTGTGAGGGAAGGGGCAGGGGATTTAATGTTATTGTCACTGTTATTCTCTGTGAGGGAGAGGACTGGGGGTTTGTGGTTTTTGGGGGTATGGACACTGGTGGGGGCTTTTGGGGTTTGAGAGTTTTGTTTTTTTTTTGTGTTGGAGTAACCAATGGCTTTTCAACAACTCCCATGGTTCTTTCTGTAATTTATGGCTATCTGGAGGAGATGACTATCAGAGTTATATTGTACATGCATACTTTGCCAAGAAAATGGACCTTTGAAGACCATAAGACATAGGAACAGAATTAGGCCCTTCCGCATATTGAATACATATTGAATTCTCCTGCCTTCTCCCCATAACCTTGTTGGAAGGATTGTTCCTAGATTTGATGTGCTTCATTGTCAGCAAGTCCTTAACCATGTTTGAACTGGACAAAGTCTCTTCTACCATCCGCCAGCCCTATTGGGATTACTGAGCTGGAGTTTAGCAAACCACGCACATATTTTGGATGGCGACCTGGGATCACGGTCAATGAGTACTGGTAGCTGGGTTAGAATGCAAGTAGACATAAACACAAAGTGTTGGTTTAAACTAATTGAAAAGATAATGCATCTCCCTTAGGTAAGAGTGAAGCATTCCTATTGAAGAATTGAAGCTAACTCTGCTGCCACTTTATTACGTGTTTCCTCTTTCTCTTTAAACTATTCCGCGGTACAGATCACGGATATTAAACAAGCACTGCTCCTGAACTGTCTTCTAATGCCAATCTACTATAAACCTTCATGTGCTTGACTCGTTAGTAACTTGTCAGAAGAATTATAGTGTTTGCTTGCGTCTCATAATTGGCAACACATCAAAGTTTCTGCTGAACGCAGCAGGCCAGGCAGCATCTCTAGGAAGAGGTACAGTCGACGTTTTGGGCCGAGACCCTTGGTCAGGACTAACTGAAAGAAGATCTAGTTAGAGATTTGAAAGTGGGAGGGGGAGGGGGAGATCCAAAATGATAGGAGAAGACAGGAAGGGGAGGGATGGAGCCAAGAGCTGGACAGGTGATTGGCAAAAGTGATATGAGAGGATCATGGGACAGGAGGCCTAGGGAGCCCAGAGGATGGGCAAGGGGTATAGTGAGAGGGAGAGAGGGAGAAAAAGGAGAGAGAGAAAAAGACTGTGTGTATATAAATAAATAATGGATGGGGCATGAGGAGGAGGTGGGGCATTAGCGGAAGTTTGAGAAGTCAATGTTCATGCCATGAGGTTGGAGGCCATGTGGTCTACGGCCTCCTCTACTGTAAAGATGAAGCCACACTCAGGTTGGAGGAACAACACCTTATATTCCGTCTGGGTAGCCTCTAACCTCATGGCATGAACATTGACTTCTCAAACTTCCGCTAATGCCCCACCTCCCCCTCGTACCCCATCCGTTATTTATTTGTATACACACATTCTTTCTCTCTCTCTCTCTCTCTCTCTCTCTCTCTCTCCTTTTTCTCCCTCTGTCCCTCTCACTATACCCCTTGCCCATCCTCTGGGGTTCCCCCCTCCCCCTTTTCTTTCTCCCTGGGCCTCCTGTCCCATGATCCTCTCATATCCCTTTTGCCAATCAACTGTCCAGCTCTTGGTTCCATCCCTCCCCCTCCTGTCTTCTCCTATCATTTTGGATCTCCCCCTCCCCCTCCCCCTTTCAAATCTCTTACTAGATCTTCTTTCAGTTAGTCCTGACGAAGGGTCTCGGCCCGAAACGTTGACTGTACCTTTTCCTAGAGATGCTGCCTGGCCTGCTGCGTTCACCAGCAACTTTGACGTGTGTTGCTTGAATTTCCAGCATCTGCAGAATTCCTCGTGTTTGCATCTCATAATTGGCTCTTTCCAGTAATGGGTCACAATATGGTTTGTAAATCCTACTTTTATGTGAAGAATTAGAGAATTTAACTCGTGCTAGCTTGCATTTCCATTGTGTGCAGATTATTTAGAAAAAAGAGCACAGTTTAGAATATAATCTAAATAGCAATGGACAAGGACGGGTGTGAGGTTGCAAGTGGGGCAAAGCAAATGGTATGTAAATTGCTGCATTTGCATGGCACCCCACGTGACCTTACCACGTTCCACAAAGTGCTTTTGGGATGTTCTGATTGCTGGAATGTAGAGAGTAAAGTGAGCAATATCTTTTCACAGTAAACTCTTTCACACAGTTGTGTAGTAATGATAAGGTAGTGCAGCTGGTAGAAATGGTGTCTCAGTGCCAGGTCCTATCAAGACCTTGGATACTGTCTCTGTGGAATTTTCCCTGTGACTGTGTATTTCCTCCTACATCCCTAGGATATGAAGATTAGTAGGTTAATTATCACTGAAAATTGTCCATGGTGTGTATATGAGTGATTAGTCAGTTGATGCGAATTTGGCGTAAAAGAATAGGGTACCAGTAGACTCAATATAATTGGCTGGTTAATGGTCAGCGTGAGCCAAGTGAGCTACAGAGCTTGATTCCATGCTGTATTACTCTGTGACTCTAGTGATGATGATTGTAGAATAGGTATTGGCCAATGTGCCTGGGAGAATTCCATGCTCTTCCGTGAAATAACACTTTGAGATCTTCAGTGTCCTATCCCAACAATGCTCAATTTCCTGTGAGCCATAAAGTACATGCCCTCTTCTCATTGCTGCCATCAGGGAGGAGGTACAGGAGGCTGAAGACACATACTCAGTGTTTCAGGAACAACCTCTTCCCCTCCATCATCAGGTTTCTGAATGGACAATGAACTCAGGAACACTACCTCATTTAAAAAAAAATTCTCTCTCCTTTTGTACAAGTTATTTAACCTTTATGTATACTTATTGTAATTTATAGGTTTTTTATTATTATGTATTGCATTGTACTGCTGCTGTAAAACAACAAATTGCATGAAATATGCCAGTGATATTAAACCTGATTCCGAAAGCCTATGTGCCAAAACCTCTCTTTACAGCCCTCTCTACCTGTGATACCATTTTCAAGGAATTAATGGATCTGTATTCCAGATTCTTGGACCCCTCAGTGGCCTACCTACCGTTCACTGTGTAAATCCTACCCTGGTTTGTAGTTTCAAATACAATACCTCACACTTGGCTGCATTAAATTCTATCTGCTATTTTTCAGCGCATTGTTCCAACTGGTCCAGATCCCACAGCGTGCTTTGATAGCCTTCCTTGCCATCCGCTACACCGCCAATCTCAGTGGCATCCGCAAATCTGATTCAGGTTTAATATAATTGGCGATATGTTGTGAAATTTGTTGTTTACTGGCAGCAGCACATTGTGATACAGAATAATTAAAAAATCTATAAATGTATGCAACACTCTAGTTTCCTCGGCTGCATAAGTCTAGGGAAGATGATCTCTGGCCTGGCCAAACGTGTGAGATTGAACTGCGAGCCTCCCAGAAACCCTGTTTGTGTGGATGCTGTATGATTTGCTACCCTGTTACAAATTAATCCCACAAAATAATGTACAGTACACTGCATACGAGTAAAGGAATTATATTTATGAATCTTAGCTAAAGGGTTAGTAAACTAGAAGAAAAAGAAAAGGGCCCATTCTAATTAAACAGTCAAATGTGCCCATGTTGGAGCTCATCTTGAACTTCTCTGTCACTCACGCGCTGGGCTGTCGGTCAACGTGAAAACACACACCACCTTCCAAATGTTGCTTGCGATCCATCTCGAACAAACGGGTCTCCCAGTGGATCATATGCTACGATTGGCTCTCCCCAGCATCTCCTCTCTTCATCTCCTCTCAAACAAAAACCCAAGACCAATCTTATTGTCCCTCACCAAGAAAACCCTCCCTCTAATTGGATGGCTCACATTCCACATCATCCATTATCTTCAACAGTAAGCCAAACAGGCTGAAAGCAGAACAAACTGCTTTTACAGAGCTGCAAAATGAGATACCTACAGTATAACAGTAAAGATGTGAACCATGGCACTACATGTATTTTTCAGTTTACCACATTGCAATCAGGATTATTGAGATAGATGACAAACAACAATGGACCCAGCACCGATCTCTGTGGCACACCACTAGTCACAGGTCGCCAGTCAGAGAGGCAACTATATACTACAATCTCTGGCTTTGCCTGCTAAGCCAATATTGAATCCAATTTACTACTTCATCCTGACTGCCACATAAATGGGTCAGCCTGCCACTTGTCAAAGGCCTTGCTAAAGTTCACGTAGACAGCATCCACTGCCTTGCCTTCGTCAACTTTCCTGGTAAACTCCTCGAAAACCTCTATTAGAGTGGTGAGACGTAACCTACCATGCCCAGAGCTATGTTGATTAAACAGGCTCTGTCTATCCAAATATTTAGATTATGCATACGATTCCTTAAAATACTTTCCGACAGTTTACCACTACTGATGACAGGCTCCTGGCCCATCACTTCCTGGCTGGAGAGCCTTTCTGGAGCAACGGAACAACGCTAGCTATCCTCCAATCCTTCACACATCATCCGTAGCTAAAGATGTTTTAAATAACTCTGCCAGGGCCGCTGTAATTTCTGCACTGAGCTCCCACAAGGTCCAAGGAGACACCTTGTCAGGCACTGGGGTTTATCTATCCTTAGCTTGGACTGATTGCTAATGCATTTCACTGTATGCTTTGATGTATATGTAATAAGTAAATTAATCTGAATCATTGCTGTCAAGTGGCACATTCAAGGCCGCAGGAGTATGTGCTGAGGGATACACTGCAGCCTGCTGCAGCCACTGCAAGGGCTCAGCTGGGGAGGACAACAGTATAGGCTTCTTCTGCAGCTGGACAGGGAGGGACTGGATTGAGTGGGGAAGCCCCTTGATTATTTTAGTAGAGTACCATCCCAGGGTACCACATGGGTGGCAACAATGCTGTTGGTTTTAAGGAATGAAAATTACTGAAGATATTGTCAATGATCGTAGGAATGAAAAGGCATTGCACAGTTCATTCTTGCAAAAAAAAAACTTACTGTGAGTAAAGTTTATTTTGGTTTTAAAAAAAACTGATCATGGGTTTGAATCTTATTGTATAAAATTGAGTACGTGAACTGGGCAGATAGCACTGAGCTGTCCTCAGGGAGTGCTGCTTTGTCAGATGTGCTGCCTGTTGTGATGATGAAACAAGGTCATTTCTGATCAGGCAGATGTAAGCATGTCAAAACAGTGTGAAATATTGCCCAAGGGACCGGTGGAGACAGTGCCATTGACAGCATTTACGTTTGTAGATCGGCACTTGAACTGCCTAAGCATAGAAGCTATCGACACAGTGCTGGAAGATGGTATCAAAATGGATGGCTGCCCAATGATCCTCAGAGGCATGGTAGGCCGAATGGCATGTTTCTGAACTGTGTCAATCTGATCAAGAGAAATTAAGGGAAAGAATGTTTTTAACACCATACTGTCCAATGTTTATCTCTTAATCGAGATGACATTTTAAATCAATTCTCTTTTCATTACCCTCAGCATGTTTCTTGGATCTTGCAAAATACAGCAACAGCTACAGCTTGGAATCTCCTTAAGGGCAACAAAAGTGGGATAGTGGTTAGTGTGACACTATTACAGTTCGTGCTGTTGAAGTTCAATTCCGGCATCCTCTGTAAGCAAGTTTGTATGTTGCTTCATTGGTTTCCTCCCGCAGTTTACAGATACGCTGGTTAGTGGGCACATTAGCCATTGTAAATTGTCCTGGAATTAAATTGGAGGGTAGCCCGGCTTAAAGGGTTGGAATCTCTAAATACAGTCAATAAAGAGAAGACACTGGATTTATCAATCCAGCATTTATCTTGTGGAAGATAATTCATTACTGTACTCAGATATTCTTTTAATTGCATCAACAATGAGTATAAAAGTCACCTGCTGAGCTTTAATGGCTGTCTATACTGCAGCTTGCTTTGAACATTTGGCATGCTGTGCACTTGTACTAGGTGCTGTGAATTTTGCATGAGATCAGATAGATGTTGAGAACCAAACCTCAAAAGTTGATGTACGCCTCGAGAAGTGACATCTTTCAAAGGTTTTCACGTGAATAGTTGTCAGATCTTTCTTTGCAAATGTCTTGATTTACAACCTGGTATTAATTATTAAAGCTGACTGAATTAAATTGCTATGAACCTTTCTGCTTGTGCTAGTTAAAGGGAATGTAAGCACAACTTCTGGTGAAATATGCCTCCTTTATTCCAGGAGATGATGATCCTTTAGCTGTTCAGCTGTTACGGGAAAAATCATGGCAACAAATTTCCATGTTATAAATGAAGTCCAGATGTCCATGCTGCTTTGATATGTTATACTTCTTCAAGAAAATCATGATCAGCTTTTGACTAGATGCATGCATTCCTGTTATAAAACATCTGAAACACTCCATCTCCCTATTTTCCTTTTTAATTTCTCTTTTCCTTTCTTTACTCCACTCCCTCTTTCTCTTTTTTTCTTCCCTCCCTCCTGCTCAGCACTCTAACAAACCATAGCTTTTGATTCACAGATATCACAAAGAGCAAAGTTATTTTGTTGCAACAAACACAAAATGCTGGGAGATCTCAGCAGGTCAGGCAGCATCTATGGAGAGGAATAAACAGCTGATGTTTTGGGCCGAAGAAGGAAGTGCTAGTTCTTTTGTGGCATGTCAGAATGAAAATAAGTTTGGCTTTGCACTGCACTCCATCGCCTTCATGGCAACCCGACTTATCATTGACAGATTCTATCTACTTGGTGGGTGAAATGGCCTAATTCTGCTCCTATGTCTAATGGTCTTATGGACTCTGGGAACAGAGTAATGAGATTCCTCAGGACTTATGTTCAAGAACTTTAGATACATTAGGTACATTTGTGACCTAAGAGAAAAGTGGGCAGTCACACATCTAAACATATTCATAATTTGTACTGATTGCAACAATTCAGTCCCTGTGTCATGACTAAAATAACTTGTGCCAAAAAACACCAGCTGCTAGTGTATTTCTGTAGCTTAAATAACCAAGTCAGCTAAGGATTTCTAAAAGGAATTGGATACTTAGGGAAAATATTTTTCAGTTGTTTGGGGAGTGAAACAGGAGAATGGGATTGACTGGATAATTCTATGAAGAACTGGCATGGATTTGATGGTCTGAATGGCTTTTGGGTTTTTGAAACATTTGTTGATTCTTGATTGTTTCCAAAGAAAGAAAACTTTTTAATCACTTCATCATCAAATCCAGGATAGTTTTGGAATGGTAGATAGGTAAAGAACATTTGGCCAATAAAAAATATCTCTGATATTTTAATTAAAAAAAAACTGAGTGCAGAGATGAATGCATTTTCTTCCTGTCTTGATGATATCCTAAATGTCAAAGTGTGAACATTACTTAGTGCAATACTTATAGAAAACACAGCAAAGACATGGTGATCTTTGTAATCTTGGGCAGAGAAATTGATTTTTCAACTTAAAATGCTAAAGATTTCAAATAAGACATATTTGCTTATCCCTTGAGTTGGACTTGAATTGGTAATAAAAATCAGAAAAAAATATTAAGCGTGAACAACATATTGCCAGAAGCGAGCTGTTCATTTCTTTTAAGTTTGTATTAATCGCAAATGTATTTCCAACTGCCATGAATTGGATTATTAGATTAAAGCAATGCCCAGTAGACTGAGGATTTGATTAAATTGTTGGAAAATACCAAAATAAGCAATAAAACCAAAACTCATTGTAACTTAAGTCACGAGCACTGAGGATATCAGTAAATGCAGTGGGATGCATAACTATTAAAAACTGAAGAGTGGTTTGCATTTAAATTGCTTCTCCTATGCCACAAGATATCTTATTTTTCAGAAACCAATGATTTGAACTTAATTGAGATTACAAAAATTTATCTAGAACTATTTCCCAACATCATCTATTTGCATATTTCCAGCAGGTACCCTAAGCTCCCAGGAGCAGAAACATTGGCCTATATTCTATTTTCAACCCAGATCATTTATGCTGGCTGCAGTGTTTCTACTGCCTCATTGAATCCATGTTGGAAGGAGTTTGTACATTCTCCCCATGAGCTGCTTGGGTTTCCTCCAGGTGCTCTGGTTTCCTCCCAGAGTTCAAAGAAGTACTGATTAGTAGGTTAATTGGTCATTGTAAATTGTCCTGTGATTAGGCTAGTGTTAAATAGGTGGGTTGCTGAGCTGGTGGCTTGTTGGGCCAGAAGGTCCTGTTACACACTGTATCTCTCAATAACTATTTTTCTTTTTTGAAAAAGGATGCAGAGGGTGGCTGTAGATGAAGCATAAATTGCCTGGGGTTTGGTGAGCACTGGTGTTCTGCAATGATCTGTTCTGAGACCCCTGCTCTTTGTGGATTTTTATAAATGATTTGGATGAGGAAGCGGAAGGGTGGGCTAGTAAGTTTCAGATTGGTGGTGTTGGATAGTGTAGAAGGTTGTCGTAGGTTACACCAGGACATTGTCAGAATGGCGAACTGAGATGAGAAGTAGCAGATAAGTGTTTTGCTGGAAAAGTGTTTTGGTAAGTCAAACTCCAAAGTAGAACACAGGGGTTATTGGCAGGATTCTTAGTGGTGTGGAGGAATAGAGGGATCTTAGGGTTCACGCCCAAAGATCCCTCAAAGTTACCACACAAGTTAATAGCGTTGTTAAGAAGGCATTTGGTGTGTTGGCCTTCATTAGTCAGAAGACTGAGCTCCAGAGCTGTGAGGTAATGTTACCGCTCTGTAAATCCCTGGGGAGACCACACTCGGAATATTGTGCTCAGCTCTGGTTGCCTCATTATAGGAGGGATGTAGTAACTTTAAAAATGGTGCAGAGGAGATTTACCAGGACGCTGCCCGGACTAGAGGACATGACCTGTGAACATAGGCTGCATGAACTAGAACACTTCTCTTTGAATCAAAGGAGAATGAGAGGTGACTTGATACAAGAAGGTAAGAGGCATAGATGGAGCTGATTGTCAGAGACCTTTCCCCAGGTTAGAATGGCTAATACAAGGGGCATATTTTCAAAATGATTGGAGGAAAATGTAGGGAAGATGTCAGAGGTAAGTTTTCACAGAGTGGTAGGTGTGTAGATAGCCCTGCTGGGGTAGTGGTAGAGGCACATACTTTAGGAACATTTAAACTGTATCAGGTGTGACAGGAAAATGGAGGGCTATGAAGGAAGGAAGGGTTAGTTTGATCTTAGAGTACAGCACAGCATCGTGCCAATGCTCTTGTACTATGCTGTTCTAAAATGAACAATTTCAAAAAATCCTGACGCTGAGACACATTTTTCAGTAAGTTTGAACAATACTGCCATTTCAAGGGAATCATAATTGTGATGAGTGTGAGGCATTTAGAAATGGTATTTCAGAACCTAAATGTAGAACTCTGTGATGCTGAGGTTAGGGTATCATCCAGGAAGCTACAGCTAGCTAGGCAAAGGGGCAGCTTCATCTTTAAGTAGAAAAGTAAAATCATCTTTGAGATAACTTGAATTCAACTTCAGCATTAAGAAACATCACACAGTGCTCCTCAGGAGAATTTATTGGTCACGTTTTGATATTGCTGAATACGATCCCTAGTAAGAGAAATGAGCGAATGAGAAGTTTTAAGAAGATTATAGGTGAAGTGAGCGAGGCATAGATTTGTGGAGTGGTAGACAGTAGAAGTCTTAGTTAGCTAAAAGCATGACAACCAGTGGTGGAACAATGAATCGGAGATATGCAGGAGGTCAGAAATGGAGGACTCCCAAGAGAGGGGAGGGTTGAGGCCATGGTAGGAATGGAAAACCAGGATGAAAATTGTACTACTAAGTAAGCAATTGATGATCCTCTTGGGCTGCAGATGGAGCTGAGTATTTGACTCATATGTGCAGTATATAGAACACTGAGCCCTACACACCCATGATGTTGATGACCTGCGTGGTGTAAATATTAAAACGCACTGTAAATGATTGAACAGCTTCCACACAATGACTTCATCCTGCAGCATGACAGCAAATTTATACGTAGTGCAGGGACTGGACAGATTATAATAATATCTTAAGATTTTAACAGCTGTTTTCATTCTGTCTCTACCCTCCAGATAATGTGGATATCCCATTTAGAACTGAAAAATAGACCATCAGTAACTTTACATCATGTTCTGATTCTTCTCAAAGTCAAAGGCATCCCACTCAATTCCACCTGAGGTGCTAATGTAGTCAATATCCCCTTGTCTTTCTTGTTCAAAGACTTGGTGCATTTTATAAACACAATATTCTTCTGTCTCTTTACTTTATAATAGAAGTTGAGTGTTTCTTCTGTAGTGTGTCTATTTAATGCCAAACTCAGCGTAAAGAAAACTAAGTTAAAAGGGAAAGTAGAAATTAACATGATGGCTTGTTGCCTATCTCAATTGAACTATGATGTGGGGTCTACTGAATATTTACTTCAGAAATGAGAACTGAAATAGTCCGCCAGTAGTGCAGTAACCAGGCACAGATGTCTTGACAGCATTCGTAGCATTGAGTGAAGGCTTAAGTCACTTCTCCATTTAATTATTTGCAGACCATGGAGAGCTTTAGGTACTTATATGTATTTCTTCCGATTCAAAGCAAGCTGAAGGTAAAATCTAAGGCTTGTGTGTCTGTAGAGGGAATTAACATTACTGATTGACAGGAGAATAGTTAGAAACTGAGGCAAATTTCCAGCTGTCAGATTTGATGAGGTTTCTCCTGCAGGTTACAAGTTACCACCAGGCATGTTCGACAAGACATCTACCTTGCCTTTTAACCAATAATTCATTACTAGAGAGCATCAGCTGTCACCTTGTTTTAGCATTAGTGTAAAAGAATTTTTTAAAAAAAGCTCCTTCAGTCCCCAAGTCACTCAGCACCTAAAAGATAAAGATTAAAGGATTAGCTTTATTTGTGACAAGTACATCAACACATTGAAACATACAGTGAAGTGCATAAATTGCATCAAATCAAATCAGTGTGGATTGGGCTGGGCAGCCCACAAGTGATGCCATGCTTCTGATACCAACACAACATGCCCACAGCTCACTAACCCTAGCTTTTTGGAATGTGGGAGGAAACCCAGGAAGGACATACGTACTCCTTACAGGCGGTGGTGGGAATTGAACCCTGATCAGTGATTGCTGATGTTACACTAACCGCTGCATTGCTGTGCTGCCCTAAACCCGTTGAGGTTAATTATTTGGTCACACCACTGAGCTTGCAAAAGGACGGTACAGTATTGCCTAGGAGCTGGAGTAACTCAGC
The DNA here is from genome assembly GCF_030028105.1 of Mobula birostris. Taxonomy (NCBI): domain Eukaryota; kingdom Metazoa; phylum Chordata; class Chondrichthyes; order Myliobatiformes; family Myliobatidae; genus Mobula; species Mobula birostris. The sequence goes on from NC_092373.1 coordinate 160,395,324, forward strand.
CAGTTGGGCAGTATCTATGGAGAGGAATAAATAGTCGATGTTTTTGGTCAAGACTCTTCATCGGAACTGATGAATACTTAAGATCCTGGCCCGCAACGATGACTGTTTATTTCCACTGTGGATGCTGCCTAACGCTGATTTCCTCAGGCAGTCTGTGTGTGTTGCTCAAGATTTCCAGCACCTGCGGAGTCTCTTACATTTGTGGCTACATTAGGGAAACGTTCATTTTAACTTACAGAAGCCTTCTGTGTAGGTTGCTCTATGAGGCAATCTTGCCTGCATGCATTTTTTGTATTAAAAGATATTCACTTAGGGATCATAGGCGTGTTTGATAGATGTTGTCCTTGAGCCCGGTGCTGTGTGCTTTCAAGCATTTTTATCATCTGCCCAGTGAATGGGGGGAAGGGGGGGAAGAGAGAGAATGCCTGGGTTGGGAGGGATCCTCAATCATGTTGGCTGCTTTTCGAAGGCAGCCGGCAATTTAGATGGAGTCAGTGGAGAGGAAATTGTGTGATTGACTGTGTTCATAACTCTTTTCAATTTCTTGCACTCCTGGACAGAGCATCTGGATAGGATATTTTCTACGATGCATCTGTGAAAATGTGATGCGGGTTATTGGTGGTGGCTCTCCATTGGTTGAGGTTGGCCACAGATGCTCCTACATTGCTGGTGCGGTGCGGTCTATGGCTGATGAGACTAATGCAAGAGTGGCAGTCTCTGTTGCAAAGTTTGCATCTACTGTACAAGCGGTCAGCTCTACCAGAGCTGCAACATTCCGTTCTATGGGCCTGTTTGTCTTCTGCCACTTTCTGGAATTTTTCTTTGACTGACTTAAGGTGTTGTTGCAGGGTGCTTCTCCACCTGGTGTGGTCAGCTGCAAGTTTCTCCCAGTGCTTTCATGTCCCACCTGCAGAAATCCTTGTAGTGCAGTTGCAGGTGGCCAGCGGTTCTCTTGCCTGAAGCCAGATCACTGCAGAAGATGTCTTTTGGGATGCAGCAGACATGGCCCAGCCAGCACAACCTACTCTGCCTGAGCAGGGTGCACATGCAAGAGAGGCTGGCGTGAGAGAGGAACTCAGCACTGGGTACTCTGTCTCTCCAGAACATGCCCAAGGAGCAATGATGTCACCTTAAATGGAAGATGTTGAGCCTTCTCTCCTTCTGTCCAGGTCTTGCTGCCATACAGTAGTGTGCTGGTATCACAGGCATTGTATACTTTGTTTTGACTAAGACTTTGGATGTCCCTCATACCAGTGTTGCAATGAGTTCTTCGGGCGCATATCAAGCACTGGAGAGCATTAGGCTCTGAGGTTTATAGAGCACCTGAATTAGTTAACTGTTGCGTAATGGGAGTCATTAATCCTTTCGTGTCCCTTGTGTTTTTCTTGAGCGACTCGCTCTTTATAATGTGGTATCCTGGTGCTTTCTGTTTAAGCTTGTTAAATTTATTTTGATAGGCCTGGGAATACTGTATTACTTGTATTATTTGAAGTGGACACCTGATTAGCATTGATTGTGGGGTTCTAGTTTTGAGAATGTTACCTCTCATGGTGTCAATTGGTTGAGCCACCTAAGTTCCTTTGGACTTTTTATGAATAAACTCCTTTCACCATCTCTACATCAGAGTTTGTCTTTCCTTCACACTTGGGTTCCGATATGGCCAGTGCACGTCCTGACAGAAGGACCATGCCAAATAATGGACCAAGCAGAAGTTGAACAGCAGCATTTTGACATTGGTCAGCTTTGGGTGAGAATGCCATCTATTCTGTAGTCCATGTTTTGAGTTTCTCATGTTTACATTGGGAGTGTCTCTAGTCCATGTACTGAGTTTCTCACATTTACATTCAGAGTGTCTGTAGTCCATGTTCCGAGTTTCTCACGTTTACATTCAGAGTGTCTATAGTCCATGTTCCGAGTTTCTCACGTTTACATTCAGAGTGTCTGTAGTCCATGTTCCGAGTTTCTCACATTTACATTCAGAGTGTCTGTAGTCCATGTTCCGAGTTTCTCACATTTACATTCAGAGTGTCTGTAGTCCATGTTCTGGGTTTCTCCAGTCTCCGTTTTGAGCTTTTCAAGTTGAAAGAACCTGGGTTCCCAGTTTTGGGATCCCATGACTTAGGACTTGATAATACTTGAGAGCTTCAAGCAAACTTATCGATAAACTTTGTTTGATTCAACAAATCAGTGTTCAAGTCAGTAGTGTAAATTTTGGAAGAGCTTGCCCTTTCTTTATGTTGTTCCCTTCAAGTAATGGTATGCCTTTGTTAATGTCAAATCAATGCTTGGAAGGACACTATAAGAATAACTGAATTAAGCTTACAGCCAACAACTGCAAAGGGATGGACTAACTTTTTACAAGCCATAATTTCCATCTGTCTGTTCTAATGAATGATGCTAATGGTAGCTAACGTTCCAGTGTACAAGTGTCTTCTGAAACAGTAATTTGAATTTGTAAATCTGAAGGCCCTACCTCCACAGGCTGATCTCTGGCTGGAGTGTGTAAACACACAAGTGACATAACCCTATCAAGAGGACTACCTTATATTTAACCTCTTGATGAAAGTCAAGGTACAGACAGTGAAAATTGAACTCTCATGTAACAAGTGAAACACATCTACAGAGAGTCAGCTAGCTCAGCGATAGGCAGAGGCTGTCTATGCTGTTTCATCCGTACAGCCTTCTGTATCATAACTGCCTCTGGACAATAGTGATGAGTGAAACACTGTGAATAAGGTTTTTTCAGAATCCTTCCCTAAGTTTTCAGTTTCATCTTTTCAAGGACTCAAGTTTCTGGGTCTAATGTAAAGGCCTAAGTGTTCAAGGTTCTCCAGGTCTCCAAGGTCTTTTCAATGTTCTCTCCGTCTCAAGGACTCACAAGTCTGTCTTCAGGACTCATAGACCTCCCACTCAAGGTTCCTAGGTCTTACTCAAGGTCTCTTTCGGAGTTCACCTGGCCTTTCAGTCTCTCAGGATTCCCTGGTCGTCCTGCCTCTCGAAGTCCTCCAGACCTGCTTGAGGTTCCATTTTAGGCTCCCGGGGTTCACTTGAGGATCCTAAGCCTCTCTACCTCTTGAGGACCCTCCCTTCCTCTCCCCCTCCTTCCCCCCTTCCATTCCTCCCTCCTGCTCCCCTCTTCCACTTTCCTCCCCCTTTCTACTTTCCTTCCCACCCCTTTCCACCCCCTTTCCTCCCCTTCCCACCTATCCTCCCCTTTCCCACCCTCCTCTCTCCCCTCTTCCATTCCCCCTCCTCCTCCCCTCTCCATCCCCTTCCCCCTCCTCCCCTCTCCAGCCCCTACCCTTTCATCCTCCCTACTTCCCACCTATCCTCCCTTTGTCACCTTTCCCACCCCTCCCCCTTCCTCTCCTTCACCCCTTTTACTCACCCCCTTTCCTCACCCCCATTACTCCCACTATTCCCACTTTCCTCCCCTCTTGCCCTGCACCCCAGCCCCCTTCCCTCTTCTTCCCCACCCTGCCTGCCCCACACCCTCCCTTTTGCCCCACCCAGCCTCCCCTCTATGCCCTGCTCTGCCTTGCCTTGCCCTCCCCTTTGCCCCGCCTCCCCTCCACTCTTAGCCCCGCTCCACCTCCCAACCCCTCCCCTCTTTATCCCACCATGACTCACCTCTCCTCTTTGCCCTCCCCATCCCTCCTCTCCTCCCCTCTTTGTCCCTCCCCACTCTTCCTCTCCTCCTCTCTTTGACCCTCCCCTCTTTGCCCCTCCCCTCTTTCCCCCTCCCCTCCCCAATTGGTTTTAGAAGTCACGTAATTAGTTTAATGGAGATCGCTATGTGTAGTCAAAGTGTTTCAGTTGATTGTAGTAAAAATACACCTGTATCTGAAGGTCTAACTGCTGGTGAGTCAGTATTCTGGTAAAAACTACACCATGAAGACAGAAGAATACTCCAAGCAATTCAGTCAAAAGGTTATTGAAAGCACAATTCAAGAGATGAATACAAGAAAATTTCCAAGTCACTGAATATCCCTTGGAGTACAGTTAAGTCAATCATCAAGAAATGAAAAGAATATGGTACATCTGTAAATCTGCCTAGAGCAGGCCGTCCTCAAAAACTGAGTGACTGTGCAAGAAGGGGACGAGTGAGGGAGGCCACCAAGAGACCTGAAGGAGTTACAAGCTTTAGTGGCTGAGATGGGAGAGACTGCACATACAACAACTGTTGACCAGGTGCTTCACCAATCACAGCTTCATGGGAGAGTGGCAAAGAGAAAGCCAGTGTTGTGAGAAAAAAACCTCACATGAAATTTCGGCTAGAATTTGCCAGAAGGCATGTGGGAGACTCTGAAGTCAGCTGGAAGAGGGTTCTGTGGTCTGATGAAACCAAAATTGAGCTTTCTGGCCATCAGATTAAACGCTATGTTTGGTGTAAGCCCAATACCGCACATCATCAAAAACACCCCATCCCCACCGTGAAGAATGGTGGTGGCCGTGTCATGCTGTGGGGATGTTTCATTGCCGCAGGCCCTGGAACGCTTGTAAACATACAGGGTAAAATGAATGCAGCAAAATACAAGGAAATCATGGAGGAAAACTTGATTCAGTCTGCAAGAGAACTGGAACTTGGGAGAAGATTTGTTTTCCAGCAAGACAATGACCCCAAGCATAAAGCCAAAGCTACACAAGCATAGCTTAAAAACAACAAAATTAATGTCCTGGAGTGGCCAAGTCAGAGTCCTGACCTCAATCCAATTGAGAATTTGTGGCTGGACTTGAAAAGGGCTGTTCACTCATGATTCCCATGCAACAGGGCTTGAGCAGTTTTATAAAGAAGAATGGGGGAAAGTTGCAGAGTCCAGATGTGCAAAGCTGATAGAGACCTATCCACACACACTCAAGGCTATAGTTGGTGACAAAGGTGCTTCTTTTAACTACTGACCTGAAGGGGCTGATTACTTGTGCAATTAATTATTTTGTGTTTTATATTTGTAAGTAATTTAGATCACTTTGTAGAGGTCTATTTTCACTTCGACACGAAGGATCAGCGTCAAAAAAGCCAAATTAAATCTTCTGTGATTCACTGTTGTAAAACAATAAAAGATGATGAATACTTTTTATAGGCACTGTATGTCAAAGGGCTCCGAAGAGCTGGTGTTGTACTGCACAACCCTCTTCGTGTTGTTGTGGAAGGGTCTGATCGTGCACTGCAGACTTACTGGGCAGCCTCACTAGGAGGGGATCTGCAAGAGCCTATCTCTGCTGACTGAGTCAGATGTATTAGATTAATAAACTTAATTAATAGAGGGGCTTCTTTTGTTCTCTGCACTTCATTGGGGTTGTGAAGAGGGAAAATCATGTCCAAAGTTGAGGTAATGAACTTGGCATCCCTCAGTTCCTTCCTGTCAGAGGACATAATGCAGCAGGTGCAGTAACATAGTCATGCAGTGCTAAACCAGCTCTGGGGGAATCCCATTACTGCCTGGTGCTTTTTTCTGAGGTCAAGCTGCCAATGGCCTTACTGAGCTCCTCAGGATTGGCTGTGCATCCAGTTCTTCCATTGTTGGCAGGGAATCAATGCCATCCAGTGCTGAGGTGGTGACAGTGTTCACACTGGAGTAGAGGTCAGTAAGATATGTTGCACACTCGGACTGCAATCAGAAATTCCATTGCACTGAACAAGAAGGTAACCCTTGCACTGAGGTCAGCAAGATGTCTCACCCAGAGCTGTTTGCTAGGACCTTCGAGAAAGAACTGAGCACCCAGCAGCCTGGAAAATGTCACAGAGAAATGCAGAAGAAACTTCTGCAGAATGCCATTTACAGCACAGCCTTAACTGCCTTTGGAAGAAGACCTTCAAACCAAATGACTGATTCGAATCCATATCCAACAAGATTACTCCCATCACTGAAGCCAAATCTGCTGCCCTAGCACTTGCCATTTGAGAGGAACCTACAGATCCTCAGGGCTGTTGGAAGCAAAGTTCAGCAGACTGTCAGATGCTATGCCAACGACTACTGGATGCAGTTCAGTGAAGACGTCCAGACAGCAGCGCTGACAAGCAATACCATAGAACCATAGAACCATAGAAACTACAGCACAGAAACAGGCCCTTTGGCCCTTCTTGGCTGTGCCAAACCATTTTCTGCCTAGTCCCACTGACCTGCACATGGACCATATCCCTCCATACACTTCCCATCCATGTATCTGTCCAATTTATTCTTAAATGTTAAAAAAGAACCCACATTTACCACCTCGTCTGGCAGCTCATTCCATACTCCCACCACTCTCTGTGTGAAGAAGCCCCCCCTAATGTTCCCTTTAAGCTTTTCCCCCCTCACCCTTAACCCATGTCCTCTGGTTTTTTTCTCCCCTTGCCTCAGTGGAAAAAGCCTGCTTGCATTCACTCTATCTATACGCATCATAATTTTATATACCTCTATCAAATCTCCCCTCATTCTTCTACGCTCCAGGGAATAAAGTCCTAACCTATTCAACCTTTCTCTGTAACTGAGTTTCTCAAGTCCCAGCAACATCCTTGTAAACCTTCTCTGCACTCTTTCAACCTTATTTATATCCTTCCTGTAATTTGGTGACCAAAACTGAACACAATACTCCAGATTCGGCCTCACCAATGCCTTATACAACCTCATCATAACATTCCAGCTCTTATACTCAATACTTTGATTAATAAAGGCCAATGTACCAAAAGCTCTCTTTATGACCCTATCTACCTGTGATGACACTTTTAGGGAATTTTGTATCTGTATTCCCAGATCCCTCTGTTCCACTGCACTCCTCAGTGCCTTATCATTAACCCTGTATGTTCTACGTTGGTTTGTCCTTCCAACGTGCAATACCTCACACTTGTCAGTATTAAACTCCATCTGCCATTTTTCAGCCCATTTTTGCAGTTGGTCCAAGTCCCTCTGCAGGCTCTGAAAACCTTCCTCACTGTCTACTACACCTCCAATCTTTGTATCATCAGCAAACTTGCTGATCCAATTTACCACATTATCATCCAGATCATTGATATAGATGACAAATAACAACGAACCCAGCGCTGATCCCTGTGGCACACCACTAGTCACAGGCCTCCACTCAGAGAAGCAATTCTCTACCATCACTCTCTGGCTTCTTCTTTCGAGCCAATGTCTAATCCAATTTACCACCTCTCCATGTATACCTAGTGACTGAATTTTCCTAACTAACCTCCCATGTGGGACCTTGTCAAAGGCCTTACTGAAGTCCATGTAGACAATATCCACTGCCTTCCCTTCATCCACTTTCCTGGTAATCTCCTCAAAAAACTCCAACAGATTGGTCAAACATGACCTACCACGCACAAAGCCATGTTGACTCTCCCTAATAAGCCCCTGTCTATCCAAATGCTTGTAGATTCTGTCTCTTAGTACTCCCTCCAATAACTTACCTACTACTGACGTTAAACTCACCGGCCTATAATTTCCCGGATTACTTTTCGATCCTTTTTTAAACAATGGAACAACATGAGCCGCTCTCCAATCCTCCGGCACTTCACCCGTAGACAGCGACATTTTAAATATTTCTGCCAGGGCCCCTGCAATTTCAACACTAGTCTCCTTCAAGGTCCGAGGGAACACTCTGTCAGGTCCCGGGGATTTATCCACTTTAATTTTCCTCAAGACAGCAAGCACCTCCTCCTTTTCAATCTGTACAGTTTCCATGGTCTCACTACTTGATTCCCTCAATTCCATAGATTTCATGCCAGTTTCCTTAGTAAATACAGACACAAAAAACCTATTTAAGATCTCCCCCATTTCCTTTGGTTCTGTACAAAGCCGACCACTCTGATCTTCAAGAGGACCAATTTTATCCCTTACAATCCTTTTGCTCTTAATATACTTGTAAAAGCTCTTTGGATTATCCTTCACTTTGACTGCCAAGGCAACCTCATGTCTTCTTTTAGCCCTCCTGATTTCTTTCTTAAGTATTTTCTTGCACTTCTTATACTCCTCAAGCACCTGATTTACCCCCTGTTTCCTATACATTGCATACAACTCCCTCTTCTTCTTTATCAGAGTTGCAATATCCCTTGAGAACCAAGGTTCCTTATTCCTATTCAATTTGCCTTTAATCCTGACAGGAACATACCAACTCTGCACTCTCAAAATTTCCCCTTTGAAGGCTTCCCACCTACCAATCACATCTTTGCCAGAGAACAACCTGTCCCAATCCACGCTTTTTAGATGGGCTTTTTAGATTCTTTCTCATTTCTTCAAATTTGGCCTTCTTCCAGTTCTGAACCTCAACCCTAGGACCAGATCTATCCTTGTCCATGATCAAATTGAAACTAATGGTGTTATGATCACTGGAACCAAAATGCTCCCCTACACAGACTTCTGTCACTTGCCCTAATTCGTTTCCTAACAGGAGATCCAATATTGCATCCCCTCTAGTTGGTCCCTCTATATATTGATTTAGAAAACTTTCCTGAACACATTTTACAAACTCTAAACCATCTAGACCCCTAACAGTATGGGACTCCCAATCAATGTATGGAAAATTAAAATCCCCTACCACCACAACTTTATGTTTCCTGCAGTTGCCTGCTATCTCTCTGCAGATTTGCTCTTCCAAGTCTCGTTGACTATTGGGTGGTCTGTAATACAATCCCACTAATGTGGCCATACCTTTCCTGTTTCTCAGCTCGACCCACAAGGACTCAGTAGACAAGCCCTCTAATCTGTCCGGCCTGAGCACTGCTGTAATATTTTCCCTAACAAGCAATGCTACTCCCCCACCTTTCATTCCATTTCATACCAGAGGTATGTATGCTGGCATCAATAAAGCCAGATGATTCCCCTCAAATCTATCGGGGAAGTAATCACAGACAGGGGCAAACAGATAGAGAAATGGGTAAAACATTATTCTGACCTCTACTCCAGAGTGAATGTTGGTGACAAGCTGAATTTTCTTAGCCTTCTGAGGAAACTAGGTGAGAGTAAGAGTTCAGCACAGACTAGAAGGGCCGAGATAGCCTGTTTCTGTGCTGTAATTGTTATATATGGTTAAATAGAGGCGCTGGTGTACTATCCTGACTGTAACGTCTACATGGTTCACACAGGACAAGTTACTGGTAAGGTTTACACCTCGCAACTTGAGGCTCTCAACAGTCAGGGCATAGTAAAGTGATTTGAAACCCATTTGTGTTTGAGCTAATTAACTTATTTTGCTGTATGTGCATGAATTGCATGTTATCAAGAAGGGGCTGCTTTAGTTACAAGTGAATGAAGTAAATTTTGGACCTTTCTGTATCTCTCTCTGGGTCACCTACACCAGTAAGAGGCTCCACTGCTGTACTCCATTTGTTTTTTTCCCTAGTTCTGATGAAGCGGGAATGTCCATAGACTATGGACTTTGTCTTGCTGCTTCAGTAAAGTGGCCACTTACCCCAGTATTCTCTCTTCTGCATAATTTTTAAAATTTTATTTACTATAACTTACGGTAATTTTTTAATGTATTGCACTGCACCGCTGCCACAGAACAATGAATTTCATGCCATGTCAGTGATAGTAAATCTAATTCTGATTCTTCTCTGCCCCCCTTCCCCCATTGGGTAGAAAATTTAAAAGCCTGAAAGCACATACCACCAGGTTCAAGGAAACCTGTATCCTGCTGTTTAAGATTATTGTACAGTTCCCTTGAACAAAAGGACCTCACAATCTATGTCGTTATGACCCTGTGTGTGGTAAACCGTATATATATGTTGTAATGGGGTACCTGTCTGGACATGCCCCTCTGCTGACTGCTCCTGTGGCTCCTCCCACAGACCCCTGAATAAAGGTGATTGTGTCACTGCTTCTCCCTCAGTCCAGGGTAGATACTCAGGATGGTCGAGGTACATTTTACTGCTAATAAAAGCCTTTCAATATTTACTCTACTTCCAGTCTTTTGGAGTAATTGATAGTGCATCACTGTGTTTATTGACCACTTTCACTACACTTTCTGTATAACTTTATTCTTATCCTTTACTACCTCAGTGCACTGTAGTATTGAGTTGATCTATATGAATGGTATGCAAAACAAGTTTTTCACTGTACCTCCAGAGAGTACATCGAAACTTGTGCCACAGGAAGGAATTTCTTGGCCTTAATTTGAACCTCCATCATTTTCTATATTTATATTTGAATTGCCTTCACATCTCAAAACTAACTTGTATCAAATAGACATTAACCTGAAAGGATTCTACAGATTAATTGGTATTATTAGTGCTTCCAGATATGGACTTATTGAAAAGGAGCATTTCTTTTCCTGAGTTCCTGCATTGTGGCCTGAGATGAGGTTTGTGAATTCTTTCAGTTCTCTATCTTGTAGAGTTGCAGAGCTTGGCCATTAAAAGCAGTTTGATAGATCTATGGGTGTTAAGGAATCAGGGATGAGATGATTATGCATGAAAATGGAATTGAAACAAAAGATTGGCAATGATCTTATTGATTACTGGAGCAAATTCGCGAGGCTGAGTGCCCTATTTCTTATCTTCTGTGCCTTAGCAATGTTGAAATAATAATAAATATTGGCCAGACGTTGCCTTTTTCTTCTTCAAAATTTAGCTGTGTGATATTTTATTCAAAGCTTGACTGAACTGAAGCAGCCTTGGTCTTAACATCTGACTCAGAAGAATGGATTTCCAGCAGTGTGACACTTGACTAAGGTATTATCCTGGGTTATATTCTCCAGCTCCCTTGAGCAGGGTTTAAACCTATAACCTTGTGACACAGGGATGGGAGAACTTATAGCTGACAGATAAACCACGACTAGTTTAAATTGTGTTGAGCATTCTGCCATCTTTGAGTCAAATCGATATAATTTGGAAATTTTTATTTGCTTTACCTTTCCATGCAGTATGGGAAATTCAAGTTCAACTGAAAATAATTCTCTTTCTCTTCGTGTCTTCCAGGGAGGTGGGTGTTCGAATGGATGGCAGAGTTCATCTCACTGTGGTTTACTTTGGGACAGAACAAATGAATGAAGTAAAAGCCATACTTGAATATGTGTCCAGGTGAGTGCTGGCCACTGATGGGTCAGGCACCATTGACCAATTCTTCTGACCTACCATCCACCCCCTCCCCTCCACTAATATTAATTGTTGAGGCTCAATGTGTGGAGATTAGTCACTTCAGGAAAGGACCAACTCACTTGCAGGAGAAAGTGGAAGAAGTTTATACCTAAGAAACAGAAAAAGAGAGATGTTTAACGAACAGTTACAAAGGTGAGCAAAATAAGGAAATAGGCAAACAGTTTTCTAACATTCCTATACACTCTATACAACTTGCGTACACAGGCCTGACTTTGTCACCGAGAAGCAAATTACAATGTTAATTCAGTGAGAGTTACTCATTTGCCTGGGTGTCAGCTCTAGCCAGAGGTAGCAATGAAAAAAAAACAATGAAAACCATGTTGGAAATTTTCTCTATCTCCATGGTAGTAAACTCCCTGAGAGGGTGGTGGGCAGAAGCAACTCAGAGGACTTTCCTAATGAGACCATCTGATGTCAAGTAGCCTTTTTTGTTTGAATATGTAATGAAACTAGTTGCTTCTTTCTTGTCCCCTCATGACCATTGCTTATTGTAAGTACACTATGCTCAAACTGAAACAACTTCTATGTACTAGTCTCCACCTTTACCCCGCTCTAACCTACCCTTATCCCTGAGCCAAAGACCCAAGATCTCACTCAGCCAAGGGCCAGCAGATTTCTGACCCTCCATTATCTGCCCAGACATTGTGGCCAATAATCTAGCTAATTTTTACATCCTTTCTCTAATCAACTACCCTATCATCTTTCCTGATTCCTCCCTATAACCTTCACAGTCCATTTCCAATCTGGATCCTTGAATCAATGAAACATTACTCCCTGAGAAGCTGTGCAGTAGCTGGGATAATACTCGTTACGTGGAGGTAACACTTCATTATTCCTGCAGATGTCTTTTTGGATCTTGTAAATGGACACAGTTACTTATGTCCACTTGGGAAGAAAGTCGGGCAACCCACATTCCAGGGCAACCTCCTTCCTATCTGAGGAATTTCAATTTGCTGCAGCCAGTGTAACACCAATGTAGCCCTCGCCAGAATGATCTGTTTGAAGTGGCCAGTTCATTAAATTAAATCTTTCATTTTGCTGCTCATCCTCTCCCTTTGGAAAGGTGCTGTTTAAATACTGTGGTCCTTCGGGGGCCTATAAAATTACTGTGTTTGAGTAATTTTAATTCTGGTTTAGAGCTAACCTGAAAGAATTTTTTATTGGCTTGGGAAGTGATTGGCAAATGGAAGTCAGGATACAGTAGCAGGAATTTCCTGTTTGATTTTCCTTTAATTTTTCAAGGTGTGATTTTTGTTGTTGTTTCCAGTCATGTAATTTAATATATTAGGCAGTTGTATGTGCTCCACCAATCTCCAACTATGTCAGATAGATCGTTCCTGTCTTGGATTGGACTTGGTCAAAGCATCATCCACCTTCAGGGAAGCACGGTGGTGCAGTTAACCGAGCTGTTGCTTCACAGCAGGTTTGATCCTGACCTCTGGTGTTGTCTGTGTGGAGTCTTCACTTTCTGCCTGTGATGACACGTTTCCTTCAGGTTCTTATAGGTTAAATTGGTCATCGTATATTGCTCCTAGTGTGTAGGTGAGTGGCAGAATCTGGGGTCGAGGGCAAGGGTAGTTAATGGGAATATGGGGAGCATAATATTGGCTAGATTAGGATTAGTGCAAAAGTGGGTGGTTGATAATTGGCGTTGACTTGTTGGGTCAGAGAGCCTGTTTCTGTGTTGTCTCTGTCTCTAAGAGTCTATAACAGATTTACACAGATTTCCTAGAAAATCCTGATGAATCAGTGGAAATTCTGCGCAGGTTTCTGATCCTATATTTTCCATATTACAAAGACCTCCAACTCCATCCCTCTGTCAGCCCACCTGATGTTGAAATTCTCAGTCGTGTCTTCTATGCCTACCATACTGCTCCACCATAACCTCTAGCTCACCTGCTCACTCACTGGAGTGACAGCAACCATCTTGTCTTAATCCTTTCACTTTAATCTTATTCAATACCAAACTTTCTTTTACAAAAAGAAAGTTGAATTCCACATGGTGATAGTGGTAACTTCCAAGATCTCCAGAGCAAATCTTCCACTGTGATCTGGATTTGCAAAAGGTAGTCCCAGATATTTAGCTGAAGTGGGAAAGAAAAGTGGATAAAGGGAATTTATGAAGTATCAGTTCATTCTAAGTGAGGTGTGTATCATTTTAATATGTGGTTGATAATATAATGCTGGCATTACTACCAAGAGCTGCATGTACTATTGTTACCTCTCACCCTGCAGCTCTCACAATGGTCCAGTGTGGATAAAGAAACACCTCATTATAGGCATGTCAGGTTGCTGTGTGCTTGCAGAACCACTTGTCTTCCCTGAATTGTAATGGACACAATGATAGAACTTTTGATGTTCTTCTCCTTAAATAGTCTAAACCAAAACTGCTGCTATTTAATTTGTTACTCTTGATCTAAAATGCGATTCCTGTATAATGAAGACACCTACTTATTTAATTAGGAACAGTGTCTGCCAACTGTTGGAACAGAAAAAAAAGTACTAACAATGAAGTAAAATTTTCATCTGCCTTGTTCTAGAGAGGCAAACTACAAGAACTACACCTTCATTCCCCTGGAGGAAGATTTCTCCCGTGGGAAGGGCCTGGATGTTGGTGCTCGTGCTTGGAAGGGAAACAATGTCCTGTTGTTTTTCTGTGACGTGGATATATACTTCACAGCAGAGTTTCTGAACACCTGCAGATTGAACGCCCAGCCAGGTACCTTACTGATAACACACCAAGAAACAACTTGATCCCCTTCAAAAGTCTGGCACAAACATGATGAGCTAAGTGGGCTCTTTTTGCACTGTAGGATTCTATACCTTGCATTTATGTGGGGCTTTTGATGATCGCTGGATATTAAGAAGTGCTTTTCAGCAATAAGAGTACCCTTTGAATTGTAGCTGCTGTTATATGTAGGAAATATAGTGACTATAAAAAGTATTCACCCCTTTGGAAGTTTTCATATTTTAGTGTTTTACAACAATGAATCACAGTGGATTTAATTTAGCTTTTTGACACCTATCAACAGAAAAAGACTCTTTGGTGTCAAAGTGAAAACAGATCTCTACAAAATGATCTAAATTAATTACAAGTATAGAACACAAAATAATTGATTGCATAAGTATTCACCCCCTTCAAGTCAGTATTTAGTACATGCACCTTTGACAGTAATTATAGTCTTGAGGCTGTGTGGTTAGGTCTCTATCAGCTTTGCAGGTATGGACACTGCAATTTTCACCCATTCTTCTTTATAAAACTGCTCAAGCTCTGTCAGATTGCATGGGGATTGTAAATGAACAGCCCTTTTCAAATCCAGCCACAAATTCTTAATTGGATTGAGTTCAGAACTCTGACTTGGCCACTCCAGGTCATTAACTTTGTTTTAAAGCCATTCCTGTGTAACCTTGGCTTTATGCTTGGGGTCACTGTCTTGCTGGAAAACAGATCTTCTCCAAAGTCACAGTTGTCTTGTAGACTGCATCAGGTTTTCCTCCAGGATTTCCATGTATTTTACTGCATTCATTTTACCCCCTACCTTCACAAGCCTTCCAGGGCGTACTGCAGTGAAGCATCCCCACAGCATGACGCAGTCCATGCTTCGCGTTAGAGATGCTGTGTTTTTGATTATGTGCGGTGTTGGGCTTATGCCAAACATAGCGTTTAGTCTGATGGCCAAAAAGAGTAATTTTGGTTTCATCAAACCACAGAACCCTCTTCCTGCTGACTTTAGAATTTCCCACATTGCCTTCCGGTGAACTCAAGCCGAAATTTCATGTGAGTTGTTTTCAACAGTGCCACTCTCCCATAAAGCTGTGACTAGTGAAGCACACAGGCAAAGTTGTATGGGCAGTTTCTCCCATCTCAGCCACTGAAGCTTGTAACTCCTCCAGTTGTCATAGGTCTCTTGGTGGCCTTGCTGACTGTTCCCCTTCTTGCAGGGTCTTTCAGGTTTTGAGGACGGCCTGCTCTAGACAGAATTACAGCTGTGCCATGTTCTCTCCATCACTCGATGTTGGTCTTGATTGTACTCCAAGGGATATTCAGTGACTTGGAAATTCTCTTGTGTCCATCTCCTGACTTGTGCTTTTCCAATAACTTATTCGCAGAGTTGCTTGGGGAGTGTTCTTTTGTCGTCTTGGTGTAGTTTTTGCCAGGATACTGACTCACTAGCAGTTAGACCTTCCAGATACAGGTGTATTTTTACTACAATCAATTGAAACACCTTGACTGTACACAGGTCTCCAAAAACAAAACTCCCATTTAACTGATTATGTGACTTCCACAACTGATTGGCTACAGCAGTGATGATTTGATGTGTCATATTAAAGGTGGGTGAATAATTATGCAATCAATTATTTTGGGTTTTATATTTTTAATTAATTCAGATCACTTTGTAGAGATCCAAATTAAATCCACTGTGATTCAATGTAAAACAAAAAAATGAAAACTTCCAAGGGGTCTGCATGCTTTTTACAGGCACTTTATCTAAGAGGGTGCAGCTTCAGAATAAAAGGGTGTTCCTTTCGAACAGAGATAAAGAGGATTCAGCAGGTAGCGAATCTGTGGAATTCATTGTCAGAGACGGCTGTGGAGGCCAAATCGTTGGGTGTACTTAAAGTGAAGTTTGGTGGGTTCTTCATTAGTAAGTATGTCAATAGTTATGGGAAGAAGGGAGGAGAATGGTGTTGAAATTGAATAGAAATTAGCCATGATGGAATGATAGAGAAGAATCAGTAGGCCGAATGGCTTTTAATCTGCTCCTACGTTTAACAGTGTTATGTTCTAAATCAGGGGTTCCCAACCTTTTTTATGTCATGGACCCCTACCATTAATCAAGGGGTCTATGGACCCTATTTTGGGAACCACTGGCCTAAATGTAGCAGTTGGCAATGAGGTAGTGATGACATGTTTCAGTTATAGTGCCTATTACAAGCGAACTCCACCCCCCACCCCTCCCCGGAAGTTCTTATGTTTTTATTGTTTTACAACACTGAGTAACAGTGGATTTAATTTGGCCTTTTTGATGCTGATCAACAGAAAAGACTCTGTCATGTCAAAGTGAAAACAAATCTCTACAAAATGAACTAAATTAATTACAAATATAAAACACAAACTAATTGATCGCTTAAGTATTCACCCCCTTTAATATGACATACCAGGTCCTCACTGCTGCAGCCAATTGGTTTTAGAAGTCACGTAATTAGTTAAATGGAGATCTGTTTTTGGAGAACTGTGTACAGTCAAGGTGTTTCAATTGATCGTATACACCTGTACTGGAAGATCCAACTGCTGGTAAGTCGGTATTCTGGCAAAAACTACACCATGTAGACAAAAGAACATTCCAAGCAACTCTGCAAAAAAGGTTATTGAAAAGCACAAGTCAGGGGATGGATACAAGAAAATGTCCAAGTCACTGAATATTCCTTTGAGTACAGTTAAGTCAACCATCAAGAAATGGAAAGGATATACAGTAGCACAGCTGTAAATCTGCCTAGAGCAGGCTGTCCTCAAAAACTGAGTGACTGTGCAAGCAATGGACTAGTGAGAGAGGCCACCAAGAGATGTATGATAACCCTGGAGTGGCTGAGATGGGAGAGATTGTGCATACAGCAACCGTCGCCCGGGTGCTTCACTAGTCACAGCTTTATGGGAGAGTGGCAAAGAGAAAGCCACTGCTGAAAAAAATCTCACATAAAATCTCAGCTAGAGTTTGCCAGATGGCATGCGGGAAACTCTGAAGTCAGCTGGAAGAATGTTCTATGGTCTGATGAAACCAAAATTGAGCTTTTTGGCCACCAGGCTAAATGTTATATTTTGTGAAAGCCAACACCACACATCATCAAAAACACACCATCCCTACTGTGAAACATGGTGGTGGTGGCATCATGCTGTGGGGATGCTTCACTGCATCCAGCCCTGGAAGGCTTGTCGAGGTAGAGGGTAAAATGGAGCAAAATACAGGGAAATCCTGATGCAGTCTGCAAGAGAACTGTGACTTAGGAGAAGATTTGTTTTCCAGCAAGACAATGACCCCAAGCATAAAAACAAAGCTATACAGGAATGGCTTAAAAGCAACAAAGTTAATGTCCTGGAATGGCTAAGTCAGAGTCCAGACCTCAATCCAATAGAGAATTTGTGGCTGGACTTGCAAAGGGCTATTCACTCATGATCCCCATGCATTCCGACAGAACTTGAAAAGTTTTGTAAAGAAGAATGGGGAAAAATTGCAGAGTTCAGATGTGCAAAGCTGATACAGACTCAAGGCTGTAATTACTGCCAAAGGTGCATCTACTATATACTGACTTGAAGGCAGTGAATACTAATGCAATCAATTTGTGATGGAACAGGTTGAAAATGCTATTTGTCCTACTAACCTTGCCCCCTTTGCCCGGTTATTCACTCTTCCTCGTCTGACCCTGATCTAGTTTCCCCAGTAGTTCATGCACTTTGCCCGCCTGTTCCGTAGTTCTTGGGAGTTCGCCAACCGGACCCCAACAGTAAAACAATTGCTAGCTTGGGTAATCAAAACAATCCATAGAACCATAGAAACTACAGCACAGAAACAGGCCCTTTGGCCCTTCTTGGCTGTGCCGAACCATTTTCTGCCTAGTCCCACTGACCTGCACACGGACCATATCCCTCCATACACCTCCCATCCATGTATCTGTCCAATTTATTCTTAAATGTTAAAAAAGAACCGGCATTTACCACCTCGTCTGGCAGCTCATTCCATACTCCCACCACTCTCTGTGTGAAGAAGCCCCCCCTAATGTTCCCTTTAAACTTTTCCCCCCTCACCCTTAACCCATGTCCTCTGGTTTTTTTCTCCCCTTGCCTCAGTGGAAAAAGCCTGCTTGCATTCACTCTATCTATACCCATCATAATTTTATATACCTCTATCAAATCTCTCCTCATTCTTCTACGCTCCAGGGAATAAAGTCCTAACCTATTCAACCCTTCTCTGTAACTGAGTTTCTCAAGTCCCGGCAACATCTTTGTAAACCTTCTCTGCACTCTTTCAACCTTATTTATATCCTTCCTGTAATTTGGTGACCAAAACTGAACACAATACTCCAGATTCGGCCTCACCAATGCCTTATACAACCTCATCATAACATTCCAGCTCTTATACTCAATACTTCGATTAATAAAGGCCAATGTACCAAAAGCTCTCTTTACGACCCTATCTACCTGTGATGACACTTTTAGGGAATTTTGTATCTGTATTCCCAGATCCCTCTGTTCCACTGCACTCCTCAGTGCCTGCTCATTAACCCTGTACATTCTACATTGGTTTGTCCTTCCAACGTGCAATACCTCACACTTGTCAGTATTAAACTCCATCTGCCATTTTTCAGCCCATTTTTCCAGCTGGTCCAAGTCTCTCTGCAGGCTCTGAAAACCTTCCTCACTGTCTACTACACCTCTAATCTTTGTATCATCAGCAAACTTGCTGATCCAATTTACCACATTATCATCCAGATCATTGATATAGATGACAAATAACAATGGACCCAGCACTGATCCCTGTGGCACACCACTAGTCACAGGCCTCCACTCAGAGAAGCAATTCTCTACCATCACTCTCTGGCTTCTTCCTTCGAGCCAATGTCTAATCCAATTTACCACCTCTCCATGTATACCTAGCGACTGAATTTTCCTAACTAACCTCCCATGCGGGACCTTGTCAAAGGCCTTACTGAAGTCCATGTAGACAATATCCACTGCCTTCCCTTCATCCACTTTCCTGGTAACCTCCTCGAAAAACTCCAACAGATAGGTCAAACATGACCTACCACGCACAAAGCCATGTTGACTCTCCCTAATAAGCCCCTGTCTATCCAAATGCTTGTAGATTCTGTCTCTTAGTACTCCCTCCAATAACTTACCTACTACTGACGTTAAACTCACCGGCCTATAATTTCCCGGATTACTTTTCGATCCTTTTTTAAACAACGGAACAACATGAGCCACTCTCCAATCCTCCGGCACTTCACCCGTAGACAGTGACATTTTAAATATTTCTGCCTGGGCCCCCACAATTTCAACACTAGTCTCCTTCAAGGTCCGAGGGAACACTCTGTCAGGTCCCGGGGATTTATCCACTTTTATTTTCCTCGAGACAGCAAGCACCTCCTCCTTTTCAATCTGTACAGTTTCCATGGTCTCACTACTTGATTCCCTCAATTCCATAGATTTCATCCCTTCGGTTAATACTGGTTTATAACTCATAAAAATAAGGATTCTGGACACAGGCATTCCAAACAATTTCACTTATTTTCATGGACACTATTGCTTCAGTTTGTAGACAGCAGAACAGTCCAAAAAGACCCCAGAGACAGTTTGGGGTGTCCTAAAACAATGCCTGGATTAGTGGGAGCAGTCGCACTACACCCTAAGCAAGCGGATTTAAATCCTCAGTTTGGCTTTGCTGACAGGTGTGGAAGCTGGATTTGACGATGAATAGTTATATTGGAAAGTTATCAACAAAGTGAGTTGTGGAGAAAGCCTCTGTATATTTGTAAATGTTTGACGTATTTGTTTTAATCTGTCTATTTGTAAATATTTCTTTTATTCTTCACAACTTTTGGGCAGTTTTTGCTCTTTTTGTTTCACCTGGCACGACATAAAACCCCTTGCACTAACATGCTGTTGCAGTTTACCATCTATTTTTTTCCAACTGGTGACCCTTGTCCAGCACGCTTACCCACACCTGATAGTGGGGTGTGACACAATTATTTTGTGTTTTATTTTTTGTAATTAATTTAGTTTGCGTTGTAGAGATGTGTTTTCACTTTGACATAAAAGTGGAGGTGTAGAGGTGTAGTAGACAGTGAGGAAGGTTCTCAGAGCCTGCAGAGGGACTTGGACCAGCTGGAAAAATGGGCTGAAAAATGGCAGATGGAGTTTAATACAGACAAGTGTGAGGTATTGCACGTTGGAAGGACAAACCAAGGTAGAACGTACAGGGTTAATGGTAAGGCACTGAGGAGTGCAGTAGAACAGAGGGATCTGGGAATACAGATACAAAATTCCCTAAAAGTGGCGTTACAGGTAGAAAGGGTCGTAAAGAGAGCTTTTGGTACATAGGCCTTTATTAATCAAAGTGTTGAGTATAAGGCTGGAATGTTATGATGAGGTTGTATAAGGCATAGGTGAGGCCGAATCTGGAGTATTGTGTTCAGTTTTGGTCACCAAATTACAGGAAGGATATAAATAAGGTTGAAAGAGTGCAGAGAAGGTTTACAAGGATGTTGCCGGGACTTGAGAAACTCAGTTACAGAGAAGGGTTGAATAGGTTGGGACTTTATTCCCTGGAGCGTAGATGAATGAGGGGAGATTTGATAGAGGTATATAAAATTATGATGGATATAGATAGAATGAATACAAGCAGGGTTTTTCCACTGAGGCAAGGGGAGAAAAAAACCAGAGGACATGGGTTAAGGGTGAGGGAGGAAAAGTTTAAAGGGAACATTAGGGGGGGCTTCTTCACACAGAGAGTGGTGGGAGTATGGAATGAGCTGCCAGACGAGGTGGTAAATGCCGGTTCTTTTTTAACATTTAAGAATAAATTGGACAGATACATGGATGGGAGGTGTATGGAGGGATATGGTCCGTGTGCAGGTCAGTGGGACTAGGCAGAAAATGGTTCGGCACAGCCAAGAAGGGCCAAGAGGCCTGTTTCTGTGCTGTAGTTTTTCTATGGTTTCTATGTCTTTTTTTTGTTGATCAGTGTCAAGAACGCCAAATTAAATCCACTGTGTTTCAATGTTGTGAAACAATAAAACATGAAAACTTCTGGGGGGGGGGGTGAATAGGTGAATACTTTTTATAGGCACTGTATATTGATAGATAAACATCAACTAATACAATTTACATGGTCAACCTCAATTTGTGTATGGGACGTTCAGTTTGTTCTCTTAGCTGAAGTGACACCCCTACAATAATGTAGCATTCCCTCCGTTCTGCACAGCAGAGGGACTAGAACCTGCATTGAAAGGTGACAGGACCACAACTGAGCCAAGACTTTTACCAGCAACACATTACTTTGTGGATTTTGTGTTGAACTTTTCTGGCTTTTGCTCCTGCAAAATATCTTGGAGTAGTTGTTCTAAGGTACAGGTTTATATATATATAATATTTTAGTTAATGAGGTGATGCTGGGGCCTTCTCTCCAAGCTAACCCAGTCTGCTTGATGAAGCTGCTCCCACTGAGTTTGGGGCTTTTGACCAACGATGACAACGGAATGGCACTGCATATCCTAGTTAGAGCAGGTATCCACATGACATTGATACTTTTGCCCTTGCTGGAAGTTACAGTCATGCCGATCCCATAAACTTGGTAGACTGCTGTCTTGCATCCTAGAAGTATTGGCAAGGGGTCAATAGATACTGAGTTCAATGTTGGCTATCAATCAACAAAGCTCTGTAAAAATTGTTGCTACATACTTTTGAGTTGTTCTGGTGTATGTAAGCAAAGGAAGGAGAGGAGTGATGCTCTATTGTATTTGGCGGTAGGTGGGTAGTAGGGATACCTGGTTGTAATACACCTACTTTGCCCTGCTGTTCTAGTAACTATATTGACATTTATAGTTTCCTTCTACATGTGTTGAATTTCAAATTATAAACTCAAACTCAGCAACTGGACATTCCTCCAAAACAGAGGAAGCATCTGCACAGCTACTTTAATTTCTATCTATAAATCTCTTGACAGGAAAAACAATGAACAAAAATTCTGACGCTAAAGTTTCTCACCTTCCTGTAATTCGCCACCTTGAACAGCTGGCAATCACATTGCAGGAACGTGGGATGTGTTAGTAAGTTTGTTTATCCATCGTGGCATCACAGGCAGATTTAAAGGATAATTGCAAGGTCATTTTACTGCTTCTACTCAGTTTATCCACACATCTGAAAGACAGCCAGAATGACAAAATGGATCATCCAAATGCTACCATTCAAGTATATAAATTTTTTAAAAATTTTAAACTTTTAGTCAACTTAAGTGTGCTGCTATTGACACTTCACTAAAGTTTCCTCCCATTCCAAAACCTCATTCCAAGTTTTCGGTATTTCCCTTTTATCCCTTTCCCTCTTTTTTTCCTTCCCCAGTTTTATTTTGGAAAATTTGAACCATTGCTTCATCCAATTCCCATAGCATAGAGATGATCCCATCACTGCTGTGAATGGTACCACTGGGACTAACTTGGCAAGAGGGTCTCTCTATGTACAGAATTTAATTTGAAATTATGCCTTGATTTTGATGGTTAATTCTACGTCCTTCAGTTTTGATGCCACGTAGTACCTTTGGATGTTTCACTGAACTTGGATCCTGTGCCAGAATTTGCAGTATTCAGGTTCTCCACTCGTCTGAAGAATGGGCAGCAGTGAGAATTTAAACCAACACTGATTTTCCTGCAACAGTACAGTACCTTGGCACTGAATATCTGAAGGAATGGCAATACAAACATTTGTAATGGATTTAAATGAAATTACAACAATTTGCAGATCACTGAGCATTGTCAAAAAGAAGCAAAAGACTGCTTTTATTCATTATTCTATTTAACTCCTGGAACTCGGGCACCAAGCTTATTGATAGATCTGGTCTGAGCTTATGTTAGTCATTTCTTGGCATCCTCAATGCTCCCAGATGTCAGGAAATTCCAAAGAAATAAGGTTACCTGCTTTGACTAGTCTTCATTCTTTTGATGAAAGCATCTTGAACAGACTGAACTGGCCAACATTTTGTGAATCTTAGAGTCTTGACATGAAGACTCAAAGAGTTATGACACAAAGGTTGGGAGTGTTGTGGATAGTGTGGAGGGCTGTCAGAGGTTACAGCGGGACATCAATAGGATGCAAAACTGGGCTGAGAAGTGGCAGATGGAGTTCAACCCAGATAAATGTGAGGTGGTTCATTTTGGTAGGTCAAATATCATAGCAGAATGTAGTATTAATGGTAAGACTCTTGGCAGTGTGGAGGATCAGAGGGATCTTGGGGTCCAAGTCCATAGGACACTCAAAGCTGCTGTGCAGGTTGACTGTGTGGTTAAAAAGACATATGGTGCATTGGCCTTCACCAACCATGGGATTGAGTTTAAGAGCCAAGAGGTACAGGTTTATAGGACCCTGGTCAGACCCCACCTGGAATACTCTGCTCAGTTCTGGTCACTTCACTACAGGAAGGATGTGGAAACTATAGAAAGGGTGTGGAGGAGATTTACAAGGATGTTGCCTGGATTGGGGAGCATGCCCTATGAGAATAGCATGAGTGAATTTGGCCATTTCTCCTTGGAGCGCCAGAGGATGAGAGGTGACTCGAAAGAGGTGCAAAAATGATGAGAGGCATTGATCGTGTAGATAGTCAGACGCTTTTTCCAGGGCTGAAATGGCTAGCACGAGAGGGCACAATTTTAATGTGCCTGGAAGTAGGTACAGAGGAGATTTCAGGGGCAAGTTTTTTATGCAGAGAGTGGTGAGTGCGTGGAATGGGCTGCCGGCGACGGTGGTGGAGGTGGACACGATAGTGTGTTTTAGGAGACTCCTAGGATAGGTACATGGAGCTTAGAAAAATAGAGGGCTATGGGTAACCCTAGATAATTTCTAAAATAAGGACATGTTTGGCATGGCATTGTGGGCCGAAGAGCCTGTATTGTGCTGTAGGTTTTCTACATTTCTATGTCTTCTCTTTTTTACACTCCTGCTTTTGATTTCATTGGACTGTGATATGATTCCTTATCCCCTTTCTGATTTTAAAAATCTTGTTTCATTTCTCCTTTTGACTCAATACAAAATAATTAAGCAAACTATTAAAATCCAGCAAAATCAATAAGGTTTGTTATAAATGAGAACTAATGACAGACATCCAATAAACATGATATTATTATGACAAGCAGCATGATACCTTAAATGTTCACTCCCTTGACCACAGTACATGATGGCTTCTTCAAAATAAAGACCTATAAAGAATTCTCTTCCACTTTGAAAACAGTAAAGTCAGGAGATGTCTAGGAATGCCACTCTACCATTTCTCCTCCAAGTCTCATTTTATCCATACTTGGCAATATGTCCCATCCCTTCATCATCACTTGGTTAAAACCCTAGAATCCCCCACCTAACACTACTGTGTGGGAGTATCTGCAACACATGAGCTAAGCTCTGTCAATTAAGGAAAGCAGTTTACTGCTGGCTTCCTTGTTAGTGATGAGCAATAAATGGTTAATGGAAGAAAATTGATTAGATTTCTGGGGCACTGCCAATTGATTGATGATAAGCATTTACTGTAATATAACCTCATAGACAAGAGGAAATCTGCAGATGCAGGAAATCCAAGCAACACACACAAAATTCTGGAGGAACTCAGCAGGCCGGGAAAAGAGTAAACAGTCAACGTTTCGGGCCGTACCCTTTATCAGGACCGGAGAAAAGAGAATTAATTATTCATGCGACTTCCTTACATCTGTGAAGAACACATAGCTGGACAGTGTCAGTTGGGTGAACATTAAGCAACGTATTGTCACTGCATTAACACAGTTACTGCCCCCACCCACCTCACACCAGTTACTCACACCAATTTGCCTTACCAATTGATTGGAGAATATTTTTTAAAAAGGGTACAACAGTACAGTATCTATTTGTAACTGAGAGACCACCTTATTGAGAAGCCTGGAGCAAGTCCAAGATTCCTGAGACCTTCATTTCCTTTTTGCAATTTTCTCCCTTGCCCCTCATTTTGCTCATCTTATCCTTTTCATTCAGACCTTCCCTTGGCATCTTAGTTTCAACTCTGTGAACTACATTGAGGACCTTGCCACATCCTTATTGTGATATCTGTTATCAGTACATGATGGAGGATTACAAATACCTGGGGATACGAATTGACAGTAAACTTCACTGGTCAAAGAACACTGAGGCTGTCTACAAGAAGGGTCAGAGAATTTCCTGAGGAGACTAAGGTCCTTTAACATCTGCCGGACGATGCTGAGGATGTTCTACGAGTCTGTGGTGTTCAGTGCTATCATGTTTGCTGTTGTGTACTGAGGCAGCAGGCTGAGGGTAGCAGACACCAACAGAATCAACAAACTCATTCGTAAGGCCATTGATGTTGTGGGGATGGAACTGGACTCTCTGACAGTGGTGTCTGAAAAGAAGATGCTGTCCAAGTTGCATGCCATCTTGGACAATGTCTCCCTTCCACTACATAATGTACTGGTTGGGCACAGGAGTACATTCAGCCAGAGACTCATTCCACCGAGATGCAACACAGAGCGTCATAGGAAGTCATTCCTGCCTGTGGCTATCAAACTTTACAACTACTCCCTTGGAGGGTCAGGCGCCCTGAGCCAATAGGCTGGTCCTGGACTTATTTCCTGGCGTAATTTACATATTACTATTTAATTATTTATGGTTTTATTACTATTTAATTATTTATGGTG
Organism: Mobula birostris; assembly: GCF_030028105.1. Taxonomy (NCBI): domain Eukaryota; kingdom Metazoa; phylum Chordata; class Chondrichthyes; order Myliobatiformes; family Myliobatidae; genus Mobula; species Mobula birostris. Next base: position 160,420,837 of record NC_092373.1, read on the forward strand.
CAACTGTAACAAAGACCAATTTCCCTCGGGATCAATAAAGTATGACTATGGCTAGGTCACTCTCTTTCCAGCATCCTTTCAATACCTCCAGCTATCTGAACCTCACATATAAAAACTCAGTAAGTCAGGCAGCATGTATGGAGGGGAATAATCAGTTGAGGTTTTGGGCTGAAACCCTTCATCAGGACCGGAAAGGAAGGGGGCAGATACCAAAATAAAAAGGCGAGTGAGGGAAAGGAGTACAGGCTGGCAGATGCTGGAAACCCAGAGTAACACACACGATGTGTTGGATGAACTCAGTAGGACAGTATGCATCTATGGAAAGGAATAATGAGATGACGTTTCAGGCTGAGACCTTTCATTAGTTCCAACATTTTCATTCTGTTTTATAGGAAAAAAGGTTTTCTACCCTGTCCTCTTCAGTCAGTACAACCCTGCAATTATTTATGGACATCATGATGCTGTTCCACCCATCTTGCAGCAGCTGGTAAGTGTGCAGTTACAGCAATCAGAACTTGACAGGGAGGGGATCTTTTGGAAGACTTGTTGACACAGATGACCACACATTCATTTCCCCATGCAAAACCCAGTGCTGCTTGTTACAGAAAGCTGGCTACTTCGGGTTAGAACCAAATTGTTCCCATTGTTAAGCAGTGTTCCTGTTGCTGGTAGTCTTGCCTCTAACTCAGGTGATCCTGAGTTCACGTTCCTTTCCAGTGACCTGAGCAGCACTAATATGTATGTGAGGCTCCATTTGGTACTGAGGAAGTTCTACCCTGCTTTTGGGTAGGAGATTCCAGCTTTTGGATAAAATGTTTGAACCTGGAGTCTTAAGGCCTCATACATGAAGTTTAATGTCTGAAAGATCGGCTAGTGATGTTTAAATGTGGACCATGGTAACATCTGTATTTGTGTTAATACAGTGATGTTATTGGACAGTGTGCTGTACATGCTTGGGAAGTAATACAGCAGTTTCACAGTCATCTGCGTGTGCCAGGAGTCTATAGATCAACATATGAATACTGTGCTGGCATCAAACTGAAACTGTTTGTTTAACAGGGTTTTTTTGTTTGCTCTCTCTGTGTATTCTGAAGACTTTACAAAGGTAGTTTTGAAAATTGAGTTTAAAAGTTTCTCAGCAAATAAATGATGCCAGTATTTCAAAACTTTAAACCAACTACATTTCACAGGGAACTATTTTCAGCAAGCCAAAGAGATCGAGGACAGTATGTTAAAGGAAGGAGCTTATCAAGTCGCCAAGAAACGTGGAAACACTGAGGATGAGGTTTTATGAACCAACAGCAAAAAGTAAATGATTGCTAGAAGGAGAGAACAAAATATAAGAAAAATTAGCAAAACATGTAAACAACCTTTGTAAGAAGTTTTAGTTAAGAAGGAAGAGAAAAACAAACACAGGCTGTCTTTATGTCAGGGAAACTGTACACATCAATGAACACTCTCTTTCCACCTTTAGTAATTGTTCTTTCTTATCAATATTATGTGGTTTTGAATCCATTTGTTATAATATTGTGTTGTGTTTAACACATTGAACTATTTTTGTGTTTTTTTTTGGCTTGCGGATGTCTGTAAAAACAGAACCTATTTATAGCCTGAGATGTTATTATAGGACATAACAAAATGTACAAGGCATTGTATCATGCATCTATCTTCACTGGAGTAGAGTTAAATGCAACAGAAATGGAGAGAAATCAAGGATGGTAGTTGGGCAACCTTATGCAATTAATATTATTGCAGCAAATGTACTGGGGAAAGTAAGGGAACTAAAACAAAATAAAAAATTCCTCTGAACTTGATAACCTGCATCACTAGGTTCTAAAGGACATTGCCTGTGATGGGGCAGATGCATTGGAGATGGTGTTCCAAAGTTCACAGGATTCTGGAAAAATGCCAGCAGGTGGAATGCATCAAGTGTGACACAACAATTCATAAAAAGATATTGAGAGGAAAAAGAGCACAGAGAAATATAGACTGGTTAGTCTGGTTAGCAGTGTTGGAATCCATCATTAAGAACATGGTAACAGAAAGTCATAACATGGATTGATAATGTCAGTATGTTTATTTTTCAACAGAAACATGTTTCATATTTCAGATCAAAGTTGCTGGTGAACGCAGCAGGCCAGGCAGCATCTCTAGGAAGAGGTACAGTCGACGTTTCAGGCCGAAGGGTCTCAGCCTGAAACGTTTACTGTACCTCTTCCTAGACATGCTGCCTGACCTACTGCGTTCACCAGCAACTTTGATGTGTGTTGCTTGAATTTCCAGCATCTGCAGAATTCCTGTTGTTTTCATATTTCAGAATATTGTTTCCTCCTCCTTGATTAATCAGGGCATCAAAGGCTACGGGGGGAAAACAGGAGAATGGATCGAGAAGGATAATAAATCAGCCATGATGGAATGGTGGAGCAGACTCAATGGGCCAAATGGCCTAATTCTGTCCTGGGTCTTATAGTCTTATGGTCCTGCCAGTGTGTCTAGAACTAGAGAACGATGTTTTAAATGGAAAAATGGGTCACAACATAGCACTCATAAGAGAAGAAATTTATTTACATAAGGGCTTGTAAGTTTTCTCAGATCTCAGTGTTGTGACTGTGGACATTTGTTCATTGATTACGGTCAATAGGGTTTGAGTATCATGGGGAGGTGAGACTGATTGACAGAACAGACAGAGGAGAGGATCAGCTAAAGCTGTTACATACACACAGCAGGGTCAAGGAGCTCAGTGCTCTAACTCTTGCATCATTGTATGTATTCCAGTGGACCCGATTTGCAGGAATAAGAGAGGTGGGAACAGGAATTGGTCTTTAAGGTACAGTTAGTTATATTAACGCAATTCATTTTAGAAGATCTGCCACCTCGGAGGGTTAGAACTGCGGGATGCTGATTACCAAGTTCGGAGAACCTTTCTGGCTTTTGGCCCTTTAGTTTATCCAGCACTTTTGCTGCAGTAATACCAATTACTTAAAAGTTGCTCCCCCCACACCCACATCCTTGGATTCCCTCCCTCTCTTTAGAAGCATTCTTCTCCATAGAAGTGTATGGTACTGCTAAATCTGGTCTTCTGCCGCTTAGCTTCAGTACGCTGGTTCCCCAGTGGAACTACTCAGAAACCACAGCTCCCTTGTGCAGAGAATTCTAAGATTCCCAACCTTCTAAGGGAAGAAAGTTCTTCTCACCTCCATCTCAAATGGGCACATTCTTGGAGATATGGTGGGACAAATGACCTTTGTTCCTATACAGTACTGTGCGAAAGTCTTAGGCAAATATACAAGATAAAACTGTTTACCAGTGGAAGGAAATTATTGTTCAGTCAGAAATATATACTTTAAAATACAAAATGTAAACATTGAAGTATTGAAAAAAACCCAAAATGTGCATTAAAAGGTAATAGTGCAAAATGCAGATACACTGAAACCATATACTTATATACTTAAGGAGGAGGAGTCTTAATAGCCACTGGGAGAAAGGATCCCCTGGTGGCATTCAGTGGTGCAACTTGGTGGAATCAGTCTGTTACTAAAGGTGCTCCTCTGTTTGCCCAGTAAGTCATGAAGGGGGTGAGAGGGATTGTCCATAATGCTCTGTAGTTTCTGCAGCATCCTCCTCTCAGGCACAACCTCAGGGAATCCAGTTCCACCCCCAGAACAGAACCAGCCTTCCTGGTGAGCTTATCAATCTTCTTGGCGTCAGCTGCTCTCACCCTGCTGCCCCAGCAGACCTACAGCGCAGAATAGAAAGCTGGCCTCTACCGAGTCGTAGAGCATCTGCAGCACAGTACTGCAGATGTTGAATGACCGGAGCCTACTCAGGAAGTACAGTCGGCTCTGTCCCTTCTCGTACAGAGCCTAAGGCTTTTGTGTAGTACTGTAATTGTCAACGTGGAGTGGAGAGTGAGTTTATAAATCTAGCAGAAGCAAAGGATGTTGAGGATGGTGAGGCTGGAGCACCACGGGGGGAGTGCGGAACAAGTGGCAGAGAAGGACTGCCAGGAGGGGGGTGGATTGCAGCGCAGGTACAGACACACCCAGCCCTGAGACTCAAGGCAAGGTCATTTGATTCCAAACAATCGGTTTATTGATCATTACATAATGTCTCTCTGGTGCTTCCCTCTCTTTCCTCTCTCCTTCCTCTTTTGCCAATCATGATTCCCTTCCCCTCTCAGTCCACAATAGAGACCCATATCAGAATCAGGTTTATCATCACCCACGTATGTCATAACATTTGTTTTGTTTTTGTGCGACAGTAGTACAATGCAATGCATAAAATTACAATACTGTGTAAATGTCTTGAGCACCCTAGCTATATACAGTACTGAATATGTACCTGAGACATTTGCACTGTACTCTATATAATTGATTTTTTTATGCTTCCGCAAAATGGCATGCTTTACAATGTATGTCAGTGATTAAAAACCCGATTCTGAATCTTGGAATTGCTTTACCAGTGGAAGGGCACAAGTTACCTTTATGGGATGGGGACAAGATGAAGAATATAAATCTACTAAAGAAATGAAATAATAAATTATTTGGAACTCTTCATTCTGTTAAAGGTGATTAAAAAGGATTCCGGCTTCTGGAGGGATTTTGGCTTTGGAATGACTTGCCAATATAGATCAGACTTCATCAATATAGGTAGGTGAACAATTTTCTTTCAGGAAAGACTCTGAACAGGAAATCTGTTCTTCACTAATATCACGACTGCCACCTGCTGCATTGTTGTTGCATTGAAGGATATGGCCTGGAATTGCTGGTGCCGCAAACAAATTTCCAGAAGTTGTACTGGTCTATACTGTCAGCAGATCAATGCATGGAGGGGTTTGGTTTCTGAGAATTCAGTTTAGTGCTAGAAAAAGACACTCTTTCAAACCCTAATGCCTACACCCCATTTAGTCCATGTGTATTCGGAATCAACAGGAAGGTAAAATATTGGGAGTCTCTTCAGTACTTTTTTTTATTTTCCATTATCAACTCTGCAGGTTCAAATTAGTTCTTACTGCTCAATTAAAATGAAGACATTTGCATTTATGTTGTGCTTTTTCACCTGTAGGAGATCTAGATGCATGCAGCTAATGTCACAGATATTTTAATGCAGGGAAACACAGGAGTCCATTTGACAATGACAGTCTCTTTAATGACAAAGCAGTAATTACATGATCATCTCTTTAACTCATGCTGAGTGTTAAATACATCAGGGAGAGAAAATATCCAAAAGAATTTCTAAAGTACTTCACTTCCCCCAGTACTGCACTATCAACCACATGCTGGTGCATGGAAATTAAGAGTGAGCTGACTTTCTAATGCCATGAAATAAATATCGCTCCCTGCCTAGAGAGTGGAACATGCTAACACTGAAGAGTGAGCTTTTTTCGGGTACATGCTCAATGTGCACTTTGAAGTTCCTCCCTGTTAATGTTCATTTAAGAACTTCATTTCTTAGCTAATTCTTGCATAGTGTTAGCGAGGAAGGAAGCATTACAAATATTACATTTTACGAGAGGAAATGGTGTTGTCCTTATAGTTGCATACTAAGAATATGCTCCAAGTCTTGAGTAAATAATAAAAGCTCACATAGATTCCAGACAATTTTGCATGATTAATTGAACCCACTACCCTTGACAGTGACTTGCCATGCTATTTTCTGCACCGATAAATATGAGAGATTGCAGATTCACCAGAAGGATGTCAGTGGCTTAAAGGAGAAGATGGCGGCGCGATGGCAGCGCACGCAGCAACTTCGGTGCTGATGTCTGTTATCTGTCAAGTAGGGGACCATGCACAATTCTGATTTGATGGAGACGGACGTGAGAGTACGGAGGAACGTCTGGAGAAACTTCTGAAATGCCCGCTTCGCTGCCGCTACTACTGTGTGGTAACCGGAATCTCCGGAGCAGAAGGCCCCAAAATCCTCGGCTTTGTGTGTTTCAGTGGCTGGGGCAGGGTCAAAGGCGCTTGGCAGAGGATGGCGCTCAGGAGGCTGTATCGGAGGGGCTGGTCGGAGGATCGAAGTTTTCGGACGGATGGACTCAGTGTCGGCTGTGGTCGGCTGCTTCCAAGGCATCGGCAAGTTGACGGTGCCTGGAGGTTTATGGCAGGGAGTTTCTCCCTTCTGCCGCCTGCTATTGGGGACTAGGGAGTCGATCGACTTGGGGACTTTTGAGACTTTATTTACCGTGCCCATGGTTTGTTCTTCGTCAAATTATGGTATTGCTTTGCACTGCTGTAACTATATGTTATAATTATGTGGTTCTGTCAGTGTTAGTCTTTGGTTTGTCCTGTTTTCTGTGATATCACTCCAGAGAAACATTGTATCATTTCTTAATGCATGTATGCATTTCTAAATGATAATAAAAGAGGACTGAGTGTCCTCATAATCTAATTATGAAAACTATTCGTGTAAACTATCCTTGTTTTCCTTTGATGTCCAATTGTGAATCTTAAAATGAAGATTCATTGGGGTAGTTGCTGAGAAATTATTTATTCTGCTGTAGGAATTCAGAATAAGGGGGCATAGAAAAATAATCTGCAAACAAGCCAATTGGACCAAAGTCTGGAAATATTTCGAAAGATGTTGGCTGAGAGTAATCTGGATCTTTCACCTACTCGTTCCAGGAATGATTAATTGTTTCAAATTTTAAAGTTAGATTTCATTAGGTAAGGGGTCGAGGAGTATGGATTGAATAACTGCATGATTGAATGGATTCAAGCAGTTAAAAAGACTGCAAAGTAAAGATTCCCTGACAATAAATGCAATTCATTTTTATGCATGCATTCCCATTGCACTTTAATGATTCCCTGCTCTAACCCAATACTTGGCTGTATTGTCTGAATTGGGATTCTTGTTAACCATGTGAAGCTTTCTTGCTTTAACTTGATCATGAAATGGTTGAACATCTGAATTATCTGTTCCTCTAGGTGGCTTTGACTTGGACATAAAAGGATGGGGAGGTGAGGATGTTCACCTCTACCGCAAGTACCTCCACAGTGACCTGATAGTGGTTCGAACGCCAGTCCGTGGACTCTTCCACCTCTGGCACGAGAAACAGTGCGTGGATGAGCTGACCCCTGAGCAGTATCGCATGTGCATGCAGTCGAAAGCCATGAACGAGGCCTCGCATGGACAACTGGGAATGCTGGTCTTCCGTCATGAGATCGAAGCACATCTGCGCAAAGAGCGACACAAGGTCAACATGAAAAAAACATAAGGGAAACCTGTGCTGCATCACGTATAGCATCAAAGCACCCGACGCTGGTGATGATGTAGAATGGAAGGAAAGTTCACACCATGTCGTGCAATTCAGACAGAGGGTGCTTCTGGACTCCCCTGTGAAATTGCAATAAATGCTTTGCTGCAGTGTTGGTCAAAACTATTCGGATGGCATTTGCAGATCCAAATATCTAGTCCTTCAAAATTAATGCGAAGTATGAGACAATGAACAGGATGATGGTATTTATGATTATTGACCATGACAACACAACAGTGTTTGGGGGGTGTGGATGAAGGGGAAGGGTTGGTGGACTGTATTCTATACAGAGCTGAAGTCCTCTTTTTTAACGATTTACTGTGAAGAGTGATACAGTATTTTGAGGGCTAATATAGTCACTTAAGACAATCATGAATCACATGAAGGAGGAAGCTAATCTGGTCCAGACTAGCTTAACATGATGTAACTTAATGAATCTACTTGAGTCCATTCAAATAGACTTTTACTAGTTTTAATGTACTACCCACATGTCCCTGAGTTCAATTCACTATCTGTTTTACTTGCCCTAAAACATGTCCTTAAGGTCACTGTTTCATGACTTTTTCAGGCTATAGATTGCTGGTTTCTTGAAAACTTTTGTCTAGGTGTTTGACAATGGGATTCTTGGTTTGTTTCCCTGCATTGCCTTCAGTCATTCACTGCCTCCCTGTGTCACAGGGCCAGAACTGAACATGTTGATCAAGGTGGAGACTGACTAGCACACTCTTAAAAGAAAAGTGTGCATTCATAAAGCACCTTACAATCTCCCTCAAAGTTCTAAATTGCTTCCTGGGCTATGATCTATGTCCAAGTATTTATTTTATATTTGTTAGAAATCATCACAATTTTTGAAGATAAAATTAGCTTTATTTGTAACATGTACATTGAAACATACGGTGAAACACGTTGTTTTGTGTTACATCAAATCTTCAAGGATTTTGCTGGGCAGCCTGCAAGTGTTGCCATGGTAACCCTAACTGTACATCTTTGGAACGTGGGAGGGAAGACCATACAAACTCCTTACAGACAGTGGCAGGAATTCAACCCTGATCCCAGCTGGTGTTGTGTTACTCGCTAAGCTACCAGGAACAAACAGCAAATCTCTCTTGAGAAGTAATGGCTGAGTGAGGGATGCTGGCTTGGCACAGGGGATATTTCTTGGCTTTCCCTTGAGAATTTATACAACTTCCTCCAACTTGTTCGACTGCCCAGTTTGGCGTTATTGTCTGCTGCTGTATGGTGGCTGGAGCCAGGCTACTGAAACCCTGAAATTATCAGAATGGCTGTGGGTGATATTGACGGTAGAGTGCTTGAGACATACTTCTACTGCTTTTTTAAAAATTCTTCATAGGTGCAATATTCTGTACTGTATCATCTATTGCCATTTATCATGTAGGTTTTGGTTGTTTCCTTGGATAATAGGAAAGATTGTTATGATTGGCTCCTTATCAATAGCTGCCACAATATACCAAGTGTAAAGTAGAAAACTAAAGTACAGAGTGTTTTGTTTTGAAACCATCAGAAGTGAGGTCCATACTCCAAGGATCTGGCTGAAAAAATCCACACAGTGAGTCGATTCTCCTTGGAACCGACATATTGGAACAATTTTCATTTCAAATTAACGAGTGGAATTAATGATTCTGCAACCTTTCTCTCAACATTTTATTGCACTGTTTCTTGTTTGCTTTATGACTTCTAGATTGTGTGTGTGTGTGTTTGTGTCTGTGTGTTTAAAACCTTGTTAACAAAACTACAGAGCAAAGAAACCAAGAATAACTTGGTGATTAATGGAGTACATTTTTCCAGGCATCTCAGTGAAGACAGTGTTACTTCCAGTTTGTATCTTTACCATATTTGGAATCATGATCCACACTTTCATAAAAACCTTTGATTGTTATACCTTGGCCATGGTAACAAAACCTGAGATTCAAGTTTTATTACTGGATCCACGCAAATAATTCTGGTGGTGAATTTAGTTTGGATGTTTTGAGCTATTTCCTGTTCATAATATGCACAAGAGGATCGTAACAGACTGTCCCAAAGCATAGCTGTTCTAAGACTGACCAGGACAGTGAAGGGTATCCAGAATATTTTTACAATTAATTCTTGGAGCATGGGTACTGACTATCCATCTGTAGGTACCTTTGAGCTAGCGATGGTGTGTAGCTGACTTGTAAACCAGTACAATCCATTCAGCCAAAGCAGTGAGGATTTCCATGATTTTAACAAAGTGATAATTCATAGATGGTAGAATGTGTCCAAATCAGGATTTTTTCCCATTTGGAGGTAGTGGAGTTACCTTGTCCTTAACTTGCCTTCCAAGATGGTGGGTCAGCCTTTAAACTTTTTTTTTGGTTTTCTAGCTCTTTCCTTTTCTTTATGTGTTTGTAGCTATGGCTGTTAGCATTTGGCTAACAAATATCTTGCAGATGTACAGTATTTTATCACTGATGCTATGGAAAGACCAATGACTAGGAGATGCACAGATTTCAGATTGTCACCTGTCAATCAATCAAAACTCATTCACAACTACGGAAGAAAAATAGGCATGGATTACTACAGCAGTTGGAATTTTCTGGCATTACACTGTGAGACTGACAGCAACCTCAGGTATCAGTAATTTATGGAATTCCACATTTATGGATGCAATCCATGGTCCTCCACTCCTCCATAATGCACTGTTAAATTCACTGCAGGTGCATGCCCAATTACTGGATTGACAAGAACTTCAATATTTTTGCAAACAGCTTTCACTGTAAAATCCCTGAAAATGTTATGTCTTGATGAATGAGATGCAACTGGGTCCCTAATAATGAATTTAAGCCATAACGACATCTAAACACCTCTTGGGCCCTGAAACTCTAATGTTGTATGTGCAGTTTTATTTAATCAAATAAAGTACAGGCGACCCTACATTATGGAGTGCGTGTTTGTGTGTGTGTGTGTTTGGGGAACAGGTGGGAATTGTGTACCTAGGAAACGTCCAAATTGCAATTCTCCATAATGCAAGGCAGTGTCATCTGTGCACATGTTAACAAATGTTAAGTTGGAAGAAAAATAAATTTTGTTTTATTTATTTACATTTTTCTGACAAATTCTCTGAAAACGAGTTTTATTCCACAATGCAGATTTTTGGGTAGTTGTGAATTTTGTAAGGGCAAATTTCCATTTACCCAAATGGCTGTAATGCAGGAATCACCTTTATTTCCAACTCATAAAATGATTTAAGTTACTTTTATGTTTTGAAAATTGTTTACAATATTTAATTGTTAAATTTTTCACTCTCAATAGTTAAAAATTAAGAATATTTTGCTACTTGGCTTGCTGTTTAAGAATTCTTCAGTGTGATTAGCTATTTGGATTGCTTGGTAAGATCAGTGCTACTGGATGCAGGTGATCTACTGTGGTGATACCTGGCATCAGCTAACTTTGGGAAAGGGGTAATCCACATGCTAGACCACTGGAGAACTGTGGGTAGGTTTCTTGAAGGATGATGACAGGTATTGTTGTTGGCTAAATCTAGGCCTTCAGGTTTGAGATTTTCAAGAAGGACAAAGCCTTATGGATTTTATTTCTCTTGGAGCAAATATTTATTGGGACCATAATAACTGATTTTGTACTGATTCTCAGGAGAACAGGGTTGGAAAGGGGAAAGCATAAATTGTTACCAAAGGCTTGTGATTTAATCCTGCTCTTATTAAATCTCATTTGCACTTTACAATTGTACTTTCAATGTTTATGAAAAAAATACAGAGGATTTATTCTTCCAGATGATTATCAAAGTTGGAGATTTTGTAAGGTACGATAGTCATCAGTGGTGATTTCTGAGAAAACCCCTACAGGTGTACAGTATAAGATTTCCATTTGACCTTTTAGTCTCTCATCTCTACCTTGCCTCCTTGATAGGTGAGCAGATTCAAGCATTGACTATACTGTTTCTGATGCATTGTCAGCACTGCCCATGTACTGGTTCCCATTTATCTCAATCGTGAGGAGCTGAGCAGGCTCATAACCTTTTCCTTCAAAGTCAACAGCTCTGTGTTACTGGTGAGGAGGAGAGGGGAAGAGAAGGAACGAAAGCTAAAAACAGAGATATCTTCCTCTCTTTGGTAAGATTGGACTCAGAATAAATTGATTGCCCTAGAGTATTTTTAAAAACATGTTAAATAAGTTTTGTAAATTTCCTTGGGCCAAACATGTTAATAATTAAAATCTATGCAATATTGTACAGTAATGTAATCTGTTGATTTATCAGGTCTGTGGATTGCTGTTCATATTTTTGAAACTGTTTAGTACTTCAATGCTAAGAAGTGTCATGTTTAAGTGAGCTACATTTTAAAAATGTTTGAACATTAAGGCTGGACATTCTTAATTTAATTTAGTTAAAGATGTACCAGATTACACAGTGCTGATCAAACTAGCCACCACACTCATTTCTGGTCCCATGTCTTCTCAAATATCTGGATCCTACATTCCTGTTGTATTACACGCTTGCATTTAGAGATTTATTTGAACCATGGACATGTAGAAAGAACACCTTTCAGCCTATTAACAGTGTAAGATCTATTTAATTCATTCTACTTCTTCTGCCTTCATTAAAATTAGTCCTTAATAACAAGCAAGAGAATTTGATATATACTTAATGAAGCTGCTTTCACTAGGGTGGTGCATTTATTTTCGTGCTCATGACATTAACACAAAACCAAATCTCTTCTCTAGTCTTTTTACCATGACCTTAAATCTGCTTTTTTTTTGTTCAATGGTTCCCATAAATAGAATATTTTTCTCCCCATCATATTAGTCAAAAGATTTCACAATCCACAAAGTTCAGTCATAAAGCTGCATGGTTTCAGTTTACAGTAATTGCTTTTAAGACTCACTCTCAGTGAGCATTTGTCCTCGTCATTGCACTTAGCTCCACAGCAAACTTTTTCATATGTACGTGTTCGCACTTAGTTAACTACCAATGCCCTAACCCCCTTGGAAACTTATTTCCATCACTGTCCATCCTATTCAAAGTCTTCCTACAGAATGCTAACAGCCCAAAAGCTGGTGTAACCAAGAGCCTGGGAATATTCATTTTCATTAACTTTCTATGTAGATTATTTTGCTTATTAAAACCTCTAGGACTCCCTGTAACCTTTGGCACCTATTTCCCAACTCCCAGTCAGCAATGGGGTTGTGCATCTCAGGTTGGAAACCACTGGTCTGTGGCCACAGCATAAACTTTAAGTTAACTCAGTGTGACCCACCCAGAGTGCATTCCAAATGTACAATCCATCATCTGTTGAATGTGCTTTACTGTGATCTTATGTTAATTTCCAGCTGGCTTCTGAACCCCATGACTACATTAGAACTGCCTTGTGACTGAACCACTGCTGGAATGTATTTGTGCCTTAAGAACAGTAGGACTTCTGTGCTCCGCTTCTGAGATCCTCTGTCCCTCACACTAGGACGCTTGTTTCTATACACTGACAAATTCTCCCAATGACTTTCATATGATAGCTACTGTCTGAAATATAAAGAAGCCAATCTCATTGAAGGCTGAAGATATTGACATAATAAGACAGATTTAAGGGATGTCTGCCTGAGGAGCTAAAACGATTTACAACATCATAAAACTTTTGAGTCATCCCACGCTTTTAAAGATGGTCAGAATATAACAGTAAATTTTAATGGTTATAAACTAACTTTTTTTTTTTACAGAGAATATGCACCAGGGTGGAAACCAAGTTTTAAGGAATATTTATAGACATCCCAGCTACACTTCATCGTGCAATGTTTGACACCTAGTGCTTTGAATCTTGGTTCAATATTCGTGGAGCTATAAAACTTAACTCAGCCCTACCAAATTCCATTGGAGAAGGTTTTGCTTGAACACTGTAAAATTACATTTTACTTTCCTGTTCTGCAGATTTCTATTGTATCACATTTCAAAAGGCAATTAATTTATGACATTTTAAGTACTACAGTTACTGAATTTGGATGAGCTAAAATAGTGCTTTTTGGCTTTTGTAAATGCGGAACAGGTTTCACAATAAATGTACAGAACTATTCTTCTCATTGAAGTTGGCTTCCAACTGATGGGAATGGCAGTTAGTTATTTTTAGGAGGAACATTTTAACATACTGTATTTTATAACCCTTCCAGATGTTACAGTAATATTGACCACTAAGATCTGTTTTAAAAACTGATAACGTTGGGATCATAAATCAGGTCCGATGGATGCTGAGATCCACAGATGCAGCCTGAATTGTGGTGTGTTCCTGCTATCTTCTGTTTTTATTTCATCGGCTGTTTATTTTGACTTCAGGTCTACCCATCCATTTTATCGATCTAGGCCGGTACCATTCCTGCTCATAATGACGATAAGGACATGTGCTGGCTGTGTTCTATCTCCGCCATTAGTCTTGACGCAGTTGTGAGCTGCACCATCAGTAATCAATTTACCCCCACAGATTGCTTCTGGTTCCAGCATCCAGCATTTGCAATCTCTTGTCTCCTATAACCATGACCAAATTATGTTGTCTGTGCTGTCTCATTAGTAAATCAGTGCTATCTATTAGTTGGCAGCAAGTGGGAAATGGAGAGATGCAAGCAGCTGCAATGAAGGACTGGAGCTGCATTAATGAAGGCAGTAACACAACAAATGCTACTTAGCCATTTGAGTTACTGCATGCAGTGAGATCTCACGGTAGCAGAAATTGATTGCCCATAATATGAACAGTTTTATTCAATGAATCAGTGAGATATTAGGTATAGCCATTTAATTCCTGGATCATACACATCCCAGCTTTAAAAAAAGTTTTCTCCAAACTGACATGTTCAGTTTAAGCTGGAGTAAATGGATTACTCTATCTGTGCGCTAACATCTGTTCAGATCCTGGATTTAAACAGCAATCCAGGCTGTTTAAATTGCTGCAGTTGTGCATATTTAGGAAATCCCAGAACATGCTGGTCACAAGTACCAGCAAGTTCCAAAATGCATTCTGCCATTAGGCCTAGACAAAAGAACGCACACAAAATGCTAGGGACCTCAGGTAAACAGAGAGCATCTGTGGAGAAGAAGTCAACATTTTCAGCTGAAAACTTCAGGACTAGAGAGGAAGGGGGAAGACACAACAATAAGTTGGTGGGGAGGATAGCCTAGAAGGTGATAGGTGAAGTCAGGTGGGTGAAAGAAGGGAAACGAAGTAAGAAGGTGGGAGACGATAGGTGGAAAAAGCAAAGGGCTGAAGAAGATGGAATCTGATAGAAGAGGAGATTGGACCATAGGAGAAAGAGAAGAGGAGGTACTGGGGGTGATAGGGAGGTAAGGAGAAGTAGTAAGAAGCCAGAGAGGGGCAAGAGGAAGAAGGGGAAAAATATGAAATGTTGCTCCAACTTGAGTGGCTTCATTTTGACAGAAGAGGAGACCATGGACCATCATGTCAATGGGAATAGGAATGGAAGTGGTTGGCCACCAGCCGCCCGATCTACTACATTGGGAGCACTGGATAGAGTAGACGAGCCCAACAGATTCCTAGGTGAAGGTGTCGCCTCACCTGGAAGGACTGTCTGGGGCCCTGAATGGAGATGAGGGAGGAAGTGATTGCGTAGTTGTAGCATTTCTGTTGCTTGGAGGTATGAGTGGCAGGAGGAGATTTGTGGGAAGGAATGAATGGACAAAGGGATCACATAGACAACAATCCCTGCAGAGAGAAGAGCGGGTTGGAAGTAAAGATGTATTTGGTCTTCACGGTCTCATTGAAGATGGCAGATGTTTTGGAGAATGATGTGTTGGATAGGGAGGCTCATGGGGTGGTAGGCAAGGACAAGATGAACTCTACCCTTGTAAAGGTGCAGTTAGATGGGTTGAGCACAGGTGTCTGAGAAATGGAGGTGAAGGTGCAATGGTGGAGGAAGGGAAACCTGTTTCTTTGAAGGAGCACATCTGAGGTCCTGGAGAGGAAAGCAAAGCCTCATGCTGGGAATAGATATGGCAGAGACTAAGAACTGTGTCTTAAGGGATCCTAATGCATTTTTACAGGAGACAGGACGGGAAAAGATATAGTCAAGGTATCATAGTGGAAGCTGGAGGCAAATTGACTAGCTCAGCATTGGTTCATAAAGCAGCAGTAATGCAGTCATCAAAGCAGCACAGAAGGGACTATTCAAGCTGGAAGTCTGTAATTAGTGGAGTTCTGCAGGAAGCTGTGCAGGGAACTATGCTCTTTGTGATGTATACAAATGACCTGGCTGAAAAATGTAGAAGGGTAGGTTAGTAAGTTTGTGGATGATACCAAGATCAGTTGCAGATATGGTCAGAGAAATGGCAGATGGAGTTTAACACACATAAATGTGAGATGCATCTTGGTAATGCAAATGCAAGGAGATAGTACACTGTTACTGGTGATGCTGAGCAGAGAGATCATGGGGTCCAAATTCATAGCTCCTTGAAAATGGCTACACAAGTCAATAGGGTGGTTAAGGCAGCTTATGGAATGCTTGTTTTTATTAGTCAAGGCATTGAATTCAAAAGTCAAGAGGTTATATTGCAACTTTATAGAATTGTGGTTAGGCCACAACTGGAGTATTGCACACAGTTCTGATTGCCCCACTATAGGAAGGGTGTTGAGGCCTCGGAGGGGGTACTGAAGAGGTTTCCCCATAATGTTGCCTGGATTAGAGTGCATGTTTTCTCTGGAGCAGCCAAGGCTGAGGGGAGATCTGACTGAGGTTTACAAGATTATGAGGGGCATAGACAGAGTAGACGAGGGTGGAACTGTCCAATTGCAGAGGGTATGCATTGAACCTATCCCTTCACCGTCAAAGGGGATGCAAGGGGCAAGAGTCATTCTTTTTTAATATACTTAGGACGGTGGATGCCAGGAATGCATTTTCTGATATAGGGGTTTTTAAAGAGACATTTTAGATGGACACATGAATACGAAGAAGATAGAGGGATATAATGAAGATACAGGATTAGAGCTGGTGGCATTAGAGAAGGGGTGGTTTGTGTTTTCGGGAAAGAAGGTTGACAAACTCTACACTAGGTTGGCCATTGCAGGAACAGGTTTCCATTTTGTTGAATGAAGAGTTTCAATGAAGTATTATTTAATTTGCAGTTTTGTTTTTGAATTTGGACTTCATATTGGTGCATGGTTTAGGGTCAAATGTATAAATTTTAAATTAGTGATTTCAAACAACTTTCAATATTCCTCTACCAGATACATTCAATCTCTGACAGTTTGACAGCCAGGTAAGCTAGGAGGCCCACTTGGCAGATGTCAAAAGGAAGGAAATCATTTCAGATCAGGCTAACATTCACAATTGTGCAGGTTTTGCTAATATAGTTTAATTCTCGCATATGTAATTTCCTACGTGCATCACTTATTGTGATGGGAAACAAGGCGTAACATGGTGATGCCAACGATTGTTTGAACAGCAGAAATAATAAAATTCAGTTAGATTAATGGACACGTCACAGAAAAACAATATACTCCATGCCAAACAAGAGAAAAGTTGCAGATTCAGGCAACACACACAAAACTCTGAAGGACAAGGTACCCCATGCAAGGCTTATTGAGAAAGTAAGGAGGCATGGGATCCAAGGGGACATTGCTTTGTGGATCCAGAACTGGCTTGCCCACAGAAGACAAAGAGTAGCTGGAGCCCGGTCATATTCTGCATGGAGGTCGGTGACCAGTGGAGTGCCTCAGGGATCTGTTCTGGGACCACCACTCTTTGTGATTTTTATAAATGACCTGAATGAGGGATTGGAGAGATGGGTTAGTAAATTTGCTGATGACACAAAGGTTGGGGGTGTTGTGGATAGTGTGGAGGGCTGTCAGAGGTTACATCGGGACATTGATAGGATGCAAAACTGGGCTGAGAAGTGGCAGATGGAATTCAATCCAGATAAGTGCGAGGTGGTTCATTTTGGTAGGTCAAATATGATGGCAGAATATAGTATTAATGGTAAGACTCTCAGCAGTGTGGAGGATCAGAGGGATCTTGGGGTCCAAGTCCATAGGACACTCAAAGCTGCTACGAAGGTTGACTCTGTGGTTAACCTGTGATTGAGACATATAAGATTATTAAGGGATTGGACAAGATTGAGGCAGGAAATATGTTCCAGATGCTGGGACAGTCCAGTACCAGAGGGCATGGTTTAAGAATAAGGGGTAGGCCATTTAGGACAGAGTTGAGGAGGAACTTCTTCTCCCAGAGAGTTGTGGAGGTGTGGAATGCACTGCCTCAGAAGGCAGTGGAGGCCAATTCTCTGGATGCTTTCAAGAAGGAGCTGGATAGGTATCCTATGGATAGGGGAATTAAGGGTTATAGGGACAAGGCAGGAACCGGGTATTGATAGTAGATGATCAGCCATGATCTCAGAATAGCAGTGCAGGCTCAAAGGGCCAAATGGTCTACCTCTGCACCTATTGTCTATTGTTAAGAGAGCATATAGTGCATTGGCCTTCATCAATCATGGGACTGAGTTTAGGAGCCGAGAGGTAATGTTGTAGCTATATAGGACCCTGGTCAGACCCCACTTGGAGTACTGCGCTCAGTTCTGGTCACCTCACTACAGGAAGGATGTGGAAACCATAGGAAAGGTGCAGAGGAGATTTACAAGGATGCTGCCTGGATTGGGGAAGATGCCTTATGAGAATAGGTTGACTGAAATCAGCCTTTTTTCCTTGGAGCGATGGAGGATGAAAATGACCTGATAGAGATATATAAGATGATGAAAGGCATTGATTGTGTGGATAGTCAGAGGCTTTTTCCCAGGGCTGAAATGGCTAACATGAGGGGGCACAGTTTTAAGGTGCTTGGAAGCAGGTACAGAGGAGATGTCAGGGGTAAGTTTTTTTTAAATACACAGAGAGTGGTGAGTGCGTGGAATGGGCTGCCAGCGACGGTGGTGGAGGCAGATACAATTGGATTTTTTAAGAGACTCCTGGACAGGTACACGGAGCTTAGAAAAATAGAGGGCTATGGGTAACCCGAGGTAATTTCTAAGGTACAGATGTTCGGTACAGATTTGTGGGTCAAAGGGCCTGTATTGTGCTGTAGGTTTTCTATGTTTCTATGAACTCAGCAGGCAGGCAGTATCTATGGAAATAAAAGAGTATAGTGGACATTACAGGCTGAGACCCTTCATCACGACTGGAAAAAAAAAGGATGAGGAGCCAGAGTTAGAAAATGGGGAAGAGGAATAAATAAGTCACACCATGATGCTGCGTGAAATAATTAACTACTTAACTAAACTAATTGTTTCTACCTACATAATGCCCATAGTCCTCCATTTTCTGCATATCCATGTGCCCATCCAAGAAAATCTTGAACAACTATCATATTTGCTCCATCACTAGCCAGCTTTGAACTTCCCCCCCTCTCACCTTAAGTGCATGACCGAGTATTATACATTTCAACCCCAGGGAAAACATACTGGCTGTTTATCAACGAGTTGCATAAATTTTCCAAACCTGTCATGCCTTTCCTCAGCATCCACCACTCCAGAGAAAACAGCCCAAGTTTGTCCAACCTCTCCTTGCAGTCATGCTCTCTAATCCAAGCAGTAGCTGGGTAACACCCTCTGCAAAGTCTCCACATCTTTAAATTCTGCAACCAGAATTGAATACAACACCCCAGATGCAGCCTAAGCAAATCATTATTTTTTAAATATAAGCTGCACATAACTTCCTGTCGATGAGTATTACAGCATAGAAACAGGCCCTTCAACCCAACTCATCCATGCCAACGAAGTTGCCTACCTGATCTAGTAGACTTTAACCAAAAAATGGAAAAAAAACCTACTTGCATTGGATATCAGAAATTTTAAAGAAATGAAACCACAGATCAGGCATCACTTATGGATCTCAATAACTGAACAGCTGCACATTCCCAAGATGACCTACATCTTGCTTCGTTAGGCAGACCATACACCACTTAAAGACCCATTGTTAAGGATCCAGCTGCCTTGTCCGACAAATTCCATTTTTGATTATAAATCAGGCAACTGAATTAGCTAACTGCATTCTTTGTAGACCAGCCTCACTGATGACTGGAATGTCCAGGCATTTAACAAAAGGATTAACTATAGTCATCGTTCCACTTTATTAAATACAAAGTACAACAATAATTGGAAAATTCAATAGCTTAGATAATTTTTAGAAATTATCCTACTTAACTGTAGAACACATGGTTCTTCAATTTCCCTTTATTTTCCTAAATTATGCAGACAGCACAATTCATTTAAAAAAATTGGCAGCTGTATGAAAATACATTTTTTTCACAATATAATGATAAGATTAAGAGGCTTGCATCACTAGTGTAACCCCATCAATCAACAAGGGGAAAATACAAATTAACTGTACAATGTATTTTTCATCTACTGGTAAATTAAGTGTACTTGCATAGTTTAGTTCAAACTCTACAGAAAAGATTCTTAATCTGTAATATAGCAGGTGTGCACCATTGCAACATGGTCCTTCCAAAAATGTAACTGATGTTCAACCCAGATGTAAACTTGTTCTGTAAAAATATAGATGAGCAAATACTGTTTATTTTGATTCTAAACTTCCCCTCCCCTCCTTTTACACAACACTAGAGCTTCTTAGAGGAAGCATAACTTAATTGGCAAGCTCAATAACTTCACCCAGTTCTTCACTAAAATGAAGGCAGTCAATAATGGTCGTGGACGCTGGATGTTTGGCCTCAGTTGAAGAGATAGTCATAGTCTGGAGGGTCCCCCTGTTGGCCACAAGGTTCACGCAAGAGTTCAGCACCTGCAAGTGTGATTGGTTCATCCTGACAAAAGTAAGGTTCAAGATTAGGAAACTGTCACTGCATGCAGCCAAAACAATGGTTATGTTCAAGGCATTAAAATTATGCAATACACTTCAAATCACAAATAAGGTTCAAAATTATTTCACATCTCATTCATTTTGAGAAGACTAGAATATAAAAGCAAGGATGTAATACTGAGGCTTTATAAGGCATTGGTCAGACTGCATGAGGTTTTGAGAGCAGTTTTGGGCCCTTTATCTAACAAAAGATTGCAGAGGGTCCAGAGGAAGTTCACAAGAATGTTCCCAGGATTGAAAGAGTTAACATACAAGGAAAGTTTGATGGTTCTGGTCCTGTACTCACAGGAGTTTAGAGGACTGGGGTGCAGGGGGAATCTCATTAAAACTCCTAGATAGAGGACGTGCAGAAGATATTTCCTATAGTGAGGGGAGTCTAGGACTAGAGGGCAGCAGATCAATAGAAGGACATCACTTTAGAACAGATGAGGAAGAATTTCTTTAGCCAGAGGGTGGTGAATCTATGGAATCCATTGCTACAGACATGGTAGAGTCCAAGTCATTGCGCTTATTTAAAGTGGTGGTCAATAGTTTCTTGAGTAGACAGGGTGACAAAGGTTACAGAGAGAAGGTAGGAAAATGAGGCTCAGAGGGATAACAAATCAGCCATGATAGAATGGTGGTTCAGACTCGATGGGTTGAATAACCCAATTCTGCTCCTATGTCACATGGCCTCATATCTAACTTTACATTCACACATTGATTAGAAGAGTTTGATGTCAACACATAGATGCCACAGAAAAGAAAGCTCACCAAGGCTTCTGCTTTCTCCCCCCCCCCCCCCCCCCCCCCCACCAACCCCCAAATCAACCCAAATCAATGTTTAGTCAATGCATCATAGAAAGCATCCTGTGTGGATGCACAATGGGTTTGGTATGGCAACTGCTCTGCATGAGACGGTAAACTGCAAAGTGGTGGACAATGCTCAGCACATCATCCTCCCCTCCATGAACTCCATCTACACTTCTTGTTGCCTCAGTGAAGCAACTATTAGCATCATCAAATAACCCACCCACCCTGATCATTCTTTCTTCTCTTTTCCTTTCCTTCAGGTAGAAAATAAACAAGGCTAAAATAGGTACCTCAATACATTATGTAATACTTGATCTGTATAAACAGCAAGCAAAACAGCTTTTCACTGCATTGAGGTACATGTTTTAGCCTTGTTTATTTTCACATGACAACAATAAACAATTACTACATTAGGGCTTAAAGTTATAATTTGAATCCCCCTTAACAGTTTTTAATACATCAGTTGGCTATCAGATTTAGAGAAAGCAAAAACTGGAAACTCGACCAAGGAATGTCATATTGACCAGGATCCCATTCAAATGACAGCAGGATGAAATGAATCCCTGGAATTCACTGCCTCAGAGAGCTGTGGAAACCAAAGCAGAGGTTGATAGGTTCTTGATTAGGAAGTAGATCAAAGGTTAGAGAATGCAGGAGAATGGTATTAGAGGGAAAATAAATCAGCCATGATCAAATGACTGAGCAAACTCAATGAGCCAAATGGCCTACTTTTGCTCCCATTTCTTCTGGCATGATACTTCAAGTGTGTAGGAAGGAGCACAAGACACAAGGATAGGAAATACAGGTTACACTTGTAAATACTCAACATTGACACAATGGGCAAAATAACCTCTTGCACTATGACCTTTGTTTTTTTTGAGCAATATGGAGAATAATTCTTACCTTGTGGTACTCTACCAAGTCTGCAAGTGTTGCATGCTGTAACTGGTCTACACCGAAGAATGTGTACGAGTCCTTGGAGGAGTCAATCAGGAAGTGCTTGTACCCATCACTGCTTCGATAGGACAGGCAGTAACCAGTCATCCGCTCACTGATTCTGATTAGAAATGATCCAGTTGTCTTCTTTCTCAGGAGGTCCTCAGCCTCTCGTCTTGTTATAATGCCTAAAAATAAACCAGTATGCTGTGGATGCTTCTTAGCTAGGCCCCAGTCTTGGCCAGTCATTCAGTCTGTGTAGAATTAGATACTCTATGACCAAACCACACAATCTTAAACCTCCCGTAAATAAAAATGTCATCTGCAATTCCTAGATACCTTGATTGACCTCAAGATACAAAAACTTTGAAAAGCAAAAAAAAAAATGGGTTTAAAGGTCAAGAGTCACAAGGAAGAAAACAGGTTTAGGGTAGAAAGTCACACAGGTGTACTGCATGGAATAAGGCTATTCAACTCGGGCAAGGGCAATCTTGCTATACCCAGTACCAGCCTTCTCCATAAAACCACCCTGCATATTTTGTCCTCAGATAATTTTGAATACTACAATTCAATCTGCCTTTGCTCGTAAAAGCTGTGCATCTAACCACCGTCTAAAATATTTCTTTTTGACAATCTTCCTTCCAGGTTCTCTAGTTTAAAAAAAAATCAGACAATCCTAGGTGTTTGGTGAGGTTGATGGGGGGGGGGGGGGAGGGGGAGAGAAGAAACAGGGTGGATGAAACAGGGTGGATCAAGCAGGCTGGAAGTGCACCCTCTGGACTACGGAAGCTGCCTGTTTCAGTGAGCTTACGCCAGTTTTTAAAATGGTGCTTTATAGGATAGATGAGGTGGCAACGATTCCCCTGGCTGGGATATCTGTAATGAGAAAATCTAAAATATCAGAGACTCTCAATAAGTGAAAGGTTAACATTAACATTTCAGGTCAAAGAACTCTTTCCATAAATGCTGACAGACCTGCTGAGTATTTCCAACATTTTGTATTTTTAATATTTTTTTTAAAAACAAGAGCTTGTTATTCATGAGGGATGAGAAGAGATTTCTTCAGCTGAAGGCAAATGACTCTTCAGGATTCTCTGTTAAATAGGGCTAAGGAAGTTCAGTTAATGATTATTTCAAGGTGAAGATTTGCAGATCAAGGGAGAAGAGTTTAGTGCAGGAAAAAAAACTCAAGTAAACGATAAGCAAATCTACTGATTAGCCTACTGAAAACCAGGTATGATTTGTGGAGGGCTATTTCAGGACGAAGAGATAATTTTGAATGAGGTTGGAGGCGGCATCGGATGCACGGCAATTCTGGTAGGGTTCGCAAGACATTACTTCCCAATGGCATGAACGGCAGTGATGCTTCACTACCAGATGAACTCAATGCCTTCTCTGCTCGCTTTGAAAGGGAGAATACAACCACAGCTGTGAAGATCCCTGCTGCACCTGATGACCCTGTGATCTGTTTTAGAAGCCGATGTTAGGCTGTCTTTAAAGAGAGTGAACCCTTGCATGGCGAAAGATCCAGATGGAGTACCTGGTAAGGCTCTGAAAAACTGTGCCAACCAACTGGTGGGAGTATTCAAGGACATTTTCAACCTCTCACTGCTATTAAACATTTTAAAAAGTTTAATGAAGCCAATGTCTACTCCCTGATCTTACAGAAAGACTAAAGAATCACTGATGATTTAATATGTAACACAGGAACAATGGAAGATATGCCAGCAGTCTACATTTTCAATGCCTTGTGCTTAAATAGATTATTGCCCTCATGGATCATTTACAGGGTCATTCTATTTGCTGGAGCTGCTGAAGATTCCTTTCATGGGAGCAATCAAGCTATTGTGTCATCTTCAATGACTTGTGCAAAAGGGCTGAGACCCTGAACACAAGTCTCTAATGAATGGGAGTGAGAGACACAGGCAAGCAGTGAGTAGAAGACAAAAGTACAAAGTCGTCAGTGGCCTAAACCTTTAAATCAAGGGTTTATTGTGCATCAAATGTTAAAGACAGATGTTCTCAAAGTCATGAGTTTCCTAATCAACAGAACTAGTGAATTTGACTAGCATGAGAAGGCAACAAACTTCTCATCATATGGTAGTACATAACAGGTGAACACAAACTTTGCTTGCTTTTCTTTTAAAGGTTAAATTTTAGTTTTTTGATTTGCAGTTTTTCCAAGTTGCAAAGCTTTGCATTTGAAATTTTTGTTTGAGCCTTACATTTTAAAAAAACGTTTCAATAATTCTCCTTTCAGCTACTAATTCAATATTTGTTGTAGAATTTGGGTGGAGACTTGTTTTTGAGTATTGAAACAAACTATTTCATTTAGTAAAGCCAGCACCAAGGTGCATCTCAGGTACAATAGTTCAGAATATCTCATTAGAAATGGTCACATGGTTAAAACAGATGTAGCAAGTCAGGCTGATCTCATTGCCCCCTTTGTAAAATGTCTAGTGAACCTTCCACTTAACTAATCAATGATCAGTGGCTACAACAACCACCATCACTCCTCGGTATTCAAATGGTATAACCATCACAAAGTCTCACCAAAAACAACTTGGGGATCATCTTTGACAGGAAGTCAATTGAACTTGTTACATATCATGTTTATTAAAGAGCAACGAAGAGACTGGATATCTGTGGGAAGTGACTCAGGTCCCCAAAGGATAATGAAATATTCTCAACTGGAGGCAACTCCAACAACACTCAAGCTCCACACCATCTAGGACAAAGAAGCCCACTTAAATGGAACCCCATTCTCCATGTTACCCTGCCTGCAGTGTGTACCATCTATAAAATTCACTTCGGTTGTGTTGGATCAGGTTACTTCAATCTGGTGGTTCTTCAGAAGTCAAGGATGAGGCACAAAAGCCTGGACCTTATGACCATTTCATCAAATATTACAAGAACAAAGACAGACAAAGAACAAAGAAGTGTGGATGTCTAATACTAACAATTATCTCAGACTAGAGAGATAAGCAAATTTCATCGATAAGATGTAACATAATGACATAGATAGATTCAAGCGGTTTGGCAGTTGCAGAAAAATTAAGAAGCTTCTAGAAAACACCGAATCAACTTAATTGCATACTGATATCACCTCAACTGATAATGAAACATTTGTGACCTAACCTCCAAAATCGGCAAACAGAATCAACTACAATACTAGAAAATTTACTGAACAAATACACATAGGTGATTATATTCAAAATTCTAAGCACAAGGAAGTTAAACTACAACAACAACTCTACACCTTAAACAATTACTTGCCACGAATATTCTAGTATCAGCTGTTGATGATGTAGCCATCAAGGACAAAACAGCAGGAAGCACAGGTTATCCCAACTTGAAAATGTACTGCTTCTCCTTTGCTGACACCATGTGCAATTCCTGGAACTCCCCACTTGCCCTTACAAGTATAGCTCCAATTCAAGAAGTCTGACACTATTAAGACGGAACAGCTAATCATACTCTTGACCTGTGCCTTATAGATGGCAAAAAAAAAGGATTTGTGGTGTTTGACTCTAAATGCTTCAGAATCAGGTTCAGTATCACTGGCATGTCGTTAAATATGATGTTTTGCCTCAGCAGTACAGTGCAATACATAAAGAAAACAACTATAAGCAATAATATAGTGCAAAAATATAGCAAAAAAATGTGTGGTAGTAGATACAGCTCCGTTGCCATCAGATTTCTGAATGGACAATGGGGGGGAAAAAAAACTGTCCTTAGAATATTGAGTGCTTTCAGGCTCCCGTACTTCCTCCTTGATGATAGGAACGAGAAGAAGGCATGTCCTGGGTGATGAGGGTCCTTAATGATGGATGCAGCCTTTGAGGGATCACCTTTTGAAGATGTCCTCGATGCTGGGGAGGCTAGTGTCCATGGACCCTCGATTTTGCAACTTTCTGCAACTTGTTTCAATTCTGTGTAGTGGCTCATCCATACGAGATGGTGGTGCAACCAGTTAGAATGCTCACCATGGTAGATCTGTAGAAATTTGCTAGGGTCCTTGCTGACATACCAAGTCTCGTCAAACTCCTAATGAAATATAGCCACTGTCATGCCTTCTTTGTAATTGCATCAATATGTTGTGGCCCAGTACAGATCTTCAGAGATGTTAATACCCAGGAACTTGAAATTGCTCACCCTTTCCATGGCTGACCCCTCAAGGAGGACTGGCATGTGTTCCCTCGACTTGCCCTTCCTGAAGTCCACAATCAGTTCAAGGCTGTTGTGACACTGTTCAACCAACTGATCCATCTCCCTTCAGTACGCCTCCTCATTACCATCTGAAATTCTGCCAACAATATTGGCATCATTGGCAGATATATAAATTGCCAGTATGGATGTAGAGAGAGCAGAGCATTGGGCTAAACACACATCCTGAGACGTGCCAGTGTTGATTGTCAGCAAGGAAGAGAGGTTATGTCTGATCGACACTGACTGTGGTCTCCCAGTGAAGATCCAGTTGCAGATGGAGATTCAGAGCCCAGGTTTTGGAGCTTGTTGATTAGTACCAAGAGTATGATGATGTTGAACACTGTTTTGAAATCAATAAACAGCAGCCTGATGTAGGCATTTCGATTGTCCAGGAAATTTAAGGCCGAATGGAGAGCTAGTGAGATTGCATCACTGTAGACTTATTGTGATGATAGACAAATTGCAGTGGGTCCAAGTCTTTGCTAGGCAGGAGTTGACTCTGGCCACGACCAACCTCTCAAAGTACTTCACAGTTGATGCGAGTATCACTTGGCATATGACTGTCGCCCTTTTGAAGCAGGTGGGAACCTCCGATTGCAGCAGTGCGACTGAAGATGTCCTTGAACACACCCACCAGTTGGTTTGCACAGGATTTCAGGCCCTGCCAGGTACACTGTCAAGGCTTGATGCCTTTGTCTCAGAGGTTGATGCCAGAGCATCTTTCAGAGATCGCAGGATCACCAGATGCTGCAGAGAATTGCGAAGATGTAGCTTTATTTTCCCTTTCAAAACATGCATAAAAGGAGTTGAGCTCACCTGGGAATGAAACATCACAGCCATTCATGTTGGTTTGGCTTGTGGGAAGTAATAGCAGGCCATTATTTGCTACAGGATAGCTAACATCTCACCCAATCTAACGTGGCTAATCCATGTGATTTTCTAACAACTGTTGACAGTGATAGTTGGGGACTGAACAATGGTAATGCCATTGAATGTGAAGGGTAGGTGGTTAGGTTTTCTGAATCTTGTAATAATAATCTGAATGTTTTGTGGTGCTAATGTTTTTTGTCACTCATCAACTAGTGCATGAATGCTGTCTGGGTCTTGCTGCGTGCAGGCAAGGGATTGTAAATCAAAATGAGCATTGGGTAATCAGCAAACATTCTCACTTTTGATCTCTCAAGGTGAAAGGTTATCATTGATGAAACAGATAAACAAGGTGATTATCCAAAAGGTACTCCTGCAGCAATATCCTAGAGCTGGGATGATTGACTACCAAGAACCAAAACAATGCTCCTTTCTGCAAACCTCTGCCACTGCTAATCGCCACTCTAATATCCTCACTAAATATTAATCCCCATTCCCACTGCAAGATATCTGCAGTGTGTAGTCTCTACAGTGGCCTACACTGACAAGACAGAAGAGGCTTACAGTAGAGGCTCCTCCCCAAGTTGTGCCACCTACACTTGGACTCAGATACATATTACCCCTGCAGAAATACTCAAGTCAGTAGCGATACTTTCAATGGCATCCTGCAAACAGACCAAACCACACTTTAGCAATCCCACTGGGGAAGTGATGAAAGCAAGGAAGAATGAAAAAAGAAAAAAAGATTTCAATAGCTTACCATGAAACCAGGGAGCTATGATATCACTGTGCTTTTCATACCCAGCTCGCAGTGGGATCTGCTGTTCTTTGAACCATTTGATGATGCTCTCCCTACTGTTGTTCAGTTTTGGCTGCTGTGCTTCTGTTCTGTGGAGATAACAGGCAATGGCATCAGCCAACTGTAGCCAGGGGCTCCTCTAGGCTGTGGATTCCAACATCCTAATTCTCCTGGAATAAAATTAATGCTTCATCTGTTTTTGTATTAATCAATATGTAGGAGGTATTGCACAAAAGGAACAGACCTTTGGACCTAGTGGGTGAACAGTTATCAGCCACCACATCTCATTCACATCGGATAAACCCTTTTTAGAGAAATCACTAGTTATGACCCACAACTATATACCACCATACAAAACATTCTCTTGCTCCAAAATACAAGGGAAATAAAAGATTGTTAACTTCAGCCTCCTAACCCTCTTGCTTTCCTCGCAGCCTCTCCACATACTACAGAACTAAACAGCAATAGCTGGGATAATAAGGATACTCTCACTTGGTATTAATAGACTTAGATACTTGGTTCTAAGCCTGATGGGGGTGAGGTGGTGAGGGAGGGAGAACAGTAGAAAATGCATCCAGTTGCAAAACATCAGCCATGCATCTGCAGCTGTGACATCACTGGAAGTCCAGATTGAACATCTCAACCTGAAATACTGACTGTCCATTTTCCTCTACAGATGCTGCCTGACAGAGAGTTCCTCATGTGGTTTGTTTTTTTCCCCCCACAAGTCTCCAGGTTTGGTCTAAAGGCTCATGTAATGTACCATTTATTGCTCTTTCAGGATTTTGCCACGGAGTGCCTTGTGCTTTCACACCCAATGTTTGATGGTGGGTTTCTGCATATGCACTAATTGCTACCCCAGAGCCTGAAGGGTTTCAGCAAGAGATTGACTTTGGAATTTCAAGGCAGGGTGGAGAGAATTTTGAGCAGTGGAAGGTTTAAAATGATGCTTTGTGCTCATCCCAATTTACTGCAGCCCGACTCATGGGCAAATTTGCATCAGCTTCCTGCGTGCTGTATAACTACATTTTATCTTTGAAATGTGGGAACGGGAGGAAGCAGAACAGAGCAGCTGCAGCTGGGAGATTCTGTATTGCTGGAAAATGTCAAGGGGTGATAAAGTGATACAGAGTTGCACATAATTAGGAAGGAAATTCTCTCTCTGGCAGATACGTCACTATATATACAAAGCAGACCAATAACACCTCGGAGTTGATATTCAGTAAGTGTGGCATTGTTCACAACAAGACACAAAATGGTATAACTTTGTACTTCAAAGTGTACAATCAATAGTGTGAGCCAAGAGGAAGCTTCAGAACCATTGTCCAAGTAAAGAATTCAGCCCTTATTTCACCGTTTTTCCTTTTGATGTCTTTACAAAGCACACAATGCAGAGACCTCAATTTACTTTTCAAGCAACTCTGCTTCCCTTCGCCACCTGATATGGGTAGGGCCCCCGATTTAATGTGCAGGGAAAATCTGCAATTATCTCTTGAAAAATGGGATCATTTCTTCTCCTTCCTGGATATCTTTTAACCATTGTGAAACCAGCCCAATGCACAAATATCCACTTTAGCACCCTCTACTCTGCAGAATACATTACAGAACTCCAACTTGCACAAGAAGAGTTTTGAAGCTACCAGAAACAGGTGCAGTTCTGTTTGGAGGACGTGATGCCAGTGTGCCCCAGTGAACAGATTCCTGTCTTGCAGGAAAGTGGGGCATCAGGCAAACCTTAAAGAGGCACTTCAGGATAACTCCAAGTCATCTAGGAGACTGGATTGTTAGGAATCTTGGAGCAGACCTCCAGCTTTTGGAAATGCATGCCAAGGTAAAGCCAAACAAAAAGGGGAAGAAAATTAACTTGGTAATCAAATCTCCAGAGTTTGAACAGAATATTGGATTAACGTCTATTCAGGCATCAACCTACGGATAATAGGGGTGAAACCTGGTTGGTCCTGATAAAAGTCTGGTCACAAATACTACAAAGTCCCTTTCTCCTACATCCATCCATCACACTCCCATCTTATTTTTTCCTTTTACATCCAGGAATCTAACGCAAAAACAAAAATACATTCAGTGGGTTTATATCTTATCTAAAATCCCCAGGTGAGGAACAAGTTTTATAATATCACTAATTTTTGGAAACCTTCTCTAATCTCTTTGTTGCTTTCTTCATTCCTATATCATTCAGTCCTTCAAAACTCCGATTGTTATCACCCCATTATCATTGGCCACGACTTCTACTGTCCAGACCCCGGGTCTAAAGATTCCTTCCCAAGCTTCTCTGCCGTTTTCCTCAAATCTTTTTTGCTGGCCTGGATTTTATAGAGTCCGGAGCTTTTCGTCATGTTGAAGACACCATGTAAAGGCAGGTGGTGTTGCTCCCACACCTGCTCCCTTCAGCTGTCATGGCTAACACTGATTCACCAGCATGTCCCACCTTACCGAACAACTGGAATACTAGCCACATATAGACCAAGTATCCTAATGCTGAGAACCAGGAGTAACAAGATAACATAACCATCAAGACTGTGCATGTTTTGTTTCTCAAAGACCGTGAAAATCAATGTCACAAAAGCTGCCTCAGGAGCCAGTCACATTATATAAAAAAGGTTTCCACATGCAGCACAAAGTACAGAATATTACGACTGCATTCTAATACAAACTGGTTCTACAGTTCACACACTTAAATCCTTGTCAAATTTCCAAATGCAAATACATAAAAAGAATTAAAATGAGCAGTCATGTTTGCAGTTGCAAACTAAACTGGTAGAGGTACGAGTTACAATATTGTCCCCAAATATCTGATGTTGAGGTATATCTACTACCATCATGCTTCACAGATTGCTTACTTTGCATTGCAGTCCTTACGATTGACTGCAGATCTCCGTGGAGGGACGGGAGGCTTCACTGGAGACTGGAGCTTTTGAAAGTTCTGTGAAATTGCAGATACCTTTCCCCTCTCGATCGCCTTCAGAGAGTGCCGCTTATAATCATCACGTGCTTGCTTAGCTATTGACCTTCGCCTCTCATCAGCTACCTTGGATTTCCTTACTGGCAGAGAAAGGAGGAAATGAGAGTGGTTGAAGAAGGGTTTGTGTTTCAGTTGTCACAAGAGTTTCATCAGATGCCTGCAACATCAGACACTAAAATCTTTGCCCCACCCCCAGCATTCAAAACAATACCTCTACTCAGCACGTAGTATCAAACATGTCGTCACTTATAAATTTAAAAATAAATAAATAAATCAAAACACAAATAAAAAGAGGGACAACGTGAATTTTTTTTTTTTTTTTTTTTTTTTTTAAAAAAAGCCTCACAGCAGTAGTTGCACTTCCAACAAGAAATTTCATGATAACACTCACTCCTGTAGCGGAAATCAAAATGGCAAACTTTGATTTTGTCTATTAGACACACCCACTGACTGGTCACCATGAAGCCCAAAGTTTGGTGAATTCAGTTGTTCAAAATAACTAAGGTCTACCTAATGGCCTAGCCCTCTCGATGATCCTCAAAAATAAGTTGCCAATATGCAGAAGATATTGGACTAAATGGATCATTCAGCATAAGACTTGCACTCCTTCCCCGTAGAACATAATTGTCCCAACTTAACAAGGATGAATGCCCATCCAGCCATACACTTAGCAGATCTTGCTGAATAAGTTCCAGCTGTGTATGTGGCCAAATTTCCACCAGGAAACAAAAGAGTGGGGGTCTTGTCAATCATTAATATGATTGCACTGGCCAAATTCTTTACTGGGATACAAGAATTGCACATGACAAGAGGCAAATGTAAATAATATCTCAGTTCAGCAATCAGGCATCCAGTGACTATCTAGATTTCATTGTACACATCACATTATGACAGATTAAACCTGAAATCACAATAGCAGTACAAATTTCTATGTAAAACCTAGTAATTTCAGGAATGCAGGAAGACGGCATTATTTTGTATACGCAAAGGATCATAACTTCCTTTTACATAGAGGAGGAAGTAATACAGATGAGCTCACACTATAGTTGCATTAACCTGTCAATTAGAATGGGATGTTCTGTTACTATATACAAAAATAATGTAGGTTACTGCTGCAGTAAGCAAGTCAGATCCAGCTAGCTTGCTCTCTTCTCTTGTTATATGATCCTTCAGTGTCCCAAAGAGTCTTGACCTGAAACATTGACTGATTATTCCCCTCTACAACTCCTGCCTGGTTTGCTGAGTTATTCTGGTACTTTGTTTGTGTTGGTCAAGATTGCCAGCATTTTTTAAATATAAAACAGATTCAGTGCAGGTAGGTCTTTCCAGCTACCCAGCAACCTTGATTTAACTCTAACCTAATCACAGGACAATTCATAATGACCAATTAACCTACCCAGCATGTCTTTGGACTGTGGGAGGAAATCAGAGCACCTGGGGAAAACCCACACATTGCACAGCAAGGACAAACAGACTCTTTACAGAGCTGCCAGAATGAAACAGTGAACTCTGACACCCCAAGCTGTTATTAGCACCACTCTACCTATACACAACAGCATGTCTATCACATATAGATAATTTAAACTGCTCTTTGAACATTGCATTCAGTATATTTTCAGCCCTTTGTTTATAAACCCACACGTTTCCACTGTATTGCCTTTATTCTTGCCTTAAACATTCACACTTGAATCAGAAGAGTCACTTTTTTCCAACCAATAGGAGACAAGGACAACCCTCACAAGTTTGCTCCTTGTTTTGCAGAGAGCAATCTAATGAAGTTTGTTTTCCCCTAGGACAGGTAGACTGCAGTTAGGAAACCAGCTACAGGGAGGCTCCAATTAATGAAGCAGCTAGGTGGTCGATGTCAGTGCAGTTCAAGATTCTTAAGCTCAGAGCCAGTCAGAATCTGAAGTCAAATCTCTTGGAGAATTATTTTTAATTAGCAAATTTACACTAAGACTCAAATTCCCCCAGCAACAGCTTTAACAAACAGATAGAATTTCTCACTACTAATGTGTTTATACCATTCTTTTAAAAATAAAACTAAGCTGTGGCTGGAGGAAGGATTTTAACAGTTTACAGAAAATGAGTACTATAGTTTCACGAACATTACCCCGGTGTCCTGTCAACACAATAAATTCATTTTCAGACCCTTTGGAAATCCTGATGATTGGCAGACCTTTATCTGACCCAAACCAGCAACTTTTCCCTTTCAAATCTGCTGACCATTTCCAGCATCTTTTTGTTTTCATTTCAGATTTCAAAGATCCAGTGCTCCCCCCCCCGTCCCCCATTCTTTCAGCAAGTCAGATCATTTCATGTTTGTCTTTTTTTCACAAAAATACTTTCCACTACATTTTCAAAGTACTTCATTGGCTACAAATTTCTTAGGGGCATCCATTTTATAGCACTGTTCACAACCACATGAAATCATTTGCTGCTTCATTTATTTTGCTCCATGCTTGTCCAAAGCCACACACACACATAGTTTGGCTCATCATTTGTTGAACCTAGGTGGTCTCCAGTACCCATTGATCACATTCCTTCTTGACTACCTTTCAGGAAGTTGGAAGACTTGGTTTCTTTCACTGATAAACATACTGGGGAAAAAAAATAAATCTGAAAGCCAACATGCATCTAGGGTAAGCAAGGCCCCAATAAATCACTTTCCCATATTCACTCAAAGCCATATAGAATAGGTTAAACATGTTAACTAGGCCCAAGATGGTCAAATTTAAATACTTATGGAGTTGGCTCACACATCCTGAATGACCTTTACAAGAAACTTGTACTCACGGCTCTCACGCCATACTGGATCTTCTTTTTCATTTCTTTGTACCATTTCCTGGGCCTCCTTCAGGTTAATGTACAACTGCTGAGTCCTCTCCTCTTCTAGACGCCTGATCTCATCATCTTGTTTCCTGCGTTCCTCCTCTTCTTTTTGCTTTGTGGGTATAGAATTAAAGTCAGAGTCCTTCGGCATTAAACAGGCCTTCGGCCCAAACAGTTGATGCCAACCAAGATTCCCACTGAGTTAGTGCCATTTGCCCACGTTTTGCTCATATCCTTGTAAACCTTTCCCATCCATATACCTGTCCAAATTCCTTTTAGTTGTTGTTAGTGTACCGATCTCAATCATCTCTTCTGGCAGCTCATATACTGACCACAATCTGCATAAAAATGTTGCCTCTTAGGTTCCTATTAAATCTCTCCACTCTCACCTTAAATCTATGCCCTCTAGTTCTTAATTCCCTAATCCTGGGAAAAGGATTGTGCACATTGACCCTATACTCCTCATAACTTTATACACCTCTACAATATTTTTATTGAGATACAGTGCAGGATTGGCCCTTTTGGTCCTTCAAGCCCTGCCACCCAGCAATTTTCCAATTTAATCCGAGCCTAATCACGGGACAATTTACAATGACCAATTAGCCTCTCTCTCTCTCTCTCTCTGGCTATCCATCCCATAAGAATCAGTGGGTCTTTGGACTGTGGGAGGAAATCACATGGTCACAGGGAGAACACACCTTACAGACAGTGGTGGTAATTGAACACAGATCACTGGTACTGTAAAGTGCTGTGCTAACCACCACACCACTGTAATCATCCTTCATTCTCCTGTGCTGCAATCTGCTCACTCTCCAGTATGCAGACAGTACTGTGCAAAAGCCTTAGGCACCCTTGATTTTTATTCATATGTTTTAGATGTTTGTTTTTGTCTTCTGCATTAGTGCCAGTAGAAACGAGCAAATTTTAGATTGCCAAACATTCATTTAGCAAAAAATTTAATGTTAAAGAAACTTTTGTATTTCATTAAAAGGTAAAGGACTACTTTCAAATAAAAACTTCATTACCTTGTAGGTATATAGCCCAGTGCATGATTGAAACCAGGTGCTACTGATGAGTTGAATGAACTAAACAGATTAACTGAAACAGAAATGAGCGTAGAAGAAAACAAGCTGTGAAGGATAACCAAACTAAAAGGTGAGGGTGTGGCAGATGTGACAGTTTAAACTTCTCAACATCAATTCTTACACCATGGCAAGAGTGAGCAGACCAACAAGACACAAGGTGGTCATCCTGCACCAGCAAGGCCTCTACCAAGCAAAAATTTCACAGCAGATAGGACCTCCGAGATGTGTTGTCCAAGCTCTTCTGAAGCACAAAGAAACTGACCAGAAAAGCAGTAGCTGGCCATGGAAACTGAGTGCAGCAGATGAGAGATAAATCAAAATGACAACCCTTCTAAATCGCAAGAAATCCAGCACTGCTATCAGCTCCGAACTCACAGAAATCACTGGAACCCAAGTACACCCCTCCAAGTCTGGAGAAGTCTTGTGGTCTTCATGGAAGAGTTGCTGCTAATAAGCCATTCCTCCAAAGTGGAAACAAAGCCAAAACAACCTACCAGTTGATTTTCTTACAAAAGTGCATGACAAGAGAAATCATACCAGTTATAAGACAAAGGGTGCTCGTACCAAATATTGATTTGATGTTTACAGTTTAGTGTTCTTTATAGTAAGTTTTTTGAAACTATTTTGAAAGTTGGGACATCAAGCAGATTATGCATGACAATCATTCAAGGTGTAGAGGCTTTCTCGATTTTCGACTTGTTAGTTACCTCAATTGCTTCAAGACTATTTATTTGCACAATAAAAATTAAACCAAGTCTGGCAACTAATGGGGATAACATTCTTTTTTATTACCAGGCTATGCAGAAATACTGGAAACAAGTAATGCAAACAGTGATTCATGAATTCCCAAGAGTACTGAATCACAGGTCAAATCTTAATTAAGATTTCCATAGAATTTATGCAATTTCCCCTCCAGTGCAGAGCTTTAAACTAGTGCCACTCAACAATGTGCTCAGGTTAGAAAATGTTCACCTTGCCTCAATTTGGACGGACGGACACACACACTCAACAGTATGTGCGACATATATTGTTACTCTCAAACAGAAATAGATCTGGAAGAGCTCAACAGGTCCATTGGCATCTGTGAACACAAAAGGTGCCCGTCAACCTTTCTAGTCAAGACCTTGCATCAGGACTGAAGGTACAGGAAAAGTAACCACCATGCTGCAGTGCAATTTGGATGGCGTGATAGAGGATATCTTACCCTTGCCCTTCTATGCCCCACCACACACTTGTTTATAGTAGCATCTTTCTTATTCTCAGTCCAGGTGCAGGATCTCAACCCACAGTGCCAATCTGCATGTTTCATCTCCGGAGGGTGCTTGACCTGCCAAATTCTCCCAGTTCTGTTTTTCTTCTAGATTCCAGCACCTGCCTTCTATTTTGTCTTCATTATTAACATGTGAATGGGAATGCAGATATTAACACTGACTTTTAAAGTATCCTTTTAAGGATAACTAACAGAATTAGGCTCTTCAGCCACCATATCCACGCCACCTGTTGTGCCCATCTACACAAATCCCATTTACCTGCATTGCATCTGTAGTCTATGTTTTGGCCAATCCAAGTACTAATCCAGACGCACCTTACCTGCTGTCACCACCTCTTCAGGGAGTTAATTCTAGATCCCAATCACTCTCTGGGTGGAAAAACTCAAACCCCAACTTCTCTTTTGAACCTCTTCCTTTAAACTTGCCCTCATCTTAAATCATCCCAGTTAATTTGGAGAGAGCTTATTTTCAGAGGGAAAATAAGAGGCAATAGAAAACATAGGGCAATTAGTCCATTGGAAGCAGACATCCCACCTCTCCCGGAAGTTCCGGGAGTCTCCCGCATATTAATAGTGGCTCCCTGATGCCCGCAAATTATATACAATATCACGGAAATCAATTTTTTTTGACAGCGAGAGAGTGAGCTCGAGAGAGAGAAAGCAAGAGACAGCACAAGAGCAACCACGAGAGACAGCAAAAGCGCAAGCGAGAGTGACCACGAGAGAGCAAGCACGCCCTGGCAGAGTGTTCCAAAAAAAATATAAAACATACATCACCCCAGACTACCCCTGTGTCCCCCTGCCTAATAGGGGTCAAAAATAATGACAGTGTTGCTCGCTGCGTTGTTTGCAACAGTGACTTTTCTATTGCCCATGTTGGGTTAAGACTGTAAAAGACATGTTGAGATGAGTTTAACAGGTGTCATTCGTCCATTAGCATAGCTAACGTTATTTAAACTGGCTGGCTAGCTGCTAAGGAGCTACTCTATTGCAGGCATCCCACCTCTCCCGGAAGTTCCGGGAGTCTCCCGCAAATTGATGGTGCTACCTCCCTGAAATGATTTTTTGCAGGGTGGGTTGTCTGATTGGAAGTCATATTAAGATTTAAATGTTTCAGTAAATCGACCAGTGTACTCAATGGAGTTAGCTATTCTATGACCAACCTGCTTACATATACGTCTTCAATTTACATTCTTATTGGTTACATTGTTTCATTATTAACTTGATTAACAAAGGAACCCTTTACGTCTTTTGTTTCCTCCAGCTTAGTTGAGGAATCAAGTGTAGTGATAACCTGAGCTTTCAGTCTGACAAAAAAAGCTTTCTTGACCTGCTGAAAGTTCAACTACTTGTTTGTGTTCAGATAAGCAAAAAAAGGTAGTTCTGAACCAGTTAATCAAACAAAAGGGGGCTTGCGATCTCCTCAGAGAACAAGGCCTTAAACAAAAAAGCTTTTTATCAGTGGATTGCAAGCTATTGCTTCTGATACAACAGAGTGTGCGGCTTCATGACAAAGCTCCACAGAAATATACAGGCACGAGCAGGCAGCACGCTATGAATCATCAGGGATGCACTGCGATTTTGTCACCCCAGCTCCATTTTCCCCAAAATCCTTAATTTCTCTATAGGTTTATTCGTCAGGAATGAATACATGCAAGGTTGATATTGTAATCTTTCACTCTAGACAACCATTTGGAGACCCTCACAATTCATCCCTTGAGACTAACTGGAGACCATACAAGTAACCCAAAAGCATAGACACCACAATTCTTCCTCGCGCTCCCCACCCCCCCAGCACCCAACGTCATAGCAGAGACTGTGGCCTCTGCAGTCAATGCGTTGTGAGATGGACCTTGCATGGAGATTTGAACAGAACAATTTGGAATTAGAAGGTTGAGATGAATTTTTAACTTATGTGCACCTATAAGCAACCTTGATCAGAACAACCGAGAAGAATTCAAGGCAAGCAGCAGTCTTGAAAGTAAAAGGAAAAGGCACCAATCCAAGAGCTGGATTAAAAAAAAAGTAAGGAAATGGCTAATACTGAAAATGGCAGGAATAAAGAAGAGCAGAGGGTTGTTTTTTTTAAAAATTGAAAGCCTGTGACCAGACGTATACCACAGGAATCTGTATTGGGACATTACACCAAAGCTCCATCCTACCCTAGACATTCTCTTCTCAACTGCCATCAGGCAGAAGATACAAAAGCAGGATTCACTGACATACCACCAGGCTTAAGGACAATCCTATAACAGTGGGATTGAAGCCATTATGCAGATTTATTGCACGGTAAGAAGGACTCGTCATCACTCTCTCTTGTTGTGCCCTTCCACCTTACTGTTTGCCTGCACTGCACTCTCTGTAATTAACACTATGTTCCACATTTTGTTATGGAGTTTCCCTTGTACTACATCAACGTACTGACGTGATAGAAACATAGAAAATAGGTGCAGGTGTAGGCCATTCGGCCCTTCGAGCCTGCACCGCCATTTATTATGATCATGGCTGATCATCCAACAGGAGATTAGTGTGCAAACTTAAAGCATACGGTATTGGGGGTAAGGTATTGGTGTGGGTGGAGAGTTGGTTAGCAGACAGGAAGCAAAGAGTGGGAATTAACGGGACCTTTTCAGAATGGCAGGCGGTGACTAGTGGGGTATCGCAAGGCTCAGTGCTGGGACCCCAGTTGTTTACAATATATATTAATGACTTGGATGAGGGAATTAAATGCAGCATCTCCAAGTTTACGGATGACACGAAGCTGGGTGGCAGTATTAGCTGTGAGGAGGATGCTAAGAGGTTGCAGGGTGACTTGGATAGGTTGGGTGAGTGGGCAAATTCATGGCAGATGCAATTTAATGTGGATAAATGTGAAGTTATCCACTTTGGTGGCAAAAATAGGAAAACAGATTATTATCTGAATGGTGGCCGATTAGGAAAAGGGGAGGTGCAACGTGACCTGGGTGTCATTATACACCAGTCATTGAAAGTGGGCATGCAGGTACAGCAGGCGGTGAAAAAGGCGAATGGTATGCTGGCATTTATAGCGAGAGGATTTGAGTACAGGAGCAGGGAGGTACTACTGCAGTTGTACAAGGCCTTGGTGAGACCACACCTGGAGTACTGTGTGCAGTCTTAGTCCCCTAATCTGAGGAAAGACATCCTTGCCATAGAGGGAGTACAAAGAAGGTTCACCAGATTGATTCCTGGGATGGCAGGACTTTCATATGAAGAGAGACTGGATGAACTGGGCTTGTACTCGTTGGAATTTAGAAGATTGAGGGGGGATCTGATTGAAACGTATAAGATCCTAAGGGGATTGGACAGGCTAGATGCAGGAAGATTGTTCCCGATGTTGGGGAAGTCCAGAACGAGGGGTCACAGTTTGAGGATAGAGGGGAAGCCTTTTAGGACCGAGATTAGGAAAAACTTCTTCACACAGAGAGTGGTGAATCTGTGGAATTCTCTGCCACAGGAAACAGTTATGAAATAATCTGTATGGATGACATGCAAAATGAAGGTTACACTCTACCAAAATGTTACTGTGGAAAATGATTCTCTCATGACAAGAATAAACCAACTGCATTTATATCCAAAATCATTCAATACATTTGCAGATGGCTTGAAAATTGGTGATACAGTTAATAGTGAAAAGGGCTACCAGATGTTGTTCAATCAGAAAGATGGGTAGGGCAATGACACTTTAAGTGTGAAAGGATGAATTTTGGGAGATAATACAGCCAAGGACAGACACAATGTCTAGCGGGAATACTGAAGTATACCAAAGGACCTCTGTTTGTCCCCTTGATCCCCGAAGGTGGCAGCACCAGTAGATCAAATGGATAAGACAGCATAGAGGACTAATACCAAAGACTCAGTAAGGCAGGGCAGAGAATACAAGAGTGAGAAGGTTCGTGAACAACTGTATTCAACATTGTAGCAAGAGATTGCAAATTTTGGAATCCAGAGCAGTATACAACCTATTCAGCCACTTCAACAACATCTTGGTGGAGGGGGCTGTTGGCAGGAGGGGTAAGAATTGTTGACAGATGTTGCTTGACCTAGCGAGATTCCCCAGCAGATTGCCTACCCAATTGTTTCATAAAGCAAAAGCAATTAACTGGAGTACAGTACGCTATTCTAATCACAACATAAGGTTCTCTGGCTTCTGAAAGCCACCTAATATCTACCTGCTTCTGAGCTTTACATGGCAGATGGAAAAGTCATGAAAAGTGGTGATATCCCTGTAGCTATTTTATACCCAACTCCTGTATTCATATCTCCACAATGGCCATGTAGAACACTACGTTCATAGGAATCGTGTCCAGGTGGAGGATATGGCAGACATCCCAACCTGCAAAAACTCATTTCAGGGAGGTAGCACCATCAATTTGCGGGAGACTCCTGAAACTTCCAGGAGAGGTGGGATGTCTGCAATAGAGTAGCTCCTTAGCAGCTAGCCAGCTAGTTTAAATAACGTTAGCTATGCTAATGGACAAATGACACCTGTTAAACTCACCTCATCATGTCTTTTACAGTCTTAACCCACCATGGGCAATAGAAAAGTCACTGTTGCAAACAATGCAGCGAGCAACACTCATTATTTTTGACCCCTATTAGGCAAGGGTACACTTTAGGGTAGTCTGGGGTGACGTACGTTTTATATATTTTTTGGAACACTCTCCCATGGCACGCTCTCTCTTGCTCTCCCTCTCTCGTGGTCGCTCTCGCTCTCAAAAAAAAAAATTGATTTCCGGGATATTGTATATAATTTGTGGGCACTAGGGAGCCACCATTAATATGCAGGAGACTCCTGGAACTTCTGGGAGAGGTGGGCTGTCTGGATATGGAAAGAGGAGAAAACCAGGCACAGAAGAAAGAAATCCATCTTACCTTAAGTTCCATTTGGATTCGTTCATGTTCAGCAGCTGCTTTGGTAGCCTCAACCTCCAACTTCATCTTGACTTCTTTCTGTGTTGAGGCAGGTTTAATAGTTTTCTCCCCCAATTTAAATGAGCCTGAGAATCTTCGGACCAATTCCTTTTCTTTCTCTTTCCTGCCCAACAAAGATCTTTATCAAAAGCAGAGACACAAATGTGGCTGCACAGATTATTCACTAAATTATTGGGACCACAATGCAAACCTCTATCAACACCCAATTACTTCATGAGCTACCTACAGAACTGAAAGCTTTGGGCTGGGGAAGATTAAGAGAGTAAATAATTTAACATGTTCAGTTATCAACATTCAAACAGGACTGGAAGTTATCTCTTTACTTGGAAGTTTAAAAACCCAATAACAGCAGTACAAATACACAACAGTCAGTATTACTATATCAGCTCCAGGGACTAAGGTTTGATCCTGACCTCAAGTGCTCTGTGTGGAGTTTAGACTAACTCCTATGATGCTCTCATTTCCTCCCACATCCTAGAAATATGTTTGCAGTATTGTTTGTGCTACTTATTTAACATTTTTATAGAGATTTCTTGTTGCAATAGACTGTATTTTTAAATGTATTGCATTGTACTGCTGCCAAAAGACAACAAATTTCATGATATTTGTGAATGTTGTTGTTTTTGCGGTAGGCAAAGGGTAACAGAATCAAATGGGAGTTCCTGGGTACTTGAGAGGGAAAGAGTCGCAAGGTAAAAGAAAATAATGGGAGGGTGAAATAGGACTGATGGGATGACTGCTGAGAGCAGACTGGAAAACATGGCTCAAATAACCACCTCTTCTGCTGTAATGGCCCAAATACTCAAATGCCAGTTTCAGCAAGCTAGAAAATGTGGCCAGAGTTCCACTAATCTATTACAGCTAAGATCTTCAAATCTATCAGAAAGGCAACCCTCCTTCTTCAGCCTCCTTAGCTGCAGTCTGTATTCCATCCTCCTTCCCTGGTCCGTATTCCATCCTCCTTCGCAGGCAGCTCAGACATTTCTTTTTTAAATGGAGTCAGGTCTGTTGATTCGACAAGTCTTCTTCACATGGTCAATCTAACACACAAAATCCATCTGTTGAAATGGTGTGGATACCCACTGGCAGAGCATGGGACATCCTGATACAATAAACAGAATTGTGACATAGGGGGTTTTGGTTCCTTGGACTCTGCTCACCTTCCATTGATGACTATGCCAAAGTCAATAGCAGCAATGAAACTGCAGAGTCAAATCAATCTAGACCTTTCATTGCATCAATAGGCAAGCTTCCTGGCAGCTGATTCAAGGTGACACTCTTTATTACAATTTGTGATTCCACAGGCTTCAAGGATGACAAACCACATTCAATTAAAGTGTTTAAAGTAAATGGTCACAATGCACAATGGAAAGGGGTTTTCGGTTTTCCCTCAAAAAAATAAATCAAGCAATTTCAAAAAATGTTTTAATGTTGATAACTAAAAAGATTAACTGAGATTTTAAAAGATTAATGGACATTATTTTGCCAAAATAGAAAACGTTCAGATTATTCGGCATCTGAAAATGCAATGGAATGGCAGGGACGTTAAAAAAAAAGTTATGATGGAACCTGGTTCATATGCCAGCCGAGTTCTTTTTGTTATCTTGGTTTTCCAATATTCAGAGATCAAGTATTTAAATATTACAGAGCATTGGTAGCTTGAAATGGCTATTTGGAAGTTTGATTGATTGCCGAACTTAGCAAAATGTTTGCAGATGTTTCGTCTCCAAATCAAAAAGCCACCAGTGTGCAGTTGCAGGGGTTGTCTCCTCAGAATGCTGGCTTATATACTCCTCCGGGGTCCGAATGTATATAGATTCGATATCATGTTCTGGTTAACTGGTTCAAAACAAGTGAACTGTTTAGCAAAGGAAGATTCTGATTGACTAGCTTTTAGGGAGGTCTGTCGGAACTGGTTGCTTCGCTGTCCATATCCCGAGATTACTGGCAATTCATTGACTGCTGACGTCGTTGTTTCTCTATAAGGGTTCATACATTGGATCCATGTAGATATTTGTTGATGGATCCTTCCGTAGAGAACCTCTCTTACAAGAAAAGAGCAAGAATTTCTTGTCTTGCTTGAGTTTAGACTCTGGCTGTCATTCAGTTGAAATAGTGGGGACGCCCAAAACGTTTGGCTGCTAGATTCCAATACTCAATCAACAACGCTCAAAAATTCCTGGAGAAACTCAAGAACATTAGAACTGAAAATGATGAGATAATGGTTTTCTTCAATGTCATGTCACTGCATGCGTCTGTCAAATTGAAATCTGCACAAGAAACAGTTGCAGAACTATTGAATGGAGAACAATAAGCAGGACACTCATGAAAGTTCACACTTGCTGCCTTCGATCTGTGCTGATCAACCTACTTCAAGTTTGTGGAGAAATTTATGAACATTTGAAAAGGTGCACCCGTGGCATTTCCTGTCTCTGGCCTATTTGTGGAAGTCATAATGTGGAAATTAGAAAATGCAATGATACCAGAAATCAAACCTAAACTTTGGGTGTGCTATGTGAATGGCACCTTGTGATTATCAAGGAAAATGACGCACAAAGAACACATCAACTGCTAAATAATGTCTTGAATGACATCAAATTCACAATGGAAATTGAAAAGGAAAGGCAGGTTGCATTTTTGAATGATCCTATCAAAAGAACTACTGTTGATCAATTACTGGCATCACTCTACAGGAAAGTAACATATACTGATCAAATTCTGAACTTCAATAGCAATCACCAAAAGTGTCACACACAAAGCTGTGTGAATAACTTATTCAAGAGGATTGAATCCCCTTTCAACACCACAGACACAAAACTGGAAGAAAAGCACCTTTCAATAGAATAGATATCCAAGAAGCTTCATCCAAAACGTACCTCAAGGTCAGAAATCCAAATCTCTATGAACAACGAATAAATGAGTTGCATGGCCATACAAAAAGGACATCTCAGAAATGACCACAAGACTACTTCAACAACACAACATCACAGTTGCTCACAAACCAACCGCAACTTTGAGGAGGAATCCATCAAAACCCAAAGCGCAACAAAATGTGACTGAAAGAACAAATGTTATCTACAAAATCCAGTGTGGTGACTACGATAAGTACTATGTTGGTCAAACCAGAAGAAAACTATCGACCTGACTACACAAGCATCAGCCAGTGAGCAAAAGGCACAACCCACCCTCGGTAGTATCAGCTCATGAAGACAAAGGACACCATTTCAACTAGATGACAGCCAGAGTCTAGACTCAAGAACAAGAAGAATTTCCCGAAACATGGTTCTCCACAGATGTATCCATCAAACATTGACACAGATCTGGTCCATTATGGAGAAAAGAGAAACGATAATGTCAACTAACAATGAATCGCCGGTAATCTCAGGATATGAACAGCAAAGCAAACAGTTCCAATGGATCTCACTCAAAGCTAGCCATTCAGAATCTTCTACTGCTAAACTGTTCACTATGCTTTGAACCTTCAGACCCCACAGCCGGCATTCTGAGGAGACAACACCCTCATCTGCGCAGTGATGATAGCTTCTCAGTTAAGGGTGATTTATACTTCTGCATAGTAGCCTACACAAGTGGGCTACACCATTGTGAGCATTTATACTTGTGCCTTGGTGTGTCTGCATCGCTCTGTAATTCACCACCAAAATGCTAGTTGGCGGTGGGGTTTCTATGCCACTGTGTTGAGTTTCTTCATGTTGAAACTCAACACGAAGAAACTTGAACTTCAAA
Organism: Mobula birostris; assembly: GCF_030028105.1. Classification (NCBI taxonomy): domain Eukaryota; kingdom Metazoa; phylum Chordata; class Chondrichthyes; order Myliobatiformes; family Myliobatidae; genus Mobula; species Mobula birostris. The sequence goes on from NC_092373.1 coordinate 160,465,410, forward strand.
CACTGGCAACTGAAACTGAAGGAGGGTGAATTTTCTGTGCATGTCCAGCCACTGAGAGACATGGACAAGGAAATGCATTTCAAATATTTTCAGATATTGGCAGGTAGATTTGACTATTTGGTTCATCATCTCCAACCATTTATTTCGCATCAGTGTACGCACAGTATACTCAGAGACTGGCAATCACCATTCCAGTTTTAGCTTCAGGTGGAAGTCAACAGGCTGTAGCAGCTAGCTACAAACTGGCATCAAGCACAGGGCCCTCCATAATTTCAGAGGTCTGTAAAGCTTTATGGAAAGCATTGCAGCCAGAGTTCCTTCCCTGCCCTTCAGTCACCCAATGGCAAGCTATTGCAGCGTAGGAGGAAATGCGATGCTACCAAGTGGACCAATCACAGTTGTTGCGGTCTGCGACGCTGCAACACATAGTTACATTTTGGGAGAGGTGTGCGTTAGGCTACGGCGTAGGGTTGGCATAGAGTACAGCATAGGTACGGCATAGCAGCGTACCCTTCAGCGTACATTTGACGCACAAGTATAAATCAGCATTTAGAGCCGAGCCACTTGCAAACATTTTGCCAAGCTTGGCAATCAACCAAACTTCCAAATTAAGTATTTACCCAAAAATGAAACACTTATCTGTGGGTAGCAGCTAAGATTTCCAATTCAAAGTTATTTGAGCAAAAACCTGTTGCATAACTAGTTTTCAACTCAATTATTTCATATTTTGGTATCTCCCACAATAGTACAATCTAGTTGATTGTAACATTGTTAATGTTAATTTATTACTGCAAAAGTAAAATAGAAAAGTTGAAGTTACATTCTGCAGGCTCTTGTTGCTTAGTGAAAAGTGTTAAGTGGTAAAAATTGAGCTAATTAACTGATAGAAGGGAAGAATCAAGCCATCCCAGAACCCAACAGTATGAGGTGGACACCTGATCCCTACCCATAATCCATCAAAAATAAATATCCCACTGTGGGTGTCAATCTAATGTTAAAAGCCAAAGTTCTGTTCTCCACTCGCTCAGACAGTTTGAAATTGGATTCAAATCTAGAGGCAGAAAATTTACTAAAGCCAAAAATCAGGTCACAGAACTTATAAATGAGAATAAATGCTGCTTGCGGTTCAGTAGCTTGGACTAAATCCCAAGACTCCAACTCAAACCTTCCCATGGCAACTGGGGCATGCAAATTCTGTTAATGATAAATGTACAATAAAAAGCCAGTGTTGGTAATGGTTGCTTGAAGCCTGAAAATTGTCATCAAAAACAATAATTGAATCCCTAATACTAGATAGAAATCTGGAGCCATTATTTGATCTGGCTAATATGTGACTTCGGCCACAGCAATAGAGTTTTGATTCTCACCTGTTCTTTGAAAAGGCCAATCAACCTATTCTGTTTGAGTGCAGTAAAGGGACAGACCATAAATACTGGCATTCCAGTGACATGAACACCATGGAAATGAATAGGCTATTTGGCAGTTTCCCAGTAATTGCCACCACAGCACTGAACACCAGTTAAACAGAATTGAATCAGGAGTCAGCCACCATAATACCCATCATTAAATTAAAATGCTGGATTGGTTTCATATTAATACTTGAGTTCAGTGGCTCCAGGATTGACTTCCATCTCCAAGTAACATCACCAGGTCAACACTACAAACACCTTCAGCAGGGCCCTTGTTCACCCAGAGCTTTATTTTGAATTCACAGAAGACGGGTGAAAGCTTCTTGGATGTAGTCAAGATCTTCATAAAACATGGCACAATCAATAGTACTGCTTTTCATCCAAACAAACATGGAGATATTTAATCTGATTTTTTTTTATTTGGTTTCATCACACACCATTAAAATTGCAGTGGCCAATAACAGCCAGAAGTGTTTAAGAGACCCCAAGTATCCCCATATTCTCTTCATTTTATATTGGTTGGTTCACAATGCTCATCACAGTCAGGTGTTCCTTCTCTCTGTAGCTCAACAGGATTAGTGAAGCATGTATCACTACTCCATTTGAACTTGCATATAGGGTTAATTGTCTCCATTGAAGTCACCCCCACGTATTCCTTAAAAATACCTTTTAGCAGACTGTTTGCTAACACTTTCAATAGAGGCACTTCTGACCCAATGTGAATCAGGAATTGTGCTAATCTCCTATTTAAATTTCTTAGCACGCAAAGGTTACCATCAAGGCTACAATCATTATCTGCTTGGGAAGAGTCTCAATACCCACATGCTAGCTCATACTCTACAATTGTTTGCCTTTTGAGAATAGGTTAGTCAGACTTTTCTTTATAAACTGCAGATTAATTTTCATATTCAATCACAGTAAGCTACAACTAATAATGGCAAAACTGAACAAGGTTTAAACAGAGAAACTATGCCATACCTTAGTTCCCCCGCTTCCTTTTGAGCCTGCAGTCTTGCTCGCTCTGCAATTATTTCATCACAAATTTGATCGTAGGGTTTGTCTCCTGGACCTTCACCCATCACCCAGACCCACACATCATTATCTGCTGCCAGCAGCCAGCTGACCGACTTCCCGCTCTCTGCATATAGAGGAAGACAGAACACCATTTTAATATCTGAAAGAAAGCAGTTCACCTTCCTAATTAGAGATCTCTGCAGAAACTTGCATTGATGCCTTTCAATAGTGCTTCCCCTCCCAAATAAATAGTAACAGCCTAATGCAGGCTGCAAGTTGAATGGGTGTATCAGCACACTTAGTGTGCCAATATTCTGCATAGGGTATACTACAATGTGCTTAGTGTTTCAGCATGCCCAAGAGTGGCATCACACAGTTTAAAATAGAAGATACACGGCAGCAGTGAATATTGATAGGAAGCTCTGAGTGATCCACTTCCTCTGATTATCTTGGTCTCTTTTCACCAGAGACATTCGCCTTTCACCCCCACTGGGCAGAAGTACAACTGCCTGAAAGTATGTACCACCAGGCTTAAGGAAGCTTTTATTCTGCTATGGACTAGTTCCCTGGTACAATAAGCTGGTGTCTTCACCTCACAATCTACCTTGTCATGGCTTTGGCACTGTATTAACTACCTGCACTGCACCCTCTCTAACTGCAACAGCAGTGAATTTTAGTTAATTGGGGCAGCTGCTTTTTTGGGATGACTCTGAAAGAACAAAAAAAAAACAATAGCTGGGACTCCCTTCGTTTATTTGGGGCACTATGCCACTTAACTGGGACAAGAGACTGTTGTCGACAGTTTCTAGCTAGCATCAGTCATGGGCATGTGTTCTGACTGTTAGAAACCACACCCTGCTTACAGCGAACAGTTTTAAAATGGCATCAGTTGCGTGTGTTTGTGTTCAAATGCAGTGATTTCTTTTTTGTCTCTGATAGATGGGGGGAAAAAAAATAAGCAGCAAGACAATTTAGACCCGTTTTGCTCACTGATGTGATAGATGGAAGTTTAATGATCTTGCCACTGCCACTTGCAAGATCATTAAACTTCCAACTAACAATTTAACTTTGGGTAGTAAAAGTAAGTCAGTCTTCAGTTCTTAAAATGTAAATGGAAAGCAGTAATCAGCTTCAAGTTTAAAAAAAAGCACTCTATAACATTCAATATGTATCACTGAAAATATATGAACTGTGTTTTAAACTTTGTTAGCTCGAAATATGTTCTCTTTTGGTAGGGAGAGGGGACCCACCACCCGAATAGTGGATATTGGCAGCTATACTCGCTATGGAGAATTAAACAGGGAAGTAAGCAAGTCTTTGAAGATTGGTTAGTTACAGTACAATCTCCCTTTTGTGAGTGTATTCATGGTATTTATATCCAATAGGCCTTAAAGTCTTTGTTTGAGTTTAGAACTCTGGTCAGCAAACCCAATACCATCACAGTGGTTTCAAGCAGTCAACTTTGAGAACACCGGAAATGGCCAGGAGTGAAAATGAAACAATTTCAAAGAGATAAGAACGACAAAGAATTTGAAGGTATCAACAGTCACCTTGAATGTTACAATGAAACAGAGTTAGAAATAGAAACACAGAAAACCTACAGCACAACACAGGCCCTTCAACCCACAAAGCTGTGCCAAACAGGTCCTTGCCTTAGAGGTTACTTAGGGTTCCCCATAGCCCTCTATTTTTCTAAGCTCCATGTACCTATCCAGGAGTCTCTTAAAACACCCTGTTGTATCCGCCTCCACCACCGTCACCGGTAGCCCATTCCACACACTCATGACTCTCTGCGTAAAAAAAAAACTTACCCCTGACATCTCCTCTGTACCTACTTCCAAGCACCTTAAAACTGTGCCCTCTCGTGCTAGCCATTTCAGCCCCGGGGAAAAAGCCTCTGACTATCCATACGACCGATGCCTCTCATCACCTTATACACCTCTATCAGGTCACCTCTCATCCTCCATCGTTTTAAGGAAAAAAAGGCCGAGTTTACTCAACCAATTCTCATAAGGCATGCTCCCCAATCCAGGCAGCATCCTTGTAAATCTCCTCTGTGCCCTTTCTATGGTTTCCATATCCTTCCTGTGGTGAGGCGACTAGAACTGAGCACAGTACTCCAAGTGGGTTCTGACAAGGGTCCAACATAGTTGCAACATTACCTCCTGGCTCCTAAACTCAATCCCATGATTGATGAAGGCCAATGCACCATATGCTTTCTTAACCACAGAGTCAACCTGCATATATAGATGATGCAATTGTAGAAAACATTGTATAACGCCAGTCCAATATCAGCACTAGGTGTCTGCACTACTTTGTTCATTTACAGTCAAAAGAACACAGAAGCATACACTGGATAAATTCTTCCATCAATAACTATTAGTAACTTACAGATTTTTAGTACTGTAGTAGCATTAGTAATGTTCTAATGATATGATTTCATTTAAATACATCAGTTGTTACCCAATTAAATGATACTTTTCCAAGAAACCTTGGCTAATTAGTGTAGCTGTTTAATTGCACTAAAAATATATTGGTTCTGATGTGTCTCGATTAACTGGAATCCACTGTATATTTTGTTATTCTTTTTCCCTTGTCTGACCTCAATGAACTGAAGTAGTGAAAAGATCTGTATGGATGGCATGTAAAACAGTTTTTGGCCAAATCTTGATACATGTGACAATAATAAACCAATTACCAGCAGACAGAGGAACTCAACTGACGTCAGAGGGGAAATAGGGAGGCAGGCAGAGAATGATGCAGGGTCCACTATCATTCAGTCTCCAAATGCCCCGTCAGAACACCACAACCTCCTTTTCTTTATCACTGCTATGTGCATGTTGTGACAAACACACTGGCTGCTCTTGATAAGAATGTTTCACAAGAACATTTAGTTCTGTTTCTGCCATGCCCCAGGCACAGAAAGAGGATGGAAGAACAGGGAGAATGACTGAGCAAGGTTCTAGCTTGGTGGTTAACCTAAAGCATCTATTAGAACGACGGAAAGCCAAGGACATCATTAAAAGAGTGCACTGCTTGTTATGAGTACACAACACTGCTTCTATTTTTAGCCTTCACAAAATAGGCAGCTGATTCATTTCCGCTGAATTTACAAGATGGCCTTTAAGAAAATAAGTCTGGACTGCTATTCAAGACCTGGGCTACTCACTCAAAAGTAGAAGTTCAAATCCCCCATGGGAAATTTAAATTCAAATTCAAGTAGTGAAAGAAACCTGCAATAAAAAAATCGACAATGCAGCCACAGGACTGCAATACCGTAAACACGTACAAGGTTCACTCAGCTTTCAGTATAGGAAATCTGACTGATGCAACACCAGACCACTCAGATTTGTGATTGATCTAGGCCTTGCTGATATGTTGGTGGCTGTCCTTCCTGTAATTTTAAATCTGTCTTGGCCACTATGAGGGGCAGGGAACTAAACGGATTCACAACACTCAATAAAAATTGGTAATTTGTTTATTATTGGCACACCTACTGAGACAAAGTGAGAAATTTTATTTTGCACGCCATCCAGAGAGATCAGTGGTACTGGGTTACATACTGTATCGATCCAAACAGATCCAGGCTGACAAGTCCACAGACCAGACAATAATAAAAAAAAATAAGATGCCCTACTACTATCTCTGTAGAATCATAGATGATTGTAATCTCATGACCTCAAAATCAAAATAAACATCCTGGAAGTACAAAATTCCTTGACGGGGTAAAGATTCAAAATATGTATTAAAATTCTTTCTGGCAAGCCTGCCCAATTATTAAGTGATGCACCTCTGCATCTAATAATGAGTCTACACTTCAGAACTTCTGTGGTGGTGCTACAGAATGTTGTTACGTTTCCCATTTAAGAAAATTGCCCACGTCCTCCACATGGTCAGAGGATGACAACACCACCACATATACAGGATTAAAGAAAGCAGCCACATTTCCATTATGGCTACCTGAAAATCTCTGCAATTCACCACAAATATAAGGGCGAATACCAGAGTTAACAAAATGGTTCATTCGAAAGTACTTTGAGATCTCCTGAAAACCATGAAAAGTACTTCAGAAATGATGTGCTATCTTTGATTTTCCACATCCCTCTTTTTGCCGCCCCCCCCACTCACCACCCTCAAAGCTGAAGCAGTCCTAAATTATGAGCTGAATGCTAACAAATAGAAGTGTTGTAAGTGTAAGTGTGGTTCACCTACACACCAGCTACTTTGCCAGCTTTTTCTACAAGGCCAATAAAGGCTTCACTTGTTCCCATTTGATATTTTTATGCTGCACCAGTTGATTTCAGTCCAAGTGGAAAATTGTTTAACACTGTACAACCATCATCAATTCCTGATTAGATTGCCAAGCAGTACATAGTAAATATACAAGTACAGCAAGGGTAACCCATCTGACCCCTCACATTTGTTCTGCCATTCAACTAGATCATGAATGATCCCATCTTGGCCTCTTTTTTTTTCCTGTGTTCTCCCCATACACTGTTGCTGCCCTGTGGATTAACTGATTAATGTTTTCCTCCACAGCTTCCTGGGCTGGAGTACCCTCTTAGTCATATCTTCCAAAAGAAATTCCTTCCTCCATTTCCATCTTAAATCAGTAATCTTTTATTTTGAAGGTATTTTCCTTACTTCTAGATGCTCCCACTAGGAGACACATTCTCCCAGTATCCACTTTGTGAATCCTCAGAAACCAATTTCACAATAAGATCAAGTCATTCTTCCATACTGACTACAAGACCAACCTGTTGAACAAGTCAGCACCTTCCTTCCAAGAATCAGCCCAAGTGAACCTTTGTTGAGCTGCCTCTGGTACAAGGATACCCTTTCTTAAATATGTACCAAGTATACAACTGGAGCAGGGGTAACCCATGTATGGTTTTTCCACCATATCCCAGGAACACCCTCCACAACTTGTAATGAACTTCAGTGTTTCACTGGCCTCAATTACTTGTGATACCCGCAGATTAGCTTAGGGTTTTGAGTACCAGGATTCCCAGATCTCCCCGTTCCACAGCACTGTCTGCTCATTCCATTTAAATAATAATTTGCTTTTTCATTCCATGAGAGTGCATGGTCTCATGTTCCTTGTAGTGCACTTAATTTGCCAACCTTCTCGCTCTCTTGCTTGACCTTTGAACACATCCTTACAATGTTGGAAAACTATCTTTGCATCAGCAGGTTTGGCTACAGTACACACTGTCACTTCACTAAAGTAATTAACATAGATCAAAAAGGCCTCAGAACCCATCCCTAGCACTCAACCAGTTACTGACTGCCAACACTGATTTAACCCTTTGCTTGGGTTTTCTAATCCACTGCTCCCCTTCCCATATAAACAAGCTGCCCTCAGCCCAACGTATTATCCTCTTAAACTGGTAAATCGGTTCATTATTGCCAGATGTATTGAGTTGGGTACAGTGGCCTTTTGTGGCAGTTTAGTGGGTAGAGTCTGAAAATCCAAGTACACTGAACCCACTGATTCCTCTATACGCTGAATTGAACACAAACTGGTATTTTTATAAAGGGAAACATGATGGCTTTCTCTGCTTCTGAGTTCATCAACATGCTATTAATTTTGATGGGCCAAGACATGGAGATATTGGTCCCTCCAGTTCTTCCTTTTACCATGACTTACTTTTCCGAGGTTACTGTGTTTTTGTTTAAAATTTCCAAATCACTGGAAGTTTATTTGTTGACTTTCTCTCTTCCCACTACCACAATTCATCAGCCAAATACCAAAGCAGTATTGGAGAAAGTATAAAATGTCAGGTTAAACTTAACACTAATTTGGACCAACTTTGCTGATGTTGTTCAAGATGCCGCGGCTCAGACAGTTGTTTTTTTAAGGTTCTAGGGATGGTTTGGGGGACAGGTTGAAGTTTGGAGACAGGGATGAAGGAAGTTAGAAGCAAGCAGAAGTAAATAAGGAACAAGGCAGAAGCTGGAGTTCAGGTCTGAGTATTCCACAGTAGGTGGCCAGTAATCCCTATGGGCAGATGTTGCGTCAGCAGGCTCCAAGACATAACACAGGAATCCCCCTGGTCAATTATGGGGTTTACTGACCTCAGTGACCAAGGACCAACGACCACCCCCCGCCACAGTCAGCGAGTCTTCTCAGGTTGACAACTCCCAAGAGCAGAGGTCTATGTAGGCAGGAGGGCTGGTGATCTCCGGGTTGGCAAGTCCCAGGCTCAGGTTCCATGCAAGTCTGGAGTTCGAAACCTCAAGTTCAAAGCCCTATGATTGGCAAGTCCTTGGATCAATACCAAAGGTTCAAACTGCTGGGTCACTGTGTCTGAAGGTCAGAGTCCCACCGTGAGAGAGTCTGGGCTAGGGGTGACACCACCCCGGCCCAGGACAGCAAATGCTAGGGTTGAAAGCCCCTGTGGATCCGGAGCTGAAAGTCCTGTGATCCATGAATCATGAAGTCCATACCGAAGGTTGAAGCCCAAGAGGCTAATGTTGCTGAGATCAAAAGTCGAGGCCCCTTGGTTGGCATGCCCAAAAGTCAGGGGCCCAATGTCTGCAAGTTTGGGCAGGGACTGGAGGTTGGAGGCCCAGAGGTAGCTTGTCCTGGAGCTGGAGGCCTGCCTGTATGTATCAAGGGTTGTTTTACTGTTGTTGCTTGTGTCGCTCTGCCGAACATTGTGACCCTGCTATGCTGGTGCCAGAATGTGGTAGCACTTGCCAGCTGCCTCCAGCACATTCTTGGGTTGTGATGGTTATTAAGAGATTTCATTAACTTTTGTGATAAATAAGTGAAATAAATGAAGCTGAAAATGAATTGAGAACTAATTTTCCTCTCATGGTATACCATGCTTTCTCGGTGGCAGAGCTGTAGTCAAGTAGTTGTCTCACAGCTCCAGTGACATGGGTTCAATCCTGACTTCCTGCACTGAGTGGAATTTGCACATTCTCCCTGAGATTGTCTGGGCTTCCCATGTCACATGGATGTATGGGCTTGTAGCTGATGCTCCTAGAGTAGCTTGGTGGTAGGATTGTTAAGAATTCTGAGAGAACAGGCTAAGGAAATGTGGATACTGGTACACGTTTGCACATTGAAATGTTCCAATTTACTCCTTAACAAATTGATATTATTTTTAAAAAACCACAAAGCATGTCAGAAGTAGTAGCCTAGGTCTTCCTAGAAAATGCCCAAGTTTCCATATTTACCAATTTAAATAGAAGCAGGTCTGAACTTCCACACACATACACAGAAGTTCCAAACGTACTAACAGGTACAGCATACCTAATTTGTCCATATAGACTCCATGCTCCAACTTGCTGAGATTCTCTACATTTGTAAAAATGCTGAATAAACAAGAGAAAAACAAAAAAAAAAAAATCACATCTTGAATCCTTCATCAGGTTTGACCTTCTGCAGGATTTGTCACCTTGTTGATATAAAAAAAACGATAATCAGGCTGTGGGGGTGGTCATCTAAACTTTTGGATTTTTTTGTTATCTAGGTTGATTTTAGTTTTTAAAAAAATTTTAGTATGTTTTGTTTAATATTAGTTAGGTCATAAAGACATTTTTGTCACTCGTGGACAACACAAGCATGATAGACAAATAATCTGTCTCTTCACAATGCATTATAATTGGATTCATTGTACACAGCTATGCATAAGCAGATCATACAAATTATAATCACCCCTTCCTCTTTAGGACATCAGACAATTATAAAACGGTCAAGCAGTAATAGTTAATGGAAAAATTTATTTCCTGAATGTTACTTCAATTTTTATTATGGCTGCCGATTATATTTAAACAGGAACATTTGCCCTTGCTCTCCTCTATGTTCGGGAGCCAGGTGTCAAATTGAAATTGAAAGGAAGAACTGCAAATTCAATTATCACAGAAATGGAGGTGCAAATTTCAGGTGTTAGTTAAATATGGAGGAACAGAGTACGACACTCTTTGTTCCAGAAACAGTCTTAGTGAAACAATAGAATTTGTTCTGGTCATAACAAGTACAAGATGAATCATGGCCCAATCTGGGGAAGATACAAAATGTAGTACTAGAACAAAAGATGGAAGTATCAGTAATTACTAAATACTGGGATCTGTATCCCTGGAGGGAAGATCAAAGGAGTGATGCAAGGTAGATACAGAAAATAAAACTGCCAGGCAAGATTAAAAAAGGACCCATAAAGAACTTCTCACTGATAAATCTAATTGGTAAATGAGATCTTTTAAAAAATACTATATACACAGAGTGGTTAGATTATGGAACTTGGTGCCACAATGCAGTTGGGATGGATGAAATTACAAGAATGGATAAACTAACGTATCAGGGAGAAAGAAGCAAGTCAGTTGTGATAAAGGTAGATGGAGTAACCAGAGCATGCACATTAGCAATGACCCCCTGGGTCCAATGACATGTTTTAGTTCTGCACTTAATGCTAATTAAAGAATCTAAGGAGGATAGATGCAAGCAAGAGAGAATAGCAGGAGTCAGGCAAGCTCAGCTGGTTAAATACTCAAGAGTGCTAAACTAGAACAGCAGCCATTATGAATATGTTAGCATGTTGCTGGATCCACCATTTCTACTATAAGAACTTAAAGGACAAAAAGAGTCAGCCAACAGAATATACCAAGTAAGGTTAATATCCAAGGAGAAACTGACCCTCCAATTTTAAAACTGCAAACATGAGGAAATCTGCAGATGCTGGAAATTTCAAGTAACACACATAAAAAATACTGGTGAACGCAGCAGGCCAGGCATCTACAGGAAGAGGTATAGTCGACGTTATTGGCCGAGACCCTGCGTCCTGACTGAAGGGTCCCAGCCTGAAACATCGACTGTACCCCTTCCTATAGATGCTGCCTGGCCTGCTGCATTCACCAGCATTTTTTGGTGTGTTCCTCCAATTTTATCCTATTGAAAAATAATACACACTGCAATTTTTAGAATTAGTGTATTGTCCTATTTCATAGCAATCTTCTACAAAGGGATATTGTTCAGGAACAGTTTGAAAATGGAAAAGCAAAAGTTCCAAGAAGATAATTTACAAACTGCTATGTGAACCAGTAAGTTGCTATAGAGCAGGGGTTCCCAACCGTTTTTATGCCATGAACCCCTACCTTTAACCAAGGGGTCTGTGGACTCCACGTTGGGAACCCCTAAATCAGATGCTGTTAGAAAGGCACAATGAAACATCACTTCATTTTCCATCAACACAAATGTCCAATCTTCCACATTCAACTCAAGTCTTCAACTTTAGGGAAATCACTTTTTCTGTAACAGAACAAGCAATTTATTTCCATTTTTTAAAATAATGTCTAATTAATCCTTTAAGGTTTATTTTTGGAGGTCAACAAGTGGGCTGATGAAGGAAAGGCAGTGAATGTTGCCTACATGTACAGACATCCCACCCAGCAAAAACTCATTTCAGGGAGGTAGCACCATCAATTTGCGGGAGACTCCCGGAACTTCCGGGAGAGGTGGGATGTCTGCATGTACTTTAGAAAGGCTCCTTACCCTGGTTTATGATGGTCAATGTGCCAAAAGCTCCTTTCACTGTCTACTTTCAAGGAATTATGGATCTTTATTCCTTTATTTGTTTGCTACTGAGAAATAACTTGTGTTCTTTCAGTTATTACTAAGGGTTCCAGACCTGAAACATTAGCTGTTTCTTTCCATAGATGCAAGCTGGCCTTTTGAGTATTTGTTCTGTTATTTTCTACTTTTATTTCAGATTTCTAGCATGTACAGTTTTAAATTTGAAATTTACAACAAAGCAGCAATCGATAGAAGCCTTGTGTGAAATTTCTTGGCAAAATTCTATTCAAAGTAGCTTGCATACTGGAATAAAGCTCATGCTTTAAGCATTAAACAGTTCTCTGCTGACTACAACTAGCAGAGGAAGGAACAGGACAGCCATCATTCTCCAGTGTTACGGTGAGGAAACAGGACCAGGAGTGACAAGTATGAATAAGAAAAAGAGAAGCTAATTGACTGGGGATTTCAAAACCTCAGGCCATCAGTTGTAATGCAAATACCAATGAAAACAAAAGACATTAGAAAGAGGCAAGAGATCCCGAAGATGCTGGAAATCTGGAGCAACACACAAACTGCAGCAGGAACTCAGCAGGTCAGGCAGCATCTAAAGAAATTAATCAACAGGCTGAGACCCTTTATCAAGATTGGAAAGGAAGGGGGTAGAAGTCATACTGAGAAGGTGGAGGAAGGAGAAGGAATGTAAGCCAGCAGGTGATAGGTGAAGCCAAGTGGGTGAGTGAGGGGAGATGAAGCAAGAAACTGACAGCTGATAGGTGGAAATGGGAAAGGTCTAGAGAAGAAGGAATCTGATAGGAGAATGCACCATGGGAGAAAGGGAAGCAGGAGGGACACCACGAGAAGTATTAAGAAGCCGGAGTGGGGAAGGGAAGGAAGGGAGAAAATTTATCAGAAGCTGGAGAAATTAATGTTCATGCCATTCGACTGGAGGATACATAGACGGAATATAAAGTGTTGCTCCTCCAACCTGAGAGTGGCCTCATTGCTGCAGTAGAGGAAGCCAGGGCAGGACATTTTGGAATAGGTATGGGAATTGGAACTAAAATGGTTGACTATAGGCAAATCCTGCTTTTTTTGTGTGGGCAGAGCGAAGGTGCTTGACAAAGCGGGGCCCCAGTCTATGTCAAGTCTCACCAATGTAGAGGCTACTGCATCGGGATCGCTGGTTCGATCCAGTAGAGAACCCCTACAGATGCACAGGTGAAGTTTTGCCTCACCTGGATGGATTGTTTGGAACCCTGAATGGAGGTGAGGGAGAGATGTAGCACATAAGTTTGCAGGGATAAGTGCCAGGAGAGAGTAGTGAGGAGGGGTGAATAGACACTTAGTAGGAGTGACCTGCAGAAAGCCACAAGTGCGGGGGGGGGGGTGTGAAGGAGGTAAAGATAGATTGGGTGGTAGGGTCCCGATGAAGATGGCAGAAATGGTGGAGAGTGAGGTCCTGAATGAGGAGGATCATAGGGTAGTAGGTGAGGACAAGAGGAATTCTATCCCAGTTAAGGGTGTGGGAAGATGGGGTGAGGTTGGATATCTGGGAAATGGAGATGCAGGTGAGAGCAGCATCAATGGTGGAGGAAGGAAAACCACATTCTTTGAAGAAAGGATACATCTTCTGGAAAGCCTCATCCTATAGACAGATGTGGCAGAGATGAAGGAACTGTGAAAAGGGAATGAACAGGAGAAAGTGGGAAGTAGTATAATCATGACAGCAATGGGAGTCAGTGGGTTTATAAAAGATATTGGTAGTCAGATTGTCTCTAGAGATGGAGGCTGAGCGATCGAGGAAGGAGAGACAGGTATCTGAAATGAACCAAGGGAATTTAAGGGCAGGGTGGAAGTTGGAGGCAAAGTTGATCAAATTCACGAGCTCAGCATGAGTGCTTGAAACAGCACCATTGCAGCTGTCAATGCATTGCAGAAAGTTGGACAGCATTACCAGGAAAGGCTTGGAACATGGACCGCAGCAAACAAAGGCAGGTATGGCTGGGGCCTATGGCTACACCTTGACTTTGGAAAAGTAGGAGCCAAAAAAGAAATTGTTGAGGTTGACAGCCAGCTTTGCCAGACAGAGGAGGTGAACGAGTCAGGGTCTGTAGTCAAGACCTATTGAATGTAGCAAAGAAATTTTAAGGCCTTCTTGATCAGGTATAGAAGCTTTTAAAGGACTCGACAACCATGCTGAAAATAAGACAACCAGGGATAGGGAATTGAAAGTTGTTGAGGAGATTAAGAACATGGGTTGTGTCATGGAGGTAGATGGGAAGGAAATGAACCAAGGGGGATAGGATGGAGTCAAGGTATGCAGACACAAGTTCAGTGGGGCAAGATCTGACAGAAACTATGGGCCTATCTAGACAGTCAAGTTTGTGGATCTTAGGTAGGATGTAGAAATGAACAGTGTATGGCAAGGGAACTACAAGTTTGGTGGCAGTGGTTGGGACATCTCCAGATTCAAAGCTGGTGTATTCACTGGAGACCTCTCCTATCAGGTTCCTTCTTCTCCAGCCCTTTACCTTGTCCACCCATCAGCTTCCAGCTTCTTACTTCATACCCCCTCCCACACCCAACCAGCTTCACCCAACTATCCTCCTTCCCCTCCCCCCTCCCCACCTTCTTATTGTGGCTTCTTCCTGCTTCCTTCCCAGTCCTGATGAAAGGTCTTGGCTCGAAGCATCGACTGTTTATTCATTTCCATAGGTACTGCCTGACCTGTGAGTTCCTTCAGCATTTTGTGTGGTTAGAAATAGGAATTGTACCTGATCCATCATTCAATAAGAGTAACCTTTTTTTTTTAAAAAAAACCTCAGTGCCAATCTCCCTAAACATCCAAAAATCTGTCTACATCCATCTGCAATAAGGATTTACTGTAGGTTTTCCATCTCCAAAAACCTGGCTCCGTCCAAAGAGAAAAATCATCCCAAATTATAAAAACAATTCAAAAGAGAGTAGACTGCACCATTCTGCAGCTTTGGATTGGGGACTGTTTTTCCTCAAACACTGCATGCAAATAGGCTATAGGGTATATAGAGGTTACAAATGTAATGAAGTTAATGTGTTTTAGATTCAAATATGTCCATAACTCCCTTAAACAACATGCCTCAACAATCCCTACTCACCTCTACATGGAAACTAGACAGAACAAAAATAGAAACAAAGTTGTGATGAAATACTATCAAGAATACTTCTACAATTACTGAAACTCGAAGAAAACAAACACCCTCCAAATTTCTCATGCAATGCTCAGGCATCTATACCTCCATTAACAGAGAAGCTTACTCATAAAAGTGAACTCATTCTTTCTTTCCCTGACAACCTAGCAAAAAAAAAAATTCACCCCCACATAATACAAAGACATCGGAGGGGCCCCAAATAACCAACAGTAAGCAGTTCAGTGAAATCACCTGCTTCTATGCTCCCAAACTCCACACAACCCAGAACATGTTCAGTCATCAGAATGCAACAGGTTGCAGTTCCTGAAGTTAAGAAGTTTTCTCTCAAACAAATACATAACTAAAATTCCAAAACAACTGCATTCTTGTTACTGTTCCAATACCAAATCACATGAACACTGCTGTACTGACACTTCTGCAGCAGAGGTGACCTTGGGCATGGCACATTCTCAGAGATATTTTTCAGCATACAATGGAGGTTAGCCACACTATAATGCTGCTAAATGCAACAATGACTTACAGCATTCTTCACGTAGCAATGTGCCCCAAGGCTCTTTACAGAAGCTTGGTTAAAGAGGCAAGCATCAAGGGCCATTTCAAATAGAAAAAGGATGGTGAAGGTGAAGGAGGGGGTGGTGGTAAGGAAATTAAGGGTGTGCAGTTTAATTAATGGTTGAGCAAAGAATAGGGAGAGTACAAGAGGCCACAGCAGTGCACAATACATACCAAGATGTGTAAAGCTGGAGAAGTTCAGAGAAACTGAGGGATGAATGCATACACAGGTTTAAAAGTTGGTCAAAACCATCACAACTTTGTCAGCATTAAACAGGACTTCTTTAAGTGGGAGACTCCCTGGAATGCTACCAAATATACTCTCAGTCCAATGGTGATTTAACATCCTTTGCAATGGTAAGATGAAGATTTCAAACTGCAAAAGGATCTAGTGCTTTCCCACCATCTATGACAAATAAACTCTTCTCAGGCTTCAAGCCGGGTGCAGGTATTGATTATAATCGACATTTCAATGACAAACCACCAGCTTCATCAGGGATGATAGATGGCATGTCTAGTTCAGTGGTATTTATACCCTTACCCCCACGTAGTCCATCCCTCCTGACTGATTAGCCCTTATCCAATCAGGTTTCCACTCTCCTAAATTACTTACAATCAAATTCCAGTTCTTTCTTATAGCAAGGCCTTTGCTTTTGTCAAAGTTCTTTTCCTCGAGTTTTATTTTGATGGTTTACTTTACCAGGCAGTCTCACAAGCCATTGGCACAGCACAGTAACTCTGTGCCATTGAAGTCAACCCTATGGCCATTGCAAATGCAATGTTGTTACTGCCGATATCTCTGGGAAACCCAAATGTATACATCTCTTGTGCTGCTTGATGCGCCTATAAAACCAGGAACCCGTTGCTACCGCTTGTCTTCCTATATTTCCATGGTTTCTGGAAGGATTGCCAGGATCCTGAAGAAATACTGGATTAATACCATCCACAAACATGTAAGGAAGTTCAAATCACAGCTCATGCGGGTCAAAGATGACTTGGGACTAGGGCTGACATTTACAGGACTCCCTGTGAATGTGGAGTAGCATATAATTGGCCAGACGGGATGCGCGGTGGAAACTCACATCAAGCAGCACAGGAGGTGTATCCATTTGGGTTACCCGGAGAAATCGGCAATAGCAAAACATTGCATTTGCAATGGCCATAGGATTGTCTTCGACAGCACAAAATTACCATGCCACACTAATGGCATGTGGGACCACCTCATGAAGGAACCCATTGAAATAAAACTAGAGGGAAAGAATTTTAACAAAGACAAAGGCTTTGCTCCAAGAACTGGAATTCAATTATAAACAAGATGGGAGAGTGGAAACCCAATTGGATGAGGACTAACCAATCAGGAGGGACAGACTATGGGATGGGGGGGGGCGCCTATAAATACTACTGGACTAGACATGGGCCATGCATCATCCCTGATGAAGATAGTGGAGTGTGTCATCCGAACGTTGGTTATTATTGATACCCGTATCTGGCTGGAAACCAGAGAAGAGTTTATTTGTTTCAAACTGAAGTTTGTAGGGGTACTAGCGGTAAATGGGAACAGTGGTACTGAGTCAGTGGAACTTCCAGTAATTCAGCAATAGAGCTGAAAAGTGAGCAGAGGTTTATAGAGGGTAAATAATGGGAGAGTAGATAGCAGGGCATTGGTAGAGGCAAGTGATTTTATCCCAAGATGGGGAGGGTAGGTGATGTTGTTGTAATAGACCAACAATGTAGGCTAAAATAGTGCAGTGTTAAATTACAAATTTCTGACCATTGATTGAAACAGGTTCAAATCCCACAGCAACAGCTGGAGAATGTAAATAAATCTGGAATGAATGCTGGTCTTCAAAATAGTAATAATAAAACTACTAGATTGTTGTAGACAACCAGTCGTCTTCTTGGAACTGGCTCCAGACCCCCTCAGTGCGGTCGATTCTTTACTGGCACCTCAGTTCATGGGCACTGAGGGATGGACAATAAATGCCAACTCTGCCAAATGGCACCCACTCATTGCACAAGCGGGGTCAGAACACTGTTTGTCAATGCCCAAGTTTCCAATGTCAGCATATACACAGTGAACCTGGGACAAGTTTGCCAAAGACCCAAATTGATGCAACTTAACATTGAACAAAAAGCAATGTGCTACTCAAGAGAATGTCCGGGCCTAGAATCAGGTTACAAGTTCATTTCAGGACACAAAGAGATAAAAGGTCAGCTTCAACCAAGGGTACCGACTCGATTCTAGAATAGCTGCTTACTCTCCAGCCCAGAACACACTGGAGCAGCAAGTGTGCAGTCAGAGAAGCAATAGGTGATTGCCAGGTGTATTAACAGGAGCAGACAGGTGGGGCAGAACTTCCCCTGAGCACATCTAGCTCACTTAATAGATTTTCCCCTTAGGATACTGGCAAGAGCAAGATTCCCAAGGGAAGTGAAGTCAGGTGCAGAAGTATGGCATCACAAGAGGCTCAATACACAGGAAAAATGAATGGTAGTGACAGGAGATTCAATTTATTAGGAGATACAGGCATCTCTGTAGAAGTAGGCACCGTTTCAAAATGAAGTGTTGTCTCCTGTCTCCCTCATGCCGGATTGATGAATGTCATCCAATAGTTGAAGGGCAAGGGTGAAGAACCACAAGTTATGGCCAATAGCGGTAACAAGGATGGGCGGCGGGGTGTGGAAGGAAAGGAGATGATGTCATGCAAGCACAGCTTAGAAAGCATAGAAAGAATTTTAAAGTAGGATCTCAAGAAGCCCATAATGTCAGGATTAGTTCTTGTAGCATATGGTAACAGGTGTAGAAATAGAAAGATGTGGCAAATGAATCATTTGCTAGAGTTAGTGCAGGAGGAAAAGCTTAGGTTTGAGATTTTGGAACCAGTTCTTGGGGACTTAGAACCTTGTGGTAAACCATGTATATATGTTGTAACTTGGTTACCTGTCTGGACACACCCCTCTGCTGACTGCCCCTGTGGCTCCTCCCACAGAGTCCTGTATAAAGGCGTTCGCCTTGCCCCTCCCCCTCAGTCCGGGGGCAGACACTCACCGTGGAGGTCGTATTGTACAGCGAATAAAAGCCTTTTAGTATTTTACCAAATCTCAGTCTTTTGGAGTAATTGAAGGTGCTTCAATTTTATTCACTGTACGTTTTAAAACATGGAACAGTCCCTGAGACCAGAAAAATTAGACCTCAATACACAAACACCTGAAGCTGGAAACGCTTTCGAACTCTGGCTGGCCTGCTTCAAAGCGTATCTAGAGGAGATTAAAGCGACCGACCCTGTAGCGAAGCGCAGAGTTCTACTCTCCAGGGTCAGTCCACGGGTCTATTCACTGATCAGAGACCAGCCAAACTACGACGGCGCGATGAACGCACTCAAAAGACAATACCTGCGGCCGATAAACAGCGTCTATGCTCGGCACCATTTAGCGACACAGCAACAACGCCCCAGGGAATCGAATGCTGAGTTCATCCAGGCCCTACGGACGCTCGTGCGAGCCTGCAATTGCCAGGAGCTGACGGCGGTGCAGCATGCAGAACTCCTAGTGAGAGACGCCTTCGTCACGGGGACCAGGTCAGTGTACGTGCGCCAGCGGCTGCTGGAAAAAGCCGATCTTACCCTAAATTCGGCGATGGAGCTGGCTGATACGTTGGAGGCCACTCTGCATAACTCTGAGGCTCTCCAGGCACGCGATCCCCCGATGGCCTCGTGGGTGCCGCAGACCCCGCAACCTGCCGGCGAATCGACCTCGGCTGCCGCCAGTCATGAGTCCGCAAAGTGCTACTTCTGCGGACTGGAGAAGCACCCCCGGAAACGCTGCCCGGCCCGACAAGCTACCTGCTCCAGCTGCGGAAAGAAGGGCCACTTCGCCAAGGTCTGCAAGTCAAAACCGCGAGCGGGATCGAGCAGCGCCGCGTGCGAGACGTGGGGGTCGCCATCTTGCCTGCCGCCATCTTCCCTGCACGCCATCACGTGCGAGACATGGGGGCGGCCATCTTGGTCAGCGCCGCCTCCCACCACCTACGACCAACAGGTGCTCACAGGGCACCCCACCACGCTGGACCAAGACAGCGACCCCACCCTGACTTCCGTGACCCTCGACCAAAGCGCTCCCCACCAGCTCGCAAGGTCAATGATGGACACCCTGGTGGAGGGGCACAGGACATCCCACCCAACATCATGCCAACTGCCACACTACCGACACCACTTGCGGCCTCTCCACCCTCAGGATCCCTCCCCCACCACTGTTCGCCGAGCTGACCCCCGACTGTAAACCTGTGGCAACTAAAAGCAGGAGGTACAGCGCGGGGGACAGAGCTTTCATTAAGTCGGAGGTACAGCGGCTGCTCAGGGAGGGGGTCATTGAGGCAAGCACAACTCCTTGGAGGACGCAGGTGGTGGTTGTTCCGAATGAGGAGAAGAACAGGATGGTCGTGGACTATAGCCAGACCATCAATAGGTTCACGCAGCTCGATGCGTACCCTCTACCCCGCATCGCGGATATGGTCAATCAGATAGCACAGTACAAGGTGTACTCAACCATAGACCTAAAATCCGCTTACCATCAGCTCCCCATCCGCCGGGAGGACCGCCCTTACACTGCCTTCGAGGCGGACGGCAGGCTTTATCAATTCCTGCGCGTCCCCTTTGGTGTCACGAATGGTGTATCTGTCTTCCAGAGGGCAATGGACCGGATGGTGGACCAATGCCAACTGAAGGCCACGTTCCCATATTTGGATAACATCACCATCTGCGGTCACGACCAGCAGGATCACGACAACAACCTCCAAAAATTTCTCCAAGCGGCCAAATCTTTCAACCTCACCTATAACAAGGACAAGTGTGTATTTGGGACCACCCGACTTGCTATCCTTGGGTGTGTCGTGGAGAATGGAGTCATTGGCCCTGACCCTGACCGTATGCGCCCCTTGTTGGAACTCCCTCTTCCCAATACCCTCAGAGCCCTCAAAAGGTGCCTGGGCTTCTTTTCATATTACGCCCAATGGGTCTCTAACTATGCAGACAAGGCCCGCCCCCTGGTCAAGTCCACCACATTCCCCCTCTCTGCCGAGGCCCACGCGGCCTTCAGCCGCATAAAAGGGGACATTGCCAAAGCAGCAATGCATGCGGTGGATGAGGCCATTCCCTTCCAAGTAGAGAGTGAAGCCTCTGACTTTGCGCTGGCTGCTACCCTCAATCAGGCAGGAAGACCGGTGGCGTTCTTCTCCCGTACCCTTCAAGGCCCTGAAATTCGGCACTCTGCGGTAGAGCAAGAGGCCCAGGCCATAGCGGAAGCTATAAGGCACTATCTTGCTGGCAAAAGGTTCACCCTGCTAACTGACCAGCGCTCAGTTGCATTCATGTCTAATAATCAGCAGCGGAGCAAAATCAAAAATGTTAAAATTGTGAGGTGGAGAATCGAACTCTCCACCTACAACTATGACATCATGTACAGGCCTGGGAAGCTCAACGAGCCCTCCGATGCCCTATCCCGGGGAACATGCGCCAGCGCGCAGATCGACCGGCTATACGCCCTACATGTAGACCTTTGACACCCGAGAGTCACCCGGCTTTTCCACTTCGAGAAAGCCCAGAACCTGCCTTACTCCCTTGAGGAGATCAGGATGATGACCAGGGACCGCCAAGTCTGCACAGAGTGCAAACTGCACTTCTACCGACCCGAAAAGGCACCACTCATCAAGGCCACCCACCCCTTTGAGCGACTGAGTGTTGATTTTAAGGGCCCCCTTCCCTCCACCGACCGCAATGTGTACTTTCTTAACGTAATTGACGAAGCGGTTCCCCTTCGCCATCCCCTGCCCCGACACCACTACCACGACAATTATAAAAGCCCTGCACAAGCTCTTCACTCTGTTCGGATACCCATGCTATATCCACAGTGACAGAGGGTCCTCGTTTATGAGTGACGAGCTGTGCCAATATCTACTGGCTAGGGGAATTGCAACCAGTAGGACCACGAGCTATAATCCCTGGGGGAATGGACAGGTGGAGAAGGAGAATGGCACAGTGTGGAAAGCCACACTCTTAGCCCTCAGGTCAAAGGGACTGCCGGTCTCCCACTGGCAGGAGGTCCTTCCCGAGGCACTCCACTCCATCTGCTCCGTTATGCACAGCCACCAATACCACCCCTCATGAGCGGCTCTTTTCTTTTCCCAGAAAATCGACCACTGGAACCACCCTACCATCTTGGCTGACGACCCCGGGGCCAGTGCTGCTCCAGAAACATGCGAGGAGCAATAAATACTCCCCGATAGTCCAGAGGGTTCACTTACTTCATGTGAACCCCCAGTATGCCTATGTGGTTTTACCTGATGGGCGGGAGGACACGGTCTCCATCTGCGACCTGGCGCCCGCAGGAGCTCCGGGCCCCTACCCTGGACACTCCGTGGTGACTATTGACCCCCTACCCACCAATGTATGTACCTACGAGACACCGTGCACCCCAAACCCTATACAGGCACCACACAACACCCCCATACCGGGCGCGACGCACATGCACGAGGGATTACCAACGCCTAACGTGCTGGCACCTGAAGTCAGGCCAGAGCCAGCACAACCGCCATCGCCGGTGCTACGTAGATCACAGCGACGGACTCGACCGCCTGATAGACTTAACCTGTAAATATACTTCTTGTAAATATTGTCAGTCACTTCACCCCGCGGGACTCTTTTTAAAAAAAAGGAGGGGTGAATGTGGTAAACCATGTATATATGTTGTAACTCGGTTACCTGTCTGGACACACCCCCCTGCTGACTGCCCCTGTGGCTCCTCCCACAGAGTCCTGTATAAAGGTGTTCGCCTTGCCCCTCCCCCTCAGTCCGGGGGCAGACACTCACTGTGGAGGTCGTATTGTACAGCGAATAAACGCCCTTCAGTATTTTACCAAACCTCAGTCTTTTGGAGTAATTGAAGGTGCTTCAAACCTTAGCAAACAGATTAAACCTCAAACGGTGACCAATAATGACACAGTTCCCTTTGTCAGTTCAGACAGAGTTTTACAACCAAAATGCTGACTATTTCTCTTTCCACAAATATTGCCTGATAGGCCGAAAGTTTCCAGCTTTTTCTGTTTTTTGTTTAATTTCCAGCATCTGTAGTTTTTAAATTCATGCAGACATATTTGCTTGTGCTTTTACAAAATATTTAGAGTAGCTTGGCAGTGAATGGGAACCAGAAGAGAAAGTCAGAAGAGACAGAAAGTGTTAATTGTTTAGAATTGGAAATGTTAAAGTAAATAAAATTAATATTCAACAGAAACAAAAGCAAATGGGTTCAGAATATGGCAAAAATAAAAGGCCATAATTAAAACCAATAGATCTAAGTATACACATCCTCAACTTGAGGAATGACTTAATGGTATAAAAATTATAATTATGATTCAATTGCATCACAGTAACACAGCCGCAGGTTGACCAAAGCTGAGAACTACTAGGTCAAAAGGATATTTATGAAGGACAGCAAAAGAAGGTGTCGTAGCACCTGCCGAAGAGTCTCGGCCCAAAATGTCGATTGTACTTTTCTTTCCCCCCAATGATGCTGCCAGGCCTGCTGAGTTCCTGCAGCACTTTGAGTATGGTAGCAGTGTTAATAACCAGCAACATTAGTACAGTAACTAGAAAAGATTTTGGCTTCACAGACCATAAGTTTGGAACAGATTTGGGAAGTCAATTAGTTGCACAAAATATTGGCAGAAATTATTAGCAGCCCTCAAAATAGTTATAACATAGGGCATGGTATAAAAAGTACGTAATAGGGGCATAACAGTGATCATGGGAATCATTAAATTACTTATAGACGAGGCTAATCCAACTGGTGCTAACAACAGAAAGGATAGATGTTAGGAATAAATAAGCTATAGATTTCTAGATCAGGATGTTGAGGAATCAGATAGGTTAGATCTTCATTCTGTGCAATAAGAAAGAGTTCACTGACAATTTTGTGAAAGAGGCCAATAGGAAAAAGGTACAATCATAAAGAATTTACATTAATACCATAAAGTATCTACATTAAATCAAAAGTAATGTAGTTCAGCTTGAAACAAGGGCTTTCATTCAAAACAAAGGAAAGCAAGTAGTTATGAGAGGCATGCTAACTGTGGGGTAGATTGGGAAAGTACATAAATGGTACGACAGTGGACAGACAGTGGTGAAAAATAATTCAAATTGTTGCACCAAACACATTCCTTTAAAGCACAAAGACACAACAGGAAAACTTCAAAATGGATTACAGAAGAAATTAAATATAGTATTAAAATTTAACATGAGGTTTGGATGATTGCAATAAGTAGTAATTATGAGTGTTTTATAGTTCAAAGGAGGAATAAGAAATTGATAAAGGAATACAAGATTAAATGTTAAGAAACAAAAAAAAAAAGGACAGCCTGCATGAGCTTCCATATGTAAAGAGGAGACTAGCAAAAGCCAACGTGGGCCTTTTGAAGAAAAATAGAGGAAAGGTATAAAGGGGAATAAGAGAAGGAAGAATAATTAAACAAATAATCTACATCTTCCATGAGCAGACACAGGAAAAGCTCCCAGAAATAGTGGAGAAAAGAAGGATCCAGTGCAAACATGGAAGTAAATGAAGACAGTATTTTATTAGTAATAATATGAGCAAAGTTAATGAGTCAAACAAACTAAAATCTCAATAACTTGGTTCACAAAATATTGAAAGTGGTGGCTATGGAGAAGAACATTCCAGGTGTCATCTTCCAGAGTTCTACAGATTCTGGACCTCGCTATTTGAGAAAAGAGTGACAGGGAAAATAGAAAAAAAAATATCAACTTGTTACTGTTACATCTACATTTAAAAAAATGCTGAAATCTATAATCGTAGTCGTAGTCGTAGTCATCGTCATACTTTATTGATCCCGGGGGAAATTGGTTTTCGTTACAGTTGCACCATAAATAATAAATAGTAATAGAAATAGTAATAGTAGTATTACTATTAGTAAATAGTAATAGTCATAGAAATAATAACTAGTAATAGAATAGTAATAGAAAATAGTAATAAATAGTACTATGTAAATTATGCCAGTAAATTATGAAATACGTCCAAGACCTGCCTATTGGCTCAGGGTGTCTGACCCTCCAAGGGAGGAGTTGTAAAGTTTGATGGCCACAGGCAGGATTGACTTCCTATGACGCTCTGTGCTGCATCTCGGAGGAATGAGTCTCTGGCTGAATGTACTCCTGTGCCCACCCAGTACATTATGTAGTGGATGGGAGACATTGACCAAGTTGGCATGCAACTTAGACAGCATCCTCCTTTCAGACACCACCGTGAGAGAGTCCAGTTCCATCCCCACAACACCACTGGCCCCACGATCATGAATAGCACATCAGGACACTTCAAAAAGATAACCAAATAGAGTGAGCAGGAATTTCAGAAAGGAAAAACATTTCTAACTAATCTTTTAGAGTTATTTGAGTACATGAGGCGGAAAACCAGTGCTTGTGTAGTTGAGATTTCAGAAGATTTTTGATAAGGTCCCACACTGGAGCTAACTACATTAACTTAGTGCACATGGAATTGGAGGATGTGGTAATGCACCAAAGATGAAAGATATATTAAACATCCATGAGACCATAAGATATAGGAGCAGAAGCAGGCCATTCAGCCCATTGAGTCTGCTGTGCCATTCAATCATGGGCTGATCCAATTTTTCTACTCATCCTCACTCCCCTGTTTTCACCCCATACCCTTTGATGCCCTGGCTAATCAAGAACCTATCTATCTCTGCCTTAAATACACCCAATGACTTGGCCTTCACAGCTGCTTGTGGCAACAAATTCCACAGATTTACCACCCTCTGACTAAAGTAATTTCTCCGCATCTCTGTTCTAAAAGGACATCCTTCAATCCTGAAACCGTGCCCTCTTGTCCTAGAATCCCCTACACTTTCCAACATTGTATTTCACTTGCCACTTCTTTGGCCATTCCCCTAAACTATCTAAGTCTCTCTGCAGGCTCTGTTTCCTCAACACTACCCGCTCCTCCGCCCATCTTTGTATCACCGGCAAATTTAGCCACAAATCCATTAATACCATAGTTCAAATCATTGACATACATCGTAAAAAGCAGAGGTCCCAACACCAACTCTGTGGAGCTCCACTGGTAACCGGCAGCCAGCCAGAATAGGATTTATTTATTCCCACTGTTTTCTGCCGACCAGCCAAGGCTCCACCCATGCTAGTAACTTCCCTGTAATTCTATGGGCTCTCATCTTGCTAAGCAGCCTCATGTGCAGCACCTTGTCAACGGTCTTCTGAACATCCAAGTACACCATGTCTACCGCATCTCCTTTGTCTACCCTGCATATAATTTCCTCAAAGAATTGCAGTAGATTTGTCAGGCAGGATTTTCCTTTCAGGAAATCATGCTGGCTTTGGCCTATCTTGTCATGTGCCTCCAAGTATTCCATAATCTCATCCCTAATATTCGATTCCAACAACTTCCCAGCCACTGATGTTGGGCTAACAGGTCTAGAGTTCCCTTTCTGCTGCCTCCCATCCTTCTTAAATAGTGGAGTAACATTTGCAATTTTAGGACAGCAAGCTGTGATTAATGGATCAGTGACTGAACCCCAACTATTCACAATCTACATCAATAATTTGATTGCAGGGGCCAAGCATAACATTTACTATTTTGTTGATGATATGAAACCAAGTAGATATATGATGGTGATGAGGATGCAAAACAAACAAACAAACAAAAAAAAAGGACTTAAAAAAGACACAAGGGATCATTCAGATGGTGGCGTATACATCGAATGAACTGCCAGAGGAAGTAGTTGATGGAGGAATAATAATATTTAAAAAGCACGGACAAGTACACTGATTGTAAAAGTTCACAGGAATGTGGCCCTAACACCAGCAAAACAAAGATGCTGGGTAAACTCAGCGACACAGTCAGCATCTACAGAAGGAAACAGTCAATGTTTCAGGTGAGATCTTTCATCTGCACAGGCAGATGGAAATAGCCCAGATGAGCACCTCAGTTGGCATAAACAGGAATGCTGAAGAACCTGCCTCTGCACTGCTTGACTATGATTCAGTGACAGGTGGAGAAATAATATTCTCTGCTATTAAGAAAAGAAAAATTATGAATTTAAATAAGAGATTGGGAAAAGTTGTTATTTACTGAGGACCGTGTATACAAGTAATGAAAAACTAACATGTTGGTACAACAGAACTAGAAAGCACACGGAGCATTGGCCTTCACCGCCTCAAGATTTCAGTACAAAAGCCAAGATGTCGGATCTGGTCACCTACCTACAGGAAAGACATCAACGGTATTGAAAGAGTAAGAGAAAAGTTACAAGGATGCTGCTGTGACCCAAGGACATGAGTTACAGGGAAAGGTTGAACAGGTGAGGACTTTATTCCTGGAGCACAGGCGAATGAGGAAGATTTGATTGAAGTATATATAATTATGAGGAATATAATAGGGTTAATGCAAAAAGGCTTTTTCCACTAAAGATGAGTGAGAGTGGAACTAGAGATCATAGGATAAAGGTGAAGGTGAAAGTTTTAAGGGGAACATTCACTCAGAGGGTTGTGAAAGTATGGAATAAGCTGCCAGCAGAAGTAGTGGATGTAGGTTTAATTACAACATTTAAGGGAAGTTTTTAAGAAGTACAAGGATGTCTATGGCTATGGTTCAGGTGCAGGTAGATGGACTAAGCAGAATAATGGTTCAACACAGACTATCTGGGCTGTGTTGAACCTTTAGGACCCATTTCTGTGCTGCAGTACTTAATAACTACAGTTATAGTAAAACTTCAATAACCTGCTAGACAACTATTTACAGTCACTGAGAGCTGATTCTCACAATCTCAATACATTATGGAGGCCTGTTTCATGCATTCCACAATACATCACAGCTGGTCTGCAAATGACAAACTGCTTTCAGACTGAGAATTTCCACAATGCCCAGAACTCAAGAATATTGCCTAGAAATGAAGAATATAATAAAGACATTCTTGCCATAGAGGGAGTACCAGGAAAGACATTCTTGCAAATAGAGGGAGTACAAAGAAGGTTCACCAGATTGATTCCTGGAATGGCAGGACTTTTGTATGATGGAAGACTGGATTGACTAGGCTTATACTCGCTGGAATTTAGAAGATTGAGGGGGGATCGTATTGAAACGTATAAAATCCTAAAGGGATTGGACAGGCTAGATGCAGGAAGATTGTTCCCGATGTTGCGGAAGTCCAGAACGAGGGGTCACAGTTTGAGGATAAAGGGGAGACCTTTTAGGACCGAGATGAGGAAAAACTTCTTCATACAGAGAGTGGTGAATCTGTGGAATTCTCTGCCACAGGAAACAGTTGAGGCCAGTTCATTAGCTATATTTAAGAGGGAGTTAGAAATGGCCCTTGTGGCTAAAGGGATCGGGGGTATGGAGAGAAGGCAGGTACAGGGTTCTGAGCTGGATGATCAGCCATGATCGTACTGAGTGGTGGTGCAGGCTCAAAGGGCCAAATGGCCTACTTCTGCACCTATTTTCTATGTTTCTATATCAACCTATCCTAATCAGTAATAACAACTTTCATACCAAGTACCAGTTGCACGATATCACTGGAACTTTCACAGAATAGTCGTCATAAATAGAAAAACTTCATGTTAACACAAAGCCAGATTCCCAAATGTTTGCTTAAAGTGAAAGGTGTTAATAGAGTCTTAAAGGAAGGAAGGAAAACAGTTTCAGGGAAGGAATGATTTCCAGACTTCAAAGACTTGATAGAAATCGAGAGTAGCAATGGTTCAGCAATTAACCAAAATTGGAGGAGCAGTGATAAGGGTTTGGGGGGGCGGGGGGGGGGGGGGGAGGAATGGTGGGAGTTGCATTTTTAATAGAGAGATTAATAGATCTTCATTGTACTTTCCCCATCACACCAACAAGAGGATGTCATCAGATGCAGGAGCAAAGATTATTGGGAACAAGAGATTTGCAACTATGTAGTGTGGAAGGGAATCATTCAGCTCTCTGAGTGAATAAACTCTGCATTTAGTCCCACTCCCCAAATCTAGCTTCATGGACCCCGTAAAGAACACTTTGAAAATTAGATCCTATTCTCTCTTCAAAGGAAACTGAATCCCATAACCAATTGTATCAGAATGACTAGCTCCAGCAGCTGCCTGATTACTCTACCAGATGTGCTAAATCCATGTTCCCTGTCTCCCCTCTATCACCTTCTGCCACTGAAAACATTTCCCTTATTAATTCTGTGTCAGCCTTGATGTATTTTGAAGCCTGCTAGTAAATCTCCGGTTGCAAGAGTACATTAGTACATTTTATACAATGGTTAATTTAAATAAACATTTGGACTACATAACATGACAAATATTGGCTTACTTGAAGGTTTTTTCCCCTCCAGTTCACATTGTTTTTCCTCCAGTTGCTGTTGTTTTTCATTTTCCTTCCACCTTCGAATCTGCTCCTGTCTCATTTTAAAGAACAGTATTTGCTTTTGTTCTTCATTAAGTTCAGCCAGAAGATCTGGATCAATATACATTGTCTCCAATATTTGCTGCAGCATTCTCACAGGCTTTTTCTTTTACCAGTTGCTCTAATTTCAAAAATTACACTCAAGGTCAGTTTATACAGTGGCTAAAAGTCAGCAAGAATAACCCAAAGTCCAACTACTGGTGGATCTTGCTTTGTTCGCCTATTAAAAAAAAAGAAAACAAAAATTGGTCAGAACCAAAACTGGCAAGATTTCAGTGCAAGACTAATCAAATTAATTCTTTTATTTCATCTTCCAACATGAAAAAAATCACGAGGGTGTCAAAGGAACACAGAAATTAAATGCTATGAAATTTTTCACAGAGACAGTATTATTAAGACTCAATGGTCAAGGTCAAGCAGGAATAAAGGCAACTCACAGAAAAGGCAATCAATGCCTGGTATCATGCTCAAATTTTCAAAGTGGCAGACTTTGGAGTCAGGTTCCTAGAGATGTACAGCTCATCAAGTTCACATCAATGATCAACACTAATTCTATGTTTAATTATTCTGTCTACATTTTCATCAACTCTTCCCAGATTCTACTATTCCCCTGCACAATAATTGGCCACTGAGTTGCTCCCAATCAACCAAATGACTTTGGAATATGAAACGAAACCAGATGGAGAACATGCAAACTCCACATAGTCAGCACCTGAGGTCACGACTGAATCCAGGTCTTTAGTGCTCCAGGGCAGTAGCTTAAGAGATGCACCACACCTTCAAGACTCCAGTAGCTGGCTAATTGGTATCACTTACCAATTTTCAGACTTACCAATAAGCACAAAATTTAGACAGGCATTTCAATACAGGGTTGGGAGAAATAAGGTGATAAGGTATTTTAAACCAATTGTTTGTTTAGAGATACAGCACAGAAGAGTCCTGTCAGGTTTTGAGCTGCGCTGCCCAGCAACCCCCAATATAAACCTAGTCTAATCACGGGACAATTTACAATGAACAATTAACCTATTAGCCAATAAACCGATGAAGGGGAATCAACTGTTGACATTTCGTGTACTGATGAAGAGTGTTGGCCCAAAACAATCAACCTGTCTATACTCCTCCATGGATGCTGCCTGACTCTCTGAATTCCTCCAGCATCTGATGTGTTGCTAAAGTTTTCTAGCATCTGCAGAATTTTTTTACTGTGAACTGCTTGCAACTTTATGGCTCAAGGATCTGAACTGATGACTCTGGCTCACTTAACTGTACATCATTTGCATAAAATGCCTAGCATCCATCAGAACTGCCTGGCAAAATACTTTAACAACAGGTACTAGCTCTTCTGAAATCACAGCCAATGAGTTAGAATAAATATAAACCAATCCTATATTCTAAAAATGATTTTGGGTTTGGTAACATTACTGCATAAGATGGAATACATGCCGAGCATACAGACATGGATGCAAGTTAAATGCTGCAGTACATGGATTTAGAACAGAATTTAAATACTTGGTTCTCGCAGAGGAGAGCGCCTCAAATTAAAATTCATCGCACTGATTGGACTGCGTCACGTCACAACTGTGAGATTCATTCTTATGTTTAGTTAACTTGGCACGGACTCTTCAAAGTACAAGCATATAATAGAATGAGGTTTTTCAGAAGGTCCTCGCTGCAATGCCTTACGAATCGCGCATTGCGTGAGTCACGGCTGCTGGGGTGCCAAATGAAAAGTCTCATTCAATTTTAACTCCCATTTTTACGGGAGTACATTTCATATATACTTCACTTTCGTTGAGTCGTTGTAATTGAAAACAGACAGCTGCATAGGCTTTGCACTTTTGTGCCAAGAATGTCATATATAACTAGGTTTCTACTGAGAAATACACCGAGTTTTACTTCTGAAACTGAAGTGTTTTCTCTTGTTGAATATAAACAGAAACTGACTTTCTGTAGTCCCAGATGGGTAAGTTTTGCCTGAGGTTTTACCTTAAATAAAGTGTCTAATTCCTTCGTCTCCTGTTTGCATCGGAATTTTTCGTCTAAGCCGTCACAACGCGACCAGCATTAAAAGGGACCTCTCAAAATGGGGCACTACTTTTGTTTTAGTAATCGATAAAACCCAACACACCCCATGCGGTCTAGCGTGTTGCCTTCCTTCACAAGACTAGAGTTCAAACCGGGAACAGGGACGATGAGCGAGATTAACAATCTGTATTTCGGAGCTGACTGAATTCCATGGCGAGTCAGCACCTTGCATTTATTCAGTTTGCGGAGGGTTTCAGAGGAAAGAAATCCCTCCGGAAAACTGACCCGACCGGAACACCGACAAATGCACGTATGCAACTCACCACACTTTTTTTCCTCTCTCTCCAAAGGCTCCCTTCTTGCGAAGGGATCAGAGAGCCCAACAATGCATTCGATGAAGATTACGGTCAGAGTCCATGGATATCGGCGGGATATTGGCAAGTGGTGCGCTTCTTACACAACACCCAGCACCAATAACGCCCCCGCTCACCCTAGCTCTCCCCTGAGGGCAAAACTCTCGACAGAGACTCCCGAATGCTTGCCCAGAGATGAAAGTGCCAGCACAACCCTTTAAACGCACTTCGGACATACCCGGAACCTTCCCCGAAGTCCCTCACTGGTCAGCTCAACGTGGAGTGGAGACTTCATGTCACTCAACCGCAGGGTTAGGAATCTAAAGGGAGGGGTTGAACGGCATGTCTACACTTCCACCGCTTGCTCTACATTCCAGCCTAGGACTGTATTAACATAGCCACGCCTTCTACTATTACTTACGATCTGACCAATCACACGCCGAGGCTGTGAGTATCTCTTCCGCTCAATTACAGTCTCCGGCCCCGAACTTTGACTGACACATATATATGCCCATTCAGATCCCTTAAATCCTATTTTCTTCTAGACCTCGCCTCTTCTGTTATTTACACCTTTACCTGCGAATGGGAGAAAACGGGCCGGGTTATTGCCGCCCAAGCAGACTATACTGTGGCCAGCGAAAAATGATAGGCATTTTCCCCCAGCCAATGCAAAGACGGAGGAGGAGATGTGAAATGTAGTAAGCAGTTAGCGAAAGGGTGTATAACCCCAGGAGGCAACATGAGTGG
This sequence comes from Mobula birostris, assembly GCF_030028105.1. Classification (NCBI taxonomy): domain Eukaryota; kingdom Metazoa; phylum Chordata; class Chondrichthyes; order Myliobatiformes; family Myliobatidae; genus Mobula; species Mobula birostris. Next base: position 160,497,700 of record NC_092373.1, read on the forward strand.
CACTGAGCTGTGTAAAAAAAAGTAACAGACGAGGAATGTGTTGACCAAATCACACGACAAAGACACTGTATTCGGATACCGTGGAGACTACAGATGCTGGTTTGAAACCTTTCATCTGCAATGGATCCGATGAAGGGTCTCGACCCGTAATGTCGTCCACATCTCACGCTGCCTACCTCGTTGAGTTTCTCCAGCAGTTTTGATTTTACACTGTGTTTATTCTTGAAAGTAAATTAGGAAAAAACATTTTATTAAAAAAAAACTACCGACACCCGGCACAGGGTCTCGACCGTCCTTCTGTCATCGCAGATTAGTTCTTCCAGCAGTTGCTTTGGAGAATTCAATAGGACCACTTGTGAGGAAGTGCGGATCGGGCTGAACAAATTTTTAAACCAGTTCTTCGGGTACGATTAGTTAACTGCCTCTACCACAGATGGCTGAGTGATTTCTTTAAATGCAGGCGGCCTTCTGGAAAGGGCGAGGTGTCGATGCAGTGATAAAATATCCACGATAGCTAGAGACTACAGTATATTCTGCAGCAGAGCAACACGCTCACCAACACAAGCTCTAAATTATATTTGCGGATGCTGCAAATCTGTTAAACGGAAAATGCAGGTAAAACTCGACATCTGCGCAGAAAGATTGAATGCTTCACTCACCACAGGTGAACTCTGAGTTACAGAGCGTGTACAGTATTTTATAACTATATGTGCTACACACACACCCCTCACACCCACACACACTCTCTCTCTCTCTCTCTCTCTCTCACACACACACACACACACACACACTAAGGTGCTATTGTTGTTGCCCACTCCCTCATACTGAGCATACCTTCCACATCCCTCCTTTTCAATCTTGCCTGTCTCAAGTCCAAAACAAAGACACCCACGAGTTCCCTCATCGAGTTTCAATACGCAGATGAGGGAACTCAGTGTTGCAGCTCGTTCAGAAAACCACCTACAACAGATTCTGACTGCCTTCAACTGTGCATACACAAAACTTGGACTTACCATCAATTCCAAGAAGACTCAGATCATCTATCAACCGTCACCAACTGAGACAAATCGGATAGAACCATAAATTCAACCTGGCGAAACAACCCTGGAAAACGTGGACCACTTTCTGTATCCTGGAAGTCACCTCTCCTCCAATGTTGACCTTAATGACAAGATCCAACATCGTCTTAAATGTGCTGGAACAGCTTTTGGATGTCTCCAGACAGGAGTCTTTCATGATTGTGACATCTGAACGGACACCAAAATGTTAGTGTACAAAGCAGTGGTAATCCCAATGTTCCTGTATGCATCAGAAACCTGGAGAACTTACCAACAACATCTGAAGGCACTTGAAAAGTTCCATCAACGCTGTCTTTGAAACATCTTAAATATCAGCTGGGAAGATAGAAGAACCAATGTCAGCTTGCCAAATGAAGCCAAAACAACAAGAATTGAAGCCTACGTCATCAAGAACCAACTAAGATGGAGTGTAAAGATGAAGGACGAACGTCTGCCGAAACAAATATTCTACTCCCAGCTTAAAGAAGGTAAATGTAAAAGAGGCGGACAACAGAAGAGATTCAAAAACATCTTAAAAGCCAACATGAAGAAATGTAACATCGATATCAACAATTGGGAAACCAATGCCAAGGACAGGAAGCTCTGGCAAGCCATCATCCGAGAAGGAACAGCAACTTTCGAAGCCAACAGATGTGCAGAATTAGAAGAAAAGAGAAGAAAATGGAAAGAGAGGCAGCAACAACAGAAGCCTGATCTGCCATCTGAAACTACCTGTCCTGAATGCAGAAGAACTTTCAAAGCCAAGATTGGACTCATAAGCCACTTGAGAGCCCATAAGTAGATCAACAGAACAAAGACCATCATCCTTGGCCTCGAGGGATGGCCACGACGACGACAACTTTGTGCAGTCCTCCTTTTCCAAACTGCTTTTCTCTTGCATCCCCGTCAGCCCTCTCCCTTCCCCACTCTCTTTCCTCTCACTCCCTCGTACTTCCTCCTTATCCACCCTCCCACGGCTACCTCTCTTGACATGACGCTATATATCCCTTTTCTTCCTGATTATAGTAGCTCATTTTCTTTTTGCTTCTGGTTACATCAGCTGCAGCCTCTGATGCTTCCTAGTAGGTAACATTATTTGTTTCTGAGTTCTTATCATACCTCACCTTCGCCTTCCACCACTCCCCTGCAACCACCAGATTATTTATGAGACTTCCTTCTGATATGCATATTTCAGGGAGGGACTAGTAAAGGTTGTGATGGTAAACTCAGTCAAAGGAAGGAATACCCTCATGTTCCTCTGCAAGTCCCTTGGCGCAATCTTCTGGCAAATCCCATTCAGACCTGCCATCCAACTATCAGTCTTGGGTTCTTTTCTCTGGAGCATCAGATACTGAGGGGAGTCCTGATCGAAGTTATGAGAGGCACAGATAGGGTAGACAGTAAGAATTTTTTTCTGATATAATCAAATATTAGATGACATGTATTTACATTGATGGAAAATGTATAAGGGAGATGTCTGGGACATGTCTTTTACACAGAAGGTAGTTGTGCCTTGGACCAACCAGAGGTAGTGGTGGAAGCAGATAGCATAATGGTGTTTAGAAGGCTTTCATATGGGCACATGAAAATGGAGGGATGTGGATCATGTGCAGGCCAAAGAGATTTAGTTCAATTTGGCATCACGTTCAGCACACACATCACGAGCCAAAGGTCCTGTTCATGTGTTGCACTGTTCTATACTGTGTTCGATTTTCCAAAATATTATGAACTGAGCCACTACTGCAAACCAGCTGTTCCTCCATAGACACCAATAACTTCTGGGCAGACAGCTCCATAACATGGGCAAGCAATCAAGGAAATAAAGACATGAAAGTGTACTAGAGGTAGGCAGGAATAGAGAGTTGAGTTTTCAGTCAGATCTGCCATGTCCTGAAATCCTCAGTTGAAAGACTGACTTTATTTTCCCTGGAACACAGGAGGCTGAGGGGTGACCTGCCAGGGATATATAAAATTGTTAGAGGCATTGATAGGGTGGAGAGTCATGGTGATGTTGCCCAAAACAAGAGGGCAAAGGTTAAAGATTAAGAGGTCAAAGATTAAGAATCAATGATCACCTTTATTTGCCATATATATTTACATGTATTAATAATTTGTTGTGGTCAGTGTACAGTAATGCAGCGAAAAGCAACATTCAACTGTTATAAAGAATAAAGAATTATATGAGAAAAAGGTAAAGGTTAAGATAAATGTAACACGCTGTAAGGTTTCACTGCTAAGGTAATGGTTTCTCTGTAGTATTAATGTTTGGGTTATGACTAGAGATAACGGGGCTTTGGAATGTGGGGCTATCCAATGAGGGATGTTGCTCTTTGTTGTGGGTCTGGGAGAAGGGATTTCATGGTCTTTTGCCGGGGAGAGATGAAGAAAGAAGACGCGAACGGAGAGACTTGGTAGACCGCCGGATGGAGTGGAGGGTCCGAGGGTCGGCTACACTTGGAGGAGGTTGACGGGAAACCAGTGGACTGAACCGTGAGCTCCAATGTTGCACATTAGACTGTTTCATGAGAATGGGCCCTTTTCTTTTTTTTGTTTCTTTATTAACTATATAGTCAAATTAAAAATTATAAAGCTGAATTGTTTAACCGCATATTGTGTACTGTTTGTTATTTCGTGGTACTGATTTGTAACAGGGGGCACATCGTGCAGCATCCACCCAAACAAGATTTCTTAAGTTTGGCCGGGCTGAAGGCTGTCTTCCCCTAGATTAAACTATTAGCTGAACTGAGAGTTACATACGGATATGGAATAAAATGTACATAAATACCAGCAGCTATTTACTATGTAAATATATTATAAAGACAAGCTTAAACTGTACAGTGCAGTACAATGACAAGGGTAATAGATGGGGGGTGTCTAACTTGAAAAATTGATCAGATTAACTGCCTAGAGGAAGAAATTTTTAAGATGGCGTGAACTTTTTGTTTTAATAGCCTTGTAGCATTTTCCAGAAGGAAGCCTTTGAAAATAGTGGTTTGCAGAGTGGGTAGTGTCTGCAATGATTTTCAGGGTATGGGAAAGGAAAGTTTTCCAGACAGAGAGTGGTTAATACTGGATCTTACTGCCAGAAGTGGTGAGGGTGGATATAGTCGCAACATTTAAGAGGCAGCTGCATAGGCACTTGAATGACTAAGCCTTGAAGGGCATGGGCTTTGAAGTATAATGGCCAGCATAAATATGTTGGGCTGAAGGGCCTGTTTTTGTATTGTATAGTAATGTGGCTGTGACATTATTGGTGTAGAGAGCAGGTTCATGGTACAAAACTGGTTTCTCCTGCTCTTAATTCATAAGTTCGATGTTTATCTACAATAAGCAGGGTAAAAAAAAAACACTGAAGTTAGTGCACCTGGAGAATTCGAGTCCACTGCCTCTACCAGCCAGGTCACAGATCCATACAAGCATGAGAGAGAAATCTCACAACAGATGACCCTTCCCTGCTGCCTCAGTCCACAATCACCAACGACCCTGCTTCCCAAACCAATCTATGGCCACGACATTTCAGAAGGAATACTCTCTTCAGTTCCAACAAATAGTTCATTATATAGTTAATTATAGATTACACAGGAGGGGGGAGAAAATTGTTTGAATTAAACAGCAGGCAAATAGAAAGGATTAGGGCAGTGGATGATGTGATAGGCAATCAGGTAATGGAAAGTGCATTAAAGGAATTAGAACAAAGGAGGTGTCAATTGCGAAGGTAGAGGGAAGCCCAGGGGACAGGAAGAGGTTTCAAATTTAAAGTACTGTATATATACTCAGTGGTCACTTTACTAGGTACACCTGTACACCTGCTTGTAAATGCAAATATCTGATCAGCCAATCAAATGGAAGCAACTCTATGCATAATAGTGTGCAGACATGGTCAAGAGGCTCAATTGTTCAGACTAAACCTAGAAATGGGAAAGAAATGACTAAGTGACTAAGACCGTGGAATGATCGATGCTGCCAGATGGGGCGATTCGAATATCTCAGAAACTGCTGGTCTCCTGGGATTTTCACGTACAGCAGTCTCTAGAGATAACAATAATCACGTGAAAAAAACAAAACAAAAACATCCAGTGAGCAGTAATTCTGTGAAAAACACCTTGTTAATGAGAGAGCTCAGAGGAGAAAGGTTAGGCTGTTCAAGCTGACAGGAAGGCAACAGTAATTAAAATAACCATGTGTTATAGCGGTGGTATGCAGAAGAGCACCTCTCAACGCACAACATGTCAAAACTTGAAGTGGATGGGCTACAGCAGCAGAAGACCATGAATATACACGGTGCCCCCTTTATTAGATACAGGAAGTACCTACTAACATGGTCAATGAGTGTAGTCAGTTCAGTCCAGCTGCTCCTGAAGAAGAGGCGGATTGTTTAGAGGAGGCTGAGTCCAGGTAAGAAGATGAGAGAAAGACACACAGAGCAGTTGAACATAAGGAGAAACATAATGGGGGAAGGTTATCAGCCAGGTTATTGGGACTGTGTTCTTATTAAAGAACATTTAAGGTAAATGTAGTCAAAGCAAAAACTCAGATTCAGATTTATTAATCACACGTACATCGAAACACACAGTGAAAAGTGTCATTTCAATTAACAACCAGCACATCCTAAGGATATGCTGGGGGCTGCCTGCTAGTGTAGCTGCACATTCTGGAACCAGCATTGCACGTTCACAATGCTCAGCGAACAACATAGAACACAACAAAACAGATACAGCAAGCCACAGAACAAGAAGAGCAAAACAAACTCATTCCTCCCTCTCACACACCCCCTTGCAGATACACAGTACTCAAACACCTTCAGTGGACTTGCAGTTTGCAGGTATTGACCTTTGACTTCCCTATTGGACTCTCAGGCCCCGCACTCTGGACATCGGACCTTGATTTCCAGATTTCCAAAAGATACCTGGGCTTTGGTACTGACCCCAGGAATCACTGATGATGTTGAATGAGGAAAATGGATGAGGATCTCGAATCCTAGGTCTTGATCTCCAGAATCTCCGATGACTGGAATCCTGAACCCTAGGCGTTGAACTCCGGTTTTGCCAATTTGTGTACCTATAGGGTCACCAGATGGGAAGGGAGCGCGAGTGTCATCACAAGCCAGATTAATGAAGTTCTAAACCCACTGTGCAGTAGTTAATATGATTATCTCATAGTCCTAGGGACCTGGGTTCAATCTTATTCTTGAGTACTGTCTGGATAAAGTTTGTACGTTCTTCCTCTGACATCTTTTGGAATTCCTCAGTGTGAACTGATTTCCTCTCCCATCCCAAACACCTGCTGGGTAGGTGGAGACACTAGAGGCTGGAGGTGCTGGGATCTGGTGCGTCCTGATGCAGGGCTTCGACTTGAGATGTCCACCATACTGTTCTCCCACCGATGCTGCCTGAGACACTGAGTTCTTCCAGTAGTTTGTTTTTGCTCCATGTTGGTAGGTAAGTAGCTGTATTCCACCTCTACAAGAATGGAGGGGTGTTCGATGGTCACGTGAGAGAATGAGTTTGAGAGATGGAGCAAAATAAAGGGAGAATGCAGCCAATAGGTTTACTTTATATTTGGATCCCAGAGTGAGTGACGTCACCCCACTGGTAACGGTAGAGCTTCTAGAGGGGTGATAAAGATAAGGGAGGCTGTGAGGTGGGGGTTTGGTAGCAAGAGGGGCACCTGAGGGATTACAGGCTTGATTTAAGAAATTAATTACTTATTATAAGCGTTTGATCTTCAGTGCCCCATAATTGATTGCAATGATCACATAATCACTTCATCTCTTGCTAACCCACTGAGACTTTGCTTGAAGCACATTATGGTTGCTGAAAAGCAGTGTGACATTTCTGTATTTATGTATCATTAGAAATCCGGACTGATGAAATCATGTTATTTCCACATTATTGCCATTCACTACTGTAGTACAGCATTAGCTACTACGATTCCCATACTCTAATCATGCAGTGACACATTTCCTGTGAATTAGGGTATGGCATTCAATGGGGTAAATTCAGCATATGCCATTTCGAAGTGTCTTAACCACATTTCTCTGGTACGTGGCTCAAAGAGATATCACTGCCCCATTTTATGTACTTTCAGACAAAGAGTCAGGTTTTGCCTGAGCAAAGATGACATCATAACTTTCAGTTTTATTGATTGCAGGGCTTCAAGTTGGACTTAAAGAATAGGCGATTGACTGTGGTTATTAATCCATAACGAAAATATCAGACGCAGAACAAATGAAAACAAAAGTGTAAACAATACAGTGTGGAGTATCTGAAATATGGATTTCTACCAGTACTAAGCAACCAACAGCAGCTAATGAGTTTTTTTCCAGTGTGGCAATGAAACTATCTTAAACATCTTAAACATCTTCAGACTTAAACATCTGAAGAGAATACAAGAAAACACTCCATTAAAGCGAACAAGAAGTTGGCAAATTTTCAGGCACTTTGTGAAAACTTTCAGAAACAATTCTAAACATGTTTGCCACTACTTCACAGCAAAATAATGGTTTGTGTGTGTCATACAACATTTCGTTGCTCATTAGTAAATCTGGAAACCCCCATACAATTGGAGAAGATCTGTTTCTGCCAGCAGTAAGGGAAGTTCTGAACACAGTTTTATATAAGTCAGCAGATCAAATAATTATGGTGAGTCCACTCATTGACAAATCTGTTCAAAGACCAATAAATGAAATGTCTGATAATGTGGAAGACACATTGTGCAACATACTTAGGAGAACAGAATTTGCTCTGCAGTTGGATAAATCAGCTTTACCAGGCAATGAATCTTTGCTTCTTGGTTAAGTTCACTTCATAAAAGATGAAAACATGATTTAAGAGCTGTTATTTGCAATGCAACTAGAAACAGATATGAAGGGGGAGTCAATATTTCTGGTTGTTGAGCAGTTTTTCAAAGAGAAGGACATTCCATTCACCAACTTTCTTGCTTGTGCAACAGATGGGCACCGTCAATGACAGGATGCCACCATAGGGTTATTACTGAAAACAGCTATACCTAACATATTTACCATCCACTGTGTAATTTACAGACTTCTCGTCACAAAACTGCCTAAGAAATTGGCTGCATAAATCATTAAATACTGTTATCACAGTGGTAATTAAAATCAATTCCCATGCTTTCAATTCTGGATTCTTTCAAGAGCTTTGTTTTGAGAATAATGAGCAGTTTGAACAATATTCAATTGCAAGGTATGATATGAATCTTATCAAAGTCAAATCAGTCATCTCCACATTTCTGTCCAAGTTAACCCTATTTACTGTAAGTGCAACATTGGTCATCATGACCTTTTCCAATTTCTAAGCCTCTCTCAGTTGGAAGAGAAAGAAAGAATACCAGATGATGATCTTCAAGTATACTGTACCCACCTGAGTGAGCTGCATGAAGACCATTCCAGAGAGATTTCAGGATCTTCTCTCAGTCCAAATTCCAGTTTGGGTAATACATCCATTCCTGAACACTTGTAATGAGGAATTAACAGGAAGAATGGAGGAAGAACTGATCTTGCTACAAAATGACTTTGAGCTAAAGCTGCGGTTCAAAAAATCATACCAAGACTTTTGGTCACAGGAAGAAATCTCTGAATGCTATCCTGCACTGTGGAAAAAGTTCTTTATTGCCTTTCCAACATTATATTTAACGGAGCACAGTTTCAGTGCAGCCAAGCAATGTATTTCAAAATAGACAGCAAATGACTTAATGCTTGGATCTGACACTCTTTCTGAGTGACATTCAGCCTGATGTTGAGAAGCTGATATTATTGCACTACACCCATCCATCTCATTGAAAGGTGAAAAAGCAACTAAGGAGTGAATAGCTGAACCATTACTGAACACTCAAAAAATTGCTGATTAAAATTGTTTTCACTGTAATTAAATAAAGAAATAGATTTACTAATAGTTTTTAATAGATTTGAAACTTTTGCAATTATTTGTTACTGCTTTGATTGTGCAGACCTTATTTTCTTTCACTGTGCGTCATAAATCAAAATTCTTTATAGCTTAATGTAATGGTGAGAAACAGCGAGGGGGCACTGGAGATGTGGTCTAGGAGCCAAGGGAGAAGTAACACAATAAAGTTTGGGAACCACTGCTCTCCAAGGAGCCTAATCCTTTGAATAGTCCCCTTTACTGTTATGATAAGTAAGATTGTTGGAGACACCAGAGACTGAAACCTTGCCAACCACCAGCTGCTGGAGGATATCAGAGGGATAGTGGAAATTAGACAGTGGATGTTTTGGGTCAAGAATCTGCATCAGGATTGGGTTAATGGTGCAAGATGCCAATATAATGGAACCACAATTCTGATTATGGAGAGACATATCATAAGTGAACGTGAGAAGGTTCCAATCAGGTCATTATGAGGAAGGGTATTGGGAGAAGAATCATATTTTGGGTTATTGGAAGGGAACACCAAGTGTTCGTGAGGGTCAAGTCATCAGGTAGAGTTTGCTGTGATATTCATATGTATGCACCAGGTGCAATGAAAAACTTTCCTGCAACAGCATCGCAGGCACATAAGACCACAAGACATAGGAGCAGAATAAGGCCATTTGGTCCACCCAGTCTGCTCCACCATTTCACAATGGCTAGTCCATTTCCCTCTCAACCTCATTCTCCTGCCTTCTCCCCGTAACCTTTCATGCCCTGACTAATCAAGAATCTATCCACCTCTGACTTAAATACACCCAAACTCCACAGATTCACCACCATCTGACTAAAGAAATTCCTCCTCAGCTTCGTTTTAAATGCACATCCCTCAATTCTGAGGCTGTGTCCTCTGGTCCTCAACTCCCCCACCAAAGGAAACATCCTTTACATATCCTCTCTATCTAGGCCTTTCAAAATTCGATAGGTTTCAATGAGATGCCCCCTCCCCTCATTTTCCTAATTTCCTGAGAGTATAGGCCCAGAGCTGCCAAACGCCCCTCATGCACTAAACCTTTCAATCCAAGAATAATTTTCATGAACCTCCTCCGAACCCTCTCCAATATCAACACATCCTTTCTTAGATAAGGTACCCTAAATCTGTTCATAATACTCCATCTGAGGCCTCACCAGTCCCTTATAAAGCCTCAGCATTTTATCCTTGCTTTTATATTCTAGTCCTCTCAAAGTGAATGCTAACATTGCATTTGCAGTCATCACCAGGGGCTCAACCTGCACATAGCATTAGAAACACAGCTTTCACAAGAAAACATAAAATATACATAAACTGAACAAATCTATGCTAGAAAGAACATAATTTTAAAAAAAACAAGTCCGTCGTGTTGCAAAATGATGAAAGTGGTCATAGTGATGCTATACAGAGGTTGTGATTAGAGTTGTGCAAGGTGTTTCAAGAATCTCATTGGCCTTCATAAATCAAAATTTCGTGTACAGGAGATGGGAAATTATGTTGAAGTTCTGTAAGGCATTGGTGAGACCTAACTCGGAGTACTGTGTGCAGCTTTGGTCACCTAACTACAGGAAATATGTAAATGAGGTTGAAAGAGTACAGAGAAAACTTACAAAGATATTGCCAGATATGGAGGACCTGAGTTATAAGGAAAGATTGAATAGCTTAAGACTTTTTGCTTTGGAATTTAGAAGACTGGGAGGAGATTTGATAGATGTGTACAAAATTATGAGGAGTATAGATAGGGTAAACGCAAGCAAGTTTTTTTTCTACTGGGTTCTTGTGCAACTACAACTAGAGGTCATGGGTTAAGGGTGAAAGGTGAAAAGTGTAAGGGGAACAGGAGGAGAAACCTCTTCACTCAGAGGGCTATGAGAGATGGATGAGCTGCCAGCACAAATGTACATGCGAGCTCCGTTTCAGTGTTCAAGAGAAGTTTGGATAGGTACTTCGAGGTAGGGGTTGGGAGGGCTATGATCCCAGTGCACTGATGGGAACAGGCAGTTTAAGTGGTTTTGGCATGGACTAGATGGACTAGATGGACCGAATGGCCTGTTCCTGTGCTGTACTTTTGTATGACTCTGGGACTCTAACCAATTACTTGAAGTGAACCAGCTATTTTTGAATCTGATGTAATGGAACATCAGAATTCCATAAGTCCTGCCCTATGGTAGGTGGGAGAAAATGGCATGGTCAGGATGGTGGGGATCTTTGATGTTAGGCTTAACTGCTCTCTGCACCTTCCTGTGCTCCTGCACATTCAAATTGCCGTATCAGACCATGATGCAACAAGTCAGGATGGGAGCGACGCAGTGACATAGAGGACACAGACCAAGTTAATGTTTGGCTGACAGGATACTTTGTTCCCAATAAAATATACAATCAATCTGCTCTTTCAGATAGTGCGGACAATTAGTGATGAAGTGGAGATACTGACTGCCGAAAGGAAAATTCGCTAAAGCTGGATTTTTAAAAACCAAAAATCGTTAATAACGACAGACGAAGGAAGTTTTTTCCTCACTTCTTGGTTACTTCCCCAGTCTAACAACACCTTGGAAGTGATGACCAGTCGGCGAGGGTGTGGCAGTGATTGTGCAGGCACTGAAATTGTGAATGAAGTGGGAGTAATTTTGGGAAATGGCAGCAACTGCCTGGAGGAGCTCACAAGCAGTTTTCAACGGACTGGGCTGGGCTTCTCTCTGAGTTCAGAGTAGGACACTTTCCCCTTAGGAAACGATAATTGTTGAAGATGCTTGGGTTTGTGTGCCGGGATGATCTGGGTTCTATAAGGGAAACTATCTTCCACTCATATAGAAACGAAAGAAGAATCACATGCGCTTTCAGAGGCAATGTAGCAAATAGCTAGTGCTGGAAGTAAAGAATGAAAATATAATAAACAGCAGTTAACAACGTATTGTACTGATAAATCATGGGGGAATACTGTCAGGCAGGAAGAAGTAGACATCCCACCCACCCTCACATACACCTGGAAGAATCGGAAAAATCATCATTTTTTTTCCTCTCTGGATCAATTTTGCCTCTTCTGCAAAGGTACATCTTGTTTAATCTCCAGCACTCTGCACCGAATTCTCGTCAGACTGACCTCGTTGAGTTTCTTGTCAAATATGACAACCTCAGTTCTCCAGCAACTTTGCTTTGATCAAATTCTGGAGTCGTATGTATCCAAGATTTGGGGTAATAACCCTCCTCCCTCCAGCCACTTTAATGCCCATGATTTCAATATTACAGGACAACATGCCGTCAAGTTGCCTTGATGTCAAGGGCAGCCCCCTCAGGAGAATACAAGAAAATAGGGGCAGAAACAGGCCATCAATACTTTCAAGCATGCCTCACCATTTGATAAGATCATGGCTGATAATGCTGGCCTTAGCTCCTTTTCTGTGCCACTTGTCCATACCCCTCTAATCTTCGATATAGCAAATATCTGTCCAACTTCATTTTAAGTACCTCTAGTGATACAGTTTGTGAAGAATAGAAAAAAAAATCATGATTTTCTTCTGGATAAGGGCAGAGAATTCCAGGGATTTGTCATCGTCTGTGAGAAAACAACCTAAGTACTTTAGTTTTAAATGACAGGCTTATCTTGTAGTTATACTCTCTTGTTTGTGCCTCTCTCTTTGTTGCAAACTTCCCAACATCTACCCTATTAAGTCTCCTTAGGATCACTCCTCATTTTTCTGAACTCTGTTGAATGTAAACTCAAACAGCTTGGGCTCTCTTTGAAGGGCAAACCTCTCATCCCATGAATTAGCCAGGTGAATCTACTTTGTACTATCTCCAATGAGGCTGATTTTTTGTGATTCATGCTCAAGAACACTGATTAGAGAGGTAGAAGATGCAGTTTTAATCTGTTCGCTGGCTGCAAAATCACTTAACTCTATCCATTGCATTCTACTTTTTGCTAACTAGCTTGCAAGCAATCTGACACCTAGCATTCCTTCGAGATGGGTGTTGCTGCTTCCTGCTCCATTCCTCACAGGACACTACTAATGCTGTCATCTAGAGCAAAACCGCCCCCCCCCCCCAAACAATCTGAGGCTTTCAACAGATTAGACAGCTAGTGGATACTGAGGGGTGGGCCATGTTTCAAATTGAGCATCTGCATCTGGACTGACCAGCCGAGTCACTCCTGCAATTGTTTTTAGATCCCTCTATAATTCACTCTCACTTCACCTCTGGAATTCAGCCGGCTGATCAATGTTTGAACCTAAGTTGTGATAAAGTTTGCAGCCAAGAGGTCCTGGCAAAAGTCGAACTGGGCGTCATGTTGTTCATGAGTAAGTGCCACTGATGCTTAAGAACAGGCTGATTAGCTCGAGTGGATTTGCTTTTTGTGAATGGGTTATAACTGAGCAATGCTCCACATTATTGGATTGATGCCAGTGTACTGGAAGAGCTTGGCTAGAAGCTCAGTCAGCTCTGGAGTGCAAATCTTCAGCAGTACAGCTGGGTGGTGTCAGGTTCCTATAAACTTTGTTACAAACCATACCTGGCAATGGATATAGAAATCCCCCCATTCAGACTACGTATGAGCTCCAGCTGGTAACATTTCTTCAGAAGTTCAGAATGGGCGGAGCGTGATGTGCTTTATATTGATGGTTCGGGTTCTGAACATTATCCTTTGTATAAATAACAGCTGTCAAAGAATCACAGAATTGTACAATATGGAAACATTAAGCCCAACTCTTCCACACCACCTAGTGGGCATCTGATCCCATCTCCCTGCATATGGTTCATTGTCCGGTGTTCCAGTGCTCATTTAAACAGTTCTCCCATCCAGCCAGCAACCCAGCTACAGCCCGTCTCTTAGACAATGTGTTACAGGAACTACTGTCTAGGTCAACAACTCCCACTCACATCTCTCTAAATCTCACCCTGCTTATTCTAAATGTGTGCTCTCAGGCTTTATATACCCCTTATAATGGGAAACACTTCTTGCAGTCATCTTATCTATGCCCATTGTTATTTTATATCAGGGGTTCCCAACCGTTTTTGCACTGTGGACCGGTTTAATATTGACAATATTCTTGCGGACTGGCCGACGGGGGGCGTGGGGTGTAGTGTTGCCAACGGACAAGAGTAGCAGTCAAATAAGTTGTGCTTACCCAGAGAAAAACTACAATGACCATGAAACCTTGCGCAGGCACCAGTGCGCATGCGTGAGCTGCGCATGCCTGTACCTGCCAATTTTTTTCCCTGCAAATCGTTTTTGGCGATTCTGTTCTGGGGGGGGGGGAATTAATCATGACCGGAATATCAGTGTTAAGTGGCTAATACACTCAATTTCATTTCTAAAAGGGTTTATCTAACAAATTTAATATTAAACACAAAGCGCATATTTTCCTCACATGAATACAGTGATAAGTCAATTATCAGGGGAGCTTGAAGTAAGTGTTGAACGAACTTCCAGTAGAAGTGGTAGAGGCAGGTTCGATATTGTCATTTAAAGAAAAATTAGATAGGTATGTGGACAGGAAAGGAATGGAGGGTTATGGGCTGAGTGCAGGTCAGTGGGACTAGGTGAGAGTAGTGTTCGGCACGGACTAGAAGGGTCGACATGGCCTGTTTCTGTGCTGTAATTGTTATATGGTTATATAAGTAATTCAATAGCATCATAACATTTTAAGTAACGTTTGGATAATAAACACACAACACATATTTTCCCTGTATGAACATATAAAATCATTGCAACAGACCAATATCCCTGAATCAGTGGGAGCCTTGGGCTTGTTTTCCTGCAACAAGACGGTCCCATCGAGGGGTGATGGGAGACAGCGATACACGAAGAGGGTTCCTTATGTCCAGTCTATTCCGCAATATAGTTTTCGTTGCATTCATTGCAGAAAACTCCGCTTCGCAGAAAAATGTTGGAAATGGAAGCAACGTTTTCAGTGCATTCGTGGCTATCTCAGGATAGTTAGCCTTGACTTTGATCCGGAATGCCGGCAGAGATGTTACGTCAAGCATACTTTTCAGCCCGACGTCATTTGCAAGCTCGAGGAATTGATCTCCTTCCCGCGCTGACATGGATGACGTGCACATAATGACCTTGCGTGCGTTCAAACTCAACAGTGGGCATGACAGGGAATGAGGAAAGGTGCAGCTGACTCATATCGCCAAATCAGATCATTTCCTCGCGGCCCGGTAGCACATGCTTTGCGGCCCGGTGGTTGGGGACCGCTGTTTTATATAACTCAACCATGTCCTCTCCCAACCTCCTCCGCTCTAGTGAATACAAACCTTGCCTCTTTAGTGCCTCCTCACAGATGAACTGAACCATCCCAGGTAGCATCCTGATGAATCTCCTCTGTACTCTCTCCAGTGCTACTACATCCTTCCCATACCTTGGTGACCACAACAGCATGCAGTACTCTAGCGGAGGTCTGACCGAGATAACTGGTTTCCCCCGTTATCCGAAGGTAGAGCATTGCTATGAAACGGTTCATAAGCCCGAATGTCGTAAAGTGAATAAACAATTACCATTTATTAATATGGGAAAAATTTTTGAGTGTTCCCAGACCCAAAAAATAACCTACAAAATCATGCCAAATAACACATAAAACCTAAAATAACAGTAACATGTAGTAAAAGCAGGAATGATACGATAAATACACAGCCTGTATAAAGTAGAAATACTTTACTGCAACACACATAAAAGTTACTGGTGAACGCAGCAGGTCAGGCAGCATCTATTGGAAGAGGTACAGTCGATGTTTCGGGCGGAGACCTTTCATCAGGACTAACTGAAAGAAGAGCTAGTAAGAGATTTGAAAGTGGGAGGGGGAGAGGGAGATCCGAAATGATAGGAGAAGACAGGAGGGGGAGGAATGGAGCCAAGAGCTGGACAGGTGATTGGCAAAAGGGATATGAGAGGATCATGGGACAGGAGGCCCAGGGAGAAGGAAAAGGGGGAGGGGGGGAAACCCAGAGGATGGGCAAGGGGTATAGTGAGAGGGACAGAGGGAGAAAAAGGAGAGAGAGAAAAAAAATGTGTGTATGTAAATAAATAACCGATGGGGTACGAGGGGGAGGTGGGGCATTAACGGAAGTTTGAGAAGTCAATGTTCATGCCATCAGGTTGGAAGCTACCCAGATGGAATGTAAGGTGTTGTTCCTCCAACCTGAGTGTGGCTTCATCTTTACAGTAGAGGAGGCCGTAGATAGACATATCAGAATGGGAATGGCCCAAAACGTCGACTGTACCTCTTCCAATAGACGCTGCCTGGCCTGCAGCATTCACCAGCAACTTTTATGTGTGTTGCTTGAAATTCCAGCACCTGCAGATTTCCTCGTGTATACTTTTCTGCAATCATTGCAGCACTGTCTAGCACAGCGAAAATCTCTCGCAAGCGCTCTCGGCAGAAACACTCTCTCCAGTAACCTTTAAGCTATGAAGCTGCCAAATCATACCAAATAACGCATAAAAATACACAGCCAATATAAAGTAGAAATAATGTATTTACAGTGTAGTTTCACTTACTGGAATCGGGAAGACAGCAAGCACACTGATGATGGTGTGTTAGGCTGAGTCATCGGAGGTTGGGGTGGTGGGAGGTAGAGGAGACTGAGGTGTCATCTCATCGTTGTCTGTTTCCATCAGGGCAAGCAGGTCACCTTCTTCTATGTCTGCCTGCCTCGACGTTGAGGGTCGAGATTCGTCGTCTGCTGTGACTGATGTGGAAGGCTTGAAAGATGACAGTATGCTTGACTGCTTAGCCTCGCGCATTTTTCTATCATACAGTTCTTTGTAAGCACTCAAAACATCCTGCAAACCTGCCCTAAACCTACGTATCCTTTCAAAATTAAAGTCATACTTTTCTGCAATCATTGCAGCATTGTCAATCGCAGCGAAAATCTCATGCAACTGCTTCATGTTCAGTTCCTGGACGACTTCACTTTTGGGCCGTTTGCTACTGCATTCGGTTTCGATTGTTATCCTTTCCTCTTGCAATTGCATCAGCCCTTCATCTGTCAGTTCATCTGCCAAAACCTCTTCAACATCATCTTCGTCAACTTCCACAAACCCAGCCTCCTTAGCCAAACTCACTACTGCCGTATCAGCCGAAGCACTCTCTCCGTTAAACATTAAACTATGAAGCTGCCCTCGCCTCAGAAACCGATCAAACCACCCATGACTACCTTTAAATTCCACTTTCGCAACACTTTCATCACCACCGTCCAGTGCTTTCTGTTTCAGTTTATTAAAAAGACTGACTGATTTCTCCATAAGTATAAGAAAACTTAACGGAACACCACGCTTTGTACACCCATCAATCCACTCAAGTAATAGACTTTCCATTTTATCCATTATTGGATGACAACTAAGGGAGACACTTTGCTATGAGTAGAACCAACAGTAACATTGGCAGCTTTTAAGATTCTTTCTCTCTGCATATAAATAGTGCGAATGGTGGATGCAGGCAAGTTCAAACCGCAGACAACGTCCTTACTTTCTTCACCACGATCGAAATGCTTAATTATGTCTAGTTTTATGCTAACTGTAACACCCATACGAGCTCTTTTAGATTTTTCCGATACCTTAGAACTCATCTTGAGAACGGACGCACAAAATAAATCTAGATAAAGCACTTGTTTAAGCAATGGTGGCTAGAATGCAGTTCCAGGGGAGGAGCTTGGCTGCTTGGGTGCGTGCTGCCTTTTTTCACGCACTGCCTTTTTTCGTAACAGTGAAAACACCTTCTGTTAGCGAAAACAGGTAACTAATGTAGGTCTTTCGTAACAGCAAGGTGTCGTAAAGCGAACATTCGGAAAACGGGGGCCACCTGTATTATAAAATTGGGACATTACCACCCTGCTTCTATATTCAGTGAAGGCCACATATCTTCCAAATCGCATTGGCTGCCCGGATTGCCACCTTCAAGGATCAATGGACTTGTATCCCAAGATCCTTCTGTTTCCCACTACTCCCTTAGACCTCACTGTTCACATACATAGCCTCATTCGAGCTCCCAAACGCATCACTCACATCTGTTTGGATTAAAATCCATTTCTCTTCTACTTAACTCCACCTATGAGAAACAAGGTAATGTGCCATCACAACTTCTGCCTATTGGCTGTGACATCTACCATCATGAAGTACTTTGAGAGGTCAGTCATGGCACACATTAACTCCAGCCTCCAGACAATCTTGACCTATTACAATTTGCCAATTGTTGAGACAAGGCTATGGATGACACCATCTCCCTGGCCCTACTCTCATCTTTGGAGTCTCTGGACAGTAAAGACCCCTATGTTAGACTATTAAACACAGGAGATTCTACAACAGCTGAAAATATTGAAAAACATACACAAAATGCTGGAGGCTCTCAGCAAGTCAGGCAGCATCTATGGAGGGTAATAAACAGTTGACATTCCAGGCCGAGACCCTTCATCAGAGCACTGATGAAAGATCATTTTATAATGGGAGAAAAGAGCAGGCCGGTTAGATTTGTCTAGATGAAATGCAGTTAATGCATATTTCCGCATGACTAAGCTTCTTCAAGGGAAGAGTGAAAACAATTGGAAGAGGCTGAAAGAGTCGATTATGAATTGGTAAAAGGTTATCTTTCTCCTTCAAGGAAAGAGGGAAGAATGTATTTACTGTATAATAAATTTATTTTATTCATTTTTCTTGAATCAACACTTGAGCTGGAAAAAATAGCAAAAAGTGATTCCATTAGAAAGCGCAGGCAAAGAAAATTGGCTATCAGGGAACTGGGTGGAGATTTGATAGAGGTGGACAAGACTATGGCTGGTTTATTCACAGTAAACTAAAGGAAAGTTTCCCCATTCATGGATGGTTCAAGGACTGGGGGCAGAAACTGTGGACAAAAGTTACAAGGAGATATTGACCAAATACTTCTTTTGTGGACAGGAGATAATGATCTGGAAATTCATGCCTGCAATGGTAGAGGATATAGGAAGCATCAGGGCTTTCAAAAAGAGTGAGTTAGTTACTTGAGTTCGAATAAGTTACAGGGCAACAAGGGAACTGCAGGGGAACAGGAATAAAAAGATTGCTGCATTAGAAGCTGACACAGAGTGGGGCTGAATGACTCCATCAGTTCAATGATTCTATAAAATTGCACCTGTACATGTGTAATCACTCAACTGTGAGAACCATACCAAGGAATGCTCTTCTAACAGAGAAACGCTGGCATTTATAAAATGTGTACAAGCTGGTTGTTTCAATTAAAATGACAGGACCTCTCCTGGATGAACAACAGCACTTCCTTTATTGATGAACTTAACACGTTCTGCACAAGTTTTTAACAGTAGGGAATGAATATGTCACCACCTACCTACAGGTATCTCCAGTGCACCTGAATCTGCAGTACCCTGACAGACATAAGATTAGTGTTCCAGAGGGTGAACACGTAGAAAGCATTTAGGTCCAGTCATGTGCTTAGATCTTATGTGGATCAGCTGGCAGGGCTATTTGTAGAAACCTCCCTCTGCTTCAGACTGTGGTTCTCTCCTGCATTAAGAGGACCACTGTCATCCCGGTATCTAAGAAAAACAAGATAACATGCCTTACTGGCTACCATCTAGTTGCTCTAACACCATGAGGTGCTTTGAGAGGCTGGTCATGGAGCACATCAATTCCAGCTTTCCTGACAAACTGCAGTCTTCCAGACAACCTCGACCTACTGCAACTTTCATAGGGTTGAAAGAGGTCCAAGGCAGATGCCATTTCCCTGGCTCTACCATCAGTTCTGGAGCATCTGGACAGTAAAGACACCTACATCAGACTATTGTTTATTAGTTACAGTTCTGCATTCAATACTATAATTACAAATAGCACCAAACTCTGGACCCTGAGAGTTAATGCCTCCATTTGCAACTTGATCCTTGACATCCTGACCAACAGCTTGCAATCACTAATGATGGGTAGCAACATCTCCACCACATGACTATACTCCACAAGGCTGTGACCTCAGCCCCCTACCTTACATCCTGTTCACTCATGACTGCCTGGCCAGATTCTACCATCACTCCATCCATATGTTTGCAGATAGATTAGATTAGATTAGATTATGAGGACACGGAGTCCTCCTTTATTGTCATGTAGTAATGCATGCATTAAGAAATGATACAATTTGTCCCTCCAGAATGATATCACAGAAACACAAGACAAACCAAGACTAAAAAAACTGACAAAAAACACATAATTATAACATATAGTTACAACAGTGCAAGCAATACCGTAATTTGATGAAGAACAGACCATGGGCACGTAAAAAAAAAGTCTCAAAGTCTCCCGAAAGTCCCATCATCTCACGCAGATGGTTGAAGGGAGAAACTCCCTTCCATGAGCTTCCAGTGCCGCAAACTTGCCGATGCAGCATCCTGGAAGCACCCCGACCACAGTCCGACTCTGAGACCATCTGAAAATTTGGAGCCTCCGAACAGCCCTCCGACACCAAGCACCATCTCTGCCGAGCGCTTCGACCCCAGCCCCGGCAACAGGTAATAGGCAAAGCCGAGGATTTGGGACCTTCCTCTCTGGAGATTCTCGATTGCACAGTAGCAGCGGCAGCGAAGCAGGCGTCTCAGAAGTTTCTCCAGATGTGCTTCTCACATCTGTCTCCATCAAATCAAGATTGTGCACGGCATCCTAGTTCACAAATATGATATCATTCGGAGCGGCCGCTTTCGATAGTACGACTGTAGTGGGCTGCATCACAGGTAACGACTGGTCAAAGCACGAGAAGGAGATAAGGAGCTTTGTGACATGGCATCATTATAACTACCTTTCCCTCACTGTCAACAAGAAAAGAGCTGGTTATTAATTTTAGAAAAGAGGATGGATCACATTCCCCTGTCTTCATCAATCATTGTGAGGTTAGGAAGAATGAGAGCTTCAAGTTCCTTGGAGTGAACATCACCAGCAGCTTGTCCCATTCCAATAACATTGGTGTCATGACCAAGGAAGCTCACCAATGTTCAAAGTTCAAAGTACATTTATAATCGAAGTATGTATATATTATACAACCTTGAAATGTGTCTCCTAACAGGCAGCCACAAAACAAAGAAACCCAAAGGAACCCAGAAAAAAAGAGGACCAACAAACACCCAATGTGCAGAGAGAAAAAACATACAAACAATGAACACAAGTGAATCACATTCTGAACTGAAGTCCACAGAGAGTCTGTCCCCAGACTCTTAGTTCAGCACAGAGTGGAGCAGTGAGCTGAACCAGTCTGTCCCTCTCCTCGGGCCCCGGCACCCCAACCTTTTCAATCTGGCCAGGCACTTAAATCATTGTCCAAACATCAGGTTCAGTCACTTCGACACACTCTGAGGCTTGGACTCTACCGCATTGATTCAGCCTGTACCCGACCTTCCCGATTCAGCACGGTGCTTAAATCATCATCCCAACCTCGGTTCATTTGCTTCAATACACTCTGGGTTTGGACCCCACTGTCTCGATTCAGCCCGTAACCAACCTTTCCGATTCATCACGGCGGTGAAATCGATCAGACTTTGGGTTTTCCTCGCTCTTGCTACGACCCTGCTGCCTTGTTCTGCCACATCAAGTTGGTTCCAAGTTCAAAGACCAGTTACAGATTATTACTTGTGTCCAGCAATGATTTAATCATCCCAGCCAGAGCACCAGCAATCTTTTTCATTGTGTCTCAGAGCAGCCTTTTAAATCCCCTCTGATTCCAAGAATTTATCCACCCTTAAACCCTCAAAGGCATCGAGTACTTCTTGTTTATCTATAAAACCTGCAGTAATCTTTCACATGCCCCTTCACTGAGTTCTCAAACTGCAAAATCCATGTGAATACTGATGAAAAATATTCACTTATGACCTTACTTACACTTCTGACTTGAGGCTCAGATTGCCCCTAGTGTCGCAAATGAGTTGTACGTTATTCTTTATTAGTCTTTTAGCCATTAACATAGTTATAGAAGGCCTTTGCACTTACTGTATCTTAATCCTGCTTTCTCACTGATTTCTCTGGAACCCCTTTGCTTTTTGAATCTCCATGTTAAGCACCCCGCTATACTTTTTAATACTCATGAAAAGTGTCCCTTATTATTCCTTTCCTATACCAGTTATAAACTTTCTTTTTCTCCTTTATTTACCTCTTAATATTCCTTGATATCCAGGGTTCCCTATATTTGTTACCTCTGACTTTTTATCTTTACAATGATATATTGGCCTTAAGCTATTGATATTTCCCCTTTGAATGCTTCCCACTGTTCAGTTGTAGACTGACTTGCAAGCGAATATTTTCTATCTACCTTTGACAGGTATTCTAATATTTTAATTAAGTTGGGATTCCCTCAATTTAAAAGCTTTATTACTGATCCATTCCTATCCTTTTCAATAACCACTTTAAAGTATACAGAGTTATAGTCACTATCTCCTAAATAAACACTCACTGACCCGCCTGAAGATGTACTTTATGTGTGAAAATAAAGCATAATTCTGCTAGATTGCCATTATAAACTGTGATGGGGTAGCAGATGTGAACAGCTTTGTGGTCCCCCATCATTAAGGTCATGGGTGTTGCCATTTAATAAGTTTCATTTACACCTTATTCTCTAAATTCTAGTGAATAGCCATCAAAACACTCTTCATATGACAAAGCATTCAATCTTGGAATCATTTTCATGAAACACACATAAAAGTTGCTGGTGAACGCAGCAGGCCAGGCAGCAGCTCTAGGAAGAGGTACGGTCGACGCTTCGGGCTCAGACTCTTCGTCAGGACTAACTGAAAGAAAAGCTAGTAAGAGATTTGAAAGTGGGAGGGGGAGGGGGAGATCCGAAATGATAGGAGAAGACAGGAGGGGGAGGGATGGAGCCAAGAGCTGGACAGGTGATTGGCAAAAGGGATATGAGAGGATCATGGGACAGGAGGCCTAGGGAGAAAGAAAGGGGGAGGGGGGAAGCCCAGAGGATGGGCAAGGAGTATAGTGAGAGGGACAGAGGGAGAAAAAGGAGAGAGAGAAAAAGAATATGTTTTTATAAATAAATAACGGATGGGGTACGAGGTGGAGGTGGGGCATTAACGGAAGTTTGAGAAGTCAATGTTCATGCCATCAGGTTGGAGGCTACCCAGACGGAATATAAGGTGTTGTTCCTTCAACCTGAGTGTGGCTTCACCTTGACAGTAGAGGAGGCCGTAGATAGACATATCAGAAAGGGAATGGGACATGGAATTAAAATGTGTGGCCACTGGGAGATCCTGCTTTCTCTGGCGGACAGAGCGTAGGTGTTCAGCGAAATGATCTCCCAGTCTGCGTCAGGTCTCACCAATATATAGAAGGCCTCATTGGGAGCACCGGACGCAGTATATTACCTCAGCTGACTCACAGGTGAAGTGTCGCCTCACCTGGAAGGACTGTCTGGGGCCCTGAATGGTGGTAAGGGAGGAAGTGTAAGGGCATGTGTGGCACTTGTTCTGCTTACACGGATAAGTGCCAGGAGGGAGATCGGTGGGGAGGGATGGGGACAACGAATGGACAAGGGAGTTGCGTAGGGAGCGATCCCTGCGGAAAGCAGGGAGGGGAGGGAAAGATGTGCTTAGTGGTGGAATCCCGTTGGAGGTGGCGGAAGTTATGGAGGATTATATGTTGGACCCGGAGGCTGGTGGGGTGGTAGGTGAGGACTAGGGGAACCCTATTCCTAGTGGGGTGGCGGGAGGATGGAGTGAGAGCAGATGTGCGTGAAATGGGGGAGATGCGTTTGAGAGCAGAGTTGATGGTGGAGGAAGGGAAGCCCCTTTCTTTAAAAAAGGAGGATATCTCCCTCATCCTGGAATGAAAAGCCTCATCCTGAGAGCAGTTGCGGTGGAGACAGAGGAATTACGAGAAGGGGAAGGCATTTTTTCAAGAGACAGGGTGGGAAGGGGAATAGTCCTGACAGCTGTGAGAGTCAGTAGGCTTATAGTAGACATCAGTAGATAAGTTATCTCCAGAGATAGAGACAGAAAGATCTAGAAAGGGGAGGGAGGTGTCAGAAATGTACCAGGTAAACTTGAGGGCAGGGTGAAAGCTGGAAGCAAAGTTAATGAAGTCAATGAGCTCAGCATGCGTGCAGGAAGCAGCGGCAACGCAGTCGTCGATGTAGCGAAGGAAAAGTGGGGGATGGATACCAGAATAGTTTGGAACACAGAACAAAGCCAAAAAAAAGGCAGGCATAGCTGGGACTCATACGAGTGCCCATGGCTACACCTTTAGTTTGGAGGAAGTGGGAGGAGACAAAGGAGAAATTATTAAGAGTAAGGACTAATTCCGCTAGACAGAGCAGAGTGGTGGTAGAGGGAAACTGATTAGACATATAATTCTCCGTAACTACACTCCCTACGCGACTCCCTTGTCCATTCGTCCTCCCCATCCCTCCCCACCAATCTCCCTCCTGGCACTTATCCTTATAAGCGGAATAAGTGCTACACATGCCCTTACACTTCCTCCCTCACTACCATTCAGGACCTCAGACAGTCCTTCCAGGTGAGGGGACACTTCACCTGTGAGTCGGCTGAGGTGATATACTGCATCCGGTGCTCCCAATGAGGCCTTCTATATATTGGTGAGCCCTGACAGAGACTGAGAGATCATTTCGCTGAACACCTATGCTCTGTCCGCCAGAGAAAGCAGGATCTCCCAGTGGCCACACTTTTTAATTCCACATCCCATTCCCATTCTGATATGTCTATCCACGACCTCTTCTACTGTCATGATGAAGCCACACTCAGGTTGGAGGAACAACACCTTATATTCCATCTGGGTAGCCTCCAACCTGATGGCATGAACATTGACTTCTCTAACTTCCGCTAATGCCCCACCTCCCCCTCGTACCCCATCTGTTATTTATTTATATACACATATTCTTTCTCTCTCTCTCTCCTTCTTCTCCCTCTGTCTCACTGACTATACCCCTTGCCCATCCTCTGGGCTTCCCCCCTCCCCCTTATCTTTCTCCCTAGGCCTCCTGTCCCATGATCCTCTCGTATCCCTTTTGCCAATCAACTGTCCAGCTCTTGGCTCCATCCCTCCCCCTCCTGTCTTCTCCTATCATTTTGGATCTCCCCCTCCCCCTCCCACCTTCAAATCTCTTACTAACTTTTCTTTCAGTTAGTCCCAACGAAGGGTCTCAGCCCGAAACGTCGACTGTACCTTTTCTTAGTGATGCTGCCTGGCCTGCTGCGTTCACCAGCAGCTTTTATGTGTGTTGCTTGAATTTCCAGCATCTGCAGGTTTCCTCGTGTTATTATTTTCATGAACCTCCTTTGAACCTTCTCCAGTTTTAGCACACCTTTTCTAACATAAGGGACCCAAAACTGCTCACAAAACTCCAAGTGAGGCCTCATCAGCACTTTATAAAGTATCAAAATTATATCCTTGCTTTTATATTCTAGTCCTCTTGAAATTAATACTAACATTGCATTTGCCTTCCTCACCACAGACTCAACCTGCATATTAACCTCGAGGGAATCCTGCACAAGGACTCCAAAGTCTCTTTGCACCTCAGCTTTTTGTATTTTCTCTCCATCTAGGAAATAATCAACCCTTTCATTTCTTTTGCCAAAGTGCATGACCATACACTTCCCAAGATTGTACTCTATCTTTCATTTCTTTTCCCATTCTCCTAATCTGTCTAAGTCCTTCTGTAGCCTCTCTGTTTCTTCAAAACTACCTGCCCTTCCACCTATCTTCATATCGTCCGCAAACTTTGCATCAAAGCTATCAAGTCTATCATCAAAATCATTGACAAATACAAAGAATTGGTCCCAACACAGACCCCTGTGGAATACCACTAGTCACTGGCAGCCAACCAGAAAAGGCTTTATTCCCACTCTTTGCCTCCTACCAATCAGCCACTGCTTTATCCATGCTATAATCTTTCCTGTAATACCATGGGCTCGTAGCTTATTAACTAGTCTCACTCGTGGCACCTTGTCAAAGGCCTTCTGAAAATCAAAGTACAGAACATCAACTGATTCTCCTTTGTCTACCCTATTTGTTACTTCTTCAAAGAATTCCAACAAATTTGCAAGACAAGATTTTCTCTTGAGGAAACCATGCTGACTACAGCCTATTTTATCATGTGCCTCCAAGTACTCATGACCTCATCCTTATCAGTCAACTCCAACATCTTCCCAACCACTGACATCAGACTAAATGGCCTATAATTTCCTTTCTTCTGCTTCTCTCTTTTCTTGAAAGGCGGAGTGACATTTTCAATTTTCCAGTCTTCTGGAACTTTTCCAGAATCCAGTGATTCTTGAAAGATCATTACTAATCCCTCCACAATCTCTTCGATCACCTTTTCAGAACCCTGGGGTGTAGACCATCTTGTCTAGGTGACACAACTATCGTCATATATATATATCAACTATCTTTCAATAGCCCAAGAATATTCTCTCTAGTAATGGTAACTTCACACACCTGATGATCCCTGGCACCTAGAACTTCCACCATAGTTCTGGGGTCTTCCACAGTGAAGGCTGATGCAATATAGTTGTCCACATTTCCTTGTCCCCCATCACTACCCTTCCAGCATTGTTTTCCTGTGGTCTGATACCCACTCTTGTGTCTCTTTTGCACTTACTCTATGTACCTGAAGAAAATTTGGTATCCTCTTTGATATTACTGGCTAGCTTACTTTCAAATTCCATCTGTACCATCTTAAGTTGCCTTCTGTTGGTTTTTAAAAGCGTCCCAATCCTCTAACTTCCCACTAATTTTTGATGTATTATATGCCCTCTCTTTGTTAGCCATGGTTGTGTCATCTTGCCTTTAAAATACTTCTTCCTCTTTGGGATGTATATATCCTGTGCCTTCTGAATGGCTTCCAGAAACTCTAGCCTTTGATGCTCTGTCGTCATCTCTGCCAGTGTTCTTTTCCATTCAATTCTGTCCAAATCCTCTCTCATGTCTCTGTAAGCCCCTTTACTCTATTCTAATACTGATACATCTGACATTAGCTTCACCTTCTCAAATTTCAGTGTGCATTCCATCATATTATGATCGCTTTCCCCTCTGGATTCTTTTACCTTAAGTTCTCTAATCAATTCTGTTTCATTGCTCAACACCCAATCCAGAATAGCTGATCCCCTAGTGGGCTCAATCATGAGCTGCTCTAAAAAGCCATCCTGTAGGCATTCTAGAAATTCCCCCTCTTTGAATCCAGCACCAAACTGATTTTCCCAATCTACCTGCATATTGAAATCCCCCATAACTATTGTAACATTACCCTTTTGACATACATTTTCTATCTCCCGTTGTAATTGGTAGACCACATCCTTGTTACTGTTTGGAGATCTGTATACAACTGGCAATAGGATCTTTTTACCCTTTCAGTTCATTAGTTCTATCCACAATGATTCAACACCTTCTGATCCCATGTCACCTCTTTCTAATGATTTGATTTCATTTTTTACCAGCAGAGTAATGCCACCCTCTCTGTCTTCCCGCCTGTCCTTTCAATACAATGAGTATCCTTGGACATTAAGCTCCCAGCTGTAATCTTCTTTCAGCCATGATTCAGTGATGCCTACAACATCACACATGCCAATCTATAACTGTGTGACAAGATCATCTTTCATATTCTGTATCCTGCATGCATTCAAGTAACAGACCTTCAGTCCTGCATTCACCCGTTTTGATTTTGACTGCCTTTTACATTGCAACTCATCTAGTTGACTGCAATTTTGCCCTATCAACAGCTTCTCCTGACTACACATTGCCTCTGTTTGTAAACCAACTACCTCCTCTTAAGAACTATCACTCTGGTTCCTATCCCTCTACCAAATTAATTTAAACCTTCCTAAACAACTCCAGCCAACCTATCCACAAGGATATTGGACCCCCCCCCCCCCACCGGTCCAGGTGTAACACATCCCTTTTGAACAGTTCATACATTCCCCAGAACAGATCCCAATAGTCCACAAATCTGAACCCCTGCCCACTGCTTCAGTTCCTCAGTCACACATTCACCTGCCAAATCATCCTTACCTTCACTGGCACGTGGCACAGGCAGCAATCCAGAGATTACTACTCTGGACGTCCTGTGGCCAGTGACCTCTAACTACAAGCTCAGCATCAGTCTTAAAAAAAGGTTTGAAGCGTCGACAGTTTACTCTTTTCTGGAGATGCTGCCTGAGCCACTGAGTTCCTCCAATATTTTGTCTTGTGTTGTTTTGGATATCCAGCATTTGCGGACTCTCTCGTGTTCGTGATACACATCATCCAGAGGTTGACACTAATCTTGGACTTGCAGCTGGTATGGAACGGAAACAAGAATACATGGTTGTCTAAATGACTCACAACCTCAAACATTTCATTGCATCTGTAATTTGTATTTTTTCAGCCAAGTTGTGACTTAATACACAAGGGTTTTACAGTTTCAGTTTTGGTTTCGGTATCTGAGTGACAATGTCTGGAGTAACAAAGCAACTCAAGAAATGGATCCTCTGTGAGCTTCAGTTTGTAAGTCATTGTTGGTCTCCTGCCCTGGTAAAGTGTTAGAGAGACACTGTTATATGTGAGGGCAAGCCCACATACTTTCCAAATGCATCTTCCTCTTTTTCTTCTTAGGCAGTTCTGCAGGGTCGAGGATTACGTATTTCCACTGCTTTTGTGGTTCTGTGGGAAACATTGACTGTTCTATGGACAGGTCAGAGAGTGCTTGATACAGCTGGAGAGAAGAGGTGCAGGACACACGGTAAATGTTTTAGGGACAGCTTCTTCCCATCTGCCGTCCGCTTTCTGAATGGGCACTGAACCCATGGACTCTACTTCACAACTTTGCTCTCTTCTTGCACCACTTATTTAATTTTTAATATATATATATTTGTTATAATTTATAGTATATCTATTGCCCTGTACTGCTGTTGCACCCACCCATTTGGCGCAACTGCCTGTCGTCTTATACCCATCCCCAGTCCACTAATTATCCTGTTCTCCGGTCTCACCACTGCCCTTCTTGTCTATATACTGGGCATCTCACCTCTCCACTCTCAGTCCTGATGTATGATTTCAACCCCAAACGTTGTCAATTCTTCCCACAGATGTTGTTTGACTACAGAGAGGGGAGACTGCCTTTTCACCATTGGGGCATCGCTCGGCTACTGGAGAAGGATGACTGTCTTTTGATCGCCAGTGGGATTGCTCACTACTGGAGAGGGAAATGTCTGCTGCGGTCCCTGGAGAATGTTACCCAGGTTTTCTATGTTTTGGATATGTCTTTTTTTTAGTCTTATAGCTTTTTATATTCTGGGGGATTTGGGGGTCAATGTGCCTGATCCGTTTTTGTTCATTTTTTTATATAGAAGAATGAGGGGTGACCTCATTTAAACCTATTGAATGGTGAAAGGCTTTGATAGAGTGGATGTGGAGAGGATGTTTCCTATGGTGGGAAGTCTAAAACCAGAGGACACAGCCTCAGAATAGAGGGGCATCCTTTCAGAACGATGATGAGGAGGAATTTATTTAGCTGGAGAGTGGTGAATCTGTGGAATTCTTTGCATAGGCAGTTGTGGAGGCCAAATCTCCATGTACATTGATAGATTCTTGATTGGTCAGGGCATGAAGGGATACGGAGAAAAATGCCTGAGATTGGGACTGAAAAGAAAATTGGACCAGCCACAGTGCAATGGCGGAGTAGAATCGATGGGCCAAATGGCTAATTCCAATCCTATATCTTATGGCCTTATGGCCTTATTAACCAAGGCAGTGATGGAAGCATCTACAGAAGGAATCGAGCAGGCCTACCCAACAGTCAGCTCTTGTTAACAACTACTTGGCCGTTCATTATTCTAGTTATTGTTAAAGAGTTCCTTTGCTTAATCGTGTTAAAAATCCATTCCTCTTCCTTGTGAAAAGTCTACTTCTCCTCCCCATTAAAGGCCCAGTTGATTCCTGGTTAAATATTCCCTCCCTTGAGTTTCACTCTCCCATTCTTTGAAAGTCCCTCTTGTTACCTTTTTAAAGCGCCATTCTGTGATTCTTTGAGAGAACTATACGACATTTTGTCCTTCACAGACTATTCCTCCTGCAATACCTCCAAAATGTAAAGTATGTACAGATGACTGAAGACATTGGCATATTAGAGGCAGGGTATTGATAAGGCAGTACATATAGAGAAGGGCTTTAACTTGAACACTTACTATAGCTCAGGTAGGATGGAAGAATCAGAGGAAAATTGCAGAGGGTTGTAAACTCAGCCAGCTTCATCATGGGCATTAGCCTCCCCAACACCAAGGACAGCTTCAAAAGGCGGCAACCATCATTAAGGACTCCCACCACCAAGACCCGCCCTCTTCCCATTACTACCATCGGAGAAGAGGTGCAGGATCATGAAGACAACCAGTAAATGTTTTAGGAACAGCTTCTACCCCTCTGCCACCAGTTTTCTGAATGGGCACTGTACCCATGATTTTTTTCCTCACAATTTTTGCTCTCTTTTTGCACTATTTATTTATTTTAAAAATATATACATATCTTACAATTTATAGTATATTTGATGTATTGCACTGTACTGGTGCTGCAAAGCAACAAGTTCCACGTTTTTCAGGTTCATTAGTGAGACCAAAAATGTGGTAACTACATGGCCTTGGTTGGGGTGTGGACCAGACCATCATGCCTCAGGAGTTGCCTGTTGCAGCTGCTGGGTGAGGAGATGCTGAAGCTGGCTGTGTGCTGTTGGATGCCGTGACATATCGGGGGTTGGCTCTCCCATCTGTGCTGCCCTCCAGTGTTCACTTCAGGGAAGACAAGCCGGATTGAGTTTGTGTGCAGTTGTACTTGCGCGAGATGAGAAACTGCTGCAGGATGCTCTTGCAGGAGAACATCCATGCACCTTCAAACAACAGGCTGCGACACTCACACATTTGGCCTATATTATTATTTTTATTATTTTGTAACTGTATGTTTTTTCTGCTATCATAATTATATGTGCTGTGTGCTGAGTTACTGTTAGTACTGTGTTTTGCACCGTAGCCCCAGAGGAACGCTGTTTTATTTGGCTATATTCATGTGTATAGTTGAATGACAATTAAAATTTGACTTGAACTTGAATCCTAATTCTGTTTACATTCACAAAGCACTTCTGTTACATCAGAAGAATGCTCTGCAGGAGGCAACTGCAGAGCTCCGGTACGTGTCTCAGTACCATGCCCAGAGAGTCTGTTGAGTTAGGAGCATCGATGAGTGGTTTGGGAAAATTGTAAAGCATGAAAAGCTATAAGTTCAGAAACTGAAATGTCAGCAGTTCAAAAGTATTCATTCCCTTTTGCTCAGTACTTAGTTGAATCACCTCTTGCAGTTATTACAGCCAGAAGTCTTTTTGGGTAAGTCTCTATTAGCTTTGCACATCATGATGGAACAAGATTTGTCTATTCCTCCTTGCAAAGTTGTCCAAGCTGTGCCTGGTTAGTTGGGGTGCGGCAGTGGACAGCAATCTCTAAGTCTGAGATGCCAGAGATGTTCGATTGGGTTAAGGTTAGGACTCTGACTGGGCCACTAAAGGATATCAACTTTCTTCAATTGAAACCACTGCATGGTTGTTCTGGCAGAGTGATTTGGGTTGTTGCCCTGCTGAAAGACAAACTTCCTCCCCAGATTAAGCTTTCTGGCGGAGGCTAGTAGGATTTTATCCAGTATCTCTCTATATTTAGCCGCATTCATATTTCCATCAATCCTGACCAGATTTCCGGTCCCTGCTACTGAAAAGCATCCCTATAGCATGATGCTACCCGTACCACAATTTATAGTAGGGATGGTGTTACCTGGCTGCTGTGTATTACTACGTATACACCACTTAATGTTGAGGCCAAAAAGTTCTACTTTAGATTCATCTGACCACAAGACTTTCCTCCACTCCTTTACAGTATCTTCTAAATGACATTTTGCAAAGAGTAAATTTTTTTTTAGCTAGAGTTCCTTCCTTGCCATTCTTCCATAAATATCCTTTTTGTTTTAGGTCTTAGAGATTGTGGAGCCATGAACTTCATCTGCAGTTGCAGCCATTGACAATTGGTGTCATAGTAGCCTCTTTTACAAGTGCCATTCATTTCCAGCGGCAACATTTAGAGGATGGCATGAGCTAGGCAGTGTGGCTGTGCTTTCATATTTTTTCCACTTTTTCATGATGAACTGCACCGAGCTTCGAGGTATGTTCAACGCCTTTGAGATGGTCTTGTACACTTCCCCAAATTTATGTTTCTCTATTATCATTTCCCTGATTTGTCCTGAATGCTCTTTTGTCTATATTTTGGTTTGGTATGTTGAAATCTACCGTACTACTGGACCTGACAGAGGGGGGGGTATTAATTCTTATGAATTCATTAAAAGCAGGTGATAAAAAAGGCTGAGTACAGGGCTACGGTAGGAAACTTCGTCATATGGTATGAGCAGAATTACCTGCAGCTTAATGTGAAAAAGACTAAGGAGCTGGTGGTAGACCTGAGGAGAGCTAAAGTACCGGTGACCCCTGTTTCCATCCAGGGGGTCAGTGTGGACATGGTGGAGGATTACAAATACCTGGGGATATGAATTGACAATAAACTGGACTGGTCAAAGAACACTGAGGCTGTCTAAAAGAAGGGTCAGAGCCGTCTCTATTTCCTGAGGAGACCGAGGTCCTTTAACATCTGCCGGACGATGCTGAGGATGTTCTCCGAGTCTGTGGTGGCCAGTGCTATCATGTTTGCTGTTGTGTGCTGGGGCAGCAGGCTGAGGGTGGCAGACACCAACAGAATCAACAAACTCATCCGTAAGGCCAGTGATGTTGTGGGGATGGAACTGGACTCTCTCACGGTGGTGTCTGAAAAGAGGATGCTGTCTAAGTTGCATGCTATCTTGGTCAATGTCTCCCATCCACTACATAATGTACTGGGTGGGCACAGGAGTACATTCAGCCAGAGACTCATTCCACCGAGATGCAGCACTGAGTGTCATAAGAAGTCATTCCTGCCTGTGGCCATCAAACTTTACAACTCCTCTCTTGGAGGGTCAGACATCCTGAGCCAATAGGCTGGTCCTGGACTTATTTCATAATTTACTGGCATAATTTACATATTACTATTTAACTATTTTTGGTTCTATTACTATTTATTATTTATGGAGCAACTGTAATGAAAACCAGTTTCCCCGCGGATTAATAAAGTATGACTATGACTATGACTATACACCAACTTTCTACATCGAAAAATTGGGTGAGTTGGTAAGGTAACACTGTGTATTGCCCCTGAGGAAAGTTAGTGTAGATGAGATAAATACTTCTTCAGCCAGATAATTTTGATTTTTAATTTTTAGCTAATTGTTATGTTTTGGAATTTTTCTTTTGATTTGACATGTGCACAATGTTTTGTACATTAGCTCAAAAATCCTACTTCAATATATTTCAACTGTATAAAATGATCAGTGAAATGTGAAAATAGTTGTGGGTATTGAATACTTTTTCAAGGGACTGTCATTTTGATTAGATTCTTTATTGGATTCCTTGCACATGACATGAGCCTACTGTCAGTGAGCTTGCAGTATAGAAACTTTTGCCTAACTTGTCTAAATTGTTTTGCTGAGATAGTCACGTTTGCCTGCACTTAGCCCATATCCTTCTAAGCCTCTCTTGTCTATGTGTCTCTCTACCTAACCCAACTGCAGTTTGGTCTGTTTTTGTTCCAAGGTAATGATGTCTAAATACTGCAGACGTCCTCTGTTAATAGTGTAGTGTCTTAGACATCTAACACTGGTGTGTTTGAAATGTTTCCTTCTGTGCAAAATTCATTTATATATATTCTAGCAGCTATATCTAAATCATAAAAATTCCATTGTAATAATAGTAAAGAGACTGAATATTTCATGACCAAGATGGCACCCAGCTACAAAGTCCATCGATGTTGTGGCTCTGATTTTTATGTTCATAGTGATGGTTTGGGACAGCATGGAGAGTTAGCAGTCAGTTTGTAGTTTAGTGACAGGGATGAAGGAGAGTTAGAGGTCAGGGGCAGGAGCTGGTGTTTAGAGTCCAGGCTGGAATACTCCTAACTCGGAGGCCAGTGACCTGGAGATTGGGTTGTGTTGGATTGACAGGCACTGGGGAGACTAGTAATTTTCAAGTCATTGAATCCCGAGTTGGTGGTTCATGAAGGTCTGAAAGTCAAGGCCCAAGGTCAACGATTCAAGAAGTCACGGTGGTCATGACCTGAAGGTCAAACCCGCGATTGGCGAGTTCTGAGATCAATATCCAAAGGTTGAAGAAGTATGGAGGGCAAAACCGAAGATCAAAATCCAGCGTTTGGTGAGTCCAGTGGTAGAAAGTTTGAAAGGTCGAAGACCAAAGTCAGTGAGTGCAGAGGTAGGAATGAGTCCAGGCCAGAGCCTAGAGTTCAGAGTCCCAATGTCAGCAAGTCTGCAAATCTGCAAAGTCAGCAAAGCACAGTACGTGTGCTTGCAACACTGTGTGTCCGACAGAGTGATCAGCAGCACTGGGGCTCCACAGAGGACTGTCTTGTCTCCCTTTCTCTTCACCATTTACACCTCGGACTTCAACTACTGCACAGAGTCTTGTCATCTTCAGAAGTTTTCGGATGACTCTGCCATAGTTGGATGCATCAGCAAGGGAGATGAGCCTGAGTACAGGGCTACAGTAGGAAACTTTGTCACATGGTGTGAGCAGAATTTCCTGCAGCTTAATGTGAAAAAGACTAAGGAGCTGGTGGTAGACCTGAGGAAAGCTAAAGTACCGGTGACCCCTGTTTCCATCCAGGGGGTCAGTGTGGACATGGTGGAGGATTACAAATACCTGGGGATACGAATTGACAATAAACTGGACTGGTCAAAGAACACTAAGGCTGTAAACAAGAAGGGTCAGAGCCATCTCTTTTTCCTGAGGAGACTGAGGTCCTATAACATCTGCTGGACGATGTTGAGGATGTTCTACAAGTCTGTGGTGGCCAGTGCTATCATTTTTGCTGTTGTGTGCTGGGGCAGCAGGCTGAGGGTAGCAGACACCAACAGAATCAACAGACTCATTCGTAAGGCCAGTGATGTTGTGGGGATGGAACTGGACTCTCTCACGGTGGTGTCTGAAAAGAGGATGCTGTCTAAGTTGCATGCCATCTTGGACAATGTCTCCCTTCCACTACATATGTTCTGGGTGGGCACAGGGGTACATTCAGCCAGAGACTCATTCCACCGAGATGCAACACAGAACGTCACAGGAAGTCATTGCTGCCTGTGGCCATCAAAATTTTCAACTCCTCCCTTGGAGGGTTGGACACCCTGAGCCGATAGGCTGGTCCTGGACTTATTTCATAATTTACTGGCATAATTTACATATTACTATTTAACTATTTATGGTTTAATTACTATTTATTATTTATGGTGCAACTGTAATGAAAGCCAATTTCCCCCGGGATCAATAAAGTATGACCATGACTATGAAATCCACATACTTGGGCTAGATACTGGTGGTTGAAGGCCTGATGTCTGTGAGTTTGATAGTCTGAGGCCAAGGATTGGCAGCTTGTGTGTGTGAGGGAGTGAGTGGGTGGGAAAGGGAGTTGTTTTGCTGTTGTTGTTTTGTTCTATTGTTGTTTTTGCTGCTGCTTGTGTTGTTGAGTGCTGTGTGTTGTATTGAGTTTCTGTGTTGAACATTGTGGTCATGCTATGTTGTGCTGGAATGTGTGGCAACACTTGTGGTCTGCCCCTAGGGTTGTTAAGGTTGTTAATACAGACAAAACATTTCATTGAATGTTTTAACATAGACATGATGAATAAATCTGAATCTGAATCATTATGAAACCATTAGGAGGCACCAAGGAGAACATCCAACTTCATATCACAGGGAAACCGATCTGGACACTGAATTCACACTTGATGTCTGATGCATTTGATAAAAGAATGGATGGAAGCTGTAGTTTAGACCTTATACATTGTAGAAAAGCTTCATATTTTTGACTGATACTTTAAGATATAGACTTGGAAGATGTGTTGCTGGCAGCTGGTGCGGTTACACATTTTTTAATCTATTTCAATGATTGCTAAACCTTAAGCCATAATCGAGCTGTGGATTTAGCTCCCTCAGTTGAAATACGTTTACACCTGTTGTTGTGCCAAGAATGTCTTTATTAAAAGACTCCTTTAGAAAAGCAACCTATTTTTATAAAGTCTCTGCGTTAGGTTTAGATAAGGAAAGTTTGAACCCATGGGTTAAGGTTCTGCATTCATACTATGTAAATCTGGTTTACCAGCAGAGTATTTCAACTCACTATCACTTTTTTTTCACTCGTTTTTATTGAGTTTCAAATTGATAAACATAATAATGATAATGATACAAAGAGATCGGGATTACATTAATAACGGTTAATGTATACAGACGCAGACTCTGAGTAACATATTTAATTTAAACCTCCCAATCTCTTAATAACTGAACATGAAAAAGATCCAAAAGAAAAGTTTTTACCCCCACACTAAAAAAAACAAAACAAAACAGAAACTGGGCTGCCATATTTCATCAGTTAAAATCATTATTTGTCATTAACTCCGCTCCTCTATACACAAACAAAAAGTTATTAAAAAGGATTCGAAAAAGGTCAATTTACATCATATGAAAATGTTGAATAAATAGCCTCCAAGTTTCTTCAAATTTAACCCAAGGATCAGTGGTACCACTCCTAATTTTTTCCAAAATTAAACATGTTATAGTTTGGGAAAACCATTGGAATGTAGTAGGGGGATTAGAATCTTTCCATTTAAATAAAATGGATCTTCTGGCTATTAATTTAACAAATGCAATCAAACGACAAGCTGATGGGGATAAATGAATAAAGTCTATCATTGGTAATCCAAAAATTGCAGTAATAGGATGAGGTTGTAAATCAATACGTAAAGCTACTGAAATAATATCAAAAATGTCTTTCTAATATTTTTCCCAAAAGAGGGCAAGACCAGAACATATGCGTCAAGGAAGCTACCTCAGAATTACATCTGTCACAGACAGGATTTATATGACCATAAAAATGAGCTAACTTATCCTTAGACATATGGGCCCTATGACCCACCTTAAATTGTATCAAAGCGTGCCTAGCACACGTTGAAGAAGTGTTAACTAGTTGGAGAATTTTCTTGCATTTCTCTATGGGTAAAGATACCCGAAGTTCTCTTTCCCATTCATTCTTAATTTTATCAGACATACCTAGACGTATTTTCACAATTAAATCATAAACAGTTGCTATTAAACTCTTCTGGTAGGGGTTTAAAACTGGAAAATTTTCTGTAATTTCAATTTGATGTGATATCGGAAAAGTAGGTAAAATAACCTTCAAATATCTTCTAATCTGTAGATATCTGAAAAAATGTAATCTAGGCAGATTATATTTATTAGACAACTGTTCAAAGGACATGAGACAATTATCCATGAATAAATCATGAAAACATATTATTCCCTTTGTTTTCCATAAAAGAAAAGCTTGATCAGTTCTGGATGGTTGGAAGAAAGAATTAGCTATAATAGGACTTGATAGAATAAATTTATTCAATCCAAAAAATTTACAGAATTGAAACCATATTCGTATTGTATATTAGTTATTGGATTAATCGTTTGTTTATTCAGTTTAGTCAGTGCAAAGGGAAGCAAAGCCCCTAGAATAGAAGCCAATGAGAACCCCTGTATCACTATCACTTTTATAGTCAAATGATGTATGGGATCGGGCTGACAATGGTGATAATTAGACAGATTGCCTATTTGTAACATTGTTTCCTTCAAAATGAATTGAAGGGATTCCCAAATAGCACTGGAAATATACTTGCAAAATTACATCTTTGCCATGCTGTTACACTGCAGATAGAACAAGATGCTCCTCCCTTGGTTTATGTGCAAAGGTTAACATGAAAAAGGGAATTATTGATAGAGACACAAGAGGCTGCAGGTGCTATAATCTGGGACAACACGCATAGCAGGTCAGCAGGTCAGGCAGCATCTATAAAAGGAAACGAACAGTCAATGTTTTGGGTCAAGACCCTTTCTTTCAATCCAGATGAAGGGTCTGACTATTCATTTCTCCTCATAGATGAGGCCTGACTCACTGCTTTCTTCCAGCACCTTTTGTGTTGCTCTGTATTCTTGATCGAAACATAATAAAAAAAAGTTTAAAATATAAATTAATAAACAAGGAAAAAATGATAAAGGGTGTCTGGAAATAATAACAAAAGAATTTCTGCCTGACTACCTGGTCCCTCTTTTAAAACCTACTATATCTGCTGACCCTGTCCTAATACCCTCCAGATTGGATGTGTTCCAAATTTGGATCGGTAATATTTCAGCAATGTATCTTGGATCATGTTGCTTTATTACCAGCACTATATCAATCAATCTTCTTTGGAATTCTGGAAAAGAATATTAGTTATAAAGCGAAAGGTAGCTGTTGTAATTTGGGTTTATGCAAAAGTGAAGAAAAGATGCATGTGAGATAATCATTTCCCCTTGCTTGCTAACACTGAAATGGGCTCAGTCTGGCTCCATTACCAAATAATTCCTGGGCCTTCCTGATGGACAAAGAACCATTTTCTGCCTGTCAAGTCCTGAAAGAATTGACATGAAAGTTTCAAGTTCATTATCATTTCACACCTGTTACTGTCGACCGTGTCAATTTTTTTTATTTTAAGCAAAATTGTTCAAATCAGCAAGCCAAACGTTAGATATAAAAATGAATTTTTACAGATGTTCTTTTAAAACAGAAAGTACCATCTAACATCAAGGACTCCCACCATCCAGGCCATGCTATCTTCTCACTTTTGCCATTGGGAACGTGGTAGAGGAGCCTTAGGTCCCACACTACCAGGTTTTGGAACAGTAATTTCCCTACAACCAATAGGCTCCTGAACCAGTGAGGATAACTTCACTTAGTCTAACACTGAACTGAGTCCACAATCTATGGACTCACTTTCAAGGGCACTACAACTCAGGTTCTCAGTATTATTTATTTATTTTTATTTGCACAGTTCGTCTTCTTTTGCACTTCGGTTGTTTGTCATAGCTTTCCATTCATTCTGTTGTGCTTTGTTTTCCTGTGAACACCTGCAAGAACATGAATCTCACAGTAGCATACGGTGACATACACATACCTTGATAATAAATTTATTTTGAACGCTAAAACTGGGATATTTATAAAATTCCTACTTTACATACTCATCGAGGTTGTGAACATAAAGCAGTGTGTGAAATACTCGCATGCAGTCCTGCCACCATTAGGGAAAAGAATGGATTACAAGTTACTGTATCCCACGCAGGGAAAGAGAAACGTTGGCATAATTGAAGTATGTTGTACTTTAACTGGAGTTTATACAAAGATTCCACAACCTAATGTTTATTCCTAAAGGGGAAAAGTTGTTATAATGCTGACTTTTTGTCCATAATTTCAGTTGCTTTCAATCTGTGGTATAGTTCCTACAACACCAAAGTAAGTTGGCTCACCGTCAATATACCTTTTGATATCCAAGGGTTCAGAGGTGACCTGTGTTTATCTAATGTTGCAGTTGCCAGCTTCATGCCTTTGAGAAGAAAGAAAGACTTGCAGTTACATTGTGCCAAGTAGCCTCAGGACGTCCCAAAACCATCTGTAGTAAATGAGTACTTTGGCAAATTGTTTCCTTTGGCTGTGTAAGAAAGCAACAAGCAGTTTATCCCCAGTAAGTTCCCAAAACAACAAAGTCATAGATTTAAAAGGCAGTGCACTGACTTTTGAATAAATCCAAACTTACCAAACAGCTGGGAGCTGCAAAGGAGTTACCCCGATAAAGAATCACTCACTAAATTCCAGCTCAGCAATTCTCTTCCACTAAAATTAATGGTGGACACTCTCTACACCAAACACAACCTGGGAAAGGACGTATTGTAGCTGTGGATTCCCCCAGCAAAAGTGGGATGAATTATTACAATTTTAGGCATTCGGAGAAACAACAGTGAATAGTTAACTGCAGCTTCAGGACCTGTAGGGTTAACTGTGTAGTATTCCAATGTTGCTGAATGTTCTGTAGGGGAAAGTTGACACAGATTGAGTCATAGAGTTGTACAGCTTAGAAATGGGCCCTTGGGCTCACCACATTTGTGCCAAACTTTCTACCCTACACTTTTGCCCACGCTAGGATTATATTCTTTAACGCCTCGCCTTCTTAAGTGACGGCCTAAATGCTTCTTAAATATATTTGATTTCAGCACCCCCTCTGAGAATGAGTTCCAGAAATCAATTGCTGTCTGTGTAAAATGCTTACCCTTCAGATCTCCTTTAAAAGTCTTTCATCTCACATTAAACCTATGACATCTTGTTTTTAATAGCATGGGAAAATAATTCAGACCACCTACATTAACTAGGCCTCATATAATCTTATATTTCTGTCAGGTCAGCCCTTAGCCTCCTTTACTTGAGGGAAAACAAATGAAGCCTATCCAAAAGCGCAAACTCGAGGACATCTGCAGATGCTGGAATTTCAAGCAACACACATAAAAATTGCTGGTGAATGCACCAGGCCAGACAGCATCTCTAGGAAGAGGTGCAGTCGAGGTTTTAGGCTAAGACCCTTTGTCAGGACTAACTGAAAGAAGAGATAGTAAGAGATTTGCAAGTGGGAGGGGGAGGGGGAGATCGGAAATGATAGCAGAAGACAGGAGGGGGAGGGATGGAGCCAAGAGCTGGACAGGTGATTGGCAAAAGGGATATGAGAGGATCATGGGACAGGAGGCTTAGACAGAAAGAAAGGGGGAGGGGGGAAGCCCAGAGGATGGGCAAGGAGTATAGTGAGAGGGACAGAGGGAGAGAAAGGAGAGAGAGAGAGAGAAAGTAAATAAACAAATAACGGATGGGGTATGAAGGGGAGATGGGGCATTAACGGAAGTTAGAGAAGTCAATGTTCATGCCATCAGGTTGGAGGCTACCCAGACGGAATATAAGGTGTTGTTCCT
Organism: Mobula birostris; assembly: GCF_030028105.1. Taxonomy (NCBI): domain Eukaryota; kingdom Metazoa; phylum Chordata; class Chondrichthyes; order Myliobatiformes; family Myliobatidae; genus Mobula; species Mobula birostris. Next base: position 160,538,606 of record NC_092373.1, read on the forward strand.
CCAACCTGAGTATGGCTTCATCTTGACAGTAGAGGAGGTCGTGGATAGACATGTCAGAATGGGAATGGGACATGGAATTAAAATGTGTGGCCACTGGGAGATCCTGCTTTCTCGGGCGGACAGAGCGTAGGTGTTCAGCGAAATGGTCTCCCAGCCTGCATCGGGTCTTGCCAATATATAGAAGGCCGCACCGGGAGCACCAGACACAGTATATCACTCCAGATGACTCACAGGTGAAGTGTCACCTCACCTGGAAGGACTGTCTGAATGGTGGTGAGGGAGGAAGTGTAAGGGCATGTTCCGCTTGCAAGGATAAGTGCTAGGAGGGAGATCAGTGGGGAGGGATGGGGGGGAATGAATGGACAAGGGAGTCGCGTAGGAAGCGATCCCTGCGGAAAGTGGGGGGGGGGGAGGGAAAGATGTGTTCAGTGGTGGGATCCCATTGGAGGTGGTGGAAGTTACAGAGAATTTTTTTTCTCTCTCTCCTTTTTCTCCCTCTGTTGCTCTCACTATACTCCTTCTGTTAGGCCTGACGAAAGGTCTCGGCCCAAAACGTTGACTGTACCTCTTCCTATAGATGCTTCCCAGCCTGCTGCGTTCACCAGCAATTTTTATTTGTATTGTTTGAAGCCTATCCAATCTCTCCCCATAACTAAAGTCCTGCACTCCAGGCAACATTCAGGTGAATCTACTCTGCACTCTCTCCAGGACATCCACATCCTTCCTAAAGTGTGGTTAACGGAAGTACATAAAATTTGCCCACTTTCCCTCACAAAATCAGGCTAATGTGATAATGGTGAAATTATTGATTATAAATATTATTCAGAATAACTGGGAAGTTTTCCCTATGGCTTTCAAAATAGTGCATGGAATCGTTTGCAACAAGGATTGCTTCATTTGCATCAGTCATACAGATTCTCTGGTTTCTGGCAGTAATTGGCAGTTTCACCAATATTCCCACTCAAACTTTGGCTATTCTTAATGTCCTCCTCTGAAAAATGCTGGTTAATTGAAGGATAATAATTCCCACAACATGTACAGACTCTCCACCGCACCAGTCTCCGTTTCTTGTACGGGAAACACTGGACTCTGGGAGACAGCACCAATATTTATTGGCTTTCAGTTCCTGGAAAACACTTACATTCTGGAACAGTAAGTCTTAATTTGTAAAAGTGGAAAGCAACAGTGTAGACTGTGTGTGCTATTTGTAAATCTAATTAACTGGCAGTAAAACTCCCTCATAAAATAAGAACATATGGAAGAAACGAAAGATCATTCAATATATCCACGCTTCATTCCGGCACATCATACAGATCCTGTATCTCATTCACTTTATTACTTGACCTCTATATCGCTTATCATCCCTATATTCTCATTACCTTGGTCTCTAATAGTTGTTCCTCGCACTCAGAATATCAAATGAATATTGCATTTTGATATGCATCTAAATTTGTGAATATCCTACTAATTAACTTGTATTAAACACTCCTATTTTTAATAAAATCTGTTATTCAAAGGTTAAACCAAATGAGATAAGGTAATGAAATGTTAAGTTAGATAGCAGTGAAACATAATTTCAGATATATTTTGCTGTTTATGCGTCAGCGCACCATGTACCATAAAACTTGAATGTGCTTGGGTTCCTGTAGCCATACCTACTGAGATGGAGGAAACTACTTATTGGGAACAAAGTGTTTTCAGCTGGATAAAAAAAAACTTCAGTTCATTGTTTCTGGAACAAAGTTGACGGAGTGTTCATACAGATGATCTCATAAGTTAGTAATAGAGATAAAAACACATTTACAAACAAGAGAAAATCTGTATATGCTAGAAATCCAAGCAACACACACAAAATGCTGGAGGAACTGAGCAGGCCAGGCAGCATCTACAGAAAAGAGTACAGTCAACGTTTGTAGTTAATTTAGAAATTACCTAGGGTTACCCATAGCCCTCTATTTTTATAAGCTCCATGTAGCTATCCAGGAGTCTCTTAAAAGACCCTATCGTATTCGCCTCCACCACTGTCGCTGGCAGCCTATTCCACGCGCTCACCAATCTCTGCGTAAAAAACTTACCATTGACATCTCCTCTGTACCTACTTCCAAGCACCTTAAAAATGTGCCCTCTCATGTTAGCCATTTCAGCCCTGGGAAAAAGCCTCTGACTATCCACACGATCAATGCCTCTCATCATCTTATACACCTCTATCAGGTCACCTCTCATCCTCTGCCGTTCCAAGGAGAAAGGTCAAAGTTCACTCAACCTATTCTCATCAAGCATGCTCCCCAATCCAGGCAACGTCCTTGTAAATCTCCCCTGCACCCTTTCTATGGTTTCCACATCCTTCCTGTAGTGAGGCGACCAAAACTGAGCACAGTACTCCAAATGGGGTCTGACCAGGGTCCTTTATAGCTGCAACATTACCTCTTGACTCCTAAACTCAATCCCACAATTGATGAAGGCCAACGCACCGTATGCTTTCTTAACCACAGAGTCAACCTGCGCAGCCGCTTTGAGGGTCTTATGGACTTGAACCCCAAGATCCCTCTAATCCTCCACACTCCCAAGAGTCTTACCATTAATACTATATTCTGCCATCATATTTGACCTACCAAAATGAACTACCTCACACTTATCTGGGTTGAACTCCATCTGCCACTTCTCAGATGAGTATTGCATCCTATCAATGTCCTGCAGTAACCTCTGAAAGCCCTCCACACTATCCACAACACCCCCAACCTTTGTGTCATCAGCAAATTTACAAACCCATCCCTCCACTTCCTCATCCAGGTCATTTATAAAAATCACGAAGAGAAGGAATCCCTGAGGCACACCACTGATAACCGAACTCCATGCAGAATAAGACCCGTCTACAACCATTCTTTGCCTTCTGTGAGCAACCCAATTCAGGATCCACAAAGCAAGGTTCCCTTGGATCCAATGCCTAGTTACTTTCTCAATAAGTCCTGCATGGGTACCTTATCAAATGCCTTGCTGAAATCCATATACACTACATCTACTGCTCTACCTTCATCAATGTGTTTAGTCACATCCTCAAAAAATTCAATCAGGCTCATAAGGCATGACCTGCCTTTGACAAAGCCATGCTGACCATTCCTAATCATATTATCCCTCTCCAAATGTTCATAAATCCTGCATCTCAGGATCCTTTCCATCAAATTACCAACCACTGGAGTAAGACACACTGGTCTATAATTTCCTTACCTATCTCTACTCATTTTCTTGAATAAGGGAACAACATCTGCAACCCTTCAATCCTCCGGAACCTCTCCCGTCCCCACTGATGATGCAAAGATCATCACCAGAGGCTCAGCAATCGCTTCCCTTACCTCCCACAGTAGCCTGGGGTGCATCTCGTCTGGTCCCAGTGACTTATCTAACTTGATGCTTTCTGAAAGCTCCAGTGCATCCTCTTTCTTAATGTCTATGTGCTCAAGTTTTTCAGTCTGCTGTAAGTCATCCTTACAATCTCCAAGATCCTTTTCCGCAGTGAATATTAAAGCAAAGTATTCATTAAGTACCTCTGCTACCTCCTCTGGATCTGTACATACTTTTCCACTGTCACACTTTATTGGTCCTATTCTCTCATGTCTTATCTTTTTTCTCTTCACATACTTGTAGAAAGCCTTGGGGTTTTCCTTAATCCTGCTCGCCAAGGCCTTCTCATGGCCCCTTCTAACTCTCCTAATTTCATTATTAAGCTCCTTCCTGCTAGCCTTATAATCTTCTAGATCTCTATCATCACCTAGTTTTTTAACCTTTCGTAGGCTTTTCTTTGCTTTTTGACTAGATTTTCAACAGTCTTTGTACACCACAGTTCCTGTACCCTACCATCCTCTCCGTCTCATTGGAACGTACCTATGCAGAACACCACACAAGTACAGTATCCCCTGAAGATTTGCCACATATCCTCCATACATTTCCCTGAGAACATCTGTTCCCAATTAATGCTTCCAATTTCCTGCCTGATAGCTTCATATTTCCATTACTTCAATTAAACACTTTCCTAACTTGTCTGTTCCTATCCCTCTCCAATGCTATGGTAAAGGAGATAGAATTGTGATCACTATCTCCAAAATGTTCTTCCACTGAGAGACCTGACACCTGATCAGGTTCATTTCCCAATACCAGATCAAGTACAGCCTCTCCTCTTGTAGGTTTATCTACATATTGTGTCAAGAAACCTTCCTGAACACACCTAACAAATTCCACCCCATCTAAACCACTTGATCTAGGGAGATGCCAATCAATATTTGGGAAATTAAAATCTCCCCTGTTACAATTACACCTTTCCAGAATCTGTCTCCCTATCTGCTCCTCAATGTCCCAGTTACTATTGGGTGGTCTATTAAAAACACGTAGTGTTATTGACCCCTTCCTGTTCCTAACTTCCACCCACAGAGACTCAGTAGACAATCCCTCCATGACTTCCTCCTTTTCTGCAGCCATGACACTATCTCTGATTGGCAGTGCCATGCCCCCACCTCTTTTGCCTCCTTCCCTGTCCTTTCTGAAACACCTAAAGCCTGGCACTCTAAGTAACCATTCCTGCCCCTGAGCCATCCAAGTCTCTGTAATGGCCACAACATCATGGCTCCAAGTACTGATCCATGCTCTAAGCTCATCTGCTTTGTTCATGATACTCCTTGCTTTAAAATAGACACATCTCAAACCATCGGTCTGAGCACATCCCTTATCTATCACCTGCCTGTCCTCTCTCTCGCACTGTCTCCAAGCTTTCTCTATTTGTGAGACAACTGCCTCTTCCTCCATCTCTTCAGTTTGGTTCCCACCCCCCAGCAATTCTAGTTTAAACTCTCCCCAATAGCCTGAGCAAACCTTCCTTCCTGGATATTGGTCCCCCTGGGATTCAAGTGCATCCCATCCTTTTTGTACAGGTCACGCCTTCCCCAAAAGAGGTCCCAATGATCCAGAAATCTGAATCCCTGCTCCCTGCTCCAATCCTTCAGCCACGCATTTATCCTCCACCTCATTCTATTCCTCTACTCACTGTCACATGGCACAGGCAGTAATCCCGAGATTACTACCTTTGAGGTCCTGCTTCTCAACTTCCTTCCTAACTCTTAGTATTCTGTTTTCAGGACCTCCTCCCTTTTCCTACCTATGTCATTGGTACCAATATGTACCACGACCTCTGGCTGATCAAATTCCACTTCAGGATGTTGTGGATGGGATCAGAAACATCCCGGACCCTGGCACCTGTGGGGCAAACTACCATCCATAAAATCGTCTATCTGGCCCCCTAACTATAGAGTCCCCAATCACTGCTGCCACCCTCTTCCTTTCCCTACCTTTCTGAGCCACAGGGCCAGACTCTGCCTGAGACGCGACCGCTGTTGCTTCCCCCAGGCAGGTCGCTCCCCCACAACAGTACTCAAACAGGTGTACTCTCTAGTATCTGATTCTTGCCCTTCCTTCTCCTGTGATGAAAGCTAATATTGTTTTCATCCTTTGATAGCTGCTGATTTGTGCGGGGGAGCTGTAAACTATTCCCCTTGTAATACAAAACTTCCTATAAATGAACTTCTCAGGTTATAGCTCTGAGTCAAATTAATGAAATGGTATATTTGATGTGAAAGCTGAAATCTGTCAAATAGGAGTTTGTGTTTAAAATGTTATAAAAAACCTTGATTTGTTGGGATCGCTCATAATTTAAAGTTGTTTATATTCAGAAGGCAGGCAGTAATCCATGGTTTAGCCTTTTCTATAAATGTAGGAGACACAGTTCTAGAATGAATGAATCATAGAACTGTTACAGCACCGAACACCTTTGGACCCCTTGAGTCTATGCCATCTCCAAGTAGAATGACTCACTATCCCAAATCCCCTGCTCTTTCCCATAACCTGAAGTTCCTACTCAATTTTATAAGACACTAACAACAGCAATTTCACTACCCCTACAGCGAGTAAATTCCAAATCCATTCTATTGTCCGCGTAAAAATGTTCCTTCTCACATTGTCTTGTGTTTTTTTCTCAAAGGTTTAAATACTGTATGTGCCTTCTAATTCTTGGACCATTCCTAAAATGACACTTCCCTTTACCTGTCGTATCTAAACCATTAATGATCTCGGAGCAGCTTCTTTGCTCAGGACTAATAGGAAATACCACAATTTGAGGAAGTGACTTTAGCCAGCATTTGATGTTCATCAGTAATTGAAGGCCCTTGCTACTGAACTTAAAGTAGGTAAGCCTACAGCCAAGCAATGATTAGATCATAGCACAACAATGATTCGATGTGTCTTTAGAAGTTATCGGGTCATACTGCACAGAAATAGACTCTTTAGTGCTTTGACTCCATGCCAATGATAAAACACTCATTTACATTAATCCTACACTGATCCTATCTTATTCTCCCAATTGATCCCATTTTACTCTTCCAATATTCCCTCAGTGTCACCCCCAACCCAGATTCTACCACTCATCTCAGTGGTACTGAGGATATTCGAAGCTAGTGTATTTAACAGTGCGTCTCAGACTACAGTGGAGTGTCATCCTAGGTGCCTAGGCTGGATCTTGAATGAATAATCTACAGATTCAAGTGCTTTCAACTGCATAGAGCTGATAATAAACAAAAATTTGCATTATAGTCATCATAATAAAGCTGATTAGTTTGCTTTGCATTGCCCAAATCCACTTTAGTAATTTACAAGATTCCTGTCATTTTCCCAGAAATTTCAATGTGTTTTCTGTTATTTCAAGTTAAACGCAGAATGCTTCAACTAGTTTTACTAATGATGGTGACAATGAGATACATTAAGACTTAATTTTCCACCCTGCAGAAATCAAGTGATCTATGATCAAGATAATGTGTCCTTGTAGCATCCTGAGAGCAGCTCTTTCTTTATCCTTTGCTGTTTTTGCCCAGATCCATGTTAGTAACCTAAAAGCTGTTGTTAGTTCCCTGGAAAGCTATCTGTTATTTGTTCATTCAAAATGAGCACAAATATTTCAATTATTTTTACAAACGACAATGAGGTGCATCCAGACTTGATTTTTTTTTACACTATGTAAATCAATTTTTTTAGTAAAACCAAGAAAGCCAAATTTTAATAATTTGTCTCTCAAATTAGGTAATTGGTAATTTGAGTTGATAAAATGAGCAGAATAATGACCCACTGGGTTTAATTTTCTTACCACCTTCGTTATCCACTTGTACTGCTGCTTTCAAGAATCCTTAAAACACACACACCAGGAGTCCTTCTGTTCCGTAGTATTTCCAAGGGTCCTATCATTCAGTATGACTAACCTAGCTCCATTAGTCCTTCACATATACATCACTTACCATTTTTGAGGACATTCATGATATACTTTTTTCATTGACTGAGATATGGCGTATAAGAGCAAGGATGCCAGATATTATACAACCAATCTAAAACATTCGTTTGGCCACAGTTGGACTATAGTGTGTAATTCTGGACTCCATATGATACAAACAACCTGTTTGTACTGTGGTGAATGCAAAGTTGGTTTGCCAGTGTGCTGTGATCCAACTAAGACCCCTGTGGCGGAGCTGGCAGAAGGTGGCACATCACAACAGCAGTGAAGGCAGAGGAAAGTTGCAGCACTGCAGGGTCCTCAGTCTTGTAATCCGTGCCACTGGACCCTGACACCGATTCGTCAAAGACAGAGAGAAATGTGAACTGAAGAGAGAAGGAGAAATTTGTGGGTGAAAAGATGATGAAATCATGCAGATTAGTCATGAATAGCAAGTCAAAGCTGCAATAAAGTTGTTTGGAAATATCAAATACCCGAATTCTTTCTGAGATACTCCAGATGATTTACACTGAGGAGGCAGTGGTTGGGAGAGCTGGTCTTGTATAAGGTGAATGATAAACCTGACTGTGATAATAAACTAGATCCTGATTCTGATTCTGACACACAAGAATGTGGGTTCAATTTCAGCATTTGGATAGGTACATGGATGGGAGGGACATGGAGGGCTATGGTCCAGGTGCGGGTTGTTGGGAGCAGGGAGATTAACAATGCAGCGCGGACTATATGGGCAAGGGGCCTGGTTCCGTGCTGCAGTATTCTATGACTGTCTGACTCCAAGCCAGAAGAAACTCAGATTTTCCTGTGGTTTGTCGAAAAGGAAACCAGGAAAAAGCCTAGTGTTCACATGGAGGATCTGGGCCGAATCCAGAGATATTTATAAAGTGTGACTGTGATTTGTGTCAAATGATAGGCTAGAATGGAAGATCTCCACCAATGACTTAAGCCTTCTTCTTAGATTTTTTCCAGGAAAACATGCTCCCACTTTAAAGTATCCACTATGGTGTATTATATTCATTACTTTCATTTACTTTCATTTCAACTGTCAAAATGTTAATATTGCTCAGTAACTGGATTTTACCCACTTCTGATGAACTATATAGGTTCTGCATTAATTGTAATTAGGATCTTCACAGAAACTTGCAAAATTGGGCAGAAATATATTAAAAATAATGCATATTTATTTGTTAAAAGAGTATCTATATAGTTCCTATCTGGGGTCATTTGTAGGGATAGCATCATTGCTGAAAAACAAATCATTGCTTGCAGAACTCTCCATGGCAGCCAAAGTGTGGTAGTAGGAAAAATTGATATGGAGCTGAGGGGAATTACTGGGAAAGGAGATATCTTGTTTTCCTAGATATCTGGGCTCTCTCCAATCTATGAATGGTGTTATTGACTTCTGTGTTCTGGAGTTATAGATTTATAGTGTCATACAGCACAGAAACAGGCCCTTTGGCCCATATCATCCATACCGATCAAGTTGGAATTGGTAATTGGTAATTATTTATTTTGCTACATGCACTATGGTACAGTAAAAAGCTTTGTTTTGCATGCCATCCTTACAGATAATTTCAAAACGTTAAGTACATTAAGGTTGAACAAAGGGAAAAACAGTAACAGAATGTAGAATTTTGTACGCGGTTACTGTTATAAAGAAAGCTCAGTGCGGGTGACAATGAAATGCAAGGGTCACAAGACAGTGAATTGCGAGATTGAGAGTTCCGTTTAAGAGGTCTGCTTATGGAGCAGGAGAGAAGCTGTCTTTGAGCCTGATGGTGTGCGTCTTCAGGCTTTTGTATCTTCTGCCCAGTGGAAGGGGAAAGTAAAGTGAATGATCGGGATTGGGGGTGGGGAGGAGTCATTGATTACGTTGGATGCTTTCCTGAGGTGGCTAGAGGTATAGAGAGTCCATGGACAGAGAGGATGCTGGTTTTCATGAGGGACTGATCTGAGTTCACAACTTAACTGAGCTAGTTACATGTGTCTATACTTGGCTCACAAACCTTTAAACCTTTGCTTTTCATGTGACTGTTCAAATGACTTTTAAGTGTCATATTTGCACCTGCCTCTACACTTCCTCTGGCAGCTCGTTTGAGATACTCTCCTCCCTCTGTATGAAAAGTTGCTTCTCAGGTCCCTTTTAAATCTTTCCCCCATCACCTTAAACCTGCACCCTTTGGTTTTGGATGCCTCCACTTTGAAGAAAAGACTTTGGATATTCATCTTATCTAAATAGTCCAAGCTACTTCAGATCAGGGGCACTGGTGTTTGCATGCATCATTTGTTATAAGCAGTAATCAGTAAAGAATCAGAATCAGGTTTATTTTCACTGACATATGTCCTGAAATCTGTTGTTTTGCAACAGCAGTACAATGCAAAGACATGAAAATTACTATTAATTTCAAAATATTGTGTGCAAAAAGGGAATAATGAAGTAGTGATCATGTGTTCATGGACCATTCAGAGTTGTGATTGTGGAGGGAAAGAAGCTGTTCCGAAATCATTGAGTATGGGTCTTCAGGCTCCTGTACATCCTCCCCAATGGTAGTAACGAGGAGAGGGCATGTCCCAGATAGTGTTGGTGCTTAGTGATGGATACTGCCTTCTTGAGGTACCGCCTCTTGAAGATGTTCTTGATGGTGGTGAGGGCAACGCCTGTGTGAGTCTACAACCTTCTGCAGCCTCCTGCGATCCTGTGCATTGGAGTCTCCACAACAGGCTGTGACACGGAGGGTCAGAACGCTCTCCAACATACAGGTGTGCATCACTTAATGTCCACGATACATTCTGTGAAATCAGATGTTATGTGATTTGGACGTTGTGCGAACACCATATTATATACTCAGCAAACCTATATGGAGTACTGCAGTGTACCTGTATTGACTAAATAGCCAAGAACTTACACTAAAACTGTATACTGTACACTATAATACATACATACACTATTTTTAAAATTTCATTTTAACCTTTTTAATTTTTTCAGTTTTTCAACTTTTATGTAAACACTTTCTTAGCCTATATCACACAGAATTTGTATCAAAGACAATCAGGATCATCCATATCACTGTTCTCAACTTCCTCATAGCGTTCCACTGGAAGAGTTTCAGGTCAAATAACCTGCGTTTGGAAGCCATGACGCACTTTACAGTAATATTTTCGAAAGAAAATTAAACAGACAGATAACACTACTACACTCCAGAGACGTACGATACACAAGATTGGCTACGTCCGCTACATCGCCTTCTCCGATCAGGACTACGGACGTATATGCGATCAGGCGTTGTCCTCTTTGGTGACATCTCCTCAACCTCCTAATTAAATAGAGCTGCTACCTTCTTCTGGATTGCATCAATATGTTGGGCCCGGGATAGGACCTCGGAGATACTGATGCCCAGGAACTTGAAGCTGCTCACCACTTCCAGCAATGACCCCTCAGTAAGGGCTGGTATGTGTTTTCCCGACTTCTACTCCCTGAAGTCCACAATCTATCCCTTGGGCTTGCTGGTGCTGAGTGCGAGGCTGTTGTTGTGATGCCACTCAACCAGCCGATCTATCGTACTCCTGTACACCCCCTTGTTGCCATCTGAGATTCTACCAACAATAGTGGTGCCATTGTCAAATTTGTAGATGGCCTTTGAGCTGTGCTTAGCCATGTAGTCAGAAGTGCAGTGAGAGAAGAACAGTAGGTTAAGTACACATCCTTGAGGTGCACCTGTGTTGAATTTCAGAGAGGAGGAGATGTTATTATCGATCTGCACAGACGGTGGTCTATTGATAAGAAGCAAGGATACAGCTGCAGTTGCAATTAAAAGGACCACTGCTGGCTGGTTATCCATAATGCCAACCAGAGGACAATGAGGCAGAGGGCTGCTATACAAAAGAATTCAACATTTCTGTGAAGATTTTATAAATAACATTTTTATTCCCCAGCCCTGTGACAGGAGCTCCTTGGTTTTCTGTCAGTGAGTTTTGGAGGCTGTAGGATACAAATCTTTAATGTCTGTCAGCAGTGAAGGAAGCACAGCATGACCCATTTCAGTGACCGCTGCCATGGAAAGTTCAGCCGTGTTAAGCCAACTATGCACAGTTTAGTCCAGTCCAATTTTCTCGGTGCTGGATACCAAACTTTGTGCAATCAGGCACACAAAATGTGCACAAATGGGTTCAACTTCTAGGCTCCAAATATGATGATTCCTATATAAATTTTGCTAACAAATCTCACTTCATGTCATGAAATGAGGCTATAATTGATGAGCTTCATTTTTTTCTGCAGTTCTGCTAAAACTTTGTCTATCTCCACAGGTGTTGCCCAGGCTTTCTGCTTTTATTTCTGACCGATGACCCTGACCAAACAAAGGCAAGTACCTGATTAGTGGGAATCCAAGGTCAGTACACATTGAACAGTGGTTTATTTCCAGAGCTGACGTGAAAATGCAAGAGCATATCCCGGCTGGTGTTGTGTCTTTATGGAAATTAAATTAAATGGGCAGTATTCACATTCAAGACAGATGGTGGAAAGCTTTAGGTTTACACAACAATGTGATGTAAAGAGTTTAGCCATATGATTACAGTTGTGGAATACTGAAGGAGAAAAAAACTGGAATGATCTAATTTATTTTATGCCATTCTAGTATTCACATGAGGAAAAGACAATGGAGTTGTTGACTCATTGAAGCAACCAATCTTTTTCACTGAGGCTGCAGTAGAGCTGAATGAAGGGAGGAAGGCTGTTGCAATGGATACACTTGGGAACCAATCTCAACTGTTCCACCCATACATATCACACTTAATATAGATCATGTCTGAAATTACTCATATATTGTTTCCTAAAGTACTATCACTTGAAATTTAACATAAAATCATTATAACAGCTAATACAAATTCCTTTACAATGACAAAATGGAGTAAGGGTCTGGCTTTTGTGGTAGAGTGGCTCCCATAGGCAAAGCTGTTATGATTTCTCATGGACTTTCTTTGGAGAATGCAGACATTTACAATAGCATCTTGAGAAAAAGGAATTTTATGAAAGACTCAGTGCAGGATTAGCCTTCATCCTCCAATAAATCAAGAAGATGACATCAGCTACTACAAGCTAGGTAATTTATTGCTGTCAATCAGACTGTGTAATACAGTGGATTCTGGTTAATTGGGCCATCAGTTAATTGGAATAGCCACTTATTTGGATGACTCTTAAAGAACAAAAACAAATTGAGAAAATCCTTGGAGCGAAGGAGGATGAGAGGTGACCTGATAGAGAAATATAAGATGATGAGAGGCATTTGTTGTGTGGACAGTCAAAGGCTTTTTCCCAGGGCTGAAATGGCTAGCACGAGAAGACATAGTTTTAAGGTGCTTGGAAGTAGGTACAGAGGAGATGTCAGGGGTAAGTTTTTTACACAGAGTGGTGAGTGTGTGGAATGGGCTGTCGGCAACGGTGGTAGGGGCGGATACGATAGGGTCTTTTAAGAGACTCCTAGACAGGCATATGGAGCTCAGAAAAATAGAGGGCCATGGGTAACTCTAGGTAATTTCTCAGGTAAGGACATGTTGGGCACAGCTTTGTCGGCCGAAGGACCTGTTTTGTGCTGTAGTTTTTCAAGGTTTCCGTGTTTCTATGAGAAAATAGCCAGGATTCCCTTTGTTTATTTGTGACACTATGTTGCTTACTTTGGGCAGAAGCCTGTTGCCTAACAGTTTCTAACTAGCATCAGTCGCGGGCACATCTGTGGCCATTAGACATTACACCTTAGATCGAACAGTTTTAAAATAGCGTCATTTGCATGTTTGTGTTCAAAAAGCAGTTGTTTTTGTCACTTATAGTTGGTGACTAATAAACAGTAAGACGTTTCAGAATTTGCTCACTGCGATCTCAAGCATTCAAGCTTGGAAATGCCAGAAACGGCCTGGAGAGAAAATGAAACAATTTCACTACTCCACCAGGTTAGTAACAACAAAGAAGTTGAAGGTATTGACAATCATCTTGAATATTACAATTAAAATGAAGATTTGGTGGATGCAATCATTGAAAGCAGTGCTTGAAGGCAGTCCACTATATGTACTAGGTGTCGGCACTGATTTTGGTCATTTACAGTCAATTAAAAGAACAGATCTGTGTACACTGAGTGAATTGCTCTGTTGATACCTATTAGAAACTACACAGTTTTATATAACTGTAGCAGTTTTGGTCATGTTCTAATTTGTTCTGTGTATCATTTAAATACATAACTTGATACTCAGTTAAATGGTAACTTTTTCTTTTATACACTTTTTAAAACTGTTTCTATTAAATATAGGCTAATTGGGCAGCCACTTAATTGGGCCAAAATGTGTTGGTTTAGATGTGTTTCAAGTAACTGGAAACCACTGAATATCCTATTGATAGAAGACCCAAAGAGAGCCAGAGGTTGCTTTCAATCAGTAGAAAGACAATTTTGATTGGAGTTCACCAATATATTATCATGCAACATTTCTGCTTTTTTTTAAAAAACTTTTCTGTACATTCTTTCTTTATCTTTTCCAAATCCCCATGCTTTATACCCAGCTCTTTCTTTGTTCTCACGATTTATTGATTAATCAAGCCTGACTTTGATTGTCATCTTTTGTTGGTGAGCTAAGTTCTTTTCACAGTTACAAAGCATAGTCATATCTCTAAGGTTAGGGAAGTACAGTGGTAGAGGGCAAGATCCCACTGAGAGCCATGAGATAAATGGCCACAGAACTGTGACCCCATTGTGCCGAACATTCAGTTCTATTTCGAGAACTGGTGTATTTGTTTAATAATATCATATGTACCAAGGTACAGTGAAAAACTTGACATAAGAGAGACTGTAGATCTGGATCAATGCAGTCAAAACTCAGGAATTCAGCGTGGCAGGCAGAATCTGTGCAGAAACTTGGCTTGCATTCTGTATATACAGGTCAGAGGGATGTGGGCTAAACTCAGGAATTTGGGCCTAGCTGGAGGGGCAGAGTGATCTGATTGGACTGGTTTTGTCAAAGGCTTGTATGCATGCTGTATTGTTCAATGGCTCTATGACTCAATGAACTAAAATCCTTTAATCCTATTTTTACTTTCCAATATTGTTATTAGTTTCGACATAGAAGAATACAGTGTACAAGAAAGTATATATAAAAGGTCAAAAATTTTTTTTAAACTAACAATTACATTATATCTATTCATAATAACAATCTCATTAACCATATTCATGTAAGTTAATGAATAATTATATTGAAATATACTAATTTATTACAAAACCAAGACCGAAGCTATTTATTAAGGAGAAAAAAGGGTAAAATACCTTCTCATATAATAAAAATTAATAATAGCCAACATCTGAGTTTAAACAACGAATTGAAGGTTTTGAAAGTTTTGAAAATAATTCAGAAAGGGTCCCCCCAATGTTTGAAAGTCTTGATGAGATTCAGAAATTGAACAACGAATCCTCTCTGAATCTAAGCATGACATAACGTTGCATAACCATTGAGCATGAGTAGGAGGAGAAACATCTTTCCATTTAAACAAAAGTGCCTTTCTAGCTATACGAGAGCTAAAGGCCAAAATATATAAATCAGATGTCTTCAGCTTGATATCTTGTCCTGCAACAATACCGAATAGGGCTGTCAGAGGATTAGACTTAAAATTGACTTTGAAATGTAAAGAAAAAGTTCGAAAAACTTCCTTCCAATATTTCTCAAGACTCGGACAAGTCCAAAACATTAATGAAGCTTCTCCATTATTACATCTGTCACAGTGGGGAGATATATCCAAATAAAAACGAGATAGCTTATCCTTAGTCTTATGAGCTCTGTGTACCACCTTAAATTGTATGAGGGAATGGCGAGCACATAGCAATGAAGTATTAACCAGTTTAAAAATTTCATTCCAAGTTTCCTCAGATATTGATGTCTGTAAATCTTGTTCCCAAAGATTCTTAATTTTGTCTAAAGGAACATTCCTCATCTCCAGTAACATACCATAAATATGAGATATTGAACCATTATGAAAAGGTGTCAAACTAAAAATTACATCTAGTAAGTTCTTATCTGAGCTTATAGGAAATGTGTATAATTGAGATCTTAGAAAGTCTCTGATTTGTAGATCTCTAAAAAAGTGAGTTTTGGGTAAGCTATATTTAGCTGACAATTGCTCAAATGAGAAAAGATTTTCTCCCACAAAAAGTTCCCAAAAACATTTAATACCCAACCGGTCCCATTCTTTAAAAGCTAAATCAGTCATAGAGGGTTTAAAAATAATTAGAAGAAGTGGGACTAGAAAGGGAAAATCTCAATAAACCAAAATGTTTTCTGAATTGTATCCAGATCCTCAGAGTATGTTTAACTATTGAATTATCAGTTAGTTTACTTACAAATAAAGGAAGTGAGGATCCAAGAAGAGAAATAATAGAAAATTTATCAACAGGGTTAGCTTCTTAAGAAATCCATACCAGACCGTCTACACGATTAATAGAATATAGCCAAAACAAAAGATATCGTATATTGACTGCGCAGTAATAAAACCTAAAATTAGGTAAGGCTAAACCTCCAGACTTTTTAGGTTTTAGAAGATGAACTTTATTTAAACGAGGACGTTTATTTTTCCATATATAGGAGGATAAAATAGATTCAAGAGAGTCAAAGAAAGATTTAGGAATAAGAACGAGTAAAGCCTGAAAAGGATATATAAATTTAGGTAGCATATTTATTTTAGTAGAATTAATTTGTCCAATCAATGATATTGAAAGAGGTGACCAATTTAATCATATCCTTTTTACATGCTGTCTGGCCTGCTGCATTCACCAGCATTTTTTGTGTGTGTTGCTTGAATTTCCAGCATCTGCAGATTTCCTCGTGTTAAAGTTTTCTTTAAACAGGTGTTCGTAATTCTTAGTGACTGTTACACCCAAGTAAGTAAATTGATTCCTTATGATTTTAAAAGGGGGATTAGTATTAATTGATACCAAATTATTTAAAGGAAATAATTCACTCTTAAGTAGGTTCAATTTATATCCTGAAAACTGGCTAAAATGGGAGAGTAAAGGAAGTACGCAAGGTAGCGAGGTCTCAACATTAGAGATAAAAAGCAATATATCATCAGCGTAAAGCGAAATTTTGTGGGTGATACCTCTCCTTAAAATACCACAGATATCATTAGATTCTCAAAAAGCAATGGCAAGGGGTTCTAAAGCTAGATCAAAAAGCAAAGTACTCAACAGACAGCCTTGTCTAGTTCCGCAGTGAAGGTTAAGTGGTTTGGAATTTTGAAAATTAGTAAGAACCCAAGCAGAAGGAGATAGATAAAGTAATTTAATCCATTGAATAAAATCTGGTCCAAAAATAAATTCTTCTAAGGTTTTAAATAAATAATTCCATTCAACCCGATCGAAGGCCTTCACAGCATCAAAGGATATCACACATTCCGATATCTCCTGAGAAGGAGAGTAAATAACATTTAATACACAGCGTATATTAAAATAGGAATGTCGGTTTTTAATAAATCCCGTCTGATCATCAGAAATAATAGAAGGTAAAATATTTTCAATCCTACGAGCCAGAACTTTAGAAAGAATTTTAGTATCAACCTCGAGTAATGAAATTGGACTATATGAAGAGCATTCAGTTGGGTCCTTGTTCTTTTTTAGGATAAGCGAAATAGAAGCTTCATAAAAAGATTGAGGCAAATTATCCAATTTGAAAGAATCCAAAAAGATTAAGTGTAACTGCGGAATAATTAATGAAGAAAAGGCCTTATAAAATTCTCCAGAAAATCCACCTGGATTCGAAGCCTTCCCAGAGTGTAATGAACGTATAGCCTTGGCAAATTCCTCGTAAGAAATAGGTTGATCCATCTGTTTGCAATTATCTGCAGAAAGTGCAGGAATATTTAATTGATCAAGAAAATAATTCATTACAGTATTACCTTTAGGGGAATCAGAACTATAAAGTTCAGAATAGAATTCTCTAAAGGTATCATTTATTTCAGAGTGATCAGTTGTCCTATCACCATTGGATTTGCAAATAACTTTAATTTGTCATTTAACTACAGAAGTTTTTAATTGGTTGGCCAATACTTTGCCTGATTTATCTCCGTGAATGTAAAATTGAGTTTTATCTTTAAGAAGTTGACTTTCAATTGGATATGTTAACAGAAGATCATATATAGTTTTAACTTCAACAAGTGTTTTATATAAGACAGGATCTGGAGCTGTAGCATATTTTTGATCTAACTGTTTCAATTAATTGGCTAATTCAATTCTTTCTTTATTAGATTAGATTAGTTTTTTTTAGATTAGATTATGAGGACATAGTCCTTGTTTATTGTCATTTAGAATTGCATGCATTAAAAAATGATACAATGTTCCTCCAGAATGATATCACAAAAAATACAGGACAAACCAAGGCTAAAACTGACAAAACCACATAATTATAACATATAGTTACAACAGTGCAAAGCAATAGCATAATTTGATAAAGAGCAGACTATGGGCATGGTAAAAAAAAGTCCCGATAGCCTCATCATCGCATGCAGACGGTAGAAGGGAGAAACCCTCCCTGCCATGAACCTCCAAGCACCATAAACTTGCCGATGCAGCACCATTGGAAGCACCCGACTGCAGTGGACTCTGAATCCGTCAAAAATCTTCGTGCCTCCGACCAGCCCTTCGACACTGAGCACCGAGCACCGTCCTCTGCCGAGCGCTTTGACCCCGCCCTGGCCGCCGAGCAGCAAGCAAAGCCGAGGACCCGGGGCCTTCCCCTCCAGAGATTTCGGACCATACAGTAGCAGCAGCAGCGAAGCAGGCATTTCAGAAGTTTTGCCAGATGTTACTCCATGTTGGGCACGTGGCCAAGTGGTTAAGGCGTTTGTCTAGTTACCTCAAGGTCACTAGTTTGAGCCTCAGCTGTAGCAGCATTTTTGTGCCCCTGAGCAAGGCACTTAATCACACATTGCTCTAGTCTGTGCGAGGAGTGGCGCCCCACATAGACTTCCAATATGCACCTTGTAAGGCATGAAAATGCCCGACGCAGGCCTCTCATGGTTTGAGTTGATGTTCCCTCCCTTCCCTCCTCCGTGCTCTCATGTCCGTCTCCATCAAATAAGGATTGTGCACGGCTCCCTACTTGACAAATAACAGACATCACCACCGGAGTGACTGCTGCGAGCTGCGTTGCGCCACCATCTTCTCCTCTCCTCCTTTATTAGCTTTATTCTTAACACTGGCAGTATAAGAAATAATTTGTCCTCTACAGTAGGCCTTGAAAGTATCCCATACAATAAGATTAGAGGTCTCTTTCTTTTTATTCTCTTCAAAAAACAAAATAATTTGCTTCTCTAGAGATTTTTAAAATTCCTTATCAGATAACAAAGTTGTATTAAAACGCCAAAATCT
This sequence comes from Mobula birostris, assembly GCF_030028105.1. NCBI lineage: Eukaryota > Metazoa > Chordata > Chondrichthyes > Myliobatiformes > Myliobatidae > Mobula > Mobula birostris. Next base: position 160,557,311 of record NC_092373.1, read on the forward strand.
GTTGGTTTGAGGAAGACCAGGGAGATTTAAAGATATAAATACAAGAGCATGATCTGAAACAGCAATCTCCTTATATTCACAGGAATGAACTGATGAAATCATCTGACTATCAATAAAAAAAATCAATACTGGAATATGTATGATGTACATGGGAAAAAAAAAATACTCCCTATCTAAAGGATGTAAAAAAATGCCAAACATCAACAATACCACACCTCAATAAAAAAGGTTGAATAAACAAAGCTGATTTATTAAGAGACGCTGGTTTAGAAGATGATCGGTCTAAAATTGGGTTTAGCCAACAGTTAAAATCTCCTCCCATCACCAAAGACTAAAGATTCAGATCTGATAAAAATGAAAAAAAAATGCTCAAAGAATCCTGGATCATCTACATTTGGGCATACACATTGGCAAATACTATTAATTTATTATCTAGTTTTCCTGAAACTATAACAAAATATCCATTAGTATCAGACATTATTTTATGTTGGACAAAGGAAATGTATTATCTGTAAGAATTGAAACTCCTCTAGATTTGGCCTGAAAAGAAGAATGAAAACAAAGTCCATTCCAATGGCTAAAAAATCATGGATTATCACATTTGCGTATGTGAGTTTCTTGTAAGAAAATAATAGGAACCTTAAATTTCCTAATATAAGCAAAAATCTTATTACGTTTAAAAGGGTGATTTAACCCTTTCATGTTAAAACTAAGTAAATTAATAGTTTGGTCCATTTTTAATATTATTTAAAGGAAGGGTTAAAATGTAAGTTAACACCAAGCCATAAACCTTGAGAAATGATAACCAAGCAAGAAATTGGTTAAAAATTCGAAAACAGCTTCTGAGAGAAAGATCATACCCCTGCCCACCTCCCAAAGAAAGAAGACAGACCAATAGAAAGTCGGCATCTACAACTACGGAGAACCCTCCCCAAAAAAACCTGGTGATTGCTCCAATTAGTTTCAAGGTTACTTATATTCCAACCTAGATTAAACAATACCCAAACAAGGAATTCAATTCTCGTATATCAAAAATACAGTATTAAAAAATACAAAAGGAAATTAGTTACAAAGGTTTACCAAAAGTAAAAGATACAATTATTCATACAGAAAGACATTAAACATTTAATCTTGTATCTTCATGAAAAAACAGACTAAGCAGTTAGCCTTCAAATTTAAAAAATCTTCGTGCTTCAGCATTCAAACAAAACCATTCGAAGGATCCATCTTTAATGAGATTCTCAGTCAAACTGGGTAGCCAAGGGACGGGTTAAAATCCTTGTTAAAAAAATTCCAACAAAGCTTGTTTAAACTTAGCATGTTCCTGCATAATCTCAAGCAAATAATCTTTGAGAATCTTAATATTCCACTTTATAACCAATCATGCCCCTTCAACGGGATTTGTAATTAAAAGTTTCTCATTTAATCTTGTGTCTTCATGTAAGGACAAACTAAATAACTAGCCTTCAGATTTTAAAAACCTTTGTGCTTCAACAGTCGAACAAAACCATTCGAAAGATCCATCTTTAAGTGTGATTCTGAGTTGGGCTGGGTAGCGAAGGGAAAGTTTGAAACCCTTATTAAAAAGCTCGGATATAACTTCTTTGAACTTAACACATCCCTGCATAACCTCAGGCGAGTAATCTTCGACAATTCTAATCTTATGACCATAATAGTCAATCATGCCTCTTTGAAGAGATTCGCAAATGAAGAGTTTCTTTGTTTTAAATTCCTGAAAACGGATTATTACTGATCTTGGTCTCTGACCCTTAGGAGGTCTAAACACAGGAGATCTGTGAACTCAATCAATCATAGGCACAGATGTCAAAATCTCCGGAAATAATTCTTGCAAAAAGTTTACAAAAAATTCCATAGGATGATTACTTTCGATTAATTCTTCAAGACCCAGAACCCATAAGTTGTTTCTTCTACTTCAATTTTCTAGGTTGATAATCTTCTGTCTTAACTTTTCGTTGGACCTAGATTGCTTTTCACAAAGTTTTTGCAAATCATCCACTTCTGTTTCCAGAGACGCCAAAATTTCTTCATTATTTTTTATATGTTTATCGTGTTCATTAAGAGTTTGTTGAATAGAATCCTATTTACCATCCATTTGTTTAAATTCAGAGCTGAATTGTTGAAACTTCTCAGAGGCTTCTCGTGTATGACTTTGCAGCAAATCCATAATAGAATCCAAAGAGGCAGAAAAATCATCCTTTTTAGTACCTCTGGCCCTCCTTGTATCCATAATGAAAGAATATCACACTTAAAAAAGAAGTTTCAAGACAGGTTGGAAATAGTAAGATAATTAGCGTCGGAGCAACAGCAGATTGCTGTTACTCCATCAGCCACCACCAGGAAATTTCCTATTTTTTTTATCATTGGGTGGGATCTTGCTTTTGCATTTTGCTCATTTCTTCCAAAATGTAAGTACTGTGGAATATTTTGTTTCCAATGCTCATCATGTTGTAACAACTGTATGTCTCAATATGGCTTTTAAGCTCCAATAAATTGTCTGGTTACAGCTGATGCTTACATTCAGATGAAGAAACTTCATGATTTTCAGGATTTATTATATTCCCTCCTCTGGCTCCAATTGAAGGTATTCTCTTTGTTTGTCTGCACTGCTCTTTCCTGACAAACTGTGTTAATCACGTACCATTTCTTCACTCTACACTATCCTTTAACTTTCTAAATTTCTCCTGACCTGAATCTTCCCACAACTTCTTTTGTTTAAAGCCTCATCTACAATTGTCTATTACAATACATGATGCTAGGGTGTTCATTGCAGTCTGATTCAAATGAAGCACATCCCAATGCCTGCTTCCCCACTTAGATTAGATTATAAGGGCACGCAGTCCTCTTTTATTGTCACTTAGTAATGCATGCATTAAGAAATGATACAATATTCCTCCAGTGTGATATCACAGAAACACAGGACAGACCAAGACTGAAAAACTGACAAAAACCACATAATTATAACATATAATTACAAGAGTGCAACAATACCATAACTTGATGAAGAACAGGCCATGAGCACAGTAAACAAGTTCAAAGTTTCTCGGAAGTCCCACATCTCACGCAGACGGGAGAAGGAAGAAAACTCTCCCTGCCATGCCCGACCACAGTCCGACTCTGAGTCGTCCGAAAATTTCGAGCTCCGATCAGCCCTCCGACACTGAGTACCGAGCACCATCTCTGCCAAACGCTTTGACCCCAGCCTCGGTTGCCAGCAGCAGACAAAGCCGGGGATTTTGAGGCCTTCCCTCCGGAGATTCTCGAACGCACAGTAGCAGCAGCAGCGAACCGGGCATTTCAGAAATTTCTCCAGATTTTCCTCTGTGCCTTCTCACGTCTGTCTCCATCAAATCAGAGTTGTGCACGGTGTCCTACTTACAAATACGATATAATTTCACCGGAGGGCTGCGCACGCTGTGTCGCGCCGCCATCTTCTCCTCCCGCCCGATTATAAGCTACATGAATTGAAGCCATTTTCTCACACAGGCGCTGTACCATAGCATTTCACCTGAAAGAAGAAAATTTTCACAGTGTAGCTGAGGTTGGGAGATGGAGACAATTTATTCTGAATCACAGAGAAGATTGCCATCACTTAATCATTTTTGATTCCACAGTACATATGATTCAAAATCTTGCTTTAATTGTTTTTACTTAATATTTATTTTGCTTGCTGTCTTGCCAGTAACAATCTTTCTGCATTATGAATGCAATTAATCTTGTGCGTTTTCGTCTCAGTACATCTGATACCAGTATGTAGAGTGCAGTGGAATTAAATAAGAGAAATGCTGCCGCATTTTTGTTTCTTTTGTTCCTGTGTAATAAAATCTACCGGCACAGTCCACTCCCAGGAGATTTTGGAAGATATACTCTTGCTTTTAAGCATTCAGCATTCCCAGTCAACATTTGTTTCTGTCGACAGGGAGAAGAGCTTTATTTATTTTTCTTGGGATTTGGGCTGTGCTGATGATGTTAGTTGCCCTGAGGGTATTTAGAGTCAACCACATAGTATGGACCTGAAGTCATTTATCAAGCTGATTAAGACAGAGATAGCAGGCTCTCTGTCCTGAAGGACAATAGTGGGGAAGTGGGGCTTCTATAACAATAGTAATAACAATATGTCAGCTAGTAACATCAAGTTTCCCACGACATACGATAAGCTTTATTAAATGAATGACAGAGATTGTTAGGGTTGATTCAAACTCAGAATCTAGATTCAACTTTATTTGCTATAAACATTTGCATGTATTAGGAATTTGAACTACATGAAACAATTATAAGAGTAAAGAATTATATAAAAAATAAGCTTAGAGGTTCAAATGTGGATATGGAATGAAGTGTGTATAAATAAATATCTCAAGCATCTGAAAAGAGGGGATGTTTCTGAAGGTCTTAAATTCTTTCTTCTGTTAGTTCAGTGAAATAAAAAATTAGGTTCAATGAATTTATTCCCTTGCTTACATGATAGTGGGCATTAATGCACTGGATGTCAAATGGCAAACACTGTAAACACATGTTCAATGCTCATGAAGGTCACATTTTAGCCTTAGCTGGTGTTAACTGTCTTACGGCCATACAGGCGTACAACACAGAATTGGGTCCTTCACCTCAACAGGTCCATGCTGATCAAGGGTCCATTTAAGCTAGTTCCATTTGCTCATATCCCCCTTACCTCCTATCCAAGTACATTTTAAGTGTCGTTAATCTTGTCCTTTCTCTGGAAATGTTGTACAATGTACAGAACTGTTAGTCCTGGGTATAGAGGAGCCCTTCTACAACCACATTATAATTAACATTTTAGCTTCCCATTAGTTGCACTTACAGCATTCAGCCTGTCCCTGGGTTATGAATACCCATCTTACAGACACGCCTACGTAAAAACAGGCTCCTATAATGTTATTAACTTCAAAAGTCCACTCCTATAAATGGCAGGACTAGTTTAATCTCTCTCTACAGTTTTAATAATTGTTCTTTCTAATTAGTTTTATGTGCTTTTGATACCATTCATTACCATATAGTGGAGGTACGGTTACCATATTGAGTTATTTCTGTGTATTTTCTGGTTTATCGATAAAATTTAATTATGGATGGCTATAAAAATAGAACCTGTTCTTTACCCAAAGAAGGCCAGTGGTTTAGTCACAGCAAAGAAAGAACTCATTCAATTCATTCCTCTCTATAAGACAGTCCCTTGGAATTAAGAATAGTTTGCTTTTATTTCTGATTTGTGGACTCTCAGTTAGCTACTGAGGCTAGTATGAGAATTACAGTCTCTTCCACAGGTGGGACAGGGAGTGTCAATGGTTCAGTTGGGTGGATAGGTTGTGAAGTGGTGCAGTCTTGTCTAGACAGTGGCATTGTGTATTCCCATCACACGATTTTGAGTTCCTAACCCCATCCCGAATGTTCCTTCTCCACCATAAGCAGTTGTGACCAGACGGATCTAAGATTCAGTGGAGATGTTACACTTCTTCAAGGAAACTTTGAGCACATCACTGAATCTTTAACTCTGAGTACACGATAATGCTTTTTCACATCGGGCTCAGAGTAAGATATCCACTTTGGAAATGCAGTATCAACCGTGTGAACAATCTGTCCTGCCCAGTGAAACCAATGTTGAGCTATTTCTGCTGGCCATTGGAAAGAGTATTTAATTTGTCCCACTTTGTTGCTCTTTCCCCTTAGCCCTTCACCTTACTTACTTCCACATATCTCATTCCTTTATGGAAGTTACTGTTGAATCTGTTTTTAGGCCCTGCAAACCAGGCCACAATTCACAGCTTTAAAAAACTCCCCTCATCCCCTCTTCTTACTGGAGCACTTTTGGCAGTTCACTTACATTTGTTGTCATTTATTACCAATCCTTCATGTAGAATATAGAACATAGAACAGTATAGCACGAGGTGTGCCGACCTTTTAACCTACCACATGATCAGTCTAATCCTTTTCTCACACGTAGCCCTCCACTTTTCTTTCATCAATACGCCTATCTAAGAGTCTCCAAAATGTCCCTAATTTATCTGCCTCCCCAGCACTTCTGGCAATGCATTCCACACACCTACTGCACTCTGTGTAAGAAACATACCTCTAACATTCCCCTAAACTTTCCTCCTATCACCTTAAAGTTATGTCCTCGCTTGTTAGCCACTTCTGCCTTTGGATAAAGGTGATGGCTGCCCACTCTAATAAAGCCTCATCATCATATTTGCCACCATTGAGCACACCTACTAGGAGGTCTGCCACAAGAAAGCAGCATCCATTATCAAGGACGCCCACCAACCAGGCCATTCTCTCTTCTCCCTACTGCCACCAGGAAGAAGGTACAGGAGCCTTAGGTCCCACACTATCAGATTCAACCAGTTATTATCCTTCAGCTATCAGGTACCTGAACCAGCCTGGCTAATTTCATTTACTTCAATACTGAACTGATTACTTATTTATATGTATAGAATAGTAGAAAACCACAGCAGAGAAACAGGTTCTTTCACCGATCGAGTCCATGCAGATAATATTTAACCTGCCTAGTCCCATTGACCTGCGTCCAATCCATAGACCTCCCCACCCCTCCCAACCAGATTTCTCTTAAACGCTGAAATCAAAATCACATCCACCACTTGGGCTGGCGGCTCATTCCACACTCTCATCACCCTCTAAGTGAAGAAGATTCCCCTCATGTTCCCTTTAGTCATTTCACGCCTCACCCTTAACCTATGTTCTCTGGTTGCAGTCTTAACCAACCTCAGTGGGAAAACGCTGCTTGCATTTACCCTATCTATACCCCCTATTCAATCTTTCCTTATAACCCAGCTCCTCCAGTCCCGACAATGACCCTATCTACCTGTGACACAACTTTCAACAAACTATGGACCAGTATTCTCAGATCCCTTTGTTCTACTGCACTCCTCAGTGCCCTGCTGCTCACTGTGCAAGACATACCCTGGTTGGTCCTCCCAAAGTACAACACCTCACACCTGTCTGCGTTAAATTCCATCTGCCATTTTTCCAGCTGGCCCAGATCCCATTGCAAGCTTTGATAATCTTCCTTGTTGTTCATTACGCCTCCAATTTTGATGTCATCCACCAATTTGCTGATACAGTTAACCACATTATCATCCATGTTGAAGGTATAGATAACAAACAACAATGGACCCAGCATCGATTCCTCTGACATTCCACTAGTCACAAGTCTCCAGTCAGAGAAGCAATCGTATACTATCACTCTCTGGTCTTTCCTGTAAAGCCTATTTCTAATCCAATTTACTACCTCATCTTAAATGCCAAGCGCCTGAACCTTCTTGACCAACCTCCCTTGCAGGGCTTTGTTATATGCCTTGCTAAAATCGATGTAGACAACATCCACTGCCTTGTCTTCATTAACTTTCACAGTAACTTTTTCAAAAAACTTTGCAGCATTTGTTAGATACGACCTACTGTACACAATGTCATGCTGACTATGCAAATACTCATATATCCAGGTCCCTTACAATACTTTCCAATAACCTTCCCGCTACTGATGTCAGGCTCACTGGCCTATAATTTCCTGGTTTATTCTTAGAGCCTTTCTCAAATACTGGAAGATAAGCTATCCTCCAATCCTCCTGTACCTCACCTGTCATGAAGGATGATTTAAATATCCCTGCAATTTCTGCACTGGCCTCTCGCAGGGTCCAAGGAAATCCCTTGGGATTTGTCCATTCTAATTTGCCTTAAGACATCAAACACCTCCTCCACTGTAGCCTCTGTGGGATCCATGACCTCATTGATGCTTTGCCTCACTTCTATGGATTGTGTCCACCCCCCAAGTAAATACAGATACAAAAAAATTCCATTTAAGATCTCCCCCAACTCTTTTGACTCTATGCATTCTTGACCACTCTGATCTTTCAATTTTATCCTTTGCTTTTTATTACTATTTTTTGTATTTTCACAGTTTGTCTTCTATTGCATATTGCTTGTTTGTTACTCTTTGTACGTAGTTTTTCATTGATTCTATTTATTTCTTTGTTCTGCTTTGAATTCCTGCAAAAAGTAGTATATGGTGACATATACTGTACGTACTTTGATAATAAAATTTACTTTGAAAGTTGAACTTATACACCCCTGTCGCTTATCATCTTATACACAATTCTTGCCTTGGAAACAGTTTCTTCTTCTCTGACTACATCTTTAATGAAATAGATGGGGCTTCAGAACTTGACCTGATTTTTTTCTATTATTGACCTGGGCTTATAGGGGGATTGTTAAAATTGTGTTAAACCAAAGAAAGTTAATTTATTAAAACTGAGGCTGATACACTAATGCAACCTGTGCCCCAAATTTTACAGTAAGGATGAAAATATTTCTAGTTGTGCTATTAATCTGCTACTACTTCACAGGAATTGGGTTTCTAGTGAAAGTTTTATACAACATCAGATCAATTTAACACACTTATTTCTAATAAGTTTCAGAGATCACTCAATGCTACTTACACAGCCATTGAAAGACATTCTGCGAAGTGTTGCATTCTTTCCAGGGGCCTTGAAGTTTATGACCTTGCAGCAAAATGATATGTAAACAATAGAGATATTTTGTAAACCATTCTTAAGTGGGTAAGACTGACATGCCATAAATAGTCTACATGTTATTACTTATTCCTATTAAATTCTAACTTGTTCTAAACTGTTTGAGACCAATTTTATTAATAAAGCAAATCTTTCTAATTAAGAAAACATTATTCTTCTCCCATCTGATTTCCCAGTCATTTTCTATAATTTGTGTCAGTCCAAACAATAGAAATTGGACAACATACGCCTGTCTGGCACTGAAGTCAATTTTTTTTTTCACTTCTCTGCCAGATCGTGATTATTTGCCAAAATTCATCTTGGTGTCTTTTCTCTCAGGATATCTGGCTAATGAATAAAGGAAAAGATGGTCTACATTAATATAGGACTTTCACATGCTCAGGAGATCTGAAAGTACTTTGCTGCCTTTAGGTATTATTGAATATTCATTATTATATGGGCCAATTTGAATCTATTATATCGTAACACCATTATCTATATTATGTTGTGAGTAACCTGTGTCATATTTTTACAGATGGAGCTGCCCACTTGAACACAAGAAGTTCCCACAAACAACCAAGTAATATTGATGAAATAATTGTAGAGTTATACAGTATTAAAAGTGGACCTTTTGACCCACCTTGTCCATGCCAGCATCAATGTCTACCTACGTTCGTCCCATTTGCTTTCATTAAACCCACTCCTTAATGTTGTTCCTATCCAAATATCTGTCCAAAATAATAGTAATTCGAGGATAAAGTTAGACTGGGAACTCTGCAGAACTGTCCTGCGGTTTCTGTGAAGCAGTGCATTGGGCTATTTTACATCGTTGTCTTAGTGAGAGAGAAGACAAGGCCACAGTGTAACATTCCATTCCATTGCACTTCTGGGCTCAAGTGCTTCGATGGAGATTAAACTTGTGAACTGAGTCAGAGGCACGAGGCACCACAACAGGAACCTCAGCAGCTTTTGCTCCAGGTGGGAATTCACACAGAAAATCTAGCTCCTACTCCAATATGCTACAAACAAGATGCTATAACACATAGGAGTGGCATTATGCGGGAACTAGAACGATTAGAGTTGGAGATGGATGACAATATAAATTGAAAGGCTATGTTTATGAATAGGATCCATATTATGTTGATGGAGATGATTTGGAGGCATTGGCCAGACTTTGGTGGTTTTCTGTGTTGATATCTGCTTTGAATATCATCCACTGAGAATATGTTATGGTTCTCCACACTGCAATATTTAGTACTAAACCTGATTGCTAAATGGATGATTCAGATATACCATGGACACAGAACAGTTCTGCACTAGAACAGGCCCTTCAGCCAACAATGCTGCACTGACCTAATTAAATACCTCCCTAAAGTGTTCCCTTTTGCCTATACAATGCCATACCCATCCATTCTTAAGCTCTGAACTCAATGAAGCCTTTTGTCCTCCGTTAGTTGTTCCTGGGTTTGGACCCACTCCAGAAGATTGCATGCATAATACAGTATATCTGACACTACAATGCAGCATTGAGTGTCATACCGCTGGAAAAACAATCTATGAACAAAAAGATTAAAGCAATATGTACTCCTTAGTGAGCATATTAATTTCTATAGTACCAAATAAAGATCTGAAGAATTTAAAGTCTCTGCCAACAATTATTAACATTACCAAATTAATGTTTACATTAGTTTATGTTTTCTTCAATCCATCTTACTTTTTACTTAAAAGTACGTACTTGCAGCAATAGCTCTGGATGGCTATATATTGTATAGAATAGAAAATAAGAACACAAGATCATTATGGGACAAGAAGGTATTAAAAAAACACACAGGTGTCAAAGGGGAACAAAGATATCAAAGAAGCCTAAAGACATCAATAAAGTACAAAGACTTTAAATGGATATTAATAGAACAGAGACAATAAATGTATCAGGAGATTAATAGGGCATGAAAATATGAAAGGAACATGGACGACATTAAACAAACACAAAACTTTAAAAGGACACAAAAACATGTAAGTCAAAGGACATTAAAGCACAACATTGAGAAGAAACACAAAGACAAATCAAAACAAAGGCACTTAAAGACCTTGAGACATGAAAGTGATATGAAAACATTAGTAAGACATTAAGACATTGAATAGGCAAAAATTCATTTTAAGATTTCATAGATAGTAAAGGGGCATAAATGTATTTGTTGAGTCAATGCTCCCAATGAGAAATTGAAATAACTTACATTGATACTGTTAGCCTGTGCTGCATTAACATAAAGCCATAGTCACAGAGTCACACATCAAAGTTGCTAGTAAACGCAGCAGGCCAGGCAGCATCTCTAGGAAGAGGTACAGTCGACGTTTCAGGCCGAGACCCTTCGTCAGGACTAACTGAAGGAAGAGTGAGTAAGGGATTTGAAAGTTGGAGGGGGAGGGGGAGATCCAAAATGATAGGAGAAGACAGGAGGGGGAGGGATGGAGCCAAGAGCTGGACAGGTGATAGGCAAAAGGGGATACGAGAGGATCATGGGACAGGAGGTCAGGGGAGAAAGACAAGGGGGGGGGCCCAGAGGATGGGCAAGGGGTATAGTCAGAGGGACAGAGGGAGAAAAAGGAGAGAAAGAGAAAGAATGTGTGTATATAAATAAATAACGGATGGGGTACGAGGAGGAGGTGGGCACTAGCAGAAGTTAGAGCAGTCATTGTTCATGCCATCAGGTTGGAGGCTACCCAGACGGAATGTAAGGTGTTGTTCCTCCAACCTGGCTTCATCTTTACAGTAAAGGAGGTCGTGGATAGACATGTCAGAATGGGAATGGGATGTGGAATTAAAATGTGTGGCCACTGGGAGATCCTGCTTTCTCTGGCGGACAGAGTGTAGGTGTTCAGCAAAGCGGTCTCCCAGTCTGCGTCGGGTCTCACCAATATACAGAAGGCCACACCGGGAGCACCGGACGCAGTATATCACCCCAGCCGACTCACAGGTGAAGTGTCGTCTCACCTGGAAGGACTGTCTGGAGCCCTGAATGGTGGTAAGGGAGGATGTGTAAGAGCATGTGTAGCACTTGTTCCACTTAGAAGGATAAGTGCCAGGAGGGAGACCCGGAAGCTGGTGGGGTGGTAGGTGAGGACCAGGGGAACCCTATTCCTAGTGGGGTGGTGGGAGGATGGAGTGAGAGCAAATGTGCGTGAAATGGGGGAGACGCGTTTGAGAGCAGAGTTGATGGTGGAGGAAGGGAAGTCCCTTTTCTTAAAAAAGGAAGACATCTCCCTCGTCCTGGAATGAAAAGCCTCATCCTGAGAGCAGATGCAGCGAAGACAGAGGAAATGCGAGAAGGGGATGGCATTTTTGCAAGAGACAGAGTGAGAAGAGGAATAGTCCAGACAGCTGTGAGAGTCAGTAGGCTTATAGTAGACATCAGTGGATAAGCTGTCTCCAGAGATAGAGACAGAAAGATCTAGAAAGGGGAGGAAGGTGTCAGAAATGGACCAGGTAAACTCGAGGGCAGGGTGAAAGTTGGAGGCAAAGTTAATAAAGTCAACGAGCTCAGCATGCGTGCAGGAAGCAGCGCCAATGCAGTCGTCGATGTAGCGAAGGAAAAGTGGCGGACAGATACCAGAATAGGCACGGAACATAGATTGTTCCACAAAGCCAACAAAAAGGCAGGCATAGCTAGGACCCATACGGGTGCCCATAGCTACACCTTTAATTTGGAGGAAGTGGGAGGAGCCAAAGGAGAAATTATTAAGAGTAAGAACTAATTCTGCTAGATGGAGGAGAGTGGCGGTAGAGGGGAGCTGGTTTGGTGTGGAATCCAAAAAGAAGCGGAGAGCTTTGAGACCTTCCTGGTGGGGGATGGAGGTATATAGGGACTGGACATCCATGGTGAAAATAAAGCGGTGGGGGCCAGTGAACTTAAAATCATCGAAAAGTTTAAGAGCGTGAGAAGTGTCATGAACATAGGTAGGAAGGGATTGAACAAGGGGGGATAAAACCGTGTCGAGATATGCAGAAATGAGTTCGGTGGGGCAGGAGCAAGCTGAGACAATAGGTCTGCCAGGACAGGCAGGTTTGTGGATCTTGGGTAGGAGGTAGAAATGGGAAGTGTGAGGTGTGGGAACTATAAGGTTGGTAGCAGTGGATGGGAGATCCCCTGAGTGGATAAAGTCGGTGATGGTGTGGGAGACAATGGCCTGGTGCTCCTTAGTGGGGTCACGATCGAGGGGTAAATAAGAGGAGGTATCCGCGAGTTGTTGCTGTGCCTCGGCAAGGTAGAGGTCAGTACGCCAGACTACAACAGCACCCCACTTATCGGCGGGTTTAATAGTAAGGTTGGGATTAGTGCGGAGGGAGTGGAGAGCAGAGCGTTCTGGAGGAGTGAGGTTGAAATGGGAACAAGGTGCGGTGAAGACGAGACCGTTGATGTCCCGTCCGCAAATAGCGATAAAGAGATCCAGAGCAGGCAGAAGACCAGAGCGTGGTGTCCATGAAGAAGAGGAGGGTTGAAGACGGGAGAAGGGTCATCGGTGGGGGTGGAAGAGTCCTTGCCGAAGAAGTAGGCTCGGAGACAGAGACGGTGGAAGAAGAGTTACGCATCATGGTGAACACGGAACTCACTGAGGTTTGGGCGAAGGGGGACAAAGGTGAGGCCCTTACTGAGGACATCCCCTTCTCGCATTGCAAAAATGCCATCCCCTTCTCGCAATTCCTCCGTCTTCGCAGCATCTGCTCTCAGGATGAGGTTTTTCATTCCAGGACGAGGGAGATGTCTTCCTTTTTTAAAGAAAGGGGCTTCCCTTCCTCCACCATCAACTCTGCTCTCAAACACATCTCCCCCATTTCAAGCACAGCTGCTCTCACTCCATCCTCCCACCACCCCACTAGGAATAGGGTTCCCCTGGTCCTCACCTACCACCCCACCAGCCTCCGGGTCCAACATATTATTCTGTGTAACTTCCGCCACCTCCAACGGGATCCCACCACTAAGTACATCTTTCCTTCCCCCCCCCCCGCTTTCCACAGGAATCGCTCCCTACGCGACTCCGTTGTCCATTCGTTTCCCCCATCCCTCCCCACTGATTTCCCTCCTGGCACTTATCCTTGTAAGCTGAACAAGTGCTACACATGCCCTTACACTTCCTCCCTTACCACCATTCAGGGCCCCAAACAGTCCTTCCAGGTGAGGCAACACTTCACCTGTGAGTCGGCTGGTGTGATATACTGTGTCCGGTGCACCCGATGTGGCCTTCTATATATTGGCGAGACCCGACGCAGACTGGGAGACCGCTTTGCTGAACACCTACGCTCTGTCCACCAGAGAAAGCAGGATCTCCCAGTGGCCACACATTTTAATTCCGCATCCCATTCCCATTCTGACGTGTCTATCCACGGCCTCCTCTACTGTAAAGATGAAGCCACACTCAGGTTGGAGGAACAACTCCTTATATTCCGTCTGGGTAGCCTCCAACCTGATGGCATGAACATTGACTGCTCTAACTTCCCCTAATGCCCCACCTCCCCCTGGTACCCCATCAGTTATTTATTTATATACACACATTTTTTTCTCTCTCTCTCCTTTTTCTCCCTCTGTCCCTCTGACTATACCCCTTGCCCATCCTCTGGGTTCCCCCCCCCACTTGTCTTTCTCCCCGGACCTCCTGCCGCATGATCCTCTCGTGTCCCCTTTGCCAATCACCTGTCCAGTTCTTGGTTCCATCCCTCCCCCTCCTGTCTTCTCCTATCATTTTGGATCTCCCCCTCCCCCTCCCACTTTCAAATCTCTTACTCACTCTTCCTTCAGTTAGTCCTGACGAAGGGTCTCGGCCTGAAACGTCAACTGTACCTCTTCCTACAGATGCTGCCCGGCCTGCTGCGTTCACCAGCAACTTTGAAGTGTGTTGCTTGAATTTCCAGCATCTGCAGAATTCCTGTTGTCACAGAGTCATATAGCACAAAAGCAGGCCTCTCAGCTCATTGGGTTCACACCAACCATCACACACCCATCCAACATTAATTCCATTTTACTCTCCCCTTATTTCCACCAACTCACACCCAGACACGAGGGATAATTTACAATGACTAATAACTACCAACCAGCACATCCTTGGAAAGCAGAAAGAAACCAGAGCATCTGAAGAAAATGAACGCAGTCACAGACCGAACATGCAAATGCAACACAAACAACATACTGCAGGTCGAAACTGAACCCAGGAGCTCCGAGGCAGCAGCTCTACAAGCTGTGACACAGGGCCTCCCAAACCATGCTCAAGACTGATCACCCTCCTGAAATGCAAGAGAACGTTTCCCTCATGATATACGGTATGCCACCATAGTGAGTGAGTAGGGCAACTTGATAAGTAAAATATCTCTAGCTCTGGCACTTAGACTGCACTTGTCAGCCATTTCTTTTTGTGTCCAGTCACTACCTCATACAAATTGGAGACCCCTATGTTGGGGACTAGGGTTCAGAATATGCTCCTCTCCCACAATGTCCAGATGTTCTTTTGATAGCTCATCCCACTATCAAAAGACTTTGAGTTGTGGTTAAGATACTCCAATTGTTGGAGTCAATTAAGAATTAATGTCTCAAAAATTGAATAATTAAAACAATTAAATCAGTAATTATAAACATATAACCATTAGAAACTAATCGAGTAACAAAAAAACAAATCACTTGCACTTACCATTTTAACTTAGTCTGTGATCTCATTCAAAGGAATGAATAGTGCCTTATGTACAGTGCACATAAAAAGCATTCTACCCCCTTGGAATTTTTCATGTTTTATTGTTTTAAAAACATTGAATCACAGTGGATTTAATCTGGCTTTTTTTGACACTGACCAACAGAAAAAGACTCTTTCATGTCAAAGTAAAAACAAATCTCTACAAAGTGATCAAAATTAATTACAAATATAAAACAAAATAATTGATTTCATAAGTATTCACCTCCTTTAATATGACACATCAAATCATCACTGGTGCAGCCAATTGGCTTTAAAAGTCACATAATTAGTTCAGCTGTCCTAGCTATATATAAACTTGTATGCAGTCAAGGTGTTTCAATGACTGTAGTAAAAATACACTTCTGTCTGGAAGGTCTAACTGCAGGTGACTCAGTATCCTGTGAAAAACTACAACATGAAGATAAAAGAACACTCCAATAAATCTGTGAAAGGGTTATTGAAAAGCACAAGTCTGGAGATGGATGCAAGACAATTTCTATGTCACTGAATATCACTTGGAGTACAGTTAAGCCGACCATCAAGAAATGGAAAGAATATGGCACAGCTGTAAATCAGCCTAGAGCAGGCTGCCCTCAAAAACTGAGTGAACGTGCAAGAAGGTGACAAGTGAGGGAGGCCACCAAGAGACCTAAGACAACTCTGGAGGAGCTACAAGCTTCAGTGGCTCTGATAGGAGAGACTGCACATACAGCAAATGTTGACCGGGAGCTCCACCTATCACAGCTTTATAGGAGAGTGGCTAAGAGAAAGCCACTGTTAAAAAAAACCCACATGAAATCTTGACTAGAGCTTGCCAGAAGGGAGAGTCTGAAGTCAGCTGGAAGAAGGTTCTATGGTCTGTTGAAACCAAAATTGAGCTTTCTGGCCACCAGACTAGATGTTATGTTTGGTGTAAGCCAATTACCACACATCATTAAAAACACACCATCCCTACCATAAAGCATGGTGGTGGCTGCATCATGCTGTGGGGATGCTTCACTGCAGCAGGCCCTGGAAGGCTTGTGATGGTAGAGGGTAAAATGAATGCAGCACAATACAAGCAAATCCTGGAGGAAAACCTGATGCAATCTGCAAGAGAACTGCGACTTGGGAGAAGACTTATTTTCCCGCAAGACAACGACCCCATGCATAAAGCCAAATCTACACAGGTATGACTTAAAAGCAAAACAAAGTTAATATCCTGGAATGCCCAAGTCAGAGTCCATACCTCAATCCAATTGAGAATTTTGGCTGGACTTGAAAAGGGCAGTTCATTCATGATCCCCATGCAATCTGACATTGCAGTGTCCAGACGTGCAAAGCTGACAGAGACCTATCCACTCAGGCTCAAGGCTGTAATTGTGCATCTAATAAATACTGATTTGAAGGGGATGAATACTTATGCAATCAATTATTTTGTGTTTTATATCTGTAATTAATTTAGATCACTTTGTAAAGATCTGTTTACACTTTGACATGAAAGGATCTTTTTCTGTTGGTCAGTGTCAAAAAAAAAGCCAAATTAAATCCACTGTGATTCAATGTTGTAAAACAATAAAACACAAAAACTTGCGGGGGGGAGGGGTGAATATTTTTTATAGACACTGTATATAAAAGCCGTCCCAGCTTTATGAATGAAGAGCTCGCGGCCTGGTTCCAGGCAAGTAACCTCTTCCCAAATGCCAACAAGACAAAGGAGATGGTTATCGACTTCCAGAGAACGCTTACCACTCACACATCCTCTTACACTGGTAGCATAGTAGTGGAAATGCGAGTAGTTTCAAACTCCTGGAAGTACACATCTTGCACAATTCCTCATGGTCCCAGAACACACTCCACACAATCAGGAAAGCTCACCAACACCTCTACTCTCTGAGGAGGCTGAAGAGAGCTGGACTATGCACGGCTATACTCACGACCTTCTACAATTGCGCAGTAGAGAGCAACCTAACATGCCACTTCACTGCCCTGCAGCAGATAGTAAGGCTCCACAAACGGTAGTCACAACTGCCCAACGTATCGCTGGCACCGGCCTGTCCAGCATCAAGGACAGAAATGTCTCCATATTTACAGAAAGGTGCTGGAAATGTCCTGTACACCCTGCTCATAGATTGTTTGTCCCACTTTCATCAGGGAGGAGGTTATGTCTCATCCCTGTCGGGACCAGAGACTGAAAAACAGTCACTTTCCACAAGAATTAAGGCTGATCATCACTTCCACCCAATATCCCACCTCTCCATACCCCCCACTACCATTCCTGTCTGTCACCTTACGTACAGACACTCCTATACCTTGCACGACTTTATCTACATATGATATATGTATACAAGCTGTCTTATAGAACATGGAAATCTACACCACATTACAGGCCCTTTGGTCCTCAATGTTATGCCAACCATGCAAACTACTCTAGAAACTGCCAAGTTATCCTAACGCATAGCCCTCTATTTTTCTAAGCTCCATGTACCTATCTAAGAGGCTCTTAAAATACCCTATTGAATCCGCTTCCACCACCGCCGCCAGCAGTGCATTCCACACACCCAACACTCCCTGTGTGAAAAACTTACCCCTGACATCCCCTCGGTACCTGTCTCCAAGCACCTTAAAACTATGCCCCCTAGTGTTAGCCATTTCAGCCCTGGGAAAAAGCCTCTGGCTCTCCACACGATCAATGCCTCCCATCACCTTATACACCTCTATCAGGTCACCTCTCATCCTCCGTCGCTCCAAAGGGAAAAGACAAAGTACACTCAACTTATTCGCATAAGGTACTCCCTCCAACAGAGGCAACATCCTTGTAAATCTCTTTTGCACGCTCTCTACAGTATCTACATTCTTTCTGTAGTGAGGTGATCAGAACTGAACACAGTACTCCAAGTGGGGTCTGACCAAGGTCTTATATAGCTGTAACATTACCCCTGGTTCTTGAACTCGATCACACAGTTGATAAATACCAACACACCATACCCCTTCTTAACAACACTGTCAACCTGCACAGCAGCTTTGAACATCCTATGGACATAGACCCCAAGATCTCTCAGATCTCCACACTGCCAAAAGTTTTAGAATCAATATTATATTCTGTCTTCAAATTTGACCAACCAAAATGAACCACTTCACACTTACCTTGGTTGGAATTCATCTTCCACTTCTGTGCCCAGTTCTGCATACTACTGATGTCTTGTTGTAACCTTTGACAGCCCTCCAGACTATCTACAACACCCCCAACCTTTGTGTCATCAGCAAATTTACTAACCCACTGTTCTAATTCTTCATTAGGTCATTTATAAAAATCACAAGGAGGGTCCCAGAACAGATCCCTGAGGAACACCACTGGAATGCGAAGTATCTGCAACCACCTTTTTCCTTCCTTGGGTAAGCTAATTCTGGATCCACAAGGTAAGGTCTCCTTGAATCCCATGCCTCCTTACTTTCTGAAGGAGCCCGGCATGGGGAACCTTTTCAAATGCCTTACTGAAATCCTTATATATACATCATCCACTGCTCTACCTTCATCAATGCGTTTTGTTACATCCTCAAAGAATTCAATCAGGCTCATAAGGCACGACCTGCCCTTGACAAAGCCATTCTGACTATCCTTAATCAGAATATGTCTGTCTCTCCAAATGCTCATAAATCCTGCCTCTCAAGATCTGCTGCAACAACTTGCACTCCACTGAACTCAGATTCACTGGTCTATAACTTCCTGAGTTATCTCTACTTCCTTTCTTGAACAAGGGAACAACATCTGCAATCCCCCAATCCTCCAGTACTTCTCCAGTATGTATTTATATTTATTGTGTTCTTTATCTTATTATGGTTTTGTTTTGTGCTGCATCAGATCCAGAGTAACAATTATTTTGTTCTCCTTTACACTTGTGTACTGGAAAAACTGGAAATGACATTAAACAATCTATGTTCTATGTTCTATGAATTGAATTGAAGTGCATCCAGCCACTTAACTCAGGGCCCCCTGTTTACTCCAGACCTCTGCATTACAATGCATGGGACCAGAAGTCAGGACTGAACTGAGCTCTGGAGTCAGCCGTCTGCTATGGAAGCATAATTATTCTCTTATTCAACCACTCATTCAAATAGGTGTTAAAGTAGGTAAGTAATTAAGCAGACCAGCTGATATCTTGATATCAGCCGGAGACAGACTGTCCACTGACATTTTCTACAAGCTCACTGACTCTCATAACTACCTCGAGTATACCTCTTCCCACCCTACCACATGCAAAAATGCCATTCCCTATTCCCAGTTCCTCTGTCTCCGCCGCATCTGCTCCCAGGATGAGGCTTTCCATTCCAGGACATCTCAAATGTCCTCTTTCTTTAAGGATCGTGGTTTCCCTTCTACCGTCATCAATGATGCCCTCACCCGCATCTCCTCCATTTCCCACACTTCGGCCCTCAGCCCATCCTCCCTTCACCACAACAGAGACAGAGTTCCCCTTGTCCTCACCTACCACCCCACCAGCCTCCGGATTCAGCACATTATCCTCCACACCTTCAACAGGTCCCCACCACTAAGCACATCTTTCCCTGTCCACCCCTCTCCACTTTCTGCAGGGATCGGTCCCTCCGCGACTCCCTTATCTACATGTCCATCCCCACGGATCTCCCACCTGGCACTTATCCCTGTAAGTGTAAGTGCTACACCTGTCCCCACACCTCCTCTCTTGCCACCATTCAGAGCCCCAAACAGTCCTTCCAGGTGAGTCTTTGGGGTCATCTATTGCATTTGGTGCTCCCGGTGCGGCCTCCTCTACATCGGTGAAACCTGACGCAGATTGGGGGACCGCTTCGTCGAGCACCTCCACTCCGTCCGCCACAACAGACAGGATCTTCCAGTAGCCACCCACTTCAACTCTGCTTCCCATTCCCATTCAGATATGTCCATACATGGCCTCCTCTACTGCCATGATGATGCTAAACTCAGGTTGGAGGAGCAACACCTCATATACCGTCTAGGTAGTCTCCAGCCCCTTGGTATGAACGCAGAATTCTCCAACTTCCGGTAATTCCCTCCCCCTCCCTTCCTCTATCCCTATGTCACTCTACCCTCTCCCCCAGCTGCCTATCACCTCCCTCATGGTTCCGCCTCCTTCTACTACCCATTGTGTTTTCCCCTATTCCTTCTTCACCTTTCCTGCCTATCCCCTCCCTGCTTCCCCTCCCCCACCCCTTTATCTTTCCCCTTACTGGTTTTTCACCTGGAACCTACCAGCCTTCTCCTTCCCACCCTCCCCCCACCTTCTTTATAGAGCCTCTGCCCCTTCCCTCTGCAGTGCTGACGAAGGGTTCCAGCCCAAAACCTCAACTGATCATTTCCACGTATGCTGCCTGACCTGCTGAGTTCCTCTAGCGTGTTGTGAGTTCAGCTGATATCTTACTTTCCACTGGTCAAAACCACACTTGTCCATTTACATACTTTCTGTTCAGGACAACTGGGCCAGAAAATATATAGATAATTCTAATTTAAAATGATAACACACAATATCTACTCCACATTTGTTTAAACAATGGCAAAGGCATTGCAGAAGATTAAGAAGGTGACTAATATATAGTAGGTCATGCTAAGAGCTAGATGCTCTTGTACTGCTTTGGAAAAATATCAAGAGTTCATAAAATTGAAACCAAAATATTATAGCGGGGCAGTTTTCAATTTGCCCCATTCCCCTGCCACACCCCAAAGAGTCTTTTTTCTATGTTGGATGCCATTAGAAATTCTGGAATATAGTCTGGTACAGGGTGATGGCCATTGGTAAATGAGGCAGAAATTCTGGACTATAGTCTGGTACAGAGTGATGGCCTTTGGTGAACAAGGCAGAAACCGATTCCTTCTTCATTGATTTAGCTCTTCTGCAGTTTAACAAATGTGGGCTGTATCCTGTCCAAAGAACAGCTCCAGTAAGAAACATGTGTGATATTGGATCAGCTGTACAGTGTATCAAATTTGATGGAAGGAAATCCAATGTTTTTCAGTTTATCTAGTGAGTTACTGTGCACCTCTATCTAATGTCAGTGCCTTGTTATTAAGGTGAGCAGGAATTTGAGGGCACAGTTTCAGTGTCATGGCCCTTAGTAACAGTCTGTCAGCCTGATACTGATGAGGACCACAGATTTGTTCTGTTCGCAGATTACATTCAGTTAAAGCATCTCAACCGAATTAGTATTTGTTTCAGTCCTTTCCCTCTTCCTAATTCTCTTCACTTCTCCTCTGAGGAAAATCCTTCCATATCTTAAACACAACTGGAGATCTAGAGCAACATACACAAAATACTGGAGGAACTCAGCAGGTCAGGCAGCATATGTGGAAATAAATAAACAGTCAATGTTTCAGGCTGAGACCTTTCATCGGGACTAGAAAGGCAGGGGGAGGATGGCAGAATAAAAAACTGAAGGAAGGGGAAAGAGGACCAGCTGAAGGTGATAGGTGTACATTGATTTCTCCTTCCAGTAATTTTTATTGTGTGATTTTATATCCCCCCCTCCCCTTTCCCTCTTCTATTCCCCACTCTTGTCTTATGCCTCTTCTCCATATATGCCTACCATCTCCCCCCGGTGACCTCTGGCTTCCCTTCTTCCCCATGGTCCTCTCTCCTCTCCTATCAGATTCCTTCTTTTCCAGGCCTTTGCCTTTTCCACGTATCATCTCCCAGCTTCTTACTTCACCCCTCTCCTCCACCTACATGGCTTCACCTATCACCTCCTAGCATGTACTCCTTCCTCTCCCCCCAGCTTTTTATTCTGGCATCTCCCCCCCACCACTTCCTTTCCAGTCCTAACGAAAGATCTCAGCCCGAAATGTTGACTGTTTATTCATTTCCATAGATGATGCCTGGCCTGCTGATTTTCACCAGCATTTTCGCTATCTTTTCCGGTTATGTATTTAACTAGCTTCCATTTTAAATTCATTATATTATTTATCTTTAGCTGCCTTTCTAGAAGTGTTTTATATTTTAAACACCCCCTGAGTAAAGAATTTTATCTGAAAGAGTTAATAGTGATAAAATAACATTCACAACTTGGCTTTCCGACAGCTGATCTGGTTACTTCTATATATGGATGCAATTGTTAATTTAAAAATTAAGTACTCTATTGAGACATGGGAAAATATTTTTGAAAATATATAGATGCTATCTGTAACATTGAAGAAACTTAAACAGTAGCAAAGATATCGTTGTACAAGTCTCCCCTCCCCCTCTTTCTACTGGCTATCCTGCTTCTCCACTCTCAGAAATGTCGACTGCCCCTCTCCTCCCACAGAGCCTATTCAACCTGCTGAGTTCACCAACAAATTATTTGTTGCTCCAGACTACAACATCTGTAGTCTCTTCGTATCTCTAGAACTCTACCACTGTTTTCTAAACTTTCTGAATTAATGGGAAAAATCATTTGCAAACAAAGATCATTGATGCTGATACTGAAACTGTTTCTGGAATCTTTGCTTATTGTCTCTGGTTGAGTCCTTTTTTTTACTAGACATAGTACTCAAAGAGAAAATAGTCCCCTTTTTATTGCAATACATCTTCACATCTCCAACCCTACCACTAAAAAAATCGCTGGTAAATGTGCTGATGCATTGAGAAAGTAAGACATTCAACTGCGTACAAACTGTAACAGAAGCTTGCATTTTTGGAGGGCCTTTCACATTTACTACAGAAAAACCAGAATACTTTGTAGCCATTGTGAAGACACAAGACACTGCAGATGCCGAAATCTAGAGCAACAAACAATCTGCTGGGAGAACTCAATAGGTCAAGCAGCATCTATGGGAGGAAAGTAATTGTCAACATTTCAGGTAGAAACTATTGATCAGGTCTCAAGGTATCAACAATTCCTGTCTTTCAACAGATACCGCTCAGCTTGCTGAGTTCTGGGAGAAGATTGTTGAAATCACTATTGAGATGTCAGCAGTACGGCAGCTATTCTGCATAGAGCAAACTCTCTTTAAAGGCAAAGTAATATGATCAAACAATCTGTATTTATCATACATTCCAATGAGTACATGACCTATTTTTAATGTCATATTAATTGGCAATAAATATTCATCAGGGCTTTTAGTTAAAACACAGAAAAAAAAACATTCTTCATATTCACAAAGTACATCATTGCTTCTGCTAAATGTAAACAACCAACCAAGAAATTTGTCAAATGCCTTTCTCATGAAGAAGCAATAATTTAGCAATTACATCTTTTGTTCTCAGGAGGTTTCGGTTTTGTTTAGAATATCATGATTCCTCATTAAGATCTGAGCCAAGAGTCTTAGCATACCTTTCACCTCTGACATTCCCTTCATGGACTGTATACGTTTACTATGAGAGGGACACAGGAGTATTTGGTAACATGAAAGATCTAAATTGAAGTTTTTCTTTCTCAAGATGTAGCATTGTATAAACAATTTGTTTGCATGGCTTATTTTGCTTACTAGTGACAAGAAATGCTTTAATATTTGGTGATCAGACCAAAGGGAGGAGAAGAAATTGTTTATGAAAGTGACATTTTGTGGTTATGTTTAAACAGTGTTTACTGATCTACAGTATTTATGGTCCTAGAAATTTAGAAACCAAACATAGTTCAGTACGGAGTTTTCAAAGCAAAGTGTAGCAATTAAAAATTGACCTAGGGAGTATTATGTTATTTATTCACATTAACCAATTTTGTGAGAAAAAGTTCCATTTTCCTACATGAATCATTTAATGACTCAAGTCAAAAATGCTGCATGAACAGAACATACTGTGAGTTGGATAAGCAGAAAACAGACATGATATGGCAACTTACTTGAAAGATTTAGCCAAAGACAATAACAAACTTAGGCAGCTGCATCATGCTAAACTTGGGTAATCTGGCACACCAGGACCTTACTGGTGACGGAGCAGCAAACTGTCCAGACTAATGAATGTTATTTAATACTACTAATATTAACCTATTTTCAATTCACTTGTTTTTCGCCATTACACATCTTCACATAAATGTCTCAGTGAACCAGGAAAGTTTAAAGGCAGTGCAGAAGCCTGGTGTGTGGAGGGAATGTAGGAACCAGGATCCAATGAATGGGAGGGAGGATGAGAATCAGGTCAGATGCAGAACTATCAGGATTACTGGATTGTTGAATAGTTCATTTAGGACCATTACAGTATTTGCATTAATTTTTCTTCCTGACTCTATTTAGACCCCGTCCTTACCAGTCTCTGGGTGTGAAGAAGGACTTTTTTCTACTCCAGTTCTGTGGATTGTAGTTGGTTGATGAGTCCAGCGTGACACTCATTCTGCCACAAATTGGGAAGAAGGTGGCTGACCAGAAGGTTGATAGTTTGGGAAGTGACATGCTGCTTCTACTGTTTATACTGGACTTGCATGTGCTCATCATCAATGTACTTCTGCTTCTAAAAAATAGCTTTATTTGTCTTTGAAACTTTGAAACATACAGTGAAATGCGTCGTTTGCTTCAGCAACCCAGCACAGTCTGAGGATGTGCTGGAAGCAGTCTGTAAGTATCGCCATGCTTCCAGCGCCAGCATAGCATGCTCAAAACTTACTAAGCCTAACCCAGAGAAACACACGTGGTCACAGGGAGTACAAAATCCTTGCAGAGAGTGGACGGTTTATTATCACCAGCATTTGTTATGAAATTTGTTAACTTAGCAGCAGTTCAATGCAATGCATGGAAATATAGAAAGAAAGTAACTAACTAACTAAATCAATTACAGATATATGTACAATTGAATAGATTAAAAATAGTGCAAAAACAGAAATAATGTATATTTTAAAAAAGTGAGGTAGTTTTCATGGGTTCAACGTCCATTTAGGAATCGGATGGCAAAGGGAAGAAGCTGTTCCTGAATTGCTGAGTGCATGCCTTTAAGCTTCTGTACCTCCTTCTTGACAGAAACAATGAGAAGAGAGCATGTCCTGGGTGATGTGGGTCCTTAATAATAGATGTTGTCTTTCTGAAGCACTGTTCCTTGAAGATGACTTGGGTACTACAGAGACTGGTACCCAAGATGGAGCTGGCACTGATATCTGCATATTCCTTCTGTATTTGAGTGGTCATGGTCCATGGATTAACATGAGTCAGTGGGGATGTTAGAACTCCTTGAAAAGTGGGCTTTGAGAATATCCATCTGCCCATCACCACACTCTCCCCCTATTGGTTCCCCTCCTCAATTCTTTATTCCAAGCTTCATCTTCCTTTCCTATTGGATTCCAGCATCTTCAGCCCTTTGTGCCTCTGTCTGTTACCTCCGAGCCTCTGTTACTATTCCCACCACCCCTCCTCATCTGCCTATCATGTCACCTCACCAGGATCTATCTAACACTTGCTAGTTTTTACTCCACTTCTTGATACTCAACCCAACATATTGATTGTCCGTTTTCCTCCATAGCTGCTCTCTTATATCTGGCCTCTCTGCCTGACCATAGATGCAACTCTTAGATTGAGAGGGTTAAGATCTTCATGCACTTAGGAGTGAATATCCTCATACAATTGTGTAGATGCCACAGCCAAAGATGCTGACTAACACCTCTATTTTGGGCATGTCCCCGTTGACCCTTGTCAATTTTGATCAATGATCCTATCCAGATGCATCACAGCTTGGTATGGGAACTATACTGCACGTAACCACAAGAAGCTGCAGAGAGATGTGGACACAGCTCAGCAGCCACCACTCCATGGATTCTGTCTGCACCTCCTGCTGTCTCAATAAAGTGGCCAGCATAATCAAACACCCAGCCCACCCTGTAAATTCTCTTTTCTCCCTTCTCCCATTGGGCAGAAGATTAAAAAAAAGCCTCAAACTGTGTACCACTAGGCTCAAAGACAGCTTCTATCCTGCTGTAATAAGCCTATTGAATAGTTCCCTAGTATGATAAGAATGGACCCTCGACCTCACAACCTACCTTGTTATGATCTTGCACTTTATTGTCTACCTACATTGCACTTTCCCTAAAGCTGTTACATTTTATTCTGAAATCTGTATTTATTTTCCCTTGTATTACCTCAATGCAATGTATAATGAATTGATCTGTATGAACAGTAAGCAAGGCAAGCTTTTCACTCTATCTCAGTACGTGTGACAATAATAAACCAATGCCAATTCCAGTTCCAACCTGCTGAGTTCTTCCAGTGTTACTCCAGATTCCAGTATCTGTCTCCCTGAGAAGGCAGGGGACTGGGGATGACTGGAAGAATTGGATCAGCCATGATTGAATGGTGGAGCAGACTCGATGGACCAAATGGCCTACTTCTGCTCCTATACCTTATGGTCTTATGGTCTCTTGTGTCCTGCCCACTGAACGACTGTGCAATTAGAACCTCATTGCTTGGGTTTGCTTATCCTGCTAGAGTGCTTTTGGGAAACTTTATAAAGAAAGCGAAGATGGTATCTCTCCAGTGCCTTGAGCTGTAGGTTGACAATGCATCAGGAGATGACAATGATCATAATGCCTGATAAAACATTAGAGATTAGTGTCTGGTTTGACTCTTTGCAGCTACACTACTGTTGCACACTAATATGGGTGCCCGAAATGCAGTCAGGAATTTCACATGAATATTTACCTTTTCAAAGAGATATGGAAGTGTTCAACAATTTCCAACATCTGATCATAGACCTTTATGGTAGGGAGGCAAAGTTGTACAGCTGAGGCAGTTGGGTGGAGGGCCTTTCCTTTGTGGATTTTTATTGTAAGGACCATTTTCTCATACTTTGCTGAATGCGCCGATAAAGACTTGGGGCTCAGTCAGGGAATATGCCAAAGTGTTTTATACATGGTGAGATTAGAGAGTCTTTGCTCAGGGGTTGAGACCATTTAGGTTGAACAATTTGAACATGGGATAGATCTACTTTTGTGGGAAGTATGTGGAAGGAAAGGTCCAGCATTTCAGAGAGAAAAATCAAGAAAAGTGATGATACAGCCTTGCTTGCCACAAGGCTGACTGAGATTGGGTTTGTCATGGACCATTGGCTAAGATTATGTCTTCAACGCTATCAGGAAGTACAGTGGATTCCAGTTAATTGGGTCATCAGTTCATCGGAGCAGTCACTTATTTGGGATAACTCTTTAAGAACTAAAACAAATTGAGAAAATAGCCAGGATTTCCTTCATTTATTTGGGACACTATGCCACTTAATTAGGACAGGTGACTGTTGCTGAACAGTTTCTAACTGAAGTCAGTTGCATGCAGTTGTGTAGCCATTAGATACTACACCATGCTTAGAGGCAACAGCTTTTAAATAGTGTCAGTTGTGTGTGTTTGTGTTCGAAGTGCAGTGATTTTTTGTCACAGGTAGTTGGTGAGAAATAAACAGTAAGATAATTCAGAACTATTTTGCTTTCTACAGTTTCAAGCATTCAGGCTTGGAGATGCCAGAAACAGCCAGGAGTGAAAATGAAATGATTTCACTACTTCAACAGGTTAGGATCTATGAAGCATTTGAAGGTATTGCCAATTATCTTGAATGTTAAAATGAAAATGAAGATTTGGAGGATGCAATTATTGAAAGCATTGTATGAAGGCACTAGGTCTCTTTGCTTACTTTGTTCATTTACAGTCAATCAAAAGAACCTGGCAGTGTAGACTGGATGAATTCTTCCATTAGGAACTACTACACAGTTTTATAGAACTGGAGTAATATTGGTAGTGTTCCAATCTGATTTTTATTTTATTTAAATACAGAATTTGTTACTCATTTAAATGGTAGTTTATTTTTCTTTATATACCTTTTTAACTATTTCCATGAAATTTTGGCTAATTGGGCAGCCACTTAATTGGACCAAAATGTACTGGTCCTGATGTCCAATTATCCAAATCCACTGTATATATAGGATGAAAAATTTCTGTGAGGTTAAATTTGAACTCCAAAATACAATGAAAGAGTTAAAGGCTCTTGTGAGGTCAAAAAAGATCATGTACAGTGGTTGTTGATGTTCCTTGTGTTTCTTTTGGACTTGTCGCCTGGTGAAGATTATGTCCATTTTATGATTTAGAGAAGATCCTTTGGGCCTCCGGACAGATGCCGTTGAGAAGGGTCTTGCTGATGACTTTCCCCAGGAGACCTCCCCATAGTTAGTGCAGACAGGTTTCTCTCCGTTATTGAAAGTGTCACAATTTTAACACCTCTGTGGCCCCTGCCTTTTCTTCTGAGATGCTTGAGAAGAGACAGTCATCTGTTCTCTTCTCATTCTTTTTTCATAACTTCAAAGAGATAACTTCTGCTGCCTTATTAATTTTCCACAGGTCATTTTGATTTTCTGTTCACTAGACTAGTGGCGAGACTAGACTGAATAGTTTGTTTTGGGATTGGAGAATTAAAGAGAAAATCATGGCCAAAGAATTCTTCAAAGTGTTCCTTTCAGCAGCTGCTCTCTGCCCCTCTCTCCTTTGTAACCGTTCTGCTATTCTAGGCTCTCTTCAAAGCGATCATTTGGGTGCATGGCGGGGGTGGTGTTGGTAGTGGGAGATAAACTTCACAATGCTGAAGAATCTACAAGTGCTTTAGGTCACAGGTTTTCTGTTGAACTTTGCCCTTCAGGTGCCCCTGGAGTTGTTTCTTTTCCTTTGCAGCTTTTTTTTGGAATTTCCATTCCAAGAATTCATTGTGCTTGCAGTTACTTAGCTCCTGTCTACAGAGCCGGCAGAGTTTCCAGAGCAGATCTGAAAAGAACATGGACATCATTGGGTTATGTGGTGACAAGCACACTATTGACTTAATTCTGCTGTTGTCATTATGCATTAGTTAGTGGGAGTCACTTGAGCACCACAGGGGCACGCAATTGCATCAAAATCACAACACAAAGTAAGCCAGTTGGTTTATATTGCTGTTAAGCATTAACATGAGCATATTCCTAACCCCAAAGATTCATATGCCTACACTCCTCCGCCACCCCCAACCTTCAGCTAACTGGGGCTCAGCTGGTAGCACTCTTAGCTCTAAGCTGAAAGGTTTATGACATCTGCTGTGTCCTCCACTGAAAATCTACATCCATAGTACAGTGAATGGAGTGCTCGAGCAGGCAAAGGCATGTGGAAGGTATGCTCGAGGGAACGCACAACATTCAGTTGTTTATTTCCGTTTGTGATATTGAATGATAGTAAAATGTGTATTTTCTGGAGGTCATTTGTTTTTGCTTCATGAGACAGTGGATATAATGTGGTCATCATTGATCATTATTTCACCTCACAGAGCCTGGCCACTAAGTGAGCAGCCGTAAGGTAGCCTCCGACCTTCTTCCTGTTCCTCCACACCACCTGTAGGAACAGTTCCCTGGAATGACCAGGCTGAGTTCACACAAATATTAACACTAGAGATTCTTGAAAATACAGAGTATGCTGATGACATGTATTTCCCCCTTATTTGCTCATGTGGATCACTCAATTCCCCTAAGAAATGACCACAGAGATGGGTCAGGAATTGTATGTATTCAGATCACATAAAAGTTTTCTTTTTCTGAAACAAACAAGTTTTCAATAAGACAGGCACCACCATTGATATTATACCTTTATCTTTTCCTATTAATCCCAGCAAATCTGTACATTTTCTCCATCATACTCAATGTCAAGAGGTAGGATCATGGGACACCCATGTCTTACAGCTTCTTGTTTCAATTAAGCTTTTAAAGTAATGAAGGAATATTCTTTACTAAGCAGAACACATCCTGTGGAATCCGAATCCTTAAGAAAATAAAAGAAAGCTGCAAACACAGCTGCAACAGGAGGAAATAACTCATTGTCTAGTCTGAAGAAGTTCATGATTCTTTTGAGAAATATGGTGGGCGAGTGGTAGTAGGGTGAGGGGGGGGGGTCAGATAGTTCCGTTAGTAGGGCAAAGGCAGGATGTAGGCTGGAGCATTTTGTTTGAAAATATCAGTGCTGCCATCATATCAGTGTTGCATTCAGAATACGAATGATATTTCTTTGGTGTTCAGACTAAGTCCGTCACCAAGCTGAAGTTATATGTGGTGCTCCCCAATCATTTTCAAGCATTAGGAGTCCATTAAGGTCTAAACTTGGTAATTAAGACTTTTAAATTGCACATTCAGGTTCTGCTGTCCATAGGCACCATTAATACTGCACAAATCAGATAATCTAGCATACTCAGATCTTTGGTGGTGCTGGACCAGCATATTCTCTAGATTATTGGATATCATTTTAATGAATACCAATGGACACAATTTAAATTTCCTTTAGAGCTTCCACAGTACTTTTTTCTCTCTGTGAATCAGATAAATCAAAAGGGAGATGGAGCCAGAACCCCCATGAGTGGAAGAGAGTCAGAATCAGAATTAGAATCAGGTTTAATATCACTGATTTATGCCATGACATTTGTTGTTTCGCAGCAACAATGCATTGCAATACTTAATAACAAAAAGCTATAAATTACAATAAGAAATATGTTTTTAAAAATTAAATTAAATAAGACCATAAGACAAAGGAGCAGAAGTCGGCCATTCAGCATCGAGTCTGCTCCGCCATTTTATCATGAGCTGATCCATTCTCCCATCTAATCCCACTCCCCCGCCTTCTCACCATAATCTTTGATGCCCTGGCTACTCAGATACCTATCAATCTCTGCCTTAAATACACCCAATGACTTGGCCTCCACTGCTGCCCGTGGCAACAAATTCCATAGATTCACCACCCTCTGGCTAAAAAAATTTCTTCGCATTTCTGTTCTGAATGGGCGCCCTTCAATCCTTAAGTCATGCCCTCTCGTACTAGACTCCCCCATCATGGGAAACAACTTTGCCACATCCACTCTGTCCATGCCTTTCAACATTCGAAATGTTTCTATAAGGTCTCCCCTCATTCTTCGAAACTCCAAGGAATACAGTCCAAGAGTGGACAAACGTTCCTCATATGTTAACCCTCTCATTCCCAGAATCATTCTAGTGAATCTTCTCTGTACCCTCTCCAACGTCAGCACATCCTTTCTTAAATAAGGAGACTAAAACTGCCCACAGTACTCCAAGTGAGGTCTCACCAGCACCTTATAGAGCCTCAACATCACATCCCTGCTCCTATACTCTATTCCTCTGGAAATGAATGCCAACATTGCATCCGCCTTCTTCACTACCGACTCAACCTGGAGGTTAACCTTAAGGGTATCCTGTATAAGGACTCCCAAGTCCCGTTGCATCTCAGAACTTTGAATTCTTTCTCCATTTAAATAATAGTCTGCCTGTTTATTACTTCTGCCAAAGTGCATAACCATACACTTTCCAACATTGTATTTCATTTGCCACTTCTTTGCCCATTCTTCCAATCTATCCAAGTCTCTCTGCAGACTCTCCATTTCCTCAGCACTACCGGCCCCTCCACCTATCTTCGTATCGTCAGCAAACTTAGCCACAAAGCCATCTAGCCCATAATCCAAATCGTTGATGTACAATGTAAAAAGAAGCAGCCCCAACACAGACCCCTGTGGAACACCACTGGTAACTGGCAGCCAACCAGAATAGGATCCTTTTATTCCCACTCTCTGTTTCCTGCCAATCAGCCAATGCTCTATCCACATATGTAACTTTCCCGTAATTCCATGGGCTCTTATCTTGTTAAGTAGCCTCATGTGTGGCACCTTGTCAAAGGCCTTCTGAAAATCCAAATATACAACATCCACTGCATCTCCCTTGTCTAGCCTACTGGTAATTTCCTCAAAAAATTGTAATAGGTTTGTCAGGCAGGATTTTCCTTTAAGGAATCCATGCTGAGTTCTGCCTATCTTGTCATATGCCTCCAGGTACTCCATAACCTCATCCTTGACAATCAACTCCAACAACTTCCCAAACACCGATGTCAAGCTAACAGGTCTATAATTTCCTTTTTGCTTCCTTGCCCCCTTCTTAAATAGCGGAGTGACATTTGCAATCTTCCAGTCCTCCGGAACCATGCCAGAATCTATCGACTTTTGAAAGATCACCGCTAATGCCTCCACAATCTCCACAGCTACTTCCTTCAGAACACGCGGGTGCATTCCATCTGGTCCGGGAGATTTATCTACCTTTAGACTATTCAGCTTTCCGAGTACTTTCTCTGTCGTAATTGTGACTGCGCACACTTCTCTTCCCTGCCACCCTTGAGTGTCCGGTATACTGCTGATGTCTTCCTCAGTGAAGACTGATGCAAAATACTAATTCAGTTCCTCTGCCATCTCCTTATCTCCCATTACAATTTCTCCAGCATCATTTTCTATTGGTCCTATATCTACTCTCACTTGTCTTTTACTCTTTATATACTTGAAAAAGCTTTTAGTATTCTCTTTGATATTATTTGCTAGCCTCCTTTCATAGTTAATCTTTTCTCTTTTAATGACCTTCTTAGTTTCCTTTTGTAAGGTTTTAAAAACTTCCCAGTCCTCTGTCTTCCCACTAATTTTTGCTTCCTTGTATGCCCTCTCCTTTGCTTTAACTTTGGCTTTGACTTCTCTTGTCAACCACGGTTGCATCCTTTTTCCATTCGAAGATTTCTTCTTTTCTGGAATATACCTGTCTTGCACCTTCTTCACTTCTCGCATAAACTCCAGCCACTGCTGCTCTGCTGTCTTTCCCGTCAGTGTCCCTTTCCAGTCAACTTTGGCCAGTTCCTCTCTCATGCCACTGTAATTTCCTTTACTCCACTGAAATACCGACACATCAGATTTCGGCTTCTCTTTTTCAAATGTCACAGTGAACTCAATCATGTTATGATCACTGTCTCCTAAGGGTTCCTTCACCTCGATCTCTCTAATCACCTCCGGTTCATTACATAATACCCAATCCAGTACAGCCGATCCCCTAGTGGGCTCAACAACAAGCTGTTCTAAAAAGCCATCTCGCAGACATTCTACAAATTCTCTCTCTTGAGATCCAGTGCCGACCTGATTTTCCCAATCCACTGGCATGTTAAAATCCCCCATAATTATCATAACACTGCCCTTCTGACAAGCCTTTTCTATTTCCTGTTGTAATTTGTAGTGTACATCACTGCAGCTGTTTGGAGGCCTATAAATAACTGCCATCAGGGTCCTTTTACCCCTGCTATTCCTTAGCTCAATCCATAAAGATTCTGCACCTTCCGATCCTATTTCACCTCTTTCTAAAGATTTAATATCATTTCTTACCAATGAAGCCACACTTCCCCCTCTGCCTACCTTCCTATCCTTCCGATACACCATGTATCCTTGGACGTTCAGCTTCCAGAGACATGCATCCTTTAGCCACATCTCAGTGATGGCCACAATATCATACCTGCCAATCTGTAGCTGTACGACAAGATCATCCACCTTATTCCTTATGCTGAGTGCATTTAAGTATAACACCTTAAGACCAGTATTTGGTACTTTTCGCTTTGATTTCACTGCAACTTTATTGCACTGCAACTCATCCCAATGGCTACAAATTTGTCCCATCACCTGCCTGTCTTTCTTGACATCTTTACTGCTCACTATCTTAGATTTATTTCTGTTTTCCCCTTCCTCCGCTCTGTCATTCCGATTCCCAGCCCCCTGCCAAATTAGTTTAAACCCTCCCTAACAGCTCTATTAAACTTTCCTGCCAGGATATTGGTCCCCTTCGGGTTCAGGTGTAACCTGTCCTTTTTGAACAGGTCATACTTCCCCCAGAAGAGATCCCAATTATCCAAGAATCTGAAGCCCTGCCCCCTGCATCAGTCTCTCAGCTACGCATTCATCTGCCTGATCCTACTATTCTTGCCCTCATTAGCACAGGTAGCAATCCCGAGATTACTACGCTGGAGGTCCTGCTTCTCAGCTTTCTTCCTAACTCCCGGAAGTCTCTCTTCAGGACCTCCTCTTTTGTCCTATCTATGTCATTGGTACCAACATGTACCAATAAGTAGTGCAAAAAGAGAACAAAAATATTGAGGTAATGTACATGGGTTCATTATCCATTCAAAAATCTGATGGCAGAGGGGAAGAAGCTATTCCTACAGCGTTGAGTGCATGTCCTTAGGCTGACGTACCACCTCCCTGATAATAGCAATGAGAAGAAGGCATGACTGTGTGATTGGGTCCTTAATGAAAGATACCATCTTTTTGGGGCATCATCTTTTGATGGTTTCCTGCTTGCCGGGGAGCCTGGTGTCCATGATGAAGTTGGCTGAGTTTACAACTTTCTGCAGATTTTTCCGATCCTGTGCAGTGGCCACTCCATATCAGATGGCAAAGCAGTCAGTTTGAATGCTCTCCACAGTACATCTAGATAGATTTCTGAGTGTCTTTTAGTGACATACCAATTCTTCCCAAACTCCAAATGAAATATAGCTGCTATCATGTCTTCTTTGTATTTGCATCTATATGCTGTGCCCAGTAATGTAGTCATTTATCTAAATTATTCTTAAACATTATCATGGCAATTGGAGGCTTCACCAGCTCCATGAGTGTACTCTACATCTTAAAATCCTTTGTGTTCAAAAGAAAATCCCACCATTTCTTCGCCCTAATAGTCTTAACACCTTTCCTTGCATGCACACCTGCTCATTCAAACCTTGAAAAGAAGGTGAGAGAGTTGATGGATCCTAAAAATACTCATGTAAATAACAGATTCTGGAATAAGGCATCTGGAGACACTAGAGCTGGCGAGGAATGATTGGAAACGACAAAAATCAAAGCAGATCTCAGAACTTCAGATTCCTTGAAAACCAGAGTACCCAGAGGAAGCAGGAAGAGTGTGTAGTCGACACACTTAGCACTGAAGGTTCGGATCGAAAGTGCGTTGCTGGAGATGTGAACAAGAGAAAATCTGCAGATGCTGGAAATCCAAGCAACACACACAAAATGCAGGAAGAACTCAGCAGGCTAGGCAGCATCACTGGAAAAGAGTTCAATCAACGTTTCGGGCCGAGACCCTCCTGCAGCCTGGCTGAAGGGTCTCAGCCTAAAATGTTGACCGTGCTCTTTTCTGTAGGTGCTGCCTGGCTGCAGAACTCCTCCAGCATTCTGTGCTTGTTGGAGATGTGAGGTGACAGGCATTGCCTACTGTGCAGCTATGCTGTCCTGGCAATTCTCCATTCCTCAGTGGTCTCCTGGGAACACTCAATATTTAATGATGTTCACACATTCTGCTCGAGGAAGGGATGAATAAATTCACATAAACATCGAGCTACCTAAAACTGGAGACCATTTAGCCTATCATGCTTGTAACAGTTCCTAAAAAAAACTAACATTCACCAGCAGCCCAGCATCCCCTGCTCCTTTCCATTGAGTCCTGCGTCAAATTCTCTTTTGGAAGATAGTATTGAATTTTCATCCACCAGCCCTCCGGATTCCTCCCCAAAACCCGCATAATCAACAAAATTCTCCTTCTCTTTTTTGTGCCTCTTTTACCAGCTATCTTAAAATCTGTGTTGTGTCTGAAAAAAATGAGTTCCTCATTTAACTTAATCAAAAACATGACCTTCAGGAAAAGAAGGCCTGGGTGGGTTGGAGTGGGGATAGAGAAAACCAGTGGGGAAAATAGCTGCTTTTAAGAGTCTTAACTTTTCTCTGGTGTTGTGACAGAGAGAACAGTGGGTTAGCTACTTGCATTGCATTGTGATTCAAAAATGATAAGTAAGTTGGGCCATTTAAAGAAAAACAAGTCATTCAAAACTAGTTCACCACTAACCACCTGGCAAAATTCCCATATAATAACTTGTACATTCTTTGACCACAAACTAAAAGCTTAATTACAGCCTCTTTTGGCACCACATACTTTACTGAATTGCTGCATTGGTTTTGCTGACCATTTTTGTTCAGAATCACAAAACCAGTATCCTTTCTGTTGTGAATTTTTAATTTGGGGTGGTTTATTTTGATAAAAACGGAAGATTTCCATCTCCTAACATGTTTCTTTGCAGGGCCTCTCTGAGACCTTTTCCAGCCCGTGTACACTTCCTGGAACAAGAAAGACGCCTTGATGGGAGTACCCTCAGGATCAGACTTCTTGTTGTGGGCTGTTAATTATTTAATAACAAACAAGAGTGATTGTGACTTACACTTAATCTCGACTTGTGTCTGTGTTATTTTGAGTTGTCCCTGGTGCCCTTTCAAATATTTATCCTCAACCAATTTTACAAGAGAGAACACTAATCTGGTCCTAATTGCATTGCTGTTTTGTGGGATCTTGCAGAGTGCAAATTGTTATGTGACATTTTTGCTGCAGTACCACCGTACATGCTCATCCCAATCACTTCTCTGAAGGTAAAGTGTTTTTGGATGTCTGGGTTTGAAAAAAAACTGCTTTATGAATTCAAACTTCCAGAAATTTTCTTTCTTATAATCTTGCTCTTTTCAACCTTTAAATGTAACCTTGTTAAGGATTACTGGAACTGTTATTTTTCACTTGCCATCAGTACTGAGATTATAATGTGCTGATAAGACAGGTGTGCAGTTCAATTTGGTCTTAACTTTGCTTTTACAGATTTAGCATCTGTGTCTCTGTGAGGTGTAACTTAAACAATTCCACACTCATTGTGATTGTGAGTCAGAGATGGTGTTTATAAACCCATACAGCATGAAAGCAGGCCCTTCACTTCACTGAGTGTATGCAAACATTAAGCACCCATTTGCACTAACGCTCTGCACATGTCCATCAGCTTTCCCCAAATACAATCAATCAACCACACACTTCAGGGCAATTTACTATGCCCAATTAACCTAAAAACCCGCACATCTTTGGGATGTAGGAAAAACCAAAATACCTGGGGGAAACCTGCACATTTGCAAACTCCATACTGGAGGTCAGGATAGCTGGAGATGTGAGGCAGCAGCTCTACTGGCTGTGGCGCCACTCATCAGAAAGTAGTCAGCCAGACAGAACTAAAACTCTTGCACTGGGAGATTTTAAAATGTTGTGAGTACCCTGCCAAATAATTAAGCAGTTTCCAACTATTTAAAAGACTGTTGGTGATTAGGTCATATGGTATTAAACAGTAATTGTCACCCAGACTGTTGCTGTAGTTAATCCAACCACATAGCAGTGACCAATTTCTTTTGTCTTTGGTCTTTGATGTAAACTTCCACTAATGCCCCACCTCCCCTCGTACCCTATCCGTTATTTATTTATTTATATAGACACGTTCTTTTTCTCTCTCTTTGTTTTCTCCCTCTGTCCCTTTGACTATACCCCTTGCCCATCCTCTGGGCTTCCCCCCTCCCCCTTGTCTTTCTCCCTAGGCCTCCTGTCCCATGATCCTCTCATATCCCTTTTGCCAATCAACTGTCCAGCTCTTGGCCCCATCCCTCCCCCTCCTGTCTTCTCCTATCATTTCGGATCTCTCCCTCCCCCTCCCACTTTCAAATCTCTTACTAGATCTTCCTTCAGTTAGTCCTGACGAAGGGTCTCGGCCCGAAACGTCGACTGTACCTCTTCCTAGAGATGCTGCCTGGCCTGCTGCGTTCACCAGCAACTTTGATGTGTGTTGCTTGAAATTCCAGCATCTGCAGATTTCCTCGTGTTTGCGTAGTGTAAATGGGAGTAGGACAGTATTCACTGTATAACTACAACTGGTGCTAAGCTTACCATGTAGTATCTAGCACAGCATGCAGAATTCTCCTGTTTCCTTGCCTGTGACATGATTGCTAGCACAAGTGCCTTTAATTCTGAAAGTGACACTTCAAGTCCTACCCTAGAAATACGAGCATATGATCAAACAGATGTTTCTGTGCCAAAATTGTGTTTGGTCTGCTGTACTAGAATAAGGCTCCTATTTGTCCATTCAGGTTTAAATTAAAGGTGCATGGCGGAGATCTGCTATGGTTAAAAACCACAATGATCAGCTGCCTGCGGTATAATCACTTAACTTCACCTGTAGATCTTTAAAACTGAGCTTGTGCATTTTCCCTGATTACGTACAAGCCTGTCACAATTCAATCCTCTGCTATGATTATAAAGGTGAATGGATAGTGTTTTAATTTCTGATGATTTCACTAAACATTATCAGCTTTATTTAATCCTCCATTTCAAGCACACTCTCTATTGATAGACGTCCTGGACAATTCTTTTTCATGTAATGCCTTTGGGGAAATCTGTTTAAACTTATCATTCATGTGTTTATATCTCTTCTTGACTTCTCCGTTTCCCATCTGCATCTTTCTTCCTATGCACTGATGTGATGAAATGATTTGTATGGGTGGCATGCAAAACAAGTTTATCACAGTACCTCAGTGCCTTTGACAATAATAAACAAATTTATCAGTTCTATTATCTTCTTACCTAGATTAGACAAATTTTTATTGTCAATGATACTGTGAAGCAATCTGTTTTTCGTTACTGTTAAGGATACTATACAAATAAAACATATTGTGATTGTGCATGTTACTTTAAATAACATCTCACACAAATGCAGAACATCTTAAAATATGCTTTCACCAGAATGTATGGTAATTTTGAGTGTAAATTTCTATAAAATTTTACAAAGCTTTCACACAGTAAGAAAGAATATCTCTTCTGTTAATTGTGTTTTTGAGAAATGCTTTCAATTATTGCACAAGAGAGTGTCTGTAGGAATATTGTACAGGAGTAGCCCATGACACCTCAATCTTCCTTTGTCAAATGGGTGATCTGTGCCTGTCTCATATATCTCTGATATCTTTAACCATGTCAAATGCAAAAAGTGGCAGATGTTTGGAATCTGAAACAGAAGCAGAAAATACTGGAAACATCCATTAAGTCAGGCAAGGAGAGAATGCGTTAAGATTTCAGGTTGATTAACTTTTATTAGAATGGACAGGATTCCGATGGAGAGTTTTCCATCTTGAACATTAACACTGTTTCTGTCTTCAAAGTTGTTGCCTGAACAACTGAGTGAAAATCAAGATTTCCAAGCACCCTCAGCATTCCAGGGACCAGGATTTTAAGGAAAAGCCCTGATTGGTTTACAGTTTGCACCCCGATGTAATAAAAATTAATATAATGTACCTGCACCCACATAAATTAACTGAAGTTCAAATTTGTTGTCATAGATATATATACACACGGAGTATGAATGCCAGAAAATTTCACTTTTTGCAGCAGTCATGCAGTACATTACAAACATAAGTTACCATAAATTTAAATAATCACGAATGATACATAACTTGCATGACAAATTAGACATAATAATACAAGTGCATTGAGAGAGAGTGTATGTTGTGCAATATGCAATACAGTTCAGATCCATTAAATGTTTTAAACTAGCTGAAACATTCTATAAAGAAACTTACAATACAACTTCATCTTTAGTTTGTTCCATTTCTTTCCACTCATTAAAAGTGAGTTGGAATGATAGCCTTGGGCATCTCCTGGGGCAGAAGAGAATGTTGCGATATGTGGAAACACAAGAGACGGCAGATGCTGGAATCAGGAGCAAAACACAAACTGCTGGAGGAACCAAGCAAGTCACAAGAGGAACAGACAGTCAATGTTTTGGGCTGAAACCCATTATCTGGATTATTTTTCCTGGGATATACAAAATGTTTTGCCTCATCTCATTGTGCAACCAATATTTTCCGGACTCCGTATAATAAAATTCTAATAATCCAGCACCATTGGGACTTTAGTGATGCCAGACCAGCTGGTTATCCAGACTATTGGATGCTCCTCCTATTAATACCCAGATAAACAAGAGAGATGTGCAGAAAATTCAGTAGAAGCAGCAGAAAGGGAACAGTGAGAGAGGATCTCACATAACTTCATTTGAAGAGGAAGGAACTTCTTCATGGCCACTTTGAAGAAGTTATTTGAAGACAGTTTTGTGAGTTCTCTCTCACTGTTCTCCCTTCGTTGTGCCTATTGCACTTTGACACATTTATTACACTTTTTACAAATTAGACAGTACTATAGTTACATTTCTAGTGAACCTGATTAACTTAAAGAGAGTGGGAAGCACTCTGGTCCCTGTCTCCAGTGCAGATCTACCCGTGTTCCTAACCCGGGTGTTCCAAACACAAAACCTGACTCTGACCATATACCTTGCCCACAGTCCTGTCACTCAAAAGAAATGAGGAATGTGGCAGTCCATGCCTATAGAACATGGACTGCCACACACTGGGCTGCAATTCTGACTACACACCCCACTTACACTCCGGACCCTTGGCTCACAATTCGGTCTAACGAGTGGGTCAGATGCCAGACCATCTGGATTTCTGAATGATTGGATGTTAGATATCAGAGCATTATGTACTTTGCTGTACTCCCTGAATTTGGTTTAAAAAATATTTTGCAGTCCACATTGTTAACCCTCCATGCGCTATGCTTCTTTTGTTATTAGTTCTGGTCACTGCCCAACTTCCCTCTCTGTAATCGAAACTTGATGAGGAACTGTGGAAAAGAAAGACAGTATGAGCTCATGTCTCTCACTGATGCCCTCTCTGTGGTATAACCTGAAGAAGATTGCAGGGAAGATTAAAAAGTAAGCAGGACTGGAAGCTGCTTCACTGAAGCAAGCAGTGCACCTGTGAAGAATTGGTTCAACACATCAATGGCTGCTAATGTCTTTTATTGGCACATAAAAACAGATCTAAGCTGCAAAGTGAGCAGCAGCAGCAAGCTGCTCTCAATATTCCCTCTGTATACTCTCTCTGCCCTGGGGATTTGAGTTATACTGCATTTATAATATACTGTGTCTCAATTAGGGCTGGCCTCTTACAGGGAGCACCATCTGTGTCAGTGTTAGCTGTCCGTGAGACGTAATTAGGTTTTGTGACATTGATTATACAGAGGCCAGATATGCAAGGTGTCAGCATCCCATAGGGTTCAAAATTGTCACAAATTCTTCATCTTCTACTTTGGCAGTCAAAAGTAAACCAGACAGCTCATTTCCTTCCTGTTTAGAGTTCACTGCTTCTGAGTTCCTAGTTAACCAACTGGTTGGACTCCTACCACATTAAAAGTCTTTCTCCGTATTTGATGCCTTTAATCTGGTAAAATATCCCAAAGTGTTTTTCAGTAAAATTAGAACATAGAACAGTACAGCATGAGAACAGGTCCCATGGCCCATAATATTGTGGTGAATTAATTAAACTAGTATTTAAATGCCTAACCCTCACACAATGTTTATATACCCCCTCCCCCATTTGCTGCACATTCATGCCTATCTGAGAGCCTCTGAAACACCTCTATGATATTCACCTCCACCACCAGCCCTGAGAGCATATTCCAGTCACCCACCTCTCCTTGCAAGCAAAAAACTTATCTCCTTTGAAGGTACGCCCCTCACCTTAAATACATGATTTAATGTTCGACATTTTTACCCTAGGAAAAAGATACCATCTGCCTATCTATGCCGCTCATAATCTTTTGTCCAACTTCTTGCAGCACAGGCTTTCTAATTTAGCTGGCATCCTGGTAAACCTCTTCAGTAGTCTCTTCGTGTCAAGGCATTGGAAAACTCTTCTTCTAGCCAAAGGAATTCTTCAAAAATCTGTTACTGATTTTAGTTTTGGGATGATCATTTCTAGAGCTTTTGAGATAAATTTCACAAAATAATATTCTTAATTCATTGGCAGGATTTTTTCTGAGGATTTTTCTCAGGGTGTTACCCACAGTGGCAAGGTTGGGATTTATTGTTAGTCCATGAAGGTGATAGGTCAGCCTTTATGCTTAAAGTGACGAATTTTCCAAAGTAATAAATGAGGTTGCTTACCGAAGTCATGAACCAACAGTGCAAAAAGGTCCTTTGAATGTGGCTTCAATTAAGACCATTCAGGGTCATAGCAGGTTGTGCTCTGTATCATATGCAGTGCAGACAGATCTACTCAAAAAACCTTTGACCTTCTGGAATGAGGTAACGGTTCAAGATGGAAGAAGGATTGGATAATGACTCTCAGGCACAGACTGCCAAAGCATCAAATAACAAAGAAGAGAGGACTCTTGGAGGAAGCTAAACCATTCAAAATTTGAAAGAATAAACCAGGTTCAATATTCAAAGTGAGCCTTTTCACCAGCCTTGTTCCAATGGTAGGCCATTATACTTGGTTACCCATTTTCAGAAATGATGCACAGTCCATAAAGACAGATTTTAGGTTTAAAAAGAGGAGATCATACAGATGAACAATTGCTGCAACCTTGCTGTGGGTTTTTAATCCAGATTGCTTTATTGCTCTTGCAAGTAAAGCATTTGAAGGCTCTTGGCCTGTACTCACTGGAGTTTAGAAGAACGAGGGGGGATTTCATTGAAACCTATTGTTTATTGAAAGACCTAGATAGAATGGGTGTGCAGTGGATGTTTCCTATAATGGGGGAGTCTAGAACCAGAGGGCACTGCCTCAGAATAGAGGGAGAGAGATGAGGAGGAATTTTTTTAGACAGAGGGTAGTGGACTGGGGGAATTCATTGCCATAGATAGCTGTGGTGGCCAGGTCATTGTGTATATTTAAAGTGGAGGGTGATAGATTCTTAATTATTAAGGGAGTGTAAATTACAGGGAAAAGGCAGGAGAATGGGATTGAGAGGGATAGTAAATCTACCATGAAGAAAGGTACAGCAGACTAGGTAGGCTGACTGACCTAATTCTGCTCCTGTGTCTTGTGGTCTTATTATCTTACTTTATCTGTGGGCAGTGTTGTCTGTGTGTACTTGTACAGTTTAAGACTCACCCCAACACCAGGTCAAAATTATTCTAAAATCTGATATTAGAACCTAAGCCTCACTCCTCCCAAAGCACACTAATCTTGTGAACTTTGTCCACAGCCTTCAATCTGTTTAAA
The DNA here is from genome assembly GCF_030028105.1 of Mobula birostris. Classification (NCBI taxonomy): domain Eukaryota; kingdom Metazoa; phylum Chordata; class Chondrichthyes; order Myliobatiformes; family Myliobatidae; genus Mobula; species Mobula birostris. Next base: position 160,600,245 of record NC_092373.1, read on the forward strand.
GGCTCTTGTTTTGATAACGGACACAGCCCCCAGCTCCAATTCACTTGGAAACCTTTTCAGAATGTACAGACCAGGGAGAATAATTCAAAAAAGAAGTACATTATAAGGTGAGATATTTACACTGAATCTTTAAGGGATCACTCACAAGTCTCTCATTTTTTGATTCTTAATTTTGAGTAGAGATTTTCCAGTGCTGGAACTTGAAACAATTTTACAAGACAGATTTCCCATCTGGGGTATTTCAGGATGTGATTAACTGGGCCTCAAAAAAGGAAACTAACTTCCTGTATCCAATTTGGTCAGTCTGGATAGGGATCACAAGCTGGTACCTACTCAATAATCCCTACCCTGAAATTTTACCAGAGAAAAGAAAAGCGAAGTTTGTACCAGCTTTGATCCAGCTGCAGGATTTTGCATTGCATGTCACATCTTAAATCTGCAATCACTTTTGAACATTGCATAATGTTAAATTTGCCTTTGACACTTAATTTTACAATTTCATTTGAATGTTAATAGCTTTAAAAATCTGCTCCTTTGCTCTCTCGCTATTACTCTGTTGCAGTTTAGGAACAGATGTTCTTTTACAGTTGCCCCTCTATAATATTTCCCCCACCTCACTGTCAGCATTTTTCAGGCACCTAAAAGAAGTTACCTTGTAAATCTCCTTTAAACCTCCCCCTCACCTTAAAGCAATGCCACCTAGTATATGACGCTTTCACATGGGAAAAAGACTCTGACTACCGAGCCTATCTATGGCTTTCATAATTTTATATATTTGCCAAGTTTCCTCTCAGCCTTCTTCGCTCCAGAGAAGACAATCCAAATTCGTCCAACTTCTGCTGATGACGGACACACTCAAGACCAGTCAGTGTCCTGGTGAATGTTTTCCGTACACTCTGGCCTCCACATCCATCATATAGTGAGGCGATCAGAACAGCACCCAGTACTCCAAACATGGGCAAATGCTTGCAACATGACTGCCTAACTTTTATATTCAGTCTCTCATCAATGAAGGGAAGAACAGTATGGTGTATGACTTCTTTACCACTCTTACCTACTTTCGCCACTTTCAGAGAGCTATGGACTTGCACCCCAGATTTCCTGTGTACATCAAAGCTCCCAAGAGTCCTACCACTTACTGTGTGCTTTCCTCTTCCAAAGTGTAACACCTCATACTCCATCAGGTTAGACTCCATCTAGCCATATTTCCAATTGCTCTATTTCCTTGAATCCTTTGACAACTTTCATTATGTCAACAACTCCACCAATTATTGTGTCATATGCAAACATATTAATCTTCTTTGAATAGTGGAATATTTTATGTCCACTCAGGAGGGCAAACATCTGGATTACAATATCTCTAGTGGTTCAGTATACACCCACTACAGCATTGAAGCATGGACTCGTCGCTTGCATTCCTGTTTAGGGGTGTTTCGTCATGACTTTCTGAACTCCAAAGTGACACTATTACCATAGAACTGAAGATGCCATCTCTGTCGAAGTGTTTATACCTTTAAATATTAGGGGCTACGTGGTATTGCCAGTCAAATGTTTCATGCATTGTTACGCTAGTCTTTTATTTGCTATTATAACTCAGTTAAACAAATTCTTCTAAATGGGTGAATGCTTCCATTAAAGCAAAGCTGAGGAATGTTCACAGGCTGCCAGGAGTAATTGCTGATTCAGGTTTAACCTGCTCCTGAAAATCTTTTTTTTCCATTGTTTTGTGTACTCTAATAAACAAAAAACTCAGAAAATGCTAAAAGTGAAAATAATATATGAAATGATTTCACGTGACCTCTTTCTTTTGCTGTTGGAAGGATTGTGGAATCTGAAAGTCACATGGAGTACAGTTGAAGCAAAGGCTTAAATTGTTCAGTGATGAAACATGGTGACAAGTGCACACAGTGACATGCACAAAGTTCACACTATGGACTTCTGCAGGATGTTAAACCATTAAAAATAATAACTTGAATTGGTGAAAGGGTAACTAATTCATTGCGATTCCCAACTTCGTGTACAGCTCTCAAGCATCTTCATTGGTATAAGGCATTTGACAAGATCCCTCATGGGAGGCTCATCCAGAAGATTTAGATCCATGGGATCCATCGTGAATTGTCTGGTTGAATTCAACTGGCTCGTCCATAGAAGACAGAGGGTAATAGTCAAAGGGACTTAATTGAGCTGAAGGTCTGTGATTAGTGGTGTTCTGTACTGGGTCCTCTGCTGTTTATGATGTATATAAATGATCTGGATGAAAATTTAGATGGGTGAGTTAGTAAGTTTGCAGATGATATAAAGTTTGGTTACATTGTGGATAGCGTAGCTGGCAAAGAATACAGCGCGATATAGATCAGTTGCACATAGGGGCATAGAAACAGCAAATTTCTATAGCTGTACCACGGACAGCATTCTAATGCACTGTATTACAGTCTGTATGGGGGGTGGGGTCTGCACAGGAGTGAAGTAAGCTGCAGACAATTGTTAATTCAGTAGACTCCATCATAAGCACTAGCCACTCCAGCATACAGGGCACCTTCAAGGAGCGAGGCCTCAAAAAGGCAGCATCCATCATTAAGGACCCCCATTACCCAGGACATGCCCTCTTTTCATTGCTACCAACAGGGAGAAGGTATAGGAACCTGAAGGCATACAGTCAACAATTCAGGAGCAGCTTCTTCCCCTCTGCCATCAGATTTCTAAATGGATATTGAAATGAATTACCTCACTACTTTTTTTATTTCTATTTAACACATATATATTTACTGTAATTTACAGATTTTTATTATTATGTATTGCAATGTACTGCTGCTGCATAACAACAAATTTTACAACATACACTGGTAATATTAAACTTGATTCTGATTCTGATTATGAAATACGGCAGATGGAATCCAAATTTGAAGTGTTGTACCTTGGTAGGTTAAATGTAAAGAGACAGCACACACTGTTAAAGGCAAGGCCTATAGCAGTGTTGATGAGCAAGGGGATCTTCAGGGTCCAAGTCCATAGCTACACAGGTTGATAGGATAATTAAGAAGGTATATGGCATGCTTGCTGCTGTTAGTTGAGACATTAAGTTCAAAAGTCAAGAAGTTATATTACAACTTTATAAAACTCCAGTTAGTCTGCATCTGGAGTTTTGCATATAGTTCTGGTCTCCCTATTATAGGAAAGATGTCGAGGCATTGGAGAGGATGCAGAGGAGATTTGCCTGCATTAGAGGGCACGTGCTACAATGAGAGTTTGGACAAATGTGTTGTTTTCTCTGGAGTGGCAGAGGCGGAGGGGAGGTATAGATATAGATATATAAGATTATACGATGTGTAGTTAGAGCAGACAGACAGTATCTCTTTCCCAGGGTTGAAATGTCTAATACCAGAGGGCATGCATTTAAGGTGATTGAGGTAATTTAAAAGGAGATGTGAAGGGCAAGTTTCTTTACCAGTATGCTGGGTGCCTGGAATGTGCTGCCTGGGGTGGTGGTAGAGGCAGATATATTAGAGACTTTTAGAAAGACACATGAATGTGTGAAAAATGAAGGATAGGGCCACAATGAGTTAGAATGGAACATCAGCAGTTTTAGAGTTCATCTCAGATTATAAGACATAGGAGCAGAATTAGGCCATTTAGCCCATTTAGTCTGCTGCACCATTCCATCACGGCTAATTTATTATCCCTCTCAACTTTATTCTTATGTCTGCTCCATATAACCTTTGACACTTTTATATATTTGGCATATGAGAGATCCATTCCAGAGTATGAGAACAGTGGGATGGAAGCTTCCCGATCTTGTTCTCAAGCTTTTCTACCATTTACTTAATGTGGAGGTGGTGGCGGCCAATGGAGAAGAGAGAATGCTGGGGTGAGACTGGACCTTGATTATGTTGGTTCTTTATGGCTCCTTATCCATCATTAAAGATCACACAGGGCATGCCCTCTTCCCATTACCTTTACTTCTGTTTTATCTGGAAGAGATCATGTTTTATGAGCAACACACACAAAATGCAAGAGAAACTCAGTAGGTCAGGCAGCACACATGGAAATGAACGAACAGCTGAAGTTTCAGGCTGAGACCCTTCTTTGGGACTGGAAAGGCAGTGGGAAGACACCGAAATAAAAAGGTGGGGAGAGGGAAAAGAGGAAAGCTAGAAGGTGATAGGTGAAACCAGGTGGCTGGGCAAGGTCAAGGGCTAGAGAAGAAAGAATCTGACAGGAGAGGAGAGTGGACTCTGGGAGAAAGGGAAGGAGGAGGGGCACTGGGGGAGACAGTTGAGAAGAGGTACGAGGCCAGAATGGGAAATAGAAGAGGGGAGGAGAAATCAATATTCATGCTATCAGGTCGGAGGCTACCCAGACAGAATATAAGGTGTTTCTCTTCTTGATCCTGATGGTGGCCTCATCATGGCATGAGGACACAATGGATCTACATGTTGGAACGGAAATGTGAATTTGAATTAAAATGTTTGGCTACTGGGAAGTTGCTCTTTAGGTGGATTGAGTGGTGGTGCTTGATGAAATGGTCCCCCAATGTATGATGGGTCTCACTAGTGTAGAGGAGGCTGCATAGGGAGCACCGGATACAGTAGACCAGCAGATTCACAGGTGAAATGTTGCCTCATCTGGAAGGACTGTTTGGAGTCCTGAATGGGGGTGAGGGAGGAGGTGAATGGGCAGGTGTAACACTTCGGCTGTTTGCAGGGATAAGTGCCGGGAAAGAGCTAAGTGCGGAGGGATGAATGGACAAGGGAATCATGGAGGGAGAGATCCCAGAAAAAAGTGGAGAGTGGTAGTGGGGGAGAGGTAAAGATGTGCTTGGTAAAGAAGGATGAGAGGTGACTTGGTGGAGGCGTACAAGGTGACAAGAGGCGTAGATTGAGTGGATAGCCAGAGACCTTTTCCCAGAATGGAAATGGCTAATATGTGGGGGCATAATTTTAAGAAGATTGAGGGAAATTGTAGAGGTGGGAATATCAGAGGTAAGTATTTACACAGAGTGGTGGGTACATGGTACACCCTGCTGGGAGTTTGGGAAAGGAAGATACATTGAAAGCATTTAAGGAACACTTAGATTTACCAAAGGATGATAGGAAATGGAGGGTGATTTTGGAAGAAAGGGTTAAATTGATCTGGTACTGTAGTAGGTTAAGAGGTCGGTACAGCATTGTGTGCCGAAGGACCTCTACTGTGCTGTAATGTTCTAAACTCATGTTCACTACCTAAATATCCTAATTTGGTTCAGTCAGCAGGCCACATCATTCACATACCTCCACCATTAATCTTAACATCACTTCAGCTGCCTAGCATTATACAAAATACCTTATTAGCGAGTCCAGTCCCATTTATACAGACCGGATAGTTACCTTTAAACGGGCCTCCTCACGAGAATAGCTCATAAAATAAAGAGCTTGTATTTAATTACTGCACTGGCGTTCGGCAGTTACAAAATTAAAATTCCTGGAAATCTCATTTCGATGATGGAATTGTACAACTTTAAAGAAAGTAAAAACATCCTTGCGAAGGTGTCTGTGCACTCGCAAACTCTTTTACTTACAATGGACTACCGTATTCTTATAAAATGGATTTGCTTTTAAAACCAATATAAATCTGAATGTCGTTTCTATGACCCTGAGAACACTCCCAGCCCAACCTTTGTGAGATTAGGGTCTCGATGAGGACGGTGTGTGGTTAATATGAGTTGATCTGGCTGGTCACAATGAATGAAGAGTCTCTCGAGGAACAATGCGCTGGGAAGAGTCTGTTGTAATCACTCATACCGCAACCAGCCAGCCGTCTGCAAACGCTTAGCTATAAAGTGGCGATTGTACAGTTAATCTTAGTATATTCTGTCTGGCTGCTGTCGATAGGTTTGGTGCAGAATGCGAAACCCTTCCTGTTTTGGTGCTGTGTCAATCGGGGGGTGGGTGTGGCGGGTGAGGGGGGAGGGGAGTGGGGTGGGTTGGGGGTTTGAAGAGAGGCGGGCGTTCTCTGAGGCCTCGGGGAAGAAACGGAAAGGTTTGACAAGGAGCGTGTAGCCAGAATAACCCGAAGAGTGCATGCCTTGCTGTGCTGAGGACTTTTCTTTTTCTTCTGGTTGTTTTGCGTCTACTTTTTATCAATGGGAATTTCTAATTTATTGTAACAAGCCAGGAATATCTGAGACCGCATGGGAGCTCCTAAAAATATACGGCAAAACAGAGAAAGAGTAGCCTGGAATTGTCAAGACGTTGTTCTTTCAGGGAAAGCAAGCTTTTGGGGGGACCTTTTGGCATTTTCCTCAAAATGGTAAGTGATTGTTTCATCGCTGAGTCCCGCTGCTAAATTCATCTCGTGGACCTGAAGCAAGAGACTGCTGAAATGTTTTGATAACACTCGCTGTGGACCCTGAGACCAAGTCGAGGGAAATATGCTACCTACAATGTGGTTTAATGGCAATTGGATCATTTATTTAGTGTGATGACATCTAGAGCAGGAACTCAGATGTAAGCAATGAGCTACAAAACGAAATGTTACTCTGAAGCTTAAAGCGTGTTGCAGCCACCCATTGCTGTCGTATGGGGACTTTATTTATTGCTTTTCACTTCTCACGTCTCTTTTTGTTATAATCGTGACATTTATGGACTTGCATATCAATGCAAAACATAAGAGATTGTTTAATCGCGGTCCAAACAAAACAGTCAGAGACCCGAAGATTTTGGGAGTGCAGAGCGACCGTTGTGCTTGTGCTGGCAGCGCGCTTTGTGAATGGTTCTGTAAAGCCTGCACCCACAGCAGAAATGAACATCAGTCCTGTATACATTCCTCTTATTCCTCACCTTTTCACTCTCCTGGATTACATTATGGTTTATCAGTGCGTCTGGGAAAGAGAGAGAGAGATGGAAGAATGATTTCCAGTCAGTAGACAGCAAAGTTTCTGGGCTTTACTAACACTGCCGTTGGAGTATTTGCCCCAGTGTGTAAGGCTGGAAAGGTAATGCTTTCAGTTCTTACTATAATAAACAAACTGGACTAGGGGAACTGATTAAAAATACTCAGAGCAAATTATACATTAGAGTCATTGAGACTTCATTGATTTACATAGCTTTTAGATGAAAAATTGCTGAGGTCTTGTAACACAAGCACTTTCTGTTATTTCTATCCATATGAGTTGTTATCAAAGGATAATGTGTTAATGAAAATTCCCTGCAGTGGCCCCACTTTTCAGAATGTTCATTTGTTAGATGAAGCAGACTGTGAGGGAATTCAGGCAGAGAATAAAGCTGAATGGGCTGTTTTGGTCCCTTGCCTTCTATGTAGTTCTGTGTTGTTCATTTTCTGAGGTAAACTCTTTTACATTAAGTTTTCAGTACTCTCTCCTTGAAACGTGTGAGTGCAATCAGAGGCAACACTCGACTAATTCAGCATCATAAACCACCCACAGAGGTGTATTGCACAGGAGGATGTGGTTTGGCCATACTCTCTTTGGCAGCTCTTTACTAGAAGTTTTCAAAACTAATTCCATCCCTATTTTTCTGTACTTTGCTTTCGGCATTACTTCCAAATCCATCATATTTTCTTTGCATTAATAATTTCAGCCTTGTCCCCTACTTTAAGTAAAATATTTCATATCTGATCTCCCCAAGATATAGGAGCAGAATTAGGGCATTCAGTTCACTGAAACCTCTCTCCAATTTAATTATAGCTTTTTTTTCAATCCTATTGTCTTACCTTCTACCCATAACCATTAACCCCCTGCTCCCTTGCCAATCATGAACCTATCAATCTCAGTATTAAATGTACCCAATGATATGGTCTTTACAGCCCTCTGTGGGAATGAATTCCATGGATTCAGTTTGAAAGGAATGTGGAATGTAGATCGCAGAACAGTACAGCAGAGCATAAGCCCTTCAGCCCATGATGTTGTGCCAACCCTTTCACTTATTCCAAGATCAAACTAACCCTTCCTTCCCGCATAAAATCTCCTTTTTTTTTTCATCCATGTGTCTATCTGAGAGTCTCTTAAATGTTCCTAATGTATCTTCCCCTACTACTACCCCTGGCAAAACATTCCATACACCCACCAGTCTGTGTGGGGGAAAGAAAAATCTCTGATACCCTCCTCCCCAGTACTTTCCTACAAACACCTTAATGCTAACCCCTACATATTAGTGATTTCCACTTTTGGAAAAAGGTGCTGGCTGTCCACTCCATCGAAGAATCTTATCAACCTGTACACCTCTATCAAGTCACCTCTCATCTACTTTCTTTCTAAACTGAAAAGCCCTAGCTCTCACAACCTATCCTGATAGGATATGCTCTCCGGTCCAGGCAGCATCCTTTGAAATCTCCTTTGCACCCACTCTAAAACTTCTACATCCTGCACACATATTCCAATTGGACACAATATTCCAAGTATGGTATATCTAGGGTTTTACAGAGCAGCAAAATTACCTCATGGCTCTTGAACACAATCTCCGACTAATGAAGGTCAATCCACCATTCACCTTCTTATCCATCCTATCAACATGCACCGCAACTTTGAGGGATCTGTGGACGTGGACCCGATGATCCTTCTGTTCCTCCACACCGCTAAGTATCCTGCCATTAGCCCTGTATTCTGCCTTCAAGTTCAGTCTTCCAGAGTGAATCATTTCACACTTTCCTGGATTGAACGCCATCTGCCACCTCTTAACTGAGATCTGCTTCCCATCAATGTCTCATTGTAACCTAGAACAAACCTCTACACTACTCTCACACCACCAACCTTTGTGTCATCTGCAAGCCTACTAAGCCAACCTTCCACTTCCTCTTCCAAATGATTTATAAAATAATTCAAAGAGCAGGGGTCCCATAACAGATCCCTTCAGAATATCACTGGCCACTGATCTCCAAGCAGAATACACGTCAGCTACTAAGATGGTTCAAGTTCAAGCTCAAGATAATGACAATGTTCCTCTGGACCACAGTATATCCACAATACATTTATCATACACAGCACATCAAGCAAAATATTACTACAAACAAGTTAATACAATATAATTTAAAATGCATGTGAAGTGTGCAACACAGGAGAACAGTACAGTAACAGTAAACAACTCACTGTCCTCATGACAGGGTGGCAGGGTGTTCATTAGTCTTAGAACCTGGGGGAAGAAGCTGTTACCCAGTCTGGCAGAGCTAGTCCTGGTGCTCCTGTACCTCCTTCCTGACTGTAGTGGGTGGAAGAGATTATCAGATTGATGGTAGGAGTCTTCAATGATGCTTCAGTCCCTTCATGTAAAATGTAAACATCACAAATAGAGGGAGAGGGGAGCGAGATCCTGATGATACTCTTGGTGGTTTTTACCATCCTCTGTAGAGTCTTGTGGTCTGATGCCTTGCAACTTCCGCACCGCACAATGATACAGCCAGACAGGACATTCTTGAAGGTACTCCTGTGGAAAGTTGTTAGAATGGGGCGCTTACATGCCTCAATCTCCTCAGAAAGTGGAGATGCTGCTGTTCCTTCTGAGCTCGTGAGGAAGTGGTGTGGGCCCAGGTTAGATTGTCCGTTATGTGCATTCCAAGGAACTTTGTGTTCTTTACTCTTTGTGGCAGAACCGTTAATATGCAATGGAGAGTGGCTGATCTATGCCTTCCTGAAATCACAATCATCTCTTTTTTCTTGACCACACTGAGGGTCAAGTTGTTGCTCTCTTACCTTTTGACAAGCCTCCCTATCTCCTCTCTGTATGCCGACCACGGTTGTGTGATCGTCGAACTTGACATGGTTTGAGCTGAATCTGGCAAAGCAATCATGAGTCTGCAGCGTGAACGGTGACAGACTGAGAACGTAGCCCTGGAGGGCATCAGTGCTCAGTGTGATGGAGCTTGAGATATTGCCGCCATCAAGGTCCACGATTCTGTTACAGAGTGCAGTGTTGAGTATCAACAAGGTTAGTTTATCCACCAGCCTCTGAGGGATGATAATTTTAAATGTCAGGCTAATGTTGATGAACAACATCCTGGTGTATGTAGCATCATTTTCTAGGTGGCACAAAATGCAGTGGAGGGCCGTGGCTGTAACTTCATCAGTGGATCACCCATTGCCTTTTGTGGGCAATCGAATTTCATGCAGCCAAGCTTCCCTGGATTCTATGTCACCTGACTTTCTGAATTAGCCTACCATGAGGAACCTTGTCAAAAGCTTTACTAAAATCTATATACACCATATCCACAGCTCTGCCTTCATCAATATGCTTTGCCTCTTCCTCGATAAATTTAATCAGGCTTGTGAGGTATGGTCTTCCCCTCACAGAGCAGTGTTGACTATCCCTGATCAGATTATGCTGCTCTAAATATTTGTAAATCCTGTCTCTATGAATGCACTCCAAAATTCTTCCACCTCTTATGTAAGGCTCACTAGTATATAATTTCCAGGGTTATCCCTATCAACTTTCTTCAATAAAGGAATGACATTTGTCACCCTTCAATCCCCATGGAGACTTCTGTTAAATCCCAGGTCTAACGTGGTCTCTGTATGCTTTTACCTACAGATTTGCTTGTTATCTTGCTTGCAGATTAAATTTAAAGACTTTATTGCAGCATAGAAGTCTGTGTGCATTCACCAATCTTTGGAACAGACACTGGTTAAAGCCAATAGTAACACTGGGAATTTGTGCTGCTATGGGTTTGCCACGGTCACTTACATGGCCACAGATGCTTCATAATATTTGATTCTACCACCGAGGGTGAAGTAATTAGGATCCTGTACCTGAAATAATTGCCCAGTTACCATTTGAGATGGGTTCAGTAAATTGGTGCTGATTTGACCATAGCAAAAATGTTCATCTTTCTTTTGAGACAGGAGTGGATCTACCATGTGGGGTATGGTCCTACAACAACTGAAGTATTAGAATAGTTCTAGGTTATTGATCTAGAGAATGAACGTGTCACATCAATACAGTGAGGGAGTTTAAATAATCAAGTCAAACTGGAATAACATGCTTGTCTTAATAATGGCTTGTTATGAGAACTCATCTGAATCACTTATAGAGTCCTTGCCTCACTTTCCCTAAATCACTTTGATCTCCAGATCAGTACTTGTCCCCTTAAGTAGCCTAATAATCCAATCAACCAGTGATAAATCAGAGATGGAGAGAGTTCAGTGCTCTCTGTATCCTGTGGACAAATAATAAAAAAGGCCTTTCAAATGTTCTGCATTCAGTAGTCTCTTGTCTGAAACGCTTGCTGAATGTCACTTGCGTCCACCTAAATTAAATTGGTAATTTAGTTTATTCTTGTCACAGATACTGAGGTAAAGTGAAAAACTTTGCGTGCCATCCATACAGATCATTTCATCAAACAGTACAATGGGGTCGTACAGGGGAGAAACAATAACAGAATGCTGAGTAAAGTGTTACGGTTACAGAGACAGTGTAGGCAGACTAAGGTTCATGACCATGATGAGGTAGATTGTGAGGTCAAGCATCCATTTTCATGTACAAGAGGTGTGTTAAGATTTAGTGAGGGTCAATGGGAGTTTTCCAATTTCTTTAGTATCCTGAGGAAATACAGGCACTGATGTACTTTCCTGGCCATGGTGTCATTGTGGTTGGGCCAGTACAGGCTTTTAATGAAGTTTACTCCTTGGGATTTGAATCTCTCAAACATCTTGACCATAGCCCTATTGATGTAAACAAGAGCATGTACACTGTTTTCTGAAATCAAGGATTATCTCTTTTGTTTGCTGAAATTGAGGGAAAGGTTGGGAAACCTCAGTCAGAAGCCTTGCCTCAAATTGGATCTGGGCTAAGCCGGTGAAGTGGCGACCCTTGTAGGAAATCTCCACATCTGTAAACCTCATCCTGTCATCAATGCAACCTTCTGCAATGTCGCCCTTTCATTTCCCCCACCCCATTACAAATTAGCTTTGTTTGTCACATGTACATTGAAACATACAGTAAAGTACATTGTTTGTATCAATGACCAGCGCAGTCCAAGGATCTGCTGGGGCACCATGCTTCTGGCACTAACATAGCTTGGCCACAACGTACTAACACTAACCTGTATATCTTTGGAACGTGGAAGGAAACCGAAGCATCTGGTGGAGCCAACGTGGTCATGAAGGGAGTGTACACACTCCTTACATACAGTGGCAGGAATTGAACCTGGATCTCTGGAACTGTAAAGTGTTATGCTAACTCCAATCCTCATTAAAAAGCCAAATAGGCATTACAAGTCTCAATATGGCACACTTGTCATTTTGTAGTGTACAGCCCAAGACAGCTGAGGAGTTTTCATGGGTGGGGTGCTTTTACCTTAATTCTTTTCTGTTTGTGCACACTGAGCTGAGAGTGGGACACCTTCCTTTTCAGGCATCAGGCACCAACTACAATCCAACAAAGTGCCTTGATGTAGCCTTAAAGCACTGGCTTCTGTATCCATGTGAGCTCTCCTCCACGTACCACATGTATAATGCCACATCAGCTGGACATGGGTGTCTGGTATTCCAGAGATCTGTATTTTGCCCGCTTCTTGAAAAATGTTTTTGAACCTGACAAGAATTACAGAGAAGTTTGATTAACATTATAGGGGTAAATAAGAACAGGAAAAGACTCTTTGAGCCTGTACCACCATTCAATGAGATAATTGTTGATCTGATCTTGCCCTGCAATCCACTTCTCTTCCCATTTGCCTGTAGCCCTTAAGACTCCTTGGCCCAAAATCCTACTATGTTTGAACAAATTAAATTATTTCTGAGCATCAAAAACATAAATAACCTTAAGTTTCACAAACTGTTTCTTTCAAAATTCACTTAATTATTGAAATTTGCAATTAATTCCCTTTTGACCAAAGATAATTCACTGTTTGTGGTAGTTTAGTTACACAGAAGCTGATTTACCTCTGAGACTCTACCTATGCAGACATTATTCAGGGTAAGCAAAGGTGAGTTTGAATGATCGTGCCTTTATACCTATTATGTGGTTAACAGCACATCAATATTCTGCACATTAAGTGGGAGTATTTTAATGACAGTGACAGTGTATAACAGATGATGGCAAAGAAACAGCCCATTATACTGTACATCAGGCCAGATCTTTTGTTCCATTATGGGCAAATAAGTGAAAACTTGTGGATGCCATTTCAATGTTGCCACTTTTTCTGGTGCTGAAGTTATGCTCCACAGTTCCATGACAGGTTTTCAAACAAACTCTATGAAGAAATTGTATTCTGCGGATATTGTAAAATGTAAAGTGATGATCCCTAGCCAAAAAGGAAATGCAGCAAGCGAGTTAGGTTTAAGTCTGGAGGCAATAGAAGCAGGAGAACTAAAGGCTCAGCTCTACCACTGTAATGGCTTAAACCTAATGGAGAATTAATGAGATTCATAAGGCCTGGCTTAAGTAGAATTAGATACAGTAGTTGTCAATTTCCTCAGAACTGCTAGAGTTTCTAATATAGCGGAGAAACCAGTTACTATCTTCTATGCCTGTTTTAGTTACTATGGTCATCCATTTTTCCTGACGCATATTTTACCCGTTGTGTATAGGGTATTGGAATGTCCAATAGAATTTTTAAACTTTTCATTCTGAGGACTTTTTGATCCTTTTAGGGACATTTATATAACAAGATATGTTTGAAAATTCTGTTTAGTGAAATAAAACATATATACATTTGGAAATGTTTTGAATACGAGTAGCGGATGTATAGTAAAGAATGCAACTACTGATGCTACATTTGAGAGAACAGATGCATTTGGTTTGTGTTACTTTAGATATAAGTAAACTAACTGAGGTGTTTGAGGATTACAAGGTTTGATGGAAATGCATGGAAACAAGATCTTATGTGGGAAAGAAGTGGGTTATAATCTTAAGGATGTAAACCTTCTGATTACAACCAGGCAGATCAAGATAGCATAGGATAGTGAAAATGTGGAATTCTGTGCACCAAAAAGAAATTGATCTTGATAAATTAAATATTTCAGAAATGATGGATTTTATTAGACAAGAGGAAGAAGGCTTACAGAACTAAGTCGGAAAATGGGCTACAATACAAAGCAGAATCAGTTATTGTTTATCAAGTTACCAATATCATTAAGCTCATGAAGGGCGAACTGATATGAAAAGACTGAACAAGTTTGATAGGCTGAATGGTCTATTCCTGTTCCATTGTTCCTAATGATTCATATTATTAAACATTCATCTATCATATTTCTTAGTACAGAGGAAATCATTCTGCCCACCAAGGCTGTGCCAGCTCTCGGAGAAATCATACCAACCCATTCCCTCCATCTATTTCCCTGTAACAGATTTTTTTTTTCACATACCCTTCAACTGTAATGCTCAGTGTGTTGAGCAGCATCATTGGAGGGAGCTATGTCTTAAAGGAGAAGAGGTGGAGAGATGGAAAGTTTTAAGGAGGGAATCACAGATATTAAAGGGAGAAGCAAATTTTTCTGGTTGTCAAAATTTGTGGTCAGTAACCCTATTGCTGCAGAAAATACATTCCACTTAAAGCATGGTAGATCTATTCTCAACAGATGGTCTTATGCACCATGACAGCTACTACTTGAAGTGATGCTTAAGATATCAGAGTGCCACTCATGGATGACATCACCTCACTGTCTCTGGGTTCAGTTGGTGTCCTTTGGTACTCGAGATTTTTCTGTAGTCAGTGCATAAGCAAAGCCAGGACAATGAAGACAGTGTTAGGTAGTCTGAAAAGTGATCATGGATTTAGAACATGCAACACTGACAGCAAAAGAACAGACTACCTTGGGAAGTGAGACATTTTTTCATTTCCAATTCATTTAGGCTGTTACATTTTACAGGTGAATTTTCCTGAAGGACATGGGTTAACCATATGTGTTTTTTTTTATAATAATTTGATGATTTTCATTGGCATTTTAAATGATACTAGCTTTTTAAAAATCCCAAATTCTTTAATTTTCTGTTTTTTTTAATGTTCCAGCTGATATATTGATGCGTGAACTCATCTCTGGATCATTATTGCAATCCTCTAGATACTAATCCAGTGGTTCAATCTGGAATTTATTGTTACAAGTTTGGCTATTACTTAGGGATAGCAAATTCTCCAAATTGGAAAGCTCCAAGAAAATTTCCTGCTCTTGAACATGTCCTCCCTTGTTTGGTATGTCCAGCTGAAACCTTCCTGTGATGATGAGTAGCAGTATAAGATCTTGCACTATTATTTCAAAGAGCAGGGAAGGATCTGTACACTCACTAACCCCCAATAAACTCCTAAAAATGCAGACAACCTTGTGACTTATTGCAACAACATTTATGAGAGCAAGTGATATCTGTAAACCAGTTGCTCTCCTCTCCTATGTTTCAGCAACAGTTATACTTCAGAATACCATCTTTACTATTAACTACTTTGGCGGTGATTTGTGGTGATGAAAGATTTTGAATAACTGGGTATAACTACCCCAGGAATGTTATAAAACCTTCTATTTACATAGCTCTCCAAGACTGCTATTTGTCCTCCATGAGGAAAGAGATGGAATTATTTGCTTGACTAAACTGAGTTTCAGGTCAATGTAAGATTTTGTTTTTTGTTGTTGTTGGTCATTCCAGAATTGTTAGAATGAATTCAAAACCTAAAGTGTTCTACTGTGGGTTGGCTCTAATACTGTGAAGGAACTTAGTTGCACAGTCTGGAGCAGGGTGGGTTTCAGTACCCGGTTCATAGGAGGCCTGGTTGCAAGTGATCCTTTTACTTTGGAGAGCCTAAACCATATCTATTCTTGCAAATCCACCTGACAGTAGCCGGATGTAGCCCAGACTAATTCTGCTTTCAAACAACATTTGGATTTAATATTTGTTTTCACCATGAATCCATCCATTATCTCCCTACTTTCAGACAGTAGTCGACGTGACACTAATTTCAAACGGTACCCATTTCAACGTAACCCCCTCTCAGACCAGTACCACCTGTGATCCTGTACCCAGACGCTACCTGAACATGTCCCTGTTATCTGACACTACTTAACCTGATCCATTGAGGATTAGGCATAGAGGGACTTGTTCTCTGCCTTTCTGGGAAATAAAGTGATTAAAAAAAAATAAATTCCCCGGGAAACTATTCATAATCTGTAATCTAATAAATTTGTTTATTATAAGCAAATTAGTCCGTTTATAAAATGACCCTCAGAATGTTGATCTTTAACACTAATTACTGTGCACATTTAAAATGCCTCAAGTTATTTGCTTATGCTTGGAGCTATGCCTGGGGTTTGGTCAACCACTGATGCGATTCTATTCCCTTCAAAGATCACATTGACTCTGGAACTTGCATAGTTCTCAAGTTAACAGAGACTCGATTATATCCAAAGTAATAAATTTGGCAGGGACTCCTCAAACAACTTTTGTGTGAGGCTACTCTTTATAAACAGTATTGTAAGTTATCTGTAAATATTATTCGTCAGCCTCCTCCGATTGCCAGTTTGTCCCTAGAGATTATTTTATGGTTCTTCTGCGCTGACCAAAGCGTAGGCGGCTTCTCAATGAATGCCAGATGCAGCCTGGTCCGTTATAATGCGTGTGTGAGAGAGTGTGTGTGCGCTCGCTATGAACTACCCTTTTCAGACTGCAGATTCTGCAACTTCGGGACACATCTTGGCTTGGGAAGTAAGTAGATGAAGTCTTTTTGCAAGTTAAACAAAACAACGTGCAAAGAAAGAAAGAATATAATATCAGCCATTGACGGCGGATGGATTACAATGGAACTCTTGTCTAGGAATTCCTATTTGTGGATCTTGTTCCGTCTGCAATGAAAGTCTTTAATTCCGCGTTCCTGTGAATTCTAAGACTAGTTCAGAGAAGGAAATTCAAGCCGACGTTTAATTCATCACAGGCCTCATCATCAGCATGACTAAGTTCCTGATGCTCTGAATGGTGGTTTCCTTGATGCGTTGTTCTTCGAATTTATCACATTACAAATCCACGCGGCGATATCCAAATATATTGGGCCGCCCTCTGCGAAAGAGACTGGAACAAGCAATGCGACCCAATTCCAGTGTAATATTCAAGGGTTTCCGAGAAGTCTTGCGATTGAAACAATCTACGGGTGTACTGCAAAGTAAGTTTGGTGTGGTCAAAGTCACAGCTGGTTGGGTGAAACTGGACGCGGTAAGTTTGGCGGTTATTCCTGATTCATTTGCTCTCCTGTAATAGTAGTGAGTCGAAGAACTGCCAGTTACGAGTGACTGTATCCTTCCGAAAGTTAACGTTGCCGCAGTTTTGGCTAATGAACGGTTAATGGTCTGAATGTTTCAATATGCCACAGTTCTTCAGGGTAATTCCACGTGCTGCTAGAGAAACGTGGTTGCCAATGTAATATTTACTTTCTTAGACAAAGTTGTGAGCACCGAACGGCGTTGTTGTTTTCGTCAAAATGACGTTTAATTAAGGAGACGCAACTTTCTAAATAATATGCGTTTGACTTTTTTTTATATCTACTAGGAAATCTTCCCTTCAACGGAGTGTGGATAATGATGTGAGCAGGAAATGGCTGAGAAACAAGTAAAGACTTCCTTCCTTTTTGTTCGACTGCAGTCTCCATCCAACTCCAGATTAAAATGTACAGAGACCAACGCCGGCCGCGAACTGGGCTCCGCTCTCGCCAGCTATCGGCCGGCTTCACCCACGAACAACGGAGGCGTGGCTGCCGGTTGTCAGGACAACGTCAAACAAGCCTGCGAGGGTCTGTGTGATGGCGGGCAACCGGAGCGAGGTGGCCGCCGCTGGCCAGATGTTCGGTGCTGTGGTTCGTGCCGGAGCAGCAGCATCAGCACCGGCAACGCATGCAAGTTTGGCACAAGGGTGAACTGGTCCCCCCCACTCTCACCCTCAGCCGGTTCATCAGCCAGCAAAACTGTACACTTCCTGGATCTGGTCACCTCCCAAAGGAGCCCCCAGTCTGGGAACTGGAATGCGGACTCCGAACAAACTCTGGGGATACTTCCCCCTTCAGGGTCTCCGTCAAGACCATCGGCAGCCGGCTCCTGGGGCACGCCCACCAAGTATCATGTGCCCAGTTCCAGGAAGGACGGGGTCCGGTGGAAAGTACAAGTCAGCAAGCCGAACGTGGTGGAGGCGCCCATCTTTCGCAAGTCTCCCCCCTCAGTGAATCAGCGATTCAGTTCTGGGGTTGTGGATTGGTCTCCAAGATCGATGGGCACACAGGACAGGGCATGCCACCCTTACCACCCAGCTCTGGGGCTCTGTGGAACAGCCAGCTCGCCAACAAGCCCCAACACACTTCAAAAGGTAAGGACTACCCCTTAATCTGGTGCTTAAAGAACCTTGGTGGATTGCAGGATTTCTGAGAGTTTATCCAAATACGTGTATTTTATTCATTAGAATAGGACTTGTGATGTGACATGCGTCAGTTTTTGCACAATGTGCAGCTTTCTCAGTTACTGCAACTGTTGATGTGCAATCGCAGCGTCCTATCATTGGGTCGTTGAGCCAGTGAATATGCAGATCGATTTGGCTCTGGACTTGGTACAATTGGGATTAATGAGTATGAAGAAATATACTTCTACTCGGCAGCTTTTTTGCATGAAATCTTGGGGCAGTTTTGTTTCTGGCCAAATGGCGTCACTCAGACGGAACTGTCTAAACTGTGGAAGCAATTGCTCAGTGGTGAAAGCAGCATTATCTCTGTTAAAATAAAGCCTGTAATAGGAAATGATCTTTGATTTTCAAGCATACTGGGCATTCTTTTAAACATGCTGCACTCAGTGCATCCTGATTTGTATCGATTTAATGCCATACACAGATGTTTCCTGAACAGGTGATTTTTTAAAGGGTAAAATTCAATGCATTATTCGTGACTGCTCTGCCTTTCTAGTTTGGAGCTCAATGTAGCTCAAAAATGAAATGATAAACTACTGTATTACCTTACTATTTGGATTTTACTTTATTTATTGTAATTTACAGTGAACTTTTGTTTTCCATAGTACCGCTGTCACAAAACAGCAATTTGCATGACATATGCTAGTGATAATAAACTTGATTCTGGTAATTAATAGTAAATTAAAAGTATATTTCAATATGACAAGAATACAAATAATAACATTAAGTTGGGTGAGAGGCATGATTAAAGCATGCACATGTGAGCAGAGAGCACAGGGGAACTAAAATAATCTAGGCTCCTTCGTTCTTAGGTAATGCAATTTTAAGATATTTCCAAACTGTTCCATTAAGTTGCAGTGCAGAGAAGTCAATGAAGATAAAAATGGCTAAAAATGATAAATTTTTAGAAAAAAAATCAGAAATACATCTGTTTTATACCATATAAGTTCAATGGAGCAAATCTTGCCCAGTTTGGCCCACTGCTCAGTCTGACATTCATCCTCTGAGTTCTCTTCTTGCCAGTACTATCCTTTTTTGGACATATGGCCCTCATTATTTTGGCTAACCTGATCTAGCAGCAAGGTGTGGTGAGGAGGCCTCATCTGGAGTACTGTACAATTGGTGCCTTGACAGTCTTTGTCATAAAAGGTATTACTAGGAGGTGGAGTCATCCATCTCTCCTCTCAAAGTCTATGAGTCTCTGTCAGAATTATTGAGTGTTTCTGAAATTAATCATTTTTAAAATTGCTTCAAAGAAACAAACACATTAAAATGAAAAAAAGTATTCCATTAAAGCATACATACATCAATAAATAAATTAAACCAACATAGATAAGTGAGGAAAAACAAAACATCCTTCCAGTCCACAGGTTTTGGTTCTATTTCAAAAGCATGGGGATTTCAATCCATGGGCGGGGTTGAGGTGGATTTACCAGAGGCAGATTGGGGAATCTCAGTTTCTCTAGGTTTTGATTTTGGTTTCCAATTCAATTCAACCCAAATACTGTATTAGCAATACCACTTCTACTATAATTATTTATTCTGAAGGATTTGTTAAGTACTATGAAATAAAAAGAATTGGCATTCTGAAACTGTTCATTGGAATCCCTGGGAACCATGTAATCTCATTTGTGATTAATGTTGTCTTGATTGATTATGTTAAAACTAAAAATTGCTTCTTTACACAGTCTTGTGCATGATCTTAACTGGTGATTTTGTAAGTTTTTTTAAGCCTGTAGGTGTATATATTTAATGGCATTATGGTTGGTAATGAAGGCAGACCGAGAGCATGTTTTCAGAATTATTATTCCTCGCTTTTTAGGAGATTTTGTGGGTCTTCCTCTGGAGCTATGGAACAGCCTCATGCATAGTTCTGTTGTCAAGGCAACCGTAAATGGCTCTTTAGAATTCATTTAGTTGTTCAATTGAACCATGGACTAAATAATAAGAAGAATAAAGTGCATTTGCATGAAAATAACATTGAAGAAATTAATAAAAATGTAATTTTGCTTCTGGCTTTAGTTGCCAAAACATTCAAATTGGTAAAAACTTTGCTGTCTCCAGCCAACCCCAGGGATGGAAATTTAAAGAGTTGGTTAAACTAATTGAATATTATGAGTGCACCACCCTCTTTCCTGCAGTTCAACAGGGTAAGAATAATAGTTGGAAACTGGATCAACTATTGTAGACCTTGCCGTTAATGTGAGATGGATTGCTAAACTCTGATGCAAGTTTGGAAAGTGACAGAGTATGAGGTGTGTGTGATGAAAGAAGAGTACTCAGTGAGAATATATTGAGCTTTCTGTAGGCATTTGATAGTGTTTAGGTAATGGAGTCTCTGGTTAAACAAGCACTTTGAGATCATTCAGCAAAGGTTTGGAATTTAATAATAAAAAATAGTTTATTGATCCTGAGTGGGAAATTCTTCTGTTACAACAGCAACATTTAAAAACACACTTAGCAGTGGTCAAGGATTATATCTGCAGCTTTCTACCACCCAAACTGGAGCCCCTACAATTGGCCTACCTACACAACCAATCGACAGATGATGCAATAGCCACTGCTCTACATACCGTCCTTACACATCTGGAGAAGAAGGATGCTTGTGTGAGAATGCTGTTCTTGGACTACAGTTCAACATTCAACACCATAGTTCCATCCAGGCTCGACAAGAAGCTCAGAGACCTCGGCCTTGACCCTGCTTTGTGCAGCTGGATCCTGGTCTTCCTGTCAGATCGCCAGCAGGTTGTAGGAGTGGGCTCGCTCACCTCCAACCCTCTGACTCTCAATACAGGAGCCCCTCAGGGCTGTGTACTGAGTCCCCTCCTTTACTCCCTGTATCGCCACCCACAGCTCCAATCTGCTAATTAAATTTGCCGACGACACTACATTGATTGGCCTTATCTCAAACAATAACAAGGTGGCTTACAGGGAAGGAGTCATCTCTCTGACACAGTGGTGTCAAGAAAACAATCTCTCCCTCAATGTCGCAAAAACAAAGGAGCTGGTTGTGGATTACAGGAGGAATGGAGACGGGTTGACATCAATAGATTTGGGGTTGAGAGGGTGAACAGCTTCGAGTTCCTCAGCATCCACATCACCAAGAACTTCATGTGGTCTGCACACACCAGCTGTGTGGTGAAAAAGGCACGACAGCGCCTCTTTCACCTCAGACGGTTGAGGAAATTTGGTATGGGCCCCCAAATCCTAAGAACTTTCTAAAGGGGCACAATTGAGAGCATCCTGACTGGCTGCATCACTGCCTGGTATGGGAACAGTACCTCCCTTAAATGTTGGACTCTCAAGAGAGTGGTGCAGACAGCCCAGCGCATCTATAGTTGTGAACTTTCCATGATTCAGGACACTTACAAGGACAGATGTGTAAAAAGGACCTGTAGGATCATTGGGGACCCAAGCCATCCCAACCACAATCTATTCCAGCTGCTACCATCTGGGAAGTGGTTCCGCAGCATAAAAACCAGGACAAACAGGCTCCAGGACAGCTTCTTCCACCAGGCCATCAGACTGATTAACTCACACTGATTTGAGTGTACTCTATATTACATTGACTGTTCTATTTACTATAAATTATTATAAATGACTATGATTGCACATTGCACATTTAGATGGAGACGTAACATAAAGATTTTTACTCATGTATGTGAAGGATATAAGAAATAAAGTCAATTTAATTCAATTCAATTCAAATTTAGTAGGCAGCCGTTGATCCCAAGGGATCACATGTTTGCGCCTCTGGTGGACTGTGTCCTCTCGAAGGTGTAAGTCTGAGTGGAAAGATTTGAAGAACTAGTGATTATCCATGCATTGGGTTCCCCCTCTCCACATCACTGATGTAGTCCAAGGGAAGGGCAATTGGTGATACAGCTTGGCACCAGTGTTGCCGTAGAAGTTGTCAGAGTGAAGCTGTAACAACATCAAACTGCCTTAGGGACCCAGGCTTCAGATTGCTTCCTCGGGATTTACTCCTGAAGCCTTTCCCATGGCCGCAAGACAGAGGAGGTTTAAAATTAGTTTTCCTTCTCCTAGGCGGGCTGCCACCCAAAGCTGATGAGCCCTACCTGTCATGGTCCGGTCCGTGAAGTCCGCGTTCTGGTTCACGGTCCGGTCCATTGTTCCTTATTCTAGGTTTTCCAGTTTTCCCTTGTCCTGTTGTGTGCCTTAATTGAGGCACATGATTCCCATTTTGGGCTGGCTACATAAACAGCTAGTGGGTTCAGCTTCAATTGCTGGACTGTTCCCTTCCTTCTGTAGCCCTCGCCTGCTACCTTCGCCTGAAGCCTTGCCTGTATTGCTGTCAAGTTCTACCACCGGAGCAAGACTGGAGCCTTGCTGTGTCTAGATAAGGAACTGTCTTTCGTTGTTTGGAACTGTCTCTGTGTCCATGCCTTCGCTAGGTAGTTCCGGCCGTTTGCCGCTACCTTGTGTTGGGAACCTTCTCGTCATGTTCAGCATTCTGTGTATGAGTCCCGGCCCTACGTCCTGTTCCCAAGGAGGGGTCTCACCTCTGTATTCCATGTTCCTGTCTCTCAAGACCAAGGCTCTGTGTTCTGCGTTCCTGTCTCTCCCTCGACCAAGGCTCTGCGTTCCTGTCTCTCCCTCGACCAAGTCAGGGCTTCGTGTTCTCGTCCCGTCCATGTGCCTCGCCCAGCCCGGTGCTGGGGTTCCCTCGTCCTGTCCAGGAGTCTCATGTCCAATCCTGTAGCCATGCCCCATCCTGTAGCCATGTCTTGTCCTGGCCTAGATCCAGAGTCCGAACCCGAGAGACAAGACCCAAGTTCCGGGTCCATGTCCAGTCTCTGGCTCAGAGTCCAAGCCCAGGCTCCTAGTTCCTGGTTCCGCTTTCCTATTCAACTCCTAGCCCAGGCCCTGTATCTTAGTCTCGTCCAGGGCCTGTGTCAATGTCCAGCATCATTTCTTCCCCACTTCCTTTACTTTCTTGACACACCTAGTCCTGTTCCTAGTACTTCAGTGTCTGTGTCTTGCATTTGGGTCCGCCATCAGTGCCCTGCGTATGACACTACCTGCCCGAAGCAACGGTTTTGAGGCGCCTTTGCCCTTCCTCTTTTCAGTAGAAACAGTTCCTTTGGCCTAGTAGCTAAGCCAAATGTGAAGGCCAAGAATTGGACTTTGTTGTCAGAGGATGTTAGAGTCGCATGCCATTTGGAGCACTTTATAGGTAGTGGGAGCATATGCCAATCTTAGGAACCTGTGCAGACTTAATAATAAAGTATGGAATAGTAATATACACAATAATTATTTACCAATGTGCAATAATGTACAAAATAATAAAACAGAGACTGTTGTACTATGATGTGTGTTCTCCTGTCGCATGGAGATGAACTGTTGTATATGCTTATTGCATTTTGTAGGAAAGATTTTCCGTAACAGCCCTTGTGACAGTGGAGCTGAATGAGTCTGTTTGAAACGGTGCTCCACTGCTTATTCAGTAGATCATGAAGATGATGTGCCAGATTGTCCACAATGGATGACGGTTTGTTTAGTGACATCCTCTCCACCACTAACTCAAGAGTCCAGATTGTAGCCAAGGACGGATCCAGCCTTCTTGATGAGTTTATTTAGTCTTTTTGCATCACCAGCACTGATGCTGCTCCCCCAGCATAAAGCCCCAAAGAAGACTGCACTCAATACAACAGACTGTAAGCTGGGGCCAAGCTGAAGGGTATCTTTAGGAAATGGGAAGAATAATGTGATGGAGAGATACTATCTGTGTGGACGTTAATGTGTGCAGACATGGAGTCTATTTGCTATAATTGTGGTATCAAGGGACATTTTTGATTGTTTTCTTGAAAGTAAAGTAAGAACACAGGGAACGCAGGCAGTGCAAAGCTGCTGGAATGAATGGCAATAGATATATTGACAGGAAAGGAATGGAGGGTTATGGGCTGAGTGCAGGTCGGTGGGACTAGGATAGGGCAAGAGTTCAGCACGGACTAGAAGGGCTGAGATGGCCTGTTTCCATGCTGTAATTGTTATATGGTTATATGGAAATATAAACAATGAAGACAGTGGTGACCTATATGAAGCTTATGGACTATTCACACTTAACCAAGAAGTTACTGAATAGATTCACATATATACTGAAAGGAATAAAGGTCAATGAAAAATGGCACTAATGCTGCAATATTGAGTATGTGTGAGGAGCTGTATAATGTCCAGCATTTGTGTCAATGTGATCCCGCCACTTCATCTTCCCCACCCCCTCCTTTCCTCCACTCTCGCCACGACTCCTGGAACTGCTCAGTTTCGCCCAACCTACCCCTACTTGACTCCAGCACTTCCACTGCAAAAGCAGAAAGGCAACACTACCTCAGTTTGCACTGTTACACTTTGCACCATTCTATGATTTTGTACTCATTGTGTATTTATTGTTGTGTTTACTATTACCATGAACTCTCTGTACTCTGTGAACTTCGCACAAGCAAGGAATGGGCGTGCTGCCACAAGAGAGCAGCAATTGCCATCAAGCACCCTCACCATCCAACCCGTGTGAAGGGTCTCAGCTTGAAACGTCGACTGTACTCTTTTCCATAGGCGCTGCCTGGCCTGCTGAGTTCCTCCAGCATTTTGTGTGTGTTGCTTGGATTTCCAGCATCTGCAGTCCTTCTCTTGTCCATGCTCCTTTCGCGCTGCTACTGTTGGGAAGGAGGTACAGGAGTCTTAGGTCCCACACTACCAGGTTCAGGAACAGTTATACTAACAGTTCTATTTCTTTGTTCTACTCTAAATGCCTGCAAGAAAATGAATCTTAAGGCAATATCCATTGACATATATGTGCTTTGATAATACATTTACTTTGAACTTTGAGCTATCTTGCATTTCTTTTAATTCAAATTGCTGTACCAGTCAGGGTGCTCCACCTCCAAACCATGTTGTCTATTTGGCAGTTTGAAGGAATTTGTGCAACAGTCAGAAATGTCCTCATCTGGAAATCTGATGTAATGTAAGGGGATACAACATTCAATGAGATGCTCCTACCTAATGATGATGTTCCCACACCAATTGAGAGAAAGAAGACTATCCTAATAGAAGCTGAAAATGTAGAAGAACTCAGTTTCTCCAGAAATGTTTTAAGAGGTGATTTGCTAGGTTGAATTTCTAGAGTGGCACAAAACAATATGGACAAATTATTACAACATTTTACTCTGGGAACAGGTTATTTTCAGTTCAGTTCATCATATTAGTGTGGCAAATTGCCGCAAAGTTTGCAGGCACGAAGCACAGCAGCTGGGGCAGTCTCACAGCATTAGCATCGTGGAGACAAGAGTCCCCAGACTAACTGGCCCGGTGTTTAAATTGTCCGACCCTCTCACTACGGTGCAGCCCCGCCCAGGGGATTCACTTCGGGCCTAGATTTCACTGCCGGATAAGCAGTTCTCACCCTCTCCAAATCGGCTCAGTGCCCTGAGCAATCCAACCTTGCCCGACACCCTGCCTTCCATCCTGTCTGGGCCAGCATTTACGTTGTCCAAACAGTGGATTGTACCTCACATTAGGACCCAGGCCTCACTGTAGAAAATCTCTCCAGGCCACCCAGTGATTCACTTTGGACCTGATTTTCACTGCTGAAGAAGTTGTTCTCGACCTCTCCCAGTCAGCTCAGCACTTTGAACGATCCACCCTTGCATCCAGGTAGGTTGGACTGCTCTATCCTGTTTTCTCCCCTCTGAGTTGTTCACTCCAACCAGCAAGGCTCCAACTCCAAGTGTGTCAATTTCGCAGTGCACCAGCAGGGCATGTCTCGCAAATTTCCTTTGCCTTCGCTCACTTCTTCATTGTTTGTGGTGATAGTTTGCCACAATTTACTTTTTTTAAAAAAAAAGTATTATTATTAATGTTTTTAATTGAATTCCTTTGCTTTTGAACCACAATAAGCTGTCACACATCTTTGGTAGCAATGTCTTAATCCAGAAGTCTATCAGCAATTATCCATGAGAAAAATAATCTAGAAAAGTTTATTTGCAGCATATCAAAACAAAACATGTAATGTATATATATTTTAAATAGTTAAAAAAGAGAGAGAAAAAATTGTGAGGTAGTGTACATGGGTTCATTGTCCATTCTGAAGTCTGATAGTGGAGGGAAGAAGCTGTTCCTAGAACACTCTGTGTGCGTTTTCAGTCTCCTGTACCTCAGTGATGGTAGCCATGAGACGAGGGCATGTCCTGGGTGGTGGGGATCCTTGATGATAGATATTTCCTTTTAACAATGTCCTCATTGCTGGGAAGGCTAGTGCTTGTGATGGAGCTGGCTGAGTTTGCTACATTCTGCAGCTTTCTCCAATCATGTGAAGTGGCCCCTCCACACCAGCAGTGAAGTAAGCAGTAAGATGCTCTCCATGGTACCTGCAGAAATTTGCTAGAGTCTTTCATGACATGCGTATCAAATCTCTTAATGAAATATAACATTGTTGTGCTTTCTTTGTAGTGGCATCACTATGTTGGTCCCAAGATAGATCTTCAGAGATGTTGACATGCAGGAACTTGAAACTGCTTACCCTTTTCATTGTTGATCTCTTAATGAGGACTGGTGTGTGGTCCCTCACTTCCCCTTCCTGAAGTCTACAATGGCCACTCTCAGTGGACATCGCAGAAATAAGCACAAGTACCTACAAGCCAAAGAATGGAGTGTGAAGTTCATTATCAATTTAATCAGATGAAAATGTAAGATCTAGTTCATGATCAAAGTCAAAGCAAAGTCAAAATTCAAAGTAAATTTATTATCAAAGTACAAGCATTTACTGGCCATTTTATTAGGTACACCTGCTTATTAGTGCAAATACTTAACCATCCAATCATGTGGCAGCAACTCAATGCTTAGAAGCATGCAGTCGTAGTCAAGAGGTTCAGAAGTTGTTCAGACCAAACATCAGAATGGGGAAGAAATGTGATCTAAGTGACTTTAACCATGGAATGATTGTTGGTGCTAGAGGGGTGGTTTAAGTTCTAAAAAACTGCTGATCTCCTGGGATATTCACACACAACGTTCTCTAGAATCCATAGAGAATGATGCAAACAATAAAAAAACATACAGTGACCGTCAGTTTTATAGGTGAAGACACCTTATTAATGAAAGGTCAGAGGAGAAGGTCCAGACTGGTTCAAGCTGACAGGAAGGTAGCAGTAACTCAGATAACCACGCATTACAACAGCAGTGCGCAAAAGGGCATCTCTGAATGCACAACATATTGAACCTTGAAGTCGATAGACCACAGCAGCAGAAGATCACATGAGCTCTGTGGCCACTTCTTTAGATACTGTTGCTAGCTAATAAAGTGGGCACTGAGTGTATATGTCACCAAAAAGCACCCAAAGATTCATTTCTTGCAGGCATTCACGTAGAACAAAGAACTACGATAGAATCAATGAAAAGCAAAGACTGACCAATGACAATTGTGCTAAAGACAAACTGCAAAAACAAAATAATATAAATAATACTGACAACATGTGTTATATAGTCCCTGAAAGTGAGTCTAATAGGTTGTGGAATCAGTTCAGTGTAGAGGCGAGTGAAGTTGCCCATGCTGGTTCAGATGTCTGATGATTGAAGGGTAGTAACTGTTCCTGAACCTGGTGGTGTGGGACATTTCTCTCGGACATTTCCCATTGACAGGTAGTAACTGTTCCTGAACCTGGTGGTGTGGGACATTTCTCTCTGACATTTCCCATTGACAGGTAGTAATTGTTCCTGAACCTGGTGGT
This sequence comes from Mobula birostris, assembly GCF_030028105.1. Lineage (NCBI taxonomy): Eukaryota > Metazoa > Chordata > Chondrichthyes > Myliobatiformes > Myliobatidae > Mobula > Mobula birostris. The sequence continues at coordinate 160,628,326 of NC_092373.1, forward strand.
GTGGGACATTTCTCTCTGACATTTCCCATTGACAGGTAGTAACTGTTCCTGAATCTGGTGGTATGGGACAATTCTCTCTGACATTTGCAGTTTTAAATGGCGCTGCGGAATCTCAGCGATTTCTAGCTGGTGGCTGATGAAATAAGAGAAACAACAAGATAGTTTGTTAATCACACTTTTCTGGGGAAACAATCATTACAAGCAATAGTCCATAACTTTCCTTTGGACTTGGTTGTTAAATCTACGGTGGTGTCCAAGTCACATCAATATTACATGGTGTCAGAAGTGCAATGTGCTAGGTTTCTGCATGTGGCGGGAGAAGAGGCAATAAAGATTTGCAACACGTTTGTCTTCCAAGATGATGAGCAAGATAAAATTGAAGCATTGAAGAAAAAGTTTCAGGATTACTGCAAACTGAGAAAAAACCTACCGTACATCCAACACATGTTTTTCACGAGGGCTCAAGGACCAATAGAGACCACAGATGCCTATGTAGCAGATTTGAAGAACAAGGCAAATGACTGTGAGTTCGGACAACTGCATGACTGTTTAATATGTGACAGGATTATATGCGGCATACGAGATGATCAAGTGAGAGGCAAGCTATTGAGAGAGGCAGATCTTACATTAGAAAAGGCAATTAATGTTTGCCGTGCCAGCAAGATCACGTCAAGTCAGGTTAAAGTGCTCAATGAAGAGATTGAAGTGCACAAAATAAAAACTGTGAAAACTGACAAGAATAGGACAAAGCCAGCTCCACAGGATGATCAAAAGGAAGTTAACTGCAACAAATGTGGTTATAAACATGGATACAGAAAATGTCCAGCCTTTGGTCAGACATGCAAGTTATGCCAGAAAAGAAATCACATTGCAAAGATGTGCAAATCGAAGGAGCACGCGAGGAAAGTGCATGCTGTGGAACAGAGTGAGGGCAACAGTGACATGTTCATTGGCACAGTTGAAGTGGAACAGGAGGTAAGCATCAAGAATATTGACAATGCAGAGATGGAGGATGAAGATGATTGGACTCAAGATCTGATAATAAGCAGGAGGAATGTGACATTTAAGCTTGACACTGGGGCAAAATGCAATGTAATGTCAGCAGAAACATTCAACTCACTGGACATCAGAGGAAGACTGAGAAAATCCACCTGCAAGCTTGTTGCATATTTCAGCCACAAGACAGCGCCATTGGGCAAAAAAGCACTCACCTGTGTGTACAAAGGACAAAAACACAAGATAGAGTTTGAAATAGTACAGCAACATTTTCAAGCAATACTGTACAAAGCAACATGCACAAAGCTAGGCCGGGTGAAGTGAATCTATGGTGTTGAAAAAGAAAATGGCATTCTCAAAGACTTTGATGACTTGCTTTCTGGATTAGAATGTTTACCAGGGAAACACCATATCCAGATTGATCCAACTATTGCACCAGTCGTCTCAGGGATCAAGTAGTGGAGGAGCTACACGGAATGGAACAGATGGGAGTCATAACAAGACAAATAGAATCGACCGACTGGGTGAATAGTATGGTGACAATGGTCACAGAAAAAAAGACAAGGATTTGCATGGATCCACAAAATCTCAACCAAGCCATCAAAAGAGAGCACTATCCACTGCTCAGGGTTGAAGAGGTTATCTCACACATGCCTAATGCAAAATACTTTTCAGTATTAGACGCATATCAAGGTTTCTGGCAGATCAAGCTGGATGAAGAAAGTTCAAAATTATGCACTTTTAAGACGCCCATAGGGAGGTATCGTTTCCTGTGTCTACCCTTTGGGATTTCTTCTGCATCAGAGGTATTCCAGAGATCCGTGGCACAAATGATTGAAGACTTGGACGGGGTGGTCAGCATCATTGATGATTTGCTGATATGGGGTGACACAATTGAGGAACTTGATCAGAGAGTGAGGAAGCTCCTGGAGAGAGCACATGAGTACAACCTAAAACTGAACAAAAGTAAATGTAGGATCAGAACTACAGAGATCAAATACATAGGTCATGTACTCAGCGCTGATGGGCTAAAACTAGATGATGAAAAGGTCAGAGCTGTGGTACAGCTACCACCACCCGAAGACAAGCAAGAACTATTGAGGTTCATGGGCATGATACAGTATCTTGCCAAATTCATTCCCAACTTATCAGAGGTCAGCGCTCCACTCCGAAAGCTACTAGAGAGCAACACTGAATGGCATTGGGAAGACGAACAAAAGAAAAGTTTTGACACATTGAAGCAGTTGGTTACCAATGCACCAGCACTCAAGTTCTATGATGTCAATAAACCAGTGACAATGCCTGTGGATGCCAGTTCAGAGGGAATAGGAGCTGTTATACTGCAGGATGGGAGGCCTGTGGCGTATGGATCACGAGCACTTATGGACAGTCAACGCTGATATGCTCAAATCGAGAAGAAATTACTCGCCATAGTTTATGGGTGTGAGGAGTTCCACCAATATGTATATGGCAAAGAAATCCAGGCTGAGAGTGATCACAAACCACTTGAGAGCATCTTCAAAAAGCCACTCCACCAAGCTCCTGTGAGGCTGCAAAGAATGCTTTTCAGGCTACAGAGGTACACTCTCACAGTCACCTATAAGCCAGGAAAAGAACTGTACATCGCTGATGATTTGAGCCGTGCTTACCTCAAAGAGTAAAAGGAAGAGTTGCTAGGAAGAGAGCTGGAGGTCAACTGGGTTACACCTCAGCTACCCATCTCTGAGGAGAAGTTGAACATGTTCGGGAAAGCGACTGCAGATGATCCTGAAATGAAAATGCTAAGAGACATTACAATGAATGGATGGCCAACAGAAAGAAAAGATGTTCCAAAGGAAATGCAGAAATACTGGACATTTAAAGAGGAAATCAGCTATGCATCAGGATTCATGTTCAAAATAGCAAAACTCATCGTACCAAACCAAATGAGACAAGAAATGCTCAACAGAATTCATGAGTCACGCCTGGGGATAGTGAAATGTAAAGAAAGAGCAAGGGACATTCTCTATTGGCCAGGCATGTCAACTCAGATAGAGGTCATTGTGTCTCAGTGTGCTGTCTGTAATGAAAACAAAAACAGCAATCCAAGAGAGTCTCTGCTTCCCCACCCACTACCAGGAAGACCATGGGAGAAGATTGGCGCAGATCTCTTTCACTACAATGGTGCAGAATATTTGCTTTGTGTGGACTACTATTCAAAATATCCGGAGATAACCAAATTAAGTGACACGTCCAGTCGAGGTGTCATTACCGCAATGAAGTCGACATTCGCAAGACATGGTATTCCAGATATTGTCGTTAGTGACAATGATCCACAATATGCTAGTGGTGCGTTCAGAGGCTTTTCAGAAAGCTGGGAATTTCAACATGTTACTTCCAGTCCAGGGCACGCTCAGTCTAATGGACAAGCAGAGAGGACTGTACAAACTATCAAGAACATGCTCAAGAAGGCACAAAGCAGCAGCGGTGACCCTTACATCGCTCTGCTTGAATACCGATTGAGGGTGTGGGGTTCTCTCCTGTGCAGCTGTTGATGGGACGTTGTCTGAAGTCCAAACTGCCAACATCCACAACTCTACTGACTCCTGAAGGTAATGCTCAAGTACATGACAAGCAAAAGTACAAGCAAATAAAGCAAAAGAGCTACTATGACAGACATACAAGACAGTTGCCAGATCTGCATACAGGTAATAATGTCAGAATACAGAGAGGAGACATTTGGCAACCAGCTGTGGTTATGAACAGACATCAGCAACCAAGATCTTTCATGGTTCGCACGCCGGATGGAAGAGTCTACAGGAGGAACAGGAAACATCTGTAGAAGACAGGCGAGAGGGAGTTTCCACGTGCAGGTGCACAGGACATTTCCACATATGCAGACATGGAAATAAACGACACCAAGAGTGATGCAGACCGCAAAGACACAGAGATCACTCGAGAGACTGACACTGATGAAGGACAAGCACAGTCACAGTTGTATCACACACGGTATGGGAGACAAGTCAAACTTCCAGCTAGATACAGAGACTAGACATACATACAGTCTCACACAGTTTGAGGCAAAGTCACACATGTTATAAGTTCCAAGGTGTGAAATAAAAGGTTTATTAGTCTATGTTAGTAAAAGAAAATACACTGCTGTTAGTATTGTAAGATACAATGCAGAATACAGTACAAGAAGTTAAGATTTTTTTTAGTTTATGTCATGGCTGATGCACTGTAAGAAGGGCACACCTAGAGGCATTGTTTTGGTAATTCACAGTGTTGTAAAAAGAAAAAAAAATCTTGAAGGGGGATGTAATGTGTTGTGTGAGTATTCGTAGCATCAGAGTGCGTATGATGTCAGGACGTAGAGAGGTAAAAATGGAAGTCTGTTGAATAAACGTTGTTCAATCTACAGCGGTGTCCGAGTCACATCAATATTACACCACCGAGAGGAAGGAAGGACTGAGGCTTGATCGATTTAAGTGCTGGTCCAAATTGGAGAGGTGGGAAATGGGCCCCAGAGTGTATTGAGCTGACAGAACCTAGTTTGAACAATGATTTAAGCACCAGATTGAAAAGGTCAGGGTGTTGGGGCCAAAGGGGAAGGTTGGACAAGTTCAGCTCGCAGTTCCCTTTGCGCTGTGTTAAGGGTCTGTGGACAAACTATCTTTGTGTACTGTACTTCAGAATGCTATTTGCTTACATTTATTGTTTGCATCATTTTTTGCTTCTCTGCATATTGTGTACTTGTCGGTCTTTTTTAATGGGTTCTTAAGAGTTTCTTTGTCTCAGGCTGCCTGTTAGGAGACGAATCTCAAGGTTGTATAATATATACATACTTTGATAATAAATGTATGTTGAACTTTGAACTTTAAACTTATGTCTCTTGTACTTCCTTCCCAATAGCAGCAGAAAGAAGAGAGCATGGCCTGGTTGGTGGAATCCTTCATGATCTATGCTGTTTCCTTGTGGCATTGAGTGCTTCTTGTAGATGCGCTTAATGGTGGGGAGGGCTCTTCCTGTGATAGATGAGGCTGTATCCACTACTTTTTTGTAGGCTTTTCTGTTTCTGAATTACAAAAAATTTTCATTGTTTCCATTAGTTAAACTACATTTGCTTCAATTTAAAAAATCCTACACCGCGATATCGTGATTATACAGTATATGTGTAACAGAAAAAGTGATGGATTTAATGCGTAGGATATAAACTAAGAGCCTTCAATATTTTGGGCATAAATGTATTGATGAACTGTCATAGTGATTTCTATCTGAAAGCAGAAACACTCCCACCTCCCCATTCCAATGCATCCACTCCTTCCCACAGTGCTCTTTTTAAAATCACATATACTTCAGCAACAGGAACAGAGCACACCTACCTGTCCTAATCTGCTTCACTGGAAAGTTATAACACTGAATTTGACACTGAGCCGTGTTAGAACAGATAATCAACAGCCTGGATTAAGTGTTAGCTTTTAAGCCAAGTCTTTAAAGGATGCAAGTGAGGAGGGATAAAACGAGCAGGTTTCAGAGCTTTGGACCGTGATATCTGATGGCGTGGCCACCAATGGTGGATCAATTAAATTTATGGATGAACCGGAGTATTCAAAGATCTACAAGGCTGGTGGAGTCAGAGGAGGCTTAAGTGAGAGGAGAGGGAGAAGTCATACCCGAGAAAGTGGGCTGGTGTTTTGATCCCTGACCTTTGCCAAGTGAACTGGTCAGGGTAATGGTCATCGAACAATTATCCTGTAAGTTTCTTAGATTAGTGCCTATAAAAAGTATTAAAGTATTCACTTCCCCCATTGGAAGTTTTCATGGGTTATTGTTTTACAGCATTGAATCATAGTGGATTTAATTTGGCTTTTTTGACCCTGATCAAGAGAGAAGACTCTTTTGTGTCAGAGCGAAGACTAATTTCTACAAATTGGTCTAAATTTATTACAATTATTAAGCAAAAAACAATTGATTGCAGAATTACTCACCCCCTTCAAGTCAGTATTTAGTAGCTGCACCTTTGGCACAATTACAGCCTTGAGTGTGGATAGGTCTTCATCACCTTTGCAGTTTGGACACTGCGATTTTATTTTCCTATTCTTCTTTACAAAACTGCTCAAGCTCTGTCAGATTGCATGTGTGAGAGAGAGTAGCCCTTTTCATATCCAGCCACAAATTCTCAATTGGATTGAGGTCTGGACTCTGACTGGCCACTCCAGGACATTAACTTTGTTTTTTTTTAAAGCCATTCCTGTGTGGTTTTGGCTTTATGCTTGGGGTCATTGTCTTGCTGGAAAACAAATCTTCTCCCAAGTTGCAGTTCTCATGTAGATTGCATCAGGTTTTCCTCCAGGATTTTCCTGTATTTTACTGCATTCATTTTACCTTCTACCTTCACAGCCTTCCAGTGAAGCATCCTCACAGCATGATGCAGCCACTACAACAGAAGGGATGGTGTGTTTTTGATTATGTGCGATATTCGGCTTACACAAAACATAGCATTTCGGCTGATGGCCAAAAAGCTCAATTTTGGTTTCATCAAACCATAGAATCTTCTTCCAGCTGACTTCAGAGTCTCCCCATCCTTTTCTAGCAAACTGTAGCTGAGATTTCATGTGAGTTTTTTTCAACAGTGCATTCCTCTTTCCCACTCTCCCATAAATCAGCGACTGGTGAAGTACCCGGGCAAGTTGTTGCACATGCGGTCTCTCCCATCTCAGCCACTGAAGCATGTAACTCCTCCAGAGCTGTTATAGGTCTCTTGCTGGACTCCCTCACTAGTCCCCTCCTAGCACGGTCACTCAGTTTTTGAGGACGGCTTGCTTTAGGCAGATTTACAGCTGTGCCGTATTCTTTCCATTTCTTGATGATTGACTTAACTGTATGCCAAGGGATAGTCAGTGACTTAGAAATTTTCTTGTATCCATCTCCTGACTTATGCTTTTCAATAACCTTTTTGGAGTTGCTTGGAGTGTTCTTTTGTCTCCATGGTGTAGTTTTTGCCTGGATACTGACTCATCAGCAGTTGGACTTTCCAGATACAGGTGTATTTTTGCTACAGGCAATTGAAACACCTTGACTGCACATGGTTATTGCCATTTAACTAATTATGTGACTTCTAAAACCAATTGGTTGCACCAGTGATGATTTACTGTGTCATATTAAAGGTGGTGAATGCTTATGCAATCAATTATTTTGAGTTTTATATTTGTAATTAAATTAGATCACTTTGTAGAGATCTGTTTTCGCGTTGACATGAAAAAGTCTCTTTCTGTTAATCAGTGTCAAAAAAAGACAAATTAAATCTATTGTGGTTCAATGTTGTAAAATAATAAAACATGAAAATTTCCAAGGCGGGGGTTAAATACTTTTTATAGGCTCTGTAGTAAGGTGGAAGGAGAGCTCCCATTCATCGAAGTCAAAGTAAAGTTATTATCAAATTATGTATATATTACTTTCTGTAGGCTTAGTACCCCGATCCAAAATGGTTGGGGCCGGAAATGTTTTGGATTTTGGAATATATAATGAGATAGAAATGATGGCAATCCCTAGCTAATTCTGAATATGTGTGCTACCAGTAAGTAGTCTTTGTCTTGCACTTCATTATTCATATGTACTTGCGGTGAAAATTATTACATTCCATTAACATAATGAAAAGATAATGTGTGGGGGTGGAAAAGCAGCACAGCAGCATTGGGGGAATACCTGAATCAGCTGTTGAACAGCAAAACAACGGCAGCTTTCAGCCTTCACCTGCGGTGCTGTTTTGATTCAAAGGTTACAGTACCCTGTCTTTGTATTTTACTTTTTGAAGATTTTATGTAAAGTATAAAAACAACCAGCTTTGTAGACTTGTTCTGGTGTTAGCTGTTCATCAGCAACACTTTAAAAATGTAATGCTGTTATGTAAGGTATAAAAACAATCAGCACCGTACACTTGTTCTGGCGATAGATTTTCAAGATCAGCAGGCGCTTTAGCAACTTTAATGCCGCGCCTTTTCTTAAACTTCTGCAACCAGCCTGCTTAATATTCACAATTTACATCAATTTTCAGTTCATTGTGATAAACCTTTGCTTGTTTCATGGTCAGCATGCCGTTAAGCAGCATATGTTCACCCCGACGATGGCGATACATATTCGAGATCTTCATTTTTCATTTTATGCAGTGGTTTTTCTATTTTTCACTAAATTCTGCATTAAGTATGTGAGGCCACTTTTTACAACAGTTCGTGGTGTCCCTGGGCATCACCTGGGAACCTTCCCAGTGTCTTGTGGAATTTTCCATTTGTGATGTCATGTCAGTGCTCAAAAAAAAAAGGGATTTTGGAGATTTTTGAATTTTGGAATTTCTAATAAGGGGTACTCAATCTGTACTACCTTGAGGTTCTTTTTCCTGTATGCATTACCATTGATACATGGTGCTATCAATTATGCATATGGGCATGCTGTCATTGGGTTCAGCCAAGATGGGACCAGCTGGTAAAAATGGCATGTGAGAGTTGGAGAGCAGGAGACACAGATCAGTACATTGAATACTGGGCACATTTGGATTCCGCCTTGAGTTCCTGGAGTTATTTATTCATGTGGGGAACATGTACCAACAAAACAGGCTGCTTCATAGTGACTGAGCCATTTCATGGGTTATTTGACTACAATAGCATCATAACTATTGCAATCTCTGTTCCTGCTTGGTAGAAATAGTTGGGCATGTTTTAACAGCTTTATTTTGTCTTTCTTTTGCTTACAACATACTGTACGTGTTTGTGTCTTAGCTGATTGCAGCTGAAGTAGTGTTAAACAGTGAACAGACCTGCTGTTCGTCTCTAAATACCAAGCTCACCAGTTCAGTGATGAGAAGACCCTGAAACTGGGCTGGAGTGTCTCCTTTTGCTCTCCTCCTTGTTATAGTGCTGGTGTGAAGGGCATATCTAATGAGGGCCAAGTTATATCAATTTGCTGACACCAATAGCAAGGCAGATCCTAGGAGTACTGCACCCAGTAGTAGTTGTATAATAGACCTTTATGCGGAATTAGGTATCTGAGGCATGTTAAATAGAGTTTGCGTTGGGATTGTAGTCATAGAAATGGATGTGTGGATCTTAAGGATATTGGAATGAATTGTGTCTGGTCTGGTCAGCCTTGCTCGCTTAGTACTTAGCATTCCCTCCCTCTCACCATTCCCTCACACCCTTACTCATTTATCTCTTACAGCCTTGTATGATCAAAGTTCAAAGTAAATTTATTATCAAAACACATAAATCTCATCATATAGAATCCTGAGATTCATTTTCTTGCAGGCATACTCAATAAATCTATAATGGAATAATAACCGTAATAGAATCAATGAAAGACTGAACCATCTTGGGCATTCGACCAGTGTGCAAAAGACAACAGACTGTGCAAATACTAACAGATAGAAGTAATAGCAATAAATATTTAGAACATGAATGAAGAGTCCTTGAAAGTGAGTCTATAGGTTGTGAGAACATTTCAATGATAGGGTAAATGAAGCCGAGTGAAGTTGTCCCCTCTGGTTCAAGAGCCTGATGGTTGAGGGGTAATAGCAGTTCCTGAACCTGGTGTTGTGAGTCCTGAGACTCCTGTACCACCTTCCTTATGACTGCAGGGAGAAGAAAGCATGACCCGGGTGGTGGGGGTGGGGGTGGGGGGTCACTGATGTACGCTGCTTTCCTGTGACATGCTTCACGTAGATGTGCACAATGGTGTAGAAGCTTTACCTGTAATGGATTGGGCCATATCCTCCACTTCCTGTAGGATTTTCTGTTCAAGGGCATTGGTGTTTCCATACCAGGCTGTGTTGCATCCAGTCAATATACTCTCAACCACACATCTATAGAAGCTTGTCAGAATTTTAGATGTCATGCTAAATCTTCGCAAACACCTAAGGATATGGAGGCTGCTCTGCTTTCTTCATAATTGCAGCAATGTGCTGAATCCGGGATGGGTCCTAGGAAATGAAAATACAGAGGAGTTTAAAGTTGCTGACTCTCTCCACCTCTGATGAGGACTGGCTCGTGGACCTCTGCGGTCTTCCTCCTGAAGTTAATAATCAGCTCCTTGGTCTTGCTGACATTGAGTAAGAGATTGTTACCTGTTGACCTGGAGGCTTTGATGCATTGGTCATTCAGTAAGATAATTAGCTGTGAGGAGCAACAAGGCCTCAGGAAACAGATCCTATATGTGGACTCTCCTCTACTCAGCCCTAATAGCTCATTAAAATCCTTTATAAATGATATCAGAGGCACCTGAATAATTTAAGAAGATTGCTTTACATCTGAACTGCTAGTACAATAATTTCATGGTTGGCAAACTTATGATTTACAAGCAATTGCTATGATATTTTTTATCTTTTGGATTACTTATCACTGATTCACAAAGGTATTTTACACATGCAGTGCCCTGCCCATAATATTACACCTGTAATAACAGCACCATATCTTTTTGATTTATAACATTTTGCTTGACCAAACCATTTCCAGCAACATATCCTTTTTTTTATATTGAAGAATTACTGTGATTAATTGACTAAAAACATGAATAAAAATACAGTATAGAAAAATAAACAAATTGCTAAACTTTTTAAATTAAGGCTGTTGACCTCACTTAGGTGAGTAGGGTTGTTCTACATTGCCAGCCATCTCTGGTCAGTGACCTCGCTGACGGTCAGCTCTGGTGCACCACAGGGATGTGTGCTTAGCCCACTACCCTACTGTCTCTATACCCATGACTGTGTGGCTAGGCATAGGTCAGATGCCATTTATAAATTTGCTGATAACACAACCATTGTTGGCAGAATCTCAGATGGCGATGAGAGGGCATACAGTAGTGAAATATACCAGTTGGTTGAGTGTGTTTTAGCAACAACCTCGCACTCAACATTAGTAAGACCAAAGATTGTGATTGTGGACTTCAGAAAGAAAGGCTAGATCGAGGGAATATGAACCAATCCTCATAGAGGGATCAGAAGTGGAGAGAGTGAGCAATTTCAAGTTCCTGGGTGTCAATATCTCTGAGGACCTAAACTGGTCGCAACATATTGATACAACTATAAAGAAGGCAAGACAGCAGCGATATTTCATTAGGAATTTGAAAGATTTGACTTGTCACTTAAAACAGTCAAACTTCTACAGATATACCATGGTGAGCATTCTGACTGGCTACATCACTGTCTGGTATGGAGAGTGGGGGCAGGGTGCATTGCACAGAATCAAAGTAAGTTGTAGAAAGCTGTAAAACTGGTCAGCACCTTCATGGGTACTAGCTGTTATGTTACTTCTGTTTAAATGTACCGTGGGTTAACAGTAGAGAATCATATTCTGGAAGAATGAGAGAACTTTTATTTACAATAATAAACAAACACCTCTTAACTCAGCCACATGCTGGAACATCCTGGTAATCCTGCGCATGCTCAGTGCTCTGTCCAATCATGTACTGGCACATCATTGCATGTGATATCACCACATCTTCCTTTCCTTAAAAAGAAGAACAATTAGCAATGTTAATCAAAGTAAATACATAATTCAACAAGTCTCTATCAGTCTCTCTGGGAGTCTACGAACACGAGTAGACCTCCTAAGTGATACACACAGATCTTGTGTTTCCTTGTTATTATTTACATGCTTTGTCTCGTCTGCATCCGTTAACTGAATCTCTGAAGTTGGCTCTTTCTTGCAACACACATCAAAGTTGCTGGTGAACGCAGCAGGCCAGGCAGCATCTGTAGGAAGAGGTGCAGTCGACGTTTCAGGCCGAGACCCTTCGTCAGGACTAACTGAAGGAAGAGTGAGTAAGGGATTTGAAAGTTGGAGGAGGAGGGGGAGATCCAAAATGATAGGAGAAGACAGGAGGGGGAGGGATGGAGCCAAGAGCTGGACAGGTGATTGGCAAAAGGGGATACGAGAGGATCATGGGACAGGAGATCCGGGAAGAAAGACAAGGGGGGGGGGACCCAGAGGATGGGCAAGAGGTATATTCAGAGCGACAGAGGGAGAAAAAGGAGAGTGAGAGAAAGAAGGTGTGCATAAAAATAAGTAACAGATGGGGTACGAGGGGGAGGTGGGGCCTAGCGGAAGTTAGAGAAGTCGATGTTCATGCCATCAGGTTGGAGGCTACCCAGACGGAATATAAGGTGTTGTTCCTCCAACCTGAGTGTGGCTTCATCTTTACAGTAGAGGAGGCCGTGGATAGACATGTCAGAATGGGAATGGGATGTGGAATTAAAATGTGTGGCCACTGGGAGATCCTGCTTTCTCTGGCGGACAGAGTGTAGATGTTCAGCAAAGCGGTCTCCCAGTCTGCGTCGGGTCTCGCCAATATATAAAAGGCCACATCGGGAGCACCGGACGCAGTATATCACCCCAGTCGACTCACAGGTGAAGTGTTGCCTCACCTGGAAGGACTGTTTGGGGCCCTGAATGATGGTAAGGGAGGAAGTGTAAGGGCATGTGTAACACTTGTTCCGCTTACACGGATAAGTGCCAGGAGGGAGATCAGTGGGGAGGGATGAGGGGGACGAATGGACAAGGGAGTTGTGTAGGGAGCGATCCCTGGGGAATGCAGAGAGAGGAGGGGAGGGAAAGATGTGCTTAGTGTGTAGGGAGCGATCCCTGCGGAATGCAGGGGGGGAGGGAGGGAAAGATGTGCTTAGTATGCAGGGATCGCTCCCTACACAACTCCCTTGTCCATTTGTCCCCCCCCATCCCTCCCCACTGATCTCCCTCCTGGCACTTATCTGTGTAAGCGGAACAAGTGTTACACATGCCCTTACACTTCCTCCCTTACCACCATTCAGGGCCCCAAACAGTCCTTCCAGGTGAGGCAACACTTCACCTGTGAGTCGACTGGGGTGATATACTGCGTCCGGTGCTCCCGATGTGGCCTTTTATATATTGGCGAGACCCGACGCAGACTGGGAGACCGCTTTGCTGAACATCTACACTCTGTCCGCCAGAGAAAGCAGGATCTCCCAGTGGCCACACATTTTAATTCCACATCCCATTCCCATTCTGACATGTCTATCCACGGCCTCCTCTACTGTAAAGATGAAGCCACACTCAGGTTGGAGGAATAACACCTTATATTCCGTCTGGGTAGCCTCCAACCTGATGGCATGAACATCGACTTCTCTAACTTCCGCTAGGCCCCACCTCCCCCTCGTACCCCATCTGTTACTTATTTTTATGCACACATTCTTTCTCTCACTCTCCTTTTTCTCCCTCTGTCCCTCTGAATATACCTCTTGCCCATCCTCTGGGTCCCCCCCCCCCCCCGTCTTTCTTCCCGGACCTCCTGTCCCATGATCCTCTCGTCCAGCTCTTGGCTCCATCCCTCCCCCTCCTGTCTTCTCCTATCATTTTGGATCTCCCCCTCCCCCTCCAATTTTCAAATCCCTTACTCACTCTTCCTTCAGTTAGTGCTGACGAAGGGTCTCGGCCTGAAACGTTGACTGCACCTCTTCCTACAGATGCTGCCTGGCCTGCTGCATTCACCAGCAACTTTGATGTGTGTTGCTTGAATTTCCAGCATCAGCAGAATTCCTGTTGTTTGGCTCTTTCTTGAGGTCTTTGCGATCTCTTCTTACCCCTGCTCCCTCCTCTGTTTGGGCCATGTATGATCTGGGTTGTACTTCTTCAAGTACTGTAGCTTTCTGTATCCATGTGTTCACTTTGCCTTGTATTCTTACTTCATCTCCCTGATGCAGTTCAGGTAATGGACGAGAACGTCTATCAAAGTATATTTTCTGCTTTGCTTTGTGTACATCTTTCCATCTTTTCACTTGTTCACCTTCCTCTGTTCTCAGAAGGCTCTCATCCATTGGCAGATTAGATCTCAAACGTCGTCCCATCAAAAGCTGAGGAGGTGAAAATCCACATTCAAGTGGAGTACTTCGGTAGGCTAACAAGGCTTTATAAAAATCACTACCAATTTCTCAACTAATCCATTAGACTGAGGGAAAAATGGACTAGATGTTGTATGAACAAAGCCCCATTCACAAGCAAACTGTTTCATGCATTCACTACTGAATTGTGGACCATTGTCTGTGAAAACTTCATCAGGTACACCATATCTTGAAAGAACCGATTTCATGCATGTAATTACATTTTCTGCAGTCATTCTGCCCAGACAACACACTTCAGGATACAATGAGAAGTAATCTGTTATTAATAGATAGTCTGTTGTTATTAATAAAAAGATCAAAGCCTACCTTTTGATAGGTCTCTGAGGATTCGGGTGTGGATGCAGTGGCTCTTTAGGGTTGCTAGGTTGGTATTTAAAGCATATTTGACAAGAAGACATCAATCCTGCAATCTCTTGATTCATCCTGGGACAAGACATCACTTCTCGTGCCTTTCTCTTACATTTTTCAATGCCTAGGTGGCCTTCATGAATTTTATCAAGCATTTCTTTATGGAGACTTTTGGGTATAACAATTCTACTACCTTTGTACAATATCCCATCCACAACAGACAATTCTGATCTGTGGTTCCAATAATCTTGTACTACTGAGGTACAGTCATGCCTATTATCTGGCCATCCATCCAATACCACTTGTATTACCTGATTGAGAATTTTGTCCTTCTCTGTCTCCAGACGCAGCAGTTCCAACTTTTTGGGAGCAACAGGTACAGTTTCTATGATCATATCAATGAATACTTGAACATCAATAACGTTCCTGTGACTGTCTTTTGTTGTTGGATCCACAGCTCTGGAAAGTGTGTCAGCCATGTACATGAATTTTCCAGGTGTGTATGACACATTAAACACATATCTTTGCAATTTGATCATCATTTGCTGAATTTGTAAAGGACAGTCATTTAAAGGTTTGTTAAATGGTTCTGTCTTCACTAAGGAGGACATAAATAATCTTCCAGAAATAGTAGGGGACAGAGGGTCCAGTGAGATGGAGGAACTGAGGGAAATACATGTTAGTAGGGAAATGGTGTTAGGTAAATTGAAGGGATTAAAGGCGGATAAATCCCCAGGGCCAGATGGTCTGCATCCCAGGGTGCTTAAGGAAGTAGCCCAAGAAATAGTGGATGCATTAGTGATAATTTTTCAAAACTCTTTAGATTCTGGACTAGTTCCTGAGGATTGGAGGGTGGCTAATGTAACCCCACTTTTTAAAATAGGAGGGAGAGAGAAACCAGGGAATTATAGACCGGTTAGCCTAACATCGGTGGTGGGGAAACTGCTAGAGTCAGTTATCAAAGATGTGATAACAGCACATTTGGAAAGCGGTGAAATGATCGGACAAAGTCAGCATGGATTTGTGAAAGGAAAATCATGTCTGACGAATCTCATAGAATCTTTTGAGGATGTAACTAGTAGAGTGGATAAGGGAGAACCAGTGGATGTGGTATAGTTGGATTTTCAAAAGGCTTTTGACAAGGTCCCACACAGGAGATTAGTGTGCAAACTTAAAGCACACGGTATTGGGGGTAAGGTATTGATGTGCATAGAGAATTGGTTGGCAGACAGGAAGCAAAGAGTGGGAATAAACGGGACCTTTTCAGAATGGCAGGCAGTGACTAGTGGGGTACCGCAAGGCTCAGTGCTGGGACCCCAGTTGTTTACAATATATATTAATGACTTGGATGGGGGAATTAAATGTAGCATCTCCAAGTTTGCGGATGACATGAAGCTGGACGGCAGTATTAGCTGTGAGGAGGATGCTAAGAGGATGCAGGGTGACTTGGATAGGTTAGGTGAGTGGGCAAATTCATGGCAGATGCAAGTTAATGTGAAGTTATCCACTTTGGTGGCAAAAACAGGAAAACAGATTATTATCTGAATGGTGGCCGATTAGGAAAAGGGGAGGTGCAATGAGACCTGGGTGTCATTATACACCAGTCATTGAAAGTGGGCATGTAGGTACAGCAGGCGGTGAAAAAGACGAATGGTATGCTGGCATTTATAGCGAGAGGATTCGAGTACAGGAGCAGGGAGGTACTACTGCAGTTGTACAAGGCCTTGGTGAGACCACACCTAGAGTATTGTGTGCAGTTTTGGTCCCCTAATCTGAGGAAAGACATCCTTGCCATAGAGGGAGTACAAAGAAGGTTCATCAGATTGATTCCTGGGATGGCAGGACTTTCATATGATGAAAGACTGGGTGAACTAGGCTTATACTCGTTGGAATTTAGAAGATTGAGGGGGGATCTGATTGAAACGTATAAAATCCTAAAGGGATTGGACAGGCTAGATGCAGGAAGATTGTTCCCGATGTTGGGGAAGTCCAGAACGAGGGGTCACAGTTTGAGGATAAAGGGGAAGCCTTTTAGGACCGAGATTAGGAAAAACTTCTTCACATAGAGAGTGGTGAATCTGTGGAATTCTCTGCCACAGGAAACAGTTGAGGCCAGTTCATTGGCTATATTTAAGAGGGAGTTAGATATGGCCCTTGTAGCTAAAGGGATCAGGGGGTATGGAGGGAAGGCTGGCACAGGGTTCTGAGTTGGATGATCAGCCATGATGATACTGAATGGCGGTGCAGGCTCGAAAGGCTGAATGGCCTACTCCTGCACCTACTTTCTATGTTTCTATGTTTCTAAACAATGCAATCAATGGCTTATGATCGGTTTCAACATCAATAGATTGCCCTGACCAAATTGATGAAATCTCTCACAAGCAAACATAATGCTGACCATGCAAACACGAGGAAATCTGCAGATGCTGGAAATTCAAGCAACATACCCAAAAAATGCTGGTGAATGCGGCAGGCCAGGCAGCATCTATAGGAAGAGTCAACGTTTCGGGCCAAGACCCTTTGTCAGGACTAACTGAAAGAAGAGATAGTAAGAGATTTGAGAGTGGGAGGGGGAGGGGGAGATCCAAAATGATAGGAGAAGACAAGAGGAGGAGGGATGAAGCTAAGAGCTGGAAAGTTGATTGGCAAAAGGGATACAAGGCTGGAGAAGGGAGAGGATCATGGGACGGGAAGCCTAGGGAGAAAGAAAGGGGGAGGGGAGCCCAGAGGATGGAAAGCAGGCAAGGAGGTAGTGAGAGGGACAGAGGGAGAAAAAAAGAGAAAAAAAGGGGTAAATAAATAAATAAATAAGGGATGGGGTACGAAGGGGGGGAGGGGCCTTAATGGAAGTTTGAGAAGTCAATGTTTATGCCATCAGGTTGGAGGCTACCCAGACGGAATATAAGGTGTTGTTCCTCCAACCTGAGCGTGGCTTCATCTTTACAGTAGAGGAGGCCGTGGATAGACATGTCAGAACGGGAATGGGACGTGGAATTAAAATGTGTGGCCACTGGGAGATCCTGCTTTCTCTGGTGGACAGAGCGTAGATATTCAGCGAAACGGTCTCTCAGCCTGTGTCAGGTCTCGCCAATATATAGAAGGCCGCACCGGGAGCACCAGGCGCAGTATATCACCCCAGCCAACTCACAGGTGAAGTGTCGCCTCACCTGGAAGGACTGTCTGGGGCCCTGAATGGTGGTGAGGGAGGAAGTGTAAGGGCATGTGTAGCACTTGATCCGCTTACAAGGATAAGTGCCGGGAGGGAGGTTGGTGGGAAGGGATGGGGGGGAGGAATGGACAAGGGAGTCGCGTAGGGAGCAATCCCTGCGGAAAGCAGAAAGTGTAGGAGGGAAAGGTGCTTGGTGGTGGGATCCCGTTGGAGGTGGCGGAAGTTACGGAGAATTATATGTTGGACCTAGAGGCTGGTGGAGTGGTAGGTGAGGACAAGGGGAACCCTATTCCTAGTGGGGTGCTGGGAGGATGGGGTGAGAGCAGGTGTGTGTGAAATGGGAGAGATGCATTTGAGAGCAGAGTTGATGGTGGAGGAAGGGAAGCCTCTTTCTCTAAAAAAGGAAGATATCCCCTTCATCCTGGAATGAAAAGCCTCATCCTGAGAGCAGATGCGGCGGAGACAGAGGAATTGCAAGAAGGGGATGGCATTTTTGCAAGAGATAGGGTGGGAAGAGGAATAGTCCAGGTAGATGTGAGAGTCAGTAGGCTTATAGTAGACATCAGTAGATAAGCTGTCTCCAGAGATAGAGACAGAAAGATCAAGAAAGGGGAGGGAGGTGTCAGAAATGGACCAGGTAAACTTGAGGGCAGGGTGAAAGTTGGAGACAAAGTTAATGAAGTCAACGAGCTCAGCATGCGTGCAGGAAGCAGCGCCAATGCAGTCGTCGATGTAGCGAAGGAAACGTGGGGGACAGATACCAGTATACGCTTGGAACATGGATTGTTCCAAAAGCCAACAAAAAGGCAGGCATAGCTAGGGCCCATACGGGTGCCCATGGCTACACCTTTAGTTTGGAGGAAGTGGGAGGAGCGGAAGGAGAAATTATTAAGAGTAAGGACTAATTCCGCTAGATGGAGCAGAATGGTGGTAGAGGGGAACTGGTTAGGTCTGGAATCCAAAAAGAAGCGTAGAGCTTTGAGACCTTCCTAGTGGGGGATGGAGGTATATAGGGACTGGACATCCATGGTGAAAATAAAGTGATGGGGGCCAGGGAACTTAAAATCATTGAAAAAATTCAGAGTGTGAGAAGCGTCACATACATAGGTGGGAAGGGATTGAACAAGGGGGGATAAAACCGTGTCGAGGTATGCTAAAATGAGTTCGGTGGGGCAGGAGCAAGCTGAGACAATGGATCTACCTGGACAGGCAGGTTTGTGGATCTTGGGTAGGAGGTAGAAACGGGAAGTGCAGGGTGTGGTAGCAGTGGATGGGAGATCCCCTGAGCTGATAAAGTTGGTGATGGTGTGGGAGACAATGGCCTGGTGCTCCTTAATGGGGTCATGATCGAGGGGTAAATAAGAGGAGTTATCTGCGAGTGGTCGTGTGCCTCGGTGAGGTGGAGGTCAGTACACTAGACTACAACAGCTCCCCCCTTATTGGTGGGTTTTATAGTAAGGTTAAGATGCCAGACTACAACAGCACCCCCCTTACTCTTCTTTCTGTTAGTCCTGACGAAGGGTCTCGGCTCGAAACGTCGACTGTACCTCTTCCTATAGGTGCTGCCTGGCCTGCTGCGTTCACCAGCATTTTTTGTGTATAATGCTGAGCAATTCCTTTTCAATTTGGGCATATCTTGTTTCTGGATCAGATAATGAACGAGGTGCATATGCCACTGGTAGCCATTTCTGATTATGTTTTTGGAGTAATACTGCCCCTAAACCTGCTTGAGATGCATCAAATAAGATTTTGATGGGCCTCTCAGCATCATAAAATTTCAACACAGGTTCCTTTGTGAGTACTTTCTTGAGATTTTGCCATGCCTTCTCCTGTTCATGGTTCCAGCTCCATTCATTTCTCTTTTTTGTTAGCTGCCTCAATGGAGCAAGCTGTTCCGAGAGATTAGGTATAAATTTTCCTATATAGTTAACCATTCTCCTAAACCTCTGAACATCCTTTTTACACTGCGGTCTTGGCATGTTCTCAATAGCAGAAACCTTCAATGGATCAGGACGCACACCCTCTTTGCTAATGAAATCACCCACAAATGTAAGTTCAGTCACTCCTAGCTGACATTTGTCTTTATTCATTTTCAGGTTTGCCTTGCATGTTACCTCAAAGACTTGTCTGAGCCTGGCGTCATGCTCTTGTTTAGTTAATCCCCAAACAATAATATCATCCATGGATGTATCTACGCCCTCAATGTGCTCATATAACATGTGAATGGTTTTATGGTACACCTCAAGAGCTGATGCAATTCCAAAAGGAAGCCTAAGAAAACAGTATCTGGCAAAAGGAGTGTTAATTTTGAACTCAGTTCATCTAATTTGTGTTGCCAGAATCCAGAGGATGCATCAAATTTACTAAAATACTTTGTATTAGCAAACTGTGACATAATTTCTTCACGAGTAGGCAATTTGAAATGCTCTGTTTTAGTGGCCTGATTCAAATCTCTTGGATCTAAACAACACCTCAGTTTTCCATTTTTCTTATCAACAATGACAAGCGAAGTAACCAATTCATTTGGCTCATCAATTTTTTTTATGACTCCTAGCCTTTCCATTCTGTGGGCCTCCCACTTTCAAATCTCTTACTAGCTCTTCTTTCAGTTAGATCTGACGAAGGGTCTCAGCCCGAAACGTCGACTGTACCTCTTCCTAGAAATGCTGCCTGGCCTGCTGCGTTCACCAGCAACTTTTATGTGTGTTGCTTGAAATTCCAGCACCTGCAGATTTCCTCGTGTTTGCAAGCCCTTTAAACAAGTCCTCATATTCTTTCATCAAGTCACTGTATTCTGACTTTGTGTCACTATCCAGGACTAAAATTCTTTTCACCAAATTAAGTCTTTCACAGGCAGATAAACCCAGAATTAACTGTACATTTTTTGGCACGACCACAAATGAAAGCGTGTGCACAATATTTTTGTGTGATACCTTTGCCACACATGTTCCTTTAACTGGAATGTCTGCACCTGAATACACAGTCAGTTTTATATTTGTCTGATGTAACTTCAGTCTTGGCTTTAAAGCATTAAACGCGGATTCTGCAAGAACATTTACTTGCGCTCCAGTATCAAGTGTAAACAGAATATTGTTTTGATTCACTTGCAATGGCATAGTCCAGTCATTCTTACTTTGTTTGTTTTCGCAAAGCACATCTATATAAAATTCCTCATGTTCATCTTCAAGCACAGCATTTACTTGTTTTATTTCATTTTCCTTCTTTCTACTTTTATATCAGCGTGAAAAATGATTAATGACCACAGCCATTGCAGATATGCGGGACACTGACTTGGACGATGTTCCCGTGCACAGTGATCACATGACTTTTTTCTTTCCAATGCCGTCCTGCTCTCTGTCGGTTTTGTCGACGTATTATTATATTTCTTGATGTATTCACACTTTTTTACAGCATTTACATCGCAGTTTTCGACAAAAAGCTCTTCAGCCTGCAACATCATGGTCTCAGAAGCTTTGCAAAGCACCAAAGCTTTTTCAAAATTTAGATCTTGCTCTCTCAATGGCCTTTCTCTCACAGCATTATCTCGAATGCCACAAACAAGTCTATCTTTAATGAGAGAGTCCGTGAGCAATCCAAACTCGCATGTCTACTACGCTTTCTTAACTCAGTAACATACTGATCAATTATTTCAGTGGCTCTTTGCGCACGTGAAGATCTGTATCGCTCATATGTTAAATTACGCTTAGGTATACAAAATACTTCAAATCTGTCCATTATCGACTTTAAATTGAAATTATCTCCATCTTCAAAGATAAAACTATTATATACCTCTACTGCGTCATTCTCATTTACATGGATCAAAAGCACAGCTTTGGTTTTTTCCGATTTTTCTTCATAATCGATCGCTGATAAGTACAGTTCAAACTGTTGGTTGAGTATCCTCCAATTCTCAGCTACATTGCCAGTCAGCTGAAGTTTTTGTGGGGGTTGTAAACCTTCCATTTTACCATTTACAGATCAAACTTTTTTCTTTTTTTTTGATTATCTTCGATTCTCGATTCTCCCGTATTATTCTTCCAGAACCACTTCTGACACCATTTTATGTTACTTCTGTTTAAATGTACCGTGAGTTAACAGTAAAGAATCATATTCTGGAAGAATTAGATAACTTTTATTTATAGTAATAAACAAACACGTCTTAACCCAGTCACGTGCTGGTACATTCTGGCAATCCCATGCATGCTCAGTGCTCTGTCCAATTATGTACTGGCACATCATTGCACGTGATATCACCACACTAGCCTCCATGATATCTAAGACATCTTCAAGGACCAGTGCCTCATGAAGGTGGTGTCCATCATTAAGGATCCCCGCCACCCAGGATATGCCCCCCTTTCTTTGTTACCATCAGGAAGGAGGTACGGAAGCCTGAAGGCACACACTCACCAGTTCAGGAACAGCTTCTTCCCCTTTGCCATCCAATTTCTAAATGGACGTTGACCCATGAACACTACCTCACTACTTTTTAAAAAAAAATATTTGTTTTTGCACTACTTATTCCAACTTAACTGTTTAATATACTGTACATATATATGTATACACTCTAATTCATTTTTTCTCTATATTTATCATGTATTGCATTGTACTGCTTTCACAAAGTTAATAAATTTCACAGCGTATGCTGGTGATATTAAACCTGATTCTGATTCTTAAAACTGAGGGGCTAGGTGCAAAATCCCACTGGACCTTCTCCTCAGGATGCTTGCTCCAGTGGCGAGATGAGACGCAGGGTTGTCAGCACACCATGACCATCTCTGCCCCCCACCTTGTAATAGGCGGAAGTCAATAACCAGATGACCAATGAGGAGGATACAGTTGATGAGTTTTCTGATCAGAAATGAGTACATTTTGTGCAATTAATGATCAAGGTAAGTGGCCAAATTATAGGACTGGGTCCTGCCTGCAGTTGAATTAAGGGTGCCATTGACAATCTTTTGATAAGGTGAATACACACAGGTTTTTTTCCCCTCAGGGAAAGAGAGGCAAAAACTAGAGGGCTTAGGATTTTAGGTAAGAGAGGAAAGGTTTAAAAGGCACCTGAGGGGCAACTTCTTCATGAAGGGGGTTCTGTGTATGTGTGATGAGCTCCTGGAGAAGCAGCTGAGGTGGGGACCATAACGATGTTTGAAAGACACTTGGATAAGTACGTGGATGGGTAAGCTTTAGAGTGGTATGGCTAAAAGTGGGTGAATGTGTCTAGCTTAGGTGGGAACCTTAATCGTCATTCATGAGTTAAGACAGGCTTTCATGCTCTATCCTTCTATAAATCTCTAACTCTATGACTGTCATTTCAGTGAATGATAATGTGCTTCTATAGGATTAACTGCTTCAGTTACCACATGTGACAGTAGCATTTTGCTTTTGTGGAAAAGTTATTGAAATGTGGTCCTTTCTGAATTTATTGTATCCTCCTGTGCAAGAGCAATAAGGACACTCTGAGCCCACTGGTTATATCACTGTGCACAAGCCTCGGAAGGTAGCTGCAGGCATTTGAGCTTCACGGTAGCATAGCAGTGACTGTGATGCTACTTCAGCTTCTGGGGTCACAGTTCAATTCTGGCGCTGTTGTGTAAGGAGTTTCTGTATGTCCTCCCCATGGAATGTGTGAGTTTTCCCCGGGTGCTCTTGTTTCCTCCCACAGTCCAAAGATGTACTGGGTAGGTTCATTGGTCATTGTGAATTGTCCATGATTAGGTTAGAGTTAATCCTGGATGTGGGGTTGCTGGGGTGGTGTAGCTCAAAGGGTGGGAAGAGTCTAGTCCACACTGTATCATTAAATAAATTTCCTTATGAGAGGTTAAAAAGATAGAATGTGCTCAGAGCTGCCCTTAATGACTAACCACAGCCTAATTTTGTATTCACTGGTGTATGCTTTTCACTTTAGACAAAGTGGCTAACTGGAAGACATAGTGAATCAATTACTCAGTGAGGGATTGGGATTATTAGTAGCACCTGTTCGAACAGGGGTGTCATGTACCTTTCCTCAAAGTCAAAGTACAATTATTATCAAAAAATGTCACCATGTACAGTAGATTCCGGATAATTAGGCCATTGGTTTAAGAACTTGGGCAACTCTTAAAGACCAAAAACAAATAGAGGAAATAGGTGGGATTCCTTTTGTTTATTTGGGACACTATCCATTTACTTGGGACAAGAGTCTGTTGCTGAACAGTTTCTAACCAGCATAAGTCGTGTGCACTTTTGTCGCTGTTAGACACTATGCCGTGAACAATTTTTAAATAGTGTCAGTTATGTTTGTCTGTGTTCAAAATGTAGTTATTTTTGTCAACGATAGTTGGTGAGAAATAAGCAATAAGACAATTCAGAACTGTTTTGTTCACTGTGGTTTTAAGCCTACAGGCTCGGAAATGCCAGAAACGGCCGGTAGTGAAAATGAAACCATTTCACTAATTCAACAAACTAGGAACTATGAAGAATTTGAAGGCATTGACAATGATCTTGAATGTTACAATGAAAATGAAGATTTGGAGGATACAGTTATTGAAGGCATTGTATGAAGGTAGTCCATTACCTGCATGAGGTGTCTGAGGTGACTTTGTTCATTTACAGTCAATCTAAAGAACATGACAGTATATACTGGATGAATTCCTCCATCAATACTATTAGGAGCTAATACACAGTTTTATAGTACTGTAGTAGTATTGGTAGTCTTCTAATATATTCTGTATTTCATTTAAATAAAACATTTCTTGGTCAGTTAAAAGGTAGTTCATTTTTTTTAACAACTTTTGAACCATTTCCATGAAGTTTTGACTAATTGGGCCAGCTGCATAATTGGACAAAAATGTACTGCTTAATTGGACCAGAAATAAAACATAATATAATTGAATATAAATATTAACTATATATAAATACTGACAAACAGCCAATATGCTAAAGAAGTCAAATTGTGAAAATTAAAAAAATATAAATAATAATGAGGATATGAGTTTTAGAGTCATTGAAAGTGAGTCTGTAGGTTATGGAATTAAGTTTTAAATTAAGGTGATGTAAATTCAGTGTGATCCAGGTGAGTTTGAATAACAACCTGCTAATTTCTTAATCTCCTTACTAAATGGGGTCCAGTTAAAAGGGAACAGTGTAACAAAGGGTACCAAAGTAGCAAAGGGTAGCAAAAAAAGGCAATTGAAGAATTGAAATTCAAATAATAATTAATCATGAATGAAAAGGAAGTGTCAGTGATTACTGGATTGCAATTAAACCATAACAGGCTCAGGATGGGACATCTGCTATTCTTGCTCATTAGAGCCAAATGGATCTCCAGACTCCAGACATACCAACGCAGCTGACTTTTCACTTCGTCCACAGTTGAGGAGCAATCAGGGATGAATGACAAATGTCAGTGATGTCCACATCCAGGGAATGAAAAAGTAAAGCAAATAAACTTTTACAGCTTGCTCTTGATGAGAGGAGGTGGGTGGAGTTTGAACTTGAATCAACACCAGAAACACCAAAGTGCAGCATGCCTCCTGCACTGGACTGAAGTCTCCATTGTGTAACATGGGCAACAGCCTAGTGCCAGATTTGAAAACACAAACATCTGACTCAGTGGGGATTTGAGCTAGGAGAGGAGAATTTATGAAGAATTCTTGCAAGAATCAAGTTCCCAGTTCAATGAAATAGAAACCTTTTAAAGCAGGGGTTTCCAACCTTTTTTATGCCATGGACCAATACCATTAATCAAGGGGTTTGTGGACGTAAGGTTTGGAACCCCTGTCTTAGAGACAGAAGCCAAGACGTCAGGAATCTATTAAAAGAAAGTCTTGTCAGGAGTGAGTCATTCTTTGAATTAGCGAGAGAGAGAGAGAGAGAGTGGTATTGTTACAAGGCTGGAACCATTTGAAAAAGATGAGTCTTGTCAGGAGTGAGTTCAGGGGCGGCGCTAAGGTGGTGCTAGCTGGGGCTAGAGCCCCAGCAGAAATTGCAATAGCCCCACCAAGAAATTAACTGCAGCTGCTTTGCTTTCTCTGTATAGTTTTGAATACAGCTTGTTTCTCCAGTTGATCTAGTGAAACAGCGCCCCCAATTATCATAGCACCCACGTAGCAATAAAGTTATAAACTCTGTCAGATCCACCCTACACTTCTGCTTATTCGTTCGTTGTCAATGTCTTGCCGTTGCAGTCCTCGGATCAGTTAAACTGATCTAAGATCACTTAAGGTGGTGATGTCACTCACTCTCACTGATGCGAGAGATTTGATAGTATACATCCAGGTGCAGATCTGTGGTCTCGCGAGACTAACGGATGCCACACGCGCACATTGTGCTTTTACAAGCTAGCGTGGGCCTGGCACGTGCATTATTTTGGCGGGCGTGAAAAATGGATCGATTTTTAGTGAGAAAACAACCTCATCCAGAGGAATCGGTGGTGTCTCAGCCTGAGCATGTCTTAATTGAAAGTGACATGCATAGAGGAGTAAGTGGGGATGAGGACGACAGCAGTTCATCGGAGGAGTGTGAGGGCGAAGTAGAGGAACAAGAAATGGAGTGGGATTCGGAAGAGAATGTGGATGAAGCCGCTCTTAGTGCTAGTGGGAATACTGTTAGTGATGTTAGCCAGCAGCCTGAGGAAGGACCCCGTCGGCCAGCATTGAAAAAGTACCCTTCGCAAAAGTTTGGCAATCAGCAAAGGAGTTTTATTCGTGGCTGGTTTGACTGGCTGGAATATTCAATCACAAAAGATGCTACATTCTGCTTAGCATGCAGGCATTTCCTGTGTGGAGGACATGGGTTCCATTCTGAGTCTACCTTCACTGTCACTGGTTACCGCAACTGGCGGAAAGCTACAACAGCTTTCAAAACCCACCATGTAAGTGCAGCTCAGAAGTTTGCGATGGAGGCACGGGCCGAATTCAGATTGAGAAAACAAGACGGTTCAAGATTCGGAAATATGCTTGACAAAGGACATGCAAAGGTTGTCCAAGAAAATCGTGAGTATATGAGAGCAGTGGTTGAGTCTCTACGGTATACTGCGTGCCAAGGCATTGCCCAGCGAGGACATCGGGAGAATGATGGATCTGGCAATAGGGGAAACTTTGAGTTGCTCAGTGTAATTGGGAAGTTTGATAAGACTGTAGCTAAAAAAATAGAGGACAATCCTGGAAATGCAAAAAAAAACACCCATCACGATATCCAAAATGAAACTATGGGTATTATGGCAGATATGGTCAGACATCAAATAAGTGCAGAAATCAAGGAGGCTGGACATTTTGCCATCATGGTGGATGAAAGTAAAGACCTGAGTAAAAAGGAGCAAATATCAGTGATGGTGCGGTATTTGAATAACGAAACAGTGCTTGCAGAATTCTTGCACTTCACTCCAGCAGCAGGTTCGACGCAGTCGCTTCTTAAAAGCATGAAATGGACACTCACCCAGTGTGTTATTGATAAGAATGCGTGTATAGGTCAGTAGAGGTCCTCATGCGAACGGAGTTTCTCTTGCCTCAGACGCGTCAAAAACTACTTAAGGAATAGCAGCGGCGATGCTCGGAACAGCAACTTGGCCCTGTTGGCCATAAACAGCCGGAGGACCAA
The DNA here is from genome assembly GCF_030028105.1 of Mobula birostris. Classification (NCBI taxonomy): domain Eukaryota; kingdom Metazoa; phylum Chordata; class Chondrichthyes; order Myliobatiformes; family Myliobatidae; genus Mobula; species Mobula birostris. Next base: position 160,655,313 of record NC_092373.1, read on the forward strand.
AGGACTTGACATCCAGAAAATCATTGATTCTCTCGCCACCAATCACAACAACAGATGGACTGTGCTTCTCTGAAAACATTAATGGTGAGTGCAGTTGATTTTTTAAAAAAAATTTGGGCAAGACTAATGCTGATTATTGTTATTATTATTTTGTGGTGGATACCCCATAGTCCTTATGTTTCCTGCAAATCCTAAAATATTACATTTATTGCTATTAAGCCTACTGGTTTTGCTTAGACTTCCAAGTGGTGATTCTGTTGATTTTTGTTTTAAATTCAATTAATTGAGGTATTGCATGGTCAGAGTACGATTTGACCACCTCCTGGTAAAGCCTGGCATCTGTTGTTTGCCTTATTTGACTTTAATAACGGTGTATCTTTTGACATTGCTGCGTAATGCGAATAACAGTGGGTTCACTTTGTGTTTTTCAGTTGAAAAGCACGCATTTGACACTGATTGCAGGATTGGTGCCTGATTCACGTTGTCCGCTGTTGCTCGGATGCTCTGTTTTTTTTTTGTTTATGCTCCATGTGGCCCAGGTTGTCTCCGATGCCATTGACACTTTAATGGTTCACTTCTATATTAGATCTATCAATTGCTGTTGCTTGTGAATCAACAGAGGCATTTATAGGAGGCACATAATGCTTGAAACTGACTTTTTAATGCCTTGCATCTGGCCTTGCGAATACATATTACCATACAGAGCATTCCTCAGCACCATCACTGAATCATTTTGCCCCTCTGTGCACCAGCAAGAAAAAATCTCTGGCGCTGCCACTGAGTGAGTTTTACTGAAGCCAATAAAAGGAAGGGAGGTGTAATTGGAGTGGTAATTCAGCGAGTAGAACAGTGTTAGAGTGGTCAGGCTTTGGCCCAACAGGCTTCAGCGAGAACAGGTGGAGGCTAAGGGTGCTGAGTTGTTTTGTTTTGATTGTGCAACCTGGGCTTGTGAAGTTGGAGCCAAAGGTATAACAAGCCCGGTGGGAAGAGGCTGAGTAGATGACCGGGTGAGTGTACAACTCAAAGGTTTTAAGAGAGGCACAAGTAGGAATAGGTCAATTTTTTAAAAATTGTCTGTAAATCCTTAGTTCCTATTTCAGTATAGGCAGGATGGTTAAGATGTTGGAAGTCTTGCAGAGGGTGGTTAGGGGAGCAGAGAAGGTTATTGGGGTCTCTGTACTTCTGTCCAAGACCTCTTTCAGAGTTGATGCCTCCAGAAGACATGGTACATCATTAAAGACCCCTCACACCCTCTTCATGAACTGTTCGTTCTTCTGCCATCAGGCAAACTTTACAGGGTCATCAAAACTAAAACCACAAGGCTACTAAACAGCTTCCTCCCACAGGCAGTCAGACTGCTAAATAGCTGCTCCACCTGACTCTGCTTTGGATGCTTTTAACTTGTACTGGACACTTATAACTGATTTAACTGACATGTGGCTGTTGTGTTTTACTATTTATTGTTATGTTTATTACTTAGTGTTGCGTTTGTTATGTTATGATTGCACTGCCCCTGAGGAACGCTGTCTCATTCTGCCCTGCAGAGCTGATGTATGGTTAGAATGACAATAAAGTTTTTTGAATCTTGAATCTTGAATGCTCTTCCCCTGAGATATAGGATTTCAGGATACTTGACAGTCACCCTGATGACTATTCCTGCAGGAAGTGCACCCAACTTCAGCTCCTGCTAACAAGGTCAAGGGACGAGTTGGGGCTGGATGAACTCAGGAACATCCATGAGGCTGAAAACCTCATGAATGAACTTTTTTTTACTGAGGTGGTCACCTCCAGAATGCAGGCTTCAGATAGTATGTGGGTTACCTGCAGGAAAAGTAAGGGGAATAAACAGTCAGTGCAGGGTTCCCCTGTGACTCATCCCCCCAGTAACAAATGTTCCCTTTTGGATGGTTCTTGGGTGGGGCGGAGTGGAATCTCCTTTCAGGGAACAGTAGCAGCAACTAGGCCAGTGGAAGGGAAAGTCAGGAAGAGTTATTATAGTAAGAGACTCAGTAGTTAGGGGGACGGACAGGAGATTCTGTGGCTGTGAAAGAGTTGCCAGGATGGTGTGTTGCCTCCCAGGTGCTATGGTCCAGGATGTCTCAGAGTGGCTGCAGAATATTCCCAGGGGTGAGTGTGAGCTGCCAGGGATCTTGGTGCACATTGGCACCAATGACATAGGTCGAAAGGGGGAAAGAGGTCCTGCGCAGAGAGTGTGGGGAGTTAGGAAAGAGGAGGAAGAGCAGGACCTCCAACGTAGTAATCTCTGGATTACTCCCGGTGCCACATGCTAGGCAGGGTGGGAATAGGATGATAGTACAGAGGAATGAGTGGCTGAGGAACTGTTGCAGGAAGCAGAGTTTCAGGTTTTTGGGTCATTGGAACCTTTTTCAGTGCAAGGGTGACCTCTACATGAGGGTCGGTTTGCACCTAATCTGGAGGAGAACCAATATTCTGACCAGGAGGTGACTCGGGTAGGCTTAAGTTAGTTTGGCAGGGGAGTGGGAACCAACACACCAGATCAGAAAGTGGATCAATGGAGAGGAAGATAGATGTTCGGGCCTGTAGTAGCAGCAAAATAATTCATATGATAGAACGGATAGTTAGAAGTGTGTGTATTTTAGTGCTAGGAGCATTATGCATAAAGGGGATGAACTTGGAGCACGGATCAGTACATGGATCTATGATGTTGTGGCCATTACAGAGAGTCAGTTAAGAGAGGGAGAGGAATGGGTGCTTAATATCCCAGGGTTTTGACAGAACTCAAAAATAGAAAGTGTCCAATCCCCTTGATGGGATTATACTATAGACCCCACTCCCAATAGGCACTGGGAGCTTGAGGAACAGAAACATATGCAGGCTGAGGAAAGGTGTAAGAACAATAGGGTTGTTGTCATGAGAAAATTCAACTTTCCTAATTTAAACTGTGACCTTCTTAGTGTAAGTGGGTTAGATGGGACAGAATTCATTACGTGCATCGAGAAGGGTTTAGTCCAACAAGGTAATGTGCCTGGCCAGGTGACCGACCCTTCATTGGATCAGTGACCACAACACCTGAAGTTTTAAGATAGCTATAGATAGGATAAGCATGGACCATGTGGGAGAGTATTAAACTGGAGTAGGGCAAATTACAAGAGCATTAGGCAGGAACTAGGTAAAGTACAGGTAATTAGGAACAGACCTTTTTGGGCAAATTCACCTTTGACACGTGGAGGGTGTTTAAAGACCAAATGCACAGAGTACAGGGCAGACATGTTCTGGTCAGACAGAAGGATAAGGATGGCAAGGTAAGAGAACCTTGGATGTCAAGGGATATGATGAATTTAGTCAAGAAGAAAAAGGGAAAGTATGGAAAGCTTAGGAAGCTAGATTCAAACAGAACACGGGAAGATTATAAAGAAGCCAGAAAAGAACTCAAGAAGGGAATTAACAAAGCCAAGAGGGGTCATGAAAAGTTCTTGGCAGGTAGGATTAAAGAGAATCCCAAAGCATTCTATAAATTCAGAGCAAGAGGAGAGCTAGGGAGAGGGTGGGAGCACTCAAGGATAAAGGGGGACGACATTTGGTTGGATGCAGAGGGTGTGGATGAGGTCCTTAATGAATACTTCACATCAGTATTTATCAAGGTGAAGGATGTGGAGGATAGGGAGATCAGTGCCGAGAGTGTTAATATGCTAGGACATTTCAAAGTAAAGGAGAGGGGTAATGTTGTGTATCTTGAAGAATAAAAAGATTGATGTCCCCAGAGCTTAATGGGATATACCCCAAATTATTGAGAGAGGCAAGTGAGGAGATTGTTTGGGCTTCTATGAATATCTTTTTAGTAAGTTTGCAGACGATATGAAGATTGGTTTTTTGGTGCTGTCGTGGATAGTGTAGATGACTGGCAAAAAAAGCAGTGGGATATAGATTGTTTACGGATTTGAGCAGAGAAATGGCAGATGGAGCTTAACCCGGCCAAATATGACGTGTTGCGCCTTGGGAGGTTAAATGAAAAGAGACAGTACACCATTAAGGGCAAGGCCCTTAACAGTAATGATGAGCAGGGGTAACTTAAGGTCCAAGTTCATAGCTCCCTGAAAGTGGCTACACAGGCTGATAGGGTGGTTGAGAAGGAATAGGGCACGCTTGCCTTTATTAGTTGAATTCAGAGGTTAGGAGGTTATGTTGCAGCTTTATAAAACTAGTTAGGCCTCATCTGAGGAATTGCATACATTTCTGGTCACCCCATTATAGGAATAATATCGAGGCTTTGGAAAGCCTGCAGAAGAGGTTTATCACGATGCTGTCTGGATTAGAGGGCATGAGAGGTTGGACAAAGTTAGGTTATTTTCTCTGGGGTGACAAAGGCTGAGAGGAGATCTAATAGGAGTTTGTAAGATTATGAGAGGGATAGACAGAGTAGACAGACAGTATCTTTTTCTCAGGGTGGAGATGTCTAATATCAGAGGGCAAGTATTTAAGGTGAGATGGGATTAAAGGAGATGTTAGAGGCAAGTACTTTATACAGGGAGTGATTAGTGCCCGGGGTGGTAGATACAGTGTATTAGGGAATTTTAACAGACTTTCAGATAGGCACATTGATATGAGTAAAATGGAGGAATATGGACATTGTGCAGGCATAAGGGTTTAGTTGGATTACTAATTTATTTGGTTCAGCACAACACTCTGGCCAAAAGGCCTGTTCCTGTGCTGTAGTGTTCTATGTTCTAATCATTCTCTGTGTGTATTCAACCTTCACTTCTTTGAAATACTTTAATGATATTTGAGCTAATATTTCTGTTTTATGAGGGGAGATATTGACTCACACTCCTTTTTATGTCAGCAACACAGCAGTGGAAATGGTGAATGTACAGTATCTGATGGTCCCTGAGCACGCACACTGCACAATCAGGAAAGCCCACTAACACCTCTACTTTCTGAGGAAGCTGAAGAGAACTTCACGTCGCTCCACAGATATGTAGTAAAGAGCATCCTAACAAACTGTATTACTGCATCTGGTACAAAATCTGCACTGCGGCGGACAGAAGGCTGTTCCATGGGTAGTGAAAACTGCCCTATGCATTACAACACAATAGCCACAGCTCTACATACTGTCCTTACACATCTGGAGAAGAAGGATGCTCATGTGAGAATGCTGCTCTTGGACTACAGTTCAGTACTCAACACCATAGTTACATCCAGGCTTGATAGGAAGCTCAGAGACCTCGGCCTTAACCCTGCCTTGTGCAGCTGGATCCTGGACTTCGTGTCTGATCACCGGCAGGTGGTAAGAGTGGGCTCCCTCACCTCCACCACTCTGACTGTCAACACAGGAGCCCCTCAGGGATGTCCCTCCTTTACACCCTGTATACCTATGACTGTGTCGGCACCCACAGCTCTAATCTACTCATTAAAGCCAGGACCAACAGGCTCCGGGACAGCTTCTTCCACCAGGCCATCAGAGCGATTACACTGATTTGAGTGTATTTCTATGTTACATTGACTGTTCTTTTTATTATAAATTACTATGATTGCACATTCAGACGGAGATGCAACGTAAAGATTGTTACTCCTCGTGTATATTGAGGATGTAAGAAATAAAGTCAATTGAATTCAATTCACTGGCAGCAGCCTATCTGTCATCACGAAGGATGTATATACTAGAAAAGGGCCAGTAACATCATGAAGGATTCCACCCACCTTGCTCATGGGCTGTTAGTCCCACACTCATCAGGGAGGAGGCTACACAGCATCCACACGAGTTAAAACAGCTTCTTTCCCCAAGCAGTAAAGCTAGTTGACCCCTCCACCCACTACCCATCCCTCCACACTCCCAACCACTACTACTTTACCATCTCCTGACAGTAACCTTATGTATAGTCACTCCTGTGCCTAGTGCACTTTATGGACATACAATCAATCTAAGTATAAAAGCTTTGTTATCTGTTTAACCTGTATATTATTTTAACATTATTACAGTTTATCTTTCTGTGTATTTTTTTTGTTCTGCACTGGATCTGGAATAACAAATATTTTGTCTCCTTTACACTTGAATACTGGAAATGATATTAAACAAGTTTTGAATTTCCTGTGGAGAAGATGTTTGTTGAACTGGACCACAGTAAGCTTAGCTTACAACTGGGAATCATATTCCAATGATGCCCTCTGGTGTTCAGCCATGGATGTTTACGGAAGGGAAGGCTGCTGTTAAACAGGAGTAAGATTATTTGAAGAAGAGCAAAACAGTTGCGATGTTCTCAAATTTAAACAAGGCTCAAGATTATCGTCAGGAATTTGTTTGGATTTGTATTCCTTTGGTTTATTCTTACTGTGCTGATTGCAACTGAGTATGAAATGAAGAAGATGAAATTTCTTTTTTTCTGTTAATCTTAATAGAGTGATTTAAAAGGTAACTTTACTGGGTTTGGAATTTTGACCTCAGGACTGTGAGTCCCACTGTTACAATGAAATGGAAAAATGAATGAGTTAACATATGGCAGACACCAGATATTTCAGGGTATCTTAATAATAATGTAGATGCTCTACGGTGCTTTTTAAGTTGCTTATTATTTAAATATGTGCAGAGCACAGTGAAGTGGCTGGCAAGGCTATTGCTTCACAGCTGCAGTGACCTGGGCTCAATTCTATTTTCGGGTGATATTTGGGAGAGTCTGTGTGTTCTCCCTGAAATTGTATTAATTTACCTTGGTACTGCAGTTGCATCCCACATCGCAAGTGGTAGAGCTGGTAAGCTAATTGGCCACTGTGGGCCACTCTTAGTGTGGGTGGATGGCAGGAGAATTGCGGGAGGAGGTGTAGATGTAGATATCTGAGATGGAATGGGTCACAGGGAAATAAATGAGGGAAGTGATGGGAATGTACTAAGAACTGGCACAGACTCAATGGGCTAAACCTTCTAAGTCATAAAAATTAAAATATGTAAGATTATAACAAAGTATGTGCTTATGACTTGGTTGGAATTGTTTAGCCCACTGAGTCCATGCCATATAATGTTTTCTTGTGAAAGAATTAGATGGATGAATAAGAGAAAATCTGCAGATGATGAAAGGTTTCGGCCCGAAACGTCGACGGTACTCTTTTCCATAGATGCTGCCTGACCTGATGTGTGTGTTGCTTAGATGGATGAGTGTTGGCCAAATATCACAGGATGCATGTTTACCTCAGCAGGCATGGGCAGCTTTGATTTAAAGTCTCAGTCACAAGGTATTTTAGCTAACAGTGCATAGAAGTTTGAGATGCAAATAAACTGAAGCATTCATTGTACTTTGGTACAAGTGACAATAATAAAAGAATTACCAGTTAACAATTTGATTTCTCTCAGTAGTTCATCAGTCTTTTGGAATTCACTTTCTTAAACAGCAGTGGAAGTAGATTCTTAGAACACTTCTAAGTCAGAGCCAGGCAGACTCTTGATTAGCAAGGTGGTGAAAGTTTTTGTGGATAGAAGAGATTGTGGATTTCAGATAACAGTCAGATCAGTCCAGAAATTATTGAATGATTGGACTGGCTTGAGGAGCAAGGTGCCTGTCCCTAATGTATTTATCTCTTTGTATGTTCACTTATCATCTCTGTAATTAATAGTTAAGCAATAGCTCAGTTATATAATTTTCATTCTTGTTTTCAAAGAAAGACTTGCTACTTTTAGTGGAGTTGTGAATTTTTGGAATTCTCAACTACAGAGATCTGTGAAGTGTGTTTCCTTGAATATGTTCACAGTCACAGTAGATAGAATTTTGATTGATGAAGGTGTCAGGGTTACCGGCAGGAACATTGAGCTGAGGGCAAGATCCTGTTAAATGACGATGAAACTACGTGCCCTACTCCTGCTCCTGTTTTTACTGTTTTTGTGTTATCCCTTTGTTGTCTTGTCCTTCCTTATTTCTCTAATTCCCCGATCCCTTATGTCCTAGGGACTAATGCATTCCTCTGACTCCAGCCTCTCGAACATCCCCAAATTTAAATGTTGCACTATTATTGGCTCTGCCTTCTGCAGTCAAGACCTCAAGAATTCCATCCTAAATTTCTGTGCCTCTCTCTATATCTCTTTCATCTTTTAAGACATTCCTGAGCCCTAGTTCCTTGAACAAAGCCTTCGGTCACCTGATCTCATGTCTGATTGCATGGCTTGAGCACCGCACTCATATTAGAAACATTTTTTTCAGGGAACAGCATCTTTTTCATGGTACAATTAACGTGGTTGCTTCAGTGTGGTGTATGATTTTATGGTCATATATCACTGTGTGCGAGAAGATTGATGTAAGAGTGAAGTGTGGCACAATTTATCTTGTGCAAAGAAGGTTGGCACTGTGTTAAAGAATCAAGGTAGGTATATACTTGCTGATGCCACAGACTGTTGCTAATATATGTAATACCATAATATTTCTCCTGAAATTGACTTGCATGTCAGGTTCACAGGTTTGAAGATGACTAACTACAGTATAAGTCAATACGTCATTCAGATCGCAAGGCTTCAGAGTTCCCTTCGTTGCTGTGAATCTGTCTCTTATCTAAACCCTTGATTACCTTTGATCATGATAAAGGAGAACTGTGACGCAACTGATGCCTAGTTCAGGCTGCACTAAATTTGCCAATCCTGGATTATCCAAGAATCTCCCGGAATTAAGAATTAATTCCCTGGATGCTGATATTTAGAAAAAAATCATTAAGAGCATCAAAATGTTTTTCTTTCTCTTGGAACATTTTTGCATGTCAATTATAATAATGCTGGAAATGCAGTGAGGTTCTTTCATGGCATAGTGGGATTTCCTCACTTGTCAATATGGACTTTAGCAAGGCCTTTGATTAGGTTCCACATGGTAGGCTAGTCTGGAAATTTAGATCCCATGTGACTGAGTGAGAGAGAGAGAGAAAGAAAAAAACTGGATTCAAAAGTGCCTCAGTGATAGCAAGCTGAGAATGATGGACAAAGTTTGTTTCTTGGACAAGAAGCCTGTGAGAAGTGGTGTGCCACAAGTGAGGTGCTGGGGCCATTGTTATTTGTTGCTTATATAAACAATTCAGATGTAAATGTACAAGCATAGTTCGTGAGACTGCAGACAATACCAAAATGGGTGGTATTGGACATGATGAAGAAGGTGTTCCAAAATTACAGGGGTATATTTATCAACTAGGTAAATGGGCAGTGGATTGACAAATGGCTTTTAATTTGGATGTGTGAAGTGTTGCATTTTGGGAGTTCCAAATAGAGTACTTCTTACACAGTGAATAGTTGGAGCCTGGGGAGGATTGTGGAACTGTGGAACCTAGGAGTACAAGTACGTATTTTGCGGAGAGAGGCATCAATAGTAGACCTGGTGTGGAAGAAGGCATTTGGCATGCTAGCCTTCATCAGTCAGGTCATTGAATAGGAATTGGGACATTACACCAACTGGCCACTTTATTAGGTACACCTGTACAGCTGCACGTTAATGCAAATATCTAATCAGACAATCGTGTCACCAACTCAATGCATAAAAGCAAGCTGACATGGTCAGGGGGTTCAGTTGTTGTTCAGACAAAACATCAGAATGGGTAAAAATATGATCCAAGTGGCTTTGATGGTGGAATGATTATTGGTGCCATCTTTAGAGTTTACAGAGATTGGTGAAAAAAACCCCCAAAAAATCCTGTATATGGCAGTTCTGTGGGTGCAAACACATTGTTAAGGAGAGATGTCAGAGGAGAATGGCCAGGCTGGTTCAAGCTGACAGGAAGGCAAAGGTAACTCAAATAGCCACTCATTACAACAGTGGTGTGCAGACGAGCATCTCTGAACGCACAAAACATCGAATCTCGAAATAGATTGGTTACAGCAGCAAAATACCACAACATAAACTCAGTGGCAACGTTATTAGGTACAGGAGGTACTTACTTGATGAGGCCACACTTAGAGTATTGCGTTCAGTTTTGGTCACGTTATTGGTCACCTCATATACCGTCTGGGTAGTCTCCAACCCCTTGGTACGAACATCGAATTCTCCAACTTCAGGTAATTCCCTCCCCCTCCCTTCCCCTATCTCTATTTCACTCTGCCCCTCCCCCAGCTGCCTACTACCTCCTTCATGGTTCTGCCTCCTTCTACTACCCATTGTGCTTTCCCCTATTCCTTCTTCACCTTTCCTGCCTATCCCCTCCCTGCTTCCCCTCCTTCATCCCTTTATCTTTCCCCATACTGATTTTTCACCTGGAACCTACCAGCCTTATCCTTCCCACCCTCCCCCCACCCTCTTTATAGGGCCTCTGCCCCTTCCCTCTTCAGTCCTGACGAAAGGTTCCAGTCCGAAACGTTGACTGATCGTTTCCACGGCTGCTGCCCGACCTGCTGAGTTCCTCCAGCGTGTTGTGAGTGTTGCTTTGACCCCAGCATCTGCAGAGTATTTTGTGTTTGGTCACATTATTATTGGAAAGACATCACTAAACTGGAAAGAGTGCAGATAATATTTATGAGGATGCTGCCATGATTCATTGAGGGGTGACCATATAGAGCTGTAAAGAAAAAAATAAGAAGAAATACAAACAACACACACAAAATGTTGGAGGAACTCAACAAGCCAGGCAGCATCTATGGAAAAAAGTACAGTCAACGTTTCGGGCTGAAACCCTTCTGCAGGACTGGAGAAAAAAAGCTGAGGAGTAGATTTCAAAGTTGTGGGGGTGGGGAGCAGAGAGGAAGACCAGGTGATAGATGAAACTTGGAGAGGGAGGGATGAAGTAGAGAGCTGGGAAGTTGATTGGTGAGAGAGACAAAAGGCCATGGAAGAAAGAAAAAAGGGGGAGGGGGTGAGGAGCACCAGAGGGAGGTGATGGGCGGGCAAGGAGACACGGTGAGAGACGGAAAAGGGGATGGAAAATGACGCTGGGGATCGGTGGGAGGCATTACCGGAAGTTTGAGAAATTGACGTTCATGGCATCAGGTTGGAGGCTACCTTAAGTGTGGCCTCATCACAACAGTGGAGGAGACCATGGTTGGACATACTGGAATGGGAATGAGAAGTGGACTTAAAGTGGTTGGCCACTGGGAACGTAAATGCTTGGCAAAGCGACCTCCCAATCTACATTGGGTCACACTGATATACAAGAGGCAACACCTGGAGCATTCAATGCAGTAGATGACCCAAACAGACTCACAGGTGAAGTATCGCCTCACTCGGAAGGACTATTTAGGGCCCTGAATGGTAGTGAAGGAGGAAGTGTAGGGGTGCTTTGCAGGATCTGCAGATTTTCATTTGTTTTTGATGAGGAGTACAAAAAGGGTGAAAGCACAAAATCTCTTTCCCAGGGAAGGGAAACTAAAATCTAAAGGTCATAGCTTTAAAGTTATTAGTGAAAGATTTAAACAGAACTTGAGGGGCAACTTCTTCATGCAGAGTATGCTGCATACATGGAATGAGCTTTAAGAGAAGTGATTAAGGCAAATACAGAATGGCATTTAAAGGACACTGGATAAGCACATACATGTTTGGTGTTTGGAGAGTGATAGAGTTTATGTGCCCTTTATTCTCTAGGGTCTGGGAGAATGAGAAGCGATCTCAATGAATCTTACAGAATCCTTCCCAGGTTTGTTAGGCTGATGGAATGATGATATCCCAAGCTGTAGAGTTCAGGAATAGGGTTCATTTTTCAAGAATAAAAGAGAAGGCTGAGAAGTGGAAAATTAATTTTTTCTACTTAAAATGTAATAAATTTTGGGAATTCTGTATCCTGGAGGTTTGTGGAAGCTCGGTCATTGAGTTCACTCAAAATAACAATCAATGGATTTCAAGTTATTGAGACATAGGCACAGAAACAGGCCCTTTGGCCCATCTAGTCCATGCCAAACTATTATGCTACCTAGTCTTGTCGATCTGCACCTGGTCCATAACCCTTCATACCCTTCCCATCCATGTACCTGTACAAATTTCTCTTAAGTGATGAAATCAAACCCGCATCCATCACTTCTGCTGGCAGCTTCTTCCATGATCTCACCGCCGTCTGAGTGAAGACATCCCCCACATGTTCCCCTTAAACATTTCACTTTCACTCTTAACCCATGACTTCTAGTTCTAGTCTCGGCCAAGCTCAGTGGAAACGTCTGCTTGCATTTACTCTACGTATACCCCTCATAATTTTGTACACCTCTATCAAATCTCCCCTCATTCTCCTACTCAAAGGGGAATTTCTCAATATTAAAGGAATCAAGGGAAATGGGAATGATGCAGAAAAATGGATGAGGTAGAACAACAGCCATGAACACAGCAGAACAAGTTTGAATGGCTTAATATCCTACTGCTGCTCTTATTTTTATGTTCCCTGTGTTACTGTGTGTCCAGTCTGCTATTATTTTCTTTGTGTTTAGACCAACTCTCACTTCAACTCCCAGTATGTAAGATAACAGCTTAACAAGATAAAACAGAACAGTTGCTTCCGGCATTAGAAAGGAGATTCTCCCACGTCCATCAGCTTCATCTTTTTGAGTACTGTGATAGATTTATTGATTTCCTTTGCAACATTCCTTTAAACCACCATACTTAAATCAGTTGGGTTTCAGTATGTGTCATCGTTGTGAATAAAGGGCCGTCAAATAATGGTTTAATGTAAACTCCTATCACAATTCATCTTCCTGTCTGTGGAAATCAGCCAAGGGTTTAAACAGAGCTTCAAAGCATGTACGTTGATGTAACACTTTTCAAATTTGAGGCATATTGCAACAGTATGTTACTTTGAAGTACACACATTTGTTATGAAGTCATGTGTACTCACTGCAGGATGTGACATCATTGGCATGTATTGTCCACCCCCAACCATTCCTGAACTGCAGAGTATGTCAAGGGCCCACCACACTGGTGAGTGGGAATCGTGGATAAAGTAGGCAGCTTTCCTTTCCTGAAAGACTTCAGAGAACCAGGTGAAATCTCACAATGGGACTGAAACTAACTTTACTTTTGCAAAACCCAATTTATTTATATCACTTGATTTAAATTCCCCAGCTGCCATACAGTGGGGATTTCGGTTTTGTCTCTCTAAATCAATTGTCCAGACTTACGATTGTACCTCTTGATTACACGTGGCTGTTGTTACATACAGTAAAACAGATCACTGGCTCTGCTTTCAGCACTGGCAATATTGGTTGGGAGGTTAAAAACAAGACAGGATTTTGCAACAGCTCCCTTTACTTCTTTCCATGGTGCTATGGGAACTATTATGCTCGCTTGGGCAGGAGCCGGAATGCTGGTTTGAAGTCTCATCTGATTGAAAAATACTCCTATGTCAACAACTATAGTTCTTTGTGCACCTATATACCAGTGTGTCATGCTGGATCATATGCTCAGCCCTGGCCAAGGGTTGACTGCACAATGAGAGTAAGAGTAACACCTCTGGGCCATTCCTGTTGTGAGAATTGGCTCCAGGAAGTGCTGCTGCCACATCAGACAGGCCTTTCTTGTGACTAATTATACAGCCTCACTGCTGACATCATGTAAATAATGTGACTAATTATACAGCCTCACTGCTGACATCATGTAAATAATGTGACTAATTATACAACCTCACTGCTGACATCATATAAATAATGTGACTAATTATACAGCCTCACTGCTGACATCATGTAAATAATGTGACTAATTATACAGCCTCACTGCTGACATCATGTAAATAATCACTGCTTTTTTTTATAGCTGCACCCAAGATCCTGAACAAGTTCAGTACTGTGCATGGTGTTCCTATAAGGGAAATGCAATGAAATGGGAGAGCAATAACATCACAAGATGCTTTGTGACACACCTGTGTTCAGGAACCCTCGTATTCCTGCAGTCTGCTGCTCCAATTTCCATCTCAATCCCACTCTGACCATTCGGTCAGAGGCCTCATCTACTTTGACTTGAGTTTAACACTTTCTTTTCAGTATGGGCATTTTACACCCACCTGAACTCAATATTGACTTGGGTATTGGTTAATTTATTGATTTATTATTGTTACATGTAATGAGATATGGTGAAATGCTTTTGTTGTCCCAATGAATCATGCATCGAGGTAGGTTGGTGGGGTGCATGGATGTATGTCTCTATCAAAGGAGATATAAGGCACCCCTTCCCTCTGCTTACCTAGAGGTCACCATTGGGCAAGGTGCAGCACCGGCTTAGCCCTGTAATCAGGGTTCCGTGAGGCCATGGGTGTAGATAGTGGATGGTCCTATGAGCAGCTGGTGCATATCACAAGTCCTGGTTCTGCGACCACTGAAGCATGGAAGACATTCTCTGAAGAGGACTGATAATGGCTGGTGTCACCCATTTGTAAAGGCACTGCCCAGAAGAAGGCAATGGCAGCCTACTTCTGGAGAAAAAATGTGCCAATAATCAAGGTCATGAGACCAATATCACCCACATCATGAGGGACCACGATCGCCCATGTCATATGACACGGCACGATGATGATGATGAATGAAAAGAGACAGATGCAGAATATAGCATTGCAATACAGAGAAAGTGCAGTGCAGGTAGACCATGTGCAAGCACCACTGTGAACTAGATTGGGAGATCAATAGTTCGAGAGTTCAGATTTTAGTGTTTGAGATGATTATCTTCTGTCTGGTGGGCAAAAGGAGATGCGAGAACCACTGGGGTGGGAAGGGCCCTTGATTATGCTACCTCCATTCCTAAGGCATTTCTGTATCACTGATCCACAGGTGATATAGCTCAGCTGTTTTTTTAACCCCTTTTTTCTTTGTAGGAGTTGAAGACATGTCCAGGTTGATTTGCTGGGCACACCCTTCTGTTCTGTATTTCACAATCTCCACATACTTCTGTGCTCTTTTCTCACTGTTCTTGTTTATTCCAGTGGGCACCCTATCAGAGACATCCCTCGCCTCCACCTTCCCTGCAGCTTAACATGGTCCTTCTGTTCCCCTTATTGTTAAATGCTCAATTACATGTATGCACAGGAGCAATGAAAACCACTGAGTAGAATCATAGGTACTTAGCATCAGATCCACATTCACAAGAGAAACATAATTAAATTTAAATTATTAAATATTTTTGTAAGTAAGGACATAATTACATCAAAAATTGTACATTTTGATGCAAAGTGATCGGAGTGGTCATAGTGTTGCTATATTGTAGTGATGAAGATTGTGCTGGTTGGTTCAACAAATGAATGGTTGACAAAAGATATTCTCGAACCTGGTGCTGTCGGACTTCAGGCTTCCTTATCTCCTGTCCATTGGTAGCTGTGAGAAGATTTAGCAGTGTCTCTAATACACTGTTGAAATTTAAGACAAGATTGGATAGATTTTTGCACTGTAGGGAAATTAAAGGTAATGGGGAAAAGGCAGGTAGGTAGAGATGAGCCCATGGCCAGATCAGCCATGATCTTATTGAATGGCAGAGCAGGCTCAACAGGCCGGATGGCCTACTCCTGCTCCTATTTCTTATGTTCTAACCTCCTGTTTCTGACTAGCTTCATACTGTAAAGTATGCTCATGTCTAGTTGGGCTGAGAGGCCTTAACTTCTGACTTTGTATATTTCTACTGGAGAAATAGTGCACATAATCCAGAATCTTAGCATGAGGAGTGCATAAATAGAAAGCCTGAAGAACAATACTGTTTTCTCTTTGTGGAGAGAGAAACATTGTTAATGTTTTAGATCAGTGGCATTTTCTCTCTGCAGAGGCTGCTTGACCTGCTAAGTATTTCCAGCATTTTCTGTTTTCATTTCAGATTTTTGCTTTTCAGGTTGTCTTTGGATAGATTCACAGATTGTATTATTGTTGTGTTATTAGCTGACACTTAAGTGCTTGATATTAGAAGATCATAATGCAAAGTATAGAAAAACAGCAGTCACAATTATCTCATCGGCGCTGTATTCAGAACTGTTACCTTTGCAACTGAGAGGGTTTTTTTTGTGGGAAAATTGTGAAACATGCTGTGCATATCAACTACACATATTGTAGGTGGAAAGATCTTCAGTTTATGCACCTGTAAAGTACCCTCTCCCTTTCTAGCATGTAGTTCCATAAGTATCCAACACCTTGTAGCATTCTGTGTGATTACAGGTTCAGGATAACATCAGCCACTGAATATGATCAAACTGGAGAGATTTCCTCTCCATTATGTGCCATTATGAAGTGGCCCCATTGTTATCTGCACTGAGGGGCACAATAGCAATTGAACTTTAAACTTAACAATTATGATAGGTTTTGATAGACTAAAGAAAGCAGTGTTCCAAGTACAGGTTGAGTACCCCCTATTCAAAATTCCAAAATCCAAAAACCTCTGAAATCCGAATGTTTTTTCTCTGAGCACTGACATGACATCACAGATGGAAAATTCCACAAGGCATTGGCAATGTTCCCAGACGATGCTCGGGTCTGCGCATACCACAGACCGTCTGAGAAGTGACCTCACATGTTATGAAAAGAAGTGAATGAAAAATAGGAAAACACTGCATGAAGTGATAAATGAAGATCTTGATCGTGTGTCATCGGCGTTGGAGTAAACGTATACTACTTAATGGTATGCTAGTCATGAACCAAGCAAAGATCTATCATGACACACTGAAAATTGAAGGTAATTGTGAATATTCAGCAGGCTGGTTGCAGAAATTTATGAAAAAGCATGGCATTAATTTTTTTTAAAGGTTCTGCAGATCACAAGAATCTAGCACCAGAACAAGTCTATGATGCTGATTGTGTTTATACCTTACGTAATGAGATTACATATTTTAAATTTCTGAAGCATCGCAGATGAAAATCCAACACTGGATTAAGTCTACAATTCTGATTGTTTTTATACCTTACATAAAACATAAAAAAGTAAACTACAGATACAGGGTACGGTAACCCTTTAATCAAAGCCAGGCATCGTAGATGGAGACTGAAAGCTGCCATATTACGATGTTCAACAGCTGATTCAGGAATTCTCCCAATGCTACTGTGCTGTTTTTGTTACTCTGCACACATTAGATTTTACTGTTAAGTACATATGTGTGAGGAACAAGTGTAAGACAAAGAATACTTACCGGTATCACATAAATTCTGAGTCGGAAATGATGGCAATCCCAAGCTATCTCATTATACATTTGAAAATCCGAAGAAGTCCAAAATCCAAAAGGCTTCCGGCTTCAAGCCTTTCAGGGAGGGGTTACTCAACCTATGTCAGAAACCAGAGGAAATGGCTAAAAGAAACAAGAGTTGACAGGTGGGTTGCAATAGTCATTCATTGCAGAGACAATTATTTTTACAGTTGATCGCCATATTAACCCTATGAATTGCTATGATCTGGAATGCAAAGCCTGAAGGATGATTGTAAGCAGATTCAACGGCAATTTTCTAATGAACATACACACTTGAAAAAGAAATCTTGATCAGCAGGCAATCAGCATCGGAACACGTCTAATTTGGATATTAGTTATGAAAATAATTATCCGAGCAATAAACATTTAATATTTTAGCATAAAGTCAATGTATGTTCTTATATTGAATATCTTTGCAATTTTTTCTTGTATTTCTGATTCTATTTACAGCTATTAATAATGTAAGAACAACTGAATAATCTCCATCTGTGCAACAAGATTCTAATTACTTATCTGTCACTGCTAAGGCTTGTTGAGAAGCTGACAAAATAATTGAATAATGGCTTGACTCTTTCATTTTGTCAGTAGCATGCATCCTTTTGCACGCAAAAAAAAAATTACTTTGTGCTTCAGGTATGACGCAATTAGGTTTTAGCCGATCTTTATTTCTTCCATGCCAGACTATGGGTTCATTGAACCACAGATTAAAAGATGAGGGAGGAAATGCCTCTTCAATCAGCTGCATTTTTCTCTTTTCCCTTGGTGACAAGTCAGATGTGTTCAGTCCATTCTCATTAAGTTTAATGAAGGTAACTCAAAATGAATTCTGCATCATGGGTTGTTACAGGAGGCAGATTCCGTGCTTTCGCACTAAGGCACTTCAGCTCGACCCTTTTCTTCGCTGAACTGCTGACCATATGGTCTGCCACACCGTGGATCTGCATCAGTTTTCTGTGATATTTTAGCACCAAATTTAAGCACATTTGAGACTACTGGTGCCATACACTAAATTATATTGAAAATAATCATTTAGATTGGGAGAAAACGATCCATAAGGTTCCTTGAACATCAACTGACTGTAAAGTAGCAAGACCCACTCTCCCTGGTCTCCTGACAGAGGCACGAATTTGACTGGGCGTCAGTGAAAGTCATGGCGCAAGCGAACAGGATGAGTGCCAGCAAATTCCCAGAAGCATGGTTTTCCGCGACCAGTTCTATAAACAAACGCACAGACCTCGAGTCTATTTACGAGCTGACGGGGGCAAAATTCCAGAGTGCAACACACAAAGTTTACCGCACAGCCACTCAGCGATGAGATTTCCTCCCCACATCACAAATGAATTTCTGAAGTGATGACAGATCAACTGATTGAAAAGCATATAAGGGCCAAGCATTCAGAGGACATACCACAATCAACAGCGCACTGACGATGTCTCCTTGCATGGTCTTCCTGACAGTAAATTGCCAAGATCAGAGAGCCACACAACTGACCTCTAAATTATCTCCCTCCTCTGGGTACCATTCTTCAGGGCAGTGCTCGCCGCTTCAAGCAAAAGCCTGGGAATTTTATGAAACAATTGGGAGTTTTGAAATTCAGTGTTCCTTTTCCAGACATATGACAGGTTCCTGTACTTCCTGTATTCCAGGTGGCAATTTGGCACAGGTTTTTTTTTATTGGGAATCTATTGTTTGTCATCCTTGCAGTGGCCCAGGGTTTAGTAATGATGACTGTTCAGCTGGTACTCTGAGAAAGCCCCTGTTTCCCTGATGTCCGTAATGGAACAGAATTTGCCGTACTTACTGACAGTTAATGTATATGCGACTCCAGGTTTACAAGCAACCCTCTGAATCACATGGTAATACAGCAAAAAAGTAGGCCATTCAGCCCTACCTGAGCTAGTTCCATTTCTCTGTGATGGGCCCATAATCCCTCTAAACCTTTCCTTTCTACAATACTATGCTAAAGTCTTAGGCACATAAATATAGCTAGGGTGCCTAAGAATTTTGCACTGTACTGGTGCCACACAAAGAAATAAATTTCATGACATATGTGAGTGATAATAAACCTGAATCTGATATGGGTCTCTGTTGTGGACTCTAGGGGGCAGGGAGAGGGGAATCATGGTTGGGAAAAGGAGAAGAGAGAGAGAGAAAGGAGTGGGAAGCACCAGAGTGGTATTCTGTGTAATGATCAATAAATCAATTGCTTTGAATCAAATTACTTTGCCTGATGTCTCAGGGCTGGATATGTCTGCAACCTCACCAATTTGCCCCTGGCATTCCTTCTCTGCCACCTGTCCCACATCCATCACAAGGCGCTCCACCCTCACCATTCCCAACATCCTTTGCTCCCATCAAGTTTATAACCTTGCTCTCAAATCTGTGCTCCACATCAACAAATACAGATCTGTGCAAAAGTCTTAGGCACCCTAGCTGTACGTATGTGCCTAAAACTTTTACATAGTACTGTATCTACCTGTCTAAATATCTTTCAAATATAATTATAAGACAGAGTTCTTGAACCAGCTTGCACAACCCTAATTATTACCTCAAGTATAGCAACACTATGACCACCTTGCACTATAATAGACAATGTTATTTTCATACTAATTATGTTATTTCTTGTAAAAATTTGTGCTTCATGTTTCATTCATGTTTTTGTTGTGAATGTTGTATACTTAATGCTATGTTCCTGTGGAGCTGCTGCAAGTTTCTTGCTGGACCTCTGCATACATGAACTTGCACGTGTGACCTGACTTTGAGATTGTCAGAAAACACAAATGTTACAATTGACTCCTAGATCTGATTTAAAAAAAATAGGAGAACATGGACTTCATGCTTATGTGAAGCTATATTTCCAAGATTCACAAATAATTAACTACAGCCATTGGAAATATAAATAAATATAATACAAAAAGAGAGCAAAATTCGTGAGGTGGTGTTCACGGGTTCATTGTCTATTCAGAAATCTGATGACAGAGGGGAAGAAGCTATTCCTAAAATGGTGACAGTGCATCTTCAGGCTCCTGTACTTCCTCTCTGATAGTAGTGATGAGAAGGGAGCATGTGTGGGTGGTGGGAGACATTAATGATGGATGCCGCCTTTTAGAGGCATCACCTTTTGAAGATGTCCTCGGTGGTGGGAGGCTTGTGCCCACGATAGAGCTGGCTGCAATTACAACCCTCTGCAGCTTTCTCCGACCCTGTGTAGTGGCCCCTTCATACTAGATGGTGATGCAACCAGTTGAGAATGTTCTGCGGAGAACTTCCATAGAAATTTGCTAGGCTCTTTGGTAGCTTACCTAATCTCTTGAAGCTCCTAAGGAAATATTGCTGTCGTTGTGCCTTCTTTGTAATTTCATCAATATGTTGGGCCCAGGATAGATCTTCAGAAATGTTGGGTCCCTCCTTTTTGTAGGTTTAAGAGACATGAGATAAAATTCACACCTGTGTGCAGACCAAACTCCTGTGGTTGCCATCTCTCATCGCTAGTGCTGAAGGACTGGTCATTCTCCTTACTTTGCAGTGATCACCTCAAATTGACCACCTCTGCCTCAGCGTCCCACTTTGAGATTGGTTGTGGGAGTCAAGGCAGAACTGAGCCTGACCAGATATCACTGGGACTTGGCTCCAAGTTGTGCAGCTGAGAGAAGTTTGTACAAGATAGGCTGGGGAGACGAGGTGAGAGGGGGCATGGGGAAAAGTGTGCAGAAGGAAGAGAAAGATTTAGCAAAGACAAAACCTTCCCAGGCACTGAGTCTGATTTAGTTCCTTTAATTGAAAGCAGGACATCTGATTCACTTTCTGCTCCTCAGCTATTGTCTACTTATCTACTCTCTCTTTCTTTCCTCTCTCCCTTTTCTCAATTTCTTTCTAACTCCCCATTCCTCTTTTCTCCATCTTGTTGCTTTCTCTTTTTAGTCCCCTTCTTTCCTACTCTCACCCATTCTCCTTTTATACTCTGCAACTCCATTCCTCTATCACCCTCTCTCAAGCCCAACTGTCCCTCTCGTAACACAGTCCTCCTCTTTATCCTGTCTCTCCTTTTCCTCTCTATAATCTCTTTTTGACCCCATATTTTCCCCTTTGGTCCTGACTCTCTTTGTCGCTAGTTCCCACTCCCCCCTGTCTATCGCACTCTCTCATTCTGTATTCTCCTCTCTCCCACTCTCATTCCTGTCTTTACCCTATTCTCTCTCTATACCCTGATGCCCCTTTCTCTACTATTCCACACCCCCCTCCATGCTCCTTTTCAGTCCCTCTCTAACCCCACCCTCCTAATTTCTCCCTCTCTTCCTCACTCCTATACACCCCACTCTTCCAATCCACCATCTCCCGCTCCACCTCCAGCCTCTAAACCCCTTCCTCTTCCACTACCCACATCCTTTCTCTGTTTTTTTAAATAAAAAAACACCCCACTCTCTTTGCTCTCCAATCCCCTTGCATTCTGCCCTTATTAACTTCTCTCCTACTCTTTTGCATATTCAGAAATATTGGTGTTCCATACTTGTCCAACAGTGTGATTAAAACCTTAGTTAACTATTTTTTAATAGTTGCACAATTATTTTTAATTATTTGGCTGCCCTAATTATTATGTTATATAGAATGACAACAGTATCTAATGGCATTTACTCCTTGTTGAATTCATTTCATAAACTGGTTGGAATTCTGTCCTTTTTATATTGGTTTGTATTTTTATATTTTGTATTGTGCTGTTTAAGTCAACGCTGATTTAAGGATTCTAAGGCTCTTGAATACAAAGGGGGCTTGAACAGTGAACAAATATATAGTCAAGCTAATGGGTTCTTATAGGTTGGAGCAGCCTCTTGAAAGGTAGGAGAATACATAGAGACAAAGAGATTGTAGATGCTGGAATCTAGAGCAACAAACAATCTACTTGCGGAACTCAACCGATCAAATAGCATCTGTTGGTGGGAAAGGAACTGTCGATGTTTCAGGTTGAAACTATGCATCAGGATTCAGGCAACCTGATGTGCGGTCTTAAAGTGAGACATTAATGATTCCTTCCCCCTCACAGATGATGCTGATCCCATTGAGTTCCTTCAGAAGATTGGTGGAGTGAAGATCTGCACTGCTTCACCAGTGTACGTTGAAGTCCTGGACCACCTCCCTAAACTTCCCTAAACTCTGCTTCCTGCTTCAGCTAGTGCTCAAACTAACTATTGTTCATTCTTGCCAGGACCTCAGAGCTGCCTGCTGCAGTCCATAGCACGTGAAATTTAATGAACGTTCAGTTTCGTATGCAGTAGGATTTCTGCCAGCTAGTTTCTCAGCTTGTTATGTTCTCTTTTCAATTCTTTGCTTAATATTAGTAAAAAATAAATCGTATCTGTATTATTCTCTTGAAAATTCGGGGGGGGGGGGTGGCAGGGGGCTGCTAAGTTAATCTACCAAAACAACATAAAGAGGAATCAGTTCTATATACCTCCTCCCAGATCCAACCTGTTAAGTACTATCAATGTAAGTAAAAGAGCAGTTGAGCACACGTCACAGTTCTTGAATGAGCATATCCCTGTTATTCCATGAGTCAGGCACATTATAGAAGGGAATAAGCGACTACTTTATTTCAGCAAGGATCAACAATTCTCTGGTTACCACTCCAAGTTATGTGGTAGATTTGAGAGGGTGCTGGGTGGTCTTTAAGAGGCAGTAGGGAAGGTCATTATGTTGGAACAGCTGGTGGCACTAGCATTGTAATGTAACCACCTGGATGCTTCCACTCGCATTGGACAACTGCAAAGTTCACATCACCAAGACCTTCCTTTACCACTTTGGCTTCTAATGTTGACTGGACTTTAGCCTCATGAGGATACTTCAACATACAATATTTCACCACCCTGCGTGCTCGATGTTCACCATTATGTATTGATGTGGCTTCCTGGAATGTGTCTGTATAGAGCTCAGACTTGCTAAAATAAAGCAACTTCCAAATGGAGAGAGAATTATCTCAAGGTGATGCTGGAGATAAAGAATTGAAATTGTGTACATAATTCAACTTCTTTGCTAATGAGTAAAAAATAGCTATTAGCATTCCGAAAGACTATTAACAAATTGACAATTGTAATTGATAGTGGTTCACGTCATCTCTCACTTTAATTTTAAATTTAGTTCTTCCAACCAATATTAATGAATTATAAGCAGTCTTCATATTGTTCGGCAATAGAATAGATGTGGCTGAGAACATTTCTTAATATGAAATGCAATAAGTGTTTCCGGGATAACTGAGTGAGTCAAGCAGAATCCATAGTGGGAAATGGACAGTTGACGTTTTGAGGTTGAGACTGTTCTGTCCAGATGACGGGGGTCAACCTAAGATGCCAGCTGCCCACTTCCCTCTACAGATGTTGTCTGACCCACTGGTTTCGTCTTGCAATTTCTTTTTTGCTCCAGATTCCAACATCTGTAGTTTCTTGCATCTCCTGATGTATATTAGGTTTGATTGAAGTAGTCAAGAAGGTCAGTCATATCTTAATTTTATGAAGTTGCTTTTGGCTGACTGAACTGCATGGAGCTAAATATCTGGAGCTGTATTGGCATCAGATTGACACCAACAATATTAACTCATTGAATGGATATTTCCTATTTCTATCCTGGCTGTGAATGAAAAGTGAATCTTGAAACATTGTGGCTTTGTCTGTCAAATCAAGCGAATTATGCTTAACCTTAGAAGAATAAGTAAATGATTTGTGATCTTTTATTTCACAATTAGCATCCTCGGTGTTTTGTTCTAGCAAAAGCTCAATATGTTGCTTAACATATTATAGTTCTGTTTGTCGACATAAGAGACTACAGATGCTAGAATCTGCAGCAACAAACAGTCTGCTGGAGGAACTCAGTGGATTGAGCAGCATCTGTGGGGGAAATAATTGTTAAAGATTCAGGTTGAAAGCTTGCATCAGTACAATTTCTTTCCTCCCACAGAATCTGTTCCACCCACGGAGTTGCTTTAGCAGATTGTTTGTTGCTACAGTTAGGTATGTGTTTCAGCACAATCTGTCTAGTCCTTATCACAGCCATGTCGTGTCTTCTTTTATCCATTTGGGTGAGACATGCTGTGCATTTGTTAATGCTCCATAATGATACAGAAAGCTGTAATATTCAGAAAAAGAAGACTGTGCTCATATCTGTGCTGGCTTCAAAATTCAGAGTAAAACAATAGCTATGAGTAGCCTATCTTCCTTCCTCTCCTTTCACCACATTTTCTAATAAAGAGGTATCATACCTTTGGAACATTTGGTAATAGATTTAGAAATTTCATTGGTGTCGATTTACAGATGCACTTGAAGTTAGATGCAGGCAGACCTGACTCTAGCACTGGTAATGGACTCAGTAGTGAATTGTGTAACATACTGAGCTGAGGGGCAGGGTATACTTTGTATCTGACTCCTCTGCTGTGAATCAGTTGAAGTTGCCACATCTAGTTTGGCACTATTCATTTCAATAGGACACTGACCTTCATTGAAAGGTAACTTTAGCTCAAATCATACTGTTCTTTATTTAACTCTGTGGTTATGTTTTACAAATGTTTGTAGATTTACGGGCAGTGAAGTGTTTTAAAAATAATTTCTGGTAATGTTTAAAAAAAATTTAAACAATATCAACAGTTTTCAAATATTTCTAATCATTTAATAGTAAAATATTCCTTTGTCAGCATGGTACTGGTGATGGGTCCTCCTCTGGAAGCAAATGTCTGTAGAGCTCAGAGGCTTGTTCATCATGCTTAGAGCAATTTACTTGTGGGATGCTTGCAAAGCTGAAGGTACAAGGCCATGGGAGCCAACCTGCTGAAGGTGTATTGGCCTGTACTCACTGGAGTTTAGAGGAAGGTGGATCTCATTGAAACCAATTAAATATTTAAAGGCCTGTATAGAGTGGATGTGAAATGGGTGTTTTCTCTAATGGGGGAGTCTAGAACCAGAGGGCATGGCCTCAGAATAGAAGGATATCCCTTTAGTACTGAAATGAGGAGGAATTTCTTCAGCTAGAGGGTGGTGAATCTGTGTAATTCATTGTCACAAACGGCTGTGGAGGTCAAGTCATTGTGTATATTTAAAGTGGAGGTTGATAGGTTCTTGATTAGTCAGGGCACCAAAATTATCAGGAGAAGGCAGGAGAATGGGGTTGAGAGGGATAATAAATCAGCCATGATGGAATGGCAGCAGACTCGATGGGCCAAATGGACTAATCCTGCTCTTACATTTTATGAGACTTGGGGGTGGGGGCATGATCGCTGCCACCCGTCAGACAATCTATTTGGCACTCCATCGAGCAGAAAGTACTATAGCATTAGATATACATGTATATAGTTGAATGACAATAAACTGAACTTGAACTTGACTCAGCTTGATCTAATCTATGTTGTGCCCACAGTCATCAAGAAGAGTTTGAATTGCTAGGCTAGGCAGATTAATGGTCTACCTGCTTAGTTACTGGAAACACTGCACTGATTTTTTTACAGGCTTACCTGTCCATCACCTAGAAGATCAAGTACAACAGAGATACGTTCACATGTAAATTAGAGACCCAGGAAACAGCAGATGCTGTAATCTGGAGCAACTAACAAACTACACGAGAAGTTCAGCAGGCAAAACTCCATCTGTGGAGGCAGAGGAATGGCCAATGTTTCAGGTCATTGAGATTAAAGAACAAGGTCAAAGATGAAAAAAAACACAAAGACTACAGAGGGAGAGCAATGAAAAAGGGAGTCACAGACCTCCCATCGAAGAGGACTTTTTCGAAGTGAGCCTACCTTAAAGAGACTTTACAGTGGAGCAGTGAAATGGAGAAATATGAGTTTGCAGATGCTGTTATCTGGAGCAAAGGATGCGGCTTTTCGCCGCAGTTGCTGCTGCTCTTCACCACATCTTTACTCTCTCATTCTTGACTGAAACACCAACCATTCCTCTGTATCTGTAGATATTGCTGACCTGATGAATTTCTCCAGCAATTTGTTTTCTTTTGCTCCACATGTAAGTTTTTTTTCTTTGTTGCCCACCATTTTCATTTGGTTTGGATGTTGTTGCTGGTTCACATTCTTGGAAATCCTTTCCGGACAACATTGTGTGGTATATGAATTGCTGTGCTTCAAAAGTAGGGCAGAAAAAAGAGCAATATTGTCAGCAAAGGCAATATTGCAAGAACAATTATCCCTTTAAGCAGAATTGCAGAAAAATTCTTGTTTATTATCATATGCAGAGAGGAACGTCATTGGTACAAGTTAAGCCTTCTGCATTCCAGATCACAATTACTGATGAACCACAGCACAAATAAACACACGAACAAGAAAACAAATTGAAGCACGTAGTCAAAGATGCTGTGTGTAAAGGAGAGCTGATCATGTATTTGTACAAATTGAAATTATTTGGGTAATAAATAAGTTTTTATGACCATAAGATACAGGAGAGAATTAAACCATTTGTTGCATTGAGTATGCTCTGCCATTTCATCATGGCTGATCCAGTTTTCCTCTCAGCCCCAATCTCTTGCCTTTTCCCTATATCCCTTCAGGCCCTGAGCAATCAAGAATCGATCAACTTCTGCCTTAAATATACATAAAGACTTGGCCTCCACAGCTACCTGTGGCAAAGGATTCCACAGATTCATCACTCTCTGGCTAAAGAAATTCCTCCTCATCTCTGTTCTAAAAGGACACCCCTCTATTCTGAGGCTGTGTCCTCTGGTCTTGGACCTTCCTTCCATAGGAAATGTCCTCTCCATTCACCATTTGATAGGTTTCAATTAGGTCCCTCCTCATTTTCTGAATTCTAGTGAATTCAGGCCCATCAGCTGCTCTTAATGTGAAAAGCTATTCAATCTTGGAATTATTTTTGTGAACCTCCTTTGAAGCCTCTCCAGTTTCAGTACATCCTTTCTGAGATAATGGGCCCAAACCTACTCATAATACTCCAAGTGAGGCCTCACCGGTGCTTTATAAAGTTTCAACATTGCATCCTTGCTTTTATATTCTAGTGTTCTCGAAATGAATACTAACATTGCATTTGCCTTCCTCACCACAGACTCAACCTGCAAGTTAACCTCTAGTGAATTCTGCACAAGGATTCCCAAGTCTATTTGCACCTCAGTTTTTGTATTTCTCTCCATTTAGAAAATAGTCAACCCTTTCGTTTCTTCTACCAAAGCACATAAACATACATTTTCTGACACTGTATTCCATCGGCCATTTTTTTACCCATTCTCCTAATCTGTATAAGTCCTTCTGTAGCCACTCTATTATCTCAAAACTACTTGCCCCTCCACCTGTCTTCATATCATGTGCAAACTTTGCAAAAATGCCGTCAATTTCATCATTCAAATCATTGACATAACGTAAAAAGAATTGTTCACAGCACAGGCCCCAGTGGAACACCACTAGTCACTGGCAGCCAACCAGAAAAGGCTCCCTTTATTCCCACTCTTTGCCTCCTACCAATCAGCCACTGCTTTATCCATGCTAGAATCTTTCCTGTAATACCATGGGCTCATAGCTTGTTAACCAGCCTCATGTGGCACCTTGTCAAAGACCTTCTGAAAATCCAAGTATACAACATCAACCAATACTTCTTTGACTATTCTGCTTGTTATTTCTTCAAAGAATTCCAACAGATTTGTCGGGCAAGATTTTCCCTTGAGGAAATCATGCTGACTACAGCCTATTTTATCATGTGCCTCCAAATACCCTGAGACCTCATCCTTAATAATTGACTCCAACACCTTTACAACCACTGAGGTCCAACTAACTGGCTTATAGTTTCCTTTCTTCTGCCTCTCTCTCTTCTTGAAGAGTGAAGTGACATTTGCAATTTTCCAGTCTTCTGGAATGATATCAGAATCTAGTGATTCTTGAAAGATCTTTACAAATGCCTCCACGATCACTTCCACCACCTCTTTCAGAACCCTGGGGTGTACAACATCTGGTCCAAGTGACTTATCTACCTTCAGACCTTTCAGTTTCCCAAGAACCTTCACTCTAGTAATGGTAACTTCACACACTTCATGACCGCTGACATGTGGAACTTCCACCAAACTTCTAGTGTCTTCCACAGTGAAGACTGATATAAAATATTTATTCGGTTTGATAGTCATTTCCTTGTCTCCCATTCCTATTTCTCCAGCATCACTTTTCAGCGGTCCAATATCCACCCATGTCTCTCTTTTACACTTTATGTATTTGAAGAAACTTTTGGTATCCTCTTTAATATAATTAGCCAGCTTACTTTCGTATTCCATCTTTACCTTCTTAATGACTTTATAGTTGCTTTCTGTTGGTGTTTAAAAGCTTCCCAATCCTCTAACTTCCTGCTATTTTTTGCTCTATTATATGCCCTCTCTTTGGCTTTTTTGTTGGCTTTGACTTCTGTTGTTGGCCATGATTGTGTCATTTTGCTTTTAGAATACTCCTTCCACCTTTTGATGTATATGTCCTGAGCCTACTGAATTGCTTCCAGAAATTCTAGCCATTGCTGCTCTGCCATCCCTGTCAATGCTCTTTTCCAATCAATTCTGGTCAACTCCTCTTTCATGCCTCTTTAGTTCCTTTTACTCCACTTGTGTTACTGATACATCTGACTTTAGCTGCTCCTTCTCAAATTTCAGGAGGAAATTCCTTCATATTATGATCACTTTCCCCTAAGGGTTCTATTACCTTAAGCTCTCTAATCAATTCTGTTTCATTGCTCAACACCCAATCCAGAATAGCTGATCCCCTAGTGGGCTCAATCATGAGCTGCTCTAAAAAGCCATCTCATAGGCATTCCAGAAATACTCCCTTTGGGAATCTAGCACCAACCTAATTTTCCCAATCTACCTGCATATTGAAATCCTCCGTGACTATTGTGACATTGCACATTTGGCATGCGTTTTCTATCTCCCATTGTAATTTGTAGACCACATTCTTCCTACTGTTTGGAGGTCTCTATAAAACTCTCATCAGGGTATTTTTTTACCCGTGTAGTTCCTTAGGCCTATCCACAATGATTCAACACCTTCCAACCCAGTGTCACCTCCTTTTAAAATTTGATTTCATTTTTACCAACAAAGCAGCGCCATCCCTTCTGCTTTCCTGTTTATCCTTTCGATACAATATATGTATATCCTTGGACATTAAGCTCCTAGCTATAATCTTCTTCCTGTCATGATACAGTAATATCCACACCAACATACATGCCAATCCGTAACTGTGCTACAAATTCATTTACATTATTCAAATATAACACTTTCAGTCCTGTATTCATCCTTCTTGATTTTTAAAGTCTTCTTTCAGGTACTGTCATTAATAAATTCAGTCCAGTAAACTATTCTAAACGTACCTGGCATTTTGCCTGTTGGAGCAACAGATCCACAGCAGATGGCATCTTACTGGCTTTTCAATCAGCCCTGGAACATCTAGACAGCAAAGATGCATACATCAGGATGCTCTTTATTGACTTCAGCTCAGCATTCAATACTGTCATCCCCTCGAAAATAATCAATAAGCTTCAAGACCTTGACTTCAATACCCCCTTGGGCAATTGGATCCTCAATATTTTCACTTGCAGACCAGCTGAGTGGTGCCACAATAACAACCTCTCGCTCAATGTCAGTGAGACCAAGGAGGTGATTATTGACTTCAGGAGGAGGAAGCTGGGGTTCCATGAGCCAGTCCTCATTGAGACGGTCAGCAACTATAAATTCCTCAGTGATGATATTTCAGAGGATCTGCTGTTGGTCCAGCACGTAAATGCCATTATGAAGAAAGCACAGTAGCCTCTACTTCCTTAGCAGTTTGTGAAGGTTTGGCATGACATCTCAAACTTTGACAAACTTCTATAAATGTGTGGTGGAGTGTATATTGAATGGCTGAAACACCAATGCCCTTGATTGGAAAATGATACAAAAGTAGTGGATATGGCCCAGTGCATCATGGGTAAAGTCCTTTCCACCATTGACTGCATCTACATAAAACATGGTCGCAGGACGGTAGCATCCATCATTAGAAACCCCCATCACCTAGGACATGCTTTCTTCTCCCTGTTGCCATATGGAAGAAGGTATAGGAGCCTCAGGACTCACACCACCAGGTTCAGGAATAGTTATTACCCCTCAACCATCAAGCTCTTGAACCAAAGGGGATGACTTCACTCCACTTCACCCGCCCCATCATTGAAATGTTCCTTCAACCTATGGATTCACTTTCAAGGTCTCTCATCTCATGCTTTTGATATTTATTATCATTATTTCTTTCTTTTTCTATTTGCACAGTTTGTTGTCTTTTGGACACTGGTTAAGTGCCCAAATTGGTGTGATCCTTCATTGAATCTGTTATGATTATCATTCTTTTGTGGATTTATTGAGTATGCCCACAAGAAAATAAATTGCTGGTTGTATATTGTGACATATATATACTTTGATAATAAATTTACTCTGAACTTTGACAGTTCTCATCAGCCAGTGGCATGTGGCAGGATTTAAAATCTGCCAGTTTCTGAAGAACTAGAAAAACTTAGAGGGACAGCGTCAAAAGTGGGAAAGTGTGACTAATTTAGATGGACATCTTTGTCAGTATGGATGAATTGTGCCAATGAGCTGTTTCCATGTAGGTTGCTTCAGACAAGAAGGGACAGATGTGTGTGGGCACATGTCCTTAACATTCCATGGCACATATTAGTTTTGGATGATTATGGGGTGAAAGCTGAACCCCTGCCTGTTCTACCTTGTCATCAGCTGATATGCATTAAGTATTTCATAAATTAAACTTTTCTCAAATACTTCAATTCTAATCAAATCTTAGTTTTGCATCACAACAAACCACATATTTTCTTATCTGAACCTTTGTCTTAGAGTGACAGAACCTGTGATTTGTCACATTCGCAGTTTTGAGTCAGGTCAATGTTCAATTTGTCTTCTAGTCTTGTGTGGCTGTTATGCTGCCTTTTCCCAAGTAGTAGAGAGGTGACTGCTTGTTCACCCTGTCCCATCATAGCCACCTCCTCGTTAATGGTCTATGCCAGTCAGCATTTCCCTTAGCTCAGACTGACAAGGAGATAGGAAAGGAACATATATTATTTATTGACCATATCAAGTTGGGTTTTTAGTGGATTACTGAAGGCAACTATTGCAACTGCTTCTCTGCCTCTCTTCAATCTCTGTACTTGTGCATAATGTAGTTTCATAAAGTGATATGGCTGTGTTTCAGGCTGGGAAGAAAGGATTCAAGTTTGATTAACTCCAGCCATGGGAACTTACAAATGTATCATGCCTCAATTAAGGGAAACCCTAGAGCAAGGTAACAAAGTTGACTGGCTACCTGACAGTGGTGAATGAAATCCAGGTTAGTGC
This sequence comes from Mobula birostris, assembly GCF_030028105.1. NCBI lineage: Eukaryota > Metazoa > Chordata > Chondrichthyes > Myliobatiformes > Myliobatidae > Mobula > Mobula birostris. The sequence goes on from NC_092373.1 coordinate 160,686,690, forward strand.
TGCTGTCAAGGTCTGCTCAAGGCTCAGCACACAACTGACTGCCACTAATGGATTGTTATACAGTATCATCTATGCAGGCATTATCTTTCCTCTCCTTACTTACAACCTTTCTCAAAATGTACAGTGTTGAAAGCTAAATCAAAATGAGAATGTTAAATGGGTATGGTGACAGATACATTTAGGCTATGAAGAGCTTGCTTGGACTTCCTACTGGAGTTGCTCACACCCAAAAGGATTTCTTCACAAAGAATTAAACACTCAGTGGCCACTTTATCAGGTACACCTGTGCACCTGCTCATTAATGCAAATACCTAATCATCAAATCATGTGGCACCAACTCAATGTATAAAAGCATGTAGATATGGTCAAAAGATTCAGCTGTTGTTCAGAGTGGAAAAGAAATGTGATCTAAGTGACTTTGACCATGGAATAGTTGTTGGTGTCAGACAGACTGGTTTAAAATATCTCAGTAACTGCTGATCTCCTGGGGTTTTCACGCACAACAGTAGCTAGAATTTACAGAGATGGTGCAAAAAAACAAGAAAACATCTAGTGAGCTGGGGTTTTATGGGTGAAAATGCCTTTTTCATGAGAGAGGTCAGAGAATAATTGCCAGACTGGTTCAAGCTGACAGGAAGGCAACAGTAATGGCAGGCAGCAATCAGTGCAAGAGGTCATCCGCTGGTGACACAACACGAGCTTTAAAAAGAGCTTGGGTGTTTTTCAGTTCTTTTTCGCCAGGCTGCCAATAAAGAGAAATGATGTATGAGCAGAGTGGCCGTTGTTGGAGTGGGGCAGTGTTTTAGAGTGGGAGTGGTCTGGCTTTGGATCAAGAGGCTTGGACAAGCACAGGCAGAACTTCTAAGTAAATGTCTAGTAAGTTTATTTTTACTGTTAGTACATAGCTAGGGTGCTGAGAATGGGTCCGGACGTAGTTGTCTGTTCTTTGTGTGAGTTGTGGGAACTCTGGGAGACCTCCAGTCTCCCTGGTAGCTACACCTGCACGAAGTGCACCAAGCTGCAGCTCCTCAAGACCACGTTAAATAACTGGAAGTGCAGCTTGATGACCTTTGGCTCATATGGGAGAATGAGGAGATGATAGATGGGAGCTACAGGGAGGTGATCACCCCTAAGTTTCAGGAGGCAGGTACCTGGGTGACCGTCAGGAGAGGTAACGGGAATAGGCAGCCAGTGCGGAATACCCCTGTGGCCATTCTCTTCAATAATAAGGATACCGCTTTGGATACCACTAACAGCCACAGGAATACAGGCCATTGGCTGTCTGAAAAGTCTGAAGGTGGATAAATCACCAGGGTTTATCCCAGGCTTCTGGAAGAGAATGTGGATGCATTAATAATGATCTTTCAAGAATGATTCTGGAATGGTTCTGGAGGATTGGAAAATTGCAAATGACATTCAATTCTTTAACAAGGGAGGCAGGCAGAAGAAGGGAAATTATAGGCCAATTAGCCTGACTTCAGTGGTTGGAAAGTCGTTGCAGTCTATTATTAAGGATGAGGTTTTGGAGTACATAGAGGTACATGATAAAATAGGCCAAAATCAGCATTGTTTTCCAAAGGGGAAATCTTGCCTGACAAAACTGTTGGAATTCTTTAGGGAAATAAGAGGCAGGATAGACAACAGAGAATCAGTGGGTGCTATTTATTTGAATTTTCAGAAGGCCCTTCACAAGGTGTTGCACATGAAGCTGCTTAACAAGATAAGAACCCATGGTATTACCGAAAAGCTTCCAGCATGGATAGAAGATTGGCTGACTCACAGGAGGCAAAGAGTGGGAATACAAAGGGCCTTTTACTGGTTGGCTGCTGGTGATAATGGTGTGCCACAGGGGTCATGGTTGGGACCGCTATGTTACATGTTATTTGTCAATGATTTGGATGAAGGAATTGATGGCTTCGTGGTCAGGTTTGCGGTCTAAATGAAGATAGGGGAGGGGCAGGTAGTGTTGAGAAAGCAGGGTGTCTGCAGAAGGATTTAGACAGATTGGGAGAATGGTCAAAGAAGTGGCAGATGGAATATAGCATAGGAAAGTGCACGGTCATGCACTTTGGCAGAAGGAAAAAAGGTGTGGACTATTTTTTAAATGGGTAAAAAAATTCAGAAATCAGAATTGCAAAGGGACTTGGGAGTCATCATGCAGGAGTCCCTAAAGGTTAAGTTGCAGGTTGAGTCGGTAGTAAGGAAGGCAAATGCAATGTTGACATTCATTTCGAGAAGCCAAGAATATAAAAACAAGGATGTAATGCTGAGGCTTTATAAGGTATTGGTCAGGCCACATTTTGAGTATTGAGAGCAGTTTTGGGATCCCTAACTAAGAAAGGATGTGCTTACATTGGAGAAGGTTCATGAGAATAATTCAAGTAATGAAAGGGTAATAAGGAGTGCTTGATGACTCTGGGCCTGTACTCACTTTAAAAGAATGAGGGGTGGGATCTCACTAAAAGCTTTCCAATATTGAAAGGTCCAGACAGAGAGAATGGGGAGAAGATGTTTCCTGTAGTGGGAGGGGGGTGTCTAAGACCAGAGGGCACAACCTCAGAATTAAGGGATGTCCATTTAGAGATGAAGAAAAATTTATTTAGCCAGAGGGTGGTGAAGCTGTGGAATTCATTGCCACAGACAGCTGTGCAGGCCAAATATTTGGGTATATTTAATGCAGATGTTGTTACGTTCTTGATTAATCAGGGCATTCATGATTATGGGGAAAAGGCAGGAGAATGGGGTTGAGAGGGATAATAAATCAGCTATGATGTAATAGTGGAGCAGGTTCGGTGGACCGAATGGCCCTATGGTATCTCAAATAACCACACCTCAAAATAATGGTGTGCAGAGGAGCAACTCCAAACACACAACCTACTGAACCTTGAAGTGGATGGGCGATAGTAGCAGGAGACCACAAACATACACTCAGTGGCCACTTCAGAGGGGTACCTAATATAGTGTTCACTGACTGTAAATGTTAGTCTCTCCTTCAAGGCTAGATTTGTGTCAGTTTTCTGGAGCGAAGTTGTCAAAGTCTAAATAGTGTTTCTGGTCACATGCGCAAGGAAAAACTTGCCTGCAGCAGCATAACAAGCACGTAGCATCATATAAGCAGCATTCACAAGAAAACCTTAAACTAAACATAAATTATACACGTTTTACAAGAAAGAACACAATTAAAAACTATTTTAGTCCAAAGAGGTCATCGTGTTGCTAAACTGTAGCAAATAGGATTTTGTAGGTTGTTTCATGAATTGAGTGGTTGAAGGGAGGTAGCTGTCCTTGAATCAGGTAGTGTGGGACTTCAGTCTCCTGTACCTCCTGCTTGATGGTTGTTGTGAGAAGACGGCATGGCCCAGATGGTGAAGGTCTTTGATGTTGCATCCTTGATGTAGCACCCCCTGTATATCAAAGGTTCAAAGGTACATTTAATGTCAGAGAAATGTATACAATATACATCCTGAAATTCTTTTTCTTCACAAACATACATGAAAACAGAGGAGTGCCCCAAGGAATGAATGACAGTTTAATGCTAGAGCCCCAAAGTACCCCCCCAGCTCCCCTCCCTGCCGCACGTATAAGTAGCAGCAGAGCAACGACCCCTCTCCCCCACTAGCAAAAAAGCATCAGTGCTCCCAACCGAGCACTCAAGCATACAGCAAAACATCAATAAAGATACAGACTTGCAGTACCTCAAATACTACTCGTTCACCCGGTAATTCGACATACCACAGGCTCTCTCTCTCTCCCTAATAAGAGAAAAATAGGTGTCCCCATTTCACAGCGAGATAGGAGACATAACAAATACCAAATAACTCGCTGATCTACCATGTTAAAGATCAGTTGCGTCGCTTCTTCCGTGCTGTGTGCCCAAAGAACTCAGGTGTCTGGGCACGCATCCAGCAGCCAACTTGCTGATTTTGATCTTCTATCTTCCACGACACACCAATTTCCTGTGGTGGCAACAACCATGAGTATGCCCGCCTCCACAGCTAGGAAATCCCAGAATCCTGAAGGCGCGCTAGTCTTCTCGGCCGCGTCCTTGGCATATCAAATAGTGGCCAGTCATGAGACCCCGAGAGCGGATCCCATTCCCGCGCAAAACTGAAGTCAGTGTGTAACTCCAGGTCAGAGTCTTCAAATGAACCCTGAAAGGGAAAAATAGAGATATTAAAGATAGAAGTAGAGCTGTTTCTAAAAATGCGAGCAAAGGAGTTGCCGTTAAGCGCCATCGTTCTCCTAAGCTCCTTTTCTCTCTTCTCTTATATACTACAAATGCTCTCCGTTTCTTAGATTATCAGCAGTTGCAAATCACACCCCCCCAACTTTTTTTTAAATATGAAAGTGTGTTCTCAGCTAAAATTGATTGATTTTTGGATGCAGTATGCATATATAGTCTTATCAAATGAACTATCCTTGTTCCTTTCTCTTGTGTTCTTAGGAAAGTAATATTTTATTTTTTATTCTGTAATTTAAAGCAAACAAAATAATAACAACTTATTCAGGGGGACTTCCAAAGCATCTTATAATCACTAAGCCTTATTTTAAAATTGATCGCTATATATAGGACACATTGCAGCCTCTGCGTGCACAGCTGAATCCTACAAATTCCAGTGATATTAGGACACAAATATTCTGCTCTTTCATGATTTTCCTTAAGGATTATTTATTTACCTTTCCTGCCTCAGACGTAAAGAATGACATCTATGTTCTTCTAGCTGCACACAGTTATTATAAGTATCAGGGACTGCCAATGCAATGAGATATTATTGTATTTTTCAATTGAAAAGAATGACCTAATTATTTATTCTCTAAAGATGGAGAAAACCATAGCAAAGCTATCCCATTAATATAACTACTTGTCATCTTTGAATGTTTTTGCACGTTACTTCAAAAGGTAAATGAGTTTCCCCCAATCATTTCAGCTGATTTGTTTGAAACAAGTGCGAGAAACAGTGAGGAGGTTTCCGTCACCATCAAAGCTAAGCTGGAAGCAGCTGGTCAGGGAAATAGAAAGCTCTTGAACTGAGGATCTCTAGACAGCTGATTCACCTAAATAATGCTAAAAATATGGTCCCGCTTGAAGACATCGGACCCAGGAACAGATGTCTTCACTAATAAAATCGTCAATTATTGATGAGTCCTGGATTCTGCTGACATCTGCTGAAGTCCAAAAAAAAAGCCTGAAGTTTAATGCCTAGAGCTACCAATTAGTTTAATGACCAGTTTCCATGATTCATTTCTGACAACATAAAATAAAATTACTGTGTCCACAAGTCTGAATATCTTAACAATGTGTTTTCATGATCTGTTACAAGAATTTTCAAAGTCTGTAGCTCAATTTTTAAGCTAAAGTTAGATGGCTTATACTGAATGACCTCAGGATAGACATTCAACATCCTACGACCCGGATATGTAATGATATCTGACCTTTATTGACTCTCATGTCCCTGTACATATTTGAAACCTGTACTGGAGCAGATATCTGTATTGCCATGTCTTAGGAAACAATTGAAACAAAAATTGATGGCTAATCATTAAATTTAAATAGATTAGAGGTTCTTGGGAACCAAAGCTATTAAAGGATATGTAGAAAATGCAAGTAAGATAACTTGGGTTCATATTAGTTGTGATAATGAAGAGTGAAAAGGCTCAAAGGAATAAAAGACCTACTCTCATTTCTGTGTTTTAAGTGTATTAAATAATCTTTTTCGCTTTCGTTTTCTCTTTTGTTTCACTTTGCTCACACACAGTTTATCTCTCTTCCATTTTTCACTCTGCCTCTTTTCTCTCTTTCTCCTTTCCATATTGTTGCCATTTTCCTGTCCTTTTGTACTCTTTCATTCTGTATCTTTTGTTCTTTGATGTTCTTTTGCTTTATATTTTCTTTTGCTTTCTTTATTTTTCCTTCCCTCCTTCTTTTCCCTTGTATAGTCATCCTTAATTCTCATCCCTTATACTTTTCATGTGTTCTCACTTTCTTTAATCCTCTATCTTTTCACTCCTAAGCTCTTTCTTTCTGTTTGCTTTCTTTCTAGTTTTTTAATTGTTTCCTCTTGCTTTCCTTTTGTTTCTTACTTTCTTTTGCTCTCCCTATCTGACTCTTCTCTAAATTTCATTTTTTTTTACTTTTTGCTTATTTTATTTGTATCTTCTGGCTTGTTTTTTTCCAATCTTTTTCTCCCCCTTTACCTTCATTCCCTTTTTAAAGTTTGAATTTATTTAAATATGGAATTAAAAACATTAGGCCTCTAATCCTAACAACGCGCACAAAATGTTGGAGGAACTCAGCAGGACAGGCAGCATCTATGGAAAAAAAGTGCGATCGACGTTTCGGGCCGAAACCCTTCCGCAGGACTGGAGAAAAAAAGATGAGGAGTAGATTTAAAATGTGGGGGGGGGGGGAGAGAAGTGATAGGTGAAACTGGGAGGGGGGGATGAAGTAAATTGGTGAAATAGGCCTCTAATCCTATTTCATTCTTGCACATAGACTTGTTATTGACAGGGAGCCCAGCCAATGAACAGAAATGCTACACACTGGATCAGTACACTGATGATTCAGCACTGAGAGTGCTCCATGTCCTCAGCCAGTGGAGCTCAGTTGTATGTCTTAAACGTCCTTCTAACAGGAAGCAGAAATGACCTATCTTGGTAGTCTAATTAAAACCTTCCTTTTCTATCTTTTGCGGTAGGCAAGAAAAGGAACATGTGGTGGCTATTACAGAGTCTTGGATAGCTCAGGGACAGGAATGGTTACTACAAGTGCCGGGTTTTAGATGTTTCAGGAAGGACAAGGAGGGAGGCAAAAGAGGTGGGGTATGGCACGGTTGATCAGAGATAGTGTCACAGCTGCAGGAAAGGTGGACGTCATGGAGGGATTGTCTATGGAGTCTCTGTGGGTAGAGGTTAGGAACAGGAAGGGGTCAATAACTTTACTGGGTGTTTTTTTATAGGCCGCCCAATAGTAACAGGGATATCGAGGAGCAGATAGGGAAACAGATCCTGGAAAGGTGTAATAATAACAGCGTTGTCGTGATGGGAGATTTTAATTTCCCAAATATCGATTGGCATCTCCCTAGAGCAAAGGGGTTTATATGGGGTGGAGATTGTTAGGTGTGTTCAGGAAGGTTTCTTGACACAATATGTAGATAAGCCTACAAGAGGAGAGGCTGTACTTGATTTGGTATTGGGAAATGAACCTGGTCAGGTGTCAGATCTCTCAGTGGGAGAGCATCTTGGAGGTAGTGATCATAATCGAGGAGCAGGAGAAGATGGCGGCGCGATGCAGCGTGCAGCGGTCACTCTGGTGAATGATATCTGTAATCTGTCAAGTAGGGTGCTGTGCACAATCCTGATTTGATGGAGACAGACGTGAGAGTATGGAGGAACATCTGGAGTAACTTCTGAAATGCCTTCTTCACTGCCGCTGCTACTGTGTGATCCAGAATCTCCGGAGGAGAAGGCTTCGAGTCCTTGGCTTTGCTTGTTGCTTGGCGGCTGGGGTGGGGTCGAAGCGCTGGGCAGAGATGGTGCTCGGTGTCGGAGGGCTGGTCGGAGGCTCGAAGTTTTGGGACGGACTCAGAGTTGGCTGTGGTTGGGTGCTTCCAAAGCATCGGCAGTTGTCGGCGCCTGGAGGTTTGCGGCAGGGAGATTTTCTCCTTTTGCTGCCTGCTATCGGGACTATTGGGAGTTGATCGGAACTTTGAGACTTTTTTACCGTGCCCATGGTCTGCTCTTTATCAAATTATGGCATTGCTTTGCACTGCTGTAACTATATGTTATAACTATGTGGTCTTGTCAGTGTTAGTCTTTGGTTTGTCCTTTTTTTGTGATATCACTCTGGAGGAATATTGTATCATTTCTTAATGCATGCATTTCTAAATGACAGTAAACAAGGACTGAGTGTCCTCATAATCTAATCTAATTCTATCTCCTTTACAGTGGCATTGGAGAGAGATAGGAAAAGACAAGTTAGAAAAGTGTTTAAGAGGAATTATGAGGCTATCAGGCAGGAAATGGAGGCTTAAATTGGAAACAGATGTTCTCAGGGGAAAGTACAGAAAAAATGTGGCAAATATTCAGGGTATATTTGAGTGGAGTTCTGCATAGGTACGTTCCAATGAGACAAGGAAGTTATGGTAGGGTACAGGAACCATGGTGTACAAAGGCTGTAATAAGTCTAGTCAAGGAGAAAAGAAAAGCTTACAAAAGGTTCAGAGAGCTAGGTAATGATCCAGAAGATTATAAGGCTAATAGGAAGGACAAGAAGGAAATTAGGAGAGCCAGAGGGGGGCCATGAGAAGGCCTTGGCGGGCAGGATTAAGGAAAACCCCAAGGCATTCTACAAGTATGTGAAGAGTAAGAGGATAAGACGTGAAAGAATAGGACCTATCAAGTGTGACAGTGGGAAAGTATGTATGGAACTGGAGGAAATAACAGAGGTACTTAATGAATACTTTACTTCAGTATTCACTATGGAAAAGGATCTTGATGACTGTAGTGATGATTTGCAGCAGACTGCAAAGCTTGAGCATGTAGATATTAAGAAAGAGGATGTACTGGAGCTTTTGTAAAGCATCAATTTGGATAAGTCACCGAGACCGGATGAGATGTACCCCAGGCTACTGTGGGAGGCAAAGAAGGAGATTACTGAGCCTCTGACGATGATCTTTGCATCATCAATGGGGACGGGAGAGGTTCTGGAGGATTGGAGGATTGCGGATGTTGTTCCTTTATTCAAGAAAGGGAGTGGAGATAGCTCAGGAAATTATAGACCAGTGAGTCTTACTCAGTGGTTGGTAAGTTGTTGGAGAAGATCCTGAGAGGCAGGATTTGTGAACATTTGGAGAGGCATAATATGATTAAGAGTAGTCAGCATGGCTTTGTCAAGGGCAGGTTGTGCCTTATGAGCCTGATTTAATTTTTTGAGGATGTGACTAAACACATTGATGAAGGAAGAGCAGTAGATGTAGTGTATATGGATTTCAGCAAGGCATTTGATAAGGTATCCCATGCAAGGCTTATTGAGAAAGTAAGGAGGCATGGGATCCAAGGAGACATTGCTTTATGGATCCAGAACCCACAGAAGGCAAAGAGTGGTTGTAGCCGGGTCATATTCAGCATGGAGGTCGGTCACCAGTGGTGTGCCTCAGGGATCTGTTCTGGGACCACTGCTCTTCGTGATTTTTATAAATGACCTGGCTAAGGAAGTGGAGGGATGAGTTAGTAAGTTTGCTGATGACACAAAGGTTGGAGGTGTTGTGGACAGTGTGGAGGGCTGTCAGAAGTTACAGTGGGACATTGACAGGATGCAAAACTGGGCTGAGAAGTGGCAGATGGAGTTCCACCCAGATAAGCGTGAAGTGGTTCATTTTGGTAGGTCAAATATGATGGCAGAATATAGTATTAATGGTAAGACTCTTGGCGGTGTGGAGGATCAGAGGGATTTTGGGGTCCGAGTCCATAGAACGCTCAAAGCAGCTGCGCAGGTTGACTCTGTGGTTAAGAAGGCATACGGTGTATTAGCCTTCATCAATCGTGGAAATGAATTTAGGAGCCAAGAGGTAATGTTGCAGCTATATAGGACCCTCGTCAGACCACACTTGGAGTACTGTGCTCAGTTCTGGTCGCCTCACTACAGGAAGGATGCGGAAGCCATAGAAAGGATGCAGAGGAACTTTACAAGGATGTTGCCTGGATTGGGGAGCATGTCTTATGAGAATAGGTTGAGTGAACTTGGCCTTTTCTCCTTGGAGTGACGGAGGATGAGAGGTGACCTGATAGAGGTGTATAAGATGATGAGAGGCATTGATCATGTGGATAGTCAGAGGCTTTTTCCCAAGGCTGAAATGGTTGCCACAAGAGGACACAGGTTTAAGCTGCTGGGGAGCAGGTACAGAGGAGATGTCAGGGGTAAATTTTTTTACTCAGAGAGTGGCGAGTGCATGGAATGGGCTGCCAGCGGTGGTGGAGGTGAAGATGATAGGGTCTTTTAATAGACTTCTGGATAGGTACATGGAGCTTAGAAAAATAGAGGGCTATGGGTAATCCTAAGAATTTCTAAGGTAGGGACATGTTCAGTACAACTTTGTGGGCTGAAGGGCCTGTATTATGCTGTAGGTTTTCTATGTTTTTACAAGGAAAATAGCTCTAGCAACATTTCACAACTGACAGGCCCAGTGGTGCAACAAGTCAAGCCGTTTTCTCATAGCCTCGGGGACATAGATTAGTCCTGACCTCGGGTGCTGAGAGTCAATGGCAATGTGGAGAAAACAAAAGTGTTTTTATTCTGACATCTTTTCCCTCCCTTCTCGGTCCTGAAGAAGGGTCTCAGCCTGAAACATCGGCTGTTTATTCATTTCCATCGATCGTGCCTGACCTGCCGAGTTCCTCCAGAATTTTGTTTGTGTTGCTTTGGATTTCTGGCATCTGCAGATTTTCTTGTGTTTAACGTAGGATTAGTATAACATAGATGGTTGTTGATGGCTAGTTGGGCTTGGTGGCTCGTTTCCATGCTATATCTCTTGAGGCTACAAACAGATTTACATGAGGTGGTATGACTTCTGAGGGGCATCAGTAACTGAGGGGTGGGCTTTGAATAGTGATAAACTCATTATACAACAGCACCACTTTAAGGTGGATTTGTAGTTTTCCCTTTTAGTTACTCTACTGAAGAGCAATTACTTTTCAATTACAGTATTTGCTGCAACAGAGAAAGTTTTGGCTAGATAGCTAGCTAACAGCCCAAGGTTTTATTCTCAGTTTCCACATGGATTTTGTTTTTCTCTAAAGTAATATACAGATATTGCATTTCCCTGTAGAAATATTCCAGATTTTCTTCATCAAGTCTCTAGATTAATGGTATCTAGTTCTTACACCTTAAAATACTCACGCACTGTCCTCCTATCTTTCTTTACTGCAGTCTTCTCTGCTTCCCTATTCCTGCCTCTCCTATCTTAGTCCATTTTCCTCCCTGCTGCTCTCCTTCCCTTCATAACATGCCTTTTTCTGGGTGGTATCCTCCATCTGTATCTCTTTCTGTCTCTCTCTCCCTGCCATTCTTGCACTCAGCTGGTTATTGTCCACCACTGTCTGTCTTTATCTCTCTCCACCTCTTTCTTTACCCCCCTCTCTAACTCCCCTCTCTAATCTCCTCTCTCTGAACGCCTCCCTCTAACACCCTCTCTCTTCCTCCCTATCTCTCGCTCTCATAAGAGCCATATTTCAGGTGGATTCCAAGAGTCTTTTCCCCAGGGTAGGGGAGTCCAAAACTAGGAGGCTTAGGTTTAAGGTAAGAGGGGAAAGATTTAAAAGGAACTTAAGGTGTAACTTTTCCATGCAGAGGATGGTGAGTATATGGAATGAGCTACCAGCAGGAATGTTTGAGGCACCTGTAATAATGTAATTTAAGAAGCACTTGGATAGGTACATAGAGGGGTGGGGTTTATTGGGATATGTGCAAACACAGGAAATTAGGACTACCTGACTGGGCACAGTGGTCAGCATGGTCTGGTTGTGTCTATATTTGCGCTGGATTGCTTTATGACTCTCCCTCTCCCTCGTGACCAACATTAGTAAAACAGTTGCAAATGTGTTCTTGGATAGCAAACTAAATCACTATCAGGAGTTAGGGATCTTTACGACTACTATTAATGTGAATGCAATCACTAAAATAATGTCCCTGCTGTCTTTTCTGAACACTATAAAAGATGCTTTGGCATTATTCAAAGAAGAGCTGGGAAGTTCTCCCGGAATTCTGGCCAACATTTATCCCTTGGCAAGCATAGAAAATATCTGTTCATTTTGTTTCATTGCTCTTTCTGATACTTTGCTGATTGACACTTAAAATCCCCCATATTATAATTACCCCTTTAAATTGCAAGATTACGAAAAATTTCATGAAAACCCATCTTCTTTCTATCAGAAAAAATCTTGTACAATAACAATACTGAAATGGTTAATCTTCCTCTCTAACATTCAAATCGGAAAATCTTTCTACCATCTGCTGATGTTGCGATGTTGGCTGGGTAAACTTTTTAAGCCAACCTCTGTTAACTTTCTAACGCAAAAAGCAGACATAGCTTTCATGAGTGACTGTCAAGAGTGTCTTAAATGGATAGTTTTCAAAACCACAGCAGTCAAACTATTAAATTATGAGTCACAAAAGCTAAACCATGACTATTGACTTGGAATTTTTTATTACTGCTGAAAGTGGCTAGTATCTCTAAGTTGGTTAACTGGAATGGTTCTTGAATTGTTACTGTGATTTAATTCCCTCCACATCTTTTTTTTAATGCATGATATAATGTGTTTACTTTTATTTCTGATTATTGATGGATTTGTTATCCTGTTTATGGAAACTACACTGAGCTAGTAGCGCAATAAGTCCCCCAGCTATTTCCAGCAAGTGACGGTTTAGATCGGAGTTGAGTGGAAAATAGTGAGGTTTCAAGCTTACAGAAAGGCAAAGGATTTCAGCACTTTGGGCTCATAGAAAGGTCAAGAATGGCACAGCCAATTCTGAAGGAAAGCCTTTTCCAATCTGCTCCAACAAATATGACTACAGAATAGCATCCTTTGTTACACAACCTGGCATCTCCAATGTGCTCAGCAGCCATTCTCCCTGAGTGAAGCTACCAGTTCTATACTGTTGGCTCCATCAGCAGCTTCTAAATTGATTCAGAAGAATGAAATTGCTTTTGTTCCATTCACCTGGACTAGATTCAGATCCAAGATGCAATGGTAACAACACTGCCATTAACCCATTCTGCCTTTTACCCTCCACCTCAAGGCTTATAAGACATTTATGTATATGGGAGGTTACATTTACTTGATTTATTTCAACACTGTTTGGCAGTAGTGTTAATGGAATTGTCGTGAAGATCAATTCTGTCTGATATCATTCAACAGAATCAATAAGACTCCTGGAATGGCTCATGTTGGCGTTGCTGGCAGTTCAGTTGGAAATGCTGGTCTTCATCCATTGAAACTAAAGTCATGTGTTTCTGCACTGTAAATGGCCGTGGAATCAACTTTTGAATAGAATACCAGGTCAGACCTTGAGTTGAATTCAGGGCACCCATTAATATGGGATTTGTAGGGCAAATATTTGAGAAATAAACGAGAAGGTAAATTTAAGAAATATTTTGTTTTACTGTAATGTCTATAAATATCTGAAAGTTTTGAACTTAACTTTTTTTACTTATTTTGTTTTTAATTGTAAATTAACTGCTTCAATGCCAATAGATTTTAAATATCCCTGAATAACAATGACATTTAAACTAATATTAATGTCAGCTTTTACAGCTGGTGTAAGTGCCCACTTGGGTGGACCAAAGGTGGCAATATTGAGTGGGGAGACAAGTAGTACGGCACAGTCCAGTCTAAGATTATTGGCGAATACTATGCAAAACATAGAAATATGACATTAGTACACATACAACAAAATCCATTGGCTTTAGTTGAATTTAAAACACTGACCACAAGCTGCTCACAATGAATATCACAGATACCATTTGTGACTGAGAGTAAATTTCTACCCATTGTGATAAAATTAGCCAACATAACCTTCCTTTTCAAAACCACTGTTACTGCTTCATTATGGCTATGCTGCTCGATCAGAGCAGCCGAAGAGTATATTGAGAGAGATAATTCTGGGTTGACTGTCATAAACCATCAGGATTGGTTATTTATATGTAAATGAAGGTCATTCAGCCCATCAAGTCCATGCTCTCAGAGCATTCCCATCAGTCCCAGTGCCCACTTATCTCCCTGTATCCTATGCTCTCTCACATAGCTATCAACTTCTACCTGATTCTCCTGCTATCTATCTGTACTTTGCAACAGTCATTAACTTACTGGCATTTCTCTGCAATGTTGGGAGGAAATTGGAGCACCCAGGGAACTGTATGTGATCACAGGCAGCACATGAAAACCACCCCCAGAGAGCACCAGAGTATAGAATTGAACCTAAGCTACTGGAGCTGTGTGACAACTGCACTTTTTACTTTGCTGTTGTGCCATCCTTCCAGATCCTCTCCCTGTTATAGTGCACGAACTATGCTAAAGGACTAAACGTTCAACTAAATACTTATGAAGGGGAAGGGATGTATTTACCATGCGGGTAACCAATGAGCTTGATAACATCCATCCTCAACACAGTTGTACAAGACGATGGTGAGGTTTCACTGGGATTATTGTGCTCAGTTTAGTCACCCTGATATGGGAAAGATGTCACAAAGCCAGAGGGGGAGCAGAAGAGACTTTCGAGGATATTGCTGGGACTCAAGGACTGGGTTATTGGGAGAGGTTGAGCTGGCAATGTTATTAGTGCTTAGAGTGTTGAAGACCGAGGGGTGATCTTATAAGGGTGTACAAAATCACGAGGGGCATAGATAGGGTGAATGCACACAATCTTCTTCCCAGTGTTTAAGGTGAAAGGGGGAAGATTTAAAAGGGACCTGAGGGAGAACTTCCTCATGCAGAGAGTGGGGTGTACCTGGAGCAAGCTGCCAGAGGAAGTGGTTGAGGCAGGCACAATAACAATATTTTCAGAATCAGAATCAAGTTTATTATCACAGACGTGTGTTGTGAAATGTGTTGTTTTGTGGTAGCAGCACAATACAGAAACGTACTATAAATTATTATAAGAAATATATATTAAAAATATTAAGTAAGTAATGCAAAAAGAGCAAAAAAAAAGTGAGGTAGTGTTAATGGATTCACTGTTCAGAAATCTGATGGAACTGAGTGTGTCTTCAGGCTCCTGTACCTCCTCTCTTATAGTAGCAATTGGAAGATGACATGGCCTGTACTGTGGGATCCTTAATGATGGATGCCACCTTTTTGAGGCATCGCCTTTTGACGATGTCCTCGATGGTAGCAATACTAGTGACCATGATAGAGCTGGTTGAGTTTACAACCCTCTGCAGCTTTTCCCAATCCCAGGGTAATGACACCTCCATACTGATGGTGATATAACCAGTTAGAATACTCTCCACGGTAAGTCTGTAGAAATTTGCTTGAGTCTTTCTCGGCATATTAAATCTCCTCAAACTTCTAATGAAATATAGATACTGGCATGCCCTCTTCATAATTCCATCACTATGCTGGGCCCAGGCTAGATATTCTGAGATGTTAACACCCAGGAACTTAAAACTGCTCACAATTTCCACTGCTGACCCATCAATAAGGACTGGCATGTTTTGCCTTGACTTCCCTTTCCTGAAGTCCACAAATAGTTGCTTGGTTTTACTAACATTGAGTGCAAGGTTGTCATTGCAACACGCACTCATCCAGCCCATCTATCTCACTCCTGTACGCCTCCTTGTCAACATCTAAATGACACTTAGAAAGGTATGTGTATAGGAAATGTTTGGAGGGATATGATCAAATACGGCCAACTAGGATTAGCTTAGGTGGGCATTTTGTTTGGCATAGAGGCATTGGGCCGAAGGACATGTTTCCATGCTGCTTACTGCGTACTGAAAAGGCCAGCCCCATATAGAGAGGTCTGTTCCCACATGTGTTATCTACAGAGAGGGAGAGAGAAAAACAGTCTTGTGTGCAATATATACAAAGGTGGGTGGACCTTTGTTTATATTATATACAGGGAGGGGGACTTCTGTGTATGTTATACAAAGCAGAAACAGACCCATTTGTACCATGTAGATTGAATGGCATGTTTTTTTATGAGTGTTAAAATGCCGTTGTTAAGGGAGTGATAAAGGGAACTTTTGTTTCAACTTGATCTGGATATTTGGTAACCTTTGTAAGTAATAGGAGATCACGGGGGTAAATCTGGAATTATCCCAGAGATGACCCCTTCCCAGCACAGAAATCTCCTTTGTTAACATTTAGACTGTTGTGTACCTTGTTCCAGTTTGTTTGTTGCCGTTCTTCTTATCCTCCTTCAAAATCCAAGAAAATTTAAAGATAAAAATATGGTTTGGTAAATAAGACCCGAATGTGTGAGAACATACAAGTAGCATGAAAAATGCAAAAAGAGAAGTTGCTTATCTTGATTTTGTTCATCAGACCCACTTGGTATCAGCAGAAATGTTTCAGAAGTCCATTTCCAGAAATAACTCCCATACTATTTAATTGTGTTTGTTAATGTCTGGATGTTGTGCATTTTTAACTTGATGGTGCATGTCTGGTAATCCTCTGAGAGAACTAAGACTTTGTATTCTGAAATCTGATTGTCTGATAGAAATGGGTCAATTTTGTTTTAGTCTCTTTTTTTCCGAGAAAACATGAAAGACAAACTAAGATACTATAATTTGCAAAAGCAATGGTGAGGGTTTTATGTGGAGACTTATGACTTGAAATGTACTTCCTGAAAATTCATGCTGAATTGTGGTTTTCTTGTGAATGCAACTTAGCTGGTGCTATCTGGTGTGAAGTTGCAGTAAAAAAGTGGCACCTATGCCTAAATGTGCATAAGACAGTAAACTTGACTTTCACTTTGAAAGACTAGTGGAAGAGATTCACTAACTTCCTAAAGGGAATTTTGGAAAAAGTTTGCTGAAAAGGGAGGAAAAGGTTGAGGCATTGGACTGATATCTCTAAAATGGATCAAGAGGCCTGCTTTGCATTCTTCATCAACGATTGGCCTACATCTGGGTAGATTTGCTTATTGATAACCAAGAAATGTTCCATGTTTAGAGTGAACACTGGCAACTCTCGACCTGTTAAATGTATGGGTGTATTTTTTTTCCACTGGAGGATTAATTCATGTACTAGAGACTGGCAAATCAAGTCAGTAATTTCATCCAGTTGGATGAAATATTTATTTGTGATATATCTTTAACCAATAAGCTAAATCCAGACAGTTTCCAAATTAAATAAGAGTTTTATTCTTAGAACTAACTTTTCTCTAAGTCAGAAGCGAACATATTATCCCCAGCCAAGCTGAAATCCCATTGTCTGAAATAGCTGAGAGCCTCCCTTTCCTGATAGACTTCTTTTAATATTGGGTCGTGCAGCCACCTAATTTCTACAGCTACCCATATTGTATCACTCTGCATATACTCCTATGATTTGTTTATTTCATTGAATATTCTCTGTTTACCCTAACCTTACTATCACGAACATAATTAACCTAATGGAAAATATACTATATGTGGCTGATAAATCACAAAGCATTTTTTATAACTTGTTAGGCTAACAAAGCATTCACATAATTCAGTTTACTGGAGAATTTGCATAAAGTCAGATTTTGTTGTCAGGTCTTCCAGAGCCTGGGGATCCCCTGAATACATACTAAATTAGCTCCTTCCTAAATCTGACATCTTGGTCTAAGTGATTAAATAACATCTTCTAACTAAAACTTCGGTAACTTGGTAAAAGCTGATGTGTTGAACTTATGACCTGCCTTGGTAAAAGGCGGCATGATGTGAACCTTTCACAGTAATGGTTGAAATTTGGCTCGGTAAATGGTAGATGAATTTCAATGCGAAGGACTAAGTATTAAAAGCAAAAAGTAAGAGGTAAATATGCTCCAAAGGCTGTGTGCAATATGCAAGAGAGAAAAAAATGGAGCTGGTAGCAGAGTTCGTAATGCTGCTTTCTGTCAGTTCCAGGGTCCCAGTTTCGATCCTGACCTCTGGTGCTGCTGAGTTGGAACATTCTTCTTGTTCCTGCAAGGACTTCCTCTGAGTGCTCGGATCTGCTGTCATAGTTATATAACATGGAAACGGGTCCTTCTGTAGATTAGATACGTGGCACAGTCTTCTTTATATAGAATAGATATGGGACTGGCCCTTCAGTATATAGACAGAATCATACCTATCATTTGCCAGTGATAGGCCCATGCCCCGCTAAACTATTCCTATCCATGTTACCTGTCCAAATATCTTTAAAATATTGTTACGGTACCTTCCACTGGAAGCTCACTCCATATACATGACTGTGTGAAAAATTACCTAAGTTGCTTTAAAGTCTGTTCCCTCTTACCTTAAATCTATGCTTTATGGTTCTCACCTCTTTCCTCCCACGTGTTTGGGTTGATGACCGCCAGCTCCATTTTGTGATTGCTGTCATCCCTGTAGCGAAGGCATGGGGTCTTCCTCGTGGGTGGTAGCTCTCAGTCAGTTCGGCATGCAGCATGTCCTTGGGTATGCGTCCCTGGTCCATCTGTGTGACTTGGCCCAACCATCTGAGGCGTCCGTGGCTGAGTAGTGCGTGGATGCTGGAGGTGTCAGTCCACTGCAGACCCTCTCTCTATTTGGTGATTCTGTTCTGCCAGGAGATGTACAAGATCTGCCTAAGGCAGCGTAGGTGGAACGAGTTTAGCCTCTTCTCTTTGGCGTCCAAATCTCGCTGGCGTAGAGGAGTGTGCTGAACTCGCACGCCTGGTACACATGCAATTTAGTATTGTTGGTCAGCTGTCTGTTGTTCCTCACTCTCTTGTTCAGTCTGGCCATGACAGCTGCAGCTTTGGCAATCCTGCTGTTCACCTCTTCTTTGAGGGATAGGGAGCTGGCGATGTTTGCCAGAAGATAGGTGAAGGAGTCAACTACATCAGGAGAGTATCCATCAGTGGTGATGTTTGGGGGAGATTCTGCATCCTGGGCCACGACGTTTGTCCTCTTCAGACTGATAGTTAACCCAAGCTCCTTGCAGGGATGGGCTCAATGGTTAATCTGTTGTTGGAGTTTGCCTTCAGTGTGTGACATCAATGCTGCATCATCTGCAAGCAGCATCTCACAGATGAGGGCTGTCCTAACTTTGGTCTTGGACCACAAGCGAGTGAGGTTGAACAGCTTTCCATCAGCCCTTGTGCGAAGGTCGATGCACAGCATATTGAAAGGCGAAAGCATAGTGAAGCAGCATGGAGGAGATCCTGAGGAGGGTCAGTTCAGGACACAACCTTGTTTCACTCCGCTACTCACTGGAAAGGCATCAGAAGTTGCTCCATTGAAGCAGACAGTGCTGTGCATGTCCTTATGGAAGGAGAATATGATGCTGCACAATCTTGGGGGGGGGGGGACAGCTAATCTTTAGCAGGAGTTGGAAGGGTCCAATTCTGCTGACGAGGTCAAACGTCTTGGTCAGATCAATGAAGGCTGTGTACAGTGGCTTCTGCTGCTCTCAGCTCTTCTCTGCGGCTGGCACAGTGAGAAGATCATGTCCACTGTAGACCTGCCTGCTCTGAACTCGCACTGCGACTCTGGGTAGACTCTGGATGCAAGACTTTGAGGTCGTGCCAAGATGATGTGGGTGAACAGTTTCCCCATATTACTAAGGACAGAGATGCTACAGTAGTTGATACAATCACTACAGTTGTACTTGTTTTTGTACAGTGTGACAATGTTGGCATCTTGCATGTCTTGGGGATGTGGCCTTTCTCCCAGCAAAGATGCAGAAGCTTGTGTAGATGATGCAGCAAAGCAGGCTTCCCACTCTTCAAGATTTCAGGGGGAATTCCATCTTTTCTTGGGGCTTTCCCACAGGCGAGACAGTTGATGGCTTTGCTGAGCTCCTCCATAAATGACAACGCATCAAGCTCGTCCATGACTGGCAAGACAGGCAGTGACCACAGGGCAGCATTGGTCACCACGATCTGGGTTGCATACAGCTCCAGGTAGTGCTCTACCCAGCATTCAATCTACTTGCTCAGGTCTGTGAGGACTGCCCTGTTTTTCCACTTCAGCAGGGGAGCCTTGGTGGCTGAGGTGCCTGTTGCTGACGCGATGCCGTCAAACATCCCTCTTGCATTCTCGCTGATTGGACTTTGCTGCACAAATTCAGCCAGTAGTTGTTTGCACAGCATTCGGCAGTTTGCTGTGCCTGGGTTTTAGCAGCTCTGAGGGCGGCGTGTGTGTTGGTGCAGGGTTTTTGCTCGTAGGCCAGCAGAGATTTTCTCTTGGCTTCAGCCACTTGCTCCATTTCTTCCCCGTGCGCCTCGTACCAGTCTGCGTTCTTGAGCTCCTTTTCCCCAAACGCTGTTATGGCTGAGCTGTAGGCCACTTGGAATCAACAGAGGTGCTATCACCAGAACTGTTCTTCATTGCGGCTTCAAAGGCGTCTGCAATCTGCTGTGCCCTGTCAGAGTTCGCTGTACAGCAGGTGTTGATGTGAGATCGGCCCTTAGTCTTGGAATGATGGAGTCTCTTTGGCGTTAGCCCAACCCTACTGACAACAAGGAAGTGGTCTATGTCACAGTCTGCACTATGGTAACTGTAAGTGCCAAGGACACTCTTTAGATCCCTGCGCCTGGAGATGATAAAAGTCGAGCTGATGCCAGAGGTGGGTCCATGGATGTCTCCAGGAGACCTTATGCCATTCCTTAGCCTGAAAATACATGTTGGTGATGCACAGTCCACAATGGCAGCACAGCTCTAGCAGTCTATGCTTGTTCTCATTCATCTTGCCTCATAGAACTGGTCTTCGGCCTCTGGTGAAGAAAAAATTTTTGGGGCATAGACGCTTAGGAGGTTTACGGGCTGGAAGGCGATGACAAGCAGAGAGCAAGGAACTTTTGATCCACCTGTTGGTGGTTCCTTGGTGGCGATGAAAGAGTTCTTCACTGTAAAACCAATGCTATACTACCTTGGGTCTTCATGAGGGAGACTCTGCCAAAAGAGAGTATAATTGGACTCTCTGAAGGAACCGTTATCTGCCAAATGGGTCTCCTGGAGGCAGGCAATATTGATGTTCAGCCTAGTGAGCTCCCTGACAATGGCTGCTGCTTTGCGGGCATTGTCGATGTGTTGGAGGTCATCAGTCAGTCCAGGACACGTAGTCCCGATGTTCCAGCTTGTGAGGCGAAGAGCTGGTGTCTTCCTGGTTTTAATTCTTCTACCTGGTGCGGACTCTGAGCCCCACGTACCTAGTGAGGCAGGCAACTTACTGGCTGGGGGCTGCCCAACTTGAGGTGGGCTGTAGCTGTCCAGTGAGATGTGACGATCTCGCCCACCATCAGAAGTGGGCCCTCGTTCATTTCCTATGCCAATCGGATGAGCGTATAACCAGTAACTGCCACTTCCTGTGTTGTGCTGATATCTCGCGACATCGATGGAGCGTCCTCTCCATCATGCCACGGGCCTGGACAAGGAGATGTGGAGGTCTTGGGTTGCCTTGACGTCAAGACCCCTCTCTCGGCATTGTTGCAGAGTCCAATGGAAAGGAGGAACCAACACTGTTGGTGCCAGTGTAGCTCCTGCTGCCTGTTACTCCAGTGATGGAGTTAATGGGATACAAATCAGTAAAAGTTTTCAGAAAACATTTCCTTTGTGTTTGCTTGTAAACACTTGATGCAGTGACACAATTTGTTCCATGATTTCCTTGACAAAAACTTTCCAGAGTGTTGTGCCAGCTCTTTTCCTTACTGGAAGAACACTGCTCCAATTAGACAGAAATACAATACAAAAAAAGAAAAGGTTGTCAGTCTCTCAAGGTATTACACATTCCATGGAACCAATTAAATTCAATCTGACTGAGACCTTCATTTAAAGAATCGACATTATCAAAATGCTTTCTAAATTCCAAATGGACAGGAGGTATGTTAACTGTCTGTCCTGCACCAATGACTCTCCAGTAGATTAACAGGAACCTCAGTCCAAAAGAGAGATACTGTATGTTGCTTATGAAATATGCAAGCAGTAAAGCAGAGCTACACACAATAGGTTGTTAAAAGGAAGCTCCCTCACTTGTTTTTCCACGTGGGATAAAATACCATCTGCAGGAGCATTACTGAAGGTAAGCAAGAAGGGAAAATTGCTAGCTGTTTCTTCCTGGCTTTCTTACCTGCTCTACCAGAGAAAGGGGCACACTGGCTCTCAGGGGAGTATCTTACAGAAAAACAGGGGATCAGTTGTATACTTCTGGAATCATGCTGAGTAAGTCCCTCACTTCCTAGATAGCCAGTTCACCCATAGCCCTAAAGATGTTGTGGCAGCACATTAGATCACAGTATTAAACATCTGGGTGTAGCTTGCTGTTCTCCACTTTCTGATTGTTTCCCTTTGAGTGACTCCATTTGTCTATACTTCAGCACTTGAGAAATAAATACCAGAGGGGTAGCCTTTGAACCAAACGTATCATCCGCAAGGCACAGTTTGGAAGATGATGGACTGTTCTCCACTTCCTTGGGCTGGTGTCCCTCTAGCAGTTATCATCTAGATCGACAGCATGTAGAACAAACTAATATGCTTGACTGGTATCACATCCACTGTCCTAACCATTCCTCAAATCACATACTACACTGAATTGGAAATACTGTATATTATTAGTCCTTCATGAACCAATGACCTTCCTTCCTCTTCATTCGTTGGACTATAGTGGTTCAAGAAGATAGCCTACCACCACTACCTCAAGGGCAATTACAGCTGAGCAATGCCTTGTCAATAATATGCAGGTCCCAAAAACGAACGTTTATAAATACAAGGAAGCTCAGAATTGACTCCATGTGTTTGTGTAGCCAATTCCAAGGGCTGTATTGTATACTCAGCCTTCACTCTTTATGACCACAGGAGAGGAGAATCAGTGAGGTATTTCATTCCTGATCACTGCTGGAAGAGTGTGTACAGATAGAGGAAGGATAGGGTCTGGCAAATGGTCAGCACAGGAGCAAGGATCTCACTCATTAATGGTGTTGATGTTGTGGAGGACTGAAACAGGCCCTTGGGCTCTCTGTGCCCATGCTGATCATCAGATATCCATCTATATAGAGTCACCTGCTGGAGAGATTCAGCAGGTCAAGCGACATCTGTGGAGAGAAAAGAGCCTTGATTAAGGATTTTGATCCAAAACATCAATATCTCCTTTCCTATCACAAATTTCATTCAACTGCTGAGTTCCTCCAGCAGATTATTTTCCTCTGGATGCCAGCATCTGCAGGCTCTGTGTCACCATCTATGTTAGTCCTGTTTACCAAAACGTAACTCTGCAGCTTTGTCTGTTTTCGTGATTCCAGTGCTCACCTGGATATTTCCCCAATGTTGTGAATGTCTCGACCTTCATCACCCCACAGGCTGTGGGGGTTCCAGATTCCAATCACCCTGTGAGTGAAATAAGTCTTCCTCAGATTGTCTCTCAACCACCTACTCCTCATCTTAAACCTCTTGTCATCTGGTTCTCGACACAATGTAATAAAACTGTGCTGGTCAGGGCATGCCCCATTCAGACATCCATCAAAGGCAGGACTTGGAAAGTAGTGTGATTCATATAGAATTTTATTAAAGGTGTATGGGTGAATGATAATGCTGTACTATGTAGCAATTTGTGCTGGGGTAGAGATGGGTGAATTCCCCAGTTGGAAACTTGGCTGAGCTGACAATGCATGAAGAATTGACATCTACAGGATGAGGTCATTAAGGTCTGTGTAGCACGCACTTGCATTACTGAAGTTTTGATTGCAGAGTATGGAAATGAAGTGAACATGAGGAATTATGCCAACAGACAGTATGAATTAACGAGACAATGGTCATTAGTAACCAATAATGCAGCAGCTCTATGCATATATCCCACCGCTTTCTGTCTTGCCTGGTTGTTAGGACTCTCCACACATTGGCATCTTGACATCCATTGCAACTGATCTTAGTGAAGACACGGGAAAAAGATGCAGTCTGACCAGTTAAATATGTTCACCATTCCAGCTTTTAAATTAGTGCATGCATTTACCATTTTTACTGCAAAACCTCGATTTGTCACCTTTAAGTTAGAAAACATAAGAGGAGAAAGATCTCAAATTAAATAAATGAATGCATGAATAATCTTTCAGTAAAGAGGAAACTTTAAAGTCAGCCAACCCTGTGGGTTTTTTTTTTGGTATCATTTTGTATAAAGGAAAAAATTCTATGATTCCTGTCAGGAAATGACAGGAAGACGTGGTTAAGACTGGAAACATCCTTCCAGCTACAGATCATCAGATTTCAAAGCTCAGTTGAAATGTGAGTTAATTCCCTTCTTTTCCAGCCTGAGTTTTGTCCTGCTCCTTCCATTTTCCGCACAGCTGTAATTTTTAGTGGATGTCAGGATCTCTCAGTGTGTGAAATCCTGACAGCAGGGTAGGTTGGAAAGTGATGAGATGTTTGTAGGAGCTACAGGACTGGATACTAATCATCACTGTCATATTAATTCAGTCCATCTGTTGGCATGGTCTCTCCCATTCACTTCAGTTTGATTTACTCAGTTTCTTGCATCTGGTAGAATCCTGTTTAGGGACAGACTTGTGTAGGCTGCACAAGGATAATTACTGTCTCCCTCAGTTCAAAGAATTTAAGAAGTGCTTTCATGCAATGTATTTTATGTATTTTTGTAGTTCATCCTTCCTTTGGAAGTTTACCAAATCCAGATACACTAGTATTGCCAAATCCATGTGACGCTCCAGGGAGTATTGGCACCATCACATGACCTCTCATAACTAATCACCCCACTTCACACTTCCTGAAGTGGCCACCAATACATCCACACTCACAGCATCTAAGACAACTGTAAAGGACATGGTCTCATTTGCATCACTGCATGTTTCTTGAATGTTAATGAAGGAGCCTACCCTCCATGGCCAAAGTTTTAAAATTACTATATAATAAACTTCCAATATCTCCTTTGGATACATCAACAAATCCTGGAGGGCTGATTATAAATTTGACCATACTTAAGGCTATATTTTGTACTCTTAAGAGATGTACGTAAAATGAGTTTGGTAATCACAAATTAATTAATAGCCAGCTAATATTAGTTGCATGATAAAACCACCAAATATTTGACATTGGATACTTAAGCTGAAGGAAATATGCCTGGCCAAACCAAGAAAAAATATGGTATACACTAAGGCTAAGGTCAAAGCAATTTAACCAGTTAACCTAGAACTTGATGCTATTATTGTGAGAGAACCTTGCACTATTCTAATGGCTGTTAAAGTTCCTTCTACATAAAATCACTCTTTGGTTCTACCAGATGACCTGTGCTGTGCTGTGCTGTAGGAGTCTTGAGCTACACTGCTGAATGTTTGGCTACTGAAAAATTCTCTTCCCAGCAAAAAAGCAGACTTGCATTTTTGTGTGTCAATTCAGTGGGTCCCTGAACTTAAGGAGCAGCACTGGGATAGGTTATGAGTTCGGTGTCGTAAATCCATGTACCAAAAAGTCACTGTATTGCTAAGTTGTTCTTAATGATATTAATTGTTTTAAGAAGGGCCATATTTGCTATCTTAGAGCAGAAACACCGTGTATTGTAACCCATACATATGGAATTCTGCTCCTTGGATGCTGCTGTGCTGAATCGTGAATGGTTTGTGAGTGTAATCTCTTACAGTATTCAACTTTTGCAGATGGACAAGATGTATGCAGATAATTAGCTTCAAGCCAAAAAGTGCACTAAATGTATGCACTACATTTTCATTCCATTCTGAAATGGAATGAAAATTGGAATCAGATTGGAATTCTGAGCACACTGTCTTGGGGGCTGGTAGAAGCAGAGACTTTCACAATATTTACAAACTATTTAACTGATCACTTGAATTGCCAAGGCATTGAAAGCTATGGACCAAGAGCTGGTACATGGGATTTGTATGCTGGCTGCTCAAAGACCTGTTTCTGTGCTGTATAACCCTATGAGTGCCATATTCAGGTCAGAATGATTTGCTCAGTATTACCACTGTGTCCTCTTTCCTTGACTAACATTCAATGTTTCTTCCTCAAACAAATAAAGGTACTTTTGCAACTGATGCTTCAGGCAGGTATGGAAAACTTTTTAACTTCTTGTACTTGGGTTGAATAAGGCATAGTCTGGTTGGGCTGTGTTGGATTTCAATTTTACACCAAAATTAATTTCTACTATTAAAACTTTTTTCACCATCTTTAAGTTATAATTCCATGTCATAACCTATCAGGATATAAAATAAACTTAAACCCTTTTAAACTTTTTAACCAATTGTTATAAAATTTAGTCTGAATATGGACTTCCAGTAAAAACTGTTCCTCTTTACTCCAAGTTTATCAAGATGTCTCATCATCTTAAACATTTAATAAATACCCCCATGATCTCAGGAGTTGAAACTAGCCTCTACCCAAACATCAATTGCCTCTTATGAAGAGTGTTCTACATTTTTGCTACATGATAACACATTATCTTCTAGCCCCACTTCTATGAGGTGGGAAGGCTCTAAACTCCTCCCAGTGCAAACTTCAACATCTGACATCTGCATCATTTATTATTATATTATAATTTGTCCTCTACTGTGCCTATTGTCTTCTTTATTATTTATTGTACTGCCCTGCACTGTTTTGTGTACTTTATGTAGTCCTGCGTAGGTCTGTAGTCTATTGTAGTTTTTGTGTTGTCTCACTTAGTCTAGTGTAGTTTTGTGTTGTTTCATGTAGCACCATGGTCCTGGAGGAACATTGTTTCGTTTTTACTGTGTACTGTACCAGCAGTTTATGGTCGAAATGACAATAAAAAGCGACCTGACTTGACTTGAACTTGTTACAAGTCTTGTTACGAATTATCTGCTCCTAAGTTGAAAAAGTATGATATCCTGAAAAAAAATCAAAAGATTGACCTAACCATCAGCCTAATTAAGCAATGAACCTAACAATTACCAACCTGCCTTTTCTTTTCTCATCCAGTTACTGTGTCATGCACCATTATTATAGTAGACAATGAGACTATATTTACTGAGTTTATTGAATCAGCACTTTGCATCCTTTTGTACCACTGAAGAAGAGAATAAAAGTCTCAGGAGTTCAAACTAAAATCAAAGAGCAGATTTGTTTGGATTCAAAATTTCTAAAAAAAAATGATTTAATGGGAATTATAATGCACAGGCACCCAGGAGCTGATGGCCACAAATAATTATAGCATGGAGGGAGACCTTTGGCCTGACAAGTCCACACTGGTTCTACATAAAAAGCAATCCAGTTAGTTCTACACTCACACTTCTTTGCCCTTAGCCCGGCAAATTATTTCCTTTCAAATTCTTATCCAGCTCATTTTGAACAGTACATTTGTACCAGGCTCCACTATATGGCACTAGATTCCAAACCCTAATCACTTGCTGCGATAAAAATTGTCCTTATATTTCTTTTGCCAATTATCTTCTTCTATGTCCCTTTAATTCTTGGCTAAATGTCCATTGACTGTCAGTGGACACAGAAGAAATTGGCCAGAGTTCCAGCTCTTAATTCCAGGTCCACAAGGCAGTGATTAATACTTTTCACTCTTAAATATGAAAAGAAATGGCTGGAAGAGCTACAACAACCTTAGTCATAGCCTTGCAAACTCTATGGATTTAGGAAATATGCCAAGAAATTTGTGTTTTTTTAAAAAATGTTTTAACTTTTAGAAGGCTATAAGGGAAACTGGGGTAACTACTATTTAATACCAATTTGCAGGCAAGTTATTACAACTCATCCTTTAACACAAAGTGATTCAATATCAGAGAGAGGCAACATGCCTCTGTTAATGATAAGTTTTGTGTGTTTAATGTAGTTAGATTTTCTGCGGCAATTTCTGATCTTGGTATCCATTGATGTCATCGCAGTAGTTTTCCAGAAAGCATTTAATAAGGTCCAACACTAGTAAATATGAAAGTACATCTATTTGGAAGTGTGCTTTTGAATTTGGATTTTTTAAATCTAGAGGGCAGGTAAAAATGATCTGTTCTGATCGACAACGATGTTGCAACTGGTATTTTCAGGAATCTGTTGTAGGGCCTAATTTTTCTTTTCAATATGTTAATAACTTGGAGGAAGGAATCAGCAATTGCACATCCAAGTTTCCAGATGACACTTAGTCTAAAGTAGTGCATATGGGAGCAGGAAGTTACAAAGAGAAATAGGCAGATTGTGAGTGAGTAAAGCTATGCCAAATGGCATCCATTGCAAGCAAGTGGAGGAATCCAAGAAAGATAAAACTAATTACTTTCTAAAAAGTGGCTCAAGGGAAGAATTTGGGCGTCCAAGTGTACAAAACGTTGAAAGGCAGCAATCCAAAAGCAAAAGACTGCAGATGTTGGAAATTTAGAATAAAAACAGAAAAATGCTAGAAACATCCAGCAAGTCATGCAGTATTGGTGGAGAGATAAAGATACAATTTCAGACCAGGAACCTTTAATCAAAACTTGAATAATGGAAGTGTGTGTTGTAAATCGAGTTTAAAGACTTGCTTCTGAAGAGAACAGTTCACTGGGTTTTTCTGCTTTTCATCTCAGACAAATGGGCAGATTGGGGAAGGCACCCACCACTAACTCCCTCAAAAAATGCTCCATCATATTATTATCATCTCCCAATCCTTGTAATGATCCCACAGCTTCCAAACTCTGAACTCACTGTTTGGGGATCTGACTGATGCCTGCCTCAACCACTGCAGTTTTCCCAATGTGCCTTTGCTCATAGCCTGACCTTTACACTTGAATCACTTCCTGAAATTCACCAACTGAATGTGCATATTTCCAGCAGAGTTAATGGCTTAACTTAGTGACTTTTCATCAGAACTTCGGAAAATTAGAGATCAAAGAAGATGCCAAAGAATTTGGGAGAATGGAGTGAACACAGGTGAATAGAAACAGAGCAACTGGAAATATTCAGCCGGTCGGGCAGCCACCGAGTTAGAGAACAATTCAGCACGATACAGGCTCTTCGGCCCATTTAATCCATTCTGACTGTTCTTCCCACCCAGTTTTATTTATTTCTTTTAGTAACAGGTACAACATTGTAACAGGCCTTTCTGGCATAATGAGCCTGCAATGGTGAACTAAACCCATTTGACCAATGAGACCACTAACCCATAAATCCTTTGGAAACGTGGGAGGAAACTGGAGGAAACCGATGAGGTCACCAGAAGAACGGACCAATTCCTTACAGAGAGTGGTGGAATTGATCCCAGGTTGCTGGCATTGTAATAGTGTTATGCTAACCACTACGGCTACTGTGCCGCACAAAATGTTTCGCAATGATCAGTATCAAGCATAGAGATGAAGGCAGCGGAAAGAGAGTTCAACATTGTGAACGGCTCAGAGCTCATTAAGATGGAAAAACCAAGGGACAGGGTTGAGGCTTCTGCTCAAAATTGATTGTTTGGAATTGGAGAGGAACTCACTCACAGGGATAGTGAAACTATGGCAAGAAATAGGACTGGGAGATGTAGTCACGGGAAAATGAAGGGGAAGAGTGAAGTTCCAGAGTTCAATGACTGTTCAAATTTTTCATCTTTGAGTCTGAAATGAAGGAGAACACCAAATGTGGCCAGCACAAAGTGGAATTCAGATACAGTGAATCAATGTTACTGCACTGAGGTGAAGAGGGTGCATGTGTTGACACACGTGCACTAAACGTGTACCTCAGGATGTGATGAAAATAGTGCTTTGAGAAATGCTGGATAGTTTGAACATATCTGTGATCATGGGCGTATCCAAATAAAAAAGGGTGGAATTTCAGTTGGAATTCATGATGAAACATTTGCCAAAGAACTTGCTTTTGAGGCTGAGGGATGACATATAACATCATGAGGGACATAGATTAAATAAATGGTCACAGTGTAGGGGAGTGTAAAACTAGGAGGCATAGGGTCAAGGCAAGAGGAGAAAAATTTAAAGTGGATCTGAAGAAGCAACTTTTTTCAGGAAGAGAGTAGTGAGGAAGTGGAATCCGCTGCCACAGGAGCTTGTAGACACTGATACTATTACAATGATGATGACTTCTGGACAGGTGTATGGATAGGATAGGTTCAGGGGGATATGAGCTAAGCACAGGCAAACAGGATGAGTCCAGAAGGCAACTTGGTCAGCATGGATAAGTTGAACCGAAGACCCCATATCGGCACAGTAAAACTCTACAATTAATGTAGTTCTGGAAGGAAGTTTTTTCAACATGTCATAAAAAGGAAGAAGAGAAACTGAAACCACTGAAGCCGGGTAGGGTAAGAGTCAGATGCAAATCCTTGCAGAGATCTTCAAGATTAGGGAAGTGCCAGTGAATTAAAAATTAATTTAAGCAGAAATTTGCATTATCTGGAAACCTGAGATGAAAACAGAACGTGCTGGAGGAGCTCAGCAAATCAAGCAGCAACTGTAGAAGAAGAGATGGAATCAGAAATCAGATTCAGATTTATTAGTACTCACTTATATGACATGAAGCTTGTTGCTTTGTGGCGGCAGTACAGTGCAAAGACATAAAATTGCTATAAGTCACAAAAATATATAGTGCAATAATAAAGGAATAATGAGATGTGTTCATGGAACCATTCACAGCTCTGATGGTGGAAAGGAGGAAGCTGTTCCTGAATTGCTGAGTGCGGCCCAGGCTCCTGTACCTCCTCTCTGATGCTGGTGATGAAAAGAAGGCATTTTGCAGATGAAGAAGTTCCTTAGTGATGGATGCTGCCTTCTTGAGGCAACACCTCTTGGAGATATTCCTGATGGTGGGGAAGGTTGTGCCTGTGATGAAGCTGGTCAAGTTTATAACCCTCCACAGCCTGTTGTGATCTTGTGCATTTCAGATCATTAAGTAAGATCACAGTTACCTGCAGCTCACTTACTTTCCTACCTGATCTCATTTTGTCAAGTCGTTTCATGACCAAATATCTATTGATTTCAGTTATGAACTTATTTGGTGACTGAAAATTCACAGTGTTATTTAGGAGAGAATTCCACAGATTCATAACCACCAGCATCGAGAGATTTCTTCTTGACTAAGCCTTAATTGTCCGGTCTCTTATCTTATCTCTTATCCCTTCCCTAGTAGATGGAAACAGTTTCTTGGCCTCCACCCTGCCACTTCCCCTGGAATTATCATGAGAGTTAACATGGAACAGGATCTCCCCCGGATAGTTCTGAGAGAGATAAAAAATTAATTGGTGGAGTACAGCAGAAGGAAGGCGAGACCATATTGGAGACGTAGAATTAAATTGTTTCTTTGTTAGAGGGAATAGAATATTGGAAACATAGTCCATAAGACCATAAGAGATTGGAGCAGAATTGGACCACTCGGCACATTGAGTATGCTCCACCATTCCATCATGGCTGATTTATGATCCCTCTGAACCCCATTCTTCTGTCTTCTCCCTTTGTTGCCATTACTAATCAAGAACCTATCAATCTCTACTTTAAATACAGCCTCTACTTTACCACAGCCTCACAGCTATTTGTCTCAATGAATTCTGCTGATTTACCACCATCTGGCTAAAGAAACACCTTCTCATCTCTGTTCCAAAGGGACGTCTTCTATTCTGAGTCTGCCATCTGGTCCTAGACTCCCCCACTATAGGAAGCATCCTCTCCACATCCACTTTGTCTAGGCCTTTCAATATTTGATAAGTTTTCATGAGTTCCCCTCAGTCTTTTGAACTGCAGCAATTATAGGACCAGAGCCATCAAATACTCGTCATATGTTAACCCTTGCATGAGGATTTCCCAGGATCATTGTCTTGAACCTCCTCTGGACCCTGTTCAATGCCAGCACATCAGCTTTGAATGTGTTGTCAAGATTGCAAATAGTCAGAGTCAGCCTCACTTGATGTACGAGTAGGCGACAAAATTAATGGAGAGGATATGGCGTTTGGAATGCATAAGTTTGTCCTTCTTAATCTTTAGTTGGAAGATAGTGATGTGAGTACTGACACACTTGTACCTTCTACCTGATGGCAACAGTGAGAAAAGAGCACAGGAAAGACTTAGAGGAAAATGGGCTAATAGGAGGCACATGGGACTGCTCAAGTAGGCAACTTGGTTGGCATGGATGAATTGGGCCACAGGGCCTGTTTCCAAGATATATGTCTATGAAGCTAATTCTGCAAAGAGAGAAAGTGAAAGAGAGAGAGTGTGTGCAACAGAGATCTGCACAATGCGGGAAATCGGCAAAGAGAAAAGGAGAATTCAGTAGAGAGAAAATTTGGTATGGAGAGAGAGAGAGAGAGAGAGAATTTAGCAAGCAGAGAGCGAGAGAGAATTTAGCATAAAGTCTGAGAGAATTCACCATGGAAAAAGAGAGAGAAATGAGAATGGAGCGAGAGAAAGAATTCTGTATAATATCACATATGATTACATTAAGATCATTAAGAAATCCATTTGGAAATCCACAAGACTAGTGTTACTTAAAGAGTGGTAAGAAAGTGAAGTGTGCCACTGCAAGAAGTTTTTGAACTCGGTACAGTATATATTTTACACATAGGAGACTAGTTGGTCCATTGGATCAGCTTCCAGTTGTGCAACTCACCATCTCTCTCATGTGTCCATCATTTCCACCTGTTGCCATTTACCTACACTAGGAGCAACAGGCAGTAAACAATTAATCCAGTGTTTTATTTCCCCAAATCTGGATAGCACATGAAATTACACTGAGATTTGGTTGTGAAAGTAAGGGGGGGGGGCTCAAGTGGACTTTGTTGATCTGAAAGACTTGTTTTAGTGCTGTATATCCTATGTAGTAAAATAACTACTCAGTGAGCTGCTCCAAGCAGCAGTTATTAAAGTTAAACAGAGTCACATTGATAGATGTGTGAGATTTGTGACATCTGGGAATTATGATGTCATTCAGTAAATTACGTTTCCATTTCTCAGCCTGATTTGAAACAATGACTTTTTTTACAAGAAGAATTTTTTACCCACTATTTAATCAGATATATGATGTTATTAGCTTAGGTTTCCTGGCAGAAAACTCCAGGGAAATAGAAATGTAGGGTCTTATTCAATTTCTGTGTAAGCAGTAACATAAGCACAGTGACAAGAGAAGTATATGGGGCTTTATTGTATGAAGTTAATGCAATAAACACATCTACAAACAAGACTGCTCAATGTACAGGACTTGGCGTGAAACTGTTCCCCATACTGTAATTTACAAAAGCATCCATTTTCACTCTTCTCTCACTGCTATGGGTGGAAGTTCCCACTTGCTTCAAAAAGGCAACAATTATACCAGTGCCCAAGAAGAATAATGTGGGCTGCCTTAATGACAATCGCCTGGTAGCACTCGCATCGACAGTGATGAAATGCTTTGAGAGGTTGGTCATGACTAGACTGAACTCCTGCCTCAGTAAGGACCTGGACCCATTGCAATTTGCCTATCGCCACAATAGTTCAAAGGCAGACACAGTCTCAATGACTGTCCACATGGCCTTAGACCACCTGGACAACACAAACACCTATGTCAGGATGCTGTTCATCGACTACAGCTTAGCATTTAATACCATCATTCCCACAATCCTGATTGAGAAGTTGCAGAACCTGGGCCTCTGTTCCTCCCTCTGCAATTGGATTCTTGACTTCCTAACCAGAAGACCACAATCTGTGTGGAATGGTGATAAAATATCCTCCTTGCTGATGATCAACACTGGCGCACCTCAGGGGTGTGTGCTTAGCCCACTGCTCTACTCTTTGTATACACACGACTGTGTGGCTAGGCATAGCTCAAATACCATCTATAAATTTGCTGATGATACCACCATTGTTGGTAGAATCTCAGGTGGTGATGAGAGGGCTACAGGAGTGAGTTATGCCAATTAGTGGAGTGGTGCCACAGCAACAACCTGGCACTCAATGTCAGTAAGATGAAAGAGCTGAGTGTGGTCTTCTGGAAGGGTAAGATGAAGGAACACATACCAGGATCAGAGGTGGAGAGAGTGAGCAGTTTCAAGTTCCTGGGTGTCAAGATCTCTGAGGATCTAACCTGGTCCCAACATATCGATGTAGTCATAAAGAAGGCAAGACAGAGGCTATACTTCATTAGGAGTTTGAAGAGATTCGGCATGTCAATAAATACACTCAAAAACTTATATAGTTGTACCATGGAGAGCATTCTGACAGGCTATATCACTGTCTGGTATGGACAGGCTACTGCAGAGGACTGAAAGAAGATGCAGAGGGTTGTCCATCTTGGGTACTAGCCTACAAAGTACCCAGGGTATCTTCAGGGAGCAGTGTCTCAGAAAGGCAGCGTCCATTATTAAGGACCTCCAGCACCCAGAGCATGCCCTTTTCTCACTGTTCCTATCAAGTAGGAGATACAGAAGCCTGAAGGCACACACTCAGCGATTCAGGAACAGCTTCTTCCCCTCAACCATCCGATTCCTAAATGGACATTGAACCCTTGGACACCACCTCACTTTATTTAATATACAATATTTCTGTTTTTTTGCACATTAAAAAAATCTATTCTATATACGATACTGTAATTAATTTACTTGTTTATTCATTATTTTTTTCTTTGCTAGATTATCTATTGCATTGACTGCTGCTGCTAAGTTAACAAATTTCACGTCACAGGTCGGTGATATTAAACCTGATTTGGATTCTGATTCTTTATAGCTTCCCACTGTTTTTCTTCTGGTTCAGTGAGAGTTTATTCATGTTTTTACTTGTTATCCTCTGTCAGAATGGGATCCTTGCAAACTATCTCCAAGGAGGTTCTTTGGAAATCGTTATCTTCGTATACGAATGATTGGCCTTATGCTCTTTGATATATGACACTGATATATTGTGTACCATCTGTACCACTGACCTCTGGATCAGAAGGTCATGTGTTCAAGCTCAACCCAGGGATATGATCATATAATCCAAACTGACATTTAAATGTAGAAATAGTGTGTTATGCATAACAATGTGAATTTTTTTATCTACTTTATTTAAAATCATTTGTGAGAAGTGTCAATTTTCTTTACAAAGTGCATAGAAGTGGACATTGGTAAACACAGTTACAGACTACTTTGGGATGTGCGAAGAAACTGGATCACCTAGCAGAAACCCATGTAGTCGCAGGCTGGATTTCCAGATTCAAAGAGGCAGCACCCAGATCAGAAGTGAACCTAGCAGCTCCGCCAATGTGCTTCCCATGGTGAATGTGATTGGTCAGTAGTCCATTGGAACATTCTGAAAACCAAATGTGGCATTCTTAAAACAAAGTGAATTAAAATGTAAATTGTGCAAGGCTGGCATTAATTATTGATGTGGAGTATTATTGGTGAAAATCTTCTCATTTCCAGGTGAACCTTCAGAAGGCTTTTTCCATTTTTGTTGTCATTGAAAATTCACGACCTTAACATAACAACTAGAGACAGGAAAAGGCCAGTGACTCGTGGAGGCTACCCCATCATAATCAATGAGTATCTTCCAATGTAGTGGATGAAATATTGAAAATGAGAGAAGTGGACCATTTGGCCCTTTGAGACTGTGCTGTATCTGCATTCACTGCCCTGTTCCAGCTTTTGCTGTGTGCCCTTGATCCCTTTGGCCCCAAGGACAAGATTTAACTCCTTTTTGAATATATGTAATGATTTGGCTTCAATTACTTTCTATGGAAGAAAATTCCACAGGTTCACCTCTCTCTGGGAGAAAAAAATCTTCTCTTCATTTCATTCCAAGATCGTTTACTCATTTTCCTAAGACAAGAAAACCCTTGTCTTGGGCTTCCTCAAAAAGAGAGGAGCCATGGAGTCATAAGTAGCTGGCCATCTGGACACAAGCTGGGGTCTGATCAGCCCCGGATGGGTCACCTGGAGGAGGTTGTATGATGTTGAAAGACCCGAAACACCCGATGATTCCAGGAACATCACTGAAGATGTGTCCAGAAGCATCAATAGATGTATGTACACAGCTGCATCTAATTTATTCAGTCCTGTTAGAATTTTGTAGGTTTGATCAAATTCCTGCTCATCGATGCTAAGCTGATTCAGCTATCTTAAAGATCTCACTCAGCACTATTTGACAGACATTTGAGTAATATCCTTCGTGTCCCTCTGTCTGGTTGATTGTCTCATTTCTGTTTGTGAGACCTCATGTGTAAATTGGTTCCCTTGTTCCTCCATATCAGAACATAACAAAAGTGCTAATCCATGAATATTATTGGGATTTTCTGAGATTGCAAAAGATACGATGTCAACATAAGCTTTTCTTCTTTCCACACCTGTTTGTAGAGCTTGCATGCACCCAACTCTTAATCTTCAAAACAACTCCAAAATTAGTTATCGTACTATTTCTCACCATGCTTTTCAAAGTCTCAAGATTTTTTCAACTGAACTGTTGTCCCACAGATCTATACCCTTGTTCTCTCTCCCTTGTAGGTGATGTAACTTGGGTTGCTTCACGTATTTAAAGGTACTTCATAAATAAAAGTTGCAGTTGTCCAGAAACATTCTGTGTTTCAGTGAACCATTCTTTACTGTTAATCATTTTTGGCAAGGCTGATGTGCCCTTACTCTCTGCATCTTCTCCCCTTTCAAATACCCTGTCTTGCCACATGTACCAACTCATTAAATGTGGTTGCACATTTGTCACATGGATACGTTGTGAACAAGTCCATTCACTTAGAGCAAAAGATTTAATATAAGCACACATGCAATCTGCTAACTTTATGTTACTCATATAGGTGACTAATTCAGCTTTTGTTGAAAATGTAGATTGTGTAATGACATTCACCTTAAGAGGAAGAGACCCAATACAGCTACAAAGGTGCAGAATTAAAATATTTAAAATATACTCCATCCGTGAAAAACCTATGTAGTCCTCTGTGTGAAAAAAGATAAAAAGCCTGATAGCACATTCAATTCAATTCTGAAAATTAATCTAATTTGAAGGGAAACACAAGAGATTCTGCTGATGCTGGAAATCCAGAGTAACACACACGGAATTCTGGATGAACTCAGCAGCTCAGGCAGCATCAATAAAAGGAATAAAGAGTCAGTTTTAGTCCTGATGAAGGGGTTTGGCCTGAAGAGTTGACTCTTTATGTTTTTCCAAAGATGCTGCCTGACCTGCTAAATTCCTTCAGCATTTTGTGTGTTAAAAGATCTGAATCTAGCATTGCTGGCCTTCAGGATATCTGATACAGAACACCTCTTTTAGAAGCACAATCTTGAATCTAATTGTCTTTCAAGCGTTATGATTTGTTCTGTAATACTGAATCTGGTCCTTCATCAGGTATTATTTATCTATGCGTAGCTAGTTCTTGGTGTCAGACAAGCTGTTGCTGAATTTCATGGCATTCTTGAAGCTTCTGTTTAATCTGATTTTCACAGAAGTATATCCAACCTTCTTGAGGAATAAATCATATTAGGCTATTTAAACCCTTTATCACCTGGGATGAATCTTACATGTTACTGGAAACTTGCTGGCTTAATATAACCTATCTCGCAATATCAATTATACTCTTACCTAATCCCTGTTGTTTTATTCTGTGGTATTTTGACTGTTATTTTAGTTCGAAGTGGAACTAAATGTCTCTTGTTTTATTGCATGGTGTTATTCTCAATATTATCTTATCTTACAGTATCACTCAGTGTTGTTGTCGGTGTTACTGAATCTGAGAGAATTAACAGTGAATCTCGATAATTTCACTTTATCTCACAGTATTCTAACCCTTTATTATTTTCTCTCCTATTATTTTGATATTTCCTATTATTTTCTAACTAATACTTATTTTCACATGATTACTCAATTTCACTGTTTGTCTCACTGGTACTGGTTGTTACCTAAATGTTTTTGAGCTTCCGAGTCCACAGTCTCTGGCTCTGTCCCGACCCCCTCCTGCCGCCCCTTGCCCGGCTGTCTCTACTGGAAGCCATGCCTTTGGCAGGATGCAGTGTACCGCTTCTCACAACGCAGGTAGAAGAGGCGGGTGAAAGACAAGCTTCGCGGCGTGGAGGAGAGGACCGAACTGCGGGGAAAGGTGAAGGGGTGGGGCGTGGTGAAAAAAAAAACTGGGCGATGGTTTAGGTTCCCTCCCAAGGGGGCGGACTGGGCCTTTCCTGTGGTGGTGGTGGTGGTGGTGGTGGGGGGGGGGGGTTGTAGGTGAGTGGAAATAGTTCGGCCACGTGTGAAAAAAGTGGGCTCTTGTACAGACCTCCCACGGGAGGCACTGAACCAAACATAGACACGCATACACCTCCTCCCCACCAGCTAGTAATGCCAGGAGGAGAGAGG
Organism: Mobula birostris; assembly: GCF_030028105.1. Classification (NCBI taxonomy): domain Eukaryota; kingdom Metazoa; phylum Chordata; class Chondrichthyes; order Myliobatiformes; family Myliobatidae; genus Mobula; species Mobula birostris. The sequence goes on from NC_092373.1 coordinate 160,724,545, forward strand.
CAGAAAAAGAGAGCGCTTTATGAGTGATACACAGAAGCACTCACTCGGTGTAAAGCGAGCGAGCGAGAGGCAGACAGAGGGAGAGAGAGGGATGTACATACCTCATATGTGCGGAAAGCTGAACGCATTCTGGGCGTAAGTAGGAAGGTGCAGACACAGAGTGTACAGGACGGATCGCTGCCGAGGAAGACGTAACTGAGTTGGTAGAGAAGAGAAGTTGGGAAGAAGGAGAGGGAGATGCAGACTCATCGTACAGAGGCCGGGGTCTGTCGGGAAAACAGGGACCTATCGAGGGACACTGCAAAGAAAAGCAACAGAGGCTGGCTGGGTGTATAATCGAAGGAAGATTGTGCAGAGGCATACACCCCGAGTGCCTAGAAGAAGGAGGGAGTGCACAGGAAGAGAGGGGCAGAGAAAGAGAGCGAGGGGAGTCGCACGCGAACTGTAGAGGGGAGGGAGAAAAAGACATTGCACAGGGGAGTAGAGAGAGAGCGCCTGTGCGCCTGGGCAGAGAGGCTCACAGCAGAGGAAAGGAGCGCCAGGCTTCACAGAGGGAAAGAGAGGGAACCCAGCACTCGCCTCTCAGTTTAGGAGTCAGAGGGACGGCGGCAATGACAGGGTAAGAGGCGCTCGCTATTCGCTCGCACCGTACGGTATTGTTACATTAAACCCTTCACTTCGGTAATCTGATCGGACTGTTCGCTGTAACTGCAAATGTGGCAAAAGAAACCTTCCTCCGCTCTTTGTCTGCTCTCCTGCCGGCGAATGTCACTGCTTCGAGCATTTTAGTGAAACCGAAGGGAAAGGCACCAAGACACAGCTGAATTCTAATTTTGAGTGTCTCCCGATTCGAAGCGCCCCTCACTCCATCTGTCACCCGGTTATCTTTGTGTCCGATAAATCCTTGTTTGTTCAATCAGCATTTTTTTTACAGTGGAGCCTCACAATGTTGGCATTAGCTGCTCTTTGGTACTGACGCTAATTCAGGTTTGTTGCAGACTTTAGAGGAATTGAAAACGAAACAGTACTGACACCAGGAATAAGCGAAAGTGTGGAATTTCATAGTTAAAAGGGGAAAAAAAGCCGAGTCGCTGTTTCCCTGGAATCTGAACTTTATTGGTGACATGAGAATGTGGCTATGGAGTGTGGGGATCCCAGGGGCAGTGTCTGCCATGGGCTCAGTAAGAGGGGTTGAAACGCAGTGCCACTGGCTCAGAGTGAAAGAAATAAGTTCAAGCTCCTTTTTCTTCACTCGCTAGGAAGTTTTGTTTGTATGGCTTCAGTATTGTCCCGTGCAGTCTGTTTGCAAACTATTAGAAAACAAGAATGAGAACGTGGACGAAGTGCGCGGGTGTGCCGTCCACTAATAAGAGACAATGTTTCGGGGGTGGGGGTGGAATTAGAAAATTGGATAGTGAAATCTGTTGTGAACTATGCATCTCAAAGGCACCCATTTGGTTTATACATATCTGCAGTACACTAGACTGTAAACCACCCGCAGTCTTTATACATCGTGGGTTGTTGGTCTGAGATAGGATGTGGGCTTTATGTGCTGGCAAGCAGGGGAAGATAATGCTGTACAATTTCATGCGGAATTAAGGCAATTTAAAAATCCTAATTGTCAATTATATGCACGCTGTGAGCACTTTTGGGTGCTCTTATTGCAGGAAAACATAATGGATGGGCACAAACATAATTTAAAAAAATAATAAAGCACTGGCCTGGAATTGCTAAGGTGTGAATCGTAAGGCTGTTTCATTTGCGATCGTGTGCTGTATTGAGTTCCATGAACCATATCTCAGCCAAGGTACGGGGCTTTGGAGGGGGTGCAGGAAAGAAACATCTCAGGAAAGGTTTAAGATTCTAAAGAAGGACTGCATGACTTTATCTTCTTGATCACTGAAGATTAAGGGATGATCTAATTAAAGTTGTTCAAATATTGTAAATAGTTGAAAGAGAGTAGATAGTAACTTCAATCCACTACTAGAGTAGAATGTGCCTTCCCCCGCCCCCAGCAATCCCTAACCCCTTCTAACTCATACAGTCCCACCAAAACAAAGTACTTGGTTAAGTGGACTATTGAATATGTGAACAGTTAAGTTTATTTTCCGGTTAAGGGAAGTACTAGCAACCAAGGTGATAAATAGAGTTAAATTGCTGGCCATTCCCTAACAGGTCAGGCTGGAGGGGCTGAATGATCTCCTCTTGTTTATTAATAAATCAAATAACCGTTCAGCACAACTATCCAATGAAGGGCTCTGCAGAGTTTGTTAAATATGCAAGTCTGAGATGATGTGAAAAATGCTTATTAATTACCCGATGGTTCAAACCCCAGCACCTCATCTAGAATTACTTAGATTAAAACATCAAGACAGTGCGTAGGTAAGCTGTTTTCCTGGCTGGAACATCACCGTATGAAACAGTTTCAATGATTCACAGAATTTCTTTCCAAAGGAGATCATTCCACCCATTGTGACAGTGGAAACTAAACCTGAACTTGAGGCTGAGACCATGGGGTCCTGATCTGTGCCCTACAGATTACAGCTCTTCCTATACTCTTTGGGCACCTTTTAAAGGTGGTGAGGTTTTCTGCTCCTCACCTTTTCTGCAGTAAGTTCTAGACTCCCGTCATTTATTAACTGCCTTTAATCCTTCTAATTAAATGAAATCCATGCCTGATTTAGTTCTGTTTAGGAAACAAAACTTCCTAAACTTCTGTTTAGGAATAACATTTGGAACATGTCAATTCAAGTGGGTTGATTAAGTCATGTCTAAAATCCTTAAAGTGTTTCTAATTGAATCAGTGAAGCCAAAGAAAATTTTTTGGATATTGAGCCAGAGATATAAACAGTTCATTCTCTATTACAGATTCAGACTTGAGTGTTTTCCATAAAGTTTTGCAGTCTCTGGATTTTGGAAACACTTGTAAAATAATCAGTGATCTATTGTCCTCAAATGAATTGCTGTGTAGTGGCTTAGATATACATGCAGTGCTACAAGCCTTGTACTAATATACTAAATGATTTTCACATGACAGATATGGTGGACTATTATACACCAGTCGAATGAAGATCAGAAAATAAGTGGACTGTGTGTGTGATTGTGGGTTAGAGTGGTATCAGCTTGAATAGTTCAATCTTCCCAGAAATGATACCTGGCAGTGAGATTTCAATACCAATTCCCTTGCTGTGTTTGTTCAATAATCAATATTTTGTGAATGCTGGTTTGTAATTTCCATGTTTTGTTAATAATAGATAATTTACCAATGGAACACGGAAAATGTATTGGCCGGTTAAACACCATGTTGGTCATGATGTGCATGTGCTTATATATCCAATTTGGAACATCTGTTTTCAAGTACCCTAACCTCCCAGAATTGAATAACTTATTAGGATTTTTTAAAAAATTCAAGAATAATTACAGCCATTGCTGGAAAATATAAAAGGTGGTCAGGGAAAATTACTGTCAGCATATTTGTTGAAATTAGTAAACAAAGGTTAATGCTTGGCTGTTCTGAATTATTGCTATGGTAAAGTCTATTTATTATTGAGATAACTAACTCTTTCTTGCCCTTGTCTGGAGGCATTTTTAGATGCATTACAGAGATTCTGATTACCCATAATGGTCCTTTCTAGTCCATACATATTCACAGTTTACTTGCCCACAGATCCTGGAAGCTGGAAATGATCAGAAATAGCAGTGGATACTGAATAGGAGAAGGGACCTGGGCTGATAAAATCAAGTTGAGGCCAGTTGTAACTTGCCTGTTGCTGACCATCTCTGCTCCTCTTGGTGCTTCCTGGTATGGATAAATTCACAGTACGACAAAGAGAATACCACATACAGTAATTTAATTTATTGATGCTACTTGGTGATATTATGGCCACACTCTACCCAGTGTGACCTTCATTGCACACAATCTCTTTGTTTAGCTCATGAATAAATCCTCTTTACAGTGATGACATTTCCCCTTTAAAAACAACAGTTCTTTATAAAGTACTGGTTTTTCTAACCTATAACCTAACTCCATGGCAACTATAGCCCTGAAGTCAGCAATCTATTCCCAGATGATTCATTTTATAAATAGCAAAATGTAATATAAATCATACATTGATCTGCATTAGTGACAAGCCCTAAATAGTTACATAAATGTTTTAACTAATGTCCACATTAATGGAAAAACCTTAAGGTCTATTGGGAAAGAAGTGAAGAAATGGGAGGCGAAGGGAAAGAATACTAATGGGAAGGCTCTTTTAAGGAGTTGGCACGTGCTGATAGGCCCGTGGTAGTGTAACTACAGATGTATTCTTTGCATTTAGTTCTAAGCATTGAAAGCTATAAATGTAACCTGAAACAAAAGATGTTTTCCATTGTAGAAGTTATTGGTTGGCTTTGGTTCAGACCCTGCAACCCACCTATGGCTTTCGCATGTCTTGGGTTAGTGAGGCCCGGTGGTGCCCGTCCCTTTCCAGGCCAGACCACAGCCGATATCCTCCAACTCGGTGGCTCGTGGTGGTCTTGAACACTTAGCTGTTTAGTTCTTTGGGGAACTCATCTACGCTGGCTGGTAACTTCGTCGGCAAGGTCCTTTGCCCAGATAGATCAATTAATATCACTGCCTCACGCTGTTTAGCCCACCAGCTGAAGTGGTGTACTGGGGTGTGCCACTTGGAGGCAGATGTGAGATGGATGAGGACCAGTGATGTCCGTCCACCCTGCAAGGTAGAGTACAGCTGCCAGACATCAAAAGTGCTACCTCTAACCAGAGCCCCCTACACCACTGGATAAAGGCACCTACATTCTGGGCCCAGGACAGATCCTCAGAAATGATAACACTGAGGAATTTAAAGTTGCTAACCCTCTCCACCTCTGATCTTTCGATGAGGACTGGCTCATGGACCTCTGGTTTTCTCCTCCTGAAGTCAATAATCACTTCTTTGGTCTTGCTGACAATAAGTAAGAGATTGTTGTTATGGCACCACTCAGCCAGAGTTTCAATCTCCCTCCTATATGCTGATTTGTCACCACCTTTGATGTGGTCGGCTGGTGGCGCAATGGCATCAGCGCCGGACTTTGGAATGAAGGCTCCCGAGTTCAAATCCAAGTTGGGGCCTGCTGTACCTGTATAATTACTTTCAGTGACTGATGAACAAGGACACCCAGATCTCATTGTACTTCCCCTTTTCCTAACTTGACACCATTCGGATAGTAATCTGCCTTCCTGTTCTTGCCACCAAAGTGGATAACCTCACATTTATCCACATTAAACTACATCTGCCATGCATCTGCCCACTCACCCAACCTGTCCAAGTTACCCTGCATTCTCATAACACCCTCCTTACATTTCACACTGTCACCCAGCTTTGTGTCATCTGCAAAATTGCTAATGTTACTTTTAATCCCTTCATCTAAATCATTAATGTATATTGTAAATAGCTGTGATCCCAGCACCGAGCCTTGCGGTACCCCACTAGTCAGTGCCTGCCATTCTGAAAAGGACCTGTTAATCCCTGCTCTTTGTTTCCTGTCTGCCAACCAATTTTCTATCCATGTCAGTACCCTACCCCCAATACCATGTGCTCTAATTTTGCCCACTAACTTCCTATGTGGGACCTTATCAACGGCTTTCTGAAAGTCCAGGTGCACTACATCTACTGGCTTTCCCATGCCCATTTTCATAGTTACATTCTCAAAAAATTCCAGAAGATTAGTCAAGCATGATCTCCCCTTCGTAAATCCATGCTGACTCAGACCTATCCTGCTACTGCTACCTAAATATGCCGCTATTTCATCTTTTATAATTGATTCCAGCATTTCCGCACCACTGACGTCAGACTAACTGGTCTATAATTGCCTGTTTTCTCTCTCCCTCCTTTCTTAAAAAGTGGGATAACATTAGCTACCCTCCAATCTGCAGGAACTGATCCTGAATCTATAGAACATTGGAAAATTATTACCAATATGTCCATGATTTCTAGAGCCACCTCCTTAAGTACCCTGAGATGCAGACCATCAGGCCCTGGGGATTTATCAGCCTTCAATCCCATCAGTTTACCCAACACCATTTTCTGCTTAATGCGAATTTCCTTCAGTTCCTCCGTTACCCTAGGTCCTCTGGCCACTATTACATCTGAGAGATGGTTTACAATTGAATTCCAGTTCTTACTTAGAGTAAGACCTTCATCTTTGTTAAAATTATTTTTCTCTAGTTTTATCTCAGTGGCTTCCTTCACCAGATGGTCCCAAAAGTCATTGGCATGGCACAGTAGTTTTGTGCTGTGATTAACCGTATGAAGACTATTTCAGATCTGGAGAATCTCCATGAGGAAATACGATGATTACATACGATGTTCCTACAGAATGGCTACAAGGTGAAGGAAATCAATTGGGCCCTTAAAAGGGCCAATGGAAAAACCAAGAAACCTAACAACAAGGAGGAACCCATCACTATTGTCTATCTTCCCTACGTTTCCACAGTTTCTGGAAGGATCACCAGGATCCTGAAGAAATACTGGTGTGATACCATCCGCAAATTCGTGAGGAAGTTCAAATCACAGCTTATGCGGGTCAAAGATGATCTGGGACTCAGTACAGCTGTGTTTACAGGATTCACTGTGAATGTGGAGCAGCATATATCAGCCAGACGGGGCGCTCAGTGGAAACCCACATCAAGGAGTACAGGAGATGTATCTATTTGGGTTACCTGGAGAAAATGGTGTTAGCAGAAGATTGTATTTACAATGGCCATAGAATTGACTTTGATGGCACAAAACTACAGTGCCGCGCCAATGGTTATTGGGGCCACCTGGTGAAGGAAGCTATTGAAATAAATCTAGAGAAAAAGAATTTTAACAAAGACAAAGGTCTCACTCTGAGTTAGAACTGGAATTCAATTGTAAACAAAGTGGGACAGCAGAAACCTGATTGGTTGAGGACTAACCAGTCAGGAGGGATAGATGATGGGGGTATATATACCACTGGACTAGACATGCTGGTATCATTCCTGATGAAGAGGGCAGAGTTTGTCATTGAAAAGCCAGTTAAAATCAATACCTGTACCTGGCTGGAAGCCCCAGAAGAGTTTATTCGTCACATACGCCAGGAAAACACTAGACCCTTTTTCATGCATGTAGTATGCTACAGTGACTTTCTTCTATACCAGTACTGTTTGACTCTAAAGCATATGCTCTCTTTTGAAATGCATCAAAAAAAGGAAGCTTTTGTTTTGTTTACTTTCAGGACTGGGATGTTGCCAGCTAGGCCATGTCCATCCCTAAATGTCCTTGAGAAGATGGTGGTCAGCTGCCTTCTTAAACTGCTGTAGTTCCTCTGAAGGTACATTCACACCTCTGTGAGTCAGGAGGGCCCAGGACTTAGACACAGCAATGACGAAGCACTGGCGTGATATTTCCAAGTCAAGACGATGAAAGACATACAGGGAATCTGTAGGTGGTGGTGCCCCATGTGCTTGCTGCCCATGTCCTTGCTATATATCTTATAGATGATACAGACTTCTCTCACAGTATACAGAGGTGGAGAAAATGAATATTTTTGTTGTTATTTTTGCTGGTTGGCCTCGTAAGATATTGAAAGTTCTTGGTCTGCATTCTTGCAGACAAATAGAGAGTTCTCCTTCACATTCTTATAAATGGTAGAAAGATTTTGGAGTGTCAAGACATGACTCACTTACTGTAGGATCCCAGCTTCTGACCAGTTAAATTCTTGGGCAATAGATGCTGTAATGTTAATAGTGGGGGACTTGCATGGTAACACCAGTCAATGTCAAGGGTAGCAGTGTTATTGGAAATGATCATTGTTGAAACAAGAATGTGAGTCAGCACATTCAACCATGCCGCAGGGCCCTGCTGCCTGCAGGCATGGACTGAGGAGTTGCAAGTGAACATCACACAGCTATCAGCAGATGTCCCCTCTTCTGACCTTTCGGTGGAAGATAGATTATACTTGAAGTACTGCAAGATAGTTGGGCTGAGGACACTGCCCTGACAAACTTTTGCAGTGATGTACTAGAACTGGAATTATTGCTTTTCAACAATCACAACAGATTTCCTTTTGTGTACAGTATGGTTCAAATCACCGGAACGTTTTCCCTATGATGCCAATGAGATGAGAGGTTTTCCAGGCTCCCTGATGCCCCACTGCCCTTAAGTCAAAGGCAATCCCTCTCCTTTCCCTTCTGTAACTCAGCTGTTTGGCTCATGTTTGGAATAGAATTGTAGTGAGGTCTAGAGTAAGGTGGTCCTGACGAAACCCAGACTGGACACCATTGAGCAGTTCATTGGTGAGTAAGTGCCACTTGTTAACACTGTCAACAATGGTTCCATCACTTTGATCATAATTAAGAGTGGTAGTCAGCCGGATTGGATATATAGTCATTGGTCACAAGCTCATAATGTCCTCAAGTGTCTCATAGGCAATGAAGTAATTTTGAAATATTGTCACTGTTGTATTGAAGGTAAACTATATGGCACAATCTGTTCATGATAACGACCAGGTGATCAACATTAGTGTTGTTGATGGAGAGACAAGTAGACTGTAACTCAGGGGAGAATGCCTTTTACCTCCTTGAATTATCCATTGGAATATTTTATACCCACTACAGTGTACAGACAGATATTAGTTGTATGGTGCTCCCTCAGCACCCTATTAAAATATTAGCCTTGATAAGGTGCTCCAAGTCAGTTGAAGCCATGGAGTCAAAGCTCATATGAACAAGGTAATCTAATAGCAGGCTGTCATTGTTATTTAACTGCTTAAAAATATTACCTTTAATATCAGTTGGAAATTTGTATTCAATGTTGGAAATTTAAAATAAAATTCAGAAAGCTGAAAAGTAACTGGGAACTAGAACCTAAAGTTTCAGATATGAACTCTAAATCTTATATTTGCGATGGTAACAAATATGCATCTGTTTTAGAAATTGGTGTCACCTTGTACCAAAAATAATCTCTAGCACAATTATACTGATTCAGCCTCCATTCTAATCTCTCCCTTCTGCTGTGTACACATACACACTTGTTTTATTGACTAAACAACAGATAACCATGTACATTTTACTTCCCGAGTCCTCTGTCATCAGAACATTGGGTATATATTTGTACAGTTCTGTATGACAGATATAGTGACTGTTGGAATGAATGACTTACTGACCAAATATGCTAGTGCATTTAGAATGGGGTGCTATATTGACATAAGCTGTATTCAGCACAGAAGGTTTTGTCAAAACAATTGGAATTGAAAACTATTACTTCCAGGAGAACCCAAGTGTTTTAGGTTATCAGTGAGATTACAAAACCCTTGTTTCGGCAATAATGTAAGATGTTCTGTTACAACGTGTCCATTAGTGAGGTATGTAGATGTTATGTACTGTAAGCCAAGCAGTGTTATTTCTACTCTAGCCAAAGTGTTCCATTTAATGATGATTTGTGTTTGTAGTTACAGTACTGTGCAAATGTCTTAGGCACATGTATATAGCCTAAGACATTTTTGCACAATACTATATTTGTCAATGTGGAGCGGAGAGTGAGCGAAGGACGTTGTGAATGGCAAGGTTGGAGCTCATGTATGTCACATAGCTTCACAAAGTAGTTTAGGAATGTCCTGCATTGTGATTATGAAGCCATACTTTTCTGCTGAACATTAAAGAGTATGCTACTATCTTCAAACTACTTCCCATTTGTTGGGAGCCTCTTCTTAACAAAGGCAGGAATCAACAAAGTTCACAATTACCCTCAATGCTTTGATGTAGCCTTTGGGCTTTTAATATAGATTGAGCTTTCAAACTTCTTGAGTTCTTCTTGAGACTTGGGCTTCTTGCAAAGCATTGGAGAAATGCCAGCGATGCTGTTTCCACGTGCCGTGATGCTGTCGCCTGTTTGCAGCCACCGAGGAGAGGGGCATCGGTGTCAGTGCTCGTAGGCGGTGTAGCACAGCGTCCATGCTGGCATCAGTACTGCACTCCAGTGTTCGCTCGTTGGAAGTTAAGCTGGGTTAAATTCATCTGACAGCTGCAGGTTTACTTTTGCCGGCAGCAGTCTATTTCTATCTTGCACATGCTATATGCGCGTTGTGCTTCGTGTGACTGTTGGTACTGTGTTTTCCACCTTGGCCCCAGAGGAACACTGTTTCGTTTGGCTGTATTCACGTATGGTTGAATGACGATTAAACTTGAAATTGAACTCGAGATCACTGTATCCCAAGCTACTCACCCAGCTCGCCTCCAGTCCCACCTGTAACCAAGTCTGTAAGTCCCCCACACACAAATTATTGGACAAACTCAGTGGAACAGGTATGGAGGGGAAAACAGATAGTTAGTGTTTCAGGTTGAGACCCTTCACTTGGACTGAATGAATTGTTTGATTGAAAATGTTGACTGTCTATTTCTCTCCAAAAGTGCTACCTGACCTGCTGAGTTCCTTCAGTATGTTGTGTGTTGCTCCAGGTTCCAGCATCTGCCATCCCTAATGTCTCCACTACCTGTCCCACTTTGGCTTCAACAGTTAGCTCAGACTCCAGGGAACTTGAGTGCAAGCAATAGGCCATCTGGGAAGAAGACAGTGAGTAGTTGGGGGAGGTATGTTGGACTTGCACAGTGGTGTTTTACCAGGAGGAATTTCCCCAGCCTCCAAAAAACCTTAATCCAAATAAAACTGGGGGAAACTTGCATTAAAATATATATGTATTCATTCCACAAATACTATGTAAAGGAGATATTGAGCTTAATTTGACAGAACAGGTGGGATTCTGAATGATTGGTTGGGCTAAAATGTTCTAATAGTATTGGCTTGCTGAGGAGATTCCACAACTTAACTGTAATGCATAAAGAAACTTAATGTGCCAGTAAGTACCATTACTAAGTCCTTTTAGATGCAAATTCATATACATCTCCTTTTCATCTCCTTTACATATCATGTAAAGGAGGATGAAATAATTGTTACTCTAGATCTAATGCAGCACCAAACCCCACACGCACACACACACACTAAGAGTATAAGCACATAAGATAGCTTGTGAGCATAGATTGTATGTCCATAAAGTGACTCTAGGTGTATTAGTGTCTGTATATAAGGTAATTAACAGGAAACTATAAAGTGTGGTGGGGGGGGGGTGGTGTGGAGGATTGAGTTAGTGGATGGAGGTGTTGATCAGCCTTGCTGCTTGGGTAAGTAACTCTTTTTGAGTCTGGTGCTGTTGGCATGGATGCTTTGTAGTCCTCTCCCTGATGGAAATGGGACAGACTGTCCATGAGCAGAGTAGGTGAGATCTGTCATGATGTTACCAGCCTACTTCCAGAACCTTTCTGTATATATGCCTTTGATGGCAGGTGGTGCGTTGGGCAGATTTGACTGCCCACGGTAGAGACTTGTTGTCTGCCACGGTGTGGTTTCCGTACCATGCAGCAATACAGCTTGTTAGGATGCTCTCTACCGTTTATCTGTAGAATGACTTGAATATAAATGTGCATAGTCAGCTCTCTTCAGAAAGCAGAGATGTTGGTGAGCATTCATGATTGTGTGGAATGTGTGCTGGGACCATGAGAGATTGTGCACGATGTTCACTCCCACGAGTTTGAAACTGCTCACAGTTTCCACTGCTGTGCCACAGATGTAACGAGGGATGTGGGTGGTGTGAGTTCCTCTGAAGTCGATAACCATCTCCTTTGTCCAGTTGACATTGAGGAAGAGGTTATTTGTGTGGCACCAGGCCTCGAGCTCTTCCACCTCCTCTCCCTGTAGGTCACATCGTTGTTGTTGGATAACTTGACAATGTGGTTAATTGTGTGTTTGGCCATACAGTCGTGTGTGAGCAGAGTGTACAGCATTGGGCTCAGTACACATCTCGAGGGGGACCTGCGTGGAGGATGATGTGGAGGGGCGAGCGGTTCTGCATCGTGACTACCTGAGCTCTGTTGCTTAGGAAGTCCAACACCCAGTTGAATGGTGGTGCATTTAGACCAAGGAGTAGACCTTGTTGACTAATGTCTGTGGGACAGTGTGTTGGATGTGGAACTGAAATCCAAAAACAGCATTCTGACATAATTGTCCTAATTTTCTAGGCGTGTCAGGATCAGGTGCATGACACATCTATCATAGAGCGGTTCTGTCAGTAAGTTTATCGGTGTATCCGTTGTGGCAGGAATAGAGTTTTTGATATGTGCCATTACCAGCTGTTCAAAGCACTTCATGATGATTGGCATCAGAGTCAACAGCCAGTAGTTGTTTCAGTCTGAATGTCATAGTCATAGTCATACTTTATTGATCCCGGGGGAAATTGGTTTTCGTTACAGTTGCACCATCAATAATTAAATAGTAATAAAACCATAAATAATTAAATAGTAATATGTAAATTATGCCAGGAAATAAGTCCAGGACCAGCCTATTGGCTCAGGGTGTCTGACCCTTCAAGGGAAGAGTTGTAAATTTCTTTGTAAAGTTAATATGCAGAGTTCTTTGGTACAGGAATGATGGTGGTTGACTTGAAGCATGTGGGCACAGCAGCTTGGATGAATGGAGTGTTGAAGATGTCTGTAAAGACATCAGAGAGCTGGTGTGCACACTCCTGAATACTTGGCCTGGGATGTTGTCAGGTCGGGCCGCCCTGAAGGAGTTACCTCTCTGCAGCGACCTTCTCGTGTCTGTTGCTGCTACAGGCAGTGGTTGCTCACCTGGCAGAAGGGTAGCTGTCAGGGCCAGCATTGTGTGTATTAAAGTTGTTTAGAACATTAGGGAGGGAGGCATCACTGGTACAGTTGACACTGTTTTTCAGTAATGCCTTGATGCCCTGCCACATGTACCAGGAATCTTTGTTGGACAGGGTTTGTTGAATTTGTTTGGGCATAGATAATGTTTGCTGTCTTGATGCCCAAGATGTGGTTTCTCCTGGCTGTTCTGATAGCTCCCGTGTCACTAGACTTTAAGGCAGAATCCCAGCCTTGCAGTAGAGAGTGCACCTCAGCATTTAGCCAGTGTGACTGGTTGGGCTATGAAATGACCATTCTGGAGGTTGTTCTTGAGGTATTAACATTGTTACACACTTCCTGAGGTAACTGATGATAGATGAGGCAAATTCCTTCAGGTCTGTGTCTTCTTTGTTTGTGGTGGCTTCCTTGAACATTTGCCAGTTGTTCTGCTCGAAACAGTCCTGAAGCATAGAGGTTGCCTCATTATGTCATACAGTGATGGTGCTCTTGACTCGTTTGTCACATTCTATCACTGATGTTCTCCATTCTTCAAATCTCTCCCCCACCTTCCCTCTATTAATAACTGATGTTTATTGCATTCTTTCCCAGTCCTGACAAAGGGTTGTAGACCTCATCTTTCCACAGGTGCTGCCTGACCTGCTGAATGTTTCCAGCATACTCTGTATTTACTAACAATGCCTTCTTTGCTGAAGGATTGGAGTCTTGGCACATGCCGTTGAAATCCCCTGGTGTCTGAAGCCTTACCCAAATGGGAGAAATACCCTAGGCAGTGAGGACTGCCAGCAGAACAATGAACTTTGGCAGGGTCAGAGGCATCTCGGTGGAGCCACATCCTGATGTTGATCTTGGGTCATCAGGGAACATTGTTAATCTTGATGTGGAAATTGGTGGGTTCAAGGTGACACTCTGGAATTGAACTCAAAAACATTACTGTCACCCCTCCCCCTCCGAGTTCAACCAAGGATTACGATTGATCAGCAGAGGTGCCATCTTTCAAATGAGATGTAAATTAGTCCTAGGGTCCCAAGTCCCTGTTTTCAGTTGGTCATAAATGGCACTGATGAACAGGATATTCTCTACTCATCTGGAAAATATGTTTCTCTTGTTGAGTAGTAAAACATTCATATTTTTATTATACATGGGACCTTACTGTGAGAAATTGTTCAAAAGTAATAGGCGATGAACTACATTAATGTTAGTCAGTGTAACAAAGTACTAGTTCACTTTTTACTCTTCTTCCTTTCCTCCTTTTTTTCACCAGAAGCACTTAGATAATGGCCATCTGAAATCAGATAACCCAGGCAGTGAGCAATAATCAGAGGTATTATATGCCTTGGTTTGACAAGGCAGTTTGGCAAGGAAGCAACTAATTCCAGTCACTCACATGCTTACCTTTTACTTGTTCATTACTTTGTGGACATCGATATTCCTGGCATAGTTATTGTTTGTTGTCCTTTTCCAATTTACTATTTCTAAAAACATACTTAAAACATTTGTGACTTGTAATAAAGTACATTGACAAGTTATCACTCATAATGCAAGATATGAAATGCTGTTTGTGGTTGAGGACTGATAATTGGGGCTGGACAATTTGCAACTACTAGATTTTCCTTCCTTTCATTCCGAGAATCTCACCTGGAACCTTGGCAGGTGGAGGGAAACAAAAAAACACCCTGCAGATATTAGAATCTGAAACAAGCCAAAAAATGTGAGAACATATCAGCTAATCAAGCAGCAACTATGGAAAAATAAATGCGTCAACAGTTTGTTTTAGGGACACTTAGAACATTCTGAAGAAATAAATGCTACATGCCCAATTATAACCTGTAGCATTTACAAGTTTCTCTTTCCACAGGTGCTCCTTGACTGGTTGAGTTCTTTCAACATAATTCTGTTTTTGTTTGAGAACCGTAGAAAGTCTGAACTGTCAACACATACCCTCAGGCTGAAACATGCAAAATTTGTTTCTCTGGAACAAACAGTACACAGATGAGTAAAAAGGCTAAAGACTTTCCATCATACTTTAAAATGGTGCAAATTGCTTTGGTCTACGCTCATTCATTCAGTTCCCACCTTGCATCCTCTGTTTTGGGTAAACACTATTCTTACCTGTGATTCCATGGGCATCACTATGGAAGGTCAATTAGATTAAGCTCTTTAGGTAAAGAGATTGCTGAATTTGCAATTGGGCTACTTGGTGATTGATTTTTAATCATGAGCTTCAAGCTTTTCACTCAGCATATCATATATAGTGATAGGAAGCAACTTACCCTGTTTTGTTAGGTTTCTGGATCAGAGTGGGATTGAGGGTTATGGCTGTTGTTAGGGGAAACACAGAACTGTGCAGCACAAGAATAGGCCCTTTGGCTCACAATGTCTATGCTGACCACAATGCCACAGTCAATGGAAAGTGGAACTGCGGCTAAGATCAGATTAACCATGGCCTTATTGAATAGTAGGACAGTGCAGACGGATTGAATGGCTACTCCAGTTCCTGTTGCTTATGATCCTGTCATAAGCAACAGGAGCTGTTGCTCCTTTTGGTATTTAAAATTTCAGGTTCTTGGATCATTGGGATCTCTTCTGGGGGAGGTATGACCTGTTCAAAAGTGATGGGTTGTACCTGAACCTGAGGGGACCAATATGCTCATGGGCAGGTTTGTTAGAGTTATTGGGGAGGGTTTAAACTAATTTGGCAGGGGGTGGGAACCAGAGTGAAGGAACTCAGGATAGGCCAGATTGTAAAAAAGGAAAGATAGCATGCAGTCAGCCTGTTAGGAAGGGCAGACAGATGATAGGACAAAATTGCTGCCAGCAGGGTGAGTATCAGTGCATTAGGGATGCAGAATCAAAAAGGGTAGCAAATACAGTGCTCAGTGTTTATATCTCAATGCATGGAATATAAGAAATAAGATGGATGAGCTTGTTGCACTATTACAGATTGCTAGGTATGATGTTGTTGCCTTCACTGAATGATGGCTGAAACATGGTTGTAGTTGGGAGCTGAATGTCCAAGGTTACACATTGTATCAGAGGGGTAGGAAAGTAGGCAGAAGGGGTGGCCAAAGTAAATTGGAAGGAAATGCTGGCAGGGGTGGCAACCAAAAGAATTACTAGGAGGGAAAAGATGAAATATGAAAGCACGCTAGCAAGCAATATCAAAGTGGATAGTAAACATAGAACATAGAATAGTACAGCACAGTACAGGCCCTTCGGCCCACAATGTTGTGCTGACCCTCAAACCCTGCCTCCCATATAACCCCCCACCTTAAATTTGTCCATATACCTGTCTAGTAGTCTCTTAAACTTCACTAGTGTATCTGCCTCCGCCATTGACTCAGGCAGTGCATTACACGCACCAACCACTCTCTGAGTAAAAAACCTTCCTCTAATATCCCCCTTGAACTTCCCACCTCTTACCTTAAAGCCATGTCCTCTTGTATTGAGCAGTGGTGCCCTGGGGAAGAGGCACTGGCTATCCACTCTATCTATTCCTCTTATTATCTTGTACACCTCTATCATGTCTCCTCTCATCCTCTTTCTCTCCAAAGAGTAAAGCCCTAGCTCCCTTAATCTCTGATCATAATGCATACACTCTAAACCAGGCAGCATCCTGGTAAATCTCCTTTATACCCTTTCCAATGCTTCCATATCCTTCCTATAGTAAAAGCTGCTTCAAGTATGTAAAAAGTAAAAGAGATGAGAGTGGATATAGGACTGCTAGAAATTGAGGCAGGGGAATAATAACGGGGGCCAAGGAGATGGCAGCTGAACTAAATGAGTAGTTTGCATCAGTCTTCACTGTGAAAGACAGTAGCAGGGTGCCAGATGTTGTAATGTGTGAAGGAAGAGAAGTGGATGATGGTGCTCAAAAAGCTGAAAGACTTAAAAAGTACGTAAGTCACGTGGACCAAATGAACTGCACCCTAGGGTTCTGAAAGAGGCAACGTTAAATGGTAATATAAGCAGTTGGACTAAAATTCAAAGAGGAGTTAGACAGGGATGCGTTGCCTCACTGGAATTGTTTAATATCTATAGTGAAATGATTTTCAGAGAAATAGAAGACCTAGATGGGATAAAAATTGGAGGTGTTATCATCAACAATATAAGATATGCAGATGATACCACCCTAATGGCAAGCGCTGCGGAAGACCTACAAATCCTCCTAGACAAAGTAGTACAAACAAGTGCAGATTTTGGTCTAGCCATCAACTGTTAAAAAAAACACAAATGTATGGTAATATCAAAACAGCAGGATACTCCCAACTGCCAATTGTACATCAGTAGTTAAGAGATTGAACAAAAGATCAGCTTTAATTACCTCAAGCAACACACATCAAAGTTGCTGGTGAACGCAGCAGGCCAGGCAGCATCTCTAGGAAGAGGTGCAGTCGATGTTTCAGGCCGAGACCCTTTGTCAGGACTAACTGAAGGAAGAGTGAGTAAGGGATTTGAAAGTTGGAGCTTTAATTACCTTGGTAGCTTTATATCACTAGATGCTAGAAGTAAAGTAGAAATAAAAAGAAGAATTGCCATTGCCAAAACCAACTTGCAAAAAATGAAATGACACATTTCTATGACAACAAGGCTTAGGCTACTAAAATGTTACATCTGGTTAATCTTGCTGTGTGCTTCCGAAACATGGACTATAACACCAGAACGCCAAAGAAACTTAGAAGCAACAGAAATATGGTTTCTTAGAAGAATGCTGAAAATATCATACAGAGATAGGGTAACTAATGAGACAGTACTCCAACGTGCCCATACAAAAACATCTTTAATGAGAACATTAAATGAGAGGAAACTTAAATTCCTGGAACATGTCATCAGAAAGGGAGAAATAGAATGCATTACATTACAAGGCTGTATGCCTGGGAAACACGGAAGAGGAAGGCAAAGAAGAAAATATATGGACACTGTGAAATAACTAACGGATCTAAGTGTGCGAGATATCATTGACGCTGCATGGGATCGTTCGATGTGGAAAGCCATGATCACCCAAGCGTGTAATGCATAAGGCACATGAAGAAGAAGAAGAACGTTAGAGATTGTGGTGGCATTAGAAATGATCTTTCAAAAATCATTGGACTCTGGCATGGTGCCAGAGGACTGGAAAATTGCAAACGTTACTCCGCTCTTTAATAAAGGAGAAAGGCAGCAGAATGGAAATTATAGACCAGTTAGCTTGACATCAGTGGTTGGGTAAATGTTAGAGTTAATTGCTAAGGAAGAGGTTATGGAGTACTTGGTGACACAGGACAAGATAGGACAAAGTCAGCGTAGTCATTTAAGGAAACTATCTTGCCTGACAAACCTGTTGGAATTCTTTGAGGAGTTTACAAGTAGGATAGATAAAGGGGAGGCAGTGGATGTTGTATACAGTACTTGGACTTTCAGAAGGCCTTTGACAAGGTGCCACACAGGAGGCTGCTTACCAAGTTAAAAACCCATGGTATTACAGAAAAGTTACTGGCATGGTTAGAGCCTTCGCTGATTGATAGGGGGCAGTGAGTGGGAATAAAAGGATCCTTTTTCTGGTTGGCTGCCAGTAACTAGTTATGTTCCGCAGGGGTCGGTGTTGGGACCACTTCTTTTTATGCTGTATATCAACGATTTACAAACGTAGATGATGGTAAGTTTGCAGATGATACGAGGATTGGTAGAGGGACAGATAATTTTGAGAAAATAGGTAGACTGCAGAAGGACTTAGACAGATGAGGAGAATGGGCAAAAAAGTGGCAAGTGAAATACAGTTTTAGAAAATGAATGGTCATGCCCTTTGGTAGTAGAAATAAATGTGCAGACTATTTTCCAAATGGGAGAAAACCCAAAAATCTGAGATGCAAAGGGACTTTGGAATCCTTGTGCAGAACAACCTAAAGGTTAACTTGCAGGTAGAGTCAGCGGTCAGGAAGGCAAATGCAATATTAGTATTCATTTCATGAGGTCTAGAATACAAGAGCAGGTATGTGATGCTGAGGCTTTATAAGGCACTGGTGAGGCCTCACCTTGAATATTGTGAACAGTTTTGGGCTCCTCATCTAAGAAAAGATGTACTGGCATTGGAGAGGGTTCAGAGGAGGTTCACAAGGATGATTTCAGGAATTAAAGGGTTATCATACGAGTAATGTTTGATTGCTCTGGGTCTGTACTCACTGGAATTTAGAAGGATGAGTGGGGATCTCATTGAAACCTTTCAAATGTTGAAAGAGGGGATGTGTAAATGATGTTTCCCACACTGGAGGAGTCTAGGACAAGAGGGCACAGCCTCAGGACTGAGGGGCATCCATTTAAAACAGAGATGCAGAGAAATTTCTTTAGCCAGAGGGTGGTGAATTTGTGGAATTTTTCCACAGGCAGATGTGGAGGCCAGGGTGTTGGGTGTATTTAAGGCAGAGCTTGATAGATTCTTGACTGGACACGGCATCAAAGTTTACAGGGTGAAGGCTGGGGAGTGGGGCTGAGGAGGGGAGAAAAAGTTCAGCCATGATTGAATGGCAGAGCAGACTTGATGGGCCAGATGGCCTAATTCTGTTCCTATGCCTTCTGGTCTTATGATCTAAAATGTCAGCCTTGGAAGGTGGGTGCCGCTAACAAAGCAGATCAGAAGTTGAAAATGCATTAGATAGACAACTCAGAAGAAAGCAGTGAGCCAATGTAACTTGCTGAACCTCCAATTCCAAAAGAAACAGATTAACCGGTCCTTCACCCACTTGCTGTCAGCGAGATAGTACTGATAATGTTGCCCAAGAAACAGCGAGCATTTTGTATCATTGAGCTGCTTTGATGTCCTGAAGATGTTATATAATTGCAAATATCATTGTTACTTGTACTCCTGAGTTGAATTATGCATTACCTTACAGATGGTAGTCCGTTTTTGTTTTTCTCTAGAGTCTCATTTATTCCTTTCACAACATTAATTTTTAAAACAGCAAATTATTAAAATTAATTAACAAGCTTAACACTCTTGCTTCCTCCTCCCTTCTCCAACTTAGCTGATTGTGTCTCTGGCTTTCTTGCCCACCTCCGCTGTGGGCTTGAGCACACTTGCGGTTGTGTATTGGATTGTCACATTTGTCATTTGGGGAATGGAAGGAATCAACAGCCAGCTGGTCTTGAGGCAATAATGAACAAGTACTGGAGGGAAAGAAGAATCACAGCTGAATAACTGCTTGTTGGCTCCATGTCCCAGCACAGAACTACAGGAATGTGCAATTTAACAGATGCTGTGCGTAGGAAAAGAATTGTTTGGAAGGTAAAATAAGTAGTTTAGAATTATGTAGCACAGATGGAGCCCATTCAGTCCAACCTGTCTGTGTAGCTTTCTTGAAGAGTCTTGCCTGTAGTCCCACTCACTGGATCTTGTTCTTGGAAGATTTTTTTTTCAGTTCACAGGGACCTACTCAACTCCAACTAAAGATTAGCTTCTTGAAACATCAAAACATACAGTGAAATGTGTCATAAGAAATAGGAGCAGGAGTTGGCCACCTGGCCTGTCGAGCCTGCTTCGCCAGTCAATAAGCTCATAGCTGATTTGGCCATGGACTCATCTCTACCAACCTACCTTTCCCCCATAACTCTTAATTCCCTTACTATGCAAAAGTCTATCCAATCTTGTCTTAAATATATTTACTGAGGTGGCCTCCGGTGCTTCATTGGGCAGAGAATTCCACAGATTCACCACTCTCTGGGAAAAGCAGTTTCTCCTCATCTCTGTCCTAAATCTATTCCCCGAATTTTGAGGCTAAGTGTCTATAATGTGCTGAGGGAGCCCTCAAATGTCACCATGTTTCTGGAAAAAACATAATCCCATAATTTACTAACCCTAACTTTATTTATTTTTTATTTACTTTACGTACAGGGTAGAACAGGTCCTTCCGGCCTTTCGAGCTGCACCGACCAGCAATCCCCTGATTTAATCCTAGCCTAATCATAGGACAATTTACAATGACCAATTAACCTACCAATTGGTACATCTTTGGACTGTGGGAGGAAACCAGAGCACCTGAAGGGAACCCCTGTGGTCACATGGAGAACATACAAACTCCTTACAGAGAGTGGCAGAATTGAACCCGGCTTGCTGGCACAGTAAAATGTTACACTAACCACTATGAGACTAACCATTCCAAGTGCAAGTTAAACAAATATGCCCAAATTAACTCTCTTAGATTGTATATTTATTTTGTGATTTACAGTAACGTTTATGACATGCACTGTAATGCTGCCACAAAACAACACATTTCTTGATGTGTATCGGTGACAGTAACCCTGATTCTGTGTTTTTCCCTTCCCCAAAGTTGAAAACCCCAAGTAAATGGCCAGCATTTATTGGGCTGCTGTCAAAACAGAAGGGCACATGAGAGATAATGGAATCACAGAATTTTTAAAAATAAGCTGCAGAGGAGGTGATTTGGCCCATCATGTTTATGCCTATTGAAAAAGGCAAACAGCAAATTCTTGCACTTAATCCAGTGCATTGCAGTTCATATTTATATACTTTTAAGTCTTTTGAAGCTGATTAGGGTTTCTACCTCCACTAACTGTGAGTTAGGTGAGTTCACGATCCTTGCTGCTCTCTAGGCGAAAAGAAGGTTTTCTTTGTCTCCCTTCCGATTATTTTGTCCTTCTGTTCAGGGAAGTAAGCCCTCCCTTAGGAACAGAGGAGGTTTTACACACTTCAATTAAGCATGAGTTGTAGCCTCTTGTGTTTTCTCAGTTTAGCCTCCTCCGTTCCAATGAAAACAACTCCAGTCTGTCCTGTCTTTACTCATAGTTACAGTTTTCCAATCCTGGCAACGTCCTCTTAATTCCTCACAGTTTCCACAGCAAACAGCCACTAAATTCAAAATAAATTTATTATCAAAGTACATATATGTCAGCAAATACTACCCAGAGATTCATTTTCTTGCAAGTATTCACAGTAGAACAATGAAATACAGTTGAATGATTGGAAAAGTACACACAAAGACTGGCAACCAACCAGTGTGCAAAAGAAATACATCAAAGAAAAAAATAATAGTAGTAGTTCTAATAGTAAAAAAAATCCTACTGACAATGTGTCAGTGATCAGTTCAGTGTTGGCATCAAACTTAGTTCTAAGCTGGATCAGAGCTAAACTTCAATAGTTTGTGTTAATGTTTGACTGAGCCATCTTCTTGAAATAATTTATTGAAGGTCTTAAGCTTTGGTTATTTTAATTACTGATTGCTCATAATTTGGTCAAGTGACGGCAGTTCAGCTGTAAGTATACTGTCGCATGATACTCAATACAGTTGCTTTGATCTTCCTAAAATGTTTGAAGCCCCCTGATGATTTTTGGATTACATATTTATAACTGGGATGATGATTTTCTCTATGAGTACCTCGTATTCAAATCTGGTTAGACAGGAATGAATGATTAAAATGGAACCATCTGCAGGATTCAGATGGCTTAGACAACAAGGATTGTTTGGGGGTAACATTTAATGTCTTGTTATTTCTATAATTTTATAGTGTACTCTATTAAAAGAAAACAATCTTATTTATGTATAAGTGTGTTCAATCATCAGCATCAATTTGATGTGTGCCAATTTGATTGAAGTAAATTAGAATGAATACTGTTTTGTGATACTTGAACCTGAAAATGCTTGTTCCTGCATGATAGGGTGGGAGGGACCTTACACAGTTATGTAGTATTCAGTGCAACTTACGGAAAAATGCTGAATAACTACTGCATGTACTTTGAGCTTTGACATTATCAGAAACATTGAGAAATAAATGAGACCAGTTACACTCCTGAGCTGTAGCCCAGAGAGAGGCAAAGGCAGATGCTGCTTTTTGCTGAAATCAGCAAGAGAGTTCCTTTGTTGGTAACGCAGCATCAGGTTTAAAAAGGGCTTCGGTGTTTTTGGCTTTTCTTTGAGGGCTGCAGTCAGCATGAGAAGTTGCTAGTTGGTGACACTGCGCAAGCTTTAAAAAGAGCTCTGGTGCTTTTGGGTCTTTTTGGCAGGCTGTCATCAGCATGAGAGGTCATTCGTTGGTAATGCGGTGTGAAGTTTAAAAAGAGCTCTGATGTTCTCAGTTCTTTTCAGCAGGTTGCAGTCAGTGCAGGGCCAATCAAAGGATGGGAGTTGTAAGTAGAGCAGCCATTGCTGGATTGGGCCAGTGGTAGAATGGCCAGGCTTTGGTTCAACAGGCTTGGGCAAGCACAGGAGAAGGAGGTTCTAATTAAATAAGTTTCTGATTTTTTTTCTGTTAATATGTAGCAAGTGCACTGTGAATGGGTTTGGAGGTAGTGGTACATACTTTGTATGAGATGTGGGAATTATGGGAGACCTCCAGTCTCCCTGATGACTACATTTGCATGAATACATTGAGCTACATCTCCTTAGAGACTGTGTTAAGGAACTGGAGCTGTGGTTGGATTACTTTGGCTCTCACAGGAAAATGAGGAGGTGATAGATTGGAGCTACAGGGAAACAGTCACTCCTAAGTTTCAGGAGGCTGGTACCTAGGTGACTGTTAGGATAGCGAAAGGGATTAGGTAGCCAATGCAGAGTACCCCTGTGGCCGTTCCCTCAATAATAAATATACTGCTTTGGATACTGTTTACGGGTAGAGGGTGGTGCTGGACGTAGCCTGCCAGGGAGAGGCTGCAGCGACTGGGTCTCTGGTGCATAATCTGCTCTGTGGCTCAGAAGAGAAGGCGATAGAAGAGGAGTGCAGGAGTGATAGGCAATTCCAGAGTTAAAGTGGCAGAAAGCAGATTCTGTGGATGTCAAAGAAATACTGTACCTGGATGGTATGTTGTCTCCCAGGTGCCAGGTTCAGGAACGTCCTGGATTGGGTCCATGGCATTCTAAAGGGGGAGGTTGAACAGCTCTATCTCATGGTACATACTGGCACCAACAACATAGGTAGGAAAAGGGAGGAGGTGCTGAACAGAGAAGATAGGGAATTAGGCAAAAAGCTGAAAAACAGGATGTCCATCATGGTAACCTCTGGACTGCTGCCAGTGCCATGTGCCAGTGAAAGTAAGAATAGGATGATTTGGCAGAAGAATGCGTGGCTGAGCAGCTAGTGCAGGGGACACGGCTTCAGATTTCTGGATCATTAGAATCTCTTCTGGAGAAGGCATGAGCTGTACAAAAGCGATGGGTTACACTTGAAGCTGAGGAGGTGAGTATCCTTGTGGGCAGGTTTGCTAAGGCTCTGGGGTAGGGTTTAAATGAATTTGGCAGGGCATGCAAACCAGAGTGATAGGGCTGAGGATGGAGCAGTTGGTATAGACCTAGATTCAGTGTGTAGTGAGATTGTGAGGAAGAACAGGCAAATGATAGGGCACAATTGCAGTCAGTGCGTTGAGTTTAAGCAACAGGGGGCCAAAATCATAAAGGGTGATGAGTATAGGACTGAAAGTGTTATATTTGGGGGTGTTGTGGATAGTGTGGAGGGCTGTCAGAGGTTACAGCGGGACATCGATAGAATGCAAAACTGGGCTGTGAAGTGACAGATAGAGTTCAACCCAGTTAAGTTTGAGGAGGTTCATTTTGATAGGTCAAATATGATAGCAGAATATAGTGTTAATGGTAAGACTCTTGGCAGTGTGGAGGATCAGAGGGATCTTGGAGTCCAAGTCCATAGGACACTCAAGGCTGCTGCGAAGGTTGACTGTGTGGTTAAGAAGGCATATGGTGCATTGGCTTTCATCAACCGTGGGATTGAGTTTACGAGTCGAAAGGTGATGTTACAGCTATATAGGACCCTGGTCAGACCCCACTTGGAGTACTGTGCTCAGTTCCGGTCTCCTCACTACAGGAAGGATGTGGAAACCATAGAAAGGGTTCAGAGGAGATTTACAAGGATGTTTCCTGGACTGGGGAGCATGCCTTATGAGATTAGGTTGAGTGAACTCAGCCTTTTCTCCTTGGAGCGGCAGAGGATGAGAGGTGACCTGATAGAGGTGTATAAGATGATGAGAGGCATTGATCGTGTGGATAGTCAGAGGCTTTTTCCCAGGGCTGAAATGGCTAACATGAGAGGGCACATTTTTAAGGTGCTTGGAAGAAGGTACAGAGGAGATGTCAGGGGTAAGTTTTTTACGCAGAGAGTGGTGAGTGCGTGGAATGGGCTGCCAGCGACTGGTGGAGGCAGATACGATAGGGTCTTTTAAGAGACTCCTGGATAGGTACATGGAGCGTAGAAAAATAGAGGGCTATGGGTAACCCTAGGTAATTTCTAAAGTAAGTACATGTTGGGCACAGCATTGTGGGCCGAAGGGCCTGTATTGTGCTGGAGGTTTTCTATGTTTCTATTTTGAATGCACACAGTATATGGAATAAAGCAGATGATCTTGTAGTGCGGTTAGAGATCAGCAGGTGTGATGTTATAGGTATGTCTCTGAATCGTGGTTGAAAGCAAATTATAGTTGGGAGCTTAACATTGTATTGAAAGAACAGGCAGGTAGGCAAGTTAAAGTTCAAGTTTAATGGTCATTTAACCATACATGAATACAGCCAAATGGAGACCGTGTTACTATGGGGTCAAGGTGCAAAGGCACATTACCAACAGTCACACACAAGATCACAATCACGAAATAAGAGTTCTGATGCCCACCCCTTCCTCCCATCCTGTGACGCCGCAGCTTGATGCATACAAGTCAACAAGCTTGCATAGAATATCAGTAAGAATACAATGATGCTGAATATTCATATATATATCTGTTGACTGGCCCCCGACACTCGCGAGGCAACAGAATGGCTTTGAGGCCCGGTCCTTGTCCTGATGCTCGACTCTGGCTAGGTGAGTGATAGACAAGCCAATTTAGATTAGTAAAAACACAACCGGGCAAATATGTATGTATATAAACCAGACCCCTCAGTCTATTTTAAATCTCCAGTCGCCACAACTGTGTTGTTCTACCCCCAGTAGAGCGTGATGGCCTTGACGCCTCTTCTCCAGTGGCTGAAAAACAAGCGCCCCCACAACTTAAGGCCCAGGTCCATTGAGTGCCACTAAGAAATCTGCAGTTGGCCACAGCAGAGCTTGTCTTCTGCTGAGCAAAACCCTGGAAGGGCAGTTCCGACTCTGTTCTGGACACCATGCCACGCCACCCTGCGGTGAAGCGCCATGGCTTTGTCCCCTCAATCCAAGTGGCTGCAAACTGACAACACTGTGGCTTCAGGCCTAGTCCTTACTAGGCAGAAGGGTCTGTTGGTAAAAAAACAAAGTCAAATCCAAAGAAGAGGGTATGTACGATTGAAAGATGGAGAACACTTGTGTGTAGAGTTAAGAAACTGCAAGGGCAAAAAGACCCTGATGGTAGTTAGAATGAGGCCTCTGAACAGTAGCCAGAATGTGCTACAAATTACAATGGGAGATAGAAAAGGCATGTAAAAAAGGGCAATGTTGTGATAATCATTGGAGATTTCAATATGCAGGTAGATTGGGAAAAGTAAGTTGGTGCTGGATCCCAAAAGAGGGAATCAAGTCAAGTCGTTTATTGTCATTTAACTATATATATGTATGCCATCAAACAAGACACTGTTTTTCCAGACCAGAGTGTAAAGCACAGTAGTGCACACAACACACTAATAATACTTAATAACTTAGGGAAGTAATAGTTAAATCTACAAATGAGTTATGCATGTGTAGCCCCCCTGGCAAGCCTTAGGGTCGCTCAGCTCGCTGTCGTCTAGGGAAACAGCCCTCGGCCCCGCCAAACTGGCTAATTAGTTTGTGTGGATGCTGTGTGATGTATCCCACCCCACCCAAATAACAGACAATACACCAGATACGATTAAATGAATTACAGTTTATAGATATTACTGGAACTATATAATTAATAGAGAATAAAATATAAAAGGAAAATAAAAGGCGCCACACTTATCAAAATTCAATCTCTTCGTGCACAAACAGTTGCAGCTTGGGACCCTCCTTCTTCACCCTGCGATCCCCTCGGAGCATCTCGACCTGCTGCCTGGGACCAACAATGGTGGTCGACCAGACGCTCCACACGAGTCCATCTCCGTCTCCTCTTCTCGCCAAACACCCTGAACCTCGGACTCCTGCTCGGGGTCCGACCCTGTCAGCCGACTCACAGCACCTTGTCCATCCTCTCTCCCTCTCTCGCACCTTCTGCCCAAAAACCTGCGCATCACAATAACTTACAGACACGTAGAAAGAATAACTTCTATTGCAATTGGTTTGTTCATCCTCTTATCTATAACATAATCCAAACAAACTACTAGCGGGAGGACTTTCTCAGCAGTTAACATAACAAAGAAGCCATTTTAATTAGCCTATGCAGTAACATAAAAGAAGAAACCCTTACACATAAATAAACAGATTCTGTAGGGTACAGGATAATTTAACCAGTGACACTTTGAATGTGATGCGGCAGGGAGTTCAGAAGCCAAATGACCTGAGGGAAGAAGCTGTTTCCCATCCTGACTAATTTTGTCTTTATGTATCGGAGTCTCCTGCCTGACAGAGTGAAAGAGAATACTTGAATCTTTTGATTGATGTGTGGGATTCTTGATAATACTAAAGGCCCTGTGTATACAACTATCCTGATAAATGTCCCCGATGAATGGTAGGAAGACCCCTATGACCCTCTTGGCTGTTCTCACAGTCCTTTGTAGGGACTTCTTGTCTAATGCTCTGCTCAAACCTGATGGGGATGCAACTTGTTAGGATGTTCTCAATGGTGCTCCTGTAAAATTCAGGTAAGAATTTTAAGAATGGGGAGGAGGAGCCTTGCTTGCCTCAACCTCCACAGGAAGTGGAGGCACTGCTGTGCCTTTCTATTCACTGAGGTGATATTTAGGGATCAGGGAAGGTAATTCATGATGTTTGCTCCCAGGAACTTGGTGCACTTAACTCTCTCTACAGTTTATCTACGCCTTCTTAAAGTCCACAATCATTTCCTTGCTCTTCTCCACATTCAGTCTTGGTTCAATAGTTTCATTTAATATCACAGAATGTAAACAATATAGAACCTGAAATTCCTGTTCTTCATAGAAGACTTGCGTAGTTGTACTCACACTAGTCCACCAGCCGTTTCACTTCCTGTCTGTACTCTGACTCATCATCATTGTTGTCCACATTTGTAGAATGCCTACGAGACGGCTTTTGTATGGTGACAGAAGAAGCCTGTGGTTGAGCCCACTAGGGGAATGGCGATTCCCGACTGGGGAAAAAATAAAATTGTACAAGGCATTGGTAAGGCCAAATTTGGAGTATTGTGTACAGTTCTGGTCACTGAATTATAGGAAAGATGTCAAGAAAATAGAGAGAGTATAGAGAAGATTTTCTAGAATGTTACCTGGATTTCAGCATCTTAAGTTACAGAGAAAGGTTGAACAAGTTAGGTCTTTATTCTTTGGAGCGTAGAAGGTTGAGGGGGGACTTGATAGAGGAATTTAAAATTATGAGGGGGATAGATAGAGTTGATGTGGATAGGCTTTTTCCATTGAGAGTGGGGGAGATTCAAACAAGAGGACATAAGTTGACAGTTAAAGGGCAAAAGTTTAGGGATAACATGAGGGGGAACTTCTTTACTCTGAGGGGGGTAGCTGTGTGGAACGAACTTCCAGCAGAAGTGGTAGAGGCAGGTTCGATATTGTCATTTAAAATAAAACTGGATAGCTATATGGACAGGAAAGGAATGGAGGGTTATGGGCTGAGTGCAGGTTGGTGGGACTAGGTGACAGTAAGCATTCAGCACGGACTAGAAGGGCCGAGATGGCCTGTTTCCGTGCTGTAATTGTTGTATGGTTATATGTGGGTATCACGTAATAGTCCAGATTTGATTAAGGAACTTAAGATACAGGAACCCTTAGGAGACAGTGACAGAGTTCACCCTGCAGTTTGAGAAGGAGATGCTAAAATCGGATGTCTCAGTATTACAGTGGAGTAAAGGGAATTACAGAGGCATAAAAGAAGAGCTGGCCAAAGTGAATTGGAAAGAGATACTAGCAAGGATGACAGCAGAGTAGCAATGGTTGTTCTTTCTAGGAGAAATCTGGAAGGTGCAGGAAAGATACATCCCAAGATGACGAAGTATTCCAAAGGGAAGGTGAGACACCAGTGGCTGACAGGGAAGTCAAAGACAGCAGAATAGCAAAAGAGAGCATTTAGTATTGTAAAAATTAGTGGCAAAGTAGAGGATTGGGAAGCTTTAAAAACTATCAGAAGGCAACTAAATAGACCATAAAGAGAGAAAAGATGAACTATGTGAGGGTAATGTAACCAATAATATATAAGAGGATATGGAAATATTTTTCAGATATATTAAGAGTAAAAAAAGTCAAGAGTGGATATCAGACCTCTAGAAAATGAGACTGGAGAGATACTAATGGGGGGCAAAGAAGTGGTGGCTGAATTGAATCAATCTTCACTTTGGAAGACACTAGCAAAATACCAGAAATGTGAGAATGTCAAGAGGCAGAAGTGTGTGTTATTGCTATTACTAAGGAGAAGGTGCTTGGGAAGTTGAAAAGTCTGAAGATAGATAAACCATCTGGACCAGGTGGACTACACCCAAGGGTTCTGAAAGAGGTAGCTGAAAAGATTGTGGAGGCATTAGTAATAATCTTTCAAGAAATACTAGATTCTTGAATGGTTCCGGAGGCTTGAGAAAATCGCAATTGTCACTCCACTCTTTAAGCAGGAGGGAGGCAGAAGAAAGGTCAGTTAGCCTGACTTCAGTGGTTGAAAAGATGTTGAGGTCTATTATTAAAAATGAGGTTTTAGGGTATTTGGAGGCACATGATAAAATAGGCCAAAGGCAGTATGGTTTCCTTCTGGGAGATCTTGCCTGACAAACTTGTTTGAATTATTTGAGAAAATAACAGGCAGGACAGACAGAGGAGAATCAGTGGATGGTGTATATTTGGATTTTCAGAAGGCCTTTGACAAGGTGCCACACATGAGGCTGCTGAACAAGGTAAGAGCCCATTGTATTACAGGAAAGATTCTAGCATGGATAAGGCAACGGCTGATGGACAGGAGGCAAAGAGTGGGAATAAAGGGGGCCTTTTCTGGTGGGCTGCCAGTGATGACAAGTGGTGTGCCTCAGGGATCAGTTTTGGAACCACATTTTCACATCATACATGTGTCGATGATTTGGACGAATG
Source organism: Mobula birostris (assembly GCF_030028105.1). NCBI lineage: Eukaryota > Metazoa > Chordata > Chondrichthyes > Myliobatiformes > Myliobatidae > Mobula > Mobula birostris. The sequence continues at coordinate 160,754,380 of NC_092373.1, forward strand.
AAATGATGGCTTTGTGGTGAAGTTTGCAGACGATACAAAGATAGGTAGAGAGGCTGGCAGTGTTGAAGAAGCAGGATGTCTACAGAAGGACTTAGACTAGGGGAATGGGCAAAGAACTGGCAGATGGAATATAGTGTAGAGAAGTGCATGGTCATACACTTTGGCAGAAGGAATATAGGCGTGGACTGTTTTTCTGATGGGAGAAAAATTCCAAAATTAGAGGTGAAAGAGATTTGTGAGTTCTTGTGCAGGATTTCCTAAAGGTTGATTTGCAGTTTGAGTCGGTGGTAAGGATGGCAAATGCAAAGTTAGTATTCATTTTGAGAGGACTAGAATACAGAAGCAAGGATGTAATGCTGAGGCTTTATAAGGCATTGGTCAGACTGCACTTGGAGTTTTGTGAGCAGATTTGGGCTCCTTATTCTAAGAAAAGATGTGCTGGTATTGGAGAGAGTCCAGAGGAAATTTATGGAATGATCCTAGGAGTGAAAGGGTTAACATATGAGGAGCATTTGATGACTCTGGGTCTGTACTCTCTGGAGGTTAGAAGTATTGGGGGGGGGGGCGCGGGAATCTCATTGAAACCTATTGAATATTGAAAGCCCTAAATAGAGTGGAGCCTCCAAGAGGACCACAACCTTGCTGTGGTTTGGAGGTTTGTGTGCCTCAATGACCCAGAGAGCTATGTTGGCTGGAGTCAGGGCATTATGCTTTGGTTCCAGGTAGGCTTACACATGGCAAACAGGTCAAAGGCAAGAGGCCAGTCTAGGAGTGATCCACTGGTCCTCCAGGTTTGGTGATTTAGCTTAGAGCTACCAGTCCTGACTGGAAAAACAAAATTGTTATGGAAACAGCAGTGAAGTATCCTACACCTGAGTGTGGTGGTATTCCTGAGTCTCCAGCTGGGACTTGCATGACTGACTGTCGTGAAAACTGAGGGGAAGCTACTTACATGATGAAGGAAGCCCTGAACATAGAAGGAGGACCTTCATTACTGCCCTAAACACCAGCAGTATAACGGGCAGTAGGTAAGTAAGATGGAATGGATGTGGAGAGGATGTTTCCTGTAGTGGGGGGCATCTAGGACCAGAGAGCATAGCATCAGAATTGAGAAAAAAGATTTTAAAAATGAAAATGAGAATTGAGGGACATCTGTTTAGGACACAGATGAGGAAAAATTTCTTTAGCCAGCGGGTGGTGAATCTGTGGAATTCTTTGCCACAGACAGTTGTGTAGCCCAGTTCATTGGGTATATTTGGGATGGATATTGATAGGTTTTTGATTAAACAGAGCATAAAGGTTATTGGGAAAAGGCAGGAGAATGGGGTTGAGAGGGAAAATAGATCAGCTATGATGGAATGGCAGAACAAACTCGATGGGCTGAATGCCCTTATTTGCTCCTATGCCTATTGGTCTTGTGGTCTTATGGTCTTAGAGGACTGTTAGGTAATTGGTTCACGATGCTTAAACTTAACTCATTTTCCATCCTAATATCATATGATGTGTTTATTTTTTCATATGAATTCCTATGCCTGCATTTGCAATGGGAAAATCCTATGTAAACATGTTACAGTGTAATTACATCTTCCTGCCAGTGATGTCATTACAATACCTCCACTGGGAAAGGTCATATTTTAGTGTGCCAAATTTATGTTGTCAGCCTCTATTATAAATGTCAGTGCAGAGGTTTATGTTGTAAAAACCGAGAGGATGCACACGCAGGCACAGATACACATCTACATTATGTGAGAAAGCTTTATCTCTCTTGTGAATGGCTGTGATTGTTGCTGCTCCTGGTAGCGTGGGGATGATGTGCTTCCTGGGCTGTCTCTCGGCACTGTTGAAGAAAATATTTTCCTTTTTGCTGTAGGTGGGCAGAGTGTTTAGCATTACAGAAAGCAGCAATGCAGTTATTACTTTGTGAGACTGTGGCTGTTCCTTATGACGAGCTGTTCAGCGGACCAAAGGGAGTTCATAGTTCTGAGTTTCTAGTAACTGAACGCTCGTATGCCTGTTTAGATTTATGTGCACAGTCTGCCAGAAGTTTCTCCACCATACCTCAGCACTTTTCACTGCCTTCAAGAAGAAGAGAGAGTTACTGGGGTGAAAATATTACCTAACCTCATTTTTATGAAGCACAGATTTGCTCATTTTATTTATTCAATTTCTTATGCTGTGGTCTCTTCGAGCAGCATGATCTTCTTAACATCCCTTACTGAATGTTTGTGATTAGGTTTGGCACACAATTTAACCAAAGTGCTGGCCTGAAATGGAAAGAAGATTGACGGGTTAGAAGGTAGAACAGAGAAACGGGCCCTTTGGCCCACAATGTCTGCTCTGGATATGATGCTGAATTAACTAATTTTCTTCTACCTGCACGTGATCCATATCACTCCATTCCTGCATATTCATGAGTCTGCAGTACTGTACAGATATCTGAGGCACACATACTGTATATCTGGGATGGCTAAACCTTTTGCACGGTATTGTATTTGTCAATGTGGAGCGGAGAGCAAGTATGTAAATATGGCAGTGGCAAAGAATGTTGGGACTGGTGAGTGTGGAGTGCCGTGGGCGGAGTGGCAGGGGAGAGGTCGCAGGGAGGAGTGTGGGAGAGGTCGCAGGGAGGAGTGGCAGGGGAGAGGTTGCAGGGAGCAGTGTGGGAGAGGTCGCAGGGAGGAGTATGCGAGAGGTCACAGGGAAGAGTGGCAGGGGAGAGGTTGCAGGGAGGAGTGGCAGGGGAGAGGTCGCAGGGAGGAGTGTGGGAGAGGTCACAGGGAGGAGCGGCAGGGGAGAGGAGGTGGTGCAGGTGTGGACTCACCCAGCTTTGAGAGACTAGCAAGGCCAATTGGTTTATTGATCATTACAGAATGTCTCTCTGGTGCTTCTCACTCCCTTCACTCTCCCTTCCCCTTTTCCCAACCATGATTCCCCTCTCCCTGCCTCCTTCCCACTCTCAGTCCAAAATAAAGTCTGATATCAAAATCAGATTTATCATCACTCATGCATGTCATGAAATTTATTTCTTTTTTTTTAATTTTATTTTTATTTGGATAAGGAATTCACAAATATGTACTTTTTTCACACATATGACCTTTTCCATTTTTTTATATGTATAAAACTACAATTATTTATACATTCTTAAGTACACATTGAGATGATATAAAAGGAAAATAAACACTTAAATAGATAATTATGTACTGTGGTAAATCTAACCTATTAGGCTAAGTAATGGTATTAGTTGTTAAGAAAAATGGTAATAACAGTTTCCATATAACCCTTCTGGACCATTTCCACTGGTCCAAAATGTTGTATATAAGCCTATGTAACAACCATTGTAGGTGTTTATATCCTAATTTGTTCATGCTTGCTCCTGCCCGCAGACATAATTATCCAATCCCTATGTACTTATTTACTTAATTTTTTCATTTTTTTATCCCTTTCCCAAATCTTTCCCTTTACTTGTGTTAATTCTCTATTTTCCAAAAGAAAACAAAAAAAAAAAGACATTTAGACTAGGGGTGCTTACGTTAGCAATATTACTGTGTTGATGAGAAGAGCAGCATAAATCATTAGGAGAGTCATCTAAAGTCTGCTTGCATTGGGGTTATATATTCAATCCATTTATTCCAGATTTGATAAAATTTTTCTTTTTGAATTCTCAGGGAGTAAGTCAACTTTTCCATTTTAAATATTTCCAAGATAATTTCGTGCCAATCTTCTAATGTAGGTGGTATTGGATTTAGCCATTTTCTAGTGATTGATTTCTTACTTGCCGCTAAGAGGGCCTGCAGCAACTTTATATCTTCCTTCTGTTCAAGAAACAATACATGCCCCAAATAGAGCGTCTCAAAGTTCAGAGGTATCTGGGACCTAAGTACCTTAACTAATGTTCTATGAATACCTTCCCAATATAGACTTAATTTAGGACAATCCCAGAAAATATGAAAATGATTTGCCTCCTTGGAGCTGCACCTTCTCCAACACATCACATTTGTATCTTTATATTTTTCCTGATATGGGGTCTTGAAGTATCTTATAATGTTTTTCCAACAATGTTCTCTCCAAGTCAAAGAATTAGCCGAGGACCGTTGAAAGCTGCAGATTTTCCCCCAAGCCTCCTCTGAAAGTACCAACCCCGCTTCTTTCTCCCACTTTTTAGCATGGGAGAGTGCATTATATAATCGAGAAACTGATTTACTAGGTATTGAACTGCAAGCTGAATTCAGAATCTTGAAAAATTCTAATTCTACTGTTGATAGGTCTGTATATCTACAACTCTGGTTAACATAGTTTCGTACTTGAAGGTACCTAAAAAAATCATTATGTTCTAGGCCATGTTTGTCCTGCAGAATTTGGAAACTTTGTAATACGCTTTTATCTATAAATGAGAGGTAGGTTGTAAGACCTTTCTTTATCCATAGCTCAAATCTTTTATCTCCTCTGTTGGGAAGGAATTCGGTATCATATGCACACCATGTAAAGAGTTTTAACATGTTATTAATTCCACATGAATTAACCACCTTCTGCCGTACTTTTAATGTAAGATTTATCCAACTGTTTTTAAATTTTTCCAACTGGGCCATCAATCCTTTGTCAGCTATTGAGGCCTGTAGAGGAAAACTGTCAACTAATCCAAATTCTATTTCCTTCCATCTAGCCTTATATTCCCTATTACACCAATATAACAGAGGGATTATCTGTGAGGCATAAAAATAATTTCTCAGGCAAGGAAGAACCATACCTCCTCCTTCCTTCCCTAACTGTAAGGTGTTATATCGAATTCTAGGTTTCTTTCCTTGCCAAATGAAGCGGGAAATCCATTTGTCCCATTCCCTGAATTGATTATCATCCACCTCCACCGGTAAAGTACGGAAAAGATACAATAACCGAGGAAGAATATTCATTTTTATAGTATTTATCCTTGAATTTAAACTTAAAAAGGGGATAAGATTCCATCTATGCATATCTGCTTTTATCTCTGAGATTAATGGCCCATAATTTACCTGTGACAGTGTTGAAAGATCCTTCGGCAGGGTTATTCCTAAATACTTTAATGATTTAGCTTCCCACTTAAGATCGTATGTATCCTGCAATTTTTTGGATGATGTATAATTTAGGGACATAACCTGCGTTTTCTTTACTTTTATTTTATAACCTGATATTTTCCCAAAGTCATCCAACAGTGTAAACAATCCTATAAATGATTTTTCTGGTTCACTCAGATAGACCAAAACATCATCTGCGAATAACGCCACTTTCTGTTCAATCCCTGCCACCTTGATACCTTTTACGATTTCGCTCTGTCTTATTAGTTGGGCAAGCGGTTCAATATATAGCGCAAAAAGGAGAGGAGAAATTGGGCATCCCTGTCTAGCGCCTCTCTCTAAGATGAAGGAGTCAGAGGGGTCCCCATTTATCTTAATTCGGGCTGTAGGGCTGTCATATAGAGTCTGAATTACTTTAATAAACTTTTCTTGAAAGCCGAATCTTCCTAACACTCCGTATAGGAATGCCCAACTAACCGAATCAAAAGCTTTCTCAGCGTCCAATCCTACTACCATTGTCTCTGTCTCGTTCTTATTAACCTGTTCTAATATGTGCAGAGTTCTCCTTATATTGTCCTGTGTTTGTCTTTGTTGAATAAATCCAGCCTGGTCTAAATGGATTAGGCCAGGTAAAAGCTTTTCCAATCTGTGCGCTAATATAGATGTAAATAGTTTGTAACCTAAATTAAAAACCCTAATTGGCCGATAATTGCCACATTCTAGTTTATCTTTACCCTCTTTAGGAATAACTGAAATAATCGCTTCTCCCCAGGAAGGTGGAGTTTCTCCTCTCTGCAAGATCCAATTAAAGGTGTTATGTAGTAATGGGGCTAACTGTGTCTTCAGGGACTTGTACCACTCTGAGGTAAACCCATCAGAACCCGGGGACTTTCCAGCCTTTAACCTAGAGATGGCCACGTTCAGTTCTTTGACAGTTACTGGTTCTAATAAACTTTCATTTTGTAAATCTGTAAGTTTAGGTAGATCTAAAAAATTCAATACACTGTCTATATAGGGCTCATTGGGGGCTTGGGGTTGGGAGTACAGCTCTCGATAATATGTTTCAAAACTCTCTTGAATTTTCCCTGTTGTACTCTCCACAAGCTTTGTCTTTGGATTCTTTATTTTATGAATTGTATTGTCTGCTTGTTGTTTTCGTAATTTATATGCTAATAATCTGGCTGATTTACCTCCTACTTCATAGTTCTTTTGTCTCAGGTAAAGAAAATTTCTTTGAGTTTCCAAATAAATATTGACGTATTTAATCGTATTGACGTATAAATATCGTCAATTCCACTTTGCAATTTCCTAATTTCCTGTTTTCGATTTGAATTACTTTTGTTGCTATCTACAACTTGAAGTTGTTTTAATTTTCCTTGAAGGTCTGCTAATTTTTGTGCATTGATTTTTTTCACGTGAGTGGTAATGGAAATAATTTTCCCTCTCAGTACAGCTTTCAATGTATCCCATAAGATCACTGGTGATGTTTCTCCCGTGTCATTAAGGTCTAGATATTCTTTGATTTCTCCCCGTAATCTCTCCATTACTTTCGGGTAATAGAGTATATGTGAGTTTAGCCTCCATAGTGTTTTTCTCATTTTCCTTTCCAGGATTAGAGACATAGAGACTGGGCTATGATCTGACAGGATCAATTGTTGCAATATTACAGTTTTTTATCCTGAGTCTATCTGTATTAAAGATAAAGAAATAGTCTATCCTTGAATAGGCTGAATGAGGGAAAGAGTAATATGTATAATCTTTACTAGTAGGGTGTAATTCCCTCCAGACATCTATAATTCCCAACTCCTCCATCAATGAATTCACTTTCCGAGTCAGAGGTTTATTCTGAGTAACTATTCTTGAAGAATCTAATATAGGATTTAATCTAATATTAAAATCCCCTCCACAAATTACTACCCCTTGAGAACTGACCATTAGGTCAAAAATGTGTCTATAAAATGACCATTCACAACCTGGAGGAGCATAAACATTCAGCAATGTTATTTCTGTACCTTCTATTCTTCCTGTGATTTTTACAAACTGTCCTTCTTTGTCTTTAGTCTCTGAAATATGTTCATAATTAAGAGTACTTGATATTAAGGTAGCTACCCCTCTTTTGTGACTCAATTTATATGATGAATAAAATACATGCTTAAAGCCCATTCTTTTTAATTTTCCATGTTCAGATTGGCTCATATATGTTTCCTGGAGGAAAGCTATTTGTGCCCTCTCTTTTTTCAATTTAGACATAATCTTATTTCTTTTAATTGGATTCAAAACCCCATTAACATTATAGGAAATTATTTTTACCAATTCAGTTTGCATTTTTCTCTAGTAGAAAAAAAACACTCTCCTTTTCTAACCAAACAGTAAGCAATCCCTTCTCAACAGTAAACCAAGACATATAACCACACCCTAGACATTTTTGAACATGTAACATTTGAAAACTTTTCCCGACTTCCCACAGTGAGGCCTGAGCACCGACCCGCCTCAGTTCAGAGGGATAACCTCTATCTTCACCCTGTGTTAGAGGGCCCTCAGCAGTTTGAATAATCATAGAGAATTTTCTCCTATTTATGTCTCGACCAAATTGCTATCATTCAAGTTATTCTGCCTAGTTTATTTTCAGTTACCAGTTTTCATTTTACCTTTAAGTCCGATTTACTCTTTTCAGTCATTTCTCTTAATTAATCTGTGTTCTCTGTACATTTGCGTCTGAATATTTGCAGCTTTTCCTTGTAGTTTGACACTCTGGTTCGTGTGGAGCGTCCTCGCCCCACTAACTGCCGCGACTTCTGCCAAATCCTCTCCAGTAGCGACTCCGGTTGGGTGATAACTTTAATAGGTAGTCCCCGGTCTGTCAGGTCCAACGTTGCCTCCTCCACCGTAGCGTAAGTTTTTGTCCCCTCGTCGTAAAAGACTCTCAGCCGAGCTGGATACAGGGTCTGGAATCTGATGTTGTTTTCCTTCAGGACTCTCCGTGTTTCCGTATATTCCTTCCATCTGGCAAGAATCCCCGGTGCGTAGTCGTGGTCTAAACTGATTTTACAGTTGTTCCACATGAAACCTTTCTTTTGCCATGCCCTTTTAAGCACCTCTTCCTTCGTTCTGTAACTGAGAAATCTGACCAGAATCGATCTGGGCTGGGTGCCTGCCGGAGGCTGTGGTGCCAACGCGCGGTGAGCCCTTTCTATCTGGAGGTCTTTTGCGGCAAGGTTCTCTCTAAGTAGCTTCTCCACGAAGGGAATCATCAATCCGGGTTTACCTTCAGTTCCTTCGGGAACTCCGTAGATCCTCACATTTTCCCTTCTCGAGCGGCCTTCTTGATCTATTAGTTTCCACTGGAGCTGGTCTTGTAGCTTCAGCATTTCTGCTATCACCTCCTCTGCGTTTTGTAGCTTCTCTTCAATTCCAACAATCCTCGCTTCGGCTTCATCTATCCGCGAGTTAGTTTTTACTATTTCTCCTTTAATATCTTCCAGCTGTTTGCTGTTATCTTGTCGGAACTCGCGAATCTCTCCGAGAATCAAAGACAGAGTCACCGATTCCCCCTCATTATCTCCGTTGTGGCTTGCCGTGGGGGAGCTAGGCCCATCGCCTTGCTGCGTCTCTTTATGTTTATCAGCCTTCGGAGAGGACTTTTTAATCTTGTTCTTAGACATCATCCTTGCCCCTTTTATTAATATAGTTATGCAATATTAAGTATTTGTCTAAATTCGATTTTGGGGCAGTTTACCTTATTTTTTGTTGAGAGACCTTTTCCTTACGCCGCCATTCCCTTTATGACCCGGAAGTCGCACCGAAATTTATTTCTTTTTATGGCAGTGCAATACATAAAACTACTACTGTACTGGTCAAAAGTCTAAGGCACCTTAGCTGTGTATGAATGCTTCAGACTTTTGCATGTTACTGTATGTAACAGTCCTCTAAATACCCATTATCATGTTTGCTTCCATCACTCCCCCATTTCTGTTCCAAAATCCTGACACTTTGAAATCAAAAAAAATCTTGCTCCACACATCTCCTTTAAACTTTCTCCTTCTCACCGTGGGATGCATGCACACTTGACATATCTAATGTCAAGGAAAATACAGGGAAGTGGAACTAATGGAATATCATGTTCCCTCAGAGCGAAACCTGACAGCATAGTTGGCAATGATGCTTCTATCCTTGATGAGCTCAACGCCTTTTATGCATGCTTTGAAACGGAGAATACCCACAGTATCTGGTGACCCTGTGATCTCTGTCTCAGAGGCCGATGTCGGAGTACCCTTCAAAAGGGTGAGCCCTCTCACGATGTCAGGCCCCTTTGGTGTATGCTGGGAATCTGTGCCAAGTGGCTGCAATATTCAAGGACATCTTCAACCGTTGCATCTGGTGGTTCCCATCCACTTCAAAAGGGTGTCAATCATGCCTGTGCCCAAGAAGAGCAGGATGAGCTATCTCAAATATCTGGTAGCACTTACATCTACTGTGATGAAGTTCTTTGAGAGGTTGACTAGAATTAATTCATAATCCTGGACCCAGTGCAATTTGCGTACCGTCACAGCAGATGCAATCACACTGGCTCTCCTCTGTGCCTTGGATCACCTGGATGGCAGCAATAGCTATATCAGGCAACACACATCAAAGTTGCTTGAATTTCCAGCATCTGCAGAATTCCTGTTGTTTGAGCTATATCAGGCTGCTGTTTAGTGATTATAACTTGGTGTTCAACACTATCATCCCCTTAGTACTAAATCAACAAGCTTCAAAACCTGAGCCTCCTTGCCTCTCTTCTGCAGCTGAATTCTTGACTTCCTCGAGAGACTACAGTCAGTATGGATTGATGAGAACATGTCCTCTTTGCTGACAATCAATACAGGTGCACTTTGAGGATTTATGCTTAGCCTGTTGTTTAATTTCCTCTATAATCATGACTGTGTGGCTAGGTTGATCTCAATTGCCATCTTTAAATTCACCAGTGAAACCAGTGTTGTTGGCAGAAACTCAGATAGCGATGAGGAAGTGTACAGGAATGAAGTAGATTGGCTGGTTGAGTGATGTCGCCACAGCAACCACTTACTCAATACCATTAAGACCAAAGAATTTATTGTAGACTTCAGGAAGGGGAAATTGGAAGAAGACATCAATCCTCATTGAGGGGTCAGCAGTAGAAAGTTCCTGGACGTCAACATCCTAGCGAATCTATCCAAGGCCCAGCATATTGATGTAATAATGACCAAGACATGCCAGCACTTGTATTTCATAAGGAGTTTGAGATTTGATATGTCACCAAAGACCCTGGTAAATTTCCACAGATGTACTGTGGGGAGCATTTTTGACTGATTGCATCACCTCTGGTATGGAGACACCAATGGGTTAATAAATAAGAGGCTTCAGAAGATTGTAGACGTAGTCAGCTTGATCACAGCAGAAACTTCCTCACCATTGAGGACATCTTCAAAAGGTGACACCTCGAGAAGCTGGCATCCATCATTGAGGATCTCTTCTCATTTCTTTCATCAGGGAGGAGGTATTGGAATCTGACATCTCACATTCAATATTTTAGGAACAGTTTCTTCCCTTCTGCCATCAGGTTGCTGAATGGCTCACGAACATCACCTTACTATGCTTCTATTAAATAACGTATTTGTTTTTTTATATTGTAACTAATAGTAATTTTGCTATGCATTCACCGTACTAGTCCCGCAAAACAAAAAAAATCTTGATTTATGTCAGTGACAATAAACCTGACTCTGATTCCGCAAGCGATCAGCTTCTAAAATTCTGTGCACAAAGTCCAAACACGTTCACTTCGGGCTTTTGAGAGTTGCACCGTTGCAAAGGAAGACCTTCAAGGCTAGTGTGAATAGTGGGCACTTTTTTGTTGGATGTTTTTTCTCGTTGTGAAGGAAATCTGATTCAGTCATGCTTGATTGTATTAACAAGGCTCAGTCACTGATCCAGCTGGCATCACATGGAAGTACTCTGTACTGAAGTAAGAGATCTGGGTTACTCATGTAGATGTGTCTATGGAGACCAGTTCCCTTAGTGACCATGTTAAAAGCAAAAGACCTTCCAGAACAGGATAAAGTAGCATGCAGAAAATATTTAAACCTTTAGTCTTGAAAACTAGTGAGTAACTGTTTTACTCTGCCAGAAACGGCAGTAATCAAATTATACAGATGCCAGCTACTTGGCAAAATGGAAAATGGGGATAATAAAGATTATTCAGCAAGTCTGAACTAAGATGGGGCACGGTGTCTGAAAAAGTAATAGAAGCAATACCTGGAAACTTCCAAAAACAAGTAGATTTATTACTGAAGAGGGGAAAAAGAGCAAGGTTAATTGGGGTATTTCACTAAGCTAAGTTATCTCTTCTGTAAAATTCCATGATATTGTGATTGATAGGTTGGAAAATTTTAAAGGGGTAGATATCTTTTGTGCAATATGCATCAAAGTTGCTGGTGAACGCAGCAGGCCAGGCTGCATCTCTAGGAAGAGGTACAGTCGACGTTTCAGGCCGAGACCCTTAGTCAGGTCTCGGCCTGAAACGTCGACTGTACCTCTTGCTAGAGATGCTGCCTGTCCTGCTGCGTTCACCAGCAACTTTGATGTGTGTTTCTTGAATTTCCAGCATCTGCAGAATTCCTGTTATTAAGATATCTTTTGTGGCTGTCTCTTGTTGGGGTAATTTTGCCCTTGGGATGTGAAATCATGAAGTGTGTGAGAAACGTAACACCAATTTCAGTATTGTAACATTGTTATTTTCTTAATAAATGTATGGCACTTGCCTAGTCTTTGATGGCTAAGGATTCAAACACTGGAGAAGTTCGGTTTAAAGCAAGCGGTGAAATAGTTAAAAGGGACCTGAGGGGCATCTTCTTCACTCAGAGTGCGGTGCATACGTTGACCGAGATGCCAGAGGAAGTGGTGAGGCAGCTGCAATAACAACATTTGAAAGACGCTTGGTCGGTATTGTGGGTAGGAAAGATTGTCAGAGATATTGTGGATGGATGGGACTAGCTTAGATGGATGCCTTGGTTAGTATGTATAAGTTGGGCTGCAGGGATGGTTTTCATGTTCTATACCGTATGACCATTGATTCAAAATGTAGTTTTTATCGGTTATATCACCTGCATACCATCAATTCTTGTCCAGACAGCTTCTCTATTAAGTTTTCCATTCCATTAATTTTATAGCTGATAAGCCAAAGCATTCAAAGAAAATACATGATTTCAAAACTACTGCAAAATTGCTTCTGATTGAAGGAAGTAAGTTTTGGTTTCTGGAGATTCTGGGATGACTGCCCCACTCCATGAGGAATTAACCCTTGATCTTCAAATAATAAAAGGTTGGAAGTACTGGAGTTCCAAAGGGGCATTAATGAGTTAAATCATTATAATGTCATGAATAAGTACAGGCTGTGTTGTCTGTTTATGTAGTGGACTAGACTGTAAGTGTACAGGTGTTATACTAGAGTGAACAGGCATTTGGTTGGACTGCACAAAAATAGTGTAACTGTGAGCAGGAAGAAGGAAATACTAATGTTGAAAGGAGCATTGCCTTGATTTATGAGAGCGACAAAGAGTTAAATTATGAAAAATGTAACTAAATTCTCTAGAACTTGGGTTGATTTGACTGAAGTTTTAGTGTTTAAAAGGAATCTGATAGTTGATGGAGAGAAGATTTTATTAACTAGATCTTTCAAAAGGGAAGTTAGCAAATATTTTAACCATCAAAGTCAGCAAAACTCTTTTCCACAAATGGTTGTTAATAGAAGGTTAATGTTAAATCTGGGTTTGATAGATTTTTGATAATCATATGAGTTACATCATGGAACAAAGTTTGAAGTAGGTTATGCAGGCATCCCACCTCTCCCGGAAGTTCCGGGAGTCTCCCGCATATTAACAGTGGCTCCCTGATGCCCACAAATTATATACAACATCCCGGAAATCAATTTTTTTTGAGAATGTGAGAGAGAGAGAGAGCGAGGGAGCGCGAGAGCGACCACGAGAGTGACCACAAGACAGAGAGCGTGAGCACGAGAGCGATCGAGAGAGAGAGAGCGAGAGCACGCATGCCATGGCAGAGTGTTCCAAAATAAGAAAATATAAAACGTACATCACCCCAGACTACCCTAAAATGTACCCCTGCCTAATAGGGTCAAAAATAATGACAGTGTTGCTCGCTGCACTGTTTGCAACAGTGACTTTTCTATTGCCCATGGTGGGTTAAGACTGTAAAAGACATGTTGAGGTGAGTTTAACAGGTGTCATTCATTCATTAGCATAGCTAACGTTATTTAAACTAGCTGGCCAGCTGCTAAGGAGCTACTCTATTGCAGACATCCCACCTTTCCTGGAAGTCTCCTGCAAATTAATGGTGCTACCTCCCCGAAATGAGCTTTTGCAGGGTGGGATGTCTGGTTATAGTTCAGCTGAGAATGGAGAAAAAGACTCATGAAGGTAAATTATGTACTCCTGGTCCTGATTTCATAGAGAATTTAGATCTGCTTAGTTCTTGTATTGGTTATTTTGTACATGATTGGTTTCCCTGTGAGAATGATACCAAACCAGACTTAGTCTTTAGAATCTCAGGTTAGCCCACTCTAGTAAAACTACATGAGCAGAGACATATGATAGTGCAATTCTCTGACTTCTCTGGACAACCTTAACCTACACTGAATTGATTCTATGACCTAGGCTCACTTTCAAGGACTCCTTGCAACTCATGTTCTCAGTATAATTTTATATTTGCATAGTTTGTCTTCTTCTGCACATTGATTGTCAGTCTTTGTTTATATACAGTATAGATTTTCATAAATTCTATTATATTTACTTTTCATGTAAATGCAAGAAAATGAATCTCAAAATAGTATATCGTAACATTTACATACTTAATAAGTTTACTTTGAAATGAATGTTTCCATTTTATGATTAAACAGGGCGCTGTGAACTAAAGCACAGTCCATGTTCTTTGTATGTTTGTATTATAATAAAATGTTCATCCCAGTGGAAATAAAATGATTATTTCGGGTTTGGCTGAGGAGGCTCAAGAAGCCTGGATCTCCGTTACTGCCAGGGAGGAGTTGGTCAGGAGATCACCGTTCACTATTTCTAAGTGAAACTGATGGAGGATCCTTGTATTTGTAATTGTCCCTGCATCTCATTCAGCCCATGAACAGAAGCTTCCTTAATATTTAATTTCCTTGAGACACGTAGATCAGATTCTCCGTGCTTGGTTCCTATATTGACTCTGTTAATTGGAATTGCCTGGGTAGTTAGTAAAGAGCCAAAGTACTACCTCTGTTTCATTTTCTCCCCCCCTTTTTTTTGCTGTCTTTAAAGTGCCAGATTAACTGAATAACCAAAGCATTTCATGTTTGAAAAAATATTGTTCCATGTATGTATGTTTCTGTATTGGAAGAGAACACAGCTGAACTTTTTTTTTCCCTTTGATGTTGGCTGATATTTACCAACTATTTTGCCTTTTGGCTTTGAGTCAGCACATACATTTATTGCTTTTGTATTTAAAGCCCATGGCAACAGCCAAGCCCATACACAGAAATTAATGTTCTACTTTCTGAATCAGTCTCCTGTAAGTGGGTGGAAGCAAAATGTGGTAAAATTCATTCATGAAATACTGCCAAGTTCTCTTTCATTATCGTGAATATAGCTATTAGAAAGTTATTACTATTGTGACGTGATTCTGAATGCCTCTGAGAAGTAATATTTCTTCCTCCCTTCCTGCTTCCTTCCTCAGAAAGGTGCTGATGGAGTTCTAATGCTTGGCCCTGAAAGCCTTAATTTTGTTTATATTGGTTACTGTCCACTATGGCAGTCTTAATTGCTTGTACCCGATCAACATCATGCTATGGGAGCTTATGCCATTTGAGATGGTGATTTGATAAAAGTTCCACACAGGGTCAGCTTATTACATGCAATCAGGGGTTGGAAATAATTAGAGGATATTATGTTAGGGTGGGTTGAGAATGGTTAAGGATCAGAGGAAGTAAATGGATTAGTTTAGGAATGGTACATTCGGCTCATGCTGCTTCATAAACATTGCAGTATATCTGCTTCCACCACCTCTCCAGCAGCATGTCCATGCACTCGTCACTTGCGTATAAACAAAAAATGCCTTCCACATCTCCTTTAAACTACCCCACCCCTCTACCTCTTACCTTAAAGGCTTATGCTCTTGTATTTAACATTCTCACCGAAAAAATAAGACTTTGACTCTCTACCTTATCGATATCTCTGTTAATGTTTTGAACTTCCATCAGGACTCCCCTCAGGCTGCAACACTCCAAAGAAAGTCTGACCAACATTTCCTTATAGTTTATATTCTCTACTCCAGCAACATTCTGCTGGATCTCCAAAGCTTTTACATTCTTTCTGTAATGTGAAAACAAGTACTGTATACAATACTGCAAAAGTAGTCTAACCAAAGCTTTATGCTACTGCAGTATACCCAACTTTTATAGTCAAGACCCTAACTGATAAAGATAAATGTGCAAAACTCCTCCTTTACCACTCTCTCTATTTGTGTTGCCACTTCCAGGGAGCTATGGATTTGGACCCGAGATTTCTCTGTACATTCAATGTTTACTGTATACTTTCATTTTATATTTGACCTCCCAAAGTGCAATACCACTGCTTGTTTGGATTAAACTCCATCTGCCATGTCTGTGCCCATTTTTCCAACTGTTCTATATCTTGCAACCTTTGATAACTAATTGTCCTCACTTTTCACAAATTCACCATTTTTTGTGTCACCTGCAAATTAACTAATCAACCCACCCACCTTTTCATTCAAATTGTTTAAATATAAGCACAAACAAAAGAGGTTCTAGCATTTATCCCTGAAAAACACCACTGGTCATGGGCTTCCTGTCTGAATAACACTTCTCCAGCACTACCCTCTGTTTTGTGTGTGTAAGCCAATTATAATCCATTCTACGAAGTCTTTATGGATCCCCGGTGTCATAATAGTTTGAATCAGCTTATCATGGTGGACATTGTCAATGCTTTTCTAAAGTCACTGCTCTATCCTCCTCAATCATTGTCATCACCTCTTTAAAAAAAAAACTCAATTGTTTTTAAGGCATGATCTCTGCAACACAAAGCCATGCTGAATATCCCTTCTAAGTCTGTGCTTTTCCAGATGTGAGTAGTCCTATCCCTAAGAAATGTCTCCAATAATTAACCTACCAGTGACATAAAACTAGCCAGCCTATAATTTCCTGGTTTGGCCAAACTGCCCTTCTTAAAAGAAAGGAACAATATTGGCTATTCTCCATCCTCTGGGACCATACCTCAACTGTGACTAAATAGGATACCAAGATCTCTGTCAAAGCCCCAGCAAGCTTCTCTCTTACTTCTCTCAAAAACCTGGCATAGATCTCATCAGGCCCTGGGGACTTATCCAGCATATCCAATACCTCTTTTTTTCCTTGTCATCAATATGCCGTAGGATATCAGTACACTGCTCACTGAACTCACTGTCCTCCATATCCTTCTCCTTGGTGGATTCCAATATGAAGTACTCATTTGATGCCTTGTTTATTTCAAAATAAAGTACTTTATTATCGAAGTAAATATATGTCACCATATATGACCTTAAGATTTTATTTTCATGTGGGCATACTCAATAAATCCATAATAGATTAATAACCATAATAGAATCAATGAATGACTGCACCAACCTGGGCTTTCAACCAGTGTGCAAAAGACAACAAACTATGCAAATACAAAAGTAAATAAATAAACAAGCGATAAATATCGAGAACATGAGCTGAAGAGTCCCTGAAAAACCTCATATGATGTGGGAATGTTTCAATGATGGGGCAAGTGAAGTTACCTCCTTTGGTTCAGAAGCCTGCTGGTTGAGGGATAATAACTGTTCCTGACCTGGTGGTACTGGTGGTATAATATCTAAGGCTCCTGTACCATCCTTCTGACGGCAGCAGTGAGAAGAGTGCATGTCCTTGTGTGGGGGGGGGGGGGGGGAGGGTCCCTGATGATGATGCTGCTTTCCTGCGATAACGCTTCATGTAGATATGCTCAATGGTGGGAGGGCTTTACCCATGATGGACTGGGTTGTATCCACTGCTTTTTATATTATTTTTCATTCAAGGGTATCACTGTTTCCATATGAGGCTATGATGCAACCATAGAGAAGCGTTTCAAAGTTTTAGATGTACTGCCAAATCTTCACAAACTTCTACGGAAGTAGAGGCACTGCCATGCTTTCTTCATAATTGCACTTATATGCTGGGCCCAGGACAGATCCTCTGAAATGATAACACCAAGGAATTTAAAGTTGCTGACCTTCTCCACCTCTGATCCTCTGATGCGGACTGGCTCATCGTCCTCTGGTTCCCTCCTCCTGAAGTCAATAATCAACTTCTTGGTCTTGTTGAAGAGGTGGTTGTTATGGAACCACTCAGCCAAATTTTCAGTCTCCCTGCTATACGCTGACTTGTCACCACTTGATTCGGCCTACAACAGTGGTGTCATCAGCAAACTTGAATATGCCATTGGAGCTGTGCTTAGCCACGCAGTCATAAGTATAAAGCGAGTAGAGCAGGGATCCAAGCACATGGCCTTGTTGTGCACCTGCGCTGATGGAGATTCTGGAGGAGATGTTATTGCCAATTCAAACTGACTGGGGTTTGCAAATGAGGAAATCAGTGATCTAATTGCACATTGGGGCCAAGGTGTTGAAGCTTGTGATTAGTTTTGAGGGGATGAAGGATTGAATGCTGAGCTGTAGTTGATAAAGAGCATCCTTATGTATGCATTTTTGCTGTACAGCTGTTCCAGAATTGAGTGAAGAGCCAATGAAATGGCATCTGCTGTGGACCTGTTTTTCAAATTGGAGTGGATCCAAGTCACTTCTCAAGCAGGAGTTGATACATTTCTTCACTAACCTCTCAAAAATTTATCGATGGCAGATCTCTCATACCATCTATAAATTTGCTGATGACACAACTATTGTTGGCAGAATTTTAGATGGTGATGAGAGAGCATGCAGGAGCAAGATATATAAACTAGTTGAGTGGTGTAGTAGCAACAACCTTGCACTCAATGTCAGTAAGACCAAAGAACTGATTGAGGATAGAAAGGGTAAGATGAAGAAACATACACCAGTCCTCGTAGAGGGATCAGAAGTAGAAAGAGTAAGCAATTTCAAGTTCCTCGGTGTCAAAATCTCTGAGGATCTATCCTGAGCCCAACATATTGATGCAGTTTCAAAGAAGGCATGACTGCAGTTATATTTCATTAACAGTTTGAGGCAATTTGGTATATCACTAAAGACACTTGCAAATTTCTACACATGTACTGTGGAGAGCATTCTAATTGGCTGCATCACCATCTGATATGGGGGGGAGCTATTGTACAGGATTGAAATAGGCTGCAGAAAGTTGTAAACTTAGTCATCTCCATCATGGGCACTAGCCGCTGTGACATCTTCAAAGAGCAATCCCTCAAGAAGGCGGCATTCATTATGAAGGACTTTCATCACCCAGGTCAGGCTGTGTTCTCATTACTACCATCAGGAAGGAGGTGCAGAAGCCTGAAGGCACATAGTCAATGATTCAAGAACGGTTTCTTCCTCTCTGCCATCCGATTTCTGAATGGACATTGAACCCATGAACACTACTTCACTACTTTACAATTTCTATTTTTGCACTACTTATTTAACTATTTAATATATATACACATGTATTTTAGTTCACGTTTTTTTTCTATTACTAAGTATTCCATTGTACTGCTGCTGCAAATACAACAAATTTCCTGATATTTGCTGGTGATATTAAACATGATTCTGATTTTGAAAACATTTCAACTCTGTGGATGTAAGTGCCATTGGACAATGGTCATTGTGGCAGATTACCAAGTTCTTTTGAGGCACTGGTATAACTGAAGCCTGTTTGAAGCAATAGCATAACTCAGACTGCCGAAGTGAGAGGTTAAAGATGGTAATGAACACTCTCGTTAGTTTATCAGTACAGGTCTTTAGTGTTTGGCCAGGGTGGTACTTCGTCTGATTGTTCTTTGTTTGGGCCAAATACTTTTCATGGGTTCTCTCTCCTGAAGGCTGTTCGCCAGAGATTTTTTTCTTGCTGGTGCTACAATGGGGCTGAATTATTCAGTGATGGTGCTGAGGGATGTACCCTATGGTAATATGTATTCGCAAGGCCAGACACGTGGCGTTCAAAAGTCAGTTTCAAGCATTATGTGCCTACAATAAATGCCTCTGTTGTTTCACAAGCAACAGCAATTGATAGATATAATATAGAAGTGAACTGTGACAGTGTTAACAGCATCGGAGACAACCCGGGCTACACAGAGCATTATCAAACAAACCAACAGAGCATCCGACCCACAGCGCACAACGTGAATCACGCACCAATCCCGCAATCAGCGTCAAATGCGTGCTTTTCAACTGAAAAACATAACACTAACCCACAGTGTCCACTGCTATTCACATTACATAGACAATGCCAAAAGATACACTGTTATTAAATTCAAATAAGGCAAACAACAGATGCAAGGCTTTACCAGGAGTTGGACAAATCGTTCTCTGACCATGCAATACCTCAATTAATTCGGCTACTGAATTTAAAACAAAAATCAACAGAATCACCGCTTGGAAGTCTAAGCAAAACCGGTAGGCTTAATAGCAGTATGTGTAATAGTTTATGATTTGCAGGAAACATAGGGACTATGGGGTATCCACCACAAAATAATAATAATAATCAGCATTAGTCTTGGCCCAAATTTTAAAAAAAATCAACTGCACTCACCATTGATGTTTTCAGAGAGGCACAATCCGTCTGTTGTGATTGGTGGCGAAAGCATCAATGATTTTCTGGATGTCAAGTGCTTTGGTCCTCCGGCTGTTTATGGCCAACAGGGCCAAGTTGCTGTTCCGAGCATCGCCGCTGCTATTCCTTAGGTAGTTTTTGAGGCGTCTGAGGAAAGAGAAACTCCATTTGCATGAGGCAGATGTCACAGGTAGAGTCAGTGATATGCAGATTAGTTTGTATAAATCTATAAATGCATCGCAGTAGGGTCTCATTAGAGCTAGAAATTCCTCTGTGTCATTCACTGTCTGTCCTTGCTGGAGACTCAACCACAGCTCTCATATACTCATGATTTTCTTGGACAATGTTTGCATGTCCTTTTGTCAAGCATATTTCCCAATCTTGAACCATCTTGTTTTCTCAATCTGAATTTAGCCCATGCCTTCATAGCAAACTTATGAGCTGCACTTGCATGGGGGATTCTGAAAGCTGTTGTAGCTTTCCGCCAGTTGCAGTAACCGGTGACAGTGAAGGTAGACTCAGAATGGAACCCATGTCCTCCACACAGGAAATGCCTGCATGCGAAGCAGAACATAGTATCTTTCGTGATCGAATATTCTAGTCAGTCAAACTAGCCACGAATAAAACTCCTTTGCTGATTGCCAAACTTGTTGCGAGCAGCGAAGGGTACTTTTTCAATGCTGGCCGATGGGGTCCTTCCTCAGGCTGCTGGCTAACATCGCTAACAGTATTCCCACTAGCACTAAGAGCAGCTTCATCCATGTTCTTTTCCGAATCCTGCTCCATTTCTTGTTCCTCTACCTTGCCCTCACACCCCTTCAATGAACTGCTGTCGTCCTCATCCCCACATACTTCTTTTTGCATGTCACTTTCAATTAAGACATGCTCAGGCTGAGACACCACTGATTCCTCTGGATGAGGTCGCTTTCTCACTAAAAATCGATCCATTTTTCATGCTGGCCAAAGTAATGCACGTGCCAGGCCCACACTAGCTTGTAAAAGCACAATGTATGTGTGGGGGGGCATCCGTTATTCTTGCGAGACCACGGATCTGCGCCTGGATGTATACTATCAATCTCTCGTGTGAGTGAGAATGAGTGACATCACCACCTTAAGTGATCTTAGATCAGCTTAACTGATTTGAGGACTGCAACGGCAAGACATTGACAACGAACGAATAAGCAGACGTGCAGAGTGGATCTGCCAGAGTTTATAACTTTATTGCTGCGTGGGTGCTATGGTAATTGGGGGCGCTGTTTCACTAGATCAACTGGAGAAACAAGCTGTATTCAAAACTATACAGAGAAAGCAAAGCAGCTGCAATTTGTATGTGAAATTTCAATTAATTTATTGGTGGTGCTATGCTGGTGCTATTGCAATTTCTGCTGGGGCTATAGCACCAGCTAGCAACACCTTAGCGCCGCCCCTGCTGTTTGCACGTTGGCCTCAGAGACTGAAAACACAGGATCATCGGGAGCTGTGGGAGTTTGTGATGTTTCCTCCATGTTTTGACTGTCAAAGTGAGCATAGAAGGCTTTGAGCTTATCTGGAAATGATGCGTTGTTGTCGTCTATGTTGTTTGATTTAACTTTATA
The DNA here is from genome assembly GCF_030028105.1 of Mobula birostris. Classification (NCBI taxonomy): domain Eukaryota; kingdom Metazoa; phylum Chordata; class Chondrichthyes; order Myliobatiformes; family Myliobatidae; genus Mobula; species Mobula birostris. The sequence goes on from NC_092373.1 coordinate 160,775,844, forward strand.
AGAAGTGATAGTATTCAAGCCCTGCCACAACGGGTGAGCATCTTGTGTTGATCCAAGTGTATTCTGTGTTGTTTTAGTCTGGAATTGCCACCTTGCCTGTGAAATGATCTTCCACATATCGTACCTGGACTCCTTGTAACTTTCTTGATCACCAGACTTGAATGTCTCTGATCTAGCCTTCAGCAATTTATTGATTTCTGACTCCAGTCATAAATTCCTTGTCCTTGAGTCATCCTCTCTCTCTGGTTTCTAATGCCTTGGGGTGGCATTTTATATATACATTAATATTATATGACATGAAACAGTGTGTCGATCTCAACTGTCAGCAATATATATTAGTGACAAGGCGGATGGAACTGAGTGGGTTGTATGCAAGCTTACCGGCAATGCAAAGCTAGGTGGAAAACTAAGCTGTGGAGGAAACAGAGACTTCAAAGGGATAGAGACCAGTTAAGTGATTGGGCAAGTATGTGGCAGTTGGCAGTGGGGGTGGGAGTATGAAATTGGGAGTTTGGAGAATGGTACAGAAGAACATTTTTAATTGGTAAGAGACTAGTAAAGGTGGATTTTCAGAGGGATCTGGGGAACTTAACACAGAGTCACAAAAGTTAGCTTGTAGGAGGGGGAGAAAATTAGCAGATATCTGAAGGAATGGAGGATAAGAATCAGAAAATCTTGCTGTTCCCATTTGATTCACAAACTACTTTCTGGGAATGATGCCTGTTTTCCTCCTAATCTGGCTCCTACGGGATCTCAGACTCTGAGCTGCCCTCTGAAATGGTAAACCACTAACCTCAGGGGTAAATTAGGGATGAACATTCAATACTGGCCCCTTTCTGATGGTGATTGACAAACAATATATGGGATCTTGTTAAACCACATCAAAAGCATTGGATGAAAGATTAATCTTCTCAAAGGAATAAAGTACTTTGATAATTATAGCATAGATTCACTCGGGTGAGTCATAGGATATGGATGTTCTTCCAGGAGGAATGATTGATTGAATAACCCCAAATTCTCTAGAATTTAGACAAATAGAAACATTTTAAGTGGTTAAGTATGGTGACGAGAGCATGACTTTTTTCCTGTGGCGGGGAATCTAGAACAGAGGATGGTTTCACAATAAGCGTTGAACATTTGTAGAGCAAAGTAAGGAGAAAATCCTTAATCGTCTGGAATGTGGTGTCAGTTGACAAGTATATTTAAAACTGAGTCTGGTTAAATTTTGGGGACATTGGAATCAATAGGAATGAGAGGAAATCTAAGACTGATGTGGAAGTTCAGCCACCATCTTTCCAGAGGCAGAGGTAGAGCAGTCCCACAGGGCTCTGAGACCAAATGCAGGCTGCTGAGACCCAGGCTAGGAGCAGCAGATTTCTTTAACTGAATCATTTGAGTTTTTATGCCATTTGGAGAGTTCGTATTTATCTGGCACCAGCCCACAAATTACAAAATTTGTTGAATTCATTTGCAAGACATACTCGCCCTGGGGGAGATTTGAATACACGTTCTCTCAGTTGCATATTCCGCACCATAGTCAGCAAACCATCAGCATGGGCATGACATCAGCATCAATTGCGTGTACAGTACATAATCTGATTTCATCATCAAACAACATTCACACACACACTTTGCAATAGGCAACACTAGATAGCACCCCTGAATGGGCACCCGTGCTGAGTTTACTCATTTGCAGGGAGAATGTGTTTGAATATCTACTACTACTCAATTGAATTCATCTAATTCTGGCCAAAGTAGTTATTGAATTAGCCAAATTTCTAGTTTAAATCACAGAGAACAGAAAGTCATTGGGTTTAATGTGCCTTTGAGCTCTTTGAAAGAACTTCCTCATTAAAGTCACATCTAGAAACGATCAAATATTGTCCATTCAAAGGTAGCCCAGTTCTCAACAACAATAAAATATAAAGTAATTATTTCACAATTCTCTTTAAATTTGCCATTTACCTTTACTTTGTACAGTTAATTACCATAAAATACCTTTGGCAATGGAGCTAATACTATGAAATTTTCTATTCTAGCATTTAGCCCTTAAGTTGTAAATTGCAGTTTGTAAATCTAGAACCATGTGGCATACAGGATATTACTATATCTATTACACACTCTGCAAGGGAATACAGTGGATTCTGGTTAATTGGGCTATCAGTATTTCAGGGCAACTGCTAATTTGAGACTACTCTTAAAGAACAAAAACTAATCAAGAAAATAGCCAGGAATCCATTCATTTACTTGGGACACCTATGCCGCTGAATTAGGATAGGAGATTGTTGCCAAACAGTTTCTAACTGTGTTAGTTGTGTGAACTTGTGTCACTATTTGACACTACGTGTGAGTTTTTAAATAGTGTCAGTTGTCTGTCCTTGTGTTCAAAATGCAATGATTTTTGCCACTGATTGTGGAGCGATATAAGCAGTAAGATAATACAGAACTGTTTTGCTTACTGCGATTTCAAGTGTTCGGGTTTGGAGATGCCAGAAACAGCCAAGAATGAAACTGAAATGACTGCACTACTTCAACAAGTTAGGAACTACAAAGAGTTGGAAGGTATTTATTATTATTTTGAATGTTACAATGAAAATGAAGATTTGGAGGATGCAATCATTGAAAGCATTATTTGAAGGCAGTCCATTATCTGCACTAGGTGTCTGTACTGATTTGGTTTATTTTCAATCAAAAGAACATGGCAGCATATGTTGTGTTGTTGCGTGAATGAAATCACCTGAGAAAAGTACTGGTAGATACAAAACTGCTGCTTTATTCAACAAAACAAGGTACAGCAGGCATCATACGGAGAAGATTTCAGTGGAAAGGTCTGCTGGCCCAACCTGGGACTGGATATTTATGTGCTAAGTACAGACAATACTTTCTTTTGAAACTACATACAAAGCTCACACCTCCTGATTCGTATCCATACCAGCATCATCTGGACTGGGGTTCACAGCTTTTAGGAATCCATTGTTCAGACCTGTACTCCAATTAAAATCCATAATACATATTCAAAGGCAGAAGACTGGTAGCCAAAGCCATTTGCTAAATGTAAATGACCTAACCCAAAAATCATTCTAACACAATGAATTTGTCCATCAATAACTGTTAGGAATCAATACACGGTTTTGTATCATTGCAGTGGAATTGGTAGTATTCTAATATATTCTGTTTCATTTCAATATGTAATTAGTTACTTAGTTCAATGGTAGTTTGTCTTTTTTTATATCTTTTTAACTATTTCCATGAAACTTTGGCTAACTCTGGCGGCTACTTAATTGGGCCAAAATGTACCGGTCCCGATGTGTCGCAATTAACTGGAGTCCACTGTACTTACTTGTATTTTAATGTTTAACAAAAATTAAATAAAAGAAATAGCAAGCACTTCCCGAGGAAAGCCCAACTACAGTATGTTGTATGTTCATAAGAACAGAAGAAATGGGAGCAAGAGTAGCTTTTTGGCTCCTAGTGCCTGTTCTATCATTCAATAAGATCATGGAAGGGTGCTATTTTCCTGCAGAAACCCTATATATTCATTTAATAGCTAAAAATATATTTGAGTGTACACAATAACAAAGTCTTCTCAGTCCAACTGCAACATCTGTGTGAAGAATTTTCTTCTCGGTCCTGAATGACCATCACCAGACAGGGGAAAGAATAACTCTCCATCTACCCTGTCACTCTCTGTAAGAATTTTCTATATTTCTGTGAGATCATTCCTCATTTTTATGAATTCAAGAGTGTACGGGTCTGGATCTGCTTAATATTTCCTCAGGGATATTTTTTCCTGTCCTTGGAATTACTTTGCTGAACCCTTGTTGTATTCTCTCTATCACAAGTATATTTGTCCTTTTACTGAAACCATAATATGTTCCAATGTGGTTGCATTGAAGCTCTATATAATTGGAGCAAGATGTCTTTACTCGTTTGCTAAATCCTCCAAAGGCCAACATGTTGTTTATGTTCCTAGTTATAATAATCTGATGATAGCTCCCAAAGTGAAGTCCACTGATGACTCACAACAATGTCAATTGCACAGTGTCTGGATGCACTTTCTGCATGTCTCTGTTGGTTATATCTTCCAACTGGGAGCTCACAGGACTGGAATAGATTCGTGTCATTCCTCACACTGAAGTTCTGTCCAATATCATGTGCTGGCCTCCTGACCCTGCACATGTCTGGAAAAGCATGGTGAGGTCCCGAGCCCCAGGTGCTGTGTGGCTGAGTCCCCACTTCCTGCAATGAACTGACAGCTTTGTGAGATAGCGAAGCAATGACTGAACTGTCTCTTTTCAGATCTGATGTAAGAGTTTCTAAATAATTTACTGTTCAAAAAACTGAAATGAAAAAAGTACAAAATCAGTTCAAACAATATTTTAAAGAATCAGTTTCCATTTCTGATTCTGTAGGGTAAAAAAAAGAATGGAGTCTCCAGTTCTATGCCCTGATTTATTACACAGAGGATAGGAGGGAAGGATTCCTCATTGCAATGCTGGGGAATCTCAGTAAACAAGTTTTCATCTCTGGACTTCAGATTGACTCTGGCAATGGAGTGTGCTGACAAAGGAAGTGATGTGAATTAAGTTCTGGACTTGTAGCTGCTCTTTGGAAAGTCCAGGATTTATTTCGGACATGGACTGCTCTCTTTGGGACTGCCAGCCGTAGCCAGCATGATCCAGCCCATTAACATTCACATTGTGTTGGTTGTTGCATCAGCCAATCAATCATTGTGATAAGGTAAAGAACTGGACTGTGTGAAAAAACTTCCATTCTCAAAACAAAGCGATCACATGAAGTAACTGTGATCCATATGCAACAGACAAAAAAATAAGATCCAGATGACTTTGTGGCTTTAAGTTGAAATGTGGTATTGTTTTAAACTGGCAAGGGTAATATCAGGATCACTTCCTTTGCAGAAATGACTCTTTGAATGTGAGACAACCATGTTAATTTTACAGCCTAAGTTACTGTCTGCATTTCTTCAAAGCAGTAAATCATGTGGCTTGCTAATGCACACCACCTTTAGATATTTCTCCCAGATGGTTATTCTTCTGATGTGAGACCAAGCAAACTCATCTCTGTAAGTGGGAGAAGGGGAGCATTCTGTGTCAAATTTGGTTTTGCTTTTGTTTGGCAAGATTTGTCTCTGCCTACGGATCTCGGAGCTATGCTGCTATTTACAGCCACCACCAGTGTATTTGTTCAAGGGATATGGGATTTGCAGGCTGAGCCAGTGTTTAATTGCCCATCCCTAGTTACTCTTGAGAAGGTGGTGGAGAACTACCTTCTTGAACTGCGTCAGTGCTTGAGGTGTGGGTATGTCTACAGTGCTGTTAGGAAGGAGGTCCAGGATTTTGACCAAGCAATGATGATATATTTCCAAGTCAGGATTGTGTGCGGCTTGGAAGGCAACTTGCAAGTGGTGATGATCCCCAAATGGACTGTACCAGGATAAATCTGGCTCCTTTTGCCCCAGCTCCTTTGCAGTGCATGCAGCCAATTTTTGACAGAGTTTGCAGAAACCATTTCAAAAGCCAAAATTATTGTTTATTTTACAGTCACTGAACAGATGCAAAGAAGTCCAATTTCACATTTTCTAATAGTTTCCTATGTATATGCATGCACAAAGATTTAAATGCCAAATTATATATAAAAAATAGTTTATCAGCATTAATGTGAGCAAAATCCCTGAGGAAGACCGCAAAATGTTTCCGCTCCTGAGTAAATCCTTGGGAATTGGCAGAACTTTGCAGACGTGGCAATAATTTTTTTTCCTTTTCTGAATTGGTGGGTGAAGGGGGCTGGCAACTTGCTTTGGAGTCAGGGTTCTACTGTTAAAAGACAGTAGAAAGAATTGAGAGAGAGACCCTGTTGCATCCTGTGGCTATTTAACACAGAAACCTCTCGTATTACAATCATTAAGGTAATAGAGTTCAGTTTTTAAAGAATTCATAAATCATTGTGCAGCGATTTGAGAAATGGAATAAAATTCAGTCTCATTGAATTTACGTGAGAAAAAGTAAATATCTTGTGTTTCCTGAGATGACAGTATTTCATTTTGTGGAAAATTGTGGTATGGACTTTTCTAGGAACACAATTCCTTTGTAAAGTGGGGGACATCTGTAATCAAAGTAATTGCATCCAGCTCTTTAAAATACATTAGAAAAGAAACTTCAGATGTGTCTTAAATTATTGGTGTTTCGTTGTGTTTGCATGCATATGTGTAAATACTTATTTGCTTATGTATATCTCTGTTTACCTTTGTGCGTGCAAGTGTATGACTGTGGATATATCTGTGCGCATACTTGCTAGTGTGTGTGTGTGCGCGTGAATCCATAGCATATGTGTCTGCTTGTTAGCTTAAGTGGCTTTCTGTATTCCGGTATGTTTGTGTCTGATTTTGTTTACTGGTGTGTTGGTATATTTGTCTTTGTGTACACATGTAGTTTAAGCATGTCTCTCTATACCTGCACATGTATGTATATATGCTATAAAATACTTATTTGCTTATAAAAATACTTATTTACCATGTGTGTCTCCATTTATGTGTGAGGGTGTGTGTATGCATTCTTTTTAAATAGTTGGGAATGACTATTAAGGAATACCCCCAGGCTTGAGTTTGGTGACAACTGGGATTTCGAAAGTATGTGTAGCTTTCTTACAGATGTTTTCTGTATCTTTTCTACATTACCACAATGATTATATTTTAATAAGGATCACTGGCAGTCCAAGACTTTGGGCTGTTCTGAAATCACGAAAAGTGCTTAACCAAATAAATTATTTTTGTGTTTGTCTAATTTTGTTGCTCTTGTCTTCCTCCTCAGACTGAGACATTTGTCTGGATCAACAAGACTTCTCCACACGCACAGAGTGTTGCAAAGGCTAAATATCAATTTTTGTTTGGCACGCCTGCAGAAGACGACTCTTTGGAAAGGGGTAAGATACGATTAGGAATGGCAAAAAGTTTGTTTGGATTATTTTACTATTATTTTTCTGCTCTGAGGAGTCATACCCAATCCCTGGACCTTGTTTGTCATGCCAAGTCGAAACCAAATTTAAAAATGATTTATTTTTGGGTTATGGAAGTTATAGGTACTCTCTTACTGCATTTGAGATGGTAGTGATGATGAGTCACCTTCTTGGGACACTTCAAGTGAAAATAAAATATGCCTCTCACCTCAGTGTTATTCTGGAGAGAGGTCAAAGATTCTGACTTGGATTTTGAATCAGTGTGATGAATAAATTATCATTACATACTCAGCTTAGAATGTTGAGGGGAATGAACAAGATGGTGCTCCCATGCAACTCAAAAGCATCACTTTTCGACACTGACCTGAGCTCCGGAAAGTGCTGATGTTCAGTCAGTTGAACTGTGCCCCTTGCCCTGTTAACTCAGAACTACGTCACTCTGAATGGTAACTTTTAAAATACGGTTGATGTAGTTTTGTATCAATGTAATCGCTCATTCAACAATTCAACCTAAATGGAGACGTGGCACTGAGCAGATCAAATTTTGTATTATAAAATGAGTGGGTGAGCAAAACTTGATGTGTTCTCTGTGAAAGATGTCAAGCAAAATTAATAAACAATATAGTAATTGGGATTTGGGAAGTGTGCCTGGAAACGTGAGCTAAGTACAATCCCCAATTGAACACTTCTTAGCAGCATGAGTAGAATTATGTTTTTTCATTACTTCAAGTTTGTACCACATGTATTTTTTACTCAGTAAATTAGATGACAGGTGTAACTTGATAGGCGATGCTATTGCATTTTAGTTGCAGATATGTCAGGTCAAGTCAAATTTATTGTCATGTGCACAAGTACTGTGAGTTACTGTTATGTAACTGACAACAATGAATATTAATCGAGACTGGTTTTATAAAAACAACCAAACATTTATTAAACACGTATAAGCGATAAGGAGAAAAAAAAACAAAGGAAAACTTTGACCGGAGATTAAACAGGTACGCAGCCGTTTATCAACTCCACTCGGCTCTGGCTCTTAAAGCGTTAAATGCAGAAACAGTTTCTTAAAGCGATACAGTTAGATACAGTTCTTAAAGTGATAACTTCAAAAGTCCAACAGTTTTACACATTCAATTGGGAGAGACTCCCTGGAGAATGATTTCTTCACCGACGCACCTTTACTGCCGGTTCTGTCCACAGGATTCCCGATGCCGAAAATAAACAGTTTAAGTCGACTGACCTTAAATTCCTTTTAGAGAGAGAGAAAGCCTTTGCATGAACTCATTGCGCTTTTACAAGGGTTATCTCAATGCAGCTTCTCTTCAACGAAGACTCAATAAGGTCGATCCTTTATTAAACTGCCAAGCGATGCCGACTTCTCTCGATCTTTCACTTCGACGAATTCTTCACTCTCCCTTCAAAACTGTCGGAATTGAGTAGATTGGCACTTCCAGCCACAAATTTCCAGTTCAATAATACAAATCTTGTAAGAGAACGCTCCTTCCGTTTTAAAAATGAAACTGCGTCACAAAAGCAAACACGCAACAGAAACGGAGGCACAACACCTTCTACCTGGAAATCTACAAACTCAAAATCCCTACTGCGTCACCGGAGTCGACCCTTATATAGTCACGGGGCACATGTCATCATGTGACCTCACAATGGTGGGAAAATCACATCAGGTGACCTCCAAAAGACCATTACAGCATTCTCACACAAAAACAGATCTCCTTGAGCATGTAACAGTTACAGATAAAATGGAAAACTGGATTGCAGAAGCATCACAGACACATAGGTACAGATAATATATGGAATATAAATTATACATGTTATATAAGACAGAAAAATGTGTGTAAAAATAAGATGGTAGTACAAAACAAAACACACAGAGTGCATGGTAGTGCAAGAGATAGTCCTTAGTGTTCCGTTGCTATTCGGGTTATGCAGGCTGGTTCTAGACCCTGATGGCTGTATGAAAGTAGCTGTTCTTGAACTTGTGGTGTAAGAATTCTGGTCTCCTGTCTGATGTTGGCACTGAGAAGAGGTCGTGGCCCAGGTTGTGATGATTCTTGATGGTAGATGTTGCTCTCTTGAGACAGTGCTGTCTCTGGTAGATGCTCTCTCTGGTGGGGAGTGCTCTGCCTGTGATGGACCAAGCTGTGTCCACTACTCTCTGCAGCCTCTTGCATTTCTCTGCGTTGGAATTGACACAGCAGTCCATGATGTAACCAGTCAGGATACAACTGGGAAAGTTTGTTTAAGTGTGATTGGAGTTTCACATGATTGGTCATTTTTCTAGGTTAATGCTTAGAACATTTTGATTTTGATTTCTCCCAGAGAAAATATAAGCAATAGTTAAATTGGGCTTGTTAAAATATCCAATTGAGCAATATTGAAGAGAAGACTACATTTAGAAAGATGCAAAATATTGTGTTACATGACAAACACAACTGCCAATAATACTCACTGGGGTTGGAGAGAATCTGGAGAGAATTAGTATTTCAGATTGATGACCTTTTACCAGAATTGAACACATTTTAAAGGTAAAAGAAGTTTTAAGTTTCAGACAAATTGAAATGTGAAAGAAAATGCAAAGTGTAAGATCAGTGAGATGCTGGGATTTCATGGATTTAGATGAAAAAAAGTATCAGTGGTTGACAATGACACAGGCAACAAAAGATGTTGCAGAAGTTGTTATCTAAAATTCAGAGTCAGTATTGATTTCTGAAAGCTAAGTTAAAGCCAGCTGAAACATGATGTTCTTAGAACATGAATTGGGCTTTACTGATGCAATACGAGAGCGCAAGACCAGAGTGGAGTGGGTCAGAGAGGTAAAGTGACAGGCAAGTAGAAGTTCATGGTTACACTTGCTGAATGAGGATATTCCACAAAAAAAGTGAGATGAACATTTTACATTTAGTACGTAGATCCAGGTACCTACAGAATGGAACCACAGTTGATGGACTCAGGTCAAGCACCATCTGTGGTGAGGGAAAGGGAGTTGATACGTCAGCTCCAAACAAGTTGGTGCTTTGTGATTGGTTGAAAGTTTCTGGATGTGGGTTGACTAATGCTGTGGTTTCTGGCCTTGGGAGCAAGGGTGTTATTTGTGCTGTTCAAGCTTGTTGCTGACAACATAAATTGTTATTGGGGAGTTGGTTTATAATTGCCACATACACCAAGATACAATGAAAACTTTTGTTCGCATGCCATCCAGATAGATAATTTCGCACATAAATACATTGAGATACACTAGTTCAAAAGGAAGACAAAACAGAATTCAAATTAAAATTTTGCAGTTGCAGAGAAAGTTCGAATCAACAAGGTCATGTTGGGGTAGATTGTGAGATCAAGAAGTTATCTTTTCACGTTATGAGGTCTTTCACGAGTCTTATGACAGCGGGATAAAAGTTGACCTTGAGCCTGGTGGTACGTGTTCTCAAGCTTTTCTATCTTTTCAATGGAATAAGGGAGGGGGGTCCTTGATTGTGTTTGCCGTTTTTCTGAGGCAATAGGAAGTACAGACGGAGTTAATAGCGGGCAGGCTGTTTTTTGTGATAGACTGAGCTGTATTCACAACTCTGCATTTTCTAGCAGTCTTGGCCAGAGCAGTTACCATACCAAACTGTGACGCATGTAGGATGGATGCTTTCTGTGGTACAGTTGGAACTACCTGTCAGAATACTGAGACAAATCCTTAACAAACACATGGTGCATGGATTGGAGTAGTCCCTTTTGTAGGGAGTGCTTTGATTGTTACAAAATTTGCATCATATGAAATTTTGGAAATAATGAATTAGTTGAACACCTAAAAAATAGGATTTTATCCCCCAGAGATCAATGTAACATTGATATGATGTTGGCATATACTCTCATGACAGAAGGGCAGAAAATTTGATCATAGATAAAATATGAAAATACGTTCTTTAGCCCATCAGGTCTCTGCCAAGCATCAAAAACCCATTTTCCACTTACCCCATTTTATTCTCCCCACAGTCTCTTCAGCTTTTCTGAGATTCTGCCTCTTATCTACACACTAGGGGTCATTTATAGTGGTCAATCAATCTACCAATCTGCACATCTTTGTGGGGGGAACCTGAGCACTTAAGGGAGTTGGCACAATTTGATAAAACACATGCAAACACCACATAGACAGTACTAGGGTCACTCGAGTTGGTCACAGGAAAATCGTGCAAGCTCCATGTGGAAGGCATCCAAGTTCAGGATTGAAGCTGGATATCTGGCACTGAGGAGGAGGTTCTATTAGCTGCACTACAGAATTGTCTTGCTTGTAATTCAGAAGGTGGTGGGTTTAAGTCCATATCCTTGTTTTGTATCCCAAGTAATATTCAAGGAGATGTGCACTCACTGATATGCTACTTTTTTTAATAAGATGTTAAACCAAGGCCCTAACTGTGCTGTTAAATAGATCTCTGGGTATCCTTATGATGAATAGCCATGGAACTCTGCTACCTAAATCAAAAAGCAAATTCTTAAAAATCGGGTTAAATTGTCTTTATCGTAGATGTGTTTTTGGGAACTTATTGTGTGCATATTTGTTGATTTTCCACTTAAAAATGATTTCATTAGCCTAGTGATTTGAAAGGTCTGATCACAATAGGCTTTATATAAAAATGTATGTGTTTTATCATTTTAGCAACGGACATTTTAAATGAAATGCGTTCTGAAGTTCGTATGAGAAAATGCTGGATGACTTTCAAAGCAATTCTAGAGGGCCTTATGAAATTTATTTGAGCAACTTATTAAACTAAGATGTTCCCAAAACTAATTTTACAAACAGCAAGTCTCTCAGAATTGAATTGGATATATTGATGTATTTCATTTTGCAAGAAAATAAATCAGAGTAATGGAATGCAAAGTGTCACTGTGAAAAGAGAGTTCTAATTTCTAACTGGTCCTTCATATTTGGTTATTTTCCCTAACAGTTCTGCTGAAAATTGATTTTGTGAGCTGCTTGTTGTAACTGAAAAATTAATTGCATTTGCTTCTTCAAGAGAAAACTTCCCTTGCACAGTTATACTTTTATGAGAGAAGAATGTAGTTCTGGTCATGACTCTTAGGAGGGAAGATTGAGATTGTTGAGATGTGGATTGAAAATGAATACAAAATGAATTTGGTGCTCTGCTCTGAGTGTATTTTTAAGATTGATTTATCTGTAAATGGACCTTCCCTTTCTATAGAGTGTTCCAACTTGGGAAATTATTTTGTAATATTTTATAACTTTGATCTCAGTTAAATTTCTGTTCTATCTCTGATTCCCTGCAATTTTACAGTGAAACTCCCAACATTATTGTATATCCTTCTCATTTTGTTTATTTATCCAGGGATTGTGTGCATTGCTGGCAATGCCAGCATTCATCACCTGTCTCAAGTTTAACCAGAGCTACTGAAATTTAAAAGGCTTTGGGATTGTTGGGAGGTTATTCAGCTGCTGCATGATATTTATCCTTTGAGCTGCTCTTATACCACAGTATTTATGTTTGGGTATATCTGTTACACTTTCAGGACTTAAGTTATTCACAGTTACTGAAATATATCCACAACTCTTCTGTGGAATTCATAAAGCCTGCTTCACCCTGCATTAACATAGGACCAACATTCCTCACTCAGTAGTACACATCCCCTAAGTTTGATAACTCTGTTTAAAGCCAAAGAAAACTTCTAGTCCAACCTTGAACAAAAGCTGTAGTCTACATTCCAATGAAAGACAAATTAATTCTCCAAGGTGACCTGAATGCCTGGGGTCTAAAATAAGACGTTTTTCAATAAAGCCTGGCCAGCAGAAAGAGTAAGGAAGGATAACTTGAGAGTTGTCCTGCTCTTGACAAAACGTTTGGACCACGGTCTTGCCACAATCAGCAACCCGTTTCGTCAGAATGACGAGCAGAAAATGGCAACACTCTTGATTCTGGCACCAGTGGATTATATCTTTGCCTGAAAGACCTCAGGAATGTCTGCTTCAGCTGCCTCCCAAAGTATACTGATAACTGTTGGACTAATCAATTCCCAATTCACTCATTTGTCTCCATCAACTTATCCCCAAACAGCAACATCATAGAAACAATGACACATGAAAATCACTGATTTTTTTTTTCAAACAATCATTGTTAGAATTGCTTGAGCTTAGTTCCACTGGAAGGGAAAATATCTGTTCCAATAACATTGAGGAATAAATACCATCTTTCTTGAAAGAGGTGGATTACTGGTGGTCCTACTGAATCCATCGCTGAAACTATTAGTGGCTTTGGGAGAAAACTGGGGGACAGAGAAAATGATGTGTCCCAAATAATTCTGATAAATATTGTCAGTGCTAGGTGTTCATTAGGGCCAAATGTGTTAGCAACGTTAGAGTGTGAGAAAGGGAAAACCTTCAGATAGTTGTATATTTTGCAGAGTATTCTATTGGTTGGCTTAATGTACTTTGCATCAGTTTGGAATCCACCCAGAGACAAGATAATTCACCACAAAATATTCTTCATCTCTGAACTGCCACTGCAGATCTGACTGGGGAGGTTCATTTTTATTTGATTTAGAGATAGTGCGGAAGAAGACTGTCTGGCCCAACGGGCAGCACTGCCCAGCAGCCCACCTATTCAACATTAGCCTCACCGCAGGATAATTTGCAATGACTTGTTAACTAACTTGTACGTCTTTGGATTGTGGGAGGAAACTGGAGCAATTATAGGAAATCCACACGTTCCTGGGGAGAACATATAAACTCCTTTCAGGTGGTGCTGGAATTGAACTCTGACTACAGAACAGCTGTAATAGCGTCGTGCTAACCATACGCTACTATGGTGCTCCAAATTAATAAGACGTAAAGGTGAGAGGCTGGCTGGTGACGCAGTGTCATCAGCACCGGACTCCGGAGCGAAGGTTCCCAAGTTTGAATCCAGTTGGGCCGCTCCTGGGCACGCTTTCCACCCGTGCTGGGTTGAGTGTCGAGCTTGCAACTTGGCCTCGTAAAAAAAAAACTGCGCTGTGAGAAGGACGTGGGGAACTACTCACAGAATCTTTCCTCCAAGACAACACTCTGCCTCTCATCCATTTCCTCCTGTCCAACCCACTTAGCCCTCTCAACCTCTCAGAGATACTGACTCTTATTTCTCAGAGGTTGGATGGACACTTCGTCTCACTTTGACCCTTCAACCAAATACCTACTCTTTAGATCAGAACAGAAGCAGATGACAACAACTGGTTACAAGGGAAATTTGTGTAAGTTATGATGGTTATGTTATTTTACCATATTTAAGATATTCCATTTATCCGGCCTCCCCAGCATTTCTAATAATTAAACCAATTTATAAAATTCTCTTTTCCAGCTCTGATGAAGGGTTTTGACCCCGAGAAGTCAGCAACATCTGCAGTTTTTTATTTCGCTTTCACAGGACAATTTATCTGTGTGTGTGTGTGTGTGTGTGTGTGTGTGCGCGCGCGCACTCGCGCGCACACGTATGGAGGAGAGTGGCATTATCATTGACCCTTTAGCCTGACATCAACACCACCCCATTTTACAGCAAGCATCAGGTTGATTTTGCACTTTGTATATTTCTTTCTTTAGGATGTCCATCCCTTCCACTGAACCATTCTAGGATGATGCTGCAAGGGTGACAAGACAAGACAGGCCACCCATAGAAAGTAAAATAAAAAGTGCTGATGTTAGAAATCTGAAATAAAACCAGAAAATGTGGCCAAAACTCATCAAACCAGGCAGCATCTATGGAAAGAGAAACAATTGTTTCAGGTCTGAGACTCTTTTTCAGTTTTGGACCTGAAACTAAATATTTCTCTTATCACAGATGTTGATGGCCTGCTGTTTTTCCAGCTGTTGTGTTTTTTTTCTGGCTGATCTTTGTCCCATCACTGTTCTGACAACTCTCAGTGTTGGAGGTTGTTAAATATCTAGTTACCCTTACTTGGCAACAACTTGCTTACTTAGTTTGCTATACCAGCCCGTATATGAATTAGCATGTATGGGCTAGTGAAACCCTTGTTTGATTGACAAGGAGCTGCATTCCAGATGTGAAGTGAGAGTCACTTCCTTTAATGCTGTTAGACTCAGTATAGCATTAGGATGCTGTGGTAAACCAAAGTCTATGGAATTAAAGCAAAGAACTTCCATTGACTGGAGATAATCTTAGCACAGAGGGAGATGACTGTAATCATTGGAGGCCAGTCATCTCAACACTGCAGTATCATTGAAGTGGTTTTTCAGGCAGCTAATCAACAACTTTAATTTCTCTGCATTTGATCTTTCCACTTTCATGCCGGGGTGGGAATGTTCACCACTGATTGCCCAGTGTTCATTTCCAAGCATGGTTCCTTAAATAACAAAAACTGCGTGCAGAAAGGTCTTGAACAATGTTTTGGATTAGTGGTGTGAAATTCGCATTTTCTATTTGTGCAAGTCAAACCAGCTCCCCTGGTATAATCGTTATTGAATCTGCCACCATCAATGTGCCTGACAATCTTTAGTGATTAAAATCTTGACTGGTCCAGCTGGATAAATACAGAGGCAAGACGGTGACCAGAATTCTGTGATGAGTGACTCTCCATTATCAACACAGTACAGATGAAGTGTATGATGGATTGTTACCAGGACAATGCAGATCAGCTCACAGGAAGTTCCTTATGTCTTTTTCATTGATGTTGTATCACCACTCTTCATATTAAGTTCTTCCAGTACACTATAGATTGTACTTCAACAACTTGCCAAATGATCTTCTTCTCCGAAATCACTGACTTCTGTCACCAGGGTTAGCAGATATATCCGAACAATGCCTGTAGGGAATTTATTTGGAAATTTATTGTGGTGTTCTCATCATCTTTGCTTCAATGTCATTCAACCCTACCTCAGAGCACAGTGCAGACATCCCACCCTGCAAATACTCATTTCAGGGAGGTAGCACCATCAATTTGCAGGAGACTTCCGGGAGAGGTGGGATGTCTGCAATAAAGTAGCTCCTTAGCAGCTGGCCAGCTAGTTTAAATAACGTTAGCTATGCTAATGAATGAATGACACCTGTTAAACTCACCTCAACATGTCTTTTACAGTCTTAACCCACCATGGGCAATAGAAAAGTCACTGTTGCAAACAGTGCAGCGAGCGACACTGTCCTTATTTTGACCCCTATTAGACAGGGGTACACTTTAGTGTAGTCTGGGGTGACGTACGTTTTATATTTTTTTGGAACGCTCTGCAATGGCGTGCTCTCGCTCTCTCTCGTCGCTTGCGCGCTCTCAAGCGTTCTCGCTTACTTTCTCTCTTGCTCGCTCGTTCTCCCTCTCTCGTTTTCACTCTCGCTCACGCGCTCTCTCTTGCTTGCTTTCTTGCGCGCGCTGTCTCTCGTGATCGCTGTCGCGCTCTCTCTTGCTTTTCTCTCGCTCGCTCTCAAAAAAATTGATTTCCGTGTTATTGTATATAATTTGCAGGCATCAGGGAGCCACTATTAATATGTGGGAGACTCCTGGAAGTTTCGGGAGGGGTGGGATGTCTGACAGTGGGAAGATCATCAGAATGAGAGTTGATGTGATTTAAGAAGATGGCTTCCCAAGAACCCACCAAGGGCTGATGTTTTAGGTGGTCATTTTGCTGCCTGAGGATTCGGTTAATCTCTTGACTTACTATCTGACAGAGGCATTCATCCAGCTGCTGAAAGATTGTAGCATTTATTACCCATCCCTATTAAGGTTACTGTGTAGTCTGGATTCACTCGTAAACCTCATCGGAAAATTTAATACTGCTTCAGGATAAATGGAGGCAAATTCAATACTTTATAATAGATATAGTTATTTAGCTACCATCACTGGAATTGAATTGGTGATTTATCAGGGTCCTCTGATACATTTACAGAACTCCTTTGTATTTCAATCACACAGAAGTCAGTAAACCTGTTTATAATCAATGAGCTTGTTACATTGTGTAGTGAGGATGCTGAGTGGAATATTCCAATGTCTTAGACGTGTCATCTTTGACAGAATTGGTGGCTGGTTCCACATTACTTCAGGATTTTGACATTTTGTTGTGAGGTTAAACAGTGGAAAATGAGGCATATTACCCAGCTTGGCTGTCCTGGCTCTTACGCAATTAGCTCCTCCTTTCTAGCCCCTTCCTGCTTTATTTTACGTTTGCAAGTTCCTTTTGAGAGTTATTAATAAATATTGTGCACCATCCATTTAGACAATGTAATCTGTAATTTCAATTTCTTTATAGCTCACTAAATAAAGTTCTCCTTATCTTCTCCCCCAGCACTTTAGCCAATTTAAATCTGTATCCTCCGATTATCAACCCCTCCTGTCTTGCAATTAATTTATTCTTATTTGCTGACAAATCCCCTCTTAATTTTGAACAGCTGTTAAATCTCCCCTTAACTTTCTTTACACTGAGGAGAACTGCTCCAGAATTTCCGGTCCCTGGACATTACTGAAATCTCTCGGTTCTACAATAATTCTTTGAAATTTCCATTGCACCACTCCCAATAGTTTTAATCAGCTAATACTCTCAGCTAATTAACAAAGAACATCCCTTTGCCAATACCCCACTTAATCTAGTGAACTGTTTAACAAACTGGATCTCAGTATATTTACACAGAATTTATGGCAAAGGAACAGGCCATTCTGCCCAATGAATTTATTTAATGCTCCTCCCAATGTACTCTATTTTAAATGTTATTATTAGCATTTCTTACAAACAGAATTCTCTAGTTTTCTTTTAAATGAAACTATGTCACTTACGTACACCACTCCTTGTAGTGACATGTTACAAATTAATGTAAACAGAAAGGTGTGGACCTTTGGGCTTTTAATACAGGCTTTGGAGTCCCTTAGGTCACAAAACATCACACTAAACCTGAGCAAGGAAACCTTCCGATTACAACCTATTGTCCTCCCTCAGAGCATGAGTCAGTGCTCATCCATATCAAACTCTCAAAAGAAAGACAAGACACAGAAAGCACTTGAAGAGGGGTGGCATCAGCTAAGTTGTTGGCACCACCACCACAAAATGGTCTTGCTGTGTCCCAAAAGACATTACTACGTCATGCAGTGTTCCTGCAGCACGTAATGAGTGAAGCAACATGGGGGGTAAATCTACATGACTTTACCCTTACCTATTGGTAACTCATGCACCTGATCATGTCTGCATCAGGAGAAGTATTCCCTGCTTCTGGAGACAAAACTCTGCCTTCACGCTAACGTCATCTTCCACCACGTCGTGTGGCGTGGCACTGTAGTGTGAAAATGGGATAGAACTTATCTGGGACCAGGGCACCCAAAAGAGGCAGTGGCCAACACCAGCAGCACAGATGTCTTCCACCCCTACTGATTGCTTTACGAGTTGACAATTTCCTCAGATCACCATTATCACCCCTACTGATTGCGTTACGAGTTGACAATTTCCTCAGATCACCATTATCACCCCTACTGATTGCTTTACGAGTTGACAATTTCCTCAGATCACCATTACTATCAAGTCAGCGGCCAAATCACAGACAAGTCCTGCCGAAGGGTTTCGGCCTGAAACGTTCACTGTACTTTTTCCCCATGGATGCTGCCTGGCCTGCTGAGTTCCTCCAGCATTTTGTGTGTGCAAGTCAGTGATCAACACTGTTTTAGTGGGGACTGCTAAATGACATGTTTGGATCAAGATCAGCCATACCTGAAAATTAATTGCCAACCTGAAGAAATGGTAACACACCCCACTATATAGTTACTAAACAGCAAAGATAGCATGTGATAGACAGTGCTAACTGATCTCATAACAAGTCAAAGTTCTGCAGTCATACCACAACCACTCCTATCGTTACCAGTGAGACTGGTAATGCAAAGAGAAGTCCCCAGGGGCATTTATCTTTAATGACAGTGTGCTTAGAACGTGAATGGCAAAGATCAGGCTGATGCACTTACAACCTTTAAAAGAACTAAATAGATGATCCTTCCTGGGATCTCCGCCATTGTGGAAGTCAGACTCCAGCCAGGTTGATGCACCTCATGTGAAACCCAGAAACAGCTGAGTGCACCGGATGAAGTACAGGCTATGAGAAGAAACAACATCCCACCTGAAGATGTTCATTTCAGAGCTGGCTGTGCCTTTAGCCAAGCTGAACTGAAACAGTGAAACACTGACATAGACCTGACAATGTGAAGAATTGCCTTGGTACATCCTGTTCGGAAAAGTTAGGACAAATCTGTTCTGAGTAATTGCCATTGTTACGTACCCCGTAACTGAGTTGCCAAACCAGCAGAAATGGACCACTTAGTTGGAGTCTGGATTACTGGAACTAAGAAAGTTTTATTAAAGAAATAAGTAACACAGTACTCTAATCGTAAGGATATAAATGCAACAGGTTAGCAATGATAAAACACACTCGTACACAGAACTAGGGTAATAGGAATCAAACAAGCTCTATCGCAGTTTAGGGGTAAAATGATCAGTCTCAAGTGACGCAGAGTTTAGTTCAGCTTAGTACAGTTCGCGGTAATCGCTGTTGTGCCATTAGAGAGAGAGAGAGAATGCAAATTCTGATTCACACAGACCTTTGTTCTTCACAGTTAGCTTTCAGGCGAACCTTTTATGTCTTCTGTGGTCACTGACTGTGACCCCTCCATTCCGGATACGGCCGTTCTTCCGCGGTGAACCCGGCACCCAGGCAAGGGCGGACACACACACCAGGTTCCCACCGATCGTACCTTTTCACCCTGTCAGTCTATGGTCGGTCACGCAACAAGACCTCCAAACTCCCACCAACTTGTGGGGGCACACCGCTTTTCCAGGGTCTTGTTATTTCGTGATCTCGTGGTGTCTGTCGTGCCTTAGCGAACCTGTTCTTTTTATCCCCCTGCTGGGGTATTGCCTGTCCATCAAACTTCAAACAGTTCAGGTTCAAAGCAACTGGTCTGTCAATACTCGGACTGGTGTCTCTTTTCGTTATCTCTCTCTCCTCTCTCATTAACATTTTGAACGTTTCTCCATTTGTCTCCCTTATCTCTCTCATCGGCATCAATCTTCTGATAACTTGGTTTGTCGTCACACCATCCAATCACTCTACTCTCAACCATTAGAAAAGTAATGGGTGATGTCATTGAAGAGGCAATCAGGTTGCACATAGGTACATGGAGCTCAGAAAAATAGAGGGCTATGGGTAACCCTCAGTAGTTTCTATGGTAAGGACATGTTTGGCATAACTTTGTGGGCTGAAGGGACTGTATTGTGCTGTAGATTTTCTATGTCTCTATATTCACCAATGATCTGTTCAGCAGTTTGGTTTCAGTGGGATCACGTAACTCCAGATCTTATCACAACCTTGTTCCAAACTCAGATGAATTCTCTAGGTGAGTGACATTTCCTATCACCAATTCAGCATTCGACTGAATTTGGAATCAGAGAGCTCTGGGGGAAAAATAAAGTTAGAAGACTGTTTTGGTTGTTGGAGGTCAATTATCTCAACTCAGGACATCACTGCAGGGCACAATAATCATTTCCTCTCTCTGCCACTGGTGTACAGATTCTGCAGTGCATACTACCTACAAAATGCACTGTTGTTTCTCACCTTGGTTACCCTAACAACACCTTCCACATCTGAGATCTCTATCCCTAAAGAGGAGGAATAATGCTGGAGGAGGTGGTAGAGGCTAGGGCTGGAGTAAATGAGGTACTTTATGGGGGAACAGTGGACAGGAGCAAGTGAGAAGTTCTCGGTATAACTGAAAGGCAAAATGACATTCTGAGAGCTCAGTCCTCTTAAGGAGGTTTTCCACCAGATGGCCCTGCAGAATCAATTCATTGCAAAGTCAGAGGAAAGAAAATCTGTTTGGAGCTAATCAATGTGGATGCAGCATAGATTCTCCTGGGATCCAGAAGAACTGATATCTATTCCAACACTGACACTGGAGAAATTCAGTAAAAGGTTGGTGGAAGACTCCAAGATAGGACTTTAATGAAGATAAGCAGTTGAGCTTATGCTGGTGCTTTATTTATTTGGTGACAAAATAATCTTTATATTTTTTGAGGTAATACTTAACCCTTTCAATACTACGCTGTTTTTAGATATGTCGGGGGGGGGGGGGAGACCCATTGAAGAGTCCCAGGGGAAAAAAACATAGAAGGAAAGCTCTCAGAATGTGCATTGATGCATTCTGCTAGAATAATAGTTCAAAATTAATGGAAATGTAAATCATGTTTTTTTTATATATTTCCTCATGGGATTTTAAAGATGCTGCCATGTATTGCTGCCATGCAGGATTATTAATCCTATTAGTTTTAACGAGAATGGAAGTAGTCAGGGTTGGTTGGTATGGTCGGTGAATAGAGTTGGGGTGGTGGAAAAAATTCCATAAAACTGTGGTAGAGGTAGGAGCTACAGGTGGAAAACAATAAGAGGGAAATAAGGGTGGAATTTGGCAAGTCTTTTTTCACAGTTAGTGGGTCAAACAGAATGGATTTTATTGGCAAGTATTAAAATCTTGGAGCTTTTAAGAAATTATTGGGTCATTTGGCAAAGGAGGAATTGTGGAATCTTTCCATGTGGGTGGGTGTAACCCTATTGCCTTATGAGCAGAATCACAACATCCAACTGACCATTCAGTGAGAGAAGACTGCTCACATTCCTTCTTGACAAGCGATGGTTTGATGTCAGTAACTTGGATGACGGGATTGGTGGCTTTGTGGCCAAGTTTGCAGATGATATGAAGATAGGTGGAGAAGCAAGTAGTGTTGAGAAAGCAGGGATGATACAGAAGGACTTTGACAGATTAGGAGAATGGGCTGAGAATTGGCAGATGGAATGCAGTGTCAGTAAGCATATGGTGATGCCTTTGGTAGAAAGAATAAAAACGTAGACTATTTTCCAAATGGGGAGAGAATTCAAAAATCTGAGCTGCGAAGGGTCTCGGGAGGCCTTGTGTAGGATTCCCTAAAGGTTATCTTGCAGGTTGAGTTGGTGGTGAGGAAGGCAAATGCAATGTTAGTATTCATTTTGAGAGGACTAGAATAGAAATCAAGGATGTAATGTTGAAGCTTTATAAGGCATTGGTAAGGCCTCACTTGGAGTATTGTGAGCAGGTTTGGGCCCCTTATCTTAGAAAGGATGTGCTGAAACTGAAGAGGGTTCAAAGGAGGTTCACAAAAATGATTCTTGCAATGAAATGCTTAGCATATGAGGAATGTTTGGCTCTGGGTCTGTACATGCTGGAATTTAAAAGAAATATTGAAAGTCCTTTATAGAGTGGATACTTTCTGTAGTGGGAAAGTTTAGGACCAGAAGGCACAGCCTCAGAATAGAGGGATGTCCATCTAGAATGAAGATGAGAAATTTCTTTGGCCGGAGGGTGATGAATCTGTGGAAGTTGTTGCACAGGGAGCTATGGAGGCCAGGTCATTGGGCGCTTTTATGGCAGCGGTTGATAGATTCTTGATAAGAAAGGGTGTGAAAGATTATGGGGAGAAGGCTGGAGAATGGATCAGCCACAATCAAATGTCAGAACATACTCAATAGGCTGAATGACCAAATTCTGCTCCAATGTCCTATGGTTCTCTATTGTGTTCACTAGGGGTGATAGGGAGAGTTGTTATATATTAGGAAGCAATCTCTTGTTAAAGTGAACTTTGGAAGAATGTGTAATTTTCAGAGGGTATATGAAGTGTATTGTATAACTCATTGCCAAGATTAGGACCAATCAAATCGTTTAGGAACTGTGACTTTAAGATATTTGAAGCTATTCACTGGTTCATAATGCAGTTGTCTGAAATGTTCACATTGCTAGGCATCTCTTGAAATCTCCCCAAACCCTCCACAAACATAGCTTTCTTCCAAATCTGGCTTTGCGTGCATCTATCGTTTCACTGAAGCCATTATTGGTGGCTACACTTTCACCTCTATCAAGAATATTCCCTGAAATGCATTCCCTAAATCTCCTTCCACTATTTCTCTATTGAACTGTACACTCATTGATTAAGGTTTTGGACTCTCAATATTTCCTCCTAGTGTTTGGTGTCAATTAGTATGAACAGCTGCACTGAAATGCTGTGTTATTTCACATTGCAGATGGAGCATCCACTTTCTACTAAAGTATGCATCACAATCCTTGTAATTAATAACGCTGTCCATTAAATAAGCTCCACACCAATTCAAATCTGGTGTTGTAAGTTTGCTTGAAGAATCCTTGTAACCCACATGAAAATTCAAAAAGGTGTTCATGATGTATCAGAAAGGAACCAATATTAAAAAAAAATTACCAATCATGCTAATGTCTGCTGCAGGTTTCTGAGAACCAGATTGGAATCCAAGTGATGAACAAGCTGTGAGAACAGATTATGACAGTATCAACCATCCTTGCAATCCACAGGCAGCAGTCAATATGTTGCTTCCTCGTGCAATGACCATAATCTTCCAGTAACCGTTGATTATTACTTAGTGCATTTACAGTGATTACATTACAATCCATTCTCTCCACCACGTGGATAGCAATTTTGATCAATGGCAGGAAGCATATTGTCCTCTGGCATTTGGTGAGACAGCTGGTGTTCTCATGAAGGACATAACTGAATACACTCAAGCTCATTCAGCCTCACAGTATCTATCCACTCTAAAAATAACAGCTATCCTGAAATGACTGCTCGGTTTTCTTTGCACTGGCTTCAAATGACTGTTCAAACTGCTCAGATTTCCTGCTGTTGATGACATAATCTGAACCAAGGATGAGGTGGCTGCTTTGTAGTCAGTTCTCTTTTAGCTATGCGCTGTCTTCGTCGTTATCAGGTATACCATGCATTAAATAGTGCGTGCATAATTGATGTGTGAAGGCATCCTTTGCCAATTTTGTTTAATGAATTATATTTTTACCCTGCAAAAGAACATTTCCTCATGCATAGAGCACATTTAATTATTTCATTGAAGTGAGCAGAACTGACAAAGAATCAGTTCACAATAGAGTTCATGGAGTCATACAATATGCAAATAGGCAATTTCGTCCACTGACCATCATGCTCCCATTTACATTTACCCTACACTATTTTCATTGCATTCTCTACACGTTTCTTTCAAACCAACCCCCAAACACCCTAGGTTTTACCACTCACTTACACATGTGGGGAAATTTAACGTAGACAATTCACCTGTCAAACTGCATATCTTTTGGATGTGGGAGGAACCAGTAACCATGTGGAAACTAGTGTGGCTGCATTGGGAATGTGCAGGATATAGACAGCACTTGGGTGACTGGAGAAGTGAGGAGAAGCTCTACTAGTTGTGCCACGGTGCTATTTCCGCAGGATCTATTGTAACCTAGAGAAGCAACCACTGACAGCTGAATGCAAAAACGACCAATTGTTCTAGTTTTCCTTTCCTTAGGAACATAGAAACATAGAAAACCTACAGCACAATACAGGCCCTTCGGCCCACAATGCTGTGCTGAACATGTACTTACTTTAGAAATTACCTAGGGTTACCCATAGCCCTCTACTTTTCTAATTTCCATGTACCTATCCAGGAGTCTCTTAAAAGACCCTATTACTTCTGCCTCCACCACTGTTGCCGGCAGCCCATTCCACACACTCACCACTCTCTGTGTAAAATCATTTACCTCTGACATCTCCTCTGTACCTTCTTCCAAGCATCTTAAAACTGTGCCCTCTCGTGTTAACCATTTCAGCCCTGGGAGATATCCTCTGACTATCCACATGATCAATGCCTCTTATTGATGGTCAGTCACTACAGATAACAAGCAGAATAAAAATCTTGCCCAACTTCAGCCTCTTAGTAAAATTATGGCAACCTCTTGTGATATTTTGTATCTGGATAGAGATGGATGACAATAACACCTTCCCCTTATGTTGCACCTTTATCAACAAAATGCCTCAATGCGGGTTTAATCAAACAAATATTGATGGCTAGCCACCATGTATAATGATATTAGGGCAGGTGTCTAACATCTTGATCAAAGTAGCAACATTTAGGAAACATCTCTACTATGAGGAATCTATAAAATTCTGCTTTGAAGATCAGAATGCTCTGTTTCCACTTCCCTTTGAGGAAGAGTATTCCAAAGATACTTCCTCTCTGAGAGAAAATTTTTGCAACATCGGTGTTAATGTGTTAAACAAGGATCCTATTTTGGGATTTTTAATGTGACCCCTGTTTATAAACTCCATCTAGGGAGCTTAAATTAAAGTAATTAAAGTAACTGAGAATTTAAAAAATATAGTTTTATTAACAGTATCTGTGAAAACACGCAGAACTTGTAAAAGTCCTTCTGGTTCACTGATGAGCTTCATGAAAAGAAATTTTCAGTCCTCCTTCTCATCAAAATGTGACTGAAGAACTATCAATATGGTTGAACCTCAACTACCTTCCTTTTTTTTTTGGGCGTGCGAGTCTGTGCGTGTGTGCGCATCTGTGTGTGCGTGCGTCTGTGATGATGTCTTTTTCATGGCTTTTTACAAGGTGCAGAGCGAGAGAGAGACTGTGTGGCGCGCCACTGCTCACACAGACATTTTCGCAGTATCTTTCCCTTTTTTATTTTACGAGGTCGAGTTGCGATCTCGACACTCAACCCAGCACGGATGGAAAGTGTATTCGGGAGCAGACCCGACTGGTTTCGAACCCAGGAACCTCTGCTCCTGGGTTCAGCGCGGATGTCATTGCGCCATCAGCCGGCCCTCAACTACCTTCCTAATTCAGGGGCAAGAGTGAAGGGCAATAGATACGGGCATTCCAGTAATGAAGTAATTGATGTCTGCAAAAATGAGTGCTATCGGTTGTGAGGAAAGTAGAATTCATTCATGTCTGTGACACATAAGTAAACAACATCATTTTCCTCACCTCAAAATATAGAACTGAATCAGTTCTAAAATAGAAAATGGAGGACTTTATACTTTATACTTTATACTTTATTGTCGCCAAACAATTGGTACTGGAATGTATAATCATCACAGTGATATTTCTGTGCTTCACGCTCCCTGCATTACAAATATTAAATATTAAAGATATTAAAAATAGTTAAAATTGGTAAATATTAAAAACAAATTATAAATCATAAATAGAAAATAGAAAACTGGGAAGTAAGGTAGTGCAAAAAAACCGAGAGGCAGGTCCGGATATTTGGAGGGTACGGCCCAGATCCGGGTCAGGATCCATTTAGCAGTCTTATCACAGTTGGAAAGAAGCTGTTCCCAAATCTGGCCGTACGAGTCTTCAAGCTCCTGAACCTTCTCCCGGAGGGAAGAGGTACAAAAAGTCTGTTGGCTGGGTGGGTCGTGTCCTTGATTATCCTGGCAGCACTGCTCCAACAGCGTGCGGTGTAAAGTGAGTCCAAGGACGGAAGATTGGTTTGTGTGAAGTGCTGCGCCGTGCTCATGATCTTCTGTGGCTTCTTTCGGTCTTGGATAGGACAACTTCCATACCAGGTTGTGATGCACCCTAGAAGAATGCTTTCTGTGGTGCATCTATAAAAATTAGTGAGGGTTTTAGGGGACAGGCCAAATTTCTTTAGTTTTCTTAGGAAGTAAAGGTGCTGGTGGGTCTTCTTGGCAGTGAACTCTGCTTGGTTGGACCAAGTCAGATCATTTGTGATATTGACCCCAAGGAACTTAAAGCTTTTGACCTATTCCACTTGCGCACCACCGATGTAAATTGGGTCGTGCGGTCCGCTACTCCTTCTGAAGTCAACAACCAATTCTTTGTCTTGTTGACGTTGAGGGATAGGTTATTGTCTTCGCATCATGCCACCAGGTTCTTAATTTCCTCTCTGTACTCAGACTCATCATTACACGAGATACGGCCTACAATTGTTGTGTCATCAGCAAACTTATATATTGAGTTTGATGGAAACTTGGCTACACAACCATGGGTGTACAGTGAGTACAGCAGGGGGCTGAGTACACAGCCTTGTGGGGCACCGGTGCTCAGAGTGATTGCAGAGGAGAGCTTGTCCCCTATTTCGATATCAGTATGGATATGTGAATCCATTACTGATAATCAATGCTGATTTCAGCATTTCTTATCAAATTTTGGCATCTCATTTTTAAAAAAAATTTCACCAACTAAATCAGTTTACCTGATAATTCGTCTCATTTCAGTTATAGGGTTGTTCTTTATCAAATTTTCCTATATGACAACAGTACTTGCATCTCACTAATAAATGTTTTAGCTCTGATGAACTTTGGGTGCTCTCCAGACCTGAAGATTGCGACGCGCATGTTTTTTTTCTGTGAGGTTTTCCAGCTTCACAGTGTAAGTCATCTACTTCTGTTTCAAAATAAGAATCAAAATTGAGTTTACTGTCATATGCACAAGTACATGTATGCATAGGTGCAATGAAAATCTTCAGCAGCAACACAGGCAAGAGCATTATTTAGACAGAATTAATGTAAAAAACAAATGTAACATTTTTAATAAGAAACAACTTAATTAGATCAGAAAAAAACAATGTCCATTTTAGTGCAAAGTGATCAAAGTGGTCATGGTCTTGATAAGCTCCAGTGATTTAGGTTGTACTGGTTGTTTCAAGAACTGAATGGTTGAAGGGAAGTAGCTGTTCTTGAAGCTGGTGGTGTGGGATTTCAGGCTTCAGATATCTGTACCTTCTGCTTGATGGTAGCTGTGAGAATGTAGCTTGGTACTGTGTCTTTTGATCAATAATGCAGTTCTGAAAAAATGCAGTAATGCATTTCCCCCTCATCTTACTTTCACTATGGATGTCCAGTCCCTATACATCTCCATCTCCTACCAGGAAGGCCTCAAAGCTCTCCGTTTCTTTCTGGACACCAGACCCAATCAATTCCCTTCCACCACCACTCTCCTCTGTGTAGTGGAACTTATCCTCACGCTTAATGGTTTCTCCTTTGGCTCCTCCCACTTCCTTCAAACAAAAAGTGCAGCCATGGTCACTCGCATGGGTCCCAACTATGCCTGCCTTTTTGTCGGCTATGTGGAACAGTCTATTTTCCAAGCCCTACACTGGATGGCCAGCACCAAGCTCGTTTTTCCCTCCCCCCCACCACTTGCTTTCTGCAGGGACCGCTCCCGATGCAATTCCCTTGTCCATTGGTTCCTCCCCACTGATCTCCCACCTGGCACTTATCCTTGCAAGAAGAACAAGTGCTACATCTGTGCCTATACATCCTCCCTCACTACCATTCAGGGCCCCAAACAGACCTTCCAGGTGAGGAGACACTTCACCTGTGAGTCTGTTCGGGTCATGTACTGTGTCCAGTGCTCCCGGTGTAGTCTCCTGTATATTGGTGAGACCTGACATAGATTGGGAGACTGCTTCACCGAGTACCTATTCTCTGTCTGCTAGAAAAAGCAGGATCTCCCAGTGCCTATTTATTTTCATTCCTTTCCCATTCCCATTCTGATATTTGAGTCCATGGCTTCCTCTACTGTCACGATGAGGTCACACTCAGGTTGAAGGAACAACACCTTATATTCCGTCTAGGTGGCCTCCAACGTGATGGCATGAATTTCAATTTCTCAAACTTCAGGTAATGGCCCCCTTTCCCTTCACCATTCCACACCCTCATTTCCCTCTCTCACCTTATCTCCTTGTCTTACCCATCGCCTCCCTCTGGTGCTCCTCCCCCCTTTTCTTTCTTCCATGCCCTTCTGTCCTCTCCTGTTAGATTCCCACTTCTCCAGTCCCTTATTTCTTTCACCAAACAACCTCCCAGCTCTTTATTTCATCTCTCCTCCTCTCGGTTTCATTTATCACCTTGTATTTATCCCTCTCATCTCCTCCCCGCCCGCCTTTAAATCTATTCCTCATCTTTTTCTCTCCAGCCCTGCTGAAGGGTCTTGGCCCAAAACGTAGACTGTATTCTTTTCCGTAGATGCCGCCTGGCCTGCTGAGCTCCTCCAGCATTTTGCGTGTGTTGCTTGGATCACAACATCTACAAATATCCTCTCACTAATAAATCACTTATTCTCATACATATTGTTTGCAAATTTTGCCTGTATTGCTAGGATTGGATCTGATTCTCCGCCTGATGCCTTTATTAAGAAAATAGCTCACATGAGTAAGATAATCTTACTGATTGAATGATGGACCTTTTATTACTTCATAAACCAACACATAGCACTTACATTATGTTTTGCGTCATTTCAGATGTCTGTGACGATCAGTCATTGTTGAAACTTTTGAAAGCAGCTGGAAGTATTCAATGAAGGGTTTCCTATAATTGTTGATCATAGGAAAGTGATATCAGTTAGAGTTAAAATCTGCAGTGAATTCATGAATGTTTAAATCATTCTAAATGAAACATGTTGACATCAATTGCTATGAAGTGCTTCGAGAGATTGGTTTTGGCACACATCAACCACAGCCCACCGATCAACCTTGACGCTTTGCAATTCGCCTACCGGAGCAGCAGGTCAACGGCAGATGCTATCTCTCTGGCCGTACATTCCTCCTTAGAACACCTGGAGAATAAAGACGCATATGTAAGGCTCCTTTTCATTGACTACAGCTCTGCCTTTAATACCATCATTCTAAATAAACTGATTCCTAAGCTCCAGAACCTGGACCTTAGCACTCAGATCTGCAGCTGGATCTTCAACTTCCTCACTGACAGGACCCAGGCTGTAAAAATAGGGGACAAGCTCTCCTCTACAATCACTCTGAGCACCGGTGCCCCACAAGGCTGTGTACTCAGCCCCCTGTTGTACTCACTGTACACCTATGATTGTGTAGCCAAGTTTCCATCGAACTCAATATATGTTTGCTGATGACACCACAATTGTAGGCCGTATCTCGTGTAATGATGAGTTTGAGTACAGAGAGGAAATTGAGAACCTGGTGGCATGGTGCAAAGACAATAACCTATCCCTCAACGTCAGCAAGACGAGGGAATTGGTTGTTGACTTCAGAAGGAGTAGTGGACCGCACAACCCCTTTACATTGGTGGTGCGCAAGTGGAACAGGTCAAAAGCTTTTAAGTTCCTCAGGGTCAAAATCACAAATGACCTGACTTGGTCCAACCAAGCAGAGTCCACTGCCAAGAAGGCCCACCAGCGCCTTTACTTCCTGAGAAAGCTAAAAAAGATTTGGCCTGTCCCCTAAAACCCTCACTAATTTTTATAGATGCACTGTAGAAAGCATTCTTCTAGGGTGCATCACAACCTGGTATGGAAGTTGTCCTGTCCAAGACCAGAAGAAGCTGCAGAAGATCGTGAACACAGCCCAGCACATCACACAAACCAATCTTCCGTCCTTGGAATCACTACACCGCACGCTGTCGGAGCAGTACTGCCAGGATAATCAAGGGCACAACCCACTTAGCTAACACACTTTTCGTCCCTCTTCTCTCCGGGAGAAGGCTCAGGAGTTTGAAGACTCCTAAGGCCAGATTTGGGAACAGCTTCTTTCCATCTGTGATAAGACTGCTGAACGGATCCTGACCCGGATCTGGGCGGTACCCTCCAAGTATCTCGACTGGCCTCTCAGTTTTTCTGCACTACCTTACTTTCCCTTTTCTATTTATGATTTATAATTTAAATTTTTAATATTTACTATCGATTTGTACTCGAGGGAGCACGAAGCGCAGAATCAAATATCGCTGTGATGATTGTATGTTCTAGTATCAATTGTTTGGTGACAATAAAGTATAAAGTATAATAAGTATAATAAAGTATAATGTTAAACCCCTTATGATGAAACTAGTGTGCTTTAGGATTTTTAGGAACATAGAATCTTGCAGCACAAGAGGAACACATTTGCCAGTTCATTGTAAGTGCTCTCTAATTAGCACTGTTCCTCCCTTTAACCTTCCCCTGAAGTTCAGAAACGTTTTCACCTTCAAATTCCCTTTTTGAAAATGTTGTTGAAGCTGCTTCCATTTGCCTTTCAGAGAACACACATTGGAGCACAACGAGACACAACATAAAAACAGATAAAAGCCTCATCTCTTATTTGCTTGTGTTTGATTACTGACCTTCCCACCATTCAGAGTTTCTCCCAATAGACTGCTATAAAGCCACTCACAAGTTTCTTCTACTATGTTAAACTCCCCTAGATTTTCTCTGTCATAAGGAACACAATACTGACTTCATTAGTCTTAAGTTCACATAACTGAACAATTCAGGGTAGATGCTGATGTGTTCGCACTGGTGAACGTTTCTCACATTGGAATGTGAAGATTATTTAACACTGCATTGCATGGAAATTTCTTCTCACAGAGGATGATGAATCCCTGGAATTCTGTACCCCAGGTATTTTGAAGAAATTTGGTATGTTCCCGTTGTGCCTGACAAATTTATATAGATACATTCAGAGGAAGAATCTTATCTGGATCCTATCTGGACGTATCACAGCTTTGTGTGGCAGCTGCTCTGCCCGAGATTGCAAGAAATTGGAGAGACTTGTAAACTAGCCTTTACTGTTGTATGGACTCTACAAAAACACTTCCTATTGCCTTGAAAAAGTAGCTGATACAATCAGAGACCCCTGCCTACTCTGGATATTTTCTCTTTCTCCACCTTCCATTGGGCTGGAAGATACGAAATCTTGAATACATGAATCACCAGGCTTGAAGGCAGCTTCCATCCCGTCCCACTGACTATTGAATGGGCCTCTTTATGATAAGATGGTCTCTTGATTTCATGATCTATCTCATCATTGTCTTGCAGCTTATTGTCTACTTGTATGGCAGCTTTCTCTGTAACAGCATTCTGTTACAGTTTTTCCCCTTGTACTAACTCAATGCACTTGTAATAAAGCGATCAGTATGAATGGCATGAAAAACTGTACCTTGGTACTTGTGCCAATAATAACCTAACTGCCATAGAGCAGGAGTTCTCAGCATGGGGTCCATAGCACATACAAAAAAAAGATTGGGAACTCCTGCTCTAAAGGGTTGTGGAGGGTAGATCATGGGAAGTATTTAAAGAGGAGTAGCATAGAGATTTGATTGATTAGGGAACTCAGGGCAATGAGGAACTGGTAGAGAGGAAGAGCTGAGGCCTGAGGCAGCTCATCCATGATCAAATTGAATGGTGTGGCAGACTTGAAGGGCCGAATGGCTTACTCCTGTTTTCTTCTTTTTGTCCCTTTCTTATAGACCAACAAAGTGCAATCCTTGAGTATTTGTGTGTGTTGTGTTTTTATAGTACTGATTTAAGATTCTTCCTCTGAATGTTAAACTATCTCTCCTGATGAGGTTCGCAATATTCCCGATCAGGTTTACAAAACAATCCAGCTAGTTAATCAGCTAACTACCTGGGAAGACTAATGGTTGGACAGCTGAATGCAAATTGCAATTAAGTAAGTATTCTAGTGGGACATTGACACCAAACAGCTTTTCAATTAAAATATTAGCTTATCGAGATACATTGTTCCCTCAGAACTGTTATCTGTTAACCCAGACCAGCTGGCTCCCAGCAGCCAGCCTATTTTCCAGTGAAGGTCTAACTTTTAACTTGAAAAGCAGCTATATTTAACGCAGATACAATGGAAAAAAACAAATGAATGCAATCTTCACCTTTTGAATCTCACTTATCTCCATAAACAAGAGGGGAAATTTAATTTGTAGTCCTATGAATTGAAACTTCTGTCCTCATGCCTGTTATAAATGTTTTACGCAAACAACAGGAATTCTGCAGATGCTGGAAATTCAAGCAACGCACATCAAAGTTGCTGGTGAACGCAGCAGGCCAGGCAGCATCTCTAGGAAGAGGTGTAGTCGACGTTTCAGGCCGAGACCCTTCGTCAGGACTAACTGAAGGAAGAGCGAGTAAGGGATTTGAAAGCTGGAGGGGGAGATCCAAAATGATAGGAGCGAAAAGTTGAAGAGCTGAAGAAATTACAGATGGGGAGCAGTGAGAGATGGTTTCACTGAACTCCCGTCAAAGAGAGGATAAATGTTTTACAATAGTTTTGAGAGCAGCCAGAATGTTGCCGCACTGAAGGATGATTTGGGTGGTCTACATTTGTTTCTGTTTGAAAAGAGAGAGCACTACATTGTCACAATTCATTTCTCTTGTCAAATCTCATACATTGATTTATTTTCGCACGGGTTTATAGAGATCTGCATCAATGTCCAAGATGTAAAAATTACTCTGAATCCAAGAAGTTTTCTAATTAAGCGCAGAATGAACTTAATAACCATATGGCTAGGTGAGAAATATCCGACAGTTCCTTGAGTTCCACAGGCAGGCTTACTTAAAAGATCAAGTAAATTGTAAATCAGGAACTACGTCCATCACTAAGATAGTTTGTGAATGATAGTCTTTGCACACTTTTGATAGCTGATCTCAAATCAAGTTTATTATCATCTGCATAACTACATGTCTGCACAGGTTCAATGAAAAACGTACTTGCAGCAGCATCACAGGCAGATAGCATTAGAGACACAACATTCATATGATAAACCTAAATTAAACATAACGTATACAAGCAGTCTGTATAGAAAACACGTGGAAGAAATAACAAGGATACCTTCATGATTCTTAGTACCAAGTTAATATGGATGCTTACTTTATGGAGTAGAAATTGAACAAGAATGTCACTGATAAACATATGGATTTGTTAGGTCTTGCACTTGATTAGTATATCAATTTTTGATTGCAAACAAGAATCGTGGAAGTAAATAATATTGGTTAAATTCCCACTCTGATATTGTGAGTATAGATAAAATCAATTAAAATAGAATTTAGAAGCTGCATGAAGAAAGTTTTGGAAAAGGTTCTTGCAATAAAATAGAAAATAGGAAAGAAAAAAGTGGAAAAACTCAGGCAAAAGGGGATACATGAGGAGAGATGTGGCGTGGTTTTATCTTGGAAATTGAGGATTCAACAATCAGTAGCTCACCGTTGGCCTCTGTGTTCCTGTGATTCTGTCAGAATGTGTTGTTGAGTGAATGAAGTCACTGAAGATAAGTACTGATAGATATGAAGTTGTCTGTTTATTTGACAAAGGAGTGGACTTAGGCTATTTGGCTTATCGAATCTGCTCCACCAATTGATCATGGATAATTTACTTTCCCTCTCAGCCTATTCTTCTGCCTTCTTTCTGTAACCTTTGATGCTCTTACTACTCAGCCTCTGCTTTAACTATACCCAATGACTTGTCTTCTACAACCCTCTGAGGCACTGACTTCCACAGGTTTACCACTCTCTGTCTAAAGAAATTCCTCCTCAGGTCTGTTCTAAAGGGACATCATTCTATTTGGAGATTGTGCCCTGTGGTCCTAGAGTCCTAGACTGTCCTACTATTAGAAACATCCTCTCCACGTCCTCTCTATCTAGGCCTTTCAACATTTAGTAGGTTTCAATGAGATCACTCCTCATTCTTCTAAACTCCAGTGAGGACAGGCCCAAGACTATCAAACACTCCTGAAGCATAAATCTTTTCATTCCTCTCATCCTCCTCTGGAGCCTCCCTAATGCCAGCACATTCTTTTTTACATATGTGGCCCAAAACTGCTCAAATTACTCCTAAACTGGTCTGACTATTTCTTTATAAAGCCTCAACATTACACCGTTGTAATTGTATTCCAGTCCTCTCGAAGTGGATGCTAGCATTGCATTTGCTTTCCTTACCACCAACTCGATCGGCAAGTTAACCTTTCGTGAATTCTACACAAGTCCCTTTGTGCCTCTGATTTTTGAATTTACTCCCTGTTTAGAAAATAGTCTATGCCTTTATTCCTTCTACCAAAGTGCATGGCCATACACTTCCCTACAGTGTATCCCATCTCCATTTTCTTTGCAAGTTCTCCTAATGTGTCTTAATTTCTTCTGCAGACTCCCTGCTTCCTGAACACTATCTGTCCCTTGACCTATCTTTCAATCATCTGCAAACTTGTCCACAAAACCATCAATTCCATTACCTTGATCATTAACATATAACGTGAAAAGAAGCTTTTCCAATACCATCCATTGCAGGGCACCACCAGTCCCCAACAGTCAATCCGACAGAGCCTCCTTTATTCCCATTCTTTGCCTTTTTCCAATTCATCCAATTTTCTGTCAATGCCAGTATCTTTTCTGTTAAACTTTGAGTTCTTGTTTAGCACCCTCATATGTGGCACCTTGTGAAAAGTCTTTTGAATATCCAAGTAAACAACATTCACTAGCTTAACTTTGTCTATCTGTCTGTTACTTTC
Organism: Mobula birostris; assembly: GCF_030028105.1. Lineage (NCBI taxonomy): Eukaryota > Metazoa > Chordata > Chondrichthyes > Myliobatiformes > Myliobatidae > Mobula > Mobula birostris. Next base: position 160,810,927 of record NC_092373.1, read on the forward strand.
TCAAAGAATCCAACACATTTGTCCGGCAAAGTTTCTTGTCCTCTAGAACAAATCTAGAATCTAGTAGGTTCCTAAAGGATCACTGCTAATGCCTCCACAATGTTTTCAAGCTATCTCTTTCAGAACCTTGGGGTGTAATCCATCTTTTTTCCACTCTCAGACTTTTCAGCTTCCTAAGCAACAGATAGTGACTACGCTCACTTCTGCCCTCTGACTCTTTAGAATTTCTGGTATGTTGCTGGTGTCTTTTGCAGTAAAGTCAGATGCAAAATACAATCAGTTTGTCTGCTATCTCTTTGTTTCCTATTACTACCTCTCCAGCATAATTTTCCAGTGGTTCAACATCCACTCTTGCTTTTCTTTTGCATTTTGTATATCTGGAAATGCTTTTGGTATCCTCTTTCATCTAAAGGCCTCTTTGGTTAAATTTCTAGTGCTGGTCTACCATTGGCATTCAAAAACAATGGTAATGAGTCAATTGAATCTGAGGAGTACAGCATTCTTACCCAACTCATAGGTCTTGACTGCAGCCTGTCCTTGGAACATGCAGGTAATCTTCAGACCCACAGAAGTAAGTTGGATCACTGCCATTTTCTGAGGGTTTCTTGGATCTTTTGGAGTTATGATTGCAGGATGAGGTCTCACAGAACCCCCCAGGGAATTTCACAGGCACTGTATGTAGAACTGGGGAATTTTGGACCTCAGCCACTAAGACAGAAGCTTTCAAAGTTAATAGGATATGAATATTTTGTTTTGGTTGCACTGATGGATTTTCTTGGAAGCTTGGCTTGCTGGGAGCTTAAAAGCTTGTTAATAATGTGGAACTTAACTACATGGTCTTTTGAAGTAGAAAATAACAGATGAATTAATGGACTGCTGCACCCTGACTTTTTGAAGTAGTCTATAAAGACTTCAGGCTTCAGTACTCTGGAATCTGCTGTTAGTGTTGCTGTGTGTGTTCTGTTCTGATGGAAAACACAAAAGAGGTTTGTGTGTGGGTGTGTTTGTGGTGTGGGATGCTGACAATGGTTGCTAGTTTCTGGATGTGATATTTCTGTAACCTGGGGGATCAGAAGGAAGGGAAGTTTCTCAAACTTGCAAATTGCACTGCTGGTCTGAGACCTCAGTCAGGTAAGCTTGGGTAGAACTGGCAATCCAGACCCCAGAGTAGCAGCTGTTACTGTGCTGTACAACTATAGGTGTGCTGTATTTGACTATTGCGCAGTTGCTGAAGACCTTACAATATAGGATTCCTGCCATCAGGAGGAAAGCATTATTTGTTGCAGTAAAACTGCTGGAACCTAGGCTGTCTCTGGTTCTAGCTGTTTACTGTAGATGCTGCTTAAAAGACTCACATTAGCAATGTGCTGAGGTGTCTAATGGACTATAATAGACGCTGAAAGGAGTATAATGTTCTTTCAGACCAACCATCATACTATCTGCTTTCTTTGCTTTTTGTATTGATCGTACACTTTTATTCTGAATACTCTGAACAAGCTCTCTAGAATAATAGATTCAATATGTGCACAGTTTTAGATTTTGCATTGAATTTTCATTTTTTCTGCATTGTTGTTGGCCTGTACTGTCTGGGTTTGTCAGAAGATTGGATGATATCAGTTGGTAGACAGTTTGTTACCTTGAATTACAGTGCTTGGGAATCAAAGTGCAAACAAGCTAACTGCTGTCTCTGTGCAGCTAGCTGCTACTTAGATGTGTAATTAGAATATCTTTCTTATCTAGGCTTGTTGTCTTTGATCAATGAGCCAAAGATAATGAGTTTCTCCTCATGAAGGGTCATTGCCAACTCTGTAGAGACTTGAGATGAATCAAGTTTGGAGCAAACTGATGTAAAGAGTCCTTTGAAATCAGTGAGAGAAAACCCCATTAGAGACACTTAATTAAAGATAAAACAACTTTTTAACATTTGTAATTGCAAACAAAACTAATAAAACCCTTCATCAGAACTGGACAAGAGAGAAAACCAAGCGCTCTAGTTTTCTTAGCGTAGCAGTTCACTGACCTGCATCACTAACTCTGTTACCTTTTCCCATGATGCTGCCTCACTTGCTGAGTGTATTCAGTACAATCACGTTAGGTACCACACCTCAGGAATGTTATCTTGGTACTTAGCATGGGTCTGGGAGAGCTTCACCAGGTTGATACCAAGACTTATAGGGCTTAATTCTGGGGAGAAGTTAATATAAATTTGCTTTCTATTCCTTTGCATTAAAAACACAGAAGGAAACGCTTGAAGGAACTGGTAGAGAGATTCAGGGAAAGAAGTATTCCCTCTGGTGGAGAATTGAAGGATAAGGCTAATAATAATAGGCATCCGTTAGTCTCATGAGACCATGGACTTGCACCTTGGAAGGTTTCCAGGGTGCAGGCCTGGGCAAGGTTGTGTGGAAGACCAGCAGTTGCCCATGTTGCAAGTCTCCCCTCTCCACGCCACCAATGTTGTCCGAGGGAAGGGCATTAGGACTCATACAGCTTGGCACTGGTGTCAACACAGAGCAATGTGTGGTTAAGTGCCTTGCTCAAGGACACACACACTGCCTCAGCCAGGGCTCGAACTAGCGACCTTCAAATCACTAGACGAACGCCTTAACCACTTGGCCACCCGCCATAAGGCTAAGTAATATGATAAATAGTAATACCAATAATTATCATGAACTAATTGGATCAAAGTTCAAAGTTAAATTCATTATCAGAGTACATATATGTCAGCGTATTCAGGCCTGAGATTCATTTTCTTGCAGGCATTCATAGTAAATACAAAGGAACAAACAAAAATATTAATATAATAATTAAGCAAAACAAATCAAGAATATGAGGCAAAGAGTCCTTGAAAGTGAGTCCATAGATTGTGGAAACAGTTCAGTGAGTGAAGTTATCCCATATAAGAAAGTTAGTTGTTTCACTAGTATAATAGAGGGAAGGAAATCCGTTATCTTCACCCTTTTGACCTACGCCTGACTCCAAACCTCAGACAGTGTGTTTGGCCCTGATCTACTCTGTGAAATGATTCAACAAGCCGATCATTTAGGCAGTTATGAAGGACAATAATGCAGGTATTGTTCGTGATGCCTGTGCCCATGTATGGATAAATATGAAGCTTGCACATCGAAAAAGCCTCGTTCCACACAAAGGGCGGCTAGGCTTGACACAAGAATGCAGATGCTGTATTCTGGAGCAAAAAAATTTACAAACTGCTGGAAGAATGCAGAGTGATGGTTGATGTTATGGATTAAGAGTTCTGCCTCTACAGATGTTGCCTGACCGATGAAGTTCCTCCAGCAGTTTGTCTGTTAGGTTTGACTTAAACTTAGAGGGTTGATCAGAATGGAATATGGTTCCAATCAGGTAACATGATGTGTGGAACTTGATTCTTGTCACGGAAAAGAAAGGAAACAAAGAGGAAGGAAGGAAGCTGAAATGGGATTTACAGGATCAGAACAAATGGAAGTGAACACCTGGGGTGATGCGTAACAGGGAATAGGTCAGAGATAAAAATTGTCAAGATTTGGATCTGATAGAGGAGGGTTGTATTGAAGAGGTGGGAAGAGTGGTTGCTGGGCGAGGGAAACAGCAGAGTTTGAAACTGAAGCTCAATTTATTTCCCTCATTAACGTTAAATCTTTGTGAGGAGCGAGGTGAAGATAGCTGTAGTTGTTGGAGAACAGTTATCCCAGCCCAAGACATCACTACAGAAATTACTTAGAGTAATGACCTGGGCTCAACTACTTTCAACTTCTTTGTAAATTACCTCTTTCCATCATACAGTCAGAAGTTAGGATGTTTACTGATAAATGCACAAAATACATCCAATTCCATTTGTAGTTAATGAGCAAATGACATAACCTATATTTACATATAGCAAGACTTAGACAACAGTCAGGAATGGGCTGATAAGTGACAAGTAATACCCACAACCACAAAATTTTCAAAGAGTGACCATTTTTAACAAGAGAATTGAACCGCCTATCCTCAATACTAAAACCTCACCATCGACATCCTGGGTCTTCACTAAATTCAACTGGACTAGCCATCTAATACTGTGATAGAAGAGAATGTAAGAGGCTGAGTATGCTGCAGTGACTGGCTTACCTCCTGAAACCTCAATGCTTTCCACTATCTACAAGGTGCAAGTTAGGTGTATGATAGTATACTTTCCAACTTCCTGTGTGTGGCTGCTCCAACAACATTCAATAAACTCAGTCACATCCAGGACAAAGCAGTCTACTTGACTGGTACCCCATTCTCTAGGAGGGAGGAGAAGATGGCGACGTGTGTGGCCGCTCCGAATTGATATTGTATTTGTGAAGTAAGATGCTATGCACAATCCTGATTTGATGGAGACAGCTGTCAGAAGCACGGAGGAACCTCTGGAGAAACTCCTGAAATGCCTGCTTCGCTGCCGCTGCTACTGTGCGATCGAGAATCTCTGGAGGGAAGGCCCCAAATCCTTGGCCTTGCCTGTTGCTGGGGCTGGGATCGAAGCGCTCGGCGGAGATGGTGCTCAGTGTCGGAGAGCTGGTCGGAGGCTCGAAGTTTTTGGAGGGACTCTGAGTCGGACTGTGATCGGGTGCTTCCAGGATGCTGCATTGGCAAGTTTGCGGCGCTGGAAGCTCATGACAGGAAGTTTGTTTCCTTCAACCGTCTGTGTGAGATGATGGGACTTTCGAGAGACCTTGAGACTTTTTTTAACCGTATCCATGGTCTGTTCTTCTATCAAATTACGGTATTGCTTGCACTGTTGTAACTATATGTTATAATTATGTGGTTTTTGTCAACTTTTTAGTCTTGGTTTGTCTTGTGTTTCTGTGATATTATTCTGGAAGAACAAATTGTATCATTTCTTAATGCATGCATTACTAAATGACAATAAAGGAGGACTGTGTGTCCTCATAATCTAATCTAATCTAATCCTTCATCAATATTCCTTTCCCTCACCACTGGCACACAATGGCTAAAAGGTACTATGCAAAATGTACTCTATTTACTTACCTAGGATACTCCAGTAGCACCTCCAAAAACTGCAATCCTATCATCAGAGAGGGCAAGAACAGCAGGTGACTGGAAATACCACTACTGATATGGTAGTGTACCACATCCTAACTACTTGGCAGAAGCCTGAAATTTGGCTTTCCGGTCATGCCTCCTTGGAAATGTATTGCCTTTGCTACATCATCACTAGATTGAAATCCTGCAACTCCCCACCCAGTTCCACTATGGGATTATTTTCCCCAAAATAACTTCAGTGGATCAAGAAATTGGTGCATCTTCTTCTCCAGGCCAGTTGGGGATATGGTATAAATACTATCCTTACTGGTCACGCCTATATCCTGGATAAGAACAAGAATATATTTTGGTGGCAGTCTGAGGAGATATCTGGGATACCTTGTGAATTATGTCCAAGTGAAGCATCACAGAGGGGCAGAGATCAGTCACTTTTGAAAATAACCTCAAAAGTGCCGTGTTATGTACTGAAGAGCAGAAGGTTTAAACAACCTGTTGTTTGTTAGATTTTCTCTGGGTTTATCTCCTAAAGTTGTTGCCAACAAGGCTTCGCACTGAGTATAAGAGCATTGTTAGGGTACTTTTGTCAATGGGCTGCCTTGCCACCCCGAATGTATGAATCACCACGTCCAGGCAATGTGAGGCAAGTTCAAGATTGAGCTCGTTAATCACACTGAGATTAGACTACTTGTCTCTGCTGGTGGAACTAGAATTTGCTTCTGTAAAGTGGAATCAGTTGTTCCACATGTCCTTTGAAGCAACTGTTCCTTGTACTATGGTGCAGCTCTTCAAGATCCTTATTGTACTTGTAGGGTGGCCAGCACAGCCCGGACCTTGATTAGTTCTGGTGAGCATAGGTACCTTTGGTTATTTTGAGGGCACGGGTAATTATGGGCATTTGATATTTATCTCCAAGGATAGGAGCTACCCTTGATTTATTTCTGTAGCTACTCTGATATACACATTGTTGGCTACAGTATCTATAATTAGCCAAACCTTTCTCTTCGTTTAAAAATCCTGAATATTGTTCATGTTTCATATCGTTTATGAACAATGCATATGTGTATTAATAGTTAACAAAGGCATTTAGACTTTGGATTGAGTTAGTCTCTTCATTGGACTGATAGCAAAAGTAGGCTATCCATTTGTTTCATTGGTAATACACATATGATTTACTGTGTGTTCAGAGTAATAACATATTTAATTTTCTATTTATGCCACTTTTCCTTTATTGACATTCCAAGTTTGGTGTGTTTTGATTTGAGGATGTGATCACATCAGGCAGGCACCAGAAGAAGTTTGCAAGAATCAGAATCACTGGCATATGTCATAAAATTTGTTAACTTAGTAGCAGCAGTATATTGCAATACATGATAATGTAAAAAAAAGTGAATCAATTACAGTAAGTACATATACTGTATGTATATTAAATGGTTAAATTAAAAATAGTGCAAAAACAGAAATAATGAAAGTGAGGTAGTGCTCATGGGTTCAATGTCCATTTAGGAATTGGATGGCAGAGGGGAAGAAGCTGTTCCGGAACGTTTCATGGCTGATGAAGGTTTACTGATGAGGAGAGACTGACTGAGCTAGGGTTGTTTACTTTGGATTGAGGGAGGTTGAAATGAATAAGATTAGGTGAAGTCTAGACAAGGTGAACAGGAAGAACCTTTTGGCATAGAAGAATTAGAGAAGACTTCTGAGAAATATAGTTAGCAGATGTTGAAGTGGGGGGGGGGCCTCTGGAGCTCATTGCCTGATCAGGTGGTACAGGTAGTAATCTTCCTTATGTTTAAGAAATACCAGAATGAACACTTGAAGTGCTGTAATTATAGAAATATAGCTCAAGAACTGGGATTAGCTTAAATTTATTTTAGCTGGTATGGCCATGACTGACTGAGTGGTCTCATAAATTTTGAAGATTCTGTATTTTTGTTGTTTTTTAAAGTATTTTTGCATGCTCATGATGTCTGCTTGGGTTATGTAATTACATTTTTTACTGAAGTACAGCACCAGACACATTGATTCCTGCTGCATTAGAACTGTGCTATCTTAGACCTGTGTAATATTAATGTAGTCAGTTGAAATACATGCACTACAAATTAGAGTGAGATATACTTGAGATTACGCACTGTCTGCGGTCCTGTCAGAACGTTCTGAGCTGGTTGCCATGTCATTTTCTAACTGATCCGATGGTGTCGTAATGCAGAGACCAAGCTGTGTCATTTTAAAAAAAACAGCATTAATATTTGAATAAACCAGCAGCACACCGGCTCTGGTCAGTGGAGGGAAATGCTACTTTTGTGTGAGGAGGCGTGTAATGGAGGTGATTTCCCCCGGTTTAGAGGGAGGATGAGGTGGTTTTGAGAGAGTGAGAACTGGAACTGGTTGCTGTCTTTGGCAGCACCGAAGCACTTTATCAGTAGTTTCTGATCTGTGATTAACAGAGAGGGGTAAAGTCTATGAAAAGAGGTGAGTACAATGCACTGCTGACCTCTGCCACCACTGGTGATAAATGGATGGCTTTGTGACAGATGAGTTTCTAAAGCAGCAGCACAGTGTTTAAAATGTGCTCAACTGGAGGTAGTATGCAAGTGGATGTGTTCCTTTAGTATTAATCGAAAAGAGTAACATTGACGTTGATGCAGTGGTTCAAGAATTTAGCAGATCTTTATGCATTTTAAATATAATGTAATACATATACTGTTGGCCTATTCTGATTATGGATTTAAATCTCATTAATATGTTTGCAATGTTTTAATACTTTTATTCTGAGAAAACAAAGAGCCCCTTCAAGTTTATCTAGTGAATGTAACGTGCAAACAATCTAATTAACAAAGCGGAGCAATAGGAGTGACTTGTAGTCCATCGATATGTTTACAGGCAGAGCAGTTCTTTGCATCTTGCAAATGGAAGTTTCAATGATGTGCCTGATGCTTTAAAAAAATGTCAGTGGACCTGTTTTTAAACTGATGCCATAGTTATCTGTCTGAAGAAATGTTCAAATTACAACCATTTTAAGGATGCAGTCTGGAACTGGAGATGTGATAGATGGTTCTCATATGTGCTGGTTGAGCTCTGTTAATGCAGTTATATTAATAACATTGTGTGGACTTTCTGTAGACCAGAACTGGAAAATATCATGGAGAGATTATTATGTTCGAGGGATTGACCCTGGGGATGTAGTTTCGTTTTACTCCCTTCTCTCTCTTACTTCCCTGGAAGATCAGGCGGTGACAAATTTTGTCAGCTTCTGTCTGCAGTTCCTTTAAGCTTCCTTCATAAGTAACTTGCCTTTCAGTTTACTTCCTAACTGAGATGGGAGGGCTCCGCAAGGGACATCAGTCTGAGTAACAAATGACGAAAAGTTCTGTTGTAGATTACAGTCACAAATGTGCAACTGACTACTGTTGAAAGAGAAGAGGTGCATTATGGAAAGAGATTAGGCATATTGGTGAAGGTACAAATTAAGCCCTACTTTCTGCATCCAATCCATGTATTTTTGGATGCACATTAACGAAAATGAAATGGAAATAGTTTCTGTTATAATAATAAGAGCTGTAATATAGGGTGTGTTTAATTTTTAAATAAGTGAATTAAAAATTTACGTAAATCATTTAAAATATTTGTACTGTTAACAATGAAGACTCAGTTTTGTTTTTCTAAATAACAAATAATGAAATCCCTCTGTTTTCACTGACTGAGTGACTGATGTTCTTTAATGTGTTGATGGAGCGTGGGATGTTTCTACCCAGTTACTAGCTTTGCTGTGGTTCAGGTCACACAGCAGTTTGCCCAGGGAGTGGGTTGTTCTGCAGTCCTGACCTCAGGCTGCTGTCGGTGACTGGGTTGCCTGTCACTGATTTTTCTGCATCAGAAGTTGCTTCATAAAGATCAATAGATTTTTGATGGAGTTGAGCCAACAACAACAGTTTGCATAGCACTTTAAGCTAGCAACATTCCTCCCCTCACCCCCGCCCCCCCCCAAACAAAGCACATGAGGTGGAGCAGATGGAAGTAACATTGAGACATGCTAATTGAGTGCAGTTTGACCCAAAGCTTGGCTGTCAATCAAGAAAGTCCTACTTAAGTCAAAGCGGGCAAGCAGGGATGAGCCTTCCTTTTATAGTGGGTGGGGAGCAGATGTGAATTGTAACCCTCCATAATTTTCCCATTTTCCACTGAGCTCATTCCATAACAATGTATTTATTATCCTGTGCAGGCTCTAAGCTGCTGCCTATTTTTTGCCATGATGCAATGCTGTGGTCATACTGTGATTTGCCTCACATCCTTTACCCTATTCTCAACTCTTTGGTTTATTCCCAAAAATTTGAATACATCAAATAAATAGAATAATGGGCACAGTGGCCAAGGTATTGTACAAGTAACCATAGGGCCGGACAATTGATCTGGAAGCAGTTGTTCGAATCCCAGCATGCTCTGGAATTTACTATCAAATAATTAAATAAAAATCAATAGCTTGTGTTGGTAATGATGACTGTAATAATGGATTGTTGCTAAAACCTTTCTAGTCTATAATGTGCTTCAGAGAAAGAAGTCAGCTGTCATTTTTTGGTATGGCCTATGTGTAATAACAAACTCCAATATGTTTTGTCTTTAATTATCCTGTGAACTCAGAAGATAGCCATTTAGGAGGGCAACTTTGTATGATCAAGTCCTGTGAATAAATAATGAAGTAAGAGACTATTTATCTCCATATGGAATAATTGGACGAGGAGATGAAAATGAATTTCAGTCTTGAGTTTTATTTTGCATTGATTTTGTATTATAATGAAATAGTTATAATGACAATAGGCTGTTGTCTCAGAATCGCTGCGCTGGGGAATGTAAAACAATGTCCTATAGCACAAATGACGGTGGAAAAGCGTGACTACCGTGTGATGTTCAGGTAACTGACACAGTAATTATGAGCATTGGTAACTCTTAAAAGATGATACTGAGGTTGTAGGTACGACTAAAACTTGTTCGGAAGAACTTTGCAGACAGTAAGTACGTGGAAAGCTTGTTAGTTTCACCCAGGTTCTACTCAGTGCTTTCATTTGGCTTAATATGTTTCCTCGTGATGTGATTTATGACTGTTGGATTTCACACACCTGTGTAAGGCCAGTAACAATGTGAGCTTGTTTCCCTGTTATTCAGCCTCCACCTTCTCTGACGGTCAATGCATAAGCAGATAATTGACAGGAAAATAGGATGAGCGTAGGTGGAAATCTTGATCAGCATGGATCAGTTGGGCCGAAGGGCATGTCTCGATGCTAATTGCTATTTTTACAACATTCACTTTGAATATGGCGTTCCAGTTCTCCAATGGCTTTCACTTTTGTAGATGATGGCAGGGATTGGGCGGCAGGGGTGAGGGGGGAGTGGTTATTTGGGAGAAGAGTGAAGGGGAGGGTAGAGGGAAAAGCGTGACTACAGTGTGATGTTTAGGTAACTGACACAGTAATTAGGAGCATTGGTAACTCTTAAAATATGATACTGAGGTTTTAGGTCTAACAGGCAACAGAGACATAGGCAGCTATCAGAACTACCAATAATGCTACCTCTGTGGATGCCTCCAAATCCCTTGACAGGGAGAGTGGCTCCCTCCCAGACCAACATCCCCAGCATCAAGGGATGTTATAGTCAAGCTGCTCCGTCTACACAACACCAATCTCCTGAATCAATTAGGCTCCGTCGTGGGCATGAGATTCCCAGAAGGGTAAAATTATAATTCTCATCAGGATAATCACTGGCCTGCATGCGGGAAGGTTGGAGCACTTTCAGTTTCTCCTGAGGGTGGATAAGTCCCTATGTTCAAACCCTACCTGCCTCACCTATGCAGGTCCATAGATCCTGCTTGGGGCTCAACGGCTGTCCCAGAACCCCACAGGCCTTCAGCCAAAGCATATTGTCCTTAATTCTCAGGGCTGCTTAAGACAACTAGATCACTCTTTTAATTAACATCTTGGGACACTTTTTATGCAATGAAAAGATTAGAAATTGTGCATTGCCAGGCTACGTTTCACTTGGTGTTTTGAGATGTTTGGTTTAAGACAATAAGACATGGAAGTAGAATTAGGCCATTCAGCACATTGAGTCTGCTCCATCATTTCATCATTGCTGATATTGCTGATCCAGTTTCCAACTCAACCCCAATCTTCTGCCTTCTCTCCATAACCTGTCACATCCTGACTAATCAAGAACCCATCAACCTTCGCCTTAAATACACCCAGTGACCTGGCCTCCACAGCCACCTGTGGCAAAGATTTCCACAAATTCACCACCCTTTGGCTGAAGGAATTCCCTCTTCAGTTCTAAATGGTTCTCCCTCTATTCTGAGGCTGTGCCCTCTAGACCTAGAGTCCCCCACAATAGGAAACATCCTCTCCGCATCTACTCTATCTAGGCCTTTCAACATTTGATAGTTTTCAATGGTATTCCCCCTCATTTTTCTAAATTGCAATGAGTAGAGACCCAGAGACATCAAATGCTCCACATATGTTAACACTTTCATTCCTGCGATCATTCTCATGAACCCTCTCTGAACCCTCTCCAATGCCAACACATCCTTGCTTAAATAAGGGGCCCAAAACTGCCCACAATACTCCAAGTGAGGTCTTACCAGTGTTCTATACAGCTTTACATTCTTGCTTTTATATTCCAGTTCTCACGAAATGAATGCTAACATTGTAGTTGACTGCGTCACCAGTGATTCAAGCTGCAAGTTAACCTTTGGGAAATTCTGCACAAGGACTCCCAAGTCCCTTTGTACCTCAGATTTTTTAATTTTCTGCCCACTTAGAAAATAGTCTATGCTTTTATTCCTTCTACCAATGTTGATGACCATACTCTCCCGATACTGCATTCCATCTGCCACTTCTTTATCCATTCTCCTAATGTTTCTAAGTCCTTTGGTAGCCTCTCTGGTTCCTCAAAACTACCTGCCCCTTTACCTGTCATCACATTGTCCGCAAACTTGGACACAAAGCCATCAATTCCTTCATTCAAGTTGTTGGCATATAATGAAAAAAAAACAGTCCTAACACCAATGGCTGAGGAACACCCACTAGTCACCAGCAGCCAACCAGAAAAGGTTCTCTTTATTTCCATTTGTTTCCTCCTGCCAATCAGCCAATCGTCTTTCATTGCTATTAACTTTCCTGTAATACTATTTCCTTGTCCCTCATTACTACCTCCCTAGCATCATTTTCCAGTGGTCCAATATCTACTCTCGATACTCTTTTACTCCTTACATACATGAAAATCTTTTTTTTTTGTATCCTCTTTGATATTATTGGCTAGTTTACGTTCATATTTCATTTCTTCCCCCCCTATAATTTTTAGTTGCCTTCTGTTTGCTTTTAAAGGCTTCCCAATCCTCTTAACTTTCCACTAAAATTTGCTTAATTATACGCCCCCTTTTGCTTTTATATTGAATTTTACTTCCGTTGTCAGCCACGATTCCATCATCCTACCTTCTTCCTCTTTGGGATGTATCTATCCTATGCCTTCTGACTTCCTCCCCAAAACTCCAGCCATTGCTGTTCTGCCACTGTGTCCCTTTTCAATCACTTTGGCCAGCTCCTCTCTCAGGCCTTTGTAATTCCGTTTTCTGCACTGTAATATTGATGCATCTGACTTCTCTCAAATTGTAGGGTGAATTCTATCATATTATGATCACTGCCTCCTGAGGGTTTCATTACCTTAAGCTCCCTAATCAGATCTAGTTCAATGCATAATACCCAATGCAGAATTGCCATTCCCCTCAACCACAGGTATCCTTAAAAAAGCCATCTCACAGGCATGCTAGAAATTCTCCCTCTTCGGATCCAGCACTAACCTGATTTTCTCAATCTCTTTGCAAACTAAAATCCCCCATGACCATTGAGGGACTGCCCTTTTGACATGCCATTTTTATCCCCATTTGTAAGTTATAGCCCATATCCTGATTACTGTTTGGAGCTCCTGAGTTATACTGTATACAGCTCCCATCAGGGTCTTTTTGCCCTGGCAGTTTCTTGACTCTATCTGCAAGGGTTCTGCATCTTCCACTCTTATGTCATGTCTGTCTAAAGATGTAATTTAATTTTTTACTGACAGAGCTACACCACTTCCTCCACCTACCTGCCTATGCTTTTGAAACAACGTATATCCTTCGATGTTAAGTTCTCAATTGTAATCTTCTTTCAGCCATGACTCAGTGATGCCCACAATGTCATAACTGCTAATCTCTACCTACACTACATGATCATCTACCTTATTCCATATACTGAATACATTCAAGGATAACACCATCAGTCCTGTATTTGTTACCCTTTTCAATTTTGTCCCCATGTTACACTGCAACTTATCCCACTGGGTGCATCTGCCTGTCCTTCCTGCCAGTATCATTACACACTTCATCTGCTTGTGTAGCAACTGCCCTACTCTCAGCCCTATCAGTCCGTTTCCCATCCCCCTGCTAAATTAGTTTAAATCCTCCCCAACAGCTCTAGCAAAACTGTGCACAAGGATATTGGTTCGCCTCAGGTTCAGGTATAACCTGTCATTTTTGACAGGTCATATCGTCCCCAGAAGAGATCCCAATGACCTAGAATTCTGAAACCCTGATCCCAGCACCAGTTCCTCAGCTGTGCTGTCAAATCATCCTATTCTTGCCCTTAGTGGTGTGTGGCGTAGGCAGCAATCCAGAGATTACTGCCCTGGAAGTCCCACTTTTCAGCTTTCTACCTAATGCCCTAAATTCTCTCTTCAGGACCTCCTCCCTTTTCCTACCTATGTCAGTGGTGCCAACATGGACCAAGACTTCTGGCTGCTCACCTTACCCCTTTAGAATGCTGTAGACCCGGTCAGAGACATTCCTGACCTTGGTACCTGGGAGGCAACACATCTGGATGCCTCTGTCATATCTGCAGAATCTGTTGGCTGCTCCTCTAACTATGGAATCCTCTATCATTACTGCAGTCCTCTTCTCCCCGCTTCCCTCCTGAGCCACAGCACCAGACTCAATTTGAGAAACCTGGTCACGGCAGCTTCCCCCGATAGCTTGTCCCTCTCAACAGTATCCAAAGTGATATACTTATTATTGAGGGGAATGGCCACTGGGACAGGATTTATAGAATCGGAAGCACTCATATCGTAATTGCAATCTATCAGCCAGTTGACTAGGCAGTCAGAGCCACAGAACAACGAACGACAGTATGAAAAACAATTGGTGTCTATTGTTCGGAAGAGATATACTTTGGGAGACTGTTGTTCACTTGTCATGCCACAATTAATTATCAAAGACTGAGTTAGTGGGAAGAAACAGAAGGAAGACTTTGTGTATTGTATTGTCTTCAATTTGTTATGTAGTGGATTCCTATAGACTCGGCAGTTATGAACAGAAGTTGTATTTGCTTAGGTGTCTTGAAAATAAGCCAAAACTGAAAATAAACAACTAAAGCTGCAGAAAACATGATTTCCCTTTGATTATACTTAATATGCATTGGAATAATACAATGTATCATTTCTTTTTGAAATAGAGATACAGGATAGGCAAAATCAGGAAAGATTTTGCCATTTACTGTGTCTCCGAAAGGTAATAATACTTCGGCTTGCATTTCACCAATTAATGTTCCCCAGTGTACTGCCTCATGTTGCCAATTGGTGATTTGTTAATGGAGAACCATTGTTTATTGAGCACCTTGACCTACGATGGCACTGTCATCACTAAGTCCCCACCATCCAGGTCCACAAACTCAGCTGGACATTGTTGAGGCCAGAAGAGAGAGCCAGGGTTTGGGTATCCTGCAGTGAGCAACTCCCCTCCTGGTATCGTAAAGCCTTTCAGCAAGGTAAAGTCAGCCGTGGAATACCCTCTACTTGTCTGGATGAGTACAGCTCCCAACAACTCTTAAGAAGCTCTGTCGTACCTAAGACATGGCAGTTGACTGGACTGGAACGCAATCTACCATCCTGAATGATTATTCCCTCAACTGTGGTTGTGGTGCATACCAGCTATAGAATGCATCGCAGTTATCTGTCCAGACTGCTCTGAATGCAGTTTCTAAACTTGCAATCTCTATCAAATGAAGGATGGCGGCAACAGATGTAAAGGAACAGGACTATCGATAGTCCCCCTCCAAACACTCCACTAAGTAGAGAGAAAAAATGCTAGTTCTTCATCATTACTCGGTCCAAATCCTAAAACTCCCTGGCCAGCAGCTCTGTGGGTATATGTTCACCAGTTCACAAATGTCATTTACTACTACCTTCTCAGGGGCAATGAGAGGTATAAATAATGGCTTTATCAGTGATACGTAGATACAACACCATGAATAAATGGAGAGAATAAACATTCAGACCAGGAGACCAGCTGTGCCTTTCATTTCAGTCACGGTTGTGCATCCGAGCTCGCACTTCCCTGCCTTTGCTCTGCTTCCCTTGATGCTGAAACCAATGCAAGAGTGACCTTGGTCTTGATAGCAGTTGAGTTGGCATTCTCAGCCCTTTCTTGAGGGAAATGATTTGCAGATTTCTACTAGTTACAGTCGAAAAAAGCACTGGATTTGTTCTTGAACAATCTAACACCAATAAAAGCTCCAATTTACCTCTTCCCCCACCCATCCAAGGAAGTTCATTTCTTTCAACCCCAATAAATCACCTTATCTTTTAAAACACTTCAGTGAGGTCACTCTTCAGCCATCTTTACTTTAAGAATTGCTGCTCAGACCTTTCCACGTAGTTTCCCAGGCAAGTTCCAGGATGATTTGAGAGGAATGTAAAAAAGAACAGCTCAAAGTGTATCTCAGAAGAAGAGAGTGGTTCTCTAATACTTTGTTCGGAAGTTATCTTAAGTTTTCTCCCCTGTTCCCTCTGGAAGATATTAAACTGTGACTCCTTGCATTATCAGCATCTTTCACCATCTTGCTTAAAGTGCTCATTCAGCACAACACATTTACAGTACCAGAGGAAGGTATTGGCTGGAAGGAGAAACTGTGGGTAATTATTTCATGAGCAGAGGTCATAGGATTCTTATACTGTTCCAGTACTGCTGCCACACTAAGAAAAGTTGGTTCCATAGCTGACAGAGGTCATATTTACAGAGGTAATTCTGGTGGTTCTGATGGCCAGTGGACTTGTTCTCACAGTCATACTGAAGAAGTGGGTGCACCAATAGAATGGGGAGCTGCCATTAACTTCTAGCTCTGTCTGACCTTTTATGTAGAAAGAAAAAAATCCCATGTTAAAAAACACCTGTTTCTAGAGGGCTTGCAGTTGTTATCACTAAAATGGGCAAGGACACAGGAATGAAAATAATTCTAATTTCTTTCCAGTATAGTTGTATTACTAACATTATTCATTTAATCCATTTGTATTGATCTACTGTAATTGATTACTTCCTTATAGTGCTGTATGTTGCCCAGTATTTTATTTTATTATGTTTATTTCATTACAGTTTGTTGAGATTGATGTAGTGAGGGACCTAGCTGCAAGTGCATTGTTCCGTGAAAGTGGCCACATAAGTAGATAGGGAGGTAAAGAAAGCATATGCATACTTGTGTCCTGCTGAAGGGTTTCAGCCCAAAATGTCGGCCATAGATGCTGCCTGGCCTTCTGAGTTCCTCCAGCATTTTGTGTGTTTTGCTTGGATTTCCAGCATCTGCAGATTTTCTCTTGTTTGCATTCTTGCCTTCATTGGTTGGGACATTGGGTATAAGATTCAGGAAGTCATGTTGCAGCAATATAAAACATTAGCTAGGCTGCACTTGGAAGTACTGTGTACGATTCTGGTTCCTCGATTATAGGAAGGTTGTGGAGGGTTTGGATCGGATAAAGAAGAGGTTCACCAGGCTGCTGTCTGGATTAGAGAGCGTGAGCCATAGGGAGAGATTGGACAAACTTGAGTTGTTTTCTCTGGGATGTCAGTGGCTGAGAGGGGTCGCCTGACACAGCATTGTAACATTCTGAAAGGAATAGATAGGGTAGACAGTCAGAATCTTTGTTACCCAGAGCAGAAAAGTCAAATTTTAGAGGACTTTCATTTAAAGTGAAAGCAGGGAGTTTAAAGGAGATATGCATGGCAAAGGTTTTTCAGAGTGCGGTGGATGTCTGGAATGAGCTGCCAGGGGTAACGGTGGAGGCAGATAGAATAGTGCCATTTGAGGGGCCCATGAAGGTACAGAGAAAGGAGGTTTATGAATCATGTGCAAGCAGAAGCGAGTTTGTTTAATCTGGCAACATATTCGGCGCAGACTTTGTGGGCCAAAGGGCCCGTTTCTGTGCTGCACTTTGTAAATTGTTTTGGCAAATTGGTTGTTCTATTTACTGCTTTGTAACAGTAGTCAGTCTGCAAAAGTACCTTGTCAGTTGGATGATCAAAGCTTACGAAAAGCCAGTGTAGGACCTTGCGCCTTTCGTTCTTAAGTAGTACAATTCTTTCATGTTTGATCGCCTCAGGCTGTTCTTCTATTTGGTCTCGTCTTTTCCTGATGTTCAAATGGAACCAGGATTGGATGGATTAAATCTATAAAACGTGTGCTTTTTATCAGGCCAATTTCATTCATGTTTTCTCTTAGCTAGTCCCTAGAAGTTAAGAATGATTTGCTTCCACATGAGTTCTGAAGTGACTGTTGAGACCAATGTCAGTGCTTCTTCTGCCAGGCTTTCTCTTGCTCCTGCTAGTGAAAATGAAAACTCTCATTCGATGCTTCTCCTTCTTTTTCATTGGTCATGGGCCAAAGATTATCACCAGTCAGTGATGTGTGATATGTTCTCAAGGAAGCATCAAGATCATCCGAGAAATAATTTGATTGTCCTCCTTGTAACCAGTTGCTCAGAATAGCATTCCTTTTATTGGAGTCTGACTGAGCAAATGAATGATGCAGTCTGCCCTTTGGAACTGGCTGGGTATAACTACAGCCTGATTTCTAGAATGAGGCTAGAATCAATACCTGTCTCAGGAAGGACCTGGACCCACTGCAACTTGCCTATCGCCACAATAGGTCTATGGCAGATGCGATCTCAATGGCTTTGCATGCAGCTTTTGGGTCATCTGCTCAATGCAAATACCTATGTTAGGATGTTGATTATTGACTATAGCTCATCATTTAACACCATCATTCCTAGAGCTACAGAATCTAGCCCTCTGTATCTCCCTCTGCAACTGGACCCTTGACATCCTAACCAGAAGACCACAATCTGTGCGGATTAAAAATAACATTTCCACCTCGCTGACAATTGACACTGGTGCTCCACAGGGATGTGTGCTTAGTCCACTGCTCTACTCTCTCTACACCCATGACTGTGTGGCTAGGAATAGCTCAAACAGCATCTATAAATTTGCTGACGATGCATCCATTGTTGACAGGATTTCAGATGGTGATGAAAGGGTGTACAAGAGTGAGATATACCAATAAATTGAGTGATATTGCAACAACAACCTTTCCCTCAACATCAGTAAGATCAGAGAACTGATTGTGGACTTCAGGAAGGTTAAGGTGAGGGAACACAAACGTGTAGAGGGATTAGAATTAGAGAGAGTGAGCATTTTCAAGTTCCTGGGTGTCAGTATCTCTGAGGACCTAATCTGAATGCAACATATTGATGCAGCTATAAAGAAGGCAAGATAGCAGCTATATTTTATTAGGAGTCTGAGGAGATTTGGTTTGTCAACTAAAACACTCGAACTTCTACAAACGTACCGTGGAGAGCATTCTGACTGGCTGCATCACTGTCTGGTACGGGGGTGGGGGGCGGGGGCCTATTGCACAAGAGTGAACTAAGTTGCAGAAACTTATAAAATTAGTCAACTCTATCATGGGTACAGCCTCCGTAGTATCCAAAACATCTTCAAGGAGCCGTGCCTTAGGAAGGTGGTGTCCATCATTAAGGATCCCCACCACCCAGGGCATGCCCTCTTCACATTGTTACCGTTGAGAAGGAGGTACAGAAGCCTGAAGGCACATACTCAGCGATTCAGGAACAGCTTCTTCTCCTCTGTCATTCGATTTCCAAACAGACACTGAACCCATGAACATACCTCACTACTTTTTTATTTCTGTTATTTTGCACTACTTATTTTAACAACTATTTCATAGACATATATGTTCTTAATGTAGCTCAGTTACTTTCTCTATATTCATTTATCATGTATTTCATTGTACTGCTTCCATAAAGTTAAATTTCACAACGTATCCAGTGATATTAAATCTGATTTCTGGGGGATGTTGGTCTGAGAGAGGACGCAGGAATTGCTTTGTCTATCTTGCCAGTGCATTTGGAGAATTTTGTGAAGACATATTTCATTGGTGGTAGACATTTTACAAAAGGATGGCATCACCTTCAAATTATACAGATCAAGCTGTATAGTTTGATACCTACACACTCATGTAGGTATCAAATTTAGCAATAAGACAACCAATAATCTGGGCTCAATGTCTACATGGAGTGCTGCTTCTTTTGGCATCTCTCTTTGACCCTCCCACCTCCTTCCGTTAGGCAGGAGATATTGTTGCATTAGGACAGAACTTGTTAGGATGGGGAACATCATCTTCCCCCATACTGTAAGACTACTGAACTCCCTGCCTCCACGTATGAATCTTATCATATGGTCTTATCACATGTCTGCGGTTGAATGACGATAAACTGAACTTGAGCTTGAAAATCACCCTCTAGCTTGCATGCCATTCCCCATTGTGATATTCACATTGCAAGAAGAAGGTGACATGCTGCCTTTAGTCAGTCATGGGTCACATTGGCTGAAGCTTAGTCAAAGCTGAGGCCTCTTTACATCTATCCAGATGAAGGGTGTTGACCTGAAATGCAATCGTCCATTTCCTTCCATTGATGATGCCTGACCTGATGATTTCCTCCAGCATCTTGTGTTCT
Organism: Mobula birostris; assembly: GCF_030028105.1. NCBI lineage: Eukaryota > Metazoa > Chordata > Chondrichthyes > Myliobatiformes > Myliobatidae > Mobula > Mobula birostris. Next base: position 160,830,820 of record NC_092373.1, read on the forward strand.
AGCTTCTTCAGTCTTCTGTGTCCCCTGATCTGTGTGACTGGGGAACAGAGAAGGGTAAAGATAAAGTATCTAGATAGATATGAATGACAAGAACGGCTTCATTCAGGAATAGCTCCAAGATGATTGAATTTATGCACACATACCAGATTAAAATGGCCATGGTGAGAGAGTGGGTGTAGTGAGTCCAGAATGACAGTGTGTTGTTTGTAAGGGTTTATGGAAAACATTTGAGGGAGGCTTGGTTAGAAAAACAACAGCTAAAACTTTAACTGTGCTCCTGGATAGCTGATTATTTCTGGTAACTTTGGCAGAGCAGAGATAAGCTGTCAGTGTTTGCTAAGTGTGAGTGTTCTTGAATGTGTGATAACTATCTCACAGGTCAGCACTATTTCTTCCACTTCCTCTGTTTTCAACTCTCCTTCACCCCCCACCCAGGGTTCACGTCAATCTGCAACCAACCACACATTTCTAAGGATGCATTTCCTGCTGAAAGTCTAAACATCCCATTTTATTTTTGCCTTTTGATGCATTGCAGGCATCCCTCAAGTCCTAACTCCATTTCATCTGTAGATCTATATGGGGAAGGCAGTGAAATCATTCAGTACCTGCCTCAAACCAACTACACACACACACACAGCAAAGGAGAGGAAACTAATTTAATCATTGGCTGCTTCATATTTTCAAAGGGAATTGCAGTAAAGCGAGTTTATTCAATGGGCCGTGCTTTGCTTTTACAAGTGCAGTTACTCCAATCTTTTTGTAGACTAACTCTTGAGTGTCGATGTGTGACTGAGAGCATCTTTTCCTAATGCATCATGGCTCGGTACGGTAGCTGCTCCGCCTGTGACTGCAAGGAGCTGCAATGAGCTGAGGATGCAACTCATTCCATCCTGAACACTAGTCTTCATCCCATCAGCTCTGTCTACACTTTGCACTGCTTGGGAAAGCAGTTGGCACAATCAGAGACCCCTCCCACACTGGCCATTCCCTCTTCTTTGATTGGCAGAAGATCCAACAGCTCGCAAACACTCACTATCAAATTGAATAGAACTCTCGTACGATGAAGATTAATTCTTGACCTCACTATCTACCTCATAATAACACTTGCACCTTAATGTCTACCTGCATTGTTGTCACCTTAGAACATAGTGTTGTGTGTTTAATATTTCAGTAATATTTGAGAGTAATTTTGTGTATGTGTGTATGTGTATATACAGTGTGTGTGTGTGTGTGTATCTAATATATATAGTTCGATTAAGTAATCTTGTTTATTTAAATAAGTAATTGTAGGTTATATGTAAAAACACATGAATTGCTTACATCATCATGCTACCATGTAGTACGTGCATGTCTTGCTTGAAGTAACTCAAATTTAGACCCAGATTTTGGACTCCTATGTTTTCCTTTGAATTACAAAACATAACAGATTCGGTGTTCTGTTAATGCTTTTCCCTCTGTACTACAATGTACTTGTGTTTTGAAAAGATCTGTGTGGGCAATGTGCAAAATGGAGTTTATCCACTGTATCTCGATGCATGTGACAATAATGAACTGATTACCAATTTTACTGTTACTCCTGAGTCTCTGTGTTGTAGGTCCTATACTCACTCTGAATACTTAAGTAGCTGCTACAAATTGAAATTACAAAGCAGTTCCGTCAGAATACCACACAGTCGGAAGTGCTTCTTTCTAATGAAACACTAAGCCTCAAGCCCCACCTGTGTTGGATATTAAGGATTTCCTGTAAAAGTGCCATTGTGGAAAATACCTCAAAGCATCTTGTACTGCAGAATTTCTCACTTTCTGTCAAGCTAACAGCGAGTGCAGTTCCTGGGTAACTTAGTGGCTGAGAAGTAGCATGATTCAAATTCTGTGTGATGGTGGACTTGCAGTGAAACAGGCTGTCATTACCAGTCTTGATAAATTACAGAGATGGCTGTGTTCCCTTCCCTGACCACCAATGGACTTTACCCGCATGATCTCAGCTCCTGGCCGATGTGTGACCTAGGTAAACAGTGTTGCAATGGAAATCACCAGAAAGCATTGGGGATTACACCACTGCAGACTAACTTTGGAATGTTGACAGTATAAGATGAGGAATTTAAATGTTTTTGGAGTAATCACTTGTTTGTAAACACAGCATCTTTGTGTTTTCAAGTTCAATCTTCCCCTTCCTCCCTTCCACCGACCGTTGAGCTTACCAACAGACGATGTAAAGGTCCATCAATGAATAACCTGTTTCTGAGACGAGCCTGACTCTCCCAGCATCCTGCGTGTCCAGAGTGAACTGATGTGTCCCCTCACAGAAATCATAGAACGGTACAGAATAGTACAGGAAGAAGCCCTTTGGCCCATGATGTCTATACTGAACACGATGCCAAATTAGACTTATCCATTCTAACTGTACATATTCCATGTTCCTTAATTCCCTACATTTTCATGTGCTTATCTCAAAGCCTCTTAAATTCCACAATTGTATCTACTTCCACTATTATCCCTAGCACCTACCATTCTGTGTAGAACGAACGTTGCCCCACACATATTTTTTAAACCTCCTCCCCCATCTCACTTTAAATGAATGTCCTCTAGTATTTCAGGATCTAAATCTGACTTATCAATAACATAAATTATGTGAACTTTGTTGTTTTGCCAAAAATAAATGAATCTGTAAAAAGAAGGAATAACGAGGCAGTGTTCGTTGCTCTAGAAGTGGGTTCAGAAGTCTGATGGTGTTGGGAAGAAGCTGTTTCTGAATCAGTAAGTGTGGGTCTTCGGGCTGTTGTATCTCCTCCTGAAAAGTAGTAGCTTTTGAATATTCTGCCCTGTGGTTGGAGGGAAAAGAGAGAATGTCTGGGGTGTGAAGAGTCTTGGCTCATGCTGGCTGCTTTTCCAAGGAAGTGGGAAGTGTAGATATTTAAACAAAATCCTAAACTTCTGCTGCTCTGAGAATTGGGTAAGAAGATCCTGTTGCATCTGCCATTATCTTGTTAAGTTGTCAACAGTTCTATATTGCATACAGCACTCCACCTGCACATGGAAAAATGGTTCGGTTTGAACAAACTTAAGGCAAGATGGCCTTTGTTCCTTTCAGATTTTCTAACTACTGAGTGGGTGCCTAGCTACTCCAAGATTGTAACCGATGAGGGAGAAAAGCCCAGCCTGACCCATGACTTAATTGCATCAGTCTTGTATAGACAATACTAAGCCAAAACCTTATTTGCATTTATTTTCATTTTCCAGTAAATGTCTTGGAGATTAGCAATCCTCTGATTGATGCCTCATGCCTGTTCCATTTAAATGCTAAACTCTGGGGTAATGCTAAAGGAGAATCTCATCAGAATCAGATTTATTATCACTGACATACAAGTGGCCACTGAATCTATGTCTGTGGTTTTCTGTTGCTGTAGCCCATCCACTTCAAGATTCTTTGTGTTGTATGTTCAGAGGTACCCTCCCGTACACCACTGTTGTAGTACGTGTTTATATGAATTACTGTCACCTTCCTGACAGCTTGAATCACCCAGGCCTTTCTCCTCTGACCTCTATCACTAACAAGGCATTTTTGCCCACAGAACTGTCAGAACAGAGCCTGGTTTGCATGAAAATCCCAGGAGATCGGCAGTTTCTGAGATACTCAAACCACCCTGTCTGGCACCAACAATTACTCCACAGACAAAGTCACTTAGATGGGGTATGGTGGAGAGTATACTGACTGGTTGCACATAGCCTTGTATGGAAACACCAATGCCCTTCAATGAAAAAGCCTACAAAAAGTAGTGGATATGGCCCAGTCCAGCACAAATAAAGGCATCTCCACTATTGAGCACATCTACATGGAATGCTGTTGCAGAAAAGCGGCAACCATCATCAAGGACCCCCACCATCCAGGCCATGCTCTCTTCTCGATGCTGCTATCAGGAAAAGGGTACAGGAGCTTCTGGACCCACACATCCAGGTTTAGGAATAGGTATTACTCCTCAACCATCAGGCTCTTGAACAAGAGAGAATAACTTCACTCACCTCATCACTGAACTTTTGCCATAAACTATGGACTCACTTTCAAGGACTGTTCATCTCAAGTTCTCGATATGGTGAGATTCTCTCACCACCACACATCTATGGAAGTTTTTCCAAGTTTTAAATGATATGCTGAACCTTTGCAAACTTCTGAGAAAGTAGAGCTGCTGCTGTGTTGTTTTTTTCGTAATGGCACTTGCATGCTGGACTCAAGGTAGATCCTCTGAAGTGGTAACACCAAGGAAGTTAAAGTTGCTGACCCTCTCCTCTTCTGATTCCCCAGTAAGAACTGGCTCATGGACTTCTGATTTCCTCCTCCTGAAGTCAATAATCAGCTTCTTGATCTTACTGACATTAAGTGAGTGGTTCTTTTTGTACAGCAAACAAGAGAAAATCTGCAGATGCTGGAAATCCAAGCAACGCACACATAATGCTGGAGGAGCTCAGCAGGCCAGACGGATTCGATGGAAAAAAGTACAGTCAATGTTTTGGCCTGAGATCCTCTGGCAGATTCTTTTTGTACCACCACTCAGAAAGATTTTCAGTTGTCCTCCTGTATTCTGATTTGTCATCGCTTTTGATTCAACCAATGACAGGTGTTGTCAGTAAATTTAAATTATGGTTCCATATAGGTTAAAAACTCTTCATTAGCATTTCAAAATGGCTATTCTTGTAGGAAAACAATGAAAAGGTTTTGGATACATTTTGGAGAGAAGGATCCTTTGGGGCAATGATTGTCATTTAAACAAACTGATTCAAATAGTTCTAGTATTGTTGCAAACTTTATATGTTCGAAGTAAATCCGCTGAGGTTAAATACACCAATGTTTAAGCAATTCATTTTAGGAATGGACACGTAATTAGAATTGGAAGGGTTCAAAGATTGTTGGATTAGAGGAGAACAGAGAGATAGAGAAGCATGAGATCTTGGAATAATCTGAAAATAAGGATGAGAATTTTACTGATAGATAACCACTGGCTGGGCTGTTTTGAATTAGTGACTACAGTCTCAAAATAAGGAACTGGTCATTCAAGACTGAGGTGAAAACTATTTTCCCCCAGAAGTTAGTAACTCTTTGGAATTCTGTACACAAGAGGGCTATATAGTTCCAGTCACTAAGTATAGTCAACACAGAGATTGATGGATATGGAGTGGATACCCAAGAGTGTAGTATGGAGGAGCCAATGCACAGGATCAGATAAAGCTGCAGAGGGGTATGAACTTAGTGTGGTCACTAGCTTCCCCACCAGAGGATATCTGAATCCACGAGCAGCCAAGATTTGGTACCACAGGCCAAATACAAACTCCTGTTTCTGATGCTTATGTTCTTATGTTTTATTCTTATGTCCTAGAAGTTCCTCCCACCAACCAGTGAACTTTAGAACAGATCCAGCTCAAGGTTAGAAAGTGATTATCAAAGTTTTTGACAGGGTGTAATTAGTGGGAGTATTGCTTTGGCTATGAAGGAGAATTGCAAAGGTACTCTTTCTCCCCTCACTCTGTGAATTTCTTTGTCACTGACCCTAGAGCTACTTTTAATAATTAAATGCAGACCTCTGAATTGTGCGCTGAAACTTTCCTTTCACCACAGGGTCACTTTCAAACAGCTCTTGGCACCAAGCCACACCTGATACTGAATATAGGAATGGATGACACAGCCTTGTCGGCTTGAAAAGAGAGTAGGGCTTAAGAGAAACATAGAGATTTAGGAATAGATGACAGAAATAGGACTAGAGGACAGTGTCTACTTTGTTCTGACATGTGAAGAAAAGGGAAAGTAAAGAGAAAGAAGGTACTGCAAATTCTATTGAACTCCCTTTAATACAGAGTTGGCAAAAGCATACTTTATTTGAGCCCAGTTCCTCATACTTTTCTCCTTTTCATAATGGAAAAACAAAGGCTGATCTGGCACTTGACTCAACACTAACCATTTGGTTCAATTGCAGCTATTAACCAATGATTCCACCCTCTCCCCACAGAATATTTAATGTCTTAAGCCTTTCTCTTCCAATGGTGTGAACCGAGATGGTCTCACTCATTGAATTCAGTTTATGAGTGGGTGTGAATTAACAAGCTTTTTCATTGACACCTCTCCGTCACTTCCCTTGCAATTTCAGCCCCATGACTCCCATGATCCACAAGGTACTTGTTCGGGGAAGGTAGTACAGAAATAGAAAGTACAATTGCACATATACAGAATTAGAGCAGCAGTTAAAGAAATTGCCTTCCTTCTGTTGCTTGAAGGTGTTAAATGATAGGAGACACAACGTCAATCAGATATGGATTGAACCATACAGACCGTTAGAAAGAACTGTGATAAAAATATTACAGGAAATATTTCAGTTAAAATTTAATTTGTAGCATCTCAGCTGCAATTTTCAAGAATGACCACTGGCATTAATAAAAGCTCTAATGGAAAAAAGTTCAGTGTAAATTGGATTATAAAGAGACTGTACTGCAATTGACTTGTTTCCTAATTGTTTCTAGCTTTAGTTGTTATTCAGGAGCATTGAGCCAGGCGTGCAAAAACATTCAGGTTAAACAATAATGGTAAACGTTTGATTGAATTGTGCTGCAGCCCATGCATAATGTTTGCAGATGTAGGATCACACGTAAACTAAACAAAAACTTATTAATCACTGTGGTCTGGGTTGAAGGAATTAGTAACCCTTTGTACTCAGTCTTGTGAACCTCTTCTGCCATCTATTGGCAGTTGTACATTTATACACCATTTCAAGTCTCATGTTCGGTTTCAATTAAATTCAGAATTGAAATGCTGAATGAGGTAAATTAGAGTTCTTTACAGAATTATATGAACAATCCTTACTTGGGAGGGAGGGATGGGAAACAGATAATATTATTTGCTGGGCACAAACTGGTGTCAACAATCAAGACATATGTGTGTATTTCTTCCTGCTGTGCTTCTCCCCAGTCTCTTCCATCCCATATGGATTACAGAGTTTGAAATTCAATCTCAGATCACAGCACTCTTTTTTATGAGCAAAATGCATTTTGCTACGAAGTGTAGAGTGCTTAGGTAATGCATCTGGGCCGTAATGGTCTCTAATGTTGGGCAGAATACAACTGACATTGGTGATGTGATATAGTCATAGAAAAATACTTCACAGAAACAGGCTCTTTGGCCCATCTAGTCCATGCTGAACCATTTAAATTACTTACTCACATTGACCTGCACCCAAACCATGGCCCTCCATACCCCTACCATCCATGTACTTATCCAAACTTCTCTTAAACATTTCTCGTGCAAATTCCATGGAACCTCCCGGAATGTCCCCGCATCTTTTTCTCAACTTTATGAAAAAAATCCTTCCTGTGAAAAGTTTTGTTAAGTGAAATTTCATAAACTGAAAAGCTGGGGCAAAATTTATTTTGGGCGATCCCTGCCTTGTGAAAGGTTCCAGGGCAAATCTGCCTTAAATTGACCCCCGTGACCTTGCAACAAACCTGCTGTTTGTGCATGTGATCCCACACAAGGGCCAAGGGGATTCGGCCCCTGCCCTACTTGCTTATACTTATGACTGTGAGGCTAAGTCCAGCTCCACTGTTAAGATTGCTGATGTTGTTGGCTGAATCAAAGTTGGTGATGAATCACCATATAGGAGGGAGATTGAAAGTCTGGCTGAATGGTGCCACAACAACAACCTCTCACCCAATGTCAGCAAAAAAAAAGCTGATTATTGTTACAGGAGGAGGAAACTGGAGGTAGCAAGGCAGTTCTCATCCGTGGATTAGAGGTGGAGAGGGTCAGCAACTTTAAATTCCTCAGTGTTTTCCTTTTAGAGAATTTATCCTGGGTCCAGCCTGTGGTCTGGTTGAATAGGACAGTACTGTTAGCAAACTGTAGCATGGTCGTGTCATATGGTTCTGGCAGGATACATTTAGTTATCTCATTGGTATGTTCATGTTCATGGTGTGGGCATGTGGCCAAGTGGTTAAGGCACTGGACTAGCGACCTGAAGGCCGTGAGCTTGAGCCCTAGCCGAGGCAATGTGTTGTGTCCTTGAGCAAGGCACTTAATCACACATTGCTCTGCGATGACACTGGTGCCAAGCTGTATGGGTCCTAATGCCCTTTCCTTGGACAACATTGGTGTCGTGGAGAGGGGAGACTTGCAGCATGGGCAACTGCAGATCCATGGACTTGCAAGACTAACGGATGCCTCAAATGTTCATGAATGAATTAGAATCAGGTTTATTATCACTGGTGCATGTTGTGAAATTTGTTGTTTTGCAGCAACAGTACAATGCAATACATAAAAGTTACTACAAATTTCAATAAGATGTATATGAAGTAATTAATGCATAAAGAGAGCTGAATAGGGAAGCAGTGTTCATGGGCTCGTTGACCTTTCAAATATCTGATAATCTTAAAACATTGAGTGTGTGCCTTTAGGGTTCTGCGCCTCCTCTCTGACAGTAGTACAGAGAAGAGGGTGCTGGGGTTCCTTAATGATGGATGCCACCTTTTTGAGGTTTCACCTTTTAAAGATGTCCTTTGGTGGTAGCAGGCTGCAGCACGGTTAGGTGGTAGTGTTCTGGTAGCAGGTTGTAGCAAAGCTGGATGTTAAATTGTGTGGGTATATTGAAGAAAGGTAGAGAGATAGACTTGTTTTATCCTGGGAAACCCTCCCAGGACACCGTGCTAACTCCACCCTAATTTCAGAAATTATACTGAAGAGTAATGTCTTCTCACCTAGTACCATCTCTAGCCATGATCAAGGTAATGCATACACTACAGGCTGGTGTCTTGCCTGTGCCTCTGTTTCACCGATAACCTCTGTGAGCAGGTTCAAGCTGTATTTACTTATCTAGAGACGCAGCGCAGAGCAAGGCCTTCCAGTTCAACGACCCAGCAACCCATTGATTTAATCACAGGTCAATTTACAAAGACCATTTAAACTACTAACTCTCGTGTCTTTAGACTGCGGGAGGAAATCGGATCACCTGGAGGAAATCCACGCGGTCACGGGGAGATTGTACAAACTCCTCACAGACTGAACTCCAGAATGCCCCAAGCTGTATAGGTGTTGTGCTAACCGTAATGCTACCACACCTTCCAGGGCCGTGCTGAGTAGGACAAACAAGCTATGTGTGGAAGTGTGTAAAAGGGAACTCTTTATCATGAACTCTAATGTTTTTGTAAGTCTCACCACTTCTCATGGGTTATTTGCTGTGATATTTCTTACAGGCTGAGGGCATTGGTGGAGTGATTAAATAGAGGAAAGACATATAAACTGGAACTGGGGGAGCATGGAAATCCCTGAGGGGATGGAGGAGATGTGAAGTTCCTGGCTACGGAAGGTCTTAAAATCAACGATAGGATATTTAAATATGAGGTCAGCGGGGTAGACAAGTCTTGGTGTGACTTTGAACATGGCAGGGGAACTTTGACTGACCTTAGAATTATGGAAGGTAGAAAAAGTGTTCCCAGCAAATACTGGAATAAAAAAATCACAAACTGCTGGAGGAACTTAGTGAGTCAGGCACAGTGAAATGGACATTTTAGATCAAGACCCTTTATCTGGAAGGGTTTCAGCCTGAAACATTGATGCCTATTTCCCTCCTCAGATTCTGCCTGACCTGCTGAGTTCCTCCAGCAGTTTGTTATTTTTTTATTGAGATTTCAGCATTTGCAGTTTCTTGTGTCTCTGACGTATTGGAATACAGTAGTCAGGTTCAGAAGAAAGGAAGGTGTGTGTGAGGCTATCAGAAGGAAATAAGTTGAGGCTGGGTCAAAGTTATTGAGGAGGAAGTAGGCAGTTTGATGGTTAAGATGTTTAAAGATTATAGTTATATAAGTTATAGTTGTGGTACAAAAATACTGAGGTACTGAAGTCAGACTTAACAACAAGCTTACAACCAATCAGGTTTCAATCGGTTGTCAGTGAGTGGAATAGTGCAGGTGCTTGAGATAACAGCTGCTGTCTTTCAAACATTTAGCTGGAGTAAATGTTTACTCACTCAGTATTGGAAGAAGCAGTCTGACAATTTAGAGAAAGTGAAGGACTCGAATGAGCTGGTGGTGATCGGGGTGTTATCCAATGCCTACTTTTGAGATAGTGTTGCCGAGGGGAGGCAAATGGCAGGGAAGAAGATGGGAGCCATGGCTAGATGATTGGAGGTCACAAATTGCAGGCACAGGTGGATAAACGCAAACATGAGGAAATCTGCAGATGCTGGAAATTCAAGCTACTCACACAAAATGCTGGTGAACACAGCAGGCCAGGCAGTATCTATAGGAAGAGGTACAGTCGACGTTTCGGGCCAAGACCCTTTGTCAGGACTAACGGAAAGAAGAGATAGTAAGAGATTTGAAAATGGGAGGCGGAGGGGAAGATCCAAAATGATAGGACAAGACAGGAGGGGGAGTGATAGAGCTAAAAGGGATCGGCAAAAGGGACACAAGGCTGGAGAAGGGAGAGGATCATGGGACGGAAGGCCTAGGGAGATAGAAAGGGGGAGGGGGGAGCACCAGAGGAAGATGGAGAGCAGGCATGGAGTTATTGTGAGAGGGACAGAGAGAGAAAAGAGCGAGAGAAAGAAGGAAAAAACTATATAAAAAAAATAAGGGATGGGGTAAGAATGGGAGGAGGGGCATTAACAGAAGTTAGAGAAGTCAATGTTCATGCCATCAGGTTGGAGGCTACCCAGACGGAATATAAGGTGTTGTTCCTCCAACCTGAGTGTGGCTTCATCTTGACAGTAGAGGAGGCCGTGGATAGACATACCAGAATGGGAATGGGACGTGGAATTAAAATGTGTGGCCACTGGGAGATCCTGTTTTCTCTGGTGGACAGAACGTAGGTGTTCAGCAAAACGGTCTCCCAGTCTGTGTCAGATCTCACCAATATATAGAAGGCTGCACCGGGAGCACTGGACGTCACTAATGACTCTTTATGACAATGACTGGGTGGATGTGAATGGAGTTACAATGTGTATAGTGAATAGTGCTTGATGGGTGAATCTGGCATGGATGTCATTGGTGAACCATTGAAGAGATATGATACGAACTCTGGTGTTACTGGCTATAGACTGGTTCTGGAGAATGAAGAGAAATATTTACCTTTATCTCTGTCCCACATTGAAGTGGACGTGTTTGTTTGTGTGTGTGCGCCCGCACTTGCATTTGTATTTATCTGCCTGTGTGTATGTTGTGTGAGAGAGAGACCGTGAGATGTTTAAACAGGAGTGGGTGATTCGGCAGTAGCTGCACCATTCACAACGATATTGGCTGATCTGGTCTTGGCCTCAGCTGCACTTTCCTGTCTGTTCCCCATAATCCCTGACTCCCCTGCAGTCTAAAATTCTGGCCTGAAAACTTTTAATGACTTAACATGAACAACTCCCTGAGGAAGAGAATTCCCTCTCACATCAAAATTCATTATCATATTCTTAAATTGGCAATCGCTTGTTCTGAATTATTTAAATTTAAATTCTCTGCTAATGTTGTGAGATTTGAATACAAATCTCTGGAGTTGTGCGTGTATGTGTCTGGAGTATGTGTCTGTGTGTACATTACTAGACAGCACTCCCTAAGATAATTATTTATATGCTTCACACAAGAATTTATTAGGTGATATGCTTAAATAAATTAATTGGTCTTTCATGAAATAGCTTTGGAAAGCATATGTAAAAGTTATATCTTTTACAAGTTACAATAAAGTTTGACAAACAATACAATTGAATAATCTGAGACTTTCTTTGTAAGTTTGAGCAAAAACATTAGCATAAATCTACTAATTTATTGTTAGTAGAAACTTGCAGATAAAGTTTGTCTTTATCTGCATTTGTTCTACTTTACTTTCAGTCAGTTAATAACAGCAGCTTTATAGTATGAAACATGCCAGATATGACCCACAAAAAATGTCAATTAAAAAAAAGACTCTACCAGCTACGGAAAAAATGTCACCAAAGCTATACTTTTAAATTATAAATTTATAATTACCCAAGGGCTAAGGAGACCTCATTAGTTCAAGCAATGCTCATTTCACAGTATAGCACCAAGGAAGGCCAACATTTGGAAGAGTGATGTTTTAAATATTTCTGCTCCCTGTGGTTCATTCCTGTTAATTCTTTTTTCATTTATAAATCCTTCTGCCCATTAAAATGAAACCTGGCTGTCAACTGTAGTGTACAGTAATTCACTCTCTCACTAGTGTTAGTGCCGTAGCCTCTCTGTTGGTATCTCCTAGACACAATCGACACCATTGAAAAGTTCCTATATTCCATTCAATTCTACTTGCTTGCTTTCCAAATTTCTATTCATTTTCCTACTCTACCATGAAAATAACAAAATAATGCAAGCAAGGATGAAATATATCCCTTTCTAATTTTATAGGTGCACCTTAGCGCCTCTTAAGTTGTAGACAGAATTGTCTCTTGGCTCATTGTAATAGATTTAAATCTTGGAACTTGCTCCCCTTAATTTAGATTGCCGGCAGTTTTGAGAAATTTCCTTATTCTTAGGAGTTAAACTATGCTGCAATTATATATGAGGATTATAGCAGGGAGTTTAACATCCAGTGATGCAAACTGTATGGAAAGGACACACAGGTAGGTACAGAGGGTGGGGCAGATCTGTTGTTAAAAAAATAAGATCAAATCATTAGAAAGAGGTGACATAGGACAGGAAGATGTAGATTCCTTAAGGGCAAAGTTAAGAAACTGCAAGGGTAAAAGGACTCTGATGGCAGTCATGTACTGGCCTCTGAACAGTAGTAAAGATGTGACCTACAAATTGTAATGGGAGATGGAAAATGTATGTCAAAAGGGCAATGTTATGATAGTAATGGGAGATTTCAGTATGCAGGTAGATTGGGAAAATTAGGTTGGTACTGGACCTCAAGAGTGAGAAGTTCTAGAATGCCACCAAGATGGTTATTTAGAACAGCTCATGGTTGATCCCACAAAGGGATCAGCTATTCTGGACTGTGTATTGTGCAGTGAACCAGAATTGATTAGAGAGCTTAAGGTAAAGGAACTCTTAGGACAGTGGTCTCCAACTACCGGGCCGCAAGGAGACGATATGATTTGGCGATAGGAGTCAGCTGGACCTTTCCTCATTCCCGGTCACGGCCACTGTTGAGCCATTACGCACACGAAGTCATTACCCGCGCGTCATCCATGTCAGCGCGGGAAAGAGATCAACTCCTCGAGCTTGCAAATGACGGCAGGCTGAAAAGTATGTTTGACATAACATCTCTGTCGGCATTCTGGATCAAAGTCAAGGCTAACTATCCTGAGATAGCCACGAAAGCACTGAAAACGTTGCTTCCATTTCCAACATTTTTCTGCGAAGCGGAGTTTTCTGCAATGAATGCAAGGAAAACTAAATTGCAGAATAGACTGGACATAAGGAACCCATTCGAGTATCGATGTCTCCCATCACCCCTCGATAGGACAGTGTTGTTGCAGGGAAACAAGCCCAGGGCTCCCACTGATTCAGCGATATTGGTGCGTTGCAATGATTTTATATATTTTACGGGGAAAATATGCACTGTGTTTAATATCCAAATGTTACCTTAAAATGTTATGATGCTATTGACTTATATAACCATATAACAATTGCAGCACGAAAACAGGCCATCTCTCCCTTTCTAGTCCGTGCCGAACGCTACTCTCACCTAGTCCCACCGACCTGCACTCAGCCCATAACCCTCCATTCCTTTCCTGTCCATATACCTGTACAATTTTTCTTCAAATGATAATACCGAACCTTTCTCTACGACTTCTACTGGAAGTTTGTTCAATACTTACTTCAAGCTCCCCTGATAATTGACTTATCACTATATTCATGCGAGGAAAATATGCGGTGTGTTTAATATTAAATTCGTTAGATAAACCTTTTTAGAAACAAAATTAAATGTATTAGCCACTTATCACCTATATTCCGGTCGTGATTAACACCCCCCCCCCCCCCGAACAGAATCGCCAAAAAGGATTTGCAGGGGAAAGAAAATCGGCAGGTCACGACGCGCATGCGTACTGGTGCCCGCGCAAGGCTTCATGGTCATTGTAGGCTTTTTTTGGGTAAACACAGCGTATTTGACTGCTACTCTTGTTCCCCACCCACCCGGGTCGGCCGGTCCACAAGAACATTGTCAATATTAAACCGGTCCGCAGTGCAAAAAATGTTGGGGACCCCTGTCTGAGGAGACAGTGATCATAATATGAAAGCAATTTGAGAAGGAGAAGCTAAAGTCAGATGTATCACTATTACAGTGGAGTAAAGGGAATTACAGACGCATGAGAGAGGAGGTGCTCAAGATCGATTGGAAGAGGGTATTTACAATGATGATAGCAGAGCAGCAATGGCTCGAATGTCTGGGAGGAATTCAGAAGGTGCAGGATATATACATCCCAAAGAAGAAGTATTCTAGAGGGAGAATGACACAACTGTGACTGATGAGAATTCAAAGCCAACAAAAATGCCAAAGAGGGGGCATATAATAGACCAAAAATTAGTAGAAAGTTAGAGGATAAGGAAGCTTTTAAAAACCAACAGAAGACAACTAAAACGTCATAAAGAAGAAAAATATGGAATGCGAAGGGAAGCTAGCCAATAATATTAAAGACGATTCCAAAAGTTTTTTCAGATATATGAAGTATAAAAGTGAGGTAATAGTAGATATTGTACTGCTGCAGAATGATGCTGGAGAGGTAGTAGTGAGGGACAAGGAAATGGCAGAAGAACTGAATAAGAATTTTGCATCAGGGTTCACTGTGGAAGACACTAGCAGTGTACCAGAGGTTCAAGAGTATCAGGAGGCAGAAGTATGTGAAGTTGCCATTACTAGGGGGAAAGGACCTGGGAAACTGATAGGTCTAAAGATAGATAAGTCACCTAAACTAGGTTGTCTACACCCAGGGTTCTGAGTGTAGTGGTTGACGAGATTGTGGAGGCACTAGTAATGATCTTTCAAGATTCAATTGATTCTGGCATAGTTCCAGAGGAGGAGAAAATTACAAATATCACTCTAGTCTTCCAAAAGGGAGAGAGGCAGAAGAAAATAAATTATAGCTCTGTTAGTCTGACCTCAGTGGTTAGGAAGATGTTGGAGTTGATTGTTAAGGACGTATTTCCAGGGTACTTGGAGGCACATGATAATATTGGCCATATACAGCTTGGTTTCCTCAAGGGAAAATCTTGCTTGACAAATCTGTTGGAAGTCTTTGAAGAAATAACAAGCAGGATAGAGAAAGGAGAAGTGGTTGATGTTGTGTAATTGGATTTTCAGAAGGTCTTTGACAAGGTACCACACATGAGGCTGCTTAACAAGGTAAGAGCGCATGGTGTTGCATGACAAATATTGGCAGGGATAGAGCGTTGGCTAATTGGCAGGAGGCAAAGTGTGGGAATAAAGGGAGCCTTTTTTGGTTGGCTGCCAGGAACCAGTGGTGTTCCACAAGGGTCTCTGTTGCTGCCACTTCTTTTTACATTATATGTCAATGATGTGGATGATGGAATTGATGGCTTTGTGGCCAGGTTTGTGGATGATATGAAGATAGGTGGAGGGGCACGTACATTTGAGCAACATAGAGAGGCTATAGAAAGACTTCAACAGTTTAGGAGAATGGGTAAAGAAGTGGCAGATGGAACGCAGTGCCAGGAAATATATGGTCATGCACTTTGGTAGAAGAAATAAAAGTGTTGACTATTTTCTAAACGGAGAGAAAAGTTTAAAAAATGGAGATGCAAAGGGACTGTAAGTCCTTATGCAGGATTCAGAGGTTAGTTTGCAGGTTGAGTAGGTGGCGAGGAAGGCAAATGCGATGTGAGTATTCATTTCGAGAGGACTAGAATATAAAAACAAGGATGTAATGCCGAGGCCTCACTTGGAGTATTGTGAGTGGTTTTGGGCCCCTTATCTAAGAATGGATGTGCTGATATTGGAGAAGGTTGGTGAAAATGATTACCGGATTGAAAGGCTTGTCATATGAAGAGCATTTGATGGCTCTGTGCCTCACTGGAATTCAGAAGAATGAGGGGAGATCTCAGTGAAACCTATCAAATATTGAAAGAACTCGACAAGTGGATATGGAGAGGGTGATTCTGGTGGGGGAGTCTAAGACCAGAGAACGCAGCTTCAGAACAGAGAGAGGTCCATTTTGAATGGAGATGAGGAGGAATATCTTTAGCCAGAGTGTGGTGAATCTGTGGAATTCATTGCCACAGGTAGTTGTGGAGGAGGAGTTATTGTGTATATTTAAGACAAATGTTGATGGTTTCTTGATTGGTCAGAGCATGAAGAGATATGGAGAGGAGGCAGGAGGTTGGAGCTGAGAGGGAAAATGGTTCAGCAATGATAGAATGGTGGAGCAGACTCAATGGGCCAAATGGCCTAATTCTGCTCCTATGTATTATGGTCTGATGGTCAAGATTTGATGTACATTTCTATGTATCTTCCTTCTGCTGTCATTCACTGTGAGCTCTGGATCCTCTATGTTCAGTTAGAGAGCCTTTTAAATTTGCATTTAGTCATCAGGGTTCCCAGTCCTTAATCATTTGCTTTGACAAACCAGCTCTTTTCAACCACTTATCCCACTCCCTCACCACAATAAGCTGCAAAGCATGCCAGTAATTGTATTCAGTTATGATAGATGTGGATAATGCTGAGAAACTTTAAAGAGAATGATGTTGTAAAGGTTAAGACCATACAATAGGAGCAGAATTGGGCCATTTGGCCCATCGAGAGAAATCAGTGGTGATGTCCAGACCTCTGAATTCATTACTTCTGGAGCTAAATTCTTTCTTTCTTTTTCAATCTTTTTATTAGTTTTATAAAATATAAACATAACATAGCAATAATACAAAATTGTTGGAAATACATTGTTATACTCAAAATGAGTAATTGTAAAACCAAATAGTATAAATTGACAAAACTCCCAATCATGTAGACTAACAATGAATAATACAGGACAAAAAAAAACTGGAGAAAAATCATGGAAAAGAAAAAAAAATAGAAAAAAACCCCACCCCAAAAAAAACTAAACTAAAAAGAATTAGTCAACTAAACTAAAAAGACTTGGGCAATTCTAACAACGTAAAAAATGGAAGAGAAGAGAACCTTAGTGTCGACGACTCCATTCCTCTCAACCAACAGTACAGAAAAGTAAAATAATTTTGGAAATGGTCAAATTACATCATATGAAAATACTGAATAAATGGCCTCCAAGTTTTTTCAAATTTAATGGAAGGGTCGTAAACCACACTTCTAATTTTTTCCAAATTCAAACACAACATAGTTTGTGAAAACCAGTGAAATACAGTAGGGGGATTAATCTCTTTCAATTCAGCAAATTGGATCTTCTGGCCATTAAAGTAAGAAATGCAATCATCTGGCATGCTGAAGAGATTAAATGATTTGAGTCTATCATTGATAATCCAAAAATAGCAGAAACTGGGTGAGGTTGTAAGTCTGTATTCAAAACCATTGAAATAATATCAAAAATATCTTTCCAATATTTTTCCAACAAAGGACATGACCAAAACATGTGAGTTAAAGAAGCTATCTCGGAATGACATCTATCACATATAGAATTAATATAAGAATAATAACGAGATAGTTGATCTTTGGACATATGAGCCCTGTGCACTACTTTAAACTGTATCAACACATGTTTAGCACATACAGAGGATGAATTAACCAATTGAAGAATTTTTTCCCATTTTTCAATCGGTATAATAATCTTAAATTCTTTTTCCCAGTCAGTTTTAATTTTATTGGAAACATCAGGACATAAATTCATAATTATGTTATAAATAATTGGTACAACACTTTTCTGAGAGAGATTTAGATCTAAAATTTTTTCCAAAGTATCCATTGAATATGAGTGTGGAAAATTAGGAGAAGCAGTAATTAAAAAGTTTCTAATCTGTAGGTATCTAAAACAGTGAGATCTGGGTAAATTATATTTATTAGAAAGTTGATCAAAAGACATGAAACAATTATCCAAAAATAAATCACGAAAACGTACTATACCTTTGGTTTTCCAATCAAAGTAAGCTTGATCCATAGTGGAAGGTTGAAAAAGGAAATTAGATATAATAGGACTTGCTAAAATAAATTGATTGAACCCAAAAAATCTTCGGAATTGAAACCATATACGTAAAGTATGCTTAACTATTGGATTATTCATTTGTTTATACAATTTAGAAGAAATAAAAGGAAGCGAAGTTCCTAAAACCGAACCCAAAGAAGACCCTTGTAATGAATTACATTCAAGATTTACCCAATGTGGATTTAAAGATACATCCAAATCTCGTAACCAAAATTTTAAGTATTGAATATTAATTGCCCAATAATAAAATCTAAAATTTGGGAGGGCGAGCCCCGCCTCTTTTTTGGATTTCTGTAAATACCTTTTACCTAGCCTAGGATTTTTGTTCTGCCATATATACAAGGAAATTTTTGAATCAACATTATCGAAAAAGGACTTTAGGATAAAAAATTGGAACCAATTGAAATACATATAGAAATTTAGGCAAAATAATCATCTTAATAGCATTAATCTGACCAATCAAAGACAAAGAAATTGGTGACCATTTAGTAAACAAAAGTTTAATCTGATCAATTAAAGGTAAAAAATTAGCTTTAAGTAAGTCTTTATACTTTTTCGTAATTATTATCCCTAAATACATAAATGAGTCAGCAACCAATTTAAATGGTAAACATCCATAAATAGGTGCCTGTTTATTTAGGGGAAATAATTCACTCTTATTAAGATTCAATTTGTAGCCAGAAAAATTACTAAATTTAGCCAACAAAGCTAGAATAGCAGGAATTGACTTCTCCGGATTAGAGATGTATAACAACAAATCATCTGCATATAGTGATAATTTATGTGTTTCGTTTCCGCGGGTAATACCAAAAATATTGGGCGAGTCACGGATAGCAATTGCTAAAGGTTCAAGGGCGATATTAAATAGTAAAGGACTAAGAGGGCATCCTTGCCTAGTACCACAAAAAAGATGAAAAGAGGGAGATCTTTGATTATTAGTACAAACCGAAGCTACCGGGGAATAATAGAACAATTTAATCCAAGATATAAATGTCAAACTAAAATTAAATTTCTCAAGCACACTAAATAAATAAGGCCATTCAACTCTGTCAAAGGCTTTCTCAGCATCTAATGAGATAATACATTCCGGGGTAATAAGTGAAGGAGTATAAACAAAATTCATTAACCTCCTAATATTAAAGGATGAATAACGATTTTTAATAAATCCAGTTTGGTCCATAGATATAATTTGAGGTAATACCTTCTCTAAGCTAGTTGCTAAAATTTTTGAAAAAATTTTTGAATCTACATTCAAAAGAGATATCGGTCTGTATGATGCACTATCAGAAGGATCTTTATTCTTTTTAAGAATTAAGGAAATAGAGGCTTCATAAAACGATTATGGTAATTTACCTAAACTGATTGCTTCTTTCAATATTCTAGACAACCACGGAGAGAGAATAGAGGAAAAGGATTTTAAAAAATTCCACTGTAAACCCGTCTGGACCGGGTGCTTTACCAGAATTCAATGATGAGATTGCAGTTATTATTTCTTCCTCTGTAATAGGAGTTTCTAATGATAAGCAATTTTCGGGTGGTAATTTCGGAAAATTCAGTTTACTTAAAAAATCATGCATGGTATTAAAATCATGAAGAAAATCAGAGTGATATAAAGAGGTATAACATTCTTGAAAGGTTTTGTTTATCCCATCATGATCAACTGTCAAAGTATCATCGTGTCGCGAATCTTAGTAGTTTGACGTTTAACCGAAGCAAATTTCAGTTGATTAGCCAATAATTTACCCGATTTATCACTATGAATATAAAAATTACTTCTAGATCTCATTAATTGATTTTCAATCGAGGATGTTAATAGTAAGCTATGTTCCAATTGAAGTTCAACTCTGTGTTTGTACAACTCCTTACTGGGAGAAATAACATATTTTTTATCAATTTCTTTAACTTTATCAACCAACAAGAGTATTTCATACTTAGCACATTTTTTCAAACCAGCGGAATAGGAAATAATCTGACCATGGATATAAGCTTTAAAAGCGTCCCAAACTGTTCCATTGGAAACTTCGTCTGTAGTATTAATTGAAAAGAAGAAATCTATCTGTCCCTTTATAAACTTGACAAAGTCCAAGTCTTGAAGCAAAATAGGGTTAAATCGCCATTGTCTATTAGTACAAGAAGTATCCATTAACTTGATAGAAAGTTTCATTGGAGCATGATCTGAAATGGCAATAATGTCACAGGTACAATCAATTACAGATCGGATTAATCGAGAGTCAATAAAAAAATAGTCAATTCAAGAATAAGAATGATGAACATGTGAAAAGAATGAGAATTCCTTATCCTTTGGGTGTAGAAGCTTTGGCTTATCCTTTGGCTGGAGCTAAATTCTTAGAGCTGGGTAATTCAAAGTCCAGCCTGTAAAATAATCGAGAATAAAAAACTGTGAAATAACTGGGTAGTCAGCATGGAGCAGAACGCTTGATCCAGTGCCTATTACCACTCACCTGAGTGGCATGGTTAAAACATTCATTGCTTGACAAATATCAGTGGTTCTTCTGCAATTCCTAATGAGTCTGCATTGCTGAGACAGTCAAAAATTCCTTGTTGCGCTGGTGCATCCAAGGTTGCAAGGAATGGGTGTCCTGTGAATAGTACTTCGCCAGAACTCCCTCTCCTATTGAGTGGTGCCAATATATTTTGATTTCAGGCTTACAGCATCTGCAGTTTTAGCATTTTCAGTTTTGAAGAACTCATAATGCAGTAGGTCTTAATTTCAGGCCAGTTGTGTCCTGAACTGTGAGGCTTGTAGTAACCAAAGCAGTTGAGCTTTACATTAAATGAAATGCAAGCTAGTTCAGAGAATAGGTGGCAGATATAGAAAGCAAACAGGCCCTTCACTCTGTGTAATTCATGCCAACCATCAACCACCCATTTACACTAATCCTACATTAACCTCTGCGTTCTTATCAGCTCCACCCCCAACCCAGGTTCCAGCATTTTCATATACCATATTTGGGGCAATTTGCAGTGTCCGATTAGTCTAGCAATCTGCAGTCTTTAGGATGTAGGTGGAAACCAGAGTATCTGTGCAAAACATTGGTGAGTCTGCGCTTGGAATAATGCGTACAGTTCTCTTCCCTAGCGATAGGAAGGATGTACAATGCCAAAAAAAAGCATTCATCCCACTTGGAAGCGTTCATGTTTTATTGTTCTACAACATTGAATCACAGTGGAATTATTTTTTTTTGACATTGATGACAGAAAAAGACTCTTTTATGTGAAAGTGAAAACAGATCTCTACAAAGTGATCAAAACTAATTACAACCATAAAACATAGAAACATAGAAAATAAGTGCAGGAGTAGGCCATTCGGCCCTTCGAGCCTGCACCACCATTTGTTATGATCATGACTGATCATCCAACTCAGAACCCTGCACCAGCCTTCCCTCCATACCCTCTGATCCCCCTAGCCACAAGGGCCATATCTAACTCCCTCTTAAATATAGCCAATGAACTGGCCTCAACTGTTTCCTGTGGCAGAGAATTCCACAGATTCACCACTCTCTGTGTGAAGAAGTTTTTCCTAATCTCAGTCCTAAAAGGCTTCGCCTTTATCCTCAAACTGTGACCCCTCGTTCTGGACTTTCCCAACATTGGGAACAATCTTCCTGCATCTAGCCTGTCCAATCCCTTTAGGATTTTATACGTTTCAATCAGATCCCCCCTCAATCTTCTAAATTCCAATGAGTACAAGCCTAGTTCATCCAGTCTTTCTTCATATGAAAGTCCTGCCATCCCAGGAATCAATCTGGTGAACCTTCTTTGTACTCCCTCTATGGCAAGGATGTCTTTCCTCAGATTAGGGGACCAAAACTGCACACAATACTCCAGGTGTGGTCTCACCAAGGCCTTGTACAACTGCAGTAGTACCTCCCTGCTCCTGTACTCGAATCCTCTCGCTATAAATGCCAGCATACCATTCGCCTTTTTCACCGCCTGCTGTACCTGCATGCCCACTTTCAATGACTGGTGTATAATGACACCCAGGTCTCGTTGCACCTCCCCTTTTCCTAATCGGCCACCATTCAGATAATAATCTGTTTTCCTATTTTTGCCACCAAAGTGGGTAACTTCACATTTATCCACATTAAATTGCATCTGCCATGAATTTGCCCACTCACCCAACCTATCCAAGTCACCCTGCATCCTCCTAGCATCCTCCTCACAGCTAACACTGCCGCCCAGCTTCGTGTCATTCGCAAACTTGGAGATGCTGCATTTAATTCCCTCATCCAAGTCATTAATATATATTGTAAACAACTGGGGTCCCAGCACTGAGCCTTGCGGTTCCCCACTAGTCACTACCTGCCATTCTGAAAAGGTCCCGTTTATTCCCACTCTTTGCTTCCTGTCTGCTAACCAATTCTCTAACCACATCAATACCTTACCCCCAATACCGTGTGCTTTAAGTTTGCACACTAATCTCCTGTGTGGGACCTTGTCAAAAGCCTTTTGAAAATCCAAATATACCACATCCACTGGCTCTCCCCTATCCACTCTACTAGTTACATCCTCAAAAAATTCTATGAGATCCGTCAGACATGATTTTCCTTTCACAAATCCATGCTGACTTTGTCCGATGATTTCACCGCTTTCCAAATGTGCTGTTATCACATCTTTGATAACTGACTCCAGCAGTTTCCCCACCACCGACGTTAGGCTAACCTGTCTATAATTCCCCGGTTTCTCTCTCCCTCCTTTTTTAAAAACATAAATTAATTGATTGCGTAAATGTTCACCTCCTTTAAGATGACATACCAAATCATCACTGGTGCAGCCAATTGGTTTTAGAATTCCATAATTAGTTAAATGGAGATCTATTATTTTCAGCCTTGTGTGCAGACAAGATGGTTCAATTGATCGTAGTAAAAATACACCTGTATCTGGAAGGTCCAACTGCTCGTGAGTCAGTATCCTGGCAAAAACTACACCATGAAGACAAAAGAACACTCCAAGTAACTCTGCGAAAAAATTATTGAAAAGCACAAGTCAATCATCAAGAAATGGAAAGGATATGGCACAGCTGTAAATTTGCCTAGAACAGGCCATCCTCAAAAACTGGGTCACCGTGCAAGAAGGGGACAAGTAAGGGAGGCCACCAAAAAACCTATGACAGCTCTGGAGGAGTTACAAGCTTCAGTGGCTGAGATGGTAGAGACTGCGCATAGAACAACTGTTGACCAGGTACTTCACTAGGGAGAGTGGAAAGAGAAAGCCATTCTTGAAAAAAATGCACATGAAGTCTTGTATAGAGTTTGCCAGAAGGCATGTGGGAGATTCTGAAGTCAGCTGAAAGAAAGTTCTATGGTCTGATGAAACCAAAATTGAGCTTTTTGGCCATCAGACTGATCGCACATCATCAGAAATGCACCATCCCTACCATGGTGGTGGCTGCATCATGCTGTGGGGATGCTTCAGATGCCTCACTGCAGTAGACCCTGGAAGGCTCGTGAAAGCAGGGGGTAAAATGAATGCAGCAAAATACAAGGAAATCCTGGAGGAAAACCTGATGCAGTCTGGAAGAGAACTGTGACTTGGGAGAAGACTTCTTTCCCAGCAAGACAATGACCCCAAGCATAAAGCCAAAGCTACACAGAAATGGCTTAAAAACAACAAAGTTAATGTACTGGAGTGGTCAAGTCAGAGTCTAAACCTCAAACCAATTGAGAATTTGTGGCTGGATTTGAAAAGGGCTGTTTGCTTATGATCCCTATGCAATCTGACAGTGCTGAAACAGTTTTGTAAAGAAGAATGGGGAAAAATTGCAGTGTCCAGATATGCAAATTTGATAGAGACTTATCCACACAGACTCAAGGCTGTAATTGCTGCCAAAGGTGCATCTACTAAATACAGATTTGAAGGGGGTTGAGTAATTATGCAATCAATTATTTTGTTTAATAATTGTAATAAATTCAGACCAATCTGTAGAAATTTGTTTTCACTTTGACACGAGTCTTTTCTGTTGATGAATGTCAAAAATTAAATCAACTGTGATTCAATGTTGTGAAACAATAAAACATGAAATCTTCTGGGGGGGGGGTGAATACCTTTTATAGACACTGTATTTAAGATGGAAAACAGTGGAGAAAATTCACACGATGATAGCTGGACTCTGGGCCTAAATTTATGTATAGTTTGGGACTTGTTTTCCTGGAGCATTGGAGGCTAAGGGGTGACCATGTAGAGGTACGTAAAATCACTGAGTGCCATTGGTAAGGTGAATGGTCACATCACTTTTCCCAGGGTAGGGGAGTCTAAAACTAGAGGGCATAGATTAAAGTTGAGAGTGGGAAGATTGAAAGGTGGCCTGGGTGGCAAGTTTTTCACACAGAGATTGGTGGGTTGTGGAACAAACTTGACAGAAGAAGTCGTAGAAGTAGGTACAATCACAGCTTTCAAAAGACTGGTTGACTGTTTATTCATTCCCATAGATGCAGCCTGACCTGCTTAGTTCCTCTAGCGTTTTGTGTGTGTTATTTGGATAGGGATGATTGAAAGGGATATAGACCAAACACAGACAAATGGGAATGCAGGCAGACAACTTGGTTGGCATGTATGAGCTTGGCTGAAGGGCCTGTTCCATGCTGTGTAATTCTGTCTCTCTGACACCCAGAGGAAAGCTATGCAGTCACAGGGAGAATGTGCAAACTCCACACAGACATTGCAATGTTAGGATTGATCCTGGGTCTCTGGTGCTGCTCTAATAACTCTAATAGCTGTACCACTGTACTGTGAGAATGCAGAGAAAAAGTCTGTTCCTCATTATCCTTTAGGCAAGTTTTCATACCCTCGGCATACTGTATCTACAGCATAGCACATTACATCATTGCCACATCACAATGCTGTTATGACTTGGCTGTACTTTCCTGCTTTGGGACATCTGACAGTCTGCTGTGGTTCTAATCATTGGTTCAATGCTCACAATTATGACTACATGTGGTTCCAGATTACTAATTAGACCAGCAGCTCACACCATAGAAATCATGTAAAGCGGGCTGCATTTAGGGATTCTGTAACTGAAGTCGTGATTTGAGGAATGTTAAGGATTACAGCAGTAGCCAGTGATGAAGTGCTTTCGCTGTTTTGGACCCAGTGAGTATCAGAAATATTAGTAAGACCCTTTTTGTATTACAATAGTTCTTTTTGCATAAGGTTTTACTCAGAAGTCATGGCATGTGGCCAAGGTTAAGAGTTTCTTGAGCTTGTGTGGTGAAGTAAAATTTCAAGTTGCATGTAAGACCCCACTGGGCCAGACACCAGGCACCGATTTGTATAGGTTTAGAACTGTGATCTGACTGACATGCTGATGATGAAATGCAGATTTTATATATTATCATCAGATTTCTTCATTTCGCTTCATATGATGAGTTACTAATCCAAATTGTTAAATGATTTTCAACAATGAGAGGGATTTTTCCCCCAAGAATCTTGTATAAGGAAAAGCTTGGAACTTATTTCAAGCAGTAATGAGTAAAGAGCTAGTTTATAGCTTTAGATTAGAGTATCCTATTAGGCAATAAGTAAAGTAGAAATCAATAATCAATGCAAAGGATCTAGGAACTGATCCAAGGAATGGATTATAGATCTGGAAACAGTCCATGGAATCATGGAATTGGATGGCAGTCCAAAAAGTGGATAATGGACATGGATTGGTCAGACTGCTGCAAAGTTATTGATGATCTGGATTGCGCGGAATAGTGTAGAGGCCTGGAGACAATTTCATGGCATAGACTGAAGAGCTAGACAACATTCTCTGAAAAGAACAACAGATCTGGACAGGAGCCAAGGAATTGGACAATGGAGCTGATGAAGTACTTTGAGAGGTTGGTGATGGAACATCTCAACTCCTGCCTGAGAAGCGACTTGGATCCACTCCAATTTGCCTACCATCACGTCAAGTCAATGGCAGATGTAATTTCATTGTCTTTTCACTCAACCCTGGAATATCTGGACAGCGAAGAGCATCCTGATGTATGCATCTTCATTGACTACAGCTCGACATTTAATGTTATCATTCTCTCAAAACTAATCAGTAAATTTCAAGAGCTTGGCATCAATAGCTTCTTAGTGAGCATACTCAATTTCCTCACTTGCAGACCTCAGTCAATTCGGATTGGCAACAACATCTCTTCCAACATCTCCATCAGCATAGGTGCTCCACAAGGCTGTGTGCTTAGCTACCTGCTCTACTTGGTTTATTCTTATGACTGTGAGGCTAGGCACAGCTCCAGTTCCATATTCAAGTTTGTTGATGACACCACTCTCGTAGGCCAATTCAGAAGTGGTGACAAATCTGCATGTAGGTGGGAGATTGAAAATCTGGCTGAGTGGTGCCACAACAACCACAACCTCTCACTCTATGTCAGCGAGACCAAGGAGCTGATTACTAACTTCAAGAGAAGGCAACTGGAGGTCTATGAGCCAGTTCTCATTGGAGGATCAGAGGGGGGGAGGGTCAGCAACCTTAAATTCCTTGGTGTTATAATTTCAGAGGATCTGTCCTGTGCCCAGCGCATAAGAGTCATTACAATAAAACTACTGCGGTCCCACTACTTTTGTACAAGTTTGTGAATTTACGGCATGTCATTGTAAAACTTTAACAAAACTTCTATAGATGTGTGGTGGACAGTATGTTGACTGGTTGCATCATGGACTAGTATGGAAACACCAATGCCCTTGAATGGAAAAGCCTACAAAGAGTTGTGGATATGGCCCAGTCCATCACTTGTAAAGCTCTCTCCACCATTTAGCACACCTACGTGGAGTGCTGTCATATGAAAGCAGCATCCATCGTCAAGGACCCCCACCATCCAGCCTATGCTGTCTTTTCACTGTTGCCACTAGGAAGAAGTTGCAGAGCCTCAGGATCCACAGCATCAGCTTCAGGAGCAGTTATTACCCCTCAACCATCAGGCTCTTCAATCAGAGGGGTAAGTTTACTTTCTCCATCACTGAACCTTTCCCACATCTATGGACTCACTTTCAAGGACACTTCATCTTATGTTCTCGATATTTGTTGATTATTTTTTATTATTATTATTATTACTATTGTGTATGATGATATATATGTGATGTAATAGGAAATTTACGTTGAACTTTGGACTCAAAGAAAATAGCCTGAAGATGTAATCATTGAATTTGTGTATACCTGTAAAGTGAGAATAGTTGTTGGAATTCTGTAGATAGGGCAAGTGGTGCATCCTGGACATTACTGACTACACCAAATTTCCCTGCTTACACCCAACATCGTCCTCAGAAAGCTCTTCCCAAGACCTAATCCCATTAACTGTGATTGTTACCACATGACCGGCAGCTGGCACTATAAGCAACTTATATCTATGTAATATTCGGTCCTCCAGGTTTGGGAGTTTAGCTCAGGGCTAACACCCTTGACTGGTAAAACAAAATTGTTACGGAAACAGCAATGAAGAATGCTTGTATATCTGAGTGTGACAGTATTTCCGAGTCTCCATCCGGGATGCATGACTGACGGTACTGAAAACCGAGAGAAGTGAAGGCTTCTGACACCATGAAAGAAGCCCTGAACACAGGCAGAGATAGCGAACCTATCTCAGTGGTGTAACAGGCAGTAAGTGTGTAAGTTTATCTTTGTAAACCATTTCAAGAGACATCTTTGGACGATAGTGAACCAAATTTGACAGCAATTTTCTGGTCACTAACTTCAAAGAAGTGAAGAATGATGGAGAGGGATGTAAAGAGAGATTTCTGGAGATTAGAGCCTAAAGGAGTCTCCTAGTTCCTTTAGCTGGAACTAACGTCATAGTCATACTTTATTGATCCCGGGGCAAATTGGTTTTCGTTACAGTTGCACCATAAATAATAAATAGTAATAGAACCATAAATAGTTAAATAGTAATATGTAAATTATGCCAGGAAATAAGTCCAGGACCAGCCTATTGGCTCAGGGTGTCTGACCCTCCAAGGGAGGAGTTGTAAAGTTTGATGGCCACAGGCAGGAGTGACTTCCTATGACGCTCAGTGCTGCATCTCGGTGGAATGAGTCTCTGGCTGAATGTACTCCTGTGCCCACCCAGTACATTATGTAGTGGATGGGAGACATTGTCCAAGATGGCATGCAACTTGGACAGCATCCTCTTTTCAGACACCACCGTGAGAGAGTCCAGTTCCATCTCCACAATATCACTGGCCTTATGAATGAGTTTGTTGATTCTGTTGGTGTCTGCTACCCTCAGCCTGCTGCTCTAGCACACAACAGCAAACATGATAGCACTGGCCACCACAGACTCATAGAACTTCCTCAGCATCGTCCAGCAGATGTTAAAGGACCTCAGTCTCCTCAGGAAATAGAGACAGCTCTGACCCTTCTTATAGACAGCCTCAGTGTTCTTTGACCAGTCCAGTTTATTGTCAATTCGTATCCCCAGGTATTTGTAATCCTCCACCATGTCCACACTGACCCCCTGGATGGAAACAGGGGTCACCGGTACCTTAGCTCTCCTCAGGTCTACCACCAGCTCCTTAGTCTTTTTCACATTAAGCTGCAGATAAATCTGCTCACACCATGTGACAAAGTTTCCTACTGTAGCCCTGTACTCAGCCTCATCTCCCTTGCTGATACATCCAACTATGGCAGAGTCATCCGAAAACTTCTGAAGATGACAAGACTCCGTGCAGTAGTTGAAGTCCGAGGTGTAAATGGTGAAGAGAAAGGGAGACAAGACAGTTCCCTGTGGAGCCCCAGTGCTGCTGATCACTCTGTCGGACACACAGTGTTGCAAGCACACGTACTGTGGTCTGCCAGTCAGATAATCAAGAATCCATGACACCAGGGAAGCATCCACCTTTCAAGGACGGATGGTGTTGAACGCACTGGAGAAGTCAAAAAACATGACCCTCACAGTGCTCGCTGGCTTGTCCAGGTGGGCGTAGACACAGTTCAGCAGGTAGACGATGGCATCCTCAACTCCTAGTCGGGGCTGGTAGGCGAACTGGAGGGGATCTAAGTGTGGCCTGACCATAGGCCGGAGCAGCTCCAGAACAAGTCTCTCCAGGGTCTTCATGATGTGGGAGGTCAGTGCCACCGGTCTGTAGTCATTGAGGCCGCTGGGGCGCAGCGTCTTCGGCACAGGGACGAGGCAGGACGTTTTCCACAGTACAGGAACCCTCCGGAGCCTCAGGCTCAGGTTGAGTACATGGCGAAGTACTCCACATAGCTGAGGGGCACAGGCTTTGAGCACCCTGGTACTGACGCCATCCGGTCCTGCAGCCTTGCTTGGGTTGAGACATTTCAGTTGTCTTCTCACCTGTTCAGCTGTGAAGCCCACATCGTGGTTTTGTGTGGGGTAGGGGTATAGTCATGAGAGCAGGGTGGGGGACTGTGAGGAAGGGTAGGAGGGGAGAGTGAATATGTGTTGGTTGGGGGCCAACAACAGATGGCTCATGTCAGGGATGGGCAGGGGCCACAATGTCAAATCTGTTAAAGAACAGGTTAAGTTCATTGGCCCTGTCCACACTGCCTTCAGCTCCTCTGTTGCTAGTTTGCTGGAACCCAGTGATGGTCCTCATCCCCCTCCAGACCTCTCTCATGTTGTTCTGCTGGAGTTTCCACTCAAGCTTCCACCTGTACCTGTCTTTAGCCTCCCTGATCCTGGCTTTCAGGCCATTCTGTATTGCCCTCAGCTCCTCCCTATTTCCATCTCTAAACACCCTCTTTTTAGCGTTCAGAACAGACGCTAAGGCTGAGGATGTTCAAGAATTAAAGCACAAGACACAGGAGAAGAGGGGTTCATGTGGGTTCTTGTGCAATGAGATCGTAGAAGATATGAGGTGCGCCTTACTCCACTTTTATTTTAATTATTTATTTGTTTATGTTTATTTAGCGATATAGTGTGGAGTAGGCCCTTCTGGATCTTCAGGCCATGCTAAGCAACCCCCAACAAACCCGATTAACCTCAACCTAATCACGGGACAAATTACAATGAACAATTAACCTACTAACTGGTCCACCTTTGGTTTGTGGGAGGAAGCCGGACCAGCTGGGGAAACCCATGCATTCCACGGGGAGAACATGCAAACTCCTCATAGACAGCGCTGGAATTGACCCCCAAACTGTGGAACACCATGAGCTCTAATAGGCAGTTTGAAGATTTAAAAACCTTTTGATGACAGAAAGCCAAATTTAGTGTTGCCAGGGTGGTCTCTGAGTGCACAAGTATGGCAAGTACACAAAACTATTGATTGCCTATACCTGTGACCATGTTTGATATGATATGTGACAACTTCCATCTGGCTTTCCAGATTGCACTCAAGTCACAATGGTGCAAATAACCTCGCCATGTTGCCTGGTTTGATGCAAGACAACTAACACTAACCAATTTACTGCTTGTAATTTACAACAAACTGAAGGTTAATTGCAAGCTTTCTGAACTTATTTACATTTATGCTAAAACCTGAAGCATGGTTCTTAATTGATATCTGCTGTATTAACTTAACTCCAGAATACTCCCTAACATATCCTCCTCTTGGTACCTGGACAGAACTCTGTCCCGGGAAGGACAAACTTTAAGGAGGACCTGTTTATGCAGAGCAGTGGCAATGCCTTTTCCAGCCCATCCTTTCCTCCATTACTAACCTATGTGTACTGACATCTACACTATCTGACATCCCTAATTGGCCATCCACAAGTCTACGCAGAGATGGCAATAAAACGTTCCAGAAATTTGATCGCATTCTCTTCACCCCTTCAAACACTGATAACTGAAACTATTAGTAATGGCTGTGAGCACTTACTCTGTGGGCAGGGTCACAGCAAAGTAACTTTGTTTCATGTTCACGGGGAACAGTTCACATTCCATGCCCTGACGGAAGATCATCAGAATGATGTTGACAAGTCTTTTTGATCTATCTATAGGAGGGCTTGGGGTAGTTTCCATTTGAATAAATGGGAGGACTTTGCCCCGGTGGCACCCCCTCCTAGATGGTCCTTTCAACCACGGAAAGAGCCCAGCTTATTAGTGTTCACTCCCCATTCAGCTGGGGCAGCTGCCTGCCGAGGCTGTGTGTGATTTCCTTTCTCTTTTTCTCATTCTGCCTTGCCGATGAGATCGGGTGACTTGATGTCTCTGATGTAACTCAGATCACTTCCCATCTATTTTTTTTCCAATATATCTTTCTTTTTTGATCTATACAACTAATCATCTGTCTCCACGAACTAGCCTTCATGACAAAGTATAGTTACCGTTATAATTTAAACATTATTCATGATTCACTGACACTTTTTCGATCTTCTGCATTTGCATTTCTGTTCTCTTTCATCTGTGGATCTACTTCTATCAGGCGTAGTCAGATGTGATGCAGGAGGCTGGTGTTCATTACTTAGATTCTCTGTGATGACATTGTTAGTGGGTGGACTTGTTCTCATGTTCTGTCTGTGAGGGTGACAAGGTGAGTCATACAGTTTAATCTCAAAGTTCAAAGTAAACTTATTATCAAGGTACATGTATGTCACCATATACAACCCTGAGATTCATTTTCTTGTGGGCATACTCAACAAATCCATGATAGAAAAATAACCGTAATAGAATCATTGAAGGACCACACCAACTGAACTAGTGTGCATAAGACAACAAACAAACAGTGCAAATACAAAAACCAAGATATAGTAATAAATAATAAATAAATAAGCAATAAATATCGAGAAAATGAGATGAGGTGTCCTTGAAAGTAAGTCCATTAGTTGTGGGAACATTTCAATGACGGAATAGCTGAAGTTGAGTGAAGTTCTCCCCTTTGGTTCAAGAGCCTGATGTTTGAGGGGTAATAACTGTTCCTGAATCTGAACCTGGAATAACTCGAGTCAAGTGTTTCCACTGGCTGCCTTGTCGAGTCACAAGTGTCATTTGTTAGAAGCACCACCTGTGGTCCTATCCACCTGGGAGTGAACCATGTCTTCTCAGGCAGGTCGCTTATCTAGACTTGGTCTCCTGGCTATGGGAGGATTATCTTCTCTCCCCTAGGCACTCTGCGATCAGCAATGTGTTCTTTCACAACTTTCCCTGTGAAATGTGCTCCCAGCTGGGCTGGGGTTCCCCGCCTAGGGAGGATTTTGTATACTAAAATCCATGCTGCTGTGCGAGTGGTACAACCTCTCAGTGGAAAAGCCTCTACCACTGGCTGAAGAGATCCATGATACACAGACAGTAGCTTCCCCCCTGCTTTTTGGCACAGGCCCCATGAAGTCCATCAGGATGTTTTCCCAGAGTCCCCTTAGCTGTGGCTGGTATGCCAACAGCACCTTTTATGCCCTTACCAGGGTTTATGCTTAGCACAAATGATTCAATGGTGACAGAATTTCTCAACATCTTTGCCCAATCCTGGCCAGCACCAGGCCTACCGGAGGGTCATGATCATGCTGTGCCTTCCCCATGATATATATATAACTTCAGTAGTATCTGCCTAATGCACAGTGGGGCTTCTGCGACTCCTGCTTCCATCTCTCAGCTGGACCCTCCTTTGCCTCCAGCTCTTCATATAATTTTACCAAGTTGGCTCCACTATTTCTTCCTGTACACTTGCAATTTCAGTTGCCTGTTGATCTTCTGCTGCCCTTTTCATCCTGATGTCTGCCCACTTATTCCTTTTCTGCTCCTCACTCTCTGTTTTCTGGTGAGCCTTTACTTTGATCGTTGCAACCTCTGCTGGCATTCTCACTGTTTCCAGCAGATCTTGTCTTGGTGCTGGTGCTGAACACCTGCCCCCGTTGAGGTTATAAATTCTTGTCATACCATGCCATCAGATAATCATGCACCACCCCAAGTGCATACCTGCAGTGTCTATATATAGTTACTCGTCTGCCCTTGCTAATAAACTGATTAGAAAGGCTGGCTCTGTTACAGGAGTCGAACTGGACACACTGGACGCTGTGGTAGAACAAAGGACCTTAGGGAAAATCCTGGCAATTCTGGACAATGTCTCTCACCTCTGCATGCTACCTTAGCTGAACAGAGGAGCACTTATAGTAACAGGCTAAGACAACTGCACTGCTCCAAGGAGCGCTGTATGAGGTCATTCTTATCCTTGGCCATTAGACTCTACAATGAGTCAACCTATATCCGGGGAAGTGATAACCTCTCCCTCCTGTTAGACTGTTTGAGGTAACGTATTTTTTTATTCTTTCTACTGCTCTTCTGATATTTATATCTGTGCACTTGTAATGGTACTGTGACACTGTAATTTCCTTTGCGATCAATGAAGTACCTATCTAGTGCAGTACTTCTATCAGAGCCACCAGTTCCGCCACCTGAGCTGAGCAACTTCTTGGCAGTGCTCCTGCAGCTAATTCTTCACTGGTTTCCTTCACCACTGCCCATCCAGTCCGTGCCTTCCCATCTATAAAAAAATTTCTCTGCTTTCCCTTCCAGTGTTGTTTCCCTCACACGGATATCTACGAATTGCCTTGGAGCATGAGGCAGTTAGGGGCGATAGCTAGTGTTTTAGAAATACTATGGGACAAGGGTTTTAAAATCAGCACACACAAGGTTCAGATAGGCAAACAAATGATGCAGTGCCCAGAATAAACAATTTTGCAGGGAAGGAAGTTTGTATTATATACAGACGTTCTGCAATCAGCTCCATGTCCCTCCCCACAATCAACGTGGGAGGAGTGAAGAAGTTGAGAGATCTTAAAGTGTTGTTGGATATGAGGGAGATTATTTGAAATCAGTTCCTTCTGTCATTACTTTGGTGAGATGGAGATGCAGACACAACCGATGAATCCTTGTGTCAGTGCTCAGGCAACGGGTCAACCACGACTAGAATATATTTCCTCATTCTGAGAGACGCCGAGTAAGAGACAGCAAAGTACAATGACTAGGTTATTGGCCCTGGAATGTCATCAGTCAGTCTTGGAGGACAGAATTGATGCCCTTATGAGCAGGATTGCTTTGGTTGAGAGAGCAGTGGCCTTGCTCCGTCTTAAGCTGGATAAATCTGAAAGTGAACCAAGGTTCAAGCAGCAGAGACCTGTAGTTTCCGCAATGGCTGAAGGTACTCTCTCGGCTTTTTTTTTCCCACAAATACAGTTATACCTGTTCCTGGATTTATTCACTGAAGCTCCAGCTAGGCCAATCATTCAGATAGTTTGGCTGTTGGCCTGGTCTCCTTTTCAACATATCATTTACTTGAATTATTGAGGGGACTTCTGATTCCAGTATTTCTCTCCTTAATCTTCCATTTCTTGCTTGGAAGTAAACTTAACTTACATAACTCACAACATTTTGGATTACAGATTGGCCTTCATCCACTATTTTCTTTTCACCCATGGGCATCTTTCCAACTGAGCTGAAAAATCAATCTTGGGTGCTCTCAGTTTTGCGCCTGTTTAGATATTTCTTCACTTTCTTTCATTGATGAGGTATGGACATGCTGGCGGGACCAGCATTTATTGTCCATCCCTAGGATAATTTCATTACATTTTGAGGAAGCTTGATGGGTTACAAGTTGTGGGAATGTTTTTCTTCCTTGGTTAGTCTGGAATTAAGAAGCGATGCTTCAGAATAAGGGTGCTCCCAGCTGAGACAGATATAAGGATGAATTTCTTTCAGAGCGCCGTGAATCTTTGGAATTTTTTAATTTTAGATTCTTGTAGTATCCAAGCAGGAGTAGGTAGGATTTTGGACATAGGAGAGACTGGGGTTGCAGGAGCTTAAAGTCACATCAGTCAGATTCGAGTGGATAGACAGAATGCCCTACTCCTGCTGTTGTTTTTCTTTCAAATTGGCAGATATAACTGAATGGCTGGATGGTTCATTTTGTCATTCAACGATCTTGCTGTGTCCAGACCAGGCAGACTGTTTTTTATTGAAAGGACAGAAGATGCACAGAATGTTTTGTACAGTTTAATGGTCAAGTTTCTTGTGGACATCTAACTTAGTGCTAGTGCTAAGACGAAACTGACCCAGCCTATAATATAAATATTATTCAGCATTGTTTATTGTTGCACTAGTGGCTTACAGGTGTATTTGTGGGCTATACTCTATAATCAAATTACTTCACTGTCTTAAAGATTTCAGCATGTGAACAAACTGTTGATACTGTGGCCTAGAGCAATGTAAAGTTTGTTATATTCTTAATTATAAGATACGAAATGTTTGACTCCTCAATTTCATATATATGAAGTTTTACTTATGAGTAGTAAGGTAGAGTTTGAATACATTGTCTTTCTTTGAATTATGCTTAAAATAGATCAAAATCATAGTATACCAATACAAGGCTGTGTGCGTGCACGTGCATGCGTCTGTTGTTGCTGATGATAAAATAAAATAATTGGGACCATAACGCATGCACTCATAACTCAAATATAATAATTTATTTTCCTTGTGCACAAGGAGAAAAGCATGGCTCCTGTTACCCACACTGCTCTGAATTCTGAACAGAAAACTGCTATTTTTGTACAGAATTGGCTTATCAGTTATGGATATTGATTTGGTAAATTGTATATGTTTGAATTACATACTTGCAAGATCAATCACCATTTACAATAGAGGTGTTAAAAGTCAATCAAAACTTTAGGGTGACAACGGATGATATCTTGAAGTTTGTAAAGCAATGCCCTTTTGTTGTTGGTGTGTTTCACATCCTTCCATTATTCCTGTCTCCTGTCTCCTGTCTCTGGTACCTCCTATTGAGTAAAGGGAAGCTACGTTCTTCTAGGCGGATTACACACTGCCACAGTCATTTTCACCTACCTGTCTGCAGTAAACAAGATTAGCTCTGGAATTCCCACTTCAAAGGTCTCTCTTGCCTGGGTTTGACTACCCACCACTGCAGTCATCCTTGCCTGGATGTTGTATTTAATTCTTGCTTTACCACAACATCTACACTCCTCCTCTTTGTCTCATAGAGGACAACATAAATCTTACTGAATTTCAATAATGCACTCTCTGAATCTCTGTGATAGTTTCATCATGGCCAGTTGGCTGTTGATATTTAGCAAAGTTAAATGGAAAATAACGTGATGATGGCCTTGGTCAGGAAAGTTGATGAATTTGATAGTGCTAGTGAGAACTCGGAATCATACGCTGGGAGGGTTGAGCTGTATTGTAACATGAATGATGTAGATGAGGAAAAGAAAGTATCCACACTTAGCTTGATGGGTGCTAAAGTGTACAAGCTCTTACACAACTCAGTAACTCCTGAAAAGCCAGCAAGCAAAATGTTCAATGAAATTGTTGCAATTTTACAAAATCACTTGAGCCCTAAACCTCTAGTAGATTTAGATTTCACAGAAGGAACCACTCGAAGGATGAAAGCATTTCTGAATACATTGCAGAACTGTGCAAACTTTCCCAATACTGTGACTTTAGAGATGAACTATCTAATGCATTAAAGGACAGGCTTGTATGTGGCATGCATAGTCAAAGCACTTAAGGGGTTCCTGCCAGAAAGAGACCTAACCTTTGTAAGGGTATCGACCATTGCAATATCGTTGGAGACAGCAAAAAAGGATGCATCAGAACTTCAGGAAAAGAGTTTAGAATGTGAAATGCATGAAATGTCCCTGAATGGTGCAAAAAGCCAAAAATTTTATCAATGTGGCAAATCCTTCCATGCTGCAAATGGTTGTCGGTTCAAAGGAAACGTTTGCAGAAAGTGTCACAGACAAGGTCACATAGAGACAGCATGCAAGTCTGACAAAAAGCACAACCAAAGAGAGAAAACTTTCAAACACAAACTAAACAAATGCACAAAGTGACTGAATGTGAAACAG
The DNA here is from genome assembly GCF_030028105.1 of Mobula birostris. Classification (NCBI taxonomy): domain Eukaryota; kingdom Metazoa; phylum Chordata; class Chondrichthyes; order Myliobatiformes; family Myliobatidae; genus Mobula; species Mobula birostris. Next base: position 160,867,684 of record NC_092373.1, read on the forward strand.
AATCAGACAACACAGAGTCTGACAAAGGTGAGCTGCCAGGCCTAGAAATGCATTGCATTACTGGAGCAGATCACAAAATCATATGGATCACTACAGGTGTGTCTGGTGTAAAACTGAAAAAGGAGCTAGATACAGTGTCAGCTTTGTCTACAATTCCAGAGGCTGACCACAACAGACTGTTTTCTAAGATACCATTAGAGAAAACCTCAGTGATGCTAAAGACCCACACAGGTGAAAAAGTGTCTCCCAAAGGTAAACTGAAAGTAAATGTGACATACGGAAGCAAGACACTGCAGTTAGAGCTTTGTGTTGAGAAGTGGAGGGCCAGCCCTTTTCGGATCTGAATGGTTGAGAAAAATCCAACTAGACAGCCACTCAATCAAAGCTCTCAGTGTGACATCAACAGGCAACAGCAGCCCAAATGTTAGCACTAACCAGACACTGGCACAGCTGCTTAATACTAATGAGAAAGTGTTTGAGAAGGGGATTGGTAAACTCAAAGGCATGAAGGAAAGTATTGAACTGGATGAAACAGCAACACCAAGATTCCGTACAGCTTGTACAGCGCCCTAGTCAATACGTCCTAAAGTGGATGCTGAGCTTCAGAGCTTGAAGGCCCCTGGTATTCTCTCCAAGACGGCGTGAAGTGTGTGGGCCATGTCCATTGTCCTGGTGATCAAGAAAGCGAAGGCTGGAGCTGTTTGCATGTACAGGGACTTCAAAGTGAGGATCAACCCTGTGCTGCATACGGTGCAGTATCCCCTGCCACGAATAGAAGACACAAGCCTATCTGCAAATGGAGGTTGAGGAGTCAAGCAGGAAGTTCCACACAATCAATAATTACAAGGAACTGTTTCAGTATGATCATCTCATCTTTGGCGTCACATCAGCTGCAGCAATTTGGCAAAGACCAATGGACCAGGTGCTCCAAGATATCCCAGGAACACAATGCTACCTTGATGACATCAACGCTTCTGGCAAAAATGATGAAGAACACCTCCAGAGCCTTGGTAAAGTGCTTACCAGGCTGAGTGAGTATGGTCTGCACTCAAAGAGAGAGAAATGTTGAATTTTTCAAGAATGAAATTTCATATTGTGAACATGTTATTGACAAGCATGGCTTACATAAATCACAAAAGAAGATTGAAACATTACTCAGGCCATACTTGGGCCTTGTAAACTACTACCACTGGTTTCTCCCAAAGATTGCTACAGTACTGCACCCATTGAACATAGTTTTACAGACAGGAGCAAAGTGGAAATGGACAGAAAGAATTGGAAGGGCATTCAAGGAAACAAAGAGACTGATAACATCAGATGAACTGCTCACCCATTACGACCCATCTCTGCCCATCTGACTGGCATGCAATGATGTCCCAGCAATGACTACTACCCAGTTGCAACATTGGGACTTTTCCTAGCAGCCTACCCTTATGATATAGAGTAGAAGGGTGCCAAACAGCACAACAACACTGATGGCCTGTCACATCTTCCACTCTTGGCAACTGAAGAAAAGTCTTCATTCCGTGACCCGGCAGAGGTGTTCCACACAGCGTTGGTGGACCAGTTGCTGGTAACAAATTCTGAAATACAAAGAGACACAAGGAATGACCTGACATTGTCAAAAGTCTATGAAATCACCATGCAAGGATGGCCAGCTCATGGCAACTATGTTTCCAGAGTTCTCAGTGAGGTGAGGTCAACTGTTGGTATGTCAAAGAACTGTGATGTGTGGATCTCATGTTGTACTTCCCCCTAATATGCACACCAGTGTGTCACAGAATTTGCATGAAGGACACCTGGATACAGTCAAGGTGAAGAATCTTGCCCGGAACTAAGTGTGGTAGCCAGTAACAGAGAGACAGTTTGAATACTTGACCAAAAGCTGTTCAGGATGTCAGAAAGTTCAAAATGCACCTCCACAGGCATCGTTACATCTGTGGGAGTGGCTGTCTTCACCATGGCCAAGAGTACCTATTGACTCTGCTGGGTCATTCATGGACTCCATATTTCTAATTGCTGTGAATGCTCATTTGAAGTGGCCTGAGGTCACACCAGTGAAGTCAACCACATCAGAAAAGACTGTTTCCACTTTGAGGACTATCTTTGCCAGAAACGGCTTACCCAAACACATTGTGAGTGACAGTGGACCACAATACATGTCAGAGGAATTCTGACTGTTCATGAAGAAAAATGTCATCAGATATTTCAAGTTAGCTCCCCACCACCCAGCAATGAATGTGTTGGCTAAAAGGTTTGTCCAAGCCTTCAAGAAATCTATTAAAGTAATGAACGAGGAGGACACTTCTCTACAGCACAAGGTGGACAACTTCCTTTTTGTGTATCGGAACTCTATTCTTGCGACAACAAATCAAACACCTGCAATGCTGTTCATGAGCAGATCTCGCACAGACCTCCTGAAACCAGACCTACAGAGGGAAGTACAGAATAAACAGTTCAGCCAGTTGTCAAGTAAACCAGCAAGGAACTTTGTGGTTTGACAGGAAGTCCTAGTGCGTGATTACTGAGAAGACAAGTGGACACTCAGTAGGATAACTACCAGAACTGGACCACTGATGTAAACGGAGGATGTTGGAGATCAGACGTGGAGACATCATATGGACCAGATAGTGGATGCTCAGCTGAAGTACACACCTAAGTCGACTGCACCCAACAAGACGGACACATTACAGCCATCGGACATGCCTCTCAGTGATGATCATGTCATTGACAGCAATGTGACACCTGCAACAGAGAAAGTTGTCTTTGAAAAGGCACCTGCGAACCTAATGCCACTCCACAGGTCCCGAACCAGAGCACTACCCAAAAAACTGAAGTTAGTTATGGATTGTTATGCTTATTTGAACATGGGTTGTTAAAGGGAAATTGAATGTTTTGTTACATACACAGTCTTATGTTACATTAATATAAGGGGGGGAGGAAGTGTAATGTATGGATCTATTTCTTTGAAGCAATGACTCCCCTTAACACTACTAATGGACACAGAAATGACAGGATCCTTTTTGGATGACTGGTGGTGTTCCACAGGGGTCGGGGTTGGGACTGCTTCTTTTACGCTGTATGTCAATGATTTGGATGTCAAAATTGCTGGCTTTGTGGCCAAGTTTGCAGATGATACAAAGATAGGTAGAGGGGCAGGTAGTGTTGAGATAGCAGACAGGCTGGAGAAGCACTTAGACAGATTAGGAAAATGGGCAAAAAGGTGGCAAGTGAAATACTGTGTCGGGAACTGTGTGGTCAGGCACTTTGGTGGGAGGAATAAAAGCCTAGACTATTTCCAAATGGGGAGAAAATTCAAAAATCTGAGGTGCAGAGGAATCTGAGAATCCCGTGTGGTATTCTCTAAAAGTTGATTGAGTCGGTGGTGAGGAAGGTAAATACAATGTTAGCATTCATTTCAAGAGGACACAAATATAAAATCAAGGATATAATGCTGAGATTGTGTAAGACGCTGGTGAGGCCTCATTTGGAGTGTTCTGAGCAGATTTTTGGCCTCTTATTTATAACAGGATGTGCTGACATTGGAGAGGGTTCACAGGAGTTTCATGAGAATGATTCCCAGAATAAAGGATTATTGTATGAGCAGCAATTGAAGTCTCTGGGCCTGTACTGTATGGAATTTAGAAGAATGAGGGGGAGAGGGATCTCATTGAAACCTTTTAACCTTTTGGAAAGCCAAGATAGAGTGGATGTGAAGAGGATGTTTCCTCTGGTGGGAGAAGTCTAGGACCAGAAGGCACAGTCTCAAAATAGAGGGACGTCCATTTAGAACAAAGGTGAGGAGGAATTTCTTTAATCAGGGTGGTTAATCTGTGGAATTTGTTGTCACAGGTGGCTGTGGAGGCCAGGTCACTGAGTGCTTTTAAGTCGGAGGTTGATGGGTTCTTGAATCGTCAGTGTATGAAAGTTTATGGGGAGAAGGGAGGAGAATGGAGTTGAGAGGGAAATGGATCAGCAATGATGAAATGGTGGAGCAGACTCGAGAAGCCAAATAGCCTAATTAAGCTTCTATGTCTTATGTTCTTATACTTAATGTTTTCAGCTCCATAATTTACAAACATGCATTCTACCAGAGTTCTTTAGAGGACTAGGACAGGGGACCTTTCACACTAACACACACACACACACACACACACACACACACACACTCATATATACACACAGACACACTCACTCAGACACACAGACATACACACACACTCATATACGTTTGTACATACACACTCATACACACGTGCTCATATATGTACACACACTCATATATGCGCACGCTCACACGCACGTGCACACACACACACACACACACACACACACACACACACACACACACACACACCTTTCAGAAATCTTTATTTAATAAAAACTTGCCAAGTTTTCTTGTGCTTCGTCCGGATCAGCCCAAACCATGGCAACCTCACATGGGAGAAACTCGAACGTTTGCCTCACTGCATCTTCCGCGTGTGTGGTGTGTGTGAGTGAAATTTAAATTCCTGCATGGACCCTGTTTCATACTATCCTCTTTCCATTCCGCTTGCTACCTTTTGGGTGTAAAAATCTCCTTGTTTCCTAAGCATTTTCGTGGTTGTGGCCTTTTGTTGTAGAAAATTCCACAACTTCACCAGCCTCTGAGAGAAGAAGTTTCTCCTCTTTTCAATCTTCAAAGTTGTCAGTAAATTTATTATCAAAATATGTTTTTCTAGGTTCATTTTCTTGCAGGTATTTACAAGAAAATAAAGAAATATAATAGAATTTATGAAAAAATCTATAGATAACACTGACAAACAACCAATGTGCAAAAGCAGACAAATTGTGCAAATACCAAAAAAAAAACAGAATTGTAAAGTCCTTGAAAGTGAGTCCGTAGGTTGTGGAGTCATTTCAGCATTGAGGTGCATGAAGTTATTCACACTGGTTCAGGAGCCTGATGTTTGTAGGGTAATAACTGTTCCTGAAGTGCCATTTCATTTTTTAAGAGTCTGATCCCTGGTTCTAAACTCTCAGGCAGAGGAAACATTGTCCTTGCATCTAGCCTGTCAATGTGCTATACCTGTGCACACTTAATGTAACTTATGTGCAAGGACTGATGTGATGTTGCCTGGTTAATGGATATTAAAGGCCTCCCTATGCTATTGCTGGCCTCTGCCAGATATACAAGATAAATTCCTACTTTTCCACTAATTGTAAGGGCATTATACAGTCGGCACTCCGTATCTGCGGATTCCGCATCCGCAGATTCAACCAACCCGCGGATCGAAAATACTGTACAGGTTTCCCCCACTATCCAAAAGTAGAGTGGAAATGGTGTAAAGCGAAGAAGCAATTACCATTAATTTATATGCGACAAATTTTTGAGCATTCCCAGACCCAAAAAATAACCTACCAAATCATACCAAATAACATATAAAACCTATATGATAAATACAGAACCTATATAAAGTAGAAATAATGTACATACAGTACAGTGTAGTTTCACTTACCGGAATCGGGAAGACAGTGAACACGCTGGAAGGTTCACGCATTTTTCTATCATACAGTTCTTTGTAAGCAGTCAAAACATCCTGCAAACCTGCCCTAAACCTACGTGCCCTTTCAAAATTAAAGTCATACTTTTCGGCAATCATTGCAGCACTGTCAATTGTAGCGAAAATCTCACGCAGTTCAATGTCATGGTGTGTGCGCTGCCTCTATAACGGCTCGCTGCAAAACAAACGCTGAACACTATTTTCGCTGAGGCAGCATCAGTGTTCCCAGAAGAGCTACGATGGTTGCGTCTGTACTGAACGTGTACAGACATTCTTTCTTGTCAATATTCCCTAAACAATACAGTATAACAACTATTTACATAGCATTTACATTGTATTAGGTATTATAAGTAATCTAGAGATGATTTAAACTATATGGGGAGGATGCGCGTAGGTTATATGCAAAAACTACACCATTTTATATAAGGTACTTAAACATTCGTGAATTTTGGTATCCGTGGGAGGTCCTGGAACAAATCCCCCACGGATACTGATGGCCGACTGTAATCTTATTTATACCGCAAAAGTCTCCCTTCATGGGATTAGAAGTAGAATGAAATTTATACCCTAAATCTGCGTGACTGAGTGGATGACAGTGTCAGATCTCTCATAAGGCTGTTGTGCTGAAAGCAATACACACCACATGCAGGAGGAACTCAGCAGGTCAGGCAGCAGCTACAGAAACGAATAAACATTCGATGTTTAGGGCCGAGACCCTTCTTTAGGACTGGTAAAGAAGGGGTAAGTGGGGAAGATGCCAGAATAAAAAAGAGATGGGGGGAGGTAAGGACGATAGCTGTAAGGTGATAGGTGAAGTCAGGTGGCCCAGCAGAGTCAATATGCACTCTTTGCCATGGTGAAGACAGCAACTCCCAGGGGTGTAATGGTGCCTGTGGAGGCGCATGTTGAACTTTGTGACATCCTGAACAACTTTTGGTCAAGTCTTAAATCTGTCTATCTATTCCTGGCTATTCCCAGGATGCAGGTGAGGGCAGCATCAATGGTGGAGGAAGGGAAACCAAGTCATTTGAAGAATTGTGATGTCTCTGATGTCCTGGAATGGAAAGCCACATCCTGGGAACAGATGCAGTGGAGACGAAGGAACAGAGAAAAGGGAATGGCATTTTTACAGGAGATAGAGTGGGATGAGGTACAGTCAAGATAATTGTGGGAATTGGTAGGTTTATAAAAAATGTTGGTGAACAGTATGTCTCTGGAGATGGAGACAGAGAGATTGAGAAAGGGGAGGGAGGTTCAGAAATGGACCAAGTGAATTTGAGGTGTTACGTACCCGTAACTGGGTTGCCAAACCAGCAGAAATGGATCACTCAGTTGGAGTCTGGATTACTAGAACTAAGAGTGTTTTATTAAAGAAACAGGCAACACAGTACTCTAATCAAAAGGATAATAAATGCAACAGTTCAGCAATGATAAACACACATGTACACAGAATTAAGATAACAGGATCAATCAAGCTCTATCGTTGTCTAGGGGTAAATGACCAGTTTCAAAGTGACGCAAAGTTCAGTTCAATTTAGTTCAGTTCAATTCGCAGACAGTGGGGGGAAGGAGGGAGAGAGCAAAAACGAATGAATATTCAAACGGCTTCCACACAGACCTTCGCAGTCAGTTTTCGTGCGAGCCCTTTGTGATGTCATCTGAGGTCACCGACCATGACCCCCTCCGTTTCCAGATACGATCGTTTCTCTGTGGTGAACCCGGCACCCAGGCAAGGGTGGACACACACTAGGTTCCCGCCGATCGTGCCTTTCCACCCTGTGCGACTATGGCCTGGTCCCGCAACCGGCCTTCCAAAACTTCCCACTGACTTGTGAGAGACGCACCACTTCCAGGGTCTCGTTACCTCGGGTGTCGTGTGTGTGTTCTGCCTTAGCGAACCTGTCCCTTTTTATCCCCCTGCTGGGGTATCGCCTGTCCATCACTTCAAACAGTTCAGGGTTCAAAGGGGGAGCCGATCTTGACAGCTCTCCTTCCGTTACTCTCTCCCGTCCCTTCATTAACATCTCCAAATGCTGCTCCATTGTTTTCCTTATCTCTCTCTCTCCCGAAGACAGGTGGCAGACTAACTGCTGATCCCTCTGGTGCCAGCCCAGGCCAGCTAACATCTTAATTTATGTGTATTCTCGTCACAGAGGGAAGGATGGAAGTTAGAGGCAAAGTTGATGAAATTGATGAAGTCAGTATGGGTGCGGTCATCAAAGTAGCGTAGGAAGAGTTTAGAAGCATTACCAGGGAAAGCCTGGACCATGGACAGTTCTACGTAGCCAATGAAGAGGCCGGCATAGTGGGGCCCAAGCGGGTGCCCATGGCTACCCTTTGAGTCTGGAGAAACTGGGAGGAGCTGAAGGAAAAATTGTTGAGGGTGAGGACCAGTTCGGCCAGATGGAGGAGGGTGGTGGTGAAACGGAACCTGTTGGTTCTTTTATCGAGAAAGATGTGGAGAACTTTAATGCCTCCTTGATGAGGGATAGAACTGTATAGGGATCGAACATCCATGCTGAAAATGAGGCAGTAAATGCAGGGAATTGAAAGTTACAGAGGAGATCAAGAGCATGAGAAATGTTTTGGATGTAGGTGGGAAGTGACTGAACCAAGGGAAATAGATTGGAGTCAAAGTATGAGGGCACAGGAGCAGGAAGAGACAACATGCCAACCTGGCCAGTCAGGTTCTATGGTTGAAAGTTTTATCTGATGTGTTAAGACTTGCCAGGAATAAGCAGTGCTTTGGAATGCTGGGAATGCTGCTTTATACTGGCTTTTGATCACTTTTTGGGTGAAAGCAGGTTTTCCAGAGTGTAAGAGATTAATAAATCTTGAAATAAATTCTGCTTCTTTGATCCATTTGACCCTTTTTAGAGATAGTTTCATACCCTTAACTTTCTGCCAATCTCGAGGCACTGTTCTGAGTCCTGCGCTTTAAGCATCTGAGATAAATTTTATAAATTAAATGTTTGTTTTACTAACTATTGATTATTCCATGTGATGGACTACTCGTGAGGCAGGCTAGTCAGAGGTAGTTAGCCCTTATCCAGTTTTCTCCATTCACACGGTTCCAAGATGACTTCTCACTTTAAACCTTTGCCGTCTAGTCTACCTTCCGCTATGAAAAGTAATAATTTCCTAGCAAGCTGGTAGTCAATGTCTTGGTCATTTATAAAAGTGAAAAATACATTGATAGGATTTTAAAACTTTTCCATCAAAATGCTTGTGCCTGAAAGATTCTAATTAATTTTTAGAATCTACCCAAGGGTTTGGAAAATAGCGTAATTGTGGGGAACTCCCAATGGAGGTAAGTTTGGTCTGTGGACAGGGCCAGTTTTGTGCATGCTGTCTGTTTCCAGTATAATGTGTTTTCAAACTAAAGTACCTATTGTGATAATTCATTTAGCAATGATGTAAAATCTACTTAAACCCTGTGATCTCTTTCATTGACCACACTGATTTTTCTTATTTTTATCAGATTAAAGTTAACATGATTAAGTGGAAAGGTCAGGTCCACATTTTCAAAGTTTAAGTGGCCTTTGATCACTATTAACAATGTTTTCCCCAAGAAAGAATAGATATGAGATGAAGTCCCAGAGATCATTGCTGAGCTATTTACAGTTTCACTTAATATGTTTGTTACAGTTTTATATACTAGGCCCATATACAGAGCAGCATTTTGCTCCTGATGCTTGATCCACATTCCTCTTTAATTTATGACCAAACTTCTAGCAATTATTTTCTATCTCTGATGGCCATTGTGCAATTTACAGAAGAGACTTTCAGCCACCTGTTACTTGCAGAAGCATTTCCTCAATTCATTTGGAAATGCCTAGCTCTGATTTTTAGATGATGCACATGTTCCAGGCTTGGCAACCAACTGGAAAAGTTCCTTCTTACTGTCAGTTCTTTTTGCTGTCTTGAAAATATCGATCAAATTATTCAATCGCTGATTCAACCCTAGCCTAATTATGGGACAATTTACAATGACCAATTAATGTAGCAATTGGTACATCTTTGGACTGTGGAAGGAAACCGGAGCATCCAGAGAAAACCCACATGGTCACGGGGAGAACATACAAACTTCTTACAGGCAGTGGCAGGAATTGCACCTCGGTTGCTGGTACTGTAACGCGTTGTGCTAACCACTACGCTACTGCGAGTAGACATGTTCATGGCAAAGTGACATCATAATATTACATGTACAGCAATCCTATGATGGATTGAAATCTTGGCTATCACTGTTCTATCACAAGACTAGCATCACCTGTGGTAATCTTTATGATGTCACATCAAGGTGTATAGGGGAATGAGGGGAGAATATTTAAATGTATACAAAATTATGAGGGGTATAGATAATGCATGCAGACTTTATGCCTCAGGTTGGGTGAGATTGGAACCAGAGGTTATAGGTTTGGGGTGAAAAGTGAAAGATTTAAGGGGAGAACTTCTCCACTCAGAGGGTGGTGCAAGTGTGGAATGAGCTGCCAGCAGAAATGGTAAGCAAGTTCGGTTGTAATATTTAAGTCTGGATAGGTACATGGATAAGAAATTATAGAGGGTTATGGCCTGGGTGTGGGTAGATGAGACTGGGCAGAAAACCATGGACCAAGTGGGCTGAAGGACCTGTTTCTGTTCTGTGGTACTTTGTCTTTAAATAACATCTACATCACTTAAAATATTTCCTACCTTCGTGTTATTGGAGAGGCTTATAAAATCCCAGGGACATAGATAAGACATGGTCACAGCCCCCCCCACCCCAACCTGAGAAGGGGAATCAAACACTAGACAGCATAGGGTTAGGTGAATGACATGACAGAGGAAGTGGTAAAATTATACCATTTAAAGACATTTGAACATGTACATAGATAGGGAGGGTCTAGAGGGACGTGGGCCAAGTGCATATCCATGTACCTATTGCTGAGCAAATAAGGACCCTGACACAGGGTTTTGAACCCAACACACCAGCTATCTCTTTCCTCCCATTCGATCCATTGAAATCCTCCAGCAGATTGTCTGTTGCACCAGATTTCAGTACAGTCTCTCCATTCCCTTGTGTTTTACATAGCAGAGTAAATGAAAGACAGTCACAGTGAGATAAGAGAGAACAAGTCCTGAGAGAGGGGAGGGGAGGGAAAGAGAGGGAGAGAAAACAGGTGAGAAAAGGATTAGGGTCCACTAAAAGCAAGAAGAAATTGCAGGTGGCATTAAACTATTGGAGCAGGTTAAGTGGCTTTATTGTTGGATGACTTTAAGGAAGGCTGTGTGAGGGTTAATGTTTTAAAAAGAAGATAGTGTTTGCGTCAGTGGCATTGTGAAATAAAATTAAGAACTGCCAGAAGTTCTCTTCAGGTCAAGCAACATCTATGAAGACAACACAAAGACAATATTCTATACATGAAAAGTAAAAATAAACTTGCAAATTCTGGAAATCTAAAATTAGGAGCAAATGCTGCAAATACTTAGCAGATCAGGCAGCATCTGTGGAAGTAAACAGAGTCAACACTTCTGTTAGAGACCTGAAACATGAACTCAATTTCTTCTCCATAGATTCTGCCTGGCCTCCTGATAGTTCGGACGTGTATTATGCATTTGAACCTATATCACCATAGTCATTTCCAGAGCTGTATGTTGTGCTGCTGAAGTTACTGGGCCTTGGAAGATGCTGAGAGGGTTACCTATCCAGGATAATGGTGTGGAGTGTTGTTTCTTGGAGCAAATGGCGAGTAGAGTTGCTGCTTCACCTCTCTCTGTCTTTACACAACTGTGGTTGTGTGTCCAGGAACCTGACTACCCTCTCAGCACAATGTGTACTGTAGCTGAGGAATGAATGAATGAATGGATTAAGCCCATAAATGTTTACTCCAAAAAAATTAACGAACCTTCAAATGTGTAGGTATTTATTGTCTGCAGTTCATTAATTGGTCCCTGTATTATTTTTAGAGAGTGGAAGTTAGCCTGAAAAGTAATGCCAAACTTCCTTGTATTTTCTCTCTTCCACTTTTGTCAGTGGCTTAGTACAGAACATGTGAACAAACTTCCCTCTAACAGAAAGGAAGAACTTAGATCTTTTTTTTATTCATGGGGTGTGGGGACTTCTGGTAAGCCAACAATTATTATCCAGGCATATTTGACCTAGGACAGAGAAGGCAGTTAGGGGGTGTGAAATCATATGAGCCGTACTAAGTAAGGATACCATTAGTAGGGCAGATGAGTTACTGTAATCTGACAGTTCCATGGTACAATATTTTAAATTCCAGATTTATTTCAGTACTTGAATTTAAATCTTCCAGCTGTTGCGGTGGAAATTGAGCTCACGTTCAACCAAAAAATCTGTTGGAACTCAGCAGTTCGAGCAGCATCTGTGGGAAGAAAGGATTTGTGAACATTTCGTGGGAGGGGTTCTTTATTATGTTTTGTAGAGTTTCAACTGGAGACATCTACAATTGCTTTTCTCCCACAGATGCTGCTTGACCTGCTGAATTCCCCTGGCAAATTGTTTGCTGCTCCAGATTCCAGCATCAAGCCTCCTTTGAACTTGTGTTTCTAGGTTGATGTCCAGTAGCTCTCTGTGGCACCTTCCAAATAATTTCAGGGCTTCACAGCCTATTGAAGCACTTCAGAAATGGAGTCCTGATTATAACATAGGAAGTACAGGTATGAGTCGCTTAACGTCCACGATACGTTCTGTGAAATCGGACGTTATGTGATTTTGATGTTGTGCGAACACCATATTATATACTTAGCAGACCTATATGGAGCACTGTAGTGTACCTGTATAAACTAAATCCATGTCATTAGCAATTTCTCCATATCTGATATAGGTCCTTCTCGCATTTTCATGAGCCTTGTAGGTTTAACAATCCTTTAACAGCTTCGGGAATTTTTTCTTTGTTTTTCAGGACCGTCATGATTGTCGAGTGCAACAGGCCTAAATCCCGAGCAATAGCATTCACTGGTTTTCCACCTTCATATTGTTTAATAACCTTTTGTTTCACTTCCAAATCAATACTTTTCCTTTCCCTCTTGCTGCTGCTATCATTAGGAGTGCTTTTGCTGCATTTGGAAGCCATGATGCGCATTATGGTAATATCTTCGAAAGAAAATTAAAAACGCTACTACACTCAAGAGATGCGCGATACACGAGATTGGTTATGTCCGCTACGTCACGTTCTCCGGACGTATATGTGATCGGACGTTGTCCGAAAGGACATTAAGCTGCGCACACCTGTAAGTAGTAGCCAAATGCCAAGAAAGTCCCACACCCACAGAGACCAGTGTGATGTTTTCAATGGTGCTATCTGACACTTGAGCTATTGTAGGGGAGGTACTTCTCTATTCTTCATATATTGCTAGTAGGTCTTTTGGAACATGAAGGAGCATAGGAGGCCTTGGTTAAAGACGACGCATCATATGCAGCACCCTTACCCGGTATAGCCTTTAAGTATGCAATTATTTAGATTCAGAGCTGAGAGTATTACCACATTGCAATGGTCTCAAATGTGAGACTTTTAGTGATCTGAATCAGAAAAACAAGCTCCTGCTGTGACCACTCCCTAATCACATCAGTCCCCGCTTCCTGGACCTCATTAGAGTTTAGCCTACGATCGCTGCAAGATGGACAAACTACGTAAAACAAACAAAAAATGGCAGCTCCAAAGCATCATAAACAAAGCTTCGAACAGAAAGATAAAGTCACAACATTCCACACGAGAGGAGACTTGTCAGCTTGTGCTGACTCTTTCAGGGGGTTATCCAATTGGCCCCACTTCCTGACTCTTTTCCTATTACTCTGCAAGTTTTTTTCCCCTTCAGTCTATTTATCCAGTTTCCTACTGCAAATTAACTATTGAATGTGCTCCCATTATCCTTTGTTACAGTTCACTTCACGTATACTGATGACCTGAAATTGGCAGTGAGGGCTTACTGAGTGAGAGTTCCAGCTTACAGCTTTTCTCAACTGATAACAAGGTGGGGGCAGGTGTCAGGAGGGAATGATCACTTGAGAAACATTTTGTTGCTGATTTGAGGTTTCCAGCTAGTGTCAATATTGGCACAGTTCCCTTTTGATTGCCCCTGAGCTTAGAATTTGGCATTGAATTGCTGTGCAAATTGCAGTTTTGCCTAACTGGGACAAAGCAAAATGGAGGGAAAAGGTCACTGACTTTGCAAGGTCTGGATTTTATAATCCTCTTGCCCTGTAATGTGAGTGCTAATTCTGTGTTCAGCTGTTCTGTTCCTGGCTCTTTGCCATCTGCTGGTAAAGGAAGGTGATGGCTGACCGTATCTATTCCAAATCACTGTTTAGGGTCATTAGCTGCGGTCATGGGGCAGCCGATTCCTCCATGTTTTCTCCACTGTACCACAGCCTGCCTCTCCAGCCTCTTCCTCCAATCCCCTGACCCAAATACTTTCACACAGCTCTCAGAGAAAAGAACAGTACAATGCTGGAAATCTGACATAAAAACTTCAACTGCTAGTCTAATTCCATCATGAGTATGGCTAGCAATGAGAACATTTGTAAGAGGTCACCTCTCAGGAAGGCAATATCCATCATTAGGGACCCCATCATTCACACCGTCTTCTCATTGCTGCCGTCAGGCAGGAGGTACAGAAACCTGGAGACCCGCACCTCAGTGTTCAACAACAGCTTCTTCCCCACTGCCATCAGTATCTTGAATGGATTTAAAAAGCCCCAATTCTACCTAAGACTGTATTTCCCTCACTATGTTTATTTCTGTTCATTCTTTTGTTTAAGTCTTGTATAATTTATGTTAGAGTACCTTTTATGTGATTTATGTTGAAATGTTTGTAATGTATTGTGTTGCTGCTACAAAAAGATATAGTAATTATGCCCATGACAATAAACTTGTAACTTGAAACCTCAACTTGGAAACACTCTGCAGGCTAACCATTATCTGTGGAGAGGGAAACAGGGTTAATATTTCAGATTAATGACTTCTTCTCAGGTCTTAACCCAGCTTTATTTTTTGATATGGAGGCTGCAGCTAACATGTAGGTTTGAACTGCAAAGGCAGAAATGTCTCAGCTAGCTGGAGGCAGTGAAGAAACCAGGCTCTGAATGTACTTTCGTCCCTTCTCCTCTAGAGGGTTTGGATTAAGGACCCTTGATAAACTTCTCTGGGCTGTGCTCTTTACCCACATGGATGGTCAGGTATTGGAACCAGATGCTCTGAGGAACAGTTCAGCGTGTATGTCATCGGGGGGAAGGACTTTGCCCAGTAGGAGAAGACCAAGATTTCTGAGTAGGGCCAAAACTGTAGCTTGGGAGTAGCAGTAAGACAACATGGAGATGAGGATGACTGTGGTGGTGTGTAATCAAACCCAGAAAAGGGATACCATTGAAATGAGACCACGGGGGTCAACTTTGCCCAGTGCAGATAGATAAGTGAGAATGTCTGTGGCAGTGTATCCAACCTAGAAGAACATAGCTTTTCTTTACTCAGTAGGGGGTGCCGAAGACAGATGAGATAAGAATAACGGAAGGACGTGAAACATCCAATAGCTACGTGACAATTGCTTTACTAATTTCAAAATTTCGATTGAATTTTAACACCTCTATTGTAAATGGCAATTCACCTTGCAAGTAAGGAATTCAAACATACACAATTTACCAAATGGTCAATATCAGTAACTGATAGCCAATTCTGTATAAAAGTGGCATTTTTTTTCTCCTGGCTTCAGAACAGTGTGGGTGATAGAGTTAGGCTGTTGTCCTTGTACACAAGGAACATAAAAATATGCTCATATTTGAGCAAGGGACTGAGTCTGCTGCCAGAATACAGGTTTCCTCCTGTGTCATATCGTCAAGTTAGGCCAACACTTCAGTTGCTGACGTAGGAAAGCTGCAGCATTTTTTTTTTAAAAGATTGTTGCACGAGGTTGCCATGGTCCGGATTGGGTTCCGAATGGAGATGCTGTGGTCCGGGTTGTGTCTTGCATGAAGTTGCCATGTTCTGTGTTGGGTCTCACATGGAGTTGCCGTGGAGCAGACTGGATTCTGCATGGAGATGCTGTGGTCCGGGTTGTGTCTCATGTGAAGATGGCGTGGCCTGGGTTAGGTCCTACATGAAACACAGGAAAATTCAGTAAGTGTATGTTTTGTTTTAAAAGAAGCTCTGAAAAGTGTGTGTGTGTGTGTGAATGGTAGCATGTAAGTCCCCTGTCACAGACCTCTAAAGCATGCATGTTTGTACATTATGGACCCGAAAGCATGTTGAAGTGTGTAGTAGGGATGGAATGCATGAAGTGAGTGTCTGCAGACGTGTTGTTAGGGAAAGGAAAATGTGAGAAGACTGCAGGGTGTCCTGTGATAGCTCAGTGTTGATGTGGAATGCAAAAAAATGGTTGGATGAGTCGCGTAAAAGAACAGAGAAAGTGAGGAAAAAGTTAAAGGAAAAGGCACAGAAAGAACAGACAAAGGATAATAGAGTCTATCTTAGTGTTTGAAAAGGAATAATTTACACCAGAGTGTAAGGATGAATCAGATGAACTTTGCCGAGCATCTACGCTCTGTCCGCCAGAAAAAGTAAGATCTCCCAGTGGCCAGCCATTTTAATTCCACTTCCCATTCCCATTCTGACATGTCAGTCCACGGCCTCCTCTACTCTCATGATGATGCCACACTCAAGTTGGAGGAATAACTTCTTTTATTCCATCTGGGTTGCCTCCAACCTGATAGCATGAACACCGATTTTGTGAACTTCCATAATGCCCCCCCTTCACAATTCCCCATTCCCATTTCCCTCTCTTGCCCTCTCACCTTATCACCTTATCTGTACATCACCTCCCTCTGGCACTCCTCTCCCTTTTCTTTCTTCCATGGCCTTCTGTCCTTTTCTATCAGATTTTCTCCTTTCTCCAGCTCTGTATCCTTTCACCAATCAACTTCCCAGCTCTTTAATTCACCCCTTCCCTCTCCCTCCCCCCGCCCCCCGGTTTTACCCATCACCCTGTGGTTCTTCCTCCCCTCCACCTCCCCACTTTCTTACTCTGATTCCTCATCTTTCTTTTCTCCAGTCCTGAAGAAGGCTCTCGACCCGAAACAGGGACTGTACTCTTCTCCATAGTTGCTGCCTGGCCTGCTGAGTTCCTCCAGCATTTTGTGTGTATGTTGCTTGGAATCCAACATCTGCAGATTTTCTCTTGTTTGAGATTGAACTGGATGCTGTTTCCCTGCCTTTTCCAGGCACGGTTTCAACAAGCCCCATGCCAAGTGATGCTTCTTGAGTAGTGGGTGAGGCCGGATGCAGCCGGTGCCCTGCTACAGGCGGCGGTTCCCAATAGCACTACAGGAGGCAGAGAGGTCAGAATCAGAATCAGGTTTATTATCACTGGCATGTGACATGAAACTTGTTAACTTAGAAGCAGCAGTTCAATGCAATACATCATAATATAGAAAGGAAAAAAGTGAATCAATTACAGTAAATATATGTATATTAAATAGTTAGATTAAAAATAATGTAAAACAGAAATAATATTAAAAAGTGAGGTGGTGTTCATGGGTTCATTGTCCATTTAGGAATCGGATGGCAGAGGGGAAGAAGCTGTTCCTGAATCACTGAATGTGTGCCTTCAGGCTTTTATACCTACTTCCTGGTGGTAATAATGAGAAGAGGGCATGCCTGGTCCTTAATAATGGACACCACCTCAGAGGGGACAGAAACATGGAATACCTACAGCACAATACAGATCCTTCAGTCCACAAAGCTGTGCCAAACATATCCTTACCTTAGAAATTACGTAGGGTTACCCATAGCCCTCTATTTTTCTGAGCTCCATGTACCTGTCCAGGAGTCTCTTAAAAGACCCCATCATGTCTACCTTCACCACCGTCGGCGACAGCCCATTCTACACACTCACCACTCTCTGCGTAAAGACCCCATCATGTCTACCTCCACCACCGTCGGCAACAGCCCATTCTACGCACTCACCACTCTCTGCGTAAAAAAAAAACTTACCCTTGATATCTCCTCTGTACCTACTTCCAAGCATCTTAAAACTGTGCCCTCTCATGCTAGCCATTTCAGCCCTTGGAAAAAGCCTCTGACTATCCACACGATCGATGCCTCTCATCATCTTATACACCTCTATCAGGTCAGCTCTCATCCTATGTCGTTCCAAGAAAAAAAGGCTGGGTTCACTCAACCTATTCTAATAAGGCATGCTCCCCAATCCAGGCAACATCCTTGTAAATCTCCATTGCACCCTTTCTATGGTTTCTACATCCTTCTTATAGTGAGGCGACCAGAACTGAGCATAGTACTCCAAGTCTGACCAGGGTCCTATATAGCTGCAACATTACCTCTCGGCTCCTAAACTCAGTCCCATGGTTGATGAAGGCCAATGCATCACATGCTGTCTTAACCACAGAGTCAACCTGCACAGCAGCTTTGAGGGTCCTATGGACTCGGACCTCAAGATCTCTCTGATTTTCTAATCAGTGATGAGTGAAATTTTGATTTAAATGTACTTTGAACTGATCTGGTAGGAGCAGGAAGAAAATATTTCCTTCACACTGGAGTTTGAAATGCACAGTGCCATACAAAAGACAGTGATGCTAACGAACAAGTAGAGTGCATACATAAATGTTTTCATAAATATTCCAGATTTACTTTAGAAGCAGGGACACCCATCTTAATAAATGCTATTGTAAATAAGTTGCAGCCTAGATTAAAGGAAAACATATACTATTACATGTTTGAGATGAGAAGAGTTAAGTAAAATTGTGAGTTTTTAGAATATTGCCAAAAGTAATTATAACATCAAAAGAAGTAAAGCTGTTACGGGAATGAGGACATCACTTGTGTGAGACTTCATAGGCTGCTCCACTATAGCCTTTGGGCAATAATGTACATTGGTTTAAAAGTATTGCCGTAGCTGCTGTATACAATTTGAATGTTAATTTCTTTATAGCTTTGTTTTACATTTAACCAAATTGCCAGTGATAAAAATTAGGGTAATCATTACCAAACTTCGCTTAAAATTTCACTATAAACTCTAGTTTTAACATTACCTGCATTATACACATATGGCTTATAATTTTTCTTTGACAGCTTTTCCTCCTGATCTGATGCTAGGAACTAATTAAGTGGAAAATCCTTGTGGAAATGTTCTGTGTTTACCTTATATAACAGTTGAGGCAGCACAGCTACCTTCCCTCCTATTCTGCTGAAGCATCTAAACCTTTTTACCTGAAGAAAAACCTACATCCTTGCAAGTGGTGCTGCTGTAAATAATTACACAATCACATTATGCCTTAGGAGTAGCTCATAATAATGAACAGTTAAGGAAACTATGTGGGTTTCTCACCTCTTTGGAACACGGATAAAGCACAGTGAACTAAATGTGAACCTCTTCCTGCTTTTCAATTAGTTACTGCCATGGCTGTTATAAACCAAGTGGCTCATTCTAACAAGAAGGATGAAACATCCAGAAGGAACAAATGAGCTGACTTCTTTGCAACACACACAAAGTGCTGGGGGAACTCAGCAGGCCAGGCAGCACCTATGGAAAAAAGTGCAGTCAACATTTCGGGCTGAAACCCTTCGGCAGGACTGGAGAAAAAAAGATGAGTAGATTTAAAAGGTGGTTGAGGGGAGAGAGAAACATAAGGTGATGGGTGAAACTGGAAGGGGGAGGGATGAAGTGAAAAGCCAGGAAGTTGATTGATGAAAGAGATGCAGGGCTGGAGCGGATAGAAGGCCCTGGAAGAAAATGAATCTGGAAGCCATGTGGTTCAAGCTGGCAGCGAAGACACTTTTCCAGGATGGACACGTGGCTTTAGTAGCAGGTCTGGTCAGAGAGTCAGAGAGCAGCAGAGATCACAGTGGGGAGCAGTGAGAGAGAGTTTCACTGAACTCCCATCGAAGGGAAGGTTTAAACTTCTTCAGGGTAGGTATCCTTGGAAGACATTTTGTGGTGTAGTAATCCAATCATAAACACCAGAAACTCACTGCTCCCCCACTGTGATCTCTGCTGCTCTCTGACTGTCTGACCAGGTGCTTAACCAGACCCACTACTAAAGCCACGTATCCTTCCTGGAAACGTGTCTTCACAGCCAGCTTGTACCACATGGCTTCCAGATTCGTTTTCTTCCATGCCCTTCTGTCCTCTCCTATCAGACTCCCCCTACTCCAGCCCTGTATCTCTTTCACCAATCAACTTCTCAGCTCTTTACTTCATCCCTCCCCCTCCTGGTTTCAGCTATCATCTTTCCCTTCCCCCAACTTTTAAATCTACCTTCATCTTTTTTCCCCAGTCCTGCCGAAGGGTCTCAGCTGAAACATCGACTGTACTTTTTACCACAGATGCTGCCTGGCCTGTTGAGCTCCTCCAGCATTTTGTGTATGTTGCTTGGATTTCCAGCATCTGCAGATTTTCTTTTGTTTGACTCTTTTGCTAAGGCATCAAAAGCAGATCTTTATGGCCACATAGTGCTCCAGTATAATGAGGCTGCCAATACTTTCCAAATTATTTTAATGAACTCGTACAATTGCAGCGTGATGCATCAGAGGCTGGAAAAGGCTTTATGGTATGGACTAAAGCACACTGTGTGCAAACCTATAAAGGATGATGGGTATAATGGAAGATGAGGGATTCTCGACTACAGCAAGAAAAGTAGCAGCAACTGGACAATTGGCCAGAGACACAATCCGGAAAGACACTGTTGGTATCTGCCACTGGGATTCCCCTTGTACATCTCCAAATGGACTTTATGCAGTTACCCAAGTGTTCATGTTGTGTTTATGCACTTATGTTGTCTGTTACCACCATAGGTAAAAGCTTATCCATCTCAGAGAAATGATCCCATAACTGTTGATCATTTTTAATAGGAGAATTTTTTCTTAGGTTTGAGATCCTAGAGAGGATCTCACGTGATAACGGTCCTCTCTGTATTGGTAAAGTTATATAGGAGTTGACAAAGGCCATGTCATATAAACATAAGTTCACCTGCCCTTACTAAACTCAATTGTACAGGGCAGCTGAAAGACAGAATGGAGCCCTGCAATGCAGCTTAGCTAAATTGCGTGACATGAGGTGCTTCCAAAGGCCCTCATGACAATGTGCTGTGCTCCAAACTGCAGAACAGGCCTATTTCCACATGATATAGTTTTGGGACATCCCGTGCACTTGCCAGTCACCTTTTACTTAAACAGATGGACATCCATATTACGAGTGGAGCAGACAGGCAGATGAGAATGACTGAGCCAGTGTGTAATCAATCTAGAAGAAAGTAGCTTCCCTTTACATAGTAGGGGGTGCCAGAGGCAGACGTGATATGATAATGAAAGGATATGAAACACACCCAACCACTAAGGGACAATTGCTTTACTAACTTCAAAATATCATCTTTTGTCAGCTTGAAGTTTTAATTGACTTTTAACACCTATTGTGAATGGCGATTGATCTTGCAAGTAAGGAATTCAAACATATATGATTTACCAAATGGTCAATATCCATAACCAATAAGCCAATTCTGTACAAAAATAGCGGTTTTGTGTCCTGGCTTCAGAACAGTGTGGATGATGGGCTATGCTGTTCTTGTTTACAAGTAACATAAAAATATGTTTGAATCGTAAGAGTTAATTTGTTTTGGGCCCAGTTATTTAACTTATGTTGTTTAGTTACTACTGACCATTGGGTCAGTGTGATGTGGGTTCTAATCTTGAAACTTGAATTGAGTGCAGTACTGAAAGGCATTGTTTGTGATATCATCCTTCTGTTGAAACATCAAGTGCATTGAGGTACAGCCACTGATGTACAAATGGCACTGGATCACTGAATCTGACTTGTCTAGCACAAAGACATGTGTCTTCACACAACAAGGCTATGCAGGTATTCATGCTGGTTAGTGGGGGTAGTACGCCAGTTAGTAATGTCAGTATGTTGGGCTTTGCCCCTGTGATTCATCTCAATGAAGCCAGCAGAATGACTTTCAGAGGTAGAGTACATGCTTGACATAGCTAAACAGTGCATTCAGTCCCATTGACAGGAATGAATTTCAGGCCCAGATGAATCCTTCCTTTTAATTCTTCTTGTGCCTAACAACACACACAAAATGCTGGAGGACCTCAGCAGGCCACTCAGCGTCTAGGAGAAGAGTACAGTTGGCGTTTCGGGCTGAAACCCTCAGTCCTGCTGAAGGGTTTTGGCCCAAAATGTCAACTGTACTCTTTTCCTACATGCTGCCTGGCCTGCTGAGTTTGTCCAGCATTTTGTGTGTGATTGCTTGGATTGCATGTTCTCTTGTTTGCTTCTTGTGCTTAACTTGCTTTTGTTCTGCTGTGGGTTGAGGAAGATGCCAAACATCATCCTGTATTTTGCCTAGTGTGCCTTGATTATCAGGAGAGGTAGAATATGGTGGCCCCGTCCATCACAGGTAAAAACCCTCCCCTCCATTGAGCACATCTACACAGAACACTGTTGCAGGAAAGCAGCATCCTTCATCAGGGACTCCCACACCCAGGTCATGCTCTGTTCTCACTGCTACCATCAGGAAAGTGGTACAGGAGCCTTAGGATTCACACTACCAGGTTCAGAAACTGTTATTACCCCGCAACCATAAAGCTCTTGAACCAGAGGGGATAACTTCATTCAATTTCACTTGCCCCATCACTGAACTGTTCCCAAGACCTATGGACTCACTTTCAAGGATTCTGTATCTCATGTTCTCGGTATTTATTGTTTGTTTATTTCTTATTTTATCTTTTGTATTTGCACAGTTAGTTTGCACATTGGATGTTTATCTGCCCTGTGTGTCCTCCAATTTAGATCGAAGTATGTGAAAGCTCTGTAAAAGTTGGTGTTTTGGAAATATTTCCAACTATGGAGCGGGGCAAAATTAGAAATCATGTACTGAAAAATGACAATAAACAATCTTGAATCTTGAATAAGACAACTTGCTATTGATTCCAATGGTGAACTGAGAACTTAGAATGGGTTTTTGCTACTGCACACAGGCAGGGGGATTGAGATAGAAACAGTGAAGGAGAATCTAGGTAATTATGGGAAGGACAGAAGAATAATGTTGATAGGGTAAGAGACAAGCAAAACACGAATGTCACTATATACAATTTGCAAAGTCCAATGGCCACCATAGGTAGGTTGTGATCGCAATGGACAGGGTGTAGACGGGATTCAGCAGATGGAATATTTCAGTAAAGAAGAGGGAATGGAAGGTTGGGCTGTTGCCTTTGGAGGAAAGGTGTAATGAATAGGAACAGAATAGACAAGATATAAAATTATAATGGGCTGAGATGGGGTAGATAATGGCAACATTTACCCCATAATCAATATATCTAAAATTACGGCGTGTTTAGGACATTTAGAAGGGATCTGAGGAAGAAACTCAGAAAACACTTGAAATCTGGAATGCTGTATCTGAATGTGCAAAGGAGGCAAAGATCCTCGAAGTATTTAAGTATCCAGACAGGCTCTTGAATCCCCAATGCATAGAAAGCTCTGCAGCAATTGCTGGTAAATGGGATTAGCTTAGAAAGACGATTGATAGTATGCACGGACAAGGGAGCTGAAGAGCCTGATTTCATGGTCTACAACTCTATGATGCAAACATTATGTAATATAAAATGGCTTGTTGAGTAAAGGGGCCTTCCCTTCACTTTAATTTTACCTTTTCTTTCCCTACAGGTTGCTTCCAATCAACAAGAGAGGATAAGTGCATGAACAGCAAATTCTCCGTGGAGCCGAGGACCAGGGAGGCTGACGATCGAATCTGGGTGCCTGGACTGAATTGCAAGTTGTGGGAGCAGGACCAAATCACCCAGGACATCGGGGACAAAGAGCAGTCAACCACGGGCGAGCCTCTGCCAGGATGCTCTGGCGTTTCCAGCTGCACAGTCCTAACGATGGCGGGCTCCAATTATGGGCACACGGTGACTGACTCAGGAGAGGCCCGCCCCACGCAGACCATGGGAGAGCCAGAGCCCAGCCATGGTATGGAGGAGACGGCACTGAGAGAGACCATGGAGGTGCTAGTCAGCACGACCCGGGTTGCGACGGCCACTGTGTTTTCAGCTCTCCAGAGCCAGCAAGCTGAGTTGCTGCAGCTGGGCCAGGGGACAGTGGCATCGGGGGAGAGCGAACTTGGAAAGCGAGTGGCAGATGAAAGAGGCCGGCAGGAGCTTGCGGGCGGTGACAAGGAAATGAAACAGACTCCATCCTTGGCCCATAAGGATATCGGCCTTATAGTAGTGGAGGAAGGAAGTGCCCAAGCACTCCCTCGTGTAGAGGGACACACCGTTGTAGTGCCAGAGAAGGGTAGAGAACCTCAGCCAATAAAGGACAGTGATGTGTCACCAACACTGGTGAGCAAACACACAGAGACGATGGAACCAAGCCCAGCACTGGGCCTAACCGACAATAAGGACAAGGGGCCAGGAGGCCCATTTCAAAACAGCAGTACCAGTGGAACTTCCAGGGACAGTGAGAAAGTTCCTTTGAGTCCAGCTCAGTCTGAAATCAGAAGTGATGAGGACGACGACGTCTTTGTGAGTGCCAGAGAGAGCGAACAGAGTGTAAAGAGCGAACCTTCCATGGAAAACAAATCAGCAAAGTAATTCTATTGCCATTTATCCTTCCTAATCTATTGGAATGCTTTTGAATGTATGGCTATGACAGATTGCAGTGAATTAAAGGAGCTTAACCACATATGATGGAAAACTCATCTTGGTTCTGCTGATTTTAGTTGGTGTTGGCTGAGCAACTAATTCATGCCCCATCTCCATTGTTCAACCTATTAGTGTTAGTCACTGATATATCTGTACTGCCTTCTCGTGAGCTAGATCATGGTGCAGGCAGACTTGTTTTCTTTCATAAACGTGATTGAAACTATTTCCGTCAGGTAATGAGAGGATGACAGAAGCCTGGCCTTTTAATTTCACTCTTCTTGTGGCGATGCCTGAATATTTTTATTTGTTTGGGAGCTAATTTATCTTCCTCCATTCCTTTCAAACCAGGTCCTGTGCACATTGGGTGTCACACCACACCATTCCAGCAGGGGGCACTGGCTAGTCAGTACCACTGAGGATCCCTATCTCTTGTTAAACTCAGCCATATCAACATCAACCAATTCAGCGTCTCTCCACTCTACGGTGTTTGTTAATGCAAAGTTAGCCAATTGCCCACTGGCAGGAAAGGGTACTTTATACAAGTACTGCTGTTGCTATATTCTAAGGTAGTGGTGTAGAATGGTGGATTTACTGTACGTACAGTTGTGAAAGGCTTACTTACCATTATTTAACAATTTTACCAGATGCCCTGTCAACCCAATCGGATTTTATTGTGCATTAGAGAGCTAGGGCTTTACTGTTATCAGAATTGGGGTTATCCTATGTAGGAACAGACAATTGCGGGTTTAAAGGATGTGTATTAGTCAGGGTTTTATGCTGCATACAGTAGCAGGCATATGCTGGTGGGAAATTTATAGGGAAAGTTTGACTGAAGGTCTATTTGCTCTCACCTCAGAAGGGGAACAGATGACTCGGGGGTGGGAGTGAGAGGTGGGAATGTTCTGAGGAGGACTGGTAACTGTTTCCCAACTAAGGCAGACTGATAGAGGATTGTCGTCTTTGAATAAGGGAAAACCATTTAAAGTGGCATTTCTTCATTCAGAACGTTATAAGTCTTTGGAATTTTCTATCTCATCAGAATTGTGGTGGCTGAGTCATTCAAGGCTAAGACTAATCATTTTTTCAAGGGATTCTGATGGTTTGGGCAAAAGTAATTGAGGCTGAAGATCTTATGGAGAGGTTCATGGACTGTGCACATTCCTGCTTGTGTTTCTAATGCTCCTATTCCCGACACTAAATAGTGTTAGTCACAGAGACATTGGGAGATACAGCGCAGGAAAAGGCCCTTGCCCTCTGAGTCACGCCAACTGTCAACCACTCACTTACAGTAGTCTAATCTTCCCATCAACCCCCATTCCCCATAACTCACAGACATTCTGTGCGAAACTTACAGAGGCCAATTAACTCACTAATCCACTTGTCTTTGACGTGTGGTTGGAAACTGGAGCAGCCCAAAGGAAATCCATGTAGTCAGGAAGAGAACAGGCAAACTCCACACAGACAGTGTCCAAGGTCAGAATTTGAACCCAGATCTCTGGTGCTGCACCAGAGGAGGAGGAATCTAAGACCATAAAGATGCAATAGACTGGAAAAGAGATTCTGAGGTAAACTTGGGCCATTTGAAATTCAGAAGGGAACAAGCTAGTGTGATCATGCTGAGGACACAATTATATTAGGAAGGAAGGTGGATGGATACAAATTTGGAAAGGTAAATTTTATTTATTTAGAGACAGAGCACAATGACTGGCCTTTCCAGCCCAACAAGCCCACACTGCCCAATTATGTTCATGTGACCAATTAACCTATTAACCCTGATATTTTTGAAATGTGGGAAGAAACCGGAGCACCTGGAGGAAACACACATAGGCTACGTCCACACTAGACCGGATAAATCTGTAACCAAAGCTTTTTCTCTTCGTTTTGACCCTCCGTCCACACTGAAACGGTGTTTTCCTCCCCCGAAAATGGAGCTTTTCTAAAACGCTCTCCAGAGTGTTTAAATCTGAAAACGCCAGTTGGGCAGTGTAGTGTATATGGGGTAACCAGAGCTTTTTAAAAAAACCTGTCGTCCCTTTCATCAGTGAAGAGACTATGGCTGTAGGAAATGTTTCCAGGGTGACCCCTCTGTAGATGTGGGGAAGATGTTGGTGGGGCCACCCGGGGGTCTGTGTGTCCATATGTGTAGCTACTGTAGTGGCTGTGAGGCTGGTATTGTGGCGGTGAAAAGTACTGGGCGGGGTGGGGAGCCATCATATTCCTCATCATTGCAAATCCCTCTGCAACAGTGTTAGTTTTTCCATGTTCGTCATCAGCCAGGTCATACTGTCCGTGAACTCCCTGTGGGTTGCCTCCATAGGCTCCAGTATTGTTTTTTTAGTTTTAAGTCCTCCTGCACGAGAGCCAACAGCTGTCTGTTGTTTGGCAATTTCCTTTTAAGTTTTTCTAGTCTGTAACTGGACAAACATGCACCAAGTATACCGTTTCCTCTTTGCTTGTTTTCTGTAGATGTGTCCTGCGCATGCCCAGTAGGAGGAGATTTGCCCAAATACCCATTTTAATGTGGATGGAGGTATTTTCAAAAATGCCTGGTGTGGACACCTATTGTTTTTACGTAAAACCGACGTTTTCAAAATTATCCGGTCTAGTGTGGACGTAGCCTTAGTCACAGGGTGAATGTATAAACTCCTTACAGATGGTGGTGGAATTGAACCTGGGCTGCTGGTGCTATAATTGTGCTACTCTAACCACTACACTACTGTGTTCCTCTTAAGAATGTACAGAATCTTACAGTGGAAGAGCAGGAAAACTTGGCAAAAATAGTTTATCACAAGAGGCTCAAAGAAAGAACAAGAGCAGCCGTCTTTGAACTAGCAGACAGTGAGGTTTGGTGCACAAGGTAAGGGAGGTTGATTGGCAAGCAAACTTGATCTACCTCACTGGACAAAGCAATACTGCTGAATTTTAAAAGGCCTGAACAGATTAGATATGGCAAAGTTATTTCCCATGGTAGGGGAGTCAAGGACAAGAGGGCACAACTTCAGGATTGAAGGACATCCATTTAGAACAGAGCTGCAGAAAAATTACTTTAGTCACAGGGTGACAAATCTGTGGAATTTCTTGCCGTGAGCGGCTGTAGAGGCCAAGTCATTGGGTGCATTTACATAAGAACATAAGAAATAAGAGCAGGAGGAGGCCATCCGGCCCATCAAGCCTGCCCCGCCAATCAATAAGATCATGGCTGATCTGTCTGTAAACTCAGCTCCATCTACCTGCCTTTTCCCCATAACCCTTAATTCCCTTACTATGTAAAAACCTATCTAAATGTATCTTACAAATATTTAATGAAGAAGCCTCAACTGCTTCCCTGGGCAGAGAATTCCACAGATTCACCACTCTCTGGGAAAAACAGTTTCTCCCCTGAATCTTGAGGCAATGTCCCCTAGTTCTAGTCTCACCTACCAATAGAAACAACTTTCCTACTTATAACTTATCTATCCCTTTCAAAATTTTGTATGTTTCCATC
This sequence comes from Mobula birostris, assembly GCF_030028105.1. NCBI lineage: Eukaryota > Metazoa > Chordata > Chondrichthyes > Myliobatiformes > Myliobatidae > Mobula > Mobula birostris. The sequence continues at coordinate 160,895,364 of NC_092373.1, forward strand.
AGATCCCCTCTCATTCTTCTGAATTCCAGAGAGTATAGTCCCAGCAAATCAATCTCTCCTCATAGGTTAACCCCTTCATCCCTGGAATCAACCTGGTGAATCTCCTCTGCACTGCCTCCAGAGCCAGTATATCCTTCCTCAAGTATGGAGACCAGAACTGCACACAGTACTCTAGGTGCGGCCTCACCAGTACCCTGTATAGTTGCAGCATGACCGCCCTGCTCTTGAATTCAGTCCCTCTACCAATGAAGGCCAACATTCCATTTGCCTTCCTAATAACCGGTTGTACCTGCAAGCCAACTTTTTGCAATTCATGAACAAGCACTCCCAGGTCCCTCTACAATCTTTCACCAAGGCAGAGATATTTAGATTCTTGATTAGCCAGGGCATCAAAGGGTGTGGGGATGACTGGAAGAATCAAATCAGCCCATGATTGAATAGCGGAGCAGACTCAATGGGCCGAATGGCCTACATCTGCTCCTATATCTTACAATCTTATGGTCTTATGATGCACCAGAACTTCAGTACAGAGTCTTCCATATCACTCTGTTGTAGTACACTTGCTGGAGAGTTCTGTGTTATTGTCTTACAGACTATAGCGGAAGGAGCATTAGTGTTTACTATTGTGAAGCTGCGACTTATTTATTTATTGAGATACAGCACGGAATAGGCCCTTCTGGCCCTTTGAGCTATGCTGCCCAGCAATCCCCGATTTAATCCTGGCTTAATCATGGAACAATTTACAATGATCAATTAACCTATGAACTAGTATATCTTCTTTTCCACAGTTAACCTAGTTCATATCCTGCCATTTGTTTTCATTTTGCCAGCTGGCATCCCAGTACATTGATCACATTGCTTTCAAATCTGGTGCCTTACCTGAAAAATCACCCAGCTCAAAGAGTACAGAATGTACCCAGGAACGTTTGCAGATTATGCAGGGCAAAAGGAGGCCATTGGTCCTATGCCAAGAGCTATCCAGTTTGTGCGGATCTTGCTCTCTCTCTTGCTCTCTTCCTCTTGTTTTCTCCCTCCCGCTCTCCCCCACCTGCTTTCCTGTTCTATCTATCCCATAAAAATTATCTTTCCAAGTTTGTATCTAATTTTCTTTTGAAAGCTGCTATTAAATTCACTCTTTAAGATACTGTATTCCAGATTATAGTATTAATATCAGATGTTATTTAACATTCCCCTCTGGATTTGGTCTTTCAACATTTAAGTCCAGACAACAGGACAGAGGAGTGATCCTAACAAAACATAGACACAAGCGATTCTGCAGAGGCTGGAAATCTTGCACAACACACACAAAATGCTGAGGAACTCAGTAAGTCAGTCAGCATCTATGGAGAGCGACTAAATAGTCAAGACCCATCAATAGTCAAGCGATTAAATAGTTGGGACAAGACCCATCATCAGAATTAGAAAGGAATGGGGCAGAAGCCAGAATAAGGAGGAGGGTGGGGAAAGGACTACAAGCTGGCGGGTGTTAGGTGAGACCAGGTGAAGGGGGGAGGGTGTGTGGGTGGGGACGGCTTTATGTGATTCCTTCTTCCTCAGCCCTCTACCTCTTCCACCTATCACCTCCCAGCTTCCCATATCCACCCACCCACCTATCCCCTCAACTAATCTTATCTATCACCTGCCAGCGTGTACTGCTTCCCTCCCCCACCACTTTATTGTGGGCTCTGCCCCCTTTCCAGTCCTGATGAAGGGTCTCAGCCCAAAACATTAACTGATTATTCCCCTCCATAAATGCTGCCTGACTTGCTGAGTACCTCTAGACTTTGTATGTGTTGATCCGAACAAAGTGATCATGTACCTGTTCAGATTATTATTGCTCAGACAATGGTCCTGCACTAATTTGCACTCTTTCATTAACAAACGTGTCATAATATAATGGATAGTGGGTAAAATCTCTAAATAAACATTCCTGAGGGGGATTGATCAAAGGATTAGTTGTATTATGAAATCAGTGAGAGAAAAAGGCATTCTTAGAGTCTAACTATGGCCAGAGGATCTCTGGGAAAGGATTTTCTACAGTGAGGTGCCTACAGTTAGATTTGCTCTTTCTGTCTGTAGGTAAGGATCTTCTGTGTGGGGAATGCCCAACCTAACAACACACAGCAAGGAAAAGAGGGCATCTGGGACCAGAGTGAGCAGGCAATGTTTGCTTATTAAACTGATCTATCAGATTGAAGAACTGAAAAATAACTGCCTGGGGACTGAGATGGAGGGTTAATTAAAATGGCTAATTGTGCCACATCGAAGCAGGTACAAAAAGCGAAACAGAGGAGAGGAAGATTGGATTGAGATAAAATACACAGAAGGAAAAATTAGAAAAAAAATAACACTTCACATTTTTCAAAATTTCCTCAACAATTCAGCAGAAGGTGGAGATAGAGTGAATGCACACAGCATTTATCCCATGTAAAGGAAATCAAAAACCAAAGGGCAAAGGTTCAAGCTGAATGGGAAAATGATTCATAAGCAACAAGGGGCTACTTTTTTGTGCAGAGGCTGGTGTCTTTGTGGAATGACTTGCTAGTGGAAGTGGTTGAAGCAGGTACAATAACAACATTAAAAGGCATTTGAATGGGTGTACAGATAGGAAAGCTACAGAGGGGAGTGGGTCAAACATGGGTAAATGGGAGTAGGTTAGATGGACATCTTGATTGACTTAGACCAGTTCAGCTAAAGGGTCTGTTTTCATGCTGTGGTCCCTTGATAGCGGTTTAGCTCAGCTGCTAGGGAGTTTGCTCAACAAAATCAGATTGCAACCTTATTCTTATACATCCAGCTTGTGGCCTGTGCATCAACAGTGAAGGAGGTCAATTGAGAAGCCACCAGTACGAGGACAGAGCTTCACATCTGCTCTCCTTGCAGCTGCTTTTACCCATAAATAATGAGATCCACTTTGCTTCACCATTACTTTGGCACTAAATGCTGGCCCATTGGGTCAGAGGGCCACAGCTGCAGATCGGATCTGGCACACGATAAAAGTTCCTGAACCTCAGCAATAAATGATGACATCTAAGCATTCTTCACATGATGGTATTGTCAGCCCCAGAACAACCACACAAAGTGTCTGTGCCCATTGTTATATTTATAAAAAAGTTCAAGTGGTCAAATAATCCACCTCAATTGTGATGGGAGCATTCAAAAGCCACCAGTTAGTTTTCTCTTTGGGTTTTGCCCCAGTTCCTGACCAGCCTCTGTATCTGCCTTAATAAACACTCATCATCTATAATTTAAGGTCTGAGTTGTAAACGTAAATAGCTTTTGTTGTTTGACATTAGGAATTATGGTCTGTGATCTGACATATTAAAACTTTAATTTATATAAAAATCTCTCATTCACATGGAGGTGGCTTCCTACCTTCAAATATAATGTAGAAAGATTTAAAATGTGATGATCTTCATAAGATTGCATAACAAGTTAATGTTACCTGTTGGTCAAAGAGCATCAATGAAAAGTATCAATTGCTTAAATAAAAATCAGGTTCTTAAAAACATCTTTAAAATAAACTGCTCTAGTCTTAATGAACAAACTGTGGTAAACACTTCTGGTTCACAGTCACTTTGCCTCACTCTTTGGGCAGATGAAAGGCAAAAATTTGCACGGTAGGGACAGGGGTAATTCTCTCACAAGGATTCAGGTGAACCAGTTAGGATTCTGAACTATCAAGAAAGCTCTTATAAATTGTAATCTAGTATATCCACAGTTATCACTTTGAAGGGCTTAAATATAACTACAAATAGCAATCTCTGCTCTACTAATCCTTCAAACATGGTGGGTATATTTTAAAGTATTTCAAAGATTCTGAGCACAGTCAGAGTTTAATTCCTGGTGTAACCATGCCTGTCACCCTACTGAGCTCTCCAACCACTACCCTATTTTGTGGTTTACTCTGTCACAGGAGCCATAGGGATGTTTCTGAGTTTCTATTCCTGAGCCTTGTCTTCCCTTTGGCATAACACACTTTGAATTTACTTGTCCACGCTATCCATTCAATAAGTTAAAGGCCCCACATTTCATTTCAAATAATTCTACAAATAATATAGATAGGTGAAAAGCAATCTAGATCAAACCAAGAGAGAATGAGATAGCCTCACAAATAATACAACAGAGAAAAAAGGAAGAGTTAAAATGAAGGAAACAGAAAGAAGCAAAATAACACAGCAAAGGGAATGAAAGTAAAAAGGGTTAATGATGTGAAGAGCCATGCAAGGAGAAGGAAGCCTTCTTTGAAGATATTTTGTACATTGAATCTCCTCCATATCCAATGCTACTCCGAGTTCCATTTTAATTTGTCGTATTTTACCATTTTATCTGGTCAGTGATCAGAGACTGGAGATTGACCCCAACCCCTCCAGCAAGAACACATTCAAGCCAGAAAGAATTGGGGGTGCTCGTTTCAAATCTGTGAGATATAATCTCGAAACCCGAGCCTTAGTTCCGACCTGCCTTGCCCAGTCTCACAAGTCAAATGCCAGTATTAATGGAAATATTTCAGTGGGAGAAAGCAACTTCCAAAATCAACATTCTTCCCTGCCTTCTTACTGACTTCTATTAAAATATTTATTTTAGTTGAACAAAGAATGCAACTTAACTGTGGGGCTACATGAACTCAAACATGAACAAGAAAATTGATAGGGTCTTTTAAGAGACTCCTGGATAGGTATATGGAGCTTAGAAAAACAAAGGACTATGGGTAACCTTAGGTAATTTCTAAGTAAGTACATGTTTGGCACAGCATTGTGGGCCGAAGGGCCTGTATGCTCAACTATTTCTAATATACAGCCAACCCTTGGAGAAAAGCCACTTGGACGGTGGTTGCCATTTTAATCAATCCCAGTTTCGTAAATATGGAACCATTATTAAATAACTAGGAAATCTGTTATTTAATATTCCTCAGTTCAATTAACTATGAATTCTAAAATTGAAAAGATAAAGGATATATTTGGCTTTTGTATCTTAAGTTTGTAGACTAACTAGGCTAGCGGTCTTCTGTAGGGGTCTGTACTGGGACTTCTGCTGTTGTGAGTATAAATAATTTGTATGAAAATATAGGTGGATGGGTTAGTAAGTTAGAAGCTGACATAAAGATTAGTGACATTGTGGATAAAGTTAGAAGGTTGCCTAAAATATGCCAGGATTTAGATCAGTTGCAGATTAGGACAGAGAAATGGCAGATGGAGTTTAATTTTTATTATTTTACTTAGAGTTAGAGTAACAGTCCCTTCTGCCCCAATCAGCCTGTGCCGTCCAGTCACATCCATGTGACCAATTATCCAACTAACCCCGCAAACACGAGGAAATCTGCAGATGCTGGCATTTCAAGCAACACACATAAGAGTTGCTGGTGAACGCAGCAGGCCAGGCAGCATCTTTAGGAAGAGGTACAGTCGACGTTTCAAGCCGAGACCCTTCGTCAGGACTCAAGACCCAAAATGTCGACTGTACCTCTTCATAGAGATGCTGCCTGGCCTGCTGCGTTCACCAGCAACTTTTATGTGTGTTGCTTGATCCAACTAACCCCTGTGTCTTTGGAATGGTGGGAGGAAACTGGAGCACCCAGTGGAAACCCACACAGTCATGGAGATAACATAAAAACTCCTTACAGTAAGTGGCAAAATGGAACCTGGGTCACTGGCACTATAACAGTGTTACACTAACTACTATACAACTGCGCCAGCCAAATGACAGGGACAGAAACTGAACCTGCAGTTTTCCAATGACTTTCTATCAAACACTGACATCAGATGTCTTATCCTTTCGGCCCCATGCCCCACCCTTTAATCTGGCTAGGTGTGAGGTGTTGCAATTTGGTGATCAAATGTAAAGGGAAAGTAAACAGTAATGGCCAAACACTCATTAGTGTTGATGTACAGAGGGATCTTGGGATCCAAATCCATAGCCCCCTGAAAGTATTTTGCACAGGTCAGATTTTCAGCCTCAAAAAGATGATTCTGAATAGATCAGAAATCCAAATACTGATTGGTTTAAGACACTTGACAAACTTATTTAAATCCGTTTTTTAATGCGATCTATGGGGTAAAGTTTATTGAATTTGCCGATTTCTCCACAGAGAATTTTACGTTGAGCAGTCTAGATTAGGAAGGGACCCTTCGTCCTGACGAAGGGTTCCGGCCTGAAACGTTGAATGATCTTTTCCACGGATGCTGCCCGACCTGCTGAGTTCCTCCAGCGTGTTGTGAGTGTTGCTTTGACCCCAGCATCTGCAGAGTATTTTGTGTTTAGATTAGGAAGACCTTCTGCAGCCTCCACAATTAATTACAGTTAATTTGGTCTGATAATGGTAAGGTTTAATAGAACATAGGATATACAGCACAGAAGGGGCCCTTTGGCCCATGAGGTTGTGCCAACCTATACAACCCTACTCCATGAACAATCTTACCCTCCCCGCTAACAGAGCTCATAGCCTTGCATCTTTCTTACATCCATCTGCCTATCTAAGAGTCTTTTAAATGTTCTTATTGAATCATGTGAAATATATGGCCCCTTACTCATGGTGTTGGGACTTCTTGTCAAGTGTTTAAAAATAAAGTGTTAATAAATTAGCAATCTGCTTGTCGAACACAGTGGTCAAGCAGCATCTGTGTGAGGAAAAGAAATTGCTGACGTTTTGGGTCGAAACCCTATATCAGGATCTGAAATGTCAACAGTCCTTTCCCCCCACAAATGCTGTTTGATCTGCTGAATTCCTCCATCAGATTGCTTATTGCTTCAGATTCCAGTATCTGCAGTCCCCAATGTCTATATGTTAATAAATTCAGTTTTAAACCTGTCATGTCAATACTTTCCTAATCTGGGATTGTGGGCCTACATTTTTAGTTTTATGGTCCACATCCTGACATCTTTGAGGTGCACAATTTAACAATTAAACACCCGAAGACATTCAAAAGTCTTGAATTATCAGTGATTCAGTAGCAAAAGAATAGCAATGTTTAACCTTTCGTAGACCAAATCAGAAAATGCTACAAACACTCAGCAGGCCTGGTAGCACCTGTAGTGAGATAAACAGAGTTAAACATTTAGATCAGTGACGTTTCCTCATTAGTCTCATTCAGATGATGGGTAATTGACTTGAAATATTGACCCTGTTTCTCTTTCCTCTGGGTCCGCTAAGTGTCTCTAGCATTTTATAGTTTTGTTGTAGATTCTTGGCATCTCCAGTGTTTGCCGTTACCTTTCTTCGTACTTTCTTGCCTCACCTTGTGTAATGCATGGCTATATATGTGATGGAAATGGAAAAATATATAGTTATGCAGCTCATTCATCAAGAGTATGGACAAGATTTCATGGGATAAAGTGATCTCATCCTGCCTGTCAGTTCTGCACGTTGGTGACCAGACAGAGTAGTAATTTCCGCCAGCCCATGTTGAGTGGTTAATCGTGTGGGAAGGAAATTAATCATTAATCATGAGAGTGGGAAGGAAACAAGGGACACAGATTGAAGATTGGTAAGTGGGTTTATTACTGTCACGTGTACCAGAGTACAATTAAAAACTATGTTTTGCATGCCATCCACACTGATCCTTTCTTCACTTTCGTGCATTGAGGTAGTACAGGGAAAAATAATAACAAAGCGCAGAATAATAAACCATTGTAGTTATAGAGAAGGTGCAGACCAGGCAGACAATCAGGTGCAAGTCCAGGACAAGCCAGATTGTGAGGTCAGGAGTCCATCTTATCGTATTAGGGAACAATGTGCTGTCAGGCCTTTGTACCTTTTGCCCGATGGGAGGGGGGAAGAAGACAGAATGTTTAGGGTGGTTTTCATAGCATCGGTTGCCTGCCTTATGGAGGCAACTAAAGCGTAGGCAGTCGATGACTGCAGAGTCTGGTTTCATGATGTCTGCAGGCCAAGCTATTGATGATGTTCATTCCTAGGTTAGTGGTTGAGGGAAGTGTACCTGAATTGTGTGTTTTAGAATTTAAAAAAAACAGATTTTATTTGTTCTATGTTAGCTGAAAACCATTTTACCTTCAAATTACCCCCGGGTTCGCCTGACCCTGTCTATATATTCCTTGGATGAGCTGAATGGATTTGATCAGGACTTGGTTTACCTAGAATGACCCGGGCCAAACAGAGCTGGGTATGGAATGGGAGAATATTTACCGAGGAAGGTCATAAAATGTAAAATATATTTTATGTAGAGCATATGTTTACAAAAGACAATAAATGTCCTTGGGTAACAATGATTTCAACAGTCATATGGGAACATCATGAATATTTGCATTGGTCAGAATGTAAAAGAATTTACTGTTAAGATATTTGGTTTAATAAAATTGGAGAGTGAAAAGTACCTTCGAGAATAGTTAACAGGTGAGATGCAAGACATAGAGCAAGGAGGGAGGTTCTTCAGCCCCCCCAAGACCACACAGACCGTCAAGTATCTGTTTATACTTGTCCTCTCCCCTAAGGTTCCTCCACCCACTTACACACCAGGGGCACTTAACTGTGGCAAGTTAACCTACCAACCTGCACGTAATTGGGATATGGGAGCAAACCTACGGAGTCACAGGGAGAACTTGCAAACTCCACACATACAGCACCTGAGATCAGGACTGAACCTGAATCACTGGAGCGGTGAGACAGCATCCCTACTAGCTGGGTCGTACATCATGGACATTATACAGCAACAATTCTTCAGAATAGGGAGTGTTATGCATTGATTTTCTTGTGTGTTTCTAACTATATGTCTGACTGTTGGCTCCTCAGTTTATCGATGCTGGCAGCAATGAATGACCCTGAATTTGAATACTCGTGGACCTCGCAGAATGAGGTGACGGACATTTTCAGCTCGCAGTTTGAACATATCATGGAGTGTCAGCAACTGATGGGCTCATCTTACAACAGCCTGGACTCGCTGGACATGATATCTTCCACGGATGAGAGTGAATGCGGCTTCAGCTTCGAGATGCCTCTCACTCCCTTGATTCAGCAGCGGATCAAGGAAGGTAGCAGTCAGTTCCTGGGGGACGGGCTCTTGGAGTCTGCCCCCGACGGCAGAGCATTGCAACGCCTTGTTACCGACATAAATGGCACTTCAGAGAGCAGCACAGAGGAGCGGATGAGCATCAATGTGTTGGACAATGCATTCCATAAATATTCTCTGAGTTCCTTGGTAAATGGAGCACCTCACAATTTGGAAATGTGCAAGGAGAGGCAGGAAGGGCATTCTACCTCAAGGTAAGTGTCTCCTCCTCGATTATGGAACTGCCAACAAAGTAGTTACTAGATTTAGGTTAAACTATTCCTTCAAAATCATAGATCCTGGTTTTTAAAAAAAAGTCGTTTAACCCATCTCGTTCTATTGTGTCTTGTCAGTTACACTGAAGGGCCAGTGCTTCTTCTGTTGTTCACCATTGTAAATGCAGCACAGTGAACAATGGATTCACTCTCAGTGGCTTGATTGACAGGCGGTCAGAGTTCTGGGGTGCTGACTGCGCAACACAAACTTATTCTGTCACTGATGTATTCCTGCAAGTCCCCCAAACCCACCTGCTGTTAAATAAGCAATTCTTAAAACACAGCCAAAAAAAAAGGAATCAATCAGATTATTACCAGACTGCAGGCAGGAGTGTGTGCTTTGTTACTCTTCTGTCATTGATGATATGAAGTCTGATACATTTCCAGCGTGTTTCTAACCTGATCACTCCTCAAGGCTGTTTGTTTCATTGCAGTATCTTATTTATGCAGGCACAAAAATGTGACATTTCAAGTTTGCAGGACAGCATATGAGATAGGCTAATAATAATGTAAAATAGTACTATTGGTGGATTATTGGCAGATCATGTGGTATTGTTTATAAGCTGATGTTTTTTAATATTTCAAAAATAGACTTTATTCATAATAAATAATAGATACAAAAGAAGAAGCAGGGCGAACTTTTACACTCATGGTCGTTACATTAAGTAGTGTTAACTTATTTTTAAAAATCATAGTGCCATTACCAAACATGTGGCCCCTTGGGCTAATAAAACCCTTTCACTGTTTGAGGGGCATCCCCACCTGACTCAGTTCCTTCATGTGCAGTAGCAGAAGGAGCCTTGATACTGGTCCTGAATTGATACTTTTTATTTCAGAAATAAATTCATAATTAAATCATGTAAAACTCTTATGTTCTTGGTTGTTACATATAGTAATGTAAACTTTTTAATAAACAAAGCAAACATGCAGACATAGTACCATGGCCCCCTGGGACGATACATGCTTTTTTATTGTTTAAGGGGCTTCCGCATCCAACTCAGCCCCTCCATTAGTGGTAGCACAGGAGCTTCTCCTGTAGTCCTTCCCCGCAGAGGTTTAACATTGTTTACACCAAGCTTCAGTGCCTCCCTCAGCACGTACTCCTGCAGCCTGGACAGTATCAATCTGCAGCATTCCTCTATAGACGGCCTGCTGTGCTGGAAGGCCAGCACGCCTTTCACCAAGCGGATGATCTTCCAGCAGCACCTGATGTCCGTCTCTGTGTGCGTCCCTGGCAACAGCACATAGATCAGAGAGTTCTATTACAGAGCTGCTGAGCATGAACCGGGACACAGACCCTTGCATCATTCTCTGCAAATACTCAATCTGCAAACAGGTCTTCTCTCTCCATCACAGCCGTCCCGAGCGAGGCGTACACTGGGGGTCATGTATATAAATCCGCACAGGAAGATCCACAAGGTCATCTTGGTGGTAGATGACACCTGGCAACGAGGCTTTCTGCCAGTTGATTTGGACATTCTTCCCTGGGAGCCACCTCACTCTATCCACAGAGTGCCTGTCCCGCAGTACCTACATGACGTTCTGCACTGACCACTGCCCGATGGACTTGTGGTCAAAGATGTTTAGTTTGAAGTACTCCTCCACAAAAGACAGTTAGTGTGACATCGTCCAGCCGACTGGGACATAAGGCCAGTAAGGCCAGGCCTATCTTCCATAATACCAGGGACAAGTGGAACCTTAGCACCTTCGTGACATACCTTGAATCCATATACTGCCTGAAAGTGGTCATCAGGATGAGGGCAATATTGGGTACATATTTATCCTCATGACCTGGGGACTTGTACAGCATAACCCATTGGACATGCTCCATCTTGAGACACGTCTCACCGAGGCAGAGAAGTGGAAAACAGGCCACAATTGCACCAAACAGCAGCTAAGAGAATACCATATCTGATAATCAATTTCTTCTCAGTTATTGACAGAGAATACCATTTCCACAAAGCCAGTTCTTGTTAAATGCCTCAGTCGCTCTGAACGAGATCCCCAGCACCTCCACGTATTGGACTTGACAGTGAATGGGACAATGGGTTGTTTGGGCCAGTTACCAAAGAGCATGGTCTTGCCCTTCCTACGGTTGACCTTGGCCCCCCATGTCAACTCAAACTGATCGCAGATGCTGATCACCTGCAAAGTGACCGTGGATCTGAGCAGAAAACAGTGACATTGTTCATGAACAGGGAAGTTTTGATTTGTGTACCTTCACTGCCTGGTACATCATCCTTGTTAAGCTCTCATTCTTCCTCAATGGGGGAACTATCTGCCTCTAACTCATTGATTTGGACTATACTTTGAATATCTCTGTAGAGCAGTTCGATTCAATTTCCTCCCCAAAACCCATTTTGGAGAGTCTGTCAATCATATACGTGTGTGATATGCTGTTCAAGGCCTGCTCTTGGTCCACACTAACCTGACGGGCATCCACCCCTCTATCCTGTACATAACAATGGCATACCTGAGCAGCACAAGGCTGTTAATTATTTTAAGTTACAGCATGGGTTTGAGGTCTGGATATATCATCTCTCCCAGAGCAAACTTGAACAAGTTGGCAGTCACCTTGGACAGGATCTTATAATCCACGTACAACAATGAAATGGATCTTCCTCTCTCCCTTCTGCTTGCCAGTGATGGTAATGATGCTAGCCAGAAGTTCAGCATTATGGCCTTTCAGAAGGACCAGGCCCATCCTGTTCCACAGAGCTGAGTATAACTCTGCCAGTAAGCTATTGCTTCTAGGAGTTTTACTCCTGCCAGCCAGCTCCTCCAGAGTCAATGGCTGATCTAGACTCTCCCACTTGCTGTTGTCTAACATCTCCATGACAAAGGATGGGAAATTCTTGGAGGCTGTTTTTTTGTGGTCTTGCTGTGACATAGATAGGCATAAAAGGATCTGCAGATCCTCAGTATGCCTGTCTGCAAGGATGTTACTAAACTATCCTGTTCCTTAAGGCTATGAATCAGTCAGAAGAAGAAACATGAGCATGTCTCATCCTGCTCCACAAAGCAGACCCTGGATAGGATGATGATCTTAGAGAGTTGATAGACAAAAAGCACAGTTAGTTGACTCTTCATTTTCCTCACATCCACTCCTTTTGACTGCAAAAGCAGCTGTTGCTGCTAGTCTGTCTGGAGTTGGCACAATTCGCTCCAATTCTGTCTTGCCTTCTGAACACCTTTGTGGATGAAAACCTTCTTGACGTTCTTCTTGGTCACTTCTTACCAGTGAATTGGAGAGTTAAAGAAAGGCTTCATAGTTCCCTAAGCTATGTAACCCCCACCCCCCACCTCCTTCTGGTCCTCCTATAGATGGCAGGAGGCTCAAAAGAGGCAGTAGTCAGAGAAAAACGCAGGTGTAATGTCAGTAGATATGACCATATATGCCTTTGACACAAAGAAGTCTACCTAGCACTGTCCTGAGTTGCTCGGTCAGGTCCAAGTACGTTGCTTCTCTCTTCCACCTTCAGAAGGCTGAAGGTATCATTCAACTTTGCATCCTTAATCTTTCCATCAGGAGTGTGGAGCTGCTATCCAGTCTTCTGTTGCCACTGATGTCTTGCCCAGCCAAATTAATAATGCAGTTGGAGTCACTAACCAGAATGAATGGTAGAGAAGCCGCAAGTGCAGCTCATTGCTTGGTCAGCGCGGACAAGACTTGACGCCCCAGAGTAGAGTGTTATCTGCCACAAGGAGCTGACCAGCCATGACCTCTTTGACTTCAGTGGATGAGAAGTCGCCTCCCTTCAGTTGAATCCCCAGCCTGGATGAACAAATGTCACTTCCTCACGACCATGTAGCTAATCCCTCAGACAACTATGGCAACTCATGCTCCTGTAGAAAAGTTGTACCCACCTTGACCTTGAGAAAGTGCTCAAAGCGTTAACACATTGTGCCGTGCTCTTCACACTGTTCATGTTTAGAGATGTCTGTTTTATCTCCATGGTTACTTGAGTTCCAATTTCACAATTGCAGTCCACTACTTGTATGCTGATGGCCTTTTTTTAAAGATAGTGTCTGTATTATGCAAAAATGGTTGATCCTTCTGGAAAGGAAGCATTGTCTTGCTTTAAGGACACGTTGTCTGGCTTTTAACCGAAGATTGATCAATGTTGTAGAGAATTTAATTGCATTGAGCTGGTGCAGTTTGAAAACTGGAACCTGGTTGTCAGCGAAATTCTCCTACTAAGCATTTAAGTACTTTTTACATCTCTTGCAGGGAGTAACATTCCCTATTTAAATTATTGTCACTGGATCTGTAATTGGTTTATTATTGTCAAATGTACTAAGATATAGTGAAAAGCTTTTGTTTGCTTGACATCCGGGCATATCATTCCATACATAGGAACACTGATGTAGTACAAAAGAAAAAAAACACAATACAGAATATAGCGTTACAGAGAAGGTGCAGTGCAGCTATTGAACGCTTGTGCCTTGCAGCAGGTGAGGGGTAGGGATTGATATTTGGATACACTAATGTTGGAGGATAGCACTTCTCCAGAATACGGAATTTCAAAACTAATCCCCAATAAGCAGTATTTTTTTAAAATTTCATATGAAATAAATAATTATTTCCATTTGACTGGTGAATAAACGGATGGAACAGTGATATAGATTATCTTGCTTGTGGGCAATTACAGTTTCTGAATAAGCTGTATATAAACAAAAAGTTGCATTATTTAATCTGTCCTTCTTAATCAGCTCCTTCATTCCTGACTTAAGAAAAACACCAAATAGTTTCCTGATAAAATATTTATCTCCTAAATGCTTCATTGGCTTGCTTTCAAGTCCAACGATAATTATAGATCTGGAAGGTTATCCAAACCATCTTAGTTCATTCCTCCAGAATTACCATTCTGCAACATCATAATTGGTTCTTAATTGATTTCTGTTTTTTTTTTCCACTGCTACATCTGGTCTGGTCAAAGTACCCAGTCAATCTCTTTGTAAAGTATTTTCTGGTGTCATGGAACATGGAAGTCAGAGATTTGGAGATGCAGGTCAAATGTTGCCATTCCTCAATTTCCACTCTAGTGCTGGAGTCAGCACTGAGCTCAAGAGTACAGCATGAGTGTTCCTGTGGATGCATTTTGCCATGGCCACTTTAGCTAGCACAGCCCTCCCCATTTGACTGAAGTCACCAATCTTGATTGAGGAGATAAATGCAGTCTTTTTGGGGGGGGGATTTTATTTAATTACATAATAACATGATATTTTGGGTAAATATATTATTTTATGATTTTTAGAAGTATTTAAGTTCCTCAGTTATCTTAAGTGTTTCTGATCACCAGAGACATCTAAGAGTGATTCCAAAGCCTTTGGCAGCACTTAGCTGTCTCTGGATTAACAAGATGTTCTGAGTGTGGTGTTAGGATCCACCTCCTGAGACCTAGACCATCATGGCCTTCTCTGTCTGGTAGGGTTACTGTGATAATGAGATCTGAGCTTGGGTAACACACAAGGCTACGAAACATTAGAGTAGCCATGGGAATAGTGTAGGGAGTATTCATGGGTGGTGAGCAAGAGAGACTCACAATCAGGTTTAATGTCACTGGCAAATGTTGCGATATCTGTTGTTTTGCAGTAGTAATACATTACAATGCATATGTAAAAGCTGTAAATTACATAGAAATAAATAAATAAATTAAGTAGTGTAAAAAGAGAGGGAAAAATAGTGAGGTAGTATTTATGGGTTCACTGTCTATTCAGACATCTGATGACGGAAGGGAAGAAGCTGTTCCTGAAACATTGAGTGTGTATTCAGGCTACTGTACCTCCTCGTTGATGGCAGCAATGAGAAGAGGGGATATTCTGGGTGTGATGGATGCCACCTTTTTGCGGCGTCGCCTTTTGAAGGTGTCCTTGATGCTGAGGATGCTAGTGTCCATGATGGAGCTGGCTGAGTTTACAACTCTCTGAAGTCTTTTCCGATCCTGTGCAGTGGCCCCTCCCTACTAGATGGGGAAGCAACCAGTTAGAATGCTCTCCACGGTACATCTCTATAAATTTGCAACTGTCATTGGTGCCATACCAAGTCTCCTCAAACTCCTGGTGAAATATAGCCTCTGTCGTGCCGCCTTTGTAATTACATCAATATGTTGGGCCCAAGATAGAGTCTGAACTCACCCAATGTCCCTATATGGTATTCTTGTTTTTTTCCATTTACCTTTGCTGTATCATTTATTATATTTTAGCATATAATTTTCCAGAGACCTTTTTCCATGCTCATAAGCCTTCATTTCTCAGACGGGAGAGTGATGTGCTTTTCCTCAGTGTAATGCCATTTGTGCGGTGCTTAAGAACAAGCCTCACTAATAAAGGTGTGGACTAACCTAAGCATAGTATTTATTTTACCTAACTTAGCTATTATATTTCAGTATTGCACTGGCTTTGTGTGACTGCTGTTCTGTGTTGCTTGAGAACATGGAGCATTGAGTCTCACACATTGCTTAGATTTATCCATAATTACTCCATTAATAGTTACGCTGTGTGTGTGTGTGTGTGTGTGTGTGTGTGTGTGTGTGTGTGTGTGTGTTGTTGTCTACTTTCCACTGCATCAGAGACTTGTAGCAGCAAATTGGGTATTCATCCCATTATGCCAACCTATTGAGCATTATCAGTCTTTCTACCAGTGTCTTGCAGGTTATGACAGACCAAATGCAGCTACTGTTTAAAGTGTGATCAGAGTTGCTCTCCTCACCACCCTTTCAAGCAGAGTTCCAGGACCCCGCTCCATACTGACGGAAATTCCGTTCTTCAATTTCCCTGTTGCCACCTACCTAATGTATCAACTTCCTTTAAGATTATGACTGGTAGTTACAAACATTTTTGTTAAGCAGAATAAATCAATCCTGTTCACCATTTCCAGGCCTGAGAAGTTTTCATACCTCAATTGGATCTCCCCAAGCCTACACTGTTTCAAATAAATTGACCCAGGTCCAATTCATAATCACAAAATGTTCTGCTAGATGCTGGAAGTACAGAGCAACATACACAAAACTGTGGAGGAACTCAGCAGGCCAGGCAGCACCCAAGGAAATGAACGAACTGTCAATGTTTCCAGTCGAAACCCTACATTTGGACTGAAAAGCAAGAGGTAAGGTGTCAGAATATGATGGTGTGGGAGAAAAAGGAAGACGAGCTAGAAGGTGATAGATGAAGCCAGGTGGGTGGTGAAGGGGGGATGAAGTAAGAAGCTGGAGGTGATAGTTAGTGGCAATAACCCACATTATGCTGCTCCCTTAGAATTCCTCTGACCAAGCACACGATGTCTTCAGCTAGTGTGTTACGTTCACCTTCCTTTTGTTCTGAATCCCTATTGCATTTTGCCTAAATTATGCTTGATTTTTCATTTGAAGCTCCAGCAAACGACCTTTTAGCAATCAGGTTATTGAGTCTTCCAATAGTTGTACACTGGCAAACATTTTCTTTGAGAAGAGTTCATGTTAAGTTGAATGCTGAAGAACAATCCTTTATATTTTATCTGTCTTTAGCAGTTCCCTGCTTTCCATCCATTTTATTCTATCATGCTTCATCTCCCACCACACCTCTCCCCACTCTCTCCCACTCAGGTTATGTATTCATCTCAGTAATCTAAGGGTTTTGACTTTCTTTACCCTTTCAGGTATTGATACCCAGACACCTTAATCAAAATCAGAACCAGGTTTAATATCACTGGCATATGTTGTGAAATGTGTTAACTTTATGGCAGCAGTACAGTTATAAATATAGAGATGAAAACTGAATTACAGAAAGTGTGTATATGTGTCTGTTAAATAGTTAAGTTAAAATAAGCAGTACCAAAAAAAAATAGTGCGATAGTGTTCACGGATTCAATGTCCATTTAGGAATCAGATGGCAGAGGGGAAGAAGTTGTTCCTGAATCGTTGAGTGTGTGCCTTCAGGCTTCTGTACCTCCTTCTCCATGGTAACGATGAGAAGAGGGCATGTACTGCATGTTGGGGGTCCATAATGATGGACACTGCTCCTTGAGTCACCCTCATATTTCTCCAAATGTAAACTAAACTCAAAATATATCCCAGAAATACTTAATTTGCTTGAACTTGAATCACTGGAAAGAATTTTTAATAATACTGTACAGAGGTTCTTAGAATCGCATAATCTTTGAGTCACATGGCACGTAAATAGGCCCTTCACCCACCATGAAGGATTTATTTATAGGAGATGGAAAAACATACAAGCTCTCTTATTCTCAGAACTGCAGAGCCAAAGTTTTGGTGTTTTACTTCTATCATCTGAAAGGTCATTCTAGAAACAACAGCATTTCCCCATAAAAATGAAACTTAAAAAATTGAAAGTTCTGAAGAACAATTTGAGAAGCAAGTTCATAGTGTTATTGCAAACTTTTAAAATTCTAAATATATTAGTAATTTCACTTCGAGTCCCAAGTGCAATAGTTCATTGAGAGGAAAGTATAGCGAAAGGAATTTCTTCTAAGGAAGCGTTTTGAGGAACTTTGGTTTTTCTGGATGATTTTGCACACATTTCATAATTCTATTTGTTACAGTTTTAAGAATAGGAAGTTTAATCCATTTAAGGAAGGATGATGTCAACACAGGATGTGCAATGACTGGACTGCAAACAGAATGTGCTAAATTTCTGCTGCCTTTTTTGTGAGATTAGTGGACACAGCTGAGGTCTGCTCTTGCGGGTGAGAATGAAGCACTGCAAACTAGGAGCAGACAGAAAATGTGAACTAAGTATTATAGTAGCGTCTCTTCTAATATTCAAACAGGGCAGGTCCTTATTATCAGATAAGCGGTACATTATCTTGCAGAGAGGAGGCTCCGCTCCTATTGCTCCTGGATCATATTTTCCCTTGACTACCTCCTAGTTTAATATTCTCTTTTATTATCTCCTGGACTGATACTCCTTTTTTCATCTCCTGTTTAGTACTCCCGTGTATTATCTCCTGGTTTGCCTTTTGGATTGCTGATTCCTTTTCAGTTGCCCTTGGTTGATTACTTCACTTTATCGATTCTGGATGTTTGGACCTGCTTTAGTGTGCTCCATTTTATTGTTCCTTGATTGGTGATCCCCTTTATTACCTCCTGGTTTGGTACACACTTTCATTACTCTTCATTCGGTGCTCCCTTTTATAAACCCCTGATTTGTTGCTACCTTTTATTACTTCTGGATTGTTGCTTCATGTTTGGTGCTCACTTTTATTGCTCCTCATTTGTTGCACTCTTCTTACCCCCTGGTTTGGTACTCTGTGTTATTGCTCCTGCCATGGGTAATGCATTGTACGTGATAGAATCACAATTTGGCACCAGCATAGTGCAGGATCTGGAAACTCCACTGGGCACTCATTTCTGCGTAGTGTATGAGTGTTAAGTGGAGGTTTTCACTTCCTGAGCAGAACTGCCAAGAATGGTGATCGGGTTCTTATGTACAATAACATCTGGTTGGTGGTTTTGCTTGAGAAGAGCCACCTCTTTTGTTTTATCTGAACCCATTCCTTCTGTAAATTAGTATAGCTCCTGTCAGGCGTCTGGAATGTTCAAATAATATCACTGTTTAAATCTGTTTTCTAAGTGCTGATCACGTTTAAACGCAGAGAATTATAGATTTGATATGGCACAATAGGGGGCCATTCAGACTTTTGAATCTATGCCATCCATAAGTAGAACTATCCTAATTTTCCACTGTTTCCCCACAGCCCTGCAAATTCTGTTTGTTCAGGTGTTGATCTTTGATAGAATGAATAAATGTGTAGACTTTATTTTTCTAAACTGGGAGCAAATTTAGAAATCAGAGGTGTAAATGGACGTGGGGAGTCTTAGAGCAGGATTCCCTAAAGTTTAACTTGTGGATGCAATACTGAGGCTTTAAAAGGCTTTGGGCAGACCACACGCGGAATATGGTGCGCCGTTTTGCTCTACAAAAGGATGTGCTGGCATTGGTGAGGGTCCAATAGAAGGTTCATGAGAATGATCCCAGGAATGAAAGGTTTAACAATGGAGGAGTGTTTGAAGTTCTTGGCCTGTACTCGCTGGAGTTTAGAAGAATGAGGGAGAATCTCATTGAAATCTATCAAATATTGAAGGCCTTGGTGGAGAGGATGTTTCCTATAGTGGGGGAGTCTAGGACCAGAGGGCACAACTTCATAATACAGGGACGGTCCCTTTAGAACAGAGATGAGGAGGAATTTCTTTAGCCGAAAGGTGATGAAACTGTGGAATTCATTGTCACGAACAGCTGTGGCGGCCAAGTTATTGGGTGTATCTAATGTGGAGGTTGATAGGTTCATGATTAGTAAGTATGTCAAAGGTTACAGGGAGAAGGCAAGAGAATGGAGTTGAGGGGGAAACGAATCAGCCATTATAGAAAGACAGAGCAGACTCAATGGGCCGAAGGGCTAATTGTGCTCTTGTGGCTTATGGTCTTAATCCAATTACCTTTCAAAACCCCTGACTGACTTGTTTCTCTCAGGCAAATGAGTCTGTGCACAGTTTTATCGGGTCAAATTAATGTCTGTCCACAGCTTTACAAGTTCATATAATGGTGTCTGGGCACATTTCTACAATGGCTATATTAGTACCTTTGCACAGTCATATAACAGTTACAGTGTCTCTGCAGTTTTATAATAGCGCTATTTGTGCTTTTGCAATTGTCCAACAGCTACATTATAGTCACTGCACAATTTTACAATAGTCGTATTAGTGTCTGTGCACAGTTGCACAAGCATATTGTATCTGTGCATAGCTTTACAATGTCCATATTGCACTATCTTTGCACAATTATACAATCACTATATTAGTGCCTGTGCGCACTTTTACAATTCAGTATTATTTTGTCAGTGGATAGTCTCATAATAGTCATACAACCATGTCTGTTTAGTCTTACAACAGCCATATTGCAGTGCCTGTGTAGTTTTACAATAGCCTATTAGTCTATGCAGTGCTTTACAACAGCTTTATTACAGTATTATCACAGTGACAATGCAGAATGTTTTATGTGATTTAAATGGTTCTGTACACTGTGCGAATGCCAAACTTCTTTGGGGAAAGTTTGTGTAAACATCACAGCACAGCAATCTGCTTTGTTGTGATTAAACATGCTTAATTATTTTGAATTTACAGTACTGCATTCTGAAGCATAAATTTAAAAAAAAAATCAAAAACAGTCTGAATTTTTCCTACTTCTTGCTGAGTTGGAAATGGCATTGATTGCCAAGAAATACTGGAGATGTTTATAAGGACTTCAAAGTTTTTAACAGCTTGTTACCCACAGTACGAGGCATCTTATTGCTCAGGTAAGTCTATGAGGTGAACTGCGATTTGAAAGACTTTACTGAATACTGTAATGAAGGTTTGTACTGTGAAGTCATACGGCTGCCTCTTTCATTGGTGGCACCAATGACTAAACATACAAATCACCCTTGCTCTCAGCCAATTAGAAGTGACCTTCTTGTTTTCAAGGAGATGCTATAAATTGCTGTGTTTAAAATAGACAGAACCACAGCATTCCATTTCTGTCAGCTGCTTCAAGAGATCAGAACACTCCATATCAGAGAGAGGTGCAAAATGTGATTTGTCTTTCCTAAGAGTTCTGCTTCCAGTTGAAATTACATTTATTAAATAGATAACCCATTTAAGAATTCTATGGTTTTTGCTGTTTCTCTTCATTTCTTTTCATTAATACATTTTAAAATGTATGAAGCCAGGTAATGTGAAACAGTCGCATCTGCTTCAATGGAATCTCTTGAGTTTAGATCTTTGAAGTATTGAGAACAAAGAAACATGGCATATATGTGAGAGAGAGAGAGAGAGAGAGAGAGAACACAAGAACATATTTTGTCTAATCTGCAATAGTAGTGCAAGAGTGTAAAAATAGATGAATTCAGGGGGCAGTTATTTCTACAGGGAGTTTATATTAAGTTAGAAATCCCTCTCCTCAAAAAGTCTGTGGGTGCAAGGATTTCAGCTGAAATTTTTTAGAAGAATATAAATAGGTAGAAGTAGAAAGGAAGTGCTGGATGCTGATGACTTGATGTGAAATTCTTTGGAAATCAAGAATGAGGCATAAAATTTGCTTGCAATTGGTTGTTAAACATTACGAGACAAAGAAGATGAAAGCAGGTATATGAAGCATGAGGAGGTAGGGGAGAGGGTGAGGGAATACAACAGTAGCAAAGTTTGGTATTAATCAACCAGGATTTAATTGAACAGTGCTTAGAAAAGATGGTCAGTAAAACTTATCTCAGGGCAGAAGAGGCACTATGTGTACGATGCTGCTATTTCCCAGCCATTGGGAAAGGTACACAAACGATTCTGTTCTTGTCCCTCTGTTCGTTGAGTTGCCTCTGTATCTGAGATATGCCATCGGAAAGAAACTAATTTGTTTGTGGGTGTGATTTATTTGTTAGAATCTACCTTTTACAGCTTCATTGAGGCCTTTCACATCTTTAAACATCCCATTACATGTAAATCTGAGGCATGTAAGCTGAGAGGACAGTTGATTAAAAAGCCTGGTTGTAGAGTTAATTGCAAAAGTTTAACTTGTGCAGAGAGAAAGAAATATACATAACTGAGAACACTTCAAGTTCCCATGTTTACTTGTCAGTATTAAATTGTTAATAGTGGATGTCAAGAGTTGGGTCTTCAGGCTCAATGGTTTAAATGGCCTACTCCTATTCCTATTTCCTGTTTCTGAGACTCTATACTTTCATATTTTAATTTTGTGTTTGTTCCCAAGGTGATCTGAAGGAAGATATCTAAACAGTTGAACAACAGATACACTGATAAAAACATTAATAAAGTTTCCAACCATTTTGTATGAGGCCATTTGGCCTATTACACTGGTACAGTGCTGGTGCTCCCCAGGAGATCCTTCAATTTTCTCCAATGCCATCAATACGTCTCGCTATCTTTCCTCACTCTTGAGTTTATTTAGCTTCCCCTTGAAGACCACCTATGCTGGATGCTTTGGCTTCTCTCTGCAGTCATCAGTTCCACAACAGCATACCTATTGAATTTCATTTGAATTTCCTTTTGAGCATTTCAATCATTATCTCAGATTAGTGACCAAGTGTCTCCATCGATGGAAACATCAAACCATTTGTATCTCATGTGTGACAATGAAGGAAGAAACACTGAGTTAATCTTTAAATCCAAAGTACTGAAACTCTGCTTGTGTCAAATAACTTGTGTTGCTTTTTCCAGTCAGGCCAGAAGAGTGACTTTAAACTTTTTTTTGGCGTGTGCGTATGTGTGCGTCTGCGTGTGCATGCGTGCACGTCTGCGTATGCGTCCGTCCATGCGTGTGTGCGATAATGTCTTTTTCAAACCTTTACAAGGCGCGGAGTGTGAGTGTGGCGCGCCACTCCTCACACAGACATTTTCGCAGTATTTTTCCCTTTTTTATTTTACGAGGTCGAGTTGCGATCTCGACACCCAACCCGGCACGGATGGAAAGTGTACTCGGGAGCAGCCCTGACTGGATTCGAACCCGGGAACCTCTGTTCTGGGGTCTGGCGCTGATGTCATTGCACCACCAGCCGGCCCAAGGGTGACTTTAAACTTTAGGCTCCATCCACCTTATGATAATATTTTGCTTCTGGGCAAAGCAGGCTAAGGACACCTGCCGTATAAACTGTGGAATCCAGGCTAGTGTTCAGTGCAGCTAATACATTTCATAATTCTTAACATGGCAAAAAGTCATTCAACTCTTCGGTTGAATGCTGGCTGTCAGAGCATTTCCATCAGTCCTATTTCTGCCTCAAGTCCTTTGTTTCAAGTTCAAGTTTTAAGTTTAGTTATCATTCAACCATGTATGGATATGACCAGATGAAACAGCATTTAGCTCAGTTGGATGGTGGTTGGGTTGAGTTGTTCTTTGATCTTAGCAATCATTTGCAAATGTTTCATTACCATATGAGGAGCTGTCATTAGTGCACTGTTCATCTTCAGCTCGTATGGTGACGAAATGTTTGCAAATGGATTGCCAAGACTGAAGAACAACTCAACCCAACAAGAAGCAGCATTGCTCTGGGGCCAAGGAGCAAACACGTTATCAACAACACACTACACATAGCACAAATAGCACATACAGTTATGATTTAGGAAAAACAGAGTTACAAAGAGAAAAAATATACAGCCCAAGTCCCTGAGTTGTTCTGGTCTAGCTTGTTCTTCCACGAAGCAAACAGTGGAGGGCAACACCAATAGGAGGGGCCGGCCCGCTACCTACTATGAAATCCAGTGGCACACAGCCAGCTCCAGCATTTCCTTCCCTGGCAAACGCAACAGGAGACTCCGAGGCACGCGGGCCTTGTCTGCACAACGACTGAGGCAATGCAGCTCCCCCGTTGTTGGTCCTGTCAATGAACCAGTTAACTGGACTTGCAGTATTCTACGTTACCAATGCCCCGCGGGCTCTAGGATCACAATAAAAATGTCCAAGACAATCAATTGCACCATTTTTTGGATTGCCCACCATCTCGGCACAATGGTACACCACAAGTTCAGGTGACAATGCAACAATGTATGTGATAAAGTCCAGCCCCATCGCTATTCAGCAGCTCATTGATGGGATGGTCCTGCAGTACCTGATGTTCTTGGTATCCAGCGATGACTTGCGATCATAAAAGAGATGTACAGGATGAGCAAATACACCTTTGATAGGACCAGCACTGGCTGCTGCATCAAAGTGAAATGCCATCTTACCGGAACCATTTATTTTCTTGTAACCTATTCTCTCTTATGTGCTTATCAGCTCACCTTCACTCCAGATCTCCAGCCATCCACACAAGGAACAATTCACTATTGACCAGTTGACGTGTTGACCGTAGCCTATTGATCAGTTCAAGTCTTTGGGATGTAGGAGGAAGCTGCAACGGGCAGGAAATCCCATACTGCGATATGGAGAAGGTACAAATTCCACATTGACAGCACCTGACGTCAGAATTGAACCGGGGTCACCAAGGCTGTAAAGCGGCAACTCTGACTGTGCAGGATAGGAAGAGCCCTCTTCTACCCATCGGCTCAAAGCTTACTTTATGCAGGGATTTTAGTAGTTATGGCTCAGTGCTCAGTGGTACAAATTTGGACATCACTTGAGGATTATTGCCATCATGAAGAAGGTACAGGTGCCTCAGGACTCACCCCACCAGGTTCAGGAACTACCCCTCGACCACTGGGCTCTTGAACCAAAGGGGATAACTTAACTTGCTCCGTCATGGAACTGCTCTCCCAACCTATGGACTGACTTTCAAGGACTCTTCATCTCATGTTCTCGATATTTTTTGCTGTTTATTTATTATTATTAATTCTTTCTTTTTGTATTTGCACAGTTTGTTGTCTTTTGCACACTGGTTGAATGCCCAAGTCGGTGCGGTCTTTCATTGATTCTGTTCTAGTTGTTATTCTGTGGATTCATTGAATATCCCCACAAGGAAATTACTCTCAGGGTTGTATATGGCAACACACACACAAAATTCTGGAGGAATTCAGTAGGCCAGGCAGCATCTATGGAAAAGAGTACAGTTGATGTTTCTGGCCAAGATCCTTCAGCAGGACTGGAGAGAAAAGGATGAGGAGTAGATTTAAAAGGTGGTGGGACGGGAGGGAGAAACACAAGGTGATGGGTGAAACTGGGAGGGGGAAGGATGAAGTGTGGAGCTGAGAAGTTGATTGGTGAAAGAGATACAGGGCTGGAGAATGAAGAGTCTAATAGGATGGGACAGATAGCCATAGAAGAAAGAGAAAAGGGGAAGAACACCAGAGGGAGGCAATGGGCAGGCAAGGAGATAAGCTGAGAGAGGGAAAAGAGAATGGGGAATAGAGAAAGGGGGGGGGGGGGAGGCCATTATTGGAAGTTCAAGAAATCGATATTCATTCCATCAAGTAGGAGGCTACCCGAACAGAATATAAGGTGTTGCTTCTCCAAATTGAGTGTGGCCTCATCATGACAGTAGAGGAGGCCAAAGATAGACATATTGGAATGGGAAGTAGAATTAAAATGGGTGGCCACTGGGAGATCCTGCTTTTTCTAGCTTGGTGAAGCGGTCTCCCAATCTACATTGGGTCTCACTGACATACAAGAGGTCACACCGGGAGCATCGGATACAGTAGAGGACCCCAACACACTCTCACAGGTGAAGTGTTGCTTCACCTGAAAGGACTGCTTGGAGCCCTGAATGGTAGTGAGGGAGGAGGTAGAGGGGCAGGTGTGGCACTTGTTCTGCTTGCAAGGATAAATGCCAGGAGAGAGATCAGTGGGGAGGGACGAATGGACAAGGGAGTCATGTAGGGAGCGATCCTTGTGGAACGCAGAAAGTGGGTGTGGCGGGCGGGGGGGAGATGTGCTTGAAGGTGGGATCCCGTTGGGTATGTGTCGGAAGTTACAGAGAATTATGTGCTGGACACAGAGGCTGGTGGGGTGGTAGGTGAGAACAAGTGGAACCCTATCTTTGGTGGGGTGGTGGTGAGGGCAGACGTGTGCGAAATTGAAGAGATTCGGTTGAGGGCAGCCAATTCCATTCTCAATCCTTCCAAATGCACAGCACCTCACTCACTCCGCACTAATCCTAACCTCACCTTCAAACCTGCAGATAAGGGGGTGCTGTAGTAGTCTGGTGGACTGACCTCTACCTTGCTGAGCCCAGCAACAAATGTCAGACACCTCCTCTTATCTACCCCTCGAATAGTATCCCACTAAGGAGCACTAGGCCATTGTCTCCCACACCATCACCGACCTTATTAGCTCTGAGGCTCTCCCATCGACTGCCACCGACCTCATAGTTCCCTCACCCCGCACCTCCTGTTTCTACCTCCTACCCAAGATCCACAAATCTGCCTGTCCATTTATACCATTGTTTCAGCTTGTTCCTGCCCCACTGAACTCAGATCTGCATACCTTGACTCAGTTTTATCCCCCCGGTTCAGTCCCTTCCTACCTACATCTGTGACACTTCATAAACACTTGATCTTTTCAATGATTTCAAGCTTCGTGACCCCTAGGGTCTTATTTTCACCATGGATGTCCAGTTGTTATACACCCCCACCCCCCACCAGGAAGGCCTCAAAGCTCTCCGTTTCTTTCTGGACACCAGACCCAACCAGATCCCGTCCTCCACCACCACTCTCCTCTGTTTAGCAGAACTTGTTCTCACTCTCAATAATTTCTCCTTTGGCTCCTCCCACGCCCTTCAAACAAAAAGTGTAGCCATGGGCACTCGCATGGCTCCCAGCTATGGCTGCCTTTTTGTCAACTACATGGAACAGTCTATGTTCCAAGCCCACACAGGCATCATTCCCCCCACTTTTCCTACACTACACCAAAAACTAAATTGGTGCTGCTTCATGCACCCATGATGAGATTGTCAGCTTCATCAACTTTGCCTCTAATTTCCGCCCTGCCCTCAGAATTTACCTGGTCCATTTCCGACTCCTCCTTCCCCTTTCTCAATCTCTCTGTATTTATCACTGGAGACAGCTTATCTACTGATGTCTATTATAAACCCACTGACTCTCACAGCTACCTGGACTATACCTCTTCCCACCCCGCTACTTGTTAAACTGCCATCCCCTTTCTCTCAATTCCTCCACCACATCTGCTCTCAGGATCAAGCTTTTCATTCCAGAACTAAGGAGATGTCCTCCTTCTTCTAAGAAAGGGGCTTCCTTTCCTCCAGCATCAACACTGCTCTCAGCCGCATCTCTTCCATTTCATGCATGTCTGCCTTCAACCCATCCTCTCATCACCCCACCAGGGATAGGATTCCTCTTGTCCTCACCTACCACCCCACCAGCCTCCGTGTCCAGCACATAGTTCTCCGTAACTCCCACCATCTCTAACAGGATCCCACCACCAAGCACATCTTTCCCTCTTCCCTACACCTGCCCTATACCACTTCCCTCACTACGATTCAGGGCACCAAGCAGCTCTTCCAGGTGAGGAAACACTTCACCTGTGAGTCTGTTAGGGTTATCTATTGTATCCGATGCTCCCGGTGTGGCCTGTTGTATATCGGTAAGACCCGACGTAGATTGGGAGACCACTTCACCGAGCACCTGTACTCCATCCGCCAGAAAAAGCAGGATCTCTCGGTGGCCGCCCATTTTAATTCCACTTCCCATTCCCATTCTGATATGTCATCTACTGTCACGATGATGCCACATTCAAGTTGGAGGAGCGACAACTTATCTTTCGTCTGGGTAGCCTCCAACCTGATGGCATGAATGTCAATTTTTTGAATTTCTGATAATGGCCCCCCTCCTCTATTCCCCATAACCTTTTCCATCTCTCACCTTACCTGCCCATTACCCCCCTCTGGTGCTCCTTCCCCTTTTCCTTTCTTCCATGGACTTTTGTCCTCTTCTATTAGATTCCCCCTTCTCCAGCCCTGTATCTCTTTCACAATCAACCTCCCAGCTCTTTACTTCACCCCTCCCCCCTCCCAGTTTCACCTATCACCTTGTGTTTCTTCTCTCCCCCACCCCCCCCACCACCTTATAACTCTGACTCCTCATCCTTTTTCTCCAGTCCTGCTGAAGGGTCTCGGACCGAACATCATCAGCTGTACACTTCTCCATAGATGCTGCCTGGCTGCCCACTTCTTCCAGCAGTTTGTGTGTGTTGCTTGCATTTGTAGCATCGACAGATTTTCTCTTGTTTGTACTTTGAAAAGAAATTTACATTGAACTTTGAAGTTTGGTTACATCTGAAGTGAGCGTTAAGATTTGATTTTAGAAACATAGAAAACCTACAACACGATACAGACCCTTCGGCCCGCAAAGCTGTCCTTACCTTAGAAATTACCTAGGGTTACCCATAGCCCTTTATTGTTCTGAACTCCATGTACCTGTCCAGGAGTCTCGTAAAAGACCCTATCGTATCCACCTCCACCACCGTCACCAGCAGCCCATTCCATGCCCTCACCACTCTCTGCATAAAACAACTTACCCCTGACATCCCCTCTGTACCTACTTCCAAGCACCTTAAAACCGTGCCCTCTCGTGCTAGCCATTTCAGCCCTGGGAAAAAGCCTCTGACTATCCACCCGATCAATGCCTCTCATCAATTTTATTTTATTTAGAGATACAGAATGGAACAAGCCCTTCTGTCCCAATGAGCTGTACAACCCAGCAACCCACTTATTAAACCCTAGCTTAATCTTGGGACAATTTACATTAACCATTAACCTACTAACCTTTGAACTGTGGGAGGAAACTGGAGCACCCGGAGCAAACTAATGTGCTCACGTGAGGGTCATACAAACTCTTACAGATAGCACTGGAATTTAACTCTGAACTCTGATGTTCTGAAAGATACAAAACTAAGCTACGATCTTAAACCAGGCAGAGGGTGCCTAAGACTTTTGCACAATACTGTAGTAATTTCATGTATTGCAGTGTGTTGCAAAAAAAATTCATGACCTATGAAAGTGATGACAAACCTGATTCTATTACGGGTCTCCATCATGGACAGAGAGTAGGAGGCAAGCAGGGAGAAGGGAATTATTGTTGGGAAAAGGGGAAGGGAGAAGAGAGGGAGCAGGTAGTACCAGAGAGATATTCTGTAATGATCAATAAACCAATTGTCTTGAATCAAATAACCTCGCCTGGTGTCTCAGGGCTGGGTGTGTCTGCAGCTGTGCCAACACCCCCCCCCAACCACCACTTCTCTGTCACCTGTCACACAGCCCCCCCTGCAGCACTCCACCCTTGCCATTCCCAATATCCTTTGTTCATGCCAGGTTTACAAATTCATTCTCCACTCCACATTGACAAATACAGTACTGTGCAAAAGTCTTATGCACCCTAGCTATATACGTATATGTGACTAAGATATTTTCACAGGTGTATGTCAGACATTTAGAGGAAACAAATAAAACTGCAGATTTGAAACAAGAACAGAAAATGAAGTGTCCCTGACCTGAAAAGTTTCCCTTTCTGCAGATGCTGCTTGACTGGCAGAGTTCTAGTGGCATTTCTATTTTGTATCAGATATTTAACTTCGGTCCGTGAGCATGATGAGGATATTATCACGTACTGACCAATGCCAAAACTGAGTTAAAAGTATTTCAAAGCTCAAAGTAAACCATATACTACCTTGAGAATCGTTTCCTTGCAGGTATTCGCAGAAAAATAAAGAAATACAAAATAATTAATGAAAAACTAAATAACAATCTATAAATAGTAAAGACTGACAAATAACCAATTGTGCAAAAGAAGACAATTCATGCAAATTATAAAAAATAATACTGAAAAATGAGTTGTAGAGTCATTGAAAGTGAGTCTATATGTTGTGGAGTTAATTTGAGGTGAGTGAAATTAGTCACACTGGATCAGGTATCCGATGGTTGTAGGGTAATAACTGTTCCTGAATCTGGTGGTGTAGGAGCTGAGACTGTACCTCCTGCTTGACGGTAGTAGCAAGTTTGCAGTGACAATATGTATCCCTTGCCTCCATTGCCAATAATTAACTTTGTTTGCAGCAGAATTTTAAAGATGGGGAAAAGGGTTTATATAATAAGGTTTTTTTTTAACTAGAGTTATAATCTGTTGGCTGATTTAGATTATTTAATTATGGCTGCAGCCCTAGATTCTAATTTTGTTTTGAAATGGAAGATCTTTCAGACAATTTGTACTGAGTATCTTTTCTAAATCTCTGGGTGCAGAGTTGACCATACCAATGATTATTAGAGTTTTTTTAGGCTGCAGAGAAGCATACTGGATTTAAAATCTCTGCTTAATAAGCTTCACGGGGTGGATCATTGCTAACGCCCAGTCACATGAGGCCTGAAATTAGAAGGACACGGTACTGAGGAATCTCTCTAATATGGCCTGCTTTGTGTATGGCTGCTTCTTGCGGCCTAGATTCTCTGCTGCTGGATATGACTTGACTCAGTAAGTCTTGACCCTTGACGCTGCATGACAATTGTTTCTGTGACAATGCTCATTAATGGTCTCCAGGGGTAAGCTGCCCCGTGGGCGCTGGCTGTGTTTCACTGGGTTCTTACTTACTCAAGCATCGGAGACAGTGGTAAACTCTAAATGATCACAAGTGCAAGGTGCCCCCCCCCCCCCAGAATGTCACCTCTCATTAGTACCTGCTCTATTTTCAGTTTGCAGTTTAATTCTGCTCTGATTAAGCAGGTGAATGAGAACAGTGTGCCACTAGTAAGCCTACAACACCAAGCAGCTGACTCTGGTAAACCCCTGCTTAACGTGAGAGTCACTGTGCTGAAAGTCAGAATGTTCATGTAAAATTCAGAGCCTGCAGTCTCACTGCTTTTTATCCTCTTGCCCATTGTAACGTAAGGTTGGTCCCGATCACTGGGAGAAACTGTTAGCATGGTAAAATAAATTCTAAGGCCTTTCATTAAAATAAATTCCAAGTTCACTCTTTGATAGTCAAATGTTGAACCTCGTCACATTATTTATCTGTGACTTAACTGTACTTAACCTGCTCCCTAAAAAGATTGTTGGGAAAATGGCATTAGGGTAGCAGTCTTTTCAAAGAGATCAAGAAGGTACATGCTATTTAACAAAAGCTGGTGGCATGGTTAGACAACGTTGTCATGGGTCAAGGATTTTATAGTGCACCCACGTTTGGGTTTTCCTGTGTGGGTGGTTGTGCCACTCTGAGGGCTCACCATGAGTGATGAGTGACACCAAGCTAATTATGTTC
Organism: Mobula birostris; assembly: GCF_030028105.1. Taxonomy (NCBI): domain Eukaryota; kingdom Metazoa; phylum Chordata; class Chondrichthyes; order Myliobatiformes; family Myliobatidae; genus Mobula; species Mobula birostris. The sequence continues at coordinate 160,926,313 of NC_092373.1, forward strand.
AGGAGGCTTACAACAGCCGTGCACATCTTGCTGGATCTTCTTTGGGTAGGAATGTTCCAAGCAAATAGGGATACAATGTTACTCAAATATGACTGGATTCTACATTAACTGAATGATTGGAACATGGGTTGAACCTTGTACTGTGCTGAGTGCATAATAAAAGCAGCATTGATTAAAGACCTAATAAACAGGAATTCTGCAGATGCTGGAAATTCAAGCAACACACATCAAAGTTGCTGGTGAACGCAGCAGGCCAGACAGCATCTCTAGCAAGAGGTACAGTCCATGTTTCAGGCCGAGACCCTTCGTCAGGACGAAGGGTCTCGGCCTGAAACGTGGACTGTACCCCTTCCTAGAGATGCTGTCTGGCCTGCTTGATTAAAGACCTAGCATGTTATAATATAGTAGTAGTAGGTGTCGGGTACTTTTGCTTCACTAGAGCCACCTCCTCTTTGCCTTCTAACTCCCACTATTCCCTTCCTCCTACTGCTGTTGTCTTCATTTATGCATTCCCCATCAAACTTAATTAAACACAAAAAATATGCTGGGAATTCCCAGCAGGGCAGGCAGAATCCATGGAGAAAGAAACAGGGTGATGATCTTCCATCAAAACTGAGAAAAGTTTGGAGTTTGGTTGGTTTTGAGATGCAGTGGTGGGGAGGGATGTTGGGATTGTCTGTGATATAGTAGACACCAAGTACGGGTAAGTGATGCGTGGGGTGCTGGTGCCAGCTGGGAGACAGCCATTAAATAAATGTGTATGCAGGAGGTTGCAGAAACGACAGAGGATGATCCATTGAATCTTAATATCAATGGAAAGGCAACGAGGGCAAAGGGAACCCTAACATTGTTCTGGGTGGGAATGAAACCAAAAGTGTGGGAGATGAACTAAACAGTAAATACTGGTGTGGAAGCTGTCACCAAAGAGATACGACGGAGCTGAAGAACTTAGCAGAATGGAATGGATTTCTTTAAGAAATAGCTGGAAGGAATTGTGACCGAGATAGCTACGGGAACCTGTGGGCTTGTAATGGATAGTTATATCTAACCTATGCTGAGGCTTCATAAGACATTGGCCAAACCACACTTGCAGTATTGTCAGCAGTTTTGGGTCACTTATCTAAGAAAGGATATGCTGGCATTTGGAGAGGGTCCAGATGAGTTTCACAAGAATGATCCCAGGAAGGAAAGGATTAGCATATGGGGAGTATTTGATGGCTCTGGGTTTGTACTCATTGGAGTTTAGAAGATTGAGTGGGGATTTCTTTAAAACCTATTGAATATTGAAAGGCCTAGATAGAATCGAGGTAGAGAAGGTATTTCCTATAATGGGGGGGGGGGGGCTGTCTAGAACCAGAGAGCACAGCCTCAGAATACAAGGATGTCCCTTTAGACAAGGATAAGGATAAACTTTGTAGCCAGAGGATGGTGAATCTGTGGAATTCATTGCCACATAAGGCTGTGGAACCCAAGTGGTTGGGTATATTTAAAGCAGAGATTGATAGATTTTTGAATAGTAAGGGTATCAATGGTAATGGGGAGAAGGCAAGAAAATGGGATTGAGAGATAATAAATGAGCTATGATGGAATAGCTGAGCAGTTTCAATGGCCTGATTCTATGTCTCATGGTTTTATGCTTTATGTCCTGAGATGGAGATAGAATGTTGAGAAAGAGAAGGAAAAAGTTTGGGAGCTGGGTGGAAGTTAGCACTGAAGATGATGGAAGTTTAGAGTTTGTGCGAGAGCAGGAAACGGCATTAATACCATCATCTGTATCTTAATAAATGAGGTGAGAGAGAGGACACAAGTAACACTGAAACATAGTCCACAAAGCAAAATGTTGATTGAATCAATGTGGGAACCAGAGCTACATCCTTCAGGAAGAGAGTAGAGTTAAAGCAGAATTTGTTCAACGTGAATTCAGTCAAGTGAGGGAGAGCAGTGGAAAGAGAGCTGGTTTGGTACATGTTCGAGGAAAAGGTGAAGGGCTGTCCCATGCAGGACAAAGGTATAGAGGGATTATATGACCAAAGGAAACTGAGCCAGATACAACCAGGAAAACAAATTACTAGAGGGCATCAGAAATGGCACGATTGTAAATGGAAAGAGATTGTTTGAGAGAAAATAATAGAGCTAAGGTAGGAAGAAATAAGTTCTAGGAGACAAGACTAGGCTCAGTCATTTGGTCTATCAGGATAATGACGTGTATAGATCTTGAAGAGGTGGTAGACTTTGGTTGGGGCATCTTTGAGGCTGGAGGTAAAGTGAGAAAATCGCAAGGCAAATTGAGACCAGTGAGAGTGTTGGCCTGATCTTCAGTGGTAGGGGTCATCGGCCAGAGGGAAGGCATGAGGAGATATCAGAGAGCTCGCATTTAGCCTCTGAGTTGTAGAGATCAGCCCACCAATCGGCGACCATGCCACAATTATAGGTTTGGGTTCAACATTTTCAGTTTACCATCCTGTTTACTTTGTATCAGTACTGACCAGAACTAATGAAGAATCAATCTGTCAGATTAAATCTGCTTCTCTCTCCACATATACACTGCCTGATATTTTCAGTTTCTTCTTCGATTGCCAGCATCTATAGTGCTTTGATTCTCACAGTTCCATCCCTTTTTCCTCTCTCCCTATTTTTATTCTTTTGTTTACCTCTCATTCAGACAGACCTATGCAATTAACAAATCATCTCACTCTCTGTTTCTCCCTCTCAACTGGCACCTCTATCACCACAGTCTTCACCATTTTAGAGACATTCCCTTTGTTCTCTCCACCCGACCCCATCACTGGGTAGAAGGCAGCAGATGGTAGAGGGTTCAAGAACCACGGTGCACACAGTAGGAACAAACTAGAGTGTGGGAGGTTTAGCCTGGAGGGCTGGAAAAAAGGATTTTCCTGTTCAGAATATGCTGTGGAATTCACAAATGGAGTTAGTGATTGAGCAGAGACTACATTAACATTGAAGAATAGACTGGTTAACAAAACTGGAGTAAACAGATATTGAAATAATATGGACTACTGGAGTTAAGTCCCTACTTGAGTGGGGAATAAAGTGGTCTGAATGGATCAAGTGGCTTAATTCCATGGTGTAGTTCAATGTAATTTAATATAGTCTCCTCAGCAAAGCAGCCTTTTGTTTCTATTTTGAGCTGCATCTTCCACTTCAAATACCTCCTACAATACATTTTGGTTAATTGCATTCTATGTTCAGATGAACTACCCTCCTCCACACCCATCCCACACACCATATCATTAATTCAGGGACTCTGAACCTTCAGATTTTGGGAAAGGCATTTCAGATATGGATGTTGTTTTGATATGAACAGCAACATAATATGTTCAAAATATAATATCCTTTCTAATGGACCCTCAGGTCTGTTTTGGCTTTGTATTGACTTTCAAATTAACTATTCTTTTTACTTATAAAATTGCAAGGACATCCTAAATGTAATTGTTTGCTGTCACCAGTCATGTTGGTTGATTACTGACAGTTATGGACACGTTAAGATCCAGAGAGTGGAGGCAGAGCCAGCACTGGACAAAAGCTCGGCTGGCCCAAGGTTCTCTGGTTAATGAGATGAAGAAGCCTTCCTCACATTTTGAAGGTCTGTGCAAGTCAAGGATGCATAGTCAGTCAAAAAAGCTGGCTGTGTATTGGTCAGAAAGGCTTTGCCTAACACCCAGTGGCAATTTCAAATTCCAGCATTTTATCAGATTTAAATTCAGTTAATTAAATAAATTCTGGAATTACTAAGACAGCACCAGCACTGTAGACCAGAGGTTCATACAGCATGGAGACTGGCCCTGATGACCATCAAGCACCCATTTACACGAATCCAATTTTACCCTCTGTGTTTTCCAGTCCCCCTCCCCCCCACTGCTGATTCTATTTGTCACCTACATAGTCAGGACAATTCACCGTGGCCAATTAATTTACCAACGTACAATTCTGTGGAATATGGGAGGAAATTGGAGCACATAGATGAGACCCATGTGGTGATAAGGAAAATGTGCAGTCTCTATCCAGAGGATGGGATTGAACCTTAGTCACTGAAATTATTTGACAGTTGCTGTATTAGTTGTGCCACCGTCCATTTTCTGAAACTACTAGATTTGGTTAAAAATCCATTCACATCCCTAAGGTAGTATAGGGAAGAAACTCTGCTTCCCTTCCCCAATTTTGACGACTTGCAAATCCCCTGGTATGTCCTCTGATACTGTCAAGCAAGCCACTCAATTAGGGATATTCAGTAAATGTTATCCTCACCAGGATCAGTCTTCATGCTGATCAATACGCACTCTGGGGCTAGGTCCAGAAGAAATATCTCTTTAGCATTGATCATGATGAGGTCATTAAAACCTGATGACATCATGAAGTTATCTAAAAGCTCAGTTTGTTTCATTCCTGCTGTGGTTTACTCCAGGGATTCCAAGGCTGATGAGACACAAGTATCCTTTTGTGAGCTAATGCAGCCTATGGGTATATTCAGAGATGTCTATTTTTACATCATTGCCCTGTTGTTTTTTCCACCACAACATCATATTCTGTACAACAGAATGAATGCAGATTGTATTGAAACATTCAAACTTAGCTATAAAAATAACAAAAAATTAAAAAGAAGCAAACCATTGGGGAAAAAATAACGTTGCTTTCATGACCTGCTTTCAAATTCACCATAACAGGAAGGATAGGGAAGCCATAGAAAGGGTGCTGAGGAGATCTACAAGGATGTTGCCTGGATTGGGGAGCATGCCTTATGAGAATAGGTTGAGTGAACTCAGCCTTTTCTCCTTGGAGCGACGGAGGATGAGAGGTGACCTGACAGAGGTGTATAAGATGATGAGAGGCATTGATCGTTGGATAGTCAGAGGCTTTTTCCCCAGGGCTGAAATGGTTGCCACAAGGGACACAGGTTTAAGGTGCTGGAGAGTAGGTACAGAGATGTCAGGGGTAAGTTTTTTACTCAGAGAGTGGTGAGTGTTTGGAATGGGCTGCCGGCAACGGTGGTGGAGGTGAATACGGTAGCATCTTTTAAGAGACTTTTGGATAGGTACATGGAGCTTTGAAAAATAGAGGGCTATAGGGAAGCCTAGTAATTTCTAAGGTAGGGACATGTTCGGCACAACTTTGTGGGCTGAAGGGCCTGTATTGTGCTGTAGGTTTTCTATGTTTCTATAACCTTACAACACAAATTGTACAGTGGTGTGAAATGTTCTTTTCTGCCATGCTTGAGTACCAAGGATTTTATTGAATCATTTACTAAGAACTGAGTTGGCTGGTCTGTAACTCTCCTGATGGAAAACATGCTGAAATGACTTCCCTGGTACAGTGGCTAGGATAGCAACTGCGAGTCAATGAGTGCACAGCTTAAGAACACAGTTCATGAACCGTGGACTTGTGACCTGAGTGTTAGATAATCAGGTTTTCTTGTTTGAAGTTGTACTGAGATCAGTGTGGTACCAGCAGTACATTGCATCACTGGTTCCGTTCAGAACTCCTGAATGAGAATTCACTCTTACCCAACTGCAGATAATTTTGCAAAAGTGGCCGATTCCCTTTCAGGTGGATGCTCTGGCCATCCCTTTGAATACAGTGGTTTCTTCATTATCCCCACTCTCTCTCTCTCTCTTTCCCTTAACTTTAATTGTCTGTGATGTTCTGTCCCTTTGACTCTGTTTGTCTAAATCTCCTCCACCTCTCTCTTTCTCCTTCATATTGACTCTTGAAGCTCAAAGTTCAAAGTAAAATTTATTAACAGAGTACATACATATCACCGCATACAACCTGGAGGTTCTTTTTCTGCAGGCATACTTAGCAAATTTATAGAACTGTGAACATGGTCAATGGAGAACAAGCTGTGCAAATGTAGATACAAGCAAATAGCAATAAATAACGAGCATGAAATAACAAGATAAAATAGTCCTTAAATGAGTGTAGCTATCCCCTTTTGTTCAAGAGCCTGATGTTTGAAGGGTAGTAAATGTTCTTGAATATGGTGGTGTGAGTCCTGAGGCTCCTGTACCTTCTACCTGATGGCAGCAATGAGAAGAAAGCATGGCCTGGGTGGTAAGCATCTTTTGATCATGGATGCTGCTTTTCAAGAGAGTGCTTGAATTTTGATATCTCCAAATTTGTCTATCACCTTTCTGTAATTTTGTTCAATGGTTTAACCATATTACATTTTCTTTGGTTTATGCATACTGTGTCTTAGAGAGAAGAACACCTGTCTCTGTGGTTCAGTTGGCTTAATGTGCCTTGTCTGATATCTTGTAGGCAGGAAAAACTTGGGGAACAAATTAGCTGGAGGATTAGCTTTAGGGCAGGATGGCAAGAGTATTCTCCAGTAAAGGATATCAAATACACTGCCCGAGTCTGTCTCGTTTGGGTAAGTGAGTCCTCGAGTTACACAGCCAAGTATTGAGTTGCCCATTGTGACCCTCTCTGTGCTTTATTACAGAGCTGTGGTGTAATTATATGTCTTCAGCAAATAAGCCAGAGTGCTTTAGATCTTTATAGTGAAGCCAAAGTCAGGATTTTGATCAGAGTGATTGAATAGTTTTGTACATTTTGCTTCCTCTCGAGAATTGTTTTGTTCGGCCTGGTCTACATAGAAAAGTTTCACAAAGACAAAGCCACATAATCTTCTTCCCACCCTGCTTCAACCGGTCCTATCCATGCAGTCTTCTATTCCTTACTTTTTCTGGATGCTTATTTGATTAAACCAATATATCCAAGCCAATTACCACAACTACTCCACATATCCCCAACTACTCAATGCTCTGTATTGAATCAGTATAGCCTAAAACCGGTGTAAGGTTATAAATGAAACACTCTGACTGTTGTTCATGTATAACACACAGTGGGGATAACACTGACACGTTGCTCTTTGCTTTGGAGCAGGTTAGTAAACCCAGTCAACAGAAAACTGTGGAATTGTTAAGGACAAGGAGAAAGGACGGTTGCATGGTGACAGCGATCGGGGTTCAATTCTCAGTGCTGTCTGTAAGAAATTGGTACGTTCTCCCTCTGACTGTGTGAGTTTCCTCTGGATGCTCTCGTTCCTTCCCACGCTCCAAAGACGTACGGGCTAGTAAGGTTTAGCAAGTTGTGGGCATTCTATGTGGGCATCTGAAGCATGGTGACACTGCGGGCTGCCCCCAGCACATCCCCCAACATCAACAGTCTCTGTTGATCTTAGACGCAAATGGCACACTTCACTGTATATTTCAATGCACATGTGACAAATAATGTTAATGTTTTAAATCTTAAAAAAAGGCAAAATACTCCTTCCTGTAAAGAGTCAGATGTAAATCCCACTGATATCCATTCGATTCATGTTTCCTTGCCATCCAGTTTACTAATTTAAATGCATGGAACAACGTTCTTGCTTTATCAACTTTTTCATTAATGTAATGCCCTAGTAAAGCGATCCTGCACAGTTGCATCACTGTACATGTGCAACATGGGATTAATATGATGACATTTGATCTAAGAGCAGCTGAGATTGAGAGTATAGTTTTGGTTGTGGTTAGTTAATTGCCACTAGAGCAGATACCACCACTACTACTACTACTTAGCACCAAGTGGCACTGTTTATTGCTTGTGCTTAACTTCTATAAATAGGGGATGCCCAATATTGCAATTATTGTTGACTCCAATATGCTAACAAAATTTTTTTATCAATCCATTTGAAGTAAATAATACTAATGATAAACTATGAAAAACGCTGACCATTACTCTTAGAGATAAAGTGTCAGAACATAGAACAGTACAACATGGAACAGACCCTCTGGCCCATCATGTCTGTGCTGACCATGGTGCCAATCTAAACTATCCTATCTGCCTTCACATGATCACTAGTTAACGAATTTCACATCACATGTTGGTGATATGTCACCTGATTGTGATATCCCTCTAATCCATGCCTGATCATGTTCCTGTTTGTACAATACGCCTCTTCAATGTTGGTGTCATATTCTACAACCACCTTGCAGAGTGTTCCAGGCATTTACCATAAAAAAACTTTCCTCACAAATGTCTTTAAACATTCCAGGTTCGGAATCATAAATTAGATTTATTATCAGCAACATACGACATGAAATTAGTTGTTTTGCAGAAGTAGTACAGTGCAAAGACAAAAATCTATATATTTCAAAAATATGTCGATAGTGCTAAGAAAAGGAATAACGAAACGGTGTTCATGGACTGCTTGGAGATCCCATGACAGAAGCGAAGAAGTTGTTCCTAAATCATTGACTGTGGGTCTTCAAGCTGCTGTACTTCCTCTCTGATGCTAGTACTGAACAGAGGGCGTGTTCCGGATGGTTAGGGTCCTTGGTGATGGAGGTTGCCTTCTTGAGGCATGGCCCCTTGAAGATGTCCTCATTGGTGGGAAGGGTTGTGCCCATGATGGAACTGGCTGAGTCTATAATCCATTTCACTTTCAAGTTATTCCTACAAGCTTTTGACAGTTCCACATTGAGATAAAGTCTCCAACTACTGTATCCATATGTCGTAATTTTATTTACTTCTGTCACATTGCCCCTCAACCTCTGACAATCCAGAGAAACCAATCCAAGTTTGTCCAACCTCTCCTTATAGTTAACACACTCCAATCTTCTGATCGGAGCATTAGTTATTTCACACAATTAAAAGTATTGGATGGCAGGTCTTTCCAACCGTCATTGACACCTGAGATGAGTAGTCAGCTTTACTTTAGACTTATCTATCATCATAAATAAACTTCCATACTTTAATCAGACAATCATAGTGTACTTTAGAGAGCAATTTTGAGCAGAGTATTTCCAGAGAGGCCCGTAACGAATCCTGGAAGATGGTCTGCACTGCTCAGCATAGTCATAGTGGCTCAAATTAATTAATGTCCCATTTAGAGAATTTGATTACAGCAGGAGTTCCCAACCTGGGATCCACAGACACCTCAGTCTCTGAGGCATAAAAAATTTTGGGAACCCCTGGATTACAGGAATTGTCAACATACTCAACACTTAGAAAAGAACAAACCTGCAAAGAAAGGCAGATTTTCATTTATGTGGCATTCCCAATCGCTACAAAATGCCAGAAAACTTTTTATAGTCAGTCAAGTGGAGAGAATACAGCATCAAATATGTACACAGCAAGCTCACCATGCCTCTATTTCCTCAGGATGCTAAAGAAATTTGGCATGCCCTCATTGATCCTTACTATTTTTTAATTGATGTACCATAGAAAGCTTCCTATCTGGATTCATCATGGCTTATCATGGCGACAGCTCTACCTGTGACCACAGGAAACTGCTAAGTTGTGGACACAGCTCAGCACCTCAGGGAAACCAGCATATCCTTCATGGACTCAGTCTATACTTCTCACTCCCTGAGTAAAGCAGCCAACATAATCAAAGATCCCACCCACCCTGAACATTCTCTCTTCTCCTCTTCCCCCATTCAGAGGTTACAAAAAAGCCTGAAAACACAAATTTCCAGGTTCTAGGACAGCTTATAAGTCTATTGAATAGTTCCCTAGTACAATAAAATGGACATTTGACCTCACAATCTACTTTGTTCTGATCTGCACCATACTGCCTACCTGCACTGCACTTGCTCTGTAGCTGTTACACTTCATTCAGCATTCTGTTATTATTTTACCACGTTCTACTCAATGAACTGTTTAACGAATTGAACTGTATGAATAGGATGCAAGATGAGCTTTACACTGTCACAGACATGTGAAAATAATAGACCAATTCCATAGTCTGTGGAGGAGAATATTGATTCTGCAGTGTGATGAACTATGTTCACAACTCTGCATTATTCCACTGCATTGTCACCGTTACCTTACAACTTGAAGAAAGTATCTTGTTGGATGACATGCTTGAGATGAGCAGTGACTGGGTCATTAAGGGTTAATGCATGCAATACTCCACTGAGAGCTCTGTCAGGAGCTCTTTGATCAGCTGGTCAAGCCTGACTGTCTCAGGCAGGCTGGAACCAAATTTGTCTGCCGGTCAGCAGCGATGGGAGGCCAGCTGTACGACCAACCTCAGTCAAACGTGGCAGCTGTTCAGGGCAAGACGCGAGAGCCGCCGCCTGTCACCTTGAACAGCTCCAACATGTGGCCAAGCACTGACCCCAACGAAAAATAGGGTTTGACACTGTAGTGGGGGTCGCCAAGCAGCAACGGGTAGGGTGCCTCCCAGCGCTGATGTCACCACTGGCATCAAGGAGCCTTTCACCGTCGACAGGAGTAATATGAGTTGGAGACTGAATGGTGGGAGGGGAGGGTCTCAGTGGATCTTTAGTCCCAGGTCATGGGAGGCCCAAGGCAACACTGGACTGTGGGAACACCCTTTCCTCATCTGATATACCACAGCTGGATTGCAAGCTTGAAGCTGCAGTTTTTAAAGAAATGAAGGCATGCTTCAGTGATCGTTATGCACTGTGACTCCTTCCTTACACGTGGTAACATTTCCACTCTTTAATGCAAGGGGGAGTATTGCCGACCTCGTCAAAGTTACAGATCTGAATTCGGGCCGTAGCTTTAAAGTATAACTTTAAAAAAAACTGCAACCAACTCTCTCCTTACATTTGAAACTCCAGAAAAAGAGAGTCCACGTCCGTGCTGAGGAAGTTTTGAAGGAATGTATCTCCTTACCCTGTGGGGAGCCGGACTGGACTGTTTCTCCGTTGATCTCTTGCTGAATTCCGGCACGGGTGTTACCAGCAGAGGTGGGGTTTTATGTGGTGCTGTTAAGGTTCACGCCGGTGCCGAAACTCCATAGAAACAAAAAGTGACTGATCACTGAGAGCGGGCGCGAGTTTGGACACTTCAGGAGTCTGAGCCCGGACGAGTTTATGCTGGGAATGTAATGTATGTGCACTGGAGTACAGGAGAGTATTACACCGTAATTCGACGCGGTCTGCGTTCTTTAATCGCGGCTCTTCCATGAGGTGCATCTAACGTGCTGTAATGTTATGTGTGCACATTGCAAGGTTGGCAGTGACTCTCGCCGCCTATATTCTCCCGACCGGAGTTACACGTTGAGGTTTCTTTTTAATTAAGTGGGGAAAAACAACAACATATTCATTTTTACTCGTTCTTCTACAGAACGAGCGCGGAGCTGCTAGTAACTCCTTTTTAACACTTTACATTCCGGATTCTCTCCATTCTGGAGACGACATAGAACAATACAACACTGGCCCTTTGGCCCACAATTTCTGTGCCGACTATGTCGCTACATTAAACTGATGCACTCTCCATGTACGTGATCTATCTACCTCTGCTCCCTGTCTGTTCAGGTGTTTGTCTGTCTAAATCCCTCAAACATTGCACGTGCCCTCTAAATGTACCCGATCACATTTAAAGCTATACTCTAGAATTTGGCATTTTCACGGGGGGGGGGGGGTGGTCTGTGGAGAGCTATTCCATTTGCGACTCCCATTATTTCATAAACTTCCCCCTGCTCTCAGTCTGTGATGCTCAGGGAAAACAACCCAAGTTTGTCCATCTTCCTGATAAAGCTAATTCTCTCTAACCCAAACGGTATCCTGGTAAACCTCTCCTGCAACCGGCTTAAAGCTTTATACAGTTACCTTCACCTTTTGAGATTCACTTTAGCCAGGTGGCTGTTCTCCTTGGCCAAGGCCTGACAAGTGAACATGCTGCAGGAGTGCATTCAAGGGGAAGGGAACAAGCAGGAGCCCAGATTCCCTTGTCAGTTAATAGTCCAGAAATGTGTAACCCTGTTGGAGACGTACGTTGTCTTGGTATATTTAGAATGGGTGTGTTACATTTCCAAGTACCAGGACATTTTAAATTCCTGCATATGCTCCTGGCTTGATTTTAAAATTCTCAGTCTTGTTCTCAAATGTCTCCATGGGGCCTCACTCCCCGTTTTTCTCATACCTCCACCATTTTGATATCCCTGTGAGATATTATACTACTTGGTTTTTCATCATCCCCCATTTGTAATCACACCACTATTGGTGGCTGTGGCTTGTGCTACCAAGACCTTCCTAAAATTTCTGCCTCTTTCAAATTGCTTGAAACCTCGATCTTGACCAAAGTGTGTGGGCCACCATCAATCTTTTTGTTTCACATTCCTGTAATGTGCCATGGGAGAGGCTATTGCTGTGTTAAATCTACAATAATAAATTGTTGTATAACATTAAGTTGTTACCTGATGTGGTTCTGCATTCCCAGCAGGGGTCTCAGCTGGAGAAGTTGCTCTATATTTCCCCTCTGTGCAGTGGTGGGGTTTGGTTTGGCAGCATGAAGCTGAACACGTATGTCATGGCTGGACAGAGCCGAGCTCATCTTGTGACCTTGCCTGATAGATTGGACACTTGAGAATCTGAACCCCTTGAGGGTGTTTGTTGAAAGTTTGTCAAAAATCATCAGGAACAAATGAGAGTATCTTGTGTAATTTGTTTAGAACCCTTTGTTTGGTCTGATCACTACTGCTGTTTTTAATATCTGTTCTTCTGTAGTTTGAAATATCCAAAAAATAGCTTTCCCTCTGTACAACTTGTAAATCTCCCACCTAAGGTGCAGATTATGAATGATTGTGGTATTACATAATGCAGGAGGACAACTCTTTACAGGAGCAATCGACTCTCCTGCTCTTTTTCCTGGAGTCAGCAAATTTATTTTCATGTATATAATTAAAGTTCGAAAGTCACTATTGATACTGCCCTGGCCTTTCAGTTATTACATTCCAGATCATTACAATTTGCTGCTTAGACATAAATAGTCTTCTTTCCTTTTGCCAATGACCTTAAAGATATAATCAATGGGATTCCTAATGGGAATGGCTTTTCACTTACTTTATAAAAATGCTTCAAAATTTTGATTAACCTTAATCTCCCCGTACTCTCCCTGCCCGGCTGTGCACAACCTAGCCTTCCAATCCCTAAATCCATTTTAGTAAGTCAACTGCAGCATGTCTAAGGCTTAGTCATTCATCCTGAACTGTGGTGCCAATAATTGAGCAACTAAGGTAAGTGATTTATGAAATTTCAGCTTAAGTTCTTTGCTTTCTCATTTTTTTTGTTTTATTAGTAAATCCAACGTCTGCTCCTTTTAGTTTAATGCATCCTAGGATCTCTCTATTCCCTCATCCCTTTACAAATTGTATTATTTACTTCCTGCTGCCTCTTAGACAACATTTGCCTTCCAACTGCCCACTTTTCCAATCTCTCCATCCTCTTGACTTCCCCTGTTCTCTTCCTTGTTTATTTCATTTTGGAGTTTTGCATTGAAGAATACCTAAATCAAATCTAAGATATTACTATGTATCATTTATAAGGTATCTATAATATGATATGGCTTTCTGCTGGTAAACCCAGAATTTAGTGATGTTGTAAAGCAGAAACAGAACCTATTTCTTCCTCCTTCCCACCACTCCCCACAAACATTTGATTGCCTATGCCTTCCACAACACTTCTCTTTCTTGAGAGAGAGAGAGAAAAAAACTTTGGATTTAAATAGAGTCATTCAAGATGAGTTTATGCAAAAAGTGCAACAAAATCTATTTATATACAGAAAATGGAACTAAGCTGTTCACAGAAATGTTTTATGGGTTTCAATGTGTTGATCGGTTAGTGAGACACAGGCTGCAGATGCTGAAATCTGAGACAAAAATGAGAGAGGAAGTCAGTTAGGTTTCATCTGTGGAGAGAAATGGATGGTGGATGTTTTGGGTTAAGGCCTTTCATGTAGGCTATTGATGAAGTACATTGTCTATTGTATCAAGTTCATTGCACAAAACTCATTCCAACAGAAAAAATTGAAATGATAATTAGAACTTTGACGTCTACTCGAGGCTGGGTGGAGAATCAGTCTCCACCCCCAGGTTTTAATATTTCATCTGAAAATTTGCGTTTCTCTTACTACTACTAGTGGAAGAGCAGTTCTCCCTAAATACTCCACTAGCTTGGATTTTGTATATCATCTCATAGAGTGATATGAATTAAGCTTTCAGATTATGACTTGTACTTTTTTCACCTTGATGAACATCAAGTAATGCTACGAGACTTACATTAATTTGTCATTCCAATATTCAGGCTTAGAGTTACGCAGCCAGGAAACAGGCCCTTCAGCCGAAAACATGTCTGAGCTACTTCTGTTTGTTCCATGTTGCTTTAACTCTTTCGTATCCATGTGTTTTTTAAATGTTGTTGTTGTACCTGTATCAACCACTTTCTCTGGCAACCGTTCCACATACACACACCACCCTCTGCATGAAGAAGTTGCCCCCTGGGTGCCGTTTAAATCTTCTCCCTCTGACCTTAAGCCTAATTTTTTGATTAACTTTTGGTTGATTGACTGTGCGTTCACCCTTTCTAAGCCCCTCATGATTTATACATCTCTATAAGGTGATACCTCAATCTCCTACATTATTCCTACAAGGAATAAAGTCCTAGCTTGTCCAACCACTCCCTATATCTCTGATTCTTGAGTCCTGGCGACATTCTGCAAAACCTTCCTCGCACTCTTTCCATCTGAATGATGTCTTTCCTATAATAGGGAACTGTACACAGTACTCTTGGTGTGAGCGTATCAACATCTGGTATTGTTGCAACATAACAACTGAGAGGGACTGTAGACATTATTGATTTATCAGAGTCATAGAACACTACAGCACAAGAAAAGGCCCATCAGCTTACCTAGTCCATGCTAAACTGTTATTCTGCCTAGTCCCATCAACAAATACCCGGACCATAGCCCAACATACTCCTTCCATTCATGTATTTATCCAAACTTCTCTTAAATGTTGCAAACAAACCTGCATCCACCACTTCTGCTGGCAGCTCATTCCACACTCTCACCAACTGAGTAAATAAGTTCCGCCTCAGGTTCCCCTTAATTTTTTCACCTTTTACCTTTAACCTATCATCTCTAGTTCTAGTCTCACCTAACCCCAGAGGAAAAAAGCCTGTTTTCATTAACCCTATTTATACCCCTCGTAATTTTGTCTACTCTATCAAATCTGCCCTTACTCTCCTACACCCTTGGGAATAAAGTCATTGTTCATTATTTTATCTTTAAAGAAGAGAACAGATAAAATAAACCAGAAGACAGCCAACATATCATGTCGTATTGCTTTCTTATAAATCTGCACAATGCTTTTCAAAGTATGTATATATATTTTGAAGAATCTGTGTGTCACAGATAAACCAGCAATTTTTTGTCCAGCACTTGAGGACCTGAGTTATAGGGAGAAGTTGAATAAGTAGGACCTTGTTCCCAAGAGCATAGGAGAATGAGGGGAGATTTGATAGAGGTATACAAATTTATGAGGGGGTATAGATAGGGTCAATGCAACCAGGCTTTTTACACTGAGATTGGGTGAGATTAGAACTAGAGGTCATGGGTTAAGGGTGAAAGGTGAAATGTTTGAAGGGAACGAGGCAACTTCTTGAGTCAGAGGGTAGTGAGAGCATGGAACAAGTGGAAATGGTGGATGTAGGTTTGATTTCAATATTTAAGAGAAATTTGGATAGGTATGTGGATGGTAGGGCTATGGAGGACTATAGTCCGGGTGCCCATCGATGGGACTAGTCAGATTAATAGTTTGGCATAGTCTAGAGGGGCCAAAGGGCCTTTTTCTGTGCTGTAGTTTTCCATGACTCTAGAGTGGTGGTGAGACACCTCCTTAAGCGCTTGCAGTGTTTGTAGTGAAGGAGTATTGATTCTTGGATAGTGAGTTTGAGGATTTGATTCCAGTGGTGATGAAGGACCATGAATGTTTCCAAGTCAGGTTGTGTACACCTTGGAGGGGAACATATAAGTGCCTGCTGTCCTCATCTATTTGCGTGGTAGAAGTTATAGGTTTGGGAGATGCTGTCACAGCAGTCTAGGCAAGTAATTGTGCATTTTCTAAATGGTACTTGCTGTATGCTGCTGTTGGAGAGAATTGATGTTTAGGCTATTGGATGGCATGTCAGTCAGTGAGGTGCCTTGTCCTGGATGGTGTTTCACCTTTCCAAGTTGTTGGAATTGTACTCAACACTTGAAAATTATTCCATCACTCTCCAGGCCTTGTAGATTGTATAAATGCTTTGGGGTGTCAGGAATTGAATTGCTAGCTTGTGTTGTAGCCCTAGTTCAGTTGAATTTATGGTCATCTGTGGACCCTACACCACCAACTATACTGACACTGAATGCCAAGGATAGGGAGTTAGGCTCCTTTTTGTTAGAGAGATCATCAGCTGGCAATATTCTGAATGTTGCTTGTCACTCATCAAACATTGTCTTGATGTTTTCTTGGTCTTGCTGCATGGGTTGTCTCATTTTCCAAGGAGTTGTAAACTGAATTGAATGCTTTAACACAATAGTCCATTGATGAAGATGTGACAATGCTATGAAGAACTTCTGCATTATGTCCTGGAACTGGGGTAATTGAATCAGAATCAGGTTTAATATCACAGGCACATACTGTGAAATTTGCTGTTTTATATGTCACAATATACTACCCTGAGATTCATTTTCTTGCAGGCATTCATAGTAAATAGATAGGAACACAACAGGATAAATGAAAACCGCACATGACAAACGACCAAAGTGCTAAAGATAACAAGCTGCAAGTACAAAATGAAAAAAAAACAAATAAGCAATAAATATTGAGAATACAAGTTGTAAAGTGCTTACAATAGAGTCCATAGGTTGTAGAATCAATTCCTGGCCGGGGTGAGTGAAGTTTTCTCCTCTAGTTCAAGAGCCTGATGGTTGAGGAGTAATAACTGTTCCTGAACCTGATGGTGTGGCAAAGTCAAAGTAAACTTATTTTCAAAGCACACATATGTCACCATATACAAACCTGAGATTCATTTTCTTGCGGGCATACTCAATAAATCTATAGAATAATAACCATAACAGAATCAATGAAAGACAAACCAACATGGGTGTTCAACCAGTGTGCCAAAGACAACAAATTGTACAAATACAAAAAGAAAGAAATAGTAATAATAAATAAATAAGCAATAAATTTCAAGAACATGAGATGCAGAATCCTTAAAAGTGAGTCCATTGGTTGGGGGAACATTCAGTTGAGGCTCCTGTGCTGCCTTCCTGATGGCAGCAGTGAGACAACAGCATGGCTTGGGTGGTGGTGATCCTTGTTAATGGATGCTGCTTTCTAGTGACAGCGCTCTTTGTATATGTGCTCGATGGTGAGGAGAGCTTTACTCATGAAGGATTAAGTTATATTCACTACTTTTTGTAGTTTTTTTTTCCTTTTAAGGACATTAGTGTTTCTATACCAGGTTGTGATGCAATGAGTTAGTATACTCTTCCCCCATGCATCTATAGAAGTTTGTCAGATTTTTAGATGACAAGCTGAACCTGTGTAAACTTAGGCTCACGGTCATAAGTATAAAGCAAGTAAAGCAGTGGGGTAAGCATGCAGACTTGTGGTGCACTTGTTCTGATGGTGATTGTGGAGGGGTTGTTGTTGCCTGTCTGAACCGACTGGGGTCTGAAAGTGAGGAAATCAAGGATTCATTTTCACAAGGAGTCTTGGAGCTTACTGACTAGTTTTGAGGAGATGGTAGTACGGAATACAGAGCAATGAAGAGCATTCTGATGTACCTGCCTTCACTGACCAGATGTTCTAGAGCTGAATGAAGAGCCAGTGGAATGGCATCCACAGTGGGCCTATTGAGTCAGTAGGCAAATTAGAGCAGATCCAAGTTGCTCCTCAGGCAGGAGTTGATATGTTTCATCTCCAGCACTTCATCATCCTGGACGTAAGTGGTACTGGACGATAGTATTAAAGCAGGTTACCACGTTCCTCTTGGGCACTGGTATAATTGAAGTCCACTTGAAGCAGTTGAATAATTCATTCAGACTGCTGAAATGAGAGATCTAAGATATCAGTGAACACACTAGCCAGTTGAATAACACAGGTCTTCAGTATTCAGCCATGTACCCTGTCTGGGCCAGATGCTTTCTGTCGTTTTAACCTCCTGAAGGATGCTTTCATGTCAGCTTCAGAGACTGAAATCACAGGGTTGTCGGGGGCTGTGGGAGCCTGTGAAGTTGCCTCCACATTTTGATGGTCAAAGCGAGCAGAAAAGGCATTGAGCTCATTTGGGAGTGAAACCTTGTTGTCACATAATGTATGTTGCTTGGTTTCAGTTTCTAGGAGGTAAAAGCATTCAAACCTTGTCACAGCTGAGGAGCATCCTTAAGTGGTTCAAGATTGTGCAGAATTACCACTTTTCACATGAGATAGATTTTTTGGAGCTCGTAACTGGATGTCAGATCTCTTGGTTCGTCCAGGGCTTCTGGTTGGGGAAGATTTTGAATGATATTGTGGGGGAAGCTCATCTACAACTGTCTTTATGAAGTCTGTGACAAGCGTGGCTTATTCATTCGGATCCTCTGATGAAACCTTGAACATGGCCCAGGCATGTTTGGGTGATTGGAGGGGTGGGCAGGCTCATTAATGATGGATGTCACCTTTCTGGCCATCATATTTTGAAGATATCCTCAATGCTGGGGAGGCTAGTGGCATGATGGGACTAACTAAGTTTGCCTTCTGCAACTGTACAGTGGCCCCTCCATATCAGGTGATGATGCAACCAGTTGTATGCTGTCCACTGTACATCTGTGGAAACAATTGACAGTTGTTAGTGACGTACCATAGCTCCTCAAGCCCTTAATTTCATATAACTGCTGTCGGGCCTTCTTTGTGATTGTACCAATATGTTGGGTACGGATAGATATTCAGAGATATTGACAGCCAGGATCTTGGACCTGCTCTCTCTTTCCACTGCTGATCCCTCAATGAGGACTGGTATGGGTTCTCTCAACTTCCCCTTCTTGAAGTCCACAACCAGTTCCTTACTGAACTTGAGTGTAGGGTTGTTGCTTTAACACCACTCAACCGGCTGATCTATCTCACTCTTGTACACCTGCTTGTCAGTACCTGAAATTCTGCCAACAATAGTTGTGTCATTGGCAAATGTATAGATGGTGTATGAGCTGTGCCTAGCCACACAGTCATGGGTGTAGAGAGGATAGAGTAGTGGGCTAATCACACGTCCTTGAGGTGTGCCACTGTTGATTATCAGTGAGGAGATGTTATTTCCAATCCGCGCTGACTGTGGTCTCGCAAAGAGGAATTCAAGGATCCAGCTGCAGAGGAGGAGCAAAGGCCCAGGTTTTAGAGTTTGTTGATTAGTACGTGAGAGTATGATGACTTTGAATGCTGAGCTGTAATCAATAAACAGGAGCCTGACGTGGGTATTACTATTGTCCAGGTGGTCCAAGTGGAGAGCCAGTGAAGTTGCAACCACTGTAGTCCTTTTGTGGTGATAGTCAAATCGCAGTGAGTCCAGGTCCTTGCTTAAGCAGGAGAAGATTCTGGCCATGACCAACCTCTCAAAGCACTTCATCACAGTAGCTGTGAGAACATCTGGTGATAGTTCCTCAGCATGCTCTCCTTGGGAACTGGTATGATTGTTGCCCTTTTGAAGCAGGTGGGAACCTCTGACTACAGCACTGAGAGATTGAAGATGTCCTGCCAGTTGGTTGGCACAGGTTTTCAGTGCCCTACCAGGTACAACATTGGTGCCTGACGTCTTGCAAGGGTTCATCCTCTTAAGTTGTTCTGATGTCAGTCTCTGAGATAGAGATCACCGGGTCACCAGATGCTGCAGGGATCTGCACAGGTATAGTTCTATACTTCGTTTTAAAAAATGCATAAACTGTGTTGAGCTTCTCTGGGAGAGAAACATCACAGCCAATCTTAATGTTAGGTTTCACTTTGTAGAAAGTAAAGGTCTGCAAACATAGCCTGAGCAGGCATGCATCCGACTCCGTCTCTAACTTTAACTGGAATTGTTTTTTTCACTCTTAAAATAGCCGTCCATTGGTTGTACCTGGGCTTCTTGTATGGTTCTGGTCACCTATCTCAAATACCACAATATCTTAAAATTCTCAGCAGACTGGAAATCTCCTCGTTCATCCATGGTTTTTGGTTTTTGGTTTGGGTGTGTGGTCGCAGCAGCTTCTCTGGGTCCAAACAAAGGTGTAATTGTTTATCCTTTACTCTTTGTTATGATCGCATGACACTGCTGGATATTAGGAACATCAAGTACTGTAGGTATTTGCACAGTAGAAGACAAGCTGGCTTGTGTTTATCTGCAGCTGCACTGGCGCGTGATGAACTGCTACGTGCTTGTTCTTGCAGAAACGTGGTTCCATGTCAGTATCCCATGCATCATCAGTCTATAGGCCATGAAACTCAGAGATGTGGACTATATATGTTTTCCAACTGTATGCTTTTCTGCTATTGTAACTATATGTGCTGTGTGTGACTGTGGGTAACGTGTTTTGCAGCTTGGCCCTGGAAGAATTGTTGTTTCATTTGGCTGTAGTCATGTTGATGGTTGGATGACAATTGAACTTGATGTTCTCAAAGGCACACACTCATCCACATAGATCTTGATGAAGTTAGTGACAACCTTGGTATATTCTTTCAGATTCAATGAATCCCTGAATGGTGTTCAGTTCAGTTCATAGCAGTCCTGTAAGTGCTCCTTCGCCTGCCTTGATCTTCCAATAACCACATCTTTGTGTAAGGCATCAATCCAACCATTTGAGTGTTTTTCCCTTCAGTCTCTTTGGTGCCACAGTCAATTAAATGCTTCTTTGATATCAAGTGCATTTATCCTCACTTAACGTCTAAACTAAAGATCCTAGGTGCATGTTTGGACATAGTTTAAAATAAGCTCTGCAGCCAGGTGATCCTAGCAGAACCCAAACTAGGCATCATTGAACACGTGGTTAGTGAGTAAGTGTTAGTACTGTTGATGGTGCCTTCTATCATTTTATGAACTTGACAACTGTTAATGTTGGTTAAAAAAACACGCATTGTTGTTAATATTTTTAATTAATATGAACAGCTGTGTTTTGTGGGTGTGTGTGACAGATTCTTGTCCAATTTTCGCTCTTTGTACCTGTTGTATAAGGTTTCTGAGTCTGCAAAACTATCTTTATAAAGTAGTTATCAAATAGTAACTGCAAACACTGAGCAGTATGTGTGAAGAGAGAAATAGTTATTGATTCAGGGTGATAACTCATCATCAGAGTTGGATGAAACTTAAAAAAGAAAGAAGTTTTAAAATGCTAAATCTCCAGCAGATCTGATCGCAATTTGCATTTTTGTTTTAACTAATACTTGCAATATTCCATGTGCAAAAGAACTGGTAAGAGAGACTTTTTTTTAATGTCTCTTTAGTATGAATTCTTATATGGAGTTGAGCATAATAGATTCTGTTTTGAAGAAAGGTTGGGGAATTCTCACTGATCTCCTGGTCAATATTTTTCCCTGAAACAACTCTTTGGTCATTTTTTGTTTGCTATTTGTAGAAGTTTGCTCTGTGTAAATTGTGCTTATTGGTTACAGCTTTGATGTTTTGAAGCACTTCTAAAGTACGAATACAAAAGAATGACCCGGGACTTTTAAAAAACACTATTCAGATACACACTTTCCTTGTGTGAACTCACCGGGGAAGTAGCTATATTTTTTTACTTGTGATGTGGTCATTGTCAACCTTGCCGGCATTTAAAACATAGCACTGTACAGGGACAGAGCTTTTTGCCCACAGCATCTATGCTGAACATGATTCCAAACTAAACTAATTCTACTTGCCTGCACATAATCCATATCCCACCATTCTGTGTATATTCGTGTACCCAGTGAAAAGCCTCTTAAACACCACATCCCCCGGCAGCCTGTTACAGGCACCTGCCGCTCTCTGTGCTTTTAAGAGACTTGCCCTGCACATTCTCTTTAAACTTCCCCCTCTCATTTTAAAGGTATTACCTGTGGTATTGAACCTTTCTACCCTGGGAGATAAAGAAAGATGATCCCTTTCTACTCTACCTATACCTCTCAAAGCTTTATAAACTTCTATCAGGTTTCTCCTCACTCCAGAGTAATCATTCCAAGTTTGTCAAACTACCCCTTATAGCGGTTGCCTTCTAATCCAGGCAGCATCTTGGTAAACCTCTCTCCAAAGCCTCTGCCTTGTTCCTGTAATGGGGTGACCAGATTAGCATATAATATTCCCGAAGTGTATTCAGTTGCCATGTGTAGATGGTGGATTTTGTGGTCTTGAACCATTGCTCACAATTGGTTTGAAACAGCTAAGTGAACTTCAGAGACTGTGGGGAATCAACCACTCTGGTACGGAATTACATACATTCTTTAGCAATTAAGAATACAGTCTTCCCTCCCTTAAGATAACGAGGGCTTTAATGTCAACTATTAAGGAATGAGGAACACTATGCATTTGTAAACTCTGGATTTTGTTTTGGCATTGAGCCTGTGTTGACAATATATTTTGTCTGCTGTGCAGTTTTCTGTAAGTATACAACTTTCAAAATGTGGATGTGGTGCATAAATAATGAACCACCCATTTCCATTGGATACAGTATAGAATAACTAGTCACCGGGTGACAAAGATTGTTGAACGGGATCCTGTAGTAGTAAAAAGGTGAATGCCAGTGGGCAGCCTTGAATGTGCTGATATTGTTAATGCTAGTCTTAATTTTTTAATTTATCTTAGAAAGATGATGCATTCACTGAGGTATTTTAACATATATGACTTACCAAAGAGTGTGTAAAATGGAAGGGTGGCTAATGTTTATTGTTATTTAAGAAGGCCAGCAAAGACAAGCCAAGGAACTAGAGGCTGGCGAACCTGACATCAGTTATTGGTAAGTTACAGGGATTCTGAATTCTGGATAAACAAGGATGATTGTAGATGGTTACAATTGGGAAATGTTATACAACAGAGGACCCAAGGAGTGTCCTGAAACCCACATCCCAGGTAGACAGGATGGTAAAAAAGACTTTTGGCCTACTGTGCTTCATCAGTCAGGAGTTGGGATGCTATGCTGCAATTGCACAAGACGTTGGTGAGGTTTCACCTCAAGTATTAATAAACTAGAGGACATAAGTTTAAGGTGACGAGGAAAGAAATTTGAGGGGCATCTTCTTTATGCTGAGGTTAGTGTGTATATGGAATAAGCTGCCAAAGGAAGTTGCTGAGGCACGTATAATAGTGACATTTGGCCGAGTACCTGGGTAGGAAAGGTTTAGTGGGATACAGGCCGAACAAAAAAAAGTGGGACTAGCTTTGGTCAGCATGTATGAGCTGAGTGGAAGGGGCTGTTTCCATGCTGTATTAATCTATGATTTTAACACCGAGTCACAGCTCCCTGGTAGCTTTCATCGACGTGAGATCTAAGTTTACTGAAAATTAACTAAAATTCTTGAACTACCATGGTAGGTTTGAGCACTCATGTCCTTGAGTATTGCTCCATTGCTATGGACTGTATGTCTCGTAATTGGACCACTGCCCCATTTGTGATTCGTACACTGGCAGAGGATTATGCAGCACAGTGGTGAGGCTGAGTAGTGTTGTTGCCTCACACCTTCACCAGCCGAGGTTCAATCCTAACGCCTGATGCTGTTCTCCCTATGACCCCATGGGTTTTCACTAGGTGCTCCAGTCTCCTCCCAGATCCCAAAGATCAAAGTTCAAAGTAAATTTATGATCAAAGTTCAGATAAGTCACCACATACTAATTTGAGATTCATTTTTGAAATTTTTGATGCTGCCTGGCCTGCTGAGTTCCTCCAGCATTTTGTGTGTGTTGCTTGGATTTCCAGCATCTGGAGATTTTCTCTCATTTATGATCGGAACAACTTGACAGTTATATTAAACGCAGTAGCCCTGTTGTAGCGTGGATGAAATCATCGGAGAGACAAAGTCACTGGTAGATACAAAGCAGCTTCTTTATTTGACACGACAAGGTACAGCAGGCATTTTACGGACGGAGACGCTTTCAGTAGAAAGGTCTGCAAGCCCAATGTGGGCTCGATATTTATATGCTAAACACAAAGGGCAATTGCTATTTAAAAAGTTATAGACAATACAAAGACAATGCTTCCTTTTGAAGCTACGTACAAAACATCACACCTTCTGACTTCATCCTTTCCTTCTGACGCCAAATGTTTCGGTTGGTAAGTCAAATCCACAATACATTTATTTGGTATTTTACATGCTAACATAGAGGACAATTAATATTTATAAAATATGGATAATACTGTCTTCGAAACTACCTGTAAACTTCACACTTCCATCCACAGTGTCTGGCTAGTATCCCGATATACACAACTTCTAGGGAATGCATTGTTGTGAACTCAATCCACAGTACTTTGTCAAATAGAAGTCTGGTGGCCAGAGTCATTTAATTGTAAATGAATCATCTACCCAAAAATTCACTCTAACAGCCCCACTTAAAGTTAAAAAGAAATCACTTAGTAAAATGTTGCCAAGCTGAGAGAAATTGAAAGAAAACTGGGCTGGAAGTCCACTGTAATAGTTTCAAGGAAAAACTAGCCACCTTCAATGCTGCTATACACTCTGCAAGAAGAGCCCATATTTCCACGATTATTATAGAGAGTAGCAGCAATTCAAGAATGTTGTTCTCAACTATAAACCGAGTGTTGAAACCTGCCCCAACCTATAATGTCCTCAGTCAAGCATCTGGCACAAAATATAAAGAATTTACAATATTTTTGGCAATAAAATTACTGTCGTTTGGGGGAGTATAGATACAGATACTGAAAATCTTTATAGCCAACCTCGTAAAAAGACGGCAACCATGTCAAAGTTTACAAGTATTTCTGATTCAGTAATCTGTAAGACTGTAACAAAGACTAAACTATCTACTTGCTGTCTCGACCCTGTCCCTACCATACTTTTAAAGGACTCTTTTAATTATGTTTTCAATTCCATTAGGGAAATTATTAACACATCCTAGGCTGTGTGCTTAGTCCCCTGCTCCACTCGCTTTACACTTACTGTATGACTGTGTGGCTAAGCACAGCTCCAATGCATTTTCAAATTTGCTGATGACGCCAGTGCTATAGGTAGATTCAAAGATGGAGATGAATCATTGAGGGAGATAGAAAGTATGCTGAAAGGTGCCATAACAACAACCTCTTGCTCAATGTCAGCAAGACCAAGGAGCAGATTATTGAGTTCAAGAAATCTGTGAGTCAGTCCTCATCGGAGGATGAGAGCTGGAAAGGGTCAGCAACTTTAAATTCCTAAGTGTATTATTTCAGAGGATCTGTCCTGGACCCAGCATGTAGGTGCAATTATGAAGAAAGCATGGCAGGTCCTCTACTTCCTAGGAGTTTGTGAAGATTCGGCATGACATATAAAACTTTGACAAACTTCTATAGATGTGTGGTGGAGAGTATATTGACTGGCTGTGTCACAGCCTGGTACAGAAACACCAATGCCCTTAAACAGAAAATCCTACAAAAAGTATTGGCTATGACCCAGTCCATCAAGGGTAAAGCCCTCCCCTTCATTGAGGTTGTTACAGGGAAGTATTTTCCATCATCAGGGATCCCCACCACCCAGGACATGTTCTCTTCCTGCTGTTGCCATCAGGAAGAAAGAACTGGAGCCTCAGGACTCTCACCACCAAGTTCAAGAATGGTTACCCCTCAACTATCAGGCTCTTGAATCAAAGGGGATAACTTCAGTTGCCCCACCATCAAAATGTTCCCACAATCTATGGACTCACTTTCAGGGTCTCTTCATCTCATGTTCTCGATATTTATTGTTTATGTATTTATTATTATTATTTCCTTTTTTAAAATTTGCACATTTTATGTCTTTCGCACACATGTTGAATGCCCAAGTTAGTGAGGTCGTTCATTGATTCCTTTATGGTTGTTATTCTGTTATGGATTTACTGAGTATGCCTGTAAGAAAGTGAATCTCATGTTGTATATGGTGACATATATGTACTTTGATAATAAATTTACTTCGACCTCTGAACTTTGAAAATGTAGTTTTTATACTTTATTGTCGCCAAACAATTGATAGTAGAACGTACAATCATCACAGCAATATTTGATTCTGCGCTTCCCGCTCCCTGGATTACAAGTCGATAGTAAATATTAAAAGTTTAAATTATAAATCATAAATAGAAAATAGAAAAATGGAAAGTAAGGTCGTGCCAAAAAAATGAGAGGCAGGTTCGGATATTTGGAGGGTACGGCCCAGGTCTGGGTCAGGATCCATTCAGCAGTCTTATCACAGTTGGAAAGAAGCTGTTTCCAAATCTGGCCATACGAGTCTTCAAGCTCCTCAGCTGCCTTCTGGAGGGAGGAGGGACGAAAAGTGTGTTGGCTGGGTGGGTCGTGTCCTTGATTATCCTGGCAGCACTGCTCCGACAGCATGCGGTGTAAAGTGAGTCCAAGGACGGAAGATTGGTTTGTGTGATGTGCTGTGCCGTGTTCACGATCTTCTGCAGCTTCTTCTGGTCTTGGACAGGACAACTTCCATACCAGGTTGTGATGCATCCTAGAAGAATGCTTTCTGCGGTGCATCTATAAAAATTAGTGATTTCCGATGCCTTCAAAATTGGAGTGGTCAAATACTCACTTAAAAAGCCACACTTAAGTACTAGTTAAGTAAACTAGTTAAGTAGAATAGTAATGTTGTTTGCACCATTAGTGGTAAACAGAGAGTAAGAGGTGGAAAATTTCTTAAATGCATTTATTTTAATGCTAGAAGCATTATAAGAAAGGTGGATGAGCTTAAAGCATGGATTGATACCTGGAAGTATGATGTGGTAGCTATTAGTGAAACATGGTTACAGGAGGGGTGTGATTGGCAACTAAATATTCCTGGATTTAATTGCTTCAGGTGTGATAGAATGGGAGGAACAAGAAGGCGAGGTGTTGCATTGCCTGTCAGAGAAAATATTACAGCGGTGCTGTGGCAGGATAGATTAGAGGGCTCATCTAGGGAAGCTATTTGGGTGGAATTGAGGAATGGGAAAGGTGTGGTAACACTTATAGGGGTGCATTATAGACCACCAAATAGGGAGCGAGAATTGGAGGAGCAAATTTATAAGGAGATAGCAGACATTTGTAGTAAGCGCAAGGTTGTGATTGTGGGAGATTTTAATTTTCCACACGTAGACTGGGAAGCCCATACTGTAAAAGGGCTGAATGGTTTGGAGTTTGTAAAATGTGTGCAGGATAGGTTTTTGCAGCAATACATAGAGGTACCAAATAGAGAAGGGGCAGTGTTAGATCTCCTGTTAGGGAATGAGATAGGTCAGGTGACGGAGGTTTGTGTTGGGGAGCACTTCGGGTCCAGTGATCACAATGCCATTAGTTTCAATATAATTATGGAGAAGGATAGGTCTGGACCCAGGGTTGAGATTTTTGATTGGAAAAAGGCTAACTTTGAGGAGATGCGAAAGGATTTAGAAGGAGTGGATTCGGACAATTTGTTTTATGGGAAGAATGTAATAGAGAAATGGAGGTTATTTAAAGGTGAAATTTTGAGAGTACATGATCTTTATGTTCCTTTTAGGTTGAAAGGAAAGGTTGAAAGTTTGAGAGAGTCATGGTTTTCAAGGGATATTGGAAACTTGGTTTGGAAAAAGAGATATCTACAATAAATATAGGCAGCATGGAGTAAATGAGGTGTTCGAGGAATATAAAGAATGTAAAAAGAATCTTAAGAAAGAAATTAGAAAAGCTAAAAGAAGATATGAGGTTGCTTTGGCAAGTAAAGTGAAAATAAATCCCAAGGGTTTCTACCGTTATATTAATAGCAAAAGGATAGTGAGGGATAAAATTGGTCCCTTAGAGAATCAGAGTGGAGCTATGTATGGAGCCAAAAGAGATGGGGAAGATTCTGAACAATTTCTTTTCTTCGGTATTTAGTAAGAAGAAGGACATTGAAGTGTGTAAGATAAGGGAAACAGGTAGAGAAGTTATGAAAACTATGATGATTAAGGAAGAGGAATTACTGGCGCTTTTAAGGAATATAAAAGTGGATAAGTCTCCGGGTCCTGACAGGATATTCCCTAGGACCTTGAGGGATGTTAGTGTGGAAATAGCAGGGGCTCTGACAGAAATATTTCAAATGTCATTAGAAACGGAGATGATGCCGGAGGATTGGCGTATTGCTCATGTTGTTCCATTGTTTAAAAAGGGTTCTAAGAGTAAACCTAGCAATTATCAGCCTGTGAGTTTGATGTCAGTGGTGGGTAAATTGATGGAAAGTATTCTTAGAGATGTTATATATAACTATCTGGATAGATAGGGTCTGATTAGGAACTGTCAACATGGATTTGTGCATGGAAGGTCATGTTTGACAAGTCTTATTGAATTTTTTGAAGCGGTTACTATGAAAATTGACGGGGGTAAAGTGGTGGATGTTGTCTATATCGACTTCAGTAAGGCCTTTGACAAGGTCCCACATGGAAGGTTAGTTAGGAAGGTTCAATCGTTAGGTATTAATATTGAAATAGTAAAATGGATTCAGCAATGGCTGGATGGGAGATGCCAGAGAGTGGTGGTGGACAACTGTTTGTCAGATTGGAGGCTGGTGACTAGTGGTGTGCCTCAGGGATCTGTACTGGGTCCAGTGTTATTTGTCATATACATTAATGATCTGGATGATGGGGTGGTAAACTGGATGAGTAAGTATGCAGATGATACTAAGATAGGTGGAGTTGTGGATAATGAAGTAGGTTTTCAAAGCTTGCAGGGAGATTTAGGCCAGGTAGAAGAGTGGGCTGAAAGATGGCAGATGAAGTTTAATGCTGATAAATATGAGGTGCTACATTTTGGTAGAACTAATCAAAATAGGACGTACATGGTAAATGGTAGGGCATTGAAGAATGCAGTAGAACAGAGGGATCTAGGAAAAATGGTGCATAGTTCACTGAAGGTGGAATCTCATGTGGATAGGGTGGTGAAGAAAGCTTTTGGTAAGCTGGCCTTTCTAAATCAGAGCATTGAGTACTGGAGTTGGGATGTAATGTTGAAATTGTACAAGGCATTGGTGAGGCCAAATTTGGAGAATTGTGTACTGTTTTGGTCACCAAATTATAGGAAAGATGTCAACAAAATAGAGAGAATACAGAGAAGATTTACTAGAATGTTACCTGGGTTTCATTACCTAAGTTACAGAGAAAGGTTGAACAAGTTGGGTCTTTATTCTTTGAAACATAGATGGTTGATGGGGGCTTGATAGAGGTATTTAAAATTATGGGGGGGATAGATAGAGTTTTTTCCATTGAGAGTGGGGGAGATTCAATTAAGAGGATATGAGTTGAGAGTTAAAGGGCAAAAGTTTAGGGGTAACATGAGGGGGAACTTCTTTACTCAGAGAGTGGTAGCTGACGAGCTTCCAGCAGACGTGGTTGAGGAAGGATCGATGTTATCGTTTAACATTAAATTGGACAGATATATGGACAGGAAAGGAATGGAGGGATATGGGCTGAGTGCAGGTTGGTGGGACTAGCTGAGTGTAAGATTTCAGCATGGACTAGAAGGGCTGAGATGGCCTGTTTCTGTGCTGTAATTGTTGTATGGTTATATGGTTAACTAAGGGTCTATATCAAATCTTTTCTTCCTGGGCAAGATTCTTGAGAAAGTAATCTTCAAGCAATTCAACACCTTTCCGAATAAGACCAATTTTCTAGAAAGGTTTCAGTCACGTTTTGGAGCAAACCACAGCACGGAGAGGACCAAAGTTGACAGCAACCTTAGGCTCACTGATGCCAACAGTCTCCGTCATAATTCTTCTAGATCTAAGTGGTGCCCTCAACTCAATTGACCACGTTCTCCAAGATCACCTTGAGAATTGGGTTGGCCCCTCTGGTAGTGCCCTTAATTGGTTTCATTCATGTATCTTAGAGATAAGCCTTTTTTTTTGCTGTCTTGGATACCAGTTTTCTAAGAGATACAATGTACCTTTTGGTGTTGATTGGGGAAGCTGTCTCTTTATACATGCTCCCCTCATTGGAGATGATTTCCAGTTATGCAGGTGACACAGAATTGTATATCTTGGTTGAGCCTGATGATGATAACACACCATCTTCTCTGACTTCTGGCATTGCTGCAAAAAGCTAATGGATGAGCAATAAATTTCCTGAAGCTAAATGGAGATAAAAGTGAAATACTTCTAGATGGTCCCAAAGTTAAAAGAAATAATCTTCTTCATAAGCATAGAAACTTGGCTCCTCTTGTAAAATCAGAAGTAACAAGCCTGGGTGTTATCTTGATTCAGATTTGAATTACGAATTGCACATAAATAAAGTGACCAGGGCAGCATTTCAACATTATTTCTGTCACATGATGCTGAAAAACTAATTCATATTTTTATATCTGCTAGTTTTTTAAAAACTAAAACCATAGAACCAAAAACTATAAGGGATGCAGTCAGTTGACACTTTTACATGCCAACTCCAAATCTATTTATTCAACCTTGTTTTTAACTAATATCTTTCTATTTTCATGTTTGTTTTATTTGTATTTTTACTTCATTCTCATGGTTGTACGTTACCTCATTGTAAAGCACTTTGAACAACATCATCTATATGAAAAGTGCTCTATAAGTTATTATTAATTTCTCACAGGCATTTGCGGTAGAATCAAGAAATACAATAGAATCAATGAAAAGCTACGTCCAAATACTTACAAACAACCAATCTGCAGAAGACAAACTATGCAATGCAAAATTAATTGATTGATTAATTAATACAGGGAACATGAGTTATAGTGTCCTTGAAAGTGAGTTCATAGGTTGTGGAATCAGTTCAGAGTTGAGGTGGTTCAGGAGCCTGATTGTTGAAGGCTAAGGATAATAAGATGTGTGGATTGGTAGTTTGGTTAGCAGCTGTAAATTGCCCTGGTGTGTGTAGCTGAGCTGTAGAATCTGGGGAAAGCCTATGAGAGTGTAGCAACCATTAAGTAAGTGGCTTTAGTCTAAGTGAGTGCTTGATGATTAGTGTGGTCTTGGTGGGCCAAAAAAACCTGCCATTGTGCTGTTTGATTGAGTGTTAGAATGCTTTGAAAGCAATTTTAAGGGTTGGCTCAATGGATTCATGAGGTCAATAGAGACACTGTCTACTGGAACATGACTGAGACAAATCGTGAAGGGCAGTTTGAGCACAGTGCAGGGAGGGGCCGAGCATGCTACATCTGGATTAACTGTAGTAAGATTCCTGCTGGAGAACAAAATAACAAGAGTCTTTTGCCAAGGGAAATAGAACACTCCCCAGAAATATAAAGTTGAATTTTTTTCAAATTTGGGGGAGCTGGCAGGCCCTTCAAAACACAAGCGATGTGAGCAGCATCAGGCCCTGTCACATGGAGCTGCTCTCTTTGTTTGTTGCGTCTGATTTACTATCCAGTTCCCAACACTGGATCGCGGATGAGGGGGAGGAAGGGAGGAGACTGTAAACAGCAAGTGTCAGAGGAACCAAGGCTCTGTGCATAAACCTCTGTCTGAAGTAACTCTTTAAAGAGGCCATTTATATCTGGATATGGGACCCTTGCCCTTTCGAACACATTTCACAATTGTAGATGATGTTTTGAGTGTACTCATTATTTTTATAGTAATTTCTGTCTTCTGCAGCTCCTGCAATATTAATATAGAACACAATCACACCTATATATTCCTTCTTTCTGACTCCCACTCTGTTGCACCAGAAGGGTGTAGCACAGTGCTGTAGATTTCCTCCTGTGTGTCTCTCTTGCTTTCATCATTTCACATACATGGTGAATGCAGTTTATGTGTCCAGCAGATAATACCAATAAACAGGGGCAGGAGAGGAAAGAGTAGAGCCGAGTGTTTGACTGCTTTTACCCAACTAACTGCAAGACATTTAGTTGCATGTACTTTTCCTGTGTGGAGGGTTAGTCTCTATTGCCTTGTTTTCAGTGAAATCAATGAGTGCAGGGCGTGAAGCTAGTTCGTTGTTGGCCAGAAATAACAGTAAAGTTTGAGCATGCAGTCAAAAGAAAGGAGAAATCCAACTTTTTATTTTGCTTTCAAGATGGACCAAAGATCTTCTGTTGTTTGGTGAAATGGAGAAGTACTGTTCCTAATCGGGTCCAGAGATTTATTATGGGAAATTCTGCCAAGAATTCTGTGTAAAGTTGGGAAATGCAGCTCGCCAGCCAGGCATTAAGTGTTTGTTCCTCTGGTCTGTCTCTGCATTGTTACAGCTGTTTCATTCCTCAAATAACTTGGCCTTCTGCATGGATGGCCAGCTCTACCTTGTCTGAATGAACTCCCCTATTCACTTTTAAGTCCTTCCTACTCCATGCTCCATTCTTTGTCCTCCTATGTCCTTTCCCCTGCTCTTCCAATCCTGTGCAGAAGACCTGATATGTTGCAGGTGCATTATTCTTAATCAACATACAGTAATTATCAAAGAACTGGATACCATTAGCAACGTTGTAAAAATTTCCCAGGCTGTTTTTAAAAATAATTCCACAGAATTTAAGATGGAGCTTTGTATGATTTAACAGTGTCGAGGTTTTTGCAGCATCTTAAAGAGGAGGGAGAAAGGTTAATGAATAGGCAGTCCAAATAGTTGAACCACAAGTTTTTTTTTAACCTTATTGAATCACCAGTCTATTTAAATTGGGGAACAATCACTTCATTTTTAAAGCCTTGGTTTGAATCAGCCCGAGCTACCTTCCCCTCTCTCTCAAACGAAGTTTAACAGGGGAAGTGATGCTTCTCATAATGAGCAGTTTCACGCAGAACAGGGAAAAGAGCAACCTGTATGGGAAATGCAACATGTTAATTTATTGAAATGGGCAGCCATGTTTGCAGGTTAGGGCTGGGAT
The DNA here is from genome assembly GCF_030028105.1 of Mobula birostris. Classification (NCBI taxonomy): domain Eukaryota; kingdom Metazoa; phylum Chordata; class Chondrichthyes; order Myliobatiformes; family Myliobatidae; genus Mobula; species Mobula birostris. Next base: position 160,959,022 of record NC_092373.1, read on the forward strand.
ATATTGTCTGGATGGCTTGACTCTGCCTAGTCTGATGCACACATGAAGTTTTCACTGCAGCTGAGGATGTTTAATGCTTCATGGTTACTTCACTGGATTAACTGGAGAAATGGAATCAAATCCCACTGTTACTACTTCAGCTGCATTTAGTTTAAAGAAACATGTAAATGACAGGTTTATAAAATAAAAATAGCCAGGAAACTGTAAAACACGGGAAAGGAAACCTCCCAACCTGGTATGGTCTGTATAACATGCAAATGAGTTCTGCATGACTCTCATTAACTCTTGACTATCCTCTGAAGTGCCCCAGTATTAAAGTGAATGAAGTCTGACACCATCTCGTGTGAAATAATAGAAATGTGATTACTTTAGTTATTATACTGCTAGTACGGAATCCTCTGCCAGGTGAGCTAATATTGCTATAATTAAAGTGTGTTTTGCATAGTTTTTGTTTGTATTTAGAACTCTAACCTTAATAAGGATACAAAAACCATGTACGGTCATCTGGGTGTGGTCTCACCAATGCTTTGTATAATTGTAGCAAGATTGCCTGCTTATTAAACTCCAAACCCTTTGCAGTGAAGCCAACATTCCACTTACCAAGCTGATATTGGCTGTCCCTTTGCCCTAACTTCATTTCATCCCTGTTACAGAACAGAATGGTTATCCTAGTTGCAGTTACCTTCATGTACATAGCACTTCTTGATATTTAATCAATATTCTGCTCAAAATGTAGTACCAATACCAGGTATTTCTAAGTGCTTTATGCTCATGTGCATGCAAAATCAGAACATTTACTGAACAATCTATTTCTGTCTTATTCTAACAGTTAAGTTCAGTAATGAAATATGAGATAGTCTCTACTTTTGGTAGCAAAATGAGCTTTCAAATTTGCACTGTTTTTTTTGTGATGTTAGGATTTGGGTTTCTCCTCAAACTTGCATAACCACAAATGTAAAAGCTCTCTGTCATCTGCAGGATTGGATGTGTTTGCGGAAACTAGTTCCATTTAATTTTAGTATAGAATTTTCCCTGCTATGCAATTCTATACACAAGTTTTATGCCTGCTTTGATTTTTTTCCTTTCCAGGTGTATGTCTAGTTTTGTGGATAGGAGTAGTTATAAACCATTGTAGAAGATTTTAGAAAATCTGCTTTGTGCTTTGTTGTTAGTTGTACCACACTTTTTTGAACTAATAATTTAAATTATATTTTTGGGCCTTAATATTTTTGGCGTTCATCTAGTGATTTGAAGGTCACTAGTTTGAGCCTCAGCTGTGGCAACGTGTTTGTGTCCTTGAGCAAGGCACTTAATCACACATTGCTGTAGTCTGTGAGAGGAGTAGCGCCCCACACAGACTTCCAATCTGTGCCTTGTAAGGCTTGAAAATGCCCGACGCAGGCCTCTCATGGTCTGAGTCGACGTTCCCTTCCCCTTCGACGTTCCCTTAATATATTATACAGCATCAAATTAAAGAAAGGATAGTATCATGAATTTAAACAATTTGCAATTTATATACTTTATCTGGTTTTATAAATCTATGAAGGACAGACTTTGAATTAATATGCAGCAATAATGCTGTACAGACATTATATTTGCTTATAACATCACACACACTTACACACCTGTGATTCAGTGGGAGATGGGTTTTGTATTTTCTGGACTAGATAGTTACAGGTTCAAATCCTTCTCCCAGTGTTGGCTGACACTCCACTGTACTACTGACAGCATTCTGTGCTGTGGAAGTGCTGTTTCAAATTACATTAAGCTGTGACTCTTTTTCCCTCCAAGTTCAATATACAGTAAAGGATTCATTGGCACTATATCCGAGGTGTGCAGAGAAATTATCTATGTTTGTGTCTCAAGGAACATCACTAAAAACAATTCTACCTGAACTTGTATCTGGTCATGCTGTGCATAAATTGGCTGTAATTTAGAAGAAAACTAATAGTATTTATCTCAAACTACTCTCTATTTTTTCATGCTTTCCTCTGTTGCTTAATTCACCTGAGAAGTATTGTCGTCATATGGTACTAAAGAAGCCCACTTTGCCCATCTTTTTAGTGCATTTGTATGAATGTTCTTCACACTTCCTCTACCATCACTACAGAATCCTGTAGTTTATTCATTAACATCTATCTAAAAGTGTATTTAACACCCTTTGTGTAAAGGAAATACTCATGCCACTAGTCTGTTCTTAAATTGTCTCGGAAGTAGGTTGTATGTTGGTTTCTTGAATAGTTGCTTGCTTCAGATTGAGCTTAAAGTAACTCATTGAAATCAAAGAAACAATTCCTTATTTACATTTCTCCCTCCAAAACCTTTGGGGAAGGAAGTGGTAATGTACAGTATGGAGGAAGACTCATTAAATTCAGTTGCTACAGTTAGTGACAGCAATCATCCATCTTCTTCAAGAGTTCGAGTTTCAATGCTGCAATCATAAAGTCCCTCCTGTTTATTTGTGTGACTAAAGGTGCTGAACAGAATCTGGCTGTGTTGAACTTGGTCAGGATAGAAAGCCTGAGGATCTGAAGGAAGGAATTTGAGTGGGTAGGGTCTAAGTCCAAAGCAGTCGGCACCAATATTGGTATAACAAGTGGACACAGAATGGGCCACCAATGGAATGGGGACCCCCCCAAGGCCTGTGGAAGTCCCAGCGGTAGGAATGTATGAGACCCTGAAAGGGCTTTGAAGAAAAGAATGAAAAGTTTAAATTAAGGAGCTAGGGTAGGTCAGCAAGAGCAGGTGTGATGGATGTGTTGGTTAGGATACATACAACAGAGTTTGATTTAGCTGAAACATATAGATGGGCACGTGGCCAAGTGGTTAAGGCATTGGACTAGCGACCTGAGGTCGTGAGTTTGAGCCCCAGCCGAGGCAACGTGTTGGGTCCTCGAGCAAGGCACTTAATCACATATTGCTCTGTGACGACACTGGTGCCAAGCTGTATGAGTCCTAATGCCCTTCCCGTGGACGACATTGCTGTCATGGAGAGGGGAGACTTGCAGCATGGGCTGGTCTTCCATACAACCTTGCCCAGGCCTGCACCCTGGAGAGTGAAGACTCTCTAGGCGTAGAACCATGGTCTTGCAAGACTAACGGATGCCTTAAAATAGATGGTAGAAGTGGAATTGTTAATTTTGTGGTGATGTCACGAGTTGGACTTGGGCAAGGAGGGAGGTGGGAGAGTTTATGGTTCTGATGGGAGCAAGTGGTCTTTGTGATGAAGAGAAAATAGAATCAAGGAACAATTTGCTTAGCAACAAAGAATGAAAAGTTGCATTATTTGTACAGCAGTAAGAATGACCTTCTGTGATATCACCAGCTTTAACAATGAAGTAACTATGGTCCAATCATGGGAGAAGCAAGAGTTTCTCAATTGTGTGTGTGTAAGATTCTAGAATTTTCCTGCAAAGTACAAGGTTTAGACTCTTCTGCCTGTGTGTGGCCATCTTTCAACAGGACAAGTACAGAAGTGGGAAGCGTGAGGTTGTAGACTGTTGGGAAGAAGGATGTTGCTGAGATGAAGTGTTGTGAGTGAGTGGGGATTTACATAGATTGTTGCAGATATGATTGATGTACATTGTCATTTCCTTGGCTCTCTTTTTTTCTTTAGTTTTTTCTAGATCAATTGCTCAATTCTTTAGGTCTCTTCTCTGGTCAAACATTTGCTTCAGGAAAATTGATCCAGGGTACTGACAGTGGAGCAGTGTGTGGAGAAAGATATCGACTCAATGTGTTAATTATTTATTTCTGCACAATAATTACTTGACGAATTCAGACCAAGTTCTATCTAGTTTACCTTTAACTTTCCTTGTAGATGTTTGATGGAACATGATTAGAACAATGATTAACCAGGTCAGCTCTTCTCTAGCAGTAGTATACAACTGGGCTGAACACGTGAGGATGTCTTCCCAGTGCTAGAAAGTTTGGGGACCCATGCTCCAAAGTTACCTGCTCTCATTAGCATAGTGTGATTTCCAGATTCTGACTTAGAAATTGTTTTGTACAATGCCACTTTTACATGGTGCTAGCTGTGGAGTTTTACCTAAATCTGGTAGTTTAAGATGTGCTGTGAATTACTAAAGACTACCTGGATTACTGCCTTGGAGGCCAATAATGAAGATTCTGTGAGGATTCTTTCTTAAATTTTCTGCTTTTTCCTCATGTCTGGAGTAATTTTCTTGTCTCCCACCACCCCACCCCCCCAGTTTCCCCTCCCCCAACCCCCAGACCCACCCACCCACAAGCCAGATTTCAGATTCATTTATTTGTCACATCCTCATCAAGGCATACAGTGAAATATGTCATTTGCATTAAGAACCAACACAGTGCAAGGATGTGCTGGGGGTAGCCAACAGGTGTAACCACATACTCTGGTGCTAACATAGCATGCCTACAGTGTCTTAACAGAACAACACCAGCAAGAAAACAAAACAACACTGTGATATTTCTCCATTCCTGTCTGATATACTCCTCACTTACCATTGCCCAGTTCCATTGTGATTTTTTTTCCACTCCTCACCCTTCCATTCCAGTTGACTTACTCTCCTGCATCTCAACTCTTGCCATTATCCTTTTTGTAGTCTGCATCACTATTAGTCCGTGTCTTGTCCCAATTTGAACTCCTCACCATAGTGAAAGATTTCGGGGTGGGGGGTGGGGGTGGAGGCCTGTGCGCATGACTGCACGTACAAGCCCACCACCTCCATGTGTGATGCTCTTGGAGCTGCATATTGGTGAATCTGGTGTAACCCTCAAGCAAAGCAACTTTGCCTTGGACCCACAGGACCTGTTCTTTTGGTTATACTGTTATATGAAAATGTCCCTTAGCTAGAAAGAGTTCAAAGAATTTTTACGAGAATGTCGCCAAGACTCAACGATCTTGAGTTATAGGGAGGCTGGGCAGACTAGGGTTTACATGAAGTACAGTAGACTGAGGGGTGACCTTATAGAGGTGAATACAATCTTGAGAGGCCTATGTGGATAGGGTAAATGCATACAGTCTGTTTCCCAGGAAAAGGGAGCCAGAAACTAAAGGGCATAGGTGTTTGATGAAAAAGGATGGAACCTGAGGAGCAATTTCTTCATACACAATGTCATTAGTACAGGAAAGAAGTTGCCAGAGCAAGTCATTGAGGAGTATGGGCCAAATGAGACGAGCTTAGATGGGAATCTTTGTCAGTGTTGATGAGTTGTGCTAAAGGGTCTGTTTCTAAGCTGTATTTCTGTATGACTCTGACTCCAACCCCTGAAAGACGGTGTTAAAGAATATTCAGCCCCTGCCCCCTGCATCAAAATAAGTGTGTGTGTGCACGCGCACGCACGCGCACACACACACACACACACACACTTACACACTTACTATTGAAATAACAAATTCAATGGAAACACATCTAAATTAATCCTTGGAATCAAGCAACACACATAAAAGTTCCTGGTGAACGCAGCAGGCCAGGCAGCATCTATTGGAAGAGGTACAGTTGACGTTTTGGGCCGAGACATATATAAGAATTTTCCTTCGCTACATCGACGACTGCATTGGCGCTGCTTCCTGCACGCATGCAGAACTCGTTGACTTTGTTAACTTTGCCTCCAACTTTCACCCTGCCCTCAAGTTTACCTGGTCCATTTCCGACACCTCCCTCCCCTTTCTGGATCTTTCTGTCTCTATCTCTGGAGACAGCTATATAAGAGCGTTCACCAGCAACTTTTACGTGTGTTACTTGAAATTCCAGCATCTGCAGATTTCCTTGTGTTTGTGTTTTTAATCTTTGGAATGTCTGGTTTCTACCTGATGAGATTCTGAGTCTTTTTTTTACCCCAAAGCATCGATTACTTTTCTATGGTTTTTGATTTGAATTTATCCAATAACCTAAAGCACGGAATGGGGTGGTGCAGGAGAACCTTAATCATTGGCCTGTGCTTATCTCTTAATGTTGAGTTTGAGATCTGCATTCAACATTTAAATAAACCAACTATTGTCCAACTATCTGGCACTCAGCATTTCACAGCCTTGCAGTGAGGTTGTTTTCATCTGCTATTCATTTGAAACCAGCTCAATTCCATGGGTTAATGTCTAAAATTATAGACAATAAACATTAAGGGTCATTTTAATCACATCAAATTGGGTCAAGTGCTAGTTTTCATGGACAGGGGAATGGGGGGATACAGACGTGAAACTGTCATTAGATTAGGGCCAAAATTTTCAAGGCTGTTCTGTGTGTCAGTGATGATGAAAGTATAGCTCGCTCTTCTGAAAAGCTGCATCAGCAATTCAAATGTGCATTTTAATGTGGATTGTTATAAAGGACCTATGTAAACTTTATTCTGTTCCCCTCTTTCACCCACCCTCTCTCAACTACACTTTTTTCCCCTTTCCGTCCCCACTACTTCCCTTTCCACCCCTCCCTCCCTCTTTCCCACCCCCTCTCTTTCTCTCCCTGTTCCCTTTCACCAGAATGCTGATGTTTTTAATTTTTTTCCGTGTTTTCTACTTTTTCTGTCTCCATTCAGTAAGTTGATCCTTCTTGTAATGTTGGGTATTTGCCCACTTTTGTGGTATTAAGATGTTGGTGATATTGGAAGTTCATGTATTTTTCCCTCTGTCTCCCTTCACCTTACCCCTCCACCACCCCACCCCACCCATCTCTTTTATCACAGTGAGTGTGGTGTGAAAGAAATGCGCCCAGATGGGGACCTTGAAATGAGCAGTACGGAGCAGTCATCACTCCACAGTGGTACTGACATGGTGACTAATGGGAATAAGAGTGATCTGGAGGCAGCCAGGAGGCTGGCCAAGAGGTTGTACAATTTGGAAGGATTTAAGCGATCTGACGTGGCGCGACACTTGGGTAAAAAGTAAGTCTGTGTTCTTCTTTATTGTTTAATGTTTGCAGGAGGTTTTGGCTGACCTGAGTTTAACCGATTCATTGCACATTATTGCATAGCCAACTTGTTACATTGACTAGACTCTCGTTCCTCAATTGTAGCATATTAAAGGGTGTTCAAATTGTATTTTCAAAATTATTTAAAAGCTGCATTTTCCCTATGGTGTTCAAGGTGCAATCAACTAGGTATATCATAAGATCAGAGCCAGACTATTTGGGAGTGATCCCTCTGTCAAAGGGTAGTGAAAGTCTAGGACTTTACAGTCAATAGCTGACCTATAATAGAGTTGCACATTTTATGGCAGGGAGTTTTATTTGGCTTGGTTATTAAGAATTGTGGGATTAAGATGGATAGATATAGTTAAGACTCCACTGTGATAGAATGTTCTTGAAGGGCTGAATGACCCACTCCCTGATGTTATGTTTCAAGGGGTTGGGCTGCCCTTCTCTACCCTTCTCCCTGTGCTGCTGATATCTTTCATTTTTTTCAAAAGTGATGAGCACGATTCTGAAAACCAAGCTCACAAGGGTAGATCTTTCAACTGTTTGGCCACAATCTTATCTTGAGTAACTGATGTTTAAGGAACAACTGGGTGGGACATCTTCTGCTGTCTGTCGACAGTCTGCTGCACTGTACTGATCAGTCTGCCCCCGACTCTTGACATGAAGATTAGTGCAATTCTTGACAATATAGAGTATTATCTTGGGCTATAGGATAGTATCAGTGTGTCAGTGAAGTGGGCTGAGAAACCGCAGAATTACTTTAATTCAGATTAATATGAAGTAGTTCACTTGTGAGTTCTGATGAGTCATGGGCATACACAATGAATGGTAGGGTCCTGTAGCATACTGCAGAATGGAGGGACCTTGGCATACAAGTCTAAAAACCCTGGAAGGTGGTGGCGCAGGAAGATAATGTGGCTAAAACGGCAAGTGGTATACTGGCCTTCATTTAGATACTGAATACAAGAGCAGGGTGGCTATGCTCCAACTTTATAAATGTTGCTCAGACTTCAGTTGGAGTGCCTCAGCAGTTCTGATCATCATAATATGGGAAAGATATGACAGTGCGAGATAACGTGCAGAGGAGTTTCACCAGGGTGTTGCTGGGATGGATCACTTTTGTCATGAGGAGGGACTACAAGGGGTTAGATCTGTTTTCCCTGGATGAGAGGAGGTTAAGAGGGGGCATGAATGAGGTATTTACTAATTGAGGGATATAGATAAGGTAGAATGCAGCAAACTTTTCCCTATATCAGAGATGAATAAAACTAGAGACCATACAGTGGCATGCAAAAGTCTGGTCAAAATTTCTGTTACTGTGAATAGCTAAGCGAGTAAAAGATGAACTGATTTCCAAAAGGCATGAAGTTAAGGATGACACATTTCTTTAATATCTTAAGCAAGAAAACTTTTTTTATTTCCATCTTTTACAGTTTCAAAATAACAAAAAAAGGAAAAGGGCCCAAAGCAAAAATTTGGGCACCCTGCATGGCAGTACTTAGTCACACCCCGTTTGGCAAGTACTAGAACTTGTAACTGCTTTTTGAAGCCAGCTAAGACTCTTTCAATTCTTGTTTGGGGGATTTTCGCCCATTCTTCCTTGCAAAAGACTTCTAGTTCTGTGAGATTGTTGGGTTGTCTTGCATGCACTGCTGTTTTGAGGTCTATCCACAGATTCTCGATGATGTTTAGGTCGGGGGACTGTGAGGGCCATGGCAAAACTTTCAGCTTTCGCCTCTTGAGGTAGTCCATTGTGGGTTTTGAGGTGTGTTTAGGATCAATATCCTGCTGTAGAAGCCATCCTCTTTTCATCTTTGGCTTTTTTACAGATGGTGTGATGCTTGCTTCCAGAATTTGCTGGTATTTAATTAAATTCTTTCTTCTCTCTACCAGTAAATGTTCCCCGCGCCACTCGCTGCAACACAAACTCAAAGCATGATCGGTTCACCCCCGTGCTTAACAGTTGGAGAAGGGTTCTTTTCATGAAATTCTGCACCCTTTTTTCTCCAAACATACCTTTGCTCATTGTGGCCAAAAAATTCTATTTAAAAGCTTCAAAGGAACATCTGAACAAGCCTGATGCATTTTGGAAACAAGTCCTGTGGACTAATGAAATTAAAATAGAACCTTTTGGCTGCACTGAGCAGAGGTATGTTTGGAGAAAAAAGGGTGCAGAAAATTTCATGAAAAGAACCCCTCTCCAACTGTTAAGCACGGGGGTGGACCGATCATGCTTTGGGCTTGTGTTGCAGCCAGTGGCACGGGGAACATTTACTGATAGAGGGAAGAATGAATTCAATTAAATACCAGCAAGTTCTGGAAGCAAACATCACATCTGTAAAAAAGCCAAAGATGGAAAGAGGATGGCTTCTATAACAGGATAATGAACCTAAACACACCTCAAAATCGACAATGGACTACCTCAAGAGGCACAAGCTGAAGGTTTTGCCATGGCCCTCACAGTCCCCTGACCCAAACATCATCGAGAATATGTGGGTAGACCTCAAAAGCGCAGTGCATGCAAGATAGCCCAAGAATCTCACAGAACTAGAAGCCTTTTGCAAGGAAGAATGGGCAAAAATCCCCCAAACAAGAATTGAAAGACTCTTAGCTGGCTACAAAAGGCGTTTACAAGCTGTGATACTTGCCAAAGGGGGTGTTACTAAGTACAGCCATGCAGGGTGCCCAAACTTTTGCCTCGGGCCCTTTCCCTTTTTTGTTATTTTGAAACTGTAAAAGATGGTGTAGAGGTTTCTTCTTTTATGTTACTGCGTAGGCTAATTAAAATGGATTCTTTGTTATCTTAACTGCTGAGAAGGTTCTCCCACTAGCAGCTTGTTTGGATTATGTTATTGATAAGAGAGCAAATGAACCAATTGGGATAGATGTTATTCTTTCTAGTGTGTCTGTAAGTTATTGTGATGCGCCGGTTTTTGGGGAGAAGGCGCAATGGACAAAGAGAGAATGGACAAGGTGCTGTGAGCTGGCTAACGGGGTCCAACCCCGAGCAGGAGTCCGAGGTCCAAGGTCTTCGGCAAGGAAAGTGGAGACGGGGACAGATTCGTGTGGAGTGTCTGGTTGACCACTGTGGTTGGTCCCAGGCCGCAGGTTGAGGTGGTCAGAGGGGATCAAATGGTGAAAAGAGGATCATTACTAGAGCTCCAACTGTTTGTGCACGAAGAGATTGAACTTTGATAAGTGTGGCGCCTTTTATTTTCCTTTTATATTTTATCTCTATTAATTCTATAGTTCCAGTAATATTTATAAACTGTAATTCATTTAATCGTATATGGTGTATTGTCTGTTATTTGACGGGGTGGAGTACATCACACAGCATCCACACAAACTTAATTACCTAGTTTGGGTGGCAAAGGACTGTTTTCCTAGACAACAGCGAATTGAGCGACCCTGAGGCTTGCCGGGGCCGGGAGGGGGGGGGGGCGGGGGCTACAATGGAAATAAAGTTCTCTTGCTTAAAGTATTTAAAAAATGTGTCATCTTTAACTTTATGCCTTTTGGAAATCAGTTCATCTTTTACTTGCTTAGCTATTCGCAGTAAAAGAAATTTTGACGAGGTGCCCAAACTTTTGCATGCCACTGTAGGTTTAGGATAAGGGCTAAGAGATTTGGAGGAAACCTGAGGAGGACCTTCTTCACCCAGAGAGTGGTGAGTACCTGGAATGTACTGCCAGTGAGATTGTGGAGGTAGCTAGGCAAGCATTTAAATCCTCTAGACATTGAAGGCTATGGGCCAGGTGCTGGAAGATGGGATTAATGTGGATGGGTGCCAGATGGTAAGCGTGAATGTGGTAACCTGTTACCATGCTATGATTTATGTGTGGTGGTCTGAAATGAGCTGTAGGTCTAAACAAATCCAATTGTGCAATGCACACAATGATGATGCAACAGCATAGAACGTAGTTTGGAGCGTATTACCAGTTAAGGTGAGGGGTGTTGAATCATTGTTGAATATTAATCTGTATAATATGGATCACTTTGCAATTTCTTTGGTTTTGCCACAACATTCTAAATAAATGTCTAGCACACAAAATGCAGGTGGAACGCAGCAGGCCAGGCAGCATCTATAGGAAGAAGCACAGTCGATGTTTCGGGCCGAGACCCTTTGTCAGGACTGAATGTCTATATATAGAAATGTCTAGAAATAAATGTCTATATCACCTAGACTGTGCTCAATAATTTCACTGTGTGCAGGATTAATATAGAAACTTTTTAATTAAGTTTTTGCAGACTGACAGAATTCATATCCGTGTAGGATGCACTCCAGACCCTTGAGCACATAATCCAGACTGACTGACTCAGCTGAGCAGTGAAAGGATATTACTTTGCCCGAGAAGCCACCTTCAGGGTGAAATACAATCTGTCCTCTTCTGGATGTACAGGAAGACCAGCAGACTTCTTGTGATGGCCTATTCGATACTTATCAACCAACTAACATCCCAAACTGTTTCCCTTTGTCTATCTGATTGCCTCATTTTCTGCACTCTCATCGATTACTGAATGCATTTGATTGATATAAAATCTATCAGGCTGGTCTTTGACCTTACATTTGCATATCACTGCATTTTACTTTCTTATGTCTCCATTGTCTGCCCTTCTACTCTAATTTTATTTCCCCTCCCGGAAGTGATGGTCACTGTACTGGGAGCAAAATTCAACATACGTTATTTCTGCCTTCTTCCTTAGTTCTTAATTAAAATGAAACTGGAGTTAAACCTTGGCATAACTGGAGTAGGGGAGTGGTGACTGTGATGGGGGTTTCTTTTAATAAAAACCTGCATGACTCCCTTCTGTTACATTATAAGGTGTTATCACTTGTGGAATAAACAGGCTGGCTGAGTGGGGCAGCTAGTAGGGTTATTGGCACACAGTTTCAGTGACTTGGGTTTTATTTCGACCTCTGATGCAGCCTGTGTTGAATTTGCACATCATCTCTATGACCATGTCCATCTCCCCAGGATGCTCCAGTTTCTTCCCACGTCTACAGATGTGCTGATTCCTAGCTGAACGGGCCCTTAGTGTGTAGATGGGTGCTAGAATCTGCTGGGGCTTGACAGAGTGAATAAGTTGCAGGGAAAATAGCTGTGCAGTGGGGAGCGGAATTGTCCTTGAGCTAGGAAACACTTAGTGGCTTCCTATGTGGTAAGGAAATAGGGAAATAGTAGAGATTGCTTTTTGTTCTGACAGTGTTCCCTTGTATATTGCAGTGATTAGGAGTTCTAGATTTGCATTTGAGTGAAATGCTATCATTGTTCTGTGGCATTCCTGCATCATTCTGCTTGCAACTTCAAGCAGACCTCCTGAAACTCACTGCCACTTGGTGAAATCGTGCAAAGACTTTTTCCTTATCCAGTCATCACATGTATATCCCACTGTAAACTGTACCTTTCTTTCCATAACGGTAACTGTTTCAGTGTGATCCAGACACTTTTAATTGAAACCTACATGGACTTGGTGAAGAGTTGGTGTGAAGAGCAGAACTGCAAAATGCAATGCTTCTGATTTATTTTTAATCAATTTCTTGTGATGTTCAATTGATCACTCATGCCAGTTTTATTAGGTCAACAACGTGGTTTGCATAATTATTTTGTATTGAACTAGATGGGAAATGCAGTTGCATGTGTTAATTACTGCCATCTCTTTATAATTTATTAAGTTAGAAACAGCAAGGCTTTGCATTACAGGAGAATTGGCACTGTTGCGTTAAAAAGGAAGTGAATGGGGATGGGGAGGCTTGAAGCAGCACGTCATGTTAGCTGTGTGAAGGCCGGTTTTTGTGAAGTGTTTTTCATACCATTTTGGTGTATTTTCCTGACTCCATATATACCAAAAGCACGATTAATCCATGTCAAAGCAAAGTATAGTGTCTCATAGCTCCAGTCACCTGAGTTCATCCTACTCTTCTATACTGCTGGCTAAAGATTAAAGATTAGCTTTATTTCTTACATGTATATCAAAAGATACAGTGAGATGTATCTTCAGTGAGATCACCAAGCTTCACAATCTGAGGATCCGTTGCTGAAAGCTGGTAAGAGTCGCCATGCTTCCAGCGCCAACACAGCATGCCCACATTCACCATCCTAATCCGACAATATCTGCAGGTGCCGGAAATCCGAGCAACACACACAAAATGCTGGAGGAACTCAGCAAGCCAGGCAGCATCTATGGGAAAGAGTGTCAGGCCAAGATTCTTCATCAGGACTGGAAAAAAAATATGAAAAGTTAGAGCAAAAAGGTTGTGGGGGGGGGAGGGGAGGAAGAAGTACAAGGTGAAATCATCAGGGGGAAGTAAAGAGCTGGGACGTTGATTGGAGAAAGAAATAAAAGGCTGGAGAAGGGGGAAGCTGATAGGAGAGGGTAGAAGACCATGGAAGGGGGAGGGGCGCGAGAAGGAGGTGGGAGGGGGAAACAGAAATGGGAATGGTGAAGGGGGGAAACTACCAACTTAATTACAATTACTTACTAGCCCTAAACTGTACATCTTTGGAATGTGGGAGGAAACCAGAGCACCTGGAGGAAGCACATTATAGGTAGTGGCAGGAATTGAACTCCGATCGCTGGCATTGTGAAGTGTTACATTACTGTTCTGCGTGTGCCATGGTTGCACGTTCTCCCTGTAACTGAAGGGAGGAAGTGTGCTCTGGAGGCTGCAAAATACGTGGGCTGATAGCTTATAAATTAACTCTACTGTGTAATTTGGGAGGTAAATTGGGGAAGAGTGTAGTTGGGGCAGTTGAAAGGAAGTTCGGGAGAATAAAACAGATTAGTGTATAATTGGGTACTTGATAGTCATTGTGAACTCAGTGGGTTGAAGGTGTTCTTCTGTGCCGTGTCCCTTTATGGCAAAGCAATGTTAGCTCTTTCACGGCCCTAATAGAAGCTGCTGAGGCTGTACTGTCGAACGTTGAATACAAAATGTGATAAATTGTTTGAAAGCTAGGTGATATGGAAACCAGTGTAAAAATGGCAATCAGGCATGATGCAATTGAATGGCAGAGCAGAGTCAAAGGGCTCAGTGCCCTTTTCTTGTGTCTTGGATCATTGGATGAAGTACATAGTAGAGCTATGGAGACCTGAATAACTTGAGCTTCAAGTCTGTGCTGAATTATCACATCCCAGCCGGGCTAACAAATGCCAATCCAACTAAAGCACGAGGGAGTGGATATATATTGATTAAATTATTAAATATAACAACAGCAGAGTAGCTGAGAGAGGAAGGGTTAAGAGTACAAAACATGGCAGCACCTCTGGGAGAGGGTTGTGAAAGAGGTGAATTGGTTCAGGAGTCTGTTAGAAGTGGGGAAAAAGGCTTTTCCTAATCTGGATATCCAGGTTTTCAAGCTCCTATATCTTATCCCATAAAGTAGAAGAGAAAAAAGGGAATGCCCTGGGTGGCAGGCAGCTGTGTCTGTACCATGTGACCTTACAGCGGCAATGCACCATGAGTTTGGACTGGATGGAATGAAGTGAGGAAGGAATTGTTTTAATAGCCATTGAACTGCTCTCTGAGTGGATTATTGTCTTCATGTGGGAAGAAAAAGAAGAATGTTGTTTTCCATATTAACTGAAGGAATGTTGATAATTTTGAAGTCTTGTTCCATCAGGAACACACTTTTATAAAAATGTTCTCATCATTACAAGTTGTGTGTATTTTTATCTCCCTATTTGCAGTAATGAGTTCAGCAAGTTAGTAGCAGAAGAATACCTCAGATTTTTTGACTTCACTGGGTTGACCTTGGACCAGTCCCTGAGGTAAGCTGTGAGTTATTATAGGGGAGATACAAGCTGCTACCACTGACACCACCAGCCACTCCCATCTCTCCTCACTAATCCCCCTCCATCTCCCATTATATTTGTAAATGAAACCAAAATAATTGCACGTTTCCTCCTGTGGTTTGATGGAGGAATCGGGAGGCATTCACTCTGCCATCTCTTAATTTAAGCAGAAGGTTAGTTTATCAGGGAAAGCTACAATTATTTCAGCATAACTTCTTGCACTGCATTTGTCACTGTATTGTTAACCTGTATACTGTTTATTCTGTCAGCTTCACATGAGCAAAGAGTTTGATTGAACTAGGGAGTAGGTGACTATAACTGAACTGGAATCTGAATCTAGCCTGCAAGTATGAGGTGGGATTTAAGCAACACAACAGTGCCAGCTACTGGTAGACCATCGATACTGCACCCAGCCTTGCTTTTATATTTGACAGGCTATTTTATTTAGAAGTATGGAACAGTAACAAGCCCTTCTGGCCCAATGAGCCTGAGACACCCAATTACACTTATGTGACTAATTAACCTACTAACCTGTACATGTTTGGAATATGGGAGGAAACTGAAGCACCTGCAGTCACGGGGAATGTGCAAGCGCCTTATGAGTTTGGCGAGCAATGAACCCGGGTCACAGGGGCTGTAATAGAACATGGAACACAGAACACAGAAATCTACAGCACATTATAGGCCCTTCAGTGTTGTACCAGCCATATAACCTACGCTAGAAGCTGCCTAGAATTACCCTAATGCGTAGTCCCACCGTTGCTGGCAGTACATTCCACGCACCCACCACTCTCTGTGTGAAAAACTTACCCCTGACATCCCCTCTGTACCTACTTCCAAGCGCCTTAAAATTATGCCTCCCTCATGTTAGCCATTTCAGCCCTGGGGAAAAGCCTCTGGCTATCCACACGATCAATGCCTCCCATCATCTTATACACCTCTATCAGGTTTCCTCTCATCCTCTGTCGCTCCAAAGAGAAAAGGCCCAAGTTCACAACCTATTCTCATAAGGCATGCTCGCCAATCCAGGCAACATCCTTGTAAATCTCCTTTGCACCCTTTCAATAGTATCCACATTCTAACTGTAGTGAGGTGACCAGAACTAACAGTGTTATGCTAACAGCTACACCACTGTGTCTAATCTTAGTTTGTGGGGTATCATTAAGTGTCTTTCAGGTTATTTTTGTTCTTTCTTCACTCACCCTGGGAACCTTCCCCTTGCTCTTTCCTTTCAGTACTGTACTGCCCATCATTTCCTTACCTTCTGTTAGCCCGGGTGGATGGGATTGACCTCTTCTGTCAAGAAGTAGCACAACATTTATTCAAAATAGACATGTCAGAAACTGTCTCGATTTGTGTGCTGTCGACTGTAACACCACTACAAAGCTCTTCCTAGCTGCACAGCTGGAGGAGTGTCTCAGTCATCCAACACTCTGTCAGGTTTTTATTGCCTACTTCAGTAATATCTCATTTTATGAGGGAGGGGTCTTCAAGCTGGCTCAATGCACAGTATGATATCTGGGAAAGTGACCCTCTTGTGTCCCTTTGTAAGCAGTGAGAATTTAAAGGGAGCACTCTTATTCAAGTAGCTTTAATTGACACATATGGCAAAGAATTTGATCTTTGCCACTTGTGTTGCTATACCTTAATGAAAAATTCTCAGTTTTATTAATTGTACCTGACTAAACTTGATATCACCTGGGAAACTGCAGGAGGTCACATTGTGGTGAGACTCCAGTACCTAGGTACAAATGGGTTTTAAATCAGCACGACTTGGGGAGAATGCTGCTGAGATTTGACCTTATAACCCTTCCCTTACATAATGACAAAAGTTGCATGTGTTTGGTCTCAGGGGTCCCTGTTCAGACAATCTGTTGTGGGGTTGTCACCCTCTTCTTCTGCTTAATGTCTTTTCGTTCTTTTGCAGAATTTTTTTGAAAGCATTTGCACTAATGGGAGAAACTCAGGAGCGAGAGCGGGTTTTAATTCACTTCTCCAACAGATATTATCAGTGTAACCAGGGCTCTATTCCTTCGCAAGGTAGGTTTAATCCCTAGTGGAGGCATAGTTCTGTGTTATTTTATATTTTTGTGATGTGGCTTTTGGAAGGTATTTATTACCCATCTTTTTTTTGTAATTTATTTTTTATTGAAGTTCATCATCAAACAAACATTTTCATAAGATGTATTTCAGATATTGTACATATATATCATATAATCATATTTGCCACAAATCTCCACATAATATTTATCTGAGACCTATAGAAAAGAGAGGAAAGAAAGAACAAGCGAAAGGAGAAAACTATGTACAAGTAGGGAGTGATTTTTTTTTTAAACAACATATTCATTGATTTGTGAGAATAAAATCAGGTCTATGAGGTGTTATGTATTTGAACCATTTTTCCCAGTATGAATCAAATTGTTCCAACTTATGATTAACAGATGCTATTATCTTCTCCATTTTGTAAATGTCCACTGTAATTTCCATCCATGCGTTTAAAGTTGGGCTCTCCTGTGACAATCATTTTCTGGTAAGAGTCTTTTTACCAGCCACCAGCAGTATATTCATTAAATATTTATCTCTTTTCAACCATTCTTGAAGTAGATACCCAAAATATATGGTCTTACTTTCTAAGGGTATTTCACATTTAAAAATGTCTTGTAGGGCATTGTGTATCCCACTCCAATAGTCTTTGATAACGGGGCAGTCCCAGAAAATATGATAATGGTTTGCATTTTGATTTCCACAATTTCTCCAGCAAACAGGGAGGTTACTATCATAATGGGATTTCTGAGAGGGTGTAATGAAATATCTTATCAAGTTTTTCCATCCAAACTCCCTCCATTTCTGTGAACTGGTACACTTCCATTGATACCTCCATATTATTGTCCATTCTTCCTCAGATATAATTATTCCTTCTTCCTTCTCCCATTTTGTTTTAATGTATGAAGTGGAATGTGTTTTAAGATTTGACAAACCCTTATACACGCTTGAAATGATTCTACTACCATTATCTGAATTATATGCTTTTCTAAATAGCTCTATCAAACATGTACTTGCCTTGGTTACATTTTTAACCCTCCTATTAACATACTGTCGCATCTGTAAATACCGATAAAAGCCTTGTTTTTCTAGTAAGTGTTTGTTTTTAAGCATTTCAAAACTGAACAGTGTTCCTTCTTTCATTATATTGCAAAGAACTGTTATTCCTTTAGCTGTCCAGTCCTTAATTCTAGCAGTTTATTCGGCGTAAAATCCGAGTCATATGCACACCATTTAAGAATTGCAATATCTCCCTCTAGTTTATATTCTCTTATAGTTTTCCATATTTTAAGAATCTCCCTCTAGTTTATATACTCCTATAATAGTTTTCCATATTTTAAGAATCCATTTCATCCATGGATTATCAATAGTATTTATGTACCCTTATAGGTTGTTATCAGCCAAAATTGCCTGTATGGGGATGGGAAGTATCCCCTCCTCAATGTTTTTCCATTGAGCGTCATATGATGGGTTGCACCAACATATCATAGCTCTCCACTGTGCTGTAAAATACTAATCTCTAAGAGAAGGTAAGCCCCATCCCCCCTTTTCCTTGGCTAATAGCAAATTTTAGAGACGAACTCTAGGCCTTTTACTTTGCCATATATATCTTCATAATATTTTGTTCCATTCACTGAATTGGTTTAAATGATCCACATTCCATTTTATCCTTGCCTTCTTTCGGTATAGCTGAGATTATCGCTCCTTCCAGCTGGGTGGCATTTGTTTCTTTTTTAGAGCCCAGTTCAGTGTGGGGAGGAAGACAGGAATTAACTCATTTTTAAACTCTTTATACCACTCTGCTGTATACCCATCTGAACCTGGTGACTTGCTTAATTTAAGCCTACTAATTGCAGCTTTTAGTTCAACTTCAGTTATGTCAGCAGTCATCGTTCTATTTTGTTCTTCACTTAAAGTGGGTAACTCTAGAGAATTCAGGAAAGTGTCAATTTGAGTTATGCCTCCTCCTGGAACTTTGGAATACAGGTGTCCCCCGCTTTTCGAACATTTGCTTTACGAAAACTCACTGTTACGAAAGACCTACATTAGTACCCTATTTAAACGCAAACAACAGGAGTTCTGCAGACGCTGGAAATTCAAGCAACACACATCAAAGTTGCTGGTGAACGCAGCAGGCCAAACAGCATCTGTAGGAAGAGGTGCAGTCGACGTTTCAGGCCGAGACCCTTCATCAGGACTAACTCAGTACCCTATTTTCGCTTTCAGAAGGTGTTTTCACTGTTATGAAAAAAAAATTCAGCGCGCAATAAAAAAATCAGCGTGTGAAAAAATCAACGCGCAATAAAAGGCAGCCTGCCCCGAGCAGCCGCTCTCCCCCAGATTGGGAACTGCTTTGCTTTAACACGTGCCTGTGAGCAGCCGTTTGCAAGTTGAGCTCGTAAGGGTGTTACACTTACGGTAAAACTAGACATAATTAAGCGTTTTGATCGTGGTGAACGAAGTAAGGACAACGTGAGTTTGGCTTGTGGAAGCTGACGAACATGATGTTGAAGAGGTTTTGGCATCCCATGACCAAGAACTGACAGATGAAGAGCTGATGCAATTGGAAGAAAAAAGGATAACAATCAAAACCGAATGAGTAACGATAAAGTACGACTTTAATTTTGAAAGGGTACGTCGGTTTAGGGGACATTTGCAAGATGGTTTGAGTCCTTACAAAGAACTGTGTGATAGAAAAATGCGTGAGGCTCAGCAGTCAAGCAAGCCTTCCACATCAGCCACAGCAGACGATGAACCTTGACCTTCGACATCGAGGCCGGCAGAGATAGAAGAAGATGAGCTGCCTGCTCTAATGGAAACAGGCGACGAGATGACACCCCAGTGTCCCACCACCCCAACACCCAGGCCACGGACAGATACTGTACTGATTTGCAGAGAATGCAAAGGTAGCCGGGAGGCACACAGCACGTCTTCAAGAAAAAAGCCGAAATAAACATGCTAATTAATTAGGTGCCGCCGACACGTAATTGTCGGCCCGGATCAGAGACGACGCAATCGGAAATCGACACTGATCTGGGCCAACAATTACGAGCGGCACCTAATTAATTAGCATGTTTGTTTCGGCTTTTTTCTTAAAGATGTGCTGTGTACCTCCCTGCTACCGCTGGACCCCTGCGTTCTTCGCGGCAATATATCGCTCAGCGGCCTGGAGGGTGGGGGGCCACTGCACCAGCCAACCTGCGACGACTCAGTCTGACACACCATCATCAGTGTGCTCGGAGCTGTTTTCCCAATTCCAGTAAGTGATACTACACTGTACATACATTATTTCTACTTTATATTGGCTGTGTATTTTTACGTGTTATTTGGTATGATTTGACAGCTTCATAGCTTAAAGGTTACTGGAGAGCGCTTGTGCGTGTTTTTGCCAACAGCGCTTGCGTGAGATTTTCTGCCGACGGTGCTTGCGTGAGATTTTCGCTACGGAGAACAGTGCAGTAATGATTGTGGAAAAATATTTCTACCTTATATAGGCTGTGTATTTATCATATCATTCCTGCTTTTACTATGTGTTACTGTTATTTTAGGTTTTATGTGCTGTTTGGCATGATTTGGTAGGTTATTTTTGGGTCTGCGAACGCTCACAAAATTTTCCCCCATATAAATAAATGGTAATTGCTTCTTCGCTTTACGACATTTCGGCTTACGAACCGTTTCATAGGAACTCTCTACCTTTGGATGGCAGGGAAACCTGTATAGAGTTCTGTAAAACACTTCAAAAGCTTCTTGAATTTCACTTAGCTTATTTTTTTAAAATCATTTTTGTTCCTGGATCCCTAATTCTATGAATTGTATTTTTTGCTATCTTTTTCTTCAGTTTCCACGCCAGTATTTTCATAGACTTAGATTCACTTTCATAATGTCTCTGTTTCAGAAACATTAAATTTTTCCTGATTTCTTGCGTAGCCAAACTATTAATTTCATTCCTAATTTTTAAAAATTTCCTCTAATGTATCCTGTGCCAAATTCAATTTGTGTTTTTTTCTAGTTCCTTCAGCTTATTTTTTAATTCCTCTCATGTTTTATTCCTTATTTTTTTTTCTCTTATATGAACATATCGCTATAGTTTTCCCTCTTAAGACAGCTTTCATAGTATCCCATAGAATGGGAGGTGAAACTTCTCCATTATCATTGAATTCTAAGTAAAGACCAATTTCTTTTTTAATTTATTCCTTAAAGTAGGGATCATTGAGTAGACTTGAATTTAGTTTCCAAATAGTATTCTTTGGTTGTATGTCAAAATCAACAGATAAATATGTAAGTGCATGGTCACTTACATCTATTTTCCCAATTCCACAGGTGATTATTTTGTCTTTATCTTTTCCAAATGATGTTATGAAATAGTCTATTCTTGTATATACAGAATGGGGGGCAGAATAATAAGTGTAATCCCTTCTGTCGGGGAAAAGGTCCCTCCATATATGAATTAAACCAACTTCCTCAAAAAGTGTATTAATTCTCTTATGTAAGGATTTTGTTTCATAGGTTTTTCTATTGGAAGAGTCTAATTTTGGTTGTAATTGTAAATTTAAGGCTCCCCCACATATCAGGAGACCTTCTGTTTCCGTTACCATAATATTAGTAACTTTTTGAAAGAAACTAATATCACTTCCTGGGGGTGCGTATATATTCAATAGAGTAACTGAATTTCCATCTATATTACCCCTTTGAAGAATATATCTACCCTCCTTATCTCCCATTTCGAATACTTTTTCAAAATTTAGCTTGCTTGAGATGAGAATAGCAACTCCTCTTCTATGTCCTGATTTATATGAGGAGAAAAACAAATTAGTGAAGCCCATTCTCTTTAGTTTTCCATGCTCATTATCACTTAAGTGAGTTTCCTGTAAATTTACTACATGGGCTTGTTCTTTTTTCATTTTGGGTAGAATTTTTCTGCGTTTGATTGGATTTAACAGCCCATTGACATTAAAAGAAATGAATATTACTTTGTCCTTAACCATATGTATTTATCTGTCAATATATCATTGAAATTAACAGAATAGAACGTAATCGATCTACTCCCTGAACAACTAAGAACCAAGAAACATGAATAATTTAAAAAAAGGCAATGAAGGTGTGATTCCAAGGCTGAGGTCTCTAGTAGATGACCCTGGGTTGAGCTAGAGGAAACGTCTAGCCATGGGGGATAACCCCTCCTCCCTGTGAGTTGGGGGCCCCCCATTACAGTACCCATAAAAGTAAGTGAACAAGTCTATGTCCATTACACAGAAAAGATATCCCTGTGTATTCCACCCATATATATATTCTCATTTAGGTGGGGAAAAAGGAGTGAATGAATGAATAAAAAAAATTGAGTGATATAAAATCCACATTATAATAAGTATTTCTTGAAATAGGTATAGCACCATCTATTTTTGCTTCCGTTTATCTTATCAACACTTTTAAAGTTAGCCAAACGTTATGGCTTTTCTGGAGGGGGTGAGGGCTGTCTTTGGAAAACTCACAGTCTCTTCCTGAAGTTCTCTCGCCCTCCTCCCTTCCCCTGCTTTCTCGGTTCTCTTACTATTTTTTAGATTATGAGAACACTCAGTTCTCTTTTATTGTCATTTAGAAATGTATACATGCATTAAGAAATGATACAATGTTTCTCCAGAGTGATATCACAGAAAACAGGACAAACCAAGGACTAATACTGACAGAACCACGTAATTATAACATATAGTTCCAGCAGTGCAAAGCAATACCATAATTTGATGAAGAACAAACCATGGGCATGGTAAATAAAGTCTCAAAAGTCCCCGAGTCGATCGACTCCTGAGTCCCCAATAGCAGGCGGCAAAAGGGAGAAACTCCCTGCCATAAACCTCCAGGCACCGTCAACTTGCCGATGCCTTGGAAGCAGCCGACCACAACCGACACTGAGTCCATTCGTCCGAAAACTTCGAGCCTCCGACCAGCCCCTCCGATACAGCCTCCTGAGCACCATCCTCTGCCAAGCGCCTTCGACCTCGCCCTGGCTGCTGAAACAAGCAAAGCTGAGGATTTCGGGGCCTCCTGCTCCTGAGATTCCAGTTACCACACAGTAGCAGCGGCAGCGAAGTGGGCACTTCAGAAGTTTTCCAGATGTTCGTCTGTACTCTCACGTCCGTCTCCACCAAATCAGAATTGTGCACAGTCCCCTACCTGACAGATAACAGACATCACCACCGAAGTGGCTGCGCGCGCTGCCATTGCGTCGCCATCTTCTCCTCATTTCCCAAGCAGTCCGGGATAATTGCTCAGCCAGGCTTTCCCTCGCTTTGATCACGCTGACGGGCAGCCCTCTGTTCCTCATGTCTGTAGTCGCCTCTTCCACTGTCTGATACAGGTGCATGCCATCCTCATAAAACACCTGCAGTTTAGCAGGGTACGGAGTTTGGAATCTAATCTTTCCTTGCTTTAATATTCGCTTTACTGCAGAGTATTCTTTATGTTTCTGCAGGATCACCGGGGGGGTAATCTTGATCGAAATATATTAATTTCCCATCCAAAAGCCCCCTCTTCTTACCCCAAGCCTTTTGTAGAATCTCTGCCTTGGTATTGTATCGAAGGAATCTAATTACTATTGAGCGTGGCTTATCTTCTCTGTCTCCAGTGAGCCTCGGGACGAGCGCATGATGCGCCCTCTCAATTTCAAGCTCCATAGTGGAGGCAATCTGTAGCGCATCCTGTAGCAACTTTCCTACAAACTCCAATATAGACAAACCTTCCGCTCCTTCAGGAACATTGTATATCCTGATATTTTTCCGTCGTGATCTTCCCTCCTGGTCAGTCAGTTTACTTTCTTGTTGATTTAATATTTTTATTGTCTTACTTAGTATCTGTTCCACGTTTTGCACGCGATCTTCCAACTTCTCAATTCGAGTCTCTGCCACTGCTGTTTTTTGATTGATGTTGGCGAGCTCTGACTTGATATCACAAGATCACAAGACAAAGGAGCAGAAGTAGGCCATTCGGCCCCTTGAGTCTGCTCCGCAGCTCCCCCATGAGCTAAACTATTCACCCATCTAGTTCCAATTTCCAGCTTTTTCCCCATATCCCTTGATACCCTGACTAATTAGATATCATTGAGTTGCTGTTTTATATCATTTTGGAATCCCCGTATCTCTTCCAGAATTTCTATCATGTGTCGCTTCACCTGAATGAGGCCCATTGTCAGCCTCGCTAGCTCGCGTTAGGGTAGGAGAGCCACGCGTTGTACCTCTCTCTTCCATAGGTTCCGCAGTGATGCTTTTTTTTATCTCCATTCTTTTTCCCCATTCTTGCCCCCTTTATTAATTCAGATATTTTCGAAAGATCTTATATTTGATGGATTAAGGGGGCAATATATGCATTTTTCCGGAGGAGTTATTGATTTAAGCTGCCATTCTGGACGATGATGTCACCGGAACCTTATTACCCATGTCTAATTACCTTTGGTAGTGTTGACCTCACACCTTGAACTTCAACAGTCGAAGGGTGAAGGTACTTGAACATTCTATGGTAGGGTGGGAGCTCTGGGCTTTAGACCCAGTAATGGTGAGGGAAGAGCAATATATTTGAAAGATCTTAGGAGTGTGAATTAGATGACAAATTTGGTGCTACCAGGTCATTCTGACTAGTTTAGTGTTATTCTCTTTGAACATTAGGGCTGTGGTAGAATTGAATGGCTTGCTAGAGCATTTCCATAAGAACATAAAATATAGGAGCAGAATTAGGCCAGTCAGCCCATTGAGTCCACTCTGCCATTCCATCATGGCTGATCCATCTCCTTCTCAGCCCCAATCTTCCGTCTTCTCCCTGTATTCCTTTATGCCCTGACTAATCAAGAATCTATGCCTTAAATATACCGAAGGACTTGATGACTTGGCCTCCACAGCCAGCTGTGCTAAGGAATTCCACAGATTCATCACACTCTGTCTAAAGAAATTCCTGCTCATTTCTGTTCTAAGTGGATGTCCCTCTATTCTCAGGCTGTGTCCTTTGCTCTTAGACTCCCCCACAATAGGAAATATCCTATCAAAATCTACTCTATCGAGGCCTTTCAACATTGATAGGTTTCATTGAGATACTGCCCGCCCCCCCCCCATTCTTCTGAATTCCAATGAATACCGTCCCAGAGCCATCAAATGCTCCAATTTTGGAAACATTTTTGTAAACCTCCTTTGAACCTTCTCCAGAGTCAGCACAGCCTTTCTTAGATAAGGGGCCCAAAACTGCTCACTATACTCCAAATGAGGCCTCACGAGTACCTTATAAAGCCGTAACATTACATCCTTGCTTTTTTATTCTAATCCTCTCAGAATGAATGTTAACATTGCAGTTGCTTTCCTCACTACCAACTCGACCTTCAAATGAACCTTTAGGGAATCCTGAAGAAGGATTCCCTAGTCCCCTTGTGCTTCAGATTTTTGAATTTTCTTTCCATTTAGAAAATAATCTATACTTTTATTTATTCTACCAAAGTGCATGACCATGCGCTTCCTGACTCATTTTGAAACTGTATTTCATCTGCCACTTCTTTACCCATTCTCCTAATCTACTTAAGTCCTCGGTAGCCTCTCTGCTTTCTCAACACAATGTGCCCCTTCACCTATGTCTTCACACTTGACCACAAAGCCATCAATTCCTTCATCCAAATCATTGACATATATTGTAAAAAGAAGTGGTCCCAGCACAGACCACTGGTCACCGGCTGTCGACCAGAAAAGCCTCCCTTTATTCCCACTCTTTGCCTCCTGCTCTATCCATGCTAGTGTCTTACCCAGCCTTTCTCAACCTTTTTTTGCCTTGGAGGAACTCTTGAAATAATTTTCAGGTCTCAGGGAACCCCTGCATAAAAATTATTGTATTTACAGCTCACAGTACATTAGCGAGATCAGTAAATTGTAGATATAATAATCCAAAAATAATTTGTCAATGCTGTTTTGTGTAGAGAATGAATTTTTAGCCTACCTTTCTTGGAAAAAAAAACAGGTAGTTAAGCTTAGCTTACCTTTCTTGAAATTAATCTCTTTCTTTCCCTTTCATAAACTTGAAAACCTCATAAGGCACACATAATAAACTTCTGTTAAATAACTGGCTTAAGCCAAAAGGGGATTTAATTTTTCTAAAGATTGGCTCGGTAGATTTAATTTAATAAAGGTTGCAAATTAATTAACGCTATCTACAATATGAAAATTCATTGACGATCTTGAATAGTAAAATTACTAAAAACCATAAGACAAAGCAATATATATATATATATATATATATATGCTTATCCTCAGATGCAATTCTATACAAGACTTTGTAAAAACATTTTCTTACTAAGTAACATGATCAGGCTCAAATATAGACCTAGCACGTGAAACCCATACTTGATTTCTGCTGCACAAATACTTGATGCTGGGTCAAACTAGAGATAAGCAGACATGATCTCACCTCAACTTTTAACTAAAACAAAATGATTTCTATCCTTGCTCTTGATGCTTGTTAAACAAGGAAAATCTTGCTCACACATGTAAAAAGTTGAAAACTGCATCAAAATGTTCATTGCTATCCTATGAATGGCAGGATACTCTTTTTTTCACAGAAATCCAGAGGAGGTCAGTAAATCGCATCTTGGTGTGCTTGTCCTGGTTTTCACACAGTTTTTCAAACATTCTTGAGTGAATTGGTCTTTGTTTAATAAAGTTAACCATTTTTTGTAGCATCTTTCAGAACTGTTTTCATTTCATCTCCAAGAATTTTTGACATTGGAACGCCTGTTGAGAAACCTTGAATTCTTAACCTGTAATATGTTGGGCTGTTAACCTGTTAAGCAGCACCATGCGTGGTACCTTGTCAGAGGCCTTCTGAAAATCTAAGTACATAACATCCACTGATGCTCCTTTGTCTATCCTGGTTAATACTTCTTCAAAGACTTCCAACAGATTTGTCAGGCAAGACTCCCTTAAGGAAACCATGCTGAATTTGGCTAACTTTATCATGTGCCTCCAAGTACCCTGAAACCACATCCTTAACAGTTGACTCCAGTATCAACCCAACCCCTGAGGTCAGACTAAATGGCCTGTAATTTCCTTTTTTCTGCCTTTCTCCCTTCTTGAAGAGTGGAGTGACATTTGCAATTCTCTGGTCCTCTGAAACCATGCTAGAATCCATTGAAATTTGAAATATTACTAATGACTTCATCTATATACTACTAAAACTCTCATGCTCTGTTTGTCTGTTTGTGACCTCCAATTAGCGCAAACGGTGCATTACAGCGGCACTATTTTTGGCTAAATTGACTTAAAATGTGCTAACTTACAGAATGCAGGCAAAGTTCAGGGTTATATATTTGTATAAAATTGCTCACTCACCAAAATCAACAGCCCTGCTTTCATCTGAGAGCCGATGTCAGCCATGATGGAAACCGCGACGCGACACCGCGATGCATGCGTACGGCCAGCCTCAGAAGCGACTCACGATGCTCACAGCAGCGACACCAACCGGAGCAAAAGGGCAGGGCAGCTCTATTTTGAGTGGTCATATTCTGCTAATCACCATCAGCATGTGCAGGATTGGGACAGATCTAACCGCCACCTATCAATAAGAGATAATTAAATGTTATTGTAATGATGTACATCGAGACACCAATAAAACCGTTTGCTGCAGTCAAAGGACAGCGGTGACTATATCACGTCCATTTAGGAGAGTGCTAACCACATCATCAAGAATAATGAGCATCCTTTGGTGTCAGTGCTTTGTATCTTCTATCCATCATTAGGGTAAAAGAAATGGTCAGCCTAATTATGCCGCATGGAAAAGGAAGGGGGACATTATGGTCAAGGGATGACGTCAAACATTGTCGGGAAGTGGCAAGGAGAGGGAGAGAACAAGAATCGGATGAGGCCAGGGCCGCATGACTCCATGATCAAAGAGTCAGGACAAAAAAGGATGAGAGAAGAAGAGACAGAGGAGGAGAAGTATGCATGTCTCCAAAATGACAACAACTGGCATTGAAGGAGGAGAGACGAAGAGACAAAGGAGCTGAGAAATGTACGTCTCCAGGATCAGAGACAAACAACAAACAGCAGAAGAGATGAAGAGGCGGGGATGAAAGGGCTGCATGTCTCCAGAATGACAAAAACAGGCACAGAAGGTGCAGAGAGGAAGAGACAAAGGAGCTGAGAAATGCACGTCTCCAAGATCAGAGACAAAGAATAAACAGCTGAAGAAAGCACTGCACGTCTCCAGAATGACAATGAGAGACGCAAGGGTGGCAGATCAACCAGAAATGATGCCATCAAAAGTGTCCTTCATTAAACGAGGAAGAGCTATATTTGCCTTGCTACGCGTCGTTCTTCTTTAATAAACTGAGGTTTTCTTCTTCAATTTCCAAAGCAAAGCGATACCAATAGCATTCAGGAAAATTTAATGTTCATTCTGGTCACATCAGACTGCATAGAAACATAGAAAATAGGTGCAGGAGTAGGCCATTCGACCCTTTGAGCCTGCACCGCAATTCAGTATGATCATGGCTGATCATCCAACTCAGAACCCTGTACCAGCCTTCCCTCCATACTCCCTGATCCCTTTAGCCATAAGGGCCATATCTAACTCCCTCTTAAATATAGCCAATGAACTGGCCTCAGCTGTTTCCTGTGGCAGAGAATCCCACAGATTTACCACTCTCTGTGTGAAGAAGTTTTTCCTAATCTCGGTCCTAAAAGGCTTCCCCTTTATCCTCAAACTGTGACCTCTCGTTCTGGACTTCCCGAACATTGGGAACAATCTTCCTGCATCTAGCCTGTCCAATCCCTTTAGGATTTTATACATTTCAATAAGATCCCCCCCTCAATCTTCTAAATTCCAACGAGTATAAGCCTAGTCAATCCAGTCTTTCATCATATGAAAGTCCTGCCATCCCAGGAATCAATCTGGTGAACCTTCTTTGTACTCCCTCTATGGCAAGAATGTCTTTCCTCAGATTAGGGGACCAAAACTGCACACAATACTCCAGGTGCGGTCTCACCAAGGCCTTGTACAACTGCAGTAGTACCTCCCTGCTCCTGTACTCGAATCCTCTTGCTATACCCTTCTGTCAAAGGGTGCCCCAACGATTCACCCCATTATCTCGTAATTACTAATTTTTGCTGTATTATATGCCCTCTGATTGGCTTTGACTTCTCTTGTCAGCCACAGTTGCATCATCCTGCCTTTAAAATACTTCTTCTTTGAGATGTATCTATCCTGCACTTTCCAAATTGCTTCCAGAAACACTAGCCATTCCTGCTGTGCCATCATCCCTGCCAGTGTTCTTTTCCAATCAGTTTTGGCCGGCTCCTCATATCTCTGTAATTCCCTTTATTCCACCGTAATACTGATACACCTGACTTTAGCTTCTCCTCTTCAAATTGCAAGGTGAATTCTATCATATTATGATCACTCTTTCCTCGGGGTTCCTTTACCTTAAGGTCCTTAATCAAATCTGGTTCATTGCACAACACCCAATCCTGTATAGCTGACTCCTTAGTGGGTTCTACCATGAGCTGCTGTAAAAAAGCTATTTTATAGGCATTCTAGAAATTCCCCCTCTTGGCATCCAGCACCAACCTGATTTTCTCAATCTACGTGCATATTGAAATCCCCCATGACTATTGCAACATTACCCTTTTAGCATGCATTTTCTACCTCCTGTTGTCATTTGTAAACCAAATCTTTGTTACTGTTTGGAGGTCTGCATATAACTCCCATCAGGGTCTTTTTACCTTTGCAGTTTCTTAGCTCGGCCCATAACGAGTCTATATCTTCCAATCCTACGTCACTTCTTATGTCAATTCATTTTTTTTACCAATAGAACCACCCCACCTCCTCTGCCTCTCTCCCTGTCTTTTTGATACAATGTGTTTCCTTGGACGTTAAGCTGCCAGCTATAATATTCTTTTTCAGCCACAATTCAGTGATGTCCACCACGTCATACATGCCAATCTGTAACTGTGCTAGTTCATCTACCTAATTTCATACATAGTGTGCATTCAGATATAACAACTAAAGTCCTGCATTCAGTACCCTTTTAACTTTTTTCCCCTTTTACATTGCAACTCATCTCATTAACTGCAATTTTGCCCTATTATCAGTTTGTCCTTGCTGGCAGCCTCACTACACACTGCCTCTGTTTGTAAACCAATTGGCCCATCCTGAGCCCTATCACTCTGATACCCATTCCCCTGCCAAATTAGTCTAAACCCTCCTGAACAGCTCTAGCTAATCTGCCCGCAAGGATACTGGCTCCCCTTGGGGTCAGTTGCAACCCGTCCCTTTTGTACAGGTTGTACCTCCCCCAGAAGGGATCCCAATGCTCCAGAAATCCAAACGCCTGCCCCCTGCCCCAGTTCATCAGCCATGCATTCATCTGTCAATTCCTCCTATTCTTACCACCCTGGAGGTCCTGCTTCTCAGCTTTCTACCTAGCTCTTTATCTTCTCTCTTCAGGACCGTCTCACCTTTTCTAGCTACGCCATTGGTGCCAATATGCACCAAGGCTTCTGCCTACTCACTTTCCCCCTTTAGAACGCCATGGACCTGATTCAAGATATCCCCAACCCTTGCACCAGGGAGGCAACATGCTATCCGACTGTCTCTATCAGGTCCACAGAATCTTGTCTCTGCTCCTCTGACTATGGAATCTGCTGTCCTCTTCACCTCTCTTCTGAGCTAGTCATTCCAACTTTCCCCGGTAGGTTGTCCCCCTCAACAGTATCCAAAGTGGTATACTTATCAAAGAACAGCTACAGGGGTACTCTGCACTGGCTGCCCATTTCCCTTATTTCTCCTGACAGTCACCCATTTACCTGCCTCCTGCAACCTAGGGGTGACTACCTCCTTGAAGCTCCTGTCTATCTTTTCCTCAGTCTCCTATATGAGTCGAAGCTCATCAGGCTGCAGCTCTAGTTCCTTAACTCATTCTCTGAGGATCTGCGGCTCAATGCACCAGGTACAGATGTGGTTATCCATTAGGCTGGAGGTCTCCCAGAATTCCCACATCTCACACACATAACAGAACACAACCTCTGGAGCCATTCTCACTGTGCCCTAACAGATGAGGAATGAAAAGTAAAGAAGAAAAAAGAAACCTACCAGATACTTGTCAAAGCCTGATGAGCCAAAGCCGCTCCAACACTTGCCCACTCACACTATCTCAGGGATTGGTTAAGAATCAACAAAATTACAGTTAGTCTGAGGTCTAATTATTGGCCAGATTGGGTAAGAATGGAGCATTTCCACACCTTGCAAGATGGTACTGAACCCAAATGGATAGTTTGGTGGTAGGCTCAGCTTTATTTAATCATCCAGCTGTCTTAGTGAAATTTGAGCTTGAGTTTCTGGATTGTTATTGCAGACAAAGTGAATGTCTACAAATAAAGCTTCAATGATCCACCATCTGAATTTTCCTGATAGTTTAGCAACCACTATGTAATGCTCTGCCGCATACCCTCTCAACCAGCCGGAGCCCTAGTTCTCCCTTTCTTCACATACTCACATGCTTCACTGAAGCAAGTGTTATCCCATTGTGTAACATTTTAAAAAGTGAATTCAAATGTGTTGATGCATTGATTGATGGCAGGGGACATCCAATAATCTAGGAAGTATAACAGTCTAGCACCACCAAAGTGCTGTTGCTATTGGCTTATCAGAGCTTTACAGGAAAAAATATTAGCCACTGGGATAATATAACATGTGTTTTTCAGCACTCCCAGCATAATGCCTTTAAGATCCAATTCTGCCAAAGGTTTGTCAAATTTTACTTGTTAAATTTTGATACTACATCTATGAGTTTTTAATTTATTATAATCATTGGTATTTCAGAACTTCTGCTAAATAACTACTTTAAAGACTTCACTGTAGTGTTAGTCTTAATCTGGGTCTGCAATGCAGAACTGTAGTAAATCTATGCATTCCTTAATGGCTATGTGTCTTTGACCTGGCTGTCACTACCACACACTTTCCAACCTCTGTTATTCCACTTCTTGTCAATCTGATTGAAGAACTCTCGATCCTTGAGTAACCCTGATAGATACTTCTACTCTGTGTACAGGTCAACCTTCACTAATCCGGCACCACTGGGACATGAGGAGTGCCAGAATAGTGAAAATGCCGAATTACAGAATGATCACATTAAGCATAATCAGTGCCGGATTATCGAAAGAACCAGATTATAGGTAGCCGGATTAGTGAAGGTCGACCTGTAGTTGTTTTTCTCTGAGCATCATTATCTTGTTGTGGTGGAGGAGACTTGTGAGTTTCTGAGATCCCAAGCGCAATGCTGTCTGGAGCTTAGCTCCTGGTCGAGTCACCTATGGTAGTAAGGTTAAGCGAGAGGTTCCAGACGAAGAGCGATCCAACCAAGACCTCAGCAGTGGAGCTGGTGGAAGATAATGACACCTCACAACAGCAGTGGAGATGGAGGAAGACTGCAGCAGTGAAGGATCCTCAGTCATATTGGATGTCATGCCACTGGCTACTGACTGTGATTTGTCAAGGACTGTGTGATGGCTACCCCCCACGTTAAGCTTAGTCACACACAGACATTCTCCATTAAGAGAGTAACCCCTTTGGAGAACAGCGTATTCAATTTGAGTGATCACACTTCTAGTTATTTTCCTTTGGAGCAATGAAAATAGTTTTACATTAGTTTTATTTTTTTCTTGGAATGTAATACTATAGCTACTGTTTTATTTTAAGGAAATAAATATTAAATGGCTCACCTACTTGCAAAGAAATGGAATAAAATGTTTCATCAACAGCAGAATTTCCATTATTCAAACCAGTCAGAAACTCTGCTTCTCTAACCTGTTGCATTATGTTCTCAGTGGCCTTGCCTATCAAAAGCAGGTTGAACCCACTAATATTCTGTTCCCTGTAGTTCAGCAGAACCTAAAGATCTTCTCTTCCAGTTGATTGTATGTTCAACAGGTTTACATCTTGGTATTTTAATTCTGAGAATCAATGAATAATAGGAAGCTGACAAGAAAAAAAAACTACTGAGGCATGAAGGAAAGGAATTTGACGTCATTTGATATTAAAATGGTTTAAATTCCATGACTGTTGTATGACTAGGATACTGAAGGTATTTTCACAAAATGGACAGCATGATTCTATGGAATATTGCAATATTTGATCACTTAACTGGAAACTAGTGTGTTAGGAAACAGTACATGAGTCCATTGGACTGAGATGCATAATCAGTGTGGCATGCTTTTGGGTGCCTGGTTCCAAGTCTTCACACTACTGGCTATATTCCTTTCCTTGTGTGCTTTGAATATATAGTAATTAATCAAGCATGTCGCCACCCATAAGATATAGGAGCAGAGTTAGGCCATTTAACCCATCAAGTCTGTTCCACCATTGCATCATGGCTGATCCAGTTTTCCTCTCAGCCTCAATCTCTTGCCTTCTCCCTGTATCCTTTCATGCCCTGACCAATCAAGAATCTGTCAACTTCTGCCTTAAATATTCATAAAGATTTGGCCTCCACTGCAGACTGTGGCAAAGAATTCTGCATATTTACCACTCTCTGGCTAAAGAAATTCCTGCTTATCTCAGTTCTAAAAGGATGGCCCTCTATTCTGAGGCTGTGTCCTCTGGTCTCAAACTCTCCCACCATAGGAAACATCCTCTTTATCCCCACTCTATCAAGGCATTTCACCATTTAATAGGTTTCAATGAGGTCATCCCTCATTCTTTTGAATTATAGTGAATACAGACCCAGAGGCATCAAACACTCCTCATACGACAAGCCATTCAATTCTGGAATCATTTTTTTGTGAACCTTCTTTGAGCTCTCTCCAGTTTTAGCACATCCTTTCTAAGATAAGGGGCCCAAAACTGCTCACCGTACTTCAAGTGAGGCCTCACCAGTACTTTATAAAGTGTCAACATTGCATCCTTGCTTTTATATTCTAGTCCTCCTGAAATGAATGCTAACATTGCATTTGCCTTCTTCACCAGAGACTCAACCTCCAAACTAACCTTTAGAGAATCGTGCACTAGGTCTTTCAAATCCCTTTGCACCTCATTTTTTTTTTGTATTTTCTCTCCATTTAGGAAATAGTCAACCCTTTCATTTCTTCTACCAAAGTACATGACGATACACTTCCTGACACTATTCCACCTGCCATCTCTTTGCCCATTCTCCTCATCTGTCTAAGTCCTTCTGTAGCTTTCTACTTCCTCAAAACTACCTGCTCCTCCACCTATCTTCATATTATCTACAAACTTTGCAACAAAGCAGCATGCCACCATTTGATGGTAGGTAGACTCTGAACACATCAAATCTCTCAGTTTTGAAGAACTTGGTTGTTTCCAAAAGGGAAGTCCTGAATATCTGCCTTTCTTCCTGGTCTGATTTTAATGTCAGTGATTAACATTCGGTTATAAGAATCCTGTCACTTGGTGGTTGATCTTTCAAAAGTCAATTTAAAAAAAAGGCAATAGATTCTAGCATGGTTCCGGAGGACTGGAAGATTGCAAATGTCACTCCGCTATTTAAGAAGGGGGCAAGGAAGCCAAAAGGAAATTATAGACCTGTTAGCTTGACATTGGTGGTTGGGAAGTTGTTGGAGTCGATTGTCAAGGATGAGGTTACAGAGTACCTGGAGGCATATGACAAGATAGGCAGAACTCAGCATGGTTTCCTTAAAGGAAAATCCTGCCTGATACACCTATTGCAATTTTTTGAGGAAATTACAAGTCAAGGGAGATGCAGTGGATGTTGTGTATTTGGATTTTCAGAAGGCCTTTGACAAGGTGCCGCACATGAGGCTGCTAAACAAGATAAGAGCCCATGGAATTATGGGAAAGTTACATACGTGGATAGAGCGTTGGCTGATTGGCAGGAAACAGAGAGTGGAAATAAAGGGATCCTATTCTGGTTGGCTGCCGGTTACCAGTGGTGTTCCACAGAGGTCCGTGTTGGGGCCGCTTCTTTTTACATTGTACATCAACGATTTGGATTATAGAATAGATGGCTTTGTGCCTAAGTTTGCTGATGATACAAAGATAGCTGGAGGGGCCGGTAGTGCTGAGGAAACAGAGAGTCTGCAGAGAGACTTGGATAGATTGGGAGAATGGGCAAAGAAGTGGCAAATGAAATACAATGTTGGAACAGTGTATGATTACACACTTTGGTAGAAGAAATAAACAGGCAGGCTATTATTTAAATGGGGAGAGAATTCAAAGTTCTGAGTTGCAATGGGACTTGGGAGTCCTCATGCAGGATACCCTTAAGGTTAACCTCCAGGTTGAGTTGGTGGTGAAGAATGCGAATGCAATGTTGGCATTCATTTCTAGAGGAATAGAGTATAGGAGCAGGGATGTGATGTTGAGGCTCTATAAGGCGCTGGTGAGACCTCACTTGGAGTACTGTGTGCAGTTCTGGGCTCCTTGTTTAAGAAAGGATGTACTGACGTTGGAGAGGGTACAGAGAAGATTCACTAGAATGGTTCCGGGAATGAGAGGGTTAACATATGAGGAACGTTTGACCGCTCTTGGACTGTACTCCTTGGAGTATGAGGGGGGATTTCATATAAACATTTTGAATGTTGAAAGGCATGGACAGAGTGGTTGTGGCAAAGTTGTTTCCCATGGTGGGGGAGTCTAGTATGAGAAAGCATGACTTAAGGATTGAAGGGCACCCACAGAACAGAGATGCGAAGAAATTTTTTTTAGCCAGAGGGTGGTGAATCTGTGGAATTTGTTGCCACGGGCAGCAGTGGAGGCCAAGTCATTGGGTGTATTTAAGGCAGAGATTGACAGGTATCTGAGTAGCCAGGGCATCAAAGGTTATGGTGAGAAGAGGGGGGAGTGGGACTAAATAGGAGAATGGATCAGCACATGATAAAATGGTGGAGCAGACTCGATGGGCCGAATGGCTGACTTCTGCTCCTTTGTCTTAACGTCATGCTTTTGGAGCCAGCATAGCATGCCACAACTTATTAACCCCTACTAAACCATGTGGGTTTTGAATGTGGGAGGAAACAAGAGCACCCAGAGGAGAAACACTCACTCTCTTTGTAACCCACATGGTCATGCAGAGAACATACAACTCCTTGCAGACAGTGGTAAGAATTGATCCTCGATCTTCCCCACTCGGACGCTGGCACTATAAAGCATTACACCATCTGCTAAATGTTGATATTTTGGATCAAAACTCTGCAGGAGTTTGACACAAATTGTCAACAGTTCCTTTTCTCTCACAGATGCTGCTTGGCCTGCTGATATCTTCCAGTAGATTGTAAGCTGCTCCTATTTAAGTGAAAAATATGTGCAAAATCCAGATAATTCTGACCTCATTATTTCCTATTGCTGCACAATATTTAACTCTTACATAAAATGGATTAGTGAATTAAATTTACTTGGTACTGCTGATTGAGCTCATTTGATTGCATTAATTAAAGCTTCTTGTCTTGCTGCAAAAATATTGTAGTTCAGTTATTAATCTTCTAGCATTGAAAAAAATTAGAAGTATGTTTTAACTTATTTTCCAAATGACTGTTTCTACCTAATTGGGAATCTCTCAATAAACGAATTAAATTTGGACTTGCGTAAGTGGTTTGATTGGTATTCATGAGCCATGCAGTTGAGGTTTGCTCTCCCTGGAAAAGTTCCAAGATTGTGTCAGTGGCTTCCTCGTCAGGTATTGGTTGATCTCAACCCCAAAATACTGCACTTTCTACTTTCTCTGATCTGACCCAGAGGACACAGGATAAAAGGGGGGTGGGGAGTGGCAAAGAAGATAAAATTCATGGGCCAACAGCAGCTGTAAGCCAATTGATATTGCAAATGGCGGAATTTCTGCACTGATTCATTTTAGACAATTTAGTTGGTAATGTTGGGTAATTAAGTGTTCCGTAAACATTGTCTCAACTCTGTAGTTGGAGCTGGCATGTTGACATGTTCACACAAACATGATTTGTCAGGACTGCTTTGCTACTAAGTGAACACTTACATAAACCTTTCTGCCCTTTTACAGATGGGGTCCATTGCCTTACTTGTGCACTGATGCTGTTGAATACTGATCTTCATGGCCATGTAAGTATTAAGATCCAAGAATTTATATACAATATAAATTGATATGCTTAAATGGAAAAGGAAATTAGTTTCTATTATGGCATGACTTTATATACTGTTCACTGCCTTAAATTCAGTTCCATGATTTGCGAATGGAAGTGAAAGATATTTGATGATATTAAGTGCACACAAGCTGTTACCTATTAGGATTAATGATTTCCTAACTTGATTCAAGTATGTAGTCTATATTTGGTATGCAGTCTTCATGTTTATCTTTGCTAAATTGATTCAAATTGCTTTGCCATCGTTGGTCATCATAATATTTCCTCAGCTTTTCCAGTTTAATTTACAGTTTACGGCAGTGGCACACTTGTTTATTCATTCTGGCTCAAACACATCAGCACAGTTATCTGAGAATATTGTTAATAAAATGAATTTCTGTTCCAGTTGACTGATTCAGATTGAAAGTCATTGCTGTCTATCCACTTTTGTCTTTGCTTGACTTAATAACATCAATAGTTTTGCACTTTTTTATTTCATAAACCACTCATTCCTATGATTGGAGAATGAATTTTTCCTGCTGTTCTGGGGTCATAGAGACTTTGCTCACCCATATGAATAACCCTTGTTTCCAGAACTTCTAATTTTTTGTGTATTGCTTACATCTGGAACAGACACTGTTGATAAACAATATGGCTGATTTCTCTGCATGGAATACATATTATAAACACTATGTTATTCCTTGTTTTTTATAAAAGGCTATTAACTCTTTTGAACTTGTGCAATCTTTACATTCTCTGCACAATTAGCTCCTGTACAATGCATAACACCACAGTGTTACAGGGTGACCAATGGCAATACATTTGTCATTGCTTGATGTAAATAACTGTATTACTACAGGGAGAAATGGGGCAAGTGTGCATAAGGTTTAGATTACCCTTATTATTAATGGCTGATCTGTGCTCTTGCTGATTCGCTTTCGAGTTTTGACCTTGGATCAAATAGGAAACAAGATTTTCAGTAAATTGATAGAAATTGCGGTCCCTTGTCAACAATTTTGTAAATTCAATTTACTCCAAATGTTTTAAGCTCTGTTGCCCATTTGGAAATGTGTCAATCAAGCATTCTATCAGACATCAGTGAGGAGCCTTCTTAGTTCTATCGGTGTTGTACGGTTTGAGCTTTGGTGCCCCTTAATGCAGGTATAGGTACAGATACTTTACAAAAAAGACTAGTGAGATGGATGTAATTGGTGGATTTAGACCCTTTGTTATTCACAAGGCTTTCACCGTTGATGCTAGTCATCGGCTTCTATTTACAGTTAGATGGAAGTTAAGCATCATATTTAGCTAATATACTTATGATGAAGAAAGTCATCTGGCCTATTGGGACCATGCTGCCTCACAGTGCAATCTAAATTCCCCTCACTAATTTATCCTGCAGTCTAATCTGGCAAAGTGTTCCCATCAACTCCCTGCCATTTCACGAGGAGAAAATCCTGTTCTTTTAACTGGCTTTGCCTCCAATGGAGAAATATTGTTACAATTCCGTTGAACTCAATGGAAAAATAACAAGAAATGAGTGTTAATCTGAAGTTGCTAGGTCATATAAGGTGCACAGTGGAGCATTTTCACCTTCCCAAGGTATTTATTTCTTTTTTAATTGCTCATGTTTGCATCCCAGGCTGGCAGTGTGAGTTACACCCAAACTGTTTGGCTTCAAGAGGCAGTCACCATTTAACAGCTGGGGTGCTAACTAAATGGAGTAATGGGTTGATGATGTAAAGGGCTGATTATCCTACTTTGGTTTAGTGTGGAGATGAGACGGTTAGTGTGATATCACTGTAGAAAGTCGAGCTTGACAAGCTCTGTGTCATTGTTTGTCAGTAGGTTGAAACACCTTACCGGTGAGTAAGGCAGCTTTGTGAATAAGTTGTGCAGTCTGCATGCTTTATCAGCTTTTTGCTTTTTGACATTAGCTTACAGCCCCAGAAGACTGAATCAGTCATATTTCTGTTGTGACCGAACCAGGCTGTTGGGGTTGCAGTCCTTCACCATCCTTACCTAACTGTAACTGCTATTGGCAGTAGTGAGTTATGTGATAGATCTTATTTCCCAGAGTTGGTTCATGGCATAAAGTAACGGCAGTTTCTGCTGGTGCAGCTAATGTGTGATACCTGCAGGCGGCATCATGATTCCACTGCTCTCATTAGGAGAACCTCTTTCTGTAGTGAATTATATTGGGAGCTTTATAGCCGTGGGATAGAAAGATACTTTATTGATTCCAAAGGAAATTATAGTGTCACAGTAGCATTACAAGTGCACAGATACAAATATTAGAAGAGAAATAAGAAATAATAAAAAATAAAATACCTCAAACAGTCTAACAGTTTTTGGAGCAGCACAGTTGTCTTAGTCTATTATTAAAAGTGCTCGTCTGTTCAGCCAAGGTGGCATGCAGAGGATGAGAAACATGGTCCAGAGTTGCCAGGATTTTCTGTGGGGTCCTTTGTTCTACCACAGCCTCCAGTGTGTCCAGTTTGACTTCTATTACAAAGCCAGCCTTTCCAATCAGTTTATTGAGCTTGTTGGCATCACCCGCGTTGATTGCATTGCCCAGGCACACCACAGCATAGAAGATTGTACTGGCAACTGGTAGAACATGTGAAGGAGAGGTCTGCATACTCCAAAGGACCTCAGCCTCCTCCAGAAGTAGAGATGACTCTGGTCCTTCTTGTACACAGTTTCCATGTTGGTGTTTCAGTCAAGTCTGTCATCCAGGTGCACCCCAGGTACTTCTAGGTCCTCAGCACATCCACATCCTCACCATCAATAGTAACAGGGAGCTGTGCAAGCTTAGTCTTCCTAAAGTCCATCCCCATCTCCTTTGTCTTGCTGATTTTGTGCTGCATCATTTGACAAAGTTCTCCACCAGGACCCTGTATTCATCCTCCCAAGCTCACTTTATACACCCAACTAGTGCTGGTCAGTGTTATGAGCAACACAGACATCCCACCTCTCCCGGAAGTTCTGGGAGTCTCCCACATATGAATAGTGGCTCCCTGATGCCCGCAAATTATATACAATATCACAGAAATCAATTTTTTTGAGAGCGAGCGAGAGAAAGCAAGAGAGAGTGCGAGAGAAAGCAAGCGAGAGAGAGAGCGCGAGAGAGCAAGAGAGAAAGCAGGCGAGAGAGAGAGCGCGAGAGAGAAAGCAAGAGACAGAGAGCGTGCGAGAGCACGCGAGCAACCACAAGAGAGCGAGAGCGCGCCATGGCAGAGTGTTCCAAAAAAATATAAAACGTACGTCACCCCAGACTACACTAAAGTGTACCCCTGTCTAATAGGGGTCAAAAATAATGACAGTGTTATTTGCTGCACTGTTTGCAAAAATGACTTTTTTATTGCCCATGGTGGGTTAAAATGTAAACGACATGTTGAGGTGAGTTTAACAGGTGTCATTCGTTCATTAGCATAGCTAACATTATTTAAACTAGCTGGCCAGCTGCTAAGGAGCTACTCTATTGCAGATATTCCACCTCTCCCGGAAGTCTCCCGCAAATTGATAATGCTACCTCCCTGAAATGAGTTTTTGCAGGGTGGGATGTCTGGCAACAACACTGTTTTTTAAAAGAAAACCAGTGGATGGAACTAACATTATTACTCTTTCCTGTGAGTGGCATTAAACCGTCAAAGAAGTTGTCCTATTTTCATTAGTTGCTTTCAAGATATGGTTGTTACTGGTAAGGCCAGATTTCATTAGCAACTGATAGGTATCCCATTCTGAGCCACAGCAACCTGTGTAACATCATTGCCACCGAAAGTGCTGGGCTTTTGACTTGCCTGCTGTAGAAGAATACTAATCGGGATGGTGTTTGATGTTGAGGTACTTCCTAGGCTTGCTGTTGTAGATGATGGCTTTGAGAGTTGTTGCCAAGGAAGCCTTGAAAGATCATGTGGGCTCTTTGCATTTCATTATTAAACAGGAAAGTAGGCTGCAGGCAGGCCCTGGAAGCAAAATCCTGCAGCTGTTGGAAGTCTGAAATAAAAACAGAGCAATGTTCAGTAGACTAGGCAATATTTGTGAAGAGAAAAACAGTTAATCATAAACACAAGAGAATC
This sequence comes from Mobula birostris, assembly GCF_030028105.1. Lineage (NCBI taxonomy): Eukaryota > Metazoa > Chordata > Chondrichthyes > Myliobatiformes > Myliobatidae > Mobula > Mobula birostris. Next base: position 160,999,912 of record NC_092373.1, read on the forward strand.
TGTAGGTGCTGGAAATCTTGATTAGCATGCACAAAATGTTGGAGGAACTAAGCAAGTCAGTGGCATCTATGGAGGGGAATAAACAATCAAATTCCGGATGAAGGAGTTTGGCCCAAAACATAGACTGTTCAGTCAGTCCTGTTGAAGGGTCTCTGTCTGAATCATCTACTGTTTATTCCCCTCCATAGATCCTGCCTGATTTGCTGAGTTCCTCTAGCATTTTGTGTGTGTGTTGCAAACAGACTTAATGTTTTCAGTGATGATGCTTCATCAGATTTGAGAAAAGTAAAAAAGTTACCCAGTTCTACATTGCAGAAAAAACCAGAGATATGAAGAGAATGAAAGGGTGGAGATCAGAAAGATAGTGTTGGGCTGCTCTTGTTGTTCCTACCTTAAGCTCTATACTCTTTGGCTAATTTTATATTTCATCAAAGTAGTTTCAGAATATCTGCGGTATATTGCTAATTACTTAGAAGGGGAGTTGCTGTTAATTGCTGTCAACTAACCTAATCTGCCACAGTCTGAGCTTTGATCCCTACTTTGTATCGACATAAACATCAATGTAAGCATCACGATGTTCAATATTTTCATGTTTCTAAATGCCAGAGCTTTTAATGAATCATTGACTGAGGTGTTGTCAGATTCTTTGCATTTTTTATGTTAGCTGAGGATTATTTCTTCATACTTAAATTAATAATGATTGAGTGATAAATGCCTGGTGCTAAAATTTGTACTGTACCTCAGGGACTCATTGGAATACCAGGGAGAATGTTTCCATTAACAAGCTGAATAGGAATTTCCTTTAGATAGATATGGAGATATTGCATAAACTTACTGATAATTCTATATTGTCACTGAAAATGTGAACAAACTTGAATATTGGTAATACATCTTTTACAATAGTTTCAAGATTGCTACACCTTATGTTTAACTGCCAGCACTGGTAAAACTACAGTCCGTACTTTGAAAGCGCAATTATGAGGATAAATTTCACATCTCACTATTACAACAGGGATGTTTTGTTGGCTTTCAGATCTCTAGCAATAGCAGCTTTCATTTTGCTTTTCAGTTTCAAACTTTCAGAGACAACAATCAGTTTCCGAAATGCTGGCATCAGTAATGGCCGTGATGCTGAGTAGATTGAACCTAATTTGATCGGTGCGATCTTTTCATCTCAGTGCAAGCAGATGCCATACCACTATTACAGCAGCAATCTAATTGTTCAGCCAACCATTAACTCCAGGATCATATTCTGTTTGCTAAGTTGTTAATGCAAATTTATGGGTGACATCAAAACCCCATCTCTCTGATCTAAATCAAAAGTTTTTAAAAAGAAAAATAACATTTTTATTTCCCCTTTTGAAACTGTACTGTATCTCCTTCATGGACGTCTGAATTGGTAACAGGCATAGACAATTCCAGATGCTTTTTTCCACTAAGGTAGAACTTGTGAGTCAATAGTTCCTTCTGATACACTTACTAACCTCAGTCTTAAGAGGCATACTTGCAGTCCCTTCTTTTTCCTCTTGAGGTCAGCAGAGAGACACTGAAGCTGGTAACAGAGAAGTCTACATTCATCACTACAAACAGACACTCTTGTGGAGACACTCTTGATATTGATTGATTGAATGATCTTTATTGTCATTATACAAAGGTACAATGAAACTCTGTTTGGCTTCCTCTCAGGCAATTAAATAAAGCGGTAGAGAAAAACAAGGCAGTAGTAGAAAAAACAGTATTAAATAGATAAGTACAGGTTTCCCCTGCCATCCGAAGGGAGAGCGTTTCTATGAAACAGTTCATAAGCCGGAATGTTGTAAAGTGAAGAAGCGATTACCATTTATTTATATGGGTGTAAGGGGGTTTCGATTTTTATGTTACTGCGGAGGCTAATTAAAATGGCGTTTTTGTTATGTTAATCTGGGGAATGCGGCTTTGTTGTGCTTTAACGCTGAGAAAGTTTGCGCTAGCAGCTTATTGTGGTTTAGAGGGTGATAAGAGGGTGCTATTAACCAATTGGGATAGTTGTTATGGTTTTGGTGTATTTGAAGATACTGTATGCGCGGGGTTTTGGGGCAGAAGGCGGGAGAGCGAGACAGAGGATGGACCAGGTGCTGTGAGTCCGCTAACGGGGTCGGACCCTGAGCGGGACGTTCGGCGAGGAGACGGAGACGGACTCGTGTGGAGCGTCTGGTCGACCACCGTTGTTAGTCCCAGGCGGCCGGTCGAGGTGGCCCGAGGGGTCACAGGGTGAAGAAGAAGGTCCTTGAGCTCCAACGGTTTTGTGCACGAAGAGATTGAACTTTGATAAGTGTGGCGCCTTTTATTTTCCTTTTATATTTTATTCTCTTTTAATTATATAGTTCCAGTAATATCTATAAACTGTAAATCATTTAATTGCATCTGGTGTAATGTCTGTTATTTGGGCGGGGTGGGGTACCTCACACAGCGTCCACACAAACGAATTACCCAGTTTGGCGGGGCCGAGGCTGTTTCCCTAGACGACAGCGAGCCGAGCGACCCTGAGGGTGGCCAGGGGGGCTGCATGGGAAAATTTTGTGAGCGTTCGCAGACCTAAAAATAACCTACCAAATCATGCCAAATAACACATAAAACCTAAAATGACAGTAACATATAGTAAAAGCATGATATGGTAAATACACAGCCTATATAAAGTAGAAATACTTTTCCACAATCATTGCCTGAACTGTTCTCCGTAGCGAAAATCTCACGCAAGCGCTCAAGTGCCGTCGGCAAAAACACGGTGCAAGCACTCTCCAGTAACCTTTAAGCTATGAAGCTGCCAAATCATACCAAATAACACGTAAAAATACACGTCCGATATAAAGTAGAAATAATGTACGTACAGTGTAGTATCACTTACGGGAATTGGGAAGACAGCGTCGAGCACACTGATGATGGTGTGTTAGGCTGAGTCGTCGGAGTTTGGGTGGTGCAGTGGCCCCCACCCTCCGGGCAGCGAACCGATACCGATCCGCGAAGTGTGCAGGGGTACAGCGGTAGCTGGGACACATCCAGCACATCTTTAAGAAAAAAACTGAAACAAACAAGCTAATTAATTAGGTACCACCCGGCACGTAAATGTTGGGCCAGATCAGAGGAGATGCAATCAGCATTCGCCTCTGATCTGGGCCGACAATTACGTGCTGGATGGCACCTAATTAATTAGCATGTTTATTTTGGCTTTTTTCTTAAAGATGTGCTATGTGCCTCCCGGCTGCCGCTGCATTCTCCGTGAATTGGTATCTGTCCGCGGCCCGGGGTCTGGGGTGGTGGGACGCTGGGGTTTCATCTCATCATCGATCAGGGCAGGCAGGTCATCTTCTCCTATCTCTGCCTGCCTCGATGTCGAAGGTCAAGGTTCGTCGTCTGCTGTGGCTGATGTGGAAGGCTTGCTTGACTGCTTAGCCTCGCGCATTTTTCTATCATACAGTTCTTTGTAAGCACTCAAACCATCTTGCAAATATGCCCAAACTGACGTACTCTTTCAAAATTAAAGTCGTACTTTATCATTACTCATTCAGTTTCGATTGTTATCCTTTCCTCTTCCAATTGCATCAGCTCTTCATCTATCAGTTCTTGGTCATGGGATGCCAAAACCTCTTCAACATCATCTTCGTCAACTTCCACAAGCCAAACTCTCTTTGACCTTATTTTGTTCACCACGATCAAACCGCTTAATTATGTCTAGTTTTACGCTAAGTGTAACACTCTTACGAGCTCTTTCAGGCTTTTCCGCTACCTTAGAACTCATCTTGCAAACGGCTGCTCACAGGCACGTGTTTATGGAATGCAGTTCTGAATCCGGGGGAGAGCGGCTGCATGGGGCGCACGCTGATTTTTTTTGCATACTGCTTTTCTTCGTAACAGTGAACACACCTTCTGTTAGTGAAAACAGGTAACTAATGTAGGTCTTTCGTAACAGTGAGGTTTCGTAAAGCGAACATTCGAAAAGTAGGGGACACCTGTAGTGGAAAATATGTTGCAGCAGTACCAGAATATCACAGTAATGCAGAAAGTGCTGTTCATGCAAGTATTTGAGTCCTTATGTGTGCTCACAGTTTCAGTCATTGTTCTGTGGGAGTGGTGTGATGGAGGCCACAGCTCTGGGATAGAAGCTGTTCCTCAGTCTATTTGTTCTGGCTTTTAGTGTCCTGAACCTTTTGCTGGATGGCAGTGGGTCAAACAGGGAGTGGCCGGGGTGTGTGGTGTCTCTGGTTATGCTGATTGCTTTCTTCCTGAGTCTGCTGGAATAGATGGTGTCCAGTCCTGGGAGCTCACAAACCCAAAGGCACATCACACTTTTGCACCCTTAAGATCAAGGGTGATTCAATACAATTTCAGAAGTTACAATCACAACTGAGAAAATTTGCAGGTGCTGGAAATCTGAGCAACGCACACAAAATACTGGAGGAACTCAGCAGGCCAGGCAGCATCTATGGGAAAAAAAGTACAGTCGACATTTTGGGCCGAAACCCTTTGGCAGGACTGGAGAAAAAAAGCTGAGAAGTAGATTTGAAAGGGGAGGAGGGGGAGAGAGAAATGCTGGGTGATGGGTGAAACCTGGAGGGAGAGGGACGAAGTAAAGAGCTGGGAATTTGGTGAAAGAAATTCCGTTTGGGTAGCCTCCAACCTGATGGCATGAATATTGATTTCACAAACTTCCGATAATGCCCCCAAACACCCCCCTCTCCATTTCCCATCTGCCTTTCCCTCTCTCACCTCATCTTCTTGCCTGCTCATCACCTCCCTCTGATGCTTCATCCCCCTTGTTCTTTCTTCCATGTCCTTCTGTCTCTTTCACCAATCAACCTCCCAGCTCTTTGCTTTATCCCCCCACTCCAGATTTCACTTATCACCTGGTGTTTCTCTCTCCCCTCCCCCTACCTTTTAAATCTACTCCTCAGTTATTTTTCTCCAGCCCTGCTGAAGAGTTTCGGCCCAAAATGTTGACTGTACTTTTTTCCATAGATGCTGCCTGGTCTGCTGAGTTCCTCCAGTATTTTGTATTTGTTGCTCAAAAGTTATAATGATGTTGATTACTTCAATTCTTTGCATTGACAAATGGTTTCTTTGAGGTACCTAGTGGAAGCACATTGTGATTGATAAGACAAATCTGAAGGTCAATACACCTTTGGGAGAAACTAATTAATACAAATTTTTTTTTTGGTGTGTGCCGGCGTGCGCGCGAGTCTGTGCGTGTGTGCGCATCTGTGCCTGTGCATCTGCGTGTCCGTGCATGCGTGCGTCCGTAATGATGGATTTTTCATGGCTTTTTTACAAGGTGCGGAGCGAGCGAGAGGGACTGTGTGGCGCGCCACTCCTCACACAGTCATTTCACAGTATTTTCTCTTTGGTTTACGAGGTCGAGTTGCGATCTCGATACTCAACCCGGCACAGATGGAAAGCATACTCGTGGGTGGACCCGACTAGTTTCGGACTCAGGAACCTCCGCTCCTGGGTCCGGAGCCGATGTCGTTGTGCCACCAGCCGGCCCTAATGCAAATATTCTAAAACCTTTTGATGACAGAAAGCCAGACACTCAAAGTAATGTCGTCAGGGATGTCTGAGTACAAAAATTTGATAAGTACGCAAACACTACTGATTGCCTATATCTGTGGCCATGTTTGATATGCTAAGAGACAACATTCATCTGGTCTGCCAGATTGCGTTCAAGACACAATGGTGCAAGTAATTTAGCCATGTTGCCTTGTTTGATGCAAACCAATTAACACAATCCTATTGTCTGAAAGTTTGTCTCTTACATATGCAATTTCTTAGGCTAAGTCCACACTAGACCGGATAATTTTGAAAACGCTGGTTTTGTGTAAAAACGATAGGCATCCACACCAGGCATTTTTGAAAATATCCCTGTCCACATTAAAGTGGATATACTGGGCATGCGCAGGACACACAGAAAACAAGCAAAGAGGAAACGGTATACTTGGTGTGCATTTGTCCAGTTACAGACTAGAAAAACTTAAAAGGAAATTGCCAAACGAAACACTTGGTGCACGTTTGTCCAGAAACATTTCCTACAGCCATAGCCTCACCACTGATGAAAGGGACAACAGCTACAACTAAATGCAATAAGGCTTTTTACTGGACAAAAGTGAACGAAGGGTCAAAACGAAGAGTGAAAGCTTCGGTTACAGATTTATCTGGTCTAGTGTGGACGTAGCCTTAGTCTATGGAGTAACCTGGGCTTTTAACTTCAAGTTACTGTTTGTAATTTGCAAAAGGAACTGAAGGCTAATTGCAAGGTTCCTGAACTTATGTACATCTATGATTAGGACTGAAGCCTAGCTCTTATTTGAGTTACTCTGCTGTAATACTGATATATCCGATATATCCACCAGCATTTTGTGTGTGTTGCTTGAATTTCCAGCATCTGCAGATTTCCTCGTATATCCGATTTTAGCTTCTTCTCCTCCTCCCACTGCAGGGTGAATTCAATCATATCATGATCACTGTCTCCTAAGGGTTCCTTTACCTTAAGCTTCCTTCAAATCTGGGTCATTACATAACATCCAACCCAGAATTGCTGTTCCCCCAGTGGGCTCAACCACAAGCTGCTCTAAAAAGCCATCTCATAGGCATTACACTCATAGAAAACTACAGTATAGAAACAGGCCTTTCAGCCCTTCTACTCCATGCCGAACCATTTAAACGCTGTAGTCCCATCGACTTGCACCTGGACCATAGTCCACCACACCCTCCTGTCCATGTACCAATCCAAACTTCTCTTAAATGCAGAAATGGAAATTTTATCCTCCACTTGTGCTGGCAGCTTGTTCTACACTTTCACTACCCTCTGAAAGAAGTAGTTACCCCTCATGCTCCCCTTAAACATTTCACCTTTTTACACTTAACCCATGACCCCTAGTTGTAGTCTACAAATTCACCAGCACCAATTGGATTTTTCCAATGTACCTGCATGTTGAAATTCCCCTTGAGGGCAACATTGCCCTTTTTACATGTGTTTTCTATCTCCTATTGTAATTTGTAGCCCACATCCTGGCTACCGTTTGGAAGCCTGTATATAAATCTCATCAGGGTCCTTTTACCTTTGCAGCTTATAAACTCTGCCCGTTAGGATTCCACATCTTCTGATCCCATGTCAGCTCATTCTAAGGTTGTGATTTCAATTATTAACAATTGAATCACCCCACCCCCTCTGCCTACCTGCCTGTCCTTTTGATTCAGTTTGCATCCTTGGATGTTAAGCTCCCAACTATGATCTTCTTTCAGCCATGACTCGGAGATGTCCATAACATCATACCTGCCAATCTCTAAATGACTACAAAATTATCTAACATCCCATATACTGCTTGAAAGGAAGCTCTCCAAGTACGCAGGACTGGTCAGCAACTGTTAGCAGGCTGGATGGAGAGCGAGGTGTCTCCCAGTGGAGGTTGGTTGGAGGGGATTCGTAGCCCGTTCTTTAGTTAGAGCCTTCAGCATTTTGGGCATCGAGGGAGAGAGGAAGAGGAGAGCCATCCACAGTATCACTGATGCAGCAGAGAGGGCCTCAAGATGGTTGTGGCTCAAAAGAAGGGAGCCATGGAGTCATAAGTAGCTAGCCATCTGGACACAAGCTGGGGTCTGATCAGCCCCGGCTGGGTCACCTGGAGGAGGTTGTATGATGTTGAAAGACCCAAAACACCCGATGATTCCAGGAACATCACTGAAGATGTGTCCAGAAGCATCAATAGATGTATGTACACAACAGTGCTTATGATTGCACTGCTCCTGGGAAATGCTGTCTCATTCTGCCCTGCAGAACTGATGTACGGTTAGAATGACATTGTTTTTGAATCTTGAATCTTGAATCTTGTTAACATTTTTGGCCCCCTGTTACACTTTAACTCATCCCACTGACTGCAATTTTGACCTATTATCTGCCTGTCCTTCCTCAAAGTTTTACCATACCCTACATCTACTTGTATACCAACTGCCCCATCCTCAGCCCTATTGCTCCAGTTCTCAACCCCCTGCGAAATTAGTTTACACCCTCCCCAAAAGCTTGAGCAAACCTGCCTGCAAGGATATTGTTCCCCTTGGGATCGGGTGTAACACGTCCTTTTTGTACAGGTCATTTCTTTGCTAGAAGAGATCCGAGTGATCCAGAAATCTGAAGCTGCTAAATTATCCTATTCTTACCTTCATTAGCATATAGCACAGGCTGCAATAAAGAGGTTACTACCCTGGATGTCTTGTATTTCAGCTTTCTGTATATATCCTCTCTTTAGGACCTCCTCACTTTTCCTACCTATGTTGTTGGTACCCATACGTACCCTGACTACCGGCTGTTCACTCTCCCCCTTTAGAACCTGAGATATCCCTGACACCTGGAAGGCAACATACCATCTGGGTGTCTCTTTCATGTCCACATTATCTGCTTTCTGCTCCTCTAATTATGGAATCCCCTATCACTAGCACTCCTCTTCTCCCCGCTCCCTTCTTGGCCTCAGAGAGAGACCTGGTCTCTGTGGTTTTCCCCAGTAGGTCTCCCCACCCCCACAATATCCAAAGAAGTATGCTTATTATTGAGACAAACCTCCACAGGGTTACTCTGCACTGGCTGCCTATTGCCTTTCCGTCTGCTGAGGTTGCCACCCAGGGACCTGCCTTAGGGGTGACAACCTACTTGTAGCTCCTAGTTATCACCTTCATATTCATCAATGTGAGCCAAGTACAGCCCTTAATCAAAGGAGGGAAATCCACTCTGAAAGAAGTAACATGGGGGCCGGAGGAGGAAAAGGCTTTCACAGATGTCAAGAAAATCGTGGTCTCTGCACCTGCACTAGGGTTACCCAATATGTCCCGCCTCTTTCACCTTTACTGCAGCAGTGAGGGCGACTATTACAATGCAGTGGTGGTGCAGGCCCATAGGGACACAGATGAACAGTGGCATGTAATTAATCAAAGCACATGTCCTCCTTTCTTTGCAAAATCGTATATTTTAGGCACTGTACAGAAAAAGCACCAGATCTTTTTTCACTGTGTAGTTTGTTTCCCTATCTGAGCCTTGTGTGAGCTGGTTTTAAGTCCCTCGTCCCATGGTGTTTCTAAAATGCTGGCTTTTGGCCCTAAGTGACCTGTTTCATCCTCCAAGGCAATTAAACCATAAGACATAGGAGCAGAATTGGGCCATTTGGTCCATTGAGTCTGCTTCGTCATTCAATTACGGCTGATCTTTACTCCCCTCCTCAGCCCCACCCCCCAGCCGTCTCCCTGTAAACGTTAATGCCATGTCCAATCAAGAACCAATCAATCTCTGCCTTAAATACACCCAACGACCTGGCCTCCACAGCTGCATGTGGCAACAAATTCCACAAATTCACCACCCCTGGCTAAAGAAATTTTTCTGCATCTCTGTTTTAAATAGATGCCTTTCTATCCTGAGGCTGCGCCCTCCATGGGAAACATCCTTTCCACATCTACCCTGTCTAGGCCTTTCAACATTCGAAAGGTTTCAACGAGATGTCCCTTCATCCTTCTAGCGATTACAGACCCAGAACCATCAAATGTTCCTCGTATGATAACCCTTTCATTCCTAGGATCATCCTTGTGCGCCTCCTTTGAAACTCCTCCAATGCCAACACATCTTTCCTTAGATGAGGAGCCCAAAACTATTCACAATACTCAAGGTGAGGCCTCACCAGTGCCTTATAAAGCCTCAGCATCACATCCCTGCTCTTGTACTCTAGACCTCTTGAAATGAATTCTAACATTGCAGTTGCCTTCCTCACCACCGACTCTACCTGCACGTTAACCTTTAGGGTGTTCTGCACAAGATCTCCCAAGTCCCTTTGCATCTCAGATTTTTAGATTTTCTCCCCATTTAAAAAATAGCCTGCATATTTATTTCTACTACCAAAGTGCATGACCATGCATTTTCCAACATGGTATTTCATTTGCCACTCTCTTGCCCATTCTCCTAATCTGTCTAACTTCTGCATCCTACCTGTTTCCTCATTACTACCTGCCCTTCCTCCCACCTTTGTATTAACTACAAACTTAGTGACAGAGCCATCTATCCCATCATCTAAATCATTGATATACAGCAAAAAAAGAAATGGTCCCAACACCGACCCCTGCGGAACACCGCTAGTCACTGGCAGCCAACCAGAAAAGGATTCTTTTATTCCCACTCACTGCCTCCTACCAATCAACCAGCTCTAACCATGCCAGTAACTTTCCTGTAATACCATGGGCTTTTAACTTGGTAAGCAGCCTCATGTGTGACACCTTGTCAAAGACCTTCTGAAAGTCCAAATATACAACATCCACTGCATCCCCTTTATCTATCCTACGTGTAATCTCCTCAGAGAATTCCAAGAGATTGATCAGGCTGGATTTTCCCTTAAGGAAACCATGCTGACTTTGTACTATTTTGTCCTGTGTCACCAAGTATCCCGTAACCTCATTCTTAACAATAGACTCCAACATCTTCCCAACCATTGAGGTCAGATTAACTGGTCTATATTTTTCTTTCTGCTACCTTCCTCCTTTCTTCAAGACTGGAGTAACATTTGCAATTTTCTAGTCCTCTGGCACCATGCCAGAGTCCAATGATTTTTGAAAGATCATTTCTAATGCCTCCACAATCACTACCTCTACCTCTTTCAGAAACCTAGGATGCAGTTCATCTGGTTTTGGTGACTTGCATATCCTTAGGTCTATCAGCTTTTTAAGCACCACCTTCCTTGTAATAGTAACTGTGCTCACTTCTCTTCCCTCACACCCTTCAACATCTGGTACACTGCTAGTGTCTTCCATAGTGAAGACTGCAAAATACTCATTTACTTCATCTGCCATCTCCTTGGCCCCATAATTATTTCTCTGGTCTCACTTTCTAGTGTCCCAAATCCACTGTCATCTCTCTTTTTTTACATACAGCTTTCCCCCACCATCCGAAGGTAGAGCGTTCCTATGAAACGGTTCGTAAGCCAAAATGTGGTAAAGCGAAGGAGCAATTACCATTTATTTATATGGGAAAATTCTGTGAGCGTTCGCAGACCCAAAAATAACCTACCAAATCATGCCAAATAACACATAAAACCTAAAATAACAGTAACACATAGTGAAAGCAGGAATGATATGATAAGTACACAGCCTATATAAAGTAGAAATACTTCTCTACAACGATTGCCTGCACAGATCTCCGTAGCAAAAATCTCACGCAAGCGGTCTTGGCAGAAAATCTCACGCAAGCACTGTTGGCATAAGCGCGCTCTCCAGTGACCTTTAAACTTTGAAGCTGCCAAATCTACCAAGTAACACGTAAAAATACACAGCCTATCTAAAGTAGAAATAATGTATGTACAGTGTAGTATCACTTACCGGAATTGGGAAAACAGCGCCAAGCACACTGATGATGGTGTATTAGACTGAGTCGTCACAGGCTGGGTAGTGCAGTGGCCCCCACCCTTCGGGCCGCTGACCCGATACATTGCCGCGAAGAACGCAGCAGTAGCCGGGAGGCACCCAGCACATCTTTAAGAAAAAAGCCAAAATAAACATGCTAAATAATTAGGTGCTGCCCGGCACGTAAATGTCGGTGCAGATCAGAGGCGATTGCCAATTGCATCGCCTTTGATCTGGGCCGACAATTACGTGCTAGGCGGCACCTAACTAGTTAGCATGTTTATTTCGGCTTTATTCTTAAACATGTGCTGTATGCCTCCCGGCTACTGCTGCATTCTCCACGAATCGGTACAGTATCTGTCCAGGGCCCGGGTGGTGGGACATGGGGGTGTCATCTCATCGTCGATCAGGGAAGGCAGCTCATCTTCTCCTATGACTGCCCACCTCGATGTCAAAGGTCGAGGTTCGTTGTCTGCTGTGGCTGATGTGGAAGGCTTGCTTGACTGCTGAGCCTTGTGCATTTTTCTATCATACAGTTCTTTGTAAGCACTCAAACCATCCTGCAAATATCCCCTAAACCTACGTACCCTTTCAAAATTGAAGTCGTACTTTATCATTGCAGCGAAAATCCCACGCAGTTGCTCACTTTCTGCATTCGGTTACATTCGGTTTGGATTGTTATTCTTTCCTCTTCCAATTGCATCAGCTCTTCATCTATCAGTTCTTGGTCATAGGATGCCAAAACCTCTTCAACATCATCTTCGTCAACTTCCCCAAGCCAAACTCACTTTGTCCTTACTTCGTTCACCACGATCGAAACGCTTAATTGTCTAGTTTTACGCTAAGTGTAACACCCTTACTCTTTCAGCTTTTTCAACAGCTTAGAACTCCTCTTGCTAACGGCTGCTCAATGCAACGTGTTAAAGCAATGCCGTTCCGAATCCGGGGGAGAGCGGCTGCTCTGGGCGCGCGCTGCCTTTCTTCGTAACAGTGAAAACACCTTCTGAAAGTGGAAACAGGGTACAAATGTAGGTCTTTTGTAACAGTGAGGTTTCGTAAAGCGAACGTTCGAAAAGCAGGGGGACACCTGTACTTGAAAAAAATGTAACTATCCACTTAGCTATTGTTTGCTAGCTTGCTTTCGTATTTCTTCTTTTCCCTCCTAATGAATCATTTAGTTCCTCTCCGTAGGGTTTTAAAAGCACTCCAATCCTCTGCCTTCCAGCTAATTTTTGCCTTGTTGTATACCTCTCTTTTGCTTTTACATTAGCTTTGACTTCCCTTGTCAGCCATGGTTGTACTATTTCGCCATTTGAGTATTTCTTTTTTTTTGGAATACATCTATATTGCACCTTCCTCATTTTTCCCAGTAACTCACACCACTGCTGCTCAGCTGTCATCCCTGCCAGCATCTCCTTCCAATTTACTTTGGCCAACTCCTCTCTCATACCACTGTAATTTCCTTTACTCCACTGAAATACTGCTACATTAATCTTCACTTTCTACCTATCAAATTTCAAGTTGAACTCAATCATATTGTGATAACTGTTTCCTAAGGGTTCTTTTACCTAAGGCTCCCTAATCACCTCTGGTTCATTACATAACACCCAATCCAGTATAGCCAATCCCCTAGTAGGCTCAACAACCAACTCTTCTAAAAAGCTATTTTGTAGGCATTCAACAAACTCACTCTCTTGGGATCCATTTCCAATCTGATTTTCCCAATTGACGTGCATTGAAATCTCCCGTGGCTATCATAATATTCCCCATTTGCAACGCCTTTTCTATTTCCTGTTGTTATCTGTGGTTCACATCCCAGCTACTGCTGGGAAGCCTGTATATAACTGCCATCAATGTCCTTTCACCCTTGCAGTCTCTTAACTCAACCCACAAGAATTCAACATCTTACGGTCCTATGTCATATCTTTGTACTCATTTGGATGCCATTCTTTACCAGCAGAGCCACAGAACTCCCTCTGCCAACCTTCCTATCCCTCCGATACAACATTTAACCTTAGATGTTCAACTCCCAACTACAACCATCCTTCAGCCATAATTCAGTGATGGCTACTACATCACTTCTGACAATCTGTAAAAGTGTGACAAGAATATCCACCTTATTTCTTATACTCTGTGCGTTAAGATATAACACTTTGAGTGCTGTATTTGCTACCCTTTTTGATTCTGCCTCCCTAATGCACTGATTGTCACCCTGCTGGCTGCAATTATATCCTATCATCTGTCTGCCCTTCCTGACAATCTGACTGCATGCTACCTTTGCTTTTTTTTTTTACCATCACTCCATTTCCCACTCCCCTGCCAAATTAATTTAAACCCTCCCCAACAGCTCTAACAAACCTGTCTGCGAAAACATCGGTTCCACTCACGATTAGGTGCAGCCTGTCACTTTTGAAGAGGTATTACCTCCCCAGAAGAGATCCCAATGATCCAAGACCCTGATGCCCTGCCTCCTGCTTCAGCTTCTCAGCCATGCATTAACTGCCAAATCATCCTGTTTCTACCCTCACTGGCACATGGTGCAGGCAGCAATCCAGAAATTACTACCTGGGAGGCCCTGCTTCTCAGCATTCTACCTAGCTCTTTAAGTTCATTTTTCAGGACCTCTTTGCTTTTCCTTCCTATGTCACTGATACCAATATGTACCAAGACCTTTGGCTACTCTCCCTCTCTCCAAAATGTTGTGGATGCAATCTGAGACGTCCCTGTCCCTGGCCCTGGCACCTGGGAGGCAACATACCATCCAGATGTTTGGTTCACCTCTACAGAATGTCCTGTCTGCTCCCCTGACTATTGAGTCTGCTATCACTACTGCTCCCCTCTTTTCCTTCTTTCCCTTCTGCACCACGGATCTATGCTCAGTGCCAGTAACCCAGTCTCTGTGGCATTCCCCTGGGAGGTCATCCCCCACAACAGTATCCAAAGCAGTATACCTATTTTTGAGGGGAATGGCCACGGGGATGCTCTGTGCTAACTGCCTATTCACATTTCCATTTCGCCGGACAGTCACCCAGCTACTCACCTTCTGCAACTTCGGGGTGACTACTTCCCTGTAATTGATCGAATATCTCCTCACTCTTCTGTACAAACCAAATGTCATCCGGCTGCTGCTCCAAATCTCTGACACGGTCTTCAAGAAGCTGCAGCTGGATGGACTTTATGCAGATGTAGTTCCCTGGGAGACTCTGGGTCTCCCAGGACTCTAACATCTGGCATGAAGAACATACAATAACCATTTACTACACTAAGTACAGTAAGAGAGAGACTAAAAGGAGCCTTACCAGAAGCTTAGTCAGAGCCAACACCTCTTTCGAGCCAAAGCCTGACACTCCTACTCTCACCATTGACCTACTCCCAACATGTTCCTTCTGTACTTTTAAACAAGCACTGCCAACCTGTGAGAAACCTCATCACTGTGGCCTGCTCCTGCCACTGATTGGACAGTCAGGATAAGCCTGAATACCCGCGAAGCTCTCCTTTTAAATGAGCGTCGCCGACCTGCGAGAAACCTCATAGCTGTGGCTTACTCCTGCCACTGATTTGACCGTCGGAATAAGCCTGTGCACCCGTGAAGCTCTCCTTTTAAACAAGCATTGCTGACCTGCAGTAAATCTCATCGCCTTGGCTGGCTCCTGCCACTGATTGGATCGTTGGAATTAGTAAATCGTCTACATATTGTTAGATGGTTGAGTGGTAGGGTATTAAATTGAGCTTTCTCAAAATCTGTGCCATGACCTTATGAAAAATGACTGGGCTATTGTGGAATCCCTGGGGGAGTATGGTCCACTTGTACGGCTGCAAATCGATCTTGGGACTTGGGTGTAACGGGAGCCCCTAAAACCCATTAGCAATATCCAGAGCTAAGAAAATGTTACTTTCCAGAAACAGACCATTCAGGAGTGTGGCAGGACTGGCCACAATGGGATGCCATCTCAGTGTGGTTTTATTGAGGGCAGTATAGTCTATCTAATCATCTGGGTTCTTTACTCACCGTGAAGGTTACCACAGCCTTGCTTGTGTAAAGTCCACACATCTAGGAACTGCTGACAAAGAAACCCATAGACACCATCCTGGCTCCAGTGCCTGATGATTGGAGTAGCTGTGGCAATGCTGGCTAGGTTCCGTACTCTGTTGCTTGTACATATTCACTGCTCCTGACTTGTCCATGTTATTTCTCCCTTTCTGAAGCCCATGAAAATCCCTGCCTCCCTCAGTATGTCTATTCTGAGGATATTTATCTTTTAAAATCTTATCATTATTCTTTCATCATCTCAATCTTCATTATTTGGACAAATCCAGAAATGCACTTCACCGATTTTAAGTGTCTGTGACTTGCCTCTTTCTGACTTCGCCATTCTTCCCCCTACATCTGTAATACAAATAGCCTGTCCAGTCATTAGCAAGGGTAGCTCAGTTATTGATGCCGAAGCCCCTGTGTCAATGAACATATTGCATTGCTGGTCCCCTAACAATGCTGATGTGTACATCTGTGGGTCACCATTGCTGATGATGGGGGCCACCACCAGCTATTTGCCTGACCTTGAGGCTGTCGTTACTAGTTCTATAATCTGGTCAGCAGTCAGATTGGATAGAGAGGCCACTGTTGGGGTTGGGGATTTGGATTCTGATGTGTGTCTGCCTGTCTTGGTGAGTGACTCTCGTGTATCCTTCCTCTGTTCGGATACTGTCTCCAACCATGGCCTGGGAGACCACAATTGTCACATATCATCTCCTCTGCCCTCCTATGACTAGTGTGGCAGTCCCTTGTTAAGTGTTGTGGTTGGTGGCAAACAAAGCAAATCCCTACATCTTCACAGCAGCTATGTCTGATACAGCCTCTTTTCCTTATGACCTCTTTTCCCCCTCTTTCAAATCCTACCATTATCCCCAAGTCTAAGACCTCCTAGTGTGCTGAACTCTGCCCTTCATTGAGTATTTTCAGGTAGACTGGATCAACCCTCCCTGGAATGTCCAGCCCTGAGTGTTTCTCATACGCCCGGAATTTTCCCTCTGCACAGTCTATAGCAGGTTCATTGGCCTTCTGAACAACAGACATTATAATTCCCCTGTTACTCTCTCCTCCTCCAAGTCAGTGCCTCAGTTCTTCCTTAAAGTTCAGATATCTTTTCTCATTGCTGGCATTCCCAGTAGTTGCTCATGTTCCATCCTGCACCCCTGGAATCACGTCTTCCCTCATATTTCTTGGGCATTTAGCTTTAGCAATATGTGTATGCCTTTGAGATGCATCTGGTGGATTTCAATCATTTCCTCCTACACCCAAATTTCTGCATTGTCACACACAACACTAAGTGAAGGCAGTTTGCATACAATACTCTGCTTTTTCCCTGGGCTCAAGGGCTTGTGGATGGTGGAGATGAGTGTGAGTGGCTGGCCGGGATGACCAGGATTCTGAGTCTGTCATTGCCTGGCCTCTGTAGGTACCATTCTGACAGGCCATACTGTGTATAACCTCTGCTGTTTGTGGGTACTTGCCCACTTGTCAACTCCTGGTTTAGCACTTCCCAATTTACCTCATCACCTTCCACAGCAGTTACCCATGGCTGCTGCCCAGTGTGTACCCAGCTGCTGGGCCTTATCCCATTTACCTCTCAGTCTGTCCAGATCCCTGACGAGTGCGTTTTTGTATTGTTCTGATTGTCTTGCTTGTATTTCATGCACGCCTCTCTCTCTCTGTAAGTATTCTGTTTCTTCAATCGGTCCTGCTCTATTTGTACACTGTTTCGCTGTTCCTTGTATTTATCGTTTTCCTTCTGCAGCTCTTCTATTTGTACACTCTATAATTCCATTTACCTTGTTCTCTCTTGCAAATATACATGATGTAGAATGACTGCTGCTTCATCTCCCTTCCTCTTTGATTGACTTTTCCACCACTGCCAATGTTCCTCTGGGCTCCAGGTCTTAACTCATCCAGCTTTGTCCATTCCCTGTTCAACCTTCTCAAGTTTATGGAATATATACTCTGTGAGTTGTGCCTTCTTCATAATTGAGCCCATGATGTTGCCATATCCCTCTTACGTGGAAGGTTAAATATTTCTGCACTATTGCCAATCTTTGGCTTTGATTCTCTGGTTTTTCCACACCCAGTCAGACATAGACAAAGAATTCCCTGAACGAACCATCAGTAACCACCTTTTATAACTGGGCTTTGAACTACCCAGCACTGTCTTGTGGCTGGTTCCTTCCTACCAGGTGGGCTGGTGGCGCAGTGAGATCAGCGCCGGGCTCGAGAACAGAGGTTCCCGAGTTTGATCCAGTGACAGACAGCTCCTGAGCACGCTCTCCATCTGTGTTGAGCTCGCAACTTGACCTCCTTTTAAAAAAAAGAGCACTGCCACCTCCTCCAGTTTAAATTCCCACGCAGAATATTGTGGAGGATCAAATAACCATACTAAGCAAACAAACACACACACACACACACACTACCCCCCCCACACACACACACACACCATCCCCCCCCCCACACACACACACACACCACCACCCCCCCACACACACACACCACCGCCCCCACACACACACCCACCACCACACACACACACACCCACCCACCACCACCCCACACACACACACACACACACACCACCACCCCCCCACACACACACACCACCGCCCCCACACACACACCCACCACCACACACACACACCCACCCACTACCACCCCACACACACACACCCACCACCACACACACACACCACCCCACACACACACACACCTCCCCACACACACACACCACCCCCCCCACACACACACACCCACCACCATCACCACCACACACACACACCCACCACCACCACCACACACACACACCCACCACCACCACACACACACACCCACCCACCACCACACACACACACCACCACACACACACACACACACCACCCCACACACGCACACACACCTCCCCCCACACACACACACACCTCCCCCCACACACACACCACCACCCCCCCCACACACACACACACACCCACCACCACCACCACCACACACACACCCACCCACCCACCACCACCACACACACACCCACCCACCACCACCACACACACACACACACACACATACCATCACCACCCCGCCCCAGCTCTCCACCATGTCCTTTGAAACTCCATGATCCCCGGTGGTTGCTGACCTAATCAGATCTAAGTATGGGTGCTACTCTTTAAACAAAAATACTCATTCCCTTAGACTGCTAAAGGAGGTGAATATATTGTGGGTCATGAACATATCCTGGATGGGCCTCAAATTTTGTGACTGTGATCGATGTCAGCGGAGAGACACTGAAGCTGGTGATATAGAAGTCTTTATTCATCACAACAAACAAACATTCTCATGGAGTCACTCTCGGTAGAGGCTCACAAACCTAAAAGGTACATCACATTTTTTATACCCTTAAGTTCAAAGGTAACAGTAGGTGATTCAATACAATTTCAATAGTTACAATGACATTGTTTAATTCGATACCTTGATTCCTTTGAGATACATTGTGGAAGCTCATTGAAACCTCTGAAGTTCCAAACGCCTTTGGAAGAAACTAATTAACGCAGATACTCTAAAATCTTTTGATGACAGAGAGCTAAACCCAACATTAACATTGTCAGGGCTGTCTCTGAGTACACAAAAACTATTGACTGCCTATACCTGTAGTATGTGAAGTGACAACATCCATCTGGTCTGCCAGATTGCACTAAAGTCACAATGGTGCAAATAATTTAGCCATGTTACCTGGTTTGACACAAATCCATTGTCTTAATGTTTGGCTCTTGCATATCAAGCTTCTTGAATTTATTTACAGTATGAACTGAAGCCTGGTTCTTGTTTGAATTAATATCTGTTACATTCATATAGCTCCAGAATACTCGCTAACACTTCCTCCTACTTGGAAAACTGATGCAGAGGATGACACATTTACTGCCCTGGGAATAAGAGGCATATCTGCAGTACCCTCTTCTTCCTCTCATTGTGGAAGGTTGTCATGGTACCCATTAGAGTATTTTGATAGTCTGTTTCATTTCAGGCTTAAATTTTACTTCTGTATAAATCAAACGTGAAGCAAAGAACCAATTCCGGGACTCTGGTGATTGATGCTAGTTCTACATCAATTTTATATTTGTGCAGGGAGCCTCCAGAGTGATTTGGTTTCGTTGTTTTCTGACTTTCTTGGCAAGTGCAACATGTGCTAATCTTTGCAATTCTTTCAACATTTCAGAATATTGGAAAGAAGATGACCTGCCAAGACTTCATTAACAATTTGGATGGATTGAATGGAGGAAAAGACTTCCCAAAAGAGCTATTAAAGGTATTGGATGTGGATCTGTTTGTGGTATAGAATTGAAATGAACTGAATAAGTATCCACTTGTAATCTAAAAGAAGTGGTGAAAGCATAAAGATGTTGTTTGAGGGTGGGGACAATATGCTGTGATTGTCCCATTGTGTACGCATCTGTATTTTTGTAATCACTGGTTTACTTGTGGACATTGCTGCAGTGCTGTTGTTTATTGTCTGTAGTTGCTCCTGAATTGAGGATTTAGATCAGATTCATCCTCATTGATGGGTCTGAAGTGATGTAGATGCTAGTTCGGGTTAGGAGGACAGGTTTTCATTCCCTGAAGGACATTATTGAACCAGCTTGGTTTATGTGATAATCTGGGGTTCTCAGTTTCCCTTTATGGAGACAAGAGTCTTCAATAATTTGAGTTTTCCTTGCTGCCGTGGTGGGCTTAGAACTTGTTTTTATGTCAGTGGTTAATGAGTCTAACATATAGTCTTATTACAGTGGTGCTAACAAGTTTGTAAACCCTGTAGAATTTTCTCTGTTTCTGCATAATTATGACCTAAAATGTGATCGGATCTTCACTTAAGTCCTAAAACTAGATAAAGGGAACCCAATTAAATAAATAACATAAAAAGCATTATACTTGTTCATTTATTTATTTGGAAAAATGATACATTATTACATGTATTTGTTGGGAAAAGTAGATGAACTTCTGGGGTAATGCCTTCTATAAAAGCTTTTACAAACTTTTAGCACCAATGTATTTACCACTGCAGTGCTGTAAACAAAGTGTTTTGGGCATGTGACAGGATAAGGCATCTTTACAAAAAGGTATCCATGAGAATGAGATGTCAGATAACCCTGTGATCTCTATCTTGGAGGCCAATGCCAGGCTGCCTTTCAGGAGGGTGAACCCTCGCAAGGCAGCAGGGCCTGATGGAGTACCTGGCATAGACTGAAAACCTGTGCCGACCAACTGGCAGGAGTATTCAAGGACATTTTCAGTCTCTGTCTGCTACAGTCGGAAGTTCCCACCTGCCTCAAAAGGGCAACAATTATACCAGTGCCCAAGAAGAGCGGCGTGAGCTGCCTCTACGACTGTCATCCAGTAGCCCTCACATCTATGTTGATGAAGTGCTTTGAGAGTTTAGTTATGGCTAGAATCAATGTCTGTCTCAGGAAGGACCAGGACCGACTGCAATCTGTCCAGCTACAATAGGTCTACAGCAGGCGGAACCTCAGTGGCTCTCCATGCAACCTTGAGTCACCTGGACAGTACAAATACCAACGTCAAGATGCTGTTTATTGACTATAACTCAGAATTTAACACAATCCTTCCGACAGTCCTGATCAGAAAAACTACTAAACCTGGGCCTCTGTATCTCCCTCTGCAACTGAATCCATGACTTCCTAGCAGGAAGACCACATTCTGTGTGGATTGGAAATAACATCTCTACCTTACTGACAATTAACAATGGTGCTCTACCCTTAGCCCATTACTCTGCCCTCTCTACAACCATGACTGTGTGGCTAAGCATGGTTCAAATAAATCTATAAATTTGCTGCTGATACAACCATTGTTGGCAGAATTTCAGTTGGTGACAAAGAGCATACAGGAGTGAGATATACCATTTGCGGAGTGGTGTCACAACAATGAACTGGCATTCAATGTCAACAAGACCAAAGAGCTGATAGTGGACTTCAGGAAGGGTAAAGAAGAGGGAACACGAACCAATCCTCATAGAGGGATCAGAAGTGGAGAGAGTGAGCAATTTCAAGTTTCCTGGTGTCAGTATCTCTGAGGACCTAGTCTGGATGCGACATATTGATGCAGCTATAAAGACGGCAAGATAGCGGCTATATCTCATTCAGAGTTTGAGGAGGTTTGGTTTGTCAACTAAAACCCTTGATAACTTCTACATATGCACCATGGAGAGCATCCTGATTGGCTGAATCATTTCTGTTATGGGGAGAGGTGTCTACTACACAAGATCAAAATAAGTTGCAGAAACGTATAAAATTAGACAGCTCCATCATGGGTACCAGCCTCCGTAGCACCCAAGGCATCTTCAAGGAGCAGTGCCTCAGGAAGGTGGCGCCCATCATTAAGGATTCCTACCAGTCAGGACATGCTCTCTTCACACTGGTACCATCAGGAAGGAGATACAGAAGCCTGAAGGCACCCACTCAGCAATTCAGGGACAGCTCCATCTGATTCCTAAATGGACATTGAACCCATGAACACCACCTCACTACTTTTTTATATCTGTCTTTTTGCAGTACTTATTTTAACTTAACTATTTAATAGATATATATATATATATATATATAAACTTACCGTAACTCTTTTTTTCTCTTTATTTATTTATCATGTACTTCATTGTACGGCTGCTATTAAGTTAACAAATTTCATGACATGCTGGTGATGTTAAATCTGATATTATTTTTGGTCTATTAGAGATGCTGTCTGTACTTGTGTTACTTCTAAACTCCAGAGAACGAGGGATTTGCACTTAGTTTAATATGTTACCCAGTGCTCTTTTGCATGGGAACACGGACCTGTTGGACTTTCCAATCCATCAATACTTGTGTGTATTTTTACCGTGTGTCTTTACCACAGAGAGTGGTGAGCATCCTGCTTTCACCTGGCTGACTTCTTGGCTTCAACATGGAATTCTTTTGGTACTCTGCTGCTATATCCTAATTCCAGATACCAATGACCAGTCACCCTTGTGCTTTCTGACCAACTTTTGCTTCTAGTCCAATGATAGGACAACTGTAAGTTTTACAAATACTCCTTAATCACCATCTACCATCACAGAAGTGGCTTTGGCCTTCCCCATTTCTGAAATCTCTTCAACGAAAATACACATGTTTGAGATCCCAACACTTCAGTTCTGGCCTTGCAAGCATTGATAATTCACACAACACACAACTAGTTTGGAACTCCCATTTGTAACTCCTTTACGTCTGTTCCTCTGTTTGAAGCCCACCGGTTTGACCAGACTTTTAGATTATTTTTAACATGGCTTTGTGTTAGCCCTTGAGAATACTTGCGTGAAAGTGGTAAGTTAAGATCCACCATAAGTTGTAGTTGCTAATTCCGCTCTCAATTAATCGCAGGAAATGAAGTGATTTTATAATCCAAATCTTTGGATATTAGTGATGCATGTGATGTCATATGGTAGCTAATGACTGGGAACAAATGAGCAAGGCTTGAGTCTTCCCTTCCCTGGAGAGTAGCAGATGTACAAAACACCTGCTGTTAAAATGATTAATAAATAGTATGCCAGTTTAAAAGCATAATGGATTTTGATATCAGGAGCGGGAATTAATATTATTGAAATAAAAGCAAAACATATTGGAATTACTTGAGTCAACAGCATCTGAGGAGGTTCCTGGTTTTAGATATCATTGAATATACCCGAGTAGCAATAGTTGAAGAAAACCTATAGGAGATGATTCCCGAACTTCTAGAATCAGGTTTATTATTACTGGCAGATCTAATCAAATGTGTTGTTTTTAGCAGCAGAAAATACTATAAGTTACAATAGGAAACATTTTAAAAAGTAAGTATGGAAAAAGAGAGGAAAAGGGGAGGTGTTCATGGGTTTATGGTTCGTTCAAAATTTTGATGGTGGAACTTATGTCCCTTATGATTACTTACCACATGACATCACTAATATCCGAAGATCTGTAAATAATCTCATTTTCTACCATTAATTGGGAGTGGAACTAGCAACTATATGAAAACTTTTAACTTCTCACTTTCACAGAAGTATTAACTTTAGCTTTAGGGTATCCTAGGCTGTCTATGTAAATAGAAAAACCAAGAACTTGAGTGCAGATGTGACTAACATTCATCTTACTTCAGCAGGATTTCAACAGGGCAAGTAAAAGACTGATTACAAAAACCTAGAGAGCTGAGCGTGGTCAAAAGCAGAATATAAGAAACGAAGTGCAAGTGACTTGGAGGTGGCAGTTCAAGCGTATTTCTACCCCTATGTGCTTCATGGACGAGTTACATTGGACTATTGTTGTCTCGGTCAGTTTGGTTAGGTGTAGAAAACATATTAAATATCAATAGTTGTGGAAATTCCAGAAGAATTTTTTGGTAAATGAAGTGCTGGAGACACCTCCTGGATATCGGTGCCTTGTTATCAGTGTGAAGTAGCTTTGGAAACAAAGTGACACACTGGGACCTCGTTTGTCTTCTGAAATGTTGCTTTATTACAGGTTGTGCTAGGACTGGGATGTTCTTGTTGCATCCGTTTGCCTGATGCACATTCTGTGTATGGCACACCATGCAATCTCACATTAATTGTTATATGCAATCTGTTCTCTTGATGTTTCTATGACTGATTCACCACCAGTGTTGAGGCAAAGTAAGTTCCAACACTAGCAAACCTTTTTCCATGTTTAATTTTCAAACTTTAAAAAATGGACAGATTATTTACTAGCAAGTTCATCCAATCTGGTGGCTGACTCCTGCAACAGACCTGTCATTCTTTTCTTGTATTATGTGGAATCCAGCTTGATCTCGGGACTGGGGATATTAGGAGAAGCTGTTAGAGGCGTTGCAATGCTTCTTTCCACTAACTCTCATACATGGGGCTTATAATCCTCTTCAGCAGGTGGGTGAGGTTTCATCTCAGCCTGAGCAGCACCATTGCAGTGCTGGACTTTCATTCTTGTTTATATTGCTTATAGAAGCCACATGACAGATAATAAATGTACAAACTATTGTGCAAAAATACACCACCAGACATATCAGTTCAATGCGTGTTTCGTCAAGGATTGAAATAAGTTTTGATGCAGTTCAACATGTCTGGTGATGACTGATTGCAGAATCAGACTGAGGTGAGCATGAGCATTGATTTCTCTAAACTAAGGTAATTTTTGCCCACCCCCTTCATTCTTCTTCTATTCACCACTATGACTCCCCTCTTACCTTTTTCTCTTTTGCTCACCTGCCTATCACCTCCTCCTGGTGCTCCTCCTCCTTCCCTTTCTCACAT
The DNA here is from genome assembly GCF_030028105.1 of Mobula birostris. Lineage (NCBI taxonomy): Eukaryota > Metazoa > Chordata > Chondrichthyes > Myliobatiformes > Myliobatidae > Mobula > Mobula birostris. The sequence goes on from NC_092373.1 coordinate 161,024,637, forward strand.
GATCCAATCTCCTCTCATACCCGATTCCATCTGCTTCTGTCCTTTACCTTTTCCAACAATCACCTCCCAACTTCTCATTTCGTTCCTCCCCCCAACCCCACCCACCTGGCTTCACTTGTCACCTTCTAGCTTGTACTCCTTCCCTTCCTCCCACCTTCTTGTTTTGGCTTCTTTCCCTTTCTTTTCCGGATGTTCTAACCTTGGAACATCTCGACAGCAAAGGTGCAAACATCACGCTGCCCTTCATGTACTGCAGGTCATCATTCAATACTATCATCCCCTCGAAACTAATCAATAAGATCCAAAAAGTTGGTCGCAATACCTCCTTGTGCAATTGGATCCTTGATTTCCTCACTTGCAGACCCCAATCAATTCAGATTGGCAAAAACATCTCCACAGTCTCTATCAGTGCAGATGCACCACAGGACTGTGTGCTTAGCCCCTTGCTCTGCTCACATTTTACTTATGACTGTGAGGCTAAGCACAGCTCTAACTCCATGTTTAAGTTTGCTGATGACACACTGTTGTAGGCGGTGACGAATAGCATATAGGAGGGAGATTGAAAATCTAATGGACTAGAGCCACAACAGCAATCTCTCACTCAATGTCAGCAAGACCAAGGAGCTGATTTTCAATTTTAACAGGAGGAAACCAGAGGCCAGCGAACCAGTCCTCATTGCGGAAATCAGAGGTGGAGGCAGTCAGCAACTATAAATTCCTTGGTATTGTAATTTCAGAGGATCTGTTGTGGGTCCAGCACATAAATGCCATTACGAAGAAAGCATGGCAGCACCTGTACTTTCTTGGCAATTTGTGAAGATTAGGCAAATTAAACTTTGACAAACTTCTATAGGAGAGTATATTGATTGGCCGCATCACAGCCTAGTATAGAAATACCAATGCCCTTGAACGGAAAATCCTATAAAAAGTAGTGGATATGGCCCAGTACATCATGGGTAAAGCCCTCTCCACCATTGAACACATCTACACGGAGCACTGTTGTAGATAAGCAGTGTCCAACATCAAGGACGCCCACCATCCCACCATCCAGGCCACGCACTCTTCTTGCTGCTGCCAACAGGAAGAAGGTACTGAAGCCTCAGGAAATACATCACCAGGTTCAGGAACACTTATTACCCCTCAACCATGTGGGTCTTGAACCAGAGGGGTAACTCCACTCACCCCAACAGTGAACTGTTTCCACAATCTATGGATTCACTTTCTCCATCTAATGTTCTCAATATTTGTTGTTTTTTTATTATCATTGTTGCATCTTTTCTTTTGTATTTACATAATTAGTTGTTTTCTGCACATTGGTTGTTTGTCTATTCTGTTGTCTGCAGTATATCATTGATTTTATTGTACTTCTTGGAAATGCAGTACATAACCACAAGAAAATGAAGCTCAAGGTTGTATATGGTGACACATTTGTACTTTGATAACACTAAACAACAAAGATTTTGCTTCCTGAATATTTTTGAGTGTATCTTATGGATTTTGCACTGCTGATCATGAAAATCACCATGAAAGTTCCCCATCATGCACCATCTTTTAAAATTTGCCCATATTTGTTATTTCAATTCATAATTCAAGTCAGAATAACTGATGTCAAAATTAAGGATGGCATTTTGTTGGTCCACAAATCAAACAGGTTATCAACAACAAGCAATTCACTGAACTTTTAATGGGATCAGAGAAAATCGAATGGGAGGCATTCAAGGATGTTGAAATTTTGGAGCACCAAACTACGTGCAGCTGATTGAAAACATGCTTCAGTCATACAAAGCCATGAAATGCAACATGCCACTAAAGATTCATTTTCTGCATTCCCACTGCAAATCTTGGCACAGTCAGTGACGAGCATGGTGAAAGGTTTCACCAGGACATTGCAGTCATGGAGAAATGTTATTAGGACAACTAGAATCCAACAATGTTTGACACTTAAGCAAGAAGCCTTAGACACTGAGTACAAATGAAAATCATCACCAAAGCATTTTTAGCTTAGTTGGTATCGCAAAATGTCTCCACCATTATGCAATTAAACCCATTATATTCAATAAAAGTTAATTTTTTGTTTTTCCAAATTCCTACGAGATACAAGCAGTCTGAAATTATTTTTGTGTTCAGCTTCAAGCAATCTATGATAAACAAAAAAAAAATTCTAGGAAGCAGCACTTTTGAAAAATTTGTTGTCCAATATAGTAAATTTACTCTGAATTATGAAGATTCTTGGCCCAAAATATCGAATATTTACCCCTTTCCATAGAGGCTGCCTGACCTGCTAAGTTCTTCCAGCATTTTGTATGTGTTATGCTGAGTTTTTACTCTTTTCACAAGTTTGTAATTTATGTTGATAATGTATTGCACCACCGCTGTAAATGAAACAAATTTTCATGGCATTTATATCCTGTGTACGTGTATGCTCATGACAATGATTGTCCATGACTTAAATTTCTGCAGCAATGTCACCTGCAATACTCAGTTATAAGTATTTTTAAAATTGTTTTTCAGTTTTTTTAAAATTGGCTGTCAATTGCTGATAGGGCACAATCTGAAAAATTGATCCTGCCAGTTTGTCTTATCAGTTGCATAAAACTTACATTAGGCCACATATTGTGTGTATTTCTTGTTTCCCCATTACAGGAAGGATGTGGAGGATTTGGAAAGGGTTTAGAAAAGATTTACCATGATGCTGCCTGGATTAGAGACTATGAATTATAAAGAAAAGTTAGACAAAACTTGGGTTGCTTTCCTTTAAGTATTGGAAGCTGAGGAATGACCTGGCAGAAATTTCTAAAATTGCAAGAAGCAATAAATAGGGTAGACAGCTAGAATCGTTCTTGCCAGGGTGGAAATGTCAAAACTAGAAGGCATAGATTTAAGGTGAGAGTGATAAAGAGATTTAAAAGAGAGATTAGCTTTATTTGTCACCTATACATAGAAATATACAGTGAAATGCATCTTTGCATCAAAGATGAAATCCAGTTTTCTTTAACATAGGGAGTGGTAGGTATCTAGAATGCACGACTGGGAACAGTGGTGGAAGCAGATACAATATTGATATTCAAGAAGCCTTTAGATCGAAACACTGAAATGCAGGGAGACAGAATGATATATGGAAAATATACAGGCAGAAGGGATTAGTTTAATTTGAAATTGAGAGAATGGGAAAACAAGTGGCAGATGGAATATAGCTAGGAAGTATATAGTCATGTGGTTTGGTAGAAAGAATGAAAGTGCAGACTATTTTCTAAAAGAAAAGAAAATTTAAAAATCAGATATTCAAAGGGACTTGGGAGTTCTTATGCAGGATTCCTTAAAGGTTAACTTGCAGGCTGAATTAGTGGTAAGTAAGGCAAATGCAATGTTAGCATTAATATCAAGATGACTAGAATAGAAAAGCAAGGATGTAATGCTGAGGCATTATAAATCATTGATCAGACCACACTTGAAATATTGGGAGCAGTTTTGGACCCCTTAACTAAGAAAAGATATGCTGGCATCAGAGACTGTCTAGAGGAGGTTCACGAGAATGATTCTAGGAATGAAAGGGGTTAACATATGAAGAACGTGTGATGGCTTTGGGCCTGTATTCTCTGGAGTTTAGAAGAATGAGGGAGGATCTCATTAAAACCTATTAAATATTGAAAAGCCTCCACAGAGTGGATGTGAAGAGGATGCTTCCTATAGTGGGTGAGTCTAGGACCAGAGGGTGCTGTTGTGTGTATTAAGTCACTGGAGAAAGGTACCATTGGATACAAAGCAGCTTCTTTATTCAACAGAACAAGGAACAGCAGGCATCATATGCTGACGCTTTTGGTCGAAAGGACAAGGACGACAGATAGATGAGACATCAGCATGTGCGTTCTTGATTCTTGATCCTCCAAAATATTCCGCATGGAATTTAAACTGGAGCTGGTTCACCCACTAATAGCATTTGATCCTGACTTTGAAATGCATTATCATGTTTTCATCATCACTGGGTCTAATCCAGGATCATTGTCCCCAAAAGGACTGTGAGAGTCCCTTCACCAAGACTTGTCGTAGTCTAACTAAGAAGGTGCCTCACCATTTCGAAGAGCAATTAGGGACAGTAATAAGCAATGTACTTTGAAAAATTCATTAGATAAATAATTTGAAGATAACCAAGTTTGCTGATGCTTGAATCTAGAACAAAATCAGGATTTCTGGAAGACCTCAGTGGATCAATCATCTTCTGTGGAAGCAGAAGGTGTATATTGATGTTTTTGACTTAGACTGCATTAGAGTTGAGAGGCAACGCAGAAAAGATAGTCAGTATGTTGAAATATGTAGCAGGGGTAGAATAAGTGAAACCAGATGGAGAGCAGATGATGGGCAGATGGAACCAGGCTGGTGGAGGAATTGGGAGGGAAGAACAAAGGGAGAGAAAACTATGTGGAGAGGCAAGTTTGATTGGGAGGAGAACATCGGGGGTGTAGGTTACCTGAAACTGAAAAATTTAATGTTCATATCACTTGGTTTTAAGCAAGCCATACGGATTACACCATGTTGTTCTTCCAATTTATGCTTGAGCTTATTGTTATCACGGAGAAGGCTGATGACAGATACTTCAGTGCCGGGAGTGGTATCATGACAAAGAGTTAAAATGACATCCAGCCGGACACTTGAAATATCAGTTGCTGGCAGAGTGCAAGTATGCCCCACAAAATAGTTGTCTAGTCTATGCTTGATTCCTCCGGTGTAAAGGATGCCATCTCATAAGCACAGGCTGTGGTAGAACGGGTAAGAAGAAGTGTAGGTGAGCCTCGGCTTCACATAGAATAGCTGGTGGTGACAGGAGGAGGAGATGATGAGGCAGGTGTTATAACCTCCGGATGCAGGGTAAAGTGCTGGGAGATGGGGAGGGATGAGGGGGAGGCAGGGAATCATTCAGAGTGGTCCTTGCAGAAATGGAGTGGATAATGGGGGAGGTGGAGTTTGTGAGTTTGACGTCAGTGGTGGGCAAATTGATGGAAAGTATTCTTAGAGATGGTATATGTAATTATCTGGACAGACAGGGTCTGATTAGGAACAGTCAACATGGATTTGTGCGTGGAAGGTCATGTTTGACAAATCTTATTGAATTTTTTGATGAGGTTACTAGGAAAGTTGACGAGGATAAAGCAGTGGATGTTGTCTATATGGACTTCAGTAAAGCCTTTGACAAGGTTCCACATGGAAGGTTAGTTAGGAAGGTTCGATCGTTAGGCATTAATATCGAAGTAGTAAAATGAATTCAGCAGTGGCTGGATGGGAGATGCCAGAGAGTAGTGGTGGATAACTGTGTGTCAGATTGGAGGACGGTGTGTAGCGGTGTGCCTCGGGGATCTGTACTGGGTCCAATGTTGTTTGTCATATATATTAATGATCTGGATGATGAGGTGGTAAATTGGATTAGTAAGTATGCAATTGATACTAAGATAGGTAGCGTTGTGGATAATGACGTAGGTTTTCAAAGCTTGCAGAGAGAATTTGGCCTGTTAGAAGAGTGGGCTGAAAGATGGCAGATGGAATTTAATGCTGAAAAATATGAGGTGCTACATTTTGGTAGGACTAATCAAAATAGGACATACATGGTAAATGGTAGGGCATTGAAGAATGCAGCAGAACAGAGGGATCTAGGAATAATGGTGCATATTTCCCTGAAGGTGGAATCTCATGTGGATAGGGTGGTGAAGAAAGCTTTTGGTATGCTGACCTTTATAAATCAGAGCATTGAGTATAGGAGTTGGGATGTAATCTTGAAATTGTATAAGGCATTGGTAAGGCCAAATATGGAGTATTGTGTAGAGTTCTGGTCACCGAATTATAGGAAAGATGTCAATAAAATTAACAGAGTACAGAGGAGATTTACTAAAATGTTGCCTGGGTTTCATCTCCTAAGTTACAGAGAAAGGTTGAACAAGTTAGGTCCTTATTCTTTGGAGCGTAGAAGGTTGAGAGGGGACTTGATAGAGGTGTTTAAAATTATGAGGGGTATTGATAGAGTTGACATGGATAGGCTTTTTCCATTGAGAATGAGGGAGATTCAAACAAGAGGACATGAGTTGAAAGTTAAAGGGCAAAAGTTTAAGGGGAACTTCTTTACTCAGAGAGTGGTAGCTGTGTGGAATAAGCTTCCAGCGGAAGTGGTTGAGGCAGGTTCAATGTTGTCGTTTAAAGTTAAATTGGATAGATATATGGACAGGAAAGGAATGGAGGGTTATAGGCCAAGTCAGGCTGGTGGGACTAGGTGAGAGTAAGAGTTTGGCATGGACTAGAAGGGCCGAGATGGCCTGTTTCCGTGCTGTAATTGTTATATGGTTATATGGAGGTTGAAGTGCTGAATTTTGTGTCTGGTGGGTTAAAAGTTGAGGACAAAAGGTAGAGGGGTGGGGCCAGAGCAGTGGTGCGGAAGCTAGGAGAATATGTGTTAGAGCTCCACCTTTAGTCAAGGGGAAGAAAAATTCTTCTGGAAGAAAGAGGATATTTTAGTTATAAAGAAAAAGGCCTCATTTTGAAAGCAAATACAGTGCAAATTGAGAAACGGAAATGGCATATTTACAAGAGACAGAGCTGAAGGAGAAAAGGTAGCTGTGGGAGGCCATGCGTTTGTAGGAAATGCCAGTCAGAGCCGTCTCTATTTCCTGAGGAGACCGAGGTCCTTTAACATCTGTCGGATGATGCTGAGGATGTTTTACGAGTCTGTGGTGGCCAGTGCGATCATGTTTGCTGTTGTGTGCTGGGGCAGCAGGCTGAGGGTAGCAGACGCCAACAGAATCAACAAACTCATTTGTAAGGCCAGTGATGTTGTGGGGATGGAACTGGACTCTCTGACGGTGATGTCTGAAAAGAGGATGCCGTCCAAGTTGCACGCCATCTTGGACAATGTCTCCCATCCACTACATAATATACTGGTTGGGCATAGGAGTACATTCAGCCAGAGACTCATTCCACCGAGATGCAACACTGAGCATCATAGGAAGTCATTTCTGTCTGTGGCCATTAAACTTTACAGCTCCTCCCTTGGAGGGTCAGACACTCTGAGCCAATAGGCTGGTCCTGGACTTATTTCCTGGCATAATTTACATATTACTATTTAATTATTTATGGTGCAACTGTAACGAAAACCAATTTCCCCTGGGATCAATAAAGTATGACTATGACTATGACTGTGACTGTGAGGTGGAGACATGGATCTCTAGGAAAGGAAGTGAAGTGTCAGAAATGATCTAGATAATTTTAAGGGCAGGGTGTTATAAAGTTCATGAGTTCCACCATGGTGGAGAAGGCAGTACCAACACAGTCTTTGATGTAGCAGAGGACGAGTTGTGAGGATCCAGCAGAACTGGTTTGGCACAAGGTCTGTTCCACGTAGCCAACTAAAGAACTAGTTTGGCTATGTGTGGGGGTGGGTGGAGGGGGACTTGCTGAAGGAATTGTTGAAAGAATGAAAAATCAACTTTTCTCTCACAAAAAAATCTGCAGATGCTGGAAATCCAAGCAACACACGCTAAATGCTAGAGGAACGTGTGACTCTGATATAGGGTCTTGGCCTGAAGCGTCAACTGTTTACTCTTTTCTATAAACGCTGCCTGGCCTGCACTATTCCTCCAGCATTTTGTGTGTGTTGCTCAGCTTTATTGTATTTTTCACGTGGGCATGGAAACATACAGTGAAATGCACCATTTGTGTCATTGACTAGTGCAGTCTGAGGATATGTTAGGGCAGTCTATAGCGTCACTATGCTTCTGACTCCAACAAAGCATGCCCACAACATCCTAACCCTTACCAAGCCATGCGTCTTTGGAATGAGGGAGGGAACCAGAGCACCCAGAAGAAACCCACATGGTCATGGGAAGAATGTACAGACCCATTACAGGCAGAAGAAACGCACATGATCATGGGAAGAATGTACAGACCCATTACAGGCAGCAGGAACCCACATGGTCATGGGAAGAGTGTACAGACCCATTACAGGCAGCAGCAGGAATTGAATCCAAATCGCGGGTGCTATAAAGCATTATACTAGCCGCTGTGCTGCCCTGACTCTGCTACCACACCACCCTTTGTTTGAAGGAAGTAGTTTGGAGAACTTTGTGCATCACAGGACAGATTAGCTTCCATAGATTTGAGCAGGTTAGTGTATAACGGTTCAATGAAAAGCGCCCATTGAAACTTGTAATGTAGAAACTCAAAATGTGGGTGTCCTGTGATCTTTGATAACTTTCCTCCCCTTTCCTCCTCTTAATCCTCATTTAGTTGTATTGGAGTTTGATGGACTCTCTTTTTGGGTGGGTGGGAGGAACAATGCTCTGTAGAGATTTCACTGGAACAGAATTTAGATCATCTCATGTCTTAGGGATATACAGCAGGGATCACATCTGCCATTCTCACTGCAGACCTCCTCTCTACTGAAGATTTCACCTTGTTTCCATGGTTAAAGCAGAAGCTATCAACCGTGATGGAACACCTTTGATCATTAGCTTGCTCTTTTAAGGCCACTCATGATTTAAGATGTAACAGCATATAATTGGCAAGGGATACATTATCCTCCCCCCCACCCGCCAATCACATCTTATCTCTGAGAACAGTAGTTTGTATTTGTACAGCAGCACCTTGCTAACAGGGACATGGACACATAAAGCATGGAAACAGGCCCTTCATCCCACCCACCTAATTCATGCCAATTATCAGCTTCCTGTTTTAATTGATTCTGTGCGTCCAATTTTATTCTACCCTTAGTTCCATCACACCCTGTCTTCCACCCTGGTTCTGTCATGCACGTGCACAGCAGAGGCATTTAACAGTGGCAAATTAACCTAGTGAACCACATGTACAGTATATGGAAAGATCAACATTCATCCCTTACTTAAAAGCAACTTATCTAGTCACTGAACTCATTTTCCATTACTAGGATGATCCTGTATAAAAACTGGCATTTGCTCTTGAACATCTTACAGTGAATATACCAGTACAGTGAGTTGTTAGCTCTAAAACATATTGGGAAATACAGAGGTATGAGGAAAAAGCCAAAAAAATAAGTTGCTTTCAGAAAACACAGTGCAGAATGATGTTGATTTAGGGAAGGAATTCCAGAGCTTTCATTCATGTTTAGCTAGTGCTCTGTTGCTGAAGTAGGATTAGGATTGTTCATATTGATTCAAGAACCTGACGGTTGCAGAGAAGTAGCTTTCCTGAACTTAGTGGTGTGGGACTTTGGGCATCTTGCCCTATGGTTACTGCGAGAAGAAGGCTTACCCTGATGGTGACTACTGCTTTCTTGAGGTAGTGCTGTCAGTAATGGGAAGGTCGGTGCCCATGATGGGCCAAGTAGCATCCACTATGCTCTGCAGCCAGTTGCATTTCTGTATGTGGTTACATTTGATCTTTGTACTATCACCAATGTTACTTGCACAATATAGCTCAAATTTAAGAGAAGACTAGAGCTGTTCTAACAGAGAAGTAAGAAATAGCATATCCAGGTTCATGACATGATTTGTGCCTTTTATAACAGGGTCATTAAAATAATTCCATAATCTTCATAAAAGCAATCTGTGTTTGCAGTGAATTGTATTACATTTATTATGATACTGGGTGCTTACTGCATTGGAAATGGATTGAATTATAGCCTTCATTTCCTCATAAACAGATAAATTTTATGTTTAAGGAGGTAGGCAATAAAAATGATTTAAATGCATCTCGACATTAAGGTAAAATTTACAAACTAATATGAATGAAATTGCTTGTAAATCTTTAGTCAAGGGTATTTAGTTTGCTGTCAGACTGCGGAGGGATTTTTAAAAATTAAAATCTTAAAAGGTCAAAACAAACTTCGATGTTGATGGCATACTATTTTTTCTCTGTTAATTTGCTGTCAGTTTGTAGCCATGATTAAAGGTTTACATTGCAGCATTTGAACATCAATCCACGAGCACATTATAATTACAGTGCTATTTGAGCTACCTACAATTCAATAAAATTTTTTAAAATGTCATAGGGGTGGGGAAGTACAGTGATATTTAATCATTGTGCTGTTCCTTATTGGTGTGTTGAAATGAAATTGACTAATATGTGCCTTTTTCTGCACTTAGCTGCACCTGTCCACAAGGCTCCTTGAGACCTATAGAATGCCAGTTAGAACTGCTGGCGTCACCTTTTGCTGTCACTTCCAAAACCAATCTAGTCATGCCTGCTTGGTAAAATTCCCCTTGGGGGTTCCAGCTTGGAAGAGCACAGAGCTTTGAGTGTGGTGGAATATAATCCATCTTTCTGGGAGACTTTGGCACTGCCCCAACCTTCACTTGAAACTTGTAGCTCAATACTAGGAGATTTTTTTGTAAAAATGAAATTGCTTCCACATTGCAGATTATTTTAAATTCTTAAAGGCAAGTCTTGAGCTCAGTTTGGCGTTGCTATTCTTTCGTTCTTTACTTGAGTGACGATTTCGATCCACGTAGGTTGAAGGAATTTTGTGAAAGCTGGATGGAGTATTGATGGCGACTTGTCATTTATGCATACAATCTGCCGGAGAAACTCAATTGGTCGAGTGACACCTGTAGGAGCCAAAGAATTGTTTGTGTTTCAGGTTGAAGGCCTGCATCGGATCCTGATACAGCTTTTAGAACCTGAAATGTCCACAATTCCTTTCCTCTCTCAGATACTACTCAACCTGCTGAGTTCCTCTAGCAGAACATTTGTTGCTCCCAATTCCAGCATCTGAAATTTCTTGTGTCTTCATTGTACAATTCATCACTCCTCTTGCTTGAAGGCAGTCTGTTCCCAATCATTTGTTCATGAACAGAAAGTTGTTAGTTTTGTGTGATGCCATTAGGAGAATGGAGAACTTGCCAAGCTGAAGGAATTATGTAGGAAGTTGAAATTCAGGGGCTGGTACTAGTGATGGCTCTGTTTGGAAGGCATGCTTTATTATGTTTTAGTTTCCTTTATTCTATTAAATCCATTAGAGATTAGAGCAGATCTACTTGAGCTGTATGATTACCATTGGTAAGATGTCTGTGTAGGATAGCTTGAAACCATTAAATGGCCCTTTAAATGGAAGACTTGTTTTGAATTTAAAAGCTGAACAAAATTGGATTCCTAAATTTGTAGTTCTGAAATGTTGCACATATATTTTTTATTAGTTAATTATCAACCTTTTCACAAATAAAATTTATGTTTGGATGTCCCTACTTTCTATAAATATCTGTTTCCTGTTTTCATTCTTTTTATACCTGATCATTTTGATTTTCCAAGATAGATTTCTGGATTTGCCATTTCACAACCACATTCTCATAAGAGACCAGGAGAAAATCTGGAGACATGTATAAAATGTATAAAATTGCTTTATATTCCTCTAGGTTTCTGCTAATATTTTAAATGGTAAACCATTGAATACTTGTGGAATTTGTCTTCATTTGCAAATTTGCTTGACTGTCTATTGGCTCACAATGTAGAATAGAGAGCGTTTGTTGTGTTTTGCTAAAATTTAATGATGTTTTATGAAAGCTTTCCATCTGGAAATGTCTGATACACCAGTTTATCTCAGGAACTGAGATTTCAGTTTGCCCGAATAATGGATTATACAGTTTTGAAATATCAAAATTGTATTTTTTCCATAAATTGTGTTACATCTCTTTCAATGTCTTCATTAAATTTCCTTTATTGATTGCGCAAAACTTTGACTGGACAACTTTGTTCAAAACTGTTGCACATTCTAGCTTCTGCCCTCTTTTTTTCCATTCCAGATGAAGGGTCTCACCTGAAATGTCACTGTTCATTTCCCTCTGTAGTTGCTTCCTGACCTGCTGAGTTCCTCCAGCATTTTGTGAGCTGCAAATCAAAGTTGTCTCTTCAGCCTGACTATACACCTATCTTGTTGATTTCATCAGTATGATTCAGTCAATGGCACTGATGGAATTCTTTAGTTTCAGTAATTTCTGTCAATTAATTTTCAAGATTGGTAGAATATAATGGAATAAGTTTTAAAAGGCTTGAGAAGGAATGAGAGAGCTATGATCCTCCACTGATTGTTGTACCCATTCAAAAAGTTATTGAGCTGAGACAGTGCATTAGTTTCCAGTAAGAATTGACTGGTACAGATATTATCAACATTTTGCTGACTCCATAGGTAAGAGATCACTTTACTAACACTAGTACACAGAGATAGATGGAGAGAGGCAGATACACAGAGGTTTCAATGTTTCTCGACTAACCTGTCCTTTTTGCCTCCTCCTGTCATTAAGTTGGGGAATGGGTAATGGAAATAAAAAAAGAGCCCACGTTCCATACTCTATTCCCAGAAATTGTCCATGAAAGTGAGGCTGAGATCATTTTTGAAGATCTACAGAGTCTTTCAAACGTTCTCTGTATTCTATCCCATGCACATATTGCAAGATGCAGGGAAATTGTATCTTGCTGTTAGTAGTTTCAGAACAAATGTTGGTGCAATTCACAGGCGCATGTTAAGGTTGCACATTCCTCACAACAGTGTTGAAGTGCAAAGTTTGAAAAGAAGCCCAAAGAGAAAGGAGGGAAAGGAAAAACTCTGGCACATAAACAGAAGAGAGTTGTAAAACTCTGGCACATAAACAGAAGAGAGTTGTAATAAAGATGCATTTTCCAAATTCCTCTGTACACTGCCGTAAGTGATTTACCAGAATATTTGTGCATAGTTTTGGGATAAAGTGTTGGAATAAGTGTTCCATGTGGAGTAAGGAGGCAACTTAATCTTCTCTTGAATCCAGGTAAAGCCTGAGGATTATAGCAATTGATCATAAGACATAGGAGCAGAGTTAGGCCACTAGGCCCATTGATTCTGTTCAGTCATTTGATCATGGCTGATTTATTTTCTCTCTCAACCCCAAGTATACACTTCTCTGGCATAACATTTAAAAGAATACATCAGTGAAGTTAGAGGGACTCTCCAGTGCTTTAATTTTTTAAAAAAAATTATAAGAGAATGAACACACAAGATGTAAAAACTGTGATTATTATGCAGAGTAATTACGATAATCAAAATGGGATATGTGCACATTAGGATAGATGCGTAGGTAAGAAGGGATCCAGGAGAGAGACGGGCATAGGCACGCTCAAAGGAAACAGACCAAGTTCACAGAAAAAGGACTTTCCAAAATGTCATTAAAGGTGTCATGGTATTGATATTGTGAAGAGATACGAAGCAGCAGATGTTATAAGAATCTGATATGCGTAACTGAAGTGAACAGAGAGCAAGGGTCCACCACATTAACCTGGTTTAGAAGACACAACAAAGCCAGAAGGTGTCCTTAAAACCAGAAGGCGGCCTTATTTTATGTTCCCTTCTAAATTCCTCTGTTCACATTTATATTGGAAAGTGCCTGTGCAAACTGGTCCGGCTAATTCCACCCACAGCCAGTGGCTGCAATACAGGTTAGGAGAAGATGACAGCTCTGTTTTTAAAACCTAAAATTCATTAGTTATTTAGTTACGACCTTAGACTGTGGAGCTGCTGGGTTTGTTTTTGAAGCGAAGAGGGAGGAGACCTGATAGAGGTATACACCATAATGATGTATTTAGATACAGTAAATAGAACCTGTTCTTTTAGCAAAAGGGATACAGATTCAAACTGATGATAAGATGGAAGAAGGAGGCAAGGAAGAAAATCTGTATTCAGAGAGTGACTCTAGTGTGATATGTGTACAAAGTCACAAAAAGTAGTGGGAGACTGGAGGATTGGGAAAACTTTAAAAAGCAACAGAGAACAACTAAACAAGAAATAATGAAGACATAATAAATGGGAGAATGGATCAGCTCATGATAAAATGGCGGAGCAGACTCAATGGGCCGAATGGCCGACTTCTGCTCCTTTGTCTTATGGTCTTAAATAAGGAAAGGGAAGATAGAGTATGAAAGTAAATTAGCACAAAATATAAAAACAGATAGCAAAAGTTTTTATAAATATATAAAGCGGAAGAGGGTGGCTAAAGTCAAAGTTGGTCCCTTAGAAGACGAGAAGGGGAGATTGATATTTGGGGGATAAGGAAATTGCTGAGGCATTGAATGACTATTTTGTGTCAGTCTTCACGGTGGAGGACACTTCTAATATGCCAAAGAAGGATGTTATGGATGAAATGGGAGGTATGGACCTCGATAAAATCACTATCACTAAAGAGATAGTAAAGAACAATCCAGAGGACCTGAAGGTAGATAAGTCCCCTTGTCCTGATGGGATGTGTCCCAGGGTGCTGAAGGAATTGGCGGAGGTTATAGTAGACACGTTGGTAATCATTTATCGAAACTCTCTAGACGCTGGGCAGGTCCTGGTGGATTGGAAGACAGCAAATGTCACGCCACTTTTTAAAAAGGATGTACGCAAAAGATGGCCAGTTAGCTTAACACCTGTAGTTGGGAAAGTGCTTGAAGCTGTCATTAAGGAAGAAATAGCAAAACATTTAGAAAGGAGTGGTTCCATTAGACAGAAGTAGCATGGATTCAGAAAGGGCAGGTCCCATTTGACAAACTTACTGGAGTTCTTTGAGGACATAATGAGTGCAGTGGATAGAGAGGAATAGGTGGATGTCGTATACTTGGATTTCCAGAAAGTGTTCGATAAGGTGTCGCACAAGAGACTTATAAGTAAGATACGGATGCATGGAGTCGCAGGGAGTGTATTGGCATGGATAGTAGATTGGTTAACCAACAGAAGGCAGAGAGTTGGTATAAATGGGTGTTTCTCCGGTTGGCAGTCAATGGTGAGTGGGGTGCCGCAGGAGTCAATGCTGGGCCCACAGCTGTTTACCATTTACATTGATGATTTGGAAGAGGGGACTGAGTGTAGCGTAGCAAAATTTGCTGATGACACTAAACTGAGTGGAAAAGCAAATTGTACAGAGGTTGTGGAGAGTCTACAGAGGGATATAGATAGGTTAAGTGAGTGTGCCAAGGTATGGCAGATGGAATACAACGTTGGTACATGTGGGATCATCCACTTCGGAAGGAATAATAGAAGAGCAGATTATTATTTAAATGGTGAAAGATTGCAGCATGCTGTTGTGCAGAGTAACTTGGGAGCGCTTGTTCATGAATCGCAAGAAGTTGGCTTGCAGGTACAACAGGTTATTAAGAAGGCAAACAGAATGTTGGCCTTCATTGCTGGAGGGACTGAATTCAAGAGCAGGGAGGTCATGCTGCAACTGTACAGGGTACTGGTGAAGCTGCACCTGGAGTACTGTGTGCAGTTCTGGTCTCCATACTTGAGGAAGGAGATACTGGCTTTGGAGGCAGTGCAGAGGAGGTTCACCAGGTTGATTCCAGAGTTGAAGGGGTTAACCTATGAGGAGAGATTGAGTTGCTTGTGACTATACTCTCTGGAATTCAGAAGAATGAGAGGGGATCTTATAGAAACATACAAAATGTTGAAAGGGATAGATAGATAGAAGTAGGGAATTTGTTTCCATTGGTAGGTGAGACTAGAACTAGGGGACATTGCCTCAAGATTCAGGGGAGAGAATTTAGGGTGGAGATGAGGAGAAGCTGCTTTTCCCGGAGAGTGGTAAATCTGTGAAATTCTCTCTTCAGGGAAGCAGTAGAGGCTTCTTTACTAAACATATTTAAGATACAGTTAGATAGGTTTTTACATAGTAAGGGAATTAAGGGTTATGGGGAAAAGGCAGGTAGATGGAGCTGAATTTATGGACAGATTGGCCATGTTCTTATTGAATGGCGGGGCAGGCTCGATGGGCCGGATGGCCTACTCCTGCTCCTATTTCGTATGTTCTTATGAAACTTGTCTCCTGTAAGAGTGGTAGAACTCTTGGGGCTTGACAACTAAGGGGAGCTCATTTGCAAGGGCACCGTGACTGAGCAGAGAACCAGGACTGACAAAGTTAACTTGTGACACTTTATCATGGCCTCAATGGGTGAAATGGCCACTTCCAGTGCTGCTGAAATGGGAAGTCTGGTTAAGGAAATCGATAAGAAATGATTGAATGCATTGTGTTCTTTATAATGTTTGTGCAGAGATACATAATGGTCATTTAACATGTGTTCTGGGCAGTCCTGCTGGGATTTTAGAGTTCTGAATGCCTTCAGACTCACCTTGCTATTACTAAGAATTGACTCTGTCTGAGAGCTCTGGAGGTAGTGGACATGGAGAAGACCTTGCCATTAGCAGGGGAAACTAGGAACCATGAGAATAGCTTCAGAATAAATGGATGACTCCTTAAAATGAAATGAAGAGGAATTTCTTCAACCATTGGGTGGGTGGTAAATCTGTGGAGTTCATTGCCAGTGACTGCAGTGGAGGCTAATTTTTTGGGTAAATTTGAGAGGTTCTTCATTAATAAAGTGGATAAGAGTTACAGAAAGAATGCAGAAGAATGGATTTAAATTTCAGAAAATTACCTGTGATTGAATGGTGGAGCAGACTCGAAAGGGCAGAATAGCCTAAATCTAGTAAAATTCCAATTCTACTACTGTCAGAAAGGAGGGTTGAGGTGCCTGAAGACACATACTCAGTGATTAAAGAGCAGCTTCTTCCCTTCGGTCATCAGATTTCTGAATGATCCATGGACACTACCTCAGTGTTTTTTTCTTTTGTAATTTATAGTATTACAAATTTACATTATACTACTGTGCAGCAAGACAATAGATTTCATGTCATAAAAGGCAGTGATAATAAATCTGGTTGTGATTCTGATGTCCTCTGGTCCCTCATCCTCCCTCTTAAAGAGCACAAGAAATAGCAGCAGAATTAGGCCATTGGGCACATTATGTAGGCATCAAAGTATTTTTCCGCTAGGTTGCGTGTGCTTTAATTTGTTTGTAATCCTGTTGTCTTAGCTGTTCTGCAATGACGAGATAGAGCAAGGCTCCGAGACTTGGGTTTTCCAAGAATAACATCAACTTTATTGCCAAATGTGAATTTAAGACCAAATTGTGCATTCTTCTTGACAAAAAAAGCAGCAGTAATTAAAAAGGTATTTAAAATACTGATCATTAAAACTTTGTTTTGTCAGATATTAGGCCTATTAATATGTGATAGAGACTTTATTTTCTTTCTTGAGTGACTAACAGCTCTTAAGATCTAAAGGGTGGATGAGCAGCCTGGTTTTATTACTTAAACACCAGGTGGCAACATCAGTCTCAGAGCAAGCTTGTCTTTTGTGTGCCATAGCAACGGGAACTGTGTTAGAGAGTATGCTGCAATGTTGATTAGCTCTGCTTCTTTCACAGAAATATGTAACCTTTCCCTCTATCTCCTGGCAGAACTGTGTGCAGGCAAAAATAGAGCTGTTTACGCAGTGTACTGCACCTACTGACTTCAGCTCCACTGAAACTTGCAGTAACGGCATTTTCGGTGCTTTGCTTTTCAGTGTGTTTTACTTTGACACAGCTGACACCCAAAAGAAAGCAAAGACCTATTTGTAGAGGGTACGTTTTTCTCCCCAATTAATGGCAATCCTGCATGACAAAAAGCTTGGAAGTGGTGGTTGGGAAAGGACGAGGTGAGTGGGAACCTGGTGCTTATACACTTTCAAAAACTAGTTGACCACCTTATGCTCATTTGAAGAGGGGCTTCAGTCACATCAGATCTGATTTTATTGGGGTTTCAACTGAAGTTGTGTTACATTCTGTGGAGCTAAGCACTGTAATGAAAACAGAAAATGCTAAAGATGCTCATCAAGTCAGGAAGTGTTTGTGAGTAGAAAAATAAGGAACTAAATGTAATGAAGGCCCATCACCCTAAAGCATTGCACACATTTAGTAGTAGTAGTAGTAGTAGTAGTAGTAGTAGTCATACTTTATTGATCCCAGGGGAAATTGGTTTTCGTTACAGTTACACCATAAATAATATATAGTAATAGAACCATAAATAGTTAAATAGTAATATGTAAATTATGCCAATGTATTACAAAGTAAGTCCAGGACCAGCCGATTGGCTCAGGGTGTCTGACCCTCCAAGGGAGGAGTTGTAAAGTTTGATGGCCACAGGCAGGAATGACTTCCTATGACACTCAGTGCTGCCTCTCGGTGGAATGAGTCTCTGGCTGAATGTACTCCTGTGCCCACCCGGTACATTATGTAGTGGATGGGAGACATTGACCAAGGTGGCATGCAACTTAGACAGCATCCACTTTTCAGACACCACCGTGAGAGAGTCCAGTTCCATCCCCACAACATCACTGGCCTTACGAATGAGTTTGTTGATTCTGTTGGTGTCCGCCACCCTCAGCCTGCTGCCCCAGCACACAACAGCAAACATGATCGCACTGGCCACCACAGACTCGTAGAACATCCTCAGCATCGTCCAGCAGATGTTAAAGGACCTCAGTCTCCTCAGGAAATAGAGATGGCTCTGACCCTTCTTGTAGACAGCCTCAGTGTTCTTTGACCAGTCCAGTTTATTGTCAATTCGTATCCCCAGGTATTTGTAATCCTCTACCATGTCCACACTGACCCCCTGGATGGAAACAGGGGTCACCGGTACCTTAGCTCTCCTCAAGTCTACCACCAGCTCCTTAGTCTTTTTCACATTAAGCTACAACTAATTCTGTTCACACCGTAGCCCTGTACTCAGCCTCATCTCCCTTGCTGATGCATCCAACTATGGCAGAGTCATCCGAAAACTTCTGAAGATGACAAGACTCTGTGCAGTAGTTGAAGTCCGAGATGTAAATGGTGAAAACTGCTTTTATTTCAAGTTTCCAGCATCATTTGTATTTTTTTTGCTGAGCATAAATTGGTGATTTGCATTGAAGTTAGGATCACTACTCTTAAAGCTACTATGAGCTTAATTAGAAGTTGAATGGGTTATTTGTTTGGTCTTTTTTCACATTATTAAGAACTGCTAGGGAGGAAAACTATATAAGCTCCACACAGGCAGCACAGGGATCTGGCTGGAATGAGTGTCGCTGGAACTGAGGCAACAGCTCAACCACTGTGCCACCCTTGAGATCTGAAGAAACATTCCTTCACTCACTGTACCATTGTGATGGTGGTACTGAAAATGAAGGAATGGAGTATAATCAGGTTGAAGAGGTTAGGTCATTCAAGGGCTTCCCTTCCTCCACCATCAACGCTGCCCTCAACTGTAACTCTTCCATTTCACGCACATCTGCTCTCACCCCGTCCTCCCACTACCCTACCAGGAATGGGGTTCCTTGTGTCCTCAACCAACCACTGACCAGCCTCCGTGTCCAGCAGATAATTTTCTGCAACTTCTGCCATCTCCAACAGGATCCCACCACCAAGCACATCTTTCCCTCCCCCCCCCCACTTTCTGATTTCCGTAAGGATTGCTCCCTATGTGACTTCCTTGTCCATTCGTCCCTCTCCAGGCACTTACCCTTGCAAGCAGAACAAGTACTATACCTATCCCTACTCCTCCTCCCTCACTACCATTCAGAGCCCCAAACGGTCCTTCCAGGTGAGGCAACACTTCACCTTTGAATCTATTGGGGTCATATACTGTGTCCAGTGCTCCCAGAGTGGCTCCTATATATCAGTGAGACCCAACATAGATTGGGAGACCGCTTTGCCGAGCACCTACGCGCTGTCCGTCAGAAAAAGCAGGATCTCCCTGTAGCCACCCATTTTAACTCCTGTTCTCATTCCCATTCCAATATGTCAATCCATGGCCTTCTCTACTGCCATGATGAGGCTACGCTCAAGTTGGAGGAACAACATCTTATATTCCATCTGGGTAGCCTCCAACCTGATGGCATGAACATTGATTTCTCAAACTTCTGATAATGCCCGCCTCCCTTCACCAATCCCCATTCCCATTTCCTTCTCTCACATTATCTCCTTGCTCACCCATCACCTGCCTCTGGTGCTGCTCCCTACTTTTCTTTCTTCCATGGCCTTCTGAACTCGTCTGTTAGATTCTTCCTTCTCCAGCCCCGTATCTTTCACCATTCAACTTCCTAGCTCTTTACTTCATCCCTCCCCCCTCACAGTTTCACCTATCATCTTGTGTTTCTCCCTCCCCTACCCCCACCTTTTAACTCTACTCATCTTTTCTTCAGTCTTGCTGAAGGGTCTGAGCCCGAAATGTTGACTGTACTCTTTTCCACAGATGCTGCCTGACATGCTGAGTTCCTCCAGCATTTTGTGCGTGTTGTGTGTGGGGACATGTAAGACCATAAGACATAAGAGTAAAATTAGGCCATTTAGCCCATCGAGTCTGCTCCGCAATTCGATCATGGATGACCCTTTTCCCCCGCCTCATACCCATTCCCTAGCCTTCTTACCGTAGCCTTTGATGCCATGTCCAATCAAGAACCTATCAATCTCTGCTTTAAATACACCCAACGACTTGCCCTCCACAGCTGCCCGTGGTAACAAATTCCACAAATTCATCACCCACAGGGGACTGTCTTGTCTCCATTTCTCTTCACCATTTACACCTCGGACTTCAACTACTGCACAGAGTCTTGTCATCTTCAGAAGTTTTCTGATGACTCTGCCATAGTTGGATGCATCAGCAAGGCAGATAAGGCTGAGTACAGGGCTATGGTAGGAAACTTTGTCACATGGTGTGAGCAGGATTATCTGCAGTTTAATGTGAAGAAGACTAAGGAGCTGAGGAGAGCTAAGGTACCAGTGACCCCTGTTTCCATCCAGGGGGTCAGTGTGGACATGGTGGAGGATTACAAATACTTGGGGATACGAATTGACAATAAACTGGACTGGTCAAAGAACACTGAGGCTGTATACAAGAAGGGCCAAAGCCGTCTCTATTTCCTGAGGAGACTGAGGTCATTTAACATCTGCCGGACAATGCTGAGGATGTTCTACGAGTCTGTGGTGGCCAGTGCGATCATGTTTGCTGTTGTGTGCTGGGGCAGCAGGCTGAGGGTGGCGGACACCAACAGAATCAACAAATTCATTCGTAAGGCCAGTGATGTTGTGGGGATGGAACTGGACTCTCTGACGGTGGTGTCTGAAAAGAGGATGCTGTCTAAGTTGCATGCCATCTTGGTCAATGTCTCCCATCCACTACATAATGTACTGGTTGGGCACAGGAGTACATTCAGCCAGAGACTCATCCCACGGAGATACAACACAGAACGTCATAGGAAGTCATTCCTGCCTGTGGCCATCAAACTTTACAACTCCTCCCTTGGAGGGTCAGACATCCTGAGCCAATAGGCTGGTCCTAGACTTATTTCATAATTTACTGGCATAATTTACATATTACTATTTAACTATTTATGGTTCTATTTCTAGTTATTATTTATGGAGCAACTGTAATGAAAACCAATTTCCCCCGGGATTAATAAAGTATGACTATGACTATGACTCTGGCGAAAGAAATCTCTCCACATCTCTGTTTTAAATGGATGCCCTTCTATCCTGAGGCTTGTCCTAGACTTTCCCCACCATGGGAATCTTCCTTTCCACATCTACTCTGTATAGGCCTTTCAACATTTGAAAGATTTGAGATTCCCCCCTTGCCAAGGGATGGATTGTCACTACAAGGGATATGTATTTGTCTTACAATGGGCCTAGCTAATGTGGTTTCCTGGTACTTGAGTGTTCCCTTACAGTGACATTGAAGTAACGCACGCTAGCGATACTTCCTCACAAGTGGCCTGAGTGCAGCTGGAAGTTGCAGTAGTGGTATGCAAGCACGCAGCTATACGTTCAGGTGTGCCGTCGCTTTAATAGATCGGATGCATGGTAGCTGCAGAAGAAAAATAGTGAACTTTACTAAACAAATAATCAATCACAGAATTTTCTTTTTCATTGGTTGTACATCTTTTTTATGGAACCTGTGACATGCGATGTTCATAATCTTTTGCTGTGCAATACAATTTCCAGACGCATATGCTCTGAGTTTTTTTTTAAAAAAAGAAAATATTTTCCATTTGGGAGCTGTTCCTTCTGTGAGCTGACAGATTGCCTCCCCGTTATGGAATCCATCCAATTGCCTAAAATATTAAGCACACTGCTTTGTGTGACACTTTTTTTAGTTTAACAGCACGGAAGGTGCGAGCCATCTGCTTTTTTGCCTCAAACATTTTGGGCAGGTTATGCAAGGTTCGCTGCCCGATACTCACCTTGTTCTGAAAGCCATCCTGCCTCTGCGAAGGAGATGGAATTAAAAAATATATATTTTCCTCTTGAAGAATGGAGCTTCAAGGAACATTGTAATTTTAAATCAAAGTTAATGAACTCACTAGCAAACATCTTCCCTGAGCCTTGTGGAGTGTGCTTTCATTTGAAACAAGAGTAGTTATGGGACTCTGGAGCCCACTCTACCACTCAATAAGCTTGTGGTTGATCTGATCAGCCACATCTCCACTTTCTCGCCTGTTCCCCATAGCTCTCCACCACCAGCAGACAAAGCTCTATTTCAGCCTAACTGTAGTCAGTGACTCAACCTCTGTAGCAGCCTGGGAAGAGAAAGGTTTTCTGTTCTTTGAGTGAAAACAAGCTATTCCCTTAATTCATGTTAAATGAGCAATGCCTTAGCTTAAATTATGCATATTGCTTCTAGGCTCCTCTCCAAAGCAATACCTACACTGTCAAGTGCCTTCACCTTATATGTTTCAGTACTTTTAAATAGTCCCATGAACATGCCGGAAATGCAGTGATTTCATTCAATTTGGCATCGTGTTTAGCACATACCTTGTGGGGAAGACCTCTTCTGCTGTAGTGGTGGCACGGTAGTATACAATCGCTTCGCTGATTGTGCTTCATAAGGAGTTGGTGTGTTCTCCCCATGACCACTTGGGTTTCCTCTGGGTGTTCCAGTTTCCTGCCTTACTCCAAAGATAGACGGTTAGGATTAGTAAGTTGTAGACATGCCATGGTGATGATGCCTGCCCCAGCACAATTTTTGGACTGTGTTGGTTGTTGACACAAAATGTATGTTTGGATGTTTCAATAGTCATGTGACAAATAAAACTGATGTTCCATGTATGTTCTAGTACTGTTACCTCTCTAAATGTTACTGGTTTCAGCCCCACCTGCCAGTCATTCCTTATAAGCCAAACCTCTTTTCCCACGAAGTGCATTCATGAGTCTTCTCTGAATTGCCTGCAATTCAAGTATATCCTTCCTTGATTTGAGAGATCCTATTGTACAAAACTGATAGGCTTTGCTCAGACACTGCAAACTCACAGTTGTAGCAAAACCTCTCAGTTTCTTTATTTCATACCCATTACAATAATGACCAGCATCCTACCATTCTTGTTTTCTGCTGTACCTGTGTGGTTCCTTTCACGTTGGCCCCTTCTCCTGTCTTCTTGCCTATTGTGTGCAGAGATCTACCACTCATTAAAAACAACTGAATCAGTACATCATCAGTAATTTCACCCCATGAGATGTCTTGAATAAGCTATAGAGATGAGATACAGTGTTCATCTATCGTGCCAATAAGTCACCTCTTTACTCCTGCCATATTGAATGTTCCTGCTGGACTGAAGGAGGGCGTTGGCTTCCGCTGTGTAGCTTCAGATACAAGTGAATGATGTTTCAGTAGCAGCAGCAACTTACTGCTTGTTTTGCTGTTCCTTAGAGACAAGTGACAATAATATGTGTTATACCTGCACCAGATGAGAAACTGGAACCCATGAATGATGTCGGCCACCAACTCATAACTGAAGCAGTTTGAGTACAAGGAGCTCTATCCCCTTGTTAATGATCTGTCCCTTTTCATAAACAACCTCTTGAATGACACTGAAGAATGAATTAATTAAAGGCTGCCAAGGCAAAAGGCGTGGATATCTCAAACTCTACTGTCCTACCAATAAACTACTAGCTTGGCATCTCCCATTTATTAATGACCTCATCTTTGATTGCCTTGAAGACTTACAGCATATTGCGTTGCGGATCTATAACATGCTACAAAATCGTATACAAAATGTTGGATTCGGCCCAGTACATCACAGGCAAAGCCCTCTCGGCCATTGAGCACATCTACATGAAACGCTGTTGTCGGAAAGCAGCATCCATCATCAGAGATCCTTGCCACCCAGGCCATGGTCTTTTCTCCCTGCTGTCATCAGTTAGAAGGCGCAAGATCCTCATGACTCGCACCACCAGGTTCAGGAACAATTATTACCCCTCAACCATCAGGCTCTTAAATAAAAGAGGATAACTACACTCACTTGCCCATCCATTGAGGTGTTCCCACAACCAACAATTTCACTTTAATGATTGTTTACCTTGTTATTTCATTTTCTCCTTATTTGTTGCTGTTTATTTCTATTTGCATTTGCACAGTTTGTTGTCTTCTGGTTGCTCTTTCATTGATCCTGTTATAGTTACTATTCT
Source organism: Mobula birostris (assembly GCF_030028105.1). Classification (NCBI taxonomy): domain Eukaryota; kingdom Metazoa; phylum Chordata; class Chondrichthyes; order Myliobatiformes; family Myliobatidae; genus Mobula; species Mobula birostris. The sequence continues at coordinate 161,048,904 of NC_092373.1, forward strand.
ATAGATTTGCTGAGTATGCCCACAAAAAAATGAATCACAGCGTTGTATGTAGTGACATACTTGTACATTTATTTAAAAAATTTACTTAGAAATTTTTGACCTTTGAACTTTGCTGTTCTTTCTGTGCTTTATGGTAAGCAATGTTCCCTCTAAGGTAGGGGTGTGTGTGTGTGTGTGTGTGTGTGTGTGTGTGTGTGTGTGCGCGCACACACATCTTATGCTACTAGCACACAAAGGAATTTAAACTTCACACAAAAGATTGTCACTCTCTACCTTGTTTGCATGTATTTCATGATTGTATACAATCACATTTCCTTTTCCAGTTTCTGATACAGGTGGTGTTGACAACGTAGAGTTTTCGATGATTTGTCTGCAGATTTTAGAACTGGTTTACTTATACTGTTTTTATTGACAAAATTATTGATTCACAATGTCAAATTCCAAAGAAGCAAAGGACGTGAAGCACAGAAGAACTGCTAGTTCATTTAAAGCAGAATGGCTTAATGAAGCCGTAGAAACTGTTACACCGAAAGCTCATGAGGTCAGGAAGATGTAGCTATGAAAGTTATATATGTACAATACAGAAACTGCATGTATTGTTGTGATGCAAAAGTTGCTCATTGATGTGTATTATTTTATTTCTTTTAAACAATGAATAACAAACTGGACTTGGTAGTTTATTATCCTCAGAATAGCTTCAGGTTTACTTCCACTTAAAATTCAGTGAGCACATGTTGTTGTCACTGGGCAAAAAATTGCAGAGCACAAGATTTTTGCGCACACTGGTCATTACACATTAGAGGGAACATTGATTGTAATAATCCATCAGAATCCATTGACAGGAAAACTGCTGGGTGCTAAATAGCGTGGTACTCATTCCCAGTGCAATGAAGTTCAGCAATGATAAACAAACAAACAAGGCATCTGATTAAATCTATGTAGCAGGATTACTAGTTGTCAGGTTCTTGTATGTAGGATCTTTTTGGATTGGTTCTTGGGGTATGGGTGATAGTGGCAAAAAGCATTCCTCTCAGATTCCTTGGGCAGCTTACTTTAAACCAGTTTGGCAGAGATGATAAGCTCTCTTCCATCTCTCTCCCCTCTGGCACAATTGAGCAGGTAGTCTTTGCATTTGCTGCCAGATTTATTGAATTTGGATTGCTGCTTGATTCATGAAACAGCTGTGTTACTCAATGGGAAAAGATCTCAATGTTGATTTATCTGTGTTAATCACTTGATTTTATTTTTGAAACAATATTGCATTTTCATTGGGCCAATATTTTTCTCCAGATGAAATGGCTTTTTTGTGTATTCTGAGTGCATTCAGGGAACTTGTAAAACACTGGGGTGAAAGTACATGATCAAGTGTCAATCAATAAAGTCTCTGCCCTTTCTCTACAATGACTAACTGGTGGCACCAAATGACTGCTGTCAACAGAATTGCATTGCAAGTGCTTTAAAAACAACCTAAAGCTTCAAAGTTTCAGGAATTTTGTGCAATTCTTGTTCCCATTTCTCTTTTCAGTTATGCAAAGGCATTTTTACCCCCGCCCCTCACTTTCCTCAAATGGCTTTGGCACCTCACCACATCTTTCTAGGTCCAGTACTTAACCACTATTTGGATGCAAACTGTATTGCAGACCGATATTTACATGGGATTTCTCCATGTAAACTCCAACAAGATGCTGGAGTAGGGATGTTGGCTAAGTTATTAGCCCCCATCCCCAATCCAAACCAAGGCTGATTGGCTCAAGTGGCCAAGGCAGATGAGGAATTGACCTGGGATATTCTGACCTTACACATTCAATAGGAGCCAGTTTCTTTCTTTCCATTAAGATCAGCAGTTTGCATCTTCTTCTTGAATGGAATGTGGCAAAAGTTTCAGCTCATAAGGTTTTCTGAGCCTAACTTTTTAAAAAATGTGTACTTTGTGTAAATCTGACACTGAGCTGCAGATCTGTCAATAAGTGGATTGCCATAAGTGATTACAATGTTATTTCAAGTAAACTTTTCTGTCTCTTAATGTTCCCAATCAAAGCCCTAAACTGGCCACATGTAAAGGATAGTTACCATTCAGGGTAGAGTGGACCCTCCCCAGAGTACTGTATTGTCAGCAATGTTAAAAGCACGTTGTAAAACATGATACAGTTTAACTTTACAAATCACAACCTTTTTATTTGTACAATATATAGTCTGCAGGGTTGCAACTTGGGTTGGATTGCTTTCTCTATTTGGTTTTGAGATACGACATCAGTGAGTGATAGAGGTGCACCATTAAGTAGAATTATAAAGACTTGTTCTGCCAAATGCATTGCTGCAGAATGTATGGAACCTTAAGCTAAATAAAAAGTTCTGACAAAGGACCTCTCCGGAGAGATTCCTGCCCATAGATTTCTGTGATTCAGTGGCGATAATTGCACTAATGTGCTATATAAACCTCCATGTTGAACACTGGCACAAACTCACCTGCAGTTTGGTATTCATTTGCCTGGATGCCAGTTATTGAAACCTTTCGTTTCCGAAGGAGTTAGAACACACTGCATGGCTCTAATTGAATTTAAAGAAAATGAATCATCTTATAAACTTAATATGGTCCACACCACCCCAGGGATTTATATCAATAATAAATCTCGATGACATTTAGTAACCTCCAACCAGGTTGATGTGCACTGCTAAACAAACAACTTTCCTCATTCCCTTTCCCATTCACATAATTTGTCAGTGTGTCACTGATGGACATCATTTAATTTGTGCGAGTTGCAGTCCTTTCCTTGGGCTTCATATTTTAAATTGCCATAATAAAGTTATATTAAAGAATGAAACAAATTAATTTCCGAGGGAAGAAAGTAGATCAAACCATGTAAATATTTCTCAAATGGGAATTAATAACTGTTGTTTAAGTTTTACATTTTAATTTGGTAAACATGTTGCTTTGTGAACTGTCTTTCAAAGAGAGAGGTCTGTGACACTTTTATAATCTGTTCCCTCCTTGCTTCCCTCTTCCTACTTCTACAGCTCCTTCTGTGATCCCCTTTGCTCCTCTCTTTATTCTTCCTGACCTTCCCTGTCCAACCTACTGATCTTCCTCTAGTGTCACTCCCTCCCATTCACATCCTCCCCCTCACATCCTCCCCCTACCTTCCTTCCCTCCACCCCCTGAATCTTCAGAATTCCTTCCTTCCCCAGCTATCTTTGCCTCATCTCCAATCTTTTTACCTTCACTCAAGCTTGCACTTCCCTATATTTTCCTAATGCCTCACGACTCCATTGTCACTACACACATTCTCCTCTTGTGTTTAATGTCCTCCTTTCTTATCCAGCATTGTACCCAAGGTTTTCACAGTGACAAGATCCTGTGCTATCTTCTGGAGTGTTAATAACTCACCATCTAGAAAGTTAGTAAGTCCTCAACTAAAAAAAATAACTCCTTTGAGGAAATTACATCCATCCTTTCATTTCTTTCTCAAAGTATTGATGTAAATTGCAAAATCATATCCTAAGCAATGCACGCAAAATGCTGGAGGAACTCAGCAGGTCAAGCAGCAACTATGGGAATGAATAAACAGTTGACTAATTTCTTCAGAAATCATATCCTACTGGCATTTTCAAACAAAATATTGAATGTTTAAAATGAATAAAATTCAGCAATAATGAATGCCACTGATGGAAGTAGGCAGCTTTTCTTGTTTGTGTATATGATAATTTATAGCCAATATTGGAAGAGTGCAGTTATGCTGTCATTTTGTGGGACCTTGGTGAGTACAAGCTTGGGGTGTTGTTTGAAGGCCTGTTCTCTCTGGACAGGGATGTGCATGTAGTGGAGAGAATGCAGAGTTTACTCAGGATTGATTTGAGGCTGAAGGATTTGTAGATTTCTAGATATTATGGCGGCACAGGAATTTGGGATTAGGAAGGAAAGTGGCTGTGAGGTATGAAGTCAGTCATGTACTTATTGAAAGATGTAAAGGTCCCGAGGGACTGAATGATTTAGCCTTGGTCCGCAAGTAGCATGAGCTGGACAAACCAGGGCAGTAATAAAATGTTTATACCTTACAATTACTGGGCAATAACCAACTCTCACTGGGCAAAGTTTTACTACTTCGCTTTGATGTTCAATGGCTTTGTCATCCCTGAATTCTCCTGCAATATCCTAGAGGTCACCAATGACCAAAAATGAGCTGGACTAATTACATAGAATTTATGATTACAACAGCAAGTCAAAGGTGAGTGATGCACCTTCAGAGTTTTTCGACTGTCAACAAGATACAAGTCAGGACAGTGAAGGAATAGTCCACTTACCTAGATGTCTACAGCTCCAGTAACACAAGAAGCTCAACATAATCCAGGGCAAAGTAGTCCATTCGATTGGCACCTCATTCAGTACTCCACCACTTCTTTTACAATCAGCTCATCGTACAAAGTATGATAGCTTACACAGAGGTTCCCAGATTTTCAACCACTGTTAGCTAGGTGGACATAATTCCCCCTCCAAATCACACAGCATTCTGACTAGGAACCAATCAGTGTTACTTCATTGTTGTTGGCTCAATATCTCAGGAAACCCCACCCAAAAGCACTAATGGGGGATCTTAACTTCAAACACTCTGGAAGTTCAAGAACATGATTGTTATAATATCAAGGAGAATTACGGATGCATAGCAAATGTTAGCTTTGCAGTCATGTCACACATACCCTGTGGGACCCTTTTAGTTATTCATACAAACAAGGTTGCCTACTCTACAGGGAAGGAAGTATCCTCTGGAAAGAATGGTACTTTAGCTAACAAGAAAAGTAGACCTAGATCCAGCTCTCTCACCACCCAAATCACAGTAATAAACTGAAGAAACAAGTGCATTCATAAAGACTTTCAAACTAAAGGACCGGGCGCAGGAGTGGGTATGATGTTGCATTATATATATTTCTGCAGGAATGGGTGGGCAATTCAGAGGTGCACCTGGACGTGACAGCAGAGGAGGTGGTGGGGCTTGATGTATTTGTGTGTGGTGCTGTTGAAATATATGTATGTTAGGCGTACTGTGCATTCTTTGGGAGGATGAATATCCAAGGGAGCTAACTACACTGAAAGTCCCCTGCAGGATCTGGTGTTCACCCGAAGCTTCCTCTCCTCAATATTAGCATCTGCTGCCAATGCATAAAGGATTCAGAAGCAGAAGCCAGCTGTGCTAATTGGGAAGGACTATTAGCTGACCCTAGACATGGAATACATGAGGTTTGAGCAAAGAGCTGGAGCAATGTACTGTAACACTAAATGAGCTGTTCATTACAAACAGAAAGGCAACTGCTACTGCTGACAGTATGGAAATCAAGACCAGTTTCCTGTTAACCATTTTGAGCCTTGTACTATACACTGGCCTCAGTACCTCACTCTAGGTAAACTACCCATGCCTCTTGTAATTTTTAACATCCTTTTATGGAGTAGCTTGTTTCAGGTGAATAATTAATTTCGTCTTGTATTCATTGTTCATATCCTTTGGGGAAGGAACCTACATTTATAGTTCACTTTACCATTCACAGGACATGCAAAATTAATTCCGTCTATAAACAAACATGACAGCCAGTGATAAAATAAGTACCCATTTCTCTGTTTAAGCGTTGTGGTTTAAGCCAGGATGCTAAATGAATGTCATGGGAAATGTTCTATTAATAAAAAGGCTATCTAGCTATGATTTAATTACTTCTTTAGAGGATATCAGCTCTGACACTGCAATACTCAGTACTACATGGTTTACTGTGCTCTGGCCTCTACACTGGGACTTGAACCCACAATCTTGGATTCTGAGGTGGACATGCCAAAAATGAGACCAGACTGACACCTATTGGTAGGTGGAAAAAAACCTTGAGACTGCAATATTCCAGTTGGGTAATTGGTGCATTATTGTCACATGTACCAGGGTACAACAAAAAGTTTTTGTTTGCATGCCATCTGGACAGATCATTTCATGCAAAATTACATTGAGGCAGTATAAAAGAAAAGAGCCAGAGTGCAGAATATAGTGGTACAATTACAGATAGTGCAGTGCAAGCCGACAAATAAAGTGCAAAGGTCATGACTTAGTAGATTGAGAGATCAAGACTTCATCGTTAATATATAAGAGGTCCCTTCAAAAGACTTACAATGATGGAGATGAAGCTGTCCTTGAGCCTGGTGGTATATGTTTTCAATCTTCTGCTTGAAGGGAGGGAGAAGAAAAGAGAACAACTATGGTGGGTGGGTTCTTTGAATACACTAGCTGCTTTCCTGAGGCAGTGGAAAATGTTGACAGAGTCACTGGGGAGGCCCAGTCTTGATGTTCATATTCATTAATGTTTAGTTTTGCTATTTTGGAGGTTTTGTTAGGATTGGTTGTTCATCCGCCCTGTTGGGTGCAGTCTCTTATTGATTCTATTGTGATTCTTGGATTTACTAAGTATGTCTGCAAGCAAACAAACCTCAGGATTGTATATTGTGAACATATATGTGTTTTAATAATAAGTTTGAACAGGTGGATATTGCAACAGTAATATTGGCTGGAGTAGGTCTGAGTGAGTGAGAAAGTAAGAAGGACTTCACCAATCTCAAGGTTTTCAAGATATTTTACTAGATTGTTTCTGTGTAGGAAATTTGCTTTCATCAAAATCCAACAAGCATGATGGCAAAATTACTTTTTTGTGTGTACTGATTGTGGGTAAAGTTTAACTAAGACTCCAAGGATATAATGACCTTTGAAGTAATACCTTGGTCTTACTTAGCTTATTTTGTTTAAAGTCTACACAAATGCAATAGCCCAGGGGTCATCAACCTTTTTTGCACCACGGACCGGTTTAATATTGACAATATTCTTGCGGACCGGCCAACCCGGGGGCGGAGGGGGGGAGGGGGGAAGTGGTGGGGGGAGGGGGGTATGGTTGCCAACTTTCTCACTTCCAAATAACGGACAAGAGTAGCAGTCAAATAAGAGACACTTGTGTTTACCCTGAGAAAGAGTACCATGACCATGAAACCTTGCGCAGGCACCTGTGTGCGCATGCGTGTACGTGCCATTTTTTTTCTACAAATCGTTTTTGGCAATTCTGTTCAGTGAAACTACACTGTACATACATTATTTCTACTTCATATAGGTCGTGTATTTATCATATCATTCCTGCTTTTACTATATGTTAGTGTTATTTTAGGTTTTGTGTGTTATTTGGTATGATTTGGTAGGTTATTTTTTGGGTCTGGGAACGCTCAAAAATTTTTCCCATATAAATTAATGGTAATTGCTTCTTTGCTTTACACCATTTTGGCACGAACGGTTTCATAGGAACGCTCTACCTTAGCAGGGGGAATATGGGACAAGGGTGGTCCCGTATGGGACAAACCAACTTAGCCCAATATACGGGATGTCCCGGCTAATATGGGACAGCTGGCAACCCTGGGGGGGTGGGGGGGGGCAGGTGGTGTTAATCACAACCGGAATATAGGTGATGTCAACTATAAGTCACTTATAAGTGGCTAATACACTCAATTTTGTTTCTAAAAGGGTTTATCTAACGAATTTAATATTAAACACACAGCGCATATTTTCCTCCCATGAATATAGTGATACGTCAATTATAAGTCACTTATTAGTCAATAGCATCATAACATTTTAAGTAACGTTTGGATATTAAACACACAGCGCATATTTTCCTAATATGAACATATAAAATCATTGCAACACACCAATATCGCTGAATCAGTGGGAGCACTGGGCTTGTTTTCCTGCAACAAGACGGCCCTATGGAGGGGTGATGGGAGACAGCGATACTCGAAGGGGGTTCCTTATGTCCAGTCTATTCCGCAATTTAGTTTTCGTTGCATTCATTGCAGAAAAGCCCGCTTCGCAGAGATATGATTTTGGAAATGGAAGCAGTGTTTTCAGTGCTTCTGTGGCTATCTCAGGATATTTAGCCTTGACTTTGATCCAGAATGCTGGCAGAGATGTTATGTCAAACATACTTTTCAGCCCGCCATCATTTGCAAGCTCGAAGAGTTGATCTTCTTCCCACGCTGACATGGAAGACGCGTGCGTAATGACCTCGCGCGTGTTCAAGTTCAACAGTGGGTGTGACAGGGAATGAGGAAAGGTGCAGCTGACTCATATTGCCAAATCATATCGTTTCCTCGCGGCCCGATGCTCACGGTTTGCAGCTCAGTGCCGGTCCGCGGCCCAGTGGATGGGGACCACTGAAATAGCCCCATTTAAAGAATAGTTGCCTTTCTGAGAAACACATTAGTAATGCAAAAATAGGTGTGCGGAGAGGTAGTCTGGCTTTCCACCTACGGGCAAATCGTATCGCCATTGCTAGAATGAAGCGAGATAAGTATCAGAAAATGAAAACTGCAGAATTTTTGGAGAAGCACATGAGATTGGCAGCAATAGGTTAGGTTAGCGACTTAAAATATGTGAAACATTTTCCTTAACTACTAACATTTCGAAGTTACATTGAATACTAACAGTGTATAATCTATAAGCTAAGAAGTTGTGATAACAAGTCATTAGAAGCACAACCTTTAAAGAAAAGCTCTGGGCAGATATGAACCAAAATAAGGCCTGTATAAATTTTGTTTTGGTCCAGCTTGATTAATGTCCACTAAACAACATACAGCATAAGAGTGTAATTTGGATGGCATGAATAGAGGCCATATCTTTTATGCTGACCTATTAAAACTTAATAAAACATTTTCCGGGAGTGATTTGTATGTAGAATCAGAACAGTCAAGATTGTGTCTATCAATGACATAGATATGTGTGTGTATCTGCCCAGTTTGTTGAGTTGCCCTCTGAATGGTCAGCTTCTTCACTGGCTCAATTGTTCTTTCAACAAATTATCTGAGTTTTAAACTAAGGGAATATAGAATCTGTCAAATAATACAATGCACTGGGACTCGAATAAGTGCAAGTTTGTCTGAATGTTACTTCCATAAATTTAATTTAGAGTCATAGAACACTACAGCACAGAAACAGGCCCTTCAGCCCATCTAGTCAATTACAAATTGTTAATCTGTCTAGTCCTATCGACCTGTGCCCGGACTACAGCCCTCCCCATCATTGAGCACATATACAAAGTGTGATATCCACAGAAAAGCAGCACCTATCATCAAGAACCCCTTCTACCATCTGGTCCAAGCTCTCTTCTCACTGTTGCCACCCGGAAGGAGCTACAGGAGCCTCAGGACCCACGACAGGTTTAGATACAGTTATTAGTCCTCAGCCATCAGGTTCAAGTTTAATTGTCATTCAATCATACATGAATACAGCTAAAGGAAACAGCGAAACTCTGGGGCCAATTGCAAAACACTGTATTAACAATCATACACAGCACAAGGCACGTATAGCACATATAAGATAGCAAGCACTCATCTTCACTTACCCCATCACTATACTGTTCCCACAACCTATGGACGCACCTTCAATGACTCTTCATCTCATGTTCTCGATATTTATTTATTATTATTAGTTCTTTTTGTATTTGAACAGTTTGTTCTCTTTTGCATGAGTTGCTCATCCATCTTGTGTGTGTCGTTTTTCATTGAATCTGTTGTGTTTCTATTTGTGAATCTCAGGGTAGTATATGGTGACATGTAAGTACTTCCATAATAAATTTATTTTGAACATTGAACTTTGTAGCCCTCACATCCAAGTATCTGTCCAAATTTCTGTTAAGTGTTGTAATTGAAACTGCATCCGTCACTTCCGCTGGCAGCTTGTTCCACACTCACGTCCCATATGTATTATATCACCAAGCATCACTACATATACACTTGGTATATCATCCAGTGCATGTTATATATTTGTGCATGGTTACCCCTCTGAGGATGGCAGATACTTGGGCAAAAGCAGACCATCACAAGACTAGCTTCAGTATTAGTTATAATTCCAGCTTATTCTTCATTAGAATAAACATTATTCTTCACAGCAGTTATTCTTCAGGGCTTTTCTTCATTGTGAATGTTATTCTCCCCCTTCTCATGAGCTAATCCTTGAGGTCTGATTCATGTTTCGGCCCTCGCCCTTCTCCCTTACACTATTACCTTTCTCTGTTGTAAACTGGCAAGTGTAGTGAATGGAAGCAAGGTCTTTGAACATCGTCATTGTGTAATGGTTGATCCATTGTCTTGGCCCTCACACGTAACTAGCCACTGCATCAAAGTAAGTATTCATTATGTCTGCTCCCACTATGTGTTTCACTCATCTTTCTGGCAACTGAAGAGTTTTTCGGAACAAGAATCTTCCAATCTAGACATTTATAAACAGAAAATCGTGTTGGGATTACACTTGTCAATGTATGATCCTTATGCCACCCGTACTGATCAACCACGATTCTGCTGTATGCGTGGAGGTGCTGATGGTGTTAGAAATCAGTAGTAACTTTCTTTTTAGGATGGTGGTTTGCATGTGGTATGGATTACATTTCTGTTTTTAGTTGGAAGACATACGCTCGAGTAGTTAAAGCCAAATACTTGCTACTAGTGGGTTCTGTGAAGTTGGGGTTGCGAACTGGAAAGGCTTCACAAAGCTCAGAGAGTGTAAAATATCCAAGACCTCTTAACCTGATGTGCCTCTACTTAGACATTACTGAAATCGGTGCTTTGAGTATTCTTGGGAATCTCAGGCAAAGTGTGCAGCACTGAAGAGTCACCTGACTGGCTGGTAAGCCACCTTGAGCCATTAATTATAGAAGGAAAAAAAATGACTTGCTATCTACACACTAATGTTAGCTATTAATATTCTTCCATCATTACTCAAATGTCATGTATATGGCCTCTGTGGGTTATAGAATGTGTACTAAATTAATGGAAAACTTGATTAATTCTGTGACTGCAGTGCAGGAGGAATGAAGATTGTGTTTCATCTCCCTTTTAGTTGCTATTATATGCTACCAAAGAACAAACACTACAAGTCAACTGAAGGTCTGAGAGACTTAATTATTTTCTTTTGTCCTGTGCTGAGCAGTTCTGTTTTTGGGAAGTGCTGTTGCAATAAACTGGAATGACTTGGAGGAGCTTAGTGGTATAAGAATAATAGATCAACTGAAGTGTGAACTTGTTTACTGCCTCTCATTTATGTAGGCAATCAGATTCCTTCAGTCCTCCAAACCACAGATGGGAGTGTCAGGACTCGCATTTAATAATGGAAGTATAGAGCATTGGAAATATATTGGAGGTCAATCAACTCTCTATGGATAGTTAATATTTCAGCTCAATAGTTCAGTTTTGTTGGAGGTTAACCACTTGAAACATTAGCACTGTTTCTCTCTTCATAGTTGCTGACCACCTTGTTGAGTGCTTCTACCATTTTCTGTTTTATTTCTTATTTCCACATATGCAGTATTTAATTCTTGCATTCTACAATCTGATCCAAGGGAGAAAAACTCCAAAAACAATTGAGAGGCTCTAAGTAAAAGTCAGGTTTGTCATATTCACATGTACTTGCATGCTCAGGTACAACAAAAAAAAACTTGCAGCAGCATCACAGGCTCATAGCATTAGAGACACATCAATTAAACGTCAATTATACACATTTTTTTATGAGAAATACAATTAAAACAAAAATTGAAGTCCATTATGGTGCAAAGTGGTCATCATGTTGCTATACTGTGATAATGATTAAAGATGTTCATGTAAGTTTAAGAACGAACGGTTGAAGGTAAAGAGCTGTTCTTGAACCTAGTAGTGTGCGAATTCAGGCTTCTGTACTGTGAGAAGATGGTAGCTGTGAGAAAATGGCAAGGCTTGGATGGAGGGGGTGTTTGAAGATAGGTAACACACTTTATCAAAGTTGCTGGTGAACGCAGCAGGCCAGGCAGCATCTCTAGGAAGAGGTACAGTTGACGTTTCAGGCCGAGACCCTTCGTCAGGACATAGGTGTTGCCTTCTTACTGCAAAGTTCTATGCAGATACTTTTGCTACTGGGGTGGACAGTGCCCATAATGTATTGTGCTGACCCCATTAAATATCTACTCACTGCTCCTTTGAGATCATTAAAATTTTTTGTATACATTTGATATCCAGATGTCGTCTGATTAGTCATGTTTGACCTTTGACAACAGGGTTCATTTGTTTTGGTGTAACAAAGTTCCACAAAATGACAAGTTTTATTTTCTCAGATCCATTACCTGTCTTGTTTACCAATGTACTTTGACCTGCTGATCATCTAGTTTCCTTTCCTGATGTCCATATTAGCTGATATTGCAAATGTTACTCAATTCTTCAGAGACCATGAAACTAATCCAACCTTAACCTTTCAATACTTGTAAAATGCCACTGTCTCCAAACCTATCACTAAGTCTTTACAGTCCTTAACTATTGTTTACTTCTAAATCCATAGATTCTTCAAACGACTTGTACAGTTAAAGAGAGACACTGATGCAATCCTGATGAAAGGTCTCGGCCTGAAATGTCGACTCTTTATTCATTTTCATGGATGCTGCCTGACCTGCTGCGTTGCTCCAGCATTTTGTGCGTGTTATGCTAATGCTTCCCTTTATTACTTAAGGCAGTGAATAGAGAGACAAGGATAAAGTAAGATGTCGATGCACTAACAGTTAGGCCACACCCTGGGTACTATGTGTATTTTTAGGTCCTAATTACAAGAGGACAATAATTACTCACAACACGCTGGAGGAACTCAGCAGGTCAGGCAGCATCCATGGAAAAGATCGGTCGACGTTTCGGGCCGGAACCCTTCGTCAGGACTGTAGAGGGAAGGGCCAGAGGCCCTATAAAGAAGGTGGCGGGGGGGAGGGTGGGAAGGAGAAGCCTGGTAGGTTCCAGGTGAAAAACCAGTAAGGGGAAAGATAAAGGGGTGGAGGAGGGGAAGCAGGGAGGTGATAGGCAGGAAAGGTGAAGAAAGAGTATGGGAAAACACAAAGGAGGCGGAACCATGAGGGAGATGATAGGCAGCTGGGGGAGGGGGCAGAGTGACATAGGGATAGAGGAAGGGAGGGGGAGGGAATTACCGGAAGTTGGAGAATTCTATGTTCATACCAAGGGGCTGGAGACTACCTAGACAGTATATGAGGTATTGCTCCTCCAACCTGAGTTTAGCATCTTTCCCTCTCCACCCCTCCCTGCTTTCCGCAGGGATCAGTCCCTCCGCGACTCCCTGGTCCACACGTCCCTCCCAACGGATCTCCCACCCGGCACTTATCCCTGTAAGCACAAGTGCTACACCTGTCCCTATACCTCCTCTCTTCCCACCATTCAGGGCCTCAAACAGTCCTTCCAAGTGAGGCAACACTTCATTTGTGAGTCTTTTGGGGTCATCTATTGCATCCGGTGCTCCCGGTGCGGCCTCCTCTACATTGGTGAAACCCGATGCAGATTGGGGGACCGTTTTGTCGAGCGCCTCCGCTCCGTCCACCACAACAGACAGGATCTCCCAGTAGCCACCCACTTCAACTCTGCTTCCCACTCCCATTCAGATATGTCCATACATGGCCTCCTCTACTGCCACGATGAGGCTAAACTCAGGTTGGAGGAGCAACACCTCATACACAGTCTAGGTAGTCTCCAGCCCCTTGGTACGAACATAGAATTCTCCAACTTCCGATAATTCCCTCCCCCTCCCTTCCTCTATCCCTATGTCACTGTGCCCCCTCCCCCAGTTGCCTATCACCTCCCTCATGGTTCTGCCTCCTATTGTGTTTTCCCCTATTCCTTCTTCACCTTTCCTGCCTATCACCTCCCTGCTTCCCCTCCCCCACCCCTTTATCTTTCCCCTTACTGGTTTTTCACCTGGAACCTACCAGCCTTCTCCTTCCCACCCTCCCCTCACCCTCTTTATAGGGCCTCTGCCCCTTCCCTCTACAGTCCTGACGAAGGGTTCTGGCCCAAAACGTCGACCGATCTTTTCCACGGATGCTGCCCGACCTGCTGAGTTCCTCCAGTGTGTTGTTAGTGCTACTTTGACCCCAGCATTTGCAGATTATTTTGTGAAGACAATGATTACATTGGAATATAGGAATTTGGCGGGCCATGAAAATTTTAGCCAGGGGCAAGATTGAATAAGCTGATATTTTCTTTGGAACAGAGGAGGTTGAAGGGTGACATACTTGAGATGTATGAAATGAGAAGAGCCACCTATTTTCAATAGTTGCTGGATCAAAGATCAGGGACTATGGACTTTGAAATTATTAGTAGAAGAGAGATGAGGACAAGTCTTTTCAACAAGAGATGGTAGGGGTCAAGAAGTCACTTCCTGAAAGGGTGGTGAAGGCATAAGCCCTCATCGCGATTTAAAAAGTCCCTGGATGTACAGTATACTTGAAGAGTTGGGAGCTGCATGACTACAAACTTTGTGCCGTAAGGTGGAAAGAGGCTAGGTATCTCTTTTGCAAATGGGCTGAATGGCCTCTTTCCATTTGGTGTTTTTCCAAGCCATCTTTCTAAAGCTTATGTTTATCTTTACTTTTGGGCTTTTGCCCAGTAAAGTAGTAAAACAATTATAAGTAGTCAAAAATAACAATGTCAAGGATTTTGTGCATCCACGTGTGAGCATCCTTCAAGAGGGTGAATCCACGAAAAGCATCCAACCCAAACAGGATACCTCGCCAAATACTAAAGGCCTGTGCTGATCAACTGGCTGGAGTGTTCACTGAGATCTTTATCATCTCACTTTGGCAGTGTGAGGTACCATCTGCTTCAAGCAAACTTCACTTACACCTGTGCCTTCGAAGGACATGGTAACCTGCCTCAGTGACTATTGTCCAGTAGCACCTACATCCACAATAGTGAAGTATTTTGAGAGGCTTGTGATGAAGCATATCAACTCCTGCCTGAGAAGCAGCTTGGATCCGCTCCAATTTGCCTACCTGTACAATAGGTCCACAGCAAATGCCGTTTCACTGGCTCTTCACTCAACCCTGGAACATCTGGACAGCAAAGGTACACACATCGGGATGCTCTTTATCGTATATAGCTTGGCATTCAATACCATCATCCCCTCAAAACTAATCAAAAAGCTCCAAGACCTTGGCCTCAGTACCTCCGTACCTCCGTGTGCAATTTAACTCTTGATTTCCTCACTTGCAAACCCCAGCCATTTCAGATTGGCACCAACATCTCCTCCACAATCTCTATCAGCACAGGTGCACCACAAGGCTGGGTGCTTAGTCCCCTGCCCTACTCGCTTTACACTTATGACTGTGTGGCTAAGCACAGCTCTGTGTCATATTCAAGTTTGCTGACAACACCACTGTCATCAGCTGAATCGAAGGTGGTGATGAATTAGCATATAGGAGGGAGATTGAAAATCTGTCTGAGTGGTGCCATAACACCAATCTCTTACTGAATGCCAGTAAGACCAAGAGGCTGAATATTGACACACATAAAAATTGCTGGTGAACGCAGCAGGCCAGGCAGCACCTATAGGAAGAGGTACAGTCGACGTTTCGGGCCGAGATCCTTCGTCAGGACTAACTGAAAGAGATAGTAAGGGATTTGAAAATTCCGTTAATGCCCCACCTCCCCTTCGTACCCCATCCATTATTTATTTATCTTTTATTATTATTAATTTTTTTTCTCCCTCTCCTTTTTCTCCCTCTGCCCCTCTCACTATACTGCTTGCCCATCCTCTGGGCTTCCCCCCTCCCCTTCTTTCTTTCTCCCTAGGCCTCCTGTCTGTCCCCTGATCCTGTCATATCCCTTTTGCCAATCCACTTTCCAGCTCTTAGCTCTATCCCTTCCCCCTCCTGTCTTCTCCTATCATTTTGGATCTCCCCCTACCCCACTTTCAAATCTCTTAATATCTCTTCTTTCAGTTAGTCCTGATGAAGGGTCTCAGCCTGAAACGTTGACTGTAGCTCTTCCTATAGATGCTACCTGGGCTGCTGCGTTCACCAGCAATTTTTATGCGTGTTGCTTGAAATTCCTGCATCTGCAGATTTCCTCGTGTTTGCAAGCTGAATATTGACTTCAGGAAGAGGATACTAGAAGTCCATGTGTCAGCCTTCATCAGAAGATTAGAGGTGGAGAGAGTCAGCAACTATAAATTCCTCAGTGTTATCATTTCAGAGGACCTATCCTGGACCCAGCATTTGAGTGCAATTAAGAAGAAAGCACACCACTAATTCCTTAGGAGCTTGTGAAGATTTGGCATTTCATCTGAGACTTTGACATACTTCTATAGATGGGTGGAGGAGAATATATTGACTGGCTGCATCTCAGCCTGGTATGGAAACACCAATGCCCTTGAATGGAAAATCCAACCGTAAGGAATGGATATGGCCCGGTTCATCACGGTAGAGCATACCCCAACATTCAGCACATCTGCACAGAGTGTTGTTGCAAGAAAGCAGCATCCATCATCAGGGAACCCCACCATCCAGGTCATGCTCTCTTCTCGCTGGTGCCATCATGAAGAAAATACAGGAGCCTCAGGCCTCACAGCACCAGATTCAGAGATGGTTATTACCTCTCAACCTTCAGATTTTTGAACCAAATGGCATAACTTTACTCAGCTTTACTTGCCCTATCACTGAAATGTTCCCACAACCTCTGGAGTCACTTTCAAGGACTCTTTATCTCAGGTTCTCCATATTGATTGCTTATTTATTTATTATTATTATTTCTTTCTATTTTTTTTATTTGCATAGTTTATTTTCTTTTGCTCTCTGGTTCAACAACCAAGTTGGTGCAGACTTTCATTGATTCTATTATAGTTATTATTCTATTATGGATTAACTGAGTATGCCCCACGAGAAAATGAATCTTATGGTCGTTTATGGTAACATATATGTACTTTAATAATAAATTTACTTTGAACTTTGTCTTGCCTTTCCACTGTAGTCTTTGACACACCATCTTTCTCCTATTGCATTTGCCTATGCTTTTTGTGGGATAACCCTCATTTAGTTACACTTCTGAATTTATGCTTTCTAATAATGGCGTCTCCTCCTGCCTCTGTAGTTTTACCTTAAGACCACACAACCAAAGAAACCACCCACAGCTACAGAGAAATGATGCCTGGACTCTCTCATCTTTTACACTCTCCTTTGATAACAGCATGAAACTTTCCAAACCTAACTCTGTCAGTTTAGCACCTTTCAATTCCCTTCTGCCTCTTTGTTGTCAGTTTGTCCAATATCTAGTCCTTGAGCCAATATTTCCCCCACTGGAAGATTGAAACCAGTATATTTCACCTCCCAATGCAAACTCTATTCCCAGTGCCACTTTCTGATTGATTCCAATAAGCTATCCATGAACACATCCAGGTGCATCCTTGTTTCTGAGCTCATCTCCTCCTTCTTCATTTTCATCACTTTGATAAACATCCATCTCCTGTGTTAAAACACGCACTGGTGACATTGTCACTTCTAAATTCTTCTGGTGGTCTTCTGCCTGTTTCATCCAACCTAAACTTCAGGGACTGTCATCCTGCACCAGGTCTCACTTAACTATAATGCCAGTCATTTGCTGATGTGCACTGACTCCAATTTGCAACTTTTTTTCTTGTGTTTAAATCTTCTCATTTGATCTCTCAACAGCTTTAGAGTCTTAAGTAAAATTGAACAGAACAGGCCTCTCATCTCAACTAGTCCATACCGAACAAGAATTCCAATTAAGATAGGCACATTGGTCCATCATCTAAACTTTTCTTATCCATGGGCTTATAGGCTTTTTGTCTCGTTACCCAAATGTTGTTATTGTACCTGCCTTAACCACATCTCTGACAGCTTGTTCCATATACACCCTATCCTCTATGTGAAGAAATTCCCCCTGGGGTTTCTGTTAAGTCTCTCTGCTGTCAATTTAAGTTCGCTAGTTGTTGATTCCCCGAACCTGGGAGAAAGATTGTGTTCATTCATCCTATCTACTGTTGCCCCACACAATTTTAGACACTTCTATAAGGTTTTTCAAAGGTTTGTACCTCTATATCTCCACTTTGAACCCAATTGTTACTCCTCTTTTCAGTCATTTGTCACCTTGTGTATCCTCCCTCCTGTTTGCTGCACACCAGGTGACTGTTTCTTCACCTATCTAGACTCCACACTCCAGAATTCCCATTATGTTACTCACAGCTTTAAAGCCTTCTTAAAGCTCATCTCTCTTTCCCACACTTCTAGCATTCACTTCCTTGCTCACTCCATCAGTCCCTGTGTATCTACATGAAGTACCTCAACATGCTTCTTCAAGTTAAAGGTGCTGTAGAAATGAATTTTGTTTCAGAATTTTAAAAATGTTTATTCACTTATGGACTTGGACTATGCAATCACTGATGATCCATCCCAAATTTCTTTTGAATTGAAGTGGAAAAGTACTAGTCAAACACACAAATCAACCAAGAATCACATAGAGACCCAAAACTGGTAAGGATGGCAGATTCTCGTCTTTGATGGGCATTATTTGCATGAGTACTTTCACTGTGATACTTCTTTCTATATCTTTTTGTTTATTTGAATTATTTGACATTAAAAATCTCTTGCTGCTTATGTGGGATTAGAATTCACATTTCTCAATCACTCATCCACAAGTCTGGATGCCAGTCTATGGTACCTGTAACCTCCAACTTCTCTCAACAAATGTGTATATCCCTGAGAGGGTCAAGGAAAAGCGAAAGATAGCTAAAGTACAGTTTCTTAAATCAATATGCTTTGAAGTGTCACATTATTTAATGAATAAAATTTATAAAATATTTAGGAAAAGTGAAGTTAACCATGCATTAGTGGGAAGAAATTTATAAGCAAGAGAGGGAGAAGCGTAACTGTATTAGGTTGATTAAATACCAATCATTATGAAAATAAAAACTAAAACAGCAATACCCATCACAGTTTGGGATTCTTTGTAGCCCTTTCTGTCAGCAGGTTGCCATGTCATTACTGCTCTGTTCAAATACTGCTTTTTTTTAATAACCTCAAGGAAACATCTCAGCAATTTGCAGGAGGTCTGATTAATACAGGTTTTATGTCTCATGTACAGCGCCTTTCTCTAAATAAAGCTCAGTTTTAGTTCCCAAAGTGAAGCTGATGGTCTATTATAATCTTTATTCGTAGTATTTCAATGCTTACCTTTAATGAGCTTGCAGTTCAATAATCAGGAAACAGTGATGTTGCTATTTTGAATATAAATGAACTGCTTGTCTGGCTCTTTGCCATTGGCTTGGACCATTCAGGGGATGGTTTTTGTGTCTGTGTGTGTGTATGTATGTGTGTGTGTTTGCGTGAATGTGACTTAAGCCCCTAATGTGAGCCTACACTGAAACAGCAGTCCAAATCTGAACAGTGTGGGAAATAGCTGTAAAAGGCAGGCACAGTTCTCTTACTGAAGCTGGAAGACTCTCGTACTGTGAAAGCTGCCTCTTGATCAGATGCTGATTGCTGAGCTTGAGATTTAACACGGTGCTGGTGCTCCTTGGATCCCTCCATCCATCAGACCACCGAGAACGCAGCAAGTGCCTTCAGGGAAATGATCGGCGTGAACAGTGTACAGGGGACTAGCAAGGTCCGGGTGAAGAGTAGTGGGTCAGTGAGGTATCAGCGAGAGGACTTGAGGCACCAACCTCGCCGCACCAAGTCTCTGAAGACTTCCTATTCATCTGAATTTTCGGCTTCCAATCCATCAGCAGGCAAGGTATGCGAAAGAAAATATAAATATCAGCCCATTCAAAGGCAGACATGCAAATAGGTTTGAAGACAGTGTACAGTAATACTTAACCATCTCCTACCATTATGGGAACATAACTAGTACATGTGAAAATACTATTTGTTTATAGCCATTCAGAATTTTTATTTACTTAAGGTTATTTCTTGTCTGTCATGTATATCCCTATCCCCTTGTATTCTTTTATTCTTTTATTCTGTATTAGCTGCTTCCCTCACTAACTGCTGCAATTGATTTAAGCTACATACACACTGGAGCTCCAATATTTAAAGGCTCTTATTTTCCATTCAATAGAAAAAGCAGCCACACTCATAATTCATGCAAGGAATATAATTTCAGCTGTAATATTCACAAGTTGCTTTGAAGCATGTCTCTGTAGTTATTTTATTAATAAGGTGTTACATGGAATAGTCCTCGGCTTAAAACAATGCAACAATGACTGGTACAATTTTAAAAACTGATTCTCCTTCATTATGAGTCCAAATTTCCCTTTGGACGCGACCTGATAATTACTAGGGGAATTGTAGAATGAAGATTTAGCCTTAGATTATTTACCAAGTGCAATGTGCATTTGTGTTTATCTTTGAGGATGAAGTCTGTTGGGGAAGAGCTTGGGCTGAAGCTGATTCTTTAAACAGTTTAGTTTCCCAATTGATTTATTTTTGATCACCCATGACTTGCCAGTACACCCCTTGTACAGAGTCGAAACCACAAAGGAATGTTGTCTTACACAACGATAACTGTGAATCTAGAAAAGAAAACAGCAAATAGACAGCATCTTGTTTATGCTTTTGCTTGTCAGTAGTATTCCAATTCCACTCTGTGTATCTGAAATTAGACCCTTGAAAATCACTCAACAGTTAACTTCAACTTCTCACGGTTTAATGAATTGATCAACATTTGCCCAAACATCATGTTAGCTCTGCAAGAACAGTGCATGTGCATGGCATTATTCAAAGGCTTTTGAATGTGTGGCAAGTTATATAAGGGTGTAGAATAAAGAAAACAATTGCAGTCCACAAAAATAATTCTGTTATTCATAATGAATTGAAAATCCCAAAAGCCCATTTTGACCTTGACAGAATTCAACTTAATTTTAAAACTGTGCTTGAAACTCTTGCATTGACTGGGAAACCTGAACAAATAAGGTGTATTTGGGGTATTTTCGGAGTTAACTGGTACTAGATTAAGTTTAAATTAGCAAAATGTTGAGCACCCGTGCTGGTCTGTCATAGTAAGGGTCTTTATATGCAGTTTTGGATATATCATCAAGAAGACCTCCATTCTTGTATACAAAATAGAATAATTCTCAATCAGTGCATAACTGTATTAGTGGCTGTCTAAACCAGCTTTTAAGTTAAGCCTCCCCGGTTCTTTCACTAATTGAAGGAAAATTGAAGTGGATACTTAGGGAAATGTATCGAACTGAAGTGTTTCTTATTTGCCTTGTGCCAAAGTGTCATTGTTCATAATAATGTTTTTAATTTTAATTAAGAGATATTGTTTGAATGGACTTGGAGCTGGCAGAAGGAACCTTTTAGTTTATGTTTTTGTAATTTTAGGGATGAGTATCGAACAGTAACAATACACAAATCAAAGGAGACCCTTGCAAAACGCTGTCCCACCTTGTATATTTAATCTGGTTATTATCATGACTTAAATTGTGTATGTATTGGAGTATATTGAAGTAATTGATTGCATCCTAAACAATAAACACAATAAATAAACTTCCTGCTTCTGCTTACATTGCAGGCGTTGTACAATTCAATCAAGAATGAAAAGCTGGAGTGGGCAATGTAAGTAGTGAGGATGGTGATTTCTGAAAACGTGCTTCTGTGGAGCTGTGTGTTGTGTGCATGTTAATCCTATTTTAACAATGCTTTTATAATGAGGCAAGAGATGTTTTGGTTGTGACATCCTTCTCTCACACATGTTTACGTAACAGATCCTATCTCATGGTAGTGAAAATTGGTTGATGAGACCTTATTAGGATCTTGCTTTGCTTAACGCTGGATCTGAAGATATGCTGCCTGTCTGTTTCTTATTTCTTTACAGTGCAATTGAGCTTGGGCATGAAGATTTGTTATGGTTTTGTTGGCTCTTGCACCAACATAAGAGCGGGATGCAAGCCAAATCTTGGCCCCCATGCTAACCTGACAGCCTGTCAATATTCTGACTTCATAAAGCATCATCCACTGCACCTTCCTAACGTTCCAAGGAGACTTATACCAAACTGAATGTTAAGTAGGTGATTAGTTTAAGCACTAAGTGGTGCCAATCCACTTGAGGCATCTGAATATTGGAGCAGAATTGGGAAGTGCCTGAGAATGGATGAGCATTCAACCAGCATTTTGCATCTTTAATAATTCTTCCTTTCCCTTCTTTATTTCTGAAGCTTCCAAGGGCACGACAAACTGTCAATTTGTTAATGTGGTAATATTTTATCATTGAATACTATTGTGTCAGCCTGATGAGTTAGGAAATTAATCTCCAAAGAACTCTGGGTTCAGTTGTCAACATGGCTGCATCAGTCATCCAGTTAGTTGTGCATCTGGTTTTATGCTGGACAGCACAACACCATTCTCATTCCCTATATTGATGCTGCCTTTCAGGTACATCAATAACATTACTGAAACCCAGTTTCCAAATGTACACTGCTATCATTCAGAACCCTTGACTCCTCCTCTGTGCTGTGAAACATTAGGATCCAGAAGAGACAAAACTTTGTCCAGTTCAGCATTAGTGAGTTTGAAGTCACCCTTTCTGAACCCTGATGCAAAATCCATACCTCCAGCATTAAACTCTGACCTCACACCCACTCTCCTCACAATACCGACCCCTTCATTGGCTGAATAAGGCCATTCCTGCCAGTCTCACATGGTGGATTGACCTTGAGTCTGGCTTCAAAGAGGTAAGGAGCTTGCACTTATACATTGCTTTTCATGTTTTCGGGATATTGCACAGTGTTTGAAAGCCAATTAATTACTTTTGGAATACTGCTGCTTGTTGTCAAGGCAATTACAATGGCCATAAGGAGCAGAGCAACTCACCTACACCATTTAGCTACAAATTGTGGAAAATGTGGCTCAAAGCACCACAAGAACTCTCCTGTTTGAAAAATGGCAAGGTTTTTCTGTGGTCAATTGTACGTATAAATGGAGCCTCAGTGTGGTACCATATCCAATTTGTAGTCTTCTCCCTTAATAATATGCTTATGAGACTAATTTCTGTGAAGGGATGTGTAAATTTACTTGGGATATTGTGAGTGTATCAAGAACCAACATTTTAGCCCAGAGACCCTGCCTTTCACCAAGATTTGTAATGATGGCTCTGCCCTAACTTCAGCCAGTGTGCTACCCAAGCTCTATGTGCTTTACTTACACTGAATCATGAGTTCTCCATGGCGTTCTAAGAATCTTTCCTAGTGTCATGTCCCAAAGTAAGTCCTGCTTGCCTGCCACCACTGAACCCAATAACCACCACAGGCTCCATCTTCCTCAGCGCACCACAATATGAGAATTTCCAGCTTCATTACAAAGGTTTCCCCTAATCTTTCTTTCCCCTCTCAAAACCTATTTCTTTAACCTACCTTGATATCTCAACACATCTTTATGTGAAGCATGGTTGGAATTTTTTTTTGACGTCCATGGTGTTGTGTTTGCTAATTTTTGTTCTTCACACTGACTCCCCATGTATGTTTATTGCTCAGCCAATTGCAAGCTTAGATACTGTGCCACACCGGGATGCTCCAGTTTCTATTAGATTGCATTACTGTGTCAAAGCACTGGTATAAACCTACTAACATGAAAATTGAAGGTTCAAACCCCATTCCTGGCACTTGAAAACAAGGGGTCATTTCCATTTTAGCATGTTAAGGTTTAATCACTTCCTTTCCACTCTTAGTCCTGATGCAGAGTCTCAACCCAAAACATTGGCTACATATAGTATTTCCTTCTTTAGATGACCCACTAGGTTTGTCCAAATTACAGCATCTGCAGTGCCTAAGTCTCCAAGGTTTGTGCATTATCTAGCACTTTGAAGTATTTCACAAAAGTTTCAACAATGTGTGAATATATGCTTTTGTCTATATTCTCAATTTGGAGTTCTTGCTTTGCCAGTGTAGTATCACTGATCCGATACTTGATCACTTCCAACACAATGGAAAAAAATCATACCCCTGTAATGTATTGCCTTTGAACACAAATTACTTATTAATCTGTGACATGCTGAAAATCTAATCCTCTGCTAAGTGTTCTTGCCTCAAAGTCTTTATTGATTTCTCAATCTGGTTAATTGACCTAATTTTATCAGATTCTGCATTTTGTTTCCAAGAAACACTTTCCTATATACACATTGAAGAAATTCTTTAATCATTAGCTGTCAGTTTAACAATATAAAAATCCATTGTGGAAGTTACACTAAATGCGATTGTCTTATTCTGGATTTTAGCTATAAGTGATCTGTGGTGTTGCTTGACCACACACCTCTCTCCAGGCTTTTTCAGGGTTTTACCATGTTCAGTATCTCTTTTAGTAAAATGTATGGTTTCAAAAACACGCCTTTGCTGTGCCATAAGTCGACGAGCTTCATTGAACAATTAATGTTTGTCAGTACAATACTGCAGATACTGGAAATCTGAAGTAATAACACAATGCTGGACATACTCAATATCAGGCATCATCAGTGCAGAGAGAAATAAATAAGCATTTCTGTTCAGTGATTTTTCCTCTGTATATTTCTCTCCACTAACGCTGCCTGGCCTGCTGTGTATTCGCAGGATTTCCTGTCTCTTATTTGAATTCATAGGTTTCTCAATTTTTGATGTTCAGAAGCTCCACCTCAGGAACATACAGTGCCTCTTGTAGATTAGATTGTAGAATGGGTCTAATGATGGGCCAAAGATAACTTTATCTCCCTGCATCCCTTTTTTTCCCCCAGCCTGTTCATTAAGTAGGCACGTAAGCTATTTTTCCATTCTTACATGACTGTTAAATTCCACAGGCCATTCTCCACAGTTCCATGTTTAGTGTAGCCTGGCCAATTGCACCTTTTGACACCTTCATCGATTTCTGTTGAGTTGTTCATTTCATCCGTTCCATCTCATTGATGTAAATTTGAAATAACAGTCCCAACACCATTACCGAGGTCATAAAGTAACTGATAGCAGTTCTGCTCAAACATTTCTTGGCCAGTCATTTCAGTCAAGCCTGATTATTGTGGTGAGGTTGTGTTTATGAAATAGGAGCTGGAATAGCCCACTTCATCTTCTGTTATGACATCGGAGGAGGTCATTTCAGTCTGTCATATTTATGTCAGCTTCCACTCCTTGTAGCCAATTCTCTCCACAGACCAATCAACAGTTCTGCAGTTCAATAGCTTATGGGGAATTTGATGGGAAACACAACTCAACATTCCTATCTATCTACTTTACATCCTCTTGCTAGTCAAGAATTTACCAACCTTTGAATTTGGAACAGTACAGCACAGAAACCAGTTCACTTTGTCTGCAGCAATCATGATGACAACCTAACTAATCCCATCTCCTTCCACCCACTGTGCCTACACCAATCAGGCTGCAAATCTAACTAATCCCACCTTAGTTCCCTCCAGGCTCAACAAGAAGCTCAGAGACCTCGGCCTTCACCCTGCCTTGTGCAGCTGGATCCTGGACTTCCTGTCAGATTGCCAGCGGGTGGTAAGAGTGGGCTGCCTCACCTCTGCCTCTCTGACCCTCTGACTCTCAACACAGGTGCCCCTCAGGGCTGTGTACTAATCCCCCTCCTTTACTCTCTGTATACCCATGACTATATCGCCACTCACAGCTTCAATCTGCTAATTAAATTTTCTGATGACACTACACTGATTGGTTTAATCTCAAATAATAAAAAGGCAGCCTATAAAGAAGTCATCACCCTGACACAGAGGTGTCAAGAAAACAATCTCTCCTTCAATATCGCAAAAACAAAGCAGCTGGTTGTGGACTACAAGAGGAATGGAGATAGGCTAATACCTATAGACATCAATGTATCTGGGGTTGAGAGGGTGAGCAGCTTTAAGTTCCTCGGCATAAACATCACCGAGTATCTCACGTGGTCTGTACATACTGGCTGTGTGGTGAAAAAGGCACAACAGTGCTCTTGCACCTCATATGGTTGAAGAACTTTGGTATGACCCCCCAAATTCTAAGAACTTTCCATAGGGGCACGATTGAGAGCATCTTAACTGGCTGCATCACCTGCTGGTATGGGAACTGTACTTCCCTCAATCGCAGGACTCTGCAGAGAGTGGTGTGGACAGCCCAGCTCATCTGTAGATGTGAACTTCCCACTATTCAGGACATTTGCAAAGACAGGTAAAAAGGGCCTGAAGGATCATTGGAGACCCAAGTCACCCCAACCACAAACTGTTCCAGCTGTTACCATCCGGGAAACGGTACCGCAGCATAATTTATTTCTTATATCCTTCGCATACATAAGGAGTAAAAGTCTTTACGTTATGTCTCCGTCTAAATGGGCAATGTGTAATCATAGTAATTTATAAGAAATAGAACAGTCAATGTAACATAAAATACACTCAAGTCACTGTGAGTTCATCAGTCTGATTGCCTGGTGGAAGAAGCTGTCCTGGAGCCTGTTGGTCCTGGCTCTTATGCTGCGGTACAATTTCCCGGATGGTAGCAGCTGGAATAGATTGTGGTTGGGGTGACTCGGGTCCCCAATGATCCTAAGGGGTTCTTTTTACACATAGGTCTTTGTAGATGTCCTGAATCATGGGAAGTTCACAACTAAAGATACGCTGGGCTGTCTGCACCACTCTCTGCAGAGTCCTGTGATTAAGGGAGGTACAGATTCCATGCCAGGCAGTAATGCAGCCAGTCAGGATGCTCTCAATCGTGCCCCTGTAGAAAGTTCTTAAGATTTGGTGGCCCACACCAAGCTTCCTCAACTGTCTAAGGTGAAAGAGGTGCTGTTGTGCCTTTTTCACCACTCAGCTGGTGTGTACAAACCACGTGAGGTCCTCGGTGATGTGGATGCCGAGGAACTTGAAGCTGTTTACCCTCTCAACCCCAGATTCATTGATGTCAATAAATCCATTGATACCTGTCTCCATTCCTCCTGTAATCCACAACCAGCTCCTTTGTTTTTACAGCATTGCGGGAGAGGTTGTATTCTTGACTCCAATGTGTCAGAGAGATGACTTCTTCCCTGTAGGCCACCTCGTCATTGTTTGAGATAAAGCCAATCGACGTAGCATTGTTGGCAAATTTAATTAGCAGATTAGAGTTGTGGGTGGCGACAGAGTAATGGGTATACAGGGAGTAAAGGAGGGGACTTAGTACACAGCTCTGAGGGGCTCCTGTATTGAGAGTCAGAGGGGTGGAGGTGAAGGAGCCCACTCTTGCCACCTGCCGGCGATCTGACAGGAAGTCCAGGATCCAGTTGCACAAGGCAGGGGCAAGGCTGAGGTCTCTGAGCTTCCTATCAAGCCTGGATGTAACTATGGTGTTGAGTACTGAACTGTAGTCCAAGAGCAGCATTCTCACATGAGCATCCTTCTTCTTCAGATGTGTAAGGACAGTATGTAGAGCTGTGGCTATTGCGTCATCTGTCGATCGGTTGTGTCGGTAGGCGAATTGTAGGGGGTCCAGTTTGGGTGATAGGAAGCTGCAGATGTAGTCCTTGACCAGCCTCTCAAAGCATTTGCTTATTATTGAGGTGAGTGTGACAGGACACCAGTCGTTCAGGCATGTTACCTTGGTAACATAAAAGCTAGGACCACCAGTCTCCAGGACAGTTTCTTCCACCAGGACATCAGAGTGCATAATTCATGCTGATGCAACTATATTTCTGTGTTATATTGATTATTGTATATAATATTTATTATAAATTACTATAATTGCACATTGCACATTTGAACGGAGATGTAACGTAAAGATTTTTACTCCTTATGTATATGAAGGATGTAAGTAATAAAGTCAATTCAGTTCAATTCAATTCATTTCTTCTACCTACTGTGCCTGCACCAACCATGCTGCTAATCTGACTAATCCCATCTCCTTCCACCCACTGTGCCTACGCCAATCATGCTGCTAATCTAACTAATCCCATCTCCTTCCACCCACTGTGCCTACACCAATCATGATGGCAATCTGACTAATCCCATCTCCTTCCACTCACTGTGCCTTTGCCAATCATGCTGCTAATCTAACTAATCCCATCTCCTTCCACCCACTGTGCCTACGCCAGTCATGGCAATCTGACTAATCCCATCTCCTTCCACTCACTGTGCCTATGCCAATCATGCTGCTAATCTAACAAATCCCATCTCCTTCCACCCACTGTGCCTACGCCAATCATGCTGCTAATCTAACTAATCCCATCTCCTTCCACCCACTGTGCCTACGCCAATCATGATGGCAATCTGACTAATCCCATCTCCTTCCACTCACTGTGCCTATGCCAATCATGCTGCTAATCTAACAAATCCCATCTCCTTCCACCCACTGTGCCTACGCCAATCATGCTGCTAATCTAACAAATCCCATCTCCTTCCACTCACTGTGCCTATGCCAATCATGCTGCTAATCTAACAAATCCCATCTCCTTCCACCCACTGTGCCTACGCCAATCATGATGCTAATCTAACAAATCCCATCTCCTTCCACCCACTGTGCCTGCAGCAATCATGATGGCAATCTAACTAATCCCATCTCCTTCCACACACTGTGCCTGCAGCAATCATGATGGCAATCTGACTAATCCATCTGCCTGCACATGGTCTGTATCCTTCTGTTCTCTGCCAGTTCATCCTCATCCAAGTGCCTCTTAAACACTGTTATATTTCCTTCCACCACCTCCTCTGTCAGCATGTTCCAGGCAGCAGTTCTCTGCGTAAAAAAAAACTTGCCCTGTACATCTCCTTTAAACTTTCTTCCTCTCATCTTAAAGCTGTGCTCTCTAGTATTTGACATTTCTATCTTGGTATAAAAATCCCATTATCTACCCTATCTATCTGTGCCTCTTATAATCTTATAAATTTCTGTCAGGCCACCCCTCAGCTTCTAGCACTCCAAAGAAAACAAGCCGAATTTGTCCAACCTCTCCTCACAGATAACGCTCTCTAAACCAGGCCACATTCTAATGAACCTCTTCTGCATCCTTTCCAAGTACTTCATAACCTTCCTGCACACAAAATACCAAATGTGGTCTAACCGAAGTTTTATGTTGCTGCAATGTAACATCCTATATATTATACTCAGTGCTCTGACCGTTGAAGGCAAGAAAGCCGTAGAATATGTTTTCTTTACCATACTTGTGTCATGACTATCGGGGAGCTATATATCTGAAAAAAATTCTAAGACTCTCCTCTTGTGATTTGAGGAAGAGAGTTCCAAAGATTTTTGACTCTCTTAGAGAGAGAGAAAAATGCCTAATTTCCATTTTTTAAACAGTGATCCACCAGAGGAATCTCCCTTTACACAGGATTATAAGTAACATATGAAGGCACTAGCAAAACTCAGCAGTCAGGCAGCATCAGTAGAGGGAAATGGACAGTCGATGCTTCCATATACAGATTTTTGACCTACAACAGTAACAGTCCATTTCCCTGCATGACCCGCTGAGACCTGCCAAAGGGTCTCAGCCCAAAATGTCGGCTGTACTCTTTTTCCGTAGATGCTGCCTTGCCTGCTGAGTTCCTCCAGCATTTTGTGTGTGTTCTTCCAGCACCTTTGTGTGTTACTCCAGGCTTTCAGCGTCTGCAGTCTCTCTTGTGTCTGCAAGATCTTAAGTGTTTTAATTAAGTTATCTCTCAGTCCAGCAAATACAAACCTTGTATGTCCAACCTTTCTTCATAAGACAATCCACCCATTCCAGGTATTGATCTAATAAACCATTGCTGGACTGCATCCAGCATATGTACATCCTTCTCTCCTGTTATAACCATTGCAAGTGCTTTCTCAAAGATCTCTGGATTATGAATTTGAGGATGCAATACGTTACATATCAGTGGAGAAGTAATATGGAGAAACTAGATACTGCAGATGCTGGAATCTGGAGAGAAAAATAAATTGCTGGAAGAACTAAGAACTCAGAACTCGGTCATGGAATAGTGGCTGCTATATTTACTCTTCTCAACCTCAGATCTTTTTAAATTTACAGCACCTATTTCATTGCACAAATCAGTCACAACCTTGTTGCTATGGAAATCACTATAGTGATTAAGTAAACCTTAGCCAGTGAAACGTTGTTCAGGCGTCACCATTTCAGAAGCTTTGATATTTTTGCTGAATATGGGTTGGCTTCTTTTGGCTGCGACAGGGGAGTTGGGTTTAATTCCATCCCTCCAACAAATCACTGCATTCACCCCAATGTTTCACTCCCCATTTTAAATTTTCATTGCTCCTCTGAAGTACTTTGGGAAATCAACTCAGTGGATTTCCCAAAGCTCTACTAATCTGATACTTAGCAGGATCCCTTTCAACATTTGTGTATGCTACATATGGAAATAGAGACAGTTTTGGTGAAATAAAACCTCTTTAACTGATTGTGTCCACGTACAGGGTTTGGAGTTAGGGAGCTGGATTTGAGAGCACAAACTGCTGAGGAGACTTTTGGGGGAATTGATCCTTGAAATTTATAGATTTTCAATCAAAACTAACTAGGGGGAAAGTTGATCAGTTGCAAGTTGTCACCCAGGCTCAGTTGGAAGCATCTCTGTGTCTCCTCATTCACAGAATTGGAGTTCAAGCTCACTCTAATGTGTTGAACATAATGTCCAGACTGACACCTCAGTGCAGCAATAAGCAAATAAGATGTTAGAGCACACCTCTAGCCTCAGGCTCAGGTGAACTAAACAACATTTCATTCCATTATCCGCAGTAAATCACCCTCCTCCTGACTCCCCAAAGAGCTACAACTGTTTGCAAGGCACAAGTCAGGAGTCTTTTCAAATACTTTCTGCTTGCCTGGGTGAGTGCAGCATGATCTAACACATCTAGCTCAGGACAAAGCTATCAACTTGATAGGCACTCAGTCCACTACCATAAGATGTTCCCATCCTCCAGCGCTGGTGCATTATGTCTTGGATGTGAGTCATGTAGGCAAATGTACAGCAGATCTGCTTCGTTAACATCATCCAAATCACCGCCCCCCCCCCCATGTCTGGCACACGGATGTGTTGCCAAGTCACATACCATCTTGATGTAGGATCCTCAAATCATACAGCAGGGAAATTGGTCTTGCGGCCCAACTAGTCCATGCCAAATAAGATGCCTATCCAAGCCAGTCTCATTTGGCCGTGTTTGGTTTATATCCCGCTAAAACTTTGAAATGCTTGTGCAAATGTCTTTTAAACATTCTTAATGCACCTGTTTAATGACTTTCTCTGGAAGTTTGTTCAATTTACAAACTACCCTCTGGGAAAACGTTGCTCCTCAATGGTTTACTGGTTCAATTTAATCTCAGAGAATGTATCCAGTATACAACCTGAAATCCGTACTCTTCACAGACATCTACAAAACTGAAAAACCCCAAAGAATGAATGACATGTACGTGTGCTTGCAACACTGTGTGTCCGACAGAGTAATCAGCAGCACTGGGGCTCCACAGGGGACTGTCTTGTCTCCCTTTCTCTTCACCATTTACACTTCAGACTTCAACTACTGCACAGAATCTTGTCATCTTCAGAAGTTTTCTGATGACTCTGCCATAGTTGGATGCATCAGCAAGGGAGATGAGGCTGAGTACAGGGCTACGGTAGAAAACTTTGTCACATGGTGTGAGCAGAATTATCTGCAGCTTAATGTGAAAAAGACTAAGGAGCTGGTGGTAGACCTGAGGAGAGCTAAGGTACCGGTGACCCCTGTTTCTATCCAGGGGGTCAGTGTGGACATGGTGGAGGATTACAAATACCTGGGGATACGAATTGACAATAAACTGGACTGGTCAAAGAACACTGAGGCTGTCTACAAGAAGGGTTAGGGCTCTCTATTTCCTGAGGAGACTGAGGTCCTTTAACATCTGCTGGACGATGCTGAGGATGTTCTACGAGTCTGCGGTGGCCAGTGCTATCATGTTTGCTGTTGTATGCTGGGGCAGCAGGCTGAGGTGGCAGAGACCAACAGAATCAACAAACTCATTTGTAAGGCCAGTGATGTTGTGGGGATGGAACTGGACTCTCTGACAGTGGTGTCTGAAAAGAGGATGCTGTCCAAGTTGCATGCCATCTTGGACAATGTCTCCCATCCACTACATAATGTACTGGGTGGACACAGGAGTACATTCAGCCAGAGACTCATTCCACCGAGATACAAAATAGAGCGTCATAGGAAGTCATTCCTGCCTGTGGCCATCAAACTTTACAACTCCTCCCTTGGAGGGTCAGACACCCTGAGCCAATAGGCGGGTCGTGGACTTATTTCATAATTTACTTGCATAATTTACATATTACTATTTAACTATTTATGGTTTTATTACTATTTATTAATTATGGTGCAACTGTAACGAAAACCAATTTCCCCCGGGATCAATAAAGTACGACTATGACTATGACAGAAACCATGAGAACACCAACTTGGCCTTTTCTCCTTGGAGTGACAGAGGATGAGAGGTGACCTGATAGAGGTGTATAAGATGATGAGAGGCATTGATCGTTTGGATAGCCGGAGGCTTTTTCCCAGGGCCAAAATGGCTAACACGATAGGGCACAGTTTTAAGGTGCTTGGAAGCAGGTACAGAGGGGATTGTCAGGGGTAAGATTTTCACACAAAAAGTGGTGGGTGCGTAGAATGCACTGCTGGTGCCAGTGGTGGAGGCAGATGCAATAGGGTCTTTTTGGAGACTCTTAGATAGGTACATGGAGCTTAGAAAAATAGAGGGCTATTCAGTAGCGTAATTTTAGGCAGTTTCTAAGAGTAGGTTACATGGTCAGCACAACATTGTGGGCTGAAGGGCCTGTAATGTGCTGTAGATTTCTATGTTCTATGTTCATATCTACCCTGGACTGGGTGTATGTTTCCCATTCCATGCATTCATGATTAACACTTCAAGCTTTCTAGACTGTGAGAGATGGGCATTGAGTTTAGTTATGCAGCATCCTGTAAGGAAGTTTAAACTTGAACGCCTACACAGACACACTCACACTCGGACACATGAACACAAGCATCCTTTTCTATTCTGACACTTGATATTTATACTGTACCTTTCCCATCTTTTTATAAATTATTTCTTTAGTGCTGAGCAAAAGAACGCAAGGGCAGTGGGCCTGCGAGGGAGTGGGAGTTGCAGAAGGATGACGAATGGGATTTGCTCTGCTGTAAGCCAGTTTGTTGGAGATGGGTGTATAGCCTCCTGCTGTGCTACAATAAATTAATTTATGCCAGAGAGGGAGGAAAAGCGGCACAACTAGTAACATTGTTCGTTACATGCCTGATAGTGATAAAGATTAGATAAATAAAATGGAATTGTGCACAAAAGTACCCAATCTAGTTTCCCGATGGATGTGAATCCTGTCAGAAGTGGTGACTAGCACAACCTAACACAAGTTAAATCACTCCATTCCCTCAGTTTGCTTGTTAAAAACAAGCCCTCACAAACCCAGTTTCTAGACAATGCTGCTGTTGTTCATCAGCTTTTTTTGGCTTTAGCATGAGCTCACCTTAGGGATGTAGCACTCCTGATTAAGTTGCTAGGCAAACACTTCTCATTAGATTGTTATAAATAGCGTAACTGCGGGGATTGTTTGCATTGGAATAAGGTAGTTCATGTTGGAAAATGCCAATGCGTTGTGAAGATGTAATGGGCTTATTTACTGTATCAAGATCATACACACTGCTGTACTTTTTCACCAGGCTGATAGTGATCTCCCTCACCCCTTGTAAAAAGGTCTTATCTGTTACTGTATAATGAAATTCACCGTTCCTTACTCTCTGTTGTTAAGTACTCCAGCAAAGGGAAATTAGCCTGCTGTTATTTATATTTATGGAAAAATATCTTTATTGATGACTGACATGTTTTATTCATTGTACATGATTCTGTGCACTAGACTTTATAAAAACGTCATGCTTGATATCTAAACATTATCAATCTTGAGGACCATTAGACGGATCCATTTGTGATACTATGTCTCAATAACACTTGTGTCAATAGCAACTGATTTTGTATTGTCTTTAAACATTGTTTACTGTTTATGTGCTTCTTCATCCCTTTCTGTCTCTTTCTCCTCAATATTTTTTCTTGCATCCTAAGAAGAAGTAAGTTGGAGAAGGTGGAGAGGATAGAAGGAACTGGAACATTTGAGCTTACACAAGCGATGGCAGATGCTGGAATCTGGAGCAACAAACAATCTGCTGGAGGAACTCACCTTCCTCCTCATCTGGTTTCGCCTATTGCCTGTCAACCTTTACTTCTTCCTCTAACCTCACCTTATTTTGCCTCTCTCCCCCTTCCTCTTCAGTCTTCATGAAGTGGCAACTGTTTATTCCTCTCCACAGACGTGCCTGACCTGCGGGGTTCCTCCAGCACTTTGTATGCGATCCTCAAGGTTTTCAGCATCTGCAGAGCCTCCTGTGTTGATAAGCTAGTGCACTTTTTTCACCGAGCTGGTATTCAGTATTACATTTTGCTGACCAGTTAATTATATGGATATCTAACTACTGTGCTACATTACTGTAGGCAAAAGAAATGTATTACCAACATCAGCATGTAGTCTTGAGTCCAGGTATGGATACAAGGAGAAATCAAAGCGAAGGTACAGGACTTCATTTCTATTTCATCTGAGTACCCTGTTAAGCTATGATGCAGGGCTGTAAGTTATTCATGGTTATATACTCATCTATGCTGTCTTCATCTTTTGTTTTTAATTCCATTGTTAATCCCTGTCCACCTTTAGAATAGAAATTGCTGAGGAAACTTGACATGCTGTAATTACACCCACCCTCCAGTAGTGACACTATCGCACCACCAATTAATTACAATGTGACAAGTTTACATTGGCAGTTTCCATTATTGTTAAGAATGGTACAAAACAAATATAAGTCTATATGCAAACAAATGGCTTCCTGAAGAGGAAATGTATTTTAAAATGTTATTTGATGACTTATGAAAGGGCTAAGCAGCTGTCTTTAAACTTCCCGATGAGCCAGTGGTTGGGTTTTAATTAGATTTTTCTTTAAACATATGGTTCCATTGAAAGAAGACCTAGGGTTAACAGTGTCCTAATGTTATCTGTGCAAAGAAGATGGAAAAGATAGAACAGACCAGAGAAGTATTAGCTTTGAGGTAAAGGGTTCAAAAATCAGATATGGTGTCCACAGTCAGTTATCTAGCTGAAAAACAAAGTAATGTCTTGAATATAATAATCTTCTTTTCTATAATGTGATTGACGATTGCAGTGGTGGCTTATCAGAAAGAAGTGAATGCTCGTTTGAGACCGTAGCACAGAGCAGATCTAATTTCTTTCTTTCACCAAATCCAATTATAGTGATTTATAATAAAACAAGATTAAATTCTGTTGGAATAAATGACAAAAATCAGAATCTAGTCTGGCTACTTTTTACTGGGTAGGTAATGAAAGAAATGCATAGGGTATAACATTTAAATCATTAATTACAACAATGTCTACACTCTAAATTTAAAATTATTAGCAATACATTGTCTTGCAAAATCCTGAAGTAATGCTGTAGAAATTAGGGTTGTTTATTAGCAGAAATAAGATAATAAACAGTGCTGAGTGATGTAAGCATGCGGTTTAACTTACTCTAAGTTGAAGAAGAGACCCTGTGAATATCAAATTATTTGTTGATGCTGTCTTTACATTCAGGAACGCCTGTAGCATTAAGGGTCAACTCACCAGTACTTCACCACTCCCTCCCACCCCTGCCAGTACCATTATATCATAGGCAAATGCTCTGTGACTTTTCATTCCCGAACTCATGACACGTTGTATTAAAACACTGATCTTTAATCCATATAATGTATATTGCAGGGTTCTAGAGTTAACACTGGTATCTTTTATGTTCTGACTTGGTAATGTCCTGGACTAACCAAGTGACCTCTGACTGCAAAAGCTGGACAATAATCAGGTGTGAGAGGATGCTGCTTATCTACCTGAACCCACTCTTCGGATATTTGAGGATACCACCCTGTGTGTCGAGGACTGTAAATTAAAATATGTTACTGTAACTCAGACTATGAAAACAGTTAAAATATTTTAAATTTCAATCATTTTCACTGTAAGCTAACATTGAGCTGTTTATACATCCACCTTTTTATGTATATGTCCATGCACGTAGATGTCTGCAGCTTGTTGATAAATTGTATTGGCTCTGCAGCATAATCTTGAAGGTGCATTTCTTGAAGATAATGAGATTGTAAATTGGAGTTCTGTACTTAATTGTTTCTAATTATGTGATTGTGAGAAAGGTAGAACTCATTTGGAGCAAATAGCCAATGCAATTATCAACCCACGACACCAATAAGGCTGAAAGCCTAAACAAAACTTCTTCTGCTTTGTTTTACCAAGAAAGAAATTTGCTTCCCACTAGAGTAAATTAACAGGAGTTGCGGAGTGTTGGCCATTCCAAAGTACCATCTGTTAACAAAGCTCCAGCTCCTTCTATCTGAGCAGAACTACAAGCTCTTTGTATTTCACTGTAAATAAAGAGTCAAACAAAATCTGACACAGTGACATATAGGAGCTGGTTTTAAGGAATGTCTTAAAGAAGAGCAGAATGATGGAATGGGAGGGTTCAGAAGTTTATGGCCAGCACATTTGGAACTAACGGTCACCAATGCTGGGCGTACTCAAGAGGTCAGAATTAGAACTAAATGAACCAGAGCAGTTGTTAGGTTACATGGGCTCACGTGCCTACCCTGTTCTTCACAATCCCTAATGTGCAAAAACTCATCTCAAACTTAAATATATTCAGTGACTCACCCCTTACAAACTCCTGAAATAGAGCTCATGAATCACTAAGATATGAAATTGATTCTCATCTCAGTCTTTAATGAGCAACCCTTTTCCATGAAACTATCTCCATAGTTCTAGATCTCTCCATAAGGGGAAGTATTTCTGAGCCTTTACCTGATCAAGAGTGCCTGAAATGTTATATTTTAGTAAGATCACTGAATTCACAGGTTCAGGAATAGGTACTTTCTCATAACCATCAGGTTCTTGAAGCTACCTGGACAACTCTAATCCAACCTTGACAGAGCATTATGGACTACCTATTGTTCTATCATGCCTTGTCTTTGATTGTGTCTTTGTCCTTGTTCTAAGATCTTGTTTTTGCACAATCTTTTATTCCCTTCCCCTTTCACTGTCTTGTATAATATAGTTTGTGTGTTGTCTATATCTGCAACCTGTGATGTTACTGTGAGCATGATTTTCATTGTTCTTCTACTTCACTGCAATTGTGCACATGACAATAGAAACATAGAACATTACAGCACAGAAGCAGCCCTTTTGCCCCTTCTTGGCTGTGCCGAACCATTTTTCTGCCTAATCCCACTGACCTGCACCTGGACCATATCCCTCCATACACCTCTCATCCATGTACCTGTCTGAGTTTTCCTTAAATGTTAAAAGTGAGCCCGCATTTACCACTTCATCTGTCAGCTTATTCCACACTCCCACCACTCTCTGTGTGAAGAAGTCTCCCCAATGTTGCCTTTAAACTTTTCCCCCTTCACCCTTAACCCATGTCCTCTGTTTATTTTCTCCCCTAGCCTCAGTGGAAAAAGCCTGCTTGCATTCACTCTATCTATACCCATTATAATTTTATATACCTCCATCAAATCTCACCTCATTCTTCTATGCTCCAGGGAATAAAGTCCTAACCTGTTCAACCTTTCTCTGTAACTCACTTTCTCAAGTCCCGGCAACATCCTTGTAAACCTTCTCTGCACTCTTTCGACCTTATTAATATCCTTCCTGTAATTTGGTGACCAAAACTGCACACAATACTTCAAATTCAGCCTCACCAGTGCCTTATACAACCTCACCATAACATTCCAACTCTTATATTCAATACTTTGATTTATAAAGGCCAATGTACCAAAGGCTCTCTTTACGACCCTATCTACCTGTGATGCCACTTTTAGGGAAATTTGTATCTGTATTCCCAGATCCCTCTGTCCTACTGCACTCCTCAGTGCCCTACCATTTACCTTGTATGTTCTACCTTGGTTTGTCCCTCCAAAGTGCAATACCTCACACTTGTCTGTATTAAACTCCATCTGCCATTTTTCAGCCCATTTTTCTAGCTGGTCCAACTCCCTCTGCAAGCTTTGAAAACCTTCCTCACTGTCCACTACACCTCCAATCTTTGTATCATCAGCAAATTTGCTGATCCAGTTTACCACATTATCATCCAAGTCATTGATATAGATGACAAATAACAATGGACCCAGCACTGATCCCTGTGGCACACCACTAATCATAGGCCTCCACTCAGAGAAGCAATCCTCCACTACCACTCTCTGGCTTCTTCCATTGAGCCAATGTCTAATCCAATTTACTACCTCTCCATGTATACCAAGCGACTGAATTTTCCTAACTAACCTCCCATGCAGGACCTTGTCAAAGGCCTTACTGCAGTCCATGTAGACAACATCCACTGCCTTCCCTTCATTCACTTTGCTGGTAACCTCCTCAAAAAACTCTAATAGATTTGTTAAACATGACCTACCACACACAAGGCCATGTTGACTCTCCCTAATAAGTCCCTGTCTATCCAAATACTTGTAGGTCCTATCTCTTAGTACTCCTTCCAATAATTTACCTACTACTGACATCAAACTTACTGACCTATAATTTCCTGGATTACTTTTAGAGCCTTTTTTAAACAATGGAACAAAATGAGCTATCCTCCAATCCTCCGGCACCTCACCCATAGATACTGACATTTTAATATATCTGCCAGTGCCCCTGCAATTTCAACACTAGTCTCCTTCAAGGTCTGAGGGAATACCCTGTCAGATCCTGGGGATTTATCTACTCTGATTTGCCTCAAGATAGCAAGCACCTCCTCCTCTTCAATCTGTATAGGTTCCCTGACCTCACTACTTGTTTGCCTTATTTCCATTGACTCCATGCCAGTTTCCTTAGTAAATACAGACACAAAAAACCCATTTACGATCTCCCCCATTTCTTTTGGTTCCATACATAGCCAACCACTCTGATCTTCAAGAGGACCAATTTTATCCCTTACTATCCTTTTGCTCTTAATATACCCGTAGAAGCTCTTTGGATTATCCTTCACCTTGACTGCCAAAGCAACCTCATGTCTTCTTTTAGCCCTCCTAATTTCTTTCTTAAGTATTTTTTTTGCACTTTTTATACTCCTCAGGCACCTTATTTGCTCCCTGTTTCCTATACGTGTCATACATCTCTCTCTTCTTCTTTATCAGAGTTGCAATATCCCTTGAGAACCAAGGTTCCTTATTCTTATTCACTTTGCCTTTAATCCTGACAGGAACATACAAACTCTGCACTCTCAAAATTTCTCCTTTGAAGGCCTCCTACTTACCAATCACATCCTTGCCAAAGAACAACGTGTCCCAATTCACGCTTTTCAGATCCTTTCTCATTTTTTCATATTTGGCCATTTTCCAGTTTGGAACTTCAACCTGAGGACCAGATCTATCTTTATCCATGATCAAGTTGAAACTAATGGTGTTATGATCACTGGAACCAAAGTGTTCCCCTACACACACTTCTGCCACCTGTCCTAACTCATTTCCTAATAGGAGATCTAATATTGCACCCTCTCTAGTTGGTACCTCTATATATTGATTTAGAAAACTTTCCTGAACACACTTTACAAACTCTAACCCATCTAGACCTTTAACATTATGGGAATCCCAATTAATATGTGGAAAATTAAAATCCCCTGCTATCACAACTTTATGTTTCCTGCAGTTGTCTGCTATCTCTCTGCAGATTTGCTCCTCCAATTCTTGCTGACTATTGGGTGGTCTATAATACATTAATGTGGTCGTACCTTTCCTATTTCTCAGCTCCAAGCATATGGTCTCGGTAGACAAGCCCTCTAATCTGTCCTGCCTGAGCACTACGGTAACATTTTCCCTGACTAGCAATGCCACCCGCCCCCGCCCCCGCCACCCTTCATTCCTCTGCCTCTATCACGTCTGAAACATTGGAACCCTGGAACATTAAACTGCCAGTCC
The DNA here is from genome assembly GCF_030028105.1 of Mobula birostris. Lineage (NCBI taxonomy): Eukaryota > Metazoa > Chordata > Chondrichthyes > Myliobatiformes > Myliobatidae > Mobula > Mobula birostris. The sequence continues at coordinate 161,088,717 of NC_092373.1, forward strand.
TGCCCTTCCTGTAGCCAAGTTTCACTGATGGCTATAATGTTGTAATTCCATGTGTTAATCCACGCCCTCAGCTCATCAGCCTTCCCCACAACACTCCTTGCATTGAAATAGGCACACCTCAGAAGATTATTACCACCACACACAACCATTCTATTTGTGACTTTGCATGAACTTTTAACACCGTTAAACGTGACTTGACTTTTGTTGGAACTCTAGTGAATATAGGCCCGCCTTGATCAAGCTCCTTTCATAAGACAACCCCCTCATTCTAGGACATCTGATCAAACTCCCTCCAATTCTTTCGGAAATAAAGTGACCCAAGATTGTACTCATTAATCTGATACAGCCTTCCCAGCTCCCTGTACTGTATTAGTAAAGATTTCTCTACTTTTGGTCTCTAACCAGTCTGTTGCTTTCCTGATTATTTGTTGACCTGCATGCTAACGTTCTATATTTCATGTCTGAAGAGATTTAGGTCCCCTGTGCTGCAGCATTCTGTCACATCCCTCCATTTAAACAATATTTTGTTTTTCTATTCTTCCTGCCAGAGTGCGCAACCTTGTACCTCATCACATAGCACTCCATATGCCAACCTTCTCCCACACACCTACCTATCGACCTCGTCCAACTGCAGACTCTCAGAATCGTTCTCACAACTGCATTCTCTGCTGCCCTTTAGTTACAGCTTGCCAATTTGAAGATGTCCCTTTTACCTTGACTCTGTTTTCTTCTTGTTTTTTGCTAATTCTCTGTATTAGCTCCAATGGCATGAGTTTCTGTGGTGACCTCTTATATGACACTGTATCAAATGCCTTTTGGAAATCAAATTACACTACACTTACTGATACCCATTTAGCCACATCAATTCTTGCATCCTTAATTAACACTATTAACAAAATCAAATGGATTCTCTTTCCTGTTGATCTTGCTTGATTATATCATGATTTTCTAAATGTCTTGCTACTCCTTTCTGAGCCACGGATCCCAGCACTTTTCTGATGATGTAAGTGGTAGATTAATTGGCATATAGTTATTATATAATATAATGTGAATGAATCAACAAAAAAATCAATAAGTACAAAATGGATACAGAAAACTGAACTAGCAGTGATCACAGGCTTTCAGTTCACAGCAGGAGACCATTTAAGGGGTTTGCTTCGGAACTGACAAGGCAATCTATTCTATCCATAGTTATACAATACTTTAACATCCATTTCTACGAGGGTGATTGATAAGTTTGTGGCCTAAGGTAGAAGGAGTCAATTTTAGAAAATCTAGCACATTTATTTTTTCAACATAGCCCCTCCTACATGTACACATTTAGTTCAGCGGTCATGGAGCATACGGATCCCTTCTTTGTAGAAGTGGTCCACAGCAGGGGTGGTTGATAAGTTTGTGGCCTAAGGTAGAGGAGATGAGTTATTAACTTCAAACTTTCTGCATTATCACTCAAGGAGTTCAACTGTACATACATGTAAACGAGAGCATCTTAGACCTCCAGGTGGTCCACAGCAGGGGTAATTGATAAGTTTGTGGCCTAAGGTAGAAGGAGATGAGTTATACAGCTCTTGTTACATGCACGTGCAGTTCAACTCTTTGAGTGAAAATGCAGAAAGTTTGAAGTTAGTAACTCACCCTCTTCTACCTTAGGACACGAACTTATCAATCACCCCTGCTGTGGACCATTTTCTGGAGGTCTAAGACGCTGACTTCTACAAAGAGGGGATCCGTATGCTCCACGACTGCTGGACTAAGTGTGTAAATGTAGGAAAAATAAATACGCTAGGTTTTCTAAAATGGACTCCTTCTATCTTAGGCCACGAACTTATTAATCACCCCTCGTAGATAATTAAAACAATAATCCTAACTCTTCTGCCTGTAATATTCTCAGAATTTCCTTGATATAGAATGCACAACATCAGGGTATTACTTTTGAGAGATAAACTTGCCATAGGAACATTTCTCCCCTTATAACATTGGATTCAATAGAAAAAAAAGAGGCTCCACCTTACAGAAAATAGTTACACGTGGTTTACTAGGAACACAATCACTTTGTAACGCAGGGTATGTTGTGCAACTTTGTGCCAATTCTTAGGATGTGAATGTATTGGCTAGGTTTCCATGCATTGACAATTCCCTAATTGTCATTCAGATTAGTGAGTTGCTGCCTTTCACTGTCAGGGTCGCAATTCTGTGAGGTATTCCAAAATTGTTATTAGTTCAGGAGCCTGAGAAAGGTACTGAAGTAGTGGCACTGTACCTGGTAGTATGCTATGAGGATCTTAGACACATGGACAAATTGTAGAAAAAAATCTCTATCAATTAGTCTATAGCAAACCTGGACAGGTGGCAAGAAAAAAATAGAGAACTTGGAAAGCCATGACTCCAGAAATCAAATGTTCTACCCGATCTGCTAACCTTTATAGATTTATAGAGATTTTCAGCAGAGGAAGTCATTTAGCATGCTAGCTAAAAATGGACATGAAGTTAACATTGCTCCCCAGGTCTTGCAGGATTTGGTTCTAGAAGTGTTTTTGCAGGAACATTTTAAGCATAATGAGAATTTTTTCCTCCACTATCTAAGCCGTAGTGCAGTCTTTTTTCTTCCCTCCCTTTTAATCTTCTATGAATAAATGCAAATTTAAGCAAAAAAAAACTTTAGCTGCTGGAATCTGAAGTAAAACCAGAAAATTCTGGTAACACTCAGCAGATCAGCATCATCTATGGAAGGAGGAACAGATTTGTTATTTTGCTACGTCTTCTTTTGCTAAGATACATCATGCTTGTCACACATCACATCTCAAATTTTTCAGACTGCAACGAAAAATTTGTTTCCTTACAGAAATCAATGTAATTTGTATTTGATGGAATCAATTATAACCATTTCCATCATCTCCCCAGGGAGTCTGTTCCATTGAATTATCTATTTGCTTTTATTGAAGCAGAGGGTTTGCATAAAAATTATTTTATTGTGCCTGAGTTCAGATGAACCAGAGCAGAAACATCAACACTATTATTTGTCACACAGTTTCTGATAAACTTTTGACATGTAACATGGGGAAGTTTTCACATTAAATGTGTGGAGGATTTTGAGTAACTTTACTGATGTCTTCCAGAGGAAATGACTTGTCCATTAAATTGTCCACCTGAGTGACTGCCAATAACCTTCCCAAACCTCGTGAGCCTGAACTATTTGTATTTCCTCAATACAGGTAGCATTTTAGTGGTCCAGTATAGACCTTCTGCTAAGTTGTCATGTTTTCACAGTGCAGTAGAACACACAGTAATCCAACTGAGGATGTCAGGATTTTACATAGGCACATTATAAGTTGTTTTTTTTTAACTTTCTTTCAGGAGCACAAATGGCCTCTCTTGGTTAGGGCTGTATACAATTCCTGACCCAAGCAATGCGCCTGAATTGTAAATGCTCTCTGAAGTTACTGACTAAGCCATTGTTTATTCGACAGGGCATCCAGTGTTGAAAAACATACATTTGCAACACGAACATCTTAACAAAGAATCGTGAGGTGTCGCCTTTAACATCCCACGAGCTTGTACCTCATACACCAGTGCAATCCTGAGCTTACTTCTAATGAGTGAATATTTAATGCAATTTTATTTTTAACTGAAATGAATCACTTTGTACTTATTAATATGGAACTTCATCTACCGCCAATCTTCTAACTTATCAATAGCTCATTACAGATTCCATCAGCCTTATGAAGGAGTATTTATACCCCTAGTTTAATTGGTTTACGTTGCTAAAACTTGATGCACATTTATTTCCTTAAAATAAATAACACTGTTTAGAGTAATTAGTAAAAACACCATTTGCCTTGATATGGCACCAGAGAGCATACTATGGTTCCCTCAGGCTTGAGTCAGAAGGATCTGTGCAGAAGGCTTGAGCAAAGAAATCAGGCTGACTCCTCAGTGCAGTGCAAAAAAAAGTGTTTCACCATTGAAGGTGCAGACTTTTTGGTGCAGACATTAGCACTATGTGTTATGTCAGGATTAAGTAGCTATGGTTTTATATGGGAATTGGCTCTAATATCCAGCCAGTATTTATCCCCATTGGAATCAATAAAGCAGATGATCTGAACATCATCATGCTGCTATTTGCTGGTACTTGCTACATGAAATCTGCAGGAGTTAGGTTCCATTGGTTGTGAAACAGCTGGGGAGGATGTAAAAGGTGCTGCAAAATGCCAGTGTGTTATCCCTGCCTCTGAAAGGATGCCATTTCCTATTACCTAATGCACCATGAAACCATTGAAAATGATAGTTCATCAAGTGGTAACTTAGATGTTTGTTTCATCTTTGGTTGGCTAAAGAGCTGCTTCAACAATATGTAAAGGCTCATTCAAGTTAATGAAAGGGAAATGAAAGTGTTTTATTAAATCATATCAAAGCGTATCCATTAGTTTGAAAACATAAGCTGGATGATCAGGACTGGATGAAGGTTGTCGGCTAGAAATGCCGACTGTTTACTCTTTTCCATAGATGCTGCCTGGCCTGCTGAGTTCCTCCATCATTTTTTGTGTGTTGCTTGGATTTCCAGCATCTGCAGATTTATTTGTGTTTAAGCTGATTCACATTCTAATTCCTTCTAGAAATACTATTTTATATATATGGCTGTGTTTGGTCTTTAGCATTATTCCATGTAAAGTACCACTAACTATTGTGCTAATTGGTGAACACTGTTAAGATAAATATGTATGATGTGTGAAGGTATCTGCATACATCTGTTTATGTTCTCTATTGTAGGGTAATTATAGTTTGAACGTGTCATATTGCCATAGAACCTGCCCCAAATTCGCTGTTAAATTGGGGCTTAACACCAGATGTAGAAAAGGCAAAATATATGTGCCTTGAAAATATTTGTACTGTCCTGTCAACATTATTTGACCTCCAATCCCTGATCTTCTATTACGGATAAAACTAAGAGCCATCGGAGAATGTAATAAGTACAAGTGTGAATCGGCTATTTGGCCCTTCATGCCTGCTCTATCAATGCATAAGATCATGACTGATCTTTTTCCTCCGTGACACTTCCGTGCACCAACCCCATATCCCATGATGCTACTCCCTAGAGAGTGCCCATGCATTTGTACAACACAAAAGCCAGACAAGTCAGCCATTTTCTTGACACTGGAATTACTTGCAGCAAAAGAAGTTACTAATAAATTAATTATAAATGATGGCTGCTACTCCCAACTCTTTTCCCCCCTGGCAAGATGGGCACAGTCATTAAGTACAGGAGTCAGAATGTCAGTGGTTGTCCTCTTTGTTATTAGAAATTAGATTAAATATGTGAAAATTATTCATCCAACTTTGCAGTTCTTTCACATACCTAATAGAAATATTTTTGTGACAAGTTAGTGAGAAAATAACAGAAATTCAGTGTACCACCTGAAATTCCTAGACTGGTATTGATGGTTTGCAAAGCCCAATTTCTTCCTATAAACTAGTTAATTGGAATGTCAGTACTCAAATCCTGGGAGGCTATCCTATATGACCGATTTTGCTTCACTAGTAAACAATAAAAAGTAACCTTGTTTACATGCTGGATCCACATTCCTTTTGGATAACTTTGCAGTAATCGTTTACAGCAGAAACTGCTATGAACCCCCAGTGTGTTAGGCAGCATCTACGGAGAGAGAAAAACTAAGCTACCAAGAAATTTACTATTCTGCCCCACACATGTTATCTGGCATGCTGTGTGTTTCTAGCACTTTCTGCTTGTATTTCAGCTTTTCAGCATTTATTGTAGGAATAGAAATAGAAAGCCCTTAACTCCGAGTGGAGTCATCGGGACGCTGTCATGATGGTGTTTTTTTTTTTAGCAGGCTTTCTTATTTTTACGAGGCCGAGTAGCTAGCTCGATGCTCAACCCAGCTTGAATGGAAAGCATGCAAGGGAGCTGGCTGGATTCGAACGTAGGAGCCTTCGCTCCAAAGTCCGACACTGATCCCACTACGCCACCAGCCGACTAGCATTTATTGTATTTTGCTTTTAACATCCAGTGAGCACATGCAGGAAAAGTTTACCCTAGCTTCTTCAAAGAATATGTAAAATATCCATTTTCCTTGGGCCTAGAACCATACATTTTTATCTATTATTTGGCAGAGTGAAGTAGTTTGATAAGTATTGCACAATTCACTTTACAAATATCTTTTTTCTCTCTCACTTTTGTCTTCCTCCAGAAATGAAGAAGAGTTGAGGAAATCTCTCTCTGAGCTTGCTAATGACAAGACAGATAATGCTGGATCCAAGACCAGCAATCGTATTGGTTCTGGTACTAATCCGTTCCTTGACATTCCACAGGACCCCAATGCTAAAACGTACAAAACTGGCTTTCTCTCTCGAAAAATTCATGCAGATATGGATGGAAAAAAAAGTGAGTCCTGACTAGAGGTTCTTCCTCCGTTCCTATTTCATTGCTTACCTTTATGCTGTGTCAGTATTAAAAGTGATTTGCTTCCTCCCCGGGAGAGGATTAAGAAGCCAGAATGTTTTTGAGAAATTGTAAGTCCTGGTAGGATTAGCTTATGTTTTCCTTAGCATAGATCATTTCTGCGAGGCATAAAGTCAATGAATCATACAATTATAGAAGAAACAGAGATGTCCCTGTGCTGATTCTTTGAAAAACTTATCCAATTGCATAATACATTTTTATCTCCCCATTGTTTCTTTTCAAGCAGATATAATATTCTTTTGACATCTACTTCCACCAACACCCTATTGTTTAAAAATGGGTAAAATCCCATGACTTTCCCACTTATTCTTTTCCTGTTTACCTTAAATGAGGTTTCAGCATTTACAAACCCTTGTCTTTCCATGTTGGCTTGCTTATGAAGGGGAAACTGCACACTCTGGGGGGAAAAAGTCAACTTATTTAGAAAAACCTGTCCCTGTGTGGCTGCCCATTAATAGTAAATCTGCATAAGATATTCACTTTCTTGCTTTAAGTAGTTCTTTCTCCATGGAATATGTAACCAAACAAAAGGAAGAATAATTTGAAATCAGTGTTCCGACAAATTACTTACACTCTTCATTAAGTCGTTTTTACAATACGAAGTGACTTTATTATAGCATACAAGGTACCTGTAGTCTGCATCGATGTCATATAATATGATACTCCATGGTTGTGGTTACCATTTCGCTAGCAACATAAATATAAAGGCAGTCATCCTTCATCACGTATACAGTCAGGAAGACACTTGATTTCATGAAGAGCTATAAGCTAAAAAGTTTCTAGTTGAAGCACAAATTGTCCTCGTGAAGTTTTCTGCTGCTTTATTATTTTTGTCTGTGGATGTGGAAAGCAATAAAAAGGATTTTGAAGAATCTGTCTCCCATAGCAATATACAGTAATTCCACAGAGACAAGAAGTTATGTCAAGATCTTCAAACATACATTATGAAGTATAAGCAATTCCAGCAATAAATGCAATAAAATGTACCCATTGCACATGGATAGTCCTCAATTTAGAAATTGATACGATACCATGTGACTGTAAAATGCTGTGATTGGGATGTTGGAATATTAATGAGGATGTATCAGAGAGCAATATGTCTGCTCAGCACAGAATCATCATAACCTCTGCCTTTGCAAGCACGTTGAATTTCTTTTTAACACTGACAAATGGGACACAGATACAGCTCAGGTAGTGAACTTGATTGGCATGGACGAGTTAGGCAAAAGGGCCTTTTTTTCTGTGCTGTATGATTCTATGACTCTAGTTTGTTTATTTTTTTTCCACTGGGTTCTTTAAATTTGAAATAATAGACAAAGCAGAGAAGACCATACATTTGGAGACACCTGGGACAGTAGATGCTGGAAGTCCACAAAAGAAATATATTTTGGAAAATTTGAAGAAGATAATTTTTCATCATCTTGCATCAAGCTAACGGGTGACATCCTTGGCTGGTGTCCTCCTCCTTTCCCACTTTCACCTTTAAACCCACTCATATTTGGAACCCAGGGTTCCCCTGCACATCCCAGTTCTGCTTTACTTAATAAATCACACTTTGACATTTTCAACAGTGCCAACTGTAGTATAATTACCTGTGATTCTGAATTAAAGGTATAAAAATGCAAAACTGCTCAGCAATCGGACAGCATCTGCGGAGAAAGTGAGAGTTAATGTTACAGTTTAGAACCGGGGTCAAATTGAAACAAATTTTAAGCTGATTTGTTTTCTCAGCTTTTCTCTCAATGCAGGTGCTGTCTTCTCCACATTTTTATACCTGTTCTGTCTCTATATTTTTCCCAAAACTTTGAGAAAAAAGTCATCAGCATGAAATATTAACTCTTGTTTCTTTCTCCATGAACGCTGCATAAGTTGCTGAGCATTTCCACTTATTAGTTCAGCTTATTTGAACCAATTCTTTAAATTCCAGCCCACCATTTCCGAATGGCAAGAGTAGGGAATGCAGAGTGCAAAATTGACTGTCCTGTTCCCTCACAGATGTGGAATCCTCATGGTCAACACTTTGAGATAATACTTCATGTCCTTGCCAAATTACTAAAGATGGCTACTGTCCATTCTGTAATTTTTTTTAATGCTCAAAGCTCACTTTCTGTGAGAATCAATATTTTTTTGCATTACCATTATTAGAGCAAAGCCCACACTCTGCTGGATGGAGACAAGGTAGCTTCAATCAATGTAGATTTGGTTATCTGCGTACATTGTAAATGATATATGGAGTGGAGGAGAAGCCAGGAAATAAGTTATGCACCAAAAAACTTGGATGACTGCTGACTAGTTTTGGAAGAAAAATGTGCAAGTTTGCAACATAGTAGTAGTGCTTTGCCAATACAATAAAACACAAATGCATTCCTTTGAAGGGTCTGCTAGAGGAAGTCCTCAATGCATTGAATTCATATGTTGTTATTTTCGATTGAGATTTCCCAGTATATAGTGTGATGTCACCTGAAGACATTGGAGGTATCAGAATTACATAGGATTCAGAATCATCCTGTAATCTAGCCCATCGATCCTTGTTTTCTATAATTGATATGTCAACTCTTTATTCTTTTCCATAGATGCTGCCTGACCTACTGAGTTCTTCATTTTGTGTGTATTACCTTTGTAAATTATGTTCACAGCTCAGTGTATGCGAATACTCATCCTACAGTTATGCCCATCTTTTATGTGAAAGGCGTGAACTGCTGTTCTTGATCGGTGTTATCCATTCTCCTTGAACGGGCAATGATGCTCTGAACATGCAGCTCAAAAGTATGTTGATAAGCTTGTGTGAGTGGGAAGACATGGAATAACTTTGAGAATTAGATTTGATGTCTTAATCCTAGATTTGGTCCAACTCTGCATTATTCTTGAAAATTTTGCGGGGAGACAACTGATATCTTTACAGCTGTTTGTTTCAGTAATTTATTTAACTAATCTTGTATGCTTATCAATTACTTTTTAAAATCACTCTCCAACCATCCATTTGTTTACAGAAGTTATGGAACTATTCCTGAAAGAGCAATCTCTTCCTAGAGCACGTTCTGGTCAAGATGGCAAGTCTAAACCAATGGCACTTGTATTGACTCTGAAACTTACTCCTCTGTCTGATCCCTACATGTGTTTTTTTTGTGTCAATGCAGCTCCCAGGGGAAAAAGAGGTTGGAAAACATTTTACGCTGTGCTCAAAGGCATGATTCTTTACTTACAGAAGGTAAACTCAACCTCTTTTGATCCACTAATGCAGTTCAAGTTGTTAATAAGTGCCTTGCTTTGCAGCAAATGTATGAAAAGTTCTGGATGCCAGTATCTCTCTGGATCATTTTCTGGTTAAGGAATAAACAAAGTACAGTAAAACTCTGCCATGGACTGTACAGAATAAACAGTACAGTAAAACTCTGCCATGGACTGTACAGAATAAACAGTACAGTAAAACTCTGCCATGGACTGTACAGAATAAACATAGTACAGTAAAACTCTGCCATGGACTGTACAGAATAAACAGTACAGTAAAACTCTGCCATGGACTGTACAGAATAAACAGTACAGTAAAACTCTGCCATGGACTGTACAGAATAAACATGAAATACAGTAAAACTCTGCCATGGACTGTACAGAATAAACATAGTACAGTAAAACTCTGCCATGGACTGTACAGAATAAACATAGTACAGTAAAACTCTGCCATGGACTGTACAGAATAAACAGTACAGTAAAACTCTGCCATGGACTGTACAGAATAAACATAGTACAGTAAAACTCTGCCATGGACTGTACAGAATAAACAGTACAGTAAAACTGCCATGGACTGTACAGAATAAACATGAAGTACAGTAAAACTCTGCCATGGACTGTACAGAATAAACATAGTACAGTAAAACTCTGCCATGGACTGTACAGAACAAACATGAAGTACAGTAAAACTCTGCCATGGACTGTACAGAATAAACAGTACAGTAAAACTCTGCCATGGACTGTACAGAATAAACAGTACAGTAAAACTCTGCCATGGACTGTACAGAATAAACATAGTACAGTAAAACTCTGCCATGGACTGTACAGAATAAACATGAAGTACAGTAAAACTCTGCCATGGACTGTACAGAATAAACATAGTACAGTAAAACTCTGCCATGGACTGTACAGAATAAACATAGTACAGTAAAACTCTGCCATGGACTGTACAGAATAAACAGTACAATAAAACTCTGCCATGGACTGTACAGAATAAACAAAGTACAGTAAAACTCTGCCATGGACTGTACAGAATAAACAGTACAGTAAAACTCTGCCATGGACTGTACAGAATAAACATAGTACAGTAAAACTCTGCCATGGACTGTACAGAATAAACATAGTACAGTAAAACTCTGCCATGGACTGTACAGAATAAACATGAAGTACAGTAAAACTCTGCCATGGACTGTACAGAATAAACATGAAGTACAGTAAAACTCTGCCATGGACTGTACAGAATAAACATAGTACAGTAAAACTCTGCCATGGACTGTACAGAACAAACATGAAGTACAGTAAAACTGCCATGGACTGTACAGAATAAACATAGTACAGTAAAACTCTGCCATGGACTGTACAGAATAAACAGTACAGTAAAACTCTGCCATGGACTGTACAGAATAAACATAGTACAGTAAAACTCTGCCATGGACTGTACAGAATAAACAGTACAGTAAAACTCTGCCATGGACTGTACAGAATAAACAAAGTACAGTAAAACTCTGCCATGGACTGTACAGAATAAGCAGTACAGTAAAACTCTGCCATGGACTGTACAGAATAAACAGTACAGTAAAACTCTGCCATGGACTGTACAGAATAAACATAGTACAGTAAAACTCTGCCATGGACTGTACAGAATAAACATAGTACAGTAAAACTCTGCCATGGACTGTACAGAATAAACAGTACAGTAAAACTCTGCCATGGACTGTACAGAATAAACATGAAGTACAGTAAAACTCTGCCATGGACTGTACAGAATAGACATAGTACAGTAAAACTCTGCCATGGACTGTACAGAATAGACATAGTACAGTAAAACTCTGCCATGGACTGTACAGAATAAACATAGTACAGTAAAACTCTGCCATGGACTGTACAGAATAAACAGTACAGTAAAACTCTGCCATGGACTGTACAGAATAGACATAGTACAGTAAAACTCTGCCATGGACTGTACAGAATAAACAGTACAGTAAAACTCTGCCATGGACTGTACAGAATAAACAGTACAGTAAAACTCTGCCATGGACTGTACAGAATAAACAGTACAGTAAAACTCTGCCATGGACTGTACAGAATAAACATGAAGTACAGTAAAACTCTGCCATGGACTGTACAGAATAAACATAGTACAGTAAAACTCTGCCATGGACTGTACAGAATAAACATAGTACAGTAAAACTCTGCCATGGACTGTACAGAATAAAAACAGGAGCTAGTTCAATCAATTGGATTCAATTGAAAGATTTTAATCATTCTTTTACCAAACCTGCACCTGATTATATCAACTGTTATTCCTCCCATTGTGCAACAGACTCACTGCTAGCTCTGTAATTCATGACATTTTGTGTATAATAGATGTGAAGTGAATCGGGCTATTTCACCAAGAAATCCAGCAGGGAATTCAGAAAAGGCCTCCCTTTCAATAGATCTATACATCTCACGGGAGGCAGGACATGAAAGTTAGAAAGTTACACAGATAGATTTATTTGCAGAGTGTAAGTGTTAGCATGGACTAGCTGGGTAGAATGGCCTGTTTCTACAGTAATCTCTTCTGGAATTGCCAGACTTCTGAATGGTGCCTCAAGTTATTTTCTAATGGGGAGGGAAAAGAATCAGTAAGCGTATGGATCTTTATCTTTCATTGCAGACAGTGTGTGTAGTCTACGACATTTGCTTTGCATTAATTTGGAAAACAGGTTGATGTCATAATACATCAAAGATTGATGGAAGTAATTCTTCAGCTGAAGAAACTACTTGACAAAAGCACTTGTCGACTGCAAAGTAATAGCCTGTTGACAAAGAGTAATAGTTGCTGCAAGCAGTGCATCAGTTGATTACTTTCAGAAACCAGCCAATTTAAATGGGATTAGTTGTGTGGTGGTGGGAGGAGCCTGTATTTGATGAATTGACATTTTCTATATCCTGGAATTTTTAACCTTAATTCTTAATCTGAAATTCGCCAATTGTTCACTTTCAGGACAGCTGCTGTTCACAGGTTAAGTTGTGTAAGGCAGATGTATGAAGTAGCATTTTTTTAAAAAATTCAGAACTGGGAAAGGAGTGCAAAGTGGGAGGAAGACCTGTCCATTTCAACTTTGATGGTTGGACATGCAATTCCATCTCCATTTTTGTTTTCCTGTTTTCATTCCTTGATTTTTCAATTGCATATCATACACGGTGCACATTATCCAGGGAATTCATGAATCCATTGTAGTTCTTAACTTATTCCCACTACGTTTCCATAAGACCATAAGACATAGGAACAAAATTAGGCCATTGAGCCCATCGAGTCTGTTCTACCATTTCTTGGCTGATTTATTATCCCTCATCAACCTCATTCTCCTGCCTTCTCACTATAACATTTGACACCCTGACTATTCAATAACCTATCAACCTCTTCTTTAAATATACTCATTGTTTATACTCACTGTCATTCATTGCAATTAATTGCACAGATTCATCATCCTCTAGCTAAAGAAATTCCTCCTCATCGCTATTCTAAATGGACACCTGTCTATTCTGAGGCTGTGCTCTCTGGAACTAGATTCACCCACCATAGGAAACATCCTTTCCACATCCATTCTGTCTGGGCCTTACAATATTCGATATGTTTCATTGAGATCACCACACTCCCCATTCTTCTAAACTCCAGTGAGTACAGGTCCAGAACCATCAAATGATCCTCATATGTTAACCCTTTCATTCCCAGAATTATTCTGGTGAACCTCCTGGACCTTTTTTAGTGCCAGCACATCTTTTCTTAGATAAGAGGCCCAAAACTGCTCACAATACTCCAAGTATGGTCTGACCAGTGCCTTCTAACGCCTCAGCGTTGTGTCCTTGCTCCAATATTCTAGTCCTCTTGAAATGAATTGGAACATTGCATTTGCCTTCCTTACCACTGATTCAAGCTGCAAGTTATCATTTAGGGAATCCTGTACAAGGACTCCCAAGACTTTTTGCACCTCTGAGTTTTGAATGTTTTCCCCCATTTAGACAATAGTCTACATGTTTGTGCCTTCTACCAAAGTGCCATAACCATACATTTCCCTACACTATATTCCATCTGCCACTTCTTTGCCCATTCTCCCAATCTTTCTAAGTCCTTCTGCAGACTCTCTGCTTCCTCCATACTACATGCTCCTCCATCTGTCTTCGTATTGTCTGCGAACCTGACCTCAAAGCCACCAATTCCATCATTCAAACCATTTTCATACAATGTGAAAGAGGCAGTCCTAGTACCAACCCCTGTGGAACACCACTAGTCACCGGCAGTCAACCAGAATAGGCTCCCTTTATTCCCGCTCAGCTTCCTGTCGGTCAGCCAATCTTTTGTCAATGCTAGTATCTTTCCGGTTAATCTATGGGCTCTTATCTTGTAAAGCAGCCACATGTGCAGCACCTTGTCAAAGGCCTTCTGGAAATCCTAATTAACAACATCCACTTCCACTAAATCTCCTTTGTCTATCCTGCCTGTTATTTCCTCAAAGAACTTCAACAGATTTGTCAGGCAAGATTCCCCCTATTTTATCATGTGCCTCCAACTAACGTGAAATCCCCTCCTTAATAACGGACTCCAACGTGTTATCAACCACTGAAGTTAGGCTAAATGGCCTGTAATTTCCTTTCTTCTGTCTCCCTTACTTCATAAAAAGTGGAGTGACACTTGCAATTTTCCAGTCCTCTGGAACCATTCCAGAATATAGAGATTCTTGGAAGATCATTACTAATGCCTATTACTAATTTCCAACAAATTCAAAAAAATTACCAGCCTATTAAGATGCTCAAGAGATAAAATGACATACCGTAGGCCAAGTCTTTCAATAAGAAGAACCTGTCAATGTCATATTTATACATAGTCAAACTTCACCACATAGCAGAATATAAACAAGAAAAAGCAACTAAATAATAATTATAATTTTTTTTACATAAGAACACAATTACAACAAAAATAAACAAAGTAACAAACTCTATTATCTAGGCATCTCCACTGATTGAACTGAGTACCAAGGCCCTATTTATAAGTTAATGTGTAGACATAACTCTGTTCCCATGATTCTTAATGAAAATTCAGGAGAACTTGATATAAGTTGAGCTTGGTACACACAAGACTGTGTGTCCAGTTCCTATGGCCTCAGAGAAAACTGAAACATGATGATCTTGAATTTTGTCATGTCTTCATGTGGTTGGAAGAGCTCATTTATATTTCAGTAGCCAAACAGTGTACTGGGTTTTATATGGTGTGTATATAAAAGGGTATCTTCTGATTTACCATTGACATTAGCATGAAAGAAGTGCTTTTTGCAAAGACACTGGGTCTGCTTTACCCATGGGAGCCATTGTTGAATTTTAAATTAAGAATTTCAGAACAATTTGTTACAGGCAGCTTTCATCGTTGGATTTGAAAGGCTGAGCATTACTTTAAAACAATGAAGCATTTCAGAAGGGTAGAAAGCAGAGAAACTGCTTCCTTTGGTGGTGTGGTACCAATAATTTAGGAACTGGCAGCAGAATGAGACCATTGGTCTACTCAAGTGTGCTTCACCATTCATCAAGGTCATGGCTGATCATTTCCATGTTCCATGATTTCACAAATATCCTGGGACGGAGGAATTCAAATCAAGGAGGCTCACTTTAAAAGTATTTCAGACTGAAACCAAGAAATGTTTATCACAGGAAGGATAGTGGATATCCAGTGCTGTCTGTCTCCACAAAGCTGTGGATCCTATAATTAGAGCTTCTTAGACTTTCAAGACCATCAAGAAATATGGGACAAAGCTGAACAAATAGAGTTCTGATGCAGGTCTGCTATGATCTCATTAAATGGTGGAAGGACTGAAGGGTGTGATGTGACAATGTTACGCAGTGAAACCCACTATAAATACCTTAAGTTATTTTGCCTGTGGTCTGCGCTTTGTTTCTCTCATGTATTTTTAACGCTTAGAGTCATATGTGAGCTGTTTTCAAATGGTTCAGTGTTAGGAGAGGGAAATAAGGAATGGAAGCAAAGCACTTGTAAAGTGGATTTAAGAAAGAGCTGATTTTGAAAATGAGCTCCGGACTAAGTGTCCTAGTGGAATTATTTTTGTTAAATCATCAACACAGGTTTACAGCAAAAGAAAAAGGGAATTGCAATGGGTTTCTGCCATTTAATTTCCACAAACACAGCAGAAAATTGATCCACACTCTTCATTGTGCATATGAATTCAGCTCCGTTTGTGGATCTTGGTTTTATCAAAAAGCTATCTCCTTCCTTCTCTGTCTGTCCTTCCAGGAGCAGCTACAGAGATGACAAGGGTATTTTGATAAAGTTTTGTCCTGCCCTTCTCTGTCATCAAGCCTTGTACTCTCTTATCAGATTACAATTAGGAGCATGATCTCTGATTCATTGGAATAGATATATTTCCCAAATTGAATGGCCTGAATTTATTTTGTAAGCTGAATTTCAGAAGCAGAGTCAAACCACATAAATTACTATACTTTGCATTGTATGTATACTATAAATCATATTTCTATCAAATCGTTTCATGCCGTTCCATAGCATTATGGTTTTTCAATAGTATAAATCTGATTAGTAATCTAGCATATTTCAAGGATTTATCCCAGGATTCTTCCTCAGTAGAACATCTTGGTGAAAACAGTATCACTGAATTTTGGTAGGATCTGTTATAATTTCTTTCGAAAAATCAAAGCTTGTCCATAACATGGAAGAGAAACTAAACCACTAAAATTGTAAGGGCATTGTCAGTGTACAAATGTTCACAATTTAAATTGTAATCAGTCTTTAGTGATGTGAAGATAATGACAACAGCCATTAGAAGGAAATTGGGAATAAAGAATCTAACATGACATGAGTCCACAATTTGGTTAAGTATTTGCTTCAGTGAAACCGGATGAGTGCTTGTGTCTGTATTCCATTAAATCTATCAATAGTTGAGCTCAAAGCATCAGGTTTTCCTGGACCTCACCCACTGGCTCAACTTCCAATCCACCAGCATTTTGTAGAGGGCTGAAGGCAGAGTGTCTCTGGTAGAGAACATATCCTGGGATTCAGATCAAGAGGCCTTGGCTCAGAAAGGCCATATGTCTTTTGATAGCTCACCAGCTGTCAAAAATGCAACAGTTTTTAAGTGTCTCTAATTGACCACTTAAAAATTTCAAATAAATGTAAATAGTTAAGCAATTAAATACTAAAGAAGATTAAAAGCTTCAGAACAAGCCACGTACCTATCTTTTCTCAAAGACCACGCGTGTAAAGTTGTTGATCTTTTATTTGCTGCCCTGTTGTAGAGCAGAGACAAGGTAAATTTACAAGGTAAATTTGGTTCTCTTTCCAACACAACTTGCTCCTCCCTGGGCTCAGCGGGGATTCCAATAGTGGAGCAGGTGAATGTGCTGGTCCTTGACAGTGCATACCTTGCAAGTCCAAGACTTCCTGAGGCAAGAATGGCCAATGTCCAGGAGTTCCCCTGCTCTTCATGGAGCACATGAGAAGATGAGCACCAACTGTCAGACAGCAGAATTTGGTCCAATATAGCTACCGAAGGCTGTGTATAGATCCCAAAACTGCAGCTCAGCACCACTAATAGATATCCTTCTTTTACTAATCAAACTTGTGCCAGAATTAATTAATATTGATCATTCATGAAGATGTGGCACAGTTTACTGGGAAGATGGGCTCAGACACTCCGACAAAGGCTCATGGTGCATTTCAGCAAACTAGAAAACTTTGAGGTGTCAATGGATCACAGGGAGGGGAGATGAATCATCAAGTTCCGCCAGTTTACTTGCCGGTCTATTTTGATGCTCAGTAACAGCTTTGGACAATTCAACCCTTCAGGTGTGCTCTGCTACTCATTGGATTCATTTACTGCCTCGCTTCCACAATGATCTCACTCAGCAAAAGACATATCATTATTTTATATGTTCCAGTAATACTTGCTGTGAGGAATATTGTTCATTTCTATTGCCCATTGTGTGAAGAGCAGCTTTCCTTTGCTGAATAATAAATGGTCCAACTCTAACTTTAAGATTTACGCCCCTCACCTCATACCACCAGCAGAGGTAATGGTTTCTCTGCATTTACCACAGCAAATCCTTCTATGATTCTGAACCATGGGGAAATGAGTGTGAAACTACAGTGAATTCCAGTTATTTGGGCCATTAGTGATTCAGGGCAGCTCCTTCAAAGTTCAAAGTAAATTTATTATCAAAGTACATGTCTGTCAACATAGGCAACCCTGGAATTCATTTTCTTGCAGGCATACTCAATAGAATCAATGAAAGACCACTCCGAATGGACATTCACCCAATGTGCAAAAAACAACAAACTGTACAAATGGAAGTAGAAATAAATAATACTAACTAAATATTAGAGAACATGAGATAAAGAGTCCTTAAAAGTGAGTTCATAGATTGTGGGAATATTTCAGTGATGGGGTGAGTAAAGTTAATCCCCTTTGGTTCAAGAGCTTGATGGTTGAGGAGTTGTAACTGTTGCTGAACCTGATTGTGTGAGACCTGAGGCTCCAGTACCTTCTTCCTGATGGCAGCAGTGAGAAGAGAGCATGAGCTGGGTGGCGGAGGTCCTGATTATGAATGCTGCTTTCCTGCAACAATGCTTTGTATAGATGTGTTCAGTGGTAGGGAGGGCTTTAACCGTGATGGGGGCCATATCCACTACTTTTTGTAGGATTTTCTGTTCAAGGGTATTAGTGTTTACATACTCACAACATGCTGGAGGAACTCAGCAGGTCAGGCAGCATCCGTGGAAAAGATCGGTCGACGTTTTGGGCCGGAACCCTTCATACCAGGCTGAAGTGACAGCCAGTCAATATACTCTTCACTGCACATCTATAGAAGCTTGTCAATGTTTTAGATGTCATGTTGAATCTTTGCAAACTCCTAAGGAAATGAGGCACTGCTGTGCTTTCTTCATAATTGCACTTATATGCTGGAGTCAGGACAGGTCCTCTGAAATGATAACACCAAGAAATTTAAAGTTGCTGACTCTCTCCACCTCCCATGCCCTGACGAGGACTGGTTCATGGACCTCCGGTTTCCTCCTCCTGGTCAATAATCAACTCCTTGGTCATGCTGAGGTTGTTGCTGTGGTACCACTCAGACAGATTTTCAATCTCCCTCCTCTATGTTGATTTGTCACCACCTTTGATGATTCAGCCCGTGACAGTGGTCATTGGCAAACTTGAAAATGGCATTGGATCTGTGCTTAGTCACACAGGCATAAGTGTAAAGCACGTAGAGCTTCTGGGGGGTCGGGGGGGCGGGGTGGTGGTGTTCAAGACACAGCCTTGTGGAGCACCTGTGCTGCTGTAGATTGTGGAGGTGATATTGTTGCTGGGGTCTGCAGGCGATAAAATTGAGGACCTATTTGCACAAGGAAGCATTGAGGCCAAGGTCTTGAAACTTATTGATTAGTTTTGAGGGGATAATAGTGTTAAATGCTGAGCTGTTGTTGATAAAGAGCACTCTGATGTATGCATCTTTGCTGTCCAGATGTTCCAGGTTTGAGTGAAGAGCCAAGGAGATGGCATCTTGTTGTGGATCTGTTGCACCGGTAGGCAAATTGGAGCAGATCCAATTTGCTTCTCAGATTTGATATGTTTCATCACCAACCTCTCAATGCAGTTCACCACTGTGGATTTAAGTGCTACTGGACAATATCCATTGAGGGAGGTTATCATGTTCTTCTTAGCAACTGTATTAGTAAAGTCTGCTTGAAGCAGGTGGGTACCTCAGACTGCCGAAGCGAGAGGTTAAAGACCAACCAGTTGATCAGCACAGATATTTAGTACTTGGCCAGGTACCCTGTTTGGGCCAGATGCTTTTCATCGGATCACCTTCCTGAAGGATGCTCGTACGTCAGCCTCAGAGACAGAAGTGACAGAATCATAGGGGCTGTGGGAGGTTGTGATGGTTGCTCCATGTTTTGATGGTCAGAGCGAGCATAGAAGGCATTGAATTCATCTGGAAGTGAAACCCTGTTGTCACCTATGTTGCTTGATTTTACTTTATAAGAGCTACTTATTTGGGGCAACTCATAAAGAACAAAAAAGTGAAGAAAATATCTGGGATTGTTTTGTTTATTTGGGAAACTATGCTGTTTGAGACAGAAGACCATTGCCGACCTGTTTTTAACTGGCGTCAGACGATTGCGCTTGTGTGGCTGTTAGACACCTCACTGATTAGAGCGAACATTTTTTAAATAGTGTCAGTTGCTTGTGTGTGTGTCAGTGATTTTTCTCACTGATAGTTGGTGAAGAATAAGTAATAAACCAATTCAGAACTGTTTTACTGATAGTGGTTTCAAGCATTGAGGCTTGGAGATGCGAGAATCAGCTGGGAGTGAAAGTGAAACAATTTCAATACTTCCACTAGTTAAGAACAACGAAAAATTTGGAAGTATTGACAATCATCTTGAACGTTACAACGAAAATGAGGATTTGGACGCTGCAAACATCGAAAGCCCTACATGAAGGCAATGCATTAGGTGTCTGCACTGATTTTGTTCATTTATAGTCAATCTAAAGAACACAGCAGCATACAGTGTATGAATTCCTCCATTGACCATTTAGAACTAATACATAGCTTTATAGCACTGTACTGTAGTAGTATCGATAGTATGCTAATTTGTTCTATATTTCATTCAAATACATAATTTGTTACTAAGTTAAAATTTGTCTTTTTTATACTTTTTTAGCTATTTCCATGAAACTTCAGCTAATTGGGACAGATACTTCATTCGGCCAAAATATACTGGTCCCGCTGTGTTCCAATTAACCTGAATCCATTGTATTTGGAGACTAGAACTAGTAGAGTCCCAATGAATCACATGATCTCTCATGTGCTATAAGACGTATTAAATATTGATTACTTGCTATCTAGTGGAGAATGGCATCTATTTTCAGAGAGTCATAGAAAAATACAGCATGGAAACAGGCCTTTCGGCCCATCTAGTCCATGCCGAACCATTAAAGCTGTCTACTCCCATCAATCTGCGCCTGAACCGTAGGCCGTCATATCCCTACTATCATGTACCTATCCAAATTTCTCTTAAACTTTAAAATGGGGCTTGGACACACCGCTTGTGCTGGCAGTTTGTTCCACATTCTCACGACCCTCTGAGTGAAGAAGTGTCCCCTCATGTTCCTTAAACACAGAAGATTTCACCTTCTGTCCATTTAGCACTGTGAAACAACAGAGTTGACAGTTCTGTTTAAATTGTCCACTACTTGGGCCCTCTTTTTGCTGCCACTCACTTTACTCTGAGTTGTTTTTATCAGTTGTCACTCCACGTCAACAAGCTGCCCATCTGCTTTGTCCTGAGACAGAAGGACCAAACAGCCTCTCTCATCAGCACCGTACCTTGTGAGTCCTGTCAGCAAAGAAACTTAGAATCAGAGGAAGATGTGTGGAAGGGAAGAAAAAGGTAGTGAGTATAAAGAAAATGGGGAGATTGGGATGCAGCAATGCAATGAGACTTCTCCTGAATTAGTTCTTCATTTGTACTGCTGAACTTACCTCGAGAATAACTATGTCAAGGAGAAACCATTTTGAGGACCAGCCTAATATTTGGTACCACGGTGAGATGTTGATATACGGCCTGGTCTTCAGTTCTCTGGAGACACATTCCGGGAACGCAAGTGTGAGATTCTAATTGGTTACGTAGATCCCAATTATGTGGATTTAGTTTTATTGTTCTCATAGGCACATATGCATATGGAATAAATTAGCTTTTTGGAGCAGCAGCACAGTAAATTACAAGCATGACAAACATAAGTTAACAGAGTTAAATTAACATAAATTTAGTATTAGCATACATTTTCCTCCTGTGGGCAGCAGGGAACCAGAACAAAACCAGACAACTGTGAATAGTATTGCATGCTTTGTTGTCTCTGCAACGAAGTCTCAACGTGATGTACAAAAGGTGAAGATTTCCAATATCAGGTGCCATTCTTTCACGGAATAGCAAGAGGTGGATGCTTAACACTTCATACAGCACAGAGAGAGATCATTTGATTCATTGTGACTCTGCTGGCTCTGCTCTCCAAATTAGTTCCACTCTCATTTGCTCTTTCCTCATAGCACAGCTACAATTCTCTTAAAAATTACCAACTACAATTCTCTTAAAAATCACTATTAAATCTGTTTCCATCACTCTTTTAGGCAGTCTGCTCCAATTTATAATAACTTGCTGTGCAATAATAATTTACCCCATTTCTCCTCACCAACTTCTTAAATCTGTGATTTCTAATTCTGGTTCTTATCAGTGTAATCTGTTTCTAATATAGTATCTGACAATACTACGTTGATTGGGCTTATCTCAAATAATAACGAGGCAACCTACAGAGAAGAAGTTATCACCCTGACGCAGTGGTGTCATGAAAACAACCTCTCCCTCACTGTCACAAAAACAAAGGTGCTGGTTGTGGACTACAGGAGGAATGGAGACAGGCTAACCCCCATTGACAGCAATGGATCTGGGGTTGAGAGGGTGAACAGTTTTTAAGTTCCTCGGCATTCACATCACCGAGGATCTCACGTGGTCTGTACGTACCGGCTGTGTGGTGAAAAAAAGCACAACAGCGCTTCTTTCACCTCAGATGGCTGAAGAAGTTTGGCATGATTCTCCAAATCCTAAGGACTTTCTACAGGGGCACAATTGAAAGTATCCTGACTGGCTGCATCACTGGCTGGTTTGGGAACTGTACTTACCTCAATCGTAGGACTCTGCAGAGAGTGGTGCAGAAAGCCCAGCACATCTGTAGATGTGAACTTCCCACTATTCAGCACACTTACAGTGACAGGTGCATAAAAAGGGCCCGAAAGATCATTGGGGACCCGAGTCAGCCCAACCACAAACTGTTCCAGCTACTACCATCTGGGAAACTGTACCGCAGCATTGAAGCCAGGATCAACAGACTCCGGGACAGCTTCTTCCACCAGGCCATCAGACTGATTAATTCACGCTGATAACAATTGTATTTCTATGCTATATTGACTCTCCTGTTGAACATACTATTTATTACAGGTCACTATAAATTGCACATTGCATGTTTATACAGAGGACATAACGTAAAGGTTTTTACTCCTTCCTCATGTATGTGAAGGATGTAAATAATAATGTCAATTCAATTCAAAATGCAGAACTATATTTTTCTACAGTTACAAGTCAAATCAATTTTATTCAGTTTCTTGGAGCTTACTGTGGGCATATGTACATAATTCCTATGCGGTTGAACAGGTTTTGTGGGCATTTTTTTGCAATGCTTATTTTATTAGCTTGAATGCTGTGGTCAGAACATTGACTTCTTTACCGATTTAGTTAAAAATTTCAAATCAGGCTCTGGTGTAAGTTAAATTTGCACTGACTGGAGTCAAAGCAGCAATTATTTTGTTTTGGATATTCAAGGTCATCCAAATGATTGAATGTTGTTTACTGCATGGGGGACAGATGATGCAGGGCTCGAGTGGCAAAGTTGCATTAGCTAGACAGGGGGAAAAGATGATATTTATTGTACTTCTGCCAGCTAGGTTTGTAAAATATTATTAATTATTGATGCAAGCAATTCCAGTGGTTGAGTTATTGTCTTTGGATGGTATGGTGTAGACTGAGTGTTATTTAGCTGGTTTAAGATTGATCAGGTAGAACTTTGCTGTGAATCCACTGTAACAGAATTGTATATTAATACCATGTAGTGAAAAGATAGCACTGTGAAAATAAACCAGGTAACTATAAAGGTCTTCTAGAGGTCAGTGATTCTATAGTTGTACAATAATAAATTTGGCAGTCAGTTCACATCTTTAAGTCTCTACAGGCACTTTTGATTTCCATTCTTGCTTTAGTACTGAAGGTTTGAAAAATCAGTTTATTTTAATCTATTCCTCCCAGAAAATAGTAAGGAAGCCTTCCTGTATCTGTACAAGGGCCATCAGGTTGCTAAGTAAATTGGACATATTCCAGTATAGGCATGTTATCTAATTTGCTGATTTTATCAATGATTAATGTGATCAAACAGTTTTGTACACAGACTCTGGATAGCCTCCCTTAAGAATACCGGGACTTTGCTAAAGAGGATGGAAGAATGACATCATGTCAAGTAAGGTCTAGGACAGGAGTTTCCAACCTGGGGTCCACAGACCCCTTGGTTAATGGTAGGGGTCCATGGCATAAAAAAGATTGGGAACCCCTGGTCTAGGATGTGGATGCCATTTTAGATTAATGGGCAGTTACTTGTTTGAGCTTGATGAGAGGAAACTCACATGCCTTGAGGAAGAAAGGTTCAGGTTTGCGTTTCAGAATCAGAGTCAGGTTTAATATCACTGGCATATGTCATGAAATTTGTTGTTTTGCAGCAGCAGTACACTGCAATACATAATAAAATACTATGAATTACAACAAGTCAGTAAGTATAATTAAATTAAATTAGTGTAGAAAGAAAGGAAAAAATAGTGAGGTAGTCTTTTTGGATTCGCTGTCCATTCAGAAATCTGATGGTGGAGGAGAAAAAGCTGCTTCTGAAGCATTGAGTGTCCTCAGGCTCCAATACCACCTCTCTGATGGTAGAAATGAGAAGAGTGCATGACCATGTATTGATGGATGCCGTCTTGTCTTGGCATCATCTTTTCGAAGATGTCCCTGATGCTGGGGAGGATAGTGCCGTGATGGGCCTGGCTGTGTTTACAACTTTCTGCTGTTTCTCCAATCCTTGCAGTGGCCCCTCCATACCAGATGGTGATGCAACCAGTTCACAGTACATCTGTTGAAATTTGTGAGACGTTGGTGATATACCAAGTCTCCTCAAATTCCTAATGAAATATACTAGCTGATTGATAAGTTCATGGCCTACGGTAGAAGGAGATAAGTTATTAACTTCAAACTTTCTGCGTAATTACTCAAAGAGTTGAACTGCACATGCATGTATCGAGAACTGAATAACTCATCTCCTTCTACCTTAGGCCACAAACTTATCAATCTCCCCTGCTGTGGACCACTTTCTGGAGGTCCAAGATGCCAACTTCTACAAAGAGGGGATCCGTATGCTGCACGATGGCTGGACTAAGTGTGTAAATGTAGGAGGAGACTATGTTGAAAAATAAATGTGCTAGGTTTTGAAAAATTGACTTCTTCTACCTTAGGCCACAAACTTATCAATCACCCCTCATATACCATCAGGGCCTGACGCTTGAGAGGGTTCACCCTCTTGAAAGATAATCTGACATTGGCTTGTGAGGTAGAACCACTATAACTGGCTGTTCATCCCAAATACTCACCACTCTTTGTGTGATGAAGCTGCCTCTGATGTCCATTTTAAATCTCTCACCTTTGATCTTAAAACTATACCCTCTAGTTTTCAGTACTTGGTTCCTGGGTAAAAGATTAAAATAAATTTTAACACAATTTATTTTAATATCAGATGGTAAAAGATTTCAAGAAAATATAGACCAGCTTGTAGGATGGGCAGACATTAGATAAAGTTGAACAAAAAAAAGTAACATGTTACACTTTGGTAGGAAGAACACGGAGAGGCAACTGAACCAAAAGGCATGATTCTAGAAGATTTTAAAAATACGTAGTGCTTAGTGTGGGCAGGTTGAAAACATGGTTAAAATAAAACAAAGAAGTGCTGGATTCTATAAAAAGAGGCATAGAAGCAGGAGCAAGAAGTCATGAAAAACCTTCATAAAATGTTGATCAGCCACATATCCAGTTCTCTGCGTGACAGTTTGAGAAAGACATGGAGGCTTTGGAGATGGCGCGGGAGAGATTTAATAGAATTATTTCAGATATACTTATTAGTTTAGTGAAGCCGCATTTGTTTGGGAATAGAGGGTGTTTCAATCAAGGAGTCATCTAACAAATGTAAAGGATCCAGACAGAATAGGACCTCCTATTGGCAAAATGGTGAAGAATCAGAGGGCATAGAATGATGCTGTTTGGGTGAAAGAACTAAAGTGAGAATTTCCCCTTTCCCTTTCTCCCATGGTCCACTCTTTCTGTTCTTCTTCTGTCCTTTATCTCTTCCATCTATTATCTTTCAGCTTTTCACTTCTCTCCCCCTCCCACCTACCATCCTCTGATATGTCTTCACCTATCATGTTCCAGCTTGTATTCCTTGCTCTCCCCATACCCTCTTATTCTGGTTTCTTCCCTTTTTCCAGTCCTGATGAAGGATCTCTGCCTGAAATGTAGACTCTATTCCTTTCCACAGATGCTGTCTGGCCTACTGAGTTCTTCCAACATTTTATGTGTGTTAAGTTAAGAAAAGTCTTGACTTACCAGATTGAAAGGTTAGTTTCTGGAGTATATTACTACACAAAATGGGATGGGATAAGGGAATGTTCAAATGTAACATTCGAAAGAGAGCATGTCAATTTGTAAAGGGAAAGAGTGTTAGGGATGTAGAGAGAGGCTAGGGAAAGGGACTTAATGACAATTAAACAGGTATGTGGATTGGCAAGTTTTAGAAAACTATGGGCCAATTGCTGGCAAATGGGACTAGCTTTAATGGGGCATCTTGGTCAGCATAGACAAAATGGGTTGAAGGGTCTGCTTCTATGCTGTATAAGTCTATGACCACTGGATGACTCTTGCATGGAGTTAGTACCATCCCAATGGGCCAAATGACCTGTGTTTCAAAAATTCAAAATGCACTTATTAACTAAGTATGTATGCACTATACAACCCTGAGGTTTGTCTTCCCACAAACAGCCATGAAGCAAAGAAACATCTTGGAACCCGCTCAAAGAAAACATCAAACACCCAGTGTGCAAAAGAAAAGAACTAATTGTGTAAATGGCAAAAAACAAGCAAATAACACAGAGAATTTTAAACATCAGACTGCAGAGTCCTTGAAACAGTCTCGGAATGTTCAGTTTAGTTCAGTGCAGTTCACTGACCGCAAGCTACAGCCACACCAACCCAATCAAAATTACGCAAAATAGCATTAAAAAAAGGAATAACTAGAAACCAGAGACACATATAACTGCAGATTCCTCTAAAAAGGAGTTCAATCCACAAACCGTGCTGATCAAACATTGCCCAAGACTCCTGCACCTTCCTCCAGCAACAGCAAGCGAGAGGGAGAGGGAGACCAGTCAAACACAGGCAGATGACGCAGAGCACCCGCTCACCTCCATTTGTCGTCCTCTTGCTCGACACTTTAATTGTCAAGTTGGTTGACATTTGTGTGCACTTGTAGGTTGCACACTCCAGTCTCAACCTCGTTGAATTTCCTCAGAAAAATAAAGAGCACCAAATCGCTCAGTTGGCCCCAAAACACGTTATCATAATGCTAATTACAGGCTCCAGTCACACACAGATTATTAGTAGATGCATATTTAAAAGGAGGAGGAGAAGTGGTAGTAGTTCCATGAACTGTCTGTGTTTCTGTATACTGGAATCCTCTGTTATTCTACAGTGTTGTTCTCATCCCAACCCTCCACTTCATTTTGTGTTCCCTTTCCTGGAAGCATTGTCATTAATGCACAAACTACCCCTCGAAGTGTATATTGGCTCATCTGCATGTTGAGACACTGCTCTTTCATGGGCTGCTTGGCCATAGGGGACATAACACATGAGCAAATAATGTGTAGTTTCACTGAAGGTAGTTTACAACATGTACCCTGATTTATCACTCTTGAGGTACTCCACCACTTACCCTAGATTATTTCCCACCATCAATTTATCCGGGCAGTTGTTACAACATCACCCCAGGTGAACCAGTCAGAACTTTGAATTTGGAGACACTCTGCAGCTTATATTTATGTAGAGCTGAAGGAGTTTTGCTTATGGAGTCTTCTGTCACATATTTATGTATGAATGTATCCGTGCATCAATTATAGTGGTATCTTGATCATCTTGGTAAGTGGGCCGAGGATGGGCAAATGGATTTCAGTTTAGATAAGTGAGAAGTTCTGCATTTTGCGAAGTCAGACCAGAGTAGGATTTATTAGTGAATGATAGGATCTTGTGCAATGTTATGGAACAGAGGGATTTAGGAATACAAGTACATTGTTCGCTGGAAGTCGCAGCACAAGTAGACAGGGTTGTGAAAAAACATTTGGCATGCTGGTTTTCATCAGTCTGAGATTTGGGACATTATGTTGCAGCTATATAAGATATTGATGAGACTGTACAGTTCTGGTCATCCTATTATCAGAAAGACATTACTAGACTGGAAAGAGTGCAGAGATTTACAGGGGTGCTGCCAGGAGTCAAGGACCTGAGTTATAGGGAGAGCCTGGGCAGGCTAGGATTTTATTCTTTTGAACATAACTTTCTTTGGATTGAGGGGTAAAATGAGGGACATAGATAGGGTGAAGCACACAGTCTTTTTCCCAGTGAGGGGGAACTGAAAACTAGAGGGTAGAAGTTTAAGGCGGAGAGGTGAGACATTCAAAAGGGATTCGAGGGGCAACTTCTTCACACAAAAGGTGTAAATGGTTTGTATGTGAAAGAGCTACCCGAGTTAAGTTGTTGAGGCAGATAAAACAACATTTAAAAGACACGTGGGACGGTTACATGAATAGGAGGGGCTTAGAGGGAAATAGGCCAAATTGAGGACAAATGGGATTAACATCATGGTCAACATGGATGACTTGGGCCAAAGGGTCTGTTTTCATGCCATTCCACTGTAAGACTCTATGACTGCATGTCTCGAGGACTCTAATTATATAAACTATCATCTACTGTATACCTTAGCCTATAGGTACAGTAATACAACACAACTTGTAATCCAACACAATTTGTAATCCAGTGAATGTAGGTAAACCGTGATTGAAAGTCACAGAGCAGTGACAGTGTTAGGGATTTATAGCCAGGCAACAGTGCGAGAGAGTGAACTGATTAGATGAATACAGTAGATTCACTGCTGTTGTCAGGTCTGACCCCAAATTTAAATTGGCATCTGAGAAAAGTTACTGACTCCCTCACTTTCTCCATTTCCTCCAAAGGATGAATACAAGCCTGAAAAAAATCTGTCAGAAGACGATTTAAAAAATGCAGTCAGCATACATCACACACTGGCAATCAAAGCTACCGAGTATGAGAAGCGACCCAACGTGTTCAAGCTGAAAACAGCCGACTGGAGGGTCTTCCTTTTTCAAGCACAGTGCGTGACCTTTATGATCTATGGATTGGTGGAAGGATGTGGGATGGATCAGGAAAGAATCTTCAAAATCATTTTTTTGAAGTTAGAGCATGTTTAGGTGTGGGTGGGTGGGGTGTGTGTGTGTCCCTCTGTTTGAACAGAGGCAAAGAGGTGAGATCACACACCTCAGTCCCCAGCCTAAAAACATGTATTGATCTTTCTCTTACAATTGCCATGTTCCATAAAAAGTGTTTTACTGAAGCTTTATTTTTAATATTCTTTCTCCTTTAGGTAGTCTCTCTTGCTTGGGAACTGATGCTAGTTGCAATTTTCTCTTATTTCAATGATTTTTCAATTTAAGTCACCTGAGGGCCACCATTTATTGCCCTCTGCACTGGACTTCTAACCTCCACACTCAGGAGTAGGGACTGAGCCCTCAACCTTCTCATTTGGAAGTGAAGGTGATATGGCTGGCAAGGGAAAGAACGTACACCAGTTACATTTCAAATATTTAACCAACATGTGCGGGCAAGGAATGTAGCAGAATTTTTACCCAAAGCCTGCCATATCGCATCACGAGCCCACTGTTGTGTATTTATACGGTTATCACTTTATTTTTGCTGTAAATTTCTGGGTGTTCATTGTTTTACAGAAGCCCTGAGGAAATGGAGTCTTGGATAAATAGAATGAACCTGGTAGCAGCCATGTTTTCTGCTCCACCATTCCCAGCTGCTATTGGCTCCCAGAAGAGGTTCAGCCGTCCGCTTTTGCCAGCCACCACCACCAAGATGTCACAGGTAAGGCTCACATATGAGCAGCAGAAGGGCACCTAGCCGCTTGAGTCATCTCGCATTTGATTTGTTTGCACCTTCTACTCTGTCTTCCTGTCTGCCCGATACCTTTTCGGCCGTTACCTCCCTGCCTTAAAAACATTCAACAGCTGTGATTCAACCTTCAGGAAGAGAGTTTCAAAGTTTCTTTAACAGTTAAAAGCTGTGCTTCACCATTGTAAGGTCCTTCGGTTCACCCTTCCACAGAGAACTTTGCTGGGAAGGTGGGCGGTCATTGCTATGCTGCAGAATCTTCAGCAAGGTTCAAAGTAAGTTTATTATCAAAGTACATAGATGTCACCATACACAACACTGAGATTCGTTATCATGCGAGCATACTCAATAAATCCATAGAATAGAAAAAATAGCAGAATCAATGAAAGATAACATCTCATTCAGACGAGTGGGCAGTGCCTAACTGAGCCACACTGTTGCATTTGCTGCATGACATAATACTGTAGGGACGGTGTTTATCAGAGAGAATTATCTAACACTCATGGTCACACCCACGTTTAAATGGAAACAAATGAAAAGACGAAAGTCTAAAAAAAGAAACAAAAACTCCCTATTGCTTTTACTTTTCCTTCGTACACTCAAAGAAGGTGGGCCAATTGTTACCCACCAGCCCTGATAAAATCAGATAACATCCCACAGAGGTGTGGGCAGATCTGAAATCTCCCGGATTTGTTCATTTGGATGAACACAGCACACTTTATTTGCTTATGAACATTCTGTTCCAGCCCCACCTTCACTAGAAATATGTAAACACGCACCTCATATCAGCTGAGAATGCAGCGATGATGTGGCAGAGGCTTGAGGGTTAATTTTAATCTAGTTCACTCAGGGAAGCTGATATCCTCCCACTTTCCACCTGCTGTACTTTGTGGTTAATGGAAAGTTAACTGCTGGAGCGTTGAACTGACACTTGATCAAACAACATCAGATTCTCTTTGAGTGTATTAGGTCGATAGTATCTCATTCAAATGAGCTGGCAGTGGTAATTATTTTCCTTTGAACTTCCATAAACAACCCTCCTTGTGTCATTTCCTCTTTCCCTGACTGGATCACAGAAAAGTTGTTAACATAATTCATGTACTGTACTGGGGAATGGTGCTTGAGTATACAGTGACAGCAGTTGGAAGTCTGATTTTGTGCCCATGTATGGTGTGGTGGGGACTTTCAGCACTTAACAGTCCTGGCATCTTCCCTAAGTGAAGAGGAGAGAGATTAGTAAGGAAGGGGCCCCTGGACTTCCGGTGGTCTCTGTATCCTGAATATTCCACTGGTAGGTGTAGCCTTAGGTGTTCCCATGGTCTCTGTTATTGTGGTTTCCAATGTCAGTTGAGCATCATGTACAGTCTGAAAGAAACCAAACAGACAGAGTGCTTATGTGTTGAGTTTCAGTTTTTGCTCCTTTTCCAGTCCAGTTGTTCAGACCTTTCCATTAGTAAGTCTGAAATAAAAACAGGAAATTCTGGAAAAACTAGCAGGTCAGACAATGCCAATGGAAAGGCAAAAAATCAGTTTCTAGGTTGAGCATATTTCATTGGTGTTCCTTGATGATCTTTTTAACTTTGAGATGACTGTTCAACCAAACAAACATCCCATTATGATCTACACTACTGCTTGGGGAAAGTAACTGTTTTTGAGTCTGGTGGCCCTGGCATGGATGCTATGTAACCTCCTCCCTGATGAGAATGGGACAACATGTTCATGAGCAGGGTGGGCGGAATCCTTCATGAAATTGATGGCCTTTTCCAGGTACTTTTCTGTATATATGCCCTTGATGGCGGGTAAGCTAGTGCCAGTGATGCATTAGGTAGTATTGGCTACCCATTTTATAGCCTTCCTGTCTGCCACAGTGCAGTTTCTGTACCATGCAATGATGCAGCATGGTAGGGTGCTCTCTATTGCGTATTTGTAGAAGGTTATGAATATAGATGTGCATAGTCCAGCTCTCTTCCACCTTCTGAGAAAGTAGAGATATTGGTGAGCTTTCTTGATTGTGTAGCATGCGTTCTGGGACCATGAGAGCTCACGCAAGATGTGCACACACAGGAGTTTGAAACTGCTTGTAGTTTACACTGCATTGCCACCGATGTAAAGAGGTGTGTGAGCAGTGCAAATTCTTCCGAAGTCGTTAACCATCTTCTTTGACTTGTTGACATTGAGAAAGAGGTTATTTACCTGGCACCAGGCCTCGCACTCTTCCACCTCCTCTCTGTAGGCCACCTCATCATTGTTGGTGATGAGCCCCACCACTGTTGTGTCATTGGTAACCTTGGCAATGTGATTACTGGGGTGTTTGGCTGTGCAGTTGCACAGTCTCGGTAATCCCAGTTTTGTTTGGTAATTTAAAGTTTAATGTAAATATAGTACTTTGTTACCAGCTCTAGATGAAGCTTGTTTAAGGGAATTTGGTGTGGAACCACACAGCCCCTTTTCCACATGAACACCCCAAATGCCTGCCCCATTTAAAGTTATTAAAGGATAGCTAACACACTTCACAGACACTACTGCCTGTTGGAGAAGCAGTAAGTTCACTCTCATGCTGATCCTGGAAGTAGGTCAATACTCTAAGGTGACCTCTACATGGCAGCTGAGGAAATGAGGGAAAATGGAAGTGAGTTTGGATAATAATGCATGAGTCTCTCGGGGGAGACGTCCCTTGAGCATGAAGCCAGATTATTGTGTCCTGTGAACCCCTACACATCCCCTGATTCCCCAATGAACAGTCCCATCAGAGATCAAGATGGCTATGAACGACTTATTTTACTTACTGACTGCTTATTTTAATTTAACTATTTAATAAACATACTGTACATATACTTAAAGTGACTCAGGTTTTTTCTCTATATTCATTTATTATGTATATTTCATTTAACTGCTGCCGTAAAGTTAACAAATATCATGATAGATACCACTGGTATTAAATCTGATTCTGATTCTGAGTGACAGTCAGCCTCAACCTGTAGTGAGGGATTCTGTCTTTCTGGAACATAAGGGGGCTGGCTTGCAATAGAGGCAACATCCATGATATATTGGGAGCCAGGAACAATGGCAATGCTCCCAAAGTTTTGATCCAGTTTCTGTGGTCAGCCAGTGGTTAATCACGATGAATTATGAAGGATGTGCCTTGTCCAGTTGACAGGACTCTAACCTCCAACATGCTCCAGATTGCTGCTTATGCATGTTTTACACATTGAAAATGGTCAAGGATGGAATTAGTCTAATCTTGTTTTGAGATGAAGGATTTGCATTTCAATAGCAATTCTGATGCTTCCTCGATGGAGTCCCAAAGCCTGTAACAGCCAATGAAGTACTTTTAATATTATGTTTGCAGTGTAGGAGTGCAGCTGCCTAACTGTGTACAGAAAGGTAATTCTTCGCCTGAGAATGACCTGATGACCAGGTTTTCAGAAACACTGACTGAAGGATCGTTTTTGCGCAAAACATTGCATAGAAACTGAAAAGCAAGAAACCACAGATGTTGGAATTCTGCAATAAAAACAGAAAATACTGGAAATACTGAGCAGATTGGGTAACAGTTGAAGAGAGGGAACCAAAGTTAATGTGTCAGGTTGATGATATTTTATTAGAAAAATCAGATGAAAGATGATGTACTATTGTTCCAGCATTTACTGTTTTTATTCTTGGGTAAAATTCACCTGCTCTACTTCAAAATAATGTTTTTCGTCTTATACCCCTGTGAAAACATTATTGGGATTTGCTTGAACAGCTCATTCGAAAGAAGGGACCTTTGACTGTGTGGCAGATCCTCAGAACTGCACTGGGATCTCGGCCCAGATTTGTGCAGTCTGCCCTCTGGATTAGGGTTTGAATGCACAGAGAACAACGCACTACCCTCTGACCCACAATAACAAGGCACTCTTTTAACCCTGTTGCAGTACAACAACTCAGATCAAAAATTGTTCAGACACAGGAGAGTGCAGATGCTGGACTTGTAGCAACCAATGTGCTGGAGGAACAGAGTAGTCAAGCAACATATATGGTGGAAGGGAAAGGAATGAAGGGTTTTGACCTGAAGTGTTGACAATTCCTTTTCTCCCACTGATGCTTCTCGACCCACTGAGTTTATCCAGCAGACTGTTGTGAAAAATATTTGTTTGATTGCAATGATAATGAGAGTCAGACCCCACAGAGCAGATATTGAGTTATTGACTGCTAACACTGCATGGACACTGGCCCTTGCCCCCCAATAATTTCATCAACCTTCTTAGTGTTTAAACAAAAGCAAATTGGTAACAACAGACAATGCAAGAAATAATTTACTACAATTGATGGCCACTTTTTAATTATTAAAAGCATCCTGTTTCATTAATCTTGCACTTCAATATACAAACACAGGAGAAATGCCTTTACAGCAGAATGTAAAGCCTAAAGGGACACAAGAGCATCCTTCTGAATAGCACAGGCAGATTTTTAATCATGGATTGAGCTTGTCTCTCTTTATGCAGTAGATGCTGTTGATCTGACAGTTATTCAAGCATATAACTAATAAAGGATAAATCAGGAAAAGGGAGAATTGTCTGAGAGTGGAATTATGTCAGTCCAGGATTGTTAATCTCTTTCTATTACATGATGTCCTTTTTTTTTCTCTCAATCTTCCTTTTACATCCTTGATTAAATTCACTCACACACTATTTACATTCATTTTAGTTCAAATGTGTTGAATTTGATTGCCAACACTCAGCTGTTAGTCAGCCTTCTACCTTCTGGGGTTTATAATGATACATTTGTTACAAGCATAAGGTCCTTGAAGTTGAAACACATGGAACAGATTAGTGGAAGTGATCAGCCAACCTGAACCAGTGGGGGACTTACAAATATTTAGGTAATGCTTATGCATTACTATTAATAATCTATTTCTGACAGCTCCCTCCCCTTTCTCAACCTCTCTGACTCAAACCATCAACATTTTTAATAAACCTACTGATTCCAACAGTTATCTTGACTATACCTCTTCCCACCCTGTCTCCTGTAAAAACGCTATTCTCTTTTCTCAGTCTCTTCGCTTCTGCTGCACATGTTCCCAGGATGCAGCTTTCCTTTCTAGATCATCAGAGATGTCATCCTTCTTCAAAGAATGGGGTTTCCCTCCCTCCACTCTTGATGCTGCCCTTGCCCACCTCCTCTGTTTCCCATTCATCCGCGCTCAACCCATCTTCCCGCCACCTCGCCAGTGATTGAATTCCTCCTGTCCTTACCTACCACTCCATGAGTCTCTGCATTCAACACATCATCGTCCACATCTTCTGCTTTCTCTAAAGGGATCGTACCACTGAACACTTTTTTTACTTTCTCCTCTGCTTTCTGCAGGGATTGCTCCCTCCGTGATTCCCTCGTCCATTTGTCCTTCCCCATTAATCTCATCTCCCTGCAAGTGACCAAAGTGCTATTCACCTCCACTCAGGGCCCCAAACTGTCCTTCCAGGTGAGGCAGCACTTCACCTGCGAATCTTCTGCGGTCATCTTTTGTGCCCGGTGCTTCCAATGAAGCCTCCTCTACGTTAGACAATAAGATATAGGAACAGAATTAGGCCATTCAGCCCATCGAGTCTGCTCTGCCATTCCAGATCCCACTCAACCCCATACGCCTGCTTTCTTGCCGTATCCTTTGGTGCCCTGACCGATCAGGAAACTATCAGCTTTTGCCTTGACCTCCACTGCAGTCTGTGGCAGAGCATTCCACAGATTCATTGCTCTCTGGCTAAAAATAAAATCCTCCTTACCTCTGTTCTAAAAGGTTGCCCGTCAGTTTTGAGGCAGTGCCCTCGAGTTCTGGATACCCCCACCATAGGAAACATCCTCTCCACATCCACCCTATCTAGTGCTTTCAACATTTGGTAGGTTTCAATGAGATTCTCCCCCATTCCCTGCATTCTTCTAAATTCCAGTGAGTACAGGCCCTAAACTGCCAAGCATTCCTCATATGCTAATCCCTTCATTCCTGGAATCATCCTTGTGAATCTCTTCTGTCTCTCTCCAATGACATATCCTTCTGAGATATGGGGCCCAAAGCAATTGACAATACTCCAAGTGCAGCTTGATTAGAGTCTTATAAAGCTTCAGCATTATCTCCTTGCTTTTATATTCTATTCTCCTTGAAATAAATGACAGCATTGCCTTCTTTACCACACTCAACGTAAATTAATCTTCTGGGAGTCTTGCACGAGGACTCCTAAGTCACTCTACGCCTCTGATGTTTGAACCTTCTCCCCATTTAGATAATAGTCCACACTATTTGTCTTTTTATCAAAATACATTATCATACATTTCCCAACACTGCACTCCATATGCCAGTTTTTAGCCCATTCTTCCAATTTGTGTAAGTCCTGCTGCAATCGCATTGCTTCCTCAGCACTATCTACCCCTCCACCTATCTTCCTGTCATCCACAAATTTGCCACAAAGCCATCAATTCCATTATCCAAATCAAGGACAAACAATGTGAAAAGTAGTGGTCCCAATACTGACTCCTGAGGAACACCACTAGTCACTGGAAGCCAATCAGGAAAAGTCCCCTTTATTCCCACTCACCTCCTCCTGCCTGTCAGCCATTCCTCTATCCATGCCAGTATCCTTGCTGTAACGCCATAGGATTTTATCTTGTTAAGCAGCCTCATGTGGCACCTTATCAAATACCTTCTGAAATTCAAGTAAATGATATCCACTGCCTCTCCTTTGTCCACTCTGCTTGTTACTTCCTTGAAGAACTCAAATAGGTTTATCAGGCAAGATTTCCCTTTACAGAAACCATGCTGATTTTGACTTATTTTATCATTAGTCTCTAATTACCCCGAAACCTCACTAATAGACTCCAACACTTTTCCAACCACTGAGGTTAGGCTAACTGGCCTATAATTTCCTTTCTTTTGCCTTCCTCCCTTCTTAAAGAGTGAAGTGACATTTACAATCTTCCTGTCCTCCTGTACCATGCCAGATTCACGTGGTTCTTGAAAGATCATGACCAAAGCATCCGTTTTCTCTTTAGCAACCTCTCTCAGGACTCTGCAATGTAGTCCATGTGGTCCAGATGACTTTATCCACCTTAAGACCTTTGAGTTTGCACTTTTTCCTTTGTAATAGCAATGGCACTCACTGCTGCTCCTCAGAGGAGACAGATGCAAAGTACCCGTTACATTCTTCTGGCATTTCTTTCTCCCCCATTACTACCTCAGCAACATCATTTTCCAGTGGTCCAATATCAACTCTCACCTTTCTTTTACTCTTTATATAATAACCGAAAAAAATCTTTTGGTATCCTACTTTATATTATTGGCTAGTTTTCCCTCATAGTTCATCTTTTACCTTCTTTTAGCTTTTTAAGTTGCCTTTTGTTGGATTTTAAAAGCTTCTCAATTACCCAACTTCCCAATCACTTTTGCTACCTTATTTGCTCTTTCCTTGGCTTACAATGGTGAGACCCCTCATAAATTCAGGGAGTGCTTCAGCAAGCACCTCTGCTCCATGTGCCAAAAGCAGAACTACCGGGTGGCCAATCATTTTAATTCTCATTCTCATTCCCATTCCGACATATCAATCTATGGCCTCCTCTTGTGCCAAATGCCAGGGTCGAGGAGCAGCACCTTGTATATCATCCAAGTAGCCCCCAATCTGATGGCATGAATACTGATTTTTCCTTCCAGTAGAATTTTTTTCCCTCCCTCTCTCCTTCCATTTTATTCTCCACTCTGGCCTTCTCACCTGCCTATTACTTTTCCCTGGATTCCCTCCTCCTCCACTTTCTCTATGGTCCACTCTCCTCTCCTAACATATTGCTTCTTCTCCAGCCCTTTGCCTTTCCCACCCATGGCTTTAACTATCACCTTCTAGCTAACTTCTTTCCCCTTCCCATACCTTTTTTATTCTGGCATCTTCTCCCCTTTATTTTCAGTCCTGAAAATGGATCTCAGCCCAAAACGTTGACTGTTCACTTTTCCATCAATGCCACCTGACTTGCCAAATTCCTCCAGCATTTTGTGTGTGTTGCTTTGGATTTCCAGCATCTGCAGATTTTCTCATGGTTATTAATAGCCATGTTTATCTTTGTCTACATGAAAGCTCTATGTCACAGGTATCACCTCATCCCATACTTGCTCTCAAATTCCTCAGGAAAGTGAATGCAATCATGGTCAGTAATCTCAACATTAATTCCCTCAAACAACGCTCTAGTTCAAAATATTCTTGCATCATTTGAAGACTATGTTAACCCAGGAAAACTGAAGCTGCTGGAATCTGAAAGGAGGTTATCAGCTTGAAGAGTTATCTCTGTTTCTGTCCCCTCAGATGCTGCCTGATCTACTGAGTGCTTTTATTAATTATTCCCTTTCATGGAGTTAACAATTCCCACTATGTATACTTATTGTCTGTGCCATGAAGGATATTTATTTGGCTGACATCAATAGTGTTAGTTATTAAGTACTGAAGGCAAAGTGTTTATTTCATGATACTTTATAACTGGTTCTTTATTTTGGAAAATCCATTCTGTAGGCTTTATTTATTGTTCCTTAAAGGAAATATGAGGAGAAGTTGACTGGGCTGGGGTGAAAGGGTATTGGAGGCAGAGAACCCCATTACAATTACAAGATTACCTGCATGAACACTTGGAAGTTGTGTGACCTGCAGGGTAGCAGACAAAGACCTGGGATGTTGAATCATGGACTGTGTGGGTTGAATTGTCTTCTCTAGTGCTGCAAGTTTCTGTGTGTCCAACACTAGACTCTCACAAAGGTCAACAATGCTCACGTTCATTATTCAGTGCACAAACTCCCTTCCTGAAGATGCCTCAGTGGGGTAGCTTTCTCTGTGTTGGAAATTATTTCATTTTGTACCAATCCAAGTGGGTATTCTATCTGGTACCAGCTCTTCTCCTCCTGTACTGGCCGGGTTCTTCCTCCCTCCATGCTCCTCTGGCAGTTACATATATGGATACCTATGCAGCCTACAAAAAGCTAAGGTGCAAGGGACTTGGGAGTCCTTGTGCAGGATTCCCTAAAGGTTAATTTGTAGACTGAGTCTGTGGTGAGGGAGGTTTCAAAGGTACATTTAATGTCAGAGAAATGTATACAATATACATCCTGAAATGCTTTTTCTTCACGACTATCCACAAAAATAGAGGAGTGCCCCTAAAGAATGAATGACAGTTAAATGTTAGAACCCCAAAGTCCCCCCCCCCAGCTCCCCTCCCTCCCTCGCGTAAGTGGCAGCAAGCAACGATTCCCCCTCCCCCCACTGGCAGAAAAAAAAAGCATCAGCACCCGCCACCAAGGACTCAAATGTGCAGCAAAAGCAACAGCAAAGACAGAGACTTGTAGTACCCCAAAGACTACACATTCACATTCGACATTCCACAGGCTCTCTCTCTCCCTAATAAGGAAGAAGGAGATGTCTCCATTTCACAGCGAGAGGGGAGACATAACAAACAACTAGCTGGTTTACGATAAAAAGTCTGTTGTGTCGCTTTTTCCAAGCTCGGTGTCCAAAAATCTCAGGTCCCTGGGCACACAGCTAAAGATCTTCCAGGTCCCACAACACACCGGTCTGTTGGGACACCGACCTTCGATCTGCCCATCTCCAGAGCCCCGAAGTCCTATGCCTCCAAAGGCAGTTGAACTTTTAGGTTGTGTCCTTAGCATGTCAGATAATGGCCAGTCGTGACACCCCAAGAGCGGGTCTCGTTTCCGCAAAGAACTGAAGTCAGCGTGTAACTCCAGGTCAGGGTCTTCAAAAGCCGCTGAAAAATGTTAGCATTCATCTCAAAAGGACTATAATAAAAAAACAAGGATGTAATGCTGAATCTTTATAAAGCACTGGTGAGGCCTCACTTGGAGTATTGTGAGCAGGTTTAGACCCCTTGTCTTAGAAAGGATGTGCCAAAACTGGAGAAGATTCAAAGGAGATTCATGAAAATGATTCCAGGATTGAATGGTTTGTCATATGAAGAATGTTTAATGGGTCTGAACCTGTATTCACTAGAATGCAGAAGAATGAGAGGTCACCTAATTGAAACTAATCAAATGGTGAAAAGCCTTGATAGAGTGGATGTGGAGAGGATGTTTCCAATGGTGGGAGAGTCTTAAGACCAGAAGACACAGCCTCAGAATAGAGGGTGTCCTTTTAGAACAGAGGTGAGGAGGAATTTATTTAGTCAGAGGGAGGTGAATCTGTGGAATTCTATGCCAGAGGCAGCTGTGGAGACCAAGTCTTTGTGTATATTTAAGGAAGATGTTGATAGATTCTTGGTTGCTCAAGGCATGAAGGGGATATGAGGAGAAGGCAGAAGACTGAGGCTGAGAGAAAAATTGGATCAGCCATGATGAAATGGTGGAGCAGACTCTATGTGCCAAATGGCCTAATCCTGCACCTATATTGTATGGTTTTTCCTGGCTACCTTTACAAAATGAGGCATTAACATCAACCTGATGTTTGGGAAAGAATTCCCACAGGAATTGTGAGGCTGTGAATCTCCAGCTGTGCCTCTGCAACTTGAATGGAAAATCAGTGTCAAAAGCTGTGCATTGTGCCTCCTTTTATGAGGTGTTTTGAGTTGTCATTTAATGAATTCATCAGCTGGGGGAACCCTTGATGATTGATACAGTGCATTTAGAATGAATTGTAGATCAAAGCACATTATTCTTCAGTGACTCCAGAGCTGAATGGAAGGTGTATTGCACTGTTGTCCAGGTGCTTAAAATAGAAAAAAGTGTTGTCTCTTTACTAGTGGACGTGTACATTAGAAGCAGGTGAAGACCATTTGGCCCTTCAAGCCTATTCTGCCATTTAATAAGATAATGGCTGATCTGATTATAATTTTGAATTCACCTTCCTATCTACCTTGGTAACATTCCATTTCCTTTTGAGGAAGTGAATTCCAAAGGCACATGACCCTTTGAGTGAAAGAAACTTTGCTTCAGCTCTGTCTTAAATGGGTGGACCTTCATTTTTAAACAATTGTTCTTAATTCTAGATGTGGGTACTGCCTCTCCACAAAGAGCCTGTCAAATCTCCCTAGGATCTTACATGTTTCAATTAAGTCTACGTTCACTCTTCTAAACCACATGCCCATCTTTGTTCATTAGACAATCCACCCATTCCATGTTTTAGCCAGAACTCCATCCAGTTCACTAACATTCTTTCTTAAATAAGGAGACCAATATTGTGGTATTCCACAATACAAGTAATATTTCTAACATATTTGTGTACATGCTTATTATGTTCTGTCTTAATAGCTCTATAACAGTAG
Source organism: Mobula birostris (assembly GCF_030028105.1). Taxonomy (NCBI): domain Eukaryota; kingdom Metazoa; phylum Chordata; class Chondrichthyes; order Myliobatiformes; family Myliobatidae; genus Mobula; species Mobula birostris. The sequence goes on from NC_092373.1 coordinate 161,129,642, forward strand.
ATTTTAAAAAAATCATACTAAGTTTCTATTTACAGATACTTTTAAAATAGGTTGCCACCAGCAGTGGCCATTTGGGCCAGCAAGACTTTGCTAGTGATACTATTCTACAAGAGTTAACAGTCAATGCTCTAGAAGAGTCACTGTCCACTCTAATTCATCTGGTCCTATCAACCTTTTCCTCTCTCTTGTAGGGATCTGGCTTCAGCTTCAGTGCATTTTTGTTGTTTATGTTAAGTACTTCACTTAGTAGCAAGTTCCATTTCCTCACCAGTCTCATGGCAAAATGGGCATTAAGATCTGATCTTTAGAAATAAAAACAGTTCTTGGCCATTCTGCTCTGCGTGCTGCTTTGTCATCCAGTAAGATCGGCTGAAATATTATTTCAATGCTGCCTTTCTGCACCAACTCCGTAACCCAACGTTCCCTTAGCATTCAAAAATTGATGGATCTGTTTTACTGCTATACTTAGTGACTGAGCCTCCACAACCTTCTTAGGTTAAAAAAAAATCAAAAGTTTCAACAGCCTCTCGGTGAAAGGTATTCTTCTCTTTGCCCTGAATAACCAGCCCCCTATTTTGATACTGCTACCTTTGGTTCTGAACACACAGCATCAAGGAAAACATCAGCTCTCCATCACCCTTGACAAGCCTTGGAGGAGTTTTGTATGTCTCAGTGCTAGAGTGTCCAGCCCCAGTTTGCTGAATCCCTTCAGAGCCACATACCCATCCGGAATTCAGTCTTGTGAGTCCTCATGAAGGTTTTTGGCCCAAGACGTTGGCTGTTTGTTCCTCTCTGTAGATGCTGCCTGTCCTGCTCAGTTCCTCCTGTGTCTTGTGTGTGTTGCTCTGGATTTCCAGCATCTGCAGAATCTCTTGTGTTCAGTCTTGTGAAGTTTCTTCGGTGAACCTCACTCGCAAGTAAATTCCCAGCCAGGTAGAGAGAAGAAACCTGTATACAATATTCCAGCTGCTGCAAACCAAAAAAATTGCAGATGCTAGAAATCTGAGAAGAAACCAGGAAGTGCTGGAAACACTCAGTAGAGAAGGAAATGTCTGTAGAGATAGACACAGAGTTCTTCACCAGTTCTGGTGAAGGGTTTCCAACCAGAAAGATTAAATTTCACTTCCAACAGCTGTTGAATATTCCCAATATTTTCCATTTTTATTACAATATTGCATGTGTAGTCTCCCTGAGTCCTATATAACTGCAGTATATCCTGTATGGATTTATTGGCATTGATCATTTCTGACTTGTAAGGTTTTAGTTTTACTCTATACCTGTCATTCTTTCCCACACCTCCTTTCATATCTGTGAAATGGCTGCTTCCTCTGCACAGCTAATAGTGTACACAGGCACTCAACCCCAGCCCTGTAATTTCAGTTACTGCTTCGTCTGTTCCCATTAGTGGCAGCAGTGCTGGCATCTTGTGTTATCCTGCTACCCAAGTGTCAATACCAGTTGAGTTGTTGGCTACGTCTTACCTGCTTCTGAGCTTTTAGCATATGGCATTGCCATGGAAACATGACTTGATATGCTGTAATGTGAGAATTTTTTCAGCATTGCATTACAAATTGCACCTACTGCCGTGATACTGCCAGCTGCCCCTTAAAAGATGAAGGAACTGATTTAATAATAATCTAGATCTCTGCATTTAGAGTTCTGGCCTTGAATTCCATTGTTCTTTTTTCATTACTTTGTACCTTAGAATAAGGTCCATCCATCGTCATCGATGAAGACCTTGACACCATTAGTACTTTTTTACAAGGTCAAGTTCCTAGCTCAACGCTCAACCCAGCACGGATGGAGAGCATGCAAGAGAGCCGGCCGGATTCGAACTCAGGACCTCTCGCCCCGAAGTCCAGTGCTGATGCCACTTCGGCACAAGCCAGTCATGATGGTATCAAGACTAGCACTTGATTTTGATTTAAGTAAGGGAGAGTTGCACAGTGTCAGCCTCACTCTCTGTTCCCAATTCCCATCTGGATCTGGATCAAGAGTTGAGATGGCTGGAGATGGGACTAGGTGCCGTGGATGACCAGGATGTCTTCTGTGTCTTGTTGTGCTCCACACGTTCCACTACGCTTGCAGAGACCGCCTTCTTGACCGTTGGACCTTCTAATGGTCTCTTCCGCTCAATCCACCAGAGTCTGTCTTCACATGCTGGGATAGACAACTCCCTATCTCACCGACGGTTTGAGACCCATAGGCTACCCTCACCTGGTTTAGCCGGCTTGTTGAAGCCGTTGCCTGGGGTGTGGCCGCTGTCACATGCAAACAGTTACGGGGAGCCACAGGTGAGAGCTGAGTGCCAGGCGGGGGCCAAAGGTGGACTAACTGCCTTGAGAAGGATGCGACATGTTCCCCCACCAGAGGTGCTACCCCTCCCTGACACCCATACACCTCCATCCTGAGAATGATGGAGCTGTGTAGCACAGAATTGGTCCTTTAGACCACTACATCCAGGCTGACCTTTTAACCCACCTACCTTAATCCCCTTTGCCAACATGAGGTTTGCACCCTTATATGCCTCATCAATATAAATACCTGTCTAAATGTCTCTTAAACATAGAGATTGCATCTTCTCCACCACCTCAAACAAAGTACACTCATTTGTCTCCCAGCTTCATTGTGTGCTTTCATTTAACTTTAATGTTTTGGAGTTACAATATATAACAGTGGTGATGAGGTATTTTTAAAGTAAACCCGAGATAACTACCTACTGGTTGAAGCACATTGAGATGTTTGAATTATTAAAAAAGCAGTGCAGCATGTGTTGTTCGGAAGGGAAGGCACAATCGAGTTTTAAAAAAATGGCAGAAAGCGGAAGAATTCACTGGTTCATAAACAGTGAGTTCTGGGTGATAATCATTTAAAAAAAAAAGCAGAAATGGCTGGCTACATTAGAAAGATAGGCACATTCCATTACACAACAGATAACTGGATTTTGTATATTGAACGGATTGAGCAGTATTTTAAAGCAAATTGAATAGCTGATGGAAGCGAGCGCCAATTTTGCTGAGTATTTTGGATTTAAAAGCATACAGTTTGCTTCGATGTTTAGCTGCTCCAATCAAACCAGCCAGAATGAGCTTTGTTGATATCATGAAATTAATACAGGAACATTTAGAACCAAAGCCATTGTTGATTGCAGAACACTTTCAGTTTCGTAATGGAGTCAAAAGGAAGGGAAGTCGATTTCAGCATACGTGGCTGAATTGAAGAAATTGAACATTTTCAGTTCAGTGATGGGCTTAATGACGCACTGAGAAATCATTTAGTTTGTGGAATCTTGGAAGAAAGCATTCAAAATCGACACCTAATTGAAGCACAATGTACATTTTAAGAGCAGTTGATATAGCCGCTATCAGTGGAAGCAGCAAATAGAAACACAAATGATTTTCAGTAGGAAAGAAAGTAAGTGTGAACAAAATTGCAGTGTCTCGACAGAGGTCTGCCTGGCCAAACAAATCATGTTTTTGTTGTGGCAGGGGTTCACATACGCCAGGCAAATGCAGGATTCAAGGTGAAAATGTAGAAAATGCAACAAAGCAGGACACATACAAAGAGCATGTCAGACAGACAAACATAAATGGACTGCACAGGGTACTGAAAAAGAATCAAAACGAACACCAAACTGCATACTGCTGATGAAAAATCTGATAATGATGAGAATGACACAGGACAGGGTCTCCTTGAGATTTACAATATGAAAACTATGAAAACTAACAAAAGACTATCAATATGACTTACACCAGAAGTGAATGGCAAATTAATTAAAATGGAATTGGACACTGGCTCAGTTGTTTCTGTCGTTCCACAAAATGAGTTTGAATGGCATTTCAAAGATACTGAACTGAAGCCTGCAGATATCCAACTAAGAACCTATACTGGAGAAAAGATAATTCCGGTGGGAATGACATTCATAACAATGAAATACAACAACAAGCAAGCCACATGGGGCTTTTATGTGGTAGAAACAGGATGGTCAGCATCGTAGGCTTTGCTTGGCTAACTACAACTTGATTGGGGATTCAAATGAAAGCAAATTAAGTAAGGTGCTAGATGATGCCACATCAGTATTCAAAGATGGCACTGGAAACTCAAATGTATCAAGTGTAAAATGGTGTTAAATGAAAATGCCACATCGAAGTTTTGCAAAGCCCATCCAGTTCCTTATACCATCTCTGATAGAGCAGCCAGTGAGCTTGATTGCATGGATACTGAAGGAATACTTTCTAAGATTGAGTGGAGACCATGGGCAACACTAGTGGTCCGAGTAGCCAAGAAGAATGGGTCTGTGAGGATCTGTGTCGATCTTAAGATCACCATCAACCCTGTACTGAAAGTAGATCAATACCTCTGCCCAGAAATGAGGATGTCTTTGCAAACATTTCTGGTGGGAAACACTTCAGCAAAGTGGACTTAGCTGAGGCCTACCTACAGATGGAGATGGAAGAAGAGTACAAAGTGTTTCTCACCATATACACTCACAAAAGGTTTCATTGCTATAATAAGCTTATTTTTAGAGTAGCGTCTGCACCTGCACTCAGGCAGAAAGCTATGGACCAGGTACTGCAAGGCTGTCCAGGCACTTAGTGTTACCTGGATGACATCATTGTTACTAGGAAGGATGACAAAGAACACCTCCAAAATCTCAAGACCATGTTAAATAGATTATAAAATTATGAGCTCAGAGCATGATGCAACAAGGGTGTGTTCTTTGAACCAAGCATTACTTACGGTGGGCACACCATTGTCGCCCAAGTATTACACAAGTGTGCTGAGAAAATTCAAGCAGCAATGGATGCCCCAAGGCCAAAGGACTTGTCACAGTTGCGGCTATCTTTAGGATTTGTCCATTACTATAACAGGTTCCTGCAAAGCCTGGCTACTGTGCTCCACCCTTGAACTCATTACTACAGATCAGGAAGAAAAGGCAATGGACAAAGCAGTGTGAGATAACTTTCCAAGAGGTAAAGGAAATGGTGACATCAGACATTATACTCACACATTATGATCCACATTGTCCAGTGAAGCTTGCCATCTGCTGTTCAGGATGCCAACACATAGGGAAGAAAGATGTCCAGAGCTGTCAGAACCACTTTCTGCAGCCTCATGGTCATCTCCTACAAACACCTGAGATTGTTTCACAGCCAGAACTCTCACCTGCCAAACAGAGTGATTCCCCCTTGTCAGGAAGTAGGTTATTCCACAAGAGTACGAAAGCCTCCAGGGCAATTAGATCTGTAGGCTTGAATGGCTCAATTTAAACATTTACTATGCTGTGGATGTCTGTATAGGAGTTGTATTGTAGAGTATACTGTGTATATAGCTGAGATGCATTCTATATTGAATTGGAACTTCTAGCTAAGCAGGGAGGAGTGTTGTATATTTAATATTTCAGTAATATTTGAGTAATGTTGTAAATATATTGTTTAATTAAGCATTCTTTGTTGTTTATACAATGCCTTGTGGGTTATATGTAGAAGTGTGTTAATGCCATACGTCAACACACCTCGCTTAAAGTAAAATTGAAGTACATCTATTTATCTCCCAGCTCTTTGTTTTGCATTCAATTAGTTTTAATGTTTTGAAAAACAGGCCCTTCAGCTCACAATGTTGTGCTGCACTAATTAAACTAGTAATTAAATGCCTAACTAAACTACTGTCTACCAATACCCATATTTCTTCATTCTCTGTGCATTCATGTGTCTATCTAAGAGCATCACCAATCTGGCAGCAAATTCCAGGCCCTCACCACTCTCTGTGGAAAAACTTGGCTTGCACATTTCCTTCAAACCTAACACCTCTCATCTTAAATGCATGCCCTTTATTATTAAACATTTCAACCCTGGGGAAAAAAGATATTGGCTGTCTACTCTAACTGTGCCTGTCATAATCCTATAAACCTCTATCAGGTCTTCACTCAGATTCTGCTGCTCCAGAGAAAACAGCTCACATTTATCCACCCTCTCCTTATAGCTCATGACCTCTAATCCAGACAGCATCCTGATGAGCTTCTTCTGCACCCTCTTGAAAGCCTTCCTATAATGAGGTGACCTGAACTGAATACAATACTCCAGATGTGGTCTAACTAGAGTTTTATAAAGCTACAACATAACTTCCTGATTTTTAAACTCAGTGCCCAGTGGTTTTTAATCTAAAAAATACAAGCATGCCATAGACCTTCCTTAACAACCTAACAACTAGTGCAGCCACTTTCGGGGACCTCAAGATCCTTCTTTGCTATTTCTTTGCACCTGCAGATGCTGCACGACTCACTGGGACCCTACAGTTGATTGATTTTTTGTTCTTTTTCTGTTGGCCTGCAGTTCTCTCCCCCTCAGTTTGACTGTGGATTTATCAAACCCTGCACATTCACTTACACAAAAACCAAATCTCTCTCCATTAAGATATCAATAGCTCTATCCTAATCATTTAGAACATTTGTAGTCACATAAGATTGTTAAAGAATTGAAATATCTTTAAAGCATACCATATTTGTCACATGTACATCAAAGCATTGAAACGTATGTGTTGTTTGGGTCAAATCAAATAACAAGGATTGTGCTGGGCAACCGTGCTACCAGCACCAGCAGAACATACCCACAACTCACTAACCAAGGAGTAACCTCTATATCCAAGGAATGGTGAAAATGCAGAATGGGCTACCACAGAGGAAAGCATACATTTGAGGTGCAATAGGAAAAGAACATGAGGGAAAGGGAATAATCAAATGTTACTGGAAGGAGAGGCTCAGAGTGACTGAGTTGGTCTTGTAGCTCCAGCAGAGGGCTGGAATCTGTAGCAAAAATAGAAAATACTGAACTAACTCAGACGGATTAGCAGCATCTTTGGAAAGAGAAACCATCTAATTTTTCACATAGCAATCTTCCTCAGACCTTAAACACCCCAACACATGAAAGTGGGTCTGTTTCACTTGGTATGGTTTGGTGCACAAGGTGGGGTATTGAAAAAATTCTATAAGCATTGTCCATGTTTAAAATGTTGACACATTGCAGGGTTTTTGAAATTGCCATTGTAAACAAAATGGCTGCAGCTAGATGCCTTGTGCTTGTCTTTATTTTAATTATTTATTATTATTAATGCAATTATTATTGTTGAACTGTCACAGGAAGATCAGATGAAGTCGCATGAGGCCAAGCTGAAGCAGATATCTACTGAGCTTACTGAGCATCGTTCTTACCCACCTGACAAGAAGGTCAAGGCCAAGGAAATTGATGAGTACAGGCTGAAGGAGCACTACCTGGAATTTGAGGTATGGTCTGGCAATGGAGCAAGTTATTATTGAGTTGAGGAACACTGTCAACAAATGAAGGAAAATGTGTGGAAGTAAACTATATTCACATGTTGACAACACACATCAAAGTTGCTGGTGGACGCAGCAGGCCAGGCAACATCTCTAGGATGCTCTGGCTGAGACCCTTCGTCAGGACTAACTGAAGGAATAGCTAGTAAGAGATTTGAAAGGGGGAGGGGGAGGGGACATCCAAAATGATAGGAGAAGACAGGAGGGGGGAGGGATGGAGCTATTGCTTGAATTTCAGGCATCTGCAGAATTCCTCGTATTCACATGTTGACTACTAGCAAGTCATTATTGAGTTGAGGAGCACTGTCAACAAATGAAGGAAAATGTGTGGCAGTGTACAGAAGTAAACTATATTCACATGTTGACTACTAGACTGTCACAAGAAAGTATCAGTACTAGAACCTAATGTAAGTAATTTCTGCACTATACAAAGTCAAAGTCATATGCCACACGTACCTTTGGTATATACAGAGGTGCAATGAAAAACTTACTTATAGCAGCATCACAGGCATATAGAATTACTAAGATAACATTCAAAAGAAAAACATAAATTACACCAAATTTTTACAAGGAAGAATTACAATGATAAAAGAAAGGTTCATTGCAGTGCCACTTAGTCACAATATTGCTATACTGAGGAAGTTAGAGTTGTGCAAGTTGGTTCATTATTGCACTGACCCCTTTTAAGTTAAGTTAAGACCCTCCATTGGCCAGGAACGACCACGGATGTTGTGTCCTAGCTGTCTATGTTGTTGATGCAATGCCATAAGCTGATACACAAGCAAGGGCACTATGATATGAAGATCAAACTGTTGCCCATGTGGGAGGTTCTGTCCTTCACTCAGGTGATGAATTCAAAGGAATGGTAGAGACCGATACAGGTTAGCAGCAGTAGCATCGTACAACAGTCATGGGAACTCCAGGTCCGGATTTTTCCTTTGGGTTTACTCGCAAAGCCTTCTCCATCAGTGGATATAGTCACAAGGCAGTGGAGATTTGAGAGCTGAGATTTCTTTCTAGATGGGCTGCCAACCTCAACTGATAAAGCCCCCATCTGCCCAGAGCAACAAGTTTAAGGCAACAGTATCCTGTCTTTGGCTCTTCTCCTGCCAGTAGACACAGTTACAGCAGGTTTAGTAGCTAAGCCACATACAAAGGCCAGGAGCTGGACTTGGTTAGACTTGGATCATTAGCGTAAACTCTCCTTGGTCAGATCAGGGTTAGACTTTGATTGATCTTCTAATCTAACCAGAGATTTTAACAAATTTAGGGGTGTCTCAGAGATTCAGGCTGTTGTCCAGGAGAGGTCCTGTCGTTTTATTTGAAGCAACCAGCTTGTATGCATTTTATTAATGTCAACATCTCTCAGTTATAAGAGCTTACCTTGGTATGGTTCTCACAGTTGGATGAATACATGTGAACGGGTGTAATTCTATAGAATCATCCCTAATACAGCAATATGTTCCCCTAATGTTTCCTCATTGCCCTGTATACTACCCTAAATCAAGAACCTAACTCATTTTTAAAGCCTTGATGCATTCTCCTTCCTCTGCCACTATAAATATGACTTTCCAGATCATAATCTCCTCTTCACAAAAGAAGCATTTGCTCATTATCCCCCTTGTACCTTTTGTCCATTTTCTCTGCTCCCAATCCTTGGACCGTCTATTAATGGGGAAATTTTGTTTGTTTAATGTGATTAAACCAGCCATTGTCCATCCACCTCTATCAAATCTCCACTCAGCTACCTGATAGCCAATTTGCTTTGAAGAGGCATCTCTTTTGTTAATTTCTTTGCCAGCTCAAATGTTGTTCCAAGAAATGTAAATAAAATAAAGTTATTTTAAGTAAATTATTTCTTCTTTACATGAGGGAGGTAGGTATCCTTTTACCAATTCCTAATTAGTTCTTTCAGTCTCTTCAAATTGTCTTCACTCTTCTCTTGAAATGCTTAGTCATGAGAAAATATATATTAATTATTAAGTTGATGTCAATTTAGAAGGATGATGGCATTGTAGTTGTGTTGCAGAACAAGGAATTTATAGGCTTGGATATCAAAATGAAATGGCCACACTGCTACAGCACCAATGCCCAGCAATACCACACTTATTTGCTAAGAGGAGATACAAGCTCAGGTACTCTGTGTCAACTGGAGATATAATATCAATTAATTGTTTTAAAAAAATCTGAAATAATTAGTGTTGCTATTGATAATACTACTCATCTCATTCATCAATGACTTTCAGGGAAGGGAACTTATTCTTTTCACCCAGACTTGACTTAATCCAGATCCCCATTTTAAAAACCTACCCTCTAAAATGCCCAACATTTCACTGAGTTGTGTCAATAACATTAAGCATTGTAGGAACATAATTTATCAAAAGGACTGCAGCAGCTTTGAACAGGGTCACATATTGTGGAATGATGTACATTATTAACTTGAAAATTCAGATTATTCTGAGTGAATTTCAGTGGGATATATGTTCAAAGAATTTTTTTTATAAACAAGGTTGCAGCTACTTATGGAATTCCTTGTGTTTTTAATGGCAAAACTACATATGTACAGAATCACAGGGCATATTATTAAAAATACAGTCTCTTTGGAAGTTATCAACGTATTAAAATCTGTACATAAATGGGAAGAAAGGGCTAAATAAATACCCTCTTAAATCTCCGCTAGTGAGATTTAACTGAACGCTCAGATAAGTAAAAATAAATCTAAATGCTCATAATTGAAACAGATTTACTTATCTGCTTATGGGCTCTCTGAATGTCCTCTGTCGAACCACTAAATCAACAGATTCACCACAGAACCTATGTTCTCCGAGTGATTAATTCTACTTTACCCATATCAATTGTTTGTCTATAATTTCCCTTGAGAAGGTGTTGGTGAAGTTCTGAAGCTGATAGCTTGTTAGGTCATATTAGAGAGCATTTGTCTTCAATAGCCCTTTAATCGGGTCTAGACTTGTGTAGAAACCAAATCAAGTTAGCAGAATGAGTTTATAGAACATGTACCAAATATGATTTAATAACAATTATATTGTTTCATAATCAGCATTATCAATATTAGATTTTTAATATCTAGATTATTAATTAATTGAATTCAAAGTCGAGTTTACTGTCATATGCACAAGTACATAGATGCACAGGTGCTATGGAAAGTTCACTTGCAGCAGCATCACAGACATTGTACTTGATACGCAGCATTCACATTTAGAACAAATTATAACACAATTTTTACAAGAAAAAACACAAATCAGACCAAAAAAAACACTTTATTGCAAAGAGATTTAGTGCAAAAACTTACCATTTATTGCTGCCATGGTAGAATTTGAACGTCTCTAGATCATTATCTATTCCAGGTAATCGGCTGTCAATAACTTACTGTGAGGCCAGGAATGTTACTATTGGATAACACTGCAAAAACAACTTCAATATACAGCCACCATCAAATTCTAGATCCTACACAGTCGGGTGTAGCACAAACATTTGGCAAAAGATGTATTAGGAGCTGCAGTCTGTTCATTTTGCCATTTTCACATTTCTCTTAAGGCTGTTGCTTAGTAGAGGCTCTGTAGCACAATTTGAAATGGAAACCAGGCTTATTTCTGCCCCTGCTCTTCTAATTAAAAGTTAGTCTTACAGACACTACCCCCTGCTTGCTATGTTGATATTCAATAATAAAGCAGTGTTTACAGACTGCAGTTTAGATTGGTCTTTGAAATATGGGAAAACCAATTTAACATTGCAATTTATGCACTAATGATCTGAGCACAGGGCAGCAATGCATCGTGAATATGGGCAATCCATCTCCAGTCTGTTAGATTTTCTCTGGATATGCTGACCTTTTCATGTATAATAGTGTTTGTGAAATGATCGACAGGATAAATTTATATTTCTGGCAACCATCTGGGTCAGATGCAAGGGCATGAAATAAATCATGATGCTGTTTTGTGTTAAAATGTTAGTTCATGCGAACATTGAATTTACATTTTATTTGAAAATTGAAGAAAAAGAAGTAAAAGCTAACAGCTTGCAATTGTCATGGTGAAAAACATGTCAGTATTTCATTTGGAGAAGTAACTTACTTTGAAACATTGCTTATGACAAGACTAGCATCCAACCATTTAGCCAGTCTGCAGATTTAGCACATTTTCATTTTACCTCTCAGAAGACCTCTCCAGTTTTAACTCCATCATTTCCTTGTGTTAAAGTCCACCAGTCTTTATCTTGTCCTTTACTCCACCAACTCAGCCTGTTTTCTAATGTCACCTACCACCTGTCAATTTGACTCATGCTTTATATTTCTTTAAACCTCCTGTTTCCTCTCCTCACCAATTTGACCAATATTCCTTTACCTCTTCTTGATGCATTCCTTATTCATCCACATTTATTATCCCTGTTATCTCCCTGGCTGGCTAATTATTCATTTATTGTCCACCACTGGTACAAAATAAGGACCATCACATAGTAATATAAGAGATGAAGGGTTATTCTAAATAGAATTATAGAGTCACACAGCATGGAAAATGAACTTTAGGCCCACCTAGTCCCCGCTGACCATCAAGTACCAATTTACCTAATCCTGTACTAATCATATTTTCTCACCACATTCCCATCAACTTCTCCCCACCCCCGGGTTTTACCATTCACTTACATTACATACAGGAAATAACCTTTGCATTCATGCTAACCCTCCGCACATCTTGCTTAACCTGCCAATCTTTCCCATCGGACATTCATCCTTAATTTTAGTCACCTTCCTTAAAAGAAGGGCATTAAATGCATTCACAGTTACCGACTGTACCTTTTCCATATAATCTTGTACACCATACATCTACTAGGTATGGTACAACTATTAATTTTGGAGCAATGGCTCCATGTGTATTACTAGAATTTCTGCTGTATAAAGAAATGTGGAACTAATTTAAGATTCAGGATTGTTTAACGTCTTTTCCTGTACACAAGTGCAAAGGAGAATGAAATAGTTGTTACTCTGGATCTGATGCAGCACACAAAAAAACCACGAAAAATAAAGGACACAATAATAATAAAAATAAATAGAAATACATAAGAAAGCTTATACATAGATTGATTGTATGTCCATAAAGTAACACTAATCTGTACATAAGGTGACAGACAGGAAAAATAAAGTAGTGGTAGTGTACGTTAGTGGGTGGAGCTGTTGCACAGCTTTACTGTTTGGGGAAAGTAACTGTTTTTGAGTCTGGTGGTCCTTGCACAGATACTAGGTAACCTTTTCCCTGATGGGAGTGGGACAAACAGTTCAGGAGCAGGTGGGTGGGATCCTTCATGATGTTACTCGTCCTTTTCTGCCACCTTTCTGTATGTATGTCCTTGATGGCGGGTAGGCTGGTGCCAGTAATGCATTGGGTGGTTTTGTCTACCCACTGTAGAGCTTTCCTGTCCATCGCAGTGCATTTTCCACACCAAGCAGTGATGCAGATGGTCAGGATGGTCTCTTCTGAGCATCAGTAAACTGACATGAGTATGGATGGGCAAAGTCCAGCTCTCTTCAACCTCCTCAGAAAGTGGAAGCGTTGGTGAGCTTTTTTGATTGTGTACGATGTCTTCTGGACGATGAGAGGTTGTGTGCGATGAGCACTCCCAGGAGTTTGAAACTGCTTGCTGTTTCTACTTCTGTGCCGCTGATGTAAAGGAGAGTGTGCATGATGAGAGTTCTCCAGAAGCTGATAACCGTCTGCTTTGTCTTGTTGACATTGAGGAAGAGGTTATTTACCTGGCACGAGGCCTCAGACTCTTCCACATCCTCTCTGTAGGCCATCTCATCATTGTTGGTGATGAGACCCACCAATGATGTGTCATTTGCAAACCTGATGATGTGATTGTTAGAACGTTTGGTCGTGCAGTTATGTGTGAGCAGAGGGTATAGCAATGGGCTTAGCATACTGCCCTGGGGGGGGGGGCACCCGTGTTGAGGATAATGGGGAGGGAGAAATGGTTCTGTATCCTGAATATCTGAGGCTGGTAAGAAGTCCAACATCCAGTCGCAATTGCGCTTAGACTGAGGAGTAAGAGTTTATTAACTAAGGTCTATTGGGCAGTAGTGTTGAATGCAGAACTAAATACAGTGTCATTGTTTTCTACATGTATCAGGGCAAGGTGCATGGAAATGCTACAGTATCTGTTGGTAAGTATTTTGGTGAGTGTCCAAAGTGGCAGGAATGGAGTTTCTGATATGTGCCATTATCAGCCATTCAAACACTTCATGATCTGAGGCATCAGTGCTACTGGGTGGTAGTCATTTAGTTCCGAAGATGTAGAGTTCTTTGGTGTGGGCTGACTTGAAGCATGTGGGGACAGCAGCCTGGATGTTTGAAGTACATTAGTTATCGTGTCTGCACTGAGTGATTGTACCACTTGGGTTCAATTAAAAGAAGCATCGAGGTGAACTGCTTCAGCTCTTGAAAGGAGAAGTGAAAAGTGAGGATGCTGGAGATCTGAAATCAAAATAGAAAGTTGTGGAAAAGCTCAGCGGTCAGTCCGCAGCTGTGGAGAGAGAAACAGAGTTAACATTTTGGGTCAGAATGAATGAAATGTCTTTCCATTGATGCTGCCTGCCCTACTGAGCTCTTAAATGGAGAAATAAAAGACCGCAGATGGTGGAATCTGGAGCTATAATTATAGGTTATCCTCTTAACCCACTGAGTTCCAGTGGCAGTTTCTCTTTTGAACACAGGAACTGGTTTGGATGGATTATTGTGCAGGCATTTCCACTCAGGAGGAGGACAGGGTTAGTACCACAGATGTCTCCAATAAATCAGGTCAGGAAAAATTCTACACGAAATTTGTCATCCAACGAGTGATAAAGGTGCCAACACCCTACCACAAAGAGCAACTTGGGCAAACTGAGTAGGGACCACTAGATAGTGTGAGAAATATTGAGAAGGATGTGCTAGAGGCATTGAATTGAGGAGACTGGAAAGACAGTGAACAGTAAAGTATAAAGACCAGGTGGGATGGTTGAGTTACCTGTTTCTGTACAATGTAATCTGTTCAATCTCAAAAGAGCACTGATTTTTTTGCGGGGTGAGTTTTAAACTGTAGAATCACTGAGACCACTTGGAGGGGGTTGGCTTACATTCAACAGTTTCAGCTGACATGCTTTCTGTGCTTGTTTGAGACTGGGCAAGTCTGCTGTTATATTGACTCGTCTTTCCTCTTTCCTCTAGCATGATCTGACTTGCTGCACATTTCCTGCAGCTCTGCAATTCATAGCTTGTGCACATTCCTTGATTTGTGTTCACCCTGTAACGCCTCCCTCAGGAACTTAACAACTAAATGGCTTCATCAATGGTTTAGCACCACTCAACCCTGATGTAACTATCGGTGAAATTCCATTTATCCTACCTATCTGTCCTCTCCCCTCTTTCTCAGTTTTGCGGAAGAGTGTAGGCTCTGCTTTTCTTTCCATGGATGCTGAGTGTTCCCGTATTTTCTGTTCCTATTTTGGATATGAGGTCTCTGCAGTTTATTGACTTGCATTTTTCCTGCAGCCAGAAGACATGAAATTGATGTGATTGTTTTGAGCAAGGTCAGCTCTTGGCAGAGATCACACAGGCCTTGCAGTATTCTGCAAGATCTCTTTTACAGATTAATCACAGATGCAATGGGAAAGGGACATAATTTGCTTTTTAGTGAATATTTAAAATATGGTATGATAATTCTGAAACATTCATTAAAAATCGTAAATCTACAAATGCCATTCTTTAGATAAGCTAATTATTTATGATCATACCACAAACTATATTTTGTCACAAAACCAAGGAAACCATTGAAATTGCTCAAAGCACACAGACTTAGTTGATAAATTAGTCTATGTTAGATTGCTGAATGTTAGAGTCTCCTTACATCTCCAGGGTGAAGCTTTGATATCTTTTTGATTTTCTCACCTTGTCAGAGAGAAAGAGCTTGATTTATTTCCGTTCTTTGGTTTTCACCTTAATGGAGCACTGACTTTGAGGGGAGAAAATGCACAAAACTTTTGATTTCTGATGACAGCCACCACATGCTCTCCACAGGGAGCTCAGTGCTGTAAGGTATATTTGTTGGCTACAAATTCTACGGCTACCTCCAGGGATACCTTGAGGAGTTATTTTCCATTTAATCTCAGCCTGAAGTGCAAATAGTAACAGTAGCAATTATTGACGTTTATTTAGCAGCTCCTTAATTCACTCTAATGGTAATTAAGTTATTGATGAAGAAATTGGACGCATGGAAGTCCATCAGCGTTATCAGAAGAAATAATACAATTTGTATTCCACACAAATGAGCGTTTTCTGCAATACCAACATTGGATGTGGGTTTGCGTAGACAAATGATTGCTGGATCTGGTGAATTCCTTTCCAGCAGTCAGTTAATTCCTTTCATATTTCTTCAGTCTGAACTGTGCTGATGAGAGCAGTGAAATGTAATACTGATAAACTGAGATTATCTGCCTGAAGATTGAATAGGAGTCACAATGTTTTATTAGTATAGCTGTAATTTCACAACTATTTCATTTGTATTCTTTTAATAATGATTCTCTAGTGCATCATATCCTGCCAGGAATGTTTCTTCACTTGCTGATATATGGCCAATCATTCTCAAGGTAGAGATGCATTGATTTTTTGATCAGCGAGATCAGGTGCCACTCCACTGGAATTATTCAGCTCCATTTCAAACTGCTGTTCAATACATCACTCTTAATAGTTTATTTGGAAGGAATATTCTGACTTCACTTGTCATTTATTTTTCATTGTTCATTGCTCAGCTGAATGGTACACCTTGTACCTAATAAAGTGGCCACTGAGTGCAGGTTCATAATCTTCTGCTGCTGTAGCCCATCAACATTCATGATGTACATTCAGAGATGCTCTTCTGCACACCACTGTTGTCATGCCTGGTTATTTGAATTATTGTTGTCTTCCTGTCAGCTTCAGCCAGCCTGGCCATTCTCCTCTGACCTCTCCCATTAACAAGATGTTTTCACCCACAGAACTGTCACCGACTGAATTTTTTTTTGTTATCACACCATTCTCTGTAAACTCTAGAGATTGTAGAAATCACAGGAGATCAGCAATTTCTGAAATACTTAAACCACTCTGTGTGGCACCAACGATCAGTCCATGGTCAGAATCACTTAGATCACACTTCTTCCCCAATCTGATCTTTGGTGTGAACAACTGAACCTCTTGAACATCTCTGCATGCTTTTATGCATCGATTTGCTGCCGAATTAATATGGTTTTACTGCTGAAGGGTCATTTCTACTGCTATCTGTGACTCTATGACTAACCCTAAACTGCCATCATCCTTTACCACACCTGCCTTTTAAGTATCCAAGTTTAAATTGTGTAAGAACTGATGACATATTTCTTGCTTCTTCTGGAATTAGAAGTATGTTATGTAAACTGCACTCAAAAGGTAAAATATACCCATTTTTCCCAGTATAAGTTAGTATCTGAGTTATACAAGTTGATAATGAGTGTATTGTTTAAAAACTTAATAACTGGTCTTGTAGAGTCATAAAGGAATACAGCATAGAAACAAACCCTTCAGGCCAATTCATCCATACTAAGCAAAGTGTTCAACTAAGTTAGTCCCATTTGGCCTATATCACTCTAAACCTTTCCTATGCATGTAGTTATCCAAAACCTTCTAAAGTTGTTGTAGAACCAGCTTCAACTACTTTTTTTGGTAGCTCATTGCGCCCTTTGTGTGGAAAAAAAATTGCCGCTCGGTTCCTATTTAAATCTCCCTCCTCACCTTAAACCTATGAACTCTAGTTTTTGGTTTCCTTTCCTTGGGAAAAACATGCACCTTGTCTATGTCCCTCATGATATTATACATGAATTGTAAGATTATTCCTTGGTCACTTATGCTCCAAGAAGTAATGCCGTAGGTTACCCAGCATCCTCCATAACTCAACTCCTGGCAACATTCATGTATTTCTGCTGATGTGTGAGAACATGGTATGATTTAGTTAGAAATAAATGTATGTCTGATGAATGGAAACAGATGGAGAAGGTAATAAAGAAAGTGGTTATTGGCTTATCCCTTGTTCTTCAAGGAGAACAAGAGGGATAAAGTCATCTTTGATTGTTTTCTTTATTTTTGTGAATGCAGCTTTCATTGTTGTAGTGTCTTGTTCATGCACCAAGCAATTACCATGCTGTCTTCTGTTACAGAAAACACGGTACGAGACCTATGTTCAGCTCCTGAAGGATGGAGGGCAGGAGGTACTAAACAGCGTGGAGAATGATGGCAGTGGGATGAAAAAGTCACATTCCAGCCCATCACTGAACCAAGAGATGTATCCTGTAAACACAAAAGTCAAGCGCAATGTCTCGGAAAGAAAAGACCATAGGCCTGATACAACCAACAACAAGCAGAAATCTTAATTCCACAGCAGGAACACACCTCCCAACCCCTGTCACCAAAACGTAACCAAGTGACGCAATCTGTGACTTGTATATTTTTGGGTAAAATATGATTTAGATGTCAACTTTTTGGTAACAGAAATTGTGAGTATGTGACTGATATGCTAGTCCTTCATTTGCAGACACTCCTATAGCTTCTAATATATTTTTTTGGTTGTTTGTAGATTGACATTTTTTTTAAATATTGCCTTAAAGAGACAGACTCCTACATGCTGACCTACTATTTTAAAAACCAATGAAGGTCATTCAGTCCAAGGTTTACACAAGACGGCTATCAATGATTGCCAGCCTACAAATGAATACGTGTCATTTCCCAGACAGTGGCTGCATTTCAGTGTATGCGTCTCTATAAAGTCGGGAACAAGGTGGCTGCTGACCTTTGCAGTCCTTTTTTTCATTTCTAATAGTTAAATTATTTAAGCCAAACACTCACAAAGAAAGTTAAATGAATGTTCCTCTGGGTGTTTTTATTTGTAAAGAAACATGGCTTTGTATAGTACAGCTTTCTTGAGATCAACAAAAGGCTTTCTCTTTAATATGCTAATGGCTGGATCCTTGATTATTTCTCCTTCCTCAAAGTGAGAAAATATTTTTCAACTTTCTTATTCACCCCTTCTCTCTTTCCAGTAGTTATTCCCTTCATTAGATTATTTGGGACCCTGCATTTTAGTGATTCCTGTTTGCAAACAATTTCCACTCCAAAGAGAGCATCAGTTTCTCCCTGTCTTTTGTGTGCCAGTTACATAGCAGTAGAGATAATTCAGCATTTAGCAACACCACATTGCCAGTAGCCCAGTGTCCTTGTACAGCCCACCCCACATCAACAACCACTACTGAGCCATGGAACAGTAGTCTCCAGTGTTGGGAGAAAATAGTTTGAGACACTTTCCATTTTTAAATGATCACATGCTTCATTTTCCACTTACTATAAATGCCAAACAACCTTGTTACTTGTATATGATGTTTCCTTTACAAGAATATAACAAATATATAGAAGGTACCATCTGAATCCTATTGATTGTATCTTTAAAAACTAGTATTTATAGTGCACTTTAAACAGGACACATAGCTTGACCACTTGTTTTTATTATTTTTTTAAGTAATGCGTGTATGTCTTCCATTTTGTTGTATAGTTCCAGGGCACCCAGGCAAGTTCTGGCACCAGTCAGACAAGTTAAAGAGGCAGTATTGTCAGAGAATTGCAATTGATCTAATATAACATTTGCTTGAAGCAGGAAATTGCGTTTTGTCCTTCAGAGCCACTGTTGTGATTGAATTTCTATTGCAACGAGGCTGTAACTTAACCCTCACCATGCCAATGTAGTTGGGGGTCTCACACCTGAAGGAGGTGCACAAAGTTGTGCCTAATTGCAGGCTCAATTCAACACACCAATCCCGAAAAAGCTCATTTTTTTCCTACAAAGAAATTACATCACTCTTGCCTGGCAGAATGTCACTCATACCTTCTGTGTCTGCAGATAATTAACGGCTTTAATGGAATTTAAAGTGAAAAGTGGTATCTGCTAATGCATTTTCAGAGGCCAATTGGTGCCTCTGCTCAGTGACATTTGGTATTTCTCTGTGCTGTTATGATATATTTATTGACGTTCTTTGTTGCATCTCCATTCAGTTCTATAGCCCAGTGGATTTTTTTTTAAATGTTTCCTGTATATAATAGATTTACTGTACAATAGCATGCAGGAAGCCTTCTTTCTGCTGCTGATGTTCCTTGTTTTTGCATGCTGTCTTCTCAGAGAGACAAGAATTCACATCAATAAATTCTATTAGATGTTGTATTGAGTCCTGACTCTTGCTTACAAGTTACCTTAAAGTTTGTGCTTTTCTCGTTTACTGTGATGGTATCTAAAGTAGATCAGGCTGGGGAAGTCAAAGCTGAAAGTAAGTTTATTATTAAAGTGCAAATCTGTCACCATATACAACCCTGAGACTTGTTTCCTCATTTTCTCAATGAGGCTGCAATAGATTAACACTGTACACAACAATCAGATAAAACTTCTAAGATAAAACTTTCATCAACGAGTACAGGATTCTGCACTCCACGTTAATATGTGCAATTTTGATAAGAAGTTTACACTACTAAAGTTAAATGAGAGCACAACTCAGAAGAATGGAGCAATTATCACTGCTGAAGAAAAAGTTAACCAATGGAAAAGCGTGACCTTCTGTGGAAGACATTCCCCACGATCTGAGCAGACTCGATGTCGACAAGGAAGCATTGAACGACTGACTCAGAGTTGGAGACCTCTTCCCAGAAACAGAAGGGTACCTTGTGGTAATACTTGACCAGGTGGTTGACACAAATACCAAAATATCAAAAATGCATAATAAAAGACCTACAAATTCAAGGTGATAAATGTACAAAATGCCAGAAAAAATAAAACACATTGCAGTTAAACAGTTATAGCAGCTTAACTCCATCTGATTACTTATACAGGCACAATCAAGTGGCAAACATCATTCACCAAAATTTTGCTTTAAAATACAAACTCATAGAAAATAACAGGAATTCTGCAGATGCTGGAAATTCAAGCAACACACATCAAAGTTGCTGGTGAACGCAGCAGGCCAGGCAGAATCTCTAGGAAGAGGTGCAGTCGACGTTTCAGGCCGAGACCCTTCGTCAGGACTAAGTGAGAGGTTGTTGTTGTGGCACCACTTAGCCAGGTTTTCAATTCCCTGCTGATTTGTCACCAACTTTGATTCGGCCTATGACAGTGGTGTCATCCACAAATATGGCAATGGAGCTGTGATTAGCCACAGAGTCATACGTATAAAGTGAGTAGAGCAGCGGCTAAACACACAGTCTTGTGGTGCACCTGTGCTGATGGAGATTGCGGAGGAGACGTTATTGCCAATCCAAACTGACTGGGGTCTGCAAGTGAAGAAATCCAGAAAACAATAGCGCTGGGAGGTATCGAGGCCTAGGTCTTTGAGCTTATTGATTAATTTTGAGAGGATGATGGTATTGAATGCTGAGCTACAGTTGATAAAGGGCATCCTGATCTCAGCGAACACTCCAGCAGGTGATCAGCACAGGTCTTTAGTACTCGGCCAGGTACCCCAACACAGCAGGATGCTTTCCATCAGTTCACTCTCCTGAAGGGTGCCCTCATGTCAGCTTCAGAGACTGAGTCTCTGGGTCATCCCATGCTGTGGGAGTCCATGAAAATTCCTCCATGTTTTGTCGATCAACGTAAGCATAGAAGCCATTGAGCTCACTTGGAAGCAAAGCCCTATTGGCACCCATGTTGCTTGATTTCACCCTGTAAGTCCAATATAAAGTCATTGTAGCCCACACTTGTACCATCTCCTTAATGGTGCAAGATGTCCCAAAGCACAACAAAGTCAACACACCAAAACTAATGTCACAAGAGACTACAGATGCTCCAATTTGGAAAAAAAAACTAATTTGCTAGAGAAACTCAATGGGTTGATCAACATCTGTGGGGTGGGTGGGTGGGTGCAGTGAGGAATGATTCAGTTGAAACCCTGCATCATGACAGAGTGGAGAGGGGAGCAGGGCAGCATAAAGTGAAGAAGTGGGGTGTGAGATAACAGGCCGGTTGTGCCAGTAGGAGAAGGGTGCAGGGAAACTGCAGCTGGTAGATGATAGATGGAGGCAGTCAAAGAAGAAAAATAAAAAAGTGAGAGGCAAATGGGTTTCAATACTGAGTCTGTAAGCAAAGGCTCAGAGAACAGGATCAAACACTTAGGCTTAAGGATTCTAATGCACCTCAGCCACATGGGTGAAGCAACAGGGTTTTGATGAGGTGGAGTTTGTTAGGTGTGTTCAGCAAGGTTTCCTGACACAATATGTAGATAAGCCTACAAGAGGAGAGGCTGTACTTGATCTGGTATTGGGAAATGAACCTGGTCAGGTGTCAGGTCTCTCAGTGGGAGAACATTTTGGAAATAGTGATCGCAATTCTATCTCCTTTACCATAGCATTGGAGAGGTATAGGAACAGATAAGTTAGGAAAACATTTAATTGCAGTAAAGGGAAATATGAAGCTATCAGGTAGGAACTTGGAAGCATAAATTGGGATCAGATGTTCTCAAGGAAATGTACGGCAGAAATGTGGCAAAGGTTCAGGGGATATTTGTGTGGAGTTCTGCAGAGGTATGTTCCAATGAGGCAGGAAACGGATGGTAGGGTAAAGGAACCGTGGTGTACAAAGGCTGTTGTAAATCTAGTCAAGAAGAAAAGAAAAGCTTATGAAAGGTTCAAAAAACTAGGTAATGATAGAGATCTAGAAAAGCTTCAAAGGTACAAAGGTTCAAAGGTCTAATTTAATGTCAGAGAAATGTATACAATATATATCCTGAAATGCTTTTTATTCGCAAAACATCCACAAAAACAGAGAAGTGCCCCAAACAATGAACGACAGTTAAACGTGAGAACTCCAAGGTCCCCCCCAGCACCCCCCTCCAGTGTGTAAGTGATAGCAAGACAACAATACCCCACTCACACCAGCAAAAGAAGTACACCTGCTACCAAGCACAAGTGTGAGCTAGGCGATAGCAAAGACACCGACCTTGCAGTTACCCCAAAGACTATCACATTTCTTCCGGCGTTTGACAAACCACAGATTCTATCTCTCTCTAATAAGGGAGAGGGAGGTGTCCCTATTTTCACAGCGAGCGGGAGACATAACAACAACCCGCTAGTTTATGATGGTAAAAAAGTCTGTTTTGTCGCTTTTTTATGAGCTCTGTGCCTGAAGATTGCAAACATCTCAGGTCTTGGAGCCCACAGTGAAAGATTTTCCGGCCTCCCCGATGACGCACGAGTATTCCGCCGTGACACCAACCCTCGATCAAGCCATCTCCAGAGCCCTGAGATCTTAGGCTTCCAAACACGATGATGACTCTCAGGCCAAACCCTTGGCGTGCCAAACAATGGCCAGTCCTGAAACCCCAAGAACGGGTCCCATTCCCACAAAGAACCAAAGTCTGCGTGTAACTCCAGGTTAGGGTTTCAAAAGAACCCTGAAAGGGAAAAATAAAGATATTAAAGATTGAAATAGAGCTGTTTCCAAAGATGCAAGCAAAGGAGCCGCCGTTTAGCGCCATCTTAACTCTGCCTCCAAGAAGATTATAACGCTAGCAGGACAGAGAGTAAGAATGAAATTAGGAGAGCCAGAAGAGGCCATGAGAAGGCTTTGGCAGACAGGATTAAGGAAAAGCCCAAGGCATTCTGCAAGTATGTGAAGAGTAAGAGGGTAAGACATGAGAGAATAGGACCAATCAAGTGTAACAGTGGAGAAGTATGTATGGAACCAGAGGAGATAGCAGAGGTACTTAATAAATACTTTGCTTCAGTATTCACTACAGAAAAGAATCTTGGTGATTGTAGAGATGACTTACAGCGGACTGAAAAGCTTGAGCATATAGATATTAAGAAAGATGGCTGGAGCTTTTGGAAAACATCAAGTTGGATAAGTCACCGGGACCTGGAAAAAATGTACCCCAGGCTACTGTGGGAGGCGAGGGAGGAGATTGCTGAGCCTCTGGCGATGATCTTTGACTCATCAATGGGGACAGAAGGGATTCTGGGGGGACAGAAGGGATTCTGGAGGAACAGAGGGTTGCAGATACAGTATTGTTACCTTATTCAGGAAGTGAGTAGAGATAGCCCAGGAAATTATAGACTAGTGAGTTTTACTTCAGTGGTTAGTAAGTTGTTGGAAAAGATCCTGAGAGGCAGGATTTATAAACATTTGAGGAGGCATAATATGATTAGGAATAGTCAGCATGGCTTTGTCAAAGCAACACTTTCAGTACGCTGGATGAACTCAGCAGGTCGGGCAGCATCAGTTAGAAACGATGAGTCGACGTTTCGGGCCAGAACCCTTCGTCAGGACTGAAGAATGAAAGATGGGGAAGGATTTGAAGAATGCTTGTAGCTTCATTTGAAAGACCAGTAATTTGAAAGACAAAGGGGTGGGGGAGGGAAAGCATTGACGACATAGCCCTTGAAAACAATGGGTAGTAGAAGAAGGAGGCGAAGAAGAAGAAGAAGAACTCTACCCCCTCCCCCAGCTTCCTCATGATTCCGCCTCCTTCTTCTACTACCCATTGCTTTCAAGGACTATGACGTCAATGCTTCCCCTCCCCCACCCCTTTGTCTTTCAAATTACTGGTCTTTCAACTGAAGCTACAAGCATTCTTCAAATCCTTCCCCATCCTTCATTCTTCAGTCCTGACGAAGGGTTCCAGCCCGAAACGTTGACTCATCGTTTCTAACTGATGCTGCCCGACCTGCTGAGTTCATCCAGCGTACTGAAAGTGTTGCTTTGATCACAGCATCTGTGGATTATTTTGTGTTTATGGCTTTGTCAAATGCAGGTCATGCCTTACAAGACTGATTGAATTTTTTGAAGATGTGACTAAACACATTGATGAAGGTAGAGCAGTAGATGTAGCGTATATTGATTTCAGCAAGGCATTTGATAAGGTACCCCATGCAAGGCTAATTGGGAAAGTAAGGAGGCATGGAATCCAAGGGGACATTGCTTTGTGGATCCAGAACTGACTTGCCCACAGAAAGCAAAGAGTGGTTGTAGACGGGTCATATTCTGCAAGGAGGTCGGTGACCAGTGGTGTGCATCAGGGATCCATTCTGGGACACCTACTCTTCGTGATTTTTATAAATGATCAAGATGAGGGAGTGGAGGGATGGGTTAGTAAATTTGGCGATGACACAAAAGTTGGAGGTGTTGTGGATAGTGTAGGGGGTTGTCAGAGGTTACAGCAGGACATGGCTATGATGCAAAACTGTGCTGAGAAGTGGCAGATGTAGTTCAGCCCAGATAAGTGTGAGGTGGTTCACTTTAGTAGGTCAAATATGATGGCAGAATATAGTATTAATGGTAAGACTCTTGGCAGTGTGGAAGATCAGAGGGATCTTAGGGTCTGAGCCCATAGGACACTCAAAGCTGCTACGCAGGGTGACTCTGCGGTTAAGAAGGCATACAGTGCATTGGCCTTCATCAACCATGGGATTAAGTTTAGGAGCCGAGAGGTAATGTTGCAGCTATATAGGATCCTGGTCAGTCCCCACTTGGAGTAGTGTGCTCAGTTCTGGTTACCTCACTACAGGAAGGATGTGGAAACCATAGAAAGGATGCAGAGGAGGTCTACAAGGATGTTGCCTGGATTGGGGAGCATGCCTTATGAGAATAAGTTGAGTGAACTCGGCCTTTTCTCCTTGGAGCAGCAGAGGATGAGAGGCGATCTGATAGAGGTGTATAAGATGATGAGAGGCATTGATTGTGTGGATAGTCAGAGGCTTTTTCCCAGGGCTGGAATGGCTAACATGAGAGGGCACAGTTCTAAGGTGCTTGGAAGTGGGTACAGAGGAGATATCAGGGGTAACTTTTTCACACAGAGAGCGGTGAGTGCGTGGAATAGGCTGCCAGTGACGGTGGTGGAGGCAGATACGAGTCTTTTAAGAGACTCTTGGATAGGTACATGGAATGGAGCTTAGAAAAATAGAGGGCTATGGGTAGCCGTAGGTAATCTCTGAAGTAAGGACATGTTTGGCACAGCATTGTGGGCCAAAGGGCCTGTATTGTGCTGTAGGTTTTCTATGTTTCTATGTTTTCTAACAGGATAACATTGGCTAATGTTATTCAAAATCAGGTTTATTATCACTCAAGTATGTTATGAAAGTTTTTGTTAAGCAGGAGCTAGATAGTGCAAGAATAAAAATTACTATAAGTTCCAAAATAATGCAAGATAGTGTGATTAGATTTCCTTTTTTAGTTTGGCCTGCAGCATAACTTATGAAGGAAATGTACTACACAATACTATTTCAGAGTCAGGATCCAAACTGCCAAGATCTTGATTAGGCTGATGTAGTGAATGGTGAAGTTGAAGAAGATGGACTGTGACACATTTCATTTAAAGTTTAGATGAGAAGTTAGGTGGCACAGATCAACAGAGTCTGGCAGAAGCAGTGTAGAGTAGCGATACTCAACCTGGGGTCCTTGGCAATAAAAAGGTTGAGAACAGCTGGTGTGGAGGTAGCTGAATGATAGCATAGCAGTTACCATGACGCTATTACAGCTTAGGGTGTCAGAGTTCAGAGTTCACTTATAATGTCATGTTTATGGAGTCTGTATGACCTCCCTGTGGAATGCAAGTCTTTTCTCTTGTTGCTCTGGTTTTCCTCCTGCAGTCTGCAGACATACTGGTTAGTAGGTTAATCGGTAATTGTAAATTGTCCTGTGATTCAGCTAAGATTAAATCAGGGATTGCTGGGTGCCACAGATCAAAGGGCTGGAAGGGCCTATTCCATACTTTATCTCAATAAATAAATGAATACAAATCGATGGCGACTAGCAGTTTGGAGGAATGAGTGTGACTGTTCAGAGATTTTTAATTTGGAAATATGGAGATCATAAGGATGGTATTTGGGACATTTGTATATGTGGGGTCCATAATCAAAGGGTTCAAAAGTACATTTAGTGTCAGAGAAATGTATATAATATACATCCTGAAATACTTTTTCTTTGCATAGAAATTTCCAACATATTTACTTCATCATGTCTGTTTACATCAAGATAGAGCTACCAACTTATTCCCACATTCCAGCTGTAGATCCACATTCCTGTGGGTCATATATGCCGAGGATTGAACCTGAGTCTCCGGCACTGAAGCACCAGCTCTACCAACTGCACCACCCTGAGTTATGAAGTCAAAACCAGAAGAAAGTGCCTGCTCTGTCTGACCGGCAGCTCTGACTCCGAAGGAAAGAAATGTTTTCTCTTTAACTTTAACAGAGACACTCAGTCAATCAAGTTTAAACAGTTTCAACTAAATCACGTAAAAAATGACAAGAGCAGGATCTTGCACTGAGAAGGAGCATGAACATAGAACAGTATAGCACAGTGTAGACCTTTTGGCCCACAACGTTGTGCCAACCTGTTAGGCTACTTTTAGATCAGTTTAACCATTCCTTGCCACATATCCATCCATTTTTCTATCATTCATGTGCTTATCTAAGACATGCTTAAGCGTCTCTGACGTATCTGTTTCTACCACCACCCCTAACAGCGTGTTCCACACCTACCTATGACATCACTCCTGTACTTCCCTTCAATCAACATAAAATTAGCTCCTTCCCCTCTTATTAGCTATTTGTGTTCTGGCTGTCCACTCTGTCTATGCCTCTTATCATCTGGTACACCTCCATCAAATCAGGAAGGATAGAGAGGATGAGAGAAGCACCTTGCAGTGTATCGTGCTACTCTGAGGATGGGGCTATGCTATGCTGTTGGGAAGCTGTGCACTGAAATGGTGTTGGGAACTTCTGAACAGAAACTCCCTTCCCCACACGTGACCCCGAAAGGACCATTAATTCTGAAAATTTCAAGGACCTGATATTCAGCACATTGAACAGCAGGAAGATGAGCAAACAGAGAAGTTGGTTGTTCTGTGCTATGTGTAGTTACTAGCAAAGGAATTCAATTGGCTGCTCACTGTCCAATGTATAGTTGATCAGGAAATATAATTTAGGCCTTGTAGTGAACAGACATCACATGAATGAACTACAAGACATTTACCCTCTTGTAACACTTAACTGATGCTACCTTGAGTCTGTGATTCACTTATATGCAGTCAGCATCTGCTGGGTGTGTGTGGGTCTTCTACCTCTTAACTCAGAGCCATCAGAGACTGGAATACAGTCAAAGCAGACACAATCCTGAAGTTCCGATTGTACTCCAGACAATCCAGTCTGCCCTTCCCATTTGAGATCAAGATGATTGTCAGCCATTTTCTTAGCCTGTAGTTCACTCCGGGACAGTGACTATTTATGCCATAACTGCAGTCCCTGCAATGCTTCACACAAGGTACCATTGATAAGAGAGAGGAATGTGTTTCCTTTCTTGAGCAGAGAGCAGAAGATGTAGTGAGCAAGTGGCTCTGATGGTTAGGGAAATTATAATCTAGACCAGGGAGGCATTCCAGTCTCTACACACAGTGCCATGATGCACAAGGATGGATGGTGATTCCCTGAACGCCCAACCATAACATTCTCTGAGTAAGTGGTACATATCCAGACAGTGTGCTTTATTTTTGATAGCAGTCTGCTGTTCCTGCTATATTTCAGCAACATTTGATGGATGAACAGTTAGGTTTTGAAGGAAAGTGGCAGTCCACCCTTTCTTTGATTCCATTCTGATCTCTTGGTCGTGTTGGAGAGTACAATTAGAGTCATGGCTATATGGAGTTTCACAGAGTCTGACACTAGTATCACCAAGATGTGATTGTACTCCTTGAAGCTCTCTGATGTTGGCTGTCAGTACCATTAGAGAGGTCTCAGACCCAGTCATCAGCTGCTTCATAATACACCAATGGCCATCGTGAAAACAGAGAAAATGAACATGAAAAGAATTGCAGATGCTGGGAATCTGCAATAGAAACAAAAAGTTACCGGAAACACTCAGCAAGTGTGGCAGCAGTTATGGGAAGAAAGGTAGTTATTGTTTCAGTTCTAAGAAAGAGTGTCAGACCCAAACATTAGCTGTTTCTTTTTCCATAGATACTGACTGAACTGCAGGGTGTTTTTGCCATTTTCTGCTATTTTTGTGAGAATAATGTGATTTAGAAAGTAGAACATAGAACAGTACAGTTTAGTACAGGCCCTTTGGCTCATGATGTTGTCCTGACCTATACGATTCACCATGCTTAAGCTAACCCTTCCACCCTACACTGACCATAATCATCAATTTTTCTTACATCCATTGTGGCTATCGAAGAGCCTCTTAAACATCCCTATTATATCAACCTCTACCACCCCAGCAGTACTTTCCAGGCACCTACTACTTTCTGTGTAAGAAAACTTACCTCTGACATCCCAGGTGTTACCCCTCAACCATCAAGCTCCTGAACCACAGTTGATAACTTCACTCACCCTAAGATTGCACTGATTCAACGACCTATAGACTCACTTTCAAGAACGTTATAACTCATGTTCTCAATATTTATTGTTTATTTATTAATTATGATTTATTTTTTATATTTGCGTAGTTTTTTATCTTTTGCACATTGGTTGTCTGTCTTTGTGAGCAGTTTTTTATTGATTCTTCTGTGTCTTTGTATATACTGTGAATGTCGACAAGAAAATGAAAATGGCACATACCTATGTACTTTGATAATAAATTTACTTTGAACTTTCAGCTTAACGTTTCCTCCACTCACATTAAGTTGATATTCTTTGATATTGGGCATTGCCACCTTGGAAAAAAGGCACTGGCTATCCATTCTGTTTCTCATAATCTTATACAATTCTATCAAGTTGGCTCTCTTCCTCTGTTGCTCCAAAGAGAAAAGGCCTAGCTTGCTCAACCTTTTTACTCAAGAGAAGTTTTCTAATCCAGGCAGCATACTGACAAATCTACTCAGCACTCTTTCTAAAGCTTCCACATCCTTCCAATAAAGAGGCAATCAGAACTGAACAATTGTGATCTGACCAAAGTTTTATGACATTACCTTGCAGTTCTTGAAAACTCAATCCCTCTACTAATGAAGGCCAATATACCACATGCGTTCTTAAGCATCCTATCAACTTGTGTGGCAACTTTGAGACATCTATGGACTTGGACACCAAGATCACTCTGTACTGCCACATTGCTAAGAATCCTGCCTTTAAGCTTGTACTCATACTTTATGTTCGATCTTGCAAAGTGTATCACTTTACACTTTTCCATATTGAACTTCGTCTGATGCTCCTCCGCTTAGCTCTGCATCCGGTCTATATCCTGTTGTAACCTATGACAGACTTCATCACTACGCAGAACACCAGCAACAATTGTATCATCTGCAAACTTACAATTAGAAAGTTCACAAGGAGCAGAACAGATCCTAAAGAATAAGACCACTAGTCATTGACCTCCAGACAAAGTGTGCTCTATCTACTACCACCTTCTGCCTTTGCTGGGCAAGCCAGTTACAAATCCATGTAGCAACATTTCCATGGATCCCATTCCTCATGACTTTCTGGATGAGCCTACCATGTGGAACCTTGTCAACTGCCTTACTAAAATCCATATACAGTACATCACATCCACTATTCTACCTTCATCAATTAATTTATCACTTCCTCAAAAAACTTTATCAGGTATGTGAAGTACAACCTGCTGACTATTGCCAATAAGACTATGATTCTCCAACTGCTTGAAAATCCTGTCTGTTAGAAAATTCTCCAATTAGTTTTCCAGCCACTGATGTAAGGCCACTAGTCTATAATTCTCAGGAGTATTCCTATTATCCTTCCTGAACAATGAGGCATTTGGCATCCTGCAATCCTTAGGTGCTACTCCTGTGGTAAGGAAGGATGCAAGTATAATATTCAATGCCCCAACAATCTCCTCCCATGCATCGAGTAACCTGAAGCGTATCCCATTTGCTCCTGGAGATCTATCTATCCTAATATTTTTAAAGTTTAAAGTTTCGATGCATCCTCTTTCCTAACCTATAGCACACTAACCTGGTCTACAGAGACTGCTCATTCAAAAATGTCTCACTCCCTCATGGAGACTGAAACAAATAAAACTTTTATAGATGTGTGGTAGGGAGTATATTTTCTGGCTGCTTCACATCCTGGTATGGAAATGCCAATGCCCTTGAATTGAAATTCCTACAGAAAGTAGTGGATATGCCCCAGAAAGAATGGGCATTGATGGACAGATGTCTTCTCTGGACGTTCTATCAAAGTATTCCTTCAAGTCCATTGTACGTCCTGGCCACCTGTAGCCATCATTTTGATTTGGAACGCTAAGTGGTGAATTGCCATCATGCTATGGTGTGCCTGGTAATGACCAGGGAGAAGACTCACTGTTTATGTTGACACTATGGATACCTTGGATCGGGTCCACGGGATTCTAAGGGGAAAAGGTGAGCATCCAGAAGTCTTAGTACATCAATGTTCAATGTTCAATGTAAATGTATTATTAAAGTACATACACAACTCAGAAATTAACTTTCTTGTGGACATACACAATAAAACCATAATGGAATAATGACCATAATAGAATCAATGAACGTCCATATAAACTTAGGTTTTCAAACAGTGTGCACAAGACAACAAACTGCAAATACAAAAAGAAAGAAATAATAACAATAAATAAGCAATAAATATTGAAAAAACATTAGATGAAGTGAGTCCATAGACTGTGGGAACATTTCAATGATGGGGCAAGTGAAGTTGAGTGGTTATTCCTTTAAGAGGGGTAATAACTGTTCCTGAAGCTGGAGATGTGTAACCGGAGTCCACCATCTTCCCAATGGCAGCAGCAAGAAAAGACTGTGGCCTTGCTGGTTGGGTTCCTGATGATGAATGCTACTTTCCTGAGACATTGCTTTACTTAGGTGAGCTCAATGTTGGAGAGGGCTTTACATGTGATGGACTGGCCCATATTCTCTACCAGGCTGTGATGCAGCCAGTCAATATACTCTCCACCTCACACCGAGAGAAGTTAGTCAAAGTTTAGATATCATGCCAATTCTTCACAAGCTACTAAGGAAGTAGAGACACTGCTGTGCTTTCTTCATAATGCACTGACATGCTAGGCCTAGGACAAGTTCTCAGAAATAACGATACTGAGGAATTTGAAGTTGTTGACCACTCCATCTTTGATTCTCAGATGAAGACTGGCTCATGGGCCTATGGGTTCCTTCTCCTGAAGTCAATAATCAGCTTGTTGGTCTTGCTGACATTTAGTAAGAGATTGTTGTTCTGGCACCACTCAGCCAGATTTTAAATCTCCCTCCTATATGCTGATTTGTTACCACCTTTGATTCAGCCTGCAAAAGTGGTGATGTTAGCAAATTTGAATATGGCATTTGACTGTGCTTAGCTGCACAGCCTTAAGTGTAAAGCGAGTAGAGCAAGGGGCTACACACACAGCCTGCGGTGCACCTGTGTTGATGGAGATTGCGGAGAAGATGTTGGTGCCAATCCGAACTGACTGGGGTCTGCAAGTGAAAAAATTGAGGATTCAATTGCACAAGGATGTATTGAGGCCACAGTCTTGAAGCTTATTGATGAGTTTTGAGGGAATGATGGTATTGGATGCCATACTACAGTCATTCTTAGGCAGAAGTTGATACTTTTCATCACCAACCTCTCTAAACACTTCATCAGTGTGGATGTAAGTACCACTGGACGATTGTTATTGAGGCAGTTTACTACATTTTTCTGGGCACCAATATGAATGAACTTTGCTTGAAGCCTGTGGGTACCCCAGACAGCCAAGTCAAAAGGTTAAAAATCTTAGTTAGAACTTCAGCCACTTGACCTGCACGGGTCTTTAGTACTTGGCCAGGCACTCCATCTGTCAGCTGTCATGTCAGCCTCCGGGACTGAAATCACAGGGTCATTAGGGGCTGTGTGAGTTCATGATGTCCATGTTTGACAGTCAAAGCTAGCACAGAAGGCATTGAACTCATCTGGAAGTGAAGCCCTGCTGTAGCTTATGTTGCTCGATTAAACTTCCTAAGACGTGATAGCATTCAAGTCCGGCCACAACTGTTGAACTTCCTTCGTTGAGTCAAGTTTAGTCTGGATTTGGCAGTTAGTCTGTGAAACGCTGTCTAAAGATCGTGCCAGGTCCTCTTGTAACTTCCTTGGTCATCAGACTTGACTGCCTCTGATCTAGCCCCCCACAGATTACAGATCTCATGGTTTATCCAGGATTTCTGATTGGGGAAGACTGAATAATTTTGTGGGGGGACACTAGTCCACAACTGTCTTAATGAAGTCTGTGACAGACATGGTGTATTCATTCAGATCCACAGATGTGTCCTTTTACATGGACCAGGCCACCAACTTGAAGCAATCCCATTGCTGCCCCTCTGGCTTCTGCGACCACTTCATTTTTGTGCAAATCTCTGGAGATTTGCTGTTTAGCCTCTGCCTGTGTGCAGGCAGAAGGACAGTCAGTGATCAGATTTACTGAAGTGCAGTCAGGGTATGGAACAGTAGGCATTCCTTATTTCTGTATAACAGTAGTCTAGTGTGTTGTGACCTCTGGTGCAACAGGGTATATGCTAATGGTAAATGGCATTGTTTTCTTTAAATAAGCCTGATTGAACCTCCTGACTATTACTTGAAATACTTTAGGATAGACTGTTTCTTGTTCGGAGATGACATCATGCAATATCTCAAGTGCTTGATTATCGTCACCCACTGGTGGCATGTAAATTGCAATCAGGATAATGGAGCAGAACTCCCTAGGGAAACAGAATAGATGCCATTTGACCATTAGGTTTTCAAGTTCGGGGAAGATGAGAACAACAAAACTGTCACATTGGAGCACCACTGAGAATTTGTCATGAAACACACACCTCCACCTTTTCCAAATCAACAATTCGGTTCATAAAGTGAATCAAGAAGCATTTGGGTCTGATTGTTGTACCTGGTGTGCTGGGAGTAAACCACGTCTCATTCAAACATGGAAAACAACAATACAGCAATCTTGCCCTTCGGTCCTCTGCTTTGTTCTCCAGTGATTGCACATTTATTAACAAGATGCTGGGTAGAGGTGGTCTCATTCCATTGTGTTTTAGCCTGGCTTGGAGATCCTCACTCCTGCCTTCAACTGCTCAAATGTGCCATATCTGCTTGCTGGAGCATTACGTCTGTCGAGTCTTTCATAAGATCTTCAAATCTGCAAATCATTAAGTCGATTTAAAAGTACTTTGCTTAAAGGGAAATTACATGCTGCAGATTGCAGTGAGAGTAATCCAAAAGAGGGTTATTTAGAAGTATTGTACGTGGCCCGCAAAGTGTTGCCATGGTTCACCAATTGACTCATATTGGCACCAATGACATAGGTAGGAAAAGAGCGGAGATCCTGAAGAGAGAACTTTAGGAGCTGGATAGAAATCTGAAAAGCAGGACCTCAAAGTAGCAATCTCTGGATTGCTGATTGTGCTACATGCCAGTGAGGGTAAGAATAGGATGATTTAGCCGATGAATTTATGGCTGAGGAACTGGTGCAGAGTACAGGGCTTCAGATTTCTGGATCACTTCAATCTCTTCTGGGGTAAGTATGACCTGTACAAAAGGGATGGGTTACACCTGAACCCAAGGGGGTGACCATCTTTGCAGGCAGGTTTGCTAGAGCAGTTCAGAAGAGCTTAAACTAATTTGGCAGGGTGATGGGAACCAGAGTGATAGGGTTGAGGATTGGGCTGTTAGTATAAAACTAGATGCTGTATGCAGTGAGACTGTCAGGAGGGACAGGCAGATGATAGGGCAAAATTGCACCCAATGGAATGAGTTCCAATGTAAAATGGGGACGAAATCAAAAAGGGTGACAAATAAAGGACTGAAGGTGTTTTATTTGAATGCACGCAGTATACGGAATAAGGTAGGTGATCTTGTAGCGCAGTTAGGCATTGGTAGGTATGATGTTGTGTAGACATCAAGGTGTCATGGCTGAAAGAAGATCATAGTTGGGAGCTTAACATCCAAGGATACATATTGTATCGAAAGGGCAGACAGGGGACAGAGGGGGTAGGGGCTTCTCTGTTGGTAAAAAATTACAATCAAATCCTTATACAGAGGGGAAGTAGAATTGAAAGATATAGAATAAAGAATATGTAGAGTTAAACTGCAAAGATAAAAAGACTATGACTGGAGTTAGTGTATATAAGTAGTAACCAGGATCTGGGCTACAAGTTACAGCAAGAGATAGAAACTGCATGTCAAAAGGACAATGTTATGAAAGACATGGGGGATTTCAATATGCAGGTAGACTGGGAAAATGAGGTTGTTGTTGGATTCCAAGAGAGAGAATTTATAGAATGCCGACGAGATGGCTTTTTAGAGCAGGTTGTGGTTAAGCCCTCTAGAGGAAAGGGTGTTGTGCAATGAACTGGATTTGATTAAGGAGCTTAAGGTAAAGGAACCATTAGGAAATAATGATCATGATATGATAGAATTCACCCTGCAATTTGAGAGGGAGAAGCTGAAGTTGGATGTATCAGTATTACAGTAGAGTACAAGGAATTATAGAGGCATGACTGATGAATTGGCCAGAGCTGATTGGAAGGGACACTAGCAGGAATGACAGCAGAACAGCAATGGCTGGTGTTTATAAGAGAAATTTGGAAAGTGCAGGATAGATATATTCCAAAGAAGAAGAAGTATCCTAAAGACAGGATGATGCCAGGACAAGGGAAGTCAAAGACAATATAAAAGCAAAAGAGAGACCATATAATAGAGCAAAAATTAATGTGAAGTTAGAGGATTTGGAAGCTTTTAAACACCAACAGAAGGCAATTAAAAATCCATAAAGATGGAAGAGATGAAATATAAAGGCAAGTTAGCCAATAATATCAAAGAGGATACCAGATGTTTTTTACAGCAACATGAAGAGTAAAATGGAGGCGAGAGTGGATATCAAATCATTAGAAAATGACGAGGGGAGATAATGATGATAGACAAGAAAATAGAGGACAAACTGAATAAGCATTTTGCATTGATCTTTATTGTGGAAGACACAAGCAGTATTCTGGAAGTTCAAAAATGTCAGGGGGCAGGAGAGCAGTTGCTATTATTAAGGAGAAAGTGCTTGGGAAGATGAAAGGTTTGAAGGTAGATAAGTTACCTGGACCAGATGGACTACACTCCAGGATTCTGAAAGAGGTAGCTGAAGAGATTTTGGAGGCATTAGTAATGATTGTTCAAGAATCACTAGATCCTGGCATGGTTCAGGAGGAATGGAAAATTGCAAATGTCATGTCATCCTTTAACAAGGGAAGGAGACAGAAGAAGAGAAATTATAGGTCATTTAGTCTGATCTTAGTGGTTGGGAAGATGTTGGAGTTGGTTATTAAGGATGTGGTTTAGGGGTACTTGGAGGCACATGATAAAATAGGCAACAGTCAGCATTGTTTCCTTAAGGGAATATCTTGTCTGATAAATCACTTAGAAATCTTTGAGGAAGTAACAAGGAGGATAGACAAAGGAGAACTGGTGGATGTTGTGAATTTGGATTTTCAGAAGGCCTTTGACAAGGTGCAGCACATGAGGCTACTTAACAAGTTAAGATCCCATGATATTACAGGAAAGATACTAGCATGGACAGAGAATTGGTTCATTGGCACGAGACAAGGGAGACTTTTCTGGTGGCTACTGGTAACGCATTGTGTTCCGCAGAGATCTGTGTTAGGACCACTTATTTACATTATATTTCAATAACTTGGAGAATGGAATTGATGGCTTTGTAGCCAAGTTTGTGGACAATATGAAGATAGGTAGAGTGACAGGCAATGTTGAGGAAGGGGGGAGGTTGCAAAAGGACTTAGGCCAATTAGGAGAATGGGCAAAGAAATGGCAGATGGGATACAATATCTGGACATGGATGGTCATGCACTTTGGTAGAGGGAACAAAGGTGCAGACTATTTTCTAAGTGAGCAGAAAATTCTAAACTGCGAGGTGCAAAGAGTCTTGGGAGTCCTTGTGTAGGATTCCCTTAAGGTTAACTTGCAGATTAGATTATGAGAACACTCAGTTCTCGTTTATTGTCATTTAGAAAAGCACACATGCATTAAGAAATTTTACAATGTTCTTCCAGAGTGATATCACAGAAAAACAGGACAAAGCAAAGACTAACACTGACAGAACCACATAAATATAACATACAGTTACAGCAGTGCAAAACAATACCATAATTTGATAAAGAACAGACCATGGGCACGGTAAAAAAAAAAGTCTCAAAGTCCCGAATCGATCGACTCCCGAGTCCCCAATAGCAGGCGGCAAAGGGAGAAACTCCCTGCCATAAATCTCCAGGCACCGACAACTGCTGATGCATTGGAAGTACCCGACCACAGCTGATACTGAGTCCGTCCGTCCAAAACCTTCGAGCCTTCGACCAGCCCCTCCGATACAGCCTCCCGAGCGCCATCCTCTGCCGTGCGCCTTTGACCTCGCCCGGCCACCGAAACAAGCAAAGCCGAGGATTCAGGGATTTCTCCTCCGGAGACTCCGGACCACACAGTAACAGTGGCAGCAAAGTGGTCATTTCAGAAGTTTCTCCAGATTTTCATCCATACTTTCACGTCTGTCTCCATCAAATCAGAATTGTGCACGGTCCCCTACTTGACAAATAACAGACATCACCACCGAAGTGGTCACACGCACTGTGTCGCGCCGCCATCTTCTCCTCCCTCTTTTTGTGTTGATAGTGAGAAAGGCAAATTCAATGTTAGCACTTATTTCGAGAAAACTAGAATATAAGAGCAAGGATGTATTGCTAAGGCTTTATAAAGCACTGGTAAGGCTTCACTTGGAGTATTGTGAGCAGTTTTAGGCCCTTTATCTAAAAAAGGAATCATTGACATTGGTGAGGGTTCAGAAGACGTTCACGAGAAAGATTCTGGGAATGGAAGGGTTATCAGATGAGGAGCATTTGATGGCTCTGGGCCTGTATTCACTGGAATTTAGAAGAATGAGAGGTGAATCTCTGTGAAACCTATAAAATGTTGAAAGGTCTAGATTGAATGGATGTAGAGAGGATGTTTCCTATAGAGGGCACAGCCTCGGAATAGGGGGACGCCCATTTAGAACAGAGATGAGGAGGAATTTCTTTAGCTGCAGGACAGTGAATCTGTGGAATTCATTGTTGCAGGTGGCTGTGGACGCCAGGTCATTGGGTGTATTTAAGGAAGAGGTTGATAGATTCTTGATTAGTCAGTGCATTAAAAGTTATGGGGCGAAGGCAGAAGGCAGAATGTTGAGAGGGAAAATCACTCTGCCATGATGAAATGGCAGAGCAGAATCGATGGGATGAATTGCCTAATTTTGCTCCTATATCTTATGGTTTTATGGAAAGCAGCCAATGTAACCTGAGGTGCCCTGTGCCCCCTCCCTTCACCTCACCCTGCTCATTCTCTCTCCTTAACACATCCATCAGGCAGAAGATGCGAAAGCTTGAGAACATGTGCCACCAAGCTCAAGGGTGGCCTTTATCTAGCTGTTCTCAGACTCTTGAATGGAACTCTACCCTAATGATCCCTAACTCTTGCTTTGTTGGTTTACCTCAACATGCCCTTGCACCTTCTTGCTGCACTGCACTTTCTTTGTTACTCTAACACTACATTCTGCATTCTTTTCACTTCCATTTGAATCATCTCTATGTACTTATGCACGGATAGCACATTTATCTCCATATCTCAATATATGCAGCAATAAAATTACCAATTATCTAAATATCTATTCGGCCTCAGGATAGAAAGTTCAAAGTTCAAAGTAAAATTTATTATCAAAGTATATACATGTCACCACATACAACCTTGAGATTATTTTTCTGTGGGCATACTTAGCAAATCTAACAAGCAGTAACTATAAACAGGATCTGTAAACTGCAAACAAACTATGCAAATGCAGATAATAAATAAAAGCAATAAATAACGACCATGAAATAACAAGATAAAAGAGTCCTTAAATGAGTATAGTTACCCACTTTTATTCAAGATCCTGATGGTTGAGTGATAGTAACTGTTCTTAAACCTGGTGGTGTGAGTCCTGAGGCACCTATATCTTCTGCCTGATGCCAGCAGTGAGAAAAGAGCACGGCCTGGGTGGTGAGGATCTTTGGTGATGGATGCTGCTTTTCTACGGCAACTTTTCAAGTAGATATGTTCAATGGTTAGGAGGGTTTTACCCGTGATGTATTAGGTTGAATCCATCACCTTTTGTGGGATTTTCCATGCAAAGGCATTGGTGTTCTCATACCATCCCATTTCATGTTCTTCGAACACCTTTTTAGGCAGTGGGTTCTGGAGCATAATAAAGAACTGTTGTTTTCTGTTCTCACTGGTTCTTTTCACTGACACCCTGTCCTCTGATTACTGACTGTTTTGCTGCTAGAAGTAGGTTGTATTAATTATTCTACCAAAATTATGTTTTTGAATGCTTTTATCAAACCTCTACTTAACGTTATTTCCTCTGAGAACAATCATATCTTCTCCAGACTCTGAAATAACTGATATCTAAGTAGCACCTTAGTTCCTCTCTATACTTTCTCTAATGCCTTACCTTTCTTCCTAAAATGCATTCCCCAAAATTGCAAACAAAGCTGACCAATATGATTCAATTTTGCATATTTCTGCATTTATAAAGCAAACAGAACTGTATATTTTTGTCATAAACTTTTTCCATTTGCCCTGTTCCTTCCAAATGTTTGTGTATGCACAATCCTAGGTCTTGGTGTTCTTGTACTTGGAACCCCTTTTTACTGTCACCTCTAAAAATTTAGCTCGTTAATACCTTTCTAACAGCCACTTGAGTCAGTGGTGTTAAAACCAACGTTCTCAAACTCCATACACCTAGGATAGATATGATTTGGGTCCCAGGGCATTACATAGTCTAGTGAAAAAACTTCCATCTAGTTCATACTGCTCTCCATATCCTTCACTCTTTTTTCTGGTAAACAGCATCTGTGTGTGTCTGCCCATTGCCCAGTCTGTATTTTCCTGAGTCCTGCTACTAACCTACTCACTTTTTCTTATGTTTTTAATTAGTACAGTTATTCAGATCCAATTTCAATTATTTCAAAATATTATGTGTATTCTTTTGTGTGTTTGCTGCTTATTAAGTTTACTTTTATCCACATTGAAAGAACCAGGTAGTTAACAAATTAAGCACCACCATTTCAAAAGTGGATTTCTCTCTGTGTCTGTGCAAGCCCTGGTGTACTCCATTGTCTTCTCAGAGAGGTGGTTACTCAATGGCCGTGGTTCAACTGGTAGAACTTTCCTAAGGAAGAGATGACCAACAAACTATATCTCACAGTCACCTGCTCAAAGTGTGACTCAAAGATTCCCACCTAATATTGCTTCCCTGAACAACAATGCCTGCACCACGGAAATTGACCATTCATTTGCTAGTTATCTGTGAGGCTTTGCCAGGCACAAAATGAAATCCAGCTTTTACCCACTGAAAAATAACTTTACCTACTAAATTAATCCTCCTGCTATGCATCCACCTGGGCGTGATGGGTAGTTGGAGTCAAAACGTTTTAATTGACTGCTGCAATTGACAGCGTGCCAGAGCCTTATCCGTCCGATCATTTTCATTTGAGGTGCAGTTTGCCTGCTATTGATAGGATTCTTGTAGAGCTAATGTAGGCTTAGTGTGAGAAATGGTCCCTTTCTATATCATTAGGGAAAATAACATAAATATTTTATGATTATAACCAGGCAGCTAGTAGTAAGAAACAGGTGGCAGTGTCAAACGCTTGGGCTCAGCTTGCTTCAAGGTAGATAAAATTCTCAGCTGGGGAGGGTTCAGAGAACTGCAGTGTTGAAAGTGTCCACTTCAACTACCAGCAGCTTCATTAACATGCTTCTGGGGCCTTGTATCTCCCACGCACTGTTTCCAGGAATTCAGACGATCACATCTGACAAGTGACCACTTGAAATGTGTTTTCACAGTTGCTAGGAGACCAGTACTGGCAGTATCTGGTTTAAAATCTATGAGTATGTAACTTCAATCCTTATTACAGCTGACAGATATTTCTGTTATTTTATTGTTCAGTATTGACACTTACTCTACAGGTTATTAAAATTCTCCTGTGTGTCACCATACCCTGCACCTTGGCTGGAATGAGAAATTTCACAAGGACGTTTGCCTTAAGTGAGTTGGTAAAGAAAGAAAAATTCAAAACCAAGTGACACATGTTAGGAAGCATGACATATGCCACACATCTTGCCTAGAATACTGCTGGTGCAAGGAAAGCTTTATCCATCAATGGAGCTGACGATCGTTAAGATATAATGATCCTCACCTCTGTCACCTGGACAAATATCATGTTAAGAAATAATAAGAGAAAACAGATACAGGGAAACAAGAGAACAGTATGGAGTACTGAAATATTCTTTGAATTTTCTAACACGGAGCCCGCAGATGCACACTAGGCCAACTGACCTGTTCCTAAGGTTCCATTTTCTAGCAAGAGAATGTGCAAGAAAGTGGCAAATGAAATACATTGGAAAATGCATGGTCATGCACTTTAGTAACAGAAATAAATGTGCAGACTATTTCCTAAACAGGGAGAAAATCCAGGAATCTAAGATGCAGAGGGGCTTGGGAGTCCTTGTGCAGAACAACCTGAAGGTTAACTGGCAGGTTGAGCCGGTGGTGAGGAAGGCAAATGCAATGTTAGTATTTATTTCAAGAGGTTTAGAATACAAGAGCAAGGATGTGATGCTGCTGGGGCTTTATAAGGCATTGGTGAGGCCTCACCTTGAGTATTGTGAACAGTTTTGGGCACATAAGACCATAAGATATAGGAGCAGAAGTAGGCCATTCAGTCTATCAAGTCTACTCCACCATTCAATCATGGGCTGATCCAATTCTTCCAGTCATCCCCACTCCCCTGCCTTAACCCTATATCCTTTGATGCCCTGGCTAATCAAGAACCTATCTATCCCTGCCTTAAATACACCCAATGACTTGGACTCCACAGCCCCTTGTGGCAACAAATTCCACAGATTTACCACCCTCTAATGAAAGTAATTTCTCCGCATCTCACTTCTAAATGGATGTCTTTCAAACCTGAAGTCGC
Organism: Mobula birostris; assembly: GCF_030028105.1. Lineage (NCBI taxonomy): Eukaryota > Metazoa > Chordata > Chondrichthyes > Myliobatiformes > Myliobatidae > Mobula > Mobula birostris. The sequence continues at coordinate 161,171,047 of NC_092373.1, forward strand.
TCCCTCTTGTCTTAGAATCCCCTACAATGGGAAGTAACTTTGCCATATCTCATCTGTTCAAGCCTTTTAACATTCAGAATGTTTCTATGAGATCTCCCCTCATTCTCCTGAACTCCAGGGAATACAGCCCAAGAGCTGCCGGACATTCCTCATACGGTAACCCTTTCATTCCTGGAATCATTCTTGTGAATCTTCTCTGAACCCTCTCCAATGTCAGTATATCCTACCTCCTTTAACTTAGGGGTGACTACCTCCCTGTAGCTCTTGTCTATCACCATATTTTCCTGTAAGAGCTGAAGGTTAACAAGTAGCAGCTCCAGTTCCTTAATATGTGCTCTTATCTGGGAGGCTGGAAGTCTCCCAGAATTCACATATCGGGAGGAGAAGATGGCGGCGCGACGCAGCTCGCAGCGGCCGCTCCAGTGGTGATGTCTGTTATTTGTCACGCAGGGTGCCGTGCACAATCCCGATTTGATGGAGACGGACGTAAGAGCATAGAGGAACATCTGTTGAAACTTCTGAAATGCCTGCTTCACTGTTGCTACTACTGTGTGGTCCAGAATCTCCGGAGGAGAAGGCCCCGGGTTTTCAGCTTTGCTGGTTGCTCAGTGGCCGGGGCGGGGTCGAAGCACTTAGCAGAGGATGGTGCTCGGAGAGGCTGTATCAGAGGGGTTAGTCAGAGGCTCGAAGTTTTCAGACGGTGCGGTTGGGTGCTTCCAATGTTGCTGCATCGGCAAGTTAGCAGCGCGTGAAGGTTCATGGCGGGGAGAGTTTCTCCCTTCTGCTGCCTGCGTGAGATGATGAGTTGATCGGGACTTTGAGACTTTTTTTTACCGTGCCCATGGTCTGCTCTTTATCAAATTATGGTATTGCTTTGCACTGTTGTAACTATATGTTATAATTATGTGGTTTTGTCAGTTTTAGTCTTGGTTTGTCCTGTTTTTTTTGTCATATCATTCTGGAGGAACATTGTATCATTCTTTAAAGCATGCATTTCTAAATGACAATAAACGAGGACTGAGTATCCTCATAATCTAATCTAATATCTCACACAAAGAACACAACACAGTCTCTGGAGCATTCTCACTGCACCAACTGTGCACTAACAGATGAGGAGTGAGGAAGAAACTTACCAGAAACTTAGCTCGCTCAAGTATGTTTTTGCCGAAGCCTGTTGAGCCAAAGCCTCCACACTGTGATACTGGGCCACTTCAGCAATGGCCACTCTGCTTGTCCTACCTTATTTTTATTTGCCCTTGCTGTTAAGTTGTGGTTCGATTGGGCCACCGGAGAAAAACGGAAGCCCACGAACACAACTTTTTAAATCGCTTGCTGCTACCTGTGTGGAATGTCCCCAGTCAATTCGATTAGGCTACCAGAAAAAGCGAAAAGCATATGAATGTTACTTTCTAAATTGCTGACATTGGGTCAGACATGGTTGTGGCACCATTCAAACAGACTCTCAATCTCCTCCTTATACTGACTCATCACCACCTTTGATTTGGTCCACCACAGTGCTGTTGTCAGCATTCTTAAGTATGGCACAGGAGCAGTACTTAGCCTCAAAGCCATAAGTATAAAGTGAGTAAAGCCCTGGCAGTAATATGAGAAAGCACAGCTTCACATGTGGATGTGGATATATCGACTTCTTTTCGCAAAATGGAGGTGGTGGGAACACAATTACTATTCCTACGTTATCTGAAAAACTTGAGTCCTGGGTTTACTTAGAATCCCCAGTGTCCTTTGCAGTTTCTGCTATTCACCTAAAGGGATGTTTTGCTGGTAATCAAGAAAAACAGTCCCTGAGAATTTCAAACACAATGTTGTTTATCATTATTATAATATTTTGCTCTGTGGGCAGCTATTAAATTTATAATTAAATTCCAACAGAGGGAGGAATAGAGCTCAACTGTTCCTCCCTCCCATTTCATGATCAGACACAGATAAATAAACAATCAAATTGGGCTCCAGAACAGATTGCCTTGGGATTCTAAGCCAGTCCCATAATAGATAACTTTGAGTTAAGCAGGCTTGGAAGATTTGAAGCAATTTGATATTCTTTGGAATATAGGGGGATAACATTCTTAAGGTCTATGAGTCTGATGACCGTAAATGAGCAATATTTATACTTTTCTATACACACAATAAAGGAAGTCTCAATAACATAATCCTAAAAGGAAATATAACTGATTACACTTTCCAGTGAAAGAAATAAATGCAATTTGAGAGAAAGCCATAATAGTTAAATATAGTGTCATTGTTTGACAACACACTTTTATAAACATTTATGAATCTTAATTGTCAAACTTAAGACCTGGGTGTCATTATACACCAGTCATTGAAAGTGGGCATGCAGGTACAGCAGGCGGTGAAAAAGGCGAATGGTATGCTGGCATTTATAGCGAGAGGATTCGAGTACAGGAGCAGGGAGGTACTACCGCAGTTGTATAAGGCCTTGGTGAGACCACACCTGGAGTATTGTGTGCAGTTTTGGTCCCCTAATCTGAGGAAAGACATCCTTGCCATAGAGGGAGTACAAAGAAGGTTCACCAGATTGATTCCTGGGATGGCAGGACTTTCATATGAAGAAAGACTGGATGAACTAGGCTTGTACTCGTTGGAATTTAGAAGATTGAGGGGGGATCTGATTGAAACGTATAAAATCCTAAAGGGATTGGACAGGCTAGATGCAGGAAGATTGTTCCCGATGTTGGGGAAGTCCAGAACGAGGGGTCACAGTTTGAGGGTAAAGGGGAAGCCTTTTAGGACTGAGATTAGGAACAACTCCTTCACACAGAGAGTGGTGAATCTGTGGAATTCTCTGCCACAGGAAACAGTTGAGGCCGGTTCATTGGCTATATTTAAGAGGGAGTTAGATATGGCCCTTGTGGCTACGGGGATCAGGGGGTATGGAGGGAAGGCTGGTGCAGGGTTCTGAGTTGGATGATCAGCCATGATCATAATAAATGGCGGTGCAGGCTTGAAGGGCTGAATGGCCTACTCCTGCACCTATTTTCTATGTTTAACTAGTAAGAGAGAGAAAAGAATGGTTCAAACTATTGGCAATGCTAGCAGTCAAAGGTCACTTAAGGAATTAAATAGAGCAACCTGGAAAATTATATAAATTGACAAAACCATGGCAAAAAAAGGTTATAGGGTTATATAAACAAATAAAGGTTGCATGTTTATAGTCGTGTAAGGCATGGAACTTTTCCTTTGCAAATCAGAATCAGATTTACTATGTTATTTTATGTTGTGAAATTTGTTAACTTTGCAGCAGCAGTACAATGCATGATAAATACATTACATGATAAATATAGTTAAAACCAAATTAGAACAAATATATGATGTATGTATGTATGTATATTAAATAATTAAATTAAGATACATAATGTAAAAGCAAAAATTTTTAAAAGGTGAGATAGTGTTCATGTGTAAACGTCCATTTAGAAATCGGATGGCAGAGGGGAAGAAGCTGTTCCTGGATAACCGAGTGTGCGCCTTCAGGCTCCTGTAACTCCTCCCTGATGGAAACAATGAGAAGAGAGCATGCCCTAGGTTGTGGGGATCCTTGATGATGGAAGCGGCTTTTCTTAGGCACCACTTCTTGAAGACATCTTGGATACTACAGAGGCTAGTACCCAGCTGATGGAGCTGACTAAATTTACAAGTTTCTGCAACTTAATTCGAACTTGTGCAGTATTAACCCTCCCCCCCCCCCAATAACAGACAGTGATGCAGCCTGTCAGAATGCTCTCCAGGGTACATCTATAGAAGTTTTCAAGTGTTTTAGGTGAGAAACCAAATTTCCCCAAACTCCTGATGAAATATAGCCACTGTCTTGCCTTCTTTATAACTGCATCAGTATGTTGGGACCAGGTTAGATTCTCAGAGATACTGACACCTAGAAATTTGAAATTGCTCACTCTCTCCACTTCTGATTCCTCTTTGAAGATTGGTTTGTGTTCCCTTGTCTTACCTTCTCTGAAGTCCACAATCATTTCTTTCATCTTACTGACATTGAGTGCCAGGTTGTTGTTGTGGCATTGCTCAACTCACTGGTATATCTTGCTCCTGTATGCCCTCTTGTCATCATGTGAGATTCTGCCAACATTGGTTGTATTGTTGCCAAATTTATAGATGGTGTTTGAGCTATGCCTAGTCACACAGTCGTGAGCACAGTAAGAGTAGAGCAGTGGGCTAAGCACACACGCCTGAGGTGTACCAGTGTGGAGTGGAAGTGGAGGTGTTATTTCCAATCCACACAGATTGTGGTCTTCCAGCTAGGAAGTCAAGGAACGAGTGCAGAGGGAAGTACAGAGGCCTAGGTTCTGTAGCTTTTCAATCAGAACTGTAGGAATTATGGTGTTAAATGCTAAGCTGCAGTCGATGAACAGCATGCTGACAGAGGTATTTGTATTGTCCAGGTGATCCAAGGCCATGTGGAGAGCCACTGAGATGGTGTCCGCTGTAGACCTATTGTGGCAATAGGCAAATTGCAGCGGGTCCAGCTCCTTGCTGAGACAGGAGTTGATTGTAGCCTTGACCGACCTTTCAATACATTTCATCGTTGGGTCACAGGGTCATTGGGTGCTGCTGGGACCCTCACAGCTGTTGTTTTATTCTCCCTTTCAAAGCAAGCATAAAAGGCATTGAGCTCGTCTGCTAGTGGAGCGTCACTGGCGTTCATGATGTTGGGTTTAACAGGTAAGAATGAACTTCAGAAAAGTTGTTACAAGTCTCCAGAGAAATGGTTCTGGGTAAATCAAAAGGCAGCCAGGCCAGATTTAATTTATCCTCAAGTAATGAGAGAGATAACAGAGGTTGAGAGTGATACCCTGGTAAATTCATCAGTTGGTTAATGCCAGATGATTGGAGAAAGCATATGTGGTACCTTACTTAATAAAAAAGGATCAAAGTCAAATCTGGAAGCTGTAGATCTGCAAGTCTAAGTTAATGGTACTGGCCGGTATTAATCCTAGCATGTGGAAGGTGATATAGTTGCCTTAGCAAATATCCAGAGAGCTACAAGATTAATTTCTAGCTTAAGGTGGCTTAGATAGGCTTATGGATTTAACCTACATACTTCAGAATATTTAGACTGTGCTGACCTGATAGAGAACTATAAGATAATGAAAGAGCTGGAGAGAGGGCTGAATGAAAAATTGCTCCAACTGAACTGAACTGTGGGGTTCAGCAGTATTCATTTAAATGTTGCAAGATTGAGTATTAGCTGGCTTTGTTCCCTTAACACACAAATCCTTTCGATATATTATCAGTTTGTACATATGTTCTGGTCTACTGCAGATCTTCAGAAGGGAGATGGACTCATACTTGATTATATCAAGAGATTCCCTGATACAGAGCGTAAGTCCTTAGAGATAAATGTTGGTGCACTTTAGCTTGTGAAGCACAAGTTGTCACATTATGTGGGGCAGGCTACACTGGGTTTGCAGAGCATTTTGCCAATGTATGAAATTTATATTACCCACTCTTCCCTGTGGCTATTTCTTTGCTTTTTCCTCTCCTTCACCCACTAACATTGTGGATTGTTCCTCGAGAAGGCAGAATCTGACTGGTTTCCCTGTGGTAATGGAATAGGTAATCAGAAAGGCACCCAGGCTGTGATGCACAGGCTCCTTTCATAGCACCTCAATGGCTCCGAAAACAATGCTCAACAAACCAAAAGATCAGACAGCTTTCATGTCCCCATGTCCCTACTCAGTCCCGGTGCAGGATTTCAATCCAAAATGTTAACAACCACTTTCCATCCACAGACCGTGTTTGACTTGCTGGGTTCCTCCAGCAAGTTGTCTTTTGCTATCAGATATCAAATATCTGGACAAAATTCTTTGATGCATATAACAAGGTGATGGGGCAATTATGTTACACACCTGGATTGTGCCATGTCAAGTGAGGGCAATATGTACCACACCTCATGAACCCAAGTAAAATGGGCACCACAATATGTATCGGTCAGCATACACTATTACAGCTTGGAGCTTTCTGGATTTCAGAGTTCATTTCCGGTGCTGTCTGTAAGGAGTTTGCACGTTCTCTCTGTGAACCATGTAGGTTTCCTGTGGGTGCTCAGGTTTCTTCCACAGTCCAGAGATGTACTGGTTAGTAGGTTAATTGATCATTGTAAACTGTCCAGTGGTTGGGCTAGGGTTAAATATGTAGGTACTGGATGCTATATAACCATATAACCATATAACAACTACAGCATGGAAACAGACCATCTCGGCCCTTCTAGTCCGTGCCGAACTCTTACTCTCACATAGTCCCACTGACCTGCACTCAGCCCATAACCCTCCATTCCTTTCCTGTCCATATATCTATCCAATTTAACTTTAAACAATAACATCGAACCTGCCTCAACCACTTCTGCTGGAAACTCGTTCCACACAGCTACCACTCTCTGAGTAAAGAAGTTCCCCCTCATGTTACCCCTAAACTTTTGCCCTTTAACTCTCAACTCATGTCCTCTTGTTTGAATCTCCCCCACTCTCAATGGAAAAAGCCTATCCACGTCAACTCTATCTATCCCCCTCATAATTTTAAATACCTCTATCAAGTCCCCCCTCAAGCTTCTATGCTCCAAAGAATAAAGACCCAATTTGTTCAACCTTTCTCTGTAACTTAGGAGATGAAATCCAAGCAACATTCTGGTAAATCTCGCCTGTACTCTCTCAATTTTATTGACATCTTTCCTATAATTCGGTGACCAGAACTGTACACAATACTCCAAATTTGGCCTTACCAATGCCTTATACAATTTCAGCATTACATCCCAACTCCTGTACTCAATGCTCTGATTTATAAAGGTCAGCATACCAAAAGCTTTCTTCACCACCCTATCCACATGAGATTCCACCTTCAGGAAACTATGCACCATTATTCTTAGATCCCTCTGTTCTACTGCATTCTTCAATGCCCTACCATTTACCATGTATGTCCTGTTTTGATTAGTAGTACCAAAATGTAGCGCCTCACATTTATCAGCATTAAATTCCAACCGCCATCTTTCAGCTCACTCTTCTAACTGGCCTAAATCTCTCTGAAAGCTTTGAAAACCTGCTTCATTATCTACAATGCCACCCATCTTAGTATCATCTGCATACTTACTAATCCAATTTACCACCCCATCATCCAGATCATTAGTATCAATATGCTGCGGCTCATTGGGCCAGAGGGGCCTGTTCCTATTTCTAAATAAATAAATAATATGCTGTACTCGGTATCTTAAGACCTGGAGAGAGAAGCAAACTGCTGCACAGGTTTCAGGTCTCGTTACCCTGTGGAAGTTTGGTTGGTAGTGGGGAAAGGAGTAGGAACAGTGGGGCAGCTTCACAGTGCCAGCAGTCAGGGATCAGTCCTAGCCTCTCGTGCTGTTGGTGTGGAGTTTGCACGTTCTTCCTGAGACTGCATTGGTTTTGTCAGGGAGCTCCAGTTTCGTCCCACATCCACAAAAATACAGATTAGTAGGTTAATTTTGATTAGTGTAAATTTTCCCTGTGTGTAGATGAGTGGTAGATGCTCTTTATGATTCTCATAAATTGGTAATTGGTTCATTAATATCATATGTACCAACAGTGAAAAACTTTGTTTTGCCTGCCATCCATACAGGTAATTTAAAAATTTAAATATATTAAGGCAGTACAAAGGGAAAAGCATTAGCAGAGTGAAGAATATAGTGTTATAGTTACAGTTGCCAGAGAAAATGCAGTGCAGGTAGACAATAAGATGCAAGGTCCATGACAAAGTAGATAGTGAGGTCAGGAATTCATCTCTATCGTATAAGAGGTCCTTTCAATTGTCTTATAACAGTGGGCTGTCTTTGAGCCGGTTGGGTGTATTTTGAAGCTTTTGTATCTTCTGCGAAATGGAAGGGGAAGGGGATGGGAGAAGAAAGAATGCCTGCAGTGGGAGGGGTCTTTGATTATATCATGTGCTTTCAAGAAGCAGTAGAGAGGCTAGAGATAGAATGCATGGAGGGAAGTCTGAATTTCATAATGAACTCAGCTGTCTCCACAACTCTCTGCAACTTCTTGGTAATTGGGATGTGGGAAAAATAAAATGGGATAGGGTTGTAGAATTAATGGATGCTTGGAGATCAGCACAGACGTGATGGGCTGAAGTGCCTGTTTCTATGCTTTATGACTCCATGTCTATATTTCTCTGAGAATTCCATTCTGGTTGGTATTGTCAGCTTGCTGATGGAGTGAGATGTTTCTGAGGTGCCCTGTGGCAAATTTAGAGTGGCTGACACAAGAGGAAGAAAGAGTTTGCATTCTGGATTCTGAGCAAAGCTGAGCCACATCAAGAGCATCTACTGGGCAGCCCTGGGACCCTGCTTTCACCATGATTATATAAATCAATACTATTGTGCCTTTTCATAATCTTGGCCAAACTACAAAAAAGAGGACAAGGAAACCAAGCCTTAATATCAAGATCGATGGGTTAGATTGACAAAAGAAGGCGAGGCGTTACAGGTGTCTGAACGAGGCTGTCACTCAACTGTCTAACTGAGGCACCAGACAATCCACTGAGGGAACTCAGTAGATCAATCAGCATCTGTGGAAAGGAAGCATTCGTTGCCATTTTGGCACAAAACTCTGCACCCAGACCTGAATCTTCATCAGTTTCTTTACCTACCCAGACCCAAAGATAATGATCGACTCATCAGATTCCAGCATCTGCAGTCTCCTGTGTCTCTTCCTGTCAAACATCTATCCGAGCAGTCTTCAAAGAACTATTTGGTGTGGTGTATCAGACCATGCTGTTAATTGACCATCAGATGAAGGAGAACAGCTGAAGGGGTTTCATTTAGAACAAGTAGAAAATGAAGACCAGGGATACAAAAACCCTGAGCTGATGCTCATGAAGGATAGACAGAAATGATTAATTTTGAAGGCTGAAGTACCCAAGTCAATAACAAATGGCCATGAATAGAGGATAATTTTGAATGGTTTAAGTTCCTATTAGGACACCTTAAGGTTGGATACTACCTTCATTCTATTTAGTATTTTAAAATAACAATGCAGAGAAAAGCACGGCCTATAAATTCATTGATAATGTCTGAAAGGATGACAGTCGAGAGTGCATGGAATTTGCGATATCGAAATCTGAACTCAAGATTAGCCATGGCAATCAATAAAATTAGAGCAGAGAATGACAAAGAAATGTGGAATACAACATGACTGGGTATAAAGTTAACGATAACAAGGGGAGAGGAAGGTGCAAGGTGCCTCCAGCAGAGTCTCAAGAGGAGGATTCTGCACTGTTAAAAGCAACAAAAAAAGATCCTTGAGGATCTTGGTGGCTCAGGCAGCATCTGTGGAAGATAATGGACAGTTGACATTTCAGATTGAGGCCCTTCATCTGGACTGAAATGGTACAGCCAGAATCTTTTTCCAAGGGTAGTAATGTTAAATACTAAAGGACAATACTTTAAGGTAAGAGGGGAAAAGCTTAAAGGGGATGTGCGGGGTAAATTTTTTACATGGAACGTGGTAGGTGCATTGGTGGTGGCATTTAGCATTTCTACCCTGGGAAAAAGGTTCTGACTGTTTACCATTTCAGTCCAGATGAAGAGCCTCAACTTGAAATGTCCTCCACAGATGCTGCCTGATCTACTGAGATCTTCAAGGATCTTTCTGTTGCTTTCAACAATGGTAGCAAATAAGAGGCATTTATAAGCACAAGAATGTGCAGAGGATGGTAGGATATGGATCATATACAAGCAGAAGGAAATGGTTGTAACTTGGCATCGTGTTCAATGCTGACATCATCGGGAGATGAGATGGACTTATTCCTGTGCTGCAAGGTTCTATGTCTTTACTCGATATCTGCTTTGAGAGCCTGGTGCTGGGTGTGCAAATGTTGCAACCTGCCCTGTGGAGCCAACTGAGTGTATTGAGTGCCTCAGTGCCAAGGATGTTGGCACTGGGAAGAACACTGACATCGGTTCACTTCTTTTTCCGGTGAATTTGGTGCTTTTTGTGGAGAAAATGTTGCTTGTACCATTTAAGAATCATGAAGTGCCTGTCATTGTCATGGTCCGGTCCGTGAAGTCCGCATTCCGGTTCATGGTTCGGTCCATCGATCCTCGGTCCAGGTTTTCCTGTTTTCTCCCTTGTTCTGTTGGGTGCTTTAATTGAGGCACCTGATTTTCATTTCGGTCTGGCACATAAATACCTCTGCAAATGAGGGATTGTTTTGTCTGGACTGTTCCCTTCCCCTCCTCATCTGAATCCCTGGCAGTTACTTTGGTAGTTTATCTCAACAGTTACTTCGGCACTAATCTTCATCTGTTACCTTGCCTGCAACCTCTCTGGCGTTCTCGCCTGTATTGCCGTCAAGCTCAACTGCCAGAGTGAGACCGGAGCCTTACCATGCTAAGATAAGGCACTACCTATTGTTGAGTTTGGAACTATCTCTTTGTGTCCTCGTGTTTAGTGTCCGTGTCAAAGAAGAGTCCCGGCCCTAAGTCCTGTTCCCAAGGTGGGGTCCTGAGTCTGTTATCTGTGTTCTAAGTTCCAGGTGCCGTGTTCTAGTCCTGTCCAAGTCAAGGCTTTGTGTTCTCATCCTGTCCATGTGCCTCATCCTGTGCAAGAGTGCCACGGCCAGTCCTGTAGCCACGTCTTGTCCTCATCTAGATCTGGAATCTGAGCCCAAGTCAAGACCCAGGTTCTGGGTCCCTGTCCAGTCTCTGGCTAGGAGTCCCAGTCCAGGCTCCTTGTTCCTAGTTCCCCGTCCTGGTCCTGTGTTTCTAGCCCAAGTCCTAGCCCAGGCCCTGAATCCTAATCTCGTCCAGGGCCTGTGTCAATGTCCAGCATCGTTTCTTCCTTACTCACCTTGTTATCTCTATAACCCTAGTCCTGTTCCTAGTACTTCAGTGTCTGTGTCTTGCATTTGGGTCTGCTACCAGCGCACCCTTGTAACAGTTGTAGTTAGTCCATGTCGTAGAAGCTTGTGGGAAGGGAGGGATTACTGCCACTCTATGGACCATGAGTTTTGTGTTGGACCTGAAGTCCTATTCTTCAAGCAACCTTTCCGTCAATTGACCAAAAGCTACTCTGGTGAATTGAAGACAATTATAAATTTCATCAAATTCACTGAGAGGTAACTCCTGAGATTTATGGGGAGTGGGTATTGACAATGTAGAAAATGTAGCATAGACTTGGTGTGCAGAATGGATTTCCTCCTGTTCTGTAGGATTCTAGGTTCTTGAATATTAGATGAGGAATACACTGTAAGTCTGATGGTTAGGTCTTGTCTTGGGCACATAGCAATGCCAACTCCTGCTTTGTAGATGCTACAGACTCATATAATATAACAGTACAACAAGTGATGGAGTAACAAGCAGCAGAACAAAACCCATTAACTTTACATTTTATTGGCAAGAAATCTGAGAATTCTTTTGCAATGTTTAGATGAAAAGACCAGTAACTAAAAAATGTTGAAGTGAGACGTACTCACAAAGTAACAAGTTAAGTATAACGTTGTGACAGTAGATATCATGATTTTGTAAAAATAAATAAATCATTCACTCCTTCCTCACTGTATTACCATGACAGCATCTGCCTTAAACTTATGTCATAAACCTCACTAATTTTAGAAGTGACAATTCTACAGCAGCTTCTGTTATTCTGATAGGAATATTGAGTGAGAGGAGCCAGTGATTAGGTAGTCATAAAGTTTCATTTACTGTCCAGAACCTTAGTGTTCTTGTCCACAAAGAACAAATTTTGCACGTAATTTTCAGAGTGCTGTAATGTAGTACTCTTGTAGCCAGAGTTCTATTACCTTGAATGTATATTCCACATAATGAAAGTGACCACAGTAGCATTTTTAAGTTTAAGAAACATTGAAAGGTACATCTGTCTCTGTCATGCAATGATGCTGAAAAACTAATTCACACCTTTATATTGAAGAGACTAGACTACTACAATGCACTTCCAAAGCAATCTATTGACAAGTTTCAACTCATTCAGAACACAGCTGCTAGATTTTTAACTAAAACCACAGTAAGAGAAAGTATGACTCCCATCCTAGCTACGATGCATTAGCTTTCTGTATCTTTTAGAATTGATCTTAAAGTTCCCTTGCTTGTTTTTAAAGCTCTGAATGGTCCAGGGCTAGAGTGTATCACAGCATTGTTTTCATTTTATAATCCGGCTTGAGCTCTCAGATCTTTGTCCACTGGTCTCTTAATTTTAAATAATCTCCTTCAAAAGATAATTGGCAAGTTAGTTTTTTTTTGAACTACATTCCTCATCTGTGGAATTCAATACCTAAAACTATAAGGGATGCAGACTCTGACACTTCTAAACACCAGCTCAAAACCTATTTATTTAATCTTACTTTTAACTAACTTTTTTATCTTTTATTTTCATATTCAATTTTATTTTCATGTTTGCACTTTATCCCATTGTAAAGCACTTTGCATTACATCGTCTGCATGAAAAGTGCTCTGTAAGTAAGTTATTATTGTTATTACATATTACTATTTTTAATGGCAGACAAGCTTTCATTTTCATAGCTCCAAGAACCTCTGCTGATATGAAAGAAGAAGTCTGTATTTCTAAATGTGTCAACACACCAAGATTCCTGGACATGAAGGATGATAACCAGCTTTGTCCCATTCATGTCTGGAGTCTTTGCATAATATACAAACATTTGTCCACAAATACAGAAACAGGTTCCTATTTCATTTTCTAAACCTCATTAAGTGTGCCAAAGGGTCTTCAGTTCATAAATAAGACTTAGATCTTGTGTGCTACAGAATTTCTCTGTTGTGGTCCCTCATACCAAATTTGCAAGGAAAAATTCTGAGAGGGATTCATTGAAATATACAAGAGACGTTGTCAAAGTTGACATCTAACACTGACAAGAGACATTTTAGAAACAGACATAGGAAATTGGGTTCAAATCCATAGTCTCAGAAAGTGATAGAGTGGTGAAGAAAGCATACATATGACATGTGGGTCTTCATTGGTCAAACCCCATAAATACAATAGTAGAGATATTATGTTACAATTTTACAAAATATTGTTTAGACCAAACTTGAAATATTGTATGGAGTTCTGGTCACCACACTATTGGGAGGCTGTGGTTGAGCTGGAGAAGGTGCAGAAGAGAATCACCAGGTATACTCGAGTACTTCTAATCTCCAATGTATACATAATTAGTTACTCAATCTATCCTCTTGTGACAATCCAGTCATCTCAGGAACTAGACTGGTTTGTACTACTTCTATAGTAAACATACTCTTTTTTTATTATGGGGAAAATACTGCATTTAATCCTCCAGGTACAATTCACGACTACCTTTCAGATCTAGTGAGGAATCTTTGCACGTAGTTAAATCCAGGATACTATCTGCTTCCTGAACTGCATGGTGCACCTACATATTTGTTTTTTCCACAAGAGGTATACAAAGGAACCAAGACTTACAAAATATTTGGCATTGGCAAATTTTGAAACTTTTCACCAAGCAATCTGAAGAACTCGGCAAGACAAGAGGAAAGGAATTATTGGCAATTTTAGGTCAAAACACTGCATCATGAACCCCCCCCCCCCATCTAAATCACTGATAGACCTTGTGAATAGCTGGAACCCAGTAATGATTTGTGTGATAACCCACCAATCACCATCTGTCCACTGACAGGATTCATTTTATCCCACCCTCAGTTTCCCATCTGTCAATCAATTTGCAGTCCATGCTAATATAATGTATTACTGACATTTGCCCATGCTTGACTTTTTCATAGTAACATCACAAGTGGAACTTTACCTGTTGTTACAGGCTGAAATATAGATGTAAATACGGAGGAAAGGTACTTCGCTGAAATAGACTGTATGGTTTTATTTTATTAAAGTTAAGGACTTGCTTCTCATTGGAAAGGAATGAGATAAACAAAGTGCAAAATACTGAAAATGTGAAATAGAAGAAGGTTAACAGGGAATCTATGCACAAATAGTGCCTGTCCTCTTTACTTGGCCTGAATGAAATGTGATTCCTGTCTTGCATTAAACTTGTTGCAAATCCCAGTTGCATCAAACCACTATTGGTAGATCAACAAGATGGGCCACTTGTACTTTGATGGAGCAGCTATGGATGAATGATAAAAGTTGGCCTTGCCAGTATTCCCACATATGGAGATTGGCTGAAGAAACGGCATTTTGGTATCTCAGAAGGTATAACTAACTCTGCATCTGAAGGGTAATTCATCACAGTTTTGCATATGGACAGCATGCAGCACTTCTACACACCCTATGAAGGAGGGAACCAGGCTTGAGAATAAAAAGATATTACAGAATTGATAAATCTTGTACTAGTTATTGTTTGGAACTGAGTTGATTATTGGTGTGTAAAGGAGTGCAATATTCTGTCAACCACCAGTTAAATGTTTTTATTTGTGTAAGTTGAAAATGTCTGTGCTGGTGTTAACTGCAGCTGAAATCTTGTCCAGAAGAAACTCTCACCAGTGGAAGAGAATGTCTGATAATCCGTCAACAGCCACTGTCTTGTCTTTGATTTGAAACTTCAACTATTTTTTTAGAGCTTAATGAACTTCTACCTGAGGCTATAACTTTGGATTTTACAAGGGGAGCAAAGTTTCTAAGTTTATCAAGAACTTTATCTCATTTAGCTTTATGATGAAAGACAGCAGCTCAACAGACTCCCCTGTCCTAGGCCAGTCTTTCAAGTTGTCCCCAGGTGTAGTCCATCTTAGACAATCCTTCTTCTCCTAAGGATGAGGTCTTTGAAGCTTCTTTTGATGTTTCTCTACCTCTGGGTTTTTACAGATTCTGGTTGCTAGCCCAATGCCCAATCCTGCTCCTTTTGCAGCTGGGCTTGGGACCATCCATGATGAAAACATAGAAAACCTACAGCACAATGCAGGATCTTTGGCCCACAATGCTATGCCGAATATCTACTTACTTCAGAAATTACCTCAGGTTACCCATAGCCCTTTATTTTCTAAGCTCCACGTATCTATCCGGGAGTCTCTCAAAGGACCCTATTGTATCTGCCTCCACCACCATCGTTGGCAGCCTATTCCACATACTCACCACTCTCTGCGTAAAAAAAACTTACTCCTGACATCTTCTCTGTACCTACTTTCAAGCACCTTTAAACTGTGCCCTCTCATGTTAGCCATTTCATCCCAGGGAAAAAGCCTCTGACTATCCACACGATCAATGCCTCTCATTATCTTATAAACCTCTATCAGGTCACCTCCCATCCTCTGCCGCTCCAAGGAGAATAGGCCGAGTTCACCCAACCTATTCTCATAAGGCATGCTCCCCAACCTAGGAAACATCCTTGTAAACCTCCTCTACACCCTTTCTATAGTTTCCACATCCTTCCTGTAGTGAGGTGACCAGAACTGAGCACAGTACTCCAAGTGGGTTCTGACCAGGGTCCTATATAGCTGCAACATTACCTCTCGGCTCCTAAACTTAATCCCATGGTTGATGAAGGCCAATGCACCATATGCCTCCTTAACCACAGAGTCAACCTGCGCAGCAGCTTTGAGTGTCCTATGGACGCGGACCCCAAGATTCCTCTGATCCTCCACACTGCCAAGAGTCTTACCATTAACACTATATTCTGCCAACATATTTGACCTACCAAAGTGAACCACTTCACACTTACCTTGGTTGAGCTCCATCTATCACTTCTCAGCTCAGTTTTGCATCCTATCAATGTCCCACTGTAACTTCTGACAGCCCTCTACACTATCCACAACACCCCCAAACTTTGTGTCATCAGCAAATTTACTAATCCATCACTCCACTTCCTCCTCTAAGTCATTTATTAAAAATCACGAAGAGAAGGGGTTCCAGAACAGATCCCTGAGGCACACCACTGGTCACTGAACTTCATGCGGAATATGACCCGTCTACAACCACTGTTTGCCTTCTGTGGGCAAGCCAGTACTGGATCCACAAAGCAACGTCCTCTTGGATCCCATGCCTCCTTACTTTCTCAATAAGCCTGGCATAGGATACCTTCTCAAATGCCTTGCTGAAATCCATATACACTACATCTACTGCTCTACCTTCATCAATGTGTTTAGTCACATCCTCACGCATGTCCCAAAAGAGTTTTATCTTCATTTAATTATTCATTTATTTTTGGGAAAATATTGCTCATCCATTTCTTTAGTACAGCCATACCAGAGGTCAGAGAAGATAGGGTGTTATCATCGTTTGGATTGACTGAGATTAAGAACACAATTATGTGTCACCTGTATAACTTGGGAAATCAGGTTTATGCT
Source organism: Mobula birostris (assembly GCF_030028105.1). NCBI lineage: Eukaryota > Metazoa > Chordata > Chondrichthyes > Myliobatiformes > Myliobatidae > Mobula > Mobula birostris. Next base: position 161,187,341 of record NC_092373.1, read on the forward strand.
CTCTAATAATATCTTCTAAGAGGACTAAGGAAGCAATTGGAAACTATCCTACCTGCATGCGTGTCCCTGGGACATAGGTGGTAACTGGAGCACTGCGAACTGGAACATTGGCAAACAGTTACAGAGAGAATGTAAAAACTCCACACAGACACCACCAAGGTTGGGATTGAGCTGAGGTCTATGATGCCATAACACTTCATCTCTATTATCTGCGCTACTGTGTGACCAGCATAGGGTCAGAACTTGGTAGTAGATGGGAAGTAAAGGCTTTCCTCCAATTAATATAATTTAACCCAAGCAATGATACACCTGAAGTGCTAAAATTTCTGGGCTTTCATTGCATCTGAAGACTAGAAGTCTTCATAGTTGCCCTTTGAGGAAAAGAGTGCCAAAGATTCTAGTTGGATCCTATTCAAGATACTCTGCTGCCAAAAGAGGGAGGCAACCAGCCATGGGTATGGATAAACCTGTGAATGTGTGGGAAATCAATTGGAAGGAAGAATCAAGTGAGCTATGTGGGTGGAAATGATCTGTGTTAAATGTCAGGATAAAATTCTTCAGATTGGATTTATAGTTTAGGAAGTGAACTATTGCAGGTTGCCAAAGGAAAGGCTTGTACAGTGGCATGCAAATGTTTGGGCACCCCTGGTCAAAATTTCTGTTACTGTGAATAGCTAAGTGAGTAAAAGATGACCTGATTTCCAAAAGGCATAAAGTTAAAGATGACACATTTCTTTAATATTTTAGGCAAGATTACTTTTTTATTTCCATCTTTTAGAGTTTCAAAATAACAAAAAAGGAAAAGGGCCCAAAGCAAAAGTTTGGGCACCTTGTATGGTCAGTACTTAGTAACACCCCCTTTGGCAAGTATCACAGCTTGTATGCGCTTTCTGTAGCCAGCTCAGAGTCTTTTAATTCTTGTTTTGGGGATTTTCACCCATTCTTCCTTGCAAAAGTCTTCTAGTTCTGTGAGATTCTTGGGCCGTCTTACATGCACTGCTCTTATGAGGTCTATCCACAGATTTTTGATGACGGTCGGAGGATTGTGAGGACCATGACAAAACCTTCAGCTTGCACCTCTTGAGGTAGTCCACTGTGGATTTTGAGCTGTGTTTAGGATCAACATCCTGTTGTAGGAGCCATCCTCTTTTCACCTTCAGCTTTTTTACAGACGGTGTGATGTTTGCTTCCAGAATTTGCTGGTATTTAATTGAAATCATTCTTCCCTCTACCAGTGAAATATTCCCCGTGCCACTGGCTGCAACACAAGCCCAAAGCATGATCGATCCACCCCCATGCTTAACAGTTGGAGAGGTGTTCTTTTCATGAAATTCTGCACCCTTTTTTCTCCAAGCATACCTTTGCTCATTGCGGCCAAAAAGTTCTATTTTAACTTCATCAGTGCACAGGACTTGTTTCCAAAATGCATCAGGCTTGTTTAGATGTTCCTTTGCAAACTTCTGACACTGAATTTCATGGTGAGGATGCAGGAAAGTTTTTCTTCTGATGACTCTTCCATGAAGGTCATATTTGTGCAGGTGTCGCTGCACAGTAGAACAGTGCACCACCACTCCAGAGTCTGCTAAATCTTCCTGAAGGTCTTTTGCAGTCAAACAGGGGTTTTGATTTGCCTTTCTAGCAATCCTACGAGCAGTTCTCTCGGAAAGTTTTCTTGGTCTTCCAGACCTCAACTTGACCTCCACCGTTACTGTTAACTGCCATTTCTTAATTACATTAAGAACTGAGGAAACGGCTATGTGAAAATGCTTTGCTATCTTCTTATAGCCTTCTGCTTTGTGGGCATCATTTAATTTAATTTTCAGAGTGCTAGGCAGCTTCTTAGAGGAGCCCATGGCTGCTGATTGTTGGGACAAGGTTTGAGGAGTTAGGGTATTTATAACGTTTTGAAATTTGCATCACCTGGCTTTTCCTAATGACGACTGTGAACAAGCCATAGCCCTAACAAGCTAATTAAGGTCTGAGACCTTGGTAAAAGTTATCTAAGAGCTCAAATCTCTTGGGGTGCCCAAACTTTTGCATGGTGCTCCTTTCCTTTTTTTTTCACTCTAAAATTGTACAAAACAAAAATAATACACTAATCTTGCTTAAAATGTTGAAAAGAATGTTTCATCTTTAACTTTATGACTTTTGGAGATCAGTTCATCTTCTACTCACTTAACTATTCACAGTAACAGACATTTTGACCAGGAGTGCCCAAACTTCTGCATGCCACTGTATAATTAAAGAGAGTATTCACTGGGATGCAGTATTCACCAAAGAGATTGGAGGTGCTAATTTTGTATTTGAGGGGTTAAAAGAAAGACTGACAGAAAACAAGATGAAGAACCTGAAACATAACTCAAAAATTGAATACAGCACATCCAAAGGTTACTCTTTCATTGGCTACCAATCAGTCTCTGTTCAAAAGTGTTGATATCAGTTCATCAGCTTAGATAGAGTTAAACACAACCTGCAGAGATGAAAGATCAGTGTGTATCTACAATGTGCATATTACAAACATGAGGGGGCAGGGATACAGATTTCTGGATCATTGGGACCTCTTTTGGGGCAGGCGTGACCTCTACAAAAAGGACGGGTTGCACTTGAATCCCAGGGGCACCAATATCCTGGCTGGGAGGTTTTGCTAAGGCTACTGGGCAGAGTTTAAACTAGAATTGTTGGGGGGTGGGAACCGAACTGAAGAGACTGGAGAAGAGGTTGTTGGCTCACAAATAGAGAAGGCTTGGAGACAGTGTGTGAGGGAGGATAGGCAGGTGATAGAGAAGGGATGCACTCAGACCGACAGTTTGAGATGTGTCTGTTTTAACACAAGGAGTATTGAGAACAAAGCAGATGAGCTTAGAGCATGGATCAGTACTTGGAGCTATGATGTGGTGGCCATTACAGAGACTTGGATGACTCAGGGACAGGAATGGTTACTTCAAGTGCCAGGTTTTAGATGTTTCAGAAAGGACAAGGAGGGAGGCAAAAGAGGTGGGGGCATGGCACTGTTGATCAGAGATAGTGTCACAGCTGCAGAAAAGGTGGATGTCATGGAGGGATTGTCTACTGAGTCTCTGTGGTTGGAGGTTAGGAACAGGAAGGGGTCAATAACTTTACTGGGTGTTTTTTATAGGCCACCCAATAGTAACAGGGATATCGACGAGCAGATAGGGAAACAGATCCTGGAAAGGCGTAATAATAACAGAGCTGTTGTGCTGGGAGATTTTAATTTCCCAAATATCAAATGGCATCTCCCTGGAGTGAGGGGTTTAGATGGGGTGGAGTTTGTTAGGTGTGTTCAAGAAGGTTTCTTGACACAATATGTAGATAAGCCTACAAGAGGAGAAGCTGTACTTGATTTGGTATTGGGAAATGTACCTGGTCAGGTGTCAGATCTCTCAGTGGGAGAGCATTTTGGAGATAGTGATCACAATTCTATCTTCTTTACAATAGCATTGGAGAGAGATAGGAACAGACAAGTTAGAAAAGCGTTTAATTGAAGTAAGAGGAATTATGAGGCTGGAAGCTTAAATTGGGAACAGATGTTCTCTGGGAAAGGTACAGAAGAAATGTGGCAAATGTTCTGGGGGTATTTGTGTGGAGTTCTGCATAGGTACGTTCCAATGAGACAGGGAAGTTATGGCAGGGTACAGGAACCGTGGTGTACAAAGGCTGCAGTAAATCTCGTCAAGAAAAGAGAAGCTTATGAAAGGTTCAGAGAGCTAGGTAATGTTAGAGATATAGAAGTTATAAGGCTAACAGGAAGGAGCTTAAGAAGAAAATTAGGAGAGCCAGAAGGGGCCATGAGAAGGCCTTCGCGGGCAGGATTAAGGAAACCCCCAAGGCATTCTAAGGCATGTGAAGAGCAAGTGGATAAGACATGAAAGAATAGGACCTGTCAAGTGTGACAGTGGAAAAGTATGTATGGAACCAGAGGAAATAGCAGAGGTACTTAATGAATACCTTACTTCAGTATTCACTATGGGAAAGGATCTTGGTGATTGTAGTGATGACTTGCAGTGGACTGAAAAGCTTGAGCATGTAGATATTAAGAAAGAGGATGTGCTGGAGCTTTTGGAAAGCATCAAGTTGGGTAAGTCGCCAGGACCAGATGAGATGTACCCCAGTCTACTGTGAGGGGCGAGGGAGGAGATTGCTGAGCCTCTGGCGATGATCTTTAAATCATCAATGGGGATGGGAGAGGTTCCGGAGGATTGGAAGGTTACAGATGTTGTTCCCTTATTCAAGAAAGGGAGTAGAGATAGCCCAGGAAATTATAGACCAGTGAGTCTTATTTCATTGGTTGGTAAGTTGATGGAGAAGATCCTGAGAGGCAGGATTTATGAACATTTGGAGAAGTATAATATGATTAGGAATAGTCAGCATGACTTTGTCAAGGGCAGGTCATGCCTTATGAGCCTGATTGAATTTTTTGAGGATGTGACTAAACACATTAATGAAGGAAGAGGAGTAGATGTCATGTATATGGATTTCAGCAAGGCATTTGATAAGGTACCCCATGCAAGGCTTATTGAGAAAGTAAGGAGGCATGGGATCCAAGGGGACATTGCTTTGTGGATCCAGAACTAGCTTGCCCACAGAAGGCAAAGAGTGGTTGTAGATGGGTCATATCCTACATGTTGTTCAGTGACTAGTGGTGTGCCTCAGGGATCTGTTCTGGGACCCTTACTCTTCATGATTTTTATAAATGACCTGGATGAGGAAGTGAAGGGATGGGTTAGTAAATTTGCTGACGACACAAAGTTTGGGGGTGTTGTGGATAGTGTGGAGGGCTGTCAGAGGTTACAGCGGGACATTGATAGGATGCAAAACTGAGCTGAGAAGTGGCAGATGGAGTTCAACCCAGAAAAGTGCGAGGTGGTTCATTTTGGTAGGTCAAATATGATGGCAGAATATAGTATTAATGGTAAGTCTCTTGGCAGTGTGAAGGATCAGAGGGATCTTGGGGTCCGAGTCCACAGGACGCTCAAAGCAGCTGTGCGGGTTGACTCTGTAGTTAAGAAGGCATACAGAGTATTGGCCTTCATCAATTGTGGAATTGAATTTAGGAGCCGAGAGGTAATGTTGCGGCTATATAGGACCCTGGTCAGACCCCACTTGGAGTAGTGCTCAGTTCTGGTCGCCTCACTGCAGGAAGGATGTGGAAATCATAGAAAGGTTGCAGAGGAGATTTACAAGGATTTTGCCTGGATTGGAGAGCATGCTTTATGAAGACCTGTTGAGTGAACTCGGCCTTTTCTCCTTCGAGCGGCGGAGGATTGGAAGTGACCTGATAGAGGTGTATAAGATGATGAGAGGCATTGATCATATGGATAGTCAGAGGCTTTTTCCTAGGTGAAATGGCTGCCACAAGAGGGCACATTTTTAAGGTGCTTGGGATTAGGTAGAGAGGAGATGTCAGGGGTAAGTTTTTTACGCAGAGAATGGTGAGTGCGTGGAATGGGCTGCGGGTAACGGTGGTGGAGGAGGATAAGATAGGGTCTTTTAAGAGACTCCTGGACAAGTACATTTTTAGAAAAATAGAGGGCTATAGGTAAGCCCAGTAATTTCTAAGGTAGGGACATGTTCAGCACCACTTTGTGGGCCAAAGGGCCTGTATTGTGCTGTAGGTTTTCTATGTTTCTATGTGCTACCTTTAAGAAGAAAGGAACAAGACTTGGAAATAAAAAGACATTACAGACCTAAGAGTTCTTGTTTGGATCTGAATTGACTCTTGGTGTGTAAAGATGTGCAGCATTCTTTTAACTAGAAGTTAAGTGCTTTTATTTGTGTAAGTTGAAAATGTTTCTGCTGGTGTCAACTGAGGGTAAAAACCTGTCCAGAAGAACCTCTCTCTAGGGAACTTTAATCAGTGGAAGAGAAGGTCCGATTATCCATCAGTAGCCCTTGTCTTGCCTTGGATCTGAAACTTCAACTATGTTTTCTAGAGGTAAATGGGCTTCTATCTGGGCCAATGTCCATTGCCAGTGATATTTAAACACCATTCCAAATGTAAGTTGATCCCTTACCGAATGTGTGATCGATCCTGTAATTAGAGCACCATCCCAGAAACTTTACTAAGATGACATTGCAGTGCAGAATTGAGAGTGTGCTGGTTGCAATGCAGATAAGCCACTGAACTGAAGCCTCTACAAATTAAACATAGATTTTCCCACTTTGCTAAATGAAGAAGAGTTCTCCCACCCTCCTTGTCAACACCTAAAATATATAGAAAACAACCAGCAATCTGCTTGAGGAACTTAATAGATCAAGCAGCATCAGTGGGAGAAAGGAACTGTTGACATGTTTCGTTGACAGTTCACAATTCTTCCCCCTCACTCCCCACAGCCACGGCTCAGCCTGCTGAGTTCCTCCACTAGATGGTTGGTTGCTCCAAGGTACAGCCTCTATGACCACGTGCCTCTCCATCTAAAGTGAATATCATTGCTCTTAGTGTGGTAATTAGCAGTTGGTTTCCTACATTGCAACGATGACTACACCTTGAAGCAAGTTCACTCTCTATGAAATATTTAGGGTATGTGCCTAAAAGTGTTACCTGGTTATTGACATGATCAAGTCAGTCTTTTTAAAGAATAGTGTCATTGACAACATTATTTAAATATATGATTTTTTTTTTCCCTGATCTGCTTCTGACCCCAATTTTGTTGCTATTCATTCTAGGTGATCCTCAGTACTTGATTTTGTTGTGTCCCTAGCTCCACTTTGTATGTCTTGGACCTAATAATGTGGCTACAGAGTGTATGTTGGTTTCCTTCTGCTGCTGCAGCCCATCCACCTCAAACAGATTGACTTGTTGTGAATTAGACATGCACACCACTGTTGTAATACATAGTTATTAGAGTTAATCGTCTTCCTGTCAGCTTGCACCAGTCTGGTCATTCTCCTCTGACCTCTCTCATTACAGGGCGTTTTCGCTCACTGAATGTATTTTTTTTTCTGTTTTTCACACCATACTCTGTGAACTCTTGGGATTGTTTGGCTTGAAAAATCCTAGGAGATTAGCAGTTTCTGGGATATGCAAACCACTCCATCTGGCGCCAACAATCACCCCACGGTCAAATTCACTTAGGTCACAGAGGCAGGGTAAGTAGGAAAGTTCGTTCCTTATTTCTTAATTAAATCTTGAGAGAATCGGGGTATGTCTACAGAGCCAGTGCTCTGCTCTGGGTGTCAGATGTGGGATTTCCGGGAGACTTCCTGCTTCTCCGATGGACACTTCTGCACCAGGTGCATCGAGATGCAGCTCCTTGGCGACCATGTTAGGGAACTGGAGATGCAGCTTGATGACCTTCGGCTTGTTAGGGAAAGTGAGGAGCTGATAGACAGGAGCTACAGGGAGGTAGTCATCCCAAAGCTACAGGAGACTGGTAAATGGGTGACTGACAGGAAAGGGAAGGGAGAACATCAGAGAGTGGTGAGCACCCCTGTGGCTGCCCCCTCAAAAATAAGTACTCAACTTGAGTAATGTTGCGGGGGAAGACCTACCTGGGGGCAGAGACGGTGGCTGCACCTCTGGCACTAAGTCTGGCCCTGTAGCTCAGAAGGGTAGGGAACTGAAGAGAGTGGCAGCAGTTAATAGGGGACTCTATTATCAGAGGGACAGATAGCCTATTCTGTGGATGTGAAAAGGAAACTTGAAAGCCAGTTTGCCTCCCAAGTACCAGGGTTTATGATGTTTCTGAATGCATCCACAATATCCTGAGAAGGGATGGTGGGTAGCTGGAAGGCATGATACATATTGGTACCTACGACATAGGTAAAAAAATGGGAGGAGATCCTGAAAAAAGAATAGAGTGTTAGGAAGGAAGCTGGGAAACAGGATCTCAAAGGTAGAGACCTTGGGATTACTGCCTGTGCCACGCGACAGTGAGAATAGGAATAGAATAAGGTGGCAGATGAATGAGTGGCTGAAGAATTGCAGCGGGCAGGGATTCAGATTTCTGGATTATTGGGACTTCTTCTGGGGCAGGTGGGACTTGTACAAAAAATATGGGTTGCACTTGAATCTGATGGGGGACCAATATTCTTGTGGGCAGGTTTACTAGAGCTGATGGGAGTGGTTTAAACAAATATGACAGGGGGATGGGAACCAGTATGATAGAGCTGAGGATGAACCAGCAGGTTTACAAGTAGATGATGGGTGTAATATGAATGTAAGGAAGGACAAGCCAATGATTGGGTACAAATACAAACAGAGCAAAGAGTTAAATTGTACCACAGAGGCAAAATTTAAAAGGGTGAAGAACGCCGGACTGAAGGTGCTGTATTTAAATGTGCGTAGTATTTGGAATAGGGTGGACAAACTCGTGGCGCAATTAGAGATTGGTCGGTATGACCTTGTGGGCATCTCTGAGTCATGGCTGAAGGAAGGATTGGGAGCTTAGCATCAAAAGATATCCTTTTGTATTGAAAGGACAGGCAAGAAGGCATAGGCGGTGGTGTGGCTCTGTTGATAAGAAATGGAATTACTTCTTTAGAGAGAGGTGACATAGGGTCAGAGAATGATCAGTCTTTGTGGGTGGAATTAAGAAAATGTATAGGTAAAAAAAACATTATGGTAATCATATATAGCCCTTCAAATAGTAGCCAGGTTGTGGGGTTGAGATTGCAAAGGGAGCTGAAAAGGGCATGTAATAAGGGTAATGACACAATTGTAATGGGGGACTTCAATATGCAAGGGGATTGGGAAAATCAGGTTGGTGTTGGACTGCAAGAGAGGGAATTTGTTGAATGCCTATGAGATGGCTTTTTAGAGCAGCTTGTGCTTGAGCCTACTCTGGGAAAGGCTTTCTTAGATTGGGTGTTGTGTAATAACCCAGGTCTTATTAAGGAGCTTAATGTAAAGGAACCCTTAGAAGGCAGTGATCATAATATGATTGAATACATACTGCAATCAGAGAAGGAGGGGCATAACTCACATGTATCAGTATGTATCACATGTGAGCGTGTGGGAATAAAAGGGGGCTTTTCTGGTTGGCTGCCAGTGACTAGTGCTTTTCTTCAAGGGTCAGTACTGGGACCACAACTTTTCACATTGCTTGCCAATGATTTGGATAATGGAATTGATGGCTTTGTGGCAAAGTTTGTGGATGATACAAAAATAGGTGGAGGGGTAGGTAGAGCTGAGGAAGCAATGCGATTGCAGCAGGACAAATTGGAAGAATGAACAGAAAAATAGCAGATGGAATACAGTGTTGGGAAATGTAGGATAATGCATTTTGGTAAAAGGAACAATAGTGCAGACTATTATCTAAATGGGGAGAAAATTCAAATATCAGAGGTGCAGAGGGACTTGGGAGTCCTCATGCAAGACTCCCAGAAGGTTAATTTACATGTTGAGTCTGTGGTAAAGAAGGCAAATGCAATGTAGACATTTATTTCCAGGAGAATAGAATATAAAAGCAAAGAGATAATAATGAAGCATTGTAAGACGTTAGTCAGGCCGTACCTGGAGTATTGCCAACAGTTTTGGACCCCATATCTCAGAAATGATGTGTTGTCATTGGAGAGAGTCCAGAAGAAGTTCACAAGAATGATTCTGGGAAGGAGGGGTTAACGTATGAGGAGCATTTGGCAGTTTTGGGCCTGTACTTACCAGAATTTAGAAGAATACGCGGGGATCTCATTGAAACCTGCTGAGAGGACTAGAATGTTTCCTATAGTGGGGGTATCCACAACTAGAGGGCACAGCCTCAAGATTGAGGGGCAACCTTTTAAAACAGAGGTAAGGAGTAAATTTTTTAGCCAGAGAGTAGTGAATCTGTGGAATGTTCTGCCACAGACTGCAGTGGAGGCCAAGGCAATGGGTATATTTAAGGCAGAAGTTGACTGTTTCCTGATCGGTCAGGGCATCAGAGGATATGGCGAGAGGGTTGGTGTATGGGGTTGAGTGATAGAATGGTGGAGCAGACTCGATGGGCTGAATGGCCTAATTCTGCTCCTATGTCTTATGATCTCATCACATTTTTTTCCCCATTTTGATGTTTAGTCTGAACAGAATTGATCCAAACACAATTGATCCTCTTGACCATGTCTGCATTTATGCATTGAGTCGCTGCCACATGCTGATTAGATATTTGCATTAATCACCAGGTGTACAGGTGAATCTAGTTAAGTAGCCACTGATTGTAGTTTCAATGAAAGGTTGAATAAATGGTTTATATTAAATATTGGTATTAGTGCACAGCAGAATGCTTTCTTCTGGTTGCAATTGAGTTCAAGCAGAGTTACAGGGAACAAAATGTTTACTTAACACAAGCAACACAACACTGCAGGAAATTTATTCTCTGAATAGTACCATGTAATAGTGACCCATCAAGCTACATAATTATTTTCCCAGTATGGCTTGGTAGCAAGGACACTGGCTATGCACAATATTACGCACTGTTGACTTTTCAGGTTGATACATGGGATGTGAATTTGCAATAAGTAATGAAGCAAATATCACTATGGTTGCAAAGGTCAATGCAAGCAATGATATATTTAAATGATACAAGCAATGATACATATTAAAGATTGCCAAGTTTCTGGAATTCAGGAAATGAAATTAAACTCCTAGATGCTAACATGTTTCAAAGCAGCAAGAAAAGAAAAGCCTTTCTTTGGAGAATATGATGCTGGTTGTGAACAATGATCAGTACTTTAAAGTGTTGCAACTTTAAGGATTGTGTCACATATCTGTTGCTCCCTGGATCGCAACGATGTTTGGAGACCGTACTGCAATGAGCCCTTTAATAAACATTCTCATTTTTGATTGGGACTTCCTCTGTGCTGGAGGCAGAACTTCTTGGATGCATCCAAAATGGTTTCTAATCTCTGGATAATCAACCTTTTTTATGCCACGGTTCAATACCATTAAGCAAGAAGTCCATTGACCCCAGGTTTGGAACCTCTAGTCTAGCTAGAGGAGAGATCATGTTGAACCATATTTTGAGAAATCAGCCTTTCCTAATGACTAGCTTTACAGTGAGAAAGCAATTTGGGAGAAGTGATCACAACTCTTTAAGTTTTAAGATAGCTATGACTAATGATAATTCTGGATCTTGTGAGGAAGTATTAAATTGAGGGGATAGGCGGAATTATGGTATAATTAGACAGGAACTTGGGGGAGCTAATTTGGAGCAGGACTGGGAGTTGTTTAAAGATGTCCTGCTCAGAGATCAGGGTTGGTATGTTCCAGTAAGGAGGAAGGACAAGGACAGCAAAGTCAGGGAACCTTATCTGACGAGAGAGGTTGTGGATTTAGTCAAAAAGGAAAAGGAATCATATATAATGATTAGAGAGCTGATGAGGCTCATGCGGGACCTCCAGAAAGGGCCCAATTCAGGGCAGAAGGGTGTGGTTAAGTAGCTGTTTTGGGAGGTGATGTGGTACTTCCACCACTTATACTGAGTACTGTGTTTTCCTGTTGCATGGTCACAAAGTCTTCAAATGCCAAACAGTATTGAGCAGTGTTGGTCCAGCTGAGGTGGTGAGGAAGGTGCCAGAGACTATGATGAACACCTTGAAAAGAATGATAGGATGAAGCATCATTAGTGTGGATTTATGGCAAATCTGGAATCTTTAAGGATATGACTTGTAGAATAAATAAGGAAGACCAATTGGATATGATACTTAGATGATAATTTTCAGAAAGCTTTTGCTAAGGTCTGGTAGCACATTGGCACAGCTCTTAAAGGTTCAATCCTGACCCACAGCTACTATATAGACACTTAGCATAATAACCTTTAAATTGTCCCATTTAGGCCTAAAGATTTCATCACTGTGGAAGATTTCTTTAAATCATTTGGAAGTAACCGAGCTGAGGAAGAGCTTCTGGCTTGAATGACAGAATCATAACATAGGCAAAGTATAACCAAATTTGAGTATTACTTCAGTTGTCTGTTATATTTTATTAACTCCAGAAACTAACTGAAAGAAAACATGAGAGCCCAGGGATACTGGTGTACTTAGTTTCCTTTTAATGAGGCACGAACATATGAGGTGGTGGTGTAATGCCGTATGGTATTCCCATACTTCTCACATATAACCTATAATTACTTAAGTAATCAAACAAGAATGCTTAGTCTAACAATACATTCACAATATTACTGAAATATTAAATACCCTATACTCCTCCCTGCTTAGCTAAAAACTCCAACTCAATATAGAAGGCGTCTCAACTCAAATATGCAACATATTGCTCTGTAGTCACTGTGGAGGATTTCTTACTTTTGAGAACTAATATCTTTCCTGACCGGGTGGGGGGGGGGGTTCACTCTGCTTGGCAGGTGAGACTTGTGGCTATGAAACAATCTCAGGTTCTAGGGCCTCCTCCGAGATGGTTGTAGGAATTGACTCTGGCACTGCAGAAAGTGGTTTTGACGGCTGTGGCCCCTTTCTTCTCTAACAGTTGACTCTACTCCCCTCAACTGATCAATGTGTCATCTCCAGATGATATCAGATGCAATATCCACTGTTAGGAGAATGGTCCAGTGTTGTCCTTAATCTTTCTGAGTATTCACTTTTGCTCACCTCTGTCGTCCCTTGCCAGGTCTACTTGTCCAGCAGTGAAACATGGAACCTCCTTGTGTGAGGAGCCTTCAACTTGTCTCTGCTATTTTACTTGCAAACTCCTTCTGAGATTGGGTTTGAGGAGATCGAAGCATTAATGCAAGGAATGACCCAGGAATGGCATATGTAGCTGGTCAGTTGTTGGTTGTGGAGTGTGCTGCATTGCGATATGCAAGGAGGAAATTGGCAAGCTTCTGATTCAGTGTCAGTGTAATGTGTTCTGCTGACATTGCTCACTGTGAATTCTTTGACTCTGGGCAAACCTTTCCACCAAGCCATTTGTAGCTGGATATAATGCAGTGCAGTGTATTAAGCCCAAACAAAGGAGATCACAACGGGATGAAGGAGGAGTTGGATAGGGTAGATGGGGACACAGGCTATATGGTAGGACGTTAAGGAACAGTGGAAGACTTTCAAAGAAAATTTTCACAATGCTCAACACAAATACCTTCTAGTTAAAAGCAAGGACAGAAAGGGAGGGGGAGGCAGCCATGGATAGGGAAAGAAATAAAGGAAAGCATCAAACTAAAAGTTCGTGCATACAGTCACCAAGACAAATAGGAAATTGGAAGACTGGGAAAACTTTAAAAAGCAACAAAGAAACACTAAGTGACCAATAGAGAAAGGGAAGATAGATTAGGAAAATAAACTAGCACAAAATATAAAAACAGATAGTAGAAGTTTTTATAATTATATAAAGTGGAAAAGGGTGGCTAAAGTGAACGTAGGTCCCTTGGAGGACGAGAAGGGGGAATTGATATTGGGTAATGAGGTCCTTCCAGGTGAGGCGACACTTCACCTGTGAGTCGGCTGGGGTGATATACTGCATCCGGTGCTCCCGATGTGGCCTCCTATATATTGGCGAGACCCAACGCAGACTGGGAGACCGCTTTGCTGAACATCTACGCTCTGTCCGCCAGAGAAAGCAGGATCTCCCAGTTGCCACACATTTTAATTCCACATCCTATTCCCATTCTGACATGTCTATCCACGGTCTCCTCTACTATAAAGATGAAGCCACACTCAGGTTGGAGGAACAACACCTTATATTCCGTCTGGGTAGCCTCCAACCTGATGGCATGGACATTGACTTCTCTAACTTCCGCTAATGCCCCACCTCCCCCGCGTACCCCATCCGTTATTTATTTTTATACACAGATTCTTTCTCTCACTCCCCTTTTTCTCACTCTGTCCCTCTGATTATACCCCTTGCCCATCCTCTGGGTCCCCCCCCCCGTCTTTCTCCCCGGACCTCCTGTCCCATGATCCTCTCATATCCCTTTTGCCAATCACCTGTCCAGCTCTTGGCTCCATCCCTCCCCCTCCTGTCTTCTCCTATCATTTTGGATTTCCCCCTCCCCCTCCCACTTTCAAATCTCTTACTAGTTTTTCTTTCAGTTAGTCCTGACGAAGGGTCTTGGCCCGAAACATCGACTGTACCTCTTCCTAGAGATGCTGCCTGGCCTGCTGCATTCACCAGCAACTTTGATATGCGTTGCTTGGGTAATGAGGAAATGGCTGAGGCTTTAAATAACTATTCTGTGTCAGTCTTCATGGTGCAGGAAACATCTAATATGCCAAAGAGAGATGTTATGGATATGATGGAAGGTGAGGACCTCGATACAATAGCTATCATTAAAGAGGTACGGCTGAGCAAACTTGTGGGCCTAAAGGTAGACAAGTCCCCTGGTCCTGATGGAATGCATCCCAGAGTATGGAAAGAAATGGCAGAGGTTATAGTAGAGGTCAGTTCGTTTAACATCTGTAGTTGGGAAAATGCTTGAAGCAATCATTAAAGAAGAAATAGCGAGTCATCTGGAAAGAAATGGAACCATCAGGCGGATGCAGCATGGATTCAGCAAAGGCAGGTCCTGTTATACAAACTGAAGATATGATGAGTTCTTTGAGGATGTAATGAGCACAGTCAATAGAGGGGAACAGCTGAACATTGCTTACTTGGATTTCCAGAAGGTGTTTGATAAGGTGCCATATAAAAGACTTATTCATAAGATAAGGATGAACACAGTTGGGGGTGATGTATTAGCATGGATAGAGGATTGGTTAACTAATAGAAAGCAGAGAGTTGGTATACATGGATGTTTATCTGATTGGCAATCAGTGGCGAGCGGTGTGCCGCAGGGGTTGGTGCTGGGCATGCAACTGTTCATGATATACATTAACAATCTGGAAGCAGGGCCAAGTGTAATGTATCTAAGTTTGCTGATGACACAAAATTGAGTGGAAAAGCAAATTGTGCAGAGGATACGGAGAGTCTGCAAAGAGATATAGATAGGTTAAGTTACCACTGAAAGGATCTGGCAGATGGAATACAATGTTGGTAAATTCAAGGTCTTCTACTTTGGAAAGAAAAATGGAACAGCAGATTATTATTTAAATGGTAAAAGACTGCAGCATGCTGCTGTGTCGAGGGACTTGGGAGGGCTTGTGCATAAATCATAAACAGATGGTTTGCAGGTGCAGCAGGCTATCAAGAAGGCAAATGAAATGCTGGCCTTCATTGCCAGAGGGATTGAATTTCAGAGCAGGGAGGTTATGCTGCAACTATACAGGGTACTGGTGATGCAATATCTGGAGTACTGCATGCAGTTCTGGTCTCCTTACTTGAGGAAGAACATATTAGTTTTGGAGGAGGTGACGAGGAGGTTCACCAGGTTGATTCCAGAGATGAGGGGGTTAGACTATGAGAGATTGAGTCAGCTGGGACTGTACTCACTGGAATTCAGAAGGTTGAGAAGAGATCTTATAGAAACATATAAAATTATGTATTGAATTGAATTGACTTTATTTCCTATATCCTTCACATACATGAGTAAAAGTCTTTGTTACATCTCCATCTAAATGTGCAATGTGTAATTTATAATAATTTGTAATAAGTAGTATGTACAACAGGACAGTCAACTTAGTATAGAAATACAATTGTATCAGCGTATATTAATCAGTCTGATGACCTGGTGAAAGAAGTTGTCCTGGAGCCCGTTGGTCCTGGCTTTTATGCTGCTGTACTGTTTCCTGGTTGGTAGAACCTGGAACTGTTTGTGGTTGGGATGACTCAGGTCCCCAATGATCCTTTGGGCCCTTTTTACACACATGTCTCTGTAAATGTCCTGAATAGTGGGAAGTTCACTTCTACAGATGCGCTGGGCTGTCCACACCACTCTCTACAGAGTCCTGCGATTGAGGGAAGTACAGTTCCTATACCAGGCAGTGATGCAGCCAGTCAGGATGCTCTCAATTGTGCCCCTGTGGAAAGTTCTTAGGATTTGGGGATCCATAACAAACTTCTTCAATGTTTGAGGTGAAAGAGGCGCTATTGTGCCTTTTTCACCACACAGCCAGTATGTACAAACCACATGAGATCCTCAGTGATGTGTATGCCAAGGAACTTAAATCTGTTCACTCTCTCAACCCCAGGTCCACTGATGTTAATAGGGGTTAGCCTGTCTCCTTTCACCTGCAGTCCACAACCAGCTCCTTTGTTTTTGCGACGTTGAGGGAGGTTGTTTTCTAGACACCACTGTGTCAGGTTGATGACTTCTTCTCTGTAGGCTGCCTCATTATTATTTGAGATTAGGTCAATCAATGTAGTGTCATCAGCAAATTTAATTAGCAGATTGGAGCTGTGGATGGTGACATAGTCATGGGTACACAGAGAGTCAAGGAGGGGGCTTAGGACATAGACCTGGGGGCACTTGTGTTGAGGGTCAGTAGGGCAGAGGCGAGGGAGCCCACTATTACCACCTGAAGAGAATAGATAAGATAAAGACAGTAAAGTTGTTTCCACTGGTAGGTGAGAGTAGAGCTAGGAGACATAGCCTCAAGATTCTGGGGAATAAATTTAGGACAGAGATGAAGAGGAACTGTTTTTCCCAAAGAGTGTTGAATCTGTGGAATTCTCTGCCCAATGATGCAGTGGAAGCTACATCAGTAAGCATATTTAAGACAATGTTGGATAGATATTTGCATAGTAGGGGAATGAAGGGTTATGGGGAAAGGGCAGGTAGGTGAAGATGAGTCCATGGTCAGAACAGCCATGATCTTATTGAATGGTGGAGCAGGCTCGATGGGCCAGATGGCCTACTCCTGCTCCTATTTCTTATGTTTTTATTCCATTCATTTTCAGAAATGACTGAAATTGTTCTGCAATGAACTGCGGTCGATTGTACATTTCTTAATTTTCTTTCAGTTGACTCTATTGCATGCAATGTCGGATGGATCTCCAATCAAGTTGTAGTAGTCACAGCCAATTACAGCCCCACAATACTGATTCTTCTGTTTTTATCACATATAAGCCCAATGTGGCTTGTTAACTGTTGTATTTCACTACTATGAATGTCATTCCCACAGGAGTTATCTTTTCTCTAGTATAGTTGGATATCTGCAGGCTTCAGTTTAGTATCTTTGAATTGCAGTTCAAACTCATTTTGTCAAATGACTGAAACAGCTGAGCCAGTGTCCAATTCTATTTGAATTAATTTGATATTCATTTTGGTGGAAGCCATATTGCTTATCTCTTTTTAATTTTCACATTGTAAATCTGCAGGCTATTTAGTCCTGTGTCAATCTCATCATTATCAGTTTTTTTTCAAACAACAGCATGAAAATTAGTGCTGTTGTTGAAAATGCAACTTGACATTTTATATTTTTCCCTACCCTGCAGTGTCCCTTTATTTTTGTCTGCCTGACCATAGAACCATAGAACCATAGAAACTACAGCACAGAAACAGGCCCTTTGGCCCTTCTTGGCTGTGCCGAACCATTTTCTGCCTAGTCCCACTGACCTGCACACGGACCATATCCCTCCATACACCTCCCATCCATGTATCTGTCCAATTTATTCTTAAATGTTAAAAAAGAACTCGCTTTTACCACCTCGTCATGCAGTTCATTCCATACTCCCACCACTCTCTGTGTGAATAAGCCCCCTCTAATGTTCCCTTTAAACTTTTCCCCCCTCACCCTTAACCCATGTCCTCTGGTTTTTTTCTCCCCTTGCCCCAGTGGAAAAAGCCTGCTTGCATTCACTCTATCTATACCCATCATAATTTTATATACCTCTATCTAATCTCCCCTCATTCTTCTACGCTCCAGGGAATAAAGTCCTAACCTATTCAACCTTTCTCTGTAACTGAGTTTCTCAAGTCCCGGCAACATCCTTGTAAACCTTCTCTGTACTCTTTCAACCTTATTTATATCCTTCCTGTAATTTGGTGACCAAAACTGAACACAATACCCCAGATTCGGCCTCACCAATGCCTTATACAACCTCATCATAACATTCCAGCTCTTATACTCAATACTTCGATTAATAAAGGCCAATGTACCAAAAGCTCTCTTTACGACCCTATCTACCTGTGACGACACTTTTAGGGAATTTTGTATCTGTATTCCCAGATCCCTCTGTTTTACTGCACTCCTCAGTGCCTTACCATTAACCCTGTATGTTCTACGTTGGTTTGTCCTTCCAACGTGCAATGCCTCACACTTGTCAGTATTAAACTCCATCTGCCATTTTTCAGCCCATTTTTCCAGCTGGTCCAAGTCCCTCTGCAGGCTCTGAAAACCTTCCTCACTGTCTACTACACCTCCAATCTTTGTATCATCAGCAAACTTGCTGATCCAATTTACCACATCCATCCAGATCATTGATATAGATGACAAATAACAATGGACCCAACACTGATCCCTGTGGCACACCACTAGTCACAGGCCTCCACTCAGAGAAGCAATTTTCTACCACCACTCTCTGGCTTCTTCCATCGAGCCAATGTCTAATCCAATTTACCACCTCTCCATGTATACCTAGCGACTGAATTTTCCTAACTATCCCCCCATGCGGGACCTTGTCAAATGCCTTACTGAAGTCCATGTAGACAATATCCACTGCCTTCCCTTCATCCACTTTCCTGGTAACCTCCTCGAAAAACTCCAATAGATTGGTCAAACATGACCTACCACGCACAAAGCCATGTTGACTCTCCCTAATAAGTCCCTGTCTATCCAAATGCTTGTAGATTCTGTCTCTTAGTACTCCCTCCAATAACTTACCTACTACTGACGTTAAACTCACCGGCCTATAATTTCCCGGATTACTTTTCGATCTTTTTTTAAACAACATGAGCCACTCTCCAATCCTCCGGCACTTCACCCGCAGACAGTGACATTTTAAATATTTCTGCCAGGGCCTCTGCAATTTCAACACTAGTCTCCTTCAAGGTCCGAGGGAACACTCTGTCAGGTCCCAGGGATTTATCCACTTAATTTTCCTCAAGACAGCAAGCACCTCCTCCTTTTCAATCTGTACAGTTTCCATGGTCTCACTACTTGATTCCGTCAATTCCATAGATTTCATGCCAGCTTCCTTAGTAAATACAGACGCAAAAAACCTATTTAAGATCTCCCCCATTTCCTTTGGTTCTGCACAAAGCCGACCACTCTGATCTTCAAGGGGACCAATTTTATCCCTTAGAATCCTTTTGCTCTTAATATACTTGTAAAAGCTCTTCGGATTATCATTCACGTTGACTGCCAAGGCAACCTCATGTCTTCTTTTAGCCCTCCTGATTTCTTTCTTAAGTATTTTCTTGCACTTCTTATACTCCTCAAGCACCTGATTTACCCCCTGTTTCCTATACATTTCATACAACTCCCTCTTCTTCTTTATCAGAGTTGCAATATCCCTTGAGAACCAAGGTTGCTTATTCCTATTCAATTTGCCTTTAATCCTGACAGGAACATACCAACTCTGCGCTCTCAAAATTTCCCCTTTGAAGGCTTCCCACCTACCAATCACATCTTTGCCAGAGAACAACCTGTCCCAATCCACGCTTTTTAGATCCTTTCTCATTTCTTCAAATTTGGCCTTCTTCCAGTTCAGAACCTCAACCCTAGGACCAGATCTATCCTTGTCCATGATCAAATTGAAACTAATAGAGTTATGATCACTGGAACCAAAGTGCTCCCCTACACAGACTTCCGTCACTTGCTCTAATTCGTTTCCTAACAGGAGATCCAATATTGCATCCCCTCTAGTTGGTCCCTCTATATATTGATTTAGAAAACTTTCCTGAACACACTTTACAAACTCTAAACCATCTAGACCCCTAACAGTATGGGAATCCCAATCAATGTATGGAAAATTAAAATCCCCTACCACCACAATTTTATGTTTCCTGCAGTTGCCTGCTATCCCTCTGCAGATTTGCTCTTCCAAGTCTCGTTGACTATTGGGTGGTCTGTAATACAATCCCACTAATGTGGCCATACCTTTCCTGTTTCTCAGCTCCACCCATAAGGACTCAGTAGACAAGCCCTCTAATCTGTCCTGCCTGACATGCTCTTTGTACGTGTCCTACTTTTGCAGCCTGCATTGGTCTGGTGTATATGAGCCACTGCCCCAATGGTAAGACAATTTATTCGGCCAGGCAGTTTCTGTTTAGATGTTGCAATTTTGTTCATGCTCACCGTCATTCCTGACTGGAACCCAAATGCATCTCTGGCTGCATTTTCCACTGATACAGCACATTCAACTGATCTTTTAAATACGAGTTATGTTTCAGTTAGGAGCCATTTCTGAATGCTTTCATGTAAGGTTCTCACAGTGCATCATTAAGACCATCACTGAACTGAAAATGCTCAGGCAATTTCTTCAATTCAGCCATGTAAGCTATAATGGACTTCCCTTCCTCCTGATTCTGCTCATGAAACCTAAAACATTCTTTAATCAACAATGACTTCAGTTCTAAATGTTCCTGCATTTCTTTCATGATATCAGCAATACTCTTTTCAACTGGTTTGGTTGGAGTGGTCAAACTTCTAAGCAAAATGTATACTTTTCCACCTATTGCACTCAGAAAAACTGGCACTTGTTCTTATTGGTTATTTAATTTGCTTCAAAATACTACTCAATTCATTCAGTATACAGTACAACATCCAGTTATTTATTGTGCAATTGAACTGCTTCTTTCCAATGTAGCCAGCTATTCGTGCTTTATTTATTTATTTATTTATTTATTATTATTATCACCATCCGGCTCTTACTGTTTATGAACCTATGAATTTAATCCATTTTTTGCCTTTTTTAAAACTCAGCCATTTCTCTCCCCTTCCAAAGAAACAGGTGCTGCACTTTTTTTTTTACTCGAGCACCTCTCTTCTCTTTCTATAAAAATTGTGGTGCCCTTCAGCAGCTAGGTAGTCATCTCAGGTTCATTTTAGAACTTACTAGTTGGCATTGTTATATTTTGTAACACTAGAAATTAATTGAAAGAATAACGGATATTTGTGTACTTAGTTTTTTTAGTGAGGTGAGTATATATGTCGTGAGGGTGTAATTCATGTACTTCTTATGTAAACCCCATAATGAATTATGCAAACAAACAAGAATGCTTAATCAAACAACATATTTATATTATTACTGAAATATAAAACACATTACAATGTCTCTTAAAAAGGAACACCATAATTGATATGTAAGAACTTAACCGGGAGAGAGAAAAAATTGTTTAGTTTCTACATTAAAAGGAATGTATTTCTTTGGAATATGATTTTGCAGCTATTGGGATTCTGCCATTGTGTGAACTTTGTGTTTTGCCTCCAGTTATTTTTTTCTGTTCTGCAGTGCAGATAATTACTTATTGGTATTGTCATGATTAATGCTAACTGTTTGCTCTAATCATTGTGACATGCTATTTAATGCAATCATTTCATTTCTGAATGCAGTGCTGAATTCTAGCACATGAGACCTTTCAAAGTGAATTTCCAAAGGAAGTTAGAAATCTAGAACAGTACAACGACTTTCAATTAACTCTTTCTGGAATTATATCTCCTGTCAAAAGATACTCATGGCCCTCTTTGACACTATCATTTTTTCTGCATCCCCCTCCTTTCTTGCCCCTCTTTGCTACTTTTACTGCTCTGGGTTCCTTAGTCTGCCTTCTCCTGCTTTTCTTCTGTTTCTATCACTGTCTGTCCTTTTGATTTCTCTCACTCCCATTGAAAGGACTAGATAAAGTGAATGCAGAGAGAATATTGCCAGTAGTGGGAGAGTCTAGGAGCAAAAGGTGCAGTCTCAGAATAGAAGGATCTTTTTTTTAGCTAGAGTGTGGTGAAACTGGAATTTATTGCTACAGATAGCTGTGGAGGCCGTCATTGGGTGTATTTAAAGTGGACGTGGATAGTTTATGGATTGTTAAAAGCATCAAAGGATCTGGGAGAAGGAAGGAGAATGGGCTTGAGGGGGAAAATAAATCAGATCAAATGGCAGTGCAGACTTAATGGGCCAAATGGCCTAATCCTTTTTCTACGTTTTATGGTCTAATGTTCATTCCATTCTTCTTCCTTCTCCCTACCCCTTCCCTCCCCCAATACTCCAAATCTCTTCCCCTTCTTCCCATACAACTTCCAGTATTCTCCCTCTTCCTACTACCTCACCCCTCACACTGACCCTTTCTCCAAGCCTGTTCCTGTCCACAATTCCTCCCCTTTCCCCTCCTTTCTTCCCCCTCATTTCATTAACTTCTCCTTACATCGTCTCATTTCTATATCTCT
This sequence comes from Mobula birostris, assembly GCF_030028105.1. Taxonomy (NCBI): domain Eukaryota; kingdom Metazoa; phylum Chordata; class Chondrichthyes; order Myliobatiformes; family Myliobatidae; genus Mobula; species Mobula birostris. Next base: position 161,209,484 of record NC_092373.1, read on the forward strand.
AATGACCCTTTTATCTCTATTGCAGCTCCCCCCCTTCTCCTACTCCCTCCAACCCCTCTACTCCTTTTACTTTCTCCACTCCTCTGTCTGCAAAGATACAGACTTTTCAGCAATTAAAGTCTGTGCATCTGCAGAGAGGCAGGACTACATTTTTTAGACTTGATAACCTTTCAGGTATGTTTTTTTTTAAGAAGGTTGATTTTCCAGCTCTTCATATCCATCATATTTGATATCTGTTTTGCCAATTGGCAAGGAAATAAAATCAAAAGGCAGATGATGCGAATTTGTTCAGAAAGTGGAAGGATGGAGAGGAAGGTACTTGTCAGGGCCAGTAAAAACAGGCAGGAGCAAATTAATAAATACAATAGGACAGATAGATTGAAGAGTGTGTATTTTAATGCTAGGCATATTATGGGTGAGGGTGATGAACTTGGAGCACAGATTGGTACATGGAACAATAATGTTATTGTTATGTTTGTCATTGAGGGAGAGTGCAGAGCACACCAGGATGCAGCATGCAGGATACTCAACTGAACTTTATTGATCCCCCTGCTTGTAGAGTATGTGAACTCCTCCCATGTTGGAGTAGCTACCTGAGTGGCAAAGGAATAACACTATTAACTACCACTACAGTTGTGGCCATTACAGGTAGAACTCAAAAACTGGAATGGTGCAAATATTCTGACAGGTTTGATGGGAGATCCCCTCCTTTCACCGCCCCCCCCCCCACCCCACCCCCAATAGCCACTGTAACATTGAGGAACAGGCAGATTAAGGGAAGGTTTAAAAAAAAGGTTGTTGTCATGGGGGAATTTAACTTCACTAATTTACAGTGCCTATAAAAGGTATTCACCTCTTTCAAGTCCGTATTTAGTAGATACACCTTTGGTAGCAGTTACAGCCTTGAATATGTGTGTGTGTAGGTCACTATATCAGCTTTGCACATCTGGACACTGCAATTTTTCCCCATTCTTCTTAACAAAACTGCTCAGGCTCTGTCAGATTGCATGGGGTTCGTGACTGAACAGCCCTTTTCAAATCCAGCCACAAATTCTCAATTGGATTGAGGTCTGGACTCTGACTTGGCTACTCCAGGATATTAACTTTGTTGTTTTTAACCCATTCCTGTGTAGCTTTGGCTTTATGCTTGGGGTCATTGTCTTTTTGGGAAACAAATCTTCTCCCAACTTGCAGTTCTCTTTCCGACAGCATCAGGTTTTCCTCCAGGATTTCCCTGTATTTTGCTGCATTAATTCCACCCTCTACCTTCACAAGTCTTCCAGGGCCTGCTGCAGTGAAGTATCCCCACAGCATGACGCAGCCACCACCATGCTTCACGGTAGGGATGGTGTGTTTTTGATGATGAGCGGTGTTTTCCTTACGTGAAACATAGTATTTATTCTGATGGCTAAAAAGCTCAATTTTGGTTTCATCAGACCATAGAACCTTTTTCCAGCTGACTTCAGAGTCTCCCTCATGCCTTCTGGCAAACTCTAGCTGAAACTTCATGTCAGTTTTTTTTTCAACTGTTGCTACCTCTTTGCCACTCTCCCATAAAGCTGCAACTGATTAAACACTCGAGCAGTTGTATGTGCAGCCTCTGCCATCTCGGCCACTGATGCTTGTAACTCCTCCAGAGTTGTTGTAGGTCTCTTGGTAGCCTCCATCAGTAGTCTCCTTCTTGCACAGTCACTCTGTTTTTGAGGACAGCCTGCTCTAGGCAGATTTACAGATGTGCCATATTCTTTTCATTTCTTGATGATTGACTTAACTGAACTCGAAGGATTATTCAGTGACTCGAAAATGTTCTTGGATCCATCTCCTGACTTGTGTTCTCGGAGATGCTTGGAGTGTTCTCTTGTCTTCATGGTGTAGTTTTTGCCAGGATACTGACTCACCAGCAGTTGGACCTTTCAGATACAGGTGTGTTTGTACTACAATAATTTGAAACACCTTAACTGCACACAGATCTCCAAAAAACAGCTCAATTTAACTAATACCGTGCCTTCTAAATTCAATTGGTTCTACCAGTGATGATTTGGTGTGTCATATTAAAGGGGGTGAATACTATGCAATCAATTATTTTGTGTTTTATATTTGTAATTAATTTAGATCACTTTGTTAGCACTGTTTTCACTTTGACACGGAAGTCTTTTTTCTGTTGATCAGTGTCAAAAATATCAAATTAAATTCACTGTGATTCAATGTTGTAAAACAATAAAACATGAAAACTTCCAAGGGGGTGAATACTTTTTATAGGCACAGTATACTGGGTCTTTCTTATTGCAAGAGGTTTTGATTGGGCAGAACTTGTTAGGTGTATCCAGGGGGGTTTCTCAAATCAGTATGTGGATAGTCCAACAGGAGTAGGGGCTGTACTGGATCTGGAATTGGGTAATGGGTCTGGCCAAGTGACTAACCTTTCAGTAGGTGAGCGGTTAGGGAATCGGTGACCACAACTCCTGAAGCTTTAGGATGGCTATAAATAAGAATAAGCATAGACTATGTGGGAGAGTATTAAACTGGAGCAGAACAAATTATGAGAGCATTAGGCAGGAATTAAGGAGAGTTATCTAGGAACAGCTGTCTCTGGGCAAGTCCACATCTGACATGTGGAAGGTGTTTAAGGGCCAACTTCACAGTGTACAGGACAAGGATGGAAAAGTAAGAGAACCTTGGATGTCGAGAGAGGTGATGAATTTAGTCAAGAATAAAAAGGATGTAAAGCTTAGTAAGATAGAATCAATCAGAACCCTTGAGGATCATAAAGAAGCCAGAAAGAACTCAAGAAGGTAATTAAGAGAACAGAAGGGACCATGAAAAGTCCTTGGCAAGTAGGATTAAAGAAAATCCCAAGGCAGTCTATTAAGAGGAAGGAGATAACTAGGAAGAGGGTAGGGCTACTCAAGGATAAAGTGGGGAATATTTGGTTGGATGCAGAGGATGGGGGTGAGGTCCTTATTGAGTACTTTGCATGATTATTTACCAAGGAGAAGGATGTGGAGGATAGAGAGATCAGCACTGAGTATATTGATATGCTACGGCATTTTGAGGTAGAACAGTTTTATTAAAGAGCATTAAGGTGGATAAGTCCTCAGGACCCGATGGAATATACCCCATATTACTGAGAAAGGCAAGAGATTAGGTTGCTAAGGTATTGATCAATATCTTGGTATCCTCTCTAGCCACAGGTGGGGTCCTGAAGGAATGATGAGTAGCTAATGTTGTACCATTTTTCAGTAAGGCAAGAAGGGATAATCCTGGGAACTATAGACTGGTAAGTTTCATGTCCGTAGTAGGGAAAGTACAGGAGAGAATTATTAGGAATATGATTTATGAGCACTTGGAAGACCATGGTCTAGTTGGGAGAGCCAGCATAGCTTTGTATGAGGTAGGTCATGTTTTACCAATTTGAATGAGTTTTTTAATGAGGTGACATTTTATTTGATTAAGATAAAGCTGTGGAAGTTGTCTATGTGGATTTTAGTAAGGTGTTTCACAAAGTCCCTCATGGGAGGCTCATCCAGAATATTAAGATGTGTAGGATCTGTGGTGAATTGACCATTTGGATTCAGAAATGGCTTGCCCATGGAAGACGGAGGTTAACATTGAGGGAGAGGTTGTTTTCTTGTGTCAGGGTGATGACTTCTTCTCTGTAGGCTGCCTCGTTATTATTTGATATAAGGCCAATCAATTTAATATCTTCTGAAAATTTAATTAGCAGATTGGAGCTGTGGGTGGCGACACAGTCGTGGGTACACAGAGTAAAGGAGGGGGCTTAGGACACAGCCCTGGTGGGGGGCTCCTATGTTGAAGGTCAGAGGGTTGGTGGTGAGGGAGCCCACTCTTACCACCTGCCGACGACCTGACAGGAAGTCCAGGATCCAGCTGCACATGACAGGGTGAAGGCTGCGTTCCTGAGCTTCTTGTCAAGCCTGGAGGGAATTATGGTGTTGAACGCTGAACTGTATCCAAGAACAGCATTCTCACACTATCCACAACACCTCCAACTTTTGTGTCATCAGCAAATTTACAAACCCATCCCTCCACTTCCTCATCCAGGTCATTCATAAAAATCATGAAGAGAAGGGTCCCAGAGCAGATCCCTGAGGCTCACCACTGGTCACAGACCTCCATGCAGAGTATAACCCATCTACAATCACTCTTTGCCTTCTGTGGGCATGCCATTTCAGGATCCACAAAACAAGGTCCCCTTGGATCCCATGCCTCCTTACTTTCTCAATAAGCCTTGCATGGGGCACCTTATTAAATGCCTTGCTAAAATCCATATTCATTACATCTACTGCTCTAACTTCATCAATGTGTTTAGTCACATCCTCAAAGAATTCAAACAGGCTTGTAAGGCAGAACTTGGCTTTGACAAAGCCATGCTGACTATTCCTAATCACATTATGCATCTCCAAATGTTCATAAATCCTGCCTCTCAGGATTTTTTCCATCAACTTACCAACCACTGAAGTAAGACTCACTGGTCTATAATTTCCTGGTCTATCTCTACTCCCTTTCTTGAATAAGAGAACAACATCTGCAACCCTCCAATCCTCCGGAACCTCTCCTGTTCCCATTGATGATTCAAGGGTCATTGCCAGAGGCTCAGCAATCTCCTTCCTTGCCTCCCACAGTAGCCTGGGGTACATCTTGTCCGGTCCCAGTGATTTAGCCAACTTGAAACTTTCCAAAAGCTTCAGCACATCCTCTTCCTTAATATCTATATGCTCAAGCTTTTCAGTCTGCTGTAAGTCATCCCTACAATTGCCAAGGTCCTTTTCCATAGTGAATACTGAAGCAAAGTACTCACTAATTACCTCTGCTATCGCCTCCGGTTCCATACATACTTTTCCACTGTCACACTTGATAGGTCCTAATCTCTCACGTCTTATCCTCTTGCTCTTCGCATACTTGTAGAATGATTTGGGGTTTTCCTTAATCTTGTCCGCCAAGGCCTTCTTATGGTCCCTTCTGATTTTCCTCATTTCATTCTTAAGCTCCTTCCTGCTAGCCTTATAATCCTCTAGATCTCTATAATTAGCTCGTTTTTTGAACCTTTTGTAAGCTCTTCTTTTCTACTTGACTAGATTTACAATAGCCTTTGTACACCATGGTTTCTGTACCCTACCATCCTTTCCCTGTTTCATTGGAACGTACCTATGCAGAACTCCATGTAAATATCCCCTGAACATTTGCCACATTTCTTCTGTACCTTTCCCTGAGAATGTCTGCTTCCAACTTAAGCTTCCAAGTTCCTTCCTGATAACCTCATATTTCCCCTTACTCCAATTAAACACTTTCCTAACTTGTCTGTTCCTATCCCCCTCCAATGCTATGGTCAAGGAGATAGAATTGTGATTACTATCTCCAAAATGCTCTCTGACTGAAAGATTTGACACCTGTCCAGGTTCATTTCCAAATACCAGATCAAGTCCAGCCTCTCCTCCTGTAGGTTGATCTACATATTGCATCAAGAAACCTTCCTGAACACACCAAACAAACTCCACCCCATCTAAACCCCTCGCTTTAGGGAGATGCCAATCGATATTTGGGAAATTAAAGTCTCCCACCACAACAATCCTGTTACTATTACACCTTTCCAGAATCTGTTTCCCTATCTGCTCCTCGATGTCCCGGTTACTTTTGGGTGGTCTATATATAAAAAAAAGGGTAGAGTTATTGACCCCTTCCTGTTCCTAACTTCCACCCTCAGGGACTCCTCTGACTTCCATGACTTCCTCCTTTTCTGCAGCCATAACACTATCTCTGATCAACTGTGCCACACCCCCACCTCGTTTGCCTCCCTCCCTGTCCTTTCTGAAACATCTGTAGATATTGGTGGAGAAATGGCCAAATCTGAAATGATGGAGTTTAACTTGGCCAAATATGAAATATTGTAGCTTGATAGGTCAAATATAAAGAGATAGTACACTGTTAAGGATAAGACCTTTAACAGTGTTAATGAGAAGAGATACCTTGGTGTCCAAAATGCAAAGCTGCCTGAAAGTGGCTACAAAGGTTGATAGGGTGGTTAATCAGTCATTGGCATGCGTGGTTTATTAGTTAAGGCACTGACTTCGAAAGCCAGAAAGTTATGCTGCAGCTTTATAAAACTCTAGTTGGGCCACATCTGAAGTATTCAAAAATTCAAAGTACATTTATTATCAAAGAATGTATAAATTATACAACCTTGAGATTTGCTTGCTCACAGGTAGCCACAAAGCAAGAGATTCAAAGGAATCCAAATAAAGAAAAAAAGGGAATAAAAATAACACTCAATACACATGAGAAAGAAAACAAAACACAAAATCATGTAAAAAAAAATTGAATCGAAAAACAACAATCCGAACTTCAGATCCAAGCCCCTAAGCAGCCCAGAGTAGACCCAAATTACATTCAGTTTTAGTTGTCCTTTTATAAGAAGGATTTCAAGCCTTTGGAGAGGGTGCAGAAGAGGCTTACCAAGATGCTGTCTAGATTAGAGGGTATGTGCACAAACTTGGGTCGTTTTTCCCTGGAGCGGTGGAGGCTGTGTGGAGTTTGATAGAGGTTAATAAGATTATGAAAGGCATAGATAGGGCAGACAAACAGTCTCTTTTTCATGGTTTTGAAATGTCTAATACCAGACGGCATTCCTTTAAAGCGCGGAGGGGAAAGTTGTGAGGGGAAAGTTCTTACACAGACTGTGGCTGGAATGTGCTGTCTGGGGTGGTGGTAGAAGCAGATACATTAGGGACTTTTAAGAGACATTTAGATAGGCACATGAATGTGAGGGAATTGGAAAGATATGGACACTGTATAGGCAGAAGTGACTGGTTTAGTTGGCCATTTGCTAACTGGTTTGGCACAACATTGTGGTCTAAAAGGTCTGCTCCTGGCTGTACTGTTCTATGGTCTATATTCAGTTTGTTTTCTCCTTCCTTGTGAGATTGTATGAGGTAACTAACTTGTTTATGACTTTTATGATCATGGAATAACATCAGAAGTGGAGGTGGATTTGTTGCAGACCCCTTATGAACAAAGATGAGGTTGTAAAAACATTTGAAATGGAAGTAGGATGGAGCGGTCTTGCACAGAAACTGACCCTTTGGTTCAACTGTTCCAAAATACAATTTAAGGTAGTTCTGTTTCCCACATTTGCCCTATATCCCTCTATCTATGTACCTGTCCAAGTGGCTTTAAATGTTGTTAATGTAACTGCCTCGCTTACTTTCTCTGCAACTCATTCTCTTTACTGTCTACTGCTTAGAAGTAAAAGTTGCCCGTTAGATGACCTTAAAATTTTCCCACTCTCACATTATATCAACTTCCCCACCCCTGGGAAAAGTAATGTCTGCATTCACCCTATCTGAGCTTCTCATGACTTTGTGCACCTGTTGAGCAGGTTGGGACTTTGTACCCCTCAGTCCTCTAGCCTGGAATGAAGTCCCAACCTGCTCAACCTCGCTCCATAATTTACTCCTTAAATTCTGGCAACATGCTTGTAAATGCCGGGGAGTGGGACTGAGAAGGGGAGAAAAGGATCAGCCATGATTGAATGGTGGAGCAGACTTGATGGAACAAAAGGCCTACTTCTGCTCCTATGTCTTATGGTCTTATGATCTAAATCTCCTCTGCAACCTGTCCTGTAGCAGGATGAGCAACAATAATCCAAATGTAGCCTCACCAATACATTGTACAACTGCAACAGAACAATACACATAATGTGCTGGAGAAGCTCAGCAGGTCAGGCAGCATCTATGGATGGGAATATACAATTGTTGTTTTGGGCCAAAACCCTTCATCTAGACTGGAAAGGAAGGGGCAAGAAGCCAGAATAAGAAGGTGGAGGAGGGGAGGAAGAAGTATAACGTGGCGGGTCAGAGGAGAAACCAGGAGAGGGGGAAGGGATGAAGTAAAGAGCTGGGAGGTTGGAAGTGGAAGAGATACAGGGCTGGAGAAGGGTTAATCTGATAGGAGAGGACAGAAGACCATGGAAGAAATGAAATGGGCGGGAGCACCACAGGGAAGTGATGGGCAGATAAGAAGAGAAGGTGTGAGAGGGAAACAAGAATGGGGAATGGTGAAGGGGGCGTAATTACCAGAAGTTAGAGAAATTGTTGTTCATGCGACCAGGTTGGAGGCTACCCAAATCGAATATAAGATGTCGCTCCTCCAACCTGAGTGTGGCCTCATCGTGGCAGTAGAGGAGGCCATGGACTGACATGTCAGAAGGGAAATGAGAAGTAGAATTGAAATGGGTGGTCACTGGGAAATCCCACTTTTTGTGGCATATGGAGTGAAGGCACTCAATGAAGCTGTCTCCAGATCTACATCGGGTCACTGATATTCACATAACGCCACACTGGGAGTACAAGATACAGTAGATGACCGCAACAGACTTGCAGGTGAAGTGTCTCCTCACCTGCAAGGACTGTTTGGAGCCCTGAGTGGTAGTGAGGGAGGAGATGTAAGGGCAGCTGTGGCACTTGTTCCACTGGCAAGGATAAGTGCCAGGAGGGAGAGCAGTGGGGAGGAATGTGGACAATGGAATCGCATGAGGAGCGATCCCTGCAGAAAGCTGGAAAGTAGGGTGAGGGAACGATTTACTTGGTGGTGGGATCCCTTTGGAGGAGGTAGAAGTTACAGCGAATTATGTGCTGGGCGCAGAGGCTGGTGGGGTGGTAGGTGAGGACAAGAGGAGCCCTTTTCCTGGTATGGCGACGGGAGAATGGAGTGAGGGCAGATGCTTGTGAATGGAAGAGATGCGGGTGTGGGCAGCATTGATGGTGGAGGAAGAGATGTCCTTTTCATTGGAGAAAGAGAACATCTAAGTTGTTCTGGAATGAAAAGCCTCATCCTGAGAACAGATGCAGCAGAGACGGAAACACTCAGAAAAGGGAATGGCATTTTTACAAGTGATAGGGTGGGAAGAAGCACAGTGAAGATAGTTGTGAGAGTCAGTGGGTTAATTAAAGATATCAGTAGATAACCTCTCTCCAGAGATGGGGATAGAGAGATCAAGAAAGGGGAGAGAGGTGTCAGAAATGGGCGAAGTAAATTTGAGGGCAGGATGGAAGTTGAAGGCAAAGTTGATGAAATTGCTGAGCTCAGTATGGGTGCAGGAAGCAGCATCAGTGCGGTCATCAATGTAGCATAGGAAGAGTTGGGGAGCGACGCTGGTGTAGGTTTGGAACACTGTCTGTTCCATGCAGCTGACAAAAAGGCAGGCATAGTTGGGACCCATAGCCCATGGCTACTCCTTGGGTATGAAGGAAGTGGGAGGAGCCGAAGGAGAGATTATTGAAGGTGAGAACCAGTTCCGTCAGACGGAAGAGACTGGTATTGGAGGGGAACTGGTTAGGTCTATTATCCAGAAAGAAGCAGAGAGCTTGAAGTCTCTGTTGACGGGGGCAGAGGTGTATAGGGACTGGACAACCATAGTGAAAATGAGATGATCAGGGCTAGGGAACTTAAAGTCATTGAAGAGATTGAGAGTGTTTGAAGCGTCATGGATGTAGATAGGAAGGGACCGAACCAAGGGGGATAAAATAAACTCAAGATATATAGACAGTAGGGCAGGACTAGGCAGAAACAATCGGCAATATAACAACCTAAATTTGATACTGATAAAGGCCTATGGGCCAAAAGCCTTCTTCACCAACTTATCTATCTATGACACCACGTCCAGGTCTTTTGAGTCTGATCTGCCATTCCAAAGGTTGCACCCAATTATCTTCCTCAACTCTGCCTCCTTGACTGACCTCCTCCAAGCTTTTGATTTGCCCTGTAGTAATGATGTGAAATTTGTTATTCTCACTTTTAGATTAGAATGTTGTGGAGACAAATTTATTTGAACAGTGGGGTGTTGTAGTTTCAGAAGTATACAAAAGGGCAGAGATCAACTGTTCGATTTTCAAACACTTTTTTTTCATCAGGATGGAAATGGCTGTGTTGATGCAGTGAAAATGATAGTGAATTTCATCTTCTAGGTTGACAGTTCAATGCCATACAGATGCTGCTTTGTTGGAGGTCCATCTATTGAATGAGAACTCAGTCTCCTTCTCAGGTATGTGTAAGAGTCCTTGCAATACAAAGAAAAATTATGTTTATCAAACATGACAAGTTATTTAAGATGAGCAAAGTTTTGAAGGAGTTAAGTTTTCAAGTTCAAGTTTGTTGTCATCTGATTATACACGTATACTACCAAGTAAAACAACATTCTTCTGGACAATGGTGCTCCCATAAAACATACAAAATATTAACATAAATAAGTTAATAAAGTATAATTAAAAATGCATGTACTGTATTGCGTATCACAGGTAAACAGTAAACAGCCCACTGACCTAGTGATCAGACTTTGGAAGTGGCAGGGTATTCATTAGTCTCACAGATGGAGGGAAGGAGCTGTCACTCAGTATGGCAGTCCAAGTCCTGATGCTCCTGTACATCCTTCCTGAAGGTGGTGGGCCAAAGGGATTGTGGGCTGGGCGGTATCAATCCTCAACAATCCTTTGAGTTCTTCGCCTACAACGTTTCCAGTGAATGTCACAAATAGAGGGGAGAGAGACCCTGATGATCCTCTTGGCAGTTTTATTATCATCTGTAGGGTCTTGCAGTCCAGTACCTTGCAGCTTCAATACCACAGCCAGACAGGACACTCTCCATGGTGCTCCTGTAGAAGGTTGTTAGAATAGGGAGAGTTGCGTCACAAGGTGTAAATGCTGCCATGCTTTCTTGACTAATGAGGAGGCATGGTGGGTCCAGGTTGGATCATCCATTATGCCCACAGCAAGGAACTTTGTGCTCTTCACTTTTTACAGAGGTGTCATTAATGCAATGGAGAATGTTTGACCTGCACCTTCCTGAAGTACGCAATCATCTCTTTTTCCTTGTCCACATTAAGACTCAGGTCATCTCTCACCATATGTCAAGACTCCTCTACCTCCTCTCTGTATGCCGAGTCATCGTTGTTGCTGATGAGGCCAACCTCTGTTCTATCAGCAGCGTACGTGATGATACAGGTTGAGCTGGATGTAGCGGCGCTGCTGTGAGTCAGCAGCATGAACAGCAGCAGCAGAGCATACAGCCCTGGAGGGTGTAGTGCTCAAGGTGATGAAGCTTGAGGTGTTGCTGCCAGCTCGGACTGACTGGGATCTTTCCAAGAATAACTCCAAGATCCAGTTACAGAGAGGGGTGTTGAGTTCCAACAAGGATAGTTTACCATCTAGCCTCTGAGAGATGACTGTGTTAAATGCTGAGCTGAAGCCGATGAACAATATCTTGGTGTATGAGGCATAATTTTCTAAGAGAGACAAGATGGAGCGGACAGCCGAGGCTATGGTATCATCAGTGGACTGCTTTGTATGATAGGTGAACTCAAAAGGGTACAGTATAGTTGGAAGGTGGGATTTTATACGATGAATTACCTGTCACTCAGTGCACTTCATGATTGTTGTAATGCCACTGGGTGGTAGTTGTTTAGGTCAGTTACTGTTGCTTTCTTAGGCGCTGGAATGATGGTGGCTGCCTTGGAGCATGCAAAGCCAGTGGACTCTTTCAAAGAGATATTAAAGATGCCCATTGAGAGCTCCGTTAGCACAATCCCTCAGCACCTGACCAGGTACGTTGTCTAGCCTTGCAGCTTTGCATAGGTTTACCCTGTCTAGGATCTTCCTCATCTCGGCTGAAGCCAGACAGGGTGCCTGTTCTTTGGGGGAGACCAGGCTTTCCTCAACGTCATAACATTAATTTCACCCACTCCTGCATGGAAGGCTCTCAGCCTATCAGGAAGAGAGGTGTTGCTGTCGTTGACAAGTAGAGTAGATCTGTAATTAGTTACATATACCTTGCCACATGTGCCACCTATCCCTCGTGTCTGTAAATTTTCTGCCTTCCTTATGACATGGGAGAGCACAGCTCTTGCTGACCTTGGAGCCTTTCTATCCCCCGATCTGAAGCAGCATCTCGAGCCCTAAGCAGTGCACGAACTGCTGCTGTTGGCTATAGCTTCTAATTTGCCCTGGCAGCATTGTGTTGAATCACGGTAAGGTCCTGAATGCATTCTGCTATGAAGCCAGTCACTGATCCTGTATATTCATCAATGTTGTTATGATGATCATAGATAGTCACCTCCCTGAATATGGTCCCGTCCATGCTTTCAAAGCAATCCTGCAGCACTGACGTGGCCAGGTCCTGATCTCCCTGTAGACTGGTTTGTTTCATTTGACCAGTGGACTGTAAACAGGGATTAGCAAACTGAATATGTGGAGAATCTGAGGTGAGGGCCAGTTGGTGTGGTGGTGGTGGGGGGGGGGGTGCCAAATTTGTATGCTCCTTGAGCATTGGTATAAACCTGGTCTAATATATTCTCTCCCCTGGTTGCAGAGATGACATGGTGGTAGAACTTTGGCAGGACTGTTTTTAATTTGGCATGTTTTAGAAAGGAAAAAAAGGATTTTAGAGTGAATTTTACCCATGTATTATCTTCAGAGTTAACCATTCTTCCATGTGAAGCAGAAATCAGAGTGGACTGGTCACTTTGTAAATGATTATCAGTCCACAATAGGAGGTTATCATCAGTTTTATAGGACAGGATGACATTACAGGGGTCTGAGGGTTTGGAAATAGTGATTTGAGGGAGCTAGAAAAGAGACTGAAAGAGGTGGCAAAGAGATAGAGGTGTGAGTTTCCAGATCATGATTTTGAAGCTGCAGCTGTGTGTTTTTTATTGCAGAAGGGCGGCATGGAGATGAGCAAGCAAGTGGGGGAGTGAGTAATTTTAATTGGTTTTTTATTGATGTGGGTATGCAGATAGAGTGAAAAGCTTTGTTTTGCATGCCATCCACAGAGATCTATTCAAAACATAAGCAAATTGAGGTAGTGCACAAGGAAAAATGACAATAGAATGCAGAATGTAATATTACAGTTCAGAGAAAGTGCAGTGCAGGGAGACAAATGCAGTACAATACTAATCTCAGAGAGCAGGGTACTTGGGATATTGTAGACAATTCTGACGGCGTGAATGAGAAGGGTATGGTTCTGGAGTATTAGAGGGGAAAGGTCTTGTTAAATCTTGTTGAATTTGTAGTCAGAAGATTGAGGAGTAACCATTAAAATTGTTACAATTACTATTGATGTAATTGGAAATTGGTCTGAAGGAGTGACAAAGTAGACACTTAAATAAAATAACTCAAATAAGAGAAAGGTACTACATCAGATGCAAGACTCCATAGAATCTAGAGATTAGGTCAGGTAAGAGTCTGGAAATTGCATGTGGGTTTTGTTTTCATGGAGCAGATCAAAGAAGGTTAAAGGACTCCTTCTGGATGTCTTACCAGGTTTCAGCCCAGCATCAGTCTATTGAAATAGACTACTAGGGCATTAACAGACAGTAGATATCTATATATAAATTTGCTGCATATTTGCAGGGAAGTACTTAGTTGACTGGACCAGGCTTTGGGACATTTCTGGTTGTGGTGCGGAAGAATTTATTTCCCCTTCTCTTTTTGATAATCCTTCCTAAGCAGGAGTTGGAACACTCTGGGTTATATTTTCTACATTTGTTTACACTCTATGGAGGCTAAGTGAAACACTGTTACGGTTAACTACATTAAAACAGAAGCTGCAAAGGCCTATAATGTCATTGCAAGCTTTGTTCTTCAAACTGTATCATTTCTATTGTTTCTGTCGGTTGCTTTTCCACTTAAATGACTTACACACTTTCTGAGAATCACAATATGCTTGCAATCTCATTTAATCAGAACCTCTTGCATAGTGCTTTAACAAATGTGTTTTTTTATTATTATTAAGGTGCCATTTCCACAGCCTGTACTAAGATTTGAATACTGTGTAGGCAAATGCCAGAATTTCACACTATTCAATATCCATAGTTATATAAAGTGATTTTCTTGCCCGCAGTAAAATGGAGCGGCGTCATTATGTATTCATCATGATATTAGTAGTTGACATTTCTATCACATAATTGTAAAGCCTGTCAAATTCAAACAGCTTTGTCAGATTTGAATAAATTGTGTGGGTGTGTGGGTGGGTGGAAGGCTTTTAAATCTTGCTCTTCTTAATCTTTCTTTTCTTCTCTCCCTCTTGAGTCGAGGGTGCTGAGTCATGTTCGTATATGGTCCTCAGTGCCTGTCATTCCCTTTCTTCATGTGAGTGTGTGAAAACTGAGAGGCTACTCAACTGTGGAAGGATTGTGGCTTGGCCCAGTCTTGGGCTCATCATAAATCAACACGTGACCACCCAGTTGTGGCACAGTAGTTCTTTAAAGTGCCAACAGCTGCCGTCAGAAAACTCATCGCAGACTATTACTTTTAGAATTAGTTAATTATCCAGTCCTGAAACAGCCCATTGATCCTCTTCCAACTCTTTAATCATGGGTTCCTCTATGGCTTCCTCACTGACTCATAGTTTTATTTCATGTCTATTATCATTGTAATGTTCTGTAATGTTGTTATTTGTTTGTTATTGTCACGTACTGGGATAGAGTGTAAGATTTTGTTTTCCATGTCAAACACAATTATATCGATGTAGTAAAGAGAAAATAATAGATAACAGAGAGCTGCAGTTACAGAGAAAGTGCAGTGCAGGTAGACAAATAAAGTGCAAGGGCCCTGATGAGGTAGACTAGAAGATCTAGAACCCATTTTATGCACTATGGGAGATTAATTAATGAGACTGATAACAATGGGATAAAAACCATCTATAATTCTAGTGGCATCTGTTTTCAAGCTTGTGTATAGTTTGCCGGATTAGAGAGGGAATGACCAGGGTGGGAGGAGTCCTTGATTATGATGGCTGCTTTACTGAAGCAGTGCAAAGTCTAAACTAGTCAATGGAGGGTAGGTTGGTTGGTTTGTGTGAGAGACTGGGCTGTGTTGCAGACAACTCTCTGTAATTTCTTGAGGTGTTAAGCAAAGCAGCTGCCACATCAAGCTGTAATGCATTAGGATGAGATGCTTTCTATGATGCATCTGTAAGAATAGGTAACATTCATTGGGGACATGCTGAATTTCAATAGTTCAATGGTTTCATTGACTATCAGAGAATGTATACAATATACAACCTGAAATTCTTACTCTCCACAGACATCCTCAAAACAGAAGAAAAACCCCAAAGAATGAATGACAGAAAGAACGAAGAACCACAAAGCCCCCTGTACCTCTGCCATGCACAAGCAGCAGCAAGCAGCATCTACCCTCCTGACTCCCCCTCCCCCCACTTATCTTAGCATAAAGCATCAGCATTCCTACCTCCCTCGATGCCAGCATCAGTACTACCACTACGGTGACTCAGGCTTTACTGATGCTGTCAAACTTGTTGATGGATTCAGAAGACTGGATCAGTCATTTCACTCTGGGACTGAACTCCAGCTGGAACCCACTCTTTTGGTAGGATTCAAGGCTTCATTGACTTCTTTGCTGGGCAGCAGATCTCAAAGTGTCAGAAGGGCCTATTCAACACTGTATCTCAATAATTAAAAAAAATAAAGATTGTGGGGTGAAGGATTGTAAGGCAAAGGGGAAGGTGATATATTTTTAAAGTTATTTAGGACTAGAAACACTTACAAGTAATTAGAACATTAGTTCATTCTGAATGATTTGTATAATATTTAATTTCTATAAATTATTCAACTCAGTTTTGATAGATTTTATATGGTTCTTCACGTAAGGGACATCTAAAATTGTTGAGAATTGCTTCTAGCGTTTGTGTCCCACAAAGGTGGAGCTTCATGGCTGTTGAAGGCTCTGAGACAGTTCTGAGGATGAACTCACCACTACAGGAGGTCTTATCGCTACCCAGACCACAGCACTGAAATGTGAAATGTGGAAGATCAGGGTGGTTGGATCACTGCACCCAGCCCAGATTAATACAATTGTGGAGGAAGTAAAGATGCAACGAATCTAGGCTGAGAAATAGGTATGAGACAGTGCAAATATTCCAAGTTTCTTTTGTTCTAAAGCATAAGTGATAAAAATATTCATCAGGCCAGGAAACAAAGCAGTACTTTTTCAACTCTGGAGATCTTCCTCCTACTGCCACCAAGTTTCCTTACCTCACTCTGCTCATTTCTACCTCCTTTGCAAGATCCACAAACCTGTCTGATGGGATAGGCACAATGTTTCTGCCTGCTTCTGCCCCACTAAGTTCATGTCTGCATACCTTGACTCCATTTTATTCTCCTTGGTTCAGTCCCTTCCCACCTGCAAAACTTCACGTGCTTTCAATCCCTTCACCCCTGGTTCTGATCACCTTATTTTCACTATGGATGTCCTGTCCCCATACTTTTCTATCCCCCACTAAGATGGCCTTAAAGCTCACTGTTTCTTTTTAGACAAAGATACTTTATTCTTTTCCAAGGATGTTGCCTACCTACTGAGTTCCTCCAGCATTTGTGTGCGTTACTCTGGATTTCCAGCTTCTGCAGAATCCCTTGTGTTTATAATTTTTCAGGTCCATGGCCTTTCATCAGTGATCTCTCTCCATATATATTTCAACTTAGTTCTCATTGCAAAAGTTCTGCAGAAAGTATAGCAATGAAGCTGTGTTGATTGACAACCATTTATTTTATTATCTATAAGCTCAAAAGGACAAATCAGCCTCTACAGTCTTGATTACTGTGAAAGAATGGTTTTGCTGTAATATATCATTTTTGGTCAGGTATGCAGGACAGTGGTAATGACTCAGTGTCTAATAACATGAATGAATTGGAGTTTATTATCTTTAAATGGGAGAAATCTTTAACATCAGTAGATTAAAGAGTGAAGAAAAAAACTGAAATTTGCATTTATAGAGCCCCAATCACTTCTAAAGAGTGTCTTCGAAATGTTTTAGAATTCATGACTTACTTTTGCAAATGTGCTGCAGGAGCACAATTACATGCAAGCTCCCACAAACAGCTGTGTGATAATTACCAGATAATCTGCTATTATTAATGTTGATTGAGGGATAAATATTAGTCAAGATACCAGGGAGACTTCCCCTGCCCATCCACAAGACAGCTGGTTGTAAAAGATCCCATGGAGATGAGAGGCCTGACTTAATTGTCCTTTTAGAAGGTCAGCTTAAGGCCATGCTGCCAGAGCAGATCCCAAAATTTAGACAGGCACTTCCTTACGATAGTGAGGGAATCTTGTAATGTGCTATTGTTTGGATGAGCCTGCAAGCTAACAACTTTTCTGCTTTCATGATCTCATTTTGCATGACGCAGTAAAGTGCAGATTTGTCCTGATCTCAGTAGTTTGGAAAGCTAATAGCATATGATAATTTATTAAGAGGGGAATTGGACATAATGTAGGAAGGTTGTGCTGCAGTTATGCAAAACAGGGGTGAAGCCACGTCTGGAGTACTATGTACTATATTAGTCTCCCTTTATAAAGAAGGATGTTAATGCATTGAAAACATTTCAAGAAAGATTTACCAGACTGGTACTTGGAATAAACAGTATGCCTTACAGGGAAAAGATGCAGTCTTAGGATGTGACGCATTTCAAATAAGTCACCTCTCACTTTAAAATAAAATGAGGGGAGACTAGGTTGAAATGTGTGGAATTCCTGAAGGAGCTTTGCTGATGGAACGAGGAGAGATGGTTCCTCTTGTTTGAGATTAGCTTTTTCGTTACATGCATTGCAACTTACAGAGAAATGCATCACTTACAGCAAATCCTATCACTGAGAATTTGGCTGGACAGCCTGCAAGTGTGGCCACACTTCTGGTGCCAACATACAATGCTCACAACTTACTAACCCTCTTTGGAATCTTTTTAATGTGGGCGGAAACTGGAGTACCCAGAGGAAATCCATGTGGTGACAGGGAGAATGTACAAACACCTCAGTACATACAACAAGCTGAATTGAACGCCAGTCTTACAGCCGGCACTGTAAAGCAATGCACAAACTGCTACATTTACCATGCCATACATGATACTAAAGGTCTGTTAAAAATAAGGGATTGGTCATTTGCAGTGGAAGTCGAGAGTTTGAATATAATTGGGACAGGAACAGGTAGATATGTGATAAGCCAAGGAAAGAAAGGCTACCCAGGGCAGTGGGTATGTGGAGATGAGGTTAAAGTTAGATCGGGCATGGTCCCATTGCATGGAAGAGCAGGCATGTCATAACTAATAATCAGCCCAAAGCTAACAACAACTAAGACACTGCTTATAGATTGCATTTAATGACTCACTCACACTGGTCAGGATAGAATATCCCAGTATCCTTTCCTGGTCCAGTCTTTTTGTGATTCCTGATGCACTTTGTTCTTGACTCTCAGTGTCCTCTGATGGGCCCCAACAAGCCACATCAAAAATAATTAGGGATGGGTATAATTGCTAACCTGAAAAAAGAGTATATAGACATATGTTTAATACCTCTTCATTAAATATAAAGGACTTTCATACATATTGAGGTTGTGAAAGATGGTGTAAAGATGGG
This sequence comes from Mobula birostris, assembly GCF_030028105.1. Taxonomy (NCBI): domain Eukaryota; kingdom Metazoa; phylum Chordata; class Chondrichthyes; order Myliobatiformes; family Myliobatidae; genus Mobula; species Mobula birostris. The sequence continues at coordinate 161,227,921 of NC_092373.1, forward strand.
GATTCTTCTTGGACATCTGTACTTGAATGATTCAAAGCTGAATGATCTGTCTTCAGGTCGGCAGAGCCATTAGAAACCTATGGCATTTGTAATCCGCAATAGCACAAGTTATTTTTCTATAGCAAGTAAAAGCAGATAGTGTTGGAAACATTCAATAAGCCGGGCAGTATTTGTGGAAAGAGAAAAGGAATTTGTTATTTTGTTTCCCTGTTTTTCACTTCACAAATGCTATTTAACCTGTTGAGGCTTCCCAGTATTTCCTGTTTTTGTTTCAGATTTCATCACCTGCAGCTGTTTGATTTCCAATTGCTGTTGAATTCAGTGCAATTTCTTTCAGTGATGCCAAACTTGAGTAAGCTCTGCTTCTGTCCTCACCCATCCCTAAATACTTCTTGCCTCAGTACACTTTCTTGCCCCAATTCATTCCACAGAGATTCCAAATGAAAATCCATTCTTCACGATACTTAACAACCCAGGTTCACAATATTCAACATTTCCTGAGGCATGGTCCTCCATCAATCCAGGGATTCATGTTGAATGTCATGTAATGGGACATCCTTGTTCTTAACTGCTCACTGTAGCAAGACTGACTTAGTCTACCTCAAATCTGCAGCGTTCTGTAGCTTATCCTTTGCTGTATTCATGGCACAACAGTGAAGCTGTGAACAGTTTCAAACTCCTGGGAGTCTACATCTCACATAAACTCTCACGGTCCCAGAACGCATCCTACACAATCAAGAAGACTCACCATGCCTTTTCTTTCTGAGGAGGCTGAAGAGAGCTGGTCTATGCACATCAATACTCATGATCTTCTATAGTTGCACAGTAGAGAGCAACCTAACCTGCTGCATCACTGCACAGTAAAGAAAGCGGGCAGGAAGGCTCTACAACAAGTAGTTACAACTGCCCAACACATCACCAGCACCAGCCTACTGGCCACCTAGGACAGATATACAGTAAGGTGTCAGATACAGGCCAGCAATATTGTAAAGGATTCCACCCACCCTGTTCAATAACTGCTTGTCCCATTCCCATCAGCGAAGGGGAAGAGCATCTATTCGGGAGCCACCAGACTCAAATCAGTTACTTTCCCCAAGCAGTAAAGCTAATTAATGCCTCCACCCTCTAATCCACCCCACAACAAGCCCCCCTCAACACAAATTAACAGTTTATGTCAGGGTTACCTTATATACAGACACAACTGTAGCTAGTGTCACTTAATGTACATACAATCAATCCCCCTTAGCACTATGTATTGATTTGTTGTCTGTGCATGTGCTGTGTCTACACATGTGCATTGCTCTCTCCCGCTGAAATGAGAATACACCAGTTAAAGCCACCTCCTGCATCCATGCTTTTATTTAATTGATATGTAGTTGTGCACAGACACAACAAATTGGCAACGGGTATGATCCTGAATGTCAGAAAGTATCAGGAACTGCACAGGCAGTTAAGACACAATTACAGGGCAAAACAGCGACAGTTAAACAGCATGAGAAGGCCGTCATAGACGTGAGCAACAGTGAAAGATGGTCTGGATTTAAAGTGAAAATAACATGGTGATGGCTTCGGTTGGAAAAGTTGACTTATTTGATGATAGCGCTAATGAAGATTGGGAGTCATATATCAAGGGAGTTGAACTGTACTATAATGCAAAGAACATGAAGGAGTAAAAGAAAGCTTAATGGCTGCAAGGACTTACAGTCTCTTATGCAACCTAGTAACCCCTGCAAAGCCAACAAGCAAGATGTTCGACAAAATTGCTACAATTTTACAAAATCCCTTGAACCCTAAACTGCTGGCAATAGCTGAGAGATCTAGATTTTACAAAAGGAACCAGTCAAAAGATGAAAACCTTTCTGAATACATTGCAGAACTATGCAAACTTTCCCAGTACTGTGACTTTAGAGGTGGATTAAGGGACAGGCTTGTATGTTGCATGCATGGAGAAAGCACTGAAAAGAGATCTATCCTTAGAATGGGCATTGACAATTGCAATATCGTTAGAGCCTGCAGCAAAGGATGCAGCAGAAGTACAGAAAAGGGGGTTAGAATGTGAAATGCACAAAATGTCCCTGAATGGTGCAAAAAGCCAAAAATGTTATCGATGTGGCAAATCCTCCCATGATGCAAATGTGTTTTAGTTCAAAGAAACTGTCTGCATAAAGTGTCACAGTCAAGGTCACAGAGAGAGAGAGTGTGCAAGACAGACAAAAAGCACAACTGAGTGAAAAGTCTTAAACAAGAAAACAAGCAAATGCATAAAGTTACTGAATGTAAAGCAGAATCAAACAACATAGAGTTTGACAAAGGAGAACTGTAATGCCTTGAACCGCGTAGTATTATTGAAGCAGATCACAATAGATGTATCTGGCGTAAAACTGAAAATGAAGCTGGATACAGTGTCAGCTTTGTCTATAATTCCACAGGCTGACTACAACAAACTGCTTTCTAAGATGCCATTAGAAAAGATCTCAGCAATGCTGAAGACTTACACCGGTGAAAAAGTGTCTCCCAAAGGCAAACTGAAAGCAAATGTGACATATGGAAGCTAAACACAACAGTTAGAGCATTATGTGTTGAAAAGTGGAGGGCCAGCATTTTTTGGACATGAGTGACTAAGAAAAATCCAACTAGACTGGCACTCAATCTAAGCTCTCAGTGAGGCATCAAAAGGGTAATGGCAGCCCAAATGGTATCATTAACCAGTGGCTGTTTGGGATGCCAAGTAGTTCAAAATGCACCCCCACAGACATCGTTACACCCATGGGAGTGGCCATCGTCACCATGGAAAAGAGTACATATTGATTTTTTCTAATTGCTGTGTATGATCTCCAACACCCACTGAGTACATCAGTGGTCCAGTTCTTGGAGCTATCATACCAGTTGTCCAATTTTGCTATGGGTGCTAATTCAAAGTGGCTGGAAGTTATACCAATGAAGTCAACCACTTCAAAGACCATCTCCACTCTGAGGACTATCTTCATCAGAAATAGCTTACCAGAACAAATTGTGAGAGACAACAGACCACAACACACATCAGAAGAATTCTGACTGTTCATGAAGAAAAATGGCACCAGACATTTTGAGTCAGAAATGCCATTAAACAATTTTGAATTTTGAATTCTGAATCTACAAATAACTCAGTTTTTCTTTCAATAGAGGCTCTCTGACCTGTTCAGTGTTTCCATTTTTCACTTTTTTTTCAGATACCTGGCATTTATTCTTCAACCTTGTAATTCCAGACTGCTTTTCACCTGCATATTTCCTTGCAATGGGGACAACTTATCAGAACAGAGGCAACAGCATCAGCTGCTAAGATCTGAGTTACTCCCAGGGTTCTGACCTCAGTCTTCAACTTTGCTTTCCAAGCAAGGTACTTTGAGGAAAATGCATATTTCCATCAACTTGGGATTTCTGTCAGGGTTTTCTCTGAGGAACAAATAAATTTTCTTTCAATTTTTATATAAAGGAGATCTGAAATTCAAACTGGACAAATATTCATAAACCAGTCTTGATTTTCCAGCCTGGCAAAACTGCTACTGAGAATACCAGTGGGACAGGGCTTCCACAACACTTTAATCCATCACTCACACCCTCAACTCTCACAGTCTTATATAACTGTGAGGAAAAGACAAGCTTCAGGTAAAACAAAGCTAGATAGTAGTTTTCAAAGGTAAAAGCTGTAACCCCAGTAAGTGTTATGACTTTAAATTTTGAGTAGCGCTTCTTCCTTGATGACCCCATCAGCCTTTGGTTACCACTCTCTTTCTTCTTGCCTGATTCCTTTCTTCCTCCAATCTCTCCTGCATCCTGTCCTCTCACAGACTATTGCTGTATTCTCTCCTCTTCTGCCCACTTTTCTCCAACATTACTCAGTCCTGATGGAAAGCCATTGACCTCATGAACTCTCTTGTTATATCCACAGACGCTGTTTGATTCAGCATGCCCTTAGAATTTCTCTTTTTTTTCCAGATTTTCTGTAATCATGTTGTTTTATTCTGGGTGCTCCAGTTTCCTACCACATCCTAAAGTCTTGATAGTTGGTAGGTTAATCGTAAACTGTAAATTAGCCCCAGAATAAGGAGTGGGAGATATGAGAGAAAATAGGATACATGGTGATAATTGGGGGAAATGGGATTGATAGGAAAGAACTGGCAAAGACTTAAATCAGAATAACCTTCTCCTACTTCCTGATGGTGTTGGTGGTGGCATCCGTTAGACTCGTGAGACCATGGATCCGCGCCTGGAAAGTCTGGAGTGTACTCTCCAGGGGGCAGGCCTGCGCAAGGTTGTATGGAAGACCGGCAGTTGCCCATGCAGCAAGTCTCCCCTCTCCATGACACCGATGTTGTCCAAGGGAAGGGCCCCACTACCACTCCTCTGCTTGACAACCTTGGAACCACAGATACGTATGAGTAATACATATGACTCCTGATCCCTGCTGACCAATCATGGGGTGTAGTTTAATAAAAAACTGCCAGATCAACCATATCTTCTGAGTGAAGAGATCAGAGGCCTTCTATATTGGCCACTGTGCATTTTGTTTCTTTTAATACTTTCATTTATATATTGCCTTCAGCAGGGTAAGTTGCCTCAAGGAGTGTCACCAAGACAAACAGACAGGATAAAAAGCTTTGCTGGTAAAGTAGGTTTTAAGATCATGTAACAGAGGAACACTCAGCAGGAAAATTGGAGAGGAGAGGGCACCATCTGAAGCCAGGTAAACATTGAAGCAAATAGAATTAGAAACTGGGAGTATTGGGGGAGTGCAGAGGTTCCAGATGGATGTAGGAAAGAAGGGAAGAATGAGACCATGAAGGAACCTGAAGACTAGGATTTGGCAATATTTACGACTTGCTTTTACTTGCAACACCAATGTCAAATCTGAATATCAACTCCTTTATCTTGCTATAGAAAGGAATTGGCTGAAGGAGCATTGGCACCAGATTATGACAGGAGGTAGCTCAGCAGAGCCCCCATCACCTGCAGAGAGGCTGCGGAGAAAGCAGAGTCATTCCCAAATGGCTGAAGCCTCAGGCACCAGCCTGTGAGTCATTGTCCTAAAGAATTAAATGCAGAATTTCTGCACGTAATATCAGAGTGAAGTGTAAGCCGATATCACGAAGTAATTACACTTACCATTTTAATTTTAATTTTGCAGTGTTGTAGCGACATCACCTGTTAAATTCACTTTGTCAAACTTCATCTAGTCAATTATTTTGTGGAATTGGGTTAGACGTATGGTTTTACAATTGATATGGTGATCTTTCATGAAATTAAAAGGTTGCAAAGATAAGAATATGTAGCTATATGAAGGCCATAATTGCACCTTCAGGACACCTGATCATCCAACATTGTAGAGGGCCAAATGGGATGGCATCCAAAAATGGCTGCAGAGAGAATAATACACAATTAACCAAGGCTGTTGATGGAATGTGGGCAGGAAGCCAACTATGAGCTGCCTGATCATTATAATGATTTCTGTGTGCAGCCAGCAGAACCCACTCTGTTGATTAGCTCCACTCATCGGCAGGGAGTTGTATATTACATGTTGATATTTTCAGTTAAAGCAAGACAGCATTGCTTAAGGGCAATATGCACCTCTTGATAGTGAGGTATATTGTTGTTGGTGCAAGTGAGGGATTACTGCAGAAACTAAGCTGCCCTTGAAAATGGTGAAGAATTCTCTATTAGGGAAGAGAATTGAAAAAAATAACATCCGTGGTGAAGGAGAAAGATTTTCTGTGCACAAGAACTTGGAATTCTTCTGGGCAGATGTGCTGGATTCTGAGGATCAAATACTCAAGAGTCTTGGACAATCATCCAGGTGCAGTATTTACAGGAATTTCAATGACATCATGAGAGGTCAAGGTCAGTAAATGTATCTTCAGATACTGTCTCCTACCACCCACACGATTGGTTTTAGAGACTGGTCAATGCACCCTATCATCTTCATCCACCTGCCAAGAATTGGTGCTACACATTCCTATGTTTCACTTTCCCCTCCCCCTCCCCAACCCTTATACTACAAAACTTTGCATCTACATCTGTCCACTTGACAACTAATCAACCGTAAGACCATAAGACATTGGAGCAGAATTAGGCCATTCAGCCCATCGAGTCTGCTCTGCTATTCCATCAGGGCTGATCCTGGATCCCACTCAATCCCATACACCTGCCTTCTCACTATATCCTTTGATACCCTGACTGATCAGGAAAGTATAAACTTCTGCCTTAAATATACCCATGGACTTTGGCCTCCACCACAGTCTGTGGCAGACACAAAAACAATCATAAAGTCCAATGTTCAGAGGTTCCCTGTCCTCTCTGAGAGGTTCAGAATGCAGAGGAAGTCTCCTGCTCTTGGGTGTCCTAGCCTCCATAGAGAAGACAGTGGCAGCTTTTGGCCCATGATAAGTTTTATTCCAGCAAAGATGAAGATCACCATGTGGCTTATCATCTTCTTCACATTGCACAGTCCTCTTTCCATGGTCTCCTCTGACACCCAAGCTGCAGAAGGTGTGTGTGTTCTTCTTTCACACAACCTATCCATGCCTGATTACAACTTTCAAACTTGTGGCCCCAGTCATGAGACACCTCAAGATGACTGAGCCGCCAAATCAACAAATCAAAAAGTTAGCATCAGCGAGTTTTGACAGCTTGGAATGCACAACCAGGGAGATGATGGAAGCATATATAGTATCGGTGTAATAGGCTATTGGAAAGGCCCATGATTATGTAGAGAATGGATTGATATGGACCAGGTTCAGACTGAAGAGAATGGGAGTCATGAGCTTCATTTGTCTAGTATAACATTGTTGGTCAAAGGAACTGTGCACGCGCTGTACAGTTTTATGCCCCATGTTCTAATACTCTAAAAACGAGTAACATGTGGCTTACCATCATCTTCACATCGCACAGTCCTCTCCCCATGGTCTCTTCAGGCTAGGTGAAGCAGAAACTAAATGGAACACATGTATGGTTACAGCACTAGATTTGCCTGAAAATATTCAGCTCAACATTGAGTCTTGAGAATTGAAATATCCTCAATGAGAATATGAGGTATTGTATAAACTTACATTGGGAATCACTGTACTAGTATGAAGAATTGAGATGGCGAGCAACTAAATGTTCAGGGCCACAGTTGTGAATCGAGTGGAGATGTTCTATAACATGATGCCTCAAATCTGAATTTGGTTTCTCTGTTGCAGGGTTCACATTCTGAGCATTAAATTCAATACCCAGTGAGCAGATTTGCAAGTTAATGTTTAGGAGTATTCTGGAGTTATGTGAATATAGCAGATATTAAATCAAACAACAACCAAGCTTCAGTTCTTAGTATAAATGTAAATAAGTTCAGGAAGCTTGCAATTTGTCTTCAGTTTTTTTGTACCTTGCAAGCAGTAAATTGAAGTTACAAGCACAGACTACTCCACAGACGAAGAAATTGCATATGCATCAGCCATACGTTAAGACAATGGGGTTATATTAAATGCCAAGCATCAGTTACGGGTTTAAGGAATTTACACCATTTTGTAAGTCCAGGGAAGTGTCCCAGCCAAGGTATTTGACCATACAGAGGTGTCTCCCTCTGTAGTTACACAATTCAAAGGAAGCATAGTCAACCCAAAGTATTGAAGTAAATAATGTCATTGTAACTATTGAAACTGTACTGAATCACCTACTGTTACTTTTGATCTTAAGAGTATAAAAAATGTGATATACTTTGGGTTTCTGAGCCTTTACTGAAAGTGTCTCCAGAATGATGCCTGCTTGTTGTGATGAATAAAGATTCCTACATCAAACACGAGAAAACCTGCAGATGCTGGAAATCCAAAGCAACACACACAAAACGCGCCGATGAAGCGCCTCGGCCAAAAAGCGACTGTTTACTCTTTTTCATACTGAGTTCTCCAGCATTTTGTATGTGTTGCCAAAGACTTCTCTATCACCAGCTTCAGTCCCTCTCCAGTGACTTTGATCACAGTCATAACAACGAATAGCTGCATGGAGTCACTGGAGTGAAGATATGGAAGGGAAGATATAAAAATGTTGCAAGTGTTGCATCTCCCATGATTGTATAGGAAATGTAGGCATATAATGGATGTTGGCTGTGTACCTACTGCATGAGAAGAAGCAGGAGATGTTGGCTAAGTGAAGGCAGAGTCAAATGGATCTAGGGAACATGAGACATGGGTGGAAATTGGCAGCAAATGATTATGATAGCTTTGAGTTCTGTACATATGCAGAAAAAGCACCAATGCAGTCAGTCAGCAGTGTTACCAATTGTGGAGGGAAGAGATGCGGCTTTTGTAAAGAATCCTGACAAAAAGATGTTGTTCAGGTTGCCACTCCCTTCTACTTCCTCCTCCTGTTCCTGTACTTCATTCTGCTCCTATTCATCCCCTTATTTCTGCTCCACAGTAGATCACCATGCAGCTGGGATCAAGGACATGGTATGTCTGTTCATAATGGGCATACCATGAACCTCTCTTGTGCTGAGCACTGGAGGGACCCTCCAGCCCAAACTAGTCCCTGTATTGTTTCAGCAAGCCAGTGGTGGTTTTCATCACATTTTGTATGCCTACTTTCATTCCTGTTATTGAGTCATAGTGCTACAGCACTTTAAATCAATTCATCCACGCTGACCAATGTGTCTTCCTGAGCTAGTCCCATTTGCCTGCATTTGGCCCATATACTTCTAAACCTTTCCTATTCATGTACCTGTCTAAATGTGGTAATTGTTCCCATCTCTACCATTTCCTTTGGCAGCTGATTCCATATTCCAAGCATATATTACACATTGTGTGAGAAACCTACCTTTTGGGGTGGGGGGTTGGGGAAGACCTGCCTCTTTATATCTTTCCCTTTTCACCTTAAACCCATGCCCTCTACTATTAGACTTCCCTACCCTGGCAAAAAGGCGATGATAATCAACTTTATCTATGTTTTTTATAATGTTATAAAGCTCTATAATGCTCCCACTCGGCCTTCTTCACTCCAGGGTAAACTATCCCAGCCTATGTAATCCCTGCCTAAAGGCACAGCTAATGATTATAGAAAAGAGAGTACAGCTATATCAGGTCTAAGAGTTTTTGTGGTGTCTTCGCAAACCAAAGATGACCACGCTTCACTTTTGGATGAGTACGCAGATGTCTTTGAAGGGCTTAGAGGCTTACCTGGTGTACACAAAATTCATATAGATAAGACAGTGCCACCTGTTGTCCATGCATTCAGGAAAGGTCTGTTTGCATATAGCGACAAGCAGAAACAATAACCAGCATGGAACAGATAAATGTCATGCAGAAAATTGAATAACAAACAGATTGGGTTGGCTTGCTGGTCATTGTGCAGAAGAAAAATAGAGCATTGCCAATATGTCTAGACCTAAGGGATCTCAATTAAGCCATCAAGAGAGAGCATTTAATATTACCAGCATGGGAGGAGATCATGTCCCGGTTTGCAGGTGTCGAGTGGTTCAGCAAACTTGACGCATCATCTGGATTTTGGCAGATGAAGATAGATGAGAAAGGTTCAGCATTGTGCACTTCTAACACACCACAAGGAAGATGTAAGCCTGACATTGGTGGTGGGGAAACTGCTAGAGTCAGTTATCAAAGATGTGATAACAGCACATTTGGAAAGCAGTGAAATCATCAGACGAAGTCAGCATGGATTTGTGAAAGGAAAATCATGTCTGATGAATCTCATAGAATTTTTTGAGGATGTAACTAGTAGAGTGGATAGGGGAGAACCAGTGGATGTGGTATATTTGGATTTTCAGAAGGTTTTTGACAAGGTCCCACACAGGAGATTAGTGTGCAAACTTAAAGCACACGGTATTGGGGGTATGGTATTGACGTGGATAGAGAATTGGTTGGCAGACAGGAAACAAAGAGTGGGAATAAACGGGACCTTTTCAGAATGGCAGGCGATGACGAGTGGGGTACCGCAAGGCTCAGTACTGGGACCCCAGTTGTTTACAATATATATTAGACGAGGGAATTAAATGCAGCATCTCCAAGTTTGCGGATGATACAAAGCTGTGTGGCAGTGTTAGCTGTGAGGAGGATGCTAAGAGGATGCAGGGTGACTTGGATAGTTTAGGTAAGTGGGCAAATTCATGGCAGATGCAATTTAATGTCGATAAATGTGAGGTTATCCATTTTGGTGGCAAGAACAGGAGAACAGATTATTATCTGAATGGTGGCCGATTAGGAAAAGGGGAGGTGCAACGAGACCTGGGTGTCGTTGTACACCAGTCATTGAAAGTGGGCATGCAGGTACAGCAGGCGGTGAAAAAGACAAATGGTATGTTGGCATTCATAGCAAGTGGAATCGAATACAGGAGCAGGGAGGTACTACTGCAGTTGTACAAGGCCTTGGTGAGAGCACACCTAGAGTATTGTGTGCAGTTTTGGTCCCCTAACCTGAGGAAAGACATTCTTGCCATAGAGGGAATACAAAGAAGGTTCACCAGATTGATTCGTGGGATGGCAGGACTTTCATATGATGAAAGACTGGATCGGCTAGGCTTATACTCTCTGGAATTTACAAGATTGAGGGGGGATGTTATTGAAACATATAAAATTCTAAAGGGATTGGACAGGCTAGATGTAGGAAGATTGTTCCCGATGTTGGGGAAGCCCAGAACGAGGGGTCACAGTTTGAGGTGTGATGAGAGTACACATAGATTAAGATGTTAGCTGTCCTGTGCTGGCACCAGTGGGATCAGCAGTTGGTCCGCCACCTGTCTTCAGGAGAAAGAGAGATAAGGAAAACAATGGAGCAGCATTTGGAGATGTTAATGAAGGAACGGAAGGAGAGTTGTCAAGATCGGCTCCCCTTTGAAACCTGAACTGTTTGAAGTGTGATGGACAGGCGATAACCCAGCAAGGGGATAAAAAGGGACAGGTTCGCTAAGGCAGGACACACACGACACCACGAGGTAACGAGACCCTGGAAGCGGTGCGCCTCCCACAAGTCGGTGGGAGTTTTGGAAGGGTGATCACGGGACCAAGCCATAGATGCACAGGGTGGAAAGGTACGATCGGCGGGAACCTGGTGTGTGTCCGCCCTTGCCGGGGTGCCAGGTTCACCGTAGAGAAACGATCGTATCTGGAAACGGAGGGGTCACGGACGGTGACCTCAGAAGACATCACAAAGGGCTCACCCGAAAGCTGACTGCGAAGAATATCGAAGGTCTGTGTGGAAGCCGTTTGAATATTCATTCGTTTTTGCTCTCTCTCTCCTTCCCCCCACTGTCCATCGCCACAGCAGTGATTACTGTGAACTGAACTGAACTCAATTGAACTGAACTTTGCGTCACTTTGAAACTGGTCATTTACCCCTAGACGACGATAGAGCTTGATTGATCCTGTTATCCTAATTCTGTGTACATGCGTGTTTATCATTGCTGAACTGTTGCATTTATTATCCTTTTAATTAGAGTACTGTGTTGTTTGTTTCTTTAATAAAACTTTCTTAGTTCCAGTAATCCAGACTCCAACTGTGTGATCCATTTCTGCTGGATTGGCAACCCAGTTACGGGGTACGTAACAGAGGATAAAGGGGAAGCCTTTTAGGATCGAGATGAGGAAAAGCTTCTTCACACAGAGAGTGGTGAGTCTGTGGAAACAGTTAAGGCCAGTTCATTGGCTATACTTAAGAGGGAATTAGATATGGCCCTTGTGGCTAAAGGGATCAGGGGGTATGGAGAGAAGGCAGGTACAGGATTCTGAGTTGGATGATCAGCCATGATCGTACTGATCGTGTGGGCTTGAAGGGCCGAATGGCCTACTCCTGCACCTATTTTCTATGTTTCTATATTTCTATATCACCAGGAAAATATATGCTTGCTACTAGTGCATTGTCTTGAGCAGTCAACAAGAAACGAAAAAATGACCAAGAGATTAATGCAGATATACAGGCCTGTGTTGACATGATTGTCACCTCCAGTCCAGTAACTCCCAATAGAACAGAAAAGATTAGGAAAACAGATGAAATAATGAAAGTACTCAAAGATACAATACAGAAAGGATGGCCAGCAGCTAAGAATGACTGTCGAATGTGTATTCGGAATTATTGGGCATGCTGAGTTGAACTGTCAGTAGTGGAAGTTATGGTCCTCAAAGGGAACAGATTTGTGATTCCAGTGTTGCTATGCAAGCAAATGCTCCAGAAGGGCATCTTGTTGAGGAAAAATGTAAATGTAGAGCTTGGAAAGTGATATACTGGCGAAGAATGAACCAAGACAACAGCCAGACCACTGCATCATATGAAATATGCCTTACCTACAGACAGAACCAGCAAGCAGAACCATTTGCACCACACCCTGTACCAGACAGGCTGAACTTCAAAGTTGGAGTGGATTTGTTTGATTGTAATGGGATGAGAGATATTGTTGTAATAGACTACTTTCCCAATTATCCAGAGGTTGCAACATCCAGCAAAGCAGACATCACCTTCCCAAAATCTGTGTTTGCAAGGCATAGAGTTCTATGTGAAGTTATATCAGACAATGGTCCGCAATTCTTGAGATGTGAATTTGAGTCATTTGCCAATGATTGGGGTTTTCAATATATAACTTCAAGACCACATTGCCCAAAATCTAATGGCCTTGAAGTGTGTTTGGTTCAGGTAGTCAAGGGCTTCATGAAGAAAGCACAGGATGGATAAGAGGGTTTCCACAAAAGTCTGATGATTTACAGAAGTGTGCCACTGCAGAATGGACTTTCACCAGCACAAATGCACATTAATGTTCCAGTACACGAAAACCTGTTGACACCTAAAGGAGCACAAAAGGTCAAATTGGGTAAAGAAAAAGGGGAAGAAGAACAGAAACAGTATCATGACAAGACTGCAAAAATCCTACCTGTCCAGAAGCCTGGAGATGAAGTGTGAATCTGGGGTCACGATTCTAGCACCTGGTAAATTCAAGGATATATGCAAGAGGGAGTAGCTCCACATTCTTACCAGATCTAAACAGAGAGGGAGTCACCTCTAGGAAGGAACTGTGTAGATCTATGACCACGAGCTCCAATCCATAGCAGGGATACATTACCTGTCAGTACACCAAAGGGGCCAGAAGATGCGAAGAATAAACTTGTTGATCAGAGTTCTCAGAAACACAGAAATATTAATTTGCCAAATACAAGCAATACATCTGTGGAAATGTGCAGCAGACAAAAAAGGATGATTAAACCACCTCAAAGACTGATTGAGAGTTGTTGAGTGAAAAGAGACTGGCTACAGAATGTAATCATATTTGTTGGAAAGGATTATTGTTTCTTGCAGGTTTATGAGGAAATAGTATTGTGTTTGTTTTGATTTAAAGGGGGAAGAATTGTTATTATATGTGTATATAATAAAGGACTTCAATGTGCGTGGTTCACCTGGAACTGGAAATAATGATGGTGAGCTGGTCACACATGCTCAGTGTGGAGCTAAAGCCATTTCTGTAAATGTAATGTACTAGCATTCACCTGTGATTTTTGTCTTCATTAATAACAAACATGACATCTTACTTAATCATATCCTTCCTATATTTTGGCAACCCGAACTGCAAACAATATTCCAGGTGCACTCTTGTTGCATGGATATATATGAGATACACACTAAATAAGTAAACCCTATCAAGGTTAATGAAGCATAGATTTTTTGGAAAATGGAATAGACTATTCATTCTATTGAGTCTATGCTGAATTTTTTAAGCACACTCCTGCTAATCCCATTGCCCAGTTTATTCTCTGTATCTTTGCAAGCATTTTTCCTTGAAGTGTTCACTTGGTTCTATTTTTAAAGTCAGTATTAAATGTGCCTGCAGCAAACTTTCAAGCAGTGAATTGTAAATCATGAACACTCACTATTTGGAATAGACTTCCTCAAAATTCAGTTAATTTTTTTTCCAATTACTTTACAAATGTGGTGCTTTCAAAAGTGTAAACTGCTTCCCTTTATTCACTTTTTCTGAACCTATATTAAATATTCATGCTTCTAGCACATCAGCTCTCAACCTTCCCTGCTTTAAGAACAATCCAAGCAACCATTTTCTATGTCTGTAACTTTGACAGGATAATATCTCACACAATTCTTCACAGGCATGTGTGTATTTATGTCAGAGGGATCTTGGTCCCCATACAGCATCATTGCCACGAAATGACTAAAATGTTTAATTTTTGCTTTTCGTATTTTCAGTGGATCATAATAACAAAACAACTATTGGATGAGACCAATTTAAATTAATGATAAAGTGTTTTGAAGACAAAACTAATGGTCTCCTAGGCAGCAGAATCAGAAACAGGTTTAAAAAGAGCTCTGACCAGCGGCCAATCTGGACATTGGAAGTTTTGAGAGGAGGGGACTTCAATCAGGTCCACTGCCCAAGTACAAAAGGCAGCAACAAGTTGCTACAGCGAAGAAGAGTTTTGAGCAGTGACTAGTCAGTGTTTAGGATTGATTTGCAAGAACAAATTTAAGGAAGGCAGTGGCAAGCACAGCAACCATCGTAGCAGCGGCTGTCATCTGAGCACCCAGAGTCAGAGTGGTGACCTTGAGACTTTAACCCTTCGAGGCTTCAGTCAGAGAAGGCAAAGGAAAGAAAAGCTCTAGGTTTTTTCTTTCCTTCCCTTCTTTATATCTGCTCAGCTAGGACAGTAGAGATGCCAGGCAGGATAGTTGAATGCTCCTCTTGTGGGATGTGGGAAGGCAGGGAGACGCCCAGTGTCCCTGACAACTACAACCGCAAGAAGTACATCCAGCTGCAGGTTCTAACATTCAAGAGCTGGAGCTGGAACTGGATGAACTCTGGATCATTTGGGAGGCTGAAGAGGTGATAGATAGCACAAATAGAGAGGTAGTTACAACAAGGTTCAGGGCACAGGAGATTGGGTGACAGTCAGGAAGGGGAAAGGATTTAATGAGCCAGTGCAGAGTACTGCATGGCCATCCCCATCAACACCAGTATACCACTTTGGATACTGTTGCTGGGGGGATGACCTAACAGAGGAAAGTCACGGTGGTCAGGTCTCTGACACCAAGTCTGCCTCTGCGACTCAGAAGGGAAGTGACGAGAAGTGGCACGCTATGGTGATAGGGAATTTGTTTGGTAGGGGAATGGACAGGAGGTTCTGTGGGCGAGAATGAGATTCCCAGGTGGCAGGTGCCAGGGTCTGGGATATCTCAGATTTAATCCTCAGCATTCTTTTCCTGTTATATGTCAATGTTGTGGATGATGGAATTGATGGTTTTGTTGCAAAGTTTGCAGATGATGTGAAGATAGGTGGAGGGGCAGGTAGTTTTGAGGAAATTGAAAGGCTACAGAAGGACTTAGACAGATTAGAAGAATGGACAAAGAAATAGCAGCAGGAATACAGTGTCAGGAAGTGTGTGATGATGCCCTGTGGAAGAAGAAATTAAAGGGTTGTCTATTTTCTAAATGGAGAGAAAGTGCAAAAACTGAGGCACATAGGTACATAGAAATCATTGTACAGGATCCCCTAAAGGTTAATTTTCAGGATGAGTCTGTGGTGAGGAAGGCAAATGTAATGTTAGCATTCATTTCAAGAGGCCTAGAATATAAAAGCAAGGATGTAATGTTGAAACTCTATGAAGCATTGGTGAGGCGTCACTTGGAGTATTGTGAACAGTTTTGGCCTCTTATCGTAGAAAGGTTGTGGTGAAACTGGACAAGGTTCAAAGGAGGTTCACAAAGATGTTTCCTGGAATGAATGGCTAGTCTTCTGAAGAGCATTTGATGGATCTGGGCCTGTATTCACTAGAATTCAGAAGAATGAGAGGTGGTTTAATTGAAGCCTATCGAATGGTGAAAGGCCTTGATAGAGTGGATGTGGAGAGGAAGTTTCCTGTAATGGGAGAGTCTAAGACCAAAGGACATGGCCTCAGAATAGGGGACATTCCTTTAGTATGGAAATGAGGAGGACTGTCTTTAACCTGAGAGCGGTGAATCTGTGGAATTCTTTACCAAAGACAGCTGTGGATGCCAAGTCTTAATGTATGCTTAAGGTGGAGGTTGGTAGATTCTTATTTGGTCAGGGCATGAAGGGATATAGGAGGGAAGGCAGGAGATTGGGGCTGAGAGGAAAATTGGATCTGCCATGAGATTCAATGGGCTAAATGACCTAATTCTGTTCCCGAATCTTATGATCATATGGTCTTAATATTACTGGCATATGGTGTGAAATTTGTTGTTTTGCGGCAGCAGTACATTGCAATACATGATAATAAAAACAATAATAATGTTTGATATTATAATAAGAAGCATATATAAATAAATAAATTAAAAAGCAGTGCAAAAAGAGGTGGCAAAAAATACTGAGGTAGGGTTCATGAGTACATTGTCCATTCAGAAATCGGATGGCAGAGGGGAAAACGCTATTCCTGAAACACTGAGTGTGTCTTCATGCTCCTGTACCACCTCCTTGATGGTACCATCGAGAAAGGGGCATGTCCTTGGTGATGGTGGTCCTTAAAGATGGATGCTGCCTTTTTGCGGCATCGCCTTTTGAAGGTGTCCTGGATGCTGGGGAGGCCATTGCCCCTGATGGAGCTGGCTGAGTTTGCAACTTCCTGCAGCTTTTTCTGATCCTGTGCAGTGACCCCGCCACAGCAGACGATGATGCACCAGTTAGAATGCTCTCCCCGATACATCTGTGTCAACTTTCATGTGTCTTTGGTGACATTCCTATTCTCTTCAAGCTCCTAATATAGCCAATGTCTTGCCTTCTTTATAATTACATCAATATATTGGGCCCAGGATAGATCCTCAGAGATGCTGACATCCAGGAAATTGAACCTGCTCACCTTTTCCATTTCTGATCCCTCAATGAGGACTACTGCATGTTCCTTCAATTTTCCCTTCCTGAAGTCCACAATAAGTTCCTGGTCTTACTGAATCTCTATCCTTCCTGGATGCTTTGGAGACAGCATTAACCTACAGGAGGCACTTCAAACTTATGGAGAGATATCACCAATATTAAGAGTATCAATTACTGCAGCACAGGAACAAGATCATAGACCCACAATGTCCATGTTGATCATTATCCTAACCTTGACTAAGCCCTTCTGTCTGCACATCATCTGTATCCCTCTATTCCCTACCTGTTCATGTCCATCTCTATGTCCTGAAGTGTAGATATTGTATTAGCCTTCACCACTTCCTCTGGCAACATACCCCCCATACTGAGCATGGGTAATATAAAAGAAAGACATCTAGTCATAGTCATAGTCATACTTTATTTGATCCTGAGGGAAATTGTTTTTTGTTACAGTTGCACCATAAAAAATTAAATAGTAATAAAACCATAAATAATAAAATAGTAATACGTAAGTTATGTCAGGAAATAAGTCCAGGACCAGCCTATTGGCTCAGGGTGTCTGACCCTCCAAGGGAGGAGTTGTAAAGTTTGATGACCACAGGCAGGATTGACTTCCTATGATGCTCTGTGTTGCATCTCGGTGGAATGAGTCTCTGGCTGAATGTACTCCTGTGCCCACCCAGTACATTATGTAGTGGATGGGAGACATTGTCCAAGATGGCATGCAACTTAGACAGCATCCTCTTTTCAGACACCAGCGTGAGAAAGTCCAGTTCCATCCCCACAACATCACTGGCCTTACGGATGAGTTTGTTGATTCTGCTGGTGTCTGCTACCCTCAGCCTGATGCCCCAGCACACAACAGCAAACATGATCGCACTGGCCACCACAGACTCGTAGAACATCCTCAGCATCGTCCGGCAGATGTTAAAGGACCTCAATCTCCTCAGGAAATAGAGACGGCTCTGACCCTTGTTGTAGACAGCCTCAGTGTTCTTTGACCTGTCCAGTTTATTGCCAATTTGTATCCCCAGGTATTTGAAATCCTCCACCATGTCCACCCTGACCCCCGGATGGAAACAGGGGTCACCGGTACCTTAGCCCTCCTCAGGTCTACCACCAGCTCCTTAGTCTTTTTCACATTAAGCTGCAGATAATTCTGCTCATACCATGTGACAAAGTTTCCTACCGTAGCCCTGTACTCAGCCTCATCTCCCTTGCTGATACATCCAACTATGGCAGAGTCATCAGAAAACTTCTGAAGATGACAAGACTCTGTGCAGTAGTTGAAGTCCAAGGTGTAAATGCTGAAGAGAAAGGGAGCCAAGACAGTCCCCCCAGTGCTGCTGATCACTCTGTCTGACACACAGTGTTGCAAGCACACGTACCGTGGTCTGCTAGTCAGGTAATCAAGAATCCATGATACCAGGGAACCATCCACCTGCATCGCTGTCAGCTTCTCCCCCAGCACAGCAGGGCGGATGGTGTTGAACACACTGGAGAAGTCAAAAAACATGACCCTCACAGTGCTCACTGGCTTGTCCAGGTGGGCGTAGACATGGTTCAGCAGGTAGACGATGGCATCCTCAACTCCTAGTTGGGGCTGGTAGACGAACTGGAGGGGATCTAAGTGTGGCCTGACCATAGGCTGGAGCAGCTCCAGAACAAGTCTCTCCAGGGTCTTCATGATGTGGGAGGTCAATGCCACCGGTCTGTAGTCATTGAGGCCACTGGGGTGCAGCATCTTCAGCACAGGGACAAGGCAGGATGTCTTCCACAGCACAGGAACCCTCTGGAGACTCAGGTTCAGGTTGAAGGCATGGCAAAGTACTCCACATAGCTGAGGAGCACAGGCTTTGAGCACCCTGGTACTGATACCACCTGGGCCTGCAGCCTTGCTTGGGTTGAGACGTTTCAACTGTCTTCTCACCTGTTCAGCTGTGCAGCCCACCGTGGTGGTTTCGTGTGGAGAAGGGGTATAGTCATGAGAGCAGGGTGGGGGACTGTGAGGAATGGTAGGAGGGGAGAGTGGAATATGTGTTGGTTGGGGGCGGACAACAGATGACTCATGTGGGGGGTGGGCAGGGGCCACAATGTCAAATCTGTTAAAGAATAGGTTAAGTTCATTGGCCCTGTCCACACTGCCTTCAGCTCCTCTGTTGCTAGTTTGCCGGAACCCAGTGATGGTCCTCATCCCACTCCAGACCTCTCTCATGTTGTTCTGCTGGAGTTTCCACTAAAGCTTCCTCCTATATCTGTTTTTAGCCTCCCTGATCCTGGCTTTCAGGTCCTTCTGTATTGCCCTCAGCTCTTCCCTATTTCCATCTCTAAATGCCCTCTTTTTAGCGTTCAGGATGTCCTTAATGTCCTTTGTTACCCATGGCTTGTTATTTGAATAACAAAGGACAGTTCTTGTCGGAACATTGCAGTCCACACAGAAGTTGATGTAATCAGTGATGCACTCTGTGAGCCCATCAATATCCTCTCCATGTGGCTCACAGAGTGCCTGCCAGTCTGTCACCTCAAAACAACCCTGGAGCGCCTCATCAGCCTCCTCCGACCATTTCCTCACTGTCCTCGAGGTTGCTGGTTTACTCTTCACCAGGGGCACGTAGCAGGGTTTTAGATGCACCAGGTTGTGATCTGACCTTCCCAGTGGGGGGAGGGGAGAGGAGCTGTATGCATCCTTAACATTAGCATACATCAAATCCAGAGTCCTCTCCCCTCTGGTTGTACAGCTCACATACTGCGTGAGCTCCTTTAAACTTACTCCCCTCTTACTTTAAAGCTATGCCCCCTAATATTTGAATTGGAATTGGAATTGGTTTAATATTGGCACATATACTGAGGTAAAATGAAAGGCTGTTCTTGAATATTTTTCATGCAGATCATATCATTACACAGTGCATTGAGGTAGTACAAGGTAAAATGGTAGCAGAATGCAGAATAAAGTGTAACAACTACAGAGGAAGTGCAGTGCTGGTATACAATAAGGTGCAAGATCATAAGGTATAGATTGTGAGGTCAAGAGTCCATTATATCAGTCAATATAACTGCAGGGCAGGAGCTGTCCTTGGTCCTGGTATTTCCACTCTGGGTAGCCGACTCTGCAAAATGTGCCAAAATGAGCCAAGGCCAGAGAACACTTCCAGGCCAATATCAGAACATCAAGGCACATTTTGACTGTGGAATTTGAGCTTCATCATCTGCACATCTTATCAGCACTCTACTCTTTGAGATTGTGGGATGACTGAGAAAAACTTTAAGGTTGTTCTTAAACATTGTTTCACGTAAGTCTCTGGTCTGAAGAAGATGCATTCAGCTAGCACTGAGAACTTCAAGTAGGTTAGGGAATGTATGACAAAAACCAAAAATGGTGAATAGACTGCAGAGCTTTTTAAATAATGCAATCAAGTGCTGCCAAGCAAGCCTTGTCCCCACCCACTACCTCACCTTATGGAAGAAATTGCAGATAATAAATAGGCTTTAACAGCCAATTAAGAATGCCCACCACTGGACTGAAGACGATCATATATAACCCTGAGGGAATACTGATATAAAAGAGGGATTTGTAACTGACTTAAGATGAGATGGTAAGGCATTGTGCACAGCAATTTATAATCTAGGATGCAGTGATTAGGGGAACAAACGGGCTGCAATCACAACATTTAAAGCAGTACTGTGATAAATGTTTGAAAAAGAAAAAGAAATGCAGGAATATGTAGAGAGAGAAGTAGCTGAAAAGGGACAATATGTTCAATCTGCATGAAAGCAATCGAATAAATGGCCATTTCCACACCCCTCATATGAACTCTTCTCCCTCCTGCCATCTGGAAAAAGGCACCAAAGCATTTGGGCTCTCACGACCAGACTATGTAACAGTTTCTTCCTCCAAGCCATCAGACTCCTCGATACCCAGAGCCTGGCTTGACACCAACCTACTATACCCTCTACTGTGCCTATTGTCTTGTTTATTATTTATTATTATTTATTGTAGTGCCTGCACTGCTTTGTGCACTTTATGCACTCCTGGATAGGTCTGTAGTCTAGTGTAGTTTTTGTGTTTTTTCTTACATAGTTCAGTGTCATTTTTGTATTGTTTCATGTAGCACCATGGTCTTGGAAAACGTTGTCTCATTTTTACTATGTTCTGTACCAGCAGTTATGGTTGAAATGGCAATAAAAAGTGACTTGACTTGACCTGACTTGACTAATGTCCAATTCATTATAATAGGGCAGAAATATCCCTTTAAATTACAATTCAATATTAAAGAAATACAGGTAAATAAACATGATGCTGTAGGCAAATACTTACATGTTTGCTCTTCCTTAGTCCCAGTTATTTTTTTCCACAAGGGGATCAAATAAACTCAAAATGTTCTTATCTAGATGATGATTCATTATTATTGAAGTTGATTTAATGGCTTAAAGCTATGTTGATGTTGAAAACTAATATTTAGAAATGGCATGCTGAAATTCTAGACATGAAAGAAGGATTCAATTTGAAACAGGCAGCTGGCACTGCAGTGTTGCCCTTTGCAGAGATTGCTGGTGCAATGTATTGGCATTCAGGAACATTACTCAGCAACAGAAGCTGTCATTCAATTGTGTTATTCTAGGGTTCATTGTATCTCGGTCCTAATGAGCATTTGATTCTTTATTTGCTCTTTCAAATAATAGAAGGACATTAAAGTGTAAAAGCTGTAAAGTGTAACTGAGATCGAACTGAGCACCTCTCAATGCTCAGGGTCTGATGACAGGTGCAAAGAGAAAAGAATATGGTGAGGAGATAATTTGAAGGAAGAATTTATGTTCTAGTGTTATTGATGAAACAAATAAAAAGATAGAGTGGGAGGTGAAGACAGCGTGCCCTTTGCTTCATTGTTTGCTGAAAGAACTAGACAGGATTTCAGAGTGTCTTTTTCAAACAGCTTTATAATGCACTTGGGTAAGGAGTGCCGGTTTGAGGTTTGAAATGTTTCAGTCCTCTGCTGCACAACACGATCTTGGACAAACTGTACCCAGCACTTTGATTTGGTTTTCAAAGTGGTCTGGCAGGAGAATGTTGGTATGATCCCTAGCCAACTTTGGCTCAGCTGGCCTTGTATTTCCTTAGTTCTACAACTCCCATTACTTTCAACTCCCCCTGTGCCCTGAAACATCCAGCAGCCACTCAACTGCCTGAGATACCTGCAGTGTTTCCACAAGTTTAAACACTCCCCCAGCAGTCACTGAACCTACTTGGCCAGAGCTCAGAAATACTGCCCCTAAATTCTTGACCGTTTGACACCCTTTCTAATCAAGAACCTATTAACTTCCAGTTATGTTATATGGCTCAGAATGTTGGACAATATCTAGTAACACGAGGAAACAAATTGTAGCAGCAGAAATGTGGTTTTTGAGGAGAATGCAAAGAATATCACGGACGAAATGAATATCTAACAAGGCTGTCATGAACAGAGCAAACACAAAAAGAGAAATAATGTATGAGATCATGAAAAGGCAACATAACTTCATTGGACATAGAAACCATAGAAACTACAGCACAGAAACAGGCCTTTTGGCCCTTCTTGGCTGTGCCGAACCATTTTCTGCCTAGTCCCACTGACCTGCACACGGACCATGTCCCTCCATACACCTCCCATCCGTGTATCTGTCCAATTTATTCTTAAGTGTTAAAAAAGAACCCGCATTTACCACCTCATTTGGCAGATCATTCCATACTCCCACCACTCTCTGTGTGAAGATGCCCCCCAAATGTTCCCTTTAAACTTTTCCCCCCTCACCCTTAACCCATGTCCTCTGGTTTTTTTCTCCCCTTGCCTCAATGGAAAAAACCTGCTTGCATTCACTCTATCTAGACCCATCATAATTTTATATACCTCTATCAAATCTCCCCTCATTCTTCTATGCTCCAGGGAATAAAGTCCTAACCTATTCAACCTTTCCCTGTAACTGAGTTTCTCAAGTCCTGGCAACATCCTTGTAAACCTTCTCTGTACTCTTTCAACCTTATTTATATCCTTCCTGTAATTTGGTGACCAAAACTGAACACAATACTCCAGATTCGGCCTCACCAATGCCTTATACAACCTCATCATAACATTCCAGCTCTTATACTCAATACTTTGATTAATAAAGGCCAATGTACCAAAAGCTCTCTTTACAACCCTATCTACTTGTGATGCCACTTTTAGGGAATTTTGTATCTGTATTCCCAGATCCCTCTGTTCTACTGCACTCCTCAGTGCCTTACCATTAACCCTGTATGTTCTACCTTGGTTTGTCCTTCCAACATGCAATACCTCACCCTTGTCTGTATTAAACTCCATCCGCCATTTTTCAGCCCATTTTTCCAGCTGGTCCAAGTCCCTCTGCAGGCTCTGAAAACCTTCCTCACTGTCTACTACACCTCCAATCTTTGTATCATCAGCAAATTTGCTGACCCAATTTACCACATTATCATCCAGATCATTGATATAGATGACAAATAACAATGGACCCAGCACTGATCCCTGTGGCACACCACTAGTCACAGGCCTCCACTCAGAGAAGCAATTCTCTACCACCACTCTTTGGCTTCTTCCATTGAGCCAATGTCTAATCCAAGTTACCACCTCTCCATGTATACCTAGCCACTGAATTTTCCTAACTAACCTCCCATGCGGGACCTTGTCAAAGGCCTTACTGAAGTCCATGTAGACAATATCCACTGCCTTCCCTTCATCCACTTTCCTGGTAACCTCCTTGAAAAACTCCAATAGATTGGTCAAACATGACCTACCACGCACAAAGCCATGTTGACTCCCCCTAATAAGTCCCTGTCTATCCAAATGCTTGTAGATTCTGTCTCTTAGTACTCCCTCCAATAACTTACCTACTACCGATGTTAAACTCACCGGCCTATAATTTCCCGGATTACTTTTTGATCCTTTTTTAAACAACGGAACAACATGAGCCACTCTCCAATCCTCCGGCACCTCACCCATAGACAGCGACATTTTAAGTGCGACATGTGATTAGGAAAGAGGAGTTAGAATGCACGGTAATTATGGGAAAGATTGAAGGGAAGAAAGCAAGAGGAAGACAAAGACAAATGATGTTGGAGACAGCAGCTAGAGAATTGGGAATGAATACCAATGAATTGATCCACTTGACCCAAAACAGGAGTGTGTGGGCTATGGCAGTCAAAGCACAAACTGGGCGTGGCACCTGATGATGATGATGATTAACTTCCACTTTAAATATACACAATGACTTGACCTCTACAGCCATCTGTGGCAGTGAATTCCATAGATTCACTACCCCCTTTGGTGAAGAAATTCCTCCTCATCTCTACAACACTCAGGTTCTCTTACTTACTCTACTGTATAATTTTTGCACTAAACACATTCAGATCTTGTTACCATGAATAGTTAGGAGACTATTCCTGAGTTGTGCACCAGACAGAGAGTGGGTAGTGTCAATCATGGAGACCTTCAGAGCCAAGCCTGCTCCTCTATGCTCCTTCTGGTGAAAACCTGTCCATAGGAGCTTTTGCCAAGTATAGTAACTTTGTGAGAGCAGCATTATGGCACAGTTAGTACAGCTTTTGCATCACAGCTCCAGTGACCTGAATTCAATCAATCTTGACCTCCTGTTCTGTCTATACGGCACGTTCTCCATGTAACTGCATGAGATACCTCTCACATCCAGTGATGTGCAGGCAGTTAGATTAGTTGACCGATACAAATACTCTTGTCGTGTAGGTTATCATTAAAATCTCGTGAGAATTGATGGAAATGTTGTGGGAATAAGAAAAAGGGATTAAAGAGAATGTGTACTTAATTAACAGTACGGACTTTTTGGATCAAAGATCCTTATTCAGTGCTTATACGTTTCTATGAGTTTCAACTCAGACATGAAGTGCAATATGTGGCCAATATTAGATTAAAGCCCAATCAAAACTGTAGCATGAATCTCAAAACCATGTGGCTAAGATTCAGACGAAGCAACCAAAAATTATGGAAATATAATTTTTTGCACTAAAACATCCATTGGTGCACTGCAGTTAGTTGTTCCAACTTCCTGAAGTGTGATTAATTTGGTTTGCAGCATTTACTGCAGCAGCAGGTAGATCTGGGGTCTGACGGGTAGGCCACAAACCTGGAATATCTAAGCTGGTATTTCCTGAGGAGAAAGTGTGCTAGTAGCTATCTGAAACTCAGGTTCACAGGGTCAGGTGATCAAGCATATTCCAGCAGAGGCCTGATATTGTGAGATCTAAATGTTGTAAGTTGAGTAGGGGTACCATACATTATGACAGTGCTGGTAGCGTTATACCATTGCATATTTAACTATATGTCATCTACAGTATGCACTTTATGTCAACTTGTACATCTGCAGAGGATATTTTTAATATCTGTTAATACTATTTTATTTGCTGTATATCATGTTGGTACCGTGTTTTGCACCTTGCTCCCAGAGAAATGTTGTTTCATTTATCTGTATACATACATATGGTTCAATGACAATAAACTTGAGCTTAAACTTGAACTTATAAGTACAGCACAAGTGTTGATGATGAGTTTTTGCCTGTGTAAAGTCATTATTCATTGGCTGAATTATACCTTGCTTCCTGTTAAGTCAAGGAAAACTGGTAAAAAAAAATCCTGACCTGAAGGCAGATAAAGGAAGGCCATAAGATCATTCTGTTCCATGTATCACAGAACCTCAACAAGCAAGACTTCAAAACATAGGGATTTCGATGGATCCTTAGAACTGATTCTACGTAAACCCTAGTTTTTTTTCTGAAATACACCCATTTGCATTCTTTAAAATTTGCTCTAGAAATGGTACACTCATTCACTACGAAACAACCACATTTTCAATGGCTACACTATCACAATGTGTCAAATTTATTCACAACACTTCTTTTCTATCCCTTTGTCTTTAATGGCTAGGCTCCTATTGCATGTACATCCTCTACATTCCTAGGCTCTCTGAAGAAATAGTAGCTGCTGAACCTACCTGTCACAATATAACTCATCAATATTAGATCTTTTAAAGTCTTGGTCAAGATGACGCCAGTGGACAATGCTACCATGGGCAACATCTTCCAGATGGTCCATGAACTGTTTCTTTCACTTCTTTTATGTTTTCTTTTTCTTCTAAATGTGGTTCTGGTACTGTTGGAGCCTGTAATCTGCAGTTTGAAGGTGAATTTCCAGGCCGATTGAGCAATCTGGCATTTTGCTGTCTCCAAGAAGGTTTCAGGAGGTGAGCAGCCTCAAGGGAAAATGCTTAGAGCCCATGATCGACTCCATTTCTCACTAATCTCGCTGATTAAAGTGTCGAGGAAAATTGAAACATTGCAGTAAGTGCAGAAGATAGGCAAGTGTTCAGAACCGTCTACCAGTGTCTCTCTCGCTGTCTGCAGGTGATGGTCTCCATATTCTTCCTCACTCGCTGATCCCAAGGGAAGGTCCCTGCGTTTGAGTGGTCTCTCTCTCTCTCTCTCCCTTGATACTGGTGGAAGATGTTGTCAAAGTTCTAGGTCTGCGGTTTGTGATTTGGACTGTAGTTCCTGGTCACGCCTTTTTCTGTTGCTATCTTGATTGACTTAGAATCCGGGCAGCCTGCAGATAATGAACACTGAGCTTAACTTAATATGGACTCTTCTGATTTCTGTTTTTATTTTCTGTGTTTTCACTTGTTCTTTTGTGGTGCCATTTGCGTGATTAATTTTTTTGCACTTTGAGTTGGTGATAATATTCTTGTTGCCATTTACTTGATTGTTTTTTGCGCGCGGAGGCGTTTATGATCTTGCTGCCGTTCGCATGATTTTTTTGTGTGTGGATGGGGGTTGATGTTTTTCTTTGAATGAGTTCCATGGCCTTCTTTGTTTCATGGCTGTCTGTGGAGATGAATCTCAAGATTGTATACTGCATACCTATGTAAGGGGGTTTTGTCTCTTATGTTACTGCCTAGGCTAATTAAAATGGCTTCTTTGTTATGTTATACTTGGGAATGCTTCTTTGTTATGTTAAATGCTGAGAAAGCCCTCCCACTAGCAGTTTGTTGAATCACGTTACTGATAAGAAGGTGTGTTATGAACCAATTGGGATAGTTGTTATGTTTTTGGTGTATCTGTAAGATATTGTATGCGTGGGGTTTTGGGGCAGAAGGCGGGAGAGCGAGACAGAGGATGGACCAGGTGATGTGATGTCCACTAACGGGGTCGGATCCCAAGGAGGGCGTTTGGCGAGGAGACGGAGACGGACTCGTGTGGAGCGTCTGGTCGACCACCGTTGTTGGTCCCAGGCGGCCGGTCGAGGTGGTCCGAGGGGTCGCAGGGTGAAGAAGAAGGTCCTTGAGCTCCAACTGTTTGTGCACGAAGAGACTGAACTTTGATAAGTGTGGTGCCTTTTATTTTCCTTTTATATTTTATTCTCTATTAATTATATAATTCCAGTAATACCTATAAACTGTAAATCATTTAATCGTATCTGGTGTATTGTCTGTTATTTGGACGGAGTGGAGTACATCAGACAGCATTCACACAAACTAATTATCCAGTTTGGCGGGGCCGAGGGCTGTTTCCCTAGACGACAGCAAGCTGAGCAACCCTAAGGGTGGCCGGGGGTCTACACCTACTTGATAATAAATGTATTTTGAACCCTTTGAATTATTTGAATTCATAGCTTGGTCTACCAATGCAAGTAAGGCCCTTAGCTCAGTGGAGCTTTCTTAATTTGTCAACTTCATTCAAAACTACAAATGCACATCAGCTGTGAACTGGTTACATTTTTACAGTGAATAAAAACGTAAAACGTAGGTGAGACCTAACAGGATTTGTGGAGGCATAAACAGTTTATATTTCATGTCAATGACCTTTCACCAGAACTGGAAAAGCAATAAGATAAGCCTATTTTAAATTGCAGGGGGGGACAATCAAGGGTGATAATGTTTTCCAGTTAATCATCCGATTTCGTCATTTGAGCAAATTTCGTCTCCATCCCATCATAGTTTTCTCTCCATAGATGTTCCCTGATTTGCTCAGCACTTCTAGCATATTCTATTTGCATCTTCCAGCATCTCAATTTTGCCTTTCAATTCGATTTTTATGAGAGATGCAGAGTTCAAATAATGTACAATATAGCATATAACTTTAAATATATTATAAAGGGACCTGACTTTCCTCAATGATGAGGTTGTATTCTGCTTTGAAATATAACAACAGGACTTATATCAGGTTGCTTTGTTCTGACAGTATTGCCAACAGTTCTAAAGAACTGAAGGCTAATAGAGCTGTTACATCAATATGTTCCACAATTCTATATTACTGTTTTGCAGCACTAAACTATAGCATGTGATGGAGATCAAATAGTGGAACATCTAATCTATTCCCTCTCCATTAGAATTTGCACTGAACTAATAGTTGATCAATTAAATAATCAGATAATTAATCTCTCAGATTTGACAGTCCATGGCTGGTGATTTTTGTGCAGCCCCATTCACTTGAAAAATATAGCTAACTTCTATTAAAAAACGTAAATAAAGGGAAGTATTTGCACTGTTAGTATTCTGAGTAATTTACGCGTTGAACGTGGCTGCAAATTCTGAACCTGTATAATTTTGTTCATACAGGTCGCCAAGGTTCTGGCAGAGTATGGCACATGATGATGATGTTTACATTGTTACCTTTTTGTTACCTGATATTTTTCAGGTAGATTTGGGACCTTATAACGTGAGCGGAAAGAGGATATCAGGAGGGTCCATGGGTGACGTCTTGATTTCTGCTGCCTGTGGTTGAGTCACCACACAGACCCTGGTCTACCTTCCGGAAAAGCAGCACCAGCGACTCTTGCAAGACTTTGGACATTCTATAAGAGCTAAACCTGTATTACAGGGTCTGGCCCAATGTTTCTCAGAGTGTAGTGCAGGCCTTGATCTCATAAAATGCAATAGCTCCAACTGTGAAACACCACGCTCTATACTGCATTGATCTGACATTAATGCATGTTCTGGATTCTGGACTTGTGCCACAGTTTCCCAGAGTTCAATATTCAAAGTAAATTTATTATGAAAGTACATATACCATTTTGAGATTCATTTTCTTGTGGGCATTCACAGTAAATACAAAGAAACACAACAGAATCAATGAAAAAATGCACCAACAAAGACGGACAAAGAAAATGAAAGCAAAATAACAAACAAATAAATAACTAAATAAATAAGCAATAACATTGAGAAAATGAATTGTAGAGTCCTCGAAAGTGAGCCCATAGGTTGTGGAATCAGTTCAGTGTTGGGGTGAGTGAAATTGTGTGAAGTTGTCCCCTCTGGTAGTGCAGTCCATGTACGAGTGCTCTGTGGTCAAAGGCCCCCAATCACTGTGGATGGATGGAAGGTCAGCAGGAGCTGTTGTCGAAGATGAGCAATCCCCATGGTCAATGACCTGGACTTGCAGATGAGAGCTAGTGACCCCCACCAGGTCAATGAGTCCTAGGATTGGAGGTCTGCACAGGGAGGAGGTACGAGAGCCGGTGAACTCTCAGGTCAGTTAGGCCCAAGGTTGGAGCTCAAAGTCTGCGACTGGCGAGTACTGGGATATATACTAATGATCAAAGCCCAAAGTCTGCGAGACTGGAAGTTGAAGCCCAATGGTTAAAGCTCCTGAGCCGATGTGTCCAGAAGTTAGAAGTCCAATATCTGCAAGTCCACTGGAGGCTGGAGGCTCGAAGGTGGCCCATTCTGTGATTGGAGGCCTGTCTTTGTGTGTGAGTGAGCTGGGGAGAGAAAAGGGGCTTGTTTTGCTGTACATGTTTGGTCTTGGTGCTGTTATTGTGCCGTTCTTGTGATTGCTTGTGTTGTTCTGCTGAACATTGTAAGCATGCTATGTTGGCACTGGTATGTGTGCTGACACTTGTGGGTTGCCCCCAGCACATCCTTACATTGTATTGGTTGTTTACTCAAACAACGCATTTCACGGTATGTTTCAATGTACATGTGATAAATAAATGAATCTGAATTTGAATTTGCAAATGATTATCAGTCAATTTCAGAATCCAAGTTCGTAGAAAAAAGAACAAAGATCATGAGGATATTTCTATGCAACAACTGTAATGCTTCAATATGGAATGGAAGCGAAATCTACACTAAATCTCCAAAAGGAATTATATAAGCACTGTTAGGAAATAATTGTGCAGGCCTGGAGAAGTAGAGAGCAGAAGTGTGGGATAGACTGAAAGCTCTTTCATGAGAACAGCATGGGAATGATGGAATGAGTAGTGCCTGGTTCTGTAATATTCTATAATTCTATGAAGGCTGCAGAAGATTTGTTCATGATTGCTTAACTGCCTTCAGACCAATTCAAGAAAAGTGACTAACAATATCTTGTGCTGTCAATTTTAGGAAACTTTGGGGAATATTATTCCCAAAGAGCAGTGTAGATTAATTGTACTCTGCAAACATACCCAGGTTATAGCCAACATGAAAGTGGTTAATATATTACTGTATTTCTAGAATAGGAACATATTGTATTGGTATCCCAGCCTTAATCATGCTGAAAGTAAACAACATAATAATTTGATCAAAGTGACACCAGTAGAAATACAGCTCTCCAATTTTATTGCTGTGTTTGATTGGGCTACATTACACTTAGTTCCTGAGTCTTTTAATATAGTCAAGCAAGAAGAACAATCAAGCAGACATTGAAAAGCAGAGCACCTTAAACCCTGACAAAGCTTTCTACAGATCATTCCTTTTGTCTTTCCTGAGGGATTTAATTACTGTCTCAATTCATTTAACTTGTATTTCACTTGCATCATTAGAAGCTCAAATTCACCTTCTCATTCACGTTCAAGTCATTTTTTTGACATCGGGTGGCAAACAGAATTGATGGAACTATTCCAACTGCTTAAAATCAAATCATGGCTGTGGGCCATAATGGCAGTGGAATATTTCAAAAGTGCTGCTAGGGCTCTAGGTATGCTGGTCTCTCAGAAGGTGCTGACAGCACTGAAAAAAACAGAAAATAAGATCCCAATTGCATAATTGTACCCCTCAGTATCCTGATAAGTCTTAATTTGAAAATATGGGGATCTGTGTTTGCTCATGCAATTTGTAAAGGCCAGCATCTTGTAGCTTAATTTCAAACCTCGGAATGTCACTCAGGAGTCTGGTGTGCAGATGCTACATATTCCACACTGACCCAAGCTGCATTACTAATCAAACCTTTTTTAAGAGTTATTATGAAGTTCTTGATACCTGATTTATTGAAACTTTAGGCTGACACTTCACAGCAGGTCAATTTTACTGAAAAGCCTTTCCAGAGAGGCATAAAACATCTTCCAGTTAAGAATGGGACAACTCAGTGGGGAGCCTATAAATGGTGGTTTTCTCCTGTACTAGCTGCTCTGGTCTCCCTTGCTGGCAGAGGTTAGGGGTTTGGGAAGTGGTGTTGGATTAGCTTCATAACTGTGGAACGTTTTATAGATAGCACACTGGAGATTATGACCAAAATCTCCACTGGGGCATGCAGTCCTTGTCATCAACCTTACTCAGCCATCCTTCTGTCTCCCCCAGCACAGATTCAGTGAACGTCTGCATCAGGTTTGAACACACTGCATCTTTAAGAGGCAAGGGCTTGGATTTCAACAGTGCAAGGAAGTTTTAATTAGTAATCACAGTATCAGCACTGGCTTAGTGCTCAGTGTAATTGCACTGCATCCAACAAGTGAGGGTTCTTCTTGATCCAGCAGTTTTTCAATGCTGTCCAACGTTGCCTTCATGGGATCCTCATACATTAGCCCCCACCTTGCAAATCAAGTCTTCTTGTGTCAAAGTCTCTACTTTTAATCTCGTACGGTAGATTATACCACATGCTCATCGGGAGAGATCTTGCCATTCTGTCGCCTTTAATAAAAATTAACTTCTTAATGATAATGGCTGTTCTGTTATCACAGCAACTTCTCTGAGATAACTTAAATCCCTGCTACAGCACAGAGGCAGTCTTTTGTTAATGGAAAGACATTTGTTCTAATTTAGTGGAGGCTCTTATATTCTTTTTAAATGTCTTCTAAAGACGTCTTGGGTGAATGTGCATCAAGAGAATTCAACTTTTATATTCTCACATCTAGGTGCCATCCTAATTATTTTTTATAAATTAATCTTCCCAGATCGTACAAGGATGCCATAGAAACAAGAGCATTGTCTGGTCAAGAGCACATACTTCTTTCTGGTAATTTAATCTATTGTCTAAACTGGAAAATGAGCTTTCCATTAGAACAAATGCACAGTGACTTGATTGAGGCACTTCAGGGTACATTGCACTCTAATAAGGTAAAAACTATTTCCTCTGATTGTAAGTCAGTAACTAGAGGCACAAATATCTCTAAGACGACAACGAAGTTTTCAATAGAGAGGATAGAGGATGAAGGGATTTAAATTGATCTTCAATAAAGAAAGATTTGCTTTAAAAACATTTATCAACAGTCAGTAGTACTAACTGTATTATTTATTCATGAGTCTTTTTAGGGGCAGAGTATAACCATGTAGTATTATTGACGAGGGAAGAATTCCTAATAGTATCCTCCATATTGGAAAGTGTATGGTTATTCACTTTGGTAGAAGAAATAAACGGGCAGAAAATTCAAAGTTCTGAGATGCAATGGGACTTGGGAGTCCTCGTGCAGGATACCCTTAAGGTTAACCTCCAGGTTGAGTTGGTGGTGAAGAAGGCGAATGCAATGTTGGCATTCATTTCTAGAGGAACAGAGTATAGGAGCAGGGATGTGATGTTGAGGCTCTATAAGGCACTGGTGAGACCTCACTTGGAGTACTGTGTGCAGTTTTGGGCTCTTATTTAAGAAAGGATGTGCTGACGTTGGAGAGGGTTCAGAGAATATTCACTAGAATGATTCCGGGAATGAGAGGGTTAACATATGAGGAACGTTTGACCATTCTTGGACTGTGTTCCTTGGAGTTTACAAGAATGAGGGGGGACCTCATAGAAACATTTCAAATGTTGAAAGGCATGGACAGAGCGGATGTGGCAAAGTTGTTTCCCATGGTGGGGGAGTCTAGTACGAGAGGGTATGATGAAGGGCATGACTGAAGGGCGCCCATTCGGAACAGAAATGTGAAGAAATTTTTTCAGCCAGAGGGTGGTGAATCTTTGGAATTTGTTGCCATGGGCAGCAGTGGAGGCCAAGTCATTGGGTGTATTTAAGGCGGAGATTGATAGGTATCTGAGTAGCCAGGGCATCAAAGGTTATGGTGAGAAGGCGGGGGAGTGGGACTAAATGGGAGAATGGATCAGCTCATGATAAAATGATGGAGCAGACTCGATGGGCTGAATGGCTGACTTCTGCTCCTTCATCTTATGGTCTTCTGGTCTTATGTTCTTAAAGGGTTATTCCAAAGTACTTCACATCCAAAGCTTTAAAATGGGTTTGTAATGTTAGACATGTCACAGCCAATTTATGGTTGTAGCAACAAACAATCTGTTGCAGGAACTCAGTGAGTTGAGCATCATCTGTCAATGTTTTGGGTCAAAACCCTGCATCAGGACTGAGATTGGAGAAAGAAGACGGTCAGTATAAAGATGAGAAGGGAATATGATGAAAAAGAAGTCCGAGATGATTGATGGACTGAGAAGTGGTTGAAATACCGGGATGATAACGTGTAGGTAATTTGCTTAAGTAGCATCGCTCTCCTTCATCTATTTTGCAAAATAATGTCTTTTGTGTCCATGTCACGAAGCAGACAAGGAAATGCATGGATGACTTTAAGAGGTGTAGTAGTCCCTCAGCACCAGTCTGTGCCTTTGCTGTGAAGACTCGGAAAAGAATTTTGAACCTACAATCTCCCTAATTGGAAGCAGGAGTACTACCACTTGAGTCACAGTCTAAATCTGGTCAGTGGGAATCAGAGTCCAGTTAATGCCATGCCTGTGTTTAGAGCCATGGAGTCATATAGCACAGAAACAGGCCTTTCAGCCCAACTTATGTCAATCAGAACCACAACCTGTGCAAACAGAAGATTTCCCTCATGTTGTCCTTGTATCTTTTGTTTAACATTTAAACTTGTGCCCCTTGGTACTTGAACCAATTGTTAATGGAGACAATTTGCCTCTATTTACCCTGTCCAAACCAGTGTCAGTTTTGTCCATGAAGACACATGAGACTGCAGATCCTGGAATTTGGGGTGATACACAAGATGCTGAAGGAATTCAATGGATCAGGTCTCATCTATGAAGGAAAATGGACAGATGAAGGGTTTCAATCCAAAAGTCAATTGTTCACAGATTTGTTCAGCTCTATCAAATATTTGCAAAAAGAACAATCCCAGCTTCTGCAGTCCAAACTTAAGTTGAAGCCTCTCAATGTTGAAACCATTCTGTTAGGTGCCTTTTGCACTCTCCCTGGGCATTCATAATATTCCCAAAGTCTCTTTGAACCATGTTGTGTCACTGATGAAAGGCAAGTTTCA
The DNA here is from genome assembly GCF_030028105.1 of Mobula birostris. NCBI lineage: Eukaryota > Metazoa > Chordata > Chondrichthyes > Myliobatiformes > Myliobatidae > Mobula > Mobula birostris. The sequence goes on from NC_092373.1 coordinate 161,262,234, forward strand.
CCCTCAGACTCTCAATAGAATCAACATGATGGCACAATCTTTAACAGCTTTAAAAAGGGAACTGGATGAATAAGTGGAAAGAAAATCTTTCCACGAATAAGTTATGGGACAAAGGCAGGAAAATGGAGCAAAGTGGTTTCTTTCACCATTCTGACATAGGTATAATGAGGTCAATAGCCTACTTTGTGCTGCAGGAGCCTGTAGAAGGGATTTCTCTACACACACTGTGATCAGGGACAATGGCTGAGGTAATGGATTAGTCAATGCACATTCCTGTTAAAGAACTCAGCTGAAAATTATACTACCTGTTGTGTGAACTTAATATGATGCATCCAGGCACAGATGCAGGAAAATCTTCCCTTATGATTCAATGTTTTAAAACAAAACATGAATTGTATCTTTCCATATGGCACAAAAATAGAAAAGGCAAAAATATTTAAGTATTATTAACTTCTCATGCAACAAATCACAGATGAATGTTCTTCCACAGCCTTGAGTCATGGTCTTCACTGAGGAGAATTGTGAGAGTGTTATTCATCAGCAAATTGTCTCTTAGCCAAAGCTTCAGATGCAATGGTTTTCCCTCAAGAATTCTTTATACTATACAAAAAAAAAGGTTTTGTTCCTCCCATTCCAGAAAGAAACCTTCTCTCTTGCATTAAGACTCACAAGTCACGCAAACAGGGGCAAATGGGACTAACTTAAGTGAACACCTTAGGTCAGCATTGACAACTTGTGCCTGTGTAACTCTATGCAGGTCATAGATGATTGTGTCACAGGAGACTAGTCTGCCCATTGAGTCCATTCTGACTCTTAGCAGAGCTTCTCAGTCATATTCCTTGGCCCTTTCCCCACAGCTCAACAGATAATTTTCTCTTAAAGACCAACCCAGATCACCTTTGAAGTCCATAACTAATGGGTACATTAACTCATTTTTAGACTTCTCATGAAGATTTCTCTGAAACCAGAGGATAGTGAATATAATGACAAAACATGACATCATTTAGAAGGGATTTTCAATTTCCAAAGGCTCTTCAAACACCTTGAGTCTACATTGAAGATGAAGCTTGAGCTACAGTGAGACTCATTTCCTGGTACTTCTACAGCTGCATAACTGCAGAGAGTTGCTTGATTTTTCATCCTAAAGCAAGCAGAATAGTTGTGGTATTGGCTACGTCATTGCGGCTATTAGAAGAGGAAGTAGATTAATTTCTGATTGATAATGGAATAGAGGGATTTGGAGAATCAATGTAGAAGAGGAGATGAGAAGCAGTTTTGAGGGGCTGAAAGGCCTACTCCTGCTTCTATTTTCTTTATATTTTCTGAAAATGGAACATCGAATCCCACTGCTGAAAGTCCATCTTGATACAGATTTTTATATCTTCTGTCCCTGTTGACCATCCCCAATGACTGGTCATTATCCACTCCCTTATGGAAATAGGTCTCTCATCCCAAGATGTCCATGCTGATCCAAATGACATTCTATACTAGTCCCACTAGTTTGATATATTTCCCTCTAAACCTTTCCTTTCTGCATTCCTGTCCAAATATCTTTTCATTGTATGAGTACCTGTATCCATCTGTTCTGGACTATTGGTCTTTTAGTAGCTAGGCTACAGTATTTCTAGGTGGGGTAAATTGGGGTTCATAAGTCATCACAGGACCATTGGATGAGTTGGACAAATGAGTCATTTACAGAGAAATTTCACACCTACAACAACCTTGAGATGGAGAACGTCATTCACTGGTGCACTAATAGTTTACTGTCCCACCCCATCCCTTCTTAGAAGCATTTCTCCCCCATGATTTCAGCGAATTTAACTGCATGCAAGTGACATTTAATGTGTCTATGAATCATCGATGCTGAACATTAAAAGAGACGTGTCATGGAAACAGAGTACTGAGTGTATTTATCCTTAAATGCCCAGTTATTAAAAGTGTTTTGCTTCCCATATTGCAGAGCCGTGTTACTACCTGCTAAGAGAGTGCCAAGATGTGAGTCCAGCTTTGCCAAACTTCATTGCTACTTGCACTGCATTAGGATAGAAAGAGCTCATCTTTAGGTGATTGTGCTAATCATAAATGAAAAATCATCCATCTGCTTCCTTGGCAACCGAAACATCGCATTCTCAAGGGGAGATTCAGATCACTGGAGACAGTGAAAGTAGCCAGAGTGATGGATTTCTGTATTGTATTATAGCTTGCAAATGTTCCGGCATCCAACTGATCGGGCCAGGTGACCTGTATTCAAAGGGGTGAGCGGGAGATGCTGGTGTTAATATATTCTCAGAGGGCTGATGCTTTTGTTCTGGGTTGACAGGCTGAGAGCAATGATCTAAAATACATGAGTTAATGTTTCATTGAATAGCCAAGAGGTTGGGGTGTTCAGTGCTGATTTCAGCCCATCATCCAGGCAGATGTTACAGCACAGTATTGAGGTGGAGCCATATAGAAACATAGAAACATAGAAACATGAAACATATTTCAGTTTTCACATGATTCCTTCCATACCTGGGAATTTAAATTCATCTTATTAAATGAATCTGAAATTAAAGCTAGTTTTATTAATAGCAAACATAAAGCTACCTGACTATTGCAAAACATTCATTTGGTTCACTGAAGTCCCCTTGGGAAGAAAGTCTACCATCCTCACCCAGCCTGGCCATCACATGACTCCAGACCAGCCAACATGGTAGGCCATCAGATGCCACAGTAGCTCAAGGGAAAATAAGGTATAGACAGTAAGTGGTGGCATTTTCCAGTGATGTCACTGATAAAAATATTACATTGTGGTTCTGCCTTCTCACTGAAGAGAATACAACAATCCCTTACGTCTATAAAGCAAAGATCAACCAACAACAATGGATCATCTGGTCCTTACCTCATTTGAATGATTTGGATGTTATCAGTCACATATTGGTTGATGGATTTTCGAAGCATCACAACATGGAAGCATTTGGGAGTCCTGTGACTATGGAAAACACCATGTGAAGGCAATATTTTTTGCATCAAGAAAGTTGTTAGTGTGTCCAAACATTGTAACTCAGGCCATGCGACTGCTCTTATTAAGATTATTTGGGGGAGGTTCTCCTTGGTGTGTTTGTGTTTATAAATGTTGACTATAAGCAGTTGAATGGCTGACCTACCGCTGACCTCCCAATAACTACAACAATCCTTTTCTGTGTTAATTTTAATTACGATCACCAGCGAATTAATACTTGCTTCTAAATAACATTAACACTTGCCAGGGCTTTCTCATGCTGCACTCAGTCAAGTATCTCGATGTCACTTTCACTTCTTTTATTCCCACTTCGTGCAAGCCTGTGTTGGTTTTATCAAGGATTATGGAGACTGAACTAAAGCACAGAGTATAGTCCTGGATCCAAATAGCCATAAACTTATTGAATGATGAATTACGATCAAGGGACCTTATGGACTATCCCTACTTCTACAAGACCACAAGGAATTGCACAGAATTGAGGGCACAGCTCATAAAAACAGCCTTTCTGACCAAGTAATGGTTAGCATGATGCTTTACTGCACTAGTTGTCAGACTGGGGTTCAATTCCCACCATTCTCTTTAAGACCATAAGATATAGGAGCAGAATTAGGCCACCCATCCTATTGAGTCTGCTCTGCCATTCCATCATGGCTGATTATTATTTCTCTCAACTCCATTCCCCTGCCTTCTCCCCATTTCCTTAGATGCCCTTACTAATCATGAACTATCAACCTTTGCTTTAAATATGCTCAATGATTTGGTCTCCTCAGCCATCTGTGGCAACGAATTCCATGGATTCACCGCACTCTGGGTAAAGGAATTCCTCCACATCTTCTTCTTCACACAGAGAGTGGTGAATCTGTGGAATTCTCTGCCACAGCAAACAGTTGAGGCCAGTTCATTGGCTATATTTAAGAGGGAGTTAGATATGGCCCTTGTGGCTAGGGGGATCAGAGGGTATGGAGGGAAGGCTGGTGCAGGGTTCTGAGTTGGATGATCAGTCATGATCATAATAAATGGCAGTGCAGGCTCAAAGGGCCGAATGGCCTACTCCTGCACCTATTTTCTATGTTTCCTATGTTTTCTATCTCTAATCTAAAGGGATGTCCTTGTATTCTGAAAGAAGTGCATGGAGTAAAGCCAGATCTAACATATAGAGAGGCTTTGAGGAAAGAGAAGCAGAATAAAGGATGTAAAGGGAGGAAGGTAAAAGAGCTAAAGTGTGTGTACTTCAATGCAAGAAGCATCAGGAACAAAGGTGATGAACTGAGAGCTTGGATTCATACATGGAATTATGATGTAGTGGCCATTACAGAGACTTGGCTGGCACCAGGGCAGGAATGGATTCTCAATATTCCTGGATTTCAGTGCTTTAAAAGGGATAGAGAGGGGGGACAATGGGAGGAGGGGTGGCATTACTGGTCAGGGATACTATTACAGCTACAGAAAGGGTGGGTAATGTAGCAGGATCCTCTTTTGAGTCAGTATGGTTGGAAGTCAGGAACAGGAAGGGAGCAGTTACTCTATTGGGAGTATTCTATAGGCCCCCTGGTAGCAGCAGGGATACCAAGGAGCAGATTGGGAGACAGATTTTGGAAAGGTGCAAAAATAACAGGGTTGTTATCATTGGTGACTTCAACTTCCCTAATATTGATTGACACTTGATTAGTTCAAGGATTTGGACAGGGCAGAGTTTGTTAAGTGTGTCCAGGATGGATTCCTGTCACAGTATGTTGACAGGCCAACTAGGGGGAAAGCCATACTAGATTTAGTACAAAGTAATGAACCGGGTCAGGTCACAGATCTCTCAGTGCCTGAGCATCTGGGGGACAGTGACCACCACTCCCTGGCCTTCAGCATTATCATGGAGAAGGATAGAATCAGAGAGGACAGGAAAATATTTAATTGAGGAAGGGCAAATTATAAGGCTATAAGGCTGGAACTTGCGGGTGTAAATTGGGATGATGTTTTTGCAGGGAAATGTACTATGGACATGTGATTGATGTTTAGAGATCTCTTGCAGGAGGTTAGGGATAAATTTGTCCCGGTGAGAAAGATAAAGAATGGTAGGGTGAAGGAACCATGGGTGACAAGTGAGGTGGAAAATCTAGTCAGGTGGAAGAAGGCAGCATACATGAGGTTTAGGAAGCAGGGATCAGATGGGTCTATTGAGGAATATAGAGTAGCATGAAAGGAGCTTAAGAAGGGGCTGAGAAGAGCAAGAAGGGGGCATGAGAAGGCCTTGGTGAGTAGGGTAAAGGAAAACCCCAAGGCATTCTTCAATTATGTGAAGAACAAAAGGATGACAGGAGTGAAGGTAGGACCATTTAGAGATAAATGTGAGAAGATGTGCCTGGAGGCTGTGGAAGTGAGCGAGGTCCTCAATGAATACTTCTCTTCGGTATTCACCAATGAGAGGGAACTTGATGACGATGAGGACAATATGAGTGAGGTTGATGTTCTGGAGCATGCTGATATTAAGGGAAAGGAAGTATTGGAGTTATTAAAATACATTAGGACGGATAATCCCCGGGGCCTGACGGAATATTCCCCAGGCTGCTCCACAAGGCGAGGGAAAAGATTGCTGAGCCTTTGGCTAGAATCTTTATGTCCTCATTGCCTACGGGAATGGTACCGGCGGATTGGAGGGAGGCGAATGTTGTCCCCTTATTCAAAAAAGGTAGTAGGGATAGTCCGGGTAATTATAGACCAGTGAGCCTTACGTCTGTCGTGGGAAAGCTGTTGGAAAAGATTCTTCGAGATAGGATCTATGGGCATTTAGAGAATCATGGTCTGATCAGGGACAGTCAGCATGGCTTTGTGAAGGGCAGATCGTGTCTAACAAGCCTGATAGAGTTCTTTGAGGAGGCGACCAGGCATATAGATGAGGGTAGTGCAGTGGATGTGATCCATATGGCATTTGACAAGGTTCCACACTGTAGGTTTATTCAGAAAGTCAGAAGGCATGGGATCCAGGGAAGTTTGGCCAGGTAGATTCAGAATTGGCTTGCCTGAAGAAGGCAGAGGGTCGTGGTGGAGGGAGTACATTTGGACTGGAGGATTGTGACTGCAAGTTTGCAGATGACACAAAGGTTGGTGGTGTTGTAGATAGTGTAGAGGATTGTTGAAGATTCCACAGAGACATTGATAGGTTGCAGAAGTGGGCTGAGAAGTGGCAGATGGAGTTCAACCTGGAGAAGTGTGAGGTGGTACCCTTTGGAAAGACAAATTCCAAGGCAGAGTACAAAGTAAATGGCAGGATACTTGGTAGTGTGGAGGAGCAGTGGGATCTGGGGGTAACATGTCCACAGATCCCTGAAAGTTGCCTCACAGGTAGATAGGGTAGTTAAGAAAGCTGATGGGGTGTTTGCTTTCTTAAGTCGAGGAATAGTGTTTAAGAGTCGCGAGGTAATGATGCAGCTCTATAAAACTCTGGTTAGGCCACACTTGGAGTACTGTGTCCAGTTCTGGTCGCCTCTCTATAGGAAGGATGTGGAAGCATTGGAAAAGGTACAGAGGAGATTTACCAGGATGCTCCCTGGTTTAGAGAGTATGGATTATGATCAGAGTTTAGGGGAGCTAGGGCTTTACTCTTTGGAGAGAAGAAGGATGAGAGGAGACATGATAGAGGTGTACAAGATATTAAGAGGAATAGATAGAGTGGATAGCCGGCACCTCTTCTCCAGAGAACCACTGCTCAATGCAAGAGGACGTGGCTTAAAGGTAAGGGGTGAGAAATTCAAGGGGGATATTAGAGGAAGGTTTTTTACTCAGAGAGTGGTTGGTGCGTGGAATACACTGTCTGAGTCAGTGGTGGAGGCAGATACTCTCGTGAAATTTAAGAGACTACCAGACAGGTATATGGAGGAATTTAAGGTGGGGGGTTACGTGGGAGGCAGGGTTTGAGGGTCAGCACAACAATGTGGGCCGAAGGGCCTGTACTGTGCTGTACTATTCTATGTTCTATGTTCTATGTATGTTCTAATCCCCTGTTCCTAGACTCCAGCACTATAGGAAACATCTTCTCTGTGTCCATTCTATCTAGGCCTTTCAATAGGTTTCAATGAGAACTCCTCTCATTCTTCTAAACTCCAATGAGTACAGGCCCAGAGCTATCAAATACTCTGCATACATTTACATTTTCATTCCTGAGATCATCCTTGTGAACCTTCTCTGGACCCTCTCTGATGCCAGCACATCCTCTCTTAGATAAGGGACCCAAAATTGCTCACAATACTCCAGGTACATTCTGACCAATGCTTTATAAATTTTCAACATTACATCCTTGCTTTTATTGAATTGAATTGACTTTTTTCTTACATCCTTCACATAAATGAGGAGTAAAAACTTTCATGTTACATCTTGGTCTGAATGTGCAATGTACAATTTATAGTAATTTGTAATAAATAGTATGTACAACAGGACAGTCAATAAAGCATAGAAATACAATTGTATCAGTGTGACTTAATCAGTCTGATGGCCTGGTGGAAGAAGCTGTCCTGGCTTTAATGCTGCAGTACCATTTCCCGGGAACGGTAGCAGCTGGAACAGTTTGTGATTGGGGTGACTCAGGTCCCCAATGATCCTTTGGGCCCTTTTTACACACCTGTCTTTGTAAATGTCCTCTGTATATTCTAGTCCTCTAGTCCTCTAGAAATGAATGCTAACATTGCATTTGTCTTCCTTACCACTGACTCAACCTATCAGTTAACCTTTAGGGAAATCTGTATGAGGGTTCCCATGTCTCTATGCATCTTTGATTTCTGAATTTTGTCCTCATTTTGAAAATAGTCTACCCCTTTACTCCTTGACCAAAGTGCATGACCATACACTTCCTGACACTGTACTCCATCTGCCACTTCTTTGCTCATTATCCTCATCTGCAGACTCTTTGCTTCCTCAGCACTTCCTGCCCCTCCACCTATATTTGAATCATCAATTTAGCTACAATGCCATCAATTCAATCATCCAAATCACTGCTCCAGTTTCCTTCCATATTCCAAAGATGTATCGGTTAGGTTCATAAGCTGTGGTCATGCTATGTTGGTGCAAGAAGCACGGCAATATTTGCAGGCTGCCCCTAGCATATCCTCAATGCAAGTGCCACATTTCACTCTACGTTCTGATATTTAGATGTAAAATGTGAGAAATGAAGCTAATCTTAAATCTTTCATTGACTATGTCTATAGTCCTCACCACAGAAAAGCGGCCAACATAATCAAAGATCCCTCCAATCATTGTCATTCCCTCTTCTGCCTCTTCTATTGAGCAAAAGATACAAAAGCTTGAAAACATGCATCACCAGCTTTAAGGACAGCTTGAGTGCAAGAATCTTGATTGGAACAGGAGAATAAAATGGCAAGATCAAACTGAAGGAAAAGTAATGCATTTAAATGTCTACTGAAGCCAATTCCAGCTCGGATTAAAGAGTTAATAGAAATGGTAAGGCTGGGACAGCAAAGAATTAGAATCAGGTTTAATATCATTGATGTATGTCATGAAATTTGTTGTTTTGAGGCAGCAGTGCATTGCAATAAATAATAAAAACTATAAATTACAATAAGAAGTAAGAGTAAGAGCTCGGCACAGACTAGAAGGGCCGAGATGGCCTGTTTCCGTGCTGTAATTGTTATATGGTTATATATGGTTATATATAAAAAAGAAAATTAAACTAATAACTCATGCAAAAACAGGGACAAAAAGTACTGAGGTAGTGTTCATGGGCTCATTGTCCATTCAGAAATATGACGGTGGAAGGGAAGAAACAATTCCTGAAATGTTGCGTGTGTATCTTCAGGCTCCAGTGCCTCCTCTTTGTAACAATGAGATGGGAGCATGTCGTGAGTGATGAGGAACCTTAATGATAGATGCCGCCTTTTTTGAGGCATCGCCTTTTGAAGGTGTCCTGCTTGCTGGGGAGGCTTGTGCCCAGGATAAAGTTGGCTGAGTTTATAATCTTCTGCAAATTTTATTCTCATCCTCTGCAGTGGCCCCTCCATACCAGACTGAGATGCAACCAGTTAGAATGCTCTCCAATGTATATCTGTAGAGATTTGCAAGTGTCTTTGGTGACATATCAATTCTCTCAAAACTCCTAATTAAATATAGCTGCAATCATGCCTTCTTTGTAATTGCATAAATTTACCGGGCACAGGATAAATCATCAGAGATTTATCTATTAAAAGTTCACGATTATTTGCACCATTGTTTTGTTTGCTTTTTGATTCTGTACAGCGAGAGCTCAGGGAAACCGGCATCAAGTTCCCTGTATGTGTCCACATACTTGGCGATAATAAAGGATTCTGATTCTGAAAAAAAAGATATTACCACCTTGTAACTTGAAACTACTTACCCTTAATACTTTTGATCTCACAATGAGGACTGATGTGTTTCTCTTGACTTCCTCTTCCTGAAGTCCACAAACAATTCTTTCATTTTCCTGATGTTGAGTGCAAGGTTTTTGCTCCAATACCACTCAACAAGCTGATCTACCTTGCTCCTGTACAGCTCCTCATCACCATCTGAAGTTCTGCCAACAATAGTTGTGTCATCGGCAAATATATAGGTGGTATTTGAGCTGTGCCTAGCCACATAATCGTGAGTGTTGAGAGAGTAGAGCAGTGAGCTAAGCAAGCATCCTTGACTTGTAACTGTGTTGATCCTCAGCAAGCAGGAAATGTTATTTCTGATCCGCACAGATGGTGGTCTCCCGGTGAGGAAGTTGAAGATCCATTTTCAGAGGGAGATACAGAGGCTCTAGTTTTGGAGCTTGTTGATTAGAACTGATGTTATGATTGTATTGAAACCTGGGCTTTTTTTTAATGAGCTGAGCTAAAAGAGGCACTAGAGGGTGACCTCTCCCAGCTCATCAGCAAAACAGTTACATTCTTCTTATTCTAATGTCTCTATTTTCCTTTGCTTTGATCTACAGCGGAACTCAAAAGCTATGATTCAGCACGACAGTGTGTTCCCATTCTTGGAGCCTGCTGACTGGCCGTGTTTTTGCATGTCCAGGTTTGGCTTGAAGTCGGGTGACTTTGCAGCCTGCGTGGCCCTATGCACGCGAATTCTCACCGGTGTCACATACTGAAGTATAGCGGGAGCCGAAACATCAAAGACAGCGAGAGTGGCTGTCGGGGGGCTCTGCACTTGGTGATCGATTAGCTAATTCTCAAGTCATGAAACTCGAAATAAAAAAGCAAAGCTTCAGACTATCTGCCCTCTTGCTATGGAAGGAGGGATATCTGTCTCTCCTTTGCTATTGTGAGAGAGAGAGAGCATGTGGGATGTCAAAATACTGGAGTGAACGTTAGTTTTTGATGGACTGCAGACCATGGTCTCTCTTTGGGGGCTTTGCTGTGGCTCACATGGTGGGTGATGGGAATGCTGATGCTTTATGCTGGAATAATTTGGTGCTAGGGGAGGGTTGATGCTGCTCGCAGCTGCTTGTGTGTGGAGGAAAGGGCGGTTTGGGATTCTTACTTTTCTTTCTGTCATTTATTCTTTGGGGGAGTTTCCTTTGTTTCAAGGATGTCTTCGAAGAGTAAGAATTTCAGGTTGTATATTGTATACATTCTCTGATATTAAATGAAACTATTGAATTATTGGACTATTGAACTATTGTAATCAATAAACAACATATCTATTGTCCAGATGATCCAAGGCTGTGTGGAGAACTGGTGAAATTGCATCTGCTGTAGACTTATTGTGGTGATAGGCAAACTGCTGTGGGTACAAATCCTTGCTTAGACAGTTGATTCTATCCATGACCCACCTCTCAAAGCACTTCATCACAGTAGATGTGAGTGCCACTGGGTTGGGTGGCTAATGTTAGTGTGCTTCTATGAAGGCGGCTGTAGTACATAGCCTTACTTGTCTGAAGGTCAAATCTGACCATGTTATTTTCTTCTGACAATTAGCAATTCTGGCAGTTCTTTAAGCTTGCTATTATTTCTTTGGAGAATTCTTTTGTCTCTTTCAGCTGTGACAGTGGATCCAGGGTTGGTGTGTTTACCTTTGATCTTTCACTTGTACTCTGATTTGATCACGTAAATAACTTCCGGCAGATTGGATTGCAGGGTGCCTGACTCTTCATTGTAGCACTGAAAGCATATTGTTTTCTGAGCCCTGCATGACTCATTCACTCAAAGGTGGATAGCAAAGACCAAATTAAAAGCTGTTTGCATCTGTGAAATTAACCTCTGTTAGAAACATTTTGTTCAGATATTCTCATCTGCAGAGCCTCATTTCTGGTGGAGGTTGTATTTGATGATGATTCCCAAATTACTAGAAAATGTTGTGTCATGATAAACAATCAATGTGTGATTGAAAATATAGAGTGCATGTGCCCTTAGATTCCACATTTCTCTAGTTCAAATTTCCCAAAGCACTTCTTAGCCAATAACGCAAACACGAGGAATTCTGCAGATGCTGGAAATTCAAGCAACACACATCAAAGTTGCTGGTGAACACAGCAGGCCAGGCAGCATCTCTAGGAAGAGGTACAGGACCAAGGATCTCGGCCCGAAACGTCGACTGTACCTCTTCCTCTTAGCCAATAACCTTCTTTGCAAGTTCAGTCCATCTGATTACAGATAGCAATATCTCTCCAGTAGCAAAGAGATAGTGGTCTAGAAGATTTGTTTTATTGGTTGCAGAATCATCAGTAACTTGAATGTTGGGGAGTCTTCTCTTGTTCTTCCACTTACTGTGTTGAGATTTTGACACTGACATTGTCTTGAAACCTCAGAACACATGAGAATTCCAATCAGTCAAATCAGTCAGAAAACTGTCGACAGGCAAATGAGTTCTTCTATTGAACTCTAAGTTGTCATTAGGATTTGCAACACATTAGCAGGTTTGACATTATTGCCCACCTCTACTTGTACTGAAATGTCTGGCTTTCTCTTTTAACTTATGCATTAAATAGGGAGTTCTATACTATTGACCTGAGCATAAAGACACCCAGGATGTGCTCTGACTTACAGATGACAGTGTTCTATGACTGGGTTAGAAATTCAACTGTGCTGAGGGATTTAAATTTTTCTTTCTTATGATTGTTTGTCTGGACCTCTGGATTGACACTTTCACCATGTAACCACTGCATTACCGTACATAACTGCAACCATGGTAACAGAGTTATTCACACCAATGTGTTACCATGGCAATTCTCATAACTCCAGCATCCTATTACAGTCAAAGAAACATGGCTCACACCATTGAAGTAACTTATTCAATCAATCAATTCTATGAAAACAATGTATAAGGTCAAAGTAAAACCAACCAAGGTCGGACCTTGGAGCCCTGTATTTTTTCAGCTGCAAATATTCCCCTGTTTCTCCCTTAAAAGAGGTAATACTAAAAAGCTTAGTTCCACTGTAAAGAGTTAAACTGCCGTCTTCTCCCACCACCATTGACCTAGTGTTTTCTCAATTTGTTCCTCTTATTTCATAATCTTAAGAACAGTTTAGTATAGCGACTGCTCTGCCCAAGACTGTAAGAAATTGCAGAGGTGTGTACATCACACAAACCAGCTTCCTCTCCATGGACCCAGTCTATACTTCCTGCTGCTTCAGAAAAGTAGCTGAAGACACCACCAACCCTGATCATCAGCACTTCTCTACCCTTCCACTACACAGAAGATACAAAAGCTTGAAGCCACACACCACCATGACACTTCTGCTCTTGAATGGACTTCTTGTATGATAAAGATGAACTCTTGATACATAATAATATGTTGAGGCCATTGCACTTTATTGTCTACCTGCACTGTACTTCCTCCGTAACTGCACCATTATGTTCTGCATTCCGTTATTGCTTTTCTCTTTGTACTACCTCAGTGTACTAATGTTTTGAAATGATCGACATGGATGACATGTTTTTCACTGTATCTTGGTACATGTGACTATAATAATCAAATTACCAATTGCCTCTGTTGAAACTCCTTCCAGCTTATCTGCTCTATTACAAAGATATCATTGAATCTTTAACACTCTGATCATTTGCAACCTTGGTGATATTTATTCCTTACTCATTCCCAGTCTATTTTTATTGCACATAGTGTATCGCACTACCTCTGTATATATTTTCCCCCTGTGTTTACAAAACCATTATGATTATTCTCAATGGTAAGACTGTATTTGCTGTACCCAAATTCAGGCATTAATAGGCACCAAGAACAAAAGTGGTCTCTGATCTGGTTCCAGGTATGTCACTTCCAACTTTCTCCAGTCTAAACAATACCAAATGGCCATAACTCACAAATTCTTGATCCTATTTCTCTGCAACTGCAACACCTTCTTGTATCCCATACCTGTTTTTTGCTGGAAAACTTCTTAAAAGAAGCAACATCTGCCTTCTAAACATCTTTAACTATCACACAATCCACTGGGGCTTTATCTGCCCAACCCATCACTTAATTGAAAAAAATGGATATTTGTCAAATGTGCCCTATCTTTATCCTGTCTATGCAGTTTCTCTTTGATTTACCTTTCAGTGTCTTCAGTTACAGAGCTGGTCATTTCTTGATATTGATGGAAATCACATTTATAGAAAGTAAAAGATTTTGTAGATAATGAATGATCTATAAGGACACCTAAACCTGCTTTGATAATTTTGGAAGGGCCGTACAGGAATTTATTTTCCTCTTCTTGGTGCAGAGTATTTCTCCATTGCTTTGTATCTCCCAGGAATTGAGATGAGCCAAAAATTAATATATAGAAGTCTGTTCCACTCATCTGGAGCAGAGGTTTCCAAATGTTTTTTAATGCCATGGACCAATACCATTAAGCAAAGAGTCCCTGAACCCCAGATTGGGAACCCCTGATCTTGAGAGAGGGAGTGTGTGATGGACCAGATGGAACTTTCTGCTATCTTGTATGCTTGATCTTGAATTACAATCTTATTGGAAGACCAAGGAGGTTATAAAGAATAGCCTGAACTGCAGTAATAGTCCCTGAAATTTCTGTGATCCAATAGGAAAATCATCTATGATAGGATAGAATATATGATGTTCTGGGATTTCTCAATGTATAAGGTCAAAGTAAAACCAGCCAAGCAGTTCTCAAGTCTGTACAATGATACGGTACTTTCCTATAGCAACTATAACTTAGGAGCTGGCATTCTTCCTTCTAATCCAGAAAATAATGTATTTGTCTGCTACTTGGGGACGACTTTATCAAAGGCTACTGTCACTAAGTATGTACAAGATTGCTGTTCACCAGTTGGGCAACTATTCACTGATATTCTGAAGTACATTTAGCACATGTGGACAAAATGAATTTAACACAAAAGTCCAAGGTTGACCCTAAACTTTAATGGAAGTTTCTTGTCAGGTCTTTTTTTTGTTATTCCTTCTTGTTTGTAGCTAATTATTCATGCTGTCACTTTCGTAATAGTCCTCTTTGTCTTGCTCTGACCTTTCAAATTTGCTTTTGTTGTACAAATTGACATTTCTCTTAACTATTTTTTGTCCTTTTCACTTAATATTCTTGCTGAATGTTTACAGATCTGTCAGCACCCAGGAAGCCAGAATGCAGTAATACTGTATATACCTATACATTTCTCTGATCACCTTTCTTCTTTTGCTCCTTCCAATCTACCTCTGGTCTCCCCTCCCGTCCCAACTTTCCTCTTAACCCTTCTCTTCTCCTCACCTGCTCATCAAATCCACCTGGCGGCCCTTCCCACCCCTTTATTCCATGGTCCACTGGCATGTCCTATCAGAATAATTCTTACCTTCAACCATTTATCTCTTCCACCTATCACCTCCCAGCTTCTCACTTCATCCTCCACTCTCTTTCCTATCCACCTTCCCCCTCACCTGATTTTACCTGCCAGTTTGTACTCCTTCCTCGCCCTCCACTTTCTTATTCTGGCTTTTTACTTCTTCCTTTTGAGTCCTGGTGAGAAGTCTCAACCCATGAAGTTGACTGATTATTGCTTTCCACAGATGCTGCCTGACCTGCTGATTTCCTCCAGCATTTTGCATGTGTTGCTCTGCATTTCCAGTATCTGTAGAATCTCTTGAGGTTATCTCTGGTCTCCTTATTTTGTTTCTTAAAAGTTCAAAAAAATTTTATTAACGTACGTACTGTATCTATCACTATACACCATCCTGAAATTCATTTTCATGCAGGCATTCAGATTAAATACAAAGAAACTCTATAGGATCAATGTAAAACTGCAGACAACAAAGCTGGGCAGACAACCTATGTGCAAAAGACAACAAATTGTGCGAATACAAAAACAAAAACAAAAAGAGAATGATAATAATAAATTAATAAAGAATAAATATTGAGAGTTTGAGTTGTAGAGTCCTTGAAAGTGAGCCCATAGTTTGTGGAATCAGTTCAATGTTGGGGGAAATGAAGTTATCCCCTCTGGTTCAAGAGCCTGATGGCTGTTTCTGAACCTAGTGATATGGGACCAAAGGCAACTGTACCTCCTTTCTGATATGAGTAGCACAAAGAGAGTATGGCCAGATAGTGGGGGTCCTTGATGATAAATGCTGCTTTCCTGTGAAAGTGCTCCTTGTAGATGTGCTCAACCATTCCTCCATAATGATTCTTGTTGTCCTCCCCTTCTTGATAACATCCATCAACTACCCATATATTTTGCCCACATTTGGTTCCATCTGCTGACCTCTTCCCTAATGGTTTCCTTCCTCAGCTTCCTCAATTATGAGATACTGACACTGATAGCACTTTGTATTCTCTCTTATCACCCTCCAACAGCTATCTCCACCTTCACCTTCCCTCCCCTAACCTGCCTCCATCTTCCTTTTTTTGCCTGCATCCACACACTAACTCCACCTATCTCCCTCCCCTACCTGTTTTCGTCTACCCGTCATCCCTCACCTCTCCTTGGCTTACCAGTCTCCAATAGAAACCTTTGTCATTACACCCTCTCTCCTCTTTACACTGGCTATCTTCCCTGTCCACTCACTCCTAATCTAGTGCTTTGACCCAAAACTTTGACAATTCCTTTCCCCTCATAGATATTGCCTTAACAATTGAGTTCTTCAATCAGTTTATTTATTTCTCCTGATGTTTGTAACATGATAGCAGATACATACTAGAATTTGTATGAGGGATCTTTTTACAATTGTCTGATTACATTGCGGAATGTTTTATCGATCAGGTTTTACTCCCATTGTACAATGCAGCCCATTCTCTTCATGACAACACCATTGCAAGCTATTATTTCAGAAAATAATGGAGTACAAATTCAACTTAGATGGTGGTTAGAGTGTAAGTCGAGCAGGTGTTCAGTACCTTCTACCAGTTTCTTGCTCGCTGATGCCAGAGGAATGTGTCTGTGTGTCATGGTCTCACTCTCCCTCTCGTCTGCTGCTCCCAGAGGAAGGTCCCTACATTCAAATGATTTCTCTCTCTCCCTCTCACTCGATGCTGCCAGAGTCTTGGGTCTTGTGCAAAGTTTAATGAATACAGTTTGTGGATTGGACTCTGTAGTTCACGTTATGATGTGTTTCTGGTTTCTGGTAGCTCCTTTCTCATTGCTATTTTGTGTGGCCTAATGTTAACCAACGACACAGAGCTGGATTACTGAACTGAGCTGAACTGGTTCAATGATTTGTGGTTTGATGTTCTGTATTCTTTGTTTTTCACTCTGTTTTGCCATCTGCATGATTTGTTGTTCTTATTGCATGATGAGGGTTTGATGTTTTTTTTGAACAGATTCCATGGTTTTCTTTCTTTGTTTCGTGGCTGTCTGTGGGAAGGCAAATCTCAGGATTGTGTACCGCCTACATACTTTGATCATAAGTGTACTTTGAACTTTGAAATATTCTCTGAACTATTGGCCTGACTGCTTGCTAAATGCTCATCTTTATTTAATTGTCTGCATTGGAATTAAAGTTCATGCCTGTCATAGAATGGGCCATCAATCTGCTGTGTTCTTTGTGAAATACTACATCAAAATTCCCAAGCAGAATACTGAATATACAAATTGAAAATCAAAAATTACTGATTTGAAATAGAAACAGAAACTGCTGGGAACACTTGGCAGGGCAAACAGGACCGGCGGAAAGAGAAATAATCAATGTTTTGGATCTGAATATCCGTACTGTGAAGAGAGAAATAGGAGTTGGTCTTAGGTAGAAGGTGAGGGAGAGATGTGTAGAACGGGGAGAGTGTCTCTGATAGGATTTGTTGAAATGGCTTATGGGGGCTATTATCAGCATTAGTTGTATAATATGCAATTAGTGGCAAGGTTGTGGCATATGTCCAAGAGCCCAGGTTATACTGGTAGACTGATCGCCACCATCGTGCCAGTGCCGAAGCATTCCACTGCCATGGGCTTGAATGACTTCCGCCCAGTTGCACTCACCGCCATCATTGCAAAGTGCTTTGAGAGACTGGTCCTATCACATCTGAAATCCTGTCTGCCCACTACCCTGGACCCCCATCAATCTGCCTGTCACACCATCAGGTCTACAGAGGACGCCATCTCCACGACACTTCACTCTGCCCTGACCCACCTGGATAGCCCCAACTCTTATGTCAGAATGCTCTTCATTGACTTTAGTTCGACATTCAATACTGTGATCCCCTCCAAGCTGATCGCCAAACTTGGCCAGCTTGGTATCAGCTCATCCCTCTGCAATTGGACCTTGGACTTTCTGACTAACAGACCCTAATCTGTTAAGTTAGACAACCTCTTCTCCTCCATTCTCACCTTGAATACCGGCGTGCCCCAAGACTGTGTGCTGAGCCCTCTTCTGTACTCCCTTTTCACCTATGACTGTGTTTCTGTACATGGTTCTAACTCCATAATCAAGTTCGCAGACGACACCACGGTTGTTGGCCTAATCAGGGAGGATGACAAGACGGCCTACAGGAATGAGGTCCAGCACCTGGCTGCATGGTGTGCCGATAACAACCTGGCCCTTAACATCCAGAAGACCAAGGAGATTATTGTGGACTTCAGGCATGCTAGGAGCCACACTCATGTCTCCATCTACAACAACGGAGCTGTAGTGGAGTGTGTATCAAGCTTCAAATTTCTTGGTGTCCACATTTCTGATGATCTCACCTGGTCCCTAAACTCCTCCATCCTGATCAAAAAGGCACAACAGCACCTTTATTTCCTGCAGAGCATCAAGAAAGCTCACCTCTGTCCCAGGATACTGATGGACTTTTACTGCTGTACCATTGAGAGCATACTCACCAACTGCATCTCAGTGTGGTATGGCAATTGTCCCGTATCGGACCGCAAAGCACTCCAGCGTGTGGTGAAAACTGCCCAGTGGATTATCGGCATCCAATTGCCCACCATTGAGAACATCTACCATAAACATTGCCTGGGCAGGGCGAAAAGCATCATCAGGGATGCATCTCACCCTAACCATGGACTTCTTACTCTCCTCCCATCCGGTAGGCACTACAGGAGCCTCCGCTCCCGCACCAGCAGGCTCAGGAAGAGCTTCTTCCCTGAGGCTGTGACCCTGCTGAACCTCACATCACAGTGCTAAGCAGTATTGCACCCATATTGGACTGTCTCAGTACATTTATATTTGTATGTTGTAGCATTTCCTTTTTTTTTGCAGTTATTTTTTAAGTAATAATATTCTTTTGCACTTCTGGTCAGACGCTAATTGTATTTCATTGGCTTTGTATCTGTACTCGGCACAATGACAATAAAGTTGAATCTAATCTAATCAAATAAGAAAATATGGAGCAATAAAGTTGAATCTAATCTAATCTAATAAGAAAAAATGGAGCAATATGATATAAAAAAATAGAAAATAAAAAATGCTGAACGAAGTTGAAAGACTGCTGACAATTCAGCACTCCTTTCAATGTAATGTAACCATGATATAGCATGATTTTCCCAGGATTAGGTGACTACTACTGCAGACTATCATTTCAGTAAATATCATAAGACCGAGACTAGTCCATTTAGTGTGCTCTTCCATATGTGATAAATAATTGTTTCCTCTGAGCTAACTATGCCTTGTAATAAATTTCTGACACTATGATTTAAATCTCATAATAAATTAACTAGCAGTGCAGAATAGTCTACAGTAGCCATTCTCTCCCCATTGTTTCAGCACTTGTATGAGTGTAGTTGTTTCTCTAAGTTAAGCACTAGTAAAAAATGTACTCTGTTTATGTGTAGAGGTTATAATAACTTAATAAATAGGCTCTTACTTTGCAGTTTGTGTATCTTTATTGTTTCCTCTAGAATTAAATTAATAGGGCTGACAAAATTTTATTTTTACCTGATAATAAAGGAAACGAGGAAAGTGTGTTATATTTGTTGAAAGGGTCTTAGTAATATTGGTTAGAAGGCAGGTGTGGGGATGGGTTATTGAGTATTTAAACTGCAGCAGACAGTGGGGGGCACTGATGCTCCACTTGAAAATCTAGATTCAGTTTCAGAGAAGTTGATCAGCAGCTACAGGTCTCTTCACAACAACAGAGAAACAATTCACTCATCTCCATTTCCATCCTTCTCTCCCACCCACACCACCAATTCCATCTGTCAATTGACCCTTCCTCAGCTGGATCCACCTATGGACTGACATTTCCTGCCCCAGTCCTTCCAGAATTGGAATCAGAATCAGGTTAATTGTCACTGATATTCGTCGTAATTTTTGTTTTGTGGCAGCAGTATGGCGCAGGCAAAACAAGTTACTACCAGTTCCAATAAAAATAAATAAATAATGGAAAAGATAAACAACAAGGTAGTGTTCATGGGTGTATGGACTGTCCCAAAACCTGATGGCAGAAGAGAAGAAGCTGTTCTTAACGTTATGCCTGGGTCTTTAGGCTCCATTACCTCCTCCCTGATGGTAGTAATGAGAAGAGGGCATGTACAGGAGGTGGGTGTCCCTAAAGATGGATGGTGTCTTCCTGAGGCAACCACCCTTAGAAGATGTCTTTGATGGTGGATAGGTGTGTGAAAGAGGTAGCAGTAGAGAGTGTAGAGGCATTAGTAATGAAGTTTCAAGAATCTTTGGACTCTAGCATGGTCCTGGTGGAATGAAAAATTGCAAATGTCACTCCACTTTTTAAGAAAAGAGGGAGGCAGCAGACAGGAAGTTATAGCCCAGTTAGCCTGACCTCAGTGGTTAGAAAGATGTTGGAGTCATTATTAAGGTTGAGTTTATAGAGTACTTGATGACACAGGACAAGAGAGGATGAAGTCAGCATGGTTTCCTTAAGGGAAAATCTTGCCTGACAAATCTGTTGGAATTCTATGAAGAGATTACAAATAGGATAGATAAAGGAGTGGAGTGCATGTTGTATATTTGGATTTTCAGAAGGCCTTAGATAAGGTGCCACACGTGAGGCTGCTTACCAAGTTAAAAGCCCTTGGTAGCACAGGAAAGTTACTGGCATGGTTAGGTCATTAGATGACTTGTAGGAGGCAGTGGGTGGAAATTAAAGGATCCTTTCCTGGCTGACTGCTAGTGATTAGTGATGTTCCGCAGGGGTCAGTGTTGGGACCACTTCTTTTTATGCTGTCTATCAATGATTTAGATGATGGTTTTGTTGCCAAGTTTGCAGATGATACGAAAATTTGTGGAGTAGCAGGTAGTATTGAGGAAGCAGGAAGGCTGCCGAAGGACGTGGGCAGATTAGGAGAATGGGCAAGAATGTGGCAAATAAAATACAATGTTTGAAAATGTGTAGTCATGCACTATAGTAGAAGAATTAAACGTGCAGATTATTTACTAAATGGGAAATAAATCCAAAAATCTGAGATGCAAAGGGACTTGAGAGTCCTTGTGCAGAACACCCTAAAGGTTAACTTGCATGTTGAGTTGGTGGTAAGAAAGGCAACTGCAATTTTAGCATTCATTTCAAGAGGTCTAGAATATGACCTTGAGTATTATGAACAGTTTTGGGCTCCTTATCTAA
Organism: Mobula birostris; assembly: GCF_030028105.1. NCBI lineage: Eukaryota > Metazoa > Chordata > Chondrichthyes > Myliobatiformes > Myliobatidae > Mobula > Mobula birostris. The sequence continues at coordinate 161,283,123 of NC_092373.1, forward strand.
GAAAAGATGTGCTGGCATTGAAGAGGGTTCAGAGGAGGTTTACAAGGTTGATTCTGAGAATGAAAGGGTTATCATATGAGGTACATTTGATAGCTCTGGGCCTGTATTCAGTGGAATTTAGAACAATGGGTGGGGGGTTTCACATTGAAACCTTTTGAATGTTGAAAGGCTCAGACAGAATAGATGTGGAAAGGATGTTTCTCATGCTAGGAGAGTCTAGGACAAGAGGGCACAGCCCCAGGATAGATGGGAATCCATTTAAAAGAGTGATGCAGAGAAATTTCATTAGCCAGAAAGTGGTGAATTTGTGGAATTTGTTAACACAGGCATCTGTGGATGCCAGGTTGCTGGCAGAGATTGATAGATTCTTGCTGAGCCTGTTACGTCATCAGCAATAATGAATATAGAATTGAGTCAGATTTTATAAACAAACATAAACATTTATTAAACTTTGCTCAACAATAGCGAAAAGTATTCAAACAACTAACTTAACCGTAAGTTAGCTGCTATACGGCAACTCTGGAACAGTTCTTAAAGTGGTAAATTCAAACACATTCTTAAAGTGGTTTATACAGTCAGTAAGGAGAGACTTTCCTGAAACTGATTTCTTCGAAGACGTGACGTTACTGCTGATCCCAGCCGAGATGCCTTGTCCAAAGAATTCACAACGAAGTAAATAAAACGGCTTAAAGGAACTGACCTTTTCCTGGAGTGTGAACACTGCACAAACCTTCCTGATCTCATAGGGGTTATCTCAGATGCAGGCCACTATTCCTGAACGAAGATTCAATAAGATCAATCCTTTATGAAACCGCCGAACGACGCAAGCTTTACTTAATCCTTCGGGTTCCTGTACTTTAGTAAGGTCTTCACTCTCCAATACTAGACTGTAAAGCTAAATCAAAGGTGCAACACACAAAAACTGGCAGCGATTGGTGAAACTGCTGGCATAATGATTTTACCTTACAATAGAAAGTAAAACTCCACTTTAAAATGAAAACTGCATCATGAGACAAATACGCAGCAAAAACGGAATAACTGGAATTAAACAATGAATCAACTGCGTCACAACAGGGGTTTCCCTTTTATATACCTGTAGGGAACATGTCATCATGTGACCTCACACTGGCGGGAAAATTACATCACCCCACCATCACAAGACCATTACATCATGCTCACAAGATACTCAATTACATCATGGTCATAAGACAGTCACAAGATACCCACGAGGTATGTAACAAGCCACAATATCAAAGATTATGGGGGAAAGCCGGGGACCGGGACTGAGGGGAAGAAAAAAAGATCCATCATGATTGAATGGCGGAACAGACTCAATGGGTCAAATGACCTAATTTTACACCTATGGTCTTATGATCTTATGACTGTGGTTTTCTGCAGAGGAAGTCAAAAATCCATTTGGAGAAGGACCTCTACTTTACCAGTCCAGCGGAGGTGCTTGACTCGAATTGCTGATTGTCCGCAGATGCTGCCTGACCTGTTAGTTTCCTCCAGCAACTGATTTTTTGATCCAGATTCCAACATCTGCAGTCACTTGGGTTTCCACTCACCTGAAATTTCCCCTCCATTTTCATCACTTGTGGCAGAATTGTGACAAGTACTGTAGATCTCACCGGCAATTGTTCCAGTGGTCTGCCAAAGGTTGTCAGTTATCAAATGTTCCCTATCACTGCCATTATCATTTACATCAAAACTACAAATTACATAACTGTAAGACCAGCTCATCATTTTCTGCCACTGTAGTCAAACTGAAAGGTCAGTTCATCTTGTAGGTTTGATATTTGATATTAAGAAGGACCCAAGCAATGAAGAGACATAACCATAAAATAAAATGCTGTTATCATAAGATTTTGACATTTAGTTTCTTCCCTGCCCCCCACCGAGTCAAAAGATAATGAGTTCAAATAAATAGGAAAACTGAGTGGATTAGAAGTTGCATCCATGGAGACAGGTTTCTTCTGAGCCAAACTCTTCCTCCTCAGCTGCTGCCTGGCTTGCTGGTTATTTCCAGAGCTTTCTTGGATTAGTTCAGGTTCTCGGCACCTATTGCATTTGAATAGATGTAGTGATATGTACCAGTTGATTTTTTTTTTACAGAGGATGATTTCAAACTCTTAGTGCTCAGAACTTGGTTTGAAAAATTTAGTCTTCAGCTGAGGTTATGGTGTGCTCGAGTGGTGTCATTATTTGGGTGAGATGCTACAATGATGACCCATTCGCCTGTACATGAATGTTTTCATCAATCTGTTATTCTTATGTGTCCTGGCCAACACTCAACCTTTAAGTAGATAATATGGTCATTATTACATTGCTGTTATAAACCCAGAACATAGAACAGTAGACTATAGAACAATATAGAGCAGAAAAAAAGCACTTTGCCCAAAAATATCTGGTCAAACTCAATGCCAAATTAAATGAAATCTCTTCTTCCTGTACTCAGTCCATGTACCTTCATTCCCTGCATATTCACATGTCCATCTGAAAGTCTATTAAACGCCAACATCATATTTTCATCCACCTCTACCCTTGGCAGTGTATTCCAGGCACCTTCCATTCTCTGTATATAAAAAAAACTTGCCCTGCACATCTCCTTTCAAGTTTAAAGTTCAACTTACATTTATTATCAAAGTATGTACAATATATGCAACCTTGAGATTCATCTCCTTACGGGCAGCTACAAAACAAAGAAACGCAATAGAACCCATTAATAAAAGAAGACTGTCAAACACCCAATGTGCAGAAAAAAACAAAGTAAGCAAATAACTTTAAGAACTGAAGTTAATGAAAATGAGTCCACAGCCATGAAGCCAGTCACAGCCAATCCAGAAGTCCTCAGTTGCAGGCCTCAACCTTAGTTCAATGCAGAGATGAGTAAACCTCCAGAGCAGCAAGCTGAACACCAGCCTATCCCTCACCTCTGACCCCAACAGCCTGACCTTTTCAATCTGGCCATCCGCTTAAATCAGAATCAGAATTGGAATCAGGTATACGTCGTACTATTTGCTGACTTTGTGACAGCAGTACAATGCAACACAAGGAAAGAAACTGAATTATAGTGAGTATATATATTAAATAGTTAAATTAAATAAGTAGAGCAAAAATAGAAATAAAAAAAAGTAGTGAGGTAATGTTCTTGGGTTCAAAGTCCACTCAGGAATCGGATGGCAGAGGGGAAAAAGCTGTTCCTGAATCGTTGAATGTGTGCCTTCATATTTCTGTGCCTCCTTCCGGATGGTAGCAATGAGAACAAGGCATTACCTGGGTGATGGTGGTCCTTAATGGTGGATGCTGCCTTTCTGAGGCACTACTCCTTGAAGATGCCCTGGATACTATGGAGGGATTTCTCATGATGTAGCTGATTAAACTTACACTTACACCTCTCTACAGCTTGCTTTGATCCTGTGTAGTAGTATCCCCATACCAGATAGCGATGCAGCAAGTTAGAATGTTCTGCACAGTACATCTGTAGAATTTTTTGAGAGTTCTTGGTGACATACAAAATCTTCTCAAACTCCAGATGAAATATACCCTCTGTCATGCCTTCTTTATAGCTGCATCAATACGTTGGGTTCAGGTGAGAGCTTCAGAGATATTAACACCCAGGAACTTGAAATTGTTCACTCTCTCCACTTCTGATCCCTCTATAAGGATTGGTGTGTGTTCCCTCATCTAACCCTTTCTGAAGTCCACAGTTTATTGGGTGCAAAGTTGTTGGTACAACACCACTCAAGTAGCTGATATATTTCATTCCTCTATGCCCTCTCGTCACCATCTGAAATTCTGCCAACAATGATTGCATCGTCAGTAAATTTATAGATGGCATTTGAGCTGTGCCTAGCCACACAGTCATGGGTGCAGAGAGAGTGGAGCAGTGGGCTAAACACACATCCTTGAGGTGCACCAGTGTTGATTGTCAGTGAGGTGGAGATGTTGTTTCCAATCTGCAAAGATAGTGGTCTTCCGGTTAGGAAGTTGAGGTTCCAGTTACAGAGGGAGGTACTGAGGCCCAGGTTGTGGAGCTTTTCAATCTGAGCTGTAGGAAAGATTGTGTAAACATAGAGCTGTAGTCAATAAACAACATCCTGACAGGTATTTGTATTGTCCAAGTAATCCAAGGTCATGTGAAGAGCCAATAAGATTGTGTCCACTGTAGCCCTATTGTGGCAATAGACACAAGCAGTAGGTTGCTCCTTGCTCTCAGGCCCGGACTTTGCTGCTTCGACTCTGCTTCACCTCAGTTCTGCCTCTTCAAATCGCCTCCAAGTCCACTGAAACTACAGCCAAATGTTGGTTTGTTACCCTCTCTCGGGCCTGGGAATCCAGGAAGTCTTTCCCTTCCCATCTTAAATGCATGTTCTCTCCTAGTTGATATGTATACCCTGGGACAGTCTACCTTTCTATGACTCTAATCATTTTGTTAAATTCTATCAGATCACCCCTCATCCTCTGACTCCAGAGAAAACAACCCAAGTTTGTCCAACTTCTCTTACAGTCATACTCTCTAATCCAGGCAAACCTCTTCTGCACCTTTTTCAAAGACTCCACATCCATTAGCCAGAGTTTCACACAGAAGTCCAAGTGCAGCTTAACCGAAGTTTTATAAATGAGATATTACCTTACAACTGGCCCCTGAACCAGTGTGGGTAATTTCACTCACCTCAAAGCTATAGACTCACATTCAAGGACTCTACAAATAATGTTCCCAACATTATTTATTTACTTGTTTTCATTGGCACATTGATTGTTTTTAAGTCTTTGTTATTTATAGATTTTTCTTAAATTCTATTGTATTTCTTCATTTTCCTGAAAATTCCTGCAAGAAAATGAATCTCAAGGTAGCATAAGGTGACATATACATACCTTGATAATAAATTTATGTTGAACTTTGAACTTCAAATATTGCTGTATTCATTTAGCTATCTTGTTTCCTAAAATCCAGCCTGCTATGTGTCTTAAAGGCATCCAGTCAAGTCTATCAATGTCAGCATGGTGTCCTTCCAAATGGTGAGGAAAGTATTAAGTTAGCAATGTGTATTCCTAGTTTGAACGAGAAAGTTGCTAAGCTCCAGGTTTTGTTTGGGCAAGTGGAAATGTGAATTATCAGCTGTGTACCTGCAGCAAGAAAAATGCGCAGGCACATAAACACAGACTGCAACTGGAGGTCCTCATCGAATGTCATGACTGTAAAATTGTACCTGGAAATGATCCTCTATGCCATCTACTCTAGGTGCAATCCAAATTGCAAGATTAGCATTTAAAGAATGGGTACTCACAATTCAAGTTCTGAGTAAGTATTTTCCAGGCGAACTTTTAATTCTAATAAGAAAGGGAATCTTTTAAAGAAGAAAACAACTCGGAGCATAAATTGGTTTCCTTTATTTTGAAGCATGGTTTAGAATGGGCTTTCTACTTAATATGTGCAAAGCAAAAGTCCTCTACCAACCTGCCCCACTATCCACCGCAGTCAGGAAGGCTCATATTAAGTCCCTGGAAAAGATGAATACCTTCTTCCATGAGTCATAGAGTCAGACAGCATGGAAACAGGCCCTTTGTATAGCAAATCTGTGCCAATCATGTAGCCATTTACACTAATCCAGCACTAATACACATCCATTTTATTCTCCCCATATTCCCATTAACACCTGTCAGTTTCTAACCACTCACCCTCACACATTAGAGGCAATTTGTAGAGGTCAGTTCACCTACCAACCCGCATGTCTTTGGAACGTGGAAGAAAACTTACGAGAATAGGTTGCGCGTGCTAGGGCTTTTCTCCTTGGAGCGAAGGAGGAAGAGAGGTGAGATGATAAGAGGCACAGATCGAGTGGATGGCCAGAGACTTTTTCCCAGGGCAAAAATGGGTTATATGAGGGGGCATAATTTTGAGGTGGTTGAGCTAAAACATAGCAGGAATTTCAGAGGCAATTTTTTTACACAGAGAGCGGTTGGTATGTGGAATGCACAGCCGGGGTGGCGATAGAGGAAGATACATTAGGGACATTTAAGAGATTTAGATAGGCATGTGGATGATAGCAAAATGGAGGGCTATGTGGGAGGGAGGGATCAGATTGACCTTGGTGCAGTCTTTCATTGATTCTATTATGGTTATTATTATATCACGGATTTGTTGAGAATGTCTACAAGAAAATGAATCTCAGGATTATATATGGTGACATATATGTACTTTAATAATAAATTTACTTTGTACTTTGACCCATAGAAAACCCACAAGGTCACAGATAAACGTAGAAATCCCATCCATATAGAGAGCATTTGTGGGCAGGGGTCACTGAAGTTGTGAGGCAGCAGTTCCAATGCTGTGCACCAAACTTTAGACCTTTGGAATCCCTCTATCCATAAGAAAGATAATGGTCTCTTTCAGCCTGATGAAACAATGAACCTATATGATTTCTTTTTCCACTTGGGTGACCTACTGCTTGCTGCCTTTGCCTAAGCTGAGAAGAAAGAGGACATCAAGCTATATTCTTATTTTGCCACACGAAAAATGATGGAGGAATCCGGTAGGTCAGGCAGCATCTATGGAGGGAAATATTCAGTCGATATTTTGGATAAGAATCAGAATCAAGTTTATTATCACCTGCATGTTAACTTAGGAGCAGCAGTTCAATGCAATACATAATCTAGCAGAGAGAAATAAAATAAAATCATAATAATAAATAAACAAGTAAATCAATTATGTATATTGAATAGATTTTTTTTTAATGTGCAAAAGCAGAAATGCCAGATATTAAAAAAAAGTGAGGTAGTGTCCAAAGATTCAATATCCATTTAGGAATTGGATGGTAGAGGGGAAGAAGCTGTTCCTGAATCGCTGAGTGTGTGCCTTTAGGTTTCTGTACCTCCTACCTGATGGTAACTGTGAGAAAAGGGCATGCCCTGGGTGCTGAAGGTCCTTAATAATGGATGCTGCCTTTCTGAGACTCTGCACCCTGAAGTTGTCCTGGGTACTTTGTAGGCTATTACCCTTCATCTGGACTGAAAGACAGAAAGGAGGTAACGCGCATAAAAATGTTGGAAGTAAGAGGTGAGGCAAGAGGTAGCAGGCAATAGGTGAATCCAGGTATGGAGGGGTGATAGACAATGGAGAGGACAGAGTGACTGGGAAGTGAAAAGTGGAAATAACAAAGAGTTGAAGGTGATGGAATCTAATGATTGTTTGTGTGTTTACTGTGTGTGTGTGTGTGCATGTGGGTTTGTGTCTGTGTGTGCCTGTGTGTTTTTTGTGTGAAAGATACTCATGAATAATGTAAAACAAGTACCTGTGATCAGAGTACCCAATGGGCTGAAGGGACTGTTTTTATGCTGTATGACTCCATGACTGCTGAACTGCAACTACCTCCGTCCAGAAGCTTCCAGTGGTATCCTTCCAACATGTTCTGCACATCCTGGCACTCTCTCTCCCCCTCTCCTTCTTTCTACCCCTATCCCTATCACTGCCTTCCTCTCTCCTCCTCCCTTTCTGTTTAGCATCTAACAGAAAATGGGGAGAAAATCTGCAGAAATTAGCTGGTTGTGTATTCAGATAGTAGCCTCATTGTTCTGATCCTACACTCAAATCTAATTCTTTTTAAATCAGTTGTACCGGCAATCCCCACATAATGGATATTCATGATTCCGAAATTCACTCTTACGGAATTCAGAAATCACTATCCAAAAAGTTGACATACAGATATTGCTGAGAAAGATCTTTTGGAGGTAGAAGGTCATGGGGTGGAAGATGAAGGCTGGAAGAACTTGTTCTGTCCCACAGGAGAGGAGGTGAAAGCAAAGGCATGAGAAACGGATTGTAGTCAAGGTCTGTTATAGAGCTCCCTTCTGTGTTGTGTTATTCACTGTGTCAATGAAACTAGAATGCTTTGACTTTGAAGTACTGTGCCACAAAATTTCTTGTCACAAATGGACATAATTAACAATCTAACTAATCAATTTGCCTTTAAGATCTTCATGGTCAACGTGTCCCACCCCCACACCACCTTTCTCAGCCATAAGGCGTGAAGATAAATTGTATATTCAAACATACACAATCATAACATATACTTGAATAAATGCATATGGACAATTGCAGAAATTTATAGAGTCTAGCAACCCATATGCCTGCACAGCTCACAGAGAAGTGCATTTGTATATATCATACACAACGGGATTTGATTTTGAAGTGTAGATGGAGAATAATAATTAATGCTACAGATATTATGAAATTGGAAATATAAAATGTGTGCTGTTTCACATGTTTTGTATACATCTGCAAAATTCCAGTGAAATGTGTTGTGTATTTATATATTTAAGTAATATTTGAGTATTCTTGTATATATATATTGGTTGATTAAGCATCCCTGTTCATTTAAATAGTTCATTACAGGTTATATGTACTGTATAAATAAGTAAATTGCATACGTCATCATGCTACCATGTGATGTGTGCACGCCTCACTTAAAGTAACCCCGAAGTTAGACCCACATTCCCGAACTCCCATGTCTTCTTTGAATAAGTTTAACGATCTGAAATTAAAACACATAACATTGGCGACGAGAACAAATCTGACACTGCTACCAACCTGTTAAGGCGCAGCGAGATGTTCAAAATAAAATAAAACACAGTGAGAGCAATGTCAAAACAGAGCAGCCCGTGCTCCTCAGAAGGGAAGACACGATCAAGATTTTAAAGAAAAGCCAGAAAAATGGAAGAATTCACCAGATTGTAAAGAGAGAGCACCGGGTGATAATAATCATTTTAAAAAAAGCAGAAATGGCTGGCTACATCAGGATGATTAGACCATAAGACCATAAGACAAAGGAGCAGAAGCAGGCCATTCGGCCCATCGAGTCTGCTCCGCCATTTTATCATGAGCTGATCCATTTTCTCCTATTTAGTCCCACTCCCCTGCCTTCTCACCATAGCCTTTGATGCCCTGGCTACTCAGATACCTATCAATCTCTGCCTTAAATACACCCAATGACTTGGCCTCCACTGCTGCCCGTGGCAACAAATTCCATAGATTCACCACCCTCTGACTAAAAAATTTTTTTCGCATTTCTGTTCTGAAAGGGTGCCCTTCAATCCTTAAGTCATGCCCTCTCGTACTAGTCTCCACCATCAGGGGAAACAACTTTGCCACATCCACTCTGTCCATGCCTTTTAACATTTGAAGTGTTTCTATGAGGTCTCCCCTCATTCTTCTAAACTCCAAGGAATACAGTCCAAGAGCGGACAAACGTTCCTCATATGTTAACCAGCTCATTCCTGGAATCATTCTCGTGAATCTTCTCTGTACCCTCTCTAACGTCAGCACATCCTTTCTTAAGTAAGGAGACCAAAACTGCCCACAGTACTCCAAGTGAGGTCTCACCAGCGCCTTATAGAGCCTCAACATCACATCTCTGCTCCTATGCTCTATTCCTCTAGAAATGAATACCAACATTGCATTCGCCTTCTTCACTACTGACTCAACCTGGAGGTTAACTTTAAGGGTATCCTGTACGAGGACTCCCAAGTCCCGTTGCATCTCAGAACTTTGAATTCTTTCCCTATTTAAGTAATAGTCTGCCCGTTAATTTTTTGTGCCAAAATGCATAACCATACACTTTCCAACATTGTACTTCATTTGCCACTTCTCTGCCCATTCTTCCAATCTATCCAAGTCTCTCTGCAGACTCTCCGTTTCCTCAGCACTACCGGCCCCTCCACCTATCTTCGTATCATCAGCAAACTTAGCCACAAAGCCATCTATTCCATAATCTAAATCGTTGATGTACAATGTAAAAAGAAGCGGCCCCAACATTGATCCCTGCGGAACACCACTGGTAACCGGCAGCCAACCAGAATAGGATCCCTTTATTCCCACTCTCTGTTTCCTGCCAATCAGCCAATGCTCTTTCCATGTATGTAACTTTCCTGTAATTCCATGGGCTCTTATCTTGTTAAGTAGCCTCATGTGTGGCACCTTGTCAAAGGCCTTCTGAAAATCCAAATATACAACATCCACTACATCTCCCTTGTCTAGCCTACTGGTAATTTCCTCAAAAAATTGTAATAGGTTTGTCAGGCAGGATTTTCCTTTAAGGAATCCATGCTGCGTTCTGCCTATCTTGTCATATGCCTTCAAGTACTCTGTAACCTCATCCTTGACAATCAACTCCAACAACTTCCCAACCACGGATGTCAAGCTAACAGGTCTATAATTTCCTTTTTGCTTCCTTGCCCCCTTCTTAATTAGCAGAGTGACATTTGCAATCTTCCAGTCCTCCGGAACCATGCCAAAATCTATCGACTTTTGAAAGATCATCGCTAATGCCTCCGCAATCTCCACAGCTACTTCCTTCAGAACACGAGGGTGCATCCCATCTGGTCCAGGAGATTTATCTACCTTTAGCCTATTCAGCTTCCTGAGTACATTCTCTGTCGTAATTGTGACTGCGCACACTTCTCTTCCCTGCCACCCTTGAGTGTCGGGTATACTGCTGTCTTCCTCAGTGAAGACTGATGCAAAATACTTGTTCAGTTCCTCTGCCATCTCCTCAGCTCCCATTACAATTTCTCCAGCATCATTTTCTATTGGTCCTATATCTACTCTCACCTGTCTTTTACTCTTTATATACTTGAAAAAGCTTTTAGTATCCTCTTCGATATTATTTGCTAGCTTCCTTTCATAGTTAATCTTTTCCCTCTTAATGACCTTCTTGGTTTCCTTTTGTAAGGTTTTAAAAACTTCCCAATCCTCTCTCTTCCCACTAATTTTTGCTTCCTTGTATGCCCTCTCTTTTGCTTTAACTTTGGCTTTGACTTCTCTTGTCAACCACGGTTGCATCCTTTTTCCACATTGACATGTTTGACTACACAAGAGTTAAGTGGATTCTATATACTGAGCAAATTGAGCAGTATTTTGAAGCAAATTAAATACCCAATGAAAAGTGAGTACCAAATTTATTAAGTACTTTGGGTTTAAAGGCGTACAGTATGATCTGAAGTTTGAATGCCCCAACCAAACCATCAGAAGTGAGCTTTGCTGCTATCGTAAGAGAGATACAGGAACATTTAGAATCCAAGCCACTGCTGATTGCAGAATATTTTAGGTTTCATAAGCGGAATCAAAAGGAAGGAGAGTCCATGTCCGTAGACATGGCTGAATCGAAGAGGTTGTCTGTGAATTGCCAGTTTGGTAATGGGCTTAATGATGCACTAAAAGGTTGTTTCGGTGGTGGAACCTTAAAAGGAAGTACTCAGAAACAGCTCCTAACTGAAGCACAGCTTACATTTAAAAGAACAGTGGAAATCACTTTCAATGGAAACTGCGGACAGAGATGAAATTGATTTGCAGTCAGGAATGAAAGTGAGTGTGAATAAAATTGCATCATTTGAACAGAAAGTGGCCTGGCAGAACAAGTTGTGTTTCTGTTGTGGCGGGGGCTCAAATACATGGTAAAAGTGCAATTTTAAAGGTGAAGCTTGCAGAAAATATAACAAAGTAGGACACCTACCATGAGCATGCCAGGCAGACAAAAATAAATGGACTTCTCTCAGGGAAGAGAAAAACCTAAAAGGTTAAGATGCAGTTTCAAGAAGAGCACTAAGCTGCATGCTACTGATGAAAAATTTGACAATGATGAGAGTGAAACAGGACTGAGTACCAAACAAGAGAAAATCTGCAGATGCTGGAAATCTGAGCAACACATACAAGATGCTGGCCAGGCAGCATCTATGGAAAAAGTACAGTCAACATTTTGGGCCAAAACCCTTTGGCTGGACTGGAGAAAAAGAGCTGAGGAGTAGATTTGAAAGGTGGGGGGAGTGGAGAGAGAGGTGCCAGGTGATAAGTGAAACGGAGGGGGAGGGATGTAGTAAAGAGCTAGTAAGTTGATTGGTGAAAAAGATAGAGGCCATGAAAGATAGGCGGGGGGGGGGGTGAGGGAAGGAGCACCAGAGAGAAGCAATGGGTGGACAAGGAAATAACATGAGAGAGGGACATGGGGATGGGAAATAGTGAGAAGGGTGGGAGTACCCTTGAGATTTACATGTGAAAACTAACAATAGACTTGCAATATGGGTTACACGTGAGTGAATGGCAAATTAATTAAAATGGAATTGCACACTGGTTCAGCTGTTTCAACTATTCCACACAATGGACTTGGACAGCATTTCAAAGATACCAAACTGAAGCCTGCAGCTATCCAACTAAGAACTTATACTGGAGAAAAGGTAACTCCTGTGGGAATGACATTTGTGACAGTGAAATACAACAACCAACAAGCCACATTGAACTTGTTTGTGGTAAAAACAAGAGGGCTTGCATTGTGAGGACATGAGTGGTTGAGACAATTATATCTTGACTGGAGATTCATCCACTATTTGCATGCCACTTTCTCTTCAATGAAGCCAACTGAAAGTGAATTAAGAAAGGTACTGGATGATGCCACAATTGTCTCCATGCCAAACACCATGAATCGTTGCCCAACAGAGGACAAACAGGTGCTGGTGCCAACCTCTGTGCCTCTGGTTGGAAAGCACATTGGATCAAGGAAGGACCGTGCTGCTCAGAGGAACTGTGAAAGTGTTGAAAGTAGTGGACAGAATACAACAATTTTCATAGATAACATATCTGAAAAGCTTCTGATTTGAATAAACTTCTCTTGGGCTTCCAGTTGAGTACAGGTATCGATAATAACTGATATTTCGATGAAAAACTCTGCCATCTTCATCAGGGATGATACCTTGGCATGTCTAGTCTGGTGGTATTTATACCACCTTGTTTGCAATCAAATTCTAGTTTTTCCTTAAAGTGAGACCTCTGTCTTTGTTAAAATTCTTTTTCTCCAGTTTTATTTCAATGGCTTCTTTTACCAGGCGGTCCCAAAAGCCATTGGCGCGGCACAGTAGTTCTGTACCTTCGAAGGCAATCCTATGGGCGTTGTGAATCCAGTGTTCTGTTACCATCAATTTCTCCGGGTAACGCAAATGGATACACTTCCTGTGCTCTTTGATGCGAGTTTCCACCGTGCATCCCGTCTGGTCAATGCACACTGCTCTGCATTCACAGGGAATCCTGTAGACGCCAGCCAATCAGAGCTCCAAGTCATCTTTGACCCACAAAAGCTGCGATTTGAGCTTCCTTATGTGTTTGTGGATGGTATGTATCCAGTATTTCTTCAGGATCCTGGTGATCCTTCCAGAAACCGTGGAAATATTGGGGAGACAGGCGTTAACAACAGGTTCATCCTTGTTGTTTAGTTTCCTGGCTTTTCCATTGGCCGTTTTAAGGGCCCAGTTGATTTCCTTCACCTTGTAGCCATTCTGTAGGATTGTCATGCGTAATCCTGAGACTCTGGGTCCGAAATAGTTTTCACACGGTTAATCAAAATAGAACTGCTCTACTTTGGGAGGTGTGATGGTGGCTCTTATTGTGAGTGGGTTTCTGATAGATGCCATGTCCAAAGCTACTGTCTGGTTTCCATCGGATTAGAATGTCCAGAAGCAGGAGGCAACCATTCTTCTCCATCTCCATCATAAATAGAATGTTTGGATATATTCTGTTCAGATGGTTGTGTAACTGTTGGAGTGTCTGGAGTCCATGAGGCCACTCATTGAAGATGTCATTGATGTATCTGATGAAGCTTTGGGGCGTAAATGTGATGAACTCGGAGCCCCCTCCTCAAAGTCCTCCATGCAGAAATTAGCAATAGCCAGCAACAAGGTCAATCCCATGGCCACTCCATCTGTTTGTCCATAGTAGTTCCCCTTATAGAGGAATTACGTCAATGTAAGGGTGTGTTCCAAAAGGTCATTGGGACCCTTATCAAAACTTGACTGCACAAGGGCCAAGCTGTCCTTAATGGAGACTCTTGTGAACAGTAAAACCACATCAAAACTGACCATTATGTCCTCTGGGTTCAGCCGGATGTTGGTTATCGTTTTTAAGAAAGTTGGTTGAATTCGTGATATGATGCTCACAGACCCCAACAAAGGGAGACAGCACAGTCGGAGAATCTATCCCAGTGATGGCGGGCCTCAGGGGAATCCTCCTTGTGTATCTTAGACAGCCTGTAAAGTCTTGATGGTACCAGCGTCCGAGACAGAGTTGTCGTGCATATGTCTGCTGGCAACCTAGATTTCTTCAGTGGTGTTTCAAAAAGAAAGAAGTCAATGGAGATACAAAACCAGAAGATTCATTAGATAATGTTGTGGATGAGGAAACCAACAGGAGAGATCAGATCGTAAAGGGAGCAGTAGAAGGATTAATACGAGAATATTCCAGTGAATTAAATGCACCTTCCAATGATCCAGATGCACAAACTAGAGAAGATAAAGGAGAGAAACGATGGAGATAAAGAATGTCAACGAGACAGAGAATAGTGTGAAGAAGAGAAGGAATGTGACAAAGACAAAGAAAGGGATCAAAGCAGATCCAGGGAGAGGAAAGGAGAAGAAAGGTGCCCAGAGCTGTCAGAACCACATCCTGCAGTGTCAGAGTCAACTCCTACAACCCCCACAGAAGAGGCTCCAAAACCTGAGATTGTTTCACAGCCACAATTCTTGCCTGCCAAGCAGAGTGATCCCCCTTGTCAGGAAAGATGTTATCCCACAAGAGTAAGAAAACCTGCACAGCGAAGAAATCTTTTGCCCCGATTATGATAAATTAAAATTTACTAAGCTGTGGATGTCCGTATATAGCAGTTGTATTATATAATATACTGTGTATATGGTTGAGATGCATTCTATATTGAGTTGGCGTTTATAGCTAAGCAAGAAGGAGTATTGTGTATTTAATATTTAAGTAATGTTGGAATAATCTTGTGTGTGTGTATATATATATATATATATATGTTGATTAAGCATTCCTGTCTACTTAAATAATTCATTTTGGGTTATATGTGAATTGCATACATCATCACATTACCACGTGTTTTGCTTAAAATAAAACACGAAGTTGGACCCGCATCAGTGAGGGAGTGAGAGTAAGAGTAGGATGATTTCCAGATGAGTACATGGCTGAGGAACTGGTGAAGACTGCAGCGGTTCAGGTTTATGGATCATTGGGATCTCTTCTGGGGAAGTTACGGCCTGTACAAAAGGGAGGGTTTACACTTAAACCCGAGTGGAACCAGTATCCTTGCAGGCAGGTTTGCTGGAGTTGTTCGAGAGGGGTTAAACTAATTTGACAGGGGGATGGGAACTGGAGTGATAGTGTTGAGAATGAGGTAGCTGGTTTAAAAACAGAGGCAGTGTGAAGTGAGAGTGCTAGCAAGCAGAGGCTGATGACAGAGCAAAATTGCAGTCAATAGGATGAATTGCAAAGTAAAAGATGGACAAAATTGAAAAGGGTGAATTCAGAACTGAAGCTGTAATATTTGAATGCATGCAGTATATGGAATAAGGTAGATGAACTTGTAGCACAGTTACAGATTGGCATGTGTGACGTGGGCATCACTGAATTGTGGCTGAAAAAGATTATAGTTGGAAGCTTAACATCCAAGGATGGCTATTGTATTAAAAGGGCAGGCAGGAAGGCAGAAGGGGTGGCGTGGCTCTATTGGTAAAAATTGAAATCAAATCATTAGAAAAAGGTGACTTAAGGTCTGAAGATATTGAATCTTTGTGGGTGGAGGTAAGGAACTGCAAGGGTGAAAAGATCCTAATGGGAATTATATACAGACCTCTTTATATTAGTAAAGATATAGTGTGCAAATTACAACAGAGATAGAAAATGCATGTGAAACAGGCAATATTACAGTAGTCATTGGGGATTTCAATATGCAAGTATAATGGGAAAATCAGGTTGCTGCTGGATCCCAAAAGGGGAAATTTCTAGAATGCTTACAAGATGCCTTTTTAGAGCAGTTCATGATTGAGCCCACTACAGGATCAGCTATTCTGGAATGGGTGTTCTGGAATTGATTAGAGAGCTTAAGTAAAGGAGCACTTAGGGGATGAGTGATCATAATATGATATAATTCACCCTGCAATTTGAGGAGGAGAAGCTAAAGTCAGATGTATCAGACTTACAGTGGAATAAGGGAAATTACAAAGGCATGAGAGAGGAGCTGGCCAAAATTGATTGGATGACAACAGAGCAGCAATGGCTAGAATTTCTGGAAGCAATTCGGAAGGCACAGGATATATACATCCTAAAGAGGAAAAATTACCCCAAAGGCAAGATGGCACAACCATAGCTAACAAGAGAAGTCAAAGCCAACATAAAAGCCAAAGAGAGGTCATATAATAAAGCAAAAGTTAGTGAGAAGTTAGAGGATTAGGAAGCTTTTAAAAACCAACTGTTTTTAATATTAAAGAGGATACCAAGTTTCTTCAGATACATGAAGTGTAAATGAGAGGTGAGAGTGGATATCAGACAACTGGAAAATGATGTTTGAGGGGAAGTATTGGGGGACACAGGAATAGCGGAATAACGGAACAAGCATTTTGCATCTGTGTTCATTGTAGGAGAAACTAGCAATTTGCTGGAAGTTCAAGAAGTGTGTGAAGTTTCTATTACTATTGAGATGGTTCTTGGGAAACTGAAAGCTCTGAAGGTAGGTAAGTGACCTGGACCATACAGTGCACACCCCAGGGTTCTGAAAACGGGTGGAGGAACAGATTGTGGATGGGTTCTTTCAAGAATCAGTCATTTCTGGCATGGTTCTGGAGGAATGGAAAATTGCAGATGTCACTCCACTCTTCAAGAAGAGAGAGGCAAAAGAAAAGAAATTATAGGCCAGTTAGTCTGACCTCAGTGGTTGGGAAGAAGTTGGAGTCGATTGTTAAGGATGTAACTTCAGGGTACATAGAGACACATGATAAAATAGACCATAGTCAGCATGGTTTCCCCAGGGGGAAATCTTACCAAACAAATCTGTTGGAATTCTTTGAAATGATGGCAAGCAGGATAAACAAAGGAGAATTAGTGAATACCATATACTTAGTTTTTCAAAAGGCATTTGACAAGGTGCCGCACATGAAGCTGCATAACAAGCTACATGGTATTACAGGAAATATTCTAGCATGGATAAGTCAGTGGCTGATTGGCAGGAAGTAAATTGTGGTAATAATGGGAGCCTTTTCTGGTTGGCTGCCAGTTTCTAGTAGTGTTCCAAAGGGCTCTGTGTTGGATGACAGAATCAATGGCTTTGTGGCAAAGTTTGCGGATGATACAAAGATAAGTGGAGAGGTAGTTTTAAGGACATAGGGGGGCTACAGAATAAGTTAGACAAATTAGGAGAATGGGCAGAGAAGTAGCAGATGGAATACATTGTCTGGAAGATGTATGGTCATACACTTTGCTGTAAGAAATACAAGAGTAGACTAGACTATTTTCTAAATGGAGAGAAAATACAAAACTCTGAGGTTCAAAGGGACTTGGGAGTCCTCATGCAGGATTCCCTGAAGATTCATTTGCAGGTTGTGTCTGTGGTGAGGAAGGCAAATGTGACTTTAGGATTCATTTCAAGAGGACTAGGATATAAAAGCAAGGATGCAATGTTGAGGTTTTATAAAGCAGTGTGAGTCCTCTGTTGGAGTATTATGAGCAGTTTAGGCCCCTTATCTAAGAAAGAATCTGCTGGCATTGGAGAGGTCACAAAAGAGGTTCACAAAAATGATACTGGGATTGAAAGGCATGTCACGTGAAGGGTGTTCGATGGGTCTGGGTCTGTACTCACTGGAATTCAGAAGAACTCAGAAACCTATTCAATATTGAAAGGCCTCAATAGAGTGGATGTGGAGAGGATGTTTCCTAAGGTGGGAGAGTCTAAGACCAGAAGTCAGAGCCTCGGAATAGAGGGACGTCCTTTTAGAGTGGAGATGAGGAGGAATTTTGTCAGCCAGAGAATGGTGAATCAGTGAAATTCATTGTCACAGGCAGCTGTGGAGGCCAAGTGATTCAGAATAAATAAGGCAGAAGTTGATAGATTCTTGATTAGTCGGGGCAGGAAGATATACATGGTGAAGGCAGGAGATTGGTGCTGAAAGGGAAAATGGATCAGCCATGATGAAATGGTGGAGCAGACTTGATGGGCCAAATGGCCTAATTCTGTTCCTGTATCTTATGGTCTTTTTCCTGGATTTCTGGTTCTTCCTTGAATAAGTTTAATGTTTTGAAGTTGCAAAATAGAAGAAAAGAGAATATAACAGAAGACAAATGGGGTCAGAAATAAAGGTTGCAAATACAATCATTTAGCATTCATGAATATTTTGAAAGCCTGGAGAGAAGGATTGATCTATTTAAGGAGAAATATTAAACTGAATGGAATGAAATTTGTTTATTGATGTCAGAACAGCTTGCCTAATATACGCTTGACAGTTTTCAATTTGACCTACTACAGTAATCAAATCCAAAGTACCGCATTATTTCTCCTGGCAATACAAAACTCAATTCATTTCTTTGCAAAGCTGAATAACTCCAGTTAACCCAGTGTCATTTCTATAAATCTATGCAGTTTTCCAACTGGAAAAATGTAATATATTAAATTTTAAATATATTTCTAAACAAGAAGAGTGGAACAGGAATGAGAATAATTTATAAACACGCAAGAAGCAAGATTTAACATGAATGCTGTAAGAATTTATCTTGGTAGAAAGTTGAGTTTTATAGTTCTGATTTGGTCCTATTTTGTCTGATTTCTAAAAAAAGTGCAGGAAGACGCTTGGTGAAAACAAGGTAAAGACAGGAATTAAACAATATAAATTTTTATAAGGTCTATTACTAGCTCAAGAAATTCTAAAGTGCCTCAGAGTCTTTTGAAGTGTGGACGGTGGTTTTGTAAATTAATAAACCAGCAAATTTATTTTATTAAACCATCAAATTTTCATAAGTATTCCCTGTAAAGAAGAAAAGGTAAATGTTAAGCTGCCTTAGTGGTTTTATTTGAGGATTAAATGGTGTTTTCTAAATCAGGGGATCTTCCTTGATCATCTTTGAATATTAGTGTTGAAACATATGTTAGTGTGAGAGAGATGAGTCTGTAGTTTAGCAATGCAGCCTTGGTACTGCATTGCACTATTAATCTGCTAACACTGAGTAAGAAACAGCGAGAACAGTGTAATGTCTTGTCCAAGTGCCGTTTCTTTAGCTTTTGTCTTTTTTTTTTTACGAGGTTGAGTTGCTAGCTTGAAGCTCAACCCAGCATCGATGGAAAGTGTGCAAGGAGCCAGCCAGATTCAAACCCTGGACCAATCACCTCAAAGTCTGGTGTGGATGCCACTACTCCACTGACCAGCCTTCTTGTATTTTAGTTGCTGGTATATGGAACGACCTGCCTGAGGAAATGGATGAGGCAGGTACATTACTGTAATAGCATTTAAAATGTACTTGGAGAGGTACATGGATAGGTAAGATTTAGAGGAATATGGGTTTTGACCCATATGGGACTAGCTTGGATGGATGGGAATCTTGGTCAG
Organism: Mobula birostris; assembly: GCF_030028105.1. Taxonomy (NCBI): domain Eukaryota; kingdom Metazoa; phylum Chordata; class Chondrichthyes; order Myliobatiformes; family Myliobatidae; genus Mobula; species Mobula birostris. The sequence goes on from NC_092373.1 coordinate 161,302,545, forward strand.
CATGGACAGTTGGGTCAAAAGGCCTGTTTCCGGGCTCTGTGACTCTGTGACTCAATAACTTGTCTCAGTCATTACTACTTATAGAATTGAAGACACACAAGATTGCAGACGTTGGAATCCAGAGCAATAGACGATCTACTAGAGGAACTGCAATATCTCAGGAGTAGAAAGACCATCTCCCCTCTCCACTCTCAGTCCTGACGCAGGGTTTCAACCTGAAATACTGACAGTTTCTTCCCCCCTTTCCTGCTGAGTTCCTCTGGCTGATTTTTTGCTGTATTTGTGGAATTACTCTGCTCTATTTTCTCTAAGTCTTCATTAACATGCTCGTTGATTTTTGAAACTTACCTCAGTGAACAAGGTGAATGGACCAATTTTTGTAAATGTGAAATTACTTTGAAAACTGTTACCTTAGCTGAAATTCTCATATTTCCTATTAAGAAAATATTAAATCTGCTATGATTTCTTCAGCAATAAAATCTTTCATTGCATTACCTTTCTTTTTCAAGGACAGACAAATGATCCCAATGAATCCCAATGAATACAGTAAAATCATTTAAACGGATTATTGCCTAAACCAATCAATTTCATATAAAGATCAACATTTGCTTTTGAAAATGCTCATCATTTGATTCAGTATTTTTAGTAATTCTCTTTAATGGTTTACAATTAGGTTATATTTGTAGCACTACAGTAATTAAAGTAAGATGATTGACTTAACTGGAAAATTGTTAATCAGGAAATTGTTCTAAACAGAAGCATCTGGATGAGCACTTCAATTACTAAGACATAGAAGACAATGGACTAAATGGGATTGGTACAAATAAATGCTTGGCATGGTGGTGATTGGCCAGTGGGCCTACTTTGGTGCTCTCTGAAGTGAAGGAGGGAATTAGGGGAATCATGTAGTGAGAGATTGCTGTTCCACTGGTCTATGATTTGAAGCTGGCAGTGGTATTACCACCAAGCTGAGTGCTCATTAAGTGCTGGGCTCACAGCTGTTTCCATCTTGGGACCATCTCACCAGTCTTCAGCAGCCCCAGCTATTACTGAATTGATATAGAGTGTTTCCCTCCATGTTATCCAAGTCTTGCAAAGGAAAATAGGGTGATCTGTTTAAGACTGGGAGACTGGGGCTGTGTTGGCCATTTTTGTTTGACACTTTGTGATGAGGTGGATCGAGGTGACAGTCTAGCATGACAACACAGTGCTCATCAGGTCAGAGAGTTTGTGGGAGGAGGATGGAAGTAGGATTGTGAAATCCAGATGAGAGGTGGATTTCATCTTGGTCAAGCTTCCCATCATGCTTTACAATTAAATTTGTACAATTAATCACAGTTAGAAAATCAAGCGGGTTTTGTTCAACACCATACATGTGTAGGAACATCTCTCCACCGAAGCCGGTGACTCTCTGGAATTCAGAAACCTGGATGGTTGTAGAAATTATATAGTTAGAAGTACTTTAACAGGAAATGGATATATTTTTGAATGATCAAGAGCTATGTGAAATTGATGCAGAAGAAGAGATGAAGTCTCAGACAGAACAGACACAATCATAGTGAATAGCAAGTCTTTTTGAGGTCCTGAGTGACCTACTCTTGAACCTATTTTTACTTTTTTTGTTCTTTTACAGCACACTTTCAACTTTGTGGTATGTTCCATCTGTGGACAAATCACATCCTTACATACTTGGATGCCACCTTTTAGAGACCAGCTAACTTTATCATACAGTCTTCTAAACATTTAAACTGGGATAGGTACTGAAATTTAATGTGTTGCATCTTTAATACAACTTAAGATTTGTGTCCTTAATCATCCCAAGAATACAAATTCAAAGCACCTCATGGCAATCAAAGAATTCATATTCTGTTTTCTTTTAATGTGACAATTTGGAAATAGAAATCAGGTATCCTTTAGAGAAGGAGACTTTCCATCCTGACACCTATCCATAGCATACAATAAGTGCAAAACCCCAGTCTGGTCTTGAAAGCAAGGTGTTTAAGTTATTGCACAAATGTCCACGTCCCTGTACGATTGATCTTGGGAAGGTGAGTTTGAATATCTTCTAAGGAAATTTAAGCTCAAATAAATCTGAGCTAAAAATGCTTCTGTAAGTAATGGTGGTTGCAATAAAATTAATTTGGCTCACTAAAGCCTTATTAAGAAGGAAAACTACAATCATCACCCTATTTGGGCTATTGAGACTCCAAGCACACCTTAATTTTTAAGTGGCCTAGGAAATAAGCCAGGATAGAGAAAGAAATGCCGGCTTTTCCAGTGATATCTATTCATAATGAATGAATAAAAGATAATTGCCTTCAGCTGAAATCATATAACAAGCCATAGAATTTATATGAATAATCAGCAATAAAATGTTAGCAATAAAGATAAAAATTTTGTTAATGACTTTATGCCCAGGAATCTGTTTCTTTAAAGGCTGAATATCCTTTAGCTTCTATGAATTTGCTGGCATTATAACTGAGACTTCTTAAAGTTAGTTACACTGCATCTAAAACATCAGATTAACTTGATCTGATCTGTGAAGTTGTAGGGCAATTATATTCTGGAGCACCAGTATTATAGCTAAAATGTTGCAACTCAGAAATGCACACTTGGTTGCACAAAGGGGTTCACTTAAAGAAAATTGTCACATCAATCAGATTCATTAGAATCTGCAAGGCATTCCGCCAGTCTCTGGGCTGCATGCACTTAACGTAAATGCAATTTAAAGATACATCAATATCAGAGCGCTATAAAGAGAACCGCATTTACTTTCTTCAATTGCTTTTAATTGCTTCTTCTTGAGGTAAGGTACAAAATCATATTTGTTGTGAAGTATGATTTTAAAAATAAATACCATTCACTTACACTAGAGTTGCACCGCAGAATTATTTTAGTAGAATATGTTTGATGATGGGATTAATATAGCTTGAAAATAGATTGCATTATTTAGTCTTCATGATCAGAATGATGGTGATGTTGTGTTTTAATATGACAATCTAGTCAATTACAAGACACATTGGAATTTTCATCAAGTATTTTGGAAATGATAAGAATGCACTGATCTATGATTTTGCACGGTATCTCTGCAAGTGTGGTAATGCCCATGTCATCAGATTGTTATAATGATCCATCTATTTGAATAACTGTACATTTTGGTTGCAGAGCAGTTGAAAGAAACACATTAACCTTTCATTTATTCTGCGTATAATCAAACACATGGGAAAGACCTTGCATCTTATCAAGTAAGAGTGCCACTTTTTAAACTTGCATTGCCTTACATCCTTTAACAGAGGATGCAGTAATCTTTTAAAGACAGGCAATTATACAGGAAGGCATTCTCAACAGAATACGATTGGATAGTTGTATTTATAAACAGATTTATTAAATATTTGGAGAAGATTTTGATTTCCTACTAGCTCAACTAAGATATGAAACTCCTGCAACGCAAAAAAATCAGCATTAGAAATCATGGGTCCATTCAGGAGCAACACACAAAATGTTGGAGGAGCTCATTAGGTCAGGCAGCATGTCCATAAAATGTAGGAACAGAATCAGGCCATTCAGCCCATCAGATCTGCTCCATAATTTCATCATGACTGATTTATTATCCTGTTCAACCCCATTTCCCTGCCTTCTTCTCTTACTGTTCAATAACCAATCAACTTCTGCTTTAAATGTACCCAATGTCTTGGCCTCCACAGCTGTTGTGGCAATGAGTTTCACCACGCACTGGCTAAAGGAATTCTTATTTCCATTTATGGAGGGACTTGAACAATTGGCTTTTCAGCTAAAACCCTTCATCAGGAAAGAAAGCGTGGCTAAAGAAGGGAAGCAGGGAGCATGAGCTGGCAAGTGATAGGTGAGTCCAGGTGAGAGAAGGCAGGTAGATAAATGGTGGGGAGTTGGGGTGGTGTGAATAATGTGAGAAGCTGGGAGGTGAATGGTGAAAGAGTCAAAATGAAGATGGAGTTTGATTGGAGGGGAGTATCTGATACACCATGGAATAAAAGAAAGAGGTGGAAAGTCAGAGGGAGTAAAGTGAGAGTGAGTAAGGGAAAGTGAAGGAATGAAGGGGCCAGAGGAATATGGAAAACAAAGGAGAGGAGACAAAGTCATTACCAGTAGACGGTTTTTGCCATCAGATTGATGATTACCAAGATGGAATATGAGGTGTTGTCCTCTGATCTGTGCGTAGCCTCAACTTGGCAGCAGAGGAGACCATGGACAGACATGTCAGCGTGGAATTAGAATGGATGCCCACTGAGAGATCCTGACTGTCACAGCACATGCACCATGAAAATCAAGAATGTGAATTAATCTGCGTGTGTGCGTGTGTGTATGCGGTGGAAGGTGGATGGGAATAAACTATTCCCCACCACACTAGCCTTGGGTCTCAGTCATATTTCTCCTACTGACTGCAACTCTGACAAGTTTGACTGAAAAACCATCAAAGAAATTGCCCAGCCATCTTCGTCTCACCTGACTGCACAGTAAAGAGACAGACTGTGTTAGCTCTAGTGAACACAAGGCAGTGATAAATTGAAACGCTGGCGCCAAGAGGACTTGATCGATGAAATAGGAAAACTACAAGTGGAACTCTTCATCTGACTGTCGAGACCTAGAATAAAAACAAGGGGTAACAAGCATGCCAAACATTAAATCTACAATTCTTCTTCCTTTCATAAAATGGGGATTACTGTCAAATGTATTTTCATTAAATTTCAACAGACATGAAGACCCTACAAATTAAGATTCCTTCTTAGCCAACCTTAGTGTCTCAATATTGCATGAATATATTCTTCAGAAGACTATCAGAGACTTCTTCCCTATACTGTGGAACTGCTTGAAACCTATATTCATCATGTTTTTTGATTTTGCCCCCATGTTACACTTCAACTCATCACTGACTTTAAATTTCTCCTGTCATCTGCCTATCCTTCCTCACAGTCTCACTACACACTGCATCTACTTGTATGCCCCATCTCTCCAGTTCTCATTCCCCTGCCGAATTAGTTTAAACCTTCTCCAGCAGATCCAGCAAACCTGCCCACAATGATATTGGTGTCCATCGAGTTCTGGTGTAACCTCTCCTTTTTGTACAGGTCATACCTCCCCTAGAAAAGACTCCAATGATCCAGAAATCTGAACTCCTGACCCCTTGCACCAATTCTGTAGCCACACTTTCATTTGTCAAATCATCCTACTCTTACCCTCACTGGCATGTTGCACAGGCAACAATGCAGAGAAAAGGTCCTGCTTTTCAGTTTTCTATCTAACTCCCTATATTCTCTCTTCAAGACATCATTGTGTCATTGGTACCAATATGTGGCTGTTCATTGTCCCCCTAGAGAATGCTGTGGAACCAATCCAAGACATCCTTGCACCTGGCACCTGGGAGACAATATACCATCTGGGTGTCTCTTTCATGCCCACAGAATCTCTTGTCTGTTCCTCTAACTGTGGAATCCCCTATCACTACTACAGGTCTCTTCTTTTCCCTTCCCTCTGAGCTGCAGAGCCAGACTCAGTGTCAGAGACCTGGTTGCCGTGGCGTCCCCCTAGCACGTTGGGAGAAATCTTTTTTGAAAGACCTGAGCAAAGTCATCATACTAAACACTAGCAAAGATTCAAAAACAACTAGGTACAATACTTGGTTCATAGAATCAAAATCTCAGTATACAGGCTTCTCAGGACTTACTAGCTATGCTTTTCTGTCCAGCAAAAATAAGTAGTGACAGAAGGGAAAATTCTGAATGATGTCCCAGAATCCTAAAGCACCTTCCCCCCACGTCCTGTGGACAGATTCAAAGAACTATTACAATGAAAGCATACAATAAAATGCCCCTGAGGAAAGAAACACAGGGAACAGATGGGACCAGCTTTAAGAAGCTTTCAATAAGTTAATTTGTTGATAAGCAGTGAGACAACATATCAAGTTAACAGGAATAGAGAATCACTAAAATAAGAGGAAATAAATACAACAATTAGTAGGAGGAAGTTAGTCTGAAAATGGTGGGTGTAGCAGCTGTATGTAATGGCATACATTGGCTTAGTGAAGAATACACAAATACATTGAGTAATAGCATACAACGTTAGGCTCAGATCAGTATTTAACTTCCATATAAGCGAATTATTTTATGCTATTTAACTTTCATTCCAGTTTCCTCTTTTGTCTTCAGTATAGCCCTTTAATCCTGTCTCAACTATTGATACTAGAAATTAATTCTTAAATTGACTGCATCTACACTGTGTACTTACTCCTGTTTTTAAAGATCTTTATGAATAAAATCTGAACTACCTTGAACAAAACAGATAAGTACTCAAGTCTTCCTTTGTGAATTTAGTTCCTCACATTGAATGGCAGCATGGTGATTAAATGGCTGGACGAGCAAACGAGCTCTCAACTATTAATCCAAATACAGACTTCAAATCCCACCATAGCAGCTCGGAACTTAATTACACTGTTTCATGAATGTTCATCAGTGAAGTAAGTCTACAATCCCTAGTCTGGTCCAGAGACTTGACATTCTATCGAAGGTCAACATCAGTCAAATCTACTCTGAATCTGGTGGTTCTCTGGGACTCAAATTGTACCATACCTATCAAGAATATCTCTGCCTGCTTTGGGCTATTCAGCGATAGGATTGCTTATGTAGTGGGATGGATCTTGCATCTGAAGCCTTTAAACATGCACCATGGATATGCTCCCCAAAGTGAGAATTGGGAAGGGAATATGAAATTGAATATACCTGTTCTAGAGACATCAATAGAACACCTTTAACAAATGAGTGAGAAGCTTCCCGATCCAATCTGGAATTAGGAAATGCTGTCATTTCTCCTCCCTTTTGACAAAAATTCTTCACCCTGCTTTTTCATTTCCATAACTACTGCCTAGCAAGCTGAGCGTTTCCAATGTTTTCTGTTTTAAATTCTGGCCTCTGCCTTGTTTGTGACTTGCATCAGACCCTTAGCTAAATGCCTCTGCTGAGGTGAAAATATCAGGCCAGTTTGACAGTCAAAAAATGTGGCTTCTTCTTCTCTGGCCCACTCTTGGTTCATAGGTTGAAGAGCATTTGTGACCAAATCAAAGTAGCCTCAGAAGACAGAGTGAATTGTAGCAAAAGTGAGATCTTGTTCTTTGGCAACTGGTTTAACTGATCCCCTGTTCCCTTCACTTACCAATTATCCAAATGTCCAATTACTCATTGGGGTTGGGATCATGATTTGGAGGAGCAGGGACATGCATCATGAACAGAGTGGATCATATAGCCAAAGTGAGACAGAAACGGAGATAGAGGGGCCAGTGAAAGAACCTGATTATTGGTCTCAGCATGCACTTGGAGCTCCTCTGCATGGTGCAGGTGTGGCTCATAAATGAGATTGCTGAACAACAAGCTGCAGATGGGTGCTTGATGGTTGGTAAGGACTTAGTAGCACAAAAGCCCTGTTCTCATACTGTAGGGCTCTATAACTGTTAGGTCATATCCCACAACTGCATTCTGGCTGTCAATCAAGTCCTCTTCCAATTCATTTAGAAGTTGAAAATAGATCAAGTCTGCAGAAATGTAACATGCACATTTCCAGAAATAAGGGGGAGAAATGTATCCAAAGTGGCAATGGTCTATACAAGTGACCTTAGGCTCTGTGGGAAAAGGAGACTGTGGATCATGGCAGAATGTCATCTTCTGTCACATGTTGCTTGAACAGTGGCCCTTCCTCAGAGAACCTTAGCAGTGTCTCTGCGAAATTTCTGTGCATTACTCAGCTAATAGTCCAGGGCCTTAGAGAATGCCAGTCTGAAGCATTTAGAGCAGCTCTTCATACTGGAATCCCACTGAGATTTGAGTAACTGAAATACATGTTTCACGCATATGACTATAAGATATTTGGCCCCTCGAGTTTGCGCCACTGTTTCATCATGGCAGTTGGTCGTGGGAACATCCTGTAGATCACACAATCACACAAAGACCAGTTCATCCCTTATATATATTCAAAAATGTTACTTTATACATAAAATATACTAAATATAATTTATAAAGCAAATGTTATGCATAAGGTAATATTTTGAAACACTGGCACACAAATTGCCTCAGGTTGGACAGCCATGATCAGACAATAAATGGCATCTTTGCAAAAGAGATCCATGTCAAGACCAAATAATCTTTTAAAAAAACATTTTAAATGAAATATTAGTGCCCTGACCTGGGTCACTGATATATCCTGACTGCTTTGTATTGTGCTTTTTTATCTGTATATAATTTTGATAATGTAAGTGTAAATTTTTTGTCATTTTTGCAATATAGCCAGAATTGTAATTAGTCTGTGCAGAATAAGGAAGCACAACCTCACGGCTAGAGCAAGGCCATATTGGGTGTAATGTCAGAGAGATACAGCAGTAGCAGAAATCTGCTCTTCCATTCCCTGAAGACCAAGGTGGTACGGGATAAACTGACAATTCATATATTTTTCTTTTGGTAACTGGAGTAAAGGTGAACATAGAGTTAATGGAAATAAGGTTATGGTGAAAATCAGCAATAATCTAATTGAATGGAGCCTCAAGAGATTACTATTCCCATGTTATTGATATGAAGTCATCATAGCTTGCCTTATTGCCAGTGTAACTCAGAAAGGATTGGAGGAATTCAATGGGTCAGGCAGCACCCTTGAAGGGAACAGTACAGTCAGTTTTGGAAAGTATCACTGCACAGTTTGTGGGAAGGAACACTAATTGTTTGATTCTTGAACTTTCCACCTTTACCCTAAGAAGAAAAGACATAGAAGCAGGCGTAGTCCATTCACTGCCTCACTCTTGCTCCGTCATTCAATAAGATCATAGTCGATTTTTTAAAATTGCTGACACTTTACTGCAGTAATCTCATTCCCCTTGACATATAAAAAAACAACACAGAAATGTAGTAGACACTGACTATCTGCAGTCTAATTAAGAAGGACATTAAATGTTGGAGGAGTCATGATGCCCCTTTATATGGAAGGTAGGTGAGGAGGTGATAGGCGAGTTCCTTTAAGCATACAGCTGACCAAGCTCAACTACAGCTGCTTGGTTATCCTTGATGACCTCATCAATTTTTCCTGATGCGCCATAGAAAGCTACACCTCTGCCTCTTCTCTCACTACCATTCAGGGCTCCAAACAGACCTTCCAGGTGAGGTGACACTTCACCTCTGACTCTGTTGGGGTCATCTTCTGTATCTGGTGCCCCTGGTGTGGCCTCCTGTATATTGGTGAGACCCGATGTAGATGGGAGAATGCTTTGCCAAGCACCTATGCACCGCTTGGCCAGAAAAAGCAGGATCTCCTAGTGGCCACCCATTTTAATTCCATCTTCCCATTCCTATTCCGACATGTCAGTTCTTGGCCTCCTCTACTGTTGTGATGAGGTCATTCTCAGGTTGGAGGAGCAACGCCTTATATTCTGGCTGGGTAGCCTCCAACCTGATGGCATGAACATCAATTTCTCCAACTTCCGGTAATGCCCTCCCCTTCACCTTTCCCTATTCCCATTTCCTTCTCTCACCTTATCCCCTTACCTGCCCATCAGCTCCATCTAGTGCTCCACCCCCCTTTTCTTTCTTCCATGGTCTTCTGTCCTCTCCTATCAGATTCACCCTTTTCCAGCCCTTTATCTCTTTCACCAATCCACTTCTCAGCTCTCTACTTCACCGCTCACCCCATCCTGGATTCACCTATCATCTTGTGTTTCTTTCTCTCCTCCCTTCATCTTCTTACTCTGACTACTCATCGCTTTTCCTGATGAAGGGTCTCAGCCCAAAACATCGACTGTACTCTTTTCCATTGATGCTGAGCTCCTCCAGCATTCTGTGAGTGTTTGTGTGTGTGTGTGTGTGTGTGTGTGTGTGTCTGTGTCTGTCTGTCTGTTGCTTGGATTTCCAGCATCAGCAGATTTTCTCTGGTTTGAACTGAATTGACTTTATTACTTAACATCCTTCATATACATAAGGAGTAGAACTCTTTACGTTACATCTCCATCTAAATGTGCAATGTGCAATTGATAGTAATTTATAATCAATAGTAAGTATAACAGGACAGCCAATATAACATAGAAATACAATTGTATCAGCATGAATTAATCAGTCTGATGGCCGGATGGAAGAAGCTGTCCTGGAGCCTGTTGGTCCTGGCTTTAATGCTGTGTTACCATTTCCTGGATGTTAGCAGCTGGACCAGTTTGTTATCAGGTCCCCAATAATCCTTTGTGCCCTTTTTACATACCTGTCTTTGTAAGTGTCCTGAATAGTGGGAAGTTCACATCTACAGATGCACTGGGCTGTCCGCACCACTCTCTGTAGAGTCCTGCGATTAAGGGAGGTACAGTTCCCATACCAGGCAGTGATGCAGCCAGTCAGGATGTCCTCAATTGTGCCCCTGTAGAAAGTTCTTAGGATTTGGTGGTCCATACCAAACTTCTTCAACCATCTGAGGGGGAAGAGGCACTGTTGTGCCTTTTACACCACGCAGCCAGTATGACCGCGTAAGATCCTTGGTGCAAGCTGTTCACCCTCTCAATCCCAGATCCATTGATGTCAATAGAGGTTAGCCCGTCTCCATTCTTCTCGTAGTCTTCTTTGTTTTTATAACATTAAGGAAAAGATTGTTTACTTGACACCTCTGTGTTAGGGTGATGACTTCTTCTTTGTTTATAGGCATCCATTAGTCTCATGAGACCATGGATTTGTGCCTTGGAAAGTTTCCAGGGCGAGATTGTATGGAAGACCAGCAGTTGCCCATGTTGCAAGTCTCCCCTCTCCACGCCACTGATGTTGTCCAAAGGAAGGGCATTTGGACCCATACAGCTTGGCACCAGTGTCATCGCAGAGCAATGTGTGGTTAAGTGTCTTGCTCAAGGACACACACGCTGCCTTAGCCAAGGCTCAAACTAGTGACCTTCAAATCACTAGACGAATGCCTTAACCACTTGGCCACGCGCCAACACTTCTTCTCTGTAGGCTGCCTCATTATTATTTGAGATTAGGCTAATCGGTATAATATCATCAGCAAATTTAATTAGCAGATTAGAGCTGTGGGTGGCAACACAGCCATGGGTATACAGAGAGTAAAGGAGAGGGCTTAGGACACAGCCCTGAGGGACTCCTGTGTTAAGGGACAGAGGGGCAGAGGTGAGGGAGCCCACTCTTACCACCTGCCAGTGATCTAATTTGTAATTGAACATATTCACAGACCCTTCTTACCCTGGTTATCCTCTCGTCTCCCTCCCCATCCCTCCCATTGTGCAGAAGATACAAAAGGCATGAGAGCGCCATCAGGCTAAAGGACAGCTTTTATGCCACTGTTATAAGACTTTTGAACAGACCTCTCATATGCTAAAAAAAACATTGATCCATCAGTCGATCTTTTCATGGCTCTTGCACTTAGTTGTTCACCTGCACAGCACTTTCTCTGTAACACAGAATTCTACATATTGTTATTGTTTTCCTTTTGTACTCCATGTGCTAACATTTGGAAAGACCTCTCTGAATGGCACACAAGCAAAAGCTTTTGCTGTAGCTCAATACACATGATAATAATGATTCAAATTACCAATTACTTTCTGGACTAGTTACTGACCATTGTAGCCAAGATCACCAATATTAGGTGAGAAATCAACCTGAGAGACAGCAGATTCTTAGACCCTTAAGGGAAACTTGTAAAGAACAATAATATTATTAGCCTCCTGTTGATAAGCTGTGGTTTCACATTAAAGATGCATTTTAAAGCATCTTTAACATTGAAAGGTTCCAGAATGTCCATCCAGAAAGAAGTAACAACAGACACTGGTCTAGGGTAGAAATATTTAGGTGAGTTGGCTCAGAGACAAAGAGGTGGGCTTTAAGGATGGTATTTGAGAGCTGTGGGAGATGGAGAGAAGAGATAGGGATAATTCCAAGGTTGAATTGAGACAAATAAAGGTATAACGAGCAACAGTAAGGAAATGGACTAGCAGGAACCTGGAGTGAGTATTTTGTGTGAGTGGAGAGTAAGGAAGATGAGACATGAATGTGAAAATAATGCTATTGAGATGATTATAAAAATAGGAAGCACGAAGATAATGGGGAGATAACCCAAGAATTATTCAGGTGATAACACCTGTTAAAATTAAGTGAAGATATAAGGACAATCTGGTGCTTTTGACATGCAACTGCTTTGCTTTGTACAAACCCTACTTCACTTTCTATCCATAAGGTGGAAGAGTCTGTAACTGCATTGCAGCACCAATTAAACAATCTACTCCATCTCCATTACATCCAGTCTACACTATGAAAATAGCAAATTACGTTACAGGGTCAATGTGCTGGAAATGGTGTGACAGGCAATCTGTTAGAGTAGGATTGATTTGTGCAGAACCTAATAGACAATGCAACAAGCTTTACAGAGAAATCCTCCTCAGGGTAAACGGCAGATTGATGTTCGAAGCAGATGCTGCAACATATATCAGCAGTATCCTGCACAGCTACGAGAGGTAGCTCTATCCCACTGGCAACTTTTAATAGCATTAAATGCTAATAGAGGAAAACTGTAGTGAACCGAGTCTCACCATGTCTCCCTGTGACTTCAGCCAGAATTCTGCTAAAGTGTAATCACTATGAAGGCAATTACTTTGATCTAACTGACACAAAATTGCAGGGCTCATCAGAAAAGAAGCAAACACTCCTCAGTTAACTGTTCATTTAAACTAACCTTTTTAGCACAGATGTTTCGGTGCTCTTTGGGAGAACACTAATGTAGCAGTTGTAGCAAAATGTCTTGTTTTAGTATTTTGGAAGGGCAAATGGTTAGGCAGCTGATACTGACAGTAATAAGTCCCTGAGCTAACATAACAGTGCACACTTGATATATTGTTAAGCTCCACTGCACTGATCTGACAGCTTAAACTTTGGTCTCTGAAAATGTTCCAACTTTACTATCTCACTGCTATTGATCCATAACTTGAAGGGGTTGCAGATAAAGACAATTACGAAAGGAATGAATCATTCATCCTTCAGTTGAATCAAATGCTCTCCGTTGGTCTTCCATCATCTCGACATTGCGCTATCACACAGTGAGGATGGTTTCAATGATCAATGTGTTCCTCTGCACAGCTTTAAGTCATGCTCTTCTCTCATCTGGCAATCAGGAACTGCATACAGGTCTGACACTGCAGAATACCAATAGGAAAGCGATAATGAAGATGGACTATTGCTTGACTTCACGCTTGTCACATCAGTGCCCATTCTAAAAATATGTTTAACTTGTAAGATAACTTAGAGGCAGGGTTGCCATTTAGAGATGAGTTGGTCATGAGGAAAATCAGAACCACTTACAAAGAAAACAGACCAGTGATTGAAAGTTCAGTGAAAGATATTTAAGCTTAAGAAAGGATTATATAAATGGTGAATGCGAATAGAATTGAGCCAAAGGAAAATAACTCAAGATGGTGCCAAACTTCAACCTCCGTTGAGTTGCAGCTCAGATTTAGTTGTTTTTTAATTGTTTAATTTTTAATTATGTTTTAGGCTTGTAGGATGATTTTGAGGACAATGAGGGGAGGCAGGGGTTAGGTTAAGTTTTTATGAACAGCGATGTGGGGGAATTAGAGGTCAGGCCAGGGACTAAGTCCCCTCTCTGCATTTGAGGACCAGCAATGTGGACCTGGAACGTCTGTAGTCAAATGTCAGATGTTGGATCAGCAAAGCAAAGATGATGCCACCCCTACCCCACCACCATTCAATGAATGACGGATGAGAGATACTAGGTCTGATGGTCCCTGAGTTCACAATTCCTTGTGACCAGAGTTCAAGGCCTAACGTTTAGAATACCGCCATCGTGATTCTGAATTTTGTGGCCATATCCTGGTATCGATGCTTGTTATGTATTTGATATTTCAATAATATTTGAATAATCTTCTACATATTCAGCATTTTTGTTTAAATAACTAATTCTTGGTTATATGCAAAAAAAATGTTAATTGCATGCATCATCACTACCATGACATGTGTGCTCCTCGCTTAAAGTAAACTCAAACTACGCCTGTGTTCTTGGACTCCCTGACTCTTCCTTTGAATTAATTTAATGCTCTGAAGTGACAAAACACAACAATACTGAGGACTGAGCCCCGAGGATGATCAGGCGTCCAGAAGTCAAGGCCCACTGATAGAGCCAAATCTGCAAATCCCTGAGAGCCTGCTGAGCAAGTCAATGCCCCATGTCTGCAGGTCCAAGTCTGTGTCCATTGAAGGATGGACACTGGAGGCCTGTCCAGTCCTGGAGTTAAAGTACTGTGTGTGGGGGAAAAGAATGAATGGGGTTTGTTTTCTCTGTTGTTGTTTGATATTTGTGTCTATGTTGTTCTGCTGAGCATTGCGGTCATGCCCATGTGTGGAAAACTTGTAAGCTGTCTCCAGCACTCTATCGCGTGTGTATTGGTGTTAAGGTAAATAGCACATTTCACTGAACATTTCAACGTACACCACGATAAATAAATTTGAACCTTAAATTGAAAAAGCCAGAAATCAAGAATCTTGTAGATAAAGTAAGACAGGACAAAGTGAACCCATATCACTTTCCATGGCATTCTTGCAACAATAGTATGGAAGGGAACACCAGTGTAAGGTAGCAGCATTTCCTGTGAATAGGCTCCAATCAGAGCAATGGTTGACCATCTCACTGGCATGCACCTGATTCCCAGAATCTATCCCCTTCCTGAATGTTGTGTATTTACTATTTCAGTAATATTTGAGTAATATTGTAAATATATTGTTTGATTAAGCATTCGTTGTTTGTTTAAATAATTAATTATGGGTTATATGTAAAAGTATGTGAATGGCATACGTCATCATGCCTCCGCATCATATGTGTGTAACAAGTGTACACAAGTTATTCCTGGCTCTGTGTTTTCTTTCAATTAATTCTATGTTTTGGAGTTACAAAACATAACAGTGGCAATGAGGAAGCTTTAAATGAACCCAAGGTGACTACCTACTTGTGGAAGCGAAGTGAGACATCCGAGTTTTAAAAAAACACTGTGAGAAGCAGTCAAGAGAAAAAAATGAGCGCAGCATGTACTTCATCAAGAAGGGACAGAGATGGTTGGGTTAAAAAAAAACAGACAAATTTACAGGTTCATAAACAGTAAGTACCGGGTGATAATAATCATAAATAAAAAAAGAGCAGAAATGGCTGGCTACATTGGAAAGGTTGATGCATTCGATTGCACCACAGATAACTGGATTTTGTATATTGAATGATTTTAGCAGCATTTTAAAGCAAATAGAATAGCCAATGAAAAGGATAGTCAATGAAGAGGATTCAAAAGGAAGAGGAGCATACATGGCTAAATTGAAACAATTGTCTGAGCATTTTAATTCAATAATGGGCTTAATGATGCACTGACAGATTGTTCAGTTTGTGGAATCTTGCAAAAAAGCATTAAAAAGTGGCTCCTAATTGAATCATAGCTTATATTTAAAAGGGGAGTTGAAATACTGCATCAATGGAAAGAGTAGCCAAAATGCAATTGACTTGCAGTCAGGAATGAAAGTAAGCATGAATAAAAGTACAGCATGTAGACAGAAGCCTGTTTAGCCAAACAAATTGTATTACCATTGCGGCAGGGGCTCTCATTCACCAGACCAATGCAAGCTTAAAGGCAAAACTTGCAGAAAATGAAACAATGTAGGACAAATAGAAAGAGCATGTTAGTCAGACAAAAATAAATGGATTGCACTGGGTAGAGAACAAGATGAAAATTCAAGCTGCAGTTTCATGCTTTTGAAGAAAAATCTGCTAATGATGATAGTGATGCAGGACTGACTAGTCTTGAGATTTAAAATGTGAAAACTAACAATAGACAAACAATGTGGTTTACACTAGAATGAGAGTAAATTAATTAGAATGGAATTGGACAGTGGCTTGGTTGCTTCAGTCATTCCACAAATTGAGTTTGAATAGCATTTCAAAGGTACTGAACCGAAGTCTGAAGATATTCAAGAACTTATACCGCAGAAAAGATCATTTCTGTGGGAATGACATTTGTAACCAGTAAGATACAACAACCAACAAGCCATGTTGGGCTTGTATGTGGTAAAAAGAATGGGACCAGCATGGTGGGGCTGTAATTGGCTGCGACAATTATAACTTGATTGGAGGACTATTCACCATCTGCATGCCACATCCCCTGCAATAGAGTTAATGAAAAGTGAATAAATCAAAGTACTTGATGATACCACAGAAGTCTTCAAGTATGGCATTGGAAACTTCAGGCATATCAAGGGTAAAATAGTGCTAAATAAAAATGCCTCACCCACGTCTTGCAAAGCCTCTCTGGTTCCTTATACCATCCATGATAAAGTAGCCAATGAGCTAGATCACATGGAGGCTGAAGGAATTCTTTCCAAGATTGAGTGGAGCCCATTGGCAATACCAGTAGTCACAATAGCTAAGAAGAATGGGTCTGCAAGGATTTGTGATGATTTTAAGGTTACCACCAACCAAGTACTTAAAGTAGATCAATGCTCTCTGCTCAGGATGGAGGACATCTTTGCAAACCTTTTTGGAAGGAAACTCTTCAGCAAAGTGGACTTAGCTGAGGCCTACCTACAGATAGAGATGAAAGAAGAGTCCAAAGTGTTTCTCACCATGAACACTCACAAAGGGCTTTATCACTATAATAGGCTTATTTTTAGAGTGGCAACTGCTCTTGCACTCTGGCAGAAAGCCACGGACCAGGTATTGCAATGCTATCCAGGCACTCAGTGTTACCTTGATAACATCATTGTTACCAGTGAGCATGACAAGGAATATCTCCAAATTCTCAGGACAGTGTTAGAAATATTATAAGATTATAGGCTCAGAGTACAATGCATCAAGTGTGAATTCTTTAAACAAATCATCACTTACTGTGGTCACACCATTGATGCACAAGTATTACACAAGTGAGCTGAGAAATTTCAAGCAGTGGTAGACGTCACAAGGCCAAAGGATGTGTGACAGTTGCAGTCCTTTTAGGGTCTATCAATTAATATAACAGGTTCCTGCCAACCCTGGCTACTGTGTTCCAACCCTTGAACGCACTATACAGATTAGGAAGAAATGGCATGGACAAAGCAGTGTGAGGTGCATTTCCAAAAGACAAAAGAAATGGTGATATTAGACATTGTACTCATGCATTATGATTCACATCATCCAGTGAAGTTTGCCTATGATGCTTTGCGTTATGGTATAGGTGCAGTCATGTCACATTTTATGAGTGATGGAAGTGAATGCCCATAGCATTTGCATCACATTCCCCTTCCACTGCAAGAAAAATTATGCACCGATTGACAGAGAAGCTTTGAGCCTGGGTTTGGGGTGTAAGACTTTTCAACCAGTACAAATGTGAGAGAGAGTTTACCCTCATTACTGATCATCAACCGCGAATGTCCTTTTTCAGTCTGCAGAAGGGTGTTCCAGTAAGAGCAGCAGCAAAAGTACAGAGGGCTCTGTTTCTTGGAGGACACAATTACAAGATCAAATTCAAGAGGACAACTAATCATGGAAATGCTTAGAAACGGGAACACCAGAAAAAATTACAAAAAGAGGACACTCTACCTGATATATTCTCCCTAATGCAAATCAAAATTGTTTATTTATTATTAATTTATTGAAATACAGCACAACCCTTCCAGCCCTTTAAGCCAAACCACCTAGCAACCCCCAAGTTAACCTTAGCTTAATCATGGGACAATTTAAAATGACCAATTAACCGATCAGCCAGTATGTCTTTGGGCTTTAGAAGGAAACTGGAACATCCAGAAACACATGCAATCATGGGGAGAACGTACAAACTTGTTACAGACAGAGGCAGGAGTTGAACCTGGGTCACTGGTACTGTAAAGTGTTGTGATAACCACTATGCTACTGAAAAGTCATAGTCATAGACATACTTTATTGATCCTGGGGGAAATTGGTTTTCGTTACAGTTGCACCATAAATAATAAATAGTAATAAACCATATATAGTTAAATAGTAAAAAGTAAATTATGCCAGGAAATAAGTCCAGGACCAGCCTATTGGTTCAGGGTGTCTGACCCTCCAAGGGAGGAGTTGTAAAGTTTGATGGCCACAGGCAGGAATGACTTCCTATGACGCTCTGTGTTGCATCTCGGTGGGATGAGTCTCTGGCTGAATGTACTCCTGTGCCCACCCAGTACATTATGTAGCGGATGGGAGACATTGACCAAGATGGCATGCAACTTAGACAGCATCCTCTTTTCAGACACCACTGTCAGAGAGTCCAGTTCCATCCCCACAACATCACTGGCCTTATGAATGAGTTTGTTGATTCTGTTGGTGTCTGCTACCCTCAGCCTGCTACCCAGCACACAACAGCAAACATGATAGCACTGGCCACCACAGAAAATATCTCTATTATGACAAAGGTGATCCAAAGGGAAATCATAAAAGACTCCACACTGTCTCAGATCTACATGGCAATTCAAAATGGCTAGAGTATGCAGCAGAAACTCTGCATCCCTCATTTTGATTGGCACCAGGATGAACTTGCTCTTGACAGAGGTTGCTTGTACCTTCCAAGCTGAGAGGTAAAATGTTGGAGAAGCTACATTACAGTCATCTAGGTGTGGTCAAAATGAAAGTGTTGGGTTGAATCTTTGTCTGTGAGCCTGGGATAGATCATCATTCCCAATAATTTGCCATGCACTGTTCAGGATGCCAACATGTGCAGAAGATGCCAAGAGCAGCACCTCTCCAACCCGGGGAATGGCCTATATTGCCGTGGTAGAGGATTCAAGTGGATTTTGCGGGACCATTCGTAGGCACAAATTTCTTAGGAGTAGTGGATGCAGCTACAAAATGTCCAGAAGTGTTCCCATTGCCTCTACTACAGCCTCACACACTGTTGATGTGTTGAGAATCCTCTTCTCAAGGACTGATGATCCAGAACACATCGTCAGTGACAAAAGACTACATTTCCTTGTGGAACAGCTTCAGTCATTCCTAAAAATGAATGGAATAAGATATAATACATCTGCACTGTACCATCCGGCCACATTTACTTGGTGGAAATGTTTGCTCAGAGTCTACAGAACACATGGTGAGCAATGTCAGCAGAACACACTACAATGACACTGAATCAGAAGCTTGCCAATTTTCTTCTTGCATATCACAATGAACCACACTCCACAACCATCAGCTCACGAGCCATACTGTTCATGAGTTGTCCCTTGTGCTTACAGTTGGATCTCCTCAAATCCAAACTTAAAAAGGAGTATACAGGACAAACAGCTGAGAGAAATTGAGGGCTCCTCAAACAAGGACGTTTGATGATTGGTTCCTGGACAAGCAGTCTGTAATGTTGAATCAGGTTCGCAGGTCTGGCAAGTGAGACAGAATACACTGACAGCAAATAAGTATATTCATCATTAGTTACAAACAGTAAAACTTTGAGCAAACATTCATGTTCCTCAAGTTATAAAAACTACAGTGCTGAATATTCAACAAACATACTTAGTTAAAAGCGTACGCAGAGCATACCTTTCCAATTGTCTTAAACAAAGGAAGAGACAGCAAGACTCATCCAGGTGTTATTTTATACCCAGGATATTTGAAACTGGACACCAGGCAGCAAAACAATGGGAAAAGCAGCTTCAGTTTCTTAACTAACCAATCATGACAGTGACTTTTGCCAATCAGAATAAGCTCTGCACCCCATAGACATTTCACCTCTTGAAAGTTGTGAAAATGATGATCCAACCCTCAGACTAGCATGACTCTTGGGAACTCCCAACTAAGCTACATACAAAATACAAAAGTACAATACCCAGTACTGTAAACCCAATAGCCACCCCTCCCCCTGCACCCCCCTCCCCCCCCCCAGTATACTACAGTAATCCACCAGCTTCCCTGTCCCCCAAAGAGGCAAGTAGACCCATCCTGGAATGTAATAGCTAATGAGCTGGTCATCCACTTTATCTTATACACTGACTCTCAATTGTGATCAATACATGATATTCTCCAACCCATCAAGAATCGAGGTGCAGCATTCTTGACCTATAATAGTACCAGTGCCACCTTCCTTTGTGAGCAGGTAATCTAAGGTCATTGAAATCAGCTCTTAGGACTGTCTGGCCATACCGTGCTGAGAAAGATCATCATTCAAAACCTTCCTTCCTTCCTTTGTAATAGCCCTCTCACCAACCAGCATGGACAATGTGCTCACTCAGAGCACTGGGGTTGCATACATACGGCACCACTTAGCAGCTGCACCACCCTGTGGGAGCCACGGGTAGGCCTAGGAACTGCATTTCCAGTAAGTGCCATTCAACGTCCAGCAAGTACCCACCTTCACAGCAGCTTTGGCATAGACACAGCCATCCCACAACGCTGTTCCTGCTCACATTTATCATCTACTTTGCAATAATTGATTGGATTTTTTGAGGATGTGATTAATCAAGTTGATGAAGATAGAGCAGTCGATGTAGTGTATATGGATTTTAGCAAAACATTTGATAAGGTACCCCATGCAAGGCTTATTGAGAAAGTAAGGAGGCATGGAATCCAACGGGACATTGCTTTGTGGATCCAGAACTGGCTTGACCACAGAAGGCAAAGAGTGGTTGTAGACGGGTCATATTCTGCATGGAGGCCGGTGACCAGTGGTGTGCCTCAAGGATCTGTTCTAGGACCCCTACTGTTTGTGATTTTTATAAATGACCTGGATGAGGAAGTGGAGGGATGGGTTAATAAATTTGCTGATGACACAAAGGTTGTGGGTGTTGTGGATAGTGTGGAGGGCTGTCAGAGGTTACAGCAAGACATCGATAGGATGCAAAGCTGGGCTGAGAAGTGACAGATGGAGTTCAACCCAGATAAGTGTGAGGTGGTTTATTTTGGTAGGTCAAATATGATGGCAGAATACAGCATTAGTGGCAAGACTATTGGCAGTGTGGAGGGTCAGAGGGATCTTGTGTCATAGTCTGACCTGTTAACTACTCATATCAGTTAATTTCCTTTTCCTCATGTTCCACCAGGCTCCTTGATTAGGGCACCTGATCTTCATCCGAACTAGCAGGATTAAAAACCCTGGCTTACAGCTACTTGGAGCTGGTCCGTCACCGTAGCCAGGGCGGTGATGAATGTTCGGAGCTGCCAAGAATAAGGGACCGTCCTCCGAGCCACCGAGAATAAGGGACCATCTTCATGAGCTTCTCCGTGTCAAGTTTCATATTGCCTGTTGTTTGTTTTTGTCGTCTCGTGTCCAGCTGAGTGTTGCCAGCCATTCTGCCGCTGCTCCGAGCCGGGATGCGAATGGCCTGTCATTGTTTTGTTTTGAAGGCTCCAATTCCCAGTCCCAGTCAAGGCTCCAAGTCCCAGTCCAAGCCAATGCTCCAATTCCCAGTCCAAGCCAAGGCTCTGAGTCCCAGTCCAAGTCAAGGCTTTGTGTCCAGTCAAGTGATTGCTGGCCGTTGGCCACTTCATGAGCTTCTCAGTGTCAAGATAAATATTGTTTTTTGTTGTTTGCTTTAGTTGTCTCATTTCCAGCTGAGTAGGTCTGGCCATTTGCTGCTACTCCAAGTTGGAAATTCTGTCTCTTTGTGTCCCAGTCCAAGTCCAGGCTCTGTGTTCCAATCAAGTCCAAGTCCAGGCTTTATGTTCCAGTCTAGTCCAAGTCCAAGTCCAGGCTCCGTGTCAAGTCTCTGTGCCTGTGTCCTGCACTTGGGTCCGCTTCCTCCGCTTCCAGTCGTTGCACATTGCAACATCTTGGGGTCCGAGTCTATAGGACACTCAAACCTGCTACGAAGGTTGACTCTGTGGTTAAGAAGGCATACGGAGCATTGGCCTTCATCAATCATGGGATTGAGTTTAAGATCTGAGAGGTAATGTTGCAGCTATATAGGACCCTGGTCAGACCCCATTTGGAGAACTGTGCTCAATTTTGGCGCCTCACTACAGGAAGGACATGGAAACCATAGAAAGGGTGCTGAGAAGACTTACAAGGATGTTGTCTCGATTAGGGAGCATGCGTTATGAGAATAGGTTGAGTGAACTTGGCCTTTTCTCCTTGGAGCGACGGTGGATGAGAGGTGAACTGATAGAGGTGTACAAGATAATGAGAGGCATTGATTGTATGGATAGTCAGAGGCTTTTTCCCAGGGCTGAAATGGCTAGCATGAGAGGACGTATTTGTAAGGTGCTTGGACTTAGGTACAGAGGGGATGTCAGGGGTAAGTTTTTTACGCGGAGAGTGGTGAGTTCGTGGAATGGGCTGCCTGCAGTGGTGGTGGAGACAGAAATGATAGGGTCTTTTAAGAGACTGCTGGATGGATACATGGAGCTCAGAAAAATAGAGGCCTATGGGTTAGCCTAGGTAGTTCTAAGGTAAGGACATGTTCGGCATAGCTTTGTGGGCCGAAGGACCTGTATTGTGCTGTAGGTTTTCTATGTTTCTATGAGTCTGGACCATCAGCGATGATTCTCTCAGAGTAACACAGTGCTGAGAGGGATTTTCTAATTTGTTCTTAAGGCTTGCTATCATTTTATACTGATGTCTTACAATCACTGCAAACAGTTAGAAAGCATCCCGCCAGCTATCTTTTAACTTGGGAAATCCCAACAATTTAAGTATGGAATCAATGTGGTGCTCCATTTCAAATCCAGCGAAATCTAACTGGTTTGACCAATATACCAGCATTCCATAACCCATCAGTAGGTTAGCGAGATTTCCAACGTCCTCACTTTTATCTGTCTATCCTGGGACTCTGCATCTCTCAAACAGGGGAGCCCTCTCTTTTAAACAAGGTTTTAAAGAAATGCATGTCTGCTCAAATAGCCAGATCCTGCTTGCAACACTAGTCATAGTCATACATCACTGATCCTGGGGGAAATTGGTTTTTGTTACAGTTGCACCATAAATAATTAAATAGTAATAAAACCATAAATAGTTAAATAGCAATATGTGAATTATGCCAGGAAGTAAGTCCAGGACCAGCCTATTGGCTCAGGGTGTCTGACCCTCCAAGGGAGGAGTTGTAAAGTTTGATGGCCACAGGCAGGAATGACTTCCTATGACGCTCTGTGCTGCATCTCGGTGGAATGAGTCTCTGGCTGAATGTACTCCTGTGCCCAACCAGTACATTATGTAGTGGATGGGAGACATTGTCCAAGATGGCATGCAACTTGGACAGCATCCTCTTTACAGACACTACTGCCAGAGAGTCCATGTAATGTTGAATCACGTTTGCAGGTCTGGCAAGTGAGACAGAAAACACTGATTGCAAATAAATATATTAATCATTTATTTACAAACAATAAAAATTCAACCAAACATTCATGTTCCCCAAGTTACAGAAACTACAAAGCTGAATATTCAATGAACATACATTGAATAAACATACTTAATTAAAAGCGAGTGCAGAGCATACCTTCCCAACGGTTAATGGCATCGCTTACCTTCAACAAAGGAAGAGAGAACAAACCTCTTCCACATGCTATTTTATACCTGGGATATTTGAAATCGGACACCAGGCAGCTAACCAATAGGAAAAGCAGCTGCAGTTTCTAAACTAACCAATCATGACAAGGCGACTTTTGTCAATCAGAATAAGCCATGCCCCCAACCCCCACCAACACAGTCCTGGTGAGGGACTGCAGAGGTGATCAAAAGAGGGTTATTAGCTAAGATTAAGGACAGAATGGACCAATCTCCTACACAGTGGAGATTATGTCTGATGTCATCTGGAGATGTCACATCGATCAATTGAGGTGAGCAGAGTCAATTGTTAGAGAAGAAAATTGCCCAGAACTGTCAGAAGCACTTCCTCCATTCGCAGAGTCAACCACTACAACCAGAACCTGAGATTTTTTTTATAGCCATCTGCCAGGCAAAGTGACCCCCCCCCCACCCCTTGTCAGGAAAAACGTTATCACACAAGAGTAAGAATCTTCCACAGTGATTAGATCTTTGGGCCTAAATGGGACAATTTATAATTTATGATGCTGTGGGTGCCTATATAAGTGGTTGCATTATATAGTATACTGTGATATAGTATACAGCAATATTTGAATAATATTATAAATATATTGTTTGATTAAGCATTCCCATTTGTTTAAATAATTCATTACAGGTTATATGTAGAAGTACATGAATAGCATACATCTCCACTTAACACATCATATGTGCATGCCTTGCTAAAAGTACAAATTAAACTAGAGTACACATGTTAGTCTTGGCTCCATGTTTTCTTTCAATGAGTTTATGTTTTGGAGTTACAAAACATAACATTGAACTCACCAAGTTTTCATCCACCAGTCAGCAGACCATGAAGGAAAGCCTACAGTTCCCTTGATCTCTTCTAAACTTTGTAATGATGCACGCACAACCAGATAGCTATTGGAATATTGCACAGAAATCATTTCGCACACACTTGACAAAGCAAAGGAATTTCTGAACTATTATTGCAACAATTTCACCTTTACTTCAGTTGTTACACAGCAGGAGGAAAACGTATGTATTACAGTATACCAAGCCTATAGTTGCAATCCCCAAATATTTTTCAGAGAGGGATTTATAACGATTGAGAAGTTGCAGAACTTGGGCAACTTAACCTCCCCTTACATTCTGCCCTTATTAATTTTTCTCCTACTCTTTTGCATATTCAGAAATATTAGTGCTCCATACTTGTCCAACAATGTGATTAAAACCTTAGTTAACTATTTTTTAATAGTTGCACAATTATTTTTAATTATTTGGCTGCCCTAATTATTATGTTATATAGAATGACAACAGTATCTAATGGCATTTACTCCTTGTTGAATTCATTTCATAAACTGGTTGGAATTCTGTCCTTTTTATATTGGTTTGTATTTTTATATTTTGTATTGTGCTGTTTAAGTCAACGCTGATTTAAGGATTTTAAGGCTCTTGAATACAAAGGGGGCTTGAACAGTGAACAAATATATAGTCAAGCTAATGGGTTCTTATAAGTTGGAGCAGCCTCTTGAAAGGTAGGAGAACACATAGAGACAAAGAGATTGTAGGTGCTGGAATCTAGAGCAACAAACAATCTACTTGCAGAACTCAGCCGATCAAATAGCATCTGTCGGTGGGAAAGGAACTGTCGATGTTTCAGGTTGAAACAATGCATCAGGATTCAGGCAACCTATGTGCGGTCTTAAAGTGAGACATTAATGATTCCTTCCCCCTCACAGATGATGCTGATCCCATTGAGTTCCTTCAGAAGATTGGTGGAGTGAAGATCTGCACTGCTTCACCAGTGTACGTTGAAGTCCTGGACCACCCTCCTGACTGTCACCCCTTCCTAAACTCTGCTTCCTGCTTCAGCTAGTGCTTGAACTAACTAATCTTCATTCTTGACGGGACCTCAGAGCTGCCTGCTGCAGTCCATAGCGCATGAAATTTAATGAACGTTCAGTTTCGTATGCAGTAGGATTTCTGCCAGCTAGTTTCTCGGCTTGTTATGTTCTTTTTTCAATTCTTTGCTTAATATTAGTAAAAAATAAATTGTATCTGTATTATCCTCTAGAATACTCGGCGGGGGGGGGGGGAGGGGGGCAGGGGTTTGCTAAGTTAATCTACCTAAACAATATAAAGAGGAATCAGTTCTATATACCTCCTCCCAGATCCAACCTGTTAAGTACTAACAATATAAGTAAAAGAGCAGTTGAGCACACGTTACAGTTCTTGAATGGGCATATTCCTGATATTGCATGAGTCAGGCACATTATAGAAGGGAATAAGCGACTACTTTATTTCAGCAAGAATCAACAATTCTCTGGTTACCACTCCAAGTTATGTGGTAGATTTGAGAGGGTGCTGGGTGGTCTTTAAGAGGCAGTAGGGAAGGTCATTATGTTGGAACAGCTGGTGGCACTAGCATTGTAATGCAACCACCTGGATGCTTCCACTCGCATTGGACAACTGCAGAGTTCACATCACCAAGACCTTCCTTTACCACTTTGGCTTCTAATGTTGACTGGACTTCAGCCTCATGAGGATACTTCAACATACAATAATTCACCACCCTGGGAGCTCGATGTTCAACATTATGTATTGATGTAGTTTCCTGGAATGTGTCTGTATAGAGCTCAGACTTGTTAAAATAAAGCAACTTCCAAATGGAGAGAGAACTATCTCAAGGTGATGCTGGAGATAAAGAATTGAAATTATGTACATAATTCAACTTCTTTGCTATTCAATGAAAAGCTAATGAGTAAAAGATAGCTGTTAGTGTTCTGAAAGACTATTAACAAATTGACAATTGTAATTGATAGTTGTTCACGTCATCTCTCACTTTAATTTTAAATTTAGTTCTTCCAACCAATATTAATGAATTATAAGCAGTCTTCATATTGTTCGGCAATAGAATAGATGTGGCTGAGAACATTTCTTAATATGAAATGCAGTAAGTGTTTCCGGGATAACTGAGTGAGACAAGCAGAATCCATAGAGGGAAATGGACTTTACTTTATTGTCGCCAAACAATTGATACTAGAGCGTAAAATCAGCACAGCGACATTTGATTCTGCACTTCGCGCTCCCTGGATTACAAATCAATAGTAAATATTAAAAATTTGAATTATAAATCATAAATAGAAAATAGAAAAGGAAAAGTAAGGTAGTGCAAAAAAAACCGAGAGGCAGGTCCGCATATTTGGAGGGTACGGCTCAGATCTGGGTCAGGATCTGTTCAGCAGTCTTATCACAGTTGAAAGAGAAGCTGTTCCCAAATCTGGCCGTAAATTCTGATTCTGATTCTGAATGAAAGTACAGAAATAAGGACTGCTTTGTTACTTTATCAGTCCTAATGTCCAGTGCAAACTCTATTTTACCTAAAAGTAAGCATTGACTTGACAGCCCATGTGTAATATCATCAGTTAGTTTACAGATCATGTCCCTTCTAGTCATTTTTTGTCGGTATAATTAGTTACCTGATAAAAGATCATTTTTAAATCCATCCATTCTCCGTTGTGAGGCCTCCAGAGGTCATCAGAGTGCAGAAGGCCAGAATGACATCAAAAATGATTAAAAATCACTGTGAAGTTACAGTGACTTTACTTCCTCCTTATGAAGTTAGTTTAAAGTAATAGTCTGCTTAAAAAATGAGCCAAATGTCATTTGCAGTGATTTTCTACAATCAAATTTAATAAACCATCAGGACCAGCAGTGTGAGAGCGGTCTGTCTGTAAGCACTTTTGGAATCGTGTGAAGACATTAAAATCTGATTCATAATTGGATTGATCTCAATACTGCTGACTGTGTTAAGAAATATCTATTGCACAGCATTCATACAATAATGCTAAAGAAAAGCCAACAAATCAATGAAGGATAAGCATTGCAGAATCTGGAATACCTTTATCATTGTGGTCACACACAACAGCGATACAGCTGTAGGTCTGCATTTCTGGTCTCTTGGTCATTTCTAGGAAGGATGGGATAGCTCTGGAGAGGGTGCAGAGGAGATATACCAGGAAATTGCCTGAGTTGTAAGATTTCTGTTATAAGGATATACCTGACTGGGCTTGTTTTCTCTGGGCTGAGGACTGATCTAATAGAGGGATACACAAATGTAGGTAAGATAGAAGATAGTAAAAATCTTTTCCCTTGGTAGGCCTACCTGAAATAAAACACTGTAGGTAGGGTGAAAGGTAGGAGGTTTAAAGGAATTATAAGGGGACTGCTTTTAAAATGGGAGGTAGGTGGAGTCTGGGAGTACTAGAGACAGGTACTCTCACAATATTTTAGAAGCATCTGAACAGGCACTTGAGGCATAGAAAACCACCGACCAAATCTTGGTAACTATACAATCAATGGCATGGAAATATTGGGCCAATGGGCTAGTCTCTGTTCTGTACAACTTTATCTTTATTCAGAATATCAATTTTTCATTGATCATATTGAATTTCTTTGTTCCATTGTGAATGCCTGCAAAAGAAAGGATCTCAGTATAGTATATGGCAACATGTACATAGTTTGATAATAAATTTAATTTGAACATTGAACTATGGTAATACTAATCATATGGCCAAAGTATGAAAATACACAGAAAAAGCATCAGGGTTAAGAAGCAAGTATTCCAGCTGTGATAAGACTGCTGAACGGTTCCTGACTCGGATCTGGGCCGTACCCTCAAAATATCCAGACCTGCCTCTCATTTTTTTTGCACTACCTTACTTTCCCTTTTCTATTTTCTATTTATGATTTCTAATTAAATTTTTAATATTTACTGTCAATTTGTAATCCAGGGAGCGCGAAGCGCAGAATCAAATATCGCTGAGATGATTGCACGCTCTTGTATCAATTGTTTGGCGACAATAAAGTAAAGTAAAATAAGCTACTGGTGTTCAGAGGGAAATGTGAAACCAAGTTACAGGGGGCCAAGTGCTGTAAGCAAAAAACCATTAGTGTTTCATTAATGAAGTTTCAGAAGATTTCAGATGCTGGAAAATAGAGCAAAAAAAAACTACTGGATGAATTTAATGGGTCAGGCAGCATCAATATGGGGAAATCAACAGGGTAGCAGTCTAAAAAATACGGTGACAGTTTGAGGGTTATCCACTTCCCCCACCTCCCAGATCAGCTTCAGTAGCTACTAAAGCTGGAATTGGGAATCAGATATAGGACTCTGTTGTCACTACACTGTCCCCTCCCTCAGAAATTTATGGTGAAACTCTTAATTAAAGGTCAACGCTTAGTTAAATTTAAATTTGCTACTCAGCAACTTTAGCATCCGGCAATAAAGAATTTATGACTCGCACTAAGTGATTTATGTTCTTCCAGGCATTCTACACCATTATCTGTAGAAAGTTTCAAAATCTTATTTTCGTTTTGCTTTTGATTTTGCAACCAGGATCAATAAGCATCACAAAACCTCAGTAAATTTACTTTTAGTGACATGTACTTTGTCACCACAGGTAGGAAATTATAGCCAAGGGCAGTCTATTGCTAGGGCTGAGATGTGATTGGCAAAATATATCGAAAGCTTTACTTCTCTCATTTTTAGATGACAGCATCAAAGGATTCCCAGGGGAATTATCTTTACTCCCAACACTTCCAGTGTCAGATTCACCTTATGTTTTCACGTTTGCTGGGAGTTCTCTTAAAATTTAATTACCTCCCCCCCCCATTCTGCATAATTCTTGTCTGACATTGTTCTCTTGTAGCTATCGAAAATCTAAGACTGAAATAAGCATACTTGGGGAGGAATAAAAGTTGAATTATAGTTATTAAATCACAGAACTTTCACAGCTCAGAAGGAAGCCAATATGCCCATCAAGTCTGAGCTGGCAGTAAGCAGTCACATTCAGTCTCTTACTCCATGCCACTCTCTTGTGTGTATATCCAGTATTCGTTTGATGGTGCTAATCATATCTGTATGTACTATCCTTCTCCATAAACATTAATTGGTGCAGAATGAACAATCTCCACCAAGCGAGTATAGACTGGTTCTCATGGGGACGGAAAAGCCCCACATTAAAGTGACAGAGACAAGAGAGGCACATTGTTATAGAAAAGTTACAGGGAGTTTTGCTTTGCATCATTCCGAGTGGTTACAGCTGGCAACGAATCAACGTTTAATTGTTTAATTTGACTTGGTGTTTATACTCCTGATAATGTATCAGCCCACATTCAACATCTGATTGGACCCCACTATATTTTCTCAGTGAGTGACAAGCATGGTTAGTGTTTGATTCTCAGATGAATAATGAGTCAACCAAATGAGCATGAATGAAATTAAATAGCTTTCCACTACAGCCTCTTACTTGAAGTTTGAGACATCCAATAACCATCTGCTTATTGGAGTATACTTACATGGACAAATTATCACTACATATACAAGAACAGTGAACTGGTTCAGTCAATAAGTATTAATTGGCATTCAAGAAAGCAGTTTAGCTGTGGCATGCCGTCTTTCGGAGTTGTAACAATCAAAATCTACATCTCGTATCAAACAGAAATAGATTACCCACCAACAATATGTACACTGGTTTTAATAGGAGCATTCATCATCTCTGTGGTTTAGAATTAAATTATCCTGCTGACATCTTGCCCTTTTACATCTATCCAATATTTAGGGTACAGAATATAGACATCACTGGCAATATCAGCATTTACTGTCCACCCATGAACATCGAGGTTTGCTTGGCTATATCAGAAAAGATTGCAGATGCTAGACTCAGGAGAAACACTCAAAATGCCGGAGGAATTCAATGGGTCAGGCAACATTGAGGAAATCAACTTGCTGAGTTGAGACTGTGCTTCTGGATGGATTTATTAGAGTTGTAGAGAAATGTGGAATGAAAAGAGGCTTTTTGTCCTACCAAGTCCATAATGACCATCCAATTCATTTTCAAAAGTTCAAAATAAATTTATTATCAAATTGTGTATATTTCTCTGTTATACTAAATTTTTTGCAGGCATTCACAGTAGACAGAGAAACACAAATAAAATCAATGAAAGCTACACATAAACAAAGACTGACAAACAACCAAAGTGCAAAAGAAAACAAACTGCACAAATAAAAATAATTAACTAATTCTACGAACATGAGTTGCAGAGTCCTTAAAGTGAGCCCATAGGTTGAGGAATCAGTTCAGGTTTGAGGTGAGTGAAGTTATCCATGCTGGTTCAGGAGCCTGTTGGTTGAAGGGTAATACTTGTTCCTGAACCTGATAGTGTGGGACCTCATACTCCTGTACCTCCTTCCCGATGGCAGCAGCGAGAAGAGAACACGTTTACATTAATTTGACAAAGACGATATCAATGAGATAAGCACAGCAGAGCCAGCATTATGCTACTCATCATGTTCATGTAGCACCATGGTCCTGGAGGAACATTGTTTCGTTTTTACTGTGTACTGTACCAGCAGCTTCTGGTTGAAATGACAATAAAAAGAGACTTGACTTGACTTCATTGACAGCAGGGGGCAGACATCACACAGATGCTTCAGAATGCTTCTGGACCAGCTATCATGCACTTTAGCCAATCAGTAGGGTATGAGAACAGAGTCCTGATAGACACCAAAACATATTATGCTGGCATTTCAAAACAACTATCATCTACAACTCAAGAAATTCTGCAGATGCTGGAAATCCAAAGCAGCATACACAAAATGCTGGAGGAACTCAGCAGGACAAGCAGCATCCATGGAAATAAACAAATGCTCGACATTTCTTTCAGGAACCCTTTTCAGGACTGGAAAGAAAGGAGAAAATGCCAGAATAAAAAGGTGAGGGGAGGAGAAGAGGGACAGCTAGAAGGTTATAGGTGAAGCCAGGTGGGTGGGAAAGGTAAAGGGCTAGAGAGGAAGGAATCTGATAGAAGAGGAGAGTAGACCATAGGAGAAAGGGAAGCAGGAGGGCCACCAGATGGAGGTGACAGGTAGGTGAGAAGAGGTACGAGGCCAGAGTGAGGGATAGAAGAAGAGAGGAGGGGGAGGGATTTTTTTACCTCAAAGAGAAATTGAAATTCCTGCCATTAGATTAGAGGCTACCCAGATGGAATATAAGGTGTTACAACTCCACCCTGAGGGTAGCCTCATGCCACACGAGGAGGCCATGGACCAACATGTCGAAATGGGAATAGGAACTAAAGTGTTGGGCAACCAGGAAGTTCTGCTTTTGGCGAATGGATCAAAGGTATGACATTTGAGTTTGAGTTGAGAGTTTCCAACAATTCACATGTGGTATATATGTACGTGTCCAGACCGATCACCAACACATGAAGTGATTTTGATAAAGAGTTTCCACCAAATCTGAAAGACATCACAATTACTGATGCAGTGCATGAGGTATATATTCCGGATCCACTCAGAGGTGGATCTTCCTGCAGGAAAGGCAAATCACAAACACAGGGCTAGAGCAAGAGATTATGCTGAAGAATCCACCTGCAGTGGATCCTTTGAAGAAAAACCCTTTTGTGAGACTGCATGAACTGGCGGTATTTATGAAGGGGGGATCATCAAGAAACAGCAGGAGCCCCCATGTAGTTGTCTAGTAATTTAACATAGAAAGAACATAGAAACGTAGGATACCTACTGCAGAATACAGGCCTATCGGCCCACAATGCTGTGCCAGACATGTCCTTACCTTGGATCTACCTAGGCTTACCCATAGCCCTCTATTTTTCTAAGTTCTGTGTACCTGTCCAGGATCTCTTAAAAGACCCTATCGTTTCCACCTCCACCACCGCCACCGGCAGCCCATTCCACGCACTCACGACTCTCTGCGTAAAAAACTGACCCATGACATTTACTCTGTATCTACTGCCAAGCACCTTAAAACTATGCCTTCTCGTGCTAGCCATTTCACCCCTGGGAAAAAGCATCTGACTAACCACACGATCAATCCTCTCATTATCTTGTACACCTTTATCAGGTCACCTCTCATCCTCCGTCGCTCCAAGGAGAAAAGGCTGCGTTCACTCAACCTATTCTCATAAGGCATGCTCCCCAATCCAGGCAACATCCTTGTAAATCTCCTCTGCACCCTCCCTATGGTTATCCCATCCTTCCTGTAGTGAGGCGACCAGAATTGAGCACAGTACTCCAAGTGGGGTCTGACCAGTGTCCTATATAGCTGCAACATTATGTCTCGGCCCTTAACCTCAATTCAACGATTGATGAAGGCCAATGCACTATATGCCTTCTTAACTACAGAGTCAACCTGTGTAGCAGCTTTGAGTGTCCTATGGATTCGGACCCCAAGATCAGGGGCATATCTATGGAAAATAGCACCTACGGCAAGCACTGAAATAGCTCCTCTGTCCAAACATCTGACACCCATCTTTTAGATAACTTTACCACAACATCAGCTCAAAAATACAAGTCAAACTTGTTAATCTTTTAATTAACAAATTATGGCACTACATGAAAATTATAACTGCACTTTCCTTGCTTTCACTGATGCAAATTGGTCCATGATATGATTAAAGTTAGTTTTTTCAGTTTCTTCTCTTTCTACACGCAGCAGAGCAAGATCACAGAATCTGCCTTGACCCATGGAGGCTCTCAAATATGAAAGTATGAGTCTTAACGTGCTGAATGATCTCTCGCAGCTGGCGATGAGAACTGCAATGGTTAGCATTATCTAAATAGCAATGCGAACATTGGGGAAGATGCTCTCATCTCCATACTGAACAATAAATTCAAGAAGCTCTTCAGGTCTTGATATTTTCATGTTGACGAGCCTTGATAGCAACATTCTGCAATCCAAAATTTCTTCATATAGTTGCTGTCCATCAACATCAGAGCTGTACAATTTGCCCAAATTTTCGCACTTCTTCTTGAGGTTGTTACTGTCGGCACCGTAACACAGTCCCTCGACATCAAGAAGGAACCCAAACTTGGCGTCAGTGTTGTGCAAACAAGTGAACCTTTCGTCCATTTCTCTGTGAAGATGGTCGAGTGTTCCCTTCATGACTCTTTCCATTTCCTCCTTAGCTGTTAACCCAGCGTCTCTCAAGTTCTCATTAGCCATTCGTTTCTTTTGTCTCTGACGTCTTTCAACTTCAATCTTCCAATCTTGACAGAGACTGACACCTTCTTTGAGTGACTCACTGACCAACACTTCTCTTTCATCATAAAAATGATCTCGGAGGGCTTTCAACTCCAGGGCAGCATCGTGGAAGTTCATGCTAGGATCCTGCAGCCTCTTTTGAATATGGTCAATGCGAATGAGTACTTTGTTCCAAAATCCTAGCAAAATCAGAAAATGGTAACTCAACATACGGTTGTACAGCTGCCTTGCGTCACTTCTTGTTTCACTGGCCTTGTTTTCAATGTCTATCATGTCCTGGAGAACTTGAAGTATCTCCTCAAGGTACTTGTTGACGGGCTTCACTGCTTCTGTCCTTGCACTCCACCTGGTTTCGGACTCTGACTTTACAACCACAGGCATGGCGTTCTTGAGTTTTTCCCATCGCTATGTTGAATGAGAGAAAAACACGTAGAGAGCGTTGATGGTTCCAAAAAACGTGACTATCATTGTATCCTGCTTGGCTGCATGTATACCCACCAAGTTGAGTGAGTGATTGTGGCAATTCACAAACACTGCCAGGTTGTTTTTCTCACTTATTCTTTGATGAACTCCACTTCTGTGTCCAGCCATCACAGCAGCGTTGTCTTAGCACTGTGACCAACAATCTTGTAGCTCCATTTCATCCTTCTCTAGCTGTTTCAAGATGTCTTCAACCAAGCTCTTAGCATCCCTCTGGCTTATCTGGATAAAACCAAGGAAGGACTCTCCAACACGGACTGTTTTCCTCTCAAAGTCAACTTAAAAACGTAGAAACATAGAAAACCTACAGCACAATACTTCTGACATCTGCTCACGGTATGCCTGATCAGGAGTCAAGTCAAACATGAGACCATAGTACTTGGCTTTACGAATGCTTCCAGTAAACTCCGGTGAACAGTAGATGCCATCATGTGGATGAATTCGTTCTGGACACCTGGTGAAAGATACGACGTGGATCCAGGATGACTTTCCAAATGAGTGAGGTGTTGTTTTATGACAGGGTCAAAGATGGCCAGTAGTTTCAGTAAGCCAAGGAAATTTCCCACATTAGAGTCATCGTCTAGCTGAAGTGACTCTCTCTGTCCTCGCAAAGCCAGGTTCTGAGTCGCAAGGAATTTTATGCAGTGAAGGATTCTCGTCAAGCTATCACGGCACTTCTGCTTTTCCTTCTCAATCTGTGACTGAATACTGTGTCAATAACTCCTCTGTTTCCGGCTAATTTTCTTTCCATTTCTTTCCACTGTGTGAAGCATTCCCGATGATTCTTGGCATTTTCATGAACACTAATCCTTTCAGGTGCTTTCCACTGGTTGAATCCACTTTCCTGCTCCAATGAGGATCGATGGTCTGACCGGGAATAGAGAAGACAACAGATACAAAATGCAGACTTTTTAGAAGGGGAATAGACCAGCCATGAGCGAGTCTTCCTCACCACGACCATTTCCCAATTTCCTCTTGAACCAAGTTTTGTTCATTGAGCAGTTATTTGTCGGTAGGAAAGGCCCCTCACTGTTCCAGAAATACTTTGAACCCAGCTTTATTATTTCAGTTCTCAATGCGTCAGGCAGAATTGCTTTTCCAGTATCCTTGTCGAACTTCAGAAGTCCAATGTCATGCTGTTCAATCACTTCTGATATGACAGTTCGAGGCTCTTTGACACCATCCAGTTCACTTGGTTCAGCGTTGTCAGGTTCAATCTCGTCAGGTAAAATCTCGTCTATAAACTCAACGTCACCACCACCACCACCATCATCTTCCCCTCCTGTCATGTCCACGTTCTCTGTGGCAGCCTCACTCTTAATCTCGTCAAACGCGGATTTATCTGACTTGACTTCCTCCTCGGCTTGTGACGCATTTGTACTTAATCCACCTTCGGATTCTAACAAACTTGTAGCAGGTGCAGGCGACTCCATGGATCTTTTAAATCTTTTTATTAATTATTATTGAAAATCAACAACAAAAAAATACATTCAAGTAATCAAGTCAACATATCAATATGTACATTAAGAGTTAAACTATTAACCAAGTTAAACAATATATCAATAATAATAAGAGAAAACAAAATATTAAAAGTATTTTTTTGGAAAAAAGAAGGAAAAAGAACCCCTACTAACTAAAACAAAAAAAACAAAAAAAATCCCTAACCAAAATAAAACAAAAAACCCCCATTTGGAGCACAAACCCAGAGCTATACGCTATAAACAACAGGAATTCTGCAGATGCTGGAAATTCAAGCAACACACATCAAAGTTGCTGGTGAACGCAGCAGGCCAGGCAGCATCTGTAGGAATAGGTGCAGTCGACGTTTCAGGCTGAGAGAAGGGTCTCGGCTTGAAACGTCGACTGCACCTCTTCCTACAGATGCTGCCTGGCCTGCTGCGTTCACCAGCAACTTTGATGTATGTTGCTATACGCTATACAAGCTTCCATAAAAGAAAGACATCAATCCGCCAACCAAATCCACTTACCCAAGAATCAGAAGGGGACCATCTTAATTAACTCAAATCAAATGATAGTAGTGGGCAAAAGAGCCCCACCTTTTCTCAAAGTCAAATCGAGGATCAAAAGTTCAACTTCTGATTTTCTCCAATCTAAGACATAACATCACCAGGGAAAACCATTGTATCAAAGTGGGAGCAGAAGCTACTTTCCATTTTAATAAAATAGCCCTTCTGGCCAATAGTGTGACAAATGCAATTACGCATTGGTCTGATATAGAAACACCATGAATATATTAAGGGATTATACCGAACAAAACTGTCAATTTATTGTTGTAAATTAATTTTTAAAGCTTTAGAAATTGTAGAAAGAATAGCTTTCCAAAACTGTTTCAATACAGAACATGACCAAAACATATGTGTGAATATAGCTGTCTCAGTTTTACATCTATCACACTGACTATTAACATTAGGAAATATTTTAGACAGTCTCTCCTTTGTCAAATAATAACTATGTACAATTTTAAATTGAATTAGAGAGTGACTGACACAAATCGAAGAAGAATTAACCAACTTCAGAATTCACAAACAATCCGCTGTTATCAAGGTCATGTTAAGCTCTCTTTCCTAATCTTGCTTAATCTTAAGTAAAGGATAATTATCCTGTTGTAATAGTAAATTATAAATGTTCCCAATGAAACCTTTCACTAAAGGGTTCATTTTTAAAATAATGTCTAACAGGTCAGAATCTTGTATATATGGAAAATTACTTAAATATTCTTGTAAGAAATGTCTGATCTGAAGATATTGCAAAAAGTGTGAGTATGAGAGAGAATATTTAGTTACTAATTTCTCAAAGGACATCAATTGGCCTTTTTGAAACAGATCCATAAAGGAATAAAATCCTTTATTCCTCCAAAAAGAAAAGGTAGGATCACTAAGTGAAGGTTTAAATAAATAGTTTTGATAAATTAAACTAAGAAGGTTAAATTTTTTAAGATTAAAAAACTTACAAAACTGATACCAAATTCGTAATGACCGCTTAATCATAGGGTATATATTTAGAATAAAAATTTTGGCTAGTTGTACAGGTAAAGAAGCTCCTAATAATGAACTTAAGTAAAATTGTTTCACAGCTTTCAATTCCAGATCAACCCATGGTGGTCGTTCATTCTTATCAGTCCAATATAACCAAGAACACGCATAATGTATATTAACTGCCCAATAATACATTCTTAAATTAGGCAAAGCAAGACCTCCATCCTTTTTTAATTTTTGTAAATGATATTTTCCAATTCTTGGTCTTTTATTATTCCAAAGAAAAGATGAAATAATAGAATCAACCTGATCAAAAAACTTCTTAGTTAGAAAAATAGGAATATTTTGAAATACATATAAAAATGTTGGTAAAATCGTCATTTTAACTGCATGAATTCAACCAGCTAACAAAAGTGTAAGTGGATTCCATCTAGAAAATAATTTCTTCGTAAAATCCACTAAGGGAACTAAATTAGCTCTATAAAGGTCTCCATAATTTTTAGTGATGATAGTACCTAAATATTTAAAAGAAAACGTAACTTTAAAAGGAATGTCATCATATATAGAAGCAGAGTTATTTAAAGGAAATAATTCACTTTTATGCAGGTTTAGTTTAAAACCGGAAAACTTTCCAAATTTATTTAATAATTTCAATAAACTAGGAATAGATTCTTCAGGATTCGAAACATAAACTAAGAGATCGTCAGCATAAAGGGAAATCTTAGGAATAGTCCCATTTATGGAAATTCTTTGAATATCTTTAGCTTCACGAAGTGCAATAGCCAAAGGTTCCAGCACCAAATTAAATAACTAAGGACTTAATGGACATCCTTGTCTTGTACCCCGCGAAAGTTGAAAAAATGTTGTTAAAAGTTCAAGCAAATCCACTAATAGAAAGGTTGTGAGTCGTGGTAAAGATCTTCTGAGGTGTATATATTTCAATGCTAGGAGTATTGCGGGGAAGGAGGATGAGTTGAGGGTGTGGATTGACACGTGGAATTATGACGTTATAGAAATTAGTGAAACTTGGCTGCAGGAGGGGCAGGACTGGCAGCTTAATATTCCAGGGTTCCGATGTTTCAGATGTGATTGAGGCAGAGGAGTGAAAGGTGGGGGAGTAGCATTGCTTGTTAGGGAAAATATTACAGCAGTGCTCAGGCAGGACAGATTAGAGGGCTTGTCTACTGAGTCCTTATGGGTGAAGCTGAGAAACAGGAAAGGTATGGCCACATTAGTGGGATTGTATTACAGACCACCCAATAGTCAACGAGAATTGGAAGAGCAAATCTGCAGGGAGATAGCAGGCAACTGCAGGAAACATAAAGTTGTGGTGGTAGGGGATTTTAATTTTCCATATATTGATTGGGACTCCCATACTGTTAGGGGTCTAGATGGTTTAGAGTTTGTAAAGTGTGTTCAGGAAAGTTTTCTAAATCAATATATAGAGGGACCAACTAGAGGGGATGCAATATTGGATCTCCTGTTAGGAAACGAGTTAGGACAAGTGACGGAAGTCTGTGTAGGGAAGCACTTTGGTTCCAGTGATCATAACACCATTAGTTTCAACTTGATCATGGACAAGGATAGATCTGGTCCTAGGGTTGAGGTTCTTAACTGGAAGAAGGCCAATTTGAAGAAATGAGAAAGGATCTAAAAAGTGTGGATTGGGACAGGTTGTTCTCTGGCAAGGATATGACCGGTAGGTGGGAAGTCTTCAAAGGAGAAATCTTGAGAGTGCAGAATTTGTATGTTCCTGTCAGGATTAAAGGCAAAGTGAATAGGAATAAGGAACCTTGGTTCTCAAGGGATATTGCAACTCTGATAAAGAAGAAGAGGGAGTTGTATGACATGTATAGGAAACAGGGAGTAACTAAGGTGCTTGAGGAGTATAAGAAGTGCAAGAAAATACTTAAGAAAGAAATCAGGAGGGCTAAAAGAAGACATGAGGTTGCCTTGGCAGTCAAAGTGAAGGATAATCCAAAGAGCTTTTACAGGTATATTAAGAGCAAAAGAATTGTAAGGGATAAAATTGGTCCTCTTGAAGATCAGAGTGGTCGGCTATGTGCGGAACCAAAGGAAATGGGGGAGATCTTAAATAGGTTTTTTGCGTCTGTATTTACTAAGGAAACTGGCATGAAGTCTATGGAATTAAGGGAAACAAGTAGTGAGATCATGGAAACTGTACAGATCGAAAAGGAGGAAAATTAAAGTGGATAAATCCCCGGGACCTGACAGGGTGTTCCCTCGGACCTTGAAGGAGACTAGTGTTGAAATTGCAGGGGCCCTGGCAGAAATATTTAAAATGTCGTTGTCTACAGGTGAGGTGCCGGAGGATTGGAGAGTGGCTCATGTTGTTCCATTGTTTAAAAAAGAATCGAAAAGTAATCCGGGAAATTGTAGGCCGGTAAGTTTAACGTTGATAGTAGGTAAGTTATTGGAGGGAGTACTAAGAGACAGAATCTACAAGTATTTGGATAGACAGGGACTTATTAGGGAGAGTCAACATGGCTTTGAGCATTGTAGGTCATGTTTGACCAATCTATTGGAGTTTTTCGAGGAGGTTATCAGGAAAGTGGATGAAGGGAAGGCAGTGGATATTGTCTACATGGACTTCAGTAAGGCCTTTGACAAGGTCCCGCATGGGTGGTTAGTTAGGAAAATTCAGTCGCTAGGTATACAT
The DNA here is from genome assembly GCF_030028105.1 of Mobula birostris. Classification (NCBI taxonomy): domain Eukaryota; kingdom Metazoa; phylum Chordata; class Chondrichthyes; order Myliobatiformes; family Myliobatidae; genus Mobula; species Mobula birostris. The sequence goes on from NC_092373.1 coordinate 161,342,247, forward strand.
GGAGAGGTGGTAAATTGGATCAGACATTGGCTCAACGGAAGAAGCCAAAGAGTAGTAGTAGAGAATTGCTTCTCCAAGTGGAGGCCTGTGACTAGTGGTGTGCCACAGGGATCAGTGCCGGGTCCATTGTTATTTGTCATCTATATCAATGATCTGGATGATAATGTGGTAAATTGGATCAGCAAATTTGCTGATGATACAAAGATTGGAGGTGTAGTAGACAGTGAGGAAGGTTTTCAGAGCCTGCAGAGGGACTTGGACCAGCTGGAAAAATGGGCTGAAAAATGGCAGATGGAGTTTAATGCAGACGAGTGTGAGGTATTGCACGTTGGAAGGACAAGACAAGGTAGAACATACAGGGTTAATTGTAAGGCACTGAGGAGTGCAGTGGAACAGAGGGATCTGGGAATACAGATACAAAATTCCCTAAAAGTGGCGTCACAGGTAGACAGGGTCGTAAAGAGAGCTTTTGGTATATTGGCCTTTATTAATCAAAGTATTGAGTATAAGAGCTGGAATGTTATGATGAGGTTGTATAAGGCATTGGTGAGGCCGAATCTGGAGTATTGTGTTCAGTTTTGGTCACCAAATTACAGGAAGGATATAAATAAGGTTGAAAGAGTGCAGAGAAGGTTTACAAGGATGTTGCCGGGACTTGAGAAACTCAGTTACAGAGAAAGGTTGAATAGTTTAGGACTTTATTTCCTGGAGCATAGAAGAATGAGGGGAGATTTGATAGAGGTATATAAAATTATGATGGGTATAGATAGAGTGAATGCTAGCAGGCTTTTTCCCTGAGGCAAGGGGACAAAAAAACCAGAGGACATGGGTTAAGGGTGAGGGGGGAAAAGTTTAAAGGGAACATTAGTGGGGGCTTCTTCACACAGAGAGTGGTGGGAGTATGGAAAGAGCTGTCAGACAAGGTGGTAAATGCGGGTTCCTTTTTTAGCATTTAAGAATAAATTGGACAGATACATGGCTGGGAGGCGTATGGAGGGATATGGTCCGTGTGCAGGTCAGTGGGACTAGGCAGAAAATGGTTCGGCATAGCCAAGAAGGACCAAAAGGCTTGTTTCTGTGCTGTAGTTTCTATGCTTTCTAGTTTATATGGTCTGCAGTTATTAGTAATAACAGTGGCAATAGGGTTTCTATATATCATTCTAATCCACTTATTAAAATTAGTACTCAAGTTAAATTTCTCTAAAATGTCAAGTAAGTATTTCCTTTCAACTCTATCAAATGCCTTTTCAGCATCAACAGAAACAACACATTGGGGAGTCTTCGAGAGGACTGAGCATATAACATTTAACAGTCTCCGAGTATTAGAAAAGGAATAACAGCCCTTTATAAAACCTGGTTGGTCCTGAGAAATAATTTTAGCTAGTATATTCTCCAACCGATTAGTCATTATTTTTGAAAGAATTTTAGCATCCACATTTAAAAATGAGATAGGTCATTCAATCAGTAGGGTCTTTAATTTTCTTAAGAATTAAAGAGATAGAAGCTTCATAAAATGTGGGTAACTCTCCTAACCAAAAAGAATCTTTAAGCATTTCCAACATATAAGGAGTAAGCAAATCTTCAAATTTTTTATAAAATCCTGCAGTAAAACCATCCAGTCCAGGAGCTTTACCACATTGCATAGAAAGAATAGCTTTCTGAATTTCTTTTTCAGTAAAAGGAGTATCAAGGATTTGTTAATCTTCAACAGATATTCTCGGAAAATCAATCTTTTGTAAAAAGGCATTCATTTTAGAAGGATCAGAATATTTTTCCACCTCCAGGAAACAGATTACAGCATGCTGGAAGAACTCAATGGGTCAAACAATATCTGTATAGATGTAATTTTACCTAGATAATTTGGGTTGAGATGCTAATGCAGGACCTCGACATGAAATTTCAGCTTATTTTCTCCACAGATGCTGCTTGAGACAGTTCTTCCAATGTTTTCTTTTTTTTTCATCTTCCAGATTCTAGCAACTTCAGCTTCTTCTGTCTTTTATTTATTGATTCACATACATCGCAAATCGGCTCTACCGACCCTTCATGCCACGCCAGCCAGCAACCCCCGATCCAGTCCTAGCCTAGTCACGGGACAACTTACAATGACCGATTAACCTACCAAATGGTATGTTTTTGGAATGTGGGAGGAAACCAGAGCACCTGGAGGAAATCCACGCCATCACAGGGAGGACATACAAACTCTTTACAGACAATGGCATTCTTCTTGAAATGGACAAGCTTGATTCAAGCATTGAACTATCATTCGTGATTTGAACACTCTGTTTGACAGAATGACACGTGGCATAGCTGGTAGTGTTGCTGCTTCACAGCTCCAGTGGTCTGGGTTCAGTCCTGACCTCTGACACTGTCTCTTTGGAGGTGGGACGTGCCCACGTTCTCCCTATGACCATGTATGTTTCTTCCAGTGCTCTGATTTCCTTCCATATCTGGTGATCAGCAGAATCTGGGGGAAGTTACTGGGAATGTAGGGAGAGTAAAATGGGATGAGTATAAATGTGTGTGTGATCATTGGTGCAGTGGACTGAGGGACTTGCTTGCTTGCTGTATGACTGTATGACTCCTTATGGTATTCCAGTTAGGCTGTACAAACAGCTCACTAGAACTGCTGTGGATTGGGTGCCACGGTAGTGTAGAGGTTAGCGTAATGCTATTATCATAGGGCCAAAAGAGAAAGGAGCAGAATTAGGCCATTCGGCCCATTGAGTCTGCCCCAAAATCTTGTAGCAGATAATGACTTCAATCCATCAACCTCTGGGTTATGGCCTGATTTGGGGTGTCGGAGTTCAGAGCTCAGTTCTTAAAGATAACTCCTTATCATCTGTAAGGAGCCTGCACATCCTCCCTGTGGAATGTATGGGTTTTCCTCAGGCAGTCCTGTTCCCTCCCACAGTCCAAGGATGTACTGAGTAGGTTAATTGGTCACTATAAGCTGCCCGGTGATTAGGTTAGGGTTAAATTGGGGTCGTCGGGTGTTGCTGAGGCAGCATGGCTCAAAGGGCAGGAAGGGCCAATTTTGTGCTGTATTTATAAATAAAATAAGTAATAGGTATAATTGGTAATTACTTTATCATTGTCACATGTACTGAGATACAGTGATAAGCTTTTGTTTGCATGGCACCTGGACAGATTAGGCCTTACATACGTACATCAAGATTGCACAAATGGAGAACAATATCAGATTGCAGAATATAGTGCAATCTGATATTGTTAAAAGGAAAAGAGAGTTAAAGAGAAAGTGTAGTGCAGGTGGACAGATGAAGTGCAAGAGCTATGACAACATAAATTGAGAGATCACGAGTTGCGGGCCCATGATAGCATAGTGGTTAGCACAATGCTATTGCAGCTTCTGGTGTCAGTGTTCAGAGTACAAGTAACGTTCAGCTCATTGATGTTTCGTTGCCTTAGCCCTGGTACATCTCACGGTGGCGATGCAATGGCAAGGCTTCTAATTGGGGGTTAGCTGGTCCCCAGTTTCTGTCCTTTCTCCTCAGCCACAGCTAAAAGCTGCCCTTTTCTAGTGCCTCAGCCAGCTCTCTTGTGGACCTCCTGAGCCTCGCTCCAGTCACTCCCATATCATATTGTTGTTAATGCACTAATGAAGCCCAAGCATCTTACCTCCAGGGGGTAGATGATGGTCCTCCAGCCATCTTCCTTACACTCAGCTGCCAGGTCTGAGTACTTCAGCCTATTCTGGTCGGGGGCAGCCTCTACTCCTGCCTCCACGGGATGGTTAACTCAATGAGGAGAACTGTTCTGGTGGCTGTGGACCACAGTTCTATGTCTGGACACAGAGATGTGGTGGTGATTTCCATGGGGAACTGCTGCTGTCTGCCAAGATCACGTTCCATTTCTTGCCTGCGGAGAAGAATTGTGAGGGAGTTCTTGAGTGGGTGCATTCAGCACTCTTACCAGCCTTAACAAATAGGATGAGTTGTCATCCCGCCGGGGAAAAGCTGCATCAGGCATCCCACCTGCAGACCTCCAGGATCTCTGCCAGCTTCTTCAGGACTGCTATCTGTCACGCACTTGGGACGGCTCAGTCTTGTATCCTGCCAGGATGTGTTGGAGGTTGGCATTGGTGGTATCATACAGGGCACAGCTATCCTTACTGCTGGACCACTGGTGAAGATTCCAGGGGCAGGGCAAGGTGTCAGAGGTTGCCCTGACTCAGGTCTGGCTTGTGGGATCTTCCACATCAGACCAGCTGAATGACCTGTTGAAGGTGCCCTCCCATGTTGTCCAGCTTCCCTGGTGGCCCTGTGCCATTGCCTTCACCCTGTAGCGCTCCTACTCTGTTCTTGTTACCTCCTCTACCGCCATAGCTTTCCTCTCTTCTGTGAGGCCGTGGACCTTCTCCCAGCCAAGACATCAGCTCAATGGCCGTGTGATGTTGTTGCTTCTGATCCCTTTCCGGAGTGATAGACTCTGAGACTTGGAGGGTTGATCTTCATCTTTGCCAATGTCACAAGCTCATCCAGCCTCTCAGCAGCCTTCTTGTGCAGTGGAGCAATTTGATGGATACTAGTGACATTGTCCATGTAGATTCTCAGTGGAGGAAGCATCTGTCCTGACTAGCTTTATCCCTCCAACCACCTGCCTTGCTCCAATAAGGCTGATCTCAAAGGCTGCAACAAATAGAATGGGAGACAAGGAACATGCCATTGCAAGCCTACTTCTGCCACCCGGTTGTAACGTATCGAAAAGGGAAGCCCATCTGAAGTTCACTGAAGTAATCAGTAACCAGGCCTCTAATGTGGGAATGTAAAAGAACACTGTTGTAAAATTGATGAGTTGGTGAGGCACAGATCCATTGGCATTTGCACGATCTAGCCACACAACATGTTTGGCTTGTTGCATCTGGTCCCGTATCATTGATGGGCTGGTCATGCATATCCACACATCCTGGAAAGCCTGAAACTCCTGTCTTCTGGCAGCTGGAGTCAATGTATCCATTGCCCATGAGGTAGCTGGTCATTCTCCTAGCCACGACACAGAAGAGATTTTCCTCTCAACGTTCAGCACTGCAATGCTCCTGAACTGATTGATGGAACTGGAGCTCATCTCTTTGCCACTGTAATAGGATGTGCTGGTTTTTCCAGGCATTTCTCATTATGTTCCACAAGATCTTTAGCACAAGGGCAGTTTTTATGGAGCTTGTGAGGAATTCCATTGGGACCTGGCACTGATGCTGACCTTGCCTTTTTGATGACTTCTTTCTCCTGTGCTTACTCTGCCCTTTGCAGCCTGGCCAGCTTCTGTGTCACTTCATTCCACAACAGCTTCAAGCCTGCATTCTCCTCTTGTGTTGCTTTCTTTCAGTTCTTCCTCAGCTGGTGTCACCTTTGTACTAGCTGCTCTATATCCTTCTTCCTTCTTCACGTTTTCACTTGGAGCAGCGACTCGCTTGATGTCAGCTTTGCCAAATCTATCTCTACATGCCTGGTAGAGGAAGTCTCCAAATGAGTTAAGCTTGTCTTCCACTCGGCCATGTAGCGCGTGCTATAGGATTGCACGGAGGTCCATGTCCAGCCTCTGCCACCTGGCCAGTTCGTTCGCCTTTGGTCATTTGATCTGGTGCCTCCTTCTTGAATTCTTCCTCTTAACTTTGCGGCTTGGCTCTACAGATGGGGGATATCAGATGTGTTCGTATGCTCACCGAGGGGGGTGGTGGGGGGTTTTATGCATCATTGATGAGACTTCTTCTCCTACCAACAAATCACCTCCAGCAGTCTTGGGTCCTTCAGCTCTGTGATTTTCTACATGGCTTTGGATCCCTCTTGTCTGATCTGCCACGACAGTGCAAGGTTACTGTTGGCCTTTCTTGCTACTCTTCATTCTCCCCTGAAGAATTCGTAGCCCCCTATGTGTTGGCACATTCTCCCATCCACTCCTGCTCTTCCAGAAGATCTTTATTTCATTGTCTATATTTGTTCTGGTCGTTGCCATGTAATCCATCCTTTTGGCTCAACTTTCATCCTGCCTCTCGGGTTGTCTTCTTTTATTCATCTTTTAACTATTTCCATGAAACTTCGGCTAAGCGGAGTAGTCGCTTAATTGTGCCAGATATACTGGTCATGATATGTCCCAATTAACCAGAATCCACTGTACCTCTTATTGTAATTTATAGTTTTTTAAAATTATTGCACATTGCAATGTACTGCTGCTGCAAAACAACTTTTACGACATATGCCAGTGATACTAAACCTGATTCTGATTCTGAAAATTTCAATTCCATATAAAGGAGCCCTATCTTTGGTATGAATAACATTCAAATCGTCTTGACTACAAGCCAAGACTTTGTGCACAAATATCTAATTTGAAACAGACATGTTAAATATGCTGGAGAAAAGCCCACCACCCCTTTGTTTCCTCTAACTCTACAGAAGCTGTCAAACTAGATGTCCAGGAAACATCATCTCATTGTGAATTTGGTGGTATGGTGGTTATTGGTAACAAGACAAAGAATTTAGTAATTTAGAGAATTTTAGTTCCAATCCCACTCTTGTGAATTTAAATTAACAGTACAACCCAGAAATTTAAAGATGCTTTCAACAAAGCTGACTCTGAGGTTGTTGAATTGTTGTCTTTTCGGAAATCAAAACTTCTATTTTATTAAATTTACTCAAGTTGTAATGAAATGCTAGGCCAAAATTTAGTGCTGAGTTCATCTGAATTGGGTCAATCAGCTGGTCTAGTACATTCAGTATTTGACTTGAGTCCCACACCAGCACAATTGACTTTAATGTACCTTTAAAGAGGTCCAGCAAAGCATGGTAAATGGAGGTGGCCCACTATTGCCTATTCTGGCAGCGGCAGTATACCCTGAGAATTAATTTGTAATAAATGTGGATAAGAGCTTATTAGCATGCTGTATTTAAGTTCTGATAAACTGCTCCCATATTTCTAAAGAAAGGAAATTTTAAACAAAGTTTTTGCAATTATGTTTCTCATGAACAGATGGTAATGTGAAGACTTTTCATCACAGTGTGTAATGCTTAACTTTGATTTTCTTCACAAAGGACTATCATCAGTCTGGAGGAAGAAATTGATTAGGAATATCAACGTGTTTTGATAAATGGGACTAAGGATAGTCATTAGGTGTTTTTCTTTCTCCCACTATCTGCAGTAAAGACAAATAATTAGTGTGAAAAGGTCAGGTCTGAAGCTGGGAAATGCAAAGACATAGAATCAATATCTTTCCACATCAGAAAAATTCGTTCTTATTCAACAGGACATTCATTAAATTATCTGATAAAATGTTCAACTTTCCAGAACAAATTGTAAATTTAAATATCCCATTCATTTCAGATGCCCATGTATGAGTTGATGTCACACAGAATAATCAAATGCAGAATTAGTTCTGAGGCTGGTGCAGAAAGAAAGTGATAGTCATGCAGCTGAACGTCACTATAATTAATGTTACATGACAAGGGATTTAAATTGAATTAATATTTGCTCAGCTAAAAACAATAGCATTTTCTGATTTAGAAACCAACAATGGCGTTGCCTGTGATGAAATTAGTTCTCAGACAGGGAGAATAGAATGGAGCCAATGCCCACAACAACTTGCATTTTATAACACAGATGGTAATTCAACAAAACTTGATTCAGAGCGATATTAGGGCACAGAGTCATAGAAACTTAGAGCATGGCCCATGCTGACCAAGATTCTCATCAAAGCTAGTCCTGTTTCGCTGTGTTTGGTCCATATCCCGCTAAACATCTAAACCTTTTATATCCATCAAGGAAACTAGAAATACAGCATTTAGTGACATTGGAAGGCCATTATATCCCAAATACTGAAAGTGTGCAAATTCACTTTGCCTTGGAACCAACACAGGAGCAAGAACTGAAGACAACAATCTAGAAACTGAGGAATATTGACACAGTTACTAAATTGATCAAGGATGTCTAATGCCTTCTCTAATTATTAAATGGTTTTCATGTTAGGTCAAGTGACCTAATGCTGCTGATCAAAGCAGAAAGTAATAGAAAGTCTTAACATCTGTGGCAAGAGAAACAGTTTATGCTTTGGAAAGTAAAAGACCAACTTTAATCTAGAGTGGTTGGTGGAGAGATGAACAGGGCAAAGTGAATATCCCTGATAATGTGAGGTCAGGGTTGTGTGGGTTTGAGCTTTGCTCATCACTTTATCCATGGCAAGGAGGGAAATAGAAACTGCTCAGGCTGAGCAAAGATTAAGAGATAGATGGTAGTCCTATTGAAGAGAGAAGTAGTTCAAGGTTGCATTGCTAGAAATGGTAGTGTGGATGTTTTAACAGAGAGATGTAGAAATGTGGAGCCGTGTAGGGAGGTTATTCTAATGCTTAGGGTAATGCCTCAGCAGCTGCCCATTTGGCCATTCAGATCCATGCTGCTTCCCAGAGGAATAATTCCTTAATACTTATTTCCCTCTTCTTATTTTCCTTTTATCCGCAACTCATTCTCTCTCACATTCGCCCACCAACTCCATTTCAGTTATTTTTGCTATTAACGAATACTGTAGGGTAACTTACAGTGATCAGTTACTCTACCAGCACATTTTTTGGGCATCTGAGAGGAAAATGGAGTAAGCAGAGTCCCTGGGACTACTAAATATTTAAATCTGCTAATGATACCTCTGTCATTGGCCGAATCAAAGATGAGCATATCTACACAGAGCACTGTTGCAGGAAAACAATATCCATCAAGGTCCTCCACCATTTTGGCTATGCTCTCTTCTCACTGTCGCCATCAGGAAGAAGGTACAGGAGGCTCAGGAACAGTTACTATCCCTCAATCATCAGGCTCTTGAACCAGAGGGGTAATTTCTCTCACCCCATCACTAAACCGTTCCAACAACATATGGACTCACTTTCAAGGATTTTTCATCTCGTGTTCTCGATATTTATTGTGTATTTATTTATCTATTCTTAATGTTTCTTTTTTCGTATTTACACAGTTTGTTGTCTTTTGCATATTGATTGTCTGTTCTGGAGGGGGCAGTTTTTCACTGCTTCTATTTTGTTTCATGTATTTACTGTGAATGCTTGCAAGAAAATTAATCTCAGGGTTGTATCTGGTGAACATATATGTACTTTGATAATAAATTTACTTTGAAGTTTTGAACTTCGGGCTAAATCTTCAGTAGATGAAATATTACATTTAATGAGGAAGGGTAAATAAATAGAGTTAAGGTCACTCTTTCACAATTGCAGTGTATGTCCGGAGGTCACGTATTTGTGATCCAATATTTTATTTATTTGGAGATACGGTGTGGAACAGGAATAGGCCCTTCTGGCCCTTCGAGATGGCTCTCCCAGTAACCCGTTAATTTAACCCATACCTAATCAGGGATAATTTACAATGACTAATTAATCTACTAATGCTGTACCTTTGGATTGTGGGACAAAACCAGAGCACCCAGAGAAAACCCCCACACACACTCAGGAAGGAACTTACAAACCTGCTTACAGAGGATGCTGGAAATGAACTCTGAACTCCAATGCCCCAAGCTGCAACAGCGTTGAGCTACGCTACGTTCACTTGGTGCCCCTCCCCCATTATTCCTACAAGAAAAGGCTGCTAACACAACAGATTTAAATATAATTAGTTCTTTGTACATTATGACATTTGCCAGACTTCCATTTTCATCCTAAACTGGTCGTTGTATCTAGATGAGAGAAGATATTCAAAACAATTATTACTATCTAATACAGCAACTTACAATGAAATGCCATCACCATAGCACATAGAACAGTAGAGCATAGGAATAAACTCTTCAGCCCATGCTGTTGTGCCAAATTGATTAAAACAATGACACCTTAGTGTGCTAATCCCTTCTGCTTGTACATGGTCATATCTCTACATTCTCTGTATATTCAAGTGCCTATCTATGAGCCTCTTAAATGCCTCTATCATATCAGTCTTCACCACTGCCCCTGGCAGTGCATTCTAGGCACACAACTCTCTACATCCTTAGCAGTTTGCGAAGATTCAGCATGACATCTAAAATTTTGACAAACTTTTCTATAGATGTGTAGTGGAGAGTATATTAACTGGCTGCATCACAGCCTGGTATGGAAACACCAGTCATAAACACAAGAAAGTCTGCAGACGCTGGAAATGCAAAAAAAAACACACAAAATGCAGGAGGAACTCAGCAGGTCAGGCAGCATCTATGGAAATAAATGAACAGGCTGTTTCAGGCCGAGACACTTCTTCAGGACTGAAAAGGAAAGGAGAAGATGCCAGAATAAAAAGGTGGGTGGGAAAGGTCAAATGCTGGAGAAGAGGTAAGCTGATAGGAGAGGAGAGTGAACCATAGCAGAAAGGGACGGAGGAGGGGTCCTCTCTCATCTTATCCTCTTACCTGCTTATCACCTCCCTCTGGTGGTCCTTCCCATTCCCTTTCTTCCATAGTCTTCTGTCGTCTTCTATCAGATTCCCTCTTCTCCAGCCCTTTATATCTTCCACTAATCAACTTCCCAGCTCTTTACTTCACTCCTCCCCCTCTCCTGGTTTCACCTATCACTTACTACCTTGTACTTTGTCCTCTTCTCTCCCTCACCTTCTTACTCTGACTTGTCATCTCTTTTTTCCAGTATTGATGAAGGGTTTTGGCATGAAACGTCGACTGTTCAAAAAAGGTAGTGGGAATAGCCCGGGTAATTATAGACCAGTGAGCCTTACGTCTGTGGTGGGAAAGCTGTTGAAAAAGATTCTTAGAGATAGATTCTATGGGCATTTAGAGAATCATGGTCTGATCAGGGACAGTCAGCATGGCTTTGTGAAGGGCAGATCATGTCTAACAAGCCTGATAGAGTTCTTCGAGGAGGTGACCAGGCATACAGATGAGGGTAGTGCAGTGGATGTGATCTACATGGATTTTAGTAAGGCATTTGACAAGGTTCTGCATGGGAGGCTTATTCAGAAATTCAGAAGGCATGGGATCCAGGGAAGTTTGGCCAGGCGGATTCAGAATTGGCTTGCCTGCAGAAAGCAGAGGGTGGTGGTGGAGGGAGTACATTCGGATTGGAGGGTTGTGTCTCGTGGTGTCCCACAAGGATCGGTTCTGGGACATCTACTTTTCGTGATTTTTATTAACAACCTGGATGTAGCGGGTAGAAGGGTGGGTTGGCAAGTTTGCAGATGACACAAAGGTTGGTGATGTTGCAGCTAGTGTAGAGGATTGTCGAAGATTGCAGAGAGACATTGATAGGATGCAGAAGTGGGCTGAGAAGTGGCAGATGGAGTTCAACCCGGAGAAGTGTGAGGTGCTACACTTTGGAAGGACAAACTCCAAGGCAGAGTACAAAGTAAATGGCAGGATACTTGGAAGTGTGGAGGAGAACGGGATCTAGGGGTACATGTCCACAGATCCCTGAAAGTTGCCTCACAGGTAGATAGGGTAGTTAAGAAAGCTTATGGAGTGTTAGCTTTCATAAGTTGAGGGATAGAGTTTAAGAGTTGCGGGGTAATGATGCAGCTCTATAAAACTCTGGTTAGGCTACACTTGGAGTACTGTGTCCATTTCTGGTTGCCTCACTATAGGAAGGATGTGGAAGCATTGGAAAAGGTACAGAGGAGATTACCAAGATGCTGCCTGGTTTAGAGAGTATGCATTATGATCAGAGATTAAGGGAGCTAGGACTTTACTCTCTGGAGAGAAGGAGGATGAGAGGAAACATGATAGAGGTGTACATGATATTAAGAGGAATAGATAGAGTGGACAGCCAGTGCCTCTTCCCCAGGGCACCACTGCTCAATACAAGAGGACATGGCTTTAAGGTAAGGGGTGGGAAGTTCAAGGGGGATTTTAGAGGAAGGTTTATAACTCAGGGAGTGGTTGGTGTGTAGAATGCACTGCCTGAGTCAGTGGTGGAGGCAGATACACTAGTGAAATTTAAGAGATGCTAGACAGGTATATGGAGGAATTTAAGGTGGGGGGCTTATACAGGAGGCAGGGTTTAAGGGTCGGCACAACATTGTGGGCCAAAGGGCCTGTACTGTGCTGTATATTCTATATGTTTAATCTTGACTATAGATGCTGCCTGGCCTGCTGAGTTCCTCCAGCCTTTTGTTTGTATTACTTTTATTCCTAAAATCAGCAGATTTTCTCTTGTTTTTAAATTCCCTGTTTCTGATTTGTAGAGATTCAGTTGATCTCATTCAGGATCAAAAGGTTATGCGGACCATTTAGCCTCCTTTTTGAGCAGTTAAGCAATGGGAAAAAGCCAAGAATCCTGCCGCTGGTTCATCAATCGCTCATTACTCGAGGGCACAGAATGACACGGTAGAACAGCTAGAAAAAATTGCTATGCCATAGTTCCAGAGACTTGGATTTATTCCTGACCACTGCTGTTGTCTGTGTGGAGATTATACACTCTTTCTATGATTGTGTAAGTTTCCTTTGGATGCTATTCATCCCACTACCCAAAGTCATAGGTTGATAAGGTAATAGCCCACTTGTAAATTGCCCTTGCTGCATAGGAGAGTAGTAGATATGGGGAGAAGTGCAACAGAAAGAAAAGCATGGAGACTAAAATAGGATTACTTCAAGATTGGTGTACATGGATATTTAGCTAGTCTTTGGTTGTAAAAATCTACGATAGCTTGTGAGTTGGGGAGACTGGAGCAATATATAAAGATTAAAGCTAAATAATGTGTTAAAGGGGCTGGAAGGTTCTGTTGACTGGAAATTTAGAAACTTTAAGAGAAAAGTCAGCATGACACAGTAGAGTGGGAAATGAGTAATAGCAGAGTTTGTCAGGAATGGATAGTTCATACAAACATAGGAGTATGCTTCCAATTAGAGTCAGAGCAGGGAAAAATGGTAAAAGGACTAAAAGCTCCTTATCTGAATGTGTGCAATATTCACAGCAGACTTACCGCTACAAATAGAAATAAGTGTGTATAATCAAATATATATTACAGAGGTTTGGTTGCAAAATGACTAACGTACATCATTTTTAGAAGAGACATTTGAAAATAAAGTGAGGCAACAGATAGTTTGGTTGAAGAACTCGACAGGTCAAGTGGCACCTGTGAGAGGAATGGAAGTATCAACATTTCAGGTAGAAAACCAGGATCAGGACTCATTTCAGATTTCAAACTGAAATGTCAACAGCTCCTTTCATCCCACAGATGCTGCTTGACCAATTGAGTTCTTCCAGCAGATTGATAGTTGCTCAAGATTCTAGCATCTGCAGTCTCTTGTGTCTCAAAATTAAAGAAGCTCTGCGGTTAGGGATTGAAAAAAATTGGTAGTCAAGAGGAAGAAAAATCAAGTAGAATAAATTTGATTCATTTGGAGCAAGTGGCAGGAAGCATTAACTACGTGGGAATACAGGGCATAGTATAACTCAAGAAACTAGATGAACTGTACATTACAAGAGAATAATTGTTGATGACTTTAATTTACATATGAATTTACCAAAACAAATTAACTATAGTGTGGAGATAAAGTACACTGAATATATAAGAGATTTTATTTAATGAGTACATTGAGGAGCCAGTAAAGGAATAAGCTATTTTAGATCTTGCATTTTGAAATGAGAAAGGCTGAACTGATGATCTGGTGGATAAGAGATCTTTACGGAATGGAGTTCATATGACAGGATTTTAACTAAAAATTAGAAGTAATCTTATTCTTTCCAAATGCAGGGCCTTAAATTTGAAGGAAGTCAACTCTGTAGGATAGAAAAATACTTTAGAAGGTAAACTGTGTAAACAGGTATAATTGCAAGTAAGCAATGGCTAACATTTCAATAGTTAATATACACTTCTCAACTTTATTGGGTACACCTGTATACCTGCACATTAATGCAAATATATAATCAATTAATCACGTGGCAGCATCTCTGTGCATAATAGCATGTAGACATGATTCAAAGCAAACATCAGAAAAAGGAAGAAATGTGATCTAAGTGACTTTGACTGTGGAATATGTGTTGATGCCATACAGGGTATGAGTATCTCAGAAATTACTTATCTGGTATTTTCATGCACAACAGTCTATAGAGTTTACAGGGAATGGTGCGAAAAACCAAATAAAAATATCCAATGAGCAGCAGTTCTGTGGTGAAAATGCCTTGTTAATGACAGAGGTCACAGGAACGTGACCAGACTGGTTCAAGTTGACCGGAAGATGACTGTAACTAAAATACCCATGCTTTTACTACAGTGGTGTGCAGAAGAGCAAATCTGAATGCACAACATATTGTGCGTCAGAGGCATACAAGTCTAGAGTCCAAGAATGCTACAAGAGGTGTAGGTATGATCTCCAGAAAGCCACCTCTTAGGCAAAGTGGAAATTTTGGACTAGACTAGAATCAAACAGGGATGCTCGACAGCTGTGGGAAGGTTTCAATGTCATAATCTCCAACAAAGTTAAATCTTGAGACATAGGAGACAGCAGAGCTTCACTTCCAAATGAGCTCAATACCTTCTATGCTCACTTTGATCACCAGAATGGAGGAACCACCATGCATTTCCATGTCTCCCGATGATCTTTTGGTCTCTGTTTCTGGAAACAGTCCAAAATTTCCACTTTGCCCAAGAGGTGGCTTTCTGAAGATCATGGGCACCTTGGGCACCAGTATGATTGAAGCCTGCTTGAAGCACACTGCTGGAGTGAGAGACTGAAAATATCTGTGAATAACACCAGCCAGTTGGTCGGCTCAGCATTTCAGTACTTGGCTAGGTGCTCCGTCTGGTCTGGATTCACTCTCTTGAAGGCACCAGAGACCAAGAAGAGTGTGGTAACTGTCTAAATGACTATCGCCCAGTGACACTTACATCCACAGTGATGAAGTGTTTTGAGAGACTGGTGTTGAAGCTTCTCAGCTCCTGTCTGTGGCAACTTGGATCCGCTCCCATTTGCCTCCAAAGCAACAGGTCTACAGTGGATGCTATCTTGTTGGCTCCTCACACAACCCTGGAACATCTGGACAGCAAAGATGCATACATCAGAATGCTCTTTATCAATTACAGCTTGAAATTTAACACCATCATCCCCTCAAAACTAATCAGTAAACTCCAAGACCAGGGCCTCAATACTCCCTGGTGCAATTTGATCCTGGATTTACGCACTTGTAGACCCCAGTCAGTTTGGATTTGCAAAATCCTCTCCTCCGCAATATCCATCAGCACAGGAGCACTGCAGGGATGTGTCCTCAGCTCCCTGCTCTACTCACTTTACAGCCATGACTGTGTGGCTAATTACAGCTCCAACACCATATACAAGTTTGCTGACGACACCACCGTTGTTAATCAGCATACAGCAGGGAAATTGAAAACTTGTCTGATTGGTTTAATAACAACAACCTCTCACTCAATGTCACTAAGACCAAAGATCTGATAGTAGTCTTTAGGAGAGGGAAACCACAGGCCCATGAGCCAGTATTCATCAGAGGATCAGAGGTGGAGAGGGTCAGTAACTTTAAATTCCTGGGTGTCACTATCTCAGAAGACCTGTCCTGGACCCATCAGTTAAATATTATTGTGAAGAAAGTACAACAGAGCCTCTACTTCCTCAGGAGTCTGTGGAGGTTTGGCATGGCATCAGAAACCTTGACAAACTTCTACAGATGTGTGGTGGAAAGTGTGCTGACTGGCTGCATTATAGCCTGGTATGTGAGCAGAAAAGGTAGTGGATTTGGCCCAGTACATCACAGGTGAACCAATGAACACATCTATATGAAACATTGCTGTAGAAAAGCAGCATCCATCATCAGAAATCCCCACCTCCCGGGCCATGCTCTTTTCTCATTGCTGCCATCAGGCAGAAGGTACAAGAGCCTGAGAACTCACACCACCAGGTTCAAGACCATTTACTACCCCTCAACCATCAGGCTCTTGAATAAAAGGGGATAACTATACCCACATAAGGACTCCTTTATCTTGTTTTTAAATGCTTGCTATTTATTGTTATTTATTTATTATCTGCACTTGCACAGTTTGTTTACAGTTTGTAATTCCTGATATTTACAGATCCTGTTTAGAGTTACTGTATTATAGATTTGCTAAGTGTGCCCACAGAAGAAGAATCTCAGGGTTGTACGTGGTGACATGTATGTACTCTGATAATAAATTTTACTGTGAACTTTTTGAATTTTTAATTTTGAACATATTGAAACTTGAATGCATGGGCTACAGCAGCAGGAGGACCACAAACATAAAGAAATACACTCAATCGCCACTGTACCTAAAAAAGTGGGCACCTAATGTCTATTAAATTAATACTATAAATTAAAAATCATTAATATCTAGCACATTATAAATATTCCTTAAAGCAAAAATGGATGAGAAGTGGTCCAGTCATGGTTATCAAGAAAAGTTAAAGATCTAGAAATCCCCAGGGCCTGATGGTCTGCATCCCAGGGTACTTAAGGAGGTGGCTCTAGAAATCGTGGACGCATTGGTAATCATTTTCCAATGTTCTATAGATTCAGGATCAGTTCCTGCGGATTGGAGGGTAGCTAATGTTATCCCACTTTTTAAGAAAGGAGGAAGGGAGAAAACAGACAATTATAGACCAGTTAGTCTGACATCAGTGGTGGGGAAGATGCTGGAATCAATTATAAAAGATGAAATAGTGGCATATTTGGATAGCAGTGGCAGGATCGGTCCGAGTCAGCATGGATTTACGAAGGGGAAATCATGCTTGACTAATCTTCTGGAATTTTTTGAGAATGTAACTATGAAAATGGACATGGGAAAGCCAGTGGATGTAGTGTACCTGGACTTTCAGAAACCCTTTGTTAAAGGTCCCACATGGGAGGTTAGTGTGCAAAATTAGAGCAAATGGTATTGGGGGTAGGGTACTGACGTGGATAGAAAATTGGTTGGCAGACAGGAAACAAAGAGTAGGGATTAATGAGTCCTTTTCAGAATGGCAGGCAGTGACTAGTGGGTTACCACAAGGCTCAGTGCTGGGACCGTAGCTATTTACAATATACATTAATGATTTAGATGAAGGGATTAAAAGCAACATTAGCAAATTTGCAGATGACACAAAGCTGGGTGGCAGTGTGAAATGTGAGGAGGATGTTATGAGAATGCAGGGTGACTTGGACAGGTTGGGTGAGTGGGCAGATGCATGGCAGATGCAGTTTAATGTGGATAAATGTGAGGTTATCCACTTTGGTAGCAAGAACAGGAAGGCAGATTACTATCTGAATGGTGTTAAGTTAAGAAAAGGGGAAGTACAACGAGATCTAGGTGTCCTTGTTCTTCAGCCACTGAAAGTAAGTATGCAGATACAGCAGGCAGTGAAGAAAGCTAATGGCATGCTGGCCTTCATAACAAGGGGAATTGAGTATAGGAGCAAAGAGGTCCTTCTGCAGTTGTACAGGGCCCTGGTGAGACCACACCTGGGATATTGTGTACAGTTTTGATCTCCAAATTTGAGGAAGGACATTCTAGTTATTGAGGGAGTGCAGCATAGGTTCACGAATTTAATTCCCAGGATGGAGGGACCGTCATACGTTGAAAGATTGGAGCGACTAGGGTTGTATACACTGGAACTTAGATGGATGAGAGGGGATCTGATTAAAACATATAAGATTATTAAGGGATTGGACACGCTAGAGGCAGGAAACATGTTCCCAATGTTGGGGGAGTCCAGAACCGGAGGCCACAGTTTAAGAATAAGGGGTAGACAATTTAGAACGGAGTTGAGGAAAAACTTTTTCACACAGAGGGTTGTGGTTCTGTGGTATGCTCTGCCTCAGACGGCAGTGGAGGCCAATTCTCTGGATTCTTTCAAAAAAGTGTTAGATAGAGCTCTTAAAGATAGTGAAGGGATATGGGGAGAAGGCAGGAAAAGGGTACTGATTGTGGATGATCAGCCATGATCACAGTGAATGGTGGTGCTGGCTCGAAGGGCTGAATGGCCTACTCCTGCACCTATTGTCTATTGTCTATTGTCTATTGTCTATAGTATTGTATTACAGGAAGCTTAGGCTGTTGAGGATTGGGAATTGAATCAAATTCAGTGTAAGAGGATCAAGGAATTGGGATGAAGGAAGAGAAAATAGAATACAATACAGTCAAGCAAGAAACATGAAAAAAAAGGTAAATAGTTTTGTGGATAAGTAAAAAAACAAAGATTAGTAGAAGTTCACATGGAATCTTTCAGACAGGAAAAAAGTATGTTGGGAAATAGGGAAATGAAAGAAAGTGTAAAGAAATGTGTGATGTTAGTATTCAAAAGGCAGCAAAAATCCTCTGAGAAGCAGAGGATAATTACCAATCTCTTGAGAATGAATAAGTCAAAGAAATTATTATTAATAAATTGTTGCCTTTGAAGAAATTAATAGGGTTAAAAGGTACTAAGTTACCTGAACTGGGTAATCTTCCTACCTGGAATTTTAAAGGAACTGACTGTGAATATAGAGGATGCAATGGTAATATGCTTCCAAAATACCCTATTTTCTATAATGGTTCCCATAGTTGTTAGTTAACAAGTGTATTTCCACTATTTAAGAAAGGAGGGAGAGAGAAAAAAGACTATAGACCGTTTCGCCTGACATTGGTAGCAGGGAAATGCTGGAATCTATTATTAAAGGAATGCTAAGAATTTCATAAAAATACTGCAGATGATGGAATTTAAACATAAAAATTAACACACTGGAAACACCCAGGAAGTGAGGCAGCATCCTCTAATCTGAATCACTGATCTTGAACCCAAAGTGTTAATTCTTCTTGTTTTTGCAGAGAATCTTCTAGACTTATTGAGTGTTTCCAACATTTTATGATTTTATGTAGAAAATAACAATAGGATGGAGAAGGATTATTGTGAACTTATAAATGGTAAATTATGTTTGATAAACCTGCTTGGGCTTTTGAATAGATGAGAGCAAATAGTTGATGTATATTCAAGTATATAGAAGGCCTTTGATTTGTACCACTCAATTGATTATTCAATAAATTTAGATCCCATAGGGTTGGACTTAATATACTAGGGTAAATTGAGGAAGAGTTAGTGAACAAAAAGCAGATGATAGATATAAAGTGGACCGATTTTTGGGTTGAAAGACCTTCACTAGTAGGTTGCTACCTGTATACATGCTGGGTACTCAGCTATTTGCAATCTTTATCAGTGATTAGGATAAGGGGATCAAGTACAATATATATCCAAGTTTGCTGAGTTTAAATAGCTACATGATAGAATGGGGTGTGTGAGGGTTGGAGAGAGGCTGCAAGAGGATATAGACAGGACAAGAAAATAGACAAGGGCATGCCATATGGAATATATTGTGGAATGATATGAAATCCTCCATTGTGGTAGAGAAAAGGAAAGACAGAGTATATTTATATATCAACTTTGAAGAGTGTCTCGATGCACAAAGTACTAACACAAAAAGGAAATAGAATGGTTTGTCTTGATTGTTGGTTTCACAAATTGAAGAGATGGGATATCGATCGTCATGCAAGTCGTCAAGTGTTGCTTAATCTTCACTGACATACAAGGAGAATTTGTGTTCTTTTAAAGTTGATATTTGGATTTGTTCAGAGTTTCCCAGTAGAGTTGTATTAGGTTGAATAAAATGTTTCTTTTGGCGGTATTTCTGAAAAAAAGCCACAGAGGGAATGTTTAGAATCATAATCAGGTTTAATACTGTATTACTGTGTTTACTCTACATACTTTATGTTGTGAAATATGTTTTCACGGCGGCAGTACACTGCAATACATAATAATAAAAATATGAATTACAATAAATAAGAGGTATATATAAAATAAATAAGTAGTGCAAAAAGAGAGAAATAGAAGAAATATGGAGGTAGTGGTCTGGGTTCATTGTCCATTCAGAAATCTGATGGCAGAGGGGAAGAAGCTGTTCCTGAAATGTTGAGTGTGTGTCTTCAGGCCCCTATACCACCTCCTTGAAGGTAGCAATGTGAGAAGAAGGCATGTCCTAGGTGAATCTCCATATTCGTCGAAAGCCAAATTTGAATGGGCAGCATGAATTCCAGAGTAAATGAAAATCAAACAAAAACTGGAGATGCTGAAAATTGGAAATAACCGAAAACCAGAAAATGCTGGAAGCACACAGTAGATCAGGCTGCATGTGTTAACAGGGAGTAAAAGCATTAACTTTTCAGGTCAGTGTGGATGATTTCATATTCTTCCACATTATATTTCATATACCATACCCTTGTCTGTTATCTTACTCTGTCTATATCCCCTGGAAGCCTCTCTCCATCCTTCAAACCACCTATGCTATCATCCAACTATTTATTTATCCTCAGCAAATTTGGATATATGTTAATTGATCCCCATATCCGAATCACTGATATAGATTGCAAATGGCTGAGAAGCCAGCATCTTTACAGGAAGCAACCCGATTCTATACATGATTATTATTGAAATTGTTTTGAGAGTATATACTGTATACGAGGAACATGTGACTGGAAGTAAGTAAATGACATACCAGGTGTCAAGTATAAACACTGGGTGTGTTTTTCTAAGTGATAATTGGTTTATTATTGTCATGAACCAAGATCTTTTGGTATGTCAATAAAGACTCTAACATCTTTCTGTAGGTGTATGGTGTTGTGATAAATATTTGCTGTCTTAGGGCCAGGTGATTTTGTTTTATTTTCCACGCTTGGCTTTCCAAACATAGCAGCTGACACCTGTAAAGATCAAAGTGTTGTTTAAGGTTAAGTTAAACTTCCAACTAATATTCTTTGTTTAGCTTCTAGTAGCCATTGGGATGAGTTGCAGTGCAAAAAAGTTGCAGTGAAATCAAAACAAAAAGTATCAAATACTGGTCTTAAGGTGTTGTACTTAAATGCACTCAGCATAAGGAATAAGGTGGATGATCTTGTTGTACAGCTACAGATTGGCAGGTATGATATTGTGGCCATCACTGAGACCTGGCTAAAGGATGCATGTCTCTGGGAGCTGAACGTCCAAGGATACACGGTGTATCGGAAGGATAGGAAGGTAGGCAGAGGGGGAGGCGTGGCTTTATTGGTAAGAAATGATATTAAATCATTAGAAAGAGGTGATATAGGATCGGAAGGTGCAGAATCTTTATGGGTTGAGCTAAGGAATAGCAGGGGTAAAAGGACCGTGATGGCAGTTATTTATAGGCCTCCAAACAGCTACAGGGATGTGGACTACAAATTACAACTGGAAATAGAAAAGGCTTGTCAGAAGGGCAGTGTTATGATAATTGTGGGGGATTTTAATATGCGAGTAGATTGGAAAAATCAGGTCGGCACTGGATCTCAAGGGAGAGAATTTGTAGAATGTCTGCGAGATGGCTTTTTAGAACAGCTTGTTGTTGAGCCCACTAGGGGATCGGCCGTACTAGATTGGGTATTGTGTAATGAACCGGAGGTGGTTGGAGAGATTGAGGTGAAGGAACCCTTAGGAGACAGTGATCATAACATGATTGAGTTCACTGTGAAATTAGAAAAAGAGAAGCCGAAATCTGATGTGTCGGTGTTTCAATGGAGTAAAGGAAACTACAGTGGCATGAGAAAGGAACTGGCCAAGGTTGACTGGAAAGAGACACTGGCAGGAAAGACAGCAGAGCAGCAGTGGCTGGAGTTTATGCGAGAAATGAGGAATGTGCAAGGCAGGTATATTCCAAAAAAGAAGAAATTTTCAAGTGGAAAAAGGATGCAACCGTGGTTGACAAGAGAAGTCAAAGCCAAAGTTAAAGCTAAGAAGAGGGCATACAAGGAAGCAAAAATTAGTGGGAAGACAGAGGATTGGGAAGTCTTCAAAACCTTACAAAAGGAAACCAAGAAGGTCATTAAGAGGGAAAAGATTAACTATGAAAGGAAACTAGCAAATAATATCGAAGAGGATACTAAAAGCTTTTTCAAGTATATAAAGAGTAAAAGACAGGTGAGAGTAGATATAGGACCAATAGAAAATGATGCTGGAGAAATTGTAATGGGAGCTGAGGAGATGGCAGAGGAACTGAACAAGTATTTTGCATCAGTCTTCACTGAGGAAGACAGCAGTATACCGGACACTCAAGGGTGGCAGGGAAAAGAAGTGTGCGCAGTCACAATTACGACAGAGAAAGTACTCAGGAAGCTGAATAGGCTAAAAGTAGATAAATCTCCTGGACCAGATGGAATGCACCCTCGTGTTCTGAAGGAAGTAGCTGTGGAGATTGCGGAGGCATTAGCGATGATCTTTCAAAAGTCGATAGATTCTGGCATGGTTCCGGAGGACTGGAAGATTGCAAATGTCACTCCGCTATTTAAGAAGGGGGCAAGGAAGCAAAAAGGAAATTATAGACCTGTTAGCTTGACATCGGTGGTTGGGAAGTTGTTGGAGTCGATTGTCAAGGATGAGGTTACAGAGTACCTGGAGGCATATAACAAGATAGGCAGAACTCAGCATGGATTCCTTAAAGGAAAATCCTGCCTGACAAACTTATTACAATTTTTTGAGGAAATTACCAGTAGGCTAGACAAGGGAGATGCAGTGGATGTTGTATATTTGGATTTTCAGAAGGCCTTTGACAAGGTGCCACACATGAGGCTGCTTAACAAGACAAGAGCCCATGGAATTACAGGAAAGTTACATACGTGGATAGAGCGTTGGCTGATTGGCAGGAAACAGAGAGTGGGAATAAAGGGATCCTATTCTGATTGGCTGTCGGTTACCAGTGGTGTTCCACAGGGGTCCGTGTTGGGGCTTCTTCTTTTTACATTGTACATCAACGATTTGGATTATGGAATAGATGGCTTTGTGGCTAAGTTTGCTGACCATACGAAGATAGGTGGAGGGGCCGGTAGTGCTGAGGAAACGGAGAGTCTGCAGAGAGACTTGGATAGATTGGAAGAATGGGCAGAGAAGTGGCAAATGAAGTACAATGTTGGAAAGTGTATGGTTATGCACTTTGGCGGAAAAAATAAACGGGCAGGCTATGATTTAAATGGGGAAAGAATTCAAAGTTCTGAGATGCAACGGGACTTGGGAGTCCTCGTACAGGATTCCCTTAAAGTTAACCTCCAGGCTGAGTCAGTAGTGAAGAAGGCGAATGCAATGTTGGCATTCATTTCTAGAGGAATAGAGTATAGGAGCAGGGATGTGATGTTGAGGCTCTATAAGGCGCTGGTGAGACCTCACTTGGAGTACTGTGGGCAGTTTTGGTCTCCTTATTTAAGAAAGGATGTGCTGATGTTGGAGAGGGTACAGAGAAGATTCACTAGAATGATTCCGGGAATGAGAGGGTTAACATATGAGGAATGTTTGTCCGCTCTTGGACTGTATTCCTTGGAGTTTAGAAGAATGAGGGGAGACCTCATAGAAACATTTCGAATGTTAAAAGGCATGGACAGAGTGGATGTGGCAAAGTTGTTTCCCATGATGGGGGAGTCTAGTACGAGAGGGCATGACTTCAGGATTGAAGGGCGCCCTTTCAGAACAGAAATGCGAAAAAATTTTTTTAGTCAGAGGGTGGTGAATCTATGGAATTTGTTGCCACGGGCAGCAGTGGAGGCCAAGTCATTGGGTGTCTTTAAGGCAGAGATTGATAGGTATCTGAGTAGCCAGGGCATCAAAGGTTATGGTGAGAAGGCTGGGCAGTGGGACTAAATAGGATAAAATGGATCAGCTCATGATAAAATGGCGGAGCAGACTCGATGGGCCGAATGGCCTACTTCTGCTCCTTTGTCTTATGGTCTTATAGTCTAAACAGGAACCAGTCTTCAGATCTCAATGTAAGTGGCAAGGGAAGGAGTAATCAGATTGAAGTTGGAAAAAAAAGCTGGGACTTCCTGTTGGCAGTGGATGGAGTAACAGCATTTTACAGCTGCTCCTAGTTTACTTTACTTTTCCTACCTTCCAACCTGATCTGACAATATGACTACGAGAACTGCTAAAGGTAAAAAAGAAGATTCTTCTACATCTATAGATTCTATTATTGAATTGATGCAAAACCACAGAAAGGAAGCATCCGAGGAATTGCAGTGATTCAGAAAAGAATCCTCCCAAGAATTTCAGCAACTCAGAAAGGAACACTCCGAAGAGTTTCATCAACTTGGCTTTGAAATTAAGCAATTAAGCACAAAACTGGATTCTATTCAAGAAACCTTAATTGAGCATGATAAATGAATAAAAGAGAATGAAGAAATCCTGTCGATTCTGGATGAGAAAATGGACAACCTGCAAAAGTGTTATGAAGAACAAACCAAGGTTAACGATGAACTAAGACAGAAGATTATTGATTTAGAAAATAGAAGGAATAACGTACGAATTCTTGGTCTTGAAGAGTTAACTGAAGGCGATCCTCCTATGGAATTTTTTGCAAACCTTCTAGTTCAGCTATTTCCTGATACTTCAAAATTGACACCAATGATTGACCGAGTGCATAGAATACCTGCCAACAGAATGTTTACAAGCAAACCTCATTCAGTGCTAATCGCTTTTCATGAGTTTCAAACAAAGGACCATATAATTCGTGAATCTTATCGGGAAGGTATGTTTGACTATAATGGAAAAAAGATTAGAATCGTTGAAGATTTCTCAGCAGATACTATGAGGAAATGTGCTAAGTTCAAAAACGTCATGTCAGAGTTCCACAAAAAAGATTTTAAACCTTTTTTACAGACCCCGGCGAAGCTCAGAATTACACTGCAAGATGGATCGCAAAAATGGTTCCATTCCAGTCTCCAGGCTCAGGAATATTTAGAGTCAGTAAAATGACTGCTTATTATTTGCTACATGAATAACCGTTTATTTCACCTTTGCTAAACTTTGTACTTAACTCTTTCCTTTTGGACTTTTCAAGGATTTATTTTGAGAATAAAACTTTAATGTGCTATTACTTTGTTAATTTTAAAAGAATCATGTTAGAGATGTTTAACAAAAACACATGAATAATTGTGTATTTTACGTCTGGTGAATCTTGTAGTCAATTTTCTTTTAGAACCTTTTAAGGTCTTACTTTGAAATCAAGATTTTAATGAGTCAATATTCTGTTTGTCTATATTATTATATATTATACTTACTTTTCCAGAGTTTTTTCTTGATACCAGAATTAATTGTCTCTTTACTATTCTAAACTTGTAATTTATTTGGAGCTAAGCCAGTAGGATTTTTGGGGGGGTGTCGTCATTAGTTGTCGGCGTTGACTTTCTATGGTCGACTTTCTCTCTTTGGGAGGGGGGAGGGTGTTAGGTTTTTTTTTCTTGGAAGCTGTTTGGGATTTTTAGCCAAACCTGTTGATTGGTTTTCTTATCTCATGGGTCATTGCTTAGTTTTATTAGTCTTCTTAAGGATTATCCTTTTAATTTCTTTTAAAAATAATAAAGTGGTTTATAATACTAAATTACTTAGTCTTAACGTGAAAGGATTAAATCATCCTTTGAAACAAAATAAGATTTTTGCCTATATTAACATATTTAAGGTCCCAATTATTTTCTTACAAGAAACACACGTACGTAATTCTGATAATTCACACCTTTTTAGCCGATGGTGAGAATTGCACTTTCACTCAAGCTTTCAGGCCAAAACTAGAGGTGTCCCGATTTTTATAGAAAATACAGTTCCTTTTGTTCAACACAAGGTTGATTCTGATACTAACATGATGATTTGTTATAGCATCAGGGAAACTAGAGAATAAATTGCTGGTATTTGCCAATGTTTATGCCCCAAATATAGATGATCTAGGATTCTTTGAGCTATTTTTTTCATTTTTGCCTGATCTGAGTGTGTATTCATTGGCGATGGCAGGAGACTTTAATTGCTGGTTAGACCCGGTTTTAGATCAATCCTCTTCTAAACCAGTGACACTTAATAAATCAGCTTTGTTTATCCATTCGTTTTTAATGAAATGTGGTATTGTTGATATATCTGAATGGTGGCCGATTAGGAAAAGGGGAGGTGCAACGAGACCTGGGTGTCATTATACACCAGTCATTGAAAGTGGGCATGCAGGTACAGCAGGCGGTGAAAAGGGCGAATGGTATGCTGGCATTTATAGTGAGAGGATTCGAGTACAGGAGCAGGGAGGTACTACTGCAGTTGTACAAGGCCTTGGTGAGACCACACCTGGAGTATTGTGTGCAGTTTTGGTCCCCTAATCTGAGGAAGGACATCCTTGCCATAGAGGGAGTACAAAGAAGGTTCACCAGATTGATTCCTGGGATGGCAGGACTTTCATATGAAGAAAGACTGGATGAACTGGGCTTGTACTCGTTGGAATTTAGAAGATTGAGGGGGGATCTGATTGAAACGTATAAGATCCTAAAGGGATTGGACAGGCTAGTTGCAGGAAGATTGTTCCC
Organism: Mobula birostris; assembly: GCF_030028105.1. NCBI lineage: Eukaryota > Metazoa > Chordata > Chondrichthyes > Myliobatiformes > Myliobatidae > Mobula > Mobula birostris. The sequence goes on from NC_092373.1 coordinate 161,368,521, forward strand.
GATGTTGGGGAAGTCCAGAACGAGGGGCCACAGTTTGAGGATAGAGGGGAAGCCTTTTAGGACCGAGATTAGGAAAAACTTCTTCACACAGAGAGTGGTGAATCTGTGGAATTCTCTGCCACAGGAAACAGTTGAGGCCAGTTCATTGGCTATATTTAAGAGGGAGTTAGATATGGCCCTTGTGGCTACGGGGGTCAGGGGGTATGGAGGGAAGGCTGGGGCGGGGTTCTGAGTTGGATGATCAGCCATGATCATAATAAATGGCGGTGCAGGCTCGAAGGGCCGAATGGCCTACTACCTGCACCTATTTTCTATGTTTCTATGTTTCTATATGGTGTTTCTTACATCCAACAGATAGAGAATACTCATTTTTTCTCATGTTCATCATATGTGTTCCAGAATTGACTATTTTTTTTATTGATAACCAAATGATTCCCTTAGTTCGATCTTGTGAATATAAAGAGATTGCTATCTCTGACCATGCTCCTGTGCATTTATCCATAAATCTTCCTGGTTTTCCTCAGATAAACAGATTCTGGCATTTTAAACTAACTCTGTTATCTGACAAGGATTTCTTAAAGTTCTTGGAGAGGCAAATCACTCTTTTTTTTGAAGGGAATACGGTGGAGGAGATTTCTAGCCTTGTCATATAGGATGCCTTTAAAGCATATATTAGACAAATAATTCCTTATACTGCAAGTGTTAAGAAAAAAGCTAATAAAGAGAGAATTAATTTAGCCAAACAGCTGAAACGATTAGATGAAGAATATGCTTTGACCTCAGATCCTGCTGTATATAAAAGACGGGTTAAAATTAAAGCTAAGTATGATTTTTATTAACATACCCTATTGAAACTCAACTGTTAAAGGATAAAAGTCAATTTTATATCCATGGGGATAAAACAGGTAAATTATTGGCTAATCAAATTAAAACTTCTAGTGCTAAACGACAGATTAAAGAAATTTATAAAGCTAATGGTACTAAGACATCATTTAGAAATAAATGATACTTTTTGAGAATATTATTCTAAATTTTATAGCTCTGATCTTCTTAAAGATAATACTGTAATGGATAACTTTTTAGACCAAATAGATATCCCTACGCTTTCTGTTGATGACCGAAAACAGTTGGATCAACGTATTTCTCACGAAGAAATAGCCAAAGCTGTACATTCGTTGCATTCAGGGAAAGCTCCAGGTCCTGATGGATCTTCTGGAGAATTTTATAAGGCTTTTTCTTCTTTGCTCATACCCCATTTATGTTCAGTTTTTTCAGATTCTTTTAAGTTAGGTAGGTTACCGTAATCCTTTTACAAAGCTTCTATTTCGCTTATCCTTAAAAAGAATAAGAATCCAACTGAATGTTCTTCATATAGACCAATTTCTTTACTTGATGCTAAAATTTTATATAAAGTTCTGGCCCGTAGGATGGAAAATATCTTACCATCTGTCATTTCTGACGATCAGACTGGCTTTATTAAAAATCAATATTGTTATTTTAATATTCATCGATTATTAAATGTTATTTATTCTCCTTCTAAGGAGATATCAGAGTGTGTGATATCCTTAGACACTGAGAAGGCTTTTGATCGGGTTGAATGCATTATTTATTTAAAATTTTAGAAAAATTTAATTTTGGTTCTAAGTTTATTCAATGGATTAAACTATTATATTTATCCCTTTTTGCTCAAGTTCTTACTAATTCTCAGAATTCTAAACCATTCAAACTTCAATGTGGAACCAGACAAGGTTGCCCCTTGAGTCCTTTGCTCTTTGACCTCGCTTTAGAACCTTTAGCTATTGCTTTTCGAGAATCTAATGATATCACTGGTATTTTACAGAAGGGTACTATCCAAAAAGTTTCACTTTATGCAGACGATTTATTGCTTTACATTTCTATTGTTGAAACCTCATTACCTTCTGTGCTTTCTTTACTATCTTGTTTTAGTCAATTTTCTGGATATAAACTGAACCTACACAAGAGTGAACTTTTTCCTTTGAATAATTTGCCATTACCTGATATTAACCATCATTTTAAAATTGTAAGAAACCAATTCAAGAATCATAAATGCTTATTTAAAGAAAATTTTCTTACTTTATTAAATTATATAAAAAGAACATTATCAAATTGGTCGCCCCTTTCGTTACCATTGATTGGTCGAATTAATTCTATTGAAATGAATGTTTTACCTAAATTCATATACCTCTTTCAGGCATTACCCATTTTTATTCCCAAATCCTTTTTTGACTCTCTTGGTTCTATTTTATCCTCCTACATATGGAAAAATAAATGTCCTCGACTGAATAAAGTCCATCTCCAGAAAGTTAAAAAGAATGGAGGTTTAGCCTTATCAAACTTTAGGTTTTATTACTGGGCAGCTAATATACAGAATCTCACGTTTTGGTTATACTATATTAACCACGAGGACTGTCCTGTGTGGGTTTCTTTAGAAGCTAACTCGGATAATAAATTTTCTATTATCTCCCTATTGGGATCTTCACTTCCTTTATCCTTAAGTAAGATAACTGAAAATGTGGTAGTCAAACATACTTTAAGGATTTGGATACAATTTAGAAAACACTTTGGTTTATTGAGATCCTCCCTTTCTAGTCCCTTTTTTAAAATTTTTTTTAAGCCTTCTATGACTGATGTAGTCTTTAAGCATTGGGAAGGATTGGGCATTACATGTTTCCAGGATCTGTTTGTGGGAGGAAGTTTTTCTTTGTTTGAACAATTGTCAACTAAATATAGTTTACCAAAATCCAATTTTTTTTGGTACTTACAAATTAGAGATTTTCTGCGATTTCAATTATATGCATTTCCTAATAGACCTGATAAGAACATATTAGATGAAATTTTTAATATGAAACCATTCTATAATGGTTCAATATCCAATATTTATGATATGTTGTTGGGGATGAGAAATGATTCTTTGGACAAGATTAAAAGTCATTGGCAACAAGATCTACAGACCTCAATCTCAGAAGAAACTTGGAATGAGATTTTTAATTTGGTTAATACTTCAGCGCTATGTTCTCGTCATTCCCTCCTACAATTTAAAGTGGTTCATAGGGCTTATATGACCAAGGATAAATTATCTCGTTTTTATTGAGAAATATCTCCCTATTGTGATAGGTGTAACAATGGAGAAGCTTCACTTATTCATATGTTTTGGACTTGTCCAAGTCTTGGAAAATATTGGAAGGAAATATTTCAAACTTTTTCTGTACTTTTAAGTAAATTTTAAGCCTAATCCTTTGACTGCCCTATTTGGTATTGTTGGAAGCAAAGATATCATTTTGAAGACATCTGATCTGCACATTCTGGCTTTTATCTCTCTTATGGCCAGAAGGGCACTTTTGTTTAAATGGAAGGATGCTGTTCCGCCTAATCATGCTCAGCGGTTACGGGATGTGATGGCATGCCCAAATTTAGAAAAGATTCATTGTTCAATTTCTGAATCTAACTAAGATTTTCAAAATTTGTGTATGCCGTTTTTAAATTATTTTCATAATATTTGACTTCTTGTTAAAGTACAGAAGTTGGTTAATAGCATATTTTATTATCTGATAAGCTTCTTTTTTTCTTTTTTTCCCAAACCGCTTCAGCTATGGTAGTGGATGTAGATCTTCTTTTTCTTAATAAAATTGTTTATATTCTAATATACGAACTAATCTAATCCATATGAATATAGAGTAAGGAGTTCGTTAATGTGATTCAATATACTGTATCTGGTATTATTATATTTTGTCTTTTGTTTTATAATATATATTCTCTTGAACTCTGTATTCTTCTATATATAGAAATTAAAATCAATAAAAATATTTAAAGAAAGAAAAAAAAGCTTATATATATAAAACAGATTTGTTGGCCCATGTCACTTGGTCTAACTGCTGAAGAGGTGCAGTATAAGATAATATGTTATTTAATTGTGCGTGCTTCAAAACAGACAATGCTGGATAAGTTGTTCAGTTCAAGGAAGCTTGCTGACCGATGAAGACAATCACAGCACTTCAATACTTGATCTATTATTAAGTTGGAAGGTTTATGTACTTGTTGAGTCCCCTTCACAGAATTAATTGTGGGTACCTTAGAACTTTGTCTCCAGAAACTTTTAGAACATTTGTGTTAAAAGATATCTGAAAAAATATCACGTGTGTGAAGTCAGTCAAATGACAAAAGGACAGTATAAAGGTAACAGCATTTCAGTCTTTTTCAGAGTAGTCCAGAAACTTCAAGAAAACGACAGAAATATGGCTGAATTAGAATCCATTCCCCTGCCTTCACTTTCAGTGATGGCCAACTGATTCATCTGAAACTCATGGATATGTCTATTTAGCTTATAGGAATTGCACCTGTGTTTTGGAAATCCTTTGTTTTTGAAATGGTTTGTAGTTTGGAAGTCTTTTATAAGATAAAAGTCCTCTGTGAGTTTTAAACATATTTTAAGAATGTTGCTTGAATTTAAATATCACTGAAAATAAATGAATTGTGTTGAATGTACTTTGTCAGCAGGTAGTATCTTCTCCTTGATGGGGGCGGGAGCACTGTGCAAATAGTGGGTATTGGCGGCTAATCCCGCTATGGAGGATATACAGGGATGTGAACCACTCTTTGAAGATTGGGGATATACAAAATAACTTCCCTTCAACGATGGTTTCCATGGCTATTTATGTCAGAGAGGGTTCAAGGTCTTCATTTGAGGTTAGAACTTCATGATCAGGAAATTCAATGCCATCACATTCTGACTGGTTGCATCACTACCTGGTAGAGAGGCTCCAGTGTGCAGGATCAAAAGAGGCTGCAAAGACTTATCCAGCTCTCTCACGGGCACAAATCTCCCCACTAAGGACATCTTCAAAAGGCACTGTCTCAAGGAAGCAGCTTCCATTATTAAGGACTCTCACAATCCAGTATGTCCTCTTTTCATTATTACCACCAGCGAAGATGTGCAGGATCCTCAATACCCGCACTCAACATTTTAAGAATAGCTTTTTTCTCCTTCACCATTAAATTACTATAAAGTTCCATGAACCCGTGAACACTACCCCACTATTCCTTTTTTCCACCACTTACTTTTTGTAACTTATTGTAATTTTTATGTCTTTCTCTGTACTGCTGTCACAAAACAACAAATTTCACGATATATGTCCATGATAAAAACCTGATTCTAATTCTGAGATACAGTAAAAAACATTCTTTTGCAAGCCAGTTGGACTGATCATTCCAAACATAAGAACATTGTGATAGTACAAAAAGAAAAACAATAACAGAATTTAGAATAGAGTTTTACATGCAAGGGCTATGATATGCTTGACCATGAGATGAAAAGTTCATCTTCATCATATAAAAGGTTTGCTTAAGAGTAAGATAGTAGCTGTCGTTGAGCCTGGTGGTATGTATCCTCAAACCTTTGTATCTTCTGCTTGATGAAAGAAGGGAGAAAAGTGACTGACCATAGTGGGAGGAGCCTTTGATTATGTTGGCTGCATTTTTACGACAAGGGACTTTTTTACCATGAGAAAATAAATGGAATAACAATAATTTCTTCTCCTTTATATTCAGGTACTGAAGTACGACAATAAACAATCTTGAATCTTTAAGTATTAGAGAGTTCATTACAAAAGTTTTCTAAGGGTCAATGCAGTGAGGATGTTTCTCTTGATCGAGAAGTTGACACATTGGGAGCACAGTTTGAGAATGAGGAGAAATATCTTCATGCACAGAGCAATGTACCTTTAGATTTCTCAACTGCAGATGATGCAGAAGTTAAATTATTATTTAATTCAAACCAGAATTTTTGAACATTAAGGGCATCAAGGGATATGGGGTACTTCTGGAAACAGTGCTGAGATAGAAAAACAGCTACGATCTTCATGAATATTGGAGTAAGCTCTAAGATTTGGGAGACACTCTACTGCTCCGACTTCTTACGCACTCATGTTATTATTACTTTGTATAGTCACAGTTATATAGCACAGAAACAGGTCCTTCAGCCCAACTCATCCATGCTAACCGAGTTGTCCACCTGAGCTTGTCCTATTTGCCTGTGTTTGGCCCTTATCCCTTTTATCCTTTCCTATCCATGTGCCTTCTTAAAAGTCTTTAAAATATTGTATTCGTACCCAGGTCTACAGATTTCTCTAGCAGTTCATTCCATATACCTAGCTTCTATGTGAAAAAGTTACACCTTGGTTCCACTTTAAACTTTTCTCCCCTTATCTAAAACCTATTCCCTCGAGTTTCAAACTCCCCTACCCTGGGGGAGAAAAACTGGCCATTCACCCTATCTCAGAATCAGAATTAATATCTTTAGCATATGTCATGAAATTCATTGTTCTGTGGCAGCAGTACAGCACAATACATAAAATTAAAATGCTATAAATTACAGTAAGCTAGCAAACAATACCAAAGTGGATAGTAAAAGTTTTTTCGAGTATGTTAAAAAATACAAGAGAAATGAGAGTGGACACAGGACCACTAGAAAATGAGGCAGGAGAAGTAATAATGGGGGAGCAGGAACTGACTGATGAACTAAATGAGTATTTTGCATCAGTGTTCACTGTGGAAGACACTGGCAGTATGCCTTATGTTGTAGTAGGTGAAGGAAGAGAAGTGGGTGCAGTTACTATTACTAGAGAGAAGGTGCTCAAAAGGTTAAAAGACCGAAAGGAATATAAGTCACCCGAACCAGATGAACTGCACCATAGGGTTCTGAAAGAGGTAGCGTTAGAGATTGTGGTGGAATTAGAAATGATCTTTCAAATATCATTGGACTCTGGCATGAAGCCAGAAGACTAGAAAATTGCAAATGTCAGTCCAGTCTTTAAGAAAGGAGGAAGGCAGCATAAAGGAAATTATAGACCAGTTAGCCTGACCACAGTGGTTGGGAAGATGTTGGAGTCAATTGTTAAGAATGAGGTGATGGAGTACTTGGTGTCACAGGACAAGATAGAACAAAGTCAGCATGGTTTCCTTAAGGGGAAATCCTGCCTGACGAACCTATTGGAATTCATTGAGGAGATTACAAGTAGGATAGATAAAGGGGATGCAGTGGATGTTGAATATTTGGACTTTCAGAAGGCCTTTGACAAGGTGTCACATATGAGGCTGCTTAGCAAGTTAAAAACCCATGGTATTACAGGAAAGTTACTAATATGGTTAGAGCATTGGCTAATTGGAAGGAGGCAGTGAGTGGGAATAAAAGGATCCTTTTCTGGTTGGCTGCCAGTGACTAGTGGTGTTCCGCAGGGGCCGGTGTTGGGACCACTTCTTTTTAGGCTGTATATAAATGATTAGATAATGGAATAGATAGCTTTCTTGCCAAGTTTGCAGATGATACAAAGGTTGGTGGAGGGGCAGGTAGTGTTGAGGAAACAGGTAGGATGCAGAAGGACTTAGACCGATTAGGAGAATGGGCAATAAAGTGGCAAATGAAATACAATGTTGGAAAATGCATGGTCATGCACTTTGGTAGAAGAAATAAATGTGCAGACTATTTTCTTAACGGGGAGAAAATCCAGGAATCTGAGATGCAGGGGGACTTGGGAGTCCTTGTGCAGAACACTCTGAATTTTGCAGGTTGAATCAGTGGTGAGGAAGGCAAATACCATGTTAGCATTCATTTCAAGGGTCTAGAATACAGGAGCAAGGATATGATTCTGAAGCTTTATAAGGCACTGGTGAGGCCTCACCTTGAGTATTGTGAACAGCTTTGGACCCCTCATCTTAGAAAAGATATGCTGGTGTTGGAGAGGGTCCAGAAGAGGTTCACAAGGATGATTCCAGGAATGAAAGGGTTATCATACAAGGAACGTTTGATGGCTCTGGGTCTTTACTCGCTGAAATTCAGAAGGATGAGGAGGGGATCTCATTGAAACCTTTCGAATGTTGAAAGGCCTAGACAGAGTAGGTGTGGAGAGGATTTTTCTCATGTTCGGAGAGTCTAGGACAAGAGGGCACAGCCTCAGGATAAAGGGGCGCCCTTTCAAAACCGAGATGCAGAGAAATTTCTTTAGCCAAAGAGTAGTGAATTGATGTGGAGTTTGTTGCCACATGCAGCTGTGGAGGCCAGGTCATTGGATGTATGGGTCAATGGGTTCATTGTCCAAAAAGAAATCTGATAGTGAAGGGGAAAAAAGTTGTTCCTAAAACACTGAGTGTGTTTTCTTATGATTCTGTACCTCCTCCTTGGTGGTAGCAATGAGAAGAGGGTATTTCCTAGGTAATGGGGGAACTCAATCGTGGATGCCACCATTTTTAGGCATCCACTTTTGAAGATGACCTTGGTGTTGGGCAGGCTGGTGCCCATGATGGAGATGACTGAGTTTGCAACTTTCTGCAGCTTTTTACAAAAAAGGAGACACAACCAGTTAGAATGCCTCCATAGTATTTCTGTATAAGTTTGCTAGAGTCTTTGGTGACATACCATATCTCCTCAAACTCCTCATGGAATATAGCTGCTGAGGTGCCTTCTTTGTAATTGCATCAATATGTTGGGCCCGGGATGGATATTCAGAGATGTTGACACCCAGGAACTTGAAACTGCTCTCCCTTTCCATTGCTGATCCCTCAGTGAGGAATGGTGTGTTTAAATAAAGTCACCCTGGATCCCAATTCATCTAATCTACTTGCCTATCTTACCCTGTGTATCTGTTTAAGGCTTTGTAAGACAAAAGAGGTGATTATGGATTTTAGGAAGACTAAGCCTGCACTGCTCTCTGCTACTATTGAAGGTGAGGATGTGGATGTGGTGAGGACCTTCAAGTACCTGGGATGCACCCGGTTGACAGACTTGACCGAAGCACCAACATGGAGGCTGTGTACAAGAAGGGCCAGAGTCATCTCTATTTCTTGAGGAGACTGAGGTCCTTTGGAGTACACAGACCTCTCCTACACATGTTCTACCAGTCTGTTGTTGCCAGTATAATCTTCCATACAGTGGTGTGCTGGGGCAATGGCATCAACACGGGTAATGGCAACAGGCTCAATAAGCTGATTAGAAAGGCTGGCTTTATTATAAGAGTTAAACTGGACATACTGGAGGCTGTGGTAGAACAAAGGACTCTGTGGTAAATTCTGGCAACTCTGGACAATGTTTGTCATCCTCTGCATGCCACATTGGCTGAACAGAGGAACACTTTTAGTAATATACTAAGATGACTACTGTGTTGCTCCAAAATGTGCTATATGAGGTCATTCTTGCTCTCGGCCATTAGGCTCTATAATTAATTAACCTATAGCCAGGGAAGTGATGACCCCCTCCTGTTTGACTGCTTGAGGTAACTTATTTTTTATTCTTTCTACTACTCTAATATTTATATCTGTGCACTTGTAATGCTGCTGTGACGCTGTGATTTCCTTTGGGATCAATAATGTATCTATCTATCTAAAGTACACATAGAAAGCATCCTTTGCCCTGCTTTCAGCAATATCATGAAGGATCCTACCCACCCTGCTCATGGACTGTTTGTTCTACTCCATTCAGGGAGGAGGCTACACATCGTCCACATCAGGACCACTAGACCCAAACACCCAAGCAGTAAGGCTGATCAACACCTCCACCCACTAACCCATCCCACCACCACTACCTTATCATTTCCTGTTAGTCACCTTATTTATAGACACTCCTGTGCCTAGCATTTTATGGCCATTAAATCAAAATATGTATAAACTTTCTTACATATTTATAATTATTGTTTATTTACTATTACATTATCTTATTGTATTTTCTGGTGCTGCATTAGATCTGGTATAACAATTATTTTGTTCTCCTTTACACATGTGCACTAGAAATGACATTAAACAATCTTGATTCTTGAATCATTCAATTCTAAAAAATCCCAATCAAATTTGTAATAGTTTCCCATGCATAAATCTATTCTGACTATCCCTAATCAATCCTTGACTTTCCGAATGTTCCCTACAATCCCCTCCAGTAACTTTCACACATTGAAATTAGACTCACTAGACTGTAATTCTTTGGTTTGTCTTTGCAGTCCTTTTAAAGTAAGGTCACATTAACCATCCTCCAGTTTTCCAGTACCTTACCCATGACTATACGATTCAAATTTCTTTATTGGGGATGCTACAATACATCTAGGTGTTTTCTAGAGATAGTACAGAAATAGGCCCTTTATCCCACCAATTCTCCTCCAGCTGTCAACCACCCATTTTATTCCCCCGCACTCCAACACTGCCAAGGTTCCACATTCATCTTTATACCTGTGGCAATTGTCAGTGGCCAATAAATCTAGCAGCATCTGTGGGAGAACCCCCGCCAATCACAGGCAGAACCCACAGAGAGAATCAAGATGTCAGAAATGGAACTGTGGGTGCCATGTCAGCTAATTAGGAACAGTTGAGGAGCCAAGAGATGTAAAAGTCCAGTTGTATAAATAATTAAAACCCATAGTAGAAAAGGTGGATATGCAGTGGAAAACCTTCCTCTAATAGTTTTTTTTAGCTTCTGTGTATTCGGACATGTTTGCCAGGCGCGCTTTGGCTCTGCAAATTGAAGAATGAAGACAATGCATCAACTGGTCTATCTCGTTAGCCAGGGAGTCCGGGGAATGGGTCACGTGGAAGGCTAAGTGATTGACGGCAGAAGTAGCCATTCACAAGCAGCCGGTGATGACATCATAAAGCTGGTTCGGGACCTTGCGGGGAAGGGAGAGGAGAAATGAGCCAATGGGAGTGGGCGAGATGTAGGACAGGCGGTGGGATGACTTCTTTGTTACTGTCGCGAAATGGAAGAGCCTTGGGTGAAAGGAGAGTGGCGCCGCGGTGGTAGGATCGACAGGAGATGGCTCTGGTTGCACTGCTTGTGCTGCTGCACCCTGCTGTTCCTCCTTGTGACTTTGCAGGTTAGGTGCTTTCTTGCTGCTCTGTTCCCCAGGAGCACGGCGGCGTCACTGGCGTGGTCCCATTACCACCTTCCCCCATCCCACTCTTTCCATGATACAGGTATTGTGGGGACAACAATAAGACCCTCTCTGTAAAATGTAACGCTTTCCCCTTATTTATGTGTTTTAATTCAGCTCCACAGTTTTGATGCACACTTACCACGTAAACTTGCGCCGTATTTGCAAATTCTTGCTAATTGGTCTTGTTGCCCACCATTAAAGTTGTAATTACGTGGCGTCTTTCACTACCCAAGGGATCCCCTCCCCCTCCCTTCAAGCAAATAATGAATTAGGTTTGAAGTTTTGAACAAAAACAACCGTAGAAAAACCCATCTGTGGTGGGACTGTTCATAGAAGTCCATCCCGTGATGAGAATGGAAAAGGACTTAACCTGATTAGTGATGTATGCATCACCTTTCTGAGCAGATATGCAATCGCGCTTCTTTATTATGAATAATCCCTGGGGTTTCTTAACATGTTCTTTTATATTTAAGAATGCCGATGTAAAATAACTTTTAGATAGTTATCTCCATTTAAAAGTTTTCTATTAATTTAACATTTAGTTGTACTCCTTTTCAGATTAACAGTACTCAAATGCAGGATTTTGATGACTACGCTGAAGTTTACTTTCCTCCCACCACAAAGAAAGAACATTTGCTCCGTTCTATGTATTGCATATCCATGTCAGCTTCCAACAATGGCATTGTTTACGCAGCTCTGCGACCTATTCTGTCACAAGCCTGTCATACATCTTTTAAATTCTTTTTCTTCCCACTTATAAAAGGGTAGTTTATATTTGCTGGTTAACCCACATTTAGATAGTGACAGGAAACTGGAGCATCTAGTAGGCACCCACAGATGTGAAGAGAGTGCAACATTTGATGTGAGACTCAAACCTGGGTCACTGGAGCTGTGAAGCAACAGTATTAACCATGCTGCTGTTTAGGGGAAAAGTTGTTTAACCCTTTAAAAGTATATTCCTCTTGGTTACAAATCATATCAGTGTTTGCCAAAATACTTATTACTTTTTACAAAAGCAGAAACTCTCAGTTATTATTAGGTATTTTACTGTTTAATGAATGAAACAATGACTGGAACTTATTCTGAGATACTGTTGAATAAGTTTCTTTTCAAATGAAGTATTTTTATAAGGAACCTGACAGCCCTACCAATTCCTACTTGTGTGCTTCCATTTTTTTTTACTGAGGTTTAATTTGAACATGGCAGATTTTTCTTTGTGAATGAGTTTTCAAGTCTCTGAATACTGATCAGGGATACATCCACCGCAGAATGTAACAGCCCTGTCTCTGTAAGGTAACTGACAATTTAAAAGCAGCCTTGAGCATAGGTTTCATCCTGAGAATATAATGTAATAGCGGCTTATTTCAATATCACTACTTTTGGTAGATAGGTGATTCCAAGCTAATAAGAGAAGACTGAGGGTTAAAAAGGCATTGGTCAGACCATACTTGAGCAGTATGCCCTTATCTAAGAAAGAATGTGCTGGCATTGGAGAGGGTCCAGAGGAGGTTCATGAGAATGATCCCAGGAATGAAAGGGTTAATGTATGGGAAGCTTTCAATCACTCTGGGGCTTTACTTGCTGGAATTTATGAGAATCAGGGGGATCTCAGTGAAGCTTATCGAATATTGAAAGACCCAGATAAGAGTGCACGTGGAGAGGATGTTTCCTATAGAGGGGGAATGGGACCGGAAGGTGCATCCTCAGAATAGAAGGATGTGCTGTTAGAACAGTGGTAAGGAGGAATTTCTTTAGTCAGTGGGTGGTGAATTTGTAGGATTTATTACCAGAGTTGGCTGTGGAGGCCAAGTAATTGGGTATGTTTAAAGCAAAGCTTGATAGGTTCTTGATTAATAAGTGCGTCAAAGGTTGTGGGGAGAAGGCAGGAGAATAGGGTTGAGAGGGTTAATAAATCAGCCATGATGGAATGGCACAGCGACTCAAAGGGCATAATGGTCTACCTAAGTCGTGGAAAATTGCAAAACAAAAATTTCTGGAAACCATGTAGATTATAATATTATTCGTGCCATCTCTCCAGTTTATTTTAACAATTTCCTCTCGCCCTTTAATACACTTTTCTCCATTTCCCCTGTCAGCTCATGCTGGTACATTGCCTATTTATGTTCCTGTTTACAGACATCCCACCTCTCCTGGAGTTCCGGGAGTCTCCCGCATATTGATAGTGGCTCCTTGATGCTCGCAAATTATATACAATATCCTGGAAATCGATTTTTTTTTTTGAGAGCGCGAGAGAGAGAAAGTGCGCCATGGCAGAGTGTTCCAAAAAAAGAAAATATAAAACGTACGTCACCCCGGACTACACTAAAGTGTACCACTGCCTAATAGGGGTCAAATATAATAACAGTGTTGCTCACTGCACTGTTTGCAACAGTGACTTCTCTATTACCCATGGTGGGTTAAGACTGTAAAAGACATGTTGAGGTGAGTTTAACAGGTGTCATTCGTTCATTAGCATAGCTAACGTTATTTAAACTAGCTGGCCAGCTACTAAGGAGCTACTCTATTGCAGACATCCCACCTCTCCTGGAGGTTCCGGGAGTCTCCCGCAAATTGATGGTGCTACCTCCCTGAAATGAGTTTTTACGGGGTGGGATGTCTGTGTTTATGCTGCAACAGCTTCCATCCCTTCAAAACCATAGTGCCGCAGATAACCCATCAATCCCCACATGGCCCGAATTCCATTTACTGCCATTTCACTGCTCGAGGGAGTCAGTGGATATGACAGATCTTGCAAAACTATTGACCCCAAAATGTTGACCATTAATTTTCTTTAGAATCACATCACTGAATTAAAGCTTATCCCTGCTGCAATTTACATAGTTATAAAACTGAACGTTGCAGAGGAGGCAATGTATCTGAAAAGAGAAACAAAGTCATCATTTTAGGCCAATAACCTTTCATAAGGCTACTAATGTTGTTACTCTGTTTGAAGTCAAACCTTCAAGGAATGGAATGTGATCCTTGTGAGAGCAGAACAGTGAAGTCCAGCATGGAAACTCCCAATGAGTCTGCTAGATAATTGGGAGCTGAATTTTTCTCCTTAACACTGCTAACACAGATAAACAAACCTACTTAGAAAATCCAACTTTTCAGCACTCTTAAAATCTAAGTTAGATACATTTTATAATGTCACTCATGATTTTTACTAAAAGAAAATGATTTTCAGAATGCTGATGTTGTGTATTGAGTATATGCGTGTGTAATAGGAGGGTAAAGATACAAGTAGCAGTGCATAATGTTAAATACGTGGGTGGACATTTGTTTTGTCATTTCAAAATTGATAGCAGTTTTTAAAATATTTGAGAAGTTGGTGTGTTTGCCCAGTTTTATTTTGATAATTGAAAATTCTTGATCTTCCCAAACAATGAAAATTACTGTGGGCAATCATGGATGGAATGCTGTTTTTGTGTCTACCAACAAGAGGCTGTTGTTTTATGGATCCTTTTTTTTCCATTAGCAATCAATCCTGCTTCAATCCTACTCTGTTAAATTGAATGGGATATGCCCAGAGTGACTTGGGACTGTTTCCTTGGGAATGTCTTCCCACTTATTTAGGATGGAGTAAGATGGTCTTACAACACCATTGTGCTCAATGTGAAGATGAAGTATCTGCATTGATATGAAAGGTGCAGTATGTTCTAAGTGTCTCCCTGCATGATGTGAAGAACTCTAAATCTATACCTTACTTAGGTGATGTTTGAACCTTCTAGTGGTACCAGTTCGGCAATTTAAAATGCTCTAAACTTGCCTATTTCTCCTGCTTTATAAATCAACTTTAAGCTTTATAGAAATTATAATGTTCCCTTTAAGTCATGCAGCTAAACAGAAGTTACTGTAAATGCTATGTATGATGCAGATTGCTTATACCTGTACTTTGCTCTCTTTTTGCAGGCTGTACTCTACAGTAGTTTGCGATTTCTTCCAGACTTTCCTTTCTGCTTAAGCAGCTTTTTCCAGTTCCTGCCTCCTGTTGCTGATCCTGTAGCTTACAGCTTGTGGATACTCTTCTAATTCCACTCTGTTCTTCCTGGTATATATTTATACAGATTTATAAAATTATAGTGTGACTTTCTATTGTTGCCACTAATTTTCTTTTTCAATGCCAACTTTCAGTAAACTGTACTGTGACTAACAACCATGCAATCAAAATGAAAATAAAACTGCAGATGTTGTAAATCAGAACATTAAGAAGCACCTTCAGGTCCATAAAACAGTCAAAATCTTGGTTTAGTAAACTTTCACCAGAATTGAAAGATGTTGGAGACTTAGTAAAGCTATTTAGACAGATTTACAGGCAGTGGAGTGGGATGAGAGGAGGAGGGACAAATGACAAAGTGATGATGATATGAAGGAGTGGAGGTAGATGTGGGACAATGGAAATCCTATCGGCAAAACCAGAGGAGGCTTAAGTACAACAGTAGACACCATCCCTACAGGAAAATTAGGGCAAAAATATTGTTTTAATCTTGCTGTACTTGATGCTGAGGGTGGAAGGTTGAACAGACCAGGCCTAGATGTTGAGGTGCTGTTTACATCCAGGTTTAATCCAACAACAAAGGAGACTGAAGTCAATATATGTGTGGAGTTGGGAAGAACAATAGCAATGCTTTACCAGCAGACAGTGATCCCTCTTTGAGCACAGTACTGATTGGATGATATATGAACTTCTCCTTGCTCTTGATACTCAGAAGGAATCTTGAAGTCTCCATAAAACATTAAGAGTGTGGAAAATCGTGAGCTCATGCAGGTTTCAATTCCCCTCTATAACTCTGGGATGCTTTAGTTTACTTTCAAAGGTGATTATAATCCCAGGAATGTTTAGTAAGTGGTGGTTGCTTATTACGTTAAAGAGAAGTGGTTGAAGTAAGAATTCTCTGTGCATTTGTCACTAATTCTGTTTATCCATACTATGTGTTTATTTGAGTCAAACTGTTTGGCATCTCTGCTAATCTTTTCCTTTGTGTTGCCATTTCCATATCCTCTTCACAAACTTGAAATTCCTATTCACTTAGAAAGCCTTTTAAGCTCCTTGTTAATGTAACCTCTTCCAGCACTTCAACTACTTTTCTAGCTTTCCTGTACTATTCCAAATGGCGTTCAACAGCCCTGTACTCCCAGCGTTCCATTCCCTTTGGTTGTGACCTCTTTAAATTCTTCTGCTCTGCACTTTGGAATTTCTTTCCAAGACGTTGAAACCCAGCCCTCTGACATTGCACCCTGTCCAAATCCAAGATCTTTTTCATAACCTCTCCCCTACACATTCACATATCCCAACCATATCATCCCCTTTAAAGCTTTCTGTTAATCATTTTAATCAGTTGATCAGTGGATGGATTCATGTGGATTTTATTCTACCATTGACAAAAATTAATTCAAAGTCTTTAAGAATTATAGACCATAAGACCATTAGAAATGAAATGTCTGTTTTGCCATTCAGTTAGGGCTGACTTTTTACAACCCCGTTCTCTCGCCATCTTACTTTTAACCCCCCTTTAACCCCTTACCAATGGAGAACCTATCAATCTGGCTTAAAAACACCCAATGACTTGGACTTCACAGTGCTTCTGTGTCAATGAATTTCACAGATTCACCACCCTCTGCCTGAAGAAATTCCTCATTTCGGTTTTAAAGGAATGTCCCTTTATTCTGAGTGTGTCCTTGGATCCTAGACTCTCGTACTGATGGAAATGTCCTCTCTATGTCTATATTTTCCAAGCCTCTCATTATACAGTAAGTTTCAATGAGACCCGCTCCCCTATCTTTCTGAACTCCATTGAGTACCGGCCCAGAGACTCAAATGCTCCTCTTACAATAAGCCTTTCAATCCTGGGATCATCCTTCAGGACCAGCAGACCTGAGGCCCAGAATTGCTCACAGTATTCCAACATGCTGGCCCAGAGATGAGGAAGAGGCTGCTCCTTGATAATGCCCAGACATTTATTGAGCAAATATTGGAAATCTTTTACAGCCCCTTTTACAATTGTATAGTTCTATAACATGCATGGAATGGGTTAATTGAAACAACTTTTCTGACTCTGCAATCCAGCGATTGAAAGTAACATTCCCTATGCTTACATTTTGGTTTGGGCCTCAGCAATGAATTCTCCACCCAGGATTGTGTGTGTGAGTATTTGAGTATTCTTGTTTGGTAAACATATCTCTTTGAAGTAATGAATATAGATTTTGTGTGTGCACAATTTGAAAAAAGAAACTTTCTGAAATGCTTGACAAATGTTGATTTGTGTCCTTGGAGGTGTTTATTAAATTTGTTGCCGTCTCAATATAACTTGTTGATTATTGAGATGAGTCATGTGACAGCTATTTGTTGGTACTGGTTCAAATCTAGTTTGTTGATGTTCTCTAAATAAATTGTAGTCAGTAACAACAAGTTTGTTATTTTGAGATTGTGGTTTTTAATCTAGTCTTCAATAAATCCAAAATTAAAATAATTAAAAACACAATTGCAGCAAAATTTATCCTGCATTATGATATTTTAAGAGTAAAATACCATTAATTTTCTAGTTATTACAGGTTAATTTCATAAAATTATTGAGAATCAGGCCACCACAAGCTTTTGGTTGAATTGATTAAGATAACATTGATCTTTATTAATTAGTGGGTGAAAATGTGTAAATTATAACTTGAATTTTGAATTGTGAAGCTGGTTGGAAAGCGATCAAAGCCGGGTGAGAAAGGTTGCTGCTTTAGAGTAAACAAACTGCTAAAGGAGCTCAGTGTGTCAAGCAGCATCTGTGGAGAGAAGCTGATCATCGATGTCTTGGGTTGAGATCTTCACTTGGACTTCTGGCATTCCATACTCATGGATCAATACTCCCAACCGCTTGCCTCTGGAACCCAAAGACAAAATTAAAATGCTGGTAGCTTGAAACAAAAACTGCAAATGCTGGAAATGTGCTGCAAGTCAGGAAATATTTGTGGAGGGAGAAAGAATTGAAATTGATGTACAGGGTGAATGATCTGAAACGCTATCTCTCTCCCTCACTAAGGAGAGTTTGTGGCATTTTCTTTTGTTCTTTCTGACACAACTTGAAAGATGCGAAGCAGGAAAGAGTGCAGAGAAGATTAACAAAAATATTGCCAGACTTGGGGCCTAAGTTATAGAGAGAGGTTGAGATGGCTCGAACTTTAATCATTGGATTAGAGGAGACTGAGGTGACCTTATGGAGCTGTATAAAATCATGAGAGGCATAGATGGTGTGAATATAGTCTTTTTCCCAGGGAAAGGGAGTAAAAAACTAGAGGGCATAAGTTTAAGATGACAAGGGAGAGAGCTGAAAGTGACCATGTAGATAGTGGCGAAAATATAAAATGAACTGCCAGAGGAAGTGGTTGAGTTAGTTACAATAATAATATTTAATAGCCTCTCGCCTAATGGATAGAGAGAGTTTCGAGGGATATGAGCCAAATGTAAGAAAATGAGACAAGCTTGGATGTGCATCTTGATCAGCACGGATGAGTTAGGCTGAAGGACCTATTTCGTTGCCATATTATTCTGTGATCTTATGACTAACTTTCTACAATCCACCACTGTTAAGTGAGTCTGCATAAAGCTTTACCTGCTTGTTATCTGACAAGCAAGGAGGGAGAAATATTGCTATGAGGATGTTAATTATACAGGCAGAAAGGCATGTAGGCACGGCAGCACAGACTGAATGTTGGATGGATAAGGAGACCTTTGTTATCAGTAACAGAGAGAATAATGACTGATACAATGTGGAATGAAAATGCAATATTTTCTGTAACTTATGGTTGGGTGTTACATGTCCAGTGGGGGTTTCTTACAGCAATAGGAGATAGAAATCGAACATCCTAGCTGGTATTTAATAGTCTACTGTGTGTAAAACTCCAAAGGTTTGGCTAGGTCTCAATGTGATATCTATGCATGCTAATTCTTTTGATAGGGACTGTTAATATATAATTTAATATTCATAATTACATTTGAAAAGTACGTTTTCTGTCTGTACAAAAATGGAACATTGCAGACGCTAGACAAATTAAGCCTCTTTCCTACTGATGTCAACACAGACCTTTTAGTTCATTAATGCTTTTAATGTGCCTGGTGGGATTAGAAATGAACCTTGGAAAGATGGCTGCATTGCTACCTCTTGAATTGGAAGGCATTGAGTACCACTCCTGATTGTCTCTCTAAATAAGGGATTGGATCTATCATGCCTCATTGCCAGATAATCATCCAGTGAGCTCCTTGTGTCTGACAGAAGTAATACGGCCCTTGCCCCACTCTGTCAATGTCAAAGTTGAGTTTATCTTCATATGCACAGGTGCATTGAGAAACCTGCTTGCAGCAGCATTACAACACATAGCATTAGATCAGCAGCATTCTCAAGAAAAACATTAACTATTATACAGATTTTATACAAACACAAATAGATCCAAAAAATGAAAAATCCACTGTAGTCCAGAAGTGGTCATAATATTGCTATACTGAGATAGTCAACACGGTTGTGCAGGTTTGTTCAGGAACAGAACGGTTGAAGGGAAGTAGAATGAATGGTTAGAATAAATGGATTTGAAATGGTGATGTGAGACTTCAGGCGTCTGTACCTCCTGCCCGATGGTAGCTATAAGAAGCTGGCGTGGCTCATATCGGGGATGTTTGATGTTAAATGTTGCCTTCTTGAGCCAGTCCCTCCTATAGATACTACTGATGAGGAGGGATATTCCCATGATGTATTGAGCTGAGTCCATAATACCTAGCTAGTACAAGGTTTGTCTGCATAGACTACAAAAAATTTTAACCAACTTCTATAGATGGACTGTTGAGAGTATCCTAACTGGTTACATCACACCCTGGTATGGAAATACCCATGATCAGTATTGAAAAGAGCTATAAAATTGGTGAATACAACCTAGTTCATCAAAGGCAAAGCCCTACCTACCATTGAGTATCTTTACATGAGTTCTGATCCAAGAAAGCAGCACCCATCGAAGACCCCCACTATCCAAGCTGTGCCTTATTCTCACCACGACTACCATTGGCAGGTGGTACAGAGCCTTGGGTCCCATACCTCCAGGTTCAGGAAGAGTTGTTACCCTTTGACTATCAGGCTTCTGAACAAGCGTGGATAACTTTAATCATCCTGTAGACACACTTCCTAGGACTCTTCACAACTCATGTTCTCAGTATTAAAGTTTTCTTTTCATTTACAGTTTGTTTTCTTTTGCATTAGTTGTTTGTCAGTCTTTCATAAAATTTATTATATTGCTTTCCTCCTGTAAGAAAATGAATCTCAAGGTACTATATGGTACTTTCGTAGTACAATTACTTTGAATTCTGAACATAAAGGAGTAGAGAGTCTCTGTTTAGACTTGGTATGAATTGAACTTGTGTCAGTTTTCACCATTTAAAAAAAAAACTAAAGAGCCAAAGAAACAGAATTTTGAAAGAAACTACAGTAATGTTTTTACAATTCAAACTGGCTATTTAGGCCAGAGATAGTGGAAGTATAGGATGGATAGGTGTAAATTTTGCACTTCATTTCTCTCATAGTGGAGCCAAAGGCCTGCTCCTGCTCTTAATTCTTGTGCTGTGTGTTAGTTACAGCTTAGATTATGTTACTAGTTATCAGGATTGAATTCCCAGTAATAACCAGTATGTCTTTCAAAATAAGCATCAGTGACATTATTGCAAAAAGCAAAAGGGTGGTGCTGTTATTCAAATTGCCCAGAGAACAATCTGCTGCATGCAACTCCATTAAAGGAGTGGGTTGTTGCATGGCGTAGCAGATGAGAGACGGATTAATACTAATGTATTTGTCCCTTTGTTGTATGGTCATGCACTTCAGTAGCAGAGGTAATCTCTTCTTGAAGATCTAGCTAGTTGGAATTAAAGCTGTCAGATTTGATCTGTGTTGCACTTTGTAATACTTGCTGGGTGCCCCTCACCCAACAACATGGTGTAGAAGTTCAGGGTGTTGTGCCAGCCTGAAGCTCTGTATAACTGTAGTGCTTATATCTACAGGTGGTGGTTGAACTGGGACAGTTTGAAACAAAGGAAATAAAGGGTGAGGATTTCTACAGCGACAGAATGGAGGATTGGAATCTGGTGAATGACGCAAATGATTTACAGAACAGTGTGAAGCAATATTCTGATTTGGGAAATGAGTGTCCCATTATTCTGTGGTGGTCACCACTGACTGGAGAACTGGGCCGCCTAGGCCAATGTGGAAGAGATACCTGTTTCTTTACTGTAAACAGGACCTATCAGGATCATCAAATGACACGAGCATTCTTGTTTTATGGTGAGTTTTCTTTAAATTCAGTGTTCTGTCATTGTAGCCTGATGGGTATTAAGTACATAAGTACAGTGACTTTTGCAGAAATTAAATGCAGACTAATAAGAGCACAAAATGGGTAGCGATAGATAGCCACCTGTTTATGTAGAGAGGAGTGGGTGGAGAATCAGATAGCATGTAACCTGTTTGATGCCATCTATTTTCTCTTCCAATCTAAAGTTGAATTACATTATAGCAGATAGGAATAGGAAGCCATTTGGCGACACAAACCTGCTCTGTCATTTAAGGAAATCACGGGCAATCTTTTATCAGAGATGCAATTTTCCTGCCCCATCCACAATGTCCAGAGTCATACAGCGCAGAAATAGGCTCTTCTGTCCACCATGTCTATGCCAACCATTTAGCCCATCTGCATTAACCCCATTTTTCTCCATTATGTTTGTATCCCATGCCTTGCTTATTTAAATGACAATCTAAATGACTCTCAAATGTGGTGAATGAAGTTGCTTGCACCACTTTCTCTGACAGCAAATTACAGACATAAACCACTGTGTGTAATAAAAAAAAATCCCATCAGATCTCCTTTAAAACACCTCACTCCCACTTTAACCTCATGTTCTTTTGTTTTTGACATCCCTACTATGGGGGAAAATATTATTTACCCTCTGTGTCAATCTCATAATTCTAGATTTTCTTTGTTCCAGAGAAGACAAACCCAGCCTGTGCAATCTCTCCCATTAACTGAAGTTCTGTGGTGAATCCATTCTGCACCTCTCCAGTGCAACCATATCCTTCGTATTATGGCAAGTAAAACTGTATACAATAGGAAGGATGTGATTATGTTTGAGAAGGTGTTGAAAAGATTCACAAGGATGAACGATTTCTTCTGAAGCAAAGGAAGCTTAGGGGTAACTTTAGAGATTTTTTAATTATGGGGAGTATTGATAGCATAGGTAGTCATAATCTTATTCCCATGGTTGAAAAGTCTAAACCAAGAGGATATTGGTTTAAGGTTACAGAGGAAATATTTAAGGGGGATCTGGGGGACAAGTTTTTCACACAGGATTGAGCTGAGAGAGTAAGTGGTCGAGGCAAATGCAAATTAGTGCCTATATTACTTTTGGTAAAGTGCATGGATGGTGAGATTTGAATGGGATATTGGCTAAATGCAGATGATGTATATCCAGTAATTTTCTGTGAGCTGTCCTCAAAACGTCACCGTCTACCACCAGCAGCATCTTTATGCCCTCTTCTCGCTCGTGCCATCGGACAGGAGGCACTTTAGCCTTGGGTCCCACACTACCAAGTTCAGGAACAGTTTTTACCTTTCAACCATTAGGCTTCTGAACCAGCATGGATAACTTCAATCACCACTGCTCTAAACTGATTCTACAAGCTGTAGATTGACTGACAAGGACTCTTTACAACTCATATTCTCAGTATTATTTTTTAGTTTGTCTTCTTTTGCATGTTGGTGGTTTGTTAGTCATTGTCTGTGTGTAGTTTCTTGTAAATTCTATTTTTTTTTGTAAATGCTTATAAGAAAATAAATCTCAATGTTGTATATTGTAACATATGTACTTGGATAATAAATTTACTTAGAACTTTTAAACATTGAAATGCAAGTATATGGGATTAGCACAGATAGACAACATGGACAAGTTGGATTAAGGGCCTTTTAGTGAACGCTGTAACTCTGTGAACCTTTTCTGCATATGTCTTTGTTGCCAATATGCACCATGACCTCTGGTTGTTCACCCTCCCCCTTGAGAATATCCTGCAGCTGCTGCAATATGTCCAGGCATAGAATCTCCCGTCTGTCCCCCTAACTATCAAGTCCCCTATCACTACCGCACTGCCTGACTTTACTGTTCCCTGCTGAGCCTCAGAGCCAGCCACAGTGCCACTACCCTGGCTGCTGCTTGCTGTGCCTTAATGGGTCATTTCCCAACTACCCCCCAGCAGTATCCAACAAGGTATACTTGTTGCTGTGGGGAATGGCCACGGGGGAACCCTGCATTGACTTCTTAACCTTCTTACCTCTCCTGGTGGACATCCATCTACTATCCAAAAGGTGTATTCAAAAATCTCACCTATAATGTCTTCAGCCTCCCGGCTGATCTTGAGTACATCCAACTCCAACTCCTTGACCTAGTCAGTCAGGGGCTGAAGTTCGATGCATTTCCTGCAGATGTAGTCATCAGGGAAACATGTGACAGGAGAAGCATTACGTCCTGACCACTCTGTACTTAAAAAAAAAAAAGGTTACGTCTTCTTGTCTGTGCCTTTCTCTGTTCTTGCTGAACACTCTTAAGCCAATGCCTTTCCGCTCTCTCACTGGCACACTCTGACAATGACCCCTCTACTTGACCCTTTTATTTGCTGTTGAGTTTAGGCTTCTTGCTTCGAACCTTACCACGCCTGCACAGCTGGGAAAAGGCCAGCCTTCCCAAAGCTGGTCCTTTTTTAAACTCTCTTTCCTGACCTTTGGTAGAGCTTTGACAGTGACATTTCCCGCACCTGAGCTGCCAAAAAAAATTAGAAAAATAACATACAGTATGTGGAGTATAATGTTGTATTAAAGAGAAAATGCAGTACAGGTAGGCAAAATCACATGCATTCTCTCCTCTCCTTCCTTTTCAGCATTTTTAAAGCGACTGCAAATTCTGGTTTACTCCTATATCTTCTCTGGCCATTCCTCTTATGGAATTTTACCATGCAATCAGGAGCTTTGCAACACTTCTCATTTTGTCAATGTCCTTGCCATAATCTAGCAATCCAAACAAACCTTCCAGGTGGAACAGAAATTCACTGGTGTTTCTTCTAGTTTAGTCAATTGCATTCACTGCTCACATTGTGATGCCATTTCCACTGAAGGAAGCAAATACAGATCGAGTGACCATTTTGCAGAACACGTTTGTGACCTTGAGGATCTCCGTTGGTTAGGGTTGAATGTGTTCTAACCGTCTACATGCTGTGCAAGCCAGGAAAGTACAAGATTTCAGGAGAGCAACTTGTTGCCCATGCAGCAGGCTCCCCCTTTCTACACAGTTGAATCCAAAGGAATGGTAGAGACCAATATAGTTTGGCACCAAGAGCATTGCAAGAGTCGCCAGTCAGCACTGAACTCAATATAGGACTGCGTTCGGGACTCCAGATCTGGATTTTTTCTCCTGAAGCTTTCCCCATGAGTGGGTATAGCCACAAGGCAGCGGAGGTTTGAGATCAGAGTTTTCTTTCTCCTAGATGAGTGGCCAATTATAGCCAATGAGTCCCATCTGCCTGAAGCGAATTGGTTTTATGGCACCAGTAACCCACCTTTTCCCCTTCTGTCAGTAGGAACTGTTTTGGTGGGCTTAATAGCTAAGCCACGTGTGAAGGTTGAGCTGGTTTTGATTATCAGAGGCTATTTGAGATGCACACCACTGAGCATTTAAGAGGTAATGGGAGCTTATCCCCACTACCTTCCACAACTATGACAACCTTAAGGGTCTAACACTTGAATTTTGCATCTTATTGCACTCAGACCTTTGTATTTGGCTTCTTGTTGTGCTGCAACAAACACCAAACTAAGCTGGAGGAAGAGTACCTCATCTTCTGAATAGACACATTGCAGCCTTCAGGACTCCAGTATTGAATTCAGTAATTTCAAATAACCAACCTCTCCAGTTTCTTTAGAGGGAGGTAGGATGAAGCCTAAGAAATGGAGGAAATGAGAGAGAGGGCTCTGTCAAGCACAGTAGAAAGAAAGCCATTTTTTTTATTTTAAAAAAGGACATATGTTCTGGAATGAAACATTCCACTATGAAAATAACTTTATCCTCTCATGCTTTTTTTTGGAATGAAGACTCTACTAAGGCTGCCCAAAAGCAGCCACAACTACAGAACTAGGGATGGGGATATGAATCCATCTTTTCCAGAAATATCCTCATACCAAAAACAAATCAAGGATTTTGTTTTTGTTCAATAATCAGGAACTGAAATTTTTCCCCCCATCTGTAATCAAGTTCAAAGATCGACCTGTAGTATCAGTTTTACATAAAGTTGGGCTGATATTTTTTGTATTAAACATATTTCATCCAACTGACTGCATTTGTGCTCTAGCCACTGCCTATCCTTCCTTACGGTCTCACTACACACTGCTCCATCATCTGACCGATCACACGGATTCCCATCCCTCTGCCAACCTCGTTTAAACCCTCCCCACAGCACTAGCAAGCCTCCCTGTTTTGTACAAGTTATGCTTTCCCAAGAAATTATACCAATGATCCACAAATCTGAAACCCTTCCCCCTTGCTCCAGTTCTTCAGCCACATGTTCATTCGCCATATCATCCTATTCTTACTGTCCCTGGTGTCTGGTGCAGGCAGCAACTTAGAGATTACTACCCTCACTGGTGTAGTCATCAAGGACAAAAAGGATATGAGGGGATCATGGGACAGGAGGCCCAGGGAGAAGGAAAAGGAGGAGGGGGGAAAAACCCAGAGGATGGGCAAGGGGTATAAGTCAGAGGGACAGAGGGAGAAAAGGGGGGGGAGAGAGAGAGAGAGAGAGAGAGAAAGAATATGTGTATATAAATAAATAACGGATGGGATATGAGGGGGGGGTCGGGCATTAGCGGAAGTTTGAGAAGTCAATGTTCATGCCATCAGGTTTCCCCCCCTCCCCCTTTTCCTTCTCCTTGGGCCTCCTGTCCCATGATCCTCTCGTATCCCTTTTGCCAATCAACTGTCCAGCTCTTGGCTCCATCCCTCCCCCTCCTGTCTTCTCCTATCTTTTTTTATCTCCCCCTCCCCCTCTCAAATCTCTTACTAGCTCTTCCTTCAGTTAGTCCTGATGAAGGGTCTTGGCCCGAAACATCGACTGTACCTCTTCCTAGAGATGCTGCCTGGCCTGCTGCGTTCACCAGCAACTTTGATGTGTGTTGCTTGAATTTCCAGTATCTACAGAATTCCTCGTGTTTGCGTTACAAGAGAAGCCAACTGTTTCTGCTGAAGGATAATAATCCAGAGAGCTCTTCAGTGTCACAGCAGTATATTGCAGCTGATGCTCCTGCATCTATGCAGTTGTCACTTTGGCTGCCTTTCTATTTCAATAAGTGGCAGCGCTAGCACTTTTTAAAATAAGTGATTGTGACACCTAAGAACTGAACTTGGCAAATAAATAATCAAAAACCATGTATAATGTACTGTGCACCTTTCTATTAGAAAAGGGAAAAAAAGGCAAAGAAAAGTTGCATTGAAATCTTTTCATTGCAGTTTTAGTTGTTAATGGACTCCTTCAGTGATGAATAAAACATCACATGGTTTGCCCTTTCAACTGGACCAGGCATATCTTGTATCTCATTTCAAACAATGGCTGGTGTCTTTTTTATTTTACATTCCCTTTTTTGTCTACTCGTAAGACATCAAAGTTTGTCTACGCATTTTTCAAAAATAAATGAAGTTAATCTGGTTATGATCTGAAATTGGGACTTTGCTATTTGTAAGTTTGTGTGTCCTGCAGATATGAATGTGGCTACACCTTCGCTGTGTTCCATTGATTGATAAGTACTTCGGGGCATCCTGAAATCCTTAAAAGAGCACTTGCAAAAACATTTCATCAAAAAATCCTGACAACACCTTTCTTCTGCTGCCCTATCAGGATCTATAAAGTTGAAATCTTTACAGTCCATGCTGTATATTAGCAGACCACCAAAGTTCCTGACTTGATGCAGATGACCTGAATCAGGACCCTCCAAGATTAGAGTGCAAAAGTTACTTCCGACTCCTTTCAGTGGGTCTCTTCCTGATCTGCTGACCAGAGCAGAGCACACTATGATGTACATAGTGCTAAAACTTCCACGTCCTCCTACCATGTGCAGGTTTGTTCACCGTGCCCTCAGTGTTTACTTCCATGCTGTAACCCCTTGAATTTAGAAACCTGACAGTAATTGGATCAATTTATTTAAAATATCAGTGGAAGGAAGTATATAGTCTAAAACTACTTTCTCTACTTGCAGATAGAAGGAGGAACAAAATCTTAAAATGAACGTTAGGTACTTTTTTTTCCCCACACAAAGTTTATCAGGTAGATGGAATTCTCAGCTGACTCGTTGGTTTAAAAAAAAACTTGAGGTTGATCAGTTTTAGCATACGTTATCAAGGGTTGTTGAGCTAAAAATTTTGGGAGTTACTTGGCATATCAGCCATGATATTGAATATACCAGTGCTGTTGAACCTTTCTGTAATCTGAATTGTGTCTGTACACTCTGTACTATTGCTTATTGCAAAGGCAAGTAATACAGCTAAAGTGAACACTAAAAAATCCTTTATTGAAGGGATTGGCTCACAGCAAATAGTATCTGGCACAGCAATATATCAGAAGTCATATGACATGTACTCTCAGTTTTTAAAGATAGAACTCCAATGAAATGGAAAATAATAAAGGCCTGAGCAACAATTGATATGGTACATTAATGAGAACTTGTCTCCAAACAAGACCAAATCTGTTGGCTATAACGATACATCTAAATTTATAATTAAATAGTAGCATTGTGCTTCAAAGTATTAGCAAACAAAAATTGATGCCAAGTTATAGGAAGAGCCATTAGGGAAAATGAATGGTAGCTATAATGGACCACTGTAAGATCAAGAAAAGTGGAGAAGGAAAGTTAGGAAATTGGGTCCTTGGCAGCTGCGTACATGGCTGTTAAAATTGGAGAGATTAAGAAACAGGTTGAGCATCCTTTTGCCGAAAATCATAGGGCCGCAAGTGTTACGGCTTTTGGACTTTTTCAGATTTTGGAATATTTGCATCTATATAATGAGATACCTTTGTGATGGGACCCAAGTCTGAATAGGAAATCCATTTATATTATACATACAGCTTATGTACAGGTGGTGTAAAGCTCACAGAGTGAACAGTCTGACATGATGAAGCTGGATCCTCCATAGACTGGACTGTTGGAGATGAATGACCATTCCCGAGTGCGTTTCTTACTGGTTTCCAGCACTGTGATTGGCTTCATATTCACCTTGAATTCCAAATAGCTGCTTGTTTCACACCAACTACAATGGGGGGGGGGGGGGGGGAGTTGTGCAGGAAACAATTACTTTTGATTTTCAGTTTGACATGATAGATTTTTGCTTGTTTCATGATCGGCATACTGGTAAGTGGCATATGTTCACTCCAACATTGACGAATCCACTCTTTCAATAGATACTCGAGATCTTCATTTTTCGTTTCATGCAGTGTTTTTCTATTTTTCATTAGCTTCTGTTCATTATATATGTGAAGTCACTTCTCAGAACTGTCTGCATGTGCAGAGACCCTCACATCACCTGGGAACCTTCCCAACACTTTGTGGAATTTTCCATTAGTGACATCATACCAGTACTCAAAAAAAAATTTCAGATTTTGGAAGTTTTTTTCACGTACGGGGTCTCTTCTTTGTATGTTAAATTTAAAATGGCTTCTTTGTTATGTCAGTCTTTTAAATTGCTGCGTATGTGGATTAAAATGGCTTCTATGTTATGTTAAATGCTGAGGAAGTCTCTAGCTAGACATTTGCTTGGGTTAACACAGATAGCAGGGTGCTATTAGCCAATGGGTGTTCATGTTATCATTTCTTGGGATGATAATGCTGTCTCATATGACTGGGAACGGGGGTTTTTGGGGGGAGTCAGAGGAGAGACGGAGAGGATGGCGGACGTGTGGAAATCTCCGGTCAATCACTCCGGGTGGTCCCGAGCCGTGAGTCCATAAGACCATAAGACAGAGGAGCAGAAGTCGGCTATTCGGCCCATCGAGTCTGCTCCGCCATTTTATCATGAGCTGATCCATTCTCCCATTTAGTCCCACTCCCCCACCTTCTCACCATAGCCTTTGATGCCCTGGCTACTCAGATACTTATCAATCTCTGCCTTAAATACACCCAATGACTTGGCCTCCAATGCCGCCTGTGGCAACAAATTCCATAGATTCACTACCCTCTGACGAAAAAAATTTGTTCGCATTTCTGTTCTGAATGGGCGCCCTTCAATCCTAAAGTCCTGCCACCTCGTACTAGACTCCCCCATCATGGGAAACAACTTTGCCACCTCCACTCTGACCATGCCTTTCAACATTCGAAATGTTTCTATGTGGTCTCCCCTCATTCTTATAAACTCCAAGGAATACAGTCCAAGAGTGGACAAATGTTCCTCATATGTTAACCCGCTCATTCCCGGAATCATTCCACTGAATCTTCTCTGTACCCTCTCTAATGCCAACACATCCTTTCTTAAAAAAAGGAGACCAAAACTGCCCACAGTACTCCAAGTGAGGTCTCACCAGCGCCTTTTAGAGCCTCAACATCACATCCCTGCTCCTATACTCTATTCCTCTAGAAATGAATGCCAACATTACATTCGCCTCCTTCAATACCGACTCAACCTGGAGGTTAACCTTAAGGGTATCCTGCACGAGGACTCCCAAGTCCCGTTGCATCTCAGAACTTTGAATTCTTTCCCCATTTAAATAATAGTCTGCCCGTTATTTCTTCTGCCAAGGTGCATAACCATACACTTTCCAACATTGTATTTCATTTGCCACTTCTTTGCCCATTCCACATGGTTGGCTTATTCAGAAAGTTAGAAGGCATGGGATCCAGGGAAGTTTGGCCAGGTGGATTCAGAATTGGCTTGCCTGCAGAAGGCAGAGGGTCAGAGGGTGGTGGTGGAGGGAGTACATTCAGATTGGAGGATTGTGACTAGTGGTGTCCCACAAGGATCTGTTCTGGGACCTCTACTTTTTGTGATTTTTATTAACGACCTGGATGTGGGGGTAGAAGGGTGGGTTGGCAAGTTTGCAGACGACACAAAGGTTGGTGGTGTTGTAGATAGTGTAGAGGATTGTCAAAGATTGCAGAGAGACATTGATAGGATGCAGAAGTGGGCTGAGAAGTGGCAGATGGAGTTCAACCCGGAGAAGTGTGAGGTGCTACACTTTGGAAGGACAAACTCCAAGACAGAGTACAAAGTAAATGGCAGGATACTTGGTAGTGTGGAGGAGCAGAGGGATCTCTGGGTAAATGTCCACAGATCCCTGAAAGTTGCCTCACAGGTGGATAGGGTAGTTAAGAAAGCTTATGGGGTGTTAGCTTTCATAAGTGGAGGGATAGAGTTTAAGAGTGGCGATGTAATGATGCAGCTCTATAAAACTCTGGTTAGGCCACACTTGGAGTATTGTGTCCAGTTCTGGTCACTTCACTATAGGAAGGATGTGGAAGCATTGGAAAGGGTACAGAGGAGATTTACCAGGATGCTGCCTGGTTTAGAAAGTATGCATTATGATCAGAGATTAAGGGAGCTAGGGCTTTACTCTTTGGAGAGGAGGAGGATGAGAGGAGTCATGATAGAGGTGTACAAGATAATGAGGATTAGATAGAGTGGATAGCCAACACCTCTTCCCCAGGGCACCACTGCTCAATACAAGAGGACATGGCCTTAAGGTAAGGAGTGGGAAGTTCAAGGGGGATATTAGAGGAAGGTTTTTTACTCAGAGTGGTTGGTGCGTGGAATGCACTGCCTGAGTCAGTGGTGGAGGCAGATACACTAGTGAAGTTTAAGAGATTACTAGACAGGTATATGGAGGAATCTAAGGTGGGGGCTTATATGGGAGGCAGGGTTTGAGGGTCAGCACAAGATTGTGGGCCGAAGGGCCTGTACTGTGCTGTACTATTCTATGTTCTATGTTCTTCCAATCTATCCAAGTCTCTCTGCAGACTCTCTGTTTCCTCAGCACTACCAGCCCCTCCACCTTTCTTCGTATCATCAGCAAACTTAGCCACAAAGCCATCTATTCCATAATCCAAATTGTTGATGTACAATGTAAAAAGAAGCAGCCCAACACGGACCCCTGTGGAACACCACTGATAACCGGCAGCCAACCAGAATGGGATCCCTTTATTTCCACTCTGGGTTTCCTGCCAATCAGTCAACGCTCTATCCACGTATGTAACTTTCCTGTAATTCCATAGGCTCTTATCTTGTTAAGTAGCCTCATGTGTGGCACCTTGTCAAAGGCCTTCTGAAAATCCAAATATACAACATCCACTGCATCTCCCTTGTCTAGCCTACTTGTAATTTCCTCAAAAAATTGTAATAAGTTTGTCAGGCAGGATTTTCCTTCAAGGAATCCATGTTGAGTTCTGGCCATCTTGTTATATGCCTCCAGGTACTCTGTAACCTCATCCTTGACAATCGACTCCAACAACTTCCCAACCACCGACGTCAAGCTAACAGGTCTATAATTTCCTTTTTGTTTCCTTGCCCCCTTCTTAAATAGTGGAGTGACATTTGCAATCTTCCAGTCCTCTAGAACCATGCCAGAGTCGACAGGGTCCGGGTGGTCGCCAGGAATTTCTGCGCTCCAACTTGTGCACGAAGAACTTGAACTTTGATAAGTCTGGCGCCTTTTTTTTTCCCATTACTTCCTTTTCTGTATCGAACTTATATTAATTTCATAGACTTAATAATATCTATAAAGGGTACTTGGTAAAACGTACTGTGTGTGCTGGCTGATGATTGATGTTTGGGACTGATTGGGATGGTAGTGGTACAGCCACCAACCCAGCGGGAAGCGTCCAGGCTGGTGCCGGGCGGGATTTCTCCTAGACATATACGAGCCAATATAGCGGAGCGTTACATTCAGATTTTAGAATTTCGGATATGGGGTACTTAATCTGTACAAGGCAGGATTGAGATATTGTGGAGGGATGATCTTAGTGCATTAAGACCATGGAGTGCTTGAAAGACAATGGAAAGAATTTTGAAATCAAGGTTTTGGGCAATCAGATTGGTGAGCAGAGGGATGATGGGTAAAAGAAGATCCTGATGATAGTTAATGTACAGGCCGCCGAGTTTCAGATGCCTAAGTTTAAAGCAATAAGAGTAAGGTAAATAACCTAAGGATGTGCAGGAATTGTTGAGGCTAGAGATACCAAAGTCATCAATGGGGATTTTGAACTGAGTCAGTGATAGAACCAGGTTGCTACACGTAGGAGGAAATATCCAGTCTTAGTGATAATATGAATATCTGATACGAAAATCATCACAGGACTAAGGTTACAAGTTGGTTCAGTTGCAGAGAGAAAAATAAAAAGTGGTGACAAAAGAACAGAGTACGTGACTGGGACTAAAGCAGCACTCTTCACAAAGTTTCAGTGGGGGATCACTTCTTCATCCAATGCTGCATGCTGGACCTGCAGTATGACAATTTACAGATAGTGGAGCGATCAGTCCATTTCATTCCACTTATAGAACATTAAAAGTAGCTCACTGAGATTTTATCTTCTATAAATGCTTACATTTTGGTGTTTATTAGAACACACTACTGCTGAATCCTTAAGTAGACAGTGACCTGTGTTGTGGTCAATGTTGAAATAAAGACCCAGTAATTTCTAGAGTAAATTTCCCCCATTATCAAAGAAAAAGAAGAAGATGGATGGAAAGATGACGCTGGTGTACATGGATGACTCTCTGTGGGCTGCAAGAATTTGTACCAGTTTTCCTCTTAAATATACTCCTTTTCAGCTACATTCGTCGCAGTCTTCTGCATGTAAATTTCCTCTTAACAACGGACTACAAAATTACATCAGTGATCTTCAGATTTCACATTCGACGGTTAATTGCGGAGCAGTTAAGCGTAGCGCCTTTAAGGGTCAGCGCCATGGCCATGGCTGTAAACGCGGAAGGAGAAGCGGGATTCAAACCAGGCTGAAGCACAGAGGGATAAGACCTCCTCTGCCTACCATCTTGTTAGTGAATGTCCAGTCACTTGAAAATAAGATTGACGATCTCAGGGCAAGGCTGCTGTATCCGAGGCAGATGAGGCAGATCTCAATTGTTGTTGCATTGAGACTTGGTTAACAGCGAACATGCTTGGAGCAGCTACTCGACCAAAAGGTTTTGCGATTTTCTGAATGGATTGAACCTCGAATTCTGGTGAAGAAAGAGATGACGGCATGTGCTTTTTAGTCAGTTCTGATTGGTGCATGGACGTTGGGGTTATGTCGACTTCTTGTTCCCCTGACTCAGAACAACTAAAGATTAAGTGTAGACCATTCTGTTTGTCTCAGGAGATCTCATCCATGATCCTGACCACAGTTTGCTTACCACCAGTGGCCAATTAAAAACAAGCACTTGCAAAGCTGCACGATGCTGTCTGTGTAGGAGAAACAAACCATCTTCACAGATTTCAAGTTATAGTCTACAACTTTAACCAGGCCTGCTTGAAGAAAATCCTGCCCAATTATCACCAGCACATAACCTGTTGCACCAGAGGTCCCAACACACTAGACCACTGCAACACTACGATAAGGAATGCCTATCATAACTTCCCGAGACACATTTTGGCAAGGCAGATCATGTACTCCTGTTACCTGCATACAGACGGAGCCTAAAAAGCTAAGCTCCAGTGATCAAGACAACCAAGAGGTGGTTGCGGAGGCAGAGGAACGGTTACAGGATTGCCTTAAGCCAGTGAACTGGGCCATGTTCAAGAACTCATCTAAGGACCTGAATGACTACACCAGGGTTGTTAAAGACTTTATTAAAACAGCTGTGGATGAGTGTATCCCCATGAAATCGTTCAAGGTTTTCCCCAATCAGAAGCTGTAGATGAACAATGAAATCCAGAACCTTCTAAGAGTCAGATCAGAGGCATTCAAGTTTGGAGATCAAGAATGTCTCAAGAGGTGCAGGTGTAATCTCCGGAAACCCAACTCTGGGGTGAAATGGAGATTCTGGATGACACTAGAATGAACGAGGGATGTTCGACAGCTGTAGCAGTGTTTCAATGCCATAATCTCCTACAAAGTTAAATCTTGTGGCATAGGGGACAGCAGAGCTTCGCTTGCAGACGAACTCAATGCCTTCTATGCTAGCTTTGATCACCGGCACAGAGAGGAACAATTGCATACTCACATGTCTCCTGAGGATACTTTGGTCTCAGTATCTGAAGATGACATGTGGACTGCCTTCAAGAGAGTATCTGGAGTACCTGGCTGAGCACTGAAGACCTGTGATGACTAGCTGGTGTACTCATGGATATCTTCAATCTCTCGTTCTGGCAGTGTGTGGTATCCACCTGCTTCAAGCAGGCTCAGTTGTACCGATACCCAGGAAGAGCATGGTAACTTGTCCAAATGACTTTTGCCCGGCGTCACTTACATCCACAGTAATGAAATGTTTTGAGAGGCTGAAGCATATCAGCTCCTGTCTGAATGGTGGCTTGGATCCACTCCAATTTGCTTGCCAAAGCAATAGGTTGCGATAGAATCTACAGTGGATGCTATTTTGTTGGCTCTTCACACAACCCTGGAACAACAGGACAGCAAAGATGCATACATCGGAATGCTGTTTATTGATTACAGCTTAGCATTTAACACCATCATCCCCTCAAAACTGATCAATAAACTCCAATACCAAGGCCTCAATACCCCCTGGTGCAATTGGATCCTGGATTTCTGCACTTGTAGACCCCAGACAGTTTGGATTGGGAAAAACATCTCCACTATCTCCATCAGCACAGGAGTACTGCAGGGATGTGTCCTTAGCTCCCTGCTCTACTCACTTTACACCCATGACTGTGTGGCTAATTACAATTACAACTCCAACACCATATACAAGTTTGCTGATGACACCACTGTTGTAAATCAGCATACAGAGGGAAGATTGAAAATTTGACTGAGTGGTGTAATAACAACAATATCTCACTCAATAGCAATAAGATCGAGGATCTGATTGTAGACTTCAGGAGAGGTAAACCAGACGTCCATGACCCAGTAATCATCATAGGATCAGAGGGTCAGTAACTTTAAATTCCTGGGTGTCACTATCTCAGAAGGCCTGTCCTGGACCCATCAGTTAAATATTATTGCAAAGAAAGCACAACAGTGCCTTACTTCTTCAGGAGTCTCTGAAGGTTTGGCATGTCATCAAAAGCCTTAGCAAACATCTATAGATGTGTGGTGGAAAGTGTGCTGACTGGCTGCGTTATGGCCTCGTGTGGGAGCACCAATAGGCCAGCTGGTGGCGTGGTGGCATCAGTGCTGGACTTCGGAGCGAAGGCTCCCGAGTTCAAACCCAGCTGGCTCCCCAGACACGCTTTCCATTCGTGCTGGGTTGAGTGTCGAGCTAGCAACTCGAGGTGTAAAAAAAAAAGAAATTGTCCGCTACAGAAAACATCAACAGCAAAAAGTTGATGGCCGTTGCTCTCTCTTGAGTTTAAAAGGCACGGTGGTGACTTCAGAGAACTTGGAAGAAGGCTGAAAAGCAGGACCTCCAGGGTGGATATCTCGGGTTTGCTTCCAGTTCCTTGTGCTGTAGAGGACAGGAACAGGGAGATAGGCGATCTGAATGTGTGGCTGAGGAGCTGATGTGGGGAGCAGGGATTTAGATTCTTAGACCACTGGGATCTGTTTTGGGGTAAGGATGAATTGTACAGAAGGGACGGGTTGCCCCTTAACAGACGGGGGACCGGCGTTCTGGCTGGCAGGTTTGCTCCTGCTGCACTAGTGTGTTTAAACTAAGTAGTTGGGGGGAGGGGATGAACTGGAAATATAAGAATAGAGTTAAAGGGAAAGAGAGAATAAGAAAAGTTAAGAAAGACAACAGAATTAAAGGGGCAGAAAGCTCAGGAAGGGATTGGAGAGTATGGCCAAGTGCAATAGGAATCAATGTGAAAGGTGAGGGGAGTAAAAGTATTACTTTAAAAGGATTTAAAGTATTATATATGAATGCATGGAGTATAAGAAATAAAGTGGATGAGCTTGAGGCTCAGTTGGAAATTGGCAAGTATGATGTTGTGGGAATAACAGAGACATAGCTGCAAAAGGACCAGGGCTGGGAAATGAATATTCAGGGATATCCATCCTGTCAAAGGGACAGACAGGTTGGCAGAGGGGGTGGGGTGGCTCTGTTGGTGAGGAATGAAATTCAGTCACTTGCGAGGGGGGGACATAGAATCAGGAGATGTAGAGTCAGTGTGGATAGAACTGAGAAACTGTAAGGGCAAAAAGACCCTGATGGGAGTTATCTACAGGCCCCCAAACAGTAACCTGGATATAGGGTGCAAGTTTAATTAAGAGTTAAAATTGGCATGTCGCAAAGGTAATTCTACGATTGTTATGGGGGATTTCAATATGCAGGTAGACTGGGAAAATCAGGTTGGTACAGAACCCCAAGAAAGGGAGTTTGTGGAATGCCTCAGAGATGGATTCTTAGAGCAGCTTGTATTAGAGCCTACCAGGGAGAAGGCAATTCTGGATTTAGTGTTGTGTAATGAGCCAGATTTGATAAGGGAACTCGAGGTAAAGGAGCCATTAGGAGGCAGTGACCATAATATGATAAGTTTTAATCTACAATTTGAGAGGGGGAAGGGAAGATTGAAAGTGTCAGCATTACAGTTGAACAAAGGGGACTATGGACCCACTTTTTAAAAAAGGAGGGAGAGAGAAACCGGGGAATTATAGACTGGTTAGCCTAACGTCGGTGGTGGGGAAACTGCTGGAGTCAGTTATCAAGGATGTGATAACAGCGCATTTGGAAAGCGGTGAAATGATCGGACAAAGTCAGCATGGATTTGTGAAAGGAAAATCATGTCTGACGAATCTCATAGAATTTTTTGAGGATGTAACTAGTAGAGTGGATAGGGGAGAACCAGTGGATGTGGTATATTTGGATTTTCAGAAGGCTTTTGACAAGGTTCCACACAGGAGATTAGTGTGCAAACTTAAAGCACACGGTATTGGGGGTAAGGTATTGGTGTGGGTGGAGAGTTGCTTAGCAGACAGGAAGCAAAGAGTGGGAATAAACGGGACCTTTTCAGAATGGCAGGGGGTGATTAGTGGGGTACCGCAAGGCTCAGTGCTGGGACCCCAGTTGTTTACAATATATATTAATGACTTGGATGAGGGAATTAAATGCAGCATCTCCAAGTTTGCGGATGACACGAAGCTAGGTGGCAGTGTTAGCTGTGAGGAGGATGCTAAGAGGATGCAGGGTGACTTGGATAGGTTGGGTGAGTGGGCAAATTCATGGCAGATGCAATTTAATGTGGATAAATGTGAAGTTATCCACTTTGGTGGCAAAAATAGGAAAACAGATTATTATCTGAATGGTGGCCGATTAGGAAAAGGGGAGGTGCAACGAGACCTGGGTGTCATTATACACCAGTCATTGAAAGTGGGCATGCAGGTACAGCAGGCGGTGAAAAAGGCGAATGGTATGCTGGCATTTATAGCGAGAGGATTCGAGTACAGGAGCAGGGAGGTACTACTGCAGTTGTACAAGGCCTTGGTGAGACCACACCTGGAGTATAGTGTGCAGTTTTGGTCCCCTAATCTGAGGAAAGACATCCTTGCCATAGAGGGAGTACAAAGAAGGTTCACCAGATTGATTCCTGGGATGGCAGGACTTTCATATGAAGAAAGACTGGATGAACTGGGCTTGTACTCGTTGGAATTTAGAAGATTGAGGGGGGATCTGATTGAAACGTATAAGATCCTAAAGGGATTGGACAGGCTAGATGCAGGAAGATTGTTCCCGATGTTGGGGAAGTCCAGAACGAGGGGCCACAGTTTGAGGATAGAGGGGAAGCCTTTTAGGACTGAGATTAGGAAAAACTTCTTCACACAGAGAGTGGTGAATCTGTGGAATTCTCTGCCACAGGAAACAGTTGAGGCCAGTTCATTGGCTATATTTAAGAGGGAGTTAGATATGGCCCTTGTGGCTACGGGGGTCAGGGGGTATGGAGGGAAGGCTGGGGCGGGGTTCTGAGTTGGATGATCAGCCATGATCATAATAAATGGCGGTTCAGGCTTGAAGGGCCGAATGGCCTACTCCTGCACCTATTTTCTATGTTTCTATGAGGGAGGAGCTGGCCAAAGTTGACTGGAAAGATACCCTAGCAGGGATGACAGTGGAACAACAATGGCAGGTATTCCTGGGAATAATACTGAAGATGCAGGATCAGTTCATTCCAAAGAGGAAGAAAGATTCTAAGGGGAGTAAGGGGGTGACCGTGGATGACAAGGGAAGTCAAGGACAGTATAAAAATAAAGAAGAGGAAGTATAACATAGCAAGGATGAGTGGGAAGCCGGAGGATTGGGAGACTTTTGAGGAGCAACAGAAGATAACTAAAAAGGCAATATGGGGGGAAAAGATGAAGTACGAAGGTAAGCTAGCCAAGAATATAAAGGAGGATAGTAAAAACTTCTTTAGGTATGTGAAGAGGAAAAAATTAGTTAAGACCAAAGTTAGGCCCTTGAAGACAGGAACGGGTGAAATTATTATGGGGAACAAGGAAATGGCAGACGAGCTGAACAGGTACTTTGGATCTGCCTTCACTAGGGAAGACACAAACAATCTCCCAGATGTAATAGTGGCCAGAGGACCTGAAGGAAATTTGCATCAGGCAGAAAATGGTGTTGGGTAAACTGATGGGACTGAAGGCTGATAAATCCCCAGGGCCTGATGGTCTGCATCCCAGGGTACTTAAGGAGGTGGCTCTCGCCACTGTACCTAAAAAAGTGGGCACCTAATGTCTATTAAATTAATACTATAAATTAAAAATCGTTAATATATAGCACATTATAAATATTCCTTAAAGCAAAAATGGATGAGAAGTGGTCCAATCATGGTTATCAAGAAAAGTTAAAGATCTAGAAATCCCCAGGGCCTGATGGTCTGCATCCCAAGGTACTTAAGGAGGTGGCTCTAGAAATCGTGGACGCATTGGTAATCATTTTCCAATGTTCTATAGATTCAGGATCAATTCCTGCGGATTGGAGGGTAGCTAATGTTATCCCACTTTTTAAGAAAGGAGGAAGAGAGAAAACAGGCAATTATAGACCAGTTAGTCTGACATCAGTGGTGGGGAAGATGCTGGAATCAATTATAAAAATGAAATAGTGGCATATTTGGATAGCAGTGGCAGGATAGGTCCCAGTCAGCATGGATTTACGAAGGGGAAATCATGCTTGACTAATCTTCTGGAATTTTTTGAAAATGTAACTATGAAAATGGACATGGGAAAGCCAGTGGATGTAGTGTACCTGGACTTTCAGAAAGCCTTTGATAAAGGTCCCATATAGGAGGTTAGTGTGCAAAATTAGAGCAAATGGTATTGGGGTAAGGGTA
The DNA here is from genome assembly GCF_030028105.1 of Mobula birostris. NCBI lineage: Eukaryota > Metazoa > Chordata > Chondrichthyes > Myliobatiformes > Myliobatidae > Mobula > Mobula birostris. The sequence continues at coordinate 161,407,906 of NC_092373.1, forward strand.
CTGACATGGATAGAAAATTGGTTAGCAGACAGGAAACAAAGAGTAGGGATTAATGGGTCCTTTTCAGAATGGCAGGCAGTGACTAGTGAGGTACCGCAAGGCTTGGTGCTGGGACCGCAGCTATTTACAATATACATTAATGATTTAGATGAAGGAATTAAAAGTAACATTAGCAAATTTGCAAATGACACAAAGCTGGGTGGCAGTGTGAAGTGTAAGGAGGATGTTATGAGAATGCAGGGTGACTTGGACAGGCTGGGTGAGTGGGCAGATGCATGGCAGATGCAGTTTAATGTGGATAAATGTGAGGTTATCCACTTTGGTGGCAAGAACAGGAAGGCAGATTACTTTCTTAATGGTGTCAAGTTAGGAAAAGGGGAAGTACAAGGAGATCTGGGTGTCTTGTTCATCAGTCACTGAAAATAAGCATGCAGGTACAGCAGGCCGTGAAGAAAGCTAATGGCATGTTGGCCTTCATAACAAGGGGAGTTGAGTATAGGAGCAAAGAGGTTCTTCTGCAGTTGTACAGGGCCCTGGTGAGACCACACCTGGAGTATTGTGTACAGTTTTGGTCTCCAAATTTGAGAAAGGACATTCTAGCTATTGAGGGAGTACAGCGTAGGTTCATGAGGTTAATTCCCGGAATGGCGGGACTATCATATGTTGAAAACTTGGAGCGACTGGGGTTGTATACACTGGAATTTAGGATGAGAGGGGATCTGATTGAAACATAAAAGATTATTAAGGGATTGGACACGCTAGAGGCAGGAAACATGTTCCCAATGTTGGGGGCGTCCAGAACCAGAGGCCACAGTTTAAGAATAAGGGGTAGACAATTTAGAATGGAGTTGAGGAAAAACTTTTTCGCACAGAGGGTTGTGGTTCTGTGGAATGCTCTGCCTCAGAAGGCAGTGGAGGCCAATTCTCTGGATTCTTTCAAGAAAGAGTTAGATAGAGCTCTTAAAGATAGCGGAATGAAGGGATATGGGGAGAAGGCAGGAAAGGGGTACTGGTTGTGGATGATCAGCCATGATCACAGTGAATGGTGGTATTGGCTCAAATGGCTGAATGGCCTACTGCACCTATTGTCTATTGTCTGTTGGTTGGGGACCGCTGCGAAATGCAGCATTCATCATCAAAGATTCTCCTCACCCAGGCTATGTTCTTTTCTCACTGCTGCCATGAGGCAGAAGGAACAGGTGCTTCAGGACTTACACCACCAGATTCAAGAACAGTTAATACCCCTCACCCATCAAGCTCTTGAACAAAAGTGGAAACTGCACTCATTTGAGGATTGTGTTATATTGTTATTTCATTCTTATTATTGTTATTTATTTATATCTGCATTTGCAGTTTGCAGTTAACAGTTCTTGATGTTTACTCTTTACAGTTCTATAGATTTGCTAAGTATGCCCACAAAAAATGAATTTCAGAGTTGTATGTGGTGACATGTATGTTCTTTGATAAATTTTACTTTGAACTTTGTAATATCATCACATGAGCTGAACAGCTAGTTACGTTGAGGGAATTAGGAAATGTGTCTCTTTATTTTTAACAACTCTTTTACCAAGAGCGAAAAAAACAGAGGTTACGGTCAAAGCTGAAATATCAAACTTAACAGAACAACATAACAAAGTATGGGATTTCAAAATATTTTGAAGGAATTAAACCAGGATCAAATGGCTGAGTAATTATTGGTAAATTGGTTTACCTCATCAAGGGATAAATAGTGGAAAGGATGAGCAGTTTCAATTTTCTGGGTGTCTTAATTTCTGAAGATCTATCCTCGGTACAACATATTGATGCAATTACAAAGAAAACACAACAATGGCTAAGTTTCATTAGGAGTTTGAAGAGATCTGGTATGACACCAAAGACTTGGAAATTTCTACAGATATACCATGGATAGCATTCTAATTGGTTTCTTTGGCGTCTGGTATGGAGGGGCCACTGTACAGGATCAGAAAAGGCTGCAGAAAAGTGGTAAACTCAGCCAGCTCCATCAGGGACACTGGCCTCCCCAGCATTTTGAGATAGTGACACCCAGGAATTTAAAGTTACTGACCCTCTGATCCTATGATGATTACTGGCTCGTGGACCTCTGGTTTACCTCTCCTGAAATCTACAATCAGGTCCTTGGACTTATCGACATTGAGTGAAAGGTTGTTGTTATTAAACCACTCAGCCAAATTTTCATTCTCCCCTCTGTAAGCTGATTCACAACAGTGGTGTCATCAGCGAACTTATATGTGGTGCTGGAGCTGCCCATGAGCCTAGTGGCTTGTGCTTTCAGGCTGTTGCATATATCTTGCGCCTGGTGGGTGGAATCTTTGATTATGTTGGCTGATTTACTGAGGCAGCAAGAAATATAGACAGCCTGTGGATGAAAGGCTAATTTCCATGATATGCTGAGCTTTGTCCACAAATCTACAGTTTAATGTGGTCATCCCTTTTATAAACTTAGCCACAATTAATTCTGCATGATTAAAAAAGAATGATTCAATATGTTTTGAAAAATTTTGCATCTTTGAGAACCAGAGGCATGGACTGTCATTGGAAATTCAGCTGCTGTTGGATTTCTATGTTAGCTGTCTGTATTCCTGCAGACTCCAGTGATGGATGAGGAAACTATAGCATGATGACAGTGATTACTGAAGGTTCTTCTGTGGCTACAACTCTAAAGCCATAACTCCAAAGTTCTGGACATAATCACACATACACTGGTGGCCACTTTATTAGGTGCATCTGTACACCTGCTTGTTAATGCAAGTATCTAATCAGCTGATCATGTGGCAGCAATAAAAACAATCAGACATTGTCAAGGTGTTCAGTTGTTGTTCAGACCAAACATCAGAATGGGGAAGAAATGTGATCTAAGTAACTTTTAATTATGCCATGATTGATGGTGCCTGACAGGGTGGTTTGAGTATCTCAAAAACTGCTGATCTCCTGGGATTTTCATGCACGATAGTTCAAGAGTTTACAGAGTCTGGTGTGATAAACAAGAATAAAACACCTAGTGAGTGGCTGGTCTGTGGGTGAAAATATCTTGCTAACGAGAGAGGTCAGAGGAGAATGGCTGTACTGGTTCAAGGTGACAGGGAGGCAGCAGTAACTCAATTAACCACACGTTACAACAGTACTGTGCAGAAGAGCATCTCTGAATGCACAAAACATTGAACCTTGCAATGGATGGGGTACAGCAGCAGAAGGCCACGAACATACAGGAATACACTCAGCGTTCATTTCATTAGGTAATTCAAGTACCTAATAAGGCCACTGAGTGTATTTCAACATTTCATGGTACCCTTTTTGGGAATATAGAGAATATGCCTGAGGGTCTTGAATTTAGGAAAATGGAGAGTCATTAGAGGGAAAAGGGAGGGAGGGTGTCGTTGAGGATGGTGAGATGATTGAAGTTCTGTACATCAAGTGATTTCCAGTTGGAGGAGCTAGTTGGGACTCTATCTGTTCTTAATTGTCGCTGATGGGGGCCACCACAATCCTCTAGTCTGTGTATCTGAAACACATGGAATTCCCACTTCTGTACTCTGTGAATTAGTATTCAATCAACAAACTTCCTCTCCAAGCTAATCTTTTGTCCTTGATTTTTTTTCTTGACAGTTCTATTATTAATGAAGTAATTAAATTATTCCAACAACAATTTGTTTCTTCATGCAGACCTAAAATGATACGCACCTTTGACCAGCTTCAGTGAATTGCTCAATTGTGTGGTTTGAACTGCTTTAATAGATTTTTGGTCAGGATGAAAGAGCCTAACCTAATTGTTAAACAATTGGTGGTATGTTCCGTTCTGGGATTGTAGAAAGGATTTTGTCAAGATTGTGGGAGTGATACTTTGGGGCTCTGTTCAGTATAGGGGAATTCTGTTGCAAGTCATAGTGTGTAACAGTATGACAGAATTCTGGATATTACCTCAAATATTATCAGCAAAGTGATATTCTGCAGGAAGTGATTCATCTTGGCTCACTGAAGCCTTTCCTTATCTATAAGGCATAACTCAGAAATGTGATAGATTCTCCCCACTTGTCTGGTTAAGTGCAGTTCCCAATGAATATTCAGGAAAACTGTCAACCATCCAGAAAGCACCAACTAGTTTGACACCCATAGATTTTGCCTCCTTCATTAGAGATGCAACATAGCTACAATGACTATCATTTACAAGGTGATCTGCAGCCTCTTCAAATTTCCTGTAACAAGTTTTATGGAGATTCAAGTAAAGTTTAAACCAGACAGCAGAGAGAACTTCTGTAATCATTTGCAGAGATATACATATGATATCTGTAAATACATAAATAACAGCTTGTGTTTACAGTGCAGTGATGGGGTTAATATTTGGAGTGAGTGGGTGGGGGCTAACTAGCTCAGGGCCTTTAATGACTTTTCGGTCAGCTGCAATCATCGTGAGCACTTGCTTGTGGAAGAGACAGCACAAGGTTTAAAAAAAGCTCAGGGCCTTCTGAGGATGCATTCATAATGATCTGTCAGGCACTAGGCAAAGGCTAATAAAAAGAAGCAAGGTGTAAGCATAGTGGCCATTGTGTGAGTGGTCATGCTTTGTCTCAGCAGGATTAGGTGGAGGCTGTAAGTAAGTTTCAAATGTTTTTATCTCTTTCCTTGTCTATTAGTACACAGCTAGTGCAGTGAAAATGGATCCAGGGTTAGTGGTATGTTCTTTCTGTGAGATGTTGGAACTCCTGAGAGACCTACAGTCTCCCTGATAACTAAATCTGCACAAATTGCATGGAGATGCAGCCCTTTAGAGACAGTGTTAAGGAACTGGAGCTGCAGCTGGATGACTTTCGGCTCATATGGGTGAATGAGGTGCTAATAGATAGGATTTACAGGGAGGTAGTCACCCCTGTGTTGCAGGAGGCAGTTACCTGGGTAACGATCAGGAGAGGGGAAGGGAATAGGCAGTCAGTGCAGAGTACCCTTGTGGCTGTTCCCCTCAATAATAAGTATACCACTTTGAATACTGTTGTGATGGATGATCTACTTAGCGGAAGCTGCAGCGACTGTCTCTCTGGCACAGAGTGCAGCTCTGTGGCTCGGAAGGGAAGGGGTGGAGTGCAGTATGGAGAAGGGATTCCATAGTTAAAGAAGCAGACAGGAGATTCTGTGGATGTGAAAGAGACATACGGATGTTATGTTGCCTTCCAGGTCCCAGAGTCGGATGTCTCAGACTGAGTCCATAGCATTTTAAAGAGGGGAGGATGAACAGTTAGAAAGCTTGGTACATATTGATACCAACAACATAGGTCAGAAAAAGGATGAAGTCCTGAAGAGAGAATATAGGGAGTTAGGTAGAAAGTGGAAAAGCAAGACTTCCAGGGTAGTAATCTCTGGATTACTGCCTTTGCCATATGCCACTAAGGGTAAGAATGCAATGATTTGGCAGACGAATGTATGGTTTAAGATTGAGTGCAGGTGGAAGAATTACAGATTTCTGGATCATTGGGATCTCTTCTGGGGAATATATGACCTGTACAAAAAGGAGTGAAGTTTTAGGTTAACAAGGGAGATCAATATCCTTGTTAGTGCTGTGGGGAGGGTTTAACCTATATTGGCATGGGTTGGAAACTGGAGTGAGAGGGCTGAGGATGGGGCGGTTAGCATTCAACTAGATGCAGTGTTTAGTGAGACTGAGGAAGGACAGGCAGGTAATAAGGCAAAATTGCAGTCGGTGGGATGAGTTGAAGTGTGACATGGAGGCAGAATTGAAAAGGGTGATGAAACCAGAATGGGGGTGTTATACTTAAATGTACATTAACCCTTTCTTTCCTGGAATCTTTCTTGTGAACCTTCTCTGAATTCCCTCCAATGCCAGCACTTATTTTCTTAGATAAGAGGCTCAAAACCGCTCACAGCACTTCAAATGCAGTCTGGCCAATGCTTTGGAGAGCCTCAGCGTTACATCATTGCTTTTATATTGGAGTCCTCTCAAAGTGAGTGCTAACATTGCATCTGCCTTCCACAAAGCCATCAACTTCATTCAGATCACTGATATAAAATGTGAAAAGAAACAAAACGCCATTAGTCATTGGTAGGCAACCAGAGAAGGCACCATTTATTTTCACCCTTTACCTCCTGCCAGTTAGCCAATCTTTTATCCATGCTAGTATCTTCCCTGTAAGACCATGGCTCTTAACTTGTTAAGCAGCCTCACGTGTGGCAACTTGGCAAAGGCCTTCTGAAAATCCAAGTAACGAACATTCACTGACTCTCCTTTGTCGATCTTGCCTGTTATTTCCTCAAATAATTCCAACCGATTTGTCTGGCAGGATCTCTCCTGATGGAAACCATGCTGACTTTGGCCTATTTGATCATGAGTCTCCAAGTACCATGATACCTCATCTTTAATAATGGACTCCAACATTTTCCCAGCCACTGAAGTCAAGTTAATTGGCCTACAATATTTTTTCTTTTGCCTGCCTTCCTTCTTAAAGAGTGGAGTGACACCTGCAACTTTCCAGTCCTCCGGTACCATTCCCATATCCAATGATTCTTGAAACATCACTACTAATGCCCCTATAATCCTTTCAGCTACTCAGAAGCCTGTGCTATAGTCCATCTGGTCCAAGTAATTCATCTAACTTCAAACCTTTCAGATTCCCAAGCATCTTCTGCTTAGTATTAGAATCTATATTCACTGCTGCCTTCTGACACTTGAAGTTCTGGCAGACAGTTAGTATCTTCCAGTGATGACTGATGCAAAATACTTATTAAGGTTGTTCGCCATTTCTTTATCCCCCATTACTTCCTCTCCAGCATTATTTTCCAGCGATCTGATATCTTGTCTCTCTTTAACTCTATATGCAGTATCTGAAACAACTTATTATTCTGTTATATTATTGACTTGCCTACCTTCATATTTAATCTTTTCTCTCTTTATGGCTTTTTAGTTCCCTTCTGTTGGTTTTAAAATGCGTCCCAATCCTCTAAGTTCTTATTAAATTTTGCTGTATTATATGCTTTTTTCTTTATGCTGTCTTTCACTTCACTTGTCAACTACGGTTCCTTCATTCTCCCTTTAGAATACTTCTTCATTTTCAGGATGTGTTTTTCCTGTGACTTCTGAATTTCCCTCAGAAACACCAGCCATTGCTGTTTGGCCTTATCCCTGCTAGTGACCCCTTCCAATCAACTTTGGCAGATCCTTCGCATACCTCTGTAGTTCCTGTTACTCCTTTGTAATGCTGATTAATCTGATTTTAGCCTTTTTAAACTGCAGGGTGAGTATTATGATCACTGTCATTTACCTTAAGCTCCTTAATCAAATCTGGGTCATTACATAACAGCCTATCCTGAATTGCCATTCCCCTAGTGGGCTCAACCACAAATTGCTCTAAAGAGCAATCTCATAGGCATTTTACAAATTCTCTCTCTTGGGAACGAGCAACAACCTGACTTTCCCAATGTATCTGCATATTGAAATCCCCCCATGACTACAGCAACATTGCCCTTTTCACGGGTTTTTTCTGTCTCCTATTGTAATTTGCAGCCCATGTCATCGCTACTGTTCAGAGACCTATATATAACTTCCATCAGGGTCTTTTTACCCTTGCAATATCTCAACTCTACCCATAAAGATTCAATATCTTCCAATCCTATGCCAGCTCCATTTAAGGATTTGATTTCATTATTTACCAACAGAGCCACCCGTCCCCCTCTGCCTACCTGCCTGCCATTTTGATGTGTTTCAGTAGATATTAAGCTCCCAACTATGATCGTCTTACAGCCACAATTCAGTGATGCTCATAACATCATACATGCCAATGTGTTACTCTGCTAAGAGTTTATCTACCTTCTTCCATGTACTGCATCCATTCAAACATAACACCTTCACTCTTTTATTTGTCAACCTTTTCGATTTTTGCCTCCATGTTACACTACAACTGATCCCATTGACTGCAATTTTGCCCTATTATCTTCCTGTACTTTCTCACAGTCTCACTACACACTGCATCTAGTTGTACACCAACTGTACCATCCTCAGTCATATCACTCTGGTTCCTGTCCCTCTGCCAAATTAGTTTAAATCCTTGCTAACAGCTCTAGCAAGCCTGCCAGCAAGGATATTGGTCTCCCTCAGGTTCAGGTGAAACCTGTCTTTTTTTGTACAGGTCATATCTTCCCTAGAAGAGATCTGAATGATCCAGAAATTTGAAACCATGTCCTCTGGACCAATTCTTCAGCCACAAATTCACCTGCCAAATGATCCTGTTCTTAACCTCATTGGCACGTGGCACAGGCAGCAATCCAGAGATTACCACCCTGGAGGTCCTGCTCTTCAGCTTTCTCCCTACCTGACTTTCCCAATCTACCTGCATATGGAAATCCCCCATGACTATAGTGATAATTGGCTTTTTCATAGGTCTTTTCCATCTCTAGTTTTGATTTGTAGCCCATGTTCAGAGACCTGTATTTCTCATCCCCGGTGTCTGCTTTCTGTGCATGCGAATGCATGCAGAAGAGGATACTGGGGTACAGGAAATGGGTGTTAGAACATGATGAGAACAATTTCATTGTGCAGAGATCCAACAGTGAGGTCCAAGGAGAGTGGAGAGACAACTTTGGTATAATTTCGGTGATTGAACTACAATGATAGAACAATGATTGATGCCTATTTACAATTCTGCTGCTATATTAAGTTGAATTTGCAGTTAAATCCATATCTTTCCTGTCTCACCTGAACAAAAGATAATCTGTGTTATTACTTATGTGGAGTATCATTTCTTTTATTGTTTGAGTGGTGTTGCTCAGAGTGAAGAGTTTTATCTTTGAGCATTTGGAAAATTTGGAGCATTTTTTCCCCTTTGCATGTCCTGTCCATTTACACTAATTGAGTTGATCACAACTGTAAGCTGCTGAGTGGGAGGTAACACTGCAATGATTGCGCAATTTGTTTGGCCTGTAGAGGGAGATGTTCAGCTTCTTATCCACTTAAGCAAACTCATAATAAAGGTACAATTAATTCTGCTTGGTAGCAGTTCTGTGTGGTTTCACTGTCAATCTTTTAGGTAGGTGGGCAGAGGAGGGAACCTATACTATAGTGTGTGCTTCTATCGTTGGCTTTAGATACATTTTGGAATGCCAAGTGAAATGAGCTATATTCAATGTATATTTGCATTTCATCTATCTATTATTCTGGGTGGATGGGAACAAAAGCTCCTCTTCCATTGCCAGTATTTTTTGTATCTACTTTGTTGAATTCTCTGAATAGAACTATGGAGGATTGGTACAGGACCTTATAATTCTAAAACGTGAACCATTGCCTAACCAATAACCACATTCTTCTTGGCAAGTGTCCAAGGCTGCAGGTCTGTTTACAGTGGAGCAGATTTACAATTTATAGTTGCAATGGGAAAGACCTCACTGGGCGAGTGTTAGGGGATGGCATTTTTTTTTCAAATGTCAGATGGTTTCTGGAAAAAGGGTTCAGTCCAGATGTTGTAATCGGTTCGGTGGTTGCTGACAATTTTTCTCTTCATTGCAGAACACATGGAGTAACACCCTTTGGGTGTGTTAAGCACATGAGGACAATTCTACAATATACAACATCTTGGGCTTCACACGCTACAGAATTCAGTAGACTCACAGAATGAAAGGAGGCCATTTGGCCTGTGTGTCTTCCCTGTGAAAGAGGAATCCAACTACCGCCTTTTTCCCTTACAGAATACTACAGTTGAATCTGCCACCCCAGTACTCTAGGAGAGACCAGAACTACTTGCATTGTAAAGGATTTTCCTCATCCAGTTTTCAGTTCTTTAGCCTATCACCATTATTAAGTAGCCCATGACTCTTGGTTCCTTTACCATGAGAACAGTTTTACTCTCTTCACACTGCTTATCATCTTCATGGCACCTCTATTAGAGATCCTCCTCACTTCCTCTATTCCCACTAAGGCTGTTCCCTTACTCCAAGGAAGGGCTTGCACATTCTGTATGCCTTCTTTTGCATGAGTTGCTAATTGTTTTATTATTATCACATGTGCTGAGGTACAGTAAGAGGCTTTTGTTTGCAGATCATTCCATATACGAGTACAAAAGAAAAAAAAACACGGAGTGTAAACAGTTACAGAAAAAGTACAGTGCAGGTACACAAATGTAAGGCTATAGCTAGCTAGACTGAAAGATCCAGACTTCTTTTTTAAGATATAAGAAATCTTTTAACAGCAGGATAGCTGATGTCCTTATGCCTGGTAGTAGATGTTCTCAAACTTTTGTACCTTCTGCCTGATGAGAGGAGGAGAAAAGAGAATAACTAGGGTGGGAGAAGTGGTTGATTATGTTGACTATTTTGAGACAGTGGGAAGTGTAGACAGAATCAATGGAGACATGGCTGTATCTTGTGATGGACCAGACTGTATTCACAACTCTCTGGACTTTCTTTGCAATCTTGCTCACAGCAGTTGCCATTCTTATCTGAGATACATCCAGATAGGATGCTGACTATGGGGCATCTCTTAAAATTGGTGAGGGTCATGAGGGTTATGTCAGGTTTGGTGGGATTGATGGGAACATCACTGTCTCCAAGTCCTTTGCCATCATCACTCAGAGGTAAATTGTTTGGGTCTTAATCCTGGGGCACTCTACCGAATAGCAGTATGGGAGCACCTTTGCCAGAAGGACTGTGGTAGTTGACGGTGGTATTTCACCACCAGCATCTGAGGGCAATTAGCGTTGAGCAATAGTTGCTCACCCTACCAGTTTGCTTGTAAATGAATAGAACAGCCCCATTTGGCTCTCAGGAAATAATGGGTGGCATTGTATTCAGTCCTCAAAGACAAAACCCTGGAACATTCTTTACCAAAATTGGATCTTTTTCTGTTGCATCGCTGAGAATTGTGGTTGCTGATGCATCCTGAATAAATTGTATCACCAGGAACTAATTATATATAAATTAGTGGGTGTTTAGATTGAACACAACTGTCCTGCAGGTAGATTTTGTAGATGTAGGTTTTGTAGAGCCTGTAACCCATCAGCTGCTTTCTGAGTTCAGGTCCATGATCCTCTGTAGGCAGGAGGTTGTTAACCTGAGCACAGTGCACGCTGAGCAAAGTACACACTGGCCACTGCTCAAATGCATTCAAAACTGTGGTGTGTGCTCCAAAATAAAAATTGTTAACACTTGACCTTGAAGAAATTCTGAGCTTATAATACAGAACGGGCGGCAGCTGTCAAGCTTGCTAACATTGTCAGAAAGGGTAGAGAGGAGGGAGGAAGGACACCTACCTGAGAAGCAAAATACCAGAGTCTGCCTTAGGAAGAGATTTCCAAATTCATGGCTGGTCAGTAAATTAGCTGATTTATGTCTTAAGTGTGAAAGTTAATGCAAGAACATTGAGCATTAGTCTGGTTAAGGCGCAATTGTAACTGTGAATGATTTAGCATACATCAGAGAAATTGCTCAGTTAATTAAGCTAGTTACCTTTGACATTGTGAATAATTATAAGTGTGATTAAATATCCTGCTGAATTCCCCAGCCCCCTTTCCTTAGGGAATTGTCACTTCTGCACATCTATGAATTAAGCAAGCCTCATTTTTCTCCTCATTATGCAGCTGGTTCAGGCAGTAAGACAGGCACTTTCTCTTAAGTTGGCCTTCCATTGTAGCCTCCTGAAAACGGCTGCCTCTCGAGATTTCAACTGCCTTGAAAGCCTCCTCAGTCATTATCAGAAAAGCTTCTGTCTAACCTTATACTTATTATTAACAACTGTGCAAACAAGACTCTGCAGATAATCCTTTAGTTGTGCTTTTTGCCTTTGTTTGCCTGTGAAATGTGAAGCATACAACATTGAAGTTATGTTTGCAAAGGCATTGTCACACTGAACAAAGAACAAGGTTGATTCAGCTGCTTACAACTTGAAGTGCATGTTTTTATTATTTATTCCTTCATGGGTAGGCTTTGCCAGCTAGTCCAGCAGTTATTGCCCATATCCTTCCAAAAGAAAAATCCCCACAATTTATCATGAAACCATAAAATGTTAAAAATTCAAAGCATATCAGGGAGCATTTGTGGAAAAAGAATAGTAGTTACTCTTCCAGGTCAAAGGTGTTTACAGAGCACATTCGTTTTAAGTTGCAGAGAAGGTGGGATAAGGATGAAGAGCACAATGGGAATGGCTCTGATTGCGTAAGGCTAGAGCTGCTTTGGAGAAGAACTGTTGATGCAGCTGATTGATAGATTGATGAAAAACCTATGAAAGGTGTGAGAGGCAGATCAGAGTTCTAGGAAATGCCAAGCAGAACAGATATTATCAGTGGAAAGAGTTAATATTATAGATAGATAACCTACAGCAGAGTTGGCCAGCAGTGATACAAAAAAAGTTAGTTACCTGAAAGTATTGAATTTGACATCGAGTCCACAAGGAGTATGAGGTGCTATTTCATCAAAGTTAAATTATATTTAACCACGCACATCAAGGGTGAGCTGCAGCAGAGTATTCAAGGTTAATAGTTTTCTTGCCTCTGTATCTCTGCCCTTATGTCATAATTAGTGGGTTTAGTGTTAAGAATTAGAAGTGCTTAAACAGTTGGCTGTGTTTTTTTTGCATTGAGAGTGATGAATGGGTAGAGGGAGAGCTGGTGTCTTTAGGAGCCTGTCTTCTATGGAAGTAACGACCTTCATTGTTTTGTCCAAAGCCTGTTTGAATCTTGGTGATAGATACTCTAAAATGATTGAATTGTAACTGAAAAATGGAACAAAAAAGAGAATTAAATAGGCATGTCACTGGCATAGCATTGGAGTCGACTGGTGTCTTGTTTCTTAAGAGTTGGATATAGATTTTATGCCACTAATATCAGATAGGGATTTTGAAGGATGACCGTAGCTGAGGGATTTTGTGGTAGTCCTTATCTCCCACCCTGTCCAAGCAAAATAATTGTATCTCTTAGCCAGAAAATGCCATTGCATGTTGTGAGTGTGTACTGGCACTGATATGGAAGATTTTCAGCTAATCAATGTCACCTCCGGTTCATTGTCGTTCCTCCTGGAACTGAACTTGCTTTGGTGGTGAACTGTTCCTCATTTCCCAGCACTGTAGCACATTCGGTCTTCTTAAAAATAGAGCAGAGCCAGATATTAGAAAAAAGCTTAAATGTCAACTGTGTTTTAAGTTATTGCTATTTTTAAACTTTTGTTAATATTGTTTATTTTAAAACCCTACCATTAAGAAGTAAATCTCCAAAATTGCTATTAGTGGAAAAAGTGCTTAAAGAAATAAAGCAGACTTTGAAATGTTATTGCTGCTTCCTCTCTTGGCATGAAGTTGCAGTGTATTAATAGGTGTTGTGTGTGGTTTTCTTGCCTCAAAGCCAGAGGGTTAGGGATTCAAGTCCTATTCCACAGACTGGTGAGTGAAACTCTAGGTTGACGTGAATGGTGCAGCACTTGTGGCATGACAAAGTGGCACTGCTTTCCACAGTTTGTACAACCTCAGGTTCAATCCTGACCTCTGGTGCTGTTTGTTTGCAGTTTATACATTCTCCTTATAACTATAGGAATTCCTCTGGGTGCTCTTGGTGTCTTCCCATATACCAAAAATGCGCTGGTTGGTAAGTTACCTTGGGCCCATTCTCAGTACACTAGCACCTGTGCAGGTGGAGGTTCTAATTAAGTTTCTAGTAAGTCTTTTTCTGTTGGTACATAGCTAGTGTACTGAGAATGGGCACAAGGTTAATGGTATGTTCCTTGTGTGAGATGTGGGAACATTGGGAGACCTCTAGTCTCCCTGATAACTACATCTGCATGAAGACCATGTTAGGAACGGGAGCTGTAGCTGGATGACCTTCAGCTCATGGGAAAATCTGGAGGCAATAGATAGTAGCTACAGGGGGGTAGTCATCCCTAAGTTGCGGAGGCAGGTACCCGGATGACTATCAGGAAAGGGAAAGGAAATTGGCAGTCATTGCAGGGTACCTTTGTGGCTGTTCCCCTCGATAATAAGTATCCACTTTGGATACTGCTGGGGTGGGGACAGCCTAACAGGGGGAAGCTACTGTGACCTGATCTCTGGCACTGAGTCTGTTTCTGCGGCTCAGAAGGGAGGGGTGAGAAGAGGAATGCAGTAGTGATGGTGGATTCCATAATTGGAAAAGCCGACACCAGACTCTGTGGATGTGAAAGAAACACCGGGATGATATGTTATCTCCCAGGTGCCAGGGTCAGGGATGTATCGGATTGGGTCCACAGCATTCTAAAGGGGGACGGTGAACAGCTGGAAGTAATGGTACATATTGGTACCAATGAGATTGGTAGGAAAAGGGAGGAGGTTCTGAAGAGAGAGTATAGGGAGTTAGGCAGAAAGCTGAAAAGCAGGATTCCTAGGGAAGTAATCTCTGGATTGCTGCCTGTGCCAAGCACCATTGAGGATAAGAATTGGAAGGTCTGAAAGTAGATAAGTCGCCTGGACTGGACGGGCTACGTCCCAGGGTTCTGAACGAGGTAGCTGAAGAGATTGTGGAAGCATTAGTAATGATCTTTCAACAGTCATTAGATTCTGGAATGGTTCCAGAGGATTGGAAAATTGCAAATGTCATTCCACTCTTAAAGAAAAGAAAGGCAGAAGAAAGGAAATTATAGGTGAGTTAACCTGACTTAAGTGTTTGGAAAGGTGTTGGAGTCTATTATTGAGAATGAGGTTTTAGGGTACTTGGAGGCACATGACAAAATTGTCCAAAGTCAACATGGTTTTCTAAAGGGGAAATCATGCCTGAAAAATCTGGAATTCTTTTAGAAAATAACAGGTTGGATACTCAAAGGAGAGTCAGTGGATTTTGTTTACTTGGATATTCAGAAGGCCTTAGACAAAGTGCCACACGTGAGACTGCTTAGCAAGATAAAGTGCCCATGGTATTACAGGGAAGATTGCAGCATGGATAGGAGATTGGCTGACTAGCAGAAGACAAGGAGTGGGAATAAAGGGGTCTTTTCTTCTCAGCTGCCAGTGACTAGTGATGTACTGCAGGTGTCTGTGTTGGAACTGCTTCTTTTTACGTTATATGTCAATGATTTGGATGAAGGAATTGATGGCTTTGTGGTCAAGTTTGTGGATGATAGGTGAAGGGGCAAGTAATGTTGAGGAAGCAGGGCATCTGCAGATGGACTTAAACAGATTGCGAGAACAGGCAAAGAAGTGGCAATTGGAATATACTGCAGCGAAGTGCGTGATGATGCACTTTGTTAGAAGGAATAAAGGTGTGGACTATTTTCTAAATGGGGAGAAAATTCAAAACTCAGGTGCAAGGGGATTTGGGAGTACTCATGCAGGATTCCTAAAGATTAACTTGCGAGTTGAATCAGTGATAAGAAAGGTAAATGCAACATTAGCATTCATTTCAAGGGAACTAGAATAAAAAAGGAAGGATATAATGCTGAGGCTTTCTAAGGCATTGGTCAGACTGTGCTTGGAGTATTGGGAACAGTTTTGGGCCCCTTATCTAAGAGAGGATGTGCTAGCATTGGATTGGGTCCTGAGGAGGTTCTTGAGAATGATCTTAGTAATGAACGGGTTAACGTATGAGGAGCATTTGATGGCTCTGTGTTTGTTATTGCTGGAAGAATGAGGGGGAAATCGCATGGAAGTCTATTGAATATTGAAAGACCTAGATAGAGTGGATATATTAAGGATGTTTCCTGTAGTGGGGGAATTTAGGACCAAAGGATACAGCCTCAGAATTGAGAGACGTCCATTTAGAACAGAGAGGAGGAAAATTTTCTTTAGCCAGTGGGTGGTGAATCTGGAATTCATTGCCACAGGTAGCTGTGCAGGCCAAGTTATTGGGTATATTTAAGGCAGAGATTGATAGGTTCTTGATCAATCAGTGTGTCAAAGGTTACAGGGAGAAGGCAGGAGAATGAGTTGAGAGGGATAATAAACCAACCATAATGGAATAGGGGAACAGAATCGATGGGCCGAATGTCCTTATTCTGCTCTTGCGTCTTATCTTAAGGGTCTTAATGCAGGAAAGAGGTGACATTGAGTATTATGGGCAGTGGAACATAAATCCTTGAGCCAGTCCTCATTAGGAGAATGGAGTTGGAGAGGGTCAGTAGCTTACTGTAAATATGTGCAAGAAAATGAATCTTAAGGTAGTATATGGTAACATATATGCACTTTGATACTAAATTTACTTTGAACTTAAAATTGTACTAAAGGTATAACACTAAGTCTGTGGATGTGGGTACAGAATTTATAACTCCCTATCTGTCGAGTTAACCTGGCTGAATCCTAATCCATTATACAGATATTGGATTTTTGTCTTGTCTGTGAATATTAAAATCTGGTTAGTGGATTTTATGATTGCCCTGTTGTATGTTTGATGCTGAATTACAAATGCAGGAGGAAGTGGGGTGTACTAACTTTTAAAATTTATGACTTGTGGAAGATGCAGGTTGCTTGTTCAGTGACTGTGCTAAAGAGAGGTTTTCATAAACAGAATGAAGGTTGAGCTGATCTGGTGTTTCTTCCTTCGGGAGGGAAGGATGGGAGGAGGTGGGAGGGAAGAGGCAAATAACAGTGTTTATATTAATACACAAGGGAGGAGTGAGGGCCCAGAGCCAGAGGAAATTTGTGCAGAGTAGCAGTGTATGTTCCCAGTACATGACTTACTTCCCAGTCTGTCCATTTATATGTTGTATATGTTTATAGGCTCACCCAAAACCAAATGACACACTCCACATCCTCTGTGCATGTATTAAATCCCACCCAGAACTGAACATATTCTGCATGCTTGGACATCTATCGATAGTCCTACCCATCACCCGACAGATAATTCTAATGCCAGCTCCATTTTAATGATCTCCACTGCCCTGTTTCACCAATTTCCAGGTTTTTGTTTTCAAATAAATAGATGAGGCTTGCTGATAATAGTTGGTATCTGATTCTAAACCCATGACTGCCAGTCATTGAAGCTATCTTAATTCTTAATACATATACTGCATCATGAAGGAAGGGTGTTGCAGTGTGTATAAAGCATAGGCTTGTGAGTAGAAAGCGTTTTTTGCATTTACATGGATAGAAAAAGTTTAGGGCGAAATGGGTCAAACACAAACAAATAAAACTATGTTCGATAGACATCTGATCAGCATGGACCATTTGGGCTGAAGGCTTGTTTCCAACTCTATGACTCCTGATGTATGGATTCATTGTGTGTATCTTCTCAGACTTGGTAGCGGTACCTTGTTATTTGTTGCCGTGGAGTAATTGATGGCAGGCTTCTGTCTGTCTGTGAGGACATTGGACATTAGCAAATCAGCTGAGGTTTTAAAACAATCTGATGGCATTCTGGTCATTCAAACTGGTACCCTGACACTATCTCCAAATGATTTTAAAACAGAATTCAAATTGTCATTGTGGGATTTAGAACATAAAATATAGTTCAGGTGCTTGATTACCTGTCTGATATCAGAACCACTGGGAAGATAGGTTATCAACAACCCATAAAACTTTTGAACAGTTGACCAACAACTTCAGAATGATAGGCTGCTCTAAGAGACAGTGCTTTACTGTGGTTGAGACTTGAAATAACAGAATTGTTATTACAGAGATGTAAAACACTGAAGGTGCTGAACCTGGACCAACAAGTAATCTGCTGGAGCAATTCAGTGGGTTGAGCAGGATCTGTGAGGAGCAGTGGGGAAGAGGAAATGTCAACACATTGGGATAAAATCCCGTATCAGAACTGATGCAGGCTTTTGTCCCAAAGCTTCAACAATTCCTTCCTCCCTACACAGATGCTGCTCAACTCTGATTTCTGACTGCAGGTTATTTGTTGAATTCTCATTACATTGAATTTGAGTTATTTTTTGTTAGTAATCATAAATTGAGTTAATAGAAGTTAATATTTCTAAATAAAGTTAAAACTTCTCTGCAATCCACTTGTAAAACAAATGCTCTAAAGTTATTCTATTGCGGATGTGAAGCACTGTTTGCTGTTGTTCTTGGTCAATGTAACCAGACACTAATTCAGGTCAATGCTGTTTACAGAATCTAAATGTACCATTTCTGTCCAGAGTTAGTAACTCCTTATTCCCAGTCAGTGCAGAGTCCACTGGATGGAGAGCCACACTGATATTTAATGTGTCCCAATAGTGTAATGGTTAGCATATCGCTATTACAGCACCAGCAACCTGGGTTCAATCCTACTGCTGTGTGTAAGAACTTCGTACATTCTCCCTCTGATCACATGGGTTTCCTCTGGGAGCTGTGGTTTCCTTCCACATTCCAAAGTCGTATGGGTTAGTAGGTTAATTGATCACATAAGTGTAACTGTGTGGCGCAGGTTCTTGGTTAGAAAAGCTTGTTCCTGTGCTCTATCTTTAAATTTTTAAAAATCTAATTGAATTTGCATATGTGGCTAAATTAAGTGTGTTAAGTTTACTGGCAACATTTGATGTGTTACTCTTTATTCCTCTTCTCCTATTTGAATAGGCACAGACTTTCAGATTGATAGTTTACCGCTGCCTCGGAAGCCCCAGCATGAATGGGCCTTGTTCCACGAAGAATCTCCTAAGAATAATTACAAGCTTTTCCACGAACCCACTGTCACACTATTTAATTACACCTCCACATTCAGCCGCAACTCTCATTTGCCACTGACAACCCAGTATCTGGAGAGTATCGAAGAGTTGAAGTCACGTAAATATATGCTCCCTCTGTCTGAGAAGAATCGTTTGAGGGAGCACCTGGCCCCATTGGTGTATGTCCAGTCTGATTGCGACCCTCCATCAGACCGAGACAGTTACGTACGAGAATTGATGAAATATATCCAGATAGACTCTTACGGTGAATGTCTACATAACAAAGACCTTCCAACTGGCCTGAAGGATCCAACAGCCATGGATGATGATGCATTCTACTGGATTCTTGCTCAGTACAAATTCATTCTTGCTTTTGAGAATGCTGTTTGTGATGATTACATTACTGAGAAACTGTGGAGACCATTTAAGTTAGGTGCAGTTCCAATTTACTTTGGTTCTCCAAGTGTAGCAGATTGGTTGCCCAGCAATAAAAGTGCAATACTTGTGGGAAGCTTCACACACCCCAAGGAACTAGCTGACTATATTATACAACTGGATGGTGATGATCAGAGCTACGAGGTCTTCCTCGAGTGGAAGCAGAAAGACTTAATCTCCAATGAGAAGCTGCTAACTGCCATGAAAGAACGCAAATGGGGAGTTCAAGATGTTTCCCAGGACAACTACATCGATGCCTTTGAGTGTATGGTGTGCAGTGCAGTGTGGGAAAACCTTAGAAGAAAGCAAAAGGTATGCTGTGGGATAAGGTCTCTCACTCATTGACATTGTCTGAGAGGAAAGGAAAAGGGAGTAGAAAATTTTCTTGAATGCCTTACTATTATTGTACATTCTTAATTTGATGTTTTTGACAGTTTGAAATGTGGATAGAAATCTTTTTAGGAATGTGGATAGAAGTCTACATGGAGTGGTGTTCTGCAGGGATCTGTTCTGGGATCCTTGCTCTTTGTGCTTTTATAAATGGCTTAGACAAGTAAGTGGAAGAGTGGGTTAGTAAGTCTGCAGATGACACAAAGGTTGGTATTGTGGACAGTGTAGTAGGTTGTAAAAGGGCATTGGTAGTGTGCAGAACTGGGCTGAGAAGTGGCAGATGGAGTTCAATCCTGAGAATTGCGAAGTGATATTCTTTGGAAGGTCAGTCTTGAAGGCAGAGTACAAGATTAGTGGTAGGATTCTTCACAGTGTGGAGGAACAGAGGGATCTTGTTGTCCACATACATAGGTCCCTCAGAGTTGCTGCACGACTTGATAGGATGGTTAAGAAAGCATACAGTGTATTGGCTGTTATTCATTGGGGGATTGAGTTCAAGAACCATGAGGTAATGTTGCATTTCTATAAAACTCTTGTTAGATGCCTCTTGGAATATTGTGTTCAATTCTGGTCACCTCATGATAGGAAGGATGTGGAAGCTTTAGAGAAGATGCAGAGGAGATTTACCAGGATGCTGCTGCATTAGAGAGCATGTGTTATTAGAAATGTTAAGTGAGTCTTGGTTTTTCTCTGGAGTGGAGAACGATGAGAGGCGACTTGATAAAGGTGTACAAGATGATAAGAGGCACAGATTGAATGGACAGCTAGAGACTTTTTCCCAGGGTGCCAATGGCTAATATGAGAGGGTGTTATTTTAAGATGATTGTAGGAAAGTTTGGGGGGGCAGGTGTCAGAGATAGTTTTTTTACACAGAGTAGTAAGTGCATTGAACGCCCTTACTGTTGGAGACACTCAGATAAGCAAATGGATGGAACAAAAATGGAAGGATATGTGGGAGGGAAGAATTAGATTGATGTTGGAGTAGGTTAATAGCTTGGTACAACATTGTGGGGCAAAGGCCCTGTTCTGTGCTGTACTGTTCTACGTTCTTTGTTCTAAATTCAAAGCTTTGTGATTTAGCAGTTTTTAAATGAGACTGACTTCTAGGCAGCATCAGAGGCTAGGAAAAAGTGGAGTGGATAAACAAATCCTTCATCTGTCCATTTGACAACACCAACAACTCAGCCATAAGATTCCTACTGCTTATGAAAAGACCAGTGCAGATTATTTCAAAGCTATCACAAATCCCCTTGGGATCTTCTGAAATTATCAGGTTTTAGAAGTCTCAAGTGATCCGTCATTTCAATAGGAGCCAGAATCATACCAAAGTGGGACATGCAGAAAACATATTGCTGAATGATGCTTTCATTGAAGCTTGATTTGTGTGTGTCTGAAGTGGCTTGAGCTTTCCACACATGTTGGAAACTTGACTGAGACTCTAATATTTGTTCCATTCGGCCCAGCTGACCTTTTTTCCCCCTCCTGATTTCTGTTAATCACAGGGTTTATCACCAATTGAATGGCGGGGACAAGCCAACCACCTCAGCTGTCCAAGGCCAAAGGCTTTTCCTTTCGCACCACCCTCAAACGGGGGGACACTAGTCCGAGATTTGTGGATGCCAAGCTTTGACCAATCAAAACGAGAAGCTGCAGCACTGAGGCACCTAGTGGAACTGAACCGAAACTTTACAGTGGAAACCTTCTGGAGGATGGTGTTTAGTGACTAATGACACTGAGATTAATATTTATTCTCAAAAATCACCTATTCTTCAGATTCTTTTGAGGACTGCATAAATCTAGAATAAGTGCATTCAGTGATAACAATATCTGCACAGATTTCGTATGAAATCCAACAAATAATTACTAGAGGCCATATTGTGGCTAGGTGATTATTTAGTTCAAAGTGATTTATCAGTTAGCTTCAGTCGAAATCATCTTGAAAGTAGTAGTGTTTCCTTTTGCACTGGAGATTTCCTCAATAAGAACTTTGGCACATTCCATGGGCTTTGGAAGGATGTCAATGCGAGATAAGTGTTCTGAGTATGCCCTGTTATTTTTCTGCAAGGGTTAAAAGTGATAGGAGGGTTCTGCAAGGGAATAAAAGTGATAGGAGTCTCAGAAACCTTAATTGTCAGTGCAATTAACCCACACTGTCTTGGTGAGGTTGCAGTAACAAGAACTAAATAGAAAGTCTAAATGGATTGCACACAGTTGCATATCAAGCAATACTTTTCATAAAAGCACAATTTCGACTTGAATTCACCAGCAAGTAAATGACAAAATATGAACTATGCAACAGAGACTCAAGAGTTCTCCCCTCCCTCACATTAGCTGGTGACACTCATATTTGTGCCTTTGTATATCTATAGATTTAACAATTCCAGAGCTTTCACGATTTGAGCTTATGTGAACTTCAGCTCCTGGTGATTTTTTTAGATTTTGCTATTTGGAATTGCACCCATTAGCTTTGTGGTCACTGGACTGTCTCGATTCCTAGAACTGTGACATCAGAACAAAATACTACTGGGTGTAGACAAGAATGTGAAATTGAAGTTACCATTAGATCTGCTGTGATCTCATTGAATGGGAATGAGGGGTCTAGAGGCTGAGTGGTCTACTCCTGCTCCTACTTTTTACATTATTAAAAGTTTCATCTTCATTTTTCAATTCATCAGTGGACTTTAATTACTCCTCATAACCTACAGTCCTTCCCAGACTCTTACTCTTCACCAGCACTGAACTCATCTGGAGCACCTAATTTTCCTCTCACCACCAGTGACATCTGAGGCCTTAAGTTCTTGAACTCACTACATGAGCCCTTCCACCTTTTGATACCTTCCTTCTCTTGTTCATATAGTTATATTGAAAATTGCTTCAATGAAATGCTTAGGAGTGAAACTAGAAAATGCCAAAGACTCCCAGCAGATCACGCATCATGTGTGGAAAGAGAAACCGATATCAAGTTTAAGATTAAAGACCTTTCATTAGACCCTTCTGATAAAGGGTTTTTCTGCTTGAAATGTTATTCCACAGATGCTGCCTGACCTGGTGAGTGTTCTTAGCATTATGTTTTTAATATGGATTTGTAGCATTATCTTTTTTTTATTTTTCAAACACCTAGGGGTGTTTTACAATGTTAAAGGTTCTGTTTCATTGTTGTGGTTCTGTGTCAGATGAAGACATTCTTGAATTTATTGCCCTTGTGTTACAGGAGCTTGAGTTTATTTGCAGTTTAAAACCGACTGTTGGAAGATCTCAGGTAGCATTTGTGGAGGGAAATGAACAGTCAATATTTGGGCTCAATATCATCCTCCCTGTTTGAAAATCGGTTGATTGAAATGACCTTGGGCTAGTGATGCAGTGCTTGGTTCTGATAGAATTGTTATTCTTTGAATAGTTTTGCAATATATATGAGGATGGAATGCAAACATCTTTGGTCTCTCTCTGCTGTCACTGAATATGATTGGAAAATGCAGTGGAGATGATCCAGTGTAACTGGGTGTTTAACTGCATTGGGAATGGAATCCTATGTACTGAATATTGAAAAGCCTGTTTAGAGTAAACATGGAGAGGTTGTTTCCAGGAGTGGGAGGGTGTAGCACCAGGGAGTACAGCCTCAGAATATCCCTTTAGAAAAGAGGTGAAGAAGAATTTATTTAGCCAGAGGTTGGTGAATCTGTGGAATTCATTGCATCAGGTGGCTGTGGAGGCCA
The DNA here is from genome assembly GCF_030028105.1 of Mobula birostris. Classification (NCBI taxonomy): domain Eukaryota; kingdom Metazoa; phylum Chordata; class Chondrichthyes; order Myliobatiformes; family Myliobatidae; genus Mobula; species Mobula birostris. The sequence goes on from NC_092373.1 coordinate 161,430,990, forward strand.
AGTCATTGAGTATATTTGAAGTGGAGGTTGATAGGTTTTTGATTAGTAAGGGTATCTAAGGTTATGGAAAGAATGCAGGAGAATGCAGAATTTTTTGTGTGGGACAATAAATCAGCCATGATTGAATAGCAGAGCAGACGTAACAGGTAGAATGTTCTACAATTCTGCCCCTATGTCTTATGATCTAATGACATTTGGAATGTTTGTATAAACCATCCTTTCAGGGTTGACTGATTTCAGAGTTAATTTAATTAACGCTTTATTGGATTAACCATAGGGCCTGATTCTCTTGGGCTGGAAAGTTTGCTCTTAATGGAATCAGAAGGCAAATGCATTGTTCAAGTTCATTGTCACAGGCGTACATACCCGGGATATAAATGCCATGTAAATTAGATTTTTGCAGCAGCAGCACAGTACATTACAAATATAGCAAACATAAGTTAATATAAATTATACATAACCTACACAACACAATAAACAAAATTAACATAACACTAGTGCAAGCTGAGAGAGAAGATAAGAAATACGGTCAGTAATTTGAAATATATACATAGTATGGTTTCTGCATTCCATAGTTCAGTGATATATCTGGGGTTGAAACAGGATTGAGGGGGCGTGATAGCGGACAGTACTCCTAAAGTATAGCCTTTGACAGCCAGCACAGCAAAGAGCAGGACTCTGCCAGAAGTAAAAGCTGTCATTAATTTTTAATAGTTTCTGAGTGCCTCTTTCTTGCAGAATTACAATCGAACTAAAATGTAAAGTCAGCAATATATAAATAATTAGAAACATACAACAGAAATAATTTTTAGAGAGTAATTTATTTCCAATCATTTGCCCAGCAATTGAAATCACTGGGGTCTCAGTTACTGCTGGGGAATCCCAGCAAGATCGCTCCATTGTTGAACTAGCATATGGGTTCTAGCTGAAGATTGAACTAAAGGATTTAGCATTCAAACCTGTCACCTGGACTTAATGTTTAGCAGTACATGCAAGGAAGTTGGGGTCTTAGGCCTCTTTTGATGATCATATGCCTAAAGTTTGCCAGTAGTGGTTGTTTGTCTCAAGATAGTCTGCCATACACCCCATTTTTGAACAGCAGGGGTTAAATTTAACCAGACTGCATGAGTGAATCTAATGATTTATAATTAGGACAGAATGTGATGATATCAATTCTTCATACTACATAAGTTGCAGTGAGAGACACATGTAATTTACTCAGCCACTATTGTGTGTAAGTGACAACATGAACAGCCATGTCTCCTTTTCAACACTCCCTGTCATTTTCATTGTCATTGTCTCTGCTCATACTCCGGCCATTATATTGCAGGCTGTTATCCTCTATTGCCATGCTTTAACACAGCCATTCTCAGCGGGGGCCATATGGCGTCCTTGGGGGCCCTGGCAAATTTGAAGGGGGCCACCGACTGAAAACTGTGAGAAGGGGAGCCCCAAGGGTTTATGGGGGCCCTGGTAACTGAACCGATGAAATACCCAAGCAGCAACCTTCATTGGAATCAATAGTTTCCCTCCTATTTATAATGTCTTTCCAACACACCGTTTGAATTTGGCGCACCTGGTAAATTCATTGCTAAAGCTCCTCCCACACAGCCTCACTTCAGAGTCAGTCGCGAATCAGACTGCACCGGGTCAACATATTCAATCAAGGCTTCTCACATCCATTATTGTCATACTTCATTCTCCGAAGATCAGCGTGTCTAGCTAAGCCTTTTTTAGCCTCGTAACTTTAAAGTATATGTTTTTGGATATATTATACGTTAAGGTAGGTTGTGAAAAGTGTTTATTACTGCATATGAAGTCACTGAAAAAAAAATCCCTGGCTCTGGGTGACAGCATTTTTTGTCAGTAATGTATCTGTATTTCGCGCACTTATTATTTTCAGAAATAATTCTACCCATGAGTTCCTTGGCGGAAAAAAAGTGTGGGCAGTATTCAGTGGAATACTTATCGTATGGTTTCATCGCATCTCCGCAAAATCTTTGCCCATGTGTTTGTACTGTATAACCACATTGTCAAATGAAAGCATGAGGCCAAGCAAATTGAAAAAACATTTGGATACCTTGCATCCAGAGAAGAAGGATAAACACTTAGATTTCTTCAAAAACCTTTGACAGAAGGCCAATGCTGAAACAAATGCTTACTCAAGCATCACAGAAATTAAAGAAGGGTCTTGTTGCATCATACAAAATTAGTAAACTGCTAAAACTGGAAATGCTTACAACATTGGTGAGTCACTTATCCTGCCTTCAGTGTCCATAATAATATCTGATGTCATGAATTTGAGTGCCAAAGAAACAATTCAGACAATTCCTTTGAGTAATTCTCCTGTTGCCAGAAGAATCGATGAGATGGCACGGGACATTACAATCCAAGAAAGTCTCTTTACAATTAGACAAAGCTACTTTACAAGATAACGAGCAACACACATCAAAGTTGCTGGTGAATGCAGCAGGCCAGGCAGCATCTCTAGGAAGAGGTACAGTTGACGTTTCAGGTGGAGACCCTTCGTCAGGACTGATGAAGGGGATCGGCCTGAAACGTCGACTGTACCTCAACTACTAGAGGTGCTACCTGGCCTGCTGTGTTCACCAGCAACTTTGATGTGTGTTGCTTGAGTTTCCAGCATCTGCAGAATTCCTCTTGTTTACAAGATAATGAAGCTGTTCTCATGGCTTATGTGATATTCTGGAATAGAAACAAACTGATGGAAGAGATGTTGTTTGCCAGGAGGATTAAAACAGATACTAAGGGACTGTCTATTTTTGAAGAAGTCAAAAGTTACTTAAGCGAGAACAATATTCCAATAGAGAATATAATTGCTTGTGCAACTGATGGTGCCGTTTCTATGGTTGGTCGATACAGAGGATTCATTGCCCATTTAAAAAGAGTTTCCTTGACAAAATCCAGGAACAGAATTGATATCGCAACAAGAGGTGACCTCCAACTGTCATTGTCTAATTTGGAGCCTGATATCATGAAACTTGCAGAAAAGCACAAAGCTCAAGGATCGCATTAGGCCTGATAGATGTTTAATTTCATACAGTCTTTTTTAAAGTTTTTTCCAGTAAGTCAGGATGTTCTTGATGTTCAGTAATAAATTATTTTCTGTCTTATCTGTTCGTGTTGTATCCCTGTTTGAAAGGGGGGCCCTGGAACCTGAGAAGAGCTCCTAAGGGGGCCGTGGCCAAAAAACGGTTGAGAACCTGAAAGTACCTGTTATGTGAATTTTCTAAGTCAGCACAAAGAGATGACCCACATTTGTGATGAGCAGCCATTGTGGTGAGATAGCCGCAGAACAGATTAAAAGTGATTTCTGTTGAAACTCAATTTAGGACAATGTCTGGGTATGCACACTTTAACAAATTGAAATACCTTTACTGGGAAATGGATCTATGGCCTTAGCACTACATACCTAGCACATTGTGCTCTACATCGTTGAAGTATTCCATTGAAATCAGTGATTCTGACCAGTGATGAATTTCTGAGGAAAAGTCCACTATATAATTCTGTTCCACTACTCTATTAGGTTATTCTGAATACAAAAACGTCTTCACAAATCTCTTATTGGGTAGCACAGTCCCATAGCAATTAGTGTAATGTTATTACGGTGCCAGCTGCTTGGTTTCAATTCCATCACTGTCTGTAAGGACAGTGTACATTCTCCCTGCGACTTGTGGGTTTTCCCTGGAAGCTCTAGTTTCCTCCCACCTTCCAAATATGTACAGGTTAGTAGAGGAGTTAGTCACATTGATGTAGTGGGCAGCACAGGCTTGTTGGGCTGGAAGGGCTTGCTACCATGCTGTATCTCTAATCTTAAAGATTACAGCTATGAGCGGTTTATAGAAACAACCCAAAATGGTAATAAGTGGTGTTACTGGTTTTTAAACTGAGATTAAGCAATGCCTCAAATCAGATGGATACACTTTTTGATGAACCACTGCTAATACAGTCCCTAATTATAAATCTAACCCCTCAATGGGTAGCCGAGTTTAGTACAGTGAGTGGAAACTGAGAGTGTTTGAAATGGCTCTTACTTAAAATGAGTGCTTTTTCAATTTCTGTTATGTGGTTACACTCCTGTTGTTGGATGCTTGCATAGATAGGCTTTGAGCCCAGGATGTCTACATCAACTGTAATGCCGATTTTTACCATTCCCATCTGTCTGCACAAGGTCTTTGTCCCCCCCCCCCATTCCCTTCTTGTTCATATGTTTGCCTAAATGCTCGTAAACACTGTTATTGTATCTGCTTTGAACATCTCTCCTGACAGCACATTCTAAGAACACAAGACTGCATAAAAAGCTTGCTTTGTACATCTCTTTTGAACTTCCCCTCTCTCATCTTAAAGATTCAAGATTCAGAAAACTTTATTGTCATTCTAACCGTACATCAGCTCTGCAGGGCAGAATGAGACAGCGTTTCCCAGGAGCAGTGCAATCATAATATAACAAACACAACACTAAATAATAAACATAACAATAAATAGTAAAACACAACAGCCACATGTCAGTTAAAATCAAGTTATAAGTGTCCAGTGCAAGTTAAAAGTGTCCATAGCAGAGTCAGGTAGAGCAGCTATTTAGCTGTCCGACTGCCTGTGGGAAGAAGCTGTTTAGTAGCCTTGTGGTTTTAGTTTTGATGCTCTGTAACGTTTGCCTGATGGCAGGAGAACAAACAGTTCATGGGGAGGGTGTGAGGGGTCTTTAATGATGTACCGTGTCTTCTGGAGGAATCAAAAGAGGTCTTGGGCGGAAGTTAGGGAGATCCCAATAAGCTTCTCTGTTCCCCTAACCACCCTCTGCAAGGCTTTTTTGTCAACAGCGCTGCAGCTGGAGTACCAGGTTGTGATGCAAAAGGTCAGCACACTCTCAACCACGCCTCTGTAGAATGTAGTTAAGATGTTAGTGGGGAGTGATGCTTGTTTAAGCTTCCTCAGAAAGTGCAATCTCTGCTGGGCCCGTTTCACAATCTCAATGGTGTTCCTGGACCAGGTGAGATTGAGATCTGCACCCCAAAGAACGATGTTTTCCACTCTCCACTGTGGAGCCGCTGATGCTGAGGGGTGTGTGCTCAGGCTGAGACCGTCTGAAATCGACGATCATCTCCTTGGTTTTGGTGACATTAAGCATCAAGTTGTTATCACTGCACCAGCTCTCTAGGTGTTTGACCTCCTCCCTGTATATTGTTTCATCATTTTTGCTGATGAGCCCCACCACTGTGGTATCACCAGCAAATTTAATGATCAGGTTCTCATTGAATCTGGCTGCACAGTCATGTGTTAGCAGTGTAAACAGCAATGGGCTAAGCACACAGCCTTGTGGGGATCTAGTAAACCTGTGTTCTCTAGTATTTGATATTTCCACTTCGGGAAAAAGATTATCTATCCTATCAAAGATCTCATAATCTTATATACTTCTATCAGTTCACCCTCAGCTCTGACACTCTGGAGAAAACAGGTTTGTCCAGCTTTTCTTTATAGCAAAAAAATGTTTCTGGTGGTTTTCTGTTCTTCAGACAGCTATAGCAAACCAATTTTACACCATGTTATGAAAGCAAATAATTCTGTTAAATGCAGCATTTGCAATTGTTCTATTTTGGGAATATTTTAACCTAACATCCAATATAATTGTGGGTTTGTTTTAAAATGCTTCTCCTAGCTTTACTGCAGAAAATAGCAATTAGCTGGGTGTAAAAGGAACTTTCCTCTTGATTGTGTTGGAATACATGTGGAAGTAGTTGGGGCAAATTCACTTGACTCCATAAATTCCAACCTAACCAACCAAGTTAAAATTCACCCTAGCATGTATATTTCCCAACAGCCAGTTAGGTTAATTAGCTCAGTGCATCAACTGGCATAGAGTATGACAGAAATAGTATGCAGCTAGTAAAAGATTAGCTTTATTTGTCACGTGCATTGAAACATCAAAACATGCAGTGAAATGCATGTTTTTCATCAAATCAAATCAATGAGCATTGTGTTGGGCAGCACACAACTATTTAATGCCTATTGATCCCTGGAAATTTTCTCCATTGTTGTTTTCCAGATCTCACTGTTTGAAATGCCCAATGTTCAGAAGAGTGGTGATTAATCATTTTTAACTTGCTGTTGCAGTCCGTAGTTGAGCCAAGTTACTGCCATAATATGTGTTATCAAAGTATTACTTAACCTCAAAGCAATAATTGATGTAACCGGATCTACTTGAAATAATGTGTTTTACTGGGATTTACTGTTGTAGTTAGATTGCTACATTTTGCTTTTTCAGATAAATCCATTAGAACAGGAGTAGGAAACCTTAAGCACAAATTATTTTCCAGCATACGTTATTCATTAATTTGAGGCAAAACATAACTAGATGTATTTAAATGGATAATTCCCATATTTAAAGTTTTTTATGCCATTTATCTGGCCCACCGTCCGTTCATTAATACACGATCCGGCCCATAGGGGCAAAAAGGTTGCTGACCCCCTGCATTAGAATGCCTCAATCGAATTACAGTTTTGTGACTCCAACTTACCGATCTGGGATATTAATTTTACATCTAACGTCCTCAGAAAATATTTTTACTAGTAAGACCTAAATTGCTAATACAGGGCTGCAGATCCATATTATACGTCCTTGCTACATCCACACTAGACCAGATAAATCTGTAACCAAAGCTTTTTCTCTTCATTTTGACCCTCCGTCCACACTGAAACGGCGTTTTCCTCCCCCCGAAAACGGAGTTTTTCTAAAACACTCTCCAGAGTGTTTAAATCTGAAAACGCTGGTTGGCCATTGTGGTGTGTATGGGGTAACTGGCTAATTTTAAAACCGCTGTCATGATGTGCTGGAACAGATGGTGGCGGCAGTGCGGCTTTTCATTGTTTTCTTGAACGCAACCTCCAACTCAACAACAACAATATGTGACAATAGATGTGTAACATCCTAATGTAACACTGTGTGGAAGTACAAGATAACACTGATGCAGACATGTTTTATACATTCAACAAGGTGCTTTAATAATGTATTGCTTGTGCAGACATTCAATAGATGCAACTGTCACTTTTGCCCAGTAACTCGTTTTATTGCACATGTTAAATACAGCAAAATAATACACAAAGACATGGCAAAAATACAGGCAAATAAATGAGGTAACAGCAAATTTCACTTCTGCCCAGTAACAAGCCTTATTGCATTTAATTGTAGCTGTCGTCCCTTTCATCGGTGAAGAGACTATGGCTGTAGGAAATATTTCTGGACGAACGCGCACCAAGTGTTTCGTTTGGCAATTTCCTTTTAAGTTTTTCTAGTCTGTAACCGGACAAATGTGCACCATGTATACCGTTTCCTCTTTGCTTGTTTTCTGTAGATGTGTCCTGCGCATGCCCAGTAGGAGGAGATTCGCCCAAATATCCACTTTAATGTGGACGGAGGTATTTTCAAAAACGCCTGGTGTGGACGCCTATCGTTTTTACACGAATTATACAGTCTAGTGTGAACGTAGCCTTAGAGGACCCAAATGTTCCTAGAAAATACCATTAGATCTGTCATATTTTAATCAGAACAGTACAGATATTTGTCAGATGTTATAGTACAGTTACACATGTAGCATACAATTACAGGTTGTAATTTTTAACTTGGAGATTGCCAGGTGTAGATTCTGCTATGATAATGAAAAGACAATAGCACTTATCATTATTGTGGGGGAAATCAGGTAGCAGATTCCCTCACCACATAGACTCTCAAATGTGGAGTTCAGAAAGCTGCTGTAGAATGTGATAATGAGATCCTTGCCAATGGTCACAAAAATGGTCTACGCTCGCTTTGACCGAGAGAACAAGGAGGTCACCCTCAAAGTGGACCTCCCACCTGGTGAACTCCCTCTCTCACTTCCCACCTCCGATGTTTGCGCCACCCTGAGCAGGGTGAATGTACGGAAGGCAGCTGGTCCCAGATGGAATACCTGGCCGTGTGCCCAGAGTCTGTGCAGGGCAGTTGGCTGGGGTCTTCATGGACATTTTTAATCTATCCCCGGCCCAGGAGGTTGTCCGCACAAGCTTCAAGATCGCCACTATTGTGCCAGTGCCAAAGCATTCCACTGCTAAGGGCCTGAATGACTTCCGTCCAGTTGCACTCACCCCCATCATTGCAAAGTGCTTTGAGAGACTGGTTCTATCACATCTGAAATCCTATCTGCCCACTACCCTGGACCCCCATCAATTTGCCTATCGCACCAACAGGTCAACAGGGGACGCCGTCTCCACGGCACTTCACTCTGCCCTGGCCCACCTAGACTGCCCCAACTCTTACATCAGAATACTGTTCATTGACTTTAGTTCAGCATTCAATACTGTGATCCCCTCCAGGCTGATCGCCAAACTTCGCCAGCTTGGTATCAGCTCATCCCTCTGCAATTGGACGTTGGAATTTCTGACTAACAGATTCCAATCAGTTAAGTTAGACAGCCTCCCCTCCTCCATTCTCACCCTGAACACCGGCGTGCTTCAAGGCTGTGTGCTGAGCCCTCTTCTGTACTCCCTTTTCACCCATGACTGCGTTCCTGTACATGGTTCTAACTCCATAATCAAGTTCGCAGATGACACCATGGCGGTTGGCCTGATCAGAGGGGATGACGAGACGGCCTACAGGGACAAGGTCCAGCACCTGGCCACGTGGTGTTCCGACAACAACCTGGCCCTTAACACCCAGAACCCTCAGTCCGTTGACCAGCACTCTGGTTCCTCGGCATGCCACCAGGGTGGCTGTACCATTGACCCTTTAGGATTCAGCTGCCACAGACACCATCAGACGCCCTGCTGCCGGTGTCCTCGTTGGGTGCAGCCTTCGCCTGAAGAGGCATAACCGTTTGTACAAAGTAGCAAAGGCATGCTGACCTCCTTGACTCAGTTAGCCACGATCCTACTACTAGATCTAGTCTGGTAGTATACCAACAGAACGTCACCTTCACGGCTAGGTTAGACCTGCCAGAGAATGAATCTCCGCCGTATTTCGCTGATGGTCAGCCAGTGTCACTCCTACGCCAAGGTAGGATTTTGTAGGAACTTTGCCCTGGATACTTGTTAACTGCAGTAAACAAAAAATGTTCATGACGTTTAAAATTAATCAATTGCTATGAAACATTTTGCTGTCATTGAAGAAACCTTGAATCTTCTGCTTCATTTGTTTGTATCAGTATTACCTAACTTTGATTCTAAAAAGATTAGCCTTAATTTTTATGTGATTTATCTATCAAAATAAACAAATTATTTCTGCCTGTTCCCCTTAATACGTTGAAAACTACGTCAAAGCAGCACTTTAACTTTTTAAATACCAACAAATACAAGCTTGATTAGTGTAACTGCTCTTCACAGCTTAACCATTTGAGTGTAGGTATCAGTCTGGTAAATCTACACTCCATTCTTTCATGGCATACTCTTCCCAAGAATCCGTATCCAGTTCAGACTCACTGAACTTAAGTTGCAATATAAGTAAAGCTATGTAGTCTATACGTTGAGATCTGTAAATCTGATTTTTCATGATTTATGTTTGTGGGTCCCCTATACTTTTTCTAAGATCATTATTTGTAGCTTCGTTCAACTTTATCTTTTCCTGAGTTCTTGTGTTTTATTATGACAAGACTGGAAAGATGTCCACAGTACAGAGTATGCCATTGATAACTGCTTGTCATTGGAAACAGTGAACTTTGACAGAGAAATATAAGGACATACCAAAGTATCTCAGTCTGATCGAATCTTGCACCTTGTTTTGTCTGCCCACATCTGCCGATATGAATGGATAGTGTGTCATAAGGATTTGGAAGCTAGATGCATGAAGCTCCATCACTTTTGCTGTGACCTAAAGTATATGTTCTGTAAATGCTTAAAATTCCAAGCATTACCTGGTGAATCAGAGTAGTTCGCCATTGTTGCCTCTGATCACAAGATATAGGAGCAGAATTGGGCCCCATCATGGCTGATCCATTTCCCTCTCAGCCCCAAAGTCCTGACTTCTTGCCATAACCCTTCAGTCTCTGGCTAAGCCTATACCCAATGATTTGGTGTCCACAGCCACCTGTGGTAATGAATTCCACAGGTTCACCACCCTCTGACTAAAGAAATTCCTCCTCATCTACGTTCTAAATGGATGTCTCTCCATTCTTTTTTTTAATTACTAATTTTTTATTGCAACACCAACAAATTACATTCAATACAACTAGTTGCCAATTACATTTTGACTGTTTAACCCAGCCAGCCCCCAACCTTCATCATCATCTCCCCACCATCCCTCTCCCCTACACCAACCAAATGAATAGTAGTGCAGACACAGACAAAGCATTCCTATTTTAACAAAAGATCTTTTAAGTTAGATATCCACATTGAGATTGTGTTTGGTCGTGCATCATTTACTCTTGCTGATGAAAGTTCCAGGTAAATGTCTAAAAAGCTCTGAAGCCACTGAGTATTTGAAATATCATGGGGAGGTTTCCAACGCTGGACTACAATCTTCTTAGCTGCAGTCAAGCCTGCCAGCCAGACTTTGCGTGTTTTTTCCGTAAGGGAAAGGTGGGAATCATCATTTAGAAGACGTACAGCGGGGTCCATTGGTAATTGTACCCCCGTTACTTCTTTAAGAGTACTGATAACCTTACCCCACAAACGAAAAACCCCTGGACATTCCCATACATCATGTATAAAAGAGCTAACGGTTCTGTTGGGGGCAAAATGAGCAATATGGGTCAGGAACCAGTCCCATTTGATGTCTAATTCTCAGTGTTAAATATGCTCTATGACAAAATTTCATGTGTATATACCGATGATTTGGGTTTTTCAAAGCACCGGCAGCATTATCCCAAATCACATCCCAGTCTAAGTCTTGTCCCAATTCAGATATGTCCCTATCCCAGGCTTTCATTCCTGATGTGGGCATATAATTCTGGGAATTTAATTTATCATATCACTATCTGTCCTGGAGCACTCTGTATCCAACATAAAATGGGATAGTCCTTTAAATCTGATCCCCAGGGAACGCCATAGGCTTTACAAGCTGATCTTACTCGAAAGTAGAAGAAGAGAGTGATTATCAATATTATATCGAGATACGCGTTCTTGAAAGCTAAGGATAGTACTTGCCCCATTAATATCTTGAAGAGTAGTAATACCTTTATCCTCCCAAGTTCCGTTAGTGAATGGTTCCCCCCCCCCCCCGATAGAAGATGATTATTGTTCCATAATGGAGATGATTTGCACCATACTCTTTTAAATTTTAGGAATTTTTCTGCTGCTGTAGACACTTGTAGCATATGGGTTAAAATTGGACCGTAATACAGATCAGATTTTTTGGTAAACATACCTATAAGGAGAAAGTCCTTCAACCTTATTGGTGCTATTAGCTCTTCTATATTTTTCCATGATGAAACTTTATCCTCCTCCATCCAATAGCTAAGACTTTTTAATACAAATGCCCAGTGATATAATTTAAAATTTGGACATGCCAATCCCCCATCTGACTTTTTGAATTGTAGAGCTGACCATTTTATATTGGGTCATTTACCGTTCCAAACATAGCATCGTAGTAAGGAGTCCAGTTTTTGCCAATATCCTGCTGGAGGTGCAAGTGGGATCATTGAGCTCATAAAATTAATGCAGGGTAAGATGTTCATTTTAATGACCGATATATGGGCTAGGACTGATGCTGGCAGGTGTCTCCAGCTATTAATATTTTCCTCCTTTTTTTTCAAAATTAAAGAGTAATTTGTTTTAGCCACAGATGATAGCGAAGTATTAACTTTAATACCCAAGTAGAGGACCTCATTTGTAACCTTAATCTGGGGAGGGAGAGACACCTTACTTTTATCCGTATTAATCAGCATCAGTGCTGACTTTGACAAATTAACTTTGTATCCTGAAAGAAATCCAAATTGCTCCAGTGTTTTTAAAACATAGGGGACAGTTTGTTGAACATTTGCCACATAAACTAGTGTGTCGTCCGCGTAAAGTGATATTGAATGTGATGTTGTACCTATTGTAATTGGGGAGATCTGAGGAGAGTTTCTAATTAAATGTGCAAGCAGTTCAATAGATATAGTAAAAATTAAAGGAGACAAAGGGTCCCCTTGTCATGTGCCCCATCCTATGTCAAATAACTCTGAGAAACCTCCTCCCACACATACCCGGGCTGAAGGATTATCATACAGTGTTTGATTCATACTGATAAATTTATCGCCAAACTTAAATTCCTTTAAAACTCTCCAAAGATATGGCCATTCAAGATGATCGAATGCTTTTTCAGCATCTAGAAATAGCAGGCCACAAGCAGGCGGGATTTTATGTGTTGCACTCAGTATGTGTAAGAGCCGGCGAATATTATCAGTTGCGAGACCCCCCGATAAAGCTCGTTTGATCTGGGCTAATTATTTTCCCAACTACTGTCTCAAGTCTACTGGCTAAGACTTTGGAAAATATCTTGAGGTCGGCATTTATCAAGGAGATTGGACGGTAATTGGCACATTCCAAGGGGTCTTTACCGGGCTTAGGTATAACTGTGATCAGGACTGTGTTTAGATCTCTGTGGAAAGCGCCATTTCCAAAAGCATAACTTAATGTTTCTAACCATACTGGTCCAAGAATATCCCAAAGTGCTAGGTAAAGTTTCACAGATATGCCATCTATACCTGGCGTACGGTCCTTATTTGTAGCTTTAACTGCTTTAAGTAGCTCATCCAGTGTAATAGGAGAGTCTAGAGTTTTGATGTCCTCTAATGACAACGTAGGGAGGTCTAATCCATTAAAAAATCTGTGAAGTCATTCTCAGAAGGAACTGAGCCACTTGTATACAGTTCTTTAAAGTAATTCTTGAATGTCTCGTTTATTTCCTCTGTTGAAGATACTACTCCACGTATAGCACATCCAATCGCTGGTATAGACCTTTTAGCTTCCTGTTGTTTGAGCGTTAGTGCTAAAAGATGGCTCGGTCTGCTGCCTTCTGCGTAATACTTATGTTTGGTTATATGGATCATATATTTTGCCCTGCTTCTTAATAAATCATTTAATTCTGCTTGTTTTGTTTTGAGCTCGTTTTCTTTTGTAATGGTGTATCTCCTATGAGATCATTCTCTAAAACCTTATGTTGTTCTAGGGTGGAAATCTTTTGAAGCCGGCTTTTATGTAGATGCGAACTGAACCATATGTCGTTATTTCGTAAGAAACCTTTGATGGAGGCCCAAATCACTGTCACATCTGAGACACTATTTAAATTTATAAATTCTGTCAGTTTTGTTCTCAGTTGTGGTAGAAATTCGTCTTTTTTTAGAAGGGTGGAGTTAAACCTCCACTTTGTAGCCTTATTTTTAATTTTGCCATAATTAAAAGTAGATATGACTGGGTTGTGATCAGATAGATGTCTGGGCAAAAATTCTATTGAGTGTACCAAAGGCAGCAGACCGGAGGATATAAGAATGTAATCGATCCGAGAGAAAGTTTTATGTTTTGTGGAGAAGACGGTATAGTCTTTAGCAGCTGGATTATGCACCCTCCACACATCAGTTAAATTTAAATCCGTTAGAAAACGGTTAAGTGCTTTGGAAGCAGATTCTTGAGAGCTTGATATAGTTGAGGAAGATTTATCGAGGTTAATGTTTACCAAAGTATTCATGTCTGAACCAACATATAGTTGGTAGTCACTTAACTTCAGTAATTGTGAGGTAAATGAGGGGAAAAATTCAACCTCGAATATAGTTGGGGCATATAGGCTAATGAATGCAACTTTTTTACCCTGAATGGATGTGCAGCGAAAAGCTAGACGTCCTTTATTGTCGGCACCCGTCCTTTCAATTGATACATTGATACTACATCTCATGAAAATCATAACTCCTTTCATACGAGTACCATCAGCTGATGCCACAACAGGTTTATAAAAGCGGTTTTGAACCCTGGGAATGTCATTAGGTTTAAGATGTGTTTCCTGTAACAGCGCGATATCCATTTTCTTTCTGCATAAGAAATCTAAAACCTTTGAATGCTTGTAGGGAGAGTTTAATCCTTTAACATTAAATGATACGATAGTAAGATTTTCTAATTTATCTGTGTTGCTCATCTTCCCCTGGATCTGTTGTTGTAAGTTGGTGGTGGAGCCCTGAGTTATCCCCTTCCCACCCCCCCATCACCCCTCACTTTCAACCCTTTACTTTGTAACATCTGTGAGTGTCACTTAGCAATGTCAGACACTGAACAATAACTGCCCCCCTCTAGCACCAACAAATTAGAAAGGCAAAGCAGTTCTCATAGACAATCATATCAAAGAGGCAAGAAAAAAAAACCTGGACAGACCCGTTAACCTATATAATTAAAACCATTTCCGTCTCAAATATAATATACCACACAATCAAGACCCCAACAGCTCTCTTACGAGAAACTGTTGCTTTAATAGACCGTTGCTTAGTGATGGCACCAGTGACGTCTTATCTGGCGCCCAGGAATGTAAACAAGTCTACTGGAGACATAACCCAAAATGAACATGTACTGCTAAAGCAACACACACAAAAATTGCTGGTGAACGCAGCAGGCCAGGCAGCACCTATAGGAAGAGGTACAGTGGACGTTTCGGGCCGAGACTGTTCATCAGGAGACTTGGAAAAAGGAGGGTTATGTGTCAGCGCTCAGTGCTGTGCTGCCATCTTGCCTCTTGCCTCACAGGAAGTCCTTCAGCTTGTACCTTTTGAGGTAGTCCATTGTGGATTTTGAGGTGTGCTTAGGATCATTATCCTGTTGTAGAAGCCATCCTCTTTTCATCTTCAGCTTTTTTACAGACAGTGTGATGTTTGCTTCCAGAATTTGTTGGTATTTAATTGAATTCATTCTTCCCTCTACCAGTGAAATGTTCCCCGTGCCATTGGCTGCAACACAAGCCCAAAGCATGATCGATCCACCCCCATGTTTAAGAGTTGGAGAGGTGTTCTTTTCATGAAATTCTGTACCCTTTTTTTTTCTCCAAACATACCTTTGCTTATTGCGGCCAGAAAGTTCTATTTTAACTTCATCAGTCCACAGGACTTGTTTCCAAAATGCAGCAGACTTGTTTAGATGTTCCTTTGCAAACTTCTGACGCTGAATTTTGTGGTGAGGACGCAGGGATAGTTTTCTTCTGATGACTCTTCCATAAAGAAAACGGCTACCTGAAAATGCTTTGCTATCTTCTTATAGCCTTCTCCTGCTTTGTGGGCATCGTTTATTTTAATTTTCAGAGTGCTTGGCAGCTGCTGAGAGGAGCCCATGGCTGCTGATTGTTGGGACAATGTTTGAGGAGTCAGGGTATTTATAAAGCTTTGAAATTTGCATCACCTGGCCTTTCCTAACGACGATTGTGAACAAGCCATAGCCCTAACAAGCTACTTAAGGTCTGAGATGTTAGTAAAAGTTACAAGCTTATTTGGAATATGAGTATATATTCTGATACTGATATTATGTTGTGATTCATCAAGAGTTTAAAGTTCACTTTGAAAAGCTCTCTTTTAAGGTTGATGATTGGAATACAATTTCACTAAGATAGAGAAGAAGATGAATAAGAGTATAAGGAATGTTCTCCAAAATTAAAGAGGAGATTAATTGTTTGAATTGGCCAGCTCCTTTTCTGTATGAGGTTTAAGGATCTGTAAAAACAGTGTGAAACTTTTCATCCAAATTTCAGTTCGAGCATCATTTAGTCCCATGAGATCGTATTCTTTCAAATTATTGTTATAAAAAGCTTGAATAAAATTCACAAGCTGTTAAAAGAGGAAGAACTTGCATTGGTGGAGTGATTTTCAGCAGGTGAACTTACTCCGAGACATTTTACAAGCAATGAGATATCTTTGCAAGAGTGGTGTTGCAATGTAGGAAACACTGGTGTACAGGTTTCCCCTGCCATCCGAAGGTAGAGCGTTCCTATGAAACGGTTCATAAGCTGGAATGTCGTAAAGTGAAGAAGCAATTACCATTTATTTATATGGGAAAAATTTGTGAGTGTTTGCAGACCCAAAAAATAACCTACCAAATCATGCCAAATAACACATAAAACCTAAAACAACAGTAACATATAGTAAAAGCAGGAATGATATGATATATACACAGCCTATATAAAGTAGAAATACTTTTGTACAATCATTGCCGCACTGTTCTCCGTAGCGAAAATCTCACGCAAGCGCTCTCGGCAGAAACAGTCTCTCCAGTAACCTTTAAGCTATGAAGCTGCCAAATCATACCAAATAACACATAAAAATACACAGCCTATATAAAGTAGAAATAATGTATGTACAGTGTAGTATCACTTACCAGAATTGGGAAGACAGTGACGAGCACACTGATGATGGTGTGTTAGGCTGAGTCGTCGGAGGCTGGGGTGGTGCAGTGATCCCCACCCTCCAGGCTGCCGACCGATACCGATCCGCGAAGCATGCAGGGGTACAGCGGTAGCCGGGACGCACCCAGCATATCTTTAAGAAAAAAGCCGAAATAAACAAGCTAATTAATTAGGTGCCGTCTGGCACGTAAATGTCGGCCCAGATCAGAGGCGACGCAATCGGCAATTACCTCTGATCTGGGCCGACAATTACGTGCCGGGTGGTACCTAATTAATTAGCTTGTTTATTTCGGCTTTTTTTCTTAAAGTTGTGCTGGGTGCGTCCCAGCTACCGCTGCATTCTCCGCGGCAATATATTGGTCCGTGGCCCGGGGGTAGGGGTGGTGGGACACTGGGGTGTCATTTCATCGTCGTCTGTTTCTATCAGTGCAGGCAGGACATCCTCTTCTTGATCTACCTGCCTCAATGTCGAAGGTCGAGGTTCGTCGTCTGCTGTGGCTGATGTGGAAGGCTTGAAAAATGACAGTATGCTTGACTGTTAGCCTCGTGCATTTTTCTATCATTCAGTTCTTTGTAAGCACTCAAACCGTCTTGCAAATACGCCCTAAACCAACGTACCTTTTCAAAATTAAAGTCGTACTTTTCTGCAATCATTGCAGCGAAAATCTCACGCAGTTGCTTCACGTTCAGTTCCTGGATGACTTCAATTTCAGTCCGTTCGCTTCTGCATTTGGTTTCGATTGTTATCCTTTCCTCTTCCAATTGCATCAGCTCTTCATCTATCAATTCTTGGTCATGGGATGCCAAAACCTCTTCAACATCATCTTCGTCAACTTCCACAAGCCAAACTCACTTTGTCCTTACTTCGTTCACCACAATCAAAACACTTAATTATGTCTAGTTTTACGCTAAGTGTAACACCCTTACGAGCTCCTTTAGGCTTTTCCGATACCTTAGAACTCATCTTGCTAACGGCTGCTCACAGGCATGTGTTTAAGCAATGTCAGCTAGAATGCAGTTCCGAGGGAGGAGTTTGGCTGCTTGAGGCGCGCACTATCTTTTTCTGTAACAATGAAAACACCTTCTGTTAGCAAAAACAGGTAACTAATGTAGGTGTTTCGTAACAGCGAGGTTTCGTAAAGCGAACGTTTGAAAAGCGGGGGACACCTGTACTCATTGTAATCTGAAGAAGATAGTCTCAGCGAACAATGCAATCAAAGGTGATGTCCTTCAGACTGTTCATAAAACTATTTGCTTTACTACTAAGTCTTTTTCTGTTAAGATGGCAGCACACTTGGACACAGCAGCCTCGTGGGTCAACCAAAGGGGTTTTTATCTTTTTTTTTGATCACAAGACAGTATTGGAGTCCAAGAACTTCGGGTACTGCAGGTCCACCCCATCAGTGAAGTGCTCATTGACGGAGGAACTAGACTTGGTGCAGACCATGTTGCTGCCTGCTACAGGAAGACGTTGAAGGTACTGGAGTTGGTGCACAAGGGCAGCATGCAGTGTAACCGTAGGTGATTATCTCTTGTGATCACAAGACTCTGTTGGTCATTGATAATGTGAGATGCCCCAGGCCTTTTTCCCTTATTTGGTGGCGTGACAGACAGCAGGGGAGTTGTGCAGCGACAGTTGTAGTGAAGACTAGGCCTCGAGCCGTGGGCTTGTCTGCTGCTGCAGTCCAAAGGAGGAAACGACGAAGGTGGTGTAGTGTGGCATACATGCTCAGTTGGGGGCAGGCCTCTCTCTTTGGTGCTGCCCTCCAGTGTTAAATCTGTGGAATGACAAGCTGGATTATGTGTGTGTGTTTGTCTGTGGACTGCTGGGAACTGCACCATCAATTTGTAGGATATGCCTGTCACTCAGGGACTTGAGCGATATACATTTTTTGCTTTTGTGTGACGGTATGTGTGCTCACTATCTTGAATGTGCTGTGTATGTTTAGCACTTTTTCCCCAGAGGGTTGCAGTTTTGATTGGCTGTATTCATGCATGGCTGAATGATGATTAAACTTGAATTTGATTTGATTCGTTCAAATATGATTCTGCTACTATTGGACCCTGTGATTTACATTTTGATGGTGTGTTTTCGAGCTGATTGAGCGATCTGGTGCTTTGCTGTCTCCAGGGTAGTTTGGTGAAGTTTTGAGTGGAGTGTGTGGCTTGGAGACCAAGAATCCTGGAGAGTCAAGACCATGATTGACTCAATTTCTCACCATTCTCACCGATTAAAGTGTCGAGCAAGATTGAAATCAGCGAGGACAAGAGTGGAAGCTTCAGTGCCTTCTGCCTGTGTTTGACTGGTCTCTCTCTCCCTGTCTCCCTCATGCTCGCTGCTGCCAAAGAAAGGGGCCTGCATTTGATCGGTCTCTCGCTCTTGCTTGCTGCTTCCAGAAGAAGGTGTCTGCATTTGGCTGGTTTCTTTTTCCCTCTTGCTCGATGCTGCTGGTGGATGGGGCCGGAATTTTGGGTCTCGGGCAAGGTTGAATGGAAGCAGTTTGTGGATTGGCCTCTGTAGTTCACGTTATAATGTGCTTCTGGTTTCTGATTACTCCTATTTTTATTGTTGTTTGTGCGATTTGGACAGACCGACTCTGCGGCCTGCTGTCAACAAATGATACTATGTTAAATTGAACTAAGTTGAACATTCCTAGACTGTTCCAATGACATTCTGCTTGTTTTTTGCCATCTGGTGATTTATTCTTTTTTATGATGTTGGGTGTTTGATGCTTTCTTTCAGTGGGTTCCATGGTATTTCTTTGTTTTGTGGCTGTCTGTGGGATGACAAATCTCAGGGTTGTATAGTGCTTATATACTTCAATAATGAATGCACTTCGAATCTTTGAATTTGTGCACAAGAAGATCCCACAAGGTCAGTTGACATCCAACGTGAGAGGAAAAAATCATTCCATATTTGTGAGGGCTGGATGACAAATGTAATATTCAAAGTTCAGGGTAAATTTATTATCAATGCATGTATATTGTGTGTCACCATATACAGTGCCTATAAAAGTATTCACTCCCCCTTGGAAGTTTACATGTTTTATTATTTTATATGAAACACAGTGGATTTAATTTGGCGTTTTTGACAGTGATCAACAGAAAAAGTCTCGTGTGAAAGTGAAGGCAGATTTCTACAAAGTGATCTAAATTAACTACAAATACAAAACACAAATTAGTTGATTGCATACGTATTCACCCCCTTCAAGTCAGACACACCAATTGGTTTTAATAATTAGTTAAATGGAGATCACTATGTGCAGTCAACGTGTTTCACTTGATTGTAGTAAAAATACATCTATATCTGGAAGATCCAACTGCTGGTGACTCAGTATCCTGGGAAAAACTACACCATCAAGACAAAAGAGCACTCCAAGAACTCTGCATAGAGGTTATTGAAAAGCACAAGTCAGGAGGTGGATACAAGAAAATTTCCAAGTCACTGAATATCCCTTGGAGTACAGTTGAGTCAATCATCAAGAAATGGAAAGAACATGGCACAGCTGTAAATCTGCCTAGAGCAGGCTGCCATCAAAAACTGAGTGACTGTGCAAGAAGGGGACTAGTGAGGGATGTTACATACCTCATGGATATCTTGTGACTGTCTTATGAGGATGATGTAATGGATTTTTGGAGGTCACATGATGTGACCTTCCCGCCGATGTGAGGTCACGTGATGACATGTTCACTACGGGTATAAAAGGAGACCCCTGGGGTGACACAGTGGGTTTTCCAGTTAGAATGTCAGCCAGAGACTCCACTTCATTGCATATTTGCCTTATGACACAGTTTCAATTTAAAACGGAGTTTTACGTTCAATTGTAAGGTACAAAAGTGCTGGACCAGCAGTTTAACCAATTTCTGCCAGGTATGTTGATGTATCTTTTCAGTAATATTGGAGAGTGAAAACAGGAACCTGAAGGAGTTGTTCGACAGTTGAAAGGATCGACCATCATTGAATTTGTTCAAGAAAGAGTGATCTGCATGAGATAGCCTCTGCTAAAAGTGGCAGAAAAGGCTGTGCGGGATCTATTATCCAGAGGGAAGGTCAGTGCTTTAAAACCGTTTTATTTCCATTGTCATGAAACCTGCGGACAAGGCAGGATCCAGCTGGGGCTGGTGTGACGTTGTGTCTTCAAGGAATTCTTTACTTCAGGAAAGTCTCTCCTAATTGACTGTATAAATCTCTTGGACTCTTGAATTTACCATTTTAAGAACTATGTTTGAATTTACCACTTTAAGAACCGTTTTCGCATTTATCACTTTAAGAACTAGTACTGAGTGGCATTTTGTTCAATGACCACATAGCAGTTTACTTCCGGTTAAGATTTTCATTTTTTTTATATATATTGAGCAGAGTTTAATAAACGTTTGTTTTATAAAACCTGACTCAATTCAATTCCAAGTTCATTGTTGCCGGTCACATGACAGGGAGGCCACCAAGAGACCTATGACAACTCTGGATGAGTTACAAGCTTCAGTGGCTGAGATGGGAGAGACTATGCATACAACAACTGTTGCTGGAGTGCTTTGCCAGTCACAGCTTTATGGGAGAGTGACAAAGAGAAAACCACTGTTGAGAAAAACTCACATGAAATCTTGGCTAGGGTTTGTCAGAAGGCATGTGGGAGACTCTGAAGTCAGCTGGAAGAAAGTTCTATGCTCTGATTAAACCAAAATTGAGCTTTTTGGCCATCAGACTAAACACTATCTTTGGCATAAACCGCACATCATCAAAAACACACCATCCCTATCGTGAAGCATGATGAAGCAAGAAAAACCAAACACAAGAAAGACTGACAAACAACCAATCTGCAATAAAGGACAAACTGCCAGTCATAAAAAGTAAGGACATTAGTTGTGGAACTCTTGAAAGTGAGTCGATAAGTTGTGGAGTTGCTTCAGCACTGAATTGAATGAACGTATCCACCTTGGTTCTAGAGAATGGTGGTTGCAGGGAAAGAGCTGTTCCTGAAACTGGTGGTGTGGGATCTCCTGCCTGATGATAATGAAAAGAAAGCATGTCCTGGATGATGACAGTCATTGGTGATGGCTGTGGCTTTCCTGAGACAGTGTTCCTTGTAAGTGTGCTCAGTGATGGGGAGGGCTTTGTTTACAATGCACTGGCATATATCTATCATATTTTGTTGAGTTTTTTTTCTGTTCCTGGCCATTGATGTTTCCATACCAGGCTGTGATGCAACCAGTTAGGGTATTCTGCACCATCACCTGTTGAGGGGATAATTGTTTCCAAAGTTAGAGCAAATATTCTAATACTGAAGAGCTAGAGGTAAACAGTTCTGACCACCTGCTGCACTGGTGGACTCAGTACCGAGTCTGGGGGAGTGTTTAGGACCAGTTGTGTGGGGAGGGAACTTGAAAGAGGCTCTGAGAAGGTCCTTGTTTTAAAATATCATTGTATAAAACAGGATCAGTTGCAATGAAGCTAATTAATTATATTTCTAATATTGGGTTTAATATAAGCAAAATTTAAGAAGTAAATTAGAATCTGGGTGTACTTCACAATTTCTCTATCACGTTTTGGGATGTTGACTAGGATCTTATAGATATTCCCAGTTACCTTGGAGAATAGGGATAATACGCTTTCTTCAGAAGCGGTTACACTCCCACTTGTGATGTGTCCATAGTGACTCTATCCCTAATGCAGATGGAGTGAGGGTATTGGAATATCTTCTGGCCATGGCAGTCCCAGAAATGACAGCTTAAGCTCTCTTGCATTTTGTCCAGTCTGCTCTACTGCATTCAGTCCTCACACAGCAGTCTCTTCTGCACTGTAGAAACCAGATTTGGCAGGGTACGAACACTTACTCCATAAAGTGACTGAGTTCATGGTTGCCTGCCATTTTAATACTCCTGCTCACTCTCAAGCTGATCTATCCTGCCCTCCTACAATGAGTTGAATGCCTCATTTTCAGTCTGAGAATGTTGTAGCCTTCCAGAATTAATATCAAATTCTCCAACTTTAGGTAGCTTGCACTTCTATTCCATCTATATAAGTACTGGCTGTTCGTGCTTGTCATCCAAGAGTAATTTTGGCTCTCTTTTCTCTCCTTTTGTATAGTTTGGTTATCCCACAGCTCTGCTATTAACAACACAACATAGGCAAAGAAGCATGGACTAATTCTGTTGCATTAATTCATTGGATCTGACCATATCAGAGATAAGTTCATTGAGTCATAGAAGGTGACAGCACGGAACAATCTGCACAGCCCACTGAGTCCACACCAACCATCGACCACCTATTTACACTAATCTTAGATTAATTCCTATTATTCTCTCCATCGTCTCATCATCTCTCCTCATATTCTATCTCTCACCTCTCCACACTAGGGCCAATTTAAAATGGTCAGTTAACCTCCTGACAGGCTTGACTTAGGGATGTGGGAGAAACCAGAGTTCCCAGAGGAAGCCCATGCATTCGAACCTGAAAACTCCACACAGACAGTACCAAGATCAGGATTCAACCCAGGTCTCTTTCAAAGGTACATTTAATGTCAGAGAAATATATATGATATACATCCTGAAATACTTTTTCTTTGCAACCATCCACGAAAACAGAGTTAAATGTTAGAACCCCAAAGTCCAACCCCAGCTCCCCTCCCTCCCATGTGTAAGTGGCAGCAAGCAACAATGCCCCCCCACCTGCAAAAAAAGCTGTAGCGCCCCCTACTGAGCACTCAAGTGTGCAGCAAAGTATCAATAAAGACATAGACTTGCAGTACCCTCAAGACTACTCGTTCACCCCGTATTCGACATACCACAGGCTCGTTCTCTCCCTAATAAGGAAAAAAGAGATGTCTCTGTTTCATAGCGAGAGAGGAGACATAACAAATAACTCACTAATTTACGATGTTAAAAGTCTGTTGCTTCGCTTTTTCCGAGCTCTGTGCCCAAAGTACTCTTGTCTCTGGCATACAGCAGGAGAGCTTCTGTCTTCCACGTCACACCAACTTCCTGCAGAGGCACCAACCTTGAGTCCGCCCATCTCCAGAGCCACGAAATCCCAAAAATCCGAAGGCAAGCTAATCGTCTGGGTCGCATCCTTGGCATATCGAATAGCGGCCAGTTATGAGACCTTGAGAGCGAGTTCCATTGCCGCAAAGAACTGAAGTCAGCATGTAACTCCGGGTCAGGGTCTTCAAAGGAACCCCGAAAGGGATAAACAGAGATACTAAAGATAGAAATAGAGCTGTTTCTGAAGATACAAGCAAAGGAGTCGCCGTTAGGCACCATTGACTCTCCTAAACTCCTCCTCTTGCACACGCACACATGCACACTCTCACACTCACCCTCACCCTTCTTTTTCTCTCTCACTCTCTTTCGAGTGAGAGAGTGTTGAAATCAATGTGTAAAAATAGCCTTTGTCCCAGTATTCTGTACCACTGCATCCATTCTATTAAACTTGGCCACATGAATATGCAGGGTCAATAATGCACTAACAGTGTTACTTGTGAGATTGTTGTATATACTTAAAAATAAAATAAATAAATGGCAGGTAATTGACATTGGAAATAAAAGATTCCTGATGAAAAGACTGGAAGGTGGCATCGACTAGAAGCCTCATTAGCAAACTCAGAATGATTTTAAAAAGCCAAAGTAATAATCATCCAGTTGGAGCATCACAGTGGTTTGGAATGTAGTGGGACCAACTATATTCCCAGTAGTGGCTGCTTCTACAGCTAACATCTGACTGTTTTAAAACAGAAAATATGCAGAAAACTATACATTTGCTGTGCATCATGTTCAAGGGTTAGATATTGAGGTTGGTACAAATTTCATTGCATAATATTGAGCTATTAAATTTATTCCCATAGAGGAATTAAAAATCAATTTCGTTTGTTCACTCTAAATCATATTCAATAGAAGGAATGTAATCACTCGTGGCGCAAGTCCAGTAAACTATATGCCCTTCAATGAAGACAATTATTTTTGTAATGTAATCCTAGGGTCTGAACAGTAACACCTGCTTGTTCTAGTGTATGGCTAGATGTGACATGTCGATGTGGATGGTATCCTCCTCATTCACACTTGGTGGGGGTGGTGGTGGAGGTTGTGACTGGATTAAGCTCTGCATGGCCTATGCTGGCAACATTGATGATCATCTATAATTAACCATTGATATATAGTTAGTTGGAGTGCAGTGACATGCTTGAGTAGCAGAGTGAGTCTTGACACCCTTTCTGCAATTCAAGCCTCAAAAACTACTTTGTGGAGGAGTATATCTGACTGAAATAGAGAGACATTTAAACACCAATCAGTTGTTAACAAACACATGAATCAATTGATAGCATATCCTCTTGATAACTTTTTCTTCTTGTATTTCTTTCAAGATGGATGAGACATGTCAGTATTGATTAAATAGCAGAAAGTGTTTTATGGTCGGGTTAAATTTAGCTACACTTAACCATGAAAAATTATAGAACAAGTACGAAGGAGCCATATATTTCCATTCTGAATGATTCTGCCAATTTATTTTATCTTCTGAGGGACCTGGAGAGACAGCAGTCAATGTTCCGGAGGGATTGAACTTTTACCCTTGACTCCCCCAGGATAAATGGAATAAGCAGTCTAGACTCAGGAATCCATCCCTCATCAAAGAATGCTTTGTCTAATCTGGGCATTTGCATTGCTTAGATGATGCTTGTATGTGTACAATGAGGGTCTAATCTTCAACCAACTGCTTGATCATATCAATCTGTTGTCTTTCTAAATGTAAACTCACCATTACGAACCGTGTTTGCAGATTTATTGAAATCCATTCATTAATACATTCCAATTTTTTTTAAAAACTGCCTAGTTGCTTTGTTAGAAAAGTCTTTAGAATGGTGGTTTACTGTCTTTACTCTGCATGACGTGCATTTTATAAAGCCTTTAATGTTCTTGCCAAATAAATTTGACTTTTACAGATCTCCCTTGATAATCTTACAGCACAAACTTTCCAAAGTTTTGCTCCTCCAGTAATTGCTGCTTGGTTAACCAAACTGCTGTATTCTCCTCACCTTGCTGTTTTCTGTTCCCCAAAGCTTCTTTGACCAGGACAAGAGGGCCTGAGTTATAGAGAGTGGTTGGTCAGGATAAGACCTTATTCCTTGGAGTGTAGGAGACTGAGGGGTAATCTTATCTGGGTATATAAAATCACGAAGAGCATAGATACAGTGGCATGCAAAAGTTTGGGCACACCGGTCAAAATTTATGTTACTGTGAATAGCTAAGTGAGTAGAAGATGAACTGATTTCCAAAAGGCATAAAGTTAAAGATGACACATTTCTTTAATATTCTAAACAAGAAAACTTTTTCCCATCTTTTACAGTTTCTAAATAACAAAAAAGGAAAAGGGCCCGAAGCAAAAGTTTGGGCACCCTGCATGGCAGTACTTAGTAATACCCCCTTTGGCAAGTATCACAGCTTGTAAACACTCTCTGTAGCCAGCTAAGAGTCTTTCAATTCTTGTTTGGGGGATTTTCACCCATTCTTCCTTGCAAAAGGCTTCTAGTTCTGTGAAATTCTTGGGCCGTCTTGCATGCACTGCTCTTTTGAGGTCTATCCACAGATTCTTGATGATGTTTAGGTCAGGAGACTGTGAGGGCCATGGCAAAACCTTCAGCTTGCGCCTCTTGAGGTAGTCCATTGTCGATTTTGAGGTGTGTTTAGGATCATTATCCTGTTGAAGAAGCCATCCTCTTTTCATCTTTAGCTTTTTTACAGACAGTGCAATGTTTGCTTCCTGAATTTGCTGGTATTTAATTGAATTCATTCTTCCCTCTACCAGTAAATGTTCCCCATGCCACTGGCTGCAACACAAGCCCAAAGCATGATCGATCCATCCCTGTGCTTAACAGTTGGAGAGGTGTTCTTTTCATGAAATTCTGCACCCTTTTTTCTCCAGACATACCTTTGCTCATTGCAGCCAAAAAGTTCTATTCAAAAGGTTCAGGGGAACATCTAAATAAGCCTGATGCATTTTGGAAGCAAGTCCTGTGGACTGATGAAGTTAAAATAGAACTTTTTGGTCACAATGAGCAAAGGTATGTTTGGAGAAAAAAGGGTGCAGAATTTCATGAAAAGAACACCTCTCCAACTGTTAAGCACGGGGGTTGATCAATCATACTTGGGCTTGTATTGCAGCCAGTGGCACGGGGAACCTTTACCGGTAGAAGAAAGAATGAATTCAATTAAATACAAGCAAATTCTGGAAGCAAACATCACACCATCTGTAAAAAAGCCGAAGATGAAAAGAGGATGGCTTCTCCAACAGGATAATGGTCCTAAACACACCTCAAAATCCACAATGGACTACCTCAAGAGGTGCAAGCTGAAGGTTTTACCATGGCCCTCACAGTCCCCCAACCTAAACATTATCAAGAATCTGTGGATAGACCTTAAAAGAGAAGTGCATGCAAGACGGCCCAAGAATCTCACAGAACTCGAAACCTTTTGCAAGGAAGAATGGGTGAAAAGTCCCCAAACAAGAATTGAGAGACTCTTAGCTGGCTACAGAGAGTGTTTACAAGCTGTGATACTTGCCAAAGGGGGTGTTACTAAGTACTGCCATGCAGGGTGCTCAAACTTTTGCTTCAGGCCCTTTTCCTTTTTTGTTATCTTGAAACTGTAAAAGATGGAAATAAAAAAAGTTTTCTTGCTAAAAATATTAAAGAAATGTGTCATCTTTAACTTTATGCTTCTTGGAAGTCAGTTCATCTTTTACTCGCTTAGCTATTCACAGTGACAGAAATTTTGACCAGGGGTGCCCAAACTTTTGTATGCCACTGTAGAATGAATAAACAAACAGTTTTGTTTCCCACTCAAAAATGAATCAAACACAGAGATAAAGGTTTAAGATGAGTTGAGCAAGATTTGCAAGGGACCTGAGGGGCAAATTCTTCATGCAGAGGGTGGTGCTTATATAAAGTAGTGTAAATTTGTTATCAAAGTATATATATGTCACCATATACTACTTTGAGATTTATTTTCTTGCAAACATTCACAGCAAAACAAAGAAATACAATCTAATTAATGAAAAACTATACCCAAATGAAGGCTGACAAACAACCAATGTGCAAAAGAAGATAAACTGGGTAAATTAAAAAAAATAAGTAGTTAAATAAATAATACTGAGAATAGGAGTTGTAGAGTGCTTGACAGTGGAATTAGTTCAGAGTAGAGATCTGTGAAGTTATCTACTCTGGTTCAGGAGCCTGATGATTGAAGGGTAGTAACTGTTCCTGAACCTGGTGATGTTGAACCTAAAGCTCCTGTACTCCTTCCTGATGGCAGCAGCAAGAAGAGAGCATGGCCTGGGTGGCGGATGATGATCGATGCGGTTTTCTTGTGGCAGTTCTCCTTGTAGATGTTCTCAATAGTGGGGAGGGCTTTGCCTGTGTTGGACTGGGCTATGTCCATCATTTTTAGTAGACATTTCCATTCTTGAGCATGGTGTTTCCATACTCGTTAGGATACTCTCCACTCTGCATTTATAAAAGTTTGTCAAATTTTAGATGATATGCCAAATCTGCGCAAACTTCTAATAAAGTAGAGGCATTGTTGTGCCTTGTTTGTGATGGCACTTACTGTATGTGCTGGTCCGAGGAAAGACTATCTGATGTGATAACACCCCATCCACCTCCAGTCCCCTAATGAGGAATGAGCTGTTAGAGGAAGTGGTTAAGGCAGGTATATTAATTGCATTTAAAAGACTCTTGGACAGGTACATAGATAGGAAAGGTTTTGGGAGATATGGGATAAATGAGAATAACTTAGATGAAAATCTTGATCAGCGAGGAGCAGTTAGGACTAAAAGTCTGTTGTAGGGGTGTATGACCATGCAATTTAGACTGCAGCCGAGCCTTTATACTTCCTGTCAAAATCTCTTTCTCAACTGCAACTAGTATGAGGTTCTGTAATGGTTGATTTTCATATAATAGGGACCTGCTAATCTGCATTTTGTTCTGATGTTGCATTGTGTGCTATTATCTACAACTGAAATTTATTTGTTCCAAAACTCGTGTGGGCTGTTTTATAACTCAATAATGCCAACTGGTGGTAAGTCAATGCCACAACAATCACTTTCCTGATTTATTCAACATGAACAATACAACTGACGGCAAAGAATCCATGCCACAGTTTAAAACAAAATTACAATTAATTCCTATTAGAGAACGCATAATGTGCTAAAAGAAAATTAGACCATCTCTTACACTTTCAAACTGATGTTGCTGTTCCTTTTAATGTTACGATTACAAATATTAATGTATTTTGATGAACATTTACCCACATATTTAACTAGAAATGTATCCTTCTTTAATAACCTCAAATATCATTTTCAGTTTGCTTAATGTTGAAATATTTAAAACGCACGCGCGCGTACACACACACACACAAAATCATTGCTCTACATATTCTAGAAATCTTACTGTCCCATTTTATAGGATCTTCATTATGCAACTCTGGCATTTGTGAACAGGTCTGTTTCTCCCATCTAAGCAAGGGTAATCTTGTAATGGAATGAGGTAAATGAGTGTTCAACAAATTGATTTTTGATACCTATGAAGAGAGACTTACCTATTTTAAGATTGGACTCATAAGCCATTTGAAAGCCCATAAATAGATCAACAGAATGAAGACCATCATCCTTGTCCTTGAGGGATAGCCACGATGACGATGACCTATGCTTCCTTGAGTTTGGAAGAATGAGAAATGATTTGATTTAAACGTACAGTTTTCTTGGGGGACCCAAGAGGATAAATGGAAGGATGATGTTTTCCCTGGCTGAAGTATTTGGAAATGGGGGATATTTTGAAGGAGAATATTCCTTCTCTCATTGGGTAGAGAATCTTTTGAATTCTTTACTCAGGAAGTCTATGGAGATTCAGTCACTAAGTATATGTATTGCAGTGATACTGCATTGACACAAAGATGTTGGCAAGACCGCACGTCAGAGTATTGTGTACATTTCTGGTTGATCTGTTATTGGAAAGATGCTATTAAACTGGAAGGAGTGCAGAGAAAATTTATGAAGAAGGTGCCAGGACTCGAGGGTCTGTTATAGGGAGAGGTTGGGCAGGTTAGTACTTTATTCCTTGGAATGTAGGAGATTGAGGGGTGACCTTATAGAGGTATTTAAAATCATGAGGCATATACATTCAGTGGCCACTTTATTGGGGGCACATGTGCTCTTACTCGTTAATGCAAATATCTAATCAGCCAATCCATGAGTCTGCTTAACAAGATAAGTACCCATGGTATTACAGGAAAGGTACTATCATTGATGAAGATTGGCTGACTGACAGGAGGCAAAGAGTGGGAATAAAAGGGTCTTTTCTGGTCGGCTGCCACTGACTAGTAGGCGTGCCACATGGGTCTGTGTTCGGATTGGTTTTCACATTACATATCACTGATTTGGATGAAGGAATTGATAGTTTTGTGGTCGTGTTTGTGGGCAATACAAAAATAGGTGGAGGACAGGTAGTATTGAGGAAACGGAGTCTGCGGAAAGACTTGGAAAGATTAGGAGAATGGGAAAATATGTGGCAGATGGAAGTGTCGAGAAGTGTATGGTCATGCACTGTGGTTGATGGAATAAAAGCATAGACTGTTTTCTAAACAGGGAGGAAAAAATTCAAAAATCCGATATGCAGAGGGACCTGGGAGTCTTCATACAGGATTCCCTAAAGATCAATTTGCAGGTTGAGTCAGTGGTGAAGAAGGCAAATGCAATATTAGCATTCATTTTCAGAGGACCAGAATATAAAATGCTGAGAATGTAATGCTGAGGCTTTATAAGGAATTGTCAGACTGCACTTGGGGTATTGTGAGCAGTTTTGGGCTCCTTATTTAAGAAAGGATATGCTGACATTGGAGAGGGTTCAGAGGAGGTTAACAAAAACGATTCCAGGAATGAAAGGCTTATCATTTGATGGCTCTGGGCCTTTAATTACTGGAATTCAGAAGAATGAGGGAGGATCTCATTGAAACCTATCGTATGTCGAAAGACCTCAATACACTGAATGTGGAGACGATTTTTCCTATAGTGTGGGAGTCTAAAACCAGAGGACATAGCCTCAGAATAGAACGGAGATGAGTAGGAATTTCTTTAGCCAGAGAGTTGTTAATCTGTGGATTTTGTTGTCTCAGATGCATGTGGTCGCCATGTCTTTATGTATATTTAAACCAGAGGTTGATTAGTCAGGGCATGAAGGGATACAGGGAGAAGACAGGAGGTTAGGCCTGAGAGGGAAATGAATCAGCCATGATGAAATGGTGGAGTGGACTTGATGGACCAAATGGCCTAATTCTGCTCCTATATCAGAGGAGAGTGGCCAAATATTCAAGCTGACAGGAAGGTAACAGTAGCTCAAATTACCAGGTATTAGAACTGTGATGTGCAGAAGAGCATCTCTGAATGCCCAACGTGTCGAATCTTGAAGTGGATGAGCTACAACAGCAGAAGATCACACACACATACACAAAGTGGCCACTTTATTAGGTACAGGAGCACCTAATAAAATGGCCACTGAGTGTAGATAGGATATTTGCAGATCATCTTTTCCCCCGGAAGAGAACTAAAAACTAGAGAGTATGGGTTTAAGGTGAGAGGTGGAAGATTTAAAAAGGACCCGTGGGGCAACTTCTCCACACAGGGAGTGGAACGTGTTTATGCAGCAGGCTACATGAGAGAGTGGTTCAAAAGACATTTAGTTAAGCACATGGATAGAGAGGGATATGTGTTAAACATTGGAAACTGGGACTAACTTGGTAGGCATTGATGTCAGCATTGATGAGTTGGGCTGCAGGGCCTGTGACCATGCTGTCTTACTCTGGCTGCAAGGCAGAAACCAGTAGATTTTCAGAGGTTAAAAAATCAAGGAAAGTAGGGTTAAAGAAAGAAGGTGGTGATTGGTAAAGCAGTTTGATGAGGCTGAATAGCCTGTATCTGCTTCTGCTTTTTATGATCTTCTGTCTCTTTTCAGCTATTTTCTCTGACAGCTCAGTTCTCTGAACCTATATTTGAACTCTGGGTCCAAGTGATCTTCATATCCTTCTCCAAGGCTTTCCTGACACTTTAGCATATGCTTTACTATTGGGCTTGCCTTATTTTCATGCAGTAGTGGTCTCAGAAAGCCGCTGTGTGAAGTCCAGAGAGCTGGATTCAGCTTAGCTAGGGGGCCTGACTACAGAATGAATGCTAAGAAAGTTGGAAGTCTGAAATAAAGTGTGGCAAGATAGCGTAGCAGTTCAACATGATGCTTTACAGTGGCCAGTGACCAGGATCCACTCCTGCCACCGTAAGTAATTTGTACATTTTCCCTGTGACCATGTGGATTGCCGCTGGGTATTCTGGTCTCCTCCCACATTCCAAAGACATCCGGGTTAAGAACCGTCAGGGCTCCAAGAACCGGCGTGGATCATTTCACTCACCACAACTCTGGACTGTTGACAACCTACAGATTCACTTTCAAGGACTCATTACAACTCATGATCTCAGTGTTATTATCATTTTTGTTTTTGCACAGCCCTCTTTTGTACGCTGGTTGTTAGTCGTCTTCATTTATGTATATTATTTCATAAATTCTAATCTAATTCTTTATTTGCCTTGTAAATGCCTGCAAGAAAATGAATCTCAACGAAGTAGTGTATAAAGTATGTACTTTAATAGTAAATTTACCTTCAACTTTGAAGTAATGTTTCAGGCCAGTGATCCTTCGACAGAATCATCCAGTAATCCCCCACCTTCCTCGACCATGCTTGCCCTTGTTCTGTTGAAATGTCATCAGCTGGACTCATTAACTCTGCTTTTCACAGATGTTGCCTGACACAGTAATTGTCTTTCCTATTATTAAGGATGGTCTTTAGTCACAGAGGTCACAGATACCATAAAATTTGCTGATGTCTGTAGTTTTTCATGATCTCTGAGGTGCATTTTAATGCAGCATTTACTTAGTTTGAAACGGCCCATCCATCTTACTTTGTGGTTGGCATCACAGCAACTGCTCTTGATTACACTCAGAAAATGCTGAAGGAACTAAGCAGGTCAGGCAGCATCAATGGAAAAGAACAATCAGTTGATGTTTTTGGCTGAGAAGCTTCATCGGTACTGGAAAGGAAGGGAGAAGAAGCCAGAATAAGAAGGTGGGGGAGGGTCCTGATGAAGGGTCTTGGCCCAAAATGTCAACTGATTATTCCTTTCCATAGATGCTGCCTGACCTTCTGAGTTCCTCCAGCATTTTATGTGTGCTACTGTATATTTACAACATCTGCAGAATCTCTTGTGTTTATGAACTGATCTTGATGCTGGAGGTATTCATTAGAATTAAGAATTCAGCACTCTGTAATCTGCATCCACACAGGAAAGCCTTTCCAATGGGTGTGAAGGATTGATAAAACTGTAGGTGAAAATTTTAGTTCTTTTTATGCAACTGTTTACAATTTATAGTACTTTTGTAGATGATGTATGCGACAGTCATGGTGTACATGGTAACATGAATGAATAAACAGCATGATGAACTGAATTCTAATGTGGTGGGCTGATTTCTCCAGAATGCCTAATGAGAGTCTCAGAGTATGCTGAGAGGTTATTCATTGTTACACCAAGAAAGTCTTCTGGTTCCAAGTTGAACTATGTATATCTCCACAAGCCAAGCCATGGAGTCACAGGGTCATACAGAGTGAAAGACACCCTTTGGCCCATTGAATCCATACTGACAATGGGGCATCCATATCCACTAATACAATAATCCCATTTTACTCTCCCAAGTTATCATTATTGGATCTAGATTCTACTGGTCACCTGCACATGAGTGGCAATTTACAGTGGCTAATTTACCTATCAACATTCACATCACTGGGACGAGGAGGAAACCAGCACGATAGGAAGAGATGCATGTGATCACAGGTAAAATGTGAGAACTCCACAGAGACAGCACCTGAGATCTGGCTTGAATCTACCTCTCTGGCACAGTGAGGCAGCTGTGGCACTCAAGTAAATATCAATAATAAACTACACCATCTGATGTTGTTGGGATTCATAAGACAAACTTTAAGTGGTGACATTGGAGGCTAGTTATTCGAACAGTTTACTTCGACTAAAATTTTAATGTGATTAACATTTTGCAGTAGTGTTTTGGGTGAAAGAAGTGCCTTCAGAAATGTATATTATCTGACATATGCTGTTTCATCTGCATTATGTAATGTTAATAGGGATTTGTAACAAATTTTCTGGTCCTCTGTTGTCAATATTGGTGCTATTTATTGCTACACAACTGGTTCTCATTCACTTGCATAATATAGCTTCTGAAATATTGCAGTTTTATTTCTCTTCTAGTTAACTCATTCCTTCACCAAAATCTGGTCATTAACATTTTAATCTGAAATCAGTGTGTTCCAGAGAGATGTTACAACCTTTCATTGCCCGGACTGATAAGTGATAACCAGTTTAAATTTGCCATTTGTACCCCAGGCCTCAGAAAATATCTCACCTCTCCCATGAATTATATTTTTCATTATTCTACTTAATAACCAACCATGTGAATTGCCAATACTTAATAGTCTATCTTCCTTTGCAAATTTTCCTTCTCATGAATCCTAAAGGACTCTGTAGATATGTTAAGAGCAAAAGTATTGCAAGGGACAAAATTTGTCCTCTGGAAGATCGGAATGGTAATCCACATGTTAAGCCAGAAGAGATGAGGGAAGATCTTAAGTGAATTTTTTGCATCTGTATTTACTCTGGAGACTGATGCAGAATCTACAGAAGTGAGGCAATGCAAAATCAACGTCATGGTTGATATCAGAGGAGGAGGTATTTGCTGTCCTGAGGCAAATTAGGGGAGATAAATCCCCGGGGTCTGTCAAGGTGTTCACTCGGAATCTATGGAAGGCAAGTGCAGAAATTTCTGGGGCCCTGGCAGAGATACTTAAATCATCCTTAGTGACAAGTGAGGTACCAGATGATTGGAGGATAGCTAATGCTGTACTGCTATTTAAGAAAGGCTGTAAAAATAAAACAGAAAATTATAGGCCATTGGGCCTGACATCAGTAGTGGGTAAGCTATTGGAGGTATTCTAAAAGATCAGAGATATAAGTATTTGGATAGGCAAAGACTGATTAAAGATAGTCAGCTTAGCTTTGTGTGTGGTAGCTCACGTCTAACCAATCTTGTAGAGTTTTTTTTTTGAGGAAGTTACCGGGAAGTGGATGAAGGCAAGGCAGTGGATGTTGTCTACATGAACTTTAGCAAGGCACTTGACAAGGTCCTGCATGGGAGTTGGTCAAGAATTTCATTTGCTCAGCAGTAAAGATGAGGTAGGTAGATTGAATAAGACAAAGGCTTTGTGGGAGAAGCCAGAAAGTGGTAGTTGCCCCTCTGACTGGTGGCCTGTGATGAATGGAGTGCTGCAGGGATTGTTGCTGGGTCCATTGTAACTTGTCATCTATATCAATGATCTGGCTGATAATGTGGTTAACTAGATCAGCAAATTTGTGGATGACACCCAAGATTGGATGAAAATTAGAATTAGAAATTATTTAAATCTTACATCTATCCCACAACGTGAGGGAGTAAAAATCTTTGCATTACGACTCCGTTGCAATGTACAGACCTGTGAATTTAAAAGTCTACTGGCTTGTAGAAAGAAACTATCCAGTAGCCTGTTGGTCCTGGTTTTAATACCGTGGCACCATTTGCCAGACGGAAGCAGCCGAAACAGTTTATGGCTTTCTTTCTGCAGCTGCTGCTATAAATGACCTCAGTGGAGGGAAGGTCAACATCCACAGATGGGTTGTCGGTACCACTCTCTGCGGTGCCCAGCGATCAAGGCTGGAGTAGTTCCTGTACCAGGCAGTGATACAACTAGTCAGGATGCTCTCAGTGGTGCCTCTGTAGAAGGTCTTGAGGATTTGGGGGCCCGTGCCAAACTTCTTCAGTCACCTGAGTTGGAAGAGATGCTGTTGTGCTTTTTTTGCCACAAAGCAATGTGTACAGTCCAAGTAAGATCATCTGTGATGTGTATACTGAGGAACTTAAAAATACTCACCCTCTCAACTGCAGACCATTGTTGTTGATCGGGGCAAGCCTGTCTCCATTCCTTCTGGAATGTGATTGGGTGTGTAGACTATCATGACTTGCAGTGGGATCTGGACCAATTGGAAAAGCAGGCTGAAACGTGGCAGATGGAATTTAATACAGACAAGTCCGAAGTGTTACATTTTGGTACAGCCAACTAGGGTAGGACTCACACAGTGAAGTGTAGAGCATTGAGGAGTGCGGTAAGATAAAGGAATCTGAGAGTACAGATCCCTAACTCTTTGCAAGTGGCAGCACAGGTAGATAGGGATATATAGAAAGCATTTGGCACATTGGCCTTCATAAATCGAAGTACTTAGTACAGGAGATGGGACGTTACGTTGAAGTTGTATAAG
This sequence comes from Mobula birostris, assembly GCF_030028105.1. Lineage (NCBI taxonomy): Eukaryota > Metazoa > Chordata > Chondrichthyes > Myliobatiformes > Myliobatidae > Mobula > Mobula birostris. The sequence continues at coordinate 161,466,761 of NC_092373.1, forward strand.
ACGTTGCTGAGGCCTAATTTGGAGTATTGTGTACGGCTTTGGTCACTTATCTACAAGAAAGATGTAAATAAGATTGAAAGAGTACAGAGAAAATTTACAAGTATGTTGCTGAGTCTGGAGGACTTGAGTTATAAGGAACGATCGAATAGGTTAGGACTTTATTCCTTGGAATGTAGAAGATTGAGAGATTTTATCAAGGTATACAAAATTATGAGGGGTATAGATAGGGTAAAAACAAGCATGCTTTTTCCACTAAGATTGAGTCAGCCTACAACCAGAGATCATGGGTTAAGGGTAAAAGGTGAAAAGTTGAAGGGGAACATGAGGGGAAAATCCTTCACTCAGAGGATTGTGAGAGTGTGAAATGGGCTGCCAGCACAAGTAGTACATGTGAACTTGATGTCAATGATTAAGGGAAGCTTGGATAGGTACCGGAATGGTAAGTGTATAGAGGGTTATGGTCCCAGTGTGGGTTGATGGGAGTAAGCAGTTTTAAATGGTTTGGCACAGATTAGATGGACCAAAGAGCCTGTTTCTGTGCTGTACTTTTTTTTATGACTCCACGACTCTTCGAGCAATTCCTGCTGACAATTTCTCCCCAAATTTTGACCTGATAATGCAGAAAAATTTTCAATCCTTATTTGATTTCCATTGATGTCATGGGTTTCTGCTCAATTCTGTTTTCATGACTGAAATCGTGTTGACTTCCCAATTCACTTCATCGTGGTGTTAATTGGCAAGTTTCACCTTTGAGCCTTTTCTCTGTCCAATTTTTAAAAAATACTGGATAAAATAAATCAATTAAATACCTTAAAGCAATAACCAGGTCTATATGAATCCACACACACAAAAAATGCTGGTGGAACACAGCAGGTCAGGCAGCATCTATAGGAAGAGTACAGTCGACTGTACCTCTTCCTATAGATGCTGCCTGACCTGCTGCGTTCACCACCATTTTTTGGGTGTGTTGCTTGAATTTCCAGCATCTGCAGATTTCCTCGTGTCTATATGAATCCAGCTTTTATTTGTGATGACAGCACGGTCTATGGAGTAAATACTTAAAGACCTTCACATTTTAATATGATATAGAATGATGCCATTTGGCCCGAGGATCTATGCTGGTTTTCAGGGCAAACCTGATCAATCTCATTTCCCCACTTATTTCCCTGAAATTTATTCCTTCTCATTCCCATTAATAACCTCACCAGAAATCTATACTGGAGGTTTATTTATAGAAACCACTTAACTGAGCAAATGACATGTCTTTGGGATGCGGGAAGTAATGTGAGCACTCAGGGAAACCTATGCGATCAGAAGTAGAATGTGCAAATTCTGCATACATAACATGGATTGAAACCGGTTGCAATTCTAACTCTGCTATCTTCTTTAAAACATTACTAATTAGTACTTACTGCCCGTTAAGCTGCTGACATTTCGGGCAGCAATGAAGATCTTCCATCTCTGTCCTTGACCATCATCTCTATTGTGCTCTGGTGTGGTTCAGAGTCCTTGTTTTTGCCGCTTAGGTACAGACCAAGCTGTCTTTTGTCTCCTGCATTCCCTCTGCCCTTCAGGGGTCCATTGAAGTGCTGGCTTCATAACAGAGTTGGCCTCTCTCTCTCTCTCATCATGTGCCGACACCATCTCCATTGTTTCCTCACGATGATAGTGGCCATGTCCTCTTGATGACACTGATAGAGTAGTGCGTGGATGGATATCTGTCTTGACCAGAAAATATGGAGGATCCTCCAGAGGCTCATGGTGTGGAATGACGACAGCTTGGCAAGGTGACTGTCTGTCAAGTACCAGCATTCTGACCAACATGAGAGACTGGACAGAACACAGCTCTGGTACAGCTTCACCTTGGCCTGGATACTGTACTTGGCTGATCTCCACACGTTGCCCATTGATCTGAAGACATTTCTAGCTTTGCGGAGTCTGCACTGGATGCCATCCTTGGTCCCAACATCTTGCTGAATGATGCTGGCCAAGTAGATGAATCTGCCGGTGCTGGGTGAGTCGACGCCATGTGCCTGGACAGGGGGAGGAGGCTTTACATTGAGGGTCACAGTCTCCATTTTTCTCTGGCTGACTCTGAGTCCAACCTGTCCACCAAAGGTACATGGACGCTTCTTTTTCTCTTGGGTGTGCTGGTGTGTATGGAATAGTAATGCCAGGTCATCTGCAAAGTCAAGGTCTTCTAAAGTAGAGAATAGAGTCCACCTAATGCCTCTCTGCTTATATTTTACTCAAAAAAACAGTGTTTCACCAGGTTATTTAATCAGGTTTGTGCTAAATCTGACCCACCATCTGAAACTTTAGCTCATTGTCTGTACAAATATATCTGCGCTTGACAAGGCTGGATACAGGGGATCTAGTTCTCTATTTCTCCTGACCCTGGAATCTAGTGGCATCGTCAGAGCAGTGACTGTGTGTCAGATGGCAAAACAGAGTCCTGGCCCTGAAACATTGCACAGGAACAGACCCTACAGCCCTCTGCATTCATTTTTGCACATTTGCGCTGATCTCATTTGTATGCATTTCCGGTATCTTCTGCTTTGTTGAATCGGGTTTTCTGTTAATATCCATTAGACCATAGGAGCAGAATTAAACCATTTAGCCCATTGAGATTGCTGTGCTATTCCATCATGGCTGATTTATTATCCCTGTCAATCCTATTCTCCTGCCTTCTCCCTTTATCCTTTGACACCCTGACTAATTAAGTACGTATCAACCTCTGCTTTAAATCTATTCAATGACTTGCCTCCACAGTCATCTGTGGTAGTGAATTCCACAAAGTTGTTACCTCTGGCTAAAGAAATATCTCCTCATCTTTGTTTTAAATAGACATCTCTCCATTTTGGGGCTGTGCCCTCTGGTCCTACAGTCAGAATCAGGTTTAATATCACTGACATATGTCGTGAAATTTGTTAACTTAGCGACAGCAGTACAATGCAAAACATGATAATATAGAAAAACGTAAGTAAATCAATTGTAGTAAGTATATATATGTATATTAAATTGCTAAATTAAAAGTAGTACAAAAGCATAAATAATGTAACAGAAAAGTGAGGTAGTTTTCATGGGTTCAATGTCCATTTAGGAATTAGATAGCAGAGAGGAAGAAGCTGTTCCTGAATCACTGAGTATGTGCCTTCAGGCTTCTGTACCTCCTTCCCAACGGTAACAATGAGATGAGGGCATGTCCTGGGTGATGGGGGTCCTTAATATTAGATGCCGCTTTTCTGAAGCACCGCTCCTTGAAGGTGTCTTGGATACTACTAAGGCTAGTACCCAAGATGGAGCTGATGAATTTTACTGCTTTCTGTAGCTTCTTTAGATCCTGTGCAGTAGCCCCCCCCCCCCATCTTAACAGACAATGATGCAAATAATCTGCTATCAAAGTATATTTGCAGAATACAGCTCTGAGATTTGTCTTCCCCAGATAGCGATCAGAATGCCTGTCAGAATGCTGTCCGTGGTACATCTGGAGAAGTTTTCAAGTGTTTCGGGTGACAAACCAAATCTCCTCAAACTCCTAATGAAATATAGCCATTGTCTTGCCTTCCTTATAGCTGCATCGTTATGTTGAGACCAGGTCAAATCCTCAGAGATCTTGACAACTAGGAACTTGAAACTGCTCACTTTCTCCAGTTCTGATCCCTCTATGAGGATTGGTTCATGTTTCCATGTCTTAATCTTCCTGAAGTCCACAATCAACTCTTTGGTGTTGTTGACATTGAGTGCAAGGTTGTTGCTGCGATACCACTCATCTAGAGGGTATATCTCACTCCTGTACACCCTTTCGTCTCCATCTCCATCCAGCCAACAATGGTTGTTTCATCAGCAAATTTATAGATGTCATTTGAGCTATACTTAGCACATAGTCGTGGGTATAGAAAAAGTAGAGCAGGAAGCTAAACACACATCCCTGAGGTGTGCCAGTGTTGATCATCAGCAAGGAGGAGATTTTATTGGCAATCTGCACAGATTGTGGTCTTCATGTTAGGAAGTCAAGAATCTAATTGCAGAGGGAAGCGTAAGGGTTCAGGTTCTGTAGTTTATTGATCAGGACTGCAGGAATGATGGTGTTAAATGCTGAGGTATAGTCAACAAACAGCATCCTGACATAGATGTTTGTATTGTCCAGGTGATCTAAGGCCGCGTGAAGTGCCATTGAAGTTGCATCTGTCATAGACCTATTGTGGAGACAGGCAAATTGCAGTGGATCCAGGTCCTTGCTGAAACAGGAGTTGATTCTAGCTATGACCAAACTCTCAAAGCATTTCATCATCGTAGATATGAGTGCTACTGGGCAATAGTCATTAAGGTTGCTCAAACTACTCTTCTTGGGCACTGGTATAATAGTTGCCCTTTTGAAGCAGGGGGGAACTGCCACTATAGGAAACAACTTCCCACATCCACTCTAACCAGGCCTTTCAACATTCCATAGGTTTTAATGAGATCCCCTCACTATTCTAAACTCCTTTGACCATCAAATGCTCCTCACATGCTATCCCTTTTATTCCCAGAATCATTCTCGTAAACCTCCTCTGGACCCTCTCCAATTCCGGCACATCTTTGCTTAAATAAGGCACCTAAAATTTCTGACAGTACTTCAAGTGTGATCAGACCAACGCCTTATAAAGCCTCAGCATTAAATCCTTCCTATTATATTCTGGTCCTCTCAAAATGAATGCTAGCACTGTATTTGCCTTCTTTACCACTGACTCAACCTGCACGTTAACCTTTAGAGAATCCTGCGCAAGGACTCCCAAGTCTCTTTGCACCTCTGACTTCTGAATTTTCCCCCATTTGGAAAATAGTTTATGCCTTTATTCCTTCTACCAAAATGCATGACCATACACTTACATTATATTCCCTATGCCACTTCTTTGCCCATTCTCCCAAATCCATTTCCACCTCCAATTTCTGAGCTTGTCTTATTCCTTCTGACAATACCCTTCCCTGCACTGTATTCTATGTGCCACTTTTGTGCCCATTCTCCTAATCTAACCAAGTCCTGCAAACTACCTGCTTCCTCGATACTACCTGCTTCTCCACCTATCTTCGTATCATCTACAAACTTGGATACCAAGCAGTTTCTGACCCTGGCACCTAAGGGGCAAAAAGCCATCCAGTTTTCTTTACCACATCTACAGAGTCTCCTGTTTAGTCCTCTGACTGTGCAATTCCCTATCTCCATTGCACTATTCTTCCCCCTTCCCTTCTGAGCAACAGAGCCGGACTCACTGCTGTAGCTTACCCCTCCCCCCCCCAACAGTATCCAAAGCGGTATATTTATTATTAAGGGGAATGGCTACAGGGGTACTCTGCACTGGCTGCCTATTCACTATTCCTCTCCTGACAGTCAGTCACTTACCTGCCTCCTGAAACTTATGAACTGAATATCATCGAACTGCAGTGCCAGTTCTTTAACACGATCTTTAAGGGGCCACAGCTTGATGCACTTTGTGTAGATATAGTTATCACAGAGAATTGAGGTCTCCCAGAGTTCTCACATCTCACACAAAGAATATACCACTAATTCTGGATCCATTCTCAACACACTAGCTTTGTATTAATAGACAAAGAGAAAAAAAATCTTAAAACTTACTTAGAAATTCTGCATGTGCTTGCCCAAGTCTGTCCTCGCCAAAACCTGTGGCGCCAATGCTTACCACTCTAACACTGAACCACTCCAACAGTGGCTGCTGCACTTATACCTCCCTCCTTTTTATTGGTCAAATAAAACTCATCTTTGACAAGACTTGTTCATTTCAAATAGCTCTCACCTTGCAATGATGTTTGTCTTTCACTCGCTCATTCAAATTATGATTCACTCTTGAAAAGACTTGGACTTTCAAATATTCTGAGAGAAAAAAATAAATCAAACATAGAATCATGGATTAGAGCAGAATACCATTAAGGTCCAGTAATACTCTGTTGGCTGTTTTGAAAAATAATCAAAGTAAAGTAATTGTTGCCTGTTGCCTGGATTGGGGAGCATGCCTTATGAGAATAGGTTGAGTGAACTCGGCCTTTTCTCCTTGGAGCGACAGAGGATGAGAGGTGACCTGATAGAGGTGTACAAGTTAATGAGAGACGTTGATTGTGTGGATAGTCAGAGACTTTTCCCCAGGGCTGAAACTGCTAGCATGAGAGGGCATAGTTTTAAGGTGCTTGGAAGTAGGTACAGAGGAGATGTCGGGTAAGTTTTTTACGCAGAGAGTGGTGAGTGTGTGGAATGGGCTGCCAGTGGCGGAGGTGGAGGCTGAAACGATAGGGTCTTTTAAGAGACTCCTGGATGGCTACATGGAGCTTAGAAAAATAGAGGGCTATGGGTTAGCCTAGGTAGTTCTAAGGTAGGGACACGTTCGGCACAGCTTTGTGGGCCGAAGGGCCTGTGTTGTGCTGTATGTTTTCTATGTTTCTATTATACTTGCCTGCTGATTCTCTATTTCCCCCACATAGCTATGTACTCCTATATCTGTGTACTTGTCTTCTCACACAGAGCATTCCAAATTGTAAACTCCAAAATGTTTTCCCTTAATTATCTTTGATGCCTCAGATCTGTGCCCTCTGAAGTCTTGATGTTTCATTCAACAAAAACATTCCTTTTTATTTACCTAATTTAATTTTGTAATTTTAAATGCTTTATCATATCTCTTCAACTTTCCTTAATTTAAGGAGAACTATTCCAGCTTCTCCAGATGGTCAATGTAAACTGCATTCTTTCATTGCCGGAATCTCTTAGAACCCTTTCCAAATCCCCCATGCTCTTCCAAATTTGTGGTGCCTAAATTTTGTCATCATTCTCTGACAGGGTACTTTGAGATAGCGTTAGCATAATTTCATGGCTTTTTAACTCTGTACCTTCAAAAGGCTATATACATTTATGAACTTCTGTGATAATCTATACAGATAGCTTGAAGATTTGTGTGCAGGCACATACAAGTCTTTCTGTCCTTTTATTCTGTACTAAATTATAACATCCAACTTGCATTTCCTCTCCTCTTTCGTCTGTGAAACATTATGAATATATTCTTTGGATTATCAATTAATTCTACACTCTAGGTGTATGTCAAAATAAACACCACTCCTGTTACTGAAACCTAGGAATTATAATCCCCTCCCCCATCATTTACACCCAACACTCCTATCCTAAAAATAGCCTTTCACCAGAATTCTTCCTCTATTCCCTGAGGTTAATTTGAAACTATGCTGCTATTTTTTTGCTTTATTCCGTACACTACAATGAGGTGCTATTTCAAATGGCTTTTGGATCTCCACATACATATCATCTATTGCAGTACCCATCATCCACTCTCTTTGTTTCCTCAACAAGAGGACTCAATTCTGTTGTTCAAGTATACCTGCACTCAGAAATCTGCCTTGGCTTATTTCTCTTTGTCCACATTCACAGTTTTTAAGCGGCTGTCAAATTGCATCAGGAATACTTCTACGATAATGATCCATCTCATCGCTGCCAAGTTTAGGGATCTAATGCGGCAAAAATAACCCTTCTCTATACTTTTGAACTAGGCCTCAAGTATTTGAAATTTTTCAGTTGTCAGGCACCCCAGATTGGAAAATTGCAGCCAACACTTCTGCAGTTTCTAGCCTCAGCACCTTCAGCAATCCTGGAGGTATCTCATCTGAATAGGCACCTGCTATTTTAACTACCACAAGACTTTATAATACACCATCTTTACCAATATTTAACACCTGCATGTTAAGTAACAAGACATTTACATTTGTGTAGCAACACATGCAAAGTAAAATTTCTTCAAAAGCTACTTGTGGTGTGAACAGCATCCTCAAGACACTGGGGCACTGATTTTAGAATACTTAGGAAATTGAAACCATCATGGGGAAAGAAATTGTCCTTTTACCGTGACATAAATTGCCAGTGCCACATGCTAGTGAAGCCAGATATAGGAAGATCATACAGTTTGACACGGTGGAGTCGGTGTAGGAGGGAGGGCATCAGATTTTTGGATTATTGGGATCTCTTCCAGGGAAAGTGGGACCTGTACAGAAGAGATGGTTTGCACCTGAACTGGAGAGAGACTAATATCCTCATGGGAAGGCTTGCTAGTGCTGCATGGGGGTGGGGGAGGGGGTAGACTAGTGTTCAAAGAGGGATGGGAAACCAGAGTACCAGAGCAGGTAGTGGAGGGGCATTGTTGGCAAGACATCAGACAAAATTAGGAGTCAAAAGGTTGAGCATAGTGTAACCAATGCCTTCAGCCACATATATTTCAATGCAAGAAGTATTGTAGGAAAGGCAGATGAGCTCAAGGCATAGGTCAACACAAGGAATTATGATATTCAAGGTTCTGTTGTTTCAGGCACGGCAGAGCGGGAGTGAAAATGCCACAGGATAGGCTGGAGAACTTGCGTAGTGAGGATTCATGGGTAGAACCGAGGAATAAGAAAGGTATGACCACATTAATGGGGTTATTTTATAGGCCATGTAACTTTCCACATATTGACTGGGGCTCCTATGCTGTAAAAGGACTAGATGGGTTAAGGTTTGTCTAATGTATTCAGGACAGTTTCCTTAATCAGTACATAGAAGTCCCAGTGAGAGTGTGTGATACTTGGTCTCCTATTAGGGAATGAGAGTCTGCAAATGACAGCAGTTTGTGTCGGAGAACACTTAGCATTTAATGATCATAATACCATTAGTTTCAAAGCAAATATGGAAAAGGGTAGGTCAGGTCTGCAGGCTGAAATTCTAAATTGGAGGAAGGCCATTTGTGATGGTATCAGAAAGAATCTGGTAAGTGTAGATTGGGACATGCTGTTTTCTGGCAAAGGAGTACCTGATAAGAAGGAAGCCTTCAAAATCGACGTTTTGAGCAACCAAGTCTTGTAAGTACCTGGCAGGATAAAAGATAATGATAACAGAATAAAGATAAGTTGATGGAGAAGATCCTGAGAGTCAGGATTTATGAACATTTGTAGAGGAATAATATGATTAGGAATAGTCAGCATGGCTTTGTGAAAGGCAAGTCGTGCCTCATGAGCCAGAGTGAATTTTTTCAGGATGTGACTAAACACATTGATGATAGTAGAGCAGTAGATGTAGTGTATAAGGATTTCAGCAAGGCATTTGATAAGATACCCCATGCAAGGCTTATTGAGAAAATAAGGAGGCATGGGATCCAAAGGGAAATTGCTTTGTGGATCCAAAACCAGCTTGCCCACAGAAGGCAAAGAATGGTTGTAGACTAGTCATATTCTGCATGGAGGTCGGTCACCAGTAGTGTGCCTCAGGGATCTGTTCTGGGACCCCTACTCTTTGTGATTTTTACAAATAACCTGGAGGGATGGGTTAGTAAATTTGATGATGATACAAAGGTTGGAGGTGTTGTAGATAGTGTGGAGGGCTGTCAGAGGTTACAGCAGGACATTGATAGGATGCAAAAATGGGCTAAGTGGCAGATGGAGTTCAACCCTGAAGTAGATTCTGGACTAGTTCCTGAGGATTGGAGGGTGGCTAATGTAACTCCACTTTTTAAAAAAGGAGGGAGAGAGAAACCGGGGAATTATAGACCGGTTAGCCTAACGTCGGTGGTGGGGAAACTGCTGGAGTCAGTTATCAAGGATGTGATAACAGCACATTTGGAAAGCGGTGAAATGATCGGACAAAGTCAGCATGGATTTGTGAAAGGAAAATCATGTCTGACGAATCTCATAGAATTTTTTGAGGATGTAACTAGTAGAGTGGATAGGGGAGAACCAGTGGATGTGGTATATTTGGATTTTCAAAAGGCTTTTGACAAGGTCCCACACAGGAGATTAGTGTGCAAACTTAAAGCACACGGTATTGGGGGTAAGGTATTGGTGTGGGTGGAGAATTGGTTAGCAGACAGGAAGCAAAGAGTGGGAATAAACGGGACCTTTTCAGAATGGCAGGCAGTGACTAGTGGGGTACCGCAAGGCTCAGTGCTGGGACCCCAGTTGTTTACAATATATATTAATGACTTAGATGAGGGAATTAAATGCAGCATCTCCAAGTTTGTGGATGACACGAAGCTGGGTGGCAGTGTTAGCTGTGAGGAGGATGCTAAGAGGATGCAGGGTGACTTGGATAGGTTGGGTGAGTGGGCAAATTCATGGCAGATGCAATTTAATGTGGATAAATGTGAAGTTGTCCACTTTGGTGGCAAAAATAGGAAAACAGATTATTATCTGAATGGTGGCCGATTAGGAAAAGGGGAGGTGCAACGAGACCTGGGTGTCATTATACACCAGTCATTGAAAGTGGGCATGCAGGTACAGCAGGCAGTGAAAAAGGCGAATGGTATGCTGGCATTTATAGCGAGAGGATTCGAGTACAGGAGCAGGGAGGTACTACTGCAGTTGTACAAGGCCTTGGTGAGACCACACCTGGAGTATTGTGTGCAGTTTTGGTCCCCTAATCTGAGGAAAGACATCCTTGCCATAGAGGGAGTACAAAGAAGGTTCACCAGATTGATTCCTGGGATGGCAGGACTTTCATATGAAGAAAGACTGGATGAACTGGGCTTGTACTCGTTGGAATTTAGAAGATTGAGGGGGGATCTGATTGAAACGTATAAAATCCTAAAGGGATTGGACAGGCTAGATGCAGGAAGATTGTTCCCGATGTTGGGGAAGTCCAGAACGAGGGGCCACAGTTTGAGGATAGAGGGGAAGCCTTTTAGGACCGAGATTAGGAAAAAACTTCTTCACACAGAGTGGTGAATCTGTGGAATTCTCTGCCACAGGAAACAGTTGAGGCCAGTTCATTGGCTATATTTAAGAGGGAGTTAGATATGGCCCTTGTGGCTACGGGGGTCAGGGGGTATGGAGGGAAGGCTGGGGCGGGGTTCTGAGTTGGATGATCAGCCATGATCATAATAAATGGCGGTGCAGGCTCGAAGGGCCGAATGGCCTACTCTTGCACCTATTTTCTATGTTTCTATGTTTCTAACCCAGATAAGTGTGAGGTGGTTTATTTTGGTAGGTCCAATATGATGACAGAATATAGTATTGATGGTAAGACTCTTGGTAGTGTGGAGGATCAGAGGGATCTTGGGGTCCGAGTCCATAGGACACTCAAGGCTGCTGCACAGGTTAACTATGTGGTTAAGAAAGCATATGATGCACTGGCCTTCATCAATCATGGGACTGAGTTTAAGAGCCGAGAGGTAATGTTACAGATATATAGGGCCCTGGTCAGACCCCACTTGGAGTACTGTGCTCAGTTCTGGTCTCCTCACTATAGGAAGGATGTGGAAACCATAGAAAGGGTGCAGAGGAGATTTACAAGGATATTGCTTGGATTGGGGAGCATGCCTTATGAGAATAGGTTGAGTGAACTTGGCCTTTTCTCCTTGGAGCGACGGAGGATGAGCGGTAATGTGATAGAGGTATATAAGATGATGAGAGGCATTGATTGTGTGGATAGACAGAGGCTTTTTCCCAGGGCTGAAACGGCTAGCATGAGAGGGCACTGTTTTAAGGCGCTTGGAAGTAGGTACAGAGGAGATATCGGGGCAAGTTTTTTTATGCAGAGAGTGGTGAGTGCGTGGAATGGGCTGCCAGTGACGGTGATGGAGGCGGATATGATAGAGTCTTTTAAGAGACTCCTGGACAGGTATATGGAGCTCAGAAAAATAGAGGGCTATGGGTAACCCTAGGTAATTTCTCAAGTAAGGACATGTTCGGTACAGCTTTGTGGGCCGAAGGGCCTATATTGCGTTGTATGTCTTCTATGTTTCTGTGTTTTTAACAGGTTTAGGGAACCTTGGTTTTCACAAGATATTAAGAAAAAAAGGAGGTACATAGCAGTTATAGGCAGGTAGGAACAAATGAGGGACTTATGGAGTATAAGAAATACAAGAGAACATGCAAGAAGAAATCAGGAAGATTTAAAGAAGGCATAAGGTTGTCCTAGCAGACAAAGTGAAGGAGATGCACAGATGTGTTAAGAGCAAAAGGATTTCAAGGTACAACATTGATCCTGTGGGGGATTGGAAAAGGGCAAATGTTGTTCCACTGTTTTTAAAAAAAAGGCTCTAAAAATTAAAACCAGGAAACTATAGTCTGGTGAGCCTGACATCAGTGGTGGACAGTTTGCGGAAGATATTCTAAGAGATTGGATTTATGAGTATTTGGATTGACAAGGACAGATTAGGAATAGTCGGCATGGCTTTGTGCATGGTAGGTCATTTCTAACCAATCTTATAAAGTTTTTTGAGGATGTTACCAGGAAAGTTGATGAAGACAAAGCAGTGGATGCTGCCTACAAGGAATTTAGCAAGGCATTTGATAAGGTACCACATAGGAGGCTGGTTAGGAAGGTTTAGTCCCTTGGCATTCAAGGTGAGGCAGTGGATTGGATTAGACATTGGCTTTGTGGGAGAAGCTAGAGAGTGGTAGTAGATATTTGCCCTCTGACTAGAGGCCTGTGACTAGTGGAGTGCTGCAGGGATTGGTGCTGGGTCCTTCATTCTTTATCATCTATATCAATGATCTCATGTTAAAGGTCTCATCTCATGTCAATGACCTCATGTTAAAGGTCTAAAACCGGTATATATTGGAGCATTCTATTATCCTCCATCATCTGATGTTGATTATTTAAAGGAACTGGATTTGTCTCTTTCAAAAATCCCTCAATCAGCATCCATTTGGCTTCTTGGAGATTTTAATTTGCCTAGTGTGGATTGGGACAGCGGTATTGTCTGCCAAGGGGGCAGTTGTGTAACAGCTTGATATTGTAGCAACACACATCAAAGTTGCTGGTGAACGCAGCAGGCCAGGCAGCATCTCTAGGAAGAGGTACAGTCGACGTTTCGGGCCGAGACCCTTCGTCAGGACTAACTGAAGGGAGAGTTAGTAAGAGATTTGAAAGTGGGAGGGGGAGGGGGAGATCCAAAATGATAGGAGAAGACAGGACGGGGAGGGATGGAGCCAAGAGCTGGACAGGTGATTGGCAAAGGGGATATGAGAGGATCATGGGACAGGAGGCCCAGGGAGAAAGACAAGGTGGGGGGGGGAACCCAGAGGACGGGCAAGGGGTATAGTCAGAGGGACAGAGGGAGAAAAAGGAGAGAGAGAGAAAGGATGTGTGTATATAAATAAATAACGGGTGGGGTACGAGGGGGAGGTGGGGCATTAGCAGTAGTTAGAGAAGTCAATGTTCATGCCATCAAGTTGGAGGCTACCCAGATGGAATATAAGGTGTTGTTCCTCCAACCTGAGTGTGGCTTCATCTTTACAGTAGAGGAGGCCGTGGACAGACATGTCAGAATGGGAATGGGATGTGGAATTAAAATGTGTGGCCACTGGGAGATCCTGCTTTCTCTGGTGGACAGAGCGTAGGTGTTCAGCAAAGCTGTCTCCCAGTCTGCATCGAGGGAGGGGGGGACGAGGGAGATGTCTTCCTTTTTTAAAGAAAGGGGCTCCTCTTCCTCCACTATCAACTCTGCTCTCAAACGCATCTCCCCCATTTCACGCACATCTGCTCTCACTCCATCCTCCCGCCACCCCACTAGGAATAGGGTTCCCCTGGTCCTCACCTACCACCCCACCAGCCTCCGGGTCCAACACATTATTCTCTGTAACTTCCACTACCTCCAACGGGATCTCACCACTAAGCACATCTTTCCCTCCCCCACTCTCTCTGCTTTCCGCAGGGATCGCTCCCTACGCGACTCCCTTGGCCATTCGTTCCTCCCATCCCTCCCCACTGATCTTCCTCCTGGCACTTATCCTTGTAAATGGAACAAGTGCTACACATGCCCTTACACTTCCTCTCTTACCACCATTCAGGGCCCAGACAGTCCTTCCAGGTGAGGCGACACTTCACCTGTGAGTCGACTGGGGTGATATACTGCGTCCGGTGCTCCCGATGTGGCCTTCTATATATTGGCAAGACCCGACGCAAACTGGGAGACCACCTTGCTAGTTTTATTAATTCTAAAAGGCAAGAAGTTTTTGGAATTTCTTCTCTCATCTGGGGGCTGCATTGTATCTCTTGCTGCAGACAAAGCACAAGCACTTAACCAGCAGTCTTGCTCTGTGTTTACAAGGGAAAATTTGAATGAACTCCCTACTTTAGACTTCGGCAATACCCCAGACTTGACATCTCATTAAAACTGTAACGGGTTAAGGAGCATCTCGAGGAATTATAGTCTAAGAAAGTACCAGGACCTGATCAAATACCAGCTATGATTCTAAAGAGTTGCGCTTCCAGTCAAGCTCTCATTTCGCAAAAGATATTCCGGAAGTCTATTGATACTGGGACATTACCGGATGATTGGTTAAAAGTGAATGTCGTTCCAATTTATAAGAAGGGCGAGCATACAAACCCAGGAAATTACAGACCGGTTTCACTCACTTCCATCCCTTGTCAAATTCTTGAACATATTATTCACCGTCACATTATGGACCATCTAGACAGACGCAATGCTCTTACTCACCATTAACATGGGTTCCATCAGGGCAGACCTTGTGCCACGCAACTTGCAGGGTTGATCAACGACTTAGCAAAGATCCTCGCCAGTAGAAGCCAAGCAGACTTGATCATACTCGACCTCAGTAAGGCATTTGACACGGTCCCCCACCAGAGATTGCTACGTAAGCTTGAACATGTGGGTATTAACAACAGCCTTCTACATTGGTTAAACATGTTCCTTACTAACAGACAGCAACGTGTGCTTCTTGAGGGGGCAGAGTCCCCTGAATCTCCAGTAACATCTGGAGTGCCCCAGGGGACCATGTTGGGACCCTTACTTTTTCTCATTTACATCAACGACTTGCCAAATATAGTTGTCCAAAGTCAGACTTTTTACAGATGACTACATAATCTACCGTGAGATAAAAAATGACCAAAATGCTCAGCTGCTGCAAAACGATATTGATTCATTATGTCAATGGGAGTCTCAATGGTAAATGTCCTTCATCTCATCTAAATGTTATGCTTTGCATGTCAGTCACAAAGTTAAACCAATCAACACGACATATAACATGAAGGGACAGCTTCTTGAAACAGTCACCCACCACCCATATCTTGGTGTTCAAATCAGCAAGGATCTTAACTGGGCATGCCACATCAATTAGATTATAGCCACAGCAAATAAAATGCTGGGTGTTCTGAGAAGAAACCTCCACTCCTGTAGTAAACCCATCAAGGACATGGCATATAAGACACTTGTCCGTCCAAAACTTGAGTATTGCTCAGCTATATGGGATCCCCATCAAGCTAACAATAAGAAGTCCATCGAAAAAATCCAACATCGTGCTGCTCGTTTTGTGTTAAACCGTTACAGCAGGAAATCCAGTGTCACCAACATGCTCTCTAACCTTCAATGGGAACCACTTGAAAACCGATGTATTAAACTATGGTTAATTTTCATTTTCAAAGAAGTTCACAACATCACTCCATTAAACATGCAAATTCGTCACAGGGTCAGTTCAACTCGACAGCAAACTGGACCTCACATATTGGAAACTCCTTCATTCAATAAGATTTGCTACCAGTACTCCCTCTACCCAAGGTCAACAAGAGAGTGGAATCTTCTGCCGCCAGACCTGCGCAGTATTTCTGACATTAACATTTTCAAAGATAGACTCAATCAAATCAATTTAGGGGATCTAGTCAAAAAAGCTTACTTTACAATTTAACTCCCACGCCCTTCACACTGCGCATTGTAACAGCCGTCTGGCAGTGCTTGCGCAGTACCAAGCAGATCTAGATGATAATGTGATTAACTGGATCAGCCAATTTTAGGATGACACCAAGATTGGGGGTGTACTGGACAGCGAGGAAGACTGTCAGAGTTTGCAGTGGAATCTGAACCAGCTGGAAAAATGGGCTAAAAAATGGCAGATGGAATTTCATGCAGACAAGTGCAAGGTGTTGCACTTCGTTAGGACCAGCCAGGGTAGGTCTTAATCATGAACAGTAGGGCAATGAGGAGTGTGGTAGAACATCAGGATCTGGGAATTTAGGACTAGAACTCACTGAAAATTTACAAGCATGTTGCTGAGTTTTAAGGAAAAATTAAATAGGTTAGGACTTTGTTCCTTGGAAATTGAGGGGAGACTTCATCAAGGTAGACATAATTATGAAGGGTATAGATAGGGTAAATGCAAGCAGGCTTTTTCCACTGAGGTTAGGAGGTTAGGTGGGACTACAATTAAAGGTCATGGGTTAAAGGTGAAAGGAAAAGAGTTAAAGGGGAACATAAGGGGAAATTTCATCATGGTGTGGAATGAGCTGCCAGTGCAAGTGATACATGCGATCTTGATTTCAACATTTAAGAGAAGTGTGGATAGATACATGGATGGGAGAGGAATGTAGGGCTATGGTCCAGGTGCAGGTCAATGGGACTAGGCAGTTGAAATGGCTTGGCATGGACTAGTAGGGCTGAAGGTCCTATTTCTCCTATGATTCTGTATATCTGTAACCATAATCAGCTTTTTCTCTATGTACAAAAAATTGTTGGAGCAGTATTATTTAAATCTTTGTGCCATAAAAATGTTTAATGTTTCAGATCCTGAATAATTCCATAGATTGATGTTTTATAGTGTTCGGTGACTTTGCTACTTAAGATGCTTTGCACAATCAATACAGAATACAGTGCACTCATTTAGCCCTTTGCATTTGCAATCCATAGGCAAGTCACATTGCCTTCAATCAATATTAACTAATTTTCAACTTGAGACAAACTGATATGTGTTGGTCTGATTAGTCTAAAATGAATTTTAGATGCAGGGTAGTTAATTGGAATTAAGCAAAAAAGAACTAGAGTGAACAGACTTTACCTTTTTAATTATATTACCTTGCAAAATGTCAATTTCAGTGAAATAAATATTCTTTTAAGGCAGTAAGTTTGATGCCAAGTGTCAATTACACAGAACATGCTTTTTATTTATTCCACAGTTCTCAAGAATGTTGCAACCTTTGCTTGTACGAGAAGTCCTACTGAGACCCATAGCCCTGACTGCTAATTGCGTTGTTGAAATACAAAGTAACCTAGTTTCTACCTGTGCCGAAGGAGCTCAGTGCATGGACACCTCCCCCCCCCCCTTAGTTCAATCTGTAGCCGTGCTGATTACTGCATAATATTACTACACCTGGCTTGTTGATGAAAGAATACTGATGTCTCACTAACATTAACAAGCTTGGAAGAAGAATTCCCCTGGGGCGTGGTTCAATACTGCAACCATTTCCACATTTTATGCAGAGTCGTGTCTTTATTTCATTGAAATCATTGTATTCACGACTGGTTCACATTGAGATAAGTAATCATCTCTGGCCTTCGATGAATATTCAAGTGATATGCCTTTTGCTTTCAGTAATTGTCAATGCCAGGAGAGAAGTGAGCATGGAAAATATAACTTACTAGATTATTGTATTAGCATGAAAATAGAGGCAGCAATTTACTTCCTATCAGACATGTTCAATCATGATTAGAAGTAAACGGCAAAACTTGATGGAGATAAACTTGAGGAATGCCTTTTCCCAAGTGATTTATCCAAATAAGCACTTTAAACAGAGCAATCACCTGTTTGGACCCTGCAAAAGCAAGCTCAAAATAATAAAAAAAATAAAGATGGCTGTAAAACATTCTAACCTGACTTAACTGATTGCCGTTTCATTAGCCTTGCCTTGTTCTTTACTCAGTTACCAAATGGAGTTCAGGTTTGAAGTTAATGAAAATGAAAGAATTATTGGTTATGCTGATTCATCAGCCATACATTTTGCTTGCAAATTTTCATTGCTTCACTTCTTGCTGTACACGCCTATGAGGGGTGACTGATAAGTTCCTGGCCTAAGGTAGAAGGAATCAATTTTAGAAAACCTAGCACATTTATTTTTCAACATAGTCCCCTCCTACATGTACACACCTAGTCCAGCGGTCGTGAAGCATACGGATCCCTTCTTTGTAGAAGTGGTCCACAGCAGGGGTGATTGATAAGTTTGTGGCCTAAGGTAGAAGGAGATGAGTTATTAACTTCAAACTTTCTGCATTATCACTCAAAGAGTTGAACTGCACGTGCATGTAACAAGAGCGTCTTGGACCTCCAGGTGGTCCACAGCAGGGGTGATTGATAAGTTTGTGGCTTTGGGTAGAAGGAGATGAGTTATACAGCTCTCGTTACATGCATGTGCAGTTCAACTCTGAGTGAAAATGCAGAAAGTTTGAAGTTAATAACTCATCTCCTACCTTAGGCCATGAGCTTATCAATCACCCCTGCTGTGGACCATTTTCTGGAGGTCCAAGATGCCAACTTCTACAAAGAAGGGATCCGTATGCTCCACGACCGCTGGACTAAGTGTGTAAATGTTGGAAAAATAAATGTGCTATGTTTTCTAAAATTGACTCCTTAGGCCACGAACTTATCAATCACCCCTCGTAGAATAGTACTGGATTCCAGGTGGTATCTTATCCAAGTCAAACTACTTCCACCTCTGTTACATTACCTGTCTCTGCCTGTAGTTCAGATCATCCATTGCTGAAACCCATGCTATTTTAATGTTCAGCTGGATCGGGTTCCTGTCTTGCATCCTGGATAATATTAGCTCTTTCACAGCCCTGCTTCCTATATGCTAACTCTCACAGGTTCCCAATTGCCCTTTCAGTTTCTAATATACATAGGCTCACAGTTATGTAATGCTGAAAATTCCCATTCTGCTTTCAAAACCTTTCAGTAACATCTCAGTCTCTCTGTGACCTACTCCAGCTCTGCTATCCTTTGAGTGTTCTGTGTCCTTCCATTTGTAGTCTCTTCTACAAACCTAATGAAGATCTCAAGTTTTGAAGCTCGTTAAACTTCTTCAAAGACTCCTGTGTCATTCTAATCCTAATTATTTAATCAAAACTATCCCAGTATCTGCAACATGACTTGGTCTCAAACTTTGGTTGATTGTACCCCAGAGCAAAAGTCAGGAGCAAACATCTGCAGGATCTTTATCCGGTCCTAAACCTTCTGTCTATTGTAAACTTGTGCTTGCAGGAATGGTTCAAATGCAAAACAAGGTTTCAGTCAAAGATCATCAAAATCTAATAATGTGAGGTAGCTGACACGGCTCATTGAGACAAAAATCCCTGAATATTATCTGGAGGTAAGGATTGTATAGAATCACAAAGACAATTAATTGTCCCTTTAAATTTGAATGTAACTGGCTGAATATTGAGTCAATCAGGATAAAAGACATATATGGTACATGTTTTATCATCAAGTGATTTACTGTATTGCATCGATTTTGGAATCATTTTCAAATTTTCAAAAATATTGCACACTAATCAGTTTATAAAATTTTAAAATATTAAAATGCCACAACTCATAAGGCAATAGATGTGAAGTGATATAAGACTGAAGAGATGCCCATTGGAGCTGCAAAGATCATTTTTGGCCATAAAGGAAAACAAAAAAATGATGAACAATGAATCTAATGAACTTGTGGTTTGTAAGTGTTGTAATACCAAGATAAAGCATCAGAAAATGAACAAAACTTTCAACAGGGATGGGTGGCAGGAGAATCTTTTGATGGGTATATGAGTGGGAGTAGGTTGCAAGGAGGTAAGGGGGGATGGGACTAATGGGTGTGCAGACAGCTGGCAAAAATGCAGTAAGCAGTATGAACCTCTTTCTGTTACACATTATACAATGTGAGATCTGCTTCCAGATCGAGGCATTTTCAGAATGTCCCCAGCAGTACCAAGGAACTGCAGATCTTACAATGTCAGGAGATATCTAGCAGTAGCAATAATCATAAATAGTAATTGAAATGGATGGGCTGTCTTATGAGGAAAGGGTTGACAGTCTAGGGATGTGTCAACTGGAGTTTAGAAGTATTACAGAAGAGTGGATGGAAACTGAGATTCTGAGGGATCTTCACAGGGTAGATGTGAAAAGAATGTTCCTTTTGGGAGAATCTAGAACTAGGGTCATTAAGAGATTACCCATTTAAGACAGAGCTGAGATGGCATTTTTCTTTCTCTAGAAGGGTCATGAGTGTTTAGAACTCTCTTCCTCAAAGGGATGTGAAACCAGATAAGGTGAATAGAAGGCAGAGCTGGATAGATTCATAATAAGCAGAGGGGTGTAAAATTATGGTGGAGTGGGCTGAAATTCAGAGCTCAGATTTTGGTCAGAATAACCAAGATCTTATGGTCTGGTAGAGCAAGTTCAAAAGGCCAGCTGGTAGCCTTCTCCAAATTTCTGTTTACAGGTTTATATGTTCATAACAGTCTGCACACACCACATTATACAATAAAGAATCTGACAACAGTGTTGGCCAAATCTACACTAGGGTAACCAATTGTGTGTCTATATGGCCACTCAAAACACTGATGGCAAAAGGCTTCTATCAGAAAAATGAATAACAACCTCATAACCATCTACATAAAGGTAATGTGAAGGCCATGGTGGTTTTAGTTAATATTGACTTTCTTGAAATGTTGACATGGAATCTGTTGAAATTAAATTTAAAAAGCTAACAAATACTCAACAGGTCGGGCAGGATCTGTGGAGAGGGAAAGATGTAATGCTTCAGGGTGATATTTTATCAGAGCTGGACAACATAGGAAGATATATAGATGTATATTTTAAAGGGCAAAGAGAGGAGGGGTGGAGAGAACACAGAAAGTGTCTATGATGGGTAGTGACCAAGAAAAAATACATATGGCAGAATGGTGTTGACTGAAGGAGATGAAAGTTTGTTAATGGCAACTTTGGAGGACATGTGAACATGGGCAGAACAGAGGAAAAACAGACGCAAAATGAATCTGTACTGAAGCTGTGAAATAGAGTGTAGCACTGTAGGAAACTGGTATCATCAGCAAAGTGATGGATGTTGTCATCACAAACAACACTTAGCAACCGATAACTGGCAACCTCTTGACTACTAAGCTCCAGACTTTATCACAGCTTTGGCCCAAACATGGAGTTAAATTCTAGATGTGAGATAAGAGTGATGTCATGTCAGAATTTGTCCAAGTGTGACATCAAGAAGTCCTGGTAAACTGAAGATCATTCTAGTGCTTGGAATCTTATTTTGCATCAAAGAAGGTAGTTATTGTTGGAAGTTAATCACTCTAGTCTTAGGACATCACCATAGAAGTTAACTAGGAGAATGTCCTAAACTCTACCAGCTTCAGCAGTTTCGTCAATAACTTTCCTTACATCATAAGTTCCAAAGAGGAGTTATTCACATGATTGTACAATGCCCTATTCCTGTGTACCTCCTCAGTAAAAGAAGCAGTCCAACCTATTTGCAAGAAGACCTAAAAATTGTCAAGCATGGGCTGATAAGCTGAAAACAACAATTATGATGTAAAATAACAAGCAGTGATTACTTCCAACATGAGAGAGTCCATACACCTATCAGTGGCATTACCATCAATCATTCCTCTATCAACAACATCCAAGGAGTCACCGTGAACTGGAAAATCAATGGAATCAGCCGCATGAATAGAATGGCTGCAAGAGCAGGTCAGAGGTAAAGGGTACTTCAGCAGGTGACTCACCTGGCATCCCATTGCCTCTCCACCACGTAGGGATTGGTCTTGATGTGAGCAGCTGCAACAAATATTAGGAAGTTTGACACTATTATAGGGAAAGAATAACAAGGGTTAAAACTGGTAAATACAGATATGAATTGTGCTGATGTCATAACAAAGCACCACAGACAAAGCCTGGAATTAGAGACATGGAAAGCAGCAGCGACAACACTCAAGTTTCAGGAACATGACTAATTATGATAAAGTGTGCACCCATTGTTGTAATAGAAAACTGGATTTGCTGTGAGACCTGTGGAGAATCATTTTATGTTGTAATCAGGGCCTAGTCTGTTACTTAATTAAGTTGTTCTGTAGCCAATATTCTGTTATCAAAATGTAGTTTTACTGGTAATCTCATCCATAGGGAATGTAAAACGTGTACCAAATTTATACTCAGGTAGGTCAACTTTGACTGGTCTCCTGGTATGCAGCAGATCTTGTTTAATAGCCTGGTATTTAAAACATCAACTCCGTGTGTCCTTTCAGTTTGCTCCTACGGATAGTACCCATGATTGGCATACCATTCCCCACCATTCCCTCCACCACCTGCATATAGTGGCTGAAATGCATATCATCTACAAAATTCAGTGAGGCTACTCACCTTGGCTACTCTGACAGCAATTTCAAAAACAAAAACCTATGTTATCAAATTACATATAACATAGAATAGTACAACACATTACAGGCCCTTCTGCCCACAATGTTGTGCTGACTCTCAAACCCTGCCTCCCATATAACCCCCCACCTTAAATTCCTCCATATACCTGTCTAGTAGTCTCTTAAACTTCACTAGTGTATCTGCCTCCACCACTGACTCAGGCAGTGCATTCCATGCACCAACCACTCTCTGAGTAAAAAACATTACTCTAATATCCCCCTTGAACTTCCCACCCCTTACCTTAAAGCCATGTCCTCTTGTATTGAGCAGTGGTGCCCTGGGGAAGAGGTGCTGGCTATCCACTCTATCTATTCCTCTTATTATCTTGTACACCTCTGTCGTGTCTCCTCTCGTCCTCCTTCTCTCCAAAGAGTAAAGCCCTAGCTCCCTTAATCTCTGATCATAATCCATACTCTCTAAACCAGGCAACATTCTGGTAAATCTCCTCTGTACCCTTTCCAATGCTTCCACATCCTTCCTATAGTGAGGCGACCAGAACTGGACACAGTACTCCAAGTGTGGCTTGACCAGAGTTTTAAAGAGCTGCATCATTACATCACGACTCTTAAACCCTATCCCTCGACTTATGAAATCTAACACACCATAAGCTTTCTTAACTACTCTATCTACCTGTGAGGCAAGTTTCAGGGATCTATGGACATGTACCCCCAGATCCCTCTGCTCCTCCACACTACCAAGTATCCTACCATTTACTTTGTACTTTGCCTTGGAGTTTGTCCTTCCAAAGTGTACCACCTCACACTTCTCTGGGTTGAACTCCACCTGCCACTTCTCAGCCCACGTCTGCATCCTATCAATGCCTCTCTGCAATCTTCGACAATCCTCTACACTATCTACAACACCACCAACCTTTGTGTTGTCTGCAAACTTGCCAACCTACCCTTCTACCCCCACATCCAGGTATTTAATAAAAATCACGACAAGTAGAGGTCCCAGAACAGATCCTTGTGGGACACCACTAGTCACAATCCTCCAATCTGAATGTACTCCCTCCACCACAACCCTCTGCCTTCGGCAGGCAAGCCAATTCTGAATCCACCTGGCCAAACTTCCCTGAATCCCATGCCTTCTGACCTTCTGAATAAGCCTACCGTGTGGAACCTTGTCAAATGCCTTACTAAAATCCATAGAGATCACATCCACTGCACTACCCTCATCTATATGCCTGGTCACCTCCTCAAAGAACTATCAGGCTTGTCAGACACGATGATCCTATCCCTAAGAATTTTTTCCAACAGCTTTCCCACCACAGACGTAAGGCTCACTGGTCTATAATTAGCCAGACTATCCTTACTACCTTTTTTGAACAAGGAGACAACATTCGCCTCCCTCCAATCCTCCGGTACCATTCCAGAGGCTCAGCAATCTCTTCCCTTGCCTCGTGGAACAGCCTGGGGAATATTTCGTCAGGCCCCGGGAACTTATCCGTCCTAATGTATTTTAACAACTCCAACACCTCCTCTCCCTTAATATCAACATGCTCCAGAACATCAACCTCACTCATATTGTCCTCAACATCATCAAGTTCCCTCTCATTGGTGAATACCAAAGAGAAGTATTCATTGAGGACCTCAATGACAAGGGCATCAGGAGTGTCGAGCACCATCAGCTGCAGGTTCTCTTTATGTTGCACACTATTCTGATATAGGAATGCATTACCAAATCATTGCAATTCATTTAAATTAAATCCTGGACTACCTACCAACAACAAAGTACATTTAACAGATGTACTGCAGTAGTTTAAGAAGGCAATTGCTCACCACCACTTCTGGGGTCAGGGCAATGAGGGAAGGTCAATAAATTATGTGAGAACATGCATAGATTTTAAGAAGTTAACTTAAAATTATCTGAAATAAAGGAAAATAAGGGAGGAGAAGATGGCGGCGCCACGAGGCTCGCAACGGCCACTCTGGTGGTGATGTCTGTTATTTGTCAAAAAGGGTGCTGTGTACAATCCTGATTTGATGGAGGTGGATGTGAGAGCACAGAGGAACATCTGGTGAAACTGTTCAATGTCCATTCAGAAATCAGAGGGCAAGAAGCTGTTCCTGAATCGCTGAGTGTGTGCCTTCAGGGAATTTACAATGCAATAAATTGGGAAAAGAACAAGAGAATTCTTGTTTTACTTGGATTCCTGGATTGTAGGAAGGGAACAGGTTAAAAAATAATGCATCTGGCCATCGACACTACCTGATGTGCTGAGAATTTCCAGCAATTTTTTTTGTTTTTTTTAATATTTCAGATTTGCAGCCCCTGCTGTTTTTGGCACTTTGATTTTAGATGGACTAATTGAAATAGATTCTGTCGTTCCAAGGGATAAAATTATAATAAAGAAATGATCAGAGACAAGAAATCGAGAGAGCCTGAGGCAATTGGATGATTGTCTTCCACATGAACCGGTCGATACAAATTCTGAATCACTGAATTCTTTTCTAACTTGTTTCCAATTAGACTTAAGTGAAACAGCTCTGTACTTGTTTTATATCTTCCCCATTTATTCTCAGTCTGCAGATAGGATTCTTCTTCTTTTTGGATATCACCATGCATTCTGTCTTTTTGCAATTGATAGATAGACCCATTTTTGCACTTAGGAAGCTGAGTGAAATCAGATGGCAGGTGTGACATGGACATCAAAAGAAGAATAGGGATGGCAAAAGACACATTTACGAGAATGAGAAGTATACTGACCAACACTAAACTAGGCATGACAACCCGCTTCAGAATACTGAAATGTTATGTTTATCCAGTTTTGTAATATGACTCAGAATGTTGGACAATATCTAGTAATTTGAGGAAACAAATTGAAGCAGCAGAGATCTGGTTTTTGAGGAGGATGCAAAGAATATCATGGACGAAACGAATATTTAATGAGGATGTCATGAACAGAACAAACACAAAAAGAGAATTAATGTATGAGATCATGAAAAGGCAACGTAACTTCATTGGACATGTGATTAGGAAAGAGGAGTTAGAATGCACGGTAATTATGGGAAAGATTGAAGGGAAGAAAGCAAGAGGAAAACAAAGACAAATGATGATGGAGACAGCAGCCAGAGAACTGCATATGAATACCAGTGAATTGATCCACTTGACCTGAAACAGGAGTGTGTGGACCATGGCGGTCAAAGGTCAATGATGATGATGAAACAGCTCATTCCAGAATTATTTGCCTTATCAGCACAGAGCTGGAAATTCCTTCAAACCCTAATAACACAGGGAAGGGAAAGGAATGTCGACTCAGACCATGAGAGGCCTGCGTCGGGCATTTTCATGCTTTACAAGGCACAGATTGTAAGTCTGTGTGGGGCGCCACTCCTTGCACAGACTAGAGCAATGTGAGGTTAAGTGCCTTGCTCAAGGACACAAACACGCTTCCGCAGCTAAGGCTCGAACTAGCGACCTTGAGATCACCAGACGAACACCTTAACCACCTGGCCACATGCCCACAGATGAGGAAGAATTGTTGAGAAAGTCAAGGAGAATTTTTACTAATTAACCTTTGATTGATCATGAACTAAAGGTGTGTTTTTTTGGCAATATTCTGCATCAGAATAGGGTTTCAATAATTCAGTATTAATACAGTTTAGGACCCACAGTGTCTAATTGGGCAGACTTGAATGTATAGTATAGGGAGGGAAAATTATTTTATCATTGCTGCTTATTATTCTGCTTTGGACTAGAAATTAAAGTATTATATTTCTTGTCTTCTTCACCCTTGTTGGATCATGTCAATTATCTTATAAGTCTCTGTCTTTTGCCTGTGTTTCATTATGTGCTACCTTCATATGAAAACAGATTTTGTCATGCTCTACAGCTCCCCTACATTGCAAGCAACTGTTGAGACTTTGTTAATTTTGCAGGTTATTAGAAGGGCAACAGCTGACTTAATACAGTAGCCTTATTATGCCACTTTTAACACTTGACAGTACCCCAGTGAGATATGAATTAATTCAAAACACAGTTGGCTTTGGCTTTTTGTTTCAACTTGCATGTATTTCCATTTAAAGAGTTCCTATTTAGGCAATTGTAAAGTATGGTAATGTGGTGATTGTGCATGAAGTACTTTTGGGTGAATAATACTCTACCTTCTGGCAAATGAATTCCAGCCATCTGATTGGCATTGGGTTGGCATATTACTACATTTAATTCTCTGAAAATAGATTACACAAGGATAATGAGGGGTGACCGCATTAGAACCATTTAGTATTAGAAGAGGTACATATATGGTGGATGGGGGTTGCGGTCTTTTCCGCCAGAGGAGGAGAGAGGGGAAAGGTTTAAAAGAGACCTGAGAGGCAGAGGGTGGTGAGTGTATGGAATGAGGTGCCAGAGGAAGTCTTTGAGGCAGGCGAAATTGTACCATTTTACGTATTACTTGGATGGATACATGGAGGGGTGGGGCATATAGACCGAATGCAGGAAATTGGGACTGGCTGAGTGGGCACTATGGTCAGCATGGACTGGGGGGAGGGGGAATCAAAGGGCCTGTTTCTGTGCTGTATTGCTCCCTGACTCTAACCTGCCAGGTGGGATATTAAGACCACTAGATCACCTAGCCATCAATTGTGCTGCCTGATAGTATACTTCCCATTGAAGCAGTTTATCACACTAATAAAAGTAACTTGCATTTCTATGACACATTTCAGAATCTCCTGTGTTCCAAAATGCTTGGCAAGCAATAATGTACTATGGAAGTGCAGTTGGTGTTGTAATTTGGGGGAAATAGCATATACTTTAGATAAGCTGAAGACACACAAACAGGAAGGTGTTGATGATGCAATCATAAATTTTCATATTTTTCAGTACTAGATAAATATTGAATAAAGTACTGCAGACAATACTCCTTCAGATGCAGTATTAGACCCAGCCTAGATTGCATGCTCTAGCCTCTGAAATACAAACTTCTGACCAACTTGTAAGTCATGCTAGTATCCCCAATTCCATCTGCTCTGATCTTGTTCATTAATCTCTTGTGTGGGATCTTACAAAAATCCTTTCGGAAATCAAAATTCACAACGACATCCTTTAGTTACTTCCATCACTTACTCTGCCAGCTTCCTCTTGAAAGCAGTCCAATAGGTTATTCAAACGTGATATTCTTTATTTAAATCTACGCTGACTTTGTGCAAACATATAATTCTCAAAGAGCTTTGCTAATACCTTGTTTTATGATAGATTCCTGCATTCCAGAATTTTCCCTGCAACCAAAGTTCAACCAGTAAGCTCTTAGTTCTGCTCCTCAGGTCCCTTTTAAAGCTTTCCCCTCTCACAGAAAACCTATGGCACATAGTTTTAGACTCCCCTACTCTGAGAAAAAGATGGTTACCCTTTCATGGATGTCTGTGAAGAGTAAGAATTTCAGATTGTATACTGTATACATTCTCTGATATTAAATGGAACCATTAAACCATTGAACCCTTCCTTTTGCCACCGAATATATAAAATCTAACATAGTTGTTTCTCTAGTCTGTTTCTGAACATACTGTTCTTGAAATTCATCTCTTATCTCTTTCTCCAATACATTTCAAAATTCATCCTCTAAATTATTAGTCAATGCATAGACATGTGACTACTGTTTAACTTCCTTTATGTTCAATGACCCTATTGTTACTACTTTCTGGAGGTCTCTGCTTAAATGCCACTTTTTTTTCTGACCCTAGGTGCTTCTTAGCTCCACCCCAACCGATTCTAATTCTATATCATCATTTGCCTAACCAAGGTTCTTTCCTGCTACCTTCAGGAAGTTCTCCCTTATCAACAGTGCTATAGCATTTTTTTAAAATTTTGTTGATCTTACCTAACTGATTATATTGTTGATTATCTATTTCCAATGATTATATTGTTGATAATTAATTTCCAATGATTATATCCTTGACTATTTATTTCCAATGTTTGATTATCATCCAGCCCCATTTCAATAGTGGTGCTTTATGGCTATTTGTGCGGATGCAGTTTGCATTTATGTAAATCCTTTAAATTTTGTCTTTGAACTTTGGTTCTTGTACTGACTATTTGCTGCTTGCCTTTGTTTCGGCTGCCTGTATTTTGCTTCCTACATTTCTAACTTCCACTTCAAGTTCTGCATTTAAATTTCCGCCCATCCCGGCTAAACTACTTTTTACATTCTTTCAAAACACAGACAAATCCCACTGAATGGATGCGTGTTGGTCTTGGTCTTGTTAAGGTGTAACTGCTTTGACTTGGATCAGTCTTGCTTGCTCCAGAAATGGCCCCAAAGTCACAGACATCTAAAGCTCTTTCTTCTGCACCTATTCTGTTCTCCTCATTGTGTAATTATCCTGAAATTACTGCCTTTGATGTTCTGCTTGTTTAGCTTTTTCTTAGGTCCCTAAATTCTGTCTTCAGGAACTCAAATACAGCTTCTGATTAGCTTATTGTCATATACACCAGGGTGCAATAAAATTTCTTGCTTGTGTGAAGCTCACAGTATAAGCCGTATGCACTGTAATAACAAATATAACAATAAATACAGCTGCAAGTGCCAAAACACGAGAACGGTGTAATGTGTTGGAATGCAGGCTGAGGTAGTGCAAAAGGAAATGCTAAAATGGCGATAGTGGAAGAGATGGAATTGAAGGTTCTAGAATGTAGCAGCATCACTGGGAGTGGGATCAGAAAGGGCTAATTCATTCAGAGGTCAGGCAGCAGTGTAGGAAAAGCTATTCATGACTTTCAGTCTGTTGTATCTTCTCCTAGAAGGTAGAAGCGAGAAAAAGGAACGACCAAGTTGGCAGGCATCTTTGACAAATCAGTTAGCCATCCTCATCACTGTCCACCTTTGTTGTTGCTTCCTTTGACTTTTCAAGGGTATAGTAACATAGCAGTTAGCCCAAAGCTTTACAGCAACAACAATCAATTCCCACCGCTGTCTGAAATGAGTTTGTACATTCACCCCATGACCGCGTGGGTTACCTGCAGGTGCTCTGGTTTCTTCCCACATTCCAAAGGCATATGGTATACAGCTAGGATTAGTAAGTTGTAGTCATGTTATGTTGATGCTGGAGCAAGGTGATTCTTGAAGGCTGCCCTCGGCAATCCTTGGTCTGTGTAAGATGCATTTCCCTGCATGTTTTAACGTACATGTGACAAATAAAGCTCATCTTTAATCGTCCTCATTTCTCTCCTGTACAATGCTCTGCAGTTGTTGACCCCAGTACTAGGCGGGAAATATACTGACTGGGAGTCACAGCTATAGCCTATAAATTTTGAATTCCCACTTACAATTGCTACCTCAGTGTTCTTCCTCCCCTCCTGTGAAGCTAAGCCTCTCATTATGCCATACTCCCAGCTCTAGTGGACTCATAAATTGCAAAAATCTGTTAGTAAGAAGAGTGGACTCCGGGAACTGCAGGACTAACTTACTGCTCCCCCGTTATACCTGGCAGTCACCTATTGTCCCTGTGTGTGCACTTTAGCGGGGGTGTGACAATGTTATAAAGCTCCCCTCCTCATTGATTTATTTAATCCCACATGTAATAAAATGGAAAACAGAGAATATTTTTATTATTTACCCACTTACTTAGAGATGCCTTTAAATCACTTGTTTGCTTATGTTGGAGCAGATTGGCAGCACAAGTGGAAAAAGTGTTGCACCATCTGACGTGGCAGAGCAGCAAAGTCTGCTAAATCATTCGGTGAGATGCGACTTCATGACACTCACACTGGAGCAAAGCTCTTAATGCCAGTGAATCACAACAATTATGTGAAAAGAAAGTGGGAGCAGTGGAAATCCCCAGGGCTCCATTGAAGTCCTACCTCATTACCACCTTTAATTCTAGATTTACCAGTTATGAGTGGGTGGAGAGTTAGACAACCCGTTTACTGAGCAAGAAGAAAAAAATTCATGCTTCTGCTTTTGTCTTACTAAAGCTGGGCTTTTTATATAATAAAATAATATCTAATAGAAATGTTTTATTTTAATATATCTAAAATAAGGGTGTCACAGTGTCACAGCTAGTGCAGCCACTGCTTCATAACCTCAGAGAGCCAGGTTTGATTTTGCCTCCAATGCCCTCTGTGTGAGGTTGCATGTTCTCCCTGTGACCATGTGAGTTTTTGATCGGTGCCCCAGTTCCTCCTATGTCCTAAAGCCCTGCCAATTGATAGATTGACCATTGACTCAAGTGTTCCTAGATAACTGTAAGGATATGAGAAGAAGGAGCCAAGAAGGATGTGAGGAGAAAACAGGAGAGTAGAATGGGATTAGTGTAGGATTAATGTCTTTGGATACTTGGTTAGCATAGAGTTGATGGGCCAGAGGGCCTGTTTCCCACTGTTTTTGACTGTGGAATTCTGTGACTCTGCTTGAGATACACTTGATTCAACCTGCATCAAGTAAACTTACTCAGTGGAATAGTGAGCAATGTTTCAGCTTTATCCCCTGGGTAATTTTTGATTGCCTAAAATCATTAATAACCATCCTTAGATGAAACGGACACTGAAATTCTCCAAAGGAGAGTCTGCCAGGTCATTAGCACAGAAAGTCAGAAACATTGGTATGCTGGGGTTGAATGAATTCAGAATTTCTATAATTTCTGGATTACTACCTTTGGAGGGCTACCTTTGGATTGGAGAGGTTCGTGGGCCAAGATTGGAACCAACACTTTCTTACACACAGGAGAAGAAGACTGGTTTGCACATTGACATTAGGTAGTATATAGTGCTTGCTTTTCCAATATTCATTCAGTCCGTTAATGAGAACTTTGAAGCTTGTCTTCACCAATGGGTTGATACTCTGTCCATGTTAGTTAAACCACTGCTCTAAAATTTTAGCTGTGTTTGAGAATCTGAGGCATCCATCTTTGTCTGGTTGGCTACCTTCTTTAGCTTCCACTCGGTACTGATTGGACTTCGACCCCTTCCACCAAGTATATGACTGACTCTCACTGTTCTTCACTGCACTACACATCACCCTTCGAAGCCCAAATCACCCATCTGGCTTAAGATCGCCAGGATCAACCTGAATTCCAGTTATGTGCCCTGGATTCCTTTCACATTTCTAAACTCAACTCCCTGTCGTCAAGGCATTCCCAATGATGTCTACAAAGCCCCACTCCAGTCATCTGCCTACCCCTTCCCACTGGCCATATGACAGGGCCCCTTTCGATAGCGTACTCAATACATCCCCACCCTGCACAGTTCTCTCCTCAGCTAGCTACCCCCATCATCTGCCGAGAATGAGCCTACATCACTGTGTGCAATGCCGAGCAGCTTAGGGGTGCAGTAAAACCATAAAACGTAGGAGCAGAATTATGCCATTCAGCCTTTCGGGTCGGATCCACAGTTCAATCGTGCCTGATTTATATTCCCCCTAACTAACTCATGTTCTCATGGCTTTTTCCTGTAATATTTGATGTCCTTACTAATCAAGAACCTATCAACCCCTGCTTTAAATATGCTCAATGACTTAGCCACCACAGCCATGTGTGACATTGAGTTCCACAGATTTGCCACCCTCTGGCTGAAGAAATTCCTCTTTATCTTTCTAAAGGAACATCTTTGACTCTGAGACTGTGCCTTCTGGTATGAGACTCCACCACATCCTCTCAATGTCCACTCTATCTAGGTGTTTTAATATTCAGTGGGTTTCAATGAGGTTCTCCCTTCTTCTTCTGGGCTCCCAGAGTACAGGCCCAGAGCCATCAAACACTCCTTGTACATTAACTCTTTCATTGCCGGGATTGTTCTTAAAAGCCTCCTATGGACCCTCACCAAGAAGACTAGAGGACTTTTAGAAGGCAAGATCATGCATTGCTGCAGACCCAATAAGACTTAAGGACCATTGTTTGAGAGTTCCCGTATCTAAGCAAGGGTGAGTTAACTGAGTTGTTAAAAATGATTCGGTGGGGGTTCTAACTCTGGAGGACTTAGCCGTAACCACTTTCAGCCAGACTCTCATAATGTTAGTCCTGCAGATCTATGAAACTCCTAAAAACAGGATCATTCTGTTGGTGAAAATCTCATTCACTAGCACTCACGATAACCTTTGAGTGAACGTGGGAACTTTGTCCTGTTCCTCTCACACACTCTCTCCACCATGGAAGCCAAGCTATGTGTTGTGATTGTCTGACTGTCTTAGGAGAGTGCTGCTAATGTCTGAACTGCCCCCCTCCCCCCAGCTTGGGAACAAGCTGGTCTGCATGTTTTTAGCCAGTTTTATAATAAACAGACTTTGGTGCCAAGCGTAGGCAGCAAATGTGTGTAATCCAACTTTACATGATTTAATAATTGTATACTGCAAGTTAGAGATGAAAATTTTCAAGGTGAATGGAAAGATAGATGGGGATGAAATGTATGTTTCTCTCCCTAGTGGTGCTATCAGATGGCTCAGACTTCCAATATAACTTCTTATTAATCCTGCTTCTTATAAGATGGTGGCACACTCGTACACCACAGCTTCTACGGGGCCAACCAAAGGTGTTATTGTCTTTAGAACATTACAACACAGAAACAGGCCTTTTGGCCCTTCTTGGCTGTGCTGAACTGCTTTTCTGCCTAGTGCCGCTGACCTGCATCTGGACGATATCCCTCCATACACCTCTCATCCATGTACCTGTCCAAGTTTTTCTTAAATGTTAAAAGTGAGCCTGCATTTACCACTTCATCTGGCAGCTCATTCCACACTCCCACCACTCTCTGTGTGAGAGTTCCCTTTAAACTTTTCCCCCTTCACCCTTAACCCATGTCCTCTGGTTTTTTACTCGCCTAGCCTCAGTGGAAAAAGCCCGCTTGCATTCACTCTATCTAGACCCATCATAATTTTATATACCGCTATCAAATCTCCCCTCATGCTTTTACGCTCCAGGGAATGAAGTCCTAACCTATTCAACCTTTCTCTGTAACTCAGTTTCTCAAGTCCCGGCAACATCCTTGTAAATCTTCTCTGCACTCTTTCGACCTTATTAATATCCTTCCTATAATCTGGTGACCAAAACTGCACACAATACTCCAAATTTGGCCTCACCAATGCCTTATACAACCTCATCATAACATTCCAACTCTTATACTCAATACTTTGATTTATAAAGGCCAATGTGCCAAAAGCTCTCTTTACGACCCTATCTACCTGTGACGCCACTCTTAGGGAATTTTGTATCTGTATTCTCAGATCCCTCTGCCCTACTGCACTCCTCAGTGCCCTACTATTTACCTTGTATGTTCTACCTTGGTTTGTCCTTCCAAAGTGTAATACCTCACACTTGTCTGTATTAAGCTCCATCTGCCATTTTTCAGTCCATTTTTCCAGCTGGTCCAAATCCCTCTGCAAGCTTTGAAAACCTTCCTCACTGTCCACTACACCTCCAATCTTTGTATCATCAGCAAATTTGCTGATCTAGTTTACCACATTATCATCCAGGTCATTGATATAGATGACAAATAACAATGGACCCAGCAGAGATCCCTGTGGCACACCACTAGTCACAGGCCTCCACTCGGCAAAGCAATCCTCTACTACCACTCTCTGGCTTCTTCCATTGAGCCAATGTCTAACCCAATTTACTACCTCTCCATGTATACCTAGCGACTAAATCTTCCTAAATAACCTCCCATGCGGGACCTTGACAAAGGCCTTACTGAAGTCCATGTAGACAACATCCACTGCCTTCCGTTCATCCACTTTCCTTGTAACCTCCTCAGAAAACTCTTAATAGATTGGTTAAACATGACCTACCACACACAAAGCTATGTTGACTCTCCCTAATAAGTCCCTGTCTATCCAAATACTTGCAGATCCTATCTCTTAGTACTCCTTCCAATAACTTACCTACTACCGAGTCAAACTTACTGACCTATAATTTCCCGGATTACTTTTAGAGCCTTTTTTAAACAACGGAACAACATGAGCTATCCTCCAATCCTCCGGCACCTCACCCGTAGATACCAACATTTTAAATATATCTGCCAGGGCCCCTGCAGTTTCAACACTAGTCTCCTTCAAGGTCCGAGGGAATACCCTGTCAGGTCCTGGGGATTTATCTACTCTGATTTGCCTCAAGATAGCAAGCACCTCCTCCTCTTCAATCTGTATAGGTTCCATGACCTCACTACTTGTTTGCCTTACTTTCATTGACTCCATGCCAGTTTCCTTAGTAAATACAGATGCAAAAAACCCATTTACGATCTCCCCCGTTTCTTTTGGTTCCATATATAGCCAACCACTCCGATCTTCAAGAGGACCAATTTTATCCCTTACTATCCTTTTGCTCTTAATATAACCGTAGAAACTCTTTGGATTATCCTTACCTTGACTGCCAAAGCAACCTCATGTCTTCTTTTAGCCCTCCTGATTTCTTTCTTTAGTATTTTTATGCACTTTTTATACTCCTCAAGCACCTTATTTGCTCCCTGTTTCCTATACATGTCATATATCTCTTTCTTCTTATTTATCAGAGTTCCAATATACCTTGAGAACCAAGGTTCCTTATTCTTATTCATTTTGCCTTTAATCCTGACAGGAACATACAAACTCTGCACTCTCAAAATTTCTCCTTTGAAGGCCTCCTACTTACCAATCACATCCTTGCCAGAGAACAACCTGTCCCAATTATTAAATGTAGTTGCTATGATCACAAGGCCCTGGTGGACATTTTATGTACTATATGTGCCTTGTGCTATGAATGACTGTTGTATAGTGTTTTGCACCTTGGCCCCTGAGTAACACTGTTTTGTTTGGCTGTATTCATGGATAGAAAAATGACAATTGAATGAACTTGTCTTTCAGCAGCCCATCTTCCCTTTACTTCTCTCTTTCCTTTAATACATTTAGCTGCTATTGTTCAAATTCCCTGCAAGATGTCCGTCTTGTATTCCTTTATTGCATCTCCCATCACGTGCTTTCTGCTGCCTCCTACTTTCCCTGGCTTGTTGGTTCTGACACTTAATTTTGCATTCATGTTTAAGTTTGACTTCAGTCCCTCAAAGGCACAGGACAACAATACTGAAGAATATTGGGAGGGTCGATAGGAATGAGTTCTGCTATGGGGTGGGGGTGGAGTGGGATGTTATACAATGTATTCAAAGAGTTGTTTTGGGGCTAGTAATAGAACATAATTTGTCTGGAATTTTGGAGAGAAGGGAAGAGTCTTGAAAGACTGGTAAAATAAAGAACCTCAAATAATTCCTCAAATAGTAACTTCACTCTGCCTTTAGGTGCAAGGAGAAGCTATCCCAAAGATGGCATAAAGTTGAATAGTGCTCCATCATGTGGATGAACTGTTACTGCAGTGCTTAATGCAATTCCATTTATCGCAGTTCTGTGTTGTACACTATAGTCACTGGTCCTTCATGGTAGGCTGATCCGGAAGTTTTTTTTTGACAAAATCCCTTATGGTAAACTGATCCAGAGATTGTAGAATCTACAATGATTTAGTATTCAGAATTGACTTGTCCATAGACGTGGTAGAAGGGTATTATTTTAACTGGAGGTCTGTGACCAAATTGCTCCACAGGGATCAGTACTGTGGCCTCTGATAACTTGGATGAAAGTATAGATCAATAGGTTAATAAGTTTGTAGATAACACAAAGATTGGTAGAGTTGAAGGTTATCAAAGAATGCAGATGGATATAGATCAGTTACAGGTGGAGAAATGGCAGATAGAGCTAAATCTGAATTGAACTTGGGGCAAGTCAAATGTAGGAAAAAAAGTACAGTTAATGGCAGGACACCTAACAACATTGAAGTACAGAGTGTTTAGGGGGCATGGATAATAGAAGACAATCAGAATCTTTTATCCAGGGTAGAAATGTCAAATATTAGTGGACATGCATTTAAGGGAAGAGGGGAGATGTTTAAAGGGCAGGGAAAGTTTTTCATTTAAGAGGGTGGTGGGTGCCTGGAACAGGCTGCCAAGTGTAGTAATATTATTTAAGAGGGAATAAAGGGATATGGATCACATGTAGGCAGAAGACATTTAGTTTAATTTGGCGACGTGTTGAGCATAGATATCATGGGTTGAAGAGCCAGGTCCTGTGCTCTACTATTCTATGTTCTATCTTCTAAATTATGTGTCTGGCTTCTATGCATGTATTGATTGAGGGAATGAGAAAGGCAGAACATTGTTCATGAAGTTGGTGTCTGGAAATAGGACCACATGGTTCACTTGAATCATTCAATTTTGTCGGTGTGCCTAATGCACTTAAGTATAGAGGAAACTAGATATGATGCACAGCTTGATACCATTTTTTGGGAATTTGTCTTGTTGATGTTTAGCCGTAGACACTACATTCAGATTCAGATTAGTTTATTGTCATAAACGCTGGGGTGCAATGAAATAACTTGCTTGCTTGAAGTTTACAGAGTAAACAGTATGCATGGTGTTAATAAATACAAAAACAAATATGGCAACATGTGCAACGCAATCGGGTGGTGCAAAGGCAATGGTGCTGTCTAAAGTAGCGCAAAACGAAATGTTAAAAGTGACAATAATGGAAGTTGAACTAAGGGTTTGAGAATGTGGCAGCACCACTGGAAAGAGGATGTGAAAGAGGTGATTGATTCAGAAACATGATGACAGTGGGGTGGAAGCTGTTCTGAAGTCTTGATTATTCAGGCTTTCAAGATCCTTTATCTGCTCCTGCAGAGAAAAGGATATGGCCAAGGATCCATGAGGAGACTGTTAGCCTTCCTGAAGCAATGCACTGCGAAGATGGACTTTGGAAGGAAGTGGCCAGTCCTTCACAAGTTGAGAAGGCAGAGCTTTGTTTACCATTCTCTGCAATAGGTATTAATCCAGAAGCGTGTAAAGTCCGCTTCAGTTTTACATGAAGGATATCTGCCTGAGTAGTCTTTGATGCTGGGAATGTACTTTTAAGTAATAACAATATTTAGAGACACCCTTTGGTTTTCCACTCCAGGACACTGATCCTCTGAATATCTCCTGTGTGCTCCTGCATGGTGTGTAAGAGTGTGAGGCTGCTTCATATCTTCCAGTAAGATGGCGACGTGTTCGATTGCAGCGGCTTCTACAGGGCCAAGCAAAGGTGTTATTGTCCTTTTTACACATATTTTTTACGTTCACAAGACCCTGCTGGACATTAAGAATTTCAAGTACTGTAGGTCTACGCTGTCGGTGTGTTGTTTGTTGGAGAAACTGAAGGAGCTGGACCTAATGTAGATGGTGCTGCTGCCTGTGTCAGCGAGGTGTTGGAGGAGTCGGTGTGTGAAGGACGTGTGCAGTCTAACAACGAATGATCATCTTAAGCAAGAGAAAATCTGCAGATGTTGGAAATCCGAGCAACACACACAAATTACTGGAGGAACTCAACAGGCCAGCAGCATTTATGGAAAAGAGTACAGTCGACATTTCAGGCCGAGATGCTTCATCAGGACTGGAGAACAACTTTTTTTCTCTGGTCCTGATGATGGGCTCGGCCCAAAATATCGACTACTCTTTTCCATAGATGCTGCCCTTCCTGCTGAGTTCCTCCAACATTTTGTGTATGTTGCTTCAATGATCATCTTAGTTGACTTTCTTGTGATTGCAAGACCCTGTTGGACAGTCTTAATGTGGAATACTGCAAGTTCAATTCACTGGACAACAAGGGCAGATGGCAGGGGAGCTGTGTGGCCTCAGTCGTAGCGAGAACTAGACCTGAAGCCGTGGTGTCACCTGTTTATAGCCACCCAGGAGAGAGGTGTTAGCGTTGGTATGCGTCCAAGTTGGAGTCGATGCTGCCCCCCGTTGTTCACTTGGCAGAGGACAAGCTGTTTGGTGATCAACTGCAGATTTCTGCAATGTTCATGGACTCGGGATCTTGAACTATATTTTCTGTGTGACTGTATTTTACTGATATATGTGCAATATGTGCCTTGTGCTCTGTACTGTGCTTTGCACATTGGTCCCAGAGTAACACTGTCTTATTTGCAGTATTCATAGGTATTCATGTATAGGTGAATGACAATTACACTTGAACTTGACCTGAAGCCCTATGTACTACTGATCTTTACAGTACATCCAAGCAGCCACCAGTTAATTCTGCATCCTGATTTTCAGAATGTCTTATATCTATTATGATTATTATGTCACTCTTGTATTGAGGTCATTAAAAGCATTAATTTCTTCATTGTAAGCTTCCACAAGCAGCAAGAGAAAAAGGACTGGTTGATCTATTTGAGTAATAATGGTTGATAGGTGACTAAAGTCCTGGCTACCAGTGGTCAGGTGTTTCAGCAGGCAGACTAGATCTTAGATTACAATTTCCTCTGATATGCTTAATGTGAGCTTGGATTATGTCCTCAGGTTGCTGGAGTGGGATTTATTTACCACCTTCCCACTCAGAGCAGAAGGTGCAATTGCCATGACAAGACCGTTAGAGATGATATTTAAGCTACAGCCAGCAGATGCTAAAGAAGTGCATTTCCGATGAGTGGAAATGCCATTCAAAAGGCTTTTATTAGTTATAATTAGGTGAATGTTGGCTCTCACTCACTTTACTCCAAAGGAAAGCTACAAGAATTTATTCAAACTATGATTACATTCTATTGAATTTAAAGGTACACTGAGAGGAGCAACATCTTCTAGCTGGGGCACGGATTAAAGTTTAAAACTAGGTCTTTAACATGTACATGTGGTAGAGTATCAAAAAAAACTGCAGACACTTGAAGCCTAAGATTAAATAAAAGAAACTGCAGGAAACACAGGAGTTCAGATAGCATCTGTGGAAAGAGAAACAAAGTTTGTACAGCATTCCTTTTGTTCATCTTCTGTCTGTGAAATTCACTGTTTCTCCCTCTCCATTAGCCCAATCTGATCTGCCAGGCATTTCCTACACCTTTGTATTTCACAGCTTTTACATATTGTTTCCTCTCTGTTATTTCTCCTTAATTGTTGACCAGATAAGTTTACCAACAGCTTATCCCACTGGTTATCACGGTCTCACCTTATCAGAGAAAACCGTTCTGTCTTGTCCAGCCATCCCCTACCCTCCCTCCAACATTTTCTCTCGTTTTGAGTCTGGAAGAAGTACTTTCCCCTCAGATTAACCCTACTTCACTTTTCAGAATCCTGACTGAGTTGTTGAATGCTTCCAGCATTTTCTGTTTTTATTTGCATTGGCCTAAGTTTGGAGTTCTCTTCTGAAACAGCACTTATTACTAAGTCCATTGTTAATGTGAAGTCTTAAATGGATAGCTCTCTGTTAGCCAATTAAAGACAAAGGGGTAAAGATAGAGTCAGGTTATAGATCAGCCATTGAGTGAAGTATGACCCATCACCTCCCTCTGGTTTTAATCCTCTTTCTTTCTGTTCCTTGGTGCACAGTCCTCTCCTGTCAGATTCCTTCTTCAGCCCTTTAACTCTTCCATTTTTCACCTCTCATCTCCTTACATCTCCCCCCTCCCCACCGTCCACCTTCCACATCACCTGGTCTCACCTATCACCTACCACCTTATATTGCCCTCTCCCCCCCACCTCCTAATGCTGGCTTCTTCCCTCTTCCTTTCTATTCTTGATGAAGAATCTTAGCCCAAAACATTAACTGTCTATCCTCTTCCCATATCCTCTTTGTGTGCGTTATCCTCTTTGTGTGCGTTATCCTAGATTTCTAGCAACTGCAGGATTTCTTGTATCTAATCTAATCCTGTTCCTTTTCTTTTTTTAATCTGAGAACAGACAGAGAGAGTAGGAACAAAAGATGCCAATACTTCTGGCAGAAGCTTCTGTATTGTATAATTAAAGTGACTTTTACCAGATGAACGCAGGTGTGGAACGCTGGAGAACTGCAAAGCACTATCATCTGACTGTTTAGCAATTACATTATAAACTGCAGAAATAAATAATTTAATCTTGCTTGGCATTCTTATGCATAAAACATAACAGGCATGACATGTGTAAGCTGAATTAAGTCATTTTCAAATTAACTTATTTTGTCAGATGACGCTGATAATAACATCACTCTTTTAGAGTACCTAACAGGGTGGAAGTATAATTAAAGATAAAACTGCAGGTGCTGGAAATCTGAAACTAAAACAGAAAAGGCTGGAAACACTCAGCAGATCATACAGCATCTGTAGAAAAAGAAATAGAGCCAACATTTCCTTTGTTGGAACTGATGTAATCACAGAGTTACCAATTGATCATAGCTTACCAACTCTACACTGCTCTGGTAATGGTCACTGCAGTTATGTATACGATATTTTCTGTATAAGCTACAGGGGCTCGCCAGGTTATGGAAGACTTGTGGAAATCTATCTTTAAGCAACTTCTATCATAATTTATTAAGTTTTTCTCAAGATAGGGATGCAATTACAGAAATACAAACATCTTCAGGATTTATAGAAAAGAAGTAAAATTAATTTAAAAAAATAATGAGTTGTCAAATAAAAAGTTTACATATAACCTCCCCGCAAGAATCAAACAGATACATTGTCTTTAAGGAAGCAACAGCCAGTGCACAAGGGGAGGCCAACCAAGATATTTGCTTTAGAAACTGACAAGGCTATCACTTCTAATGACATATGTAAAATACTTTATCAACCAATGTAATATCAATTGATACTTTTAAGGCCATTGAACCTAATCATTGAATCTGGGACATTTTGATTCTATACCATTGTAACTGCGCAGTAAGATGAGACATAAATGTTTTCTTGTTACCCTGATTTAAATTGTTTGTTTCCTTACAGAGTAATCAGCTTATGGGCAGTTTTCAGGAAGAGAACCCTCATGCAATCCTGAGATTGCATGTATTTGTACCTATGGATAAATATCTGTTTCTAGTTTTACTCTTTTGGGATAGTCTAGTACAAAGAAGGGAACTTAAGAAAGGAACAGAAATTTATTATTGCTGGAAGAGTAGGACTGGCAGGATTTATGAATTTATTTTTAATGAAGTACTGTATGATAGATGAAAGGATTCTTCTTCTTTCCATCCTTGCATTTCATTTGCACATGACAGAGTGAGAAAAGAGCTAGTCAATTTTTCGTCAATTTACGGTTTTAAGGAACATGTAAATGCTAATTGAGAAATTGGTTTTAGGATGTAGTCATTTTATTAGAACCGATTCATCCAGTGGCCAAGAACAGAATAAAGTCCTGGTGGATTTGGAAAACAGGTGGTGATGCATTACCTTTTGTAAGGAATATGCTTCATGATTCAAATAGCTGTCTCTTATTTTTACAGTTTCTGTTACTCTTCTCCATAGATGCTGCCTGCTGAGCTCCTTCAGCATTTTGTATGTGTTACTTTGTACCTAAAGTAATTTTTTTTTCAATTCTTTTACAGGACATGGGATTTGTTGGCACCTCATGAATTATCATCCATCCTTATTTACTCTTGAGTGTTGGCTAATTGCTGTGTGTTAATTCAATCCACCCTGCCATATTTACTTATTTTTTTCACAATCAGGCTGTGGAACATAGCTTTGATCAAACTGAGCAGCAGGACAGGTTACACGAGTTAAAGAGCTCAATCCTTTATCTAATGTTTGGCCTTTCTGCGTAATATTCTGATATTAAGCATGAAGGATTCATTGGATTTTTCATGATACCTTGTTGCACAATTGTTTCTGTAATATTCTGCTTAATACATATTTTCAGAAAGTAGTATCCTTTTTTCTTGGTTTGCACTTGATTGAATATTTCTGA
The DNA here is from genome assembly GCF_030028105.1 of Mobula birostris. NCBI lineage: Eukaryota > Metazoa > Chordata > Chondrichthyes > Myliobatiformes > Myliobatidae > Mobula > Mobula birostris. The sequence continues at coordinate 161,508,596 of NC_092373.1, forward strand.
ATGTTGCCAAAGTCTAATGCCCTCATGAGTCAAGCCTCATGAAGACCAGTACTGGTCCTTGGATTGATCCCAAGGCTAATCCATATTGATGGAGGATGACTAGTATTCTTGCAGCTGATTAGTGTGAATGATCCAATTTTTAAGATTAGGCTGTCAGAATTAGGCCTTCTCTCAATGTGATTGAGCAAACAGTTCCCAGCAGGGCAATTACATGGACTCCAAGGTCAGGTGAATTGACAGCAATGATCTGTGGTGAATTAGGGTACATGATAATTGGGGCAATTTGGAATTTTAAATCAGGGATAAACGAGTTCTTACAGAAGACTCTGGGAAGCAGCAAACAATCTGCTGAAGGAACTCAGCGGGTCAAGCAACATCTGTGAGAGGAAAGGAGTTTCAGGTCAAAACCTTGCATCAAGACTTTCAGAAATAACATGTAGAATCTGAATGGTGCCTAAGCTGAGGCATGAGTACAGCATAGTGCACACACTGCCTGCAGCAAGTGGGCTTGTTGGCCTGATGTCAAACTGATCTTTATTTACCAGCATTATGGGAATGCTCTTTGTGCACTCGTCAGCTAGGGGATGGGTAGAAAGAATTGTTTAGAAATAGCTAGGTAGAGCTTCATTGAACATGTAAACTGATTTCATCAGTGTACAAGGTATGGTTCTAGATGGCCCTTTTTAGAAGAGACTTCAAACATTTGGAAGGGCGTAGACTACAGGTGCATTGGAATTCCAGTAACTGCAAATTACCTCATCTTGACTTAGGTATACCTCCATTATGACAGCATTAAATGACCTCACAAATGAGAAAATCTGCAGATGCTGGAAATCCAAGCAACACACTCAAAATGCTGGAGGAACTCAGCAGGCCAGGCAGCATCTGTGGAAAATAGTACTGTCAACAATTTAGGTTGTTACCCTTCGGCAGGATCAGAGAAAAAAGGCTGAGGAGTAGATTTAAAATCTGGAGGGTGCAGAGGGGAGAAAGAAACACAAGGTGATAGATGAAACCTGGAGGGAGAGGGATGAAGTAAAGAGCTAGGAAGTTGATTGGTGAAAGAGACAGAAAGCCATGAAAGAAAGAAAAAGGGGGGAAAGGAGCACCACAAGGAGATAAGGTGAGGGAGGGAAAAGGGGATGGGAAATGCTGAAGGGGGGGGTGGGTTGTTAGGGGCATTACCAGAAGTTTGAGAAATCGATATTCATGCCATCAGGTTGGAGGCTACCCAAACAGAATACAAAGTGTTGTTCCTCCAACCTAAGTGTGGCCTCATCACCACAGGGGAGGAGGCCATGGACTAACATATCGGAATGGGAATGGAAAGTGGAATTAGAATGAGTGGCCACTGGGAGATCCCGCTTGTTCTGGTGGGTGGAGCGTAGTTGCTTGGCAAAGCACTTTTCCAATCTACGTCGGGTCTCACCGATATACAGGCTGCCACACTGGGATCGCCGGACACAGTAAATAACCCCAACAGACTCACAGGTGAAGTGTTGCCTCACCTGGAAGGAGTGTTTGGGGCCCTGAGTGATAGTGAGGGAGGCTGTGTAGAGACAGGTGCAGCACTTTTTCCTGCTTGCAGGGATAAGTGCCAGGAGGGAGATCAGTGGGGAGGGATGAGTGGACAGGGGAGTCATGTAAGGAGCGATCCCTGCGGAAAGCAGAAAGTGGGAGGAGGGAAGATGTGCTTGGTGGTGGGATCCCATTGCTGGTTGCGGAGGTTTTGGAGAATTATTGCTGGACGCAGAGGCTGGTGGGGTGGTAGGTGGTAAGGGACCTCGTCTGCTGCAAGGACTGCATTGGTTTAAGGATTCAGATCACTGTTACCTTCTCATAGGCAATAAGGAAGGGGAAAGAGATTCTAGCCAATGAACTCTATATCCAAAGTTCAAGGTAAAGTTTATTATCAGAGTACATACATATCACCGCACCAACCCTGAGGAGATTCTTTTCCTGCAGGCATACTTAGCAAATCCATAGAACAGTAACTGTAAACAGGATCATTTAACCATATAACAATTACAGCACGGAAACAGGGAAACAGGCCATCTCAGCCCTTCTAGTCCGTGCCGAACTCTTACTCTCACCTAGTCCCACCGACCTGCACTCAGCCCATAACCCTTCATTCCTTTCCTGTCCATATATCTACCCAGTTTAACTTTAAATGACAACATCGAACCTGCCTCAACCACTTCTGCTGGAAGCTCGTTCCAAACAGCTACCACTCTCTGAGTAAAGAAGTTCCCCCTCATGTTACCTCTAAACTTTTGTCCTTTAACTCTCAACTCATGTCCTCTTGTTTGAATCTCCCCCACTCTCAATGAAGAAAGCTTATCCATGTCAACCCTATCTATCCCCCTCATAATTTCAAATACCTCTATCAAGTCCCCCCTCAACCTTCTATGCTTCAAAGAACAAAGAGTGAAACCCAGGCAACATTCTGGTAAATCTCTTCTGTACTCTCTCAAATTTATTGACATCTTTCCTATAATTCGGTGACCAGAACTGTACACAATACTCCAAATTTGGCCTTACCAATGCCTTATACAATTACAACATTACATCCCAACTCCTATACTCAATGCTCTGATTAATAAAGGCCAGCTTACCAAAAGCTTTCTTCACTACCCTATCCACATGAGATTCCACCTTCAGGGAACTATGCACCATTATTCCTAGATCCCTCTGTCCTACAGCATTCTTCAATGCCCTACCATTTACCATGCATGTCCTATTTTGATTAGTCCTACCAAAATGTAGCACCTCACATTTTTCAGCATTAAACTCCATCTGCCATCTTTCAGCCCACTCTTCTAAGTGGTCTAAATCTCTCTGCAAGCTTTGAAAACCTACTTCATTATCCACAACTCCACCTATCTTAGTATCATCTGCATACTTATTCATCCAATTTACCACCCCATCATCCAGATCATTAATATATATGACAAACACCCAGTACAGATCCTTGAGGCACACCACTAGACACTGTCCTCCAATCTGACACACAGTTATCCACCACTACTCTCTGGCGTCTTCCATCAAGCCACTGCTGAATCCGTTTCACTACTTCGATATTAATACCTAACGATTGAACCTTCCTAACTACCCTTCCGTGTGGAACCTTGTCAAAGGCCTTACTGAAGTCCATATAGACAACATCCACCACTTTACCCTCATCAACTTTCCTAGTAACCTCATCAAAATATTCAATGAGGTTTGTCAAACATGACCTTCCATGCACAAATCCATCCATGTTGACTGTTCCTAATCAGACCCTGTCTATCCAGATAATTATATATACCATCTCTATGAATACTTTCCATCAATTTACCCACCACTGATGTCAAACTCACAGGGCGATAATTGCTAGGTTTACTCTTAGAACCCTTTTTATACAATGGAACAACATGAGCAATATGCCAGTCCTCTGGCACCATCCCAGTTTCTAATGACATTTGAAATATATCTGTCAGAGCCCCTGCTATTTCTACACTAACATCCCTCAAGGTCCTAGGGAATATCCTGTCCGGACCCGGAGACTTATCCACTTTTATATTCCTCTTCTTTAATCATCATACTTTCCATAAGTACCCTTCTTGTTTCCCTTACCTTACACAATTCAATATCCTTCTCCTTAGTGAATACCAAAGAAAAGAAATTGTTCAAAATCTCTCCCATCTCTTTTGGCTCCACACATAGCCGTCCATTGATCAATGAACAATAAACTGTGCAAATACAAATATAAATAAATAGCAATAAATAATGAGTATGAAGTAACAAGATAACGAGTCCTTAAGGTGAGGCTATCGGTTGTGGGAACACCAGAAATAGAATGAGTCTAGTTATCCCAGTTTGTTCAAAAGCCTGATAGTTGAGGGGTAGTAACTGTTCTTGAACCTGCTGGTGTGAATCCTGAGGCACTTGTACCTTCTACCTGAATGAATAATGATAAAGAAAACACACATTCAGTAACAAATCAATCTATGTCTAGACGTTAGCAGCCTGATGTCTACAATTGCAAGTCTGGAAGCTTGAGACATGACGTCTATGAGACTGCAACTACAAATCCAGGCCAGGGACTAGAGGTTGGAGGCCCAGTGTTTGTGAATCTGAGAGTTTGGAGCACAAGACTCAGGCAGCAGCCTTGTCCTGGGGTTGGAGTCCTATCTATATGTCTGAGTATGTGGGAGAGTGGGCAAGGAGGTTGTTTAGCTGTTTTTTTTTTTTGTTTTGTTTTGTTGCTGTTGTTGTTATTGCTTGTGTTATTTTGCTGAGCATTGGGGCATGCTGTGTTGACACTGGAATGTGTGGTGACATTTGCAGGCTGTCCCTAGGACATCCTTAGGTTGTGTTGTTTGTTAACACAAACAACACACTTAAATATATGTTTTGATGTACATATGATTAATAAATGAATCTGGATCTCAATCTGAAATGATTCTGAGGCTGTACCCTCAGATCCTAGACTCTGCTACTGATGGAAACATTCTCTCCATGTGCACTTTAATCAAACCTTTCTGTATACAGTAGGCTTCAATGAGATCCCCTTCAACCCTGAACTCCTTTGAGTAGAGACCCAGAGAAATCAAACACTTTAAATACGTGTTGGATTAGAGTCTAAAATTGTATTTTTTCTTGCACTTTAATTTTCTCTATGCTTGCTAATATTTTTAATATATGAGGGGTGATTGATAAGTTTGTGGCCTAAGATAGAAGGCGTCAATTTTAGAAAACCTAGTACATTTATTTTTCAACATAGTCCCCTCCTACATTTACACACTTAGTCCAGCGGTCATGGAGCATACAGATCTTGGACCTCCAGAAAGTGTCCACAGCAGGGGTGGTTGATAAGTTCATGGCCTAAGGTAGAAGGAGATGAGTTATACAGCTCTCGTTACATGCACGTGCAGTTCAGCGCTTTGAGTGATTATGCAGAAAGTTTGAAGTTAAGCACTCATCTCCTTCTACCGTAGGCCAGGAACTTATCAATCACCCCTGATGAATTATTAACCTCAAAACTTTCTGCATAATCATTGAAAGAGTTGAACTGCATGTGCATGTAACGAGAGCCATATAACTCATCTCCTTCTACCTTAGGCCACAAACTTATCAATCACTCCTGCTGTGGGCACTTTCTGGACGTCCAAGATCCGTATGCTCCACGACCGCTGGACGAAGTGTGTAAATGTAGGAGGGGACTATGTTGAAAAATAAATGTGCTAGGTTTTCTAAAATTGACTCCTTCTACCTTGGGTCACAAACTTATCAATCACCTCTTGTATATATCACCTATTTCTGTGCAATTGTTTCAGTGAATTTTCAATAACTGTATAATTGCTAGTTCTGTATTTTCTAGAAGTTTCTCTGCAGCCTGAACCTGACTGTTTCATAAGTTACTTTTAATTAATGGAATGTTCTTTGTCGGTCTAGTCTGAGCTAGTTTTAGTATAAGATACAACAACTTCTTTACTTTTTGTCTTTTCTTTGTTCTCCTAACACCTAATAAAACAGCCATGACCAGCAAGTTTAATGCTTCATTCTTGACTGACATAGAACCTCTGGATCATAGCATCACATGATCCAACATATGTTAAGCCTGTCACTCCTGGGATCTTTCTTGTAAACCCTCTCTGGATACTTGCCAGGGCCAGCACATTCTTCTTTCTATACAGTGCCCAAAATTGCTCTCAATATTCCACATGTTCTGACCAGCAACTTATGAAGTCCCAGCAGTACATCCATGCATTGATAGATAGATAGATACTTTATTGATCCCAAAAGTAATTATAGTGTCACAGTAGCTTTACAAGTGCACAGATATACGAGAGGTGATTGATAAGTTCATGGCCTAAGGTAGAAGGAGTCAATTTTAGAAAACCTAGCACATTTATTTTTCCTACATTTACACACCTAGTCCAGCAGTCGTGGAGCTTATGGATCCCTTCTTTGTAGAAGTCGGCATCTTGGACCTCCAGGAAGTGGTCCACAGCTGGGGTGATTGATAAGTTCGTGGCCTAAGGTAGAAGGAGATGAGTTATTAACTTCAAACTTCCTACATTTTCACTCAAAGAGTTGAACTGCACCTGCATTTAACGAGAGCTGTATAACTCATCGTTTTCTACCTTAGGCCACGAACTTATCAATCACCCTGTTGTGGATCACCTGGAGGTCCAAGACGCTCTCGTTACATGCACGTACAGTTGAACTCTTTGAGTGATAATGCAGAAAAGTTTGAAGTTAATAACTCATCTCCTTCTACCTTAGGACACAAACTTATCAATCACCCCTGCTGTGGACCACTTCTACAAAGAAGGGATCCGTATGCTCCATGACCACTGGACTAAGTGTTTACGTATAGGAGGGGACTATGTTGAAAAATAAATGTGCTAGGTTTTCTAAAATTGATTCCTTCTACCTTAGGCCACGAACTTATCAATCACCCCTTGTAAATGCTAGAAGAGAAGTAGAAAGAATTTTAAAAAGTTATCTCAAGCAGTCTAACAGGAGGGGGTTATCACTTCCCTGGGAATAGGTTGACTAATTATAGAGCCTCGTAGCCGAGGGTAAGAACGATCTCATATAACGCTCTTTGGAGCGGTGCAGTTGTCTTAGTTTATTACTAAAAGTGCTCGTCTGTTCAGCCAAGGTGGCATGCAGAGGGTGAGAAACATTGTCCAGAATTTCCAGGATTTTCTGTAGGGTCCTTTGTTCTACCACAGCCTCCAGTGTGTCCAGTTTGACTTCTATTACAAAGCTAGTCTTTCTAATCAGTTTATTGAGCCTGTTTGCATCACCCGTATTGATGCCATTGCCTCAGCGCACCACTGCATAGAAGGTTATACTGGTGACAACAGACTGCTAGGACTTGTGAAGGAGAGGATTGCATAATCCAAAGGACCTCAGTCTCCTCAGGAAGTAGAGGCAACTCTGGCCCTTCTTGTACACAGCCTCTGTGTTGGTGCCCACTCAAGTCTGTCATCCAGGTGCTTGTAGGTCCTCACCATCAATAGTAACAGGGAGCAGTGCAGGTTATTCATTCTAAAGTCAGTTCTCCCAATATGAATGCTAACATTTCATTTGCCTTTTTTGCTATTGACTCAAATTGCAAGTTAACCGTGAGTAATTTTGAACTAATTCTCTCAAGTCTCTGCATTTTCACCTCATTTAGAAAATAATAGACACCTTTATTCTCCATATGGAACTGCTTAATCTCACATTTTGCAATGTTATATACCATCTGCCACTTCTTTGCCCACTCTCTCAAACTGTCCTAGTTCTTCTGTAAACTAACTGCCTCTGCATCACTATCTGTACCACCACCTATCTTGGTACTGTCTGCAACTTTGGCCATAATGCATTCAGTTCCTTCATCTAGGTAATTAAAGTAAAAAGTTGCTGTCCCAACACAGTTACTGGGAGATATCCTGAAAAGGACCCCTTTAACTGTCACTCTTTGACTTCTGCCAAATAGCAAGATTTCTATCCATGTTACTATCATGCTTTGTGCACCACGGACTGTTATCTTGACTCATATGTGCACCTTGTGAAAATCCAAGTAAATAATATCTGCTAATTCTCCTTTGCTTAACCCAACTGTTATGTCTTCAAAGAAGATTTATCACCTTAGAAAGAAACAATGCTGGCTTCCATGTACTCTGAAATTTTATCCTTAATAATGGACTCTAAAATCTTACTAGCCACTGGGGTCAGGCCATCTGGCCTATAATTTCTTGTACTTTGCCTCCCTCCCTTCCTAAACAGATATGGAGGACAAGTAAATTAGGAGCTGCTTTAATGGCATCATCTTTGGTCTGTAATTCCTCCAGGTCTGTAGAGGGGAAAACCAATTCTATCTGCCAGACAGTGATCAATGGGAGCAGAGAAGCCCAAAGCAACATCCAGTGGGAAGATCAGCTTGGGATTTTAAGGAAGGAATGCTGCAAAGAGCTAGCCTCTACTTGTTTGGAATCCAAAACCACATCCTAGTTATTATCCCTAATTACTGTGTTGATCTTTTATTTATGTGTGTATAATGGGTGTGTATGTATGTAGTCATTATTAAGGTTTGGAAGTGCGTCATCATAAGCACGTACAGGAGCATGTACAGTATAGTTGTGTGTTTGTATGTGTGTGTGGAGGGGGCACACTTCTGTCAATCATTCTACCCTATGATGTTCTAGTAACAGTTTTTTGGTTCCCTGGGAGCTAAATCTATTCAGCACCTATAAAAATAAAGCATTTTCAATGTATCACACACAAAGTGCTAGAGGAACTCAACAGGCCAGGCAGCATCTATGGAAAAGATGTTTTGGGCCAAGAGTCTTCAGCAGGACTTGAGCATTTTCAGTGAAACTTGTTACGAAACCGCAGAGTTGGCAATCAATAATTTCTCATTTGATCATTCACATTATTGTGTAATATTATTAATTGTCACATTGAATATGTATCTCAAAACTTGAACCAATGTGCAGCAGACCGAGTTGCCTTTATCCACCACAGACCAACAGAAATGCTTCCCTCACAGTTCCCGATTAGTCTGTCTAGCATAGAACCTCTTATTGTTCTTTCCAGATCTTGTTTATTCTTCAGAATCCAGTGCTGAGTGCTCTACCAGCTGACACGAATGAACCAGAAGACTAGCAACTCAGTATGTTCTGATGTCAGACAAACTTAAGTTGTTAGGGCAGCCACAATTATTTGCTTTACCTTAAGATAAACCACACTCATGATTTGACAAACCTCTCGATCTTGGGCAACAAGAGGGTGAATGGAATCATGGTGCTTTGTCATAAGTGGGTTGGAGGGAGGATTACAAGAAGCAAGAGCACTTTGCCCTCTCGTGGCATGGAAGCTAATCCCACAAGCCACATCCTCTGTCATGTGCCTGATGGATGCTCGTGGGCCCACTTGAGAGCAGCAGATGAGTCAAGTACAGACCAGAAAGTGAAAGCATGCCTTCCGATATGACTTGGTTACTGGTGATAACTCGAAGAATCATGAGGCAGATGTGGTCCAGAGAAAATAAAAGCCCATAGCTTGAATAGGTACCAACAATACATGTGAGCCCCAGGAATGGTAACATTATCTGCCAAGTGGAAATGAAAATTGATTCACTTGTTTGTATAGTTGATGTAATAACAGGTTTATTGATTATAGGACCCATATGAGGTTACAGTTATGTGGACAGCTGGTGGTGCAGTTAGGTTGTGCTCTGAAATGACAGTATGAGGGCGCTAGTGCCTCATTTCCAATCTTCCTTACCAAGGTAGATTTGCCTGGAGGAATTCAGATGAGCATAGTTTATAAGTAACAGGTGCATGTGCACACACTGATGGCACAGCTATTTTTAGCTGGAATGTACAATGTTTTTAAATACACAGAAGTTCTTTCCTGCAGGTGATGGCTGCCACTGTGGGAACATTTTGAGATTAGACTTCATTTGAGAGTCTTTTGTCCAAATAACATTCACTGTCGCTGCAACTTCCAATGCAACCCAATCCACCTGAAATATGAAACTTGATAATAAATCGGCAGAATATGTATTGTACATATGGGAGGGAGGAACTCAAAATGCCCTTTGGAACATTCTTTAAATAGCAGAGAAGACAAATAATGCCATATTATCTTTGAGCTATGGGCTCATAGAGAAGGGGGGTTGCATTTGGCCCATTGTATTCGTGCCAGCTTTTTTATCCTGTTAGTTGCCAACCTTTAGTTTATTATTACAACAGAAGGGGCAATCATTTAAAACGGAGATGCATAGCGATTTCTTCCACAGAGGTGGTGAATCTCTGGAATTCCCCCCCAGAGGGTTGTAGAGGTTAGATTCTAGGAAGTATTTATGGAGCAGACAGATACATTTTTGAAAGAAGAGGTGAACTGAGGACTTTGGGGAATTAGCACAGAAGAGGATCAGATCATCTAGTGAATAGTCCCAGCAGCCTTGAAGACCCCTGTGGCCAACTCCTGCTTCTATTTTCAGGTGTTTGTTAAGTAGATAAGGGAAATTGTTTACTTACTTATTTCAAATTTTCAAGCAGAATTTAGCAGCTTGTTATAAATATAATAAATATTACCACTCGCCCCTTATATTTACATCAGTTTTCCAAAACCTGTATCTCTGTTGCAGAACCTTCTGATCAAATCCTGTTAAATATCAAAATTGCTAATAATTTTAAAGATAATTAAAAATTTAATGCAGAGCAGACTCGATGGGCCGATTGGCCTAATTCTGCTCCTGTGTCTTATGGTCCAATTTGTTTCTCTTACTAAATCTTCATGCATAACTGAAATTCCTCATTCCCACAGCCTACATGCAATTTCCTCACAATAATAATTATTTGTAGAGATAGCTGAAGCAATTACTATTTCAAGCAATTAACTTAAAGTAGAATAATTCTGACTGAAGTGGGAGAGTCTGATAGTAAATACAGTAAAAATAAGATGATTGTCTCTGTATGTGATCCAAGCTGTTTTTATTAACAGATTTCTGAATAATTAGTAATAGCAGATTGTAGTTTTATAATGTGTTTCACATAGCAACACCTTATGGCATTGTGGGATTCTTAGCAAACAAAATTTTCCTGAGTCACATGAGGTGAAGCTTGGTCAGTAGAGTATATCGTAAGGATGGTTTTAAAGGAGAAAATGAAGAAATGGAGGGAATCAGAGGATCAGGGAAATAGCTCTGGAACTCAGGCCAAAATAGCTCAAGTGGTGTTGAACAATTAAGATTTCGGATGTAGAAAGAGAAAAGGTGGGGGAGAGAGAATACTTCATTATTTATCTCTCCTGCTATGTAAAGAATGTTGCAAAGGGAAGTCAAATATGGTTAGGACATAAAATATTAAACAAAAGGGCACTAAGGAATATTGATGAACAGAAGGAGCTTGGGCTTCAAAGTCTACAAATCCCTGAAAGTGACAGCTGAGGGAGATAAGGTGGTGAAGACATAATTGCCTTCATATATGAGGCGTAGAAAGTAAAAGTTGGTATGCTGTTTTGCAACTTTACAATGCTCTGGTTAGACCACATCTGGAGTATTGTGCAGTTCTGGCCACCAACCATAGAAACATAGAAACATAGAAAATAGGTGCAGGAGTAGGCCATTTGGCCCTTCGAGCCTGCACCACCATTTATTATGATCATGGCTGATCATCCAACTCAGAACCCTGCACCAGCCTTCCCTCCATACCCCCTGATCCCCGTAGCCACAAGGGCCAAATCTAACTCCCTCTTAAACATAGCCAATGAACTGGCCTTAACTGTTTCCTGTGGCAGAGAATTCCACAGATTCACCACTCTCTGTGTGAAGAAGTTTTTCCTAATCTCAGTCCTAAAAGGCTTCCCCTTTATCCTCAAACTGTGACCCCTCGTTCTGGACTTCCCCAACATCGGGAACAATCTTCCTGCATCTAGCCTGTCCAATCCCTTTAGGATTTTATATGTTTCAATCAGATCCCCCCTCAATCTTCTAAATTCCAACAGGTACAAGCCTAGTTCATCCAGTCTTTCTTCATATGAAAGTCCTGCCATCCCAGGAATCAATCTGGTGAACCTTCTTTGTACTCCCTCTATGGCAAGGATGTCTTTCCTCAGATTAGGGCACCAAAACTGCACACAATACTCCAGGTGTGGTCTCACCAAGGCCTTGTACAACTACAGTAGTACCTCCCTGCTCCTGTACTCGAATCCTCTCGCTATAAATGCCAGCATACCATTCGCCTTTTTCACCGCCTGCTGTACCTGCATGCCCACTTTCAATGACTGGTGTATAGGAAGGATGCAATTGTGCTGGAGAGGTGCAGAAGATTCTCCAGGATTTTGCATGAAATTGAGAGTTTTATTTATTAAATTGAATTGAATTGACATTATTTCTTACATCCTTCACATACATGAGGAATAAAAATCTTTACATTACATCTCTGTCTAAATGTGCAATGAGCAATCATAGTAATTTATAATAAATAGAACAGCCAATGTAATACAGAGTACACTCAAATCAGCGTGGGTTAATCAGCCTGATGGCCTGGTGGAGGAAGCTGGCCCGGAGCCTTTAATGCTGCGGTACCGTTTCCCGGATGGTAGCAGCTGGAATAGGTTGTGGTTGGGGTGACTCGGGTCTCCAATGATCCTACGGGCCCTTTTTACATACCTATCCTTGTAAATGTCCTGAATCATGGGAAGCTCACAACTACAGATGCTCTGGGCTGTCCGGACCACTCTCTGCAGAGTGATGTTGAGGAAAGAAATTGAACAGACTGTGCTTATTTTCCCGAAATAAAAAGATTCTAAGTGGCGATCTAATAGAGGTATGTAAAACAATAAAAAAGAGATAAAGATAGAGAAAGGTTAGCTTTGTGTGTCACATCAAAACATTTGCATTGAATCAAATCAAACCAATGAAGATTGTTCTGAGCAGCCTGCAAGTGTCACCATGCCATCTGGTGCCAACATAGCATGCCCACAATTGATTAACCCTAACTGGCACATCTTTTTTGGAATATGGGATGAAACAGGAGCATCCTGAGGAAAGCCACACAGTCACAGGGAGAAGATACAAACTCCTTTCAGACTGCAGCAGGAACTGAACGCCAACCTTACAGCTGGCACTGTGAAGCAAACGCATTAACCTCTATATTAGTGTGCCGCCCACAGATAGGGTAGATAATCGGATTCTTTTTCCCATGATAGGGTTAATAAAAGCAAGAGGACATAGTTTTAAGGTGAAAGGAAGGAGTTTTAAAGGGAATTTGAGGGGAACAATTTTTATATGGAGAATAGTTGAAGTGGTGCATACGAGCTCAATTTCAACGTTTTAGAGAAGTTTGGATCGGTATATGGATGGTAGGGGTTAGGAGGGCTATGGTCCCAGTGCAGGTTGATGGGAGTAGACAGTTTAAGTGGCTCAGCACTGACCAGATGGGCTGAAGGGCCTGTTTCTGTGCTGTGACTCTGTATTTGGAGCTCACTGCTAGCGAAGGTGATGGAATCAGATGCAATCACTGCATTTAATAAACATTTAGACAGGCAAGGCATAGAAAGATACAGACCTAATGCGGACAAATGGGATTTGTGTAGAGGAGCAAAAAGCGAAGCGGATGTGATGAGCTGAAGAGCCCTTTCGGTGCTCTTCACGATGGGATGACACCGGAGCATCCTGAGGACAGCCACACTGATGATGCTCAAAGCACAAATAGAGTTGCCTTTGCTTCTGACGGCGGAAAGTACAAACCTATCCCTTATTAGCTCTGCTGCTTCAAACATTATACATCTTTGTACATTCTGTTGCTAACCAGCTAAAGCGGTTGTCTCATGGCAGAAAATATAAATGATTTATGCTAACTGGGATCGCATAAACGCATGTTGTCGCCACCAAATAATTGTTCAGCCAATGTTTCCTGAACAGTTTACGTGGGTTAGAAATGAAATTGTTGGTGTCAAAAAAGATAAATGACTTTTTCTCCCCCCAATTCCGTTTAGGCAGATCAATAACCAGAAGGGGAAGATATCAAGGCTCTGGTGCTGTCTAGCTGTCTGCTCTACACAAATGGAATTTAGACCATTCTAAGGAAAAGGAAGCAAAGCTCTGGGGAAAGGGGGTGGAGGGTGAAATTCAGGTTTAGATGAATGGATAGAGCCAGAAGCTACAACTCCAGTGCTTAAGGTTACATAATGCATATAATTACCTAACAAAGTCTTAAGCACCTCAACAACAGCACTTTTGTTAGAAGTTTGTGAGTTCAAGCCCCAGACCAATGACGTGAACACACAATGCTTTTTGTACAATACCGTCGCACATGTTAGTATATGAGATTGCCGCCTACTTGTTTGGAATTGCAGAGGATATTTCCAGGTGTGCTGCCCAATATTTATTCCATCACAAAATGGATTAATTGGTTGTTAGCCTCAGAGGCACATGTGCGGTGCACAAATCGATTTCCATTTATGAAAAAAAGTACCAATAACTACAGTCCAAAAGTTAATCTTATCCAGAGTCAATCATAGGCGCAGTGTGACTGTATCATTGACAAGGTTTAGCTAAGCACTAAGCATCCAAAGGAATAACTTCCTTTAAATTTTATTTGGCCCAGGTTCTTCAATAACCAAGTCCTGCTCTACTACTGAAACTGGTTTCTATTTAGGTCAGACGAAATAGTAACCAGTTTCAGCTCAGTGGAAGGGACACTGGAAGAGTCCTTGATCTGTCAAGGCTGAGGTTGTTTGACAGCTCTGGAGAAAAAAAGAAGTACGTTTTGATTATTGCATTATCTTAATTAGCCAGTTTCATGATTAGCAGGATAGGGGAGATAAATACATTCAGTAAAGCTCCATAATCCAGCACATTCAAGACTATGCTGATACCAGATGCAATTATTGGTTATTCTTATCGATATACCAATAGATTTTTAATGCATTTATTAAAGATGTTATGCATTCCTACAATAAAGTTTCCAATGAATGTGGTAAGTTAAACCGGAGCCTATGGAATAAAGCTCTGGTGAGCTTAAAGGGTATACAGGAATCGAAGCCCCAGAGAATTTCAAGGGAGCATGGGAATCAGAGCCCTTGTAAGTTTAAAGGGAATGTGGGAAGCAGGCATGATGAGTTAAATTGAATTTATTATCAAAGTACGTATATGTCACCATATTCAACCTGGAGATTCGTTTTCTTGTGGGCATACTCAGTAAATCCAAGATATGGGCTAAGAAATGGCATCTGGAGTTTAACCCAGATAAATGAGAGGTGATACACCTCAGTAGGGCAAATACAAGGAGACAATACATTTTTAAGGGCAAGGTCCTTAGCGGTATTACTGAGCAGAGAGATCTTGGGATCTAAGTTCATAGCTCCTTGAAAGTGGTTACGAAGGCTTATGGAATTCTTGCTTTTATTAGTTGAGGCATTGAGTGCAAAAGTCAGAAGATTATGTTACAACCTTATAAAATTCCGGTTAGGCTAAGTATGGAGTATTGCAAACAGAAAATACTCTGCAGATGCTGGGGTCAAAGCAACACGCACAACACGCTGGAGGAACTGAGCAGCATCCGTAGAAATGAACAGTCAACAGTCGTCATGGCAGTAGAGGAGGCCATGTATGGACATATCCGAATGGGAATGTGAAGCAGAGTTGAAGTGGGTGGCAACCGGGAGCTCCTGTCTGTTGCGGCGGACGGAGCCCAAGTGCTTGATGAAGCCGTCCCCCATTCTGCGTCGGGTCTCACCGATGTCTCTATATCCAAATTCAGGTTGGAGGAGCAACACCTCAAATACCGTCTAGGTAGTTTCCAGCCCCTTGGCATGAATATAGAATTCTCCAACTTCTAGTAATTCCCTCCCCCTCCCTTCCCCTATCCCTATTTCACTCTGCCCCCTCCCCCAGCTGCCTATCACCTCCCTCATGGTTCTGCCTCCTTCTACTAACCATTGTGTTTCCCCTATTCCTTCTTCACCTTTCCTGCCTATCACCTCCTTGCTTTCCCTTCTCCACCACTTTATCTTTCCCCTTTCTGGTTTTTCACCTGGATCCTACCAGCCTTCTCCTTCCCACCCTCCCCCCCCTTCTTTATAGGGCCCCTGCCCCTTCCCTCTTCAGTCCTGACGAAGGGTCTCGGCCCGAAGTGTTGACTGTTCGTTTCCACGGATGCTGCCCGACCTGCTGAGTTCCTCCAGCGTGTTGTGACTGTTGCTCTGGAGTATTGCATACAGTTCCGGTTGCTCAACCATTGGAAAGATGGTGAGGCTTTGGAGAGGGTGCAGAGAGGGATATGGGCATGGTGTAGGTGGGAAGGATTAGTGTTTGGGTGTTTTTGATTTGCTCTTTAGCTGGTTCAGCACAACATTGTGGATTGAAAGGCCTGTTCCTGTGCTGTACTCTTCTATGTTATATATATTCTAATTCATGAAAGACTGCACCCATTAGGATGTGCAAACAGTGTGCAAAAGAAAACAAACTGTGCAAGTACCAAAGGAAAAAGAAAGAAATAATAAGAAGACATAAATAAACAATAAACATTAAGAACATGTGATTAAGAATCCTTGAAAGTGGGTCTATAAATTGTTCAGTGATGGAACGAGTGAAGTTATCCCCACTGGTCCAAGAGCATGGTGGTATGGGTCCTGAAGCTCCTGTACCTTATTCCTGATGACAGCATGGCCTAGGTAGTGGGGGTCCTTGATGGATGCTGTTTTCCTGTGATAGCGCTCCTTGTAGATGTGCTCAATGGAGGGAAGGGCTTTACCTGTGATGGGCTGGGCTATATCCATTAGTTTTTGTAGGATTCTACATTCAAGGGCATTGGTGTTTCCATATCAGTCCACGATGCAAGCACTCAATATACCCTCCACCACACATCTATAGAAGTTGGTTAAAATTTTAGACGTCATGCCAAATCGTCTCAAAATTCTAAGGTAGTGAAGCGCTGCTGTGCTACTTTCGTAAATTGCCTCCTCCTGGAGTCAATGATTAGCTCCTGCTAGATTTTCAGCCTCCCTCCTATATGCTGATTTTAGGTTGGCAGTGGTACGGGCAGCCTAAAGGTGTAGCATGAATTCAGGAACGGGCCCATTAAAGCTTCGAGCAGGATTGAAATCTTTTTCTCACCTGTAGGGTTTTGATGTTTTCTTTGGACAGGACCCATGGTGTTTCTTTGTTTCGTGGCTGCCTGTGAGAGGATGAATTTCAGGCTTGCGTACTGTATGCATACTTTGATAATAAATGTACTTTGAACCTTTGAATCATCACCACATTTGATTTGGCGAATGACAGTGGTGTCATCAGCAACCTTAAATATGGCATTGGAACTTCACAGTCATAGGTATAAAGTGAGTAGAGCAGGGGGCTAAGCACACAGCCTTGTGGTGCATCTGTGCTGATAGAGATTGTGGAGGAGATGTTGTTGCTAATCTGACCAGGCTGGGCTCTGCAAATGATGAAATCAAGGATTCAGTTGCACAAGGAGGTATTGAGGCTAAGGTCTTGAAGTTTATTGATTAGTTCTGAGGGGATAAGAGTATTGAATGCCAAGCTGTATTCAATGACGAGCATCCTGATGTATGCATCTTTTCTGTCCAGATGTTCGAGAGTTGAGTGAAGAGCTAATGAAATGGCATCCGTGATGGACCTTTTGTTCTGGTAGGCAAATTAGAGCGGATCCAAGTAGGACTTAATGTGTTTCATGACCAACCTCTCAAAGCACTTGATCACAGTGGATGCAAATGCTGCTAGATGATAGTCAGTGAGACAGGAAGCACGTTCTTCTGAGGCACCTGCTTGAAAGGAGCATAGGAAATAATATGCTGGTGAGTTTAAAGGGAGCATGCAAATTGGGGCCGTAGTCGGTTTCAAGGGAGTGTGTGAACCAGGGTTCTGGTCAATTTCAAGGGAGCTTGAAAACTGGGGACCCAGTTAGTACAAAGGGAGCGTGAATTAGGGCCCTGATGAGTTATAGTGTCAGGTTTTGTTGCAGCTGCACTCAAATATTTCATCAGGCTTGTGTCACGTGGAATGCATGAAGGGTTTGAGGTGTCAGGGGTTGAGTCACGCACTGCTGAATATATAATATTTGATCTGCTGTAGGAGCCTGGGCATTTATTGATAGGGACTGCTCATTTGCTTTTCTCACTTCACTAATTCTAAAACCAAAAATTAAGAATAAGAGTAGCTGGGCTGCTACAGACAACATGGGGTAAGACTTGACAAATGTGCTAGCTGGGCTAGTAACTGAAGTAACTCACAGTAACAACAGTGAATACAATCTTTACAAGTGTTGATCTCTTTGCTAAATGCAGGATCTTTACTTCTGAACAATTACTAATGGACTTTCAATGAGTAGAGGTGGTCATCTGCTTCATTTGCTTCGGATTCTTCTGTGGTTGCCAATCAAGGAATATGTGTCTGCTGTGAAAGCTGATAGTATCTAGTGTGTTTACCTTTCTCACTGCCCCCTTAGCCTCAATGACTGACTCCTCACTTCCTCCATTCCACCTGGTTGACCCCACTTCACTGTAAACTCCCACCACATTGTCCAATCCAATAGAGATTCTCAAGAGTCATTTATTTACTCATTAAAGAAAGAGGCTATTTGACCATAGAGTCCATGCATGCTCCTAGAAGGACAATCGAATCAATCCTTCATCTTATTCCCTGCACCACTCTATAGGGCCTGAGTGGTCCTGGCAAGTAGATTTGCTCCAAGTACCAATATTTCTTATCTCATTTCAGTTTGGATTGAATAATTTGTTTGTCCTGTATTCCACGGATATTTAATCTTTTAGGGAATTTCATCCAAATTGGTAGCGGACAATTTTGTAGGGTAATTGTAAATAAAGCGTTAATTTTGCAATCATTTTCAGTCTTGACTAATATCTAAGCTGTCAATAATAAATTTTAAACTATTCTGCACCAGGTTTGTTCTGATGAGTCAACGAACAGGAGTGAAAGGGAGTAGGCAAAAATTGATAAGGATGTTGGTAACAGATGAATCACAGCACTACCATTTGTCAGTTGATCGTTTTGTTCTTTGAGCAATTTTTCAACAGTTTTATTCTTCAATTTTGTACCTCCTGTGCAACAGATGTGTCATCTGTTTCTGAAGAACAATAATCATCTCAAAGAGACCATCACTGCGTGGTCCCTGCTAGAACATTACTATAGCTAAGCAATATCTTAGCAAGAAAAACGAACAAGTTCCTCGGCCAGTAGAAACTATAGAGCTGAAGGAAGTACAAGGGGTTTGGGCCAATAGAAACCACAGGCCAAAAGATTTGATGGATCTGTGTAAGGAGAAAGGGCATGAACAATCAGAGAAAAATGGGGCTGTGTGAAGTAAATGAGCCATTAGAGAGCTTAGTCTGTGTCAATGGTCTCTAGTTATTAACTATCGTGCCCCACCAACTAAAGGAAGAACAGCAGAATTACAGAAAAATCACAACACAAAAGGAAGCCAAACTGTCTCCATGCTGAGATTTTGGAGCATTACAAAGCTGAACTTGGATTGAGAAAGTTGTGACCCATTTGTTCAGTATTGTTTGTTTCGAGGGGCCTGTTATTAGTTTCAGCAACAGAGACAGCAGTGTTTGTTCATTCTGGACAAGTTTAGTTAAACTCAATTAATCTAGCACACTGTTGACCTTCGTGGTGCTGAACAAACAAACTTTTTTGGATTATTTGATGTTATTCTTATTAATACCTTAAACCAGTTTTCATTTACTTATTTTTAGATCTTACACAGTATAATAATTCTTTCAGTGACTCTAGGTCTGGGTACAAGGTGTTACTGAGTTCCAAGGGAGCATGAAAATTCGTGATCATTGAGCAAAAGAAACCATAAGACATAGGAGCAGAATTAAGCTATTTGGCCCATTGAGCCTGCTCCACCATTCAATCATGGCTGATCTTTTTATCCTCTCGTCAGCCCCGCTCCCTGAACTTCTCCCCATAACCTTTGGTGCCATGTCCAATCAAGAGCCTATCAAGCTCTGCCTTAAATGCACCCAACCACCTGGCCTCCACAGCTGCCTGTGGTAATAAGTTCCACAAATTCACCACTCTCTGGCTAAAGAAATTTCTCCACATCTCAGTTTTAAATGGACGCCCCTCTATCCTGAGGCTAGGCCCTCTTGTCCTAGTCTCCCCCACCATGGGAAACATCCTTTCCACATCTACTCTGAATAGGCCTTTCAACATTTGAAAGGTTTCAATGAGATCCGCCCCCATCCTTCTAAATTCCAGTGAATACAAACCCAGAGCTAGCAAATGTTCCTCGTATGATAACCCTCTCATTCCTGGAATCATCCTTGTGAACTTCCTCTGAACCCTCTCCAATACCAGCACATCTTTTATTATATGAGGAGCCCAAATCCATTCACAATACTCAAGGTGAGGCCTCACCAGTGCCTTATGAAGGCCCAGCATCACATCTCTGCTCTTGTATTCTAGACCTCTTGAAATGAATGCTAACATTCCATTTACCTTCCTCACCACCAATTTGACCTGTAAGTTAACCTTTAAGGTGTTCTGCACAGGGACTCACAAGTCCCTTTGCAACTCAGATTTCTGGATGTTCTCCCCTTTCAAAAATAGTCTGCACATTTATTTCTAATTCCAAAGTGCATGACCATGCATTTTCCAATATTGTATTTTATTTACCATTCCTTTTCCCGTTCTCCTGATCTGTCTAAGTCGTTCTGCAGCCTACCTGTTTCCTCAACACTATCTGCCTCTCCACCAATCTTTGTACATCTGCAAACTTGGCACTAAAGCCATCTATTCCATCATCTAATTCATTGATATACAGCATAAAAAGAAGCGGTCCCAACACTGACCCCTGTGGAACACAACTTGTCATTGGCAGCCAACCAGAAACCCTTTATTCCCACTCACTGCCTCCTACAAATCAACCAATGCTCTAACCATTCCAGTAACATTCCTGTAATACCATGGGCTCTTAACCTGGTAAGCAGCCTCATGTGTGGCGCCTTGTCAAAGGCCTTCTGAGAGTCCAAATATACAACATCCACTGCATTCCCTTTATCCATCCTATATGTAATGTCCTAAAAGAATTCCAACTGTTTTGTCAGGGAAGTTTTTCCCTTAAGGAAACCTTGCTGATTTTGTCCTATCTTCTCCTGTGTTACCAAGTACTCCATAACCTCAACCTTAACAATTGACTCCAACATCTTTCCAGCCACTGAGGTCAGGCTAACTGGTCTATAATTTCCTTTCTGCTGTCTTCCTTCTTTCTTAAACAGTGGAATGACATTTGCAATTTTCCAGTCCTCTGGCATCATGCCAGAATCCAATGATATTTGAAAGATCATTACTAATGCCTCCACAATCTCTACCTCTACCTCTTTCAGAACCCTAGGCTGCAGTTCATCTGGCCCGGGTGACTTATATACCCTTAGGGCTTTCTGCTTTTGGAGCACCTTCTCTCTTATAATGGTAACTGCACTCACTTCTCTTCCCTTGCATCCTTCAACACCTGGCACACCGCTAGTGTCTTCCACAGTGAAGACTGATGCAAAATATTTGTTCAATTTGGTTCATCGGCCATCTCCTTGACCCCCATTATTATTTGTCCGGCCTCATTTTCTAGCGTTCCTATATCCATTCATCTCTCTTTTATTTTTCACATACTTGAAAAAGCTTTTACTATCCACCTTGATATCGTTTGCTAGTTTCCTTTCATATTTCATCGTTTCCCTCCTGATGATTCTTTTACATGCTCTCTGTAGGGTTTTAAAAGCTTCCCAATCCTCTATCTTCCCACTATTTTTTGCTTTGTTGTATATTCTCTCTTTTGCTTTTGCATTAACTTTGACATCCCTTGTCAGCCACAGTTGTACTATTTTGCCATTGGAGTATTTCTTCATTTCTTGGAATACAGCTATCTTGCACCTTCCTCATTTTTCCCAGAAACTCATGCCATTGCTGCTCTGCTGTCATTCCTGCCAGCATCTCCTTCCAATTTACTTTGGCCATCTCCTCTCTCGTACCACTGTAATTTCCTTTACTCCACTGAAATACTGCTATATCAGGCTTTACTTTCTCCCTATCAAATTTCAAGTTGAAATCAATCATATTGTGATCATTGCCTCCTGAAAGTTTTTTTAACCTTATCTCCCTAATCATGTCCAGGGCATTAAATAACACCCACTCCAGTATAGCTGATACCCTAGTTGGCTCAATGACAAACTGCTCTAAAAACCCATAAGACCGTAAGATCGTAAGACATAGAGCAGAATTAAGCCATTTGGCCCATTGAGTCTGCTCCATCATTCCATTTTGGCTGATCCCAGATCCTACTCTACCTCATACATGAGCCGTCTCGCCATATCCTTTGATGCCCTGACCAGTCAGGAAATGCTCAACTTCCCTTTAAATATACGTACGGACTTGGCTTCCAGCACAGTCTGTGGCAAAGCATTCTATTCTCAGGCTAAAAAAATTCCTCCTTACCTCTGCTATAAAGGGTTGCCCCTCAATTTTGAGGCTGTGCCCTCTAGTTCTGGATACCGCCACCAGACGAAACATCATCTCCACATCCACCCTATCTAGTGCTTTCAACATTTGGTACGTTTCAATGAGATCCCCCTGCATTCTTCTAAATTCCAGTGAGTACAGGCCCAAAACTGCCAACCGCTGCTCATATATTAACCCCGTTATTCCTCCAATCATCTTCATGAACCTTCTCTGGACTCTCTCCAATGAGAAACTCATCCTTTCTGAGATATGGGGCCCAAAACTGTTGACAATACCCTATGTTATAATGGTTTATAATGGCTCAACATTATCTCTTTGCTTTTATATTCCATTCCCCTTGAAATAAATGCCAGCATTAAATTTGCCTTCTTTACCACAGACTCAATCTGTAAATTAACCTTCTGGGAGCCTTGCACGAGGACTCCTAAGTCCCTCTGCACCTGTAATGTTTGAACCTTTTCCCCATTTCAATAATACTCTGCACTATTATTCCTTCTACCAAAATGCATTATCATACATTTCCCAACACTGTATTCCATGTGCCACTTTTTTGCCCATTCTTCCAATTTGTCTAAGTCCTGCTGCAATCACACACCTTCTTCATAGGCATTCAACAAACTCATTCCCTTGAGATACATTTCCAACCTGATTTTCCCAATGGACCTGCATGTTGAAATCTCCCACGACATGCTTTTGACATGTCTTTTCTATTTCCTGTTGTAATCTGTGGTCCACCTCCCAGCTACTGTTGGGAGGCCTGTATATAACTGCCATCAGGGTCCTTTTTCTGTTGCAGTTTCTTAATTCAACCCACAAGGATTCAACAACTTTTGATCCTATGTCATATCTTTCTACTGATTTGATGCCATTCTTTACCAGCAGAGCCACACCATCGGCTTTGCCTACCTTCCTATCCCTCCAATACAACATGTAACCTTGGACATTCAGCTCCCAACTACAACCATCCTTCAGCCATGATTCAGTGAAGGCCACAACATCATACCTGACAATCTGTAGTAGTGCAACAAGCTCATCCATCTTATTTCTGAAACTCCATGCATTGAGATTTAACACCCTGACTACTGTATTTGCTACCCTTTATAATTCTGAATCCCTAATGTACTGATTCTCACCCTGTTGGCTGCAATTTTGTCCAATCACATTCCTGCCCTTCCTGACAGTCTGACTGCACACTATCTTTGCTTTTTTTTTTACCAACCATCTATCCTGAGTCCTTTCACTCTGGTTCCCACCCCCTACCAAATTAGTTTAAACCCTCCCCGACAGCTCTAACAAACTTGTCTGCGAGAATATTGGTCCCCCTCGGGTTCACGTGCAACCCATCACTTTTGAACAGGTCATACCTCCCCCAGAAGAGATCCCAATGATCCAAGAACCTGAAGCCCTGTTCCCTGCACCAGCGTCTCAGCCACGCATTGATTTGCCAAATCATCCTGTTTCTACCCTCACTGGCGCATGGCATAGGCAGCAATCTGGAAATATCTACCCGGGAGGTCCTGCTTCTCAGCTTACCGCCTAGCCCTCTAAATTCTCGTTTCAGGACCGCTTTGCTTTTTCCTCCCTATGTCATTGGTGCCAATATGTAAGAAGGCATATAGCTGCTCTCTCTCCCTCTCCAAAATTTTGTGGATGCAATCTGAGACATCCCTGACCCTGGCATCTGGGAGTCAACATACCATTCGAGTGTCCTAATCACATCCACAGAATCCCCTGTCTGTTCCGCTGACTATTGAGTCCCCTATCACTACCGCTCCCCTCTTCTCCCACTTTCCCTTCTGCACCACAGTGCTAGTCACCTGGCCTCAGTGGCATTCCCCTGGGAGGTCATCCCCCACAACAGTATCCAAAACGGTATACTTATTTTTGAGGGAAATGGCCACAGGGATGCTTTGTGCTAACTACCTACTCATGTTTCCATTTCTCCGGACAGTCACCCAGCTACTCACCTCCTGCAACTTCGGGGTGACTACTTCCCTGTAATTGATCGAATATCTCCTCACTCTTCCATACAAGCAGAAGGTTATCCAGCTGCTCCAGATCCCGAACACGATCTTCAAGGTGCTGTGGCTGGATGCACTTCATGCAGATGTAGTTCCCTGGGAGACTCTGGGTCTCCCAGGACTCCAACATCCAGCATAAAGAACCCAGAACAGCCATTCACTACACTAGGTGCAGTAAGAGAGAAAAAAAAGGGGAACCTTAACAGAAGCTTACCCAGAGCCAGTGCGTCTTTCAAGCTGAAGTCTGACACTCCTACTCCCACCACTGGCCTACCCTCAACAGTGGCTGCCCGAACCATAGCCGCCCCACTCGTCCCTCTGTACTTTTAAACAAGCATCATGAACCTGCAAGAAACCTCATCGCTGTGGCCTGCTTTTGCTGCTGATTGGGCTGTCGGAATGTGGAGACTGTGGGGTAAAGGCCTCCTGTATGGCAAGGAAAATCAGCCTCTGATGAACTAGAATAGTCAGGTAGCTGATTACCACTGGTTTACTACATTACTTTGGTTGTTGGCTGAAGTGTCCTGATGTTTCACCTTGTGCAGGGTTCGGTAATATAGAACATAGAATATACAGTAGAGCAGTACAACACAGGAGGGGCCCTTGGTTCCACAATGTTATGCCAACATACATAAGCATACTCTATAATCAAACTAACCTCTCTCTAAGTTGTGGGTTGTTCTTTTTTATTTTATCTGTGTGCCTATCTAAGACTCTCTTAAATGTCCTGAATGTACCAATCTCAACCACCATCCCTAGCTGTGGATTCCAGGCAAATACTGCTCTCTGTGTAAAAAATTCTCTCTCTGACATCTCCCTTAAATGTCCCTCCACTGACCTTAAAAGCATGTGCTCTAGTATCAATCACTACTGCCCTGGGAAAAAGATGCTGGCTGTCCACTCTGTCTGCACCTCTTATAAACTTATAAAACCGTTCTCTTTCACTCCAAAGAGAAAAGCTCTAGCTTACTTAATATGAGAGATTAAAATTTCCAATTATCACTAATGATGTTTGTATAATTGGAGGCATGTTCCCATCTTTGGAAGGGCTAGTGTGCAGAGAGGGCATTTTGTGGAGCCAACAGTAACAACTGCTTTCTCAGTGTAGCAACAATCCAATCAAATGGACCCCTGTAGGAATGGTCGCTTCCAAAAGATATTTTTTTCTGACTTAAGTGAAAAGTTATTTCTGGAATGTGCCTTGGTTTCTGGTGGCTTTGCATGTCATGCCTGTACAAGTCCGGGGAACTTTTGTCCTTTATATGAGCAGCGTGCCATTGTGGATTCCATGCAAGTGCCAGCACAGCCATAGGCTATACAAGGGCCTTCATTTCATGTGCTGAAACCAGCTCACTGATTAACCCATCTCAGCTTTCAGCCTCCCCTTCATCTTTCCTTTCACAATACAACAGCAGAATGGAATTCCTGAATATGTTTTAGTTCTGTTTAAAGGCATTTTCTTCCTTTTCTTTTGTTTATGAAGTGGTAATCAGTATTTCAGAGTCAGATTACCAGAGGGGTCAGTGGAAGTCAAGCCAAGAAGTTCTATGCAATCTTAGGCCACCAGATAAAACGCCTTCTAACACAGAAACATTGCAGGAACAAAATGATCCAGCACATGAAATTATCAGGTGATTTGTTTCATTGACTATGTAAATAACCATAAGTCTAATTTATTCCGATATCTTACTATATAATTGTATTTGAAGTCAAGGTCCATTTGGTAGCATTCTGACCTCTGCACAGGTTGGTTCTTGGTTTGTCTTGCATCCTAGTGACTTGGGACAAACACAGTGTGGTGGAGAGAGACTGCTGCAGTATCAGGGTGCCTGCATTTGGGTCAGAAGCTTCCCTAAGTACCGCAACTTCCCCAACTTCCCCAACTTCCCCCTCAGTTGGAAATGATAGAGTCCATGACACAATTCTGAGAAGTGGTGGAGCTGTGGACTTTGTGTAGTCCATCACGAAAACAAACTTCGCCTCCATGGACTTTGTCTGTACTTCTCAGTGCCTCAAAAAAGCAGTCACCTTAATCAAAGGATCCTCCCACTCCGGTTATTCTCTCTACTTCCCCCTCCCCACACTTCCATCTGACGCAAGACACAAAAGCTTGATAACATGCACCCCCAAGCACAAGGACAGCTTCTATGGCCAGTGTTATAAGGCTATTGAGCAGATCTCTTGTACAATAAAGATGATCTTTTGACCTCACAATGTACCCCATTGTAGCCTTCATCCTTTATTGTCTGCACTTTCTCTAACATTAACACTCGATTATGTATTGTGTTATTGTTCTGTTATTGCTTTTACCTTGTATTACCTCAGCTTACTATGTTTTGAAGTTATCTGTATGGATGGTATGCAATATTAAGTTCTTCAATGGATCTTGGTATCTGAGACAATTAATAAATAATTTTCAATTGCCAATCTTTTTTTACCACATCAATACCACCTACCTAATTGCAGCTCCTACCACAAAGAAGTGACAAGGTATCAGGTGCAGAGGAATACCACCATATATAAGCTTGGATCTGGGTTGCTTACCATCTTTACTTGGAATCGATAGCTGTTCCTTCATTTTCACTGGGTCTAAATCCTGGAACTCTCTCTCCAGCATACATCGTAATAGATCCCTTTCCCTTCTTCTGAAAAACCACTTCAGATCAAGGGCGACTTGCTTTCTTTGTGGCTTTGTGGGTTCTGAGGTGGCCAGTGTGAAAACCGTATCCTCTGCCACCGGTGGGGAGTTCCTGCTCCAGAGGCACTGCTGCAGTTTCAGAAATCAGCTCCACCGGCACTTTGTCCAAGACATTGGCTTTGCCAATGATGTAAAAAAATGAGTTAAAATAGATTATTTGGTCATGATCAGATTGTTGTTTGTGGCAGCTTGCTCTGCATTTAATACATTTACTGTTGTCTAAACTTCCAAAGAAAGGTCTTTGGAACTTTATAACAGCTTATTGTGCATTTAATGCTATCTACTCTTCAAATGTAAAGAGCTTGAGGTATCTTGAAGAGATCATGATAGTGTGACTAGAAATGCAAAGCTATCTCTTTGAGATAGTGGTGGTTGTCTAGGAAACTACTTTTATTTCAAAAATAAACATCATTCTTAAAAATATTTTTAAGAAATATAAAATAGTGTATGGTTTTCTTTGCATTCATAGTGTCACCCATTCATGGTACAACAGGCAATCTGCTGAAGGAACTCAGCAGATTGAACAGCATCTGTTGCAGAGTTTTGACCCAAATCATCAACCATCCCTTTCCACCCACAGATGCTGCTCAACACATCTAGTCCTTCCAAATGATTGTTTGTTGAGTCAGATTACAGCAGCTGCACTCTCTTATGTCTTTATATATTCACAGTGTTGCCAAGTTGTACATTCTCCGTACAAAGTACCAATGCTACTCAAGAAATCCATTTCACATGTTAGAGAGACTGTTAAAAAGTGCCCTGTTCCTCAATGTGTAGTGACAGCAGGAACTTAGATTATGTTGTCCAGGAAACAAGGAGTAAAGACACTCTTCATACCTCAATCACTGAGTTGGCATAAATACCCACCTGATGCTGACAGACCTCTATTAAGCTGGTCTCAGAGCCATTGTGAAGGACTGTTTCTCCAGCAGTGGCTTGAGGATGCAGGGATGCACTTTGTTCTGTTAGATACTAATGTGTAAGGCTAGAATCTATGAAATCACTCATCAGATGCATGGAAGACCCGGAGGGAAATACCATGACATTGTGCAATTTATAGGAAGTCCCCAACTTTTCATTATGTTGCATTCTTCACAGAAATTGAATCTCATAATGCATAAAAACTTGGCCTTAAGCAAAATAGTTTCGAGGAATCTGTAAGTGCTTCGTGCAGCAGCACAATACTATTAAAGGCAAGAATGGGGACAAATGGCAAATATCTCACTGCTGTGTTCTATCATTCTACGGCCATGAGGACTCACACATGTTGCTTCTTGAGGTCTAACACATCTTGCATCTTCCCCTCTATCATCAGATGTCTGAATAGACAGTGAACCAACCCATGAATTCTACCTCACTATTTTTGCTGTATTTATTTAATTTATGTGATTAAATAAGTTATTAAATTATTTTAATTTAATTTACGTTTAATTGAATTGTTTTTATAGACAGTTTATTTCTTATTGTAATTTATAATATTTTTGTATTGTAATGTACTGCTGCCACAAAACAACAAAATTTAATGAAATATACATCAATCATAAACCTGATTTTGATTCTCATTCTGAAATACTATATAAGTGCAGAAGGAGGTTGCCTCCATCTGTAAGAGAGTGATTGGCAGGAAACCGGGGAGACCGAAGTATAGAGGAATAGGTGGGTTATGAAATCAAAGTTTAAAGTAAATTTATTATCAAAGTATGTACGAGTATTATCAAAGTACATATGTCACCATATACTACCCTGATATTCATTGTCTTAGGGCATTCACAGTATATACAAAGAAACACAATAGAATCAATGGAAAATCACACAGAAAAAGATGAACAAAGAACCAATTTGCAAAAATCAACCAGCTGTGCAAATACAAAAAAACAACATAATAACAATAAATAACAATTAATAAATATCGAGAATATGATGAAAAGCCTTTGAAAGTGATCAATTTTTTGTGGGAAAAGTTCAGTGTTGGGGCGAGTGAAGTTGAGTGAAGTTATCCTCTCTGGTTCAAGAGCATGATGATAGAGGAGTAATAACTGCTCCTGGACCTGATGGTGTGAGTCCTGAGGCTCCTGTACCTCCTTCCTGATGGCAACAGTGAGAAGAGAGCATGGCCTGAAAGGTGGGGGTCCTTGATGACGGATGCTGCTTTCCTGCAACAGCACTCCTTGTACGTTTGTAGATGTGCTTAGTAGTGGAGAGGGCTTTACCCATGATGCACTGAGCTGCATCCATCACAGTTTTAGGCTTTTCACTCAAGGGCATTGGTGTTTCCGTACCAGGCCTTGATGGAACCAGTCCACCGCACAGCTGTAGAAGTCTCTCAAAGTTTTAGATAGCTATAGAAGTTTCTCAAAGTTTTAGATAACGTGCCAAATCTTTGCAAACCTTTAAGGTAAAGGCACTTACTTTAAACAAGTACTTACCGTACTTTCTTTGTAACAGCACTTACAGATCCTCTAAAATAATAATGCTGAGAAATTTGCTGACCCTCTGCACCTTTGATTCCCGGATGAAAGCTGGCTCATGGAGGTCTGGTTTCCTCCTCCTGTAGTCAATAATCAGCTCTTTGGTTTTACTGACATTGAGTAAAAGGTTATTGTTATGGCACCATTCAGCTAGATCTTCAGTCTCTGATATGCCGATTTGTCAGCACCTTTGATTCGGCTGACAGTGGTATCATTAGCAAACTTAAATACGGTATTGGAGCTGTGCTTAGCCTCACAGTCTTAAGTAAAAAGCAAGTAGAGCAGGGGGCTAAGTGCACAAACTTGTGGTACACCTGTGGAGACTGTGGAGCTTATGTTGTTACCAATCCAAACTGTCTGGGGTCTGCAAGTGGGGAAATCAAGGAACTAGTTGCCCAAGAGATATTGGAGCTTATTGATTAGTTGTGAGGAGATGATAGTATTGAATGCACAGCTGTAGTCCACGAAGAGCATTCTGATGTACACATCTTCATTTTCTGAAGTTGAGTGAAGAACCAATAAAATGGTATCTGCTGTAGACCTATTGTGACGATAGGCAAATTGGAGTGGATCCAAGTGACTCCTCAGCCAGGAGTTGATATGTTTCATCACCAATCTCACGGTGAGTATAAGTGCATCTGGACAATAGTCATTGAAGTAAGTTACCATGTTCTTCTTGCTCACTGGTATAATTGAAGCCTGCTCGAAACAGACTACTGAAGGGAGAGGTTAGAGATATTAGTGAACACTCCAGCCAGTTGATCAGCACAGGCTTTCAGTACTCAGCCAGGGGTGCCTTCTGGGCCAGATGTTTTCTATGGGTTCACCCTCCAGAAGGTGTTCTCACGTCAGCCTTAGAGATTGAAATCACAGAGTAGTCAGGGGCTGTGGGAGTTCTTGAAGTTGTCTCCATGTTTTTTTGGTCAAAGTAAACATAAAAGACATTGAGCTCATCTGGGAGCAAAACGTTGTTGACACCTATGTCACTTTGTTTTACTTTGTAGCAGGTGCTAACCTTCAAGCCCTGCCACAGCTGTCAAGGACTCTTCTGTGACTCCATGTTGCATATGAGATATCTTGGTTACCTATTAGAGAAGACTTCTATGTTGCCACACATGACACATTGCAAAGTACGCACCACACAGGAGTTAACAATTCAGGCATCTTTGCTATTTACACATTGTTCTCAGCCACATTTTATTTGTTGTGCTGAATCAAATGCAAAAGCAATTATCTTTGAGCTATTTTACCAAGGAGTTTTGTTCTGTAGAATGAAATGACCAGCTTGGAGAATCTGAACAGACAGTTAGTCTCATTTAACCCACTACTGGGCTAAGCAGGTGGATGCACGGACCTCCATATACCGCATTAAATGAGTTAATATTGAAGAACCCTGCAGGCAGTGCAGTTAATTGAAGATTTGGCATTTCAGACAGGCACAGCAGGTGAGCGGCAAAGATTAACAAGCTCTGTAATAGCCTGAGCCAAGAATATTCATATTTTGTTCCTGTCGATATTATATTCCTATTAGACCCCCAACATACAACAGCTTTTCCCTTTAATATTCTCCATACTGACTTGCCACTGTTTGTATCATGTAGTATACAGAACAGCAGCTATATACTAAATAGCTGCAGAGAAAATGGAAATGTACAGTTACTAATCTATAGATTTGCTAAGTATGCCCACAGAAACAGAATCTCAGGGTTATATGTGGTGACATGTATGTACTCTAATAATAAATTTGACTTTGATTTTTTGCAGAGATTGCTACATCAAGCTACCAGAGGATGCAATTTCCTGACTCACGGCAGTCTACTTGGGAAGTCCCACATCACCAGGTTCAGGAACAGCCTCTTTCCTAACAGCCTTCGGATTCTTGAACTGATCTTCACAAACTTAATCCTACCTCAACAATGGAACACCACAGTTCACCTTCAGCACCACCATGGACATCTTTCTAAATATGCCTTTGCAAATTTTGCACATTCTTCGCTGTTTTGGATAATTTATGTATAATTTATAGTCAGTCCGTGTCTGAATCTACATGCCTGTGATGCTGTTGCAAGCATGTTTTTTTTATTGTACCTCTACCTCACCATACTTATCCATAGCTTGATAAACTTCACCTGATGATACTTTACTCAAAAGCAGTGATCACCATCGCTTAGGGTATGGTAGGGCAGTGGTTGATGTGCTAGGGATATGGCTCTGAATGATAGTTAAGCCAAAACTCTAATGAAGTTTTACTGGAAGCTAGAGTCTTAAAAGCACACGTGGCTCAGGACTTATAGGATGCTGGAGTGGTGGGTACTGGGACTGGGAGGTAGGTGAGGCAGAGGTATCAAGAGGAAATGGAAAAAGGATGGGCTATGATGAGAGCTAAGAGCTGACCTTCAGAAAAAATAATTCATCATCCCCCGCCCAGATGAAGAGTCTTGACCTGAAACATCGAATATCCATTTCCCTCCATCTGATCTGCTGTGTTCCTCCAGTGTTTTGCATGTTGCTTCTAATTCCAGCATCTGCGATCTCTTGTGTCTGCATTGCTCGTGTTTGTTGAACCCCATCTCATATTTCACATGACTCACTCTCAACTGTCCTAGGAAAAGGCCAGCCCAGCCAGGCACTTCAAAGGAAAGGGAGATGGGAAATGTATGCTGGAGGTTGCCAACAAAGCCCACATCCCATGAATGAATATAGAAAACATATTGTTTCCTACAAGAGAAGCACCAATGGAGATG
The DNA here is from genome assembly GCF_030028105.1 of Mobula birostris. Lineage (NCBI taxonomy): Eukaryota > Metazoa > Chordata > Chondrichthyes > Myliobatiformes > Myliobatidae > Mobula > Mobula birostris. Next base: position 161,540,518 of record NC_092373.1, read on the forward strand.
CCAGATTGCCTTGTTTACAGTGGGAACCCAGTCCCTTTAATGCAAAATGTAAACAGGGAGTTGGATGCTATCTTCTGAATTAGGTTTGCTCAGTACACAGGTTGGATTCAGCCACTGACAGACAGTAGTATTTAGTTGCATCATTTTCTGCTCCATGCTTTCAGCTAGATCAGTCCAGCCCAGCTAGTTACGTGTTTCTATAAACAATCAGGCAAATGTAAAGAAATATCAATTCTGTGATTTACAGTTGCAAATTCAAAATTGCCCTAATATTGTAATTCACTTTTGTGACAGAAATCTGTAATGCTTACTTTGTAGATTTACATTCACCAGTTGAGAAATACAGATTAATTATTAAGCAATGGTTTTTACTTAATAGTGGAGAGTGAAGAAACTGGAGTCAGTGTTAGTTAATAGATGTGTTTGGGGGGGGGATAGATTTGAAGGGAGACATTTGATTTTGGGTGGTTTAACGTAAACGGGCTTTGCCATCCGGAAGTTCGTATCAAGTCTTCTCCAGGTAAACACCTGCCTGATCCAAACATAATTCTGACCCAAGTTCAGAAATTCCAGAGTACCAAACCACTTCCCACTGACTCCTCCTGTGTACAGTTTTGGATCCAAGCATAACATATCAAGGCAAAATCCGGATCCCAGCAGAAAATATTCCCCAATTAGATCAGTATTTTTGTTTAAAGAGCTATGGTCACCATTTTAGGTCAAGCCACAGAGTGTTATGTTTGGATCAGAATTTTTTACAAGGAGGATGTGATACTTGACTACATCCTTCAAACCCAATCCACTTCCACATTTATTAGCGAGGAACAGTTGGATCTGATGAAGGTATACATACATAATCTGAGATGTCATAGTCCTCGAGTGAGCATCCAGAATTTTCAATCTCAATGTTAGATTTTCAGGATTTGCTGTTTCTTTTCCTTTAAGGGGCTATCATTAATAGCCACCACAGTAGTGTAGCAGTTAATGCGACATCATTGCAGCTCAGGACATCGCGTTTGGAGTTTATATCCATCATTATCTGTAAGAGGTGGGTATGTCCTCCCCATGGTATGCGTGGGTTTTCTCCAGGCCCTCTGGTTTCCTCCCAGAGGCACTGGTTAACAGGTTAATTGGTCATTGTAAATTGTCGTGTGATTAAGCCAGAAGGGCCTATTCCTCACTGTATCTCTAAGTAAATAAATGTAGGGTAGTAGGTCATGTGAGATTACTACAGTATAGATAGGAATAATGGTCAGTATCAACATGGTGGGCTGAAAGGCCTATTTCTAAGCCGTACATTTCTGTGACCCTATATTAAGGAATTGCCACTATCATCAAGGTAGCATTAACAAGGGGACTGGCCAGCAAATCAGGCTGATTTCCACAATGATGTTCAATTCCCAGGCCACAGTAGGGAGCTTTGCTGGGTGGCATATGCACTGGATTTTGACCTGTGTTGCATATGTTCACGTTACCTGCTCTAAATTAACCCCAGCCATAACTGTAATTTGGAGCAAAGTCCTGCCCCTATGCTGGTGAGAGCATGCAGGATTCCTTATGGAAGCCTCCTGCTAACCAAGGAAGGGAGCTGCCTCTGGAACCTCTTCTTCGCAACCTCAAAATATTTGCTTCTGCAGTGGAGTGTGTACATATTTTGCTTTGAAAGATCTTGTTATGGTCCTCATCTCCATCGAAACCTCTGATATTTAAATCCTCAAATAGATTTCTAGTGGGACAGTGTTCATTTCAGGAACAGCAGGGAATTCTGTTTATTGTCTATACAGACAATACATGGCCTTCGTCCTGAGTGGTCTTTTCTAACTGGAAATGGGATGGAATGAGAAAGCTCAGACCATAGTCAAGATGATATCTCTTCAAAACTTTCAATGACTATTTTAGCAGAGTGCGGTTCTGCAGGCCCTCATGTTAAAGTAGTGTCACCGCACAGAAGATATGTTAATTTTTCCAAACTAATTAATAAGCAGAGTTATAATTGTAACCTAATTGTATCCATCTTCTCAGGGACTGTTGTAGATTCATAATTTGAAGAAAGAATCCTTATGCTTCAAAATCAAATACTTGATGTGATATGATACACAGATTCTGTGAGAATTAGACCATCCTATGTTGCGGTAATTGCAGAAGTCCAAACAAGTGCTTGGTAGGGATTAAGTGGCTGGCGTAGCCTCAGCCACGCCATTGCGCAGCGGTGCCAAGTGGAGACCTGTTGGGAAACACTCCCGGCAGGCAATGGCAGAAGACCAACATTGCTTGATGCCCTACACAGGGGATCGTGCAAGTCTGTGGGGAAGGCGGTGTTTTAAGAAAATAAAGAATGAAAGTAAAGAAAAAATAAATAACTAAACTGGAAATTGTCATGGATCATTTGGCCAGTGGTCCAAAGAACAGAAAACTCAGTGAAGAACAGAATCACTATATTTATTACACAAGTTATCAAATCACAGTTTTAAGAAAATAAATGGCTCGAATCAGCTCCTCCCAAGATATTTTTTTCAATTATATTGGCTGTTACCTTAACAGAAATATTATTTTTCTCTTTTCATAATCCACATTTCCCTTAATGTTCTTAGGAATTTTTAAACCTGGCAAGCAAATTCAAAGATGTGACAATAGTTGAGATGCAAAGTACCATTATGATTTAGTTTTTCCTTCCATTTAAACATGCCAAGGCATTTCCACTCACAAAATAGCACTTTTTTTTTGTGATGCATTAAGGACAAAATAAAAAAATATTTGATGTCTTGCAAGAGCCAATACTGGGCAAGATGCACCTTTAGCCAGTCATCTACCTGTTAAAATATTTCTGTTTGCTACAAGATTCATGCTCACCTCCAGCTTATGGTTAGGAATGTGACCAGACTCTCAGCATACTCTAAACCCTCACTATGAACCATCTGCACCACTTCTAGTACACACTCTCAGATTTATGCAGAAAAATTATATAAAATTGTTACATCTGACAGAAGCACAGGAGATATGGCAGGGAGCTGGCAAGAGTCCATACACAAGAAAGGGGATATTGCTCACTGCTTGCACATGTGAGGACTTTTCCATTCTCTCCTTATATTCCTATTGCCAATCAATTCACATAGGGCTTTAACTCCGCCCACAACCACCTTGCTGTCCTTATTGGTTTGACTTGTTATCCCAGGCCTTTGTGGTACAATACCACAGAGTATAGACAAGGGTCCCGTAAGGGGCTGAGAATTTCCCAGTTATCAACAACTCGTAGCCAAAGGTAAAACATGATGTTGCAGTTATGGAGTGCTGTTTCCAGCATCAGCTGTTCAGGCACAGACATGGAGAGATTCAACACAGAAACAGGCCATTCATTCCATCACATGCATGATGACCTTCACGCTCTGCTACACTAATCCCATTTATCCACATTAGGACTGTATCTTTTGATACCTCATCTATTTAGGTGTCTGTCTAAATGCCTCTTAAGTGTTGTGGTTTTAACTGAATCCACCACATCCTATGGCAGTGGGTTCTCAATATAAAGCACTCTGTGTGAAAAAAAATGAATGCCCAGATCCCCTTTAGAATTACTTTTTCTTTCCTTAAACCCTGCTCTTTTGTTTTTAATATCTTGACCACTGGAAAAAAAGATTTGACTGTCTATCTATGCCTCACATAATCTTACTGTGTTTCTATCAAAGTTTAAGCTAAATTTATTGTCAAAGTACATATTTGTCAGGTAGAGTAATTACTAATAGTGGAAGCATGAGTAGGCCATCTGGTTCCAATGTGGCTGACCTTTGTACTTCAGCTCCACTTTTCTGTATTAACTCCATATCCCCTTATTCTCTTCATTTTCTTAATATCAAAACATCGCGTGACCTCTGATTTGAATATATTCAGCAATTGAGCCTTGATAGCTTTTTTATATAACCATATAGCAATTACAGCATGGAAACAGGCCATCTCGGCCCTTCTAATCCGTGCCGAACTCTTACACCCACCTAGTCCCACTGACCTGCACTCAGCCCATAACCCTCCATTCCTTTCCTGTCCATATATCTATCCAATTTAACTTTAAATGACAACATCAAACATGCCTCAACCACTTCTGCTGGAAGCTTGTTCCACACAGCTACCACTCTCTGAGTAAAGAAGTTCCCCCTCATGCTACCCCTAAACTTTTGCCCTTTAACTCTCAACTCATGTCCTCTTGTTTGAATCTCCCCCACTCTCAATGGAAAAAGCCTATCCACGTCAAGTCTATCTATCCCCCTCATAATTTCAAATACCTCTATGAAATCCCCCCTCAACCTTCTACACTCCAAAGAATAAAGACCCAACTTGTTCAACCTTTCTCTGTAACTTAGGTGATGAAACCCAGGTAACATTCTAGTAAATCTTCTCTGTACTCTCTCTATTTTGTTGACATCTTTCCTATAATTCGGTGACTAGAACTGTACACAATACTCCAAATTTGGCCTTACCAATGCCTTGTACAATTTCAACATTACATCCCAATTCCTATACTCAATGCTCTGATTTATAAAGGCCAGCATACCAAAAGCTTTCTTCACCACCCTATCCACATGAGATTCCACCTTCAGGGAACTATGTGCCATTATTCCTAGATCCCTCTGTTCTACTGCATTCTTCAATGCCCTACCATTTACCACGTATGTCCTATTTTGATTTGTCCTACCAAAATGTAGCACCTCATATTATCAGCATTAAACTCCATCTGCCATCTTTCAGCCCACTCTTCTAACTGGCCTAAATCTCTCTGCAAGCTTTGAAAACCTGCTTCATTATCCACAAATCCACCTATCTTGGTATCATCTGCATACTTACTAATCCAATTTACCACCCCATCATCCAGATCATTAATGTATATGACAAATAACACTGGACCCAGTACAGATCCCTGAGGCACACCACTGGTCACCGGCCTCCAATCTGACAAACAGTTATCCACCACTACTCTCTGGCGTCTCCCATCCAGCCACTGCTGAATCCATTTTACTACTTCAATATTAATACCTTACGATTGAACCTTCCTAACTAAACCTTCCGTGTGGAACCTTGTCAAAGGCCTTACTGAAGTCCATATAGACAACATCCACCACTTTACCCTCGTCAACTTTCCTAGTAACCCCTTCAAAAAATTCAATAAGATTTGTCAAACGTGACCTTCCACGCAGAAATGCATGTTGACTGTTCCTGATCAGACCCTGTCTATCCAGATAATGATATATACCATCTCTAATAATACTTTCCATCAATTTACCCGCCACTGATGTCAAACTCACAGGCTGATAATTGCTAGGTTTACTCTTAGAACCCTTTTTAAACAATGGAACAACATGAGCAATACGCCAGTCCTCCGGCACCATCCCCGTTTCTAATGACATTTGAAATATTTCTGTCAGAGCCCCTGCTATTTCCACACTAACTTCCCTCAAGGTCGTAGGGAATATCCTGTCAGGACCCGGAGACTTATCCACTTTTATATTCCTTAAAAGTGCCAGTACTTCCTCTTCTTTACTCATCATAGTTTCCATAACTTCCCTACCTGTTTCCCTTATCTTATACAATTCAATATCCTTCTCCTTAGTGAACACCGAAGAAAAGAAATTGTTCAGAATCTCCCTCATCTCTTTTGGCTCCACACATAGCTGTCCACTTTGATTCTCTAAGGGACCAATTTTATCCCTCACTATCCTTTTGCTATTAATATAACTGTAGAAACCCTTGGGATTTATTTTCACCTTACTTGCCAAAGCAACCTTATATCTTCTTTTTAGCTTTTCTAATTTCTTTCTTAAGATTCATTTTACATTCTTTATATTCCTCGCGCACCTCATTTACTCCATGCTGCCTATATTTATTGTAGATATCTCTCTTCTTCCGAACCAAGTTTCCAATATCCCTTGAAAACCATGGCTCTCAAAAACTTTTAACCTTTCCTTTCAACCTAACAGGAACATAAAGATTCTGTACCCTCCAAATTTCACCTTTAAATGACCTCCATTTCTCTATTACATCCTTCCCATAAAACAAATTGTCCCAATCCACTCTTTCTAAATCCTTTCGCATCTCCTCAAAGTTAGCCTTTCTCCAATCAAAAATCTCAACTCTGGGTCCGGACCTATCTTTCTCCATAATTATATTGAAACTAATGGCATTGTGATTACTGGACCCAAAGTGCTCCCCAACACAAACCTCCGTCACCTGACCTATCTCATTCCCTAACAGGAGATCCAACACTGCCCCTTCTCTAGTTGGTACCTCTATGTATTGCTGTAAAAAACAATTCTGCACATATTTTACAAACTCCAAACCATCCAGCCCTTTTACAGTATGAACAGAAAATTCCAGAGATTCGTCACCATCTGGGGGAAGAACAGATCTGATTGTGCCGCTAGGTTTTAGATACCTCAGCCAGGGAAAACATAACTCCATATGAACTGATGTGAAAGCATTGCAAAATCTAGTGAATCTTGGAAGGTGACAAGCACTGTATCCACTATTCTCATAGCCTCCTCATTTAAAACCGTAGGAGAGAAGCAGATTTCTAATGACATTAACTGATATCTCTTAATATCCTTATTGAGCTTTAATCACAGAAATGTATGCATTCCTCTGAATGGAATGATCAAAATGGAAAAGTAACGCATGTTACCCTAGCCTTTAAGAGGAAGAAAGGACCAGTTGGCTAGAGATCAGTTGCAAGGAAAATGTTGAAAATTGTTACTAGGGAAGACACAAGGCACTGCAGATGCTGAAATTTGGAGCAAAAAAAAAACAAACTACTGGAGGAGCTCAGGGGGTGGAGGCAGAGAAATTGGTGATATTTCAGATTATGACCATACTTCAAGATTGAAAAACACCAGTAGAATTGAGCAGAGTCAACATGAATTTACAAAAGGAATATCATCTTTGATGAATCTGTTGTAAGTTTTGGAATATGTAAAGGGAAACCAGATGACATGCTATACTTGGACTTTCAGAGGTCTTCAATAAGGTACCAAATGGAAGTTATTGATCAAAATTGGAGTATATGGAATTGGCAGGGGTGGGGAATATACTATCATGGGCTGTGGACTGATTAACAGATAGAAAATATTGAACAGGAATAAACAGAAAAAAAGACAGAAAAGATAGTGTACTTTTTTGAAATAGTGAGGACTGGAAGGTATTGGTAGTATTCAGATCTAGCTGGGTGTCCTTGTGCAGTGGGGCAGCACAGTAGTGCAGTGATTAGCACAACACTTTACAGTACCTGCAAAAGGTGTACAATTCCCACCGCTGTCTGTAAGGAGTTTGTACGTTCTCCCTGTGACCATGTGAGTTTCCTACCGGTGCTCTGGTTTCCTTCTGCAGACGTACTAGTTGGTAGGTTAATTGGCCATCGTAAATTGTCCTATGATTGGGCTTGGGTAAAATTGGGGGTTGCTGGGTGGTGCAGCTCAAAGGACCAGAAGGGCCAAATCTGTGCTGTATCTCAATAAATAAATCACTGAAATATATTGTGCAGGGATAGCAAGTAATGGGGAAGGCAATCAGCCACATTTTAGTTTTTATTGCAGAAGGATATGAAGGCAAGAGTAAAAATGTGTCAATCCAGTAATATACAGTCTTGGTGGGATGCTGCCCAGTGCAGGTTGATCTAAGGATGAATATCTAAGTTGAGTTGATTGTCATATACTTATGTATGCACAGGTATAATGAAAAACTTGCTTGTGTCACAATCGCAGGCACACAGCATTAGTGTCACAACATTCACAAGAAAAATATATACTGTATGAAATAATACAAGAGAAACAATTAGAATTTATAAGACAGCAAGTGCTGTGGTTCAAAGTGGTCTAAGTTGTCTAGTGTTGCTATACTGAAGTAGTGATTAAGTTGTTAGATATGATATGATGGAGGCACAATGACAAATCCTCATCAGACATAAAATCCTTGAATCGAGATTTTTAATGAGGGATTAGAAAATTGTGCCTGTATTCTCAGGAAATTAAAAGAATGAGAAATGATCTCAATGAAACAGAACTGTTTGCAATAGGTTTCAGAGCATAGATGCCAAATTGATACTTCCTTGACCAGGGTATCTGGATACAGAGGCCACAGCAATTTTAAAGGATGGCCATTCAGGACAGAGAAGAGATATTTTTTCTTTGATGATAGCAAATTTTTGAAATTCTATTCCGAAGAGATTCAATCGATCAATCAAGACAAACTGATAGATTTTGAGATACTAAGAAAATTAAAGAAAATCAAAGTAAATTTGTTATCAAAGAACATACATGTCATCATTTACTACCCTGAGATTTATTTTCTTGTGGGTATTCACAGTAAATACAAAGAAACACAATCAAATCAATGAAAAAATGCACACAACAAAGGCAGATAAACGACCAATGTGCAAAAGACACCAAACTGTGCTATCACAAAAAAAAGTAGTATTAATAAATAATAAGAAATAAATATTGAGAACATGAGTTGTAGTTCTTGACAGTGTGTCCATAGATTGTGGAATCTGTTCAGTGTTGGGGTGAGTGAAGTTGAGTGAAGTTATCTCCTCTGGTTCAAGAGCCTAATTGTTGAGGGGTGATAACTGTTCCAGAACATGATGGTGTAGGACCTCAGGCTCCTGTACCTCCTTTCTGATGGCAGCAGAAAGAAGAGAGCAAGGCCTGGATGGTGGGAGTCATTGATGATGCTTTCCCGCTCCTTGTGGATGTGCTCAGTGCTGGGGATTGCTTTACCCGTAATGGAATGGGCTGCATTCACTATAATTTTTAGACTTCTCCATTCAAGGGCATTGCTTTTCCATACCAGGCTATGATGCAACCAGTCAGTATACCCTCCATCACACATCTGTAGATGTTGGTCAGAATTTTAGATGACATGCCAAATCTTCACAAACCTCTAAGAATGGAGAGGTGCTGCTGTGGCTTCTTGGTAATGGCAGTAATGTGCTGGACCAAAGAGAGATCCTCTGAAATAATAATACGAAGGAATTTAAAATTGCTGATCCTCTTTACCTTTGATCCCCTGATGAGGACTGGCTCAAGGACCTCCGGCTTCCTCTTCCTGTTGTCAATAATTAGCTCTTTGGTTTTGCTGACATCGAGTGAGAGGTTATGGCTCAGAAAGTAGCCTTGAAGTAAAAATTAACCATAAATATAATTGCATGGGGAAGCAGTCACGAGGGGCTAGGTTTGCTTCACTTTACATATTATATTTAAATAAGATGTAAATAAGGCTGAAGATTGAACCGAGGCCTTTCTTTGTCATTGAATATAGAGCATAGGTATGTAGAACACTGAGACAGGTCTGAATGCAGTGCTGAATTAGTTACTTTAGTACTTAAATGCCAATCTAAACTAATCCCTTCTGCCTACACAATGTCCAGATCCCTCTGTTCCCTGTACATTCATGTGCCTCTCAGAGAACCTGTTAAACACTTCTATTATATTTGCCCCCACTGCTACCCCTGCATTTCAGGCACCCAACACTCGCTGTATAAAAATAAAATTGCCCTGAACGTCTCTTTTGAACTTACCCCTTCTCATTTTAATTGCGTGCCATCTGGTATTATACATTCCAACAATTGGGAAAATGATACTGGCTGACTGCTGTTAACAGTGCCCCTCATAATCTTAAAAACTTCTATCAGATCTGACCTCAGTTTCTGCAGCTCCAGAGAAAACAATTCAGCTCATCCAAACTCTCCTCATACATGCTCTTTCATTCTGGCAGCATCCTGGTAAGCAGTTTCTGCACTTTCTTCAGAGCCTCCACATCCTTCTTGTAATGGAGCAACCAGGATTGAATGCAATGCATCGTGATGGGTGGAAGGGCAGAAGTTCCTAAAAAGGGAGCAATCAGGAGGATACTAGAGGACATGCATCTGAGCTAAGAGGAGGAAAATTCTAGATGAGATGTGCAGGGCAAGAGAGTGGTTGATGTTTGGAACATGCTGCTGGGTGATGGTGGAAGCACATGGATATGCAGAGAGTAGAAGGATATGGATCATGAGAAAATAGTTGGAATTAGTTTACTTCGGCATCATGTTCGGCATAGACACTATGAGTTGAAGGGCTTGTTCCTGTGTTTTCTGTATCTCAACCAAAGCAAAACTTTGGAAGGACAGAATTCTACTGATCAATCCTGTTGGGACTTAGTTCTGTTCTGGATACACAACAACCACTGTGGAACTGAGACCGTAGTATGTCTTAGTAAACTTCAATGAACAATATTCATTTTTATTGGTATAAAAATTATTGCATTACTCATTCTATTTTCTGCTAATTCTCAAAGGGATAATTTCACTGGTTAGTTTTATTATCATTCAGTGTGCCTCACCAGAGGCAGCGTGGCATGTCGTCGGTGCTGCTCCTAGTGTTGGCTCCGCAGAAGACAATCCATAATGTGGTCAACTGCAGATTTCTGCAACATTCATGGACACTATATTTTTCTTTGTGTGGCTGTATTTTACTGATATGTGTGCTATATGTGCCTTGTTCTGTGTGTGACTGTAGGTACTATGTTTTTGCACCTTGTCCCCCACGGTATTTATAAATGGTTGAATGACAATTAAAGTTGTACTTGAACTTATTAATTAGACAGCAAATGCTGCTTGTTCACAACATACATTAAAACAAGTCACATGCTCATATACAATGTCATTGGACTCTAAGTTATGAGCTTTGAACCTTCACCTATCATCCTCCACTAAGGGTGATGGATATATTCTACTCTTCAATTTCAACTTGAACATAGCGTGAGCTCAATGTTTTACAGGTGATCAACACTGGGAGAATTCAGGGTCCACATCAAATCACAAACCCCAGTCCTGATGAAGGGTCTCAGCCTGAAGCGTCAACTGTTTATTCCCATCCGTAGAAGCTGCCTGACCTGTTGAGCTCCTCCAGCACATTGTGTGTATTGCTCTAGATTTACAGCATCTACAGTACCTTTTGCATCTAGAATCTCTAATCCACTGGGAAGGCACCATGGCAGAAAGGTAGTACTGTACTGCTGTCTTTTACCTTCAGTGATCCATGTTCATTACTGAACTCTGTTGTTGCTAGTTTAGAGTTTGTATATGTGTCCTTGTGATCACATCCCCAAAGTGTCAGGTCGACAGTTTAACTGGCTACTGTAAATTACCACATGTGTAGGTGAATGGTCGGAGACGCTTCCATGTGAGAGAGAACAGGTCAGAAGAGAAGAAGTGGGAGAATGGGATGCTCTGAGGATCTTCCTTGCCATGTGAAAAAAAAAAGGTTTTTAGTGAATGATATTGAAGACTCGGATAGTGGAACGCTAATACCCTTAGTGAACTCTGGTTTTATTTTCCATTATGTTATTCATGAACCATGAAGAGCGTTTTCTCCCCATAGCTCTGAGGTGGAGCAGAACTGCTGAATGTTACAGCACAAATTACCTCTTCATCTTAGAAAAGTTCAGGCAAAATTATGCGAGACACAAATAGGTTAGATAGAGTTATTCCTCCAGGGTTGAAATATCAAATACTAGAGAGTATAGCCTTATGATGAGAGAGAGTAAGCTTAATGGAACTGTGTGAGGTAAGGTTTTCTTTCAGCGAATGGTAAGTGCCTGGAACACACTACCAGAGGTTTTGCTGGAAGCAAATAAGGATAATTGTGTTTCAGATACATTTATATGGACACATAACCATGTATGGAATTTATGGATTCTGATCACGTGCAAACCACAAGATTTACAGTAGTTTAATTTTGTATCATGGTAAGCACAGACACTGCGGGCCGAAGGGCTTGTTCAGAGAACATATTAAGCAGTGCTATACTGTTCTATGTTCTCTGTATGCACCCAATACAGGTGCATTGCAGACCCTTGTAATGGGTATTGTCCCGGTGGGGAATGGAATGAAATGGAAGGCAAGGAGAATGCAAGAAAGTAATCCAAAACTGCTTGTAACATTTCCCTTTGCCTGCAGAAGCTTTGGGCATCTCCTCCCGGTACCCATCCTCAGCAGGTGAAGGACCAGCAGTGAATGAAGCTGGTGAATGAACAGGCTGGCACATGTATTCTCCCATTGTGACCTGGTGCAGGAGGGGAGAGATGGGAAGGAAATAGACATTTCATGAATAGTACACTTAAAATGGAATGGATTCCTAATAGATATTAAGCAGTCTTCTGTTAGAAGACACGGCTTACCTGGAGGCATGGTAGTGCAGCACCTAGTGTAGTGCTCTAGAGCACAAGTGATCGGGGTTCAATTCCTGCCACTGTTTGTAAGAAATTTGTAATTTCTCCCTGTGACCACGTGGATTTCCTCTGGGTACTCCAGTTTCTTCCCACATTCCGGAATTGTGCGGATTAGTTAGTCACTTTGGGCATGCACATGGAGAAGATGGCGGCGCGACAGCAGTGCGCGCGGCCCCTCTGGTGAATGATATCTGTAATCTGTCAAGTAGGGTACTGTGCACAATTCTGATTTGATGGAGACAGATGTGAGAGTACAGAGGAACGTCTGGAGAAACTTCAGAAATGCCCGCTTCGCTGCCGCTGCTACTGTGTGGTAACCGGAATCTCCGGAGCAGAAGGCCCCGAAATCCTTGGCTTTGCGTGTTTCAGCGGCTGGGGCGAGGTCGAAGGCACTCGGCAGAGGATGGCGCTCGGGAGGCTGTATCGGAGAGGCTGGTCAGAAGCTCGAAGTTTTCGGACAGATGGACTCAGTGTCGGCTGTGGTCGGCTGCTTCCAAGGCATCGGCAAGTTGACGGTGCCTGGAGGTTTATGGCAGGGAGTTTCTCCCTTTTGCCACCGCTATCGGGGACTCGGGAGTCGATCGACTCGGGGACTTTTGAGACTTTATTTACCGTGCCCACGGTTTGTTCTTCATCAAATTATGGTATTGCTTTGCGCTGCTGTAACTATATGTTATAATTATGTGGTTCTGTCAGTGTTAGTCTGTGGTTTGTCCTGTTTTCTGTGATATCACTCTGGAGAAACATTGTATCATTTCTTAATGCATGTATGCATTTCTAAATGACAATAAAAAGAGGACTGAGTGTTCTCATAATCTAATCTAATGTATTTTGGTGTCGGGAGCATGGTGACACTTGAGGGGAACCCCTAGCCCTTATTCAGACTGTGCTGGTTGTTGATACAAATGACACATTTGATGGTTTAATGTGTACGTGACAAATAAAGCAAATCTTTATCTTTCTTGAAGGCTGGGCTCTGATACAGAATGGGTGGAAAAATATTGGACACAATGAATCGGGAATTCAGGAACATTTGATATTCAAAGACTTGCTAAAAATTTGAGAATGTATTGGACAGCAAATGTACCCACTTGCCACACATTTGGTTCTGTCTGCCCAAAGGCCAGCATTTCATTCATATGGCAAGCAAATAACCAAGACAAGACTATGTCCTTTTCATTGTTATATTTTTTTTGCACAGTAAGGACAAAGGATATCTTCCCTCAAACTGCCCCACCATTCTAGACCTCACCAAGTCCACATTTGCTCTATCCCAAAATACCCTCTATTTACATCCTACCTGCAAGTTATGATGGACTGAATGGCCTAATTCTTTTCAATAAATGTCCTTGATACTGTGATTTTGAAATGGAGCATTTTGATCCTGAACTATATCATATGCACGTGCACATCCAGTTCAGGTGATCAGTCCAGGGTCTGCTCTGTACATCAATTTTTGGGGGAAGGGTAAAGTGAAGGAGAAAAGTTTCACGTTGCCTTGGTGATTATTTGACAGGAAAAGGTGGGTGTTTTAAATAACTATTTTTAGCTTGAAAATTGGAAGACTTGTGGTTAAGCGAGGAGTTGTGGTTAAATGAGGAGGTGGCATCCGCCTTCACTGGCAGTGTTGTTTATGTATGTGTTTATTATTGGGGTGGGGAGAGAAGCTGTATTCGTGTTAACCTGTGGTCAGTGAAGAAGGCTTGAATCTGCATGTCATTGAGGGTGAGGCTCATCAATTTTATTCTACATGGTTTGATTAAGTAGTTGCATCTGTTCCCAGTAGTAATCTAGGGAACACTTGGGTATTTGGAACCTAGGTCTGCTGTGGCATAGAGGTAAAGCTACACACCCCAAGAAGTTTCGGAGACATACAACAAACCCTTTACCCCCTGCCCCCACAAGCTTTTGTTGACCATCAATCGCCTATTTACACCAATCCTACGTATTTTTCATTTTCAGAAAATGCTGGAGGAACTCAGCAGGTCAGGCAGCATCTATGAAAATGAATAAACAGTCGACATTTCGGGCCAGGACCCTTCCTCAGGACTGGAAACCTTCCTCTTCAAACGTCGACTGTTTATTCTTTTCCATAGATGCTGCCTGGCCTGCCGAGTTCCTCCAGCATTTTGTGTGTGTAGCTCTGGATTTGCAGTATCTGCAGAATCTCTTGTGTTTATACTTCATTCTCCTCAGCTTATTAGAAAGTCCCTCCAGATTTAACCACTCACCAACAGAGCAGGGTCAATTTACAGTGGCCAGTTAACCCACCAGTCTGTTTTTTTTTGATGTGGGAGGAAACCAGAGCACCCAATGGAAACCCATCCAAACTTAGGGGGAACATGCAAGCTCCACACAGACAACACCCAAAGTCAGGACTGAACCCAGCTCTCTGGTACTGTGAGGATGTGGCTTTGTTACTTGCTCCAGGCTGCAGTTTTACTTTAGAACTGTGAAGCAGGACAATGAACACCCCTTTTATACATAGCAAAATCACATATAACCATATAAAAATTACAGCATGGAAACAGGCCATCTCGGCCCTTCTAGTCTGTCCGAACTCTTACTCTCACCTAGTCCCACTGACCTGCACTCAGCCCATAACCCTCTATTCCTTCCTTGTCCATATAGCTGTCCAGTGTACTTTAAGTGACAACATCGAACCTGCCTCAACCACTTCTGCTGGAAGCTCGTTCCACACAGTCACCACTCTCTGAGTAAAGAAGTTCCCCCTCATGTTACCCCTAAACTTTTGCCCTTTAACTCTCAACTCATGTTCTCTTGTTTGAATCTCCCCCACTCTCAATGGAAAAAGCCTATCCACGTCAACTCTATCTATCCCTCTCATAATCTTAAACACCTCTATCAAATCCCCCCTCAACCTTCTAAATTCCAAAGAATAAAGACCCAACTTGTTCAACTTCTCTCTGTAACTTAGGTGATGAAACCCAGGTAACATTCTAGTAAACCTTCTCTGTACTCACTGTATTTTGTTGACACCTTTCCTATAATTTGGTGACCAAAACTGTACACAATACACCAAATTTGGCCTCACCAATGCCTTGTACAATATCAACATTCTATCCCAGCTCCTATACTCAATGCTCTGATTTATAAAGGCTAGCATACCAAAAGCTTTCTTCAGTACCCTATCCACATGAGATTCCACCTTCAGGGAACTATGCACCATTATTCCTAGATCCCTCTGTTCTACTGCATTCTTCAAAACCCTACCATTTACCATGTATGTCCTAATTTGATTAGTCCTACCAAAATGCAGCACCTCACATTTTTCAGCATTAAACTCTATCTGCCATCTTTCAGCGCACTCTTCTAACTGGCCTAAATCTCTCTGCATAAGGAATGAAGTGATCATGACTTTTGAGGGATAAATGTTGGCCTGGACACCAGCTCTCATTTGTTTTTCCCGTAGTCTACAGAACTTTCATACTGAGGAAATAGGTAAGATCTATGGTTTAACACCTCACTCAAAGGACATAGAAACATAGAAAATAGGTGCAGGAGTAGGCCATTCAGCCCTTCGAGCCTGCACTGCCATTCAGTATGATCATGGCTAATCATCCAACTCAGAACCCTATACCAGCCTTCCCTCCATACCTCCTGATCCCTTTAGCCACATGGGCCATATCTAACTCCCTCTTAAATATAGCCAATGAACTGGCCTCAACTGTTTCCTGTGGCAGAGAATTCCACAGATTCACCACTCTCTGTGTGAAGAAGTTTTTCCTAATCTCAGTCCTAAAATGCTTCCCTTTTATCCTCAAACTGTGACCCCTCGTTCTGGACTTCCCCAAAATCGGGAACAATCTTCCTGCATCTAGCCTGTCCAATTCCTTTAGGATTTTATACATTTCAATAAGGTCCCCCATCAATCTTCTAAATTCCAGAGAGTATAAGCCTAGTCAATCCAGTCTTTCATCATATGAAAGTCCTGCCATCCCAGGAACCAATCTGGTGAACCTTCTTTGTACTCCCTCTATGGCAAGAATGTCTTTCCTCAGATTAGAGGACCAAAACTGCACACAATACTCCAGGTGTGGTCTCACCAAGGCCTTGTACAACCGCAGTAGTACCTCCCTGCTCCTGTACTCGAATCCTCTTGCTATGAATGCCAGCATGCCATTCGCCTTTTTCACCGCCTGCTGTACCTGCATGCCCACTTTCAATGACTGGTGTATAATGACACCCAGGTCTTGTTGCACCTCCCCTTTTCCTAATCGGCCACCATTCAGATAATAATCTGTTTTCCTGTTTTTGCCACCAAAGTGGATAACCTCATATTTGTCCACATTAAATTGCATCTGCCATGAACTTGCCCACTCACCTAACCTATCCAAGTCACCCTGCATCCTCTTAGCATCCTCCTCACAGCTAACACTGCCACCCAGCTTCGTGTCATCTGCAAACTTGGAGATGCTGCATTTAATTCCCTCATCTAAGTCATTAATATATATTGTAAACAACTGGGGTCCCAGCACTGAGCCTTGCGATACCCCACTAGTCACTGCCTGCTATTCTGAAAAGGTCCCGTTTATTCCCACTCTTTGCTTCCTGTCTGCCAACCAATTCTCTATCCACATCAATACCTTACCCCCAATACCGTGTGCTTTAAGTTTGCACACTAATCTCCTGTATGGGACCTTGTCAAAAGCCTTTTGAAAATCCAAATAGACCACATCCACTGGTTCTCCCTTATCCACTCTACTAGTTACATCCTCAAAAAATTCTCTGAGATTCATCAGACATGATTTTCCTTTCACAAATCCATGCTGACTTTGTCCAATGATTTCACCGCTTTCCAAATGTGCTGTTATCACATCTTTGATAACCGACTCCAGCAGTTTCCCCACCACCGACGTTAGGCTAACCGGTCTATAATTCCTTGGTTTCTCTCTCCCTCCCCTTTTAAAAAGCGGGGTTACATTAGCCACCCTCCAATCCTCAGGATCTAGTCCAGAATCTAAAGAGTTTTGAAAAATTATCACTACTGCATCCACTATTTCTTGGGCTACTTCCTTAAGCACTCTGGGATGCAGACCATCTTGTCCTGAGGATTTATCTGCCTTTAATACCTTCAATTTACCTAACACCACTTTCCTACTAACAAGTATTTCCCTCAGTTCCTCCATCTCACTAGACCTTCTGTCCCCTACTATTTCCGGAAGGTTATTTATGTCCTCCTTAGTGAAGACAGAACCAAAGTAGTTATTCAATTGGTCTGCCATGTCCTTGTTCCCCATAAACAATTCACCTGTTTCTGACTGTAGAGCACCTATATTTGTCTTAACCGATCTTTTTCTTTTCACATATCTATAAAAGCTTTTACAGTCAGTTTTTATGTTCCCTGCCAGTTTTCTCTCATAATCTTTTTTCCCTTTCCTAATTAAGCCCTTTGTCCTCCTCTGCTGGACTCTGAATTTCTCTCAGTCCTCAGGTGAGCCACTTTTTCTGGCTAATTTGTATGCTTCTTCTTTGGAATTGATACTATCCCTAGTTTCCCTTGTCAACAACGGGTGCACTACTTTCCCTGGTTTATTCTTTTGCCAAACTGGGATGAATGATTGTTGTAGTTCATCCGTGCGATCTTTAAATGCTTGCCATTGCATATCCACTGTCAACCCTTTAAGTATCATTTGCCAGTCTCTCTTAGCTAATTCACGTCTCATACCTTCAAAGTTACCCTTCTTTAAGTTCAGAACCTTTGTTTCTGAATTAACTATGTCACTCTCCATCTTAATAAAGAATTCCACCATATTATGGTCACTCTTACCCAAAGGGCCTCTCACAACAAGATTGCTAATTAACCTTTCCTCATTGCTCAAAATCCAGTCTAGAATAGCCTGCTCTCTAGTTGGTTCAAAAAACCATCTGGCATACATTCCAAGAAATCCTCTTCCTCAGCACCCTTACCAATTTGGTTCACCCTATCTATATGTAGATTGAAGTCATCCATTATAACTGCTGTTCTTTTATTGCACGCATTTCTAATTTCCTGTTTAATGCCATCCCCAACCTCACTACTACTGTTAGGTGGGCTGTACACAACTCTCACCAGTGTTTTCTGCCCCTTAGTGTTATGCAGCTCTACCCATATCGATTCCACATCCTCCCGGCTAATGTCCTTCCTTTCTATTGCATTTCATGTTCTAACCAGCAATGCTATCCCACCTCCTTTTCTTTCATGGACTGTACCACTGACACTGCAGCACTCCCCCAGTACTGTATTGTTGTGCATATTGGGATTCTGATGCTCTAGTCTCTGGAGTGAGACAAGAACCCCAAACCTTTGGATTCAGGGCTACACTTTCATTAGGCAAATCCAGTTCCTGCAGCTCTTAGACTTCATTCTGCTTTCTGACGCTGAATTGACTTGGATATTCCTCTTTGCTCTCTTCCCCAAACCAAAACTGTTAAGCTTTTTACAGCTAGGAAGGAGATCTGAACTGCCACTGCCTGCTATAACTAACGGGAAACTGGCCCCACTACCCAGCGTTCATCCAGAGTGGTTCACAAAAAGTTTACCATTTGTCAGGAACAGCGAAACAAAAGAAATCATCCAGATCTTCGCAATTAAAGCTCTCTGATGTGTTTATACATTGTTTGCCAACAGCTTGGTGAAGGCAAAGCAGGCAAAGCTCCTTGTTATGCCAATCTGCTCGGCAAATTAGTCCAGTCATTAAGAACATTTCAGGCTGATGCCAGTTATGAACTCTACTTTGTCAGTGTCCTCTCCTGCTACCAGATATGGGTCACAGCTCTGGAACACATCCAGCTCTGCGTACATGCTCGAAAACCTAAGAATAGAAAGCTTTCTGTACCTCATGCTGACCATTTTCATCAAGCATAATATTTTTGCAGAACAACTCACCGTTTCTGGTTTGACAATATTTACGTTTGACTGGAGTTATAAATACTCAACTGATCAAACTCAGCAGTGTCCATTTGGTTGATGAGATCAACACCAGTCCCAGAACTCCAACCCTTCCCCCACCCTACTTCAAAATTAAATAGCTATACTGCCAAAAGTCCCTTGGTCTGCAGGTTATTTGTAGTGTGTCGCCAAAGTGAGAGAAGATGTTAATCATCAATCAATGCAGAATGAGGCCTTTTGAAAAGATAACTAGGATTTCAGTGAATTATTCAATAAATAGAGCTTTTTCAGCAAAGGAATTGTAAGTGAAAAGATGCCAGACTAGAAACTGTGTGCAGCATGGTGTGATATTGTGTATGGGAGGGGCTCGCTTACACCATTTTTAAAGAGCTGTGTGGTGGGTACAGTATGTCACAACACTGAAGCCGTGAATGTATTCAGCAACCTCTCACATCACTGAGACTTGAGTGTAATGCTTGAATCAGGAGAACAGCTCAAAGGTGGTAAGAGAAAGCTATATCTCTCATGGACAACGGGAGGGAAGGTGGAAATCCTAAGAAAACTAAAACTGTCAGAGTACCTGGAAGCCACCACACAATGAAAGTTGGTCTTAATTTAGCCATGGGGGTTATGTGGTTAGCATAGGTGCAATGGTTATGTTCAGTGATAGATTCCCCACAGTCGTTTCGGATTGCAGTGATGGAGATTTTCCTAGTTTCCTGTCCAATATTTATTCACCCATCAGTTGCATTCTCTGCTGAATCTTGCCAGAAACTCCTGTTGAATCAGATAGTTAGCTCTTTACTGAAGTTGCGTGAGAGTTAAGAGCATCAGAACAACACCTGAGAGAATGAAAAGAAAAGGCTTTTCTTATGAGAAGGCAGGAGATTGGGGCCGAGAGGAAAATTGGATCAGTCATGATGAAATGGCAGAACAAAATCAATGGGCCAAATGGCCTAATTCTGCTCCTATATCTTAAATAGAGGTATAAATAGAGCTCTCAGAATAGAGGTATATTTAAAGTGGAGATTGAGAGACTCTTGATTAGTAAGAGCATCAAAGGTTATGGGACAAAGGAGGAGAATGGGGTTGAGAGGGACAATAAGGCAGCCATGATAGAATGGTGGAGCGGACTTGATGGGTCAAATGGCCTAATTTTGATCATATCTTATGGTCTTATATCAAAGAAGTAGATGATTTCAATTTGAATGTATTGTTAATACATTCTCAAACAGCAATGAAGTGTGTAACAAATAAGGGCAAAATATTTCAAACGCTCTCGATTTCTTCAATATCTTTAAATTCCCTGGCCCCAATCATCTCATTTTCACTGTGGAATCCAGTGCCTATACAATTCTATCCACCATCAAGAGAGATTTAAAGCTCTTTGTGTCTCTCTAGACAACAGACCCAACCAATTCCCCTCCAGCACACTCTCCTCCATTTGGTGGAACTGGCCCTCACCCTCAAGAATTTCTCCATAGACTCCTCCCACTTCCCTCAAATGCAAGGCGTAGCCATGGACACTCTCATGGGTTTCAGCTATGTCTGTCTTTTTGTCAGCTACGTGTAACAGACCATATACCAAACCAGCATCAGCATTGCTCCCCAACTCTTCCTATGCTACATTGAAGACTGCTTCAGTGCGACTTCCTGTGCCTATGCTGAGCTTGTCAATTCCATCAGCTTTGCCTCCAACTTCCACCCTGCCCTCAAATTTACTTGGTCCATTTCTGACACCTCTCTCCCTTTTCTTGATCTCTCTGTCTCCATCTCCAGAGACAGCCTATCTACTGATGTCTATTATAACCCCACTGACTCTCACAGCTATCTTAACTATAACTCTTCCCACCCTGTCACCTGTAAAAATGCTGTTCCCTTTTCTCATTTCCTCCATCTCCACCATATCTGGTCTCAGGATGATGCTTTTCATTCCAGGACAACTGAGATGTCCTCCTTCTTCAAAGAAAGGTGCTTCCCTTCCTCCACCATCAATGCTGCCCTCGCCCACTTCTCTTCTGTTTTGTGCACATCTACCCTCCTCCCATGCTGCTGTCACCACCCCACGGATATGGTCCCCCTTGTCCTCAACTCCCACCCCACAAGCCTCCACATCCAGGACATAATTATCTGTCACTTCTGCCATCTCCAACAGGATCCCATCACCAAGCACAACTTACCCTCCCCTGCACTTTACACTTCCTGCAGCAATTACTCCCTATGTAACTCCCTTGTCCACTCATTCCTCCCCTCTGATCTCGCTTCTGGCACTTATCCTTGCAAGTGGAACATGTGCCACACTTGCCCCTACACCTCCTTCCTCATTAACATTCAGGGCCCCAAACAGTCCTTCCAGCTGAGTGACACTTCATTTATGAGTCTGTTGGGGTCATCTACTGTATTCAGTGCTCCTGGTGTGGTATCCTGTATACCAGTGAGAGCTGACACAAACTGAGAGACCACTTCATTGAGCACCTTTGCTCTGCCACAAAAAGCAGGATTTCCTGGTGGCCACCCATTTCAATTCTGCTTCCCATTCCCTTTCCGATATGTCAGTCCATTGCCTACTCTACTGCATCGATGAGGCCACACTCAGGTTGGAGGACAAACACCTTATATTCCATCTGGTTAGCCTCCAACCTGATGGTATGAACATCAATTTCTCAAGCTTTTGGTAATTGACCCTTCCCCACCCCCCCCCCCACTCCGTTCCTTCACCGTTCCTCATTCTTGTTTCCCTCTCAAACTTTGACCTTGTCTTCTTATCTTCACATCACCTCCCTCTGGTTCTCTTCCGCTTTCCATTTCTTCTATGTTCTTCTGTCCTCTCCTATCAGATTCCCCCTCCTCCAGCCTTTATCTCTTCCACCAGCTCTTTACTTCACACCCTTCCCCTCTCCTGGTTTCACCTGTCACCTGCCACCCTGTACTTCTTCCTCCCCTCCCTCACCTCCTTGAGCTGACTTTTTACCCCTTCCTTCCCAATCCTGACGAAGGGTCTCGGCCCAACTCGTCGACCGTTTGTTCCCATCCACGGATGTTTCCTGACCTTCTGAGCTTCCCCAGCATATTGTACATATTGCTCTAGATTTCCAGCATCTCCAGTATCTCTTGTGTCTTGGGCAAAATATTTGAATCCTTGTTGCCTATTTGTTAGATGCTTTGGGAATCAAATTAATTTTAATATGGCTCCAATACACCTGGATGCATTTGGCACACAAGTCACGCTAGTCATATTGGGAAGTGATATAGCACACCAGAAGCTTGCAGAGTCAAGGTAACATTAAGTCCATATGAGTGCAACACTGGTTTGATGCAAGAGCTATGAAATTTCACATCAACACACTCAAAATTCTGGAGGAACTCAGCAAGTCAGGCAGTATCTATGGAGAGGAATAGACACTTGATCTTTTTCGGTAAGACTCTTCATCAGAACTACAGATCCTGGAAATTTTGAGCAACATTTGCAGATGAAGGAGACTTGTGAGTGACGTTCAAGATTTACAACTTCTGGAATTTTGTGTGTTTTGCTTAAGATTTTCAGCCTCTGTTGCGGGGCTTGTTGTTCAGTCGTTAAGTCGAGTCCGACTCTTTGTGACCTCATGGACCATAGGGTCCATGGGGTTTTCATGGCAAGATATGGCCTTTCTTCCGTGCAGGTACTGCTGCTGTCCAGGTTGGGACCCAGCTGGGTTTGAACTCAGGACCATCTGCCTTGAAGTCCGGAGCTGATGCCACTGCACCACCAGCCGGCCCAATACTTAATTGGATCATTAAGTAACAACGGGTTGGTTTATTGAGTGTTGCTTGCAGTGAGTTAATATTTGGCATCCCCAAACTTACCTGTGGTTTTCCATGTCTGCGGTAAAATGTACTGCATAAAAAAAAGCTATTAGTCAAAATCAGATACGAGTGGTTCAGTCCCCATTCCCCTGGGAGAGCAGTGCGCTGGGGAGCATGGAGGGAGGCCAGGTGCTGCAGGGCTTTTGTGCTTAAATAGAAAGGGAACAAGGTGTAGAAGGGCTGAGTTGTCAGCTTACTCCATCAAAGGAATGCTGAGATCAGTTCCACAGGATGAGCAGGCTGCCCTAACTCCACTTTAGCAAATCTGAACAAAGCACGGACTGGTGCTACACAGAAGAGGATCAGAATCACTCCACTCCTTCCTGCAAAGGTCATGGTGGGCATCAACATTTACATCCCTGCTTCGTTCAGACTGGGACAGACAACATTTTCTCACGTTTGTTGTCTTTCTGGTGCATACAGAATCAGAATCA
This sequence comes from Mobula birostris, assembly GCF_030028105.1. NCBI lineage: Eukaryota > Metazoa > Chordata > Chondrichthyes > Myliobatiformes > Myliobatidae > Mobula > Mobula birostris. The sequence continues at coordinate 161,563,933 of NC_092373.1, forward strand.
GAATTGGGTTTAATATCTCTGGCATATGTTATTAAATTTGTTGTTTTGCAGCAGCAGTACATAATAATAAAAGTTATAAATTACAATAAGAAGTATATATAAAAATAAATCATGCAGTGCAAAAACAGAGGGGAAAAATACTGAGGTAGTGTTCATGGGCTCACTGTTCATTTAGAAATGTGATGGCAGAGGGGAAGAAACTGTTTCTGAAATGCTGTGTGTGTCTCTTTAGGGTCCTGTACCTCCTCCTTGATGGTAGGGACAAGAAGAGGGCAGGTTCTGGGTGATGGTGGAGTCATTAATCATGGATTACATATTTTTGAGGCATTACCTTATAAAGGTGTCCTGGATGCTAGGAAGGCTAGTGCACATGTTGGATCCGGCTGAAGTTACGCCTTTTTCTGATCCTGTGCAGTGGCCGCTCCATACCAGACAGTGATGCAACCAGTTAAAATGCTTTCTACGGTACAACTGCAGAAATTTGCGAGAATCTTTGGTGACATACCAAGTCTCCTCAAGCTTCTAATGAAGCATAGCCACTGTTGTGCCTTCTTTGTATTTGCATCAATGAGTTGGGCCCAGGAGAATTCCTCAGAGATGTTGACACCCAGGAACTTGAATCTGCTCATCCTTTCCACCTCTGATTCCTGATGAGGACTGGTGTGTGTTCCCGCCATTTCCCTTTCCTGAATTCCACAATCGATTCCTTGGTCTTACTGACATTGAGTGCAAGGTTGTTGCTGTGACATCCCTCAACCAGCTGATCTATCTCACTCCTGAACACTTCCTGATCACCTTGTCACTGTGTGAGATTCTGCTAAACTCCGGAAGTTCAGAATATATATAATTCTCCCTCACTGGTGAATGGTAGACAATACAATCACATGGTTTTGGGAAGATTACTGGTTTCCCAATGATGGAGGATACCATCAATGACAGAAATTTTAAGGCCACCACATATGATCTCTGAGATATGTAGTAAGCTTAAGGCACTCGCTTTCCTAACACACTGTTTACTATGCTGTGTTACCCGTTGTGTTCAGAAAGAGGTCAGAATATGCTCATTCTGCACTGAGCCTTTCTGGTGTTAATACCGGAATCACTACCTCCAATCAAAGAGCAGCTTGTGAAGACTGATGGTTACTGCGGGTTTAGATAGGCACATAAATATGCAGGGAACAGATGGATATAGATCACGCGCAGGCAGGAGAGATTTAGTTTAATTTGGCATCGTCTTCGGCTCAGATGTTGTGGCTGAAGGACCTGTTCCTCTCCTGCACCAGGTTCCCTTTCCTTTTCTCTAACCACCTGACACTCAAACCTACACAAGGGAGCAGCTTGCTTTTGAGAAAGGGACCTGGTGGAAATAGAAAATGAGTCCTTTCAAGCAATGCCTCCACTGGCTGGACTGCTGTGGAGAACCCTTGCAGAAAACTGTAGATCATTCTCAGGATTCAAGACGGATTACTCCATTCAGCAGTGACTTACAATCACAGAGGCTCTGCCCTTGTTATCAGCCAGGAGGAGGAGTAACAAAAAAGCAAGAAGAAGAAGCATAAAAGATTGAGAACATAAACCACCAGGCTAAAGGACAGTGTTTATCTGGCTGTTATAGACCCTTGAATGGATCTCTTGTATGATAAAGAACTCCTGATCTCTCAGTCAACCTCATCATGGTCTTTGCACCTTACCTGTTTGACTGCACAGCACTTTCTCTGTAACCGTAACACTTAATCTACATTCTGTTATTGTTTTCCCTTTGTACTACCTCAATGTATTTATATATGGAATAATTTATCTGCATGGCACACAAGCAGCAGTTTTTCACTCCACCTTCATGCATATGACAATATTAAACTTATTGCCAGGAAGGGGAAGACCAGAGGGAGAAAAATCTTCTTATTTCAAAGATTCACTTTATTCTGATTTATATATTTAAAAAATACTAAAGGAAGAACAGAGCAAACCTTTTACAATCATGATTGTTACATTTTTAAAAACCAGATCACATTTCTACTTGGGCTGATTTGTGGACCCCAAGTGATACACCTCTTATGGTTTGAGGAGCTTCCCCAGCTGATTCATCCCCTCTGTGTCCTGTAATGAAAGAGCCGAGACTGTGGTCCTTTCCCACTCAGCCTTTGATCTGCTGCATATTCTCCTGCAGTCTGGAATGTGCCATTCGGCAAGCATCCCTTACAGACATCTAGCTGTGCGGAAGACCAACAAATTTCAAGCAGACCAGAGAGCGTATTTCACCGAGGTGATGATTTTCCAAAGGGGAAGGAGAAAGAAGAGGAAGTGAATCTACACCTATTAATGAATACAGTTCCAGCTCTTCAAACTGGAAATTGTGGTCATTTTTCCTTATCTTGTCTCTGGTGCCTACCAGTGCAAAACACATTACAACACCATGAAAAATCTGCACAAAATTTGTATTTCTAAGTATATTTGCATATCCAATTAGGAAGAAAACTATATAACACTATATAATCACCCTTTGGACCCCCTTAGTTTCTGCTTTTCATGTGTATTTTCCTCTCTGACAGCTCCAATGCGATGTCATCCCAGTTGATTTAGATTTATGTCTGCTGTCAGGTTTCAGTGGAGATGGATTTTGGGATGGTCTGGAGCTGGTCCACACCTGGAAGACTAGGCTTCAGCATGTGCCAGATTGCTATGATCAGCAGCAGTCTTTTGTGGATGAGTTGAACTCATGGAATTGTAGAACAACAGAGTCCTACAATGTGGAAATGGGGCCTTTGGACCACTTGCTCTACGCTGACCAAGATTCCCATCTAAGGTAGTCCCAGTTGTTGGTATTTGTCCCATATCAATCTAAACTTTTCCTGTTCATGTACCTGATGTGCAGACAATTTATGCATTTTAAGCTATTTTGTGCCTGTTACATTATACTAACAACCATTACCAAGAGGGGTGACAACCATTGGGAAGTAGTGTGCATCATTCACCTTGACAGTGTTGATGTTCTCCTAGATTCTGTGACACAGCTGATGATGTCAAAGGTTATACATTGCACCTTACTGTTACTAACAGCAGAAATCGGGGCTTCTGGGGGAAACCTTTGATTTTCAGTGTTAACACATGGAAAACCGAAGCACTCTAAATCTGTCAAGAGTGTGTTTCACTTATTTGTTCACAGAATATGTACATTAGTAGTAAAGGCAGCATCTATTCACCACCCATAATTACACCTAGGATGCTGTTAATCATCAAGCAATGTTGATATGTCCGGAATCTCATACAGGCATGTCTTAGGGATGTTGGAGCCAGTGGGAGTGTGTACAAACTGCACATAGATAGAGGTCGGCTGGTGGCATAATGGCATCAGCGCTGGACTTTGGTGCGGAAGGCTCCCGAGTTCGAATCCAGCCGGCTCCCGCGCACGCTTTCCATCTGTGCTGGATTGAGCGTCGAGTTAACAACTCAACCTCATAAAAAAGAAATTGCCTGCTACAGAAACATCAACAGCAAAAAGTTGATGGCCTATGCTCTCTCATGAGTTTAAATCAATTTCTCTTCTCCCGCCACATAGATAGAATTTATGTCATGGTCTGGTCCGTGAAGTCTGGATTCCAATTCATGGTCCGGTCCATCGCTCCTTATTCCAGGTTTTCTGGTTTTCCCTTTTACTGTTGGGTGCTCTCATTGAGGCAGCTGATTCACATTTTGGACTGGCTACATAAATAGCTCCTTGGTTCAGCTTCTTGGATCAGTTACTGGATTGTTCCTGTTGAAGCCCCCCTGTCTGAATCCCTTCTCTGCCCCTTCCTCCTGAAGTCTTGCCCTGCAAACTTTGCCTGCACCACTGTCAAGTTCAACTATTGGAGCAAGACCGGATAAGAAACTGTCTGTTGTTGTTTGGAAATGTCCCTCTGTATCCATGTCTTCGCTAGGTAGGTCTGGCCATTTGTCGCTACCTAGTGTTGGGAACCGTCTTTGTGTCCACGCCTTCGCTAGGTATGTCCGGCCATTTGCTGCTACCTTGTGTTGGGAACTGTCTCTCTGTGTTCTGTGTACGAGCCCTGGCTCTATGTCCTGCTCCCTAGGAGGGGTCCTGACTCTGTGTTCCGTGTTTCTCCATTGCTGTCCTCCCTCGACCAAGGCTTGGCATTGCTGTCCTCCCTCGACCAAGGCTCTGCGCTGCTGTCCTCCCTTGACCAAGTCAAGGCTTTGTGTTCTCGTCTTGCCCGGGAGTCTCTCTTTCTGTCCTGTAGTCTCGCCTAGTCCTGTCTCCCAAGACCACACCATATCTTCGCCTAGTTCCGGAGTCTGAGCCCGAGTCAAGACCCAGGTTCTGGGTCCTTGTCCAGTCTCTGGCTCGGAGTCCGAACCCAAGCCTCGAGGAACCCAAGCCACGTCCAGTCCTGTAGCCATGTCATGTCCTCGCCTAGTTCCGGGGTCCAAGTCCAAGTCAAGATCCAGATTCTGGGTCCTTGTCCAGTCTCTGTCGGAGTCCAAGCCCAGGCTCCTAGTTCCCAGTTCCTAGTCCTGGTCCCGCTTGCCTAGCCAATGTCCTAGCCAAAGACTGTGTTCTTGTCCCAGCTCCTAGTCTGCATCTGTCACGTCCCTAACTCTAGTCTCATGTCCTGTCCTGTCCTGTTCCTAGCACTTCAGTGTCTGCGTCTTGCATTTGGGTCCACTCCAAGCGCGCCCCCTTATGACAACCGAGTCTCTGAGGATAAAAAATGGCACTGGTGATCATTGGATACTTTCTTTGAGCTGCAGAAAAGCTGATGTGCAAGCTACTTTCAGGAGGTGAAAAGCACCCAGTCCTGATGGGGTACCTGGACACGTACTAATGACCCGTGCTGATCAATTGACTGGTCTGTTCACTGAGATCTTTAACCGCTCACTTCAACAGTGTGTGGTACCCACCTGCTTCCAGCAAGCTTCAATTAGACCGGAGCCCAAGCTGAGCCTGGTGACCTGCCTCAGTGACTATCGCCCAGTAGCACTTATGTACACAATGATGAAGTGATTTGAAAGGTTTGTGATGAAACATATCAATTCCTACCTGAGAAGTGACATAAGTTCCACTCCAATTTGCCTACCAGACAACAGGTCCACAGCTCCGATTCTGATTCTTCACTCAGCCCTGGAACACCTGGGCAGCAAAGGTGCATACATCAGGATGTTTTTATCGATTACAGCTCAACATTCAATACTATCATCCCTCAAATCTAATCAATAAGCTTAAAGACCTTGGCCTTAATACCTCCTTGTGCAATTAAATCCTCGAGTTCCTCAGTCGTAGACCTTGGTCAATTCAGATTGGCAATAACCTCTCCTCCACAATTTCTATCAGCACAGGTGCACCACAGGCCTGTGTGCTTAGCCGCCTGCTCTACTCACTTTACATCTATGACTATGTGGCTTAGCACACCTCCAATGCCATATTCAAGTTTGCTGATGACACCACTGTTGTTGGCCAAATGAAAGATGGTAATGAATCAGCATATAGGTGGGAGATTGAAAATCTGGTTGAGTGTTGTCATAACAACTACCTCTCACTCAATGTCTGCAAGACTAATGAACTGAATATAGACCAGGAAGAGGAAACCAGAGGTTCATGAGCCAATCCTCAGTTGGAAGATCAGAGGTGGAGAGGGGTAGCAACTTTAAATCCCGAGGTGCTATTATTTCAGAGGACCTGGCCTGGGCCCAGCATGTAAGTACAATTATGAAGAAAGCACAACAACACATCTACTTCCTTAGAAGTTTGTCGAGATTTGACATGACATCTAAAACTTTAACAAACTTCAATAGATGTGTAGTTTTAGAGAATATTGACTGGCTATGTCACAGCCTGGTAAGGAAACACCAGTGCCCTTGAATGAAAAATTCTACAAAAAGTAGTGGATACGGCCCACTCCATCACAGGTAGAGCCCTCCCAACCATTAAGCACATCCACATGAAACACTGTCGCAGCAAAGCAGCTTCCATCATCAGGGACCCCCACCACCCAGGACATGCTCTCTTTTCAGTGCTGCTATCTGGAATAAGATGCAAGAGCCTTAACCATCAGGCTCTTAAACAAAGGGGGTAGCTTCACTCAATTTCACTTGCCCCATCATTGAAATGCCACAACCAATGGATTCACTTTCAAGGACTTTCCATTTCATGTTCTTGATATTTATTGGTTATTTATTTGTGCAAATGTCTTCTGCACTCCGGTTGAAAGCTCTAGTTTGCTGGTGGTTCATTGTTTCTGTTATAGTTACTATTCTATAGATTTGTTGAGTATGTCCACAAGAAAATGAATCTGAGTTGTATATGGTGACATATATGTACTTTGATAATAAAAAATTACTTTGAACTTTGACCTTTGGCGCTGTGAGGCAGTGGCTGTACGTGCCGCACTGCATTTCAGCACTTTGCGTCATAGTGCTGTCAACTGATGACCTGCACACATCTCCAAGTGTCATTTGTTGGCCAATATTAGTGAGGGGATCTCAGAGCTGTACTCTTCAGTGATCATAGCCTTAAAGTAAATCATCGGAGCTGCATGCAGCAGCAGTCGGCCCCTTAATCAGCCCTACTTTGCAGTAGCTGTGGACACCCAAAGAGTTCATCGACCTGTTAATCACCTGCAGGAGGCCAGGTTCAATGGGGTTTGCAATGCACACTTCCCTTACTCCTGACCCCCAAACCACTCCCACCCCCACCACTTCCCCTTATTTTCTTCCAACTTCATGGCAGCCCTTTCTGTCACTGGATAGGGCTCACTCTGGAGAGAGTTAACCGCACAGTGTGACAATGACAGGGCAGCTCCTTGATGGGATGCAGGCAAGTCAAGTTTCAGCTCATACATTGCTATGAAAAATGCCATAGTACTGTACTGATTTTCATGTAATTATACAAAGTCTTGGGGAGATCAGAATCCAAGTACATACCTAAAGAAGGCGAAATTCAATTTCAAGTCCAATGATTAAAGATGTCTAATTATAGGCATCCATAGTGAATGCACAAGCACAATGCTAATTTTTGCCAGTACTTTCAAATGTGCTTTACATTACATAACCGAAGTAACTTCTTGTCAATATTTAATAAAGCATGCCACAGTTATTTTATGTGTCTATTTTATTGTTTAGACAGGATCAGCCAAAATAACGATAGTGGAGAGTGGATGTGACAAATCTGGCATATTCCCAATTAACACAAAAGTACATGTCTAGACTTTTATTTGTAAGAGTGACAATAGATATAAATTGGACATAATTTACACTCTAAGGACAGTATGGATGACTGGTACCCTAAGTGAGATCCCCAAGTGAAACCAATTCCAACTCTCACTATAAACTGAAACTTAATCCTTTCCATTTGTACTAATATTTCACATTTATCCATCTCATTGTCTCTGACATGTTTTACATCCTCTTCCAAAGCAGACAAATTGCTTTTGCTGTTAAGCCACTTGCTCTTTCAGATAAAATGGATTAAATGGTTGCAAGTGTTTTATAAATCTTAAAGCTAGTGCAATAAAATCTGCTCTTAAAAAAATGTTGTGAACCTGCAGATCCGAAACTCTCTAAATATACACAAATCCTAATTATAATTCATGATGCTGGCTTCATGACATCTGTCTGTGGGGGAGGGGGTGGAGGGGAAAAATTGTCACAGGCATAGCATGATAGCATTCCCACTTTTTATGATTGCTGCTTGCCATGAACAGATGGTTTGAGTGGTTTATTTTGATGGCACAAATTTGCAGTGCAGAGCAACAATTATCTGAGAATTATCTGAGGTTAATATATTTTAACACTTATGAACTAATCCTACAAGATCTACAGAACAGGCAATACATATTTACAGAGGCATGGGTGATCTACTCTGAGCTAATTGTTTCTTGCTATTCAATTTTCTTTTGGTGGGCTCTATCGAGTCACCACAGCCTCACTCACACATTGAATTCAGAGAGCTTGTTTTACACCTGCTTTTGTGAAAAAGCAGGTCACTTGGGTGAAAAACATGAGGTACATCCCAATTCCATGAGTTAGTCTGAAATATCTTTCACTCCGTATAACCATCTGCTGTGTACAACTTCCAAACCTATGCATCTGCAAATTGCCAAGATTCACTTGGCAGAGAAGTTTGCCGTCCAAATTTGTCCTGTAGTACGGACTACGAGCATCACATTGTAATGCATGCACATCAGATTTGACCCCTGAGATTTGTTTCATTGACTTTGCACTTCTCCAATCCAAGACTTTTGATCATCCCAAAATTTAATTGCTCTCTCCAATTGCAGCCATTATCTTGGGTGGCACAGGGGCATGGCTGGTAGAGCTGTTGCCTCACACCTCCAGACACCTGAGTTCACTCCTGGTTTCTGGTACTGTTTGACTATACAGGCTCCCCTGGGTGCTCTGGTTTCATTCCTCATCCCAAAGCCATGAAGTATGGTGGGTGAATTGGGCACAATAAATTACCCCTAGTTTGTAGGAGTGTAGAAGAACCTTAGGGGTGTAGGGAGAGTAGATTACTGGCAACGTTTGTCAGGAATGACCATGATATGTGAATTGGCTATGCCAAAATAGCTTCTCTATTTCATAAGGATATGTAGGATTGATTTTGTTGTCATTTGCCTCCTTGCTAAGCTCTAGAATTCTCACCTCCTCATCACTCTTTTGTGATGAGTGGTCCTTAAAGCTTTATCCTTTGATCAAGATTCAGGTCCTCTTCCCTAATAATGGTTTTAAGTGTGAAAATTAATTTGATGGTGCCTCTTTTGAGTACCTTGGGTTATTTTGCTGCACTATGATGTTTGTTTTGCTATGGTTGTTGCATTTCCCGATCTCTCTTATGAGAGAGGCCTTATGAGATATTGGACTCCTAATTACCCTGATTACTTTGGGTGATTTTGCTGCACTATCTGTCAATGTTCTTGATGAATTGCACACTGTTATTAAATATTCCTCATTGTTTGCATTGAAAGATTGCTTCTTATTTGGCACTGGAGAATTGACATTTTCCATTGATAATGAGTGTACCAACTTCTTCAACTAAAGCGGAAATCTGGGAACTGTCAATCTGCTCTGTCCTGGACATCAGTGACATATCAGTACTTTAGCTGGATATTCAGCATTCAAGTACTTCATGTGTGGAATTAACCCGCTGGATTCACTTTTAACACATTAGAAAGAGAAGGGTTTGTCATCTCAAATGCAAGTGACCTCAGAATCATATTTAATATCACTAGCATATGTTATGAAATTTGTTAACTTTACAGCAGCAGTACAATGAAATACATAATAAATAAATATAGAGAAAATAACTGTTACCTTAAGTATAGATATGTCTATTAAATAGTTAAGTTATAATAAGTAGTGTAAAATAACAGAAATAAAAAAAGTAGTGAGGAAGTGTTCATGGGTTCAATGCCCATTTAGAAATCAGATGGCAGAGGGGAAGAAACTGTTCCCGAAACGCTGTGTGTGTGCCTTCAGACTTCTGTACCTCCTTCCCAATGGTAACAGTGTGAAGAAGGCATGAACTGGGTGGTGGAAATCCTTAATGATATGTCTTTATTACCAATAAATAATTCCCTGAAACTGTAAACTAACTTTTACAAACTATGGTTTCAAATTTTATGAGTGACGCATTTTCCAAATAATTCTCTCCGTCTTCTTTCTGTCTCATTTATTATTCTTAATCATATCATTTCTTTTCCCTCTGTGTTTTGCTTTAAGTGCATTATTTCGCAATGAATTAGTAATCTTGCCTATGCATTGAGGTGTTTAGGATTCTTTAGATCAATGGCCAAAGAGATGCATTGTTGCTTTTCCTGATCCCACTGGAAGGCCTTATGATATATTGGGCTCCTAAATGACCCTCATAATGAAGAGGCAGAACCACTTGTGCATCACTGACTGAAAGAAACAGGACTGTGATATATTACTGTCTTACAAATAAAATGGATAGTCAATAACTTGGAGTCTTTAGATCCTAAACTGAAATCTCTGCTGCATGCTCATACACTGATTCACTCATTGGCACTTACTGTGATTTACTCCAAATTAATTGGATGTGGTCAATTTCATGCTATTTCTTTTAATTGGCAAGTGATTTGCCTTAGGATTCTTTAAAAGTTACTTTAGCATTAACCGAGAAGATAAATAATGGCCCTGAAATAGCTGCTAGGTGCCAAAATAGTGTCGAGTTTAATGGCACTGACGTTATTAATGTATTAATGGTCCAACTGTTTGTGATATAATAGATTAGGAATCACTTGAAGTGCTTTGAGCATCCCAATCCATGCTCTAACTGGTGCTCCTATCTCCCACGCAAAACCCTCGTTCTGCTTACTCCTAGGGATTGATTTGCCTGCCTCTAAGTTCCTGAATCTGGAGCAACAAACAGTCTTCTGAAGGAACTCAGTGGGTGAGTAGCAGCGATGGTGGGGAAAAGGATTGTCAATGTTTCGGATTGAAATCCTGCATACTAATTTAAGGTTATGACCTGAAAAGTTGACAGTTTCTTTCCGCACACAGATGTTGCTCAACCCACTGAGTCCCTCCAGCAACTACTTTGCTACTCCAGATTCCAGCATCTGCAGTCTCTTGTGTCTCAAACTAAGTTCACTGCTCTATTTGGTGCCTATGCAGTTTATTTGGTCAGTGAGTGCCTTCAAGTTCATATCAATCATGGCCCTGCTGTAAAAATTGAGCAAGTCTTTACTGCTGGCCTTGGCATGCTTATTGCTCATTGTCAGTCTCCCTCTTTCCTCCTGCCCACAAGTTCATATTTAGCCTTTAACTTCTCAGTGCAACCACAAGTATTGCCAACATCTTTTTTACTGTTATACATGGAAGTATAACATTTTATACCACAGTACGGGCCCTTTGGCCCACAATGTTGTGCTGATCTTTTAACCTAATCCAGGATAACTCTAACACTTTCCTCTCACATCGCCCTCCATTTTTCTATCATCCATGTGCCTATCCAAGAGTTTCTTAAATGTCCCTAATGCTTCTGGCTCCACAACCACCCTTAACAGTGCATTCCATGCACTTACTACTCTCTGTGTTTAAAAAAAATACCTCTGACATTCCCCTAAACTTTCTTCCAATCACCATAAACTTAATCCCGTTCATATTAGTCATTGCTACCCTGGGAAAAAGGCACCGGCTGACCACTCATCTATGCCTCCAACACAGGACAAGTGTTGCTTCCATCAATTTTTTTTGTTTATGATAGACAGCTTGAAACTGAACACAAATAGAATTTCTGACTTAATGACTATCGCCCAGTAGCACTCACATTGAGAGTGATAAAACGCTTTGAGAGGTTGGTTATGACTAGACTGAACCTCTGCCTCAGCAAGGACCTGGACCCATTGCAATTTGCCTGTCACCACAATAGGTCAATGGCAGACGCAATCTCAATGGCTCTCCACATGGCTTTAGACCACCTAGACGACACAAACACCTACGTCAGGATGCTGTTCATTGACTATAGCTCAGCATTTAATACCATCATTCCCACAATCCTGATTGAAAAGTTGCAGAACCTGGGCCTCTGTACCTCCCTCTGCAAATGGATTCTCGACTTCCTAACCGGAAGACCGCAGTCTGTGCGAATTGGCGATAATATCTCCTCCTCCTCGCTGACGATCAACACAGGCGCACCTCAGGGGTGTGTGCTTAGCCCACTGCTCTACTCTCTATATACACATGACTGTGTGGCTAGGCATAGCTCAAATACCATCTATAAATTTGCTGACAATACAACCATTGTTGGTAGAATCTCAGGTGGTGATGAGAGGGCGTACAGGAGTGAGATATGCCAACTAGTGGAGTGGTGCCCTAGCAACAACCTGGCACTCAACGTCAGTAAGGTGAAAGAGCTGACTGTGAACTTCCAGAAGAGTAAGACGAAGGAACACATACCAATCCTCATAGAGGGATTAGAAGTGGAGAGAGTGAGCAGTTTCAAGTTCCTAGGTGTCAGGATCTCTGAGGATCTAACCTGGTCCCAACAGATCGACGTAGTTATAAAGAAGGCAACACAGCGGCTATACCTTATTAGGAGTTTGAAGAGATTTGGTATGTCAACAAATACACTCAAAAACTTCTATAGTTGTACCATGGAGAGCATTCTGATGGGTTGCATCACTGTCTGGTATGGAGGGGCTACCGCACAGGACTGAAAAAAGCTGCAGAGGGTTGTAAATCTAGTCAGCTTCATCTTGGGTACTAGCCTACAAAATACCCAGGACATCTTCAGGGAGTGGTGTCTCAGAAAGGCAGCGACATTATTAAGGACCTCCAGCACCCAGGGCATGCCCTTTTCTCACTGTTACCATCAGGCAGGAGATACAGAAGCCTGAAGGCACACACTCAGCGATTCAGGAACAGCTTCTTCCCCTCTGCCATCCAATTCCTAAATGGACTTTGAAGCTTTGGACACTACCTCACTTTTTTGATATACAGTATTTCTGTTTTTGCACATTTAAAAAAATCTATTCAATATAAGTAATTTATTTACTTGTTTATTTATTATTATATTTTATTTTATTTATTACTATTATTACTGTTTTCTCTCTGCTAGATTATGTATTGCATTGAACTGCTGTTGCTAAGTTAATAAATTTCACGTCACATACTGGTGATAGTAAACCTGAGTCTGATTCTGATTCTGATTTGTATCACGTAGGAATTTGGAGAAACAAGAAATTAACTTTTATTGAATATAATGTGTTTAATTGCATAATGATGTTGATGCTGTGCAACAGTTTAACTAAACTAAAAATATTTTGTTGATTATGCTCCTTTGTACTCAATGTCTGAGACTTCTTGCTTAAGTGTCGAAAAATAATCAGTCAGCATTGATGGATTCAAGTTGTCCTGATACCGTTTCTCCATGACCACAATGTCCTGGTGAAACCTTTCATCATGCTCATCACAAGATTTGCAAGGAGGAAGTCTAAATGGGAATGTAGAAAATGAAGCTTTAGTGGCATGTTGCAGTTCATGGTTTTATATGCTTAAAGCATGTTGTCAACCAACCTAATGCAATTTGGTGTTCTGTAGATGCCGAGAAAAATTTCAACAACTTCCTTGAATGTCTTCCGTGTGATTTTCTCCAGTCCCATTAGAAATTCTTCAAATTGCCTGTCATTGATGACCTGTTTGATTTGTGGACCAACAAAAATGCTTTCCTTAATCTTGGCATCAGTTATTCTGGGAAGCATCTGTCTCAAATATCAAAATACTTCATAGAAATTTTTGTTCCTGGTGATAGCAAATTCCGTCCTTACAGTCCTGAACCCAATAATTATTACTAAAACCTGCCCTGCCATGCAGCAGCCATGCCACCTAAGCATGCCCAAGCATGCCTGGACAAGATAGGAAACTTTCCAGCTTACATTGTAGGCAACATTTTAATTGACTTGAATTATGAATTGAAATAATAAACGTAAGTGATTTCAAAATATGGTGTGTGATAAGGAAATTTCATGGTGATTTTCATGATCGGTAGCCCAACATTCATGAGATACACCTAAAGATATTCAGGAAGCAAAATCCAGTGTAATGATTTTATACATCTTTACCAAATCATCTCTCAACCTCCTTTGTCTAAAGAGACAAGCCCTAACTTGCTCAAACTTTCCTTATAAGACATGCTTTCCCTCTAAAACTTCTACATCCTTCCTATAATAGGGTGAATGGATGGGAGTAGGGAGTTTAAATAGTTCAGCATGGACTAGATGGGCTGAAGGATCTCTTTCTGTGCCATATTTTTCCATGACTCTGTGACACTAACTGAACACAATATTCTACAGAGTTTTATTGAACTGCTGAGCTCAATCCCTTGACTAATGAAGGCCTACACACCATGCACCTACTGAACCATCCTATCAACATTTGTGGCAACTTTGAGGGATCTATGGATGTGGACCTAAGATCCTCTTGTTTCTCCACATTGCTAAGAACCTTGTCATTAACCTTCAATTTGACGTTTCAAAATGTATCACTTAACACATTTTCAGGATTGAACTCCATTTGGCACTTCTCAGTCCAGGTCTACACCCAATCAATATCCTTTTGTAACCATGACAACTTTCTACACTATCCACAACACTACCAACCTTCATGTCATCTGCAAACTTACTAACCTACCTTTCTGTTTCCTCATCTAAGTCTTACACTGTAAGACTACCACAGAAAAACAAATTTCACAACGTATGTCAGTGATAATAAACCTGATTCTGATTTTCTGATCCTGGCCTATTCCTTTTGGGTGGCCTTTTTTAAAACATCTTGTGACCTGCCTAGTGTTGCAAACCCCATGTTGAAATCCACTACCCTCAATGATTATGGAATGGGCAAATTAAGACCATAAGACAATAAGACAAAGGAGCAGAAGTCGGCCATTTGTCCCATTGAGTCTGCTCCGCCATTTTATCATGAGCTGATCCATTCTCCCATTTAGTCCCACTCCCCTGCCTTCTCACCATAACCTTTGATGCCCTGGCTACTCAGATACCTATCAATCTCTGCCTTAAATGCACCCAGTGACTTGGCCTCCACTGCCGCATGTGGCAACAAATTCCACAGATTCACCACCCTCTGGCTAAAAAAATTTCTTCACATCTCTGTTCTGAATGGGCACCCTTCAATCCTTAAGTCATGCCCTCTCGTACTAGACACCCACCATGGGAAACAATTTTGCCACATCCAATCTGTCCATGCCTTTCAACATTCGAAATGTTTCTATGAGGTCCCCCCCTCATTCTTCTAAATTCCAAGGAGTACAGTCCAAGAGCGGACTAACGTTCCTCATATGTTAATCCTCTCATTCCCTGAATCATTCTAGTGAATCGTCTCTGAACCCTCTCCAACATCAGCACATCCTTTCTTAAATAAGGAGATCAAAACTGCCCACAGCACTCCAAGTGAGGTCTCACCAGTGCCTTATAGAGCCTCAACATCACATCCCTGCTCCTATACACTGTTCCTCTAGAAATGAATGCCAACATTGCATTCGCCTTCTTCACCACCAACTCAACCTGGAGGTTAACCTTAAGGGTATCCTGCACGAGGATCCCCAAGTCCTGTTGCATCTCAGAACTTTAAATTCTCTCCCCATTTAAATAATAGTCTGCCCGTTTACTTTTTCTGCCAAAGTGCATAACCATACACTTTCCAACATTGTATTTCATTTGCCACTTCTTTGCCCATTCTCCCAATCTATTCAAGTCCCTCTGAAGACTCTCTGTTTCCTCAGCACTACTGGCCCCTCCACCTATCTGTATCATCAGCAAACTTAGCTACAAAGCCATCTATTGCATAATCTAAATCGTTGATGTACAATGTAAAAAGAAGCGGCCCCAACACAGATCCCTGTGGAACACCACTGATAACTGGCAGCCAACCAGAATGGGATCCCTTTATTCCCACTCTCTGTTTCCTGCCAATCAGCCAACGCTCTATCCACGTGTGTAACTTTCCCATAATTCCATGGGCTCTTATCTTGTTAAGCAGACTCATGTGTGGCACCTTGTCAAAGGCCTTCTGAAAATCCAAATACACAACATACACTGCATCTCCCTTGTCTAGCCTGCTTGTAATTTCCTCAAAAAATTGCAATAGGTTTGTCAGACAGGATTTTCCTTTAAGGAATCCATGCTGAGTTTTGCCTATCTTGTCATATGCCTTCAAGTACTCCATAACCTCATCCTTGACAATCAACTCCTACAACTTCCCAACCACCAATGTCAAGCTAACAGGTCTATAATTTCCTTTTTGCTTCCTTGTAAACAGAGTGTTTAATTGGAAACCCATTCAAGATGGTAAAAGGCAATTTTAAGACGAGAATCGAGAAATCCCTCAGAATGATTAAGACATGAACAGCTATTCCCCCTCCACCATCAGATTTATGAACGGTCCAGAAAACCATGAACACTGCCTCGATATTTGTCTTTTGCACTATTCATTTATTTGTTTATAATTCAAAATAATTTTATCTCTTTGCAATGTACTGCTGCAGCAAAATAACCAATTTCATGTCATATATGTCAGTGATGATAAATCTGAGTCTCATTCTACATAAATGGAGGTGGCTTAGACTGCCAAATCTGTTTCAAAACAATTGAATGCTCCAATATACAACAAAAATGTTTTCTAGATAGCTGAGCCAAATGGACATACCCTCTGCAGCTTTGTTTCTCAGGAACCAAACTCTTACTACCCATCTCATTCCTTGTATGAGTATGTTCTCTTCATCCAAACATCTGTGTGCAAATTTTAAAATACAAATGAGAATATTTCTTCGGCCTCCTTTATAGTGCTTACACTTTTATATGCACTGTACTGACTGTCTTCAAGAAAGCATGCTTGTTTGGAATCTCTATTTTCATTTCCCTTAATGAACATCAAGATAGAAGAGACAATGCACGTTAATTTTAACTGCTTACTGGAGGAAAGGAGAACCACTGTTTCTGGGGGGTGGAGGGTCAGGACTTTACTGAACATGATCTACTCCTGCTACTTCAAAGTCTTAAAATCCAAATCAACATTGTGCTTAAAAGGGAACTGGGCTATTTCAGTGCAGTTTATCAGCTTAATTTGTGGCGAGTGTGCAGTTTGGAGAACCTTCGTATTATTTTACTGGAACATTTCACTTCTAAAAGCTTGCATGCATTCGTTAAAAGTTCAACCAAGCCAGCTGAAGTCTGATCTGGCTCAATCATTTGTTTTGTTGCTTATGTTGCGTTGAAGGAGGAAAGGCCACCTCTGAAGAGGTTGTAAACAATGCTGAGGATATCAGTAGCAAGTCCCATCAGAGTGCTTTGGAGTGAAACTGGATGACTAAGTTCCCAATTAATGACAACTGACAAACCATATTGTTTACTCACAAGTTGTGGACTTTGCAGGCATGGCTGATCTTTATTGCACACCCTCAATGGACCTGAGGAAAAAACTCAAGTTCAGACACACACAGTAGGTTAGACTGTGCAAGGACAGCAAAATTCTTTCCTTCCAGTCCATTAGTGAACCAAATAGTTTTTGTTTATGAAAATTCAGGAGTTTCATTATCACCATACTATTCCAGACTTTGGTTCTATATTTATTTCATTACTTTAATGTTAACACTTCAGCTGATATCTAGGGGATCAAATGCATGTCTGTAGGCCAATATTTCAGATCTCCAGAAACTAGTTTAAATAACTTAGCCACTATTCTACCACATGGGCTTAACTGTTGATTTATTTTTGCTTTTCTGCCATTTTATTAAGCTATTTAAATTCAGCATTTATTTGTTCTCTTTGTGACAAACCTGGCTTTACTAATAATCATTATTGTTCTTCTGGTGCTTCCTGTGTATTAAAATTGAAACTTCTTGTATCTAGACCTTAATTTTATGTATGTACATTGAATCTATGTATATGAGCTAACTTGTAATATAATGTTTTTTATTATTGTTTTTTCCATCTTATTGTGTTTTTTGTGTGCTGCATCCAATTCAGAGTAACAATTATTTGCTTCACTTTACACTCGTGTACTGGAAATTACATTAAACAATCATGAATCTTGAATTCATTGTCGGACTGAATATCAAAACTGCACTGCAGAAGTCTTCATGTGGTTTCTCCTTCCTTCAGTCTTTGCAATGCCAGGCAGGCTGCTGTCTAACCAATACACCCTGATCTGACTTTTGCCCTCTCCCTTTTTCAACTCTGTCATAGCCTTTCATCTGTCCTTTCTATTAGAAATTTGCACAAAGAAATTTGAATTCAGGCTGTTGTCCATTAACCTAGACGTCCTGATGGAATTGAAATATCTCATTTCCCTGATCAGCCTCATTAGGCCACATCTATCAGGACTGATTTAAAAGCATTAGGAATAAATTGGTGTCTTAACAAAGCCTCCCCAAAAATGGCCAGTTCCCATTAATCATTAACTATTAAATGGTGTCAAATAGTTTCAAACCAAGCACTCAAAGAGCAGTCTTTATATTATGGTCAGAGAGCAAATAATGATAGCTAATGACCAAAGCTATACTCTATGAAACTGAATCATGTATGAGGATGCTACTTCTTCCCATTAAAGTTTGACTGCAAGCTCACTTCAGGATCTTGCCTTACAGAATGGTGTTGATCCATATGGAGGAAGCAGGATGGAAAGGAGTGGTGGCACGACTGGACATTGATATATAAAAAAAACCGTTCTAATTTACAACTGGTCCTTTCTGAGTCTCTAAAGGTGGCTGTTACTAGGATTGTGTGGTACAGAATGTTTAAAGTGAAGGGCCTGCTGTCAGTATTATTCTTCCCACGAGCCCACCTACCAGCCAACAAAATGAAACACTACTCATAACTGTATCGTGTTTTGGATTGGAAAGTAAAGCAAGTGGGAAGCATTCAAAATGATATTAAATGAGTAATACTGAGGGGAGAGAAATAATATTAGTGAGATTAACTAAGGAATAGATTGAAGATAATGAATCAAACAAAACTAGTTACGGTTAATCTCAAAATAATGAAACTTGTTGACAGTAAGTATATCTGTGGTTGACAACTGAGGCTGGGGTTTTTAGGTAACTAGTGAAATGACAGAAGAGGAGGTTGAAGGGGTAATAGATTAGCTTTATTTGTCAGATGTGCATCAGAACATTGAAATATATCTGTACAGTGAAATGCGTTGACTGCATCGAATCAAATCAATAAGGATTGTGGTGGGGGCAGCCCGCAAATATTGCCACACTTCCAGTGTCAACACAGGATGTCTGCTATTGACGAACCCGAGCCATACAGTTTTGGAATATGGGAGGGAATTGGAGCATCCAGAGGAATCCCACATGATCAAGGATAATGTACAAACTCCTTACACACACACAATAGTGGGAATCAAATCCCGATCAGTGATCACTGGCACTTCAAAGATTCACACAGAGAGTTGTCAGGATCTGGAAGAGATGCCAAGGTGGGTGGTGAGAACATATTCAGAGGAAACATTCAAGATACATAATCAAAATGGAATGACTTGCAGGGCTATGAGGAAAAGTAATAATTCAAGTTGGCATCTCCTTCAAAGAGGTGTGTCTGCCTGCTCCATGCAATGTGGTGAGATTCTAAAATTGCATTTGAAACTTAATTTTTCTTTGTTCATCTTTTATGATCTGGGTGTTATTAATATAGCCAACATTTATTACCCAATCATCTTGTCATTGAGAAAGCATCAATAAGCAAAGCCAGCACTTCCTAGTGAAAGCAAAATGGAGGGTTATGTGGGAGGGAAGGTTCAGACTTATTTTAGAGTAAATTAAAAGTTTGGCACAACGTTGGGGGCTGCAGAACCTGTACTGTGTTGTAAAGTTCTATGTTATTGTCCATCCATGATCAACTCCTGCCTGAGAAGCGACTTTGATCCACTCCAATTTGTCTACTGGAGCAACAGTTACACAGCAGATACCATCTCATTGGCTCTTCACTCAACCTTCGAACATCTGGACAACAAAGATGCATACATCAGGATGCACTTTATCGACTACAGCTCATCATTCAATACTATTATTCCCTCAAGTCTAATCATTAAGCTTCAAAGCCGTGTGCAATTGCATTCTTATTTCCTCACTTGCAGGTCCCAGTCAGTTCAGATTGGCACCAACATCTCCTCCACAATCTCCATCAGCACAGGTGCACCACAAGGCTGTGTGCTTAGACCCCTGCTCTACTTGCTTTACACTTATGACTATGTGGCTAAACACAGCTCCAATGTCATATTCAAGTTTTCTGATGACAACACTGTTGGAGGCCAAATCAAAGGCGGTGACGAATCAGTAAATAGGAGGGAGATGGAAAATCTTGCTGAGTGATGCTACAACATCAACCTTGCACTCATTGTCAACAAGACCAAAGAGCTGATTATTGACTTCACAAGGAGGAAACAGAGGTCCATTATCCAGTCCTCATCAGAGGATCGTGGTGGAGAGGGTCAGCAACTTTAAATTCCTCAGTTATTATTATTTTGGAGGGCCTGTCCTGGGCCCGGTACGTAAGTGCGATTATGAAGAAAGCAAGGCAGCACCTCTACTTCCTTAGGAATTTGCATAAATTCTGTATGACATCTAAAACTTTGACAAACCTCTATAGATGTGCATATTAACTGGTTGTATCACAGCCTGGTGTGGAAGCACCAATGCCCTTGAATGGAAAATCTTACAAGCATAGTGGATATGGCCCAGTTATTCACAGGTAAAACCCACCCCACCATTGTCACAGGAAAGCAGCATATGTCATCAGCGACCACTCCCCCCCCCCCCCCACCACCCATAACATGGCTTCTTCTCGTTGCTGTCATCAGGAAGGTGGTACAAGTACCTCAGGACTCACACCACCAGGTTCAGGAGCAGTTACTATCCCTCTGCCATCAGGCTTTTGGACCAAAGATGACAATTTCACTCAGCTTCGCATACCCCATCATGAGATGTTCCCACAACCTATGGACACACTTTCAGGGACTCTTCATTTCATGTTCTTGATGTTGTCCCTGATGACTACACCTGTAAAAGGTGCATCCAGCTGCAGCTCCTGACAAACCGAGTTAGGGAACTAGAGCTAGAGCTGGATGAACTTCGGATCATTCATGAGGCAGAGGCAGATACAGGGAGATAGTCATCCCTAAATGTCAGGAGGCAGGGGGTGACTGTCAGGAGAGGGAAGGGGAATAGACAGAATGAGCAGAGCACCCCTGTGGCCAATCCAATCAATATTAAGTATACTGTTTTGGATACTGTTGGTGGGGACAACCTACCAGGGACAAGTTGCAGTGGTCGCATCTCTGGCACCGAGACAGGACCCTCAGCTCAGAAAGGAAGGAAGGAAAAGAGGGGAGCAGTAGTGATAGGAGATTCAATAGTTAGGGGGACAGATAAGAGGTTCTGTGGAAGAGATCGAGAATCCCGGTTGGTCTGTTGCCTCTCTGGTGCCAGAGTCCGTGATATCTCGGATCGAGTTCTCGGTATTCTCTAGAGGAAGGGTGAGCAGCCAGATGTCGTGATCTATGTAGGGACCAATGATGTGGATAGGAAGAAGGAGGAGGTCCTGCAAAGAGAATTTAGGGAGTTAGGTGCAAAGTAGAAGAACAGGACCTCCAGGGTTGCAATCTCAGGATTGCTCCCTGTGCCATGTGCTAGTGAGGCTAGAAATAGGAAGATAATGCAGCTAAATACGTGGCTAAGGAGTTGGTGCAGGAGGGAGGGCTTCATGTTTCTGGAAAATTGGGCCTTGTTCCAGGGAAGGTGGGACCTGTTCCAACAGGATGGGTTGCACCTGAACTGGAGGGGGACTAACATCCTTGCGGGAAAGTTTGCTAGTGCTGCTCCAGGGGGGTTTAAGCTAGATTTGCAAGGGGAGGGGACCCAGGGTGTTAGAGCAGATAATGAGGTGGAGGAGGATAAGGGTCATGAGAGAGCTGCAAGTATAATACATGGAGTAAAGCCAGATCTAACTTATAAAGAGGCTTTGAGGAAAGAAAAACAGAATAAAGGGTATAAAGGTAGTAAGGTAGAAGGGCTAAAGTGTGTGTACTTCAATGCAAGAGGCATCAGGAATCATGAGAGCTTGGATACATACATGGAATTATGATGTAGTGGCCATTACAGAGACTTGGCTGGCACCAGGGCAGGAATGGATTCTCAATATTCCTGGATTTCAGTGCTTTAAAAGGGATAGAGTGGGGGAAGGGGAGGAGGGGTGGCATTACTGGTCGGGGATACTATTACAGCTACAGAAAGGGTGGGTAATGTAGCAGGATCCTCTTTTGAGTCAGTATGGGTGGAAGTCAGGAACAGGAAGGGAGCAGTTACTCTATTGGGAGTATTCTATAGGCCCCTTGGTAGCAGCTGAGATACCGAGGAGCAGATTGGGAGGCAGACTTTGGAAAGGTGCAAAAATAACAGGGTTGTTATCATGGGTGACTTTAACTTCCCTAATATTGATTGGCACCTGATTAGTTCCAATGGTTTAGTTGGGGCAGAGTTTGTTAAGTGTGTACAGGACAGATTCCTGTCACAGTATGTTGACAGACCAACTAGGGGGAATGCCATACTAGATCTAGTATTAGGTAACGAACCTAATTGAGGTCAGGACACAGATCTCTCAGTGGGTGAGCATCTGGGGAACTGTGACCTCCACTCCCTGGCCTTTAACATTATCATGGAAAAGGATAGAGTCAGAGAGGACAGGAAAATTTTTAATCGGGGAAGGGCAAATTACGAGGCTATAAAGCCAGAACTTCCGGGTATGAATTGGGATGATATCTTTGCAGGGAAATGTACTATGGACATGTGGTCAATGTTTAGAGATCTCTTGCAGGATGTTAGGGATAAATTTGTCCCGATGAGGAAGATGAAGAATGGTAGGGTGAAGGAACCATGGGTGACAAGTGAGGTGGAAAATCTAGTCAGTTGGAAGAAGGCAGCATACATGAGGTTTAGGAAGAAAGGATCAGATGGGTCTATTGAGAAATATAGGGTAGCAAGAAAGAAGCTTAAGAAGGGGCTGAGGAGAGCAAGAAGGGGGCATGAGAAGCCCTTGGTGAGTAGGGTAAAGGAAAACCCCAAGGCATTTTTCATTTATGTGAAGAACAAAAGGATGACAAAACCAGATTGATTCCTGGGATGGCAGGACATTCATATGATGAAAGGTTGGATTGACTAGGCTTACGCTTGCTGGAATTTAGAAGATTGAGGGGGGATCTTATTAAAATGTATAAAATTCTAAAGGGATTGGACAGGCTAGATGCAGGAAGATTGTTCCCGATGTTGGGGAAGTCCAGAACTGGGGGTGGGGGGGGGTCACAGTTTAAGGATAAAGGGGAAGCCTTTTAGGACAGAGATGAGGAAAAACTTCTTCACACAGAGAGTGGTGAATCTGTGGAGTTCTCTGCCACAGGAAACAGTTGAAGCCAGTTCATTGGGAGTTGGGGTGGGGGAGTGGGAGTTAGATATGGCCCTTGTGGCTAAAGGGATCAGGGGGTATGGAGAGAAGGCAGGTACAGGGTTGTGAGTTGGATGATCAGCCATGATCATACTGAATGGCGGTGCAGGCTCAAACGGCTGACTGGCCTACTCCTGCACCTATTTTCTATGTTTCTATGTCAGGAGTGAAGATAGGACCGATTAGAAATAAAGATGGGAAGATGTGCCTGGAGGCTGTGGAAGTGAGCGAGGTCCTCAATGAATTCTTCTCTTCAGTATTCAGCAATGAGAGGGAACTTGATGATGGTGACGACAATATGAGTGAGGTTCCTGTTCTGGAGCATGTTGATATTAAGGGAGAGGAGGTGTTGGAGTTGTTAAAATACATTAGGATGGTTAAGTCCCCGGGGCCTGACGGAATATCTCCCAGGCTGCTCCATGAGGCGAGGAAGGAGATTTCTGAGCCTCTGACTAGGATCTTTATGTCCTCGTTGTCCACTGGAATGGTACTGGAGGACTGGAGGGAGGTGAATGCTGTCCCTTTGTTCAAAAAAGGTAGTAGGGATAGTCTGGGTAATTATAGACCAGTGAGCTTTACATCTGTGGTGAGAAAGCTGTTGGAAAAGATTCTTAGAGATAGGATCTATGAGCATTTAGAGAATCATGGTCTGATCAGGGACAGTCAGCATGGCTTTGTGAAGGGCAGATCATGTCTAACAAGCCTGATAGAGTTGTTTGGGGAGGTGACCAGGCATATAGATGAGGGTAGTGCAGTGGATGTGATCTACATGGATTTTAGTAAGGCATTTGATAAGGTTCCACAAGGTAGACTTATTCAGAAAGTCAGAAGGCATGGGATCCAGGGAAGTTTGGCCAGGTGGATTCAGAATTGGCTTGCCTGCAGAAGGTAGGGTGTCGTGGTGGAGGGAGTACATTCGGATTGGAGGGTTGTGACGAGTGGTGTCCTACAAGGATCAGTTCTGGGACCTCTACTTTTTGTGATTTTTATTATTGACCTGGATGTGGGGGTAGAAGGGTGGGTTGGCAAGTTTGCAGATGACACAAAGGTTAATGGTGTTGTGGATAGTGTAGAGGATCGTCAAAGATTGCAGAGAGATATTGATAAGATGCAGATGTGGGCTGAGAAGTGGCAGATGGAGTTCAACCCGGAGAAGTGTGAGGTACTACACCTTGGAAGGACAAACTCCAAGGCAGGGTACAAAGTAAATGTTGGGATACTTGGTAGTGTGGAGGAGCAGAGGGATCTGGGAATACATGTCCACAGATCCCTGAAAATTGCCTCACAGGTAGATAGGGTAGTTAAGAAAGCTGTTGGGGTATTAGCTTTCATAAGTCAAGGAACAGAGTTTTAAGAGTCGCGAGATAATGATGCAGTTCTATAAAACTCTGGTTGGGCCACACTTGGAGTACTGTGTCTAGTTCTGGTGGCCTCACTATAGGAAGGATGTGGAAGCATTGGAAAAGGTATAGAGGAGATTTACCAGGATGCTGCCTGGTTTAGAGAGTATGGATTATGATTATATTAAGGGAGCTAGGTCTTTACTCTCTGGAGAGAAGGAGGATGAGAGGAGACATGATAGAGGTATACAAGATATTAAGAGGAAGAGATAGAGTGGACAACCAGCACCTCTTCCCCAGGGCACCACTGCTCAATACAAGAAGACATGGCTTTAAGGTAAGGGGTGGGAAGTTCAAGGGAGATATTAGAGGAAGGTTTTTTATTCAGAGAGTGGTTGGTGCGTGGAATGCACTGCCTGAGAGAGTGGTGGAGGCAGATACACTAGTGAAACTTAAGAGACTACTAGACAGGTATATGGAGGAATTTAAGGTGGGGGTTATATGGGAGGCAAGGTTTAAAGGGTTGGCATAACATTGTGGGCCGAAGGGCCTGTACTGTGCTGTACTGTTCTATGTTCTATATTTATTGCATATTTATTTTTTATTATTCATTCTTTTTGTATTTGCAGTTTGTTGTCTTTTGCTCACTGCTTGAACACCCAAGTTAGTGTGGTCGTTCATTGATTCTATTCTGGTTATGATTCTATTATGGATTTATTGAGTATGCCTGCCAGAAAATGAACCTGATAGTTGTATTATTTGATAGAAATGTACTTTGATAATAAACTTACTTTGAACCTTGATTGCTGTTGAGGAAATAGCGGTGAGCATCTGTCTACCGCTGCAGCTCTTCTGGTGAAGGTGCGCCAACAAAGATGTTGGAGGAGATTCGTAAGATTTAGATTTGGCCATGCTGAAGGGCTGTCGATATATTTCCAAGATAGGATGGTGCGCAACTTGAAGGGAAACCTACAGGTGATGTTCCATTACATTTATTTTTCTTCTTGGTGGTAGAGGTCACAGTTTGGGGGGATACTGCTGGAGCATTCTTGGTGAGTAACTCTATGTCGTAGATTTTAGCCACATTTTGCTTGTAGTTGTTCGGGGTGGTCGATGGGCTGTCAATCAAATGGAAATAATGCTTGAGCATTATTGGAACTGCACTCTTCGAGGCCAGCAGAGAGTTTTCCATCATACTCTTGCCAGTGCTCTGAAGGAAAGGCTTTAATCTAGAAGGTGGTGAGTAACTTGCCACTGGATACCCAGCCTTTCTTATAGCCACAATACTTATATGGATGGTCCAGTTAAATTTCTGGTTAGAGGTGTTTAAAGATAAAGATTAGCTTTATTTTCACATGTACATTGAAACATACATTTCAATGCATTTTTTTTTGTGTCAAGACAAATCAGCAAGAATTACATGCCTTGCTTCTGGCACCAACATTGCATGCCCACAGCTCACTAACTTGTGTCTTTCGGATGTGGGAGGAAATTGGAGCACCTGGACAAAAGCCATGCAGCCCGGGGAGAATATATAAACTCCTTAAAAACAGTGGCAGGAATCAGACCCCGATCTTACAGCCGGCACTGTAAAACAATTGCACTAACAACTATGCTACTGTTATGTCCATAATGATGATCCAATAAAAATAATCAACTAGAATCATAAACAGACTAAACTAATTAAACCATTGATGCTGCTTTTTCACATGTTAATGGGGAGTGAAGCATTGAGCCCAGTGGTAGTGTATCTATATTGCCTGGCTTTGACCAGTCCTTGTTGTCCTCTACTTACTGAGTATGCTTCTAGCAGTGTTTATCTTCTCAAAGGCATTTGGAAGTTTGTGCCATTTATTGTGACCATGAAACCACCAGAATGTCATAAAAACCCTTCTGGTTCTTTTGAGACCCAGCAAAGACTTCGACTTTCAACATACCTTTTGAAATGTGCAAGAGAGAGTGGAGATGGACTACGCATGCCGATCTAGCTAGTGTTTTTGAAAATGAATAAATTATGAAATGGCCATGTAATCAATATCCGTTAATGGGGCTACCTTTAGGAATCTATCGAAAGAATTGTTTATTTAAGATCCTGGTTGAGGTCACCTTCTGGAATTAAAGGGACCTACTTTCCTTTGCTCAGTTCTTAAAATTGTCTCTAGCAGCAAGATACCAAAGCTCTGTCACTGATCGAGATAGTGATTAGCAGTGTTTCATTACGTTTGTTGAGAGTAGCTTCACATTGACTTGTAGCTGGATGAGAAATAAGTCAATTTTATGCCTTGCTGATTTTTTTTTATTGAGATACAGTGTGGGGTAGGCCCTTTGAGCCATGATGCCCAGCAATCTCCCAATTTAATACTAGCTTAATCATGGGACAATTTACAATGGTCAATTAACTTACCAAATTGTATGCCTACGGACCGTGGGAGGAAACCGACATGTCACAGGGAGAACATCCAATCTGCTTGCAGGTAGCGGTGGGAACTGAACTCAGCTCACCTGTACTGCAAAGCATTGTGCTATCCACTACACTACCATGCCACGCATTTCTTGTTCCAATAAGCAATGCTTTACATACAAGAACAGAAGGGTCTTTTTTCTTTGCGTAAATCACTATGATTCTACAATTCTGAGTGAATAAAGGTGATGTGATTCTCTTTTACTTAACAAATACATTCAGTAGCAATAAATAAGAATTTGTTAACTATCATCCATGGTACGGTGAGACTTCAACAGAAAGGACTGAGAAAATGCTCTTATATTTGGATCAGATGCATGTTGACTTTAACTCCTAAGGAAAACAGTTTGGCTGGTCTCAGTACAGTTTGTATCAAGCACCAATTAACAGCCAAAAAGAGGCCCAACTCAAACTCAAGTAAACCCAATATTTATATCTACCAACCAGAAGTCACATTGAAGACTTGGGACAATTCTGTTAGGTTTTTGCTAGCAGAATTTTATCAACACAAGCTTCTTGCTTGTGTTGTTTGCAAGACTGAATTTTTGACTCCCCCTTTCTGGCCTTTCCACCCCAGTCTAGTTGTGAGCTCTCATTTCTTTTGTTCCTTTCCTGCCTCCAGTCAGGGCCTCTCCGAGTTCTCGTTGACCCCTGAAGACTGCTGTCTGCTCCTTTCACTATACTCCAAAGGTCTATTTTCCTGCCTGATCTAATATTAGTGAATATTGTTTTGTTCCTCAAATACAACCCTACATATCTACAAATCTACCAGCATCATGAAACTCCTGAAACTAAAATCCTTCAACCCTTTTAAGACCTTATGTTCAAAGTTGCCACCTTCTCCTAAGGTTTTGAATGTCCTAAATTTGATCCCATCCTCTTTACCCAATCACTGAAATTATTTGGTTCCAAGTTAACCTATCAGCCTGGGTCAGGAAATCTCTTCTCTCTTCCTGTGCACCTGAAGAGTTGATTTTGGCTCCTCCTTATTCTCCATCCATTTGCTCACTTCAAAACTACTCCTCTTGACCTTGCTACTGTACTAAAACTGAAGGACTATAATTGTGACATCTGGCAACACAAACAGAAACTCTCACTAACTAAATGCTAAGACCCAATTATCCATTGTCTTTGCTACCCTGATTTATAATTTCAGTCAAGAGTTACTGATCCAGTGCTCTCCCTGGCAGCTGTCTGAGATGAAACTAGAATGAATGCCTCCATCCTTACTTTCAAAACCAGCAATATCTTTGTCTTCTCCCTTGCTATCTAATTATCTTCCTCTCTCCAACTTCTTTGCTCTCCAGTTCTAGGCTCTTGAATATCCCCAGACTAAATTACTTTACCTTCAGTTACAATGATCCAAAGTTCTGTAATTCTTTGTATAATGTAGTAAGAGGCCATTCAGCCATTAATTCTATGATAGCTCTCAGGGCATATCAATCAGTTCCATTCCCTCACTTACTTCTCCTATTCTCTATTACAACCAACCAACTTCATCATGATTTTCCTACCAGTTACCTGTATGACAGACAATTTAAAATAGCCAGGTAACCTCCTCACATGCCTTTGGGATGTGGCAAGAAACCTGAGAACCCAGGGAAAACCCATGCAGGAAATATATGCAAACTCCACTCAGATGGCACCCGTGGTCAAGATGACCAACTCTCTGGAGCTGTGATGAAGCAGACCAACCTGTTGCATCACTGTGCTACCCTGTACCTTTTGACTCTCATACCTCTCCTACCTCTTTTAAGAAAATCCTTAAACCATATTAATATAAATTGACAGCGATTTTTCAATCTATTTTAAAAGCTCATTACATAGCTAGTTATGAACCTTTGTTTGGCAATTCTCCTGGGAAATACCATAGCACTTTTTATGATGTTAGATAATGTAGTATTTATTTAATGAGGAAAAGCATTGAATAGGACCTTCCGGCGTTCAAGCCATGCTGCCCATCAACCTCCCCCCCCCCCCCCCCGATTTAACCCCAGCCTAATAACAGTCTAATTTACAATGACCAATTAACCTACCAACTGATCCATCTTTGGACTGTGGGAGGAAACCAGAGCACTTGGAGAAAACCCACATGGTCACGGGCAGAACGTACAAACTCCTTACAGACAGTGGTGAGAATTGAACCCTGGTCACTGGTACTGTAAAGCTTTGTGCTAAACACTACATTAGTGTACCTTCCCTGTTGCTATTACATGATTGCTGTCAAAAGATTAAAAAATTAAAGTACGTTTTAACTTGTCAGGGATACTGTCAGGCACTAGAAGTCAAATATTGATACAGACCTGCCCTTTTATTTTCAGCTATATGATTCTCTTCCTTTGTGGAAATAACACTATTGGGTAACAGATTTGCTTCTATTGCTTGGAACTGATTTCATCATCAAAACATTGATCAATTAATATGAGAATCAAAGAATTTGGGTATTTTATTCTCTGAAAAGGAAATATTTCTTCTCCTATGTCTGCAACGAAAATGTATGTTGGCTTCTTTTGTACATTTATAATTTTAAGATGTAAGGATATTCTCTAGCTCCATAAATACAATATTTATTTCTGCATTCAGTTATCCATGGGGAAAATAAAGACTGGAAAATGTAATGGTGTACATTGCTGTCCTACTGGTATCAAACTGATGAACATAAAACAGCCTCCTTTACATACTCTCCCTCTCTTTTAGATAGTGCTCCTTCATGTCATTGAACTGGAATGAATGGATTTATTTAATTCCTATAGAGAAGAAGCCCTTCAGGGAATTCTCAGTTCTCTCTCAGAACCACTCTGTCACAATAGGGCAAGGATTGGCCAGTAGCTATTCTGCTTTTCAGTTAGATTCTAGGCAAATCCATTTGCTTCATATCTTTTATACGCTTCCCCACCCACCCCCACAATCTCGCTAGTGTGATCCCTCTATTCTAAAGCCTACTTCTGTTTTGGAAGAGATAGGGTATCCAGCAGTCACTAAGAAACCAGTTCTTGATTTTGCTCCCACAAGGCTTTGCTCCAATGTGACGATTGTGGCTTTTCTTCTGAAAGTCCCCACAAAAGGAAATAGTCCCACTAAATTTACTCCAATGGATCAGTTTAACATTTTAATTACCTCATCCTGATCACCTTTATACAACCTACCCTCATCATTGTATCTAATACCCAATGATATCACTAATGAAGATGAATACAAGGCAGTGCTTTTGTGTCTGCTGAATATGAGAAAAATGCAAATCAGTTGATTAGTCCAAGTCAACTAATAAATGTCAATTGCATAAGATTATCTCTCAGTGGTAGAGTTACTCTGAATAAAAGAAAAACCTTTTTAAGAGCAACAGAATAGTCCTAAAAGATTAAAAAGGGCTCTAAAATTGCACATGGGTACATATTCATATAGATTTAACTGTATAGGTTCTCTTATAGATGAAGGAAGCTACATTAAAACAGTTTGCTCTAAAACTACTCTGATTTTTTTTCCTTTCTTTACTTTTTATTCTTTTTGTATTCTATTGATGTATTTACGTATGGAATGATCCGTCTGGATGGTACACAAAACAAAAGCTTTTCACTGTAGCTCAGTATGTGTGACAGTAATAAACCAATTACCGATGCAGTACCACATTGATAGATTTACTGTAAGTGATACTATATTATAGAGTCAGGTTTTCAACTTAATTGTCTCATAACAAAGACAGATTATTTCCTAACGAATGAGGAAGAATAGCTTATAAGCCATGGAACTGAGCTGAGCTCGTTGTGCATCTGAGAGGGAGATGACACGAGCTACGGCAGATGCTGGAAATCTTGAACCATACACACAATGTGCTGGAGGAACGCAGCAGGTCAGGCAACATCGATAGAGGGAATGAACGGTTGTTGTTTAGGGCCGAGACACTTCATCAGGACAGAGGGAGATGATATGAGGTAATGCTCGGCATTTCAGGCAGCAACCATAGAGAAAAAAATAGCAATTAATATCTCAGTCTGATGACTTTCATCAGAATGAGATGATGTTATTGATTTCAAATGTTAACTCTGTTCCTCAACAGAAGCAGTCTGACTTCTTGAGTATTTAAAGCAATTTCTGCTTTTATTTCTCATTTCCAACAAGTTTGCAGGTTTTTTTGCTTGTTTTCAGATGCTCTGTGGCTGGACAGCCCGAGCGAGGGGGGGGTCATGCTTTCAGAACAGAGGATGGCCATCTGGCAGTGGGATCCGGAAAGTTTTTTTTACACCCAGTTTCCCAATGTCAGAAGGCTTCTCAATTTTTGAGCAATTGTTGAGTATATTCAAGGCCAGGTTCTCTGGATGCTCCAGAGTCAGGATACACGGGGATCAGCTAGGAAAGTGAGTAGGGAACAGGATCTTACAAAATGGCAAAACTGGTTTAAAGCACTACCAAAATAAAAACAGAAAATGCTGGAAATACTCAGCAGAATCTGTGGAAGTGGAAACAATTAACATTTCAGGTCTGGAACTTCTCAAAAAATGAAGAAAAAAAGAAAGAAATGAAAATTGAAGTGAAGTGGGCCTGAAATATTAACTAGCCTTTCCACGGATGCTGATAAACCTGTTGAATGTTCATAGCAATTTCTGTTTCCAGCCTCTGCATTTTTTTGTTGATGGTTATTTAATATTACAGGGTCCTTGCTTGTGTTTCTACAACCTGACATTGAGTCTCGCCAATTTATATTCTAAGATTGTGAAGTCAACTATTTGGGGCAGGTAAGAAAATTAGTAAAACACAAAGATAAACAGCAAAATGAGTTGGATAAAGAAACACAACATGCCTATGTCTAATATGAAATGGTTTAATGTTTTTTTCTTAAAAAAATGTAATTTCACAAATGAAAATCATATGGAATATTTGAACTTGTGTTAAGTACATTCCCACTCCTGTTCCACCAATTGCAAATTCAGCTTCAGCTGAAGTGAAATATAACTTGCAGGGTTTTTTTTTCTTAGAAAGCCACATTGAAAATCAAAAACAAAAAATGCATCAAGATGTTTTGCAATTTGCACATACTGGATTTGCAGCATCTAACAATTAGATGCGGATTATATTTTCTTCACAAGAAAGATATAGATCGTCTTTATACTTGACAATAAATTATTTTTATATGTTTTTAATTTTTTTTAAAAAACCAAAAAAATCAGAAAAAAATGTGAAACATAGAACATATATTTTTCAGAGGTTATTTTACAAATAAAAGTGAAACAAAATTCACTGACTGCCATAAAGTTGTGATATAAATAATAATTCTACTGCCATGATATTCACAGAGCAACATTGGACAGTTTTCACAGGGAAGTTCATTATTAATAACAGGTACAGGACAAATAAAGCCACTACCAAAGAAGATGCTTTGGTTCCATACATAGTCTTACCTCTCTCTCCCCTGCATACATAAAAATGAAACAATTAAAATAAAAATAGGGGAGTGCCAAAATACAGACAAATGTTTGCAGGCATCAATTGTCCTCTGGTCTGAATACAAAATCTCTTTCTTGGAACTCATTAGCTTCTGTAAACCAATCTTATGGAAATGACCAGTCAATAATAATAAGACACCGTCAAGATTCAGCACATATTCTTTTCCCTTTGATCTACATCCACTTCTATTTTCCCCCAATCCCTCCTCCCACCCCAGCTTTTATTTTTCTCTCTATTTTTTGTTCCAAGTTAGTTGGAGTGATTTTTGCAAAGAAGCCCTTTGTCTGTGACACGCTCAAAATCTGTCCCCCCTTCAGCTGTTATCTGCTTCAAGCAATCTGGCCATAATATCCCAGTGTCCTACCTAAACATTTAACTGCATAGTAAGCATGCGTCTCTAAATAATACCAGCTAATAATGTGGGTAATGTCTTCAGTGAATTATGAAAAGCCGTCAAGAGTACTGTTGAAAACTGTAGGGGTGCAGTCGAAAGATGTAAACTGCATTTGATTTAACCAAAAGCTGATTTCGGTATACTGTTTATATCTCATGCACATTTAGAAATGACAGTTATTATATCACATGCGCGTGCACCTGGCAGTTTAGGATGTGTAGCATGCGCACTGTATGTCAGAAGAGTGAACACTTGGTACAATCATTTATCATTCAATGGTGCTTCAATATTTGCAAATTGAACGTGGTGGAAACATTTGATTAGAAGCACCTCAACAAAATTCCTACTTAATTTCAGAGCAGACTTTCTCCAAGCCAAACCTAAAGGGGAAATAACAGTGTTTGAGTGCACCCCTGCTGTTTTCATTTTGTGTAACCCACTGGAAACCACAGCTTGTGGAAGGTCTCAGTAGTGATGTAAAATCCATTTTCACTAGGGTAAGGATGACTGGTGTTAAACAAAATCAAACCAATTACCTTTCCCTGAAGGGAGTCATTTTCCAGAGGATGGGAGGAGCTGATATGCAACTACACTTTCCATTAATTGCTGGACATCAGAACTTGTCCGGTTTGAAGTTCAGAAGCCAAGTGCTCTTATTGACTGCCCAAAGCTAAGCCACTTCAGCTGATACCTGATACCTCCCCTTCTTGCATAAACAGCCAGTAATATCCTATTCCTCTGCACCTGGGAAAATGCACCAAATATTTTATCTTTGCCTTTTTAAAAAGGTGTATTGCCTCAGATGCATAAAAATTAATTTGAAACTGTGATAAGGAATGTGGGAAATGTCTAGCCTAGCCAGATGCTTTGCATAGCTGTCAAATATTACTATCCTTTTTCATTACAAAGCCACAGACATGCCATTGGAGTCACAAGTGGGTTAACATCGCACATCACTGCTTCTGTATAATTAACATGCACCCAGTGATTTAAAACGATGCAATGCTAAAGGTAATGAAAATATAGGGTTGACACACTTGACATTTCTGTCACATCTCTATCATAATGATAGAATGGACTCATGCTGATTAGAAACATACCATTGCAATTTTGAATAATTTGGATTTTCAGTAAGTTCAAAGAACTGGTTTGACAGCACAGTACCCTTTGGGGTTTCCCTGCATTTTAAACAGTTGAACTTATAAAGCCTTAAAAATCAGAGAGTTACGGATTGAGAATTCAGGAGGCATCCGGCTTTCTTTATTGCAAAGAAGTAACTGAAACTGTTGCAGCTACATCGACTGGAGTGATAATGAAGTACACAATTGAACAGAAAAAATATTTGAAAGAGGTTTTAAATGCGTTTGTTTCACAAACACAGGAAGATATCAGAAACTTTGTCCTTTTGCTAGATGTTTTAATATTTTAAACTTTTATATGCAGTCATCTGCTCCTCCAATTGGTGTTATATTAAAGGATTAATACTGCCACAGTGTCAGTTCATGAGAGGTAAACACTGCGTGACACAGAAATCTGGTTTCGTTATAGCTGATGGCACTAAGCTGATATCAAGAAGAATGTATAACACACTGTTCTAAATGATTTGGTATCATTACTGAATCCTAAAGTGGAGACCAACTATAGGTTTCTAGTATACTCCAGAATACAGGCCATCAGCCAGAATCCTTTGTCCTCTCATTAGCAAATTGTGGAATGGAAGACACTATTCATTCTGAGTGACCCACTCCTGATCTTTCTTTGCCATCTCAACAGCAACTCAACTAACTGTGCAGCTCAAAGTTCACCCAAACTCCTCCAAGTGAAGCAGACAGATTCAACTGAGATCTACTGGTGTCTGATAGAAGTTGGGGGATGGGAAGGGTGGGTTGAAGGGGAATACTGTGTTGGCTTTTCAAAAAAAGCTACTCTGCAGAGTACAGCATGGAACCAGCAAAAAACACCAAATAAACTGCCTGTCCTCAGTCAAAGCGAGCAGCTTCATGGAACTAATTTCATCTAACTGTGTCCCCCTACACATATATAATGCTCTGTATTTTGCAAAATCTTTACATCAGTTTGCGTTCCGAGATGTGAAGTGATTAGTTGCTGTAACAGGTTTCCTCTTGAGACAAATCCCCAGTTGGAGAGCTCTAAGGTTCTGATGTTTTTTTCCCTCCAAGTCTCTGGCTCAGATCTCTCTGTAGGAAAGCTTTAGTTTAACTTTATAAACTTTAGGTGCCACCAGAAATCACAGCTGTGAAATACTATTGAGCAAGATTAAAATCTCAGAGTCAAACATCTTCTTCACTCCCTCCCATGTGTGTTTCTTAAGTCTTATTCCCTCTTGCTGTTGTTGATAATCAACTTATGATATCCCACACTAAACACTACAGATACCCCAAGCTTTAGTGCTCAGAGATAATACATTGGATATCTGAAGGAAATCCCTCAGGCTGGATAGAAGTTGCTTGAAACTGATGCACTAGTTGTTCTCAGCATAAAGTAACATAAAGGCACCATTGATATCTTTCTGTGTTGAAATACTGTAAAAACGCTACATATGGCACATTAGTATTGTGAATGCTAACTTCTTTTTACATATATATATTTTAATCTATAAAAACTTGTAGACTCTCTACCAGCTGCAAGGTTCTTCTGCTAAAATAAAATAAAATGTTTAATTTAAAGTAAAGTATCCGGAGTACTTCATTATATAAAATAAAGTTTTACTGGTGCATCAATGTGGTGTTAAACGGCAATAGGGTCCTGATTAGCCATTACATTGGTCAGCCTGACTTGCAACTCTTCCTGTGCTGAGTACCTATTGGTAGAGTTAGTCCTGTTCTCAGCCAATCGGTATGCAGGGGCTGATTCTCCACTGACTGCTATGGGGTTCTGTATGGTCAGAAATGGCGTCTCTTCACCTATTCGTTCATCTTCAGTTTCGCTGTCAGAGCTATTGCTGTTTGAGGTTGGATTGCTCTCATTTTCCACTTTGTGTGATATTTGGCCATTAAGCTTTGTTCTTTTCCCCCTCCTGCTGCTGGCCCCTTTCTTAGGAGGCTCAAGGGCCAGCTCGTACTCCTGTGTGGTCTCATATTCATCGTCCTCGACCACCCTCTGAGGGCTGGCTGGGACACTGGCGCTGTCCCTGGCTGAACCACGGTACTGCTTGTAAGCATCCTGCCTCTTTTCCCTCTGCCGGGGCGGTGTCACCAGGAGAAGGGGTCTCTCTTCTTCGATCGAAGGGCTGATAGGAACCGAGGGCATGGATATCGTCAGGCTGGAGACTGGTGGCGACATCTCAGAACCGGGTGACATCGGAGACATGGGGGTTCGGAAATCGACAGGTGACATTCTAGCTGGGGTGGTCATAGCAGAGACGAACCTGTAACACGATAAACAGAACCAATAAAAGTTGAGAGGAAGACCTGGTCATTCATTGATAAGCCCTTCTGATGCCCACTTTCTCACCCTATGGTTAGCTGGGCTCTCCATCCTTATAGTTAGAATTGCACTTGTCCCTGTAGAACAGGGGTTCCCAACCTTTCTGATGTCATAGACCAATACTGTACTATCAAGCAAGGGATCCATGGACCCCAGGGTGGGGGCATGTGCAGAGGGTCAGGAATGGGTGCTTAATGTTCTAGGGTTTCAATTTTTTTTTAGAAAAGAGAGATGGGAGGTGGTTGTGAGTTGCACTATTAATTAGAGACTGCTACACTTAGAGAGGACATAATGGAGGGCTCATCCATTGATTGTCTCACAGCCAGCACCACCCCCTTAAACGCCACCAGTACATTGAGGATCAGGTATACAGACAGATTAGAGAAAGGTATAAAGCCAATAGGATTGTTATAGTGAATGAGTTCAACTCCCTGTTAGATTCGGAACTCCTTAGCTCAAGAGGTTTAAATGGGACAGAATTTGTTAGGTGCGTCAAAGAGCGTTTCTCAAATCAATATGTAAACAGCCGAACAAGAGGAGGGGCCATAGTGAGCCTGATTTCAGATAGTAACCCTAGCCCAATGATTGATCTTTCAGCAAGAGAACAGATAGGGAACTGTGGTCACAACTCCTTAAGTATGGATTTTGAGGTAAGAGATGGTATTGCCAGGGCCATGACCAATATCTTTGTGTCCTTTCTATCCACAGGCAATGTCCAAGAGTACTGGTGAGTAGGTAATGTTGTTCCATTATTCAAGAAGGGAATAGAGTTAACCCTGGAAACTTTAGATCTGTGAGTCTCACATCAATGGTAAGGAAATTATTGAAGTAGATGACTATGGATAGGGATTATGGGTATTTTGAAAACTATGACTATTTATGACAGTCAGCATAGCTTTATGCAAGGCTAGTTCTGTCTAACTAACTTGACTGAGATTTTTTTCCAAGAGGTGACAAAGATAATTGATGAAAGTAGAGATGTGGATTTTGTTGATATGGATTTTAGTAAGGTGATTAATAAAGCCCCTCATGGAAGGTTTACCCATGGCATCCAAAGTGAATTGACCACTTAGATTCTGAATTGGCTTGCACATAGATGACAACAGAGGATATTAGTTGATGGGATGTGTTCTGACTGAGGTCTGTGATTGGTGCTGTTTCAAAGGGATCTGTAACAGAACTTCTGCTGTTTATGACACATTATTAAGTTTGCAGATGACATAAAGATTGTTGGTGTATGGGTACCGTAGAAATCAGGCAAAGGATACAGCATGATACAACTCAGTTGCAGAGAGGGATGCAGAACTAACAGAGAAAGTTTAATGCAGCCAAATGTGAAGTGTTGTACTTTGGGAGATCAAATCTAATGAGAGGGTACACTGGTAATGGCAAGACCCTTAACAGTATTGATGTGCAGAGGGATCTTGGGGTCCAAGTCCATAGCTGCCCAAGTCCATCCAGTTACAGTCTGCCCATGCAGTCAGAACTGTGCCCTCAGTTAGTCAGACTTGCCATCCAGTCACTGCTGCTCTCTCACTCTCCAGAGTCTAGTCTGTGCACTCAGTTCCTGCAATTACAGTCAGACTGAAGGGAAAGGTTTAAAGGGAACATGAGGGGCAACTCTTTCACACGGAGAGTTGTTGGTATGTGGAATGAGCAGCCAGAGGAAGCTGCAGAGGAGGGTACAATTACAAAATTTAAAAGGTATTTCGTCAGGTGCAGGGATAGGGAATATTTAGAGGGATATGGGACAAATGCTGGTAAATGAGACTAGTTTAGGTTGGCACTTTGGTCATCATGGACAAGTTAGGGTCAAGGGCTCGTCTCTGTGCTGTATAACTCTTGTATAACTCTACAACTGTATGACCCTACAGTCAGACCGCTCCCTCTATTCCTACAGTCTAGTACACATTTTCAGTCCCTGCAGTTACAGTCAAACTGACCTAAAACTCAGAGCCCTCTATCCTGACAGTTATCCTTCCTCATTGTGGTCTGAAGTCTGTTCCTGTGCTGTGCTCCCTATGTTCTCTGTACTCCATCACTGCCTGCAGTCAGAGTATACCGAATCCTAAATTTACTGACCCTGGGTTGCCCTAGAGCAAGAGTTGAACTTTCAGTCCCTACAGTTACAGTGCATGTGTTTCTGTAATTGTAGTTGGGGCTCACTTCATAAAGCTACAGACAGACTTCCCTCCTCAGTCAGAACTGGGCTGCCTGTCCCTACCATTAGAACAAATCCATTAACCCCAGCACTCAGAAATGTATCCCAAGTGCCTGTGATATCAGGATGACTTCCCCCAGCAGACAGAGCCGTGCCCTCACCTTTTCTACACCCACAGTGTGTTTTACGTACACAAGTGCCCGAAAGGTCTACCTTTCACTATGCGGCGAATCTCGGAGAGAGTCTGGAGTATCTCTCGAATTCCTCACGCAGATGAGCATCTCCCGCCGACCTGCCACCCCATTGAGGCGACCTCTGTGATTGGCTGGGCTGGTCTGCCTGCTGGTTTCCATCGATGATGTCACAAGCACTGAGTGACTGTCTGAGATGACACTTTCCGTCTGGCCCGTACTCCAGCTGTCAGCAACATAAAGGGAAAGCATTTCAGCTCTCTTAGCAAGTGTACCCGTGCCAAGATCACAGAGGGAGGGCTTCAGCTGTCTCCCGTGGGGAAGGAAATTTGGTGTGGCTTAGATTTGATAATGGTCCTGACCCCCCCCCCCCCCCCACCGCCCCAACTTTGCAAAATTTCAAGAAGGTCAGGAGGGAGGTACAGCAGCTTCCTGCTGAAGACAGGAAGATCAGTCTATAATGGTACTGCCCCTCCTCCCACCCACTAAAACACATTTTTACATCTTCATGATCAGTGACCAAAAATGGACGTTCATAGAAGAACCTGAATTTTATGTTGACGTAAAAACTATACATGGATATAGGCTGAATGTGACTAACTCAGTTAAGCAACTTGCTCGGCATGAATGAGTTGCACTGATTGGCCCATTTCCATGGTGTATAACTGCATGATTTCCCTGCTTTTCCTCAAATAGTGCTGTTTGATATTTTTAACAGTCATGGGAGAACAAAGGTCACGGTTTAACAACTGATCTAAAGGACGGAACTTGTGGCAGTATGGCACTCTTCCAATGGTACTACCATGTTTATGCGCTCACGTTGTGGGATTGGGTTCAAACTCACAGACTCTGAGACAGAAGCAGGTATACCACCCACAATGCCCTGAACAACAATGGATAGCCAGCAATACAAGTATGATAACAGTGAGTACAGAAATATCTGCTCATCTAAATCCTAAGTGGTAGGTTCAATATCTTAAGATTAAATCCTTCAGCCTACCCTCCTCCTGCTCTTCTTCCTATCCACTCCATCCCATAAATGCTGCTGTTATGTCTTATGAATAATTTCTTTCAGTCCAGCTCTGAGATGGCCAAAGACCACATTTTGGCTCTCTGAAATATTCAGTCCTGATGTATTATTACATCTTCAGAAAGGGTGTATGAGGAACACTGTTGACACAATGACTATAAAAATCAAAATATAGTTGGAGAAAACTGTGCCATTGAGTCTTGCCCATTGGTTACATCTGGCTATGTCATAACAATCAGTTTCTTGCCTTCCATTTAAAAGTTGATAAGGAAGGGAGGGAAATGGAGATCAAACTTTTGACTACATCATATTAATTTGAAATAAGTAAGATATAGGAAGTGTAATCATTGGTCTTAATATATTATTAGCACCTACTCCATTATAATTCCACTTCCCTCATTGACCATGAAAATTCAAGGCTCTTCCTGTGGGCTCACATTATTGTACAGAATTGCACAACAATTACAACACTGAAAGTGTTGAAAGTATTCATTCGGGCCAATTGGTATAAGTTTGTGCTTGCATAAGCCTTATTTCACCCTACAGTACTCTAATCATATCAGCATATACTGTACTTCTATCTTTTAATAAAACCGGATAATGCTAGAAATGCTTAGCAAATCAAGCAGCATCTGTAAA
This sequence comes from Mobula birostris, assembly GCF_030028105.1. Classification (NCBI taxonomy): domain Eukaryota; kingdom Metazoa; phylum Chordata; class Chondrichthyes; order Myliobatiformes; family Myliobatidae; genus Mobula; species Mobula birostris. The sequence goes on from NC_092373.1 coordinate 161,604,002, forward strand.
GAGAGAAAGGGAGTTTTTTTTCCTGTATTAGCACAATTTGTTTTCTTTTTCATTTTGGTTGGTTGTCAGTCTTTATGTGTAGTTTTCTTTTATTGATTTCAATTATATTTCTTTGTTCTTCTGTGAACACTTGAAAGAAAATGACTCTCATGATAGTATATGGTGACTTATTCATACTTTGTGAATAAATTTACTTTAAACATTGAAGTTTCATATTTCAGATCAATGAGTTTGCTTGGAAGTTTACAATGAGTTTACTCTGAAACATTAAGTTCTGCTGTTTAATCATAGATATGGCTTAACCTGTTGAATATTTACAGGATCTTAAAGTATTATTTCAGAGGCCCAACATCTGCACTATCTTGCTTTTGGTATAATTTCAGTCTTTTCTCTTTTTTAGCAGCTATCAAGTTTTCCTTTAAAGTGGGCCAGTGCTACTTGCATCAGCCATTCTCACCATCCTCGTGGTATAAAGGAGCTTCTCTTGAATTTTCTGTTGAATTTATTCTCTGCTATTGTACATTTTTAACCCCTGACTTTGAACTCTTCAGCTCTATAACTTGCCTATTAAGTCTGTTTGTAATTTTAAACAAGGACATCACTTTACACATTCACTTTTCTAAACAAAGGAGCCTCAGTCTGTGTATTCTTTCCTAATAGCTCAGTGCTCTTGCTTTTACTGCTACTACAGTTGTACATTTTCTTTTTGAGCCCTCGAGATCTGTTTGAAATGTGGAGAGTTCTCCAACCAAGGTTTGTGTCAATTTTACAAAACTTCATTGCTTCCAACTTTGAACTGGAAAACCATACTATCAGCATGGTGCTATCATACTCTGTATTTAAAGGCCAAACTTTGTGCTTCTGCTGTTCAGGTTCCATGTTTCTAACTGCCTTTTAAAAGGATTTTGGCATTTAAATCAAGGAGAATTGACATGGTGGCTGGTGGATACTCCTAACTTTGAGGTTTCCATGTTCATATTTTCTTGGGGAATTGTGAATGTTGGTCGGATGTACTGACCATATGTGTTATCACCAGGGGTAATGTGGATGGGGCCACAGCCTATTTTGCTGAAGATCTGACTGCAATGAGAATTTTCAGTACTCTAGCCCATTTAGTCAGTGCTTTGAAAGGCAGTGCTTTCCTCCCTTTGAAAGACATATGGTTCCTTGCAGATCTTTGGTACTGATTCAAGAACACTATTTAATCCTGGTTTCTTTACCTATGGCTGGGGGTGTGGGTGACTGTAGTGGAGTGATGGGCTGTCGATGTGTAGTGACTTGTTGAAAATGAGGTCTCCGTCTCTCGCTCAATGACATGTTCAGTGGATCCAGGGTTTTTCAGTATATATTGCTGAAAATAAATAACACAAGGTTAGAACAGTGGAAAGTAAGAACCATAACAAGATGCCCATCTCATCACTCATAGACCACACTTACCTAGCATTATTCTTGAAATCACATTTCAACTGAGACCTGCCTCTTCTCTTTCTAAGAATTATATAAAATCAATTAAAATAGCTACAATACAGTGCAAACTATCAGGAGTCCATTGATGAGTGAGCAAATTTAAAACTCTTGCTCACTTTTCAAAATTCTGCCTTTCTCTATCATGATACACCCAGGATTTTGGTGAGCTGATCAATTTTTTGTGTTTTGGGGTATTAAAATATCACAGGAATAAAAGGAAATCAACATACAAAAGCTAGAAGTTGATATACAATAGAGTCTCAATGTAATGTGCCTCATTATATTGTGTTTCAAATGCATTCTGGATATTACTGCACACACCCAGCCAGAAATTAGGTGGACATTAATTTCACTTGCAATCTGGGTATCATAATGCAGGTGTTAAAGTTTTCCCCCAACTCCCATGTCATATAGTGAGTGAACTGTAATGAAGAATTAAATGCTACCTTACATTTCCTTGTTAAAACCCTGGCAAGTTTTCAGTAAGTATCACCATCTAATTGCATATCTCTTTGGAGAGCAGATTCTTCTTTTACTGCCAATTTTATAACCTGCATAGCTGTTCAAAGTAATAATAAGCAAAAGTATTTTTCTCCACGCTGGGTAACATCCTGAGATGTACTTGGCAACATAATAGAGACTGTATTTATCATTGTGAATCAAGAAATTTGCTTCCAATGAAACATTTGGAATGCATTTCAGCTGCATACAACTCTAGTCACATTAGAGGAGGATTGGAAGGCACTAGAAATGTTTCAGAGGCAATCTACCAAGGATAGAAAGTCTATTTTAGAGGTAGGGTTAGCTTCCTCAGTATTAAGATCTTTCACAGATAAAGGTTAGGGGTGATTTAATCAAGGTATATCAATAAGACTGATCTAGTTCCCTTAATAAGCCATTCCATTTCTCAAAGGCACGGATATGTGGTAAAGAATAGGAGGAAACTTAAGAATTTTTTTTCTTCAGCCAAGAAATGGTGGTGGTCTGGAACTCATTATGTTAAAAGCTGGTAGATGCAGAAACCTTCATCACATTTTTAAAATACATGGATATGTACTTGATACAATAAAGCCAACAGGGATTGAGAACTATAAGGTGGGATTAGTCTCAGCCAGGCTGAACAGAATGGGTGAAATGGTCTCCCTCTAGACTACAAATTTCTATAATCTGATGATTAATGAATGCTGGCTATGATATCACCACCAACTTTTCTGGGTAATTGGCTTGGAAATCCCTGCTAGAATATTGGCTCAAATTACACAATACGGTATACCAATTTCATACCCAGTGGAGTAATTAGAATACATTGGAACTCATGAGAACATATGGCATCATGTAATCCACTTTACACCGGGACCAATATTGTGGGGCTGAGGGTTTGTGGAAGGATGTTGGCTCAGCAAAGGTTTAAGGACCAGCTTCTCATGGGATACTCAGTTCTGCTACAGCTCCTCATCTTCTGAAGAGAGAAACAGCTGTGTGTGATGATGTTAGTGAAGAAGTGAAAGGAAACTTTGGCTGCATCTTAGCCAATGTTACTGTAGAACAACAAGCTGTTTGGTAGATATGAATCTATCTTTCAGCAGTCTCAGTTCACTGGCTGACTGTAAGAAAGTTGCAACCATTTGGAAGTCAGGGTTTGGAAGGCATTGGTGCAGTCCAGAAATGGCCCACTCTCAGTTTTTATTCCAAGGTAATAAAATGATCCAATGTTGACTGCAGCTTCACACCTTCCCGAGATGTTTAAATTTAACTGGGTATTACAAGCCAGATTGGTCAGTACAGAAATACTTGTGCTTGTCCATTTATTTTACAATATAGTACTCAATGAAAACTAATATTATGGAAGTACAATATAAACTGAACTTTCATATTATTAGAGACACAATGGCTCAGCCAGTCGAATTATTGTCTCACAACAGCAGAAGTCTGGGTTCAATCCTAAGCTCTGTAACTGCCTGTGTAGAATTTGCATGTTCTCCTGTGACTATGTGGGCTTTCTTTGGGTCCATTTATAGAACATAGAATAGTACAGCACAGTACAGGCCCTTCAGCCCACAATGTTGTGCCCACCCTCAAACCCTGCCTCCCATATAACACCCCACCTTAAGTTCCTCCATATACCTGTCTAGCAGTCTCTTAAACTTCACTAGTGTATCTGCCTCCACCACTGACTCAGGCAGTGCATTCCATGCACCAACCACTCTCTGAGTAAAAAAAACCTTCCTCTAATATCCCCTTTGAACTTCCCACCCCTTACCTTAAAGCTATGTCCTCTTGTATTGAGCAGTGGTGCCCTGGGGAAGAGGCGCTGGCTATCCACTCTATCTCTTCCTCTTAATATCTTGTATACCTCTATCATGTCTCCTCTCATCCTCCTTCTCTCCAAAGAGTAAAGCCCTAGCTCCCTTAATCTCTGATCATAATCCATACTCTCTAAACCAGACAGCATCCTGGTAAATCTCCTCTGTACCCTTTCCAATGCTTCAACATCCTTCCTATAGTGAGGTGACCAGACTGGAGACGGTACTCCAAGTGTGGCCCAACCAGAGTTTTATAGATCTGCATCGTTATCTCGCAACTCTTAAACACTGTTCCTCGATTTATGAAAGCTAACACCCCATAAGCTTTCTTAACTACCCTATCTACCTGTGAGGCAACGTTCAGGGATCTGTGGACATGTACCCCCAGATCCCTCTCCTCCTCCATGTTACCAAGTGTCCTGCCATTTACTTTGTACTCTGCCTTGGAGTTTGTCCTTCCAAAGTGTACCACCTCACACTTCTCCAGGTTGAACTCCATCTGCCACTTCTCAGCCCACTTCTGCATCCTATCAATGTCTCTCTGCAATCTTCGACAATCCTCTACACTATCTACAACACCACCAACCTTTGTGTCATCTGCAAACTTGCCAACCCACCCTTCTACCCCCACATCCAGGTCAATAATAAAAATCACAAAAAGTAGAGGTCCCTGAACAGATCCTTGTGGGACACCACTCGTCACAATCCTCCAATCTGAATGTACTCCCTCCACCATGACCCTCTGCCTTCTGCAGGCAAGCCAATTCTGAATCCACCTGGCCAAACTTCCCTGGATCCCATGCCTTCTGACTTTCTGAATAAGCCTACTGTGTGGAACACTGTCAAATGCCTTACTAAAATCCATGTAGATCACATCCACTGCACTACCCTCATCTACATGCCTGGTCACCTCCTCAAAGAACTCTATCAGGCTTGTTAGACATGATCTGCCCTTCACAAAGCCATGCTGACGGTCCCTGATCAGACCATGATTCTCTAAATGCCCATAGACTCTATCTCTAAGAATCTTTTCCAACAGCTTTCCCACCACAGACGTAAGGCTCACTGGTCTATAATTACCCAGACTATCCCTACTACCTTTTTTGAACAAGGGGACAACATTCACCTCCCTCCAATCCTCCGGTACCATTCCTGTGGACAACGAGGACATAAGGATCCTAGTCAGAGGCTCAGCAATCTCTTCTCTCGCCTCGTGGAGCAGCCTGGGGAATATTCCGTCAGGCCCCGGGGACTTATCCATCCTAATGTATTTTAACAACTCCAACACCACCTCTCCCTTAATATCAACATGCTCCAGAACATCAACCTCACTGATATTGTCCTCACCATCATCAAGTTCCCTCTCATTGGTGAATACCAAAGAGAAGTATTCATTGAGGACCTCGCTGACGTCCACAGCCTCCAGGCACATCTTCCCACCTTTATCTCTAATCGGTCCTACCTTTACTCCTGTCATCCTTTCGTTCTTCACATAATTGAAGAATGCCTTGGGGTTTTCCTTTACCCTACTTGCCAAGGCCTTCTCATGCCCCCTTCTTGCTCTTCTCAGCCCCTTCTTAAGCTCCTTTCTTGCTACCCTATATTCCTCAATAGACCCATCTGATCCTTGCTTCCTAAACCTCATGTGTGCTGCCTTCTTCCACCTGACTAGATTTTCCACCTCACTTGTCACCATGGTTCCTTCACCCTACCATTCTTTATCTTCCTCACCCTGACAAATTTATCCCTAACATCCTGCAAGAGATCCCTAAACATCGACCACATGTCCATAGTACATTTCCCTGCAAAAACATCATCCCAATTCACATCCGCAAGTTCCAGCCTTATAGCCTCATAATTTGCCCTTCCCCGATTAAAAATTTTCCTGTCCTCTCTGATTCTATCCTTTTCCATGATAATGTTAAAGGCCAGGGAGCAGTGGTCACTGTCCCCCAGATGCTCACCCACTGAGAGATCTGTGACCTGACCCGGTTCATTACCTAGTACTAGATCTAGTACGGCATTCCCCATTTTCTCCCCATTGGTAACACAGATTACTTTGTCGGCTAATTAGGTACTGGTGGTAGAATCTGGGGGAGGGGAGCTGCTGAGAATATGGGGAAAATAAATATTGGGATTACGGTATGATTCGTGTAAATAGATTGGCATGGGCTCAATGGGCCAAAGTGTCTAGTTCCCTGAATGTTTAAATCAAGACAGAGTGCAAATAATGGATAGACTGGGACACTGATATGTCTGATGCTACAACTTGACCTATAATCATAGCAGTTACTGACGATCTGCAAGGTCACCTGACTATGTTTCGTTTATAACTGCAACCTCAGTCAATTTACCTCTAAACACATCAAACATGATCTTATGTTCTCTTTGGGAATAAAACTTCCATCACAAGAATATCAATGTTTTACTTCTAATTTACCAAGATATCTAATGATCTTGTTTTTTCTTTTCTTTTGCACTAAATATGTATTTTGTAATTTATAGTAAGATTATGCCCTGTATAGTAAGATTATGTCCTGTACTGCTGCTGCAAAATTCAAATTGCATGTCATATTACTGTTAATCAATGTATCTCTGAAAGTACTCTGTGCTGCTAATTCCATATGGTATCTATTGATAATGACACTAGCTTCTGTTGTATGTTTCATATACTAACAGACTAATTCTGATAACTCTGTACAGCACTTGTGAAAACAAATGCTCTATCATTAATTCCACATTACATTTTTGACAAGCTCATGCCACACCATTAATGTTGTATAATGCCAAAATAATAATACTATTCTGTTAATTTCATGTGTTTAGAAGCATAGTTGACAAAATACTGTTTCTCCTATATTGCATCTTCACACACAAGAACAGTATGCTTTTAAGTCATAGAGCAATACAGCATTTACATAAACCCCTTGGCCCAACAAGTCATGCAGCCTTGCTCTTCATCCAGCTAGTCCCATTTTCCTGCACAGGAATGGCAAGATGGAGCTGTTCTAAATTACTGCTAATGCTATTGTGCATATTCCAAGTGACAACTATATTATGAAAACTGAAAGGAGCACAATATTCTTAGTCTTTTACGTTATAAGGACACGCCAACTTTATTCATAAAATCCTGTAACATTGTTTAATTCTTCCTCAGCTCTGTTCATCTGTTGGCAATTGAAAAACTTAGGTTTCCTTTATTGTCACTGTTCTAATGTAATCCTGACCAACCTCATTTGTCCTATTCTAACTTTATCCTAATTTTCACTGTCTCACTAAATTATTCCAAACTACTCACCCACTTTGCCATCAGATTTCTAAGTGGTCCATGAACACCACCTCACTATTCTTCTTTTGCTCTATGTTGTAATTTATGGTGATTTTTTAAAATCTTGCACTTTAGTGGTGGCATGAAACAACACATTTCATGACATACAATGTGTCAGTGATAATAACCCTAATTCTGATTCCAGCTCTGAAGTGCATCCCCAATTTGTAGACTTAATTTCCTGCCCAAGGGCTTGTTCCCCCGCTTCAAACTATTGGTGTCTACTTTTGAGTCAAACCCTCACATAGCCATTTGGCACATAAACACGCCCTTTGTCCCAATACGTCTCTGCTGACCATCAAATAACTATCTGCACAAATCTCATTTACCTGGTCCCTAAACTAGTTATGCCTTGGAGATCCAAGTTCTCATCCAGATGATTCTTGGATGCTGTAAGGACAACTACCATCTCCATCACCTTCTCAGGTAGTGCTTTCCAGATTTCACTTACTTTTGATTCTGACTCTTTCTGGTCATCTCTGAGTTTCATTCAGTCACAACAGTTGCAGAAGCCCTAAGCTCTGGGTTCCTCTTCCTAATCATACATACCTTTCAACCTCACTTTTTTTCCTTTAAGGTTGTGTAAAACCAAACCCTTTGGTCATGGAGCTAGGCCTTTGACCCAACAACTTCACAATTATATCAACCATCATTTACACTAAACCTACACCAATCCTGTATTTTTAAAATTTTCTCCACATTTTCATCAATCCCTCAATCCTCCCTCAAGAGTGTGCACACTAACTCACAGTGGCTAATTAACTTAGCAAACTCATCTCCTTATGTAGCTTAGTATTAATTATACTGACACACTGACAGAATTTTTTTAGTTTAATAATATCTCCACAAATATAAAATAATTGTTAATCCTACAAGTCAGCTACTTTAAATTCATGTTATAATGTATTATACAGACAGTATTGACAGTACTGGAAGTGTTAATCTTACATATTATATCCATTGATACATTAGCATAGTACTGTTAATGCTATTAAGTACTGCCACATTAATCCTGTGGTATATTTATTCACACAATAACACAATACTACAGATACATTATCTCTTAATATGATGCTATTAAATATGTTTTTTGACACTAACACAAAACTATAATTTTACATTGAATGTACTGACACATGAACACAATGCCATTAATCAAGAACTAAATATTCTAATACAATACTATTATGTATTGCACTGTAGTCCTGTCACAAAACAACAAATTTCACAACATATGTCAGTAATATTAAACCTGGTTCTGATATATTGAGCATTACTGTTAATTATGTACTTCATCTACTGATATTTTATCTTATATGTTATATAAGATTACATTGGCGCGAGGTGTAAATATGATGTTGCATCCACTAAACCTGACACATTCCTGTAAGGGGTCAGGTATTTTTGACAAGATTTATGATAACATATCACGTGTTGACTTCTGATAAGATGGCAATGCACTTGGTTGCAGTGGCTTCTACAAGGCCAACCAAAGATGTTATTGTCTTTTATAAATGTATTTTTTTTTACGATCACAAGACCTTGCTGGACATAAAGTACTGCAGGTCAATCCTATCAGTGAGTTGCTTGTTGGCAGATAAACTGAAGGACTCAGACTTAGTGCAAATCATGCTGCTGCCTGTGTCAGAGAGGCGTCTGACCGGGTGCATGAAAGAGCTGTGCAGTCAAACAGCGAGTGATCATCTTAGTCGCTTTTCCTGTGATTGAAAGACCCTGTAGAACATTGTTAATGTGGAATACCGCAAGTCTAGTTCACTGGTTGATTGGTGAGCAGTGTGGGTGCTGTGTGGCCTTGGTGGTATCAAGGAGTAGGCCTCAAACCACAGTGTTGCCTATTTGCAGCCACCCAGGAGAGGGGCAGATTTGGTACACTCCACCAGGGTGCTGGGGGTGGTGTGGTGCAGCTCTCCAGTATTCGCTCAGCAGAAGACAGGATGTATTGTGTTTGACTGCAGATTGCTTCAATACTCATGGACTTAGGTACTTGGACTATATTTTTATTGTATGACTACATCTTACTGCTGTCTATGTGTACTTTGTGCTGTGTATGACTATTGCTACTATATTTTGCACCTTGGCCCTGGAGTAACATTGTTTTGTTTAGCTGTATTCATGGGTATTCATGTATAGTTGAACAACAATTAAACTTGAACTTGACCTTAAATCTGCAGTGTAACTACTAATGACATTGCTGATCTACATTTGTTGTACGGATACCACTGATAGCAGTCTAACTTTAAACCTGTATTAGATCTAAGAGGTACTTCAAACCACCTAAATGGCTGAATCTATTCAGAACCTCTGATTTAGCATCATTTCCTTTGCACTCACTCTGCATGGTTGCATAGTCCAGAATGTGTAAGGGGGGGAAATTGAAACATTCTGTTTTCATTGCATGTGTGACTGCAGTTTTTGGGTGCTGCTTCTGGCTTAAAATCTGTTTGATAAATCTGTGGAATAAGTGGCAATTTAAAAAAATCACATCTCTGGCATTCCTGTAATACACAGAACCAAAGAGCAGTGACACTAGCTTATTGCTCAGAAGCATAAGTTGTATCATGCACACACAAAGCTGTGTACACGTTTAATGGATATTGATGCCTGGTGAACTTACATTTGCCAGTTGAACATTTTCTGCTGGGGGGTTTGCATGATGGGGTCCATTTACAAGATTTACCATGTTGTTTCGCTCAGAGCGGAGACTTTGCCTTAGACGATCATGCAGCTTTTTTCTCTGTTTTCTGTGAAAGGCAGCAGAAGCAATGCATGAGGGGCAAAAATAAATATCATTTGGGACAATTTCTTTACATAGAAGCAGTAAATTTCCAAGGATGAATTTTCAGCACTCCTTTCATTCAGCACCAGGGTAGCATTCAATCTGAATGGCCAACCCTTTACATATGGCTCACATATTGGTCTTATTTAATCCTTCCTCTGCATCCTGTCCAAACCAAGTGCTTCCAAAAATAAATACAGAACGAACTAACTGAATGAAAGGTTGTACTGACTGAAAACATGTTACGTTTGCAGCCATTCCTACATGGCACAAGTTATGTGATACATTTGTAAATGAGAGGTTTAAAATCAACTTCAACCCAAATATCGCATTAAGTAGAAAAACGTACAATTTACAATGCAGAGATAGTATTCTAAGTCCACATGGTCTGCACCAGGATTATGCTGCAGATTTTACACCTCAAACCTTGACAGCTCTTCCCCTTTCTTTATGCATCTACACTATTTACCTCAGCTTTTCCACCATCTATGATGTGCCTGGAATTTCTACTGAATTCCCTTTGATAATTTATCATTCATGAGAAGATCATTCTAGATCAGTAGCCCCAAATATTCTCTGCTGTAGTGAAGGTAATAGAACTGAATATTGGGAACAGTGCACAACATGTAGTCAGCATTTATTTATTTAGTGCTACTGACCAAGGACAAACCGCTGGGACCTTATCCTTGTGTCCTCTGGCTTTCGATCCCCTACCCCCACAGCAACTTTCCTCAGTAAATATATCCAATTGGTTAAAACCTTTCCTTCTCTACTCTGAAGCAGATGCTGTACTTTGAGTTTAATTTATAGACATTCACATAATGCAGAACTGTGAGGACAAAATAAAACATTATACAAGTTGAAAATTGATCCTGATTTTGTAGGCAGTGAGCCTTTCTTCTTATTCTCCTTCCCCTATTGATATCAGTGGATCTGGGGCTGAGGGGGTAAACAGCTTTTAAGTTCCTCAGCATCTACATCACCAAGGATCTCTCGTGGTCTGGACACACCAGCTGTGTGGTGAAAAAGGCACAACACCACCTCTTTCACCTCAGAAGTTTGAGGAAGTTTGGTATGGGCCCCCAAATCCTAAGAACTTTCTACAGGGGCACACTTGAGAGCATTCTGACTGGTTACATCACTGCCTAGTATGAGAACTGTACCTCCCTTAATCGCAGGATTCTGCAGAGAGTGGTGCGGACAGCCCAGCGCATCTGTAGTTGTGAACTTCCCATGATTCAGGACATTTCAAAGATAGATGTGAAAAAAGGGCCTGAAGGATCATTGGGGACCCAAGTCACCCCAACCACAATCTATTCTAGCTGCTACCATCCGGAAAATGGTACTGCAGCATAAAAGCCAGGACCAACAGGCTCCGGGACAGCTTCTTCCACCAGGCCATCACACTGATTAACTCACGCTGATCTGAGTGTATGTCTATGTTACATTGACTGTTCTATTTATTATTAATTATTATAAATTACTATGATTGCACATTGCACATTTAGATGGAGATGTAACGTAAAGATTTTTACTCATGTATGTGAAGGATGTAAGAAATAAAGTCAATTCAATTCAATTCCTTCAGTTACTGACAGTACGCAAGATGCAGCTGAAAAGCTGTGTGGGAACCATCTTGCAGAATTCTGGACTGATGGCAATCAATGGCTCCAAGAGAGCCTTCGAACCTTCATTCCTTTCCTCAGGAATGTTGCATGTTCCCTGCAAGGTAATGCAGTTAAGATTGGAGGATTATTGGCAACTGGGACTAGCAGGGAAGATGCAGTTATCAGCATGGGCCAGTTGGATAGAAGGGCCTGTTTCCATGATTTTTTTTTACTATATGACTCTGTGATTCTATAAACTCACTCAAATGAAAAAAATAGGTTACTAAGTATTGCATGCAAGTAACACTGTCACTAATTCTAAGAGAGATTTTAATCATTGTATGCATCATTGCATTTTGAGCATTCTTCATATTCTAAATGACACACTGCAGGTCAAGTTATTTTAGGCATTTGGTGCCAAATGAACAAGTTGGCAAAAGCTAACCATTATTAAACCTGTCTGACTTTCTTTGAATGGATTTCAGCAGATGGCTGATCCCATCTTGAGACCATGCCAATGCTGAATTTTATTCCCATTAACTTTACAAAACACTTGTTTGGGATTGAGAGATGTCGTGGGTGAGGGTGGGCCAGATGCATTGAATAGCATCCCTGCTTCCAGGCTTCTGTCACTGCCAATTTTTTTTTTTTTTGAAGAGTTTGCCTCCTCGGCTTAGTTCATTGAACCATAGCTTTCTTTCTGTTCTTCATTTAAACAAACATTAAGGATGTGAAATTTTCCCCATGTTCACAGTGTTAAACACATGTTGCTGCACACGAGTCAACTCCTGACATTTGCATCCACTAGTTAATGGAATCTAGTGTGGATACAAGTGACAACTGACATGATACACCAGTGATCAAAGACAAAATTATTTCCCCTTGGGTTACTGAATGTTATGCTCTTCTGGAAGAAGGTTGTCAAAGTTGGGTGAAAAGCACATTTGTATATTGTTTAATCAGCGGATGATATTCAGAAGAACTAGTGTCAGCTGACTCCATCAATGTTCCCAACAAACCCAATAATAGAAACCAGAGCATTAATATTTCTATCAGCATTTGCTCCACTGTCCATCATTACAGCTTTTCTGTAAAAGACCATCAATCAATATAAGATTAGAGTCTAGGTCCTGAGCTCTGGATTTGTGCTAGGAAAAAAAGATGAGCTTAGATTTTTTTGAAGACATTTCCTAGAGATCCTTTCCAATAAGCAAAGAGAGATCTACATCCATATCAACACACATAAAATGCTGGAGGAACTCCGCAGGTCAGGCAGTGTCGATATGCCACACCCATATATTGGGTTGTGTTTAATCTTGACACCTTAAGCCAATCACATCTACACACCAATTTTCTTTTTAATTATGAATATCATATTTTACCCCAGTAGTTTAGTAAAAATCCCTACCCAAATGGGGTAAAACATTCCTTTGCAACTTAAGAATTATTTAAGGTGCTTCACTTTTAAATATTAATTGTGGAAAGAATTATTTTAAATAATGCAGATTTTCAAACACAAAGTGTATTTTGAACAACATGTATTTGCTGGAGTAATTCAATGGGTCAAGAGGCATCTGTGGGATGAAAGGAATTTGTTCATGTTTTGGGATCAAAACTTGCATCAGGACCTGCTGAGTTCCTCCAACAGATCGCTTGTTGCTTCAGTTTCACGCATTCGCAGTCTCTTATATTTACAAAGCAAATTTGCCTGGGCAATAGAAATAAGAGAAGAGGCAATTTGGTGTTGATCAGCATTTATGATAAAAGATGAAACTTTGGATTACTTTGTTTTGCAGTACGCCACCACACACATGATGCCAACCACCAAAACAGCAATACAGATCCCTGTAATCGTCAGTACTCGCTTCTGGTAGAGCTCCTCAGCCTCTGCAAAGAGAAACAGAAGGCAGCAGGTCACAGTCTGAGGCTTGCCATTTGGCACACAAGGTTATGTAATCATTTCACTCTATTGACAAGGAGATGTTGCTGGCACACTTTCCATCTTCCACCTGCATTGAGCTCTCAGTTCAATGCACAAAATGGAAACTCTCCGCAATGTATTTTGTTTTGAGTAAAAGGCAACTCCTGGCTTAAGCTAAGCTTTTGTGTTTCATTTTATGTTTCTTTGGATTCATGCTGTGTCTAAGTAGAAGTATAGAACTGAGTGTACTTCCTATTTTTTTTATTAATTATAGATGTGGTGGCTGCATGGATATCTGTAGGCATCAATGGCCAAGGGGATGCAATAATGCAAATAGTGACATACAATGTGCTCCAGCTTTACTGTGAGACCCACCCATCCTTTTAACGATGAGCATTGCCACATATGGGTAAACATACAGCAATATTCTCAATCATAAATATCACTTCTGATATTCCTTGCATATTAAGCCACAATTCTCCATTCCAGTGGATTCAATTCTACTACATAAGTATAGTATTAAAAGAAAACAAAAAGCATGATATAAGCCAGGCTTTGCCTTTTCAGACTCCTGCAGTGCGTTAAAAAAGTGCCTCACAACTCTACAATACACTGAAGTTATTGTTGGATTCTTACTCACTGATGTTTCCTGCAGCATAATGCCATATTAGAGGTAATTGTAGTTAATTTATTGGCCTTTTTTTTAAAAAAAAATGCATACGAGTTTAAAAAGGTTTAATTGCTCTAATTTTGAACATGCTTGTTCTCACTTCTTCACTACTTCCATGAAGGCTTGGATCAGGCAAGAGGGAAATTGTTCATTGGGATGCTTTCCATCTGACCCAAACTCAACCTCACTGGCAGAGAAACATCACTGTGTAAACCATTTTCAAGGTAAATTTCAGAACAGAGGCCAGCTGACAGGACCAGGATATCTTTACCAATAAGCTGTAAATTTTTTCCCAGATTTTTCTTCACAAGAACGAACCATAATGAAAAATCTGTAGTAAAATCTGAAGTTTTTCTTGCACTAGACTAATTTTTGAGATGACTGAACTGCTGAATGAGGAGAGACTGAGTTTACTAGGTTTGTATTCTGTAGAGTTTAGAAGATTTGGATTTAAATTTGTGAAGTTCTGAACAGGCCAGATGGGCAGAAGGGGAGGGAAGATGGTCTCTAGAGGCAAGGGCCACAGTCTTAAGACACAGCGCACAAAATTTAGGACTACGATGAGGAGAAATTTATTCATTCAGAGGGTGGTGGACCTGATAAATTCACTACCACAAAAGGCCTCATCAACTCACTGATGATATTTAAGAGGGAGATAGACACTTTTTAAGATACAAAATAAAGTGTGGGCTTGGGGAGAGAGTGGGATTATGGTTTTGTTAGATGATCAGCTATGACGCTTTTGGATGGCAGAACAGACTGGAACGCTGAATGGCGAAATCCAGCATTTTTTTTTTCTGTTTTGACATTTCTTTTAAAGCCACAGAATATGTGTGTGTGTTAAACATAGCACACTGTGAGAAATAAGAGGCTCAGTCTTATCAAATCAAAAGTATCTGTCAAGATTCAAGCTTAACGGTGGGATATACTGGCAGGTGGTTTTGGACTTTAATACCAGGCAGGTGTGTCCTTTGCAAAGAAGAGACCATTTAATTCCTTGTGCACATAACATTAGCTTCTGGGATTAGGCAAATATGGTCTGCATTTGTTTGTGACAAGAGATATATAATTAAGGGGTTAAAGCAACAAAAAGTAAAAAATGTGATACTCGACAAGTCATCATAGAATCATCAGTAAAATTCATAATATGCAGAAAAATTTAAGAGAGTTCAAGTATAGTGCAAAGACTTCAAATTCTACATGATTTTTATAAATACAAAGGAAAATGTTATCTCAACAGCTGGCTGTGTCTGTGTTTACATTATTAACATGCCTTGTACCTCTTTCCTGTCTGGCTGCCCAATAGCCATTCTGCTATTTACAATAACAACATAGGACAATCACAACAGATGGATCAACACCAAGTCCATACAAGACCAAACATCAATTCAACTGGAATAATTTAGGAAACCTAGACTCGCCAAAACAGCGAGCAATTTTTTAAAAGAATGAACAATGAAGAGGATTACAGAGTAGTAGAAATTTTAACTTATAAACAGTAGTTTCAGGTTAGAAAGTCAACTGTAGGTCTGGTATAGCATGCTTGATAGAGGAAAACAAAATAGAGAAATACCTGGGAAAGAAAGTGATTGAAGCAAAGTGTGAAGGGATGTCCCACACAACATAACCACCGACTGACTGAACCAGCACAAAATTTAATCACGACTTACTTGGTACTTTTGAAATGATAAAAAAAATATAACAAAGATAAAAATGAGAACAATTACATTTGAATTCAAGTGCGTGCAGTATAAATTTACCAGAATGATTCCTGGACTCTAACAATAGGGTGAGATTACACAAACTAGAATGGTAGTCATTGGATTTTCAAAAGTTAAGGGTGATTTGATTGATAGTGATTAGTATTAGGAGGAAATTAAGAGAGCCGATATAGGGTCAAGATGGCACTGAGCTGCAGTCTCTGTCAAGATTGTGGCTCAGGCTTGTTTTTTTTTATAAATTAGTAAAAATGGTTTGGGGGATGGGGGTTGTATGTTTCAATATACATTTGGTATACAAATCGGAATCATAATCTGAATATGAATCTCAAAACATAGCTTAGGAATCTGGTACTAGAATTATGATCTAAAAATTAGAGAAAATTTAGATAGGAAACACTTCTATGCCCAGGAGAATGATTAAATTTGTCATTCTCTTCTGCAAGTGGTAATCATTATTTGGCCAATTATTAATTATGAATTTAAATTTGATGGAGTATTGGTAACAAAAGGTTTTAAGAGGATTTAGGCTAATGGCTCTCAGATGAAGCGAAGCTTCAGATTAGTCTGATTTGGATAGTAAAAAGCTCATGCACTAAGTAATGTACTTCTTTTTCCCATGCTTCTATGGATTAGAGCTCAGATTATTGTAATTTTTTAATCTACTTGCTTCCTTTCCTAGCATTCAGACTCTGAGATGGTTGTGGATAATAAGAGATTGGTTGAGACAAATGTGGTTGATTTTGCCATTAGTACAACAGTGCTGAATATTTATGAAATACGTTTTAATTGGCTCTGCATTTTCCAACCTCCTTCTTAATTATGGTACTTATTCTTATAATTTCACTAATTTCATCTTTCACAACTACTTCCCTGTTAGAAGCAATTCAGATCTCAATAGATTCTATTAGGTTTTTGAGTGAATACCTCTTTTCAAACTCTGATGCTACAGAAAAATTTGTCCTGTCCCAACAACCCCAGCCCAACTTTCTGTCTTCCCCAATTATGAATCTGTGGGGGAGGAGAGAATTAACTTAACTTGCAAGTCTAAGTTTGCATTGAAAATGTCTTCAATTAAAATACAATTTATTATATAATTACTGCAACCTGGAGCTCCAAGCATAAGGGGATTTAGCCAATATCATTCATTATTTTTCCATTATCTGTGGCTGCAGATGTTTTGGAATTGTTGGGGAAATGGCCTTGTCCTGTGCATCTACACTAATCCACCAGTGATGTTCAAGGCCAGAAAAGTCAGAATACAATGTTCCTCCCTTGACAATCAAATGGAAATCCAGAGAGAAATTACAAGGGGCTAACCACAACCCTGAATAACCTAACAAATTCACAGAACATTAAGATCATACAGTGACCATGGTGAGAACAATTTCTAATTGCAAGACAGTTTTATTTTTAAAGTGGTTTCAAATTGGCCCAAATAAGTGGCCATTAGCTTAAGCAAGCAATAGATATTTTAACTTTAAATTAAACAGGGGAAGTGGGGTTGGAAGGGGAGGTGGGAGGGAGCGACCTTTTTGTATTCTCCAGAGCAGCAGTCATTTGGCCAACCATAGATAAATAGTTGTACACTTAACACCCTCTGTCTCAAGAATCCTGCTAGTAAAGATGGTTTTCCATATTCACAGCTTGCCGTCACAAATATCATTAACCTTTGGCAGAAATACTTATCACCCCCTATAAATTGAGTTGATATACATTTATAGTATATTATTGTAGGAATGCTGTACCCTCACAAGTTCCACTCTTCAATCTTGAGGCTTTCTGCTTGTTTATTCACTTTTTAAACATCGGAATTAGCAGCTAAGCTGCAAAGAGTTTAAGATGTAGGAAGCTTTCTCCCAAAGTAGGAAAAAGGAGTTTTGAAAATCAGCTATATATTAGGCAAGTCTGGAGACCTCTTTTGACTTCTGTGAGAACAGATGCTGTGTTCGATTGAAGGCTACTGAGTTTTATATTTCAATTATAATATCAATCTTAAATTGACTTTGCACCAGCAGTTTGGACAGTTTATTCCAGTCTTTGTGATGCTTGAGAAATGAGACTTAAGAACTAAATGGCAACAATATTTTGTGGACTGACTGTGAAAAGATTTTACTGTGGCTTAATCAAGGGAGAAATACTTTAATACCTGCACAGGCTATTTCTTTTCATTCATCTTACCTATATCTAGTGATTGGAAGTATTAGATTGTATGTCCTATGCTATCATGTGCACTTATTAGACAATCAGTGAATTGTTTTAATGGCAGCTGTTTTGAGCAGTTTGAATAGCTTTCAAGAAAATGATAAAAGGCTCATGACACCAAGTGTGAGAAACAAAACTCAATTTCAGATCGAGCAAAAAGTTGTGTGAACGGAGGAGCAGCCTAGAGATGAGCAGGTCAGTCTTCTCCTAAATACACAGCAAGTTCTCTGGCTGCAGCTGGGGTGAGGCGCATGGTCTGTTTCCTATGTGCTAGCCGCAAAAGGTGTGGAACCATGGCAGACAGGCTGTTATGGCTGGATCATCCCTTCCAAAAGCAACAAGAACAAGGGGGGTGGGGAAGGGAGAGAGCAGGGAGGAAGAGAGACTGAGTTAGGAATCAGAGGAAAGTCATAGGTGTCAGGCTCTATTCTGCAGATTAAAAGGAATGATTTGTCCATACCCATAAATTCAATTCCAAGATGCTCTGCCAATGCAGAAAGTTGACAAAAAGGAAAGGAAAAAACAAGGGAGATAAAGTTTCAGAGAAGAGCAGTTCAACATACTGGGGGAAAATCACACAAATAACATGATTAGCCTGTGTTTGCAAACCAGAGACAATGATGAGTGGCCACATTCCAGAAGAAACAGTGCTCACATAAGCTGATTTGGTGTTCTGGAAAGTGCATACTTTTCTCAATAATAAATAACAAAGCCATAAAATAGTTGGGGTGCAAACCAAAGGTTTAAAATATATAAGATAATTTAGTTACTGGTGAGAAAATTACTTCAAACCATTTTGGTAACATTACAAAAAAACTTAGTGGGATATCAGATGAAATCAACCTTTTGTTTAGCAGACATGTTGTGATCTTTTTTCAAGTTGTGAGGTTAAATGATGCCTTTAAGTGATTTATATGAAGGTGACAACGTAATTTACCAGCCCAGTGTCAGACTATGTTCAGGCATTGTAAACAGTCTTCTTAAAAGATGCATTATTTATGCTGGAGTTCTCAAAAACAGGAACATTTTAAATGAATAAGAGTTACAATCAGGTAAAGCCAGGCACAGCAAGACACTTCTCTCTAGGAGGTACATCAAAAAATGTTGCTTTGAAATCAAAAAGTGCCTTCTGTTCCAGTTTGAAAGATGGAAATTGTCTTACAGAAGCCAAACAGACTTTAAATTTCAGAATATCTGCATTCTGTAGCACTTACTTTTTATTCACAGTTATTTTGTAAATAACACTGTTCTTTGCATTTCTGGTCAGATGCTAACTGCATTTCATTGGCTTTGTATCTGTACTCGGCACAATGACAATAAAGTTGAATCTAATTTCAAACACTATATAACTTCATATAACTTCAAAAAGGCATCATGTAAGCCTTCACAAACTTATTTTTAATTTAAAATTTATACATTTGTAATAAATTTTCTTTAAATACAAATAATATACTGACACAATTTCACAAGTAAATTATAAATTTCTTCTAATTTCTGGTTGGAGGGACAATCTGCTGTGTTTGACTTTGTTTTCCTCACTGGAAATCAGTACACAGTCTTGTATGAGCACTGCTAATACCATACATTAGATGTGTTGGAAGAGAGAATCAAAGCAAGAGTTAAAATAGCATACATGCTCAAGTGTGCAGACTGTTACAATCATATTGCAGATTTACACTGAAATCAATATTAGGTGAAATTACAATCAAGAGAAAATGAGAAGAAACATATACTTATACAAACATTGGAGTGAAAACCACAATATTAAAGATGCATGCACACAAAACAGGAACACATAGCTTCAACATGCATCATAATCCACAGGCACCTAAATCTCCCACTGCACCCCACCAAGCTTCATCATTTAACCATCTTAAAGGATGCAGACTGTTGCATTACAGATCTGACTGCAGCTATTAAAGTTGTCTGGTTATTGTAAGGCTACCACTTAAAATATTTTCAATGCTGTAAACTGTGCGAAATTGGCTTTCTAACTGAAGGAGGAACACAATATGGGAATAATGATGCCCAGTACTTGAGAGTGATACTGCCCGAGTACAACTTTCTTTAAAAGATACGGCAAACAAGTATA
This sequence comes from Mobula birostris, assembly GCF_030028105.1. NCBI lineage: Eukaryota > Metazoa > Chordata > Chondrichthyes > Myliobatiformes > Myliobatidae > Mobula > Mobula birostris. The sequence goes on from NC_092373.1 coordinate 161,624,110, forward strand.
AAATTCTCACTATCAAACATTAGTTTAGCCAGCAGAGTAATCCTAAACATGACAAAGGGAGCAGAACATATCCAGAATTTAGCAAACTGATGGGAGTACTGTATTCTGATTCTTAATTAACATTGTCTAAACATCCATTGAGATGTATACGTATTTAACTGGGGAAGGAGATTTTAAAACCATTATCACTAGACTCTAAACACCCTATTCTTTAATTGCCTGCTTATGGACAATAGTTTTCTCTGTACCTTACAGTACAATGTCATTAATGTTAATTATCATTTTAATATGTGAATAGTGGAAGGGTGGTGAATTGTATTGAAATTCAGTCCATTTGGCATTCTTCACAGGAAGACTAGGCCATGTAAAGCCTTCAGATGAATGGCAGCTGAGTGTACAGGCAATAAGTGAATAGATTGTAACATAATACTGTCCTTATTTTAATCTTGCCATTTTACATTCCTATGTCCATATTTATAATTTGGAAACGTCCATTTAAACTCTTTCCCCTACAAGGACATACAAACATAAAATGCAAGTAGTATTTAGCAGGGCAGGTAGCATTTGTGGAGAGAGAATGTTAAATTTTCAGGTCATTAACCTGATAGAGGTTATTGACCTGAAAAATTAACTCTGTCTCTTTTTCACTGATGCTGCCTAATCTGCTGTGTACTTTTATGTTGGCATTTCAATTGTCAGCAGCTTTTGAATCCTAGAATGGCATACTCCCATTGGCAGAGGTGCTACAGCGTCTGCAGTGGTGGAAGCACATGATTACAGTGTGACAAGTTGGCAAAAACAGTTGTTAATGCTGGTCTGGACATCATAATTTCTAAAAGCATTAAAGTATCAAGAGGTTGCTGCAGATGCATTGTAGCAACGTTAGATTAGGACACATTTTAGGAATGAAGTGCTGATTTTAAAACTTTCTTATCTAAAAAGGAATGTTGCATTTGATGGCCATCAAGAGCTCTGAATCAATTCCCGCAAATGTCCATCAAAAACAAATGGGCCTAGACTTTATCAGTTAAAAGAGTTTGTTTAGAAAATAAATAAATACAGAATTGGAGCTCTGGAATGTGCATTTTTGGAATTATCAGTGGCGTTTGGCTGATACTAGTGAGCTGTTATCATATCCTCTTCCCTTTGTTTTTTGTAATAACACATTCTTTGGGCACTCTGTGGAATGGATATTGCCTTGGGTTGTGTCAGAGCAACACAGCATTTTGTCCATGAGTCCTTCAGGAAGATTGGAGCTGCAGTTTTGCGCTATCAGAAGCGACATGTCTGAGCTGTTGCTTCCTCCATGGCACTATCAGCATCTTTAATGCTTCCTCAGGCATTAGTCAGATACCAGTCAGTCTGCTGCTCAATGAACTTTGTTTTGCTTTTTAAATGCTGGGATCTTCTACCTGACAAAAGTAGGGGCACCATCTCAACAATGGTTGAGAAGGAAGCTTGCCTTCAATGGGACAGTTTGGAATGGGTGATAAAAGTCCTGCCTGGCCAAGAATGCCTATATCCCATGAACAAACTAAAAGTAATTGAGTTCTTTTGCAACTCAGTGTGTGGGACAAAAATTAAAGGCCTTTTTTTTTATCCAGTAATGTAGTTTCATTTTGAAGGGGCAACTTGGCATTAATCAGACAGACCAACCATTAGAAAAATATTACTCCCTTTGTCTCCTACACCTCCATAATCCAAAGCAATTAAGTATCAAGCAATCCATTATGAACTGCTAACCTCTGATGCAGCTGCAATTTCACGAGATAGTGGAGGATCTAAAATATAATTGGTAATTGGGAATGTCACTGCTAAATGAGAAAAATAATCTTCCTATATGATTCTCACAAGGAAGGAGGCATCTGTTCATCCGAGTAGGGATATTGGTTTGGAGTGGGTGGATTCTTTAGAGTTATCTCACTTCAGGCTGTCATCAGATCACTGTATTTTGATTTTTTTAGAAATTGTCTCTCTTTCCTCTTTTGCCCATTTTAACCCCTGTACCTCAAAGTTCCCTCGTTGTCTCTCTTTATCTTCCCCTCCTCCCTCAATCCTGTCATTATTCTTGCTCCTCGTCCCAAAGCTTCTATGCTCTCTATTTGACTTTGTATTGCCTGCTCTGCCTCTCCACACCAATCCCTACTGCCCCGTTCTCCCATATCATTTGCACAGAGGGGACAATTCCATAGGTGTTCTCATCCTGAAAACTTTTCTTTATCTGTTTCATTCCTCTGGACCATACTGAGTCTATTGTTCTAAATGGCCTGAGCTTTTAGGAGTATAAATGTTACAACAGCATTTCAGATGGCTGATTGGCAAAAGCATCGCTTTAAATAAATGATATCCTTCTCCTGTTCCAGGTGGCAAGCTAAAATCGGACAAGGACGCATTAGCCTCGATCAGTGGGAGCCATTTTAAAGTCCTGATAAGGGATACTTTGTCCATTACTTCACAATTTGTCTTTCTGCTAATCTAAACAATAAAATATCATTACAATAAATCATGCCATAAGGCAGCCTGCTTTTCTTTAAACTGTCAAAACACTGCCTATTCTCCTGCATTGCTCAGTTCTTGATTAAGCTGCCAAGTCTGCTACTGTTGGAACAATGCTGTAGATCTGTGCCTTACTTTCCAAAAAGAAAGCTAAGATCTCTCCATTGGGAGACCAGGGTGTAATTAAATTTGCATTGAATGGTGTTTATCTATCTGCTGCAAAAATCAGTGTTTCACAATACCCTTCCCTCAAATTTCTGAGCCAGAACTAGTAGGTCTTCTTGATATTTGGATTCCCAGTATGAAAGGAGTGTAGAGGAATGAAAGGTGGTCTTATATACATCTATAAAATGACAACGGGCATAGACTTTTTACCAGGATTGGGGAATCAAGGAATCAAGGATTTGAGGGTTTAGGTTTAAGGTGAGAGGGAAGAGATTTAATAGGAACCTGAGAAGCACTTTTTCATCCAGTGGGTGGTCTGTATATGGAACGAGTTGCCAGAAGAAGTGGTTAAGGCAGGTACTTTAACAACATTCAACAGGTATTTGGATAGATTTATGGATTGGAAAGGTTCAGAAGGATATGCTCTAAATGTGGGTAAATGCGACAAGCTTGGTTGGCATGCCCCATTTGGGCTGAAGCACCTGCTTCCAAGCTGTATGCCTATGAATGTATGACTCCATTAGATCCTCGCAATTTTTCTTCTGCTGTTTTGCTACAGTAGATTGCTTTTGATAGCTGTCATCTTTCCACTACCAGGGGAAAGTAAAAACAAGCTAAAGGATGCTTTTTGACTACTCACTATGCAACGAGATAGAGGCCACATTGAGGATTGTAATGGTACAATAAAGGATCTGGCAGAAAACTAATGGAGACTATCCTCCAAGGAAGAGGTGTGATGGAGTCCTTCCATATGGATTCATTTGTGGTCTCTGGTTACACTGCATGACATTTCTTTATTTATTTTTCATTTCACTCTCTCTCCCTGTTTATCCTTGACTAGAGTGTCCTTGCAAACATAACATATTTTATGCACCCATAGTTTCCCTTAAATGAAATAAGAATCAGGTATAGTATATGGGACTGGGAACACATACCATCCGGGCTCCATGCCTGAGGGATGTAAGCATATATCATATGAGTTTTTACTGAAATCTGGGAATTTTATGGTCATTTCTTGGTGAAGGATAATAAGTAACTGTGTATCAGTGCTGTGAACAGTGTGTTATTGCATGGGGCAAGTTGTAGACATTCATCTACCATCAAATTTGTACTCAAATAATTAATCCTGCTTTGGCATTTCTAAGATTCACCATGTTAAAGTTCTATTCTTACTTAACTTTTGTCCATTCAACCTGTAATGATTCACAATTCCAACAAAAACTTGAAAGAATCACATCATTGCCTTCCTTTCCAGTCCTCTTCTTTCAGCTTTTCATTGTAACTTGCCCCAGTAGGACTCCAGCCCTTGACTACAGAATGCGATGGTGACAAAGCACACTGTCACTAACACATCATTCTTCTCTTTGATCCCTACAGTTCCCCAGTGTAGTATATACTACATTTTCCTCAAACGCATGTTTGGCTTTTTATTGATTGAGCTAACGCTAAACAAGAGGCCCCGAGGTGATTTATAATGTCACAGAAAATGGTCTTTCATCAGTCCATCAGTCATCATTGTGCTTGCTACATGGAGAGTCACAAATCCTGAGCTATGTTGCTCTGCTGATGGTACAGAGGAAGGCTATTTATCATGCCATTACTTAACTATGGGTTTCCATTCCCTGTGCACCTTCAATACCACAGTCCTTTGCTTTCTGGTGTGTGCCACAGAGTAGAGAGTAAGTCTCCCTAATGCTACCTTCTCCTACTTCACCTCCTTCCCATTCCTTTCTCCCCCAGTAAGTATCAAGAATCCTACAAAACAGCACCCTGTCATTGCACTTTCCTTGTGAAGGAGCCACCCTCACTGTACTGATGTGATGAAAAGATCTTTATTGATGGTATGCAAAACAAAGTTTTACACAACACCTTGGTACGTTTGACAATAACAAACCAATATAACAAATTACGTACCAATTTACCCAGGGCTAACCAGTCAAAAGATCATGGCAGGAACTAAAGTAGTGTTCTTTCATCATCACTGGATCTAATTGCTGGAACTTACTCTTCCAACGATACCTGGAGTACCATCACCAGAAATACTGCCCTGGATGAAGAAGGTGATCACAATCACCTTCTCCATCGAGTTGGAAAATGTCAAAAAAAAAACAATGACTTCACCAGGAATATCCACATCCCCCCCCCAAAAAAAAATTATTAATACTATGATACAATAGGGAGTATTATGAAAAAACTTCCAATGCAAGGAACTTATTAGTGTCGATGAGAAAAGCATTGGATTTTGTTTATGTCAGAGAAACTGGGGCACATGGAATCATTTCAGAACAAGTCATTAGAGCACAGCCAAGTGACATTCAAATTGGAGAAAGTGATAAACAGTTGTGTGAAAATAATTGGGCACTTCGTCTTTGAGTGTCCTCTGTTCATTTACCAGTGGTCTAAAGGACATCCACTACTGATGAAAAGTGTTGGCTACCCAAAAACTTCACAAAAGTGACATAAAAGAACTAAATACAGGCTGAGATTAAAAGACAGCACAGTTTATGGGATGAGTATATAATCTCACCAGGTAAATCTCAAGGGTTAATTTAATATTTGACAATGATAATAGAATGGTGAAGTGAAGAGCAAGAATCGTCAGATGAGACCAAAACAACTGGAAAATTTAATATCACTTTCCCTATGCCAACACAAAAATGTTGAAATAACACTGAGTGATCAGGCAAACAGTAAATGATATTAGTCAAAGGGATCTTAGCTAAGATATAACGTCATTGCCAAAGAGGATGTTTTCAAAATTCTAAGAGACATGTGATTATTGGACTCTAGTTTATATTGCTCTCCTTCAGTTTTCTGTGTTTTCTTTCTTGTTGCTGATTGGTGGGTTGGGTTCCGTCTGGGGGATATCTTAGTTTTTGTGCAAGGGAGGGGTTGGGGATTTGGAGTCTGATGTTCTTGTTGGTTTTTCTGTGTGGGCAATCTGTTAGCTTTTGTGTATGAGAGAGGGTGTCGGGGGTTTGATGCTTTTGTCACTGGTTATTTTGTGAGGTGGGGTTAGGGTTTGACGTTATTGTCACAGTTTTTTTTGCGAGCGAGGCAGTTGGGAGTTTGGGGTTTGATGTTGCAGCTACCATTTTCCATATTGGTGATCTGTTAGCTTGTTATGTGAGGGAAGTTTGTGGGGGGGGTGGTGTTGGGGTTTGCGAGTTTTGGTTCTTTTTCTTTTTCATGTGGGAAGGGGGTTGACGGCTTTTCTCTTTTCTGTATTTCATGGCTATCTGGAGAAGACGAATATCGGAGGTGTACTGTACATGCATACTTTGACAATAAAAAACCTTTGACCTTTGAGTGCTCACAATTACCTTCCAAAGAACTACACATGATTTCCTATCATGGTTGCCTTGAACGTCATTAGACTGGGCTTTCTTATTACTGAAATCTACTAGCAATCCCTCTCTTACCACATTTACCTGACCTGTAACTCTAATCTTTTCCAGTATCACTGACTATACCAGGAAGCATCTCTGAGAATGGTGATCAATTGCTTTTGCTTTTGGCTAAACATGGTCTCGTTCCTCCTTGACAATGCTCTATGATTCTTCTGAGCCTAAATGCCACACCAGTGGACTGCCCTCATTACAGAACATTAACATCTTGCAACCTTCAATTGACCTCCCACTGGCTTACTGTCAGCCTCTCTCTTCCACCTCTGCAGCTACTGACCAACCCTATGCTAACCACTCGTTTGTAACTCCTGCGTTTGGTTCCATGGCCCGCTGTTGTCCTTCAGTCTGTGTCTTTTCCTTCTCTTCCTGGTAAAGGGATACCATCCAAGTGAAGATGAAAATTTGGGATTAAGGGGAAATAGCAGCAGCAGTAACACAGTAACACTGACAGCATTAGCAGCAACACCAATAGCAGGAATCAACAGTGTGACTAAGCATGCTTCAAATCAGGGTGAGACAGAAGTGGACGTACTGTAGAAACTGGCCATTACGTAGTTTTGGCAGCGATCACCAGTAAACTCATTTGGACACCTGACAAGACAAATAAAATGAGAGAGAAAGAGAGGAAAGAAAAGATAAGTAATTGTCAGGATAGAGCCACTGATGGCACAAGGCCTTATCACCTTGGTGTGGTCATTGCTTATCTGTAAATTATCACCCTGACCAAATTCAATAATTACCATTGCAACACAACCAAAACAAAAAAATTATTCCATGGGTTCAGTCACAAGCCATGAAAATCCATTTCTTGAATTTATCTGGAGATGTTTATCAGAACCAAATCAAAATTAAATAAGGCAGCCTGTTTACACAAGGGGACATTAAACATTAAAAAATCTTCACTTGTTCTGAAGATTTCTGTAAATGTTTTATACAGGTACTTCTATTTGTTGGATTTGCAGGTTGGAAATTATATACTTACAAATTTAGAAATAACTTCCAGCTTTTGAGATGTGCTTGGATATTTTTCACGTTAATCACATGATACACAGTGGACATTTTACATCCTGACAAAAGAAAGCCTACAATTCTGTGAATTGTTTGTAAATTTTTAAGACCATTAACTGCCAATACAGACAGAGGTAGAATCTCAATGGCTGTAAACTCAACCCAGGGTTACCAGGCAACTGAGTCTCTACTGCACTGTTTCTCAAAGTGAAAGACACTGTGCAAAAAAAAGCTTTAAGAAAACAGTCAGTAAGTACATGGTTGTGGCATGCTTGGTCACATTTTCAGAAATTGTCCAAATGATTAAAGTTATATTTTATAGCATCTTTCTTTCATATCAGTGACAACACCAAGGATTTTTTTCTGAGCTGTAGGGGAGAGAATAAAAACCCAGACATGATTATATCTTCACATACGTTCAGGTATAAAGACCCTCATGGGTACAGTCTCTGCACATCTTTCTCCAGTGAATCCACGATCACACCTGGAGGGTAGAAATGGGACATAAACAAACAGAACAAATATACTTGGCAGGTCTATGCACATGGTTAAAAGCGACAAAACTTGTGGCATTAACAAACAAATCAATACCAAGGAGAGTTACTTGGTGAAATTAGCCAGAATCCAATGGGCAATTATTACCCCTTCAGCTTGACTGCCTCTCCTTTGAAGATCATGGCAGTTTTCGTGAAGTTATTTGTTAATTTATAAATAGAAGCACAATAACATTACCACTCAGGTATCACTGTTCACATATACAGATAGAACTTCATAGTTTATCAGGAACTTTAAATTTCCAATCCTTCAAAAAGCTTTTCAACATAAATGATTAATGAGCAATGTACAATGCAGGATTATCTCATCTGTTAGTTTTAACTTCTCTCGATAATTCACCAATAACTACTCTAAGGTGTTGAACTTAATTTTAACTCATTAGTAAAGAAAATTGTAGGGTATAATTTTTAAAGTTAATGAGAGACCATTCCACAATGCTTGGTTATTGTTTATTCCCATGAGGAATCAATGATTTGAGTTCTGTCACCACAAGTCTAATAGCCACATTGTTACTGAATAAATATTTGTTTGGTTGGGTCACACAAGCTGTTAAATCAAAACCGCATCTGCTACCAATTGACTGTATCAAAATATCCCAGAGAACAAAAATCAGTTAACAGCTTAGCTCAGACCAGACTCTTGGGGTGAGGAAAGTTTAGCATCAGTGAGCTGATTGAATTTTAAGCATTCGGGGCTATTGAATGTAAGTAATTTGGGGAACTTACAATCAAACTATCAATTCACAAGATGGTTAATTTATTATAACTTCACAGATTGCAAACTGTCCTGTCACGTTCCGGAGCAACTGAAATCCAGACCAATTGACGTAATTTTCTAGTGAGGTGTGCAGGAGAAATCGGGTTCTTGACCAAATGGATTCTTCTCCAACCATACCTTTTGCCCTGCACTAATTGCTAATTGAGATAATTTCTGTTTTTTTATCTTTGAAGTAAAACAGCTTTGATATCAAAACTGACTATAGCTGAAGGAATCTGGAAAAAGATATTCTTCTGATACAAAAATAATGTTATCCAAGCACAATGTTTCTTGTCGATGGATCTGTACATTTATTGGGATCTAACTTCATTATAACATGTGCCAGCATGACAGGCCATACCATTGATAATCTGAAGTCATTCTTTATTTTTATCATTTTTTTCCTTCTGTTTCTCTTCTGAATGCAATGACAGGATGGCAATTTGAGTTTCAGGTGCAGTATTGTGCAATGCCTAAATATGGCCGATTGCTTGGTTTCTGTTACAAATCTGTAACAGCCTACATTTTTACTTCAAGGTAATGATAGTGATCTCCCCTATATTTAGACATTATGAGGAAAATGTGACCAAACCATTTTCAGATGCTTGTCTACAATAAGATTTTTTAAATATTATTTATTGATATACAGAGCAAGTTGGCCCTTTGAGCTGCGTCTGTCAGCAACCTCCAACTTAACCCTAGCCTAATCACGGGACAACTTACAATAGCCAGTTAACCTACAAACCAGTACGTCTCAAGACTGTGGGAGGAACCCAGAGGAAACCCACACCGTCACGGGGAGAACGTACCCACTCCTTACAGGCAGCAGCGGGAATTGAACCCGCGTCGCTGGTACTGTAAAGTGTTGTGCTAACGGCTATACTATCGTGCCTGTTCCTAATTAACCAATGGGCTGTCACTGTTTGTCTTGAACACCTTAAGGCAGGTTTTGTTTTGAGCCTTGTGATTATTTATCCCTCCAGTGTTTTCTTTCCAGTAGCAACCAGCTCACTTCAACCAGGTGGGGGAGGAGTTGCTTGGGTCGAAAATTGCTAAATGTAAATATGATTGTTATTACTGCTATTATATCCAGTTGCTATGCTGTGTCAATGCAACACTTTAATTATAACATGGGAATACTCAAGTTGATTGATGGAAGTGCCTGTGAATATTGCTTCAACACGCTTTAAGCCAAGCAGTACATCTGTATCTGATTTTATTCCAAATGCTTATAACAGCCATGGAGGCTGACTGCTTTTGTGCAATTTACAGTACACTAGCTAAGGATGGAAAACAAATGAATAATCTATGTTTAAAATCTAAGGGTCGAAACTTCATTATTTTTGAGATGATTATATATTTAAAATGCTACACATACTTGAGTAAAATTGAACTGAACAATAGTGGTTCTTTGGTTTAAAAAAATCTGCTCTGGCACCATGCTAAACCCTAAAAACACACCCATTTCAAAGTCCTGATGAAGGACTGGCCTGAAATGTTGACTTTTTATTCATCTCTATAAACGCTGCCTGACCCGCTGAATTCCTCCAACATTTTGTGTGTGATGTCATTCTCATTTACTGTTGGGCTACACACAGGTTGTCACTTACTTTCAAATAGTCTCGTTATTATTTCACTATCTTTGGGGCTTCCTAACATATCCTGTGATACAACTGATTCCAGTGAGTCTCAGAGGCTATAATGTAAGTGTGAAGAGAATTTAAGAGTGACCAGCAAAGGCAGGGATTAGAAATGGAAATCTGGATGTGGTGCAAATTAAAGGCTTGCAAAAGTCCTCTGAATATAAATAAAGTGACTTCTGGAAGTACTTAGCTATTATTCTCACTCTTTCTTTATCCATGTATGTGTAGGGAGTGAGGAGGGGTGGTTGGAGAGGATGGGTCTGTATATTGGTGGATGCCTGGAAAGGAGGGGTTTAGAGTGATATGGGCCAAGTGTGGGTAAATGGAACTGGCTTGGTGGGCACCATGATCAACATGGACAGACTGGCCCAAAGGGCCTTCTTCCTGGTTATGTTACTCCAGACTCCGTGGGTGGGTGTGTTTGCGTGTCTATGTGTACGTAAACTGTCACATGCTGATAGAATTTAACAATACTCTAGGGCATCAACATTTTAATGAAACTGCAGTCAATAGTGTCACTCTTTTCACGTCAGTGAGATGTGATCCTAATACTTCAGCTGCAGTGTCTACTATTTTCCAGTTTAAACCCTCATTTTTCACAGCAATGCAGAAGAGCAGGGTGGATTGTCAGGCAAACAGAGTAGTTAATGTTACCCTATATTGTGTAGTCTCCTCTGTGAAGCAAGTCAAAACTAGAGACAGACAGAATAGATTTTCTACCTAAGCATTAAAAGTTATACACAAAGAACAGATCATTTTGATCTGTTGATTCAGATATGTGAATGATGTTAAACCCCAAGACAGTGCTATTCAATAACATGAAGAAGGTCCTGCTACAGTGCCATCAATAATATTAAATTAGAATGATTTGTATGTGGTGTAGAAGGCATGATCTGTATGTTCTCAGATGAGCTGGACTGATAGAATTGTTGATAACTTGGAGGGTGATATTGCTGTATGGGTGAAATGGGCTGAAAAATGTCAGATGGACCTTAATCCAGTAAGTGTGAGGCATGGATTCTGGGAGTACTAGTGAGGCTCTGAAAGGCAAGGTTCTTGGCAGTACTGCGGAACAAGGACTCCTTAGCGTGCACGTCCAAAGATCCGTGAAGGTGACACCACAGGTGGAAAATGTGCTTAAGGCAGCAAATGAATGCTGCAATGAATATAAGTGCATTAGTTGGGGTACTGAACAGGGAGGTTATGCTCCAACTTTGTAAAACATTGGTCAAACTTTATCTGGAGTATTGGGTGCAATTGTAGCCACCACACTATAGGAAGGATGAGTTAGTGCCATAGAAGGTGCATTGTTGCCTAACATGGATCAGTTCAGTTATTAGGGGAAACTAGGTCTGTTTGTCCTGGAGCAGAGGAGGTTAAAACAGGTCATGATTGAGGTATATATATATCTATGAGGTACATAACTAAATCAGGCCACGTGAATCTTCTTGCCTTACCAAAGGTGAATAGCACTAGATGAAATAGATTTAAAGTAAGGAGTGACAAATTGAGAGGAGATTTGAGAGAGAACATTTTCACCCAGAGAGTGACAAGTACCTGGAATGCACTGCTGGAAAGAGTGGTGGCAGAGTCGTTGACAGCATTTAAGAGGTGTCCGGATGAATATATGAATTGCCTAGGTATTGAAGGCTTTGGGCCAAGTGCTGGAAGTTACAATTAATATGGATAAGTGCCCGCTGGTTGGCATGGAAGTGATGGGCTGAATGGCCCATTTCTACGCTGTATGACTCTAACAGCAACAACAGATACAAGCCCAATTTAAATGTGGTACATTATCCAAGAACCTGTCTTTCATAGCCTGCATCAGAGGTATCCAAAGTTACAAAGCAAGAATCCAGGGCCAGTCTTCCTCCCTTTGAAACAATATAAATGTACACCTCAAGTCAAATGGGGAAACTACTCTCACTGTGGGTATGGAATAAATGAGTTTTCATAAGGCAAATAATTTCATTGTTGAGCATAGGGCTTGGTCTACAAAACGGTGATGAGGAATGTGATGTTGGAGATGTCATCAGCCTAAATTGTCTTCTGAATGGACAGACTCTCCACTGATGTTCAGAAATAGTTGCAAGCACAGGCTCACATAAAATACACATGTACATGTATTAAAAGAAAGGTCTAAGATGATGGAAACCAAGCTCTTCTGCAAAGACTTATGTATGCACATGTATGTAGACACACAGGGACAATGTAAATTAATATGCCTACAGATACATATGAACGCGCGCACACAAACACACACACACACACACACACACACACACACACACACTCACACCTCGGTAGAGGTAGGGGTAGAGGTCCATTGAGGAGAGATTAAGCAGACAGGGCTTATATTGTTACTGTTTAGAAGAATGAGATGTTAGTTTATTGAAATACCCAGAATTCCTTTGGGTACAGTGTACCCCACATGATGGCAATTTGGATCATGGAAACTCATAAGTCACCACCAAAAATTTGAGACACGGAATAAAAATCTTACGGAATTTATGTGAGGGAATATAACTAAATAAATGCAAAATGCAAAAAAAGTAATAATTTTTTGCCAAGTGTTCATATTAGGGAAAAGTGTGTTGGGACAGTTTTCTAGGAAACCAACCCCTCCATTATGTGTAGGTGTACTGTACTTAACAGGCTGAACGTGGAGTCAATGTTTTCTCTGGCTGACAGTCCCAAACTAGGGGTTACCATCTCCAAATATGGGTTTGGTCATAGCTATAATGCACTGAAGTAAGCACTTCTGCCCAAATGGTTCATGTCTTTCCTTTCTAAGCTAGTCCTATTTGCCTATGCTTGTCCCATAACCCTCTAATTTCTTTCTATCCATGTACCTGTCTAATTACCTTTAAAATGACAATATACCTTCCTTAACCACTTCTTCCAGCAGCTCATTCCATAATCTGACCACCCTCAGGGTGAAAAGGTTGCCCTTCGGTTTCCTATTAAAATATTGCCTCTCACCTTAAGCTGATAGTCTCTGGTTCTCAACAGCACAGTGGTGAAGGGTAAATAATTTACTCCCTCAGAGCCAGTGAATCTTGCAAATTCTCTGCTCAAGCTTGCCTTAGAGGCTTGATTGTTGAGCATATTCAGGATGGAGTTGATAAGGTTTTAACAAAGACCGAAAATGCTGGAAACACTCAGCAGGCCAGACGGTATCTGGCATTTCAGGCATCTGCCGTTTCTCACCTTTTATTCACTTATAATTTTTTCAATCTTAAGGGCTTCAAGAAATGTGGGTTTTGTGCAGGAAAGTAGTGCTGAAGTAAATAAAGTTGTGCTGAAGTATATGGTGGAGGAGGCACATGGGGTGAATGTCCTGCTTCTGCTTTTTATTGTCCTAAATCTAATCCATAGTACATTTCCTTTTGTTAGTGATGTTCCAGAAGAGAATTCCTTAGCTATGTACCTGGACACAGCAGGTGGAGAATGGCATCTTCAGTTCATCTCACTCTATGATACCCACTCTATCTACTGATATCATATGCCCACAATGGAAATTCCCCAGCTACAATGAAACAAAGCTTGCTGCAGAGTTTTGCGTGTTGGCATATGTGTGGGTGAGAGTGTGAGTGTTGACGTGTGTGTGAGTGTGGTTGTGTGTGTGAATGTGGGCGTGCGTAAGAGTACACACGCGATCAGGTGCACTTATGCGTGCACGCATGTGAAGGAGGGAAGAGACTGTGGACAGGAAATGCAAGTGGAGAAGAGAGAATCCACATTAGGGTGTATGAGTGTGAAACAGTAAATGTGCATAATTTTGTTAGGAGAGGAAATGTACCTCACAATGTGTCACTAAGTATGTAAGAGTGATGATGAGTGGTCAAGAGAAATATGTGTTGATGTGCATGTGCACTGGTTTGAATGGGGAAGGGACAAAATGCAAATTTGTGTCAATGCAGCAACTCCTATTCCAATTTGCTGGCCTAGAACTCAACACTGAAATTCCCAATTTCAGGAAAATGACTCTTCTGTTTTTCTTTCCCAGTTCCACCAGTACCTTTCCTGCTTCCATTTTTCACACACCTATCGATCTGGGTTTCTTTCTTGGCCTCCCCTCCTTATTGTGGTTTCATTTGCCCATCATCCCCCACCTCACCTGGTTCTACTTACATCCAACAACCTCTGACTCTTTATTCTGCCCTTCCTTTCCCCTATCTTGCTCTATCTGACCATCATCCTCTACCTCACCTGGTTCCACTCATCACCAAACTGCCCGTCCTACCTCTCTCTCACCTCATGTTAACTTCAAGAAAGGTTGACCATCCCTTTACCTCTACAGATGCTCTTAATCCTCTGAGTTTCTCCAGCAGTTTTCTTTTTGCTCCAAAGCCCACCATCTACAGACTAGGTATGTGTGCGAGGTTATGTCAGTAATGATAAGGCAAGAAAAATACATACATCAGTGTAGGAGTTTGTGCAATGTTGCTGCAGGTATGTGTGTACATGGGTGTATATGAGAGAGGGAAAGAGTGAGAGTATGTCTCTCCGTGTGCATGTGCCTTGCACATAGACACTGTGCAGAACGCATCTTATGATCTATTAAACATGCAGTGTGTTCTGAATGGGAGAGAGAAGCAATTAAAATCAAAACTAGTGCATGTGCTTCAACAGGTGCATTTTCATTAATACAACTTTGCACCCAATAAGCTATGATTTCTGGACAATAAATTTCAGTTGGGTGGGGCTCCGATGCTTTAAAAATGAGTACATTGAAAGTACATATCAGGCCCAACAGTAGAGATCGAAAGGCAGAATAGACATGCGAGAGCATTCATCCAGTTAGATCCTGAATACAAAACAGCCAGCTGCTTTAAAAGGTTTTTAAAGGAAATGGGTGAACTTTGCCAAATTAAAACTAGTTCATTAAATTTAGAGTTAAAATAAATAAGTTCATTGGGTAAATTCTGCAGTTATTGCCGCATAAATAATTCAATATTGTACAATTCAACTGGAGTTACATGGTCAATTTTGAAAAAGATTGCAACTGCAGTAAGCTTGAAACTGTGATGCAGGTCTGCTGAAAGAGTCTGGTCCCAGTAGCTGTGAGCAATTTGAGATATGACAAGTGCTAGGGTTTTGCCTGCTTGAAGGAATTTGCTGTTTTGTATAAGAGTCACAAAACTTTCCACCACAATAGGATTTCTCTCAGGTCACATTTGAAAGAGACTCTAACTGTTGAATCTCATGAGCTCGGAGATGCAGGAGCTGAACCAAATGGAACTTTATTCCTGCAGCTTCAATTATCCTTACACTCTGATGGTTGTCGTATAGAAGCTACAGACTACAGTTCATGAGAGATCACTCACAACTCCCTCAATGTTACTGGTAAGAAACCAAGAAGGTACAATGACATGCAGTGACTTGTGGAAAGGAGTGGATGAAGGTTTGTTTCACTTACTGACAGGAGAGCTTATTAATACCATTGATAACGAAACACTGTCCCCCGTTCACACAGTAGTGCCGATTGCTCTCGTTGCATGGCCTTGCATGGCCTGACCAGGGTGTTGGTGATGTGGTAGCTGCAAATAGGAAGAAGAACAAGATTAAAGGGCACTGCCATTATTTTATTTACAGCAAACATCACAAAGCATGAAGATCATTTGCATAATTTGTACTCTGGTGTATTGTACCATACTGTCTTTTTTTTGGGATATCATAATTGTTAAATTACTATTGGGAGAATGGGATGCATCCATAATTTAACCTTGTGGCCTGGTATTCAATAGTCTTTGCAACCCTGTTCCTTCCTGTCTCAGATCTCCCCGGAAATGCTGCATTCCTCCAGCTCTGGCCACTTGGGCATCCCTATTCCCTATATTAATTGATGATAATATGTTGAGCCATTTTAGCAGAAAGTTTTGGAAATTACTCCTTGAACTTCTTTACATGTCACCCCTTGTAAAGTACCCTTTAAAACAAGATCTTGTACATCAGTGAAAGAATGTATTTCACAAATTATTCACAGGCCTTGCATTCAGGGCAATACTTCCCATTAGCCAGGAACAGTAGGTTAGCGAGCTCCAGTCCACTTATCAGCCCCATGGACACCACCAGGTTCAGGAGCAATTATTACCCTACAATCATCAGGCTCCTGAACAGGCATGGATGACTTCAATTACCACTGCACTGGACTGGTTCTACAACCTACAGACTCACTTTCAAGGACTCTTTACAATTCGTGTTCTCAGGATTATTTTTTTAATTTGCAGTTTGTCTTCTTTTGCACCTTGGTTATTTGTCAGTGTTTCCTCATAAATAGATTTTCATAAGTTCTGTTGTATTTATTTTTTCCTTGTAAATGCTTGAATAAAATGAGTCTCAAGGTAGTATATGGCAACATTTACCTACTTTGAAAAGAAATTTACTTTGAACCTTACTCTGTTAAATTATGGTTTCTGTCCTGAAGACCTAACAAACAGGAGGAAAAATGGTACTTGAGATAGAGGTGGTAGCAATTGTGTCATGCACTAGGATGCTCTCATTATCCTACCATATTAGTACTCAGTGTATAGCTAAATTAGTGTAATGAGAAATACACCACAGAATGCGTTATAGTTGCATCATGGAATATTTTGTACTAGGATTCGTTATCTATTTCTCTTTTAAAATTCAATGAAAAACAATACCATTCAATAATTATACAGAAGAATATTATTAAAATTTATTTCGAGGTTTAAGTATGGATATGGAGTAAAATAGATAAAAAACAGCATTGTGTATATTTACACTGTAAACAGCATTATAAAAGTGGGTTGAAGTGCCCACAGTGCAGTCACTGATGGGGAGGATAAAGGTTGGGGGAAGGCAAGAACCAAGGTGAAGAGAATCTCACCTACAGGCAAGAGAATCTTCAATATATTTAAATCAGTTAGTCCCAGGAAATAGATTGCCACCTTTAATCAGCTTGAAACTAAATATTGACCTTTACCCCACTATCTTTTTTCAATGCACTGTGATCCCTTTGCTTCAGGTCCAGGAACTCCATTAACTTTTCTAATTGAACTGGAGCCTCTGCTGGAAGCATTGCTTTGAGCTCCAGAATCTTCTTTTATGTCACTCTATAAGTGGCTTTCACACCGATATAAAGTATTGGTAAAAGGTGTGTGCACACGCAAGCACTCACACAAAGACCAAAGCATGCATTAGCAATCTGGATAGAGATTGTAATGAAGTCACGATGCAAAAGAACTGAAAGGAATTGTCCTCATGGCTTTTTTAAAAAAGCGTCCTATGGTTCTAAAATACATTTGTGCTGCACTGTAGCAATAAGCCGTTCCTTCATTACTTTCACGGTTAATAGTGGACTTCAACTATTGTGATTTCAGCTTTGAAAATTGTTACTTGAAGATATTACAATATTACACATGCCATAAGGCATAAATCCTTCGCATTACTTCTTGAAGCACAAATCAATTCTCGGAATATACTCAAAAGTTTGTTTTATTTTCTAACACACCGATAGCTAACTGCACAGATGAAAACAGTGATTCATTTCCCAACAGGATCTGCAGCAAGCAAACACCAGGATTCCACGTCAACATCAGAGCTCATCCACCCAGACAGAACAACTTCAATATTTCAGTGATATTAAACTTGCTACATTTGCTCAATACCAGTAAAAGAGCACAGCCCACCTCATTGTATCAACCTTACCTGGGAAGGTGCGCATTTTTAAAAAGCCTTGAGATATGAAGATATCTTTCACTCGCGAACAGAATACCTTGCGCTAATTTTGCTGCAGTCAGAAGCTGCTCTTGTAGTTTCTAAAACAATATCAAGGCTCCTTCTCTTTTTTTTGGGTTTAAATATGCTTCTTTGTCCACGTCATTGCACTGTCAATTATCATACGTTGGCACAGGCTGGCAGGTGAGGCGTCAGCTCTCAGTGACCCCAGCACCAATACCAGAGCAATGCGGCGGAGCTTAGCTTAGAAAAAAAAGACACATTTGTCTTCAAATAAATTTCAACCACGAAGCACATACACACACTGCATCAAAACGCTCCTCTTTCCTTTTCTCCATAAGGAACATGGATTTTAAAAATTTTAAAAAATCTGACATTAAACCTTGTCATAGTAGATCCAACCATCAAACCAAGCAGGAGACCTCCTGACTCATGTGAAAGAGAACACAAAATGAGACTGCTCATGCAAATTAGACCATTTTACAACAGGAGAAGGCAGCATATTCATTTCAGAGCTATCCAATTCCCTCAAAGCTATTTCACACTGGCACTTCACAGTGCCAGTCTATTGGCATTCTAACTGCACAAAAGCCATGGCTTCAACACTGTCTCTTTTGACTTCTTATTTGCTCAACACACTTATCAGGAATTCTCATGCCATCTGAGATGAGGCACGAGATATTTCAATGTTTCCTTGGGGTCTGTTGCTTAAACAACAGGACACAGACCAGAAGCTCTGCCAACTTATCAGTACAGCATCGTGTGTGAGACTAGACTGAGTGCAATCGATCCTTAAACAGGTCAGCATGTTTCTATCCTTCATAGCGAAGCCTGTCAGAGAAGAAGGCAATGACCCTGCTGGACACTCAACTTTCCAAAATTCATTCTACACTGAGTCCACAGTTAGGACAATTGGCGGAAGACTGTACTAAGTTGGAATAATATAATTGACACCAAGTCCTGATTAATTTGTCACGGAAACCAAGTGATAATTCCATTAACAATCTGAACAGCTGTCTGTTAAGCTCAGCATGTAGGTTCCCAAATGAAAGCTAAGCTCTTTCAAAACCAACACTGATAAAAACGTAGGTGCAGTTTGACTTTGGTGCTTACATTACATTCTTCATCAGAGCTTTAATGATGCTTCAGCTATTAAATACATGCTTTTGATGCATCATGAGAAAATATAATTAAGAGACTAATTATTCACATCAATGTCAATATTATTTGTAGTGCCCTTAATTGCTGCACTCATTAGACCAGAAAAGAGAGATAAATAACTGATAAAAAATAGCAGATAAATTATTTATTTTAAGGTAAAATATACTCATAAATCTACACCATGAGTTTTTATATCACATGACAGTAAGACAACACTATCTCCTATAAGGGAGAGTACAGCCACCTTGCCATAGTCCTGACCATCAACACTCTGGGCTCCTCTTTTGACCAGAACAAAGCTGGAGAGAGGATGGGTATTTAGACCATTAAACCATAAGACATAGGAGCAGAATTAGGCCATTTGGCCCATCGTGTCTGCTCTGCCATTCAATCATGGCCGATACTTTTTTTCCCCTCCTCAACCCCACTCCCTGGCCTTCTCCCCATAACCTTTAATGCCACATCTAATCAAGAACCTATCAAGCTCTGCCTTAAATATACCTAACAACATGGCTTCCACAGCTGCCTGTGGTAATAAGTTCCACAAACTCACCACCCTCTGGTTAAAGGAATTTCTCTGCACCTTTGTTTTAAATGGACGCCCCTCTATCCAGAGGCTGAGCCCTCTTGTCCCAGACTCCCCCAGTGTGGGAAACATCTTTTCCACTTCTACCCTGTCTAGGCCTTTCAACTTTCAATGTTGCATTTAGCAGCAACTTCCTAAATTCCAGGCTCTTGAAAGCCTTGCCACCTTGAACTTGATGAAATAATCTCGCCTCTTCTGAATGAGTGCAAGTCCAATAACACTCAAGCAACTGTCCAGAGCAAAGTGACCAGCTTGGTTAGGACACAATTCATAGTGCAGAACAGTCACTCTGTCCACCACCACTGATCCATGCAACATACTCCAGTTACTCACTGAGATGGTTTCAATGATTCCTAACATCAAGGAGGTCAAAGACAATAGATGTATGAGAATGGGACCTACTTCAAATCTGTTTGCAAGTTACATACCATCTTGATTTAGAGTAACATCACCATACCTGGTACTCTATATTGAGCAACACCATGACAGTTCCCATGTAATCTGGCCCGCAGAAGTTTAAGAGAACAGACAATGAGCACCTCTCAAAGGTAATAAGTAACAGACATTAGATGCTAGGTTTGTACCCAATACCCATGTCACACCTGAGAACAAATAATCTTAACCTCACTTTTCCATGCAAAGTATAGATGTATCTCGAAACTTACATCTATAAAGCTCTGGATCCTGGGACGAAAAGAAAAAACAACTTTCAATATCAAATGGATAGCCTCTTATAATAAATTTCTAGGCTTATGGGGAGAAGCTGGAGAGTGAGATAAGAGCCAGCACTGGTGTGATAGTCTGAATGGCCTTTTATGTTGTAGGAATCCATGAAGAATTAAGGAACGTAGATCAAAGGCAAATAAGTGTGGTCAGGGAACAGACTAGCCATGAATTCATTGACCAGCAGTGAAAGATCCAGAGCTTTCTTGATCTTATCCCACTTATTTCTACAGTTTAAAATATCCAGATTATTCTAAGTGCTGAATAAAACCATAGAAAATAGAACTAGGTCATGCCACCTCTCAAGATTGCTCTGCCATTGAAATACTGTAAATCCACGCCTCATCCACCCATGGTGTCCAAATATTCACCATATCAAGCTTTGAATATGCTCAGTGTTTCAACACCCATATCCTCTAGTTTGCCACTACCAAAATCTACAAAATCTAGCATATAATTTTTTCTACATCTCCATACTGAATGATTGTGCCCCCACCTGACATCTTGATACTCTTTCTAGTTCTAGAATTACCAATCTAAGAAAACATTTTCTCAATATCTATATACTGCCAATCCCTTTCAAAATGCTGTCTGTCTCAATGAGCGCATAATTAATTCACACATTAATCTTAGTGTTGGTTGCAGAGAAGGTCAACGCTGTTTTGAGTACTTTTGCACCTTATGTGATCATTTCCTCCCTGTACCTTCTCATAGTCCCATAATTTATGGAATTGAAAGGACTGGCAGAAAGTCTGCATAATTCATGACAAGAGGACAGTGGGACATGGTCCAAAGAGCTTCAGGAATATTAATTCAGCAGAGTGAAGCTGTGCCAAACTAAATTCTGCTTCAGCACAACTGGTGGAGTCAGCACTGATGCACTAAGAGGACGAGTGGCTTGTCCATCAGTCAGGGTAGCAAACGGCTGGCGAAGCAAGAGGCTCACTCTCCAAAATCTGCTGACATTCCATAAGGTTCACCTTTGAGCTCTCAAAGCTCGATTAAATTACTGTCCATATCTCACTGTCAGCTGTTTATTACACCAGGCCACTCTAATGCTGAATCATGCTACCAGATGGAAGTTGAATTAATAATAGAAATACATAAAAAACTCAGCAGAATACTGAGGTGAGTTGGCTGGAAAGATTGTTTCAATTTCCCAGCAAACCAGTTGGCAGCATTTAGAGACCATTTTAAAGTTTGTAGTCTGAAACAGTTTTCAATCAGTAGTAAGTGTAAATGAACATGTCTCGTATTCCCAACTGCATAGATTTTTATATTCAGCTTCTGTGACTTTATCACCGACTAATGCCAAACAAATGCATGTTTTGGAATTAAGTGGGCTCAGCAAAAATTAAATGGATGCACTTTATGGAATTAAGTGTTCCTCAACTGCATCTTTATTCTTTATTCATCCTGTTTTCATGCCTCAGGAGGATCGTATGCGATTATTTGCAAATCCAGGCCTAAAACACTCACACCATCCTTTAACATTGCTAATTGAACTTTCATTTTAAATTTGAATAGGCTGTTGTTTGAAGTTGCTTAAATCTATTTATAGTGACAAACTTTAAACAATATGAAGGTGTATTTGTTTGCTTTCTTAGATGATCAGTTTTAGGTGTTGAAGTATTAGATGTTTATTGTGGGATGTGATACTTAGTGCTGATCCACTCCAGTTAACTACGTGAATGAAAATTTGATGAAACTAGCACAGAACAATTAGAAAAAAACAAAATTCAAATTCTAAGTTGGAGCAATTTACAAATACTAATACATCGAAATTTAAAAAGTGACCCAGATGCATTGTCTCATTTATAAAGCATAGATTATCCTTAGGCATATTTACCAATCCTTTCAGTGTAAAAAACAAAGATGCATGTAGACACACATTTGATACCTTCTCCAAGAAATCCGACATGCTTTACAATCAGTGAAAGAAATGGGATATGTCATTGTGCTAAAGGAAACAGAGCAGCTAAGGATCAGGACGCAAAGGGGTGGTGGGGGGGGGTGGTAAGGTTGGTAAGTGCTCATGGTTTGTGAGTTATTGAAAGGGACATTGGAACTTTAGGTGACCTGAGTGTTAGATTATTGGGAGCTGGAAGGTGGGGGAGGGGAGGACAAGGAGAAATGGGGAGGTAGGGAGGACCTGGAAAATGGGGAAGGTGGGAAGGATCTAAAGGAATATAAACCAATGTGGGATTTATAGGAATAACAATGCCACACTGCAATGTTGAAACATGCGCCATGTTTGCACAATAATGTCCAATTTGGTCCAATTTCCCCCCAGAAAGTTCCACTGAACAATGTCATCCACAGATAATGAAGAGATTGTATCAGGTACACGAGGGTTAATCATCCGGGAAAGTGTTCATATATTTCACTCCAAGTAAAATTAATCTTTACATAATGCTAAACAAAAGCATATTATGTGCTTGGATTTCTCCGTTAACATAACTTAAACCTGACAGCTTGCAAAAAGGAAGAGAACATTGAACCAAAAGGAAAATAAAATATTTTTATCATAAACTGACTTCTGAGTATTTAATTTAGTTGTAAGGGTACATATGACTTAGAGACATTTTTATCATTGTCATGTGAAACGAATCATTTGTTTGAATTAGAATGTTGATCAGTTGATGCAGAGCAAAGGATTCCCTGGATTTTCTGGCATTCTAAGGGTTAATAACAAATTATGTCAGAGAGCTTACACTTATATAGCAACACAAGTCTCATTCCCAACAGTGGCTGGGCCAAACACTCACTGTGGGGTGACCTGCTTTTTAACACAAAGGCTCGTTTATTCAGTTGGATATTTCAGTACCAAGGACAACTCTTGCCTTTTCTTTCGAGCTTGTCACTGAGCTCCGGGCTCTATAGGGGTTCCCTCCCCTCCAATGCGGAGAAGCCAGTTCAAAAGACGGAGCAGCGAGCTGCCGGCTGGTCGTTCTTACAAATGTCACCTTTGTAAACCGTACCGCCTCCTGGGCTCAGCGAGGCAGGATCACTGGCGTAATTACACGAAACACTTAAAACAGCTTAAGGACACCAACCACAAAGTGACATTCACTCATCAGAAGCTACAGAGTTTGAAGCAATCCCATGCCGTGGTGGATGAGGGGGGTGGGGGTGTGTGGGGTGGAGGTGGGAAGAAATGTGAGTGATGATGCTAGTCTTGCTGGCACTACGAATTATTTTCCGCTTACATTGAACAATTGTCCAGCACAGAGACCGTACTTTATACCAGCCCTCTTTCGCTCTCGTGAATGGCAGCCTGATCGACGTAAAGCGAACTTTAAAGCAATAAGCCAGATTTGTGTTCGTAAGTGCTACTGATCGCATCCAACAGGAAAAGATCTTTGTAGGATGAACAGATGGCCGGGTTTAATTGGGAGTTCAGGATCATTAAATTGATAGAATTCTTTTTTTAACTGCGCGCCTTTATTTTACTTCGCTGATTTAATTCCAGATGAATTTTAAAAGGAAGCAGTTTGCCCGTGAAAACGCACGCCAAGCAGGGCTAGTGGCATTGCCCAGCCACCCACTCTCTCTCTCGCTCACACACACACTTACACACAGAGCTGTGACTACAGAGGTAGGATACGGCACGCTGGGGAGTTGGAGGCACAGCTCTCTCACAAGGGCGACACGTTTACAAGGAAGTCATTAGAGTCTGTTACACAAATGAGGCATCAACTCTATTGAGCCGTCAACAACAGGATTATGGAGGTAATATCAATAAATCCTCCTCGCCCAGAGGCTGAGCAAGATGAGGCCATTCTGCCCACACATCCTATACATCTATCATTAACCCGAAGTTGTGCTTGCGATTTGGCGGGGAAACGTTACACTTTCTCTGCGGGAAAATCGTCGGTTCGATTAAAAATATTGGAAATCAGTTAGAAACTGAAAATGTACGTGGGTACAGGCAGGAAATCGACCCTCACAGAGACACATATGTTGCATTTGTAAGCAAATTGCAAAACACGTATTTTGCCAGGCATTCGCTTTAAAGAGAAAGCTGCTTTAGGTAGGATTTATTTTCTCAATAGGTGCTAAATAAAAGAAGCCAGATTAATGCGTCTGCAGGTATAGTTGGAGTCGTGTACTTTTGACAGATGGTTCCAGCAGCAGATATTAATCCGTGCCTGAGCTTTTTACATTGTACATTGCAATATAACACTTGGCTTTCAATTTATCTACTGATCTCCAATCAATGGAATTTACTCCCTCTGCTTGCTCCCCTGCACTTTTGGCCAATGGAAAGGTGGGTGGATCCTTTCCCTGAAATACCTTTCCCTGTCCATTGACAGAATCAGCTGATCAGTGTATTCCATCACCAGGGCCAAGTTTGGGATCTTCTCATGCAATGATTCAACAGAGGAGTTCATGCCCTGTTATATTAGATACTGCCACGCAGAGTTATGGCATTGATCTCTTCCAGCTCACTCCAAGTACAGAGCTCTGCACAGAACACAAAGCCCTCTCCCACATTATGTTGGGAAATTTCATGCCAGGCCACAGCATGAGAACTGTGACAAGGAATGCAGGCAGCTGCACGATCAGACCAATTGTATCTAAACGGGCAACTAAATAGCCAAGAAACGCTATGAACTGGTCAGTGGGAATAGGCAAGATAGGTGCTTGATAGGAGGCATGAGCAGGGCTAAAGGGCTTGCTTCAGTGCTGTGTAACACCACCATTCTTGTTCCAGTAAAGGGGCATAAAGGAACCAGATATACTCAACAGAACCTGTTTTACAATGCTGATTAAAGCCTACACCTGTATCAAGGCATCAGAGAGAACTCCCCAGTTCTGTGCAAAGCATTGTAAAAGGAAATAGCTGGCCTCCAAAAACAGATTTATCTGGCAATGCAGTACTTAGTACCAGGCTACATTTTGCAGTCATCTGTGACTGTAGCTCAACTGTACAACCTTGGGGGTCAATGCAAGAATGCTGCCCACTGAGCCAAAGCTGACACCATGATCACTGTTTCATACAGTTAATCCCTCCATCCCAGAATTTATTGTGGTTGCTTCAAAAAGGCTAATCCCTCCAGCGACCATCTCTGAGAGGGTAATTGCCAAGATCCTTATTCACTTCTTGACTGAAACCTCCTCCGATGTAAAATAATTCCAAATTCTGGCCTTCAGTGTGAATGGGCAGAACAACACTGCCAACTGAAAACAGCGATTCACCATCTGATACTTATCGCTGACCAGAATATTCATCCCACCCCATAGCTCAGTTTCTAATCACTCCATTTCAACACTTCTTTCACGTGCAACTGCGCTCCAAAGCCGCTTGTGGTGCTTTGCTACAAATAGTGAATGCAGGAAGTAGAGACGCTGGAAAACTGATAATGCTGGAAACCATAGATCAGGCAGTGTCTGTGGAGTGAGAAACAAAGTTAACATTTCAGGTCCTGAAACATTAACTGTTTCTCTTTCCAAGATTGCTGCCTGACCTGTTGAGTGCTTCCAGCATCCTGGTTTTATTGCTTTCAAGAAGGTCTAGCTTTACTGGTCAGGCAGAGGCCTGTAATATCCCATTTATAAGATCCAGCAAGCGTCTGCCGTGTGAGTTGGGTGCTCTCGGCATGGGGCTGATCTTCTCCCATCTTTGAGAATGGCAAATCATTACTCAGGTGTTTGACAAATGTTTCACAATATCCAGAGGACAACCCTGGGGGCACTGCTATTGAATTGCTAAGGTATCCTCTTGCCTAGAATATTTTATCAGTGGCTGTCCACTGCAGAGGCACAATTTTATCTTTGGCTGGTAGTATGGACACTGCCAATGGCATGATTATCCATTCTGTCTCACACTGCAGGTTCTCCGAGGAAACATTTTGATTTACACAGTAACCACAGTGAAGCTTTCAACAGCGGTGGGTGACTTCACGACTCGGTTTAAAGTGGAATTCTCTATCCCAGTTCAAATATAATATTTATGGATTTTCTGTGGTACTGCAGCCTGAAGTATGGATGGAGCCAACCCAAACTAAATCCATATAAATCACATTAGAAACAATAGCAATTTCAGTTTTTCTATAGTTAACCGCCAAAATGCCAAGAAGGACTAGAGCACGGGTGAGGTAAGTTTAGCCAATATCTCCAAGCCTGTGAAGTCCCCAGTGGCACCACATTCCCATTGAATTGGAGAGCTGGCTGGATTACTTAATTTTATAATAACTAGAAGACAAGCCCTCCCCTCTTGGTACCATATCCTCCACCATTACTCCCCCCCCCAACCCCTGCCACCCATTTCCTCTCGTCAGCTGGACGCTTAGTGTTCAGCCAAGCTGGCTTTAGGACACAGAGCAACAGCTATATCATTAACATGAGAAAGTCTGCAGACGCTGGAAATCCTAAACAACAAACACAAAACTC
The DNA here is from genome assembly GCF_030028105.1 of Mobula birostris. Lineage (NCBI taxonomy): Eukaryota > Metazoa > Chordata > Chondrichthyes > Myliobatiformes > Myliobatidae > Mobula > Mobula birostris. The sequence goes on from NC_092373.1 coordinate 161,650,713, forward strand.
TGGAGGGATTCTGAGCAGGTCCGGCAGCATCTTTGGAAATGAATAAACAGTTGGCATTTTGGGCCGAGACCTTTCTTCAGGATTACCTGCTGTCTAGCATTTGAGCTTTGATGCCAACTCCATGTCTGCGCTCTGCACAATACAAAAAGTTCTCCTTTTAATATTTAAAACAGAGACACTTCCTCACATCATAGAATGAGGTCATTGTGTCTATCAATTCAATGCTGGTTCTCAATGCATTCCAATCAGTCCTACTGACCCACCTGTTCTCACCCACGTGCCTGTCAACTCCCCATTCCTTGCCTAACCTCGTGGACGAGGAAATTTCCAATGACCTGTTAAACTACCAACACAGAGATGTTTGGGATGTTGGAAGAAACTGGAGCAACTGGGGAAAACCAAAGTAATTATAGGGAAAACAAGGTAGCTCCATGCACACAACACATAACACCCAAGGTCAGAATCAAACCAGGGTCACTGTAAGTGTGAGGCAACGGCTTTAACTGTCACTTGTGGCATCACCTCTCCCCAAGTATCTACTGAGAATATCCAGTGGGGAAAAATAAACAGCTAGGGGGACTCAGAGCATCAGGTAGCGTATGTGGTGGGATATGGACGGTCAACATTTTGAGTTCAGACCATTCACCCGGACTGTCCATTTTTCTCCACTGATGCTGTCCGGTGCCCTGAGTCCCTCCTGCGGTTTGTTTTTTTGCTCACTGAAATATATCGCTCAAGATTCTGGCATCTGCAGTCGCTTGTGTCTCCATGATCCCGGTAACAGGGTTCAACATCACTTCCTTGACAGGGAAATTCAGTATTTAAACACAGAATGCAATGTCCAGCTGGTAAAATCACCTCTTTAAATTTACTGTAACTGCAAAGAGGAAAGAACCCCCATTTAGGCAAATGGAATAATCTGCCGAGCTGCAGGATAACATCTCAGTGGGCCAGACAACAGATCATCCCATTGACAGGGCACTAGAGTGAGGAAGGTCATAGCTATTTCCTCTACCAACAGCTCGTCCCTCCTCCCCACAACTCCCTCCCTTCCCCCCCCCCCAAACCACAAATGATCTTGAGAAGGACTTGGCTTCCAGAATTCTGACCGCACTATTATATTACAGCTCGGATAAGCTGACATTGACTTTCTAGTGCTGTTTTTGGAGTAAAGTAAATGGCAATCGATAGATGGAGAATAGAACACACATCCAGGAAAAGCAACAAGGTCTGTCGTGACACTGCAGTTATCCTCCTGCGGGAAAATGAGATGGGCTGGCGGTGGGGGCAGGGAGGTATGTGAAGCCAAGGTTGGACATAGATCAGACTGTCTGGGGGACTTGGCAGTGAGGGAAGTGGCTGTAAGGCTTGTGGTAAGGAGTTGTCACTCTGGTGCATTTAAAACAAAAATAAGGGCATAAAAAAATAGAAGCAAGAATTGGCTACAGGGTCTTGTGAGGGTTCAACAGCCTTCAGAAATTGCTGACTAATCCCACACCTTTTCTTGCCTGAATCCTTGAACTCTCCTAAGGTTCATTTAAAATAAACTAACTGTGCATCCACAGTGTGCTGGGTTGAAATTTTTAAACATTTAACAAATCTCCTAAAGTACAGTATAAGATTTCTCCTCATCTCTCACACTTATAAAATTATGAGAAGCATAGATACAAAATATAGTCAGAGTCTTTTTCCCCCAGAGCAGGAATATCAAATACTTGAGGATATGCATTTAATGTTGTGGGGGGGGGGGGTAGTGGGAGACACATAAAGGAAATACTGTATGTGAGTTTTTTGTATAAAGTGTTAAGTGCCTGGAACGTGCTGCCAGGGTATGTAGTGGAAGCAGATAAGGTAGTGGCATTTAAGAGATATTTAAACAGGAACTGAACATGCAAGGAATGAAGTGATGTGGATTATATGCAGGCAGATGGGATTAGATTTGTTTGTCATGACAGCTGGTACAGACACGATGGGCCAAAGGGTCTGTTCCTGTGTAGTACTGTTCTATGCTCACTGTCAAGGCCTCTCAGAAAGCATTGCTAGCTTGGCAAATTAAACATTTGCAAACTCACAGCTGTTATCAATAAAATCAAATACTCTGCTATTCACAAAGATGATTACTTATAGAAATTGAGGAAATCCATGAATGAACAGGAGGCCTTGCAGCCCTTGTGCTGAGCAATAGTACTCGGTTTACAACCTCTTCTCGCCCTTCTGTGCAGAATAATTTGTACATTAAGGCGTATCAAGAGCTCTCCCCTCTTGTAACTGCTCTTTCCACCATCTCACACCAGGGCCCAGCAGCTTCTCGATGAGGGTTGTGAAGTGGTGCAGCTGGTAGCACTGCTGTCTCACAGCTCCAGCGACCCAGGTTCAATCCTGGCCTTCGGTGCTCTCTGTGTGGAGTTTGCATGTTGTCCCTGTGATCAGGTGAGTTTCCCGTGGCTTCCTTGATTTCCTCCCACAACCCAAAGAGCCATCATTGGTAGACTAAATGGCCATTGCAAATTGCCCTTTGTGTGTCGGTGTGAATTTGAATCTGGAGCATGTTGATGGGAATGTGGGGGAGAGTAGTATAATAGTGCTTGGTGGTGAGCAAAGACTTGGTATTGATGAAAGGGCTGTTCTCTTGGTGTGTTATATTATGACTCACACAATAACTCCATAGGTTTCACTTCAATTCCTGCTTATTACTTCCTCAAGTTCCTTAGTGGCCCTTGCTTATTGACTGTCTATATGGGAAATATCTTGTCAAGACACATAACATAGGCCTTTCTCATTAATCAGCTTGATTAACCTCCCCTCAGCTTTCCCTGTTACAATGAAAACAATCATTGCCAAAGCAAAACTTCCTTCATTGCTAAATATTCCTGTAAATCGCCTTCCTTACAGTAAGTGCCACAGATTGAGCCATAGTGCAAGAGTATTATATGCAATACTATAGAGACTACTGAGTCCTACTGACCATCAAGCACCCATTTACACTAGTGCTATCAAAGCCTTGCTGTAATATGACAGTCATAGTTGTATATTATTATGAGAAAGGGATTTCTCTACACAACCATGCCAGTCAACAATTAGATCCATTCAGTGAAGAATCTCTGTTCCTGTTTAGGCTTGTGCTGATTTATTTCTCAATATTTAAAACAGGATTGTGACAGGAAGAAGGAGGAGAAAGCAGGAAGCAGGGGAGGCTGTGAGCAGAGTTTAAAGACAATTAATAACTGATGGCTCTGTATAATCATCTCATTACTGTTTCTCTGCACTGAGCATTGAAAAATCACTGAATGTAGTTAGTGAAAGACCAAACACACTGGACAGCAAGACACTCAGGCACATTGCATGAATGGGCCACCTACTTAACACTACATTTTCTGCTCTGAGTAATGCTATCCAGAGAGCATGATATTCTAAAATTGATTCACTTGCTCATTACCCACAGAGCAAAGATAAGTGTTCAACTGTGGACTGGGAGCACAATAAAAAAAGAGGAATAAAATAGAGACAACAATTCCCTTGCTCCCACCAGTATAATAAAACCTTCATTAGTTTGAATGCATTTGGAGCAATTTTCACACTATATATCACCACATCATGGGATTCCCACAGAGCCCAAAGGAAATGATTAGCTATTTCTATTATGCATTTTGCATCCCTGTTGAAAGAAATACCGTGGCTGAAAGAGGACAGGAGAGAAAAGAACCAAAGAGTGCAGAAGGGGGACACTCGGTCCAATGCGTCCATGCCAGTTTTCTGAACAAGTTACAAAACTCGTCCTATTGCCTCTACCCTGTCACAACAGCCCTGCCAGCTTCCTTACTCCCTCAGAATCTAATCCAATTGTGAATGTAAATACAAGCAGAGAATGCTGAAGCATTCTGTAGATGCTACGTGGTTACCACACAACAGAGGGGACGTCAACAAAAGAAAGTGCAGATGCTGAAATCTGGAGCAAAGAATAAGCTACTAAGGAGCTCAGTGAGTCAGACAGCATCCGTGGAAGCAAAGGGATAGTTGGCATTACAGGTGGAAATCCTGCGTCAGTACTGAGTATAAAGGGGAGCTAGCCAGCATAAACAGGTGAGGCAGGAGCTGGCAACTGACAGGTGGATCCAGGTGACCGGAGCTCAGTTGGCAGATGGAGCTAGGTGGGGAGGAAAGGTTGAAGCTAGTGAGGCCGAGAGGTGATAACTGGAGACAACAAAATGCACATATTTTCCACTCTGTAATTTTGGATTTGTTCTTGATAGTTTGCTTGGCAAGAACGTAATGAAACCTTGATTCAAAAGGTCATTAATGTTGAACAAATTGAACGAAAAAATGATCATGAGGTATGGGTAGCACTCGCAAAAGGTTCTAATAGATCATCTGTAAACGATGCACTAAGGTGTTTCTTGAAAGCACTAAAGTGTTGGAAATGGAGTCACACCCAAATGGAACTGGATGGAGAGGGCTAGGAGAAAACGAGGGCTCCATAATGATGCAGCCCCTCATAACTATCTTATTACTTTTTTCTTTGGTTTAGATACCCAGCTGCAGAAAAACCACTGTGTTAATACATTCCCAGAAAATGATACAACATATATTGATTTATACAGTGCATTGATTGCTAAACATTTTGCCTTTATTGTCTTTTCAGGATATCCTATTGAAATAAATCTGAGGGTGTGGTAGCATTGTTTTGGCTCTTTTACCAGCAGCCCACTGATGCCTGAATTCAATCCAGTGTGCTGAGCACAGACCCAGTAAGATCCTATCAGCTTCACTTGCTTACAGCTGAAGTGAATCAGCAAAGGCAGAAGCTGCTCTCCTTACTTCAGGCTTTCAAGATTGAAAGTAAAATACAAACAGATTGATCTATCAACTAGCTGCTGGAAGGACAGTTTAGAATGAGTTCTGTGACTCATCTAAACCTCATAGTGCACTAAGTTTTGTTGCAACTTTAAGATTTGGAAGGCTGTAATAAAGTCTAGACTGTAAGTAGGGTGCCTTATAGGGCGATCAACCAAAGACTGCAACAGAAGTAAATATTTACAGTTAGATCCACTCCCTCTCTGCTACCCCCAGCACCCTCTTTCTCCACCCACTCTCTTTCACAGCAGATGATCTTATTGTAATATAAGAAATCATGAGGGCCATAGATAGAGTGACGTACTCAGTCTTTTTCCCAGCATTGGGCATCGAGACTATAGGGCATAGGTTTAAGGTGACAGGGGAAAGATTTAATATGAACTTGAGAGACAATGCTTTAAAAAAAACACTGGGGTTAGTCAGTATGTGGAATGAGCCACCAGAGGAAGTGTTTCAGGCAGGTACAATAATGACTTCTAAAAACTATTTGAAGGGGCACATGCATAGGAAAGGTTTAGAAGGTCATGTGCCAAATGTAGGTAAATGGGACTAACTTGGATGGACCAATTTGGTCAGAATGGCCCATTTCCATGCTATAAGACAATATGACTTAATGACTCAGCAGAACACAAGTCATCTCCAAGCACCATTAATGAGCTATGTTCGATGTCACCCCTCTGTTGAAGAGGCAGGGACTTGCTAGATAATCTAGCAGTTAGTGTGGGAAAAACTAATACTTCCTTTCTCTTCTGCTACGCTGGCATTCAGAGGCAAAATTTCCTTTCCCACTTCTCACACCTAGAAGATTGATTTAGGCTGTTGCCACAAATGAAATTCTTCACCCAAGCCTAAACTCTGAACGAGGACAACACAGGTACAGCGGGTAGGAGGAATTTAGAGGCTGGGCCACTCCTCTATCAAAGTCATGCTGGTATGGTACTCAAAATCTCGGAAGTATAAACCCTGCACAACACACACACAAAATACCAGAAAAATTCAACAAGCCAGGCAGTACGTATGGAGGGAAATAAGCAGTCGATGTTTCAGACTGAGATGTACATGTTCAGATATAGCGTATAAACCTTGTACCTCGATATACTGTATGTACATTATAGTATTGAACGTGCAACTGTATGTTACAGGTCTTGCCCAGGTTACAAATGGAAGTCATTCTGTACATATGAAAAAGTGTTTGGGAGACTAGCAGATGGATCGTCCAAATGTTGAAGGGCTGTAGGTGTCTTCTGCCAGTGAAAACTTGGTTCATGACTGCATTTCTGACTTGCGAATAGTCCAGCTTACGAACAGTTCACTGTAACTCAGAAATGATCCGTTCTGTGCTGTTATGACTCTATTTTATGTATTTAACACTTGAAGCCTCAGGTTCTACTCTCAGCAAGACTTTCGGTTATTCCAGCTGAGGGACCTGTTCAGCATTAGCTTTACATGTTGCAGCAATATTTTAAAACTTACAAGCGTATTTCATTTCTTCGAAAATATTTTCAATAAAAAGTACATACTCAGTTCAGATACATTTAGTGTCAACAGATTCAGTACATTAAGGATTTTTATTTTGTTATGGAAATACCACATGGCTTTTTCCTTCACACTGTGAGTGCCAAGGAAATGTATGTGTGGGGTGGGGCAGGGGGCTTTTCTCTGCATACTTCGCCTGAGTGCATTCTGCAGCTCAAACTCTTGGATTGATACAGGAGGCTGCAGATAGTTCCTTCTGCTGGAAAACCTGCAGATTTTGGATGAATCACAGAGTCTTTCACTGAGCTCATCATCTTTCCAGCAGTAATTGATGTGAATCTTGCTGTGGGCTTGGCAGACAGCAAAACACAAAGCTTGAACTGGAAGGGAAACAACCTGAGTCACACGCACCTTACTGTCAAGTATTAAATCCAGTTAGTGGAGTTGAGATTAGGGTCTGTGGGTAGCAACATAGGCATAAAACATGTTGGTCATTAGAATGACCTTGAGAGACGAGGTTCTGGTTTTGTGGACGATATAGCAACCACAGTGAGAAGCATCCACAATGGTGGAGATTGCTACAGATAGCCCAGGAGGGGGCACACATATACACACACACGTACATAGAAACACAGTTGTGCACACACACACACACACTGACACCATGTGCAAATATGCAACCCAGATGAATGCACACACACGTGTCCATACAAACACAGCCACACACGCAGAAAAACATGAGCATACCTACATAGACACACACAGACACGTGCAAGTGCGGACAAAGGGACATGCCGATAGGTGCACATACATTGAAACACATACAGATAGCTGCACGCGCACATGTACATATAAATACACACACACATGCACACACGCCAATCAGGATAGCTTTAACTAAACAGATCACCATATTTATTTTTTTACCACTCTCCCTCCTCTCCATTGAGCTGTTACTCAATCAGTCACTTCAAATCGGCAGCTGCCTGGAGCAGCAGACCACAGACAGCTGTGAGATACTGAAACCCACAGGGCCCAAGACACCTGTGAGGGGCTGGAAGTTAAAATTATTAATCTCCCTTGTCTCCCAGCTGGAGTTCCTGCACTTAAAATGATTGTACTCTGGAACTGATTTTCAACCCATGAGCTTCGGCCTTTATTGCAGGCTGGGTGGCTTTCTCTGCTCGTTTAGCCTGACAATGAAGCAGCACATGATGTACACAGTTTCATCTTTCATGTGAGCCCGCATGCTGGCTTTTACTGAGAAAGGAATGAGGGACGAATGGTGGGGAGGGGCAGGCCTCTTTAATGTCTGTCGCTGTGGACGTATAGGGGTATTGTCCAGAGCACGTGCAGAAGACCAGAGATTTACAGGGACTTAAAACATTCCCTGCGCCAGCTGATCACTGAGAAATGGTATGGAGGAGAGCAGTGCATTTACATTCTGGCTCACCCTTGCTAGATACAGCATGGCAATAACCTGGAATCAGCTAGCAGCACTTGTGTCTCAGATGTAGGTTGAACAGCAAGAAGCATGTGGGAACTGAGGAGCCTCACTGGAATGATGAAATAGCCGTGACTGACATCATTCTGACTGAGGTTGAGCCGTAAGTTTGTAGACGATACGAGGATAGGTAGTTTTGAGGAAGTAGAGAGGGAACCGAAGGACTTAGGAGAATGGGCAAAGAAATGGCAAATGGAAGTGTTGGGAAGTTTATAGTCATGCTCTTTGGTAGAAGAAATGTAAGGGTGGACTATTTTGTAAATGGAGAGAAAATACAAAAAACTGAGACACAAAGGGACATGGGAGTCCTTGTGCAGGGTTCCCTAAAGGTTAGTTAGCAGGTTGAATCTGTGGTGAGGAAGGTAAATGCAATGTTAGCATTCATTTCAAGAAGGCTAGAACATAAATGCAAGGATGTTATGTTGAAAACTTATAAAGCACTGGTGAGGCCTCACTTAAGAGTATTGTGAGCAGGTATGGGCCCCTTATCTAAGAAAGGATGTGCTGAAATTGGAGAGGGTTCAATGTAAGTTCATGAAAATGATTCCAGGATTGAATGGCTTGTCATATGAAGAGTTGCTGATGGCTCTGGGCCTGTATTCACTGGAACTCAGAAGAATGGGGGGGGGGGGTGACCTCATTGAAACCCATCGAATAGTGAAAGGCCTTGATAGATTGGATGTGGAGAGGATGTTTCCTACGGGGAGAGTCTAACACCAGAGGACAGCCTCAGAATAGAGGGGTGTCCTTGCAGAAGAGCCAAGGAGGAATTTCTTTAGCCAGAGAGTGGTGAATCTGTGGAATTCTTTGCCACAGGCAGCTGTGAAGGCCAAGTATTTATGTATATTTACCGCAGAGGGTGATATATTCCTGATTGGTCAGGACATGAAGGGAGGAAATTGGAGCTGAGAGGAAAATTGAGTTAACCATGATGAAATGGTGGAGCAGACTTGATGGGCCAAATGGCCTAATTCTGCTCCTATATCTCATGGTCTAAGTGGACTGTTGGTAAAGATCATGGTCTTGCATGAAAGTATGTAGCAGATGGGACCTGAAGAGCAGTTTCTGAGGATAATCAAGCTTGAGAAAGATGCTCCACCGTCCCTCTCATCTGATAAGTTCAAACGTGGTTTGAAGTATAAAAACCCAGTGTTGTGGCTTTTTGCATTTCTTGCAGTTGATGCATAGTGAAGCCTATTGTGCTCTAGCTGGATGATAACCACACACTGATTCAGGGAGCAGTACTTTGGTCTCTTAGATAAGATGGTTTAGGACAGGAGATTCCAACCTTTTTATGCCATGGACCAATATCATTAAGAAAGGGGTCCATGAACCCTATGTTGGGAACACTTAATTTAGGAGGACCATGATGGTAATTTTCCTTCTGGCAGACAAGAGGAAGTCCTTCTGTGATTACTACAAATGGATTTGTAAAGATGGTCATGACTTTGATCTCCCTGATCTCCCCAAAGTCATGCTTGATGTGTCCTGCTCTTCCCAACTGTGGGAGATGATGTTAATTTGTGAATAACATCCCTTTCATCTAGATTTCAGAATTTTAGGAGGGAATTTTAGGACAGATTTAAATGGAACTCATGAATTATTTTTTGTAACACTTGTTTCAATCTTCTTTTGGGCTAATTTTCCTCATTGCGACATCCATTTGATTAATCACTGGCTCACCATTGGCTTACACTTCCTGTTAGGGAATATTGTTAGTTTACACAAGTGAGATACCATTGTAGTTGTAATCAGAGCCAGAGCTTGTTGTGTGAAGTAGATTATACCCAGAGCAGTGCATCAGCCCAGGCAGCACAAAAGGTAAGTTAGTAGCTTTTTTTTAAGTTACATATACTGTATGTGGCAATTAAACATGCATATATCAAACAGCATAAAATCAGTAAAGAACCACAATATGTATTCATATAGGTCTCTGTCATGAACTCTGAACTTTTATTCCATTTTTTTTTAACTGATCATTTAGAAAGCAGATATCATTGCCAAAGCAATCACTTCTCTTCTATCCTTAAATGCCCTTGAAGAGGTGGCACTGAACCACCTCCTTCATCACGATAGTCCTTTTTATCCCACAGCATGACTGAACAGGGCACTCCAGGACTTAGACCCAGCAACAATTAAGGAACAGCTCTAATTTAGGATTGTGTGCAGTTAGCAGGGAACCCAGTAGGTAATGTCTTGTATTCAATGTAGTCATTGATATAATGAAAAGAGCAACCAGACATCTGGACACAGCACGTTTCCATCAACAGCACGGTGAAAGGCACAAGATTATCTGTTTCAATTATGTTGATTACGAAGTCTCAGGTTTATACAGCATGGTAGAAGGCCCTTCAGCCCGACTCATTCATGCCAATCCTGAGCTTGTCGCAATGGTTCTGATTCCTCCCTGTAATTGAAACCTATCCAACTGCCTTTTAAATATTGTAACTATACTCACCTCTATCACTACCTCTTGCAAATTGTTCCATACACCCAAATCCCACTGAGTGGGGAAAAAAATCTTGCCTCTTAGATCTCTTAAAACTTTCTACTTTCATCCCCCTAGATTTAGACTGCTTTACCTAGGGAAAAGACTATGACCATCCACTAATCTATGTTCCTCATGATTTTGAAACTTCTGTAAGGTCACTTCTTATCCTCCTGAGGAATGAGATTAAGGAACGTTATTTGGTGAGAGAGATGGGGAACCAGTTTTTGATTGTGACATGGCTGTTTAGAATAAAGACACTGGGGAGGTCAGTTTGAATGTTTGGTTTCCCTCTGACAGGCCAACACTCCTTCAATACTGTAGTGACAACATTGGTCTGGAAAATGAGCTCTGATCTCTGGAGTAAGTCTTGAACTCTTGGCAAAGACAAAAATGCTAACCACTGGTCCTCATCTGACAGTCAAATGAGCTATGTAAATATACATGTAAATGCAGGACATTTCTTTCCCCCACGTACAATATCCCAACTGTTCCATATTTCAATGGCATGTTTTGGTGTCCACTGAAGCAGATGCAGCTTAATAGATGGACAAAAGGTTTTTAATTTTAGATACGCACATTGTGTTATGTAGGAAATAGTTCCTGAGGTGATTGAAATTCTTAGATCCCGTAGCAGTGCTCAAGCTGAAATTATACCTTCCCGGGAAATAGCATTTGTATGAAATGAGAGACTCAAGTTCAAAAAGGAATAATAAATTACCCCTCATGACTTTCTCAGCCGATCAGAAAAAAAAAACCTGGAAGTGGGGGAGTGGCAAGAGATCTCATCTCTCTGTTATGTGGATTAAATCAATACTCTAGACCTCAGAATGTTCACTAAAAGAAACGATCACAGCAGTGATTATCAGCAGTTGTCTTCAAATGCACGTGGAGGGATCTGCAGCCTGCTTTCCTTGTGGAGGAATTGAGACGCAGATCTACATAACCAGTGCACATTAAGCTCAGCAGACACAGCCTCTATGCTCAGTCAGCTGGACAAACTTCCAAACACTAAGCCAACCTCATAAGAGGAGAAAGAGCAAAAGCCCCTCTTAATTAGAGTGCAGCTACTCAAGGGTAATTGTTAAATTACTCAATAGTTGGCCAAAAACTCTAGAAGATAAACGCAGCCAACATCTGTCACACACTAGGCAATATCACTGAAAATTCTGCAGCCACCATGTAGAGATCCGAGCCCCAACTCTGGTTTTTTTTTGTGTATTCCAATAATCTTATACTCAATGCAAAATTATTGTCCATATGCTTCATTTGATTAAAAAGAAAATATCAAATCCTCCTTTTGCCATGAGGTAATTCTACAGTCTTTCGATGCTTTCTAAATCCTTTAAAAATCGAGTTTATGACTGAGAAATTCTTCCATGCGTTTTTCCAGTGTTGAAACAGTATTAGCAACCTGACTAATGCCATTTGAAAAGCTCTAATTCCTTGGTGCTTATTTGAGATCAGTGCTGCTGTAATCCTCCAGCAATGCCACTCTGTTTCACCAATACTGGGTATTACTGGATGTATTTCTGATGTTAGTCGGCTGTTTTCTCACAGTCCTAAGCTGAAGAAACAGACTTAAAGGGTCAACCTACAACATAGCCAGCACTGTTCCAAACACTGAAGAATGTTGCCACAGGATATTTGCATGCCTTGCTGATGAAAGAGAAAGACAGAGTCATTCCGGGGGTAGAGGGTCTTGTATTGGCTTCTGGAGAATTGTGTGTCTGGGGCGGTGGGGGGGCGGTGGGCTCTTAAAAGTTCAGCCATTCATGGAGAGTGCATACAGCTGAGGCATCTGCCGGGTATCTCCTGCATGACTGCACTTTACACTTTGCAAGCTCCTCTTCTCTCTTGGGCAAACTCTGCCACCTCCAAGGAACTGTGAGGAAAAGTGGTCAAGGTTCTTAGTGCTACTAATTTGGTCAGATATCTTTCTTCTCTCTTTGCAGCCTATTTCTGATCTGTGAAGTTGGGACCACTTCTATCCTTATGGAATTTCTTCTGGCATCTCCGGCCACTAACATTTTAAGTGTAATCTGCTAAAAACACCTAGGGGATTTGGTGACCCATTTTGGGTCAGTTTACTTGAGCACTGTAGCATATAATTGCAGAAGAAATGTGTTTTCTCCTTCAAATTGCATTGCTTTGGAATATTCAGCATTGGTAAAAGCATTTTTTAAATGACCAGCTCCAATTTCATTTCTATTACCACAAATTAATCTTTGTATTGGAGATCTTTTGATGTCAAAACAGTATTAAGCCACACAAATTTTCCATGCTAATAAAATCATCCTCATCAACCATTAAAATTTTAAGTCCACTTTCATGCAAAATTCATCTGCGTTTTTTTGGGGGGAATTATATAGATAAGTTCCTAACTTGCTATTTCCTGTATTTTGATCATTTGCAAGTAAGCAAAAAATTATTGAAAAAAAGAGTGAAAATGTCACAGGCAAACAGAGAGTAAAAGTACTTAAGTCACAATGAACAAGGAAAACAACTTTAATATTCCCTTTCTGAGATTATACAGTATATTAACGTTACAAGCCTAATACCCTACCAACTGGGATGCTTCACAGATTTCACTAATTGATCTAGGGATTTTAGTTTCATATGCTGCTCTCTAAGAGTGAAAATTCACAAATACTCTGGATCTGTCTGTAAGGGTTAACACAAACAGAAAGTTTCTTTAAATGAAATACCCTTCACTGGCTGTAAAGTGCTTTTGAATGCTCTGAGGCTATTAAAGGTTTTATGCAAAATCTATCATTCAGTTGTATTTTCAGTCTCAAATGGTGAGTCCCCATCTTTGAAATACTCTCCCTAACCCTCTCCACCTTCCCCTATTGCTATAACAACAATAAACTTGACTTCAGCTGAAGACCCTTCTCAAAGTTCAGATCATTATCCAATCTGTCTTCCCCATGGTTTTTATCCAGTTTCAATCAAGACTCTGCAAAGGTTATTAGCATGTTTTCCTACTTTAGAGGAGGATGAATGTTTATATTTCAGTTGCCCCACACAACAGTGTATTGTAAACATACATGATGAAAGCTCACAGTGTGGGTATTTCCCAGCACTGTCATTAATATGGGAACTGTTAAACATTGAATATAACCCAGAGTCAGTCGCATTGATATAGATATCTGTCAGCAGTACAGGTGCTCCCGCGGTTACGACAGGGTTCCTCTCCTGAGAACTATCTGTAACCCGAACAGTTTGCAAGCAGGAACCGAACAAAAACAGTGTTGGGAGAGGATCACAGAAACAGCTGCAATAGGAGAGCAAGAAGGCGTGGAAAGAACAAGTTTTATACAGTTCAATAATATCTTCATGTTCAATGGCTCAGTAGAGAAGGAAAATGTTCCTTTTCTAAATGCATAAGTATAATAAACGGAAATACAAACGTTTGTAGAAGGGTCATTTGAAAGGTGGCACGGGGTAAGATAGGAGAAGTCTTACATGGAGCATAAGCAACTGGAGGAGGAGCAGATCTGATTTCTTATTCATTGTAATCATGGCTGATCTCCAGCCCCATCGCCATTTTACTGCAAAATCCACATGTTCCTAATTCACTTAACATAAAGAAATCTATTGATCTCCATTTTGAATGAACTCAGTATCTCAACGTCCAGAGTCCTTTGGTGAAACAAAAAATTCCAGAATTTCACTACAAATCATGTGAAGAAATTTCTTATCTCAGATCCAAATGGCCAACTCCTTGTTTTCAGGTAGTGAGTCCCTAAGTCCAAGACTCCTTAGAAAGGGGAAGCATCTTTCTTGCATCCAGCCTGCTAATTTCTGCAGAAATTTTGCAAGCTTCAGTGAGATCCCCCCTCATTTTGTTAAACTCTAAAGAATGAAAGCCAAGTCTACTCAGTGTCCTATCATCCTGGATCGAGGCTAGTGAATCTACCTTGTACTCCGCTATGACAAGTATTTCTTATGTTTGGGTAAGGGCATTAAAACCACACATAATACTCCAGATGCAATCTCACTAAGGCCCCATTTAATAGGACTTAGACATCTTTACTCCTGTGCTCAAATCATCTCAAAGTAAAGGCCAACATAACCACCAACAAGTACCTGGTGGATTGGAGAGTCTATTTCTGTTTGGAAAAAAAGTAATAATTATTTAAAGTATTATGTGATTCTCATACTCACTCTGAATATATAGTCATGGAATATAACGCAGCTATCAATCGATATGGAATTTATCACTTGCTGTCTTACTGAAGAGGACAAGGACATGGAAAAATTCTGTCTTACCAATGACAACCAATACTTTCCTGAAAGTGTAACAGAGAAATCAGATCTCTTGCCAGCATTGTGCAGAATCATTTGTAACTACTCAAGAATTACTCTTCTGCCCAAGTCTCTGCTGACAGTATGAAGGAAAGACAAAAGATATAAATACTTGTTGCCCTTAAACTATATTACTAGGATAATTTCACTTGAGTTAGAAGCCATCAATAATTTTCTAGGGATTCAAATTACTTAATATTCAACAATATCTGAGCTATTTTTAAATAGATGACTGGTTATACTGCAGCAAGAGCACACAAAATAACCAACTGTGTTGATTCTGATACCCAGTATTTCTTGGCAGCTCTGGGCCTTTGGGTGTAAAGGTTTGTGCTGCGATTAAGTGAGCCTGTGTAGGCCTTCAGGCCAGTTTTAATAGACTGCTTGCTAAATATAGAAAACAGTGATGTGTACACAGAAGGTCTGCACACTGCACAGCCATTATCAATATTGCCAGATGCTCCACGAAATAAAGCAGGCAGGTTACAAAATTAAATGGCCCTTTGCCCTTTTCTCATTTCATTGGGGTTTGCAGGTCATTTGACTCCACAAGCTGTGGATGACTTTTCAAGGAGTGCACTCCACTGAAAAGACTTGCTCATTCAATTAATTTGAGTTGGTTAAACTCAGCGAATTTGCTGGAGATGGTATTGTGGCCTATGGTCCAAGATGGTCCTTCACAGTCATGAATAGGAACTGTATTCTTCACGCAAGTTAGCAGGGCACAGTTACATTGTGCCATCAAGCAGCAGATCTCATTGCTGTTGTAGTGACCCAGGACAGTAAAGCATCGAGATGTCCAAGTAAAAGTACGAGCTAAGTTTCAAGGAGCCTGCAAAAAATTTGGGTTTGCATTCCATGGGATTTAGAAAAAGAAGACTTGTCTTCATCACAGATGGAAATGATGGGAGTAGAATGAGTGGAGATAAGAACTATTTCTACTAACTGGAGAGTCTCAGAGTAGGACTCAATATCACAGGCAAGTCTTTCAAGAGTTGAAAAACATTTCTACACCTAAAAGGAACATGAGAGTCAGGAATTCTCTTCCACTGATTGCAGGTCAATTGATCAGATTGTTAATCAGAAATAGGAAGGGATTTGGGGAAAAACCGGTTATATATCCTTAGACTGTGTCTAAGCAGTGAAGCTAACTGTTTGATGAGGCTGCACTTGAAGTCTGCCTCCTGCCAAGGCTCATCAAGGCATCACATTTCCACAACTACTAGCACAGAGATCAAATGAGGATTTCCTTTTTTTTTAAGATAAAGGTTTTCTTTTACTTTTGGTCGCTAGACTTTATTGCATTAAATTTTAAAGAAAATCATGCACTTCCCCACTGAGCCCTGAGTCTTAAAGATGTTGCCTCTTGGGCCATGTGTTCACATGTACAGGAGCTGATAAACAATGGCCACCTCAAGACATGTTCAGTCATAAAGTAAATTTGGGACCTGGAAACTCAGGACATTCATGAACATGGTAGCTACGAACTTGAACCTTATTGTCAACCTGCATTGCAATTTCTCTGTAACTGTACCACTTTATTTGCATTCTGTAATTGTTTTACCTTGTACTACCTCAGTCCACTGTCGTAATGAATTGCTCTGTAGGAATGATATGCAAGACAGGTTTTTCACTGTACCTCAGTACATGTGACAATAATAAACCATCTTAAATTTAAAGAGCACCAACAGTGACAGGCTATCATAATCTAGGCATTCACTGCACATGGTGCATCACAGCTGCACAGCTTTAGAGCAGTTGCCTTACAGCTCCAGTGACCTAGGTGCGATCTTACTTTTTGGTATCACCTGTGAAGCTTTCCACATGGAGTATGTGGCTGTGTGGATTTCCTCCAGGTATGCTGGTTTCATCCCAAAGACATGTGCATTAATTGGTAGGCTAATTGGCCACTGTAAATTGCCCACTTTGTTGATTGAGTGGTGGAATTGGGATCTGTTGATGGGACTAACAGAAAAGTAAAATGGAATGTGTATGGACTTAGTGTAAATGGATGCCTTGTTCGCAGTCTGGGCTGAAGTACCCGTTCCCGTGCTTTATAAATACGAATCCAGTCTAAAGATCCCACACCGGCCTTATCAACCAATTGAGAACCTTTAGAATAGGAATGGATCCTGGATTCTGCCTCCTTCCTTTCCAGTACTGATGAAGGGACTCAGCCCATAGCACTGACTGGTTATTCCTCTCTGCAGATACTGTCTTACTGAGTTCCTCCAGCATTTTGTGTGTTCAAGATTTCGAGCATCTGCAGAACTTCTTGTGTATAAAAGTGAAGATATGTCATCCTTCATCCTGAGTGAGTGTTTAGAAAGATGACGACAACTGTGTTCACAACTAATGCAGCAGCTGGACATTAGAGAACATTGCCATGTTCACTACTTTCTTCACAGTGCATGGAATAGTGGACATTGGACCAGGGTCAAGTCATTCAGCACCTGTTATTTAGGTGTACCTCACCTTTGTTACCAATATAAATCTATTGACCTCAAGTCTTAAAAGCTTCCCTTGTCATAGCATCTGGAGCCTTTCAAAGGAAGTAATTCTATATTCATACAGAAAAGTATTTGCCAATTTCTCTTCTTGATGGCCTACATCTAGTCTGAGATTTCAGTCCTGATTCTCACAGGAAAGAAAAGGTTATCTCCATATTGATCTTATCAAATCCTTTGCCATTTAAAAATGAATGCTGCATAACTACGTCCTCCTTCTTAGTGGAAAGCAATGCAATCCAAAGCTATGCAACAACAAAATCCTGGAGGAGATCAGCAGGCCAGCCAGCATCTATGGATGGTAACTAACAGTCGATGTTTTGGGCCGGAACTGACGAAGGGTCTCGACTAGAAATGTTGACTGTTTATTTCCCTCCATAGATGCTGAATTCCTGCAGCATTTTGTCTGTTGCTCTGGATTTCCAGCAGCTACAGAATCTCATTTCCACACTTACACAACCTGTTTGCAAAATTTAACCCATTCTGCCCTCATGTCTTTCTGATGAAACTGTGCTGGGTCTCCTCCAAGACCAAAAGCATCTTTCCTACCCGAAGTCAAAGTATTTCCTTAATGACAAACAGGATTTTTGCCTTGATCCAAACCAAATATAAGCTGAGCGGCCACACTGGCAGAAACAATGTTTGAACTGCTCCTGGGAATGTGGTGGGTGACTGGGAGACCACCAACACTCTACTCATCAACACAGTGACTGGGATTCACTGCCCATGCCAAATTGAACACCCAATTTCAAATATTCCTTTAGCTTAACTAGATTTAACTAGATACTGTGATATCCTGCAGAATATTGGTTTCTTGTTTGCTGAGTGCCTCCAAGATGGCAATTTCAAATTCCATTTGCACAAATGAGCAGATGGACTGCAAGATGGAGTATTCTTTCCTAGGACAGACCTGCACTGCATGACACTGATGCCAGTGAGATTTGTATCCGTCTGTCTCAATCATTTATGGGAACCTTTTCCTGTCTCCAGTAGAGATTCAATTTTGTTCTTTAGGGCTTGTGGCTATGCATATTTAAATTATGAAACAGAGCTGTTAAACGTCTATCTGCCAAAAGAGATCCTGATAAAATCAAACTAAGACTGCATGGCATATTATGGAATCACATTATAATACCAGCTATGGATTCTAGAAAATACACACACACACACAGCAAAATGAATAAAGTGCAAACACAGCACAAATTCTCAATACTCTCTTTGAGCCTGCTGAAATGTGTTGTAAGTAGTTCTGTAGGAAATAATGTCCCACCTTGCATACAGTCATAAATGATGAGGTACATTAAAACATATATGTCCCAAGTTGGTTTGAGGGGCAATGCTACTGAAGTGTGAAACGGTGGCACTTTTCTCATTCCACGTTCCTGTCATAAGATTAATTTTTCCTTCTCTGCTTCAGTTCCACTAATCTGAGGTCAACTGATTCCATAAATGAGGCTGCAATGAGACTGATGAGTAAATGATGTCAAATATCTAATGTAATAATAGATATTCAAATTTAAATTAGAGCTCCTTCTATATATGGAGCATACTTTAATGAGCTAATGATTTTTAATTATTCAATGAGTCAAATTTATTAGTGAGCTACATTATTTGATTGAACATCAGGGCTAATGCTGAGGCCTGCACTGTTTCTCCACTGAGGTCCAGGTTTCTAGCATTGGCATGGGCCTTGAGCTGATGCCAGCATCTTCCACCTTAATGCCTGTGATGTCTCTCAGTGTTCTTCAATGAGCTCAATGGGGCAGTACAAACCTCCAGAATTTACAATTATCAGACTGGGAACTCTGCCCAATCAACAAGCACTTAGTTATACAGCTCTATTTCTTTGCATAAGTGGCAGAAATGAGTAACTGGGGTAAAAGTGGAGTTTCTTTTATAAATATTAGGTTAGTTAATTGGTAATTGGTTTATTATTGTCACATGCACTGAAGACAAAATGAAAAGCTTTGTTTGCGTGTCATCAGAAAGATGATCCCTTCCATAAAAACACTGAGGCAATTACAAAAGAAAGAAAAGCAGAGTGCAGAATATAGTGTTACAGTTAGAGAAAGTGCAGTGCAGACAAATCAAATGCATCAGCCATGGCGAGGTAGACTGAGAGATCAAGACTTCAGCTTTATGTATAAGAAGTCCACTTAAGAGTGTTATAACAACAGGATGTAAGCTGTCCTTGGCCTGGTCGTATGTGTTCTCAAGCTGTTGTATCGTCTGCCCAATTAGAGGGGGAGAAAGAGAATGTTTAATTTGTTTCTAAGGCTGTATATTTTTAAAACATTCTAACAGAATTATTTTGTGTATCCTACATACAGCAGGCCTTCTCACTCTCCTGTCTGCCGCTATATAATCCTTAATCAGGTATGTTACAGCCTGGATTAGTTTTAGACAATCCAAAGTTATTTTTGAGCGAATGTCAACAACTTTTCACAAACAACAGTGACAACTCTGTCTGTCGGCAGGAACAGGGCCTCACCAGCTGTCGAAGCCGTTCTGTTTGTGCATCTGGTTAGTGGCATCTGTGCTGATACAGTTCCTAGGCTCTTCTCCACCATGCCAAAATGCCAGAAACCAGTCTGTCAGCAGAAAACTGCCCTGGAGAGCTCTCCATTACAGACACAGTAGCTCAGGGACAGGCAAACAGCAATTTTCAGGCAATGCTAGATTTTCCCCTTTTAGCATTAAATTTATTCTGAAAGGTGCTCATTTCTCTGATGTAGCCGTGATTCTAGCAGTTGTTGTAAAATGGACCTTGGATCCGCCAGCATTGGAGGGCTACTCCAGTTAACAAACCTGTGCCAGCTGATTGAAAAAGCTTTCCTATTAGTTCTACTTCCATGCTCTTTCCCAAAAGTAATTTTTGTCCAACAGATCCTCCCCAGGTTCCAAACCTGACGAATGAACGAGTGCTTGAGATGGATGTGCTGGCTGCTGCCATCTGAGAATTCGGACTGCAGCAATATCATTGCATCTTGTAGAGAAATCTGAATGGCCAAGTTAGACGCCCTGGTTGAACTACACTTTGCCTTCCGTTGGCCTATGTTTTTACCTAAATATAATGCTAGGTGGTTGCATTTCTGACTTGGAAACTTTGGATTACAGTTCTTAGGAATGGAACTCAAAGGAGCACCTGTATTTAAATATATATCCAATCCCTTTTGGAAGGTTGCTCATTAATCTGCTTCTATAAGGCTTTTTCATCAACATTATGAAAAAAAATTACTGGATCATTGCTTTGATTCTTTTACTTATTATCTTAAACTGGGGAGAGGGGGGGAGAGGGAGGGAGAGGGGAGAGGGGAGAGGGGAGAGGGGAGAGGGGAGAGGGGAGAGGGGAGAGGGGAGAGGGGAGAGGGGAGAGGGGAGAGGGGAGAGGGGAGAGGGGAGAGGAGAGAGGAGAGAGGAGAGGGGAGAGGGGAGAGGAGAGGGGAGAGGGGAGAGGGGAGAGGGGAGAGGGGAGAGGGGAGAGGGGAGAGGGGAGAGGGGAGAGGGGAGAGGGGAGAGGGGAGAGGGGAGAGGGGAGAGGAGAGGGCGAGGGTGAGGGCACACCTCTGGTACATCAATTTTCAGGCGAACAATTAGCTTTTGTTGTACAGCAGATTGTCGTCTTTTTGGGGGGCTTTGTTATTGCTTGCTTGGTAGGTGGAGGGTGCCAATGGTTCTTGCTGAAGTGGAGGAGGGTGATGGTCAATGCTTTGCTGCTGCTTGTGCATGGGAAGGGGGAGTAGGGGGGGCTTTGGGGTTCTACTGTTTTTACTGTCACCCATTCTTTGGGGCACTCTGTTTTTGTGGATGTCTGAGAAGGACAAGAATTTCAGGTTGTATATTGTATACATTCTCCGATATTAAATGGAACTATTGAACTGCCCTCAATACACGTATCAAATTCTCTATTGGATCAATGATTTCCAAACACCATTAAGGGTTTCACTATAAGCTATACTTTGTTTAGAAGGTGCCTTTGCTGAGAACCTACAGAAGTAAAATTCTTTAAGGATTTAGAGATGACCTGAAAAGAGCCACTCTCTACTGAGCAACATCTGTAGTGTACCTACTGACCTGCTCTGACCCGAGTTCTGAGCTGGCCCACTTCTAACAAGACTGCCACTTTCCAACAGATTAAGTACAGATGGACAGAAGTTGGTGTGCCGGTCCTTGGGCACATGTTGTTGCCTTTGGCAATACATTCCTCTCAAGAGTCAATTGTGGCTCTGGCTGCTGTTGCAGATCTTTTTTTCCGGCCCTATTGCTTCTTCCTGCCCTAAAGCAAAACTCTCACTGGGATTTGCAGAAGACTGAAGTGGCTGACAGATTTTAGGCAATGCAATAAAGGGTACCAGTAAACAAAACAGCAGGAGGTATGGAGCAGCCCTGCTCACCTAGGCTGTGATGCACTTTGAGCACTCTTTCCCAAGGCAGAATGAAATCCAAAGTAGCGGAAGAGAAAAGAATAAGTCTTGTTGTTTCAACACATTTAACCTGTTGTTCCCCAAAATACAAAATAATCAAATAGGACATAGAATACTCTTACACAGGGCATCTGGGATGACTTAACATGCTGAACATTTAAAATGGTCTTGATCAAACTATGCCTCTCATAAGCTTCCTCTACATATGAAAATTAGAAGAGTTGCCTAACAGATCTCCAATGTGATTTTGTCTGTCTTATACTTTAAAGTTTCAAGTTCCCCTTAAGTGACATTAAACTTTCAGAAATAAATTGTAATAAGGACAGGTTAATTTTGTACTGAATTAATACTTTTCGATTCTACATTTAGAGAGGTACAGATGGTGGTAGGGGTGGAGGTGTATTTCTGTGCAGCGAGATGAACACTCTGTCGTTGTGCTGAATTCCTGATCTCAGCTAGCCAATGAGGTAACACTAAGGAAAGTCTGTGGTAACCTCAGAGTAATGCAAACCTGTGTGCGCTCTCGTACTTACACTGTAAGATATTATTGCATTTGGAATACCATTCTAACATGCAGAACACTATCAATAGAAATAACAATGGCTACTCACACAGCTTGCACATGTTGGGCCACCCAAGGATTTAGTATCGTTTCTGTACAGGCTCAGTTGTAAAATGGTGCAGAGTGGTACTGAATTTGCCGAGGTTCTTTGCACCTTCTCTGTAGCTGCAACAGTATATTCTGCATTCTGTTTATCTTTTTACTACCTCGATATATGTATGACACAATCTGCCTGGATGGCTGCAAGCAGAAGCTTTTCACTGTATCTTGGTACATGTGACAATACTAAACCAATTTCCATCCCAATACCAAAACTTGTTCCTCTTTCTCAGTTCTAAAGAAGGGTCCCAAGGCCAAAACATCAACCATTTCTCTTTCCTCAGCTGCTGCCGGACTTGCTGAATTTTCCCACCAATTCTTGTGTTTTATTCTGGCTGTTGAATCCCAGGTCAGGCAATTGGCTATACTCTTAGCAAAGAGATAGGCTGAAGATTGGAGCGAGAAAGAGAAAGAAATTTGAGAAAGTTTTAATCAACCCATTTGTGATTATAGTGTTTCTGAAAGCAGTGTTTAACTCACAACACATCTCAGGAGTTGAGGATCTATTTAAAAAATTGCTCATCAAGCTTCCCACGGAGAACTGTGAAGTCTACTGAAAAGGTGTTGGTCGATGAGCTCATTGGAAACTTTCCCACCTTGTGGGTGTCCAGTGAAAACAAGGCTGTTTGCCATCTGGAAGGGTATTTCCAGGAGCTTCGAACTGCGCTGCTTCTTGCAAAACGCATCTCCTACAGAGCTCAGAGCACCGAGGCGGGAAACAGAAAACAACTTGTGTTTATTGGAGAAAGATGTCCCATGGTGCTTCAAAAGAGTTTATCATCCAAAAACTGACAATGAGCCACATAAACATTCGAGCAGAGGTGAGCAGAAGCTTAACAAACAGATGGGGAAACTATGCAGCTAAAAAATTGGGAGCTGGTAGCACAGAACACACAGAAATATAGGCATCTAGGATGGAGAATGCATATCTGGTTGAATGGTGCCACAACAACAACAACTCACTCAACGTCAGCAAAACCAAAGAGCTGATTATTGGCTACAAGTGGAAGAAATGAGTGGTTTCTGCAAGTAAATGAATCTCAGGGTCGTACATAGTATTTTGAACTTTTAAAAAAATAAAGAAATTCTTACCAGGCTTGGCAGCCATGGAATCTGGAACTAGGAGGACATGGTGCCAGGATGCAACTGAGCATGCTTGGGACAAAGATGTGAAGAAATTCCTTCCCACAGAAAAAGATGAACCTGTAGCACTCTGATACAAAAGGCAGTGGAGGCTAAGTTGCTGAGTATTTAAGTAAGGCTTCTAGATGTTGGAGGCATCAAGGAGTATAGGAGACCAGGGGGAATAAGATAGACAAATGGCCACTGTCACATTGAATGGTGGAGCAGGCTTAATTTTTCTACATTTCTATTTTTCCATTTCAATAACTTGTAATCTTCCTCCACTGAAGTTAATACAGTGCCTTGGAAACGTACTCAGCCCCGACAACTACAATGTGAGCAATTTCAATTTCCTGGGTGTCAAGATCTCTGGGGATCAAACCTGGTCCCAACATATTGATGCAGCTAAAAAAAGGCAAGACAGTAACTATATTTCATTTGGAGTCTGAAGAGATTTGGTTTGTCAGCTAAGGTACTCAAAAACTTCTATAGAGCATTCTGGCAGGTTGTATCACTGTCTGGTATGGGGGGGGGCGCGGTGGTGAGGCTACTGTACTGGACTGAAAGAAGCTACAGAGGGTCATAAAGTTAGTCAGCTGCATCTTGGGTACTAGCCTCCCTAGTATCCAAGACACCTTCAAGAAGCAGTGCCTCAGAAAGGTGACGTCCATCATTAAGGACCCCCATCACCCAGGGCATGCCCTCTTCTCATTGTTACCATCAGGGGAAGGACGTACAGAAGCCTGAAGGCATACACTGAGCAAGTCTGGAACAGCTTTTTCCCTCTGGCGTATGATTCCTAAATGGACATTGAACCCATCAACACTGCATCACATTTTTTTTTATAAATATATATTATTTCTGTGTTTGCACTATCTTTGATCATATATATACATACACACACACTGTAATTGATTTACTTATTTGTCTTTCTATATTATCATGTACTGCACTGAACTGCTGCTGCTAAGTTAACAACTTTCACAACACACACGCCGGTGATAGTAAGCCTGATTCTGACATGTTACTGTGCCATTTTCAAATATATTTAAAGTATATTGAAGTAGGATTTTTGAGCTAATCTACAAAACATTGTGCATCAAGTCAAATCAAAAGAAAAATTACAAAACCCGTCAACAATTTACTAAAAATTATAAACCCAAATTGTGAGGCTGAAAAGGTATATCCCTTTGTAATTACTACGCTAACTTTCCTGAGGTGAAATGTTACTTTACCAACTCAACAAATTTGTTGATGTAGAAAATACCCTATCTCTCTATAAGGTCAAATAGTATTGTAGATTATCAACAGACCAAACCAAAATAAAGAGCATTCAAGACAAGTCAGGGAAATGATAATAGAGGAGCACAGATCTGGGGAAGGTTACAGGACCATCTCAAAGGCACCGAACATACCACGGAACTCAGTGCAGTCCATCGTGAAAAGGTGTGAAAATACGAAACCACAGCCACACTGCATAGTCACTGCCTCAGCTTAGTCGCTGGAGAAGAATGGCACTTGTAAGAGAAGCTACTGTGATGCCAGTGGTCACTCAGAGAGCTGCAGAAGTCAGTGGCTGCAACTCTAACACTGCGTAAACCTAACACCATCCCTACTGCAAAGTATGGTGGAGGTAGTATCATGCTTTTCAGCAGTAGGGAATGGAAATCTAGTCAGAATTCATGGGAAGATTAGTGCTGCTAAATACATTGAGATCCTGGATAAAAACTTGCTTGCCTCTGCCAGAAAGTTTAAACTGGGGAAGAAGTTCATTTTCCAGCAGGACAACGACCCAGAGCACTCTGCCAGGGCAACCATGGAATGGTTTCAAATGAAGAAAATTGATGTCCTTGAGTGGCCCAGTAAGAGTCCTGACCTTAACCTGATCAAGCATCTGTGGAAAGACCTCAAGATTGCTGTTCACCTCTGCTCCCCAACTAACCTGTCATATCTTGAACAATATTGTAGGTTTAATGGGCAAAATTTGCTCTATCACATTGTGCAAAGCAAATAGAGACTTATTCAAAACGACTACTGGCTGTAATAGCTGTGAGAGGTGGTCAATTGGTTCAATTAAGTACTGGGCAAAGTGTGGTGAATACTTTTGAGTTGCTGACATTTCAGTTCTTGAATTTTTAGTTGTACATGCTTTAAAATTTTTCCTTTTTTTGGGAGGTTCTGCTGTGAAAAAAAGAGCATGTGATTCACAAATAAAAATTCTCAGTTAAATTGATCAATATCTCTGGTTATAATATTTATGTGAACAAAGCTTGGGGGGCTGAATACTTTTTCAAGGCACTGTAAATGAATCTCAGAGGCAGAGTTTAAAATGCTGACTCCATGATATAGTATCTTTTACATCTCCCGCTGAGGAGGAACCGCTAGACACTGCTATCCCTCAATTTCTGCTGTTTAGGCAGAAGATTCAAAGGTGACTTGGCAGATGTATACGACTGATATTTCCTTATTATGGTCTCATTCACTTCTTGTAAACTCATCAAAGCAGCCAACACGATAAAAAAGATCCACCCATCTAACATGCTCTCTCTTCTCCCTCCTATGCTGCAGAAGGTACAGAAACTTCAAAGTATGTACCACCAGGCTCAGAGATAACTTCTGTTCCACTTTTCGAAGACTATTGAACGGTCCCCTACTACGATAGACTCTTGACCTCACAATCTACCTCATTATTACCTTGTTATCTTATTGTTTGTGTGCACTGTCTTTTCTCTGTAACAGTAACACCGTTTTATGCATTCTATTATTGTCTTCCATTGTCCATGCTCAATGCACTGTTGTAATAAAAAGCTATTTAAAACTAAGTATTTCTATTGTACCTCAGGACATATGACAATAATAAATCTATTTTACTTATTAATTTCTATTTACTGTCTCTCTCCTAGTTTGTCCTCTATATTGAAGAACTGGGTGTATCATGCAGCTTGAGTTTTGATATAATATCAGCCTCTGTGGTTTATTGAGCTCTGTTTGCCTACAATAAAGGATAGAGTTACATATTCAAATTGCATGTCGCTCTGTGTTGGCCATCAAATACTTATTCATTCTAAACCCATTTCCTAGCACTTGATCTTAAGTCTTGTATACCATGTTATTTAGAGTGGCCTTCTAAATACTTCTTAAATGATATGAAAGTACCTGTCTCCACCTCCCCCTCAGGAAATGCACTCTAGATTTCCATACACACTAAATCAACCCCTTCTATATCTCCTACCCCTTACCTTAAGTGCTTCCCTATAAAGGAATGCTTCTCACCATCTATATCCCTCATAATTGTATATACCTCAAATAGCAAACACTGCAAGCATCTCTGCTTCAAAGAAAAAAAAACAGCATACCCAGTATCTCATTGTAACTGAAACACTCAGTTTTAACTAGTTTGTCTACTGTGCTTCTGCCTTCAGGCATCCTCCGTCAGTAGACCAAGATTCCTCTGTTCCTTGGTACTTCTTATGGTCTTATCATTCATTGTCTGTATCCTAGCCTTACAAATGCATCACGTCACAATAGAACATATAGTACAGGAAAAGGCCCTTTGGCCCTTGATGGTGTGCCAGGCTGATTAAACTATTTTAAAAATACCTAACTAAACTAATCCCTTCTGTCTACACAATGTCCTTATCCCTCAATGCTCTGCAGAGTCATGTACCTAACTGTAGAACATTTTCCTGGATCGAATCACATCAGCCATATCTCTGCCGATCTTACCAACTCGTCAATATCATTCAGTAGCCAAAGACCATCCCCCTCAATTTATCAGCAAATTAGCATTATGCACTGCATTCACATCCAGGTTATTAATATCTGGATGTGTACGGAGGGCATTTGATTTGCTTTTTTGATAACCTGAATCGATCCTAGTAGTCCTTCATTGGCCACAGCTTTCAAATATGTAAACAACCATCCACCATCTCCCACTGCCTTCTATCAGGAAGCGAACTTTGGCTCCAATATGACAAATTGCCCACGATCCACAGGGTCTAATCTTTTGGACCAGCCTCCCTGGTGGGAACCCATAGCAAAGCCTAAAAGATGCCACATATTTGTATTTATTTTTCATTCTTAATAAAACAATGATTGTCCAATTCTCTGGCCAACAGTATATTATTTTTTAAAATTTAGTTCATTGCAGGATTGTAGGCTGCAATATTCACTCAAACAAATCCAATTAAGAAACATCAAGGAGCTTGATAACCCTTGATGTCTCACGTATAAATGTACAGTGAAATGTGTCATAGGGTCACGTGTACTACACCAAAAATCACAGGGCCTGTTGCAGAATCTACACTGAAGTACAGCTGCATTATAAGAACAAGATGAAAGCTTCACTGCTCTCTTTCTCAGTGTCATGAAATTATTTTACTGGACTTGGGAATGCAATCAACATGTGATCTTGCCCTCATGCACTTTGACCTCATTTATGTAAGTACATGGTGATAAGTTCAGTGCAGAAATTGAATGATCACCAGATCATCTACCAGTCCCTCTCTCTCCCCTCCCTTCCCTCTCCTCTCCCTCATCTGGCTCAATCTACTTTTTACTTACGTTGCTACCTACCAGTCTTTGTCTCAACAGTCCCCTCCCCTACCTGCCTCCACCTGCCCTTCATCCTCTGTTACCTGGTTCCACCTATCACCTACCGGCCCCTGCCTCACTCTTGCTTCCCACTTTTATATACTGGCAATCTTCTCTCCATACCCTCAATCCCAAAATGTTGACCATCCCTTTGCAACCAGCTGAGTTCTTCCAGCAGTTTATTTTTTTGTGTCAGGTTCCAGCATTAGGAGTCATCGGCATTTCCATCCTACTGATCCAGAGTCAAAGGTTCAAATCACACCAAAACAACTTAATTTAAATTCAGTTAATTATGTAAAATTGGAATAATTTTTTTAAATTATCAGCAATGATGACAATGAAACTACTGGACTTCTGTAACAACCACCCGGTTTATTAATGTTCTTCACTATCCTTACCCAGTCTGGTCTTCAGCTCACTCCAGATTTCAGCATTATGGTATGACTTTTAACTGCACTGTAGCCTTACAAGACTCAAAGCGCCTCAGTTATATAAAATCACAACAAGGAACCCTTACAAAACAATGTTCTGGCCGTCTTTGGAAATTCTTTTGTTTTTCCAGCACACCTCCCCTACAAAAAAAAATGGTATGGATGCCCAGGATAATTGCCCCTTTGGAAATTGAGATTGATGTATTTACATAAGCAAAGTGTAGATCTCCTGGTAATATCTAAGAAAAGAAAACAATTCACCACTACCTCCTCAATGGGCAATAAATGCTGAACTTGCCTGAAATAAAAAGCAAATGCTTGCTAATGTGAGCGTTTGTTGAAGGGAATGTGCATTTCATTAAATGTTTTCAGGACATGATTTACATTGTTAAAGCAGCTACAAAGATGAGACATAATGTGCACATTAATGAATAAAATTCAGGATGCAGTAAAGTAGAGAACTGAATGCAGAGCTTGGAATGATGCAGCTTGTGTGATACATTTGGTGATACGCAAGATAACTAGATGACAGGATATGCAGGGCATAGGTTACATTTAGCAGTCTCCTGATACTGTGTGGAATCATGTTACATAGTACAGGTCACTGTGTAGTAGGAGAAAGCTCAGATACAGGGTAAGTGAATAATTAACAAGGATTTGATAACTACAAAGTGTTTTGATAGAGTGAATGCTGTATTTCAGCAAGATGGGGAACATCATTTTGAAAAACAAATGAGTGCTAGGACTCAGTAGGTTTATGGGAGAGTAGGAATGTTGGTGTTTCTGTTTAAAATTCAAAACGTCATCAATTCCTCCTCTGCTGCCAGTCCCCCAAACATGTACTACTTGGCAAAATGAGTTCCTGCAGGATTTTGTTTTCTTCCAGATCCCAGTTATTTTGTGTCTCAATCAATGTAAAAGTGATACAAGAACAAGGAGAGGAGGTAGGGAAAATACCCTTTAAGAGGTCATGGCATATAATAGACATTAGACAGACGAAGGGAAGTTTTAAGAGGCATCTATTTGGGACTGAAGAGGGTTGAGAGGCTGTGAGAAGATGGAGTATTGTGTTAGGTTTGGTTTCTTACAATGGAGATACACAAAGGGCCAAATAGTCACCAACTGTTTTGTAATCTTCCAGGCATTAATTTACTCCCTGAGTTTTGGTTTAATTCAGTTTCTGAAGGCCAGTCACGAAAAAAATCTTCCAGTCAGATTTCCTATTTTTAAAATGTCATCTGGCAAACAAAACAAGGTCGTTGAAATTCTTTGACAGCAGAGCTTTTGATCACACAAAAAGCCAAGTAACAAACTGTCATTTTGAATTTAATGTGAACTTGGAATGAAGATAAAAGTCACCTCTTGATGCTGGTAGATGGACATGAATTAAATTGTCCTGGACAGTTCTAATTCAGTTCATTGAAGGACGAATTCAAAATATGAAATTCTCCAAAAGGTAAATTGAACTACCCATTGAAATACTGGGCCTTGTGTGAAATGGAACAGCAAGAACACTGTTGCTGTTTGCAATGATCATCACATTGAAAAAGGTAAATTTTCCAGTGTTAAATTTTACAGGTTTCCTCTTGAAGTTTCAATGTGTGATCTAAACAAGTATGGTCAGTTATCATTTGATACAATGAACTCACAGATGGATGTGACCACCTACACCATAACCTCTGCAAAATGCAACTCCACCTCTCTAATTATCTCTACCAATCTGAAGAAATTTGTAACATTCTTCATTCCGCAGATGTGGCCAAGTGCTTCCAATATCTTTCGCTTTGATTTTTGTGGGTAATACAGTGTTGCAGTAAATAGAACCACTGTCATGTACTTTCTGTGACCTGGCTTCAGTCCTGCCCTCAGATGCTGTCTGCGTGGAGTTTGCATGTTCTTTCGGTGACCTCCCAAATCCCAAAGATGTGCAGGTTGGTGGGTTAATTGACCACTGCAAAATGCCCCAAAATGCAGGTTAGTGATGGAATCAGGGGGGATTTGATGGGAATATTAATATAGGATTGGTGTAATTGGGTAGTTGGTGGTTGGCATGGGCTACTGCAGTATACCTTCATGATTATAATTTTATTCCGTTGTCCAGCACTATTTTACCAAGGGGTGTCCAAGGACCTCACTTGGCCTGTACATATTGACTGTGTGGTGAAAAAAGCACAACAGCGCCTTTTTCACCTCAGACAGTTGAAGAAGTTTGGCATGAGTCCCCAAATCCTAAGGACTTTCTACAGGGATACAATTGTGAGCATCCTGACTGGCTGTATCACTGCCTGGTATGAGAACTGTACTCCCCTCAATCGCAGGACTCCGTGTAGTGTACATGTGAACTTCCCACTGTTCAACATGTTTACAGTGACAGATGTGTGAAAAGGGTCCAGAGAATCATTGGGGACCTGAGTCACTCCAACCACAAACTGTCCCAGCTGCTACCATCCAGGAAACGGTACCGCAGCATTTAAGCCAGGACCAACAGGCTCCGGGACAGCTTCTTCCACCAGGCCACAAGACTAATTAATTCATGCTGACACAATCATATTTCTAAGCTATATTGACTATTTTGTATATCTTACTGTACATACTATTACAAATTACTATAATTTGCACATTACACATTCAGACGGAGTTGTAACGTAAAGATTTTCACTCCTCACGTATGTGAAGGATGCAAGAAATCAATTCAATTCAATTCAAAATAAGGAGGGAAATTTCTAGTAAATATTAGGAGCATTTCCATTGGCAGCTGGATCAGAAGCAAGAGGAGACAGACCTAAAATTATTGACAATGAAGGCAAGTGATAATTGGAAAGATCTGAGGAGAATGCTTTTTATCCAGAGCATTAACAGAAAAAGTACAATTTAAATCATGTTCAAGAGAACTGAATTTTTACACATGGGTCAGAACCATTTAGATAGCTGCTTTACAGACAGACCCAGTACAATGGGCCAAATGGCCTCATTCCTGGCTGGGTGCTTCTACATATGATATATAGTGACAGTATTCACAGACATACAGTCTCTACTTTGAGGAAAAGCTCAACAGTATAAACATAAATAGGCTCAACAGCAAGCTTATTTTTTAAAATAGTCCAAATTGGGGAAATTGAGGTACAACTGAATGGCTGTGAGTCAAAAACAGATTTTGCAAGATCAGAGGCAAAACCAAGTCTTTGCATCACACCGCGCTGTCCTTGCATGTCTGTGGGTTGGAGATAAGCTGCATCTTTACTTGTGCTGTGACCTTGAACATTGTCCCTATTAGTCTTCGATCCACACGTGATGAAAATCTGCACAAGCCAACTCTTACAGAATGCTGCAAGATTTTTTTTTAAGTGATCTGCAGCCAACATGTTTAATTGGCTGTCTGATACTCTCACTCAGGATGAATAATGTGACCCGGTCTTACCTCAGTGGGACAAGGAACAGCAGTGGGATTGGTGCCAGATGGGAACTTCTGAGAAGAACTTCCTTTCAAAGCTAGAGAAACAGCATAGATTCCTTCTGATAATGCATTTTTTACCCGCAGGTGAGGAAAAGACTGAGCATCAGAAATTTCTGCTTTGCAGGGTGGGAATTCCAGCAGTTCGACTGGCACTTGGCATTGATTTTGAAACAAAAAATAATTATACCCATCTTTTCACTAAGTCTATGAAAAGCCTACATACAGCAAGGGTGTTTCTACTGTAAATATCCAATTGGATTCTACTCTAACCAATAACCATAAAAGCCCTCTCATACTTTCAAAGAATCAGCAAGTTGCAACTCAAAGTGATAGGCTAGTCACCTCCAGCAGTAATTATCACATGAGGCACTTCAAATGTGTTGATGGATGGTGGAGAAGAGGGCTTAGATGGTGTGTACGTTTAGTCATTGACCAATGCTTGAAGTGCTGATAAATGAAAACTAATTTCTAAGACATGAAGTAAAATATTTCAAATATCTCTAGGGAATCAGACAAAGTAAGCATGAAGGAATGATGGTTGAGATTTACACTGTGTCATCTCACAACTCCCTTGGTTAATGGCAAGTCATGTATTGTTACTTAAACACACAGCACAAACAGGATAAGGATGAAAATGGCTGCCTTGCAAAAGCAGCAGTGCTACTGAGTATGTGCTTACGGAGCAAACACCCTTCTTTTCACATTTGCGTAACTGGTTTTTCTGATTTACTTTAAAATCCATCCACAGCACCGGTTCACTTCCGTTAAAAAAAATGTAGCAGGATCAGTGTCATCCTGCTCAATATCAGGATCACATTCCTGTGCAGACAATTAATAACTTGGAAGGATTCATTAAACTACGTTTGGCAGTGAGATCGATGAGACCCATGAATTGCTGTGGGGTGAGCTGCCACAAGCAGAAATATTCTGCAGATGTCTGCATCAGGTACAATTACTGGAAAGAATAAAGTTGCTCAGAAATCCTTACTGTGCCGGTTTCTGGTTGATCCGGAGCCAACTGATGCTGAGGTCAAGGAGACAGTGCACTGTATGAGATGTAAATCTGTAACTGGTCTCAGCGAAAAGGTCTGTCTCTCATTGGTGACCATTGTGGGTCACTACCATTCAGGACTCCAAACAATCCTTCCAGGTGAGGTAACACTTCACCTGTGGGTCTGTTGGGGTCATATACTGTGTTCAGTGCTCCCAGTGTGGCCTCTTATATATTGGTGAGACCCAGCGTAGATTGGGAGACCGCTATGCTGAGCACCTAAGCTTCATCTGCCAGAACTAGTGGGAATTCCAGTTCCCATTCCGATGTGTCTGTCCATGGGCTCCTCCACTGTTGGGATAAGGCCACACCTAGGTTGGAGGAATAACACCGTATATTCCGTTTGGCTAGCCTCCAACCTGATGGAATGAACTTTGATTTCTCAAACTTCCAGTAATCCCTTCTCCCCCCTTTACCATTTCTGACACCCTTGTTCCTGTCCCAGCTCTTCGCTTCATCCCTTCCCCTCCAAGTTTCACCTATTGCCTGCCATTTCTCTCTGCCCTTCCTCCACCTTTCAAATCTATTCCTCGGCATTTTCTCTCCAGCCCCGTTAAAGGGTTTCGGCCCAAGATGTTGACAGAACTTTTTTTTTCCATAGATGATGCCTGGCTTGCTGAGTTCATCCAGCTTTTTCAGAATCAGAATCAGAATCAGGTTTATTATCACCTCTTGTGATGTGAAATTTGTTAACTTAGTAGCAGCAGTTCAAAGCAATACATAATCTAGCAGAGAGAAATAATGATAATAATAAATAAAATAAAATAAAACATAATAACAATAAATAAACAAGTAAATCAATTACGCATATTGAATAGATTAAACAAATGTGCAAAAACAGAAATACTGTATATTAAAAGAAGTGAGGTAGTGTCCAAAGCTTCAATGTCCATTTAGGAATCAGATAGCAGACAGGAAGAAGCTGTTCCTAAATCACTGAGTGTGCGCTTTCAGGCTTCTATACCTCCTACCTGATGGTAACAGTGAGAAAAGGGCATGCCCTGGGTGCTGGAGGTCCTTCATAATGGATGCTGCCTTTCTGAGACACCGCTCCCTAAATTTGTCCTGGGTACTTTGTAGGATAGTGCCCAAGATGGAGCTGACTAAATTTACAACCTTCTGCAGCTTTTTTCAGTCCCGTGCCCCTCCATACCAGACAATGATGCAGCAGCCTGTCAGAATGCTCTCCAGGGTACATCTGTAGAAGGTTTGGAGTGTGTATTTGTTGACGTGCTAAATCTCTTCAAACTCCTAATAAAGCATAGCCACTGTCTTGCCTTCTTTATAACTACATTGATATGTTGAGAACAGGTTAGATCCTCAGAGATCTTAACACCCAGGAACTTGGAGCTGTTCTCTCTACTTCTGATCCCTCTATGAGGATTGGCATGTGTTCCGTCGTCTTACTCCTCTTGAAGTCCACAATGAGCTCTTTTGTCTTACTGACGTTGAGTTCCAGGTTGTTGCTGTGGCACCATTCTACTGGTTAGCATATCTCACTCCTGTACGCCCTCTCATCACCACCTGAGATTCTACCAACAATGGCTGTATCGTCAGCAAATTTATAGATGGTATTTGAGCTTTGCCTAGCCACACAACGTGTATATAGAGAGCAGAGCAGTGGGCTAAGCACACACCCCTGAGGTGAGCATTTTGTGTGTGTTGCCAGTGCTCTCCCATCACCTGTGCCTTCTGAGGTGACTGCTACTGACAATACAGTACCCAAGCCAAGATCTATACATACACCACCACAAGATAAAATGACTTTGGCATCATCCAGGTCACTGGTACCCTCAGAGGACTAGATGGCCTCCAGACAGATTGAACCTCTAGTTTAGTGACTAACCCTCAGCACATGGGGCAGAACAATCCCCAGGGTTATGTCTGGAAATAGAGGCAGTCTACGCTCTTTCCCTAGTTTAGAAAAAAATGTTTTTTTGTTTGTGGTTGAATTTGATGATTACTCCACTGAATGTTAATACTTCAGCAGCTGCTCTGTGTACAGGAAGGGGGAGAAACCACTATGTTAAGGGGGGAGGGATATGTTATATGTTCATATATATTTTGACCCTTACAGGTGATTGTCAGGCTTCCCTGTGTGTTATGTACTGAATGTAATGAGAGAGAGCGTTCTGGGTAGATGACTTACAAACAAAATAAACAGCTGCTCCTCTCTCTTTCTCATGTGAGTTATTCATGGCCACCCAGCTTCTCAGTACCACCAACATAACACTGAGGAACTGTTAAGCGCAGGGCTAGGATTATGAGTATTCATAAGTAGTGCCATAGAGTAAAAAGCAGTTAGGTTACATGAACCTACCCAAAAGGAACAAGTGGAGTATAATCTGTAATTTTGGTGCACTAATATTGGGAAGGGTGTCCAAGTCTGAGAAAATGTAGTCAAGATTATTGCAATGTAGCTACAGCAAAATGCTGCAGAAGATTGTGTTATTCTTCTTGAAGCAAAGATAGTAAAGGTGATTGGTAATTCACAATTGATTTATCATTGTCACATGTACCAAGGTACAGAGAAAAGCTTTCATTTGTGTACCAACCGGACAGAATTTGTTACATGAGGTATATTGAGGTAGTATAAAAAGGAAAAAAAAAAGTAAACAAATTGCAGGATATAGTAATACAGACAAAGTACAACACA
This sequence comes from Mobula birostris, assembly GCF_030028105.1. Classification (NCBI taxonomy): domain Eukaryota; kingdom Metazoa; phylum Chordata; class Chondrichthyes; order Myliobatiformes; family Myliobatidae; genus Mobula; species Mobula birostris. Next base: position 161,686,242 of record NC_092373.1, read on the forward strand.
GGTAGATAAATAAGTGATGGATATTTACCGTCAAAGACCAGGGGGCCTTTTGTTGTCAATCTCATCTAATTAAACACAGCAGCGGTGAGCTTCTAGAGATCAAAGTGCTGCTTATATGTTAAAGTTCCAACTAATATTCTTTGTTTAGCTTCTTGTTGTAAATGGGAGCCAGTCTTCAGTTCTTAATGTAAATGGCAAGCAATAATCAGTCTTCATAGCTTTTCAAACAAACACACTGTCCATATATGATAGACTGCTGGCCCAGAGCACGCGGCTAATTGCTCAAGAGAGGCAGCATAAGAGAATGGTGTTATGCTATTTGGGCTTTTATCAAACCAGACAACATAGGCTAAAAATAGAATCCCTGATGATGGTGGCAGAGTTTGTCATTAATAAACAGAGTTTGTCAGTTAAAATCGATACCTATACCTGGCTGGTAGTCCAAAATGAGTTTATTCGAACACAGTCCAAGATATTTAGTTCAAGGAAGCTTGCAGACCAGATTGACACTATCAATTAGTACATCAAATAGCTTATCTATTAATAGTTGGAAGGTTTGTGTGCTGAAAGAGTCAGCTGTACAATATTAATTGTGGGTATCTGGGAATCTCTGTTCCCAGAAGCTTTTAGACCACCCATGTGAAAAGGTATTCGGAAAAATATCATGTATGTGAGGTCACCCAAATGATAAAAAACAGTATAAATGTAGGGAATAGTCGGGCTTGTTGGGAATGGTAAAGAACATCAAGAGAATGACAGAGATTTGGTGGACTAGAATCCATTCCTCTGCCTTTCGTTTTTGCGATGGATGCTTCATTTGTACAAAACTCATTAGTAAGTTTTTTTTAGATTATTAAAATTGTACTTATGTTTGGGAAACTTTTTGTGTTTTAGAAATTGTTTGTAATTTGGAAATGTTTTATAAGATAGAAATCCTCTGTGTTGTGAATGTGTTTTAAGAATTCCTTCTGGATTTAAACGTGTATCATTGAAAATAAATGAACAGTGTTTAAGCTACTTTGTTAGCTGGAAGAATCTCCTCCTTGGTGGTTTGGGAGGGGGAAGCCTACCATTCAAATAGTTGGTACTGGCAGCTAAGCTTACCATGGAGGATAAACAGGGAACTGAACTAGTCTTTGAGGAGTGGGTGGTTACAGTATACCCTCCCTCTTAGTTATCTGTATCAGATAGGGCTTGAGATCTTTCTTTGAGTTTAGAACTTCACGGTCAGCAAACCCAATACCATCACAAATAAAGTTTATTAATAGATGTAAGACTGAAGTGGTCTAGAGTATGGATTTTCAGCTGAGTATAAACTTTGGTACAGACAGGCATAGCTGAATGGCCTGTTTGTAGCAGAGAAAGTCTATGCCAACACTCCACAGGAGCTGCTCATCAGGGGGATTAGGCATCTGTGTAAGTCTTCATTCACACTTTGCATTTGATTTTAACAGAGTTATGGAAATATTCAGATTCTCCACTATTGAATTGTATTAAGATCTTCCTTTCAGCACCATTGACAGTCACAATAATCCCCATTTCTAATGGTCACAATATATTAATGTTACTTATAAGCAAAATCAAAGAGTTTTGTGATATAACACATAAAGCTAAATACCAGCACTAATAGCTTCTTTCAGTAATGTTAAAATATATTTTCCTGAAAATAAAAAAAAAGTATAAAATCTGAAATTAAAAAACAGATAATGCTGAAGATACTCAGCAAGTCAGGCAGCAACTGTGGAAAGAGAAACAAATCTGAAACATTAATTCTGCCTCTCTTTCTACAAATGGAGAATTAACTGCTGAGGGTTCAGTATTTTTTGCTTCTGTTTGTTATTTTCTCTCATAGATTCCACGTTGTTTCAACAAATTTCAGGTAATTTCCAGCCTCATTCACAAGCTTAGTAAATGAACATCAGTCTATTCAATGAATGGAACTTCAGCTACAGTAATCAAGAGATTGGCACTGGGATAATTCTTGCCTGGAATTTTACTGGGACCTTCTCTGCATCACTTGCCTACCCCACTCATTCCTGGGATCAGTGCCCAGCTAATACTTGTGACCACACTTGCCATTGCTTCTGACTAGGTTACTCACTGGCATGGCCAGTTATTGGGGCAGACCACCCCTTAATTTTTTTTATTAAAATTCTCCATCAATAAGTGCAAATATGTAGAAAACTGTATTTTCAGCAAACTAAAACTGGGACGAAATGAGCACCCATGGAGAGCACCAAAAGAAGCCGGCTTTAGTCACATATTGCTAGTGTCATTAAAGGATGATATGATATTCGATATCCAAAGGTATTGCTTGCAGAACTACTTACCCTCACCACCAAAATTATGACAAATTGACTCTCATCTGCACTGTGACCAGGTTGGCTGGCTTACAAGCAAATCACTGTCAATATTACCGAAGCTTCATTCTCCTGACCAGTAAGGTTCTTTCAAAGCAAACTTGCTCACTTCTATCACTTCCTCTCCATATATTGTAAGTAAACACATTGTTTCTGTTGACCGACGTCCTGGCGGATAATGAGGGCAGAAGGTAACCCCAATCCATCATTCACTGGCAGGATGTAATCTCTTGTCCTGCTCTTGCAGCTGAGGTAAAAGGTTGGGGGATGGGGGTGCTTATAGTCATTGACCTGCGACCTGCAGGTGTTGGCCAGGCTATTATGTCCTATTCAGTTTTACAAGGGTACAACAACCTCCAGGCACACATTGTAAGGATACATTGACAGCTCATCCCTCAGCTTTACTTGTTAAGGTGATTTTAAATAAACAGAAATATTCCAAGGCAAATCTCATTTCAAACTTTTTAAAAAGGTCTATAAATTCCTGTTAGTAATTCTACATCCTCACTAGCATCCTTCTTTCTGACATTTTTCTTTAAAACAGTCATTACAAGGATGTTGCCTGGATTGGGGAGCATGCCTTTTGAGAATAGGTTGAGTGAACTCGGCCTTTTCTCCTTGGAGCGACGGAAGATGAGAGGAGACCTGATCGAGGTGTATAAGATGATGAGAGGCATTAATTGTGTGGGTAGTCAGAGGCTTTTTCCCAGGGCTGAAATGGCTAGCACGAGAGGGCACAGTTTTAAGGTGCTTAGAAGTAAGTACAGAGGAGATATCTGGGGTAAGTTTTTTTTACGCAGAGAGTGGTGAGTGCATGGAATGGGCTGCCGGCGACGGTGGTGGAGGCAGATACGAAAGGGTCTTTTAAGAGACTCCTGGACAGGTATATGGAGCTCAGAAAACTAGAGGGCTATGGGTAACCCTAGGCCATTTCTAAGGTAAGGACACGTTCATCAGAGCTTTGTGGGCCGAAGGCCCTGTATTGTGCTGTATGTTTTCTATGTTTCTATTAATTTGGTCATGTTTTATTTAGTCAAGAATCCAGAGGTTATAGGTATTAAAGACACTAAACAGTAGCAGTATGCCATTCGGCCCCTCCTGTTTTTGCACCATTTAACAAGTGCGCTTTGTTAGCAACAAATATAGTTACTAAGCCACATCCGTTCTTAGTATCTAACAGTCTATCAAACTCAGTCTTGAATACGTTCGATACCTCCACTTCCACTGCCCACTGGGCACAGAATGCTGTAGATTCATGTCTTTTGAGAGAAGAATGTTCTCCTCACCTCAGTTCTCAACCTCTTGCTCTGGAACAATGACTACCGTCTCTAGAGAGTCAAGTCACAAGACACAGCCTTCGCAATCCCACTCAGAATCTTGGACTTGTTACTGAGATCACTTCATCATGCATCTCTCCTTATAGGGCAATCCCTTCATCCCAGGAATCAATCAACTGAAACTACACAGTGTTGATTTTATGGTAAGCATGCCCTTTCTTTGATCAGACTAAGACTCCACACACTGCTTGAGGTTTGATGTCACCAGAATTTGTATAACTGCAGTTACATTTCCTCACATTTTTATTCCATGCAGTAAAGATTAACTTCACAGGTGACTAGGAGAAACAGATTTGACTAGAGTTTGCACCTGTTTACACCCACATCTGATGCATAAATCGTATTTAAATCACTGTGCTCATTGAAATGTTTGAGCTCATTTGCTATTGAAGGCCTTCCAATCAGGAAATTGGACCTCGAATTTCCTAGCATCATTTATTCCAGGACAGGTTTGATTAGTCTGTTGCATTTTTGAACACTTGATATCAAAAGCAAGTGCATGTCATTTCCAGTACTTTATAATGGAGAATAAATCTAAAGATTGTGACATTGGCCAGCCACATTGTCAGTGTTTGTTTACCTTATCACCTTAAGACTGACAGGGTCAAAGTGTTTTGATGAGCTATTTGTGTTGAATACAGCCTTTGTTAAAGATCTCCAGGCTGATTCCTCTGCCCTCCTGCAGGATGGCTCTCCATTTATATGTAGTCCATAGGAAAAAGCTTGTGATTATTGAGGGAATCAATCATCTTGCTCAAACCACCTTGTTCATCATTCTAAATAGTTCTGCTGCTGTCTGGATAATATCCTGTTCCTTCACAATTCCTCATTGTTAAAGCAGCCCACACCTGTATGCAACAAGGCCCAGATGACATCCAGGCATGGGCTCATAGCTTACATAGCATTGGTGCCACATGTGCCACGCAATGACCAATTCCAACTAGAGACTGCATACTCCCTAATAATTAATGGAATTCTCACCAATTCATCCAATATCCTGTGATTCACAATCAAATGGAAATTTAACTGGACCATCCACATAAACATTGTGGCTACAATAGCTGGTCAATGGCTGGAAATTCTTATTGAGTGGCTCACATAATTACTCCTCAAACTCTTTTCACTACTCAAAGGCTCAAGATGGGATTCCAAAGCCTGGATGAGCACAGCTCCAGCTTATCCTCATCCTGAATCTAATGGCCTGGTTGACTGGCACTCTGATCTACCGCACTAAACAGCACGACTGTCTCACCGTGTGCTGCTGTTCACCATGTACATAACGCCCAGCTGCATTGGCTTCCAGATTTACAAACTTTGTCACCCAGAAAGGTTAAAGAGACACGAAGGCCTCCTCCAGTACACACACAATCTGAAATGGAAACGTAATGCATTTCCTTCATTGTCATTGGCTCAAACTCCTGGAAATCCTATTTGATAGCATTGTGGGAGTATCTTCATGATGAAGTCTGTTGCATTTCAAGTTGGCAGAAAGGAAGGACAATGTTCTGGCTTTGACAGCAGTGTCACAGTCCAGAAACAAACAAAAACAATTGATGAAACCTGAAACATCAACTATAATTACCTGAACTGCCTGAGTTTTTAATCACTGGTTCCTATTTTTATAACATAAAGAACTACAGGAATATTGGACTCTTTAATAGGTCATTAAAGACCCTGGATTTTTGGTATCCAGTGTAGGCATTGCTACATGGACTGGACTCAATTTTGCCATAGTTTTGCTCGGGATGTGTTCGATATTTATTCCTTCCTCCCCTGATACCAACTCATATTCTCATTTCTACTGCTGGTCCTGGATGCAAATGTTGTTTAAACCATGTGGTAGGTCACTTGGCCAGTGTAGTTATTGTATCAAGTGTTCTTCCACCCCATCTCCTTTGCACCTCTTCAACAAAAGGTTCAATTTTTTTCCTCCAGCAATATACTGAGCTGAGGCTTTCCAGACATAGACAGGCAGCCTTTAGTGGAGAGTACCACATTGCCAGAGGAAAGAGAGGGAATGCTGTAAGCAACCGAGAGTAAACTATAAAGATGTACAGATGTGAAAGATTGTAGATGTGAAATTAGGGAAAACTAGAGGTGAAAAACCCGTGATGAGCTTCATTCATATTGAGGAGCATAACTCCCCTGTAACCTAATGAACACACATAGCATCTGGAAACTCATTCAAGGCAGTGATGCAGTTAAAAAAATAGACAGATTACATATAGGATGAGCAAGCAAAAGCACAGCACTTCTTAATATTATACGACCATAAGACATAGGAGCAGAATTAGGCCGTTCAGCCCATCGAGTGTGCTCCACCATGCCATCATGGTTGATCCCATACACCTGCCTTTTCATATATCCTTTGATGCCCTAACTGATCAAGAAATGATCAACTTCCACTTTAAATACAGGCACAGGCTTGGCTTCCACTGCAGTGACACTATGCTGGTGATATTTGTTTATCTTGAGACTGAAGTTGGATGACCATCTCTCAATAAAAGTTTTGTTAAAATTGCCTTAAGATAATGGATTATTCTCATCCTCTTCCCCAGTAACAGCCACCATATGTTTACCAGCAAGAGAGTATCACAATCAATACAGACCCACTTAACTTTCGTTATTATTAGCTGAAATGAAAACCTCATGAGACTCTGTTGTTCCTTTACTTAAAGGCTACTAAATAACTTGAAGCTTGTTCTACATTTTCCTTGACAGGATTTGATGGCATCTGGTTTTTGAAGGGTCCCTGACTTCAATTTCTGGTGGTGCCAACATTGTCCAGGCATGAGCTAAGAGATACCCTGTTCTTCAATTAAGATTTTGTTCTCTCAGTATAACAGGAATTGGCTGTTCAGCTATTTTGCATAATCAATGACTGGAACTATCCTCAGTGAAGCTCAATAACTTAGAGTGAAGATTCTTTGGGGAATGGAATAATACACTTGGATGAATGTTAATACACATGATGGACTTGGCCCAAAATGTCAACTCCTAATATCTTTCCATAGGTGCTGTCCTCCAGCATTTTGAGTGTTATGCCTAGAAATGTAATTTCATTTTGCGCCTAAGCTTCTCTCTGTCACATAGTCCTGTTCCTGTGTAGCCAACAGGGTCTGTACGTTGTTGGTCCCATTGGAAGGGATAAATAGTAGCAAATATTGATCAACAGCCTAACACTCTCTATGAAGAAGAAAGCAGGAGATAACAGTTCAATAGACAAGATTCACAGAGAAAGAATTCAGGTTTAAGGTCAAGTGCAAAGTACAAAGAGAAATTGGACCCTCTAGCAAGTGTAAGTGGGACACAATTTAAATTAAACTGTAAAATGAATGAAAGAGAAAAGAGGATAAATTTCTAAGGGCAATCATTCTCATTGAACGGGATGTCAGAATCAGATTTTATAGAAAATTTCGGAGTGGCATAGTATAGGGCCAAGACTCGGCTATCTAGACTTCTAGTTTCTTATGCCATTGACTGTGATCACACAGTTCTGCAGAATACACACATCTGCCTGTTCCCCACATTAGTTAATACCTTGATTTAAAAAAAACATCAATTTCAGATTTAAACTTTAACAATTCACTTACATATTTATGATGACATAGGAGGAGGATATTTGGTCCACTGAGTTTATTACAGCTGCCATTTACTCTTTCCTCCTTACTCTGTATTTGTTTTATCAGTTACCTATACAAAGGAGTAATTTTCAGTGGATAAGTAACCTATCACGTAAGGAAGCTGAAGCACCCAATGGAAACCCACCGATAAACACAGGGAGAACGTGCAAACTGCAACTAGACAGCATCTGACATAATGACTGAACTTGGATCACTGGAGAAGAGATCAGCAGCACTAACTGCTGTGCCAACATGCTGCCATTGGGCAAACCTCTATAGCTGTTTGCAGAAGACAGCCCAAAATTCAGCACCCCACCACATTATTAAAAGCTCTGAATAACTTTTAGATTACGTACCCGAACCTTATACTTCCAAATACACAGAAGTGCAGGACTTGAATTAGAGCCATCTTGGAAAGAAGCCATTAAAAGAGCTGGACGACCATATTCTGTGCTAAAGAGCTGCATTATTCTGAAGATATGATTCACTAATGCAGGCACAAGCTGCAAATTTGCGAACAGGGAGCAGTATTACTTTATCAACATTGCACAACACTGAGGGTAATCTACCACCATTGCACAGCATTGACAATAATTTAAAAATTTTGCATAACACTAAACAACTAACACTCCAGTGCACTGAATTCAATGTACACAAACTACACATTATTGACTCTACTCTTATCACAGCCCATTATTGACTGTAATCTACCAACAATGGACAGCCCTGTCCTCTTAACAGTAAAAGGTATACAGGAGATAGAGGAAACTGCAGATGCTGGAATCTGGAGCAACAACCAAGGAGGAGGATTTTAACCCAAAACATTGACTGCCCATTTTCTCCTGACCAACTAAGTCTCACCAGCATCTTGTATGTTACTTCTTGGTAAAACTTCACCCTACAACCAGTGCAGTATTGGCTTTACTCATTCCAACATTCCACAACACTGACTCTAACACTGCACATTGGATTTTATTCTATTCCCAAAGCTCAGGACTCACTTTAATCCATCATCCTTATACAGAATTGACAAATCTATGAAAATTATAAAGAATTTACTTTAATAAACTAATATTGCACTACACTGACTATATTAAGGAACACGGCAAAAATTAATTCTAAACTACCAGAGCTGTACTGAAATGAATTTTATCTACCAATAAATTTAATCTTCTAGCATTGCATAAAAGTGAATTTAATCAGCCAACGGATAGCGTAACATTAATGTGTGAATATTACACACAATTAACTTTAATCCAATACCGCAGAGCAATGACTTTAATCTAACACACTGCACAGCACCAGCTTTATTCTTCCTTCAGAGCACTTGCAATATTCTATCAATAATGTATTTTATTCTAATTGATCAACACTGCAGAGTACAGAAAGTATTCCAAAAGCATTGCATTTGATTAACTTTAATCTACCAAACAGAGTGGAGTATTTAATCACAGAGCACATCATTAACTTTATTCTTCCATCATCGAGCAGTCCTGCCATTAATCTGCAAATTCCATATTGTATTTACTTTATTCTATCACCAATTAAATTTTACCAGCACTGCGGAGAATTGACTTTATGCCCTAAACAGCAGTGAGATTGCTGCCATGGTACAGCATTGAGTTTAATCAATAAAGACTGCATTGTACTGACTTTATCTATCAGCACTGCTTAAAATCCTCCAATACAGTACAAAATTGATGTTAGTCTACAAACATTACACTGACTAAAATCTTCTAATACTGAACAGTATTGACTCTAATTGATCAACACCACACAGTTCTCACTTTATCAAAAGTGCACAGTACTGACCTTCAGATTAACAATATTGCACAGCACTGATCTTTAATGCACCTAGACCATACAGCATTGATTCTAATCTACAAATTGCACAGAGCTGATCTTAATCTATCAATAATGCACAGAAATGATCCTCAATTCACCAAATTTACACAGGATTGATTTTAATCTACCAACACAGCATAGCATTTACTTTATCTAGCAAAACTGCACAACATGAATTTAACCTACCAACAGTGATTTTATTCTGCAGATGATACACAGTATTATTCCTTGTTCTACTAACATTGCACAGCATTAATATTTATTGCATGAGCATTACATAGCATTGATCTTTAATCTACCAATACGGTACATCATGAATTTAATCTATCATCAGTGAACAGCACTGACTAAAATGTTGCAAAACCACTCATCACTGATTAAATTCTGAACAGCAGTGATCTTTAATCAACCAATACTGCATTGTGCTGACTTCAGTCTATGATATTGAATAGCATTGATCTTTAATCTAGCTACTGCATTGTGCTGACTCTAGCCTACCAATGTTTTACAGCACTGACTTTATTCTGCTGGTACTTCAGTATATTGCTAACACTGCCATGTGTGGCTTTTTTCAATAAACAAATTCAAGTGGTAAAAATAAACAGCTGAACACAATACTCCTCTCCATGCAGTCTGTCTGTTCAGATGGAGAGATGAAAGCAGTACTCAAAGGTAATGCTGAAAGAATTTTCCAAGTGAAAGTAAATTTTATGCTGTCTCACTTATTGACTTTCCTAAGAGGGTGAATGAAAAAAAAACTCTCTCACGATCCATTAAGTCCCTGGCTGGAGTCCAGCTCTTCGTAAATTTAACTGCATGCAGCAGGCTGACAGGTCCAGAGCCAGTTTATTGCAGATTCTCCAGCCCAGGACACTTACAGCAGTATTTTTGCTGAGAATAGCTCATATGCAATAAAGCTCACACACATTTATCAATACTCAGCATGCTTATTAAAGCACGAAGATGCAATATGCAGATGCCGGTCAGGAGGCAAGCCAACCCGAAACCCTCCTGAAGAACACTGAAACCTCCAAGGTCCCTGTAAGTCACTGCATTGTGCTTTCAGAACATTAAATGGAATAAGGATTAGGACTATTACTAATGGTATGGTATTTCAGAAGAGTTTTTTAATTGAATAGCAGACCTAGCCAGAACAAAACATTGTTTTCTTTATCAGGACCAGTTTCATATTCCTTATTTTGAAAAAGAAAACCTTGCCAGCCAGGACAAATATCGCATCCCTGATATAAAGGAGGGGCTCGAGAGTATCTCAGTAATCCTGAGACTAACGTGTAAGAGTCACCGACGCACAACAGGGTTGTGACAGATTTAAGGACTTTCGTTGTTTTAGAAAACTGCAGGCACTGATGAATGAGAATGATAAATGAGTCAGATGTGGGATTGGAAGAGAAGAGTGTCAGCAAATTTGGCTGCCCTTCCAGTCATAAAACCCAGTGAGGTAGCAGAATAATGGAGGGTTGACAGAGTGGTTCAGCTAAAGGAACTACTACCTCACCAGGGTTTAATCTGGACCTCCGATTCTGTCTGTGTGTCAGTGCACGTTCTATCTGTCTCCTTTGACTTGACTGCCAGCAAAGAGCGATGAGCTGGAAGGGTGGAAGATGCAGATTCAACTGTTAATTTTACTTCTATTTATTTAGCGATCCAGTGCAGAATAGGCCCTTCTGGCCTGCGAGCCGCACTACTGGCAACCCACCAAGTTAACCTCAGACTAAGCATGGGCACTATTCACAATGACCAATTAACCAACTAACTGTGGGAGGAAACCGGAGCACCAGGAGGAGACCCACGCATTGAACAGGGAGGATGTGCAAGCTCCTTCGACGATGCCGGGATTGAGCTCCAAGTTCCGAGCTGTAATCGCAGCGTGCTAACTGCTATGCTACCATGCTTCCATTTTAACAAGGGACTGGATGCACTTTAGCAGTGGAACATTTTACAGGTCAGTGGCTGTGGACACTGCTTACTGCAGCCCTGAGGACCATGGTAGCAGTACCTTACCGAGGCTATTTCAACAGTACTGCCAAGTGCAAAGCCTGGGATTAAGGGAACCTACAATCACATGTCATTCTGACCTAGAAAAATGTCGTATGCCCTTCATCATTCTGGGGCCCAAATCCTAGAATTATCAAACAACAATATCATTGGAGTCTTCACCATGAAGACCATAGCACTGAAAGTAATTCTCTATCAAACGCTCAAAGGCAATTAATGACTGGTCTTGCCTGCAGCTGTCCTAATCCATTAAAAGGAAAATGAATGTCACAGAAACAATGAACTGAACGGACTGCTTCCAGGTACAGTCATGTTATAATAGGGTTGGTTCATTCCCTCACTTTGCCCCATACTACTGATCTAGTGCCAACAGGCAGTAACCAAGAGTTTCACCGTGGCGATGGGAGGACTGAAGCATACAGATGGTCAGCTTCTATGATCAAAAGGAGGATTTGACATCCGGGGTTGATCAGCCATGGTCATACTGAATGGAGGAACAGGCTTGAGGAGCCAACAGCCTACCCCTGCACCTATTTTCACATGAAGCATAATCTTCTTTGCGCCTTTATTGGAATTCTGTCAGCTTAGTCCCTAACACCTTCTATTTATACGGCCATAGAGTGATCACGAAGGTTGTAGAGAACCTCCAGAGCAATACAACACCGAACAGGCACTTTGGCCAAGCACATGCATGATGACCAAGATGCCCATCTAGACTAGTTCCAGTTGCCCATGGTTGACCAATATCACTCTATACCTCCCTATGTACCTGTCCAAATGTCTTTTATAGTCTGCTTAGACCATTAAGCACCCACTTACACTAATCCCATTTTACTTTCTCAACATTTCCACAGATATTTTACCATCCACTTCCACACAAGGGACAATTTAGAGTGGCTGACTAATCTATTGACCCACATCTTAGGGATGTGGGAGGATCTTGGAGCTTCCAGAGGAGACCCATGTGGTTACGAGGTCTTCCAGTTTAAGATGGCACTGGGGAACTTCAGTGACTTCTGGTTGGTGGCTAACAAAACAAAGAGAACAACTAAATACTTTGTTAATCACACTTTTTCTGGCTAACAATCATCACAAGTAATAGTCTGTAAACTTCCCTTTGGACTTGAAGGCAGCTCTATGTGACAGAACCGAGGCGAGGCGAGGCAACGGGTCCATCGCTGCGCGCGAGGAGAACCCAACGTTCGATCGATATATGCACCATGCCGAAGGCTGAATCAAGGCGGCGAGGTTTGGGCAGCCGAGCACACTGATTCAATGAAACTTGATGTTTGGACGGATACTTAAGTGCAGCGCCGAATCAGAAAGATCAGGTGTGGGCCGAATTGAAGCAGTGGGCTCCAGGCACCAGGGTGTACCGATTCATCTGAACTTGGTGTTTGTATGGAGATTTAAGTGCCACATCAAATCGGAAGTGTCGGTTACATGCTGAATCGAGGTGGTAGGATCCAGGCCCCAGGGCATATTGAGACAATTGAATCTGATGTTTGGATGTTGGGTTAGGCGCCAAGCCAGACTGAAAAGGTCAGAGTTGTGGGGCTCGAGGTGAGGCAGAGAGGGGTTCAGATTGCTCAGGCTTACTCGGCTCTGCGCTGAACTATGAGACTTTCTTGCAGAGTTCTCTTCAGAACGCTACTTGCTTGTGGTTTCTCCCCCACCCTGTCCATTCAGTGTTCGATGGTCTTTTAATATAGGTTCTTTTGGGTTTCTTTATTTGGTGACAAATCTCAAGGTTGTATAATATATACATACTTCGATAATAAGTGTATTTTGAATCTTTGAAGAGCATGCAAACTCAGCTAAGTCAGGATTGAACCCGAGCTGCTCAGGCTGTGAGGTTGCAGCTCTACCAGCTGCACCAATATGCCATCCTTTTGCTCTTCCCCTTTGTTTCAGTGGGATGTGTGAGTTTTGCAACTGGGAAGAGAGACAGATTTACTCTTAGCACATCCCTTCTAGTCCCACACATGACTCAGTTCTCATTCTCAATCAGTGGTTCACATCTAAGGGTGCCAGTATTTTGTACTCTGAGGTTTATCACACTGACATTGAGGGAGTGAATTACGAAGGGCATGTGCAACACTTAGTCATTGCTACACAGCACAGTTAGCACTTATCAATCAGCATTTACTCCAATGCAACGTTATCCAAAACTAGGCTTTTCTCTACAACATATCACACTTTCCATTCTGAGCAATTCTGGCCATGATTCAGCTGGTAATCTTGTCTGCAGAATGAGTATGTACCTGCTGTATTCCCTCTCTTTCTCAGCATTTCTCTCTAATAAAGGCTACTTGCTACACCTAAAGTGATTCAAAGTATTTTTGGGAGACCTATGTCTGTTTCTATAACTGCTTGGGCAATATTTTGTTTAACAACACCTGCCGTAACCCTACCCCCATGTCATCCCACCCTCTCTGACCCCCTCTTATAGTGTTGCTGATATTACTAATAAGAGTGTTCACACCCCTCTGTAAAATGGCTTTGGAACAGGTCACCAGCCCTTCAGGTCAGAGAATGATGGATGGGTGATTGGAAAGGGAAGTTTACCTATTCTCTCTGTCCCGTTAATTACACAACACAGTGGCAGGGCTATAATGTCTTTGCCTGAATATGTTAATAAAGTTCTCAAAAAAAACTAAAATACTTTTTTCTCATTATTCAAGAGTCTAAACTTACTAAGATCTACTTTGCTCCCTCCGGACACCAGCTTGGTTTAGCAATGCATAGTGGGACGTGATTTCAGTTTCACAACATTTGGATAATTTAATACACACCACTGGAAATGCTTATTGTGTCTTGAATTAGCCAACATTTCTCTTGGTTTATAAATTTATCCAGTACTGGAATATGAGGTCATCATTTCCATACCCATATACTGTTACATGGCATATAAATTCAAGTAAATGTACCCTCAGACTTTGCTCGGAAATGCAATGGATTGTTACAGAGATTATATTAACTGGGCAGTTTAGGTATTAAAGTGGTGACTGATCACACAGACCCAATTTCAAAGCCTTCTGCCAATCTCATCTGAATGCAGATAGCTTCAGCATGTAGTAAAGCACTCCATTTACACTTGATCCTCAATAGACCGTGGCTTTACTGACTAAAAGGCTCAATTTGCCACACGTTCAGATCTGTTGTAATCATTGTGTAGCAATTTCCAGAAAATTAGCTCAGCAGCAATGGCACTTAAGCAAATTCCAATCAAAACCCCTTGATTAAATAAGATAGTGCTAGTTTGGGCACCCATTAGTTTCCTATTTAAATAGACAGTTATAAATAAAAACAATATTTCCACTTCTGTTGAGGGACGCCTCTTAGTTTCCCTGTAGAGAGTCTCAAACTCAAACAAAACACTGGGAAGTCTTTCCCCTTCTCTCCCTGTTATACAGTTGGCCAAAAAAATCTCTCAGAATCCCCTGAAGATATTCCTCTGCAGCTGTTCATTCAGTCATAACAATTTCCAACATTTCTCCAAGCTTTTTTTTAAAATTCCCTGGGTGATGCAAAGCTTTTTTTTTCTGCTCAAGGACAGTTTGCATGCACAATACATGTTTGAGAAGCATAATTGTGGATTTTGAATATATTTATCAACAGTCCATGTGCAGTGACAATAATTATGCTCAAGTCTAGTTACCCATTTAATAATGAAGGGACAAGTTAACCCTTCAGGCACAGGCTTTGGCCTTTGCATGTGGCTTTTATTTAATGGTAGTGGAGATAATTAAATGGTGACAGTAATCTCCATGCATATCACTCATCAAGCTCTTTCCCAATGGAACAAAATTCACAAGCTTCAGTATATATAAAGCAGAGATTGTTCAATTCTTGATTAGTCAGGGTGTCAAAAGTTATGGGGTGGGGTGGGGGAGGCAAGAGAATAGTGTTGAGAGGGAATAATAAATCAGTCATGATCAAATGGTGGAGAAAACCTGGTGGGCTGAATGGCCTAGATCGATATCTTATGGCCTGCCTTCAGAAGCAGTACAACATGGAACATTATGTAGAGGGGCTGGGCTTTCGAGTTGTCCCTCTGATCTTCGCACTAAAATTAGGAACTCAGCATCCAAGGTACTTTATACTTGTTCAGCTAGAGAGCATCTGGGATGTTTTTGGTTTAAATTGGACCAGATGGAGTTTTGGCAAGAGCCTTGGCTTGGCCCACATTGGACTCCAATTCAAACAAGAGGATCAGGCCTGGATAGGGGAGTGTGGGCCTTGGAAAATCCACAATGTGGTGCTCCCATGAAATTCCTCAGTGCACTCCAAGGTGACCTACACACCCGTCAAGTAAGCAAATTGAGTATAGGCCAGAGACTAGGCACTACTTGGGTTTAATGTATGAGAAATGTCTGATATCTCGGGGCATGTCCGAAATGGAGTTCAGAAGGACGGAGAGGTGATCTTATTAAAACTTACTGAAAGGCCTGGATTGAGTGACATGGAGAGGATGATTCCATTAATGGGAGACTTGAGGATCCATGGGCACATCCTCGGAATAAAGAGATATCCCTTTTTGAACTGAGATGAGGAGGAATTTCTTCAGCCAGAGTGTGGTGAATCTGTGGATTTTGTTGCTGCAGAGGGCAGCGAAGGCAAAGTCACTGGGTGTATTTAAGGTAGAAACTGATAGACAGTCCTTCCAACCTCACTTCAAGGGTGGTTACTGACCACTACCAACGTTGGCATGTACCGTCTCCAGATGTCTCAGTGAAGTGCTAAAGGGATGGAGACTCACGATCTGAAGGTGCAGGAGCAAGTGCTGAATAATGCAACGAAACTCTGTGCAGCTACTACAAAGGCTCTGACATGAAGGATACTGGGAGGCAGGGCCTTACGTAACAGCCTCTCAAATACTGCCTGGATGCATTATTTAAGGTAAAACCATGGGTGCATTGACCTATCTGTAAGAGGTGATGGTAGTAAAAGAGATATGGATTGTATTAACGTATATTTTATGAATACAGTATATTTTCAGGGAAAAGTGAAAGCTATGATCTGGATACAGGACCTAGTGTCCAGGGAAAAGGGGCCAAGAAACTGATAATCAGTTATTGGACAAGACTTTGCAGTTTGAAGTACAGAAAAAAAAAACTGCTGATCATATCTTGGTGAATGAATAAAAAAAGATTAAATGTTAAGCAGAATGTCTGATGATTACGCAGTATCAAACAGCTATGTTTAAACAATAACCAGAATAGGTTACATCAGTCATTCCGATTGGCTTTATTATTACGTTACAGTCATAGATAAGTTAATGGCCAGTATCATCTTTAACATTCCAATCATGAGTCATTTCAGAGATATTTATAAATTTCATGCAAGAACTCACTGGGGAGAGGAAACTGGGCTCAGGAGAAGCAAGTCCCAAAACAACCAATAGTGTTTTGGGGGAATTCAAGGCAATTCTACAAAGCTGTAGAATTTGAAGTTAAAGTCCAACATGATAAGCATAGGAGGCAGGGATAGCGGGAGAACCGGAGGCCACAAGATGTTGTTAATATTTACATATTATAAAGGGGCAGAGGATAGTGTAGGTAGAAAAAAACTCTCATTTTAGAGGCACTTAAAACTTGAGTTTAATGTTTTAGGGCACGGAGTAGGAAGGTTAAAGGAGAAATATGGAAGAATTTATTTCACCAGGTGTTATAGAAACTCTTCCCTTGCCAGAAAACTTAATACTTTCTTTTTCCTTATTTATAACTAGACTATCCAACAAAACAGAGGCTCGATTGTCTTGTCCCATCTCATCGCAGGTGATGTTGATGAAATAAAATAACAAGGAAGTTCAGAAGGATAGTCAGGGCATGCAGCAACTCTGTATTCAGGGATTAACAGACAAAAAGTAGAAAGCTCAATCGCTCTAGAATTTTAAGCACTGATTACAGGAGACACACATGCAGCTTTTTAAAAGTCAGTGACAATACAGAACCAGCCAGCCAGTTAAGACACACGTAGATTGCTGTAGAAACACATGGTTCCTAACTCTTTCCCCTTCGTACTATCCTTGACGTAATATTTTGCAATCTTGGAAAACAAAGATATGTGCAGTGATGTTTCAAAATGTTGGAAAATAAGTAGAAAGTTTTGATGATGCTGAATTAAACAGAAGGAACAGAGATTAAATTACATCAGAAGCAGGTGGTTTCTTACCAAATTAAATTTTAAGAGATTTACTTTATCTTCAAGGACATGGTGAAATCACGGAAGTTTTCCCTCTGTGTGACTATCAGGAGGTTAAGTAGACAGGACACAGTGCAAACATGCTGTTAGAAGGGGTAGGCCAGGTAAATATCTTGCAGAATCTGCAGTGTACCATCAACCGCCCTTGAATAGAGATGTCAACATTTCCATTGATCCACTAAGACAGTCTGAAGAGAGGACTTTGAAGGCAGCTAATTTATGTCGATTACCAGGTTAAAATTCAGGAACTGTTATAAGTGTGAAAACTCCTTAAAATTAATTCCTTACATTTTAATTCAGTAATTATAGGGAACATATTTGTAATGTCATTCTAAGATAAATTTTCAGCATGACTAAGGGCTGAAATCTGAAGCATCTGCATTGTGACAATGGATTTTTTTGTCATAGTTTATTAATATGGAGAATGTCATACTTGATTACTCAACTGTGTGAGATGTAACAGTTTAATGAAACACCATATTAGTTGGGGCCAAGTTTCAATTAATTTCCACCTCTCACCCTTTCTTGTCTTAAGTAATTGAAGTGAATTAGCTGCCTTCAAAGTCCTATGGAGAAACAACAGTAATTAATCAACTGAAACCCTGGCATTTCAATTGAACCTGCTTTGTGGTTATGGTAATATATGAATTAAAACTAGTCAATTAACTTAAAAAAACAGACACTTGCTGGGATTCTGGATATAATTTAGACTATACTTTGAGGGAAATCTATACCAGTTAAGAAAGTTCTTAATACTATGGGTCAGCTTTATTCATAATATATAAAGCTGTGATTCAGGAGCATCAGCCAGGTTCTTTCTTTATTATTTAAAGATACAGAGTGAAACAGCTATTGAGCCACACCGCCCAGTTACCTACCTATTTAACACAAGCCTAATGGTAGGACAAATTACAATGACCAATTCGCCTACTAACTGGTACATCTTTGGACCGTGGAGGAAACTGGAGCACCCATGGCAAATACACATGGAATTGAACTCCGAAATCTTACTCGTAATAGTGTTGCACGAACCACTATGCTATCGTAGCTATCGTGGTGCCCAGGTTCAGAGGTCATGGGTGCAAGCTCATTTCAAAACTTCACCCTGAATTTTTTGGTACTGTACACAGACACAGTCCTGATGAAAGGTCTCGGCCTGAAAGGTCGACTGTGTACTCTTTTCCATAGATGCTACCTGACCTGCTGAGCTCCTCCAGCATTTTGTGTGTGCTGCTAGGATTTCCAGCATCACGGAGATTATCTCTTGTTTGTAATAAATGAGAAGACCAATTTCACAATGAGTACTAAGGCACCAATAGAGTGAACCACAAAATTAACTGAACTTTTCAGCGACAGGTTATTTTCAGAGTTGCGTGAATGAATTTCTAGCCTAATGTCCTCAGATGTATTTGATAATAACCTTGGATTTGAACTGGGATTGTCAAAAGTTTAAGGCAATGTGTTTCTTCACACAACCTGCACATGTATTCTAAATCCCCGATTCCCAATGAGTTGGACTATTCTTGCTGATTCTTACTGTCGGAGTGAAGAACAGCTTACTTGCAAAGGATCAGATCAGCCTGACAGTCTAATGGTGGCAGGAGCGGCTGTCAGTGAACTGGGAGCTTTTGCCTTTCATTTTTTGAGATACAGCACAGAGTGGGCCCCTCTGGCTCATTGAGGCACACGACCCAGCAATCCCCCAATTTAACGCAGGCATAATCACAGGACAATTTCCAATGACCAACTAACCTACCAACTGGTACATCCTCGGACTGTGGGAGAAAACCGGAGTGACGTACAAACTCCCTGCGGGCAGCGGCAGCAATTGAACCCAAGTCACCTGGACAGTAAAGCGTTGTACCAACCACCAACTGAGAGGACAGCAGAAGTGCCAAAGACCACATCAAGCCTCTGATGTAGTCGTGACTGAGGTGCAGAGTGGAGGTCAGTAACTCTCAGTGGAAATATTCTGTTCCTTTTTGCTGAGAGGCCTTGGTGAATGTTTGAAACAGATCTCCCAACCCTCCTGGGGAATCAAAAGCTAAAGGCAGAAGAACATAGAAACAAAGGAAGAGGACTGGACTATTTAGCCACCGTTCAATGATGCTACATGGTTATAGAAAGATAGATCATGATAACAGGCCATTCAGCCCATCAAATCCATAGCAACTATCTGTATGAACCTATTGTTTTAATTGTTTTAACAATGGCATCAGCTCCCCCATATTCTACTATTTATCTAGGAGCAATGTATGTGGTTCACTTAACCGACTAATCCCCACACCTGGGAGGAAACAGGAGGACCTAGATAAAACCGACTTAATGGCACAGAGGGCATGCGAACTGCACACAGACAGTAGCTGAGGTAAGGTACAAAATTCAAAGTAAGTTTATTATCAGAGTTTGTATAGTTATAAAGAATCTTTGAAAGAATCTGTTCAAAGTAGTGATAAATGAAGTTAAGATCCTTGTGGGTAGAGTTAAGAAACTGCAAGGGTAAAATGACCCCAATGGGAGATAAATACAGACTTCCAAACAGTAAACAGGGTGTGGTCTATAAATTACAGCAGGAGGTGGAAAAGATTTGTAAAAAGGGAAATGTTGTGATCATCGTGGGTGATTTCAATATGCAGGTAGATTGGGAAATCCAGTGGATACTGGATTCCAAAAGAGAGACCTCAAAGAATGCCTATGAGATAGCTTTTTGAGCAGCTTGCAGCTGAGACCACTAAGGGAAGGCAATTCTGGACTGGGAATTGTGTAATGACTCAGATTTGATTAGGAAGCTCAAGGTAAAGGAATCCTTAGGAGGCTGTGATCGTAATATCTACTCACCCTATAGTTTGAGTAGAAGGTAGAATCGAATGTGTCAGTATTACGGTGGAGTGAAGGGAATTACAGAGGCATGAGAGAGGAGCGGGCCAAAGTTGATTGTAAGGGGTACACTATCAGGGTTGGCAGCTGAACAGCAATGGCTGGTGTTTCTGGGGGAAATTCAGAAGGCGCGGGAAGGGTACATCCCAAAGATGAAGTAGTATTCTAAAGTGAGGATGAGGCAACTGTGGCAGAAAAGGGAAGTCAAAGACAGCATAAAAGCAAAAGAGAGGGCATATAATATAACAAGAATGAGTAAGAAAGTCAAGGGTTATGAAGCTTTTAAAAACCAACAGAAGACAACTAAAAAGATATAAAAAGAGGAAAGATGAAATATAAAGGTAAGCTAACTAATAATATAAAAGATACAAAAAAAATACATTTTTGAGATATATAAAGAGTAAAAGAGGTGAGAGTGGATATTGGACCACTGGAAAATGATGCTGATGAGTTAATAATGGGGGACAAAGAAATGGCGAAGGAAGTTGTGCATTTTGCATTAGTCTTCACTGTCAGTCTTCACACTAGTAGAATGCCAGAAATGCAAGAGTGTCAGGGAACAGAAGTGAGTGTTGTAGCTATTACCAAGGAGAAGGTGTTTAGGAAGCTGAAAAGCTTGAGGGTAGATAAGTCACCTGGTTTAGAGGGTTCTGAAGGAGGTAGCTGAGGTGATTGTTGAGGCATTAGTAGTGATCTTTCAGGAATCACTAGATTCTGGAATGGTTCCTGAGGACTGGAAAATTGTAAATGTTACTCCACACTTTAAGAAGGGAGGGAGGCAGAAGAAAATAAATTGTACGTCAGATAGCCTAACATCAGTGGTTGGAAAGATGGTGAAGTCTATTATTAAGGATGAGGTTTCAGAGTATTTGGAGGTACGTGATAAAATAGGCCACAATCAGCACAGTTTTCTAAAAGGGAAATCTTGCCTGACAAATCCGTTAGAATCCTTTGAGGAAATAACAGGCGACATAGACAAAGGAGAGTCCGTGGATCTACTGAAGACCTTTAACAAAGTGCTGCACATAAGGCTGCTCAACAAGATAAGAGCCCATGGTATTACAGGAAAAATATTAGCATGGATAGAAGATCGGCAGACTTGCAGGAGGCAGATTGGGAATAAAGGAGGCTTTTTCAGTTGGCTACTGGTGATTATATGTGTGCTATAGAGATCTGTGTTTGAACCCGAGTGAATGAAAACTTAACAAAAGAAAGAAATAGAGATGAAAACCGAGAATTTACAATGGACATATAAAAACATGCTTGCAATCGAGGCATATGGTACAGGTCTACCCTACAACCCTCTACTTTCAAAGGAGGAGTATTTTGCATCTAGAGTCTTGTTTTATCTTCTAGCCACCCAAGAACAAGCTCTATAGCACCATTCTGCAGCTCATTGAACAGTCAGCAATGCAGTACCTGCATTCTGCTGGTAGATCATTGACATAGGAATCTGAAGTACAATCACAATTTTTCCAGATGCTGAGACTATAAGTTGTCCTAAACTGGGTTATTTTCCAGATGCTGAGCAGACAACACTATTTCACTGCCAGTATCCAGCTCTATAAATCTTACTGGGAGGTGGGTAGCCAATAATCAGTCTGCTGATTAATTTCAAGAGGCTGAAAGAAAAGGCAATCTGGTTACATTAAAGGAAGCACTGCACACTCCAGAATCATAGGAATGTCTTTCAGGGCAATGATGAATACATTGAACATTTATATTGCGCAAAACTTGTAACATTTATCCAGCTCAACCACAGAGGGCATTTGGTATGTCCCTGGCAGCAAACATAAACTTGAAAAGATATTGGTAGACAAAGGTGGGGTATGGAGTAGGCAGAGAGTATGAAGTAGACAAAGAGAAGAGAGAAGGTGAGGAGGGGAAGAAGTGGGGTAGGGGATAAGGGAGGAGAAGGGAGAAGGATGAAGGAGGGCGAAAAGATTCTGCAGATGCTGGAAATCCAGTGTAACACACACAAAATGCTGGAGGAATTCAGCAGGTCAGGAAGAATAAAGAGTCAACATTGTGGACTGAGATGCTTCATCAGGAGAAAAGGAAGTGGAGAATTGGAAAACGAAGATGCGAGAGGCAAGGAGGAGGACGTGAGGAATAATGAAAGGAAAGCTGGTGGAGGCAGAGAACACAGTGGGGGACATGAAGAAGAGGAAGAGAGGAATGAGGAAAAGTTGACGGAGAAGTAAAGGAGGAAGGAAAGGTAGAGCATTGAGGAAAGAAGAAAATTAAAGGAGAGGAGGGAAGGAGATAGAGAAGAAAAGGAGAAGTGACAGAAAAAGAAGAAACAAAGCAAAGAAGGAGAAGAGAAAGTGAAGGAGTTAAGAAAGGAGAAAGATTAATTAACTGCTCAGTCTCACCTAGGAATTTTACCCAAAGTCAAACCTGGGGTGTTAGAAAGAAATAGCAGGAACTGGCTGCTCAGTTATCACTACCCCTACAGTCATTTCAGCATTGATTAAGTTAAAGGAAGGGTGCATCTTTAATTAGCTTTTCCTTTCAAATAAACTCTCTTTTTGATCTTAGCTCTGTTTTTAAAAAAAAACATTTTCTTTTGCTGGTCCCTCACTGCAGTCCTCCTGCTCACCACACTCTGCCTGATAGTGAGTTAATCAATTCCCCAAGGCAGTCTGGCATTAAGCTGGCTCGTTTCCGGGCCTTCCCCATTACAAATCGCTTCGATTCCTCAGGCCTTCCCAAGAGCATCGAGCTCATCGGTGAAAATCAGATATCGATTAAAAGCAAGGATAGAGAGAGATGCAGGAGTGGGAGGTGACCGCAGATTCATCTTAACAAAATCAGATTCATATACCACATTATTCACAATAAGGTAACAGCAGCTGCAAGCTAAATCATTGAAGGCCCTTTGAATGAATGAACTTGCTCTGGTTTCCCTTTGCACTGTTTCCACTGTAGTTATCTGGGTGAGTGTTTGATGAGGGCAGAGTAAGTGAATATCAGTACTTAGAGCTCTATCTAGCACTGGGGCCACTTCATTACAGAAACCTCACTGGAGGTGTTCCCAGACATCCCACCCTGCAAAAACTCATTTCAGGAAGGTAGCACTATCAATTTGTGGGAGACTTCCGGAACTTCCGGGAGAGGTGGGATGTCTTCAATAGAGTAGCTCTTTAGCAGCTGGCCAGCTAGTTTAAATAATGTTAGCTATGCTAATGAACGAATGACACCTGTTATACTCACCTCAACATGTCTTTTACAGTCTTAACCCACCATGGGCAATAGAAAAGTGACTGTTGCAAACAGTGCAGTGAGCAACACTGTCATTATTTTTGACCCCTATTAGGCAGGGGTACACTTCAGTGTAGTCTGGGGTGACGTACATTTTATATTTTCTTTTTTTAGAGCACTCTGCCATATTTTAGATATCTATAATATATATAGATATATATATATCTTGCTCTCTCTCTCTATATTTCCGGGATATTGTGTATAATTTGTGGGCATCAGGGAGCCACTATTTATATGAGGGAGACTCCCGGAACTTCTGGGAGAGGTGGGATGTCTGGATGTTCCTCTTACACTTCCCTTCCATCATCATCCATTCTTCAGTAGCAATATTCTATTTTCACACCCATTCAATTAAACAGTGGCTACTTTGTTAGGTACAATGATAAACCTGCTCATTAATACAAGTATCTAACCAACCATTCATGAGACAGCAACTCAATGCATAAAAGCATACAGACATGGTCAGAGGGTTTAGTTATTGTTCAGACCAAACATCACATTGGGGAAGAAATGTGACCTGAGTGGCTTTGATCGTGGAATGTTTGTTGGTGCCAGAGAGGGTGGTTTAAGAAACTGCTAATCTCTTGGGATTTTCATGCACAGCAGTCTCTCGGGTTTATAGAAAGACAAAGGCATCCATTGAGCAGCATTTCTGTGGGTGAAAATGCCAAATAATGAGAAAGGTCAAAGGAGAGTGGCCAATATTGGTTCGAGCTGAGAGGAACACAACAGTAACTCAAATAACCACACATTACAATAATGGCATGCAGAAGGGCATCTCTGAATGCACATGTGAACCTTGAAGTGTGTGGGTTTCAGCGGCAGAAGACAATGAACACACACTCAGTGGCCACTTTACTAGGTATAGGATATACTCAATAAATTCGTCACTGTGTGTATATAATTGTATGCATACAGACACCCAAACAGATACCTAATCAAAGCAAATGTACATCTAATGTACATACATAGAAACACTCACACTCAGAGTAATGTACACATAATATATTCATGCCCATGATTATTCATCTGAATAATTTTAAGTTAGGTACTTAATAAGTGAAGGGTATGAATGGAAAGTTAATGTTATGATTATATCAGCTCTAATCTTCCTAAATAGTCGAGCATGGAATGGCTTACTGTTGCTATGTTCATATGTGTATACATTCATATTTGCATAATCAGGCACACAGTGAAATACTCATACTCCTTTGCATGAATGTACATGTACTGACTTGCAGATGCTTGCATGCCTTTGTGCATTTAAATTTACATTAATTCATATAAAAGGATACATTTTTATTGGCACAAATGCAAACCCAAACAGATACACGGGCACATATTCACATAAACAACAGACACATACACATTTAGATCTTAGCACAGGATATATTGAAACTGCACTGCCAATCAGTCAGCAAGGAAATATCTTTGCATTTCTCATTCTGGATATGACAGAAGGTGGCGGGGGGGGGGGGTCCTTGAAACAGAATGTAAAGAAGAAAACATACTGGACCTATGTAGTTTTGGGAAATGATCCAGGCCGGATATTTACCGACGGAAAAGAACTGGAAGACAGTGAAGGCAGAGTGCTGCATGCTAATGTGCTGGGACATCTTGAGATTAAGGTGGATAGGCCTCCAGGAGCTGGTGGCATATATCCCAGAATATTGAAAGAAGCAAATGAGGAAATTGCTGGGGTTTGGCAAAGGCCTTTCTGTCCTCACTAGCAACTGACAAGTTCCCAGAGGACTGTAGAGTAGCACATGTTGTGCCTTTGTTCAAGAAAGGAAATAGGGATAATTCAGGTGATTATAGGCCAATGGGTCTCATGTCAGTGGTAGGCAAGCTATCAGAGGGGATACTGAAGGTTGGATTTCTGCACATTTGGAAAAGCATGGCCTGCTTATGGACAGTCACCATGGATTTGTATAGGACAGGTCATGCCTTATAAATTCAATTGAGTTTCTTGAAAAGGTGACAAAGGAGGTTGAAACAGATAAGACAGTGAACATTATCTGGATGGACTTTAGTAAAGCATTTGATAAGATCCCTCATGTCAGGTTGATTCAGAAGATAGAGATGCAAGGGAGCCAGGGTACATTGCAAGTTTGGATTTGGAATTGTCTTGACCACAGAGTACAGAGAATAAGGATGGAAGGCTGTTATTCTAGTTGGAAGTCAATGATCAATAGTGTTCTGCAAGGATCGGTGCTGGGATTGCAGTTGTTTGTGATATACATCAATTATTTGGCTGAAAACGTAAGTTTGCGGATGACACTAAGATTGATGAAGATGAGGGCAGTTTGAAGGACAATCAAAGAATTCAGTGGGATATAGATCAGTTACAGATATGGGCAGAGAAGTGGCAGATGAACTTTATCTGGACAGGTATGAAGTGTTGCGGTTTGGGTGGTCAAATGGAAGGAGAATTAAATTGTATCTCTGTTGCATTGACATACAGAGGGATCAGACTGGGTTCATTTTCATAGTTCACTAAAAGCGACTACACAAGTAATATAAATTGGCACAACATCATGGGCCAAATGTCCTGTCTCATGCTGTACTGTTCCATGTGTTAAAAAGTTTAGATCTCTACTTCTCTTTTACTTGCTTTGTGCTTTTTCCAAACTTCCAGTCTTTATTTCTAACCAGCAACATTACACACTTTAGCAATTCTTTTCTTCATTAAATCCTTTCTATATTTGGGATTGTTTTCACAGTGTTAGTAAAGAAAAATCCTAAGTCTGTTGATGGTTTAAAATGTGCAAATGAGGAACTGGATCGTGTGTAAACAACATGTGGGCTCTGTTGCAACTTCATAGTTTTTTTTAACACCTTTATTAAAGGTGTATTAAGCTCAGCAATTCCATCATTGACACTTCCCAAAGAAACAAAGCAAATGGCAATCTTAGCAACTGTTTATCCACGCCCTGTGACATTGGAGGGTCTGGTATTAATGGAGATGTATGGAAAGTCTTGGCAAAATCAGTCTCTACAGTTAGACATTTGTGTTCAGCAGATTCGAAGAGCCGGCTGATGTTAGCCTGGACCAATTGGGCCAAATGATCTGTTTGCATTTGGTATGACGCTATGATTCAAGGTAGAATGGTAATTTCCTGATCATTGATAGTTGCCAGGCAAACTCCTCCAGAATAACCTGTGCCCCATCAATGGTTCAAAACTCTCAATCTTAGGTTTGGCAGGGAAGGAAATCTTCTACGTTACCCAATCTGACCTACATGTGACTCCAGCTCCACCACTGTGGTTGAGTCTTCACTGCCTCTTCGATTCTGTGGCAACTAGGAATAGACAATAAATGCTGGCCTTGTGAAAAATGTCTTTAAATTAAGTAGCTCTCTGTATCCTGGATCCTTTTTTCTGATCAATGTTAATCACAACACTCAACAGTTACTGGGTGAACAAAGACTCAGTTTCGATCCCTGTTTTCAGTTTCTCTTCAGCTTCTCCTCAAACTGCCTCTGAGACTCCCTTCAGCCCCAAATTCTTCCAAGACCTAATCTTATCTTCTTGAATATGGCCTGCTACAATCACTCCACCACAGCTCCCCATGTCTTCAGATTCTTGACCTTTGGTCTGGAATTGCTATATAATACTTACTTTTCTCTCTCTCTCACTTCATCTCCTTAAAGATTCCCTCAAACCTCACCTTTCTGACCAATCCTTAGTAATCTGTCCAGTTAGCTGCCAAATCTTGCTTCCCAATCATTCTGAACATCATGGGGATACATACTATGTCAGAAATTCCTTATGAAAGCAAATTATTATTTGGTTTTGTTTGCTTCTCCATGGGTAAGAACTGAGATCTTTGGATTCTCTAAGCTGACCATATTTATTGACCACATTCCTAGCTGTCCATTAGTCCTCTTACGCACTTGCGATATGGCCAGTACAAAAATCAATTTGTCATCATTATGAAGCAATTTCTGAGATTGCCACGGGAGAATGGATGACTCATCCACCACGGCATCTGGGAATGGTACTGGCACCCCTATGCAAACTGGATGAAAAGGTTGATTCTCTGCAGCAAGCAATGCAGTCTTTACAATTGAAAAAATGCTGTTTACTTGAAAATGTGATGGGCCATTTCTGTCACTTTTGGGATTTGTCATGATCTTCTGTACCTAACCTGTTAACTCATTTGTAGAAACAGTTTAACTCTCAGATTGAAATAGTATAACTCATAAAAGAATATGATTGGCACACCAAAACTAGCAGACAGTGGGAATTTGAACTACTGGAGATTTATTTCACAGATGCCTCTATTTGCTTCTTCCTGATGCACTGCTAACATATCAAAGATATGCCTTCTGCAAACATGACAATCTGTTCATCATACAATTAGATGATGGGTTCTCTCTATGAAAAGGCCATCCAGTGTGTGCTGGACTGTTCTTTCCTCACTGAGGCCTGTACAGTGGCATAGCAAATAGTGCTGCATAGCTCCACTGATGCTGTCCTTGGGTGCTGTCTGAACGGACTGAGTTTGCTCTTCCTGTGTCTGCAGGGGCTCTTTCAAGTGATTCAATTTCCTCATGCCTGGAATGGTCTATCCGATTGGCTTGCAGACAAGCTTTTCATTCCATCTCAGTACATGTGAAGATAATAAACTAATTACCAATTATGAAGACATTTGAAAGGAGAAATCACCTTGTATCTACAACCACCTCCAGTTTTTCTGGATGAAAATATAATGAATTGTCTATTAAGCATTCCCTCCTGTAAAACTTCAGTGTTCCATCAACCTTTCATGGGAAGATATAGATATAGAATAGTTTAAAGAGCCCATGCTTCACAAAAAAAGGAAATGAAAATGTCTGTTGTATATGCATCGATATAGGAGGTTCTTTTTATAGATGAGATCACATAACCAATACCAACGGAAAAATAGCATTGTAAAGCTAAAAATTCAAATATGCATAACCTATTTTGGAGTCAAATGGTGCCAATGTCCATTGAGGTAATGACACAGGATGGGAAGGTCTTTGGTCATGTCACCGGTGTCAGTGAAAAGGTGGACATGCTTCAGGAATGTAATACGATATCTATTCATGGCTCAGGATATTTCCTGTGGTCAAATTTCATCTTTACAGACTCGAATATGACAGATTTAAAAAAAGA
Organism: Mobula birostris; assembly: GCF_030028105.1. Lineage (NCBI taxonomy): Eukaryota > Metazoa > Chordata > Chondrichthyes > Myliobatiformes > Myliobatidae > Mobula > Mobula birostris. The sequence continues at coordinate 161,714,913 of NC_092373.1, forward strand.
AGTTTGCAGATATCTCCATCACACCAAGATTTCCGAATTCACCCAAAGTTAATATTGGAGCAAGAAATTATATTAGCATTTAAGACTTGCTTGGTCATGAATGAAGAAGACGCTTGATGGAATTTAGGAATAAAGTTAGTGACTGTGATTAGGTCTAACTTATCATATGATGGACAAACACCAGTGCTGCATGAGAGGGTTGCTTCTGCTCTAATACACTGTATTTGTTGAATTGTGCTGCAATTTTTGAATAGGCTTTGTAGGATTGGTTTCTGGTAAACAAATTATGAATTTTCATAAATACATTGTACCTTTCCAGAAAAAAAATTCAAATTAGTTTTTGAACTACACAAGGCCTCTATTAACCAGGCCCTCAAATATATACTTAGATAGTCTGTACTGATAAACTAGTCTCAGTGAAAGGTATCACGCCTATGCTTGCTTTCAACCACATTCAAATTAAATCATTTGTCATCACACCATTGGTCATCATGGATAGTAATGAACAGCAAGAAAATAGTTAGGTTTTGACCTTGTTTGCCTTTGGATAGCAAGACCAACCAACATATCCCAATTACAACTCAAACAAAGGTCAACTAATCTGGCATGGCTCGGCAATGAACCTTTGATCTATCTTGGCTATAAAGCCCTACGCTTACCATCTTTGTTTTGATACATTTTGGAACACATGATTATGCACCATGCTACCCAATTAGACAGGTATGTTTCACAGAGAAGTGGCTAAGAGTTGTAAAACATAGCTGGGTTATACAGACATTTCAGACATACTAGTATACACTGTGGTATCGCTGGCTCGCATGAATATGTACCACAGAACCCCGATGGACATGAGAGTATTGTAGAGTCTCTGGAGAACAGGTACATCAGAATAACAATGGTATTCTTCAGAAAGCATCCACAAGTAAATGAGCTGTTCTTCTTCCCCACTCACCCTGACCCTGATCCAGCTCCAGAAAAAGGGGAGAAATAGACTGGAGGATTTATGAGCTCTTTGTTTCTTCACACTGTAAGTCTGAAGTAACTTGGCAAACAAATCCATTTGTCTCATTACACTGCTTGGTGTTTTACAAATGACACATTGCTACGTATAACCATGACACTTAAGGAAATCATTTGATTCAATGCACTATTGAGAGCTGAATGAGTACAGATACAATGCATTACTTGGGCAGCGTGATGTCATAAAAGTATGAACAGGAGTAACAACTATGGGATGGAATTGTGCTGCCAAATTCCATTTCTGATTGTTTATGGACATCGTATTAATAAAGCAAACTTCTCTATCAACTTTCAGCTGTGATGGATAATAGTACTGAATATGCCAGTAAGAAGAAGCTTACTTAGTATAATTATTAACTCAATGTTTCACTTTCCAGTGGACATGTTTATTCAATTGAAGTAACATTAGGCTCAGCAACACTAGGCCATGGAATTACATGGAATTTAACAACATAGCAATAAGCCATTCACTCCAAAAGATCAGTGGTGGTGCTTGGGTCCCACACAATTCTTCCCATCCCTCTTCATTGCACCCTATTTAATATAACCCATTCCTTAGTCCTTCATATATTTATCTGAAATTCTGGTTTAAATTCACCCATTTCACTTCCCCTTCCCCACAAGGTTGTGACATCCCACACTTCCACTAGTGTTCAGGAAGCAACATAGAAAAGGAATGAGGGACAGAAAATAAGCTGATTGAGGTGAAAAGGAGGAAATCAAATATCTTGCTATTGTAGTGGAAGGGATTGAACAGTGGCCTGTTGGATTTGAGGCACATTCTGGGGCAATCTTGAATAAGTAGGAATCCCGAGGTTGCTATTTCGTCATGGATGAGAAGATCTGGTTGACAAAAGCTACCGCAGACTGATCCAATACGTAATTGGACATTTCATGTCCTATATCAGCTGAATCATTATCTAGTAACCCCACATTTAAACTTTAAAGAAAAGCACCAAAACATTGACATTTTTGCAAACAGTTAAGGCAACTGAATACTCCTATTGTTTATTAGTGTTTGTAAACTCTATGCCTTTGTACAAACTTGAGAGGTAGTCGCCCCCAGCAAAGCCACAATTTGCTCTCATGTATCTTTAACCAATGTCTAAGCACCAGCTTGGCTGTCTTTAAACTGTCCTTGATTTTCATCATCTTTAATACCAACTGTTCTGTATTGATTTTGAGAATGAACAGAATTACAGCCTTGTGTAATTTGCTCAGTATTAATGAATCGCACAAATTCCCATCAAAGGTGCGTGCATGCAGAGTCCAAAAATTGTGGATAATAGTGGATTATCACCACTGCAGTTAAACAAGTAGGGATAGGAAACATCAAAGGCATGGCATGCAGCCAAAAACTTGCAGGGAAAAAAAATCTTGCAAAGTCATTGTACAAATGGGTAACCTACAAGGTAACATTAACAAGATTGTCTTTCTGTAAGTCTCTGGAAGAGACAAGAATTAATTAGCTCAAAGCAGTGAATGACCTTGAAATTCATCTCAAAACCAAGCAGGAAATCATTGGGCAAGGATGCACACACAGAGACATGCACACATACACAGGCACCCATACACACACAGAATGATAAAGAAAAGATATGATTATTTGTTTTAAATATATACACTGCTTCTTGATTAATCACTCACTTCAAAGTATCAGATTCTTGTCATCTGAAATGAAACACAGGGTCTAATTTCAAATTTAAAGGATCCTATACAAAGAAAAGCTAGAATATGAGTTAACAAAATATTTCTTTTTAAATGCCACAGTTTTCATTCACCAGCACAGACGATCAGCAGAGGATCCCTGTTACAACGTAATGGTTCATGGTAAATGAAAAGATCTACTAACGAAGACTCACGGGGTTATACAACACAACAACACTGGCTCAGTTTCTGTCCTATAATGACATTAAGCACAAAGAGCTGTGAATGGGAAAAGTGGTGGGGGAGGTGGTCTTCGGTGGGGGAAGGGATTTAAAGTAGTTTGCTGCAGCACAATAATGCTGATTGACATTAATTTTTTGGAGGGGTATTTTTCCTCAGCTTTCTTTAAGAGGTATTGTATGTGTTCTGTTAATGCAAATATTGAAGCCGAAGTAATCATTCTCTTTGAAAACACACAGAACTGAACTGAAAGGGAGTTACAATTGTACCACTCAATAATTGCTCTGAATTAAATACAGCCTCAGTAGAATTCCAAAATTCACCTTTTATAATTGAATACTTTACCTTGTAAAGCTGGGCAAATGGACATGTTAAATATTCAATTTGCCTGACTTAGCTTTCCCAGCTATAGTTTCTATAACATCAAAGTACAACATTATATTAAAAAAAAGCAGCAAGAATTTTCTTCCAAGAATGAAAAGAATGAACAAAGTTAAGTTACTTACTAAACGCTGGTGCGATAACGAGGTTTGTGTCGGTCATTTGGGGAGGTGATACAGATGTCGACTCTGTCACCTCACGACTTTTGGTGACTACAGTTTCGGGGGAGAAAGCTTCGAAAACGATGGAGGACGGGAAGAATGGAGAGGAGGTTGGGGGATGTGAGGAAGGGGCGGTGAAGGGCGTTGAGGTGAGTACCAAAGAGTCATCAGGAGTGCTCTGTGTCTGGCTCAAATCAGATATCGGAATGGTGGTGGTAAAGGCAGCTGATGGGGGCCATTCTGCCACTGTTGCTTGGTCAGCAGGGATTATAGGACCCTGCCCTATGCGCTTGGGATCAAGGTGTGTCAGAGGTTCGTACTCAAATATCTTGTCCACGAAAACCCACTTGAGGCCGGCAATGCAAAGCCCCAAGCTCACCAAGCAGGCCAAGATGGGCACAATGCAGATCTTCTCCGAGTTCAAGCAAGTTCGCACACGCTCCACCTCCATGCAGATGCAGCAGGTAGCAATGAGACCACTCATTCCCAGCGCGCCGTTCCCATCCACCTGGCTTGCTGTCGAACTGTCCTCCGCCGTGCCAGATGGGGTCGGACAAGGAGGGGTGGAGAGTTCGGGGGAGCTTGAGCCCACTTCGTCGGTCATTGTTCTACTGCATTAGCTGTTCTCTGAAGCCTTTCAATTAACAAGTGGCTGAGGGCAGGGAGGAGCGGGGAGCCGAGCCATCAGACGGGCATTGATGACAGCATCATTTGCTTGGGGAAGGACTAGAGGCAGCTTGGCAGCTCTTCACTGCTTCATTTCCCTTCTAGTCAATTTAAGGAGTTCGGCACAAAACGTTCAGTCATTCCCGGGTTCTGCAGCACAGTCCCTGGATGAAGGGAGTGGTGTTTATTCTCACTCAGACGCCTTTTGGAGCTTCCTCTAATTTCTCACCTGCAGAGCCGTGGGGGGGTGGGTGGGCGGGGGTTGCTGGCCCAACACCTTCACGAGTACAGTCACGGCAGCAGCGGGATGCTGTTGTTCTCAGTGTATCTGCACTGCTCGCGACACAGAAAAGCTGAAGTCATTAAGGAGCAGCAGGTGCCTCTCTTCTCTGCACAGTGGAAGCGAGGTCATTAGTTACCGGGATGCTGCAAAACTCAGAGGGTGGGAGGCAGGGAAGGAGGGGTAGAGAGAGGGAGAGGCCAAACTGAGCTTCCTCCTCCTAATTCACACACGCACTCACACACACATACACACACGCACACACACAAACACACACACACACACACTTCCTGAATCAGAGCACACCCACGCTTACACACAGCACACACACACTCAACACACACACACACGCACACGCACCATTCAGAACTGCAGAGTCTGCATGCAACTTCCTAGTTGATCCAATTAGGAGGAATGAGCCATCAAATCAGAAGGAGGCAGGCAGCATCAAATTCTCTGGCTTCATCCCTCCCTCGGCTCGATATAGACGAGTCAGCAATTGATTATGCTAATGCACAGGAGCTGGATGTGATGGGGCAGAAGAGGGCTGGTGAAACTGGCAGACGTTGCAAGTATCCCAGGGGAATGGGGTTTCCTCCAGTAATTTTACTTGTACGCTCTGGGAGATCGGATTTCATCCCACCATCGTGTTTCATTTCTCATGGTAAAGAAACAAGAATAGTTTAAAACCAGCAAACAGGTAGCTAGACAGGAGTCCTAATATTTCACAACTGACAGGCTGTCAAGCTTTAGTATTTTTTTATTTGCTTAGTCAAAGTGCCCATCTGGAAGTGAGCTACTGTCCAGCAAGGTGTAAGGTGACCTAACCACGAAGGATTGACAGTTCTGAAGGAGGCAATCTTAATCTGCTCCAGTGTTGCAGTCTCCAATCCTGCCTCAGTTTAACTAATTAACCTCCTAGTGACAGCCCAGTTTGCAGACATATAAAGAGCAAAAGTACACTGGAAAGCAAAGTGAGAATCCCTCTGTGCAATGTGAATGTGATGGATACTGAGGAGCTACTTTTGGGGGAAATAGAGACATAGAGGGCAAGAATGAGAGAGGCAAACTGAGGGATAGAGGGAGAGGGAGAGGGAGAGGGAGAGGGAGAGGGAGAGGGAGAGGGAGAGGGAGAGGGAGAGGGAGAGGGAGAGGGAGAAGGAGAAGGAGAAGGAGGGGAGAGGGTGGAGAAAGGAAGAGGGGTGGAAAAAGTGAAGGGGAGGGATGGGGAGGCAGAGTAACGAAGGGGAGGGGAGAACAGGAGAGGGTGGAGGAGGGGAAAACAGGAGAGGGCACAGGAGGAGAGCATGGGGGGAGACTGAGCACGGGGGGTACAACAGCGCGAGTGGGAGGATGAGAGGGAGAAAGAGCGCACGAATGGGAGAAAGAGCGCGTGTGGGAGAAAGACTGAGTTGCACTTAGTCAAATTGAAAGATTAAGAGAGTGGAAGAATATCAGACAGATTCAGACTGAGTTAAAGAGAGCCTGATTAAAATAGACAGAGAGAGAGAAAGAGAAAGGCAGTCTGACAAGAAGTCAGACACAGAGAAAGTTATAGAGCAGGCAGGCAGAGTCAGAGAGAGGGAAAAAGAGACACAGAAGACAAAGACAGAGGCAGAGTCAAGACACGAGAGAGAGAGAGAGAGGGTAAGAAAATGTGCGCACTTAAGAGACAAGCCATTTTATAAAAGTGCGCATTTAGGGACTGTCACCTGTGCACAATGAGACTCTTCTGACGTCTATTATTAATATAGCATTTTAACAAATCATCCAATCCCCGCCGCTACCATCGAGGATAGTAAGCTTTGGAAGATGAAGCTGTATGCACAGTGGACCCAGTCTATAAATAGTGCAGCAATTTACCACATGGATACCCTAACTCTCTGCTCACCGCACCAAATTAATAAAAGAAATCATGCTTCTCGCCCCACACAACCAGCTGTGCGCTGAAAGTAGCAACGTAAAAGTAGGTCAGAGAAGAGTGACTCTTATCATTGGTGCTTCAGAGCAACACCTTCAACAAGAAAAATAAGCAAATGTAGTCCCAGCAGTTGAAGGGATTTGAAACAAAATATGGAAGTAACTGAAAAAAATGATTAAATATCCACATTGGAATGCAATCCTGTCGGGAGTTGATTGTACAAATTCAAACAAATACTTTAATGCAATGTGCTTCTCTTTGTACAAAGCACAGCTGCCCTCAGATAGGACAGACAGTCAGAACCTTTATCCCAGCAGAGAACTTCAACCTTCAACCATTCAGTTCTTGAACCAAGCAGCACAACCCTAATCTCAGTATAGCAGTATTATGGCCAATTTGACCACGCTGCATACAATAGACTCTTTTTGTTATAAATGTCTTCTTTCTTATTTTTATTGTTTTTATTGTGATTGTTGTGTCTTTAACATTATGTGCCTGTCATGCTGCTGCAATTATTTTTTTCATTGCACCTGTGCACTGCAATCGCAGGACTCTGCAGAGTGGTGAGGACAGCCCAGAGCATCTTTAAATCTGAACTTTCCACTATTCAGGACATTTACAAAGACAGGTGTGTAAAAAGGGCCCGAAGGATCATTGAGGACCCGAGTCATCCCAAGCACAAACTGTTCCAGCTGCTACCATATGGGAAGCAGTACCGCAGCATAAAATCCAGGACCAACAGGCTCCGGGACAGCTTCTTCCACCAGGCCATCAGACTGATGAACTTACACTGATCTGAGTGTATGTCTATGTTACGCTGACTATCCTGTCGTATGTACTATTTATTATAAATTACTATAATTTGCACATTGCACATTTAGATGGAAATGTAAAGATTTTTACTCCTCATGTCTGTGAAGGATGTACATCATAAAGTCAATTCAATTCAATTCAAATAACAATAAATCTGACTTTGGTAATGTCAAACACTAGAGAACATGCATTCAAAGTGAAAGGAGAAATGTTTAAAGATATCGAGGGCCATTTATTACTTCTCCCCGCACAGACTTCCATGGGTAGTGATGGAACCAGACATAAAACTGGCATTTCAGTAGCTTTTAGATACAGTAGATGCTTAAATATGCAGGCAATTGAGGGATATGGATCAAATACAGGCAAAAGAGATTTGGTTTAAGTTTTTCACAATTCTCTGCACAGACATCATGGGCTAAAGGGACTTTTAATGCTCTGCACCATTTTATCTTCTATTATCCAGTCTCAGTGACACCATTCTATATGAAGAAGCCTATCCTGATAATCCAGAGTACAAGTTCAACTTCTGAAAATCTGAGTTCAGCCTTAACAAAATTAAAGGCTAAAACACTAGCAGTCATCATACCAACAGAATAAAATCACAAAATCCAAACTTGTTCACTGATATCTGTTTGGGTATATGCACAGTAACTCCAGTCCACATTAATACACTTGGCTTCTGAAGGGATGCTGGCTGTGGCTCACAATAACACCTCAAGATAACTGGAGATGAGCAATAAACACCTGCTAGCTAAGAAATATCAACACTCCAAATATTAGATTTTAAAAGTTAGCCCTATGCAAGTTCTTGCATGTGCTTTTTCTCGAAGATGACTTAATATGCTATAGAAAGTTAATTGTATTTAAATTCAGACTCCTCAAATCATCTTACTCTCTAGAATGTTGTTCTTTGGATGACAACTGAAAGTATTGTCTTGAAGAGCTTTTAATCAGGTTCCACAATATGCTGGCTACACCTGTATGACAGTACATGATTTCTTTGAGGATGCCTCTTAATGAAACTTCATTATGGCTATCTTTCAAAATGCCATATTGTGCTTCATTGTAAATCTATCCTTTTTGCTGGCCAGTCATTCCACAGTTATTTTTTTGCCACAGATACAATGAGGCTTTATTTGATTCCAAGATGAGGGACGTTTGGAAGAGGTCCTTTTCCAAGGCATCCTTTCTTCAACCAGTTACGGTCAAGGACGGTTCCAAGCCAGGCTGTGAAAGGAGGAGGATTGGTCATGGGGCTAACAGTGCGACAGAAACACCAACAGAAGCTCCAAAGACCACCTCCATGGGAGAGGAAGGATCTTTGAAGATGAGCTACACCTGGGGAAAAATTGAAAGACTGGCCTAGGGCAGAGAACTGTGGTGAGCTATTCCCCAGTATGGGCGATGGGCTTAAGAGAAGAAGATAAATAAAAGGCTGGATTTCAGGGGACCAGAAGATACCCACCTGGGTGCATTTTCTGTGAAGCGATCATGGTTTGAGTGAGTCGACTCTGTGCACAACTCTCCGGCTAGAGGTCGGGTGAGTGCTACACAGGCAGTCTAATCTGAGTGGGTGGTCGCAGTGCACATCTTTGTTCTCCCATGGAAACAGGACATGTTTCACAGTGTCAGCCATCAATAGGAGCTATTCTGTTTTTGTCTGTCTGCTTCTGTCTCTCTGTCTATGTCTGTATCTGCATCTGCCTCTCTTACTATATATCTTTATTTTTATTTTATTTAGTGATGCAGCACAGAACAGGCTCTTCCAGCCCAAACAAGCCACGCGGCCCAACGGCTCACCTATTTAACAATAGTCTAATCACAGAACAATTTACAATGACAAATTAACCTACTAACCAGTACGTCTTTCAACTGTGGGAGGAAACTGGAGCACCTGGAGGAAACCATGCAGTCACGGAAAAAAATCCTTACAGACGGAGCCAGAATTGAACTCCAAACTCTGACATCCCAAGTTGTGATAACGTTGCATTAACTGCTCCGCTACCATGTAGCGTATCTGTCTGTCTGTCTCCCTCTCACTCTCTGACCATCTTGTGAGGACGCACATGCGCCACATAATGAATTTCTCTACATTCATGGCTCATGCTAACCCAATCAACTCCCTGTATAAACATACCTCCCACCTTACGTGGCTGAGGCAGGCATTGGCAGCTTTTGAGGCATCTCATTCAATTGCTTCTACAAGATTTAGCAAAGTGTATAGACCTGTGAATCTATGACAGAAAAGGTTTGATTGAACTGCCTGCCAAATCTCTGCTGGTGCCTTTACAGGTGTGATTTTTCCGCTTATTGCTGCAGTGATCTTGGATGGGATGTCAGCATCAGCTTCTCCTGAATGGGAAAAAACCCAGATCTCCTACAGTTAGCTTCCCTGCCTGTGATCACTGAAAGTGTTGGTGCACAGGGCATTTTCACAGGTGGAGTAGAGACAAAGATTCCTCCTATACTGAGGCACAGTTGGAGATGGTTAGAAACTATCAATCATTATAGTCAACTGCTAAAAAATTTTATTAATCTAATTTTATTAATCTAATTTCATACTTGGCAGCAAAAGGATTTAAAACAAGGGTTTTCTAACATTTCTATAAACCACTTTGAAATAAGAACCTTTAACAAATTGTTCATATATAAATGGAGCTTATGTTTAAATAAACTGTTCTCAAGTTCCCAATATCCTAAACACTATACAGCCAATTAAGTACATTCAGTGGAAGAAGGATATGTAGCAAGTTTGGTATTGTCCCTTAAGCACATTTGAAACGTCACCTGGTTATCTGCCTTTTCAGGTTCTGGACAAAATAATGGGCGGGCAGAGCATCCCAGCCTCCTTGAAATGGCACTGTGGGACCTTTGCTATCCATTTGAGATGCAAGCTGAGCTCATCTTCCCAGCCGGATTTTCCACAGTGCAATTCCAAATGAAGAGCTGGTACCTGAGACTATGTAGAAGTGTTGGAATCCACAGTCTTCTGGCTTCATTTCAAGCACAGTGTGTCACAAGCAAAACCTGCAACCTCCTTATTTCCTTTCCAGATCAGGAACTGAGGCCAGACGCAAATCAAACATGTTCTCTTTTGGGGGAGGGGTCAGGGCTAAAAACCCTCATAATATGCTGTATGGACCAGAATGGGAAGAAATCAAATCAAAGGCAACACTATTCTTGAAAACAGTTTGGAAATTGGAAGCACAAGAGGAAGAACTTTGTACTTAATTCATCTGCTCTTTAAAAAAAAGAGACAAACAAACAGAGGAACCTGTGGTGAAGTGGATGCAGTAAGCCAGTGGGTACCTCCCAGTAGTTCTCTGACCCCATCATTTCCCTTTATTCCTTGCTGCATCTTCCTCATCTATCAGATTCCATCATCTTTGTCACTTCCAGCTTGTGACATGATTCCCAGTCTCGTTCTCGCTCCCTCATCTACCTTTCAGCCAACCTGAATCCAACTAATAACTCTTGCTCCATCCCTTCCCACCATCTCTTTATATTGGCTGTCTTTCCTCTTTTAGTCCTGATGAAGGGGCTTGACCCAAAATATTGACTGTCCATTTCCCTCCATAGATGCTGCCAGACCTGCAGTGTTCTTTCTGTGTTGCTCCAGATTCTGGCATCTGCAGTCTCTAAATATACAGTAAATGTCAATTGTGCCTCAGTTAGTCAGACTCTCACCTTCTGAGCTAAAAGTTTGAAGGTCAAATTCAAAGCCTACACCGGTGAAGAGCAGAGGGACTGTTGCTCTGTGGGAAACACTATTGCTCAGATCAACTGAGGGTCCTCTAAGGTGAATTTCACAGAATATATAGAATTGTTTGAAGAAAAGGAAAATACTATCTGAGTCACTATCTCTTCCTCTACCAACATCAGTAGATTATCTAATCATTACCACCCTGCTGTTTGTGAGAGTGCTTTGTGTAAATTGGCTGCTGTCATCAGCAATGGCTTAGCAGTATCAAGTACTTGGTTTATTATAAAATCATTTTAGGATATTCTGAAGTCAGTGCACAACCAATATTAACACAAGCTTTTCTTTAGAAGCAGCGAAATGTTCAGCAATTTTACTGCCCATGTTAGTTAAATCTTGTGTTTATCCTGTGAGAATCAGTATCCTCCCTGACATCACAACAACTACTGCTGTGAAAGTCTTCGGGATATCCTAAAAGTAATGAGATAGGTGTTATATCATTGCGAATCACTCTTTCCATAGTCTTAACAAGCATGCATTAAGTACTTGTTACTACACTGTATAATTTTGCTATGTAAGTCAGGCCTGACAAATTGATTATGTTGCCCTCATTCCCCCTCTCCCACCCCCCAGCCCTTTGTCTCAAGCGGGGTTCTGAAGTTTGCTGCTGCAATCCTTGTGTTGCTTTCATTGGAATGTGACAGGAGATTGGTATCCAATCCAATTGCAAACCATGTAGAATAGCATTGGAGATCCTAATAATTAAAGTCCAGAGAAATATCATGGTGATGCTGAAGGAAACTGCTGGTCATTACCTGAAACTTTTATTAGTTATAGAAGCAGTGGATGTAATTTGCAAAGATTGACATTTAAGCAGTGACCAATTAACTGTGAACCTATTTGCATTCCATCTAGCAAAGGATGATAATCTCTAATTGGTGTGGGACTATGAGCATGGATATATTGGAGTAACACTGAGTTTGTTGGACAGGGCAATTGGTTAGAAGGTGACATGTTCACATAGTTAAGTCCAACATGAACTGGAAATATGGCATTCATCATTAAGGAGCCTCACCATCCATTCCATCTGGGATATGCCCTCATCACATTACTACCATCAAGGAGGAGGTAGAGGAGCCTGAAAACACCCATTCAACATTTTACGAACAGCTTCTTCCACTCCACCATCAGATTTCTGAATGGTCTATGAACCCATGAACACTACCTCACTGTAACCCTAACCCTAATGTATATTTAAGGCAGAGGTTGATAGATTCTTGATTGGTCAGGGCATGAAGGGATATGTGTGTGTGTGTGGGGGGGGGAGGGTGGGTGGTGATGAGGAGGCAGGAGATTGGGGCTGGGAAGAAAAATGGATCAGACATGATGAAATGGTGGAGCAAACCTGATGGGCCGAATAGCTTAATTCTGCTCCTAAAGTCTGTGGTCTTATGGTCTTATTCCTGTTTTGTACAATTATTTATGTTTATTGTAACTTAACTGATTTGTTATGCCTGATCTGTACTGCTCCCACAAAACAAGAGATTTCATGACTAATGTCAGTAACAATAAACCCGATTCTGAAATGCTAACCATCTATGACTGCCCTATGTAAACCAATTTCAGGCCCCGAGACAGACCTCCTGTTTTACCATCACCGGGTGACTGGCTTACTGGCAGCTGCATCAAAGCAGCTGGCAGCCCCCGAGCACCCAGTGAACTGTTCTTTGAAAGGTTGATTCAGACCCCCAGAATAGCTGGTGAGACAGAAGCTCCCAGGTGTGTTGTATCACTTATTACAATGCAGCTGGCTCAAGCACTGTACATCAGTCATCTGCCAAGGCCTTTGAGAGAAAATGGTTTAAAAGCCTGTGTCGAATGAGGTGCATTTTCCCTAAATGTGTGTGCCAAGCTGACGTGATGACTAGAATTTCTGATGGGACTGCAAAATTTAATGTGCAGAAAGAGGATGAAAGTCCACTGTTACTGCGAGCCAGAGTAACAATTCTCTCAGAGGAAAGAAAAGCCAAGTACCTGCTTTATATCTATTTCAACTTTAAATCCCGATGCAAGGTTTTGACCCAAAACGTCTACAATCCTATTGCCCTCACAGACACTGCTCCACCCGCGGATTCCCTTCACCGAATTGTTTCAGAATCACGTTCCTTATCACTGATGTTTGTTGTGAAATTTGTTGTTTTCTGGTAGCAGTACAATGCAGGACATAAAATATACTACAAATTACAATAAGAAAAAATACATAAATAAATAGCACAAAAAAAGAGCAAAAATAGTGAGGCAGTGTTCATGGAGACTGGTTCACAATTCTGCTGGCAGAGGGGAGGAGGCTGTTTCTAAAACGTTGAGTTGGTGTCTTCAGGCTTCTGAACCTCCTTCTTATGTTAATGGTAAGAAGTGAGCATGTGTGTTATTTTAAGTCCCAGTTTGGCTCAGTGGATAACATACAGATCTTTGAGTTAGAAGGTATGAGCTCAAAGTCCTAGCCTTAAGCATATAATATGGGCCAACACCTTACTGCAGTATTGAGGAGCTGCACTGTCAGCGGAGCTGCCTTATATTGGTGTCAAATACCCCATCTATGCAGAGAAAATTGGTCTCTCTGGCTAATCCTCAACCCTCGACTACACCACGAAGGCAACCTCGACCCCCCACCTCACTGCTGTTTGTGGGATTTTGCTATATGGAAGGTGGTGCTTCAAAAGCAATTAGTTGGAGGTGAAGCACCAAGTGGATCTGCAGAGGAAGTGAGATCATGGTGTGTTCTTCAGATACAGACATTGGCCACTGAGAATTACGCTAAAAAGGAATTTACTTATGTGGGAGTTGTTGATGAATACCTATGGAGAATATTTGCGGCTGTGATCAGTAGGTACAAAGGGAGAAGGGGATCAAGTGGAGAGAGTAGGGGATCAAGAACAATATGCCATTGAATGACAGAACAGGCATGTCGCGTGTCTGGTGCACCTATCATTTAAAAAAAAGACAACTTTGGCTCTATTTATATTTAAATGGGAATATTAGTGCAAGCTGCAAAAATGTTACAATGAAACGGTAAGCTCTTGCCTCATTCCTTACAATCAGCATTTTAAGATGAGAAAGAATGTTTATTATTCTTTCCAAATCAGGCCAAATGCCATGAATGTGAATGTGGCTTAATGAACGTGGATGAACATGTTTCCATTCACTTGTGGGTCAATTAATCTTAATGAATTAATATAGAAGAGCGGGGGTAAAGGAAAGGAAAAGGAAAAGGTTAATGAGACCAATCAAAACTTTGGCAGAGAGCAGCTTTGAGTGGAGCTCCAGCTGCATCCTAAAGAAATGTTGAGGATAATGTCTTCTGCTCTCAGGAGATCTAAAGGTCAAATGTCAAACTGCATGGGAGTATTTTCTATGGCTACCTGAGGCAGGCTGCATAAGCTGAAGTCAGCTTCTCTGCCCATACATACAGATGTTTTTAGAAATTTAATTATTGATTTTTCATCCTGGTTAATTGGAGGAACATTGATCACGGTGAAATACTTTATGTGGTCATCAATCTGCACTTTTCATGCTACAGATTAACAACAGCATTCCACTTGTATGCCTTCCTACTCTGCACACTGAGGAAGGAATCTGGTTGAAGCATACTTCTCCAAATGATACTTGATGCTGTATCAGTGTATATCTGAGTTTGATAGATTTTCAATAATCAGACTCATTAAGGGTGTTTGAGGAAAAGGCAGACTTAAAGGAGTTAGATCATGGTGGAACATGCTTAAGAGACTAAATGGTACGTTCCTATGGTGATGTTCTTCAACTGGCCTTCAATGTGACAGAAGGCCTCAAATGGCTTTGCCAGAGGAGAAGAAAATGGGCTGAATCCAAGTAAAACTACGGAGTGACTTCTTCCATTTCTTCTGCTACACAGAGAGTAGTTATACTGCCTACTGATGTCAGACTGGTTTCCACAATAGAGGACGATGGGCAGTGGTTAAAAAAAAATAGCCCACACTTTACCATCTAAACAATACGATTGGGATGGAGTTGGAGGACCAGCCATCTGGTCCATACCTTAGTAATGTGAGAAAGGTTCAATCTAACTCTAGCAAATGGCACTAGGATTGTGTTTCAACCAGCCACAAAACCATGCCAGATAGGTTGTCCCTTCGGTATGAAAAGAGGGAGAGAAGGTCATCCTCGATTGGCAGCAATGAATGCATAATGCTTCTCCAAATGCATATTTTACTCCATTTACAAAATTAAGTTTGATGGAACCAAATATCAGAAGAGCAGCACAACGCAGCCAATATCATAATATACTAATCAAAGGATTTCCACATTAGAGAGTCTAACACTACCTAATACTAATGTATTTGTGAGTCATAGCAAGGCATAGAAATGAGCTAGTCAGAACACAGTTGGTCCATATCTCAACCCCATATATCCACCAAGAATTAACTGGTGAGATCTTCTGGGAATGCTGGGTCATTGTGCACTGAACTCAAGGAGTAGGAGAAGGTGAGAGAATTACCACAAATATTGCTCCTAGGCACTGAAAGCCCAACATTGCTCCCCTCCTATGATGTAACATCCTTTTCCTTTGCAAAATGTAACCCCAAACAAAGGAGCTTTGCCGCATGAGGCCTCCGATGTTAAATAAATGATGAAGCAAGATCCTAATCACTGACAATTACCCCTAACAGATGTTTTTAAATTGAATGGCTGTGGCATAAATCACTCCTTAAATGTATGGTTAAACGGAGCTATATGTATTATTTATATTGATGAAAATCTATAACATTTTGCATTGTTGCTGGGGGATGCAGCTCAAGATCAAGTTATTGGCTGAAGAAAGTTTGTCAGTCCATTAGGAAATGAGCTTGTATTCCTGCCGGCACAGTTCACTCGGCAATAAGATTTATTAACAGAAAGGCCTAAGGCCTTGGAGACAGTCCTAAATGTAGTAGGAGAAATGCAGCCAATTCACTTCAATTTGAGGGGCCTTCTGCTGTTTTACAGCTTCCTAACAGTTTAGTGCCTCTGGCCACTGCTTGCCTGGCACAGAGATGCCTAGGTGGTAATGCAACAATTTCACAGGCTTGCTTGGCCATGTGCAAGAGGAGCTGACTGGCAATACCATTGTTAGCCTCACTCTCACCATGTGGCCTGTCAATCACCCAGGTGTCTATTCTGCTTGCCTGAGTGACACTCTGAGCCAGTGTGACAGTCTGCCCGTCAGTGAGTCAGAACACAACAAGAGGCAGGAGTCCATCCACATCTAATTATTCTCAAAGCCCAATGGCTAATCCAAAAATCCCCAAGTTATCCCCTGTAAAATTTGATTATTTTCCTCAGTTATAAAAGCTGCTAACTCTCCGGGGAGCACTGATACTTGTTCAGTCATTGAAACAATTGTTTCAGAGACCATGTCTTACATCTGCTGTACACCACCAAGTAAAACAAGTTTACTTTTAAATATAACTATGGAAACTAAAGTGTCCTTTCAGAAAGGGCACATGCTGCCATGCTATTGATCTATACAGAGTAACATGCACTAACATTGTGTCTTTAACATGGTAAAATAGCCAAGGCATTTTACAGGCACGTTACCATGCATATAACAGCATATTATGATAGCACCCAAAGACTAGTTAAGGAGTATTTTGGAGTAACCTGGAATTGGAAGAGAGCAGTTGCGATTAGGAGATAGCTCTCAATATCTGAAAAAGAAAGGTATGAACCTACAGCATAGAAGGCCGAGGACAAAACTGAAAATGCTGATGCAAAGGAGAATCTGTGATGCATGCGGTGCTGGAATAGCAGGAGCAGCGAGAGTGACAGGATATCAGGTGGTTGAAGACCCATCTTTGTAAAATGCTGCATGAGAACAATGACTGGAATTAGTCATTAAACTCTCCATGGTCAGATGGTCTGTTAATGCTCAGTAGCCAAAATGGAGAGAGGAACACTTGAGCAGAGGTGGAGAAGGAATCCTCCAATGAGTTAGTTCTATGAACATGAGGAATGAGCAATCAGCCAACCAGAGTCATAGAGTTGAAGAGCTACATATATGGCACAGACTACTTTGCAATTTGGAGTTGACTGTGGTCCCATAGCAGATTTGCTCTTCATTTTAAATGGAAGTGGTCACTGGTAAGAAAACATTGATTGAAATGACCTCCTACCATGCAGGAGATAACAATACTATAGAGATGCACCTGCAAATGAACTATCGTTACCAGGATGGATCAACAGAACCTGAGTTAGGAAGCAGCAGAAGGGATTCAATCCTGACCTGATATCATCTCCCATATGCAATTACCTTTAGGTGTTTAATAGAGCCATGTGAAGAATAAACTTTTAAGAGTGTAGAAAGGATTAAGGGTATAAATGACAAAACACTCAATCTGTCTTGATGCAGAATTTCAAATCAAAACATTGACAATTCCTTTCCTTCCATAGATGCTGTTCAACACACTGAGCTCCTCCACCTGATTGCTTGTTGCTCCAGATTCTTTCACCTGCAGTCTCTTGCATCTCCATGTGAGCAGGACGTCACTAAAATTACAAAAGCACTTTCTGGGACAGAAATGGACTTCTCAATTTCTATTGCCTCTAAATTCCCATTCAAGTCATACCATCCTGAAATAAGAATATAATTGCTGTTTTTTTATGCCTGCTGGCTTCAAATTCCAAAAGGCCCTCCTCAGCGATGTGATCACCTCCAACACATGGGTTATGGTGATGCAATATGGGTACAGTAGCATGCTTGGTTCTGAAGATACAAGTTCGAATCTCACCATGGCAGCAAGGGAATTTAAATTCAAGAGGACATACATATAAACTAAGGAGTAAGCAATTCTGAGGGAACCTAAGGGGTCCTTTGTCACCCAGTGAGTGGTGAGTACCCAAAATGTACTGCCACTGAGAGTGGTGGAAGCAGAGCCACTAACAGCATTTAGATCAGCACTTAAATCACCTAGGCATTGAAGACTACAGGACAAGTGCAGGAAAATGGGATTAATACAGATGAGAGTCCATTAGTCAGCATGTATGTAATAGGCCAAATGCCCTGCTTCCTTTTTATATCACTTTATAAATGTTACGGAGAGACCTGGTGATGGTGGTGGAATAAAACTAATGGTAACCATGAAAGAACTGGATTGCCATAAGACCACAGCTGGCTCACTAACATTTCAAGGTAGGAGACTGCTATCCTTACCCATCTAGTGAATAAAGTTTAAAAAAAGTAAGAAATCACCTTCAACTTAAGGACAATAAATGGCACCCTACTCAAATAACATGAATAAATTTCCTTCCAAGAGATGCTTGGGTATGTTCATTGATGTGACAATTTCAGCCAGTTTACCTACTTTGAAACATTGTGATGCCAAACACTTTGTATGAATGGAGGTTGCAAATCACAGTGGGGTTGCCTGTGAGACCACCCTTGCCCAGTTGTGCAGAGGTTTCAGACTTTTTCCAGTTGGAGAACAAAATAGTGACTGCCTCCACACCACGCTGCTGAACCTCATTCTGTCTGAACTTGCATGCTGCAAGGAAACTGAACCTTTGCAGCACATTAGGAGGTAATTTAGCCTACCAATTTCTTTGTGAAGCACTGTTTGCAATCTCATTTTCTCACTTGTCTGTAGTCTGCGGTCACTTTTTGTTGCAATTTCAGGTGGGATAAGGAGTTAGGATAACTGGAGCTAAAATCCTATCACTCCAATCACTCCAAGATAATGTCTTCAAAATGCAACAAAAGAACTTCATTATAACATTCTTACAATATTAAGCATTCTTCAGACCCAGGTTTAGTGTAAGGAAGCAGAGTCACTGCTTCCTCATTCCAACACCACCACACTAACCCACTGGGAATCCCTGGTTCTGCTTGATTACGATGTCCAAAATGTCCAAATAGCTCATCTACACCTTGGAATGTGTTGTAGATTGCAGAGGTATTTGAACTGTAATGATTAGCTGTCAGGCTGGCTGTTTTACTGGAATGCAAACAAGCTAAACAGCAATAACTTGTGATTTATTGCAAATACAAATATATTACTTCAAAACAAATGTACTAAAGTAGAAATATGCTGGTTTCCTTCATCTTGCACATCAACATAACTTTCTATTTCTTTTTCTCGCGTGCACTTTTCCAGCATTCACGTTTGAATCTATTTACTTATAAAGGAGGCAAGACAGTGGCTATACTTTATTCAGAGTTTGAAAAGATTTGGCATGTCAACAAACACACTCAAAACTTCTATAGTTGTGCCGTGGAGAGCATTCTGACAGGCTGCATCACTGTCTGGTATGGAGGGGCTACTGCACAGGACTGAAAGAAGCTGCAGAAGGTTGTAAATCTAGTCAGCTCCATGTTGGGTACTAGCCTACAAAGTACCCAGGACATCTTTAGGGAGCGGTGTCTCAGAAAGGCAGCGTCCATTAGTAAGGACCTCCAGCACCCAGGGCATGCCCTTTTCTCACTGTTACCATCAGGTTGGAGATACAGAAGCCTAAAGGCACGCACTCAGCGATTCAGGAACAGCTTCTTCCCCTCTGCCATCCGATTCCTAAATGGACATTAAATCTTTGGACACTACCTCACTTTTAAAAAAATTTACAGTATTTCTGTTTTTGTATGTTTTAAAAAAATCTATTCAATATACGTAATTGATTTATTTATTATTATTATTATTTCTCTGCTAGATTATGTATTGCATTGAACTGCTGCAGCTAAATTGACAAGTTTCAGGTCACATGCCAGTGATAATAAACTTGATTCTGAATCCCTGCATAATGCCAGCTAGAGCAACTTATCTCTGTGTAAAGATGTTTCTCCTGAAATTATTAATAGATTTGTTAGGAGCTACTTTATAACTACGGTCTATCAGTTTGGAATTCCTTTATTTCTTGCTTTTCTAATTAATGATTGCAGAATTGAATATTTCTGATTTTAAAAAAATCAGGCTGTTCATCATTTAAACTGGAAGATGTCGTTAGTGATGGAAAGACAATTAATTGTGATGCTAATAAATACAGTTGGTACCTTATTAATTGACTTCTGGTCACAAGTTGTCAGATATGCCCAGGCAAAAACAACTGAGAATTTTCACTTCAAATTATGTTTTTTTTTTGGATCAATTTCAAAAGGAAATCAAAAAAAGAATGGAAACTGGAAGCGAGTTGCGCTGTTTTGAAGTAACACAGCCTCAGCCTTCTCTCCCTCTGTGGTTCTCAGTCTTTCTGCCTTTTTCATCCTTCATCCCTATATCTGGGAGTCCACTGACTAAAGCTGAACACCTGCTCCTGACCATCTGCTGCTCTGTAATTGGTTGCAGGCAATGCCAACCGAGACATTCGGGACTATAGGGGAAATGATCCAGGCCAGGTATATCATCCAGGCTGACACTTCAGTGCAGTGCTGCGTGACTGCTGCACTCTCAGAGATACTGGCTTTCAGATGAGACATCAAACTGAGGCCCCATCTGGTCTTTTAAGGTCAAAGTAAAGGAACCACAGATCTCTTCTGAAGTTGTCTCCAGTGTCCTGGTTGGTATACCAACACCTGAAACAGAGTTTTCTGGAGTCATTTATGCCATTTGATATTTGTGGAACTTGGCGCACAAACCCACCCCCTCCCTCCCATACCAAACTTTGACTGCTGTTGCCAACATCACTAAGTTGATTATACTTCAAAATACCTCACTGGGTCTCTGGAACATACGGAATCATGAAAGGCCCCATACCAATGCAAGTCACCTCATCCTAATTAGAGCTACCAGAGGCATGTTGAAATTCTCTCTTCCAATAACATTAAAGTGCTCCCTGTTTTGAGTAGGGAAATAGTTAGTATTGTTTTGGGGATCTCAGCTGGAGGGAATAGTTACCATGTTAGCTCCTAGGCTGCAGCTTCTTGGGTAAGATGTGGTATCAGCAAGACCTTGAAACTGACCATTAAGGAAGAAAATAAATATACCTGAAGACCTGAGATAAAGATCATTCCCATTCATTGTTGGCTGTAAATCCTTTGACCCAGATTGGTTTTATTTTCACTTATGACTCAGAGTTGTTGGTTCAAGTCCCCATTTGAACACCAAATGCAGAATACTTCAGTGCAAGGGAATTCAAAGACCATAAGACCATGTGCTTGGGTATGTTTCAGATAGGTCAATAAAATTATCATGAACTGAAAGTTAATATTTCTACAAAATGATTGAAATCAAAGGAACCATCCACGGTGTCCAACACAGATGATAAAACTAATGACAGCTGACGCTGGAATCACGTTCAAGAAACTCAGCAGATTGAACAGCATCTGTGCAAGCCAAGTAGCTGATGTATTGGATCATGACACTGCATCAGGATAATACTCTGGATGTAGAGTCTAGTAGGGTGAAAGATGAGGATAAAAGGGAGCTTTATCTCTATTCTGTCTGGAGTGGGGGGATGTGGGAAATAGAGGATATGCAAGTGTGGGCTCCATCAGTCACGGTAGAGAGGAAGCCACATTTTCTGAAGAGAAGGTGAGCATTTCAAATGTCCTAGAGTGGAATGCCTCTTCTTGAGAATAAATGTGGCAGAGATGGAGAAAAGGGGAGAAAGGGATGGTATCCTTGCAGTAGACCTTGTGGAAGGAAGTGTAGTCTTGGGAGCTGTTAGAGTTGGCTAGCTCACAGCAAATGTCTGTAGATAGTTTGTTTCCTGAGATGGAGACAAGAAAATTCCAAAAAATAGAGAGAGGTGTCAGAAATAGCACACATGAATTTGTGGATGGTTCAAGACTTGATGAGATCTGGGAGAATAAACTGTATTTGAATTAAAAGTCAATGATTCCACAACACAATTGAAGGAAGAACAACCCTCCACAGTGCCCAAACAGATGGTCACACAGAGATTGCAGATGCTGCAGTTTGGAGCAAAAAAAAAAAATTGCTAGTCCTGAGATCATGGTCCTGATGCCAGGTCCCAAAACAAAAATATTGACTATTTGCCCCCATGGATGCTTGTCCCATTGACTTAACAGAAAACATAGAACAATACAACACAGGAACAGGGTCAATACCTTATGAGATCAATGCCAACCATGATCCCAATCTAAACTTCACATCTGCTCGAACATAGTCTATATCCCTCCATTCCTTGCCCGTTCATGTTTCTATTGTATCTGCCCTCATTAGTACTCCTGGCAGTACATTCCAGGCACCTGCCTCTGAGTTAAAAAGAAGTCTCATAAATCTCCTTTAAACCTTCCCCTTCTCACCTCAGAGCTTTGTCCTTTAGGACTTAACATTCCCACAGGAGGATTAAGACTCCAACTATTTCCCTATTATGCCTCATAATTTTATATTCTTCTATGAGGTTGCACCTCAGCTTCCGACACTCCAGAGAAAACAATCAAAGCTCCTCCAGCAGCTTAGTTTGTTAGCCCAAATCAGATAGTGATTCCCTTTGTTCTTTGCAAGACCCTAACGTTAGGTCTCCTGAAATACAATAGTCTACAATTTCTCAGCACAGCATTAGCTGCATAACACATCGGAAATCTAAAAGTTAATGAAAGGTACTATATAAATGAAGGTTT
Organism: Mobula birostris; assembly: GCF_030028105.1. Classification (NCBI taxonomy): domain Eukaryota; kingdom Metazoa; phylum Chordata; class Chondrichthyes; order Myliobatiformes; family Myliobatidae; genus Mobula; species Mobula birostris. The sequence goes on from NC_092373.1 coordinate 161,737,329, forward strand.
GCATTATATTCCTTACAAGTGAGACCAATAAGCAAAATGGAGAATGAAAATTCCACTTGGGAATAATCCTCAGTCCTTGGACCATACAACACTGGTGCTGGTGCTAAATCTTCATGGAAATGTCTGTTCAAAATCAAAAACTTAACTGAATAAATATCCCCCACTATTATAATATACATCATTAATATTCAATCCTAGAGAGCTTTGCTTGCCAGTGCTATTCTTTGTTAAAAACAGAACTCCAACTAAATTTGTCACATGCACTAGTTCTTGAAATACTCTTGACCACACTGCTGTAAATCTCTACATGGCTGGAGTGTCATTTCCTTCTTTCTAAATCAATTGACTGGCAAGACATCACTCCATTTAGATGAGAATCTATTTCACAGATCCACTGCTCTGTGGGGAGAATCATTATTTTACTTTTTTTTCTTTTTGATAAAGCCTGCCAATTTTTCATTGTACTTCCTGGATCTGTGGCCATTGTTTAAATAACCTTTCAAACCCATGCCATTGACAGGGATCACAGAAGCATTAGGATTGAAGTTCACAATGACCCAACTCCTTTAAACAATCTGACTGTGCTACCCTTATCTTTATCATTGACTTCCTTCTACAGCTACACATGACAATCCCTTCTGTACTCCTCTCTCAATAGATTCTCCTAGTTGTGATATATTTAACATGCTTCTTAGAGAGACAAAATAAAATCCCTGCACACTACCAATGTCCAATAGCACTTCCTTGAAGATTGACTGATGTTTGATTAGAGGAGGTAGATTTCTGTTTAATAGTGATGTTATTTTTGTGAATGCACTCTCTGTAAGGGCAAAGAAAGCAGATCCACAGGAATATTTGAAAGGAACTGGGTAATTTCCTGAAAGGGTAAGATTTATGGGATGCAATAATGTATATAATTTGTCTACTAAATACATTCAATTTTATATTTATATGTATAGAGTTGATTTCCTCCAGTCTACAGGGGTCATGGTGTTTTAGGAAATTTATATTGTGCCCCTCTTTGATCTTTGGCAGACACCTTTTTGATTGATTTCTGTATGAACTAAGAGTAGATGTGCATTCAGCATGTTTAGGAAAAATAAACTTCATAATAGATGTAAAAGCAAGGATGTGATAGGAAATCCATGTTCCTTTTGAAAGATACAGTTCAAGTAATGATAGGGTGAATAACTTCTTTGTGTGCTTCATGTATAACAGGCAGGATAAAAATCATAGGGGCTATAAAGTTAGAGGGGTGTGTGATGGGCAAAATACATAATGGAATGGAGTGAGAGGTGCCAATCCATCATTTGAAGTACCTGAGCTGTTCTTTTGGCTACATCTATCAAACATCCTCACCATCCGGACCATGCTACCATGGGGCAGAAAGTACAGAAGTCTGAAGTCCCATATTATCAAATTCAAGAACAGCTACTTCCATTCCACCATTCAGTTCTTGAACCAACCTGCAGAACCATATCACATCAGTATAGCGACACTTTAACCACTTCGTACTATGGTGAAATTGGTTATTTTTTGGTCTAATTGTGTGCTTTCTTGCATAATTTATATTTTACTTATGTTTTACTCATGAACATTGTGCATCTGATGCTCTGCAACCACGAGTAACTTTATTTGTACATGTAGTTGTGTATATGACAATAAACTCAACTTTGACTGATTGACCTCTTACTGTTGCACTTCCTTGCCTCTTGGTCTCGTGAAATTTCCCCATCTACCTATGAAACTCCAGGAGCAAATACTGCAAACAGATCATTTCTGATGAGCCCTGTTAGTTCCCTGTTAGTTGAAAAGTAGATGGACGATTTCTAAAAGAGATTTCACCTCATTACATCACATCGAGCTACAGTAAGGAGTGGCAGACTGTTTAAAACAATCCACTGTTCCAAGCCTATGCAACGTAGCTAGTGAAAGTCAGCAGCATGTAGGACTGACCTTGTGCTTGGCTATTTAACTAGGGGTTAGTCAAGCAAATGTCCTCAAATATTACATTAAGTTTATATGATTTAAAGGCATAATATTATCTTAACACTAAGATTAGTGCAGATAGATACAATGAATAACATGGACCTGATTGACTGATGAATCTGTTTCTGAGCTGTTCAACACTATAACCCGCTGACTAAATCTTTGTGGACTGCAGTAGAAGCCAATTTAAAAAAAACCCTGTAATTATTCTAGCACAAGAATTTACCAAATGCTGGACAATTTGGGAGCACACAGAATTTATGAATTTATAAGATGAACTTTTAGCCCGCATCTTGGAAGAAGTCCCTCAGACATTAAGGCTCTACCCTGGGCAGAATATATATTCCAATCACATTTAGCACTATCATAACCGTTGGGTATATTGCTCAGTCATATTCATGTTCTCCCTGTATCCATTGGAAATACCTTTCAGTCATGGGCTTGAGAAGGCATTCCATATATTAATGGGAAACATTTCCAGGTTTTATACAATCACAAGGTTTTACTTTCCTCATTTTATTTGGTAATTGATCTTAGAGTAGTGGGCCCTTGTGCTCAAACGGTACATGCTTCAGAAAATAATGCTGAAGAATATAGGGGGGAAAAAAACCCCTGTTTTCCAGCATCAGTCAGGTTAATTCCCATCTTCCTCCTTGTTTTGAATGACTCTCATGGCAGTAATAATAATAGGACTTCAGATATACTGTAGCTCTCTCAACTGTTGAGTCGGGAGGTTATGGGCTCAAATCCCACTGAGGCACTTGACTGCATAATCTAGGCTGAAACTCCAATATCGGAGGTGCAGCTCCTTGGAGGAGATGTGAGACTCTGTCTGTCCTCTCAGAAAGAAAACTAACATTCTGTAACATGCATGGCAGGGGAATTCTGCCTGGAGTTCTGGCCTGTATTTATCTTTCAAGCAATACCATTAAAACATTATCTGGTCATTATCAGATTGCTCTTTACAGAGTTTGATGTGTGTGCATATGCTGATTCATTTCCCATAGCATGACAAGAAATGCTTTAAAAGTAAATAACTGGTTATAAAGCTCTTCGAGATGTCCTATGGTCTGGACAACGAAGTATAAATGCTGGTAATTATTCATTCTTTACATTTTTAATATTATAAAACATGTAAGAAATATAAACACAAGTCCTTGCAAATATTTTAGTGTCCTGGAAAAATAACTCCAATTATGTTCATTGATTATCTGTGGAGCTACAAACTAGAATCTTCTAAAGCTATAACCTAACCCACATTACCAAGGCAGTTGGGAGAAATCCTCCATTTGTCACACACACACACACACTAATATTTGACATACCTATGGGCAATCTGGAATGGGAGATAGAAAACCTGTAAAAATACTGGAGATGTTCAACAGGTTAGGCAGCATTGGCAGAGAGGAGAAGCCGGGTTAATAATAAAGGTCAACGCCCTTTCATGAGAACGGGAATAGTTGTGGAATAAATTAATTTCAAAATGCTGACAAAGGAAAAAATAATGGAGAAAAAATCCACATAATGTGAAATACAAGAGAGATTATCATTGCACTTTGATGAAAGATATTTGCCTGAAACATTAAAACTGTTTCTTCCTCAACAAGTGCAACCCAACCTGCTAAGCATTTCCAGCATTTCATGCTTTTATTTCAAGTTTCCAGCATCTGCAGTTTTATTTTTGCCTTATTGAGTATTTCCAATAAATTCTGTGTTTAAGGGGACACAAAGAATTGCATATGCCAGAATCCGAAGTAAAAAATATATTGAAAAAACTTGAACTTAGTTAGTCAGGCAACATCAATTGACATTTTCGGTTGAGTGCCTTCATCTGGACTGAAAGTTGACTGGGAGATAGCCAGTATATTTTGGCCCTGCTAGCTCTTGTTCCATCTATTTCCTTCAGCTTCTTCTATCTCCCCTCTGGTTTCAATCCAGGTGAATTATCAATTGTCCATTTCCCTAGATAATGCTCTCTGACCCACTTTTTATGTAATACTCATGTCTTTATTTCACATTTAGCACACTCTTGTAAAAATCCAGAAACCAAATCCAATTGTCTACCAACCTGTCTGGCAAACAACAGCAAGGAAATATTAGTCCTGACGAAGAGTCTCGGCCTGAAACGTCGACTGCACCTCTTCCTAGAGATGCTGCCTAGTCTGCTGAGTTCACCAGCAACTTTGATGTGAGATATTACTGGAGGCCAGCCAATTTCGGTCAAAATGGCAGACATGAGGAAGACCGCTTGGAGAGTCAATTGGATTTAATGAGGGAGTTCTGCACCTCAGGACATAGACACTTGAAGCAGGGCTGTGCAGGAGGAGTAGATTTAAAAGAAGCTGGGGTACTGGGCTGAAAGGAAGTTGCCGAGCTGGGGCTGGGAGGAGAAGACAGATTTGTTTACTTAGATATTTCTATCCTTTGTGGATTTACTATCATGCCATGCAAAATAGAGGGGCTTGAAAGCTTGCAAGATCAGACTTTCTCACTGCTCACAGACTTCTGAACTATTCACCTCTTTCACATCCCCTTCCTGGTGATGCTGCTGTATTCTCGGACTCTATTCCACATCCGTTCTCATCTCAGCTATCACCACCTTAGCATTTCTTTTTGCAGCGCCATTCTGCTACTTTGCATTCATCATGGCATTTATTGCTGTATTTGTTATTACCGTGTATACTGTTCTCTCTGTGAGCTTCACATCAGCGAGGAATTTCATAGCACCCTGGGTGGATATGAAAATAAACTAATTGGAATTGGAATCTGAATGCAGTTCATCAGGGTTGGCAGGATGCAGATAGATTATAAAATGCCAGTCAATGGACTTAAAACCTTTTGATTTTACTTGGAATGGTCGTCAGTGCTATGATGAGACAATACAAGAGAGACAAGACCATCTTCTCAAAATGGTTTTCAGTTGAGGATTTAGGTCATCAGTATTTAATGTGATTCTGAACCGCATGCTCTGCATCCATCTGAAGGCATGATCCTTTCACATTTAACCTACTTGACTATGAGATAGAGCCATTAAGTGACAGAGTGTCATGCTTCATACAAAATAACAAATACTCAAAGAATAGCAATGAGAGATGAAGGAGAAAGTTCACTGATATCTTTATGAGTACTTTGGCCGCAGGGTAACTCCCATCCCTATACCTGACTGCCAGCTTTCTATTGCTCTATGTTTCTACTTCATTGCAAAAGAACAACAGAATACAAAACAATACCATCCATTTTGTGTGGCCAAAGGGTAATGGCTTTAAAAAAAACAGTAAACAAATTTCACTAGCATCCATTATTTGATGCTGTGGTTTTGCACTGCTGTTTACTGACCTTTCCCAGAGGAAGTAGGTCATTTGCACATGACACTTCTCAAATACAGTATGTTGCATAGACTAGTCTAGTAATGTGCCAACACCACAATTTACACTGCAGAACATGGTAGGCGTTTCTGATTAGCTGAGGATAAGTGGCATGGGATTACCACTGATGACAACTCCATGTGACGTAGAGAGGAAAGAAAACAGTTAACAAAAATTGACAAGAGTGCTGCCATTTTCTCTTTATTCCTGCATGATTGAAGTGACATTTCAAGAGGATGAGAATCAGATGCTCAGAATCGAGCAAGAGGTGACAAGGTTTTCCAGACTGGAGAATTTCCAATGCAGCAACCAATTGCTTCTTAACGATTACGGTGTTTGTGCTTGTCTGAGTCAAACCAACAATATTGCATTTTCTGTTTGATTTGCGAGGTTTCCTCAGACATCCTTCAGAAGTGGTGGTGAGAGGAAGTGGAAGTAAATTTGGAGTTGGAGTTTATACTTCTACAAAAGAAATAAGGAGATCTAAGCTGGTCTGGATAAGGCCTTTCAGATACCAATGATTCAGTGGGTCTCCTGTATTGTATGACTCTCAGTTACTCTTTCCAATGTGCTGTTCTGATGAAGAAACTACACAGGAATTCAGCTTCATGTTAGATTAACAATTTGTGCTTTATGGGTTCCCACATAAAGGTCCAAAGCCTACAAGTCAGAGCAGAAAAGGGTTATTGAATCTATTTTTCAGGCATGTTTAACACACATGATGCCAGTCAGGACATGTTTCCGAATTACAGCCATATGTACTTTAAAGGCAGGCAAAAACAAATCTTTTGGTCAAATGAATAACAATTTATTGTATTTTAATAAGACTAATTCTGCAATCTCAGAATTGCAGAGAACATTTAGGAACTCAAACAATTATTTGTTTTATTTTCAGTATCTGAGCCATTTATTTATTCCGGCAAAAATCTGCTGCAACAACTGTACAGAAGCACTTTAAGGAGCCGCCTCCAATGAGCCCCACTCTACACTAGTAATGAATGTAATATAAATGCTCAGCTGAGCATGATAAAAATACAAAAGAATTAACTTTATTAAAGGAGTGCAGTGTAGCAAAGCATGCAGGAACAGTAAATGTGGCAGAGTGGGAGATAGCCTTTGGTGGAATGAACTTTCTAATTCATGGTGCCTTTCATTGGGTAGTGCTGATCCCGAGGAAGTACCTGAGTCGCTTTTTCTGAAGAAATATTCCTTTTAAATTAGTTGAGCAACTAAGTCAAAAATGAAGGGGGGAGGAGGTGGTTGATGATTGGGTCTCTGGTATTCAGTTTCGGAGTCTGTAGGCATGGGCACCTGGCCAAGCGGTTAAGGCATTGGTCTAGCGATCTGAAGGTCGTGAGTTCGAGCCCCAGCCGAGGTGATGTGTTGTGTCCCTGAGCAAGGCTCTTAACCACACAGTGCTCTGCGATGACATTGGTGCCAAGCTGTATCAGCCCTTGACCTTCCCTTGGACAACATCAGTGTCGTGGAGAGGGGAGATTTGCAGCATGGGCAACTGACGGTCTTCCATACAACCTTGCCCAGAGTGAAGACTTTCCAGGTGCAGATCCATGGTCTCGCAAGACTAACTGATGCCTTTAGGTGGAACTTGTCCCTAAACTTTCATGGTCTAATCTTCAAAGGCATGGATTATGTTTAATCTTCATAAAAGAACCAGATTTTGGTTATTTTGTCCATTTAATATGCCATTCCCCTCACATTCACCCCAACGACTTTACCTCTCTACCTGGGTGGGCAGGTATAGTATCTAGGTCCTCGCATGAACAGGTAGTGTCCAATATTGAAAGAGTTAGAGTTTGGCAAGTTTCCTGGTCACAGCAGTTACCAACACATCCACTTTTACTGGGATTCCTTGCATAACAATTGGGAAGCCCCCCTCCCCCACTCAGCTGATGATCACAATTCCAATTTTGGTCCATCCAAAATCAGTTTACTCAAACCTGGGGATTGACCAATTGCAGGTCAATCCCAAATCTAAAATAATCTCACAGACTCCTCCTCTGAAATGACTTTGGATGTGACTGGCTGATTCCCTACTTCAAATAAATCAGATGGGGCAAGAAGAATTAAGAGGGCCTTTTCAGGAACTAGCATAAGAATAGAAAATGTGGTGTTAATAGCCAGTCGAATGTTTGTCAGACAATTTTAAGTGCAGGTCACCAATTTCTATAATGTAGAAAAAATGACTTCTTCTTTCTCAACAGCCCAGACATGCTTCAACACAACCACTATGACTTGATTGAGAATACGTAGTGGTGTCCAGTTACTGAAGATACGTTTCTACGCTTCAGATATCAGGTTGGGAACTCCTTGCCAAGAAAAATGTTACCAAACAAAAAAGTTTTATGGAAACAATGTACTCTATGAGAATATAGATATAAATGTACTTTCTCTTAAAAAATTGACAAAAATATTAATTGTTTTAAATTGAGAACATTCTGCCTCAATTAAACTTTTTACTTTAGAGATAAGCGACACAAAGCTTTGGATTTTCTACCTGAATGACTTCACACGTATACGAAACTGACTGGATGTCAGCCACTTTAACTACAGAAGAAGCACTATTGACCATATTGTAACAGAATGGGTTCCAACACGTCTTCAGTATTAGTGACCTGCATGTCTTCTTAAACGTTAATCCTACACCTACTTTTTCAATCTTAAAAAGGAATGGGACTGAAAGCTTATGTAAATAGCCCAAGGTAACCTACAAAAGGAAAGAAATATTCAGCCAACCTAAGTGCCATTCTGGCTAGTTTCCTTTCTATGTTTCAGCTGTTCCAGAACATAGGAGATGCTTCTTTAACAGAAACATCAGCAGATTTATACAAAGATTTCAACTTGCCAAAGTACATGCCAAAGTGGATACGATAGGGTCTTTTAAGAAACTTTTAGATAGGTTCATGGAGTTTAGTAAAATAGAGGGCTATAGGTAAGCCTAGTAATTTCTAAGGTAGAGACATGTTCAGCACAACTTTGTGGGCCGAAGGGCCTGTATTGTGCTATGGGTTTTCTATGTTTCTATGTTACAGATACAAGAACCTTGTCCAAACATCTATTTAATACTACAAAACTTAAAAAGTCAGATCAATTTTCAGACTTGCTGACACAAGCCAAACACCTGTTGCCAGCTTCTGTAAATGTTATTGAAGTTAAATGTTATAGGATTTTGATGTTAAAAACAGCTTTACACATGAGCACCAAATACAATACTTACTCCAGATCATTGGGAATTACTTACTGTAACAGACAAATTCCAAAAATACTTAAAAGCTCAGCCAATTTTCTAAAAGCACACACAACTTTATTCAATAGATTCAATTAAAAAAATCCAGGATTTTAGATGATTTTGAAATCACCTTTGGTTTTGCGTTTGGAGATCGTGCATCTTTTATCATTCAATGGCCAGAGAACATGACAAATTAGAATTCATCAGTACATAGCAAACACAAATTGCAATTGCAAATGTCACACCACTCTTCAATAAGGGAGGGAAGCAAAAGAAAGGAAATTATCAGCCAGTTCGTCTGACCTCTAAGGATGAGGTTTTGGGGTACTTGAAGGCACATGATAAAATAAGTCAAAGTCAGCATGGTTCCCTTAAGGAATATCTTGCCTGACAAATCTGTTGGAATTCTTTGAAGTAGTAACAAGCAGGATAAACGAACAAGAATTGGTTGATGTTGTGTACTTGGATTTTCAGAAGGCCTTTGATAAGGTGCTACACAAAATGCTGCTTAGCAAGACAAGAGCCCATGGTATTACAGGAAAGATACTGGCATGAATAGAACATTAGCTGATTTGCATTAGGCAAAGAGTGGGAATAAAGGGAGCCTTTTCTGATTGGCTGTCGGTGACTAGCGTTATTCCAGAGGGATCAATGTTGGGACTACTTCTTATTGCTTTATATGCCAATGATTTCGATGATGGAAATTATGGCTTTGAAGCCAAGCTTGGTGATGATATGAAGATAGCTGGAGAGGCAGGTAGTGTTGAGGAAGCAGGGAGACCGCAGGATTCGGGCAAATTCGGAGAATAGGCAAAGGAGTAGCAGATGGAATACAGTGTCAGGAAGTGTACGGTCATGCACTTGGCAGAAGGAATAAAAGTATTATTTTCTAAATGGAGAGAAAATACAAAAAACTGAGGTGCAAAGGAACTTGGGAGTCCTTGTGTGGGATTCCCTAAAGATTAATTTGCAGATTAAGTCAGTGGTGAATGCAACGTTAGCATTTATTTTTAGAGGACTAGAATATGAAGGCAAGGATATAATGCTGAGGCTTTATGAGGAACTGGTGAGGCCTCACTTGGAGTATTATGAGCAGTTTTGGGCCCTTTACCTAATAAAGGATGTGCTGACATTGGAAAGGATTCAGTAAAGGTTCACAAGAATGATGCTGTGAAAGAAAGGTTTATCGTATGAATAGCATTTGATAGCTCTGGGTCTGAACTCAATGGAATTTAGAAGAATGAGAGAGGATCTCATTGAAACCTACTGAATGTTGAAAGGCCTAGATAGTATGGATGTGGACAGGATGTTTCTTATAGTGGGGGAGTATAGGACCAGAGGGCACAGCCTCAGAATATAGGGATGTTCATTTAGAACGGAGACAAGGACGAATTTCTTTAGCCAGAGGGTGGTCAATACGTGGAATTCATTGCCCCAGGTGTCTGTGGAGGGCAGGGCATTGGGTGCATTTAAGGTGGAGGTCGATAAATTTCTTGATTAGTCAGTTGTGTGAAAGGCTACAGGGAGAATGTAGGAGAATGGAGTTGAGAGTGAAATGGATCAACCATGATGAAGTGGTGGAGCAGACTCACAGGCTGAATGGCCCAATTCTGTTCCTATGCCTCATGGATAGGGTGTCAACTGACAGTTTTGGTTGATGCTGTCAATCACAAGCTACAAAGTCCCACTGTGCTTCACCAATGACAGGCTTCAAATTCATGCTCACTGTTCCATTATTGGGAAGAAATCATGCAAGTTTCCGCCCAGATGTCTCTGTCCTTAATGAAAAAGTTAAAAACTTCATTAAACCTTGACAATGGACATTTTGAACAGCAAGGATGAAACCTGCTTTAATGTTGAGGCATTGTGCAGAACTTCTGGTCAAAAATTTCTGACTTTCCATATTTTTTGTATTATTTATGCTGAGAAAGTTTAAAAAAAAAGGGAGGTGCTATCAAGAGGAAAATGATCTTCTGCTATGGAAAATGACCTCAGCACTAATGCTATTTTGTAGAAGATCATTTTCCTATTACTATTTTAAGTAAACAAAAACTATGCAACGGCATCTTGTTGGCAAATAATTTACCTGGGTACTGGCATTTAGAGAAACAGACATCTTTTGATAATCAGCATATTGTCTCTTTGTCTGTTTCATTGCATTCAGATGCACGAAGATGACTCAATATCTAGCCAACATAATCACACTCATTTAGCTCTAGTGACTAAAAACAAATTTTTCTCTTTTAGTCTACATTAATTGATCTTCAATTGTTTTCCCATTAGGATATTACTACCTTTCAGTGCAGAGGAGTCAAAAAGGAAGGGTCAACTGGACAAAAGAGCAGAATGATAATATGCCCAGTATTAACATTGAGCATCTTGTTTTATATATTTGCTTTCAACCTTCCATTTATACTGGAAGCTTCCTGCATAAATTTGTCACCATATTATTTCACATGAGGTCATTGGAAGCTTAGAGTGAAGGATCATTAAAATGTGATAAGTTTACATACAAGTTATCATTATAGATGTGAACACAGATATTTCTAAAGAGCCTAGTTGTTGGCAAAGCTGGACTTCAGCACAAACGAAACAGATGATAACATACTGGCCGCAAATTACATATCCAGTCAAATTTTCATTCCACAGTAGAAAACCCGATAAGTAAATTGGCTGGGAATTATTGCATATGTATATAAAATAGATAACTATATACTTGTATGGGGTGGAGATACGTCTCTACCAATGGAGGTCCAAGGCACCCCTTCCCTCCGGTAGCCTACAGGTCACCATTGGGGTATGTGTAGTACCTGCTTGGCCCCCAGCTGCTGTCAGTGTCACGAGAAGCCATGGAAGCAGATGATGGCTGGTCGTATGAGCGGCTGGTGCACATCAAAAGCCCTGGTTATGTGACCACTGACACCAGGCAACCTCTGAAGTGCTATTGATTACGACAGAGGCTACCCATCTTGTAAAGACGTAGCCCAGTAGAATGCAATGGCAAACCACTTCTGTAGAAGTATTTGCCAACAACAGTCATGGTCATAGAAAGACCACGATCACCCATGTCATACAACACAGCACATAACCAACAATATACTTATAGATACTTATAGACAACTCTCCAATTCTGTTTGCCCCAATACTAAATGACTATTAACTTAGAAATTCACTTTGCTAGCCCTTGGTTACATCCTTTCTTATGACTTACGATATAAAAATTATCTATCAATGCAATTCGCCTTGTGTTGCAAAATGAAGCAATAAAATATTTTTACCATTAGGCAAAAACGTAAAGTAAATTGGCTTCTAAAACTCATATATATTATATAGTTAGGCATAAAATTGAATTTATCATCAAATAATCTTTCTTTGTTCTTCACAGAAATTCCAAAAGCACAATTTCAGCAGAAATGTTTGCATTACGCATGTTGCTACTATTGAACAAGTCATTTCATCAACTTAGGCATTTTGCCAACTCAGCTCCTTGAACTGTCCTCCAGCCTTTAACTTATTTCTCATCTGCTCCTTACAGTTGCAAAATGGTTGGTTCCCATTGACTTCTCACCATCATGGGAAACATTAGTGTGTTGGGCCAAGACAGAGTCAACAGCGAGCTTACATTCACCTGCTTAAGGTAATACTGATCAGTACGTTGTCAAACTGGTGATTGAACTGGTACAGACACACACCATCAATGTGAATCACTCAATCACTCTTACCAGGCGTAACAGCTATGTTGCTTACAGACTGGTCTTCACCCTGCTGATTGACAGCTTTACACGTATATTTTCCAGCATGTGATGGCTTCACTTTCCTTATCAGAAGTTCAGATTCCTTCCTGCAAAAAGCAATAAAAGACACTTTCACTTTGTTGAAGAGGTGATGGGAGGAAAATAAACTGAGTTTACAGATGCACCTGAATTGGATAGAAGATTAAGCTGCCCTGGAGCAGAGATGATTGGATCTCCCAGAGGTAGGGAACTGAAAGAATGACCTTACACTAAAGTCATGAATTATGTCTCCAAACATACAGTTGAATGCATATCTTATGTTATAGAGTCATAGAGATGTACATCATGGATACAGGCCTTTCAGCTCAATGCATCCATGCCTACAGTGCCCATTCAGCTAATCCCAATTCTCAGCATTCAGCCCATATCCTTCTAAGCCCCACCCCTCCATATACCTATCCGTATGTTTTGTAAATTAAACAGCGCCTTTATTTCCAGCGGAGCATCAAGAAAGCTCACCTCTGTCACAGGATACTGACTGACTTTTACCACTGTACCATAGAGAACATACTCACCAACTGCACCTCAGTGTGGTATGGCAATTGTCCCGTATTGGACCACAAAACACTCCAGCGTGTGGTGAAAACTGCCCAGTGGATTATCAGCACCCAATTGCCCACCATTGAGAACATCTACCATAAACGCTGCCTGAGCAGGGTGAAAAGCATTATCAAGGATGCATCTCACCCTAACCATTGACTTTTTACTCTCCTCCCATCCGGTAGGTGCTACAGGAGCTTCCGCTCCTGTACCAGCAGGCACAGGAAGAGTTTCTTCCCTGAGGCTGTGACCCTGCTGAACCTCACATCACAGCGCTAAGCAGTATTGCACCCATATTGTACTGTCTCAGTACTTTTATATATGTGTGCCGTAGCACTTACTTTTCATTCGCAGTTATTTTGTAAGTAACATTATTCTTTGCATTACTGGTCATATGCTAACTGCATTTCATTGGCTTTGTATCTGTACTCGGCACAATGACAATAAAGTTGAATCTAATCTAATCTAATCTACTGTACCTGCCTAAATCACTTCCTCTGGTAGCTCATTCCAAAATATTCACTATCCTTTGCATGAAAATTTTGCCCCTCAAGTCCCTATTAAATCTTTCCATAAATTCTACGCCTCCTAGTTTTAAATGCCTCTACACTGGGGGAGAAATTGTTACCATGCACCTTATCATCTATGCCTTTCATAATTTCAAACATTTCTGTAAAGTCACCCTTTATTCTCCTAAATTCCAAGGAATAAAGTCCTAACCTGGTCAACCTCTCCCTCTAACTCGGGTCCTCTAGTCCTGGCAACATACTTGACGTTTTTTTCTGCACTCTTTATAGGTCAGCGTGTTTTTCTTATAACAGGCTGATCAAAACTATATGCGGTAAGTACTCCAAGTGCAGCCTCACCAATGACATACAACTGCAACACAAAGTCCCAACTCCTAGCCTGATGAAGGTAAGAGCACTAAGTGACTTTTTCACCACCTTGCCGACCTGTGATGACTCTTTCAAAACCCATGCACTTGACCTCTTCAAATAACTCTAAAAGGTTCGTCAAGCACAAGTTCCATACTCAAAAACCTGCTGACTCCTAATCAGATTCTTCTTTTCAAAATGCTGGTAGACCCTATCCCTCAGACATGAGTTAGGAAGATTATTAGGGATAGATCCACATGTTAGGAATAGAGATGAATATAGTCCCTGTAGTTGTTGAGGGAACAGACATCCACATGGTAGGGAGATGACACACATTCCTGCAGCATTTGGGAATTGCAAAAGGTGAAGGCAGACCCTGCAGTAGAAGTGAATGCAGTTCTAACTGTAGGAGTGAATGCTGAACCTGGTTGGAGGTCCCTAAAGCAGAGGGAATTCAAAACATGAGAAAGTTTGCAGTTAATAGAAATCTTGAGCAACACACACACACACAAAATGTTGCAGGAACTCAGCAAGTTAAGCAGCATCTATGGAGGGGAATAAACTATTGACATTTCAGTTTGAGACCCTTCACTAGGACCGCTTTTTCTTTTACCCTCCATAGATGATGCCTGACCGGTAGAGGGAACTGATGTCTCTGCAGTGATTAAAATATTATTTTGCTCTTTTTGTCTAGGTCAAAGAGAGGTACTACATTGGTGCAATAAGGTTTAGAGTTATAGAGCCATACAGCATGGAAAAAGGCCTTTCAACCCCTGTACCATGTGACCAAGATGCACATCCAAGGTGGCCCATTTGCCAGAATTTTGCCCACATCCTGCTAAACCTTTCCAATCCATGTACTAGTCCAACTGTCTCTTAAATGTTGTTATTGTACCTGCCTCAGCCACTTCCTCTGGCAGCTGATTCTACACAGATACCACACTTTGAGTGAGAAAGTTACCCCTCACGTTTCTCATAAATTACTTTTCTCTCAGCTTAAATCTATGCCCTCTAGTTCTTGGCACTCCATTTTAAGGAAAAAGATACTTATGATCTTGTACACCCCTGCAAAATCACCTCTCAGCCTCCTCCATTCTAAGGAATTAAAGGCTAGCCTGCCCAACTTTTCCCTATAACTAGGTCCCTCAAATCATAGCAGCATCCTTGCAAATCTTTTCTGTACTGTCTTCAGTTTAGTAATACCTTTCCTATAGGAGAGCGGCAAAATTAAACACATAGCCCACATGCAGCCTCACCAGTATCCTGTACAACTACACCATGGCCTTTCAACTTTGATACTCAATGACCTGATTTACAAAGGCAAGCGTGCCAAAAGTCGTTATCACACCGTCTACTTGTGACTCTACTTTCAGGAAACAATTTTCTTATATTCCATGGTACCCCTGTTCTACAACACTTCCCAGGGCCCTGCCCTTCATTCTGAAAGTCCTACTTGCATTTGACTTCCCAAAATACAACACTTTACACTTATCCATAGTAGACTCCATTTGCTATTTGTCAGCCCACTTACTCAGCTGATCAATATACCTCTAATTTTTCTTCTCTTCACCATTCAGGTGTAAGAATTTTGTTGGCACTGAACAAGTTCCACATCTAACCAAATAGCAGTTGCTTAAAGATGACACAGTCTGCCAAAGTAGAGAATGCTCTGCTCCATAGTCCTGATATTCAATTTCTTTGTAACCAAAATTGGCAAAGGCCAAGACATTAGGGTTTTGTTCTTTTTGTTTAAAAAGAAACATTAGCAGCCTTGTGGCTTCATGGCAAGTGCCAAGATCCATGTTAATTAAAGTAGTTAAGTTTTGGTTGCCTTCCAATTTACCTTCCTTACCAGAAAAGGCAATAACTTCTTCAGAGACGCACCCATCTATCAGTATAATCTGCAGAACTGGTTGCCATCATTTTGGGCTTACAGTGGGTGGAGGAAATTTGTCCTTGCAAAGTTGTAATTTCCTCAGATTCTTCCCCGGTTTTGACTAGTCTTAAAACAGGTAATTCTAGCAGTAGGTCAGACTTACTGCTGGAAGTTCTCCAAACTTTATTTCATATTCAAAGTATTGGTTTACATGTCTACTTCTTATGGATCCCTGCACATAGAGGTGTTGAAGGGAAGGAAGGGGTTGATTGCTTGGCCAAGAAAGCTGTTGAAAGTTGAACTGTGGATATAGACCTCAGCAAATCAGAAGCTAAGGGTTTAGTGGGGCTAAAAATGAGGGGATTATGGCAAGACTTGGGAGGTAATGGGCATATGGGGAGACCCCTTTATAGAATACATCAAACTGGTAGGTTGATGGGAGGAGGAGGTAAAACAAGGGGAGGAATTACATTGGCTCGACATAGAGTTGGGCATACTATGCTTAATTATTCCTTATATCTCGCTGAAAAACATCACTCTGGGGTGTGCAGGTGTTGTCATTCTTTTACAATGTGAAGCATACAAGGTTGAAAGAAAGCAAATACAGGCTGCACTACTATCTCTGGGGGGTTGAGAGTTTTCATTTTAAAACTTTAAGTTATGGAAGTGACATTAATTTAACTCACAATATTGTCCTTCATTATTTACAAACCACAGGGCTTTTTGGGGTAATCGAATTTTCATTTGATAAAGAACTAGCAGGGGCTTTACTTCCCAACTCTGTACACCACACTCCAGTCAGCGGTGGTAATGCATATTTAAGTTGGAGGGGGAGGGGGAGATCCAAAATTTTGGATTTTGGATCTCCCCCTCCAACTTTCAAATCCCTTACTCACTCTTCCTTCAGTTAGTCCTGACGAAGGGTCTCGGCCTGAAATGTCGACTGCACCTCTTCCTACAGATGCTGCCTGGCCTGCTGCGTTCACCAGCAACTTTGATGTGTGTTGCTTGAATTTCCAGCATCTGCAGAATTCCTGTTGTTTGCATGTATCTATACTGTGCATAACAATTAAAAACACAAGTACTAATATATGGCAGGAGCAAACTCACATCCCACTCTCTCTAGGACAGAATGCTGGGAACCAGCTCAATAAACATTGTGAGAAACTTCACTGTGAGACACATTAAGGGCCCACAAGCAAAATGAAATATTAATGAAGATTGTTTTTTGCGAATCATTTTGGTACTTTTAGTCAATGGAAAGAATGACAGATGAAAAAGGCATTACTTTGAGGGATAAGGAGGAGAGGGACAAAGCTTCACTAATAAAACATTATGATTGCATAATATTTAATTTTAAAAAAAGCAAAACCTAAACTGATTCCTGAGTTGTCATAAGGGCTTTGAGTGTCTCACTATTTCACCACTTTCTTGAAGCCTTTGAAGTTCATATTTCCTGGTAATTTGCAATAATAACATTGCCAGGTGTATGTGTTCATAACATGTTATGTATTGCATGTTGTAAATGGTGTGATGTGCAGTCTCTTTAATGAGTGAAGCTTTGCGAGTTGGGAGATCTAGTGGTAGGCCTTGTGTACTGTACAGCTAGTACGGTCTGTACAGTATTCTGAATTGTGTGTTGCATGTCAGGTGTTGTATCTCTTCTGTGTTCTGTGTTGTGATTCCCAATAGTGTGAGGTATCCAGTCTGTCCATTAAGCAACTTTTCAATCGATAGGGAGAAACATAAATCAGTTGGTGGAATCAATGCATCTTGTTTCACACCATTGGTAAATAGCACTATGAGAATGTGTGGAACAATGAGAGCTTCTTGGCTATATGGCCACAAATTTATGCTCTTCTTGGATGAGACAGAACTGAGATCCTTGATACCTTATCTGAAACAAAGGACACCACCAACCCACTGACTTCTCCAAGTCTTTCCAGACCTGAATGAAAACTGAGAGTATTCAATCTAATATGCTATTTCTCCTCAGGAGAGAACATGATCTCAGAAAAATTCATTCACGTTCAGTGATCTGAAGTCTTGAGGTGGTAGTTCTTAGGAAGGGTGTCTTCTTTTATCTAAGATAATGAATTAGAGCCCCTCCAGTCTTTCCTGTACAGTGGATGTAAATGATCCTATAGCTAGTATGTTCAAAATAAATTTGTTATCAAAGTACATACATGTCACCATATACAACCCTGTGATTCATTCTCTTGCAGGCACACAAAATAAGTTCACAATAGAATAATAACACTGGACAACAAATTTCTTCAAGAGTGTTGCTTTCTCAGAATTTTTTTTGTTTATGATAGATTGCTTGAAGATGAACACAAATATAAATTCAGACTACTTGTATCACGTAGGAATTTGGAGAAACAACAAATTCACTTTTATTGAATATAATGTGTTTAATTGCATAATGGTGCTGATGCTTTGCAATAGTTCAACTAAGTTAAAAATATTTTGTTAATGATTTTCACTTGTGCTCAGTGTCTGAGGCTTCTCGCTTAAGTGTCCAACAATAATTCACCAGCATTGATGGATTCTAGTTGCTCTGGTATCTTTTCTCCATGACCGCAATATCCTGGTGAAACCTTTCACCATGCTCATCACTAACAGCACCAAGATTTGCAGGGTAGAGGTCTAAATGGGAATGCAGAAAATGAATCTTTAGTGACATGTTGCATTTCATGGTTTTATATGCTTGAAGCATGCTTTCAACCAGCTGCATGTAGTTTAGTGTTCTGTAGATGCCGAGAAAAATTTCAACAACTTCCTTGAATGTCTTCCATGTGATTTTCTCTGGTCCCACTACAAATTCTTCAAATTCCCTGTTATTGATGACCTGTTTGATTCGTGGACCAACAAAAATGCTTTCCTTAATCTTGGCATCAGTTATTCTGGGAAGCATCTGTCTCAAATATCAAAATCCTTCATAGAACTCTTTGTGCCTGGTGTTAGCAAATTCCATCCTTACAGTCCTGAACCCAATAATTATTACTAAAACCTGTCCTGCCATGCAGCAGCTGCGCCGCCTAAGCATGCCCAAGCATGCCTGTACCAGATAGGAAACTTTCCAGCTTACATTGTAGGCAACATTTTAATTGACTTGAATTATTAATTGAAATAATAAACATAAGTGATTTCCAAAAAAATGGTGCATGATAGGCCAATTTCATGGTGATTTTCATGATCAGTAGATGAAAATTCATAAGATACACCCAAAGGTAGTCAGGAAGCAAAATCTTTGTTGTCCAGTGTAACCATAATAGAATTAATGGAAGGTTACACCAACTGGGCATTCAACCTGTGTTCAAAAGACAACAAACTGTGCAAATTTAAAAAGAAAGAAATAATAATAAATATCAAGAACATGAGATGAAGAGCCCTTGCAAGTGAGCCTATAGTTGTGGGAACATTTCAGTGATTGGGAAAGTGACGTTTAGTGAAGTTAGTGAAGGGTCTCGGCCTGAAACATTGACTGCACCTCTTCCTAGAGATGCTGCCTGGCCTGCTGCATTCACCAGCAACTTTTATGTGTGTTGCTTTAGTGAAGTTATCCTCTTTGGTTCAAGAGCCCGATGATTGAGGAGTAATAACTGTCCCTGAACCTGGTGATGTGGGATCAGAGGCTCTGGTACTTCCCACCCAATGGCAACAGTGAGGAGGGAGCATGACCTGGGTGGTGGTGGGGGGGTGTCCCTGTTGATGAGTGGGCTTCCTGCAATGACACTCTCTGTAGATGTGCTCAATGGCGGGGAGGTCTATACCCATGATGAACTGGGCCATATTCACTGTTTTGTAGGATTTTCCATGCAAGGGCATTAGTGTTTCCATACCAGACTGTGATGCAGGCAGTCAATACACTCTCCATCACACATCTAAAGAAGTTTCTCGAAGTTTTAGATGCCATGCTAAGTATTTGCAAACTTCTAAGGAAGCAGAGGCACTGCCACGATTTCTTCATAATTGCCCTTACGTGTTGAGCCCAGGACAGGTCTGCTGAACTGATAACACAGGAATTTAAAGTTGCTGACCCTCTCCACCTCTGATCCTCTGATAAGAACTGGCTCATAGTTCTCCAATTTCCTCCTCCTGAAGTCAATAATCAGGTCCTTGGGTCTTGCCGACATTAAGCGATTGTTGCTGTGGCACCACTCAGCTAGAGTTTCAATCTCCCTCCTATGTGCTGATATGTCACCACCTTTGATTCAGCCAATGGCAGTGGTGTGGTCAGCAAACTTAAATATGGCTTTGGAGCTGTGCTTAACCACACAGTCATAAGTGTAAAGTGAGCAGAGCAGGAGGCTAAGCACACAGCCTGATGGTACACCTGTGCTGAACGAGACCGTGGAGGAGATGTTGTTGCTAATCCAAACTGACTGAGGTCTGCAAGTGAGGAAATTGATGATCTAATTGCGCAAGGATGTATTGAGGCCAAATGTCTTGAAGCTTGTGATGTTGAGGACGGATGCAAAGTGAGGGGTTATGAGGTGGAGTGAAGTTCTTCCTGGTGCCCTGGCAAAATTTATCCTTTAGCTTAAATCAATTTTTTTGGCCATTTTGACATTAATGCTTGTTGTGAATTGATTGCAAATTGTGTACTCACTTCCTGCACCACAGTAGCTGCAACAGTTCCAAACTGCACTATGTGTAAATCACTTCAGAGAAACTCTTAGGAAAACATTTAATAAACATCTCTTATTTGTTTAACAGCAGAAATGTTACTCTTTTGAAATCATTAATAGTTGCTAGTTCATTATCTGATTGAATTATGGCTCATAATTAATATCCAACTGTAGGCAACGAGTTTAATCCTTGGTCAGTATTGAGCTGTGACAAGGGAGTCTCTGTGGCTAGTCCAGGGTTTGTTTTCTGAAAGTTCCTCAGGATTAGGCACAACTTGCTTATCTTCTGGTTTTGTGGGTTCTGATGCAGCCACATGTGGGAGGTGCAGTCACTTCCATAGTAGGGGCAGCTGGTGTCTGATGAGGCAAGTGTGTGGTTGGCTTACGAGAGATGGTGCATTCTTCTTGCCACTTCTGCAGGGCTTCTCTCTGCTACCAATGCATGTAGCAAGGATCTCAAAGCCATCCCAAAACCTCCTTCTACACACCGAGCAATCTAACTATTCAAATCACCAACTATAATCACTCTATTTTCAAGGCAATTAAGGATGTCTGGCATCACCAGTAATGTGCACGTCTAACAAAGGAATGAAACACATGAATGCAAACCAGTAATACCTGACAGGAAGAACAGGTGTGTGGGTATTGTCCAGGAATAAAATGACTTTTTCCACATTTAAATATCCAACTGGCCATTAGTTTTCATTGTTCAGGAAGAAAACCATATGACAGAGTATGATAGAGTGAATTAAAACATCAAGTTATATAATGGAAAATTAGAAAAAGAAAGAAAGATCATTTATCTCTGATTTGCTCATTGACCGCATTCTGTGGATTAATTTAGCTTCACACCTTGTCAAATTTAGCAATGTTTAACCGCTACTGCTCCCTTGATGGCCCTGCAGTGATGATGTCAGCATTCTCTGTTCAAACAAGCACGTTCCAAAATCAATAGCCAGACAAGTTCCTTTTTAAAGAAAGCATGTTAATATTAATGACTTTTTATAAAGGTATTCAATGTTCCTGTAATTCAAATTAAGGGAAAAATACAACCAATTGGTGTGGGCAGTCATCACTGCAAATCAATATAATTTTTGTTATTCATGCACTATCTTCAAGCTGAAAGAACAACACACTATAATAGCATATTACTAAAAAGTTTGCTTTGATGAGCATTCACAAATTAGGCAGAGGTGGACTTAAAGCATTAGCAAATCCTTGGGGTTCAGATAACAAATAGAGAAGTTGCATTTCTAGTACTTATTACTTCAAATGAACATCTGGATGATCACCTATTCACTTGTGTTTTTTATTCATTTATTCATGGCCATTTCAAAGCCAAGCCTCAACTAACTTGGTGAATTCTTGATCCAGGTGTCACCTCAAGATTCCACCTTTTCAGTGCTTTCAGTTGGTCCCTGATCTTTGATTCTTGAATGCAAAATCCATAATTCTGAATTGTTGTACTTTGCAATTCAATCCATCTGTACCCCTGCAACTTTCCTCATTCTCTAAACTCTTTCAACCCTACTAGAGCTGGTGTATTATCCAACCTCATACTCATCTCATCATTGACAACCTACCTACAACCCAAATCCTGGAATTCCAACCTTAAATCTCTCTGCCTCCCTATCCTCCTCTATGACAGCTCTTAAAATTTGTCCCTTTGACCTGAGTTTTAATCATCTCTGCAAAGTTTACAGGATGGAGGGATTTGCAATAGAGTAAGTTTCATAGGGAATAAAAATTTACTTGTTGTTAGTAGATGTTGCCAGCGTTTACTCATCAGTACCAACCCATTACTGATCCATCCATCCCACTGCCAACTGGAAGCTAGGCTATTCCAATATCCATTGCAGTTGAGGTTCACTCTCACCTGTCTGGGACGATATCAACTGTCGTTAAGCAAGGATCAGATGGGTCTATTGAGGAATATAGGGAAGCAAGAAAGGAGCTTAAGAAGGGGCTGAGAAGAGCAAGAAGGGGGCATGAGAAGGCCTTGGCAAGTAGGGTAAAGGATAACCCCAAGGCATTCTTCAATTATGTGAAGAAAAAAAGGATGACAGGAGTGAAGGTAGGACCAATTAGAGATAAAGGTGGGAAGATGTGCCTGGAGGCTGTGGAAGTGAGCGAGGTCCTCAATGAATACTTCTCTTCGGTATTCACCAATGAGAGGGAACTTGATGATGGTGAGGACAATATGAGTGAGGGTGATGTTCTGGAGCATGCTGATATTAAGGGAGAGGAGGTGTTGGAGTTGTTAAAATACATTAGGACACATAAGTCCCCGGGGTCTGATGGAATATTCCCCAGGCTGCTCCATGAGGCGAGAGAAGAGATTGCCGAGCCTCTGGCTAGGATCCTTATGTCCTCGTTGTCCACGGGAATGGTACCAAAGGATTGGTGGGAGGCGAATGTTGTCCCCTTGTTCAAAAAAGGTAGTAGGGATAGTCCGGGTAATTATAGACCAGTGAGCCTTACGTCTGTCGTGGGAAAGCTGTTGGAAAAGATTCTGAGAGATAGGATCTATAGGCATTTAGAGAATCATGGTCTGTTCAGGGACAGTCAGCATGGATTTGTGAAGGGCAGATCGTGTCTAACAAGCCTGATAGAGTTCTTTGAGGAGGTGACCAGGCATCTAGATGAGGGTTGTGCAGTGGATGTGATCTATATGGATTCTAGTAAGGCATTTGACAAGGTTCCATACGGTAGGCTTATTCAGAAAGTAAGAAGGCGTGGGATCCAGGGAAGTTTGGCCAGGTGGATTCAGAATTGGCTTGCCTGCAGAAGGCAGAGGGTGGTGGTGGAGGGAGTACATTCAGATTGGAGGATTGTGATGAGTGGTGTCCCACAAGGATCTGTTCTGGGACCTCTACTTTTCGTGATTGTTATTAACGACCTGGATGTGGAGGTAGAAAGGTGGGTTGGCAAGTTTGCAGATGACACAAAGGTTGGTGGCATTGTAGATAGTGTAGAGGATTGTCAAAGATTGCAGAGAGACATTGATAGGATGCAGGAGTGGGCTGAGAAGTGGCAGATGGAGTTCAACCCGGAGAAGTGTGAGGTGGTACACTTTGGAAGGACAAACTCCAAGGCAGAGTACAAAGTAAATGGCAGGATACTTGGTAGTGTGGAGGAGCAGAGGGATCTCGGGGTACAAGTCCACAGATCCCTGAAAGTTGCCTCACAGGTGGATAGGGTAGTTAAGAAAGCTTATGGGGTGTTAGCTTTCATAAGTCAAGGGATAGAGTTTAAAAGTCACGATGTAATGATGCAGCTCTATGAAACTCTGGTTAGGCCACACTTGGAATATTGTGTCCAGTTCTGGTCACCTCACTATAGGAAGGATGTGGAAGCATTGGAAAGCGTACCGAGGAGATTTACCAGGATGCTGCCTGGTTTAGAAAGTATGCATTATAATCAGAGATTAAGGGAGCTAGGGCTTTACTCTTTGGAGAGAAGGAGAATGACAGGAGACATGATAGAGGTGTACAAGATAATAAGAGGAATAGATAGAGTGGATAGCCAGCGCCTCTTCCCCAGGGCACTACTGCTCAATACAAGAGGACATAGCTTTAAGGTAAGGGGTGGGAAGTTCAAGGAGGATATTAGAGGAAGGTTTTTTACTCAGAGTGGTTGGTGCGTGGAATGCACTGCCTGAGTCAGTGGTGGAGGCAGATACACTAGTGAAGTTTAAGAGACTACTAGACAGGTATATGGAGGAATTTAAGGTGGGGGCTTATATGGGAGGCAGGGTTTGAGGGTCAGCACAACATTGTGGGCTGAAGGGCCTGTACTGTGCTGTACTATTCTATGTTCTATTACTCATTACCCCAGCAACTGGTAAAAGGTGGAAATTCAAAAGGAAAATCATGGGCACGCAAGAGATTGCAGATGCTAGGATCTGGAGCAAATACGCTGCTGGTGGCAGTCAATAGCTAGGGCAGCATCTATGAAGGCTGAGATTTCATATAGTTGATATTTCCGATAGAGACTCTGCATCAGGAAAATAGTGGGGGCACTTGGAGATCAGAGCGATAGTAGAAATAAGTTTAGTATTCTGCTGCTTGCATCACAGGCTCCAAAGCACAGGGTTACATGAGGCTGCTGGGGACTGTAAACTCAGCCAGATCCACAGGTACAACCCTCACCGGTAATG
This sequence comes from Mobula birostris, assembly GCF_030028105.1. Taxonomy (NCBI): domain Eukaryota; kingdom Metazoa; phylum Chordata; class Chondrichthyes; order Myliobatiformes; family Myliobatidae; genus Mobula; species Mobula birostris. Next base: position 161,761,808 of record NC_092373.1, read on the forward strand.
TGAACACATCATGATGGCAGTGGTTTTCAGTCTGTTTCCAGTAATATATAGTTTTCATAATATTCTATTGTATTTCTTTTTCCTGAAAATCTTTATAAGAAAGTGAACCTCAAGGTACGAGGGGTGATTGATAAGCTCGTGGCCTAAGCTAGAAGGAGTCAATTTTAGAAAACCTAGCACATTTATTTTTCAACATAGTCCCTCCTACATTTACACACTTAGTCCAGTGGTCATGGAGCATACGGATCTTGGACCTCCAGAAGGTGTCCACTGCAGGGGTGATCGATAAGCTCGTGGTCTAAGGTAGAAAGAGATGATTTATACTGCTGTCATTACATGCACATGCAGTTCAACTCTTTGAGTGATTATGCAGAAAGTTTGAAATTAATGAATCATCTCCTTGTACCAGGCCACAAACTTATCAATCACCCCTCGTAGTATATGGTAACACATACCGACTTTAATAATAAATTTACTTTCAACTTTGTACTGCTGCTACAAAACAACAAATTTCACATAATATAAGCCAGTGATAACAAACATGGTTCTGATTCTGTGGATGGCCAAAAAGATTTGGCTCTGGTCCTATTTCTCTGCTGTACAATTCCATAACTTCATTGCTCACTCAAGGGGAAACTGTTTTTTAATGATAAACAAAGTAGTGGTGCAGAGTTTAAGTTACCATATTGGTAATGTGGAGATCCAATTTCAAATCTGCATAGCAGCTATAGAATTTAAATTTATTTAATAATCTCAAACTAAACATAATCAATAGCAATAATATATATATATATATATACACACACACATTACTGTGCAAAAGTCTTAGGCATCCTACCTATATGTACCTAACATCTACTGTAAATTACTGTAGTAATTTTATATATTGCACTGTACTGCTGTGGTAAAAAAAAAACAAATTTCATGACATACAAGAGTGATAATAAATCCAATTCTGATAGGTATCTCTATTGTGGACCAAGAGTGAGAAGGAAGCAGCAAGAAGGGAATCATACTTTGGAAAAGAGGAAGGAAGAGGGGATGGAGCGGGAAGCACCAGGGAGATATTTTGTAACTATCAATAAACCAATTGTTTGTAATCAGATGATTTTGCCTGGTGTCTAAGGTCCGGGTGGGTCTTCACCCGCAACACCCCCTGCCCCTGGCATTCCTTCTCTGCCCCTCCTGCAGCATTCCACCGTCGCCTTTCCCAACATCCTTTGCTCCCATCAGATTTATAAACTCACTTTCCACTCCACATTGACAAATACAGTACTGTACAAAATCCGAGGTATCCTTGCTCCTGTACATACATATCCCTAAAACTTTTACACAGTACTATATTACACACACACACACAAGATCAAGTCTTTAGCGTCTGCTAACATGACTAAGTTATGACATAAGTAATGACTAATCCTTCTTGAGTAGTTAGAAGTACTTCAACAACAAACGTTGTGGCAGAGGGCAATTGATTGTTTACTCAACAGCACAGTCTACAGTACACTTAGGCTTCTTTCTCCCCACTTTGATCAGTAATTTTAATTAAGAGTCATAAAGGAACAGCAAGGAGCAAGTCATTTATTGGGTTAGACATAAGGCAATACTCTGGGAAACACTGATAAATGCTGCATTTACGCTTCTAGCCCCAGCAACTGCACAAGATAAAGCTGGAAGCACAGCAAGTTGACTTTAAATCATCACCTAACCCACTATTGAATTTGAAGTGAGAGAGGGACTGAGATAATTGATGACTATGTATGAGCTTGTGTCACACTTTCAAGATACTTTAAAATTTTTTCAAGCATTTGGATAGCTGGCCTAATAGCCTGTATATCACATTATGTCCAGTTGCATTCCTGTGAAATACATTTGGATGTATTACTATCATTACAAACACTAGAAAAAATGCAGGTAGTTATTTCTCTTGTTGCTGGGTCCTTACTTGTGTATTAAAAAGCAGTTACTAAAAGTAGAACATTTATAATTTTCTTGATATGGCATTATTCATTTGAAAGAGCACACCATTATTTTAAAAAAAAGCTGCTAAAGTTATAAAAACCATAATTAATTCTAAATTTGTTAAAACAAACTAATACACCGCAGTCTAATGTAATTACTGCCTCATACCACAACCTCTCCTTATACCATGTGACGATGAGCTGGTAGATATAAATTTTTGTTTGAAAGGATCATTCAAAGTAACCACAAAGAGCAAAGTTTGCTGAAAACCTGACAGGAGTCCCTGCAGAATTTAAAATACCTTTTCTTTTTCTTGATCCTGATTTCTTTGGACTTTTTGACAGTCAGCTCTTTCCCATCCTTATACCATGTGAAGGTGGGCTGTGGATATCCTGAAATAGCTTCACATCTCAGAACAAGCTTCTTCCCCTCATTCACCACCACATCACTCTTCAGTGGTTTTATCTTTGGAGCTGAAGCTGTGAAAGAGAAGAATTATCAGTTAACCACCTGTTTCAGAAAGATATAAAAATACAACTAATGCAAGAGCAGAAGTCTCGATATTCTCAGGTGATATTCAACTGTTGTAGTCTTACATATCCATAGATTAAGTCTGCAAGCCATATGGATATTAGACCACAAAACCATAAGATACAGGAGCAGTATTAGGCCATTCAGTTCATTGAGACAGCTCTGCCATTCAATCACAGCTGATTGCTATTTCAATCCCATTCTTATGCCTTCTCCAAGTAACCCTGATCCCCTTCACTGATCATTTTTTCACTTTACATCAGTAGGCAATGCAGTTTATAAAAAGTTTCTCAAATCCATCGATTAGCAAGTCTCAACATCAACCTTGCCATTTGTCTTGGAAGCCCGAGATCTGAATGAACCTGGTGAATTATCTGCCTTTTTTGCACTCTATCTTCTTTTTCACTGCTTTTTATCAGGAACCTGATTCGACAACACCCATCCTGACTCCTGCCCAAAACAAACTCACCCTCAGTAAAGTCCAAATGTCAGACAAGTGTGGAATGCGTCGAAAGAATATATAAAAGATCAAATGGGCAGAAGTACAAGGGCTTGAATTGCTTTAGGATGCTTCAAGGTAGCACATTTACAAGGACATGACTTTATCTGGTGACTGTTCCTTTATCTGTACTTCACGTGCCATTCTACAAGGCAGGAACTGTCAATCACCTGCATTTTCATTAGTGAACCGACTCACTTGGAAAAAGACTTTGACCAGAATGTGCTGAGATCCAGTCAATGGGTGCCTTGTAGTTGACTCTGCCTCTGGACTTGAGTATAGTCAGGGAAACAGACGCAATTCTCTCTTGCAAGGATCAAAAATCTTAAAGGCTATGTTTTTGGCTTGGTGCCCAGTTCAGGACATTTCATCTGGCTTGCAGAGGAATTTGAAGTGGGAGGGGAAAGATCAAGTTGGTATGGTCTATGGGGCTACCAACAGCATAGGAATAACAAGGAAAGGGGTTCTGATGAGGGAAGTTAAGCAGCTAGGGACTAAATTAAAATACAGAATCAAAAAGATATTAGTCTCTGGATTGTTACATGAGCCCTGTGCAAATTGGCAAAGTGTTAATAAGATCAAAGAGCAAAATGCATGGCTCAAAAATCGGTGTGAGGGAAGTGGGTTTGAATTTGTGGAACATTGGCACCAATATTGGGGAAGGAGGGAGCTGTTCCAATGAGATGGGCTCCATTTGAATCATGCTGGGACCAGAATTCTGGTTCACGTTATCTGCTAATGTTCTAGATTGGGGATTCCCAACCTAGGGTTCACAGACCCCTTGCTTAATGGTATTAGTCCATGGCATAAAAAGGGTTGGGAACCCCTGCTCTAGATGATGGAATTAACTTTCTTGTGGCCAAGTTTGCAGATGACACAATGGCAAGTGGAGGTGCAGGCAGTGCTGAGGAAACAGGAAGGTGGTGTAAAATCTTTGAGAATTTAAGAGAATGGGCAAAAAGGTGGTAGATAAAATACAGTGTAGGGAAGTGTATGGTCATGCACTTTGGTAGAATGAATAAAGGCATAGACTATTTTCTAAATGGGGAGCAAATTCAGAAATCAGACATGCAAAGGTACTTGGGAGTTCTAATGCAGGATTCCCTGAAGGTTAACTTGCAGGCTGAGTGAGTAGTAATGAAGGCAAATGCAATGTTAGCATTTATTCTGAAAGGACTAGGAAACAAAAGCAAGGATATAAAACTGAGACTTTATAAGGCATTGGTCAAACCACATTTGGTTATTGTGAGCAGATTTGGGCCCCATACCCAAGAAAATTACTTCCGCCTCAGCTTCGCTCCCATTACTACTTCTCATTACCTGTTGGGTCCCATGGTAAAAAAAATAGCCATTGTCAGCCCCTAATGCATCAGCCTTCGCAGCTCTGAGAATTCCAGATAACATGATTCACAAAGAGAAGAAATTCCTCTTTATTTCTTAAGAAGATGACCCCTTATTCTGAAGCTATGCTCTAGATTTCCTTTGTGGAATATGTCCCCTCAGGACCCATGGAAAATGATACATTTGATATGAGAGAAATAAGCATTAGTGTTCCAGGTTAATGAGTGAAGTAGAAACTTGAACTGTTTCTCTCGGCACTAATGTAGTCACTTCCAACTGAGATGCCAGTGTTTCTAATTCCCAAGAATATTGGCTCTTTAGTGCCCGTCATAAATACAAGATAGCTACTAATAGAGCAGGAGAAATTTCTTTACTAAGAGGTCAGTCCAGTTGTGAAACTTACATGTACTGGGTATAGTTGGAGCGAAAATAGATGTGTCTAAGAGACAGGAGGGTGTTGATATTAGATGAATGAGAGCAGACTTTCACATGGACCATTTATAGGCTGTTTATGCCCTTTGCATTCTTTTTGTTTTTGACATGGAGCGTTTTTGAAATTTGAACATTAACAATTTGTAAACACAATGCAGATAAACAGTATTTAGTTGGAATAGTGCATAAGTACGAAAATAAAAACAGTTTGGAAAAAGATGGCAGCTATCATATTGGATTAAAATTCTATGAAGTCAATGTTTAGAATCTTTCAAAAGCCAAAGCTCAACTTTCATTAATTACTTTGATTATGAAGACACCTGGAAGCCAATTACATGCATCATCCTCATTATTGTTGCAGCTGCCATGAGCTCCCTTAACATCTGTGCAATAATATCCCAAACACTCCTCATTACCTCATTAATGATTGGGTCAAATGTACGGCACTGAAGGATGCAGCTCATTTGAACTTAATTGTTCTAAAGTGTTCAAATAAAACATTTTCTTTCCCCCCCCCCGCCCTTTAAGATGATCAGGCATGTTGGAAAGGGTTCAAAAAGGCTCAATTCCAGCAGTGCCATCAGGATGAATTAAATCTGCGAATACTGAAATTGCTTTGTGGAGATCAAGACACAATCTCAAGTGCTTTCTCAGCTTTACTCTCAGAGGTATTAGTGTCTGTGTTTTAGTTTTATCTCAATGGTGAAATTACTCATTTCCTTCTGATGGCCCCATCTCCAAAACCTCCTCCAGCCCTATAACCATCTGCAATCTCGGCATTCATTCAGCTTTCGCTTCCTAATAATCACCAGTTCTAATCACTCTACGATTCACCATCTTGCATTTGCTGCCAAAGTCCCAAGCTCTGATGTTCCCTTGATAATGCTCTCCACCCTTCTCATCCTCTTCCCTAATTAGACAGAATTTTAACCCTACTTGCACGACTCAACTTTTGTTCACCTGTACCAGAAACTTAAATGGTATATTTTTATGATAGCATTCTTTTGAAGAGTCTTGGGCACTCTTATCATGTTAAGGTTTCTTTATGAATATAGGCCTTGATGGGTGTTTTTGTGAAGGCAAAGATCTTGCTTTTCTTCTCTGCCTAACCACACTAAACGGTACCATCTACCTAGTTTCAGCATCTATAAAATGTTCCGTTACTTTTCAAGAACCAGACATGACTCCACTCTCGGAGCAATGCAGGGTTTCAACTTGAAATATTGACAATTTATTTCTGCCTGCACATGTTGCTCAACTCACTAGCTTCTTCCAGTTTGTTGCTATAGATCAGCATCTTGTGCATCCTCTTGCTGACTCTCTTCCTCTAATTCCACAGTTTCCTTCCACTTGAGCATTTATTTTGTCCAAACTGGAGAAACATCTTCCATTTTTCATTCCTGTCCTTGTGAAGCATGTCTAATCAATGTAAGGCACATTTAGTTACGCACTATCTTCATTAAACAAAAATCAACCAGGAAATTATTTCAAAAACTACAATTCACCAAACCACTCCAGTATTCTTGTCTGTGGTCTCTTGGATTGCCACAAGGCACAATGCAAGTTTAAAGAACGACATCTCATCTTTTGTCTGTATTTTTTGTGGCCTCTTTCGTTCTCTCTGTATCAGAATTGGACATTTCTATCCATCATGACTCTCTCTCTGAGTTTTTTTTTCCTATTAGTACAGTTTGGCCTGCTAAGCATGGCCCACAGCCCCACTGATAATAAGCAGAGAAACATGATGTGCTTGTATCTGAAATCCTCACTGTCCTCATCAACCCAACTGATCTCACCTTATCCACTCTACCCTGCTCACCCACTTTGTTTCCTCTCTTTCGACTTCTGATGAAACCTCCTGGATCTGAAATGTTAATATTTCCCAATATCCTTAATGCCTTCAATATTACTCTATTATGGACCCAATAGAATAAAGATGGATTAACTTCCTTTTGAGTTGGAGTGAATAAATTTTGAAAGCAACATGTATGGTTCTGAATATCCAGAGGCAAAAGATGTGCAAAGTTAACACAAGAGTGGAAAACCTTCTGAAACCAGGGACTACATCAGTATGCAAACAATACTATGCAAAATGTTCTGGAGAAATTAGCAAATATTATTCAGAGTGCCATGTCTGGACAAGGGGTCATTTGTGAAATTGTAATAGTTTGTTAGTTGGCAAATTGCACATTAACATTCAGTTACTATGTGTCAGAATTTTAAATGAGAATTAAAAGATAATTAAAATAATTACACCATGCATAATTAAGTAGATTTTCAATCACTGTGGAGTTCAGCGTCCTTTGTGTAAACATCATGCTTACCATCAAGGTAAACCAGGTGAAGGCCCTACAGGTGGGCATATGCGCTGTTGAAATACATCAACACTGGCAAGGTGAGTCCATAGAGACTTTTAAGAGTCTTTCAAACATGCAGTAAATCAACCCTCAGTCATTTGTGAATGGAGAAGCCAAACGCTCTGGCAGTATTACTGATTCAAGTACAACTCAGAGTTACACCACAAGCTGTGGAACCACTGTGGAAGTCCAGGCAAGGACTTCAGAGGGAATATTTCGGACCGAGACCTGTAATATCGACTACTCTTTACCATAGATGCTGCCTGGCCGAATGAGTTCCTCCTGCAGTTTGTGTGGATTTCCAGCATCTGCAGATTCTCTTTTGTTTGTCAGAGGGAATGATGCATGTTTGGAAACAGTGTTATTTCAGTGTGATAATAGGTTAACTCCATTCACCTGCTCTGGTGAATGTTAAATGTTTCATTATTTATGTGAAGTAGGCTATGAAAACCTACTTCAATAAGGGGAAAGGCTCCTCCAAGCATCCTGGCCAACACTCATCCTTTGAGGCTGGCGAAGACTTACTAATTAACCTTTGCTTTCATGGGATCTTGCTCTGCATACATTGCTGCCAGCTCTTCCTACATTGTGACAGCAAAGCACCACAGAAGAAATTAATAGATATTGGAATTTCCTGAGGACACAAAGTGTGCAAGTTGTTTCACTGGAAAGTCAAAGAAATACAGCCTCTTACATTAACTGAACTGCCCTGAAAGTAGTGGGAATAAGAAAATATGCAAGTAACCTAGAAAAATGTCATTCTCATTAGCAGTAACATCTTACATCTCATTTCACTGCACTTGGGCTATCTCCCAATTCCATTATTGCTGGTATCAGCAAGGGTGATCGTGAAACTGTGAGTCAGATTATAAAATCATTCTGCTCAAAGGTGTCCTAGGGCAAGAAAATGTACCGCCATTACCCAGCATGGTCCATTTCAGACACCAGGCCCATAATAATAACTGCTTAGCATGTCAGTTAGTTCAGAGGACGTACAACATAGAACAGTAGGGTACAGGGACAGGCCTTTTGGCCCATGTTGTCTGTACCGAGCATGAAGCCAAAGCAAACTAATCCCTTCTGTCTGCACATGACCCAGATCCTTCCATTCCCTCCACATTCATGGGCCTATGTAAATATTTCTTGAATGCCACTGTTGTATCTGCTTCCATTACCTCCCCTGGCATCTACCACTGCGTAACAACTTGCTCTGCATATCCCTCTCAATTTTCCCCCCCTCACCATATATTCTGATATTTGGCATTTTACGTCAGGGAGAAAAGATTCTGATTCATATCCCCATCTGCCTCTCAGAATTTTATAAACTTCTATCAGGTCTCCCCTCAGCCTCTGACTCTTCAGAGAAAACAACCCAAGTTTGTCCAGCTCTAATAGATGATACCCTCTACTCCAGACAGCATACTGCTAACTACCTTCTACACCTTTTCCAAAGCCTCCACATCATTCCTTAAATGGATTTGAAGTGAAGGAATACTAGCACTTGGAGATATACACTATGGCTTGGGAGCAGAGTAGCTGAAGGATCAGAGAAAATTGAAAATTGCTTCATTTTGTCTCCCGTAAACCAAGTTTACACAATCGGGTCAATTCCACAACATCCTCTCAGGGTCAGGGGAAACGGTAGCTGTTCAGACACGTGGCCAGACACCATTCTGGAGCCCAGATAAGCCTCTCAGCGTGACAGGGCTGAATGACTAGTTTTGCCAATGTAAATAATTAGGGAACTTTTTGCAATTGTGTGCAACCAGCTACTTTTTCCGCCCATTCATTCCACCTGAGGAAGTCTGCTGACCCAGTCTATGACTCTCGGACAACTGCCCGGCTCTCGGCTGTAGACTGGGTCATCAGTTGTAGCGGCAAATAGTCACTGTGCAAGAATGTAGAAGAAAGTTGACAGAGATTAACAAATGGTGAGTCATTTCTGCTTACAAACAGACCACATTTTAACTCCTTCACGACATCATTTTTGGACAAGATAAACAATGTCTGAATTATACCATGGTGAGCAGACAAAGGTGTCAGATGGTGCTAAGTAGCTGTGAAAAAAATTTGCAGATATTCCATCCAATATTTCAAGAGACCCCATCATCCCTTTAGTTTACTGGCTATCAATTTAACAGCCAGTGCTGAAAGCCACTGCAGTACAATGCTGCATTTCGATTTATTGACATGTCTCATAAACAGAGAGGCCTGTGTGAAGTCTCCTAACACTGATCAAGTTCTGTCAGTGGTTCGACACACCCTATTAATGTAAAGCACTGCAGCTAATAGATAAAAGATGATCAGTGGTCACCAGGAATACCTGGGAGTACTTAGTGCCTGTAAAAGATGATCTAAATAGTAGAACCTTTGTATATTAGAGGGCAGCTAATATGTTCAAGGGTCAGGAAGGAATCAGGATGTTGGGGAGGAAGGGTGAAAGTTGAGGGGCAATAATGGGGTTCTGTGAAGTGTATTATTTTACCCTCAGTATTTTAACCCTTATCATAGACTCTCCAGCCAGCAGGTACTCGTCTAGTGGGTCCAAACCAACTGAAAGCACACATCCAAATCTACTGTGTACTCCTGGTGAAGTCTTTGGAATAGGATCCCTGGATCCTCTAGAAATCCACAAGAGTGCATCTGCATTGTTCCTTTCCCTCATTACACATAATTCTGATGATAGTGACTTGACAAAGTTAGATCACTTAATCAGTAACCTAGTCACCTGCACAGGAAACCAGAGGTCCTAGGTTCAAATCCCACCAGGCGAGCCATGGAATTTAAATTCAGTTAATTAGCTGGAATTTAAACAGAAACAGCCCATCTTAGCAATAGCAATGATAAAATTACTGGGTTGTTGTCACAATCAATCTGGTTCACCAATGTTCTTCAGGGCACAAGGTCTTGCATTGTTGCTCAGTATGGCTTATTATGTCTGCCTCAAAAACTCAAGAGATTCTGCTGATGCTGTAAATCTTGAGCAAAACACACAAAAGGCTGGAGGAATTCAGCAAATCAGACAACACCTATAGAGGAGAACAAACAGTCGACATTTCAGGCTGAGATCCTTCATCAGTACTGGAAAGGAAAGGAGCAGAAGCCAGAATAAGAAGGTGTGTGTGGGAAAGGGTAGTAGTACAAGCTGGCAGGTGATAGGGGAGACCAGGTGGGGGGAGGGGGAGGTGGGTGAAGGAAGGGGGGGGATGAAGTAAGCAACTAGAATGGGATAAGTAAAAGAGAGAAAGAGATAGAGAGCTGAAGGAGGAATCTAAAAGGAGAGGACAGTGTCACCTATCATCTGCCAGTTTGTCCTCCTTCCCCTCCCCCGCCTTCTAATTCAAGTTTCTCCCTCCTTCCGTTCCAGTCACGAAAAATCCTGGCCCGAAACTTCAGCTGTTTATTCCCTACAGCTGATGCTGCTTGACCTGCTCAATTATTTTTGTGTGCATGTCTGGCTCAGTCTGACTTGCTTACAGGAGAAAGGAGGTTAGATCCCTTGGAGATATATGAAAGTGAGGGGTGTAGATAGGGTGAACGCATGTAGGTCCTCCCCCCGCCTCACTGAGTTTGGGTGAGACTGGAGATCATGGGCATAGGGTGAAAGGTGAAATATTCCGGGGAATCTGAAGGGAAACTTCTTCACTCAGAGGTTGTGTAAGTATCTAGTAAGTGCCAATGGAAGTGGTAGATGCAGGTTCAACTGGAACATTTAAGAGGAGCTTGGATAGGTGCGTATGCAGGTGAGTTTTGGAGGGAATATGGTCCTGGTGCAGGTAGATGCGACTAGGGTCACCATGGGCTAGATGGCCTGAGGGCTTGTTTCTGTGCTGTGCTACTCTATGAGTCTATAACTCTATGTGACTACTGGCCCACAGTAATGTGTTGACTCTCAAATAAATGCTGGCTTTGCCAATGTTCAAATCCTGAAAACTAATGGAAAAATAAAACACACCTTACTTCTGGTGAAATGTGTGCCTTTTGCTTAACTCGTTTAATTTGTCCTTTCTAAGACGTTGTTCCTGTTTGTATCATTCTGAACATTGTGGGCATACTATGTTGGTGTCAGAATGTGTGGCAACACCTGCAGCCTGTCCCCAAGACATCCTTATGTTGTGTTGGTTGATGGAGCAAATGATTCATTTCACTGTATGTTTCAATATACCTGTGACAAATAGATGAACCTGAATGTGATTCTTTCAACAGCTGTGCTTTGTGCCCTTCAACTGCTGACCTATAACCTGTGCCTCTCTGTGAGTTGCTGTGTGTTCTTGTGGATGCCCTACCGGGAGACCCAAATTAGACCCAATACTCAAGGGGCACTTGACCTGTGATGGGCACGTGCTAGAGGAGAAAGCTTCAACGACTTGATGATACACCAATGCCACCACTTAATACCAATTAAATGAAGACCAATCATTTATTGATAGCCTTATATGCTTTTAATGTCATTCATTACAATAATTTGGAGGTGTGGTTAATACATTGTGTGAGTGTGTATTTTTTCCAGTACTTTCTAACATAGGACAAAATTGACTGATGGACAGTTGAAAAGAACAGAAACCATTCATTGCCCAAGGACCACCTCTATTCTTCAGAATAATCTGCTCTCTCATCATCACCATCCCAACAGCTCCTCACATACTACTTGTGTTTTCCAGATATTCATGTACTGGTTTTTGCGGAAACACTGACAAAGTATTGAACAGAAGGTCACCTTCACAATCAAAGTTTGCCTAGTTAGCTTCCTTCCATGCCCCAGCCAGTTGTAGAACACATCTGGGCTGTTGACCACTTGATTACAGTGAGATGACAAGCTGTTTGTTAATAGAGTGCAAAGCTGCTGCAACTCCATCTGTATCCATACACTGGCACTGAAAGTTTATTCAGGATTGAACCCACAACTTAGTTTTCTCTTCAGGAACATTGAAGACTCAGCTCAGGGTTTTCCAAGTTCTTGATTAAACAGCCTATTGCATCAGGTCACTACCACAGCAGAATCCACACAGACCATGCACAATGTGGCCAGAAGCTCCACCAATGGAAAGTGGTTGATGATCTAAAACATGACTGAGGATACAAGACCCATGGAATACCTCATATTAACAAGCCTGTGACAATCTGCTGCAAGAAGTACCTCATTTCCACTTTGCTGTTCAGAAGTGCATTAAGTGTCATACTGTTCTCCATCATGTGAAATGGAAAGGGTTTGCCTGTGGGAAATACATGTTGGGGACTGGTAGCTGAGAACCAGCTTGGTTGTGTCAACCTAATATCCGGGTCATAGTAGAAAGATAACACCTGTCCAACAGAGGGGAACTGAAGGAAGGAGTCACAGAACATTAGCATTGAAATAAGACAAAGGGCAGCAGAATGGCTATGTGCCAATGGGTTTGCTGCATCTAATGGAGATCAATAATAGTCCTTCTGACATTGTGAGAATATCCATACACTTCAAATAAATGATGAGCTGGTTTCTGTTGACGATGACAAATATTGAATTAATCCAAACAGCACCAGGGTGAAAAAAAGATGCATCAAGTTGGGAACTAACTAGGAGATGCAGTATGTCGTGATTGTTGGGACCAAGCCTCTGAATTAAGCCCCAGCTAGTGGGATGAAGATCTGTTATTTTCGTAGCTCAGTACTGTACATTGCACCCCTCAAAGGGAAACTTCACTTCAAGAAAGAATGTATCTCATACTATCAATGTCACCTCTGGGGTGGAGTATATCACATAAGCAAAGTACAAGTCTGAGGGAGTACAGTGACAGGAATACATTTGACCTATTTTGCTTCATTGAAGACAAGATGATCAAATCAACAATGGCAGGTAAGCACTGTAACAGTTCTTCGCTGTTGTGAGTAACCTGAACACAGGCTGTAGAGATGCAGGAAGGCCTGACAACAGCAAGCTCTGAAATCAATTGACATTTAGCAAAGTCATGCTGAAAGCTTAGCAGTGCCAGGGATACACTGCACATTTATAATCAAAGGTGATCATGCACTTGGTACTCCAGTCAGAAATCACATCTTTCATTATGACTCCTATAATAAGCAGGACACTTATAGTTTAGTCCTCAGTGCTGCTATTCAATCAGGCTTTCATTCCTCAGAAGGATGAGCACGTCAGATTCTCCCAGCTCGTAGGTCCATTTCAATATGGAGAATAGAAGCACTGGAGTGAGTGACTGCCAACTGTAGTTTAGGAATGCCAATATACCTTTGCTCTTCTGAAAGGAATTTATTTCTTTTGTTGAAGGAATCTGCAATGATGATAGAATTCAAGTCACCAGCCTGATCTGCAGTCAGGGTTCTGCAACACTATTTATGAATCCATTCGGAGGGAATTATGGAGAGGTCTCATCTCCAGATCCGAAGTCTCTGGTTCAAAACTTTGTGATAAAAAGGATGAGCTCCTTAAAATGGGAGTAACAACCTCACCACCTGACTAACAACTTATTAAGGCCAGTTGCCGTGTGTTCAACATGCCTATCTCATTAAGGAAATGCACCCCTTTAAATGTAGAATCGGCAGATGCTGAAGTTAATTAAGACCTCAGTTGCAGTTTTAGGCAGAAAGTGGCCAGAAGCTGTGTAGACCTCATTCTATATTGGTGATGAAAGTCAAGACACCCAGTTTTAAGAATCCCATTTCCCTTGAGAGCCACTAGATAATCTGTGGGAAGGGGTGAAATTCATAACCCCATGATCCTTCAACCTGGAAGGTTTGATTACTAACCATGAGGCTAATATTTCCCACTTGTGTACAGTTCTTCACCACATGGCAACTGTATGATTCTATTTAATATATTAAGTTCTCAGATAAGTGGCTCTGTGCACAGTCCACGTGTTCACCAACATTCATCTCTGGAGAGAGGAAAGGGAACATAGAACCAATCATGCAGATACCACAGATTTGATGAGTTGATTGGACCCCCAAGCTGAAATGAATGCTTGGATAACCAGCAATCAATTCTTCCACAAATCTCTCCTTGACTGCCTTTTACTCCCTAGTTAACTGATAAATCATGAATATAATCGCATCTGGATTTGCATTTGCCAGATGTAGCTGATGTATTAGATCACACTGTACTACGTCGGGGGATCTAACACAATATCCAAAGTGGGTAAAAAAAAATTGAGTCATCTTTGTTCAGGAACAAAGACTGTCATATCTTCTATTTGGACGGATCAAACTGCACTGGTGAGTAGCTGGTGTTAAAATCACTCAAATCAGTAAACACAGAGTTACCTAGGAATTATCTAGCTCATGCAAATCAGAGACCTCTCCTGTTAATTAAAAACAGGGCAATTGAACAAGTGCAAGAGAATATCAATATTCAATGTTCAAGTACTGCACTGGGCACTACTCAAAGTATGAATGCTTCCAGCGGCCGAGACTTGTAAGTGATTTATTCTGAAGTTATTACATTGCCCCTTCTTCTTCCACCATGCCTCACTGCCCATCTCCAGGACCCAGCAGAATCCTCATGCAGCTTTTCCCTGAACTGTGAATCTCACCAATCTTCCCTGGTGATGTGGGGGGGGGGGAGGGGCGGGAAGGAGGAGAAGAGAAATTAAAACACAAATGCAAGGTCAGACCTGGAGCCACACTGTCTACGGTAAAGGTACAGGCCAGTACAGGTGCGCCACAGAACCCAGCAATTTAATTAGACATTTTGTCCTGAAGCTGCACACAATTCACAGCTGCATCCACAAAGCTTTGAAAATATCTTAAGAGAAGGTTGAAGTTACAAGGAGATTGATGTTCAGTGTAACGGCAATTCCCTCCTCTACTGGTCCTTCAGTTCATGGGAAGTATACGATTACTGCTCTACCAGACATGCTGTCTAATAGGATGTACAAGGAAATAGATTTACACAAATCAGGAATGGATGTGTAGTTCTAAAGCCCTGTCACAATAGGGGATTTCTTCATTTTTATTCTCAGTGTTTCCATTTTAAATCATCTGCTGAAGCTTATGAGGCTGTGAAAATCTATTAAAACAAGGGAGTGATTCCACTTTAGTTTGTACAGTGCCTAGCATTGTGGTGGGGCAACAACTACCTATGATTCATGAACTGAACATGTTTGGCACTCCTCTTTCCCTTCAGTCCTTTACAGCAGCGGTCCCCAACCACCGGGCCGCGGACTGGTACTGGGCCGCAAAGCATGTGCTACCGGTCTGCAAGGAAACGATACAAGTCAGCTGCACCTTTCCTCGTTCCCTGTCACGCACTGTTGAACTTGAACATAGGATTGCCAATTGTCCCGTATTTGCCGGGACATCCCGTATATTGGGCTAAATTGGTTTGTCCCGTATTTTCCCCGCTAAGGTAGAGCGTTCCTATGAAACCTTTCGTGCCGAAATGGCATAAAGCCAAGAAGCAATTACCATTAATTTATATGGGAAAAATTTTTGAGCGTTCCCAGTCCCAAAAAATAACCTACCAAATCATACCAAATAACACATAAAACCGAAAATAAATAATACAAACATATAGTAAAAGCAGGAATGATATGATAAATACACAGCCTATATAAAGTAGAAATAATGTATGTACAGTATAGTCGGGAAGATGAAGACAAAACCGATTTGTAGGGAGAAAAAAAAATCGGCACGTAGGCACATGTGCACATCACATGCACACGTCATGCATGCACACACAGGTGCCCGTGCAAGGCTTCATGGCTATGATAGTCTTTCCTGGGGTAAAGTGTCCCAGGATTTGACTGCTACTTTTGTCCCTTATTTGGGAGTGAGAAAGTTGGCAACCCTAACAGTAAAAGACATGTTGAGGTGAGTTTAACCCTACTTGAACACCACCCCACCCCCGGGTCGGCTGGCCCGCAAGAATATTGTCAATATTAAACCAGTCCGCGGTGCAAAAAAGGTTGGGGACTCCTGCTTCAGAGTGCTTCCAATGAGCTCTCCCCATGGAAGAATATGCCCAGGCATTTTCAAACTGAATTCAGCCCTTGAAACCTTCACATTGCAGTGCATAACTGACAGGCTCGTGTTCATCTTTACTAATATCAACTTTAAATGTTAATCACATTTTCAATGTCAAAAACCAATTTTGAACTTGTGTCCCCTGTGTCATGTTCACAATGCTATTCCACTTCAAGTATGAAACTAAATGTAATTTACTTACAGTAGGCTTGTACTTGCCACCCACTCCCAGACAATGTGAGATCAGTATTAGCTCTAGACAGGGCACCTATACCTCGATCAACAGAGTCAGCCACTAAAATAGTCGAATTGGAAGCAGAAAGACCCCAATTAAACTAATTTGACTGAATTTCTTTTTAAAAAAAAGTTATGCTCAACAAATTTTAGATCATCAGTATGGTCTAGTTTCTAAATGATGTCAGCAAGTTTTAATTTTACAATAGATTTTTGAAAATTGGTATACACACAGCTGAGTAATATGGAGGTAGAAGATGATCCATGATCTTGAGTGAGAGGGGTCAGATAGCCTGTGATAGTTTTTATTTCTTATAAAGTTGAGTTACATGTCCTAAATATAAAAAAAACTATAATCAATCCGAAGTATTAATATGTTGCCGATTTTAAGACAATTTTTATTTTTTGTATATTCTCTGATGTTTATGTCTCATGATATAGAGGCTAAGCAAACCTGAAGATGGTAATAAAGTGAGATATGGTGAAGTTAGAAGGTTAGCATCATGATGAAAACTCCAATTGTAACCTTATCTACCAGCATATCAGATATAGTTATATGTTCTTATACACTTCAGGTTCATTGTTAGTTAGAAAAAAGAAACACAAATTGAAGCACTGACTTGGAATTAGAAGTTTCTCTTAAATCTGGGAGCACAGGCTCAGAAATGTAAAATAGACACACAACAGCAATGCCATAGGTGGAAGGGCATAGTGCAGCACGAGAAGATTACTCTGATAGCTTGGAATATAGATACAAACAAAGGTTTCTCAAGGGGAAAAATATCATGAGATATTTATAACATATTGCAAATGACCAAAGCAGAACAAGTACTAAAGATAGTACTGCATGAAATTTTGTTAATTAGCTTTTTGGGCAATAGCAGAAATTTAATCTACAAAGCCTCATGAGCAAAGAGATTTTTTTCTCTGCTGAGGATATCCACCTAATGTAGCACATTACGAAACCTCTGATTGACTTTAATTGTAAGTGTTCAGCCTAAGTACATACAACTTTGTGACATGTTTCATTCACACACTTTGATGCTCTATATCTTGTTGCAAGAAGTGTCCGCCTTCACCTTCTCAGAAGACACAGCTGGAAATTCCACTTACTGCTGCTCCCTCCGTGCACTGCCCTGAAAATATATGACCGAGCACTATACAGTTTCAGTTTTCATTCTCAATCATCATAGTTATTGGTTGTTGTTTGTCAGGATACTCTTCAGTCCTTTGAAAAATATCTGACTTTGATTCATGGAGGTTCCCTGTGTAAGTGGCAATGATATCCTCCTGCATGGTTTTAGTAATGACACAACTGTCAGAAAAATAGGTTAGCAAGATAAAGTAAATACAGAAATATTCCATTCTCTTTTATGTTGCTGTTTTAGAAAGCCATGGAATTGGTTCTGCAAAGATCAGAATGTCTGGACAGAAGCATAAGTGGAAGGAATGATTCTGTATTCTGTGGTTTCCATTTATTTGTATGGAAGACTGGATTTTCTCCAGATGCAGGACCTGAAAGCTTTATTTCTCCAGTAGACTAGCTACAGATCTCCGAGTTATCTGTCTATAGGCATTACCCAAGTAATTCAGCTCCTGAGCTGTAACAACTTTTTTGTGTTGATATTATCACTCTTCCAGCAACATACAACACGGAGATTCTCATTTGTTCGGACTGGAGGGGTTACAACTAAATATGGATCCAAAGGATTCGTTTCCCCTCTCTAATCTCAAATTCCTCGTTGCTGCTGTTGATGAGGTGACCTTCTCCCAAGTAATTCTAGCAGCCCTACAGAACATCTTTCCCTCAGCCTAGGCAAACAGGATCAACTACAGGAAGTAACACATATCCGAGGCAGAAGTCCACAAACTCGGGCAGTTTATGGCAGCTGTAATCATGAGTGGGACCTTTCACACTGCTCTCCTGAACAATCCCACCTACCCCTACCTGGGCTGCCAAGAGTAGATGTAGAAGAGTGGGTCACTGAGCAAAGAAACAGCCCCTCCCTTGTACCATCACATCCATGCACGCCATCAATTATCCAGTTCTTCCAATCCAACTTACCAACACTTGGTCCATGATCTTTTATGCCTTGCAATTCAAGAGATCAACTGGATACTTCTAATAGTGATAGGGTACAGTTCCCCCTCAGCTCAGGAGCACTTGACTAATATACAGTTTGTCCATACAAATGGGTGAGTGGGAGACTGGCGGAATGGATCTGTTGGCTGTTGTAGGCAGCAGGCATCATCTGACAGGTGGAAACTCAGTCCGCAGCCACGTTTCTGATTTGTGTACTGTTCAGGTTATACAATTTAACTTATTTGCAGAGATTATTCTGTTTCTGTCATGCAGAGTACGTCAATAACTGCTATTTATTTCACCATCATTCTTTTTACAGAGGAGCAGGAAACACCTTGGTCAGTGTTGCAAAAGGAGGAGGAATTCAGAATTGAACTGGTGACATAGTTTAAAGTCTCAGGATAGCAACCTGCTCTGAATAATTTTGTGGTATTTCATTGAAGAGAATTGTTATGTCCCAGACATTGATTTCACACACTGCCCCCAGACACTTCCCCAGATAATAAGACAACTACTTCACTGTCTATATGATCCTGAACTGAGTATCCAACCTTCATATTTTCTCCGTTACTAAGACCTTTTATGTCTGGCACCTTTAGTGTGTAACCTTATGTCAGTAATGTTAGAAACTACATCATTTACTTTGATTACTTATCCCCCATGTAACTTCATCTGACTCCACCTCTGCCTCAACTTATTCAAAGTCTGAGGGTCCTTTCCTCATTTGCACCCAAGTACCACTCAGCATCGTCCCTCTGCTGAGGCTCCAGGCTACCAATCACGTAAATCTTAACTGTTTTAATCTTACCGTAATTGCGTCCAAGTTTCTGTCGGGGAGAGTCAGAGGAGGAGTTGATGGGAAATGTGGAGAATAAAATAGGATTATTGTAGACGAGTCAAATTGTGTGCTTGATGGCTGACATGGAACCTGATGGCTGAAGGGGCAATTTCCATGATCTATGACCCCATGACTCCATAGCCTTCCCATGTCCAGCCTCAGGAATTCTGCATCCCTCCAGAGATGTTATTCCTAGTTCTTTCATCTCTCATGCAGAATAGTGGAGCAAGCCCTGACACCCATTCAGAAATGTCTCCGAGCAAATGCACGTGTATATTTAGTACACATACAAGCCCTAAACACTGATCTCTATTGGATGAACCATACATTGGGTCAACATGAGACTTCTTTATGAAACCCTTCCTCTCATATTACAGAGAATAGTGTGGACATGGTCTCTTAATTAAGCTACTAAAATATGTTCTTATCATCTAGAACTATATGTTAGGAGGAAGAGGAAATGGGTTTAACATAAACTCATTATTACAGGTATTGGTTCAGGCAAATAGGCAGGTGATTTTGAAAAGAAAACCTCTATGCTTGAGAGAAATGGGAATAAAAAAAAACCAAAAGACAACTCAAAGTCAAATGCAATAGGAGTGTAAATATTGGCACAGTTAATTTGAAGAACTGGTAACACCACATAAACTTAGACTGAAAGAAGTCAGTGGAGAAGTTTGCAGAACCCATTCCTGAAACGAGCTCAGATAGTAAAAGAAAAGCGGCTGAGGGTCAGGGCAGCTGCAGGGCAGGGAAGTTTACACTTCAGTATTCACCACTGCTGCTGCGATTAAAGCACTTACAAAGTGTATTTAACCTTGCCTTGTATCCTGCCCACCAACAGATGTACCAACAATATGTTCAGTCCATGCTAGCCCCCCCACCATATTTCTTTACAAAAGCCATTGTCTGACAAATTACAAAACAGTGGGCCTGAAATACAGCATGCACATTGTGAAATAATTCAGTTCTCTGAAGCAAAACCTTCCTTCTTTCTTTTAATGGCAGATCTGCATCAAGTACTCCTCAAGAGTACAGCACAGCTGGCTCTAAAATCTCTGATTCAATCAGAGCACTCCAGAATCAACATTTTGAGTACCCTTCCTAATGCAAATAATCCTGAAGGCTTCCTATTAAACCATTGATCTACTATCAATAAGCTCTGATTCAAAGAAGTACTGTGGACTGAACCCATTTGCAACTAATTGAAACACCTCAAAATTAGCCAAGGAGCACTTGTAGGTAATTCAATTACAGCAGCAGGTCCAGGATGGAAATGATTTCACTCTCCAGCTCATGTTGAATTCAAATCTAGAGAAGTACTCTGCAATTCTGAAGTCATGCTATAATTGTCTAACTCTCTGGTCTATCAAAGAAACCTTTGATTCCAAAATGATCACATTGTTTCCTGTGGCATTACAGTGATTAACAAGTTAATATTCCAGTTACCACAATCAGCGTAGAGCGAGTAGTTTTTTTTGTCATTTCTGCTTCAGAATGCAACTCAAGAAATAAATCATTTTAAAAGAATAGTACCTTATATTTTATATGTATATAAGACAACTGATATACAACTTAAATGTAACTAATTTCATGCCAGGACCATATTTAATAAACAAAATCATCAAAATAGGACAACTTCCATGCATTTCAACATAATAGACTATTCCAAGCAGTTTGACAAAGTTTTAATTGGGCAGGTTATTTAATTTGTTTATTGAAGTAGGAGAATGATACCTGGAGGTTAAGGAAGGGAATTCTTGGCAGGGACTTAACATCCAAATCAGTTTTAACATCACTGGCGCATGTTGTGAAATTTGTCGATTTGTGGCAGCAGTACGTTGTAATACATAATAATGAAAAAATATAAATTACAATCAGAAATATATAATTCATCTAAATAAGTAGGGCAAAAAGAGACCAAAATTAGAAAAAATATAGTGAGTGCCTGTGGGTTCATTGCCCAATCAGAAATCTGATGGTGGAGGGGAAGAAGCTATTCTTGAAACATTGAATCTGTACCTTCAGGCTCCTGTACATCCTCGTTGATGGTATCAGTGAGAACCGGGTACATCCTGGGTGATGGGCATCACCTTTTGAAGGTGTCCTTGATGCCAGGGAGGCTAATGGCTATGATGGAGCTGGCTGAGTTTACAAATTTCTGCAGCTTTTTCCAATCCTGTGCAGTGGCCCTCCATACCAGATGGTAATGTAGCCAGTTAGAATTCTCTTTACAGTACCTCTGCAGAGATATGTGAGAGACATACCATGTCTCTTCAAACTCCTAATGAAATATAGCCACTTCCATGCCTTCTTTGTAATTGCATCAATATGAAGGACCCAGGATAGATCTTCAGATCTGGGAACTTGCAGTTGCTCACCCTTTCCACTGCTGGTTCCTCGATGAGGACTGGTGTGTGCTCCCTCTACTTCCCTTTCCTGAAGTCCACAATCAATTCCTTGACCTTACTGATCTTGAGAGCAAGGTTACTATTGCAACACCACTCAACAAGCTGATAGATCTCACTCCTGTACACCTCCTTGTCATCTAGTGAAATCCTGCCAACAATAGTTGCATCATCAGCTTTTGTGCTGCGCCTATCCACATACTCGTGGCTGTAGAGAGAGTAGAGCAGTTGGCTAAGCACGCATCCTTAAGGTGCACCAGTGTTGACTGTCAGTGAGGAGAAATTATTTCTGATCTGCACAGGTGAGGAAATCAAAGATCCAGTTGCAGGGGGAGGTACATAGGCCCAGGTTTTGGAGCTTGTTGATTAGTACTAAGGGTATGATGCTGTTGAACACTGAGCTGTAATCAATAAACAGCAGCCTGACGTGGGTATTACTATTGTCCAGGTGATCCAAGGCCGAACAGTGAGACATTGAGAATGCATCCACTGTAGACCTATTGTGGTGATAGGCAATTTGAAGAGGGCTCCGGTCTTTGCTTAGGGAGGAATTAATAGTTTAATGGCCACACATTCCAGAGACAGAGAGATGAGATCAGGAATGGGGAAGAGGACTGTGAGGCTTAAGTAAGTTACAAGAACCAGGAGCAGCAAAGCTCTGTAATCAAGGATAACAGTTTTAAAAATCATGGCATTACTCAACTGAGAGCTAATGGGTGTCAGAATTTCTTCTAATCTCCTTTTGGCTGTGGTTTGTTTTGTGTCAAACAGGTGCGGCACTGCTGTCAACAAGAAGTCTCTGAATTTTGGTGCATACTGCATCCCTGCATGGTGCCTGACACCCAGGAAGAGGGCAGAGAGGTTCAAGAGCAGATTCCTGGTGTTAGAAGTTATGAAACACCAGATAGTTGGTTGTTTTCAGGTACTTGCAAATGTAAAGGGAATGGGAAAGGCAATTCAAAATAATTAGAGAATAATGAAAACGTTGGAAGCACTCAACAGGTCAAGCAGCATCAGCTAACATTTTAGGTCCTTAAAGGTAATTTCAGGATTGTATTTTGAATTGAAAGACCAAGATGAAAGGTCGATGGGTTCAAGATAACAAAGTAAACTTATGAAGGTGCCTTGCACATGCAAAGAATGATCTTTGTGTGGAATAGATTATTGGATAGTCTTGTGAAATAAAAATCTTGGAATCGATTTGAAGACTTTAGAAGCTGCACTGTTCAGGAAGTCACTTCTCCTGATCATTCACATACTTACCATTTTATGAGCTACAAATGTGACCACAAAATTACTGCAGTGGAACAGGTAGCGTGCTACACCACCAACCAAAGAATCGGACGAATATTAGACCTTCAATTGGAACACCTGATCAGAGGAAGTACAGCAGTGCACAAGCCAAGTGCTGTTGCTATCAACAGTCCCGCACCTTCTGAGCAATCAGGCCAAATACTACAGTGTGTCAGAAGTTCTCATAGTATTCTGTACGGAAGGAATTTGCAAAAGTAGTTAATCCAGATGTAATTGCACAGCGGGTGAATGATTAACACATCACTGCCATTGTCAACTCTGCTATTACATAACTGAGGAATATAATAACTAGGCGGTATCATCTGAGGTTGGAAGCGTCAAACGATGGAGTGGATTCCAGTTACAGGCACTTCAGTAGTTTAAGTACTATTAGAAACCACAAAGTGCTTTCATGCTTACAGATTTGAATTTTGTCTCTGGCCTTGGAAAAGAACTACCATCACCCATTCCGGTTCACCAGTGACACAACATTGGCCCTATTGCCAGTTTCCAGAGTTGTGTAACTCAGTCATTACAAACCAGAAAGTGAAAACTGCATGCAAACATGGGGATGAGTTCCCTGGTTCAAGCCCTCCTGGAGCAGTCTCAGTGCTCAAGAACCACAGGCTGAACACCATAGTACTGAGTTACAGCTGAGAGACAAGTTTTTAGTTTGTGACCAAAGCCTGAGATCTACTCAACGATTGAAACAGTAAATAGGCAGGTTGTCTTTTTTTCCTCCCACACACATTTCATATTTTCATGTTTCCCTACAGCATAGGAGGTGGTTATACTGGCTCAGTATTTTCCCCTGGAAAGAATTCTCCCTCAATTCACATTGAACTCCCCACAAATTTTCCTACTTATTCACACCACGGACAGCCTAAATGACCAACTAACCTCCCCACCAGCATGTCTTAGAGATGTGGTATGAAGTCAGAGTACCCTCGAGAAACTCACATGGTCAAGGAGAACATGCAAACTCTAGCAAAAAGCAAACTGCTGCAGGAACTCAGTAGGTTAGGCAGCATCTGTGGAGGCAGGTGTTTCGGGCTGAAATGCTACATCATGCAATACCACACAGATAGGACTGGAAGTCAGAATTAAACAAAGGTGTTCGGTGCTGTGAGCAGCAGCTTCACTAGTTTATTCCAAGTGTTCCGAACAGATTCACACATACACCTAGTAGCCACCCATTTGGGTACACTTGTACACCTGCTTATCAATGCAAATATCTAAGCAGCCAATCACATGGCAGCAACTCAATGCATAAAAGCATGCAGACCTGGTCACGAGGTTCAGTTGTCCCAAAACACCAAAATGGGGAAGAAATGTGATCCAAGTGACTATGACCTTGGAAAGATTATTGGTGTCAGTGAGGTGGCTTGAGTGTCTCAGAAA
This sequence comes from Mobula birostris, assembly GCF_030028105.1. Classification (NCBI taxonomy): domain Eukaryota; kingdom Metazoa; phylum Chordata; class Chondrichthyes; order Myliobatiformes; family Myliobatidae; genus Mobula; species Mobula birostris. The sequence continues at coordinate 161,786,142 of NC_092373.1, forward strand.
CTGCTGATTTCCTGGGGTTTTCACATGCCAGAGTTTACAGAGAATAGTGCAAAAATGAAAAATACCCATGAGTGGCGGTCTGTGGCTGAAAACACCTTGTTAATGAGAGATGTCAGAGGAGGATGGCCAGACATGTTCAAGCTGGCAGGATGCTGACAGTAAAATAACCTTCCTGTCAAATAACCAAACGTTACAACAGTGGTGTGCAGAACAGCATCTCTGAATGCACAACACATCAAACCTCAGTGGATGGGCTACAGCAGCAAAAGACCACAAACTTACATTCAGTGGCCACATTATTAGGTACAGGAGGTAGCTACTAAAGTGGTCACTGAGTGCACTTATGCATCTTAAAACCAACGATGGTTTAAAATCTCACTAGCATCCAGCATAATCTTAAATATTTTGTGTGATGTCAAGATAGCAAAAGAAGCAAACCCAAAATAACTTCTCTCAGAGTTTGAGTTACTTCAAGAGATTAGCAGTTTAAATTTGCTTTCATTATTAAAACTATTTAGCTAAAGAATATCAAAATTAAAATACAACTTCATCATAACCCAGTGACGGTATAGAAACAGTTGTCATCTACGACAGTAAGATGTTCATTGCTATACATTTAGAATCACTGAACTGGTACAGCAGGGGAAAAAAAGGCTTTTTAACCCATCTTACTAATGCCAGCTCTTTGTAAAGTAATCCAGGCAAATTTATTCCCTGCAAAATTTAGTTTTTACTATGGATCAAGCTTCTTGCAGTCTTCAAAGCACAATAACTCCTAATCTCATTGGTTGACTTATTTCCAATTACAGAACTAAAAAAAGAGTAAAAAAAATTGAAAAGCTAATGTGAAATGCTAAACCCTTAAAATTAAATAAATAAGAAGCAGATATCACTAAAAGTTGAGTATTTTTTTAAAGGACACTTTTATAAAATGTGGTTTTCTTTTAAGGAAAGTTGAATGGCTCTAAGCCTCTTTTAATTTAATTAACAGGATTTAACAACCAGTAATCCTGTTTATTCAGATAGATTGTGATTAGGTTAAAGAGATAATTGACTCTGCACAGCAATCTTAACCAATAATAGTGGGCACATCATTTAATTGAGACAACAGACCTCAGACACAAGAGTGAGGTATTCAGACAAAGTAAAATACTTTTATAGAACAGCTCAGTGCCTAAGAGTCTCTTAAATGTCCCTAATGTATCAGCCTCTACCACCACCTCCATCAGTATAAAAAAAATTCTTCAGACATCTCTCCTGAACTTTCTTCCATCAACTTTAAATGGATGCCCTCTAGTATTGGCTATTGCCACCCTGGGGAAGAGTTGCTGGCTGTCCACTCTATCTATGCCTTTTATAACATTATACACTTCTCTAAAGTTGTTTCTCACCTTTATTCACTCCAAAAAGAAAAGCCTTAGCTTGCTCAGCCTTTCCTCATTAAGACATGTTCTCTAATCCAAGTAACATCCAGGTAGATTTCCTCTATATCTTCTAAAGCTTCCATATCCTTCTTATACTGAGGCGACAAAAACTGAACACAATATTCCAAGTGTGGGGTAAGCAGGGTTTATGGTGTTGCAACATTATCTCAGGGCTCTAGAACTCATTCCCCCGACTAATGAAGGTCAACCCGCTATACCTTTACTCAACAATTTATGAATTATTCTACAATTTTTAAATATGAAGAAATTTGCAGTCAGGAGAATATTTTATTCCCCCATTGAGACATATATCAAACAACCTTGGTTTTCAGGAAAGCTTTTGTCAGTACGGATGTTCCCATACAAAATTGGTTTTGAAGTTGCTCATTTTCACGGTAAGTACTCTTACCAGTGGTTTGACATTCATAAGTATAAAAACTTTTATGCTGGTGTAAGCATTTAAAGTAAAAATAATCTGCTGATCTAGAATCAGTGTATTGATCAGTATGCAAATTTAGCTGTCTGAGATTCGTACCACTAAATTAATTAGAAATAGCTCGTCTCCCAGTGTGGATTCAAGTTGTTCTTCCACTTGAGGGTTGGCTAATCTATTGTTTGCTTGTTATCTGTCACACTTTCCTACTCATTCTAACATATCTATGTTCAGCAAATGGTCTTGTATTAAAATATCAGGTTTATTTTCAGGACTCACGGGTTCAGTGCAAAATATCTTGTGACACTATTTTGAAGGCAGCAGGGCACATTTTCTTAGTGACCTGGATAACTTCTGTCCCTCAACCCACAGATCGCTGATCGGTACCACATTACTATTGTTATCTCCCTGTTGTGTGCAAACTAGCCATCACATTATGACAATGGCTACAGCAAAGCATTGTGGAAAACAATGAATAAATTTTAGTCCTCTAAGTTCCTATTTTGACCAATCGCCGAAAGCAAAATTCTTAAACTGATGTGTATCCTGCCGATGGTAATTCACAGCAGAAGAGACCATAAAGGTTAATTTGGACTGGAATATCATTACAGTTTGTATCCCAGGCAGTGCTCTGGAGCCTTTTAAGCACAGCTCAGGGATCATTATTATGAAGCGAGGAAGAGCTGACCCACCCTAAATCAAGGTAGCTATCACCATGATATGATAATGAGCTCAGTTTCGAGGAATCAGGAAACTATTCAGCAGTTCATGAAGCACCAGCAGTAATTTCATCTCCTCCCTCTAACGAAGTCACTCACGATGAGGTGTTAAATATATCCTCAGAGCCTTCCAGATTGTACTGAATAATAAAAATCAAAACAATACCACGCACTGATTGCCTCAATTTACACATACTGATATTCTCTTTCAGTGTACTTCGTACAAATACTTTCCACTTGGAATACAGGCCTAGTGTGGGCAAACGGGATTAGCACAGAGCTGAGGTGACCGTTACCTAGGTTGAGTTGAGCCAAAGTGTTGGTTTCTCTACTGTACGACTCCTCAACTAATAGAAATTATGGAAAGAGACCATTCAGCCTATTGAACTCGTTCTAGTTTCTTTATAAATTCCATCCAACTGCACCTTCGTCATCTCTAACTTACCTCTGCATTTGGCTTTCCTTCATTCAACCCTTTGAAACATCCAGTGAGTCAGCTCATTCTGATCACAGCAGGATTTTTATGGGCTGTGATCACCAAAAAAATCTTTGAGGTTGATCAGGGGACTGCAAAGCTCAGAGTGGTCATCAGTGTACATGCAGTGGAATCCACCAGTCCCTGGGTTCCCCTTGCCTACTCCTTTACCCCTAGCATTCTTTAAAGGGCTATTTTGATATCCACACCTTTTATAGTTTGAGTTAGTGTAATTAGTTTATATTCATGAAATAATAGAGAAACTCAACAAATCAGGCAACATCTGTGGAGAGGGATATGCAATTATAAAGTTTCAGGAATTGGGTGACTGGACAATTTACGACCCCGCTATCTACCCTTGTTACTCCTTCTCAACATTTTGGTTAAGGCAATCAGCGTCGGGCCAACTCCAAGGTTAAAATTCTTTAAGTCACTGCTTCCCCTTGAAAAGTTACTGAGATGCAAGCAAGAGGATGCACCAAACTGAGGAGAGGGCCAGGTGGTAGAAAGAGAGCAGTGAGTACCAGGTTACGTCGGACGAGGCCAGCAGAGGGAGCCCTCGGGACGTCCAGAGGGTGCTGTCAGCGCGCTGTGAGGCGCATTTCCAATTGTAAGTGACTAGGTCTACACGCCACACGGGGGCTACCCTGACATTAGACCCAGGTGCAACCAGGTAACTCACCGGCATAAGTTCAAACAGAGCTACCTCCGTATCTCACTCTGGACAGAATTAGGAAATAAAGCGATTAGAAATTTAAAAGAAATCGAAAGAGAAAGAGTCCATTCTCCGGGGTGAGGAGGAATACCACAGTCGAATAGTCAAAGGCAAAAAAAATAAAATAAGCAGTTTCAGGAGAAAGTTTGAGCAAAGAAGACGCGACGGGAGAGGGTTTTCGCACTGAAGGAATCGCCAGCGCTGGCGTTTTCACAATGACAGCTCAGAAATCAGCTCGCAAAAGTTTCCCAAAGTTTTTTTTAAAGAACACCAAACTTTTACCTGGCAGATCTTCTTCCTTGTTTTTTGGTCTGTTTCTGTCCTTTTTCCCTCTGCCTTTTCCTTTACCTCTTCCCCTCTGTTTCCCCTCGGACATTTTTCTCTTGGTTTTTTGTTTCGTTAAAAAAAAGTGATGTCGGAATGAGAGTTAAAATCCGCCGGCAAGGTGAACGTACGCCAGGAAATGGCTTAGAGGTCGCGCTGGACTGTTCGACTCTGGTCCCGGAATCTCCTGGTCCTGTTCTGGTCCCTCCTGTAACTTGCTCAGCAGCCGGGAGCGGACTGAGTGAAGTTTTTTTTTCCCTCCCAAGTCTTGCTGTTCAAGCGCCCAACACGTATTGCCCCTCCCTTAGAGTAAAACCTCACCAGTACTAACACTTACGCCAGTGTTTTTATTAAACCCCGCATAGGGGTGGGGTGGGGTGGGGGGGGAGGTGATGGCTGAGTATACGCTTCATTACTTATTCCAGAGAGAGGATGTGCTTCCAAATTATCTTATAAGAGGACCAAACTCCAGCTGTTGTTTTTATTTCTCTTGTTTTGTTTTGCTTTTAAAGATAGCTTGATGTTCACGAAATAAAACAGGAAAATTAGTGACTTCTGATAAACTCTCCTGCCCACTCACTAGCATAGACTCCTTCCTGAGTGGAGGCAGATCACGCAATGAGATGTCGTTTCCACACTCCAGTTAGGTACTTTCAGGGGATACACGGGCGTCCCGCAGCCTCCCCAATAAATACAGAGTGGAACTTATTTCCAGCATGCTTCTGCCCTTCCAGCCAAGGCAGCTCCCCTGTAAATAAACCCAATTAATCTCTCTGCCTTTGTTTTTACAACCGTTTATTCAAGTACTTATCCTTTTAATGGTTTCTATTGAAACCATTTTCACCAATCCCAACAACTAACACTGACTGACTACATTTTCCTGAGCTCTTTTTTTCCCCTGAGAGGCTCTGTGTCCCATCGGCTAAGCTCCCCTTCAGACTGCCCCACTTCAGGGGGGGGGGGAATCCTCTAAACCACCAGTTCTCAACCTGGGCTCCACAGACCCCTTGCTTAATAGCATTGGTCCATGGCATAAAAAGGTTGGGAACTCCTGCTCTAAGCCCTACATCATTTGAATATAGGTTTATAAATATGGAAGATTTAGAGTGGTGGGCCAAATGTGGGTAAGTGGAATTATCTTAGGTGGGCACCTTAGCTGGCATGGGCAAATTGGGCCAAATGGTTCATTTCCATGCTGTGTTAACTTCATGACGAAAGAAGATGGTGGAGGCAGGTACTCTTACAACACTTAAGAAGCAACTGGATGAGCACTTGAATCACCAAGGCATAGTAGAGTTTGGTCCAATTGTATTAGAAATAGGCACTTGATATTCAGGATGAATGCGGTGAGCCAAAGATGCTTCTGTGTTCTATGACTTCATGGCTATCGAATTACCGAACGGTCCCCACTGCTGTTAGGACAACAGCATTCATTTCTGTATCTTCTCCGTAAAACTGTCATCCCTGGAACTATTTCAGAATCCTTTACTGTAAAGCATTGTCCATAATGGGGTGCAATGTTCCAGCCGGGATGGAGCTAGTATCTTCTCCCGACAAAACATAACTTCCTTGGTTTGATGGGTTTTGTTCACCCACTCTGTCCTTTTTGAAGATATTCTTACACACATTATTTTAGTTGCTCAGTGCCCACTCTCGCTTCATTCACTTTGACTCTTCAGTGAAAATCTTGACAATGAAGAATACGGTTCATATATAATCTGCTCAAAATGTCTGCTTGGGGCTGATGATGGAAGTAAGTGAATAGGACATCCTGCTTGTGTCTTATCAAATTCTTAACATGGATTTTAAAGGAAAATTAGACAAATCCCATTACTTCAAAACCAGTCTCACTTCCGAAGTTGGAATCTGGACTAATCCTAAGAGGTGGCTTTCAAGATTAGTTTGCCTGATTGTACAACTGATATGCAGATTGAGAATTTATTTTCCTTCATGACAGTTTAAAACATTTTCCATGGATTCGACTGAGATTATGTGCCCAACAATATTATTCCCAGTTTGAAATGTAATTAGCCACATCTGGATTCTCAATTAGCCACATTTGGATAGTGGGGAATGTTTTGGATAATTCACTAGAGCCTTTTTCCTTCTAATGTCATAACTTAACTCCTTGTACTGAAGTTATTGCTTTGGCTAGTAATTTTTTGATTTCCCCCTTTCCTGTAATATAATTGAACTGACGGGCATCTGCGACCTCAGTTTCCAGAAGGCATTTGATAATGTGCCACATCAAAGGCTATTCAGCAGAGTACAAATTCACAATGGAGGAGATAAGAAGACTATCTGGCAAATGAAAAATATTAATGCATTTTCTTAAGGATGGGAGTATGTAATCTAATGTATTGGATCATTGCTGGGGTTTCAACATTTTACAATTTATGTATTTTATTTAGGTGAAGACACCAATTACTGTATATGACTACTAAATTTATTTATGATACAAACGAAAGCAATTTGTGAAGAGAATATGAGGACATAGAGATATTTAATCTTCTAAATATGGCAAAATGTTAATTATCCATTTTGGTTGAGAAAACTATGAAAGAAATATATTCTCTACATTACGAAAAAAAATTGTAGTTCTCTAAAATGCAAAGGGGTTGAGTTGTCCTGGTGTATAATTCAAAAAGGCTAGATGGCATGTGAAGCAACTAATTAGGGAAGCCAACAGAATCTTATCGTTTATTGCAATGGGAATTGCATATAAAAGAAGGGAGGTTATGCATCAGCTATGTAGAGCACATCTGGAATAATGCATGTAGAACTGGTTTCTTTATTTAAAAAAGGATTTAAATGCAATAGAAACTATTCAAATAAGGTTTACACTTGGAAGACTAGAATGGTTGGGTTGTTAAATGAAGAAAGATTGGATACATTAGGCTTTTGCATTCAGAAGGGTCCGAGGAAAATTGATAGAAAAATAAAATCTGGAGAAGATGTTTCTTCTCAAGGGAGAAACTTGAATGAGGCGGAGGGGTCGCTGTTTAAAAATAAAGAATTATATTTATTGGTACTCTTTTCCTCAAAGGACAATGGTGGAAGCAAAGTCTTTGAATATTTTTTTAAGGCTGGTGTTGAAAGATTCTTGTTAAATAAGAAGATACAAAGTTATGTGGTAACAAGAATTCAGAGCTGAGGTTATAACTAGATCTGTTGTGAACCTAGGCTTAAACTGCTGGGTGGAGGCAGGTAATCTCACATTTAAGAAGCAACTGGACATGGAGTAGCTACTCCTAATTTGTATATTCAAAATAATTAAATTGGATAATATTAATGGTTAATAAGAGCTCCATTCATTTGATTCAAATTTTAACAAGTTATAAACCAACTTTTTACATGTAGTGGCAGCTATCATGGTTGATTATCATCAATGGATAAGACTATCAGCGAAACTATTGCATATTGCCAAATCATCACTGGGATGAAAGTAATTCTCAGATACTATCTATCAGGACTGGAATTGAGATTCTACAGACTGCTTTCGCTCTGCCACCATTAGTCAGTGTGGTTTGAGTGAATAGGTGAGTTGCATTGCTGCAGTGTTACTTTGGGATCCATACTGATGAGATGAAACTCTGCTCCTTACATTGGGCTGAAATGTAATGACCAGTGCAGTGCCAATCTGAATCGCAAGACAACTTAGTTAACAGTTTACCAACTTGATCGGAAATTAGAAGAGGTTTAGTTTAAGATATGAATTCTTCATTCAAGTGAGAATAAAGTTAACCACTGAGCAAAACACCACATTGAAACCTGACATTGTGGAAGGTGTTATAGTACTTAGAACATTACAGCGCAGTTCATGCCCTTTGGCCCATGATGTTGTGCTGACCCTTTATCCTACTCTAAAATCAATCCAACCCTTCACACCTTCCATGTTTTTAATATCCGTGTGCCTATCTGAGAGATGCTTAAATGTCCCTAATGTACTTACTTCCACCACAACCTAACATTCCCTCTGTAAAAAAAAACTTGCCTCTGACATCCCGCCTATACATTCCTCCATGCACCTTGCAATTATGCCCCTGGAAAAATGTCTTCTACTGTCCACTCGATCTAGGCCTTTTATCATCTTGTACACCTCTATCAAGTCACTTCTCATCATGCTTCTCTCCAAAGAGAAAAGCCCTAGCTCGCTCAATATATCCTCATAAGACATGCTCTCACATCCAGGAAGCATCCTGGTAAATCTCCTCTGAACAGTCCCTAAAGCTTCCACTTCCTTCTTGTAATGAGACAGCTGGAACTGAATACAATATTCTAAGTGCGGTCTAACCAGGTTTTATAAAGTTGCAATATTACCTCCCAGCTCTTAATCCCTCAACTAATGAAGGCCAACAAACTTTAACAACCCTATCAACCGATCTGAGCTATTACCCTTTAATGTTTAACTCTTCTTTCAAACACTTGCATGCTCTTGATCTATAATTACGGAAAACACTGTTTTTGGAGGGGTGGACCAATTCTATACTTATTGAAGGAAAGGATGCAAATGATAAACAATAGTATAATTTACCAAATTTATTGCTTGATATTAGCATTAATCCATCCCGGTTTGTTGTTCAATGGCTGTCTACAGGGTAACATTCTCTTTACATTACCTCAAACAAGACTATCCTTATGGCCCACTTGAGTGAGATTATCATGGTAATCTCCACACTAAATTCAGTTGTTTAAGTAGACATCCGTGTTGTACCCAATACAGAATGCATTCAACCCACCAGACTGGGTCTTGGATGTAAAAAATCGATGTAGCCAAAACCCAGCACTTTTGGTACATTTAGATAATATGGACTGGTTGAAGGTAAATAAAGTTTGCCCTGACCATTCAACAAAATGAGAATTCATTGGCTGATAATGTTTTATAATATTAACATGGCATTGAATGTTAATATTATAAATAATTGTATTATATGGATAATAATTATCTGAGGGCATTGAGTAGAATGATCAAGAAATACTGAGATGAGAAGGTGTTGAAGGACCCTTGAAGTTCTCAACAAGGAAATTCCTTGAGCTTGGTGGTGCTAATTCATCAACTGGTCTCTCAGTAGTGAATGGAGGATTTTGGAGACCATACTAATTGCTGGTGGCAGTATTCCTCTTAGCAAGCTGTTTATAGTTGCTTATTTTACTAGATGAAATGTTCATCACAATGAAAACTAACACTAACTAACGGAAAACTGATCTTTTATAGATAAAGAATTACTAAGAACTACATTCCATGGAACGCATAGCAAGAAAAAGAACTTACAGCCTATTCAGTTCATACCAAATTGTATGTGATAGTTGAGCCCTTTCCTGTTTTAATTGCGGTGATGATATTATAAAAACATTCCTACGTTGTAATTATATCTCAATAATAGCCAATATTGAATGGGAAAAAAACTTACCGACTAAAAGCCATAAAATCAATATATACTTATATATAATTGGATATTAAAATGGAACTTTCTGTAAAGATGTAAAAGTGGCAGTAGTTTTTATTTCTACATTTAATAATGCGGAAAATTGTTTTTAAATAGCTACTCAATGTCCATCTTTAAGTTGTTCACACTGAATTATGTACAGATGAGCATGAAGTGCACATCCCATTGGCATCTGGCTGATTCTGTGACCAGGTAGTATACCCTAGGTACACATATCTAACCCATTTACCTCGGCCTCATCCTACACTGATCCAATATAATTCGAAGTCTAATGGCAGAGGCACAATTGGTTCTTTTCAACGTTTCCAGCATAACACACTTCCTGCCTCTCGTGTCCTGACATTCGAGACAGTGTTGTGGCGATATTCTGAATCATACCCCTTATACATCTGTTCTGTCTGAGGTGAAGTGCAGGGCTTGTTCACTATGGGTTTTTTTTTGCCCATCCTTATTTCATACTGTAATTTCATCTTCATACCACTGTTTGGTGCTATAGGACCTTCATTGGAAGTGTAACTAGATAGGCATTTTCAGTGACCAAATGTGGCTGTTGAGAATTTATAGTGGAAAACTGTCGACAGAAAAGTGCATAAGTTCCTAAGTATATTATGATTTGGGAGTAAGTCTCCTTTCACTTCTATAAGTGATGATAAACATGGACTATTATCAAGAACTATCGATTTCTATGTGAATAGATAATACAATTTTCAGAGTGGATCCGCTCAAATTCTTCGCATAATCAATCTTGTAGGTAAAGTAATGCTGACCATTATCAGGAATTCAGCATTATTTTACCTACAAGATCGAACATGAGAAGAATTTGAGTGGATCTTCCACTCTGAAAAGTGTATTATTTATTCACACAGAAATCAATAGTGCTGAAGATGAGCCTATCATTTATACACTACTGCTGTTCAGATCCAAGGCTGGAAAGTGTAATCATGAAGATCTTAAGTGTGTGCACCAAGTTCTTGTTATTGCCATTAAAGTGTTAATTTCCATGGAATAAAGATGCTAATGTCTCTGTTAGTGAGAATTTTATATTAGCACATTAAGCATTTACACATTCCTCACCTAAGCTATAAACTATGTTTGGGTGTAAATTAAACATTAATAAATAATAACCCTTTGTGGAATAAACAACAAAAAATACCTCTATGCATCCATTTACATTTATGTTTAAGTTTTCATTTTCAAGAATAAGTTTTCAAAGTTTGCAAGAAGCATATATTTTAAGATATTAACTTATTTAAGGGATGGCATGGTTGTGCTGCTCAAGGCACTAGAGACAGGGTTCAATCCTGTCCTTAGGTGCTGTCTATCTGTATGGAGTTTGCATGTTCTCTCTGTGAAAGCTTAGGTTTCCTTCAACTGCTTGGACTTCCTCCGACATCCCAAAGGCGTATAGGTTGTTGGTTTTATTGGCCACTGTACATAAAGAAGTTGACGTAGTGGCGTCCTGCAAGAATCTGTATTGGGACCTTTGCGATTTGTGATGTATATACATGAGCTAGATGAAAATGTAGATGAGTGGTCGGTAAGCTTGCAGGAGATATGAAGATAGGTGGTGTTGTGGACAGTGTAGAAGGCTGGCAAAGAATATAGCATAACATTGGTCAGTTGCAGACTGTGGTGGTTGAGGCTAAGGTTGGATCAGCCAGGATCTCATTGAATAGGAGAGTAGGCTTATCAGAACTACTTCTTCAAAGTTCAAAGTAAATTTATCACAGCATGTATATGTCACCATATACTGCCCTGAGATTCATTTTCATGCAGGCATTCACAGTAGAGCAAAGAAATACACAATCAATGAAAAACTACACGCAAAGACTGACAAACAATCAATGTGCAAAGGGCAAACTGTGCAAATACAAAATAATAACATAATAAATAAGTACTGTTAAGTAAATAAATAATACTGAGAACATAAGTTATGGAGTCCTTGAAAGTGAGTCCGTAGCACCGTTCAGTGTTGGGTGAAGTTTCCATGTTGGTTCAGGAGCCTGACGGCTGTGATGAGAAGAGAGTATTGAGATCTGTAAGTCTCCACCTTGTATATACTCAATGATTCCATCTCCTATGCAAGCACGTCCTTCCTTAACAAAGGAGATCAAAACTCCACACAATGGTGCAGTTATCCAGCACTCTGTAATGTTGCATCAAATCTTTTTCACTTCGTTCCCTTTGCAATAACAACCTGGATTATTTTGAAATATCCTTCCAAACTACTTTCTGTATCTACAAGCTAATAAGGTTTGAGGTACATTTATTATTCAAATATGTATGCAGTATACAACTTTAAGACAGTCCAGACAGTCACAAAACAAAGAAAATCATGGAAACCATTCAAAGAAAAGCATCAACCCCCTCCCCCATGCACAAAAAAACAATTTGCATAAATGTCAACAAAAACATCAAATCCCTCTCCCACGCTGGTTAACCATTTGTTAACCAGGACTCCCCGACCTATTTGTTCTTCAATATTTTGCAGTCTCACACCATATAAATATTTTCTCATTCTTTCTGCCATCTTGCATAACTTCACATTTCTCAGCATTATACTCTATCTGACAAATTATCTTTATTTATTTCAGTTTTTATAATCCTCCTCACCACTTCCCAAATTACCCATCTTGTGATTCCTTCCTAGACTGTAACTGCTGAAGACTGCAGCATAAATCCCTGTGGCACACCACCAGTTGCTAGCTGCAAATCTGATAATGAAAGATTTCCCATTAGCTGGTCACTCTCCATGCCAATATAGTACTCCCACTTTATGCATTCTTGTGTGGTTACATTTTATGGCACCCCTGCCCAAATTAGTTCTGAAAATCCAATTTCACTACATCTGTTGGCTCCTCTTTAACCATGACATTTGTCACATTCTCAAAGAGCTCCAGAAAATTTGTCGAGCAGAACTTTCATAAATCTTGTTGACTCTGGTCAACCGACATTCTTTTAACGTTTTATGATTTTTCTTTTAACTACCCATGCATTTGCCTACGTAATATTGGATTCTAGCATTTTCTCAATGACAGAAGTTAGGTTAATTGGCTTATAGGCTTTTATTTTGTTGCCTCCCTCCTTCCTTGAATAGTAATGTTACTTTTCTGATTTTCCAAAAAGGAGTTTTTTTGTGTCTAAAAGTTTCCTAGATTGCTGAGAACCTGGTGAATTTTGCAAGATTGTTGACAACACATTTACTAAAACAACAGTCACAGCCTTCCCATTCAAGAGGTCCAAAGGACTTCCCAAACCTTTGGCCCATTTCTACACCGGTACTTTTTTTTCTCTTATAATAGAGATTGCTTTAATCTAAACCAATCTCTATTATTTAATCTAAACCATGAAAACTGATTCAAAACAGTTATTGAGAATAGTTTACATTTTTCTATTTCCCATTAACTCCCCAGTCTCATTTTTATATTTCCTTTATCTGCTCTCCCTATCTCTACCCAAATTCATTGTGCATCACGAGCTTCTGAGCCAATATTATTTCTCAGCTCTTCAGGTTTTTCATCCATAATCAAAAGAACTCTGAGAAATGCATCTGGGCACAGGCTATGTTGAGGAACTGACAGTCAAGCTGGATGATTTTGAACCATTTGAGAGAATGCGGAGGTGATAGATAAGAGGTAACAGATAGGAACTACAGAAAGGTAGGCACCCCTATGTTACAGGAGGCAAGTAGCTGGGTAATTGTCAGGAAAGAGAAAGTCACCCCTTTGGCTGTTTCCCTCAATAATACATACATGACTTTGGATACTGTTGGGGGGGGGGGTAGGGGACAACCTACAGGGGAAAGCACGTAGGTCCCTGGCACTGAGTCTGGCTCTGTGGTTCAGAAGGGAAGGGGGAATGGAGAAGAGGAGAGGGGTGATGACAGGGATTCAGTAGTTGGAGGAACAGACGGGAGATTCTGTGGATATGAAAGAGACTCCCTGATGGTATGTTGCCTCCCAGGTGCCAGGGTCAAGGACATTTCAGATCAGCTCCACAACATTCTAAGCATTTGAATTCATGGTACATATTGGTATCAACAACATAGGTAGGAAAAGGGATGAGGTCCTGAAGAGAGAATATAGGGAAGCTGAAAAACAGGACCTAATCTCTGGATTTCTGTCTGTATCATACCCCAGTGACGGTTAAAAAAAAAGGATTATTTAGCAAGTTAATGAGCGGGTAATGTCAGGGCTTCTGATTTGTGGAACTTTTCTGGGGTATATCTTGTACAAAAGGGATAGCTTACAGTGCCTATAAAAAGTATTCACCCCCACCCCACAGAAGTTTCATGTTTTATTGTTTTACAACATTGAATCACAGTGGATTTAATTTGGCTTTTTTGACACTGAAAACAGAAAAAGACTGTACACCTGAACTGAAGGGTGACAAGTATCCTCGTGTGCAGGTTTGCGAGAGCTGTAGGGGAGGGTGTAAACTAGTGTGCCAGGGGGATAGGAACAAGTGTGATAGGTCAGAGGATGGGGCAGTTGGTGTAAAAGTAGATGCAGCATGTAAAGAGAATGTGAGGAAGAATAGGGAGTGGAAATAGTATAATTGCAATGAGTTTGATGGGCTGAAATGTGTCTGTTTTAATGTGAGAAGTATCAGGAATCAGGAATAGAGCATGGACCAGTGCAGGAATTTACAACAATGTGGCCATTACAGAGACTTGCCTGTGACAAGGGCAGGAATGGCTAATGAATGGTTCAAAAGGCACAAGGAGTTAAAAGAAGTGGGGAGTGGCATTGCTAATTAGAGATAGTATCACAGCTGCAGAAGGGAGGACATTGTGGAGGAATGGTCTACTGAATCAGTGTGGGTGGAAGTCAGAAACAGGAAGGGAAATATCACTCTGTTGGGAGTATTCTATAGACTCCCTAAAAGCAACAGAAATGCTGAATTGCAGATCGAGAGGCAGAGTTTGCAAAAATAACAGGGTAGTTGACATGGATGACTTCAACTTCACTAATATTGACTGGTACATCTTTAGTACAAAAGGTTTAGATGGGGCTGAATTTCTTAGAGTGTCCATGAGTGATTCCCGACACAATCTATAAACAGGCTGATTATATTAGGCAATGAACCTGGTCAGGAGTCAGATCTCTTGATGGGTGAGAATTTCAGAGACAGCGAACACAACTCCCTGACTTTCCCATCGCTGTGGAAGGGATAAGAGCAAACAGTATGGGAAAGTATTTAATTGGAAGGGCGATAGCAACACTATTAGGCAGGAACTTGGGATGGTAAGTCAGGAACAAATGTACTCAGAGAAATGTACACCGTAAGTGAGAAGGTTGTTTAGGGAGCACTTGTATGAGGTTTGTCTCATTGAGATAGGGAAAGAATGGTAGTGTTAAACAGCCATAGTTGGCCAAAGATGTGGAATATCTAGTCAAGAGGAAGAAAGAAGCATACTTAGGGCTTAGGAAGCAAAGATCATCGAGAGCTCTAGAGTATTACAAGACTGCAAGGAAGGAGTTTAAGAAGGCACTTTGGAGAGCAAGAATGGGACTTGACAAGTAGGAATAAGCGTCTGTACTGTGCTATTCTAAATGCTATGTTCTAACTCTGTTTTCCTTTTTGCCTTCCCCTGTGGGAACATCAAATAACTCCTAAGATTCAGTTTCCATCCTTGATCAGCTTCCAACCATGTACCTGCAGTGAATATCAGATCAGTACCAATTTATATCTATTTGTGCTCTCAGCTCATCAATTTTATTACAAGTTCTGTATTCATTTGGGTAAACAACCATTACTTTAATCTCATCATTTTCCCTTTCTCTGAATCTATTTACTGTTACCTTCTTATGCTTGTATGACTTGTCCTTTCCTGATACACTTAATACCTACGCTACCGTCCTGTTGTTTTGGCTTTTCATTTCTCTTGCCCTTCTAAAGTACCCTTTTACCTGACCCACCAACTTTTATTTCCTGATTTGATTTTTTTCCCCCTTTGGTTCTACCCTTAAGTTCCCATATCCCTGCCGCTCTAGGTTCAACTCTCCCCAAGAACCCCAGAAACCCTGATCCTGCTAATCTGTAAACTCTGGCTTGTATAGGTCCCATCTCCCCCAGAAATTATTCAAATCCCTTAGGAGCTTAACTTCTTTCCTCCAAATCATCTCTCCTCCCATTCACCCATCACTACTTGTTCTCCTCTCCGCGCCTTGTGGTGCATCGGACAGCAACCTTGCAATTATTTTTTTTTAGCATTTGTCTGACCTTTACGAGGCCAGGTTGCTAGCTTGACACACAACACAGCGCGGATGGAAAGCGTGCAAGGAGCCAGCGGGGTTGAAACCAGGGACCACGCGCCTTGAAATCCGGTGTGGATGCCGCAACACCACCGGCCGCCACATTCATCACCATTGTTCTTTCTTTATTCACACTAGAACATGGCAGTTGTGGCAATCTGCAGATGGCTACCTTTTCTGTTCTTCAATTGCTTATTCTCTTTCCGAGCTCCCTGAACTCTGCCTGGAGTACCTCATCCTTCCTTCTACTTTCGTCCTGTTATGGATGATGACTCTTGATGATGCTTCTCCCTTTACAGGCTTCTCGGCAGCTATTCAATGGCATCATTGACCTCAGCACCAGGGAGGTATTACACTTTCCTGGAGCCATGTCCACTATCTCAGAAACACCTGACTATTAAAATCCCTTTTCTGTAGCTGAGCCCTCTCTGGAGCTATGATCCTGGCTGCCCTCCCATGAAGAACCCTTACCCTCACTACTATCTAAAAGGGGAAATGTGCTTTAAGCTAACTTCTAATGTCAAAATGGAGACTTTCTGGAGGACAATGCACATTCTTGGAATTTGATTGTACACAAACTTCAATAAAGTCTGTTGCAAGGCTGCATTCTAAAGACCAGCACCATGGTAACCATGATGTAAAACAATTGTGATGACGGAATTTTATATGAGTGAACTGACCTTAGGCTACTTGTGTTTCAAGCTGCAGAAGAAACAAGATTGCAATAAAGAAATGATACAAATAAGATTCAATGGTGGGGGGGGCAGTGATTAAGCATTGAAAAGAGAACTCAGCATTGCTGGATTATAGGATATCTGTTGCATTTTTGCATTTTAGAGCAGGGAGTGAACTCTGAGAAGATTCTGGACAAAATTACTCCCAAACCAGTGATAACTGGGTTTGAAAAAAGAGTGTTTATGGATCAGAAAGGCTATGAGACCCTTATACTAATCAAGTGCTGTGGTCTCACTGAGTTCTGACTCATTGGCGCAATTGTTGTCAACGCTGCTCATTTGAAACCATAGGTACTACGCATTGCACTTTAGGTGTTGCAGTTTTACAATTCTTGCACAAAGAATGAGAATTGTACTCTCAGCAGCATGAAGCTCTCTTCAGGAATTAGATATTCACTACAGGCGCGGCTAACTCCAAATGCAAGTTTTTGATCTATTGAATCAACAGAGACCTGGCTAGTTTCATCATTTGGTGTCTATGGGGTTAATTTTGTCATGCACAAACTAGAAGGCTTGGGTGTATTTCTCCATCACTCTCTATCACTCTGTGGTATGTTTCTGAGCCACACAGATAAGGGATTCTCCCCGGGATCAGTTAGGTGGGAGGGTCTATGTCATTTAGGTACTTCCTGCTTTGATTTTCTCCCTTTTGATTCTAACCTCAAATTCCCATTCCACTGCCACTCTAGTTTCAACCCTTTGCAAGGTTTAAGGTGAGAGGGGAGATATATATATAGGAACTTGAGGAGTGACTTTTTCACCCAGTGGTCAGATATAGAATGTGCTGTATATCGAGGAAGAGGTTGAGGCAAGTACATTAACCAGTTTAAAATGTACTTGGTCAGGTACATTGGATAGGAAAGGTTTCGAGTGATATGGATTAAAGGCTGGCAAATATCTTAGATGGGAATCTTGGTCAGCATAGACCATTGGGCTAAAGTGCTGAACTCCATGACTTCAGACATCAGTATCTTTGAGGAAATTCAGAGAATATTGTGGCGGTGAGGACAGTAAAAGTTTAAAGGGTTGAAAACAAGGTGTACTTGAGATTGTATTCCATTACTCTGGTTTACACTACCCTATTGCTTCAGGTAGAGAGCTTGCCAAAATATATTGAAATGATTTGTCTTCCTTTTGGAGAACCCATTCCTGAGCAGATCATACTTGCATAATGCAATCTTGTTTGCCTTTTTAAGATCTGTATTTAACCTTTGGTGAATGATTACATTTGCATCTACATAATTTAGAGTCATGTATCCAAGAACTGTTCCTGTATGGCTTCTGTGCATTTCTTGCAAAAGATAAAAGTCTTATAGGCAGTGTGCCAGACTTCAGCATCCTCTTCTTCATTAATCAGTCACAAGACCAATATTTGGTTTCAATTTATTGTCAAGAGTCTTGGTGATCGCAATCTTTGGTAATCTTCCTTCTTCGGTAACCACTTCCTAAGGGTTAAATTTTGAATGTGCCCAGAACATCACACAAACTGATCTTCCGTCCTTGGACTCACTTTACACCGCACACTGTCAGAGCAGTGCTGCCAGGATAATCAAGGACACAACCCCCCCAGCCAACACACTTTTCGTCTCTCTTCCCTCTGGAAGAAGGCTCAGGAGCTTGAAGACTTGGATGGCCAGATTTGGGAACAGCTTCTTTCCAACTGTGATAAGACTGCTGAACGGATCCTGACCCGGATCTGGGCCGTACCCTCCAAATATCCAGACCTGCCTCTCGGTTTTTTTGCAGTACCTTACTTTCCCTTTTCTATTTTCTATTTATGATTTTATAACTTAAATTTTTTAATATTTACTATCGATTTGTACTCCAGGGTGCACGAAGCGCAGAATCAAATATCGCTGTGATGATTGTACGCTCTAGTATCAATTGTTTGGCGACAATAAAGTATAAAGTATATGACTCAGCAATATGCAGTATAAGCTTGGCTATCTTTTGCCAATCCTTTTTCTCCAATATATATTCTTGTATTTAAACACTCATAGAGTCGAAGAAAGTACAGCACAGAAACAGGCCCTTTGGTTCATATAGTTCACGCTGAACCATTTAAACTGCCTAGTCCCATTGACCTGCACTGGGACCATAGTACTACCATCCATGTACTTTTCCAAACTTCTTTTAAACATTGAAATCCAGCTTGCATTGCACCACTAGTGCTGGCAGCTCATTCTACACTCTCACAACCTTCTGAGTAATGAAGTTTCCCCTCAAGTTCCCCTTAAACATTTCACCTTTCACCCTTTACCCATGACATCTGGTTGTAGTCGCACCCAACCTCAGTGGAAAAAGCCTGCTTGCATTTACTGTACTATACCCTTCATAATTTTGTATACCTTTTTCAAATCTCCTCTCAATCTTCTACATTCTAAGGAATAAAGTCCTAACCTATTCAAACTTTCCTTATAACTCAAGTCCTCCAGACCCAGCAACAACCTTGTAAATGCTCTCTGTACTCCTTCAACCTCACTTACATCTTTCCTGTAGGTACGTCACCAAAACTGCACACAATACTACAAATTAGGCTTCACCAATGTCTTATGAAACTTCAGCATCACATCTCATATCATGTACTCAGTACTTTGATTTGTGAAGGCCAACATGCCAGAAGCTTTCTTTATGACCCTATCAACCTGTGATGCTACTTTCAATGAACTATATACCTGTATTTCCAGATTCCTGAGTCCTCACCATTCACTGTGTAAGGCCTATTCTGGTTGCTCCTACCGAACTGCATCAATTTGCTCTTGTCCGCATTAAACTGCATCTGCCATTTTTCAGCCCATTTTTTCAGCTTGCCCAGATCCCGCTGCAAGCCATGTCAGCCGTCCTTGCTGTCCACTACACTCTCAGTCTTGGTGTCATCCACAAATTTTCTGATCCAGTTAACTACATTATCATCCTGATCATTGATATAGATGACAAACAACAATGAACCCATCACCAATCCCTGTGGTACTCTACTAGTCACAGTTCTCCAGTCAATGAGGCACTCTCTGGCTTCTCTCTCAAAGTCAATTTCTAATCCAATTTACTACCTTATATCGAACGCTGAGCGAATGAACATGCTTGACCAATCTCCCTTGCAGGACCTTGTCAAATTCCTTGCTAAGGTCCATGTAGACAACATCCACCCTTGCCTTCATCCACTTTCCTGGTAACTTCCTCAAGTTAGACATGACCTCCCATGCACGAAGCTGTGCTGAAAATCTTAAATCAGTCTATGTCTATCCAACTACTTACAGTATATATCCAGTCCCTTAAAATACCTTTCAATAACTTACCACTACTGATGTCAGGCTCAACAGCCTATAATTTCCTTGTATATTTTTAGAGCCTTTCTTAAACAGCATAACGATATTGGCTATCCTCCTCTGTTGATGCTTCTTTGCCTCACATCCATAGATTCTGTGTCCATCTCCTGAGTAAATACAGATGCAAAAAAATCATTGAGGATCTCTCCCATCTGTTTTGGCTCCAGACATGAATTACCATCCTGATATTCCAGAGAACCAATTTTGTCTCTAGCAATACTTTTGCTCTTAACATAATGTAGAATTCCTTAGAATTCTCCATCTCCTTATCTGCTAGGGCAACCTCATGCCTTCTTTTAGCCCTTCTGATTTCTTTCTTAAGTGTTCTCTTGCATTCCTTACACTCCAAATGCACCTCATTAGTTCCTGCCTGGCTATACCAGCTATGTACCCGCTTTTTGTTTCTTAACCAGGGCTTCAATATCTTTTGAAAACCAAGGCTCTCTTTACCTTTTATTCTGACAGGCACATACAAGCTTTGTACTCTCAAAAATTTCACTTTTGAAGGCCTCTCACTTATCAAGTACAACTTTGCAGAAAACAGTCTATCCCAAACCACACCTGCCAGATCATTTCTGTTACCATCAAAGTTCTCCAATTTAGAATCTCAGATAGTGGACCAGGTTTATGTTTTTGCATATTTAGTTTGAAACTTATTGCATCATGATTGCTAGATGCAAAGTGTTTCCCCACACAAACAACGAAATGTTTTCTCCCAATCTGTGCACTTCTGGCTTCTTTATTTAAAACAGGCATTATTTATTCACAAACAAGAGAAAATCTGCAGATGCTGGAAATCTACGCAACACACACACACACAATGCTGGAGGAACTCAGCAGGCCAGACAGTATTTATAGAAAAAAGTACAGTTGACATTTTGGGCTGAAACCCTTCAGCAGGACTGGAGGAAAAGAACTGAGGAGTAGATTTAAAACGTGGGGGGAAGGGGAGAGAGAACTACCAGGTGATAGGTGAAACCTGGAGGGGGAGGGGTGAAGTAAAGAGCTGGGCGGTTGATTGGTGAAAGAGACAGAAGGCCATGGAAGAAAGAAAAGGGGGAGGAGCACCAGAGGGAGGTGAAGGGGGGTGAGAGAGGGAAAAGGGGATGGGAAATGGAGAAGGAGTTGGGGGTTGTTGGGGGGGAGGGCATTACTGGAAGTTTGAGAAATTGATGCTCATGCCATCAAGTTGGAGGCTACCCAAATGGAACAGAACATGTTGTTCCTCCAACCTAAGTGTGACTTCATCACGACAGTGGAGGAGGCCAAGGATGGACATATCGGAATGGGAATGGGAAGTGGAATTAAAATGGGTGGCCACTGGGAGATCTTGCTTGTTCTGGCTGGAGCATAGATGCTTGGTCAAGCACTCCCAATCTATGTCGGGTCTCATTGATGTACAGGAGGCCACACCAGGAACACCGAACACAGTAAATGACACCAACAGACTCACGGATGAAGTGTCGTCCCACCTCGAAGGACTGTTTAGGGCCCTGGATGGTAGTGAGGGAGGAGGTGTAGGGACAGATGAAACACTTGTTCCACTTTATATAGTACATTTTCTGTGCCTGGTGAATCCTGTTACAATTTAGTTCTGCATTTGAAAGATCACACTTTGGTCTTCTGTTGAGAAATTCTCCCTTACTTTGTAAGGGATGTAATGGAGCTGTACAAGGAGAAACACAATAGGCAAAGATTTCCTGGGCTAGCCCGACTCTCCCTCCTGGATATTAGCCCCTTGAACCTTTTTGCCGGAGGAAGTTGTTTCAGCAGGTACAATAGTATCACTTATGAAGCACTTGGATAGGTACGTGGAGGGTCAGGCCTTGAAGGAATGGATTGTCCAGATACAGGACGTTGAGAGTACATGGAGGGTCGGGCCTTGAAGGAATGGATGAGCCAGATACAGGACATTGGGACTAGCTGGAGGGTTGGGCCTTGGAGGGATGGATGGGCCGGACACAGGACATTAGGAGTACGTGGAGGATCGGGCCTAGAAGGGATGGATAGTTGGACACAGGATGTTGGGAGTACATGGAGGATCGGGCCTTGAAGGGATGGGTGAGCTGAACACAGGACATTGGGACTAGCTGGAGGGTCGTGCCTTGAAGGGGTGGTTGGACTGGACACAAGACATTGGGAGTACGTACGTGGAGGGTTGGGCCTTGAAGGGATGGTTGGGCTGGACACAGGACATTGGGAGTACGTGGAGGGTTGGGTCTTGAAGGGATGGGTGGGCCGGACACAGGACATTGGGACTAGCTGGAGGGTCAGGCCTTGAAGGGATGTTTGGGCTGGACACAGGACATTGGGAGTACGTGGAGGGTTGGGCCTTGAAGGGATGGATTGTCCGGACACAGGACATTGGGAGTACATGGAGGGTTAGGCCTTGAAGGGATGGATGGGCTGGACAGAGGACATTGGGTCTAGCTGGAGGGCATCATAGTCAGCATGAACTTGTTGGGCTCAGCTACCCATTACATACCATCTATTACTCTCTGACTCTACCTAAAAACCTCAGGTAGATCATGTCTCAGACATCTAACATGAAAGATACCCTCTGGTGAATCTGTGTCACATTCTGATTCCAAACGTGCACTATGAATCCGGGTGCAAGGGATCACAAAGGACTGCAGTCTTTGACTTTGCACAGTCAGGAGACTGAAATCTTGTGGAGCGTCCTCTGTGTTACTGGGCATTCATAGGAAGGGAGATGAGTTGTCCTGTTTAATCAAACATTGCATCGGTCATTTGTTCTCAACATCAATTTGGCTTCTGTCTGCTAAATTTCAGTCTAGAATGAACCCCCAGCTATATCCTTGCTCCCTCCTGTACCTGTTAAACCTGAATGTCATCCTAAATCCCACCTCAGTCCTCCGATCACCTCCGACTCCTGCTTCACCACTCTTCTTCCCCTCTTTATACTGGCCATCTCCCTTCTCCACTCTTAATCCTAACGCGTGGTTCTGAACCGAAATGTCAACAATTCCTTTTCTCACACAGATGCTGCTCGGCCCATTGAAGTCCTCCAGCAGATTGTTTGTTGAACTGATGACAAAGTCCGCCGTGGGTGGTAAAGGGCTTAGGGATGAATCTTTTCCTTTGTCTATTGATTTTGTTACCAAAAAATCAGACAGTATTAATTTGAAGGATTAAAACTGAAGGAGTTAATCCCAAGCTCTGATTCAGAATCCCTCAGCAGTATTTCAGTCACCTTTCACTCTGATGGAGCAAACGGTTAAGTCTAACTTAGAGAGGACATCAGGGTATAAATTTCATTATTGAAAACTTGTTTTCTGTGCTGTTTTATGATCACTTTACATTGAACAGAAAATAATCCTACCTTTTTTATTCTGTCAAAGCTCTTCAGATTTCTGATTCTTTAGCTCTATCTGTTCCAATGTAAACAATACTGATTTTTCAAGATATCACTTACATTTATAATCTTATCCCTGGTATGATTTTGTCATGTTATGTATTTTCTATGTTAATTTTCTTTCCACCAAAGCTTTACATACTCCTGTAATTACATATCTGTGCTGAAATCCAGTTGCAACTTTGGTTCAATGTTTTTGTGTGCCAGATTGTTGACACAGTAGTATACAGTTACTGCAATGGACACATAACACCAGCAGCATTGGTTTCATCCTGACCTTGGGTGCTGTCTACTTGGACTTTTCCTGTTCTCCCTGTGATCCAGAATGCACTGGTTTCCTCGCAAATCTTAACAATGTACTGTTTAGGGGGTTAATTGACAAAAGTAAATTACCCGCGGTGTAGGTTGACAGGGAGAGAAGGAGGCAGTGGGGTTGGTCAGTTTGCTTGGGAGAGAAAACAGATTGCTGAAAATACATTGAACATAGATCATAGAATAGTACAGCACAGTACAGGCCCCTCGGCCCACAATGTTGTGCCGACCCTCAAACCCTGCCTCCCATATAAGCCCCCACATTAAATTCCTCCATATATCTGTCTAGTAGTCTCTCAAACTTCACTAGTGTATCTGCCTCCACCACTGACTCAGGCAGTGCATTCCACACACCAACCACTCTCTGAGTAAAAAACCTTCCTCTAATATCCCCCTTGACCTTCCCACCCCTTACCTTAAAGCCATGTCCTCTTGTATTGAGCAGTGGTGCCCTTGGG
This sequence comes from Mobula birostris, assembly GCF_030028105.1. Lineage (NCBI taxonomy): Eukaryota > Metazoa > Chordata > Chondrichthyes > Myliobatiformes > Myliobatidae > Mobula > Mobula birostris. Next base: position 161,810,142 of record NC_092373.1, read on the forward strand.
AAGAGGCGCTGGCTATTCACTCTATCTATTCCTCTTATTATCTTGTACACCTCTAACATGTCTCCTCTCATCCTCCTTCTCTCCAAAGAGTAAAGCCCTACCTCCCTTAATCTCTGATCATAATGCATACTCTCTAAACCAGGCAGCATCCTTCCTATAGTGAGGCGACTCGAACTGGACACAGTAGTCCAAGTGTGGCCTAACCAGAGTTTTATAGAGCTGCATCATTACATAGCGACTCTTAAACTCTATCCGTCGAATTATGAAAGCTAACATCCCATAAGCTTTCTTAATTACCCTATATACCTGTGAGGCAACTTTCAGGGATCTGTGGACATGTACCCCCAGATCCCTCTGCTCCTCTACACTACCAAGTATCCTGCCATTTATTTTGTACTCTGCCTTGGGGTTTGTCCTTCCAAAGTGTACCACCTCACACTTCTCCAGGTTGAACTCCATCTGCCACTTCTCAGCCCACTTCTGCATCCTATCAACGTCTCTCTGCAATCTTTGACAATCCCCTACACTATCTGCAACACCACCGACCTTTGTGTTGTCTGCAAACTTGCCAACCCCCGCTTCTACCCCCACATCCAGATCGTTAATAAAAATCACGAAAAGTAGAGGTCCTAGAACAGATCCTTGTGGGACACCACTAGTCACAATCCTCTAATCTGAAAGTACTCCCTCCACCACCACCCTCTGCCTTCTGCAGACAAGCCAATTCTGAATCCACCTGGCCAAACTTCCCTGGATCCCATGCCTTCTGACTTACTGAATAAGCCTACCGTGTGGAACCTTGTCAAATGCCTTACTAAAATCCATATAGATCACATCCACTGCACTACCCTCATCTATATGCCTGATCACCTCCTCAAAGAACTCTATCAGGCTTGTTAGACACGATCTGCCCTTCACAAAGCCATGCTGACTGTCCCAATCAGACCATGATTCTCTAAATGCCCATAGATCCTATCTCTAAGAATCTTTTCCAACAGCTTTCCCACCACAGACGTAAGGCTCACTGGTCTATAATTACCCGGACTATCCCTACTACCTTTTTTGAACAAGGGGACAACATTCGCCTCCCTTCAATCCTCCAGTACCATTCCCGTGGATAACGAGGACATAAAGATCCTAGCCAGTGGCTCAGCAATCTCTTCCCTCACCTCGTGGAGCAGCCTGGGGAATATTCTGTCAGGCCCCGGGGACTTATCTGTCCTAATGTATTTTCACAACTCCAACACCTCCTCTCCCTTAATAACAACATGCTCCAGAACACCAACCTCACTCATTATCCTCACCATCACCAAGTTCCCTCTCATTGGTGAATACCAAAGAGAAGTATTCATTGAGGACCTCGCTCACTTCCACAGCCTCCAGGCACATCTTCCCACCTTTATCTCTAATCAGTCCTATTTTCACTCCTGTTACCCTTTTTTTCTTCACATAATTGAAGAATGCCTTGGGTTTTTCCTTTACCCTGCTCACCAAGGCCTTCTCGTGCCCCCTGCTTGCTCTTCTCAGCCCCTTCTTAAGCTCCTTTCTTGCTTCCCTATATTACTCAATAGACCCATCTGATCCTTGCTTCCTAAACCTTGTGTATGCTGCCTTCTTCCACCTGACTAGATTTTCCACCTCGCCATGGTTCCTTCACCCTACCATTCTTAATCTTCCTCACTGGGACAAGTTTATCCCTAACATCCCGCAAGAGATCTCTAAACATCAACCACATGTCCATGGTACATTTCCCTGCAAAAACATCATCCCAATTCACACCCACAAGTTCTAGCTTTATAGCCCCATAATTTGCCCTTCCCCAATTAAAAATTCTCCTGTCCTCTCTGATTCTAACCTTTTCCATGATAATGCTAAAGGCCAGGGAGCGGTGGTCACTGTCCCCTAGATGCTCACCCACTGAGAGACCTGTGACCTGACCCGGTTCATTACCTAGTATTAGATCTAGTATGGCATTCCCTCTAGTCGGCCTGTCCACATACTGTGACAGGAATCCGTCCTGGACACACTTAACAAACTCTGCCCCATCTAAACCCTTGGAACTAATCAGGTGCCAATCAATATTAGGGAAGTTAAAGTCACCCATGATAACAACCCTGTTATTTTTGCACCTTTCCAAAATCTGCCTCCCAATCTGCTCCTCTGTATCTCTGCTGCAACCAGGGGGCCTATAGAATACTCCCAATAGAGTAACTGCTCCCTTCCTGTTCCTGACATCTACCCGTACTGACTCAAAAGAGGATCCTGCTACATTACCCACCCTTTCTGTAGCTGTAATAGTATCCCTGACCAGTAATGCCACCCCTCCTCCCCTATTTCTGCCCTCTCTATCCCTTTTAAAGCACTGAAAACCAGGAATATTGAGAATCCATTCCTGCCCTGGTGTCAGCCCAGTCTCTGTAATGGCCGCTACATCATAATTCCATGTATGTATCCAAGCTGTCAGTTCATCACCTTTGTTCCTGATGCTTCTTGCATTGAGGTACACACATTTCAGCCCTTCTACCTTACTGTCTTTACACTGTTTATTCTACTTCTCTTTCCTCAAAGCCTCTCAATATGTCAGATCTGGCTTTACTCCATGCACTTCTTTCACTGCTCTATCGCTCTGGGTCCCATCCCCCTTGCAAATCAGTTTAAACCCTCCCGAACCATGCCAGCGAACCTACCTGCAAGGATATTGCTCCCCCTCGAGTTCAGGTGCAATCCATCCAATCTGTACAGGTCCCACCTTCCCCAGAAGAGATCCCAATGATCCAAAAATCTAAAACCCTGCTCCCTGCACCAACTCCTCAGCCACGCATTCAACTGACATCTCCTCCAGTTCTTACTATCACTGTCACGTAGCACTGGCACCAATCCTGAGGACGCCACCCTTGAGGTCCTGTTCTTCAGCCTTCTGCCTAGTTCCCGAAACTCACACTTCAGGACCTCATCCCTCTTCCTGCCTATGCCATTGGTCCCAACATGTATCATGACTTCTGGTTGCTTTCCCTCTCGTACCAGGTGTAAGGGGGTTTCGTCTCTTATGTTACTGTGTAGGCTAATTAAAATGGCTTCTGTGTTATGTTATACTTGGGAATGTTCCTTTGTTATGTTACGCTGAGAAAATCCTTCCCGCTAGCAGTTTGTTGAATCACATTACTGATAAGAGGATGTTATTTATACCTCGGACTTCAACTACTGCACAGAGTCTTGTCATCTTCAGAAGTTTTCGGATGACTCTGCCATAGTTGGATGCATCAGCAAGGGAGATGAGGCTGAGTACAGGGCTATGGTAGGAAACTTTGTCACATGGTGTGAGCAGAATTATCTGTAGCTTAATGTGAAAGAGACTAAGGAGCTGGTGGTAGACCTGAGGCGAGCTAAGGTACCAGTGACCAGGGAGTCCATCCAGGGGGTCAGTGTGGACATGGTGGAGGATTACAAGTACCTGGGGATATGAATTGACAATAAACTGGACTGGTCAAAGAATCCTGAGGCTGTCTACAAGAACGGTCAAAGCCATCTCTATTTCCTGAGGAGACTGAGATCCTTTAACATCTGCCGGATGATGCTGAAGATGTTCTACGAGTCTGTGGTGGCCAGTGCTATCATGTTTGCTGTTGTGTGCTGGGGCAGCAGGCTGAGGGTGGCAGACACCAACAGAATCAACAAACTCATTCGTAAGGCCAGTGATGTTGTGGGGAAGGAACTGGACTCTTTCACGGTGGTGTCTGAAAAGAGGATGCTGTCTAAGTTGCATGCCATCTTGGTCAATGTCTCCCATCCACTACATAATGTACTGGGTGGGCACAGGAGTACATTCAGCCGGAGACTCAGTCCACTGAGATGCAGTACAGAGCGTCATAGGAAGTCATTCCTGCCTGTGGCCATCAAACTTTACAACTCCTCCCTTGGAGGCTCAGACACCCTGAGCCAATAGGCTGGTCCTGGACTTATTTCATAATTTACTGGCATAATTTACATATTACTATTTAACTATTTATGGTTCTACTACTATTTATTATTTATGGAGCAACTGTAATGAAAACCAGTTTCCCCCGGGATTAATAAAGTATGACTATGACTATGACTATGACTATGGTTATGAACCAATTGGGATAGTTGTTATGGTTTTGGTGTATTTGAAGATACTGTATGCGCGGGGTTTTGGGGCAGAAGGAGGGAGAGAAAGACAGAGGATGGACCAGGTGCTGTGAGTGCACTAATGGAGTCGGACCCCGAGGAGGGCGTTCGACAAGGAGAGGAGATGGAGACGGACTCATGTGGAGCATCTGGTCGACCACTTTTGTTGGTCCCAGGCGGCCAGTTGAGGTGTTTCAAAGGGTTGCAGGGTGAAGAAGAAGGGTCTTGAGTTCTAACTGTTTTGTGCACGAAGAGATTGAACTTTGATAAGTGTGGCGCCTTTTATTTTCCTTTTATATTTTATTCTCTATTAATTATATAGTTCCATTAATATCCATAAACTGTAAATCATTTAATCGTATCTGGTGTATTGTCTGTTAATTGGGCAGGGTGGAGTACATCACACAACATCCACACAAACTAATTACCCAGTTTGGCGGGGCCAAGGGCTGTTTCCCTAGATGACAGCGAGCCAAGCGACCCTGAGGGTGGCCAGGGGGTCTACATTGTGGGGGCTTTGTCCGGGATTGGTCTACTGGTATGCTGTGTGGGTGCCCTGTTTAAATCAGTAATGTGTGTCTCTGTGGGTTATTTGCTGGTTATTGCTGTATGTGTGGTGGGTGAGGTCTTTGTTCGAGTTTAGACTAGCATTGACAAGTTGGAGGTGGAACTCGGGGCTGTCCATGCTGTTGGAAGAGAGAGGAAAGAGTGGTCTGATTTGGAGGTAGTGTCTGCAAATAAATGTTCTAGCTCTGGCAGACTCTACCTGGCGTTTGGGATAGTGTACACCTCAAGAGGGGCGGAGGCGTGCGAGACGCGGGCGGAGCAGATCTCTCAGTTGTTAGATGAGTGGCAGTGCTCAGCTGAGGGAGAGCGACAGGGATTGGTTGAAAGTTTGAGTAGGCGGGCTGGTGACGGTGTTAGAGCTGGCAGGTTCACTTACACCGTAGTGACAGCTATCAGTTATTTGAAAGAGGGGGTAAGTTTTCAGTATGTCTTCTCTGGCTAGGAGGGCAGCTAAATTGCTTGCAGTGCCAGGGGGATCATTTCAGGGGATCAGCCCCTCCTTCAGTTGTTCAGCTGATCAGAGAGGTGTCGGGAAACTTCGTGGAGGCCCAGTGGGGGAACGGCTTGGGCTCTCTGGGGAAGCACGTTCCCAGCAATGTACCAATGAACTTCCGAAAGGAAAAGACCCTATTCCTGAAGGCTTAGAGGGACCACGCCCCAGGGTGTCATTATGGATAGGGGGAAGCGATGCTAAAACCATCCTCGACCCCGGGGCACATGTCAAGTTGTTGTATAGTTCATTTTACAACCGGTATCTGAAACATTTACCCTTGACAACCGCAAGGGCACCGGAGATTTTGGGTACCAGTGCCAGTAGTTATCCAGAAGACGATTATCAGTTAATGACCCTGGAGTTCACAGGGGCATTGTCTGGGCACCCAGCGTGTCAAGTTGCTTCTGAGGACGTGTGTAGCAGCCTTGAGCTGGTACCGAATTTAAGCGAGACGCAGCAGTGGTACGGCCTGGGGAAAATAGCTGAGGGAGAGACCCTCTTAGTAGATGCTTTGAACTACCAGGAGGGAGGGGAGTTGACTGCTGAAGTCACCTCAGTGAGAGACAGGTCACGGCAACTGTACCCTGGTGCCGTGGAAGATGGAGGCAGCGTGTGTGAGGATTATGCGACATGGTTTAATTGCTGGATCTGAGGAGTGGATGTTGCCAGATCTCGAGGAGTGCAGCTGTCGCGCTAAAGACGGCCATTATTAGTTCCCTAGGATTCTTCTGAGCCGAAAAGACGCCCAAGGGCATATCCGGAGCCCCTGCATCCTTCCCGCGGGGCATGAGGAAGACCATGGGGGAAGTGAACGCGTGTGGAGTTTTGGCGTATGTGGATGACCGCCTAGAGCTTGGATTCGCCTGGGGGGACCATGAGGCGAGGCAAGTGGCTGAGCCCGGGCAACCGAAGCGAAGTGTCAAATGTGGAGGAGTTTTTGGCGGGAGGAATTTGGTGCAATGTGAGAAAATTGACCCGACATACCAGTTGAACTTCCTGGTGTTGGGACAGACGGTGGTGGACCTGGGGATGGAAACCCAGGTCATCAATCTGAATGAGACACAGGGGGGAGAGGGGATTTGCACCGCTGAACTGAGTGCTCAGAAATGCCAGCCGGAGACGGAATGCCACACTTGTCGGGCGACCATTGCAGACTTGGAATTCACGCTCGTCAACGTGGAGAAGGAACAATGGAATTCCGAGCTGACACTGCGGTCATGTACTGATGAATTAATCCGGTGAGAAGAAACAATGACCCACCTTCGAAGGGATCAGCAGAAATTCAAGACATCGATCCAGAAAAGATTGGAAGAAGCTGGTGGGGTAACTGCGTCCCAGATTGAGATGGCCAAAAACCCTGAGTCACAACTGCGGAGGCTGTGGCGAGAGTTGAAGGAATCCCCGAAGAAGCTGGCGTCTTGACTGCAGGAGGCTGAAGGAGTAGCCCCAGCTAAATGTTTCAGTTTGGAGAAATTTAAACAGCAGCCACCGATCGAGGGAATGAGGAAGGATACGGATTTGAATGATGATGTGCTGGACATGTGGTACATGCTGCCTTTCACTAACTTCCCCGTGATTGAGAAAGAGACCTTTGGCCCTTCTCCCACTGAGTCAGGTGTAGTTGGGAGGGCTAGCTGTGGGCAGTCTGAGTTACAGCAGGATCAGGAGGAAGGAAAAGAAGCGGGGCCCTGGACATGGGACGGGGGGTCCGAGCTGTATGGTGGCCTGAGTGAGAGAGGAGTTGGCAAGCAGGCCTGAGGTCTCCCTAGTAGTGTCTGAGCCTTTTGGGTTTAGGTGAGGGGGTACAGAGGTCTCGGAGGGTTAAGAAGCTCCCAGATAGGTTGGCCAATGTAGCGCCCATGGAACGGGCGTAAGGTCCACTGTTTGGGGAGCACTGTCACTGTGTACCTATGTATGTGTGTGCTATTTAGAAGTCATGAGGACATGACTTTATTTGGTGGGGGGAGAGTGTAAGGGAGTTTCATCTCTTATGTTACTGTGTAGGCTAATTAAAATGGCTTCTTTGTTATGTTATACTTGGGAATGTTTCTTTGTTATGTTAAACACTGAGAAAATCCTTTCCGCTAGCAGTTTGTTGAATCACGTTACTGATAAGAGGATGTTATGAACCAATTGGGATAGTTGTTATGTTTTTGGTGTATTTGAAGATACTGTATGCACGGGGTTTTGGGGCAGAAGGAGGGAGAGAAAGACAGAGGATGGACTAGGTGCTGTGAGTCCACTAACGGGGTCAGACCCCGAGGAGAGCGTTCGGCAAGGAGAGGAGATGGAGACGGACTCGTGTGGAGCGTCTGGTCGACCACTGTTGTTGGTCCCAGGCGGCCGGTCGAGGTGGTCCAAAGGGTTGCAGGGTGAAGGAAAAGGGTTTTGAGCTCCAACGGTTTTTGTGCACGAAGAGATTGAACTTTGATAAGTGTGGCACCTTTTATTTTCCTTTTATATTTTATTCTCTCTTAATTATATAGTTCCAGTAATATCTATAAACTACAAATCATTTAATCATATCTGGTGTATTGTCTGTTCCTTGGCACCCGGAAGACAACAAACCATGCAGGTGTCCTTCTCACGTCCACAAAATCTCCTGTCTGCTCCCCTGACTATAGAGTCTCCAATGACGACAGCTCTCCTTTTCTCCGTCCCAGCCTTCTGCAGCACCAGGTCATACTCATTGCCGGAGGCCCTGCCACCGTGGCTCACACCTGGTGGGTCGTCCCTGCCAACAGTATCCAGGACGGTAAACTTATTATTCAGAGGAATGGCTACAAGGGTGCTCTGCACTACCTGTCTGCTCACCTTTACTTTCCCTGCTCTGACTGTCACCCAACGACCTGCTTCCGACAGCCTGGGTGTGACTACCTCCCTGTAGCTCTCATCTATGACTGCCTCATTCTCCCTTATGAGTCGAAGGTCATCCAGCTGCTGTTCCAGATTCCTTACACGGTCTTCCAGATCACCCAGCCGTATGCACTTCTGGCAGATGTGACTCTGCAGGAGAGGAGCATTCCCCCAAGACTGCCACATCTCACATGAGAGGCACATCACCGTCTCAGGAGACGTTGTAAAGACTAACTGCGGGCAAGCTTGTCCTCCGCCTCTTCTTGTCAAAGCCTCAAAGTGCCACTCCTTCACTGGCCCACTCACGCTCTGGCCACTTTCCATAGGCTGCTTCACTTGAGCTATCCCTCTATTTATCTGTTTGAGCTTTGCAAAATGCTTGGTCACCTGACCTCGACTGCCCAATCAGCTGCTTTCTGCTGAGTCAGAGCTATTCAAATCTTGATGGTCTAATCAACGGCTTTCTGCTGATCTATTCAAATCTTGATTGACTTGATTGCACAAACCAACTGCCAAAACTGCCAGAATCTCTCGAGTCATTGAGAAATGGGAATGTGTGTCAGCTTTGATTTAATGAGTCAAGAAGCCTCCATAGGCTTCAGAAGAATATTTGAATGTCACTTTTGAAGGCCTCTCACTTTTATCAAGTACACCTTTGCCAGAAACCAGCCTGTTCCAATCCACACTTGCCAGATCTTTTCTGATACCATCAAAATTGGCCTTGCTCCAATTTAGGATCTTAACCCATGGACCAGACCTATCCTTTTGCAAATTTACTTTGAAGCTACTGGCATCAAGAGGTGGGGCTTCAAGAAGGCAACATCCAGCACTGACCCACCACCAAGTATGATCATGGTTGATCTGATTATTAATTCTAACTCCACTTTCTAGCTGATTCCCACAACGTTAATTCCCTTATTGTCCAAAATTTTATCATTCCAGCTCTCCAGGGCCTTTATGAAGCCTATATCATTCTGAGAAGTGAAGTTGCACTTCATTTGTCTAAAGAGTCTGACCTCTTATCCTGGGATTGTGCCCCTCATTCTAGACATGCCTCCTCTCGCTCACTAATGGAAACATCCTTAGAGCATCTGTTCTGAAAGGCTCCTGTGAATGATGTATGTCTGAATGTAATCATTTCTCACCCTTCAATGCTCAGATGGTATGGATCCAATCTGTCTGATCTGTTCAGATACACCAGCTCCGTCAGCCTAGGGATTGCATTGGTAAACCTATACTGTACTGCCTCTCTGGAAAGTAAGAACTTCAATGGTATGGGCAGAAAAGTAAACTGGCAAAGTTAATTATGGTATCAATATTATTTAACAGGAACTCATCTACATATACATTCCGGGTTGTATATGTAGAAACGTGGCAGGCAGTGAACAGCGAGAAGGTATTTGGTTTGTTACTCAGTGGGCAGATTTTCTCATGAGGAGAGATTGGACAGGCTTCACTTGCAACCAAGTGAGCCCAGAAAATTGAGAGGGGACTGGCAGAACCATACAAGATCCTAAGGGGTCTAAACAAGGTGGATATGGAGAGGATGTTTTCTGCTGTGGAACAATCTAGAACTCGGTGTAACCACTTAACAATGAGTGGTTATCTATTAAAGGCAGGAATGAAGCAAACTTTTCCTCTCAGGTGATTGTGAGACTTTGGAATAATTTTCCTGAAAGGTTAGTGGATGCAGAGTACTTGAATCTATTTAAGGTAAAGGCAAATAGATACTTGATGAATGAGAGTGTGAAAGTTTCTTGCAGGAAGGCAGGAATGCAGGGTTGAGGTTAACATCAGGTCAGCCACAACCAGCCATGATCTTGTTAAATAGAGGAGCTGGCATGAGAGACCTATTTCTGTGCCTAATCTGAACACAGATGTGTAACTACTAATCCAAATGGTTAGACTAAGATTATGTTCAGAAATTCACAGCCACTTAGTAACTTGCCCTGAATTAAAGAATAATTGGAAAATAAAATAACAGGATGAGTTAAACAGATTGTGAAACTTTTTGACATTAAAAACCCAAGCACTAATGGCAACCTATGAGCTTGACTTCACAATCTGAATTGTCATTGACATCGGTGTGAATTATGAAGAATGATTTCACTTGTTGGGTGGCTTCAGCTTTCTGTGATGTGCTGCCTGGTTTCTGAACAAGTGTTCAATGTTTGGATGAAATTCCTTTGCCTACCCACCCTGATATCTATCTGCCTGCATTGAGGGAAATGATACAACCTTGAACCCGCGAAGCATTTTTCCTCCCTGATAACATCAGTTATGCTGAGAGAAGTTTTCCTACTTTGTTGAAAATTGAACAGGAAAAAATAGCATGCTCTATTTACCCAATATACTGTTCTGTAAATGGACTCTTAAAGTACACTTGCCATACTATTGTACAGAAGCCATTGGACGAGAACATTAGAGAGCAGAGATCACAAGTTTTGACACCACTTCCATGAAATTTAGTTTGCATAAGCATTGCTCACAATATGGGTCATGCATACAATAGCTACCTTTCACAAAGCAATGAGATATTTCCTCTGCACTGCTTACTGAAATTACGCAGTCCCTTGAAATTTGAACTTTTGCGCTTTTCTGCTGTTTTTCTGAAGAAGTTTTTACGTCATTCCCAGGTTACGTCTTGTTTCCATTCCAGAGCAATATTCTCAACCCAAGCAGTTCACAAGTCAGAAATGTGGCCAATTAGTATTCCAGCATATCAGACAATGCCTGAAACCTACAGGCTGTACATCAATTGGCCATCTGTATACTGGAGAGAATCTGTAAGCTGGAGCAAATCCGTATTAAGAATAGGTCAGCCCCTTCACTTGGATGTTTCCACCATGGAAGCTTCAGATTCATTTATTTATCACGTGTACATCAAAACTGACAGTGAAATGCATAGTTTGTATTAACAACCAACACAACCTAACGATGTGCTGGGGGCAGCCAGCAAGTATTGCCATACATTGTGACAGCAATATGGCATGTCCACTAGTTTGCTGAACTTGTGTCTGGTACCTCTCAAAGAGGTGAGTTAGAATTTCATCTTGGGCAGAGTGGCAGTCAGGGATGTAGTTCCTCCTTTCAGGAGGCAGAAATAAACAGACATGAAGGGCAAGTTATCTTTATTGAATGCTGGCACAGACATGGGCCAGGGACATGGAGAATGTAAACTACACCAAGGAGGAAGATCTCTGAAGATGCAGAAAGTAAACTAAAACCCACAAAACCTTCTGATTAAAAATTCTGATCCTCTATCATATCTATAAGTGTAAATAGAAAATAGGAGAAAAAAAGGTGCATTGTTCTTGAGTGAATAGAGAATCAATTGATAATTATTAAAATAACAACATCTGACTCAGGTAAGGTCATCAGAGAGGTGTTTTCAGCTTTCTTTGCTTCTCCCACAGTACTCCATTTCTCTTAAAGAGTGGCCAAGATAGAGGAGTATAGTACTTAACTTAATTAATATTAAGACACCTAGACCTTTGATCTGAAGACATGAAATCACATCTCAGTATGACAGCTAGGGCAATTAAATCAAGCAATGAACTAAATCTCAGTTGGGGAGCTTTCTATGGTAATACCCTACAAACAGGAAAATCTACTGCCCTGTTAAACACAGTTTAACTACAGTATGTGAGACATCAGACCCACCAACGTGATTCACTCTCATCTCCTCACTATAGGTATGGACAACAAGTGTCACTTTTTCCAGTGATGTAGACGTGATGTCAGCTGATTGTCTTTTCCCAAAACATTTCTGTTTATAAGCACAGAGAGGATCTAATAAAACAAAGATTATTTTCACCAGCCGAGGAGATACTATTGTATAGATTTTGAGCAAGTGCAGTTTTATCTTCATACAAAACTAATGGCATTGTATCAAAATTTCATTGATGGGGTTGAGGTGCAACATGCCCCCTAATAGTGGGGAACATAGATTTCAGATAAATTCCACGGGCTAATGAAAAAGCTGAGCGTACAACTGGAAAAGGCCTTGGTTCCTTGCTCAAGTTGGTGAATTGGCTGTTCTCTTCAAGTGCACGTGGGTAGATTTATCTTTTGTGTTGTAATGTGAGCGTTATTAAAAGTAAGCTAATACTAATTAGGATAATGTTTTTTTTTAATTTCCTGTGTGCTTTGTATATAGTGTTCCTGCCATGCCGTATGGGTTGTGGAAGCCTCTGTATATACATAACTGTTTTGACGTTCGAGTTAAAGTTGTTTTTTCAGGCATGAAGTTGTCGAGTGTGCCTTTTTCAAGATAGAAGTTACCACATATTTTTGGCGAGGTAAACTGGTTTTGTGGACGTGTTGGCACGTTTCAAACAGGAGCAGCAGCACCGATAAGGGGCCTCACGCTCAGATGGCTACTTTTGAGACTATCGTTGAATTTGTGGAGGCAATGGAGGACTGTCCGGAGTATGAGGAAAGGTTGGGACACTTTTTCTGTGCTAATGGAATTATTGAGGAGGCTAAGAAGTGCTCTATTCTCCTGAGTGTGTGTGGGGCGAAGACTTACAAACTAATAAGAAATTTAGGCACACTGTGGAAACCGGGGGACATTTCATATGACGAACTGGTCAAGCTCGTGGGGAACCACTACAATGCGAAACCTTCTGTGATTGTCCAATGGTGTAAGTTTCACAGCCGTTTCAGGAAGCCAGGTCAGTCTGTGGCCGAGCTTCGGCAGTTGTTGGAGCATTGTGATTTAGGAGTGTGTTGGAAGACATGCTCTGTGATAGATTAGTATGTGGCATTAATAATGATGGCATATAACGCCGCCTGTTAGGGGAAACCCCACCGTTAACTTTCAAGAAAGCCTTAGAGATTGCCCAAGGCATGGAGATGGCTGCTGATAACGTTAAGGATATCCAGAAAGGACATGGGGGGTCGCAGTGGGCAGCAGTGCACCAAGTCAGGAGGGATACTGGTAAGCAGGCAAAGCAGGTGGAATACTTCTGGTGTGCAGGAATGCACTATGCAAATGATTGCAAATTCAAAGACACTGTCTGCCATGCTTGTAGCAAAAAGGGACATTTAGCTAAAAACTGCAGAAGTTCAAAGGGTAAGATTAAGCCTGGGCAGGGGAAAGCTCAACAGGCTCAGGCAGTCCACACACCATCTAGAAGATGCAAATGAAGAGGCAGCATGTGCCTACAACATGTTCGTAGTGGAAACAGATGAGGAGCCACCTGATCCATATTATGCCACAGTCACTATCAGGGAAAGGACATTAAGTTTGAGATTGATTCAGGGGCTACGGCATCGGTCATTAGTGAGGAGACCTACAGGAGGACATGGGGGTCCAACCTGCCTCCCATTGGACCATCAAAGCTGAAACTCAGGACCTCTACGGGGCAGCCCATACCTCATTTAGGGGTGCTATATGTGGACATTGCAGCCGGGGGTCAGAAGGCTGAAGTCAGGCTAGTGATAGCTAAGGGCAGGGGGCCCAGTCTTTTGGGTCGTGATTGGCTTTGCAAAATCCGACTAAACTGGCATGAAATTAAGTATGCACACACGACGGAGGACATTCTGCAGCGCTACAGTGACATTTTTGGGGATGAGCTGGGAACATTGAAGGGCGTGACAGTGAAACTCCATGTCGACCCTAAAGCTACTCCATGTTTTTTTAAGCCCGGGTTGGTGCCCTATGCCATGAAGAGCAAAGTTGAGGAGGAGCTGGAACGTTTACACAGGCTGGGCGTTATTGAGCCTGTCCAGTTTTCAAGGTGGGCGGCTCCCATTGTTCCAGTTTTGAAGGCAGACAAAACGGTGAGGATATGTGGGGATTATAAGCTTACGGTGAATCAGGTCTCTAAGCTGGAGGAGTACCCATTGCCACGGGTGGATGACCTGTTTGCAACCCTGTCAGGGGGTAAACTGTTCACAAAGCTGGACATGAGCCACGCCTACCAAAAGCTGCTGCTCGATGAGGATTCAAAGGAGTATGTCACAATTAATATGCACAAGGGATTATTCAAGTACAATTGCCTGGTGTTTGGAGTGGCGTTCAACCCTGCCATTTTCCAAAGGTCTAGGCTACATTTGGACTTTGCTGGCCCTTTTATGGGGCAGATGTTTCTTGTAATGGTAGATGCGCATTCTAAATGGATCGAAGCTCACATCATGAGCAACATCACAGCCCCCTCAACCACAGACAAACTCAGGCAAGTGTTTGCAGTCCAAGGGTTGCCTGACACTCTGGTAACTGATAATGGCCCGACATTCACCATTGAGCTGTTCAGTGAGTTCATGCAGCAGAACGGCATTCACCACATTCGGACGGCCCCTTTCCACCCAGCCTCAAATGGTTTGGCTGAGTGGGCTGTTCAGACGGTGAAGGAAGGCCTGAAGTGGATGACAGGGGGCTCTCTTAGCATTCGGCTTTCACGTTTCCTGTTTAAATACCGCCTCACGCCACAGACTACGACTGCCTGCACTCCAGCAGAAATGCTGATGGGGCGTAGGCCCAAGTCAAGATTGGACCTGCTGCGCCCGGACATGAAGGCAAAAGTGAGACAGACTACTGTGGAAGCATGTCAACCAGTGACTTTGCCAGAGGGAGAGACGATGGCAGAGGGGTCAGGGTCCCCTGAAGAGGATGGACATTCTCACGCAGACACACAGACCCTCTCATGCCTCCAACACCAGACCCACCCAAAACACCATCACCAGCGGTGCCTGCTGGGTCACTGGGGGTAGTGCACAGATCACAGCGCACTCGTAAACCTCCTGACAGACTGAATCTTTGATAGGACAGTTTTTTTTTGTTGTTGTTAGAGTGAATGTTGAATCTGTCATGTTTTCCAGATGTTTTGTATTGGTAAACTGTTGCTGAGATACTAGTATAAGTTTTCAGGGGTATGCAAGTTAATAACACTATTCACTATTTAATAACACTATGATAGTTTTTATTTCCTAGTTTTTACATTTGGGGAATGTTGGATTTTAAAGGGGGAGAAGTGTTGTAATGTGAGCATTATTAAAATTAAGTTAATACTAATTAGGATAATGGAGGGGGGTGTTTACTTCCGTTCTTTTTACTTCTGGTGGGCTTTGTATATAGTGTTCCTGCCATGCCGGACGGGTTGTGAAAGCCTCTGTGTATACATAACGGTTTTGACGTTCGAGATAAAGTTGTAGCGTGCCTTTTTCAAGGTAGAAGTTACCACATTTTGCTTCAACATGGAGAAAGGAAAGGAATCTGGAATTAGTTGAGACTGATACAAAAGTTCATTATATTAACAAAGTATGTACACAGAATACAAATCTGAGATTTGTCTTCTCCAGGTATTTATAAAATACTGAAAACCATAGAGCTAGCTGAAAGAAAGACATCAATCCCCCTGGATGAAAAGAAAAAGATACAAAAACTCACAAGCCTCAAGCCCACTCCAAACCCTCCCACACTTAAAAACTAATGGATCACCCAAACCTCCAGCCCACCAATTGGCAACAAGAAAGATTGTTCGAGAACACAGAACAAACATAGAATTGAAAGTGGCCAAAATGAACCACAGTGCAATCTATAAATCTCAGAATTTGGGTAACATCTCCAAGAGCATTGGGACCCAGCAGCCTGATAACAATACTTAAAAGACACTTGGTCAGATACCCATATAGGAAAGCGTTAGAGAGATATGAGCCAAACACAGGCATATAGGACTTGCTTTGATGAGCCTTTTGGTTGGTATGGATGAATCTGGCTAAAGTGATTCCATTGTGTATTACTGTCTGACTATCTAATCCAGTAGTACCACCTGAAGGTAGTAAAATTTACAATCTCTTTTGTAGGATTCTTATTTAGATTTATTCCTGGAATGATTATTATACTGTAAAGTAATAAGGCTTTAAACAGGGACAATGCTGTCTCTTTAAGAGGGGAGATGGTACCAGCCCATGTTATAACATTGATCACTGTACAGGAAGCAGCAAGCACGTTTGAACAGGCATCTCACTATTTGCTTTTTTCGAAACTCAGGTTGATGGGTTGGCCGCTCCTTTCAAGTATACGTGGGTGGCTTTAACTTTCACTTTCATGACACCACAGTTTCTGATCAGACGTTGGATGTTACCTGCAGCTATCTTTCCCCTTCTTGATAAAGATCGGAGTTTTGGGGAAGAATATTCATATTGTCCTTACACCCCCTGAAAATGCCAGCGTCTCATCAGGTGTGGCAGTGTATTGTGCTGCTTATCAAAGAAGTCTCAGGTCCCATGAATATAGAACAAAAAGAATTGGCAGAAAAGAATATAATCAGGAGTTTAAAAATTTTGTGCAAGGCCATGAGAAAGAACCGATTTCACTATGAGGGTTGGGGAGACGGGGTGGAGGAGCCAAGGCAATGTGGGTGGGATGGAATAGGTGCTGTTGCTATAGGAATGGGAGAAGGAAATTAGCCACAACACATAATGCTTATTTCTCTTCTTGTTACCTTTTCCTTTGAGCTGTTTCCTTTCATCATTAATTATTGATATCTGGCTGTCAGCAGGAAAGCAGGTAAAAGCAAAGCACATTATCGTGGGGTCTGGGGTCACATACAAACAACCCTAGGAAGGACAACCAATTTCTTTCCTTAAAGGAGAATACTGAAATAAATGGCCACCATTGATGATTCTAGCTATTATCTTATACTTAAATTTAAATTGACTGGATTTAAATTCTGCAGGTGCCATAATGGGATTTGATCTTATGTTTCCTTAACATTAGTCTAAGTCAAACAACAGGAATTCTGCAGATGCTGGAAATTCAAGCAACACACATCAAAGTTGCTGGTGAACGCAGCGGGCCAGGCAGCATCTCTAGGAAGAGGTACAGTCAACGTTTCAGGCCGAGACCCTTCGTCCTGATGAAGGGTCTTGGCTTGAAACGTCGACTGTACCTCTTCCTAGAGATGCTGCCTGGCCTGCTGCGTTCACCAGCAACTTTGATTAGTCTAAGTCTCTAGATTTCCAATCTGGTATCAGAACAGGTATTAAGTTCCAACATTCCCTGATAGCCTTTGCACTGTGATTCCTCAACCAATTCAATTTATTTTAGATACAAGAATGTTAAGTTTAGACTTCAGGACTTACCCAGAGGTGAATACAATATAGAATAATTTAATTATAGTTAGCCTTATCATGCTGATAGGTCTCAAAATGCAACTGAATGCACAATGATTAGGGAGACAAGGCTGCTCTGAAGCGACTTTTCATCCCTCATCTGTGATATCAGTTAAATTTGTTTTCTTTAAAGAGTGTTCTGTTTAAGCCCCTATCCATGAGAACAATGTTCCTTTTAGATCAAATTCACCAGACCTGACTAGATTCCAAACAACAAAAAGTCAACAACAGTGTAAAGTCTGAAAGGTGCCAATTGTATGTCATATTGCTTGTTGCTATAAGGACTTATAAAAGATTAAAGCATCTCTTCTGTCTGTTTTGTTGTCAATAGGGTCATTTAATACTCTTAGATAGGTACATGGAGCTTAGAAAAATAGAGGGCTATGCGGTAGGGAAACTCTAGGCTGTTTCTAGAGTAGGTTATACGATCGGCACAAAATTTTGGGCTGAAGTGCCTATAATATGCTGTAGATTTCTATGTTCTACTACATTTCAGCAATTTTCTGTTTTCTTTTCCCTACAAAATTAGCAAGAAGGCTTATTCCATTAGATTGAAATGCAAATTAAACTTTTTCTTCAATCCTGAAAGGATGACAATTTTTTCTCCACAATTTCCTCTAACCCCAGAACTACCAAGAAATCTGTTCCAGTTCTAACTTGTGGAATCAAAGAAGTCATACATACAGCATGAACTTACATCAATCCTTCACTAATCCCATTTTCCCATTGCTTCCCCCTCCCAGATTTTACCACTCACCTGGAGTCTGGGGACAATTTAAAGTGTCAGTTAACCTACCAACACAGCTGGATCTGCAGTTTGGGAGGAAATTCATGCTCTCACAGAAAGAGCTTGCAAACTCCCCACAGACAGCACTGGGGTCAGAATTTAAGCAGGGAAACTGGATCTGTAGGACAGTTGTTCTACTAGCTCTGTCACTCTGCTACCGCTCAAGATTTTATCCAATTTTAATCATTCCATCATCAGCAAATGTGCTTTCAGTTGTAAGGCTCTGGGCTTTGGATTTGCCTTCCCGAACCTCTCTACCACTTCCCTCCCGTGCTCCTTCAAAGTTTTACATTTCGGACGTGAAGCCCAGGATCAAGTTACTATTGTAGTAGTATCTTAGGATGCTAAACAACATTAAATGTGCTTTATAAATGCAAGCTGTTATTATTTTTGTTTCATGACATTGAGAGAAGTCAAGACAGCTATGGACTATTTTGAATCAAGAATTATCTGAGCTGAGGCCAGGATCAGGTCAGTTATAATACAGAATGGTGTAGCAGGCTCAAGGAGACAAATCATCAACTGTAGTTCATCGCTTGCATGAACTATCAACCTTTTGATACTCTTAATTTCTACTATGTATTTCAAATTTGGTATTTCTTACAGGTCATTTATTTTAACATAACGGACAGAAAACTTGGAAAGGAAAACATTGCAACAGTTCCACTCAAATCTTACATTACAGAGTGTGCACATTGTCATTTCACATCTTTTAATTTGCTTCTTTAACGTCCAAGTGGCTTTATGAAACTGGAGTAGTGTCAAACCCTACCGATAAGTTATTTACAGTATCTCTTTCACTCTTGGGAGTCCAGATGTCCTCAGCTGGTAATATGCAAGATTTCACCACTACCCCTTGTTCATAAAAAAGAACATAAGAAATAGGAGCAGGAGTGGGCCATCTGGCCCATTCAATAAGATCATGGCTGATCTGTCCGTAAACTCAGCTCCATCTACCTGCCTTTTCCCCATAACCCTTAATTCCCCTAAATGGATGATATTACCCTCATCCCAGGTTCCTGATCATTTCCAGTGGAACCTGGCTGTGGGTATCAGTCAGTCAATCAAATTAAACTCATTTATGTTTCTTCAAACAGTATGTGACTATACAGAAAAATAGTCAGGACAATCTTCCCTGTGGTCAAACAACAGGGTGGAACTCTAAAAACACACGTAAATCTGAGTCCAAATACGCCTCCTCTGATTCCTTAAGGAGCACCCAAAAATTTCCAAAGCCTCTAAACAGTAATACATCTTACAATTAAATGCTGGCCACATTAGCCACTTAGGGAGTTTATTCTTGTGTTCACCACCGCTGTCTACATTCACCCACCCTCCGCACACCCCCAACCCGAGCGCAAATGCCAAGGGTGCACTGGGAGAGCTTTACGGTATCATCGGCTCTGTACAAAACAACAGACATCTGGATGGCTTTTTTGTGATTGCAGGAGACTTCAATCATATTAACCTGTATTTTACCCAAATTCCACTAACACAGCAATCATGGCCACTAGGGGAACCAGCAGACTGGACCACATTTATGAAGAGAGGTGTGGTGGTTATAAAGTCACCTCATGCCCTCATCTTGACCCCTCTGCCCACATCTCTGTATTGTTAATTCCAGCATACTGACTGCTGCTGAAAACAGAGAAAACAATTAACAGGACCATCACTGTATAGCTTAATGAGGCAACCTCTTCAGGACTGTTTAGGATGGACTAAATCTCAAATGTTCAGGGAGGCCGCCACAAACAGAGAAGACACAGTCCTTGAGAAACGTGCCTCACCTGTAAGTGTGTAGATGACATTGGAACCTCAGGGATGGTTATCTCACAGGCCAACCAGAAGCCCTGGCTGAACACAGAGGTGTGCTCCCCACTAAAAGCCCAGGATGCTGCCTTCAAGTTTGGTGACAGAACAGCTCTCAGAGCAGCCAAGAGAAACCTTGTCTTAAGCATCAAGAGGGCAAAGTTCAGGAACACACGTACGATAATGATCCCTGGCATCTGTGGCTGGGCATCAAGGGCTTTACTGACTGTACAAGGAAAAACAGGGTTGATTTTACCAGTGATGCTCTAAACAGCTTTTATGCAAACCTTTGAGGCATGCAACACAATGCCAGCCACAAGAGGTGCCCCCCCCTTCAGTTCTGCAGATTTTATTACATATTTATGGCAATATTTTTTTATGTGTGTGTTATATGTTTTGTGGGTGCCCTGTGCGCTGGAAAATTGCTGGTATGTTTAGTTGTATATATGTACAGTCAGAGGACAATAAATTTGAACTTGATATTTATGTACATATAATCAATGTATATGTTATCTGATGTATTTATATTTACTATGTTTTTTAAATTATTGTGTTCTTTATCTTAGTGTGTATTTCATATGCTGTGTTGGATCAGAGTAACAATCATTACATTCTGCTTTACATTTGTGTACTGAAATGACATTAAACAATCTTGAACCTTGAAACAAAAGGAGAAAGGAGAACCGGAAGATATGCTTAAGTCTAGATTTAGCTAGATTAGTTTATTATCATTTACATCAGGGTGCTAATAAAATTCTTGTTTGCATGCAGCTCACAGAGTAAACAATGTTCATAGTAATAATAAATACAACAGCAAGCTCAAAACAGCAGAATGGTACAAAGATTGTCATGCAATCTGAAAGAGAGCAAAAAAGAAGAGGAGTATTGTCCAAGTATGCAACATAATGCATCATAAATATCCTCAAATATCTTCAAGAATATAAGCAGAAGGGATTCTGTAGATGGTGGAAGTCCAGAGTAACACACACAAATACTGGAGGAACTCAATATGTCAGGCAGCATCTATGGAGATGAATGAAGTATCAAAGCTTTGGGCCAAGACCCTTCATCAGGACTGGAAGGGAAGGGGTAGACACCAGGATAAGAAGGTGAGGGAGAGGAAGGAGTACATGCAGGTGAAGCAAGATGAGGGGGAATGAAAGTAGGTGGGGGAGGGGTTGAAGTGAGAAGTTGGGAGGCGATAGGTGAAAGAAGTAAAGGGCTGAAGAAGAAGGAAACTGAAAGGGGCGGAGTGTGAGCCATAGGAGAAAGGGAAGGGAAGGGGAGGGGCACCAGAGGGGGATGATGGGCAGATGAGGAGAAGAGAAGAGGTAAGAGGCAAGTCAAAATGGGGAAGGCAAAACAGGGGAGGGAGGATGAAATTACTGGAAGTCAGAGAAATCAATGTTCGTGCCATCAGGTCAGAGGGTATTCGGACGAAATATAAGGTGTTGCTCCTCCAACCTGAGAGTGGACTCATCGTGACAGAGGAAGCCATTTACTGACATGTCGGAATTGGAGTGGGGAGCGGAGTTATAATGGTTTTGCCAGTGGGAAATCCTGCCAGTTGTAGACAGAGTGAAGGTGCTTGGCAAAACACTGCCACTCCATGTCGGGTCTCAGCGAAGTAGCGGAGACCACACCAGGATACAGTAGATGACCCCCGACAGATTCGCAGGTGAAGTGTTGCCTCACCTGGAAAGACTGTTTGGGGCCCTAAACAGGAGGAGCTGAATGGGCAGGTGTACTTGTTCTGCTTGGAGGGATAAGTGCCAGAAGGCGGGGGAGGATTAGTGCAGAGGGATGAATGGGCAAGGGAATGACCGAGAGAGTGATCCCTGCAGAAAGTGGAGAGTGGAGGTGTTTGTTTGAGGATCCTGTTGGTAGAAGGTGGAAGAAGTTGTGGAGATAGGTGTGCTGGAAGGTTAGGATCATTGAGTGGTAGATAGGGCGAAGAGGAACTCTATCCCAGTTAGGGTGGCAGGAAGATGGGGTCAGGGCAGATGTCTGGGTAAAGGAAGAGATAAAGGTGAGGGCAGCAACAGTGGCAGAGGAAGGGAACTTTTTTCCCATGGCTCCTGGATGAGATGCTCATGTGAAACTCATGGTTGGGGAGCTGTCAGGTGTGCTTTTGTCCCGAAGGCACTCAGTACCAGAACTCTATTGTCATTCAATTGCTTTCGTCTGCAAGTATGGCACAGATTGGAACTACAAGACCCTAAGACATAGGAGCAAAATTAGACCATTTGGCCCATCAAGTTTGCTCTGCTGTTCCATCATGGCGGATTTATCACCCTACTCAACCAGACTGTCCTGCCTTCTCCCCGTAATCGTTGACACCCTTACTAATCAAGAACTTATCAACCTCCATTTTAAATTACCCAGTGACTTGCCCTCCACAGCTACCTGTGAGAATTAATTCTATAGATTCACCACCCTCTGGAAAAGAAATTCCTCCATATCTCTAAAAGGGATAATCTTATATCCTGAGGCTGTTCCCTCTGGTCCTATACTCCTCCAACTATAGGAATCATCCTCTCCATGTCCACTCTATCTAGGCCTTACAATATTCGGTAGGTTTCAATAAGATCCGCCCTCATTCTTCTGAACTCCGACAAGTGCAGGCCCAAAGCCAGCCAATGCTTGTGAATCTCCTCTGGACTCTCTCCAGTGCCAGCATATCCTTTTTAAAATATGGGTCCTAAAGTTGCTCACAATACTCCAAATGTTGTCTGACTAATGCCTTATAAAACTTTAGAATTACATCCTTGTTTACTCAGAAACTAAGAAAATAAAGAAGTAAACAATGAATGAAGGCAAATAAGCTTGGGATTCAAACACTTAGCCACCTTATTTACAGGCAGCGAATAAGCTGATGATCAGGTAATCACTATTTGGTCACACAGTTAGATTTTTTACTCCGTCTCTGAATTTTACTAGTCTCCCTGGGACATAAAACTTTTTGCTCACTTGTCAAGAATCAAGGATTGAAAGAATGAGTGATGGACGGAGGAAAGAAGAAATAAGGAGGAGAAGGAGGGAAGGAAAGATCAGGAAAAAAAGAAAGGAAAAAGAAGGGATGAAGTAAGGAAGGAAGAGAGGGAATGAAGGAAAGGAAAGGTGAGAAATAAAGGAAGCAAGGACTAGAAGGAATGATGAAAGGAAGAAATTAGGAGAGTGGCAAGAAAGATGGAAGGATGAGAGAAGGAAGGAACGATAGAAAGGAGGAAAAGAATACTCACTGGAATTCAGAAGGATGGGGGGATCTCACTGAAATCTTTCAAATGTTGAAGGGCCTAGACAGAGTAGATGTGGAAAGGATATTTCCTATGGTGGGAGAGCTTCAGGATAGAGGGACGCCCATTCAAAACAGAGATGCAGCGAAATTTTTTTAGCCAAAGGGTGGTGAATTTGTGGAATTCGCTGCCACATACAGCTCTGGAGGCCAGGTTGTTGGGTGTTTTTAAGGCAGAGGTTGATAGGTTCTTGATTGGACATGGCATCAAAGGTTACAGGGAGAATGTCGGGAAATGGGATTGAGGAGGAGAAAAAAAGGATCAGCCATGATTGAATGGTGGTGCAGACTCAATGGGCCAAATGGGCTAATTCTGCTCCTATGTCTTATGGTCTTGTGGGTGGGATAAAAGAAAATTGGTAGGTAGGTATCTTTTGAAACATAATATTCTGGGATTGATTTACCAAGAAGGTTGTGAAGGGATGTTTTAACTGATTATAGCTAGGTGAGAACAATTCATTTTAGAAATCTGGAACAAGGGGAACAAATGTTTAACCATGAAAGTAGAGATGAAGTGCTCATTCAGCCAATATTCCATTGAATCATTTTATTATTCTTCAGTTCCTTGTGTTATGTTTACTACAATTCTTCTAAACTCAAGGAACCAAGAATCAGGTTAATTCAAAGACTCTTCCCAATTTAACCCTTAAGAATTTGGCATGGTTCCAGTGATTCTGAACGGTAATCTTTCCTGTGTATCATTCTTACAGTGTATTACATATAACTCAGTTCAGTATCCCCAGTAATTTCTGGCCATGGCAATGATAAGCAAAATCCTAGAATAAATATCCGCTGGAGCCCTTGGGCAGGATCAATGCAGCCTTTGAGCTTAACAGGGCTGTGCTCCAGATGAAGGAAGGAAATCCTCACAATGTAGATAATGTCTTGGGTACCTGTTCAAGAGTTGTGTTATACCCACTGATATTATGTGCAACACACACATTCATTAACATTATCCTGGCTGAGCTGTACCTCAAATCATTTGCTTGCTTTTGCTTCCTGGACAAAGACCTACTAATCACCGAAATAAAGCGTTATCCCCAGGTGCATCTTTTGTCATTCACTAGTTATTACCTCCTTCTTTCAGTACATTCCATCATAATTTAATTTGTCCTGCTCTCAACATTATCACAAGCTTTCCCTCTGCTTTGCTCTTTTTACCCATCACCACTTTCACTGAAACATAAAATTGTTTATCTAACTCTCTTCAGTTCTGATGAGACTTGTAATGCTAACTCTGCTTCTCTCCGTAAAGGTTGCGCCCAATTTGTTGTGTTGAGCATTTCTGTTCTATTTACATATCTGCAGATTGTTTTTTACTTTTGGTCTTCAGGCTTGAGCCAACTCCCAGAACCTTTCTGCTCTAAGCTCTGGGAACAATTAGGAAATGCTGTATTTTCATCTCTGCCTCTCTTCCATTCTTCATTCCTTCCTCCTTCTGTCCTTTCTTTCATTTTGTCCTCTCTCTTCCTCCTTCCTCACTCCATTCCCTCTTCCATCCTACCTTACCTCATCCCAGCCTTGTAATCCCCACTACTTTCTTTCCTCAGGTAAATTAAATGTTCAGGAGTGGTCAAGTAAACCAACATCTAGGATTCTTGTCAAATTTGATAAAGACCAAGCTGTTGATTTTTGCTGTCATTAGAAAATGAAATGGACAACTTTGGGACTTCCAGGTATTAGAACCTCAAAATCCAGATCAATGGATGAATTTGGAAACTATGGTAACATTATTGAGTACCCAGTACTACACGAGTTATTTAGTACAAATACTGCTTCGCCCTTTCTCTTCCCATTTCACTTCAACATATGAAATGTTCCAGGGTAGAAATGCTGCCAGCAAAATACTAGTCTGGATTAGGTGCTAAAAGGTGTGCATGGGGCTAGACCATAAGAAAGAAACAGTAAGCTCAAGGTTTCATTACAAGTGGCCATGAAACCTAACAGATATTGCAAGACCTAGACAGAGAGGAAGAGGATGTTTCCTATACTGGGTGAGTCTAGGACCAGATGGCACAGTCTCAGAATATGAGGATGTTCCTTTAGAACAGAGATGAGGAGGAATTTCTTAATCGGGACTTCCCATCCACAGCATAAGCTCCATCATTCTTTGTTGTCTTTTTCTGTTGACTGTGATGTTCGGGCAGTCTTCATTGACTTCTATTGTTTTTCTTGTACTTACTGTGATTGTTCACAAGAAAAAGAATCTCATGGTTTTATATGGTGACATATACATACTTTGACAACAAATTTACTTTGAACTTTTGGGGATGTGACTAAGCACATTGATGATGGCAGAGCAGTAGATGGCACCCCATGCAAAGCTTATTGAAAAAGTAAGGAGACATGGGATTCGGGGAAAATTGCTTTGTGGATCCAGGACTGGCTTGCCCACAGAAGGCAAAGAGTGGTTGTAGATGGGTCATATTCTGCATGGAGGTCAGATATCAGTGGCGTACCTCAGGGATCTGTTCTGGGACCCCTGCTCTTTGTGATTTTTATAAATGACCTGGATGAAGAAGTGGAGGAATGGGTTAGTAAATTTGCTGATGACACAAAGGTTGGAGGTGTTGAGGATAGTGTCCAGGGCTGTCAGAGGTTACAACGGGTCATTAATAGGATGCAAAAATGGGCTGAGAAGTGGCAGATGGAGTTCAATCCAGATAAGTGTGAGGTGGTTCATTTTGGTAGGTCAAATATGATGACAGAACAAAGTATCAATGGTAAGACATATGGCAGTGTGGAGGATCAGAGAGATCTTGGTGTCCGAGTCCATAGGACACTCAAAGCTGCTGCGCAGGTTGATTCTGTGGTTAAGAAGGCATACGGTGCATTGGCCTTCATCAATCGTGGGATTGAGTTTAAGAGCCGAGAGGTAATGCTGCAGCTATATAGGACCCTGGTCAGACGCCACTTGGAGAACTGTGCTCAGTTCTGGTCACCTCACTGCAGGAAGGATGTGGAATCCATAGAAAGGGTGCAGAGAGTTACAAGGATGTTGCCGGGATTGGGGAGCATGCCTTATGAGAATAGGTTGAGTGAACTCGGCCTTTTTTCCTTGGAGTGACAGAGGATGACAGGTGACCTGATAGAGGTGTATAAGATGATGAGAGGCATTGATTGTGTAGATAGTCAGAGGCTTTTTTCCCTGGGCTGGAATGGCTAGCACAAGAGGGCACAGTTTTAAGGTGCTTGGAAGTAGGTACAGAGGAGATATCAGGGGTGGGTTTTTTACGCAGAGAGTGGTGAGTGCGTGGAATGGGCTGCCGGCAACGGTGGTGGAAGCGGATAAGGTAGGGTCTTTTAAGAGACTCCTGGACAGGTATATGGAGTTCAAGAAAAATAGAGGGCTATGGGTAACGCTAGGTAATTTCTCAGGTAACGACATGTTCGACACAGCTTTGTGGGCTGAAGGGCCTGTATTGTGCTGTAGGGTTTCTATGTTTCTAACTTTGATCACCTTTATTTCGTTTATTTCACTGGAGGTTTCATGGGTTTCTTGAAAGGAAGCTTCTTCACAGTCATTTTCAATTTAATAGTGAGATTGGATGAGAAGGGATATTTTCCGAACAGCTCAAATAGCAAAGATTTCCACCACTGTATTTCACCACATGTTTAATAGTTATCCATTGACCTGTACTGTTCGCGTGGTTTTGATGTTTGGTGTTATTACACAGTGAAATTGACAGAAGCTTTGGGACTTTTGCATGTAAATAGCTTAATCTTGAATGATTGTTGTCAACCTCTCTGGCTCTAAAAACCCAGTTTTATCCATATAGCTATCCAAGACTATCAAGTGAAGAGAACATTTTGAATATATAGTACAATCTTCTTTTGGGCTCCAGGCACAACACACAGGTAAAGAACTATTTTCTTATAGATAGATGCCGTGGTACAGGAATGTTATTTACTGCTGTGGATTTGCTCTCTGAGAACTTTGAAGCCCAAAGCTGAAAGTAAGCTGATACAGGCTGATAGAGTGTACTTGAAGAAAGTGGCTGCAAGTGGGTTAAATTGGCAATGGTACATATAGGACTGTATGGGTACAAAGAAAGCTAATTTCATGATCAGAATCAGAATTAGGTTTAATATCACTGGCATATGAAATGAAATTTGTTAACTTTATGGCAGCAATACAATGAATTGCATGAAAAAACTGGATTACATTAAGTATATGTGTCTATTAAATAGTTAAATTAAAATAAGCAGTGTACGAGAACAGAAAAAATAAAGTAGCGAGGTAATGTTCATGGGTTCAATGTCCATTTAGAAACTGGATGGCAGAGGGGAAGAGGCTGCTCCTGAATCACTGAGTGTGTGCCTTCAGCTTCTGTAGCTCCTTGCTGACAGTAACAATGAGAAGAGGGCATGTCCTGGGTGCCGGGGGTTCTTAATGATGGATACCACCTTCCTAAGTCCCAACTCCTTGAAGAAGTCTTGGATACTATGGAGGCTTGTACTCTTCATGGAGCTGACTAATCGTACAAGTTTCTGCAACTTCAGTCTTGCGCAATAGCACTCCACCCCCCCACCCCCAATACCAGACGGTGATACAGCCAGTCAGAATGCTCTCCATGATGCATTTGTAGAAGTGATACCCTGACTCTGATTTTAAGATTATAGCAGATTTAAAGATTTGTTCCAGATCAGAGAGAATAACTTCTCTTTTTCTATTCTCATGATTCCTTTGTTATCCAAGAATCTTTGATTAGTTCACACTCCACATACCAGGGAATATAAAACCATGTAATCGGTCCCTATGAATCCTTTTCTGGGGCCTCTTCTGATCCCAAAAAAATGTAATTTACTTCTCCTTGGTCAAATAAATTTCAGAAGAACTATTGTTCAAACTTCTCAGGAACTGGAGCTTCTGATGAGATTATGTGAATAATCACTTGGGTACAATTGGTTATTTGTTGAACATGAGAAAGTAGGTTACAACAAAGATTGTATCAGTTACAGAAAGAAGGATCCTCCGGTGAATTACTTCCCTTCACTTACACTCTTAAACTGAAAGTATTTCCAGTAAATGTCCCTGAGATGCTAGCATGTATAAATATAGATAAATTTTTATTGTCAACCCGTTAACCCAGATTTGTTTTCACCCATAGCATGATTATCCTTCTCAAACCCACACATCATAACGACTTCAGATACTTTCCTTAATTAAATAAATATGGTTCAGTTGTGATTCTAGTTTCAAGGTTAATTTCCAACGACTTAGAAAGATTGCTCGATTATTCAGAGTTGCTCCCAGATTTTCTGTAGGAGCAGAACTGACCAGGGAATTGATTCATTTCAAAAGCAAAATTTTCAAAAGAACAGTCAGAGACTGCTTTAGGATTGATGCATCCTTCAGAGATAACTTATAGGCCAGTTCCAGAAATAACTACATCAATTCAGCATTACAGAAAACACATTGTACTATTGCCATTGCTCACTTAATTCATTACATTAGTGAATGAATTAATCAGATTCAGCAGTCAAATTGGCTGAGGGAGTGGACATTAATCAATTGCGAAAGGCCACATATACATATGTTCAATGCATATATTGGTGCACCATTACATTACTGCCAGTCAGCTTGGTCCTTGCCTCCTCAGGACGTGCACACAGTACATATTCAGCACCATATCTTGTTTTAAGCAGCCCCACAGTCCTGCCAAATTAGTAAGTGATCCTCCTCTCCTCCGACCTTCACTCCCACTTTTTCCCGTGACTAATTCCCTGTAAGATGTTATGTGAAGGTTTAAAGTGCATGAAGATCATGTCTCTTAAATGATATTA
Source organism: Mobula birostris (assembly GCF_030028105.1). Classification (NCBI taxonomy): domain Eukaryota; kingdom Metazoa; phylum Chordata; class Chondrichthyes; order Myliobatiformes; family Myliobatidae; genus Mobula; species Mobula birostris. Next base: position 161,839,002 of record NC_092373.1, read on the forward strand.
TTACACCTGTCTCTATCACTTCCTCTGACAGCTTGATCCATATACTCACCACCGTCTGTCTGATAAAGTAGACCCTCAGGTCCTTTTTAACTCTTTTCCCTCTCACCCTCAATCTATGCCACCTAGTTTTCGGCTCATATATCCTGGGGAAAGAACTGTTACCATAGTTTATCTATGCCTGTTATAATTTTAAACATTTCTATAAGGTCATCCCTGATTCTCCTCTATTCCGAGGAATAAGGACCTAGCCTGGCGAACCTCTCCCTATAACTCAGCCTCTGCACTCTTTGAAGTTTAACCAGGTCTTTCCTCTAACCGGGTGATCAAAACTGTATTGTATTCCAAGTGCAGCCACACCAACTTATACAACACAAAATATTGTCCCAACTCCTGTACTCTTGCCCTGACTAATGTCCCCCACCCCCTACCTTTCTAGCCCTTTTGAAAATTAGTGGCCATGATTTCAGCTGTCAAAGTCCACTTTGCAACTCTTTCCTCCTTAAAGGGAGCTTTAGATTGAAATATCATTGGGTCTTCTTCATCTCTAGGTCTAATTCTAGAGCACTCAAACAGCATGGTACAACTATCTTCACTGCAGATCGCAAAAGTCCAAGAAGGCAGTTCACAACCAACTTTTCAAGAGATGGACAATGAATGGAGACTTTAGAGGTGGAATCCACAACCTGCAAATTCGTAATATAAAACTTCTTAGTACAAGGAGAGTGCAGCCAAACTAATGTTTTAATTATGTCCTGTATTAATCACACTCCTTAAAATAATCCATTTTTCAAAACAACTCTTAGGCCTTGAGGATGCTCAGAATTCACTTCTAAATGTAGTAACTGGAAGTGTGGATTAAATCAGATCAGGCAACCAATATGTGGAAAATTAAATCAAAATCACACAAAACTAGAGAAGACGCGATTATAGCTCTGATTAAACTCAGAGTTCAGAGTTGAACCCCAATGTCCTCTGTAAGGAGTACGTCCTCCCCTTGGAATGTTTGGGTTTTCCCTGTGTCCTCCAGTTTCCTCGCAATCCAAACATGTAGCAGGTAGGTTAAATGGTCATCGTTAATTGTCCTGTGATTGAGTTAGAGTTAAATTGGGTTTGTTGGGCGTTGCTGAGCAGTGTGGCCCGAAGAGCTAGAAGGGCCTATTCTGTGTTATATCTCTAAATATGTTTTTAAAGTTTTTTCCCATTTCTGATGAAGGGTCTTCTAACTGCAACAGTTTTTCTTTCCACAGATGCTAACCAACCTGCTGACTGTTCCCAGCATTTTCAGTTTTTATTTATTTTGTATTAATTTTTTTTAAATTTTAGCAATAAAACATGGAGTAGACCCTTCCAGCCCTCCAAGCCAAGCTACCCCAGACAAACCTGATTAATCCTTACCTAATCATGGGACAATTTACAATGACCAATTAATCTACCTGTACGTTTTTGGCCTGTAGGAGGAAACCAGAGGTCCTGTAGAAACCCATGCATTCCAGGGGAGGACATACAGAGGCTCCTTACAGAATGGAGCTGGAATCCAACTCTGAACTCTGGAACACTCTGAGCTGTAAAGGTTCACACTAATTGCTACACCACCATGGCGCCCATTTCAGATGATGTAATTTGGTTTATGAAATCCAGTATTTGGTCAATAAGAGGCTGAATGTAGATATGTGTAAAGTAGCCGGCAGCACAAACTGGAGAAACAGTTCTCCAGGGCAATGGGGCAGGTAGGGTTGACTATGGTGACCAGACATGTAAGTAACATAGTTACTCACTGATATAGCCATGTTACATACAGGTATAGAGTTAATGAAATAGTGCACTTTTGCAGATATTGTAATCATCTATATTCAATCATGTGGCAGCAACTCAATAGATAAAAGCATGTAGACATTGTCAGGAGGTTCAGTTGTTGTTCTGACCAAACATCAGAATGGGGAAGAAATGTTATCTAAGTGACTTTGACTGTGGGTGCTTTGAGTATCTCAGAAATTACTCCTCGGATTTTCACATACAACAGTCTCTAGAATTTACAAAGAATGGTGCAAAAGGCAAAAAAAAAAAAAAATCCAGTGAGTGGTATTACAGTGGGTGAAAACACTTTGTTAATGAAAGGGGTCAGAGGAGAATCGCCGGACTGATTCAAGCTGACGGGAAGGCGACAGTAACTCATAACACCATGTATTACAACAGTGATGTGCAGAAGAGCATCTCTGCATGCACCGCATGTTGAACATAGAAATGAGTAACTACAGCAGCGGAAGTATGCTAACATACACTCAGTGGCCACTTCATTGGGTACAGGAGGTAATTGGTTCGTATTAATTAAATGACGTCATACTTATTTGTACATATCTGAATTTAAACTGCATCTTGACTTAATGTAAAGATTTGATCATTGAGATACCAGGTAGACTGAAAATACATCACTGGGTATGTAGCAATAAACTAAGGGGGAATTGACATTCCAAGGCATATTTTCAATTTACATGTTGGTAGGAGGACAAAGAGAGCAGGCTCAAACTTGTGGGAGGTGAATTCTGCTCATCTGTCAGGAAATGCATCAGGAAATGAAAGATCAGTTCTTGGGTAGGGCAGTGCAGATTAAAACCTTGAAATGAGTTAAAAGTCAGGGAACTGCTATAAGAGACAGCGATATGCTGCCCTTCCGAATGGATAAACTAGAACATGTACGAACTTTCTTTTATTCCCTTAGCATTGTTGACAAGGCCAGGATTCAATATCTGTCCTCAAAACACGTTTTTAGAGGACTTGGTACCTTAGGGAATAAATTAATAGATTGATACTCCCTGGCCTGAACTATTGATCCAGAAATATAAGAGGATTATAACCCAAGAAATAGAAGCAGGAGGAACTCATTCAGGTATAATTGTGGCTTATTTTTCACTTGCTGTCACTTTCTACTACTTAGCCCATATCAGGAGATTCCTTTAATGTTCACACATTTATCAACCTCTTTGTTAAAAATAGCAATTGAGTCTTTTGGATATAGAATTCCAAAGGTTCAGTATACTGGATGAAAAAAAGTTTTCTCATCTCAATTTGAAGTCATTTCCTTGTGTTAAGACTATGTTCCCTGGTTTTAGGCAGGTTAGGATCGTTCCTGCATCCATCCTGGCAACCCCTGTAAAAATTTTATCTTTTACTCCTCATTCATTCTTCTCAGTTTCAGAGAGTATAGTTATACTTCCTTTAGCATGGGTATATATCTTTCCTTGGGTAAGGAGACCAGTCCCTTGCACAATATGCCAGATGTGTTATTAACAGGCCTCTGTATAATTTCAGATAGAAATCTTCATTCTTGTTCTCTTGCAATAAAGCCAGCATACTATTTGCTTTCATATTTGCTTTCATAATTGCTCATTTTAACCATATATTAACTTTCAATGATTCATGTTCAAGGGCAACCAACTCCCTCTGGAAATAAATGCCTTTCAAGAACTTCTTACTACTTTGTTTTTCTATTTTCTTTGTTGAGGATGGCTTTACGTTTTTTTTTTTCACATTGTATTCAAGTTGCTTTATTCTTGCCCATTCACTCAAGCACAAATATGACCTTAATACCTCTCTGCATCTTTTTCACAATTTACACTTTCACCCAGATTTGTCTCAACACAGCATAAGTTCAAATCCCGCGATGGTAGTTGATGAATTTACATTCAGTTAATTAGATAAATCTGGAATAATCAGCTGGTCTCGATAATAGCCATCGTGAAATTTCTGAATACTTGTCAAAGCCATCTTGTTCCCTAATTTCATTCAAGAAAGGAATTTGCAATCTTTAGCTGGCCTGACATATGTATAACTTCAGGTTTACAGCTGTTATAAACATGCTTTAATTAATTAATGCCTTTTAAAGGATGAATCTCTGGCCTACATGTGAATCCAGATCCTTTATATTTGAAACGCAAACAACAGGAATTCTGCAGATGCTGGAAATTCAAGCAACACATGTCAAAGTTGCTGGTGAATGCAGCAGGCCAGGCAGCATCTCTAGGAAGAGGTACAGTCGACTTTTCAGGCCGAGACCCTTCGTCAGGACTAACTGAAGGAAGAGTTAGTAAGAGATTTGAAAGTGGGAGGGGGAGGGGGAGATCCAAAATGATAGGAGAAGACAGGAGGGGGAGGGATGGAGCCAAGAGCTGGACAGGTGATTGGCAAAGGGGATATGAGAGGATCATGGGACAGGAGGTCTGGGGAGAAAGACAAGGGGGGCGGAACCCAGAGGATGGGCAAGGGGTATAGTCAGAGGGACAGAGGGAGAAAAAGGAGAGAGAGAGAAAGAATGTGTGTATATAAATAAATAACGGATGGGGTACGAGGGGAAGGTGGGGCATTAGCGGAAGTTAGAGAAGTCAATGTTCATGCCATCAGGTTGGAGGCTACCCAGACGGAATATAAGGTGTTGTTCCTCCAACCTGAGTGTGGCTTCATCTTTACAGCAGAGGAGGCCGTGGATAGACATGTCAGAATGGGAATGGGATGTGGAATTAAAATGTGTGGCCACTGGGAAATCCTGCTTTCTCTGGCCAGCCTCCGGGTCCAACATATTATTCTCGGTAACTTCCGCCACCTCCAACGGGATCCCACTACTAAGCACATCTTTCCCTCCCACCCCCTCTGCTTTCCACAGGGATCTCTCCCTACACGACTCCCTTGTCCATTCGTCTCCCCCATCCCTCCCCACTGATCTCCCTCCTGGCACTTATCCTTGTAAGCAGAACGAGTGCTATACATGCCTTTACACTCCCCCACTTACCACCATTCAGGGCCCCAGACAGTCCTTCCAGGTGAGGCGACACTTCACCTGTGAGTCGGCTGGTGTGATATACTGCGTCCGGTGCTCCCGATGTGGCCTTCTATATATTGGCGAGACCCGACGCAGACTGGGAGACCGCTTTGCTGAACACCTACGCTCTGTCCGCCAGAGAAAGCAGGATCTCCCAGTGGCCACACATTTTAATTCCACATCCCATTCCCATTCTGACATGTCTATCCACGGCCTCCTCTACTGTAAAGATGAAGCCACACTCAGGTTGGAGGAACAACACCTTATATTCCGTCTGGGTAGCCTCCAACCTGATGGCATGAACATTGACTTCTCTAACTTCCGCTAATGCCCCACCTCCTCCTCGTACCCCATCCGTTATTTATTTATATACACACATTCTTTCTCTCTCTCTCCTTTTTCTCCCTCTGTCCCTCTGACTATACCCCTTGCCCATCCTCTGGGTTCCCTCCCCCCCTTTGTCTTTCTCCCTGGGCCTCCTGTCCCATGATCCTCTCATATCCCCTTTGCCAATCACCTGTCCAGCTCTTGGCTCCATTCGTCCCCCTCATGTCTTCTCCTATCATTTTGGATCTCCCCCTCCCCCTCCCACTTTCAAATCTCTTACTAACTCTTCCTTCAGTTAGTCCTGACGAAGGGTCTCGGCCTGAAACGTCGACTGTACCTCTTCCTAGAGATGCTGCCTGGGCTGCTGCGTTCACCAGCAACTTTGATGTGTGTTCCTTTATATTTGAGTTGACTCTAAACTATCACCTGAAATGACCCAAAGTTAACCCCATCATAACAATATATATTGCTAAGGCTATGGAGGTTGAAAGAGGTGGTTCAGGCCAACAGGAGTAGGTAATAAATGCTTGCATTCTTAATAATAGTCACATTTCAAGAATGCATATGTGCTTGTTTGTCTGTAGCAATTAATAAACTTAAAGCAGTTTAAGCAGGGAGTGGCGGAGGAAGTTTTTGGTAAAAAAAATAGTGTGGCATGGTAGCATGGCAGTTAGTGTAACACTTTACAGTGCCATTGACTGGGGGTTCAATTCCCACTGCTCTCTGTAAGGATTTTATATGTTCTCCTTGAGACTAAGTTTATATATACTAGGGAGCATAGATGTAGTTCAAAGTTCAAAGTGAAATTTAATACCAGAGTACATACATGTCACCAAATACGACCCTGAACTTCTCTTCCCTGCAGGCATCCTCAGGAAATCTATAGACTAGTAACTGTAAAGAGGCTCAATGAATAACAAGCTGTGTGAATGCAAATTTATGGTAAATAAATAGCAATAAGTAACGAGCATGATATTACAAGATAAAGAATCTTTAAAGTGAGACCAATGGTTGTGAGAACACCAGAAGAAGAATGAGTGTATTTATCTCCTTTTGCTCAAAAGCCTGATGGCTGAGGGGTAGTAAGTGTTCTTGAACCTGGTGGTAAGAGTCCTGAGGCTCTTGTACCTTCTACCTGATGGCAGCAATGAGTAAAGGGCATGGCCTGGGTGGTGAGGATCTTTTGATGATGGATGCTGCTTCTCTATGGCGGTGTTTCATTTAGATGAGCTCAATGATTGGAGGGCTTTACCTGTGATGTACTGGGCTGAATCCATCACCTTTTGTAGGATTTTCCACTCAAAGGCATTGTTTTTTTCATACCAGCCCATAATGCAGCCAGTCAGCACACTTTTTAGCGCACATCTATAAAAGTTTGCCAATGTTTCTGATGACATGCCATATCTCTGCAGACTCCTGAGGATGCAGAAGCGCTGTCGTCCTTTCTTTGCAACTATATTTATACAATGGGTCCAGGACAGGTCCTCTGAGATAGTGACATCCAGGAATTTAAAGTTACTGACCCTCTCCACGTCTGATCCTCTGATGAGTACTGGCTCATGGAATTCTGGTGCATGAAAGGGACCTGAGGAGCAACTTCTTGGCTCAGAGGGTAGTCATCATCATAGCTTGTCACAGCAGCCAGCCACTCTAGTGTTGTTTGGTTGACGTTGAGCAGGTCAGTGTTGGCTAAATCAGGTGAGAGTGGGCAGTTGCGCAGAACACGTTCAACGTTCTGCATCCTTTCGCCACACTCACAGGATTCGCTGCTCTTTAAACCCCACTTCACCATATTGTCTCCCGTTCTTCAAACTCCCGCTCTCGCTCTGTTGAGAGTGCACCACTTCCGTCTGTCAAGCAGTGCCCCGTCTGGCAACATTTCTGTGGGGTCTTGCACTGTATTGTTTGGTGGGGTTCTGGCTTCTGTTTGTTGCCAGAGGTCAATCCTGTATGTTTGGGGGGATGTTCCGTGCGGTAGTTCCTCCACTGTAGCAAAGCCAGACCAAGTGATCCAGTGGGTGGTAAAAGGATAAACCCTTGGCCCACTGGAAATCATGAAAATCGTTAGCTGCAACATCGAATGCTTCAGCCACAGTAAAGCAGAGGGTAGTGAATATATGGAATGAATTGCCAAAGTAAGTGGTTGAGGCAGGGGAAATAGTATCATTTAAGAAGCACTTAGATAGGTAAATGCAGGAACTGGGCTTTGTGAGATATGGGCCGAATGCAGAAAATTGGAACTAGTTGGGTGGGCGCCATGGTCGGTGTGGATTTGGTAGACTAAAGGCTCTGTATCCATGCTGTATTGCTGTATGACTTCATGACTCTAGTGTATCACCTAGAGTTTAGTTGGGACTTACTCAAAGTCCAACACCTCTCTTGTGGCCTCACAGGTGGAACAGTACAAACTCCCCCAAACTTAGGGTCAAAGATCACAGATTAACACAACATCAAAACTGACCAACCAGTCCATACTGACCAAATGTGCATCCAAGATGGTCCCATTTGCCACATTTGGCCCATATCCTTCTAAATCTTTCCTATCTATGCATGTGCCTACCTATCATCTGTCATGCTGGGAAATCTCACTGAACCTTTGCTAGTTCAGACCTGCCACAAGTACGGAGGTAACTCAAAGTTATAGGGAAGAAACAAGTGTTGAGGGAATAGTCAGTAGAATTTCTATTTGATTTAATTCCATTTGAAGGTGCTTAATTGTTTTTAAGCATGTGCATGTGTTTTTATAATTAAAACTAATTCTATTAATATTAGATTTGTTTTTAATAATTCACAAGGGCTTTTAAATGTTTGTGCACATCAAAGGACTTCCCAAATGTTCAGATGAATACTTCTTGGTGAATGCTTTTGATAGCAATTTTTCACTGGCAGTCAAAGCTTTTCTGTGAGTGTGCCCAGCCATTCCACTGAGTAAAGCCTTGTACTCTAATGCCATCCTATGCCTTCCTAATGAGCGAGGAGTCTGGTTCCCTGTGGAGGAGTGTGCTCTGTAACAAGCAGAAAGAACTTGCAGGGTGCAAGGGCAGCACTAGGGATGATTTTGCCCCATGATGTGAGTGAATGTAACTGTCTTAATTTGCATTTGATTGAATCAATAACAATGACTTTAATCAGCTCCACGGCGATTGCAAAATATGCAGTGGACATCTGAAATGTTATTGCTGTCTGTAAATTGGACCAATTTGCATGCAAATCAAGTGTAAGAAACAAAATTTGCCTGTTTTGAAGTTCTTGACCCATTGTTACTCATTGGGAAATTGAGCAACTAAGCATCATTTTCCTGTCTTACTTCCTACATGTAATTATCTTGTCAATAATAACCCATTTCATTTTTTTTCCGAGGCAGATATTAGATGCAATGGGTATGTGGAGTGAATTTCATATAGAGCTCACAATAAAATAGGGAGCATATCGTAAATTGCTGGTGTTTTAACGTCTTTGCTCAAGGTTCCAGTTGCATGCTCATTTCTTAAGTTTCAGTGCTGTAAAGACCACTCAGACATCTAGACCCAATAGTTGTCATCTGCATCAAGGGGCACCGTCAGCCTTGCTCCATGTTTTGGCCTGAGGAGAAAGACGAGGCTCTCCATTCAGAGTTCCATGACCCTCACTCTCCTCTCTTCTCTGAACTCTGCTTAATTGTTGCACTGCTGTGGAGCAATCTCCTTGAGTGCCCTGACCACCTTCACACGTGAATGATGCAGCAACAGGAGGTACTTAATGGGGAACTCTGACGGAGAACAGACTGTGATAATGAATCTTCATTGTGTTTTTTTTTTGTGATTTTTGATTTGGCACTTGTGATACGCATACTTAGTGATCTAAAATGCCTAAAGCTCATTTGGTATACTTTGCATAGTCAATAAAACCTTTCTCTCTCAGCACCTTCCACGCCCATGGTTATGCTTACCCTGATGAAGTTTTCCTCCTCCCTTCAACGGGAGTTCTGTGAGACGCTCTCTCACTGTTCCTCCTCTGTGATCAGCAACATATGCAGAATTTCTTGTGTCACCATCAATGAAATATAATCTGTTCAGCCGCCACCTCACAGCTCTAGTGACCCAGATTCAATCCGGGTGCTGCCTGTGTGGAGCCTGCAGGTTCTCCTTGTCACTGCCCAAGTTTCCATCCACATCCCTAAAGACGTGAGGTTGGGGTAATTGGCCTCTGTATGTTGCCGCTGTTGCAGATGAATGGTAGAATCTGGGGGGAGGTGATAAGAATGTGGGGAGAATAAAAATATGATTAGTGGAGGATTGGTATCAACAAGTGCTTAATGGTCGGCATGGACTTGATGGGCCAAGAGTCTTGTTTCTGTGTGTGTGACTGTGAGGATAATAAAAGCTAAAAGTAAACCTGAGTTTCCAATATGAATGCATCTTGGAATAAACGGATACTTGTTTACCCCACTTACTACTCTAATAGAAGACATGCTTTTAAGGTTAGAGAGGTTAAGTGTAAAGGAGATGTGTGGGGCAATTTTGTGGTGGGTATTCTATGTGTGAACTTCTGTGTTCTCTACTTAGCTTCCATTGATTTTGATTGTTCAATACTTTTGCATCAGCAGTGGATGCACACAGTTTGACCAACTGGATGGGATTTCTGAGGTCAATGAGCGTAAAAAGAAGATTAACCAGCATCGACAGTTTATTGCCAATGTGAACACTACTAACTTCAGGACGTCAGCAGGTTACTCAAGAGAGATCTTACTCATATCTAGAGCTTAAAATCATTGAAGGCATGCAGAATTTGTGAAGGAACAATAGCTTAATGGAGCAAACACGAGGAAATCTGCAGATGCTGGAATTTCAAGCAACACACACACAAAAATGCTGGTGAACACAGCAGGCCAGGCAGCATCCGTAGGAAGAGGTACCTTCCTATAGGTGCTGCCTGGCCTGCTGTGTTCACCAGCACTTCTTGTGTGTAACACTTCAATGGAGATTGTGATAGTGACACTCCCCCTTGTGGTTTTGGTAGATATAAGCCCATGTTATGGCGCAACAAGCAACTCACTAGCTTATTGATGCAGGCAGAGTACCAGGTATACGCTGTAGTGAGGTAAAATCCTGTGAGTCATGCAACAGGATTGGGACAATTTCATAATTGCTCTAGTTTTACTCAGGGAATCACTAACAGCATCTGGTTACTGTTGTGAAGAAACTGCACGGGATGGTATTTACACGATAGTTCTCTCTAGAGCTGAGCACCTTATGCACTCTCTGACCTATCTATCAGGTCTGTCTTGGCTACAACACCCTATGAAATTTTCCATGGGCTAAAATACTGATTGGCTTATTCAGTTCATCTGCACGGAAAGATCCTGATACCCTCTGCTTATCACCAATTAATTGATTCCAGGTTTTTTCTTCCATTCGCCTGTAAGTCCATTCCCTAAATGGCTGGCTCTCTAATAGCAATTAAAAAGTTCACCCAGTATGTTTCGGTTGTGTCTATGAGGTTCAAACTGAAATGTGCTGCTTCGAAACTGCTCTACATTGAGTTGGAAGACTAAAGCCTGATTTATACCTCTGCGTCAACTCGACGCCATAACCTACGCAAGTGTCCTACACGTGTTGTGAGCATTTATACTTGTGCGCTGGTGTGTCTGCATCGCTCTGCAATTCGCGCATGTCACGCATGCGCACACATCTGCCCGTGCAAGGCTTCATGGTCATGGTAGCTTTTCTCGGGGTAAACAAGAAGCGAACGTCTTTTTTCATAAAAGCGAAATGTGTCCTCCATAATTTCGGAGGTCTGTAAAGCTTTATGGAAAGCATTGCAGCCAGAGTTCCTTCCCTGCCCTTCAGTCGCCCAATGGGAAGCTATTGCAGCGTAGGAGGAAATGTGATGCTACCAAGCAGACCAATCACAGTTCTTACAGTCTGCATTGCTGCAACGCGTGGTTACATTTTGGGAGAGGTGCGCGTCGCAGCAACGCAGGCTCTGGCGTAGGGATCCGTGTCGGCTTTGTGGCAACGCAGGAGTATAAATCAGGCTTTACTCTAAAACAATTAACTCCAATGCCTGGGGTGAGGTGAGGAAATTAGTCTAGGCACTGCTCCACCTGTTCCTCATCTCAAAATCCTTGTTGGAAGTTTCCTTGCAGGGATCTAAAGATTCAGATCTGCCACCTATGCTTACATCTATTGATGCCGATTAGTTCGGATTTGAATGAGAACAGTTCAACCTGATATCTTATTGCTAATGATCCTGGACTACCATTCTCGTCGTTCTGAATTCAGATCCCATAATGCAGTTTTTTTTAAACTTCAGACCCATGAATCATGATATTTATAGAGCCATAGATTCAGACAGACAAACTGGACAGGCTCGTAAAGCAGTTGCTTAACCAAAAACCACAAGAAATTGCAGAGAGCTATGAACACATCCCAATCCATCACACACACCTGCCTCCCCCACCCCACCCCACCCCTATTGACCCCATCTGTGCATCCTATTGCCTCAGCAAAAGCAACCAATGCAATCAAGGACCCCTCCCAATCCATATTTTTGCTTTCTGCTTTCCATTGAGTAGAAGATACAAACACTAGGGAGAATGTACCACCATGCTCAAGGACAGATTCTATCCTGCTGTTATAAGATTCTTGAATGGACCTCTTGTATGATAAAGACGACCTCTTGAAATCTCTTTCTACCTTGTCATGGCCTTTGCACTTTATATGTCTATCTGCACTGCACTTTTTCTGGAGCTGTTACATTATAGTCTATATTCTTTTCCTGTTTTATCTTGTACTACCTCAGTGTACTTACAGTATGTATGGAATCATCTGTCTAGATGCCATCCAAATGTGGCAATAATAAACACATTAACTTCAGCCATGATTCACCATCTTACACTTATCCTACATTTTTCCCATTTGTTACTCTTCTCACATTCATATCAACTCACCTAGACTCTACTGTTTGAACTTAGGGTAACTCACAGTGGCCAATCAACCTATCAATCTCTACATCCTTGATTGTGGGAGGAAGCCGCAGCACTCAAAATTAACTCATGTTGTCACAGGGAGAATGTATGTACTCCACAACGATAGCATCTGAGATTAGGATTGAACCTGGCTCTCTGGCACTGTGAGGCAGTATCTCAAGTGGTCACACCACTGTGCTGCTCAGGTGAGCTTCAAGAGAGAGAAAGTAACACAAAAGTGCCTGGACTGTTGTCAAAGGTCAATGGTTCCCTACCTTCTCTATCCAATCTGGTTTCTAAACTGTGCGGTTGGTTCTGGATGTCCTTACTGTGATCAGGGATGAGCAATAAATTGCAGGTTTGCTGATTTCAGCCATATCCCAGCTTCATACTGAAAAAGATTGTCAGGAATGTGCAAAAAAAGATCTCACAGAAGAAAAATCTCATCAAGTTCTGACTAGGCAAATGATAACCCTGCCTGGGGCCATAAGACATATGTAGGAGCAGAATTAGACCAGTCAGCCATTTGAGGCTCTGCTCCACCATTTTATCATGGCTCATTAATTATCCCCTTAAGCCTCATTCTCCTTCCTTCTCCCCACTAACCTTGATACCTTTACTAATCAAGAACCCATCAACCTCCATCTTTAATATACCCAATGACTTGGCCTCCACAGCTGTCGGTGGCAATGAATTCTACAGATTCACCACTCTCTAGCTATAGAAATTCCTCCTGATCTGTGTCCTAAAGGGTCATCCTTATGTTCTGAGGCTGTGCCCTCTGGTCTTGTATTCCCCTACTACAGGAACCATCCTCTCCATGTCCATTCTATGTAAACCTTTCAATATTCGATAGGTTGCAGTAGATCCACCCCCTCCGCCCCCCACCGTTCTTCTAAACTCCAGCGAATACAGGCCCAGAGCCATCAAATGATCCTCATATGTTAACCCTTTCATACTAGAATAATCCTTGTGAACTTGGTCTGGACCCTGGACCATCTCCATGCCAGCACATCTTATCCTAGATAAGGTGCCCAAAACCACTCACCATATTCCAAATGCAGACTGACCAATGCCTTATAAAGGACCACTCACTGAAAATGTGTCCAAGCCCAGAAGGCAAAGAAAGAGCTAAGGTTCTGCTTGGTGAGATTCTGATGGGGTTCCTTTTGCACAACACAGTACACTACTACCTATCAGTGAACACAGGTAAGACTGATCTACAGTGGGAGGAGGCTTCATTATATTTATCTCATGACTAATTTAGATCATTGATTCTATCCACTTACACTGAGTGTATCTGGGTTTGTTTTTAAAAGTCACTTTAATTAAGTCATGGGTTGTGTTGTTTTTGGATTTGTTTAATTCTGAGCCTGTTTATATCAGCATGTTTATAGTAGCTGGCTTGAACAAACAATAAAATAGCTGCAGGAGGGGGTTTTGATGATTGACAGGTTGGCAAATATATACCTCAGTTTAAACCATCCTAACCCTAACCATACGTTTTGAACCCAGACCCCAGAAAATATTCTTCAGATTCTTATCGCAAAGATAAGCAAGACTCCTGAAACAGCACATTGTCTCTTGGGGAAATGCAAATTAAGCCCAAGCAGTCCAGTATAGTCTAAGTCAGGGGTGGATAAAACAAAATAAAGATCAGCTGAACAGAAGCGATGATAACTGTGTGGTAAGTGAACTTGGCAGTGACTAGTTGAACTCAGAATCTTAATGGGTGCGAGCACAAAGACAAGAGGGTTGATTGTACCATTACTTGCAAACCCCGGACCTTCCCATGACATTTCACTACACTTTTTGAATCTTCCTGTTCTTTAATTAAGAAAATGCATTGCTGTTTGCAAACTTTCTGGCTCAGTTCTACTCTTCAACTTTGTATTTTGAGCCAATAAAAGAGCAATAACTTGCTAGTATAATCAGTGGTACTTGATTTGAAAGGCATTCATTTTCTGAAGAGACCCAGTAATAATGAAGTAGATCGAGCTTCCTACGTTCAACCCTCCACCATCCTGCTCAGCAACCTTTGGTTATGTTAAACTAATATTATCTTGTTCTGCTCAAATAAAAGATCTGACTGAGCCTGACCCAACCCATATCCAACCAACTTGCACAAAACTGATCAACTGATCAGCGGTGAGGCCACATTTGGAATATTGGGTCTGTTTTGGTAAGAAAGTTGTCATTCATCTGAAAGATGGTAGAAAATTTTGCCAGGACTCAGGTGACTGAATTATAGCAAGATAGTGAGCAGGTTAAGACTATTGATTGGAGCAGAGAGGAATAAGGGCTGATCTTATTGAGGTGTATGAAATCATGAGGGGCATAGACAGTTTTGATGATGACGGTCTGTTTCTCAGGGTTGGGCAATTAAGAAACAGAGGGCATAGGTTTAAGTAAGAGGTAAAAGATTTAAAAGGAACCTGGAGAGCAGCTTTTTCACTCAGGTGCTGGTGATCAGTACATGGAATGAAGTGCCAGACAACGTATTTGAGACAGATACATTGACAATATTCAGAAGACACTTGGACAGGCACTTGGATAGGAAAGGTTTAGAGGGATAAGGGCCAAACATGGGCAAATAGAACTTGCCTAGATGGAAACCTTAGTGAGTATGGATCACTTGGGCCAAAGGACCTGTTTCTGTGGTGCATGAATCTGTGACTCTTTCTGTCTGCGAATTGTTTATGAGTATACATGTCTAACGTGACCTGAGCCCTGCACCTATAATCGGGTATCACAGGGCTTGAGTCAGTCTGCTGGACTCCATCTTACACCAAGTCTCGGTCATTAGTCAACATCACAGTTGGTGCCTGTGATGTTTTTGAGATCTTGAGTGCCTTCAAAGCATAATGTAACAGCAGCTGAAGATAAAAATCTATGAGTCGTTAACTTCTTAGTAATCTTGAAATCACCTTACAAAATGGAGCTACTTAAGTAACCTTTACCTTTCTCTGCCTGTACATGCTGACTTCATAGTAGAAACCAGATACTCATGCAGAGAAATAGGAATTTAGCTTACAAAACACTGTGGGCTTGACTCCATAGTCACATACAATGAGCTCTACTACTTCACTTTACTGGGTGTTTCCAGACAGCTTTAAGTTAAGGGTTGGTTTTAACTTTCACACCTAGAAACATTGAAACAATCGAAGCGTCGCATAGGTCTACAGCAATTAGTGAGTCATTATTATCTCCAAAGGATTACAGCTCTTTATGGGCTGCCTTTCATTGGCAATGGAATATATGAGGATGCATTGCATGGTCGACTGTGATCCGATGGCCTGGCCTCTTGAATGAATAAATGAATGAAATTTATTTTGGTCAGTACAAACATAACAAAAAGCATAATTTTCAACGCAAACTCGAGGAACTCAGCAGATGCTGGGAATTCAACATTTTGTGTGTGTTGCATCATTTTCAATGATGATTACCTAGGACAAAATTACAACAAAAAAACATAGATATTCTTTAAAACAGACCGAAGGGTGTAGGCTAAAGCTACAGCTTATTACGCCTATCCCTCTCACTTATACAACATATTTGATGTCAATCATCATATCAAAACAAAAAATTTCATAAATCTTTTAACACAAAATCCAAATCCAAGTATCATTTATTTACATTACTCCCATTCATTTTAAATCACTTATTTTATATTTGTTCATTAAATTATTTTTAAATAATTTTTTAAACTTGTTAAGTGTTTTAGTGTCTTGATTTAGGGTACATGAGTTTGAATCCCATACAGCAGCTATGGAAATTCATGTGATTAAACTAATGTGAAATATTAAAAACATTGGTCATGAAATTACCCTTCTGGCAAAACAGCCCTTCTGGCTCCAAACCTGACGTAGATTGGAGACCACTTTGTTGAGCACCTTTGCTCCGCCTGCAACAAGCAGGATTTCCTGGTGTCCAACCATTTTAATTCCAATCCCCATTCCCAATCCAACACGTCAGTCCATGGCCTCTTCTACTGCCACTATGAGGCCACTCTCTAGTCGGAGGAGCAACACCTCATATTCCGACTGGGTAGCCTCTGGCCTGATGGTATGAACATCGATATTTCTAATTCCTGGTATTTTTCTGCTCCCCCTTCCCTCTTCTTCAGTTCCCCACTCAGGCTCTCCTATTATCTTTTCTCGTCTCCTCACCTGCCTAACACCTTCCCCCAGTGGTCCACTCTCCTCCTATCAGATTCCTTCTTCTTCGGCCCTTTGCCTTTTCCACCTATCATCTCCCAGCTTCTTACTTCGTCCCTCCCCCACCCTCCCCACATGCACCTGGTTTCACCTATCACATTTTAGCTTGTACTCCTTCCTACCTCCCCCCCCACCCCGCCACCTCCTCATACTGGCTTCTTCCCCCTTCCTTTTCAGTGCTGATAAAGGGTCTCGGTCTGAAATATCAACTGCTTATTCACTTCCATGGATGCTGCTTGAGCTGATGAGTTCCTTTAGCATCTTGTGTGTGTTACTCTGGATTTCCAGAATCTGCAGAATCTCTTGTGCTTCTGGTCCAGGGAAGGAATTCTGTCAATTCTGGCTTTTAAGTGACTCAAAACAGAAAGCAATGGGATTGATGACTGCCCTCTGATACTGGCTTGGTATACATTTCAAGAGTAATCAATGCGCCATTTGCTGATTAAATAAAAACAAATCTCTTTTAAGCTGATCTGAACTGCCTTAACTGTTAAATGAGGAAAACAAATAGGTACTATGGTAGTTAATATAATACATTAACAGCACTGCAACACAGCAGGTAGTGTTGTTCAGCAAGCTACTCTGCTCCAACTACCCACCTGACTTAATAACACTACAGTTATCGCTCAAAGGACAAATCACCTCCAATAATAGTCCTGAAGAAGGGTCTTGGTCCCAAAAGTTGACTGCTTATTCATTTCCATAGAAGCTACCTGACCTGCATCACCATCTGGTATGGGAGGAGGCGCACTGCACAGGATCGTAATATGCTGCAGAAAGTTATAAACTCAAGGGCACGAGCCTCCACGGCATCCTGGACATCTTTAAGGAGCGATGCCTCAAAAAGATGGTATCCATCATTTATGACACCCATTACCCAGGGCATGCCCTCTTCTGATTCCTACCATCAGGGAGGAGATACTGGAGCCTAAAGACACACACTCAATGATTCAGAAACGGTTTCTTCCCCTCCACCATCAGATGTATGAATGGAATTTGAACCCATGAACTATGTTCATGGGAACTGTCCTTCCCTCAATTGCAGGACTCTGTAGAGAGTATTGTGGATATCCCAGCGCATCTGTAGATGTGAACTTCCCACCATTCAGGACATTTACAAAGACAGGTGTGTAGGATCTTTGGAGACCCGAGTCACCCCAACCACAAACTGTTCCAGCTGCTACCATCTGGGAAACGGTACCGCAGCATAAAAGCCAGGACCAACAGGCTCCGGGACAGCTTCTTCCACCAGGCCATCACACTGATTAATTCATGCTGATGAAACTATATTTCTATGTTATATTGACTATTCTGTTGTACTTAATATTTATTGTAAATTACTATATTTGCACATTGCACATTTGAACGGAGACGTAACGTAAAGATTTTTATCCTCATGTATATGAAGGATGTAGGTAATAAATTCAATTCAATTTAATTCAGTTCAATTCAATTCATTTCGATTTCAGAACTGTTTTGCTCTACTTATTGAATTTAACTTTTTAAATAAATATATATACTTACTGTAATTCACAGGTTTTATTATTATGTACTGCAATGTACTGCTGCCTCAAAACATCAACATATTTCATGGCAAATGCCGATGACATGAAACCTGATCCTGGTTCTGCTTCCTCCAGCATTTTGTATGTCTTGTTCCAGTAATAGTTTTGACCACCTGAGCTGCTCTGGTGATTTCACCTTGGTACTTCTCAGGAAGACTGTGTTGGTAGGACCTGCACCCTTTGCAGCTAAACCCTGCTGTAGCCAGCATTCAATATTCGAGATTTACGGTTGTTTATTGTCTCTCTTCAGCGCACACATGAAAAGGAGAATAAAATGATTGATACTCCGGATGCAGCATAGGAAAACACAATAAGCATAAAGAGTGCAATAAATCCCCTCCCTCTCAAAAACACAATAAATATAAATCTAAAAACAATCCTATAATACACAACATACAAGTAACTGTTGCATACATAGACTCATCGTATGTGCATGTTAAGTGCTGTATCTGTAGTGGTAGTGGGTTGTTGGGTGGATTAACAGATGGAAGTGTTGATAAGCCTGATGGACTAGGGGAAGTAACTGTTTTTTGAGTGTAATATCCTGCCGTGTTTTATCCCCCACCCAAGAAGTAATCTCTTGTGTCTCCTCAGCTACAGGGATCGGATACTCCCAGCCTTAGACCCACAGACATGATTATCAGATTAATTTAATGGTTACTATATCATCATCCTTATTATAGAGCAATTCATGTGATAGCTCATTAACTGTGGGCAGAGTACCCACCAGCTGTGTGATTGCTGCGGTCTAAGTTGGTATGGCTGCATAGACTATACAGGTACTAGTCAGTACAGTTACTGCAACAACGCTGTGTTACCACAATGCTAATAGTACCAACGTGCAGCTACCATTAGACTGGTGGTATGGTGCAGCACAGATTGCTCTAAGTGGCTGAGTACAGTAGTACAGGTCGAACTGGAGTGACTTCATGATGACGCAAGAGACTGCAGATGCTGGAATGTGGAGGAACAAACAATCTGCTGGAGGAAATTAGTGGGTTGAGCTGCATCTGTCAGCATTTTGGGTCAAAATCTTGCATCAGGACTCGAGTCGTCAACAGTTCCTTTTCTCCCACAGATGCTGATCCTCTAGCAGATAGTTTATTGTTGTAGTGAATATATGGTTTAGTCCTTCTGAATTTCATATTGCATCTCATATTCCAGCTAGGTGTCTTAATACCCAATGGTAAGAACACTGAGTTTTCCCACCAGGTAACCCACACACACACACTACCGTGTCACCTACTTTTTGTCTCCCTTTGTTCATCTCCCCATCTGGCTCCACCTATCAGCCCTTCCCCCATCTGCTTCTGCCTATCATCTGCCAACATCTCTTCCACCACTTGCCTCTCACACCTAGATCCATTTGTCCATTATCCCTTCCCACCTGCTTCCACCTATCATCTGCCAAAATCTCTTCCACCTGACTTTCACACCTGGATCTACTTGTCCAAGATCCTTTCCGCATCTGCTTCCACATATCATCTGTCAACAGCTTTCACCTCCCTCTCATACCTGGATCCATTTGTCCATCATCCCTTCCCCTTCTGGTTTCACCAATCATCTACCAACCTCTGTCCCACCCCCATGCCTTCCCCACCTGTCTGCTGATATGTACTTTCCCCACGTTGTTCCACCTATGTCACCCCCTTCATTCTGCTGTATACAGACAATCTTTCCTGTTTCCTTTCAGTCCTAATGGAGGGTCTGTACCTGAAATGTCAAGTTATGCTCTTTGCCTCCATAGATGCTGCTTGACCCACTGAATATCTTCCAGCATTCTGCTCCATATGATTCAGGAAATGCTATTGAGACAGCGAAGTGTCCAGGAACTACTTCAGCTCAAGTTTGGTGCTTAAAAATTATTGGTGAGTCAAGCATATGTATGGTATATATTTGAGAGAAGGAAATGGGATACACTGACATTTAAAATCTGAGGCAAATTGAAACAACTGCTTATGTTAGAGGATTTTAAGAACTGCTTAAAATAACAGAGTATAAACTTTCTTGAGTGGTAGCTTAAAATGCTTTTGAAAACCCTTTGAACTGCAGAGACAACTCTGTGCACCTAAATTCTCTGATCGTGGCAGTTAGTTTCAGATATGGATGAAGCATTGACCCCCTTTACAGATGAGGACAAGGCTGTTTAGAGTTCTGCTTGTGTGTGCTTTCTGATTTTCTCCAGTGATTACAGAATGAAAAAAATGTACTTTGTAGTCAATATTTTGCATTGCTCCATATATGAAATGATCCAGGGAGGATAAACTCCCACCTTCCCTCCTACACATCTCTGTCACATTGTTCCTTTTATACAAATAGTTTATCAATCCATCTCAAGGTGTGCGGCATACTTCCCTGCAGTTGACATTCAGTTGAAATGTTATGCTTTCAAAATGTCATGTTAATACACTTCAACAAAAATATTTACTGTTTTATTTTTAGGACATATTTGGGGAGTTTTTTTATTTATTCACTTTTCGATATTTGGCCATCATAAGCAAATACCAGGATTTATTGTCCATCCTTCTCTGTGCTTCAGAAGGTGGTGGTGAGCTGCCTCCTTGAATTGCAACAGTTGTCTGGGTGCTCCCACAATGGTCCAGGCATCAGTTTCCAAGATTTAGACTCAGCAAGGATGAAGAGATAGCTATTTATTTTTAAGTTCCAATGATGTGGGACTTGGTTGAAGTTTGCAGGGGGTGGTGTTCGTATGTCCTTGTCCTTCTCCTTCTTGGTGGGAGGTACTGGAAAATAGCCTAGGTGTGGAAGTGAATTTAAAAGACCCTTTAAAAGAAAAAAATGTTACATTATTCTCTTAAGTGGGCAAACTCTTATTTTTATAAAATGATTATTCCACTTGGTGAAAATAAGTAAGATTTTGCAAATGTTGCCATCCATCCTGTCAAAACCTTGTAGATCTTATATACTGTATTTTAACCAAGTCTTTACTCATTTTTCCCAAGTGCAGTGAAGACAGGTGAATACAGTATAAAGTGGCACCGCTGTACTGTGTCAAATCTCAAATAACAATGAATCAGAGTATAGGAAGGAGGTAGAGACCCTAGTGGCAGCATATTATGACAACAACCTTTCCCTCAATATCAGCAAAATGATAGGCTGTTCATCGACTTCAGAAACCGGGGTGCTCCTATTTACATCAAGAGTGTTGAGGTTGAGGGGCTTGAGAGTTATAAGTTCCTAGCAGTGAACATCATGAGTACCCTGTCCTGGTGCAAACACATAAACACCAAGCCAAGAAAGAGCACTGACATCTCTACTTCCTTAGGAAGCTAAAGAAGTTCAGCATATTCTGCCAACCATCACCAATTTTCATAGAAGCATCCTACCTTGATGCATCACATTTCGGCATGGCAACTGCTTTGCCCAAGATCACAAGAACAGCAGAGACACATGGACACAGCTCAGCACATCTCAGAAACCAGCCTCCTCCACAAACCATGTCGATACATCTCACTGCCTTGGGAAAGCAGTCAAAATACTCAAAGACCCCTCCTAACCCAGTCATTCCTTCTTCTCCCCACTTCCATCTGGCAGAAAATAAAAAATTCTGAATGCAATTACCACACCTATCCTACTATTATCAGACCATTGAGCAGCCCCTTGTCTGATGAAATGGAATCCTGATCTCACAATTTGCCCTGTATCCCTTGCTCCTTATCATCTGCCTGCACTGCACGTTCTCTTTAACTGGGACACTCATTCTGCATTTTGTCATTGTTTTCCCCTGTACCATCTCTGTACTTGTGTGCAATGAAATGATCTGAATGGATTGCATGCAAAACAAAGTTTTTCACTGTAACTCAGTAAATTTGACCACAATAAACCAATTTATCCATTCCATTTAATAAAATCAAAGTTTAATGTTCAAAGCAAATGTATTATCAAAGCATGTTCTGTATATGTTAACATTTACTACTTTGAGATTTGTTTTCTTGCAAATCCTTACAGGAAAAATAATGGAGTGCAATAGAATCTATGAAAACTGTACATAAACAAAAACTAACAAACAATCAATGTGGGAAAAAAAAGACAACAGAGCAAATAAAAGATAATATTGGGAACATGGGTTGTAAAGAGTCTGTAAGTCATAGAATCAGTTCAGAGTTGTGGTAAGTTGTGATAATAAACATTTATTACATAGAAACACAGAAAACCTACAGCACAATGCAGGCCCTTCGGCCCATAAAATTGCACCAAACGTGTCCCAACCTTAGAAATTACTAGGCTTACCTAGAGCCCTCTACTTTTCTAAGCTCTATGTACCTATTGAAAAGTCTCTTAAAAGACCCTATCGTATCCGCCTCCACCACTGTTGCTGGCAGCCCATTCCACGCACTCAGCAATCTCTGAGTAAAAAACTTACCCCTGGCATCTCCTCTGTACCTACTCCCCAGCACCTTAAACCTGTGTCCTCTTGTGGCAACCATCTCAGCCCTGGGAAAAAGCCTCTGACTACCCAACGATCAATGACCCTCATCATCTTATACATCTCTATCAGGTCACCTCTTATCCTCTGTCGCTCCAAGGAGAAAAGGCTGAGCTCACTCAACCTATTCTCATAATGCATGCTCCCCAATCCAGGCAACATCCTTGTAAGTCTCCTCTGCACCCTTTCTATGGCTTCCACATCCTTCCTGTAGTGAGGCGACCAGAACTGAGCACAGTACTCCAAGTGGGGGTACTCAACAGCCTTCACTCTGGTTCCGGACCTGATGGTTGTTGGGGACTAACTGATCCTGGTGGATTGCGACCTAAGATTCCTGTACCTCCTGCCCGGTGGTAGTAGTGAGAAAGGAGCATGGCCTGGATAGTGGTGGTGGAGGGGAGGGGGTCTTTGATGACGATGGCTGCTTTCTTGTGAAGGTGATCCATATTGATGTACTGAGTAGTGGGGCGGGCTTTGCCTGTGATGGAAAATGTTTTAAAAGTGATGATCAATGTTTACAACTAATATTATTCATACTTCATCCCCACAATTTCCTTCATTATCACAGACAGTACACTTCGAAAGGTTTTTAATTGGCAGTAATAAGCTTTGGCATAAATTAATGTCAGTTTTTTTTATGGATAGGAATTCCTTTCAGGATTCTATGGTGCATATCAAAGAATTTATTGGAATTACATAAGAAATCATGTTTTGTTTTTCACAAAGTACACCTAAGTTTTTGATTGTCCCAGAATTCAACACTGTAGCATTGTTGACATTTGTATAGTGAGCACGCTACATTCCAGGCAACCTTGCTGAATACACCATCAAACTTTGCCTGTCCCAGCTGTGCAGAGTCTAAGGGTCTCTCATCAGACTTCTCAGACATCTCAGAACCCACAGAGACAGCGGAGAAGCAAATCATCTTCAACCATTTTAGCATTCAGCAGAATATGGGATGCGGTGGCGGGATGCAGTTAAAGGCAATAGGAAGAAACCAACAGGATAGAAAAGAAGATTGAAGGCAGTTCTCCACGCACTCCATTCAGAGCAACTACAGAAAAATTGGTAAATAGGCTTAGGAAATTCAGTGAAAAGCCTTTCTATGAAAACCGTCCTTTCAGAACTTTCCATACACAAGTACATTGAGGTAATACAAGGGAAAACAATAATATAATACAGAATTAAGTGTTACTGTTTCAGTGCAATGCAGACTAACAGGGCAACAATGGGCTAGATTGAAAGTTCAATAGTTTATCATACTAGAGGAACTCCAGTAGTCTTACAAAAGCACGATAGAAGGTATGATGGCACGTGCTTTCAGGCCAACAACGTTCTCTCAGATGAAAATCTAGAGAGTGATTCATTTGTAGGATTGCTGCAGAGAAACAGAACAACAACAGAACAGGTGATGAAGCCATCTTCTTGATAGAAATGATGAATGGCACATGAGAAGTTCAAGGATGAAGTTGAAAATGGAAAAAATTCGTCATTAAAAAGGGAAAAAAAAATCAGTTTGCTGCAAAGTAATAGTCAAAGGGAAGCCTGGTCTGATACCAATAAAAGCAAGGGAAGTGCAACACAGACAGAAAGAGGTAAAGCAATAAAGAACACAAAGAAAGTTAAACTGAAGAGGAAAAATAAAGCCAAAATTATGCAAAGCTTTTGATAGAATGAGGAGATAACTCATTGAGTCATAGAGCCAAAACTATACAGCATGGATACAGAAAACTACCAGTGTGTCTCAGGTACTCATATCAGCATTGGAAGTAATATTTTCCTTTGAGGGATAACTGCAGTGATCCTAAGTTGTCGGCATGAATTACAGCAGCTGGTCGCACAACACTACCTGCTGTGTTGCAGTGCCATAGTTATACTATACTATATACCACAGTTCCTAGTTGCTTCCCTCAACTAACAGATAAGGTAATTCAGATCAGTTTAAAAGAGATTTTTTTAATGTATTAAGAACATAAGACCATAAGACATAGGAGCAGAATTAGGTCATTCATCTCATTAGGTCCACTACACCATTCCATCATGGCTGATCCCGGATCCCACTCAGCCCCATACTCTTGTCCTCTCACCATATCCTTTGATGCCCCAACCAATCAGGAATCTATCAACTTGAGCTTTAAACATACCCTCGGACTTGGCCTCAACCACAGTCTGTGGCAGGGCATTGCACAGATTCACTACCCTCTGTCGGAAAAGATTCCTCCTTCCTTCTGTTCTAAAAGGTCCCTCAATTTTGAGGCTGTGCCCTCTAGTTCTGGATATCCCCACCAGAGGAAACATCCTCTCCTCATCCACCTTATCCAGTCCTTTCAACATTCTGTAGGTTTCAATAAGGTCACCATGCATTCTTCTAAATTCCAGTGAGTACAGGCTCAAAGCTGTCAAATGCTCCTCATATGTTAACACTTTCATTCTCGGAATCGTCCTCGTGAACCCCTCATTCCTGGAATCGGCCTTGTGAACCTCATAGTTTGAGGAGTATTCATAGGATGTAGACAAATGGCAGCATCAATCATCCTGGAACTCTTTACCAAGCCAGTATCAGAGGCAGTAAAATATTGACTTCAATGCTATGTTCTGAGCCACAAAATGCTGAACTGAATAAGGAGAGCAGATGTACTTCCTTAGAGAACATTAGTGAACATTAAAGGGCTTTTATCAAGAAACATTATCCCATTTGCCTGCAACAGGGCCACATCTTTCATGCCTTGCATACTTAAGAGTCGATCTAACAGTTTTTAAATACTAAGATAAAGACTATGAGAGAAGAGAGAAATGACTAACAAAGGTAGATCGTGTAGATATATTGGTTGTGAATAATTTGTGTTAAGACAGTCAACCCTTTAAGAATTATGTTATGGTTACATTACGTGGCTAGACAGATTCCAAATAAAGATATGAATACATGAGTCCAAATAAAGACATGAAAACATTTCATTGTAGACACCATGAATTGTCCATTAAGCAGCAGGGTTATATAAAGAGGGGACACAAGTAGCGATACTGAAATTACAGGAGAGTCCTATGTAGAATACTCCAGTGTAGTAAATATAAAGGCAATAGCTAGACTATTAGCAAGGACAAAGATATAAACGTCTGAGCCAGAAGATACATATTATGTCAGAACTGCAGAATTGCTCTTGCCCCACTGAACTTGTGTCCTAATACCTCAGCTTCATTTTATCACCTGGGTTCAGTCCCTTCCCAACTATACCCACGTTCCTCAAGCTCTCAATCTCCTCACTAACTTTCAATCCCTTGGCTCTAACCGCTTCATTTTCATCATGGATGTCCAAACCCTATACACTTCTATCCCCTATCAAGAAGGCCTTAAAGCTTTCCGCTTCTTTCTCAATAAAAGAACCAATCAGTTCCCCTCCACCACCACCCTTCTCCATCTGGAAGAACTGGTCCTCAATCTCAACAATTTCTCCTTCAGTCCCTCCCACTTTCTGCAGAGTTGAGGGGCAGCCATGGGCACCCGCAAAGGGCCTCAACTATGCCTTCCTTTTCATTGGCTACATAGAACAGTGAATGTTCCAAGCCTCCACCGGTAATGGTCTCCAACACTTCCTCCACTACATTGATAACTGCATTGCTGCTGTTTCATGCGCCTATGCTGACCTCGTCAATTTTATCAACTTTGCCTCCAACTTCCACCCTGCCCTTATATTCACTCGGTCCATTTCGGACACCTCTCTCCCATTTCTCAATCTCTCAGACTCTATCTCTGGTGACAAACTGTCTGCCAATAGCTTTTATAAACCCACTGACTGCCATGGCTATTTTGACTAGACTTTCTCCCATCCTCCCTATAACATTGCCATTTCCTTTTCTCAGTTCCTTTGTGTCCGCCACGTCTGTTCCTAGGATACAGCTTTCCTTTCCGGGATATTAGAGATGTCCTCCTCCTTCAAGAACGGGGTTTCCCTTTCTCCACCTTATGCGCATCTCTTCCATTTCCCAAACATCGGCACTCATCCCTTCTTCCCGCCATCTTAACAGTGATAGAGTTCCCATCATTCAATAAATCATTCTCTGCAACTTCCACCATCTTCAATGGGATCCTACCACCAAACATATCTTTATCCTCCTCCCCTCTTTTCACTTTCTGCAGGGATCCCACCACCAAACATATCTTTATCTCCTTCCCTCTCTTCACTTTCTGCAGATATTGTTCCCTCTCTGATTCTCTTGTCCATCTGTCCTTCCCCATTAATCTTTCTCCTGGCACTTATCTCTGCAGATGGCCAAAGTGCTACAACTGCTGCTCTTTCACCTCCATTCAGGGCCCCAAACAGTCCGGCCAGTTGAGGCAACACTTCACCTGCGAATCTGTTGGGGTCATCTATTGCGTCTGATGTTCCCAATGCAGCCACCTCTACATTGCTGAGACCTGTCATAGATCAGGGGACCACTTTGTTGAGCACCTCTGCTCCATCCCAGTGACCAAGCATTTTAATTCTGATTCCCATTCCCATTTCGACATGTCGGTCCATGCCCTCCTCTTGTGCCATGATGAGACCCTCAGAGTGGGGGAGCAACACCTTATATTCCATCTGAATAGCCTCTGACTTGATAGCATGAATATCAATTCTTCCTTCCAGTAAAAAAATCCTCCCCCTCCACTCTTCACTTATTTCTTAATCTGATCTCTTAACTCTTCTCTCCTACCTATCATCTCACCCCAGGTCGTCTCCTTCTTCCCTTTCTCCAGTGGTCCACTCTGCTCTCCTATCAGATTAATTTTCCTCCAATCCTTTACCTTTCCTACCCATGTTCTCACCTATCACCTTCCTGCTGCTCCTTCTTCCCCTCCCCCCACCCTTTTATTCTCGCATCTTCCTCCTTTCTTTCCAGTCCTGAAGAAGGGTCTCAGTCCAAAGCATTAACTGTTTCTTTGTTTCCATAGAGGCTGCCTGATCTGCTAAGTTCCTCTAGCATTTTGTGTGTGTTGCTTTGGATTTCAGCATCAGCAGACTTTCTCATGTTTATAACAAGTTTATATAGTCAGCATAATAGAGTGGGCTGAAGGGCCTGTACTGTGTTGTACTATTCTGTGTTCTTTGATCTGTTTTCTTAGTAGCAATATACAGCTATTTGTAGTGGCAGGGTGTAAAGCATTTAGAGAAATTTTCCACCACGGAATGCAAGATAGGTGTGAAATTCAATCATTGGTACGTATGGACTCCCTGAAAAAGTTGTAAGAAATAATGTGCAGATTAAATCTTTCAGGTTTGAACAATTCATGAAAAGCAGCAGAACAAAGAACCATTTCACTTCCTCTTACCACCCAGCTTCAACTGGAAAAACGAAAAGGTAAACTTGAATATAAAGAAGGTTTTGAATAAATAGATTGTGGAAGGCCAGTAAGATATTACAATGAAACATTGACTTTGCATTTCAGCTAAGCAATAGGGAAATGCGACACTCTACAACAGAATTTATCTCTGCTGAAAGGTTAATGAATAGAAAAGGCAGAATTTGCAAGGAATGAGTAGGGGAGGCAAGGAAAGCAGTGAAAATATTCATGATGAGAGCTTCAAGGAGAAGTGATCTGGTTAGTATGAGAGAGGGTGTATAGTGAAACACACCATAGGTCAGACAATTGGGGAGATAGTGGAAGTACAAAGGGATAGAAATTATCTTCTGAAAATTAGGGAGAAATTGCTTATCTGAACAAACAATATCTGAGAGAATGACAAAAGTGGCTGTGAGATCAAGATCAAGTCAAAGTCAAGTTTGTTTTCATGTGTATGCAAGTATGTATCCACAGGGGCAATGAAAAGAATATTTGCAGCCACAGTAAAGGCACAGGTACATAGCATCATATTATCAGCATTCACAAGGAAAACACAAGTTACAGACAAGAAAGAACACAATCAGAACAAAGCCCATTTCAATGCAAAGTGATCAAAGGGGTCGTAGTGTTGCTAAACTGTAGAGATTAATGTTGTGCCAACCACAGTAGTTCAAGACCCAAATGAATGGCTGAACGGAAGTAAATGATCTTTTATCTGGTGGTGTAGGACTCCGGTTTGATGGTAGCTTCAAAAAGATGGCATGGACTGAATGGTGGGGATCCCCTTGGTGATGGATGTTCCTCACTTGAGGCTTCACCTTCTGTAGACATAAGAATCAATGATCCCTCTAATTTGTAATGATCTGTGTATGCAAAAATCTTGAGCTGTGCAACATTTTGCCCAGTGAAAACAACATGTGCGCACTGAATTTTTAAGTGGAAGTAAACCAAAAGCTATTCTATGGATAATAAGCCATTCCATTTTAAATGAACTAGCACTTCTTTTGCGCTTCATACCCTTTGCTTCTTTGGAATTTGACATAGTGAATGAATGATTTCTTCAATAAAAACATTATAAATAAGCCAGCTCTAAAATCTGCAGACTAATCAGAAACCGGAAAAGGAAATGTGATTATGTATGATCATGAAATATAGTTAACATGCCAGAGAGGTAGAAAGTGACAACCTTTTGTGCGCTGTTTAAATTCCTTTGTGCACTAGTAGCAAAGGATGTGTGCACGTGCACACATTCACACCTTAGAATACTGGAGAAGGATATGCCCTTAAGATCAACAGCCAAGGTAAGTTTTCATGCTGCTGTACGTTGGTTCCCATGGACTCTGTCCTTGAAGGCTAATGACTCATTTCCCAGCAGTCAGTGCAGAAGTAATGGGGCATCAACATACTGTTGTTGTTGAGACTTGTTCGGGCAATAATTTAAAAATACTCAGAGCAAGAGACACATGAGTGATTTTTTAAGAGATAAATTTCACCTGTTTTGTGCCATTTTCTATTTTGATCATTTCCACTAAATGCAACACCCATTTTACATGCCAAACAATCATATCCAATTTCTAACTACAGGTGCAAATACAAGGGAGGGTAGACCTGTCATTTTTAAAGATAGGCATGTGGAGCAGAGAAAATTTTTTGAAGCACATGTAACTGCTTGTATTGATATATCTAAATACAATTCAGAAGACATAAATCCAACCCCCATTTCTCATCAATGCAGATGTATGGATTTGAAATGCACATTAATGTGAAAAAACAATACTCTAACTCAAGATGCACAGAAACATTTTTCAGTGAAATATTGAGAATGTTTACTATTGGAATAGAAGGAAACCAGCAAATAATTTGTACACATCATATCTTGTAAGTCATAACTAATGAGGTAAAGACCAGAGACTGCGCTTTAGAATTATTTTCAGATTCATAGAGCTATTCAGCACAGAAAGAAACCCTTTGGCCAGTTGACCAGTTTTCCTTATTGAGATAGTCCATTTGCCTGTCTTTAGGCCATATCCCTCTATGCCAATCTGTCCAAATATCTTTTAAGCATTTTGATTGTCCCATCTGGCAACTTGCTCAACTTGTGGAAAATACATTTAGAATAACAAATATTCGGTAGAATCTGAAGATAACTCCCTTAAACTATAAAATAATTACTCAGAATACCGGCAGAGCATTAATCTAACATCACATCTAGAAGGCAACATTTTTGACACAGTAGTCCTTCAAGACTATACTGATAGGTCAATCCAGACTTTAGGATACCACAGTGAATCTGCACAGTGGAGACACAAGAGCCTCAGAATCTGAACACAACACACAAGGTGCTGAAGGAACTTATTGGGACAGGCAGCATCTAATGGGACAGTCAACATTTTAAATCAAGACCTTTCATCAGAACTGGGGAAGATAGGTAGATGCGAACTCTTCCCTGTAAGTAAGGAGTCTAGAATGAGGTGTAGGATTTTGCAAGGGACTGCAGAAAAAAAACTCTTCATGCAGAAGAAAGCGGAGGCTATGCAGTGGTTAGAGATCAAAGCAGAAAATATGTCAAAAATTAGATTACCTGTAGATGAAGGGAAAGGTGTCAGAAGTGTTGGAAAATTGGAGGGTGAAGGCTAACATATTTCATTTTTGGCTGAGTAGCCTTTTCTGCACTGTAAAACTTCATGCATTGGTCACCTTGTATCCAGGTTGACTCAGCATCCCAACATCTTCATTATGTTGTCGGAGGCTACTTTTTTAAGGTCACCTGCTTGTTAATGCATATATCTAATCAGCCAATCATGTGGCAGCAACTCAATGTATAAAGGCATGGGCAAGAGGTTCAGTTGTTGTTCAGGCCAGAGAAATGTGACCTAAGTGACTTTGACCGTGAAATGATTGTTGGTGCCAGACAGGGTGGTTTGATTATCTCAAAAATGAATGATCTCCTGGAATTTTCATGTACAGCAGTCTCTAGAATTTACAGAAAATGGTGCAAGAATCAAAATAAAAACATCTAGTGAGCAGCAGTTCTGTAGGCGAAAACGCTTTGTTAATGAGATAGATCAGAAGAGAATGGCCAGACTGGTTTAAGCTGACAGGAAGTCAATTGCAACTCAAATAACAACTCGTTACAACAGTGGTGTGCAGAACAGCATCTCTAAGTGCATGACATGTTGAACCTTGAAGTGGATGTGTTACAGGTACAGCAGCAGAAGACCACAAACATACAGACAGTGGCCTCTTTATTTGGTGCAGGAGGTACCTAATAATGTGGCCACCGAGTGTATTTCCTCTGGGTCTTCTCTAAGAGGCAATCTGAAGTTACCATTACTGAACTCATTCCACTTTGGAACCAGCAGGCGCTGTAGAGAGAAGGAATTTTCAGTCCAACAAATCCCAGCTAGGTTGGAAGCAAGTTTTGAGAATTGAAAGTGCATTATTCCCAATGTTGTGCACATTTCCCAGAAACCTTGATTACATAATGTCATATAAACAGTTTGAAGAGTTCCTTGAACAGGACAACATTCCTTAGTTTACTGTTTGAAGTGGAAGGTATGGATAAAGCTTGGTTTCTGGCAGGAGTACATTTCAGAATTGAAGGATAATATCTCAATGAGAGTTCATGGTATTGTGTGTAACTTGTTAATACCATTTATCCATTCACGTAAATACAGATTGCAATGGAACAAGTAGACATATTCCCGCAATACTGTGGAAAAAAAAACAGAATATGCAATAATTTGTTAACGCATAAACATGACTTAAGCAGTGTAAATATTTTACAATAAATATTATGCATGAAAATAAATAGTGTTGAATAAAAGTTTGGCCAATGCTGTTCATGGGCAGTGATGGTCAAATCACTCTTTTTTTGCAGTATACTTTCTAAAGGTCACAACGTGTGACTCACTTTCTGCTTTGTCAAAAGAAAAATGATGCCGCAGTAAAACAATGATGCAGCGCTGGGTGGTCCAAGTTCCTTCTTCAGCCCTCTGTGATTGTTCCATCCTTATCCTTATTAGCCTTTAGTTTAATGCTGAGGTCTAGCCCTCTTTAGCCTAAACTTCCCACTCATCCATACTCTAGATTAGTATTTTAACTCAATGGGATACCAACTTTATCACCAGTGATATGACTGACTCTTAAATGGTCTACCTCTTTCCATTTGACTTCCACCCATTTTCTTTGCTCCTCCATTTCAATATCATTAGGAAGGACTTGAAACAATGAGTGGCTTTTTCCCATGTCGTAATTGAACAGTCCTCAGATAAATATGGGGATGAAACACAATGGCATACAGGCTAATTTCAGTTCTTATATCAATGATAAAATCTGTTACAAACACCATATTCAAAGAACATATAATGAGGGCACTCTAGGTTTAAGGATCTAGTGCTTTCCCGTCGTATATGATGAATAAACTCTTCTCGGGCTTCCAGCTGGGTACAGAGAGCAATTATAACCAACAAGTGTCATCGAAACGTCAGTGATAATCGATACCTGTATCTGGCTGGAAGCCCGAGAGAGCTTATTTGCATCCTAGGGTTGTTTTCTAATACCAACATTACATGACCTGATATAACAGCTTGTTCATTCAAATGATTCTGACTGAGATATCCTGTAAAATATTTATTCAGTTTCGTCATCTGCACATTGCTGACAAGACCAGTATTTATTGCTCTTGACAAGATAAGGATAAGACACCTGCTTGAATTAGTGGTTCTTCTGGTGAAGGTGTTTCCACAAAGCCATCTGACATGGAGATCCGAGGTTTGGACCCAACGACAATGGACGATGAGAGATGTATTTCAGTTTCAGATGGTTTACACCTACAGGTGGTGGTGTTCCGATGCACTCCTTACTTCTGTCTTTCTGGAATTTGTAAATTGTGCAGTGTTGTCACAGCAGCCTAGGCAAGTAAATCAGTATTGATAGATGCTGCACCCTGCAGCTAATGAGAGCCACGACTGGAGGGAATGATCACATAGGACAGTAAATGGGTTACCGATTAAGTGGGTGGCTTCAACACACAAAAAGCTAGAGGAACTCAGCAGATCAGGCAGCATGTACTGATGGAAATAGAGTCAACGCTGTGGGCTAAGACCTTTCATCTAGATTGTAATATTAAAGGAAGATTGTATAAAAGGATGGAGGGATGCAATGAATCCAGGTGAGGAAGGGTGATAGGCTAGTGGAGCAGGGGCAGGAGCGGGATTGGCCTCTGAGCTGAGAGGTGTCAGACGGAACTGACAAGGGACTGAAAACGATAGAGCGGAAGACAGAGCATGGAATAAAGGGGGGGAGGGGAACAAGTGGGAGAAATGTATTGGTGATGGCAGATGTTGACGGAGGGGAAAGGGATGGGGTGATAGAGGCCAGTGGGATCAGGAGGACAGAGAAAAAAGCAGGGACATTTACCAGAAGTTGGAGAATTGAATGTTCATGCTGCCAGGGATTGGACATGCTGGAGGCAGGAAGCATGTTCCCGCTGATGGGTGAGTCCAGAACCAGAGGCCAGGGTTTAAGAATAAGGGGTAGGCCATTTAGAACGGAGTTGAGGAAAAACTTTTTCACCCAGAGAATGGTGGATATGTGGAATGCTCTGCCCCAGAAGGCAGTGGAGGCCAAGTCTCTGGATGCTTTCAAGAAAGAGATGGATAGAGCTCTTAAAGATAGTGGAATCAAAGGTTATGGGGATAAGGCAGGAACTAGATACTGATTGTGGATGATCAGCCATGATCACAGTGAACAGCGGTGCTGGCTCAAAGGGCTGAATGGCCTACTCCTGCACCTATTGTCTATTGTCTATTGTCGCAGATTACCCAGGTGGAATATGGGATGCTGTCCTCTAACTTGTGGGCTAGGTGGATGACCTAGGCTACTAAACAGCTTTCTCCCACAGGCAATCAGACTGCTAAATAGCTGCTCTACCTGACTCTGCTTTGGACACTTTTAACTTGATTTTAACTGACATGTGGCTGTTGTGTTTTACTTTTTATTGTTATGTTTATTATTTAGTGTTGCGTTTGTTCTGTTATGATTGCATTGCTTCTGGGAAACGCTGTCTCATTCTGCCCTGCAGAGCTGATGTACGGTTAGAATGACAATAAAGTTTTTTGAATCTTGAATCTTGAAAAGCCAAAGTTCCTGCAATCTTACTGGAGGTTATGTTTACCCTATAAATTGCTGTGGCAGCCACAGTATTTGTGTGGTAGACCAAGTGAAGTTTCAGGTCCATGTCGGTTCTCAGGATGTTGACAATCTCACTGAATGTTAATGATACTGCACACCTGCTTCACCAATGGAAGAATCCATGGGTCCCATAATGGCCTCATGAGTCACCTCAGGATTTACAAAATGAAAATGGAATTAATGGACTGGTTTCAGTACAACAGGCTGGAGATCAGTTAGTTTTCCATTGTTTGTGAGAATGAGGTCAGATAGTGATAGAAAACTCTCCAGTTGCCTGGATGAGTTCTCAACATCATCCAGGACAAGGTGGTCTGACTGGCACACTCGCCACTCTTAAATATTAATTCCGTCCATCACCAGTGCACAGGGGCTGCAGTAAAATACACTTACACAGCTCACCAAGGTATCTTGGTGGCAGCCTGTTGTAAACCAGTGATCTCTGCCACTAAAAAGCCAGTTCAGGTGCATGAGCACATCACACACACAGGTTTCAATTTAATTTGTATATTCTGATTTGGAAATATTCCGCTGTTCCTTTATCACTGCCAAGCTGAAATCTTGGATCTTCCTGTTCAGCAGTATGGTGGGAGTACCTTCACTAGAAAGATTTAAGCAGTTCAAGAATGTGACTCATCAGCACCTTCTCAAGGGCATGTCGGTGCGGGCAATGAGTGCTGGTTTTGCCATTGCCTCTTGAATCCTGTGGACGAATGAAAGAAAACTTAGGTAGTGCTGAATGGGAGCTGAACTGATGGGGTCACCATCTTTGGAAATGGGTGAAGTTTAGTGCAGCAAACCTCTGTAGCCCATGCAAAGATTAGATTGAATTGAGTTCTGTACACAATTCAATGGGCATTCCATGGGCATCTTGTTACCTCACTAAGTGGGCTGCATAATTAAAGACCCCACCCACCTGGGACATTCTTCCCTCTTCTCAACCTGTAAGCATGTACCACCAGGCTTAAGACAGTTTCTACTCTGCTGTCGTAAGGCTATTAAACAGTTCCCTGGTACAAAAAGTTGGACTCCTGACCTCACAATCTATTTCATTATGATCTTACACCTCGATGCTTACCTGCACTTTCTCAGTAGCCGTAACACTTTATTCTACATTATTATTGTTTTACCTTGTTCTGTGTTGGGCACGTGGCCAAATGGTTAAGGCGTTCGTCTAGTGATTTGAAGGTCACTAGTTCGAGCCTCTGTTGTGGCAGCTTGTTTGTGTCCTTGAGCAAGGCACTTAATGACACATTGCTCTAGTGTCTGTGCGAGGAGTGGCGCCCCACACAGACTTCCAATCTGCGCATTGTAAGGCCTGAAAATGCCCGACGCAGGCCTCTCATGGTCTGAGTTGACGTTCCCTCCCTCCCTTCCCTTGTTCTACCTCAATGCACTGTATAATGATCTGCTCTGTATGGACAGTATGCAAGATAAGCTTCTCACTGTGTCTCAGTACATGTGACAATAATAAACCAATTCCAATTCCAGATCCTCAGAGCTAGAGATTGGCAAATGATTTTGTCAGTTTGGTAAGTGGCTAGATTAATAGAGATTAATAGAGAATACATTGTTATAGCCAGTTCTTACAGGTGGGGAGTGACAAATCATTCATTACTGCAAACAAGCTGATTTGCAAGTCAAGGACATTTGCCTAGAAGAACCAATAGAGAAAATTTGTAAATAGAATGTTTGTAAATCGAAGGATGTTAGTACTTAGCATCTGTGATTTAATAACATGTTCCCTGCAAAATTACTAAACCTTCAATAGCTTTGCATAATCAGCCTCCTGAGATTTTTTATGCCATATTCATGCATTCATTAAGGAAATGTAGCTTGACTTGCATTTAACAAGTTTGATTTGACTGGAATTTTTACAGATAGTTGAATTTTTGCTCAGAAAAAAATGGCTCCAATAGAGATCTGCACTTCTACAGTTGTAATAACTCCTCCATAGAATTGTAGCTAATTTAAAAATATTAATGGCATCTGATACTGCTGTGAACACATTTTTTCAGATTACTTAAGATAACAGTATTGGCTAAAATGTTCATTTGTTCCATGATGTGCATCTGCAAATTAGTTGTTTTTTTTAATGTTTTCATTCGTCTGAATAAAATTATTCTGTTAGACCTGGACTTCCTTTGCTCTTCCTTGATGTGAAATTGAAACACAATTGGCTTTCTAGCTTTTACTTATAGGTGATTAATATAGAATGCATTGTCAAATATTAGGTCAACAATACTTACTAGTACAATTATTTCTGGTTTTGCAACTATATACAGCTTGTGATAAAAGGTCAAGGGGATGTTTCTGATACATTCCTTAATTTGATTTAAAGTTTGTATTAAGGAACAAAAGCTAGTGCTAAACGTTGAGCTAACTTCTCTATTTATTTCCATATGCTGGAGAAGGTGGCATCTAACCCATCTATTTTCAGAGCAATCTCATCAATCCCAATTCACCTGCCTATATCTCCATGAGCTTTTCTTTTCCACATAGTCATTGATTCTCCTACCATCCATTTACAAGAGGGCCATTTGCAGTAGTCAGTTAACCCAACAATGGAAACAGCTTTGGGACGTGGGTGGAAACTGGAGCACCCAAGAGAAGCCCATGCCACCTTCAAACAGACAGCACCAGAGGTCAGAATTGAACTCAGGACCCTGGAGCTGTTAGGCCCCTAGTCCAAGTACAGCACCACAAGTCTCCTCTTGGCCTTCATCCAAGATACTTTATTCTCCTTACCAAATCCCAGATGCGTGAAGAAAAGCTCGTGAGGTTACAGGTATCAGGTGCAATGAGGTTGAGGCTGGTGGGAGGGGGACCAGGAAAGGGATGATATCGGCTTCAGACTGCTGTTGAAAGCGAGCGTGAGAGTCTGACAAGGGCTGTGCTGCAATAATCAGGAGAATGTGCTGAACTCCATTATAAGACCATAAGACATAGGAATGGAATTAAGCCATTTGGCAGGAGTATGGCAGGAAGGCAGATGGCAGAAAACTCCATTGTTACTCCCTTTTTTTTTGCACTATTTGTTTGTTTATTTAAGTAATTCTTTATGTCTTTGCACTATACTGTTGCCGTAAAATAACACATTTCATGTCATATAAATCAGTGATAATCTGATTCTGATTCTAATTCTGGTTTACCAAACAATGTGCATTACAATCATTGCTGGAGTCGGCCCTACAGCAGGGAAACTACTGGAGAGAAATCTCACTGTGGACGACACAGGGATTCCTTCAAGCTAATGTAAGCAGTGCTGAACTACAGAAAAGAGACAAAAGTAAAGTGAAAGGGAAAAGGGGGATAGACAATGAAAGGGGATGTGAGGGAGGTTCCATTTGCAGAATTATTTATGTTATATGAAAGTGAATTGCTGCCACACCACACCAACAATAGGCCTTCACATATAACATTTAATATAATATCTTGGGGGTCTACAAGGGAAAAGAACATTAACAATTATATTTAATACTGAGCTATGGAAAGGAGGTAGGCAATTTGAGCTTTCAAAGTAAAGTTTCAAGAAAGATCTTAAAGGAGGAAAAAAAGAGGAATTCTAGGACTAAGGAAGGAATTCTGGTGATCCTTGTTCCTTTGACAAAGCAGTAGCCAAGAAATTAAATATGGGAATATTTAAGGCCTTGGAATTAAATGAACACATAGATAATGGAATGTTGGAGAACTGATAGAGACCGATGTCAGCAGGGACAAAGTGGTGGAATAGGACAACAAGTGTGAGTGAACTTCAATCGAATTTTATTGTTCAATATGTCTGAACCAATGAGATCCACCCAATGAATATAGATCAATCCCAATATGTAAAACATTTTACTCATGGATTTTGTATCTAAACATCAGCAGTTGTTTGCAAATCACTGACATTTCTTCACTAATGCGATCAAGATTCCTATGTCAACTTGGAAGCTCTGAGGTTGCTATTCACAGTTACATTTCAAGGGTGTGATGCCATAACAAATTCCTCAGGGAGACAACAGCCAACACCCTAGCACGTACAAGATGAGGTTTACCTGAACAATATGTGCTTGTTTAAAACTGTCAAAATAAGAACGTCTTCACTTTAATAGACATGGGCAACTGCTGGGTACAAAGGTAAGCTGTAGTTAAGTTAAATGTTTTTAATTATTTTAGTTTACTTTGTATTAAAGTTCTTTTAATTTTATTTAAGTTAGCTTCTATAATACATTTATATTATCATTTAAAAAATAATCATTTGGATTTCTTTCTGGTTTTAAAATGTTTCTGAATGCAAAAAAATATTCAGAGTGAATTATATTTTTCACTTGGTTTTATTGCTGGGGTGTGGTTTAAATGTACCAGATCAAAGTATCTGAAACTAAAACAGAAAATACCGGTACTACTCAGCAGGTGAGGCAATATCTGTGGAAAGAGAAAGAGAATTAATTTTTAAAATTGAAAACCATTTATCAGGACTTGTTTGACCTGCGATGTTAACTTTGTTTCTCTTTCCACAGATAATGACCATTTCTAACATTCTCTGCCTCTTTTCATTATTTGCTCTTTCAGGGTTGGGACTCGTGAACTTGCTGTTGGGGACTTGGACTGGACTTCACACACACCGTCGTCATCAGTCATATTGATGCCAGGGAATTTCCACTAGTTATGGTCTGGACAGTTTGCGTAGGTCAAAAGTCCACAAAATCAAGAAAGATAGCAAACGGAAAGATACAAGTTAATGGTACTCGTTAAAAGGGTATACTCAAAATGGAGCTTACAAATGATCATGTTTGTTGCAGTCTGTAATGCTGCTAAACATAATCTTACCATTTAGGGATGGAAAAATAAGATGTTTAGGCAGTGAAACAGCTGATATATCTACTAATTTCAAATTCCTTGCAGCATTACTGATCACTGATCTTGCCCAGTGCCTTCCATCTTCATAAGTACCATATTGAAAGAAGAGGATGTGATTACAAATGAAATAGTTCTGTTTTTCTTATTCCTTTTTCAGGATTTGAACATATCCAACATGACTAGCATTTATCACCCAAACCAAATCTTTTCACAACAGAGAAGAAGCAGGAAAACCAACTAAGTTTTACTTGAAAGAATGCCCAGTAAGAGACACTGAGAACTGAAAGCAGCCTTGTAACTGTGGGACTCTGCAATGTTGATGTCTAATAATGCCACAACCACAAAAAAGGCCGTAGTGGTAAAATGCCTCATCCCATATTTTCTGGTACTAATCTGCAGTCTTAATGCTGTTTAATGGTTATTGATTCATTGAAAGTTCAGGTGTCATTAGCTCTGAATAATATAAATAAGAAGGTGAAAAAATAGAAGCAGGGAAGGGGTAGGTGTCGTAGCTCCTAGAGGCTGCTCAACCATTCAGTATAACTGTGGAAGATCCGATCTTGGCCTGAGATTTACCTTTATGCCTGTCATCCACAATCTTACACTCCCCCGTAGTCTATGTATCTTGATCTAAAACGTACATAATAATTCAGCACACAGGCCTCTTGGGTACAGATGTATGAAGCTTCAAAGTGAGCTGGGGCTTCATGGCATCGTAGCAGTTAACATGGCTCTGTTACAGCTCAGGAATCAGAGTTCAGAGATCAATTCGTAAGAAATTCGTACGTCCTTCCTGTGAGCGCATGGGTTTCCTCCGGGTGCTCTGGTTTCCTCCCACATTCCAAAGGTGTACTGGTTCAAAGGTTCATTTTATTGCCAAAGTATGCATGTATAATATAACTCTGATAATTGTCTGTTCCAGATAGTTATTAAATACAGAAAGACCATGGGTGTTGATAGATGAAAGAACATCAACTCCCCTCCCAACTAGCATGATGAATAAAACTTGCAGGCCCCAAAATCCACCTTCCCCCACTTGACTACAACAAAAAACCCCAGCCATAATAAAGCTTAGTAGGTTGGTCATTGTAAGTTTTCCTGGGATTAGGCTAGGGTTAAATAGGGGGGCTGCTGGGCAGGGTAGCTCATGGGCCAGAAGGGCCTGTTCTGCGCCATATCCCTAAATAAAGAAACGCACAAAATAGGAGTCGTCATGGAAACAGTCCCTTCAACACTGCTGGTCCATGTCGACAAAAGTGCCCACCTAAGCGAGCCCCTTTTGGCCCATATCTCTCTAAAATAGTCTTTTCTAGGCTTAACCAAATTTTTTAAAATATAGTTATTGTAAAATAAGACTCTCTGTCTCAGCCAATCAGTTCTTTCTCCAATGGCAGTGTTTTGCCCCTTCATTATTGCCGTTATCTGAGCCAACCCCACTTTCTCTCTAGAGTGTGGTAGAAAAACTGAATCATCCATGTGAACTCTGCCAACTTAGGGGGTCCTGCCTGTCACTGCTCACCAGGAAGGGCACTGAAAGGGCAGCACTGACAGGAAAAGCTAAATGTAATCTAGATCACAGCCGTATGGACACACAAGAGATTGCAGATCCCGGAATATGGAGCAACACCCCAGAAGAATCCAATCAGTCAGACAGGATCCAAGGAGGGAAATGGAGAGTCAATGATTCAGGTTGAGAAATTTCATCTGGACTGAAAGCCAGAGGAGTGATAGGTAGAATAAAAAAAGTGAGGGGGAAGGGTGGATTAAAAGTTGGCAAGTGGTAAGTGGATTAAGGTGAGGTGGAGTGGTAGTCAGATGGAGGAGGGAAAGAATGGGAAAAGCAGTAGAGGCTGGGAGATGTTGATAGGTGGAGATAACAAAGTGCTGGCAGCTGATGGGATCTGATAGGAAAGGAAGGTGGAGCATGGAACCAAATAAGAGAGGTAGGGAGGGCAGACGGGAACAGTAGGGGAGAAGTTACAGTGGGAAGAATGTGTGCATGATGGGGAGATGCTCCTGTCTTTAGCACATCAGTCCAGGCCTCTTGATTGCAAGTGAATTTATGTATCAATTGGCTGCAATCATTCTCTATAGCTTTTGGCCTTCTGCTGGGCACCTCTCCAATATTCCCAGCAAATCTTTGGAGGACACATTGCTTCCAATGCTAGTGCTGTGTGTGGATGACAGCCCACCTCCATGTGACCCAGCAGTGGGATTAAGCATAGGGTCAAGATAGTTGCAGCTTGGGAAAGTTTGTGCGTCATGTGCTGTATCTTCACTTCATGAGAATGATGACTGTTAAATATTGGAATTAAATCCCAAAGTGTAAATCACTCCCAATGATAAATAACAGAAAGCATATTTCATTATCATTGCTCAAGTGCAAGTTGACATGTTGTTACCTGGGTGAGAAATTTCTAATGACTTGGGGAACGTTAGTATTCCACACTTTTTAATGTTTTATTGTTAAGGCCACAACTACACCATGCTGTATGATAGGCATGAAGGGCAGATGGACCTAGAAGGGGAAAGAATGGAAGAGCATTGACACAAGACTGATATGTAATAGGTGGAATCAGATTGGGAAGGGATGATAGGCAGATGGGACAAGGTGGGGAAGAGTAATGCATTTTGGAAACAAGGTAGTAGGGGAGCGTTGGAAAAAATGAACAGTTGTGAGAGAGATCTGGCAGGAGAGAGAAAGGAATAGAGGAAAAATTCAATGCTTATGTCATTAGGTTGTAGGCTACCTAAGCTGAATTTGAAGTGTTGATCTTCTAGATTACATTTGGCCTCACCCTGGCAACAGAGAAGTTTCAGGAGAGGTGAGCTGGTCTGGAAATGAAAAGGGAAGCTGAAGTAATGCAGAAGCAGAAACTCAGGAGGGAGACACATACGACACTACCAGGTTTCATTATCTCCAGCCCTTAGTCATCTCAGCCTATCATCTCCCAGATTCTGGCATGATTCCCACTCTCCACTCCCTCAACTGCCAACTACTACCCCCTCACCTAGATCCACATACAGGGAAACTCAAGATGGCCATTGCAGACAGAGAGCAGGTATATTATAGTATGATCTCTTTAAGACCTTTCTGAATGGGGATGAAGTGTTCAGAGACTGAATGTCCAAGCTACCCAGTCTTTTTACCCTCCCTCATCTGCTTCCATCTGTCCATCACCCACTTCCTATCCATCTGGGGTTCTTCTCCCTGCTTCAGCTTTCCTAGTCCCTCTCCAATCTGGTTCCAGTCCATTGTTCCAACAAGGATAACATTGTATTGTAAGTGGATGGAGTTAGTGCATATAAGCAAAAGGCTGGCATGAATGTGATGGGCCAAGGGCCCTATTTCTGTGCTGAACAACTCCATGATTCTATTCACTGGAATGCTAAAATGGGTCATTCCACTCAATGACTCCAGTGTTTTTGTTAGTTACATCTTCTACACCCAGCTGTTAAAACTTTGGTCTTTGCCACATTTACATCAGCACATCACACAATGATAGGGAAGGCATACATTTGCTCTTATGTGTAGCCACATCGTCATTGTGTTTATGAAATTTTTCCTGTGTTTGTAGTGTGTGTTTACGATGACACACACAGCAATGAGCAACAGGGCAAACCCCTATCCTTCCCTCACCATTATGGCTGCCTATTAAACATGGAGAAAACTAAGCAGAATCTGCTTACGACCTCTGCAGTGCTTGGTTATATCTCCATGTTTTCATGAAAAGGAGATCTCAAGCACCTGTCATTGCTTTGTGTACAAAATTGTTCTTAATTTGGAGTCAATAATAACTCAAAGGAACATCTGAGCTGTTCCTTATACCAAACTGACTTGGTCCACATCTCATTTCAACCTCGCCCAAGATGATGAATGCTCTTGGGAGAGGAAAGGAAGGGAAGAGCCCAGAAAATGGGAAGCACTCGGGCTCCAGCAAGATTCTATCTTTCAGGGTATTGGAAGGGAGGGTGGATTCTGTGCCTCCTCCATCTACCTCAGCATCACATCCTATATTAAGCTGTAAAAACCTATGGAGGAATTCAAGACAAACGATTTGGCTCTTGGAGTGGTGAGAATGTCAGAGTTGTGGAGTGTTAAATAAACAGAGTAGATTCATTTCAGGGAACACCTTGATATGTTTGCTTGAGAAAGAAACAGGATGGTATGCTGAAAGTATGACGAGTTGGGAAGAAGCTAATATGAGTCAGCTGCCTTAGTTAATTACATACAATAGTTAGATTGATTCTGCTCCATAGACATTGTGGTTCACTGCATAGAAGTTCACCAGACTGATTCCTTGGCTTTGTTGCATTGGGAGGAACACTGCCAACAGGGCTGACATGATTTGCTTATTAACTTATTCTTATTATTTGTTTTTGCATTTGCACAGTTTTCTGTCTTTTTCACACACGTTAAACACCATTTGGTGCGGTCTTTCATTGATTCTATTATGGTTATCATTCTATAATGGATTTATTGAGAATGCCCACAAGAAAATGAATCTCAGAGCTGTATATGGTGACATATATGTACTTTGATTATAAATTTATTTTAAACTTTGAATTTTGAGTTTTGGATAGTGACAAGAGATTTCATTGTGCAAGTTCAAAGGGGCTTAGCAGAGTAGATGTAGATTTATGGTTCCTCTGACAGGTATGCCTGCAAGCAGTGATCATAGCTTCAAAATTAGCAGTTGGTCCTTCAGCACAGAGATGAGGAGAAGCTTATTCTCCTGGGCTGTAGTGAATCTTTGAAATTTTTTACCCAGAAGGGCCCTGGAGGTTCACTTGCTGAATATATAACAATATAGAGACTGATAGATTTTCAGATATTGTGTAATCTTAATATTTTATTAGGTTTGTTTTGTAATTCTGGGCTGTGCGCAGTCTGCTCCTGTTCAAATGGCTCCATTTTAATATCAGTGAATGTATGCAGTATACAACCTGAATTCTTATTCTTCGTAGACATCCACTATAAACAGAAGACAACCCCAAAGAATGAATGACAGAAAAATGTTAAAAGCCCAAAGACCCCTTTCCCTCCTCGCATGCACAAGCAGCAGTAAAGCATCAGCTTTCCTCTTCCCCCTGCACCCATTCAGCAGGAAGTGTCAGCAACCACCACCCACCAAACAAGCCCCAAGCAAGCAAAGCCCCAAAGAGAGACCATGATGTGCAGTCAACAAAAACTATTCTTTACCTACAGTTTGACATGCTACAGGTTCTTTCTCTCATTAACAAAGGACAAAGAGGTGTCACCCTGTTCACAGTGAGAGGGGAGACTAACAAACGAACAAACTGTAGTCTGTCAGTGTATCTGCCCTTAGCTGTTGTTTCCCACAATATATAGG
The DNA here is from genome assembly GCF_030028105.1 of Mobula birostris. Taxonomy (NCBI): domain Eukaryota; kingdom Metazoa; phylum Chordata; class Chondrichthyes; order Myliobatiformes; family Myliobatidae; genus Mobula; species Mobula birostris. Next base: position 161,883,025 of record NC_092373.1, read on the forward strand.
GTCCTCCAACATATTAGTGGTTACTTGGTGAATTCCTGTGCTGTTTGCTTCTTCAGTTGAACTGATTTTAAATCCCAACCAACAAAGCTGCAAAGTGGCCAGTTTGAATACATGGCAGGATTCTGTGGGTATTTTCCTTGGTGATACAACATCCTGCAAAAACTCCAAAATCTTTTGCATTTGAGATGGGATTTCAATGGCTCCAAAGCAGAGTAGAAGATTGACCAAGCCCTTTCACTGTTACAAATTTGCACCTATGCTAAGGTCCAAAGCAGATTACTTGACCATTATCACTTTTCTTTCATGGCAGCTTGCTAGGCAAAATACAGGCTGCTGCCATGTTTCCTACTATGTCATATTTTCAAAGTGTTTCTTTGGCAATGGAGCCTTTTGGACCAGTCTAAAGGCATGATAGGTGTTACATGAATGCAAGTATTAACTATTAGTCTTCCATTAGTTTTCCCCTCGAGTTCCATTTCTTCCTGTTCAATGTCTGACTTGTAAATCAATAGGCAATAGATGCAGGAGTAGGCCATTCAGCCCTTTGAGCCAGCACCACCATTCACTGTAATCATGGCTGATCATCCACAAACAGTATCCTTTTCCTGCCTTCTCCCTATATCTCTTCTCTCCGCTATCTTCAAGAACTCTATCTAACTCTTTTTTGAAAGAACCCAGAGAATTGGCCTCCACTGCCTTCTGAGGCAGAGCATTCCATAGAACCACAACCCTCAAATCTTTCTGATGTGCTTTCCTGCAAGGATCACTACACAGGCTGGAATTAGCTGATGCTATTGAGACTTTGCCTATCAAGGCCAGCAATAAAATAAAACTGGATTGCAAACTAAATCATGATTCCTAATTGAGATGAACGACAGAGGTTGAGTTGCTTTCAACCAGAAGAGTTCAAATCTGGGTGTGCTGTAACATGTGATTTTCCAAAATGTTCCCAGCATTTGTAAGCTGTAGTGTGTTGGAGTAATCTCCAGTAGCCACAATGAGTGCAAGTCCAACACTTCGGCTTGACACCATCATGTAAATGCGGCGTAATCAATTAATATCCATAAGTATTTGCAGCCTTCCATACTGGTTCCCTGGGACGACAGTGTGTGCTTTCTACAATGTGCACTGCAGTCATTCATCCTGGATAGTTGAACCATATCTCCCAAACCCCTAAACTCCACCACCAAAAGGACAAAGGGCTACAGGTTCATGGAAACACCAGCATCTGCAGTTTCTTCTCCAATTCTCAAATGTAGAAACACACCAGCACTTCTCTGTCTTAATCTTGGAACACCGTCACCCACCAACATCACTGGGCAGCTTCATCAGAAGTACTGCAGATGCTCAAGAAGATGGCTTACCAAATCCTTCTCAGGGATAATTGGAGATGCCAATAAATGCCAGCTTTGCCAGCTACACCCACATTCCATAAGGGAATAAAATTACCATGGAAATGAAATCACAATAGCCTGGTGACAACAGATTGCAATTTATTTGACAAACGTTAAGTTTGGTATCAAGCACCATTCTGTTTTAATAAAGGAGGTGATTCCTGGTATCTCATAGACAAAGTTACTATGTTCATGTCAGCATGTGAAGTCTTTGATATTATAAACAATAATTTAGTTTAATTCAGTTTGAGAGGATCATCAGTCTGGCTATAAAATGACGACAGGCTCTCTTTGTTGTGGTAACAATGTTTATGTTGGTACCAAGGGAGACACAAGAAAAATCTGTCAATTTTAATTGCGTCTCAGCACCTTAGAAGCCAAGAGTCAGACTTCATTATTTCACATTGCAGGTGAATAATGATTTTAAGTTATATACATCATGGTAAGCCAAAAATATCTCTGGTTGAAGAGTAAACTGTCATCAGTAACTAATACACAGAACCACAGGGATTCAGAGCAGTGGTTTCCATGCATGAGAAATTTTCCCCCATCCAGGACAATCAACACCCTACTGAGCACCATGAACATTCACTCCCTGTATTACAGGTGCATCACAGCTCTAGAGCGGATCAACTGCAGCAAGTTGTGATAGCTGTTTCAAGCCCACTTTCTGAAACCATAACCACTGCCACACCATTATATTGTGTGTGTACACTTTTATTCAACTCACAAACATTTAGACTTGGAAATACACTCTGTGGCCACTTTATTAGGTATCTTCTGTACCTAATAAAGTGGCCATTGAGTATACATTCATGGTCTTCTGCTGCTGTAGCCCATCCACTGTTCTTTAAGGTTTGGCATGCTGGGCATTCAGAGGTGCTGTTCTGCGCACCACTGTTGTAACACATGGTTATGTGAATTACTGTCGCCATCCTAACAGCTTGATCTAGTCTGGCCATTCTCCTCTGACTAGGCTCATTAACAAATCATTTTCACCCACAGAACTTCCGCTCACTGGATGTTTTCTTTTATTTTTCTCATCATTCTCGTTAGGCTACGTCCACACTATGCCGAATAATTTTGAAAACGCCGGTTTCGAGTAAAAACGACAGGCGTCCACACTAAGTGTTTTTCAAAATATCTCTGTCCACATTAGACAGATATTTGGGCGAATCGTCTCCTACTGGGCATGCACAGGACACACACAGAAAACAAGCGAAGAGGAAACGGTATACTTGGTGCGCGTTTGTCCAGTTACAGAGTAGAAAAGTTTAAAAGGAATTGCTCTTGACTTAAAACTAAAGAAAAACAAATACTGGAGCGTATGGAGGCAACCGACAGGGAATTCACAGACAGTATGACCCGGCTGACAACGGACATTGAAAAACTGACTAACTCTGTCGCATTAATAAAGCACCTTGTTAAATGTATAAAACATGACTGCATCAGTGCTATCTTGTATTTCCATACAATATTACGTTAGGCTGTTACGCATCTATTGTCAGAGAAGTACTTGCATAAATAGGTAAACCACCTTGGTTCTTGATCCTCCAAAATATTCTGCATGGAATTTAAACTGGAGATGGCGGAGGGTGTTTTCTGTCCTTACCTTCATACAAGCAAGGACAGAAATCAGGGCAAAGTGAGTATACTTATTTATTCAGTAAGCTATGGGTCGAAGTATTTGGTGAGTACATTTCTAACTCTTCTGGCTTCCGTCTCGTTGCCGTCTGTTCTGAAATTGTTAGATTCTGCGAAGCGCAGCATCAAATATCGCTGTGATGATATGAGCATGAGTACAGGTATACCTAATAAAGTGGCCACTGAGTGTATATTAGAACATAAAATATTACAACATAGAACAGTACAGCACAGGACAGGCCCTGCACATGATCCATAACCCTCCATTCCCTTCAACACAAAACACTCTGCAGATGCTGGGGTCAAAGCAACACTCACAACACACTGGAGGAACTCAGCAGGTCGGGCAGCATCCGTGGAAACGATCAGTCGACGTTTCGGGCCGGAACCCTTCGTCAGGACTGTAGAGGGAAGGGGCAGAGGCTCTATAAAGAAGGTGGGGGGGAGGGTGGGAAGGAGAAGGCTGGTAGGTTCCAAGTGAAAAACCAGTAAAGGGAAAGATAAAGGGGTTGGGGAGGGGAGGCAGGGAGGGGATAGGCAGGAAAGGTGAAGAAGGAAAAGGGGAAAGCACAATGGGTAGTAGAAGGAGGCGGAATCATAAGAGAGGTAGTAGGCAGCTGGGGGAGGGGGCAGAGTGAAAATAGGATAGGGGAAGGGAGGGGGAGGGAGTTACTGGAAGTTGGAGAATTCGATGTTCATACTAAGGGGCTGGAGACTATCCAGACCGTATATGAGGTGTTGCTCCTCCAGCCTGAGTTTAGCCTCATCATGGCAGTAGAGGAGTCTGTTGTGGCGGACGGAGCGGAGGTGCTCGACTCCCTTCTCCATTCCCTTCGTGTTCGCTTGTTTGTCTAAGTGCCTCTCACCAATATTATTGTGCCTGCTTCCACTACTACTCCTGACACCTACCACTCTTTGTGTAATAAACTTGTCTTGCAGATCTCCTTTGAACTTTCCCCTTCTTGCCTTAAAGTTATTCCCTCTACTATTTGATATTTCTACCCTGGGAAAGAGTCTCTGGCTATCTACTCCATCTGTTTCTCTCATAATTTTATTAACTTTTATCAGGTCTACCCTCAACCTCCATTGCTACAAGGAAAACAAATCCAATTTTGTCTAACCTCTCTTTATTAGTATTTCATTGCTGCTGTAGCTCTATCCTACAACTCCTGACCAGGGATTGGAGTGCCCTCCACACACAGATTGCAGCAGCTCCAACCAACACCTTCCCAAATATAATCAGGGGACTGGCATTGGATGCTGGTCTTGCAAATGACTCCCACGGGTGATGTGAAAATGTAAATTAAAAACACTACGTAATTACCCATGCTGAACACTGCGTTTGGTTTCAGCAAGAGCAAAAGACACTGCCATCAGGTAAGAAGGTACAGGAGCCTCAGGATCCACAATACCCGGTTGAGGGACAGTCCTAACCCCTCAAACATCAGGGTCTTGAATCAATGGAGATAACTTCACTCAACTTCCCTCGCACCATCACTGAACTGTTCCTGCAACCTATGGACTCACTTTCAAGGATTCTTCATCTCATGTTCATGATATTTATTGCTTATTTATTTATGATTATTATTATCTATCTTTTAGTTTTGTATCTGCACAGTTTGCTGTCCCTTGTATGTCTATCTGTCCTGTTGGGTGTGGTCTCTCACTGATTCTATTGCGTTTATTGGATTTGCCCACAAGAAAGCAAGTTATAAAATTACTTTGAAATTTGAACTTTGAGCAGAGCATGAGTGGTTCACCAGGCCCCTCAAATCTGACCCACTATTCAACATGAATAGGCAACCTCAGATCCTTAACTTAATTATTAGTTACTTGATTAGTTTTAGTTTCAAGATAAATCCATGTTTATATTCTTGGACCCATTTTGTCAGAGCAACTTATTAAAGTATATAGAAACTTATATAAACAATTTTATATATTATGTTCAACGCAGAAGGTGGAAATTTGATCCATCAAATTTATACTGGCTCTCAGAGCAATCCCATTTTCAGAGTTATTTCCCTATCATCTTTTCTCACACATGCTTATTGATACAGTAGGAGTAATTTAGAATATCCAGTTCATGGAACAACCAGCTTGTCTTTGAGATATGAAATGAAACCGGGGCAACCTTGTCAAACATAGAGTCACAGGGAGAATGTGTGAACTCCACACAGACAATACCCAAGCTCATAATCAGTCCTTGGATCATTGGAGCTGTGAGACACCAGCATTATGCTGTTCTCACAGAAACATCAGAACAACCCAGAACTGTTCATCTTACCAGTAGCTTGTATTGCAAGCAACAGTTGATGGCTATTAGCTTTAAGGTCCTCATCAACATGGTTCTGTAAAAGACACTACACTACAGCAGTGTCAGTTTCAGCTGTAGATATTTGCCCGATAAATCTCAACCTGATTGCTTTAATAATTTGTATTAGTTAAAGAGGTTAATACCAATATGCTTCTCAACTTCACTTCACAAAATATTATTTAGATCTTAAGCTTCTTCAAATGAAGAATCATTGCTCCCATTACAAGTATGTAAGGCAAACAATCATTTACTGTAACCCAGTTTATAATGCAATTTTTGGTTTCTTGGTTCCTGTGCTTGGTGGGATTTCCTGCCTCCATGTGGATTTTTCTGGCTATTACATTGTTATTGCAGGTGTACAGACCAGGTAGACAAATAGTTAGCTACAAGAGTAAAGATGAAGCTCAATCAGACTGCCACCTCTCGCAGAAAGCAGATTTCCTGCATATTCATGAGATAATCCCTCTAGCCTATTTGGCCTTGTTTATGCACAGAGAAGAACCCAGCAGATAAATCATAGAAATCAAGGATAGAAAAATTGAACCTTGCTCAATAGTAAAGCTACAAAAGGCCTGGTGACACAAATCAATTTTTACAGACAAGTTAGTGGGGATACTTCATTGTAAGCAAAGGTCGATTCTGAACTAATGGTGATTCAATAGTGAGCAGTATGTGATTTCCAATAGTAAAATAAAAGAAAAAGTAAAAGAGAGAAAGAAAACTGTAGAAGGATATAAACACAAAAAAATAAAAAAAACATCTGAATAGAGAGAAAAATTAAACTGAGGATAAGAAAGAGATGTAGAAAACTCCTATTATTAAATTAAACCCTAATCCCACCATGACAAATTCAAACCTAATGAAATCTCATTTGATGTCTAATCTGACCCAAATCTATATGAAGAAATCTGGAGAAGGATTTGTTATGTTGGTAATCAAGAACAAAAATGCATGCCATAATATTAAATAAATCATCCTGACCCAGATAAAGTACAGGTCCAGACAGAAATGACTCAGGGTTAACTAAATGCTTCATATGAATATACATCTAAGCAAAACTAAACATGACATATATTGTTCAGTCTGGTCCTGACATGATCAGGATGAATAGTGAGGCTCTAAAAGGAGAAAGAGAGAGATGGTAAGAAAAAAGGGTGAGAGAGAAAGAGGGAGAAGTTAGAGAGAGTAGGAAGTTAGAAAAAGAGAAAGAGAAGGAAAAGGAAGGACAGATAGAAAGAAAGAAAAGAAAGAATGAAGCTCTAAGCTTCAATGACACTGGGTAAACCAATGAAGAAGTTTGATGGGAGCCTTGATATTTTGGAAACTTAAGGAAAAGAGCATGATGTTCAACATTACTGGTGGTGCAGAATAGGTAGTAGAAAATAGGGGTCACTTGTTATAGTCTACGTGTTAGTCACAGAGTATTGCAGCATGGATGCAGGCTCCTTGGCTTACCAGGCCTGTGTCCATGCCAACAAGGTTCCATTTAAACTAACTACACACCCACATTCTCTGACACAAAAGCCACAGATATGGAGCAGCACATCCATGAACGGTAGTGCCAGGTTGAGAAAGAGATTCTTTCTGAGCTATATGGAAATATCTCTCATGTCATGTTTGATGGTTGCTCCCCCACTTTCATACAAGCCCCTGATTCCCAGAAATTTACCTAATGTGCCCCTGCAGAAATTATGCGGATATTTACGGAAGCAGTTTTTTTTCAGCTGATCAAATAAAAGCACCAAGACAAAGTCTACTGCAATCTTTGAGCATGTTTCCCAATGGCAACAGAAGCATCATGAAACCTGGTTGTCCTACCAAAAGAAACTAAATAATCTGGTCCTGGAATTTAGAAGATTGAGGAATATTCAAACATATAAGATTTTCAGGGTAGATTTGGGATGAAATAGCAAGGGTAGATAGCAATCTCTTGCAGAGGGCAATTGATCTCTGGAATTCTCTGACTGTGGATAGTGGACACAAGATCATTGGAAGTACTTAAATTGGAGGTAGGAAAATACTTGATAGACCGAGGAAGAGTAGAATGGATAAATGGTGAAGACGAGGAATTGAGAACAGAGCAGATTAGCCATGATTAAATGATTTGGCAAGCTTGAGGGGTCCAGTGGCCTACCCTTGCTCTCATTTTCTTGCATTCTTGTGAGAGAAGGAAGAATATTGTTCATGTACAATGGTAGTGACCCAGGGTCACAGGCTAGTTGTAAGAGTAATGGTGCCTGAAAATCCAGCTTAATATATATTATTTTAATAGGTCAAGCATATCAGATCAATAATGGTGAACTGAATGACAAAATCTATTGTTGATGTCACTTGTGGTCACCAAACCAGGAGTTGAACATTCTTCAACAACAGCTGTGTAGTCCTTTTGACATCATGCTTCATTTATTTCCGGTCTATTTATGCACTCAGGATGAAAGGAAAAGGGCCAGTAACATCATGAAGGATCCCACCCACCCTGATCATGGACTGTTTGTGCCATTCTCTTCAGGGAGGAAGCTACGTGGCATCCATGCCAGGACCACCAGGCTCAAAAAACAGTTACTTTCCCCAAGCAGTAAGACTTCACCCACTAACACACTCTCCACACCCCCAACCACCAATACTTTATAATTTTCTGTCAGTCACTTTATGTACAGACACTCCCATGCATAGCAACACATAATAAACGCACAATTAATCTCTGTGTATAAACTCTCTTATGTGTTTATGTTTATTTTTTTTATTCTTCTGCTCTTTATCGATTAGGCTGCAAAGTATGACTGGGGAAGACGGTGCCAGTGAACAGCGTGACCAAGGGCAACAGTCTTCATATGGTTCATGAAACTACTTCTTTCACATCTTTGTCTTTCAAATGTGGTTCTGCTACTGTCTGAGCCTCTGTGTCACCGCGCTCAGATATGGCCCAAGTGCGGAGTGAGAGACATTGATAGTTCACAGACTTTAATGAGAACAGAGTTAGAGGGAAACGAAAACAATAAACACTAGGCCAAACATGGCCATTAACCAAAACTCTCAAATGGAAAATGTAGCTAACGCTGTGACTGAAAGGAATAACTAAATATAAAATAAATGCCACTAGTCTTCAGAGTCAGTTGACTCGTCAGTCCAATTTTCTCAGGCAAAGCCAAATGCAAGCAGGCAGTGAAATGTTACTGTGCTTTGCTCAAGTTTTGACAAGCACTACGATGAAAAAATGGAGTTAAATACCACCACAATGAAATAATAATTAGCTGACACGTGCATATTCATGAGCACAACTGCCGTATCTGCTGCGCTGCTGAATCCATGGTTGTGACGCTATGATCTATGTTTTGGTGGTGTGTTTTCGGGCCGTTTGAGTGATCTGGCGCTTTGCTGTCTCTGAGGGAGTTCCGTGAGCTTTTGAGGGAAGTGTGCGGCCGAGAGGCCAAAAAGCCTGGAGATGGGTCACGAGCCCATGATCAACTCAATTTCTCATTGATCTCGCTGATTAAAGCATCAAGGAAGATTGAAATCATCGAGGTGAGAGCAGAAGGCGAGCAGGTGTTCAGCGCCATCTACCAGCTTCTTGCTCACTGCGGCCGGAGGAAGATGCCTGCGTGTGGCAGTCTATCTCTCTGCTTCCAGAGGAAGGTCCATCATTCGAATGGGTTCTGGCTCCCTCTCACTCGATGCTGCTGGACGATGGTGCCTGAGCCCTGGGCCTTGGGCAAGTTTCAATTGATGCAGTTTGTGGATTGGACTCTGTAGTTCATGTACTGATGTGCTTCTGGTTTCTGGTCACTGCTTTTAGTTGCTATTTTGTGTGATTTTGATCAGGTGGACTGGCTCTGTGGCCTAGTGTTAACGAACAACACAGAACTAATTTGAACTGAACTGAATATGCCTAGACTGCTTCGATGATTTGTGGTCTGGTGTTTTACATTCTGTGTTCTTTGCTTTTTCTTTTGTTGTTTGCATGATTTGTTCTTTCTTTTGCATATTGGGGTGTTGCGCACTGCAGTGTTTTTCTTTGAAAGAGCTTCCTGGTTTTCTTCTCGTTGTTTTGTGGCTGTTTGTGGGAAGATGGTTCTCAGGGTTGTGTACTGCAAACATACTTTGACAATAAATGTACTTTGAATCTTTCTGGGTTTTTTTTGAGTGCATCAGATCCGAAGTAAAAATTATTTCGTCCTCCTTTACGCTAGTGTACTGGAAATGACATTAAACAATCTTGAGTCTTGGAGTGGTGCAATTTTGTGCTTCTAATAAACAATTACATCAACTCCGCTGCTCAGTCACTGGTGTTGTTCAATTCTACTGCAGTTATCTGACATTACTATTTGTCACAGCCGCTGCTTATCCTAGTTGTCTCAAAGATAGACTATCGAATCAACCCAAATTAGTGTCACTTTTAAGGGCAGTTTTATATCACGGACTTCTGTTAAAATGAGACCACTACTCTGTCTCCTTATATTGATGTGACTCGAATCAATGTCGCAGGGGAATAATGACTTTACGCACCACATTAATCAGCCAGGCTGGGTTGGAAATGACAGAAATAATCTGTAGGAAGCAGTGACTGACCTGACTAAGGATGTAAACCCAAAAAGTGACTTAGTAAGGTAGTGTTGTGATTACGTCAGTGAATTAGTAATCCTATGAACCTATTGATGAGCTGAGATGATTTCAAATAACACTTTAGCAGCTGGGGAAGTTAAATTGGGTTAATTGCAAATCTGGAATTTTAACAGCCAGCCTGTGAACTAAATTGTTGTTCAACCCCACCTTATTCCTTACTGCCCTTTAGGGAGGAGAGTCTAAAAGATCTACGTCCACATGGCAATAAGGTGAATATTGAGTCTGCTGAGTAATGGTGCAGAAAGCCATTCATTTCCAGGACAATGAGGGGTGAACAACCGCTGGCCTCTCCCACTGGTGCCCCCATCCTGTGAATAAATAAATGTGCTCACATCACTTGTGAAGTGACATTAAAAGAAATTCATTCATAGTTTCAATGAACGTGTGATGTTATAATGAATAGAAATCAAATCTATTTGAAAATGGCCGGGCAAGCAGTAGCACAGCCAGGTTCTGTAACTCGAGGGATGTATGTGATGGATAATCTGACAGTATGCTTTAGCATGATTTGAAAATCAGTGGGCAAATGCTTCCTTGTGTTGCTGTATTTCTGAAATTACCAGAGAACTCTGCCATTTTCCTCAAGATATTCCTTTTTATCTCCAAGACTGTGTGTTAAGTACATCAGATAAGTAAACACACTGTGGTCCAAAAGGCAACCCGAACCGTCAGGGGGGGAATGAAGGAAGACCGTGTTAGGGATCTGGAGCTGCAGCTTGATGACCTACCGCTTATCAGGGAAAGTGAAGAGGTGATCAACAGGAGCTACAGGGAGGTAGTCATCCCTAGGCTACAGGGGTCAGAAAACTGGGTCACTGTCAAGAGAGGGAAGGGAAATGCCCAGATAGTGGAGAGCACCCCTGTGGCTGTTCCCCTCAGCAACAAATATCTTGTTCTGGATGCTGTTGAGGGGGATGACCTGACAGGGGACGCCCACAGTGACCAGGTCTCTGGCACTGAGCCTGGTGCTGTTGTGCAGGACAGAAGGAAGGAGAAGAGGAATGCGGTAGTCGTAGGGGATTCCATAGTCAGGGGAACGGACAGGAGATTCTGTGAGCCTGATAGAGATACCCGCATGGTATGTTGCCTCCCAGGTGCCAGGGTAGGGAATGTCTCGGATCGGGTCCAGAATATTCTGAAGGGGGAGGGTGAGAAGTCAGTTGTCTTGGTACATGTTGGTACCAATGACATAGATAGGACAAAGGAGGAGGTCCTGAAGAGAGATTTCTGGGAGTTAGGAAGGAAGCTGAGAAGCAGAACCTCCAGCGTAGTAATCTCGGGATTGCTACCTGTGCTAATGAGGGCAAGAATAGTAGGATCAGGCAGATGAATGCGTGGCTGAGAGACTGGTGCAGGGGGCAGGGCTTCAGATTCTTGGATAATTGGGATCTCTTCTGGGGGAAGTATGACCTGTTCAAAAAGGACAGGTTACACCTGAACCTGAAGGGGACCAATATCCTGGCGGGAAAGTTTAATAGAGCTGTTAAGGAGGGTTTAAACTAATTTGGCAGGGGGATGGGAACCGGAATGACAGAGCGGAGGAAGGGGAAAACAGAAATAAATCTAAGATAGTGAGGTGTAAAAATGTCAGGAAAGACAGGCAGCTGATGGGGCAAATTTGTAGCCATTGGGATGAGTTGCAGTGCAATAAAGTTGCAGTGAAATCAAAGCGAAAAGTACCAAATGTTGGTCTTAAGGTGTTATACTTAAATGCACGCAGCATAAGGAATAAGGTGGATGACCTTGTTGTACAGCTACAGATTGGCAGATATGATATTGTGGCCATCACTGAGACCTGGCAAAAGATGCATGTCTCTGGGAACTGAACGTCCAAGGATACACAGTGTATCAGAAGGATAGGAAGGTAGGCAGAGGGGGAGACGTGGCTTTATTGGTAAGAAATCATATTAAATCATTAGAAAGAGGTGATGTAGGATCGGAAGGTGCAGAATCTTTATGGATTGAGCTAAGAAATTGCAGGGGTAAAGAGACCCTGATGGCAGTTATTTATAGGCCTCCAAACAGCTGCAGTGATGTGGACTACAAATTACAACTGGAAATAGAAAAGGCTTGTCAGAAGGGCAGTGTTATGATAATTGTGGGGGATTTTAACATGCGAGTGGATTGGGAAAATTAGGTCGGCACTGGATCTCAAGAGAGAATTCGTAGAATGTCTGCGAGATGGCTTTTTAGAACAACTTGTTGTTAAGCCCACTAGGGGATCAGCTGTACTGGATTGGGTATTGTGTAATGAACCGATGGTGATTAGAGAGATTGAAGTGAAAGAAACCTTAGGAGGCGGTGATCATAACATGATTGATTTCACTGTGAAATTTCAAAAAGAGAAGCCGAAATCTGATGTGTCGGTATTTCAGTGGAGTAAAGGAAATTACAGTGGCATGAGAAAGGAACTGGCCAAAGTTGACTGGAAAGGGACACTGACGGGAAAGATGGCGGAGCAGCAGTGGCTGGAGTTTATGCGAGAAGTCAGGAAGGTGCAAGACAGATATATTCCAAAAAAGAAGAAATTTTCGAATGGAAAAAGGATGCAACCATGGTTGACAAGAGAAGTCAAAGCCAAAGTTATAACAAAGGAGAGGGCATACAAGGAAGCAAAAATTAGTGGGAAGACAGAGGATTGGGAAGTTTTTAAAAGCTTACAAAAGGAAACTAAGAAGGTCATTAAGAGGGAAAAGATTAACTATGAAAGGAAGCTAGCAAATAATATCAAAGAGGATACTAAAAGCTTTTTCAAGTATATAAGGAGTAAAAGACAGGTGAGAGTAGATATAGGACCGATAGAAAATGATGCTGGAGAAATTGTAATGGGAGATAAGGAGATGGCAGAGGAACTGAATTAGTATTTTGCATCAGTCTTCACTGAGGAAGACATCAGTAATATACCGGACACTCAAGGGTGGCAGGGAAGATAAGTGTGCGCGGTCACAATTACGACAGAGAAAGTACTCAGGAAGCTGAATAGTTTAAAGGTAGATAAATCTCCCGGACCAGATGGAATGCACCAGCGTGTTCTGAAGGAAGTAGCTGTGGAGATTGTGGAGGCATTAGCGATAATCTTTCAAAAGTCGATAGATTCTGGCATGGTTCCGGAGGACTGGAAGATTGCAAATGTCACTCAGCTATTTAAGAAGGGGGCAAGGAAGCAAAAAGGAAATTATAGACCTGTTAGCTTGACATCGGTGGTTGAGAAGTTGTTGGAGTCGATTGTCAAGGATGAGGTTACGGAATACCTGGAGGCATACGACAAGGTAGGCAGAACTCAGCATGGATTCCTTAAAGGAAAATCCTGCCTGACAAACCTATTACAATTTTTTGAGGAAATTACCAGTAGGCTAGACAAGGGAGATGCAGTGGATGTTTTATATTTGGATTTTCAGAAGGCCTTTGACAAGGTGCCACACGTGAGGCTACTTACAAGATAAGAGCCCACGGAATTACGGGAAAGTTACATACGTGGGTAGAGCGTTGGCTGATTGGCAGGAAACAGAGAGTGGGAATAAAGGGATCCTATTCTGGTTGGCTGCCGGTTACCAGTGGTGTTCCACAGGGGTCCGTGTTGGGGCCGCTTCTTTTTACATTGTACATCAACGATTTGGATTATGGACTAGATGGCTTTGTGGCTAAGTTTGCTGACGATATGAAGATAGGTGGAGGGGTCGGTAGTGCTGAGGAAACGGAGAGTCTGCAGAGAGACTTGGATAGATTGGAAGAATGGGCAAAGAAGTGGCAAATGAAATACAGTGTTGGAAAGTGTATGGTTATGTACTTTGGCAGAAGAAATAAACGGGCACACCATTATTTAAATGGAGAAAGAATTCAAAGTTCTGAGATGCAACGGGACTTGGGAGTCCTTGTACAGGACACCCTTAAGGTTAACCTCCAGGTTGAATTAGTGGTGAAGAAGGCGAATGCAATGTTGGCATTCATTTCTAGAGGAACAGAGTATAGGAGCAGGGATGTGATGTTGAGGCTCTATAAGGCACTGGTGAGACCTCACTTGGAGTACTGTGGGCAGTTTTGGTCTCCTTATTTAAGAAAGGATGTGCTGACGTTGGACAGGGTACAGAGAAGATTCACTAGAATGATTCTGGGAATGAGAGGATTAACATATGAGGAACGTTTGTCCGCTCTTGGACTGCATTCCTTGGAGTTTAGAAGAATGAGGGGAGACCTCATAGAAACATTTCGAATGTTGAAAGGCATGGACAGAGTGGATGTGGCAAAGTTGTTTCCCATGATGGGGGTGTCTAGTACGAGAGAGGGCATGACTTAAGGATTGAAGGTTGCACATTCAGAACAGAAATGCGAAGAAATTTTTTTTAGTTAGAGGGTGGTGAATCTATGGAATTTGTTGCCATGGGCAGCAGTGGAGGCCAAGTCATTGGGTGTATTTAAGGCAGAGATTGATAAGTATCTGAGTAGCCAGGGCATCAAGGGTTATGGTGAGAAGGCAGGGGAGTGGGACTAAATGAGAGAATGGATCAGCTCATGATAAAATGTTGGAGCAGACTCGATGGGCCGAATGGCTGACTTCTGCTCCTTTGTCTTATGGTCTTATGGTCTTAAGGAATATTCGATTCAGGTGGGAAATTGGAGAGGTTTAAGACAGAGTAGCAGCAAGGAGCTGTGTACTAGCCCTGCTTTAGGACCTTACATTCATTGTAACATCACACAGTATTAATCCACATTCAAGGTTGCTTTGTGCCTTTAAAGTAGTTGTTGTTCAAACTTGAATCTCATCATTGACTGCCAGGATTGAAGCATACACAAAATTCTGGAGGAACTCAGCAGGTCAGGCAGCTATGGAGAGGAATGAGTGTCACTGGTCGCTGATGAAGGATCTCAGCCCGAAAAATTGACTGTTTATTGCTCTCCATAGATGCTGCCTGACCTGCTGAGTCTCTCCAGCATTTTAAGTGTGTAACTTACCAACTGCACGTCTTTTGGATAGGGAGGGAAACCACTGCACAAGGGGAAATCATGCAGTCACATTGAGAATTCAGGTTCAGGATGGAACCAAGCTCTCTGGAGCTAAATGATATCAGAGCTACCCACTTCCCTTTGCCCTCAATTTAGGATGAATTTCTGACTCTACCAAATGTAGACTTGACTTGCCAATCCATTGAGTTTTTCCATGTGTTAGTGAGTACGGATTGTTAGCAGAAAAGAGCAATTTCTGATAAATTGGCAAAGGAAACAGAGGTGAAAGTTATTTTAAATTTCATATTGTATTCTGAGTAGAATATGCTGCTTGATGGTGTGTAGAGGAATATTCAACATTAATTTTCAAAAATAAATTGAATATGAAGAGCAAAACTGCAGGGCTATAGGGAAAGAATATGACTAATTAGATAGCTCATTCAGAGAGATGGCATTAGCACTATAGATCTAATGGCTTGCCCTTTATTCCACTGATCATCCAGCTATCCATCTTCTTGTCAGTCCTTCAAAGGTAAACAATATAAAAAATACACAATTACTGCTTAAATATGACACTGACTCAAATATTTGCAACGCAAGCCAATTTCCCAGGATGGAAATAGATGTGGTCAGTGCAGAACTGAAGGAGCCTCACTCTGGAAAAAAGATGCCGAAATGGGGGAATCTTCAACAGCTACCTCTTGTGCTATTGTCACTTTAGCATTTCTTTTTGCACTACCTCAGATTGCTACCATGAATCTTTTCCCTCTTCCATCGATTTGCAATCAATGCTGTATTTGTTATATTTATCATTATCATATATACTGGTTATTCTGTGAATTCACCTGAATAAAGAATTTCATTTCACCCATGTGTATAAACTACTCTTGTGTCTGTACACAACTACATAACAATTAATTAAAAGCACGGATGCGGAAGATGGTTTTAACTGGTGTATTCAAACTGCAGCGAGAGAGAGAGAGAGAGAGAGCAACGTGCATGTGCAGACAACAGGTCAATATGCAGTGCTGGATGTGGGGTGGATCATTGCTGTAAAAGAAATAGATCCATACATTACACTTCCTCCCTCTTTAGACTAATGCAACAGAATGGTGATTCCTTTGCTTGCATCGTCGGAAACAGCTCTATTTCTATCTTTAATATCTCTATTTTTCCCTTCCAGGGTTCTTTTGAAGACCCTGACCTGGAGTTACACACTGACTTTGATTCTTTGTAAGAATGGGACCTGCTCTTGGGGTTTCACGGCTGGCTGTTATTCGATATACCAAGGACGCGGACCAGAAGATTAGCACGCCTTCAGAGTTTCGGGATTTCATGGCTCTGGAGGTCAGTGCCTCTGCAGGATATCAATGTGTCTGGGAGACAGAAGATTGAAAGAAGCAAGCTGGCTGCTGGCTGTGTGCCCAGAGACCCGAGTTCTTTGGGCATAGAGATCAGAAAAAGTGACATATTAGACTTTTAACATCGTAAATCAGCAAGTTGTTTGTAATGTCTCTCCTCTCACTGTGAAATAGAGACATCTCTTTTTCTCTTATTAGGGAGAGAGAGAGCCTGTGGTGTGTCAAATTATCGGGTGAACGAGTAGTCTTTGAGGTACTGCAAGTCTGTGTCTTTCTTGATGCTTTGCTGCACGCTTGAGTGCTCAGTGAGGAGTGTCGATGCTTTTTGTTGCTGGTGGGGGAGGGGGGATTGTTGCTTTGCTGCTGCTTATGCGTGGGAGGACTTTGGGGTTCTGTCATTTAACTGTCATTCATTCTTTGGGGCACTCCTCTGTTTTCTTGGATGGTTGCAAGGAAAAAGAATTTCAAGATGTATATTGTATACATTTCTCTGACATTAAATGTACCTTTGAAACCGTTGAAAACTGCATATGGGCAATTTCCCTTTCATTAGCCCATATTCCAAATAAACATGCTTTCACAATAACAGTGCATAAATAATTTCACAGTTCTAAAGTTTCAGTCTTTTGTGTGGTGCTGTTTCCTTCATGCTAGTACCTCTGGATCTGTGGAGTGACATCAGATTGGGTAGGTGTCTCGTCTAAGACAACGTCCTCGGTTTCTGGTGTCACATTGCTGTCAGTGACATCACCACGGAGAGGTAAGTCCAGTGACTGTAATGTGTCAGTCATGTTGGATGCATTCGATTCAGGTGTGTTCTTTGGTTGAGAATCTATTATCTGGTCCACATGATGTGCCATGCCTGATCTCCAACATCAACTGTGAACGTTAGTGGTCCAGGTCATGAGGCTATCTTACCAGATGTCCATGTGTCTTTTCAGTAATCATGCTCTAAGACTTCCTGTCCAATCTTGAAGCTCCTTGCTGCTTCACTTGGCAACTAGTTGAACTGCTTATTTTACACTTCCCTCCATAGATCTGGCTTCAGGAGATCTATGGGAGTTCTCAGATTTCTGTTCACGAACAACATTGCAGGTGTTTGATTTGTCGTTGCATGAATAGAGTTCTGATACACAGAAAGGAAGTTGTCCACCTTGTGCTGCAGAGAAGTGTCCTCCTTGTCCATCACTTCAATGGACTTCTTGAAAATTTGGATAAACCTTTCAGCTAACCCATTCATTGCTGGGTTGCGAGGAGCTGACTTGAAATGTCTGATGCCATTTTTCTTCATGAGCAGTCAGAATTCTTCTGACGTGTATTGCGGTCCATTGCCACTCATAATTTGTCCTGGTAAGCCACTTTTGGGGAAGGTAGTCCTCAGAGTGGAGACAGACATTTTATAACGTGGCCACTTTGAATCAACGTCCACAGCTATCAGAAACTTGAAGTCAATGAACAGTCCAGCAAAATCAATATGCACTGTTTGCCATGGTGATGATGGCCACTCCTATGGGTATAATGGTGCCTGTGGGGGTGCATTTTGAACTTTTTGGCATCCTGAACAGTTTTTGGACGAGCCTTCAATCTGTTTATCTATTCCTGACCACCACACATAGCTCCGGGTGAGGTTCTTCCTCTTGTATCCAGGTGTCCTTTATGCAGAATATCTAAATTTCTGGTGTACAGTTTAGAAGCAACCACAACATGAGATCTACACATCAACGTTCTTTGACATACCAACAGTTGGTCTAATCTCGTGGAGAACTCTAGAAACAGAAGGTTATCATGAACTGTCCATCCTTGTGTGGTGATTTCATAGACTTTTGACAACGTCAGGTCATTCCTTGTTTCCCTTTTTATTTCGGAATTTATTACCGGCAACTGGTCCACCAATGCGGTGTGGAACATTTCTGCTGGGTCACAGAATGAGGACTTTTCTTCTTCAGTTGCCAATAGTAGAAGACGTGACAAGTCATCAATGTTGCTGTGTTGTTTGGTACCCTTGAATTCTGTGTCATAAGAGTGGGCTCCTAGAGTGCCCAACATTGTAACCAGATAGCAGTCATTACTGGAATTCCCTTCCTGCGCTTGGAAATGGACACAAGGCACTGGTGATCTCTCATTAGTGTAAACTTTTGTCTATAGAGGTGGTAGGGGATCTTCCTTATTCCCCATGCTAGACTAATGGCCTCTTGGTCGATTTGTGTGTAGTTGCATTCTGCGCTTATCGGTGATATTGAAGCAAATGCATTCAGATCCATCTTTCATAATGTGTGACAAAATGGCTCCAATGCCATAAAGAATGCATCGTATGCCAATATGCTGGACAGGGATGGATCATAATGGGTGAGCAGTTCATCAGATATTATTAGTCTTTTGTTTCCTTGAATGATTTTTCACATCATTCTGACTATTCCCACTTTACTCCTGTCTGCAACAGTGCATTCAATGGATACAGCACTGTAGCAATGTTTGGAAGAAATCAGTGGTAGTAGTTCACAAGGCCCAAGTATGACCTGAGTTGTGATACTTTTTCTGGTTTGGGTTCCTGTAGCACTGTCTCAATCTTTTCTTGTGACTTATGTAAGCCATGCTTGTCAATGGCAGGTCCACAATATGAGATTTCATTCTTGAAAAGCTCATATTTCTTTCTTTGCTCGTGGACCATACTCACTCATCCTGGTAAGTGATCTTCATCATTTTTGTTAGTCACAACGATGTCATCAAGGTAACATTGTGTTCCTGGGATACCTTGGAGTCCATTGGTCTTTGCAAATTGCTGGAGCTGATGCGACACTGAAGACAAATTGGAACAGTCTCTTGTAAATGTTGATTGTGAGGAATTTTCTGCTTGGCTCCTCAATCTCCATTTCCAAATAGGCTTGTGACAAGTCAATTTTTAAACACCTCTCCCCTCCTGCTAAAAATGCAAAAAATGCCTTCTACTCATGGTAGGGGATACTGCACAGTATGCAACACTGGGTTGATTCTCATTCTGAAATCCCCACAAATGTGAGCGGCTCCAGCCTTCCCTTTCTTTATCACCAGGACAATGGGCGTGGGCCAATCACTCCACTCAACCTCTTGGAGAGAATTCCAGATGCCTCCAAGCTCTGCAGTTCAGCATCAACTTCAGGACATAGTGTCACGGTCTGGTCCGTTGACTCCTCATTTTCTTTTGATTCCCTTTTCCCCTTGTTCTACCAGGTTTCTTGATTAAGGCACCTGATTCTCATCTGAACCAGCAGCATAAAAGCGCCGGCTTACATCTACTCAGGGGGGACCATCACCTCAGCCTGTGTGGCAATGCATGTTCCGAGCCACCGAGAATGGTGGTTTCTAAGTTGCTTCGGTGCCTGGGGTTGCTTCAGGAATTCTATCTCTTCATGCCCAGCTAAGTGATTGCCAGCCATTTGCTGCTCCATGTGCTACTCCGTGTCAAGATACGAATTGTTTGTCGTTGTTTGGTTTTGTCGTCTCGTGTCCAGCTGAGTTTTGCTGGCCATTTGCTGCTACTCCGAGTCAAGATACGAATTGTCTGTCGTTGTTTGGTTTTGTTGTTTTGTGTCCAGATGAGTTTTGCCCGCTGTTTGCTGCTTCATGTGCTACTCAGTATCAAGATAAGAATTGTCTGCTATTGTTTGGCTTTGTCGTTTTGTGTCCAGCTAAGTATTGCTGGCCGTTTGCATCTTCAGGTGCTACTTTGTGTCAAGATAAGAATTGCCTGCTGTTTGTCTGTGCTAGTCTGTGCCGAGATAAGGACTGCCAGACATTTACCTTTCCAGTTAATGCTCCATGACAAGAGGAGTGTTGCCTGCCGCCTGTCTCCAGTTAGAAGTCCAGCTCCACCAATGCCCGGGGCCAAGAATAGTGTGGACTGCCTACTGCTCCTCTGTCCACCTGCACTGTTTGCCTGTGTTTACTCTGTCTCTTGACTGCTGAGTGTTCTATATTCTAAGTTCCGTTCCTGCGCTGGTTGCCTATGTTAATTTCCCCGTGTTCATAGAAGTAGGGCATTCCGCCCTCTGTTCTTTCCCAGCCACGCTCATCCCCTGGTCCACATCCCTGCTCTGCCTAAGTCCCGCCATTAAATGCCAGAGTCTTGCTGTAGTGACCCGGGTTCGATCTCTGGTCCAGCTTCACTCACTCCCTGGCTGCCCTCAGCCTAATCCTCACTCCCCGGCCTTCCTTACAACTATTAATAAACACACTTCTGTTAGTGCTACCTACGTGTTGGTGTCCTGCATTTAGGTGCGCTTCCAACGCCTGTTTAACAGAACGGTCCAGCCAAACACGGACCCAGCGGACACAAACACTGTCTTACAAACTCTCGCTAACTAGAGTCCCCTACTGGAATCTCGCCCAGAGAGCAACTTGTAGGTTTGAAGAGAGTGACTCAGAGCGCCCAGGTATCAAATGAGAAAATTGTGCAATTACAACGACAATTAGAAGAAGCCAATGTGTCGTTATGAACTGAATTATACTTCTGAGCTAGGATTAAGGGACTGTCGCCATTGACAAGGTAGGGGTGGTATGACATGGTGAATTACAACATGCAACTTTGATATTGATGTTGATTTTTTTTTTCAAGAAAATTCTACAATTGTTCAGAAAATAGTCTTGACTAAGAAAATTGTGCC
Source organism: Mobula birostris (assembly GCF_030028105.1). NCBI lineage: Eukaryota > Metazoa > Chordata > Chondrichthyes > Myliobatiformes > Myliobatidae > Mobula > Mobula birostris. Next base: position 161,903,939 of record NC_092373.1, read on the forward strand.
TGTGTTGCCAAACATGAAGTGACTGCACCGGTTGGAACCACATCAAATTCAGGGTCTGGACTCCTTATACATATTCCCTGTCGTACAATGATTGGAAAGATGTGTTATTGAAACCAGAGGACTGGCAAACCTTCTTAAGGATGGTGAAGATTTGAAGGATGAAAGTGATTTAAAATTTTATGCCCAGCAATTGGAAAGATTACAGGTTTTCTAGTGAAAGTGTTGAATGGAATCTGTACGGACATCAATCGACCTTCGGGCCGCCAGAACTGTTATGAAAGCACTCAGGATGAGCTGGCTCGTAAATATGAACAAGTACTTATGGAGTAACATTTAGAGATTTTTTCATATGAACTTCCAGAACTTATTAGATACTGATAGAAATGAGAACTTGGATAAATGTATAACTTAGTGTCTCGAATCCAAGATGGCTGTGAGGAGCTGAAGAAACTTGTAGAAACACATAACTATAACCAGGGCTTGGCTGCAATTGAGAAATGTGGAGAAGCTGCTCTGAATGATCCCAAAACGTATGTACAGACAATTCTGAATGTCATAAAAAGTATAATGCATTAGTGTTGCAAACACGAGGAAATCTGCAGATGCTGGAATTTCAAGCAACACACACAAAAAATGCTGGTGAATGCACCAGGCCAGGCAGCATCTATAGGAAGAGGTACAGTCGACGTTTCAGGCCGAGACCCTTCATCAGGACTAACTGAAAGAAGAGATAGTAAGAGATTTGAAAGTGGGAGGGGGAGGGGGAGATCCGAAATGATAGGAGAAGACAGGAGTGGCAGGGGTAGCTCCATCTTCCTATAGATGCTGCCTGACCTGCTGCGTTCACCAGCATTTTTTGTGTGTGATGCATTAGTGATGTCAGCTTTCAATAATGATGCTGATTTTTGTGGCTGCTTTAGGTAAGTCTTGTGGCCGTTTCCTAAATAGTAATGCAATCACAAAAATAGCTCGGTCATCAATTAAATCTCTGGAGTGATTGGCATGATATGGTGACTCTCTACTGAAGATAAAGCAAGAAACCTGACCAGTGATGTAAGTAGCCCAAACAAACCAACCACTCGTGCAGCTAAGAAAAGTAAGCAGTCCTGAACATTTGTCTGTAATTGAGCAGGAAAAGAGTTCACTGACTTCCACAAAAGAGAGACCTGTGTCTGTCAGCCCATTGTGCCCTCCTGCCAAACCCCCTCCACCCGCCCAGATCGTCGACAATCCGGGCAAGCCTATTGGCTCGCCTGGAGACTCCCATTGAGGGGGGGAGGATACTGTCACGGTCCAGTCCGTTGACTCCTCATTTTCTTTTAATTCCCTTGATTGCTGGCTGTTTGCTGCTTCATGTGCTATTCCGTATCAAGATAAGAACTGCCTGCTGTTTGCCTGTACTATTCTGTGCTGAGATAAGGACTGCCAGCCATTTGCCTTTCCAGTTAATGCTCCATGACAAGAGGAGTGTTGCCTGCTGCCTGTCTCCGGTTAGAAGTCCAGCTCCACCAATGCCCGGGGTCAAGAAGAGTGTGGCCTGCCTACTACTCCTCTGTCCACCCGTGCTGTTTGCCTGTGTTTTCTCTGTCTCTCGACCGCTGAGTGTTCTATATTCTAAGTTCCGTTCCCACGTCGGTTGCCTGTATTAATTTCTCCCTGTTTTAATAGGAGCAGGGCATTCTGCCCTCTGTTCTTTCCCAGACACACTCATTCCCTGGTCCACATCCCTGCTCTGCCTAAGTCCCGCCACTAAACGCCAGAGTCTTGCTGTAGTAACCTGGGTTCGATCCCCGGTCCAGCTTCACTCACTCCCTGGTCCCCCTCGGCCTAATACTCACTCCCTGGCCTTCCTTGCAACTATTAATAAACACACTTCTGTTCATGCTACCTACGTGTCGGTGTCCTGCACTTGGGTTCACTTCCAACGCCCGTTTCACACATAGTGCATAAGGCACTGGAGGCGCTTTATGGAATCTTGGTGTTGCTGTTTCATCCAGTTCAATTCTGGCCTTCATGCCTTTGAGTTTACCAGTCCCCTTCTCAAACACCTTCTCATTAGCATTAAGCAGCTGTGCCAGTGTCTGGTTAGTGCTACCATTTGGGCTGCTGTTGCCTGTTGATGTAACACTGAGAGCTTTGCTTGAGTGCCAGTCTAGTTGGATTTTTCTCAACCATTCAGATCCAAAAAGTGCTGGCCCTCCAATTCTCAACACACAAAGCTCTAACTGCTGTGTTTGGCCTCTATACATCACATTCACTTACAGTTTGTTTTTGCGGGACACTTTTCCACCTGTGTCACTGAGGTCTTCTCCACTGATATCTAGAAAACAGTCTGTGGAAGTCAGCCTCAGGAATTATAGACAAAGCTGGCCCTGTATCCAATCACAAAGAAGAGAAAATCTGCGATGCTGGAAATCCAAGCGACACACACAAAATGCTGAAGGCAGTGCTGAAAGTTCTCAGCCAAAAATGTCGACTGTACTCTTTTCCATAGATGCTGCCTGGCCTGCTGAGTTCCTCTAACATTCTGCATGTGTGACCCTGTATCCAGCTCCAGTTTCAGTTTTACATCTATTGTGATCCATATTATATTGCCATCTGATTCAATAACACTATGCAGTTCTAGGCATGTCAGTAGCTTCAAGCATTTGTTTAGTATTGTGTTTGAGAATTTTCACTCAGTTGTGCTCGTTGTCTGTCTTGCACACCTGCTTTATGTGACCTTGTCTGAGACACTTTTTGCGGACTTTTTCTTTGAACCAACAGTCTTTTCGCATCATGTGAGGATTTGCTACATCAATAACATGTTTGGCTTTTTACACCATTCTGGAACATTTTGTGCATTTCACATTCTAACTTCCTTTTCTGTAGTTCTGCTGCATCCAATGCTGCAGTTTCTAATGATATTGCAATGGTCAATGCCCGTTCTAAGTTTAGGTCTCTTTCTGCCCATAGCCTTGTTTGAGTGCTTTGACTATGCCTGTCCCTTAATGCAACAGGAAGTCCATATCTAAAATCACAGTATTGGGAAAGTATGCCCAGTTCTGCAATGTACTCAGAAAGGCTTTCATCTTTTGACTGGTTCCTTTTGTAAAATCTAAATCTCTCAGCTAGTGCCAGCACTTTAGGGCTCAAATAATCTTGTAAAATTGTAACAATTTCATTGAACATCTTGCTTGCTGGCTTTTCAGGGGTTACTAGGTTGCGTAAGAGATTGTATGTTCCTGGGCCCATTAAGCTAAGAAGCGTTGTGGCTTTCTTTTGCTCCTCCATGTTGTTCGCACTTCAATACCGTTCAACCTCCTCGATATACAACTCCCTGTCTTCATTAGTGCTATCAAATTCATCAATTTTCCTGACTGAAGCCATCGCCACGTTATTTTCACTTTAAATTTAGCGTGTCTTTCACTGTTACTATGCACTGAACTCATACGTTTGTCAGTGTCTGCGACTGCCTTCTTGTGCTGTTTGACTCTTGCTGTTTTGTCCCGTAACTGTCAGTGCAGTTCGTGATATTTTCTGACACTCAAGTTCATACTTGTCATCAATTTGTTGTGTCTGTGCACAACTACATATCAATTAAATAAAAGCACACATGCAGGAGATGGCTTTAACTAGTGTATTCACTTTACAATGAGAACAAGAGCAACACACACACATACACACACCCCTCTACAGGAAACACTTATAACTCTGCATTACTGACATTGTAGTTGGATTTAGAGCACTAAAAGCATCCTCTACTGGTAGTACACCAGAAGATATTGGAAACGAATATCAAAAGACATACAATATTACCTGACATCTTACTAACATCCTCTGTATAAAGTTTACTGGTCACTGGCATAGATTGTGAAAAAGATAGTGCAATATTACTTAAGCACAGGAGCCTAATGATGCACACTCAATATGTTAGGACAGTTTCCTCCCCTCCGCCATCAGATTTCTGAACTGTCCAGGAACCCATGAACACTACCTCATTATTTTGTTCTCGTTTTGCACTATTTATTTATTTTTTATATATTTTTTATTGTAACATACTAATTTTTATGTATTGTACTGTATTTCTGCTAAGACAACTAATTGAGAGGAAAATTGGCAGAAGTATACAAAATCACAACGAGTTTAGATAAGGTAAATAGAAGGCAAATCAGAAATACTTTCCACAGATTCTGACTTGCCGAGAATTTCCAGCATTTCTTCTTTAATGTTTTGAATTTCCAACATCTAATGTTCTTGATTTTCATAGAGTTCAAGGTTAGATAAGGCAAATTGGATTAGTCATGAATTTACAAGGAGCTATCACAGACTTGTTGGGCCAAATGGCTGCCAACTGCACTATAATAATTCTATGATACTATAATAAAATTGTGAGGGGTTCTGGAGAGTAGACGCACTGATATTTGCAGTTATTCAATTTCAAAAGCATCCCATATTTTGCAGTCACTATTAATTCGATCACACCAAGTTAAATCAGCAACACACAAAATGCTGGAGGAACTCAGCAAGACGGGCAGTGTCAGTGAGGGGGAGTATAGAGCACAATTTGTAATGATGAAGGGTTTTGGCCAGAAACTTTGAACGTTTATTCCACTTCATAGATGCTACCTAACTTGCTGAGTTCCTCTAGCTTTTGTATGAGTCACTCAAGATTTCAAACATTTGCTAAATCCCTTGTGCTTAAGTTACCTTAGCCCCATCTTTTCACTGAATATTCTCTTGCTTCCTTGTTTCAGAAGACTTTCCTAAAGCCTAAATTTGCTACCAAATTTAGTGATCTATGCTCCTGGTCTATCTAACAATGGAGCAGAGACTATTCCGCTTTGTCCACCAGAGAAAGCAGGATTTCCCAGTGGCCACACGTTTTAATTCCACATCCCATTCGCATTCTGATATGTCTATCCATGGCCTCCTCTACTGTTAAGATGAAGCCACACTCAGGTTGGAGGAACAACACCTTATATTCTGTCTGGGTAGCCTCCAACCTGATGGCATGAACACTGAATTCTCTAACTTCCGTTAATGCCCCTCCTCCCCCTCATACCCCATCCGTTATTTATTTATTTATTTATTTATTTTCCTCCCCTTTTTTTTCCCTCTCTCTCTCTTTTCTCTCTCTGTCCCTCTCACAATAACTCCTTGCTCGCTCTCCATCTTCCTCTGGAGCTCCCCTCCCCCTTTCTTTCTCCCATCCCATGATCCTCTCCCTTCTCCAGTCTTGTATCCCTTTTGCCAATTAACTTTCCAGCTCTTAGCTCTATTCCTCCTCTTCCTGTCTTCCCCTATCATTTCGGATCTCCCCCTCCCACTTTCAAATCTCTTACTATCTCTTGTTTCAGTTAGTCCTGACGAAGGGTCTCGGCCTGAAACGTCGACTGTGCTTTGTCCTATGGATACTGTCTGGCCTGCTGCGTTCCATCAGCATTTTGTGTGTGTTGCTTGAGTTTCCAGCATCTGCAGATTTCCTCGTGTTTGATTATTCCCCTGTGTGAAGGGCTTTGAGATGCTTTTTAAAGCCGGATACAGGAAGGCTGCTGTAAACTGACAAGGAGACAGTTAAGGAAGCTGAATTGAATGTTCTGCTGAGGCTTCCAGAGGTGCATTTGAATGTTCTGAGATGCAGCAAATTGAATCATTGTGCTGAACAAAATCCCAGGAAATTCATTTAGAGATTCTCTGGCTCCAAGGATGGAAGTGTGTCATAAATCTCAGTAATGTGTGTAAACAGGGTTTTTGCAGTGAGGTTAAAGAAGACAAAGGAAATTTTTGTCAATAATTCCTTGTCTCAGCAGATATCCTAATTATTGGATGCTGGTGACAGTCCCCTAATGTTGCTATATATCTTGGCACAGCCCATGGAATCTGAACCCCAATACCTTAATTGGCACTATTCTCATAACACATCACACATGGAAAAAGGCATTTCAGCACAACTAGTCCATGATGACTTAAACTCCCAGCCAAGTGTGCCCAGGTTTGCCCACATTTGACCCATATCTGTTTAAAATTTCCTGAACCATGTACTTGCCCTGTTGCTGGATGCACTCCGATGACATGTACAATGAAGTACGTCATGAAAATGGAGTTTCCTTCACTCAGAGCAAACAAGTGTGGAAGTCATTACCCTTCAGAATGCTGATTCACGGCCAAGTGCTCACTTGGTTCTCAAACGTTGGATGTCGCTGACTGGAAAACCAATGCTTTGCTCCTTCGAAAGAGCCTTTGTGGGCTGTGGTCAGCTATGCCTTGCTTGAATAACGAACAAGTACACTTTCCCTCCAACTTAATGTTTTGTTTATTAGTTGTTATGTTTTTCAGCACTCCATCTCTGGCTCAACCAAATCGACTTTAGTGTCTCTTAGATATTATCATTCTTTCACCTGTTTACATCCCACAGCTGGAAATGGGGAAGTGCCCAGAAATAATCTTACTGGGGCCTCTTTAAGAGGAAAACAACACAGGCTTTTTTTTGTCGCAATGCAGACTGAAGAACATCTTGTGTCTTCCTGGTAAAATGCTTCACACATCGAATATTCGTCTTGCCAGTTAACCACTTAAATAATTTAAGGGGAAGATTTTAATTCAACTGGTCCGAGCTGCTGCATTTCAGCTAAATGACTGCAAAAGATCAAAGCAGAAAGAATATAATAGGGTCTTTTAAGAGACTCCTGGATAGGTACATGGAGCTTAGTAAAATAGAGGCCTATGGGTAAAGCTGAGGTAATTTCTAAAGTAAGTACAATTTGACACAGCATTGTAGGCTGAAGGGCCTGTATTGTGCTGTAGATTTTCTACGTTTCTATATTTCTATCTAATCCAGGAAGTCTGAATCCTCTGTGAGGGCTGTTGCAATGGCAGATTTATGAAGGACACCACTGAATTTAGAAACAGGCCATTCACAGTAAGTGGTCTAACCCAGGGTTTATATTTCACATGAGTTACCTTCTACCTTGATCTATTTCATTCAATTAACTTGTCCTTCTGTGTTATCTTGACTTGGGGTATTGGGTATAGGTTTGGCCACTCTGTTATGTCAAACAGGTCACAAAGCTTGAAAGAATGTAAAGAAAATTTACAAGGACTTTAGCTAGAACGGCAGGGAGATGTGAACATCAGCAGCAGGGCTACAGGTGATAAGGCTGAGGGCAAGAAAAATGATATGACAATTAAGACTATAAGACCATAAGATATAGGAGCAGAATTAAGCCATTTGGCCCATCACATCTGCTCCACCATTTCATCATGGCTGATCCAATTATCCTCTCAGCCCCAATCTCCTGCCTTCTCCCCATATCCCTTCATGCTCTGACCAATCAAGAATCCATCAACCTCTGCCTTAAATATTCTTAAAGGCTTGGCTCTACAGCTGCCCGTGACAAAGAATTCTACAGGTTCACTGCTCTCTGGCTAAAGAAATTCCTCCTCATCTCCATTCTAAAAGGATGCCCCTCTCTTCTGAGTTTGTGTCCTCTGGTCTTAGACTCTCCCACCATAGGAAACATCCTCTCCACATCCACTCTATCAAGGCCTTTCACCATTCAATTCAATGGGTTTCAATGAAGTCACCCCTCATTCTTCTGAATTCTAGTGAATACAGGCCCAGAGCCATCAAACGGTCTTAGACCCAGGTCTGTCTAATTTGACTTCTGCTCATGACTCTGCCTGCTCCCACCTCTCCCTCGGTAGTGAATGAGAGTGAGGTACAATGAGAAGCCCAAGTTGGTTCCCAACATCCTGAAGAGATTCAGCATTGCCGCCTTCATCCTGGCCACCAATGGGTTCACGTTGGGAAGGCACTTCTGGCAAGTGGACATGGGAGAAGGGAAGGATTGGAGTCTGGGTGTGGCAAAAGAGTTTACGAACCAGAAAGGTAATATTCGGGAGTCTCTTAAATGTTGAGCATGTGGCCAAGTGGTTAAGGCGTTCATCTAGTTATCTCAAGGTCGCTAGTTCGAGCCTCAGCTGTGGCAGAGTGTTTGTGTCCTTGAGCGAGGCACTTAATCACACATTGCTCTAGTCTCTGTGCCAGGAGTGGTGCCCCACACAGACTTCCAATCTGCGCCTTGTAAGGCACGAAAATGCCCGACGCGGGCCTCTCATGGTCTGAGTCGACGTTCCCTCCCTCCCCTCCCTCCTAAATATGGATACTGGACTGTGTACAGGGACAAGGACAATTAAGATTGAAAGAAGAACAGCAAGGAACAACAGGCTAATAAACATGATATCTGATGGGTAAAATGTGTTTATTTCAATGTTAAGAGTACTGTACACAATGTCCATTGCCAGTGCAATTCAGTTTTGCAGTAAAGTATGCAGCAGACTTTTTAAGCTACATATTATGGGTAAGAAAGATGTACTCGGAGCTTGGGTTAGAACATGGTGTTACAATGTTACAATGCCATTAGCAAGACTTGGATACATGAGAGACGGAATGTATGGGTTTCATTGTTTCAGATATGGTAAAGTGGAGGGTGAAAGAGGTGGAGAGGTTTACTACTGACAAGGGGAAACGTCACAGCAGTACTCAGAGAGGACATACTAGAAGGCTCATAGACAGAGGCAATTTGATGGAACTAAGAAATAGGAAAGGTGCAATTATGCCATGGGATTATACTGTAGGCCTCACAATAGCCACTGAGAGGTGAGGGAATAATATGAAGGCAGATCATGGAAAGATGCAGGAACAACAGGATTGTTATAGTGGGCAACTTTATCTTCTCCAGTATTGACTGGAACTTCCTTAATATAACAAATGTAAATGGGGTGGGAGTTCCTCAGTGTAAGAGAGGATCTTGGAACAGCATGTGGTATTCCAGCTGCAAGAGAGCCATTACTGGACCTAATTTTGGGAAATAAGCCAGGCCAGGTTACAGATCTGAAAGTGGGTGGACATTTAGGGAACAATGACCACAACTCATTATGTTCGAAGATAAAGATGAAATTGGATCTTGTAGGAAGGTATTAAGTTGGGGGAGGGCAAATTATGACTAGATCAGACAGGACCTAAGGGGCATTGATAGGGAGCAGCTGTTGTTGGACAAATCTACGTCTGGGAGTTGTTTAAAGACCAGCTGATTAGACTTAAGGACTGGCATGTTCCAGCAAGGAGCGGGGATAAGGATGACAAGGTAAGGGAGACTTGGATGACACATGAAGTCCTAAATTTACTCTGAAAGACAAGCAGAAGCATTTGTAAGGTGCTAGGAAGTTAAAATCAGATTGGGCTCTGGTGGAATATAAAGGTAGCAGAAAGTGCTAAAGCAGATGACCAGGAATGCCAAAAGAGGCCATGAAATGTCCTTGGCAAGCAGGGTCAAGGATAACCCAAGGCAATTTATACTTATGGTTAAGTAAAACATCGATAATTAAGGGAGGGGTGGTCCATTCAAGGATAAAGAAGGAGAGAGAGCAAGTAGCTGAGGTTCAAAATGAGTTCTTTGTGTTCGTATTTACTAAGGGGAGGAAATTGGAGGATAGTGAAAACAGTGTTAGGCAAGGTAGTGTGCTTGGACATTTTGAGATTAAGGAGGAGGTGATGCTGGATACTTTGAAAAGAATTAAGTTAGATAAGTCCCCAGGGTCTGATTGGCATATATCCCAGAATACTGAAAGAAGCAAGTGAGGAAATTGCTGCGGCTTTGACAAAGATCTTTGTGTCTTCACAAGCAACTGGTAGGATCTCAGAGCACTGGAGAGCAGCAAACGTTGTACCTTTGTTTAAGAAAGAAAATAGGGATAAACAGCCTCTCCTCTATGTACTCGGTCTACACTTCGCATTGCCTCAGCAAAATCAAAGGTCCTACCCATCCTGGACATCCTCTCTTCTCCCCTGTCCCATTGGGCAGAAGATACAACAGGCTGAAAGCACATACCTCTAGGCTCATGAACAGCTTCTATCTCAGTTCCTGAATGGACCTCATGTACAATAATATGGAATCTTGGCTTCATGATCTACCTCATGACCTTGTACTTTATCATTTACCTGCACTTCACTTTTTTGGTAACTTTTACACTTAATTCTGCATTGTTATTGTTTTAATTTATTCTAACTCAATGAACTATATAAACACTATGCAAAGACAAGCTCTTCACTGTACCTTGGTACATGTGACAATAATAAACCAATACCAATAGGTATATGCATAGGAAAGGTTTAGAGGATACGAGCCAACATGGGCAAATGGAGCAAGCTTAGATAGGCATGTCAGTTGTCATGGATGCACTGGACCACATGGCCTGTCTCCATGCTGTGTCACTCTATGATTTCTCTTAAATGCATGTACACTTCGTCCTTGAGTCCTGACGAAAGGTCTCAGCCCGAAACGTCGACTGTCTGGCCTGCTGCATTCCACCAGCATTTTGTGTGTGTTGTTGTGTACTATTCATGGTGCCTTCTGATAAGGCAGGGGTTCTGACCAAAGGCTTGTAAGGTGGTTTACCTATTTCAGCTTATGAAGGGCAATCTCTGCAAAATTCCAATGTTGTTGGGTGAATATTTTTTGTTTCTCTATTTGCTTCTTCCTCACTTTAGGTACCTTCTAGTTCTCACCTGGTCCATTGGGTAGAAGGTACAAAAGCTTGAGAGCACATACCCCCAGGCGCAAGGACAACTTCTATCCTGCCATTACAGGAATCTTGAATGGAGCTCAGACGAACTCTGTCTTAATCATCATGGCCCTTGCCTTTTAATTGACTACCTGAACTGTACTTTCTCTGCAACTCCAACATTATTCTCTGCATTCTGTTCCTTTTGCACTACTTTGAGGTACTTATACCTGTATACGGAATTCTTTTTCTGGATGGAATGGAAACAGAAGCTTTTCACTGTATCTTGGTATATTTGACAATAATAAACCAATTACCAGCTTTGCACTCTTTGCTATTTGGTAGCTGTCTGGTGGTCCCAACTTACAGCTATCACTGTCCTGACAAAAGTGTGGCACAGTGGACCAGCAATTAGTAGGCGTTGTCTGTGTGGGGTCTGCTTGTTTCCTCTGTGACCATGTAGCCTTCTTCCAGGTCAACCAGCTTCCTCCCTCATCCCAAAGACATAATTTTGCAACTTACCCCTTGGAGGACAATAATGGCAAAAAGAATTACGGGGAAGTTAATGGGCATATGAGAAAGAGAATAAGTTGCTGTGGTATAGGAAAATAAGGCAGGGGTGGTGAGTGGAACTTAAGGGATTGTTTCACCATACCCTGACATGAACCCTTTGGGCCAAAATACCTCCTTCTGTGATGTCAAACATAATATTAAAATCTTCATAGAGAGTGCAATTTACAAATAAAGCTCAAAGGCTCTTTATGACTTAATGTTGGGGTAAACTCATCAGAATATTTCTATTGAAAATTAACTGGAATTGAATCGCTCTAACCTCCAGTGCAAATTCTCTTACTGTTTGCATTATATCACTAATGCACAAATTCCAAGGAACATCTCTTTTTCCACCCAGACCTTTCCATAATCCTCTCTCGACCCTACCCCAAACAGTGATCTTCCATATCTACCAGTCTGTTTTCTTTGCGGGCTTTGGGATGTGGTAGCAGAGGGTGTGGACGGAAACACTGAATGAAAAGGGCAAAAAAAAATGGAGTATTTGCATGTAAATGAGTAATATCCATGTGATATAATGACAGGATCATATGTGTGATATAAATGCATGAGGTCGTTAATGTTATTCTGCAACATGTTCTGAAGCTTCTTGAAGTTCCGAGACATTATTAAAGGTGGTGTTTACCAGCTGTACAATGGTGGTTCACAGAGTGAACAAGAATAAGAAAAACAGTAATGATGTTCAAACAAGCTTAACTCTCTTCAAACAATCTGCAAACACTGCTGCTGATGACTATCTGTTGCCATGGTACCAGGCACAGAAGTCTGCGAAATTTGTAAAGTAAAATACTGGGATAAAGCCTATGCACATAATGATATGTAGATCAACACTTTGGGTTCTAAATGGATCTGGCTGTCTAAGAGCTGGTGGCGAGCTACCTCCCTGAACCAAGACATTTGGCACATTTGTCTTCTTTGGTCAGGGTACACATGTTGGAATGTCATGTCACAACTGTATAAGACCATACTGGTCTTAGTTTTGATTGTTGAACTATAGAAAGCATGTCATTAACCTGGAAAGGATGCAGAAAGAACTCTCAAGGATGTTTCCAGGACTGGGGGGCTTGGGTTATAAGGAGAGGCTGGATAGGCTGGGATTTATATTCCCATGGAGCAGAGGAGGCTGGGGTGATTTTATAGAGGTATATAAGTTATGAGATGCAGGCCATAGTGGACTGTCATAAGGTGAATGGCAACAGTCTTGTTCCCAAGGAAAGGAAGTCTCACTCTAGAGGATATAGAGACAAGGTGAGAGGGGAAAGATTAAGAGGGATCTCAGTTGTAATTTTCTCACCCCTCACACAGATGGTGGTGTGTTTCTGAAGAAGTTGGAGAGATTAGAATGCTTAAAAAATATTTGGCCATCTACATGGAAAGGTAAGCTTTAGAGGGATATGAGCCAAAACAGATGCAAGCTTGGATGGATGTATCATATGGCATGGATGAGTCTGTTTCCTTGCTGTACATGAAGCTCCATGATTCTATGACTCATTACTGCTTGCATATTGAAAACATTTCCATACGGCTGACTGATAATGATCTTCCAAGAATTTGACCTAGTGATGGATGAGGAACAGCATGACCCAGTCATGATGACAGTGTGGTTCCTAAATGCCTTCTTCCCTTCAACTTCCTGGTGTGAGATTGCCAAGGCAAGTTGCAAACTATCCATGGAGGATGGATAAGATGTTGACTAAATGGACTGCTTTCTTCCTGATGGAATTGACTTTCATAAGCAATGCATAATTTTAAATGAAGGATTTGGGGATGTTTATCTAAGAACAATGGCATTTTAAAGAATTGTTGACATAGTCTGAAGGTTTTGACCAGACAGAATTCAGGGCATTTTCTTGAAGAGGCAGCAGTGATCCTGAGCCCACACAATCCTCGAGCACTACTGAGTGACAAAAGACAGCAAACATGCAAGTGCAGTGTATGCCATTTAATACACTGCAGGAACATTTGGCTTACAGAGTGAAACAAAGGATGTGCATGTTTGGGGAGGTAATGAGAGCGCACAAATGAAAAAAACAGAAGCTGAATAAGTTTACTGCTATTTTAACTGTAATCCCAAGAAAGGTCAAGAGTAAAACTTCTGTGGCCAATGGGCCAATTTGTTTTATTTATTTTAATCCATTTTGTTTCCATTTATTTTTTTTAATATTTACTTCTTCAGTTTTTCTGATCTCCCAGGTAGGTCCTTGACATTACAATAAGAAACAAATGAACAAAATGTAGGGAGGGTGTGGTACAACATCTCTAGTTTATGGTAATGCATTCTTGGGTAGTCTCTCACCATACTCTCTTCAAAAACCTCAACTCCATAGCCTAGAGCCCAATGCACGTAACACATCAGCCTCTCATTCCTCCTATGGCTACTGGCACACATTTGGTACCTGTCAACCAGTGGCTTGATTTTAGAATTCCCATTCTCTGTCTCTGACCTTGTCCCTCCTCATCTCTGGTCAACAGAGTGAAAGCACTTTTCTCTGTTATCTTGTTAGCTCTCTCTTTCTCTACCATGATTTCAGACATCAAAGCTCTGAAGATCTGGAACTCCTTCTCTACACTGCCCTGTCTTCCCACCACTCTCACCTCGCTGATTAAAATTCATCATGTTGTGCCTAAGCATTTGGGTATCTGCCTTGCTGCATATATCACTAATTGCCTGATTACATTCTGCTACATATGTTGGACCATTGCTGTGTCTTTTTATGTTCACAAGACATGGGTGGTTCTTGGTAAGGAGTAAATTTCCCTCAGGCCACTTCAAAGGATTGTGTACAAGTCAACTATGCAGGTGGATTGGGAGAGTCAAACAGGCCAGGTGAGACAAGGGTGGCAGATTACCTCCCTGAGGAACATCGGTGAAATAGTTGAGTTTTGATGACAACTTGGTGGCTTCTTGGTTACCATTACTGATATATTTTTGTTTTTCCTAATTCATTTCATTATCTGAATTAAAATTTCCAATTCTCACTGTGGAATTCAAAACCTCATTCCTAGAAAATCACTCCCGGACTCTGGGTACAAGAACAGTGACCGACCATTCTAAAAGGTGCTATGTCAATGTCAGCCCCTCCTCCACCCCAGGACAAGGATTGTAACCAAATGGCAAAGCAAATATGTGATTCTCAGAGTCACCTTTACTGTCAAAGAACAATGGCATGTCAAAAGTCAGGATAATAATGTGGCAGCAAGGACAGTTGAGCTTTGCTTTCCTCAGTGGAAGAAAAACATAATATTCAGATCTGAAGGGCTCATTGAATCATACAGCCAAGAAACAGGCCTTTTCACCCATCATGTCCATGATGGTTATCAGCCACCAATCTGTCAGCTTCCATTTACCAGTCCTTTGTCCATTTGTTTTTTGTGTCTCAGTGAATCAAGGAGGGAGGAGAAGATGGCGGCGCGGCGCGACGCAGCGCACGCGGCTGTTCCAAATGATATTGATTATGTGTTAACTAGGGGGCCGTGCACAATCCTGATTTGATGGAAACAGCTGTGAGAAGAACGGAGGAACACCTGGAGAAACTTCTGAAATGCCCGCTTTGCTGCCACTGCTACTGTGCGATTGAGAATCTCCGAAGGCCCCAAATCCTTGGCTTTGCCTATTGCCTATTGCCAGGGCCGGGGTCGAAGCGCTCGGCAGAGATGGTGCTCGGTGTCAGAGGGCTGGTCAGAGGCTTGGAGTTTTCGGACGGACTCGGAGTCGGACTGTGGTCGGATGCTTCCAGGATGCTGCATCGGCAAGTTTGCGGCGCTGGAGGTTTACCGTCTGCGTGAGATGATGGGACTTTCGAGAGACTTTGAGACTTTTACCGTGCCCATGGTCTGTTCTTATCAAGTTATGGTATTGCTTTGCACTGTTGTAACTATATGTTATAATTATGTGGTTTTTGTCAGTCTTTAAGTCGATTTGTCATGTGTTTCTGTGATATCATTCTGGAAAACATTGTATCATTTCTTAATGCATGCATTGCTAAATGACAATAAAAGAGGACTGCGTGTCCTCATAATCTAATCTAATAATCTAATCAAGTGTTTATCCAGATCGAGATACTTTTTAAACATTGCAAGTTACCCGCTCCATCACCTACTTGGGAAATGTATTCCAGATTCTGAGGGAAATATTTTTTCTTCAGATCCCTTTATGCTAAACCTCTGTCATCTCAATGCTTTGGCCTGGCTCTGGTATTCACACAATTCAAATTATCTGGGATGCAGATTAGACAGGAAGGGTTTGAGGCAGAAGAGGAAAGCACATTGTTGGCTCCAGTTCAAATCCTAATTAATGTTACCTTATGTGTCTTAATACATATTGGAAACACTGGGTCTTGTTCAGAGCTGGCAGATTCAACAAGGGAGCAAGAACCTAACTTAGGCCTTCAGGGGTTAGAGAGTATTCCCAAGAAGGTCAACAGCTTGGGAAGGCAGTGTGTGGGGGCAGTCGGCACATTTTGTGCACCACAGTCCCAAGGGGACACCGGATAGCTTGGAGAGAGACAGAGAGAGAGAAGGAGAGAGGGAGGGAGATAGTTTAAAAGAAGTGAGTGGGGGCAGTTGACAAATGTTGCAAGCCATGTCCCGAGGAGACATTGGATATAATTAGGCATTTGGCAAGAACCAATAACAAAAGTTAGTTTTAAGCAGAGCAGCCACTGTGGAAGCGGCCTTTGTGTGAGTGGGCCAGTGTTGGAGTGGGGAGTTGAGGCTTTGGTTCATCAAAGCTTTGGATAGGAGAGACAAGACCTTAGGTAGTTTTTTTTTTCATTATTTATTCTTTCTTTATTTTTATTGCATATTTAGAGCAGTGAGGATGCCAGACAAGATACTGGAATGTTCCTCTTGCTGGATGTGGTAAGGTAGAGAGCTGCAGCGTCTCTGATGACTACACCTGCAAGAGGTACATCCTGCTTCAGCTTCTAACAGACTGTGTTAAGGAGTTGGAGCTGGAAATGGATGAACTCTGGATCAGTCAGAAGACTGAGGGTTGACAAACAGGACATGCAGGGAGGTAGTTACAACCATGGTGCAGGACACACACAGGTAACTGGGTGACCATAAGGAGGAGAAAAGGGGATAGTCCGTTATGGTCACCCAGCCGTTCCTGTTGGAGGAATGACATAGCAGAGGAAAGCCACAGCGGTAAGGTCACTGGCTTTGTGGCTCAGAAGGGAACGGAGGAAAGAGAAGAGCTGCAGTGATAGGGAAACAGAAAGGAGGTTCTGTGAACAAGAACTAGATTCCCAGATGGTTCTTGCCTCCCTGGTGCCAGGGTCAGGGACATCTCAGATTGAGTCCACAGCGGTCTAAGTGGGAGAGTGAGCACCAGAGGTCACGGTCTATGTGCCGAGGTTCTGCAAAGTGAGTTCCATAGGTTAGGTGTAATGGCAAAGGACAGGACATCCAGGATTGTGATATCAGGTTTGCTGCCCATGCCACGTGCTAGTGAGGCCGGAAATAAGAAGATCATACAGTTTAACACGTGGCTGAGAAGTTGGTGCAGGAGGGAGGCCTTCATATTTTTGGATCATTGGCCTCCCTTCCAGGGAAGCTAGGACCTGTACAGAAGTGATGGCTTGCACCTGAGCTGGAGGGGACTAGTATCCTAGTGGGGAAGTTTGCTACTGCTGCACGGGGCCTGTGGTGGAGTTTAAACTAGGGAAGTAGAGTTGCAGGGAGATGGGAGCCAGAGCACCAGACTAGGTTGTGGATTGATTGATTGATTGATTGATTTATTTTATCTTATTTTATTTTATTGAGGTAAAGCGACCCAGCATCCCCCAGTTTAACCCTAGCCTAATCATGGGACAATTTACAATAACCAATTAATCTACCGATGAGTACTGAGGGAGGAAGCCTGGAACACACAGAGGTAAACCCATGCCGTCACAGGGAGGACATACAAACTCCCTACAGCCTGTGCTGGGAACTAAACCTGGGTCGCTGGTACTGTAAAGGGTTGTGTTAAACGTTATGCTACTGCGCCACCCCACTGTTGTGGGGAAAGGTGTTGTTAAGCCTCCATACAAAGTTAGGAATAGAAAGGTTGAGTGTGGTGGAGAAAATGTTCTGAGCTGTATATATTTTAATGCAAGGAGTATTGTAGGAAAGGCAGATGAGGTTTGGGCATAGATTAGCACAAGGAATTATGACACTTATGCCATTAGTGAGACTTGATTGCAGGGGGAGCAGGACTGGCAGCTCAAAGTTCCAGGGTTTTTGGACATCACAAAGTGTGAGGCATTAAGGGTGGGGGGGAGTGGAACTACAACTTAGGGAAAATGTCACAGCAACGTTCAATGAGAACAGATTGGAGAGCTTGTCTAGTGAGGCTTTATGGATGGAACGAGGAAATAAGAAAGTTATGACCAGGTTAATGAGGTTACATTATAGACCACCCAACTTCCACAGGATTTACAGGAGCAAATTTGTAGATAAATCACAGACTGTTGCAACAAACATAAGTTTGTGTTAGTAGGTGACTTTAACTTCCCACATAATGACCGGGACTCCCATACTGCAAAAGGGTTGGATGGGAAAGAGTTTGCCGAATGTTTTCAGGAAAGTTTCCTTAGTCAGTATGCAGAAGTCACAACTAGAGAGAGTAAGATACTAGATCTCCTATTAAGGAATGAGACAGAGCAGGTGACAAGTTTGTACTGTTTAGGAAAACACTCTGCATCTAGTGATCATAATGCTATTAGTTTCAATGCAATTATGGGAAAGGATAGGTCTGGCTCTTGGGATGAGACTCTAAATTGGAGAAAGGCCAATTCTGATTGTATCAGGATGAATCTAGGAAGTTTGGATTGGAGCAGATTGTTTTCTGGCATAGGTTTACTTGGTAAGTGGGAGGCCTTCAAAAGTGAAATGTTGAGATTACAGAATTTTGAGTTTGTATCTTCCAGTCAGAATAAAAGGCAAGGATAATAGGTTTTGGGAAGAGTTTTTTCAAGATATATTGAGGATCTGGTTTAGAAAGAGAAGTAGGTACAAATGAGGTACAAGAACAAATGAGATACTAGAGGAATATAAGAAATACAGGAGAACACTTGAGAGGGGCATCAGGAGGGCTAAAAGAAAACATGAGGTTTTTCTGGCAGACAAGGTGAAGGAGAATCTTAAGGGGTTCTACTGATATATTAAGAGCAGAAGGATAGCAAGGGACAAAATTGGTTCCCTGGAAGTTCAGAGCAGTAACCTATTGGTGAAGGAGATGGGGGGCGGCGGCCTTCAATGGATTTTTTGTATCAGTGTTTATTCAGATCACAGAAACGGAGTCTATAGAAGTGAGGCAAAGCAGCAGCGAGGTCATAGACACTATACCGAAGACAGAGCAGGGGGTGGTTGCTATCTTGAGGTAAATTAGGGTGGATAAATACCAGAGCCTGACAACGTGTTCTCTCAAACCCTGTGGGAGGCTGGTATAGAACATGCAGGAGCCCTGGCATCCTCAGTCCTGGGTGATGTGCTGGAGGATTGGAAGATAGCTAATATTGTTCCATTGTTTAAGACAGCCTCGAAGAATAAGCCAGGAAATGAGTAGTGGGAAAGTTATTGCAAGATATTCTAAGGGATAAGATGTATAAGTATTTGGATAGACAGAGACTGATTAAGGATAGTCAACATGGAGTTCTGCATGGTAAGTCATGTCAAACAAAGCTTATGGAGATTTTTTAGTAAATTACCAGCAAATTGGATGAAGGCAAGACAGTGGATGTTGTCTATGTGGACTTTTGCAAGGCCTTTGACAAGATCCCGCATGGAAGGTTCAGCCGCTTGGCATTCAAGATAATAGAGTAAATCAGATTAGACATTGGCTTTGTGGAAGAAGCCAGAGAGGGGTTGTAGATGGTTGCCTTTCCGACTGGGAGGTTGCCTGTAACTAGTGGTGTGCTGCAGGGATCAATGCAACAAAGTGCAACACCTCACACCTGTATGCGTTAAGCTTCTTTGTGGAGCTTGTGCGGCTTAACGGGACTTTGTCTGCTTCCTCCCATTATTCTATGTATGAAATATTCAGTAAAAAGTACATAAAGGTTCAAGTGACACCATCTGAATCTGACTTTTGCCTGCTCATCTTCCAAGCAGCTAGATTGAGGTGCACTTTGAAGTTAAAGGTTCCCACTTCAATACAGAGATCACCTAACTACTACTTCCTTGACAGCATCTCTCTTCCTACTGTCCCCACCAACAGGTTTCCCTCTAATCACAACTTAACCTTCTCTATCGGTGGTTCCAGATCTTGGCATTCCCAGTGTGACAGCTCTGTGAGAGATCTTCACCTGAAGTACTACAATGGCTCAAGAAGTTAGCTCACTACCATTTTTCAATGACAAGGTAATGTTGCAGCTTTTTAAAATTCTTGTTAGTCCACACTTGGAATATTGAATTCAGTTCTGGTTGCCTCATCATAGGAAGGATGTGAAAGATTAGAGAAGGAGCACAGGGGATTTACCAGGATGCTGCCTGGATTAGAGAACATGTCTTATGAGGATAGGTTGAGTGAGCTAGGGCTTTGCTCTTTGGAGTGAAGGAGAAGGACAGGAAACTTAATAGAGGTGTATAAGATGATCAGAAGCATAGATCAAATGCACAGCCAGTGCCATTTTCCCAATCTGGTTATGGCTAATATGAGAAGACATACTTTTAAGGCATTTGAAAGAAAGCATGGGGGGGGGGGGGATGTCAGATGCAAGATTTTTTTAAAGAGTGATAAGTGCATGGAATGCACTGTCAAGGTTGGTGGTGGAGGTAGCTATGTTAAAGACAATTGAGAGACTTGTAGATAGGCAGATGAGTGAAAGAAAAATGGTGGACTATGTGGGAGGGAAGAGTTACATTGATTTTTCGTGTAAATTAAAATGTTGGCTGAAGACCCCGTACTGTGCTGTACTCTTCTATGTTCTACTTACACTGGGCCATAAATTCTGGCTTTCAAGTCATGTCAAGTTTATGGTCATGTGCATAAGTACAGGAAGCTCCAAATACAATGAAAAGCTTCCTTGCAGCAGCATCAGGGGCATGTAGATTTAGACAACACACAGAACATAAATTATACATAAATTTTACAGGATGGTGAGGAGAGAAAGAAGTGGCCTTGCCATCAATGTCAACAACTCAAAAATAAAACACACAGCCTCACGCATAAAAACAGAGAAAAAAATACAATTTGTGGCAAATGGGACTTGTATAAGTAAGTACAATGTTCTGGTGAGCAGGGTGGTTTGAAAAGGTTGTTTCTGTGCTGAAAATGGACTTCCAGCGTTAGCCACTGCTTTGTATTTTTACACAGCCACACAACATGAGAAAGAATAACAAAGACATAGAACAGAGAACAGTCCAGCACAGATACACACCCTTCAGCCCATGGTGTTATGCCAAGCTAACTGGTAATTAAACTGCTAATCCTTTCTGAAGGCACTAGGTCCATTTCCCACCATTCTCTGCACATTCATGTGCCTATCTAAGAGCCTCTTAATTACCTCTGCCATATCTGCCTCCACCACCACACATGCCAATACATTCCAGACACCTACCTATCTCTGAGTACAAAAACTTGCAGTGTACATAATCATGACCTTACAAACTTCGATCAGGTCTCTCCTCACCTGTGCCACTCAGAGAAAATTACCCTATCTGGCCTAACCTCCCAGTATAGCACACTCGCTTTAATCCAGGGCAGAATCCTGGTAAACTTCCTCTGAATCTTCTACACAGCCTCCGCATCCTTCTTATAATGGGCCGAACAGAAGTGAATACAATACTCCAAATGTGGCCCAGTCTGAGTTGTATAAAGCTGCAACATGACTTCCTGACTCTTGAACTCATTGTATTAACAGCCAGCGTGACATATGCCTTCTTTACCACCCTCTTGACATCTCCATCCTTCTGGATGAGCGGACACAGAGGGAAGCAACAGAAAATTACCTAAGTGTTACATATCTGAGAGAAGCCTTTTGACCCATCAGACCTATTCCAACCCCATGCCATAGCAATCTTGCCAGATGCAGTTCTTGACCTTCACCCCACAGCCCTTGCTTCATGTGCTTATCCAGATCCGTTTTGTCTGCATCAATGCCACAGCTGTATCTCCCTCCACTGCAATTCTGCCAGTACATTCCAGACTCTTCTTATTCATTGTACAAGAAACATTTTTAACCTCATGTCAGAATTGGAAAAGCAGAAACAACTGTGGCATTACTGGTAATACGGATTTGCACCAGAGAATTACTTTTGAAGTTCAATATCTTTTGGAAACGTGTCGCTATGGTGTAAGTTAGGTGCTGCATGGCCATTTATACAACAACAAATGGCTGCTCTTGAGAAAACAAATGGTAATTAGGGTGCTTCTGTGACTGCAGAAAAAATTAAATAGTAAAATGCTTTTAATGGAAATTTCAATGCATATGAGAGAGAAAGGAATAGAAGAGGATGTTGATCGGTTGGATAAGGAAGAGGGTGGAGACTGAAATGGTCTTATTCTGTGCTGTAAATGAAACACTGATATTTCTGTCTCTGATACCATGCTATTTGAAAAGCACACTGTAAATCTGTGTATTGGTGCTATAAGATTTTCAAGTTTATATATATAACAATGGGTGGCAGTGAATTTCGTACAACCTATAATTCAGTAGAAAGGCATTCATATGACCTCATCCTGTAAGGGAACAAAGCACCATCAGTTTTTGACACTATTCCACTAAGTGAAACTTATGCTATTATTCCAATAATTACTTCCAATTGTATTGCTTAGCTGTCACTATATCAAACTGGAATCACTCCCCCTTGGTGAGGTAACATGTCAGGCAGGTATAGTCATCCTGGATGTGGACAGAGAGATGTGTTTATAGCATAACAATTCTTGCAGCTTTTATTCAAACTCGTAACCAGTTTCTAGGGAATATTAACTTCCACATCTCTGCCCAAATCAAATAAAGTGTTCAAGTCTGGCCAACATAATGTATAAGCATAGACAAAATATCTGAGATACCTAGTGTTAAAGATGTTAATAAAGCTTGATTTCTTCAAGCCTAACACACAGCATGGTGCACACACTTCTGAAATTTGATGTCACAATGAAGTTTCTAAAGTAGGTTCGGTGCACAGATATGACTATGCCACATATTTAGTTCAAGAATGAAATTCTGCCCCCTACTATCATTCTCCAGAAGTCTCATATCAATAGTGAAGGATGTCATTTCACCTCATGGATTCACACTAAATCCCAGGAATGCAGCCCCCTTACCCTTGTTATTTCCCTGTGTCCCAACAACTATATTCTCTCTCTGACGTACTGTACATCAATTTCTTCTGTTTCCTTTAACCATGAAGCCACACTATGGAGTAATTTACAGCAGTGCATTAACTTCCTAGCACACCCTTGGGATGTGGGAGGAGACTCGTATAGTCACTGTGAGAATACGGAGACAGCACCCAAGCTTCATATCAAACCAAGATTTCTGGAGCAGTAAAGCAAGCTCAGGTTATATAAACGGATCTACAAACCTTGTAAACAGTTCTAATACCCCTGATTTGTTTAATACCTAAAGCCAGGGTTTGAGGGAATGCTGCTTTTATCTTGCTGTCTTTCAGGAAGCTGACAAAATTGTGAGCAACACTATCTTTACCCTACCACTGATCTTAAAGAAAAACATAGAAAACCTACAGCACAATACAGGCCCTTCGGCCCACGAAGTTGTGCCGAACATGTCCCTACCTTAGAAATTACTAGCCTTACCTATAGCCCTCTATTTTTCTATTTTTTAAAAATATTAATATTAATGTCCATGACATTGATGGTTGATATTCTTCAACCACATCCCTATCCATGTCCCTCTACAGGAGACTGCAGAAAATCATGTCTTTTTAACTTGAGCTGTATTCTCAGAAACACTGCTCAGTGGGCCTAAAGCTGTACTTACCTTTGCTGACCAGAGTGTGTCGTCCAAACAAAGCCCGCGCAATAGCCAGACAGATGTTTAGCTATATTCAGACTAACCTCAAATCAGCATTAATACTATAAAATACAAAACTTTTGTTTGACTGACTGAAGCTGGGTCTAGCAGTAATCTCATGCCAACTTTTGACCTCAAGGTTAATATATAAATCTTAAAGGCAAAATAAAAATAAAATAAAGTTTATCAGCAGTGCTTATGTTCACACTAAGCAGGGTAGGAGGCCCTGAGACCTCACCGTTTATCAGGTAGTTTCTGCATTTTCAGTGTATGGCTATGTAATATGTACTGCTTTATTGCATTCTCTCTAACACAAGAGAAATAGGAATGGACCATTTGGCCTTTTAATCTTGATTCATCATCTATTGTGATTAAGGCTGATCTACCTCAGTTTCTTTCTCTGCATATCTCTTGATTCCCTTAAAATCCAAAATCAATTGCTATCTGTTTTGAATTAACTCAGTAACTGAGCCTCAAGTCCCCAGCTCCTAATCGAATAAATAATTGGATATTGAAGTAGGCAAGAGAGGAGAGTATTGGGATATGAAATGAGTTTGGACAAACATAGATTTTTCTTTTTCTTGAGCATTAGAGACTTGGAGGTGGTGGGCGGGTGACCTGATAGAAGTGCATAAAATTATGAGAGGCATAGATAGCATAGATTGTCAGAGTCCTTTACCCAAGGTGGAAATGTGAAGTACTGGAGGACATTGTTTTAAAGCAGAAAGAGGAAATTTGTGAGAGGTAGGTTTTTCACACAGATTAGTAGATGCCTGGAATCTGCTCCCAGGAAAAGCAGGGAAGCAAATAAGATAGCAAACTTTAGGAGGCGGAAATAATTCAGAAAATGTGTAGCTCTCGAGATTTCCTCCCCACATCACAACTGAGTTTCCAAAGAGCTACTTGTGCTTAGGAGGCATTTAATCAGGTGCAAGAACAGGCAGGGAATAGGGTGATTATAGACCACGTACAGGCAGATGTACAGATTCATTAGGCATTATTGTTGGCACAGATATCAGGTGATCAGGAGGCTCCCACACTGCACACCATTAGTTAATTTCCTGGAGGTATGAAGAACTGAACTGAGCCTAGTGGTATTCACCCTCATGGCTGTGTGCATGCAGAATCATTGAACGACTCTATTGTGTGTTATCAAAGGTTTCATGCCATTGTCGCCTCACTTAGTAGAATGGTGACCACTTTCTGATTCCACAAGCCTCACTTAGGGTGGAATGAGAGAGGAACTAGGCTGACGGCTGACGAATTACCTCTGTTCTAGGGCTACCAGGTGTCGCTGTGAGTTGGTGTGTCAACTGGGATCACTTACAGCACAGAATGTCACTCTCCATAGGGGGAAAAAACTGAAATAAGAAGAACAACATGAGCAACATATATTTAGTAATCACCATCTCATTTTTTGCAGTACTAACTTTCTAGAAGTTGGCCACAAGTTGATAGCAGCTGGCACATTAACACCTTCCTACTCAGGAAACAACTTTCTGTGGGTTCATTTGCTACTTGATCAGGTATCCACATGTAGCAAGCTTCAGTAAAAGATGAGGGAAATGCTACAGCATAACACAGCATTCCAAATGCATGTTGATTCTAGGAGAGATTGCAAGTCAAGAGAAATGCTGCAAGCACAACACTGTAGGAATAAAACAATTGCAGATACCAACATGTATTCATGTAAGGCTTCTTACATCGTAGACCCATTCTAAGACCCCACATAGAGTGCCGCCAGAAAAATCAGACTTAGTTTGAGGTAAAATAAGACATAAGGCTATTCAGAAAGTCAGAAGGCATGGGATCCAGGGAAGTTTGGCCAGGTGGATTCAGAATTAGCTTGCCTGCAGAAGGCAGAGGGTTGTGGTGGAGGGAGTACATTCAGATTGGAGGGTTGTGACTTGTGGTGTCCCATAAGGATCTGTTCTGGGACCTCTACTTTTCGTGATTTTTATTAACGACCTGGATGTGGGGGTAGAAGGGTGGGTTGGCAAGTTTGCAGATGACACAAAGGTTGGTGGTGTTGTAGATAGTGTAGAGGATTGTCGAAGATTTCAGAGAGACATTGATAGGATGCAGAAGTGGGCTGAGAAGTGGCAGATGGAGTTAAACCCGGAGAAGTGTGAGGTGGTACACTTTGGAAGGACAAAACACTCCAAGGCAGAGTACAAAGTAAATGGCAGGATACTTGGTACTGTGGAGGAGCAGAGGGATCGGGGGGTACATGTCCACAGATCCCTGAAAGTTGCCTCACAGGTAGAGAGGGTAGTTAAGAAAGCTTATGGGGTGTTAGCTTTCATAAGTCAAGGGATAGAGTTTAAGAGTCCCAATGTAATGATGCAGCTCTATAAAACTCTGGTTAGGCCACACGTGGAGTACTATGTCCAGTTCTGGTCGCCTCACTATAGGAAGGATGTGGAAGCATTGGAAAGGGTACAGAGGAGATTTACCAGGATGCTGCCTGGTTT
The DNA here is from genome assembly GCF_030028105.1 of Mobula birostris. NCBI lineage: Eukaryota > Metazoa > Chordata > Chondrichthyes > Myliobatiformes > Myliobatidae > Mobula > Mobula birostris. The sequence continues at coordinate 161,929,491 of NC_092373.1, forward strand.
AGAGAGTATGGATTATGATCAGAGATTAAGGGAGCTAGGGCTTTACTCTTTGGAGAGAAGGAGGAAAAGAGGAGACATGATAGAGGTGTACAAGATATTAAGAGGAATAGATAGAGTGGACAGCCAGCGCCTCTTCCCCAGGGCACCACTGCTCAATACAAGAGGACATGGCTTTAAGGTAAGGGGTAGGAAGTTCAAGGGGGATTTTAGAGGAAGGTTTTTTACTCAGAGAGTGGTTGGTGCGTGGAATGTACTGCCTGAGTCGGTGGTGGAGGCAGATACACTAGTGAAGTTTAAGAGACCACTGGACAGGTATATGGAGGAATTTAAGGTAGGGGGTTATATGGGAGGCAGGGTTCAGGGGTCGGCACAACATTGTGGGCCGAAGGGCCTGTAATATGCTGTACTATTCTATTACATAGAATACAGTACTATGCAACAGTCTTAGGCAATATACTACAGCTAGTTAGATTTTTGCACAGCACTGTAGTAATTTTATATATTGCACTGTATTGCTGCCACAAAAAAAATCATGTGAATGATGATAAACCTGATTCTGTGGACTTTATTGTGGACTGAGAGTTGAAAGGGGGCAGGAAAAGGGGAATCATGCTTGGGAAAACAAGAATGGAGAGGGGAGGGAGCAGGAAGCACCAGAGAGACGTTCTGTAATGATCAATAAACCAATTGCTCAGAATCAAATGACCTTGCCTGTTGTCTCAGGGCTGGGTGTGTCTGCACCGACATCACTGTCCTGCCCCTGGTAATCCTTCTCTGTCACCTGTCCCATATCCCTCTGGCAGTGCTCCACCCTCACCATTCCCAACATCCTTTGATCCTGCCAGATTTACAAACTCATTCTCTGCTCCGCATTGACAAATACAGTATGGTGCAAAAGTTATAGGCACCCGAGCTATATATATATATATATATATATATATATATGTGCCTATGACCTTTACTGTGTAATAGGTAAGAATCCCTAAAAACTACAGGAAGTATGTGTACTACATGTTATGCCTTTCCTGGTATCACATCATATTTCATATATATGTGTGCGTATATAATTTTCTCATTTTCCCTCATTTATATATATTTATCCAGAAGTAGGCTATTTGGCCCATCAAGTCTACACCACTGTTGCTTACATATTGGTGAGTGGTTGTAGCCATTTTCTCTACACATGAACATCGACCTAGTACCATATATAGAGCAGAGAAATGTCAGTATGCTCAAAAATGGGAATGTCAATACTTTTGCCATCAAAAAATCCACAGATTGAAGAGATTGTGAGTGAGTTCACTAGTGTATGAGCTGTGGGCAAGATCTCTTATCAGGACATTCAAAAGTTCTCAACTTCAGAGCTTCAGAGTTTTTCAGGAAAGGCATGTGTAAACTGAAGCCAGAAGAAACAGTTGCCAATGGTTTCTCTAGATCCTGGTTACACATGTCATACATCAGGCTGAGAATACAAGCCAGAATGTGCAGTATTTAAACCGTTTCAATCAGGTGCTGCAAGCTGGCAAATAAAGAGTTCAGGTTCAGAAGTTCTTTCCATGGAGACAGGTGTGATCAAAACATGGGCGTAATTCACTGGCACTATTACAACTGAAGTTTGTGGATAGCCAACCAAAAGAGGAGTGCACAGCCTGAACTCAGAGACTATCTAATAGATCTTTGGAGAAGGAATAAGCCAGAAGTTGAGCCAATACATGGAAAAGGACCAATAAAATTGTGAAATAATTGTGTGATTGAATCAAGTGCTGTCGTAGCTGTGAATGGAAAGAAGATTTATATCAATGATGGAATTGTAGAATGGTTTGATACCATCTCCAAACACTTTCCAGTCTACGACAAACATGGTAGGAACACTCACTTAAAACCCATGTGTTTGCAATGTTGGTTGTGTGTCAGCCAGTGAGAACTGCAGAAGTGAATCAAAGGCAACAGTAAAATAGTAGTGATATACTCAAGAAGAAGGTGTACATGACGAAAGTGTCCATGGAGGACAACACAACAACACAAAGATCAGTGTTTAGCATCAAGTGAGTCAGAAATGTTCTTCAAGGAAAGATATCCCGACGTGATGAACAGTTTGTGTCGAGCAGCTGCAGGCACTGATCATGTTTATTCTGTCCAATAGAACATCCAGTCAGTAGCGTGCATTGGAAAGAGCACCCTGCCGTTTAACTGGACGATACAAGATAGATGGTGTCACTGGAAAGTGGCCTAATCAGTCCCAGGATCCACCAATAACGTGAAAGGTGAGAAACTTGGCATTGGGAGATGGTGGTGAGACCATTTCAAGGAATCAGCTGCAGAGAGTTACTGAGTGGTCTGAGTTAAGCTCAAATTGAACGGAATGCCCTGCTGTCTCCAGTGAACTTCTCCATGCTTTCAATGCTTATCCACTTCTTCCAATTCCATCTTCCTCTCATAGGGAATTTAAATTCATGTTTCATTATACACGTTTGCACCAGACTGAATTAGTCAGTAGAACACCTTATTAACACTAAAGATGCAGCTTCCTGTTAAATCCAGGGCCTAAATGAAAGCAGATAATTTATATAAGTTGCAAACACCAAATGTTACTTGATTCTTCTGTGGGGTTCCAAGAACAGCTGTATCTTTGGAAGGTGTCACAGTGATATCCTTCCCCTTCTATTAAGGTTGATGCTACAGCATTTCTTACCTTCCTTGTGCAGCTGGAACTGAGCAAATGGGCTGGGGTCAGTGTGCATGTTCAAAGCACTGGTTATACTTGGTGCAATAGACAAATCACCTCTTGGCTATAAACTACACAACAGCTTGCTAGTGTATGAGTCACCGCTGCGCTAAGGATTAAGCTAAAGGTATCTGTGCAGACTCTCCAATACAGGTGTTTGTTCATTGACAGCTTCAACATACCTCTCGTCAATAGGGTCATTGAGAGAAATATTTTTACCACATTTTAGCCCATGTGACCATTTCCCATTACTCGCCATTCAATTGCCTCCAACAATATTCGTTCATCATTTCTTTCATCTAACCACTAGGGAAAAAACCTTGGGTTCTGTCACATGGAGGTATCAGAGGAGCTCAGAATCTTAGATTCATTACAATGCATCCCCGTTAAATACACCATGGCCTGATTGTTCCTGTTCTTTTGAAAGTCAGGAGGGCCCATTTAAACCCACTGAAAGCTGATTCCCATGCTCCCTTTAATCACATAGAATCATAGAATTATACAACACAAAACAGGCTCTGCAGGCCCAATTGTCCATGGCAACCAAGCTGCCTACTTGAGCTGTCTCATTTGCCTGCATTTGGTCCATTTCCCTGTAAACCTTTCTGGCTATAATTGTGACTGGTTCTGCCAGTTTCCCTGGCAGCTCATTCCACATACTCACCATCCTCTTTGAAGTGTCGACCTCAGGTCCCCTTTAAATCTTTCTCCTCCTAATGTAAACCTACGCCCTATAATTTTAGACTCTCCTATGCTTTGATCATCCAGTTTATCTGCACTCCTCACTATTTTATATTCAATACCTCTATAACATTTCATCCCTTCTTCCTGCACTCCTTTAAACTTCGTGGGTTCACTGAAAAATGTATTACTCTTCTGTATAACATCTGATAAAAGAATTACAAGAGTTTGGTGGTATTAATAAAACAGTATCCAAACATCTGAAATATCTTCCAATCCAGCACTTCTAAAGCCCAAACAGAAACATAGAAAACCTACAGCACAATACAGGCTCTTCGGCCCACAATGCTGTGCCGAACATGTACTTACTTTAGAAATTACCTATGGTTACCCATAGCCCCTATTTTTCTAAGCTCCATATACCTATCCAGGAGTCTCTTAAAAGACCCTATTGCATCCGGCTCCACCACTGTCGCCAGCAGCCCATTCCACGCACTCACCACTCTCTGCGTAAATAAAACCTAACCCTGGCATCTCTTCTGTACCTACTTCGAAGAACCTTAAAACTGTGCCCTCTCATGTTAGCCATTTCAGCGTGGGAAAAGCCTCTGACTATCCACATGATCGATGCACCCCATCACAGACATCCCATCCTGCAAAAAGTCATTTCAGGGAGGTAGCACAGTCAGTTTGCGGGGGACTCCTGGAACTTCTGGGAGAGGTGGGATGTCTGCAATAGAGTATCTCCTTAGCAGCTAGCCAGATAGTTTAAATAACGTTAGCTATGCTAATGAACGAATGACACCTGTTAAACTCACCTCAACATGTCTTTTACAGTCTTAACCCACCATGGGCAATAGAAAAGTCACTGTTGCAAACAGTGCAGTGAGCAACACTGTCATTATTTTTGACCCCCATTAGGCAGGGGTACATTTTAGTGTAGTCTGCGGTGAAGTACGTTTTATATTTTCTTTTTTTGGAACACTCCGGCATAGTGCTTGCTCTCTCTCTCGCGCTCTCGCACATTCTCTTGCGTGCTCTTTCTTGCGCTCTCTCCTTCTCACTCACGGGCTCTCTCTCTCGCTCGCTCTCAAAAAAATCGATTTCCGGGATATTGTATATAATTTGCGGGCATCAGGGAGCCACTATCAATATGCAGGAGACTCTCGAACTTCCGGGAGAGGTGGGATATCTGTCATCATCTTATATACCTCCATCAGGTCACCTCTTATCCTCCGTTGCTCCAAGAAGAAAAGGCCAAGTTCACTCAACCTATTCTCATAAGGCATGCTCCCCAATCCAGGCAACGTCCTTGTAAATCTCCTCTGCACCCTTTCTACAGTTTCCACATCCTTCCTGTAGTGAGATGACCAGAACTGAGCACAGTACTCCAAGTGGGTCTGACCAGGGTCCTATATAGCTGCAACATTACTTCTCGGCTCTTAAACTCAATCCCACGGTTGATGAAGGCCAATGCACCGTATGCCTTCTTAACCACAGGAGCTTTGAGTGCCCTATGGACTTGGACCCCAAGATCCCTCTGATCCTCCACACTGCCAAGAGTCTTACCATTAATACTATATTTTGCCATCATATTTGACCTACCAAATTGAACCACTTATCTAGGTTGAACTCCATCTGCCACTTCTCAGCCCAGTTTTGCATCCTATCGATGTCCTGCTGTAATCTCGAACAGCACTCCACATTATCCACAACACACTCAACCTTTGTGTCATTAGCAAATTTACCAACCCATCCATCCACTTCCTCATCCAGGTCATTTATAAAAGTCATGAAGAGAAGGAGTCCCAGAACAGATCTCTGAAGCACACCACTGGTCACCGAGCTCCATGTAGAATATGACCCGTCTACAACCACTCTTTGCCTTCTGTGGGAAAGCCAGTTCTGGATCCACAAAGCAATGTCCTCTTGGATCCCATGCCTCCTTACTTTCTCAATAAGCCTTGTATGGGGTACCTTATCAAATGCCTTGCTGAAATCCATATATACTACATCTACTGCTCTACCTTCATCAATGTGTTTAGTCATATCCTCAAAAAATTCAATCAGGCTCATAAGGCATGACCTGCCTTTGACAAAACATGCTGACTATTCCTAATCATATTATGCCTCTTCAAATTTTCATAAATCCTGCATCTCAGGATCTTCTCCATCAGCTTACCATCCACTGAATAAGACTCACCGGTCTACAATTTCCAGAGCTATCCCTACTCCCTTTCTTGAATAAGGGAACAACATCTGCAACCCTCCAATCCTCCGGAACCTCTCCTGTCCTCACTGATGATGCGAAAATCATCGCCAGAGGCTCAGCAATTTCCTCCCTTGCCTCCCACAGTAGCCTGGGGCATATTTTGTCAGGTCCCAGTGACGTATCCAACTTGATGCTTTCCAAAAGTTCCAGCACATCCTCTTTCTTAATATCTATATGCTCAAACTTTTCAGTCCACTGTAAGTCATCCCTACAATCACCAAGATCCTCTTCTGTAGTGAATACTGAAACAAAGTATTCATTAAGTACCTCTACTATCTCCTCCGGTTCCATACATACCTTTCCACTGTCACACTTGATTGGTCCTATTCTCTCATGCCTTATCCTCTTGTCTTCACATACTTGTAGAATGCCTTGGGGTCTTCCTTAATCCTGCTTGCCAAGGCACCTTCTGGCTCTCCTAATTTCATTCCTAAACTCCTTCCTGCTAGCCTTATAATTTTCTAGCTCTCTATCATGACCTAGTTTTTGAACCTTTCATAAGCTTTTCTTCTTGACTAGATTTTCAACAGTCTTTGTACACCATGGTTCCTGTACCCTACCATCCTTTCCCTATCTCATTAGAACATACCTATGCAGAACGCCATTGAAATATCCCCTGAACATTTACTACATTTCTGCTGTACATTTTCCTGAGAACCTCTGCTCCCAATTTATGCTTTCAAGTTCCTGCCTGATAACGTCATATTTCCCCTTACTTCAATTAAACTTTTTCCTAACTTGTCTGCTCGTATCCCTCTCCAATGTTATGGTAAAGGAGATAGAATTGTGATCACTATCTCCAAACTGCTCTCCCACTGAGAGACCTGACACCTGACCAGGTTCATTTCCCAATACCAGATCAGGTACAGCCTCTCCTCTTGTAGGCTTACCTACATATTGTGGTAAGAAACATTCCTGAAACCACCTAACAAACTCCACCCCATCTAAACTCCTTGCTCTAGGGAGATGCTAATCAATAATGGGAAAAATAAAATCTCCTATCATGACAACCCTGTTATTATTGCACCGTTCTAGAATCTGTCTCCCTATCTGCTCCTTGATGTCCCTGTTACTATTGGGTGGTCTATAATAAACACCCAGTAGAATTATTGACCCCTCCCTGCTTCTAACTTCCACCCACAGAGACTCGGTAGACAATCCCTCAATGACTTCCTCCTTTTCAGCAGCTGTGACACTATCTCTGATTAGCAGTGCCATGCCCTCACCTCTTCTGATCCCTCCCTGTCTTTTCTGAAATATCTAAAGCCTAGCCATTCCTGCCCCTGAGCCATCCAGGTCTCTGTAATGGCCACAACATCATAGCTCCAAGTACTGATCCACGCTCTAAGCTCATCCATTTTCTTCAGGATACTCCTTGCATTAAAATAGACACATCGCAAACCATCAGTCTGAGTGCATCCCTTCTCTAACACCTGCAGATCCTCCCTCTTACACAGCCTACAAGCTTTCTCTATTTGTGAGCCAACCACCCCTTCCTCCGTCTCTTCAGTTTGGTTCCCCCCCCCAGCAATTCTAGTTTAAACTCTCCCCAACAGCCTTAGCAAACCTCCCTGCCAGGATATTGGTGCCCCTTGGATTCAGGTGCAACCCATCCTTATCATACAGGTCACACCTACCCCAAAAAAGGTCCCAATGATCCAGAAATCTGAATTCCTGCCCCCAGCTTCAATCTCTCAGCCACGCATTTATCCTGCACCTCACTCTATTCCTCTACTCACTGTCATGTGGCACAGGCAGTAATCCCAAAATTACTATCCTTGTGGCCCTGCTTCTCAGCTTCCTTCCTAACTCCCTGTCATCTGTTTTCAGGATCTCTTCCCTTTTCTACCAATGTCGTTGGTACCAATATCTACCATGACCTCTGGCTGTTCACCTTCCCACTTCAGTATCTGTGAACGCGATCAGAAACGTCCCGGACCCTGGCACCTGGGAGGCAAACTACTATCCATGTTTCTTTCCCTCGTCCACAGAATCACCTGTCTGACCCCATAACTATAGAGTTCCCTATCACTGCTGCCATCCTCTTCCTTTCCCTACCCTTCTGAGTCAAAGGGCCAGACTCTATGCCAGAGGTGTAGCCACTGTTGTGTCCCCCAGGTCGGTTATTCTCCCCCCCCCCACAACAGTACTCAAGCAGGAGTACTTATTGTTAAGAGGGACAGCCACAGGGGTACTCTCTAGTATCTGACTCTTGCCCTTCCCTCTCCTGACTGTTACCCACTTATCTGTCTCCCGAGGCCCCGGTGTGACTACTTGCCTATAGCTCCTGTCTATCACCTCCTCAATCTCCCTGACCAGACGAAGGTCATCGAGTTGCATCTCCAGTTCCTTAACCCGGTACCTAAGGAGCTGCAGCTCGACGCACCTGGTGCAGATGTAGCCGTCTGGGAGGCTGGAAGTCACCTGGACATCCCACGTCCGACACCCACTACAGAACACCGGCCTTGCAGACGTACAGTACTAACTATTCCTATTCTTCACAAGTAACTTACCTCGCCTCGACCCGTTATCACCGAAGACCCGTTGAGCCAAAGCCCTCCTACTCTAAATCGCTCTACTCCAATTCTGGCTCTATAAAGCTGTCTCCTTTTTAAATTCTTCCCGCTGGTCTAATTCGCTGATGTCCATGCGCCTGTGCAGCTGTGCCTCTATCAAACTGCTGAAGAAAAAATGTGCCAGATTAAAGGAGCTCTACTGGTACGTGATTATTTGTTGTTCCTGTTTTAACACTATTTCTCAATAGGCCATTGTGGCTTGTTCTACCTCAGTCCCTGAATTGATCAAACATTCCAGCTGGTTTTTCTGTTAAAACCGCAACTCACATGAATCCATTTCGCAGGGCAAACAGATCAAATTCTTCTCAGTTGCTGACCTGCAGTCAGTGAGACACACTTCAGTGAACCTGCAAATTCACATCGCTGACTAAATCTTCATTGGGTACTTTCTCAAGTGGTTTAATCTTAGTTTATGGGCCAACGGAGCGGATGAGGTTGGTGGGCAGAGGGTGTTGGTGGTTCTCCTAGCCCATCGATCTCTGTCCGCCTCTTTCTAAAGAAATGCTTCACAGCTGAAGTCTGCTGATCAGCGGTGTGTGTCTTGAGCTCTAGTTGGATGATTTATGTGAATTAAATTGTATTCTATTTGCATGTCCAGGTGCTGAAGTGAAGAGATCACAGCTGTTGATCTCCCACCAGTGAATTCTGCCACAGGGGTATGTTAAAATGAGAGTTTGAAGATTATAAAAAAGGTTAAGTGGTGAGACATAGAAAAGTCCTGAATCAGGATCCCTAAACGTAAGACAATCGTTCAAAATACAGTAGGATTTCAAGAAAATTATCTTCATATTGAGAATAATTATAACATGAAGCTTGGTCCTTTGAGGAATAGCTGGAATATGGTAAAGCACTGATAATCCAGCATCCTCAGGGTTTGGTGGTTTTGGACTAGAAGGTTTTTAGGATTATTGGATGATTCTTCTTGTAATAACTGAACTTGTCTTTTTACACATTAAACAGCAATGTAGGGAGCGTAACATAAGGGTACCCTTCGAAAAAGTGATCATAATATGCTTGAATTCATACTGCAATTTGATGGGGAGAAGCATAAGTCAAATTTATCAGGGAAAAGAAAGAAAGAAAAGATCACAATGGAATAAAGGGAATTGCAGAGGCATGAGAGAGAGCTTACCCAGGCGGACTAGAGGTGGGGATGATGGCAGAACACAGATGGCTGAAGTTTCTGGGAATAGTTCACAAGGCACAGGATAGATATGTCCCACAGAGGAAGAAGTTCTCATATGGCAGGGATAGGCAACCATGGCCCACAAAGGAAGTTGAGACTGCATAAAAGCCAAGAAAAGGGCATATAAGAAAGCAAAAGTGAGTGGTAAGTTGGATGATTGGGAAGCTTTTAAAACACAACAACTTTGTATCTGTCTTCACTGTGGAAGACTCCAGCAGCATGCTAGAGGTCCGTGAGCGTCAGGGAGCAGGAGTAAGTGCCATTGCTATTACAAAGGAAAACGTGTGAGGCAAACTGAAGGATAAGTAACCTAGACCAAATGGACTACATCCCAGAGTCCTGAGAGAGGTTGCTGAAGAGATAACGGATGCATTGGTCATGATCTTTCAAGAATCACTTGACTCCGGCATGGTCCTGGAGGACTGGAAGATTGCAAATGTCACTGTCCTCTTTAAGAAGGGAGGAAGGCAAAAGAAAGGAAATTATAGGCCAGTAAGCCTACCCTCAGTGGTTGGGAAAGTGTTGGAGTCTATTATTAAGGATGAGGTTTCGGGGTACTTGGAGACTAATGATAAAATAAGTCAAAGTCAGCATGGTTGCTTAACAAATCTGTTGGAGTTCTTCGAGGAAGTAACAAGTAGGGTAGACATAAGGAGAGGCAGTGGATGTCATTTACTTGAATTTTCAGAAGGCATATGATAAGGTGCCACTCATGAGCTGCTTAATAAGATAAGATCCTATGGTGTTACAGGAAAGATACTGGCTTGGATAATGGAATGCTTGACAGGCAGGAGGCAGTCAGTGGGAATAAAAGGGACCTTTTTTGGCTGGCTGCCAGTAACTAGTGGCGTTCCTCAGGGGTCAGTATTGAGACCGCTACCTTTCACATTGTTTGCCAATAATTGGGATAATGAAATTGATCACTTTGTGGCAAAGTTTGCCGTTGATACGAAGATAGGTGGAGGCGTAGGTAGTGCTGAGGAAGCAATGCGATTGAGGCAGGATTTACATAAATTGTAAGAATAGGCAAAAAGATGGAAAATGGAACACAGTGTTGGGAAATATATGATAATGCATTTTGGTAAAAGGAAGAATAGTGCAGACTATTATCTAAATGGGGAGAAGGTTTAAACATCAGAGATGCAGAAGGACTTATGAGTCCTCGTGCAACACTCCCAGAAGGTTAATTCACAGGTTGACTCTGTGGTGAAGAAGGCAAATGCAATGTTGGCATTTATTTCAAGGAGAATAGAAATATAAAAGCAAGGAGATAATGTTGAGACTTTATAAGACACTAGTCAGGCCGCACTTGGAGTATTGTTAACAGTTTTGGGCCCCATATCTCAGAAAGGAGGTGTTGTCATTGGAGAGGGACCAGAGAAGGCTCACAAGGATGACTCGGGGAATGAGGGAGTTATAATATGAGGAGTGTTTGGCAGCTTTGGGCCTGTAGTCACTGAAATTTAGAAGAATGTGGAGGGATCTCATTGAAACTTACCAAATGTTGAAAGGACTAGATAGGGTGGATGTGGAGAGGATGTTTCCTCTGGTGGGGGTATCCAGTACTTGAGGGTGCAGCCTCAAAACTGAGGGGCGACCTTTTAGAGTAGGGGTAAGGAGGATATTTTTTAGCCGGAGAGTAGTAAATCTGTGGAATGCTCTGCAACAGACTGAGATGCAGGCTAAGTCCAGGGGTATATTTAAGGTGTAAGCTGATCGATTTCTGATTGGTCAGGGTATCAAAGGATAAGGCAGCAAGGCAGGTGTATGGGCTTGAGTTGGATCGGGGATCAACCATAATGGAATGGTGGAGCAGACTTGATGGGCTGATCGGCCTAATTCTACTCCTATGTCTTATGGTCTTATGATAATAAGTTTTCAAGCCATCCTGGGGAATTTAAAGGGAGCAGGAAATATGAGCTCTATGTACCAACTTAAATTGTATGAGGGAATGGCGAGCACATACGATGAAGTATTAACCAGTTTAAAAATTTCATTCCAAGTTTCCTCAGATATTGACGTCTGGAAATCTTGTTCCCAGAGATTCTTAATTTTGTCTAAAGGAACACTACTCGCCTCCAGTAGCATACCATAAATATTAGATATTGAACCATTATGAAAAGGTGTCAAATTGAAAATTACGTCTGGTAAGTTCTGATCTGAGCTTATAGGAAATGTGCATAATTGAGATCTTAGAAAGTCTCTGATTTGTAGATCTCTAAAAAAGTGAGTTTTGGGTAAGCTATATTTAGCTGACAATTGCTCAAATGGAAACAGATTTCCTCCAACAAACAGATCCCCAAAACATTTAATACCCAACCTGTCCCATTCTTTAAAAAGTAAATCAGTCATGGACGGTTTAAAAAAAATTAGAATAAGTGGGACTTGAAAGGGAAAATCTCAATAAACCAAAATGTTTTCTAAATTGTATCCAGATCCTCATATGACTAAGGATAAGCTATCTCGTTTTTATTCAGATATATCTCCTTACTGTGACAGATGTAATAATGGAGAAGCTTCATTAATTCATATGTTTTGGACTTGTCCAAGTCTTGAAAAATATTGGAAGGAAGTTTTTCAAACTTTTTCTTTACTTTTTCAAAGCCCAACCCTCTGACGGCCTTATTTGGTATTGCTGCAGGACAAGATATCAGGTTGAAGACATCTGATTTACATATTTTGGCCTTTAGTGCTCTTATAGCTAGGAGGGCACTTTTGTTTAAATGGAAAGATGTTTTTCCTCCTACTCATGCTCAATGGTTATGCAACGTTATGTCATGCTTAGATTCAGAGAAGATTCGTTGTTCAGTTTCTGAATCTCGTCAAGACTTTCAATCATTGTGGGGACCTTTTCTGAATTATTTTCAAAACATTCAAAACCCTCAATTCATTGTATAAATTTAGATGTTGGCTAATATTAATTTTTATTATATGAGAAGGTATTTTACCTTTTTTCTCCTCATAAACAGCTTCGGTGGTTGGTGGGGTTAGACTTCTTTTGTAATAAATTAATATATTTCAATATAACTTTTGATTAACTTATATGAATATGACGTAATGAGATTGTTACTATGAATAGATAGAATGTGATTGGTAGTTTTTTAAAAATCTTTTTTGACCTTTTATATATACTTTCTTGTATAGTACTCTGTATTCTTCTATGCAGAAGCTAATAAAAATATTGAAAAGAAAGGGAGCAGGAAATAGGTTTCAGTTTGTAATTTTTGACCTGCATGCGAGATGCTCCAGTCACAATCCTGACCTTGGCTCTAGCCACACACACACTCAGTACAAGTTCCAAGTTCGCATTCGGTACTACTGAGTGAGCTAAATGCTGAACCATCAGAACTATCAGATGCTAAATTTCCTTTAAATAGAACAGATTGATTTAAGGGAAAGCTGGATAAGTAGCTGAGCAAAGAAAGGATGCTAACGGGGTTGGAAGAAGAAGATGAAGAAGAAGAGTTTTTCAACTTTGGAACGTTTTAGCAGTAGGTTGATGTCATTTATTCAACAAGCTTCAGCTTGGCATTTTCTTAGATTTAATGTAAGGCATGAATGTGCCAGTCAACAAATACTTTAAAAAAACTTCTACAGATTAACTGTTGAAAGTATCCTGACTGGTGCATTATGGTCTCATGTGGCAAATAAAATGTGCAGGTATAGAAGAAGCTGCAAATAGCAATGGACTCTGACCAATTCATCATGGCCATATTCCTCCCTATCATCAGTAAGATGCACTGCCTCAAGAAGGCAACATCAATCATCAAATAATCCCCACCATCCAGGCCAGGCCATCTTCTTGCAGCTATCATTGGGAAGAAGGTACAGAAGCCCACATCCCACATCACCAGATTCAAGAACAGCTATTTCCCTTCAACCATTTTCTTGTGAATGCTGCTTATCTGATGCTAAGCACAAGAGACTGCAGATGCTGGAAATATGGAGTATCACACACAAAATGCTAGAGGAACTCAGCAAGGCAGGCAGCATCTATGGAGGGAAGTCCTGATGAAGGCTCTTGGCCTGAAACATCAATTGTTTATTCGGCTCCACTGTACATCCTGACTTACTGATTTTCTCCAGCAATTTGTGTCTGTTTTTCTGATGCCATATGCCTGTGATGCTGCTGCAAGTAGGATGGTCTTTGCACTTACTTGTGCATGTGATAATAAACTTGACTTTGACTTTGAACAACTTTGAGGAGAGAGTCTGTTGGTGTCCAGTTTTTACTACAGAGTCTCTGTATTTTTCGGTCATATCTAGGTACTTCTAAGGTATGAATGAAAACACTAGCATGGAGCAGTTGGGTTGTGTGTCAAAAATACCATGTAATGCTTCATTACTGTTGACTTCCATAATGCATGTATGATTAACTATGGGACTGATACATTTATTGAAGTAGTGGACCAGTGCAAATGCTCCACTCCATGTGCAATAGTAGAAATGCAGATGAAGAATCAGGCATATCCTCAACATTCTGCTTTGTTAAATACTTGGGTTTGAAGATTTGGACTAGTATTGCAATAACTATGTGCCCACTGCGATAGAATCAAATCAGAAATGTGAAACCATAATGGGCTACTTATTTATTCCATGCCCTCTTTCTGTATTAAGTGCTTGGGCTTGGATGCACCAAGACTTGCACAGTAGCGTTCTATAGAGTATGAAGCAAGGAAGTTCTGAAGTTCACACACTGTAGTAGTTCAGGCAGCAAGGAAGAATCCAATAATAGCCATCAAATTTGATTTTAATTATGTTAATTGACGGTGAGATGTTGGTCAGGGTACTATGCATATGAAAAAAACAACATGGGGGAGAATACTCCACCTCCATGTGAGGTATGAAGACTTTGGAATGATTACTGAGATTGAAGTGTTATTCCATATTCTCAGTTGTTGGAAACTACCACGAGCCTGTCCACTGACTCTATTCAATCCAATTGACTGCTTGCTGTTCAGTTAGTTGTTTAACGTGCCAAGCATATGGGGGAGGGGCAGGGTTGCATATAGTTAGCATCAAAGATAAACAGCAAGTGTTTTCATAACTTGATGGGTACTGTGTTAAGCTACTCTCTGTTACGTACCCCGTAACTGGGTTGCCAAACCAGCAGAAATGGATCACTCAGTTGGAGTCTGGATTACTAGAACTAGGAAAGTTTTATTAAAGAAACAAGCAACACAGTACTCTAATCAAAAGGATAATGAATGCAACAGTTCAGCAATGATAAACATCCATGTACACAGAATTAGGATAACAGGATCAATCAAGCTCTATCGTTGTCTAGGGGTAAATGACCAGTTTCAAAGTGACGCAAAGTTCAGTTCAGTTCGCAGTAATCGCTGCCGTGGCGATGAACAGTGGGGGGAAGGAGAGAGAGAGCAAAACGAATGAATATTCAACACAGATTCCACACAGACCTTCGCAGTCAGCTTTCGGGTGAGTCCTTTGTGATGTCACCTGAGGTCACCGACCGTGACCCCTCCGTTTCCAGATACGATCATTTCCCTGCGCTGAACCTGGCACCCAGGCAAGAGTGGACACACACCAGGTTCCCGCCAATCGTGCCTTTCCACCCTGTGCGTTTATGGCCCGGTACTTCCCACCGACTTGTGAGAGACGCACCGCTTCCAGGGTCTTGTTACCTCGGGTGTCGTGTGTGTGTCCTGCCTTAGCCAACCTGTCCCTTTTTATCCCCCTGCTGGGGTATCGCCTGTCCATCACTTCAAACAGTTCAGGGTTCAAAGGGGGAGCCACTCTTGACAGCTCTCCTTCCTTCATTAACATCTCCAAATGCTGCTCCATTGTTTTCCTTATCTCTCTCTCTCCTGAAGACAGGTGGCAGACCAACTGCTGATTCCACTGCTGCCAGCACAGGACAGCTACATCGTAATCTATGTGTATTCTTGTCACATCTCAAAGAAGAGGGGAATATTAAACTGTGGGCCGGTGAAGAAGGAGTAGTGCTCACAAAGATTCTGCATGTGTGCATGTAGTATATAATGAGCTTGAATGCCTTGATTCATCACTCAATGTACACATCCAGACAATAACTGACACCTGTTCCTTTAGTGAGGTGCCACCCAGCTGGATCCAAGAGTCCAGATGCTGCCTTGTTAGCAAGTGTGTTTCATATCTGGAAGGAATTACCTCATTGCTTATTTGGAAGAATGTCTTCTTTCAGTTAAAGAGAAAGTGTGTACTGAGATAGGAAGCTGAACTTGTAGAAAGGGAAGGAATCAGAGATGGAAGAAGAGGAATGTAAAAATGGGGAAAGAGAACAAAAAGAGATATTTCGTAAATCAACATCTTGAGGCATTGGACAGAAAGACCAAAAGAAATTCTCCAGGTCAACAGATTCATTTCCAAAAGCCAAACACACAAATGATTCTGGTTCACAGTTGAACAATTTGACCTGCTTGATCCATTTACTGTATATCTCCCTGTGACACATGTTACTTCTCAGTGCAGAGTTTGAGATGTTCTATAAGCAGCCATTTGGTCAGAAACAGGCAAGAACAAGAACAGTCTTCCATCTGTAAACGTCCCTCTATCTTTGCACACTAATTCCCTTACCACCATATCAAAGAGGAACAGCAGAGTTATCCTCAAATTCCTAGCCAATATTTCTCCATCAATCAACATCCCTAAAAGCAAGTTTTCTGGTCACTGTGACATTCCTCCTTGTTTGCCTGAATTACCACAGTGTCAGAACTTCCAAACCTCACTGGTTGTAAATCACTTGGATTTCCTGATAGAGAGTTGGAAGCTACTATAAAAATGGGGGTCAATTTGTGTTACTCTTTTGTGTTAAAGAACTGATCTCCAAAGAGGAACCTTATGTGTTGGAATGGAAAAAGACTTTGAGATTTAGTCCACTGGCAAAATGTTTCTCTTATCACTTTGCATGCTTATCTGAGATCACAACAGCCACATTTTTCTACATGTGGCTGCAGTTGCCTTTGAAGCTTTAAACACATCACATAAAATACTGCAGCCCCATATGGTTCACTGCACATCCAGTAGTGTAATCCTTCATAGTCACTGAGGTGCCTCTTCTCCTGCCCAAAAGAACCACTTCAGTATCTCCCTGACTGTTTGGATTTCCACTGGGACTGTTTCCATTTGGCAACCTGCCTTTGTTTGGCCTTATGTATCAAATTAAATCAACTTCTTAAAAAGTTTTCAATAACCCTAAACCATTTCCTTATCTGTAAAAACAAGAAACTAGTTTGGCTTTCAGCAAATTCAATTCTACTTCATTAAACACCACAGGTTTCAACATTTCTCCTTAACAAGGGTCATTTAAATATTATGGTTGTAGCGAACATTACATAATAGAAACCATATAATGGGCAAGTGTGTTCTGAAACCAACTGCTGTCTGATTTAAATCCGCCATCACATAGCGCTACCCTTTATTAACATTGCCCTGTAGATTGAGGTTTAGCTCTGCCAATGGCGAGTGAGCTCTAACATTTGTTTGCTTTAGAAATGCCTTAATGAGTATTTTCTGATGCAACAAGATGCTTGAAGCAGCAGCTGGTAACCTGACCTGTGACCTTTGTGCTCCGTGGGAGAAAATAATCTTCATCTGCAGCTGCTTTCGAACCTGGAGCTGTGGAAGAAATCGTCTTCTGCCATCTCTCTTGGCTGTGGGGCATTAACTCGTGTTAAGTGTACCAAGCAGATACGCATATAGCAGGAGAAACTTCCAAATGGCTGCAACCCTCAGAACCCCCAGCAGTGAGCAAGGCAGTTCTCTTCATTTTCAAATCTATACTGAGATCCAGTCTGACTGGAGATGGAATATGTGAATACTTTTGCTGGTAACGTATCAGAGAACACAGCTGCTGGTGGTTGGCAGCGATAATTGCTGTGCGTATCCAGTAAGGGAAGGAAAGAACTTGGCTCTTGAGAATGAGAGCTTACAAAATAAAGAAGCACGTTCACATCCTACTGTGTGCTGTGAAAAGTGGTTTATCTATGTATTAGATATTGTCTGCAGTGTCTAGTTTGGTAAAAACCTTGTCTGGTTGTGGGTCCAGATCCAGCTCCGAAGGCTTTAACACGACAATCCAGATTGATATTCAAATCCAGTGCTGTTCTACGGCTACAATGGTTAGCTACACAAAAAACAATGGCTGGATTTATAGAGAGAAATGGACAGTCAATGTGTTGGATCAACACCTTGCATCTGGGGTAATGTTTTCTTTGTCATGAAGAAGACATCACCACTTTGTGAGCCACTACCTCATGGAAAGAAGGAAAGAGACAATGAGGCAGAGGAAACGACAATGAGAATCTGCTGATTATAGTGTTGAATGGTTAATGTCAGGTACAAGCTAATTCACAACCAACAGCTATGAATGGGTGCCAAGATGTTGTAGCAGTTAGCACGACGGTATCATAGCCTGGGGCGTCAAAGTTTGGAGATCGACTCCAACATCATCTGTAAGGAGTCTGTACGTCCTCCCTGTGGGGTGTGTTGGTTTTCTCCGAGTCCTCCGGTTTCCTCCCACTGATTAGTAGGTTAATTGGTCATTGTACTGTTAATTGTTCAGTGATTAAGCTAAGGTTAAATCAGGGGTTGCTGAGTGGTGAGGCTCAAAGGGGCAGAAGGACCTATTCTGCGCTGTATCTCCAAATAAATTAAGTAAATATATAAATAAGTAAATTCATTTCACAACTCTGGCTCCAACAATGAATTCCATTTCCGTCCTGAGAAATTCCAATAGAAAACCCATTTCCATTTAGTTAGATTGGAAAAAGGTCATACTCAATCCCATTTATCGGAATGTTTTACTGTCCTCGGGCTCACCCAGGGGCATATGGAGGAGGCTGAGTGCAGCAGGCTTGTTTGCCTTCTGAGATTTTTGATTTCAATAAAATGACAAAAGTGCAAAAGAAGACAAGCAACTAGGATTGACATCATTCTGTCTTAGTTAACGTGTTCAGGCTAAACTTCATTTTTACCACATGGCACCCCTGCTCTACATCCTTCCTACATCTATGGTGTTTTGCTTCCCTGTCAGTTATTTTATAGTTCCAGTTCCGTCCAGTACAGTTTCACCCCCTCTTGGCTTTTCACATTCATTCCTTTTATTTACATCCTATCCAAACAGGTCATCTACAATTAGCAAGGCTTCCCCACCCTCTCTCAGTCAGTACCATCACCACTTTTGCCATTCACTTCCTCCTGGCCTCCACCCAGTCAACAATCTTTCCTTTGATTTTGTTCACCCCTCCCTTTTGCTGCGAATCCAAAATGAAAACAGAGAATGCTGGAATTGTGCAGCACCTGTGGAAAAAGAAACAACAAAAAAAAATGTTCTTTCCAGTTCTGAATCCAAACCACAAACTCTGTTTTGCTTTCCACTGATGCTGACTGTTCTGCTGTGTGTTTCCATCGGTTTCTGTTTGCGGACTTGTCGTTTGACTAAGAAATGATCCTGGTGTCAACTTTGAGACACCTTCCTGATGTCAGTTGGTACCTGAGTTGTACACACCACAGGTCCATTGGTCAGTTGGTGGGGGGTGGGGGGTAGATTAACCAGCACCATTGTTCTAAGGAGGCCGCTGGAGGAAGCCGAGTAAATAAATTTGGTCTTCTCCCTTGCCAGAACAATAGCCCTGTCAAGGCTTGAGGTCAGGGAATGCTTTCTTGTGTTAAGCTGAGAGGATACAGCTAGTTATCCCCCATTAGGCCCTCCCTTCAATGTCAATCAGGGCTTGACACCCCTTAGTGACCCTGCACTCAGGAATGGGGGTAGAAACACCAGGGTTAACTCCAGTTAATACACCTTCTCCTCTGATACCGGTTTCTCATTGACTTTTAGCCAGCTGTCCACTAAAAGAATACTGTCCACCCACAGCAGGTGCCATTTAAAATAGAAATGCAAGTGTGCCTAGTTAGAAAATGGCAAGCTCACTTCCATTGTTAATCTATTCCATTAGATTGTGAAGGTTAAAATCCCTTTGGGAAGGGAAGCTGAGCGAAACACACACCTAGGTCAATACTGCTGCATGGTAATCTGAAAGCAGGGCTCTCCCTTTTCAAAAAACAAGTGACATCATTCTGTGCTATCCCTCCGTGTTTACACTACATGTGCAGGGGAGGGCACTATGCATCTGACAAGCAGGGAGTTGCTGAGAGAGACAAAAGCAGATGGTCCAATGTAATGATGCAGACAAGTAAAAACCCCAGCAGCGTCACTGCTTGTGCTGAAGCTATTTTTAGATGGATCTGCAGCTCTGCTCTGGCTCATTGTAATTCTTCCACTGCGCCCCGGCTCTCCCTGTCTGCACGGGCACCTTTATCAGCAAGTTAAATTGGAAGTATAACAACTGCTGCTATTTCTGTTGATGCTACGTGTTGGGATTAAATCTCCAACATCTGCCTAGGGGGAGAGAAAGAAAATAGCAATGATTTCAAAAACAGAAGAGGAAATCACCGATAAAAATAACTTAAAAGGAGAGCACAGATGAAAATACATTCAATTTAAATTTCAAAATGAACAGGCTTCATGATCTAATAGCCTAGGCCTGTTTCTATATTCTTCTGATCCTCGAGTACTTCCAAACAAAGAAGTATTTTTGTTTGGATTTTTCATTATTAATATGTTCCTCTAAATAATCTTCTCCAATTTAGCATCACCCTTTTCTGCAGTTTTAGGTTGGGTGGTTTCAGCTATTGATGAAAAGCTATTAGCTGGGAACTCAAAATTGGTATTAAGAAAAATGGCTGAGGCCCCAACCATCAGACGAGCCATTCTTCAGCAATTTGATACAGTCGATGTGATATCAAGAAAGAGCTGAAAGCACAGATTGAGAAAAGGCTGCTGGAGCAAAGAGTATCCCAGTGAATTGCTTCTGCAGTCTTTGTTCTTAAATAATGAAAGGAATAGGAAATGTGTTTTAGAATTCTTTAAAAGGAAGTACTTGAAGATCAGAGGAATATCGATTGTTTATTACCTCCCATAAATGTTGCCTGACTTCCTGAGTTCCTCTCGTATCTTGTGTGTGTTGCTCAATATCCCGGTAACTCTGGTGAGGATTAGTTTTCCAGAAATATCTGCATATTGAGCCAAATTCTTTGAAAACTGTTACAACATTGGCTTCAACAGAAAATAACCCACATAAGTCCTTTGTCCATAAAGCAAGACAAATACAATCCAACAAAGTAATTCAAGTGTCATCAGCAGAGCTGTGATCCTCCTATAACCTATCAACCATAGGTATGAATTAGTAAATTGATTTATTATTGTAACATGTATTGAGGTGCAGTCAAAAATTTTGTTTTCAATGCCATCCATACAGAAAATATCATCACAATAATACATCTAGGTACTACAAGGGAAAATTGATATCAAAATGCAGAATAAAGTGCTGCACGTCCAGATAAAGCATAGTGCAGGTAGACAAATAAAATACTAGGCAATGATGAGGTAGTCAGCAAGAGTCCATCTTATTGTACCAGAGGTCCATTCAATTGTCTTACAACAGAGTGATAGAAACTATCCTTCAGCACGCTTTCAGTCTTTTTTATCCTCTGCCGATGGGAGGGGAGAGAAGGGAGAATGTCAGGATGGACGAGCTTCAGAGCCCATTGGCAGATTTAGTCCAAACATGGATCAGTAAGCTGATTTCCAGAGGTAAGATGAAGTGACATCAAGGCAACACTTGACAGAGCGTGGCATCAAAAAAATGGGTATCAAAGGGAACAGAACTGAAGGGTGTCATACCTCACACAAAGTTGTTGGCTGCAGTTGTTAGGGGTCAATCATTTCTTCCTGGGACATCACTGCTGAACTTTCCCAAGGCAGCGCACATAGTCCAAACATCTGCAGCTGCTGCCTCAGTGAACTTCCTTTCATCAAAATGTCAGAAATGGGGATAATTCTACAATGTTCAATTCTATTTGTAGCTTCTCAGAAGATCAGTATATGAATTGGGAGAAGGAGAAAACCCCTTACCTTTAAACTTGCTCTACTAATAAAGATGAGTTCTCAATTTCCCAATCCACCTCATCATGTCTCTTGTACCCTATTTGTATACTTCACTACACTTTCTCTGTAGCTAAAACACTACATTAATTACCTCATCATGGCCTTGCAGCTTATTATCTACCTGCACTGCACTTTCCCTTTAATTGTAACACTATATTCTGCATTCTGTTATTGCTTTTCCCTTGTACGATCTCAGTTCACTAATATGATGAAATGATCTGTATGAATGGCATTCAAAACAATGTTTTTCACCGTATCTCGATACACATGACAATAATAAACCATGACCAATACAGCAATAGAGAAAGTAATTATTTTGATTATTTTGGATGATTAATGGGGTGGCAAAAAGAGGATCATTTTTGGTTGGTGTTGATCTCCTGGAGAGTTGATAACGCTGTACTCTTGGCAAGTGAGAGGATTTGTTTAAGCTTCTGAATTATGCCTTGCAGCTAGCAATCTGGGGTGTTGGAGGTCAGTCACTCACTGTAGAATATCCATCCTCTAACCTCCTGCAATCACAGTATTTATGCAGTTCGTCCAGTCAAATTCCTAATCATCGATGATCCCAAGGATATGCATGTTTCGGGACCTGACAGTGGTAATCCTATTGCATGTCAAGGGTAGGTAGTTAGGCACAGTTTTGTTGGAGACAGTCATTGTCTGGCGTTTTTGTGGTACAAATGTTACTTGTTACTTATAAGTTCATCCCTGGATGTTGTCTAGATCATTCTGCATGCTGTCATCCACTTGAACCTGATGCAGTCATCAACAAAACAGCCTCCCTTCAGAACTTCAGTTGGAAAAATGAGCAGCTGGACATGTTTATGCCAAGAAGCCAAGTCTGGAACATCTGCAGTGATGACTTAGAACTGATGTAACAGATCTTCAGCAGCAACAGTGTCTTCCTTTGTTCGAGACAAAGAGTAGGATACGTTTCAGTGTATCCTACCTATTAAATTATCGACCCAACCCAATGTATTTCAATTCATCAACATTTCTTATTAACCAGCCATTTCCATGGTACTGTATGTCCTATTTTTATCTTCCTTTGTCCAGGAAGCTTTATAAAAGCAGCTTTATAAAACTCTGCTTAATCTGGAGTAATGCATTCAATTCTGACCAGACCATTATAGGAAGAAGACTTTGGAGAGAAATCAATGATACATTTAAAAAACTGCCTGGGAGTTGTGTGGGCCTACTGGGTCAAGTGCTGGAAAGTGGGATTAAGTTAGAGCGCTATTTTTGACCTGCATCAATGTTATTGGCTAAATGGTCTTTGCTTTTAGACCATAAAACATAGGAGCAGAATTAGGCCACTTGGTCCATTGAGTCTGCTCCCCCATTCAATCATGGCTAATCCTTTTCTCCCCTCATCAGCCCCACTCCCCAAACTTCTCCCTGTAAACGTTGATGCCATGTCCAACCAAGAACCTATCAAGTTCTGCCTTAAATACACCCAACAACCTGGCCTCCACCGCTGCCTGTGGTAATAAATTCCACAAGTTCACCACGCTCTGGCTAAAGAAATTTCTCTGCATCTTTCTTTTAAATGGATGCCCCTCTATCCTGAGGCTGTGCTCTATTGTCCTAGACTCCTCCACCATAGGAAACATCCTTTCCACAATTACTCTGTCTAGGCCTTTCAATATTTAAAAGATTTCAATGAGCTCTCCCCTCATCCTTCTAAATTCCATTGAATATGGACCCAGACCTATCAAACGTTCCTCATTATGATAACCCTTTCATTCCCAGAATCATCCTTGTAAACCTCCTGTGAACCCTCTCCAATGCCAACACATCCTTTCTCAGATGTGGAGCCCAAAACTGTTCACAATACTCAAAGTGAGGACTCACCAGTGCCTTATATAGCCATAGCATCACAATCTTGCTCTTGTATTCTAGACCTCTTGAAATGAATGCTAAATGAATGCTAACATTGCATTTGCCTTCCTCACCACTGACTCTACCTGCAAGTTTACCTTTAGGGTGTTCTGCACAAAGACTCCCAAGTCCCTTTGCATCTCAGATTTCTGGATTTTCTCCCAGTTTAGAAAATATTCTGCACATTTATTTCTACTACCAAAGAGCATGACCATGCCTTTTCCAACTTTGTATTACATTTGCCATTATCCTAATCAGTCTAAGTCCTTCTGCAGCCTACCTATTTCCTCAACACTACCTGCCCCTCCACCAATCTTTGTATCATCTGCAAACTTGGCAAAAAAAGCCATCTATTCCATCATCTAAGTCATTGATATACAGTATAAAAAGGAGCAGGCCCAACACCGAGCCCTGCGGAACTCCACTAGTCACTGGCAGCCAACCAGAAAAGGATCCTTTTATTCCCACTCGCTGTCTCCTACCAATCAGCCAATGCTCTAACCACGTTAGTAACTTCCCCGTAATACCACAGGGTCTTAACTTGGTAAGCAGCATCATGTGTGAAACCTTGTCAAAGGCCTTCTGAAAGTCCAAATATACAATATCAACTGCATCCCCTTTATCTGTTCTATGTGTAATCTCCTTGAAGAAGTTCATCAGGCGAGATTTTCCCATAAGAAAATCATGTTGACTTTGTCCTATCTTATCCTGTGTCAGCAAATACTCCATAAGCTCATCCTTAGCAATTGACTCCAACATCTTTCCAACTGCTAAGGTCAGGCTAACTGGTCGATAATTTCCTTTCTGCTGCCTTCTTCCTTTCTTAAAGAGTGGAGTGACATTTTCATTTTTTCAGTCCTATGGCACCATGCCAGAGGGACCAGCTTTCTTGTACTAAAGGATGCTTTTTATATTGCTTGCACTTGTGGAAGCTTTTTATATTCCTTGCAAGCTTACCCTATAATTTTAAAAAATTCTTTTTCCATCACCCTTTGGTAAATTATAGATACTAACATTTTACTAGGTTAGTACTAATCTTCACAGTATTGTTTGTCTTTCCCTTAAATTTGATATCCCGCTTGACTTGACTATTTAAGAAAAATGAAATATCTCCTTAAATATCTGCCGTAGTCTATTTATGCCTTGTCTGTAATGTGATGACCCTCTATCCATACTGCAGTTTAATTAATGTTGTATGTCAGATCTAGCAGAGCTTTCCTTGTTTGTCTGTCATCTATATCAATGATCTGAATAATAGGTTAACTGTATCAGCAAATTTGGCAGATGACACCAAGATTGGGGGTGTAGTGGACAGTGAGGAAGGTCATTGTGGCTTGCAGAGTGATCTGTATCACCTGGAAAATAGTCTGAAAAATGGCAGATCGAATTTAATGCAGACAAGTGTGAGGTTTTGCACTTTGGTAGGACCAACCAGGGTAGATTCTGCGCAGTGAATGGTAAGAGTGTAATAGAAAGTGGTGTCACAGGTAGATAGGGTTGTGAAGAAAGATTTTGGCACATTAGCCTTCATAAATCAATGCATTGAGTTAAGGAGATGGGATGTTACGTTGAAGTTGTAGAAGATGTTGGTGAGGTCTAATTTGGAGTATAGTGTGTAGTTTTGGTCACCTAAGGAAACATGTAAATAAGTTTGAAAGAGTATAGAGAAAATTTACAATGATTTTGTCGGGTCTGGAGGACCTGGGTTATAAGGAAAGATTGAATAAGGATGGTATTCTTTAGAACATAGAAGATTGAGAGGAGATTTGATAGAGATAAACAAAATTATGAGGGGTATAGATAGGACAAATGAAAGCAGGCTTTCTCCACTGATGTTATGTGGGACAACTAGCGGTCATGGGTTAAGGGTGAAAGGTGAAAAGCTTAAGGGGACCGTGAGCGGAAACTTCTTCACTCAGAGGATCATGAGAGTGTGGAATCAGCTGCCAGCACAAGTTGTCCATGCAAGTTAAATTTCAATGTTTAAAAGAAGTTTGGATAGGTACATGGATAGTAGGAGTATGGAGGGCTATAGTCCTGATGCACATCGATGGGAGTAGGCAGTTTAAATGGTTTTGGCATGGACTAGATGAGCCAAAGGACCTGTTTCTGAGCTGTACTTCTCTGGAGAGGGTGCGGTAGAGGTTTGCCAGGATGTTGCCTGGATTCGAGGGCATGCACTATAAGATGTTGGCAAACTACAGTTGTTTTCCACAAGTTATGAGGGGAGACCTGACAGAAATTTATAAGATTATGAAAAGCATGGATCAGATGGACAACAGTTTCTTTCTCGTAGGATCGAAGTACCTAATACTATATCACATGCATTTAAGGTGAGAAGGAGAAAGTTCAAAGCAGATGTGTGGGGCACAGAGAGCAGTGGATAACTGGAATGTGAATATGCAGAGATGTTTAAGAGGCTTTTAAATAGGCACATGCATGTGCAGAGAATGGATGGATATGGACATTCTGTAGGAAGGAAGGATTAGTTTAGACATTTAATTACTAGCTTACTTTGGAACAACATTGTGGTCAAGAGGCTGTTTCTATGCTGCAGTATTCTATATTCTATGTTCTAGGATAGAAAGGAGAGGAAAAACAGAACTACTGAATTGTTAGCCAGTCTTAACAGAGGAAAGAGTGCTGGAATCTAATATGAAGGATGAAATAAAAGAGGTCCTTGAAAAGAATAATAGAAATAAGTAGTTAATGTGTGTTTATGAAAGGAAAATATATTTGACTGATCAACTGACATACAGAGAAAACAAGCCTAGCCTATCCAATCCCACCACTCACTCAACTAAGGTTCTCTAATCTAGACAACATCCTAGTGAATCTCCTTTGCATTCCCTCCAGGATAATTACATCATCCTGAACACCACACCATGTGGTTTTCAGAACTGCTCATAGTATTCAAAGATTGGTGTAACCAGTATTTTGCTATGTTCCAATTCCCAATTTTATGGAGACACAAAAGACTGGAGATACTGCCATTTGGAGCAACAAACAAACTGCTGGAATAATTCAGTGGGATGAACACAATCTGAGAGGCAGCACCTCTGGAAGATGTCCTCAGTGGTAGAGAGGGTCGTATCCATAATGGTGCTGGCTGGGTATACAACCCCTCCAGCCTCTTGGGGGCCTGTGGATTGGAGCTTCCATACAAGACTGCAATGCAGCCAAACAGAATGCTCTGCACTATCAAGAGTCTTTGGTGGCACACCAAGTATTTGAAGATACTTGGTGTGCCGCCAAAGACTCTTGACAATGGAGAGCATTCTGATGACATATAGCTAATGACGTATGGCTGCTCGTATGCCTTCTCCATCATTTCATAAAAGTGTTGATCCCAGGACAGCTCTTCCAACGTCAGAACATAAGATATAGGAGCAGGAGTAGGCTATCTGACACACAAACCCTGCTTCATCATTCAATAAGATCCTGGCGAACCTGGCTGGGGACTCAGGTCCACCTACTTGACTTTGCCCCATAATTCCCTTTCTATAAAAAATTCCCTTTCCACCTTGGGTACTAGCCTACAAAGTACCCAGGACATCTTCAGGGAGCAGTGTCTCAGAAAGGCAGCGTCCATTATTAAGGACCTCCAGTCCCCAGGGCATGCTCTTTTCTAACTGTTACCATCAGGTAGGAGGTACAGAAGCCTGAAAGCGCACACTCAGCAATTCAGGAACAGCTTCTTCCCCTCCGCCATCTGATTACTAAATGGACATTGAATCTTTGGACACTACCTCACTTTTTTTTTCAAATAAACAGTATTTCTGTTTATGCACATTTGAAAAAATCTATTCAATATACGTAATTGATTTACTTGTTTATATATTATTATTTTTCTCTGCTAGATTACATATTGCATTGAACTGTTGCTGTTAACTTAACAAATTTCACGTCACTTGCCAGTGATAATAAACCTGACTCTGATTCTGAAATTCTATCTACTGTATGTCTTGGATATATTTAATAAGGGCAGAGGATTCCATACATACCCTATTCTCTAGGAAAAGCTGTTCCTCCTCATCTTCATCCTAAATCTACACCCCCAGATAACACAAAGGTTGGAGGTGTTGTGGATAGTGTAGAGGGCTGTCAGAGGTTACAGCGGGACGTTGTTAGGATGCAAAACTGGGCTGAGAAATGGCAGATGGAGTTCAACCCAGATAAATGTGAGGTGGTTCATTTTGGTAGGTCAAATACAATGGTAGAATATAGTATTAATGGTAAGACTCTTGGCAGTGTGGAGGATCAGAGGGATCTTGGGGTCCGAGTCCATAGGACGCTCAAAACTGCTGCGCAGATTGACTCTGTGTTTAAGAAGGCATACAGTGCATTGGTGTTCATCAATTGTGGAATTGAATTTAGGAGCCGAGAGGTAATGTTGCAGCTATATAGGACCCTAGTCAGACCCCACTTGGAGTACTGTGCTCAGTTCTGGTTGCCTCACTACAGGAAGGATGTGGAAACCATAGATAGGGTGCAGAGGAGAATTACAAGGATGTTGCCTGGATTGGAGAGCATGCTTATGAGAGTAGGTTGAGTGAACTTGGCCTTTTTTCCTTGAAGCAACGGAGGATGAGAGGTGACCTGATAGAGGTGTATAAGATGATGAGAGGTATTGATTGTGTAGATAGTCAGAGGCTTTTTCCCAGGACTGACATGGCTAGCATAACCGGGCACAGTTTTAAGGTGCTTGGAAGTAGGTACAGAGGAGATGTCAGGGGTAAGTTTTTTACGCAGCGTGGTGAGTGCGTGGAATGGGCTGCCAGCAACGGTGGTGGAGGCAGATACAATAGGGTCTTTTAAGAGACTTCTGAATAGGTACATGGAGCTTTGAAAAATAGAGGGCTATGGATAACCCTAGGTAATTTCTAAGCTTTGTGGGTTGAAGAGTCTGTATTGTGCTGTAGGTTTTCTATGTTTCTATGTTCTAAATCTTGAGGCTATGTCGCTTAAGTCTAATCTCAGTGAAAACAAATTTCCTACCTCTATCAGGGCTTTTCCTTACATAATTTTATGTTTCTATAAGACCCCCTTTCATTCTTTTAAATCCTAGTGTGTATAGTCTCAGGTGATTCAATACCCCTCTCCGGAATCAACCTAGTGAACATCCTCTGCACCACCTCCAGAGCCAGTAGGTCATTTATCACATAAATGTTATCTGATGATCTGGGCCGCCATTTACATGCCGGGCGGCACCTAATTAATTAGCTTGTTTTGGCTATTTTCTTAAAGGTGTGCTGGGTGCGTTCCGGCTACCGCTGCAGCCCTGCATGTTTCGCGGCCAGGTATCGGTCCGCGGCCAGGAGGGTGGAGACCACTGGGTTAACCAAATCTCTATCCATGCTAACACTTTACCCCCAACCCTTATGGCTAAGTCTTTTATGTGGCATTTTATCAAATGCCTCCTCAAAATCCAAATGTACAACATCTACCTGCTTCCTTCTATCCACTGTGATCATTATAGCCACAGTAAGTTTGTCAAATAGGACCTGACCTTCATGAATCCATGCTGTATCTGCCTAATAGAATCACTTCTATCCAGATGTCTCACTATTTCTTCCTTAATGCTAGCTTCAAGCGTTTTCCTGACTACAGGCATTAAGTTAACTGGCTTATAGTTACCTACCTTTTGCCTACATCTTTTTTTGAACTATGGCATGACATTTATTGCCTTATAGTCTTTTGGGTCCTGCCCAGAGTCTAAAGGTTTTTTTTAGTTATCAAAAATGTCTCTACTATAACTTCTACCATTTCTTCCAGTACCCTTGGATGTATTCCATTAGGATCACTGAACTTGTATATCTTTAAGCCCACTGGTTTGCTCAGTATGACCTTTTTGGTAATAATGATTTGCATTAAGATCTCCACCCCTTCATATCCTTAATATCTCTCTTTGGCATCTTCGACATGCCCTCCATTGTGAAGACAGACACAAAGTAGTCATTCAAGGCCCTGGCCATTTCCACATTATCCAATATTAATTCCCCCTTCTCATCTTCCCACGGACCTATATTCACCTTAGACATCTGTTCATTTTATATTATTATAAAAATTTTACTATCTGGTTTCCTATTTTGTGCTAGTTTACTTTCAGAAGCTATCTTCCCTTTCTTTGTTACTTGCTTGGCGGTTCTTTGTTGATTTTTAAAAGTTTTCCCAATCTTCCAGTTTCCCACTGCTCTTGGTGACTTTGTAAGCACAAGCTTTTAGTTTAATGCCTTTCTTTATTTCTTTAGTTATCCAAGGTTAGATCTCCCCACCATTACTTTCCTTGCTTTTAACTAGACAATAATTTTGTTGAGCTCCATGAAAAATCTGTTTAAAAGTCTTCCACTGTTCTGCGACTGTCCCGCTATATAGCCTATGTTGCCAATTCATGCTTAACACCTCATCTTCTCCCATTGTAGTCCCCCTTGTTTAGGCAAGATACACAGGTTTTAAATCAAACTTTTGCGGCCTCCATTTGTATGAGGTGTTGACGCTCAGGAACTTCAAGTAGCTCACTGCTGACCCCTCAGTGAGGACTTGTGCCATGTTCTCCTGACTTGCCCTTCCCGAAGTCCACAATCAGTTCCTTCACTTCTTTCAGGGAACTACGGATTTGGACTCTAACATCTCTCTGTTCATTGCTATGTCCTAGTGTTTTATAATTAATGCGTATGTCCTACTCTTATTTGACTTTTCAAAATACATCACCTTACAGTCGTTGGAATTGTTTCCTTACAATATCTTTGAGAACGCAAGGCAAACTCAAGAGAGAAACACCAAGAAAGTTAATTGTAAGAAGAAAATATGTGACAAGATTCTGGAAGTGTTTCATGCAGTTGGTATCTAAATCCTGTCAGCATTTTCCTGCAGTATAATTAACTTCTAATGACCTTCATTTGACTCATAGGGCTTTGCATGTACATAATGAAGAGGCACTGTCCTCCATCACCACAGGGTTCTCAAACCAATTTTCCACTTTTCGCTCCACTGCTTCACAAACAGGTTTTTCTATGGGTTGGTGATATTAAGAGGAGAGAAAGGTTGTGTTTTCCATTCTGTACTTGCCCCTGCCAGGGTCTGGCACTGAGATTTTTACTGTTTCTGAGCATTGATTTGCAGCAGCTTCAGTAGTGGTAGCAGAATTTATAATGCTAGTAGACGGAGCCCTTGACTCAGGAGAGGATATCTGCTGATAATTGTTTACAATGATCTCCCCACACAAAACTAGGCATAGTAACTTTGTTGTTTGTCTGATGAAAATGAAGGAGCAAATACCTTTGTTGGAAATCAGAAGGTGTTGCAAAAACATGACAGAGGAATCAAACTTCCCTGAGTCATCAAGGAAGAGTCAAGGAACAGCAGAACATTAATTCTGGGAGCATTGCAAGTCCAATTGGGGTTTCTAAGGACTCCGCTGTTATATTTCCCAATACCATTTCCCCTATTAGGAAATTGCTGTGGCAGTTTGACATAATCCTGAGGAAACTTGGCAGTACCAGACAGAGGCCTACAGAATGTGGACAAGATTCAACTTCTGTAACGTAACCGCAGCACACTTCATTTCCTGAAAACAGTGGTAAGGATGTTTCTACTTGTTATTTATGTTTATTCCCTTCAGATCCACACAGTGTGTAAATGTAGAGACTGGAATGACACCAGCCTTCTGCCTCATGCAGATTAAGGGCATTTGCAAAAGGGAAAATATGTCCATTTAACAAGCTCTTCCAAAGGTGCTCCGATTTAAATACTATTACATGCAGCACACATCAAAGTTGCTGGTGAACGCAGCAGGTTTGATGTGTGTTGCTTGAATTTCCAGCATCTGCAGAATTCCTGTTGTTTACTATTACATGCTGCTGTTTCCCCTCAGAAAGTTAAAAGCTCAGAAGGCTGTAACATCTTGAGGGCACATCAGGGATATGCAATGTGATTTGTCGCAGTTTAAGCATTTAATAAAAGCCACAGGTCCAGTCTTCATTACAATGTTAATGTTGTTTTTATTTATGCTTTTGGCTTTTCTCTGAAGTGCAGGAGGATGATTAGCAGTTTGACTGGCTGAAAAATGAATACTCCTTCCCATTGTCCACCTTTATATTATCTGACATGTTGGCTGTATTCATCACGGAAGATAGTATGGTGACTTTCTGAGCCCCCAGGACCCATAAAATGAAGAAAGACCAATGACACCCGATGTGCATTGTTGGACTTTGCTCCAGAATGCTGTGATGAAACTGGACATGGTTTTAGTTCAATTGGAAAAGGGCTTGAACATCAAAGCTACATTTATAATTAGACATAAAGGTAGTAGCATTACTAAATTCCAGGTTCACTCAAGTGCCTTGACATATAAGATCACAGCCCATATAATCCCACCAACCAAGCACAATATTCCACATTTTGAGATCCTGAATAAAACTGAATACTACGATTTCTAGTTATCAATAAACTGACCTTGGGACAATTGCATTTTATACTATTTGTACTTGTGGCCTGAGAGGGTTTTTTTTTTCTGTCCTTTATTCATGACTTTTCCATAAAGGTTAATCATTTAATGGATTCACAGTATCTAACATTGTGACCTTCCCATAATTATTCTCCTGATTTCTTTCAGGGATTGTCAGCAATCCCAGAAGGACACAAGTCTCTGCCAAACGTGCTGAGAGCTATTACACAAAAACGTTTAAGCTCCAGAAACATTGCAGCAGCAGATGTAATTCATGCGTTGTGAAGCTGCCCAAAATTGCTGAGCATGATAGCACTGTGCATAAAATTGACACAGTGTGGGGTCCAACAATAATTCATTTTATAGTCGGCTGATAAAAGAACCTTTTTGTTTTCATTAAGAAGCTAATTACCCGACACAGCTGTCATCCTCTTCAAAGGAGAGCAGGCTGCAGAGCAAATGTTAAGTTCGTGGAATAAAACCGATCCTCTGAACATATATTATGTTCTGTCACTGCTGTGACATGGCTGCTACAGAGTTTCAATGTTTCTGTTCGGGGCTTTGATTTAAACCAATTATTCTTGTCAGATGAATAGTGAAAGCTCAGCTGGGCTGTGGATGTTTGAACAGTCATTAAGGTGCATTTTTACCCCCATTTGTTCCTTTGTTTTTGCTTCCCTGTTTCCTAATCCAACGGGATAGAAGGTTGTAGGTTCTGATGTGGAATGCTAAGGAGAAATCTAGACAGGAGAACCAGAGAAACCATGAGTCTCTCCCAGATGTCAGCATCTGGGAGAGGGGACAAAGAGCTTAATTTACACTAGTTGACAAAAGGATCATTGACTGGCATGGGTCTGAAACATTATCTGACCTGTGATGGAGGTAGAAACCCTCACCTCAATTAAGCTGTATCCAGTGAACTCCTGAAAAACTGTAACTTGTAGGGCTATGGATGAAGAGCTGGGAAACAGCATTATCCTAAAGCCTTGACTATATTGGTCAAAACCCCCTTGTACAATCTCACCGTTTGGATGTGTGGAATCAACCTCCAACTTCTCTCTTGCTGGAGCTTGACATTTTGAGAGTAGATCTTTCATTTGGCCTCATAGTCGGATAGGGGCTCAGAATGACTCTGGAGATGTTGTACAATTGTACAAAGTGCAACCCAAATATTGTTAATTGAAGAATGGTTAAAAAAAAGCTTTAGAATAAAATAAGGTTTCACTATCAAAACCTTAGCAGGATACAAAGGTTGCACTTAAATCTTTGTCCTTGTACTTGGCTCATTTATCAATTTATATCTGTTTCTCCTTTGAAGAGTTAATTGAACCAATCATTTAAACGTGAAGTAGCTTGTCTGTTTTAATTCAGGTTAGGCCACAATAGCTTTCATCCATGCTCACCACAAAAGTCAAAGTTTCTAAAGACACATTTGCCTTTCATATTAAATTAAAACGCTACCTATATCATATACCTGGACCAAAGGGTGATGAATACTTCCTGAATTTGGCTGGAACTAACATGAAATGTCACTCTAAATGCCTTATTTCTCAGATTAGTGGAACACTTCTCTGAAAGGTCCTTAAGTTCTGAATAAATGATGATTTTATGCTTATTATGAAGGATAAACGTATACAGAATTAATCAGCAGTTGAAAGTGCAATCTATTCCTTGGCTTCTACCTAAGTATTTGATTCTCTGATATCAAAATAACACTCATGTAAAGAGTCCTTTTTACTGTTCGTCTCATGTTTCAGGCTGAAGACACTTGATCAGAAAAGTTTCTATCTGAAGTGTTGGCTCTGTTTTCTTTTCATGGCTGCTACTTACACTGCAGATTCTTTCTTGTATTTTCTGTCTTTATTTCAGACTTCTTTCAGCCTTAGTATTGATGGGATGAATAGAAGAGGGATGGAAGATTAAGTTCAGATGAATAGCAGCAGATCATTCCGTAAAGTACTGGTGACTTAGAATGGCCATTTTTATTAGAGAGACATTTCTGTACAGGTTGATATTTTGGGATGTTCACTACCGGGGCTTGGAATGGGGCTGAATTTTTTTCGGCAATTATCTGCTCACTGCTTCATTGTTGTTCACAGGGCCTTGTGTGCGTGTACATTGATCAACTTGCATGCTTTCCTTGTTTTGCAGCAGTGTCAAACCTTTAACAACACATAAACACAAAGGATTCTGCAGATGCTGGAAATCTTGAGCAACATGCACAAAATGCTGGAGGAACTCAGCACGTCAAGCAACATTTAATGAAGTGACATTTCAGATCAAGAACCCTTTATCAGCCCTTCAATAGTTAAAAGGCTGCAGAGGCTCTTTGGGGCACTCTAAGTTCACAAATGATGCACCTTAATTTATCTTAATTAGAGTTTAGTGTTTAGTACTTTTGAATCTAATCTGCTTCCATCTGATTTTCAAGTAAATAATGGGAAAAGTGTTGCATTACCACAAAAGTCAACAATTGAATAATAAATAGTTTCTGTATTTCCTTACTTGTTTTCATGCCCCTATCATTGCCAAAGCAGGAGTAAGGCTGAGGATGAGGAGTGAGGTGTAAGGAGTGAGATTGGCCACTCACTTGTAGTTCCTTGTGCAAGAGAACAGCTATTAGTTTAATCACATTATAGCAGTTACTAAAGCAACAATTTTTCTCATGCAATTCACTTTTATACTGGGTCACAGCTTACACTTGGACGGAGCTAATACTGCTGTTCTGCGTGTGAAAGGAATTTGGGGAAACGTGAGGTAATGTTATTGAGACTTGCAAGAATCTGAAGGATTGATGGAGTAATTGCTGAGAAGCTGCTTCCACAGGAGTGCTTAGAACAGATGGGTAAAAACTCGCATAAAAAGGTCAACCATTTAGCAATGAGAGGACCGAACATTTTTTATGCAGCGAACATAGAACATCCAGCACAGGATCAGCTCTTCAGCCCACAATGTTGTGCTGAACTAATTAAATTAGTAATCAAGTGCCCAACTAAATTAAACCCTATGTTTTACACAATGCCCATATCCATCCATTCCCCGCACATTCACATGCCCATCCGAGATCCTCTCGAATACCTCTATTGTATTTTCCTCCACCACCAAGCCAAGCAATGAATTCCAGGCACCCGCCACTCACTATGTAAAAAAATCCTGCCCACAAATCTCCTTTGAACTTAATCCCTCCTACCATCAATGCATCCCCTCTGGTAATAGACATTTCAGCCCATGGAAATGATATCAGCTATGTACTCTGTGTGTGCTTTTAATAACCATAAACCACTATCAGATCTCCCCTCAGCCTCCACTGCTCCAGAGAAAGCAACCCAAGTTTCTTCAACCTCTCCAAATGGCTCATGCCCTCAAATCCAGGCATCAACCTGGTGAACAACAGGAATACTGCAGATACTGGAAATTCAAGCAACACACATAAAAGTTGCTGGTGAACGCAGCAGGCCAGGCAGCATCTCTAGGAAGAGGTGCAGTCGATGTTTCAGGCCCAGACCCTTCGTCAGGACTGGTGAACTGCTTCTTCACCTTCTCCAAAGGCTTGATATCTTTTTTAATAATAGGACAACCAGAAATGAATGCAATACTTCAGATGTGACATAACCAGAATTTTTAAAGCTGCACATAACTTTCTGGCTCTTGAGCTTAATTTGTCAACTAATAAGCATGATTGTTCACAACTACCAACATCTCCAAAGGGATCCAACCACCAAGCACATCTTTACCTCCCTCCCCCGCCCCCCACGCTTTCTGGAGGGATTGCTCCCTCCATGATTCCTTTGTCCATTTGTCCTTCCTCACTAATCTCCCTCCTGGCACTTATTCCTGCAAGCAGCCAAAGTGCTAGTCACCTCCTCCCTCACGTCCATTCAGAGACTCAAGCAGTCCTCCCAGGTGAGGCAACACTTCACCTCTGAATCTGCTGGGGTTGTCTATTGTATTCGGTTTTTCTGATGCAGCCTCCTCTACATTGGTGAGCCCCTCATAAATTGGAGAACCTCTTCGTCGAGCACCTCCACTCCGTCCGCCAAAAGCGGAACTTTCCGATGGTAAAACATTTTAATTCTGATTCCCATTCCTGTTTTGACATGTTGGTACATGGCCTACTCTTGTGCCACAATGAGGCCACTCTCAGGGTGGAGGAGCAATACCTTTTATTCGATCTGGTTAGCCTCCAACCTCATGACGTGAATATCAATTTCCTTTTCTGGTTAAAAAAAGTCTTCCCTCCCCATCCCCTCTTCATCTATTCCCCACTCTGGTCTCTTACCTCTTCTCACCTGCCTATCACCTCCCCTGGTGCCCCTCCTATGCTCTCCTCTCCTCTCCTTTCAGATTCCTTCCTCTCTAGCCCTTTACCTTTCCCATCCTTTCAGTTTCACCTACCACCTTCTAACTATCCTTCTTCCTCTTCCCCCACCTTTTAATTTTGTTGCCTTCCCCCTTCCTTTCAAATTCTGAAGAAGGGTTTTAGCCCAAAAGGTTCTTCTTCATGGCTGCTGCCTGATCTGCTGAGTTTCTCCAGCATTTTTTGTGATTTGCTTTGGATTTCCAGCATCTGCAGAGTTTCTTGTGTTTATGTATGCTACATGCATGCTTTACCACCTTATCAACCTGTGTAGCCACTTTCAGGGAGCTATGGACTTGGACTCCTAGATCCCTCTGCAGATCAACACTGTTAAGGGTCTTGCCATTTACAGTGTACTGTCCCTTTATACTTGATGCAAGCTCTAATTCTTTGGAATTTTCATCTCAGAGTGCTGTAGATGTTCAGTCAATAAATACAGTACATTCAAAGTGGAGATCAATAGATTTTACAGGGAATGACCCACAGCCTTTGAACCCAAGTAAGAGAATCAGAAGATATTAAAACTGAAAGCAAGGAGGCAAAGGACTAGCCATGATCTTATCAAATGGCAGATCAGGTTTACAGGAGCCTGCTACTATTTCATGGTCTCTCAGATAAACAAGCCTGCTGTGCACAATTACTGCAATTCAGTCTGTTGTCGACAGGAACTCTACAACCAATCAAAAATGCTCCTTGTCCTTGCAGAACAATAGGTCACAAGCTGTACCGCACTGACCCTTCTGTCCGTCATGTTTATGCTGACCTTTTTGCCCATCGACACTCATCTCAGTTGCCCTCATTAGGCCAGTATCTTTCTATTCCTGGGTTATTTCAGTGCCCATTTAAATGTCACTTAAATGCAGTAATTGTATATGTCTCTGCCACCTTCTCTGGAAGAGAGGGTCAGGTATTAATCACTCTCTATATAAAAAATGTTCATATGAAATCCCCTTTAGAACTCCTTCTCAATTTTATCCCACGTTCTCTTGTTTTTGATACCCCTGTGGTAGGAAAAAGGCTTTGAACTCTATCTATGCTTCTTATAACTTTAAATACCAGTACCTCCATACGGATGACCCTCTGCCTCCCTTACTCCAGGGAAACAAGCCCAGTGTCGAAAAGTTGTAGAGCACAGAAATAAGCCTTTTTACCCACATGTCCATGCCAACCATTTTGTCTACTAACGCTAATCCCATTTGCCCACATTATTTCCACATCTTTCTATGCCTTATTTATTTAAGTGCCTCTCTAAATGCCCCATAAGTTCATCTGATTTAATCAATTCCACTAGCAGAGGGTTCTAAATATCACTGTGTAAAACACCTACTTCTCCGGAAAAGCCAATAAAACTCCTTTCTCTGGCCTTAGACCTATGGCTGCTTGTTTTTGATACGTCTATTATCTGTCTCCATAATTGAAGTACTCCGACCTAAGCAACATTATGGTGAAATGCCTCTGCATTCTCTCCAGCATAATCACCTCCTTTCTACCTTCCTATAGTGTGATGGCCAGAACCCTACACATTACCTCAAGTGCAGTCAAACCTGTGTTTTGTAAAGCAACATTCAAGAAAACAGCGTAAGCTCAACAATAATAATTTGGAATGAGTGAACACCCACTGGAATTTATGTCAGGAACTGGTGGTTTGTGGAAAATAAACTGCTGGCATCATATAGCTGTTACTTATGAGTGCTATATTCCTCAGTCATTCACTATCCATTAGGGAAGTGCAATCTCTCTCTTCTGCATATAAATAAACCTCTAGCATATTAACATCACCAGGGCTCCAAATCAGGACAAACATGCTTCATATTTCAATCTGTTCAGCAGATGTAATATGGCCATGAGAAGAAAACATCGAAAACCTGAAAAAGCTCGCACTTCCATTACAACAGTCTTCAACACAGTGAAATCGGACTATTTTTGGAGCTGTTGTTGGGAGTCTTATTACAAGCTTAAATTTAGATTACAGTTGGCACATACAATAATGCACCACTCTGGACTATTTACTTCCCCTGAACATTAAGGATAAGTAATTTGCATTACTGCTGAGCCCAAGACAAACTGTCAAATGGGAATACATGGAATCTTTTCCAATTTCCAGGAGGAAAACCAAAATTTCATTTGTGATTATCAATGTCACTTGATGAGTATAACATTTACCAAAGTGAGGTCTCCATACGATAATAGATAAATGGAAGAAAGTTCAGAATTACTCCCAGCAGTCACTGGCATTCAGATAAACTGTTGCCCATTGGTGGAAGGGTTTGGAATAAGAGGATACAAATTTAAGATTGGCAAAGAAACAAAGGCGACATGAGGAAAAATGTTTTTACAGAAAGGGATATTAGCATCTGGGATACATCACCTGACAGAGTCTTGGAAACCAACTCATTTATTTCTTTCAAAAGTTTTTGAAACAGAATGACCGCATGGCTACAGAAAATGGCCGGGAGAGTGGGATATTTTCTGCAGATTGGGCATAAGACGCAAAGGGTTGAAAGGGGTAATTTCCAGTAACACAAAGAGTGAAGGACAGTTATAATGTGCTTCAATTCAATGTAATTCAATTAATATAATATATTCAATAGCTTTGAGGAGCAATACTGCAGAAGGAGCAATTGTTGAAATGCCCGGCAGGTCAGGCAGCATCAATGGGGAAAGAAATAGAGATAAAAGTTCAAGTCAATGATTTTTCATCAAAATTGGACAGAAAGGTGTGTAACTGGGGGTGTGTGGAGATACCAAGGGAATATTTGTATTTAGGGTGGAGACCAGTGTAATAAACAGAAGAGATCCTGCAGATGCTGTAAATCTTGAGCAACTCACACAAAATGCTGGAGGAACTCAACAGGCCAGATAGTATCTGTGGAAAGGAATAAACAAATAAACATTTGGGCTGAGATCTTTCATCAGGATAGGAAAAGAAGAGGGAAGAAACCAGGATAAGAAGTTGGGAGAGGATGGAGTACAACCTGGCAGGCGATAGTTGAAACCAGGTGAAGAAGGTTGGTGGTTGGGGGAGGAAAAATGAAGGAAGAAACTGGGAGATGATAGATGGAAGAGGTTAAGGGATGAAGAAGAAGTAATCTGATAGGAGAAGACAGTGGGCATGAAAGAAAGGGACGGAGGAGGGATACCAAAGGGAGGTGATAGGCAGGGGAAAAAGGAGAACAAGAAAAGGGAATTAAAAAAGAGGAGGAGAAGTTGGAGAAATTGATGTTCATGCCATCACATTGGAGGCTACCCATTGAGATTATGAGATGTTGTTCCTCCAACCTGAATATGGGCTCATTGTGGTAGCAGAGGCAGCCATAGACAGATACCTCAGAAAGGGACTGGGAAGTGGAATAGGAATGGGTCACCACTGGGAAATCCCACCTTTTGAGGCATATGGAGTGAAGGTGCTCGATAAAATGGTGCCCCAAACTACATTGGGTCTCACTGATGTTGAGGAGGCTCCACAGGAAGCACAAGATACAGTAGATGACCCGAAAAGTCTCGCAGGTAAAGTGTCATCTCATGTCAAAGGATTGTCTTAGGCCCTGAATAGTGGCGAGGAAGGAAATGTAAGGTGTAATACTTGTCCGGCTTGCAGGAATAAGTACCAGGAGAGTGGGTAAAGATGAGTGGAAAAGGAAATTGCATTGAGAGCAATCCTTATGAAAAGCGGGGGCTTCGTGGTGGGGGGGCTGAAGGGAAAGATACGGTTAATGAGAGCATCCCTTTAGAGATGGCAGAAGTTGTGAAGAATGATATGGAGGATCATCCAGGTTGATGCACTGTAAAAGAAGGTGATGAATGCTTATTCATTAAGCTGATCAGTGGCAGTGTAGATAGAGGAAGAGGAACAGAAGCAATAAGGAACCAAAAATGCTGGAACTTTGAAAAACAGAACACTGTCATTGGTGGAAATCTGAAATAGGAGAGGATGTTGGAATTACTCAGCAGACCAGGTAGAATTAGCAGAGAGAGAAAACTGACCTAATATAACAT
The DNA here is from genome assembly GCF_030028105.1 of Mobula birostris. NCBI lineage: Eukaryota > Metazoa > Chordata > Chondrichthyes > Myliobatiformes > Myliobatidae > Mobula > Mobula birostris. The sequence continues at coordinate 161,969,621 of NC_092373.1, forward strand.
ACCCATAAGATCAGATATGCCAAATGGGGAGAAAAAAAAAATCTGAGCTAATGTTGAGAGGAGGATGTACTAGTCAAGAGGTTACCGATTGGGAATGTCATTGTTGCTTATGATGATATTATTGCTTAGGATAGTGACCAAACAGATTATACTACTCACTGTGCCATTCAATAGGGATCATGACTGATCTTTTGCCTCAGTTCCACTTCCCTGTACTAATCCTATTTTCCATTATTTCCTTAATATACAAAAATCCACTGATCTTGCTCATGAATATCATCAGCAATTGTGCTCCTATAGAATTAGAACATTTCATATCTCCGTCCTGAAAGGCCAAACTCCTGCCTTGAGACGGCAACCTTTGGCTCCAAATGCTCCAGTCCAGGGTAACATCATCACTGGATCGACCCTGCCAATTCTCTAAGAATTTTGCACATTTCAATGAAATCACTAAAAATGTTAATTAGGAGATAATTCTCCACATTTCAAAATTTGAAGCAATAAGCAAAAAGAAATTCAGTTGGGTCATTGTTGGTAAGCACATTAAATGGTAGTCTCTCTGTGTTCTGCACTGCTTCAGAAGTTCAACGCACAGACGTTAATATATATCATATCATATATTTAGTGATTTTTGACTGAGTCATAGCTCTATTGTTACGACTTTAACCCCAATTCTACTCTCACTAGAAATAGTAATTTTGGTTTAGCTGATCAAATCCTCGAATTATACTAAGCTTAAGTTACATTATTTCTTCATTTTCATTCAAGATAATATAAACTTCTTCTTGTGATCACTCCTTACAAACCTTCTCATTTAGAGCTGCAAATGGGTTTGCACGAATGGAAGGGAAGAAATTTGGGCACTTTACTGGGGTGATGTTCCAGACAGAAATGATGAACTCCAGTCACTTGTCAGGATTTGTAGATTATCTATTTTTCCCTCTTGTTTATCTGAGAAGAGGAAGCGTGGGATGTTAACCACATGGTGTGACCTTTATTTTGTATTTTCTTTTCCATTTTCAGCTTTGTTTTTGCACCAGGCTCAACCCTCAGTGATTCCACATGCCTCCTTCATGACTGCCAACATCAATGCTCTCAACTCAGTTGAGTAACCAGCCTCTTTAACTGTCAGAGTTGTTTTTAGACTTCCTGTTTTTCTTACCAACCATCTACCTAAAGAAACTCAATTCCACAAAGGGACTGCATGATCAAAAACAAACATCAAGTCTTTGAAAGTTAAGGGTGAGGTATAAATAGCTTTAGTTTCCAATTTTAGTTGAGATATATTGGGTCTGAATTTCCAAAGGCTTCATCACAGTTTCCTCCTTATAGTTGGGTAAGCGTTTTCCTAGATAGATAACCAACCTATGTCACTGGAGATGAGCAGAACTTGTGGGGTAACTCAGAGTCAACTGGGACATCGATAGAGAATTGTCAAGCAATAATAAAGTGATACACACTCAGTGGCCAGTGTATTAGACACACCTACTCGTTAATGCAAGTATCTAATCAGCCAATCATGTAGCAGCAGCTCAAAGCATACAAGCAAGCAACCATAGTCAAGAGGTTCACTTGTTCAGACCAAACATCAGAATGGGGAAGAAATGTGATCTAAGTGACTTTGACTGTGGAATGATTGTTGGTGTTAGATCGTGTGGATTGAGTATCTCAGAAAATGCTGATCTTCTGAGATTTGCCCATGCAACTTTTTCTAGATTTTAGAGAGAATGGTGAAAGAAATGAAAACCATCCAATGAGCAGCAGCTCTGTGTGTGAAAATGCCTTGTTAATGAGAGTAGTCAGAGGAGAATGGCCAGACTGTTTCAAGCTAACAGGAAGGCAACAGTAACTCAAATAACCTAGCATTACAACAGTGGTGTGCAGAAGAACATCTCAGAATAAACAATCCTTTGAATCTTGAAGTGGATGGGCCAGAACAGAAGAAAACCAGAAACATACTCTCAGTGGCTACTTTATTAGATACTGGAGGTACCTAAATAAGTGGCCACTGTGTATATTCTTCACATTATACTTACAACAGGGAGAATATGTTGAGGGTCACAGTCAGTGAGGATATAATTTAACTAAACGGCTTATAATTTAACAGCTGCATTCCTGGAAAAGTAATGAAGGGAAAACATGCCAAGATCATGACAAAAACATGGCAAGGATGTGCTAAGAACCTGGTACAAACACTTCTGAGTCCTTACAAGTTCCATATGTCTCCACATTGACAAACAGTGCAAGACTCAGTGCTAACTCATTTTCCAAGTTATTCCATATCACACACTCTCTTCTTCTTGAATTACGACTATGTTAAAGTCAAGAAGGAGTAGACAAAGCAGGTTCCACTTATGTGTTACTTCCTAATGTCTTTGCTTGTGCCTCAGTTTTGAAAGGACTACACACTCTCACTTGATTCAATTTACAATGAGACTGAGAACTATCCTTCAGAATGGTCTACTCCATAGGTCTGAGTATTGTCTGTTGTGATGTCCTGCTCCACAGGTTTAATTGAACTTGCTATTTTCTCTTGGTGGTGTCAACTCCATGGCCACCTAGAGGAAAGCAGCAGACTCAATTGAACTTGGTGGCATCCATGGATATTGGGCCTCGTCCATAGCTCACACCTCAATATCTTCATCAATAATTACACTTATCAGATGATACAGAGGAACAGGATGCATCTCTATAGAAGAGATGGTAGTTTTTTTTTAAAGATTATCTTTATTTGTCACATGTACATTGAAAAATAAAGTAAAATGTGTCATTTGCACTGTTGACAGAAATGGTCCAATGATAGGCCGAGACAGTGCACCAGTGTTGGTATCCTTCCGGCATCAAAATAGCACATCCACAAGTTACTAAACCTTATGTCTTTGGAACGTGGAGGGAAACTAGAGCACCCAGAGAAACCCACAGGGAGACTGCACAAACTCCTCACAAACAGTATCGGGATTTGAACCCTGAGTTTCAGAATATGTACTGAAGCTGAAAAATGTTATGCTTACCACTCTGCTACCACATCACCCTCGTGAAAAAACGTACTGGACGCTCATTCAATGCTACACAGAATCCGCTCTACCACAACTCTGAAACAGGTCATCAGACCTTTCTCAGATGAAAATATAAGTGAGACAGATAGCAAGTAAAGGAGGAAAATAATACATACTTATTTACACATACACGGCAAGTTAGCGTTCTTTCATCAATTACCTAACAGCTACAAGTTTTTGGATGTGAGGCAGGTTTTTGCATTGAAGCATACACATCTATTTGGTTTGGCTTGTGCATCATATCTATAACCAATACAATATTCAAGAGGAGAATAAGCCACTTCAGTAGATTGAAATGTAATCCGAGGAGAACTTTACAAAATATTTTCACACTAAAGCATATCAAGGGGAACCACGTAATGAGTTACATTCATGTACTGCCTTTCATGACCACAGGAAAGTGCTATAGTCAGCACCTGCTGCTTTTGATTTTTAAAACTACATCTTTGCCATCCGCATTCTGAGGTTTTTTTAATTGCCCATGGCAAGGTGATGGAGAGAAATCTGGAAGAGTAAATACTGCTTAAAACAAACATTTTTTTTTTGGAATATTGTTCCCTTTGTACACTTGTATCAGAATGCCTTTGTTTGATGTGCTCTCTCTGAGAAACCAGTGTGATTCCCATGAGGATGGCCAGGATGTGGGCAGGAATGACCTGAAGAGGTAGGTACCGGATTGTATGAAGCAGAATACTGCACTTAATTCCTATTGCTTTTATTGCTAGCTCCAGGCTTTAGATTATTAAGATGAAACCTTGGGCACCATCTGTGATGGTTCTTTTTTCCTGATTTTTCTCCCTTCTTTCCCTGAAAAGAGTGGGTCACATTGCAGTTTTTAATTCAATAGCTGCTGTTTGCCTTACTGCATCCCTAACTGCCCACGTTTTATTTTTGAGTATTGATTGTGTGCTAATCTGATCCTATCTACAAATGTGCGCGCGCGCGCACACACACACACACACTACACACACACACACACACGAGAAGGATACACTCATAAACATATAAACAATCAGAAAGCCTCACACAAACACATGCACTCAAATGCAGATACACACATACACACACACAAACACGATCTTTCCAATAAAGTTTAAGAAACAGAAAAAGTATTTGACATCAGAGTTATTGATATCCAGAGTTCACTGCTAGAGGAGAAGGTGGAATCAGATATAATAACTACATTTAAGAGACTTCTAGACAGACAAAGCAAGGATATAAACCCAATGTATGCAAATGGGATAGTGTAGATGTACAAAAAGGCCAGTGTGGACTTGGCGGGCCAAAAGTCATGTTTTTGTGCCGTATATCTCCATGACTCAATGATTTTATAAATTTTCCAATTTTGGCAGGTAACTCTGTTTTGGAGAACGGCAGCACAGTGATCAGATTCTGCATTCTGTTTTTCTTGTCACTTCCTCAATGTACTTATGTATGCCATGATCTGAGCAGAAGGCAGCAAACAAAAGTTTTTAACTCTATTTTGTTACATGTGACAACAATAAACCAATACCAACACTCAAGTTGAACCCTACATAGGACTGCAACGTGTTTCTTGCCCAGAAACAGCTCATACATCCAGTGTTAATGCTTCTCATTAACAAGCACAATTTACTGGAGGAACTCTTAGCTGTGTCCTTAATGTCTCACATCCCATATTTATTTATCTCACCTCAACCATTCTTCCTTTTCTTCTCCTAAATGCATCTAACCTCAATTTCACTTTGTGGAGATGCACTCCACTTTCCAGCAATACTCTGAATGTAGGAGTTTCTGTTGAAATCCCAACAGGATTTATATTTCTGCTCCCAGCCTTTATAGTCCAAGATACTCTTATTATTCTGAGTGGAATAATGATTTATATCAAACAAATACTTGAGTCATCTCCTGTTTTACACATTGCTTGTATCTTCCTATTCTCATTGAGAAGCCTTGGGCCTTCCTTATTGTTCCTTTCCCAACAAGGTAACAAAACCTTCTCTTTCTCCTAATGTAGGAGCTGTAAATTAATACTACAGATCCCTAACGGGGGTATCCTGCCTTTGATGTCCTGTATCCAGCACCCCAATCAAATCAAAACTCTCACTGTAAGTTTGGGTAACTGGAACCAACTGACTCTCCATATTCTTGATCACTCAGATCCTTCACCTTGTTCAGATCTTCCATGTACTCTTCTGCCATCCATTCTCTTGATTCAATTATCCAAGTCCTTAATGAAGGCCTAAAGTAAACAAGCTCCTGAGTCAGAAGTGAGAGTTCCAGTAAACGAGCAAAGGGTGATGACTTTAATAGTGAAGGGACAAAGTATAATCTCCTGTTGTTCCACAAGATATGAAATTCCTCTGATTCAGACTAATAGAGCATCTGTTCCACTTGTGCTTTCAGCAATTGAAATCCGAAACTCTGAATTCCCTCACTCTCTCCCCTTTAAAAACCAAACTTATTGACCAAGAATTTAGTCACTTGGACATAACTTATGTACAATTTAATAATAATTTATGTTCTGTGAGTTGTTCGAATCTACGCACCTGTGATGCTGCTGCGAGCAAGTTTTTCATTGCACTTGTGTATATGACAATAAAGTTGACTTATCTCAATGTCAAATTTTCTTCGATGAGAAACACTCCCGTGATAAGACTCTGCATCCCACTCTTCAAACATGGAAGCAACCAGTAATTCTGTACTGCACTTCCTCAAACCACTTGAACTAGACCAAGCTTATATTAAAGCAAAGACATAAAAAGAAAATTCTCAAACACGGCCACTTGAGTGTACAAGATTGGACATATTCCCTTTGTCCCAACCAGCATTCAGGTCAGCTGCACCAGCTGAATATAACATGTGGTATCATCACAGCTGGCAGCTGAGGGCAGATTGATGCCTGTGGTCACTTTCTATATTCTTGTTTATCCTGAACATCAATAAATGCATGCTGAAAGGTTAGACATGTATAACACAGTCTGCTTGGATTGCTCTAAACTGGAGATGATTAGTATCATGTTCCATGTCTCCAAGCAAATTACAGCATTGCTTGTGAGTGACTATGAAGTCACTCTGCTGTGACTGACGGAGGGGCTTCTCCTTTTGCTATATGCATTAATGGTCAGTACCTAGGATGACAGATTATCCGGTATTGTCAAAATTAGTTTGTACTTTCCATTAACTGAGAGAAACCATAACTTTTAAACCCTGTTACCAGATCGTCAATTCTTGCAAATGCCATCTGGATTTAATAAATATATTTATTGTTTGGAAGTCTAAATATAGGAGTAGATTGACAAAAACTAGCTTTTTATGCTGCACTATCACAAAGCAAAATAATATATTTGATTAGCACGCTACCACGCACAACTTTGCTACCACACACTATTTTAACTATTCGCTCCTTCCACCAAATGTGATGGAACAAGTGCAAAGCCCAGTGTAATAATTTGGAAAGAATTCTTCACTATCACTGATCACTCTTAGAGCAGCAGGCACATTGGAGCATCACTACCTGTGAGATCTGCTCGAAATCATTCATGATCCTGACTTGGAGATATATCACTGTTCCTTTGTCATTGCAAGATGATAAAGGAAACATTTGAACTCCCTCCTATCAGCATTGTGAGAATACATTCCCTATGAGTCAAGCAATTGTTTAAGAAGATTGAAAAGAAATTACAGGTTCTGGAAATCTCAAGTAAAAAGAGAAAGTTCTGGAAACACTCAAGGAGTTAGATGGCATCTTGAAAGAGTTAATGATTCAAGTTGGGGACCCTTCACTGCAACAAGTGGAGCCTTAATTTGCAGAGAATGAGAAGGGAAGAGCTATGGCTATATGTGGACAGGTCTTTATTTCGCTCCTACAGCTGAAAATTACACAGTCCTAAGGAAAGGTGTCCAACTTAAACTGTTACCTCTACTTCTCTCTCCACAGAAGCTGTTTAGAAACATAGAAAATAGGTGCAGGAGTAGGCCATTCGGCCCTTCGAGCCTGCACCACCATTCAGTACGATCATGGCTGATCATCCAACTCAGAACCCTGTACCAGCCTTATCTCCATACCCCCTGATCCCTTTAGCCACAAGGGCCATATCTAACTCCCACTTAAATATTTGATTAACATTTTCAGTTTTTATATCAGTGGATGAAGAAGATCATTCAAGGATGACCATCAAATGTTGATGCTGCCAAGGATAGCCTCATCCTCTAAAACCAGGCTGATCACATCTTTCAATGAACCCTATAAACAGCTGGTTACCTTGAAGTGCAGTCAAGGTAGTCACTAAGTATTTTCCAGCTATTTCCCAAAACATGCGAATATCACGTCGTATTTTTCTTCATTGTCAGCTCTCTTCATTGCTTTGCTTGTATCTGCCAACCTGGACTCCATTTTGTCACCCATAGTTCAGTCCCACCCCACCTACATCCGGGATACATCCCATGCCCTCCATCTCTTCAATAACTTCCAATTCCCCGGTCCCAACCACTACACTTTTACTATGGATGTCCAATCCTTATACACCTCCATTCCCCATCAAGAAGGTCTCAAAGCCCTCCGCTACTTCCTGGATAATAGACCTCACCAGTTCCCCACCACCACTACCCTCCTCCGGTTGGCGGAACTGGTTCTCACACTTAATAACTTCTCTTTTGGCTCTTCCCACTTTCTTCAGACTAAGGGTATAGCTATGGGCACTCACATAGGACCCAGCTACGCCGGCCTCTTCATTGATTGTGTGGAACAGTCTGTGCTCCAAACCTATTCTGGTACTGCTCCCCAACTTTTCCTTCTGTACATTGACGACTACATTGGTGTGGCTTCCTGCACGCATTCTGAGCTCGTCAATTTCATCGACTTTACTTCAAACTTCCACCCAGACCTCAAATTCACTTGGTCTATCTCGGACACTTCTCTCCCCTTTCTCGATGTCTCGGTCTCCATTCCTGGAGACAGACTGTCCACTGACATCTTCTACAAGCTCATTGACTCTCATAACTACCTCGATTATACCTCTTCCCACCCCGCCACATGCAAAAATGCCATTCCCTATTCCCAGTTCCTTCGTCTCCGCCGCATCTGCTCCGAGGATGAGGCTTTCCGTTCTAGGCCATCTCAAATGTCCTCTTTCTTTAAGGATTGTGGTTTCCCTTCTACCATCATAAATGATGCCCTCTCCCGCATCTCCTCCATTTCCCGCACTTTAGCCCTCACCCCATCCTCCCGCAACCACAGCAGGGACAGAGTTCCCCTTGTCCTTACCTACCACCCCACCAGCCTCCTGATCCAGCACATTATCCTCTGCAACTTCCGCCACCTTCAACAGGACCCCACCACTAAGCACATCTTTCCCTCTCCACCCCTCTCCGCTTTCCGCAGGGATCGGTCCCTCCACGACTCCCTTATCCGCACGTCCATCCCCACTGCTCTCCCACCCGGCACTTATCTCTGTAAGCGTAAGTGCTACATTTGTCCCTACACCTCATTTCTTGCAACCATTCAGGGCCCCAAACAGTCCTTCCAGGTGAGGCAACACTTCACTTGTGAGTCTGTTGGGGTCATCTATTGCATCCGGTGCTCCCGTTGTGGCCTCCTCTACATCGGTGAAACCCAACGCAGATTGGGGGACCGCTTCGTCGAGCACCTCCACTCCATCTGCCACAACAGACAGGATCTCCCGGTAGCCACCCACTTCAACTCTGCTTCCCATTCCCATTCAGATATGTCCATACATGGTCTCCTCTACTGCCATGATGAGGCTAAACTCAGGTTGGATGAGCAACACCTCATATATCGTCTAGGTAGTCTCCAGCCCTTTGGTATGAACATAGAATTCTTTAACTTCTGGTAATTCCCTCCCCCTCCCTTCCTCTATCCCTATTTCACTCTACCCCCTCCCCCAGCTCCCTCATGGTTCCGCCTCCTTCTTCTACTACCCATTGTTTTCAAGGGCTATGACGTCAATGCTTCCCCGCCCCCACCCCTTTGTCTTTCAAATTACTGGTCTTTCAACTAAAGCTACAAGCATTCTTCAAATCCTTCCCCATCTTTCATTCTTCAGTCCTGACGAAGGGTTCCGCCCGAATCATCGACTCATCGTTTCTAACTGATGTTGCCCGACCTGCTGAGTTCATCCAGCGTACTGGAAGTGTTGCTTTGATCACAGCATCTGCGGATTATTTTGTGTTCATCGCTTTGCTGTTGCTCAGTGGATTGTATTCTGCACAACAAACATAATATGTTCCATTCTTCCTCTGCCCTCCTGTTTAAAGCTGGCCTATGCTTCTATCTGTGACAATATAAGTGCTGTATTTAGTAAGAAATAATGGCCAGCTATTATACACCCTTAGGTCATCCAAAAGCCCTTTGCAACCAACTGTAGGATGAAGGCTAGGTAAATTCAGCATGTCCCCGATGACTCTTACCAATTTTTACAGATGCATCACGGCTTGGTATAGCAGCTGCTCTCCCCAAGACGGTAAAAAATTGTAGAATTTTGAATGGAGCACAGTCTATCTATCTCCCCTCCACTGACTGTCTACACTTCCCACTGCTTCTGGAAAGCAGCCAATATAATCAAAGACACCTTCCACCCTAAACATTTTCTCTTCTCCTGTCTTCCATTTGCCAGAAGGTACCAAAGCCCGAGAGCACAAACCAGCAGACACAAGAGCAGTTCATATCCTTCCATTTTCAGAATCGTGAATGGCCCTCATATATGGATGAAATCTTGATTTGACAACCTTCCTCATCATAGTCCTTGCACCTTACACGTTCTCTAATCACACTAAACTCTGAATTCTGTTTTCTTTTTACAGTCTCAATATAAATACAGTATGTATGGCATAAATACAGTATGGTGGCATGCAAATCTAAAGCTTTTCAACTGTATTTAGGTACATGTGACAATAATAGGCCAATACCACTTATCTGCAGGAGAGCTGGCTCTACTGGTAGAAGATTTAGCTGCACATTATTAGGGGGCCAATGTCAAATATGTACCCTTGTTTTGTGAGACTCCATGTTGAGACCTCAGGACTGCTGATTGCTCCCGGGACTATTTTCAATGCTGACATTAATTACGATGTGTGTGATAAAAAGCTGAAAGAACTGACAAGGAGACGTCTTTCTGTCCACTTTTAAACAGCCCGACTGTACAACTGCACAATTTCATGACGAGTAGAGAGCAAGAGGGAAACTTTGTTCATGTGGCCTGCTCAGGCAAGAGACAGAAGTAAGCAGTCCTTCGAGGAAAAGTGTTCTGGCAGCTGGAGGAAAGGCAAACCGACAGAAGGTGCAGTGAAACAGAACATTTCATTCTGTAACAATACAATGCAAGCTGCTGCTCGAATTAATGCTGCAAACTCCATATGTTGAAAACTATAGCCTAGATACCGATTAGCAAGAAATTTAAACCCTCACACTGAATTATAAAGTATAAAGATCTCTGCTGCAGAGGATCATCACCAAAATGCTGAACAAGAAAAGACCTATTCCGAATAACACAGAAAGTGCAGGATGAACTTTCGCTCAAGATCCTTCATGTGGACTGAAAGAAAGATCACTGTTTCTCTTTCCATAGATGTTGTCTGACTAGTATTTTCTGTTTCTTTTTTCCTTTTTCAAAGAGGGTTTATTCAATGATTACAGCATCACATTATTAAAATATTGCAGTATTACATGACTTACAATTTTAAACTAAATACCACAAACCATCTCTATCCAGAATGGAAACAACAGGAATTCTGCAGATGCTGGAAATTCAAGCAACACACATAAAAGTTGCTGGTGAACGCAGCAGGCCAGGCAGCATCTCTAGGAAGAGGTGCAGTCGACGTTTCAGGCCGAGACCCTTCGTCAGGACTAACTGAAGGAAGAGTGAGTAAGGGATTTGAAAGTTGGAGGGGGAGGGGGAGATCCAAAATGATAGGAGAAGACAGGAGGGGGAGGGATGGAGCCAAGAGCTGGACAGGTGATAGGCAAAAGGGATACGAGAGGATCATGGGACAGGAGGTCCGGGAAGAAAGACAAGGAGGTGGGGGGGGGGACCCAGAGGATGGGCAAGGGGTATATTCAGAGGGACAGAGGGAGAAAAAGGAGAGTGAGAGAAAGAATGTGTGTATAAAAATAAGTAACAGATGGGGTACGAGGGGTAGGTGGGGCATTAGCGGAAGTTAGAGAAGTCAATGTTCATGCCATCAGGTTGGAGGCTACCCAGACGGAATATATTGGCGAGACCCGACGCAGACTGGGAGACCGCTTTGCTGGCCTTTTATATATTGGCGAGACCCGACGCAGACTGGGAGACCGCTTTGCTGAACATCTACGCTCTGTCCGCCAGAGAAAGCAGGATCTCCCAGTGGCCACACATTTTAATTCCACATCCCATTCCCATTCTGACATGTCTATCCACGGCCTCCTCTACTGTAAAGATGAAGCCACACTCAGGTTGGAGGAACAACACCTTATATTCCGTCTGGGTAGCCTCCAACCTGATGGCATGAACATCGACTTCTCTAACTTCTGCTAATACCCCACCTCCCCCTCGTACCCCATCTGTTACTTATTTTTATACACACATTCTTTCTCTCACTCTCCTTTTTCTCCCTCTGTCCCTCTGAATATACCCCTTGACCATCCTCTGGTCCCCCCCCCCCAACTCCTTGTCTTTCTTCCCGGACCTCCTGTCCCATGATCCTCTCATATCCCTTTTGCCTATCACCTGTCCAGCTCTTGGCTCCATCCCTCCCCCTCCTGTCTTCTCCTATCATTTTGGATCTCCCCCTCCCCCTCCAACTTTCAAATCCCTTACTCACTCTTCCTTCAGTTAGTCCTGACGAAGGGTCTCGGCCTGAAACGTCGACTGCACCTCTTCCTAGAGATGCTGCCTGGCCTGCTGCGTTCACCAGCAACTTTTATGTCTATCCAGAATGGATCTGAGCCTAGAAACCTCCATTGTACCCGTGAATAATGTGCACTACTTCTTCAGGGACACATGGGCATAGGCATAGGCATAACCCCAGAAGAGGGGCAGGCAGCATTTTCTGTTTTTATATTAGTCATTGAAGAAGATGATTCAAGGATTGGTATTTGAAAGTTGACTCTGTTAAATATGACTCCATCCTCTAAAGCTGTGATAAATCGTATCTTTCAGTGCATTTCAAGGGACCTCTAAGCACAGCCAGTTACTTTGAAGTACATTCAGTATGGCGCATAGGGATTTTCCAGCTGTTTTCCAAAAGTTATGAATGCCTGTCTTGTATTTTGCATCATTGTCAGAATACAGTTAGCACCCTTCTTTGCTTTGCTATTGCCACAGTGGGATTGAGTTCTGCAGATCAAATTGTAAGCTATGCACCATATTTCCTCTGCCCTTCTGTTTAAAACTAAACCATGCTTAATTCAGTGCCGGTAAAAGTGCTGCATTCAAGAATAAATAGTGGTCTGCCATTATACAACCTTATGTCATCCCAAAGCCCTTTACAACCAACTGAGTATTTAGAGTAATCCCACTTCTATACTTTCAGCTTAGGTCATTATCTTCATGTCAACAGCTCTGGGACAGGAATTTTTACTTATCAAATTCATACCATCCATCAAACACCTATTTACAGCCATCCTACTTTAATTCTATTTTATTCTCCACACAGTCACATTAATTCTCCCAGAGTCTACCGCTCACCTATACATTAGGAGTAACTTACAGTGGCCAACTAACTGCTGCATGACTGAGCAGTGTAGAGACCCGAGTATCCAGAGAAAAACTCATAGGCTCACAGAGAGAATAATGCAATCTCCACACAGACCGCAGCGGATGTCAGATCACCAGGGCCGTGAGGCAGCAGATCTGTTAGCTGACCTTTGTTTTCCCCAGTGCATCATACTCGTCTGATACCCCTGAGTGTGGCTTTGACTTGGCTATCCTTTCCTGTAGCAAGTTCCATTCCATAATCACCTTTGAAATAGCCTTTTCAAATCCTTGCTTCAGATCTTTCAATCAATTATCTTAATTTATCTCTGACTGCACAGAGCATAGAAACATAGAAAATCCACAGTGCAATACAGGCCTTTCAGCCCGCAATGCTGTGCCGAATAAGTACTTACTTAGAAATTACCTAGGGTTACCCAGAGCTCTCTATTTTTCTAAGTTCCATGTACCTATCCAGGAGTCTCTTAAAAGACCCTATCGTATCCGCCCCCACCACTGTCGCCAGCAGCCCATTCCACGCACTCACCATGCTGCGTAAAAAACTTACCCCTGACATCTCCTCTGTACCTACTTCCAAGAACCTTAAAACTGTGCCCTCTCGTGTTAGCCATCTCAGTCCTGGGAAAAAGCCTCTGACTATCCACTTGATCAAGGCCGCTCATCATCTTATACACCTCTATCAGGTCACCTCTGATCCTCCACCACTCCAAAGCAAAAAGGCCAAGTTCACTCACCTTATTCTCATAAGGCATGCTCTCCAATCCAGGCAACATCTTTGTAAATCTCCTATGCACCCTTTCTATAGTTTCTACATCCTTCCTGTAGTGAAGTGACCTGAACTGAGCACAGTACTCCAAGTGGGGTCTGACCAGGGTCCTATATAGCTGTAACGTTACCTCTCAGCTCTTAAACTCAATCTCATGGTCGATGAAGGCCAATGCACCCTACGCCTTCTTAGCCACATAGTCAACTTGTGCAGCAGCTTTGAGCGTCCTATGGACTCGGACTTCAAGATCCCTCTGATCCTCCACACTGCCAAAAGTCTTACCATTAATACTATAATGTGCCATCATATTTGACCTACCAAAATGAACCACCTCACACTTATCTGGGTTGAACTCATCTTCCACTTCTCAGCCCAGTTTTGCATCCTATTGATGTCCTGCTGTAACCCCTGACAGCCCTCCACACTATCCACAACACCCCCAACCTTTGTGTCATCAGCAAATTTACTAACCCATCCCTCCACTTCCTCATCCAGGTCATTTACTAAAATTACAAAGAGAAGGGGTCCCAGAAAAGATCCCTGAGGCACACAACTGGTCACCCACCTCCATGCAGAATATGACCCATCTACGACCACTCTTTGCCTTCTGTGAGCAAGACAATTCTGGATCCACAAAGCAATGTCCCCTTGGATCCCATGCCTCCTTACTTTCTCAACGAGCTTTGCATGGGGTACCTTATCAAATGTCTTGCTGAAATCCATATACACTATATCTACTGCCCTACCTTCATCAATGTGTTTAGTCACATCTTCAAAAAATTCAATCAGGCTCGTAAAGCACGACCTGCCCTTCACAAAGCCATGCTGACTTTTCCTAATCATGTTATGCTTCACCAATGTTCATAAATCCTGCCTCTCAGGATCTACTCTATCAATTTACCAACCACTGAAGTAATAATGTTTTGCTGCTTCTAAGAACAATGCAGAAAATAGAACACAACACTCTCAATGTTGTACAAGATAGATAACATGCAAAAGGGATAAACAGAGCCTGGTCAACCCACTCTCAGATGTCACATTACATATGCCACACTTCAGATGTCACAGTCTGTCATGGGAAGCCAGGCATTGTATTTCATCAGGGCTATGAAATTACAAGTGATCTGGGCACCTATTTGGGTTGTGGAACCAGCAAGAGGATGGCAGCACTGGGCTGGTGATTGGTCTGTTGTAATGAGGGTCGGCAATGATTGAGGAAAACTCATGTTTATATGTTCATTTTGATTGAGCCTCATCTGTAATGTGACTGATAGAGCTGGTGTTTTAATTGAACCATGTGTTCCTTTTGCAGGTGTGGTGAGCTGCTCTTTGCTCTTATTGTTTTAGTTAATGGCTGGTAGTCGACATGTGATTATGTTAATACTACTTTTGTTGTGTAATTTAAGACAGTTCTTTACTAGTCTGATGACTTTTTCCAGCAAGGTTATCATCCCTGATCTTTTCCATATTATCTATGGCAGTGGTCCCCAACCTCCGGGCCGTGGACCAATACCGGACTGTGAAGCATGCAGGGGTGCAGTGGTAACTGGAGCACACCCAGCACATCTTTAAGAAAAAAGCCGAAATAAACAAGCTAATTAATTAGGTGCCGCCCGGCACGTAAATGTCGGCTCAGATCAGAGGCAATTGCTGATTTCACTTGCTCTATGCAATCGGCAGTTGCCTCTGAGCTGGGCCGACATTTACGTGCCAGATGGCACCTAATTAATTGTCTTGTTTATTTCAGCTTTTTTCTTAAAGATGTGCTGGGTGCGTCCCGACTACCGCTGCACCCCTGCATGCTTCGCAGCCCGGAGGTTGGGGGCCACTGATCTATGGTATCTGTCCAGCGTCAATTCAGGTTGTTTGATCACTCATTTGTACACCATCTGTAACATTATTACTTTATGATAAATGTAAGCTTAAGTACCAGCACCTTAGCTTCTGACTTGGCACTTTACACCCTCTTAGGTTATGGTCAACAACACAACTAATCAGGCATCCCAAACTCATACTTCACATTTCCCATGTCTTGTTTCTCTTCTCTGCTGGTTTTTCAGAGTTCATTTAGTTCCTTCAATTTACACACCCTCTGGCCTTTGTTATTCACTCATGCTTCTCTTTTTCACCACCACTTCTGTGACTTGCCCTCCAGTCATTTCACGTCCTTCTTTTGCTCCCTCCTCCATCCCCCGTCCCTGACAATTTAAGGCTTGTTCTGTTTCCTCTTGGTTCTAGTGAAAGGTTATTGATCTGAAACTTTAACTCTTAACATATTATATTTAAATAGATATTCCCTAGCCTGCTGAGTATTTCCTTTAGGAGCAATTTACTTCCACTCTGCTGTTGATCATAGTGATAATATTGCTGTTGTACCAATAAATCATCATCAATTGATCAAAATAATTACATTACAAAATAAACAAGTGACATTTATACAACTTCAAATGACAAGTAAGAGAGTGGCTTTTCAATAGCTACGAGGGGTGATTGATAAGTTCGTGGCCTAAGGTAGAAGGAGTCAATTTTAGAAAACCTAGCATTTTTATTTTTCAACATCTTCCCCTCCTACATTTACACACTCAGTCCAGCGGTTGTGGAGCATACGGATCCCTTCTTTTTAGAAGTCTGCGTCTTGGACCTCCAGAAAGTGGTCCACAGCAGGAGTGATAGACCAGTTTGTGGCTTGAGGTAGAGGAAATCAGTTATACAGCTCTTGTTACATGCACGTGCAGTTCAATTCTTTCAGTGATTATGCAGAAAGTTTGAAGTTAATAACTCATCAGGGGTGATTGATAAGCTCGTGGCCTAAGATAGAAGGAGATGATTTAATAACTTCAAACTTTCTGCATAATCACTGAAAGAGTTGAACTGCATGTGCATGTAACGAGAGCTGTATAACTCATCCCCTTCTACCTTAGGCCACGAACTTATCAATCACCCCTCGTATCGCCATTGTCTGATAGTTCACTGACCTAGACATGATCCTGACCTCAGGTGCTCTCTGGGTGGAACTTACACATTCTCTTTTACCATGTGCGTTTCCTCTGGATGGTCTGGTTTCCACACACATTCCAAAAATGTATTGTGGGTTCATTTCCAATATAAATTACTCTTTATTGTAGGTAAATAGCAAATGTAAAGAAGTTGCTGGGCATATATTTTAACCAAGTTGTTCTGGCATTAGAGGGAAATAAGGAGTGGAGGGATGTAAATAATAAAATTGCAAACCCAGAACCTGGATGGACCTGATGGGCCAAACAGCTTTCTACCTCATCATCATGAGAAAAGATAACGGCCATTGCTACACAACGAGAAGCAATAAGCAAACCTTTATTTAATCTCATGTCATGATAAGATCCCACGAATTGTACATGAGCCTGGCTCCTTTGAAAATTCCTTAAATTTCACTTCCTCAGCAAGGTTTGTCATTAGTTCCCAAGTGTATTGGTTTTGGCCTGCAGTTCGTTATTTTCCTAGTGGGACATCCCTGACTGAAATGTTGGCATTTGTTTTAAAAGCACTGCCTCAGTACGAGTTATTAGAAAGCAAAGAAAAAGAGCAGATGTAAGAAATCTGAGATTATGAAAAAACAAAGAATGCTGGAAATACCAGCAGATCAGGTAACATTCATAGAGAGAGATTCTATGTTAACATTTCAGGTAGATAAATGCTGATCAGAACCAAATTGCTCAGAATTCCCTGCAGTCTCCATTTACATTCCATTGGCTTAGTAGGTCATTTGTATTCTTAGCTGTACCCCACCTGAAATAGCCTTCTTTTTCACTTTTTTCTAGCTGTTAAGTTCATGAGGGATTCCCTCAGTGTGTAAATATAATGTTCTTGTGACTGCACTGTGGAACTGAAAGGGAAGGATTCCATCACAACCCTGCTTTCTTTTCACTTTGATGTTGGATAATCCTGATCTTTCTACCTTTTACAAGCAGATAGTCTGTGATTTATAGCAGGAGGTATAATAAATACAATCACAGTCTAGCACAGAGGAATCATTTTTATTTTCTGATTTCTTTCAAGCTTGGACCAGCTAAATGTTCATCAAACTGCACAATGTAACAAATAAAATATCTCAAGTAATAAATATGATGCGGTGCCACATTTTTCTGTGTGAAGAGCTTTCCATCAAAATAAAAACACTTCAGTCAATCTAGCTAGGATGATTTTCTCTTCTGGAGCAGAAAACACCCTTTGAAACGTTGACTGCATTGTAGCCAATCTGATGAATTACACTTCAAAGGCGGGTGGAGAAGATGGCGGAGTGACGCAGCGCGTGCGGCCTCTCCGGTGATGAATATCTGCTATCTGTCAAGTAGGAGGCTGTACATAATTCTGATTTGATGGAGGCAGACGAGAGAGCACGGAGGAACATCTGGTGAAACTTCTGAAATGCCTGTTTCACTGCCGCCGCTGCTATGTGATCTGAAATCTCCGGAGGGGAAGGCCCCAAATCTTGGCTTTGCCTGTTGCTTGGCAGCCGGGGTCAGGGTCGAAGCGCTTGGCAGAGATGGTGCTCGGTGCTTGGTGTCGGAGGGCTGGTCAGAGGCTCGAAGTTTTTGCACGGACTCAGAGTCGGACTGTGGTCGGGTGCTTCCAGGATGCTGCATCGGCAAGTTTGCGGCACTGGAAGCTTATGGCAGGGAGAGCATCTCCCTTCTACCGTCTGCGTGAGATGTTGGGGCTATCGGGACTTTGAGACTTTTTTTTACCGTGCCCATGGTCTGCTCTTATCAAATTACGGTATTGCTTTGCACTGTTGTAACTATATGTTATAATTATATGGTTTGTGTCAGTTTTAGTCTTGGTCTATCTTGTGTTTCTGTGATATCTTGCTGGAGGAACATTGTATCATTTTTTAATGCATGCATTTCTAAATGACAATAAACGAGGACTGACTGAGTGTCCTCACAATCTACTCTAATTCAATTTAAGAAGACAAAGGGAATGCAAATTAAATCTTCACATTGTTTAAAAATAAGTGGAAAGCAAGCAATAGCACAGGATGCCCAGTGATTGCAAGTCACTGAAGAGAAAGAATGAGACGGGTTGGAGGATGTCCAGAGATGTTAATCAGAACTATCTGAAACTAAACTCTGGGCAGGTATTAAAATGTTTTCTGCTGGTCTTCTGCTTGATTGATACATTGCGGTTTGGGCAGGGAATGGATGGATCAACAGGCTTGGGGAAGGTCAAATGGGTAACAGATGATTGACAATCCCAGAAAGGATTAGGAACTTGGAGAAGTAGAAGATTGGGGAAGGATAGAGTTGAAAATCAAATGAGGTGGGGATTGCGGGTTGGGGTTGGTTGGAGGTCATAGGAAAGATGAAGCAGAGAGGAGGGAAGGAGTCAGAGTTCAGTCGGAAAGGTGTGGGGAAATGGAGATAAGGGAGCAGGGAAGTGCTTGGATGTGTTGATATTTGAGCTTGATACCTTCTCCCAAAGCATTCCTGTGCATCCTGATTCCCATCACTTTCTCAAAGCATCCAATCCTATCTCCCTTCATGAACTGAGGTTTCAAAGCTCTGGAAACCCAGCCTTCAGGGTGTAAAGACATGGAGAAAAATATTCTCTTCAAAATATTTTAGCAATCATCTCTTATATTGAGTGGGAATCACCTATCAATCTCTCGACTACACTTGTGTGCAGTTGGTGGAAGGCTGGGATTAGGTTTGACCATAAGATCATAAGACAAAGGAGCAGAAGTTGGCCATTTGGCCCATCGACACTGCTCTGCCATTTTATCATGAGCTGATCCATTCTCCCATTTAGTCCCACTCTCCTGCCTTCTCATCATAACCTTGGATGCCCTGGCTACTCAGATACCTATCAATCTCTGCCTTAAATATACCCAATGACTTGGCCTCCACTGCCGCCCTTGGCAACAAATTCCATAGATTCACCACCCTCTGGCTAAAAAAATTTCTTCGCAGCTCTGTTCTGAATGGGCGCCCTTCAATCCTTAAGTCATGCCCTCTCATACTAGACTCCCCCATCATGGGAAACAACTTTGTCACATCCACTCTGTCCATGCCTTTCAACATTCGAAATGTTTCTACGAGGTCTCCCCTCATTCTTCTAAACTCCAAGGAATACAGTCCAAGAGCAGACAAACGTTCCTCATATGTTAACCCCCTCATTCTTGGAATCATTCTAGTGAATCTTCTCTGTACCCTCTCCAACATCAGCACATCCTTTCTTAAATAAGGAGACCAAAACTGCCCACAGTACTCCAAGTGAGGTCTCACCAGTGCTTTATAGAGCCTCAACGTCACTTCCCTGCTCCTATACTTTATTCCTCTAGAAATGAATGCCAACATTGCATTCACCTTCTTCACCACTGACTCAAACTCAAGGTTAATCTTAAGGGTGTACTATACAAGGACTCCCAAGTCCCGTTGCATCTCAGAACTTTGAATTCTTTCCCAATTTAAATAATAGTCTGCCTGTTTATTTCTTCTGCCAAAGTGCATAACTATACACTTTCCAACATTGTACTGCATTTGCCACTTCTCTGCTCATTCTTCCAATCTATCCAAGTCTCTCTGCAGACTCTTTGTTTCCTCAGCACTACCGGCCCCTCCACCTATCTTCATATCATCAGCAAACTTAGCCACAAAGCCATCTAGTCCATAATCCAAATCGTTGATGTACAATGTAAAAAGAAGCAGCCCCAACACGGACCCCTGTGGAACACCACTGGTAACCGGCAGCCAACCAGAATAGGATCCCTTCATTCCCACTCTCTGTTTCCTACCAATCAGCCAACGCTCTGTCCACATATGTAACTTTCCCATAATTCCATGGGCTCTTATCTTGTTAAGTAGCCTCATGTGTGGCACCTTGTCAAAGGCCTTCTGAAAATCCAAATATACAACATCCACGGCATCTCCCTTGTCTAGCCTACTCGTGATTTCCTCAAAAAATTGTAATAGGTTTGTCAGGCAGGATTTCCTTTAAGGAATCCATGCTGAGTTCTGCCTATCTTGTCATATGCCTCCAGGTACTCTGTAACCTCATCCTTGACAATCGACTCCAACAACTTCCCAACCACCGATGTCAAGCTAACAGGTCTATAATTTTCTTTTTGCTTCCTTGCCCCCTTCTTAAATAGCTGAGTGAAATTTGCAATCTTCCAGTCCTCCGGAACCATGCCAGAATCTATCGACTTTTGAAAGATCATCGCTAATGCCTCTGCAATCTCCACAGCTACTTCCTTCAAAACACATGGGTGCATTCCATCTGGTCCGGGAGATTTATCTACCTTTAGACTATTCAGCTTCCTGAGTACTTTCTCTGTTGTAATTGTGACTGTGCACACTTCTCTTCCCTGCCACCCTTGAGTGTCCAGTATACTGCTGATGTCTTCCTCAGTGAAGACTGATGCAAAATACTCCTTCAGTTCCTCCGCCATCTTCTTATCTCCCATTACAATTTCTCCAGCATCATTTTCTATTGGTCCTATATCTATTCTCACCTGTCTTTTACTCTTTATATACTTGAAAAAGCTTTTAGTATCCTCTTTGATATTATTTGCTAGCTTCTTTTTATAGTCAATCTTTTCCCTCTTAATGACCTACTTAGTTTCCTTTTGTAATCTTTTAAAAACTTCCGAATCCTCTGTCTTCCCACTAATTTTTGCTTCCTTGTATGCCCTCTCCTTTGCTTTAACTTCAGCTTTGACTTCTCTTGTCAGCCACGGTTGCATCCTTTTTCCATTTGAAAATTTCTTCTTTTTTGGAATATACCTGTTTTGCACCTTCCTCACTTCTCGCATAAATTCCAGCCACTGCTGCTCTGCCGTCTTTCCCGCCAGTGTCCCTTTCCAGTCAACTTTGGCCAGTTCCTCTCTTATGCCACTATAATTTCCTTTACTCTACTGAAATACTGACACATCAGATTTCAGCTTCTCTTTTTCAAATTTCACAGTGAACTCAATCATGTTATGATCACTGTCTCCTAAGGGTTCCTTCACCTCAATCTCTCCAATCACCTCTGGTTCATTATACAATACCCAATCCAGTACAGTCGATCCCCTAGTGGGCTCAACAACAAGCTGTTCTAAAAAGCCATCTCGCAGACATTCTACAAATTCTCTCTCTTGAGATCCAGTGCTGACCTGATTTTCCCAATCCACTCGCATGTTAAAATCCCCCACAATTATCATAATACTGCCCTTCTGACGAGCCTTTTCTATTTCCTGTTGTCCACATCACTGCAGCTGTTTGGAGGCCTGTATATAACTGCCATCAGGGTCCTTTTACCCCTGTGATTTCTTAGCTCAACCCATAAAGATTCTGCACCTTCTGATCCTATGTCACCTCTTTCTAATGATTTAATATCATTTCTTTCCAATAAAGCCACACCACCCTCTAATCATTCTAGTGATAGTGTTGATTTTTTTAAGAAAAGCTTCACTTTGCATTTTTGCACTGTCAGAAAGCTAATACAGAGAAGGAGGCCATTGTGTTAGCTCTGCAGAGCTTAATCCCATAATTTTACACCATAGCTACAATTTTTTTCTTTGAGGAATTTATCTAATTTCCTTTGTTTGAGTTGTTCATTGAATCTCACAATGCATTCCATATAGATACTGGTATGATGCCTCCAATGTCAATCTCTTTTACAGAAACTATAGCCTGCTAAGGGCATTAAGAAGTTACAACATTTACAAGGAAAATAAAACATTCCAGATACTGGAAGATCTGAGTAGAAGGATAGAATGGGGAGGATGTTTCCATTTGTAGGTGAGTCTGGAATCTAAGGTCACAGTGCCAGACTATAGAGACATCCTCTTAAAACTTAAATGAGGAGGAATGTCTTTAGACAGAGGGTAGTGAATCTGTGGAATTCATTACCACAAAGGGCTTGAGGCCAAATGATTGGGTGTATTTAAGGCAGAGATTGATAGGTACTTGATTGGTAAGTGCATCAAGGGTTCTGGAGAAAAGGCAGGAGAATGGGTTGAAGAAAATTCAGCCATGATAAAATGGCTGAACAAGCTCAATAGGCTCAAATACCTAATTCTACTCCTATTTCTAATGGACATGGACTCTTCGACAGGTACATGGAAGGGATATTGGCCAAATGCATGCAAATGGGATGAGCTTGTATTGTCACCTTGGTATGTATGAGTTGGGCTGAAGGACCTGAGCTGCTAGAGGTCAGCGTATTTGTTTTGTTGTTTTTCTTGGTTTCAGAGGAGACTCAGTTACATCCTATATCTAATCTTCTAGTGCTGCTTAGAAATGAACCTGGTATCCATTGTGGGTAATTATTAACACACAGCACTTCTTACACACCAATGCAGTATTGAAAGTGGGCTGTAGTGCCAGATGTGCTGTCCTTTGGAGAAGACTTTAAACAATGATAGGTTTATAGCAGATGCGACCTCATTGGCTGAACACTTGGCCTTGGATAACCTGCACAATACAAATATCTATGTTAGGACACTGTTTATCGACTACAGATCAATGTTTAACACTATCTTCCCTGCAGACCTGATCGAACCTGGGCCTCTGTACCTCCCACTGCAACTGGATCCTTGACTTCCTAACAATCTGTGTGGATTGGAAATAACATCTCCACCTGCTGACAATCAACACTGGCGCACCTCCTGTGCTTAGTCCACTGCTCTACTCGCTCTACACCCATAACTGTGTGGGAAGGCACAGCTCAGACAGCAACCAGAAATTTGGTGATGATACAACCGTTGGTGGTAGAATTCCAGATGGTGATGAGAGGGCCTACTGGAGCGAGGTATACCAGCTGTTGAGTATGTCACAGAAACAACCTTGCACTCAACTTCAGTAAAACCAAAGAGCTGACTGTGGACTTCAGAAAAGGGAACATGCACCAGTCCACATAGAGGGATCAGAAGTGGAGAGAGTGAGCAATATCAAGTTCCTGGATGTTAATATCTTTGATGGATCTAACCTGGTCCCAGTATATTGATTCAGTTATAAAGAAGACAACACAGCAGCCATATTTCATTTAGCGTTTGAGGAGATTTGGTTTGCCACCTAAAACAGTTGCAAATTTCTGTAGGTGTACTACAGAGAGCACTCTAACTGGCTGCATCACTGCCTGGTATGGGGGAGGGGGCTACTGCACAGTATTGCAGAAAGTTGTAAAATTAATCAGCCTCATCATGGGTACTAGTCTCCATAGTATCCAAGACATTTCAAGGAGCAGTACCTCAAAAAGGCGGTGTCCATCATTAAGGACCCCACTACCCAGGACATGCCCTCTTCTCATCATTACCATCAGGAAGGAGGTACAGACACACACTTAGCAATTCAGGAACAGCTTTTTCCCCTCTGCCATCCGATTTCTGAATGAAGATTGAAGATTGAACCCATGAGCATGACCTCGCTTCTTTTTGATTTCTGTTTTTACGCTACTATCTACTATATATACCCTTAGTGTAATTCACAGTTTTTTCCTTTATTATCATGTATTGCATTGTACTGCTGCCCCAACGTAAACAAATGTCATGACATATGCAAGTGATATTAAACCTGATTCTGATTCTGATATTACCTCAAGGAAACACTGTTGAACCCTTTCTGTCACATTGCCCAATATTAATGTCTCTGCTAATTCAGGAAAATCAATCATTTGTTCAATAGTGCATCATTATTTCCCTGACTTCGCCACCTGCTAGTTGCCCACTGTGCCTCCTACATAACAGTAGTGACTACACCTCGAAACAGCCTCATTGGCTATAATGTACATTAGGATGTATGGAATGATGCATGAAAGCTATTCTAGACATTCAGATTTTGCTTTTTCTTAGAGCAATATATTTTTATAAAGTAATGCCAAAGATAAATGTAAAACATCCACATTCCTTGAGAAATTCTGTTTTTGTAGGCGAGATTCATTATCACTTCTACAATGTTATCAGTTTCATTGGGAAGGAGATTATCTCCCCGGGGATAGACTAACTCACTTTTTGCTTTTCTTTTATAATCTCTTGGTAAGTACTACTGTCTGTTGATATGGTCTATATGAATTTCAAGACTCGTTCTTTTGAAAGTTGGGTGATAAATCTTTATCTGAAACTTGAATTGGGTTTTCTAACAGCGACCATCAGCATGAATATTATTTTATTGTTTGCAAAGGGTTCTTCATCAGATACTCATGCAAGCTCTGAAATGATATATCAGTCCCAGCCTTTATGAAACAAGAGGATTTATTTGTTATTCATGTGCAATTGCTGGCAGCCTAGCTTTGAGAAGCCTACTTCAGAGACTTGAGTTGAGCACATAATCTGGGCTAACACTCCAGGGCAGTACTGAGGGATTGATGGATGTGGAAGTGATTTTAAACTAAGACTTCATCTGCCTTTTCAGGAAAAGGTTAAGCAAACCCTGAGACTATTCAAAGAAAACAAGGAGATTTGCTGATTTTCCAACCAATATTATTCCCTGAGTAAATACAGATCTATTAACTGCTTATTCACCTGTCTCCTGTTTTTTGGATAAGGAAAGTTTCTATGCATGGGCCATCCTGAGAAATATTTAAAGATGCCATATAACTGCATTTCTTTTTAATGCCACTGAATTGGCAAATGACAAATCTGCCTAACATTCAGATCTGAGTAGCCCTTTTGGGTTCCCTTTCAATTATCCAATCTCCTGTACTGCAGAAAACCCTGAAGTGGTATTACAGTAAACATTTTACAAGCAAACTTGACTTTAAGACATGCAGTCTTAGCAAACCTTGATTCTACTAAACTAACATGGAAGTTGGAAATTGTATTCTCAGTCCACATTAGAGGCAAATGAGAATTATACATACACATATTTGCTCTAATTTTTTAGACAGAGATTTTACATTAAATATACAGCTGATTATTACACCGTCTAATTGAAAGCACTTCCCTCAAGTACAGACAAAATGAAAACATATTTTACATGTGTACAAACAACCTTGCAAACATAATGTTTTTAATACACATCTGGTGTTCTGGTGTATCTGGTGTTTCAATGGTCTATATTCAGACTGAATAGCAAAATACCAGTAGTCCTTGAACTGATTACTGTATTACTGTGCTTTGGAAGAGCTTGCTGCTTCCCACAGAGGTCACATTCACTGTGAATAATTACAGTTAAAACACTTCCCCACTGCTGAGCCCTTCTCATTCTTTATTCATGTTACCTAATTAGATTTTTAATCTCCAATTCATTTTAATGTGCTAACTCACATATCAGATAACCCATTACTGCAACACCCTACTGTAACTGCAGATAGAATGGCAATACAATTTCCTGGCAGTTTATTCAAGACTCATTATTGTGTAATAATTAAATACTTTGAACAAGTTTAAGCCTCTTTCTAGCCATTGTTTTAATTTCAAATTCTTCATGTCATTAGAATATATTAATGCATCTGGCACAGATATTTTAGATGATTTAAAGAATACAATGTATTTTTTCAAAGCATTGTTTTAATAAAAGTATTGCCTTTGATTATTATATAATAGTTTGATGTTTTGAAAGAAACTAATTATTTTGATTATTGCAACAAAATAAGTACATTAGGTATTTAATAACTATGCCAAATGAGTTGCCATTTCTTAAAGGCAACCTTTTTTCATTTCCTCCTTTTAGGATATAAAATGGTCTGAGCATTATGGGAAGGCATCAGTAAGCGTGGATCAAATATTGCCAAAGAAATGTTGACCTGCCTTCAGAATTCTGGTCAATAAGTGTAGCAGACTTTCCCAATTGGCGCTGTCTCCAACACTGGACTTTGCCTCTCGTTCTTGGGGTAACACTGTATATCCTAAATGTAACCAGGTGACAGTTGTATATCATTTTTATTGTTAAAGTGCACTTATGTATTCACCTTGGTAGTGCTAAAATAGCTGCCCGTGCCGTTAAGAGAAAACGATGATGTCATTTTGCATGTGTAGAGTGGAACGAAGAGTTGCCATGTTCTAGAGAGAATGATGATTGTGTGCTTTCCCCAGGTTTGGTGAGGAAAGGTGAATCATATTTGATAATGTCCATATAAATTAATTTATATGTGTAAATCTAGAATATCGGTAAATTGACATGTTTTACATGTGGGTGCTTTAGATTTTCACGAGTAAATTGATCAGTGCTGAAGTAACGTGGTTGTTAGAATTTCCTTATCGGCCTACTGGGTTAGAGCTTTTAGTAATTCAACTACAAGGCAATATATTGCAGAAGTTTTTGTAAAAGTTTATTTTTGTCTTTATTGTTTCATGACTGAATGTGAATGTAACAGAGTAATGTGAATGTGCTGTGTTTGGAAGTTAAGCATGTGTGTGCCAAAAGTGAGTATATCTCTTAGTTAAGACGAGATGTATTTATTCATATTTTTGATGCTCTTTGTAAGTACAGGGTTGATGGGATTCTAATGTTTGTATTTTTTTAGAGTTGCCACTACCGTATTGGTTTTGTATATTTCGTTTTACTTATTTTCATACTGCATACGTAACAAGGGTGTGAGCTGAAATTAAACCGAGACTGTAACAGCAGGAACTGTGTTTTTTTTTAAATTCATTTCACCATTTTTATTTTGATACCCTCTTTCTGCATTAAAACATCTAAAACAGATAAAGGAATCAAAGACCCGAAAAAGTATTTCTTGTCCTACGTGTGTAATTTTCCTTAGGCTACAAAATATAGTAATCCATAGGAAGGGGATGCAGGTAAATTTTGACTTTGGCAGATTGTGCAACCAGGCAGTCATGAACCAGCAGGCTGTTATTTTCCTTCCCATTTCCAATTCCATTGAAATCAAATCTTAGAAAAAGGGCTTAAAGAAGCAACAGCAAAACTGTACTCTTTTTGGGATCTTATACATCTATCACCTTCAGTGACCAAGTTG
The DNA here is from genome assembly GCF_030028105.1 of Mobula birostris. Taxonomy (NCBI): domain Eukaryota; kingdom Metazoa; phylum Chordata; class Chondrichthyes; order Myliobatiformes; family Myliobatidae; genus Mobula; species Mobula birostris. The sequence goes on from NC_092373.1 coordinate 161,997,016, forward strand.
TTCAAGTTCTGAAGCACATACTACTAAACTGAGTCTGCAGCAAGTAATGAGTGAACTTTTACATCACCATCGTAAATATGACATATGTATCTATTGTCAGGAAGATGCTTCAGGGCAACTTAAGAGAAGATTACAATTATTGTCTAAAGAATTACACCCAAAAATTGCTGGAGGAGGTCAGGCAACATCTGGTAAATAAATAAATAGTTTATGTTTCAGGTCAAGACCCTTCCTCAGGATTGGAAAGTGTCTTCCCCCTTCCTTTCCAGTCCTGAGGAAGGGTCTTAGCCCAAAACATAGAAACATAGAAAACCTGCAGCACAATACAGGCCCTTCAGCCCACAATGCTATGCCGAACATGTACTTACTTTAGAAATTACCTAAGGTTATCCATAGGCCTCTATTTTTCTAAGTTCTATGTACCTATCCAAGAGTCTCTTAAAAGATCCTATCGTATCCGCCTCTACCACCGTCGCCAGCAGCCCATTCCATGCACTCACCACTCTCTGTGTAAAAAAAACCTGCCCCTGACATCTCCTCTGTACCTGCTTCCAAGCACCTTAAAACTGTGCCCTCTCGTATTAGCCATTTCAGCCCTGGGAAAAAGCCTCTGACTATCCACACCATCAATGACTCTCATCATCTTATATACTTCTATCAGGTCACATCTCATCCTCTATCGCTCTAAGGAGAAAAAGCCAAGTTCACTCAACCTATTTTCATAAGGCATGCTCCCCAATCCAGGCAACATCCTTGTAGATCTCCTCTGCACCCTTTCCATGGCTTCCACATCCTTCCTGTAGTGAGGTGACCAGAACTGAGCACAGTACTCCAAGTGGGGTCTGACCAGGGTCCTATATAGCTGTAACATTACCTCTCGGATCTTAAATTCAATCCCAAGTTTGATGAAGGCCAATGCACTGTATGCCTTCTTAACCACAGAGTCAACCTGCGCAGCAGCTTTGAACGTTGACTGTTTATTCTTTTCCATAGGTGGTTCCTGATCTGCTGAGTTCCTCCAGCAGTTTTTATGTGTGTTGCTCTGGATTTCAAGCATCGGCAGAACCTCCTTTGTTTATGATTGTCTAAAGAGCTCTCCTGGTCAATACTAAAGCATTAAGTCATGAGTCAGAAACCTGTGAGCAGGTACTGAGTGACTGGGGAGAGATTATCCAATTAATTTAATGCACTAATATTTTTCAGAGCAGGCCTCCTTTAATATATATTAAATATATTTAAGAAGATTAAGTATTGTTATTTTCTTGAGTTTAATTATCCAGATTGACATTTGTAAGAGAGACGATGATTGTTCTGGTCAAGATGGCGCCGATCTGTTATGTCTGTCAAGGTCAGACGTAATTTTTTTTTATGTTCGTAGGCATTGTTTTGTATCGGTACTGGGAGGTAGGTGTCAGGGATGTGGTTTAACCCAGGTGCTCCAGTTTCCTCCCGCAGTCCAATAACGTACAAGTTAGTATGTTAATTGATCATAGATTCATAGAAATCTACAACACATTACAGGCCCACAATGTTGTGCCAACTGAGTAACCTATTCTAGAAACTGCCTAGAATTACCTTACCACATTGCCCTCTATTTTCTTAAGCTCCAGGTACCTGTCTAAGAGTCTCTTAAAAGACCCTATTGTATCAGTCTCTACCACTGTCGCTGGCCGTGCATTCCACACACCCACAACTCTTTGAGTAAAATACTTACCTCTGACGTCCCCCTTGTGTCTACTTCCAAGCACCTTAAAACTCTGTCCCATTTCAGCCATCAGAAAAAGCCTCTGGCTATCCACATGATCAATGCCTCTCAACACCGCATACACCTCTGTCAGGTCACCTTCAACCTCCGTCGATCCAAGGAGAAAAGGCCAAGTTCACTCAACCTATTCTCATAAGGCACACTCTCCAATCCAGACAACACCCTTGTAAATCTTCTCTGCTCCCTTTCTATAGTTTCTACAACCTTCCTGTAGTGAGGTGACCAGAACTGAGCACAGTACTCCAGCTGGGACCTAACTAAGGTCATATATAGCTTTAACATTATCTCACAGCTCGTGAACTCAATCCCATGTTTGAAGAAGGCCATCACACCAGACGCCTTCTTAACAACACTGCCAACCTGCGCAGCAGCTTTCAGTGTCCTATGGACACAGTCCCCAACATCTCTTTGATCCTCCACACCGCCAAGAGCCTTACCATTAATATCATATTCTGTCTTCAAATTTGACCGACCGAAATGAACCACTTTGCACTTTACTGGGTTGAACTCCATCTGCCACTTAATTGTAAACGGTCCTGTGATTAGGCCAGTGTTAAATAGGTGAGTTGCTGGGCGGTGCGGCTCATTGGGTGAGAAGGGCTTATTCCTCAGGGTATCTCTAAATCAATATATAAAATAAAATAAGGAAATAAATATGAGGGGAGTTAGAGGTCAGGCCAAAGTCCAGGTTGCAACTGAAGGCCAGTGCTCCCTGTGGACAGCTATCAGATCAGCAAGCAGTGTGGAAAAAGTCCAGTGATTCCCATTGTCAATGACCAAAGTCAGTGGACCCCATGAACGAGGACTGGTGACCCACCAGGATTGGAGGACAGTGGACCCCATGAATGAGGACTGGTGACCCACCAGGTTTGGAGGTCAGTGTGAGTCTGGAGTTTGTTGCCTGGTTTTTGTGATTCAGTCATCGGTCAGTCCTAAAGGACAAAGACCAAGTTTGCAGAAAATGGAAGATGAGGCCCGGTGATCGAAACCCTGAATCAGCGTGTCTGGAGGTCAAAGGCCAAATACCTGTCAGCCTGCAAGTCTACTGGGGAAGTTGGGTGCCTGATATCTGTGAGTCCAGTGGAGACTAGAGGCCCGGAGGTGGTGTGTCCTGGGGTTGGAGGCCTGCCTGTGTGTGTTAGTGGGTGGGTGGGTGGGAGGGAGGGGGTTTATTTTGCTGCTGTTGTTGCTTGTGTTGTTCTGCTGAATATTGTGAGCATGTTATGTTGGTGCCAGAATGTGTGTCAACACATGGGGACTGCCCGCAGCACATGTTAGCTGTTACTGAATATACTTCAATATACACGATAAATTAATCACAATCTGAATGACTAATAACATTTCTCTCCTTTTGATGCGACCTCCCCGTTTGTTCAGTTACAAGGGGGAGCAGACAGCTGGAGGGTATGTTATGAATTGCTGGTGATGCCAGGGCTATGTTTTCATAAGATTTGTGTCAGTCTTGAGTAAAGAACAGCAGAAGGGTTAAAGGTAATTTATATTATTATAGGAAACACATACAGGGAGAATGAGTAGATGTACACGAGTTAACGTAATGGCTTGGTAATGTGAAAGGCATTATCCTCAGTGGCAATTGAATTCCTAGACACAGATCATGAGGAATTAAGTTACACGTTATTAGTCTAACTCTGCACCATTTATTGGTTGCATTTAACATACTTGGGGAATCCAGGATCACTGCTTTAGGAGACATTGCTTTAGTGGAGAGCTTTCAGGCATTAGTGATAAGAATAACTAAAGCTTAGGTCTCTCATATTAAGGAAGAATTAAAGAAATGAATATGTTCTTTGGATAAAGGATGTAATTTAAGTCATGAAAAATGCAGAGTCAAGTAATGCAGACACACTTATTTTGCAGAGTCTTAAGCATTGATTACACCAAAGAGAAGGCCTCAGTGCCTCTAACTAAATTGAAATGAAGCACTAGAGTGATAATCAATTGTTTAACTGCCACATAACTCTAAAAGGAACTCAATATGGACTTTCTTAATCAATAACTGAAGGCTACGGGATTAAAAATAACAAAAGGTTATTAAGTATGCTCTGCTAACTCACTATTATGCAACAGTGGAAATTCTCCAGAAAAACTTGAGATCATTTAAAATTCTGCTGTCCATGTCCTGCTTGCAATCTCCCCTACACTTGTTCACCTTCCTGATTAGATAAATAATGGATTTTAAAATTCTCCTCCTTGTTTTCATTTTCATCCATGGCCTCTTCTCTTTTTATCTCTGTGATTTTCTCAATGTTTGGAAGTAAATTTATTAACAAAATACATACGTATGTCACCGTCTACAAACCTGAGATTCATTTTCTTGTGGGCGATCACAGTAAATACAAGAAACACAACAAAATCGATGAAAGACCACAGTCAACAGGGCTGACAACAGCCAATGTGCAAAAAAACTGTGTAAATACAAAAGAAAGAGAAAAGAATAACAACCTTAATAATAAATAAATAAGAAAAAAGTATCGAGAACAGGAGATGAAGAGTCCTTGAAAGTAAGTCCAGTTCAGTGGGAATCATTCAGTGATGGAGTGAGTGAAATTATCCCCTCTGGTTCAAGGCCCTAATGACTGAGGAGTAATAACTGTTCCTGAACCTGATGGTGCTGGTCCTGAGGCTTCTGTGCTTTCTTCCTGGAAGCAGCAGCAAGAAAAGCGCATGGGCTGGGTAGTGGGGATCCCTGGTGATGGATGCTGCTTTCCTGCGACAATGCTGCATGTAGATGTGCTCAATGGTGGAGAGGGCTTTACCTGTGATGGACTGGGCCATATCCGCTGCTTTTTGTAGGCTTTTCCATACAAGGGCTTTGGTATTTCCTTAACAGGCCATGATGCAACCAGTTAAAATACTCTCTGCCAAACATCTATAGAAGTTTGTCAAAGTTTTAGATGACAAGTCGAATCTTCGCAAACATCTAAGAAAGTAGAGGCGCTGCCGTGCTTTCTTCATAGTAGCACTTAGACCCTCTGAAATGATAACAATGAGGAATTTAAAGTTGCTGACCCTCTCCACCTCTGATCCTCCAATGAGGACTGGCTCATGCACCTCCAGTTTCCTTCTTCTGAAGTCAATAATCATCTCCTTGGTCTTGCTGACATTGAGTAAGAGGTTGTTGTGGTATCACTCAGGCAGATTTTCATTCGCCCTCCTATATGCTGATTTGTCACCATCTTTGAGCAGGTCGAAGACAGTGGTGTCATTGGCAAGTTACATATGGCATTGGAGCTGTTCAATGGTCCCCTAGGATACTTAGCCCCTTCTAATGCACTATTTCAACAATCCCAAAATTTAATCAGCCCAACATGCTTTCAACTGATTTGTGTGGTCCAATCTCTCGAGTGGAATTGGAACACAGCTCTCCTAATTCTGCTCAGAAGAGATTCTGCAGATGCTGGAATTCCGAGGCAAAATGCTGACGGAACACAAGTCAAGCAGCATATATGGAGGAGAACAAGCAATCAATCTTTCGGGCCAAAATCCTTCATCAGGACTGTAAAAGAGTGGGGGCGGGGGAACTATCTTGCATTACTTCTCTTTCTGGATTTTTAAACAATTCCTATTTGTTGAGGACAGATTATATCTGTTAGAGAGCCCCAGCAAAACAAATGGCAAAGTGAACTTTGCTGATTTCTCCCTCAGTATCAGACTTTGTAATGTTGTTGTCAACCACTAAGCTCCTGAAACAATGTGGTTCAGCTATCAGTCTCTTGAAACGCCATGAATAATTTCACCCTCCTCAGCACTGACCTGATCACTGAACACAAACTATGGACTCACTTTAATGGATTTGACAATTCCTGTTCTCAGTATTATTTATTTACTTTTTTTGTATTTGCACAGTTTATTTTCTTTTCCACTTTGGTTGCTTGTCATGTCTTTGTGCGTAGTTGTGTATTGTTTCAATGATTCTATTGTATTTCTTTGTTCTACTGTGAATATCTGCAAGAAAATGAATCTCAGGGTAATGTATGGTGACATATACGTACTTTGATAATAAATTAACTTTGAACTTTAGTCATGATAAAAGTCATGACAGTGTATCTTCATCTACTATCATTGCTTGAAATCATCCATTCTTCCATAGCATTGAAAATGGAAGTTTCTACCTCAGATGTTGCACATTCCTGGAATTACAGTAGCAGGGCTCAAGGAAGTGCAAATAAATCTGGAAAACACTGACTGTTGTTACTTCCCATAGATAAAGGAAACCTGGTCGACTTCAGCAGTACTTTGAGCAGTAGATGGTAGTAAGTAACATTGCAGAGCAGTGCATTTATCAATGAAGAGTGAACATATCATTGTAAATGATCATTTAAGACTATAAAAAAGATGTACTGGACAATACAAAGTACCCTTTTTAGTGTGATGTTCATCCAGAGCTATACAAGCTTAATTTTAGACTTACTAAAACCTACATCTAAATAAATTCACAGGAAATCACCCGAATGGTGGCAGGGTTACAATTCTTTGATGTTAGGAAGAAGTTAGAGATGCCAGACTAGTACTGCTCGATTCAAAGAAAGGTAAGTAAGAAAAATTTGTATTTGTGTAGTGCCTTTTAGGATGTTACAAATTGTTTTGCAGTCAATTAAAAAGCATAAAATACAGTTTGTATACACCTGACTCTAAGAAATTACTATGCAATAAAAGCAAAATATCATTTTGACTGAATCATATATTGGTAGTCTGGGAATAAGTTCCTTGGGAATATTTACATTTGTCCAGAAGAGCAGACAAGTCTTTGATTTAACATCACAACCAAAAAGCGACATCTCCAACAGCTCTGTCCACCTTTGAGCCTCTGGAATTAAAGGGACACCAAGGAGTTTAATAGGGAAGATTTACTGACGATTTCATCCCTATTATTTGTTCAGATTTTAGGGTCAGGGCTTTACTGGTAAAGTCAGCATTTATTCCCGTTCCTAATTGCCCCTAAACCTGGTAGCCTGAGGAATTTAAAGTTCAAATATGTTGCTCCAAGCCTAGATCTGTAGTACATATAAATCAAACTGGGCATAGACACCAGTTTTCCTCCTATGAAGAACATGATGAACCAGGTAGCATTATGATAATCCACTGGTTTTCTAACCACCATTAGTAAGAGTAGCTGTTCCTTTATTAACTCCAGGTTATGACTTTGCATTAAATTCCAGGGCTGACATCATGGGATTTGACAAGCAAACTGTTGGTAGAAGTCAGCAGATCAGGCAGCATCTGCGGAGGGAAATAAACAGTCGACATTTGGACTGTTCAAATGAAACCCAGGTGAGGGATCTTCACCCAAAATGCTGACTGTCCATCTCCCTCCACAGACACTTCCTGCCCTGCTGAGTAGCTCCAACACTTGTTTGTTGATCCTGATTCTAGCATCTGCATTCTTTTGTGTCTTCAAGGTGGGATTTGATTTCAGATCTCTGCATTCTTAGGCCAGGCCTCTAGTGACTTAACTACTGAACCACATTCAGATGAGCTTTGATAAAGTTAATAAGAAGAAACTTTTTCAGTGACATGAAGGTTAGTAATCATTGATTTAAGGTGACAGGAGAAAAGATAAGAGTGTAAATGAGAGGACTACTTGTGCAATGAGTTGCATTTTCATTCACTTTATAGATTTGCATATTCTTGGCAAGATGAGAGCTTATTGCTGATCCCTAATTGGCTTTGTAAAGGTGATGAGATGGTTTTTTGAATTTCTGCAACCTTTCAGTGATAGAACTTGCACCCTGCCTTTGGGTAAGGATTTCCAAGGCCAAGACTCCCCAACAATGAAAGACCAACAATATACTTACAAATTACTTGGTGAATAAAATGGAGGTGAACCTGCAGATGGTTCCCATCCATCTGCAGCTCTTGATATTTTTTATAGTGAAGTGCGCAAGTTTAGAAAGTGCCTTTGGAGTAGACTGGGTCAGCGCATTTTGTCAATGCCACTGTACACTGGTAGCAGAGTGAATTTTTAGAGTGGTGGTCAAAAAATGGAGTCCATCACCGAAAAAAAGAAACAGTGGAAGAAGATTCAACAAAAACGTTAAAAAATTGTGCAATTACTCAAAAATACTTCTGGGTTCTAGGGAAGGAGGAGTGAGATGAGACAAATAGAAATGATCTCTCAAACAATCAGTACAGCTATGATAGACCAAATGGTCAATACAATACCGTTTTTATGAATAATGTATGATTGATGCATTCTTTTTATGTTTAGAATAGATTGGCTAATGGCTTGCTTGCTAAATGGGCCCAGTACCAAATGCACAGAAAGCCCAAGATCATATAATTTAAAAGTTTCAGTATGGCTGAGCTCCACTTTAGCTTCAATTTTCCTGCATTGTCCCATATGACTTTATTCCAGTGGTATTCATTGACTGAATCTTCACAGCAATCTGAGATTGTTGTTCAAAGACAGTGGGTGGATCCACATGCTGGACACGGAAAGTGACTAACGTGAGAAAGTAAATTTAAAGGGAGAAGGTCATGTAATGGATTAACATTCCTATTTGGCTGTATTCTCCAGGAATGAGGAGCAGTAATTTGAATAAAGGCACTCATTTTAACTGGCTGACTTCTCATTCTGACACATGTCTCTTGGTTTTAAACTTGGCAGCCAGCAAATGATCCTTTTAGGTTCCTTAAGGATGTTCACATGTTTCACATCACATTTCATACACCAGCAAACATCCATCTTATATACAGTATAATATTTGTCCTCATGGGACAATTCCTTCATGTCAAAACTAACTTTATAGAACCTTTATTGAACCCCTCATAGGCAAGTACTTGGATGAGGGCACCAAAACTCCGAAAAGTATTCCTCTACTTATAAAAAGTTTGCATTTTTGGAAATTGTTTCCTTAAAAAGTATTTCAGAAATGCTAAAGGCTAGGTGAAGTATAAAGTTGTTACTGTCTATTCCAATAGGGAAAGAGGGATGCGCTATTTATTACAGTTAATATTGGCTTAGTAAATATAGGACACATGTCCTGGGGGTCAATTGCAATCTAAAACAATGCATAATCAAACATTTATAAATTGAAGAGTATCTGTACACAATTTGACATGTGTGGGTTGACTCAGTCCCTTTAATATAGAGGTTCCCATTCCACCTGAAAGTCTTTGAACACCTAAGTATTTCCACGATATTATCACTGAGTTGTTCTTCACATTCTACTTCATTCTTGCCCATTCCCTTAACCTGCCTTAAGCCGAACTTTCAATGATTTTGCCAGTTGTGTTGAAGTAAGAGCTAATGGTTCCCATCTTTACTAAGTACTCCTTATACATGTACCAGTTTATGAAGTATATAAGTTTATAAAATTATGAGAAGCATAGATAGGGTAGATAATAAGAATCTTTTTGTTTCCAGAGAAGAAATATTGAATAATAGTAGGCATAGCTCTAATGTGGGAGGGAAAAGCTTTTTTTTTACACAGAGTTGTAGGTACCTGGGATGTGCTGTCAGGGGAAGTGGTAGAAGAAGATACAATAGAGGCATTTAGATAGACACATGAATATGCAGGAAATGGAGTGACATAGATCATGTACAGGCACAAGATATTGGTTCGATATGACATCCATAGCCACCATGAGCTGAGGAGTCTGTTCCTGCGCAGTGCTGCATTGTTCTATGTCTATGTTCCACCTGTGCCCATGGAACTTATTTCTCTATAGTTCTTGCAAACTTTGACTGTAACAAGCACCTGCTCTGCAGCCACAAGGAGACCCCAAAGATAACACGGAGTTTCCAGCTGCAGAGGCTAGAACTCGTTGGCTGTGAATTGAACATTTCCTGTGTGACCACTTCTGACTGAGGGTACAACAGCAGCATATCTTACCAGGCTTAACTGAAGTTTAGATAAACATAAGATTCAGAATGCTACTCCAAACAACCGGGAAGAATAAAAGTAGGGACTCCTTTAAAGATTCCTTTTGAGTATTGGATATTGTTAGTTTATAAATATATACTAGTATTGGATTTAAAGGGTATTTGACTGACAGCAAGCAACACCCTCTCAGTAAGTACTTGAAGACAGTGGGTGGGACCATTATGATGAGGATGGAGGATGACTAATATTAGTATAGCAAAAAGCAAATTGAAGGTAGGAAAACATTTGAGGACATCTCTGGGAAGATATCCATTAAGAGTTGGCAACACTTTTTGGGTAAACTCCCTGGTACTGAGAGGAGGTGAAATTTCACTCAAGCAGTTGTGCTTTAGAGCTTTCTGCTCTGTTCTGTGCTCAGTCCCTGCCAACGACAAACTAATCCTACTCGGTGACCTCAATGCCCGAGTAGGCTGCGATCACAGTCGCTGGGAAGGGGTTCTAGGCAAACATGGTACTGGCGATATGAACAGCAACGGCCTCTTGCTCCTTAGCATATGTGCAGAATACAACCTCCTCATCACAAACACAGTGTTCAGGCTGGCGAACCAGTACAAGACAACATAGATGCACCCAAGATCCAAATATTGGCACATAATTGACCATATTATAGTACATCGCCGAGTCATTTGGGGTGTCTTCATCACCAGAGCCATGCGAGGAGCGGAGTGCTGGACTGACCACAGGCCTGTCCTCACCACATTGAAGCTACATATTTCTCCCCGCCATCCCAAGCACCCTAAGTTCATCAGAACAGCTTTGAACACCGCCAGACTCCGAGCCACTGCATCTTCGCAAGTTCCAGACCACCCTTGATGAGAACATGTCTGCCAATGGACCACTAACCGGTGGGCCAACCCAGAAGTGGAGTCAGTTTAGAGAGATGGTGACGGAGACAGCAAAATCAGTCCTTGGCCCCAAGGACCGGAACCACCAACATTGGTTCGATGAGAATGACAGTTCAATGAAAGATCTCCTGGCCAGGAAGAACAAAAATTCATGGAGTGGCAAAATGACTCAAGCTCCATTCCCAAAAAAAGAGCGGTTCAAGTCCATTCAGGCCCATGCCCAACGGGAAATTCGCAAGATGCACGACCTGTGGTGGGATAAGAAAGCTGAAGAGGTGCAACGCTTCACCGACATCAACAACTCGAAGCTGTTCTTCAACTCCGTCAGGATGATCTTCAGCCCCTCAAGATCTGACTCATCTCCACTGTTGTCCACTAGTGGAACCACACTGCTGAAGGACAGAGAGAGCATCCAACACAGACAGAAAGAGCATTTCAGCCAGCTCCTGAACCGCCCTCCATCGGTCAACCAGTCTGCTCTGGACCAAATCCCCCAACAGCCCATTCACGAGGAACTAGATGATCCTCCCTCGATAGATGAAGTCAAAAAGGCTATCACGCAGATGGGCAGCGGCTAGGATGGAATAGCTGCTGAACTGTACAAGGCACTCAGCACGGAATCACTTGAGGCTTTCCACAGCACCCTGACTAGCATTTGGGAAGAAGAAGAGATGCCCCCTGACCTCAGAGACATAACAATAATCGCCCTCTACAAAAATAAATGTTCAAGGAATGACTGCGGGAACTACAGAAGCATCTCACTACTTTCCATTGCCGGAAAAATCCTCGCCCGCATCATCCTCAACAGACTGATTCCAACAGTGTCAGAAGAGAACCTTCCCGAGTCGCAATGCGGCTTTCGTCCCGAATGCAGCACTGTCGACATGATATTCGCAGTGAGACAGATACAGGAGAAGTGCCTGGAACAGAACATGACATTATACTCTGTCTTCATTGATCTGACGAAGGCGTTTGACACGGTCAACAGAAACGCGCTGTGGATCATCCTTAGAAAGCTTGGCTGCCCGCAGAAATTCACTACGCTCATCCGCCTGCTCCACGATGGCAGGACAGGAGAAGTGTTCTCAGATGGTTCCCCATCTGAGACTTTCAACATTTCAAATAGCATGAGGCAAGGGTGCGTTCTAGCACCAGTGCTCTTCAAAACCTCTTCTTCACCCAAGTGCTGAAGCATGCTGTTAAGGACCTAGACCTGGGTATTTACATAAGATATCACCTAGATGGATCGATGTTTGACCTGAGACGCCTTGCTGCAAAGACCAAGACGTTGAGCAGGCTCATCACTGAAGCCCTGTTTGCTGATGACTGTGCCCTCATGGCCCACCAGGAGAACCACCTGCAGACAATCGTTGACAAGTTCTCCGCAGCCTCAAAGGTGCCTGGCCTGACAATCAGCCTCGATAAGACAGAAGTTCTCCTACAACCTGCACCAGACAGTCACCCTCTTCAGCCATATATCATCATTGACGGCACTGTCCTGAAGAATGTGGAGAGCTTCAAGAATCTAGGAAGTTCCATCTCCAGTGACAGATCCCTTGACAAAGAGATCATAGCAAGGATCCAGAAAGCCAGCCAGGCACTCGGGAAACTCTGTGTCAAAGTTCTGGAGCACAAGGACATTCAGCTTTCAACCAAGCTCTGGGTGTACAAGGCTGTGGTCCTCACCTCTCTCCTGTACGGCTGCGAAACCTGGACCCTGTACCGCAAGCACATCAAGCAGCTGGAGCAGTTTCACATGCGCTCTCTGTGGTCGATCATGAGGATTCAATGGCAGGACCGAATCACCAACCAGGAAGTCCTTGACAGAGCCAACAGCACAAGCATTGAGGTAAGGATCCTCCAGGCCCAGCTACGCTGGACTAGCCATGTAATCCACATGGGTGGAACAAGAATCCCCAGGCAGCTGCTCTACAGTGAGCTTGAGCCTGGCAGTTGCAATCAGGGCTGCCCCAAAAAAAGATTCAAAGACAATCTGAAGTCTTACATCAAATGGGAAGACCTCCAGCCTCGACAACTTGAGGAGATCGCAGCTGACAGGGCTGCGTGGTGCGCCCTGACTAGAGAAGCTGCATCTGACTTTGAGGATGCCCGAAATCAGCGCCTTGCAGCAGCACGAGACCGACGCCACGAAGCTGTGTGTGCACCTGTTCTAACAACCACCATTCTATGTCCAACCTGCAACCGCGTGTGTACCTCGGCCTTCGGCCTCCAAAGCCACATGTGTATCCACAGATGACAGCACAATGTCTAGTCTTCCTTGGACCCCGAGAGACAACCACCAACCGACCTTTCTGGACCATTGAATATTGTTAGCCTGAGCTACTGAATATATCTCAAATGTGAAAGCAACATATTTTTTGCAAACATATGCAATCAAGAGGAGTGATATTGGGAAGGAAGGAGAACCTGAGGCGTAGCATCCACAAGCTATTCTTCCGGACTTCAGCTTCCACTCCATTGTGGGTTGATTGCCAGGCGTCATTTCAACCCCTTGCTTGACATCACATTAATACCTAAAGTCAGATGTTGTCTTGTATGATTGAACTGAAATGAATTTGACAAGAGTTACCCAAGCTGCAAGTGGAGTCACAGAGAGATAAACCACTACGCCCGCCAAGGCCAAATTGACAATCAACTACAACTTACACCACTCTTCCATTAATCCCATTTATTCAATTCTCTGAAGATCCTAATCAAGTTCTCCCAAATTCTACTACTCATCTACACGCCCTGGGCAATTTACAGTGGCCAATTAACTTGCATATATTTAGCATGTGGGAGTAAACTGGAGCCCAGGGGGAAGAATGGGTCACAGGCAGATTGTACAAATTTCACACAGCCAACACCCAAAGCCAGGTCTCTAACGTCTTGCGGCCGTGGTTCTACCAGCTGCACCACCGTGCCATATGCAGAAAAATAATTCTTCCTTGTCTTCATATGAATGCGATATTTATTAATGGGACATTGAGACAAACATGCTTACCATACTCTTTCAGTGCATTCTCCCCTTAGAGTATCTATAATAACCATTACACCTTTCTCAATTAAAATGAAATTAATTTATAATGAAATGTTATTTGCTGTGTCAAAACGATATAGAGAAGGGGACTCGCAATACTGGGAGCCAGCTGAATTAATTTAACTCCACTGGAACATATTAAACCGTTCATTATAAAGGGAATTCAATTATAAGAATCCATTATAACTTCGGTTCAGCATGCTTGAATGCTTTCATTTACTGCAGCATGCCAACAAAATAGTACATTCTTTTTCTTTCCTCAAATATAATCTCCAACAAAAGGACAGAAATTGTATTTACTTCAGAATGTCATCATATTTGGCTGATCTAATCATGGGCACCTCCGGAAACCTCTTAGAAGTTGGTGTAGAAGTGATGTATCACAAAGATAATATTGACTCTACGTTTCTGCTGCCTCAGGAAAGCAACCAACATAGTCAAGAACCCCTCCCACTCCAGTTCTTGTCTCTTCTTTCCCTCCCCTATTGGGTAGAAGACACAAAAGCTTGAGATCACGTACCACAATTTATCTCGCTGTTACAAGACTTTTGAACAGACTGCTTATACACTGAAGACAAACTTTTGATCTTTCAATATACCTCATCATGGCCCTTGTATCTTATTTTTTACCTGCAATGCACTTTCTCTGTAACCTCGATAAAATATTCTGCATTCCATGATTCTTTACCTTTTGTACTACCTCAATGTAGTTCTATATGGAATAATCTGGATGGCACACAGACAAAAACTTTTCATTGCATCCAGGTACATATGACAATAATAAATTAATTACCTATTACTGTAATTAATATTGATAATTGGTCCTGAATGGACCCTGTCAAATTTGAATAAGGTAGAAATCATTACTGTATAGTGTGTGTGACAGAACATAATATCGTGTATGTAGCCTGAATTCCACACCTGAAATTTGATTTTGTGGAAATTTTGCAGAATTCATCACTCAAGTTACAAGTTAATAATAAAAGGCAAACTTCTATCTCAGTTTCTTTCCAAACTCTAAAATGATGAAGCTGGCTATGGATTGGCACAGATATATCATATGTTTGTGCTTCGGGAAGGAGCAAGACATTTTAATTTAAGGCTGCGACTATCTGGAAACAGTGTTGAAGCAGTTGCTGTATTCGTGCAGAGAACAGAGTTCAATTCTCACTTAAATTCATTTTTTGGAATGAAGAAGCTGGAAATAAAAATCCATTGGTATAAGTTCTGACAAATCCATAAGATTGTGTGCTGGATGGATCCTACCATATTCCTTGGAGGTGAAAACCTGACTGTGCTAAAGCTTGCCAGTGACACAAGTCCCACTTCAGTGTCGGTGAATCTTAATCATTCTTTGAAGCACTAATTGCCTATGGCGGTCACATGTTCCAACTATGAGACTCCTGCATAATGCAAGTTTCAAACTTCATCACAGTCAATTGGCCAATCCTGGTCTGAGCCTTTTGTACATTTGAAGTTTTAACTTGTCCAATCATGTAGCAAATCATAAGAAGGATGTTTATTTGCATTGAATTATCAGGGCCTCGGACTTTTCCCTGGGCATTTTACAGCCAAAGTGGTCCTTCAGATGAATGATTGGTTCCCCCAAACCCGGTGTCCACATGATCTTTCCCATTTTTGACCTTTTCACACATAAACCTTCTAGCCCTTATTCTTACCCTAGCTACTTGTTCGGCACCACCCTTCCCACACATGTTTCTTCCCTGTTTCTGCCTGCCCATTGAGAATACACCATTCCTATTCTTGCTTTCCAGACACGCAAGTTGCTCTAAACTCTTCTCAGCTCTCAGAACACTTCAATCTCTTATGGTGACTAAGTATTTGCTTCAGAAAATTTGTGTCTCTTTGCTTTGACCACCCTCTTATTATTTACTGATTATATTTATCCTCTTATAACTGTTGCAGGTTTCTGTGATATGATTGTCGATGG
Organism: Mobula birostris; assembly: GCF_030028105.1. Classification (NCBI taxonomy): domain Eukaryota; kingdom Metazoa; phylum Chordata; class Chondrichthyes; order Myliobatiformes; family Myliobatidae; genus Mobula; species Mobula birostris. The sequence continues at coordinate 162,012,524 of NC_092373.1, forward strand.
GGGACGGGTTAAGGCATAGGGTGGGGTTTGTTCCAAATATTACTCACACCCTGCGCAAAAGAGGTTAAATCTGTTCAGTCTTAGACATGATGTCACTAGGGTAAAAAAAACATGAGTAAGCTTTAACCATCCACTAGCACAGTGACATAGATGCTCCAAATTGCACAGTATTCTCACTGTGGTGTAGAATGTAAAATCAACCAACGTTTGTTTGGAGTCTACAAGAAATAAGCATTTATATCCTGATATCCTAATGAAGGATCTCGGCCCGAAGTCAACTGTACTCTTTACTATAGATGCTGCCTGGCCTACTGAGTTCCTCTAGCACTTTGTGAGTGTTGTTTGGATTTCCAGCATCTGTACACTTTCTCTTGTTTGCATTTATATCCAAGTCAGCTTGTCTCATCCTGTCTGTGACGTTCCCTTTGTTCAGCCCATCCCACTCACACTTTCAATGCTACCTGGAACTAACTTTTACTTAACCTCTTTCCCAGCTTTTATGAAGGGTTCTGGACCTAAGTTGGTAACTGCTCCTCTCTCCATAAGTGCTGCCTGACCTATGAGTATTTACTGCATTTCTGATGCAAGCACGCCAAGAAGCTTCAGTGGCGCAGTCCGTGAACACCTTCAACTATTTTGTATCAAAAGGCGTAGCATTACATGCCTCAAAGCAATGATGGTGGACTGGACACATCGAGCAGATGCAGGAATTCTGAAGTTTCTGCTGTGCAGTCAACTACAGCAAGAACAGAGCTCTGAGGACTAGAGACATGCTCAACAGTAGTTTGAAGGCATATGACCTTGGCGCTAGTTGGGGTGTTACGGCCATAAAGATGAGATGATTGCATGGAGCACAATCTGCAAAATTGTACTCTTGATCTCTACCTCATCATTGCTCTTTCACCTTTCACCTCATTTGTTCACCAGCACTGCACTTTCTCTGCAACTATAACATTATATTCTGCATTGTGCTGTTGCTTTCCTTTTGTACTACCTTGATATACAAATGTTTGGATTGATCTGTCTGGATGACATGAAACAAAAGCTCTTCATGACATCTCAGTACATGATAATAAATCAACTACCAATTACAATTGCATTAAATCAGTGTTCATGTCATAAGAATGTTAGCCGTTTCACTGGTAGTCAGAGTTTACTCGAAAGGGATAATGTGATCTCTTTCTGATGGACCTGGTAGAGCAAGTAGTCTGGAAAATGACAGCAGGAGCTCTGATCAGGTGGTTAAAGGTAGGTGGTCATGTAATGAAACCTTCAGGAATAAGCCCAATCACAGCGAGTGGTGCTGTTGTAACTCCAAATTTCTCTAACAGCTAGAGAATTGCCATCTCTTCTCAAAAAGAAATTACTCATGATTCTAGATGCTTTGATTTTTGTGGGGATTTCAGCCACTTGCTCCATCCAGGCTTAGACTTCTCCAGGCACACTGAAGGTGGTAAGGGGTAATGAGAGCAACTAACTCCTGTTGCAACATTAGACAACTAAATACAATCTTACAATGCTTTGCTTAATTAATTTTAGCTATCCATTATTCTTAGCAGGCTGAGATGGTTTCTGATAAATGTATTCTTCTGAATTTCCCCAGAATTATGTTCATGCTGCTTTGCAGTATGTTAATACATTCCTTCTGGCTTTTTGTCAGGAGTTGTACTTGGTATTAAGTACAATATTTCTTCCAGAGTACTTCAATTAGGCAGATTCAGCAGCAGGGAGACCGTGGGCTGCTGGCAATTTCCCTTTGGATAAGGCGAAGTTATCAGAACAAGATTTCATCTCATCTTAATGCTATTAATGGAAAACAATGCTGGAAAATGCAACATGCAACCACTGAAATGCGAATGAGGTTTCCATCATGACATCAGCTCCTGAAATGAGCAAAAACCTTGGTACTACTGATAAGGCAGGAATGGAGACTCATCAATCAGGAAACCAATGGCATGGGTTTTGCTGAGGGCCGTATTTAACAATAGGGCCTGATTTAACAAGTATTTTCTATGAGTGGTCAAGTGTCATCTGAAGTGTTCAGTCATTGGGAAAGGGGTAGACTCCCTTCTAAGAGAGGACTGGAGATGGAAACGGTAACAGGCAGAAGGGGAACTGGCTGAGTGTGGGAGGGACTTTGAAATGGAGAAGGGTTCATTGGATGGAAATACTGTAGACATTCAGAAGGAGAAGGTTTTGAACATAGGGGCACTGGGACACATCCGATATTTTGGAGGGTCCCAATCTTTGGCAACAAAGTTTCATTAGTTCCCAAGCCAACGAGGTTTCTTTGACACATTTGGATGAAGTAGTTGGGTTAGCCAAGTAGAATTGTTTTAGTGGGGTAACAGCTGCTGCTAGGGGTTTCAATGCAGTGTTTAATCAGCATGAACACATGTTACAGCACCTGACCCTAAAACTCACTCATCATGACTAGAGGCTTGCCCATTCACACTGAGTAGTACAGCTGCTGACCAATCAGCCACAGCTAGCTTTCCAATAAAGGAGATGAGTGATAGGTGAGAGAACATTGGAGGGTGTGAATACTTATTCCTATAACAATTAGGGCACATCAAAACTACTTCATCATCTACAAAACACTTTGGGGGATCTGGCAAGTCACCAATATTGCTCTGGAGCCACTTCTCCCTTCCTTAAGGGATCCCTCCAAATTCAGAAAATAAGCCTCCGCAGCCCCTTGTGTTACAGTGGAATGAATTCAAAATTTTTCTCAAACAACTTCAATGATCCATCCCAATATACTCCTCAGGAGACCTCTGTTACAGAAGCCAGACGTCAGCCAGTTTGGCTTCCTCCACATGGTTTAAATGAAATGCAGTGAGTACTAGATACATCAAAAGTTTTTGGAACAATACCAAGCCCTGTTTTTTCATAGTGAAGAGTTGCACTCCAAAACTCTGCACTTTTAGCCACACATTCTAGCACAGTAACTACACTGGCATCCACCCATTAACAGTATCAGCAAACTGCACTTATTCATCAATAATCTGATTTATAGAAACCTAATGTACATTTTGCCTGAAACACTCAGCTCCAAGCTCAATAGCTGCAGGTGATGTCTATGGTATTGTCCATGGTCCAGTCATCTGCAACTGCTTCTTTCCAGCATAAAGTCAGAAATGATATTGTTAGCACAATGCCCAATTTGCATTTGCAACTCTTCAGCAAACAAAGATGCCCATACCTAGACAATACTCAGGCATGGGCTAGTAAGCGTGAAGTAATTTTCATACTACAAAAAACCTAGGCTATGACCATCGCAACAAGAACACGGCTTACCATTTGCATTTGACAGCAGTACCAGTCACCCATCATCAGTCTTGGGATCGTGAAAGTGTGTTAGCAAATACACCTGACACTCAGACAAATAAATATCTTGGCTATAAGAGCAAGTTAGGGTTGGAAATCCTGCAGTAGGTGAATCGCAACCTGACAATCCAAGGTCTTTCCATCATCTATAAACCACAAATGAGAAGCATGATGGAATACTTTCCCTCTGCCTAAAAGAGAGCATTTACACCTATACTCGTGAGCATGGCACCATCCTCGATCGAGATTCATGCTTCCACCAACAGCACACTGTGACACCATCTACAAATCCTTCTTCAACAGTATTTCCCAACCACAATGAGCATGATGACAAGGGCGGTGAAAAGCTTAGCAACAAAACTATCTGAAAGTTCCCTTCACACACCCTGCTTAATTACATATACAGTATATGATTGTTCCCTTATCATCACTAAATCCTAAACTGGGCCTAAATCCTAGAGTACCCTACTTGACAGATCTTTAGAAAGCAAAGTCAGGTGGTTTAAGAAGATGCTCACATCTCCTCAAGATCAATTGATTGATAAAAATACTCCCATCCTGTGAGACCAACTAGAAAACCCAAGTCAATTCTACTTGCAACCTAATTGAAGAATCACACAGCACAAATGGAGGTTAATCAGCTCATTGTGCCTATGTTCATTCATGGATAGGTTGGCCATATTATTCTCACTCACTTGTTCTTTTCTCACAGCTCTGTAAGCACAGATATAATTTCTTTTGAAAGTTTATATTCAATTAATTTCCAGTTACTTTGAAGGTGGTGCTTTCCCTATCATAAGAATTCACAGTGTAACAGAAATATTACCTCATCTCCCTAGTGGATCTTTTGCCAATTATCCAAAATCTCTGCCCCCCCTGCTCTTGTCCCTCTTGTCAATGGAAGCAGTTTCTTTTTATTTACTCTGTCAAAACCTTTTATGATTTTAAACTCTTCTAATAACAAATATTCCTTTAAACTTCTTTGTTCTGAAGAAAATAATCCCCGTAATGGAGAGCATTTGTCATATTCAGAATGGCTTGTAATTTGCTGTCAAAATAATGGAAAAGATAATCATACTTGTCATTATTTGGAAATGCACCAGTGACTTCAGGCAGAGGCAGATACAAAGTGAAAAATGGAAATTCAGAAGTTGTTTCTGGTACATACTTTATGTCATTGTCAGGGTCACCATTGGAATGCATTGTACAGCATGAATCTGTTTCCCTGGAAATTCAATCATGTAGTGTGTATTTTTTTATTGACTCAAAATGCAAGATCAATGTGTTCTGCAACGTACGCAAGGGGAAATTGTTTCACCAGCCTCCTTGCTATGTACATGGAAAAAACAAAATTAAGTTCACTCTACTCATGTAACTCTAAAAATCACACTGGCCTGGAATTCATTGTGTGTATGCACTGTGTGAATGGACAGAAGAAAATCACTCACATGCAGTCCTAGAAGGCACAGCTGCAAGCTCCATGCACAATAGCATGTTAGCGGGTATTTCCATGTGTAATTTCTACTCTTCTATATTTGTGCAATGGAAGCAAACTAAACCCCGCTCTGAAGGTTAAATGGAGACATGGTAACACAAGTGACTGCAGATGCTGGTATCTGGAGCAACTCAACAGGCAGAGCAGCATTTGCAGGGGAGAGGAATTGTTGAAATTTGGTGTCAAAATCCTGCATTGATCCTAATACAGGGTTTCAACCCAAAACAGCACAGATGTCTCAGCCCAAAAATGTCAACTCTACTCTTTTCCGCAGATGCTTCCTGGCCTGCTGAGTTCCTCCAGCATTTTGCATGTGTTGCTCGGATTTCCAGCAGCTGCAGATTTTCACTAGTTCATTGCAGTTCTTTTCCCAGCCATAGATACTATTCGTCCTGCTGAGTTTCTCCAGTAGATCATCTGTTGCTCTGAAAGTTAACTCTTAACCTTTATGCCCCTATTTAATATTGTGAAAAGTATTAATCTGAAATGAGCTCTAAATGTGGCCACAGAAGCTCTCAGACTCTGCAAAATAATAGTGATAGATTCATAGACTCGTGTAGCATGGGAAGAAGACCTTCAGCCCAACTCATCCATGCCAAATGTGTTGCCAAGCGAGCTAATCCCATCTGCTAGTGTTTGGCTCACAGTCCTCTAAACTTTTATCCATGTATTTATCTAGATGGCTTCTTAAACATTGCTAATATGCCTGCTTCAACCACTATTTCTGGCAGCTCATTCCAAATATGCACCACCATATGCATGGCGAAAGTGCCCCTGATGTGCCTTTTAATTCTCTCACCTTTGATTTTAAATCTATGTGACCATAAGACATAGGAGCAGAATTAGCCCATCGAGTCTGCTCCACCATTCAACTGTGGCTGATTCATTTTTTTCTATCTCCTCCTCAACCCCAGTTCCCAGCTTTCTCCCCTGACCTTTGATGCCATGTCCATTCGAGAACCTAGCAACTTCTGCCTTAAGTACACCCAACGACCTGGCCAACACAGCTGCATGTGGCAACAAATTCACCACCCTTTGGCTAAGGAAATCTCTCTGCTTCTCTGTTTTGAAAGGGTGCCGCTCTATCCTGAGGCCGTGCCCTCTTGTTCTAGACTCTCTCATGTGCTCTTGGTTTTTGCACCCTCTCCCAGGGATTATGCTCTTTCATTCTCTTTACACTGTTAATGATACCTTGATAAGGTTACCTCTCAATCTCCTACATTCTAGTAAATAAAGCCCCAGTTTATGCAACCTTTTCCTGTAATTCCACTCCTCCTCCCAAAGTCTAAGCAGCATCCAAGTAAATCTTTTCTGCAATATTTTGAGTTTACTAATATCTTTCTTTATAATAGTGACGAATCCTGTCTACAGTACTCTAAGTTCAACCTGACCATTGTCATATAATTGCAACATAACTTCCCAACTCCTATATTCAATGATCTGCTGATGAAGGCTAGCATGCCATGGTCTTCTTCACTCACGTATGTGACACCACTTTCAGAGAACTATGTGCTTGGTGTCTCTATTCCATAATGCTCGCCAGAGCCCTATCATAAGTGCAGTATCTCACATTTATTGCAATTTGCTAATCCTTAGTCCACATATGTAGCTAATCAAAATCCTCTTACAATTTTTCATAACTTTTTACACTTCCTAAAACACCATCTATTTCAGTGTCATCTGCAAACTTACTAACATAGCCAAATCATTTACATGAATTATAAACAACAAGGGTCCCAATTGAACACTGAAAGTAATGGATAGAGTGGAATTGAAGAGGATAGTTCATTAGTAGGAGAGTCTGGGATCCGAACAACCTCAGAATAAAGGGATGTCCCTTTAGAACTGAGATGAGGAGGAATTTAATAATATGCTAATTCTCAATTATGTGGTATTCACAGAACACAAATAGGCCATAAAGTGTGTGTGCACATCTGCATGTCTGTGTGCAGCTCCTTAAACAGATCCAGACTATTAACCCTGACTGCTCTCACAGTCTAACTATTTTGGAGAAGAAGTTACGCCTGAGTGCTCTTTTGGATTAATTACAGACTAAGCTATTTTAGATTGGAGCAGACGAAAAAAAAGGAAGCATTATTTCAACATTTGGTGTCAGAGGAGAACAAGAGAAGGAAATTAAAATTGTCTGTTGTCACTTTTGTATCCATCTGTCCAACACCCATACAATGTTCCTTTTATGGTGTTCGTGTGCACGCACACACATCTTTTGCTACTAGCGCACAAAGGAATTTAAACTGCACACAAAAGGTTGTCACGCTCTACCTCATTGGCATGTTAAGTATATTTCACGATCGTACACAATCACATTTCCTTTTCTGGTTTGTGATGCGGATGGTGTTGACAATATGGAGTTTGCGATGATTTGTCTGCAGATTTTAGAACTGGCTTATTTATTCTGCTTTTATTGAAAAAAAATTATACAGTGCGCACATGTTGTCACTGGGCAAAAAATTGCACAGGACAAGATGTTTGCACACACTGGTCATTGCAAGTTAGAGGGAACATTGCTCCCATTCATCTATCCACCTGGGTTTCCTCCCCCTTAGCTTATCATTCCAATGCACTCTATCATATGGTTCCACCTGCTGATCATCCTTCCATAAGATGGTTCCACTTATCATTTACCAGCTTCCACATCTACCTTCCTTTTCCTGTTGCCTGGTTCCATCTGTGCATTCTTCCTCTTACCTATTTCCATATATCACTACCAGTCTTGGTTTAGAAACTCTCTCATTCTATCTCCCCCTTCCCCAACCTACCTAGCACTTCTTGCCCATCATCTCCCACATCACCTGGTTCCACTCATCACCTCTTAGCCCTTGTCTCACCCTTTCCTTTCATCTCTGTACACTGTTATTTTGTCTCTATGCTCTCGGTCCTGACACAGAATCTCAATCTGAAATGTCAACTATCCTTTTCCCTCCATAGATAACCCACGGAATTCCTCCAGAAGATTGTATTTTGCTCCGGATTCTTGTTTCCCCATTACACTAAATACACAAATACATGCAAGTGTATATCTTTCTTCTTTCTCCTCTCATGCCTTCACTCTTCATGGTGGCACAGCTAGGAAAGGTGCTGCCTGTATGGAGCATGCATATTCTCACTCTTCCTTACAGCTTCACGCCTTCTATCAGTGAGGTGACCAGAAATATGCACAATATTTCACCTGCGGTCTATCCACTGTACTTCAGAAAGTTGCAGTGGAGGCAAACAAACTATCCACCTTGTACACTGCAGTCCTTTAAGGATCTTTTCACATTCATGCCACATCCTCTTTGTTCCTCAACATCTATGATCTGTGATCTGAAGGTAGATAAGGCACCTGGACCAGATGGACTAAACCCCAGTGTTCTGAAAGAGGTAGCTGAAGGGACTATGGAGGCATTATTAATGATCTTTCAAGAATCACTAGATCTTGGAATGGTTTGGGTGGATTGGGAAATTGCAAATATCACTCAACTCTTCAAGAAGGGAGGGAGGCAAAAGAAAGGAAATTATAGGCCAGTTAGTCTGACCTCAGTGATTGGGAAGATGTTGGAGTCGATTATTAAGGATGAGGTCCCAGGGCACTTGCAAACACATGATAAAATCAGCTGTAGTCAGCATGATTTCATTAAGGGAAAACCTTGCCTGACAGGTTTGTTGAAATTCTTTGAAAAGTAACAAGCAAGAGAGACAAAGGAGAATCAGTGGATGTTGTGTTCTTGGACATTCAGAAGGCCTTTGACAAGGTACCATGCATGAACCTGCTTAACAAGTTAGGAGCCCATGGTATTACTGGAAAGATACTAGCATGGATAGAGCATTGGCTGATTGTCAGGAGGCAAAAAATGTGAATAAAAGGAGCCTTTTTTGGCTAACTGCTGGTGACTAGTGGTGTGCCACAGGGGCATGTGTAGGGACCAATCCGTTTTACATCATATGTCAATGATTTGGATGTTGAAATTGGTGGCTTTGTGGCCAAGTTTGCAGAAGAAGCAAAACCACTACAGAAGGACTTAGACAGAATAGGAAAATAGGTAAAGAAGTGGCAGATGGAATACAATGTTAGGAAGTGTATGGTCATGCACTTTGTTAGAAGAAATAAAAGCATAGACTATTTTTGAAATGGAAAGAAAATTCAAAAATCTGAGGTGCAAAGTGAATTGGAAGTTCTATTGTAGGATTCCTGAAAGGTTAATTTGCAGGTGGAGTCAGTGATGAGGGAGGCAAATGCAGTGTTAGCATTCATTTTGAGAGGACTAGAATATAAAAGCAAGGATGTAATGTAGAAGCTTTATAAGACACTAGCAAGGCCTCACTTGGAGTATTGTGAGCAGTTTTGGGCCCCTTATCTAAGAAGGAATGTGGTGACATTGGAGAGGGTTCAAAAAAGACAGGCAGAAATGATTCCAGGATTGAAAGGTTTGTCATGAGGAATGTTTGATGGATCTGGGCCAGTACTCACTGGAATTCAGAATAATGAGGAAGGACCTCACTGAAACCTATTGAATGTTGAAAGGCCTTGATAGAGTGAATGTGGAGAGGATGTTTCCTGTGGCATAGGAGTCTAAGATCAGAGGAGTGGGATGTTCATTTAGAACAGAGATGAGGAAGAATTTCTTGAGCCAGAGAATGGTGAATCTGTGGAATTCATTGCCACAGGCAGCTAAGGAGGCCAAGTCATGGGGTATATTTAAGGCCAAGCTTGAGAGATTCTTGATTAGTCTGGGCATGAAGGGATATGGGGAAGAGACAGGAGGTCAGGGTTGAGTGGGAAATAGATCAGCCATGGTGAAATGGCGGAACAGACTCGATGGGCCATATAGCCTAATTCTGCACCTATATCTTATGGTTTTAAGTGTGGGACATATTCATAGCATGTGCCCTGCACTAACTGAACTCCCCAAAATGCATCACCTCACACTTGTCAAGATTAAATTCAACCTACCACTGCCATGACCAATTTACCAATTGATCAATATAACTTTGTAGCCTTAGACTACCTTTCTCACTACTAACAATAGCATGTTTATGTCACCTGAAAACTTGTTAATTATGACTCACACTTTGGCATGCAAGTCATTAATAGATATAAAACAAACAGCAAGGGGATCACACTGTTGGTTATAGGCTTTCAAAATCAACTATCTATCCCCTGATAACCATGCCAATTTTGGGTCCAATTTGCCAGCTTTTTTTGGATCTCATAAGCTCTAACTTATTGGAATAAGCTTCCATATGGGATCTTGTCAAAAGGCTTTACTGAAGTTCACATAAGTCACATTAACCACACTGCTGTCACCAATACCTCTACAAAGAAAAACAATTAATTCAAAATCTTCCACCAGTAATCTGTGCTGACCACCCTTCGACAACCTTTCTCTTTTTATGTTTAGATTAAACCTCCCTCCGAAAATTGTTTCCAATAATTTCTCTTCCACTGACGTTAGACTAACTGGCCTATAATTGTTTGGCTGATCCTTGCTGCCCTTCTTGAATAAACATATTATACTTTCCGTCTTCCAGCCATCTGGCACCTCAACTGTGGACAGTGAAGATTTAAATATCTCCAGTAGCGCCTCAGTTATCTCCTCCCTTGCCTCCCATGACAACCCATCACATCCTAGGCCCTTAACTATATTTACGCTACTAAAACATTTAGTACCTTGTTTTTTAAGTGTTAATATGCTCTCGAATTTTCCCATTCCAACTGAAATCAACTACAGTGTCTTTCTTCCACAGAAAGCGGTAGGTGCCTGGGACACACTGCCGGGCGTTGTCATAGACATACCATAGAGTTATTTAAGAGACTCTTAGCTTGGCACAAGGATGTAAGAAAAATGGGGTGTTAAAATTTGTATAGGAGGGAAGGTTTGGTTTGATCCTGGAGTAGGTTTATATAGGTTGGCACAATATTGTTGGATGAATGGCCTGTACAGTACTCTACTGCTGAGTGTTCTATGCTCTCAGTGAATACAAATCTTCATTGAAGATTACACCCACATTCTCTGGCTTTAGACACAGATTGCGTTTTATAAATATATTAAAAGCAAGAGAATGCAGCTCCACTCTCTTGCTTTCAATATACTTATAAAATACACTAGAATTTTCCCTATCTGCCATTGAGATTTCCTGGCCTACTTTACCCTCATAATTATTTTTTATAAGCTTCCCTTCCCAAATCTCTACACTCCTAAAGAGCTTGTTCCCCAAAGATTTATTCCTACTATACATCTCCCCTTTATCAGACCTTCAATATCCCTGAAGATTGAAGACTCCATGGACTTGGCATCCTTACTCTTTACCCTCACAATACCTAAGCTCTCACTCCCTGAATATGGACTTATCTGTAAGTAGCTATACACAGTGCACATTGTAATATCCTGTCTAATGATATTGAAATCAACTTTTCTGTAATTTAGGCATTTCATGTTTGGACTATCTTTTTCCTTTCCATGACTACTTTGAACCCTTTAGTTATAACCAATATCCCCAAAGGGCTCACCCACCAATATTCATCCACTTATTCTGCTTCATTCCCAGTTAGGACTATTATAGACATGTACACAGAGCTCTTAGAGATGCACTTTAAAAATTCCTCCACATTTAATCCTTTCACACCAAGGTAATTCCAATACAGAGTTGTTAATAGCTAGGCTCCCTTTCTCAGTTCTGACAAAAATCCTGTCCTAAAACATAAGCTTTATTTCTCTTTCCACAAATTCTACTTGATCTACTAATCATTTCCAATATTTTCAGCTTTTATTTCTGTGGTCATATATAGTTGATATCAATATCCTTTTCTTTAAACATCAGGTGTACCAATACTTCTGCTTGCAATAAATAGTAAAACACCTGGTACCATCAGCTTTGTGAGTGTGGGATGCGAAATAGGTACATTTTGAATGCTATGTATTCACCATTATCTCTGCGTGAAATCACATCTAGGCACTTTGTAATTTAAATGTGTTTGCATTTGATTGACTAGATCCCAGGAAAGCGAATTACAGAGTTTCTTATTACTGTTTTATTCTTGTGTACCATTAAGAATCCTAATTTTCCAGACCTTTAATTTAACTGTCTTTTGCTTTACAATTTGAAAATCATTCCTTTGGAAGTAGCTACCAATTATCGGTATATTTAATAGTAACAATAGTTTCTATAAAAATTTCAGATGTTTTTCTTTTCTGAAGATCAATATTTCATAGACTAAAAAGAACCAGATTGTTTTTTTTTCCATTTCTTGTTAGTTCCTCACATGACATCATTGGACAAGATTAAACCTTAAACCCATAGCTTGATATGGGAATGTGAAGGTCATTCAGTCCCTCTGGAAGCTCAGCCCCATATCCATGATTTTTCATGAATTTAAATGAACACAAAATCAATGGAGACAAGTTGTGATTGCCGTGCTCTCTGTCAATACTCATTTGGAGAACAGCCCCGATATTCCTGCTATTAGAACACAAGACCACAAAACACAGGAGCAGAATTAGACTATTCAGCCCACTGAGTCTGCTCTGCCATTCTATCATGGCTAATTTATTATCCCTCTCAGCCCTGCTCCCCTCCCTTCTCTCCTTAACCATTGACATCCTTACTAATTGAGAACATATCAACCTTCATTTTTAATATACCCAGTGACTTTGCCTCCACAGCCACCTGTGGCAATGAATTCCACAGGTTCACCAACCTCTGTCTAAAGAAAGTCTGGCTTAAGTCACTGCAAAAACCTGAGGATGAAGTTAGGAATGTAAGCAGAAGCTACACAGTTTATGAAAGCTTTGATATTGTACTGAGGGGCCTCGACACTGATTGGGTGATGGGCATGTAGTAAGGACAGCAACCAGTGTTAATTTACATCAAAGCTGCATAAGTTATGGGCATTTTACTATTAAGGGCAGCATTCTGAGAAGACTCTGATTCAATTATCTAGTAACAGGAAAAGATGGCTATCTGCATTTGTTGTGTCATTATCAAGCACTATGAGTTGCAATGTGCCTAGACAGGAGATGAGCAACATAGGACCAAAAGGCACAGGAGTAGAATTAGGACATGTCTCCTATTAAGTCTTCTCTGCCATTCCATCATGGCTGAATCCGGATTCCATTCAACCCCATACACCTGCTCTCTCACCATATTTTTTGATGCCCCGACCAATCAGGAATTTATCAACCTCTGCTTTAAATACACCGACAGACTTGGTCTCCACCGCAGTCTGTGGCAGAGCATTCCAGAGATTCACCACTCTCTGGCTAAAAATTTCCTTCTTATTTCTGTTCTAAAAGGTCTTCCCCTCAATTATGAGGCTGTGCCCTCTAGTTCTGGATACCCCCACCAGAGGAAACATTCTTTCCACATCCACCTTATCTAGTCCTTTCAACATTTGGTAGGTTTCAATGAGATCCCCACGCATTCTTCTAAATTCCAGTGAGTACAGGTACCCAAAGCTGCCAAATGCTTCTCATATGTTAACCCCTTCAGTCTTGGAATCATCCTTGTGAATTTCCTATAGACTCTCTCCAATGACAACTCATCCTTTCTGAGATACAGATCCCAAAACAGTTGACAATACTCCAAGTTCGGCCTGACTATTGTCTTATAAAGCTTCAGCATTATTGCCTTGTTTTTATATTTTATTCCCCTTGAAATAATTGCCAACATTGCATTTGGCTTCTTTACCACAGACTCCACCTGTGAATTAACCTTCTGGTACTATTAAATCCCTCTGCACCTCTGATTTTTGCACTTTTCCCCCATTTAGATAATAGTCTGTACTGTTATTCCTTTTACCAAAATGCATAGTCATACATTTCCCAACACTGTATTCCATCTGTCACCTTTTTGCCCATTCTTCTAGTTTGTCCAAGTTCTGCGGCAATCGCATTGCTTCCTCACAGCATCCACCCTTCCACCTGTCTTCATATCATCTGTAAACTTTGCCACAAAGCCATCAACTCCACTATTTAAATCATTGACAAGCAATGTGAAAAGTAGCAGTCCCAATAATGACTCCTGAGGAACACCGCTAGTCACTGGCAGCCAACCAGAAAAGGCCTCCTTTATTCCCACTCACTGCCTTCTGCCTGTCAGCCATTCCTCCATCTGTGCCATTATATTTCCTGTAACACCATAGGATTTTATCTTGTTAAGCAGCCTTGTGTGAGGCACTTTATTAAATGCTTTCCGAGAATCTAAGTAAATGACATCCACTGTCTATCCTTTGTTCACCCTGCTTGTTACATCCTCAAAGAATTCTAACAGGTTGATCAGGTAAGATTTCCCTTTACAGAAACCATGCTGACTTTGACTTATTTTATCATTAGTCTCAAGGTATCCTGAAACCCTGTCCCTTAATATTCGACTCCAACACTTCCCCACCAACTGAGGTTAGGCTAACTGGCCTATACTTTCCTCTCTTTTGTCTTTTTTCCTTCTTAAAGAGTGGAGTGACATTTGCAATTTTCCAGTCCTCCGGGACCATGCCAGAATCAAGTGTTCCTTGAAAGATCATGACCCATACATTCATTATCTCTTCAGCAACCTCGTTCAGGACTCTGGGATGTAGTTCTCCTAGTTCAGGTGACATCCACCTTAAGACCTTTGAGTTTGTCTAGCACTTTTCCCTTTGTATTAGCAATGGCTCTCACTCCTGCCTCCTGACACTCACAGACATTTGGCATACAGCTTGTGTCTTCCACAGCAAAGACTGAAGCAAAGTACTTGTTTAGTTCATCTGGTATTTCTTTGTCCCCCATCACTACCTCACTAGCATCATTTGCCGCCAGTAGTCCAATATCAACTCTCACCTCCCTTTTACTCTTTATATAACTGATAAATCTTTTAGTATCCTGCTTTATATTATCGGTTAGTTTGCCCTCCTATTGCATCTCTTCCCTACTTATAGCTTTTTTTAGTTGCTTTTTGTTGTATTTAAGGGTTTTCCAATCATCCAACTTCCTCACTTTTGCTACCTTATATGCCCTTTCATTGGCTTTTATGCAGTCTTTGATTTCTTTTGTCAGCCAGGGTTGCCTACGCCTGCCATCTCCAGGAGTTTTGGCCACCTCTGCTCTGCTGTCATCCCCACTAGTATTCCCCTCCAAACCACCTGGGCAAGCTCCTCCCATTCCTTTGTAATTCCCTTTATTCCATTGCAATACTGATACATATGACTTCTGCTTCTCCCTCACAAATTGCAGCATGAATTCAATTGTATTATGAACACTGCCTCCTAAGGATTCTTTTACCTTAAGCTGACTGATAAAATCTGGGTTATTGTACAACACCCAAACTAAGATAGCCTTTCTCCGAGTAGGCTCAAGCACAAGCTACTCTAAAAAGCCATCTCATAGGCATTCAACAAATTCCCTCTCTTGCAATCCGATATCAACCTGATTTTTCAAATACCCTTGCATATTGAAGTTCCTCATTACAATTGTGACATTACCCTTATCACATGCCCTTTCCAGCTCTATTTGCAATCTCAACTCCACATCTGGCTACCATATGGAGGCCTATATATGATCCCCATAACGGTTTTTTAACCCTTGCGGTTTCTTAACTCCATCCACAAAGATTCAACATTCTCTGACCCTGTGTCACCTCTTTCTAAAGATGTAATTCCATCTCTTATCAATAGAGCCACACCACCACCTATGCATTCTTGCCTGTCCTTTCAATACAAAGTATATCCATTGATATTAAACTCCTAACTATGACCACATTGCGCCACGAGTTCATCCACCTTATTCCAATCGCTGCATGCGTTTAAACGCAACACCTTCAGTCTTGCATTTTTTGCCGCCGTGGTGCAACTTAACTCTTTGCTCTGTCTGTAATTGTAGCCAATCATTGGCTTGTCCTTCTTTACATTCACATTACATGTTACATCATCTACTTGGCTTTATTATCCCTCTCAACCCCATTCTCCTGCCTCTTCCCCATAACCTTTGACACCCTGACTAATCAAGGACCTATCAACTGCCGCTTTAAATATACCCAATGACTTATCAATTACAGCCGTCTGTGCAATAATTCCACAGATTCACTACCTTCTGGCAAAGAAACTCTTCCTCTTTTGTTCTAAATGGATGTCCGTCTATTCTGAGGCTGAACCGCCTTGCCCTAAATTCCCCCACTATAGAAAACATCCTCTCCACATCAACTCTGTCTAGGCCTTTTAATATTCAATAGGTTTCAATGAGATATCCCCCCCCCCCCATTCTTCAAAACTCCAGCGAGTACAGGCCCAGAGCCATCAAATGCTCCTCACATGTTATCCCTTTCATGCCTGGAATCATTCTCATGAACCTCCTCCATTAAGCCTCAGCATTACATCCTTACTTTTATATTCTATTAGGATTGGAATTAGGCTATTCAACCCATTAACTCTGTCTACTATTCAATCATGGTTGATTTTTTTTAACCTGTTCTCTCACCTAGTCCCTGTACCTCTTAACCCCACCCCCTTGTCAATCAAGAACCTATCAATTTCAGCCTTAAATTACTTGACCTCTGTAGCAAGAATTTCCACAAATTCACTGCCACCTGGCTGAACAGATTCCTCCTTATCTCAGGTTTAAAGGATGTCTCTTTATTCTGAGGCTGTGCCCTTGGATCTTTATTTACCCCCTACGTACTTACTGCTTTCCAGCTGTACAGACAAAATGTGCATGGAAATGGCCTGCAATTTCTAGGGTGCTTACTCTGTCTTAGAATATTCAGGGGTAATTTATAGGTGGCAACAAGGTTGAGTGACAGTGCTGTATCTTCCCATGTGAATTAGATCAGTTTCACATGAGGAACAGTCTATGTAAATCAATACATACATTTTTTTGTGGCATTCACTTCCAAAAAGTTTGTATTGATGGTAACTTCTTGTGTAAGCCGATCATAAAAACTTATGCTAATCCTACATAGAACCTTGGTTAAAAGGATTAAAAAAATTACACAATTAGCTCTATTTGTCACATGTACATTGAAATATAGTGAAATGCATTGTTTATATTAAATTAAATCAGTGAGGATTGTGCTGACACCCCGCAAATGTTGCCACATTTCTGGCACAACATAGCATGACCACAACTCACTAATGCTAACTGTACATTGTTGGAATGTGAGCGAGTGGAAACTGGAGCACCCAGAGGAAACCCATTCGGTCACAAGGAGAACGTGTAAACTCCTTAGGGACAGCAGTGGGAATTTGAAGCCTGATCTTATAGCTGGTGTTGTAAAATGTTGCACCAACCATTACACTACATGTGGAGCATCATAGCTTCCAAATTACAGAGTAAGATCCAAAGATTCTTATCAAACTAAGAGGTTAGATAGACCAGAAAGAATGTACAGGATGATAGGTCACTTCCTAAAAGGAAGGCTGAAAAAATGACCCATTTTATCTAAGATGTGTTAAAGATGTAGAGGTGGGAATATTAGGGAGAAATTTGTCTCTGCCTAGTTTGAAAAATGTAAATGAGTTTTGGCCATTGGCTGGAGATACTACCACACTGAAGGAGCAGATAGGAACTTAGTACAAAGGGCAACCAATACTCTGAATAATTTTTAATACTGGTAACCAAATATATTTCAAGGATATACACTTATTCTCTCTACATGGCTGAGAGAATGTATGGCTGAGCATAGTTCAAATGCCATCCATATATTTAATGTTGACACTGGTGTTGAGGAAACTTACAGGAGAGCAAGATTGATTAGCTTCTTGACTAGTGTCACAACAGCATCCTTACACTTAATGCCAGCAAGGCCAATGAACTGATTGGGGATTTTGGAAAGGGGAAGTCAGAAGAACACCCAGCAATCCTCTTTGAGGAGTCAGTGGTGACGGCTTCAAGTTCCTTGGAGCCAACATCTCAAATTACCCAACACATTGACACAATAATGAGTAGAAAGCTGCAGCTGGTTATATACTCAGCCAGCTCCATCATGGGCACTACCCTCTCTGCCATCAATGACATTTTCAAGGGGCAGTACCTCAAGAAGGTGGCACCCATCATTAAGAATCCTCAATGTCTGGGACCCTCTGCTTGTTACTATCACCAGGGAAGACCCGTGATCAATGATTTATGAGTAGCTTTTTCCCTCCGTTATCAGATTTCTAAACACATGAGCATTACCCTGCTCTTTGCAGCATTTATTTATTTTTGCAATTTATAGATTTTTATATCTTTGCACTGTACTGCTGCTACAAAATAACACATTTCACCTCATATGACAGTGATAATGAATCTGATTCTGATTCAATTTCTGAATATCCAAACTCAATAATAAATTCTACAACTTTAGGTTACTCTTTTGTTCTGTGTTTATTTCAAATAGGTAGACATGGAGACAGAAGAAGAAGAGCTTAACAATATGTCAAGCCCAGAGCACTCAATAGATTGGGAGAGGTCAGGGATGCAGGAGTGTGGTGTTAGATGATGATCTTGATGCAGGGTCTTGACTCTAAGGATCAACCATCCCTCTGCTTTTACAAATGATTCCTGATCTGCTGAGTTCCTCCTGCAATTTATATTTTGTTTCAGATTCCAGCATCTACAGTTTCTTATATCTCTGAAACACATAATGGGCGTCATAATTGTAACATTATTTGTTCTCATGCCAACTAAATAGTGCAAACCCATTCCTCCCTTACATTCACTGCTGATGAAAATGATCTAAGTTTCTCTCTTTCCCAGTTCTGCTACAGTCTTTTCGATCATAAGCACCAACCCCAATGTCCCTTTCCACACATGCTGCCTGACCTGCTGAGTACTTCTAGCATTTTCTGTTTTATTTCAGATTTATAGAATGTATACTTTTTTTATTGGTGTTCAAAAGTCTTCTAACCATCCTCTTGGGGATCAGACTGAGAGGAAGTACCTTACAAGTAGAAAACGATCATAGCATATTCAGAACTTCCCATGGTTGAAGGTCCTCTCCACCCATCAGGGAGTAGGCCAAAGGGAACCATTGTAGTCATAACACACTTGAAAAGTTTTGTCAAGAAGTACAAATGCTGAGATCCTGATGAAACAAAATCTGATATGCAGCACCAGAACCTAACAAGAAATTGATCAGAACTTCCAGGTTTCCATCTGTGATGTAAATAATACACTCTATTGATCTACATTCCTCTAGAGCTAATTGAACCTCCAGGATTCACAGAACTGCATGTGCTAAGAACCCAATTATCCATTTACACCTTCTTACTATGAACTCACATGTCTTGGAGGTTCTGAGGTAATTAATTAAGTTGGTCCAGGTTTCAACAAGTGCCTTTCCCGCCTCACAATGTAATTTTGGCCTTGATTTTCTATCAATGCCTGCGTCAGGGAGATGAATGGATAATGTAAAACTTAGAGACAAACTAACCATGTGGTCAGTCAAAGCTTTGGAAGAAATTCCTCACCTCTGCTGAATCTACATCCTTTTCTATCTAAAGTCTGGTTAAAATTCCCCAGAGCTGTTCCATGTCTATAAGACCATAAGACATAGGAGTCCTTCCTTCCAGTCATCCTGTTTGTACCTATTGGGTATTCAAGCACCTTCAGCTCCCTTCAAAATCCATCCTACCTTCTCTGCTGCAATCATTTTGTGTCGTTCTCGATTGCTGCAGGCTCTTCCCTATTCCATACACCTTTCTGTCCATCCTCCCTGCTCAGCTAGATGATGTTATGGCTATGTTTTCTGTCAACTCTTAATAAAAATCAGAAACCTGCCAGTTCCATTGTTACACCTGCTGAGTTCCTCCAGCATTTTGTGTGTTTTGCTCTGGATTTCTAACATCTGCAGAATCTGTTGAGTTTATCAGTTCCATTGTTGGATGAATTTGAAATAAATAGCACCATTCCAATACTCAAGCATGGGCTGTGCCAACTGCTGAAGGCTTTTCAGCTGCTTTGAAATTTCAGTCATTACTTTGCTTCTGTCTTACTCCTGCTTTGGACTTTGAAACTTTATTTATTTATTGAGATATAGCATGGAATGGGCTCTTCTTACTCTTCGAGTCGGGCTGCCCAGCACTCCTTGTTATGAGCCTTGCCAATTTACAATGACCAATTAACCTACCAACTGGTGTCTTTGGGCTGTGTAAGGAAACTGAGCACCCAGAGAAACCCCATGTAGTCACGGGGAGAATGTGCAAACGCCTTACAGATTGCAGTGGGGATTGAACCCGGGTTGCTGTGTAAAGCATTGTGCTAACATGTCACCTAAGCTCCCCTCTCTTCAAATTTGAATCCCAAAGGGTGAGTGTGAAAACAGTCAGAGGAATTTCAATGAGTTTCTGCAACTGAAAAGCTAAATGGCAAGAGATACAAACTTCTGAGGAGGTAAATGGCTACTTTTAAAGAAGGAAAGAGAGATACTGAGGTGAAGGGGCATAAAATCCTTCCAAAGAAGTGGAATTCAGATGGATGAAGGTTTGTCTCACTTCTCAGAACGCTGGTAGCCCTTACTCACCATTGTCGGGAAATTAAAGCAAAATAGAAGAGAGGTGACTTTGATGCCAGGAGAAGACAGAAAACTCTCTGAAAACAAAGGGGGAGAGATTTCTCTCTGGTCGTCATTTTCACAGATCAGCCTGACCTGACTGTGATTAGTGAATACAACCAGCAGCTATGGCTCAGGCACCTGCTTACTAAAGCCAAATTCCTCCTCTGGTATTACCCATCCCTGCAGCTCCCGTGCTCATTAATGTTATCGTTAAGGTGCAACGAACAAACTGCTGGAGGAACACAGTGGGTCAAGCATCATTAGAGTTATTAGTAAAAGAACTAGACAGGAGCTGGAGGAAATACTTTGCTCCCACAGTATTATGATCTGGAATGTACCATGAAGGAATGGTGAAAGCCAATGAGTAGATTATATCTACTCTGTAACTTGCTGGACTATAGGAAATGACTAGGCAGAGAAGCACAGATTGCATCACTGTCAAAGGGCAGATACTAATACAATGGACAGAATGGTTTCTTTCCATTCTGCCTTGCACTGTAATTCCGAGAGGCAATGACACCGACTATCAACAATATATCTAGTCCTAGAAAGTTACTCAAAGGCAATATCACGGCATGTATTTTTTTTTCAAATCAAGCAATTCAATTTCAATCTGGTGACACACTTGCAAAGTACTCACTTGTCATATGGGCATACTCAAAGTACTCACTTATCATATGGGCATACTCAAAGTACTCACTTGTCATATGGGCATACTCAAAGGTTGAAATCCAGATTGAGGTCAACTCCACATCTGCTTATGCATCTGGAGGCTCGTGGTAACAGATGTAGGCAGCTGCAGAAGCCAAGATGGGAAAAGAAAAATCAAAAACAAAGTCAATTAGGTTATATTTTAACTCCTTTTTCCTCAGACCTTGTGTTGTTGGGCCTGTAGCTCTTAGGCTATGACACCTAACTGACAGCTAGTCTAATGGCCAGAGATGTTAACTATCATCTAATGATAGTACTCTTCAGGCCCAAGGAGCAGTCAGTGTACTTTCCAGTATGGATGTGTGTTGATGCAGGGAGTCTCTCTCTTTATAATTTAAATTGGTAAATAAACTGACATCTGCAAATGTCTGGGGTTACTAGTGAAAAACTACCTTTAGTGAATGAGCACTAAAAATGTCCTTCTTGTCTATTATATTAGCACATCAACCTGTTATTTTTAATAGATTAGTACCCTTTATAAAACAGCAGGCAGAGTAATGACATATGACAGTTAAATGCCAGTTTACTTGTAAAATCAATAGTAATCCACACGAGTCAGCATTCAGGAATGAAATAGGACATTGGCTGTGTGGTGCACCACAATGACATCTCAGTGAAACTAAGGAGCTAACTGTTTGCTTTGGAAGGGGAAGGATGGTGAGTGGTGGATTAGCCGTGGAGAGGGTCAGCAGCTTTAAATTCCTAGGCATAAACGTATTCGGATGCTCTGTCCTAAATAAAGCAGATAGATGCAATCACGAGGAAGGAGCATCAACACCGCTACTTTCATAAAAGGTTAAGGTTCGGCAAGTTATCAAACACTTTTGGAATTTTTACAGATGTGCTATTTAAAGTATCCTGACTGGTTGCATGATGGTCTAACACAGCAATTCCAAAGTGCAGGAATGTAAAACGCCACAGCGAGTAGTGGACTCAGCCCAATCCATCACTGACACATCCTTCCCCACCATCAGACATCAGGTGTTGACTAAATAAGGCAATATCTATCATCAAAGATCCCGACTATCCATGTCACCTTCTCGTCACTACCGTAGAAACCAGGTGCAGAAGCCTGAGGAGCCACAGCACCAGGTTCAAGAACAGTTACTTCCTTTAACCCATTCAGTTCTTGAAACAACCTAAACTATTTTAATCACTACCTCAGCGCTACGACCACTCAATATTACGTTTGATTTTATTTTATTACGTTCTAATTGTTTTTTTCTCTCTTGTAAAACCTGTGTCTAATTGTTTCCTAATTTATGGTTTCCCTGTGAATGCTGCTTCTCTGATGCTCAGTGCCTCTGATGCTGCTGCAAGTTTTTCATTGAACTTGTGCATATGACAATAAACCTGACCTTGATTTTGATATTCCTGTGTAAATAATTGACTACTCCTCCACAAATATATCCTGAAAAAGTTGTGAAATTGTTAATGCGTATGTTTATTTATTTACAAGAGTCTTTAAAAGGCTATGGCATAAATATTTTTCATCTTAGACCAGAAGACATGACCCACATGTACAGAATGGACACCAACAGAATCAAGAAACTCATCCGTAAGGCCAGTGATGTTGTGGGGATGGAACTGGACTCTCTCACGGTGGTGTCTGAAAAGAGGATGCTGTCCAAGTTGCATGCCATCTTGGACAATGTCTCCCATCCACTACATAATGTACTGGTTGGGCACAGGAGTACATTCAGCCAGAGACTCATTCCACCTAGATGCAACGCAGAGCATCATAGGAAGTCATTCCTGCCTGTGGCCATCAAACTTTACAACCTCTCCCTTGGAGGGTCAGACACCCTGAGCCAATAGGCTGGTCCTGGACTTATTTCATAATTTACTGGCATAATTTACATATTACTATTTAAATATTTATGGTGCAACTGTAACGAAAACTAATTTCCCCCGGGATCAATAAAGTATGGCTATGACTATGACTATGACTCTTTAAAATGGGCTTTGGGAAAGGTAGCTAAAACAGGATAAAAGAGCTTTACACAGATGTCAGTAACACAGCTCAGATGAGTATGGCCAAGATGTTGTTTGACCCTGCTTTGTCAGTCTGTAATACGAGTTCCCTACCATATTAGTAAAGTTATGAACATGAGAAAATTTGAAGCAATTGCATCAACTTCAGAAAAACGTGTAAATTCTGCTCCTTTTGCATTTGAGATTCTGCACCATTCAACCGCTTGAGGTATGTCCACATGACTTCTTCTTCCAACAGGCTCAGGCTACGTCCACACCAGACTGGATAATTTTGAAAACACCGGTTTTGCGTAAAGATTTTGTGTTTTTGAAAATACTTCAGTCCACATTAAAACGGATATTTGGGCGAATCTCCTCCTACTGGGCGTGCGCAGGACACACAGAAAACAAGCGAAGAGGAAACAGTATACTTGGTGCACGTTTGTCCAGTTACAGACTAGAAAAACTTAAAAGGAAATTGCCAAATGAAAGACTTGTTGCGCGTTTGTCCTGAAACATTTCCTACAGCCATAGTCTCTTCACCGATGAAAGGGACGACAGCTACGATTAAATGCAATAAGGCTTGTTACTGGGCAAAAGTGAAATTTGCTGTTACCTAATTTGTTTGCCTTTATTTTTGCCATGTCTTTGTGTATTATTTTGCTGTATTTAACATGTGCAATAAAACGAGTTACTGGGCAAAAGTGACAGTTGCAGCTATTCTCCTATCATTTTTGACCTCCCCCTCCTGTCTTCTCCTATCATTTTGGATCTCCCCCCCCCTCCCACTTTCAAATCCCTTACTAACTCTTCCTTCAGTTAGTCCTGACGAAGGATCATGGCCTGAAACGTCAACTGTACCTCTTCCTAGAGATGCTGCCTGGCCTGCTGCGTTCACCAGCAACTTTGATGTGTGTTGCTTGAGTTTCCAGCATCTGCAGAATTCCTGTTAATTGCAACTATTGAATGTTTGCACAAGCAATACATTAATAAAGCACCTTGTTAAATGTATAAAACATGTCTGCATCAGTGTTATCTTGTATTTTCATACAATGTTACATTAGGCTGTTACACATCTATTGTCAGATATTGTTGTGGTGTTGGAGGTTGTGTTCAAGAAAACAATGAAATACAGCGCTGCCACCACCATTTGTTCCGGCACGTCATGACAGCGGTTTTAAAATTAGCCGGTTACCCCATACACACTACAACAGCCAACCGGCGTTTTCAGATTTATTCACTCTGGAGAGTGTTTCTGAAAAGCTCCATCTTCGAGGGAGGAAAAAGTCATTTCAATGTGGACGGAGGGTCAAAACGAAGAGAAAAAGCTTCCGTTACGGATTTATCCGGGCTAGTGTGGACGTAGCCTCAGTGTGCTTCATGATCCATAGTCTTAAGAAAGAGGACAGCTTGGTATTAAGGACAAAACTTTTTACACACACAAAATGATGGAGGAACTCAGCAGACCTAGCAAAATCTATGGAAAAAAAAGTACAGTCAAGGTTTCTGGCTGAAACCCTTTGGCAGGACTGGAGAAAATAAAGCTGAAGAGTAGATTTAAGAAGTGGGGGGAGGGGAGAGAGAACCACCAGGTGATGGGTGAAACCTGGAGGGGGAGGGATGAAGTAAAGAGCTGGGAAGTTGATAGGTGAGATGAGGTGAGAGAGGGAAAAGGGGATGGGTAATTGGGGGGGGGGCGTTGGCTAATCCTTCTACATTAGCCTGTACAATGGAAAGAGAGTACAGCCTCCCAGAATTCCCAGAATTCCACACCATAGCAAGTGGGAGAACTTGGACCAGCCACTGACCCTGTGTGAGCTTCAACTGCTCCTTTGAAATGAATAGGACTCGTAAAAGTGTATCCATGTTGCAGTTACACCTGTGGGTTTGGAGGAACCCAGACCTGTTGAGAGTGCCCAATGGAACAATGAGGAAAGTCATCAGCCTTGGCTACAAGTAGAAAGAGGAGAGGAGGAAGATCATAAATCAGTGTGAGCCATCTTACTGTGGGTTACAAGATTCTCTCCAATGCCAGCAGCAGCTGAATCAAATCTTTTCTGAGTCAGGTGATCCACTTGGACCAGAATTGCACAGAAAGATCTCTGACATTCCAATACTGATATAGTGGACAGAGTTTCACGTGTGTGCCACAGAGATTGGACACCTGCTTAGTCATCTTGAACAATGAGAAATCTTCTGATAGGGTATGGCACTTGTATAGGATGAACACACCTTCCAAATGCAATTGGGAAGGAGGTACAGGAGCCTTAGGTCCCACACCACCAAGTTCAGGAACAGTTATTACTCTTCAACTATCAACACCTTAACAGCACGGATATCTTCACACACCTCAACTCTAAACTAATTCCTCGACCCCACAACTCATGTTCTTTGTATATTTATTTAGTATTTTTTACTTGCATAGTTTGTCTTTTGCAGATTGGTTGTCTATCAGTCTGCTTGTGTGTAGTTTTTTGTTGATTCCATTGTATTCCTTTGTTCTATTGTGTATGCCTTCAAGAAAATGAATCTCAAGGTAGTAGATGGTGACATATAAGTACATTGATAGTAAATTTACTTCGAATTTTGAAATGGATTTCGGGAAGGGAAGCTGAAATCTGGATATGAACATTCTACATGGATATCACCAGCGTAGTTCAATTTTACAGATGGGGAACTCAAAGTCTCCTAATCAACTACGTAACCAGGCAAGACTTTCCTCTCTCCTATGTTATGCTTGTATGTTCTATTAAGCCTTTTGCTGTATCAGAAAGAACAAAAGCATAAAATGGGTGACAGTCTGAGGTAGAAGACACAATTCTAATCTCCCTGGAAATGGACAATATTACATTCTTCTGCTTGGACCAATGGTTTCTCTATGGGTTGATTGGCATCAGCATGAACTAGCCTCAGGTCAGAGTCAATCACAGCAAGGGAAAGGCCATGTTTTCTAGCAAGTGGTCTGATCAAGCCTTCATTGTCTTCACCACTGTCTGTGACAAGAATTGACTAGAGCAGATAACAGTGTGGAAACAGAGACTGGATAAGTGGGATGGAACTTCCTTCTTTACGGCAGGAGAAAAGCCAGTCTGACCATTTGGGAGGTGCTGTCAGTATTGCTGTCTGTAATATAGATGTGGCCCATCTCTTGCCCTGTATCATGACTGTCAGTCTCTTGAACCAGTTTCAATTTCACTTGGATACTCAAAATGGATTTTAATCACAGGAATGTAATTTTCAGGGTTTTAAGAACACTGGGGGCAAAATATTTACCGAATGGTTTCCTCATTGAGAATGCCTTCATTGTGTGTGACTACATCAAGCTGTGTATATAACCTGCATACACAAAGACCATATAATTACATGTCAAAGCACTATCAGTCTCAGCTGTTATCAAGGATGAACCTAGCCTCATTGATGTGGATCATGTTGTACCATCTGTTCCTCTGTGTTTCGGTGGAGAAAAGCAAACTTTTGACCACAAGGAGCTTACCCAGCTGGAAAGTTCTAGAGATCCTGAGGGAGACAGAGGCACCCTGTGGGACTTGATACCAATTTTCTCACATAGATAACTCGCTATTTTATTGTGTCTTTAACAGAATTGGCTACTTCAGGCTCTAATCATTTTGGCTCAGATTTTCCTTCATTTTATGAGGTCTGTCCTTCTGAGTATCTTCCACAGTTTTCATTTTGGCAGCACATTACACAAACAAAGAAGCTTAATCTAATCTTAACGACTGCATAGCTCCCACGTTTAACCTATCTGGTCTCACCCTATCAGAGTGCTTTTGCTCTACTTATCTCTCCCCAATATTCACTTCCACCTAAAACTAAACTATTTCCTCTTTCTGGTTCTGTTGAAGGGTGCTAGTCTTGAAATTCTTACAATATCTCTGTATAAGAAGCTCTCAGCAGGTCACATCACAAAGAGCAGCCTCCCCCCCCCCCCCCACAGACTCTGTCCACATTTCTCACTGCATTTGTAAATATCATCAAAGACCCCTCCTTCCTCATTTTCCACCAGGATCAAGGAGAGCTTCTGTTACAAAGCTAATGAATGGATCTCTTGTACGATGAAATGGGCCCTTGACTTCACAATCTACCTCTTCATGGCCTTGAAGCTTATCGTCTGCCTGCACTGCACTTTCTCTGTAACTGCATTTTGTATTCTGCTGTTGCTGGTAGGTGAGGCGACACTTCACCTGTGAGTCGGCTGGGGTGATATACTGCGTCCGGTGCTAAGATTTGGCCTTCTATATATTGGCGAGACCCGACGCAGACTGGGAGATCGTTTTGCTGAACACCTACGCTCTGTCCGCCAGAGAAAGCAGGATCTCCCAGTGGCCACACATTTTAATTCCACGTCCCATTCCCATTCTGACATGTCTATCCACGGCCTCCTCTACTGTAAAGATGAAGCCACACTCAGGTTGGAGGACCAACACCTTATATTCCGTCTGGGTAGCTTCCAACCTGATGGCATGAACATTGACTTCTCTAACTTCCACTAATGCCCTACCTTCCCCTCGTACCCCATCCACTATTTATTTTTATACATACATTCTTTCTCTCACTCTCCTTTCTCTCCCTCTGTCCCTCTGACTATACCCCTTGCCCATCCTCTGGGTTCCCACCCCCCCTTTCCTTCTCCCTGGGCCTCCTGTCCCATGATCCTCTCATATCCCTTTTGCCTATCACCTGTCCAGATCTTGGCTGCATCCCTCCCCCTCCTGTCTTCTCCTATCATTTTGGATCTCCCCCTCCCCCTCCCACTTTTAAATCTCTTACTAACTCTTCCTTCAGTTAGTCCTGACGAAGGGTCTTGGCCTGAAATGTCGACTGTACCTCTTCCTAGAGGTGCTGCCTGGCCTGCTGCGTTCACCAGCAACTTTAAATGTGGCAGTGTAGGTCTGTATAAGAAAACCAGGTAGGACTTGCTGAGGACTGTTTCAAGAGCCTAGAAACAATTCCGGGGTAGGTTGAAGCTAACATCAGATGCATGTCAACTCTGGTAGGGTTTGCAAGCAATTACTTCCCACAAAGCAAAACTCAATGACGTGAATGGCAGCAAAGCTTCACTACCAGACGAGTTCAATGCCTTTTATGCTCACTTTGAAAGGGAGAATAAAACCAGAGCTGTGAGGATCCCTGCAGCACCCAATAACCCTGCGATTTCTCTCTCGGAGGCTGATGTTAGACTGCCTTTCTAGAGGATGAACCCTCGCAAGGTAACAGGGCCCAATAGAGTACCTGGTAAGGCTCTGACAATCTGTGCCAACCAACTGGAAGAGTATTCAAAGACATTTTCAATCTCTCACTGCTACAGATGCCACATGCTTCAAAAGGGCAACAATTATGCCAGTGTCCAAGAAGACAGCGCGAGCTGCCTCAACAATTATCGTCCGGTAGCACTCACATCTATGGTGATGAAATGCTTTGAAAGGTTGGTAATGACCAGAATCAACCCCTTCTCAGGAAGGACCAGCACCCACTGCGATTTGCCGATCGCCACAATAGGTCTACAGCAGACGCCATCTCAGTGGGTCTCCACGCAGCCTTGAATCACCTGGACAATGCTAATACCCAAGTCTGGATGCTGTTTATTGACTATAGCTCAGCATTTAACACCATCATTCCTACAGTCTTGATTGAAAAGCTGCAGAACCTAGGCCTCTGTATTTCTCTGTGCACCTGGATTCTTGACTTTATAACCCGAAGACCACCGTCTGTGCGGATTGGAAATTAATATTTCCACCTCACTGACAATTAACACTGGCGCTCCATGGGGGTGTGTGCTTAGCCACTGCTCTACTCTTTCTACACGCATGACTGAATGGCTAGGCACAGCTCAAATGCCATCTGTAAATTTGGTGATGATACTACCATTGTTAGCAGAATTTCAGATCTTGATGAAAGGGTGCACAGGAGTGAGATATATCAGTTAGTTGTGTGACGTTGCAGCAACAACCTGGCACTCAACATCAGTAAGACAAACAACTGATTGTGGACTTCAGGAAGGGTAAGATGAACCAATCCTCATAGAGGGATCAGAAGTGAAGAGAGTGATCAATTTCAAATTTCTGGGTGTCAATATCTCTACTGGACTTAAACTGGTCCCAACATATTGATGCAGCTATAAAGAAGGCAAGACAGTGGCTATAATTCATTAGGAGTTTGAGGAGATTTGGTTTGTCAACTAAAACACTTGAAAATTTCTACAAATGTACCATGGAAAGCATTCTGACTGGCTGCCTCACTGTCTGGTGTAAGCAGGGATGGCTATTACTGCACAAGATTGAAATAAGTTGTAGAGACTTGTAAGCTCTATCACGGATACCAGCCTCTGTAGTATCCAAGATATCTTCAAGGATCCATGCCTTAGGAAGGCAGCATCCATTATTAAGGATCCCTACCACCTAGGACCTGCCCACTTCACACTGTTACTATCATGAAGGAGGTACAGAGGCCTAAAGGCACACACTCAGTGATTCAGGAGCAGCTTCTTCCTCTCTGCTATCCGATTTCTAAATGGACTTTGAACGCATGAACAATATCTCACTATTTTATTTGTTATTTTGCACTACTCATTTTAACCTAACTATTTAATAGACAAATATATACACTTAGTCTTTTCTCTATATTTATCATGTATTTTATTGTACTGCTGTCGTAAAGTTAAATTTCACAACATATGCCAGTGATATTAAATCTGATTCTGATATGTCAATAATACTTATGTATTTCCTGACTTCCACAGATGCTGCCTGACCTGCAGGGTTTTCTTTCCCCCAGCTTTTTCTGTTTTCTGCTGTTGGATCCTGTGAGATGGTTTCCCCGACCAGAACATCAAACTAAACACTCCATTCATGGGAGTCTAGACTCTCTCCTCAAAATTCTAGGTAGCTGGATTCAGAAAAATCGACAGACTGCTGGAGAAACAGGAGATTTTCACTTAAAGAGAAGTAAGGTTTTTAAAAAGTAAGAATCTGAAAAGTCTGAATTTCATTTAGGTCATATATTTGACACTGCCGTTTTACCCCCACAACTCAATTATACCCTCTTCCCAAGCGTTCTCTACTCCAATTTCCTTAGTCTCTCCTCCTTTCCAGGAGGTAAACTATACCCAAATTAAAGGAGTAGCTGGACAAGCTGAACATACTACAAAGGACAATTTACCACCAAATGCCTAATTAGCATTGTCACCTGACCATCAAAGAACAAAGTGGCAGAGCGACACTATTACAGCTCGGAGTTCGGAGTTCAATTCTGGCACTGGTCTGTAAGGAATTTGTACATTCTCCCTGGGGAATGTGTGGGTTTTCCCTGGGTGATTCGGTTTCCTCTCACAGTCTAAAGACATACCGATTAGTAGGTTAATGAGTCATTGTACATTGTCCCAAGATTAGGTTAAGGTTAATTGTGTTTGTCGGTGATTGCTGGGGCTTGAAGGGCCAGAAGGGCCCACACTGCTCTGTATTGCTAAATAAATAAGTACTTTTAAAAAACCAACCCCAATCTGTCCGAACATTTGAATCCTGACCAGGCAAGTGTTTGTTGTCTGCTAATTATTTCAGGCCAGAATAGATGTACTCCCTTTAAAGGCTGATTTATACCTCTGTGTCAAATCAACACCGTAGGTATGGTGTTGCCGCAAACCCTACGCAGAGCCTATGCAGATCCCTACACCGTAGCCTGACGCATACCTCTCCCAAAATATAACTACACGTCGCGCAACGCAGACCGAACAACTGTGATTGGTCCACTTGGTAGCATCGCATTTCCTCCTACTCTGCAATAGCTTGCCATTGGGCAACTGAAGGGCAGGGAAGGAACTCTGGCTGCAACACTTTCCATAAAGCTTTACAGACCTCCGAAATTATGGAGGACACATTTCGCTTTCACGAAAAAAGACGCTGGCTTTAAACTTTACCCCTAGAAAGACTACCATGACTACGAAGCCTTGCACGTG
This sequence comes from Mobula birostris, assembly GCF_030028105.1. Taxonomy (NCBI): domain Eukaryota; kingdom Metazoa; phylum Chordata; class Chondrichthyes; order Myliobatiformes; family Myliobatidae; genus Mobula; species Mobula birostris. The sequence continues at coordinate 162,043,504 of NC_092373.1, forward strand.
CAGGTGTGTGCGCATGTGCGACGTGCCCGAATTGCAGAGCAATGCAGACACACCAATGCACAAGTATAAATGCTCACAACTCACGTTGGCCACTTGCGCAGGTTACGGCGTCGGGTTGACGCAGAAGTATAAATCAGCCTTAAGTCACACTCAGGGTTTATTGGCAGCAGGAGATGTTAACTGAGCCACTAATCTCTTTACCCTTTCTTCTAAACTCCCCTCAGGAATCACTTTCACTGATAGTCAGAACTGCCCATTAACTCTGAGTGAACACATTAATTATAAAGACTTTGAATCATTTCTATATGCCCTTGTACTTATCAACGATCCAAGCAACCAGCGTTCAATTTTACGACCCTAAGTTGTTTTGTAATTAAATGCAGGTTGTTTAAAGCCTGGCTATTATTACTGTTAATATTACCAATTAGACGAGAGGAACTATCCTTCCCTGAATTAACCCTGAATTTTCAAATTTTCATCACCACACTCACACCTCAGCCAAAGAGTATTTGCAGGGAATTATCTTTTCAGCTACCAAAATCAATATGAATTATGATCAGTTATTTTTTGAAACTGCACAGTCGTATTATTAAAGAATGGCAAAATATCATAAATGTATGAAATCGGGTTGTGTGCATTTCAGGATTGCATTTCTCTCAGTGCAATGTTAATGTAGATTTAAATAAAACACCCACACTTGTAGGGAATCTTTCCAAGCCACAAAACAATCCAAAGTGATTTATAGAGTACTTTTCAAATGCAATTTCTGTTCCAATCTTAGAAGCTGCAACAGTCAATTTGTGAGATAATGTCCTTGTGTTTTTTTGTTAATTATGGTGATAGGAACATTGAATCTAGAAGATTAAAACACATTCAGATGGCAGATGAGGTGTTGATCCTCAACCCAGGAGTTTGCAGATGTTGGAAATCCAGAGTAACACACTCAAAATACTGGAAGGACTCAACAGGTCAGGCAGCATCTATGGAGAGGAATAAAGTGCCAACATTTTGGTCCTGATGAAGGGTCTCAGTCTGAAAGGTCAACACTTTATTCCTCTACATAGATACTGCCTGACTTGCTAAGTTCTTCCAGCATTTTGTGTGTTGATCCTCAAGTTTATATTGGGTTTCATTATAACATTCGAGGAGGCCACAGACTGACAGATCAGAGTGAAAGTGAACTGCCTGAAAAGTCGACCAACTCTTTGCTTCCACATCAAAGACCATAAGATATAGGAGCACCATTTGCACCATTGTGTCTATTTTGCCATTCAATCATGGGCTGATTTTTTAAAAATTCCCCTTGTAACCATTAACCCTCTTACGGATCAAGAACCTATCAACTTCTGTCTTAAATACACTCAGTGACTAGGCCTCTTTAGATCTCTGTGGCAATGAATTCTGCAGGTTCACCAGCATCCGGCTGAATAAATTTTTCCTCATTTATCTCAGATTTAAAGGGGTGTCCCTTTATTCTGAGGCTGTGCCCTTGAATCCTAGTCTTGTTCAACTAATAGAAACATTCTCTCCACATCCATTCTCTCAAAACTTTTCAGCATTGATAGATACTGCTTAACCTACTGACTTCCAGTCTTTCACAACTATCTTTTTATTGCTGGAGAATTAACAGGGCAGGAAACTGGGACTTCTTTCACTCTGACTTCTGCCTGTGACCTCCTGCACTATCACAAGGAGATCCACTAATGGGTGAACAACATCTCTTCTTCCAGCTAGGGACATTAGGCCTTTTAAACGCAAAAGAATATTCTCATGACTTAAGCTCTCTTTGTTAATAGATAGAGGTTGAGCAAGTTGGGACTTTTCAACGAGTTTAGGAGAATGAGGTGTGATCTTAAAGAAATTGTTAAAGATCATGAAGGGCATAGATAGGACCAATGCATACAGTTTTTTTTCCAGAGCTGGGGTAGAGAACTAGTCGATGTAGGTACTGTACATTAAAAGGCACTTGGACAGGTATATGGACAGAAAAGGGTTAGAGCTATCTGAACCAAATGTGGGCAAGCGGAAGAAGATGGTGCCAGCGAACAATGCAGCCAAAGGCAACTATTTAAGACAATTCACAAAACTACTTCTTTTACTGATGCTTATTTCAAATGTGATTCTGCAACTACTGGAACCAATGATTTACATTTTGATGGCACGTTTTCGGGCCAATTGAGCGATCTGACACTTTGCTGTCTCTAGAGGAGTTCAGTGTGGTTTGGAGTAGGATGTATGGCCTGGAGGCCAAGAAGCCCGTGATCGACTCCATTTCTCGCTGATCTTGACTATTAAAGCAGAGAGCAAGATTCAAATCAATGGGGATGAGAGCGGAAGGCAAGTGAGTGCGTACAGCACCACCTATCTGCAATGGACCGGTCTTTCTCCCTCTCACTCGTTGTTGCCAGAGGAAGGTGCCTGCATCTGTCTAATCGCACTCTCTCTCTCATGCTCTCGCTCTCTCTAGGTGCTCCCTGAGGAAGGTGCCGAAGTCTTGGTATAATCGAGGTGGTTTGTGTATTGGAGTCTGTAGTTCATGCTATGATGTGTTTCTAGTTTCTGGTTACTCCTTTTTATATTTCTGTTTTGTGCGACTTTGTACTGGCTCTGTGGCTTGCAGCACTAAATTGAACTGAAGTCAACTAAACTTTGTGAACATTCCTGGACTGTTTCAATTGTTTGATGTTTTATATTCTGCGTGTTTCACTCATTTTTTGCTGCTTGCATAATTTGTTTATTTTTTTCACGTTGGGTGTCTGATGTTTTCTTTGAATGGGATCCATTCAAAGAATTTGTTTGGATAATTTGTTTATTTTTTTCACGTTGGGTGTCTGATGTTTTCTTTGAATGGGATCCATGATGTTTCTTAGTTTTGTGGCTGTCTGTGGGGAAAACGAATCCCAGGATGTATATTGCATACATACTTTGATAATAAATGTGCTTTAACTTTGAATCAGTGAAATCTCAGTCAGCACGGACCATTTGGGCGGAAAGCCCTGTTTCCACGCTGTGCAATTGTGTAACTCTTCAGCCCTAACTTTCGATAACTTGCTCTTTCTCTTCATCTGTTGGCCATTGGAGATGGCCACTTCTGCCAGTCACTCATTTCAGAATTTTCCTCAGTTTTTCTCATCCATTAGCATGGACTCACCTGAAGGATGTGTCAAAGAGAGGAAAAATTTGCAGGGTAACAGAACAGACAGCACTATATATAATTTTTCACAAGCCTGCAGCAACTGCATGGTTCTGATTCAGAATTTCTAAGTATTCTAATTCCTAGAGTCTGACCTCTCACCAGCACCTATTAAGTCTGACAGATTCACAGGTGTTTTACTTAGAATTAAACACCAACCTTAAATGCCATCTCACCTCACCCTGAGCAGAAGGTTCACAGGGAAGCTGATAATTCCAACCCTGATCAACTCTGCCAACTCCTTTAGGGCTTATTTAAATAAACCTCTCCCACTCTTTCCTGGTGTGATTCAGTAGAGGCAACACTGCAGTTATTGCTGCTACGTTACAGCTCCAGGGACTCCTGAATTGAGCGATAGAGTACATATGTTCTCCCTGTGATCATATGGATTTCCACCAAGTGCTCTTTTCCTATGTCCCAAAGTCATGGTGGTAGATAAATTTATCAGCTGTAAATTATCATTTTGTGAAGAGCACTAGTAATAAGACTCAAAAAGTTGATGGGATGTATGAGAGAGAGTATATTGTAAGGAGACAGGGAAATGAGGAGAAGGGTTGTGGGGCTGATGGCAATGATCCCTTGGGAACTGGCATGGACCCAATAAATTGATGATATGCGTTAGATGATAAATTGAGTCTGTTAGTGTTTCCGTGCAGTGCCTGAAGGCTTTTTACCAGGTTAAATGTGTTAACTGCAAGTTGTTTCTGTGCAAAGGCTCCTGAACACTCATTGAAATGCCAGCGGAATTTCAGTCTGACCTTCATCCCAATCTATTTATAACTCTCGGGCAAAAACGAAAAAAGCCTGATTGTCAGAGTGTGGCTGGGTTGAATGATGCTGGCTTTAAAACTGACTGAGCAGAAAGGGTGAGTGGCAGGGCTACGTGTGAGCTTCTCCACGGAACATCAGCAGCAACAATAGGAAACCATGAGTAACACACACAAAATGCTGGAGAAACTCAGCAGGAAATGAGTAAACAGTCACAGTTTTGGGTCAAAACCCTTCCTCAGGGCCAGAAAGGAAGGGGAAAAACACCAGAATAAAAAAAAAGTGGAGGGAGGGGAAGGAGGACTATCTAGAGAAGAAGGACCATGGGAGAAAGGGAAGAAGGAGGGGCACCAGCAGAAGGTGATAGGCAGGTGAGGAGAAGAGGCAAGAGGCCAGATTGGAAAATAGAAGAAAAGAGAATAGGGAGGGGAAAAAAATTGCCAGAAGGAAAAATCAATGCTTACGCCATCAGGTTGGAGGCTACCTAGACAGAAAAGATGTGTTGCAACTCTACCCTGTGTGGCCTCATTGGAAAAGAGGAGGCCATGGATTGACATGTCAGAACAGGAATGGGGATAGAAATGAAAATGGTTGGCTGCCAGGCAATGCCACTTCTGGCAGATGTAGTAGAAGTGCTCGTCAAACCGGTCCTCCAATTTATATTGGGAACTACCACCGTTGAGGAGGCCACATCAGGAGCAATAGAGGACCCCAAAAGATTCACAGGTGAAGTGTTGCCTCATGTGGAAGGACCGTTTGGGGCCCTGAATGGAGGTGAGGGAGGAGGTGAATGGGTAGATGTAGCTTTTCTGTCACTGGCAGGATGTGTGCCAGGAGGGAGTTTAGTGGAGAGGGACAAATGGACAAGGGAATCACAAGCGAGTGATCCCTGCAGAAAGCAGGGAGTGGGGGTGGGGGCATGGTAAAGATGTGTCTGGTGGTCGGATCCTGTTGACGATGGTGGACGTTGCAGAGAATGTGTCATATGCCCAAGCTCATTTGATGTCCTAGAAAGGTAAGCATCATCCTGGGAATAGATGTCGATGAGACCCAGAATAGGAAACCAGAGCAGGTGTGATGAGACAGAACAAAGAATGCCATCATTCATTCATAAGTGACTATTCAATATTCGAAAGTTTAATTAAGTATTCATGAGATGTTGGCAAGGACAACATACACTATGCCATTATCCCATTCCCCTGCCATTCACAGTATTTTATGATCCTAAACAGCACTGATGTACAGAGTGATGTTGGGGTCCAAGTTTATCCCTCGTTGAAAATGGCCACGCGAGCAGAAGAGTGATAAAGCAGGCATTGGGGATGCTTACCTTCATTGATAGAGGCACAGGGTACAAGAGCTGGGAGGTCATGATGCTGTTCTATGAAACTTTAGTTCAACTTTATTATGTGCAAGAAGAATGTGGAGGCTTTGGAAAGGGTACAGAAGAGATTTAACAGGATGCTGCCTGGATTAAAGGGGGTGAACTATAGGGAGAGAGTGGGCAAATATACTGTAGGTTGCTTTCTCTGGAGTGTCAGAGGCTGGGGCACTTCCTCATGGAACTTTATAAAATTTTGAGATACATAGAAAGGGTTTACAGCCAGAATCCTGAACTTAGGGTAGAGATGTCAAATACTAGAGGGCATCGTTTTAAAGTGAGAGGGAGGAAGTCCAAAGGGATGTGCAGGGCAAGGTTTTTATCCAGAGAGTGGTATTTGCCTGGACACATTGCTGGGGTCGTGCTGGAAGCCCGAATATGATCATGGCTTTAAGAAGTTTTTAGATAGGCACATGAACTGGATCATGTGCAGGCAGAAGAGATTCATTTAAGTTGATATAATGTTCATCACATAGTCCTGTTCCTGTTCTGTAGTGTTCTACTCCTGGGTCATTTCAGAGGAAATTCACAGTGATCTGAGGTAAAAGTCACATCCAGACCAGGCCAGCTAAAAACAGCAGGATTCCTTCTGCCAGGATGACCATTTTCATGGCCAACATTGCTAGCACTCGACTTTAATTCCAGATACATGTAATTAGATGATTTTAAATTCTCAAGCCATGAATCCAGAATATGAACTCATACTTCCTGCTTTACATATCCATTGAAGAAGCTACTCTCTCACATTACCACACAATAACCACACAATATGAGCACTGTACCATGTTGTAACATCTAGCCAAAGGCACTTTAATAAGCATCAATGAATATGCACTCACAGCTCTCTGACAACGTTGGATAATGACAGGAAACACATCACTGTCTGAACGTTAAGTATGCCATTGCTCTTCCTGTCCTTACTGAGAAGGACATTGCATCGGATGACAGCTTGACACTCAACCTGTGGTGATCCATAACTGGATTCAGTAGACACACTATGAGAGGCCTGCCAGTAATATGTGTTTGTGAAGCTATTGTCTGTCAGTGAGTGAGCCGCTTTCCCCCAAGTAATTCTACTCTACCCAGTAAGAATCAAGCACTATCCTTCTGGAAACCAAACGGTCCATCAATTCAAAGTAGTAACTCCTGCTTCACCCTGCATCTCTCTTCTAGTCACTGTCCCTGCTCTACCACCCCCAACCCCATAACCAGGATCACAGGCATGCTGTAGCGGCTTTTGCTATGTAATACTGAACTTTACTTATATTGAACTAGACTAATAAAATTCCCATAAATGTTCATTTAATTCTCCACCTCATTCCCTTTCTGACATCTGTCAGTGGCCTTCTGCACTGCTATAAGGAGACTCAACACACCCAATACGCATACAAAATTATGCAGGGTATAGATAGGGTAAATGCAAGCAGGCTTTTTCCACTGAGGTTAGGTGGGACTCTACCTTGAGATTATGGATTAAGGGTGAAAGGTGAGAAGTTTAAGGGAAACATGAGGGGAAGCTTCTTCACTCAGTAGGTCATGAGGGTGTGGAACAAGCTGCCAATACAAGTGGTCCATGCAAGCTCAATTTCAATGTTTAAGAGAAGTTTGGATAGCTACAGTACATGGATAGTAGGGTTATGGAGGGCTATGGTCCAGTTGCGGGTCATTGGGAGGAGGCAGTTTAAATGTTTTTGGCATGGACTAGATGGGCAGAGTGGCCTGTATCTGTGCTGTACTTCTCTGCAACTTGACTGTATAGCACAAAGGTGAGAAGCAACTCTTCATCTTCTACCTGGGCATGTTCCATCTTCTGGATTCAAATCTGCACTTCCGATACTTTGCTTCCTGTCTATATCTCAGCTGGTCATTTTTGCTGTATGTCATCTGCTTGTGATACTCACTCTGTTTTACCCTCTCAGCGAGAATACCCTGACCACTATTTGCAACACTTCTTTTACCCCCAGACTCGCCTATTAACAATTTATCCTCCTACCTATCACAGATATTTCCTTTGGTTATACAGCTGTTGGAGAGATATTAGGGATAGGCTTAATCACATTTGGAAGAGACTGGGGTAATTAGTGAGTGTCAGCATTGTTTTGTGTCAGGCAAGTTATGTCTTTCAAGCTTGTTTGAGCCTTTTGAAAAGATGACCAAGGTGAATATGAGAGCAGGGCAGCTGATGTTGTCTACATGGAGCTTAGTAAAGTATTAGACAAGGTCCTCCATGGTAGGTTGATCAGGATCATGTGTTAATCTTTTAAAATACAGCATGAATATACAGGGAATGGAGGGATATGGATCCTGTTCAGGCAGAATAGACTTGTTTAATTTTCTAACATGCTTGCTGTGTATTCAGGTGCCTATCTAAAAGCATATTGAATGTCACTGTCTCACCTACTTCCACCACCATCACTTCTGCAGTGTGTTGGAAGTACACACCGGTGTCTGTGTAAAAAAAAACTTGCCCCATATATCCCCTTTAAACTTTTCTCCTCTTAATCTAAAGCTGTACACTCCAATATTCAACATTTTTACTCTGAGATAAGGAACCTTAAAGTTTAAAGTAAAAATTGTTATCAGAGTACATACATGTCACCACATAAAATCCTGAGATTCATTTTCCTTAGGGCATACTTAGCAAATCCTTAGATCAGTAACTGTCAACAGAATCAATAGACAACAAACTGCAAATACAGATTTAAATAAATAACAATAAATAACAAGCATGAAGTAACAAGACAAAGGGTCCTTGAAGTGAGACCATCGGCTGTGGGAACACCAGAAGTAGAATGAGTGTAGTTATCCCCTTTTGTTCACGAGCCTGACGATTGAGGAGTAGTAACTGCTCTTGAACCCAGTGGTGAGAGTCCCGGGGCTCCTGTACCTTCTACCTGATGGCAGCAGCGAGAAAAGAGCATGGGCTGGGTGGTGAGGATCTTTCATGACGGATGCTGTTTTTCTACAGTAAAATTTCATGTAGATATGCCCAGTGGTTGAGAGGCCTTTACCTATGATGTACTGGGCACTACCTTTTGTAGGGTTTTCCGTTCAAAGGCATTGGTGTTCCCATACCAGGCCATAATGCAGCCAGTTGGCGCACTTCTCACCACACATCTATAGAAGTTAGTCAGGCTTATTAATGACAAGTCAAATCTCTGCAGATTCCTGAGGAAGAAGAGGCGCTGTCAACCCTATCAGTGACTCTCATAATTTTATGAAGTTCGATTAGGGCTAATCTCCTCGGCTTCCAATACTCCAGAAAAAACAATCCAAATCTGTCCAGCGTCTCCTTATAGGTATTGTAGGGTGAAGAGTCTGCTCCTGTGCTGTAGTGTTCTGTGGTCTATGGCCTATCCAGCCCTCCTCACCACATTCTCTGCAACTTAAAGCTACTTTTTCTCTGTGTGCACCATTTTTGATGAAAGGATTTTGACTTTAAAAGTCAACCCTATTTCCCTAAGTCAAGCCTGTTTCCCCTTTTTGCAGATGCTGCTTGATCTGCTGAGTAAACATGCGAATGTAGGAGCAGGAGTAGGCCACATCGCCCACCATGGCTGATCTGCCCCAGTTCCCATCTGCTCCTCTGCACCAGTTCCTGATGTTTCAAAAAGAGATCTACTCCTTCATTCACTATCTCAACAGGCCAGCCTCTGGCAGATGCTGTTTTTATTTAAAAACTCGAGCATCAACAGTTTCTTTTGTCATCTCTTTCCCGTTGCTGGTATTTTGTAGCCCTGAATAACAAAATGCTCCTTCACAGAAACTCCATGAAACAGAGATTGATACTGAAGTAGGTAAGGAATCTTGAGGCCATATGACCAAACGCTCGGAATATTGTAAATGAGCAGAGTGTAGGAATGGTGACAGGTTCAGGCAGGAGATTCTTGAGCTTCACAGTCCAGGCAACTAATGGCATGATCACCATTGGTGGAGTGATTCAATTCAGCAAAGCAGAAAGGGACAGAACTAAACAAGTCTGGTGATTTCTTGAGCTGGAAGTCAGAGAGAAATTATAGGCAAGGAATTTTGAAGCAATATACACCATCAGGCTGAAGGACAGCTTCTCTCTGGCTGTTATCAGACTCTTGAATGGAGTTCCCACACACTGAAGGATGAACTCTCAGTTTCCCAGGGTACTGTGTCATGACTCTGCACTTTATTTGTCTATCTGCACTGCACTTTCTCTGTGACTCTATGCCCTGTATTTTGTTTTCCTCTTTACTTGCTTGATGTACTGTATGGAATGCTCTGTCTGGATGGCACACAAACAAAAGCTTTTGACTATATCTCAGTAGACATGAAAATAATAAATAAGAATTGATATGTGATGTATGTTACTGCACTATTTCTTTTACAAGACCAACAGCCAGGTTGTGTACTGCCAGCCTAAACCAGTGCTGCTTGTGCACCATGAGCAAGTAGGCTCAATGCCTGACACTAAGTCTTGCTGCCACGCTCACCCTGAGTTCTGATTATGCCTCTCTGAATCACGCCATTTAACAGATAGGAGCAGATTCCATAGATTGATGAGGACTGGAGCACTGTGTCACAAGGTTCGCCGGCTGCAATTCATTTTGGCAGATAAATCTCATTGTCGTTCCTGAGTGATGGGCTGATATCGTCACAATATTAGTTTTCGGTCTCACCACACTGTGAGTTATTGGTGATGTCAGGCACCAGGGAGTTTCGTCGCATTAGGAGTTCCCAGTGTAATGGATTCTCAAGTCTGAAGGAATCAAATGCATTAAACATAACTCATGCATCACTATGTGATGCTTCGGATTTTTCAAAGAACTAAAATATCCAACAATTGCAAATTTCAGTGTTTATTTGAAGAACAATTTTTCTGAGACACGATGTTTCAGTGCGTGACTTTTTTAAAAAGTTCTTCACGTTTATTTCAATATATATCCGTTCTATTCTTGCTGCTGTACTATTTTGGTACAAATTCTGCTGCATCCTGCCCCTCCTTCTCTGCTTCATCATCTGCTTACTGTTTTATTCTTTCTTGTGAAGTGGGTGTTTCTGGCAAGACCAGCATTTATTGTTCATCTCTGATTGCCCTTGAGAAGGTGATGCTGAGCAACCTTCTTAGATTCACAGAGTTGTTCAGCATAGAAGCCTGCTGACTATCGTACCTACCTATACAATTCCACTTGTCTGTATTAACACTATATTGCTCTATGCCCTGCTCATTCAAGTCCAGATACCTCTTAAATATTGTTACGGTTCCTGCCTTCACCAACTTTTATAGCAGCCCATTCTAAACACTGCAACACTTTGTGTGAAAGTGGTACATCTGAGATTCCACCTTAATCTTCTTCCATATACATTGTTTATTTATTTTACATATAGCACAGAAGAAGACCTTTCAGCCCTTTGAGTCTCGCCACTCAGAAATTCCCCAATTTAATCCTAGTCTAATCACGGAACAATATACAATTACCAATTAACCTACTAAATTTTTTTAGATAAGATTATGAGGACACGCAGTCCTCCTTTATTGTCATTTAGTAATGCATGCGTTATGAAAAGATACAATGTTCCTCCAGTGTGATATCACAGAAACACAAGACAGACCAAGACTGAAAAACCTTCAAAAAACATATAATTATAACATATAGTTACAACAGTGCAAGCAATACCATAATTTGATTAAGAACAGACCATGGGCACGGTAAAAAAAGAGTCTCAAAGTCTCTCGAAAGTCCCATCATCTCACGCAGATGGTAGAAGGAAGAAAACTCTCCCTGCCATGAGCTTCCAGCGCCGCAAACTTGCCGATGCAACATACTGGAAGCACCTGACTACAGTCCGACTCTGAGTCCGTCTGAAAACTTCGAGCCTCCGACTAGCCCTCCGACACCGAGCACCAAGCACCATCTCTGCCGAGCACTTTGACCCCAGCCCCGGCCACCAGCAACAGACAAAGCCGAGGATTTGGGGCCTTCCCCTCTGGAGATTCTCTCGCGGCAGCGAACCGGGCATTTTAGAAGTTTCTCCAGATGTTCCTCTGTGCTTCTCACGTCTGTCTCCATTAATTCACAATTGTGCACAGCATCCTACTTACAAATACCGATATCATTCACCGGAGAGGCCGTGTGCACTGCATCGCGCCGCCATCTTCTCCTCCCAAGGCATTCAATTGGCATGTCTTTTGAATGTGGGAGGAAACCCATGCCATCAGGGGGAGAATATACAAACTTCTTACAGGCAGCAGCGAGAATAGAACCAGGGTCGCTGGTACTGTAAACTGTTGTGCTAACCACTAGGCTACCGTGCTGTGCCCCCTCAACCCTCACCATAGCTATTATGTTTATGTCCTTTAGTTTCAGACTCACCTACCACAGGGACCAGACTCTGGCTTTCTACAGCATCTATGGATCTCATAATTTTATATACCTGTCATATATCATATCATCTCTCAGTCTCCTTTTTCCCAGGGAAAACTGACCCAGCTTTTCTCATCTCTCCTTGTAATTCAAGTCCTTTAGTCAGGCACCAAAATTGTGGATCTTTTCTGCACATCTTCCAGCATCAATCTTATCTTTCCCATTGTGTGGTGACTAGAACTGATTGCACCATGCCTCGTGCAGCCTAATATTATGCACAACTGTAACATGGCAACACAACTCTTATACTCAGTGCCTCAGCTGATGAAGGCAAGCATGCCATATGCCTTCCTCACCACACAGTCTATTTATTTTTCTGCTTTTAGGGAACAATGTACAGTGGATTCCAGTTAATTGAGACACATTGGGACCAATACATTTTAGCCCAATTAAGCACTTGCCCCAACTAGCCAAAGTTTCATGGAAATAGTTTCTTAGGCATCCGTTAGTCTCATGAGACCATGGATTTGCGCCTTGGAAGGTTTCCAGGGTGCAGGCCTGGGCAAGGTTGTATGGAAGACTGGCAGTTGCCCATGCTGCAAGTCTCCCCTCTCCACGCCACCGCTGTTGTCCAAGGGAAGGGCATTAGGACTCATACAGCAGGGCAATGTGTGGTTAAGTGCCTTGCTCAAGGACACACACGCTGCCTCAGTCAAGGCTCGATCTAGCGACCTTCAAATCACTAGATGAACGCCTTAACCACTAGAAATAGTTAAAACGTATAAAAAGACAAACTACCATTTAACTGAGTAACAAATTATGTGTTTAAGTGAAATACAGAACAAGTTAGAGCACTGACAATGCTAGTTATCGATGGAGGAATTATTCCAGTGTATGCTGCTGTGTTCTTTTGATTGACTGTAAATGAACAAAATCAGTGCAGACACGTAGTACAGATAATGGACTGCCTTCATTCAATCCTTTTGACAATTGCATCCTTCAAATCTTCATTTTCATAGTAACATTTAAGATAATTATTAATACTTACAAATTTTTCATAGTCTCTAACTTGCTGAAGTAGTGAAATCATTCCATTTTCACTTCCAGCATCACCAAGCCTGATTGCTTGCAACCATAGTGAGCAAAACAGTTCTGGATTGTCTTACTACCCATATCTTGTACTGTCAGTGACAAAAATCACTGTTTTTTGAACGCAAGCACACACAACAAATACTATTTAAAAACTGTTCACTCGAAGTATGGTGTAATGTTTAATGGCCACATAAGTGCACATGACTACTCTAGTTAGAAATTTCAGCAACAGTACCCTGCCCCAATTAAGTGGCAGAGTGTCTCAAATTAAAAAAAAAGGGATTCCCAGCTAGTTTCTCAATTAGTTTTCATTCTTTAAGAGCTGTCCCAAACAAGTGACTGCCCCGGTTAATTGATGGTCAAATTAACCGGACACCACTGTACTTGCTCTCACATGTCTTTCTATTCTACACAGTCTCCATGCCCAGCCACTCACTGTGTCTGCCCTGCCCTGTATCACTTCTTAAATTAAATTTGAAGAGTTGCAGCCATTTGAGGAGGATACTCTCACAATGAGAAAGGAAGTTCTGGGATTATCGTTTCTTATTTGCAGACAGTATGTGCTATTTTTATTTCTGGGTTTAGGGTCAGTGTGATCAGAATCTCTGTAGTGGGATGGAACCTATTGTACTGCTCAGTAGACTATTTGGCTATGGAACAATGACAAGTAACCTTGACCCCACCTTCAGTTCACCCCAAACAGTAGGCTGTGGGGCTCACCCACAGGGAAACTCCTATATTGTTGTCTCCTGTGCTGAAGGCCACATAGGTCAGTTCAGAATCAGAATCAGGTTTATTATCACCGGCATATGTCATGGAATTCGTTAACTTAGCAGCAACAGTTCAATGCAATACATAATATAGAATAAAATAATAATAATAATAAATGAATAAGTTTAACAATTACAATATACATATATTGAATAGATTAAAAATCATGCAAAAAACAGAAATAATATATATGAAAAAGTGAGGTAGTGTCCAAGGGTTCAATGTCCATTTAGGAATCAGATGGCTGAGGGGAAGAAGCTGTTCCTGAATCGGTGAGTGTGTGCCTTCAGGCTTCTGTACCTCCTACCTGATGGCAACAGTGAGAAAAGGGCATGCCCTGGGTGCTGGAGGTCTTTGATAATGGACACTGCCCTTCTGAGACACTGCTCCTTGAAGATGTCCTGGGTACTTTGTAGGCTAGTACCCAAGATGGAGCCGACTAAATTTATAACCCTTTGCAGCTTCTTTTGGTCCTGTGCAGTAGCCCCCGTGCCCCCATCCCGGACAGAGATGCAGCCTGTCAGAATGCTCTCCACAGTACCTCTACAGAAGTTCGAGCTAAGATCAGTTATACCAGTTTAGAGCAAAGAATGAGACCTAAGATCCCGCTCTGCATGGCTCTGCTGAGAAACCATATGAAATACTCACACCATTTGGAAAGGAAATGGATTAGGCCATTCGGTCTGCTAGTCTTGCTTTGTCACCCTATTGGATTTTGAATGAATTCATTTTTTTATTCACGAGCTATTGATACTCTGAAAACAACTTATATTAATATTTATCAACAAAAGCTTAAAACACTCCTAAGAAGCTTCAAAAGTTTCTTGATTTCATTTTTGAAAATTTTAATTGACAGAAAATCTTAGAGATATGGCAGACATTTACACACAGCAAGTTCCCACAGTCACGCGATAATGAACTCGCGTTACTGTTCTGTGATGCTGAAACTTCGGTATTCCAGGAGACTGGAAATACACTTGTTGTTCTTTATTGGAAATAGTTCCACTTGAGACAGCAGATGGACATTGACTGTGCACCATTTAGTGACTGCTGAAAGACTATGCAATATTCCCTTTGTATTGCATGGGAGATTTATGTGGATCTTTACACTGAAATGTCTGGACTGGGATTTGAACCCAGAACCGCCGAGTTCATATTCAAATTTATTGCCGTCTGACTATACATACAGTATATATAACTAAATAAGACCACATTCCTCCAAACCACGGCTCACCCGCAATACATATGCACGCAGCCTAGGTAAACAGTAAACAGCTCACTGCCCTAGTGAGGAGACGTCAGTGATGGCGGGGTATTCATTAAGCTCACAGACTGGGATAAGAAACTGTTACCCTGTCTGGCAGTCCTAGTCCTGATACTTTTGTACCTCCTCCCTGATGGTAGTGCGTCAAAGAGATTGTGAGATGAATTGTAGGCATCGTCAACAATGTTTCGGGACCCCCATATACAATGCTCCTGGCAAATGTCACAAATGGGGGGAGGAAGACCCTGGTGATGCTCTTGGCAGCTTTTAACTATCCTCTGAAAGGTCTTGCGATCCTATACCTTGCAGCTTTCATACTACACAACGATGCAGAGAGGACACTCTTGATGGGGCTCCTGTACAAAGTTGTGAGATTGTGGGCAGGGAGCCTTGCACATTTCAGTCTCCTCAGAAAGCGTACATGCTGTTATGCCTTCCTGACTCATGAGGACCTGTGGTAGGTCCAGGTTAGATCATTGTGGGCGAGCCAAGGAACTTTGTGGTCTCCATGGCACAGCCATTGATGTGCAATGGAGAGCAGTTGAGCTGCGCCTTGCAGAAGTCCACAATATCTCCCTTGTCTTGTCTACACTGAGGCTCAGGTTGTTGTTCTCACACCATTTAGCCAGCCTGTCTACCTCCTCTCCTTAACAGCGAACAATGAGACAGTTTGAGCGGGATCTGGCAGTGCAGTTGTGAGTCAGCAGTATGGACAGCAGTAGGCCGAGCACACAGTCTTGGGGGGCACCAATGTTCAGCATGATGGAGCTTGAGACGTTGCTGCCAACTCAGACTGACTGGGGTCTTCCTGTCAAGCAGTACAAGATCCAGTTACAGAGAGGGGTGGTTGGTCCCCAACGAGGACAGTTTACCCACCAGCCTCTCAGGGATGATCATGTTAAATGCCAAGCCAAAGTTGATGAAAAACATTCTGGCACATAAGGCATCGTTTTCTAGGCGGGGCAGGATGGAGTGGAATGCAGAGGCTATGGCATCATCAGTAGACCAGTTTGAGTGGTGGGTGAACTGGATTTTATATGATCCATTACCAACTGCTCAAAGCACTTCATGATTATTGAGGTCAGTGACACTGGGCTGTAAACACTTAAGGCATTAATCTCTACCAGACTTGGAAGAACCACCATCAGAAACATAGCTGATAAAAAAAATTGAAAAGGATTGGAAGAAGAGGCAGCAGAAGTTGTATACAAGGATCAAGGTCAGGCAAGGCCAAGGCTTGGATTTAGCTCAATGCATTAAAAAGAGAAACTTAGCTGGTTGAGCAGCATCTGGGGAGGCAGAGGAATAGTCAGCATTTCCAGTTTTGTCTCTCTATCAGGGCTGTCCTGAGACTCTGTAGATACTGCTTGATTTGCTGAGTTCCTCCAGCAGTTTGCAAACAGTAGATCAACTGCCATGAACTTGAGTGATTCCCGAAATGAGGAGCTTGACTATAAGAATAAACTGGAGGAATTAGGATTGTTCTCCTTGGAGCAAAGATGTTTGGGGAAATATTTGATAGAAATGTACAAATATGTGATAAGTTTTGGCGAATAGTTTAAGAATGATGGGCATAAATCTAAAATCCTGAGCAAAAGGCATAAGAGAGATGTGGGGGAGAAGAAACCTTTTTTTCTTGGAGACTAGTTATGATCTGGAATATTCTGCCAACAGAGGCGATGGAAGAAGAATCTGGTATCTGAACAGATATCCGAGCAAAACGGGATAGTTTCTTGAGAGGAAATAATGTTCAGGCATTATGGAAGAAGATTAGAGGGGAATAGATTGACATGACTGCTCTACTGGGAGTCAGTATAGGCCCACTTGGTCAAATAAACCCCTTTTGTGTCTTAAAAATACTTTGAATTTGAAATAAATAATTCCATGTGCTCTTTGCACTATTTGTGGAGGGTAGGAGTGGCAGAGGCTTGAGAGAACAAAATGTTAAAAGAAGTGGTTTAAGTTAGTCTGGAATCTTATCTCTCTGGCATGATTGTGAGCTACTTTTAACAGTGGAATGTGAGGCCCAATGTATTGAATGTGACGTGACCATTTTGTCTGATTGATGCAAACACGAGGAAATCTGCAGATGCTGGAATTTCATGCAACACACTTAAAAGTTGCTGGTGAACGCAGCTGGCCAGGCAGCATCTCTAGGAAGAGGTACAGTCGACGTTTTGGGCTGAGACCCTTCGTCAGGACTAACTGAAAGAAGAGCTAGTAAGAGATTTGAAAGTGGGAGGGGGAGGGATGGAGCCAAGAGCTGGACAGTTAATTGGCAAAAAGGATATGAGAGGATCATGGGATAGGAGACCTAGGGAGAAAGAAAGGGGGAGAGGGGAAGCCCAGAGGATGGGCAAGCGGCATAGTGATAGGGACAGAGGGAGAAAAAGGAGAGAGAGAGAGAAAAAGAATGTGTGTATATAAATAAATAAATAAATAACGAACGGATGGGGTACGAGGGGGAGTTGGGGCCTTAGGGGAAGTTTGAGAAGTCAATGTTCATGCCATCAGGTTGGAGGCTACCCAGATGGAATATAAGGTGTTATTCCTCCAACCTGAATGTGGCTTCATCTTGACAGTAGAGGAGGCCGTGGATAGACATGTCAGAATGGGAATGGGACATGGAATTAAAATGTGTGGCCACTGGGAGATCCTGCTTTCTCTGGCGGACAGAGCGTAGGTGTTCAGTGAAAAGATCTCCCAGTCTGTGTCAGGTCTCACCAATATATAGAAGGCCGCATTGGGAGCACCGGACGCCGTATATCACACCAGCCGAAGTGTCGCCTCACCTGGAAGGACTGTCTGGGGCCCTGAATGGTGGTAAGGGAGGAAGTGTAAGGGCATGTGGAGCACTCATTCCGCTTAGAAGGATAAGTGCCAAGAGGGAGATCGGTGGGGAGGGATGGGGGGACGAATGGACAAGGCGGAAAGCAGAGAGGGGTGGGGAGGGAAAGATATGCTTAGTGATGGGATCCCGTTGAAGGTGGCAGAGGTTGCGGAGAATTATATGTTGGACTCGGAGGCATTGATTGATTGATTGCTGGTTTGCTTACACACCAGAATTCTTACCAGGACCCTGTGTTCAGCTATAATGACACTTGATTCAATTTGGGATTGCACAAACTTTGCGGAGTGACAAGATTGAAAATGCTACAAATGAATGGAAATTTACTGTGGACTTTATTGGGGGGTCAGACAGTGAAAAGGAAAACAACAAGTTCCCCTTCTATGGAATGTGATTATGACCGTTGGAAGGTGCAGCAAGAATTGATTGGATAGCTTAGATCTCTGAATCCTATTAATGAATAGCCTTCCTAGGTTACACATGGATAAGTACAGAGAAGCCACTGACATTAATAAAGCCAGACCCAACAAGAATCACTGGCTACTGAGGTAAAGAGAAGGAAGTCATAAACACGAGAAGTTCTGCAGATGCTGGAAATCCAAAGCAACACATACAAAATGCTGGAGGAACTCAGCAGTCAGACAGCATCTTTAAAAGTGATGTTTTGGGCTGAGATCCTTCTTCAGGACTGGAAAGAAAGGGGGAAGATACAAGAATAAAAAGGTGGGGGGGGAAGAGGGCTAGCTAGATGGTGACAGGTGAAGGCCAGGTACTTAGGAAAAGTAAAGGGCTAGAGAGGAATGAAGGAAAAGAGAAAGAAGGTATGGAGGATTCCTCCGTCTCCGCCGCATCTGCTCTCAGGATGAGGCTTTTCATTCTAGGATGAGGGAGATGTCTTCATTTTTTAAAGAAAGGGGCTTCCCTTCCTCCACTATCAACTCTGCTCTTAAACGTATCTCCCCCATTTCACGTACATCTGCTCTCACTCCATCCTCTCGCCACCCCACTAGGAATAGGGTTCCCCTGGTCCTCACCTACCACCCCACCAGCCTCCGGGTCCAACATATTATTCTCCATAACTTCTGCCACCTCCAACGGGATCCCACCACTAAGCACATCTTTCCCTCCCCCCCTCTCTCTGCATTCCGCAGGGATTGCTCCCTATACAACTCCCTTGTCCATTCGTCCCCCCCATCCCTCCCCACTGATCTCCCTCCTGGCACTTATCCGTGTAAGCGGAACAAGTGCTACACATGCCCTTACACCTCCTCCCTTACCACCACTCAGGGCCCCAAACAGTCCTTCCAGGTGAGGCAACACTTCACCTGTGAGTCGACTGGGGTGATATACTGCGTCCGGTGCTCCCGATGTGGCCTTTTATATATTGGCGAGACCCGACGCAGACTGGGAGACCGCTTTGCTGAACATCTACGCTCTGTCTGCCAGAGAAAGCAGGATCTCCCAGTGGCCACACATTTTAATTCCACATCCCATTCCCATTCTGACATGTCCATCCACGGCCTCCTCTACTGTAAAGACGAGGCCACACTCAGGTTGGAGGAACAACACCTTATATTCCGTCTGGGTAGCCTCCAACCTGATGGCATGAACATCGACTTCTCTAACTTCCGCTAAGGCCCCACCTCCCCCTCGTACCCCATCTGTTACTCATTTTTATGCACACATTCTTTCTCTCACTCTCCTTTTTCTCCCTCTGTCCCTCTGAATATACCTCTTGCCCATCCTCTGGGTCCCCCCCTCCCTTGCCTTTCTTCCCGGACCTCCTGTCCCATGATCCTCTCGTATCCCCTTTTGCCAATCACCTGTCCAGCTCTTGGCTCCATCCCTCCCCCTCCTGTCTTCTCCTATCATTTTGGATCTCCCCCTCCCCCTCCAACTTTCAAATCCCTTACTCACTCCTCCTTCAGTTAGTCCTGACGAAGGGTCTCGGCCTGAAACGTCGACTGCACCTCTTCCTACAGATGCTGCCTGGCCTGCTGCGTTCACCAGCAACTTTGATGTGTGTTGCATGGAGGATTACTGCACAGTTAAAAGATGGTGAGACCACTTTATGCCAAGAAGATTACTTGAGCAAACACAATCTACATTAATTTGCAAAGGAAAGTGCCTCCTGAGGAACACAATAAAATAGGAACTTTCCATCCCTGTCATGTAATATCTGTGCTAATTAGAAATTGTACAACTATGATGGAGCCACTTACTTTATACGTGGCAAAAATCAATAAGAGATTTCAATCAGTATTCATGAAGAGTTTGAACATGAAGGTCAAAGCCGGAAACGTAGAACAAGGCATAGACATGAATATATTTTAGATAAATGTCAATTATATGTGAGCTTTGAACTTGATTCAGTATGTCCTGCCATTTTAATTAATATTCTTTATATCACAATGGTTTTGTTCTACTAAATTCTTAACAATGGATCATGCCACCCTCATTCCTATCTCTGCCAGGTTACTGTGGGCAATTGGAAATCTGGGTCAACACACTAATTAGCCAAAGGGATTTTACTGCTATTGTGCAGACAAAAAGGTTTCCCTAAAATGATTTAGAAGGATTTCAGCACTATTATAGATGAAACATAAACAGGATCTCTCATCAGATTAGGAGACAGTAAAAGACATGTCTAATTTTCATTGTGAATTGCATGCACAAGAAGATAGGGAATGAGACAGGAATCAGCAACCTTTCAAGCTTATACAATGCAGGACACAATTAGTAACAACCCTAATCAATTAGTCTGAGTTCCAATTAATCTTTGGTAAACATTGCGCAGATAAAATAGGACCAGTGATCAATAACAACTGCATTCTTTCCATTTGTTGACTGCAAAAATGAAATTGAGAATTCAGTGGTTTATTTTACAATAGGAAATGTTGATCTAAATCAGGGAAAAAAAAACAAAACTGCAGGCATGGAAAAACACCAGGAATTTCCCAAACTGCATTTAAAAACCTGTATTTCATAAGTTAGCAACTTTCCTATCCTATATTATCTGATCACATAAATAGAAGGCAATGATTTTCCAATCCTTCATCTTTCTGTTATGTTTTCCTCATAAACAAGATGAAAGCTTGAGAAAAGTAATTTTAAAAAGCCAAATCGAATTAGTCTTGAATGGTATGGCTCCTGCACTGGACACAGGGTTAAATCCTGAACTTGGAGGCTAGACAAAACCTGCTGCAGTATTTCAGCTTGTAATAACCATCAGTGCCTCTGGCTGACAACTTAAACAGATAGGGGACTATCTGGAGTCTATCCTCCCACTCTGGGAGTGGTACATCACAACAGGAAAACCCCAGAAGACAGTGAAGATTAAAGAAAAGTGTAATATTTGTGATCTATCACAAAGTGTGATATTAATATACTAATATTCATTGGGTATACATTGTAGTATTAACAGTGAAAAAAAACCTTTTGGCTGTTCTTATTTCAATAACAGTTTAAGGTAAACCTGCAGATAAATTAAACCACATAGGTGAGATGAGTAGCAATCTGCCTTAAAATGTAGGAGACTGAAGGGTGACCTTATAGAGGTGTATAAAATCATAAGGGGGTATAGAAAGGATGAACACATACAGTCCTTTTTCCAGGAAAGGGTAACTTAAAACTAGAGGGCATAGGTTTGAGTTGAGAGGGGACCTGAGGGGCAACTTCTTCACACAGAGGATGGTGCATACATAGAATAAGTTGTCAGGGAAACTCACAATCGCAATATTTAAGAGCCGTTTAGATTAATACATGCATAGGAGGGATTTATAGAGGTACAGGTAGGAAAATTGGAACAGGTTGGTGGGCACAGTGGTCAGCATGTATGAGTTAGGCCAAAGGCTCTGGTCCTATACTATGATTCTAAGACTCAAAGGAGCAGTTTGTAATGCCCCAGCAGTGGGTCCAGATAACAGCTGTTGTCTCTTCGGAGCTGGAATAGCCGCAGGTTTTCATCTATTTATATAAAGCTGCTGTTCTTTTATTGTTTAAAAAATATCCATGTCACTGTAACAAAGAGCAGACAATCATACAGTATGTTTAAGTACAGCTACGTGCTTCTCCATAAATATGTAATAAATATTCAGAAGATAAATGAACTGCTATGCTAATTTGTTTCTCTAGTATTTGCAATGTATCATCAATTCCAGAAAATATTCCAATGGATATTTATTGTGGGTGTTCCTAACATTTGGAATGGGTTTGTACATGATACTGCAGTAATTTTTCAACTGATCTAAATTAGTTCTTGTCGATTAAAGCAAAGTTTAAAAATCACCAGTAACTTATACTTCAGGTTGTTACAATAAAAGTGTTTTGTCTCTCAGTACCAGCAGTTTGCAGTTTACTGCTTTCCATCCGGAAGGGCTGGCATCAAGAGATCGCAGGGAGACACATCGTGGTCTGCAGTGCTAGACTTTTACATCAACCAACAGAATTTAATCCCACATGAGCAACAGCAATCTTTTCATTCTCAAAGCAATCGTTCTCACGCCGACGTGGGTGGATTTGCCAATTTATCCAGAAATGTTTCAATTCATTGCATCATTTTAGAGTGTCAGATATAGAATCAGAGTGTCGCAGAGAGATATAGCATGAGAAAGGTCCTTCAGGCCAGTTAGTTCACACTGACCGTCAACCACCCATTTACACTAATCTTATATTAATTCCATTTGTTTTCATTTTCCCTACATTCTCATCAGCTATTTCCAAATCCTATCATTCAGATGCTGTCTGGGAACAACTTACAGTGGCCATTAACCCACCTACCCACATGTTTCGGGAAGTGAGATGAAACAGCAGCACCTGAAGGGGAGCCACAAGGTCCCAGGGGAAATGTACAAACTCCATGCAGATGGCACCCAGGATCAGGATTAACATAGGTCTCCAGTACTGTGAGTTTGTTTCTTATTTGTATTTATTAGAGAGACAATTCCACCATAGGTGGAAATTATATACCTACAATCCCTTTCTGTGGATCTAAAAGTATAATTCACAATATCTCAATATCTTTCTCATATAGGTGCCTGATCTTGTCCATCATACATTAAAATCCATAAAATATTTCAGAAAGCAAGTTCAAATCCAGATCATTAATTACTGGATGAAACTCTCTGCTCAATATGAAGTCCCAAAGTGAAATGTCTCCGGCAGTTCCACTCCAATATCACATGAGCAGCAAATATACGCTAAACAGTTGGTGTAATTTAAATAGGAATCAAGGGATGCTCAAAAGATGAATAGAACAATCACCATTATAAAGCAGGGACTTTCTTGTGAAGTTTGGAGTGCTGTGTACCATTCTAGGCACTGCACCATAAGAAGGATGTGGTCAAAACAGAGAGAGTGTAAAAGAGAATCACTCAGATGTTGCCTGGAATGGAGGGCTGTTGTTCTAAGTAGAGAATGGATAGGCTGAGATTGTTGTCACTAGATGAGGCTGAGAGGAGACCTTATTAACATTTATAAAATAATGTGGATCCTAAATAGTATAGATGGTCAGGGTCTTAGAACTAGATTGCACAGATTAAGGTGAGAAGGTAGAAATTCATATGAGACCTGAGGAGTAAAGTTTTCACCACAGAGGGTGTTGATTCTCTGGAATGAGCTGTCAGAGGAGGTGTTAGCGGCAGATACTATTAAATAAGACCATAAGATACAGGAGCACAATTAAGCCATTTGGCCCATCAAGTCTGTTCCACCATTTCATCACAGCTCCCATCCCCAGCCTCCTGCCTTCTCCCCGTATCCCTTCATACCCTGAGCAATCAATAATCTATCAACCTCTGCCTTAAATATACATACAGACAGACTTGACAGCAAATACTATTCTGTTTCAGAGGCATTTGAACAGCTATGTACATAGATAGGTAAGGAACAGAGTGATACAAGCCTGATGCAGGTAGATGGGTTTAGAGGAGAAAGGTACCTGATTGACATGGATGAAGTGGAACAGAAAAACCTATTTCTGTGCTGTATGATTCTATGATTTTAAGTTGGACTAAAGGAAGATTGCTGGATGTAGGTATAAAACCATTATTCCAGTAAGAGCTTATTAAAGCGAGTTAAGTTTCAACAACTGACAACTCCCATTTTAATCAATGTTGTTCTTAATTTACTCCACTATGAAAAAAAAGCCTTGCCTTTGTTAGGACACAAATATAAGGAAGTAGGAAACAGAAAAACCAAGTCTTCAAACTGCATTTTAAATGTGAATGGCATAACATATGACAATGGGCTTAAAATAACTGCAATTTGTCACTGCTTGTACATGCTACAGTACCAACACAGGGTAAAACTAATATACTACAATACAAGAGTTTAGTATGTTACAATCTTTTGTGTTGGATTTGTGTGAATTATTTTACCCTTTTTAACATACTACAAAATTTACTTCAACATACTACCTTATTAACAGCAAGAATATTGTGACAACATGATTGTAGTAAAAAAGAACTTAGCACTCTGTAATATTAACATTCAATGATACCAGCATTCCATATCACTTTAACAGACAAAAATGCTAACCTGCTTTAAACCCAGCACTCAGTAATTTGTCATGTGTTATACTACGGAGCAGAAACTTTATTTAAATGCCACCACCATGTCTTTGCTGAATGTAATTTTACCAAAGAAAATACATTTTGTTTACCACTCATTACCTTCATTCTTTATACCAAGTAATTCAGTGCATTCCTTATAAAGTGTCGAAGTCGCAAATATTTCATTGACAAACTTATGTCCATGAAGTATTTCAGGGCCCCTCAATCTCTAATGGCAGCAGAATTTACACTGTGTAGTTGTGAGCCCCCATAGAGAATTTGCAGTGACTACACCAAGCTTTAGTGAATTCCTCAGATACATTCATGAACCTTGGGCTGTATCAGATAGTGATATTGCCTGTGAATATTCTGCACTGGAGGATTAGTGAGATTCAGACAGTTCAAAGCATGTCTTTCACTGAGCTTCATTCTCTTGGCGTGTGCCCTGGGAAAAGCCTGCAGAGGATAAAATTGCTTGAATGAATTTTGACAAAGACCATGGCACCACTTCAGACATTTTTAGCCAACGCAGCCCACAAGGAAGTGAATGACTATCTCATCTGAACTGCATTATTTCCAGTGCAGCATGCAGTGGGATTGCAACTCTGGCAGTTGCATAAAGGACCTGGCAGGGAAACACAAGTCCAGTGAGGACTTGGTGCTTAGTTGAGAGCGTTGGAGATCAAGAATTCTGGCAAAGAGGTTTCACCGTCTGCTCAGTGTAGCATCCCATAGATTCTACTATCTCCTTCAAACACATGATCTACAGGAAATTCACTGAAGACTGCTTCCTGATAGACTTGGTCACTGGCAATCTTCTGCTGAAAAATTCTGCACAGAAATCGTGATGAAACATAGTCCAACTGAGAGGAAACTCCTGTGGCAACAACAAAGGTCCATCCTTCACAACCCTGAGCCTATAGTAAGATTTAACGTTTGTGTACTCAGGTTCTATGTACAGCTTGATGGCAGACACCAGGATGAAGACTGCATTAAATACATTTCTCCACTCTTTCTCTGGAGACCAATATACTGTATCTTATCTCTACAGACATAGAACATAGGACACAGAACATAGAACATAGAACAGTGCAGCACATTATAAAACCTTAACCCCACGATGTTGTGCTGACCCTTTAACCTACTCCAAGATCAATCTGACGCTTCTCTCCCACTTAGTCCTTAATTTTTTTTCAACTGTGAGCCTATCAGAGAGTCTTTTAAATGTATCTAGAACATAGAACATGGAAAACCTACAGCACAATACAGGCCCTTTGGCCTACAAAGCTGTGCCGAACATGTCCTTACCTTAGAGCTACCTGGGGTTACACATAGCCCTCTATTCTTCTAAGCTCCATATACCTATCCAGGAGTCTCTTAAGAGACCCTATGTTTCTGCCTCCACCACTGCCACCAGCAGCCCATTCCACGCGCTCACCACTCTCTGCGTAAAAAACTTACCCCTGACATCTCCTCTGTACCTACTTCCAAGCACCTTAAAACTATGCCCTCTCGTGCTAGCCATTTCAGCCCTGGGAGAAAGCCTCTGACTATCCACATGATCAATGCCTCTCATCATCTTATACACCTCTATCAGGTCATCTCTCATCCTCCGTTGCTTCAAGAAGAAAAGGACAAGTTCACTCAACCTGTTCTCATAAGGCATGCTCCCCAATCCAGGAAACATCCTTGTAAATCTCCTCTGCACCCTTTCTATGGTTTCCACATCCTTCCTGCAGTGAGGTGACCAGAACTGAGCACAGTACTCCAAGTGGGGTCTGACCAAGGTCCTAAATAGCTGCAACATTACCTCTCGGCTCTTAAACTAAATCCCATGGTTGATGAAGGCCAATGCACCGTATGCCTTCTTAACCACAGAGTCAACCTGCACAGCTTCTTTGAGAGTCAAATGGACTCGGACCCCAAGATCCCTCTGATCTTCCACGCTGCCAAGAGTCTTACCATTAATGCTATATTCTGCCATCATATTTGACCTACCAAAATGAACCACCTCACACTTATCTGGGTTGAACTCCATCTGCCACTTCTCAGCCCAGTTTTGCATCCTATCAATGTCTCACTGTAACCTCTGACAACCCTCCACAATATCCACAACACCCACAACCTTTGTGTCATCAGCAAATTTACTAACCCATCCCTCCACTTCCTCATTCAGGTCATTTATAAAAATCACAAAGAGTAGGGGTCCCAGAACAGATCCTTGAGGCACACCACTGGTCACCGACCTCCATGCAGAATATGACTCATCTACAACCACTCTTTGCCTTCTGTGGTCAAGCCAGTTCTGGATCCACAAAGCAATGTCCCCTTGGATCCCATGCTTCCTTACTTTCTCAATAAGCCTTGCATGGGGTACCTTATCAAATGCCTTGCTAAAATCCATATACACTACATCTACGGCTCTACCTTCATCAATGTGTTTAGTCACGTCCTCAAAAAATTCAGTCAGACTCGTAAAGCATGACCTGCCTTTCATAAAGCCATGCTGACTACTCCTAATCATATTATGCCTCTCCAAATGTTCATAAATCCTGCCTCTCAGGATCGTCTCCATCAACTTACCAACCACTTAAGTAAGACTCACTCGTCTAAAATTTCCCGGTCTATCTCTACTCCCTTTCTTGAATAAGGGAACAACATCCTCAACCCTCCAGTCCTGTGGAACCTCTCCTGTCCTCATTGATGATGCGAGGATCATCGCCAGAGACTCAGCAATCTCCTCCCTCGCTTCCCACAGTGGCCTGGGGTACATCTCATCCGGTCCCGGTGACTTATCCAACTCGGTGCTTTCTAAAAGCTCCAGCGAATTCTCTTCCTTAATATCTACATGCTCAAGCTTTTCAGTCCGCTGCAAGTCATCCCTACAATTGCTAAGATCCTTTTCCGTAGTGAATACTGAAGCAAAGTACCTCTTCTATCTCCTGCGGTTCCATATACACTTTTCCACTGTCACACTTGATTGGTCCTATTCGCTTACGTCTTATCCTCTTGCTCTTCACATACTTGTAGAACGCCTTGGGGTTTTCCTTAATCCTGTCTGCCAAGGACTTCTCATGGCTCCTTCTGGCTCTCCTAACTTCATTCTTAAACTCCTTCCTGCTAGCCTTATACCATCAGGTTCCACACACCTATAACTGTCTACATAAAAACTAACTACCTCTGATACACCCCTATACTTTCCTCCAGACACTTTATATTTGTACCCCCTTGTATTATCCATGATCCATTTTGAATCTCCAGATGAAACAGAAGATGGCTTTGATCGCTACAAGGGTGCAGGAGCAAATTTTGGACCATAAGATGATAAGACACAGGAGCAGAATTATGGGTCATTCAGCCCATCAGATCTGCTCTGTCATTCTATCATGATTGATTTATTATCCCTCTCAACCCCATTCTCCTGAATTCATCCCATAACTTTTGATTCCCTGATTAATCAAGAAGCTATTAACCTCTGCCTTAAATATATCCAATGACTTGGCATGCACAGCCATCTGTGGCAATGAATCCCACACATTCAGCAACTTCTGGCTAAAGAAATTTTCCTCATCTTTGTTATAAATGGATGTCCCACAACTCTAAGGCTGTGCCCTCTTGTCCTTGACTCTCAAGTCCCTTTGCTTCTCTGATTTTTGAATTTATTTCCCCATTTAGAAAGTCCATGCCTTTATTCCTTCTGCCAAAGTGCATGGCCATGCACTTCCCTACATTATATTCTATTTGCCACATTTTTGCCCATTCCCCCAATCTGTCTAAGTCCTTCTGCATAAACCCTACTTCCTCAATAGTACCAGCACCCCCACCAACCTCGGATCGTCCACAAGCATGGCCTCAAAGCCATCAATTCCTTGATCCAAACCCATTGATGTACAATGTAAAAAGAAGCAGTCCCAACACAGGACCCTGTGGTACACCACTAATCACCAGCAGCCACACAGAGAAGGCCCCCTTTATTGCCACTCTTTGCATCCTGCCAATTAGCCAATCTTCTATCCACGCTAGTACCTTTCCTGTAATACCATGGGCTCCTGTTAAGCTGCCTTATGTATGGCATCTTGTCAAGGCCTTCTGAAAATCTGAGTACATGCATCCACTGACTCTCCTTTGTCCATCCTGCCTG
This sequence comes from Mobula birostris, assembly GCF_030028105.1. Classification (NCBI taxonomy): domain Eukaryota; kingdom Metazoa; phylum Chordata; class Chondrichthyes; order Myliobatiformes; family Myliobatidae; genus Mobula; species Mobula birostris. The sequence continues at coordinate 162,071,848 of NC_092373.1, forward strand.
TTAATTCCTCAAAGAATTACAACAGATTTGGTAGACAAAACTTCCCCTTTTGAAACCCATGTTAATTTTGGCCAATTTTATCAAATGTTTCCAAGTACTCCAAAGCTTCATCCTTAATAATAGACTCCAACATCTTTCCAATCACTTGTCAGGCTAACTGGCCTATAATTTCCTTTCTTCTGCCTCCCTCCCTTCTTAAAGAATGGAGTCATATTTGCAATATTCTAGTCCACAGTAAGCACTTGAAAATCTAGTGATTCTTGAAATATCATTACTAATGCCTCTGCAATCTTTTCAGCTACCTCTTTCGGAATCCTGGTGTGTAATCCATCTGGTCCAGGTGACTTATCTACCTCCAGGCTTTTCAGCTTCCCAAGCACCTTCTCCTTAGTAATAGAAACAACACTCACTTCAGCCCCCGATACTCTTGCATTTCTAACATCATGCTAGTGTCTTCCACAGGGAAAATGTCAAAAGAAAATACTTATTAAGTTCCTCTGCCATTTCCTTGACCCTATTACTACCTCTCCAGTGTCATTTTCCAATGGTCTGATATCCACTCTCATCTATCTTTTACTCTTTATATACTGTCTGAAAAAAATATATATACTCTTTTATATTATTGGCCAGCTTAACTTCATATTTCATCTTTATGGGGTTTTTTTAGCCGTTTTCTGTTGGGTTTGAAAAGCTTCCCAATCCTCCAACTTTCCACTAATTTTTGCTATTTTATATGCTCTCTATTTTGCTTTTAAGCTGTCTTCAATTTCCTTTGTTAGCCATTGTTGCTTCATCCTTCTTTTAAAATATACTTCATTTTTGGTGTATAACTTTCCAACACTTCCATTGCTGTTCTGCCATTATCCCTGATAGTGTCCCCTTCCAAACAACTTTGACCAGCTCTTCTCTCATGCCTCTGTAATATCCTTTACTCCAATGTAATACTGATGCATTCAGTTTTATCTTTCTCTTCTCAAGTACTGGATTTATTCTATCATATTATGATCACTGTCTCCTAAGGGTTCCTTTATCTTAAGCTTTTTAATTAAATCTGGGTTATTACGTAACACCTAATCCAGAATTACCATCCCCCTAGTGGCCTTAACCACAAGCTGCTCTAAAAAGCCATCCTTTAAACATTCTACAAATACCCTCTGTTGGGATCCAGCACCAAATGGATTTTCCCAATCTAATTGCAAATTGAAATCCCCCATGATTATCGCAACATTGCCCTTTTTTCATACCTTTTTATTTCCCATTGTAATTTGTAGTTCATATCCTGCCTACTGTTTAGAGGCTTGTATATAATTTCCATCAGGATCTTTTTTATCCTTGCAGTTTCTCAACTCTACCCACAAGGATTCTACATCTTCTGATCCTGTCACTTCTTCCTAAGGATTTGATTTCACTTTACCAATAGAACTCACCCACCGCCCACCCACTCTGCCTACCTGCCTGTCCTTTTTATACAATGTCTATCCTTGGATGCTAAACTCTCAACTATGGTCTTCTTTCAGCCACGACTCAGTGATGCCCACAGCATCATACGCACCGATCTCTAACTGCACTACAAGATTATCTACTTTACTCAGTTTACTGCAAACATTCAAATATAACACCCTCAGTCCTGTATTCATCACCCTCCTGTGATTTTGGCTGCTTCTTATATTTTAACTTAACCCACTTACTGTAATTTTGCTCTGTTATCTGCCTGTCCTCCTTCAGGGCCTCACCACACTGCATCTGGTTGTACAGCAACTGCCCCACTCTCAGCCCTATTGCCCTGGTTCTCATCCCCCTGCCAAATTAGTTTAAACCCTCATTAAAAGCTCTAGCAAACCTAGCTGCAAGGACATTGGTACCTCTCAGGTTCAGGTGTGACCTGTCCTTTTTGTATAGGTCATACTTTCCCCAAAGAAATTCCAATGATCCAGAAATCCAAAACCCTGTCCACTGCACCAATTCTTCAGCCACTCATTCATCTGCCAAATTATCCTATTCTTACCCTCACGGGTGTGTGACACAGGCAACAATCCAAAGATTACTCCTCTGGAAGTCCTGCTTTTTAGCTTTCTGCCTAACTCCCTATATTCTCTCTTCGGGTCCTCTTTCCTTTTCCTAACAATGTCGTTGGTACCAATTTGTACCATGATTTTTGGCTGTTCACTTTCCCCCTTCAGCAGGACATGGACCCGATCCAAGACATCCCTGACCTGAAACCTGGGAGGCAATGTACCATTTGGGTGTCTCTTTCACGTCCACAGAATCTGCTTTCTGTTCCTCTAATCATGGAATGCCTTATCACTACTGAACTCCTTTTCTTCCCCACCCCCCCCCCCCACCTTTCCTTCTGAGCCACAAAGCCAGACCCAGCGCTAGGGCCCCCCTCCAATAGTATCCTAAGCAGTATACTTATCATTGAGGGGAACAGCAACAGTAATACTTTGCACTGGCTGGCTATTTCCTTTCCCTGTCATGACAGGCACCCAGGAGGTACCTGTCTCCTACAACTTAGGGGTGACTACCTCCCTGTTGCTCCTGTCTATCACCTCCTCATTTTCGAGTAGGAGCGGTAGGTCATCCAGCTGCAGCTCCAGTTCCTTAACGCCACCTCTAAGCAGCTGCCGCTCAATATAGTTCTCAGGGACGGTGGAGATCTCCCAGATTTCTTACATCTCACACAAGAAACATACCACTAACTCTGGACCCATTCTCAGTGCACTAGCGATGTAGTAGCAGTAAAAAAAATATGACTCACAAACCACATTACTCCAAGCACCTTATGACCTGTTTCTTTCCTGCCACCGAGAGGGAAGGCCACTCTCACGTTACCAGTTTTTGCTTCATCTCAGCTCTCCGCTCCATCCAATCCTGTTGCATGCCTCAATTCATCCAACCAAACAGCCAGCACCTTCAGACAGTCAGGTCTGATGGTGAAGCAACAGAGGATGTGTTCCCACCAGTTACCAAAGAACATGACCATGACTCTGATCTCAGAGACCTGATTAAACTGTTGCGTATGTCGATCAAGCTACAGACCGACTGTGAATCTGAGCAGAAGATGGAGACATCATCCACGCAGACTCAGAATGAGTGCCCTGCTCTCTGGTATTACCGTCTCTCTTATCTATTTTTGCCTTTCCTAATAGTTTCAGTAATCAAATATGGTAGGAGAGATGATAACCTTACCTGTCTCAGAGTCTGATGGGGAAGTTTTCAACTTCACACACATTAATTGAGACTAGGCTTTTGATATCTATGTAGAGTAGTTGAAGCTACTTTGAAGAGCATGTATGTGACAGGCCTTCTCCAGGTCAAAAAATGGCCAAGCAAATATCCACTCCCTGCCTCATAAGTGCACAGTGAGAGGTCATCAAAAATCTGACTCAGGAGAGATCTGGGTGGATCACCTGCACTCGAATTGACTTAATTTGATTAGTGATGGCCTTGGACATAATCTCACAATCCATATTTAATAGTGAGACTGGTCATCAATTCCTGCTTTCTGCTGTTCTTCTTATAGACAAGGTGATGATGCCTTATTTAAAGGCTTTGATGTGTTGACAGCTGGAAAGACATCGCTGTACTCTTCCAGCAAGTCTGTTCCCACTCAGTTCCACAGAATCAAGTACAACTCTTTAGTAAGTTGTTGCTTCCAGGAGTTTCATTCATCTCAGTCCAATGGTTGGAACTTATCCGAGTTGGTCCAAACTCCTTGGTTTTATTAATGCCTCCAAGATAGAGATTGGGAAATTCCTGGAGGCTTTCCCATCATACATGGCAAAATATGTCCCTACTATGTCCAGTTGTGAGTGTGTTACTGAATCATTGTTGTCCTTAAGGCTGGTGATCACAGAGCTCCCTGTGCGTATCTTTTGGGGAAAAGAAAACAGAACCCAGCTTATCCTGTTTCACAGAGCATGAGCACATCTCATCTTCCACCAGAGAGAGTGAGTTCATCTCCTCCTACTCTTTGGAATACACAAATTTTGAATCAAAGATTTCAGAATGTTCCAACAATAGTGGAGGAGTGTTTTACATTTCTATCCGGTTCTTCCCATGTTTACTCTTTCATGGGAATGTGAACCTTTTTGTTTTAATCACTTTAACACCTCTGTCAAGATAGATAAAGGAACTTCATCTGGATGCACTGAGTGCTTGCAGGAAATTATTCACAGTGTAATTTCAAGGCTAACCTGATGATAATAATCAGTTCAGAGATTAATGTTATTGAACTGTTTGAAAATTACAACAATGCCCCCATTAACACTGAGATTTGCATTTTATGTTGACAAAGCCCCGCAGGGTAAATGGACATTATCATTCTCATTAATGGTTTAACCAAATTATATGCTATTTTTTGTAGATTGCAGGAATTAATCAAATATTTATGGCACTGGATCACATTTTTTCCAAGTTATTAATGTGTCACTGTCATCTAAATATGTAACCCAATAGTTGTGTCACCGTTTAATTACCGATCAAGAAGCAATACCTCGGTAAATCAGACTTGAATTCCTTTGTCTCTTTGTACCAAACTCCTAAACTGATTCTTTGCAATATTTGCCCTATGTCCACTCTGATAACAATGCTGTTGCCTTTTGCCCCAGCTGCCAGTGAGTGCTATTATTTACCAAGCTAGGTCTATATTTATAGATTACCATTCAAGCTCAGATCCTGACCAGAGACCTTGAGGTATAATGCACTGACCTGTGAGGTGCTGGTAGTTTCATTAAGACAATATAAAACTAATGTAGAAATTAAACAGCCAGGCACTCAATTCCAGCTATACAGGTACAAGGGGAGATTATAACAATTCTCCAGGAAGATTCCTGTACTCTATATAAAATTTAAAACTAGCTGTAAAATTATTCTTTTTTATGAAAAGAATCTTTGTTCTTGAAAAAGGATCTAGTGATTTCCCAGCGTATATGACAAATAAACTCTCCTCGGGCTGGGTACAGGTATCGATTTTTACCAATGTTTTGATGACAAACTCTGCCATCTTGATCAGGGTAGATGCCTGGCCATGTCTAGTCTGGTGGTACTTATACCCCCATCATCTGCCCCTCAATGTTTGTTATTTGATGTTAGTATTATTTGATGTTTGTTCTTGTATTATTAAAAAGTAAGGTTCAAAGTTGAGAGGATCACCATGCGCACAAGCCCATGTCGGAAAGGCGCAACAAAAATCTTACTTGCAGCAGCAGCACAGGCACATAACTTTAGAGACACATCATTCACAAGATAAACATAAGTTATTCAGAATTGTAGAAGAAAGAACACAATTGGAATAAAAGAAAACAAAATCATTTGTAGTGCAAAGTGGTCATAGTGATGCTACACTGAGATAATGATTAGGGCCGTGCAACAAATGGTTGAGGAAAGTACATAACTGCTTTTGAACCTGGTGGTGTGGGGCTTCAGGCTTTAGAATCTCCTACCTGATGCTAGCTGTGAGATGATGGCCTGGATCTTTGATGACAGATGTTGCCTTCTTGAAGCAGCATCTCATGTAGAAATTACTAAAGGTGAGAGTGCAGTGCCTGTGATTAATCAGGCTGAGCTCACTCGTCTCTGCAGCTTCCTACATTCCCCTGCACTAGACTGACTTTCCTGTGCTGCAGAGATTCTGTCCTTTGAATGAAACATTAAATCCAATAACACATCTGCTCTTAAGGGGATGCAAAAGATCTCAACACAGTATTTCAAAGAAGACTAGGAGAATTCTCCCCCATGAACTGGTTAATACTTATAAAACATGGAACAGTATAGTACAGACAAAAGGCCCTTCAACACATGATACCTGCAACCAAGCATGATGCCAAATTAAACTAACTTACTTCTGCCTGCAACTGATCCATGTCCCTCAATTCCTCTCATCTTCAAGATTAAAGGCTGAAGATTATTTAAATCATTTCCAGTACACAAGTGCAATGGAGAACGAAATAATTGTTACTCCAAATCCGACGTAGCACAAAAACAAATACACTAAGTTAAAGAACACTATTATAAAAATCCCAATAAATATAAATGCATAAGAAATCTTACATGCATAGATTGGTTGTATATACATAAGCACAGGAGTGTCTGTAAATAAAGTGGCTCTGACAGGAAAAGGTAAGCTGTGTACATACATCTATTGATGCTTCTGGACACATCTTCAGTGATGTTCCTGGAATCATCAGGTGTTTCGGGTCTTTCAACATCATACAGCCTCCTCCAGGTGACCCAGCCGGGGCTGATCAGACCCCAGCTTGTGTCCAGATGGCTAGCTACTTATGACTCCATGGCTCCCCTCTTTTGAGCCACAGCCATCTTGAGGCCCTCTCTGCCGCATCGGTGGTACTGCGGATGGCTCTCCTCTTCCTCTCTCCCTCGATGCCTAAAATGCTGAAGACTCTAACTGAAGAACAGGCTATGAATCCCCTACAACTAACCTCCACTGGGAGACACCTCGCTCTCCATCCAGCCTGCTGACAGTTGCTGACCAGTCCTGTGTACTTGGAGAGTTTCCTTTCAAAGGCCTCTTCCAAGCTATCTTCCCATGGGACTGTCAGCTCCAGCAGCACCACTTGCTTAGTAGACTCAGACACTAGGACAATGTCTGGTCGCAGGGTGGTGGCTGCGATATGGTTGGGGAACTTTAGCTGCCCTTCGAGGTCCACCAACGGCTGCCAGTCCCTTGCAGAGGTCAGAATGCCTGCCGATGTTCTTTTGGCAGGTATTGGCTGCTCCCCAGCTCTGACAAAGGCAATGGTCTGCTTGGAGGGTCGGAACCGCTTCGCCCACTCAACTCCTGCGCTGACGGCTTCAGCGATGGTCTTCAGGACCCGATCATGCCTCCACCTGTACCGTCCCTCACCAAGTGCCCCTGCGCAGCCTCTGAGGAAGTGCTCCAGGGTTCCTTGCTTGGAGCACAGTGGGCATGCAGGTGACTCTGCCTTGCCCCATGTGTGCAGGTTTGATGGGCTTGGAAGCACATTGTACACTGCCTGGATGAGAAATTGGTTGCAGTGTGGTTCGGCTTTCCAAAGATCAGCCCAGGTCACTTTCCTCTCAACGGCATTCTCCCATTTTGTCCAAGCTCCCTGTTGCTTCATTCCCACCGCCTTGCAGGCTCTCGTCTCCTCCACTACTGCTTTCACCTCCTCCTGAACTAGATGACGCCTTTCCTTCCCTCTGGTGTCCATTTGGGGAGTTGGAAAGGATCCTAGCCCAGCTCGGCCTCGTGTGACCACTCCCACCAGTCCCCTGTGATGCAGCCTTGCCTCTGCCTTCTGAACAGCTTCCTCTGCCCTCCACTAAAAAAGTAGTGGTGGTGTGGGGAGTGGTGGGGTGGGTTAGTGGGTGGAGCTGTTGAACAGCCTTACTACTTAAGAAAAGTAAATGTTTTTGTGTCCAATGATGTTGGGTTGGATGTTACATAGCCTCCTCCTGATGGGAGTGGGACAAGCAGTCCAGGATCATGATATTGCCTGCATTTTTCTGGCTCCTTTCTGTATATCTGGCTGGGGCTGGTGATGTATTGAGCAGTTTTGATTACTGCAGTGCAGTTTCCATTCCATGCAGTGATGCAGCTTGTTAGGATGCTCTCTGCTGCATGTCTGTAGAAGGTGTGTAAAAGTACTGATGTGCATAGTCCAGCTCTCTTCAGCCTCCTCAGAAAGTTGAAACATTGGTGAGCTTTCCTGATTTTCTAGGACGTGCTCTGTGACCACAAGAGGTTGTGCAAGATGTGCATTTGCAGGAATGTGAAACTGTTCGCATGTGTATATCTAACAGCCTCTGAAATGCAACCATCACATCTGCATCCACCACAACATCTGAATGCCCATTCCGGGCACCTACCATGTTCAGTGTAAAATACTTGCCCCACTCGTCTCCTTTAAACTTTTCCCCTCTCACCTTAAATGTGTGTCTTCTAGGATTTGACTTTTCACCCTGCAGAAATTATTTAGATTATCAACCTTTTCTATGCCTCTCATAATCTTATAAAGATTTCCCCCCAGCCACCAATGTACCTACACCTTAGGAACTGCAGCAATTCAAGAACGCAGCTCATCACCAACTTCTCAAGGGCAACTAGGGATGGGCAATAAATGCTGGCTTAGCTGACGATGTCCACATCCTATAAGTGAATAAATTAAAACAAAGAAAAGAACCAAAGTTTGTCCAGCTTCTCCTTAATATCTTTAATCCAAGCAGTATCCTAGTAAATTCTCTTTGGCACCCTTTCTAAATCCTTCCCGTGATGGAGAAACCAGAATTACACACAATACTCTAAGTGCACCTTAACCAAAGTTTTTACCTCCCAAATACAATCAAAAACATATTTATATCACACTGTATTTACTATGAGGAACTCAGTGGATCAAGCAATATCCAAGGAAGGAAATGGACAGTCAGCGATCAGGTTGAGACCCTTCATCTTGACTCAGTAAAGGGTTTTCTCTGAACTTGATCACATATAAGTGCTACCTAACACACTGATATTGTCTAGTGTCTCTTCTGCTTAGCTCCAGATTCCAACATCTGCAGTCTTTTTCTGTCTCTGTATTGTTTTTACTGCTGGCTTGCTGTGCACAAATTGAGTAGTTCTGCATTCTAGCACTTCCATAATACATTAGCTACTTAATATTTTGAGATTTCAAGGAGTTCCTAAATTTGGCATTAAATAAGAAAGAGCCTGCTGTAATCCACAACACAAGAGGTTCTGTAGATGCTGGAAAGATTGAACAACACACACAAAATGCTGGAGTAACTTAGCAGATCAGGTAGCATCTATGCAAGGAAATGAGCAGTCAATATTTTGGGCCAAGGTCTTCTGATTGACAGTTCTTTTCCATCCATAGATGTTGTCTGACCTGCTCAGTACCTCCAGCATTTTGTGTGTGATATAATCAGTCGTTCAGGTACCAATGAGCTCTCATCATTGTTCCCTCTCAGTTCAAGCAGTTGATCAACTTAACAGTATTTAATAGACACCTCCCAACCACCCTGATCATCAAGGTTGGCTTTGGTTTAATGAAACTCACCTTCTGACTTAATTCAGAAAAACTCAGGTACAATCACTTCTATAATCACTGCCACTCATTTTTAAACTTACACATTAGCAGGATGCATAGGTTGCCGACAATGCCAGTGTTGTCGTCCAACCCTGATTACATATTGGAATAGGATCAGAAGCAAATTACAGCCCTTTAAGCATGCATTAATATTCATTAAGTTTATGGCTGATGTGTTCTTTGTCGATCTTGACTTTAAATATATTCTTTTTCTTCACTTCCACAGCTCTCTTTAATGGTAAATTACAGAGATTCACAAACCACTGAAGAAATTCCTTTTCATCTCTGCCTTAAGTGGGCAGCCCCTTATTCTGAAGCTATGCTTCATAATTCTAGATTTTCCTAAAAAGAAAAGCTTTCTATCAGTCTCTACTCTAACAAGACCTCATTGAATCTCACATATTTCAATAAAATTACATCTTATTCTTCTAATCCTTACTATCTCCTTCACCTACTTAACCTTTCCTCTTAAGTCAACTCCTTCAGCCCTGGAAATTACCTAATAAATCTTCTCTGAACCGCTTTTCAACACAAATATATTTTTTCTTTAAATAAGCAGACCAGAACTATATAATACTCCAGGTGTAGCCTTGATAATGCCCTGCACGTTGTAGTAAGACATTGCTATTTATAATACTTGCTGCCAGTTGAAATCACGTCCAATGTTCCTTGCCAATTACTTAGTGCATCTCCAAGCTAACATTTTGTGTTTCATGCATAGTAAATTTCTGTAGTCTGTCTTCATTTGATCCATATGCTCCTTTTTCTCTTTAACCTACCAAAGTGGATTACTTCATATTTCCCCATGTTATACTCTATTTGCTAAATGTTTGCCCACCAGCTGAACCAATACCAAAGAAATGAGGGAGTTAAACCTCAACCTGGAGTCACATTTCAGCCAGACTGAGTAAGAACAGCAGATTTCCTTGCTCACAGGACAATAATGAACCAAATCTGTTTTACGTGTTTTAGTAGCTTTACTGTCACTATTCTAGAGAATAAGGTTTTAGTTCAAGAGCAGTCAAACAATAAAATATAATCACAGAACACTTGATAAGTGTGAAATATTGTTTCCTAAAAATGGAAAATCTACAAAAAGTTAATTTCTAGTTTACTGTTTATTGTTGTTTCTTGTTACGTATGGTTCATACCCGAGTTCGGGCAGCTTTCCAAGGTTGTTACTTTACAGTCTTATTCTTGTTACTGAAGTGTTTGAGATTATCAGGGCTGGTAAAGCAATAGATGTCAGAATGTAACTATGAAAATAATTTCATTACAGTAAAATACTTATGCAGAATGTTAAGGGTTTCTTTGGGGTGAAGAAGTTATTCAGCTTTACATTACTGATCTCAAGTGTACTGTTGTAAGGGATTGATGTGTGTTTCCCATCATGAAGAAAGTAAAAATCAGATTAATTTAAATAATTAAAACCTGTAGTTTGTTTTTAAATTTTCTGCATGATCTTGGAGATTGTCTTGTCTAACTCCTGGTGCCTCAACTCTTCTACATAAAGGTGAGAAAGCAGCAATAAGTCAGAAGCTCAAATTTTAGCAAGAGCAAGTGGGTAAATATTTCACATTGATGACTGTCCTAATTAGAGATAAAAGTAGTTCTAAGTTGAAGAGAAAGAGGAATGTGCAGAGTGAGTGCAGGGGAAGGACTGTAATTGGGTTCAGAATCCTACAGAAAATCCTAAAGAGAGGGTGGTAAAGGGTGACATATAGCATTAAAAGGTGGCAATTATGAGATCTGTTGCTCCATATTCCAGCATTTGCAAATTAGCATGTCTCTCTGACAAAAACTATGTCAGCAGGAGTTGTAAACAAGAGGAAAATAAAATCAGAAATGATTAAAACTGCAAAAGCTGAAACAGGTGATTATTTGAAACTGTTGAATCTCCAGGACTGCAGTGTGTCCGTTTGGAAGATGAAGTATTGTTCTTCGCATTTCTCTTGAGCTTCATTGGAACCATGTGAGAGGAAAAATGACAGAGAGGACATACTGGAGTGGAATAGAGAACAAAATCAGAATCAGAACAGATTTATTATCAGCAGCATGTGTTCTGAAATTTGTTAACTTAGCAGCAGCAGTTCAATGCAATACATAATATGGAAGGAAAAAAGTTAAAAATAAATAAGTAAATCAGTTACAGTATATACATATTAAATAGATTAAAAATTGTGCAAAAACAGAAATAATATATATTAAAGTAATTTACTGCTCATGGATTCAATATCCACTTAGAAATCAAATGGTAAAGGAGAAGAACCTGTTTCTGAATCACAGAACCTTCAGGCTTCTGTACCTCCTACCTGATGGTAACAATGAGAATCTGACAAGCAATTGGAAGCACAGGGTTACTTTGTAGACTCAGTGGAGATGTTCTGCAAGTGGTCACCCAATTTGCATTTGGTCTTCCAACGTAGTGAAGGCCACGTCACAAGTACCGAACAGTATATTACAGGAAGGGTGGAGATACAAGGGAAATTAATCACAGCTTCACATAGAAAGAGTATTGGGAATGTAAAGTTTGGGAAGGGTGACCGTAAAAGGGTAAAAGAAGATACCATGAGAAGAAGGTGAGTATTAGTAGTGATGCGTGGGTGTAGAGGAAACTATCCTTCCAATGGAGATGCACACTCAGTGGTCACTTTATTAGGTACATCTGTACATCTGCTCCTTAAAGCAAATATCTAATCAACCAATCATAATGCAATGATAATTGGAAAGCATAAGGCACATTGTGTCTAGAGTGCCTGGATTAATTTCCCAATATTATGATTTCACCTTGGAAATGATTGCTGATGCTGTCTAAAATCTCTTCTTTGCAACATTGCATAAAAACCTGCAGGCATGGTCTAACAGTTTAATGGTTGTTCAGACCAAACATCAGAATGGGGAAGAAACGTAATATGTGACTTTTTGACCATGGAATGATAGTAGTTGCCAGGTGGGTTGGTTAGAATGCCTCAGGAGCTGCTAATCTCCTGGGATTTTCACACCTAACAGTTTGCAGAGAATGGTGTAAAACAAACAAAAAAAATCCAGTGAGTGACAATTCTGTGGGCAAAAATGCCTTGTTAATGAGAAAGTTTAGAGGAGAATGGCCAGACTGATTCAAGCTGACAGGAAGGTGACATTAACTCAATTAACCACGTGTTACAACAGTGGTGTGAAGAACATCATCTCTGCATGCACAACATGTCAAACCTTGAAGTGGATAAGCTACAGCAGTAAAAGACCATACCATTCACTCTGTGGCCATTTATTAGTTACAGGAGGTACCTAATAAAGTGGTCACTGAGTGTATTTAGTTGGTATCATAATGAGGATCTTGGAAATTGGAGAAAATAATTTTAAATATGAAGGCTGGTAGTCTGGATGGTCAAGGCAGTAGAAACCCTAACCTCATTTCTTAATTGACAAAATTTCATTTCTCCTATTTCATGTTTTCTTATGGCATAGAAGGAGGGCATTTCCTTTCTCATCCAGTCTACAATGGCTGCTAACAAGCCCAAAATGAGCGTGTGGGAAATAGGTTATGTAATAAGCCAAATGGATTAGATCCATTTGCACCTGTTCGTCTTGTGCAAATGTTGCAAAAAAAGAGATTTTAGACAGCACCAGCAATCATTTCCAGGGTGAAATCATAATATTGAGAAATTGATCCCGGCACTCTCTGCACAATGTGCCTTAGTATAGCTGATGCTTTCCAATAATCGTTGCTCTTCAGTGACACAACAAGTAATGCACCATACATGTTCTTCCTTACTAACTGGATCCTTTGGTCAACACTTAAAGGAAACTAGAGCATATCATGCAGGGGTCTGCACTGTTGTGTTGATGTTTTGCATATGGCATCTGCCTTTGATGCTCAGGATAATCATTGCTCCATTACTGATTGCAGCCTTTTTGCACAACAGCGCTGTATGATGCAACCTCCAGTCTTCAAGCATCCACACCTAGCAGTGTCATGGCACCACTCACAGCATGAGACTTCAGCAGACCAGACCATCTTGTTGGGACAGTGGGAAGTAATCAGCAGTTTACTGCAATAGGTTATTCTGAGATGTTGAACATGAAAGTGCAGTTATTAAACAGCATCTATGGCAAAAAAAAGAGAGGTAATACGCTCCTCCACCATGTTTTCAAGCAGCAATACAGTCTTTTAAACAGTTGTAGACAGCTCCACATCTTTCCAGTGATAAATGTTACAATGACGCACCAACTGACATTTTCTCTAATACCAGGAAGAATGCAGATACTGTTTTGGAATGCAATTCCTGGTGCAGACTATGGGGTGAAAGCTCCTATAGCAGTATACATCACAGAAACTGGCCCTTTGGCCTGTTGAGTCCATGTTAATGATTAAATGTCACCATTTTTAACCACTTTTATGTTTTTTTACCGGTAATCTAATTAGATGTTAGCAGAGCACATGGTTAACAACTTAAAAAAGGGAAATTCCAGTTTCTCAGCATTTCAATTAAGCCTGGTCCTGCTACACCCGCCAAGACGTAGTTAAACTGAATTAAGTACAGAAAAGAACTACAAAGATGTTACCAGGGCTAGACAGCCTGAATTACAGGGAGAGGTTGACCTGTCTAGATTTAGGAGAATAAGGGCGGCCTGATGGAAATGTTTAACATTCTAAAAGCACAGATAAAGAGGTGATGGTAACATTTGTTTCCACCCGGTAGGGAAGTCCAAAACTAGGGACATTGGTTTGGGGTGGGAGGGGAAAGATTTAAAAATGAACTGAGGAGCAATTTTTCCTTACAGAGGGTTCTGAACGTACATGGAATAAACTGCCAAGTGAAGCAGTTAGATGGGTCAATAGAAGAAACACTTGGTTAGGTACACGGGGGGGGGGGGGAGAGGCTTGGAGGGATATGGGCCAAACACAAGCAATTGGGACTAGCAGGGTGGACAGTGTGGTCAGCATGGGCTGGTTTGGGTTGAGGGACCTGCTTCTATGCTCTAATCCTCCAAGACTATGTCTGAACCCGCATTAGTATGTACTCCTTTACCTGTCTCGAAGATCTTATCATTGTGCTGTTTGATCACGAGTATCCAGGAAACAAATAAATATTATAAAGGCATTGTTTGAAAAAAAAACTCACTTTACATGTTGAAGCCGCATTTCTGAGATTAAGCAATTAGTTGGCAATGTGTATGTATCAACGAAAACTCCCAATTATACAAGCATCATTAGCACAGTAAAATGCCCCAAGGCACTTCACAGAATCGTAAACAGACAAAAATTAACACTAAACCAGAGCATAAGATATTAAGGTAAGTGAACGAATGCTTTGTGAATGAAGTAGTTTTAAGGACCATCTGAAAAGAGGGTGGGAGAGAGAGGTAGTGATCAATGTTCCCTCTAATTTGTACTAACCAGTGTGCATAAGAATCTTGTGCTGTGCAATTTTTTTTGCCCAGTGACAACAACATGTGCTCTCTGAATTTTTAAGTAGAAGTAAACCTGAAGCTATTCTAAGGATAATAAACCATTTCATTTTGAATGAACTAGCAATTCTTTTGCGCTTCATGCCCTTTGCCCCTTTGGAATCTGACAGAGTGAATCAATAATTTCTTCAATAAAAACAGTATAAATAAACCAGTTCTAAAATCTGCAGACAAATCATCACAAATTCCACTCTGTCTACACCATCCACATCAGAAACCAGAAAAGGAAATGTGATCTGAAATATATTTAACATACCAGTGAGGTAGAGAGTGACAATCTTTTGTGCACAGTTTAAATTCCTTTGTGCGCTAGTAGCAAAATGTGTGTGCACACACACATTCACACACCTTACAGGGAACATTAGTAGTGATGCAAAGGTATTTTGAAGGAGAGCTCCAGAGATGAAGCCCAAATCTTCTGAAGGCACAGGTGCCCAGTGGAAGTCAAGAAACAGCGGACTACACAAACTCGAAGCAGACTCACTATTATATTGCAGATTCTGCTTGGAAAATTCATATCTTGTAAATATGAGAACAAAATGATGCTTGTCAAATCTGTTACATAGAAAATTACCATGTAGCACAGGAACAGAAGCTTCAGCCACAACTTCTGTGCCAGGCAGGATGTCAAATTAAAATAATCCCTTCTACCTCCACATAATCCATTATTTTATCTGCTTTCATTACTATTCCTGACAGCCAGTTCCAGGTTCCCACCTGTGGAAAACAAAACTTGTGTGCACACCTCCTTTAAACTTCTCACCTCTCATCTTAAATGCATATCCTCTAGTATTTGACATTTTTACCTTGAGAAAAGATTATGGTATCTCAGCCCCTCATAATCTTAAAAAATTCTATCATGTTTCCCCTCAGCCCCTGATGCTCCGTAGAAAACAATCTAACTTTGTCCATCCTCTCCTTATAGCTAATACACTCCAATCCAGATATTAAGATCATAAGATATAGGAGCAGAGTCATCAGCTAGTCGGCTCATCGAGTCTACTCTGCTATTCAATCATAGCTGATCCAATTCTTCCAGTCACCCCAACTCCCCTGCCTTCTCCCCATGCCCTTTGATGCCCTGGCTAATCAAGAACTTATCTATCTCTGCCTTAATTGCATCCAGTGACTTGGTCTCCACAGCCGCTTTTGGAAACGAATTCCACAGATTTACCACCCTCTGACTAAAGTAATTTCTCCGCATCTCTGTTATAAATGGACATCCTTCAATCCTGAAGTCATGCCCTCTTGTCCTAGACTCCCCTACCATGGGAAATAACTTTGCCATATCTAATCTGTTCAAGCATTTTAACATTTGGAATGGTTCTATGAGATCCTCCTTCATTCTCCTGAACTCTGGGAGGCCCAAGAGCTGCCAAACGTTCCTCATACAGTAACCGTATCATTCCTGGAATCATTCTCGTGAATCTTCTCTGAACCCTTTCCAATGTCAGTATATCTTTTCTAGCATAAGGAGCCCAAAATTGCACACAATACTCCAAGTGTGAACTCACAAGTGCCTTATGGAGCCTCAACATCACATCCCTGCTCTTATATTCTATACCTCTAGAAATGAATGCCAACATTGCATTCACCTTCTTCACCACCGACTGAAACTGAATGTTAACCTTTAGGGTATCTTGCACAAGGACTCCCAAGTCCCTTTGTATCTCTGCATTTTGAATTCTCTCCCCAGCTAAATAATAGTCTGCCCATTTATTTCTTCCACAAGGCTAACAGATCTATAGTTTCCTTTTTGCTGCCTCCCACCTTTCTTAAATAGCAGAGTAACATTTGCAATTTTCCAGTCATCTGGTACAATGCGAGAATCTATTGATTCTTGAAAAATCATTGTTAATGCCTCCACAATCTCGCCAGCTACTTCCTTCAGAACCCGAGGGTGCATTCCATCAGGTCCAGGAGAAATATCCACCCTCGGACCATTCAGCTTCCTGAGCACCTTTTCAGTTGTAATTTTCCACTGCACAAACTTCACTTCCCTGACACTTTTGAATGTCCAGTATAATGCAGATGTCTTCCACTGTGAAGACTGATACAGAATACGCATTCAGTTCCTCTGCCATTTCTGCACCTCTCATTACAATGTCACCAGCGTCATTTTCTATTGGTCCTATATCTACCCTCAACTCTCTTTTACCCATTATATACTTAAAAAAGATTTTAGTATCTTCTTTGATGTTAGTCTCCATCTTCCTCTCAATACATTTTTTCCTTCCTAATGACCTTCTGAGTTTCCTTCTGCAGGTTTCCACTAGCACTGGTTTCATGGTATGCCCTCTCTTTTGCTTTTACTTTGGCTCTAACTTCACTTGTTAGCACGGTAGTGTTCTTCGATTCGAAAATTTCTTTGCCAAATATATTGTTCTCCAAATAAAGATATTGTTTTCTGCTGTTCCGTGTGTTTTGCCAAAACATAGTCAATAGCATAACATTACTCTGGACAAGCAGATTTTAGGATATGCAAGAGGTTAGGTCGGAGTACAAGAAAGCTTCTTCTGACAAAGAGCTCAGCATTGACCCCAGACGTGGAGCATGCTCTCTTTGCGCTTCTACTCCTCGGGAATTTGGGCTTCCTTTGGGAGATGAGGTTGTGCTATTTTGAACATACCTTAAATGGAACATTGGTTCACCCTCAGCTCTATCAGAGTTTCAATTACTCCCTAAAAGTAGAGAACTCAGTTCTGAGGTAATGCAACACTATCATATGAGTTATCTATCAAAAGAGACAATGCATTACCCTAATAAAGGATGTAAAAAAATCTCACAGCATCATTAAAGAACATCTGCAGGCATTCTGACTTCTGCAAGGGACTGGCAGCTGTTGGTGGACCTTGAGGGGCAGCTGAAGTTCGCCATCCATATCGCAGCCACCACCCTGAGACCAGACATTGTCCTAGTGTCTGAGTCTACTAAGCAAGTGGTGCTGCTGGAGCTGACAGTCCCATGGGAAGATAGCTTGGAAAAGGCCTTTGAAAGGAAGCTCTCCAAGTACGCAGGACTGGTCAGCAACTGTCAGCAGGCTGGATGGAGAGCGAGGTGTCTCCCAGTGGAGGTTGGTTGTAGGGGATTCGTAGCCCATTCTTTAGTTAGAGCCTTCAGCATTTTGGGCATCGAGGGAGAGAGGAAGAGGAGAGCCATCCGCAGTACCACTGATGCGGCAGAGAGGGCCTCAAGATGGCTGTGGCTCAAAAGAGGGGAGCCATGGAGTCATAAGTAGCTAGCCATCTGGACACAAGCTGGGGTCTGATCAGCCCCAGCTGGGTCACCTGGAGGAGGGTGTACGATGTTGAAAGACCCGAAACACCCGATGACTCCAGAAACATCACTGAAGATGTGTCTAGAGGCATCAGTAGATGTATGTACACAGCTTGAGCAGGTGACTGATGTGCCCAAGATCACAAGAAATTGTGGAGAGTTGTAAACAAGGGCAGCTCATCATTTAAGAAAAAGCTTCTCCTCCATTTACTCTGTCCATACTTCCTGTTGCCTTGTGAAAGTAGCCAACATAATCAAAGACCCCTTCCACTTCAGCCATTTTCTCCCACCTTCCATCAGGGAGAAAATTCAAAAGTTTGAAGACACATGCCACCAGGCTTACAAACAGATTCTACCTCATTATTATAAAACTTCTGTATGGACCTCTAAAGATGAGCTCAAGATCACTCATTATGTCTTATCACAGCCTTTGCACTTTATTTGTCTACCTGTACTGTACATTTCTGTAACTGTAACACCATATTCTGCATTCCTTTTCTTTTCCTATCTGCTGTACTTATGTATGGAATGTTCTGTCTAGATGATATGCAACAAGAACTTTCCTCTGCACCTCAGTACAAGTGGCAATAATAGATCAGTAATTACAGTATCTGAGCCAGCTATTCATCTCACAACCTATATTGAAGAAAACCTAATCATTGGCACATTCCTTTAAGTGAGAGCTTATTAGGTGCAGGTTGACCACTGTTTTCTCAGTGCTACAAAATTAAGCAGAACATTTATGGTCTACTGTAACACAAGAAACCTGGCAACCTCTGAGTGCTATAGGCTAAAGGCCAAGAACAGTTCACTTCACTCATATGAAAGCACCTGCTGATTTCTCTCAAAGTTCAAACAAATCAAGAAAAAATGAATGGTTTATCCACTGGGAACACACATTAAAATGTACGTGTAAATTTAAAAAAGCAGTTAGCATTTTTTTTTAGTGTCTTGCAGCAGCCTCTTTCAATTTAAGAATTTGTTTTAGATAAATGGGTATTCTGAATGAAAAAATTGAAGTCAAGCACTTATAGAACATAGAACATAGAATAGTACAGCACATTACAGGCCCTTCGGCCCACAATGTTGTGCTGACCCTCAAACCCTGCCTCCCATATAAACCCCCCACCTTAAATTCCTCCATATACCTGTCTAGTAGTCTCTTAAACTTCATGAGTGTATCTGCCTCCACCACTGACTCAGGCAGTGCATTCCACACACTAATCACTCTCTGAGTGAAAAACCTTCCTCTAATATCCCCTTTGAACTTCCCACCCTTTATCTTAAAGCCATGTCCTCTTGTATTGAGCAGTGGTGCCCTGGGGAAGAGGCGCTGGCTATCCACTCCATCTATTCCTCTTATTATCTTGTACACCTCTATCATGTCTCCTCTCATCCTCCTCCTCTCCAAAGAGTAAAGCCCTAGCTCCCTTAATCTCTGATCATAATGCATACTTTCTAAACCAGGCAGCATCCTGATAAATCTCCTCTGCACCTTTTCCAATGCTTCCACATCCTTCCTATAGTGAGGCGACCAGAACTGGACACAGTACTCCAAGTGTGGCCTAACCAGAGTTTTATAGAGCTGCATCATTACATTGCGACTCTTAAACTCTATCCCTCGACTTATGAAAGCTAACACCTCATAAGCTTTCTTAATTACCCTATCTACCTGTGAGGCAACTTTCAGGGATCTGTGGACATGTACCCCCAGATCCCTCTGCTCCTCCACACTACCAAGTATCCTGCCATTTACTTTGTACTCTGCCTTGGAGTTTGTCCTTCCAAAGTGTACCACCTCACACTTCTCTGGGTTGAACTCCATCTGCCACTTCTCAGCTCATTTCTGCATCCTATCAATGTCTCTCTGCAATCTTTGACAATCCTCTACACTATCTACAGCACCACCAACCTTTGTGTCATCTGCAAACTTGCCAACCCACCCTTCTACCCCCACATTCAGGTCGTTAATAAAAATCACGAAAAGTAGAGGTCCCAGGACAGATCGTTGTGGGACACCACTAGTCACAATCCTCCAATCTGAATGTACACCCTCCACCACCACCCTCTGCCTTCTGCAGGCAAGCCAATTCTGAATCCACCTGGCCAAACTTCCCTGGATCCCATGCCTTCTGACTTTCTGAATAAGCCTACCATGTGGAACCTTGTCAAATGCCTTACTAAAATCCATATAGATCACATCCACTGCACTACCCTCACCTAGATGCCTGGTCACCTCCTCAAAGAACTCTATCAGGCTTGTTAGACACGATCTGCCCTTCACAAAGCCATGCTGACTGTCCCTGATCAGACCATGATTCTCTAAATGCCCATAGAATGCTCTAAGAATCTTTTCCAACAGCTTTCCCACCACAGACATAAGGCTCACTGGTCTATAATTACTCGGACTATCCCTACTAACTTTTTTGAACAAGGGGACAACATTCACCTCCCTCTAATCTTCCGGTACCATTCCCGTGGACAACGAGGGCATAAAGATCCTAGCCAGAGGCTCAGAAATCTCTTCCCTTGCCTCATGGAGCAGCCTGGGGAATATTCCGTCAGGCCCTGGGGACTTATCCGTCCTAACGTATGTTAACAACTCCAACACCTCCTCTCCCTTAATATCAACATGCTCCAGAACATCAACCTCACTCATATTGTCCTCACCATCATCAAGTTCCCTCTCATTGGTGAATACCGAAGAGAAGTATTCATTGAGGACGTCGCTCACTTCCACAGCCTCCACGCACATCTTCCCACCTTTATCTCTAATCGGTCCTACCTTCACTCCTGTCATCCTTTTTTTCTTCACATAATTGAAGAATGCCTTGGGGTTTTCCTTTACCCTACTCGCCAAGGCCTTCTCATGCCCCCTTCTTGCTCTCCTCAGCCCCTTTTTAAGCTCCTTTCTTGCTTCCCTATATTCCTCAATAGACTCATCTGATCCTTGCTTCCTAAACCTCATGTATGCTGCCTTCTTCCACCTAACTAGATTTTCCACCTCACTTGTCACCCATGGTTCCTTCACCCTACTATTCTTTATCTGCCTCACCGGGACAAATTTATTCCTAACATCCCGCAAGAGATCCCTAAACATCGACCACATGTCCATAGTACATTTCCCTGCAAAAACACCATCCCAATTCACACCGGCAAGTTCTAGCCTTATAGCCTCATAATTTGCCCTTCCCCAATTAAGATCTGAATCTTAAATCTGAATGATTCTAGCTGGAACCAAAGAAGTGCTGAACTTTTACTTACAGGAGTCTAAGAAAAAGTAACAGGAATTGCCTCAGGCCTGGTGTGATATTTGCTGCAGTTCTGAGTGTTCTAGACACTCTCAGCTCTGCATTTTACCCAGATTGTCATAATCGATGATCGCACTGTAGTTCAAACTCTATTTCAGCTACAAATTTACATTGATTCATCATCTACTGCTCTCTGGAGCTGAGAATTCCAAAGACAAAGACAGAAGCAGTGTCACCTCCTGTCTGTAACTGACACCTAAATTCTCCCCCCCTTATTCTAGATATTTAAAATGGTCATGCAAGTAGATAGGATAGCAAAGAAGACGTGGCAGAGTTGCCTTCATTGCTCTTGGCACTGGGTGTGAGAATAAGGAAGTCATACTGTAGCTATACTTACTTAAAGTTTTGGTTCAGCTGCACTTGGGGTATTGTGTGCACTTGTTGCCACCTCATTGTAGGAAGAATTTAAATTGGTAAGTTGGTTTATTATTGTCACATGGTAAAGTGAAAAACTTACCTTGCATACCAATCATATGGATCAATTCAGTGCAACAGTGCATTGAAGTAGTAGAAGCTAAAATAATAATGAAGTGCAGAAAAAGGTTGCAGTTACAGTGAAATTGTAGTGCAGGTACCCAATAAGGTGCAAGATCATAACAAGGTAGATCATGAGGTCAAACATCCATCTGATCAAGGAACCATTCAGTAGTCTTATCGTAACAAAATAGGAACTATCCTTGAGCCTTGTGGTGCATATTTTCTGTCCATTGAGATGGAGCAGAAAGAGCATATCCAGGGTGGGTGCCTCGTTTCCGAGGCAGTGGGAAGTGCAGAAGTACAAAACAGGAACTGATCTTGTATCCACTCACATCTGCACCAAATAGAATGCCAAATAAATGAAATCTCTTCTGCTTATTTATGACCCATATCACCTCCCCCTGGTGCTCCTCCCCCTTCCCTTTCTTCCATGGCCTTCTGTCCTCTCCGATCAGATTCCCCTTTCTCCAGCCCTTCATTTCTTGCCCTCCATGCCTCTCCCTCTCCCGGTTTCACCTATCACCTACTACCTTGTATTTCCTCCTCTCTCCCCAACTCCTTACTCTGACTTCTCAGCATTTCTCTCCAGTGGTGATGAAGGGTCTCGGCCTGAAACATCGACTGTTTACTCTTCTCCATAGATGCTGTTTGGCTTACAGAGTTCCTCCAGTGCTCTGTGTGTGTTGCTTGGATTTCCAGCATGGTTTTTACCTGGATTAGAGATTACTAGCCCTAGGGAGAGGGTGGACAAATGTGGGTAGCCTTCTCTGGATTATCAGAGGCTGATAGGGGACCTGATAGAAGTTTATAAAATTATGAGAGGCATAGATAGGGCAGACAGTCAGTATCCTTTTTCCAGGGTAGAAATGTCATATACTGGAGTTCTTGCATTTAAGGTGAGAGGGGGGAAGTTGATTTACACAGATAATAGTAGGTGTCTGGAATAGGCTGTCCAGGATAGGGTAATGGTGGAAGCAGATAGAATAAGGGTGTTCAACAGGCTCTTTGATAGCATATGAATGTACAGGAAATGAAGAGATATGGGTCATAAATGGGCAGAAGAGATTTAGTTTAATATGGCACCATCTTTGTCTTATTGGTAAGAAAACCTCTTCCAGTGCTGTGCTGTTTTATGTGCTATTTTCCACGTTCTATGTCCTCAAGGCATTTCCCAAAGAATCTTAATTTTTTCAGTGATTTCATTTCCCATTCTTTTAAACTCCTGGCAGCTCTGACCACCATAATCAATCTTTGCCCAGAACACGGTCCTTGAAGCCGAGGAACCAACTGAGTGATCCAGCATTACACTGACTTCCTTCTGACAGCCTTCTTTAAAACAGAGATGGAAATCGTATGCAGAGCATTTGGCATCATCTCATCAACACCCTTTCAATCCTTTTATCAAATCAAAGCAAAGTCTTTGAAGTGAGTGTCCATACATCCTACAATGAAACTGCCTTGTCTGTGAAATAACAAAACAACATTTTGGGGGAGAAAGAATCCCCTTCCCTGGAAGTACCCCAATAGTCATAGTATTTTGATTAAAAATAATGAGAAACACTCTCTAATCAAGGCAAATGAACAATGTAAAATCAAGCACGGCGTTTAAATAGTTGAAAATATTATAGAGTTACAGAGCATGGAACCAGGCACTTTGACCCATTGAGTTCATACCAAATATTAAGCATCCATTTACATTGATCTGACAACAAACTCATTTTATTTTCTCCACATTCTTGTCAACCCCACCCAGAATCAGCCACCCGCCTATGCACTAGGAACAACTTACTGCGCCATCTGCACATTTCTGAGCTATGGGAGAAAACCAGAGCAGCTGGTGGGGACTCCTATTGGTTACAAAGAGAACATGCAGAGAGCAACTGAGGGCAAGATCGAACTCTAGTCAGTGGGGTTGGGAAGCATTCGCCCCATTCCCCACACTCCCTACTAGCACTAACATAGAAACATAGAAACATAGAAAATAGGTGCAGGAATAGGCCATTCGGCCCTGTAAGCCTGCACCACCATTTATTATGATCATGGCTGATCATCCAACTCAGAACCCTGCACCAGCCTTCCCTCCATACCCCCTGATCCCCATAGCCACAAGGGCCATATCTAACTCCCTCTTAAATATAGCCAATGAACTGGCCTCAACTGTTTCCTGTAGCAGAGAATTCCACAGAATCACCACTCTCTGTGTGAAGAAGTTTTTCCTAATCTCGGTCCTAAAATGCTTCCCCTTTATCCTCAAACTGTGACCCCTCGTTCTGGACTTCCCCAACATCGGGAACAATCTTCCTGCATCTAGCCTGTCCAATCCCTTTAGGATTTTATACGTTTCAATCAGATCCCCCCTCAATCTTCTAAATTCCAATGAGTACAAGCCCAGTTCATCCAGACTTTCTTCATATGAAAGTCCTGCCATCCCAGGAATCAATCTGGTGAACCTTCTTTGTACTCCCTCTATGGCAAGGATGTCTTTCCTCAGATTAGGGGACCAAAACTGCACATAATACTCCATGTGTGGTCTCACCAAGGCCTTGTACAACTGCAGTAGTACCTCCCTGCTCCTGTACTCGAATCCTCTCGCTATAAATGCCAGCATACCATTCGCCTTTTTCATCACCTGCGGTACCTGCATGCCCACTTTCAATGACTGGTGTATAATGACACCCAGGTCTCGTTGCACCTCCCCTTTTCCTAATCGGCCACCATTCAGATAATAATCTGTTTTCCTATTTTTGCCACCAAAGTGGATAACTTCACATTTATCCACATTAAATTGCATCTGCCATGAATGTGCCCACTCACTCAACCTATCCAAGTCACCCTGCATCCTCTTAGCATCCTCCTCACAGCTAACACTGCCGCCCAGCTTCGTGTCATCCGCAAACTTGGAGATGCTGCATTTAATTCCCTCATCCAAGTCATTAATATATATTGTAAACAACTGGGTCCCAGCACTGAGCCTTGCGGTACCCCACTAGTCACTGCCTGCCATTTTGAAAAGGTCCCGTTTATTCCCACTCTTTGCTTCCTGTCTGCTAACCAATTCTCTATCCACATCAATACCTTACACCCAATACCGTGTGCTTTAAGTTTGCACACTAATCTCCTGTGTGAGACCTTGTCAAAAGCCTTTTGAAAATCCAAATATACCACATCCACTGGTTCTCCCCTACTACTTGATCATTTCCTGTCAGGGTCACCTTATGTACAGATACTCCTGTATCTAGCATCATTTATGTACAATCAATCAATCTATGTTTATAAACTAATCTTATTTATATTTATTATGTTCTTTATGCTTACTGTGATATATGCTGTATCAGATCCAGAATAACAAACATTTCTCTCTTCTTTACCCTTGTGTACTGACAAATAACAATAAGCAATCCTGAATTTTGAATCACAGTTAGCAAAAGAGGAGAAAGTACAATGTAGCTAATATTTTATAGATCAAATAAAATAATACTTCACATGAAAAATTAATGCCAACCACTTATTTTAAATCAAAACGTACAAAAAAGTGGAAAACAAACATAAGATTCAGCTCCAACCTGAAATTTCATGATAATACAGTTCATCATATGATCTTAAAATCCGATTTATTTTCATATTCTTATCAGATGGAATTGTAATTTGTGTACTTAAAATTAGATTATTAAGATCAGAATGTTCACTAATCAGTCAATACAGCTCAATATCCCATAGAAACTGCTTTATACTTCATGGAACAATGTACAATAAGAGTTATATTTCAGGGTAGGTTACAATTAAGATTATGTGTAAAAATACAAAGATTTCATCAACTTCTTTGTACTCTGCTGGAGAAAGCTGCAAAAAGTCCAAACGGTGGGGAAGTGCTGAATGATTGACAGCAGCAATACGGATTTCACCTTATAAGCAGGCAGGCATAGAAATGACCAGTTTCATGTTGGACACATGGTAAACCCTGTTCAAAATCAGAATCAGAATCAGAATCAAATTTATTATCGTTCACATATGTCGTGAAATTTGTTGTTTTGTGGCAACAATACAGCGGAAAACATAAAAATTGCTGTAAGTTACAATAAATAAATACTTCAACGTATGAACAAATGGATAAATTAATGAATTAACAAATAAACAAATAAATAAACAGTGGAAAAGGGGAATAGCGAGCTCGTGTACATGGACAGTTTATAAACCTAAAGGCAGAAGGGGAGAAGCTGTTCCTGAAACATTGAGTGTGGGTTTTCAGATTCTTGTGTCCCCCTCTGATGATAGCAATGAGAAGAGGGCATGAATTGGATGCTGAGGATCCTTAATGATGGATGGTGCCTTCTTGAGGCATTGTCTTTTGAAGATATCATCAATGGTGGGGAGGGCTGTGATGGAGTTGGTTGAGCTTCAAGACACTGCAACTTCTTTTAATGCCATGCATTGGAGCCTCGACACCTGATGGTGATGGAACCAGTCAGAATTCACAGTCATAGTCATACTTTATTGATCCCGGGGGAAATTGGTTTCCGTTACAGTTGCACCATAAATAATTAAACAGTAATAAAACCATAAATAATTAAATAGTAAAATATAAATTATGCCGGGAAATAAGTCCAGGACCAGCCTATTGGCTCAGGGTGTCTGACCCTCCAAGGGAGGAGTTGTAAAGTTTGATGGCCACAGGCAGGAATGACTTCCTATGATTCTCCCCAAAGTATATCTGTAGAAGTTTGTTGGAGTCTTTTGTGACATACTAAATCTCCTCAAACTCCTGATGTAGTATGGTTTCATTATGATTGCATCAATGGAATCTTTCTCATGAACTTCCTCTGGAATCCCTCAATGTCAGCACATCTTTTCTTAGATAAAGGGCCAAAAACTGCTCACAGTACTCTAAGTGTGGTCAGATCAATGCCTTATAAAGCCTCAGAATCACATCGTTGCTCTTACATTTTAGTCCTCTCAAAATAAAAGCTAACATTGCATTTGCCTTCCTTACCACAGACTCAATGGGCAAGATAACCTTTAAGGAATCGTGCACAAGGACTCCCAGGTCATGTTGCATCTCTGATTTTTGAATACCCTCCCATTTAGAAAATAGTCTACATTTTTATTTCTTCAACCAAGGTGCATGGCCATACACTGCCCTCCACTGTATTCCATCTGCTACTTCTTTGCCTGTACTCCCAATCTCTCCAAGTCCTTCTGCAGATTCCCTGCTTCCTCAGCACTACCAGCTCTTCCACCTGTTCTTTGTATAACTGCAACTTGGCCACAAAGCCATCAATTCTGTCACCCAAATCGTTGACATATAACACGAAAAGTGACTGTCCCAACACCAACCCCTGTGGAACACCACTAGTCACTGGCAGTCAACTAGAATAGGCCCCCTTTATTCCAACTCTTTGCTTCCTGCCAGTCAACCAATCTTAATCCATACTAGTATCGTTCCTGAAATACCCCTTACCTTGTTGACCAGCCTCATGTCTGGCACCTTGTCAAAGGCCTTCTGAAAATCCAAGTAAACATCATCCAATGACTCTCTGTTGTCTCCTTTATCGTGCACCTCCAAGTACCCTGAAACCTTTCCCTTAATACCTTCTCAACCACTGAAGACTAAGTGATCTATAATTTCCTTTCTTCCACCTCCCTCACTTCTTAAAGAGTGGAGTGACATTTGCAATTATCCAGTTCTCCAGAACCTTTCCAGAATCTCGTGATTCTTGAAAGATTACTGCTATTGCAACCAAAATGTCTTCAGCTATCTCTTTCAGAATGCTGGGCTGTAGACCATTGGGTCCAGGTTGACATACCTACCTTCAGACCGTTCAGCTTCTCAAGCACCTTCTCCTTAGTAATAGCAAGTACACTCACATTTGCCCCTTGACACTATTGCATTTCTGGCATACAGCTCAAGTCTTCCACCGTGAATACTGATGCAAAATACTTTTTAAGTTCATCTGCTATTTCTCTGTCCAACATCATTTTCTAGCAATCCAAAATCCACTCCTGCCTCTCTTTTAATCTTTATACTGTAAATCTGAAAAATACATTTGGTATCCTCCTTGATGTTATTGGCTAGCTTACCTTTATATTTCATCTTTTCTCTACTTATGGCTTTTTAATCTGCCATCTATTGGTTTTTAAAAGACAATCCTCTAAATGCTATCACATTATATTCACTACTTCCTAAGAGGTCCTATACGTTATACTCCATAATCAAATCTTGTTTATTACACAACACCTAATCCAGAATTTGCCTTTCCCCCATGGGCTCAACCACAAGCTACTCTAAAAGGCCATCTCTTATGCATTCTACAAATTTCCTCTCTCGGAATCCACCACCAACCTCATTTTCCCAGTCTACCTGCATATTGAAATCCCGCATGACTATCATAACATTGCCGTTATTTGGCATTGTAAGTTACATCCCACATTCTAGCTACTGTTCAGGGGCCTGCCTGCATATAATCCCAATCACAATCTTTTTACCCTTGCTGTTTCTTAACTCTACCTACAATGTTTCCAAATCTTCCGATCCTATGTCACCTCTTTCAAAGGACTTGATTTCAATTTTACCAACAGGGCCACCTCACCCCCTCTACCTACGTGTCTGTCCTTTCAATACAAGGAGTATCCTTGGATGTTAAGCTTCCAGCAATTTCTATATAATCCTTGTGACAGCAAACGATATGAGCAATGTCACAGTTTAGGGCAAGGAGCATTCATGATGCTATGCAAGTGGTCCTATTGCAAGTAAGTTTTTCATTACACTTGGATATACATGTACTTATGCAGATGATAATCAACTCTACTTTGACTTTGAATTAATACAAGAACAAATGTCCCTTGTATGAAAAAGAATAATTTTACTCTTTACTTTAAAGCACTCCTAATGAGTTGAAACCAGTTCATTGAAATAAGGTCATCGCTGCATTGTTAAGCCCTATATTATTATCCTTTAATCGATGTTGAATTCATCTTGAATTCATCCAATTACATGTTTGTCAATAGTTACAGAGTAATGCCCATAACTATACATGGAAATATAATTCTGCCACTATTTACCACTGAAAAGATTCAAAACTCTCCTTCACATATTTTCCCCTTCCAGAAGTTAAATCACATTGCTATCAATCACTTTAGACTTTTCTGTTATTCTTAAGGCTATTTATTCAACCTGATTGCTTGCTTCACATTTGTAACATGAAAACATGTCACACTGCACTTAGTGAAATAAATGGTTTGAAACTCTCAATCTGACCAAGTAGTATTTTATTGATTTTTAACATGCGAAAATAAATAAGACCATAAAACCAAAAAACTTAGGAGCAGAATTAGGCCATTTGGACCATTGAGCCTGCTTTAGCATTTGACAATGGCTGATTTATTTTCCCTCTCAACCAAATTATCCTACCTTCTCCCTGTAACCCTTGATGCCCTTACTAATCAACCTCTGAACCTCTTCTTTAAATATATCTAATGACTTGACCCCCACAGCCATCTGTGGCAATGAATTCCAAAGGTTCACCACCCTATGGCTAAAGAAATTCCTCCTCATCTCTGTTCTAACAGGATATCTTTCTATTCTGAGGCTGTGCCCTCTGGTTCTGGTCTCTGTCACTACAAGAAATACCCATTCCACCTCCGATCTGTCTAAGCTCTTCAATATTCAGTAGGTTTCAATGAGATCCCTCCTCATTTTTCTCAAATCAACATGTACAAACCTAGAATGAACAAATTTTTCTCATGTGTTAACCCTTTCATTCCCAGGATCATTCTCAGAAATGTACTGAGTCCCATTTTTACAGTGTGAATAATAATCTGAACTTCTATATTAGGTGTGCATAGCTACTTTTACCATCAGTAGTTCAACATACCAGGTGGCAGCTTTAGAACTTAACTTGTTTTTTTTTCATCTGGAAAAATATTAAAAAATAACTGACACCAAAAGGCCGTGAAATCATTGGATTGTCATTATAATCTATCTTGCTCAGTAACATACTTTAAGGAAAACCTATCGAGAAATTCATCCCTGGCCAGTTCTGCTAAAGTCACCATATGACAAAGGTGGTGAATTATACTCTTCCTCAGAATTTCAATTACATTAAAGTCAATGAAGCTTAAATTCAGAGGCAGAGCATACGGTGCCACCACAATTAATGACACACTTGATCTTAGATGATCTGTAAACAGAAGGGATTAAAGATGGAAAATATTTGGACTGGTTGCATCACAGCTTGGCTTGGAAACTGCAATGCATATGAACACATGAGTCTACAGACAGCAGTGGATACAGCAGATACAGCCAGCTCCAGCACGGGAACAGGTCTCTAAGCCACCGAGAACATCTGTAAAGATGATGTTTTAGGAAATCAGCATCCATCGTTAAGGACCCCAGCATCTGGGCCATGCTGTCTTCTCATTGCTACCATCAGGCAACAGGTACAGGGGACTGAAGACACACATTTCAAGGTTCAACAACAGCTTCTTGCCTTCTGCCATCAGTTTCTTGAATATAGTCCGAGTAACACTAGCACAAGTTATATTTCTTTTTATTTCCCCCTCCTTGCACTAAAGTTGCAATGTTTATTTTGCCGTGTAATTTATATGTAAGTTATGAATTTAAGTTTGTTAACTTATGTTGGTAATGTGCTGTGATGTTGCTGTGTGCTCTCGCCAATAAACTTGAACTTGAAATTGAATTTCTAAATATAAGCCTTTAAAATTTGATTTCAATTCTGCACCAATATGGTTAACTTTTAACCTCTACCTGACCCATTAAGCTGTTAGTGATTCAAGAAAAGAAAGCCAGAACACTTGCTCAGATGAGCCAGGGGTGAGCAATAAATATCAGCCTTGTTAGCAACTTCCATAATCCAGGAACGAATAAGCAAGTTGGACTCTTTTGTGTCCCAGTGAACCTGTTTCCAGAGTTAGTCCAAGAGGGGACAACAATAAGGACACATTTATTTTCTCTCACCCCTCTCCCACAAAGTTGTCTCCTCTTTAAGAATTAGAGCACGTGATGAATTGCTGTCTATGCTGCTGATGCATTGCTTTAGTGTTGAAGTTTCCAGAGTCACCTTGTTTGCCTTGGGGAGAAGCTGTCTGCCTGTTCTGCGATAGGCACACAGGAGAGAAATGCTGATTTGCACAATGTGAGTTTTTTTAAAGCGTGCCTTTGTTCACTGGTTCAAATAACTGACCAGCTTCCAGCATCTTCATGAGTGAGCAAAGGAAGCTCAGGGTAGAACCCATAATGGTGGAAATGGGACCAAGGGGAAAGCACTGCTTGGTGAATCTGCTTCTATACCTTGGATTACGTTTCTGAAACCCCTGCCCGCCCACTATTAAGAGATGTAGAAAAATGTATTTTTCCTTCAATTCCACTTATGTAGAACGTAGAAGGAAAACATTTTACTTGTTTTTTTTTGTTTTCCTGATCATCAACTTTCATCCAAAAAGAAAGGAGGCTTTGCTTCTCTAACTCTGATACCTTTCCTGTTACTGTTCCCTTTGCTCCTAACTGTGTCTTTAGATCTAGGTCCTAATTTTGGAATTCTCTTCACTTCCTTAAGGACGCTCCCCATCTCTGTAACAGATTAGCTCAAATGTCTCTTTGAGTTGCTGAAAACTTTGGTCTGATAATAATATCATAAAACACAGATGCTATATAAATGCAAACTACTGAAGGTGAGCAACAGTGTGCATAACCATAAGAGTTAGGATCAGTAGTAGGGTACACAGCCCCTTGAGCTTGTTCAACCATTAAACAAGATCATGCCTGACATTTTCACTTCATTTTCAAACACCATTCCATTGACTATCCCAAAAAGCTACTGACCACGGCTTTGAACATACCTAATGACTGAGCATCCAAACCCTGCTGGGTAGATAATTCCAAAGATTCATTACATTCTGAATGAAAAAGTTCATCCCAACTTCAGTACTTGAGGGATGCAACATCTCAGTGTCAGAATTGATTAATTGTTTTAATTCCAAATTACGACTTGAAAAGCATTTGCACAGATGCATGAATAAGAAAGGTTTAGAGGCATATGGGCCAAATGCAGGCAAATAAGACTTGTTCAGTTATATCGTTTAGTCAGTATGGATGCGATGAGATTAAGGGCCTGTTTTCTGTGCTATGTAGTTGTATAACTGTATAACTGTAGTTGTATAATCCATATTTCAAGAATATCATCTCCCAGATCTCTAAATTCCAAAGAAACATCATCCATTCTATTCAATTTTTCCTTAGGGAATGATTCTCTTGTCCAGCTATCGGTCTAGTACATCTTTGCTTGCAAAGCAAGTAAATCCTTCCCAATAAATAGAGAACAAGACATTTATCAGGGAGTGGTGGTATTGTGGTTGGATGTGAAGAGATGGTAAAATTAATTTCCATGCTCTCAATTTGTAAAACCCCAGCATTCATTGATTTCTGAATGGCAAGTGTGTCAGTTCATAATAGAAGCAGAGACACTGTTCTCTGCTGGTGACAGGAACTGTCATTGCAATCTGAGACTGTGAAATCCTTTCAGGGCTACAGAAAGACAGCTTGAAAAAAATATGTAACTCTAAGGATTACCTAGTTCATGATGAGATTGAAGTGCAGAGCCTAGCTTGCTAGATAGTAAAGGGCCACAAGATGTATTTACTCTCCAGCTGTGGATCGTCACTATTGATGTATGGTTTAACTGAATGTCAAAGGTGCTACTTAATACAAGGTAAACATAGAACATAGAACATGGAGCAGTGCAGCACTAGACAGGCCTTTCAGCACATGACGCTGTACTAATTTTGATGCCAAATTATGTCCTCCTCCTGTGTATCATCCATATCCTTCCATTCCCTTTATATTCATGTACCTTTCTAAAAGCCACTTAAACTCCACCAAACTTCCCATTTCCATGACTACCCTGGTACCTTATTCCAGATACCTTTCCACTCTCTGTGTAAAATACTTCCCTCTCACATTTCTTTTAAACTCCCACACCCTCTATCCTTAAAAGCATGTCCTCTGGTGTTTGACATTTCTAGCCTGGGGAAAAGATTCTGACTACCTACCCTATTTATTTTTTCTCATAATTTTAGAACCTCAATCAGGTTTCGTTCAGCTTCCAACACTCTAGGGAGAACAACCCAGGCCTGTCCAACTATTCCCTACTGCTTATGCCCTCTACTCCAAGCAGCAACCTGGTAAACATCTTCTTCATCCTTTCTGCAATCTCCTCATCGGTTTCATAATGGGGCAATAAGAGATGTACATGATATTCCAAGTGCAGTCTGACTCAAGTAGCATTAGCTGCAACATTTCTTATACTAAACACAACATCCCTACCAATGAAGCCAAGCATGCCATATACCTTGTTCACCATTTTATCCACTTGTGTGGCCACTTTTAGTGAACAATGAACTTGGATTCCAAGAATCCTCAGTACTTCAATGCTTTAATATTCTAACTGACAGGAACAAAAAACATCAAACTGGTAGAGGAACTCACCAGGTTAGGTAGCATCTGTGGATGGACTTCCAAAGTTTTGGGTCAATGAGTCCAGCTAAAGGGTCTAAACCTGAAACAGCAATTGTCCAATTCCTTCTGTAAATGCTGCCTGATCCACTGAGTTCCCCCGAAGTTCTTTATTTTTGCTCCAGAATCCATCGTCTGCATACTCTTGCATCTCTGTAATAAAGGAATGGTTTCCTTGTCTATTCGTCCCTCCCCACTGATCTCCCAGAATGCATAATAAAGTGTTTTCTCTGAATTTTGTATAACAGCAACAAAAGCAATTTCTTCCTCCTGGCAATTATCCTTCCAAGCATCTCCCTCCTGGCACTTATACTTGCAAACGGAACAGGTGCTACATCTGCACCTACACCTCCTCCCTCACTACCATTTAGGGCCCCAAACAGTCCTTCCAGGTGAGGCAACATTTCACCTACGAGTCTGTTGAGGTTATCTACTGTATCTGGTGCTCCCGGTGTGGCGTCCTGTATGTTGATGAGACCCGATTGGGAGTCTGTTTTGTCGAGTACCTATGCTCTGTCCAACAGAAAAAGCGGGATCTCCTACTGGCCACCCATTTTAATTCCATTTCCCATTCCTATTCTGACATGTCAGTCCATGGCCTCCTCTACTGTCACGATGAGGCCACACTCAGCTTGGAGGAGCAACACCTTATATTCTATCTGGGTAGCATCCAAACCTGATGGCATGGACATCTGTTGCTCAAACTTCCAATAATGCTGACCCCCTTCACGATTCCCTAGTCCCATTTCCCTCTCTAACCTTATCTTATTACCTGCCCATCATCTCCCTCTGGTTCTCCTCCCCCTTTTCTTTCTTCCATGGCCTTCTGAACTCTCCTATTAGATTCCTCCTTCTCCAGCCCTGTATCTCTTTCACCGATCAACTTCCCAGCTCTTTACTTCACCCTTCCTCCCTCCCGGTTTCACCCATCACTTTGTGTCTCTTCCTCCCCTCCCCCACCTTCTTACTGTGACTCCTCATCTTTTTTCTCCAGTCCTGATGATGAAGGATCTCAGCCTAAAACGTCGACTGTATTATTTTCCATTGATGCTGCCTGGACTGCTGAGTTCCTCCAGCATTTTGTGTGTGTTGCATGATGATCTAAGGGCAAGGTTATGCAGAGTTTGCTGGACAAGTTATAAAGTGTTGATATATTTGAATCTCATTTTTTAACAGTGGTGTGTGATGTCAAATCAAAAGAGATTGAGATAAAGTCTTTGAAGGAAGGAAATTCATGAGACACAACAATCTCGGCCTCCGGTGTCACAGAGGCACAGTGAGCATGGCTGTTGCCTCACAGCAATAGTGACCTGGGCTCAATC
This sequence comes from Mobula birostris, assembly GCF_030028105.1. Classification (NCBI taxonomy): domain Eukaryota; kingdom Metazoa; phylum Chordata; class Chondrichthyes; order Myliobatiformes; family Myliobatidae; genus Mobula; species Mobula birostris. The sequence goes on from NC_092373.1 coordinate 162,106,295, forward strand.
CTGACCTCTCTGTGTCTGTTTGTTCGTTCTCCTTCAGACCACATGGGCTTCCCACCGGAGATCCAGTTTTCTTCCATATCTCAAGGATGAGTAACTTCGACCATTGTAATTAGCAAAAGTGTGATCATTGTCAGGAGAATAAAATGGGATTAGTATAAAAGGGTGCTGGAGGGCTGCATGGACTCGGTGGAACAAAGGGCTTTCAGCTTTGCTGCATGATTTTGTGAGTCACACCCTGTCTCACCAGCAGTGTGCAGGGTCAAGCTTGGACTTCATCATTTGAAATGCCCCCCTGCCAGCAGCCAGGTTACAAATAGACAGTCCAGCTGTCTATTTCCCCCAAAATTTGGTGATTCATCTCTCCAATCTACATACCACTCACTAGGAAGGAAATTCATGGAAGGAAGGTGATGTAAAGGATTTCTGATCTTCCAATATCCAAGAGCAATTTTGTTATGCCTTGATGGCCAACTCCAGCTTTAGGATAATCTGTTTAGGAGAATCATAACAATATAACTTTGAAGTGCATTGCTTTAATATCAGAGGGTGAGTTATGGATTTGTACAGCACAGAAACTGGCTCTTCAGCCCACCAGATAATAATAATAATAATAATAATAATAATAATAATAATAATAAGTACTTTATTGTGTGACATCGGGCAGTGAAGCGCGGAAGATTTAAAAGGAACACAGCCTCATACAGCGGGCAGCGTAGTTTGCGGGCTACGGAGTAAGCCGGGATCAGAGTGAAGGCTTAAGGGCTTCGGCTCAATGGGCTAAGGCGGAAACGGGTGAGGTGAGGAAGGTTTGGTATTTATTTTTTGTTGTTATTTGAGGAGGGGGAAGTATGAGTGTGAGGGCAGTTTGTTGTTCTTGGTGCCGGATGTGGGAGGCCCTGGAGTCTCCAAGCCTCCCGGACGTCCACATCTGCGCCAGGTGCGTCGAGATGCAGCTCCTAAGGGACCGCATTAGGGAACTGGAGCTGCAGCTCGATGATCTTCGTCTGGTCAGGGAGAGTGAGGAGTTGATAGAGAGGAGTTACAGGCAGGTGGTCACAGCGGGGCCACGGGAAGCAGACCAGTGGGTCATGGTTAGGACAGGGAAGGGGTAGAGTCAGGTAATAGAGAGTACCCCGGTGGCTGTGCCCCTTGACAATAGGTACTCCTGTTTGAGTACTGTTGGGGGGAGGGGACAGCTTACCTGGGGGAAGTGACAGTGGCCGTGCCTCCGGCACAGAGTCCGGCCCTGTAGCTCAGAAGGGTAGAGAAAGGAAGAGGAGGGCAGTTGTAATAGGGGACTCGAAGGTAAGGGGGTCAGATAGGCAATTCTGTGGACGCAGTCCAGAGACCCGGATGGTAGTTTGCCTCCCTGGTGCCAGGGTCCGGGATATTTCTGATCATGTCCAAGATATCCTGAAGTGGGAGGGTGAGGAGCCAGAGGTCGCGGTACATATAGGTACCAATGACATAGGTAGGAAAAGGGAAGAGGTCCTGAAAGGAGAATATAGGGAGTTAGGAAGGGAGTTGAGAAAAAGGACCGCAAAGGTAGTAATCTCGGGATTACTGCCTGTGCCACGGGACAGTGAGAGTAGGAATGCAGTGAGGTGGAGGATAAATGTGTGGCTGAGGGATTGGAGCAGGGGGCAGGGATTCAAGTTTTTGAATCATTGGGACCTCTTTTGGCACAGGTGTGACCTGTACAAAAAGGACGGGTTACACTTGAATCCTAGGGGGACCAATATCCTGGCAGGGAGATTTGCAAGGTCTACTGAGGTGACTTTAAACTAGAATGGTTGGGGGGTGGGAATCAAATTAAAACGACTTGGAGAGAGGAGGTTAGTTCACAACAGGGGGATGGGAACAAGTGCAGAGAGACAGAGGGGTGTAAAATGAGGGTAGAAGCAAAAAGTAGTAAGGTGAAAAGTAAAAGCGGCAGGCCGGCAAATCCAGGGCAAAAATCAAACAGGGCCACTTTTCAACATAATCGTATAAGGGCTAAGGGTGTTGTAAAAGCGAGCCTGAAGGCTTTGTGTGTCAATGCAAGGAGCATTCGTAACAAGGTGGATGAATTGAAAGTGCAGATTGTTATTATTGAATATGATATAGTTGGGATCACAGAGACATGGCTCCAGGGTGACCAAGGATGGGAGCTCAACATTCAGGGATATTCAATATTCAGGAGGGATAGACATGAAAGAAAAGAAGGTGGGGTAGCATTGCTGGTTAAAGAGGAGATTAACGCAATAGAAAGGAAGGACATTAGTCGGGAATATGTGGAATCGATATGGGTAGAGCTGCATAACACTAAGGGGCAGAAAACACTGGTGGGAGTTGTGTACAGGCCACCTAACAGTAGTAGTGAGGTCGGAGATGGTATTAAACAGGAAATTAGAAATGTGTGCAATAAAGGAACAGCAGTTATAATGGGTGACTTCAATCTACATATAGATTAGGTGAACCAAATTGGTAAAGGTGCTGAGGAAGAGAATTTCTTGGAATGTATGCGGGATGGTTTTTTGAACCAACATGTCGAGGAACCAACTAGAGAGCAGGCTATTCTAGACTGGGTATTGAGCTATGAGGAAGGGTTAATTAGCAATCTTGTCATGAGAGGCCCCTTGGGTAAGAGTGACCATAATATGGTGGAATTCATTAAGATGGAGAGTGACATAGTTAATTCAGAAACAAAGGTTCTGAACTTAAAGAAGGGTAACTTTGAAGGTATGAGATGTGAATTAGCTATGATAGACTAGCAAATGACACTTAAAGGGTTGACGGTGGATATGCAATGGCAAGCATTTAAAGATCGCATGGATGAACTACAACAATTGTTCATCCTAGTTTGGCAAAAGAATAAATCAGGAAAGGTAGTGCACCCGTGGCTGACAAGGGAAATTAGGGATAGTATCAATTCCAAAGAAGAAGCATACAAATTAGCCAGAAAAGTGGCTCATCTGAGGACTGGGAGAAATTCAGAGTCCAGCAGAGGAGGACAAAGGGCTTAATTAGGAAAGAGAAAAAAGATTATGAGAGAAAACTGGCAGGGAACATAAAAACTGACTGTAAAAGCTCTTAATAGATATGTGAAAAGAAAAAGATTGGTTAAGACAAATGTAGGTCCCTTACAGTCAGTAACCGGTGAATTGATCATGGGGAACAAGGACATGGCAGACCAATTGAATAACTACTTTGGTTCTGGCTTCACTAAGGAGGACATAAATGATCTTCCAGAAATAGTAGGGGACAGAGCGTCCAGTGAGGTGGAGGAACTGAGGGAAATACATGTTAGTAGGGAAGTGGTGTTAGGTAAATTGAAGGGATTAAAGGCATATAAATTCCCAGGGCCAGATGGTCTGCATCCCAGAGTGCTTAAGGAAGTAGCCCAAGAAATAGTGGATGCATTAGGTGATTATTTTTCAAAACTCTTTAGATTCTGGACTAGTTCCTGAGGATTGGAGGGTGGCTAATGTAATCCCACTTTTTAAAAAAGGAGGGAGAGAGAAACCAGGGAGCTATAGACCAGTTAGCCTAACATCGGTGGTGAGGAAAATGCTAGAGTCAGTTATCAAAGATGTGATAACAGCACATTTGGAAAGCGGTGAAATCATCGGACAAAGTCAGCATGGATTTGTGAAAGGAAAATCATGTCTGACGAATCTCATAGAATTTTTTGAGGATGTAACTAGTAGAGTGGATAGGGGAGAACCAGTGGATGTGGTATATTTGGATTTTCAAAAGGCTTTTGACAAGGTCCCACACGGGAGATTAGTGTGCCAACTTAAAGCACACGGTATTGGGGTAAGGTATTGATGTGGATGGAGAATTGGTTGGCAGACAGGAAGCAAAGAGTGGGAATAAACGGGACCTTTTCAGAATGGCAGGCAGCAACTAGTGGGGTACCGCAAGGCTCAGTGCTGGGACCCCAGTTGTTTACAATATGTATTAATGACTTAGATGAGGGAATTAAATGCAGCATCTCCAAGTTTGCGGATGACATGAAGCTGGGCGGCAGTGTTAGCTGTGAGGAGGATGCTAAGAGGATGCAGGGTGACTTGGATAGGTTAGGTGAGTGGGCAATTTCATGGCAAATGCAATTTAATGTGGATAAATGTGAGGTTATCCACTTTGGTGGCAAAAACAGGAAAACAGATTATTATTTGGGTGGTAGCCGATTAGGAAAAGGGGAGGTGCAACGAGACCTGGGTGTCATTATACACCAGTCATTGAAAGTGGGCATGCAGGTACAGTAGGCGGTGAAAAAGGCGAATGGTATGCTGGCATTCATAGCAAGAGGATTCAAGTACAGGAGCAGGGAGGTACTACTGCAGTTGTACAAGGCCTTGGTGAGACCACACCTGGAGTATTGTGTACAGTTTTGGTCCCCTAATCTGAGGAAAGACATCCTTGCCATAGATGGAGTACAAAGGTTCACCAGATTGATTCCTGGGATGGCAGGACTTCCATATGATGAAAGACTGGATCGACTAGGCTTATATTCGTCGGAATTTAGAAAATTGAAGGGGGATCTTATTGAAACATATAAAATCCTAAAGGGATTGGACAGGCTAGATGCAGGAAGATTGTTCCCGATGTTGGGGAAGTCCAGAACGAGGGGTCACAGTTTGAGGATAAAGGGGAAGCCTTTTAGGACCGAGATTAGGAAAAACTTCTTCACACAGAGAGTGGTGATTCTGTGGAATTCTCTGCCACAAGAAACAATAGAGGCCAGTTCATTGGCTGTATATAAGAGGGAGTTAGATATGGCCCTTGTGGCTAAAGGGATCAGGGGGTATGGAGGGAAGGCTGGTACAGGGTTCTGAGTTGGATGATCAGTCATGATCATACTGAATGGCGGTGCAGGCTCGAAGGGCCGAATGGCCTACTCCTGCACCTATTTTCTATGTTTCTATGTTTCTATTGATCCCAAGTGGGAAATTATTTTGTTACAGCAGCATTTAAAAACACAATTAGCAATTATAATAAATAATAATTATACATAAATATAATAATATTAGCTAATAATAAAGAACAGAATAATAATATACACAATAATAATTTATCAATGTACAATAATAATGTACAAAATAATAAAACAGAGACTATTGTCATATGATGTGTGTTCTATGATTGTATATAGCAATGGAAGCTAAAAGTCAAAGCAACATCTTCTTTCAAATGGGTAGAAATTCCAAGAAAGGTGTTCAGGAAAGATGGTGGGCAAAAAGTTCATCATATCATTCTTCCAACAGCTCGTCTACATGTGAATATAACAAATTTGTTTCAAACAGGTATAGAGGGGCATGTCATGAGCAACATCTACACCTAAAGAAGAGGGGCAAACCTGGTGAAGCTCCGTTGGATGACTAGAACAACAGGCAGCATCAAGTGATTCCACAGCCAATAAATTAGTTCAAAACTTTTTAGTTGTGCTGCACTTGGTAGTGGGAATGAACTTTCAGGTGTGGTCTTTCATTGATTCTGTTATGGTTATTATTCTATTCTGAATTTATTGAGTATGCCCACAAGAAAATGAATCTCAGGGTTGTATATGATGACATATATGTACTTTGATAATAAGTTGAACTTTCAACTTTTCATGAACACTGTGACCATTATGATGAGGCTTAAGCAATGTGGAATGTGGATTGCACATGAATTGCAAACAGCCATCTTACACCAATATTGGATCTTAAAAACTTGCATCTACTCAAAGCCACCATGCCACAACCCAGCTCAGACCAAGGCGCAGAAGCAAGTTCCAACTATACCACTTCCCTATTTCCAACACCACTAGTGACCCCATTTCTGCTAAATACTGAACAGTTCTGACAGGATCAGAGACATCGACGCCGGTTTCCACAAAGTGAAGTGATTATTATTTAGCAATTGGTATGATATTCCACATCAGGTAAGGTCAGAAAAAAAAGACAAAAGTAAATAAATGGATTGTGCATGTACGCATTTGTTTTCCTTTTCCATATGTCAAATTGTGAAATGTTTGAATAGTTTAGGTAGTTCAAAATCTGGAGACTTGTGGATTTAAGGAGAGGCGGATAGCAAGTTGCTACAGCACTTTATACTCTATTCAGAGTTTTGCCCAATCATTTTCCACATTACTAAGCAGATGCTCCAATCACAGCCAACAATCGGAGTAAAGGATAATGGTAAAGAGACATCAATGCTGATTATAATACATCTGCATGGAATCTTTTACTGGTGTTGTATTTACCAGCTCACAAACTCTAACACCATAACTTATTGTAGCCAGTAGAATGGATGAAATGAGCAGGTCACTTACAGGAGGGTAGTGGGATCCTTCCAACATGCAAATCAAGCTTGACAATGTCACCAGGTCTTGAATGGGAAGGAGCTGTGCTGCTGCTGGAGATGGATCACAACCATATCGCAGGCAGCACTTCCCTTTCCAGGACCCACAAGGAAGTCTTCAGGCCCTCTTATCCTGGACTCCCATCTCCGTCCAAACTTGAGGTGTCCAGGACCTGCAACACCTCCTATTACTGAATTCCAAAAAGCACAGCATTAAGGCCCCAGGTGATTATATCAGGTCTTCCACTGTTACTACCCCTGCATTAGAGTCATAACCAACATCTACAGACTCAGAATTTAAAGATCTGATTCATAAAAGTGACAATTTTTTCTATAATTCATGAGCTACGAGAGGGATGAGTTGTTCCAGTTCTGACGTCAATCCAACTCAGTTTATGGTCCTGCAGATGTCTCTTGTTCCCATGTCTCGCTCCTTTTATGATACTAAGATCTCAGCTCTGACCCATCTTTCTGGGGACTTTTCTGCATCTGGATACACTTTCCAGCTCCAGGTGTTTAAATTGGGCTTTGAGATGACTGCCTTCTGTCATTCATGGCCTTGCAGAGCTACTTCTGAATGGAGCTGGTGAATTCATGACACTTTCCAGCACCAAAGATCTGATAAGTTATAAAATGAATAATATAATCATGGCTTATATGTGTGTGTAAATCTATGTAAACATCTGCAACTCAGACTTCCGTCTGCGTCAGATGATGTTAGTGAAGTGATAAATCAGCATCAACAGAGCGTTACATTCTCAAATGATACCTCATGTGGTTTTATTATGCACATTGTTGAGGTTTGGACTGAATTCTTAGGCACGCAGTGATTGCATCAGACTTAGGACAACAGGAAGCAAAGACAGGGTGCATCCCAGTACATGCCACAGACTTGCGTTCAGAGGCAAATTGCTTGCTGGGTCAGCGGCAGAGTTTTTCTCCATTTCCCAAAGCTTCCCTGAATTATCCTAACTTTCTTCTCATTTGGGACTTTTCTGAGCCTAGACCAGTGGGCAACATTCTTGCCCTTCAGATAGAAGACTGTTGGTTCAAGGTCAAACTCTGACACAAAATCTGATGTGGAGAAAGATGTGGATGATAGTGATATCAATGTGGAACATACTAATATATGAGGGCATTCTGAGATAATGAAAGATGTAGTGTTGGGTCTCTTGAAGAACATGAAGTGTCATCCCAGGGCTGATGGATAGTTATGGATAGAGACAAGACATGAGATTGCTGGGACCTTAACCAATATCTTTGTCTCCTCTCTACCCTCAGCTGAGGTGCTGGAGGACTGTTCAGAATCTCAAGTTGTTCTATTGGTATAGAAGGTAAGTGGGGATAATCTGAGAAATTATAGACCAGTGAGTCTCACATTAGCAGGGAGGGTTCTTAGGGTAAGAATTTATGAGTTTAAAAAAAAAATGGCCTAATTAAGGACAGTCAACATGGGTTTATGCAGGGAAAATAATATTTACTATCTTGATTGAGAATTTTGAGGAGGTGAAAAAGGTGATTGATGGAAGTAAGGATGTGGATGTTACCTATGGGGATTTTAGTAGGGCATTTGATAAGGTCCCTCGTGGTAGGCACATCGAGAAGGTTAAAGATGTGATCCTTGATCTAAGAAATTCTGCAGATGCTGGAAATCTTGAGCACTGCTGAAGGAACTCAGCAAGTCAGGCAGCATCTATGGCGGTTCATGAACAAGGGGCCAACCAAGCCCCTTCAGAATTTTACAGTTTTCATTGTACCAGTACCTTTCTTCTTAGAGCTCTGAACTCCATTGAATATCTGTATACTCACTCATCCTAGAACAATCTTCACATCCCAGAATTCAGTCTAGTGAACATACCTTCAAAGTAAGGCAAACCAAACTGTGTCGTACTTCTCATGTGATCTCACCAAGACCTTTATAATTGCATTAGGATTTATTTCCTGCCATTCCTTCACATAAAAAGTTAACACCACATTTGCCTTTTAAATTGTTTATGGTAACAATTATTCGAGTGCCTAAGAAGAGTAGTGTGAGCTTCCTTAATGACCATCACCCAGTAGCACTCACGTCCATGGTGATGAAATGCTTTGAGAGAATGAACTCCTGCCTCAGCAAGGACGTGGACCCACTGCAATTTTCTTATCACCACAATAGGTCTACAGCAGATGCAATCTCAATGGTTCTTCACATGGCTTTAGATTACCTGGACAACACAACCATCTATGTCAGGAAGCTGTTCTTTGACTATAGCTCAGCGTTTGACACCACCATTCCCATAATCTTGATTGATAAGGTACAGAACCTGGGCCTCTGTACCTCCCTCTGCAATTGGATACTTGTTTTCCTAAATGGAAGACCACAATCTGTGCAGATTTGTGATAATATCTATTTTTCACTGACGATCAACACTGTGCTTACCCCACTGCTCTACTCTCTATATACCCATGACTGTGTGGTTAGGAATAGCTCAAATATCATCTATAAATTTGCTGATGATACAATCATTGTTGGTAGGATCTCAGGTGGAGATGAGGGGTCATGCAGGAGTGAGATATACCAGCTAGTTGAGTGGTGCTGCAGCAACAACCTTGCGCTGAATGTTAGTAGGATGAAAGAGCTGATTGTGGACTTCAGGAAGGTTAAGACAAGGGAGCATGAAACAATTCTCATTGAGGGATCTGAAGTGGAGCGAGTGAGCAATTTCAATTTCCTGGGTGTTAAGATCTCTGGGAAACTAACCTGGTCCCAACATATCAATGCAACTATAAAGAAAGAATTTGAAGATATTTGGTTTGTCACGTAAAACACTCAAAAACTTCTATAGGTGTACCATGGAGAGCATTCCAACAGGCTGCATCACTGTCTGGTATGCGAGGGGGCGGGGCTATTGCAAGGTCTGAAAGAAGCTACAGAAAGTTGTAATATTCGTCAGCTCCACCTTGAGTGCTAGTCTCCGTAGTACCCAAGACATCTTCAAGGAGCAGTGCTTCAGGAAGGCAACGTCCATTATTAAGGACCCCCATCACCCAAGGCATGCTTTCTTCTCATTGTTACCATCAGGTAGGAGGTACAGAAGCCTGAAGTCACACTTAGTGATTCAGGAACAGTTTCTTCCCCTCTGCTATATGATTCCTAAATGGACATTGAACCCATGAACACTACCTCACATTATTTATATACAGTATATATGTATATAAAATATAATTTCTCTTTTTGCATTATTTTTAATCTATTCAATATACATATACATACTTACTGGCATTTATTTATGTTCACTTTCTATATTATCATGTATTACACTGTACTTCTGTTACTAAGTTAACACATTTCACAACACATGCCAGTGATTGCTGATTCTGATCCTTATTCTGACCTGCAATATTAGCTTCCTCTGACATGTACTTTATAAATCAGGCCACTCCAGATGCCTGTATTTCCCTGATTCTCACCTTTAAAATAAGTCAGATTTTCCTTCTAAATTAGCTAGCTTCATTTTTTTCAAATGATATTTTATTGCCAGTATTCATTAGACTGAAACTCCTCACAGATTTACACGCCCATCTGAACTTACATCAGCATGGATACCTTACGGAGTCTTCCTCATTTCCATTCACTGGTGCGGGAGGGATCCTAGTCTTAGTCCCTAATAGTGAACTGTAGCATGCTTTATTAATAGTCGTGTCATTGCATTTATTCATATCTGTTCTGGCTGATGTATCATTCATTGCAAGTTCATTGGGACTTTTTTCAAAGTCATTTGTAACCAAGATAGCCACTTATACCACCTCCTGTTTTTACCTTCCAACTTTATCTTTATAGCTCTCTATTCCCCTCACTCTCATATACCTGTACAGCCTCCTCTGAAATAAATGATTCTACTTGCTTCTACCATTCCCTGTGGTAGTGGGTTCCACATCACCAACATACTCTGGAGGCAGAAGGTAATATTTTTTTCTGTATCCCATACCGGATTTCTTCATGTGCTAGTGGGCTTGGGTTAAACTCATCCTGACAGGCATAAACACTCCGTTACAATCAACACTTATTATTTAAAGATCAATTTTGGATCACCTGAGACTTCTTTTCACAAAAGAATACAATTTGTTCATCCTTTTTTGAAATGTATGCCCTCACATTTTGTAAACATTCTCTGCACCGTCTCCAGCAGCCCTGTATCTTTTCTATAACACAATTGCCAGAAGTGCAGAAAGTATTGCAGTATGATGTAACCAACACTCAAAATAGATTTAGAAAAATCTGCTGATAAGTATCCTGAAAAAAACCCCCAGTTTTCCCTTCATAAATACCTCATAATTCTGTTCTGAAATGGGAGTGAAAGATGTTATTTCAATATAAAACACTTTTTTTTCCCCAAGAGCTATATCTGGAATAATCAACTACGTTGTTTTCCATATTACTGATGCTAATCAAACTGGCCTATTATCTCCTCCCCTCTCAAAGAATTCTGGGAGATTTGTGAAGCTTGATCTCAGCTTTTCAAATTCTTGATTATTTCCAACTCTTTCTCTTTTTATCAATATGCGGTAATTTCATCCTTAATTAAAGACTCACATTTTTCTGACCACAGATGTTAAACAAACTGACAAGTTATTATTCTTGTCTTGATCTCATTTTTTTTTAAACTGGAAACTATTTCTTTCAATTTATAGCCCCGACAGTTCAGCTGAACTCACATTGTTTAAAGTATCCCCTTGAGTTCCCGATACTTGGTCCTTTATTTGCTTACCCATCATTTAACAATTCTTAGCAACACGCACAAAATGCTGGAGGAGCTCAGCAGGTCAGGCAGCATCTATGGAAAAAAATACGGTCAACTTTTCGGGCTGAAACATCTCCAGTCCGGCCAAAGTGTTTCGGCCTGAAACATCGACTGTACTTTTTTCCATAGATTCTGTCTGGCCTGCTCAGATCCTCCAGCATTTTCAGTGTGTTGCTCGGATTTCCAGCATCTACGGACTTTCTCTTGTTTGTGATTTAACAATTCTTGTCTATTAATTACTCATTCAGAATCAGATTTATTATCACTGGCATGTCATGAAATTTGTGAACTTAGCAGCAGCAGTACAATACAATACATGATAATATAGAAAAAAAATTGAGAAAATCAATTACAGTAGGTGTGTGTGTGATTTAAAAAGGGCAAAACAGAAATAATACATAAAAATGTAAGGTAGTGTTCATAGATTCAATGTCAAATTGGGGATCGTATAGCAGAGGGGAAGAAGCTGTTCCTGAATCGCTGAGTGTGTGCCTTCAGGCTTCTGTACCTCCTACCTGATGGTAACAGTGAGAAAAGGGCATGCCCTGGGTGTTGAAAGTCCTTAATAATGAACACTGCCTTTCTGAGACACCGCTCCTTGAAGATGTCCTGGGTACTTTGTAGGCTAGTACCCAAGATGGAACTGACTAAATTTACAACCCTCTGCAGCTTCTTTTGGTCCTGTGCAGTAGCTCCCCACCACCCCATACCAGATAGTGATGCAGCCTGTCAGAATGCTCTCCACAGTACAGCTAGAGAAGTTTTTGAGTGTATTTGTTGACATGCCAAATCTCTTCAAACTCCTAATGAAGTATAGCCGTTGTCTTGTCTTCTTTATAACTACATCGATATGTTGGGACAAGGTTAGTTCCTCAGAGATCTTGACACCCAAGAATTTGAAACTGCTCACTCTCTCCACTTCTGATCCCTCTATGAGGATTGGTATGTATTCCCTCGTCTTAACCTTCTGGAAGTCCACAATCAGTTCTTTTGTCTTACTGATTTTGAGTGCAAGGTTATTATTGCAAAACCACTCAACTAGATGCTATAGCTCACTCCTATACACCCTCTTCTCTCTATCTGAGATTCTACCAACACTGATTGTTCCGTCAGCAAATTCTATGGATGACATTTGAGCTGTGCCTAGCTGTACAGTCATGGGTACAGAGAGAGTAGAACAGTGAGCTAAGCACACACTCCTGAGGTGTGCCATTGTTGATCATCAGCAAGGAGATGATAGTATTACCAATCCACACAGATTGTGGTCTTCCATTTAGGAAGTCAATGACCCAATTGCAGAGTCCTAGGTTCTGTAGCTTTTTGATGGGAACTGTAAGAATGATGATATTAAATGCTAAGTTAGAGTCAATGAACAGCATTAAGACATTGGTGTTCGTATTGTTCGGGTGATCTAAGGCTGTATGAGGAGCCATCAAGATTGCACCTGCCATAGACCTATTGTAGTGACAGGCAAATTGCAGTGGATCCAGGTCCTGGCTAAGGCAGGAGTTGATTCTAGCCAGGACAATGGGGAAAATAATTTGCAGGGCTACGGAAACAGAGCATGAGCATGTGAACAGGAGAAAGCAGAGAGCACGCCAGCACTTGGTAAAAGGGCTGGCACGCACCCAATAGGTTGAATAGTCTCTTTTATTTTATACTCTTGTTTGGAATCAGGAAATCCCTGGCAATAAAAATAAATATATAATCAGATAATTATGTGGTGATGGAATCCTTTCTTGAGCACTGTTTGCTTCTGGTGAAGATAATCCTATAATCCAATAGGGCTAGCTGGGAAGGGAGTCCCAGGATTGAGATGCCATGACAGAGGTAAAGGACCAGCGACATACTCCCAAGTCAAGATGGTGCATGATTTGGAGGGGAGCCACAGGTGGTGGTGCTCAACTGCACCTGGTGCCCTTGCCCTCTTAGTGGTAGAGGTTGTGGGTTTGGGAAGTGCTTTAGAAAGAGCCAGGGTTTGTATTCTGTGGGCAGTGTATTTTGTAGCCACTGGGCTCAAGTGATAGAGGAACAAATCATAAACACAAGAGATTCTGCAGATGTTAGAAATCCAGAGTAAAACATATAAAATGCTGGAGGAACTCAGCAGGTCAACAACATTTATAGAAAGGAATGAAGAGTCCTGATGAAGGATCTCGGCCCAAAACCAGCATTTTGTGTGTGTCACTTGTGATGGAGGAATATTTATTGTAGCTGATAGGGTGCCAGTTAAGTGGGCTGTTTTCTCCTGGATGGTGTTGAGTTTCTTGAGAGTTGTTGGCATTGCACTCATGCAGGCAAGTGAAGAGTATAGCATCACACCCATAGATGCTGGGAAGACCCTGGGCTGTCAGGAGATGAGTCACACACTACTGCACCACAATGATTATATGATTCTACATTGGATGATTAGGCTTTACAAGGGAATGCTGCCTGACCTGCTGAGCGTTTCCAGCATTTTCTGTTTATATTTCAGATCTGCAGTATGCTGTTTTTGCATCAGAACTATATCTGTCTTGCAGGTGTTGAATGGGCTCCAATTTCTACGATTCTCTAGCTACATAGAAATGCCTACACATTCAATGACTTCTACCACCTGGTAGGACAAGGGCACAAACAAATGGGGATACCACCAGTTTTAAGCAACACACTCAAAATGCTGGAGGAGCTCATCGGATCAGGGAGTAGCTAAGGAGCGAAATGAGCAGTCAAAGTTTCAGACTGAGACCCTTCAACACGACTGGCCACTGAAGGGTTGCTTCACGATGTCTCAGCCAAAACCTCAACTGTTCATTTCCCTGTAGAGTCACCTGCATTCATTCTGTCCCCATTCTAGCACCACACTCCTCCCCACCTCCAGCTTGCTTCACCATACTGCCCCACCCTTTCATCTCCCCCTGTCCCATGGTGACACACAACCACCCCATGCTTCCCGCCAGGGGAACCTTGCTACCTTAACCTGTCTCCTTATTGCACCATAAGCTCCATCACTCACTCCACCCGATCTAGTCCATCCCACATACCTCCCTGATGTCAGGCCCCAGGGATTTCATGGCCCCAGTCTCATGCTCAGCACAGAGTGTACTGGAGGTCTTTCATTTTGTTAACATGGCTTGAAATACATTAGCAGCATTATTCCTGTAGGAATTGGCATAGAACTGGACTGGAGATTATAGATTTGAGTCACAGTGCCAAAATATAAAGCTGCTGCTGTTTGGCAGAAAGTATTTTTTTGATTGCTTAATCACGTCACAGTTGTTTTAAGCAACTTGCATGAGGTCCCTGTATAAGGAAACTCAGGACTATCAGATGACAGGAGGAACAAGACTATCAGGTTAGTGGACCCATACTTAAGAGTAAAAATCTGAACATGGGCTGTGTTTTTTTTTCTGTTTACGCCCCCTCACTTCATTTTTCTGCAAAATGAAGGAGAAAAGTGACGTAGGACTATGAAGTGTAGACCATAAGACCATAAGACTATAAGACAAAGGAGCAGAAGTAGGCCATTCGGCCCATCGAGTCTGCTCCGCTATTTTATCATGAGCTGATCCATTTTATCCTATTTAGTCCCACTGCCCCGCCTTCTCACCATAACCTTTGATGCCCTGGCTACTCAGATACCTATCAATCTCTGCCTTAAATACACCCAATGACTTGGCCTCTACTGCTGCTCGTGGCAACAAATTCCATAGATTCACCACCCTCTGACTAAAAAAACTTTTTCGCATTTCTGTTCTGAAAGGGCGCCCTTCAATTCTGAAGTCATGCCCTCTCGTACTAGACTCCCCCATCATGGGAAACAACTTTGCCACATCCACTCTGTCCATGCCTTTTAACATTCGAAATGTTTCTATGAGGACTCCCCTCATTCTTCTAAACTCCAAGGAATACAGTCCAAGAGCGGACAAACGTTCCTCATATGTTAACCCTCTCATTCCCGGAATCATTCTAGTGAATCTTCTCTGTACCCTCTCCAACGTCAGCACGTCCTTTCTTAAATAAGGAGACCAAAACTGCCCACAGTACTCCAAGTGAGGTCTCACCAGCGCCTTATAGAGCCTCAACATCACATCCCTGCTCCTATACTCTATTCCTCTAGAAATGAATGCCAACATTGCATTCGCCTTCTTCACTACCGACTCAACCTGGAGGTTAACTTTAAGGGAATCCTGTACGAGGACTCCCAAGTCCCGTTGCATCTCAGAACTTTGAATTCTTTCCCCATTTAAATAATAGTCTGCCTGTTTATTTTTTCTGCCAAAGTGCATAACCATACACTTTCCAACATTGTACTTCATTTGCCAGTGTAGGCAAGGGTTGATTGAACTCACGGTGTGAGATCACGAGTTAGTTGTCAGAAGAAGACAATGCATGAGACCTTTCAGCAAACTGGGGGTTATATTACTGAACCAGTAGTCCAGAGTAATTCAGAGGCATGAAGTGATGATTCTGAAACATGAATTCAAATCTCTCTATGGCAGATGGTGAACTTAATTAAATAAATCTGGAATGAAACACTAATAAAACAGGTTACAGGAATGGCATAGAATTTCATCTAATTTAGTGAATGTAATTTAGTGAATGTAATTTGGTGTGCTTACCCAACCTCCCCTATGTGACTTCATATCCACTACCTACTGAAATAGCCTGGTAAGCAAGAACTGCAGTTAGTTCACTAGCACATTTGTAATAAGTGTGGATAAACAGCCTTGCTGACACTGCCCACACCCATTAATAATTAAGCAGAATGAAGACTTGATGGATAAGCTGTTGCCTTGGAACCCAGAACTTGGTTGGCTTGTTAACGCGGTCAAGCAGTAACAGGCACATCTCTTGGTGAAAATTTTCTCTGAGCACTCACCATGGAGTGGCATCACATTTGATTGGTGACTGTGGTAACGTATTTAATCACTGAACCAGTAAGATAATTGGAGAATGAGATAGCAATAACTTGACATGTTAAATGTATGTAAGGCCTGTGAGGCTCAAAGACGACAAAAAGTAACCAAGCAGCTGGAAGATTCAACATTTGTTTAAAGATCCCTAATGATTTTTATCCTGGGTTATTGGGAAGGTGGAATGAATCTCTAATTCCTCAGAGTTCCTGGTCAATATGGGAGGTTTAGTTAACCTGCCAGTGAACAGCAAGTCTTATGGTTCTGTAAACTCTTTCAATCTGTCACAAGTAGTTACTGAGATTATTGAGTATATGAGCTCAACCATGAGAAGGAAAGGGAAATTTGTATGCATGTAATATTCATGCCTTTCATGTCCCAGAGCACTTAAACTGAGGTCGAGTCAATGTCACATTAGTGGCTGTGTGAAAGGCAGCTTGTGCATAGCAAGATCCCATGGGATAAAATTAAAGAATAACCTGATTAAATGATGCCATCTGCAGGTTAAATATTGAGAATATCCAGCCTTTCATGGATGCATTACTTGCCAGCCAGTACCTCAGTTTAATGCCACATCTGAAGGATGGTGTCTGTTAGGGTCACCGACATCCTAAGGAAGGGCAACTTTTTCCACTTGTACCAGCTGCAGCATAAGAGCCTTGCATCAACTCTAAAGCTAAGAATATAAACCATCTCCTCCAGTACGTGAAGGCAGCTCAGTTAGGGGGCATGTCACTGCCTGGGTAATTGGTGAGTGTCTTACCTTCACCCTTGGTGAGTTGTGCTGGCAGGATTTATTCTGCGAGCAAGGCTGGGTGTGCAGTTGTAAAGTGTACAGCCACTGAGATTTATGACATTGAGTTTCCGATCTAAATGGCAACATTCAGTCAAACTTGAGTGGCAGAGAGCACTAGCTGCACTGTGTGACTGGCTGAAGTAGAAATGTTCCCTGGACTGCCACACCATTCGACTCAGATTTATAAATAAGCACAGATATTAATAAAAACTGAACAAACTGCTCGAGTTCAGGGACTCTCCCAGCTACAGAATCACAGGATAATGACACCCATGGCATTTAAAATGAAAAGGCAATATTATTACTCTGAGTGTACAAGATCTTCCAATAGCAGTGCTTTCCTGGACTTGCACCAAGACTTAATCTTTTAGGATATATGCTTTACATTTACATTGCCTCCAAACGCTGTCAATTTATCAGTTAGTCAGCACATTCTGTCCTTGGAATCTTCAATAATCAAGTGATTGCTAATTAGAGCCCATCTCATGTATTGGTGCACAATGGATTCTTAATATGACCATTATTATTCATATCCCACACCAGTAACTAACAGTCCCCACCACACAATTTTTCACTAAATACAATGATCATTGGATTCACATTAGTTTTTGTTATTAATTTGTATTGAATAGCAACTATTGCATCCTTTCTGATCAAAGCCACTTACTTTTGATGGCTCATTAACAAGAGGCAATGGTCTATTCCAGTAGATTAGGCAGAGATGAAGTCAAAGTGTCCCTAATCTCCTTGGCTGTGCATCAGGGATTCAATAGATTTATGATTCCAGTGACAGCAAGGTGAAGATATACAAAGATAACTTCCAAAACTCACAGACAGTGTTTTGTTCTCAATTTCTAATTGAATTTTGAGTCAAATGAAGGGTGACTTGGGGAACAGACTAAGAGTCATGGCAAGGAGGTGCTGTGACATGAATATTAATATGTCAGGAGGTGCAATAGATTTGATATTAATCTCGACAGATGGTAAAATGGGATGGTATATAAGAGTCATCTGGTTCAATCTAGCAAGTCTCACACCACGCTGATTAGGTTAAAACCTGGGCTTCTGTGTTAGACAGGATGGTAGAAGAGGAAGAACTAAGGTGACATTTAAAAAAAGGAGAATGAATATTTTTGGTATCACTTAGATTTCTGGTGACAACTTACTTACATTTCCTTCAGGATTCTTTTTGGAATTGACATATAAAAGAGCTCAGCACTACGGTGTTTCATTGGGCACTGCTTTCTCTGAGGCTCCTTGGTTCCTCTGCTTCCAGCATCATTCCCGTGTAAGTCTGTTGTTCAGCTGCTAGAAGGAAAATGGGAACCTGAGTGGGCTGAAGGGCCTGTGTGTCTTTATAATTCCATACCTCTCTGAGCCACACCTACACTGGAAGTCAGAGGCTGCTTCAGGCCAAGCTAGAGTGTAGGTCCCAGATAGATGGCCAGGAATCTCAGAGCAATCCCGGTATTTCAGCTCTGACACTGACCTTCATCCATCTGATTCATTTAACATGACCTCATCCCTGCAAACTTCAGGGCAGATTCTTGTGAAATGATTGTCTTTTTTATAGTTCACCTGGTCATTTGTTTTGTCTACTGCCTTTCAATTTTCCTCTAGCCAGGCTCTGGCTCCAATGACACTTGCCATTATCAGTCAGCCATTGACAAATCAGTGAGGAGTGCTTGTTCAGGATGACTCTTTTCCTTTCTGCATTGTCGCCCAGTGTGAGTCAGAATCCATAGTTTCTGTAGACTCTGCACTGATACAATGAATCAGTCTGCTTTGCACAACCAAACTCCCTGCTTATCATGCAGTAATGAACGAAAAGATTGGGATTTGTGACAAGGTCCACATAGAATGAAAGCTGAGAGGTGCTGGGAATTCCAAGTATCAATGATAGAACTAAGAACCAAAGATCTTACATCAGAAGTAAGGCACTGAGACAGATTTCTTATTAATCTGAGACCCATTGCCATTTGGTGGTGGCCCTCCCAGTTTGTTCCATTATGGCCATGATTCAGTCTTTGTCTTTTAGTACTGGCGTGGTCCAGATTGGTATCATGCAGAAAAGTCATAGAGCATAGCAAAAAGCCCTTTAACTCACTAAGTCCACACCAACCATCAAGTGCCCAGCTAGGTTTATTATTTTACTTAGTGATAGAGCACAGAGAATGCCCTTCCAGGCCTTTGAGATGCACTACCCAACAACCCCTGACAAGCCCCATTAACCCTAACCTAATCATGTGACCATTTACAATGACCAATTTACCTACCTTTGGACTGTGAGAGAAAACCAGAGGACCCAGAGAAAATCCACAGGGAGGACGTAGAAACATACATAGAATCATACATAGAAAATAGGTGCAGGAGTAGGCCATTCGGCCCTTCGAGCCTGCACCGCCATTTATTATGATCATGGCTGATCATCCAACTCAGAACCCCGCCCCAGCCTTCCCTCCATAACCCCTATAGAAACATACATACGTATGAAGTTTTCTTACAGAACAGCACCAGAATTGAACTCTGAACTCTGTAATACTGTAGCGCTAACTGCTACACTACCATGGCTACACCAATCCCATTATACTCATTTCAGATCCTCCCCCTCCCCCCATAATATTCTAACACTCACCTACACACCAGGGGCAAGTTATAGAGTCTAATAAACCTACAGACTCACTTGTCTTTGGGATGTGGAAAGAAACCAATGCGCCCAGTGGAAACACACCCAATCACAGGGACAATATGTAACTTCCATACAGACAGCACCCAAGGTCAGAACTGAACCTGGATCTCAGCAGCTGAGGCAGCAGCTCTGCTAACTTTGCCACTGCGGTATCTACTAAAACAGAGGCTATCGCAACACAGGAAATGGTTGCACTCACACAATGGCTACAGCTAATGCTGATGGTCCCTCAGCCTTTATCAGTAAAATACCCAAGCTCATTGGTTGTTACTGTCCTCTCTAAACCGTGCGGGTGTGCGGCCGTGCACTAACTGAAATACTTCCGTGCACATAGCCTTTGTTGCCATTCAGCTGGAATTTTCTTTTATATAATGTTAATTTAATTATGAAATTATGTTAATCTAATTTTGAAATTATTCTAATGCATTTTGAATAATGTTACTATAATTGTGAAATACCCTGTAATTATGTGTTAATAAATATAATTTAAAATGTACTAAATAATAAACATACCACAGCTTTACTTTGAAACATTTTAGAGAGCTTCAACATACTGTATTTACATTGTCAGTGTTTCAAGTTGCAACAGTGTTACAAATTGTAACAATGAGCACAGAATGGAAGTCAGTAGTTCATTGTTAATAAACTGCCGATCTACTTAACGCAGACAATATCTAGTCAAAATATTTTACTTTTGCCATTGTTCCTGTCAGGAACAATGTTTTGACTGCAAGGCATCATTTACTTGTGTTGTGAATTGTGGTTTGTGTTTGTTTGATGTTCTAATTACAACAAAAAATTGTGTCTCACAGCCCTAAAAAAGATTAGAGAACATTTTTGTATGTTAAAATTTTTATTGCTTTTTAATAAAACATAAAAAAATGTTGTTTTGAACACATTTTGCACTCTAAAGGACACACACTCACACTGTAAAACATTTGCTTGATTTAAGCACTGGGCCTGATTGGAGAGGACAGGTAGGTGCTGAATCGAGGCAGCGGATCCTGTGCCCAAGAGTGTACTAAGGTGGTAGGGCCCAGGTCTGGGAGCAAGCAACGACCAGCTGTTTGGCCGATTTAAGCAGCGGGCCAGATTGAAAAGGTCAGGGTGTCAGGGCCTGAAAAGATGGGTGTTCAGCTTACTGCTCATGAGGTTTACTCATCTCTGCACTGAAGGGAGGCTGTGGCCTGCAGCTAACAGGCTTCTGGACCAGCTGTGACTAGTTTTGTGACTGTGAAATCGCTTTTGTGAACTTCAGTTCTGAATGTTTTTGCTTACTCTTATTGTTTGCATGATTTGTTTACTTTCTGCACATTAGATGTTTGGCGGTCATCCTTTTTTTGTGGATTCTTTGGGTTCTATTAGGTTTCTTTGTTTTGTGGCTGCCTGAGGAGACAAATCTCCAGGTTGTATATGGTATACAACACAGGTTGACACAGTAATGGTGTCTGTTAACCACAGCTTGGTTGGGTGTCGGTCAGCATCTGTAGATAGCCCCCATTCCCTCTGGCAAGGTGAGTGAAACGGTTTTAATATGCCATATCTTCTTCTTCCGCACTAGCACTGATACCAGGAGCTACCAATGTTTTGATGTGGTAATTGTGATTTCCCTTTTCTATTTTCTATTTATTATTTATAATTTAAATTTTTATTATATTTACGATTGATTTGTACTCCAGGGAGCACAAAGCGCAGAATCAAATATAGCTGTGATGATTGTACGCTCTAGTATCAATTGTTTGGCGACAATAAAATAATAAAGTAAAGATTACATATTTTGGTAATAAATATACTTTGAACTTTAAAACAAACTTCATTGAATAATAAACTAATCTACCTATGTATCTCCCAGCAGCCAATCTCTGCCACTCATTTGAGTATGGCCAGTCTACTTAGTCCAGGATTAACTGAGTGCAGGGCAAACCACAATTGCCACATCAAAACATTGGTAGCTCCTGGTATCAGTGTAAGCGCAGAAGAAGAAGATATGGAATATTAAAACTGTTTCACTCACCTTGCCACCCAATTGATGGACATCACAGAGGGAATAGGGGCTATCTACAGACGCTGACCCACACCCAACCAAGCTGTGGTTAGCAGACACCATTACTGTGTCAACCTGCGTTTATTCTTTTAGTGATGTGTTTATATTCCTTCCCTCTTTGTGCTGCCACGTGATCGATTAACTCTCATAGCATGACAGCAAGGTTCCCTTTATATAGTGCTTTTAAAGTAGTAGAGGGAATTCATTGGATCATCACCAGACTGAGTTTGACAGCAGCTCAAAGACATTAAGACAAACAGTTGGAAAGCCTGACCAGGGAGGAAGGCTTTAAGGAACTCTTAAAGGGGAAGTTTCACCACATTGAAATAGGACACAGATGTCCACTTGAAGAGCTGTGGCCTGCAGGATTGTAACTGAGTGCTGGAATGCAGGATTAGATGCCACATGTGAGACAGATTGAATGGGCTGAGTGGCCTCTTTCTGTATCATAAGTGTTCTACAGAGCTTTGGAGCTAAAATGGCTTAATGAGTTGAGTTGAGTTTATTGTCATGTGCACAAGTACAGTGAGGTACAGGTACAATGAAAAGCCTGCAGATTTGGACAACACGCAGTGCATAAAATTTACTTAAATTGTGCATATGATGACAGTGATATGAGTGCCTGAGAGGACACAAAAACTGCAGCGAGTTTGAGGAAGACAGAGAAGGAAAATTCCATGGAAGGAGCTGAACAAAGGTTACATGTTCTGATTGTGAGATGACCCAATCGTGATCAGCAAACTCAGGAGGCAGGGAGGAATGGAATGCTTCAATCAAAACCTGAGGCTGGTAAGCCTGGGTCCAATAGTAAGCTGTTACAAAGGGCCATGGCTTTGGGGGGGATCATTATTTACATTTGGCAGCATTTAATTCTGTTTCATATGTGTAAGTCTGCACATATTTCATTTTTGCCTCTAATTGCTCTGAGTTTTACTGGGAGCTGTATTTATAATAAGAACCTCAGCAGAGTGACCATGTCTGTTAAAAATTTCCAGAGGTATAAACTGAATAGTATTAATTTTGGAACCAATATATTTTTAATAGGCTTTTACTGCAGTGTATTATAAATTGAATAGATTTTTTTGCTGATACTGTATAACTGAAATTTCATTTTCCCCTAGTTGATATAAATAGCAAAGTGATTCTGTAAGCCTGCTACAGCTCAGATCAGGCAACTGGAATTCCAGAAACACTACAAATTAAAAATAACTGAGTATAGTGCAATCTTGCTTTGTAATGTTTTATCTTCTCATGCTCAAGAAGTTTATCAGGCAATAATAATTGTGTGTGCTTCTTGATGCACAAATGCACTTCAAAACCAAAAGGAATTCCTAACTGATGTAGGACAATATTGCCACTCATGCCATCAGAAAGCTGGTTCAAAACAAAGCAAAACTGAAAGTTAATGTCAGCCAAAAGAAGTATGTATACTGTATTTTGCTGATCAATTGATCTGAATAATACCAACATATTAAAATACTTTGCCACAGTCTGTACTGTTTAGAAGCAAGGGATTTACATATGAACAACAATAATGGTTCATTTGCTTTTTATTAACCAGGAGATGCAGATAATTAACTTGTAAGTGGGGCAATTTTCCTGCTGAATGTGCTAAGTTCACAGATGTCCCCTTAAATGTGCTGGTTTCAATGTTCAGGGCAAACAAGGCAGATGTAATGTAAAAAAACTAAAATATCCGGCATAGGACTACATTTAATACAGGACATATTCCAAAACTAATAAAAGTTGCTCCGGGAAGTTTGGGAACTTTTTGAAACTTGTGTGAAAGAAAGGGAGGTTTGCATTTATATAGGAGCTTTCCCATTCTAGCAGGTTTACAGTACATGAAGCACTTTAAAAACAGAATTTCTAATGTAGTAAAATGACATAGCAGCCCCCTAACGCCGAACAAGCTTTTATAGACAGTAAAATGAGAATGAGCAGATAATTTCTTTTTATTGTAATGTTGATTTGAGGATAAACAATGGCCTGAATACCAGAGAAAAACTCCCTTGCTCTTCAAAACAGTGCCAAGGTTTCCATTAGATGCACACTCAGTATAGCACCTGGTCCAAAGAATTACTGTTCAATAGTAAAGCTCTATCCTGAAGGGTCGGCCCAATGGTCATTCCATGAATCTACACCTTACTGGTCAGCATAAGACATGGCAACTCTTGGTGTGTGAATAACGTCATTTAACTTGACCCATGGAATAAATTGTTCAGCTACAGTAATGTAAAATGTGTTTGTGAAAGTGGCAATACTTCAACATATAGGATTGAGAATGTCTACTCCATTCCCTCAAGGAGATACACTGGCATTGTCTGTTCCAGTGAAGGAGGATGACTTTAGGCTTCCATACAATAAGCACTTCTTCTTAGTCTCTGTACAACAGATAAGATCAGTCAAGGAAATGTTAAGACAATATGGGAGGTGGCTATTAGGTGGAAAAAGTAGCCACTTCTTCCCACAATAAGATTCACCTGTGGTACCAAGGTTAGTTCAATATAGGGCTAAATGGAATCTGGGAGTTTGGAAAATGTACCAAGCTTAAATTCACCAGGCAGAGAATACATTGAATGATGCTGATGCATTCTTCACCCAGGAAGTTTTCTATCCTTTGCCAATCAGACTCTTTACTGATAAGACCACAAGACTGGAGATATAGGAGCAGAAATAGGCCATTTTGTCCATCAAGTCTGCTCAACCATTCAATCATAGCTGCTTTTGTTAATCCCTTCTCCTGCCACCTCCTGCCTTCTGCCCTTATAGGAACAAAATTCATCAGTCTTCGCTGTTGAAGGTACTAGTGATGTGCCAAGAGTTGAAGGGTGTGAGGGAAGAGAAGTGAGTGCGGTTACTATTATAGGGGAGAAGATACTCTAAAAGCTGAAAGACCTAAAGGTGCATAAGTCACCCAGACCTGTTGAACTGCACCCTAGTGTTCTGAAAGAGGTAGCAGTGGAAATTGTGGAGGCGGTAGTAATGATCTTCCATGAGCCATTGGACTCTGGCATAGTTCCGGTGGACTGGAAAATTATAAATGTGACTCCGCTATTTAAGAAAGGAGGGAGGCAGCATAAGGGAAATTATAGACTGGTTAGCCTGATCTCAGTGGTCGGGAAGAGTCAATTGTTATAGATGAGGTGATGGAGTACTTGGTGACACAGGACAAGATAGAACATGGTTTCCTAACAAACCTGTGGAATTATTTGTGGAGACTACAAGTAGGATAGATAAAGTGGATGTTGTACATTTGGATATTCAGAAGGCCTTTGACAGGGTGTCACAAATGAAGCTGCTTACCAAGTTAGGAACCCATGGTATTACAGGAATGTTATTAGCATGGTTAGATTGGCTGATTAGCATTGGCTAATTGGTAGGAGGCAGCTAGTGGGAATAAAAAGATCCTTTTCTGGTTGGCTGCTGGTGACTAGTGCTGATCTACAGAGGTTGGTGTTGGGACTGTTTCTTCTTATGCTGTATATCAGTAATTTAGATGATAGAATAGATGGTTTTGTTGCCAAGTTTGCAGATGATACGAAGATTGGTAGAGGGACAGGTAGTGTTGAGGAAACAGGTAGGCTGCAGAAGGACTTAGACAGATAAGAAGAACAGGAAAGATAAGTGGTAAATGAAATACAATGTTGGAAAGTGCACGGTTATGCACTTTGATAGACGAAATAAATGTGCAGATTATTTTCTGAATGGGGAGAAAATCCAAAAAAGTGTAAGATATAAAGGGACTTAGGAGCCTTTGTGCGGAATGCCCTAAAGGTTAACTTGCAGGTTGAGTTGGTGGTGAGGAAGGCAAATGTAATATTAGGATTCATTTCAAGAGGTTTAGAATTTAAGAGTGGGGGAGTGGTGCTGAAGCTTTATAAGGCATTGGCGAGGCCTCACCTAAGTATTGTGAACAGTCTTGGGCTCCTTATCTAAGAAAAGATGTGTCAACAGTGTATAGGGATCAGAGGAGGTTCACAAGGATGATTCCGGGAAAGGTTTATCATATGTGGAATGTTTGATGGCTCTGGACTGGTACCTACTGGACTTTAGAAGGGTGAGAAAGGATCTCATTGCAACCTTTTGAATGTTGAAAGGCCTAGACAGATGTGGAAAGGATGTTTGCTATGGTGGGAGAGTCTAGGACAATAGCACATTGCTTCAAGATAAGGAGGGGCATCCACTTAAAACAGAGATATGGAGCAATTTCTTTAGCCAGAGGTTGGTGAATTTGTGGGATTTGTTTCCATTGCAGCTGTGGAGGCCAGGTCATTGGGTGTATCTAAGGCAGGGATTAATAAATTCTTGATAGGCCATGGCATCAAAGGTTACAGGGAGAAGGCTGTGGAATGGGGCGAGGAGGGGATTGAGAAAGGATCAGTCATGACTGAATGGTGGAGCAGACTTGATAGGCCAAATGATCTAATTCTGCTCCTATGTCTGAAGGCCTAATTAGGATATTTGTCCTATCGAGTCTGCGCCACCATTTTATCACAGCTGATCCAATTTTCCTCTCAGTCCCAATCTTCTGGCTTCTCCCCATATCCTTCATGCCTTGACCAATCAAGAGTCTATCAGCTTCAATTATACATACAGACTTGGCCTCTACAGCTGCTTGTGGCAAAGATTTTCACAGGTTCACTATTCTCTGGCTAAGGAAATTCTTCCTCATCTCCATTCTAAAAGGGCCCCTCTCCATTCTGAAGCTAAGTCCTCTGGTCTTAGACTCTCCCACCATAGGAAAAATCCTCTCCACATCCACTCTATCAAAGCCTTTCACCATTCAATAGGTTTCAATGAAGTCAACCTGCATTCTTCTGAATTCCAGTGAATACCAGCCCAGAGTCATCAAACACTCCTCACTCAAAACACCCAATGACTCAACCCAAATTCTATGTGTGCCTATATTTTACTGATATCTTATGTGTGCTATGTGTTTGTTGTACTGTGCGTGACTGTTGGTACTGTGCTTTGCACCTTGCCCCTGGAGTAATGCTGTTTCATTTGGCTGTATTCACAGGTGTTCATGTATAGTTGAATAACAATTAAACTGGAACTTGAACTTCAAACCCGTGAGGAAATCGGCAGATGCTGGAAAATCCAAGGCAAAATACATAAAATGCTGGAGGAATACAGCAGGCCAGGCAGCATTTATGGAGATGAATAAACAGTTGACATCTCAGGCTGAGATCCTTCATAAGAACCTGATGAAAGGTCTCATCCCAAAATGTTGACTGTTTACTCATTTCCATAGATGCTCCTTGAACTTGATGACTTGCCTTGCACAATCTTCCCTGGCATTGAAATACACAGAATCACCACACCCTGGTTGAAGAAATTCCTCTTCATCACTGCTTTAAAGGACATCTTTTTATTGTGAGGCTGTCTTCTCAGATTTTAATCTCTATTATTCATGGAAGCATTCTCTTTGTGTTTACTCTATCACTTTATCCTTTCAAAATCCAACAGGTTTCAATGAAATTCCTTTCACTCTCCCATCCTTTCATTTTGAACTCCATTACATACAGGCCAAAGGACATCAGACTCTCCTTATATGTCAAATCTTTCACTCCTAGTATTATTCTTGTTAACCTCATCTGCACCCTCTTCCAGGCCAGCACACAATTGCTTAGACATAGGGCCCAAAACAAGCACAAATTGGATTTAGTGCATAAATCATATTTCCACTTGTAACACAAAATGAGTGATGTTAAATCATTAGAATTCAACAAACAGCAATGAGTTAAATAATCAAAAGGAAGTCATTAATGTGATATCATGTTTAACTCACAATAATAAGCAACTGACCATGATGGTAACCCAAGCTGATGTCAGCACTAAAGCCTCTTCTGCACTACATAAGCCTGCATATTGAAGGAAGTGTGATACATAACTTAATCAACACCTCGCTGCTTGTAAAAAAGGCACAACAAAGGCTCTTCCTCAGAAAGCCAAAACAGGCCAAACTCCCACAAAAGCTGTTGTTTAACTTCTACAGAAGCACAATTGAAACCATCCTGACCAACAGCACCACAGTGTGGTGTGCCAGCTGCACAGCCGCTGAGCGACAAGACCTGCACCGCGTGGTGAAGGCGGCCCAGCGAATTGTCAGGATGGAGCTCCCAGGACAGGATCTATTCCAGCAGACTCAGGAGGAAAGCAATCAGCATAACCAGAGACACCACACACCCTGGCCACTCCCTGTTTGACCCGCTGCCATCCAGCAAAAGTTTCAGGACACTAAAAACCAGAACAAATAGACTGAGGAACAGCTTCTATCCCAGAGCTGTGGCCGCCATCACACCACTCCCACAGAACAATGACTGAAACTGTGAGCACACACAAGGACTCAAATACTTGCACTAATGGCACTTTGTGCATTACTGTGATATTCTGGTGCTGCTGCAACCTGTTTTCTGCGACTTATCTATTTAATACTGTTTTTCTATTACTGTCTGTTTTTATCTACCGCTTTATTTGCCTGAGAGGAAGCCAGAGTTTCATTGTACCTTTGTATATTGACAATAAAGATCATTCATTCAATCAAAGTATGATCTTCTTTTATCCTACGGTACAGTTCTGCCCCCTGTTATAATGTTTCTTCTTTGTACGTTTGTATTTTCCTTGAGTTTTATCACTTCCTTTTTGCAACCTTGTTACAGCAACTTTATCAGAATCAGAGTCACTTTATTGCCAGTATGTAAAACATACCAGAGTTGATTGTTGTGTGGTGCCAAGCATAAAACACAGGACAATACCATAACAGACAACACAATAGCAACCAACAATTTACAAGACAATAGTGCAAACAGCCATGAGAAATCAACAACTAGCAGAGCGGTCACAAGTTGAGCCAGAGGCTTAATGTTACAACCTTTCCTTTACACTCAATGAAAAGACCATCACTGGGAAAGTGCTGAGTATCTGAAAAAACTTAGAAATAATGTAGTGTCCTACAGAGCAAATTGGATGGAATAAAAATGGAGGTCTATGTAGGAGGAAAGGGTTAGACTAATCTTAAAGTAAATTAAAATGTTGGCATAACATTGTGGGCCAAAGGGCCTGTACTATACTGGAAAGAGTATTAATATAGCTTTGGTTACCCTGTTGTAAGAAAAGCAGCATTCGAATGGAGAGAGCATAGAGAAGATATATAGGGAGAGATTGGAGAGGTTAGGTTTTTATTTTTTGGAGTATAGGAGTTTGAGGGGTGACCTTTTAGAGGTGCATAAAGTCATGAGGGGGATAGCCAGGTGGATTCCCATAGATTTCCAATGATGCTGTCTGGCCTATTGTTTGTGTTGCTTGGATACACATAGTCTTTTATCAAAGATTACTATAAACTACAGGGCACAAGTTAAGGTGGGAGGGGAAAGATTTAACAGGAACTTGAGGGACAGCTTCTTCACTTGGAGGGTGGTGTGCTTATGGAATGAGCTGCCAGGTACAATAACAGCATTCAAAAGACACTTAGAGAAGTTCATGGATAGGAGGGGTTTAGAAGAATATAGGCCAAATGGAGGTAAATGGCACTATGGGCTGAAGAGCTAGTTTCTGTGCAGTGTACTCTATGTCTCTATGATACCTCCTGACTAACAAACCTATCTGGTTAAGGCACCGTCTATTAAAATCCCCACAACTAAGTTCTTCAAGAACCCCTCCTGCCACACCGTATCATCAGTCCCCTCTGAAACTTGACCAGAAGTCCTATTGCTCCATCCGTCTCTACTGCTAATAACCCATGCAACTCATCATCTCCATAGGAGTTGGGCCCAAGGCCTAATGTTGGGGAACCGTCAGAACTCACCACTCACACCCAGGGACCACACCATCTGATCTACAAAACACCATGTTAAAGAATCAGAATTAGGTTTAATATCACTGCCATATGTTGTTTTGTGGCAGCAGTACATTGCAAAGCACAATAATAATGATTATAAATTGCAATAAGAACTATATATTAAAAAGAAAATTACATTAAATAAGTAATGCAAAAGGAGAGAAAAAATACTGAGGTAATGTTCATGGGTTCATTGTCCATTCAGAACTTTGGTGGCAGATGGGAAGAAGCTGTACCTGAAATGTTGAGTGTGTGTCTTCAGGCTCCTGTGCCTCCTCCTTGATGGTAGCATGTCCTGGGTGATGGGTGGTCCTTAATGTTAGGTGCCACCTTTTTAAGGCAGCATCTTTTGAAGGTGTTCCAGATGCTGGGAGGCTAGTGCCCATGATAGATCAGGCACATCTTACTTATTACAGATTTTTCTAGTCCTGTACAGTGGCCTCTCCATACCAGATGGTGATGCACCAAATAGAACACTCTCCAGGGTACATCTGTAGAAATTTGCAAGCATTTTTGGTGACACATCAAAACTCCAAATGAACTATAGCCACTGTCATGCCTTCTTTGTAATTACATCAATATGCTTGGCCCAGGATAGATCCTCAGATTAGTTGGAACTTGAAACTACTCACCCTTTCCACTGCCAATGCCTTGATGAGGAGTGTGTGTTCCCTTGATTTTCCTACCCTGAAGTCCACAATCATTTTCTTGGTCTTGCTGAGCTTAAGTGCAAGATTGTTGCTGCAACACCACTCAACCAGCTGATCTATCTCAGACCTGTACGCCTCCTCACCAGCATCAGAAATTCCGCCAATACTAGTTGTGTTGTTGGCAAATTTATAGGTGGTGCTTGAGCGGTGCCTAGCCACACAATCATGAGTATTGAGAGAATAGAGCAGTGGGCTTAGCACACATCCTGGAGGTGAACCAGTGTTGACTGTCAGCAAGGAGGAGATGTTCTTTCCAATCTGCATGGACTATGGTTTCCCGGTGAGGAAGTCAAGGATCCAGTTGCATGGGGGGGTGGGGGGAGGTAGAGAAGCCCAGGTTTTGGAGCTTGCTGATTAGAAAATGCATGTTCTCAGATTTCCCCTGCAGAGTATTTCATGGGAACATGGATGACTTTACAGTATTTTTCATTTTTAACTTTATATTCACCCTGTCAGGCAGCACACATGTGAGTGAACCCAGAGCACAGCAATAAAATAGAAATTATTGTACATGAAGAAAATACTACCCAACAAATTCACAAATTAAAAGCCATCATAGCCACCAGCAGAAACATTCAAGAGGTAATTCCAATGAATTATTTATCATTCTTTCTGCAGCATAGCAAGTGGCCTCTGGGTTTGAAACTGATTGTGATATTTGTCTATGAAAGCTGCCACGGTTAAACATGGAGCTTCTGTCACTCAGGGGCTCCAGGCGATTCAGCATTTAATAGCATAGCTTTTCTTTCCAGCATGCTAAATGCTACAAGGAGGAAGATTCTCGACCTGATGTAGCAGGCGGCTAGAAAGCATGACGGGTGAAATCACAAATGCGTGATACGACAAACATTGCTTTGTGCCACTGAATATTACAGCAGAGTAAGGCTGCTCAGCCCAGTTTGTATATGCTCGCTCTCTGGGAAAGTGGTCCAATAACTCCACCACCTCTTTCCATAAGACCCCCAGCCTTTTTCCCTTTTGGGTACTTAATCCAGTCACCACCTGAAGTTTAGAATATAATCTAATTTATTTCCTTTTTGAATGTATAGAGCATTGTAACACTCTGAACAAAAAAACATCTTCTCCTTTCTCTCTTCACTGCTTCTTTTGCCAATCATCATACGATCGAGCCCACTACCTAATGACTCCTGCTTCTGGAAACAGCTTCTACTGAATAACACTGTCAAAAATCCTTTTCATTTTGAAGACCTCCATTAAGTAAGGGTTAATTGAGGTCCAGATAGATGGTGAAGGAACTGAGCACTCTGAAAATTATGGTGAGTGGGAAGTAACTGCAAATTGAAATACACGCCAAAGTTAAAATACTCAGACACACACCGCCAGAAATGCTTTGTAGAAACCCCCGTCTTTTTAGAAGTCTCTGTAGGTTTTTTCTTCTTATGGGATCAAAAGTGGTTGTAAGGATTCGGAGAACTAGGTAATTGGAGAAGGGAGGACCACAGGAATCAAGTCAGATCAAAGGTATTGTCATGTGTGCAAGTATGCTGAGGTACAGGTACAATGAAAAACTTGCTTGCTGTAGCATCACAAGCACATGGGTACATATTGTAATTATATATAAATTATAAAAGACAGTGAAGAGAGAGAGGGAGGGAGAAGAGGGGAGGGGAGCAAAAAAGACCTCGCTCCTTACAATAATACACTCCTCACTTTATTTAAAATACACAGTATTTCTGTTTTTGCACATTTCTTCCAATCTATTCAATACACGTAATTGACTTACTTGTTTATTTATTATCATTTTAAAATTTTATTTATTATTATTACAATTATTTTTTCTCTCTGCTAGAATATGTATTGCATTAAACTGTTGAATAAACAAATTTCATGTCACATGCCGGTGATAATAAACCTGATTCTGATTCCAAGGTAAAGCATTTATGATGTTATGGATGCTCACTCACATATTTGTCTTGTGGACCAAGGGCCTGCCCCTTTATAATAGTAAAAGATAATCAATTATAATTTGTCCACTTTAGAGGGCCCATCACCCAGGATAATGCCATTGTTTTCCCAATATATCTCCCACTTGCTCCCTTCTTCACAATTTCTTTACTATAATATAGTACCACAGGCACCCTTGCATTCATTTTGTTTATTTATACATATAATATGGGTAGTGTTAACAGGGCCACTATTTTGTGCCCCCTTTTAGTTGCCCTTGCTCCGACCCATTGCTCTGGGCCCTGACTCTCACATAAACCAGATCACTTCGGAATAACTGAGTTCCTTCCCGTAAAGCAATCACGAGACAGTTGGTTTTCACAATATGTTCACGTTCACCCTCAATGAGACCTGTGCTCTTGAAATTTCAGAAATAGTTAATTAACCAAACGTTAACTTGAACATCTCACCTTGGAACATCAGCCCAGGTCTTTGAGTTACTAATCCAGTAACTAGATCCCACCGTTCAGGGGATTTTCAGCAGCATTTGATGGCACCTGCTCTGGCAAGTCTCATTCCCTACATGGGTCATGTGATGTTGACCAGGAGCAGTGATACAACTTGATTTACCCTTACCTAATCTATGTGCAAATTGAAGATCCATTATATCATGCATGGTGCAGTTAGCTGCTAGTGCTCTGGATGGGCTGTTGTAAACGTGAGTGGATAGCTAAGACAAAATCCTTCCCAATATATTGAATCCATCGTTTGAAATGCAATCACGATTCCCATTATTTTGATTTGCTGTTGAATTTAATTCAATGAAAGATGAGCATAAATGGTTGGGCACACAAAGTATAACTTTTTGTTGGTCAGATGGTAGGGATGTAGGCAGAGTTAAAAGCTGAAACCTTGACGAGGGGATTTTCGATCGTATCTGTCAGGTAGTTGAGTTTGACCATGTGCTGATCAGCCAAGGTGCTGCTATATTTTCAGCCACTGTGATTGAATATTTTTCCTTTGGTTTCCATTTGCCCACAGCCACGAGCTCAATGTGAATTAGATGAGCTGTTAAACAAGGTGGAGATGGGATTTCATTCGAGTTATTGTATTGAAAGTGGCAGCAGCAGATTGGGGTTCAGTCAGCATTTAACGAGCTCTGTATGGCTGTTATGTGCTGTTACAGCAGAGCCCATGTAAACAGTTCCACAGCTAAAAAAAATTGCATACTGCCTGTGGGCAGTGAATGAGCTGGAATATCTATTGAAAACATTGCATCAATCAACGAGGTGCATTGGGCCAGCCAATCAGCTAGATGGTGCTTACAGCAAGTCTCACAGAAAACAGTTTACTTTATACAAGACAAAGTCTATTAACTCAGCACACAGAATCTGTTCACTTAGTGCAGCAAACAGTCAACAGATTCCATTTAAAAAGTATCTATGAACTGCAGAAAATGATTCAAAGTTGAATCTAATGGAACATCTTCCAGAAGAAACTAGAAGGGAAAGGCCACCAGACCTCTCAATTCTGTCTCACCCTTAAACACAGTCATGGTTGATCAAAGCTGGTCCCAACTCTTCTTCTCTGCCAGTTCCCTATAACCATCAATTCCTCAACTGTTCAAATCTTTATCTATCTTCAGCTTATTTTTTTATTATTATTCGGCCTCCACCACTCTTGGGGACAGAGAATTCCAGAGATACATTACCCTTTGAGAGAAGAAATGTCGACATACTTCTGTTTTATTGGCCAGGCACTTACTTTACAGCTATGTCATTTCTACTAAAAGCATCTCAATGTCTATTCGCTCAAAACCCTTTAGGACCATACATGATTGAATAAGGTGAAACTTGAAGCACAGTTGAGATTTTCTTAGCAGGACAACCTCTCATCCCGAGGATTAGCCTAGTAAGGCCTCCAATACTACAATATTGTTTTTTAGCTAAAAGGTCCAGAACTGTGGTCTCATTAATACCCTGCACAACTGTGAAAAAAACTTCTCCATTGGTAAACATCACCTCCTTTGCCACACAGCCCAACGTGCATTTTAAGATACTTGTTGGACCTGCCAGGTAACCTTTTGTGATTCATGCACTATAACACCAAAAGCCTCTTTGACCCTCATGTCAGAGGTATGTTTGCTTTATAAGCAGGAAAAGGTGAATGCATGCAACACCCTACCAGGCAGGTGCATTCGGAGCATTCAGGAAACACTTGGATAGGATGATAGAAAAATTAAGAGCTGCATGGGAGGGAAGGCGTAGATTGATTTTAGAGTAGATTAAAAGGTTAGCACAACACCTTGGGCCAAAGGGCCTGTAACTTGCTATGCCGTTCTTTGTTTAATCTGCTGGAGAAACTCATGGGTCAAGCGACATCTATGGGAAAGAAAAGAATTGTCAATGTTTCAGGTCTAAATGCCACATCAGAATGTTACCCCAGATATTGCCTGACCTACAGACTGTTATCACTCCAGATTCCAGCATCTCCAGTCTCTCTTGTCTCCGGACGTCGCCTTGGTGCTGCTCCTATTCTTACCTGTTCCCTATACTACTTCACTGTTCTAATCACCTACGCACAACAGATCTGCTTGTAACTTCCACTGCTCTCCGGAGTAAAGCCCAAAGATTCACAGCCACCTAAGAGAAGAAATTCCTCCTCAATTCAGTCTTAAATAAGTGACTCTTTATTCTGCACTCATAACCACTGGTTTTACATTCCCCCACCAATAGAGCATCTGTCAAATACAGTCAGGTCTCATCTACCATGGACTTTCCCTTATTACCCCAGGTATTCTCTCTTCTCCCTACTCCCATCAGGAATTCACCTATCACCAGACTCAATGACAAACTTTGTCCCACTACTATAAGACTACTGAACAGGCCTCTTGTACAATAAGATGATTTATTGACCTCACTATTTATCTCATCATGGCCTTGCACCTTTTTGTCTACCTGCAATGCCCTGTCTCTGCAATTGTGACTGTATATTCTGCATTCTGTTATTTTTCTCTTGTATGATCTTGATGTACTGATGTGGTGAAATAACTAACAGGACCATGTAGAATAACATTTTTTCATTGTGCCTTGGTATATGTGACAATAATAAACTAAATTTCAATTACCAATGCCATCAGACTAAAGTGTTGTCTAATTTTAATTGCTGGTAATCAAAAGTTGTTTTATGAATTGAAGTAGATCATCTGTTCTCTGGGCACGAAGACAATCACTTTTATCCATCTGTCAGAAAAGAATCAGACCAAGGTTGAAATGATAGACCCACCTTGTTTCTAATTTGTATGTGAAACAAGGGGAAAAAAACACGTTTGTCTTTTGTGAGGAAAATCCTCAGGTATCCTTTCTTCACACTATGATAGAAATGCAAATTAAGTAATAGCTAATAGTTCAGCAGTATGAGAAAAAGGTTCTCAAAATAAGAGCAACTGTTGCCCTGAGCCACTAGGAAGCTCATACATCAAAGCCCTTGCCGCCTACACTAGTCTCAAAATAGAATTGATTTTCTAATCTTTGGCAGCAAGGACACATACAGACTTGTCTACTGTCCATCAAAATGCAACAAAACATCGCAAGTAGAAGGAGTTTTACCAGCTATCATTGATATAGAGTTTGAGGTAAAATTTCTTTAGAACAGTTCCCAGTATTTTAGTACATATGTCAAAGCTAAAATGTTTATAAGCTTTGCTCTCTTCAAACTGTGCATCATTCTACTTGTATGAATACAAGATAAAGAGCCAGTGCTTTGATTTATATGAAATCATGCAGTCTGCAGAGGTATGCCAAAACGCTCTCAATAGAAGCGCTCACAATGAATATTGTAATTACATAAAAGAATGACTTGTATCTGTATGGAGTAATTCACAGATTGAAAACGTTCTGGTGCTTCATAAATTTAGAGTACTGTGCTGTTAAAGGTGCACTTGCTGCAACGGAGGGGGAGATCAGAGTCAGCTTGCAAATATATAGGTCCAATAAAAAGCAAAAGAAGGCCTTGGATTTACACAGCACCTTTCATGCCCTTCCCGCTGTCAAAGCATATTAGAGATATTGATGTGCAATCACTATTAATAAATGGTAATGTAATAATGACCAAATAAACTGATTTCAGTGATACGGATCATTGAAAATAAGGTTGTCTTATCACAGGGGAAATTACCCTGCCCCTCTTAATCATAGACAGTGCTTTCATGCCTCGAGAAGTTAGAAATGGAATTTAGAACATCGAACCGTACTGCACAGGAACAGGCCCTCTGGCCCACAATGTTGTGACAAACCAATTACATTTGAAACAATTCAAGCAATTTCTGTAGTCTTTTATTACTTTCACCAGGTTTCAAATTTGGGATCTTTCAGAGAAGCTGGATTTAAATTCCGTTCTCAGTTCTATGCAGGTGTGCATTTTGCTTTCATTCAAATTTCTGTTGCACTAAATTTCCAAAGTAGAATGCAATAAGCAGCCACACTATATTCCATGCATAGGGTCTGAGGGCATATTCCAACTTGTAAGGAAGGAGCAAATATTAAAAAGATTGTATGGGAGAGTCTACATGCACCAATCACTGAATAATTAAAAGAGATACTGCAAGAGACTACGGTGAGGTTATCTTATTCTGCCAGGAATGACTTCATGATGGATGACATTAAGGAAATTAAAGCAGGAAGATAACAAAACTTTCTTATTTTTACATACAGTTTAGTTTATATTGGGAAGTGTTGCACAGCAACAGTAGTTTTACTCAGAAAAGTGACTTCAAACAGGGAATTTCTATTCAGCATTGGGACTCAGTAGAAGAGATGGTTTTGAAAAAAAGTGTCTTGAAATTACTTGGACAGAACATGCAAACATAAAACTACATAGCACAGTAGCAGGTGCTTCAGCCCATGACGTCTGTGCTGAGCATGATGCTGAATTAAACTAAAATTCTTCTACCTTCATTTACTGTGTATACATATGTCTAACAGCCTCTTAAACTCCAGAAACACATCCGCTTCCAGCACCACCCCTGACAGCCTTTTCTAGCCACCTACCATTCTCTGTGTAAAAAACTTGTCTTGCACATCTCCTTAAACACTCCCTCTCTCACCTTAAATGCATATGCTCTAATACTTGACACTTCTGCTCTGGGAAAAAGATTCTGGCTCTCCGTCCTATTTATGCCGCACATAATTTTATAAACTTCTACCAGAGGTATCCTCTCAGTCCCTGATGCTCCAGAGAAAACAACCTAAAAATTTCCAACCTCTCCTTATAGCTTGTACTCCCTAATTCAGACAGTATCCTGGTAAACCTGCTCTGAAGTCTCTCCAAATTTTCACATCTGTCCAGAATTACACATACCACCAATTATAGGAAGCATCGTGTTCAAGATGGAATGTGTAAGAACCAAGAGTATTGAATCTTGTTTTTGACGGACTTGATGTTTCTGAATCTGCCTGTTGGCATTCTGACATTTAAGTTTAATTTTACAAAAAAAATTGGCCTAGTGTTAAATTGAGTATAACTGACCGAAAAATTACATTCCTTTGTCCCAAAAAGGTGGATAATGAAATACTCAATTGCTACCAGGAATAGCTTTGCTTACTTTGTTATACACTCACACTCTACTTAGTTTAACCCATGGACCTTAAATGGATTAGATTCTTTGCACATATTTACATTTCTTTTCCATGTATCTGTAGGAGCACTCCTCACTTTTAGGAACAGCTGTGGAATTTTTAATGAATCATATCATTTGAGTGTGTGTCTTTGGAAAGATTTGTCACAACAGATAATGGAAAGGTCTGCAATGTACTTGCCTGTGATCTCACAGGATCATTGAGATAACCACCTTGGAAACTGTGTCAGATGGTTGGTTGTTTATCAAGGTCTGTGCAGTTTCCAGTGTGAGTGGGTGTTTAGCGTGCATCACTAATATACAACCTGGCATGATAAAAGCCAGTGACTAAACTGCTCATATCACTAATATTTATGTCTTAATGACTGTAATTGTGGAATGTTGCCAATTAGCACTTCTATTGGTTTATATGAAATGTTGTAGTGGACTTACAGTCTTTGGATGATTAAGTATTCTTTCACCTTAATTTATCATCACTATGTTCAAATAAAGGCTCATCACATAATCTTCCAAATAATATATTGTACTGCATAACCTAGAAATAAGTCTCCTTTGTGTAGTCTCCTAAGCTTTAAAATACCAAGCACCATTGTAATTTCAACAAATAAGAATCTATAGGTTTATCTCTGATTCTATTTTGTACCAGAACAATATCTCTAACAACTTTAATTAAGATAGCTGACCCTAGTTGTTTTTTTCCCTCTTTGAAAGTGTAGATATGATATAGAATCTATTCATTATTTTCCCGGCCACTATGGTTTGGCAGTTGATGATGCATGCTATGTTAAATACACCAATAAATCTTCATTATCGTTTTGGATGAATTTCTGCTTGTGTTTAGCAGTCCCTGGAAATCACATCTGCTGACATCTGTGATGTTCAAAGATAAGCAATCGCCATGGGAGACAGTACAACTTCATACTCACTTCAATATCTTGTGCACAGTTATTGGAGATCTTATATACTCAGAGCCTTTGAAAGAGAAACAAAATAATTGATTGGACGTACTTTTCTTTCCTATTCAAATCCACTCATTAGAACGTAATTAGACAGTTATTAGACAGAATTATTTCCTTCCCCAAAACCCCAAAGAGGGTAATTCAATGCAACATAAAATCATCTTGCAACCATTAAATGTAAACATGATACCTAACAGTAACATCTGTATTGACACACAGTGAATTAATAATCCCCTGTGTCACATGTTTTAACCCGAAATAATTTGACAGGCTTCTAAGGACTACTTTTGAATCACTGTCAATTATTTCTTGAGATCCCTGACATGCAAGAAAAGTTTGCTTAATTTATTAAGCACCAATCCATCCAAAAAAAAAAAATCAAATATCCACCTGGACATTGGGTTTTCAGCAGGATACTGTGAGAAAAAGATTAATTCCATATGGAGTGACAGATGAGGCACATTCTTGGGAAAACGCCGAGGTGAAGAATGCAACATTTAACTTCATGACAACGAAATATTTTCTTCTGCTTGACTTTGGTGTGAATCAAATCAAAGAGAAGTTACTTTGAAGTCTACTTGTTATCCATTTTTATCCCATTGTCCTTATATTTAGAATGCCAGAGAGTGTGCCCAACCCAAGGAAGTGATTTTGGAATTTCATTAAAAGTCTCATTGAAAGTTTATGGCATGTAGGATTGCCATTCTGTCTGTCAGGTACACATTATTTTTAATTACAGTAACAAATGTTATTCATAAGAATGTATGCAAGCAAAACAATGGTGTTCTTCCCGGACCTCCTGTCCCATGATCCTCTCGTATCCCTTTTGCCAATCACCTGTCCAGCTCTTGGCTCCATCCCTCCCCCTCCTGTCTTCTCCTATCATTTTGGATCTCCCCCTCCCCCTCCAACTTTCAAATCCCTTACTCACTCTTCCTTCAGTTAGTCCTGACGAAGGGTCTCGGCCTGAAACGTCAACTGCACCTCTTCCTACAGATGCTGCCTGGCCTGCTGCGTTCACCAGCAACTTTGATGTGTGTTGCTTGAATTTCCAGCATCTGCAGAATTCCTGTTGTTTGTGTTCTTTACATTCATAGTTTTCTTCAGTCTATTCATTCACAGTATTATCATTGCTCTACATCTATACAGTCAGCAAGTTCTGTGTACAGAGCATCATCTAGTTTTGTGTGGTCTCCTGCATCACTACAGACTTCAAATATTTCAGAGGCTTTTGCACAGGACATTGCACTTCAAACTTAGCAGCAGAAGGACCTTAGTCTGCCACCCTTCCTTACCAAGCCTCACTGCATCCCTCAGCATGTACTGCACAGGCCTAAAAATTGCCAGTTAACAGCATCCTCTTATGAGCATCTTATATTGTGTTCATACTGATCAGAAAGGAGACACCCCAGCCTAATCCCATCATCCAGAACTTGGTCCATAGCCCTTCAGAACGTGGCTTTTCAATCACATACTTAAGACGATGGGGGTTTCTGATTCCTTTGGCTCCAAACTCCCACCACATTTCCTTGTGTGTGTTGGTTGTCATTGTGTGTTTCAATATACATTAGACAGATAAATATGAATATGAGTGTAATTATTTGAACAGTCTATATAGCATGTTAGATGGAAAGGCAGCAACATGCTCAAAAGGGTGGAAGAACACAGCATGTTAGGCAGGTTTTTTTTTCTGGGGAATAAACAGTTGATGTTTTGGTCTTAGGCCCTTCATCAGGACTTTAGAACTCTTCATCAGTTTTCAACTGTTTATTCCCCTCTATAGATGCCGCCTGACTTAATAAGTTCCTCCAGCATTTGGTGTGCTTTGTTCAAGATTTCTAGCATCTGCAGAATCTCAGCTCTTTCCACACTGAGTGATTTTTTAATATATATATATATTGGTCTGCTGTCTGTGGAAGTGGCCTCTGATCTAATAAGGACAATGCTTTATCTCACAAAGGATTGAGAAAGCAAAAAGCACGTGACTATCCAAGATTAAACTCTTACTGAGTGAGGAGAAAGGATTTCAAAAGCAGTGCTCTGCAGGCAAACTGAGAGCTAGTAACATTGAATCTGCACTCTACAAATTAATATTTTTGCTTATTACCACAATGGTTATTTTATTTATGTAATTATCAAGTTGGCTTGGACAGGTTATGCTGCAGAGACATTGGAGAGAGAAACGCCTGTAGCTCATCTTCAAACTCAGATTGTGGGCAATTGTGAAAGGCACCGAGTCATCTGAAGTAGATGTGCAAAGAGGCTCATCACAATCATTTCATCAGAATGACTGAACTGTACATTGGCCAACTTATATCCAAAAAT
The DNA here is from genome assembly GCF_030028105.1 of Mobula birostris. Taxonomy (NCBI): domain Eukaryota; kingdom Metazoa; phylum Chordata; class Chondrichthyes; order Myliobatiformes; family Myliobatidae; genus Mobula; species Mobula birostris. Next base: position 162,147,204 of record NC_092373.1, read on the forward strand.
TGTTTAGAAGCAACTACTTAGGACAGATCAAAGATAGGGAGACATTAAACCAGGCCATTAACAAGGTGGGAGTTTAAAGATGAGTAAGATTGCCTAGTGATGCTTAGAAAGACATTGTCTCATCGACCAGTTAGGCAGCCAGTTTAATCTCACCTCTTTTGTGTATAACTCATCCTACACCTTTGTAAACTTGGAAGTTCTAGTGGTAATTTCAAGACTAATTTAACCTGTCAATTACTTCATTTGCTTGCATCAATAAGTCGCTGAGACCCAAGATCATAGGAGAATGTCTGGGCTCGAAGGGAGGAGACATCAGAGATGTGAAATATCTAGTCCTGTAATTTGAAAAATAACTCTCACTTAAAAAAAATCAAATAAAGCAATACAAATAGGTGCACAATCTCTGGTGTTCCTGCACATATTTTGCAGTGATATGATTCATATTCAACTGCATAATAAATAATCAGCAGATGATGTTGAAATTATTACTTGAATTGATCAAACTAAAACAACAAATTGCAAGATATTGTACACACAGAAAGACCTTAAACTCCATGCATTTTCTAAATTCTTCATGTAATACCAAACAATGACAAACATGCACTTTGTCTGATTAATGATTTCTTTTTTACAACAGTATATTTGACAGAAAGAGTACACTCACATTTAAAATATTGTTTGAATCCATTCAACAGAAACCTTGGTCCAAATAGGACTGTAAATGAAATTGTGTAACAGATAGCACCTTGTATTTCAGAAGTGCAGAAGGTATTGAGGTAGATTTTCTCCTTTGCTACATGTGATGAACAAGTTCCCTTCGTTCTCATATCCTCACCACTACCCACAGTACTTGAACCCACTCTATTTGCAGAGAAAGGACATCAAGTCAGCTAAATACTCAGAACAGTGGAGAAGGCAGACCAATAAGTTTGAAGGAGGTTTAAAAGACAGGTACAGTACCTGGATACAAATAACATTTGGAAAGGTATTTGCCAAATACTGGCAAGTGGAATTAGTTTGTGTGGAAACTTGGCTGGATGGATTATATGAGCTGAAGGACCCGTTTCCGTGCAGCGTGACTCTATGACTATCAGTCTTGGCAGTTGTCAAAGAATAAAATTATATGATCATGAAAGTGTAGTTTCTTTTATTCATTTATGCAAGGTGCAACCTACAGGAACTGCATTCAACTGGGCAATTCCTTCAATGCTGTTCTAACACTTTCTCACCTCTTGTTGGTGGTTCATTAGTAAACTGGTGAAGTCCACTTTGATGCTCAGTTCATATATGGCTTTTGTGCCTGCACACTCGCCTGTGCTGAGCAGATGAGACTAGTGCATCTTGTTTCTGACCCTTCAGCTCCCCGCCCCCAACGTCTTACACCGACTTCTCTTTCTTTTCGGTCCTGATGCAGGGTCTTGGTCTGAAACGTTGATTGTTTGCTCCTTTCTATCAATGCTGCCTGGCTTGCTGAGTTCCTCCAGCATTTTGTGTGTGTTGCATTTATTTCCAGTATCTGCAAATTTTCTCGTGTTTGTGATACTACTGCTGCTACTCCGAGTTCTCTTCGAGGGATGCCTACCCTGAAGAAGTTTAAAGTTTCTCTTCTCTCTCTGTTGGCATCACCAGTGTTAATGTCATTACCCCAGCACAACACCAGATAGAAGATTGTACTGGCGAAACAGACTGGTAGAACACATGAAGAACCTCAGTCTCCTCAGGAAGTAGGGGAAACTCTGGCCCTTCTTGTATACAGCAAATTAATGAATGAATTTATATCAATTAAACATGAATAATGCAAATATAGTGTTTTTAATGTTTCAAATTACCTTAATCCTTTTGAATTGCTTTCACATATTTTTGATCATCAAAGACATTTAAAAGCAATTCATTGGCTGGTCAAAAGCTATCAGTCTAAGGCAATGGTCCCCAAACTCTGGGCCGCGGACCGATACCGGGCCGCGAAGCATGCACTGGTGCAGCGGTAGCCGGAGCGCACCCAGCACATCTTTAAGCAAAAAGCCAAAATAAACAAGCTAATTAATTAGGCGCCACCCGGCACGTAAATGTTGGCCCAGATCAGAGGCTATTGCTGATTTCACTTCCTCTACGTGATGTTCACTCCTCTTTCCAGGGCGCTGGAGCCTTTAGCTGTTCCATTGTTTGGTCAATTTAAAAGCCAGCCCAGACAGGCTGAAAAGACAGGGCTGTCAGGATCGAGGTGACATGTTGAATCCACACAAACTTCTAATAAGGTATAGGCGCTGCCGTGCTTTCTTTGTAATGACAGTTACGTGCTGGTCCCAGGGCAGATCCTCCGACACTTTTCAGAGAGAGAAACGTCGATCCTTAATGCTGAAGAATTTAAAGTTATTGACCCTCTCCACCTCAGTTCCTCTAATGAAGACTGGCTTCTGGGCGGCACCTAATTAATTAGCTTGTTTATTTCAGTTTTTTTCTTAAAGATGTGCTGGGTGGGCTCCGGCTACCACTGCAGCCCTGCATGCTTCGTGGCCCGGAGGTTGGGGACCACTGGTCTAAGGGACCCAATTCTGAGGCCAAGTTTCCACTTGCAAACCACTCAGCTTTGTGGGATATTTATTGCAATAATACCTGGAATCTGTTTCAACTCATGAGATACCAGTAAGTAGGTGCAGCCACAGTGTCTGTGTGGAGGTTGGGTTCGGGAGCCAGGGATGGTATCAGTAGGAGGACCAGACTGGATCGAGCAGGATTTGGCTCATTGTTAAGGTAGTGTACTGGGCTCATAACTCAGAGGATCATCATTTAGAACCAGCCGTGAAGGGCTGTGAACTCAGTGAAAGCAGAACCAAAATAATTCTGTCAGTGTCGTTAGTCCAAAGACATTGGATTTTTGTAAAAGGTTCACCGGTTCACTGATATCTTGTAGAAAAACAAAGTTTCTATTCTCTTGCTGTCTGGCCTATTTATCGGTCAGGATTCATGCATGTACTGTAGTTGAATCCCTAGCACTGGGGCTGTACTTACATTGAGTCTGCTCCATTAGTCTGTCCCATGACCTGACAGAAAACTTCCAAAACACTACTCTAACCTTTGTCACAAGAAGAGATCCCCAGATGAACTGAGGGAAAGAGTTAGGGATGTGCTTAACGGCTTTTTGATTAATGCAAAATCACCATTTACTATTGGGAATCACAAGAGATGCTCTTCTTAAAGAGCAGATACTGGGGATGGCACTGAGAACTGTGAGGTCTTTGTCAATAGCACATGGAATGGTGTCAACAATGCCACCACCTGGATTCTTATAGACTTCTGCGGGTACCAAATACATTTACCTACAGCAGTAAGTGCCGAGAAACAATAACATTCTTCTGGCACTCTGGCCTTCATCGTTCAGGACACTGGGCATAGCTCATGGGATATTATGTTGCAGTTGTACAAATTGTTGCTGAGGATTGATGCTGGAGATTGTGTTCAGTTTATGTCACCCTGCCATAGGAAAGATGCCATTAAGTTGGAAAGGGTGCAGAGGAGATTTATAAGGATATTTTTCAGGCCTCGAGGGACTGAGTTATGGAGAAAGGTTGAGCAGATTGGGACTGTTTTCATTGGAGCATAGAAGAATGAAGGCTGATTTTACAGGGTTGTATAAAATCATGTGGGATGGAGATAGGGTTAATGTCCACAGTCTGTTTTCCAAGGAATAAAGAATTAGAGGGAAAAGGTTTAAGGTGAATTGGGAAAGATGTAATAGGAACATGAGGAGCAACTTTTTTTTTTACCTAGTGATCAGTAAATGGAATGATCTGCCAGAGGAAGTATCTGAGGGAGGTTCATTAATAACAGTCTAAGATTGCACTGACGAATCTCAGCAACTTGTGGCTGGTGGCAAATGAAACATGGAGAGCAACTAATCACTCTTCTTCTGGCAAACAATCATCACAAGTTATAGTCTACAACTTCCCTTTGGACTTAGAGGCAATTCAATGTGGCAGAACTGAGGTGATGTGAGGCAGCAGGCAAGGCCCCATAAGCAAGGAAGACCCAGTGTTCGATCGATTTAACCAATTGGAAAGGTTGGGTACAAACCGAATCGAGGCAGTGGGGCCAGCCGAAGAATGTGTCAAAGCAACAGGACCCAATGTTCGGCCAACGGTTTAAGCATAGGGCTATACAGAAAAGGTCAGGTACAGGCCGAATCGAGGTGATGGGTTTCAGGGCCCAGAGCATATTGAAGTGACAGAACCGCTTGTTTGGATGGTAATTTGGACACTATGCCAGATGAGAAAGGTTGGGTACAGGCTATCGAGGGTGTGGGGCTCAGGCCCCAGAATGTATCAAAGTGACTGATTCCAATGTTTGGACGATGATTTACGTGCTATTCCAGGTTGAAAGGGTCAAGGTGCCAGGATTGGGTTGGGTCAGTTTAGGTCAGTGCTTCACTCTTTGCTGAACTAAGGGTCTGTGGAAAGAACTGTCTTTATGGACTTCAGTTCAGAATGCTATTTGCTTGTGTTCATTGTCTGCATGATTTGTTTTTATTTTTTCTGCATATTGGGTGTCTGACAGTTTTCTGTTTTTGCGTTTCTTTTTTTCCATGGCTGCTCGTGTGGAGACAAATCTCAAGGTTGTATAATGTATAGGTACATTGATAATAAATGCATGTTAAACTCTAAACTTTGAACTTTTGAACCTTGTACTTGGAGAGGTACATGGATAGGTAGGGTTTAGAGCAGAGATTCTCAACCTGAGGTTCACGGACCCCTCAGTTAATGGTATGGCTCTATGGCATAATAAAGGTGGGGAACCACTAGTTTAGAGGAATATGGGCCAAGCATGGGCAAATGGGACTAGATGTGATTCTTGGTCAGCATGGAGCAGTCAGGCCAAAGGGCCCACTTCTGTGCTGTATGGCTCTATGACATCATGCATCTCATAGAACATAGAAAACCTACAGGACAATACAGGCCCTTCAGCCTACAATGCTGTGTCAAACCTGTACTTACTTTAAAAATTACCTAGGATTACCCATACCCCTCTATTTTCTAAGCTTCATGTATCTATCCAGGAGTTTCTTAAAAGACCCTATCGTATCCGCCTCCACCACCGTTGATAGCAGCCCATTCCATGCACTCACCACTCTCTGCGTAAAAAAACCTAAACCCGACATCTCTATACCTACTTCCAAGCACCTTAAAACTGTGCCCTCTCCTGTTAGCCATTTCAGCCCTGGGAATAAGCCTCTGATTATCCACACGTTCAATGCCTCTCATCATCTTATGCACCTCTATCAGGTCACCTCTCATCCTCCGTTGCTCCAAGGAGAAAAGACCAAGTTCACTCAACCCATCTTCATAAGGGATGCTCCCCAATCCAGACAACATCCTTGTAAATCTCCCCTACACCCTTTCTATGTTTTCCACATCCTTCCTGTAGTGAGATGACCAGATCTAAGCATGGTACTCCAAGTGGGGTCTGACCAGGGTCCTATATAGCTGTAACGTTACCTCTCGGCTCTTGAACTCAATCCCACAGTTGATGAAGGCCAATACATTGTATGCCTTCTTAACCTCACAGTCAACCTGTGCAGCAGCTTTTCTGTCCTATGGACTCGGACCCCCAGGTCTCTCTGAACCTCCACACTGTCTTACCATTAATAATATATTCTGCCACCATCTTTGATCTACCTACCAAAATGAACTACCTCGCACTTATCTGGGTTGAACTTCATCTGCTAATTCTCAGCCCAGTTTTGTAGCCTATCAATGTCCCGCTGTAACCTCTGACAGCTCTCCACATGATCCACAAAACCCCCAACCTTTGTGTCAGCAGCAGACTTACTAACCCATCCCTCCAATCCCAGGTCATTTATAAAAATCACGAAGAGTAAGCATCCCAGAACAGATCCCTGAGGCACCCCACTGGTGACCGTCCTCCATGCAGAATATGACCAGTCTACAACCACTCTTTGCTTTCTGTGGGCAAGCCAGTTCTGCATCCACAAAGCAATGTCCCCTTGGATCCCATGCCTCCTTACTTTCTCAATAAGCCTTGCATGAGGTACCTTATTAAATGCCTTGTTGAAATCCATATACACTACATCTACTGCTCAACCTTCTTCGATGTGTTTAGTCACTTCTTCAAAAAAAATTCAATCAGGCTTGTAAGACATGACCTGCCTTTGACAAAGCCATTGCTGACTATTCCCAATCATATTATGCCTCTCGAAATGTTCATAAATCCTGCCTATCAGGATCCTTTCCATCAAATTACCAACCACTGAAGTAAGGCACACTGGTCTATAATCTCCTGGGCTATCTTTACTCCCTTTCTTGAACAAGGGAACAACATCTGCAACCCTCCAATCCTCTGGAACCTCTCCAGCCCCATTGATGATGCAAAGATCATCACCAGAAGCTCATCAGTCTCCTTCCTCGCCTCCAACAGTAGTCTGGGGTATATCTCATCTGGTTCCGGTGTCTTATCCAACTTGATGCTTTCCAAAAGCTCCAGCACATCCTCTTTCTTAATGTCTATATGCTCAAGCTTTTCAGTCCACTGTGTCAGCTCTACAATTGCCAAGGTCCTTTTCCGTAGTGAATACTGAAGTAAAGTATTCATTAAGTACCTCCGCTACCTCCCCCAGATCCATACACACTTTTCCACTGTCACATTTGATTGGTCCTATTCTCTCACATCTTATCCTCTTGTCCTCACACACTTGTAGAATGCCTTGGGGTCTTCCTTAATCCTGCTCACCAAAGCCTTCTCATGACCCCTTCTGGCTCTCATAATTTCATTCTTAATTTCCTTATAATTTCTAGCTCTCTATCATTACCTAGTTTTTTGAACCTTTCGTAAGACTTTCTTTCCTTCTTGACTAGATTTTCGACAGCCTTTGTACACCATGGTTCCTGTACCCTACCATCCTTTCCCTGCCTCATTGGAACGTACCTATGCAGAACTCCACGCAAATACCCCCTGAGGATTTGCCACATTTCTGCCGTATACTTCCCTGAGAACATCTGCTCCCAATTTATGCTTCCAAGTTCCTGCCTGATAGCTTCATATCTCCCCTTACTCCAATTAATCGCTTTCTTAACTTGTCTGTTCCTATCCCTCTCCAATGCAAATAAAAGGAAATAGAATTGTGATAACTATCTCCAAGATGCTCTCCCACTGAGAGACCTGACACCTGACCAGGTTCATTTCCCAATACCAGATCAAGTACAGCCTCTCCTCTTGTAGGCTTATCTACATATTGGGTCAGGAAACCTTCCTGAACACACCTAACAAACTCCATCCCATCTAAACCCCTCGCTCTAGGGACATGCCAATCGATATTGAGGAAATTAAAATCTCTCATCACGACAACCCTGTTATTATTGCACCGTTGCAGAATCTGTCTCCCTATCTGCTCCTCAAAGTCCCTGTTACTATTGGGTAGTCTATAAAAAACACCCAGTAGAGTTACTGACTCCTTCCTGTTTCTAACTGCCACCCACAGAGACTCCGTAGACAATCCCCTCCATGACTCGCTCTTTTTCTGCAGCCGTGACACTATCTCTGATCAGCAATGCCCCCACCTCTTTTGCGTCCCTCCCTGTCCTTTCTGAAATATCTAAAACCTGGCACCCTAAGTAGCCATTTATGCCCCTGAGCCATCCATGTCTCTGTAATGGTCACCACATCATAGCTCCAAGTACTGATCCATGCTCTAAGCTCATCTGTTTTGTTCATGATACTGCTTGCATTAAAATAGACACATCTTAAACTTTCAGTCTGAGCATATCCCTTCTCTATCACCTGCCTATCCTCATTCTCACACTGCCGACAAGCTTTCTCTATTTGTGAGCTAACCGCCATCTCTTCCATCTCTTCAGTTTGGTTCCCACCCCCCCAGCAATTCCAATTTAAACTCTCCCCAATAGCCTTAGCAAACTTCCCTGCCAGGATATTGGTCTGCTCAGATTCAAATGCAACCCAAGTTTTTTGTACAGGTCACACCTAGCCCAAAAGAGGTCCCAATGATCCAGAAATCCGAATCTCTGCCCCCTGCTCCAATCCCTCAGCCAAGCATTTAACCTCCACCTCACTCTATCCCTATACTCACTGTCGTGTGGCACAGGTAGTAATCCCATGATTACTAATCCTATGGTCCTGCTTCTCAGCTTTTTTCCTAACTCTCTGTAGTCTGTTTTCAGGACCTCCTCCCTTTTCCTATCTATGTCGTTGGTACCAATATGTACCGTGACCTCTGGTTGTTCATGTTCCCACTTCAGGATATTGTGGACTTGATCAGAAACATCTCGGACCCTGGCACCTAGGAGGCAAACTACCATCCGTGTTTCTTTCCTGCGTCCACGTAATCGCCTGCATGACCCCCTAACTATAGAGTCCCCTATGACTGCTGCCATCCTCTTCCTTTCCCTACCCTTCTGAGCCACAGGGCCAGACCCTGTGCCAGAGGTGTGGCCACTGTTGTTTCCCCCAGGGAGGTCCCCCCCTCCAACAGTACTCAACCAGGGATACTTATTGTTAATGGGTACAGTCGCAGGAGTACTCTCTAATATCTGACTCTTGCCCTTCCCTCTCCTGACTGTTACCCACTTATCTGTCTCCCGAGGCCCCAGTGTGACTACTTGCCTATAACTCCTCTCTATCACCTCACCTTCCCTGCCCAGACAAAGGTCATCGAGCTGCATCTCCAGTTCCCTAACGCGGTCCCTAAGGAGCTGCAGCTCGACGCACCTGGTGCAGATGTGGCCATCCAGAAGACTGGGAGTCTCCCGGACATCCCACATCTGACACCGAGCACAGAACACCGGTCTCGCAGACATACTTCCTATTCCTGTTCCTCACAAGTAACCTACCTCATCTTGACCCGTTATCGCCAAAGCCCCTTTGAACCAAAGCCCTCCTACTCTGACTCCCTCTACTCCGTTGCTCGCTCCTCCGAAGCCCGCTCTATAAATTTGTCTTCTTTTTAAATTCTCCCCGCTGGGTCTAACTCACTGACATCCACGCGCCTGCACAGACGTGCCTCGATGTCAGTAATCCTTTGAGCGGGAAGACTGGAAGGATAGACAATGCTGGCTACCCTTACTTGAAATGACAGTAAAGTCACAGTGCAGTCAAGTGTAAGAGAATCCCTTTGCCAAGGCCTGAACAACTGCCACTCAAAATGCCATTGCTTAAATAATGCCAGATCAAGGGACATTGAGGCTCTTTGATAAAAAAAATCCACTCATAAGAAGAAATAAATTTCTATTGGCAGCGAGTGAGAACCATTTGGCAGCGCTCTCACCATTCGCTTCTAATCGCAGTGTTTATTCAACTGTATAAATGCTATGTGGTAATTTATAGAGAAACAACGGGATTGTTGACTGTGAGTACTGGTTCATCTCAAGGACCTACAAAATATTGAAATATTTCCTCCAGCAAATAGCAGATAAATCATCTTGCAGCATTCCCCTTGCTGTGCCCTCAACTAAGATAATCAAAAGCTGACAAAATATTGTGACACTGATGAGTATGTTAACTTGTCACGACAATGCATTCACTTGGAGACTTGCAGGGTATGAATGTTTTTATGTACTGCAAATCTATTTTTAAAAGTATAATCATGTAATGTTGCACAGCATCTTTTAATGATTCATCTGGATGAACATTATAAGTTAAATATGCCCTTGCTTCAGAGACACAATGTTTTGGGACCACACTGATACTAGATCACAAATATCTTGCTTTGCAGTGAGGGAACTTAGTTCATTTTCATTGCCAAATTTATTACACACCCCCAATTACCCCTGAACAGAATTGCTTAATAGGCCATTTTGAGAATCCATCACATTACTGTGGATCTGGAATCAGATCTTTTTTTTATATTGAGAAGCTGCGCAGAAAAGGCCCTTCTAACCCTTTGAGACATGCCAGCCAGCAAACTCCCGATTTAATGCTAGCCTAAACACAGTACAATGACAAATTATCCGACCAACCGGTACGTCTTTGGATGTGGTGGGGGAGGGTGAGGGAAGCAGGAGCATCTGGAGGAAACCCAGACTGTAAGGTACAAAGTCCTAACAGAAGGCAGTGGGGATTGAAACCCGGTCACCTGTTCTGTAAAGCGGTGTGCTAACCACTATGCTGCCCTGCCACTGAGGATGGCACATTTCCTTTGCTGAACAGATGAATTTTAACAACAGTCCACTACTTTCATGGCCATCGGTAACAGGAATATATTCCATTATTGAAAATTTAAATTCCACAAAAAACACCAAAGTAGGCTGAGGGGCTGTGTGGCCAGCTCCAGTGTCTACTGCCTCTGGATAGCTACTAACCATTGCACCATCACCACAGCCAGGCACTGCAAGATGCAGAAAACAAATACATGTCTTCATAATAAGAATCATGAGCACCGAGAAAGCACTGCGATTTTGATGAGTTGGTGAAGTTAGGACTTGTCCATTGTCACAGGTGGATGTAAAATATCCATGGCATCATTCTGAGGAGTTCTGACTGATATTAATCTCACATACATTTCCTTAACAGACTGAAGTCATACAGTCATACAAGCACAGGCCTTTTGGTCCAAATCATCCTTGCCGACCAAGGTGCCCACCTATGCTAGTCCCATTGGCCTACATTTGGCCCATATCTCTCTAAAGAACATAGAATAGTACAGAAAAGTACGGCCCTTCAGCTCACAAAGTTGTGCCAAACTTTTAAACTACTCTAAGATCAATCTAACCCTTCCCATTCTTGTAGACATCCATTTTTCTTTCATCCATATGCCTATTTAAGAGTCTCGTAACTGTCCAAAATGTAACAGCCTCTACCATCACCCTGAAAGTACTTCCAGGCACTTACCACTCTGGTAAAAAAAAAAACCTACAGTACTTCTATACTTTCCTCCAATCACCTGAAAATGATGCCCCCTCTTTTTACCCATTTCTGCCTGGGAAAATGGCTCTGGCTGTCCACTCTGTCTGTGCCCCTTATCATCTTGAACACCTCTATCAAATTACCTCTCATTCTCCTTCTTTCCAAAGAGAAAAAGCTTAGCTCAACCCATCTTCATAAGACATGCTCTCTAATGCTGATAAATGTGAGGTGCTACATTTTGGTAGGACTAATCAAAATAGGACATACATGGTAAATGGTAGGGTTTTGAAGAATGCAGTAGAACAGAGGGATCTAGGAATAATGGTGCATAGTTCCTTGAAGGTGGAATCTCATGTGGATAGGGTGGTGAAGAAAGCTTTTAGTATGCTGGCCTTTATAAATCAGGGTATTGAGTATAGGAGTTGGGATGTAATGTTGAAATTGTACAAGGCATTGGTAAGGCCAAATTTGGAGTATTGTGTACAGTTCTGGTCACTGAATTATAGCAAATATGTCAACAAAATAGAAAGAGTACAGAGAAGATTTTCTAGACTGTTACCTGGTTTCATCACCTAAGTTACAGAGAAAGGTTGAACAAGTTGGGTCTTTATTCTTTGGAGTGTAGAAGGTTGAGGGGGGACTTGATAGAGGTATTTAAAATTATGAGGGGGATTATAGAGTTGACGTGGTTAGACTTTTTGCATTGAGAGTGGGGGAGATTCAAACAAGAGGACATGAGTTGAGAGTTAAAGGGCAAAAGTTTAGGGGTAACATGAGGGGGAACTTCTTTACTCAGAAAGTGGTAGCTGTGTGGAACGAGCTTCCAGCAGAAGTGGTTGAGGCAGGTTCGATGTTGTCATTTAAAGTTAAATTGGATAGCTATATGGACAGGAAAGGAATGGAGGGTTATGGGCTGAGTGCAGGTCGGTGGGACTAGGTGAGAGTAAGAGTTCGGCACAGACTAGAAGGGCCGAGATGGCCTGTTTCTGTGCTGTAATTGTTATATGGTTATATGGTTATAATCTTGACAGCATTCTGGTAAAACTCCTCTTTACCCTTAAACTTCCACATTTTTAGTATAATAATGCAACCTGAACTGAACATAATACTCCAAGTATGGGCTCATCAGTGTTTTACAGAGCTACAACATTATCTCATGGCTCTTGAACTCAATCCTTTGACTAATGAAGGCCACAACATCATATGTCTTCTTAACCACCCAATCAACTTGCATGGCAACTTCAGAATCAGAATCAGAATCTGGTTTATTTTCACCAGCATGTGTCATGAAATTTGTTAACTTAGCAGCAGCTGTTCAATGCAATACATAATAGAGAAGAAAAAAAAGCAATAAATAAGTATATCAATTACAGTATACATATATTAAATAGATTAAAAATCATGCAAAAAACAGAAATAATATATTAAAAAAGTGAGGTAGTGTTCAAGGGTTCAATATCCATTTAGGAAGTGGATGGCAGAGGTGAAGAAGCGTTCCTGAATTCCTGTAAAGTTAGACCTGATATTAGCATACCTACTAGTTTGACTGTGTATATTTAACCAATGCCTTCACAGACTTTTGAGTTCTTTTGCTTTTGCTAATTTGCTGGATATGTATTTGGATATAATGAAATACTGATTAAAAAACACGACTGTATTACTATGACCATACCTCTGACTACTCAATAACATAATCCTGAATCTCACCAATAGTTCAGTTCATGGCCTCAAAAAATAATTTAAATATTCTGAGCATTTATTCAGGTTATGGTTTCACTTATAGCAAGAGCTTTGTAGTAGAATCTTTCCACATTTGTCAGCATTAGTTTGTCTCCTTCATGAGCCTTGCTTTCCTTTAACGCTCTGGGTGCTAATGTGAAATGGACGTGGCTTTAAAAGAGCCAGACTGCTCGTCTGTACTGAGGTGCTTATTGCTGTAGCTGTTATGGTAACTGCAAATAGACAGTAAAGGATACTTTCAAAGCTGATCTCTCATTGAAGGCGTTTCTACGTATCAAAAATACCTACCATTACTTTATAACTTGATAGATTCAAAGAAAACTATAAACAAACAATTATCTGCGTAGCATTTTGCTGTTAAAATAAACAATACTTACAAGAACAAGATCCAATCATGACAAGTTTATTTTCAAAAGGTTGTTCATAGATGTCATAATGTATCCTGAATAAAGACTTCCAGGTGAATGTAATTTTATGGTGCTTATGGCATGGAATCATCAAGTGGAATCCCCAGCTGTTGCTCTTGTCAATAATTTTATTTGTCACCTTTTCTTCTTACTTTTAAGTCTGAACATTTCTATTTGCTTGTCCATCACGTCCATTTATGCAGACTTACACAGGCTCCCTGAGCCCAATCTACTCCTATGGCCTTGTTCAGAGATGTTCATGCTTCATCTGGCTCCACCCACAAAGCCTTTTCTGATCAATTCCCATCCCATAATTATTCTGTCCAGTCACGCCGCTTCCTTGGCTCACAGCACACAGTGAAGGTCTTCACGCCTTCAGGTTTGCTTTATTGAGATTTCTCCCTGAATTCTTCTGAGTCTACACTGTTTCTTTCACCATTGCCCTTTCAAAAGGCTTCTTAGATTCCAACCGTTTTGATTCCCTGGTTTCAAGAAACACTATTGCTATGTTATGGCATGCTGTTTAGATAGCTTCTCTACAAGATATGAAATAACATAAATGATTTTTATAACTGACATTAAAACAATTCTTAGAGGTATTTTATTTGCTTTGTTTTTTCTTTCCTTCACCACTCCAGTTCACGCAAAATTGGAACAAGATGTTCTTTTAAATGTATGTCATTTGATTTAAAAAAAACAAAACTCCATTGTTTTAGCCAATAAACAGTGAAATTCATCATGATCATGCCATATATCTTATCAGCTTAATCTTTGCTGTCTTTTTCTGCTTTGAAACAAAAATGAGCCCAATAGGCTCTCTATACCCTTGGTCTCCCGAAAAGGGAACAGCCATAACAACTATTGTAATGTCTTACTAAGTAGCTCAAAGTAAGAAATACATTTAAAGCTTTTGTTATTTAAACAAATCCAACAATGAATTTGCAAATGATTAAAGCTCTACTAAAAGTAAATGTAATAAAAGCCCAGTTAATCTGATTTTACTTGAGCTACTCTGGCCAAGACACTTAGAAGAGTCCTGCGGCCTTCTTCCAATAACATAATTGGATTACTCATATCAAAAACAATGGGTGGACATTTTGTCCAAAAGTCAGCACTTTCAGCACTGTCATACTCCCTTGTGGTCAGACTAGATTATTTGCTGTAAGTGTATTGCACCAAATAATGACAAGACTACGAAGGACTGAACTAAACTAGCAGTAAGCTCACCCTCCACAATATCCTGAAATGAAAGGATATTTTTGCATCAGGTATTCTTCTAATGGTATCACTTAATCAGGAAGTTCTAGTTATACTTAGATTTTTATTGTGCTAGTGAAACTTCAATATGCTTATTGTGTATCACACTTATAGTACTTCCTTCTATGAATGAATGACACATCTTGGAGCAATCTCCTGCTGAGCTGTGCTTTCCAGATCGCCTCATAATAATCAGACAATACAGCGAAAGCTACAGAGAGTGACCTCTCCTGCATTAGAGGCAAGACACATTATTAGACTTTCTGCGATTACAGGCATGACCATCAATATGTAATGACTTTCTTTGTCAACCTTTGAAAGATGAAGCATCTAAAAATAATGAGATATACAGGGGAATATGCTCCAGAAATGGGTTTTATTGTTCTGCGGTTATTCAGTTTAGCTAACTGATCAGTTGTTCCAACAAATTAAAGATCTTAAAAGCATGTCATATAGTTTTAAACATCTCAGTTATGAAATGCCTCTGGGTAATAATATTACTGCTGCACAAGACCCACAGGTATTTGCAATTTAATCTTTGAAATTTGCACATTATGAAAATAAAGCACTTTCTTTTAATGTGGGCGTTAATTTTTTTTCCTACATTCACAGGGACAGATTGACAATAAAATAGCACTCACAAACCACTGTGGTGGCCAATTTATAGCCAGCACTTATAAATGACACAGAATTAAAGTGCAATTTTGAAGGGAAACTACTCCTTCTCAGGACGTGCATGTTCCAGGCAAGGTCGGCCTTTATAACCCTGCGTTAATTGCCCGTAACTGAATGGTTCACTTGGCCACTTCTGAGGGAAGAAAGCAACATCTGGTTAAATGGCACCACAGTGTGCCTGAATGGATATAATTTTTAAGCAATTCTCAACTGCACAATAACATGTTGCAGTGAAAATAACTGTTTGTTACATAAAGCTGAGCCCAGAGCACCAGAAGTGGTTCAGATTTTCTTTTTGTAATCTCTGAAGCTTTGCTAGTGAATCTCAATATTCACTCAGTGAATTTAATCTATTAGCAATCTCCCATGTTCAGCAGTTTGTAAGTAGGTTGCTTCCCCTCCCCTGTTGCTCCGGACTGTTAATTAAATACAGACAATCAAACCACTGGAATTGTGCAATCTTCCCATTAATGTGTCGCTTAAGGAAGGTTACCTGCCAGTATACTGTAACTGTCTAAACCACAGTTTGCTGAGTATAGAAATGTGACCAGGTCTCAGTGATCTCCAACCAGTTGATTTCCATGAAGAAATGCTTTGCTCCCGGACATCCTTACACACTAGGCACATCCCAAAGTGCAGTCGGGAACGTGACCCTCAACCGCCAACAAGAGTAGAGCAAAATTGATGGCTTATTTGTGACAGACATCTGGTCATTAGGAAAATAGGAACTGAAGTAGACCATGTAGACCGAGCAATGGAGTCATAGTCATACAACACAGAAGCAAGCCTTTCAGATAACCCAGTCCATGCCTACCACGATGCCCATCTAAGCTGGTCCCATTTGCTCATATTTTGCCATGCCCTCTAAAACTTGCCCATCCATCTGCCTATCCAAGTGCCTTTTCAATATTCTTTATGGACCTGACTCAGCCGTATCCTCGGACAGCTCATTCTATATACGGACCACCCTCTGACAGATGCAGACACCTTTCAAGTTCCAATTAAATCTCTCTTCATTCACCTGCCTTCTCATTCAGTGAGATCATGACTGAATTCAACCCCAATTTGCTGCTAAAATTTAATGATTCAGCTCCACCGTTCTCCAGGGTAGAGAATTCCACTGAGGGAAAATGATAAAGCATTTTTTCTACTGGCAACATGAAATCAATTTAATATATTTCATAACAACAAAAGCATACCATGAAAGATATGTGAGAGTACATGGAACATTGTTTCTTAAGGTTTTTATAGCTGGAGGTGGTAATGGGGATGAGCTCCCACTACCTATTAAAAGTTCCCAATGGCGTGTGTCTCAAATTGGCTCTGACAAAGTCCAGCTCCTGACCCTCACATGTGGCTTAGCTACAAAGCCCGGCAGAACTGTTTCCATTGACAGGAGAAGGGGCGAAAGCAAGTTACTGGCACCTTAAAACCAGTCACTTCAGGCGGATGGAGCTCGTCAACCATGGTTGGCAGCTCATCTCGGAGAAGAAAAACTCTGATCTCAAACCTCCGCTGCATTAAGCTATATCCACTTATGGTGAACGCTTTGGGAGTAAACCCCAAGGGAAAATCCAGAGCTGGCACTCTTAAGGCAGTCCTATGCTGAGTACAATGCTGATTGACAACTCCAGCAATGCCACTGATGCCAAATTGTGTTGGCCTCTGCCATTCCTTTGAATTCATTAGCTGTGTGGAGAGGGGGAGTTTGCTACAGGGGAAGCTTGCTACAAGGGGAATAGCTTACTTTCCCTGGCTTGTGTACTGGCTTGCATATCGTGCAGACAGCTGGGACACGACAACCATGGTTGACCTATGGAGGGCCTCAATGACATGGAACATCCAGAACATATGCTCTTCACGTATCTGAGACACAAGGGACTATAGATGTTGGAATCTGGACTAAAGGTAAGCAAGGTGCTGGAGGAAAAGCAATACAATAGGGACATTTAAAAGACTCTCAAATAGAACTGTCCAATAAGTGCAGGAATCACAACCTATTACTCAACGTCAAGAAGACAAAAGAAATTAAAGTTGATTTCAGGAAGGCAAGAGGTCCCAAACAAGCCCAACTAATCATCAATGCTGAGGTAGTAGAAAGGATCTTCAGTTTCAAGTTTTTGGGAATGAACATCACCAAGGAGATCTCTTGGACTGTCAACACAACCTCGATAGTAGGGAAGGTATAACACTGATGATACTACCCGGGGTGCTTAAGGAGAACTAATCTGCCCCACAATTGCTGATCAACTTTGATTGGTGTACTTTGATTGATTGATCAACTTTGGTAGATAGTATACTGACATACGGAATGACAGTGTGGCACTCTAGCTGCAGCAAGACAGATCACGATGCACTCCAATGGGTGATTAGGATGGCCCAGTACATAATTGGGACTCAACTCCCGGACCTGGAGACAATCTACAACTCCCTGTGCCTACAGTGCACTTGTAACATCATTAAAGACCCATCCTATCCCAGAATCTCCTGTTGAATCTCCTGTCACCTGGTAGGCAACACTGAAACATCTTAGTCAAGACAGCGAGACTGAAAAACAGCTTCTTCCCAAATACTGTTGTGCAGCTGAATAATTCTACACCCCAGATTAACAATGACCTTTGAGTGTTAAGTGCTATTGAAGTTGTCGTTGCATATAAATATGGGATTTTTATTTAATTAAATCATGCCATATGCATTATAGATATCTGTTTTGCACAGACTGGAGTTGCATCACAATCTCGTCTTGAGCAATGACAATAAGGTTCTGTTCTATTCTATTCATGAATGTAAGCAAAATGGTGGGTTATGGGCTGTGTAGGAGGGAAGGTTTAGATTTATTATGGAGTAGGGTTATATAGGTCAGTGCAACATGGTAGCTTAACGGGCCCTTATTGTGTTCAATGTTTTATATTCTATGAACTCAGACAGCATCTGTGGAGGGAAATTCACCTGCCTAGTCTGCTTAACCTTTGATGACCTTACTAATTTAGTAATCACTTGGCCTCCACAGCTATCTGTAGCAATGAATTGAGAGATTCACTGCCATCTGGCTTAAGAAATTCCTCTACACCTCTATTCTAAAGGGACATCATTATATTCCGAGGCCTAGTCTTCTGGTCCGAGACTCCCACCACAGTTACAAACATCCTTTACACATCCACTCTATTTAGGCCTTTGAGTATTCAGTAAGCTTCAAATCAGAACATGCCCCACTGTTCTTCTAAATTGCAGCGAGTGCAAGCCCAGATCTATCAAATGCTTCTCATACATTCCTGGAATCATTCTTGTAATTCTCTTCTGGACCTTCTCCAATGACAGCACATCCTTTCATAAATATGGGGCCCAAAATTGCTCACGATACTCCAAATGTGGTCTGATTAATGCCTTATAAAACCCCAGAATTGCATCTTTGAATTTTTAATATCCTTGTCCTCTTGAAAAGAATGATTACATTACGTTTGACTCCTTTCTACCCACTCAACTTACAAGTTAATGTTTAGGAAATCCTGCACTTGGGTTTCCAAATCCCTTTGCACTTCCGATTTCTGAGTTCACTCACTGTTTAGAAAATAGCCCATGCCCTTGTTCCTTCTCCCAGTGTGCATGGCTATACACTTCCTTACACTTCCATCTGCCACTTCTTTGCCAATTTTAATCTATCCAAATCTTTCTGCAAACTCCCTGCTTCCTCAGCACTACCTGCCCCTCCACGTATTTTTGTATCATCTGCACATTTGGTCACAAAGGCATCAATTCCTACATGGGAGGGGCTGGAGCAAGAGCTGGCAAACTATAGGTAGATCTGGGTGAGGAAGGATGACAGGCAAGTGGGGAGGGGAAAGCGGAACTAGTGACAGAGGCTGGGAGATAATGGGGAGGCAACAGAGGACTGAAGATAATAGGAGACGGTGAAGAATAGAATCAAGTGAAGTAGGTGAAAAGGGCAAAGGTGAGTAGTGAGGAAGGGCTCACAGTGGAAGCAATGTTTGGATGATGAACAGATGGAGTAGAATTCTAAGACCCTCTTTTTTTTGTTAGGAAAGTTTAAGTTTGAAACCATTATTTGCTCAAGTTTCAGAAAATGCAGTTACGGTAGATTTTCTAAATTTAACAGATTCAAAATGTCATATAAAGCATTCAAAGATATAAAAATATACAGTGCAGGTAAATTATTTTATAAGAAGCTACAACAATTAATTTGCTCGATTGTACTCATACACAATGTAAAAGTGAAATTTCATATTCCATTTAAAAAATTCAATTCTATGAACCTTGAACTGGAATGAGTGCAGAACAAGTCCGTAAGGATGTTACTGGGTCTGGAAGGCTTGAGATATAAGAAGAGGCTAAATAGGCTGGGGAGTTTTTCCTTTGGAGCATGGGAGGCTGAGGGATGACTTTATAGAGGTTAATGAAGGGTCTTGAAAAGGTGGATTGTTACATTCTTTTCCCTGGGTAGGGGAATGTAAAGTTAGATGTGGAAAGATCTAGCAGAGACCTGAGTGGAAACGATTTCACAGAGGGTGGTGGGTATAATGAACATTGTGGCAGGTGCATGTTGGCAGCAGGTAAAAAGATGGAGGTAATTTTCATATAATGATGTTTTGGCATCAAATCAACATGTCAATTATGTATAAAAAGGTCCTTCAGGGGGAAAAGTTGTGCAACATTACTCTGATGGCATTTTTATGTGAAAATATTCTGGACAATGTTGTCTGTGATCAACCTGGTACCATACAGCAAATTGCCCTGCTAGACTTGAAACTGCTCAGTAATGCTTTCAGAAACAGCTTTGGAATCAATTTTTAAACAGGCCAAAGTGAACAAATAGTGCTTTGTGGATGAAAACAGATTGAAACTGCAACAAGACAAAATGTATGTTATTTTACTTATGAAGGCAGGGTATTACTCATAACACAATAGGATGTTCCTTAGATATTTGAATCTAGCTTGAAAAGTATTGTCTAGTACTGAAACTAAGTACTGCTAACTTGTCAGAAATTAGCAGTGAGGCAAAAATACTTCTGCTCTCTAAAACTTTGCTTTGCAAAATCAATAGTGCCTTAGCTTGTTCAATGCATTTTGGAGATGAATTAATGAACACTTCTCCATTTTGATAATAGTAACCTGTTTGTGTTTAGGGATCTCTAAAGGGATCTTTCTCATTGAGGTTTAATCTTTGTTAGCCAAAAATCTGCCCATTCCAGAGGAAACAATTATAAAGGTATGTTAGATGCATACCTGTCAGCATTTAAGAGCAACCTCATATTGTAACTATAAACTATTAACGGATGAGTTGCTGACGTTTTGTTAGGACAAGCAATTTCTCATAAAGTCATAAGAACCCGAATAATCTACAGATGCTTATTATTTGCTGCATAACAAATAACATTCTGAGCTCCAGTGGAACTACCAATTGTGAATTAATTAGAGGGCTAACAAAGTGAAAGAGAAAGTGAGACACTGGAATGACAATGAGAGACAGAGCTGTGCCCTTTGCCTCTTGCACTAAAAACACAGTTGTATATTCCTCCCCCAAGCTCCTAAAACATTCAACACCGCTAGCCACTAAGGACAAATTTCAATGCCCAAATAATACAAAATTTATAGATCATAATTTAACCTCTGAGATTATAGTGTGAACACTTACTTTAAAAAAAATACACCTAGTATTTGTACATTCTCTCCAAATGGTTTAGAATGATGTCTTCACAGTTTAATGGTCAGATTTCAGGCAGCTCATGTGTTATTTTCCTTTTTATTTATTTAACATAATATTGATTTTATTTTGTGATGCAGTGTAGAGTTGGCCCTTGCAGCCCTTTGAGCCAGGCCTCCCCAGCAACCCCCGACAAGCCCAACTAACCCTAACCTAAATTTACAACGAATGATTAAGAATCTTCCAATATCCGCAGCTACAGCAAACAGTTAGATACTCCAGGGATCTTCTTTTATTCTATAGCTTGTATGTGCCCCTGTCCACAATTAGCTCCACTCATAAATCCTGTCCACAATTATCTCCACACTCAAACACCACCCTCAAATCCTGCCCATAGTTATACCTACATTATACCCACAACGAACTTCATCCACATACCTGCTCAGAAGAGGCTCCTACATAACCTGGCCCTTGTGGTTGGGATATAATTGATGCCAACCTTACTTCAAGTCACAAATCATTGGAAGTACCCTGAGTGGCCACTTTATTAGGCACACCTGTAAACCTGCTCATTAATGCAAATATCCAATCAGCAAACCATGTGGCAGCAAGTCAATGCATGAAAGCGTGCGGACATGGTCAAGAGGTGCGGTTATTATTCAGACCAAACATCAGTAAGGGAAAGAAACGTAATCTAAGTAACTTTGACCATGGAATGATTGTTGGTGCCAAAGGGGATGGTTTGAGTATCTTAGAAAAATGTTGGTCTCCTGGGATTTTTCACGCACACGAGTCTCTGGAGTTTACAGAGAATGTTTGAAAGAAATTCAAAAAAAAAAAATCCATTGAGCAGATGTTCTGTGGGCGAAAGCACCTTGTTAATGAGAGAAGTCAGGGAGAACGGCCAGACTGGTTCCAGCTGACAGGAAGGTGAGAGTAACTCAAATAGCCAAGCATTATAAAGATGCTTTGCAGAAGAACATCACTGAATGAACAACACATCGAACCTGCAGTAGATGAGCTACAGCAACAGAACACTATGAACAGGGGGTACCTAACAAAGTGGCCTCTGAGTGTGTGTCACTATTGCTTCATCAATGTAATATCTTGAAGGTAACTTTCCGAAATTGTATTAATCTATTTTTCAATGCTCCCTGGTGTTTGGGTGATGCAAAAAGTAAAATGGTTTCATATAGAGAAAATATACATATTTAATTTTGAATGTATGTAATGGTTGTCTGCACTCAGCTACATCATTTTGGTAATTGATCTGCATAAATCCCAAAACGACAACACACTATGGGTTTATCTTCACCAGTAAGACTGATATTTTTCTAGGAGGTGGCTCAAAGGACATTCTCTAGTTAAATAGGCAATGGACATTACAGACTGGCCTCAGGTAATGCTCGAATCCTGGAATGTGAATAAAAAAATTTGTGACGCATGGCCATGTCGAATATTTCCATGTCTTTGTGCTTTTCAGATTAACATTGATATCCCATCGAGCATCTTATTAGAAGTTAAACACTAGGATGTTAAGTTTATACTAAATTACTTAAATTTTTTGATATGTGTAGGACTGCTTTTATAAATACTGTATCCTGAATGTAGTACAGTGAGACTGTGAGTCAGCTCTGATTTATGAATATGAGGCTCTTTTTTCTGTTTATTTTTTGAATGTCTCCATCTTGTCACAAATTCATGCGCCTACAAATTTGTTCTTATTAACTTCTTACTTCTACTTAACTCCGTGGGAGTACTGTTTAGATGGGAAACACTTGGAACAGTGAATGATCTGATGGCAATATTTGAAGACACTAGTCCTCCTGATGACCTGACCAACATTCCTTTAATTAAACATCACCTTACATAATCTGTGGATATCCCAAAGCACTTTATGGATAATTAAACATATCTAAAGTGTGGTTAGTGTAACGAGTAAGGCTTAGCAGTGAATTAGAGCACAGAGAGATCCCAGGAAAAGCAAAGTGATAATGCTCAGGTAGCCTTCTTCAGTGATACTGTTTGAATTGGCTGCGGAAATGGGAGAATTACACAGCTCTTCATAGAATTCCAGAAACTTTATGGATATAAAAGGTTATTTTACAGTTGAGGAAAATAAATTTAGCTCCATTCCGTACAACATTATGGTCCATACTACTCCAAGTACCATGTTAGTACAGCACGCACAAAATGCTGGAGGAACTCAACAGGTCAGGCAGCACCTATGGAGAGGAAGAGTCGAAAAAATAGAAAGGAAGGCGGAAGAAGTCCAAATAAGAAGGTGGGGGAGGGTTGGAAGTACAAGTTGGCAGGTGATTGGTGAAACCAGGGAGGGGGAAGGTGGGTGAGGGAGCGGGACATGAAGTCAGAAGCTATGAGGTGATAGGTGAAGGAAGTAAAGGGTTGAAGAAGAAGGAGTCTGATAGGATAGGGCTATGGACTATGGGAGAAAGGGAAGAAGGAGGTGCACCAGAGGCACATGAAGGAAAGGAAAGAGAGAGGGGGTAAGAGTGGAGTCAGAATAGGCAGTGGAAAAAGGAGAGAATCAGAAAGTGGCGAGAATTTCCAGAAATCAGAAAACTTGATGTCAATGTCATCAGTTTGGGGGCTACCCAGATGAAAATGAAGTCATACTCCTCTAATCTGAGAGTTGTCTCATCTTAGACCATGGACCATCATGCAGAGATGTGAATGGGAAGTCAAATTAAAATAGGTGGCCACTGGGAAATGTTGCTTTCTGTGGCAGACAGATTAAAAGTGCTTGACAAAGCAGTTCCTAATCTATGTTGGGCCTTACCCTTGTAGAGGAGGGCACACTGGGAGCATTGGATACAGTAGATGGCCCAACAGAATCTCAGGTGAAGTGTTACTTCACCTGCAGGACTGTTTGGGACCATGAACAGTAGTGGGGTAGGAGGTGTAAGAGCAAGTGTAGCACTTGTCTCGCTTGCAGGGTTAAGTGTCAGGAACAAGACCACTGGGAGGGGCAAGTGGACAAGGAACTCGTAAAGAGAGTGATCCCTGCAGAAAGCAGAGTTGGGGAGACATAAAGATGTGCTTCGTGGTGGAATCCAATGAGAGTTACTGCCTCTATCACCCTATCACACCAGGGAGAAAATCCTCTTCGATCAATAACATAACAACTATCCACTGATTGTTGTCCCAACTGCTGGGTAAAATAGACCCTTTCTCTTCACTTTGTTTTGGCCTTTCATAATTTATACACTGAGTAATGTTTCCCCTCAGCTTGTTCTTCTATAAATGAAATTAAGATTCAAGTTTATCCAATCCAGTCCCGTTTATCCAATCTTTCCTGACAGTTTTCACCTCAGACATTCTTCTCCTAAATCCCCCAGTGCCATCATTTTTTCCTGCAATGTGATGACCAAAACTGTACACAGTACTTCATCAGTACTGCATAGTGTCTGGAACATAATCTCCCTACCCAGCTGGTAAAGAAAAACATCTGATATAACTTCTTAACCACTTAGTGTCATATGTTTCACATCTACCACAAAAAGACAAACAGGGTCTCAGTTAATTATCATTCACCACAACACAGACAATTCTGAAAAGGACTGGGGTTATTCTTTGGAACAAAAATGATATCTTCCACTTCTACAGCCAGCCATGATCTCAACATCCAGCTCTAAATGAGTGAAGGACATTTTATTAACATGGAATAGTCATAACGCCCATGAGCAGCAGGTGACTCATACAGACAATATCACTGCATTGGACTACTGACGTTTGTGTGACCTACTGAGAAAATCATTCTGATTATTTACAGTTTTGGTTTACCAAGTCAAAAGCACTATATCATCAATAGTGAGATAGTGGTTCACAGTTTACAGTAAATTAAAGCATGACAAAAGCAGTCATAAAAAGAGAACAGATTGTTCCTTTTGCATTGAAATAAGTTTAGCTGAAAGCTTTTCAGGAAGTAAACAGTAATAACTTATATTCACTTAATGCTTTTTTTATAATGGAGATAAGCCCATGTTCTTATATAACAAGACTGAATTTGATATTTCATATACTTTACTGGCTGTCATCAGGCAACAAGTGTGCTCCATTTTTACAGATGTTCATAAGTTGACTTTGTAAGTTACAGAATGCACAAAAGTCACTTGGTATGGTAAGTCTTGTAACAAATCGTATGTAAAACACATAAGACTGATAAAAGACAATTACTAGAAGTGTGGAGAGAGAGAGAGAGGAAACTAGTTCTGCCATTCAAAGGAATGAGCAAATGTATGTATATCGAACATTTAAATTCAATGGTAGCGTCAGAGCTCATTTGAATGTAGATCATTGGTAACTCAGGGACAGCCTATATATAACTCTTGACACACCAGGACTAAATAAGTGTTATCTTTTTCAGGTATTCTAGTAAAAGGTCATAAACCTGAAACTTTAACTGTGTTTTTTTTTCATGTTACTGAGGCTTCTGATTTTTAGGCCATGCTTCTGTTATCACAAGGTTACATTCTCTTTTCTCTCGAGAGTGAGGAGTAGTCAGCACTAATATAATATAAATGCCCTTTAACCAATAGCCAATTAACTGAAGCACCATTTTGTGAATATACTGTGCTAAGCTGTAGACTTCTGGTCACACGGGCTAAAAAACATTGTGGCCTCTCATTTTTAAATATACAAATTAACTCAAGTCAAAGTAGCACAGTAAGAATAATTTTGGGTCCAAGTGGGTAAGTCAGTTGATTGTTTAAAGAACAACAGAGAGCATTAATGCAGGCCCTGTATCATATTTGTGAATTAAGTATTGGTTTGTTCTGGGTTTGCATACGGTACATATTCAGAGGCCACTTTATTATGTACACATGTGCACCTGTTGTTAAAGCAAATATTCAATCAGCCAATCATGTGGCAGCAACTCAATGCATAAAAGCATACAGACATGGTCAAGAGATTCAGATCAAACATCCGAGTTGGGAAGAAATGTCACCTAAGTGACTTTGACTGCGGAACGATTGTTGGTGCCAGATGCGGTGGTTAGAGTACCTCAGAAACTGCTAATCTCCTGGGATTTTCACACACAACAGTCTCTAAGGTTACAGAGAATGGTATGAAAAACAGAAAAAAACAACAAGTGTGTGGCAGTTCTGTGGATGAAAATGCCTAGTTAATGGGAGAATTCAGAGGAGAATAGCCAAACTGATTCAAACTGACAGGAAGGCGATAATAACAGGTTGTATCAGTGGTGTGCAGAACAGAACCTTTGAATGCACAACACATTGAACCTCGAAGTGAATGAGCAACAGCAGCAGAAGACCACAAACATACACTCAATAGCCGCTTTATTAAGTAAAGGAAGTACCTGAAGTTCTAAACTCAAAGGAAAACCTTAAGCCTTATCCAACATAAATAGCCACGGAAACCCTCACTAAAGGAGGCAATACTGTATCTACCTTCTCTTCAAAAAATAGTTCACTTCCCTGTTTATCCTCGATGGTGAGTTTAGCTGCCAATGTCCACTATTTGAGCAGTGGATCTCCTCTCCCTACCAAGGAGAAGAAACTTCCAGCTAAGAGAGTGGTTTAACGTATTTAATTTATTTTCAGTGTTAAAACACATTTAAAACTTGCAGAGGTTTTCTATCTTATAAAAGACATGTAAGTTACAAACCATTTCTAAAACACAAAGGATTTCCAAAACACAGGCACAATTTTTATAAGTCAAAGAGACATACCCACAAGCCACAGATGAACTGATTATCTATTGCAGAAATTTAAGGCAGAATAATGAATTTTAATTTACCCCATGTTTCTATCATTCGTCTTGATATTCTTGGATCATTCCTAAAAGGTCTGACCTGCTGTCTTCATTTATACTATTTCTTTGCCCCTTGAGTGACTTCATACACACAGATTTTTTCAGATTATCTTTAATACAAATGATCTAAATGTTTCTTGAGACAGAGATCCCGGATACACCCAATGAATGCTGTGAAGCTAACTCTTTTGACAACATAAACCTTCCAACTTATTAATGGATCAGCTATTTATATGCTAGGTGATATTATCCACCTGCTCTGTAAGCTTCCTTGAACTAAACAACTTACCTTGTGTCATCTGTTTTGAAACAAGCCAAATTAAACAATCCTTTTTCTTATACTGCACCTCTTGAGAAGTCAGTCCAAGTGCTATGGCTAGCATCCTTTGTTCCACAGACATTGTATCTGTTTGCAAAGCTGTCTTTTTAACTTCAAATTAAGTCTTGCTTTCCACTTATACTAAGAACTAAAAATTGACTCCCGTTTATGACAAGCAGCTAAACAAAGAATATTAATTGGAAGTTTAACTCATTCAAAAACCACATTTTGATCTTTAGAAGTGTCTACAGCTGTGTTTAGAAAGATGAGCTTGGCAAGAATCAAGAAGAACTCCCTTGGCCCTGGACAGTGAATGTCCATTATTCCCCTCTTTCCTCACCAAGGAAAAGCACATTGGACAAGACCTGATGTCAGACCTGAGAGTATACAATAGGCATCAGCCTTTTCAGATGGGAAGCTTAAATTGACATCATAGATTGTGTGGACTGGGGGAGTGAGAGCTGTGCATAACAACAATGAAATGTCTTGGGGTCAGCTAACTTGGATTGTTGCCAGTTGAACTGGAACATATCTGAAAGGAAAGGGAAAACACAACACCGATATTTGTAAATTAGCAAAAGTACAGACAGGGTTAAACCATCTTGCTGGGCCTTGTCTGGGGATATTGCCCAATGCCAATTTCTTTGAATCACCCTTTACCCTGGAAATCTCTGTTAATCCTCTAGGATTACACAACAATGCAGTAGAGGCTGAGTGGCACAAAATGCATTGAAAACCAGAAGGAACAAGTTGATCACCCATCTATTTGGCAGTCAAATCTTGCATTCTCTTGCCCTCAAACTTACCAAATTAATATGACAGTTCCCTGGCTGTGCTTGGGTTAATAAAGATTGCAAGACAGCCTTTGATGTCTCTGCGGGATGATGTTCAGACTGACCATAGTCATCCCTCTGCTATCTTTACAAGAGGTGTCTCATGTATGATATCAACACACCTGCACGATTGTCACCCTGCTTGCAGTTTATAAACTTCAATGTCAATTAATTGACCCCAGCAATAATTAAAAATGGATTAATTGTGTGACAATACCGATACCATGTTTCATTTGTTTCATTGAAGAGTGCAGTTTAATCAATAGCAACTTTGTTTACACTGAGAGGATTAATAATGCCCTTCTAATAACTTTTTTAATAATCCTCTGCTTTAACTTCAGAAACATAATCATAGTGAATATGAGAAAAGAAATCAATAGAGGATATGACCTGTAATATCTCCCTAGATAAACTTGTCCTACATGAAGGAAAGGTCCTTGCACAGACAAGGTGAGCATAGATGCTTTAATCTGTATTGTACTGTGCTCTTATTCAGCCATATTGCCTAAACACTACCTGTGTAGAAGATCCAAGCTAGTTAGATATGGATTCCTAATTTAAGAGATGCTGATTATTCCAGTAATGTCTGCATACTCTACAGTCTGCATTTCAGTGTAAGCTCAAGAATCGTATCTCTGAATGTCGTCACTGTTTATGCGGTTTAGAGGACTCCCTTCCTCAGCAGAATACACCCTTTGAATAACATGCTGTGCTATTTTTAACTTATTCAATCCTTTATTCCACCCACAAGCTGTTGTTTTTAATGGCCTTGAAAGCATTGAATTTTATCATTCAACATCCATCGCACAGGGAGGCTAATTTTAAATCCGATTTATCACTAGGAGACAGGGCAGATGCTCAATACACCTGCTATTGATTTACTTTATCTTTTAAACAGCCCAAAATTAGCTTCATTAACTGTGTGGCAGGAACTTTGCCTGGGTGAAAGTCGTGAATCTGTGGATTTATTTCAGTGAAGGATTTATTAAAAGCCAATATTTTTGTTCACATTTCTCTTTCATCCTTGCTCTTTCATTCCGGAGTGAGACTGGTGAAGGAAAAGGTGTGCCCTTCTTTTTTCCAGAATCTTTATTTTTTCAGTCTCCCATCCTTCGCTTCAAGACATATTTTATTGCCTCTTCCACCCAACTCACTCTATCTCAGTTTTTTTTTCTACACTTAGTACCTTCTTTCAATTTGTTCAACTTTCTGAGTCTGACATTTCTTTGTCAGGAACACAATGCCTAAAAGGAAAACCCACTCATACTCATGCATATCTATCAGAAGTGAAATTATTATATGCTTCAGTCTGTCCTAGGTGACTACAGATGAAGAATTTTTAATTTCCTATGTATGGATCAAATACCACTTCTCTAGGTTTACAGAGAACAGTACAACACAGCCACAGATCCTTCAGCCCACAATGTTGTGCTAAACTGCTTAAATTAGTAATTAATTAGCATGAGTGTCAAAGGTTACAGGGAGAAGGCAAGAGAATAGAGTTGAGAGGGAAAATACATCATCTGTGATTGAATGGTGGAGCAGACTTGATGGGCTGAATGGCCTCATTCTACTCATCCCTTATCTTCTTAAATGCCCCACACATTGCCTTTGAACTTACCCCTGCCCCCTCCCCTTAAGTGCATGCCCTCTGGTTTTAGACATTTTAAACCCGGGAGATCATACTGGTTGTCTACTCTATCAACAGTATGTCTCTTATTATCCTATAAGCTTCTCTCAGGTCTTGCCTCAGCCTCCAGTATCCTAGAGAAAACCACCCAAGTTTGTCTAACCTCTCATCATAGCACAAGCTCTCTAATTCAAGCACCATCTTCTGCACCCTCTGGAACGATGTAGTTTATTAGAGTTGCCCTTCAGCATTGCACGTGAAAACTAATGACCTTCTGCACAGGACCTGTCTTGAAATCTCCCTTTGTGTTGTCCTGCAAACTCCATTTGCTTTCCCAAGATCCACCATGGTTAAAGTCCCATGACTGAACATTAATTTATGGGGTCCTTTTATTTTACTAGGTGGTGAAGCCCTTTGTTAAGGTCTTCCCAGATGAATAGGAATTTACTGGACTTCCTATGGTTTGCAATAATTGGGTTGAGGAGTAATGTCTGACAACACAGCGTAGTGAGTTCATAGAGTTATGACATTCTGAAATGCAATCGGATGCCAACAAGTTAGGAGTAAGTACTCCTAGTTCACACCTGTGCCATAGGTAGTACAGATTTGATGATCACATCTGTATCTGACAGACCACCATGTAAATTTCCTGCAGGTTCCCAGCCACTTCCATTGGGAAAGTACACAAGGTCCTGTCAGGGCAACTTCAAAGCTGCATAATTGAGATCCAAATTTCAGTAGAGTGATTGTGTTTGAGCTATACAGTCTTCCAACCACTGAAGAACAACTTATAATATTTACAGATTTAGCACCTTAAAGCTTTTAAAATATTTCTGGGGCTTCAGAGGAGGTTTACCATACAATGATTTACTCTGGGCCATGTAAAGAGATACCATGAAAGTTGAACAAAAGCTCGGTTATAGATATAGGATTTTCGAGGGCACCTGAAAGACAGTGAGAGAGAAAAAAAGTAAGTGGGAGTTCGGGAGGTTATTCAAGAGCTTAGATCTTTGATGGTCAAAGTCATAGCCACTGGTGAATCAGCAATGAAGGTTGGGGGTAAGACCAGGGCTGAAGAAAATCTTAGGGTTTAGAGGAGGTTAGAGAGATAGAGAGATCAGATGTTGCTGGAGTGGCATTTATGGTTGAGGGCTGAGTGTAAGGGTGTAAGGCAATGAATGAATGAGGTTCAATGTCAGAAATGTTGTGAGCAGAAGAGTTTTGGATGAGTTTAGGTCCTGAGAAGATCCAAGGTGGAAGTCCAGCCAGGAAAACAAATCTAAGATGATCTGCTAATGATTTGTTTGACTGAGGGAACATCTGGCTGAAGCTGCAACCCTCTAATTTGAAATTGCTAATAGAATTCAGGGGACACATTTTAGACTGTTGAAAACATTGGCAATAGCTCTTGTCTTAATTTATTATCTTTTTTGCCTTATTGCAAATGATATATAAAGTAAATTGAGCTGTTGTCGCAATTAAAATGAATCATTTTTCTCAAAATTTGTTTCAGAGAAGCATCATCAGCTAATCTCATTTAAATGTGAATTAAGGAGGACTCTGATTAACCTTGAACCACCATCCAAAACAAACATTAGCTGCAGACAAACAAGCCTGGGTTCCTGGAAGCAAACTTGAGGGATCAGCAGATTTGGCAACTATGGTTCACTCTCTACTAGCCTCTCCACAAGCAAGGCTTCTGGCAAAGCTGAGCAATGATTGTATCAGCTATGAAAGCATTTGGATGCTCTTCTGTCTTTGCAATCCATTATTACTAATGTTCTTTTTAATGTTTTTATTTGATCAGTGAAAGTCAGACAAACTGGCAAGTATGGAGCAACAGGAGAACGAACAGACATGGTAAGGATATGATTACATTGGAGATGAGGGAGAGGAGATTTAATAGGATGTTATCTAAGATGATTTCAGTTATGAGGAGAGACTCAATAGTTTACCTTGGAGTTGAGGCTGCTGAGAAAGGATCTGATTGTGAAGAGCAAAATTAAGAGGGGCATGGATAGAATAGGTAGTAGGAAATACTCCCCTGGAATGAAGGTATCTCAGATTGGATGGTATAGGTTTAAAGTAGAGAATAGTAGGTTTAGAGGGGTCTTGAGAAAGAACGTTCCACCCAGAAGTGGTTACATTCTGGAACGCACTGACTGAGGATGGATTTGCGACAGAGAATCACAACATTTAAGAAATATCTAGATGAGTTCCTACATTGCTAATGCATAGGAGGCTTGCGTTGGTAAATGGGGTTAAAACAGATAAGCTGGCTAGATAAGTAGATATGTTCCTGGACCCAGCACATAAGGGCAATTACAAAGTAAGCATGACAATGTCTCTATTTTCTTAGAGTTTGGGAAGATTCAGCAAAACATCTAAAACTCTGACAGACTTCTATAGATGTATAGTGGAGAGTATATTGACTGGCTGCATCACAGACTTGCATGGAAACACCAATACCCTTGAACAGAAAGACCTGAAAAAAAACAATGTATATGACCCAATCCATCACAGGTAAAGCCCTCCCACCATGAAACATTCATCATCAGGGACCCCCACCACCCAAGTCATGCTTTCCTCTCACTGTGCCATCAGAAAGAAGGTACAGGAGCCTCAGGACTCACACCACCAGGTTCAGGAACAGTTATTACCCCTCAACCATCAAGCTCTTGAACCAAAGGTGATAACTTCACTTGCCCATCATTGAACTGTCCCCACATACTATGGAATCATTTTCAAGGATTCTTCAACTCATGCTCTTAATACTTATTGATTATCTATTTATTAATAGTATTTCTTTCTTTTTGTATTTGCACATTAGTTATCTTTTGCACATTGGTTGAACATCCAAGTTGGAGCAATCTTTCATTGATTCTATTATAGTTATTATCATATTATGGATTTTTTGAGTATGCCCACAAGAAAATAAATCTCAGGGTTGTATATGGTGACATGTATGTAATTTGATAATCATTTTATTTTGAACTTTGAACATGGTAGGCTGAGGGACCTGTTTCTGCGCTACAGCGCTCTATAATTACTTGATACTTATTGATGGAGACACTGATGGGGAGATTCAAGTGAACCATCTAGGAAATATGTTATCTCAAGCCCTTTGGGTTAATGAATGCCTTGTTACTGATGTTAGCACAGTTCTCTTCCCTTATTAAGTGTAAACACTTGCAGAGCGCTCCAAGATAACTGTCAGGGCTCATAGGGATATAAATTTGGCAAAAATCACAGAAGGACGGAGACAAACAAATTCTTTGCATTCACAGCTGGATCAGCCAGTTAAGAGGGGGTAGATAGTGATTGGTCACATGCTCAGAGTGCCTACTTCTAAAGACAATTAGTTCATCTAAACATTCCCAAGCCATTGTTATCACTGAAAACGCTGGTCTTTATTACCCTTCGCTTGTTGCCCAGAAAAGGATGTCTTCTTCCCGGAATCAATGAGTCCATGTGTTAGTCATACATCATAGTCTTCGTAACGGCTGAATATAATTGAATGCTTTACAGGACTGCTTTAAGGAACAGTTAAAGTTCAAGCAGACGGGCACCGACTTATTTTTATCCAGCAATTCCACAAGAGAATAAGAGGTGTTTACCTGTTAAATGGCCTTCCTCAATCTGTTATGGGATATCAGCTCTTCAAATATTATTCCCTGCAGTGGCCCAGAATTTCACTGAGATATGATATTAGGATCATATCCAAGGCTATCAACCAGCCTTTCTGAGTTCAGTAAGGGGGTCTACTGAGTTCCCATCAATAACGCCACCCACAGCACACTGCAGCTGCAGAGAAAACCAACTTGCCAAGCCTCCTTCAGCAGTGGTTCCCAGACCCATGACCCCTGCAGCCTAGCAGGTGCATGGAACACCCATTCTCCTCCAATTCATACATTATCCTAACCACAACCAATGCTTCATTATCTCTGGGTTGAAACCTTAGTACACCTTACCAAGTAACTCTTCATGGAGTATCTTAATGCCATAGCCTGCAACAAGGCTAAGAAGTTAACTTGTCACTGATATTTCCAGGGGCATTTAAGAATAAGGTGCTTACCATTTTGGTCATATCATCTATTTCTGCAAAGCTTCCATTCTCTGTTGCTTCAGCTTTGTAGAGCTTCTTTACGAGCTTCCTGGTCATAGGTAAAACAGTTGAATTGAAACAAGACGTTACATTCTCAACTCCACCCCCCCCCCCCCAGTATGTCACATCCATCCACGCACTACAATAACGACCAAAATACTTGAGACATTAAGTCAATGCCCATTCTGTTTACCTTTAGACACTAGGACTAAGGAGAGTGATTGAAGAAGTCAGCCTGATCACCAGTAAATTATTGCAGGGGTTGACAAAAAAGTAAGTGGACATTCATTTAGCATTCATTTCAAGGGTACTAGACTATGAAAGCAAAGATGTAATGCTGAGCCTTTATAAGGTATTGGTCAGACTGCACTTGGAACATGGTCAGCAACTTTGGACAGCCTTATCTAAGAAGGTGGTGTGTTAGCATTGGAGAGGGTGCAGAGGAGCTCACAAGAATGTTCTTAGGAATGAAAGGATTAATGTATGAGGAGCATTTGATGGCTCAGGGCCTGTACTCACTGGAGTTCAGAAGAATGAAGGGAGGAATCTCATTGAAACCTATTGAATATCGGAAGGCCTAGATAGAGTGGAGGTAGGGGTTCCAATAGTGGGAGTTCTAGGACTAGGAGGCACAGCCTCTGAAAACAAAGGTGTCTCTTTAGAACAGAAATGGGGAGGAATTTCTTTAGCAGGAGGTTGGTGAATCTGTGGAATTCATTGTTTCAGATGGCTGTAGAGTCCAAGTCATTGGGTATGTTTAAAATGGAGGCTGATAGGTTATTAATTAGTAAGGGTGTCAAAGGTTATGGAGAGAAGGCAGGAGAGTGGGATTGAGAGGGATAATAGATCAACTATGATAGAATGGCAGAACAGACTCAATGGGCCAAATAGCTCAACTCTGCTCCTATGTTTTATGAACAAAGGATGATATAAGTAATAACTCGGTAGCAGTCAAGTCCTTTAGAAAGAGGGCTGTGAGAAGCCAAAGGCTTTTTATTTAAGCTGAGTGAAAGGGGCTTTAGTTGACATTGAGAATGAAGAAGGGTGAGACAATTACTGGTTGCCTTGACCACGAGATGTATATAGAGATCTTGGGATGCAAGCCCATATATCCCTGAAAGTGGCAACTCAAGTAGATTGGGTAGTGCAGCTTTATGAAACTTTGATTTGCCTATACTTGGAGTACTGTGTGCTGTTTTAGTCACTGCATTACAGGAAGGATGTGGAAGCTTTGAAGAAATAAAGAGGCTCGCCATGAGGTTTCCTGGACTAGAGAATATTAGCTATAGTATATGGAGAATATTGAAAAACAACTTGGATTGTTTAGTCTGAAATACTGGAACTTGAGGGGCAACCTGATAGAAATTTGTATAATTAAGAGGCAGCGATGGGACGGATGGATAGTAATTCTTTCTTTTATACCAGGATGGAAATATCAAATACAAGAGGGCATATTTTAAGGTGAGAAGGAGAGGTTTAAAGGAAATCTATGAAACAATTCTTGACATAGGTTCAGAACTGCAGTGCTTGCCTATGAATCTCACATTGTCGGTAGTTAATATTGGAGTTAATAATTCCAGGTATGATCTCACAAAGACCTTGAGTTATTGCAATAAGGTGTCTTTACTCTAGTACTCAAATCCACTTTTATCTACATAT
Organism: Mobula birostris; assembly: GCF_030028105.1. Taxonomy (NCBI): domain Eukaryota; kingdom Metazoa; phylum Chordata; class Chondrichthyes; order Myliobatiformes; family Myliobatidae; genus Mobula; species Mobula birostris. The sequence goes on from NC_092373.1 coordinate 162,182,150, forward strand.
TAACTTTCACTGATTTGTGACCCTTATAATTTCTCACAATTTAAATAAAAATACAGTCTCTATTTATTTCTATCTATTTAAGTGTATTCCACGCTGTACCTAAATAAAGATAAAGATCATCTTGTTTTTACTCTCTGCCATGTTCTTGACCATTCTCCAAGCTGTTTGTTCTCTTTGAAAGCTCTCAGCATCATCCATAGTGTGATTTAACTAAATCCGTATTTGTTTGTTATTGACACATACCAAGATCAGCAAAAATCTTTGTTTTGCATGATACACATACAAGTCATTTCATTGCAATAGTGTATTAAGGTAGTACAAGGCAACTTTCATCAGCGAACTTAAATATATTACACGTTATTGCCTCACTCAAATCATTGTTATAAACTTTGAACAGTTGGGTCCTAGGATCACACCCTGAAACACACCAGTCATGCCATTCCAAACTAAAAATAATTCCCACTCTTAGAAAAATAGAGGGCTATGTGGTGGGGAAATTCTAGGCAGCTTCTAGAGTAGGTTACATGGCCTGCACAACATTGTGGGCCGAAGGGCCTGTAATGTGCTGTAGATTTTCTATGTTCTGTGTACTCCCCATCCATTAGCCAATGTTGTTATGTCTGTATTTTACTTTCAATTTCATGTGCTCTAATTTTGTGTATTAGCTACTTGTGTCAAACCATCAAAGTGTTAACAACTGGAATACATTCTCTTCATTTTTCTAGTTATATAAATGGCCTATTTTGGAACACATTATTTTGTTAGCAGCTAACCAGACATTTTTCAACATGGCTACAGTGTGATTAAGACCAAATGGCCATAACAACTTGCACTGAACAGTAAGATTGGATCCTTGAAACTCTGCTCATTTTAAAATCCCAATTAAAAATTAATCAATGGCCCAGACCACATATTCAAAAGTGAGCACAAAGGTCATTCCTAGAAGTCTCCTTTGCTGTACATTCTGCAAACAGCAAGCACAGGCACCAGTACGGAACAATTATCCTGAATCTTCTCTTTGACCCATACTCATGATGAACAAGTAACCTCAGACATCCAATAGGTTTTCGCACTGGACAACACCGAGAGAGAACAGGGCCTAGAAGGACCAACAATTTGCATCCTGCTCTTGAAAATTATTGTTGAATGAGCTTTGAAGCTAAATATGAAAGTTGGGGAGAAATATTTTTGACTCTCCGGGGTCTGATAGTCAAGGAAGTCTTGATTACCTTCAGTGGAAGACATATTCATGTGAATGCTTTGCATATGCGAACATGTAAAACTAGCTTCTGCAGTGAAATTCACTTTATGACAGAATTTCTATTCACAAGGGTTCTTCTCTGGCTCATTTACAGCTGTATAATATCATTTGTCAATGCCTAGATGCTCGCACACTGCAAAAGCTGCAGCAACAGATATATATAGTTAGTCACACACACACACACACACGTTGGTACCTGAAGAAAAGATGTGTATTGTCTCAGTCAACTTCTATAATAAACTGGAAAATACAAGCTGGTTGAAAGATCAACCAGATCTGGTGGTGGACATCTGCTGAGTGTCAATCATATTCCCTTGGGAATCTGAGAAGGCCTTAGAAAACTTTGTAATATTAGGATTTGACTAAAGTTAATTGCCTTTAAAGATAAAGGTGTGAGATGTCTCTCCTGATAATCCAGGCTTAGTGACATCAAAACTTTGCACAGAAGTTAGAGCATTTTCAGAACAAGGTCAAGGGATATTAATATAATTCTTGGTTTAGCAGTTACTGCCCTAACAATCCTTTGGGATTTACTCCAATCCAATTGGAGCTGACAAAAGCTTCAAAGGCCCATTCTGAAGTAAAGTTATTCCACTTTATGGAGCAGTATCTCTCCCCAGAACTATTTTGTTAAGATAGAATATCCATAGACAGCTTAACTTGGCCATTTACCAATTAGGGAATGGTAGCGTAATGATTGATAATGTTTCCTAATGAGTAAACCAGAAATATTGCCCAGTGATCTTGCAGTCGTGAGTTCAAATCTTACCATGGTATCTGAAGAGCTTTCAAGTTAGTTCATTAACTAAGGTGGCTGCAAATCTCATGAGAATACTGGAAGTAAAAGGAGGCAATTGTTGTGCTAGCTCTTTATTCATTAAGTTCATGGTTCGTTCTAAACATCAGCACCACTTCCCTGCAGTTGTCCCATATCCCTCTCTTCATCCCTCCCCACCTGGTGACATGCCAAATCAATACCAGCTTCTAAGAAAGTGAATGTGTTGTTGTGCCTTCTTTGTGATGACACTTATGTCCTCTGGTATGTAACTCCAAACAATATAAAGCTACAGACCCTCCCTACCTCTGTTCCTCTAATGAGGACTGATTCATGGACCTCTAACTTCTTTCTTCTGTAGTCAATAAACAGCTCTTTAGTTTGGACCATGGACCATCAGGTATAGGAGCAGAAGTAGGCCATTAGGCCCATCGAGCTGCTCCACCATTCAATCATGGCTGATCCAATTCTTCCAGTCATCCCCACTCCCCTGCCTTCTCCCCATACCCTTTGATGTTTTGGCTAACCAAGAATCTATCTATCTCTGCCTTAAATGCACCCAATGACTTGGTGTCCACAGCCACTCATGGCAACAAAATCCACAGATTTACCACCCTCCGACTAAAGTAATTTCTCCGCATCTCTGTTCTAAATGGACATCCTTCAATCCTGAAGTCATGCCCTCTTGTCCTGGACTCCCCTACCATGGGAAATATCTTTGCCATATCTAATCTGTTCAGGCCTCTTAACATTCAGAATGTTTCTATGAGATCCTCCCACATTCTCCTAACATCCAGGGAATACAGTCCAAGAGCTTGTATTGTAACCCTTTCATTCCTGGAATCATTCTCGTGAATCTTCTCTGAACCCTCTGCAATGTCAGTATATCCTTTCTAAGGAGCCCAAATCTGCACATAATACTCCAAGTGTTGTCTTGTGAGTGCCTTGTAGAGCCTCAACATCACATCCCTATTCTTATATCCTATACTTCTAGAAATGAATGCCAACATTGCATTTGCCTTCTTCACCACTAACTCAACCTGGAGGTTAACCTTTAGAGTATCCTGCACAAGGACTCCCAAGTCCCTTTGCATCTCTACATTTTGAATTCTCTCCCTATCTAAATAATAGTCTGCCTGTTTATTTCTTCCACCAAAGTGCATGACCATACACTTTCTAACATTGTATTTCATTTGTCACATCTTTGCGCATTCCCCTAAACTACCTAAGTCTCTCTGCAGGCTCTCTGTTTCCTCAACACTATCTGCTCCACCACCTACCTTTGTATCATCGGCATACTTAACCACAAATCCATTAATCCCATAGTCTAAATCATTGACATGCATTGTAAAAAGCAGTGGTCCCAACATTGACCCCTGTGGAACTCCACTGGTAACAGGCAGCCAGCCAGATAGGATCCCTTTATTCCAACTCTCTGCTTTCTGCTGATCAACCAATGCTCCACCCATGTTAGTAACTTCCCTATAATTCCACGGGCTGTCATCTTGCTGAGCAGCCTCCTGTGTGGTACCTTGTCAAAGGCCTTCTGAATATCCAAGCACACCACATCCACTGCATCTCCTTTGTCTACCCTGTTGAGTAAAAGTTTGTTGTTGTGACTCTACTCAGTTAGATTTGCAGTCTCTCCCATCACCCCCCACCCCCAGATTCCAATTTGACACAACCTTTGATTTGGCCAAAAACTGTGGTGTCATCAGCAAACTAAAATATGGCTTTGGAGCTGTACCTTAGTCACATAATCATAATTATAAAATGAATAGAGAGGGACTAAGCACACAACACTGTCAAATCCCCAAGAATTTTATGCTGCATAAATTTTATCATAAGTTCATATTAATGATAACTAGATAATATGTTGTAATTAATGCAGATAACAATTTACATAGACACTTTAAAACAATGCAATGGGATCTCAAGCATCCACCTAAGAGGCAAGATGGAGGACACAGTTTAATGCCAAATGAGAAGAGACAACAGTTAGCAACGTTAGTAAAATTGAAAGGCCCGAATTTTTATTCTGAGGTTTTTTTAATTGCTCAGATCGGTAGGAGATTTGGAAACTCAGTGGTTTAAAAGTTCCGGAAATGTCTCTCTATCGTTGTGGAAACCATGTGCCATTTCTGAGGGATGGCAATTCCAACAGAAAATCATTTTGTTAGCCTGCTGAATGTCAGTCAGCCAACCAGAGATCGGAACAAAGGAATTATTGATTCATCTTCCAACTTCACTTTATCACAAAATGCCAGAGGGAATAAAGCTGACAAAATATTTGTATATGGATAACAGATCATGAAAACTAATTACTGAATTAATCCAGAAATTTGGATTGTGACATCTGTTCCTTCGCAGGTACGTGGCAGATGTTGGCAAATTCTACAATTAATTGCATTCAGGAACTCATTGAACAAAGAAGAATGGGCTTTGATCATTGAGAATGTGCCTGAATTAGAGTATGAAGGGGATCTGGGAGCCAAGGAACAAGGATGGGGGTTTCTAGGAAGTGTTGTAATAATGAGAATGAAAAAAGAGCAAGTGAACAAAGAGCAGTAGTAAGGTTTAGAAGGACGTGACAATAAGAGTGAGGGTAGGAGGCAAAAAAAACATATGGTTGCGCCCTGAAACAGGAAGGTCCAACTGAGGCCTGGACACTGAAACATCTCATTGTAGAAGTACACTTTTGCTTTTGAAATAATATCGACATCCATAAGGAGTAAAATGAAAAATGGGTCAAAAACATTCTCCAAATTAGAAAATTGGTTTGATAACATGTGTTGAATGGAACATTGTAGCTTGTTTTCCACAGTATTTGAATAGGCATAAAATGATTGTGAAATGGGACCCATCACTTCCTGTTCTGTCCAGCAGATGGGGTGACTTCATGGAACATTCTCTGTAACCTCTAATGTACACAGAAAAATAACTTTAAGGATAAAGGGGCCTCTGTGGGCAGCCTTGGGAAGTTTGAGTATTAAACTCCTGGAACTTTAAACTTTGCCCAGATTTAGCCCAGGGGTCTGAGACTTGAGCACATTACCTGGGGCCTGAGCCAAAGTTTTCAGGGAGAGTTTCTGGGATATTGCAGTGTGGAATTCCTATCACTAGGACAATGGATACATTTCAGTAGGAAGCTCTTAGGCTGTGATGCAGTTTTGAGACATTCAGGTTTGTAACACAGAGCCATGTAGAATGGAAAAAGTCCCTTCAGTCCAAGTGCGCTGATCAAGGAGCCTGTATATGCTAATCCCATTTCTCTGCATTTGGGCTTTTCTACATACCTGTCCAAATGCCTTTTAAAGCAATGATGGTCCCTATCCTCTACCACCTCATCAGGCAGCTGATTCCATGAGTAAAATAAAACTTGCCCTTCGGGTCTCCTTTAAATATTTCTTCTTTCACTTTAAACCTTTGCCCTTTAGTTTTAGACTGCCCTACACTTCAAGAAAGACTGTGACTATCAACACTATCTATGTCCTCATAATTTCAGGAAGATGTTTAAGGTTATCCCTTGACCTCCTCTGCTCCAGTGAGAACAGCTCCAGCAGATCCAGTCTCACCTTGTAGTAACTGAAGTCCTCAATTCCAAGCAAACATCTTGGTGAATCTCTTTTTCACTCTTTTTCGTGTTATCACATTTGTTCTGTAGTGTAAATGCCAGAATGAATACATTATTCCAAGAGTGGCCTAACAAATGTCTCGTTCAACTGCAATATTTTGGTAAAATGGCAGCACATTCGATTGCAGTGACTTCTGCATGTCAGCCAAGATGATATAGTCCTCTCTAAATGTATTTTTTATGATCTTAAGACCCCACTGGGTATAAAGAACTTGAAGTACTGCAGGTCTACCACCTTAGCGAGTTGCTTGTTGGCAGAAAAAACTGAAGGAGCTGAACTTGGTGCACGTCATGCCGCTGCCTGCGTTAAAGAGAGGTTGGAGGAGTCAATGGATGAAGGCGGTATGCAGTCTAACAGCAAGAGATCATTTTAGTTGCTTTTCTTGAGATCACAAGACCCTGTTGGACATTGTTAATGTACAAACCATTTGCAGAATGCTGCAAGTCTGATTCACTGATTTATTAGCAGATGGCAGAGGAAGCAGCATGACCTCGGTCATAAAATCATAAGACCGCAAGACATAGGAACAAAATTAGACCATTCAACCCATTGAGTCTGCTCCAGTATTCCATCAGGGCTGATCACAGATCCCACTCAACCCATACACCAATCAGGAAACTATCAACTTCCACATTAAGTATACCCACGGACTTGGCCTCCACCACAGTCTGTAGAACAGCTTTCCACAGATTCACTACTCTCTGGCTAAAAAAATTCCTCTTTACCTCTGTTCTAAAAGATTGCCCCTCAATTTTGAGGCTATGCTGTTTACTTCTGGATACCCCCACCACAGGAAATGTCCTCTCTACATCCACCCTATCTAGTCCTTTAAACATTCAGTAGGTTTCAATGAGATTCCCCTGCATTCTTCTAAATTCCAGTGAGTACAGGCACAAAGCTGCCAAACACTCCTCATATGTTAACCCCTTCATTCCTGGAATCATCCTCCTGAACCTCCTCTGGACTCTCTCCAATGTCAACACATTCTTGCTGAGATACTCAAAACTGTTGAAAATACTCCAAGCATGGCCAGACTCATGTCTTAGTCTTGTGATTAAGTGACTTGTGACTAATACCTCAGCATTATCTCCTTGCTTTTATATTCTATTCTCTTTGAAATGAATGCCAACATTGCATTTGCCTTCTTTACCACAGACTCAACCTGTAAATTAATCTTCTGGGAGTCTTGCACAAAGACTCCTAAGTCCCCTTTCATCTCTGGTTTCTGAATTTTCTCCCCATTTAGATAATAGTCTGCACTATCGTTCCTTTTACCAAAATGCATATTTTCCTACACTGCATTCCAGCTGCAACCTTTTTGTCCATTCTTCCAATTTGTCTAAGTCCTGCTACAATCACATTGCTTCCACAGCACTACCTACCCCTCCTCCTATCTTTGTATCATCCATGAACTTTGCCACAAAGGCATCAATTCCATTATCTACATCATTGACAAATAATGTGAAAAGTAGTGGTCCCAATATTGACACCTGTGGAATACCACTAGTCATTGACAGAACAATGCCCCTTTATTCCCACTCACTGCCTTCTGCCTGTCAGCCATTCCTCTATCCATGGCAGTATCTTTCCTGTAACTCAATAGAATTTAATCTTGTTAATCTGCCTCATGTGTGGCACCTTACCAAATGCCTTCTGAAAATTCAAGTAAATGACATCTACTTCCTCTCCTTTGTCTACCCTGCTGGTTACTTGAAGAACTCCAACAGATTTGTCAGGCAAGATTTTCCTTTACAGAAATCATCCTGACTTTGACTTATTTTATCATTGGCCTCCAAGTAACTCGAAACCTCATCCTTAATAATAGACTCCAGCACTTTCCAGCACTAAGGTTGGGCTAACTGCCCTATAATTTCCTTTCTTTTGCCTTCTTCCCTTCTTAAAGGGTGGAGTAACATTTGGAATTTTCCAGTCCTCCGGGACCATGCCAGAATCAAATGATTCTTGAAAGATCATGACCAATGTATCTGTTATCTCATCAGCAAACTCTCTCAGGACTCTGGGATATAGTCTATTTGGTCAAGATGACTTATCTGCCTTAAGACCTTTCGGTTTGCCTAGCATGTTTTCCTTTATAATAGCAACGGCACTCATTCCTGCACCCTGACACTCACGGACCTCTGGCACACTGCTGGTGTCTTCCACAGTGAAGACTGATGCAGAGTATTCATTAAGTTCATCTGTCATTTCCTTGTGTCCTGGTACAACCTTAGCAGCATCATTTTCCAGGGGCCCAATATCAACTCTCACCTCCCTTTTACTCTTTATATAACTAAAAAAAACTTATAGAATCCTTCTTCATTTCATTGGCTAGATTGCCCTCATATTTTATCTTTTCCCTTCTTATAGCTTTTTTAGTTGCCTTTTGTTATTACCTTATATGTCCTTCCCTTGGCTTTTATGCAGTTGTTAACTTCCCTTGTCAGCCATGGTTGGCTATCCCTGCAATCTGAGAATTTCTTTTTCTGTGGGACATATCTATCCTGTGCCTTGTAAACTATTCCCAGAAACTTCAGCCATCTCTGCTCTGCTGCCATCATCCCCGCCAGTATCCTCCTCCAATCCATCTGAGCAAGCTCTTCTCTCATGCCACTGTAATTCCCTTTATTCCATTGTGGTACTAATATATGTGACTTCTGCTTCTCCCTCTCAAATTGCTGTATGAATTCAATCATATTATGATCAGTGCCATCCAAGTGTCCTTTACATTAAGCTCCCTAATAAATTCTGGGTTATTAGACAACACCCAATTTTTCCCTGAGTAGGCTCAAGCACAAGCTGCACAAAGAAGCCATCTTGCAGGCATTCAACAAATTCCCTCTCTTGTGATCTGACACCAACCTGATTTTCCCAATCCCCTTGCATATTGAAGTCCCCCATTATAATTGTGACATTACCCTTATTACATGCCCTTTTCAGCTCCCTTTGCAATTTCAACCCAACGCACTAGACCTGCAATGTTGCCTGTTTACAGCCACCCAGAAGAGGGGCAACAGAGTTGGTGCACTCCACAGGAGGTGGTATGGCACAGCATCCAAGCTGGAATCGGTGCTGCCCCCCAGTGTTCATGTGACAGAAGACAAGGTGTTTTGCGGTTGAGTGCAGATTTCTGCAACATTTATAGACTCAGAGTCTAGGACTATATTTTTTTGTGAAACTGTATTTTACTGATGTCTTATATGTGCTTGCTGTCTTATATGTGCTATATGCACATTGTGCTTTGTGAAACTGTTGACACTGTATTTTGATCTCAGAGGAATGCTGTTACGCTGTTTCATTTGGCTATATTCACGTATGGTTGAATGACAAGTAAACTTGAACCTGAACTTAATGTCGCAACCCTCACAGGCTTATCTCTGCCAATGAAGGCAAGTGAACACAGCTCCTTCTTCTCTACCCTATCCAACTATGTTGCCATTTTCAGGGAGCCATGAACTTGCACCTTTAAGGCTTCTATTGATTAATTGATTGATTTTTATAAGATACCTACTGTTTTCTCTTTATATCCATTCAGTACTAGGTGACATTTGCCTGGCTTAAATTCCTTCTGCCAGAGCTCTGCCCAACATTCCAGCTGATTCTCTGTATCCTGTCACTCCATTCCACACTCCACCAATCTTTGTGTCATTAGCAAGCTTACTTACCTATCAGACCTAAGAGAGTGTCATGCAAGTCATTCACAGTAGATTCTGGTTAATTGGGACACAATGGGACAAATACATTTTAGCCCAACTAAGTGGCTGCCCCAACTGGCTGAAATTTCATGGAAATAGTTAAAGTAGGTATAAAAACTGATGAACTACCATTTAACTGAGTAACAAATTATGTAGTTAAATGCAATACAGAAGAAATTTGAACAGTCCCGATATCACAACAGTACTATAAAACTATGTAATAGTTCCTAATAGTTATTAAAGGAGGAATTCATCCAGTGTATGCTCCTATGTGCTTTTGATTGACTGCAAATGAACAAAATCAGCCCAGCCTAGTGTAGATAATAGATTATCTTCATAAAACTCTATTGACAATTGCATCCTCTAAATCTTCATTTTCATTGTAACATTTAAGTTGATTATCGATACCATCAAATTCTTTGTATATCCTAACTTGTTGAAGTAGTGAAATCCTTTCATTTTCACTCATGGCAAGTTCTGCCATCTCCAAGCCTGAATCTGAAACCCCAGTGAGCAAAACAGTTCTGAATCGTCCTACCACTTATTTCTCAACAACTATCAGTAACAAAAATGATTGCTCTTTGAACACCAGCAATTGACACTATTTAAAAACTGTGTGCTCCAAGCACAGCATAGTTCTAATGGCCACACAAGTGCATGCAACTAATGCTAGTTGAAAACTATGTGGCTACAGCCTTCTGTCCCAATTAAGTGGCATAGTGCCCCAAACAAACAAAGGGAATGCCTGCTAATTCCATGATTAGTTTTTGTTCTTTAAGAGATGTCCCAAATAAACAGCTGCCCTGATTAGCCTACACAAAATGCTGGAGGAACTCAGCAGGTCAAGCAGCATTTATAGAAATGAATAAACAATCAATGTTTTGGGCCAAGACTTGTCATAGGGCTCGAAAGGAAGGGGGACGACACCAGAATGAAAAGGTGGGTTAAGGGAAGGAGCACAAGCTGCCATCTTCAATGAGATTCTACAGCCAAACACATCTTTACCTCAACCCTCCACCCCAACTCTCCACATTCTCGGTCCCACTGTGATTCCTGTTGTGTCTGTGCACAATTTTGTATCAATTAAATAAAAGCACACATGTGGGAGATGGCTTTAACTGATGTATGCACATTGCAATAAGAGAGAAAGCAATGCGCATACGTATACAATAAGTCAATGCACATGCGCAGACAACAGATCAATACGTAGTGCTAGGGAAGGGGTCCTTGCTCTGAAAGAAATAGAGCAACATTACACTTCCTCCTCTTTTAGATTAATGCATCTTAAAATACTACAAGTACAAAACATTCAATTTCCCTTTCATAACCCATATTCCAAATAACAATGCTTTCAAAATAGCAGTCTATGACTAACCTCGCAGTTCTAAAGGTTCAGTCTTTTGGGTGGCACTCTGTTTATTTCAGGATAGCGCCTCTGGACCTGTGGAGTGGCATCAGGTTTGGTAGGTGTCTTGTCTAAGACAACATTCTCAGTTTACGGTGTCATGTTGCTGTTGGTGACGTGATCATCACTGAGAGGCAAGTCCAGTGACTGTAATGTGTCTGTCATATTGGATGCAATCAACTCAGGTGTGTTCGTTAGTTGAGCATCCAGTATCTGGTCCACATGGCATCTCCAACATCCTCTGTGTACATCAGTGGTCCAGTTCTTGTAGCTATCCTATCGGCTGTCCATTTGTCTTCTCAGTAATCACGCACTAGGACTTCCTGTCAAACCTCAAAGCTCCTTGCTGGTTTCCTTGGCTACTGGATGAACTGATTATTCTGTAATTCCCTCTGGAGGTCTGTTTTCAGGAGGTCTATGCAAGATCTCAGGTTCTTGCTCATGAACAGCATTGCAGGTGTTTGATTTGTTGTTGCATGAACAAGAGTTCTGATACACAAAAAGGAAGTTGTCCAACTTGTACTGTAGAGAAATGTCCTCCTTGTCTATAGCTTTAACGGACTTCTTGAAGGTGGGAAGCTGACTTGAGATATCTGATGCCAATTTTCTTCATGAACAGTCAGAATTCTTCTGACATGTATTGCGGTCTATTGTCACTCACAATTTGTCTGGTAAGCCATTTCTGGCGAAGGAGATCCTCAGGGCGGAGACAGTCTTTACTGATGTGGTTGACTTCATTAGTATAACCTCCAGCCACTTTGAATGAGCACTTTGAATGAGCAATCAGAAACATGGAGTCCATGAACAGCCCAACAAAATCAATATGTACTCTTTGCCATGGAGATGACAGCCACTTCCATGAGCGTAACGGTGCCTGTGGGGGTGCATTTGAACTTTTTGGCATCCCGAACAGCTTTTGGACAAGCCTTCAATCTGTTTATCTATTTCTGGCCACCACATATAGATCCAGGCAAGTCCCTTCCTTTTGACTGTACCCAGGTGTCCTTCATGCAGATTTTCTAACACCCTAGTGTGCAGTTCAGAGGGAACCACAACACGAGATCCACACATCAGCATTCTTTGGCATACCGACAGTTGGTCTCATCTCACTGAGAACTCTGGAAACATAAGGTTACCATGAGCTGGCCATCCTTGCATGGTGATTTCACTGACTTTTGACAATGTCAGGTCACTCCTTGTTTCCCTTTGCATTTCAAAATTTGTTACATGCAACTGGTCCAGCGATGCGGTGTGGAACACTTCTGCTGGGTCACAGTATGAAGATGTTTCTACTTCAGTTCCTCAATGTTGCTGTGTTGTTTGGTACCCTTGAACTCTATGTCATAAGAGTGGGCTCCTAGGAATAGGGCCCAACGTTGTAACTGGGTAGCGGTCGTCGCAGGAATTCCCTTCCTGGGATTGAAAATGGACAGGAGGGGATGGTGATCTGTCAGTAGCATAAACTTTTGTCCATAGAAGTAGTAATGGAACTTCTTTATTCCCCATACTAGACTAAGGGCCTCTCGGTTGATCTGTGTGTAGTTGTGTTCTGGGCTCGTCAGTGATCTTGAAACAAATGCAATCGGGCGCTCAGACCCATCTTTCATAATGTGTAACAAAACGGTGCCAATGCCATAAGGGGACGCATGACATGCCAATCTGATGGGCACAGATGGGGCATAATGGGTGAGCAGTTCATCATATCTTATTAGTCTCTTTGTTTCTTTGAATGCTTTTTCACATCTTTCTGACTATTCCCACTTTGCTCCTGTCTGTGACAGTGCATTCCATGGATGCATCACTGTAGCAACGTTTGGGAGAAACCGATGGTAGTAATTTACAAGGCCCAAGTATGACCTGAGTTGTAACATATTTTCCAGTTTGAGTGCCTGAAGCACGACTTCAATCTTTTCGTGTGACTTATGTAAGCCATACTTGTCAATGGCATGTCCACAATATGAGACTTCATTCGTGAAAAACTCATATTTTTCTCTCTTTGTGTGCAGACCATAACCACTCAGCCTGGTAAGCTCTTTGCCAAGGTTCTGGAGGTGCCTTTCATCATATTTGCCAGTCACGATGATGTCATCAAGGTAACATTGTGCTCCTGGAATATCTTGGAGCACTTGGTCCATTGTTCATTACCAAATTGCTGGAGCTGATGTGACGGCAAAGACAAGATGATTATACTGGAACAGTCCCTTGTGCGTGCTGATTGTGAGGAAATTCCTGCTCGACTTCTCAATCCCCATTTGCAGATAGGCTTGTGACAAGTCAATGTTTGAAAACCTCTCCCCACCAGCCAAAGATAGAAAAATGTCTTCTATTGGTGGCAGGGGATACTGCACAGTACACAGCACTGGGTTGATGCTCACCTCAAAATCCTCACATATGTGAACGACTTGGGCCTTCCGTTTCCTGAACACTGGGACAATGGGCATGGCCCAATCACTCCATTAAACCTTGGAGAGAATTCCAGAAGCCTCCAAGATCTGAAGTTCAGCATCTCGCCTATCAAAATCCTTCCTCTCCATGCTGGGAATGCTTTACGGAATCTTGGTGTTGCTCTTTGATCCAGTTCGAATTTGGCCTTCATGCCTTTGAGTTTACCAACCCCTTTCTCAAGCACCTTCTCATTAGCATTAAGCAGCTGTGCCAGTCTCTGGTTAGTGCTGCCATTTAGATTGTCGTTGCCTGTTGATGCCACATTGAGAGCTTTGATTGAATTCCAGTCTAGTTGGATTTTTCTCAACCATTCAATTCTGAAAAGTGCTGGCCCTCCACTTTTCAATACATAAAGCTCTAACTGCTGTGTTTGGCATCTATACGTCACATTTACTTTCAGTTTGCCTTTGGAGACCATTTTTTGCTTGTGTAAGACTTTAGCATCACTGAGGTCTTCACTAATGGTATTTTAGAAAACAATCTGTTGTAGTAAGCCTCTGAAATCATGGATAAAGTTGACCCTGTATTGAGCTCCATTTTCGGTTTTATACCAGACACATCTATTGTGATCCATATGATTTTGTGATCTGCTTCAGTTATACCAGGCAGTTCTAGGAATGACAGTTCACCTTTGTCAGATTCTATGTTGTCTAATTTTGTTTTCATTGGGTAACTTCATGCATTTGCTTAGTTTTGTCTTTGAGACTTTGCACTCATTTGTGCTTTTTGTCTGCTTTGCAAACTCTCTCTAGTGACCTTGTCTGTGACACTTTTTGCAGACTTTTTCTTTGAACTAAAAGTAATTTGCATCATGGGAGACTTGCCACATCGATAACGTCTTTGGCTCTTTGCACCATTCAGGGGCATTTTGTGCATTTCACATTCTAATCTCCTTTTCTGTAGTTCTGCTGCAGTCTCTAACAATATTGCAATTGTCAATGCCCATTCTAATGCCCATGCATAGACAAAGCATAGACAAAGCACTCAAACAAGGCTAGTGTCAGAATGAGACCCAAGTCTATGCATGCCACATACAAGCCTGTCCCTTAATGCATCAGAAAGTCCATATCTAAAGTCATAGTACTGGGAAAGTTTGCGCAGTTCTGCAATGTATTCAGAAAGGCTTTTATCATTTGTCTGGCTCCTTTTGTAAAATCTAAATCTCTCAGCTATTACCAGTGGTTTAGGGCTCAAGTGAATTTGTGAAATTATACTAATTTCATTGCTTACTGGCTTTTCAGGGGTTACTAGGTTGCATAAGAGACTGTATGTTCTTGCACCCATTAAGCTAGGAAAATAAGGGCTTTCATTTGCTCCTCTATGTCGTTCACTTTACAATAAAGTTCAACCCTCTCGCTATACAACTCCCAGCCTTCATTAGCTTTATTAAATTCATCAGTTTTCAGAACTGAAACCATCACCACGTTATTTTCACTTTAAATTCAGCACTATAAATATGCACTGTGCTCACGTGTTTTGTTAGTGCCTGTGATGGCTTTCTCATGCTGTTTAAGTCTCACTATTTCGTTTCATAACTGCCAGTGCAGTTCATGATGTTTTCTGACATTCAGGTTCATACTCATCACCAATTTGTTGTGCACAACTACATATCAATTAGATAAAAGCACACACTCGGCAGATACCTTTAACTGGTGCGTGTGCGTGTGCGTGTGCGAGGGAGAGAGAGAGAGAGAGAGAGAGAGAGAGATGCGCATGCATAGTCAACATGCATATCACTTCCCCCAGTGTGTTTCTCCTTCCCTTTCTCCCATGCTGCACTCACCTCTCCTATCAGATTCTTTCCTCTCCAGCCCTTTACTTTCATCACCTTTCACCTTCTAGCTTCTCCATCTCCTCTCCCCCATCTTTTTATCCTGCTGTGGACAAGACTTTTGGGCAGATGGAGCTCGCCAACCATGGTTTGCAGTGCATCTAGGAGAAGGAAAGCTCTGATCTTAAACCTCCGCTGCCTTGTGGCTATACCCACTCATGGGATAGGCTTCGGGAGAAAATCCCAAGGGAAAATCCGAAGCTGAGGTCCCTAAGGCAGTCCTATGCTGAATTCATCCCTGACTGGCAACTCCTGTAATGCTGCAGGTGCCAAACTGTATTGGTCTCTGCCGTTTCTTTGGATTTATCAGATGTGCGGAGAGAGGGAGCTCGCTACATGGGCAACACACAGAGGAAGGGTCTTGAAGAAGGGTCTTTGCCAGAAATGTCAACCGTTTTACTCTTTTCCATACATGCTCCTTGGCCTGCTGAGTTCATCCAACATTTTGTGTGTGTTGCTTTGGATTTCCAGCATCTGCTGATCTGCATATCTAAAGAAGAAGAAGAAGAAGAAGAAAGCCCTTAACTCCGAGTGGAGTCAGCGGGATGCTGTCATGACAGCATTTTTTTTTTTTAAGCAGGCTTTCCTGATTTGCTAGCTCGCGCTTAACCCAGCACGGATGGAAAACGTGCAAGGGAGCCGGCTGGATTCGAACTCGGGAGCCTTCGCTTCGAAGTCCGGCGCTGATGCCACTACGCCACCAGCCAGTGCATATCTAGATAGCTAGGATACAACATCCATGGTTGACCCTGTTTGGCAGAGACCTCAGGACAAGCCTACTGTGAAATGGTAAAAAAAAACTACTTTCAGTAAAGAGAAAAGAAAGCCAGTATCTTGAAAAGCATATTCATTCACCCTGTCCCCTAAACTACAGAAAAGCAGGATACAGCTAGTTGTATTCAGAAGAAAGCAGTACTCTTTCTTTTTTGAAACTGAATTTGTCTGCTGAGAGTTGGCATGGGATCAAGCCTATGGCAGGAAGTACATGGAGTCTTATATAATTTCATCCTGGTAATACCTTCCTGGACTTGGTTAATTTTACCTACAGCTATCTTGAGGGAACAAAGCTCTGAATTTTTAAAAAACTCCCTTTTGACAAAATATTTAAGAAAAAAAACAAAACTACCTTCATTTAAGCAGTCAGTTATCTTTCATTCCAGTGGAATATTTTGAAGCAGGCATTATAAATGTATTATATTTTCATTAAATAATGTGAACATATTGATGTAAAAATCAGAAAATTCTGAAAATGGTTGGTAGATTTTTTTGGAAAAACAGTGATAGATTACTGGTCTCGGCAAAGACTTATTTAAAAATTCCTTTCAATAACATGGATGTTATCAGTAAGACCTGAAAAACAAAAGGTGAGAAAAGCTGTTTCCTTCAAACACTGCAGTCCATGTTTTGAAGGTACTGTTTGGTAGAGAGTTCCAGAATTTGACTCAGCAACATGTGTAAGTCAGGATGTTGTGGAGGAAAGCTTGAAGATAATGGTAGTCCCATGCCTTTGCCCTTCTAAATGTAAAAAAGAATGGTTAACGTGAAAATGGTGGAGAAAGCAAACTTTCAAGTGACTGTGGAGTGGATACTTCCAGACCTGCTGATTAAGGGGAATGCTTTATAATTGCTCCAGTGAAAGTTTTGGAGTGATATTATAACTGTATACATTCAAGTAAATCAAGACTATTCCATCATACTGTGAGCTTTGTGCCTTGTGAAGGGTCTTGGGGTACCTAAATGTGATCCATTCTCCAAATATAGTCTCTGATCTGCTTTGATGACTATGACATTTAGGTTTCAGGTCAAGCTTAAATATGAGGTCAGTAATAACCGCTGAAATTCAAGTATTTGGGGATTCAAGAACGGCTATGCTGCTATGCATCAAAGGGAATTCAAAATGTCTCTCTTACTGAAAACAGACATTGATTTGGCACTTACAGTATACAGTGTGAATGTTCCCTGAAATGTCAGAGTAAAAGACTCATTAGCAGCAGAATTGCATGAAACTGGAGACAATTTAGTCATGAACAGATAGCCTGATGAGATGTGGGGAAGATCATTGCTGAAGAGCCTGAAGACACCTGGGTCCATGTCACCACTGCAAGGAATTCCTGGGACTCAGATGAATGAACTCCAGAATTATAGCCATCTACATTAATATGGCTAAAACCAGTAGAGAACTTTTGACCATATCCTCACTGATTTCAGTGGCTCATTGGTGCCAAAACGTACCTTGATTCAATAGCTGTCACTCACATCTTTACCTCCGGAATTTAATGTTTTTTTTCCCACATTGGACTGAGGCTATGTTGAGGTCTGGTGCCAAGTGGTCCAAACAGGACCTAGAATGACAACAACAAACAAGAGAAACTCTGCTTGTGTATGCTGCTGGAAGTATAAGCAATACACACAAAATATTGGAGGAATCGGCTGTACCCTTTCCCATTGATGCTGCCTGGCCTACTGAGTTCCTCCAGCTTTTTGTGTGTTGCAAGGACAACAATGAACAGGGATTCAGTGATTTTGCTTGATATCATGCTCGAAGTTCCCTCCAAAATTTTCTAGATGCATGAGAGTTGATTGATGGTATGAAAATGGCCAGGTTGGACATCCGTAAATTTCTGACATAGTTGTGACATTATTACACTGTGCTTGTTCCCAGCTATAAAATTCTGTTTCTAAGTCTTTCTACCTCAAAAACCTCTTGCTTTCAACTGAACTGACTGAAGAATGGAATCTACGAAACTGAGGAATAAGGCCAAAGAGGATCGCTCACATGACTAAAGGTAGTTATAAATTGCTCCAATCTTGATGATTCCCTGTTATGTATGTTATCCAATGGATGGCCTAAGAATATACTAGGGAATGAGTTTATAGACTGAGGAGACATCAGACCCTACGTCTGATGACACACTGAACTTCATGGATTCCCATCTTTCTGCTGCAGGGTAGTAATTCATTTTACATTGCTATCAACAAATTGAAGACCTGACTTAGTCTTCTGAGGAATATGACAATGTAGTTAAATATAGATAATAGGATACAACTAACTCAGTACTTGGTGGTACTACTGTTTTGTTATTCACGGATACTTAAGACCTTTTTTCTAAGACACCACTACCCTCAATGCTTCCTACAAGAAGTATTTGATAGTGAGGAGTACTGATTCATGAACCTTAGAGTCAATCTTGAGGACTACCAAACATAATAGAGTCACAGAGGAATATAGAACAGAAGCAGACCTTTTGGCTCATCCACTCTACACTGATTAACAAGCACTCATATTTTCACTCATCAAAAATACAAGAATATAAGAAACTAGGAGCAGAAGTATGCACTTGACTCCTCAGCAACACATGCAAAATGCTGGAGAACTCAGCAGGCCAGGCAACATCTATGGAAAAAAGTACAGTCAACATTTTAGGCCGAGACCCTGCGTCCTACTGACTTTGGCTTTGGAGGTGGTGCAGAAGAGGTTCACCAGTTTGATTCCAGAGATGAGGGGGTTAGACTATGAGGAGGGATTGAGTCGCCTGGGACTGTACTTGCTGGAATTCAGAAGAATGAGAGGAGATCTTATAGAAACTTATAAAATGATGAAAGGTATAGATAAGATAGAGGCAGGAAAGCTGTTTCCACTGGTAGGTAAGACTAGAACTGGGGGACATAGCTTCAAGATTCGGGGGAGTAGATATATGATTAAGATGAGGAGGAACTGCTTTTCCCAGAAGGTGGTGGATCTGTGGAATTCTCTGCCCAATGAAACAGTGGTGGCTACCTCAATAAATATACTTAAGACAAGGTTGGATAGATTTTTGCATAGTACAGAAATTAAAGGTTATGGGGAAAAGGCAGGTAGGTTGAGATGAGTCTATGACCAGTTCAGCTATGATCTTATTGAATGGCAGAGCAGACTTGATGGGCCAGATGGTCTACTCCTGCTCCTATTTCTTATGTTCTTATATTCTGAGTTCCTCCAGTACTTTGCATGCATTGCTTGGATTTTCAGCATCTGCAGATTTTCTCTTGTCATTGACCAGACCCCTCAGGCCTGCCCTACTATTCCATAACATAATGGCTGATCTATGCTGGCCTCAACTCCTCTTCTGTATCTTTCCCTCACAGCCCTCATCCCTCAAATATTTATCTACCTTCCTCTTAAATATATCAAACCATCTGGCCTCGACCATCCTCAGGGCAGAGAATTCAAGAGGTTCATTACCCTTGGGGAACAGTTTCTATGCATCTTAGTTTTAAATAAACGGGGAATTATAGACCGGTTAGCCTAACGTTGGTGGTGGGGAAACTGCTGGAGTCAGTTATCAAGGATGTGATAACAGCACATTTGGAAAGCGGTGAAATGATCGGACAAAGTCAGCATGGATTTGTGAAAGGAAAATCATGTCTGACGAATCTCATAGAATTTTTTGAGGATGTAACTAGTAGAGTGGATAGGGGAGAACCAGTGGATGTGGTATATTTGGATTTTCAGAAGGCTTTTGACAAGGTCCCACACAGGAGATTAGTGTGCAAACTTAAAGCACATGGTATTGGGGGTAAGGTATTGGTGTGGGTGGAGAGTTGGTTAGCAGACAGGAAGCAAAGAGTGGGAATAAACGGGACCTTTTCAGAATGGCAGGTGGTGACTAGTGGGGTACCGCAAGGCTCAGTGCTGGGACCCCAGTTGTTTACAATATATATTAATGACTTGGATGAGGGAATTAAATGCAGCATCTCCACGTTTGCAGATGACACGAAGCTGGGTGGCAGTGTTAGCTGTGAGGAGGATGCTAAGAGGATGCAGGGTGACTTGGATAGGTTGGGTGAGTGGGCAAATTCATGGCAGATGCAATTTAATGTGGATAAATATGAAGTTATCCACTTTGGTAGCAAAAATAGGAAGACAGATTATTATCTGAATGGTGGCCGATTAGGAAAAGGGGAGGTGCAATGAGACCTGGGTGTCATTATACACCAGTCATTGAAAGTGGGCATGCAGGTACAGCAGGCGGTGAAAAAGGCAAATGGTGTGCTGGCATTTATAGTGAGAGGATTTGAGTACAGGAGCAGGGAGGTACTACTGCAGTTGTACAAGGCCTTGGTGAGATCACAACTGGAGTATTGTGTGCAGTTTTGGTCCCCTAATCTGAGGAAAGACATCCTTGCCATAGAGGGAGTACAGAGAAGGTTCACCAGGTTGATTCCTGGGATGGCAGGACTTTCATATGAAGAAAGACTGGATGAACTGGGCTTGTACTCGTTGGAATTTAGAAGATTGAGGGGGGATCTGATTGAAACGTATAAGATCCTAAAGGGATTGGACAGGCTAGATGCAGGAAGATTGTTCCCGATGTTGGGGAAGTCCAGAACGAGGGGTCACAGTTTGAGGATAGAGGGGAAGCCTTTTAGGACCAAGATTAGGAAAAACTTCTTCACACAGAGAGTGGTGAATCTGTGGAATTCTCTGCCACAGGAAACAGTTGAGGCCAGTTCATTGGCTATATTTAAGAGGGAGTTAGATATGGCCCTTGTGGCTACGGGGGTTAGGGGGTATGGAGGGAAGGCTGGGGCGGGGTTCTGAGTTGGATGATCAGCCATGATCATAATAAATGGCGGTGCAGGCTCGAAGGGCCGAATGGCCTACTCCTGCACCTATTTTCTATAATTGATCCCCTATTTTGTGGCTATGTTCCTTTTTTTTTTTAATTGACTCTCCTACTACTGAAAATATTCAAATATCTACTTTGTCAAGCACTCTTTAGGATCTTATGTGTTGAAATTAGTCACCCTCATTCTTCTAAACTCCATGAAGTATGGACACAAACTGTCTAACCTCCCTTGATAGGACAACTCTCTCATCCCAGGAATTAGCCTGGTAAATCATTATTGGTCTGTCTCCAATGCTACTATAGCCAATACAGGCCCTACACTAACCCATTTTATATCTCCACCACACTGTCCCTCCCATCTCCTCATCCTATTCAACACTCTAAGGATAATTTACAGTAGCTAGTAACCAATAAACCTCGACATTTTTGAGATGTGAAAGGAAAACAAAGCCCCCAGAGGAAACCGGCATTGTCACAGGGAGCACACACAAAGTCCATCCAGATGGTGCCAAGGTCAGGATTAAACATGGTCTACCTGTTTTGCCATTTGTGCAACGCAGTACTGTACAACAAAGCATCACATGTGGCAGCAGGTAAAGGTCCCAAAGCAAGGTCTCAGAGTGAGCTGACCCTCACTTTCACTTTGACAGAAGTGCAGTCACTCGTTTGTTCCTAGTTTGGCAGAGAGTTGTGCAGTGCTACTCATGAATGCAGAGATGTGTCAGACCCTTCAAATCATATTCTTTTTGAAGCTTCAGCATTATTAAGATCTGCATCTTCTGCAGTAAACAACACCAGTCATGATTAAGACTAATATTGTTGAAAATGTTGCCAGAACAAATTTTGGACATTGCACAGAAGTCAGTATCATTTCTGTAATCTGGACATCAAACGAATAGCACTAGGTTTTCTAAAAGCACATTCAATGTGTTAGCTCTAATCTTTATTTATTTGTGCAATATTAATTAATTATGCTTTGTGCTTCATGTTTTACCATTGGCATGTTTCTTGACTATTGCTAACTCATTTATTTTTCACATCATGGCTGCTGGATACTCAAAATCACATTTGAACTTTTACCTGACACTGGCAAGGATCTTACAGTTTTGAATTAAAAAGTCTATGCCTTGTTAACGCAGGCATTAACTCATTCAGAAATGTGCCAGGATTGGTTAACGTAACCTAAATGCATTTCTGCAGGATAAGCTTATTGCATGTTACACCTGTGACAATCTAGGATATTGTTTCTTCTTAAATGCAAGTTGTTGCCATTGCATGGAGAACAAACAGCCTATACCTGCCTTACTGGGTGGGGTGTAAAGAGAGGGAACTATTTTGAAAGGTCAGATCAAATGTCGTCATTTAGCTAGGGGATGCCTTTTTATAATTGCACAACTCTTGTAGTTATTATATCATATATCCAGCTTCACATCTGTGCAGACACACTTGCTCACTTTGTTTTGATATTTCTCCCTCAGAATAGGGATGGCATAACACAGATAGATTATAATAGGTTGAATTCAACAGGGGTAAAAATCTCTACTGTTATATGTGCTGAACATATCATTTCTACATTTGGTTCAGAATTTTTAAAGTAGAATTCATCATTCATATCTTCAACAACATATGTTTATCATATACAAAAATGAATTTCTACTCTTCTATGCTCAACCATTGTCCAATTACTAATATAAAGTCATGTATTTTGTATTAGCCTTGCGGCAGCAACACTACTTATCAGAGCAATTGAAAGACTGTGTGAGAAAGCTTGTACTTCATTACATTTGGGGGATCGCTGAACTCTGGTTGATATAAATATTTAAATGGAGTTGATCCTTTTCAAAGCCCTGGAATCAATACAAAGTGAGAGGATCCAAGGTATGGAACTGCCAATTATTCTTATCTGGCGTTTTACTGTGTAATATAAATCCAAGTGATATCAGAAACTGGTATCATAGAGATTTTATAAAATACTTCACATCTCCCCACAGCAAATATCAAACAAACTTCTGAAAGAAAACACAATTTTTCCAATTGTGCATCCAAAAATAAATAAACAAGACTATACAGTCTGAAATCCCATCATGCTAGTCTGGGAAATAAGCAACTTCATTGAAATAAGAAAATACTAGATGTGCCAGAGATAAAGATGGATCTCTCTCTTACTTTCTGTGGGACAGACAAGGGGAGTGGAGGTGAAAAAGGATTTTGCCACACCCTTGTAGATGGCCAAAAATGAATGTTAAGTTGTCCAATTCAGCAAGGCAACTCCCTCCAATCATCATCAACATAACATCCAATGCAAATTTGCTTAAAGCACTGTAGAGAGACCCACTTAAAACTATGTGCTATGTGAATAAAGCTACTACGTGAGAGAATTAACTTTAGAAAATTACAAAGGGACTCGCAAAACTTCTGAAATATCCACAACCAGGCAGGAAATGTTGTAAGACTCACAGAAGGAAGTTGTCAACATTAAATATCAGACAAGTGAGTTATGGAAAACAATCATGATCGCTGAGATATTACAAATATAGTGGACTGCAGAAAGAGCGACTGAGAGAAAAATACACTGTGTGGGGGAGAGAGTGTGTGCAGCAATGACTGTTAAACCATTTCTACAGACAGTACACAGTTGAACCTCCATGGAGTAGAAAAGGTGACTATGGGACGGGGACAAGTTCCAATTCACACATGAGGATAACTTTCTAGATCTATATACAATCTTTTAGAGATAAATTCTGTCAAAGCAATACCCACTATATACATCTACTGATAATTAAATTAAACACAGATGCAAGGTACTATGTTCTCCTGAAGAAAACCTTAAGCTTTGATGTGGTACAACAGAAAACTAATACGTAACCCATTTACATTTACTGTTGATACAACAAACAATCTACTGAAAGAACTCAGCAAGTCAACTGCATCTGCAGGAGGTGGAGTGATGGCATTTCAGATCAAATCCCTGTATCAAGATTGATGTAGTGAGCCATTATCCTATGAAAAGACAGCACACATTTTCTCTGTGCAAATCCAGAGAACACCGTTTAACATGTAGAACTTGATTGGCTAGCCAATGGCAAAGGATAAGTCTAGTCAATCTACAGTGTCCATACTTCAGCCTGCTAGGGCAGGGGTGGCCAACCTTTTACATTCCATGCGTCAATTTTTTCACACACAAGTTCAGATGCGCCATACAACTCTTGTACCCCCACTTAATTCTTGTAAAAATGTTAATATAGACATATTTAGCATTGTTACATGATATATTGATTTAATATACAAACAAGATAAACATTACTTACCTTAATGAGACTTTTAACAATTAAATTTTGTCTTTTGATTTCTTCCTTTTTCTTAATCACATATTCTTTCCGTAACTCAGACCGAAACACTAACTTCAGTTTTCCTTCTATTTCAGTCTGATGTTGTTTTATTGTGTCTATTAAGATCACGTCTTCTATTATGTGAGAAAGTGTTTTCACAAACAATACATAACGGTTTTCCTGATGGACCCGCTATAAATAAGAACTCATTTTCCCACTGTTCATTGAATTCACGCTTACTATCACTTTCTGCTTTTCTTTTGCTCATTTCCTTTTGCACTGTGATGGGTAACTGAATGCAAAAACAAGGCTTAATTTTCAAAAAAGTACGAAACTGCAAATGTTCACAAGAGCTAACAAAGCACAACTCCGTAGCGCATGAGTGTCAATTGTAAACTGACTGGCAGAAGCCTGCGACGCACCGCTGGTGCAAATGCCTGGCGCCTCAGGATCAAGCAAGTATCAAACGTGTATTGAACAGTTATGGAACCACTGCAGAACAAAAATCCTTCTTTCCTAGTTTGACTCATTGAACATTTTAAAAATTGAAAACAGATTAATCTGAAAGAAAATAATATTCGCCAAAGGATGTGCACGAAATAATAAAATCGCTAAAAATAATTGCTAAGTTTTAGATTTATTCTCAGTAAAACCCATTTCTAGCTCTAAGCTACTTGAATTCCTGTTATAGATGTTTTTTTCTACAAATCGTTTTTTGGTTAATACTTTTTGCATGAGTAGGCTTACTTTATTATTATTATCACTGGGGTGCAATGCGCCACTTCTAATCATCCAATGGGCCAGTTTTGGCACATACGCCATAGGTTGGCCATCCCTGTGCAGGGGTATTCTCATCATAATCCTATTACCACATGCTCCACATAGTATCTTGGTATCTTCTTCTGCTTCAAATACTTGATGGTTTCACACATAACACTGGTACATTCTCACAGCTTCTTGTTTTTTGGGAGCATTATTTGCTTTGTTGTTATTTACTTCGTGGGGAACTTTGTTTCAAAAGTTGACCTTTTATTCTTTCTGTTGTTTGTTTACAGGAAATAGACATGGATAGCCCATTTTTAATTTTTCATAGGAAGATGGTGCGGTGCTATTTTGAATGTGCAACCTTCTCTTTGAAGGTGCTCCTACAATGCCTTTGGATAAAGCGTGCCATGATTTTCAACTAGCAATGGTGAACACTGCTGATAGATTTCCAAGTCTGAATATGACTTGAAAGGTGATATTCCTGTGTGCTTGCTCTCCTTGTAGTAACCATAGATTTGGGAAGTGTTTTCAAAGTGGGTGAAGCAGGTACTTGGGAAAACCATTACCTTCAGAATTTCTTCCAAGCCACACACCATCCTGACTTGTAAATATATAACCAGTCCAATGTCAGAGTAGAAGTCAAGTTTATTATCAAATGCGCAAGTACATTTATGCACAGGCGCAAACCTACTTGCAGTAACATCACAGACGTAGAACATTATAAGTTCAAAGTAAAATTTATTTTCATAGTACATACATGTCACCACACACAACCCTGGTATTCCTGTGGGCATACTTAACAAATCTATAGAACAGTAACTGTAAACAGGATCAATGAACAACAAACTGCACAGGTGCAAATATAAATAAATAGCGATAGATAAGGAGCATGAAGTACAAGATAAAGAGTCCCTAAAGTGAGACCATCGATTGTGCGAGCACCAGAAATAGAATGAGTGTAGTTATCTCCTTTTGTTCCAAGATCCTGATGGTTGAGGGGTAATAACTGTTCTTGAATCTGGTGGTGCAAGTCCTGAGGTGCTTGTACCTTTTTCCTGATGGCAGCAGCAAGAAAAGACCACGGCCTGGGTGGTGAGGATCTTTGATGATGGATGCTGCTTTTCTACAGCAATGTTTCATGTGGTTGTACTCAATGGTAGTGAGGGTTTTACCCGTGATGTACTGGGCTGAATCCACTAACTTTTGTAGGATTTTCCATTCAAAGGCATTTGTGTTCCGATACCAGGCTGTAATGCAGCTAGTCAGCAGACTTTCTACCACACATCTATAGAAGTTAGCCAAGGTTTTTGATGTCATATCAAATCTCTACAAACTACTTAGGAAGTAGAGGCACTGATGTGGTTTCGTTGCAACCATATTTGCATGATGGGTACAGAACAGTTCCTCTGAGATATTGATACCCAGGAATTTAAGGTTACTGACCCCCTTCACCTCTGATCCTCCGATGAGTACTGGCTCATGAACCTCTGGTTTCTCTCTCCTGAAGTCTACAATCTGTTCCTTGGTCTTATTGACGTTATGAGAGGATGTTGTTATACATAGAACATAGAATAGTACAGCACAGTACAGGCCCTTCAGCCCACAATGTTGTGCCGACCCTCAAACCCTGCCTCCCATATAAGCCCCACCTTAGATTCCTCCATATACCTGTCTAGTAGTCTCTTAAACTTCACTAGTGTATCTGCCTCCACCACTGACTCAGGCAATGCATTCCACGCACCAACCACTCTCTGAGTAAAAAACCTTCCTCTAATATCCCCCTTGAACTTCCCACCCCTTACCTTAAAGCCATGTCCTCTTGTATTGAGCAGTGGTGCCCTGGGGAAGAGGCACTGGCTATCCACTCTATCTATTCCTCTTATTATCTTGTACACCTCTATCATGTCTCCTCTCATCCTCCTTCTCTCCAAAGAGTAAAGCCTTAGCTCCCTTAATCTCTGATCATAATGTGTACTTTCTAAACCAGGCAGCATCCTGGTAAATCTCCCCTGTACCCTTTCCAATGCTTCCACATCCTTCCTATAGTGAGGCGACCAGAACTGGACACAGTACTCCAAGTGTGGCCTAACCAGAGTTTTATAGAGCTGCATCATTACATCGCGATTCTTAAACTCTATCCCTCGACTTATGAAAGCTAACACCCCATAAGTTTTCTTAACTACCCTATCCACCTGTGAGGCAACTTTCAGGGATCTGTGGACATGTACCCCTAGATCCCTCTGCTCCTCCACACTACCAAGTATCCTGCCATTTACTTTGTACTCTGCCTTGGAGTTTGTCCTTCCAAAGTGTACCACCTCACACTTCTCCGGGTTGAACTCCATCTGCCACTTCTTAGCCCACTTCTGCATCCTATCAATGTCTCTCTGCAATCTTTGACAATCCTCTACACTATCTACAACGCCACCAACCTTTGTGTCATCTGCAAACTTTCCAACCCATCCTTCTACCCCCACATTCAGGTCTTTAATAAAAATCACGAAAAGTAGAGGTCCCAGAACAGATCCTTGTGGGACATCACTAGTCACAATCCTCCAATCTGAATGTACTCCCTCCACCACCACCCTCTGCCTTCTGCAGGCAAGCTAATTCTGAATCCACCTGGCCAAACTTCCCTGGATCCTATGCCTTCTAACTTTCTGAATAAACCTACCGTGTGGAACCTTGTCAAATGCATCACTCAGTCAAATTTTCAATTTCCCTCAATTCTGACTCATCACCACCTCTAATATGGCCCACAACAGTGGTGTTATCAGCAAATTTGTATATGGTGTTGGAACATTGGCAAAATTGTATATGGTGTTTATTAAAACATAAATTAACACTTTTTTTTACAAGATAGGAAACAATTATAACAAAAATAAAGTCTATTTTAGTGCAAAGTAATCAAAGTAGTCATGGTTATGGTAGTGCAGGTTAATTCAAGATCTGAATAGTTGAAAGGCCTGGGTCTAAATCTTGGAACTCCACACCCTAAAGCAATAAAGCATGTTCACCAAAAGAATGGCAGTAAGCCAAGAAGGTAGATATTATCACATTCTCAAAGTGAAGAACGGATGTGAAATGCATCCCAATGACATCGTGATTTCAAAAGTGAATATATTAAAGAAAAAAGAATTTCAAGACAAACATCAGAAATTAAAATGCATTTTCTAACTTCTGAATAAGAACATTGGGCAAAGCGACTGAATAGCAATGAATATTGATTGAAACATGTGATAGACATCAATTACATGATTGACATAAAGGGATATTCTAAAGATTGAACTGGCTATGCTGAGCCACTCAAGCAGCTATGTTTAACTAGTTCTTGAGAAAATATTCGTTGCTTTAAAATTAACATTTTAGTGATAATTCTTTTCAAGGGAATGAGCTGAAGCTTGTGCCCTCCTCAAATTGCCCAGAAAAGAAGCCTTACATTAGAAATGTTCTGAATAATCAGTTTAATGGCTCTATTAAATCGTGACCAGAGCCCAGAATAGATTCCTGCAGTTATGGATTGAGGAGCATTTATGGTTTGATTGCGGTGAGAATATAATTATACAGCATTTCCAATACAACTGCATATCTTACTAATAAATGAAATTTCCAAACATTACTGGTTTCAGAAATCATACTGGCCTCTGACTCACGATGGGAAGAGTGTTAGACAAACAGCTGCCAAGTTCCATCACTTAAAAAGTATTTCATTGTCAAATAATTTAAGTGCACTTCCTGATGAAGTGCAGGAAATCTAACAGCCAAGTTGAAACCATATGGAGTTATAAAGAGATTCAGTACAGAAATATACCTACAGTTCACCCAGTCCATCATCTACCACCTGCCCAAGCATTTACACTCATCCTACATTAACCCAATTTTTTTAATTGTCCTCACATTCTCACATTCTGCCACTTATTTACACAGTAGGGAAATTTAAAGTGGCCAATTAGTGCCTGTTCTTGGAAGTATGGGAGAAAACCAGAGCAACCAGGTGGAGTAAATTCACACAGTCTAAGGGAGAATGTGTTAACTTCACACAGGCAGTGCCGAAATCCCGAGCTCTGTGAGACAGCAGCTCTACTAGCTGCAACACAATACCATCCTAGCTTGGATACTAACCAGTATGGTGAAAATAAGTGGACAATCCATTGTCACACCGCACTAGAAACAGGAGCAGAAGCTGGCTGATCTGCTCTGCCATTCAGTATGATCATGGCTAATCTAACATCAGCCTCTTTCCTGCCTATTCCCTTGACTCCCCATGGTATGAAAATCACTATCTATTTTCCAGGTTTTCTCAGCTCTCTGGGGTTAATAATTCCAATGATCCACAACACAAGAATGTTTTCCTCTTTTCAGCCTTAAATAGCTTACCCTTTTCTTGAAGTGTAACTGTTTAGTTTTCAAATCCCCCAGTAAGGAAACCAACTCTTCAACAGATATCTTGATAGCCTTAGTGTCCTGGATGTTTCTACCAAAGTAGTACTCGTTTTCTAAAGGTTCGGAGAGATCCATCCGGTTCTGAAACTTTCCTCATTAGATAATCATTTCACATCTGGAGTCAATCTGGAACACCGTCCCGAATGTTTATCCATCCTTAAATGAGCAGACCAAAGCTATGCACCAGATGTGGTCTTGCCAAAACAAATAGAATTGTAACCAAAAGTCACTTACTTTTCTGATCTGTCATCCTCTTAATAAAAACTAAAATTCCATTTTCCTTTGTAGTTCTTAGTAATGTTGGTTTAAGAATACATTTTGGCTGGAAGAATCTGAGAGAATCTCCTGTGGCTTTTCACCATACTTAATATTTGCTTCGCCACAATTTTTTTTTGAAGGCACCAAAGGAAATGAAATTAGTTGCTCCCATTCAAGATCCTTGGTATTTATCCATATCTTGAGTTTGAGTGCTCTGATCCAAACCATAAGCATGTTTGATCAGAGTAGATCTCTCAGCCATTTAGTCATATAATGCCCAATCTTAACTGTAACTTATAAAATTAAAGAGGCTAGGCGTGAGGAGGTTAGTTCACAACAGGGGGATGGGATCCAGTGCAGAGAGACAGTGGGGTGTAAAGTGAGGGTAGAAGCAAAAAGTACTAAGGAGAAGAGTAAAAGTGGCAGGCCGACAAATCCAGGGCAAGCATTAAAAAGGGCCACTTTTCAACATAATTGTATAAGGGCTAAGAGAGTTGTAAAAGAGCGCCTGAAGGCTTTGTGTGTCAATGCAAGGAGCATTCGTAATAAGGTGGATGAATTGAAAGTGCAGATTGTTATTAATGATTATGATATAGTTGGGATCACAGAGACATGGCTCCAGGGTGACCAAGGATGGGAGCTCAACGTTCAGGGATATTCAATATTCAGGAGGGATAGACATGAAGGGAGGGGAGGTGGGGTGGCGTTGCTGGTTAAAGAAGAGACTAACGCAATAGAAAGGAAGGACATAGGCCGGGAAGATGTGGAATCGATATGGGTAGAGCTGCGTAACACTAAGGGGCAGAAGACACTGGTGGGAGTTGTGTACAGGCCACCTAACAGTAGTAGTGAGGTCGGAGATGGTATTAAACAGGAAATTAGAAATGTGTGCAATAAAGGAACAGCAGTTATAATGGGTGACTTCAATCTACATGTAGATTGGGTGAACCAAATTGGTAAAGGTGCTGAGGAAGAGGATTTCTTGGAATGTATGCGGGATGGTTTTTTGAACCAACATGTCGAGGAACCAACTAGAGAGCAGGCTATTCTGGACTGGGTTTTGAGCAATGAGGAAGGGTTAATTAGCAATCTTGTCGTGAGAGGCCCCTTGGGTAAGAGTGACCATAATATGGTGGAATTCTTCATTAAGATGGAGAGTGACATAGTTAATTCAGAAACAAAGGTTCTGAACTTAAAGAGGGGTAACTTTGAAGGTATGAGACGTGAATTAGCTAAGATAGACTGGCAAATGACACTTAAAGAATTGACGGTGGATATGCAATGGCAAGCATTTAAAGGTTGCATGGATGAACTACAACAATTGTTCATCCCAGTTTGGCAAAAGAATAAATCAAGGAAGGTAGTGCACCCGTGGCTGACAAGAGAAATTAGGGATAGTATCAATTCCAAAGAAGCAGCATACAATTTAGCCAGAGAAAGTGGCTCACCTGAGGACTGGGAGAAATTCCGAGTTCAGCAGAGGAGGACAAAGTGCTTAATTAGGAAGAGGAAAAAAGATTATGAGAGAAAACTGGCAGGGAACATAAAAACTGACTGTAAAAGCTTTTATAGGTATGTAAAAAGGAAAAGACTGGTAAAGACAAATGTAGGTCCCCTACAGACAGAAACAGGTGAATTGATTATGGGGAGCAAGGACATGGCAGACCAATTGAATAATTACTTTGGTTCTGTCTTCACTAAGGAGGACATAAATAATCTTCCAGAAATAGTAGGGGACAGAGCGTCCAGTGAGATGGAGGAACTGAGCGAAATACTTGTTAGTAGGGGAGTGGTGTTAGGTAAATTGAAGGGATTGAAGGCAGATAAATCCCCAGGGCCAGATGGTCTGCATCCTAGAGTGCTTAAGGAAGTAGCCCAAGAAATAGTGGATGCATTAGTGATAATTTTTCAAAACTCGTT
This sequence comes from Mobula birostris, assembly GCF_030028105.1. Classification (NCBI taxonomy): domain Eukaryota; kingdom Metazoa; phylum Chordata; class Chondrichthyes; order Myliobatiformes; family Myliobatidae; genus Mobula; species Mobula birostris. Next base: position 162,213,518 of record NC_092373.1, read on the forward strand.
AGATTCTGGACTAGTTCCTGAGGATTGGAGGTGGCTAATGTAACCCCACTTTTTAAAAAAGGAGGGAGAGAGAAACCGGGGAATTATAGACCGGTTAGCCTAACGTCGGTGGTGGGGAAACTGCTGGAGTCAGTTATCAAGGATGTGATAACAGCACATTTGGAAAGCAGTGAAATGATCGGACAAAGTCAGCATGGATTTGTGAAGGGAAAATCATGTCTGATGAATCTCATTGAATTTTTTGAGGATGTAACTAGTAGAGTGGATAGGGGAGAACCAGTGGATGTGGTATATTTGGATTTTCAAAAGACTTTTGACAAGGTCCCACACAGGAGATTAGTGTGCAAACTTAAAGCACATGGTATTGGGGGTAAGGTATTGATGTGGATGGAGAATTGGTTAGCAGACAGGAAGCAAAGAGTGGGAATAAACGGGACCTTTTCAGAATGGCAGGCGGTGACTAATGGGGTACCGCAAGGCTCAGTGCTGGGACCCCAGTTGTTTACAATATATATTAATGACTTGGATGAGGGAATTAAATGCAGCATCTCCAAGTTTGCGGATGACACGAAGCTGGGTGGCAGTGTTAGCTGTGAGGAGGATGCTAAGAGGATGCAGGGTGACTTGGATAGGTTGGGTGAGTGGGCAAATTCATGGCAGATGCAATTTAATGTGGATAAATGTGAAACTATCCACTTTGGTAGCAAAAATAGGAAGACAGATTATTATCTGAATGGTGGCCGATTAGGAAAAGGAGAGGTGCAATGAGACCTGGGTGTCATTATACACCAGTCATTGAAAGTGGGCATGCAGGTACAGCAGGCGGTGAAAAAGGCAAATGGTATGCTGGCATTTAAAGCGAGAGGATTCGAGTACAGGAGCAGGGAGGTACTACTGCAGTTGTACAAGGCCTTGGTGAGACCACACCTGGAGTATTGTGTGCAGTTTTGGTCCCCTAATCTGAGGAAAGACATCCTTGCCATAGAGGGAGTACAAAGAAGGTTCACTAGATTGATTCCTGGGATGGCAGGACTTTCATATGAAGAAAGACTGGATGAACTGGACTTGTACTCATTGGAATTTAGAAGATTGAGGGGGGATCTGATTGAAACGTATAAAATCCTAAAGGGATTGGACAGGCTAGATGCAGGAAGATTGTTCCCGATGTTGGGGAAGTCCAGAACAAGGGGTCACAGTTTGAGGATAAAGGGGAAGCCTTTTAGGACCGAGATTAGGAAAAACTTCTTCATTCAGAGAGTGGTGAATCTGTGGAATTCTCTGCTACAGGAAGCAGTTGAGGCCAGTACATTGGCTATATTTAAGAGGGAGTTAGATATGGCCCTTGTGGCTACGGGGATCAGGGGGTATGGAGGGAAGGCTGGGGCGGGGTTCTGAGTTGGATGATCAGCCATGATCATAATAAATGGCGGTGCAGGCTCGAGGGGCTGAATGGCTACTCCTGCACCTATTTTCTATGTTTCTATGTTTCTATGTAAAACTTACCCTCTAAACTGATACACTCACATTGACTAGCGGAAATAGAGAAAAGAATATTAAAAGAATTTCGAGAAGAGAAGTTGGAGCAAGAAAAAAAAGCAAATTCTAGAGCAACTCAATGGGTCAGGCAGCATCTGTGGAGCAGGTTGGCTGGCAACATTTCAGGCAAGACCTTTCATTGGACTGAGAGAGTAGAGGGCAGATAGCTAGACACAGAAGAGAGGGAAAGTTGGGGGAGAAGTGATAGGTGGATCCAGATGAGGAGGGATTGATAGGCAGATAAGGTCAAATGGAGGGAAGAAGATCAGCATCTGTCATTATTTTCTTCCTTGCATTCCCCACCTGCCCATCAACCTCTCCTGCTTTAGGTCAAGACCCTTCATCTGGACTCTAGACTGTCTTTCATTGTGCATCCTCAAAGTATCTACTTGCATCTTTACAGCAGACAAGCATGCCAAGATGGCTTCATGGAGTTTGGTACTGACAAGTCAAAATGATTTTTGGTGAGAAGGGGATCTGTTGTGAATGGTTAAAGAAGGAAAAGTTTGAAAATGGGAACTATAGAGTTCGAGGAGAGGCAGTCTTGCCAACAGAGCAATTAAGGGAATTGTGGATACTTAAGAGGTTAAAACTGTCAACACTTCCTCTGTATTATTCTTTATGGGTGCTATGCTAAAAAATGGAAGTGTTTCACTTTGTATGCCATAGGTTCTGAAGTGTAAGTTATTGAATTGATCTTGAACTTTTGTGGTACAGAGAACTGCTGTAAAGCATTAAACACTGATGAAATTTGCTGTTTTTTTAAAGCTATGAAGGTATTGCGACGGAAGGTGCACTTACCATGGAGTTTTGTAAATACAGAAGAACCTATTGTTGGAATTTGGTTGCAGAAGCCATTCTGATTCACAGTAGTGAGATCCTGCATTGTGACAGGGCCCTGCACTTAGAAGGATTGAACAAGCTAGCTGCTAGCTAAGTCACAACCCCAGGTCAGTGAACTGCTCCCTGTATTCAAATTTATTTGACCATTCACAAACAATCAAATATAAATAAATAACAAGAAAGAATTAAGAATTAAAACAATTTAAAATTAAAACCTATATTGAAGGACATATTCCTGAGCTCTAGTTCCTGAACTTTACTGTTCTATGTCAAAACACTTAAACATATAAAAAAATCAATGATGTAAATTAATTCACAGAGCAGAAACAGGTCTTTCTGCCCATCATGTCCATGCCAACTACTGTCCTTATCGATACTATTCCCTCATACATCAACACCATTCATCTTAATTTAAATAAATTGACTTGTTGTTAAGCCTTGCAGGGTTTATTCAGTGGCAGTTTAACCAGTGGAAGTCCATTCAAGGAAAGCAGCTGAGAAATCACTGCGACCCATGAATTAGCACAGGATTCCCAACCTCATGGGTAAACTGCCAATCCGTCACATCAGCTTCCTGCTAACTATTCATTGATGAAAGACAATTGAAATTCATTGCTCTCTTGAAACCATTCTATCTGAAAGTTTGTGATTGATATTTTGCATGATTACAATGCTGAATAATATAAAGCATCATTATACAGTAATTGGAAAAGAACATTTTGTAGGGGGAAGAAAATGTGCATGAATTACCAATGGAGTGAATACAGGGTATCTCTACCTTTGCATTTCTCATTTTGTCAAAGCATTCTTTGTTCTGCCTGTAACATCGGATCTCTGGAGCTAACGGTTCTGATGAAGCTGGACAAGTTACGGAAGGCATAGCTGTCAGTGTGTGTCTAGGGCAGATTGTGAATGTTTGAGAGCGTAATTTACGGAGAAATAAGTGAAAAAGTGGGATTGGAAAGCAAATCTGCTAGAGGAACTCAATGGCTTGAGAAACATCAATGACGGAAAGGAACTGTCAAGACCTTGAGGATAGAGGGGGAAGATAGCCAGTATAAAGAGGAGAGTGGAGAGGGTGGTGGGACAGGAGCTAGTAGATGGCTAGTTGACTGAGGAGGCATGAAGGAGCCAGGTGGTGGGGGGAACAGAAAATGAAGGTGGACAGAGCAGGGAGGGTGATTAAAAATTCATGGAGTCATAGAGCACTACAGCATAGAAACAGCCATTCAGTCCATCTAGTCTGTACTAAAAACAGTGATGGAAACCTAAGTAAGAAAGGTGATAATGGGAATCATTGGGTAAGAGCTGAAGAACAAGGCAGATGGAGGAATGGGGTGGGACTGATGGATTATTCTGAGGGATGTCATAGTCTGAATGAGCTGACTGGCATGAGGAAATCATTCATGATGTGTGGTATGGTAGGAGTACGAATTGAGAAAGATTCAGAACAAAGTCAGAACAGGGCATTGACGAGACTCTGTGGACCAACAATAGCAATCACACCATGGCAATCCACAACCTCAGCTCAACAGGTCCCTCACTCTCCCATCACAATAAACCATGGCATCAATCCAGGTTCGGTTAGGAGGGCAGAAGGGCAAGCTGGGAGCAGCAGTTGGTATATTTATAAATGATGTGCCAATCTGATAAAGGCTGGGAAGGATTGAAATGGGCTTGTTTGCTGTTGTTGTTTTGTTATTGTTGTTGCTGCAGCTTTTATTTTCTGTGGAACATTGTAGGCATGCTATGTTGACACTGGAATAGATGGTGGCATTTTCTCTTAGCACATCCTTCGGTGTGCCAGTTGTTACTGCAAACATTGCATCTCACTGTATATTTCAATGTAAGTGCGATAAATAAACCTGAATCTGCAAAATGAGATGATGTGTTAAACCCCAGAAACCGTATTCAGTAAATAAGCCCCAAGAGACTCCATAGGTTTCAGAATCAGAATCAGAATTATTATCACTGGTATGTGACGTGAAATTTGTTAACTTAGCAGCAGCAGTTCAATGCAATATATAATCTAACAGAGAGAGGAAAAAAAATAAATAAAATAAAACATAATAATAAATAAACAAGTAATTCGATTATGTATATTGAATAGATTTTTTAAAAATGTGCAAAAACAGAAATACCGTATATTAAAAAAGTGAGGTAGTGTCCAAAGATTCAATGTCTATTTAGGAATCGGATGGCAGAGGGGAAGAAGCAGTTCCAGAATCGCTGAGTGTGTGCCTTCAGGCTTCTGTACCTCCTACCTGATGGTAACAGTGAGAAAAGGGCATGCCTTGGGTGCTGGAGGTCCTTAATAATGGACGCTGCCTTTCTGAGACACTGCTCCCTAAAGATGTCCTGGGTACTTTGTAGGCTACTGCCCAAGATGGAGCTGACTAGATTTACAATCTTCTGCAGCTTCTTTCGGTCCTGTGCAGTAGCCTCTCCATGCCAGACAGTGATGCAGCCTGTCAGAATGCTCTCCACGGTACAACTAAAGAAGTTTTTGAGTGTATTTGTTTACATGCCAAATTTATTCAAACTCCTAATAAAGTATTGTCACCGTCTTGCCTTCTTTATGCTTATATCAATATGTTGGGACCAGGTTAGATCCTTAGAGATCTTGACACCCAGGAACTTGAAGCTGCTCAATCTCTCCACTTCTGATCCCTTCCCGAAGACCACAACCAGCTCTTTTGTCTTATTGACATTGAGTGCCAGGTTGTAACTGTGGCACCACTCCACTAGTTGACGTATCCTACTCCTGTACGCCCTCTCGTCACCAGCTGAGATTCTACCAACAATGGTTGATTCGTCAGCAAATTTCCTCCAATTTCTCACCACTTTCTAAAGACATGACTACTGTGAATTATCTCAGTGCATCAGGATTCATAGAGAATTTGGAGCCATGTGACAGAGTTAAGGAAAATTAGAGGAGTGGGACTAATTGGAATGCCATATATGAGAGGGTAGGTTACTGAGAAACAAGTAGAGGAGTGGGATTGAAGGATCATTCTGAGTGTTGCGATACATGTAATGGGTGAAATAGCCTCCATCCAAAATATGAATAAAAATGTGATGCCTCAACCAATGCAGTAAAGCAAATTTCTACCATTCCACCCTACCATATTTAGCAGTGAGTAGTGACAGACAATTAAATATCTAGGAGGAGGAGGTCCCAAGGATATCTCCATCCTCACTGATGATGTGGCACAGCATGAGCACAAAGTCAATGGGGAACATTTCTCAACCAAGTTCAGCCAGAAGTGTTGACCTTGGCTTCCTCCTGAGATCCCCACTGTTGCAGAAGTATGTCTTCAACTATTTCAAATAACCCCACAAGATATCAAGAAGTTGTTGAGAATACTAGATACGACAAAGGTTATGAAATCAGACAACATCCCAGCTCTCGTACCTAAGACTTGTGTTCCGGAATTATTTGTACCTCTAGCCAAGTTCTATCAGTGCAGATAAAACACTGACATCTACTTAACAATGTGCAAAGCTCATCAATTATAGTCTGTTCACAAAAATACAGGATAAATCCAATCCAATCCAGAGTGATACCACCTATCACTCAGTCATTAGCAGATTAATGAAAGATGTTCTCAACAGTACTACCAAGAAATGCTTAACAATAATATGCTTATGAAGAACAGTGCCTGGACCACTTGACTCCAGAATTCATCATGGACTTGGTCCAAGATGAACCAAAGAGATGAACACTAAAAATGAGTTGCTGACTGATGGCCTTTGATGTCAATGCAGCACTTGATTTGGTCTGGCAACAGGGAGCCCTAGTAAAACTGAAGGCTTATAGAAGAAAACACATGAATAGTTGGAGTTGTGACTCAAATGAAGATGATGGTTATAGTAATTGGAAGTGAACCATCCCAATCTGAGGTTATCACAGCAGGATTTCCACAGGGCAACATTCTATGCCCAGTCATCCTCAACATTTCTAGACAAAGGATTTAGTACTTTCCCGGCGTATATGACTAATAAAATCTTCTCAGTTGTCCAGCCCGGTACAGGTATCGATTTTAACTGATGCTACGATGACAAACTCTGCCAGAAGAGTTTATTACTAGACAACATTCAGCCAAGAACTGGCAAGTGGCAAATAACATTCACACTAAGATTAGTCCAAGTTCTGACCCATGAGGATTTTCTAACAGGAGATCAACATAATCCAGAATAAAGGATCATTAGCTTATTAGCATCCTATACACCACATTGATCATAAGATATAGCAGCAGAATCAGGACATGTGGCTTATCAAGATTGCTCCACTATTTCATCATGGTTGATCCACTTTCCCACTCAGCCCTAATCTCCTTCCTCCTCCCTGTATCCTTTCATGCCCCGACCAAACAAGAATCTATCAACTTCTGCCTTAAGTATACATACAGACTTGGCTTCCACAGATTCACTCTCTCTGGCTAAGGAAATTCCTCCTCTTCTCCATTCTAAAAGGACGCCCCTCTATTCTGAGGCTGTGTCCTTTGGACTGAGATTCTCCCACCATAGGAAACATCCTCTCCACATCCATTCTGTCAACACCTTTCACCATTCAATAGGTTTCAGTTAGGTCACCCCTCATTCTCCTGAATTCCAGTGAATACACACCCAAAGCCATCAAATACTTTTCCTAAGATAAGCCATTCAAACCCAGAATCATTTTCATGATTCTCCTTTGAACCCTCTCCATTTTCAGTACATCTTTTCTATGATAAAGGGCCCAAAATTGCTCACAATACACCAAGTGAGGCCTCACCAGTGCTTTATAAAGTTTCAACATTACATCCTTGCTTTTATATTCTAGTCTTCTAGAAATGAATGCTAACACCACATTTGCCTTCCTCAGCACGGACTCAACCTACAAAATTATCTTTAGGGAGTCCTGCACGAGGGCTTCCCAGTCCCTTTGCATCTCAGTTTTTTTTGTATTTTCTCTCCATTTAGAAAATAGTCTACCCTTTTATTTTCTTCTATCAAAGTGCATGACCATACACTTCACAACCCAGTATTTCAGCTGCCCCTTCTTTGCCCTCTGTCCTAGTCTGTCTAAGTTCTTCTGTAGCCTATCTCCTTCCTCAAAACTACCTGCCCTTTGATCTATCTTTGTAATTACTGCAAAGTTTGCTTTAATTCTGTCATCCAAATCACTGGCATATAACGTAAAAATAATCAGTACCAACACAATCCCCTGAGGAACACCACTAGTCACTGGCAGCCAACCAGAAAAGGATCCCTTTATTCACACTCTTTGCCTCCTGCCAATCAGCCACTACTTTATCCATGCTAGAATCATTCTTATAGTACCAGAATCAGAATCAGAATCAGGTTTATTATCACCGGCATGTGACATGAAATTTGTTAACTTAGCAGCAACGGCTCAATGCAATACATAATCTAGCAGAGAAAAAATAATAATTATAAATAAACAAGTAAATCAATTATGTATATTGAATAGATTTTAAAAAATGCAAAAACAGTAATACTGTATATTAAAAAAATGTGAGGTAGTGTCCAAAGATTCAATGTCCATTTAGGAATTGGATGGCAGAGGGGAAGCTGTTCCTGAATCACTGAGTGTGTGTCTTCAGGCTTCTGTACCTCCTACCTGATGGTAACAATGAGAAAAGGGCATGCCCTGGGTGCTGGAGGTCCTTAATAATGGACACTGCCTCTCTGAGCCACCACTCCCTGAAGATGTCCTGGGAACTTTGTAAGCTATTACCCAAGATGTAGCTGACTAGATGTACAACGTTCTGCAGCTTCTTTCAGTCCTGTGCAGTAGACCCTCCATACCAGACGGTGATGCAGCCTGTCAGAATGCTCTCCACGGTACAACTATAGATGTTTTTGAGTGTATTTGTTGACATGCAAATCTCTTCAAACTCCTAATAAAGTATAGCCGCTGTCTTGCCTTCTTTATAACTGCGTCAATATGTTGGGACCAGTTAGATCCTCAGAGATCTTGACACCCAGGAACTTGAAGCTGCTCACTGTCTCAACTTCTGATCCCTCTATGAGGATTGGTATGTGTTCCTTCAACTTACGCTTCCTGAAGTCCACAATATGCTCTTTTGTCTTACTGACGTTGAGTGACAGGTTGTTGCTGCAGCCCCATTCCTCTAGTTGACATATCTCACTTCTGTACGCCCTCTCGTCACCACCTGAGATTCTACCAACAATGGTTGTATCTTCAGCAAAGTTATAGATGGTATTTGAGCTATGCCTAGCCGCATAGCCATGTGTATACAGAGAGTAGAGCAGTGGGCTAAGCACACACCCTTGAGGTGCGACAGTGTTGATCGTCAGTGAGGAGGATATGTTATCAGCAATCTGCACAGATTGTGGTCTTCCAGTTAGGAAGTCGAGGATCCAATTGCAGAGGGAGGTACAGAGGACCAAGTTCTGCAACTTCTCGATCAGGATTGTGGGAACGATGGTATTAAATGCTAAGCTAAAGTCAATGAACAGCATCCTGACATAGGTGTTTGTGTTGTCCAGGTGGTTTAAAGCCATGTGGAGAGCTATTGAGGCTGCATCTACAATTGACCTATTGTGGCAATAGGCAAGTTGCAATGGGTCCAGGTCCTTACTGAGGCAGGAGTTCAGTCTAGTCATAACCAACCTCTCAAAGCATTTCATCACTGTCAATGTGAGTGCTACCGGGTGATAGTCATTAAGGCAGCCCATATTATCCTTCTTAGCCACTGGTATAATTGTTGCCTTTTTGAAACAAGTGGGATACTTCTGCCCGTAGCAGTGAGAGGTTGAAAATGCCTCCCACTAGTTGGTTGGCACAGGTTTTCAGAGCCTTACCAGGTAGTCCATCGCAACTTTTTGCCTTGCCAGGGTTCTCTCTCTTTAAAGACAGTCTGACATCGGCCTCTGAGATGGAGATCACAGGGTCATCAGGTGCAGCAGGGATCTTCACAGCTGTAGTTGTGTTCTCCCTTTCAGAGCGTGCATAGAAGGCGTTGAGTTCATCTGGTAGTGAAGCATCACTGCCATTCATGCTATTGGGTTTTTCTTTGTAGGAAGTAATGTCTTGCAGGCCCTGCCAGAATTGCCTTGCATCCGATGTCACCTTCAGCCTCGTTCGAAATTGACTCTTCGCCCTTGAAACAGCCCTCCGCAAATCATACCTGGTTTTCTGGTACAGGCCTGGGTTGCCAGACTTGAATGTCACAGATCTAGCCTTCAGCAAACAACGTACCTCCTGTTTCATCCACGGCTTTTGGTTTGGGAATGTGTAGTAAGTCTTTGTGGGCACACACTCATCTACACAGGTTTTAATGAAGTCGGTAACAACTGCAGCATAGTCATCCAGGTTCGAAGGTGAATCCCTGAATTCAGTCCAGTCCACCAATTCAAGGCAGTCCTGTAGGCGCTCCTAACTTGGGCTTATAACTTGTTAAGCAGCCTCATGTGTGGTACCTTGTCAAAGGCCCTCTGAAAATCCAAGTACGCAACATCAACTGATTCTCCTTTCTTTAGTATGCTTGCCATTTTTTCAAAAAAACTCCAACAGATTTGGCAGGCAAGATTTTCCCTTGAGGAAATCATGCTGGCTATGGCCTGTTTTATCATGTGCCTCCAAGTTCTCCAAAAACACATCCTTAGCGATTGACTCCAACATCTTCCCAACCACTGAGTTTGAACTAACGGATCAATAATTTCCTTTCTTCTACCTCCGTCCCTTCTTGACGAATGGAATGACATCTGCAATTTTCCAGTCTTCCGGAACCATTCCAGAGTCTAGTGATTCTTGAAAGATCATTACTAATGCCTCCACAAACTCTTCAGCCACCTCTTTCAGAACACTGGCATGTACACCATCATCTGGTCCAGGTGACTTCAGACCTTTCAGTTTCCCGAGAATCTAGTAAAGATAGCCTCAGACACTTCATGACCCCTGACACCTGGAACTTCCACCGTATTGCTAGGATCAGTGAAGACGGATATAAAATACTTATTCAGTTCATCTGCTATTTCCTTGTCCCCCATCACTACTTCTCCAGCATCATTTTCCAATGGTCAGATGTCCACTCTCACCTCTCTTTTACACTTTCTGTATCCGAAGAAACTTTTGGTATCCTCTTTAATACTATTGACTAGCTTACTTTTGTATTCCATCTTTTCCTTTTTAATGACTTTTTAGTTGCCTTCTCTTGGTATTTGAAAGCTTCCCAATCCCCTAACTTCCCATTATTTTTTACTCTATTATATGCCCTCTCTTTGGTTCTTATGTTGTCTTTAACTTCCTTTGTTAGCCATGGTTGTGTCATCTTGCCTTGAGAAGACTTCTTCTTCTTTAGGATGTATATATCCTGTGCCTTCCAAATTGCTTCCAGAAATTCTAGCCATTGCTACTCTGCAGCATCCTTGCCAATGTACCTTTCCAATCAATTCTGGCCAACTCCTCTCTCATGCCTCTGTAATTCCCTTTACTACTCTGTAATACTTATATATCTGACATCAGCTTCACCTTCTCAAATTTCAGAATGAATGCGATCTGAGGGTTCTTTTATTTTAAGTTCTCTAATCAATTCTGGTTCATTGCACAACACCCAATATAGAATAGTTGATCCCCTAGTGGGCTCAGGCACAAGCTGCTCTAAAAACCATCTCATTGGCATTCCAGAAATTCCCTCTCTTGGGATCCAGCACCAACCTGATTTTCCCAATCTACCTGCACATTGAAATCCCCGTGACTATTTTGACATTACCCTTTTGGCATGCATTTTCTATCTCCCATTGTAATTTGTAGACCACATCCTTACTACTGTTTGGGGGCTTGTATGCAACTCCTACAAGCGTCTTTTTACCCTTGCAGTTCCTTAACTCTATCCACAATGTTCCAAAATCTTCTTTTCTAATGATTTAATTTCATTTTTTACCAATAGAGCAACACCAACTCCTCTGCCTTCCCGCCTGACCTTTCAATACAATGTGTATCCCTGGACATTAAGCTCCCAGCTATAATCAGACTGGTGCAGGCTGGAGATTGGTATCATCGCAGGCTGCACCATCTCAGTCATCCTTTTCACCCCGGCAATGAACATGCTGGTAAAATCTGCAGAGCCAGAGTGTCGAGGCCCGAAATCAAGATCTGGGATCCGCCAACCACCAATACGAGCCTTCATGGATGATCTGGCTATCACTACGGAGTCAATGTCTGGTGCTAGGTGGATTCTTAAGGGGCTGGAAAGGTTGATGAAGTGGGAAAGGATGTCCTTTAAGCCTGCAAAATCAAGATCTGTCGTGCTGAAGAAGGGGAGAGCACAGGAGAAATTTCATTTCTCTATTGAGGACATTCCAACTCCTACCGTCACAGAGAACCCTGTTAAAAGTTTGATGCAACACTCAGAGATAAGGCGGCAATGAGAAGCACCTGTGGGGAGTTTGAACAATGGTTGCAAGAGGTTGACAGGACTGACCTTCCAGGGCGGTTTAAGGCATGGATTTACCAGCACAGTATACTACCAAGAATCCTCTGGCCACTGCTTCTCTCTGAGTTTACAATTTCCACTGTTGCTGAATTAGAGAGGGTAGTCAGCCGGTTCCCGTGAAGATGGCTGGGTTTACCAAGGAACATCAACAGCATCGCTCTGTACAGGAATAACTGCAAAATGAGGCTCCCCCTGCAATCCATCGAGGAGGACTTCAAGGTTTTGTGAGTAAGAGAGGTGCTGCAGTTCTGGGAATCTTCAGATCCAAAGGTTGCTGGAGCAAGAGTGGCAGTGAGAGCTGGAAGAAAGTGGAGAGCAGAAACTGAGGCACGACTGTGCCACAAAGTGCTGGTGGGGGCAGTCTCCAAGGGAGTAGTTGGACTTAGAAGCCTTGAAGTCCACCATTTTGACAAAGTACAAGGGAAAGAGTGACAAGAACTGGTCCAGAATGAAGTAAGGACAGCTGTGGAGGAGGAGAGGACCAGCAGAGCGGTGGCAATGAAACAGCAAGAAGCCTGGACCAAATGGGAGCAGGTGATCGAGTGAAAGATCACGTGGAACAATCTCTGGAAGGTAGATCCACACTGCATCAAGTTCCTTATCCAGGCTGTTTATGACGTCCTTCCAAAACCATCCAACCTGCACTGCTGGGGCCTTGCAGAATGACCAGCCTGTCCCCCCTGTGAGAAGACCGGTAAGCTAGAGCATATTCTGAGCTCCTGCCCCAGATCTCTTGCCGATGGCCATTATCGGTGGTGGCATGACCAGGTCCTCCAGACAATTGCTGAGACAATCTGCAGCACCCTTAAAATCTGCAGAAAACAAGTCCGATCAAGAATACAATCTGCTTTGTCAAAGAGGAGGAAAGACCAACAGAACACCAGAAAGCAACTGGGTTGCTCTTCACTGTGCAGGACTGGAATCTAAAAGCAGACCTGGGAAAACAGCTGCAGTTTCCTCCCCATATCACAGAGACTACATTGCGGCCCGACTTTGTGTTGTGGTCTGACTCATCGAAGCATGTTCTTATGCTTGAGCTTACCGTGCTGTGGGAAGAACGCATGGAGGAGGCCTACGAGCAGAAAAAGCCAAGTATGAAGATCTGAAGAATAACTGCCAAAGAAGAGGCTGGAGAGCAAAGTGTTGGCCCTTGGAGGTCGGGTGTTCTGGCTCTCAGGCCAGTCGCACTGCAAAGTATACACTGCACTTGGAATCACAGCAGAGAGAAGGAGAGCCATTTCTACCACCATAGATGCAGCAGAGAAAGCATCAAGATGGCTCTGGATAAAGAGGGCGGATCTGTGGGTTGAAGCTAGGGCACAGGCCGGGGTCTGATCAACCCTAGTCGGGTCGCCTGGGCGAGGGTGTATGATGTTGAAAGACCTGAAACACCCAATGACCCCAGGTAACATCGCTGATGATGTGCCCTAGCTTAGTATCATGCAAACAACAGGAATTCTGCAGATGCTGGAAATTCAAGCAACACACATCAAAGTTGCTGGTGAACGCAGCAGGCCAGGCAGCATCATGATGCTGCCTGGCCTGCTTAGTATCATGCAGATGTTTCTGGAAGAATTACCTCTTGGGACACCAGTGACAACTCGGAAGAGTCTGGTTGACAGCCTGGAAAGACAGCAAACCAGGACGAGGTGGGTTAGCAGCCCTAACTACAGCTCTTGTAAAGGAGTACCCAAGAAGGCTACAGATCAAAGAATGGAAAGATACCCCCAGGGAAGCCGGTGGGGGGGGGTGTGGCGGAAGAGCTTCCCAGCCGGACGGACACAAGGCTACCGACCCAGTGCAATGGACAAATGACAACGAGTATACAGTGCATCTGTGGCAAAATTTGTTAAGAACCAGAGAGGCTTAAAAATCCACCGGTCCAGGATGAAGTGTAAAGAGCAACAGAGAGCACCACAATGCACAGGTTCCCAATCTGGTGAGACAGAGAAGGAGCAGGGTCAGGAAGCACCCCACAGTGCCCAGAGCCTCCGCATGGTGCAAGCTGTGCATCCCAACATCACATCTCAGACCGTGCGGATCAGATGGCCCAAAGCCTGCCTGACAGCAGAATGGCAAAGATTTGATGAGGACGTTGATCTAGTGTTGGAAACAGTGGCCAAAGTTGGTGTGGAGAAGTGATTCCAGATTATGACAACAGCGATCATAACTGTGGCAGCAGAACGATTTGGTACCAAGGAAGAGAAGTGGGCCAAACAGCCATATGTTAAACAGAGCCACCAAAATCCACAACATCCAGAAGGAACTCAAGGTGCTCAAGCAACAACATAAATTGGCAAAATTATCTCTTCAGGACCCCCTCATCTTGTCTACCTATGCCATTCATGCCGATATGTACCAAGACTTCTGGCTGCTCACCATCACCTTTGAAAATGCCATGGACCCATTCTGAGACATCCTTGATCCTGGCACCAGGGAGGCAACATAACATCTGGATATCTCTATTGCACCCTTGCCTCTGTTCCTCTAAGGAATCTCCTACCAACACTGCAATTCTCTTCATCTCTGATCTTCTGAACCACAGCACCAGACTCAGTGCTAGAGACACAGTCACCATGTCTCCACCCTGGTAGGTCATCCCCCTCAATAGTACCTAAAGTATACAATATACTTATTATTGAGGGGAAGGACCACAGGTGTACTCTGTACTGGCTGTGCAATTTCCTTCCTTCTCCTGACTGTAACCCATTTACCTGTCTTCTGCAGCCTAGGGGTGACCATCCTCCCTGTAGCTCCTGTCTATCATCTCCTCATTCTCCCACACGAGTCGAAGGTTATCAAGCTACAGTTCCATTTCCTTAATACGTTCTCTCAGGAGTTGCAACTCAGTGTACCTGGTGCAGATGTGTTCATCTGGGAGACTGGAGGTCTCCCAGACTTCCCACAACCCACACAGACTGAGATTAATTGAGATTGATAAAATTACCAGGGGCCAGATGACGGAAATATGAAGGAAGTGACTGCTTCAGAAGATCGGCATATAGTCAAAATAAATAAGAGAAGGGTTGCCAAGGAGATGAGAAGAAACATTTTCAGTCAAAGGGGAATAGAGATCTAGATCAGTGTGTCTAGAAGGGAGGAAGAGGCATACAGTAGAATCACATTTAAAAAGTAGGGAGGAGACATGATGTGTAAGGTCACAGACTGAGAATGAGAATATAAAAGGAAGATGGGTCAGTATCTATTAATCAGCATAAACACAGTGAACTGTCTCATAAATTTACTGATTAGTTTATCCACCACTGCAACATTTTCATCTTTCCTAGAAGAATACATCCAATTTCCAAACTATATCATTCTTAGATTTCAAACACGGCCATCAGCTTGTTCAGGATTGCATTGCATTTTTTAATGTGCTTGTTTTTCACCACAGACAACTTTGCAATGTCTGGTACAGTTTCATTTGTAAGACAATATCCCCTTTATACTTTGTGATCATTTGCTCTCCCAATGGATTGGACAAAAGTGGAATGTTAGTGATCTAGACTATTTTATGTTAAAACCTCAGGCTCTTTCTGTCTCTCTGCAACTGGATCCTTGACTTCCTCATCAGGAGACCATAGTCAGAGCTGGTTGGAAATAACATCTCCTCCTTGCTGACAATCAATGCTGGCTCACCTCCAGGATGCGTGTTTAGACCACTGCTCTACTCTCTCTACACCCATGACACATAGGCACAGCTCAAACACGATCTATATATTTGCCGGCAACACAACTATTGTTGGTAGAATTTCTGATGGTAATGAGGAGGTGTACAAGAGTGAGATAGGTCAGCTGCTTGAGTGATGTAACAACAATCTCACACTCAACATCAATAACTGTTGGTCCTTTCTGCTCCTTGTGGCACTTTGGGTGGCAATCTTGTTGTTCCTTTAGGATTTTTCCCTGTTTTTTTTTTATGAGGCTGAGTTGCTAGCTCGATACTCATCCCAGCACAGATGGAAAGTGTGCAAGCAACCAGCTGCATTTGAACACAGGAGCACTCGACTCAAAGTCCGATGCAGATGTCACTACACCACTGGCTACAACATCAGTAAGACAAAGGAATTAATTGTGGAATTCAGGAAGGGGAGGTCGAGGGAACACACACCAGTCTTCATTGAGGTATCAGTAGTGGAAAGGATGAGCATTTTCTAGTTCCTGGGGGGTCAACATTTCTGAAGATCTATCCTGGGCCAGCATATTGATGCAATTGCAAAGAAGGCACAACAGTGTTTATTATTTCATTAGGAGTTTGCAGAGACTTGGTATGTCACCAAAAACTCACAAATTTCTACAGATGTTCCATGGAGATCATTCTAACTGGTAGCAGCACCATCTGGTATGGAGAAGCCACTGCACAGGATTAGAAAAAGCTGCAGAAAATTGTAAACTCAGTCAGCTCCATCATGGCCACTAGCCTCCCCAACATCAAGGACATTTTCAAAAGGAAATACTTCAAGAAGGACGATGCTCCTTCATTAAGTACCCCCATCACCCAGGACATGCCCTCTTCTCATTGCTACCATCAAGCAGGAGGTACAGGAGCCTGAAGACAAACACTCAACATTTTAGGAACAGCTTCTTCCCCTCTGCCAACAGATTTCTGAATGAACAATGAACCTGTATATACTACCTCACAATTGTTTTGCCCTCTATATATTTCTATTTGTAATTTATAGCTTTTTAAATTATGTATTACAATGCTGTAAAACAACACAATTCACGACATATGCCAGAAATATAAACCTGATCCTGATTCATTTAAATTGCTTCAATTATTATAAATATTATTACTGTTGTAGTATTTAACACTTACCTCCCCTCCCCATTCCACAATTTTAATTATATGTCTTCTTTCATCTCTTATATCCTTGAAACACAAGGGTATTACTATTAGAAAGATTTTATTATCTGCTGAGTATTTTAAAATGTGTAAATACTATTTAATTTCATACTATTCTTATGGGTGTTTCTGATAGCGAATATAAATAATTCCCCAATGATGGGATCAGTAATTCCCTGCTGTACTATAAGTTTCATCATGATTCTTATAGACAGCTTGAGCAGAGACGACTATCTCTGGATTTACATTTAGATACACAAAAATGCACACATACAGTACACGCACACAAATGTTGTTTGGAATAGTAAAAAGACAGTTTTTATAGTCTAGTTCCAACATAATAAAAACCTGTCATGTCTCAGTGAGAAGAGGGACACATAAACTTAATATTAAATTTCAGTGTTTTGAATCAGTTTCAAAATGCTTGATTTCAGAATATGAATCTACACTTTGTCTGTTAAACAACATCTGTCCATACATCGATGTGGATGCCAACTTCTTTAACCTTCCCACGTGTTCATCTCCAGGCTTTGTAAATTAATTGTCCAATTATCAATCAAAAGTTGCCATTTATCACCATATTAAAATGGCACTTCTCTTAATATTAATTTTATCATGTTATAGTAAAGAATGAAGCAATAATAGTGAGATTTTTCATCTTCCTTAGCATTGTCATCAAGCCAGAGTTTGAGAAGGCAATTCACTCTATCATTCTAATGTGGCAGCATACAGTATATCTAATTTCCCACTACAGTTCTGGATTTACTTAAACTTCCAGTATGTTGGAAGTGCAAAATATAATATTTTATTGTCTTACAGCTCTCTATAGGAGGTGGACCAGATCCAAGAAGATTTAGCCCATCACCTAACACCATTGTTATAAATTTCAAACTTCATTGTTATAAGTTTCTATTATATCCTGAGCTATCTTTCTCCAAAGTACAAGTCTATTTAATTGTGAAGGTGATGAGACTTAACCCCATTACTAATCTCAATGATATTTTCCCTTTATAATTATAATGGAAATAATAAACAAATTATAAATATTATTCATCAACTGCTTGTTGATCGTCATTCTAAATTATTAACTTGAAGCCTTGAAGAAACTTGAGAATGTCAAATAGTTGTAAGTATTGCGTAAAAGCTAAATTTTGAAGAAAAGAATTGCAAAAATTTCTCAGCAGGTCAGGCAGCATGTTTGGAGAGAGAAAAAAAGTAGTTTACGCTTAAGTCTATAAACAGGTTCCTGTGGAGAGAAGGTGTAAATGTGTACTGCAACAGGCCTTTGTAGTCATTCTATGCACACTTGAATGCAGGAATGTGTGACAAGGCACTGAAGCCAGCCAATTTACTCAGTCTCCACTCAGATCCGGAAGAAGAGGACCAGACACTCTTAACTGATTCTGCAACATGCACTTTCACGTGAAACACTCCCTGACAATCCTGCCTAGTACTCTGCTCCAAGAGATGACTTGATTTTTCAGGGTGGACGCAAAAGGTAATGGCTTTGGAAGAGAGCTGGAAATTAAGGAAGCAGAGTTGGATTTGACTGTATTGAGATGTCATAAATAGGAAGGTCGAGAATATTTCTGGCCTGGAAATGATGTGGAAAATGATCTTAATTCTGCTGTGATTCTGTGATTAACATGGAAAAAAAGTCCCTGTGCTAAATTTCATGATTAAATATTTCCACACACACTGTCTGTGACAGCTGTGCCTGTCGGAATACCATGTAACCTCCAGACCTAAATTCCCATACGCACAAATTCATGAAGCTTGAAATTCAATTGAAATTTCAGCAATAAAAAAAAATTTACTATTGTGTGATCAACATGCTATTGTATCTAATCTCTCCAGGAGGTAGTGTTTCTATCAGAGTTTCTCACCTGGCAGATTTTGTTATATCATTCAGCTTTACCATGTGCTAGGTGTCACTCAGCTAAGGAACAAAGATTTCTTTATCGTAACACCGGCCCCTCCAGCTGCTGTGTGAGTTTCAGCACATAGAAATATAGAAACATAGAAAATAGGTGCAGGAGTAGGCCATTCGGCCCTTCGAGCCTGCACCGCCATACAGTACGATCATGGCTGATCATCACACTGCTGGTATAGTCACCGCTCTAAAATGGCATCTTCTTGTAATATATTACAATCTTTGCTGCAGGCCCACGGTAAAGATATAGAACCAGGTGTTTTTTCAGACAAGCCTGACTCTCTCAATCCATATTGTGTCGATATAAATTAACACACAGGTACAAATCTCCATCCTTGAGGGCTGCAAGAGATTCTGAGCATGTAGCCTGATGTTGAAACAAAATGAAATCCTTCAATTCTCTCCAAGGGAGGACACAGTTTTGAATTCTTGGTTCATTCCTCACTCTGAGCACTATTGGTTATTTAGAGGAACAAGTCCTTTTTCTGGCAGATGATTTTTCAGGCAAGCCTGAGTCTCTTAATCCATATTGTGTCGGAATAAATTAACATACAAGTACAAAGCTTCATTCTTGAGAGCTGCTGGAGATTCTAAGCAAGGAGAATGATGCAAGCAGAGAACAGGGTTAGCAGCAGCACTTTAAGTGAGATGAACTGGCATGTCATTCTACTAATTATTTTAATACTTCCAGGTTTTAGAAATCTGTTGTACAATGTGGTCTACTCACACAGTCACAACTGTAACATCTGTGATGCAAAATTTGCTGAAAATTATCTTGGTGGAAACAGGTTGTGTAAGGATCAATACAGTAACTGCAGTACCATAGGACTATAAGGTATAGGAGCAGAATTAGGTCAATTGCCCCATTGCCTCTGATCCACCATTCAATCATGGATGATAGTTTTTTTTCAACCCCATTCTCTTGCTTTTTTCCTATAAACCTTAACCCTCTTACCAATCAAGAACCTTTCAATCTCTGCCTTAAATACACCTAATGAATTGGCCACCACAACCCTCTGTAGCAATGAAATCCAGAGATTCACCCTTTCGCCATCTGTTTATCACTCTTCCTCACCTGGACCCACCCATCACCTGCCTACCCCTTCCTGCCCACCTTTTTAATACTATCTCCCCTCTATCTTTCAGTCCAGAGGATGAGTCTTGACGAAATGTCAGGAGTCCATCTCCCTCTATAGATACTGCCTGAGCTAGTGGGGTCCTTTAGCATTTTGCCTGTGGCTCCGGATTCCAGCATCTGCAATCTCTTTGTCTCCATGACCTATGATGTTATTGGCTATCCAAATGACATTGAGAACACAAATCAACTATGCCAAAGAGAATTTTACAAGGGAGCACCCAAATCAATTGCTCAGTGGATTCAGAACCGTTCATAATCTCATAGGATCATAGAATGATCATAGTACAGAAGTTTGTTTGGCTCATTGTGTCCTCTACCAGAGCAACTTTCCCATTCCAATCATGAAGATCTTCTTTATGACCTTAAGAATTTTACTCATCATATATTTATCTAATTCTTTATTGAAATCCACATTGGAACTTGTTTCTACCACATCTGCAGACAATGCATTTCAGATTCTAACCAAAAACAATTGAAGAGTCTTTCTTGGTGTCTTAATTCTCCTCCCCTTTATTTGATGCATGTAAACCCCCATCCTCAGCCCCTCAATCATTGGGAACAGCCTCTCTTTTTCTCTCTGTCAGTATCCATTACTATTTTATATACTTCTATTTACTCTCCTCTCAGCCTTCTCTTCTCTGAAGAAAACTGTTCCAGCTTCTCTAATCAATTCTTGTAAATATAGTCCCTCATAATTGGGAGCATTTTCCTAAATCATTCCGGAGTACTTTTTAAAGCCTTCCTTCCTATAATGGGGTAACTAGAATTGAACACATTACTTCAACTGCAGCCAAACCAATTTTATATATAAAAATCAGCATGATTTCCTTGCATTTATACTCTTTGCCTCTGTCAATAAGTCATACACAATTCTGGGCTTACACATACCCCAAGTCTCCGTTCTCCCTGCTCCCCCACCCCCATGCCCCACATCTTCCTCCTAATATGTTAGAGCAGCAACCTTTATTCTATATTGTCTCTCATTCTTTCTATCAACTCACATTTTCCTTATTAAATTTTATCTACCATGTGGCTGTTCCATTTACCAACTTCTTTATATCCTAGTGCAATCTATTGCTAGTACGATTGGTGTTCACGATATTGCAAAATTTTGTGATCTGCACACACTTAGAATTTATGGCTTGCAATCACAAATATAGCTCATTAATATAGAACAATGAGAGCAAAGCCCCAGCATCAATCCAGGGGAATGCTACTACATAGGGAATACAGTATAGTGAAGTGCATTGTCATGCACTTCACTATACTGTATTCCCTATGTAGTAGCATTCCCCTGGATTGTCATGCACTTTGGTAGAAGCAATAAAGGAGTAGAGAATATTTGCTAAAGGGGGAATGAATTTCAGAAATCAGAAATGCAAAGGGACTTTGGGAGTCCTCTTACAGATTCCCTAAATGTTAGCTTGCAGGTAGAATCAGTGGAAAGGAAGGCAAATGCAATGTATTAGTGTTCATTTCCAGAGGATGTAGTACTAAGGCATCATAAGGCTTTGGTCAAATGGCATTTGGAGTATTGTGAGCAGTTTTGGCCCCTTATCTAAGAAAGGATGGGCTGACATTGGAGAAGGTTCAGAGGAGGTTTACGAGAATGATCCCAGGAATGAAAAGATTAACGAACAAGGAACATTTGATGGTTCTGTCCTGTACTTGCTGGAGTTTAGAAGAATGAGTTAATATTGAAAGGCCAGGATGGAGTGGATGTGGACAGGATTTTTCAAATAATGGGAGAGTGTAGGACCAGAGGACACAGCCTCAGAACAGAAGGATGTCCCTTTAGAACAGAAATGAGGAGTAAGTTCTTTAACTAGAAGATGGTGAAAATGTGGAATACATTGCCACAAACAGCTGTGGAAGCTGAGTGAGTGGGTATACTTAAAGTTTCTTCATTATTAAGGGTGTTAAATGATTCGGGGATAAGGCAGGTGATTGGTGTTGAATGCAAAAATAAATCAGCCATAATCAAATTGCACAGCAGACTCAATAGTCCAAATGGCCTAATTCTGCTTCTATGCCTTATGATCTTATACCCTCCCCTGAACTGAAAATCAATTCTCCAGGAATCTCTGTAAACTCTAACTTAGCCAACTTCTTATCCATGTTAATAATGTCCCTCTTATGCCGTGTATTTCAATTTCAAAAGACTGATATGAGGCACCCTATCACATACATCACAGAAAGTATCCTATCCGGAGACATTACAACTTAGTATAGCAATTACTCTGCCCAAGACCACAAAAACTTGCAAGTATTGTGAACACATCCCAGTCCATCATGTAAACCAGCTTCACATCCAATAACACTGTCTACACTTCAATGAGAAGCTTAGAGACCTCGGCCTTCACCCTGCCTTGTGTAGCTGGATCCTGGACTTCCTGTCAAATCGCCGGCAGGTGGTAAGAATGGGCTCCCTCACCTTTGCCCCTCTACACAGGTGCCCCTCAGGGCTGTGTACTAAGCCCCCTCCTTTACCCTCTGTATACTCATGACTGTGTCGCCACCCACAGCTCAATCTGCTAATTAAATTTGCTGATGACACTACACTGATTGGCCTAATCTCAAATCATAACAAGGCAGCCTGCAGTGAGGAAGTCATCACCCTGACACAAGAAGAGCCTGATGTCAAGAAAACAACCTGTCCCTCAATGTTGTAAAAACAAAGGAGCTATTTGTGGATTACAGGAGGAATGGAGACAGGCTAACCCCTATTGACAGCAATGGATCTGGGGTTAAGAGGGTGAACCGCTTTAAGTTTCTCAGCATAAACATCACTGAGGACCTCACGTGGTCTGTACATACCGGCTGTGTGGTGAAAAAGGCACAACAGTGCTCTTGCACCTCAGACGGTTGAAGAGGTTTGGTATGGGCCCCCCAGATTCTAAGAATTTTCTACAGGGGCACAATTGAGAGCATCCTGACTGGCTGCATCACTGTCTGGTATGGGAACTGTACTTCCCTCAATCACAAGACTCTGTAGAGAGTGGAGTGGACAGCCCAGCGCATCTGTAGATGTGAACTTCCAACTATTCAGGACATTTTCTAAGACAGGTGTGTAAAAAAGGCCCGAAGGAGCATTGGAGACCCAAGCCATCCAACCACAAACTGTTCCAGCTGCTACCATCTGGGAAGCAGTACCGCAGCATAAAAGCCAGGACCAACAGGTTCCGGGACAGCTTCTTCCACCAGGCCATCAGACTGCTTAATTCATACTGACACAACTGTTTTTCTATGTTATATTGACTGTCCTGTTGTACATACTATTTATTATAAATTACTACAATTTCACATTGCACATTCAGATGGAGGTGTAACAAAGATTTTTACTCATATATATGAAAGATGTAAGTAATAAAGTCAATTCAAATTCACTACCTTGAGAAAGCAACCAATATAATCAAAAACCTCTCTCATCCAAAATATTCTCTATTCTTCCCATTGTCATCTAGAAGTTACAAAATCTTGTGAACACGTACTACCAGGCTCAGGAGCAGATTTTTACTGTGGCTTGGTGCATGTGGTAATGGTAAACTACAAACCTCAAGCGTCTTGCCTATTAGCTCATCAAAATATTCCATGAAACTTTTGAATCTATTTGCCTTTAACAAATCAGTGTTAGTTTTCCTTAATTTATCTGTTTTCCTCCAGGTGACTGTTGATCCTATTGCAGATCAGTATTTTTAAAAGCTTTCTCACCTCTGAACTGTGGAACCTGAGATATGGAAGATTGCTGATACACACAAAACTCTGGAGGAACTCTGCAAGCAAGGCAGCATCCATGGAGAGGTGCCAGCTTGTTCTCATCTCTCTCCCCCCAGCTTCTTATTCTGGCTTCTTTCCCCTTTCTTTCCAGTCATGATGAAGGGTCTCAGCTCCAAATGTTCACTGTTTATTCCTCTCCATGGATGCTGACCTTTTTACCATTCTGCAATAATCCTGTTAACCCTCACTGAGTCTGTATCCCTTATGCCTTGCTGACTTCATGTCTCTTGATTGTGGCGATTGTATCTGACTCCACCACTGAGTTACAGCAAGTTACAGATATCAACCTCTCTCTGTGTAAAGAAACCTTTTCTCTCAGATCCCATAGAAACTCTTTCTTCTCACCTCAAACCCCTTGTTTTCATACCTCTACCATGGGAAAATGATTCTAAATCTCTGTCCTATCTATGCCCCTTACAATTTTATATATCTCTTTAAAATCACCCTTTAGCCTCCTTTATTCCAAGCAGAAGTCCAGCCTATCCAATGTTTATCGTAATTCAAGTCCTTCCATCCAAGCAAAATCTTGATGAATATAGTTCGCACTCTCTCCAGTACAACCATATTCTTTCTAGTGTAGAAAGATGCACAATACTCATAGTGCAGTTTAACCACAGTTTTGTCAAGTGGCAACATAACATCCTAACTTTTATATTCTAATCCCTGTTCATTCGATGTAGGTAAAGATGCCCTATGCCGCCTTCATCATCTTGTCTGCCTGCATTGACACTTTCGGGAACTATATGCCTAAACCCTAAGATCTCACAGTTTCTCAGCTTTTATTAGTGTCCTGCCATTTACTGTGTATGTCTCCACTCCTATTTGACTTCCTAAAGTGCATCAGCTTGCACTTATTGGGATTAAATTCCATCTGATGACATTGCATCTAAACTTCTATCCGATCTGAATCCTTCTGTAGCCTCAAACAAGCT
Organism: Mobula birostris; assembly: GCF_030028105.1. Lineage (NCBI taxonomy): Eukaryota > Metazoa > Chordata > Chondrichthyes > Myliobatiformes > Myliobatidae > Mobula > Mobula birostris. The sequence continues at coordinate 162,237,990 of NC_092373.1, forward strand.
TCCTGGCTATCCAACACCACCAACTTTCATGTCATCCACAAGCTTACTAATTACACCTCTTACTATCACATCCAAGTCATTAATATATATATCATAAACGACAGTATTTTCATCACTGATCACTGTGAACATCACTGGTCACAGATTTCCAATCAGAACAGCATCCTTCCGCCACTACCACTTATCTCCAATCATGAAGCCAATTCTGGATCCAATTAGCCAGAAAACCTTGAAGTCTCATGTGCCTTAAACCATCTGGGTTAGGCTTTAAGGGAGCATAATCAGTCAAAATGCAATGCTGCGTTACATAAGGAATTTATACAAAAAGCCAGAAACTTGGTCAAAGAAGACAGCTTTAAGAAGCATCTTAAGGAGGTTTATAGTCAGCATTTCATAGCTTAAAGTCTGGGTTCCACTGCTCCTTTGAAAATATTTACAATATCAGCCCAATAACAGTAATATTTGTAAATTTTAGAAGTGTCCACAGAAAGAGACCCAACTCATGCTATTTCAAACTCACGTACAGTAAGCAGCTCATGATTAAGGTCTTGCTGTTATATTAATGGGTCAGAGAAAAGAAGTCATTTCAGCCATATTATCACATTACCTACCTACTTCACAGGAAAATGATAAATCATTACCCGGGGGTTGTGTGTTTGGAGTGAATGTGCACAGATGGAAAGTAAAAAGTAGTTGTCAGTCTGATCAGATGAGCAGGATAATGTCCTGTTGCTGAAGTAAGCTTTATTGTGCTGTGATATTGTCCAAAATCATTTGTACATGAAACTCCATCACAATTCTGCTGCCTTGCTATTAAATGGCCAGTTAAACTGGAACATCTAACTGCATGCAATATGAAATGTTATCTTTACATATCACTCCCACTTTCATATAACAGTGGCCAGAGGAACAAAGTGTATTACTTTTTATGCTCGATAAATCCAAGAGTGGAAGGTCAATATTGATTATGTGACTGTTGTCCTCCTCACTGACATCAGATAATTCATAGTGATTAGTTGGGCTGCTTTTCAATCAGAGATTACAATCCATGTTACTTATGAACTTCTTAAAATTACGTTCTTTCCCTTTGTCCTGTCTACTCATTTCTTCCTCAAACAGACCTGAATATTAACCTTGGACTAGTCATCATTGGTCACACAAAAAAGAAATTTCCTCAGAAAGGGACATCAATATGAAATTAAAATTTAGCTACACTGGAAGCAAAAATCCTTATCTAATACTATTTAAGAGATCCCAGGAAGCTGTAAGTTGTTGGTGCTTGTGGTAGGAAAACAAGAAGGGAACTATGGGAAGGGTTCTCTAGCAATATTCTGGTTGGAAAAGCCAAACTCCTAGATTATCAGCAGGACTCAGGGTGGTATGCTGAGTTAAGAAACCAGTTTAGAGTGATTTTTTCCAGAGAGAGTTACTGAGCATGTCTGTCTGAACAAGTAGAGAAAAAGTCATTGCAGGATTGTGCCTCTTTGAACCTGTACTCTTCACCAGTTCCTGGTTCTTGTCTGATTGAAGAGATCAATCCTACCCCATTGAGCTAATGAAATGGTCAAATTTTCCCTCAAGCAACACCAGTAAAATAGATAATTGACTTCCTAATCAGTGCATCACTCTTTATGGGACTGTGTGATTAAAAACTACTGCCTTAAGTATGTTGGCAATCTTTAAATGAAGAATGCTGTTAGTAAAAGAGGGAGGGAGATAGGGAGGGAGAGAGAGGGAGGGAGAGAGAGAGAGATGAGAGAGAGTGAAGACGAGAGAGAAGAGAGAGAGAGAGAGAGAGAGGGAGGGGAGGGAGGGAGGGAGAGAGAGGGAGGGAGGGAGGGAGAGAGAGGGAGAGAGAGAGAGCGAGGGAGGGAGGGGGAGGGGGAGGGAGGAGGGAGAGGGGAGGGAGATGGGGAGGGGATGGGGGAGGGGGAGGGGGGGGAGAGGGGGGAGGGGGAGAGGTTGGGACGGGGAGAGCAGGGGGGAGGGGGGAGGGGGGAAAGGTGGAGAGGAGGGGCAGGGAGGGAGGAAGGGGGGGAGGAGGGGGGAGGAGGAGGGGGGAGGGGGAGGGGGAGGGGTGGAAGGGGGAGGGGGGAGGAGGGGGGAGCGAAGGGGGGGAGGGGAGGAAGGGGGGGAGGGGAGGAAGGGGGGGAGGGGAGGAAGGGGAGGTAGAGGGAGAAAGGGGGGAGGGGAGGAAGGGGGGGAGGGGAGGGGAGGAAGGTGGGAGGGAGGGAGGTAGGGGGAGGGGGAGTGAGGGGAGGAAGGGGGGAAGGGGGAGGGGAGAGGCCGGCAGGAGGAGGGGGAGGAGGAGAGGGGCAACGAGTGGGGGAGGAGGACTGAGGGAAGGGGAGGAAGGAGGTGGGAGATAGAAGGAGGGAGGAGGGGGGAGCGGGAAAGGCAGAGAGGATGGGAGAGGGGAGGAAGGGGGGAGGGGATGGGGAGGGGAAGAGGCAGAGAGAGAGAGGGGGGAGGGGGAGGGAGGCGCAACGAGTGGGGAGGGTGATGAGGGAGAGACGGGGAGAGGGGGAAGGAGGGGGGAGGGATGGGGGAGGCAATCGGGGGAGGGAGGCGAGAGAGAGAACACGTCTTTCTTCCTTCATACTACACTTTAAGATGATCCCCTACATCATTTTAATAGACTTTACTCACATAAGAAATAGTAAGCACTAATGAGAATGAACCTGTGCATTATTTAAATGAATCCATTACAAGGAAACACTAAGTTGGAACTTGGCTTTGTGCCATTCTGGATCGTTTGGACAGGACAGATAAGCATCAATCACACTGCCGTGGGTCTGGAGTCAAATATAGGCCAGACTGGTTGAGGACAATAGATTTCATTCCCTCAAGGACATCAGTCAACCAGACGGGTTTTTGTTAATATTACATAAATCTAAATGTTCCATGGTCACTAACACTAAGAATAGTGTTTATTTAAAATTTATTTATTGCTCTGGTGGCATCTAAATTAATATTTGAATGATTTCACTACAATGCTCCCCTTTCAATCTTAGAAAACATAGAAGGGATATAAATTTGATTGCCAAATTGCAGGATCTGCTTTGTATGGTCAGATAAAGTCCAGATCTATGCTGAGACTAGAACAGAATTTATATGTAAGGTCTGTAAGATGCTCAATATAAAATAGCCTCAAAAATAAACATGGTTAAAAATTCAAAGGGCAGAAACAGCATGTGGATAAGAAATTGTAAGAGGTGACTGAAAAAATTCCTTCCAAATTACTTGATGCTGTCATCAGCTGTAATACTTGCAGCTACCTTATGATATGCAGTGTATGTCACATTGACCAATGTCCAATTATACTTGGAGACTGAAACTCTTGCTAACTCTAATGAGGCAGATGTTCATCATCATTCTTCAGGCTACTCTTGACCTCTTCATATTATAATACCAAAGATACAAGACAATTAAAATTTTCCTTCAGTATCTCAAGGATGACAAGAAATAGCATGTCATCACCCTTATACATGATGCTTTGCAACAATCAGGGCAATTTGCCAAATTCTGTAAAGTTAACCACATGGAATTCCTGGAGTGACACAATAACCTTCATGGTGCTCATTGAATTGATAAGGTCCAGGCTTCCACTGAGTGAAGGTGGAAGTCAAAGTTTGATTATGTCTGACAAATTCTAATACTAAGCCAATAGGCACTGGACAGACAGCAGCTATGGGACAGGAGGCATAACTTACATGTCACCCAGATGACCTTCAGGAAGAATTAAAAATACGTCTGGATTTTGTAGCTTTACTGATGTGAAGTCTGCATTCACTGGTATAACACAATGAAGCTGAATGCATGTTTGTGAATTCTATACATGCTTAACTTAACAAAGAAACTCCAAATTTTCCTGTCACTGAGATGACCTGCCTCTGAGGATTCCACAGCGAGGCAGCCTCGTTCTCTGCAGTCAAATGAAATCGGATGCATTATCACAATCTTAGTTCTGTATACAGATTGACTGCCATGTTTCCCTCATCAGAAGAGTCACTACACAGTAAAACACCGCATAGACTTGGAGTGCTCTGGTGTCTTGCAACATTCAAAGCCCTATATTAACACAAGTCTTACTTTTGTAGAAGAGTTGAGTAGACTTGCCACTGGAAGATATGAAACTGGAGCAGAGGTAAAAAGGTAATTCAACTACCATGCAATGTTTAACCCTCCAAAACATCCAAATATAGGTTGAGCTATATAAATCTTTGTTCCAATTACTTTCTAGACAAACGTCTTAGTAACAGGTCATTTCATCTACACCCTTAGGAGCCATTGTAAAACAATCAGTAACACCTCTCCCCAAAACCGCCTCTTTAAATTTGGTCAGTGCTATCAGCCGAAAGCAGCTACAGATTAATTTAAGTATCATTACTGTATCATTCTCATATACTCAGTAATGCCCATGAGGAAGGAAGCTTACTTTTATTGGATGGAGACATCCATAATATTAAACATATTGAAATCTATTTCCCTATTGGTAGGTATTAACAACCTGTCAGATGATTATAAAATGCTCCAGGTATATGGAGCTGGAAGAATGCCATCTCAGGTACCCTTGCAAAAGAATTTAATGCCAGTGGTACAGTTAGTCATCCAAACTGACATTATCAGCATTTAATAATCCCTACAAAGAAATATTATTTGTTTATTATGAGCTACTGGGCAATAACAATGGGCTGTAAGGATTGATCTTGCCAAACTGGATCAGAAAGATGTCAGTTTCAAATGGGGAGAAGTTCACTTTGTAAAATTTTTCTCAGTCTCAACCATAAAGAAATGCATGGGACAAGACTGCCTATCTGCCTCGTGAACAAAAAAAATGGGAACTAGCAGGCCAATCAGCCCCTTAGACTTGCTCCATCGTTTAATAATATCACAATTGTAATTTCAGCTCTGCACTCTCTCTACGCCTGGCAACCTTGCACCCCTTAGCATACCAAAACATTACACCTCTACTTTAAAAATATTCAAAGACTCTACTTCTACTAAGAAAGACTCTCAACTCACTGAGAAAGAAAATAAATCAGCTCACTATTTTAAGTGGCTGACACTCTTGATTTTAAACAGTGACTGCTAGGTCTAGATTATTTCATAAGAGGTAAGATTCACCCATCCACATACATCCCACCACTCTAGCCAAATCACTCAGAATCCGCTGATATCTCTCACAGTGGATGAGCTTAATAATCAGAAATATTTGGGTGATTAGTTCAAGGCTCTTCTAGAGAATAAATGATTTACAGCCACTAAATTCCATAGTAAAGGAAGATCTTATTTAATTATTTAATGAGTTGGAAGATGGCAAATTGTGGAAATCCCAATTTACCACTGCGTAAAGAAACAAGGCCATTGTCTAGACATTCTGGACAAGAGGAACCTTTTGATTTTCAGCAAGTTCTTTGTCATCACTGCTTTAGGGACAATGTTGTGAACCAATGAGCTATTAGTCCTTTCCTAATTATGTTTTGTTTTGCTGCAAGGGGATACTCCTGGTTTAAGCTAAAGCAATTAAATTTTATTTTACAGGGCCTCCATACTTGGTGCTCCAATGAAACAGAAGACGCGTGTAGTACTTGTGCAAACTGGGGACATTGCAACACACCAACTCTGCTTGCTGAAAGTGACTTGCTATATAAAGTAGCAAATACTTCTGCCATTCAATGCCCTATAAATATAACAAAGGGCAACGCTTTGCCAATATCAGATTGATCAATTTACCTGCACCATTTAATCTAAATACTACAAAGACCCAGTTCTTTGTGAGCCTATAATAAGCAGAGATTTCAAAATTACCATTTGTTCCTCTACAGACAATGCTTCAAATTTATAATTCTCCTCTGTGTTCAGATCTCCCGTAAATGTTACCTTCCTTCATCTCTGTAATCTCGGCTAGACAGAGAACTCTTGAGCTGCTGAGGAAAGTTAGGGAGGAAATCACATAGGCCCTGCCAATAATCTTCCAAATATCTGTAGATTGAAGAGTGGTGCCTGTGGAATTGATACTGCAATAAGTTACATCAGTGTCCAAAAATAAACCCAGCAACTATAGGTCAATCCGTTTTAATGACAGGAAAAGTTCAAGCAACAATAAAAAGGGACAGATTTCGGATTCAGATTAATTTATTTATCACATGTACAACAAAACATACAGTGAAATCTGCCATTTGTGTCAACAACCACCACAACCCAACGATGTGATGGGGACAGCCCGCATGTCACTGCAGACTGACTAAGGAAAGTCAGCATGGAATTTTTCTAAGGAAGCTACTAAGAGTTTAACTCAAAGACAGATAAATTTTGTAAGATTATGAGAGGCAAGTAGTGGAGAACATGCAATTAAAGTGAAGGAAGAAAGTTCAAAGGAGAAGTGCAGAGAATGACAGGTGTCTGGATTGGGCTGCCGGGAGCAGAAACAATGGTGCCATTTAGGTGGCTGTTAGATGGACACATGAATACGTGGGATGAGGGATATGGATCATGTACAGACAGAATAGAATTAGTTTAATTTGATATCACAGTCAGAACAGATGTTTTGAGCTGAAGGGCCTGTTTCTGTGCTATACCATTCTATGTTTTATGTCCTAAATGGCATCTAGCCTTTAATCACAACTTTGAAAAGACCTGTGAGTAAGTACATGGATAGGAGCAGCTTTGAGGGATATGGGCCAACCATGAGCAAATGGCATGGATAAGTGCGCTGAAAGGCCTGATTTCATGCCATAAATGAACATAATTAGGCTATTTTGCCTATTGAATCTGCTCCACCATTCCATCATGGCTGATATATTATTCATCAAAGCCCCATTCTCCTGCCTTCTCCCTATAACTTTTGATGCCCTAATTAATCAAAAATCTATCAATCTCCATCTTAAATATACCCAATAACCTGGTCTGTACAGCCGTCTCTGCCAGTGAATGTCACAGATTCACCACTCTCTGAGCTAAGGACATTTTTCCTCATTTCAGTTCCAAATGGACGCCCCTCAATTCTGAAGCTGTGTTCTCTAGTCCTAGACTCCACCACTATAGGAAAGGTCTTATCCTCATCCACTCTATTAAGGCCTTTCAAAATTAGATAGGTTTCAATGAGATCCCCCTTCATTCTGCTAAAATCCAGCGAGTACAGGTCCAGAGCCATCAAACGTTCCTCATATGATAAGCTTTTCAATACCAGAATCATTTTCATGAACCTTCTTTGAACATTCTATAATGTCAGAACATCTTTTCTTAGGTAAGGAGCCCAAGAATGCTCACAATACTCCAAGTGCAGTCAGACCAATGTCGTTGCTGCTCTGCCATCATTTCTGCTAGTGTCCCCTTCCAAACAATGCTGGCCAGCTCTTCTCTCATGCCTCTGTAATTCTCTTTACTCTGCTGTAACACTGATACATCAAATTTTAGTTTCTTCTTTTCAAAATTCAAGGTGAGTTCTATCATATTACGATTACTGCTTCCTAAGGGTTCCTTTACATTCAGCTCACTAGTCAAATCTGGGTCATTACTTAACACCTAATCCAGAATTGCCATTTCTCTATTTGGCTCAACCATTAGCTGCTCTAAAAAGCTACTTTATAGGCATCCTACAAAATTCCTTCTCTTGGGATCCAGCACCAATTTTACTAATCTACTTGCATATTGAAATCCCCATGATTATTGCAATATTGCCCTTTTAACATGTCATTTCTATATCCCATTGTAGTTTGTAGCCCCAATCCTGACTACTGTTCGAAGGCTTGTATATAACTCCCATTAGGATCTTTTTCCATCTTTCAGTTTCTTAACTCTACCCACAAGGGTTCTACATCTTCCAGTCTTGTGTCATATCTTTCTGAGGATTTGATTTCATTTTTCACCAACAGAGCCCCCCCACCCCCCCAACCTACGTGCCTGTCCATTTGATGCAATGTGTATCCTTGAATGTTAAACTCCTAACTGTGATATTCTTTCAGCTACAACTCAGTGATGCCCACAATGTCATAACTGTGAACCTCTAATTGTGCTACAAGATCATCTACCTTATTCCATATACTACATACATTCAAATATAACACCTTCAGTCCTGTATTCAGCACCCTGTTGGATTTTGGCCCTATGTTACACTTTAACTCATCCCACTGACTGCAATTTCGCCCTATTATCTGCCTGTCCTTCTTCACATTCTTACTAGAAATGGCACCTAGTTGTATACCAACTGTCCCACCCTAAACCCAATCACTGCAGTTCCCATACCCCTGCCATATTATTTTGAACTCTTCCCAACTGCTCTAGAAAACCTGCCCACAAAGATGTTGGTTCCCCTTCTGGTTCAGGTGTAATCCATCCTTTTTGTACAGGTCAACCTTCCCCAGAAGAGATCTCAATGGTCCAGAAATCTGAAAACCTGCTCCTTACACCAATTCTTCAGCCAAGCGTTACTACCCTGGAGGTCCTGTTTTTCAGCTTTCTGCTGAATTCCCTATATTCTCCCGTCAGGACCTCCTCTGTATGTCGTTGGTACCAATATGTGCCACAACCTCTGGCTGCTCACTCTCACCTTTACAATGCCATGGACCTGATTTGAGACATCCCTGACCTTGGAACTGGGAGGTAACATACCATCCGGAAGTCTCTTTCACACCTACAGAATCTGCTTTCTGCTCCTTTAATTATGGACTCGCTGAACACTACTGCACTCCTCTTCCTTCATTTCTCTTCTGAGCCACAGAGCCATACTGAGTGCCAAAGACCTTGTTGTGGCTTCCCCTGGTAGGTTGTCCCTCGCAACAGTATCCAAAGCAGTATACCTGTTATTCAGAGGAATGGCCGCAAGGCTACTCTGCACTGACTGCCCATTCTCTTTCACTCTCCCGATAGTCATCCAGGTACCTGTCTGCTGCAAATTAGGGGTGGCTACCTCCCTATAGCTCTTACTTATCAACTCCTCATTTTCCCGTAAGATCATCCAACTGTAGCTTTAGTTCCTTAGCATGGTCTCTAAGGAGTTGCAGCTCGATGCAATTTGTGCAGATGTACAGTAGTTGTCAGGGAACTGGAGGTCTCCCAAAGTTTCCAAATCTCACACAAAGAGCATACCATTACCTCCAGACCCATTCTAAGTGTACTGGTTATGTAATAATAGAAAAAAATACTTACTAGAAACTTAGATCCGAAGCCTGTGCTTGCCCAAGCCTCTTGAGCTAAATTCCAACCACTCTGACACTGACACACTCACGCAATGGCCACTCCACTTACACCTCCTGTGTGTTGTGGGAGACGGAAGATCGAAAGCAGTTAGCTGGCTGCTGGCTGTGTGTCCAGAGACCAGAGTTCTTTGGGCACAGAGCTCAGAAGAAACAACACAACAAACTTTTAACATCATAAGTCAGTGAGTTGTTTGCTATGTTTCCCCTCTTGTTGTAAAATAGGGACACCTCTTTTTTCCTTATTAGGGAGAGAGAGAGCTTGTGGTATGTTGAATTACCGGAGTGAACGAGTAGTCTTTGGGGTACTGCAAGTCTGTGTCATTTCTGATGCTTTGCTGCACACTTGAGTGCTCGGTGGGTGGGGGGGGCGCAGATGCTTCTTTGCTGGTGGGGGAATGGGGGGGGGTCATTACTCTGCTGCTGCTTATGCGTGGGTGGGGGGAGCTGGGGGACCTCTGGGGTTTTAACATTTAACTGTCATTCACTCTTTGGGGCACTCCTTTGTTTTTCATGGATGCTTGTGAAGAAAAAGAATTTTAAGATCTATATCGTATACATTTCTCTGACATTAAATGTACCTTTGAAACCTTTGGAACTTCCTTTCTTTTTATTGGCCCTGCACTGATTGCGGACTACTGAAATACTCTATAGCTCTATATAGTTTTTGATAAATCAACAGGGGGGATTGATCAAATGCTGTTTATGTGGTGCATGGGGCTTCCAAACACTTTTTTATGTAACAATACAGACAAGTTTGACATTTAGATGCCCATGGACAAAAGGAGTTGAGCAGAAATGATGGAAAGTCAACTAAAACACAGGAAGCAGAGTGTAATAGTGAAAGATTGTGTCTTGGTCTGGGTGGAAGTGTACAGTGGATGTTCGTAGAGGATGTAAGTAAGACCAGTGCTCTTCTTGATAAGGTTAAATGACTTGAGAAATTCCAACTTGGAAAGGACACACACAGCTTGAAGGTGCAGTAAGCTACAGGAAGGGAAGCAATATTCTTCAAGAATGGGCAAGTAGATGGCAACTGCAAAGAAATGTTACATTTTGTTAGAAAGAATATAAAGTAACTGCAACAGCAAAAGGGGAGAATAAAACTATCTGCTGGAGGAGCTCAAAATACAGAGCCTTACTCATTGCCACCTCGGCTTGCCCAGGTAGGTCACTCACCCCGATCCCCAGCCCCTGCAACACTATCCAAAGCAGTATACTTTTATTATTGAGGGGAATGTCACAGAGGTATCTGCACTGGCTGCCCATTCCCTTTCCCCCTCCTGACAGTCACCCAGGTACTTGCCTCTTGCATCTGTAGAGTCAACATTTCAAGCCAAGACTTTTTACCTGGACTACTAGATGAAGTCTGGATGAAATGTCAGCTACCTGTGGATGCTGCCTGACCTGCTGACTTCCTCTAGCAGTTTGTTTTTGTTCCTGATTCTAGCATCTACAGTCTCTTGCACCTGAAGAGACCACAAATTTGGGCCTTTTGTGGCAAGTTTGTTTAAGAAAGTGGTTCAAAAAGAAAACTCATAGTAAATGGAGCAAACACTACCAGTGCAACAAAGCCATACTCTGTGAATCATTGGTTCAACCATAACTGAGCTTCTGTGTCCTATTTTAGGTGCCTCACTTGTAGGTAAACTTCGAAGGCTTTGGAGAGGGTGTAGAAGAGAAATATCAAAATCCTTAAAGGATTTAAGGAATTTAGTTAAAGGATCAACTGGAGGTGCTGAGGTTGTAAGGAGGTCTGATGGAGGATAGACAGGGAGAAGGCAGGACCGTTGTCTTTGAAGCAAAGAAAGCTGCAAAATGAATTGATGGAGACCTTTTAAATCATGAAGGACTAATCATATTAATGGAGGGGTCTTAAGGGGACATAAAATGACAGTAATTAGCAAAATAATCAGATATGACACGGGAAATTATTTATGTAGTGAGTGGTAAATATCTGGAGTCCAACCCCAAAGTTACTGTTAAGGGCGGTTTCAATAAGAATGTTGAAAATAGAGCTGGGTAAGCCCCTGACAGAAAAAGGAGTTGTCGAGGTATGGTAGTGGGACAAGGCGGATATAAAGGAAGCAGGGAGTCATCAGACCAAATGGTCTTCTTCCATGCTGTATCCATTTTGCGATTTAGTGGAAGATTCGACTGCCATTTCTAGCCTCTTGAACATCTGGATTACTTCACCTGCCTTTGTCGCCCTTGGCTTCACCTGCATAGGCCTTAAAATCTACTTTTCCGTTTCTTAATCACTCTGTCCTTCTATCTCATAGAGTTATAGACATGGAGAAATATAGCACAGATACAGGCCCTTCAGCCCATCGAGTCCATGCTGAACTCATTTAAACTGCCTGCTCCCCTCAAGCTGCACCTTGGAACATAGACCTCCAAATCCCTACTAGCTATGTACCTACCCAAACTTCTCTTAAACATTGAAATTGACCTCACATGGACCACTTGCATTAACAGCTCATTCCACACTCTCACGACCCTCTGAGTGAAGTAGTTTCCCCCTCATGTTCCCCTTAAACTTCTCCCCTTTCACCCCTAAGCCATGACCTCTGGTTGTAGTCCCACCCAATGTCAATGGAAAAAGCCTGCTTGCATTTACCCTATCTATACCCCTCATAATCTTGTATACCTCTATCAAATCTCCTCTCAATCTTCTACATTCCAAAGAATAGAGTCCTAACCTATTCAATCTTTCGTCATAACTCAGGTCTTCCAGACCTGGCAACATCCTTGTAAATTTTCTCTGCACTCTTTCAAACTTGTTTACATTGTCCCTGTTGGTAGGTACCAAAACTGTATGCAATACTCCAAATTAGGCCTTAGCAACATCTTATACAACTATGTCTTGTAAATCCTTTTAAGATGCAGTTTAAAATCAACCATGAGTGAGCTTTCGGTTGAGCACCCTAACACCTCCGTGACTTTACGTCAGATTTTCCATGCCAGCACCCCGTATGTCATCTTGGGCTGTTTTGTCCCTGTTAACAGTGTTTGGAAATCACATGGTGAAGGGGTGGTGGTGGGGGGGGGGGGAATGTGTTAAACACTGGATGCTGGTCACAGTTACGGCCTCCCAGAACCAGCACTAACAAACACCAATAGGCAAACAGGCTTAGATGCATTCTGCACTAACACCAGCTGCAGGACCACTTCAAGTCGACAAGTGCATGCAAATAACAATTGCCTCAAATCTGAGGCAGCTCAGCTCAAATGATACAAGACATATGAGAACTTATCAATTATTTGATTTAGTAAATAGAAGACATCTAGCAATCAATGAATTTTCCGTTATAATATTTACACCTGAAAAACTAATATTGTTCCATGTTACCTGCTGTTGTCTGTCATTTTCTGCAGCGTTCCGATTCAGACTCAATGACATCAAGCAGCTCTCCTCTGGAAGCACAGAACAGGAACTGTGCTTCTGAATAACTAGATGGGTTTTACAGGAAATGTGTGCAGAACTGGCAAGAGACTAACATTATTACTCAAGTTCAAGCCAAAATAAAGCCAAATAATTGCATGGAATGATTTATAAACATCATGCCCACCTTGCAGACTGCACCAGGTTTGAAGTAATTTAAAAATCCCACTAGCATTGATGTTCTGGCTGTTAATGTGTCTTGTTAGCAATTCATCAGTGTAACTAAATAACGAGTTCTCAATTTGGGAAGAGAAAATGGTAGGCAGATTTTTTAAAATAAAAATATTCATTCCATTTAACAAGGAAAGTAAGCAAAATCCCTCAAACTTTGTGAATGCACAATGGTCATTACAAACAGTATACCCAAGTTCGAAAGTACAGATTTTTGAAGACTGGTGCAATGGTAGAAATAACTTTCCTATCCACTTATGTATCAAAATGTCCTTTAAATGTTGCTATTTTACCTGCCTCAACCACTTCCTCTGGCAGTTCTTTCCATATATGCACCACCTTCTGCATGAAGATGTTTCCCCTCAGTCCCTTTCAAATCTTTCCCTCTTACCTCAAATCAATGCCCTCTAGTTTTTGGTTTCCTTTCCTTGGCAAAAAAACTGTACATTCACATTATCAATATCCCTCAAGATTTTATACACCTCTATAAAGTCACCCTCAGTCTCCCACTTTCCAAGGAATAACATGCTGACCTTGCCTAGCTGTAAAGCGCTGTAAGGTTTCACTGCTAATATAATGGCTTTTTTTGCAATGTTCACTGCTGAAGTAACAGTTTCTCTGTAGCAGCAACGTTTGGGTTATGGCTGGAGATAACAGGACTATGGGATGCATGTTAGCCGATCAGAATTTTGTTGCCCTATCTTGTGAATCTGGAAGCAGTTGATTTTGTGGGAGAGAGGGGGAGGAGGGAGAGAGAGGGGGAGGAGGGAGAGAGAGGGGGAGGGGGGAGAGAGAGGGGGAGGGGGGAGAGAGAGGGGGAGGGGGGAGAGAGAGGGGGAGGGGGGAGAGAGAGGGGGAGGGGGGAGAGAGAGGGGGAGGGGGGAGAGAGAGGGGGAGGGGGGAGAGAGAGGGGGAGGGGGGAGAGAGAGAGGGAGGGGGGAGAGAGAGAGGGAGGGGGGAGAGAGAGGGAGGGGGGAGAGAGGGAGGGGGAGAGAGGGAGGGGGGAGAGGGGGGGGAGAGAGGGGGGGGAGAGAGGGGGGGAGAGAGGGGGGGAGAGAGGGGGGGAGAGAGGGGGGGAGAGAGGGGGAGAGAGGGGGAGAGAGGGGGAGGGGGGGAGAGGGGGGGAGAGGGGGGGAGAGGGGGGGAGAGGGGGGGAGAGGGGGGGAGAGGGGGGGAGAGGGGGAGAGAGGGGGAGAGAGGGGGAGAGAGAGAGGGGGGAGAGAGGGGGGAGAGGGGGAGAGAGAGAGGGGGGAGAGGGGAGGGGGGAGAGGGGAGGGGGGAGAGGGGAGGGGAGGGAAGATGTGAATAGAGATATGTGGTAGACCACCGGATGGGGTGGACTCGGAGCAAGGGTCCGAAGGGCAGTGACGATCGGAGGAGGTCGATGGGGAACGATCGGCCTATGAGTGAGCTCCAACTTTGCGCACAGACTGGTTAATAAGATTTGAGCCCTTTTCCTTTTATATTTCGTTTCTCTACTAACCATATAGTCAAAGTAAGAGTTATAAAGTTTAATCGTTTAATCACATATTATATACTGTTTGTTATTTTGGGGTACTGATTTGTAACAGGGGACACATTGTGCAGCGTCCACCCAAATGAGGATTTCTTAAGTTTGGCAAGGCAGGGGGTTATCATCCCCTGTATTAAGCCACTAGGCGAAGCAAGTGTTACAATTATGGGGGCTACATTCGGGATGGATTCCGTTGGATGCTGTGTGATTACCCTGAGCAATGAACCACTGGGGCAGATATTTGTACTCTGGATGAATTATTAATTCCACTGTTATGTACTGTTAAAGTTGTGATCGTGGGCGGAGGTTTGATAAAATGGCAGGTGCAGCTCTCGTTTTAATGCAGACCAGCGCTGAGTTAGCTGGGGATGGAGATTTCAAAGACAGGGTTCTATCTTTTTGAGGAGTGAGGGGAAAGAGTGGTCAGATTTGGAATGAAGAGTGAGAACTCTGAGGTAGTATCCGCCCTTACTTCTCTGGCGAATAAATGGAAAAATCAGATTTGAAGTCCCAGCTATGGTAGGCTCCACCTATTCTCTGGAATAACACCCACCCCTAAAGGGGAGGAGGAGTATGAGACGTGGGCGGAGCGGATCTCTCAGTTGTTAGATGAGTGGCAGTACTCGGATGATGAAAAGCGACAGAGATTGGTTGAAAGTTTGAATGGACGAGCCGCTGATATTGTCAGAACTGTCAGGTTAAATTATCCCATAGCGACAGCTGTCAGTTATCTGCAAGCACTGGACAACGCTTTTGGTCTGACTGGAAGCCCAATGGAGCTCATGGTGGGGTGTCAGAACATGTGTCAGGAGAAGGGGGAGAAGCTTTCTGGTTTTATTTTTCAGCTACAGAGGCAGCTAAACTGCTTGCGGCACAGAGGGGTCATTCAGGCGGCTGAGGTGGATCAGTTAAGGATGGAGCAGATAGCCAGGGGCGCCCGGTCCCATCACCTGATTGCATGGGGTCTCCAACAGTCTTGTAAGACACGCCCCCTCCATCTTTTGTTGAGCTGATCAGAGCGGTACGGGAAGAGAAGAACGCGGCGGAGACGCGGGAGGGCTCCGTCAGCAGGGCACAGTCCTCAGTAGTGGTCCCCTGTGGTGAAGTGACCACAGATATCCTAGCCCGGGAGAGCGGTAGAGGAGATTGTGACAGAGTTGAGAATGGAGATATATCAGCTGTTATCAGTGGGTGTGACGCCCCCCCCCCCATATGATGGAGCTGATGGGGGGGGGGGTGCGGATTCCCCAAGGGGACGAATAATGCAGAGGGCTGCTGGCAGCAGGTGTCACACCAGAAGGAAAGTGAGCCCCCGGGTACCTCAGCAGACAGAGTAGTTGGAAAAACCTAGAGGAGACCCATTGAGGAAACGGCCTGGTGTCTCTGGGGGAACACATTCCCAGCAACGTACTAAGGAACTCCCAAAAGCAAAAGACCCTATTCCTGAAGGCTTAGTGGGACCATACTCCAGTGTGTTGGTACGAATAGGGGATATTTACGCTAAAGCCATATTCGACACCGGGTCGCAGGTCACATTACTGCACCATTCGTTTTACAACCAGTATCTGAAGCATTTACTCTTGACACCATTCAGGGCACTGGAGATTTGGGGTCTCAGTGCTGGTGACTATCCATACGACGGTTATTTGTTAGTGAAACTGGAGTTCTTGGAGGCCGATGTGGGAGTGTCTGAGGTTCTTGATACAGTGGTGCTGGTTTGTCCGGACCCTGTTGAGATGGGCGGTGTTTCAATTCTGGTGGGGACCAACACCCCTCTTGTGAGGAGGCTCATGGGGGCCTGCAAGGAGAAGGCGGGGAAGAGTTTTTTGGGGACATTGTCCGTGCAGCCATTGTTTCGAGCCACTTTTGAGGAAGTGCGTGGCAGCATTGGGCCAGATACTGAATTTAAACAAGGGGCTGTGTGGTTCACCCAGTCGAAGCCAAAGGTGGTACGGGCCAGGGAAGTAGTGAGGGTGGTGGGGACCCCCAAATTTCCTGGGTTGCCTGAGGGAGAAGCCCTCTTATTGGATTCTCCGGAAGACCACAAGGGGGAGTCGGGATGTCCTGCTGGGCTACTGGTGAGGCCCAAATTGCAGAAGACCTTGATTGTATGGATGAGCAGGATGGCAGTGATTGTCAGGAACACTATGAAGAGGGAAATCACTTTCAAGCGGGGGATGCCTCTGGCACATTTGTTCCTGGTGACGATGATGTCTAGTGCCCCGGTTACACATGCTGGGGAGAAACTATTGGAAGAGGGGGAAAAGTTGACCGCTCAGTCATTCAATTTCGGGGACTCACAGGCACCGCTGGGCTGGAAAAGAAGGCTGGTAGAGAAGATGTTGAAGCTGGAAGGTGTCTTTTCCATTGGCAAGTTTGATGTGGGTTGTTCCAAGAGCACTTGTCACACTATCTGGGTGACCAAGGACACCCCATTTAGAGAGAGGTTGTGGCAACGTGGAAGACGTATGGCAGCATTTGTGTAAGTTGAAGGAAGCTGGGATCATCACTGAGTCCCGAAGCCCCTATGCATCGCTAATACTAGTGGCCCGGAAGAAGAATGGGAAGGTACGCATGTGTATGGACTATAGGACTCTGAACAGTGTACAGTCCCGAGGGTCGAAGACGCGCTGGCCTGTCTGAGCTGTGCGAAGTGGTTTAGTGTGCTGGATTTGAGGAGTGGATATTACCAAATCCCAACAAACAGAAGATGGCTTTTATATGTCCCCTGGGATTCTTCCAGTTTGAAAGGATGCTCCAGGGCATATCCGGAGCCCCTGCAGCCTTCTAACGGGTCATGAAGAAGACGGTGGGGGATATGAACTTGCCTGAGGTGTTGGTGTACTTGGATGACCTCATAGTATTTGGATCCACCTTGGAAGATCATGAAGCGAGACTACTGAAGGTGCTCGGCGGCCTGAAAGCTGAAGGGTTAAAACTTTCCCTGGACAAGTGCCAGCTCTGCCAAAAGTCTGTTAGCTATGCCAGACACATAATCTAATGGAATGGAATAGCTACAGACCTGGCTGAGATAGAAGCAGTGACCACTAGGCCAAGGCCCCAGGCTGTGAGCGCTCTGCGCTCGTTCCTTGGGTTCTGTGATTATTATCAGAGATTCGTGAAGGGCTACGCCAAAGTGAGTCACCCCTTGAATCAGCTTCTGTGTGGTTACCCTCCCTTGAGGAAGAAAGAGAGGGTGAAAAAAGGACAGGAGAGTGGACAATATCTAAACGTCGGAGCCTTTTGGACAGAGGTGGGATGTAAAATGTGAGAAGGCCTTTCAGTCACTGAAGTAGCTGTTGACCCAGGCACCGGTGCTGACTTTTGCGGACCCCCAACTGCCGTATGTACTGCACACAGATGCCAGCCGAGAGGGTTTAGGGGGTGTCCTGTATCAGGATCAGGACACCGGGTTGAGGTCTGTTGCGTTTGTCAGCCAGGGTTTGTCACCCTCTGGGAGAAACTATTCCACGCATAAGTTGGAATTCCTTGCGTTGAAATGGGTGGTGGTGGATAAGCTGAGTGACTATCTCTACGGGGCCAAGTTTGAGGTGAGAACTTATATCCCGACGTCACAGAAATTGGATGCCACGGGCCATCGGTGGTTGGCAGCATTGTCTGCCTATGATTTCAGCCTGAAGTACCGGCCGGGGAGCCAGAACATTGATGCAGATGCTTTGTCCCGACGGGTGCATGAGGGACTGGACAGGGACGAGGAGTGGGAGAGCATTCCTGCCCCGGGGGTGAAGGCCATCTGTCAGTTTGCCATCACCGTGAAGGCTGAGGAAAAGGAGAGGTCGGATCAAGTAGTGGATCAATTGGGGACTTCTGATGATGCCACACCCCAAGTTTACTGTAACCTGACTGCTCTGAAGACCAATCAGCTGCCAGAATTGAGTTCTGGGGAAGTGGCAGCTGCTCAGCGCGTTGATCCGGGCATTGGCACTATTTGGTCTGCGGTTGAAAAAGGGGGATATGGTTCAGGCAGAGAAGACGAAACACACTTCAGTGTCTCTGTTACTGAAAGAATGGCCTCAGTTAGAGTTGAAGAACCAGATCTTATACCGGGTCACATCACCCCCGGACCGACCTCGGTGTTGCCAACTGGTTCGGCCCGAGAAGGGTTGAAGGATTGCGTTGAAGTCACTTCATGATGATTCTGGACATTTGGGGGTGGAAAAGACCTATAGATCACTCAGACACTGGTTTTACTGGCCCTGAATGAAGTCGGAGGTTGAAGAATACTGCAAGTCGTGCATTTGCTGCATACGGCGGAAGACACTGCCTACGCAGGCAGCTCCTTTGTTCTACTTGCAGAGTGCAGGGCCCCTGGACCTGGTGTGTATGGATTTCCTGTCCATAGAACCCAGCAACACGATGAATGCCTTAGTCATCATGGACCGCTATACCAGATATGCTCAGGCTTTTCCTACCAAGGACCTGAGGGCGACTACAGTGGCAAAAGTGTTACGGGAGAAGTATTTTGTTTATTATGGCCTTCCCAGGTGGATACATAGTGGCCAGGGACGGGACTTAGAGAGCAGACTCATCTATGAGTTACTGGGCATGCTTGGAGTAGAGAAGTCGAGGATCACGCCCTATCACCCGCAGGGCGATCCCCAGCCTGAGAGGTTTAATCAGACCTTGCTAGACATGCTCAGGGCCCTGGAGATCAGCAAGAAGAGCAGGTGGAGTCAACACATTGGGCATCTGGTTCACCGTTACAACTGTACTCTAAATGAAGCTGCTGGGTACTCACCACATTATCTGATGTTTGGGCGTGAGGCGAGGTTGCCATTGACCTTTGTTTTGGGACTAACGAGGGTGACTTACCACCAAAGCCCTATCTGAAATATGTGTCTGATATGAGAAGAGAGCTAAAGAGGGCCTTTGAATTGGCTGGGGTCGCGGCCGCCAAGCAGAATCCAGGAAATAAGAGGAGGTATGATCAGAGAGTGAGGTTCTCCCAACTCCTGCTGGGAGACCTAGTCCTCATCAGGAACTTGGGAAAGCACAAGTTGGCTGACCGCTGGGTGGCCACACCCTATGTGGTGGAGAGTCAGATGCCAAATCTACCAGTTTTCCGGGTGAAACCAAAGGAGGGGAATGTTCCTGTCAAGATTCTCCATCGGAACCACCTGTTGCCCCTGGGACAAGAGATGCAGATAGACCCAGAGCCCAATTTGGAGCCTACACCTAGTAAGAGGACTCTGCGGAAACATGGGGTGACTGCAGGGCCCACAGCTGGAGAGGCTGGACTGGGCCCTGCCCCACCCATGAGAGGGATACTGATTCGGAGGATGAGGATCTGGATGTGCGGTACATGCTGCCGTTCGCTAACTCCCCATTGATTGAGGCAGAGACTCCTGGCCCTTCTCCCACTGAGTCAGGTAAAGTGGGGGGGGGGCTATCTGTGGGCAGTCTGGGTAACAGCGGGACCCTGAAGGAGAGGAAGTGGGGCCTGGACATGTGACAGAGGGCTGCGAGTTGCAGGGGGACTCGAGTGATAGATCAGAGGAGGACTCGCGAAGTAGACCCAAAGTATCCCCGGTAGCATCTGAGCCTGAAGAGTTAGGTGAGGAGGTACGGAGGTCTCAGGGAATTAAGAGACCACTGTAGGTTGGCCTATGTAGCACCTGGGGAACAGGGCGTGACCTCTACTGCTTTGGGGAGCTATGTCACTACCTTTTGCACCTGGATTGGGCTTTGTGTTTTGCAGGAAGGGTTGGCAAATTATCTCAACGTCATGAGGACATGACTAAATTTGGTGGGGGGAGAGTGTAACACGCTGTAATGTTTCACTGCTAATGTAATGTAAAGTAACAGCAATTCTCTGTAGCAGCAATGTTTGGGTTATGGCTGGAGATAACACGACTGTGGGATGCATGTTAGCCAATCAATATTTTGTTCCCTGTCTTGTGAATCTGGAAACAGTTGCTTTTGTGGGGGGGGGGAGACGGGGGAGGGAGAGGGGGAGAGGGGGAGAGGGGGAGAGAGGGGGAGAGGGGGAGAGAGGGGGAGAGGGGGAGAGGGGGAGAGGGGGAGAGGGAGAGAGGGAGAGAGGGAGAGAGGGAGAGAGGGAGAGAGGGAGAGAGGGAGAGAGGGAGAGAGGGAGAGAGGGAGAGAGGGAGAGAGGGAGAGAGGGAGAGAGGGAGAGAGGGAGAGAGAGGGAGAGAGGGAGAGAGGGAGAGAGAGAGAGAGAGGGAGAGAGAGAGAGAGGAGAGAGAGAGGAAGGACACGAAAAGAGAGATTTGGTAGACCACTGGACAGGGTGGACTCGAAGCAAGGGTCTGAAGGGCAGCGACGATCGGAGGAGGTCAATGTGGACCGATCGGCCTATGAGTGAGTTCCAACTTTGCGCACAGACTGTTTAATAAGATTTGAGCCCTTTTTAAAATTTCATTTCTCTACTAACCATATAGTCAAAGTAAGAGTTATAAAGCTTAATCGTTTAATCGCATATTGTATACTGTTTGTTATTTCGGGGTACTGATTTGTAACAGGGGACACCGCGCAGCATCCACCCAAATGAGATTTCTTAAGTTTGGCCGGGCAGGGGGTTGTCACCCCTATATTAAGCCATTAGGTGAAGCGAGAGTTACATAGCCTACCAGAGAAACTTTACTGATTGGTTAATCTATAAATAAGAGGAAAGAGGATTAAGAACAGAAGTAGGCCATCTGCCCATTCAAGTGACTCCACTGTCTTTTGTGATCATGACTAATCTTGTAAATCCTTACTATTTTCCTGCACTATCAATTTGTCCCATGATTGCTTTAATATCAAAGAATCTGCAGATCCCTGTTTCAAATGAACTCAATGACAGATACTCCACATCCCCCAAGATAGAGAATTCCAAAGATTCACCACCAGCTGGATGAAGAAATTCTTTGCTTCGATCAGAAATAGCTTATCCCTTATTCTTTTACAACGATCCTTGGTTATAATCCAAGGAAAACATCCTCCCTGCATACGTCAGGTTGCTGTTTATTGATTACAGCTCAGCATTCAATACTATCATTCCATCAATACTATTCAATAAGCTTCAAAATCTTGGTTTCTGTACCTCCTTCTGCAACTGGATTCTTGACATCTTCATCCAGAGACCATAGTCAATGCAGATCAGTAATAACATCTCCTCCTCACTGACAATTAATACAGGTGCACCTCAGGTAGTGCTCAGCCCACTTCTCTACTCTCTCTACACTCATGACTGTGTGGCTGGGCACAGTCGAAGTGCCATCTATAAATTCACAGATAACGCCACAGTTGTTGGCAGAATCTCAGACAGCAACGAGGTGGCCTACAGGAGTAAGATAGTTCAGTTGGTTGAGTGACGTTGCAACAATAATCTTGAACTCAACAACAGTAAGATGAAGGAATTGGTTATGGATTTTAGGAAGGGGAGTTGGGAAAACACACATCCATCCTCATTGCTGGGTCAGTAGCACTTTCCAGTGGAAAGCATGAACAGGTGAGCAGATTCAACTTCCTGAGTGTCAACATCTCAGAAGATCTATCTTGGCCCAACACATCAAAACAATCAAAGACAAAGTCAAAGTTAAATGATGCTTATTACCAAAGTATGTAGACTTTATACAACCTGGAGATTCATCTTCTTACAAGCAGCTACAAACCAAAGAAACCCAAAAGAACCCATTAAAACAAAAGAAGACCATCAAACACTCAACGTGCAGAGAAAAAAAGAAAAGAAAAAAAAACGCAAACAATGAAAGCAAGAAAATAGCATTCAGAAGTGAAGGCCACAAAAGTGAGTTCACACCGTGATGGTTGCAGGTCGCAGCCCCAGTTCAGTACAGACATGAGCAAACCTCGCTGAGTAATGAGTTGACGTTCCGCGCGGAGATGAGTAAACCTCTCGGAGTTAAGCGATTTGAATTGACCTGTGCCTCGCCCCAAGCCCTGAGACCCTGTCCTTTTCACTCTGGCCCGGTGCTTATATCACCCAGACCTTGTTCTCAGACCCGAACCCTTCCATTTCGATATGCTTTGGGCCGGTGGCCTACCACCTCATGAAAAAGGCATGCTGTAACCTATACTTCATGAGGAGTTTGTGCAGATTTGGTTGTCACCAAAGAGCCTTGCAAATTTCTACAGATGTACCATGGAGCACATTCTGACTGATTGCATCTCCACCTGGCATTCAGGCTCCAATGCACAAAGTTTGCAGGGGGTTGTAGGTCCAGCCAGTTCTATCAATGTGCACTATCTTCCCCACCATCAAGAGCATCTTCAAAAGGCAAAGCCTCAAGAAGGTAGCATCCATCATTAAGGGGTCTAACCACAGAGAACATGACCTCTGCTCATTACTACCTTCAGGGAGGAGAAGCAGAAGCCAGAAAATGCACATTCAGCACTTTACGACCAGCTTGTGCTCCTCTGCTTTCAGATTTCTGAATGAACCATGAACCCATGAGCACTTCTTCACTCTTTATCTTTTGAACATTTGTTTATTTCTTTATTGATTGTAACTCGTAGTAATTCTTTAGGTCTTGCACTCAGCACATTTCACCACATATGCCAATGATTCTGAATCTGATTCTGATCCCTTTAAGCCCTGTAAAATGTTTGGAATTTTCAATGAGATCATCTCTCATTCCACTAAATTATCCTCCTCATCTGGTCCCACCTACTGTCTGCCAGCCCCTGCCTCTGTAACTCTCCTCTCTGATCTCTTAATTCTGTATAACTGCCCTCTACAATCTAAGTTCTGCTGCAGGATCTCGACTCCAAAGATTAGCTATCCCTCTACCTTCACAGGTACTGCCTGACTCACTGATTTCTTCCACAGTTTGCTATTTTCTCAAAGATTCTTGCCAGTATTTTGTAAATATCTTCTGCATCCTCCATAGTGCCATCACATTCTTCCGATAAAGTTATGATTAGACCTGTATCCAGCACTTCCTTTCAAACTAATGTATCACTGCAACCTGCAGTGGGTCAATTCATCAGAGTGGTACTGCTAGGTTCTTCCAGGAAATAGTATGTTTCTGCAATCCCAGCATCTCCAGTCTCATGCGTTGCCTTCTAATTAATGTTGTAGGGCTCCACCCAGTGCTGAGTAAAAGCTTCCCCTTACATGCTATCAAAAACCCACATAATTTTCCACAGTAAACTTCTTCTGAGCCACTCCAATCCCAGAGAAAAACGTCTGCCTAACAGGCTTATCTGTGAAGTTGAAGCACATGGTACGTAAAAGAGTCTTTGATAGCAATAGCTGGCAACTTAATAGACCACAAAGTTGCAGTAAACGGATGCTTTTTAGACTGGACAAAAATGAATAATAGTGTTTCACAGGGATCAATAACAGGGCCATTGCTGTCTTTGATTTTATTAATGAGTTTGAATTGGGTTGGGTATTCTCTAAGTTTATGAATATCACAAATATTAGTTATATTGTGGAATGGAGATGCATTGCAGCAGGATATTAACAGTTGTCCCACTGCCAGTGGACCAATGAATACCAATGAATATTGCAGTATTCTACATTACCAATGTCCAACAAAGCCTTGCTGCCACACAAAAAAAAATCTTCAAGACAATCATTTGCACTGTTTGTTGGACTATGCGTTGCATCTGTGCACCACCTCCGACGTCTTCTTCCCTGAGTGGCTGTAGCAGATGATGGCACGACATGCAACCACCCCATGCTGTGTAGCTCCACCATTATCCAGCAACTCATAGTGAGGTAGGCCTGGGCAGTACTCAATGCTCTTAATATCCAGCAATGTCTTGTGATCAAAGAAAGATATAAAGGATGAGCAATTACATCATTTGTTGGACCTCCAGAGGCCACTGTGTTGGCGCGTGGCCAAGTGGTTAAGGCGTTGGACTAGTGATCTGAAGGTCGCGAGTTCGAGCCTCAGCTGAGGCAGCATGTTGTGTCTTTGAGCAAGGCACGTTTATAGCCCAGTGGCCGCTGTTGGTGCAGTATGGACAAGACAAGACAACCATTACGTATTTTTAGGACTTGCAACAGTGTAGCTCAGTACTTTACTGAAGCAGCAATAAGTTATGTCATTCTAAGCATAGTCCTGAAACAGCAAGATTGCTTAAAATAAAGGTTATAGTTAGATTTCTTGGCTGTCATCAATATAAACCTAGACAATGCATTTCATTTTCAGTCAGTTCTTTCACAATTTTCCCAACTGCACCAACTACAAAGAGTAAAATCCAAACACTGAAACTATAATTTGCAGACGATTCCTGAGGCAAGTCAGTTAAGTACTTGAATTAAGTGATAATTATAATTGACCGATGTCCAATTATGATTTATAATGCTACAATGTTTCTAAATCAAGTAATCACAAGTACCCTAGACCACTGAGCAACTGTGGCAATTAAAGCTGGAAGCAGTAAGACTCTCAATATATGAATGCAAGGATGGAGTGGAAAGTGAGGTGTGTCATACTTCACAGGCACCAATTCATATGCAATCCAGAACAGATGGAATGAACACTGACTTTCATTTCATGGCTCTCTCCAATATCCATCAGTGTAAAGAAAAGCACTGCCCTGCCGGTGATATTTCATTCCTGTGCAATGCAGTACAACACAGTGATTGCCAAGAGCGGCACGTGCTGTCTACACCACAGGATCATCCAAAAATATACTCATTTGTCCATGTTAAAGGCAAAAATCCAAGTGCCTGGGCTTATTTGGGCTGTTATATTTATATGTGGTTAGCCATCTCTTGGGTTTCAACTACCATCCCATCAGCCAGGAGTCGATGAGATCAAGTCACCTACTCCCAGTCCACAGTGCTTGCACCAAAGGTGACCGAGAAGAATTTCTCATTTCATTCATAGCTGCACTTTTTTTTTTACTAGTGACCAGAATCTAGTAGTATACTCCTCACCCACTACTGGCTCAAACTAGGTGTCCAACAGCAGTTCACTAAACTAAAGAACAACAACACCTCCTGGTACAGATACAAATGTACAACAGGATGTGTAGCAGAAGTCCAGTCACTGCACTGCACTGCACTGCACTGTTCAATAAGACCACAGAAGGCTTGATTGTAACCTCAACTCTGTATTCCTGATGACCCCCTGATGGTTTTTCCACCCCCTTACTTATCAAGTATCTGCATATCTCTGCCTTAAGTACAATGCTTGTATAATCAAAGTATTTTACATTCCACTGTATTTTAAGGCATACAGTTCCAAAAGACAGAAAGTAAATAATCTCTACTTTAAAGAGGTTGTCTTGTATGTTTAAACAGTGGCTTCTGGTTCTGACTTCGCCCAAAGGGAAAACATTCCTTCTATATTCAAAACATATCTGTTTCAATTATTCTCTCTCATTCTTCTAAACTTCAGCAGATACAATCCTGGTCCTTATAAGGCAACCAGTCCATTTGAAGATTCAAATATTCAAAGATTCAGACTATATTTATTATCAAAGTATGTATGCAGCATATAATCCCAGAAATTCCACCCTGCAAAAACTCATTTCAGGGAGGTAGTACCCCTGCCCCCCGCAACCCCATATCCACGCCCCCCGCCCCCACCCCGGTCAACCTCCAAGGGTGTATGTAATACTTTGTTTAGTGATTTTGTCTAATCTGTAAACCAAGTTGGGTATATGCAGAAAATGTAACATTAAAATATATACTTATATTATCATTTTTATTCTATTACAACTTTAAGCAAGTCTACAGGGAGTTTGGCCTCATCATGTAGGGCATCAATAGAGTAGCTCCTTAGCAGCTGGCCAGCTAGTTTAAATAACGTTAGCTATGCTAATGAATGAATGACACCTGTTAAACTCATCTCAACATGTCTTTTACATTTTAATCCACCATGGGCAATAGAAAAGTCACTGTTGCAAACACTGTCATTATTTTTGAGGTCGACTGTAAAGCCCGCCCACAGAGAAAACTGATAGGTCTACTTAGCACAAAGGAAGACCAATCAGGATGCTCTCTCTCACTCTCCCTCTCAAAAAAAAATCGATTTCCTGGATATTATATATAGTTTCCGGGTGACAGGGAGCTGTTATCAATATGCGAGAGACTCCCGGAACTTCGGGAAGAGGTGGGATGTCTGCAACCCTGAAATTGGTCTTCCTCACAGACAGCCAAACAAGTAAAACCATGGAAGCCATTCAAAATCCCCCTCCTCCTCACACACACAGAAACAAATTGCACAATGGCAACAAAGAGATGAATGGAAAAAAACACACAATATAAACCACAAAAACTAAAAGAGCACAGGTATATTGAGTTCAACTCAGTGTTCCTTATCTGCAGGCCACCTCGATTCAAAGTCACGCACAATAGCAACAAAAAAGGAGCAACTAGAAACCAGAAACACATCATAATGTGAAATTACAGAGTCCAATCCACAAACCGCGTCGATTAAACCTTGCTCAAGGATTCCCACACCATCCTCCAACAGCATGGAGAGAGGGCGAGAGAGAGACCATTCGAATGCAGTGAGCAAGAGGGAGAGAGACCGTCACACACAATTGCTTACCTCTGACAGATAATTCAATCTATTAAGCAACACACGCAAAAAAATGCTGATGGAATATAAGGTATTGTTCCTCCAACCTGAGTGTGGCTTCATTTTGACAGTAGAGGAGGCCGTGGGTAGACATATCAGAATGGGAATGGGACGTGGAATTAAAATGTGTGGCCACTGGGAGATCCTGCTTTCTCTGGCGGACAGAGCGTGGGTGTTCAGTGAAACAGTCTCCCAGCCTGCGTCGGGTCTCGCCAGTATATAGAAGGCCACATCGGGAGCACCGGACGCAGTATATCACCCCAGCCAACTCACAGGTGAAGTATCGCCTCACCTGGAAGGACTGGCTGGGGCTCCTGAATGGTGGTGAGGGAGGAAGAGTAAGGGCATGTGTAGCACTTGTTCCGCTTTTATTCTGTCTGGGTAGCCTCCAACCTGATGGCATAAACATTGACTTCTCCAACTTCCGTTAATGCCCCACCTCCCCTTTGTACCCCATCCCTTATTTATTTATTATTCATTTTTTTCTCTCTCTCTCTCTTTTTTCTCCCTTGTCCCTCTCACTATACTCCTTGACCATCCTCTGGGCTCCCCCCCTGCCCCTTTCTTTCTCCCAAGGCCTCCCATCCCATGATCCTTTCCCTTCTCCAGCCTCGTATCCCTTTTGCCAATCAACTTTCCAGCTCTTAGCTCCATCTCTCCCCCTCCTGTCTTCTTCTATCATTTCAGATCTCCTCCTCCCCTTCCCACTTTCAAATCTCTTATTATCTCTTCTTTCAGTTAGTCCTGACGAAGGGTCTCAGCCCAAAACATCGACTGTACCTCTTCCTATAGATGCTGCTTGGCCTGCTGCATTCACCAGCAATTTTTGTGCGTGTTGCTTGAAATCGTGTTTGCAAATTCAATCTATTAGTTTGAATATCTTCCAATGTAATAACATTTTTCTTTAAATAAGGAGTCCGATAGTTGTACAAGACATTGCAGAGACCGATATTTGTGTACAGTTTTGGTTGCTCTGTTATTGGAAAGACATCGTTATGCTGGGAAGAATGAAGAGATGAGTTTGAATGATGCTGTCAGGGCTTGAGGGCCTGAGTTATAGGAAGAGGCTGAACAGGCTCGGACTTCATTGTTTGGATCATGGATGAGGAGTGACCTTATAGTGGTGAAAAAAAAATCATGAGAGACATCAATAAAGTGAATGTGCAGTCTTTTTCCCAGCATTGGGGAATGAAAACTAGAGGGCATAAGTTGAAGGTGAGAGGGGAATATTTGAAACGGGTCTGAGGGGTAACTTCTTCACACAGAGGGAGGTGTGCATATGGAATGAGCTGCCAGAGAAAGTGGTTGAGGAAGGGACAATAACAACATTTAAAAGACATCGGGATAATTATAAAACCATAAGACCACAAGACATAGGAGCAGAGTTAGGCCATTCAGCCTATCGAGTCTGCTTCGCCGTTCCATCATGGAGGATTTATTATCCTTCTGAACCCTGTTCTTCTGCCTTCTGCCTGTAACCTTTGATTCCGGTACATCTATCTGGATAGGAGAGGTAAAGAGGGACATTAGCCAAAACAGGGAAATGGGACTAGCTTGATGGATATTATGCTCAGCATGGATGAGTTGGGGCAGAGGGCCTGTTTCCATGCTGTATCACTCTATCACTCTAACACTTTGCACAAACTATTCCATACATTGTGTCATCCATGCCCTATTTATCTCCTTCCATTTCCACCCTGCTGGAGGAACTCAGAAGATCAGGCAGCATCTATGTACTGGAATAAAGAGTCAATGTTTCAGGCCAAGACCCTTTATCAGGTCCTGAAACATCAACTGCTTTTTCCTCTTAATAAATGCTGCCTGACCTGCAGAGTTCTTCCAGAATTTTATATGTGTTGCTCTGGATTTCCAGTATCTGCAAAATCTCTTGTGTTTATCATTTTCCTTTTTGTATTCAATTCCCCTCTGCAGCATAGAAGACAAGAGCAGAAGCTCCCTCCTCAAACAAATACACACACACACTAAGCTGGCTTGTCCTTTCAAGGGGCCCAAATCATGGAGCAGACTGTCCATCTCTATACTATGTCGCACAATCTCCCGTGGTCAGGGAAGGGACCTGGCACTATTTCCGCAAAGCCAACCATTACAACCTTGCCAACATCATCCATAACGCACAGGCAATCTTTATAAACGTGACCAGCTGCTGAAAAATTTTCAAAGCTCAAAGTTAATTTTGTTATAAAAATATGCATATGTCACCAACTGCTACCCTGAGATTCATTATCTTGCAGGCATTCACAGTAGAACAAAGAAGTATAATATAATCAATAAAGAACGTCATACAGGGACTAACAAATTGTGAAAATACAAAAGGAAACTAATAATAAACAAATACACAAATAAATAAATAGAAACTGAGAACATGAGTTGTAAAGTCCTTGAAAGTGAGTCCAAAGGTTGTATTCAATGGTTACCTTAGAGTTGTGGTGAGTGAAGGTGGTTCAGAAGTCTGATTATTGAAGGATAATAATTGTTCCTGAACCTGACGGTATAAGGCCTAAGACTTCTGTAGGTACCTCCTTCTTGATGGCAACAACGAGAAGAATGCATGGCTTGGATGGTGGGGGTCCTTGATGTGCATGCTGCTTTCTTATGGCAGCACTGTTTGTAGATGTGCTGAAACACCTGATTGCCATATTACACATGCCACTTGTTAGAGGCAAAGAAAAAATAAATCAAACCAAGATAAGGAATGCAGTGCTTTATGAAAATAGAGCTTCAGAGAAAAGCTCGTACGATGAATGAGCACATGATGTCAATTAAACTAATAGCTTCAACTAGGATAATTGATAAAAGCTTGAAGGAGTTCCGATGCTATAATTGAATATCCCAAGGGCAAAGTAAGTTTGCGCAGAGGAGTTGGCTGTCTCTTTCTCAGCCCTGTTAGCAGTACAGTGGACTCCTGTTAATTGGGACACACTTGGATCAACATATTTTGGCCCAGTTACGCAGCCCATTTAGCAAAAGTTTCATGGAAATAGTTAAAAAGGTATACAAAAGACCAAGTACCATTTATCTGAGAAACAAGTTATGCATTTAAATGAAATACAGAACAAACTAGAACACTAACAGTCTTACTACATTACTATAATACTTCCAGATTGTTATCGACAGAGGAATTCATCCAGTTTATCTGTACCCTGCCGCATTGTTTTGAATGAATGTAAATTAACAAAATCAGACCTGACATCTCGTGTAGAAAATAGACTGACTTCATACAACATTATCAATGACTGTATTCTCCAAATCTTCGTTTTCATTATAACATTCAAAATGATTGCCGATACCTTCAAATTCTCCACAGTTTGTAACTTGTTGAGGTAGTGAAACTGTTTTATTTTCACTCCTGGCAGTTTCTGACATCTTTAAGCCTGAAACTTGAAACTGCAGTGAGAAAAACAACTGTTTATTTCTAACCAACTATCAGTGATAAAGATCACTGATTTTTGAAAAGAAGTCACACAATTGTTGCTATTTAAAAATGTTTGCTCTAATCATGGTTTAGTGTCTAACAGTCACACAAGTGATGCTAGTTAGAAATTTTTTGGCAACTGTGTCCTGTCCCAATTAAGTGACATAAGTCACAAATAAATGAAGGGAATCCCGGCTACCTTCTTGATTAGTTTTTGTTCTTTACGAGTTGTCTCAAATATGCAGCTGCCCAATTAACCAATGGCCCAAATAACTGGAATTTACTGTATTTACTTTATGCCAGTAGTGCAGTTGTAAGACTTGGAAACATACTGTGGCTCCCACCAGAACTAACTGGCATACCTGGCAGACTGTAAATCAAAGCAAAAGCTGTCAAGGTTCGAACTTAGTCTGTATAAAACCTGCTCTTTTCAAGCTCATGGCATCCTGCGGCAAACAAAAGAAACATACTACAGTGAGGTTATTTGGTGCAATTTCATAAATTCTGTACCAATATCCAGTTCAACAAAGAAACTATCTCCAATCTGAGTAGTGTGCTGCTTTACAGCATTACACAACCTTCACCTCTTTGATTACTGTATTTTATCTCTTACATGGCAACAGAATCTAAGGTGATCTCACCGATTTATACTCTTCACCTGTGCCCGAACCATTTGAATTCTGTCATTTTCTAACCGCACATCCAACCTAAGAGTTAGACATTGATATACATTGGACATCCAATGTTGGATATTGAAATACAAATACATTGAAGGACCTTAAATTTCAAACCTTAACTTTCCCTCTCTCCACTGATGCTGAGTTTGTCCAGCATTTTTCTGTTTTTAGTTTAGATTTGCAGCATCTTTCAGCATAAATTTGTCCATGAACCTTGGTGCAAGTTGGGCATAGGGGATCGAGGAGGCTGGTTTAGAGGGTGGGCTGGGGTGCTGCATGTGCGCTGGGTGGGGAGACTGCAAACAAGTGAATGTATCAGAACACATCACTCTACAAAGCATCCCCCCTGTATTAATTAATTAACCTATCATGAGCAGTCGATGGGCTTCTGAGTAACTCTAAAGCCTTTTTTTAGTTATTGCATGGAAGCCCTTCAAGAGGTTTCAGGGCCTTGAGTTTCATGCTTTAGCTCTGGAAAGAAGTCTCAGACACTTACAAAGAGTCAACGTTCACTGAGCTGGATGCCTTGAAGCTACTTTTGGAAATATTCTGAACTTATTATGCGAGAAACAGTAAATCTTGATAAGTTTGTACTGACCATTTTAAAGACCAAAAAGAAAAACGTGGCTGATGCTGCCAACCTGAAATGAAAGCTGAAAATTGTGGGAATACTCAGCAGGCCTACCAGCAGAGTTAACATTTCTTAGCAGTCAGGGCCTGATCACTTCATTCCATTTCTTTTTCCCTCTCCGTAACCCTTGTAAGTATTTCAAATAGTCATCAAGTTCCCTTTCAGACGTTTGAAGCCACACACGCTGTCCAAACAGTGCATTCTGAAGTCCACTAATTTATCACATTTATTTTCAAGCCATTGGTCAAAACACCAAATTCCCCTCCACCATCACACTTCTGAACAGTCCATGAATTCATGAACACCTCCTCTCTAGTTTGCTCTCTTTATGCACTATTTATCTACATTTTTATATATTTCATACTGTAACTTACTGTATTTTATTGCACTGTACTGCTGCTGAAAAATAATTAAGTTCATGACATATAGCAGTGATAATGAACCTGTTCTGATTCTGATGGTCAGGTCCTCAGTCTGAAATGCCAGTAGTTTCTGTCTCCACAGGTGCCGCATGCCCTGTTGAATATCTCCTGAATTCACTCATCGCAAACCTCCAGCATCCGCAGTCTTTATTCAGTTTGGTATGGCAACTGCTCTGCACCCCATCACAAGAAATTGCAGAGTGTTGTGGATACAGTTCAACACATCACAGAAACCAACCTCTCCTTTATGGACTATGTCGAAACCTCTGGCTGCTTCATTAAAGCAGTAAAGCAGCCAGCATCATCGAAGACCCAAGCCACCCTCTCTCCTGCCCTCTACCATTGGGCAGAAGATCCAAAAGCCTGAAAGCACTTGACACCAAGTTCAAGGGCAGCTTCTATCCCACTGTTATCAGACTCTTAAACAGTCCTCTGTTACAATCAGCTGGTCTCTTGGCCTTATAGTCTACCTTGTTATGATCTTGTACTTTATTGTTTAGCTGCACTACACTCACTTGGTAGACTTTGCACTCTATTGTGCATTGTTATTGTTTTACCTTATTTTAGCTCGGCACACCATGTAATGAGTTGATCTGGGTGGCACGGTAGCGTAGTTCAGTACAGGCCACCTGGGTTCAATTCCTGCCACTGCCTGTAAGGAGTTTGTACATTTTCCCTGTGACTGAGTAGATTTCCTCCACGTGCTATAGTTTCCTCCCACAATTTAAAGATGACTGGTTGGTACGTTAACTGGTTCTTGTAAATTGTCCCATGATTAGGCTAGGATTAAATTGGTGGATTGCTGGGTGGTGTGTCTCAAAGGGCTGTAGCTCAATAAAAAAAAATCAATTAATAATAATAAATAAATAGATTTGTAAGAGAAGCCTTTCACTGTAATGATACATATGACAATAATAAATCAATACCTATACAAATTTTGCTTTTCGAAGGTGTTGTGGGTGGATGGAACCTCCCAGTTCTATCCACCCACTACCCACATGTTTCACTCAGCAGTTTCACTCCCCTCTTCGCCTCCTAGCTGTCTGCACAATAACCACCACCCCCCATACCTGGCTCCATCTGCCACTTATCATCCCCAACTCCACCCCTCCCCATTCCTTCACTTGGCTCCATCTGCCTATCATCCTTTCCTCCTGCACAGTCCACCAACCACTTTCTGTCTTACTCCTCTTTATGCCGGCTGTCTTCCTGCTCTGCTGTAAGTCCCGACGTGGGGTTTTGACCTGAAACATTGCCAGTTCTGCTCCTCCCAGAGATGCTGTTGCCCCTCTGAGCTCCTCCAGCAGATTTTGTGGTTCCAGATTCCAACATCAGCAGCTCCTTATGTCTCCATCCTATCTGCAAATACAGTTAAGGAAAGGAGAAAAGAGAATCTGAGCAAGCTATTGGAGCTGCAGAAAAGAGCAAAACGATCTGCAATGAGATGGAGGGAAACTGCCGAAGTTAAATTAGGCAATTGAGAATAGCTATGATGAAGTGAAGCAATAATGGGATTAGGGTAGTGAGTGCAGAAGAAATGGATGCCCAAGTCTTCACTCTTGTGTAAGACAAAAACAGAAATAATAGCTGCAATCATTAAACTACTTAGCCTGTGTGGCTGTTTGATGTTCATGTTTGGGGTTAAATCATAGAATCTTACAGAGTAGGAAGATGAAATTGGACTATCTTTTTAGTGCTTGTTTATTGACAAAGCTCTCCAATGAATTACTGTTTTGTTTTTCCTACAACCGTGCAGTGTATTTTTCTTTGTAGAAGGTAGCTGCATTAATCAAGGAAGCTCCTATTCCTGTTCTTCATGACAGTTGTTGATAAAACCACAGCAGGAGGTACATTTTGACCTTGCAGCAAAGTCTGTTTACACGCTGACAGGCATTATAATTAGTCATGGTACTATTGACCTCTTTTTGTGTATGTGCTTTTGATGGTACTTTGAAGGTAAGGAGATTGGCCCTCTCTTGCCTTTGAGTCAGAATGTTACTTGCTCAAGTCCGACTTCAGACTTGAGCACATAATCTAGTCCGGTGCAAAGTGCTGGACAACTAGAGACAGAAATTTCAAATCTAGTTGGATATAATCGATCCAATGGTTCTATTTAAAGAACAGCGTTATACTGAATAACACAGAGAACATCACATTTTCATTCAATGTCGCCAAAAAGTCAGGTTTTCCGCTTATGATCAAATCTGGCTGCTCCACAATGGGAAATCTCACTACCATATTTCTACATGACAACTTGGCTTTGCCTGACGTTGTGAAAGATACTACAGCTCAGCTCCAGGATTTATTGGCATGATTTAGTCATGTAATAGAGGGCGATCTGCTGTATAATGCTAACAGTTGAAGTTTTACCATCTAATTCACAAACAACTTTGAATAAGGGTGAGGGACCTAATCAACCATATCAGCTATGTCTCTTTATCATGGGGAGGAAGTATTACCAGACCATTGCATGTAAGAGCTGATTTATATCATCTTATGAGATAACAATAAGATAGCCAAAGAAAACATATGGATGGCAAGGCATTGGTTTTGAAGTTCACTTAGGCAAAGTTAATACATTTATGTGCTTGTCCCTTACGAGCGAACCAGGCAATAGATCAAACTGAAGAATTTCAAGGGACAAGCCCAATATGAATCTGCCAACAAGAACATCCCACAATCACTAATATATAATTTTTTTTAAAAACACATGCACAATTGCCTTGTCTTATGTTATTCCAGTGGCTGAAGCTTTGGGCCAGAACAAACACAGCAGTGCACACTCCTTGGCCCACACTTCACCCATCAATGATCTCCAGGATTACTTAAGAGTGAGTGGGTAGTGGAGAAGTTGGTATATTAAAGGCCATTAAAGAGCTTGCTATGTTTTAAGTTGTAGTGGTTTCTGCAGCCAACAGAGGCAGCAAAAATGAAGAGTCACTTTTTGGTTTCATATAATACCTCAAAGCAGAATTCAAGCAATAATGGAGAATTCAGTGGCACCTGTAGACGATGAACAGTTTGTGGAGTATGATTATTCTGAACCGTGTCATAGAATACATATCTTCGTAATTAGTAACTGTTGATTTGCCAAATTAATCAATTGGGACCTGAATTAATGGTACAGCACTATAGAATGGAACAGATAATGAACAGCTTTCTCTAATGGGAAATGAGTTTTCATTGAAATGATTTATTTGTTGTTTCTTTTTCCTCTTCATCCCATAATCAAGATTATATTTCAAACACACTAGGGATCCCATCTCTCCCTTGATTTGCTTTGGCAGTAACAAACTACAAGGAAATTTCAGATTCATTGTAAATTCTGTATAGTTACATTTACTTCTTCTACTTGTTTGAAAATCCACTGAGAAAGGAAACAGTGTCGATCAAGTTTGGCCTTTTAATAGATAAATTATAACTGTCATAGCACTTGATATGTGACACATCAATTAGAAAAAAGATTCACTGTTGTCTCTACAAATTAACTGACGTAAAACTCCCCATTGTCTTATTCATAAAGAGAAGAAAATTTAGTTCTTTCTTCATACATTAAAGGCAAACGCTTGCTTTTCCACTTTACAGATTATGGTGTAACTGTGAACATTATAGAGTATGATGTAACTGTGGTGTCTGCAGGCAGCTCATTGTCTCCGAGCCAAAGTTTCACTCCAGAGAGCAGAGTCTTAAGATCTAGGCCATCACTCTAGTCAGAATGAAGAGGATGCTGTGCAGAGGAAAGTGCAGATGTAAACTTGAACTCAGGTCCCACTGGTGGTCAGAAGGGAATATAACAAAGATTCACATTCTGAACAAGCACCCTTTTAGATGGCAGTTAAAATATCAGTGGAACAAATGTTGCACAACATATTATGCTATTCATAAAAATATATTTGTGTATATTTCTCAAAATATGCTTTATCATGTGGGACATTAGCCATCTTTCAGCTCTATGAGCAAAAGCAGTGATGTCATGCCTGCTGAACTAGCCATTAATTCTGCTCACAAAACACTAAACGTACTATAAACTAGCTGTTATCACATTACTCCTGGTAGGAGTTTCTCATGTATAAATTGGCTGCTCTACTTTACAAATTACCGCAAACTACATTTCAAAGATGTCACTAGTTTTAATGGCCCTTAAAGAGGCAAAATCATAACTCAAGGTTAAGGATAAAGTTGGACCACTGCAGAAAATGAACTAGGAATCAGAAGACACTTTTATATCTCACCTGATCTAATTTTTTTAGTTTGTTAATTGGCTGGAGAAAGGTAGTGCATTTGCTTTTAACCTGTGTGTGCTACTGCTGAGTACCAATTCGATCCCATCCCAATATTCTCATAAATTTAATGTCTCATTCATCCAAAGCATAGTATGAGCTCAAATTAGCTATGCCATGGAAAGTAAATTGACTCCTGAGAATCAAAAGTGAGGCTGGGATCATAATTTATGCAGTTATTTGATGTTGTGACATAATAATTCACTTGAACTTGTTGCAGTCCTCCATTAGCACCAGCTATTCGTTTTGGTAAAATCATTAGCATTGCTGCTGACATCTGCATTGAAATAAATTTAGATTTAAGATTTTGGAAAGGCAAAGCAATACAATTCTTTAATGACATGCTGCATTCAGGGTTTTGTAATGACCGTAGGTTAGTTGAGACATGTCTGGTGTGCACCATGTCACTGAGAGCAGCAACAAATGGTTAAAACAAAACAAAGGGCAAAAAGTTCCATCTCAGCACAACAGGAAGGATCGAAAGCCTTTGCGCTGAACTTTTCCAACAACCCATAATCTGAGATGAAATCCAGAATTGCTCATTCCCATCCATAGATGTTACCTGACGTGCTGAGTTCCTCCAGCATTTTAGGTTCATTGTTCAAGATTTCCAGCATCTGTAGAATCTCTTGTATTTCTGAAATCCTGAAGAACTCATTTCTGCAAAACCTTGCGGGGTGGCTGGCACCAGTGATTCACCAGGCAACACATGAAGTAACAAAATGGCTTCAGTGTGTCTGTTTCTGTCCCAGCAATTTTTAACAATGACAAATGTAGCATTGTCACTAGGATTTAACCCATTTACAAATTTTTCAGAAGATTGATAAACTCAGATATTTCTTCATCGAAGTATTGTGCTAATGGTACTACATCAAACATTTCTTTGTCTAACAATTCATGGATTTACAACAGGTAAAAGAGGTAAAGATGATACAATCAAAACAGAAGGTTTCATCTACGTTTGTATTTGTTATCGTGGTTGTTATTTTTTGGATTATAAAGTAAAGAAGATTCAGGACTAAACTTCATGGCAATTTGCAGATAGGACTGGAAAGAGTTGATTCCCTGTGTAGAGTCGAACTGTGTGTAATGTTCAAAGCTTGCAAGAGAATTGCAGCAGGGTTGATTCCCTTGTAGTCAGAGAGACATATAGGTATAGTACATGGCTAAAGGAGCGTAAGTGCAGAGGAAGAGTTCAGAGGTTTATAGTATTTTATATAATATCATCCAACATCTGTCATAGAGTCATAGAGAAGTGCAGCACAGAAACAGGCTCTTCAGCCCATCTAGTCCATGCCAAAGCCATTTAAACTGCCCATTCCCATCAACTTGCACAAAGCCCTCCATACACCTACCATTCAGGTACCTGTCCAAACTTCTCTTAAACCACTTGTGCTGGCTGCTCATTCCACACTCTCACGACCCTCTGAGTGAAGAAATTTCCCTCATATTCGCCTTAAACTTCTCACCTTTCACCCTTAACACCTGACCTCTGGTTGTAGTCCCACCCAACCTCAGTGGAAAAAGTCAGCTTGCATTTGCCCTATCTATTCCCCTTACAATTTTGTATACCTCCATCAAATCTCTTCTCAGACTTCTGCATTCAAAAGAATATAGTCCTAATCTATGTCTCCTTATAACACAGGTCTTTCAGTTCTCAGCAACATCCTTGTAAATCTTCTCTGTACTCTTTCAACCTTGTTACATCTCTCCTGTAGGAAGGTGACCAAAACTGCACACTACACTCCAAATTAGACCTCATCAGTGTCTTATACAACTTCAACATAATGTCCAATCTCCTGTACTCAATACATTGATTTATGAAGGCCAATGTGCCAAAAGCTTTCTTTACAACCCTATCTACCAATGATTCCACTTTCAATAAATTATGGACCTGTATTCCCAAATCCCTTTGTTCTACCACACTCCTCAGAACCTTACCGTTCACTGTGTAAGACCTACCCTGGTTGGTTCTACTAAAGTGCAAAATCTTGTCCGCATTAAGTTCCATCTGACATTTTTCAGCCATTTTTTTCAGCTAATGCAGATCCCTCTGCAACCAATGATAGCCTTCCTCACTGTCCACTACAACCCCAATCTTGGTGTCATCCACAGATTTGCTGATCCAGTTAACCACATTATCATTCAGATCACTGACATAGATGACAAACAACAAAGCACCCAGCACTGAACCCTGCAATGCACCACTAGTCATGGGCCTCCATTCAGAGAGGCAACCCTTTACTACTACTCTCTGGCTTCTCCCACAAAGCCAATGGCTAATCCAGTTTATTACCGCATCCTGAATGCAGAGTGACTGAAACTTCCTGACCAGCCTCCCATGTGGGACCTTGTCAAATGCCTGACTAAAGCAACATCTACACCAGGTTCCCTATAAGTAACAAGAGATATTTTTCCAGTTCTGATGAAGGGTCTCAGCCAGTAACGTTGACAGTTTACTCTTTTCCATAGATGCTGTCTGGCCTTCTGAGTTCCTCCGGCATTTTGCGTGTATTACTTTGATTTCCAGCATCTGCAGATTTTCTCTTGTTTGTGGTTAGACAACATCTAGTTGCCTTGCCTTCATTCATTTACATGCTCACTTCCTCGCAAAACTCT
The DNA here is from genome assembly GCF_030028105.1 of Mobula birostris. Lineage (NCBI taxonomy): Eukaryota > Metazoa > Chordata > Chondrichthyes > Myliobatiformes > Myliobatidae > Mobula > Mobula birostris. The sequence continues at coordinate 162,276,908 of NC_092373.1, forward strand.
GTAAGGTTGGTTAGACATCACCTGCCACACACAAAACCATGCTAAATATCCTTAATCAGTCCATATCTATCCAAATACTTATATATCCGGTCCCTTAGAATACCTTCCAATAACTTTCCTACAGCTGACTTCAGATTCACCAGCCTATCATTTCCTGGTTTATGTTTACAGCCTTTTTTTAACAGCTGAGCAATATTGGCTATCTTCCAATCCTCTGGTACCTCTCCTGCCTCTAAGGATGTTTTGAATATCTCTGCGAGGGCCCTGGCAATTATGGCACTTTCCTCTTGTAGAGTCCAAGGGAACACCTTGCTCGGCACTTGAGATTTATCCACTCTCAAGGTAGCAAACACTTCTTTCTCTGTAACCTGAACAGAGTCCATGCTGCTTTGCCTTTACTTCTATAGACCCTGTATCTGTCTCTTGTGCAAATATAGATGCAAAAAATTCATTTAAGATCTCTCTCATTCTGGGTCTTCCAGAGAAGCAATGTTGCCCCTTGCAATCCTTTTGCTCTTAGCATTTCTGTAGAAAGGATTCTCCTTCACCTTATCTGCTAGAGCAACAGCATGCCTTCTTTTAGCCATTCTAATTTCTTTCTTAAGTGTTCTATTGCATTTCTTGTACTCCATAAGCACTCCATTTGTTCCTACCTGCTTATACCTGGTATGCACCTCCTTTTTCTCTTAACCAGAGCCTCAATATCTCTTGAAAACAAAGGTTCCTTAAATCTGTTAACTTTACCTTTTATTCTGACAAGCACATACAAGCTTTGTACTCTCAAAATTTCACTTTTGAAGTCCTCTTACTTACCTAGTACACCTATGATAGAAAACAGCCTGTCTCGAGTCACACTTGCCAGATCATTTCTAATAATATCAAAATTGGCTTTTCTCCAATTTAGAATCTCAACCTGCAGACTAGACCTATCTTTTTGTATACTTACTTTGTATCCAGTGACTACGATGCTATTAGTTTCAAAGTGTTCCCTACACAAACGGCTGTCACCTACCCTGTCTAATTCCCTAATAGCAGATCCATTATCGCACGTTTTCTCATAGGACTTCTATGTACTGATGAAAGAAACTTTCTTGAACATACTTGAAAAACTCTATCCCATCTCATCCTTTTACAGTATAGGAGACCCAGTCAATAAGTGGAAAGTTAAAATTACCTACTAAAACAACATTACGTTTTTTGCAACAGTCTGTGATTTCTTCACAAATTTGTTCCTCTCAGTTCCTAGGATTGTTGAATGGTCTGTAATATAGCCCCATTTACATGATCATACCTTTCCTATTTCTCAGTTCCACTCATAACGTCTCACTAGTTGAGTTCTCCAGTCTGTCCTGACAGAGCACTGCTGTGGCATTTTCCCTGACTAGTAACACCACCCTTCCCTGTTTAATCCATCCCACTCTGTCACATACAAAACAATGGATATTGAGCTGCCAGTCCTGCCCCTTCTGCAGCCAAGTCTCACTAATGGCTACAACGTCATCATTGCATGCGCTGAGCTCATTCACCTTTCAAAGGATACTTCTTACATTGAAGTATACTCAGCACTGAACTCTAGTCGCATCATGCTCAACCTTTTGATTCCTGACTTTTCCTGAGGTCTTACCAACACCTGTAACTGTTCTGGCATTCTCATTCCCATCCCCCTGCAACTCTAGCTTAAAACCCACGGTGTAGCATTAGTAAACGCTAGGATATTAGTCCCCTCCACTTCAGGTGCAAACCATCCCTTCTGTCATATTCATCCTTCTTTTTATTGGTGGTTTTTGCACAGTTTGAATAAACTTCAAAAAGAGTTATTGGGCTGTGCTTTTCCATAAACCCTGACTAGTTCAACTGTAACTGGAGTTGTTGAAACCCAGCTGAAAAGGGTAGGTGCAAGAGAATGCTACTTGTAACTTCAGCAATACAGTAGCTTAAATGGAGCATAATGGCAAAGGGTGATCTGCAAAATTCAATCAGGTTCAAACAGTTTGGAACAGATAATCATTCATACAAGAGAATCACACAATATAAAAATGCAATACAAGACATCTATATGGGTCCTTTGCAACAACATGTGGCCAAAAGAGCAACACATAAGTAGCTGGAGGAACTCAATGTGTCAGGTAGTAACTATGAAGGGATTGGACAGTCAATGTTTTGGATCGAGATCCTTCATCTATGCTGGCCATTGAGATCCTTCAGCTTTTACTGTTTTCCTCCAGTTGTCTGCATCTGGAACCTCTTGTGTCTCCAAGGGACCAGAAGGGCCATATTAGCTCTGTAAAAGTGACCTCTTTATGTTGTTCCCTTGAGCTTGGCATGGGAAACTGAGATGTATAGTCTTCCCAAAACCTATAAGCATTCCCCCCTCCTTTTCAATTTGTTCCTTTGGCAACACCAGCAGGAACAGTGACTGCCACGCGTACATACGGCCCAGGCGTGACAAATGCAATGGTTTGTAACTATTATCTTCATACAGCAAATTACATTACTGTCAGCAGTAATGATCAAAAGGGAAATACTGTAATAAATTCAGTGATAGCAATCATGCTATAAAAATCCTATTCAAAAAGGGCAAGTTGAATGCTAAGATCAGCTTTGGGACTCCAAACTAAAAAAAAATCACATAGGTAAAATACAAGAAGATATCATTTTGAATTATGATCATATCTTTTAATGGAGTTTGTACTCAGCACTATTTCTCAGGGAGGTAAAGTATGGAGTTCCAACCCAGCAGTTATTCTTGAACAGATTTCCTTTTCCTTCATTCTTCACTTGCCAGGCCTCAAGCATTTCCATTCACTCACTGAGTAAACATTTCGTTCTCCAATCTGATGTCTCCTTATGGCTCAATGTCAGGCTTTGCCTAATGATGAAAGACCTATGTATACTGTACATGTATTTACTCCAATAAACAGCAATTCCAATATAATGCATGAAGTCTTGTCATATAAGCACTAGTCAACAATAAAAATCAGCCAATGTAAAACTAGCACAATAAACAACACCCATTACCACATCCATTATGGAGTTCCTCCATAACTTCAGCCATCTCCAACAAGATCCCACCTTTAAGCACATCTTTCCATATCCCCACACTTTCCACTTTCCACAGGTATTGCCCCCTACGTGACTCCCTTGCTTATTCTTCCCTCCCCACTGATCTCCCTCCTGGCATTTATTCTTGCAAGCAGAACAAGTCCTACACCTGCCCCTACACCTCCTCCCTCACTACCATTCAGGGCCTCAAACAGTCCTTCCAGGTGAGGTGATACTTCTCCTGTGAGTCTATTGGAGTCATCTACTCTACCCAATCCTCCCACTGGGGCCTCCTGTATATCAGTGAGATCCGACATAGATAGGGATACCGTCAGAAAAAGCAGGATCTCTCAGTAGCCATCCATTTCTCAATTCTACTTCCCATTCCCATTCCAACATGTCAGTCCATGGCCTCCTCTACTGCCATGATGAATCCACATTCAGGATGGAGGGAGCAACCCCCTATATTCTGTCTGGGTAGCCTCCAAACTGATGGCATGAACATCGACTTCTCAAGTTTCTAATAATTATCCCCCCCCCACTTTTCTTTCACCATTCCCATTTCCCTCTCTCACCTTATCTCTTTACACGCCCACCACCTCCATCTGGTGCTCCTCCTCTTCTCTTTCTTCATAGGCTTTGGTCCTCTCCTATCAGATTCCCCCTTCTCCAGCCCTTCACCTCTTTCACCAATTGACTTCCCAGCTCTTTACTTCACCCCCTCCCCCTTGCCCATTTTCACCTATCACCTGTAACTTTGTACTTCTACTTCTCCTCCACCCAACTTCTTACTCTGACTTACAATCTCTTTTATCCCAATCCTGATGATGGGTCTTGGCCCAAAATGTTGACTGTTTACTCTTTTCCATAGATGCTGCCTGGCTTGCAGCGTTCCTCCACCATTTTGTGCGTATTACTTCGATTTCCAGCATCTGCAGATTTTCTCTTGTTTGTAATCAATCACCAAAGACCACAAAATATCATATCTAAACTATAAACACAAGAAATTCTGCAGATGCAGGAAATCCAAAACAACAAATGCTGGAGGAACTCAGCAGGTCAGGCAGCATCTATGGAAATGAACAGTCGACATTTCAGGCCAAGACCCTTCTTTAGGACTCTAAACTATAGCCAGCTACGTTTTCCAACTCTGAATAATTATGAAATAATGCCGTCCAAAAGTTTAAAATTTGCTTTTCTTCATTTCACTTCATTAAACAGGTAGCAGTAATGACCATCTCTTGTGTATCTGGATGAGTACACGACCCAGTCCCTGCACAGTTTTCTCTCTTCATCTTGTTGAACACATTTACACACTCACTTTAAACTGTTCTGATATTGCAGAGAGAGAGTTGATATGACCATGTTAATGTTGTATTATGATAATTATAACCTTACAGCCACTTTAGGCAAAATCAAAATAGTTGAATAGCTAATTAAAGGCTTTTAATGCATCCGTAAAATAAGCAAGCTAGTTACATGGAAATTAGACTTTTTGGGTTATATTCTTCTCACTTGCTTTCATCTGCTGATTAATTTTCTATTTTAAAGTTTATAAATTTCTGTTTTATTTTAAATGGAACATAATTACATCATCAGAATCTGTCCAGATTCTGTCAAGCAACACTGGGCAAAGCTGCTGTCACACAACTTAACGGAAGGTCTTTACTCAAATTAGCGATTACATTTTCAATCATTGGTATAGCTTTGGAAGTCACTGCTGACCCCGAATATAGCTACTCAGCAGGATCTAGATTTCCCTGTTAGATGAACAACTTCTTTTTTGCAACATTAGTTGCTGTCTGGAATTACATCAATAGTAATTCTGACATCCAGTAACTGTGATGTCATCAAGTTGACTGAATAGCTAACACATGAAAAAATTTGCAAAACGGATATTTTTAATTAACATCTCATATATTATAGTGCTGAAGATTAGATTGTAATGGGTGCTGATTTTTTTTAAATTTTGAAGTACTCATGAGGAAATTACTATAGACTTAAATTAGGTTTTTGAGATAGTTTGTTAGACAGAAATCATGGCTAGGTATACTATTCTCTGTGAAATGTAAAAAGGCTTACATTTTGATGGTTAATTTGACAATCCAGTCAAAGATCTCCCGATATGCCATAAAGGAAGATCAGATGTTTCCTGAAACTGGTCTTAATAGGCTTGGTATTGTGATGTAATCCACAACCTGGGATTCATTATATTTCATCTATAGCCTCTGCAGATCCTGTGGTAGACCGACCGTTGTCTTTAAGGGAAGGTGAAGTTAGAGGCCACTGATGCAGAGTCCCTATTGAGCTATTTGTTTCCTACAATGGATGTGTTCCTTCCATCTGCATGTGCCAACACACTGATATTGGCTGCCATTTCCCAAAATGGCTGGCATCATATTAAATGCTTTTGAGGAGAAAATTTTTAAAATTCTGATGCTGGAAATTCAAAATAAAAACAGAAAAGGTCAGGAAATAGTCAATAGGTCAGGCAGCATCTGTAGAAAGAGAAACAGAGTTCTAATCAGAGACCCTTCCTCAAGAGTCATAGAGTCAGTCATTCAGCATGGAAACAGGCCTTCTGACCCAAATGGTCCATGCCTACCAAGAAGGCCATCCAAAATTGTCCCACTTCCCCATGTTTGACCCATCTCCTCCTGGGGAAAAGAGATTAAAATTTAATTTTACTTTGAGAAAAAGCAATGGATGGGATAGATTGATCAAAGGGAATTTCTTTCTTAAGAATAGCATGGCAATGGTTTACTATAAAAACAGAGGTAGAGATCAATTACGCCTCTTGTCAAAGTGTGTATTGTTTATAGCAGCCGTGTGGCACTTGCCAGCAGTTCACACTGTACTGATGTTCAGAGAACAACTTGGCAAAATTAAATGCAGATTTGGTGATTGCTTTGCATTAAGTATGCAGGAGAAATACTGAGCTTTCTGTTGCCTGCCATCCCAGACTTTGAATTGTCAGCATGGTTACAACAAGGGCCAATGCAAGCTTCATGGACAACAACCCATCTTCCATCTGAGTGTATTGCAGCCTCTGGTCACTATCCAGTTCTGCAGCTTTAGGCAGCTCATTGTTTTTCCATCTCTACTGGAACTAGCCATTTGTATCAGAAATAAGTCATCCATCCTTGATCGTGGCTCATTTACTCTCTCTTTCTATTGGTTTCCCTGACCTACCTGGCAAGTCAAACAGCCCTGTTATTAACAACACATAACTTAGATAAAAATTTTGTGATTAAAAGCATAATCACCCTCAATATCATATTTGTCCTGGTCTCCCTGTTATCCTATACTGTATTCCCTTTGTCCTGTCCAACCTTCCTGCGGCCTTAATAATATCTCATTTTCTGTTTTGATGGAGTTTTGAACCTAAAGCACTAACTTTGCTTCTCTTTCCATAGAATGCTATTTTACCTGCTGAGTGTTTGCAGTATCTTATGCTTTTGTGCTGATTTTGAGGTTTGCACTTCCTGCTGCCTCAGAAACACAGCCAGCAAAATTAAAGACCACTCTAAGCCCAGACATTCTCTCTTTTCCCCTCTTCTATCAGACAGAAGATACAAAGGCTTGAAAAGACACACCATAGAACCATAGAACATTACAGCACAGAAACAGGTCTTTTGGCCCTTCTTGGCTGTGCCAAACCATTTTTCTGCCTAGTCCCACTGACCTGCACCTGGACCATATTCCTCCATACACCTCTCATCCATGTACCTGTCCAAGTTTTTCTTAAGTGTTAAAAGTGAGCCCGTATTTACCACTTCACCTGGCAGCTCATTCCACACTCCCACCACTCTCTGTGTGAGGAAGCCCCCCCCCATGTTCCCTTTAAACTTTTCCCCCTTCACCCTTAACCCATGTCCTCTGGTTTTTTTTCTCCCCTAGGCTCAGTGGAAAAAGCCTGCTTGCATTCACTCTATCTATACCCATCATAATTTTATATACCTTTATCAAATCTCCCCTCAATCTTCTACGATCCAGGGAATAAAGTCCTAACCTATTCAACCTTTCTCTGTAACTCAGTTTCTCAAGTCCCGGCAACATCCTTGTAAACTTCTCTGCACTCTTTCAACCTTATTAATATCCTTCCTGCAATTTGGTGACCACTGGGCTCAAGGTCAGTTTCTATCTAGCTGTTGTAGGGTTTTTGAATGGACCTCCTGTACGTTAAAGATGAACTCTTGACTTCACACTCTACGTCATCATGGTCCTTGCAACTTATGATGCTGAGATACATCCTAGGATGCATCGGGACACACCATCAGTGATGTAACATGGGGTCTTCGGGTATTTCCAGTCTTTCAACATGAGACGCCTTCACTCAGGCGACCCAGCCAAGGTTGATCAAGCCCCGGTTTGTGTCCCAGTAGCATTGGTCCATGGATCATACATCTTGATCGATAACCATCTGGGTAACCTACCTGCAATGCACTTTTTCTCAAATGTACACTAAATTCTTCATTCTGTTATTGCTTATTGCTTGTACAACATTGATACACCTCTGCGCTGAAATTATTTGAATGGTTGGGTGCAAAACCAATTTTTTTTACTGTATCTTAGTGTGTGTGACAATAATATCCCAATTCCAAATTTCCTAGGTCTTTGTGAATGGGGAAGTTGGGATCTTGCATAAATAGCTGCCCATTGAAAACTTGCTCAGACCTCATATGACATAGCATATGAATTTCCTGGCATTTTACAGCAGGGCTAGTCTATAAATAATTTAAGCTTATTCATTTCCAGTGAGAAAGCTGCAAAGCAGAGCAGCCTCTTGCTAAAGAAAGAATCAGAGACTCCAGGATGTCCATGTCAAACTGCTATATGCTTGCAGGTAATGGAGTAATGATGAGACTCCTGTGCTAATCAGATAAAATGGGACCTCTAACTCATATCAGAGACATTGTGTTCATAGGTTCTATCAATATTTCCAGATGGAAAGCCACTGAATATTGTTGATCCATCTCTTTTTAATAACAGTGAGCAAAGCCTAATAGAGACACAAACCGACGGAAAGTTTTGGTTCTAAAATGACAAATGTACGTGTTAAACTGTTATACTGTCTACATAGTAATAATGGACATAGGGGCATTGTAGAAATATATCTGTTAGAAAATGCTGACAAGAGTTGAATTTAGGAAGGCACAGAGTGCTTTATGTAGATAAATAACTTGCATTTATAATCTAAAGTAAAGCTGGAAAGTGACACTGCTGAGACAACAATATAATAGCTATCAAGAAGATTGAAAAGTAAGTGGCAGAAGTAAAATTCATCAAAATTTGCAATGATAAAGATAACAATTGAGAACTGTTATCAGTTACTAGCTTAAGGTGAAGAAATAAATAGAACTGCTCAGGCAAGTAAGGGAGACTGCTGGGAATCACAATGTGACAATCATTGAGGAGTTCAATATTCCAGAAGCAAAATGCACAAGATCAGTCCAAAGAGATGATTCTAACCGCAAGATAATAAAAAGAACTTATCTTTGGCTGCTTTCATACAGTGTATCAGAAACACACACTAAGGCAAGTATTCTATTAGACAATTCCTTGCATTCCTCCTGAATTAATCTATGTATTGCCAATCACTGCGGAAAATCCCAATCAGTTCAAAGAGCTAGTTATTCAGGAAGCTAATAGTACAGCAGTGAAATAGCTAAGAATTTGGAAAATGCATGGGAGTAAAACAAAAGGCTGCTCAAGTCTGCTCTGCCATTTGATGATTAGTCTGATCTGACCTTTAACGTCAATTCATTTTCCTACACATTTTGCAGAACGTTTAACACATCTCTACTCCAAAAAAACTTACCTATCTATCTCTGAATTAATATAATGATTTAATATTCACAGCTCCCTGGCATACAGAATTCCATATATTCAGGACCTTCTGAAGAAGAAATTTGCATTTCTGTTAAGTGCTAATTTCCTATCTAATTTTGAGCTTTGTTGAAAACAATCCATGCAAGAAATTTTTAAAAAGCGCACAACTTCCTTTATGTTCAGAGTGTCCTTCAGTTTACATTTTCATTGTGTTATCAGCTCTATATATCTGTATTGTTAGCACATGCTGTGTACAAGGCACCATGGTTATTCGTGTGGCTTCCTGGTATGACATAAACTCCAAGTGTTTGAGAGGTTTATACATAGGGTTTACTCCCTCATTGACTTGTCAGAATCAGAATCAGGTTTATTATCACTGGCACATGACGTGAAATTTGTTAACTTAGCAGCAGTGCAATGCAATGCATAATATAGAAGAGGAAAAAAAAATAAATAAAATAATAAGTAAATCAATTACAGTATACATATACTGTATTGAATAGATTTTTAAAAAGTGCAAAAAATACTGCAAAAAAAGAGTGAGCTAGTGTCCAAGAGTTCAATGTCCATTTAGGAATCGGATGGCAGAGGGGAAGAAGCTGTTCCTGAATCACTGAATGCGTGCCTTCAAGCTTCTGTACCTCCTTCCTAATGGTAACAGTGAGAAAAGGGCATGCCCTGGGTGCTGGAGGTCCTTAATAATGGGTGCTGCCTTTCTGAGACACCGCTCCTTGAAGATGTCCTGGGTACATTGTGGGCTAGTACCCAAGATGGAGCTGACTAGATTTACAACCTTCTGCAGCTTCCTTCAGCCCTGTGCAGTAGCGCACCCCATCCCCCCACTCGACAGTGATGCAGCCTGTCAGAATGCTCTCCATGGTACATCTATAGAAGTTTTTGAGTGCATCTGTTGACATGCCAAATCTCTTCAACTCCTAATGAAGTATAGCCGCTGTCTTGGCTTCTTTATCACTACATTGATATGTTGGGACCAGGTTAGATCCTGAGAGATCTTGACACCCAGGAACTTGAAACTGCTCACTCTCTTCACTTCTGATTCCTCTCTGAGGATTGGTATGTGTTCCTTCGCCTTACCCTTCCTGACGTCCACAAACAGCTCTTTCATCTTACTGACGTTGAGTGCCAGGTTGTTACTGTGGCATCGCTCCACTAATTGGCATAACTCACTCCTGTCCTTCTTGTCACCACCTGAGATTCTACCAGCAAATTTATAGATGGCAATAGGACCTTAGACCGCAGTGCTTCCACACAGAGCCTTTGCATTAGCTGCATCAAGTTCAGTCTACCATTTAACGTGTAATGCCTGTAGTGTGCTAGTTAATAGCATTCTTTTATGGTAATTTCATTATAGTAGTTAACTAACAAATCTTAGATAGACCAAAGTGTGTCCTTCACCAATTCAAAGATCTTCCAGCTGCACTTGTTGTCTGTTTTGGTTTACATTCTTGGAAACAACCCATAGATCAGGAAATCCTTCGTTACACAGTTGCTCATGATAAACCCTGACAAGGACTAGAAACATACAAACAGAGAAAACCTACAGCACAAAACAGGCCCTTCGGCCCACAAAGTTGTGCTGAATGTGTCCCTACCTTAGAAATTACTGGGGTTACCCACAGCCCTCTACTTTTCTAGCTCCATGTACCTATCCAAAAGTCTCTTAAAAGACCCTATCGTATCCGCCTCCACCACCATTGCCGGCAGCCCATTCCACGCACTCACCACTCTCTGAGTAAAAAACTTACCCCTGACATCTCCTCTGTACCTACCCCCAAGCACCTTAAACCTGTGTCCTCTTGTGGCAGCCGTTTCAGCCCTGGGAAAAAGCCTCTGACTATCCACATAATCAATGCCTCTCATCATCTTATACACCTCTTATCTTCCGTCGCTCCATGGAGAAAAGGCCGAATTCACTCAACCTCTTGCATCTTTTGCCAAATCGCTTTTGCAAATACAAAGGCCACAAAGAGGTGAATCTTGTGCCTTCCGTATTGCCAAGGAGAGGGCGCATTGGGAATGAGATTTCAAACGTGAATGAAGGATCTATCAGAGAGGGTAAATTATTGTCATTTCTTCTGATGAATTGTGAAAAGCATAGCTTTGTATTTGATCCACAGATCATTTCATTACAACAGTGCATTGAGAAAGTATAATCAAAAACAATAAGAGAATGCAGAATAAAATCAACATTAGTCTAAATATAATTTATTATTAAAGAACATATATGTTACTATATAATACCTTAAGGATCATTTTCTTGCAGGTATTTACAGGGAAAAAAGAAATACAATATAATTTATAGAAAGATATACACAAACCAAGGCTGACAAATAATCAATATACAAAATGTGCAAATAAAAGAAGTAATACTGAGAATGTGAATTGTAAAGAGCCCTGAAAGTGAGTCTGTAGGTTGTAGAATCAGTTCAGAGTTGTAGTGAGTAAATTTATCCTCCCAGTTCAGGATCCAGATGGTTGTAGGATAATAACTGTTCCTAAACTTGGTGGCATGCGACCCATTAGAAGAGACTAAGGATTGGACGGTGGGCATCCTTAATAATGGATGCTGCTCTCTTGTGGTAGTAGCCTATGTAAATGTATACAATGGTGGGGAGAGCACTATGCTGCATCTACCTCTTTCCGTAGACTTCTCCACTCCTGGACATTAGTGGTTCCATACCAGCCTATGGTGCAACCAGTTAGGATACACGTCACTGTGCATCTACAGAAGATTTTGAAAGTTTTTGGTGACATGCTAAATTTATGAAAACTTCTAAGAAAGCAGAGTCTCAGCTGTGCCTTTTTTATGACGGCACTTATGAGCTGGTCCCAGGACAAATCCTCAGATATGATAATGCTAAGGAATTTAAAGCTACTGATCCTCTCCAAATCTGATTCTCTGTTGAGGACTAGCTTATGGACTTCTGTCTTCTTACTCTTGTAGTCAATAATCAGCTCTTTTGTTTTGCTTACGTTCAGAAAGAAATTGTTGTTGTGGTACCATTCATCAGTAAGAGGTTGTTGATTTAGCACCATTCTCATGTACAGTAGCATGCAAAAGTTTGGGCACCCCTGGTCAAAATTTCTGTTACTGTGAATAGCTAAGTAAAAGATGACCTGATTTCCAAAAGGCATAAAGTTAAAGATGACACATTTCTTCAATATTTTAAGCAAGATTACTTTTTTATTTCCATCTTTTACAGTTTCAAAATAACAAAAAAGGAAAAGGGCCCAAAGCAAAAGTTTGGGCACCTTGCATGTTCAGTACTTAGTAACACCCCCTTTGGCAAGTATCACAGCTTGTAAACACTTTCTGTAGCTAGCTAAGGGTCTTTCAATTCTTGTTTTGGGGATTTTCACCCATTCTTCCTTGCAAAAGTCTTCTAGTTCTGTGAGATTCTTGGGCCGTCTTGCATGCACTGCTCTTTTGAGGTCTATCCACAGATTTCTGATGATGTTTAGGTCGGGGGACTGTGAGGGCCATGGCAAAACCTTCAGCTTGCACCTCTTGAGGTAGCCCACTGTGGATTTTGAAGTGTGTTTAGGATCATTATCCCGTTGTAGAAGCCATCTTCTTTTCATCTTCAGCTTTTTTACAGACGGTGTGGTGTTTGTTTCCAGAGTTTGCTGGTATTTAATTGAATTCATTCTTCCCTCTACCAGTGAAATGTTTCCCATGCCACTGGCTGCAACACAAGCCCAAAGCATGATCGATCCACCCCCCATGCTTAACAGTTGGAGAGGTGTTCTTTTCATGAAATATTGCACCCTTTTTTTCTCCAAACATACCTTTGCTCATTGCAGCCAAAGGTTCCATTTTAACTTCATCAGTCCATAGAACTTGCTTCCAAAATGCATCAGGCTTGTTTAGATGTTCCTTTGCAAACTTCTGACACTGAATTTTGTGGTGAGGACGCAGGAAAGATTTTCTTCTGATGACTCTTCCATGAAGGTCATATCTGTGCAGGTGTCGCTGCACAGTAGAACAGTGCACCACCACTCCAGAGTCTGCTATATCTTCCTGAAGGTCTTTTGCAGTCAAACAGGGGTTTTGATTTGCCTTTCTAGCAATCCTACGAGCAGTTCTCTCAGAAAGTTTTCTTGGTCTTCCAGACCTCAGCTTGACCTCCACCGTTCCTGTTAACTGCCATTTCTTAATTACATTACGAACTGAGGAAATGGCTACCTGAAGATGCTTTGCTATCTTCTTATAGCCTTCTCCTGCTTTGTGGGCATCATTTATTTTAATTTTCAGAGTGCTAGGCAGCTGCTTAGAGGAGCCCATGGCTGCTGATTGTTGGGTCAAGGTTTGAGAGTCAGGGTATTTATAAAGCTTTGAAATTTGTGTCACCTGGCCTTTCCTAACGATGACTGTGAACAAGCCATAGCCCTAACAAGCTAATTAAGGTCTGAGACCTTGGTAAAAGTTATGTGAGAGTTCAAATCTCTTGGGGTGCCCAAACTTTTGCGTGATGCTCCTTTCCTATTTTTCCACTCTAAAATTGTACAAAACAAAAATAATACACTAATCTTGTTTAAAATGTTGAAAAGAATGTTTCATCTTTAACTTTATGACTTTTGGAGATCAGTTCATCTTCTACTCACTTAACTATTCACAGTAACAGAAATTTTGACCAGGAGTGCCCAAACTTTTGCATGCCACTGTATTCTCAATCTCCCTCTTGTATCCAGATTCATCACCAGCTTTGATTCAGCCATCAATGGTGGTGTCATCAGCAAACCTATATTAGAGATGTATTTAGCAACACAGTCTTAAGTATAAAGTGAGTAAATCAGAAGGCTAAGCACTCAGTACACCTGTGCTGGAAGTGATTGTGGAGGAGATACAGTGCATATTCATTGAGTATATTCTAATGCTCAATGCCAGCATAATATGCATTGAGCTTATCTGGGAGCAAAACCTCATTGTCATTTATGTTGTTTGGTCTTAGTGAAGGCGTTCAAGCCCTGCGACAGTTGTCGAGCATCCTTCGGTGATTCAATTTTTGTTTGGAATTGTCATTTCGCTTGAGGTGGCTTTCCAGAAATAGTACCTGGACTTCTTGTAATAAAGTGTTACAGTTACAGCAAAAGTACAGAGCAGTCAGACAATAAGGTGCGAAGTCATAACCAAGTGGATTGTGAGCTCAAGAGTAAATCTTATCACACAGAGGGACCATTCCATACTCTTTAACAGTAGAACAGAAGCTGTCCTTGAGTCTGGTGGTATATGCTTTCAGACTTTTGTATATATAGGACAACATACCAACGACATCTGAAGGCACTTGAAAAGTTCCATCAACGCTGTCTTCGAAACATCTTAACTATCAGCTGGGAAGATAGAAGAACCAACGTCAGTGTGCTAAAAAAGCAAAAACAACAAGCATTGAAGCCTACGTCATCAAGAACCAACTAAGATGGAGCGGTCACGTGGTTCGGTTGAGAGACGAACGTCTGCCGAAAAAAATCTTCTACTCCCAGCTTAAAGAAGGCAAATGTAAAAGAGGTGGACAACAGTAGAGACTCAAAGATATCTTAAAAGCCAACATGAAGAAATGTAACATTAACATCAACATTGGGAAACCAATGCCAAGGCCAGGAAACTCTGGCAAGCCATCATCCGAGAAGGAACAGCAACTTTCGAAGCCAACAGATGTGCAGAATTAGAAGAAAAGAGAAGAAAATGGAAAGAGAGGCAGCAACAACCAAAGCCCAATCTGCCATCTGGAGCTACCTGTCCTGAATGTGGAAGAACTTTCAAAGCCAAGATTGGACTCATAAGCCACTTGAGAGCCCATAAGAAGATCAACAGAACGAAGACCATCATCCTCAACCTCGAGGGATAGCCACGACGATGACGATATTCTGGCTGATGGAAGAGGTGGATCTGTAGAGGGGGGCTGCTTTCTGTGATTTGCTGTACAAGCCATGATGCATGCAGATGGGATGCTTTCTATTATGCATCGATGAAAATGAGTAATCGTTGATATGGACATGCTAAATTTCTTTATTCTCCTGAGCAAATACAGGTGCCGGCAAGCTTTCTTGACTGTGGAACTAATGAGGCTGGACCAGGGTATTCACTTCTGGGAACTTGAAGTCCACAAACCTCTTGACCTCAGCTCTGTTGATGTAAACAGGATCCCTCTCTTTGCGAACCAAGCAAAGAAAGCTTACCCTTCGTTTTTACCCAAAAATCACTTAGGAAACGTCATCTTCACAGCAACCAGACTTTTAATCCCAGCCAACCTTAATGTGTCATTGTGATTCGAGTTCTTTCAAATTCCAGAGTATCACCATATGCATTCAATTATTCTTTAAAGGACAATTCCCTCACCCCAAGAGTCACCTGAGTTACACTGCTTCTTCAGTATATATCTCCTACTTTAAGGAAAGTTTCCAAATCTGTATCCAGTAGGGTGTTGGTAGAATATATTAAACAACTGATTCATGGATGCATTTTAAGACATCCATGCTACAATAGATTGTTAGATAGAAATATTTCCATGGACCAGGCAACACATTTATTTCAGATGCTTCTGACTCAGTATTGTAGACAACTTGTTGATCAAGTAGCATCTGTGGAAAGAGAAACAGTCAATGTTCTGTTTTTACAAATGAAGTCTTCTGACAAAAAGTCACAGATCTGAAACTGTTACTGTTACTCTCTCCACAGACTCTGCCTGATCTGTTGAGTGTTTCCAGGATTTCAGGCTTCCAACATCCACAAAGCTTTTTGTCTTATTTTTCATAAAACAATCTTTTAAATCATCAATGTTGTATTTCCTCTTCTAATTTATCCCATGTGCACCTCCAAAACATTATCTTGCTCCATGAAAAATGTTTAGAGTTTCAATTATATCACTGTTTGTTATTTCCTGGAATGGTGTCTATGAGGATTATTGAATATGACACAGAATGCTGGAAGCCAGAAATGTGCTGGAGTTGACTCCAACATGACAGGCATGACATCTACCAGATATCTATGGATATTCTTTTATATTCGTCTCGTTATACTGGAACACCAAGTTCCAGAAGGACCAGAGTGTGTTTTTCACCAAGCTGATAAGCTTCCAGCGCAATTGCTATTTGCCTCCGTATGCATTCCTGCTGTCATGGTGCACTCATGAGATGCTGGACCCAGGTGCAGAGGAACAGCAGGATGTGACGGAAACAAGAGGTTAAATGTCAGAATCAGAGCCTCAGAGGAGCAAGAGAGTGACACCATGAGGTAATTTATCCTCTGCAACACAATCACCACACCACAACAAATAAGAGATCTCTTTAAATAATCAGAGTATCCGGAAAACATGTGCCAGCTACAATTAACTTGACAACATTAAACAAAAAAACACAGGAGCTTAACAATTAGTAAATACAGGTGCTGAAGAACCCTAGAAGCTCAACACTCTATGGCAAGCCACAAGGCTCAAGACACCTACCATAGATCAGGAAGTGCTCTGTTACACGGTTGGTGGCAATCAATATCAACAAGGACGCTTCCACCATCTACTTTTTAAAATTTTCTTTATCAATTTCATTCTCAACTCTTACACACTGTTCAATATTAAAACGCAACACCCTGAGCCAATATAAAGAGTCTCAAACCAAAATATCAACAGTCCATTTCCTTCCACGGATGCTGCCTAATGTGCTGAGCTCCTCCTCAGAGAGTTTTGCAACTTTCTGCTGAGAACTTCTGTCAAACGATATCCATGACACTATGAATGAAAGTCTTTTCCCGGATATTACTTGTTAACCAGATTGAATTTCACTTATTGCCAACTATCCACTAGTTGCACAAAGGGTCTTCTTTCAGTTTTCACATAATCTTTTTCTGAACAGCAACCTAAATCAGGACAATTCATCAGTACTTTTGTAATGCATCAGCCTTCCAAGACTTCAGATTTTTTACAACAATTTTACATGTTTAGAGGGATGTTTTTCGTTCCCTGACTGGTAGAACATGATTGCACATACTGTATACTCGTACATATCAGCTCCCACATCAGTCAGTGAACAAAGCAATAAATTATCCCATCTTCAGTGCCTTGTGGTGCTTTTTGTAGTTAATTTTATGGCAGATACAGCACAGAAGTGGGTCACACTACCCAGCCAGAGCATGATGGTTGTTTTGCTCATTTTCTTCATTGTCTGATCTAGCAGCAGATCATTCTTCTGTTCTCCCCTCTTTTCTTAAATGGTTTTAGCTTCTCTAGCTACACCTTCTCAGTATTTACTCTGTGTTCTCCATTTGACTTCTTAGTGATTATCTTTGGTGTCTGCCTCTTAGCTTACAGCTTCTATGGGGATGAGTTCATGACAGGAACCTGAGCACAGGATCTAGATTGACATTTCAGCGCAGTACTGAGAGAAGTTAATAGTCTCAGAAATGTCATCCTGTTGTGGCTTTGAAACGAAACCTTTTAAACGGATTTTGGAAAGTCCAAGGCACCACACAGAGGAGATGATAGTAGCTTTCTTGGTTTCTGGCGTTCAAAGAATTTGCAAGCTTTGTCTGCAAAATAGCTACATCAACATATATGCAGAATTTTTCTGTACGCCTAAAACTTTGGTGAATGTAGCTCAGTCCATCACAGGAAAAACCCTCTCCCCACCATTTAGCACCTCTACAAGGAGAAATGCCACAAGAAAGCAGTGGCCGTCATCGAGAGCACCCCCACCCCATCCAGACCAGGCTCTCTCTCACTGCTGCCATCAGGAAGCCACCTGAGGTACGGGAGCCTGAGGCTGCAGAACACAAAGTTCCAGAACGGTTATCACCCTTAAACAATCAGGATTCGGAAAATGTGTGGATAACTTCACTGAACATTGAACTAATTTCACAGCAGATGGACTCACTTTCAAGGACTCTACAACTCATGTTCCCAGCATTATTTATTATCTTTTTTTTGTATTTGCACATTCATGTTTGTCAGTCTTTGTGTGTAGTTCTTCACTGATCCTATTGTATTTCTTTGTTCTGTGAAAGCCTGCAAGAAAATAAAATAAATCTCAGGATAGTATACAGTGACATATATGTACCTTGGTAATAAATTTACTTTGAACTTGAACACCGGGTATATGATTGTTTCTTCATTGTCATGTTTAGCGAGATACAGTGAAAAGCCATCTGGACAAAGCATTCCACACACAAATACATCAAGGTAGTACAAAACGGGAATAAAACTGAATGCAGAGTAGTTTTACGGTTAGGTAGAAAATGCAGTACACGGAGACAAATTAACTGCAAGGGACACGAGGAGATATAGTGAGTGATCATCTTTAGCATACAAGAGGTTTGCTCAATTGTCGTATGACAGTGGGATAGAAGTTGCTATTGAGCCTAGTAGTATATACTCTCAAGCTTTTGGATCTGCTGTTTGACAGGTGGTGGGGGGGGGGGGAGAGAATGACTAGAGTAAAAGGGGGCCTTGTGTGCTTTCCTGAGGCAGTGGGAAGTATTGACAGAGGCAGCTTTTCATGTGAACAGGTTAAAATCTTCCCATTGCTCCAATACACTAAGGGTTTTCTCATGGAACGTCTGGGTCTGTTTTGGGCAAAATGAAAAAGAGTGAGTGATATAATTGGTCAACAACTTCATTATCACAGAATCGGGTGACAATCAGGGTCATGGAAGACAAACTGGAACTTGGCTATTCTACAGAAGGTCATGATCATGTTGCTATGTCAAAGGTAACTAATTGATGTGAAGTGCTTGCTGTCCTGAGCATATGGAAGGAAATTTGTAAATGTCTTTCATTCATCGTTTCACAGTGGTATTTTATGTTGTGACTGGTGGTGTCGCAACAAATAAAATTGCTCCCTACCTTTGAAGGCGATGGTGGGGCATTCGTTTCACTTACAAGCATAAGTGCCAGGAGGGAGATCAGTGGGGAGAAACAAGTGGACAAGAGTATCACGTAGGGAGCGATCCCTGCGGAAAGCAGAAAGTGGGGGGGAGGGAAAGATGTGCTTGGTGGTGAGATGCAGTTGGAGATGGCGGAAGTTACAGAGAATTATGTGCTGGACACAGAGGCTGGTGGGGTGGTAGGTGAGGACAAGAGGAACACTATTCTATCCCTGGAGTGGCGGTGGGAGGATGGGGTAAGGACAGGCGTGTTAAAAATGGAAGAGCTGCCCCTACACCTCCTTCCTCACTATCATTCAGGGCCCAGACAGTCCTGGGTGAGGCAACACTTCACTTATGAGTCTGCTGGGGTCATCTACTGTATCCGGTGCTCTCAGTGTGGCCTCCTGTATATCGGTGAGACCCGACCCAGATTGGGAGACCGGTTTTCCGAGCACCTTTGCTCCATCTGCCAAAATAAAAACAGGATCTCCTGTGGCCTCCCATTTCAATTCTACTTCCCATTCCCATATGTCAGTCCATGGCCTCCTGCCGTTAGGAGGCCATACTCAGGTTGGAGGAGCAGCACATTATATTCCATCTGGGTAACCTCCAACCTGATGGCATGAACATCGATTTCTCAAACTTCCAGTAATTGCCCCCCTTCCTTCACCATTCCCACTTCCCTCTCTCACCTTATCTCCTTACCTGCCCACCACCTCTCTCTGGTGCTCTTCCCCCTTCCCTTTCATCCATGGTTTTCTGTTCTCTCCCAGCATATTCCTTCTTTTCCTGTCCTTGATCTCTTTCACCAATTAACTTCCTAGCTCTTTACTTCCCCCTCCCCCTCACCTGGTTTCACCGATCATCTTGTACTTCTTCCTCCCCTCCCCCCACTTTCTTACACTGACTTCTCCTTCTTGCCAGTCCTGATGAAGGGTCTGAGCCCGAAACGTCAACTGCTTACTCTTTTCCATAGATGCTGCCTGGCCTGCTGAGTTCCTCTGGTGTTTTGTGTGTGTTGTTTTGGATTTCCAGCATCTGCAGATTTTCTCTGGTTTGTGCTCCCTACCTTTATAGTGGTTATTAGCATAAGCATCTAAGTCATCACATCAACCCCCTCACTTTGCATTTTAACAATTTTCAATTACACGAAGGAGTATATATGAAATACCATTTAAAATGTACAGCTGTATAGTGGCACATACAAGCAGCTTTTTTGTACCCAAAGGACTTAAAACATTTATTGAATAAATAGAACAAAAATAAATGGCAACTAACTATTTGTTCTGCATATTATTCATTATTTATTGACCCCAAGGCTGAGAAAAGGTTTGGTTATAAATGGCTCTGGAGAATTCTCTTGAAAAGTAAACACTTTCTTGTTACTAAGACAATCATTGCCTCAGTACAGAACCTGCTACATTCCTATCAGATTGACCAAAAGTCCTTTAAATCTAAACAAACATTTTTTGAGTAAACTTTTTTTTAAGTAGATAATTTTTAATAAAGAAAATTAGCAGCCAATTTGTACATAGCAAACTCCGACAAGCAGCAATAAAGATTGTTTGGGATGGATTTATAGGCCAGGGCAGTGTAATAATTGTCTTGCTCTTCTTCAAAATAGCTTCAAAAATTATTTCTATTCAAGAAATTAAGCAAGCCTCTTTTCACACCTGATTTGAAACACAGCACTTTTCAATAGTGCAGCACTTCCTTAACGTAGGTTGTTAGCCTTGACTTGAGTACTGCAGATTCATGTGTAGGACTTGAATCATTTTGCCTCAGAGAACACTACTAGTGGGCCACATCCGAAATGAACAAACATTTTACTGTTCAAAAACTGATCTTCCCATTTTATTTTGCTTCAGATCCAAGTCCATCTCACCTTTTAGAAGATCACTATACATCCAGTCACACAGGAAACTCTTATCTCCTGAGCAGAACAGGAAACTCGAGAAGCATCACTGCGGGCACGTGCACAAATAACACTCCCTAAGGCATGTATGAAGCTCATGACATTTCGTGATGGGCTTGGGAAGCTCACGATACCTTAGCATGATGAAGAGGATGACAAAAGAAGCTGTAATGCTAACAAGCAACATTTCAACTTCCTTCTTACATGTGTAAACCTGTTGTGTGTTGGCTCATGGGTGTAGGTTTAGTTACCCTGCCTTATATTTGTTTGATGTAGTTCTTCCTTCTTTCCTTTCAGAGATGCCATTAGCAACAGCAATCTGTGTCAGTCCAATAGTTACACCTTCTTACTTACTCTAGTCCATTGCAACATTCCAAAAGAATGTGTTGCATTCTTAAACATACATAGGACATAAAAAATGGAATATAAAACACAGAACAAAGAACAGCACTGTGCAAGAACAGGCTCTTCATCTCAAAATGTGGTGCCAAACTAAGCTAATGAAGCCTAATCCCTTATGCACAAGATCCATACCCCTCCATTACCTGTACATTGTCTCCACAAGAGCCTCTGTCGTCACCCCTGGCAGTGCATTCTGGGCACCCCCCACCCTCTGTATATTAAAAAATTACTTTCTCTGTACAACTTCTTTGAACTTTTCTCCTCTCACCATAAATGCATGCCCTTTAGAATTAGATATTTCGACTCCAGCAAAAAGACACTGGTTGTCTATCTATACCTCTCATAATTCAACTCTCTCCTCAGCCTCTGTCCTGGAGAAAACAACATCAGTTTTATTCATCCTTTCCTTACAGCAGATGCTCTCTAATTCAGGCAGCATCCTGGTAAACCTCTTCTGAACCATCTCCGTAGCCTTCACATCCTTCCTAAAATGGACTGACCAGAACTGAGTGCAATCTTCATTTAACTCAATCAATCGTCATGTTTTACAGTTACCTGAAAAAAATCTTATTGCTCTCAGGTTTGAACATTTTAAATTGCTGAATATTGTTAGAATTTGTAGCTTCAAGACTACATGAACTGTGATTCCGTTTCTTTTGTAGTTGTGAAAGAGCAAAAGTAGTCATATAATAGAAACACAAGACACTGCGGTTGCTGGAATCTGAGCAAAAAACAAACTGCTGGTGGAACTCAACAGCTCAGGAACGATCCTTGCAGAGAAATGGACAGCTGGTATTTCAAGTCAAGACCCATTATCTGGACTAAAAGGGTAGTGGGGAGATAGCCAGGCTAAAGAGGTGAACTTGAGGGGTGGGGCAAGAGTGACAAGTGATAAATAGTTCCAGGTGACAAGGGGTTGTTGCACAGATGGAATCAGATGGTGGAAATAGCAGCAAAGGCTGATCTTCCCTCTCCCTCTGTTCTCCATCTGTCCATCAACCCCTCCTCACTTGAAACCATCAATTGTTTGTCAGCTCTTGTCCCACACCTTCCCTTCACCTCTTTGCATTGGCTATCTCGCCTTTATCTTCCAATCCAGATGAAGATTCTTGACCCAAAACATTGAACGTCCATTTCACAAATGCCGCCTGACCTGCTGAGTTCCTCCAGCAGCTATTTATTTTTTTGCTGCTGTATATTGAATTGAGGGAGGGAGAAAACAATGTCTGACATAGCACCAGAAGTCACAAAGAGTATTGCTGTCAAACTTGCTTCGTTCTGCGGGTCTCTTGTGTCATTATATTTTCTATTGTGTGACTATAGTTGCATATTGGAGAGTTTGTTTTACTTTTCAATTTATGATTCAACTACTAGTAGTTGTATAGTAGTAGTATACAGTTACAGTAACATGGTGGAACGCCACTCTTGATTCAGAATCACAATGCACAAGTTAAACTTCCAGCCATCGCTAATTGGATGGTTAAGCAGGGTAAGGAGAAGAGTTCACTACATTTTCCTTTAACGAGGTCCATAAATCAAACCCTTGTGCTCCTAAATCCCTAGGATTGGCCGCGAGTCTGCAGCAATTTCATGTGACTGTTTTGGAAGTATAAATGACCCCTGGAAAAATATCCTAGGGACGTGAAAAAGAACTTATTTTACTTTCATAGAGGACGGCACGATAGCATAGTGGTTAGCCCAACGCTTTACAGTACTAGCGACCAGGTTTCACTTCCTCCTGCTACTTGTAAGGAGCACGTATGCTCTCCTCATGATGGATGTGGGTTTCCTCTGGCAGCTCCACTGTTCTCCCCCAGTCCACATGCTTACCAGTTGGTAGATTAATTGGCTATTGTAAATTTCCCATGATTAAGCTAGGATTATATTAGGGGATTGCTGGATGGCATGACATAAAGGGCTGGAAGGGCCTATTCCATGCTGAATCTCGATAGCTAGATAGGAAATGAAAGAATTTCATTTGGGCACTGCACTTTAGAAGTCAGCTAATGAAAGCCTCAGGACAATATTCAGAACATAGAATCCAGATCCTTTTTGGGATGTGACCTTTTTAACCAGCACTGTTTCTTCAGTGAGTTCCTGAAAGAGTGCCATACTGCCACCCTGCCATGCTTTACATTAGATCACAGCCATCTAACTGTTCAGAAGGACATAATGTCGGAACAAGAGCTACAATACCTGGAACTGAAACTGATCAATTAGCTTTTCTTTTGCATTGTCTTCTGTTCTGAGACGATGTTGTAAGCAAATTATTTGCATGCAGAATAGAGATCGCTAATAGCATTTCGTCACATTTTTAGAACATCAACAGAATGTTTTTGTTGCAGGTTACCCCACTGAGGCACACTTAGGGTGCACAATAAATGAAATAGGCTTGGAGTTGCCTAAAATACTTCATGGAATACTTTCTGAAATGGTGGAGCTGGATGAGGTTGTATATCTATCTCTCATTAGACTCATTGGGAGTTTCAGCCCTGATTAGGACACATCTCTGGAAAGGTTTCTTGATTCAAAGGCACAAATACTTTTGGTTTCATGTTTGGGATGCAATTGTTGGTAGTAAGCTACCATTTATTGCCCATCTCTAAAGCAATGATGAGTTAACACCTTCAACCAGTACACTCCTTCTGGTGAAGGATGCTATTAGGAAACTAAGTCTAAATTGGGAGTTAGGCTCAGTATTGATTAAGGAGTAGCAAAATATTTCCAACAGTCCAACATCTGTAGTCTGTGTCTCTTGCGTTTAACATATTTTCAATTCAGGATGGCATACAACTTGGAGGGGAGCTCCTGTGATGGAGCTCCTATGAACCTGTTCCTTTGCCTTTCTTGGAGCTGGAGGAAGCAGATTTGAGAGATTCTACAGATTTATCAGATGGGAGTAACTGCAATGGATTTTGCCAGTGGTATATAATGCAGCCATGGTGTGCCAACAGAGGGGAAGTGGTCTACTGGTGACAGGCGTGTCACTCAAGTGAGCTGTTTTGGTGTCAAATTGTTGGCGCTGCAGTCAACTAGCCAAGTGGAGAATATCCCATCACATTTTCTTCATGAACTGTAGATGGTGGAAAGTTTAGTGCCATAATCTTTGCTGTATCCAGAGTCTTACCCATTTCTTGATATTAGATAAAGTGAATGGTTAGTCAAAGATGCGAAGATCTTGAGAGGGAGCTGAGGAAAATCATTCATTCACACCTCTGGCTAAAAAAGTTTGCACTAGTTTCATCCTGAGCCATGGACTGACAGGATAAACTTAGATCAAAAAGGGTTTTTTTATTTGCTTAGGGCAATGCCACAGAAAAAGGTAGAAGTACATACTAAGATCACAGTGGAAAGGAGAAGAAAGAATCATCAATAAAGAAGGAATGGTTTGTATGGCAATGGGAACAATTTTATCCATAGTCTCAAAACCAGTAAATTGGTTACAGAGAAAATTCAGTGCGGGCATACAATAAGGGGCAAGGTCATAACTAAGTAGATTGTGAAGTAACTAAGTAGATCTTATACCTACAAGGTAGAAGCTGGTGGTACGTACTTCCAGGCTTTTGCATTTTCTGCCCAATATGAAGTAGAGAAGAGAGAATGTCTGGTGTAGGTGGGAACGTTGATTATTTTGGCTGCTTTACGAAAGCAGTGGGAAGTGTAGACAGAGCTCATGGAATGGAGGCTGGTTTCCATGGATGCTCTGTTGCGTGCACAACTCTATGCAACTTATTGTGGTCCTGGACAGTTGTCATGCCAAGCCGTTTTACATCTGGATAGTGTTGTGTTTTTAGTATTTCAGAAATAGTTGAGTAATATTGTAAATATATTGTTTGATTAAGCATTCCTTGTTAGTTTCCGTAATTCATTATGGGTTATATGTAAGAAGTAAGTGAAATGGCATATGGCATTATGCCACCATGTCATATGTGAGCACCTCAGTAAAGAAAAGGAGAAGTAAAACTAAGCAGATCCACTTCCCGGCTGGCCTGTTTTTTCCTTCAATTAGTTTGTGGAGTAACAAAACATAACACATCGGATGCTTTGTATGGTGTATCTATAAAACAATTAGTGAGGGCTTGGTTAAAGAACAATTGAGCAGTCTGATATGTAGCACATTTATAAACGACACACTGGCATGAGGCCTGTGTATTTAAAAAAAACTACTCTATTAAACTGTTCACCAGCACTGTTAGTCCTGAGTCTCCTGATAATCTGAACTGACAGCCTATTATGCAGCTGTGTGCAAACTCATTACATTAAGCAGACAGAATATCTATCGTAACCAGGGATAAATATTCCAGCAACATCTTTTTTGCGATCATGTCATTTTGTCTTCTTCCTAGAGACTGACTGCACTAATTTATGAACTCTTTGGAAACCCACTATATATTCAGATTTACACATTCTATAAATTGGGTAATTCCATTATATAAAAATGCAAAGTAAGAATCTGCTGCTGAAATACAGATGACTATTTTCATCCTTTGCACAAAGTTTCTCTTCCTATCAATATGCTTTACTGAGTCTACAATGAATTATATTTTGATGAATTTCTCCCTAGCTTACTTCGGCACGGAGGGAGGCGATTCAGCCTGACTGTCCATGCTAATTTCCAACAGGAGAATCCCTTCAAGCCCATTTCACTTCTCCCACATTTCCCTGTAACCCTGCAGTTTATTCTCTCTCCCAAATGCCCATTAGTTCCCCTTTGATTCTTTTGCCCCTCATGTAGGTTAGTGGCAACTTACAACAGCCAATCAAGTAACATGCACAACAGTAAGTACATTTGTAGTTGGTTTATTATTTTCACATGTTCTGAGACACAGTGAAAATCATAGGTTTGTATGCCACCCATACAGATCATTTCAAAGCACAAGAACATTGCGGTAGAACAAGGGAAAAGCAAAAACAGAATGCAGAATAACTTGAAAAGACAGTGCAGTGGGCAAAAGCCATGACAATATAAATGGTGAGGTCAAGGGTTCAGTTTTATTGTACAAAAGGTTCATTCGATAGTTTTATTACGGTGGGATAGGAGCAATCGTTGAGCCTACTGGTACGGGTTGTCCGGCTTTTGCATCTTCTGCCCAATGGAAGGGAAAAGAAAAGAGAATGTGGGAGAGATCTTTAATTACGTTGGACACTTTTCTGAGGCAGCAAGAAATGTAGAGAGAGTCCACAAAGGGCAGGCTGGGTTTTATTGAAAGATGGAACTATATCCAGAACACTGCAATTTCCGGAGGTTGTGTGCAGAGCATTTGCAATTCCAGATGTGAGAGGAAAGCAGAGGATTTGGATCAAACCCACACGGTCAAGTAGACTGATAGAGCAAGAGGCCAGGCAGCATCTCTAGGAAGAGGTACAGTCGACGTTTCGGGCCGAGACCCATCGACAGGACTAACTGAAGGAAGAGCTAGTAAGAGATCTAGTAAAATCTCTTACTAGCTCTTCCTTCAGTTAGTCCTGATGATGGGTCTCGGCGTGACAAGTCAACTGTACCTCTTCCTAGAGATGCTGCCTGGCCTGCTGCATTCACCAGCAACTTTGATGTGCGTTGCTTGAATTTCCAGCATCTGCAGAATTCCTCGTGTTTGCGCTGATAGAGCAAGAGTTCACTTATAGTGTAGAAGAGTCTTATATTAGTGGGATAGAAGCTGTCCTTGTGCCTGGCAGTCATGTTTTCAACGTTCTGTACCTTCTACTTGATGAGTGGGGAGAGAACATAATCAGGGTGGGTAGGATCTTTGATTATTTTGGTTGCTTTCCTGAGGCAGTAGGAAGTATAGATCAAGTCAATAGAGGGGAGGCTGTTTTTTGTGATGAATTGAGTGTGTCCACAACTCTCTGCAATTTCTTGGACAGAACAGTTGCCATTCCAAGCTCTAATATCTTGACAGGATGCATTCTGTGGTCCATCTACAAAAAATTGTGATGCTCAACATAGACATGTCAAGGTTCCCTAGCCTTTTGAGGAAATAGAGGTGTTGGTCATAATGTTGCATCCAAAAAGCTGCAATTCCTTGAATGCAAAAGCCCCTCTATCACCATGGAGCAGAACTTGAAACAATGACCCATAAGTAGTACACGAAATATGACAGTCTAATCTTGTTTCTCCCTTAAATAGTGGAGATGATCTAAGATAAGCAGCATATGAATTATAGAGGATAATAATTACAGACTATTTGTTACCATTTTTGAGTCAGCCATTGGAGCTGGATATGTATGACTCAAGGTAAATAATCCATTGTACAGCAGCATTAATTTACTCTGTAAACAAGATCTATTTAAAGAATGGAGGAAGCAGAAGGAACAGCAGCTCCTCCTACTGAAAACAGGGTAACTTCACCTGCGTCTGCAGCAAGTGGAACATAGTTCTATACATTTATATGGGTATTGTCACATAAAGTGCACCTGTTGGCCACTTTATTATGTACAGTTGTACACCAGATCATTAATGCAAATATCAAGTCAGTCAGTCACTTGGTAGCAACTCAAGAGCATGAAGACATGGTCAAGAGGTTCAGTTGTTATTCAGACCAAACACCAAAATGGGGAAAGAAACGTGACCTAAATAATTTTGACCGTGGAATGACTGCTGGTTGTGGTTTGAGTATCTCAGAAGCTGCTGATCTCCCAAGATGTTCAACTACAACAGTTCCTAGAGTTTACAGAGAATGGTGCGTAAAGCAAAAAGTATCCAGTGAGCGGCAGTTCTGGAGGTGAAAGCAGCTTAGTAATGAGAGATATCAGAGGAAAATGACCAGACTGGTTCAAGGTGACAGGAAGGTGACAATAACTCAAATAACCACACATTACAACATTGGTGTGCGGAAGAGCATCTTTGAATGCACCACATGTTAAACCTTGAAGTTGATAGGCTACAGCAGCAGAAGATCACAGACCTACATTCAGTGGCCTCTTCATTAGGTACAGGAAGTACATAATAAGGTGGCCACTGATGTACATGAAATACATACTAATATGATAATACATACTAATCACAGTTTATAATATACGGATAACATCCCTCCACTCACTGCAATTGCTAACAGCAGTGTGATCGTCATGGCAGATTGACAGGGAGTTTGCCTTTCTCCACTCTAGCTGGCTACAATTTTCACTATGTAGTACAGCAGTCAGCTTGCACCGACTTGGATTTATGTTGGTCAAGTGGGCTGCAAACCAACACCAAAGAGAGCAGCCATCGCCAGAAATGAAAAGACACGTTTGTGGCTCCTAATAGAAATTAAGTCAATTTCCATTTACAAAATTCAATATTTCTTGTAGCACCAGGTTCCACCCAATGTAACAACTCTGCCTGGAAATGACAAAAAAAAAGGGTCCAATTTCAGAGAATAATCAGTTGCTCCCTAAATTATACCTGGGCCAATAATTGGCCCTGCCAACTGATCTGTTCTGGGAGCACACTATTAGAAAATGCTGAATGCATCTGCCAGACTTCAGGCCATGCAAGCAGCTGCTGTAAATCAACACAGGATGACTGCATTCCACAGGGATTTGGGGCTTTTCCAGGCTGATTATCTCTGTGTTTCTGAATGAGAAAGCAGAATCTCCATGCATATGATTTGATATATTTTACTCCATAGAGGGGGAGATGAGGAACTTGCTGATAAAAGTGCTCACTGAAGCAACAGCAATATAATCATAATTCGGCCAATGAAATCGTTTTGAAGTGTAATCATTATTAATATAGGAATTACAGGGCTAACTTGTGAACTGCAAATCCACTAACAACATTGTCACACTATCCCGATAATTTCTACTTGTGATGATGATTGGCGGATGGACATTGACCAGGACATGGGATGAAATCTGCCCCTCTCTGGGACGGTTAAGTTCCATCTCATTGTTACTATCAGGGAGGAAGTACACGAGCCTGAAGACACATGCTCGCTATTTTAGTAACCTCCACAAAATGCTGGAGGCTGACTCCTCATCTGTTTTTCCAGTCCTGATGAAGGGTCTTAGCCCAAAATGTCAACTGTACTCTTTTAAATAGACGCTGCCTGGCCCTGCTGAGTTCCTCCAGCATTTTGTGTGTGTTGCTTGGACGTCCAGCATCTGCAGATTTTCTCTTGTTTATGTTCAGCATTTTAGGAACATCCTTTTATCCTCTGAACAGACCATGAACCCATGAACACTTCTTCACTTTTTGCACAATGTATTTATTTTTTAAAAGTGCAAACAACAGGAATTCTGCAGATGCTGGAAATTCAAGCAACACACATCAAAGTTGCTGGTGAACGCAGCAGGCCAGGCAGCATCTCTAGGAAGAGGTACAGTCGACGTTTCAGGCCGAGACCCTTCGTCAGGACTAACTGAAGGAAGTGGAAGGGGGAGGGGGAGATCCAAAATGATAGGAGAAGACAGGAGGGGGAGGGATGGAGCCAAGAGCTGGACAGGTGATTGGCAAAAGGGATATGAGAGGATCATGGGACAGAAGGCCCAGGAAGAAGGAAAAGCGGGAGGGGAGAAGAAAACCCAGAGGATGGGCAAGGGGTATAGTCAGAGGGACAGAGGGAGAAAAAGGAGAGTGAGAGAGAAAGAATATCTGTATATATATATATATATATATATATATATAAATAAATAAATAAAGGATGGGGTACGAGGGGGAGGTGGGGCATTAGCAGAAGTTAGAGAAGTCAATGTTCATGCCATCAGGTTGGAGGCTACCCAGATGGAACATAAGGTGTTGTTCCTCCAACCTGAGTGTGGCTTCATCCTTACAGTAGAGGAGGCCGTGGATAGACATAGCAGAATGGGAATAGGATGTGGAATTAAAATGTGTGGCCACTGGGAGATCCTGCTTTCTCTGGTGGACAGAGCGGAGGTGTTCAGCAAAACAATCCACACATTTTAATTCCACATCCCATTCCCATTCTGATATGTCTATCCACGGCCTGCTCTACTGTAAAGATGAAGCCACACTCAGGTTGGAGGAACAACACCGTATATTCTGTTTGGGTAGCCTCCAACCTGATGGCATGAACATTGATTTCTCTAACTTCCGCTAATGCCCCACTTCCCCCTCATACCCCATCCATTATTTATTTATATACACACATTCTTTCTCTCTCTTTCCCCTTTTTCTCCCTCTGTCCCTCTGACTATACCCCTTGCCCATCCTCTGGGTTCCCCCCTCCCCCTTTTCCTTCTCCCTGTGCCTTCTGTCCCATGATCCTCTCATATCACTTCTGCCAATCACCTGTCCAGCTCTTGGCTCTATCCCTCCCCCTCCTGTCTTCTGCTATCATTCTGGATCTCCCCTCCCCCTCCCACTTTCAAATCTCTTACTAGCTCTTCCTTCAGTTAGTCCTGACGAAGGGTCTGGGCCCGAAACGTCGACTGTACCTCTTCCTAGAGATGCTGCCTGGCCTGCTGCATTCACCAGCAACTTTGATATTTATTTTTTATATGTCTTATTATAATTTGTAGTAATTTTTTAATATATTGTTCTGTACTACTACTACTGCAGAACAACATGTCAGTAATAATAAATCTGATAGTGATCGATCCTTCAGTTTAACAACTTACCTAAAATTTCACACCTCCAGCAAAGCAGCATCCCCTCACTAAATATTTACTTATTCACAAGCTATGGCTATCAGTGTTACACTGGTTTTTGTATGCTCCGCATTCTAATGTTGAACTTGAACCTACAACATACTGGCTCAAATGGTGCCAGCTGGAGAGGAATGGAAGCAGCAAGTACCACAATGATACCAACCGGGTGCCACTGAAGGATTTCTCAGTTTTACTCACTATGGCCTTTGCACTTTACTTGTCTCCCTGCACTTCACTTTCTCTACACCTACTGCATTCTGACTGGTTTTCTCCTTTTGTAATGCCTCAGTGTACTTCTGTATGCAATGATCATTCTAGATGGATGCAATGATCATTCTAGATGGCACACAAACAAAGGCTTTTCATTATATCTCCGTACATGTGACAACACAAAACAATTACCAATTACCAGGTCCTATGTCCCCCTCCAGCTCTCCACTCCCAACCTGTAACTTCACTTCAGCAAAAGCCGTAAAAATCTAAACAAGCTGGGGGTTATATTCTGAAAGCTTTTTTTTAAAACAGATACAGTGCAGACTTTTTTTTTTACTTCCTAATATAGTATGAACTATAAATTTAACCAAAACACCTATTGTGTTATGTTGGGAGGTAGCAAGTATTTGAGTTTAACTAGCAAAACAGTTGGAAGTGATTTCTTCATTCTAGCTGGAAGATTCTCCTTGATAATTTCCATTATTTTCAATAACTTTCATTCACATAATACCTCACCTTAAACCTACCTGCCTTTGTTGGAATAAATGCTCTCCTTTCCTACAGGTGCATCTTGAAGAATATTTCTGAAATATGGCTCTAATGAGGTTAGCAGAGCTGAATTTCAACATGTTGACTTCACATATTTAGCACATTCAACATGGGATGAATTTCCACCCCACTGCCACAGTGTTATTTGTGTCCACAGTGGAAGACTCCTGAAGATGCTTGGAAGGATCTGGGTCAGCCATACTGTAATGTCAGTTCTTTCTCTCTCACTCCCTCAACATCGCCTTCCCCGCTAGAAATCAGTTAAGTTTACACAAGCTGCCATTTCCAGCACTTCCTTATGGAAAGCAGTCTCATTTTCTTCCCTTTGGTAACTATATATTAAAGCTAGAGTTAGAAAGAGGCTTTTCAGTCCATCAAGTCTACATGTTCATTGGCAGGAGCAGTTAGTTCCTTGTTCAGTTCGCTCCCTGTAACCTTTTGAACCTTTTCTCCTTAAGTACAAGGGGTGATTGATAAATTCATGGCCTAAGGTAGAATGAGTCAATTTTAGAAAACCTAGCACATTTATTTTTCCTACATTTACATACTTAGTTCAGCAGTCATGGAGCATATGGATCCCTTCTTTATAGAATTTGGCGTCTTGGACCTCCAGAAATTGGTCCACATCAGGGGTGATTGATACATTTGTGGCCTAAGGTAGAAGGAGATGAGTTATTAACTTCAAACTTTCCGCATTTTCCCTCAAAGAGTTGAACTGCATGCACATGTAACAAGAGCTGTATAACTCATCTCCTACCTTAGGCCACGAACTTACCAATCACCCCTGCTGTGGACCACTTCTACAAAGAAGGGATCCGTATGCTCCATGACCACTGGACTAAGTGTGTACATGTAGGAGGGGACTATGTTGAAAAATAAATGTGCTAGGTTTCCTAAAATTGACTCCTTCTACCTTAGGCCATGAACTTAACAATCACCCTTCATAAGTATTCTGATCCCCCTTGAAAGCACTAATTGAATCTGCCTTCTCCAGTGAATATTGGATTGTGTCTCCATGAAAGGTCTGTATCCTTTGGTATTCAACCTGTCTATCAATGGATACTGGCCTTTTATTCAGTGTATCCAGGTCCTTTGTAGTCTTGAAAACCTATTATCTTCTCAGACCTTCATGCACTTAGGATAACAGTCCATAAGACCATAAAACATAGGAGCATAATTAGGACATTCAGCCACTTCTTCAGTGTCTCCATGCTTCGATCCTGACACCAATTTTTACATCTTCTCCGTATTCTCCCCAGAATTCTTGAATGCTTCCTATAATGCAGTAGGCAAATTCAGATGCAGTCTTCTAATTGCAGCCAAACCACTGCTCCATAAAATGTTCAACAAAACATAATTTATCTTGTGAGGACTGATATTTGCCCCATCTGGAACTCAGAACAACTTGGATGTATGAAATATCAAACTTTCCCCTGAATCATGTGGAACCTCCTAATGGAAATAGTGACTAGTCTTAAAAGGCAGAATTAATACAGAAGATCACGCTTTCCTTTACGAGTGCTGATTAGGCCATTCTTTCTTCAGTGATTTAATATTAAGCATGGTCATTAATCATACCAACAATGTACTGTAGGGTATGTAAAAGATGCTTGAATTTAACTGCTTCCAGATAAGTTTCATCTGTGATGATCACAGAAGATGGAGAAGGAGCTGGGTAATGGAATTAATAGCCCAGCTGCACTTTCTGGCTCTTAATAAAAGAGAGATCAAATGTGTGTTTGAATTATGAAAATTAATGTTAATAGCACCATGTGCTGGATTGCAAAGAATCAGAGGTAGCTTTGAAACTGTGAAGACCCCAACTTCAATGCTCTCCAGATTTTACTTCAATGAAAGGGACATAAATAAGAGATGCACAGGTCAAGCGGGTTATACTTCTGAATTTTGAAAAAGTAATTGAAGGAAAGAGTGTCACATAAGTCAGCATACTATCTCGTGCCCTCTGGAAAATAAGTTGAAAGTCTTCATCATCCACGTTGCTGCAATCTTACAACTCTTCTTGTGCTACATGAAATTAGGTTGGCTTGTCTCAGAACAGCCCATAACTTGGTGCAAATTGCTTTGAAATTGGCAATTTCATTCAGGGAGACTTTAGGGTGTATGAACTGGAAACATCTTTCTCTAGAATGATACTAATCTAGAATCTGGGGTCAGCAGCAAAGCCACTGCCAATGTAATTTGTACCCACTAGTCTTTTACACTTCCCCATTTCTTATGTTGCCTGCACTTAGGCATCACTTCAAAGGCATACTTTCTATAATGCAAAGACATGCAGCCAATTATTTTAAAGAATTCCTACTAAGAAATAACCTTAATTAACAATGGAACATGGAGGTATACTGTAGAAGCCTGATCTTCCATATCTTTCTTTCTTTTTAAATCTTTTTACTAATTTTTCCAAAATTATAAACAAAATAACAATGTTGATACAAAGAGATTGGAATAATCTTATTGTTAATAAACATATACAGAAAAGATTTCAGATAACACAGGTATAATAGACTTCCAAACTCATGATGTAATTAATCATAAAGAAAAAAAATAAAAAGAAAAACCCCAAAAAGAAATTAAAAAAAAACTAAATACTAAACCCAAAAAAGCAAACGGAACAAAACAGGGCTAGACCAATATCTTAAATTGAACACGTTCAGTAATGTCATCAACTCTGCTCCTCTATTCATATATTTTAAGTTAATGAAGAAGATTCAGAAAGGTCAAATTATATCATATGAAAATGTTGAATAAATGGTTTCCAGGTTTCTTCAAACTTAACTGAAGGATCAAAAATATCACTTCTATTTTTTTCTAAATTTAGACATAATGTAGTTTGGGAAAACCATTGGAATGTAGTAGAGGATTGGTCTCCTTCCAGTTCAATAAAATAGATCTTCTGACCATTAAAGTAACAAATGCAATCATCTGACAGGCTGAAGAAGACAAAGATCTATGTTCTACCACTGGCAATCCAAAAATTGCCGTAATAGGACGGGGTTGTAAGTCAAAACATGGAACTGTTGAGATAATATCAAAAATATCTTTCCAATATTTTTCCAGTAGAGGACAGAACCAAAATATATGAGTTAAAGAAGCCACCTCAGAGTGACATCTATCACAAATAGGGTTTATATGGGAATAAAAACAGGCTAATTTATCTTTAGACATATGAGCTCTATGCACTACTTTAAATTGTATTAATGTATGTTTAGCACATATAGAGGAAGTACTGACGAATTGAAAATTTTTATCCCATCTCTCTATAGGTAGGCAAAGTTGAAGTTCTCTTTCCCATTCATTTTTAATTTCATCAGATATACCTGTCTGTAATTTCATAATTATATCATAGATAGAAGCTATTAATCCCTTCTGAAGAGGATTTAAACCTAAAATTTTTATCGATGATATCAGTAGGGTATGAGGTCAGAAAGATAGGCAACATAGTATTTAAAAAATTTCTTATTTGTAAATATCTAAAAAAAAAGGGATCCAGGCAAATCAAATTTCTTAGATAACTGTTCAAAGGACATGAAACAGTTATCCAGAAATAAGTCACGAAAACATGTTATACCTTTCATTTTCCACATCAAAAAGGCTTGGTCCATAACTGAGGGTCGAAAAAAATTAGATATAATAGGACTTGATAACATAAATTTGTTCAAACCAAAAAATTTACGAAATTGAAACCTTATTCGCAATGTATGTTTAACTATTGGATTAACCATTTGTTTATTCAATTTAGATAGTACAAAAGGAAGTGAAGTTCCTAAAATGGAAACTAAAGAGAACCCTTGTACAGAGTAGCCTTCAAGATTTACCCAATGTGGGCTTGGAGTTACATTCCAGTCGTGTCCAAAATATTAAATATCGGATTTTAATTGCCCAATAATAAAATCTTAAGTTAGGCAGTGATAAACCACCATCTTTCTCGGACTTCAGTAAATATTTTTTACTTAATCTGGAATTTTTGTTCTGCCATATACAAGAGGAAATTTTAGAATCAATAGTATCAAAAAAGGATTTAGGAATAAAAATTGGTATCGTTTGAAATAAATATAAAAGTTTAGGTAAAATAATCATTTTAATAGCATTAATTCGGCCAATCAGTGATAGGGCCAGTGGGAACCATTTAGTAATCAGTTGTTTAACCTGATTAATTAACGATAAAAGGTTGATGTTGAATAGATCCTTATGTCTCTTAGTAATTTTAACTCCTAAATAAGTAAATTAGTCAGTAGTCACTCTGAATGGAGAACATCTATAAATGGGAACCTGCATATTTAATGGAAATAGTTCGCTCTTATCTAGATTCAGTTTATAACCAGAAAAACTACTAAACTGAGCAATCAAAGTTATTACTGCAGTTATAGATTTTCCCAGGTTAGAAATATATATTGGTAAATCACCTGCATATAGTGATAATTTATGAGTCTCATTTCCACGGGTGATGCCAAATATATTAGGGGAGTCACGAATAGCAATAGCTAACGGTTCCAAGGCAATATCGAATAGTAGTGGACTAAGAGGGCAGCCCTGCCTAGTACCACGGAATAGATGAAAAAGGGGAGATCTTTGATTATTAGTAAATAAAATTAGCCAAAAGGAGTAAGATATATCAGTTTAATCCAAGATATAAATATCAGACTAAAATTAAACTTCTCAAGGGTGTTAAGTAAATATGTCCATTCAACTGTGTAAAAGGCTTTCTCAGCTTCCAATGAAATAACACATTCTGGAATTCTGGGTGAAGGAGAATAAACAATATTCATTAATCTCCTAATATTAAAAAAAAGAGTAACGATTTTTAATAAATCCAGTCTGATCAGCAGAAATAATTTGAGGTAACACATTTGCCAATCTCATTGCCAATATTTTAGAAAAAAATCTTAGAATCCACATTCAGCAAAGATATAGGCCCGTAAGATGCACATTCAGTAGGATTCTTATCTTTTTTGAGAATTAGGAAAATAGAAGCTCAATAAAAAGATTGTGGGTTCCATATCACCAGGTTCAGCAACAGTCCTTTAACTACCAGGTTTCTGAACTGACCTGCATAACTCTATTCTTACCTCAGTTATGGAACACTCTGGATCACCTCTAGTATTGCTGTAGACTTCTGTCTCTGATCGTGTTTTTGCACATCCTTTTCCTTCACCATCTTGTATAATTTATGTACAAATTATATAAAAATTATTTTGTGTGTGTTGTCTGTATCTATACATGTGTGAATCTGCAAGTTTTTCATTATATTTGCACATGAACATACTTGTGGTGATAATAAACCATATAATACTTATGGTGATAATAAACCATATAATAAGATACAATTCCACAGACATAGCCTGAACTTCTTCCAGAATTGTCTTCTCTTTATGTTTTTCAGTCATGGATCTCCAATTGACATGTCTCGAGTTGTATTTTGTCAAGCTTTGCACAGTGTATTTTTTCCACATACTGTAGAAGTTATGTATAATTTATCTTCCATGTGTTGTCTGTGCCTACGTACCCATGATGTTGCTGCAAACAAGTTTTCATTGTACTGCTACCTCTTCACACTTGTGCATTTGACAATGAACCCAATTTGACTTCTCCAGTTTTTTTGCATAGTGTTAAATAAAGATTGGAGCATATTTATGAAATTAAAGTAGAAGCCAAAGTGATCTGTAGAGCTGGTTATATGTCTGGGAGGCAATGGAAAGACCACCTCAGAACCTCACTTAGTCTCAATCTGATCCCTCCGCAAATGATGCCAGTGAGTTTAAGCAGCAGATCAGCCTCAGTTAGCTGTCCCTTAACACTAGAGAACTCAGCAGCTGATTGGTGCAGCTTGGTGGCACAGTGCAACCAAGAACTGAATTCAATATTGTCTCTGTTCAGTTAGCATAATTTTTTTGTGACTGCAAGGTTTTCCTCCTGGTGATCCAGTGTCCTTCCACATCCCAAAGAAATGCAGGTTGGTAGGTAATTTGACCACTGCATTTGATCTCAGATGGAGATGAGGGAGCATACAGAAGTGAGATATACCAGCTGTTTGAGTGGTGCCACAGCAACAACCTTGTCCTCAATGTCAGTAAGATGAAAGAACTGATTGTGGACCAGGAAGAGTAAAATGAGAGAACAGGAACCAATCCTCAGAGAGGGATCAGAAGTGGAGAGAGTGAGCAGTTTCAAGTTCTTGGGTGTCAAGATCTCTGAGGATCTAACCTGGTCCCAACATATCGATGTAGCTATAAAGAATGCAAGGCAGTGGTTATATTTCATTAGAAGTTTGAAGAGATTTGGTTTGTCAACTAAAGCACTCAAAAATTTCTATAGATATATCATGGAGAACATTCTGACAGGCTGCATCACTGTCTGGTATGGGGAGGGCACCGGACCAAAAGAAGCTACAGCGAGTCATAAAATTAGTCAGCTCCATCATCAGTACTAGCCTCTGTAGTACCCAAGGTACCTTCAGAGAGCAGTGTCTCAGAAAAGTGGCGACCATTATTAAGGACCCACATCACCCAGGGCATGCCCCCTTCTCTTTGTTATAGACAGGAAGAGGTACAGAATCCTGAAGGCATGCACTCAGCCATCCAGGAACATCTTCTGCCATCATCGTCATCATCAACAGGTGCCATGCCCAGTTTGAGCTTGGACTGCCATGGCCCACACACTCCTGTTTCAGGTCAAGTGGATCAATTCATTGGTATTCGTTTCCAGTTCTCTGGCTGCTGTCTCCATCATCATTTGTCTTTGTCTTCCTCTTGCTTTCTTCCCTTCAATCTTTCACATAATTACTGTGCATTCTAACTCCTCTTTCCAAATCACATGTCCAATGAAGTTATGTTGCCTTTTCATGATCTTATACATTATTTCTCTTTTTGTGTTTGCTCTGTTCATGACATCCTCGTTAGATATTTGTTTCGTCCATGATATTCTTTGCATCCTCCTCAAAAACCACATCTCCGCTGCTACAATTCGTTTCCTCATGTTACTAGATATTGTCCAACATTCTGAGCCATATAACATAACTGGATAAACATAACATTCTGAGGCGGGTTGTCATGCCTAGTTTAGTATTATAGGTCAGTATACTCTTCATTCTCGTAAAGGTGTCTTTTGCCATCCCTATTTTTCTTTTGATGTCCAAGTTGCACCTGACATCTGATGTCACTCAGCTTCCTAAGCAGCAAAAGTTTTGTACTTGTTTTATGTCTTCCCCGTTTATTCTCAGCCTGCAGATAGGATCCTCCTTTTTGGATATCACCATACATTCTGTCTTTTTGCAATTGATAGATAGACCCATTTTTGCACTTTCTTCAACAATTATATCAATTAAGTTTTGTAGTTCTTCCTCCGTGCTTGCAACTAATGCAGTGTCATCTGCATATCTGAAATTATTGATGTTTTCACTGCCAACTTTGATTCCCAAGATGTCTGTTATTTCTGGTAATATTGTTTCACTGTACACATTAAATAAATCAGGGGAGAAAACAGACCCTTGTCTAACGCCTCTCTTGATTTTCCTAAACTGACTCACTTTTCCATCTATTCTTACAGTGGCAGTTTGTTCCCAGTACAGATTTCTGATTAGGCGGAGGCCTTTCGAATCTAGATCTAGAGTTTTCTGTAATATTTCAAATAACTTATTGTGCCATACAATTCCTAAATGGGCATTGAACCCATCCATGAACACCACCTCACTTCTGTAATATTATTTTTGTTTTTGCACTATTTTTAATCTATTCAATATACATTTAAGACCATAAGACCATAAGACCATAAGACATAAGATCAGAATTAGGCCATCTGACCCATCAAGTCTGCTCTGCCATTCAATCATGGCTGATCCTTTTTCCTATCTCCTCCTCAACCCCAGTTCCCAGCCTTCTCCCCGTAATCTTTGATGCCGTATCCAATCAAGAACCTATCAAGCTCTGCCTTAAATACACCCAATGACCTGGCCTCCACTGCTGCATGTGGCAACAAATTCCACAAATTCACCACCCTTTGGTTAAATAAATTTCTCCGCATCTCTGTTTTGGAAGGGCGCCTCTCTATCCTGAGGCTGTGCCCTCTTGTCCTAGACTCTCCCACCATGGGAAACATCCTTTCCATATCTAATCTGTCTAGGCCTTTCAACATTCAAAAGGTTTCAATGAGATCCCCCCCTCATCCTTCTGAATTCCAACAAGTACAGACCCAGAGCCATAAGGCATTCCTCATATGGTAACCCTTTCATTCCTGGAATCGTGAACCTCCTCTGGATCTCATCCAATGCCAGCACATCCTTTCCAAAGATGAGGGGCCCAGAACTGTTCACAATACTCAAGGTGAGGCCTCACCAGTGCCTTATAAAGCCTTCGCATCACATCCTTGCTCTTGTATTCTAGACCTCTTGAAATGAATGCTAACATGGCATTTGCCTTCCTTACCACAGTCTCAACCTGCAAGTTAACCTGCCAGGGTGTCCTGCACAAGGACTCCAAGATCTTCTGCATCTCAGATTCCTGTATTTTCTCCCCATTTAGAAAATATGTACCAAGACATCTGGCTGCTCCCCCTCTCCAAAGTGTGTGGACGCAGTCTGAAACATCCCTGACCCTGGCACCTGGGAGGCAACATACCATCCGGGTATCCCGTTCACAGAATCTCCTATCTGTTCTCCTCACTATCGAGTCCCCTATCACTACCGCTCCCTTCTTCTCTCTCTTTCCCTTCTGCACCACAGACCTTTGCTCAGTGCTTGTAACCCAGTCGCGTGGCATACTCCCAGGAGGTCATCCTCCACAAAAGTATCCAAAGCCGTATATTTGTTTTTGAAGGAAATGGCCACAGGGGTGCTCTACTCTAACTGCCTATATCCATTTCTCCTGACGGTCACCCAGCTACCCACCTCCTGCAACTTCAGGGTGACTACTTCCCTGTAACTTTGATCAATTATATCCTCACTCTCCCGTAGAAGTCGAAGGTCATCCATTTGCTGCTCCAGTTCTCTAACACGGTCTTCAAGGAGCTGCAGCCAGATGCACTTCACACAGATGTATTTCCCTGGGAGACTCTGGGTTTCCCAGTTCTCCAACATCCAGCACGAAGAGCACAGCACAGCCATTTAAATATACAGTAAGGGTGGTAAAAAAGATAAAAAGGAAACCTTAACAGACACTTACACACAGATGGCTCTTCCGAGCTGAAACCTCTTTTGAGCCAAAGCCTGTCACTTTTGCTGACACCACTGGCCTACTCCCAACAACGGCTGCTCTGCTTATCTCTTCTGTACTTTTACTTAGTTTGCAAAGCTCTGTTGATGCCATTGATAGGCCCTTTACAATGGACAAATGCCTGTGAAAGCTCTCCTTTTTAGATAACTGCCGTCAACCTGTGAGAAATACCTCCTCATAAAGCTCTGTTGACACCACTGATAGGCCCCACATAATGGGCAAACACCCGCAAAAGCTCCTTTTTTAAATACTTAGTGTAATTTATTTATTTATTTCTCTTTTTATATGATCATGTATTGCATTGAAGTGCTGCCACTATGTTAACAAATTCCATGACACATGCCAGTGAAAATAAACCTGATTATGATTCTGTAGGTTGTCTTTAGTGTTTGGTAGAATCCTGGAGGAATGTGGGAAGCGTAAAATTAGTATGAATAACTGGTTAGTGTCAGTGGGTGATAGATGACCATCAAGGTCTTGATGGGCCAAAGGGCTTGAGTTCATGCTACATCTCTCCATGACTCTATATCTGCAAAATCATTGCTTTGAAAACTACTCCATCCTGCTCTAGTGTACGTAATATATTGGGTAGCTGGGCTTCTATATCTGATTCTGGTGTTTGAAGAGAGACTTGCCGTGAATAGTATGCCTTTCATGCCAGGTGATATTTTTTAAAAAAAACCAGTACACTCACTAGTATAACATATGGACAATATAAGAAATAGGAGCGGCAGTTGATATGACTCTTCTACACTGCTCTACCATTCATCAAAGCCACAGCTGATCTTCTACCTCAGTGCCACTTCCTTGTGCTTTCCCCATCTCTCCTTATTTATGTAATATCCACAATTCTTTTGATCTCTGTTTCAAATAAGCTCAGTGAATGAATATACACAGCACTCCAGGATGGATAGTTTCAGAGATTCATCACTGTGTGAAGAAATTTCTCCTAAACTCAGTCCTATCATTTCTTTTTCTGATTCGGTGACTATTGTTTCTAGTCTCCTCAGCCAGAGGAAACATCTTGTCTGCATCAAGTCTGTGGACCACCATAGGAATTGTGTAAGATACAATGAGATCTTTTTTTATTCTTCTAGGCTGTAAAGAATACAAATCCCTCTGACTCAATCTCTCCTTGTATGGCAAACTGCCCATCCGTGAAACCAGTCTAGTGAATCTTCACTGCACTCCCTCTACAGCAGTACAGTACATCTACTTTTAGTTAAGACAAAAACTGCACACAATATTCCAGATGTGATCTCGCCAAAGTCTACTTAATTACAGTAAATCATCTTATTCCAGTACCCAAATCCTCTTATAATAAAGGCTAGTATACCATTTGACTTATTGATCTCTGGCTGCACCCATATGTCATCTTCAATTGCTTATGTACAAGGACTCTGAGTATTTATTTTAATGTCAGCATCCTGCAATCTCTCACCATTTAATAAAAAACATTTTCCTGGTATGAGCACCAAAATGGATAACATCATATTTTCAACATTACATTACATCTACTATGTCTTACCACTCACTTAGCTTGTCTATATCACCTTGACACCTTTATCTGCTTCTCCTTCTCCCAAAATACAATTGAACTAGTTTTGTATTATCAGCAATGTTGGAGAAATGGCATTAATACTCACTCATTGATATGCATCTTGAATAGCAGGGACAATGTCAGAACTGCCTGTGAAAAATTATTTTATTCACTCTCTTTACCTTCAGTCCATTAACCAAATCCTCATCCATATCAGTACATCATCCTCGGCTTCACATGCTCTAATACTGTTGACTGCCAACAACATGGAGTCATAGAGTAATACAACATAGTAACAAGTTCGCATAAAGAGCCGTGCGAAATACAAAGTCTCTCAGTTTGGTACATTGTTTCTCGATAAATTTCGCCAAAGATACTCTTAGTTTATTCCTTGAAATGGTTGTGAGAGCTTTAACTTGATAAGATATGTGTAAACCTGGATGATCAACTCATTCAAAGAATACTTGTTACTTGTCAAAGAATAGTACTGTATTGCATTTCATCCAATATGGTCACGGAGTGTCAGATCAATTTAATAGGTTATGTCATACGAGTGGGAGACAATCCACATGCACAGGATAAATTCAAATGCAACCCAAACTCCAGCCACAGGGATTCGCTCAAGTGGGTTCAAACCTTTTCATACAAACTAGGGAATATTCATGACTTCATT
Organism: Mobula birostris; assembly: GCF_030028105.1. NCBI lineage: Eukaryota > Metazoa > Chordata > Chondrichthyes > Myliobatiformes > Myliobatidae > Mobula > Mobula birostris. The sequence goes on from NC_092373.1 coordinate 162,319,760, forward strand.
AACCCAGAGGATCACTCAACCATCAAATAGTTCAACATGAGGCTGAATATGAAATCCATTGCCTCCCTACAGCCTACTATTTTTTTTTTTGAGTCCCTGTGCCTTCTCATTAACTTAATCATGCGATAAAATGATAAATTATTTTATTATTGTCACTTGTACCGAGGTACAGAGTAAACATTTTGTTTTGCTTGCAATCCATACAGATCATTTCTTCGCAACACACATAAAAGTTGCTGGTGAACGCAGCAGGCCAGGCAGCATCTCTAGGAAGAGGTACAGTCGACGTTTCAGGCCGAGACCCTTCGTCAGGACTAACTGAAGGAAGAGCTAGTAAGAGATTTGAAAGTGGGAGGGGGAGGGATGGAGCCAAAAGTTGGACAATTGATTGGCAAAAGGGATATGAGAGGATCATGGGACAGGAGGCCTAGGGAGAAAGAAAAGGGGGAGGGGGGGAAAAGCCCAGAGGATGGGCATGGGGTATAATGAGAGGGACAGAGGGAGAAAAGGGAGACAGAGAAAAAGAATGTGTGTATATAAATAAATAAAGGATGGGGTATGAGGGGGAGGTGGGGCATTAGCGGAAGTTAGAGAAGTCAATGTTCATGCCATCAGGTTGGAGGCTACCCAGACGGAATATAAGGTGTTGTTCCTCCAATCTGAGTGTGGCTCATCTTTACAGTAGAGGAGGCCGTAGATAGACATATCAGAATGGGAATGGGATGTGAAATGAAGCGGAATTAGTCCTTACTCTTAATAATTTCTCCTTTGGCTCCTCCCACTTCCTCCAAACTAAAGGTGTTGCCGTGGGCACCCATATGGGTCCCAGCTATGCCTGCCTTTTTGTTGGCTTTGTGGAACAATTTATATTCCAAACCTATTCTGGTATCTGTCCCTCACTTTTCCTTCGCTACATCGACGACTGTGTTGGTGCTGCTTCCTGCACGCATACTGAGCTCGTTGACTTTATTAACTTTGCCTCCAACTTTCACCCTGCCCTCAAGTTTACCTGGTCCATTTCCAACACCTCCCTCCCCTTTCTAGATCTTTCTGTCTCCATCTCTGGAGACAGCTTATCTACCAATGTCTACAATAAGCCTACTGACTCTCACAGCTATCTGGACTATTCCTCTTCTCACCCTGTCTCTTGCAAAAATGCCATCCCCTTCTCACAATTCCTCCGTCTCTGCCACATCTGCTCTCAGGATGAGGCTTTTCATTCCAGGACGAAGGAGATGTCCTCCTTTTTTTTTTTTTTAAAAGGGGGTACCTTTCTCCACCATCAACTCTGCTCTCAAACGCATCTCCCCCATTACACACACATCTGCTCTCTCTCCATCCTCCCGCCACCCCACTAGGAATAGGGTTCCCCTTGTCCTCACCTACCACCCCACCAGCCTCCGGGTCCAACATATAATTCTCTGTAACTTCCGCCACCTCCAACGAGATCCCACCACTAAGCACATCTTTCCATCCACCTCCCCCCCCCACCCCCCCCCCCCCCCCACTTTCTGCAGGGATCGCTCCCTACACAACTTGTTCATGCATCCCCCTCATCCCTTCCCACCGATCTCCCTCCTGGCACGTATCCTTGTAAGCAGAACAAGTACTACACATGCCCTTACACTTCCTCCCTCACTACCATTCAGGGCCCCAGCCAGTCCTTCCAGGTGAGGCGACACTTCACCTGTGAGTCGGCTGGGGTGATATACTGCGTCCGGTGCTCCAATGTGGCCTTCTATATATTGGCGAGACCCGACGCAGACTGGGAGACCGCTTTGCTGAACACCTACGCTCTGTCCGCCAGAGAAAGCAGGATCTCCCAGTGGCCACACATTTTAATTCCACATCCCATTCCCATTCTGACATGTCCATCCACGGCCTCCTCTACTGTAAAGACGAGGCCACACTCAGGTTGGAGGAACAACACCTTATATTCCGTCTGGGTAGCCTACAACCTGATGGCATGAACATCGACTTCTCAAACATCCGCTAATGCCCAACCTCCCCCTCGTACCCAATCTGTCATTTATTTATTTATATACACACATTCTTCTTTTCTCTCTCCTTTTTCTCCCTCTGTCCCTCTCACTATACACCTTACCCATCCTCTGGTTTTTCCCCCCTCCCCCTTTTCCTTCTCCCTGTGCCTTCTGTCCCATGGTCCTCTCATATCCCTTTTGCCAATCACCTGTCCAGCTCTTGGCTCCATCCCTCCCCCCTCCTGTCTTCTCCTATCATTTTGGATCTCCCCCTCTCCCTCCCACTTTCAAATCTCTTACTAGCTCTTCCTTCAGTTAGTCCTGACGAAGGGTCTCAGCCTGAAACGTCGACTGTACCTCTTCCTAGAGATGCTGCCTGGCCTGCTGCATTCACCAGCAACTTCTATGTGCGTTGCTTGAAATTCCAGCATCTGCAGATTTCCTCGTGTTTGCGAGATCATTTAATTGTCTCAGTCAAGGGAAACACAATATTAGAATACAGAATAAAGTATTACAGTGAGAAAGTGCAGATAAAGTGGTACTGTATTGTGTTAACAATAATGTGGAAGGCCAAGACAAGGTACATTGGGAGGTCAAGAGTTCATGTCATCATACTAGGGACCTTTTAATAGTCTTTTAGCTGAAGGACAGAAGCTGTCCTTGAACCTGGTGGCATGTGCTTTCAGGCTTTTGAACCTTCTGCCCAAAGGTAGGGTGGGTGAAAAAAGAATGGCCGGGGTGGGAATTATACTGGCTGCTTTACTGAAGCAGTGAGGTGTAGATAGAGTCCATAAAGAGGAGGCTAGACCCTGTGACGTGCAGAACTGTGTCCCACAATCCTTTGAAGCTTTGTGCAGTGATGAGCAGAGCAGTGATGCATCCTGATCATCATGCATTCTCATCATGCAAAACTGCTGAGTGTCAAAGGGAACATGCCAAATTTCCTTTGCTGCTCGTCAACGTAGAAGCACTGGTTTGCTTTCCTGGCCATAGTGTCTACCTGGTTGAACCTGGGCAGGCTATTGGTGATGTTTACATTTAGGAACTTGAAATTCTAATTTTTTTTTTTTAAAAACACATTCCTTGGATGTGGGGCATTGCTGTCAGAGATGGGATAAATTGCTCACTGCTATTTCCCTTTGGGAAAACACTGAAAGGCCATTTTCATTATGGGAAGGGTTATGTTCAGGAGTTCAGTGACAATGATCGGCAATGTATTTCCAAACCAGGAAATACTGTTATTTGAACAGGAATTTGTAGACCCTTGTCATAAGCAAAGTGAGGTTCAGCAGGAAAACAGGCCATCAGTCCATCAAATCCATGCTGATCATCGACAACACATTTATACTAATCCTTGATCAATTCCATTTTTTAATCTTTACACACTGCAATCACTATGCCTAGCTCTATCACTTTCTGCAAATCACAGTGGCTAAATAATCAACTAACCCATATGAATTTGAAATATGATATGAAACAGGAGCCCCTGTGGTAAACTCATGTGGTCACAAGGAGGTGAAAACTCCATACAGATAGTGCCCCAAGGTTAGCGTTGGAACCATGCCTGTGACATTGGGTAGCAGTGATTCTGTTAGCTACCCCACTCTGCCACCCTGTCTGAAGGGATGAAGGTCATGAGCTTAGGTGTTATCAATAGTGGTGCAGTGTTAGCTGGAGCGCACCAGGCACCTCTTTAAGAAAAGTGCTGAAATAAACAAGCTGATTAATTAGGTGCCACCCAGTGTGATTTAAGTATCTCAGCAACTGCTGATCTCCTGAGATTTTTACACACAGACTCTGGAGTTTACAAAGAATGGTGTCAAAAATGAAAAAACATCCAGTGAGTGGATTTAACAAGATGTTTTCACTCACAGAACAGCCACTCGCTGGATGTTTTTTTTGTTTCTGGCACCATTCTTTGTAAACTCCAGAGTCTGTTGTGTGTAAAAATCCCAGGAGATCAGCAGTTTCTGAGATACTCAAATCACCCTGGGTGCCACCTAATTAATTAGCTTGTTTATTTCGGCTTTTTTCTTAAAGAGGTGCCAGACGCGCTCCGGCTACCACTGCACCACTGGTTATCGAGGAAACTTCCACTGCATTATCTATTCCTTAATCTCTCTCTCTCTCTCTCTCTCTCTCTCTTTTTACCACTCAGCCTGGTTGTAAATAGCAAGCTTTAAAGCACTAACTACTTGATTATCTTTTTTTCCATTTTTGTAAGTGCTATACGCAGAAAGTGAATTTTGGGAGCTGTTTATTCTGCAGGGGAAATTAGGTTGTTGAAAGTGACAGAAATGTTAGCTTTTTATTAAATATCCCTTTAAAATAAACTCAAAATTGGTAACAATCATGATTTTGCTTCAATTAATACTGTCTTATGTTTTTTTTTCCTGAATGACTATGATTTTGACTATGGACACCAATTATGTGAATCACCATCAACATTTTAAATACATTTCTACAGGAGTACAATGAAACAATCAAAATCTAAACTTCATTAAACTTACAAGCTAATGGCAAGTCCCTTGCACATGGTACCTGGACAAAAGCCCTGTGTGAATACTGTATTGGAATGGGGAGATGGAGAATCAAGAGCAACCAGATGACAAGAGGATTCAGAACTAAGCTTAATTCTGCTCTTCATGGCCAACCCTAGATGTAGTGAGAGGATATAGTTCCAGACTGAGCACACAGGTTAAATGGTTCCTATTGGCAGTGATCATACCAGTGCCCAAGAAGAACAGGGGAGCAACTATCGGCCAGTTGCACACACGTCTACTCTTTAATAAAATGCTTTGAGGAGTTGTTCATGGCCAGAACCAACTCCTGTCTAAGGACCTGGACCTGTTGCAATTTGTCTACTGCCACAATAGATCTACAATGGATGCAGTCTCACTGGCTCTCCACTCGGCCTTGGATCAACTGGATCTATATCAGGCTGCTGTTTATTGATTACAGTTCAGAGTTCGACACAATCATACCCGCAGTTCTCATCAACAAGCTCCTCTGCACTTTCACCGGCAATTGGATCCTTGGCTTTCACACTGGGAGACCACAGACAGTGTGGATCAGAAATAACATTTCCTCCTCACTGACAATCAACACTGGCACACTTCAAGGATGCGTGCTTAGCCCACTGATCTAATCTCACACCCACAGCAAAGCTCAAATGCCATCTATAAATTTGCCGATGACACAGCTATTGTAGGCAGAATTCCAGATGGTGATGAAGAGGCATACAGGAGTGAGATAGATCACCTGCCTGAGTGGTTTGGCAGCAACAGTCTTGCACTCAACATCAGTAAGACCAATGAATAGATTGTCGACTTCAGGAAAGGGAAGCCAAAGGAAAACACACCAGGCTTTTTCGAGGGATCAGAAATATAAAGGTGTCTACCTCTCTGAGGATCTTTTCTGGGCCCAACATATTGATCCAATTACAAAGAAGGCTGACAGCAGCTACACTTCATTTGAAGTTTGAGGAGACTTGATATGTCATCAAAGATTCTCACAAATTTCCACAGATGTACCATGGAGATCATTCTAACTCGTTGCAAAACTGTCTGGTATGGAGAGACCACTGCTCACGATTAGAAAAATCTCCAGAAAGTTGCAAACTCATCCAACTCCATCATGGGCACTAGCCTCCCCAACATCGAGGACACCTTCAAAAGACAAGGACTTGAAAATATGGCATCCGTCTTTGAGGACCTCCATCGCCCAGGACATGCCCTCTTCTCAATCCTACCATCAAGGAGGAGGTACAAGAGCCTGAATACACTCAACATTTCATGACAGTGAATCATAAACACAACCTCACTGTTTCTTTGCTCTCTTTTTGGCTACTTATTTTTTTATATACCTGTGTGCTTCTTATTGTAATTTATAGCTTTTCAAAATTATTCTGTATTGCAATGTTCTGCTGTAACAAAACAAACAAATTTCATCACATACACCAGGGATACTAAACCTGATTCTGATTCTACTGAGGTTAGGAATGCAGTGACGAATCAGTGCTCCAACCACAGCCAGGACTAACTGAGTGTAGAGCAGGGTTTACACCAGACACTAATTCCAGTCTGATCAGAGAACTTAATATATGAGCAATTAGGGAAGCACAGTGACAACTTTCCATAGCAATGAGGAAATTGTCTGTTGGAAATCAGTCCAGGATTAACAAATAAGGAGACAAACCGAATGGTTTTATTCAAAGCAACACACACAAAATGCTGGAGGAACGCAGCAGGCTAGGCAGCATCTATGGAAAAGAGTACAATCTTCTAAATTTTCTAACAATAAAAAAGGAAAATAAAAGCTAAGCACTATAGAGAAACATCTGTAAAATATTAAATGAAAGACTCTGGAACTGATGCCAACAGACTGATGTACACCAAGAGGAGACGCTTGTGTTTGGTTGCTGATGCTAAATGTGGAATATCAGCCTATGGTTGTACCTGGTCCTGCTCTTTCAGGTTCATGCAACCAAATGTGCTGAGCTAGGACAGTGATCTCCCAGTAAACTATACCTGCTGTTGTCTCATTGAACAACATAATTGGATATTATGTTAAAGTGAGCACTGAACAGAAAAAAAAATGCATCTCATTAAACCCTAGAAAGCTGTGTCAGAAAGTCAAAAGATGATTTTAGAATAGGGGGCAGTCACATGGCCTGTTGAGTCCATAACAGCCCAGAACAATTTAGCTAGTTCCATCTGTCTGAACAACTCTGCAAGTAAGTTCCTCTCAAATAATTATCCTGCTTTGGAGCTGGTACTAGTCCTTGGGGAACTTCACCATACACCTCCCTACATCAGAGGAACTGCTTTCAGTACTACTCACTTACCCATGCTCCTTCACTAATTTCCTGCCCATTAATTATAGGCCCTTGTACTCCATTGGCTTCCATTTTTGTGAAGACTGTCATATGGAAACTTAATCAAAAACCTCTGGGTCCATAGTTACCACATCCATAGCATTTCCCTCATGGATGTTTTCTACTACTTAATCAAAAAACTTTATTGAGTAAATTAGACATGATTTTTATTTAACATGTTGAAACTGACTTTTTCAAATCAATCTACGTTTGACCAAATGATGGCACAACGGTACAGATGGTAGATTTGCTGTCTCACAGTTCCAGAAACCCAAGTTCAATCCTAACCACCAATGCCAACTGTGTAGAGTTTGCACAGTCTCCCTGTGATTGGTGTGTGGTTCCTCTGGGTGTTCTGGTTCCCTCCCACCTTCCTGTGACATGACGGCTGGTAGGTCAATCAGGCACTGTAAATTACCCCTGGTGTAGATGAATGGTAGAGTGTGTGGACAGTTGATAGGAATGTGAGGGGAAAGAACATGATGGATGTTGGGCAAGTGGCTTGGGTCTGGTGGACCAAAGGAGCTGCCTCCATACCTTATGATTCCATGACTCTGTAATTGTGTCCCCTAATTGTTTCTAGATTTTGTTTTCCCATCATATTGATCTTCTGGAAGACCAGAATGGTAATTCATGTGTTGAGGCAAAACAGATGGGGGAGACCTTAAATAACTTTATTCATCTGAATTTACTCAAGAGATGGAAATAGAGTCTATAGAAGTGAGGCAAAGTGACATCAACTTCATGGACCTCATACAGATTACAGAGGAGGTGGTGTTTACTATCCTGAGGCAAATCCAAGTGGATAAATCCCAGGGGCCTAACAAGGTGTTCCCTCAGACCCAATGAGTGGCAAGTGCAGTAATTGCCAGGACCCTAACAGAGATATTTAAATCATCCTTAGCGACAGGAGAGGTGCCCGAGGATTGGAGGATAGCCAGTGTTGTTTTGCTGTTTAAAAAAGGCTCTAAACAGAAACCAGGAAATTATAGGCTGAGAAGTATGACATCAGCTATGGGAAAGTTATTAGAAGGTATTCTAAGGGACCAGAAACATAAGTATTTGCAAAGATATGGACTGATTAAAGATATTCAACATAACTTTGTGCATGGTGGATCATGTCTAACAAATTTTAGAGTTTTTCGAGGAAGTTACCAGAAAGTTGATGAAGGCAAGGCAGTGAATATTGTCTACATGGACTTTAGCAAGGCATTTGACAAGGTCCTGCACAGGAGGTTGTCAAGAAGATTCAGTTACTCGGCATTCAAAATAAGGTAGTAAATTGGGATAGACATTAGCTTTGTGGGAGAAGCCAGAGAGTGATAGTGGATAGGTGCCTCTCTGTCTAGGTGCTGGTGATTAGTGCTGTACCGCAGAGATTCGTGATGGATTTGTCATCTATATCAATGATTTAGATGATAATGTGATCAACTGGATCAGCAAATTTATGTATGACTCCTAGATTGGGGGTGTAGTGGCTTGCAGAGGGATCTGCATCAGCTGAAAAAATGGCAGATGGAATTTAATGCAAGGTTTTTCACTTCAGTGGGGCGAACCAGGATGGGTCTTCCACAGTGAATGGTAGGGCACAAAGGAGTGTGGTAGAACGAAAGGATCTGGGAATACAGAACCATAATTAAAGGCTAGAGCTGCAGCTTTTGGGTCCGGGGATACCAGTCGCTACATGGAATCCAGGCGTGAACTCCGGAAAGCCATTAAGGGTGCCAAGAGGCAATATTGGACCAAGTTAGAAGCCCAGGCTAACCAGTGGGATGCCAGTAGACTATGGCAGGGTCTAAATGAGATCACTGGGCACAAAGAAAAGGCTGGGAATATCAATAACTGTGGTGCTTCTCTTCCTGACAAACTTAACGTATTCTATACAAGGTTCAAACAGAAGAGGAGCTTCCCACTCCCTCCGGATGAACCGGACCTGGTGGCATTGAGATTCATCGTCACCAAGGAAGACGTTAGAAGGGCCTTCCTGAAGATAAATTCAAGGAAGGCAACGGGCCCAGATGGCGTCCCAGGACGGGTTCTCCGGGCCTGTGCAAGCGAGCTAGCTGGAGTGTTTGCTGACATTTTCAACTGCTCCTTGCTTCAGTCTAAGATCCCCTCATGTTTTAAGAAGGCAACGATAATCCCAGTGCTGAAGAAGAGCAAGGTGGCATGCCTGAATGACTATCGACCTGTGGCTCGGACATCAATTGCTATGAAGTGCTTCGAGAGATTGGTTATGGCACACATCAACCACAGCCTACCGGTCAACCTCGACGCTTTGCAATTCGTCTACCGGAGCAACAGGTCAACGGCAGATGCCATCTCTCTGGCCCTACATTCCTCCTTAGAACACCTGGAGAATAAAGACGCACATGTAAGGCTCCTTTTCATTGACTACAGCTCTGCCTTTAATACCATCATTCCAAATAAACTGATTCCTAAGCTCTGGAACCTGGGCCTTAGCACTCAGATCTGCAGCTGGATCTTCAACTTCCTCGCAGACAGGAGCCAGGCTGTAAAAATAGGGGACAAACTCTTCTCTACAATCACTCTGAGCACTGGTGCCCCACAAGGCTGTGTACTCAGTCCCCTGCTGTACTCACTATACACCATGATTGTGTAGCCAAGTTTCCATCGAACTCAATATATAAGTTTGCTGATGACACCACAATTGTAGGCCGTATCTCAGGTAATGATGAGTTTGAGTACAGAGAGGAAATTAAGAACCTGGTGGCATGGTGCGAAGACAATAACCTATCCCTCAATGTCAGCAAGACGAAGGAATCGGTTTTTGACTTTAGAAGGAGTAGCGGACCGCACAACCCAATTTACATCGGTGGTGCGCAAGTGGAACAGGTCAAAAGCTTTAAGTTCCTCGGGGTCAATATCACAAATGACCTGACTTCGTCCAACCAAGCAGAGTTCACTGCCAAGAAGGCCCACCAGCGCCTTTACTTCCTAAGAAAACTGAAGAAATTTGGCCTGTCCCCTAAAACTCTCACTAACTTTTATAGATGCACTGTAGAAAGCATTCTTCTAGGGTGCATCACAATCTGGTATGGAAGTTGTCTTGTCCAAGACCGAAAGAAGCTGCAGAAGATCGTGAACACGGCGCAGCATATCACACAAACCAGTGCTGCCAGGATAATCAAGGACACAACCCACCCAGCCAACAGACTTTTCATCCCTCTTCCCTCCGGAAGAAGGCTCAGGAGCTTGAAGACTTGTACGGCCAGATTTGGGAACAGCTTCTTTCCAACTGTGATAAGACTGCTGAACAGATCCTGATCCAGATCTGGGCCGTACCCTCCAAATATCCAGACCTGCCTCTCAGTTTTCTTTGCAATACCTTACCTTCCATTTTTCTATTTATGATTTATAATTTACTAGTTTTTACTATTTTTAATATTTAATATTTGTAATCCAGGGAGCGGGAAGCGCGGAATCAAATATCGCTGTGATGATTGTACGTTCTAGTATCAATTGTTTGGCGACAATAAAGTATAAAGTACAAAATTGAAGAAAGTGGTGTCTCAAGTAGATAGGTTGGTAAAGAAAGCTTTTGGTACATTGGCCTTCATATATCAAAGTACGGAGTAGAGGTAATGGGATGCTATTTTGAAGTTGTATAAGATGTCAGTGAGGTCTAATTTGGAGTATTGTGTGCAGTTTTGGTCTGTTATGATCAGAAAAGGTTGAAAAAGTACAGAGAATGCTTACAAGGATGTTGCTGAGTCTGGAGGACCTGAGTTATAAGGAAAGATCTAAATGGGACTGTACTCTGTGGAACATAGAATTTGGGAGTAGATTTGATAGAGGTATATAAAATTATGTGGGCTATAGATGGGGTAAATGCATGCAGACATTTTCCACTGAAGTTGGGTGGGACTGCAACCAGAGATCATGGATTAAGGGTAAAAGGTGGAAAGTTCAAGGGGAACATGAGGGGAAACTTCTTCACTCAGAAGGTCATGAGAATGTGGAATGAGCTGCCAGCACAAGTGGTGCATGCGAGCTTCATTTCAATGTTTAAGAGAAGTTTGGATGGTACACGAATGGTAGGGGTATGGAGAGCTATGGTCCCAGTGCAGGTTGATGGGATAGGCAGTTTAAATGGTTTCAGCATGGACCAGATGGGCTGAAGGGCCAATGTTCCCTTTATACTCATGTACTGAACAATGACAATAAATAATCTTGAGTCTTGAATCTTGAATATTGAATGTTTAGTTTTAGCAGTACACTGCTTGGTTATCACCATGAAATTTTAACCCTGTTCTTCTTTCATAGATGTAGCCTGACCTGAAGGTTTCCAACAATCTCTCTCTTTTATTTTTAATTTCCGGTGTAAATTGTGTTCTGCTTTTGTTGAGGCAAATTACTTTTTCCTAATTTGCTCCTCTTCACCGGTACTCTTTACTCACCTTTTTTTTCTGACCTGAAAGTGTCAAAGCAATGTACATCAACTTGTGGGGCATATATAGAGTTAATGCACACAGTTTTCCTCCCAGCATTACAGAATCAAGAACACGAGAACAGTTTTAAAGTGAGGGAGTGATATTTAACAGGAGGAACAGTTTCATCCAGACGGTGATCAGTAAGTGGAATGAGCTGCCAGAGGACGTGATTGAGGCAGGTACTGTATATTAACAACAGATAATAGGTATTTGGGCAGGTACGTGGATAGGAAAGGTTTTCTAGGTTATGAGCTACATGCAAGGAAATGGGGACGAGATGGAAATCTTGGTCAACGTGGAAAGTTTGGGCCAAATGTTACCATGTTATATGACTCTGTGGATCTATAACTTAATGATTTCTGTCTTGCAATGCAGGAAAAAAATGACCCCTAGACGTATACTTGCACTAGCTAGGTCTAAGACTTGTAGGAGATGTAGGAATGCCAGGGAGACTCTGGGCTATATATCAGGAGCGTGTCTGTTAGTTAAGCAGCCGCCCTTCATTAGGCACAACAAGGTTTTAGACAGTCAATTTGTGTACAGCAAGCTTCCACAAACAGCCGTTAGATAATGAGAAGATAATCATCTGTGGGAGGAAAAGAATTGTCGAGATCTTGGATCAAAACACTCATCGTCCTGATGCAGAGTCTCAACCCAAAACGTTGACAATTCCTTCCCCTCTTACAGATATCAGTTGACCTGTTGAGTTCCTCCAGTAAATCATTAATCCAGATTTCAGCATTTGTAGTCTCTAGTATCGGATGTTGTGGGCAGAATTTCAGATGGTGACGAGGAGTCATACAGGAGTGAGATAGATCAGCTGGTTGAGTGGTGTCACAACGACAACCTTGCACTCAGCATCAGTAACACCAAGGAGTTAATTGTGGATTTCAGGAAGGGGAAGTTGAGAGTTCACACACAAGTACACATCGAGGGATCAGCAGTGGAAAAGGTGAGCAGTTTCTAGTTTGTTGGTGTCAATATCACTAAGCTACATCCTGGGCCCAACATATTGACGCAATTACAAAGGCGGCAGAACAGTGCCTATATTTCATTAGGCACTTGAGAAGACTTTGTATGTCACCAAAGACGCTCGCAAATTTCTAAAGATGTACTGCGGAGAGCATCCTAACTGATTGCATCACGGTCTGGTATGGAGGGGCCATGGCATAGAATTGGAAAAAGCTGCATTAAGTTGCAAACACAGCCAGCTCCATCATGGGCACTAGCCTGTCCAACATCAAGGACAGTTTCAAAAGGCTGTGACTTCAAAAGGCAGCATCCATCATTAAAGACATCCATCATCCAGGACATGGTCTATTCTCATTATTACCATAAAGGAGGAGGTACAGGAACCTGAAGACACACATTCAATGCAAAAACAGTTTCTTCCCCATACAATTTCAATTTCTTATTGTAATTTATCATTTTTAGTACTGTGTATTGCAATGTACTGCTCTTGCAAAGCAAAAAAAAAACCATGACATATGCCAGTGATATTAAACCTTACTCTGACTCTAACTCAAATAATCATGTTTCAGTAATAATGATTGAGGAGTAACTAGTGACAAAAACACAGGGAGTAACTCAACTGCTCTTCACATTTTTGCCACAGGATCACTTGTATCCAATCCAACTTGATCTTCCGAAGGACGGAACCTCTGACCGTGTAGTACTGTCTCAGTTTTGCACTGTAGCACAAGCCCAGCACTCTGTGTTGGGAGTAATAACATGCGGGGTGTATTACTGTGGCATATTTCAGTGTGTATCCTGCAGCAGGGAACAGAATTCTGCTCACACTGAGCATCTGCACTCACACACTCGCAGTTTAGTTTAGTGATAGGAGGGGAGGAGAATGGAAATCTTGCCAAATTTATTTCTCTTCCTGCAGAGTTTCCTAATCCGGCACTGATGTAACTAACTGCAACACTCAATCTGGGCAGTATTCACTCCAGCTTCTTTAAGGATTCACCCTCAAATGCTGAAGAACTTTTCTCTTCCTTTTCCAGCTCTGTATTCCAAACTATAGGGCACAAAAGCAGCTAAATTAGCATATAAATATCAATTTGGAAATACATAATGGACTTCAAATATGGCATAATTCAAAACAATGAGCCTCAGTAATAATAGATGGGATAAGATCTCTATGGTGTTAAAGCAGATGGAAAGAGCCTCGAAAACACTCATTGCTTCAGGACACCATAAAACCTTTAGTCTTTTCATAGCAGAGTGGACATGGAGATGTTTTCTCAGCAGGAGAATCTCAATCAAGAGCACATAGTTACAAGATTAAAGGGTGGTTATTTAAAGCTGATGTGCTCTGTGGGCAATGAATCTCTGGAATTCTCTACACTATAGAGGTGTGGAGATTAGATAGTTGGGAGCATTTAAAGAGGAGGCAGATTTTCTTTGGAGGACCAGGGATTAGAATGCTGTGGGGATGTGGCACAAAGTGAAATTGAGACCTGGAGCAGATCAGCCATGATCATAGAACATAGAATAATGAAGCACAGGTACAAGTCCTTTAGCCTAGATGTCTATGTCGAACTTAATGCCAAATTAAACTAAATTGCTTCTGTTTTCACATAATCCATTTCCCTCCACCCCCTGCATATTCAATTGTCTATCTAAAAGTCTCTTAAATGCCACGACCACATCTGATTATGTCAAATGACTGGGAAAGTCTGAGAGACTGGGTGATATACTCCTCCTCCTCTTGTCTTGTGTTCTTAGAACTCTTCTTAGGATAGTGCTGAGCAATATTTTACACTTACCTGAAAGAAGACAATGCCTTAACTTAAAATCTTCCAGAAGGTGGTATCTCTGACGGTAGAAGATCAGTTTAAACCTAGATTAAGAGCTCTTGTCCCTGGAGGAAACTTGCTGACTCTAATGTGGAGTGTCATTCCTGGAGCATGCCTCACATTTGAATATTAATCTAAAATTGGTTGGATTATGAGGTGAGCGGACAATAATGCTGAATAGATGGTGTTCAGGGCAAACTAAAAGAGCTTGGATAAACTCCTGCACTTCTAACATGCTTTGAGAGACTTCACCAAATGGTGAATAATCATGAGATGTTAACCAGTTTAACAAAGCATTCCTCGTACGTTCACAAACTGGTCATAATATTGGTCTCAGCCGCACCAACACAACAGTGTAGGTCTTTTAGAAAGTGTTTTAAAGGCCTTTAGAAAGTATTCTTTTTACTTTGTTTACTGTAATGAATAAAGGCATTTAAAGAGTTAAAAATGCCACATTTTACGCTACTGCTAATAGCTAGCTTATCATGTAAATTCTAGATAGAAGAAAACAGCAAGACATGCTGAATGTAAAATATCCATTTTTCTTTAAGTGTATACTGTATAGTATCTGAAATACATCTTACGGAAATGTTTGTTTGATGATGAACTTCAACAAAAAATAAATTACAAAAAAAAAGATCATAAATTTTAGCATTTATAGTTTTAAGTATGTATGAATAATATGCTCCCAATCAGAAATAAGACAAATCCTGTAAGAGATGAGATGACTGCTGGCATTGTCTAGACTTGCCATTGTTTTACAAACCCCCATTGCCCTGAACTTCATAATTAATAATAGCTCAGTGAGATGAGACAGATTTATACCACAGCTCAATTAATGGGACTGTTCTATTTATTCCCTGTCGACTAAACAGATCCCAGGTAGATGAAGAGCTAACCTGAGCCAAATCTAAAATTAATTCCTAATACTGCTTCTGGGACAAAAACAATGGAGCCAATTTTAACTCAATGTTGTGCTTACTACATCTATTCTTTCTTGCTTTCATATTTTTAAGGAGGTCTGAATAGATTTCCCAAGGAGCAGACTGTGATGATTCTGAGATACCAGAGTAATGGAAAATGGAAGAATGTAGAACTAGGGCTCGTGGTTTATGAGTGAGGGGTCACCCAACTAAGCCAGAAAAGCTTTCTTAAAATCTTAGTTTTGTGAGACTTTGAAACTCTCTTTCTGAAAAGGTGGTAACAGAGGCTTTAAAACAGCATTAGAATGTTTTTTGATATCGAAGAAAATGAACGATTTCTAGGGTAAAAGGAAGATAGAGTTGAGCTTCATTTAAATCAGCAATATGGTTAATAAATTGCAGATTCAATTGAGGGGTCAGATAGCCTTATTCCTACCTAATGTTTGCATAACCATACAGTTTGTACTAGGTGTTAGATTCTCTAACATTTGACCCTTAAAGGGCCACTGCAATACTGCATCTCTCCATTCTCATGAATCTTGACCCTTGCTTACCTTTCCTCGTTCTATCACCTTGCTCTGCAGTGATCACAGGAATCTCCAGAGATGAAAGAGTAGGTAAAAGGCAAATTAATTTCACTCCTGAATCAGCTCAAGTAAACCATCAATCAACTGACAAGAAAACTGATAGCCAGTTTCATGCTTGCCAAAGGTAGAAAAAAATGTAACCTCAAGACTTTATAGCCTTGGTGCTTTAGTGTAATAGTTATAGTGATGTTTCAACCATATGATATAGCAGAATCTTAAGTTGCGCAGATACATCATATGATGAGCTGGGACACGTAATCAGTGTTGTAACCTGAGGGCATCATTTGTTTTGTGCCTTTCAACATCTGACACTCCTGCCCAGGTGACCAGTCCAGGATTGATCAGTCCCTGGCTTGTGTACCAGTGGCATTGGTCCACAGGTCACACCTCTTGATCCATAGCCATCTGGGGGCTCGCTCAGCAGCCGTGTCCCAGTCCTGATGGCTTTTTCTTTGCAGCCCCCCATAATGCCAAGGAGAGAGTCGGTTCTGCACAGTGAGCATCCACCAAAACCTCTACACCCCACCTCCACAGGCTGGCATTGTGCCCTCTACCCGTCTCCAGCACTGCTCCACCAGCTCCTTGTATTTGGTTTTCTTACGTTCAAACGCCTCCTCAATCCACCCTCCCCAAGGCACTGTCATTTCTACGATGACCACCTGCTTCAAGGTCTCTGACAGAATGACCATGTCAGTCTCTCACCCCTCCCACGGCACTCCACCTTTGCCATTCCCAACATTCTTTGCTCCTGTTAGATTTAAAAACTCACTCTCCACTCCACGTTGCTTAATATAGTACTGTGCAAAAGTCTTAGGCACATTAGCTATTTATAATATTTGCCTAAGACCTTTGCACAGTACTGTAGGAGCAGAATTAGACCATTTGGCCCACTTTGCCATTCCATCATGGCTGATTTACTATCCCTCTCAAACCCTTTCTCCTGCTATGTTTGTATAACTCTCTGAACAATCTGAGAGGCTCCTGCACCAGTATGCAGAATACTGACATGTTATTTCTCATGTCTTCAGATTGAATTCAGATTCTGATGTAGCCATATGTAACACATATCTGCAGATTTTCTCTTGTTTGTGTCTTACATAGCCAGGCTATGTTGCAGACTCTTGACTCCTTAACTATTATTATTGTAAGCCCCTGGTCAAACTCAGTAAAATAACCAGAACCTTCTTATTCCCCTTGTTAACAATCCGCAAATCATGACTGCACACAATCTACCATAGTACTACACCTGAACAATCATATTAATGGCAATAAATTTCTTCAGTCACAGCATCTATTCATGAAGTACGTACAAATTACTTTTCGCAATCTTCAGAAAAATGACAAGAAATTAGGTCAGCTGAGGCATTTTCTGAGTCAAAGTCAAAAGGTTACGGGTTCAAATTTATAGACGAAAAATCTGGGCTGACTTTTGTCTTCAGTACTGAAGAACTGCATTGCCACACTAAGACAGAGACTTACATCAAGCTAAGGCACAAGAGACTATAGATGCCAGAATCTGGAGCAAAAGCAGACTGCTGGAGGAACTCAATGGGTCAGGCAGCATCTTGTAGAGAAATGGACAGTCGATTTCTTTGCTCCGGACCCTTCACTGAACTGGAAGTGCTAAGGTGGAAATAGCTAGTATAAGAGGGGTGGGGCAAGAACGAGTAAGTGATAGATAGGTCCAAGTGAGCAGGGATAGATTGGCAGATGTTTTCAGCTGGGAGGGAGAAGGGTGAGTGGGGCAACAAAGTAATATCAGATGATGCAATTTGATGGGAAAAGGAGATGGAGCATGGAACCAAATGAGGGAGGTGGGGTGGATAGATGGGACAGAGGAGTGATGGGACTCAGGAGGAGTGTGACTGATAGATGGAGTAGGTGGAGAAGAGGGAAAAACTGAGTGATAGGGAGCTAGGGGGTGGTGTATGTGTGGTAGGAGATGTAGTAGATCGGAAGAAAAGACAAAAGGACAAAGGAGGAGCAGGTTACCTAAAAAGTTCATACCATCGGTTAGCCGGATGAGGTGCTATTCTTCTGGTTTGCCGCAGCCTGGCAATAGAGGAGACTGAACACTAAATAAAGAGGAGAATTAAAAAGGCTAGCAACCAGGAGCTCCAGATTCACTGAAAAGCAGTTGGTCAGTCTGCACTAGATCTCATTAATGCAAAGACTGCCACAATGAGATCACTGTCCATTCGTTCCCCCCATCCCTCCCCACTGATCTCCCTCCTGGCACTTATCCGTGTAAGCGGAACAAGTACTACTCGTGCCCTTACACTTCCTCCCTTACCACCATTCAGGGCCCCAAACAATCCTTCCAGGTGAGGCAACACTTCACCTGTGAGTCGGCTGGGGTGATATACTGCGTCCGATGCTCCTGATGTGGCCTTTTATATATTGGTGAGACCCGACGCAGACTGGGAGACCGCTTTGCTGAACACCTACGCTCTGTCCGCCAGAGAAAGCAGGATCTCCCAGTGGCCACACATTCTAATTCCACATCCCATTCCCATTCTGACATGTCTATCCACGGCCTCCTCTACTGTAAAGATGAAGCCACACTCAGGTTGGAGGAACAACACCTTATATTCTGTTTGGGTAGCCTCCAACCTGATGGCATGAACATCGACTTCTCTAACTTCTGCTAATGCCCCACCTCCCCCTCGTACCCCATCTGTTGCTTATTTTTATACACATGTTCTTTCTCTCACTCTCCTTTTTCTCCCTCTGTCCCCCTGACTATACCCCTTGCCCATCCTCTGGGTTCCCCCCTTTGTCTTTCTCCCCAGACCTCCTGTCCCATGATCCTCTCATATCCCCTTTGCCAATCACTTGTCCAGCTCTTGGCTCCATCCCTCCCCTTCCTGTCTTCTCCTATCATTTTGGATCTCCCCCTCCCCCTCTCAAATCTCTTACTAGCTCTTCTTTCAGTTAGTCCTGACGAAGGGTCTCGGCCCGAAATGTTGACTGCACCTCTTCCTAGAGATGCTGCCTGGCCTGCTGCGTTCACCAGCAATTTTTATGTGTGTTGACTAAATGCAATAGACCAGTTTGGAAGAGGTGTAGGAAGGTCTGTTTTTGTCCCTGGGTGGTAATGAGGGAGGAGGTGTAGGGACAGACGTTACAGCTCCTCTGGTTGCAGGGATAAGTGCTCAGGGCAGGAAAGAACGATCAGTGGACCAAGGAGTCATGGACAAACTTGTCTCTGTGGAAGGCAAAAATCAGTGGGGAAGGGGAGGATTGGCTAGTGAAGGGATAACATTGCAGCTGGAAGAAATGTTGAAGAATGATATGCTGGATGTGAGGCTGGCTGGGTGAAAGGTAATGACTAAGGGAAGTCTATCCCTGCTCTGTTTGGTATGATGTGGGTGAGTGGAGTGGTGCGGGGGAATGGAGGAAGTACAGTTGAGTGCTCCAGAAACCACAGTGCACAGGAGACCAGTTTCCTGAAAAACAAAATCAAACTTCTGGCTTCCGTTTCAAGTGGGTGAAAAAGATCACATGGCACTTAAAGGATGCCAGCACATTCTCCTCATAATCCTGGTCCATAATTAAACACCAAACAACAAGACAACAAATGGACTATCCAACTCTGCTCTCATGAGTATGTTAACTGCTGCATTTCTTACATTACAGCAGTGACTATGAAGCACATTGCCAAGTGTTTTGGGTTGCATGAGCCCATGAAAGTCACTGCATATATGCAAGTCTTTTTTTCAGCTGTTCCAAAGAGAACTGCCAAAAACATGCTCTGCATTACAGATCAAAGTATAAAAATACACTACTAATCCTCTCCTAAAGCATCACTGGAGTCTCTCTGAAAGCATTTAGGATCTCTGTGGAAGATTTTGGAATGCCTGTATATTAAATACAGCTATTTGTGCGATAGGGAGGAGACTGAAGTCAAAGGAAATTAAACTCTTTGACTTCATCTTGCAATACCAGTAAAAGAGCTGAACTCTCAAGTGGTACATTATCTGTTACACAAGATATGGTACAGGACTTGAAGATTGAAAATGTTGTTACTATAGTCTCATTATTTAATTATACCAGCTCAGAGTAAAATATAATCAAATGCAAAGGTCACAACAGCAGAAGTAATGACATCCAGACACGAAAGTGATCTACCAAGCTGGCAGTTTACTTAACAGTTTACCCAGTGAATACAGTTGAGAGAGAGTCAGCCCCTGTCACTTTGAGAACCAAAGTAGCTGGAGGAACTCAGCCTGTCTGGCAGAATCTATGGAGGGAAACGGACAGTCAACATTTTGGGTCGAGATCTTTCATCAGTCCACTGCCAAGCCAACACAAAGCACTAATGACGTACAATGAACTGTGCTGGTCCAACCACATGATCTGCATCCCCAACATCAGGCTCCCAAAGCAGATATTCCTATCTCTGTCGCAGGAAGATGACTGAGTGGTAATTCAACCCAGTATAACCAAAAAGACATATATCACAAATTAACAGCCCAATAATACATTCTAAAATTAGGCAAAGCAAGACCTCCATCCTTTTTCAATTTTTGTAAATGATATTTACTAATTCTTGGTCTTTTATTATTCCAAATAAAAGATAAAATAATAGAATCAATCCGATCAAAAAACTTCCTAGTCAAAAAAACAGGAATATTCTGAAATACATATAAAAATTTTGGTAAAATCATCATTTTAACTATATAAATACGACCAACAAGTGAAAATGTAAGTGGACTCCATCTACTAAATAAATACTTCATGGAGTCTACTAAGGGAACAAAATTAGCTTTATAAAGATCCTTATATTTTTTAGTAGTTATAATACCTAAATATCTAAAAGAGACTGAAACTTTAAAAGGAGTATTATCATATATAGAAACAGAATCATTTAAAGGAAACAATTCACTTTTACTAAAATTTATTTTATATCCTGAAAAATCTCCAAATTCATTAAATAATTTTAGCAAGGCAGGAATGGATTTCTCAGGGTTAGATATATAAACCAAGAGTGATCGGCCAATTTGGGTAGACCTGGAACTGAAAGTTGTAAAACAATTTTATTTAACCTCGTTATTGGGAGCTCCTTTACCTATGCAATTAGGTAAAGTTGTTAATTTAAACCTATATCCTGTGATTAAGTATTCTTTACAAATTTGGCTCCAGTTCCGCAATTTTTTAATCTTAAAAAATTTAAACTTTGTAGTTTAATTTACCGAAATTATTTTTTTAAGCCTTCTTTGAGTGATCCAATTTTTTTACTTTGGAAAATTAAAAGTATTAATTTTTCTTTGGATTTATTTAAAGAAGATAGATTGATGTCCTTCGAACAATTAATTGATAAATATTCTCTTTCATACTCACACTTTCTGCAATACCTTCAAGTTAGATATTTTTTTACAAAAATACTTAAGTAATTTCCCTTACATATTGGAGGTTGACCTGTTAGATACTATTATGAGTATGAATCCTTTGATTAAAGGTTCTGTTGGAAGAATTTATAATGTATTATTACAATGGGATAGGCGTCCTTTATCTAAGATTAAACAGGATTGGGAAAAGGAACTTAATTTGACTTTTATAACAGAGGATTGGATGCGGATATTGAAATTGGTTAACTCTTCTTCAATTTGTGTTAGTCATTCATTGATTCAATTTAAAATTGTACATCGTTATCATCTGAGTGGTAATTCAGGGTGGCATTAAACTTGAAAGGGTACTAGAAGATTTGTGAGAATGTTACCAGGCTTGGAGGGCTTGAGTTGTAAAGAGAAGTTGGCTAGACTAGGCCTTATTCCTGTGGAGTGTAGGAGGCTGAAGAACAACTTCCTATTGATGGGCACAAATAAGGTAAATAGCCACAGTCTTCATCCCACAGTAGGGGAGCCTAAAGCTAGAGGGCATAGGTCGAAGGTGAGAGGGAAACAATGTAAAAGAGACCTAAGGGGCAAATATTTCCATCTTTCACATGGAGAGTTGTATGTCTGTGGAATGAACTGCCAGAAGACATGGTAGAAGCAGGTACAATTACAACATTTAAAGACATAAAGACGCAAATAGGAAAGGTTTAAGGGGTATAGGCCAAAGCAGTCAAATGGGACTAACTCAGTCAGACAACTTGGTTGGCATGAAATGGAGAAATAGGTTAAAGAACCTGTTTCTGTGTTGTGTGCCTCTATGACTCCATGAAAAGGTTCAAGGACATACACAAAAGGTCCTGTAAAAAATGCATTATGTCTCACTGACTTGCGGTAGTCCACGACCATGACCATTCAAATTGGAGAGGTAACATTTGAAAACCTTGAATCCATTTATCAGGGGCATCCAGAAACCCAATATTAGCAGCAGAAACAGCTCATCATCTCCTAAGCAACCAAGAAGCACTTCTGTCTCACCTGTGGCAGAGTCTGTAGGCCCTCTGTTGGCCTCATCTACAAGTAATCCTCAACCTTGAGAGACTGCCTGAGAAGTTAGGTCCATTGTGTGCAGTACTGGCTGCCAATTGCCACAGTAGAGGAGTGACATGATTGCACAGGGAAGGTTGCAGAAGGGAAAAGACCAGGATGGAATGAGACTGTAAGGCTAGGTTTGTTTTTGTTGGGAGCCCACGAAGCAGAGGGAGAAAATAATGTAGGAAATGGATAGGATTGATAGTGAGAAAGGCTTGCTGTTATTAGAGAAATCTATGACTAAAGAAAATCAGTTTAAGATAAGGAATAGGAGATCACAAATATGAGAAAACCTGTAGATGTTGGAAATCCAAAGCAACACACACAAAATGCCGGAAGAACTCAGCAGGTCAGGCAGCATTTATGGAAAAGAGTAAACGGTTGACATTTTGGGCTGAGACCCTTTTTCAGGACTGAGGGGGAAGGGGGAGGGGGGGATACCCGAATTAAACAGTGGGGTAACTGCTTCATTGAGCACCTCCACACCATCCACAGAAGTGGGACTTCCCAGTGGCCAATCATTTAAGTTTCAATTCCCATTCCTATTCTGACATGTTGATCCATGGCCTTCTCTTGTGCCAAGTTGAGGCCACACGCAGGGTGGAGGAGCAACACTTTATATTCCATCTAGGTATGCTCCAACCAGATGGCATGAATATCGATTTCTCCTTCCGGAGAACTAAAATCACCCCCTCCCTTCCTCAGTTCCCCACTCTGACCTTTTACTTCTTCTCACCTGTCTATTACTTTCCCCCTAGTTCCCCTATTGTCCACTCTCCTCTCCTATCAGATTCTTCTCCAGTCCTTGACCTGTCCCACCCACCCTCCCCCACCATTTAATTTAGGCATCTCCCACCTTTCCTCTCAGTCCTGAAGAAGGGTGACAGACCAAAATGTTGGCTGTTTACCCTTTTCCATAGATACTGCCTGACCAGCTAACTTCCTCCAGTACTTTTATGTGTTGCAGGAATGAGAGATTAAGAGAGGATTGATAAAACATCTTTTTCACCTTGAGGGTAGTTGAAACATGGAGGGGGAGGGGTTGGGGTTGGTGGAGGCAGTTACTGTCATAAGATATAAAAATCATTTAGCCGAGCAGTTGAATCACAGGCAGAGAAAGCTACGAACCAAATGCTGGGAGGTTGGATCAGTATGGGTCGGCTTCAGGAGGCTGGCATGGACATGAAGGGCAAATGGCCTGCTTTCGTGCTTTGTGACTTCATGACTCATGGCAGCTCTCTGGTGGCCAGTTTAGAGCAATGCTGACAGAATTCTGAGTCATCCCATAGATGTGCTGGTAAGTAGGTTAATCGGCAACTCTAAATTACTCCCAATGTGGGTGGTGACAAAGGAATCAGAAAGATGTGGGAATGTGAGAGATAACAGATAAAAGTGAAATAATAAGGGGATGGGATAGCTAAAAATCACACATTCTGCAAATTCTGGAACTTTTGAGTAGCACACACAAAATGCTGGAGAAATTCAGCAAGTCAAGCAGCATCTATGGAGGGAAGAAAGAATATTGGGGCTTTGGTCTGAGATCCTTCATCAGGACTGGAGAGGTATGGGGAAGAAACCAGAATAAGAAGGTGGGAGGAGGAGAAAGAGTACAAGTTGACTGGTGATAGGTGGAACCAGGTAAGGGAGAAGATGAATGGCTGGGGGAGAGGGATAAAGTAAGAAGATGGGAGGGGATAGTTGAAAGAGGTAAGGCGCTGAAGAATAGGAATTCTGCTAGGAGAGGATAGTGGACCATGGAAGAATGGGAAGTAGAAGAGAAGTAGCGGAGAAATGAAGGGGTGAGAGGGGAATGGAACAAGAAAGAATGGGGAAGAGGAAGAAATTACGGATAATTATAGAAATCAATGTTCGTGCCATCAGGTTGGAGGCTACCCAGAGGAATATAATGCGTTACTCCTCCAACCTGTGTGATCTTATCGTGGCTGTAGGAAAGGCCATGGACCAGCATGTCAGTTTGGAAATAGGAAGTTGAATTGAAATGGGAAGCTGCTGGAAATTCCTGTGCGACAGTTATGAGTACCCTGAGAGCTGGGATAGACTTGATGGGCCAAATGGCCTCATTCTATGTGGTAAGAAAGTATGAAAATATTAGTTTGTCTGTTGGCCTTCTTGTGCTCTATTAAAAAGCTCAGAGGAAGGAAGAGGAGGGAAGCAAAGTTCTTTAAAGTAAGCATTATGTTAAAACACGTCAAAATCCGTGGGCACTTCTGATTTCTTTTTGAGTCTTCAGAGAACCATTATCACATCATAGATGAAGTGTTAGCTCAAACATATTTTCCAGCATAATGGGGAAGGGATTTATCCGACAAACTCGAAACAACCCCATCTGGAAAAAGAAAGTCTTTGAAGTCTGAGCTCCATGTTACTTATTCAACAAATATACATTAAGAAAGTTCTGTTATTGAATGCCTCTCTAGGAAGAATTAACCTACACATTTCAAGTTCATACCGTATTTGTCAAAGGGTTAGACTTACATGTCAATTATTTTTCAATGATAGAGGGTAGTTCTGCACTGGTTCATAGTTATTGGTAGCATACAAAATGACAACGCTGTTATTGCCACAAAGGAGTGCACCAAATGGCAAATCAAATTACCATATTCAAAGAGGAATTATTGTCTGCCTTAAACAAAGGAAAATGGTGCAAACACTCAAGTCACACTGCATTTTAAAGGGGAAAATGGAATTAATATTTTGCACCAGTAACCTTTCACTAAAATTCAACAAAAGGTTGTCAATATGAAACATTCCTCACTTCTGATGAATGCTCATTGAACTGAAACGTTAACACTGTTCTCTCTCCACAGATGCTACACATTGAACAGGCCTCTTCTGATACGCTCCACCTCATCATGGCCTTGCACCTCATTGTATTACTGCACTGCACTTCCTCTCTAACTGTGACACTTTATTCTGCATTCTGTTATTGCTATTTGCTTGTTCTACATCAGTGTACTGATGTGAAGAAATTACCTACATGCATGGAATGCAAAACGAAGTTTATTGTCACTCACCTAGGAACAGGTGACAATAATAAACCAATTTTACCGTTTTACCAGATGCTACCTGACCTGCTCATCTTTTGATACAGTGACATTAACTTTGTTTCCAACTCCATGAATATTGTCTCATCTGATTATAATTTCCAGCATTCTACTTTATTTCAGGTTTACAAAATATTTTTTGGAAATTCTTTTGTCTTTCTTTCTCATTCATTCTCATCATCTCTTTCTCTCTGCATGGCTTCCCATAGACTTTTCATGGCCAAGTCTGGAAAGACAGCAAAGCAAGATCTCATCAGCAGCATTGAGGGAATGACCAGGTGAGTTGTTTCCATGATGCTGAACTAAGGTTTAATATTGGTCTTGAAAACTAGGAGAAATAACCTGTCCCTTGCCAAACTATGTGAAATGAAACTTCCATGAGACAGTCTTGTTTTTACAATTCTTCCAGTAGAGAATGTGGTGTTCCTTCTGCCTCTAGATTCTGCACTCTAAAGGAAGAGGTTAATTTTTACTATTTTCAGTGGACTACTTAATGGCAATTGCCCAGGAATCTGCAGAGACTGTCCTTTTCATCATGGCGTGGGGTGAGATGGGAGGAGGCACTGAGCCCTCATTATATCTACAAAGGACGCAATGCCTGCTCCCATGGGAGCCACTAACAGCTGAGCTACTTACCAACAATATCAATGCAGCTGTGCCTGTATCTCAAGTGCACTAACCATTAATGTCCATATCGCATTGATTGGTTAGGCTTCCCTCATCTTATTTCTTTCCTTTGTTGTCACACACAGGTGCTAACTGCTATATTGATTGTATTCTTTGGGTTATTGATGATAGGAATGCTCCCCAAACTTAAATCCTAGAGAGCACTTCTCGGCAATGCATGAACACAGCTTGAGCAATGTCATGGGAACTTGGATATAACATCCAATGCCATCTCTCATGCCCAGATGTTACTTATCAAACATGTCATGTCACAAGATGTAGATCAAAATCTAAGTGAAATATAGTCTGTTCGTAAATCCAGAAAGTCTCTCAACCTGCAAAGTTCTCTAACTGCATAGCATTTAAACTGATCTAAATCAGAATATACTTGAGCATTGTTTCCTTGCAGACATTTCTTTGCTTTAGCTGCAGAATACTCTGTTCCCTATTGGTTCATTTTTGTCTCTCTAAAACAGTATATTATCCTACCTACTGTGACAACTACAACATGAGATCCATTAGTAAGGAATTAAAATGCTCGTGTCAAAAATCAAACTTGTATTACCTAGCAGGTCAAAACACCTGCACAGGAGTTATTATCATCACAACACATCATTCGTCTGTCAACTGTTTCCTGAACAAAATCAATTTCACTTGATTACATGGATTTCTGAGAATTTAAAATAGGCTATAAAAGCAATTGCTGTACAATAACATGACAAGAGGAGAGACACCTGAGAAAATGATCCCTTCCCGGGTGATGTGATAAAAACAAAATGATTTAAGAAGTGTCTCTCACTTCCAGCGAAAACTGAATCAGATTCAGATGCATGAATTTGTTTGTGTGCAGCATAGACTTCCACACCACAATTAAATAAATCCTTATTACCTCAGCTCTTGATGAATCCATGTCAGAGAAAACCACAGAATTAATTTGCAGTTCTTTCAGTCAGGATATAGTTAATTTATTCTTGGATTTTGAATGACACCCCTGTTCATTAAGAGATTCAACAGCTAAGGTGGGTATTGCGGTAGAATAATGGTTACAGGATTTGTAATTTATTGACCTGGATCAATTATCCACCAGATTCTAATACAACTAACACCACACCTCCGGCTGCCGAGGAACTTTAGTTAGCAAACTAAATTTGGAATGAAAAGTTTGTATTATTAAAAGTGACTATAAAACCATTAGATTGTTGAAAAAACCCGCTTGGTTTACTAAACATCCAAGACATTCTCTCTTCTTCTCCCACTCTGAGTTAGCAGAAGATACAAAAGCCTGAAAACAATGTACCACCAGACTCAAAGGCAGTCTATCCCACTCTTATTGTACAAGGGGACTATCCACTAAAATAGACTCTTTGTACAATAAGATGGACTCTTGACCACATTATAAGGGACAAGTCAGAGTAAGGCCTTTTTGCCAATTGAGTCTGTTCCACTCGTCACAATCTACTTCATTATGACATTGAACTTGATTGTCTGCCTGCACTGCACTTTCCCTGGAATGGCAACACCATATTCTGCATTCTGTTATTGCTGTTCTCTTGTACTGCCATGATGTGGCAAAATGCTCTGAGATGGATGGTATGCTAAACAAATATTTTCACTAAACCTTGGTACAATAATAACCAATTACCAACAATGCCATTGAAGGGAGTTAACCTACTGCCCTGACTTAAATTTGATTGAATATTAACTACCTCCTGAGAAGCTCATTAGGCCATTGAGTTCAAGGCCACATGATAAATACCGGTCGTAGCAAAGAAATACTCATCCCATGAAAATCTTGAGAAAAGTTAAAGAATCCAAGCTCACTCAGCTTCTTCTGAAAAGATCCAAATATATATTATGTACTCAAATGACCAAATAATAGTTTTTTATTTGCACCACAGTTATGAAGTCTAATCCCATTCATTCAATACAAGCTATCACTCCACACCCCATGTCAGCCCAATTCACAGTTTAATGATGGCAAAAGGAAGCCAGGAGCTGAACACTCTCTTAGCAACCTTACTGTCTATGGATTTTCAGGTCAGATCAACATATAGACATGCACATGCTTGAGGTGAGCTCCCAATTTTGGTCCTGTACTAGCTGTCTTTACGGTTGGGATGGAGATACATCTCTACCAAAGGAGGTGTAAGGTGCTCCTTCCCCCTGCTAGGCTGCAGGCCACCCTAGGGTAAAGTGTAGCACCTGCTTAGCCCCCCATGACCCGGGTCATGTGAAGCCATTGAAGAAGGTGCTGGATAGTTGTATGAGCAGCTGGCGCACATCACAAGTCCTGGTTATGCAACCACTGGCCCCAGGCATACAATCTCTGAAGAGTATTGATAATGTTTGGGGTCACTCATCTTTCTAAAGACACTGCCTGGAAGAAGGCAATGGCAAGCTACTTTTATAGAAAAGTTAGCCAAGAACAACCATGGGCATAAGGCCACGCTCACCCACATCAAACAACATGGCACATGATGATGATGATGCTTACAATCAAGAGAGAATCTGCAGATTCTGGAAATCCAAGCAACAAACACAAAATGCTGGAGGACCCCTCAGTCCTGCCAAAGGGACTCGGCCCGAAACGTCGACTGTACTTTTTTCCATCGATGCTGCCTGGCCTGCTGAGTTCCTCCAGCACTGTGTGTGTGTTGTTGATGATGATGCTAGCTGTTTACCACTGGGGATTAAAGGACACCTTGGAAAACAGGAAAGTTGGTTCCTACATGCTCCAAATTCATGGTAGATCTTAAATTCATTACCATCCGTCTAGATAGAAAAACCATTGTGAACATACTCTCATGCTGAATTCAGTGAGCAATAATGAGTAACAGATGAAAATACCGATCCCCTGGTATTTGTAAATTTTACATGTTTCTCAATGTTATTTGAAGAGAAGCTTCCTGCACACTTTATGAATTTGTTTTATATATTAATTTGGCAAGGCACTGGAATTTATGTTCCATTTTATGGTATATGATCTCATAACACATCAAGGTTTTTTAAATTACTTGCTTTTACAACACATAGCCTCAATGTCATAAATTGGCAGCCATATAACCCTGCTTTATAACAGTAGTAATACTTCAAAGTTGAGTTCATTGTAACATGCACAAGCATGCAGAGGTGCAATGAAAGACTCACTTGCAGTAGCACCACAAATGCATAGTATTAGAGGTATAACATTCAAAAGGAATCATAAATGAAACATAAATTATACAAGGAAGAATACAACTAAAACAAATCAATAACAGAGTCAAAGTGCAAAGTGGTCATAATGTTGATAGTTATTCAGGTTGTAAAGGCTGGTTCAAGAACTTAATGGTTGTAGGAAGCAGCTGCTCTTGAACTTGGTTGTGAGAGTCTTCAGGCTTCTGCACCTCCTGCCGGATGGTAGTAAGAAGATAGCATCGTACAGATGATGGTACCTTTGATGATGGTTGTTGTCATCCACAGGCAGTGGCTTATGTAAGTACTTTTAATGGTGGGAAGGAATGAGCCCAATGTGTATCCGGCTGAGTCCACTAAGCTTTGCAGCATTTTAATTTCCTAAATATTAATTTAATAGGGGAATTTAATTTGGGGTATCTTGGAGTTATGAATAGTGTTATTCAAATGCTATTCTTTCTTTTGTATTGGATGAGCAAGCAGACATTGGGGGGGGGGGGGTCATCAAAGGCCCTGCACTTTCAGAAAATCATTGGCAAAATTGTTAGGAAAGAAACTTATTTTAGTTTCTATTTCTGCAAGATTGTAAGGTACCATTTCTATTGACTCCTGTACATTCAATTCAACTGAACTCAACACGAAGCACAGGAAATAAATCGAAGTGGAGGTGAATGCATGTTTAGTACCAATAGCCAAAGATATATTTCTCCTCTTTAATCTTCTACTGAGGAAGATTAAAGAGAATATAAGTGGGGTATTGCAGCAAAATTGTTTAAAATTTACAACTAGAAAGAAGAGAAGAAAGTAGTAAGGAGTTATGGGGAATTTCTGGGCATAATGGCAAGCTATTACCAAAATAGCATCCTGCTCTTGCTTTTAAATGTAAGGTTAGAAAGAGTGGTGCTCATGTTTGCATATATTGATGAATAATTCCTAATGTTGTGCTGCAGAATGATATTTTTAAGATGGTCAAAATACTAAAAGGTAGAAAATGAAAACTAATTTCTACATGAGATGACATAGTTGGGAAAGCTGAATTAGTAGAGTTGTTTAAGGACCCATATTCACAATACATTAATGGACTACATCCATTGGAAAAGGACACTTAACTTTTATTTAAGTAAAGTGAGTAGAATCTCAAATTTTCTGCCAAGGAGAAAAGTCTAGCCTGTGATTCAAGTGCTAAACAGGTGGTATCTTTGCTTTTTTAAATACAGGACTAAATGCAAATCTGCGGAAGAGGTAGGTATTGTGAAACTGTGCATTGTAGTCAGAGTGTGCGGTAGGGGACTAGAAACCATCTAATTATTTAAGAATTACTTACACAACTAGCAGAAAAGAATGGAAGCAAGGTGATACAGGAACAGGGCAGATACGTGGGTTGAGTACCATTATTTAAATGGAGAAGAAACACTAACATGGACAAGTTGTAAATTTTACCTCTGTCTGATTACTTTGCATGCAAAACAGCAATGGCGGTCACTAAGAAGTCTTGGAGAATTTGCACTGGCCGGCTATGCTTTGATATTCTTGTTTTGGTTAATCATATATTCAAATCTTTACAAGACAATGCCACTATCTGGTAAGTAGTGAGCTTTTTCATTTAGTATGTGTAAAGCTTCAGTTATCTCCAAGCTATTAGCCATTATGGTCTTCAATCATCTCACCT
Organism: Mobula birostris; assembly: GCF_030028105.1. Lineage (NCBI taxonomy): Eukaryota > Metazoa > Chordata > Chondrichthyes > Myliobatiformes > Myliobatidae > Mobula > Mobula birostris. The sequence continues at coordinate 162,350,385 of NC_092373.1, forward strand.
TGATTATGTCATTCTCTTAATAATGTCTAGGATTTCTTGTGGAGGCAATCGTCTGATCTCCATTTTTAAGTAAAACTATGCTTCTCAATCTTTACCACGTAAATTCAATAGGAAATCTGTCATTGCTTTGATCTGTTTACTCCTCTAATGTAGCTAATAATGCATTCTTCTGAAATCCCATTATAGCGGATACATCTTTTCCAATATACTGATATCAGTGTTGGTTGACAAGAATCAGAACCTGAGAATCCCTTGTTTAACTTGCGTTAAAAGTCTGAGAGAAGAAATTGTTGCTTTGCTGTTTCTGGTGCTAATGCAATTTACAGTAATGCCAATTTGGAAGAAGATATTATAGTTTTAGGATCACTTCCTGTTTAAATCTACTTTTTTGAAACCCCCTCTTGGGAAACACAGCCAACCTGAAGAGAATGCAGCTGTTATTAAAAATTGTATTCCAACAAAATGAGATCAGCTCACATATTTAGCCTCAGCTTCCCTGATATGTTACAAATTAATTCTGCTCTGACTGCTCAATAACTTAAATCCTTCTTTAGAGACTTAAGGCCCCTAGACATGCTCCTCTCGACTGAACAAATGCCTGTAAAGGCATGTTCTACAAACATAACTAAGTCAACAGGGTGTTATCAGAGATTGTTTCAAAATTAAGCCAACATAGCAAGGAGATCTACTAAAGAATTCTGGACTGGAAAATAAATATCTTTCTTCAAGTAAAAAAGCAATGGAAAGAGATGGAATCTTCGAAGCAGAACAGATGTTGGTTTATTTATTTCATACTAGTCTGGATTAACTATTGAAGCACTTTTGATCTTGTAAAATCTCAAGCAGTCACCCGAAGTCCACAGCCAGAGCATGACCTAGGTTTATTGCACATAAAAGGAATAAAGGAGAGTTTAGTTCCATTGTAAAGAAGTACATAAACATATGGCACGAATATGGTCCATTCAACCCACTGTCACCGTACTAGCTCTTTTAAAGACACACCAACTGACCGTACTAGCTCTTTTAAAGACACACCAATAATATAGTCAATTACCTTACAAACATGTTCCTGAATCTACTTCCACCACCCTTTTCTTTAGTGCACCTTTCAGACTTTACCATGTTAAAATGCACGTATTTTCAGGAAGATAATGACCATGGATGCAATCATGAAGAAGGCATGTCAACAGCTCCACTTCATCAGGTATTTGATTTCCTTAGGTTGACAAATAAACATCCCCTCTGCAGGGGCACAGAATCACCATCAGAAACTTCGGAATTTCCTTGTCAAATTACATTTGCACTGTTGCTTCAAAATTGTTTTCGTCCTCATAAGAACGAAGACCATACTATTCAGGGCTGCTCCATCTGACAATAAGGTCGATCTGATTTGGCCTCAGATTCACTTTCTTGCCTGTTATACGTGTCTTTGGACACCCCACCCAACCTCATACACTAGAAATCTGTCCGTTACAGCCTTGAACACATCCAATGACTTTACAGTATAACAACCATAAATGACCATAGTTTCACTGCCATTACTCACAAAATTCAGGCCATGAAGAGACTGTAATAACATACTGAGAGCTGAAAAATATTCCTTTTGTGCACCTCTCCTTCTTGGAGATTCTGGGCTTGTTAGATTTCCATTGTATAACAATCAGTGATATTTTGAAGTGGACATGCTTTAAAAAATCCAACATTTCTACATGAAATATTTAGCTCTGAAAATAAGCACCATTAGCATGTTTCTAATACAACCTGCCTTGACTTTACCAAACGCAGGGTGGGGTGCACTTGAGGGGTGGTGATGGAACAGCGTTTCAAGTCTAGATCCTTGCTCTCAGAAATGTGGTTAAAGTGTTTTATTTCTCATGTGAAAGAGATAACAAATAAAAATTCAAAAGATAATGTGATTCTTTTCACTGATTATGAAGTTTCTTCTACCACACAGAATTCTATTATCTGCATTGAACTAATATATAATTTATTTGTGCCATAATTGAAAGCAGATAAAGCTGTTAAAATCATCCTGGTTGCGTTAATTTAACTAATATGCAATGGATGAGCCAATTTAGTTCCAATTTACAAAGAAAATTTGCATCTGACTGTTGTCATCCAAATTACTGGTACAACATGTTATATTGACAAATAGAAGTGGCAAAAAAAGACTTTGGAATACACATGATAAATTTTGTATCCCATTCTGAATAAAAATCTACAAATTGGGCAGTCATCTCATGGCACAAGTTCCCATTGAATAGTCTTGTCATAGGTGCTTCATGTCAAGAGCTTTAAATCAAGAACATAACAACCTACAAGCCACTTGTAGCTCTAGCTACAATTAGATTATCCACATTGATTCACAGAAGAGATGAAAACCATGCAGCCCATCTAGCCTGCTCTTTGGCCACTATCTAATGCAACACTTCTTTGAGAAACTTTTCAGCCAAGTTTTAAATAGAGATTAAGTTCCTCCCAGGAAGGCAAAAGAGACAGCTCCCATCTTCCCTGTATTCATTATCACTGTACTTGAAGCCATTCAGTTTAGCCAAGGGAGTATATCATGGGGGCAGGGACATGAAGTAAGGTTGAAAAGTATTATCCACTATGGGGTGTAATTAAAAGGGAGGGGCACTGAAACTGATTATCTCCCATTTTATTCTGTTTGGAACTGAGATTGTCTGACCTCAGTATTAAGCTAGGAAGTAGAGTCACAGAGCTGTAGAGCACAGACACAAAGCCTTCTCCATGCCAACTAAGATGCCTCTTCTAGCTAGACTCAATTTGGCTTATATCCCCCTAAAGTATTTCTATCCATACCTAAACATCTGTTAAATATTGTAACTGTACCCATCCTTACAGCTTCCAGTGTCAACTTGTTCCATATACCAACTCTATTCTATGTTAAAAAAAAATTGCCCCATAGGTTCCTTTTGAATTGTTCCCTTCTCACCTTAAACAATTGTTCATTAATTTTAGATTCCCCTTCCTTGCAAAAAGGCTGTGACCACTTACCATCATCCTTTTCATGATGTTATATATCTCTATAAGCTTTCCACTCAGCCGCTTACATCCCAGGGGGGAGAAAAAAAGTCCTAGTTCTCTAGCATCGCTTTACAACTCAAACCCGCAATCCTGGTTTCATCCTCGTGAATACATTCTGCACTCTTTACAGCTTAATGACAGCCTTGCGAAAGCAGGGTGACCAGAACTGTACACAATACGTCAATAACTCAAGACCATAAGACTGAAGGACATAGGAGCAGAATTAGGCCATATGGCCCATTGAGTCTGTTCCATCATTTATCATAGCTGAATGTTTTCATTTAGAATTACACCACAATAACAGGCTGTTCTAGCCCACGAGCCTGCGCTGCCCAATTACAACCATGTGACTAATTAGCCTACTAGCCGGTACATCTTTGGAATGTGTGAGGAAACGGGAGCACCCAGAGGAAACTGACACAGTTACAGAAAAAAACATGATTTGTATTTTTTTTCCTTTCTCTTGCACATTGAGTGTTGGTTTTTTTTTATTTTTTATTCTCTTTTATTTTCTTTTAATTGGGTTCTTTCAGGGCTCTTGCTTTGTGGCTACCTGTGAGCAAGCAAATCTCAAGGTTGTATAATCTATACATAATTGATAATAAATGAATCTTGAAAACCTACAAACTCCTTACAGACAGTGGCAGAAATTGAACCCAGGTCCCTGGTGCTGTCATATTGTACTAAACACTAACTGCTACACTACTGTGCCATCCCTGTTTATTTTCCCTCTCACTCCCATTCTCCTGCCTTCTCCCTGTAACCTTTGACACCCTAACTAATCAAGAGCCCATCAATATCTGCTTTAAATACGGCCAGTGACTTGACATCCATAGTCATCTGTTGCAAAGAATTCCACAGATTCAGTATCTGGCTAAATAAATTCCACCTTATCTCTGTTCTAAAGGCTGTCTTTGTACTCTCAGGCTGTGCCCTCTAGTCCGAGACTCTCCCACTGATTGAAACATCCTCCCCCCCCCCCATCCACTCTGTCTAGGCCTTTCAATATTCAATAAGAGTTCAATGAGGCCTCTCCTCATTCTTCTAAACTCCAGTGAGTACAGGCCCAGAGCCATCAAATGCTCCTCAAATATTAACCCTTACATTCTCATAAGCCTCCTCTTGACCCTCACCAATGCTGGCATTTCCTTTTTTAGATATGGGGCCCAAAACTGCTCACGATACTCCATATACAATCCGATTAATACCTTATTAAGTCTCAGCATTACAATTTTGCTTTTGTATTCTAGTGCCCCCAGAATGAACGCTGACATTGCATTTGCCTTCCTTATTACAGATTCACCTTGCAAGTTAACCTTTAGAGAATCTTGCAGTAGGACTCATAAGCCCATTTGTAACTCTGATTTCTGAATTTGCTATGCATTTAGGACATAGACTACACATTTATTCCTTCGACCAAAGTGCATGTCATTACCCTTCCTTACACTGTATTCCATCTGCCACTTTTATGCCCATTCTCCCTATCTGCCCAAGTCCTTCTGCAGACTCCCTGCTTCCTTAAGACTACCTCCCCCTCCACCTATCTTCATATGATCTTCAAATAACCACAAAGCCATCAGTTCTGTTATCCAGATCATTAACACATAACATGAAAAATAGCAGACGCAACACCAAACCCTGCGTTACCCACCAATAATCTCCGGCAGCCAACTAGAAAATGCCCTCTTCATTCTCAGTCTTTGCCTTCTGCCACTCAGCCAGCCTTCTGCCCAAGCCAGTATCTTCTCTGTAATACCATGGTCTCTTATCTGATTTGTATCTCATGTGCAAGCACTTTGCCAAAGGCCTTCTGGAAAACCAAATGAACAACATCCACTGACTCTTCTTTACCTATCCTGCCTGTTATTTCCACAAAGAATTCCAACAGATTTATCAGATAAAATTTCCCCTCAAGGGAACTATGCTGATTTCTGCCTATTTTTCATGTGCCCTCAATTACCCCAAAACATCATCCTTAATAATGGACTCCAACATCTTTCAAACCACTGAAATCAGGCTAACAGAGCTATAATTTCTTGTCTTTTGCCCCCTTCTCTTCATAGGAGTAAAGTAACTTTTATGATTTTCCAGTCCTCTGGAACCATTCCAGAACCTTGTGATTTTTGAAAGATCACTACTAATGCCAGCACAATCTTTTCAGCAGCCTCTTTCAAAACTCCAGGGTGTAGTCTCTCTGCTCCAGTTGACTTTACTACCTTTAGAATTTATCTTTTTGAGCACCTTCTCCTTAATAATAGCAACTACTACACTCACTTCTGCCTGAATGACAGTCTTGAATTTCGGGCATGCTGATGGTGTCTTCCACAGGGAAGGCTGATGAATATCTGTAGATTTTCTCTTGTTTGCAAAATATTTATTCAGTTCATCTGCCATTTTTGTTTTGTTCTGCTTTACTACTGCACCTTCTCAGCATAATTTTCCAGTGTTCTGATGTCTAGTTTTGCCTCTTTATAATTGTTTATATATACTGTGCCTGGGAAACATTTTGCATCCTCGTTTGCAGTATACTATTAGCTATAGTGCAGTTGTAACAAGTCAGTGATCCCTATGGGCTCCTTCAGAGGTGACCAATCTTCAGAAATTATTTTCTTTGTGCTCAGTGAGCTATCAGCTTCTATTTCTACAAACCTTGAGAAAACAGTTGTCAAGGTATACAGAGCTTGGAATTAGATCCAGATTAATCCAACTGACAGTTATAAATTGGTCACAAATTCTGATCCACACTGAGCAGTAAAATGGAAGGAATAATATCGTACCTCCATTGAACCTTTAAAATATGGTGATAATTAATTAATTTTATTTATTTATCTCAATTCTCTTCAGTCTCTCAAGGAAGGTGTATTTCTGTTCAGTATTATGCCCAAAGGTGAAATTAGGAGCTCCTGCTAGCAAGGAAACTCTTGTTGAATCAAGAACTTCATGACATCACCAACAAGGTCATGTTGTCATAGTAGTTATAGGTTACACCACTTCATGACTTTTCAAAGTAAACTAAAACAAGATTTACATGGATGAACTCAGTGTTGTAACAGTTTGACAACGCTAACACCACTGGATATTTTTCTGACTTAAGTCTAAAAGAGGAGGAGTATTCTTGTATAGAAGAATTCCAAGTTTAGAGCTTTCCAAATTTCAGCACAAAGAGAAAAGACTCGGAACAAAAAAAAGTAAAGTAAGGTTGATTGCAAAAGGTGACCTTAGCCCGAGATAGTGGCATTGTAAAGCTGGAACAGGACAAGGACAAGCAATACATGCAATAGCCCAGTCTTATACTCACATTTGATCATCATACCTGTGACCTGGGGAGCTAATACTGTCACTTGAAATAAAAGTTCAAAGTAAATTTAGTATCAAAGTACATAGATGTCACCATATATTACCCTGAGATTCATTTTCTTGTGGGCATCCACAGTATAGACTGTCCACAAAATGTTACCACTAAAAAAAAAACTGAAGGTATTCAAGTCCTGAATGCAGGCTAAAATTTACTTGCACATATGCATATTTCCTACAGGAGATATGCCACTCACTGAATCAATCCAGCTGAGTTGTGAGTTCTCTGAAGACCCGTAGTCCTTCAGAACACATTGTTCAAGTGTGTTCCATTAACCTAGCTTGAATAAAAATTCTTTCATGCAGTAACACCATACTTAATAAATTATCTTGTATTGTCTGCCAGATACAATTATGACAGAAAATTTTACTTTTTTTTGAATCACGAATGTGTCTAACTAGATATGACTAATATTTTCAAAAACTGCAGATGCTGGAAATGTAAAACAAAAGCGGAAAATGCTCAACACACTCAGCAGGTGTGGGAAGAGCTTCAGCATTAACGCTTCAGTTTTGACCTGTGCCAAAACTGGGAAGGAGAGAAAAGAATGCAAACACGAGGAAATCTGCAGATGCTGGAAATTCAAGCAACACACACAAAAAAATGCTGGTGAACGCAGGCCAGGCCAGGCAGCATCTATAGGAAGAGGTACAGTCGACATTTTGGGCCGAGACCCTGTACATCGACTGTAACTCTTCCTATAGATGCTGCCTGGCCTGCTGCGTTCACCAGCATTTTTTTTTTGTGTGTGTGTTGCGTGAGGGGAGAAAAGAAGCTTGCTATGCTGCAGAGAAAATTGAGGAGAGGGATGTTTCTGAGAGGGGAAAACCAAGATGACCATGAGGATAAGTTGCAGGCATGGTTACCTGCTCAATGAGTGAATGGGAGCCATTAAACAAAAGATTGTAGGAGATGTGAAATGTAGAAATGTGAAATATTGCTCCACTCCTACACAAAAAATAAGAAAATAAGCAAGCTGAACTAATTTTAGAGATGGCTAATTGATTGATATCCCAAAAACATATATAAAATCATTTTATTTTATTTATTTAAAAATACCACGCAGATCAGGCCCTTCTAGCTCAATGAGCCACGCTACCCAGCAACATACAGCAACCCATATATTTACACTAGCCTAATTTACAGTGACCAGTTATCCTACTTTGGTCTGTGGGAGGAAATCCACATGGTCATGGGGAGAGCATATGAAATCCTTATAGATAGTGCTGGAATTGAACTCTGAAGTCTGGAATGTTCCCAGTTGTAATAGCATCATGCTAGCTGCTACACTACTGAGGCACCCTCTTTGAAATGCTGAAGGACATAGATAGGGCAAATACACCCAGTCTTTTCCCCAGGGTTGGGGAATCAGGAACTAGAAAGAAAATGTTTAATGTGAGAGGAGAAAGATTTTGTAAGAAGTGGGGCATTTTTTTTTATATATACACAGAAGGAGGTCCTTATATGGAATAGGGTGCCAGAGTAGGTGTTTGAGGAAGGTAAATTATCAACATCTAAAAGGCCTTTGGGCAGGAACATAGGTAGGAGATGATTAGATGGATATGGGCAATATGCAGACAAATGGTACTTGCTTGGATAGAAATCTTCATCAGTAGGCATCAGTTGTGCCAAAGAGCCTGTTTCCATGCTGTATAACTACAACTGTAACTTAGCTTAATTAAAAATTCTCTTGTTTTATGAGACAATATCTCTGCCAAGGCAAAGTGTGCAATTTTTTAGTGATTACTCAGGGTGCAAATAAGGTCCCTTATACAATTGTACAACGATATTGTTTGCACTGAACCTTTTCAAGAGCAGCTCAAAATGATCAGATTTCTCTGTACTTCAAAAATTTTATCGACTCGAAATAGCTTTGTTTTCGATATCAAGGCCAAAATTTGTTGCCCACCACCAACAGTCCCTCAAAATAAGTTGCTTGCTTTTCTTAGGGCAGTTAAGTCTAAAAGTCAACCACATCACTTTGGATCTAGTGTTCCAAATAGACCAGACTAATTAAAGAGAACAAATTTCCTTCCTTAATGAATATTAGCAAGCTCAAGAATTTTTTTACAATTATTAACAACATTTTGTTCCGGGGGTTAAGTTAATTAATAGAATGTAAACTGCACTGTAGCAGTGGGAAGATGTGAACTCCTATCTGTGGATCATCAGCCCAAGGCTAATAATATTGGAACAGGAACATAACCACTTCACTAACAATGAGTGCACTATGCTCTCTCCCATCAAAAATGGTAAAATCTTCAATATGTTGTAATAAAAGTGAACCCATCATGTGTCCCTATAATTGTATTAAAGGGTACTTTATGGTTTGAACTCTTTGAGAATGGGTTGCCTCTACAGTTTTTCATTTAATTTACAGATATCTTAGAGTTGATTGAAGACAGAGATTGCTTAGTTTGTGATGCCAGTAATGTTAAATATTCATAATTGGTTTAATCTAACTTTTCAGTTACTACACAAGGGCTAACCAATTGTACTATGGATAAATTAGCAAAACCACCAGTACCTTAGGTAGTTTACATTACGTGATTCCCTGCTGATCCTTTATTCAATCACTGTAATGTATACGCTGCAAATAAAATTAATCATTGTCAAGATCATCAGGATCCATTCACAGAACGCCATTTCCTCAAAATAACTCCAAAACTAATCTTGGGGAATATGTCAAAATTGAAAGATAATTGATTATAACTAAAAATCAATGCTATCTTTTAGATCAACAGATTTAATCAGCAATGAATGACAAAGATGGATGCAGTTAATATAAACTGTTTCACTTAAGGTACTTCAGCAATTATAATTACCTCAAGCCACAAACAGCATTCATTTTTTTCTCTGTTGTGTTAAACATACAATGAATTTGGCCAAGTGCCAAGTGATCTGTATGATTAAATGAAATATTAGGGAAATGTGCCTCAGTATTAATTTGCTTTCATTAGGCTATCTGTTTCAAGATACAAAAGGACATTAGATAATGATTCAATCGTGTGTATCATACAGAGGTCCAGACTATTCAGACAAGAGTTCAAAAGGGGTCTGTATTTTTGACCTTGAGTTACTCATGTTTGGATGAGCAGTTCACAGTAACATCTTTCTATATTTGGTGTCTGTTACACAGGAAAGCATTGCTATCAATTTGTGAACAATGTATTCTAGAAACATTAATGAAAAAAACTAACAATTGTGTTGACCCAAATATGAAGGGATTTGCAAGCTCTGTTTTGATCAGACACATATCTAAAATGTCCACTCTAATGGAACAATAGCATTTCTGGTCATCCAGGTTTATCCTTTCAACACCAAGATATCATAATATTTCATCCTTGACCTCTTAATATGCTGCCTATACACTCCTGACTGAGAGGCCAAATTAAGCTCTAACTCTGTTTCCAAGTTTTCAGATAGCACTACCGCTAGGTACAGAAAGGACATATAGAGTCTATCAAGACAGTGGACTTCCACTCAATGTCAGCAAAATGGTCCTTGACTTTTGGAAGTTGAGTGGAGTATGCGACCCTGAGTGTATTAAGGGTGTTGAGGTGGAGATGACTGAGAGTTTCAAATTCCTAGGTGTAAATATCACCAAAAACTTGTCCTAGTCTAGCCATATTGATGCTCCAGCTGTTCTACTTCCTCGTTAGACTAAGAAAATTCAACATGTCCCCATGGACTCTTACCTATGTTTTCAAATACACCACAGAAAGCATCCTATATATCACTGCTTGGTACAGCAACTGTTTTGCCCTGGACTGCAATAAAATAGAGTGTGAACACAGCTCAGTCTATTATGCAAACCAGCCTCCTCTCCATTGACAACACCTTCATTTCCCAGTGGGAAATATCTGGCATAATCAAGGACTCCTCCCACTCCGGATACTCTCTCTTCTTTCATTGGGCAGAAGATACAAAAGCTTGAGATCACTTGCCACCAGCCTCAGGGACAGCTTCTACCCCACTGTGATCAAACTCTTCAAGGGTCCTCTCATACACAAAAGCTGAACTCCTAAACTCCTAATCTACCTCAACACTTTATTTGTCTACCTGCACTTCACTTTCTCTGCAGCTGCAACACATTCTGCATTCTGTCTTTCTTTTTACAACCTCATTGTACTCATGCATGGCATGATCTGGCTGAATGGCATGCAAGTTAAATTTCTTATTTCACTCTCTCTCAGTACACATGACAATTATAAATACTAATTGCATGTGGTGTAGCAGTACCCAAATACAGTCCTGGATTTCTGCCTGTGTTATGAATTGCAGCTGCAGCCATGGAACATGACCATCCAGATTTGTGAACCACAAGTTGCTGTGCTCACAGCTGGACCAAGTGAAAACCAGTATTTTTTTTTGCCATGGAATCAGGTTTTCAGTTCAAAGTTCTGTTCTGATGGTGCATCAGCAGACACTGCCAACTAGATGAGACGGAACATAGCAGTAAACTGGTCTCCTTCTCAACTGCAAATGCAAATAAAAATCCAGGGCGCCATTGCAACTGAATCACTGAAATATTTGAGAAAGTGAATTCATTTCTATATGAGTAGTAACCTATTTTGGAATCATACAAAGCAGCTCTTCAACCCAGCATGTCATCGTAATTGGGCATGTGACATGCTTCCTAATTTGGCAATGTTTTATCCATTATTTATTAATTTTTCATATATTTAACTATTCTATTCCATGATATAATGCACCTACAAAATCATACAGCATTAGTTTTCAATAATGCATGGACAAATTATTGAACTGCAAGCGAGCTATATAGTTTATCATATTATATCTGGTGTACTGAATCTTTCAAGAGTTCTGTATGAAAATCCGGTAGCTACAAATTAACTAACCCAATCTAACAATGGTCTATTGCATTTCCATCACTTCTGTTTATGACCTGTCTTTGATGAAGGGGTCAATGAAGAGAAATGCTCTTAGACTAACCTCAACACTTTTCTGCAGTACCAGATGTCACTCTTACTGCCTAATCACATCTCTAACCATCACGTACCCCAATACTTCAAAAAAATATTGAATGTAAATTGAATGAATTATTGTTAATGCACAATACATTTGCTTTGGTTGCAAGTGTTAATTCAGTTGTCACTAATCTTCTTTAATCCTATTTACTTAAAACATCAATTAAGCTTCATTATATGGAAATAAACCTCATGCAAATAAAAGTCCTCGGTTTTCCATAACTTTGTCAGAAATTGTGATTAAGTTTAAACATCTCCCTAACCATTACAATAATAGACTTAAAGAATTATATTGCCAGAATGTTTGTTGCTCTTTAATGTGGATCTGCTAGTGTTTAATGTATGAAGTGAAGCCACTGGCTCACCTGTGTATTCTTCAGTACTTGACAATTGCTAATGTAATACCATATAACAATTACAGCACAGAAACAGGCCATCTCGGCCCTTCTAGTCCGTGCCGAACTCTTACTCACACCTAGTCCCACCGACCTGCACTCAATCCATAACCCTCCATTCCTTTTCTGCCCATATAGCTATACAACAGGGCTTTAAAAATATACCAATGTCATCTGTTGAATATTTGCCAAAAAAATGCAGCTCTAACCAGTAGTGTAAGTGCACCATATGGTAGTGATAATGCATCATTCCCCGACTCAAAATGGAAAGACAAAATTCAATATACTCATATGGATATGTAAGGCAACTAATAATCTGCCAGAGGAATTCAGTGAGTCAAGCAACAAAAGTTTATGTTTCGAGTAAAAAATCTGCAGCAGGACTGATGAAACTGATCAAGGTTTGGTTTCTGGGATATGGTCTGCGGCTAAGAGCAAAATGTAAGACATACGGATAAAATAAAAGTGCTGGGAATCTATGGATCATGTTACATGTTGACAGTTCCAGGCTATCACTTCATCACCAGAAAGCTGAATTTTCTTATCCATTTAAAGCCAGACTTTTGAATGGGTTAGTACGGTTATGTGAGGAAATCTGTGAATAAAATTACAGTCATTGTTGGCACATCTAGACTATCGAAAGATGTGTCCAGTGGAATACAAAATCAGCTTCTGGGGTAATAAACAGGTTTTGCTGGGGATATCTAGTTTTCTCTTACTTTAGAGACTTGCATCACTAAAATATTATTGCTATATTTCTGTAGTGTTTTTGTGCACAAATTATTCTTCAGGTGTTATCTAACCAGATGGCCAGGGATCAGGAATACAGCAAAAAATGTTTTCTGACAAAACTTCGGTGAACAGTAATTAATTATTTACATTTGTTTTGCTACTTGTCCATTATTGTCTTGTCACAAGTTCAACTGTTTTTGCTTATGTTAGTTGTAACATTTCTTTGACCTTATTCTCTCTCAAAACATTGCATAATGATTTGATCTGTTCGAACAGTGTGTAAGACAAGCTTTTCACTGCATGTTTGTACATGTGACACTAATAAAAGATACCAATACGGTGCAAAGCTTTTCCGTTCAACATAATTCTTAAAGATACATGTTTATCAAGATAAATGTGTGAAAATATTCTGCATGATTAATATATTTGCCCTTCTAAACTCCATGAGATAATTACCATAAGAGTTTGTAAGGACATTAAAGGCAAGGTTGAGATCAACAAACAATAGGAAGCCAAGAAAATACTTTAAATGGAGATTTACTAGATGTAGGGAGGGTGGTAGGGTGAGGGAACTCAAGGTTCCCTCTACAACTTCTCTGAGTCTTCCTAACTGATCAGACGCAGAGAATACCATTTTGTAACGGCATATTCACCTTTGTGTAGGTTTTGATAAACAGAGCCAATGAAGTCCTTTGCTGTGGTGGAATCCCAGAATGCAATGGACAAATCCTCTGCCACAGAAGTGATGATTGGTGGGGGCAGTTCATGTAACCCACCCAAATACGGCAACACCAAAGAACCAGGCAGGAACACCTTTCTCCCCTGTGAACTTAGGCACATGCATAGAACGCTTAGTTGGAAAACAGGAGATTCAATGTTGAAAGCCAACCTCAAGACATTGAATATGTTCATTAAAGACCACCATCCCTTATTAGGGATAGTCAGCACAGCTTTGTGAGCAGCAGGACATGCTCCACAATCCTGATCGAGTTATTTGGGAAGAAATCAAAACAAATTGATGAAGGTGGTGTGGCGGATGTGATTTCAGTAACGTATTTGGTAAGGTTCCACATAGGCTCAGTCAGAATATAATGAGGCATGGAATCTAGGGAAATGGCTGTGTGGATTCAGAATTGGCCTTCCCACAGAAGGTATAAGGTGGTAGTAGATGGAGTGTCTTTTGTCTGGAGGTCTAATAACAATACTGTTCTGCAAGGATCTGTTCTGGGACCCTGCTCTTTGTGACTTTTATAAATGACATGGAAAAGGAAGTGGAAGGGTCAGTTAGTAAGCTCGCAGATGACACAGTGGTTGGTGGTGTTGTGGATAGTGTAGAAGGTTACCATAAGTTACACTGGGATATCAATAGAATGCAGAGCTGGTCTAAAAAGTGTCAGATGGAGTTCAATGTGGCCAAGTGATGTACTTTGAAAAGTCAAACTTGAAAGGAAATACAGGGTTAATGGGGGGGATTCTTAGCAATATGATAAAAAGAGGGATCTTGGGTTCCACATCCAAAGAATCCTCAAAAGATGCTACGAAAATTGATAGGGTGGCTCAGAGGGTGTATGGTATGTTGACCTTCATTAGTAGGGGGATTGAATTCTAGAGCCACGTGGTAATGTTACAGCTCTGTGAAAGCCTGGTTAGACCACAAATGGAGTATTGTGTTCAGATCTGGTCATCTCTTTGTAGAAAGATGTACAAGCTTTAGAGAGGGTGCAGAGAAGATTTACCAGGATGCTGCCTAGATTAGAGAGCATGTCATAATGAAGATAGATTGAGCAAAGGAAAGAAGTAGAATAAGAGTTGACTTGATAGACATGGAACTGCCAAATTAAGAGCTTATATGGGGTGAAAATTGTTAAGTGAGTACAGAAAGCTTCCTTCACCAATAAATAGAGGGCCCTACTAGGGAGAGGGCAAAGCTTAGGTAATTTGGGCGGGGGGGGGTGGTGGGCAAGTAACTGAGATGGAACTAGTGACCATAGCTCCATTAGTTTTAATATAGTTATGGAAAGGGCAGAACCAGTCCTCTTGTTAAAATTCTAAAATGCGACAAGGAGTATTTTAATGGTATGAGATAGGTATAAGTTTTCTGTAGGAAATTGGACTACAAACTAGTGGGAGGCTTTCAAAGGTGAGCTAGTGAGAGATCGAAGTCTACATGTTCCTATTAGAGTGAAAGTTCAAATTTCAGAATCAGGTTTATTATCACCAGCATGTGACGTGAAATTTGTTAACTTAGTAGCAGCAGTTCAATGCAATACAGAATATAGAAGATAAAAAGTGGTAATAATAATAATAATAAATAAATCTCATTCTGTATACTTTATACTATATATAAAAAATTGTGCAAAAACAGAAATACTATATAATTAGTTAAAAAGTGAGGTAGTGTCCAAGGGTTCAATGTCCATTTAGGAATCTGGTGGTAGAGGGGAGGAATCGCTGAGTGCGTGCCTTCAGGCTTCTGTACTTTCTGCCTGATGGTAACAGTGAGAAAAGGGCATGCCCTGCGTGCTGGAGGTCCTTAATAATGGACACTGCCTTTCTGAGACACTGCTCCCTGAAGACGTCCTGGGTACTTTGTAGGCTAGTACCCAAGATGGAGCTGGCTAAAGTTACAATCCTCAGCAGCTTCTTTTGGTCCTGTGCAGTAGCCCCCCCTACTCCCATACCAGACAGTGATGCAGCCTGTCAGAATGCTCTCCACAGTACATCTACTGAAGTTTTTTGAGTGTATTTGTTGACATACCAAATCTCTTCAAACTCTGAATAAAGTATAGCCGCTGTCTTGCCTTCTTTATAACTGCATCCATATGTTGGGACAAGGTTAGATCCTCAGAGATCTTGACACCCAGGAATGTGAAACTGATCACTCTCTCCACCTCTGATCCCTCCATGAGGATTGACATGTGTTCCTTTGTTTTACCCTTCCCAAAGTCCACAAACAGCTCTTTCACCTTACTGACGTTGAGTGCCAGGTTGTTGCTAGGGCACCACTCCACTAGTTGGCATATCTCACTCCTGTATGCCTTCTCATCATCACCTGAGATTCTACCAACAATGGTTGTATTGTCAGCAAATTTATAGATGGTATTTGAACTATGCCTAGCCACACAGTCATGTGTATATAGAGAGTAGAGCAGTGGGCTGAGCACACACCCCTGAGGTGCGACAGTTTGATCGTCAGCGAGGAGGAGATTTTATCACCAATCGGCACAGACTGTGGTCTTCTGGTTAGGAAGTCGAGGATCCAGATTCTTACCCAAGTACATATATGTCACCATATACAATTCTGAGATTCAGGCTGATAAGAGTAGGGAACCCTGGATGACGAGAGATATTGAGGCTCTGGCCAGGAAAAAGGAGGATCAAGTGATCCCTGGTGCAGTGTAAGGAACACACAAGTGCATTCAAGAAGGAATCCAGGAGGGCAAAAAGGGCATGAGATAACTTTGGCAGAGAAGATTACAAAAAATCTAAAAGGGTTTTATGTACAGTATGTAAAGGGGAGAAAGATAAACTAGAGAAAAGGGACTCTTCAAGACCAAAGTGGACTCCTTTATGTAGAGCTGCAGGAGATGGACAAGATCCTTAAAGAATATTCCTCCCCTGCTTTTACCGTGGAGAAAGACGTGAAGACTTCAAAATTAGGGGAAGTAAGTGGACAGATCTTGGGGATAGTTCTCATTACATTAAGGGAGGTTCTGGATGTCTTAAAAGTTATGAAGGTGAAGAAATATCCAGGGCTTGACCAGGTTTATTGAAGAACACCATGTGAGGTTCCAGGAGAAGATGCGGGAGCTTGCACTAAGGTAATTACATCATCATTAGCCACAGGTGAGGTGCCATAGACTGGAGGAAGAGAATAATTCCCTTTTTTTTATATTAAAAAAAAAGGCCAACTAAAAAGCCTGGGAAATATCAACCAGTAAGTCTAAAAATCAGTGGTAGGTAAGTTATTGGAGAGGATTCTGAGGAATAAGATATGTGTGTATCTGGAAATACAGATAATGATTTGGGGCAGCCTGCATGGCTTTGTGCATGGAAGATCATATCTTATGGAACTGATTGTGTTATTTCTGATGAAGTGACCATGCACATTGATGAGGGCAAGGCTGTGAAGACCTTTTAAATAGACTTCACTAAGACTTTTGATAAGGATCCACATGGTAGGCTGCTCTAGGTGGTTAGCTTGAATGGGATCCAGGGAGAGTTGGCTAATTGGATACACAGTTGGCTTGATGGAAGAAAATCAAGGGTGATGATGGAAGGCAGATTCTTGGACTGAAGGCCTGTGACTTGTGGTGTGCCTCAGGGCTGGTGTTGGGCCCATCATTGTTTGTCATCTATATCAACTAATTGGATAAGAATATACAAGGCATAGTTAGTAAGTTTTCAAATAACATTAAAATACCATAAGTGGTGTAGTGGAAAATGAAGAAGGTTATCAAAAATTACAGGGACATCTTGATCAGCTAAATAAAAGGGCCAAGGAATGGAAAATGGGGTTTAATTCAGATTAAATGTGAGGTATTGCATTTTGGAAAGTTTAATTCAGAAAGGACTTTCACAGTAAATGGCAGGCCACTGTGGAATGCTGCAGAACCAAGGTATCTTTGACTACATGGCCTCCTGAATATGGAGTCACAGGTATACAGGGAGATGAAGGCAGCTTTTGGCACACCACACCAGCCTTCATAAATATGGGCACTGAGTATAAAAATTGAGAGGTCATGATGTGGTTGTAGAGGATATTGGCGAGTCTGCACTCGTAGTATTTTGTTCAGTATTGGTCACTGTGCTATAGGAAAGATGTTATTCAACTGGAAGGAACGTGGAAGAGATTACAAAGATGCCGTCAGGACTTGAGAGACTGAGTTAGAGGGAGAGATTAGCCAGCTTAGAATTTTAGAGCGTGGGGAGTGTAGATACAACAGAGACATTTACAAGACTCCTAGATAGGTACAAAACTATGCAAGGAAATGAGAGACAAGGACCAGATGCAAGCGAAAGGGAAGGGATTTGGTGTCACTGGCTGAATAAGTTCAGCAGGAACACTGCGGGCTGAAGGATTTGTTCCTGTGCTGTATTGTTCTATGTTCTGTTATTCATCCTATGGTCTCTCCTCCATTCTGTTATTGTTCCCTTCTGGTTCCACCCACACTCTTGCAGCACTGACACTGCTCTTGAAAATATACTGTGCCTGATAAAAGGGCACCAGAGGGGTGAAGTGTGGGTTGCGATTGGATTTGGGGAGCTTGTTTGGTGTAGCAATATACTAACACTTATGAGGGTAAGATGCTGTGTATGTTACTGCAGGCCTTCAATGCTTGAACAAGTGAAAGGTCTTTTGTCCACAAACACTGCCATTACAGGGAGTGGAGCACACAGACAAAATCTTTGAGGAGTGGAGTGATGGTGGGGGTCAGCTGGGAGAATCATGGGTGAGGGAGAAGGCAAAACTGATTGGACAGAGCACAGTTTATAGTAGGGAAAGAGGAATAGAATTGCTTTGCACAGAGAAATGTATCTTCAACAGTGGCCTCTATTCCCATTTGGAGGATGGTGAAGAGAAAGCATGGTTTCCACATGTATCATTCCTGTGGACAAGTCTGCATCTGTACCTTCTCTGTCACACCAAAATTTCCCACCTCACTCTGCAACTTCCTGTTCAATGCCAATATCTGAATACAATAAAATTCTCCCCAGATTTAATCCAAGGATTTGGGGACCCATTGAGATTCCTATGTTCATGGTCTTGATCTCAGCAACTAAACTGGCTTCTGCATCACAAACTGCAGAACTACCAATGGACATGAATCCTGGAATAGGCTTCATCTTCACTTTCTCTCCATTGGTTTGTTTTCCTCCATTTCATCAACAGAGCCTTAGTCCTGGCTTTTGTCACCTCGTGGTTTGTGTTCCACTAAATTTCCCTTCCACTACTCCTGCCCACCTCACATCAGCCACCCTTCACTCCTCTAATCCTTCCCACCAATCCCCACCGCCGGCTGATCTTTCCACTTAAATTCTCAACACGCATTGGCTCAGCTGTCTGTTTGTCAGCAATATCCTTGTCAAAATATCGACTGCACATTGGCCAAAATTGTCACTGCCATGTTCAAACCTTCATGACCTTTCTCCACCCTGTCTTGAGCTTCCCATTTCCATCTTGATGGTGAATCTACATCATGAATGTCTTCCCTTACTATCCTATAATAGGATTGAAGCAGGGAGCCTCACCATAACTTTTTAAAAGGACTATTTGGCATGGTCAATGATTAATGATTTGGTTGGCAACATCCACATTCCCTTGTGCTGCCATTGGTTGCTGACTTGTACCTATAGCTTGTTCTGCCTCTTATTTACCAGTATCTTTCAACCCTGACTCAGCTGCAATATTCTTAATCTCGAGTGAAAAGTTGAAGATTTTTCCTCAACCAAATCTCTCTCTGCAGGAGACTGTCACACCAAAAGTTAGGCTGATATTCCAAAGTAATACAGAAGGAATACTGCTGTGTAAGTAATGCAGAACCTCAGGTAATATATTAAAATAAGGCTCTTTTTGCTGTCTCTCGCTGTCTCTCAGTTCCAAAGATGAAAAGATCTCTTTGGTATCTATGTTTATATTAATCCCTCAAATAACATGACAAAATTAATTAGCCAGTGATTATCACTTGATAGTGGGAACCTGCTTGTACAAGATTAGTTGCTGTGTTTCTTTCAACAATGACAGTACTTCAAAGCTAATACTTCAGGGAGAATAGAGTGAGATAAGGTGTTCCACCAACTATATATAACACTAATCCTTCCGCTCCATATATATGATGAAAGGTTACAGGGAGAAGGCAGGAGAATGAGATTGAGAGGGATAATAAATCAACCATGATTGAATAGCAGAATGATTGAATTCTGCTCTAATATCTTATGCCTTATGAGAAGGAAAGCAGCTAATGCAGAGATAGATATCATGGCATCATACAAAACAAAATTCTGCTCTTAAGTCCACCAAGTCCACTCTGACCATCCACCATCTTATACAAATCTCATTTTACTCTCCTGCACTTCCATAAACTCCCTATAGTTTCTAACACTTACCTGCAAACTAGGAGCAATTTACAGAGGCCAATTGACCTACTAACACTGAGTTACAGAGTCAATGAACATGACTTGACCCATCTAGTCTGTGCTGAATTATTAATTTGCCTAGTCTCATTGACCTGCACCCAAACCATAGCTCTCCATACCATTCCTGTCCATGGAACTAACCATATTTCTCTTAAAACGCACAACCACCACTTCCACTGGCAGCTTAGTCCAAACTCTCACCACTTTGTGTGAAGAAATTCCTTCTCATGTTAAACATTTAGCCCATGACCACTGGCTCTAACCTCACTTAACCTCAGTACAAAAAAAAAACACTTGCATCCTTCATAATTTTGTATACCTCCATCAAATCTTCCCTCATTCTTCTATTCTTCAAGGAATAAAGTACTAATTTATTCAATCTTTCTCTATAACCTCAGGTCCTCAAGTCCAGGCAACCTCCTTGTAAATTTTCTCTGCATTCTTTCAATCTTATCGATGTTTTTCCTCTAGGTAGGTGATCAAAACTCCAATTAGGTCTCACCAATGTCTTATACAACTTCAACGTAACATCCCAACTCCTGTACTCAGTACTTGGATTTATGAAGACTACTGTGCCAAAAGCTCTCTTAACAAGCCCATCTACCTGTGATGCTATTTTCAAGGAGTTATGGATTTATATTCCCAGATCCCTCTGTTCTACTACACTCCTCAGTGCCCTACCACTCACCATGTAAGTTCTATCCTGGTTTGTCCTCCCAAAGAACAATACCTCGCACTTGTCTGCATTAAATTCCATCTGCCATTTTACAGTCTATTTTCCATTTGGTCCAGATCCTGCTGCAAGCTTTGATAATCTTCCTCTCTGACCTGCATAGCTTTGGGATGTGGGAGAAACCGGAAAACCCGGGGAAAGCCCATGCAGTCATAGGGGTAATGTACAAATTGCACACAGACAACACCAGAAGTCAGGATCAAACTTAGGCCAGTGAAGCTGTGAAGCAGGCCGACAATCAATCTCTGTTAATCTAAAGCTCCTCTACATAAGACAATGCTTACAGGAAATTCAAAGCAAATTAAAACATGTAATACCAAATAAATAATTTTACAACCTATGGTTACAGGAAAAGTGCTGTTGAAATGTCATTGAAGGCATTGGATTGGTAAGCAGTTTAAGCTGATCTACCTATTGTTGTTACCTTAAAAGTGACATGTGGAAAGAAAGCAAGGCTTGATAAATTATAGGCTTCATTCCCAAGCAGAGAGTTTTCCTCAGAGAAACAACACTTTAGTAAACAATAAAAAGTACTGCAATCATTAATCTGCTGTGATTTTTTTTCCTCTACACCATACAAACATTTAATTGAACTGCCAGTTTTGTAGGGGACATTGCCGCTCAGAGCCGTGCATAAATTACACATCTGACACATTAAAACTGCAGGCAAAATGCTGTAAGACGTGCAGCTAGCATATAAATACACCAGTGAAAGGCTGAAAAGATGAGCAAAGCCTGACTACGACAGTATAATTTAATATTAAATTTAATATAATCTACATGGAGAGGATTCCAGTAACAGACTTTAATGGGGAACATTACTACAAGCATAGAATACAGTACTGGAACAATCCCTTCGGCCCACGATGTTGTACCAAGCAAATCAAACTAATACTGAAATGCCTAACTAAACTAATCCCTTCTGCCTACACAATGTTCATGTCCCTTCATTCTCTGCACATTCATGTGCCTGTCTAAGAGCCTCTTAAAGGCTGCTATCATATTTGCTTCTACCACCATCCCTGGGAGCAGATTCCAGATACCCTGTATCAAAACATGCCCCAGACATCTCCTTTGAAATTTACCCCTCTCCCCTTCAAAGCACAATCTATAGTATTAGACATTTTTACTTTGGGGAAAAAGATGTCGGCTATATAGTGAGCCTTGAAAGGAAAGTTTATGCATTCTTGTTTTTCATCCACTGGAGATCAGAATACTGAGAGGTAGCACAAATAAAACATAAATCCTGGGGGGAATTGAAAGGATGGATGAGAAGATCTCCCTTCTCAGAATCATAAAGTTATACAACATAGAAACAGCAAGAGCTAGTTGATCTCATCTAATATCCTCGCATTTGGCTCATCTCCCACTAAACATTTCCTATCGTTATACCTGTCTATATGTTTTTTGAACTCTGCAATTGTATCCGTTTCTACCACTTCCTCTGAGAGCTCATTCATTACACCCACCGTACTATGAGAAAAAATTGCTTTTTGTGATGGATATTCACTGTCCAGGGCCAAGAGAGCTTTTTTTTTGTCAAGCTCTGCTTCCTAATATAGGAGCTGACACTTGTAGAGATCAAAAAGTTGTTTCTGAGTAAGTTAAACTTCAAAGCAATATTCTTTGTTCAGCTTCTCGCTGCAAATGGGAGCCAGTCTTCAGTTTTTATTGTAAATGGCAAGTAATAATCAGTTTGAAGTTAAAAAGACAGCTTTGGAAACAAACAGCACTATCTATAGAACACAGGATTCTGGCCCACAGTACTTGGTTTGACTGCTCAATAGATGCTGTGTAAGACAATTGGGTAATGTTAATTGGCCTGTTTCAAACCAGGCAATGTTAATTCAGTTAATTAGTTCAAGGGAGCTTCCAGATCAGATTGATACTATCACTTAGCACATCAAATAGCTGATCCGTTAATAGTTGGCAGGTTTATGTGCTCAAAGAGTCAGCTTCACAGTATTAATTGTGGGAATCTGGGAATTTTGTCTCTAGAAGCGTTTAGCCTGTTTGTGTAAAAAGGTATCTGACAAAATATCACATCTGTATGAAATCACTAAAGTGGCAAAAAAAAACAGTATAAATGTAGAGAGCAGTCAGGCTCATTAGGAATAGTCTCACAAAAGCAAGAAGAATGTCAGAAATATGGGGTGACTAGAATTCATTCCTTTGCCTTCAATTCCTGCAACAGCCAGTTTGTTCATCTGCAACTTGTTCATATGTCATTTTAATTATAGGAATTATATCTATATGTTAGAAATTTTTTGTGTTTTAGAAATCATTTGGAAATCTTTTATAAAATAGTAAACTTCTGTGAGTTTTAAATGTGCTTTAAGAACTGTGTCTGGATTTAACAGTGTATTACAAAAAATAAATGAACTGTTTAAATTATTTTGTTAGCTGGAAGTATCCTCTCCTTGATAGCGAGGGGGGGAACCTACCACACAAGCAGTGGGTGTTGGCAGTTTTACTCACCGTGGAGAGTATACAGGGAAGTGAACTAGCTTTTGAAGGGTAGTTAGCTGCAGTATAGCCGACCTTTAATGAAGGTACCATATCAGATAGGGCTTAAGATCTTCCTTGTGTTCAGAACTTCGCAGAAGCAAATCCAATACCACCACATTTTAAATTTTACCTTTTTCATCTTAAACTTATTGCCCACCAATTTTAGACTCCCTACTCCGGAATAAAGATTGTGATCATCCACTTCTGCTTTAGGGAAGGTCACCGCAGGCTCTTACAATCCAGTGGGAAAAATATGCCTAAATTTATCCAGCCTTTCCTTGTAGCTCAAGCCCTCCAGTCAATGAAAAATCCTCCTGAATATTTTCTGCACCCCTTCCCAACTTAAAGGGCATCCTTCCTATATCCATGCACCTGGAACAGTATTCCAAAGTGGTCTCACTGATGTCATGTACGGCTGTAACGAAGGTGTGGAACACTCTAGGCTGGGCTATCCATGTATAAAATCAAACCAACTAACAAATGAAATATATATTTTTTTTAAATGAAAGAGAATGAAGGAGAGTGAAAAGGGAAGAGACAAAACTTAAGGTCAGTGAAGTACAAGTGAAATATAGCCATATAGACAATAAAGCATAGGTGGTGACTTAAGCAAATCACAGAGTACCTTGATAATTTGCTTCATTTGGTAAACTGAAAACTATTGATGCTTATGGTCTTAGAGTCAAACAGCATAAACTTTTGCTTTGACAGTAACAGTAATACTGTGGTGGCAACCAACAGGAATAATTTTGTGCAAACAACAGGAATTCTGCAGATGCTGGAAATTCAAGCAACACACATCACGTTTCATGCAATATCAGAATTAAGACAGTTCCCATTGGGCAAATCAGAGGTCCAAAGACCAAGCCACTCTTGACTTGGCCAAGTACATTGGTAACATTGTGTGTCGCTAGTTGCAACAACAAAAACTATTTAGGTCTTGGCAGCTTCTTATAGCATTCAGGCCGAATATCCCAAAGGATTAAGAGCTTATGGTGCCAATATTTTAGCATTTAGCTTTATTTTATTTTGATATACAGCACAGTTGCAGGGCTTTCTGACCCAACAAGCCAGTGCTGTTTAATTGCATTCACCTGACTAACTAACCTCCTAATTCATATGTCTTTGGAATATGGGAGAAAACTGGAGTACCCGGAGGAAACCCAAACAGTCACAGGGAGAATGTACAAAATCCTTGCAGACAGAGGAGGGAAATGAATCTGGGTAGCTAATGCTGCAACAGTGTTATATGAACCACTACACTACTGTGCCACCCCTAGTCCTTTTGAATAGTCATCAGACTGAAATGTTAACTATGATTTTGCAACATAGCCGTGTTGTCTGGCTTGCTTTGTATTTCCACTACCCCCTGTTGTTTGAGATTTCCATTACCTGCAGGGGTCTGCTTCTATTAATGTTTACTTCACTTTTATTTCTGCAGCAGAAGTCACTGAGCAAATCCTGCTCTTCTCTCCAACAGGATCTGTAATATTCACCTTCAGCACTAACCCTTTCCTTCATTCCCATTTGTTCTGTAGTCTCTCACACTGCACTATCGGATTTGTTTGTCATTTCCGTACAGTTCAGTTTCTGTATTTGTTACAATGATAGAATCTTCAACTTCTAGTTTTGATGAAAGGGCATCAATTAAAACATTAACTGTTTCTCGCTCCAAAGATGCTGCCTGACCTGCTGAGTATTTCCATCATTTCTTAGTTTCTTTCCAGTTTCCAATATTCCCAGCAATTTGATTTGGCTTTATTCATTCACATCAGCTGTTGGTGCTTTGAGCTCCGTTAAAGGCAGTAATTAAACAAAAATATCTTGCCCTGATGAGAACCTAACTACAAATAAGTTATGTCATTTTCAATAGAAACCCTGATTAGAACGAGACAAATCTAACAAACAGACTTCATAAGGCCTTATTTTACAGTAATTTTAATGAGATGTGACAATAAAGTGACAGGGCAACATTTATATGTGAATTAGATTATATTTAAAAGGTGACAATAGTCAATACTTTAATGTAAGGTAAGTGATCTAATCTCATCAAAAATCAATTGTCGTCTGTTGAAATTTAAGCTGAACAGCAATTAGAGGAAGAAATGTTAGGCACAAGAAGACAAAAGCAAATCCTCTCTTCAGAAGATGAACACAGCCTCATGGGTCAGTGCATTTTCTCAGTCATTGCTGAGCACAGAATTCAAAGTACAAATTCAAAGATCCATACTCGCTCCCTGATCTCTGGAAATTTAGCATTTCATTTCTCACTCTCCTTTCCTTTCTTGTATAAGTGCCTCTGCACAGACACATCGACATAATAGATGCAGAGAAACACAGGATAACTGTTGCACAATGAACTCATCTGCCATTTCCCTTTAATGCAAGTACTCCAGACATAACTCTAACTCAGCATAGATAACCATAGGATCATAGAGTAAAGAAGCACAAATATAGGCCCTTTAGTCCAATCAATCCATGCCAACTTCAGTGTTTACCCTAGCTAGTCCTAATTTCAGCGGATACGGTATATTTCTCAGCCCAGCCCTAAGTCATGTGTTTTTTAAATGATACTTTTGAACCTGCCTCAACCATTTCCTCTGACAACTCATAACATATAGTTCAAGTTTAATCATCATGAATATAGCCAAATGAAACAGCATTGCTTCGGGGCCAAGGCTCAAAACACATTTCCAACAGCATACTGCACATAGCACATATTACAAACAGAACATATGATTACAATTTCAGAAGAACATGCAGTCACGAAGAAAATTACAAAATAGCCCAAGTCGCTGAGAGGCATTGTCATGGTCCTGCTTGTTCTTCCACAAAGCGAACACCAGAAGGCAGCACCGAGCAAACACTGGAGGGCAGCTATGTCAGGGACAAGCTCCCAATCCAGAATGGATTCCCACATGCCCTGCAAGAACTCTCCCACACTGCCTTGGTGTCCCTTCTCCTGGTTTGCTGCAACAGGCAACCCTGCAGCCTCAGTGTAGTCCTCACCTGAAACGAGGCAACGCAGCTCCCCACTGTCAGTATTCTGCGCTACTGATGTCCAACAGGGTCTTGTGATCACCAGGAAGATGTCCTACACAGTCACTCACTCCATTTGTTGCACCGTGCACCGTCTCAGCACAATGGAACTTAACAAGCCCAGGCAACAACACAACAAATGTGCACAATAAGTGCTGCTCCATCGCTGTCAAGCAACTCACTGATGGGATAGTCCTACAGTATGTGATGTTCTTAGTAACCAGCAGTGATTAGCAATTGTAAAAGGACTTTCAGGGCAAACAAATACACTTTTGATTGGACCCTGAGTGGCCACCGCATCCAAGTGTGCCCCATCTTACTGAAAGTCACAAGAGGAGCAAGCTTTACCTCCCTGTGTGTGAAAACATTAACATTAGGACTCCTTTCCAGTCTTTCCCCTCTCACAATAAGCCTGTGGCCCCTAGTTTTAGACTCCCCAAACCCGTTACCATCCACATTACCTGTACTTCTCACGTTTTAAACGCTTCTATAAAGTCACCCCCCGTATCCTATGCTCCAAGGCATAAAGACCTAACCTAGCCAACATCTCACTGTAACAGAGGCCCTCCAGCCCTGGCAACATCCTTGGATATCTGATTAATAATAGTCATTCGTGTTCACAAGATCACTAAAGCAGGAGTAGGTCATTTGGCTCCTCGTGTTGTCCCAACAATTCCATATGATTACTAGGCAACAGTGGGGCACCCTTAGAGAGGAGGGTGGTGCAGTCTGATGTGACCAGAATGAACATTAAATTTTCCTGAATGCTATTGGTATCACTTCGCTTTGGAAACTGAAGTAGAAAACCTCAGGTTTATTAAAGAAGAATGACATGTAGCAAAGCAAATATAGCTGCTCCTCATTTAGTGAAGGACACTTTTGATGGCATCATTTCTGGTTTATCTGCCATCCTTGTGCCTCTCGTTGTCATTCTGGAGATGTGCAGCCCTTTCATCCCCCATCTCCATCTCTTCTGCTGTTTGTTGTTTGTCTCTGATTCTGGAGATGTGCATGCCTCTCCTCCTCTGTCTCTTCTTCCCTCATCCTTTTTTGTCCTGACTCTTTGATCCTGGAGTCATGTGGCCCTGGCCTCATGCGATTCCTGTTCTCTCTCTCTCCTTGCCACTTCCCAACAACGTTTGATGTCATCCCTTGACCATAATGTCCCCCTTCCCTTTCCATGCAGCATAATTAGGCTGAGCATGTTTTTTTTTTACCCTAATGATGTCATCCCTTGACCATAATGTCCCCCTTCCCTTTCCATGTGGCATAATTAGGCTGAGCATGTTTTTTTTTTACCCTAATGCTGGATAGAAGATATGAAGCAGTAACACCAAAGGATGCTGATTATTCTTGATGATGTGGTTAGCGCTCTCCTAAATGGATGTGATATAGTCACCGCTGTCCTTAACTGCAACAAAGGGTTTTATGGGTGTCTCGAAGTACATCATTACAATAACATTTAATTATCTCTTATTGATGGGTGGCAGTTAGATCTGTCCCAATCCTGCACATGCTGATGGTGATTAGCAGAATGTGACCCCTCGAAATAGAGCTGCCCTGCCCTTTTGCTCCGGTAGGTGTCGCTGCTGAGGCTGGCCGTGCGCATGCATCAGGCTGTCGCATCCAGATCTCCATGATGGTGGATCGGGTCTCAGGTGAAAGGCAGCCTGTTGATTTTTGAGGAATGAGCAATTTTATACGAATATATAACCCTGAACTTTGCCTGCATTCTGTAAGTTAGCGCATTTTAATTCGATTTAGTCAAAAAAAGTGCCGCTGTAATGCACCGTTTGTGCTAACTGGAGGTCACAAACAGACAAACAGAGCATGAGAGTTTTAGTATTATATAGATGTCTGCTCTGCCCATGCATTATTTCCTGTTCTGTGCTAATTCCACATAGCCTGCAAGAATCATGTGTTATTTTCCTGGCACTACTTGTGGGTAACGTCTGGTGGAATGCATCTATTGCAACAGGATATTTGAATATTTTTCTCTTCAGTTCCCCCCCCCCCATCAGTGGGAGAGCCTCAAACAAGCTATTGGATTGGGGAAATCACACACAAAATGCAAGAAGAACACAACAAGTCAGGTAGCATCTATGGAGGGGAATTGTGTGCAGTTTTGGTCACCAAATTACAGGAAGGATAGTAATAAGGTTGCAAGAGAAACTGAGTTACAGAGTAAGGTTGAATAGGTTAGGACTTTATTCCATGAAGTGTAGAAGAATGAGAGGAGATTTGATAGGGGTATATAAAATTATGATGGGTGTAGATAGAGTGAATGCAAGCAGGCTTTTTCCACAGAGGCTAGAGGAGAAAAAAAAAACCAGAGGGCATGGGTTAAGGGTGAGGTGGGAAAAGTTTAAAGGGAACATTGGTGGGGGCTTCTTCACACAGAGAGTGGTGGGAGTGTGGAATGAGCTGCCAGATGAAGTGGTAAATGCGGGCTCACTTAACATTTAAGAAAAACTCAGACAGGTACATGGATGAGAGGTGTGTGGAGGGATATGGTCCAGGTGCAGGTCAGTGGGATTAGGCAGAAAAATGGTTTGGCACAGTCAAGAAGGGCCAAAAGGCCTGTTTCTGTGCTATAACGTTCTATGGAACAGTCAATATTTTGGGGCAAGACTCGTCAATAGGACTGGAAAGAAAGGAAGCTGAAGCCAGAATACGAAGGCGGCTTCTGGCCCTTTCCTTTCCAGTCCTGATAAAACGCCAACTCAGCCCAAAACACCAACTATTTATTTCCTTCCTTAGATGTTGCTTCTCTTTCTGAATTCCTCCACCATTTTATGAGTGTTACTCATGATTTCCAGCATCTTTTTTAAGTCTGGAGAGAGGGTAGGGGAAATTAGTTAATTGTAACCAGATGACTGTTGAATATCATTCTTTTATTGTTAAAAGTGCACTTATGTATTCACCTTGGTAATGCTAAAATAGCTTGTGCCTTTAAGAGAAAACAGTGACATCATTTTGCATGAGTGGAGTGAAACGAAGAGTTGACATCTTCAAGAAAGGACGACATTCGAATGCTTTTCCCAGGTTTGATGAGGAAAGATTTTCGCGAGTAAATTGATCAGTGCTGGGTAGCGTGATTGTGAAGTTCCTTAACTGGCCTACTAGCGTGAGCGAGGAGAACTCATTTCAAGGTCTGTGTTTGGAAGTTAAGCACGTGTGCCAAATGTGAGTATATCTCTTAGTTAAGATGAGATGTATTTACTTATATTTTCAATGTTGTGTATAAGGTACAGAATTGGTGGGATTCTAACATTGTTTGTATTATTTTTTTTTAAAAAGAGTTGCCACCACCGTATTGAGTTTGTATATTTTGTATATTTTGTTTTAGTTATTTTCATACTGCATACGTAACAAGGGTGTGGCCTGAAGTTAAACTGGGGTTATAATAGTGGGAACTGATTTTTTAAATTTATTTTGTTGTTTTTATTTTGATACCCTCTTTCTGCAATTAAACATCTAAAACAGATAAAGGAATTGAAGTCCCAAAAAAAGTATTTGTCTTCCTGTGTGTGTATTTTTCCCCAGGCTACAAAATAATACTGAGGAAATTCTTCAGAGGCTATAAAATCTCTAGGACTTTTGAGCTAGATGACTTCTGAGGTTGGATCATGAGAGGCATTTAAAGTAGAACCATATCTGTTCTTGGGGAATTGAGTCTATTGGGAAATGGCACAGAACTGGAGAAGAGGCCCAAGGTAGATGAGTCATTATCATAGGAAGAGGTGGGAAAGGCTTGAGAGCCTGAGTGGGTGACCCTTGCTCATTTTCAAACTTTGAATCTCAGATAAATATCAAGAAAGAAAAAATGTGCACACTGACCATTTGATGGCTTTGGACCTGTACTCATTGGAGTTTAGAAGAATAAGGGTGGATCTTATTGAAACCTATTGAATATTGGAATGCCTCAGTAGAGTGGATTTGGAGAGGATATTTCCATATAGTGGGTGGGTCTAAGGCCAGAAGGCACAGCCTCAGAGTACAAGGATGCCCCTTTAGAACAGAGATGAGGAGGAATGTCCTCAACCAGACAATGGAGAATCTGTGGAATTCATTGCATAGGGTAAGCCAAATTATTGAGTATATTTAAAGTAGAGGTTGATAGATTATCGATTAACAAGGTACCAAAGGTTATGGGGAACAGGCAAGAGAATGGGGTTGAATGAAATAATAAATTAGCCATGATGGAATGGCGGAGTCAACTTGATGGGCTGAATGGCCTAACTTTGCTCCTATGGACTTAGGGTCTTATTGTTTTATGGACCACAAGAATGCAAATGCTCTTTGATAACCCACTCAAACCAATTGCCTCTAACATCCCAGAAGGTCAAGGACATCAGCTACACAAGAATGCTACACAAGTTCACTTCCAAACTGGACACCATCCTGACTTATAAGTACAATCAGATTCTTCTATTACTGGATCAGAATAGATCAGCGAAGTTGAGATGCCTTCATCACAGAGGATAGCATTTCAAGACGGCATCTCAACATCACCACCTTAACAGCAATTTGAGATGGGATTAATATGGATGGATAGGTGAAGATGTGAAAGCTGGGGCAATGAATGAGAGAAAATGAACAAAAAAAGATTTTAGAATCATAGTCATAGAAAAATACAGCACAGGAACAGGCTCTTTGGCCCATCTAATACATGCCAAGCCATTTAGTCTGCCTACTTCCATTGACCTGCAGCATGATCATAGCCCTCCATACGCCTACCATCCATCTACCTATCTAAACTTCTCTTAAATGTTGGAATCGTGTTCGCATATTGTACTGGCAGCTCATGCCACACTCTCATGTCCCTCAGAGTGAAGAAATCTATTATAATCTGGAATCAAAGATTTAGGATCTGAGATTGTATTAATATCCAGGAAGGAATCATATACACACAGGCCACAAAAATACAAATATTCTTTGAATTCAAAACCAAAGTTTTCAAGAAAATAATCAGAGCCCATTATCTAAGATAACACAAGACTATGAAAGCAATATAAATGGTAATCAACACCAGTGAAATTTAATGTAATCGAAGTCATCCTTATCCATTAAAACTCTGATTTCCTATTGCTCTATGTTTTAATAACTCATAAACAAGATAACTGAAAGGATTTATCAAATTGTCTGTTTAAATAGGATTGCTGTCTTTCTCTGGGTCAAAGGGAAAATCGTACAAATCTCCTTGCTGGATTAAATACAACATAGAAATGTGAACAAATGGATGGGATCTTGACCGTAACAATTTAGGGTAATTACCACTCTTCAGAAGTAATCTAAATGTTGTCAGAGGGAAAGAATGCTACTGAAGGCCAGATCTGGATTAGAGTCTAACAGCTGGATTGGCATATTTGACCAGAATCAACTTCCATTTAAGGTTTCATGATCTCCAAGATGAGCCTTGAAAAATGATTCATTCATAATCAGATGCTTTCTTCTCATTTCAAGAAGAAAACATGAAACCAAATTTCATTTTTACAACATTGAAAGACTGAGGAATTGCCACATTAAATCCCTTTATAGAATACAAATACACAAAACATCTGACAAACATCACTCATGTTAATGGCTTTCTCTTCTGCCTGTTGTGAATGGGCTTTAAAGGAGACTGTCAAAAGTGATTAAAACATCAATTAACGCATATTTTGAAATCAGCTGGAGAACATATTGTCTCCATCATGTCATTTATTGTTCCAATTTACAGCATTCTGAGGGCTCACTTTCTGTTCTACATCTGGTAAAAAGTATTATCTAATGTCAGCTCTAAGAGAATAATTCCTGTAGCTTTGCTATAAGATTTAAACTGTCAAAAAGAGCAAGTAGAGACTAAGTATATTCTAAACAACAAATCTTTCAAAGTATTACTTTTAATTTGGGAAGTGCAAGTACAAACAAGTGAGAGAAATAAAATAAGGCTACAAGACATAGGAGCAGAATTAGACCATTCAGCCAATCACATCTGCTCTGCCATTCCACTTATCATCCCTCTTAACCCCATACTCAGGACTTCTCTCCATAACCTTTGACGTCCTTTCTAATGAAGAACCTATCAACCTCTGCTTTAAATGCACCCTATAGCTTGGCCTCCACAGCTGTCCGTGGCATTGCATTCCACAGATTCACCACCCTCTGGCTAAAGAAATTCCTCCTCATCCCTGTTCTAAATGGATGTCCTTGTATTCTGAGACAGTGCCCTCTGGTTCTAGACTCTCCATTATAGAAAACATCCTCTCTACATCCACACTATCCAGGCTTTTCAATATTCAATAGGTTTCAATGAGACCCCACCAACCCCCCCCCAACATTCTTGTAAACTCCAGCAAGTACAGGCCCAGAGCTATCAAATGCTCTGCATGTATTAACACTTTCATTCCCAGAATATTTTCTCATGAAACTCCTCTGGACCCTCTCCAATACCAATATATATTTTATTAGTTAAGGAGCCCATAAGAAAGAAGGTCAGAGGAAAATACACAATTTGAGACCCCCACTAATTCATGGAGTTCCTATCACAATTTTAGTATCATATCCAGGTATAGCTGTGTACATACATCTATTGATGCTTCTGGGCACATCTTCAGTGATGTTCCTGGAATCATCGGGTGTTTCGGGTCTTTTGGGTCTTTCAACATCATACAACCTCCTCCAGGTGACTCAGCCGGGGCTGATCAGACCCCAGCTTGTGTCCAGATGGCTAGCTACTTATGACTCCATGGCACCCCTCTTTTGAGCCACAGCCATCTCGAGGCCCTCTCTGCCGCATCGGTGGTACTGCGGATGGCTTTCCTCTTCCTCTCTCCCTTGATGCCCAAAATGCTGAAGGCTCTAACTAAAGAATGGGCTACGAATCCCCTGCAACCAACCTCCACTGGGATACTGACAATAATTGTTGTCATGGCTTGCAGCTTCCTATCAACCCCTCCCTTCATCGTTGCCTCCAGAATTTGGTTAACATCTTCATCAAACTGCTTCCACAGTGAAGTCATGTTAGCTGCAGGCCATTTGATCCGCGTCCTGTTAGACTTCATGTTAGAGGGATTAGTTTGCAACACGTGGCGGTTCCGGGTACTATGGGGTGACTCCGGGCCTGGCCCCTCCTTCGTCTCACCAGGTTGGACACTTGCGCGTTGTGCTGCTCCTGCTCCCGCCAATCACTTCATCCTCGCTTGATGAAGTGTTTGGCGGGAGCAGGAGCAGCAGCAGCACAACGAGAAAGTGTATACTGTTATATGTGATATATAAAATAGTAGATTTTCTATTTTGGATGAAAACAGCATTTTAGGTTCACATTCCACTTAAAATGCCTTTAGTTTTCCCAAAATAAATGTTCTTATTGAAACTCAATTACGAACAGTAAAACTGGGAGTCAACTGAGCAGTAATTCAGAACACAATTTTGTGCATATTCCTTGTTGCAATTAAAAGTGGTAACTTGGTATGCTTTCATCACTATAACAGGAAATAGGATTAATATAAAAAATTTTAAACAAAATAAAAAGAGTACCTTAAGATTATCCTAATTTTAACTATATTAAAAATGGAGTTAAAAGATTCAAGCAGAATAGAACATTCGTTAGTTATACGGGTATCAGCAGTCACTTTCTCATTAAACTGACATTCTAGCTCTTTGGTAAAGTATCTTTGAAGCTACATTTTGAAGCTTTGAAACAATCAAAATTAGTAGAAACTCAATTGTCATTAATTTGTCCAGGGAGCTGTTCACTTGTTTGTAGGGCTTATTTCCAAAATAATATTGTAATGGAATACATAACCAGTACTTTTATCCTTAAGACAATTCAATTCAGTGCTCTTAAAAAATTCATCATGATTGACACCAATAGTTTTCTCAGGGGATTATTTTTTTCTATTATCAGATCCATAGGGATCTTCTGAACTGCCTGTACGACCTAGAATTTTTGTGGTGTGAACTGAAGTCTCGAAGGTGCAGGATTGTTGGAACATGGTGTGTATGGACCAAACTGAAGCGCGGGGCCCGGACCCGAGAGCAAGAAATGAGCCGATGTTTGACCAATTAAAGTGTCAGGCCTGATTGGAAGAGTCGGGCCTAGGCCCAGTTGAGGTGGCAGGGCCCAAGCCCAGAGCAAGGAGCAAGCCGAGGTTTTGCCGATTTAAGTGCCGGGCCAATTTGAAAAGGTCAGGGTGGTGGGGTCAAAGGTGGGGGATTTGTCAATGTTCAGCTTGCTGCTTGGCGAGGTTTATTTGGCTCTGTGCTGAACTGAGGCTGAGGACTGCAACTAATGGGTTACTATAGCGTCTGTGACTGGTTTCATGACTGTCAACTCACTTTCATGAAATTTAGTTCTGAATATTATTTGCTTACTCTTTATTGTTTGCAGGATTTATTCTTTGTTTTGCACATTGGGTGATTGGCGGTCTTTTTTAATGGGTTGTGGTTGTGTGGCTGCCTGTAATGAGACAAATCTCAAGGTTGTACATAGTATACATACTTAGAAAATAAATGTACTTTGAACTTTGAAATTTGATAAGAATCCTTAGAGGTACTGGCATTGGTGGATTTCTAATAGAGATTTGCCAGATTAATTCCTGGGATGAGAAGGTTATCCTATCATGAACAGCTAAAGAAATTCAATCTCTATTCACAAGAGATTCTGAAAATGCTGGAAGTTTTGAACAACACAAATAAAACGCAGGAAGAACTCAACAAGTCATGCAGCTTCTGTGGAGGTGAATAAACAATTGATGTTTCAGGCTAACACCTTCATCAGTACTGGAAAGGAAGGGAGAAAATGTCAGAACAAGAATGTGGGAAAGGTTGAAGTAGTACAAGCTGGCAAGTGATTGATGAAACTGATGAAGGGGGAAGTGGGTAGGTGGAGGATGAGTGATAAAGTAAGAAGCTGGGAGGTGATAGGTAGAAAAGGTAAAGGACTGAATAAAAAGGAATCTGATAGGAGAGAAGCATGACCATAGGAGAAAGGGAAGAAGGAGGAGCACTAGAGGGAGATGATAGGCAGGTTAGAAAAAAAGAACTGTGAAAGGAACTAGAATGGGAAATGGAAAAAGAAAGGAGGAGGAGAAGGGTGAAAATTACCAGAAGTTGGAGAAATCAATGGCCATATTCTTTTGATCTATATTCCATATCTTTTCAGGCAAATAAAAATAAGGTAGGGTCAAGCAGAGTGACAGTTGTGTGAGTGGACCAGTGTTAGGATGGAGAGGCTTAGGCTTATGAGTCTTCAGTGACAACAGGCTTGGGTGAGGTAAGTGGCTGTGAGCTTGTTCTTCTCCATTCTACATCCATCAGTGCATAGTTAGAGCAGTGAGAATGGCTCCAGGGGCTGTGTTGTGTTGTTTGTGTGAGATATGGGAGTTCTGGGAGATATCCAGCCTCCTGAATACCCACATCTGCATCAGGTGCACCGATCTGCAGGTCCTCAGAGTACATGGTAAGGAACTGGAGCTGCAGCTCAGTGACCTTTGGCTCATGCAGGAAACTGAGGGGATGATAGATAGGAGCTACAAGGAGCTAGTCACCCCTAAGTTACAGGAGGCAGGCAAATGGATGACTGTTAAGAGAAGGATGCAAAATGAACAGGCAGTACAGAGTGCCACTGTGGCCATTCCCCTCAATAATAAGTATACCACTTTGGATATTGTTGAGAGGGACAATCTACAATGACCATGTCTTTGGCACTGAGTCTGGCTCCTGTAATTCAGAAGGGAGGCAGGGGGAGAAGGGGACTGCAGTACTGATAGGGGATTCCATAGTTAAAGGAGTTGACATGAGATTCTGTGGACACGGTACATAGCCTTCCAGGTGCCAGGGTCAGGTATGTCTCAGATCGGGTCCACGACATTCTAAAGGGGGAGGGTGAACATCCAGAAGTCTTGATACATATTGGAAACATTGACATGGGTAGGAAACATGCGGAGGGCCTGGAGAAAGAACTTAGGAAGCTAGGTAGAAAGCTGAAAAGTAGGTCCTCCAAGGTAGTAATCTTGGGATTGTTGCCTCTGCCACACACCAGTGAGGGTAAGAGTAGAATGAATGCGTGGCTGAGAAAATGGTGCATGGGGGCAGACTTCCAAATTTCAAGGTCATTTGGATCTCTTCTGGGGAAGGCATGACCTGTATAAAAGGGGCAGATTACACCTGAACGCAAGGGGGACCAATAGCGTTGTGGGCAGGTTTGATAGAATTTTTGTGGAGGATTTAAACTAATTTGCTAAGGAGATGAGAAATGGAGTGATAAGGCTGAGGACAGGACTGTTGGCTGACAAGCAGAACAACTGTGTAGTGAGACTGTTAGGAAGGACAGGCGGATGATAGGGCAAAATTGTGGTCAGTGGTATAAGCTACAGTGAAAAAGGGGGACAAAGTCATTAAGGGTGACAGAAACAGGACTGAAGCTGTTATATCTGAATGCTCGTAGTACGGAAAATTAGGTAGAGGATCTTGTAGCACAGTTAGAGATCGGCAGGTATAATAGAACATAGAATAGTACAGCACAGTACAGTCCCTTCGGCCCACAATGTTGTGCCGACTCTCAAACCCTGCCTCCCATATAAGCCCCCACCTTAAATTCCTCAATATACCTTTCTAGTAGTCTCTTAAATATTATAGGCATTACAGAGTCGTAGCTGAAAGATTATAGTTGGAAGCTTAACATCCAAGGAATCATAGGTAGGCAGAGGGAGTGATGAAGCTTTGTTGGTTAAAAAATGAAATAAAATCCTTAGAAAGAGGTGACATTGGAAGATGTAGAATCCTTGTGGGTAGAATAAAGAAACTGCAAGGGTAAAAAGACGCTGATGAGAGCTATATACACACCTCCAAATTGTAGCCAGGATGTGGGTGATAAATTACAATGAGAGATAGAAAAGGCATGCCAAAAGGGCGATGATACAATAGTCATGAAGGATTTCAATAAGTAGTTAGATTGCGAAAATCATGTTGGTGCTGGATCCTAAGAGAGAGAATTTGTGGAATGCCTATTCAAATGCCTACCTGTTCAAAAAGGACAGGTTACACCTGAACCCGAAGGGGACCAATATCCTGGTGGGAAAGTTTAATAGAGCTATTAGGGAGGGTTTAAACTAATTTCGCAGGGGGATGGGAACCGGAATGACAGAGTGGAGGAAGGGGAAAACATAAATAAATCTAAGATAATGAGCAGTAAAGATGTCAGGAAAGACAGGCAGGTGATGGGGCAAATTTGTACCCATTGGGATGAGTTGCAGTGCAATAAAGTTGCAGTGAAATCAAAGCGAAAAGTATCAAATACTAGTCTTAAAGTGTTGTACTTAAATGCACTCAGCATAAGGAATAAGGTGGATGATCTTGTTGTACAGCTACAGATTGGCAGGTATGATATTGTGGCCATCACTGAGACCTGGCAAAAGGATGCATGTCTCTGGGAGCTGAACGTCCAAGGATACATGGTGTATCGGAAGGATAGGAAGGTAGGCAGAGGGGGAGGTGTGGCTTTATTGGTAAGAAATGATATTAAATCATTAGAAAGAGGTGATATAGGATCGGAAGGTGCAGAATCTTTATGGGTTGAGCTAAGAAATAACAGGGGTAAAGAGACCCTGATGGCAGTTATTTACAGGCCTCCAAACAGCTGCAGTGATGTGGACTACAAATTACAACTGGAAATAGAAAAGGCTTGTCAGAAGGGCAGTGTTATGATAATTGTGGGGGATTTTAACATGTGAGTGGATTGGGAAAATCAGGTCAGCACTGGATCTCAAGAGAGAGAATTTGTAGAATGTCTGCAAGATGGCGTTTTAGAACAGTTTGTTGTTGAGCCCACTAGGGGATCGGCTATACTGGATTGGGTATTGTGTAATGAACCGGAGGTGATTAGAGAGATTGAGGTGAAGGAACCCTTAGGAGGCAGTGATCATAACATGATTGAGTTCACTGTGAAATTTGAAAAAGAGAAGCCGAAATCTGATGTGTCGGTATTTCAGTGGAGTAAAGGAAATTACAGTGGCATGAGAGAGGAACTGGCCATAGTTGACTGGAAAGGGACACTGGTAGGAAAGACAGCAGAGCAGCAGTGGCTGGAGTTTATGCGAGAAATGAGGAAGGTGCAAGACAGGTATATTCCAGAAAAGAAGAAATTTTCGAGTGGAAAAAGGTTGCAACCGTGGTTGACAAGAGAAGTCAAAGCCAAAGTTAAAGCAAAGGTGAGGGCATACAAGGAAGCAAAAATTAGTGGGAAGACAGAGGATTGGGAAGTTTTTAAAACCTTACAAAAGGAAACCAAGAAGGTCATTAAGAGGGAAAAGATTAACTATGAAAGGAAGCTAGCAAATAATATCAAAGAGGATACTAAAAGCTTTTTCAAGTATATAAAGGGTAAAAGGCAGGTGAGAGTAGATATAGGACCGATAGAAAATGATGCTGGAGGAATTGTAACGGGAGATAAGAAGGTGGCAGAGGAACTGAACGAGTATTTTGCATCAGTCTTCACTGAGGAAGACATCAGCAGTATACCAGACACTCAAGGGTGGTAGGGAAGAGAAGTGTGCACAGTCACAATTACGACAGAGAAAGTACTCAGGAAGCTGAATAGTCTAAAGGTAGATAAATCTCCCGGACCAGATGGAATGCACCCGCGTGTTCTGAAGGAAGTAGCTGTGGAGATTATGGAGACATTAGCAATGATCTTTCAAAAGTCAATAGATTCTGGCATGGCTCCGGAGGACTGGAAGATTGCAAAAGTCACTCAGCTATTTAAGAAGGGGGCAAGGAAGCAAAAAGGAAATTATAGACCTGTTAGCTTGACATCGGTTGTAGGGAAGTTGTTGGAGTCGATTGTCAAGGATGAGGTTACAGAGTACCTGGAGGCATATGGCAAGATAGGCAGAACTCAGCATGGATTCCTTAAAGGAAAATCCTGCCTGACAAACCTATTACAATTTTTTGAGGAAATTACAAGTAGGCTAGACAAGGGAGATGCAGTGGAGGTTGTATATTTGGATTTTCAGAAGGCCTTTGACAAGGTGCCACACATGAGGCTACTTAACAAGAGCCCATGGAATTACAGGAAAGTTACATACGTGGATAGAGCGTTGGCTGATTGGCAGGAAACAGACAGTGGGAATAAAGGGATCCTGTTCTGGTTGGCTGCCGGTTACCAGTGGTTTTCCACAGGGGTCCGTGTTGGGCCACTTCTTTTTACATTGTATATCAACGATTTGGATTATAGAATAGATGGCTTTGTGGCTAAGTTTGCTGACGATACGAAGGTAGGTGGAGGGGCCGGTAGTGCTGAGGAAACGGAGAGTCTGCAGAGAGACTTGAATAGATTGGAAGAATGGGCAGAGAAGTGGCAAATGAAGTACAATGTTGGAAAGTGTGTGGTTATGCACTTTGGCAGAAAAAAAGTAAATGGGCAGACTATTATTTAAATGGGGAAAGAATTCAAAGTTCTGAGATGCAACGGGACTTGGGAGTCCTCGTACAAGATACCCTTAAAGTTAACCTCCAGGTTGAGTCAGTAGTGAAGAAGGCGAATGCAATGTTGGCATTCATTTCTAGAGGAATAGAGTATAGGAGCAGGGATGTGATGTTGAGGCTTATAAGGCTCTGGTGAGACCTCACTTGGAGTACTGTGGGCAGTTTTGGTCTCCTTATTTAAGAAAGGTGTGCCAATGTTGGAGAGGGTACAGAGAAGATTCACTAGAATAATTCCAGGAATGAGAGGGTTAACATATGAGAAACATTTGTCTGCTCTTGGACTGTATTCCTTGGAGTTTAGAAGAATGTGGGGAGACCTCATAGAAACATTTCGAATGTTGAAAGGCATAGACAGAGTGGATGTGGCAAAGTTGTTTCCCATGATGGGGGAATCTAGTACGAGAGGGCATGACTTAAGGATTGAAGGGCGCCCATTCAGAATAGAAATGCGAAGAAATTTTTTTAGTCAGAGGGTGGTGAATCTATGGAATTTGTCGCCACGGGCAGCAGTGGAGGCCAAGTCATTGGGTGTATTTAAGGCAGAGATTGATAGGTATCTGAGTAGCCAGGGCATCAAAGGTTATGGTGAGAAGGCGGGGGAGTGGGACTAAATGGGAGAATGGATCAGCTCATGATAAAATGGCGGAGCAGACTCGATGGGCCGAATGGCCGACTTCTGCTCCTTTGTCTTATGGTCTTAAGATGTTTTTTTTTTCCCAGGGCAGCTGTTGGTTGAGCCCACTCAGGGATCAGCTATTCTGGATTGTGTTGTGTAGTGAACTGGATTTGATTAGGGAGCCTAAGATAAAGGAACCCTTAGGAAGCAGTAATCATATTATGATAGAATTCACCCAGCAGCTTGAAAGGGAGAAGCTAAAGCCATATGTATTAGTACTACAGTGGAGTAAAGGGAATTGCATGGGCATAAGAAAGGAAGCCAAAGTTGATTACAAGGGGACACTAGCAGGGATGACAACAGAGCAGCAATGGCTGGAGTTTCTGACAGCAATATGGAAGGTTCAGGATAGATATGTCCTGAAGAAGGAGAAGCATTCTAAAGGCAGAATGACACAACTATGGCTGACAAGGGAAGTCAAGGCCACCATAAAAGCAAAAAGGGGGCATATAATAGAGCAGAAAAAGTGGTAAGTTAGCAGATGGAAAAGCTTTTAAAAAGCAACAGAAGGCAACTAAAAATGCCATAATGGGGTAAAAATTAAATATTTTTTAAGCTAGTCAATAATATAAAAGAAGATACCAAACACTTGAGATGAAAGTAGATATTCGACCGCTGGAAAATTATGCTGGAGAGATAGTAATAGAGGACGAGGAAATGGCTAAGAATCTTGCATCAGCTGCTTAACAAGATAAGAGTCCATGGTACCTCAGGAACAATATTAGCATGGAAGAGGCAAAGAGTGCAAATAAAAGGAACCTTTTCTGACTTGCTGCTGGTGACAAGTGGTGTTCTGCAGGGGTCAGTGTTGGGATTTAGATTACAGAATTGATGGTTTTGTGGCTAAGTTTGCAGACAATAAGAAGATAGGTGGAGGGGTAGGTAGTGTTCAGGAAGCAGGGAGGCTGAAAAGAACTCAGACAGATAAGGAGAATGGGGAAAGAAGTGGCGGATGGAATATAGTGTCAGGAAGAATATGGTTATGCACTTAGGTAGATGGAATAAAGGATGGACTATTTTCTAAATGGGGGAAAAATTCAAAAATCTGAGGTGCAAAGGGACTTGGGAATCGTCGTTCAGGGTTCCCAAAAGGTTAACTTGCAGGTTGAATCGGTGGCGAGGAAGCTAAATGCAATGTTAGCATTCATTTTGAGAGGACTAGAATATAAAAGCAAGGATGTAATGCTGAGGCTTTATATGGTACTGATTAGGCCTCACTTGGAGTGTTGTGAGCAGTTTTGGGCCCCTTATTTAGGAAAGGTTGTCCTTACATTGGAGAGGGTTCAGAGGAGGTTCACAAGAATAATTCTGGGAACAAAAGGCTTATTGTATGAAGAGAGATTAATGGCTTCGGACTTCACGTGCTGGAATTTAGAAGAATGATGGAGGATCTCACTGAAACCTATCAAATGATGAAATGGGTAGATAGAGTGGATATGGAGAGGATGTTTCTGTTGGTGGAGGAACCTAGGACCAAAGCACATATCCTCAGAATGGAGAGATGTCCATTTAAAAAGATGAGGAATTTCTTCAGCTAGAGGGTTATGAATCTGTGGAATTCATTGACACAGGCAGCTGTGAAGGCCAGATCATTGGGTGTTGAGTGTTAAGGCAGAGGTTGATATGTTCTTGATTAGTTAGAGAATGAAGAGTTATGAGAAGAAGGCAGGAGAATAGGGTTGAGAGGGAACTGCATCAGCCATGAAATGGTGGAGGAGACACGAGGGGCCAAATGGCCTAATTCAGCTCATCTTATGGTCTTATTAGATCTATATTCTTTAGATTCTGAAGAGTAAAAAGTGATCTTACTGAAACATCTCTTGATCATTTAGGGAGATGATCTAAGCAATGGCAAATGGTTTTCAACTTAAATAGGTGTGAGGTGAGATATTTTGGTCACTCAAACCAATGAATGGCAGGTCACTGAGTGTTGTGAAACAGAAGGACCTGGGAGTACAAGTGCACAATTCACTGAAAGTAGCCACAGACTGTACACTAGGTAGACAGGATGGTGAAGAAGGTGTTCAGTATGCTGGCATTCATCCATCAGGATATTAAGTTTAGGAGTAGGGACATTACATTGCAGTCAGATGTGTCATTGGTGAAACCACACTCTAAGTGTTGTGTACAGTTTGGTCAGCCTGTAAGGCATTGTCCAGCTGGAGAAGATGCAGAAGCCATTTACAAGGACATTGGCTTAAGCAAATATTAGGATGAAGTTAGCCATGGTGGATCTTCTTTGAATAGTTGAATGGAGTGTAGGAGAATGAGAGGTGACCTCAAAGAAATTTATAAAATCATGAGGGATATGGATAAGGTGGACAGTCATAGTTTTTTCCCACAGCTGGGTTGTCATAAATGAAAGGCCACACATACAAGACAAGGGAGATTTAAAAGAGACCCGACTCTTCTTTGTGTATCTTCCTTACAGAAAGGGTAATCAGTGCCTGGAATAAGCTGACAGAGGAAGTGGTCGAGGCAGGAACAATTGCGATATTCAGAATCAGAGTCAAAATCAGAATTAGGTTTATCATCACCGGCATGTGTCATGAAGTCTGTAAACTTAGAGCAGCAGTTAAATTCAAAACATAATATAGAAGAGAAAATAATATTAATAGGTAAATCAATTACAGTATATGTATATTGAATAGATTAAAAATAGTGCAAAAAAAACCCAGAAACAATACATATTTAAAAAGTGAGGTAGTGTTCAAGGGTTCAATGTCCATTTAGGAATCAGATGGCAGAGGGGAAGAAGCTGTTCCTGAATCATTGAGTGTGTGCCTTCAGGCTTCTGTACCTCCTACCTGATGGTAACAGTGAGAAAAGGACATACCCTGGGTGCTGGAGGTCCTTAATAATGGATGCTGCCTTACTGAGACACCACTCCCTGAAGATGTCCTGAGTACTTTGTAGGCTAGTACCCAAGATGGAGCTGACTAGATTTACAACCCCCTGCAGCTTTTTTCAGTCCTGTGCAGTAGCCTCCCACATCATACCAGACAGTGATGTAGCCTGTCACAGTACATCTATAGAAGTTTTGGAGTGTATTTGTATTCAAGAGGCATTTACAATTAAGCAGGTAGATGGAAGGGAAGGGCTTGGAGGTTTGTGGGTCTAGCAGGGAGGACGCTGTGATCAGCATGGATCAAAGGATCTGTTTCTGTGCTCTATTACTCTGTGACTCTCTGATAAGATCTTCAAGGGCATGGCAGAGTAGATAGCCAGATATTTCCATTAGGGAGAGGATCTCAAAGGAAACAGCATAGAAGATTAAGGGCAGTCATTTAAAACTGAGGTGCATCTGAATTTCAGAGAGGGTGGTAAGTCCCTGGAATTCTTTATCTGGAAGGAGTAGAAGATAGGGGGTAAGTAAAATAGAAGTAAATAAAATTTTCAAAGACCAGGAAATTAAGGACTGTGGGGAACTGATACAGAAGAGATGAGGCCTACGCAGATCAGCCATGATCATATTGAATATTGGGACAAGCTCGAGGGGTTAAATTGTCTATTTTCCAATGTTCTTATTGCACAATGTACAAGAGATGCTACTAGTCTTGTAAAAATATCGACTTGGGATATTAAGCATTTAGTTGATAAAAGGAACAGCAAATTCACATTGAATCATGAAGTAAAGATTACAAATTAAGCACACCAAATTAAGTGTCACTGGAAACCTGCATTTCCAAATAGTCAGATGTTGATTGTGTTACTTTTGGGGTGCTCAGCTCATATATTCCTCTATAACGGAGAGCTTTTAAAATTTCAGCTGTAGTGCCTTAATGATTTCTTTCTTACTCTGTGCAACTATGATGGTGTTTTAAGTGATTGAAAGTCAATGCACAGAGCTTTTAGAGTGCATTTGCTGCACTATATTTATGGTATGTACATTAACCATTAAAAGGAGTTTTTCTTGACTCTCAGATGACCACAATTACATATTGTTGCCCTGTTGCTGCAGCCACCCTGAAGATGTCACTTGCAATGGTGCATCCTAAGCTGCTTCTGTATGTCTCTGCTGAATAGGATGGATATGGACATTTAGGATTTCAAAAGGATCTAAGTTAATTTTTAATTGTCAAGTTTACTGCAAACTATTTTCAAGTGATAAATAGCAATTAAAATATCAGGTAAAATAAATAAAAACTAACAGTAACTTTCCAGTTGAGGCCAATGATCCCACTCAAATGAATCAATTTGTACAATACAGTTTGGTTGTTTCTGGAATGGACAGAGAAGTTGGAACAAGAAGCTTGAGACTATACAGGTCAAAGCAATCTGCTTGATTGGCACAT
The DNA here is from genome assembly GCF_030028105.1 of Mobula birostris. Lineage (NCBI taxonomy): Eukaryota > Metazoa > Chordata > Chondrichthyes > Myliobatiformes > Myliobatidae > Mobula > Mobula birostris. The sequence continues at coordinate 162,394,764 of NC_092373.1, forward strand.
TATCCACCAGTGATGCGTCCTAGAGCAAATAAACCAGACTAAACCTTCAGCTTGTCTCCCTCTTCTGCCTTTCAACACATTGACCTGGATATCAGGAACAAACAAACCCACACAATGCTGTTAGCTAGCAGGTCTCTACAGTACTGACGGCTGAAAAGCAGATTGATCTGGCCATTTGTAAGTGAAAGGCAGAGCCCACTTGCACACAAATGTCAAGATAATTGACCAGATTGTCTGCCAGAGTGTTGTTGTTTGAGGAAGGGATTTTTGGAGAAGCATTAGGAGAACTCTACATTTTCCATTGCCATGTCTTAGGATGGTTTCTTGTCCACTGACAGTAAAAGGTGAGGAATGGCTAATATTTCATGAACTAGAATATACGGCAGCATAATTAAAAAGCATATTTGGAACAAAAGTGTCCTGGTAGTTGCAGCAATTAAATGTAATTTATTGGCTTACCAAGTGTATATTTTACAATGCAAGCAAGAGGGTTCTGGGATTTAGAACCAGTGACAATATAGACATGGCTATATATTTCCAAGTCATTTTGATGTGCAAAGTGAAAGGGAATCTGCAGATGTTGAGGCACTAGTAAAGAACTTGATAAGGTCCCTAAAGCTGATTCAAAAGATGAAGGAACATTGGATCCACATTGAACTAAAAGTTGGATTCAGAATTCACATGCCCACAAAAGACTGTAGGTTAGAAGGCTGTTATTCTGGCCAGAGGTCCGTGACCAGTGGTATTCTGTAAGGATTAACTGGGAGTTCTGTTATTCATCATATATATCAATGAAAATGTAACTGGATGGATTAAGAAGTTTGCCATTGACACCAACATTAGAGGACCATCAAAGAATATAGCACAATACAGATCAGTTACAGATATGGACAAAGAAATGGCAGATGGAGTTCAATCCTGGCAAGTATGTGATGTTGTACTTTGGGCAGTCAAATGAAAGGAGAAGGTACCCAGTTAATAGCACACCCCTTATTAGCATTAAGATACAGAGGGATTTTGGAGCCTGGGTCCATTGTTCATTGATAGTGGCTACTCAAAGATGGTTAAAAAGGCATATGGCCTGATTTCCTTCTTTGGAAGAGGTGTTGAGTATAGGAGTATTTAAATTATGCAGCAGCTATATAAAACTTTCATCAGACTGCATTTGGAGTATTGAGTGCAGCTCTGGTCACCTCATTATAAGAAGGATATGAAGACTATGGAGAGGGTGCAGAAGAACTTTACCAACTTGTTATCTGATTCAGTGAGTAGGAGTTATAAGGGAAGGCTGGACAAACTTGAATTGGTCTCCCTAAAGCAATGGAGGCTAAGGGGAAACCAGATTAAGGTTTTCAAAATTATGAGGCATCAATAGAATAGCCACTCAGAATCATTTCCTCAGGGTAGAAATGTCAAACATTAGAGGACATGCCGTTAAGACGAGAAAGGAGGTGGTTAAACACGATGAGAGGGGGCCTGGAATGGGTTTTCAGGGTAGTAGTGGAACCAAGCAGTTTGGTGGAGTTTAAGAGGTTTTCAAAAAGTCACATTAATATGGATAATACACAGGAGAAGGACAGTTAGTATGAAATGACATCAGGATTGGCCAAATGGCTTATCCAGTGCTGTACTGCTTTATGTTCTACGGTTCTATGTTCCTGTTCACTGAACGACACAAGCAGTGGTGGAGCACTGTGAAGCAGTGGTGAAGGCTTGCTCATAGAACTGATCTGCCTGGAGGAGAGATAAATAGAGGAAGATGAATGAAAACAAAACAAAGGAGAGAGAAAAGACAAAAAGCTCTGTACATGCTGGAAATCTGGAATAAAATAAAGAGTGCTGCAATAACATCTTAAGGATCACTGGAGTGAATGTATGAATATGATTATTTGTATGAATTTGTATTCCTATCCATTTACGTGATATCCTTCTGTGCTGTTGAATACAGTGAACTCCCCCTGCCTTTCACTGAGCTGAAATATTAACTCTTTTTTTTTCCTCCACAGACATTGCCTGACCTACTGGGTATCCCCAGCATCTTCTGTTTTTGATCCAGATTTTCAATATCGGCAAGGTTTTATTTTGATTTTCTTTTGCAAATCCCAAGGTTTTCTCAGTATTTGATGTGTATGCAGAACTAAAACTTCAGTCAGCCAGGCTCAGGTGATTTTACCATGACATCTGAGGAACTTCAACCCTCAGTAACCATTTCAACTCACAGTTATTTAAACAGTCAAAATAAAAACGTTGTATGGACGATATTGTTTGAGGTGAGTTGCACCAGGGCAAGATACAACTTTTCTGCTGTCCCTGAAGTGAAAGCATTTCAGATGCATTTTGACACTGAGCAGAGACAAAGTGTTTGCAGTCAATAAGTGAAGCCAAAGCACGAATCCAGACAATCGTGCATGGTCAATACTGAACAGCTAAAGCTACAACAAGATTGATCAAAGGGGTTGCAAAAGGTGAAAGAGATGCTTTGTTACAAAAATAACACAGAATGGTTTCAGAAACAAGAAAGAAAAAAGAACATTTGATCATCCCCAGAAAAATTCATCAGTGCAGCAATAACACCTTGAGGCTTACTACAGTGAACGGGTGAATATGATTATCTGTGTATATTTGTTTTCCTGTCTATGTACGTGATATCCCTCTGTGCTATCTAATACAATGTACTCTCTCTGCCTATTTTCACGTATTACAAGTTCAGAGCAAAGGTACTTAAACTCTCAGATCATATAAATACAACTGTCTTATTTAATAAACTGAAAAAGCAATTATTTACTTATTCTGATCACCTGAAAATTGACTGTTCATGTCATTGTCAAGTTAAAGAGGCCTTGTTGAATACTTTGTACACCAGGTCTGAACACTGAGCTTAAGCCAATGCAAGCTAATGTTTCACATCTGTAACTTATCCATTCTTAGCAACTGCTGGTTTCAGTCTACTTCCCTGGTGTTATCTTTTTATTAAAACCTTCTCCATTTCAACATCACAGTGCCAAATATTAAGAGCAAGTACTGACACGTGTTTGTCCTGGAGTCTCTAAGGGTTAAATGTTGGGGTCACAGAATACTAAAAGCACAGGAGGAGGCCATTTGGCCCCATAAGTCCATGCTACCTCCCTGGGTAAGAATAATGCAGATAATCCTTTTCTACAACCTCTTCCCTTTTTAAAAGTCTGTTTCCAAAAACATCTCATTCTAAATGATAATTAGTCAGAATCACATTCATTATCATTGACTTAAGTGATACGATTTTTTGAGACAGTGCAGTGCAAAGACAAAATTATAATAAATTACAAAAATGAATAATTAGTGCCCAAAAAAGCAATACAAGGTAGTGCTCATGGCCCTTTTAGAAATCTGATGACAGAGGGAAGAAACTGTTACTGAATCGTTGAGTGTGAATCTTAAGACTCTTGCACTTCATTCCCTGCAGTAGTAATAAGAAGAGGACCTGGCCTGGATGGTGATGGCTATTAGTGACAAATCCAACTTTCTTGATGCACCTCCTCTTGAAGCAGTGCTACAAGAGCAAGGAGGTTATTATGAACCCTGTAAGCCCTGTGGGCCCTGCGAGTCCTGTAAGACACTGCTTCAGCCATGAGTGGAGCACTGCATCAAATTTTGGTCACCTTATCTGGTAATCAAGAAGAAGCATTGTTTCTCTTTCCACAAAAACTGCCTGATCTGCTCAGTATCTCTCACATTTTCTGTTTTTTTTTTGTCCTGATTCTTCTGCTTCTCCCAACAAAATTAATCTCTTATTGTGGGAACTATTTCACTTAACCTCCTCTGCACCCTGTCCAAAGCTTTCACATCCTCCCTGAATCACAGTGACCACAAATGGACGTGGCTGAAACTGTTTGATGAAGATTTATCATAACCTCTTTTCCCTTGCAGAGAATTTTTCTATGTAGAACGATAATTTCAAAGGACCACATCATAAGGAAAGTTCAGGAGTAGGCAAGTGGCTCCTGCTCCATTTTGGAATAGGATAATGATCTTGTCATGCAACTAAACTCCATGTTCCTATCCAGGCTCCAGAACTCCCAATGCCCCTGCAGATTAAAAACTTACATTAACCATTCTGATGTGGGATCTTGATCTGAAACATCAACAATTCATTTCCCTCCACAGCTTACAGAAAAGATCTTCTGTCAGTTTTTCTTTTGCTCCAGGTTCCAGTATCTGCATTCTCGAGTGTCTTCAAAAACCTCCTTCAGATTTGAACATACTTGAAGACTCAGTATCCATGGGACTAAGTTTCAAAACCTTCACGGGAATAAATATTTCCTCATTTCATTCTTAAATAGAGACAACGACCTGTAGATTCTACCACTAGGATAAACATGCTGACAGCATCCGCTCCATCAAGAAGCCAGGTTGTCCAGGAATAGGAGGTAAACACAACAAAGTGAAGTGAGGTTGGGTTTGCCATGTCCTTAATGGATGGCAGAGGAGGCTCAAGGGCCTGAATGCTTTAAATCCTGCTCCTCATTCTGACAAATCATAATAGCAATTTAAAAAGTGCTTTCAGCACTTGCTTTGATGACTTACATTTATTAGTTGTACCATTCCTGAAGATTAGAAATAAGGTAATCTGGCACAGGGCATTCCCGTTGTGTAATGAAGATTCTCTAGGAAGAGGTACAGTCGACGTTTCAGGCCGAGACCCTTCGTCAGGACTGACGAAGGGTCTCGGCCTGAAACGTCGACTGTACCTCTTCCTAGAGATGCTGCCTGGCCTGCTGTGTTCACCAGCAACTTTGATGTGTGTTGCTTGAATTTCCAGCATCCGCAGAATTCCTGTTGTTTGTGTAATGAAGATTGTTTTCTTTCCAGTCTGTCAGGAGACTTAAACCACAAGAACAAATACGCTGAGCAATTGCGAAGGTCAGGTCAGGTGAAGAGGTGAAACTTCAAGGGCACAAGCAGCTTCATTCCCATCCAGCACATAAAGGGGAAACATAAGGCTGAGCTTTAAGTAAATACTGGCTAACTGGGCCATCAGTTAATCAGGGGAGCTGCTTATTTGGGACAACTCAAAGAACAAAAACTAATCAAGAAAAGAGTCAGGATTCCCTTCATTTATTTGGAACACCATGCCGCTTAATTGAAATAGGAGACTCTTGTCAAATAGTTTCTAACGAGTACAACAACAACAGGAATTCTGCAGATGCTGGAAATTCAAACAACACACATCAAAGTTGCTGGTGAACGCAGTAGGCCAGGCAGCATCTCTAGGAAGAGGTACAGTCGACGTTTCAGGCCGAGACCCTTCGTCAGGACTAACTCTTCCTTCAGTTTCTAACGAGTGTTAGTCACGTACACTTCCATGACCATTAGGTACTACAGCATGCTTAGAGTGAATGAATTTTAAATAGCATCAGTTATGTTCAAAAATTTTAATTTTAAATAGCGTATGTTTGTGTTCAAATATTAACAACTTTTGTCACTGATAGTTCGGGAGAAATAAGCAGTAAGACAATTCAGAACCGTTTTGCCCTCTGTGGTTTCAAGCATGGAAACTTGGAGATGCCAGAAACAGCCCAGAGTGAATATGACATGATTTCACTTTTTCAACAAGTTAGGTATTATGAAGAATTTGAAGGTATCGATAATCATATTGAATGATACAATATACATTCAAGGATTGTGTTTATCTGCACTAAACATCCATGCTGATTTTGTTCATTTACAGTCAAAAGAACACGGCTGTGTAATCTGGATCAATTCCTTCATCAATAACTATTAGGAACTAATACACAGTTTTATAGCACTGTATTTGTAGTGTTCAAATTTGTTTAAATATGTAATTTGTGATTCAGTTAAACAGTAGTTTGTCATTCTTTATACCTTTTTCAATTATTTCTGTGAAACTTCAGCTAACTGGGGCAGCCACTTAACTGGGGCAAAATACACCATTCCCGATGTGTCCCAATAAACTGGAAACCACTCTATTACTATTGTGTGGAATACACTCACCAAAAATGTTAATTTCTCCCTGTTGTTGTAAAACTTTCAGCAGGTAATATCAACATAAGAGACGTCTACAATTTTGTTCCATTTGTATGTCATACATGAAAGATTATAATCTATTTTCCAGATCATACAGTTTCTCTTGGAAAACTCTTCAGGCCATATGGTAATTTATAGCAAATTCCAAATCGTAAAACCCACTAAAAATGACCATAATCCACATGCATATGAGGCACCAAGTTAATGCAACAAAGCCTCATCACTGATCTGTGAACTCACATTTAATTGTTTAAAGCTTCTATAAAATTTTGAACCATCTCTAAATTGCTTCATTGTAATTGTAGTACCTTTGAATGGCAGTTCTTGTAGTCACAAACATAACAAGATTTCAGAACAAGTAATGGTGATATTGACCAAGGAAAAGATTGGCAGCCAAATCTTCTGCTCTTCTTCAATTAGTTATATGGGAATTTTTGCGTCCACCTAATTAGGGCATTGACTTAACATAAAAGTTGGTACTCAAAAGGTGTAGCACAGACACGGTGTTGAGATGATACTATGCTCAAGAACATGTAGTGGGATTTGAACCTATAGCTTCCTGGTCCATAAACAAGGAAGTTTATTTTTAGTGCCAGACCAACACTTATTTCTGCTTGAACCATGAGATAAGTCACATGATGACCCATCACAAGTCACCGGCATATCACATGAAGTTACCTGTTTGTAACATAGGTTTCATTGATCAATTTACTTTCAGAATCTTAATCATACAGATCAGTTCTTCTCGACTGCTGTGTTGTTTGGTGTGGAACTTGCTAATAAGTCCATGTCTCTGTGGTGGAAGCCATAGTAGGAGGAATGTTTTCCCTCACTTATATTTAATAAAAGTTCCCTTCTTGTTAGTTTTATTTACTGGCTGTTATCCATTACCTTTCAGAGAGAGAATAATGCTGAGACACAGGAGGCAGGAGTTTCTCAATAAACATAAAAAGAATAAAAAAGCATAAAAAATATACTTACTAGAACATATCTGTGCCTTTGTGGAAATTATTTACAAATAAACAGCAGCAATAAATTCCAAGTAAGGAAAATACTCATATGTTAAGTACTGTAAATAAAAATGCAAATTATTTTACGCAGTGAACCTAAGACAGATTCTTTTTTTTTTAAATTGAGCCTCTGCTTGCTGCAGGACCTTTCACCGGTTGCCACTAGCAACTGTCTGGAAAACTGCAGCAATTCTGACCCTTTGAATTTACACACTTTACCCACTCCACCACTAACATGCCTGACTATAGATGGTAAGAGTTGAAATATCAACTCTCCCTCCCTAAACAACCTTACCTCTCTGTTACACATGACTAAAATTCCTCAAAGCTTTACTTCTCTGGTTCCTTAGCCATAGTTTGCTTACCCTTCTGAGGGAAAAATGTGATCTTTGCAGCGAGGTTAAAGGTGCCATGTAAAATGCAAGTTGATATCCTTCATTTTGTTTTACACTGGAAAACTGTTGATGTGTACTATTTAGTCTGTTTTCTTTGTAGATTTTGTCTGTATATCAGCTCTTCATTTACTGCTCCTACACCATTTTATCATTCTGACAGGAGCATATTGCCCAAGGCAAGATTTTAGAATATTTATTTTAAACATGTATTTGTGTTAATATGTAAGCAATAAAACAATGATCCAAACTCTTCAGAACTCAAACTCAGGGTTTGAATTATTTTTCAGAGATAAGTTCTATAATTTAAATCACAGTTGAAGGTTTTCCATTGTTGAGGACGTTGCCAGGTTTGGTTTTGGAGCCTAAAATCAAAGCATACAAGTTGCAGTCATCTTGTCAAGTCCAATTTTAATTGCTCCATTTCTGCAAACATTTTACAATCAAAGTCACCTTACCCCCCCCCCACCCACCTGTCTGTCCTTTCAATACGATATGCTCCCAGCTGTGTCCTTCAACCAAAACTCCATTTTGCCCACAGTGTCATATCTACCAATTTCTAACAGCTTTACAAGATCATCTACCTTATTTCCTATACTCTGTGCATGCAAATATAACATCTTCAGTCCTGTATACACCACACTTCTTTTTAATGTTTCCAGAAGTTAAGTTCTTACTCCTTTTTAAACATTGTTTTATTCATTATTCTGGACATCTTTATTCAGTAACATCTCCTGTACTTTTCTTGTCTTTTACTTTATCCATACTTTTGCAAGCTGTTCAACACACCCCCTAATATTTAGCTGAAAGCCCAGTCCACAGGCTGAGTTATGTGATTTGCCAGGACTTTAGTCTCAGCATGGTGTCAGGTGAAGTCCATTCCATTGGAACATCTTCCTCCTTCCCCAAAATTGGTGTCGATGTCCCACAAATTCAAACCCACTACTTCCACACCAATTTTTGAGCCTTACATTTAGCTCTCTGATCTTACTAACCCTGGGCCAGTTTGCACATGGCTCAAGTAGCAGTCCAGAGATGGTCTTTTTGCTTCTGCACTTTAATTTAGTCCTTAGCTGCTCAAATTCCCTCAACAGAACCTCCTTCCTTGTTCTTCCTGTTATTGGTATCCTCATGGATCACAACAAACGGATCTTTTTCCTCCCACTCCCAATTCCTCCGCAGGTCTGATGAGATTTCTCAAACACTGGCACCATGCAGCCTTCAGGACTCCCGATCATTGTGACTGGGAATTGTGTTTATTCCCCTGACTATACTATCCCCAATTACAACTACATTTTCTTCTCTCTCTCTCCTTTGAATGGCTTCCAGAACAATGGTGCCATGGTCAGGTTGCTCATCCTTCCAACAACCCCACTCTTATCTTCACACCAACAGGGTCACGAACAACTTCTATCCCACTGTTATAAGACCATTAAATGGTTATCTTGTATGATGAAGATGACCTCACAATTTCACGACCTACCTCATCATAACCGTTGCACCTTATTGTGCACTGCACTACACTTTCTCTGTAACGTGAACTGTAACCCTGTATTCTGCATTCCATTATTACTTTTCCTTCTGTACCACCTTGATGCACCATTGTGATGAAATGATCTCTACGGATGGTGTGCAAAACAAAGTTTTCACTGTACCTTGGTACATGTGACAATAATAAAACAATTTACCTCTTAAACAATTTAACAAGCCTTCAGAGCCAGCACTACTACCTATTGTCATTCAGTCTCTTGGACTCCACCCCATCACTAACATTTCCTTTGTCCGTTGAAACCTATTTTCAGCACAAGAAATTCTGCAGGGGGAACTCAGCGACTATGGAAATGAAAAAAAAACGCTGACGTTTCAGACTGAGACCCTTCATCAAGATCAGAAAGAAAGGGGGAAGATGCCAGAATCAAAAGGTGGGAGGATGAAAAGCTAGAAGATGATAGGTGAAGCCAGGTGGGTGGGGGAGGGTGTGATGAATTAAGAAGCTGGGAGGTGATAGGAGGAAAAGGCAAAGGGCTGAAGAAGATGGAATCTGATAGGATAGGAGAGTGGACCATTGGAGAATGGAAAGGAGGAGGAGCAACAGGGCAGGTGAGAAGAGATAAGAGCCCCAAGTGGGGAATTGAGGAGGAGGGAAGGGGGAGTGAAAAAACTCTATTTGATTTCCAGCCCTTCCTCATCTTGAGGAAAAACCATTGAGCTGAAACATTAACTGTTTCTCTCTCAGCAAGCTGTTGCCTTATCTTTTGAGAATTCCCTTTATTTTCCGACTTTACTTCAGATTTCCAGCATCCACAATTCTGTTTTTTGCCTTTCAGTTTTTGAAATATTGTTCTTTGTCATGATAGCTGGCTGTCATTTGTACGATTCTATACCTTTTTTTAAACCCTGTCTCTCCCCCCCCCCCCGGAATGTTAACCCACGTATTCAGGATTCTTCCAAACATCAGCTGGAAACTCTGCGTATTTGGCATCTATTGCGCCTTACCTTACAATCCTGACTTAACATGTTCGACTGCAATGATTTTCTCATCTACTTCTATAAAGGAAATTTCGCCTTGGCTCCCTTAAAAGGCTACAGTTTCCTCTTAACCTTATAGTTAGCCATTCAGAATGGACTTTGTAGCTGTTCTCTGACCTTCTGTTAGGAGCATTGCCGATGACATAGTTGCTATAATTTCAGTATCGCCAACAATCTGCTGTAAATCTTTTTCCAGATATATGATTAGATTCATTTCAGTGTTTTCTTGTTTCTTTTTTTTTCCCCAAACCAACTATGTTTCTCATTGTATTTTCAAGGAAAGCAGGGCTGCAGAATGTCAACTGAGTTTATCATCACAACTCATAGAATAAAATTCATTGTGTGAAGTCCCTCAAGACATTTTGATATGATTAGGCATCGTTGTACCAGTTTATTAATAAAAAAGAAAATATTGCGCAGCGCTAATTAAAACAACTATTTATACTACTGCAATCATCCTCCCTCCAAACCTACACAGCTGGCTTCGACCAATGTGGCAGACTATCTAGGGTGATAGTAGAGTTTCCAGTGATGAGGACCATCTATTCACCAATAGGCCGCCTCGGGGACAACACCCGCAGTAGTGCCACTTTTCAACAGCATAGGCATCTAAATGGTATCAGTTGAAATAACAGCACGCTGTCTTGATTAGCAGTCATGCCTTACACTACTTAATTTCTTCCACTTCCATTTCTTCCCACTCTACTTCTTTTTGTCTTTGTGCATTTCTCTTTCCCTTAAGACTCTTGATCCCACAACACAGCCACTTTCTTTTGACCGACTGGCTTTATCCAAAGCTCAGTTTCCTGGTTTTGGTGCTACTTATTCTCCCTTTCCAACACAATATTTAAAATGAAGACAGAAACTGACCACCTGCCTAAATCAATCACTGTAGACAAAGAAGAAATCTTTATAAGTGAGGAATTTTTATGTAAGTAATCTGTTGTAGATCATGTAGCAAATGTTTAGAGAATAACTAGCTAAGTGCAACAGACAATTCCAACAATGTAAATCCCCAACTCAAACTTACATTTTTAATGCATTGAAGCAAGATTAATTTGTATTTTACTTTATCTGTGATTGTCCTTCATGGTTCTAATCTGTCCTCGACATTTCACTTGCACCTCAGCTCAATTGTTAATGCAACCCTAAACTAATGTCAGGAAACTGCCTCCTCCTCAGTCATTTATGTGATGGGTTTTACTATCAAATGAATATTCATAACCTCATTTAGTTAGGAACACAGGGATTGCTATCAAAAAATGAGGACCAAGCACTATTGTCCTTGGTGTCTGCAGTCGTGGCAATGACATGGTACGACTATAATGGAGTTTGTGATTAAACATATCAATCCATCCCTCTTGAGGAGGAATTTCATTGAAACATACTGATACTGAAAGGCCTAGATAGAGTGGACGTGGATAGGATGTTTTCAATAGTCGGAGAGTCTAGATTCCAAGGATATAGGTTAAGAATAAAGGGATGGCCCTGTAAAACTGAGATGTAGAAGAATTTCTTCAGGCAGAGGGTTGTGAATCTGTGGAATGTGTTGACACATAAGGCAGTGGAGACCAAGTCATTTGGGTGCACTTAAGACAGAAATTTATAGATTGTTGCTTGGGAAAGGGGTTAAGTGTTATAGGGAGAAGGCAGGGGAATAGGCCTTAAGAAATCTGCAACGACTGAATGGTGCAGCTGATTCAATGGGTCAAATATCCTAATTCTGCTCCATATCTTATAGTCTAATTACTGTACAACTGACACAAAGTATGAAAACAGTAGGACTCCTTGTCCCATGGGTTCCAGTTGTAAGTAGACACATGAACATGAAGAACTCAAGTAGGGTCCATCATGACCACTTGGATTGAGGGTAGATTCCAACCATGTCAAAAAGAGTTCAGTTCCAGAAGTGAAGTGAGAATGGCTACCCAGCCATTGGGCAGAATTTCATAAAGTATGACGCTGAAGGGCCCTGGTAAAACTAAATAATCCAAGGGAATCCGAGGAAAACCTTTCTTCTTGCTGGCGTCATTCTTAGCACAATGCATGATGGCTAATGTTATTGAATGCCAGTCACCTCAACCTCAGGATATTGTTGAAGGAGATCTTCAAAGTATGTCCCAAGCTCAGATATCTCAAACTCTATCATGAGTACTGGGGATCTCTGTTTATGCATTGTTTAATTTCATTTGAAGCTCCTCTAATAATATAGCAAGACAACATTCAAACATGGTCTCTTAAAATGGGTTGTAACATTCACAGCATTTACAGATCAATGACTGCCTCCAACAAGGAAAAGGCTTACCATCCACTCTGAACTCAACCACATTATAATTAGAGTTTCAAAGCCTTCAATTCTGCTCCTTTGGGACCCAGCTGGTGGTGGACACAGAAATCTGGACCATGAAAATTGCCCATGTCTACCTTCCTCTGAGCAGAACTGTTCTTTTCAAGAAGAGGACACTATCCTTCCCAGTATGTGGGCAGTACAGGAACTGTGCAGAATGCAAAAATTCCATTTATGAGAAGCACTGTTGTCTAAGATCACAAAAGCTGCACTGGTAGGTTAATTAGCTACAGATTAGTACAGATCTTAGACAATTTTAGCTCATTGTTATATCTTAGTTAGAATTAATTAGTATAGATTCAAACGTGCTGGACCACAAGAGTTGACGAACCACAGAAGGCCAAACTAGAGAATTTCAACCTGTAATAAGTTACCTCCAACAGCAGCACCCTGAGCATCAGTATCGACTATAAACTGATTCTGTCACATGAAATTTCAGCCTTCTTTGATCAGAAAGGACTTCAATAAGACTATAAGACCAGAAGACAAAGCAGCAGAATTAAAAGTTGCCTGTGAACGCAGCAGGCCAGGCAGCATCTCTAGGAAGAGGTACAGTCGACGTTTCGGGCCAAGACTCTTCGTCAAGACTAACTGAAAGAAGAGTTAGTAAGAGATTTGAAAGTGGGAGGGGGAGGGGGGAGATCCGAAATGATAGGGGAAGACAGGAGGGGGGAGGGATGGAGCTAAGAGCTGGACAGGTGATTGGCAAAGGGGATATGAGAGGATCATGGGACAGAAGGCCTAGGGAGAAGGAAAAGGGGGAGGAGGGGAAAAGCCCAGAGGATGGGCAAGGGGTATAGTGAGAGGGACTGTTCATGTAGCAGCAGAATTAGGCCATGTGGTTTATCAAGTCTGCTTTGCCATTCCATCATGGCTCATATTATTCCCCCCCCCCGCCCCAGACACATTCTCCTGCCTTCTTCACGTAACCTTTGATGTCCTATCAATCATCATTTTAAATATACCTAATGACATTCCTCCATAGCCATCTGTGACAATGAATTCCACAGATTCACCATCCCCTGGCTAACAAAAATTTTCCTCATCTCTGTTCTAAATGGACATCCCTCTATTCTGAGGATGTGCCTTCTGGTCCTTGACTTCCCCACTACAAGAAACATGCTGCCTATGTCCACTCCATCGAAGCCTTACAATGTTTGAAAATTTTCAATGAGACCCCCCCTTTATTCTTTAGTCCAGGCCCAGAGCCAACAAATGCTCTTCATGCATTGACCCTTACATTCCCAGAATCATTCTCATGAACCTCCTGTGGACTCAGCACACCATTTCTCACATGAAGAGCCCTAAACTGCTCACAATACTCCAAGTGCAGTCCGTCCAATGCCTCAGCATTACATCGTTACTTTTATTTTTTTTCCCCTCTCAAAATGAATGCTAACACTGCAGATACCTTTCTTACCACCGACTCAACCTGCAAATTAACCTTTAGAGAGTATTGCACAAAGACTCCCAAATCCCTTTGCACTTCAGAATTCTGAATTTTCTCCCCATTTTATAAAATAGTCTACACCTTTATTCCTTCTACCAAAGTATATGATCGTACGCTTCGCTATACTATATTCCATCTGCCGCGTCTTTTCCTATCCTTCTAATCTGTGTAAGTCCTTCTTCAGACACCCTACTTTCGTAACAGTTTAAATCTACCTGCTCCTCTAACTATCTTCATATCATCTGCAAATTCGACAACATAGCCATCAATTCCAAACTATTGACATATAATGTGAAATGAAGTGGTCCCAACTCCATCTCCCACGGAACACCAGTAGTCCCCTGCAGACAACCAGAAAAGGCCCCTTTTATTCCTACTTTTTTGCCTCTCGCCAATCAGCCAATCTTCTATCCATGCTAGTATCTTTACCTGTAATACCATGCGCTCTCATCTGGTTAAGCAGTCTTGTGTGCAACACCTTGCCAAAGGTCTTCTGAAAATCCAAATAAACAACATCCACTGACTTCCCTTTGTCCATCCTGCCTGTTATTTCCTCAAAGGATTCCAACAGATTTGTCAGGCAAGATTCCCTCTTAAAGAAACCATGGCCTGACTTTGGCCTGTTTTATCAAGTGCCTCCAAGTAACCTGAAATCTCATCCTTAATAATGGACTCCAACATCTTCTCAATCACTGAAGTCAGGTTAACAGGCCTGTAATTTCTTTGTTTCAGCCTCTCTCTATTCCAGTCCTCCAGAACCTTTCAAGAATATAGTGATTATAGAAACATAGAAAACCTACAGCGCAATACAGGCCCTTCTGCCCACAAAGTTGTGCCGAACATGTCCCTACCTTATAAAAATAGAGGGCTATGAGTAAGCCTAGTAATTTCTGAGCTCCATGTACATATCCAAAAGTCTCTTAAAAGACCCTATCGTATCCACCTCCACCACCATTGCCGGCAGCCCATTCCACGAACTCACCACTCTCTGCGTAAAAAAAACTTACCCCTGACATCTCCTCTGTGCTTCCCAGCAACTTAAGCCTGTGTCCTCTTGTGGCAATCATTCAGCCCTGGGGAAAAGCCTTTGACTATCCATACGATCAATGCCTCTCATCATCTTATACACCTCTATCAGGTCACCTCTCATCCTCCGTCGCTCCAAGGAGAAAAGGCCAAGTTCACTCAACCTATTCTCATAAGGCATGCTCCCCAATCCAGGCAACATCCTTGTAAATCTCTTCTGAACCCTTTCTATGGTTTCCAAATCCTTACTGTAGTGAGGTGACCAGAACTGAGCACAGTACTCCAAATGGGGTCTGACCAGGATCCTATATAGCTGCAACATTACCTCTCAGCTCCTAAATTCAATTCCACGATTGATGAAGGCTAATACACCGCATGCCTTCTTAACCACAGAGTCAACCTCCGCAGCTGCTTTGAGCGTCCTATGGACTTAAGCCCCAAGATCCCTCTGATCCTCCACACTGCCAAGAGTCTTACCATTATACTACATTCTGCCATCATATTTGACCTACCAGAATGAACCACTTCACATTTATCTGGGTTGAACTCCATCTGCCACTTCTTAGCCTAGTTTTGCAACCTATCAATGTCCTGCTGTAACCTCTGACAGCCCTACACACTATCCACAAAACCTCCAACCTTGAAAGATTCTTGAAAGATCAGTACAAATGCCTCCACAGTTTCTTCAGCCTGGGAAGTAGTCTACCTGGTCCATGTTACTTATCTACATTCAATCTTCTCAGCTTCCCAAGCACTTACTCCTTTGTAATAGCAATTACATTCACTTTTGCCCCCTGACAGTCTTGACTATCTGGCATCCTACTAGTGTCTTCCACAGTGAAGATTGACGCAAACTATCTAATATGCTCTTTGTCCCCCATTACTACCTCTCCGCTGTCATTTTCCAGCAGTCTGATATCCATTCTTACCTCTTTTACTCTTTAGATATCTGAAAAGTATTTTCTAATGAGCTGGAATACTCTCTACATGCCAGGTTGAAGCACTTAGAATGCTTTTCAGAATACAGCACATTATGTCAACCTGCTAAGGCTGGTTAGACAGCACCACCAAAAACCAGATCCTCTAGGATTTAGGACAAGTTAAACATATACTGTAAGAATACTGTCAGCTCCCAGGTTTCTTTCTTTTCCAGATGCAAGTGCATAGCTGCCTCACTGAATGTGTTTGCACAATATCATCAAGCATACAGCATACAAACTTTTTGTTTAACCACAAGACAGTTAGAGTTCATGATTTACAGAGAGATAACCAAATTATGGTAATTGAATCAAAGAATGATTTCCCCAAAGACTGTCCTCTGCAGTAATCTTCCAACAATATACCAGAGTATAGGAACGGGACACAGGTAATGGATAGTCCGTGATTATTTTTTAAATATTCATTCAGAGGATGTGATGTCATCCCAGGATGAACCCTGAACAAAGGAGTTAATTAAGTGTCCATCACAATAATCATCCTAGAATCACAAATAGACCAGATGGGCATAGATGGCCGATTTCCTTCCAGAACCAAATTGTCTTGTGCCGCGGTCTTGTCATCTTGTGCTTACCATTACACATATTAGCTTTTTAATTATTTGATTTAAATTCTCCATTTGGTGTGATGGATTGCAAACTCAGATTTCTATATGCTAGTTCTTTAACCACGATACCACGATAACCCAGTGCAATTAGCATATACCACTGACAATTACAAAGTTATTTTGGGAGTTGTCGACAGGAACGCAAGGAATTAACGCCTTCTATCTCAACCAATATCTTCAGCCAAAAATTAAAACTGGAAGAAACTTTATGAAACTAAAATAGAAGATTATTTGGAAAGAAAATTAAATGAAAGCATTTCACATGGAACTTCAAATGCAAAACCTCTGTGGTACACGCAAAGCATAAATGTTAATTCGTAAAACTTCGATGCTTTTTGTTCTTTCAAGTCTAGTTTTAAGTACAATTCCTCAAGACAAGATGGTAATTTCAAATTTGTCATCTCCATTGAACTTAATGCAAAAAATAAGTGATTGTCCACATTTTGACTTTGCAGCATTACTTGGAATTATATAGAAAACTTTTTCTTGAGAGAAAGTAATCACTTGCACATAATCAGGTGACAGCCAGTCTTATTTTCAGCTGCTGAGCTTTGTTACCATTAATATTTTAACAGAACCTGTGAATGTTCCAGCTGTGACAATATCCTCCAAAATAGAGGAGAAACCAATGGACTACTTGCACTTGAAAAAATTTTAAGCAAATTATGCACCAGGCAATATCATCAAGTCAATGTTTCCTTTCAGTGCCATGTAAAATAAATCTATTGGTTTTAATGGTTGAAGTTTTATTATGTTCTGGGCCACATAAAACATGCCATAATTATAATGTATATTACTTATCCCCACCTTATAAATGCAATTTACTTCCCTGTTATAAATTCCGCTGCCATATGCAGAAAAGAAACTACTCACAACTGACTGTCTATGCTATCCCGTCCTGTGAAGATCTTTTTACTGGACCACCGACAACAAATTTGTTGCAATCTAATAACTTTACAAAGATTATTTCCCATTAATAAGAAAGCCTGCAATTTCATACTGTCTTTCATAACTTCCAGTTGAAGATACTAAATATTAGCAACACACAAAATGCTAGAGGAACACAGCAAGCTAGGCAACATCTATGGAAAAAAAAAGTACAGTCGACATTTCAACTGAATTTTTTTCCATAGATGCTGCCTGGCAGGTTGAGTTCCTTCAGCATTTTGTGTGTGTTGCTTGGACTTCCAGCATCTGCAGATTTTCTCGTTTGTGATTGGAGTACTAAATATTAAATAGGTATTTTTGAAACACAGATACTGCTTAATGTCTTCCAAATTTAACGTCACCTATATCATTGACATATAATTGTGAAAAGAAGCAATCCCTACACTGATCACTGTGGAGTACCACTACTCACCAGCAGCTGTCAACGTGCTCCTGGGGCTGGTGAAATCAGCCATCCGTGGGTCTTGGAAATGGGTGACGGGAGGATCTGCCTGGGTAGACTGCCTGGCCATGTTTAGGGGGTATGTTCATGCCCAGATAAATATTGAGAAGGAACACGCACTGTCTACAGTGACCATAGAGGCGTTCCGGGACCGTTGGGCTCCACGGGGGGTAATTGCCATCATTGGCAGAGATGGAAACATTTTGGTTTAATGTGTATGTCTATTGAAGTAGTTGTGTTAGTCACTGTTTTGTACATATAGCACTGAATTTGTAATAAAGATATTTTGTAGATTAAAGAAGTCACCAGCAGCCAACCTGAAAAGGCCACATTTATTCTCACTCTTTGCCTCCTGCCAGTCAAAGAATGTTCTATGTATGCTATAATTTTTCCTGGGTCTTGTCTTGTTTAGTAACCTCAAGTGTGCCTTCTTGTCAAAGGCCTTCTGAAAATCCAAGCAAACAAATCCACTCTAACTCTCCTCTATTTATCCTGCCAGTTATTTCCTCAAAGAATTCCAATAAATTTGTCAGGCAAGATTTCCCCTTAAGGAAACCACGCTGTCTTTGGCTTATTTTATTATGTGTCTGAGTACTTTGAAACCTTGTCCTTGATAATGGACTCCAACATCTTCCCAACCACTGAAGTCAGACTAACTGGACTATAATTTCAAGTTCAAATTTAATTGTCATTCAATCATGCGCATGAATACATCCAAATGAAACAGCGTTTGTCTAGAGCCAAGAAACTAAACAAAATACCAGCAATCACACACAGCACAAAGAGCACATACAGTTGTGATAGCAGAAAAACATACAGCCACACAAAATAATACTGCCCATGTCTTTCAGTGTCATGGCCTGTGGAATGATAGTGCAGAGGATATTCTCCTGGAGCAACGTTTTTGCAAGAACAAGAAAGCAGCAGTCTTTGTCAAGCGCCAGTGCGGTCACAGATGAACGCTACCCGGCTTGCCTTCCACCGAGTGAACATTGAGGGCAGAACCAAAGGGAGGAGCCAGCACATACCGCAGCTCTCTTTCACACCACCTCTGGCATCTCCTCCCTGTGCTTCTGCAACACACCCTGCAGCAAGAAAGCCTGGTCCGCACAATAACCCAGGCCAAGCTGCTCTCCCGTTGTCAGTCTCTCCAATGAACCTGTGAACCAGACTTGCAGTATTCTGCGTTACCAATGTCAGACAGAGTCTTGCAATCAAAAGAAAAACATCTAAGACAATCGTCTGCACCATTTGTTGGACCGCACACTGCCTCCACCACTGATGCCTTCCTCCTTGGGTGGCTGTAGCAGATAGCAACATGGTACGCAACAAGTCCAGCTTCACCACCATTAAAGGGACAGTCGAGTAGCATTTGATGTCCTCAGTGTCTTATGATCACAAAAAAGATGCAAACAACAAACAATTACACTTTTGTTTGGACTCAGAGAAGCCAATACAACTGAGCACACCATCATCTTATGGGAGATGTCCTTCCTTCAGCAAGATGGAGCAACTTTTTCAAATTTTCATTTCTTCAGGGCCACTCCAGAATATAGTGATTACTGTACAATCATTATGAATGCCTCCACGATCTTTTCAGCTATCTCTTTCAGAACCCTGTGGTGGAGTCCACCTGGTCTATGTGACTATCTACACTCAGACCTTTCAGATTCCCAAGGACCTTCTCCTTAGTAATAGCAACTACACTCACTTCTGCCTCGTGACACTCTTCAATTTTGGTCACACTACTGTTGAAGACTGACGCAAAAAATTTATTAAGTTTGTCTGCCATTTCTTTGTTTCCCATTATTACCTCTCCCAAATCATTTTTCAGTGGTCCGATATCCACTCTCACCTCTCTTTCACTACTTATATGTCTGAAAATCTTTTGGTATCCTCTTTTATATTGTTGGCTTTTACTTCTAATCCTCTACCTTCCCACTATCTTTGCTATATTATATGCTGTCTCTTTTGCTTTTATTCTGTCTTTGACTTCCCTTGTCAGCCAATGCTTCTTCATCTTTGGGATCATTCCATACTGTGCCTTCTGAATTAATCACAGAAACCCCCACCATTGCGGTTCTGCCATCATCCCTGCTAGTGCCCCCTTCCAATCAATTTTGGCCAGCTGTTGTCTCATGCCCCTGTAATTCCTTTTCTTTCCACTGTAATATTGATACATCTGGCTTTAGCTCCTCCCTCTCTAACTGCAGGGTGAATTCTATCATATTATGATCACTGGCTTCTAATGTCACCTTTGCCTGAATTTCCCTAGTAATATTTGGTTCATTGCACAACACCCAATCCAGAATTGCCTTTTCCCCTAATGGGATCAACCACAAGCTGCTCTAAAAAGCCTTCTTGAGGGCATTCTACAAAATCCCCCTCTTGGGATCTGGCACCAAACTGATTTTCCCTATCTACCCGAATAACATGTATGTTGGGGGAGTCCAGAACAAAAAACCACAGTTTAAGAATAAGGGGTAGACAATTCAGAACAGAGTTGAGGAAAAACTTTTTTCCCCCACACAGAGGGTTGTGGTTCTGTGGAATGTTCTGCCTCAGAAGGCAGTAGAGGCCAATTCTCTGGATTCTTTCACAAAAGAGTTAGATAGAGCTCTTAAAGATAGCGGAGTGAAGGGATATGGGCAGAAGACAGGAAAAGGGTACTGATTGTGGATGATCAGCCATGATCACAGTGAATGGTGGTGCTGGCTCGAAGGGCTGAATAGCCTACTCCTGCACCTATTGTCTATATTGAAATCCCCAATGACTATCGTAACATTTCCTTTCACATGCCTTTTCTATCTCCTGTTGTAATTTGAACCCATTAGGTACTGTTCAAAGGCCTGCATGCACCTGTAAGTCCCATCAGAGTCTTTTTACTGTTGCAGTGTCTTAACCTTACCCACAAGAATTCTATATCTTCTGATCCTATGTCACATCATTCAAAGGATTTGATTTCATCATCTACCAATACAGCCATCCTCCATCTCTGCAGGTTCCCCCCAGTTGGTTCCTCCCCACCCCAACAGTATCCAAGCTGATATACCTATTATTGAGGGGAGCAGCCACCGGGTACTCAATAATGGCTGCCTATTCCTTTTCCAACTCCTTACAGTCACCTAGCTACCTGTCTCCTGCAACTTTGAGGTGACTACCTCCCTGTAGCTCCTATCTATCGGTTCTTCATTTTCCCAAATGAGACAAGGGTCATCAAACTGCAGCTGCAGTTTCCTAACACGTTCTTTAAGGAGCTGCAGCTCAATGACAGCTCGCACAGATGCAGTTATCAGGGGGACCATAGGTCTCACAGCGCTCTCACATCTCTCACAAAGAATATTTCCACTAACCCTGAACCCATCTCACCACACTAGCTACAGCATGTACCAAAGCCTGGCCACTGCAGCACCGTCCACTCCAACGATGACTGCCCCACTTACACCTCACTTCTTTTTATTGGCCTTTGCCAAGTGCCTAATAAACTGCATGATCAAAGCCCACTGAATGGTCCTGAAAGACCCCAAGCTCTTTTTGAACCTCACTCCATCTCAGCCAAACAAGTGAGCAACATGATATTTATGATGTGAGGAATAAACGTGGATGTTTCATCTGCTGGAGTTTATGCATCATTTACCTTACAAATTGCAATTCAGCTCCAATTATCCACCCCTGCTCCATGTCCCCTGATAACTTCACTAACCAAAACAATTTACCATCTTTGTCAAGAACACTTCAAAACATTCAACGCCATTTGGAGAATAATTTAGCTCTCCATTGCATCTTATGAGAAATAGTTTGTTGTCCACATCAGTCAGGCTAAGGTTCAAATACAGTACTACCCGAAACTGTGAATTAAGCAGACTCTGCTCTTCTCAAGTCAGTGCTATACTATTTAAAGAAAGCCAGAATTTTCACTTTTTTTTTCTTCAACCAAGAATTTAGAAGAATAACAGCCAATTAAATTGAAACAAGCAGAACCTTACAGGACACAACAGGTTGGTTAAAGAAGGTTGTTTTTCTAGCTGAGGAGTCACTGTTTGAGAATATTTCAGTCCTCATGACCATTTAGGACTGAAATGATGAGAAATGTCTTCATTCAGGGGATGGTAGATCTTTGGAATTTGTAACCCTGCAGGTTTGTGGATGTTCTGTCAATCATCTAATTCAAAATAAAGACTGATGGATTTCCGGATACTAGGAGAGTCAAAGAACATGAAGGTAGTATGGGAAAAAATTCAAAGTAAGAAATCAGCAATGATCTTAATGAATAAATTGAAATGCTCTTGTCGCAAGGGGTGCTGAGAGTGGACCCAAAAGCAAGACACAGACACTGAAGTACAAGGAAAAGGACTAGGGTTATCAAGATAGCAAGGGGAGTCAGGAAGAAACTACGCTGGACACTGACACAGGCCCTGGACGAGACTAGGATTCGGGGCCTGGGCCAGGACCCGGACGTGGAACTTGGAACAAGGAGCCTGGACTAGGAACACAGAACTCCGGAAACACAGACCAGACAATGACCAGGAACCTAGGTCTTGAATCGGAACCGGGACGAGGATCTTGGCAAGGACTCGGGACAAGGATCTTGGCAAGGACAGGATGTGGCTACAGGACAGGACAAGGAACCACCAGCGCAGGACGAGAGAACTCCAGTGCAGGACGAGAACACAAAGCCGTGGCTTGGACTGGACGAGGTTCTTGGACATGGCTTGGACTGGACGAGGGAACTCCGGCACCAGGCTGGGCAAGGTACTCCTGGGCTGGGGTACCTCATCCTGTCCTGTAGCCACGTCCTGTGCTTGCCAAGATCCTAGTCCCGAGTCCTAGCCTAGACCCGGGTTCAGAGTCCTAACCAAGACTGGGGTTCCGGGTCCTCGTCCAGGCTCTGGTTTCGGAGTTCCGTGTTCGAAGTCCAGGCTCCTTGTTCCTAGTTCCACGTCTGGGTCCCGTGTTTCTAGTCCAAGTCCTAGCCCAGGCCTTGAATCCTAGTCTTGTCCAGGGCCTGCGTCAATGTCCAGCAATATTTCTTCCTTACCCACCTTATAACCATATAACATATAACCATATAACAATTACAGCACGGAAACAGGCCATCTCAGCCCTTCTAGTCCCTGCCAAACTCTTACTCTCACCCAGTCCCACCAACCTGCACTCAACCTATAACCCTCCATTCCTTTCCTGTCCATATATCTATCTAATTTAACTTTAAATGACAACATCGAACCTGCCTCAACCACTTCCGCTGGAAGCTCATTCCACACAGCTACCACTCTCTGAGTAAAGAAGTTCCCCCTCATGTTACCCCTAAACTTTTGCCCTTTAACTCTCAATTCATGTCCTGTTTGAATCTCCCCCACTCTCAATGGAAAAAGCCCATCCACGTCAACCCTATCTAGCCCCCTCATAATTTTAAATACCTCTATTAAGTCCCCCCTCAACCTTCTACGCTCCAAAGAATAAAGACCTAACTTGTTCAACCTTTCTCTGTAACTTAGGAGATGAAACCCAGGTAACATTTTAGTAAATCTCCTCTGTACCCTTTCAATTTTATTGACATCTTTCCTATAATTCGGTGACCAGAACTGTACACAATACTCCAAATTTGGCCTCACCAATGCCTTATACAATTTCAACATTACATCTCAACTCCTATACCCAATGCTCTGATTTATAAAGGCCAGCATACTAAAAGCTTTCTTCACCACCCTATCCACATGAGATTCCACCTTCAAGGAACTATGCACCATTATTCCTAGATCCCCCTGTTCTACTGCATTCTTCAATGCCCTACCATTTACCATGTATGTCCTATTTTGATTAGTCCTACCAAAATGTAGCACCTCACATTTATCAGCATTAAACTCCATCTGCCATCTTCCAGCCCACTTTTCTAACTGGCCTAAATCTCTGTGCAAGCTTTGAAAACATATTTCATTATCCACAACTCCACCTATCTTAGTATCATCTGCATACTTGCTAATCCAATTTACCACCCCTTCATTCAGATCATTAATATATATGACAAACAACATTGGACCCAGTACAGATCCCTGAGGCACACCACTAGTCACCGGCCTCCAATCTGACAAACAGTTATCCACCACTACTCTCTGGCATCTCCTATCCAGCCACTGCTGAATCCATTTTACTACTTCGATATTAATGCCTAATGATTGAACCTTCCTAACTATCCTTCCCTGTGGAACCTTGTCAAAGGCCTTACTGAAGTCCATATAGACAACATCCACTGCTTTACCCTTGTCAATTTTCCTAGTAACCTCATCAAAAAAATTCAATAATCTTGCTATCTTGATAAACATAGTCCTGTTCCTAGGACTTCAGTGTCTGTGTCTTGCGTTTGGGTCCGCTCTCAGCGCCCCCTTGTAACAGCTCTGCCAGAGAAGGTGGTGGAATTAGCTTTAATTAGAACATTTAAGATGAATTCAGACAAACATTTGAATGAGCAAAGTATAGTAGGACATGTTCCTACTGCAGGTAAATGGGATTAGTGCATTTAGGTAAAAAGGTCAGTATGCATTTGAAGGAGCAAAGGGTCTGTTTTCTGTACTATGTCAGCAAAGAAAGCACAAAAAGGGCTAGATGGTCTATATTTCATTTTTATGTTTCATTTACACACTGCAGAAGAAAAATCATTGCAAGATGATACAAATATAGTATGTCTTAATCGTCATTGTATTCTTGAAGCAAGTATTTGTCTTAATGAATATATGTATTCTTAAGGATATTTTGTGATAATTGCTAAATTTTAAACAAGAACAGCAGACTTCACAAATCCACATTGAAAATTTTTTGGAACAAATTTCACGCTGTTATTATAAAACATGAATTTATTGACACACAACATTTTCTTGAAGCTCAGTGTCCATGGTTTTTAATATTGGATGAAGCATTCAAGCTCTACATACTGGAATTGTCACAAATTTTCAAAACTACTGATAAAAATTAAAAAATACAAAACTATGACAATTCAAATATGCTCATTGAGTAACACACACAGCAAATTAAGCAGCTTCCATGGAGGGAAATAAATAGTTGATGCTTCAGTCCGAGATCCTTCATCAGGATTGATTCTTGGCCCGAAACATCAACTGTTCATTTCCCTCTGTAGATGTTGAGAGAGCGAGAGAGAGCGAGAGAGAGCCACTCAAGATTTCCAGCAGCTGCAGAAACCTTTTATGTTTAAAATATTCTCATTGTTGTTACACAGCTCAAAGCTATATTACAAACCCAGATTAAGTCATCTAACTTTGCAGCCTGGTAGATTATAAAATGCTTCAAATGAAGCTGTCAAATTTCATATTTGATACATTCTCACCTGGCTCGTCTTCCCTTTCCATTTCCCTACCATTGGTCGACATGGCTACCCTTTCTGGGAGAGGTTTCTTTCAGAGATGTGACTCTGTTGTTATCACCTCCCTCCGCTAGTTAGATGGAACTCCATATAAGATGGCTTCACAGTCACAGAGATGCATGGTGAAACCTGTTGCATCATAAGTGGCACTTTTACCCAAAATGGTCATATACTGCACAATTCTGACTATTATAATATTGCTAAGAACCAAGCATTCTCTTCAATTATGTGGACCTGTATTTTTATTCTATCTCAAGAACATATCAATATTCAGTAAATTGACTCACACGTTTACTAAGCTGGTGCATTGAAATCAATACAAAGACCTTGCAGAATCAGTTGTTTTGGCTTCACAAGGAACGGTTAAATATACTTTAACACCTCTCATGAAGATAAGCAACTTGTTGAATTGGAAGATGATGAGGAAAAGGGGAAGGGATACAATAGTCTATTGCAAAGACATGCAGGCAAGATGAGGAGAGTCTGCATCTCATTATGAACCACAGTCACATTATTTCAGAACTGCAGCCAAGGAGGATTATATTGTCATCCATGACATGATTAACATGACCATCTCTTTGCTCCCACAGATGCTTCTTGACCCACTGAGTTCTTCCAGTAGTTTGTTATTTGCTTTAGATCCCAGCATCTTCAGTATTTTGTGTCTGCATGAGCATCATGTTCTCCTTATAGCTTCCTCAGATGTAATAATAAAAACTTGACTAGAAATTTATTTGTTACTTTTAAAGATTAGCTTTATTTGTCACATATACATCGAAACATACTACAAAATAACACATACAAAATGCTGGAAGAACTCAGCAGCCAGGCAGCATCTACGGAAAAAAACACCAGTCGACGTTTTGGGATGAGATACTTTGGCAGGACTAGAGAAAAAAAAGATGAGGAGTAGATTTGAAAAGTAGGGAGGGGAGAGAGAAACACATGAAAGGTCTCAGTCCGAAACGTCGATTGTAGTCCTGCCGAAGGGTACGGCCAGAAACGTTGACTGTACTTTTTCCCATAGATGCTGCCTGGCCTGCTGAGTTCCTCCAGCATTTGCTTGGATTTCCAGCAGCTGTAGGTTTTCTCTCATTTGTGACTCAATAAAGGGTACATACAGCAATGGACAATAAAGACCCGATTCTGGGAGTGACTAAACAAAGCAGTGTGCAACAGAGGTTGAGTAGCTGGAATGCTAATTTCCTGGAGTGCAACTACTGATGAGAAAGTGTGATTAATGTGTGACAATCTAAATCAGCAATTCACACTGTAAGTATGGAGATTAGAGGGTGCAACATTCTCCAATGTGCAAAAAGATCAATGTAGAAACATTGAATTCCATTTCTGAAATATTGTTCTGAGTAATCTAATGGCTAATGTCTTGATGTAAATTGTAAATTTTTATGCAATCATAGAGGCAGTATGGTGGCAGAGCTAAGGTTCAATTTTGACCTCGGGAGGCTGTCTATGTGGAGTCTGCATGTTCTCTCTGTGACTGTGTGGGTTTCCTCCAGGTATTCTGTTTTCCTTTCTCATTCTAAAGATGTGCACATTGGTCTGCATGGTGCCTGGAATATGCAGGAAGTGACAGAATCTAGGAGGAGTTGATGAGGATGAGGGAAGAATCATATAAAAAAAGGGACAACATGGTCCTCTTTCCATACCATATGTCTTTCTCTTGCTGAATAAGAGCCTTTTGTTACCGTCTAAGCCCCTCCAAAATTGATAAAGCGAACAGAAAAACAACTTGATATCACCAGCTACAAACTATTAGCACTGAGCTCAAATCAGGACTGGAGAAGAAAAAGATGAGGAGTACATTTAAAAGGTGGGGAGGGGAGGGAGAAACATACGAAGGGTCTTGGCCCAAAATGTCAATAGTAGTCCTGTCGAAGGGTCTCAGCACAAAACATCGACAATTGCCTTGCCGAAGGGTCTCGGCCCGAAACGTCAACTGTACTTTATTCCATAGATGCTGCCTGGTCTGCTGAGTTCCTCCAGAATTTTGTGTGTTGCTTAGATTTACAGCATCTGCAGATTTTCTCTTGTTTGTGATTGGAATACTACAAAAATATGTCACTTGCACGTGCTGGGTAATCCACAAGTGTTGTCTCACCAAGTCTCGAAAGCTGTATTTGAACTTTTCTCTGCATGTACAAGATAAATATTCTGTAGCAACAGAAAATGAAGAAGTGACACTCCTGATCATTGTCCCCTGTAAGCTGAATGAACATGCCTTAATGAATCTTGTAGAATCACATGGCACAGAAAGTCGGTGTTCATGTAAGTACCTCAGCAACAACATGGCAACTTTAATGCAATAAGGTGTTCCAAGACTTCCCACAGGTATGCTCTCAACATAGGTGATAGACAAAAATAAAACAATTGGTGTAAATAATAGCAGTAGGAACAGCATATTTAATGCAAGTAATAAAAGTATATATGAGGTTATAATGAGCTGAGGTAGGTAAACTAGTAGAATTGGAAATGGATGGCCTTAATGATGATACGAATATGTACCATCAGAGTCAGAAATGACACCAGAAATGCATTGGTCTAGTTCACTCAGAGACAATAGTAGGAAGAGATGTGGATTCAGAGTCTAGAAGGAGTTGGAATTTGTAATGACAAAGAAGAGGGATCCAGTTATTCCCACTCTCCTGTTCTCTGCATATCTTGTCATTATTTTTTGTATAGAGGCAGAGGACAATTCTTTTCTTTCCACTGAAGGTGCTGGTTGCCTGAACTACGTTGGTAGAAGTTTTAGGGCAATCAATATTTGTATCTAGTTATTCAATTAATATACAGCAGAGGGAAAAAAAAAAAAGAGTATTTCTGTACCTGGAGATGTCCAAACTCCAAGCTCTAAAATTCGTTGCTTCAACTTTTCCCATCACACACCCTCATACTCTATATTGCAAAATCATTACTGGGGTGGATTCAACATTCAAAGTATGTTCCATAAATTTTCTTTGCAACCACAGGAAATCAAAAATATTGTCCTAACCCGAGGATTAAAGGGACAAATCATAAATGAGTCTCAGCCATTCATGGAGGAACTGAAAATCTGAACCATACACCCCAGTGTAAACTAGACAGGTGGACTGTTTAAGACATCCAGAATGACTTATTGCCACTTGATGCTTTTATTTTGCAATGTTTTTGTACTTCTCTGGGTGAGTAACTAGGCTTGGAACCCTGTTAAATACACAACGTATGATGCACTGATGTTATTGAGAACAAAATGCAACTTTAACTCAATGTGAGGTTATTCACCTAATTGAAATCATTCAGAAGAATTGGAAAGTGTCTTGGAACATGTGATTGCTCTCTGTGATACCACTGAGTTATTGGGAAAAACAGGCCTTTTGGTCAGCAATCCTATGCTGACCATCTAACAGCCTTTAACATGAGAGTCAGAGTTATACCGCAAAGAAACAGGCCTTTTGATGCAACTTGTCTATGCTGAGCAAGATGTCTACTTGAGCAGTTCCTCACCTTTGTCCATTATCCTTCATTAATTCCACTTTTAATTCTCTCCTCATTCTCATTAATTCCCAGCCCTCCTCCACATTCTACCACTGACCTATTCACTGGTGACAATTTACAACTCCAAGGCCTCCCCCAGATTCTGCCACTGACCTATTCAACAGTAACAATTTAGTGACAAATTATCCTAACAACCCACACACCTTTGAGAGCAGGCCCCAGCAGGAAATTTTTAGCAAGAAACTTTCTCATGAATTTTCATTGTATTTCATCAATTAATGGTTAAAACAAATATCTGTACTCTGATAGAAGGCTCTTTAGCTGCCAGTCATGGGAATATCCAGTCTGTACGTGATGCTTTATGTATGGTATTATGGTACGAACATGGACTTTCTTCGTGAGCAGTGGCATGCTTATGTAATGCGCTGTAATGTTTCACTGTTAATGTAATGATTTCTCTGTAGCAGCAATGTTTGGGTTATGACTAGGGATAACAGGGCTTTGGAATGTGGGGTTATCCAATGAGAGGGATGCTGTTCTTTCTTTTGGGTCTGGGAGCAGGGATTTTGCAGTCTTTTGCCAGGGAGAGATGAGGAGAGAAGATGTGAATGAAGAGACTTGGTAGACTGCCAGGCAGAGTGGACTAGGAACCAGGGTCCGGAGGTCAGCAACGCTCGGAGGAGGTCGATGATGGACGGATGGCCTTATCAGTGAGCTCCAACATTGTGCATTAGACTGTTTCATGAGAATGGGCTCTTTTTTTGTTGTTTCTTTACTAACCATACTGTACAGTTAAATTAAGAGTTATAAAGCTCGATTGTTTAATCACATATTGTGTACTGTTTGTTATTTCATGGTACTGACTTGCAACAGAGGACACATCGCGCAGCATCCACCCAAACAAGATTTCTCAAGTTTAGCCGGGTCAAGGGCTATCTCCCCCTAGATTAAGCTGCTAGCCGAATCGAGAATTACACTTATAGACATGATTACACAATGATCTAATGAATATTAACAAACAGAGCTAACAATTCTGTCAAACCAGGTGGACAAAGTTAATGAAGTTAATGAGGTCCGGGGCTAAAACATCTGAGGCTGCATTTTCATATCAGCAGTGGGTTTCCAGTGTCCTCAGAAAACTGAAGCTAAAGGGATTATTAATAGATACTAACCTGTCTGAAATATTCATGTCCCAAAACATAACTTTTTTAAAAATTCATAAATTGAATTGTTAGTGGAATTTACTAAGCAATCATAACTACCTTTGACAAGGATGACTTGGAAAGGCCAAGGACTTTCCAAAAACATTTGACCACTTTTGACTGTGCATATTCATAGTGAACCTGCAAACAACATGTTGAAGCATTTGCTACCCTGTATTAGACATGATTCTGCAATTAATGGGATGGGATACACATACCCCTGCTCCTCTGTTTATCATTTACAGTGGGAGTTCATATACTGGAGGTACGCTACACTGTTCCAGAGCAGTGACTTCCAGGATTTTGACTCAGCAATGGCAAAGGTAGTATTTTTCAAGGTCAAGTTAATGTGTGACTTGCATATCATTACATTCCCATGTGCCTGCTGCCTTGTCCTTTTCTGGGCTGGGGGTTTGGGTTTAAGAGCTCCTGTTGAAGCAGCTTTGATGGGTTTTGTAGAGATTTCACAGAGTAGGCACCGTACAAATATGGATGGTGGTGGGGATGCTGGATGTTTATATTGGTAAAACATCATTGGTAAAAAAATCATAATTTGTCTTGGAGAGTCAGTATCAAGTTTCTAGAAATGATACTGGAGCTGCACTCATCCAACCAAGTGAAGAGTATTCTGCCACACTTCTGTCCCTTCAATGGCTAATAAGGTGCAGATTGCATTTAAACACAGGAGAGACCATTCAGCTACTCGGGTGCACAAACTGCTCGGAATTGAATCTGAATCCCTGGTGTGGTGACATTGAGCTGCTGCACAACTGTCTTCTTTAGTGTCTAGACAGCCAATAGGTTTACAAATGCATAGTAAAATATGATTTTCTTTCTATCCATTTATTTCTCTTCTAACCACTTCTCACCATGCTAATCTAAATACCCATGACTGTGTGGCTAAATTTGCTGATGATACAACCATTGTTGGTAGAATCTCAGATGGAGATGAGACTGTGTACAGGAGCGAGATATACCAACTAGTGGAGTGGTGTCACAGCAACAACCTTGCACTCAACCTCAGTATGACGAAAGAGTTGATTGTGGACTTCAGGTAAGGTAAGACGAAGGAACAAATACCAATCTTCATAGAGGGATCAGAAGTGGAGAGAGTGAGCAGTTTCAAGTTCCTGGGTGTCAAGATCTCCGAGGATCTAACCTGGTCTCAACAAATTTAAGAGACTACTAGACAGGTATATGGAGGAATTTAAGGTGGGAGGGGGGGTTATATGGGAGGCAGGGTTTGAGGGTCGGCACAACAATGTGGGCCAGAGGGCCTGTACTGTGCTGTACTATTCTATATCGATGTAGATATAAAGGCAAGACAGCAACCATACTTCATTAGGAGTTTGAAGAGATTTGATAGGTCAACAAATACACTCAAAAACTTCTCTAGATGTACCATGGAGAGCATTCTGACAGGCTGCATCACTGTCTGGTATGTTAGGATTTCAGGCACATGACATGGATGTGATTAACAAAAGATTAGCACTGGAACACCCAAGGAGAATAACTTTAAGCTTAATCAAATTAATTAGCTTCTAGAAGCATCTTAAAGAAAGACAGAGAGGGAGAGATGTTGGAAAGAAATCCTACCATTTTGTCTTTTGATGCAGACAACATTGATGCAACCAATAAATTCAAGGATGATAAAGATGCCTGAATTAGAGAAAAGTCACTGCTTATGGAAATGAAGGAGATGATAAAGAACAGAGAGGGGCAAATCCACTGAGGGGTATGAAAATAAGGATGCAAACTTTAGAAGTAAGGTATTGCTTAACTGAAAACTAATGCTATTCAGTGGGAGTAATGGTGAGTTAGACTTGGTGAAAGGTATAAGTGAAGAGCCAAATTTTACCTATGTTATGCATAGTCAACAGTAGGAGACCAGGCTAGAGTGTTTTGAATAAATGCAGAAGAAATAGGAGCAGGATCGAGCCATTCCCTAAAAACCTGCTGTATCATTCAATACAATCATGGCTGATCTGTTTCAAGCCTCGTCTCCTCTCCTGTATTCACATCTCACTCAATTCCATCATCTATGGAAAAGCTAGCTATACCTTTGCACAACATGCTGGGACGAAAAAATTCTGAAGATTTACTATTGTGAGAAGATAGTTCTATGCACCTTAAATGAATCCCCCTTAATCTTACAACATTTACTCTCACTAGTGGAAATATTTTGATATCAACCCTGTATAGCTACTAAGGATTTTGTATATTCCTTATATTCCTTATTTTTTTTTTACTATTTATTTATCTTTACCAGAGTGTTACATTTTACTGCTAATGTTGTAGGGTATTTTCATGTAATGATTTTCTGTAGAAGCAGTGTGTTCTGCTGGTAGTGTCTGGGTTACTGTTAAAGATAAGGGTTGTTTAGGAATGTTGTGTCATCCAGTCAGGAGGCTGGAACTGGGAGAAGGTTCCAGAGTACGCTGGGCGAGAGGTTTTGTCATGGACATAGAGGTGGGTCGAGGTCCTTTTTGCAGGAGATGGAGAGAGAAAAAACTCCAGAGAACTGGCTCTGGGATTAGATCCGGTGAGAATGCACAATCTGATGGAGCCCAAGAGGAGAAATTCTACCAGGAATCTGTGTATGTGAATTAGTGCAGTGAGTATATTGGACACATTGGCTTTTGGAAGATTTGAGCTCCACCTGTACAGATTTGATTGTTTAATTATAATGGGTCCCTTTTGTTTTTTTCTTTCTTCCCTTTAATAACTCTTTGGCTAAGTTAATGTTCATAAATACACACTTAAACATCCATCTGAATATCATTAATATATCAAAAGCTTAATAGGTCCACACCAGTGCAAATATTATCATCACTGAAGTCGATGAGCAAATTCAACACCTATTACTTCTTCTGGGGTATTGCTGCAGCCCTAATCACAAGCATAAGGAAATTCCTCCTGCAGTATTTAACAAAAATTCAGTAGGATAGTATTTCAGAAGTGGAGTTCAAAGTTCACATAATGATATTGTGTGTAATTGGTTAACATGTATAATGGCCAATACGTTTCTATTAGAACCCTTCCTCCCACTATTAGTATTCAGTGCCTCAGGAAATTAAACAGCTTTCAATTAAAGGTAACAAGTGATGTGCAGTGATCTTGTCTTGTCCTTTCCAATTGTATATACATAGCAGCTATTGACTTCAAACTAATGCTTTTAGAGGAATTAAGCTTCAACGATGAACAGGAAAAGCCTTTCCCATCCATATATCCATGGAACTCCAATATGCATCCACACCCCACCATACACAGAAGAATTTATAGACTGAAAGGAATTAGGAAGCACACCAGATGTTGCTTTTCAGTTTTTTTTAATATAAAAGAACTGGCTACAGTGAATTATCAGGTCAATATCTTATGTACATTTCTAAGCATCCCAGAGCATTAGCCAAAGATTATTGAAGCCACAACGGACTGATATTGGCAATGTACAGCAAGAATGATTCTCGATAAAGACCTTTGCTTCTTCAGCTAAATTTGGATTTATCATCCAATATTTCTAGCTAAAATATTTATCCTATCAGGAGATGCATTTCCAGTTCATGTCCCCCTCATTCTTTGCATGGAAACAGAGACCCAGAGACCAACAAAACAAGCACAATCCCAGTTTAGTTAAGGTTTCCTGTTGGTGTAAAATGAACTACAACACAAATGTGATTTCAGGCCATACTTAAATAACCGCAATGAGTTATTGGAAACAGCCAAACGTTTCATCTCAGAAGTGGGAGAACATTAACCAGCCTCACAGTTGAGACACCACGAGGACGTTAGATTGAGGGCTGATGACACCATTGATTGGAGGAATGAAAGAAGGAAGAAGTCTCAACTGTGCCAGCAGCAATCTTTAAATCTGGCTACTAAAGTTAACAATAAAAATTACTCCCCCACCCTCCAGCATACCCATTTATTTAGAATGACCTTCATAAATTCTCTTAAGAATAATAAGTCTGTGGGTGCACATTTTATGAAATAAAATCACTATCCATCTCTAACGGAAGGCTGTCAACCTGAAACGTTTCCTCTCTATCCATCTTTCTGCAGCAGAAAGTAACCTGACTGATTGAATCATGGCCTGGTATGGAACTTCCGATGCACAGAAAGAGTCTGAAGAGAGCAGTGGACACAGCACAGTCCATCCCCACCGCTGAAGGCATCTACAGGAGGTACTGCCTCATCAGGTATTCCCACCAAGCTGGACATGCCCTCTTCTAGCTCTTACCTACAGTCAGAATGTATAGAAGCCTGAAATCCTGCACCATCAGTTTAAGAAACAGTTGCTTTTCTAAAACCATAAGGTACTTGAACTGAGCTGCAAAACCCTAATCCTATCTCACCAATGGAACACTATAGACCCCCTCTTACACTACCATGAATTTGTTTCTAAATATGTTTTTGCACTAACATCTTGCTGTGCAGAATCTTTTTCTTCTGGTCTGTATCGTTTATGCACAAATTGTGTATATTGACATTCTGCACGCTGTTTTAATCTACATGTCTGCAATGCTGCTGCAAGAAAGTTTTCACTATACCTCACCATTCATGTGCAGATGACCATAAGCTCAATTTAAGGCTTACCTCCACAGACACACCCTAATCTTCTTTCAAACTTTTCTTCTCTATGCTTTTATGGATCTATGATTCTGTTACTCAACTCCTATGACAGTCTACAACTAGATCAGGCTCAAGCAGTGTAGGTGCACTACATTTGCATGCACGTTGGAAATTCTACAGCTGGCTACAACCCCGATTTGCTCACTTAGGATCTGATGCCCATTTCATGCACGTACCTTTAACAATTATGTGGTTGTTAATATAGCATGCAGATATAAAGTTCACAGATCCATTGCCTAGGTCATTTATCCTAGTGCAACAATTGCCCACAGGTCAAGTTTCCACATTGCTAATTGGCTCTTTCCAAATATTTTATATCTTCAATATAACACATTTAATAATTTCTGAAAAAAAAGTCATTTCACCCCTGCCCACAATCCAGTTTAAAACAAAGGACAAAATTCTGCAACATTAAATAGTTCATTATTCTTCTGATATACTAAAAGCTGTAGTCTTTTCTTTATTTTTAAACATCTGGAGTTATCATAAGCTCCCTAAATGAGCCATCTTTATAATTGCTTGTGACAAGACGCAATATCCTGAGAAATATGGGAAGTACTTTATGACTAAGATAAGATCTTTATTAAGGAAATAATGTTGTAATGCAGGTATTACATGCAAACATTCTGCGCCATAAAAGGACCTGTAGTTAGTATGCCTTCTAGCCACTGGAAATAGAAAAAAATTATCTATTGGCAAAACTTTTCTCCTTGTCAGATTTCCTCCCTCTTGATGTCCATAGTTCATCGTTGGGAATGGCATATACTGTAGAGAGTAAGCCAGCTCATCGCTACATCCCATTAGCAACTCTGAAGTTCAGTGGTGTTCAAGAGTAAGTTGTCCTAAAACTACAGCCTTATATCAAGACTGATATCCACCACATTCTTCAATTGGGTAGTGTGGGCAGTCATTTGTGCTTTGTTTTTAAGTGCTCAACTTTTACTGCATTACTACATTTGCTCTTATTTATTTAGAGATACAGTGTGGAACAGGCCCTACCATCCCAATGAGCCGCACCACCCAGCAACTCACCTATTTAACCCTCGCCTAATCACAGGACAATTTACAATGTCCACTGATTAACCTACTAGCTGGTATGTCTTTCAAGTGTGGGAGAAAACCCACACCTCATGGGAAGGATGTGCAGATGGTGCCAGAATTGAACTCTGAACTGATGCCCTGAGCTGTAATAGTGTCAAGCTAACCACTAGTATCTGCCCTGAGTTAAATTGTTAGAATTCTGTTAGACCTGAATGGAATAAGAAGCTTCAAGTGCACAGATGGAGACTTATCTGCCAGAATATAAATTCTGTCAGCTCTTTGGATGACAACAAAATGCAGACTGTTCCTGTCTGCTTTACTCCAACTGAGTCATTAAGATGTATGGCAAAGAAGTGCGTCTCTTGGCCCACCACATCCATGCCAGCCTCTTTACTTACCTACACCATTACTTACCATTTGCCCACATTAGGACCATATCCTTCTATGCCTTACATATCTACATGGCTGTCTAAATGCCTCACTCAAATGTAGTAACTGTTTCTGTTTCCGACAGTGTATCCAGATATTTACCACACTCTGTAGTTTTTCTAAGTGTTTCCCCAAAGCAAGCTCACTGAATTTGATAAGCTGTTCACAGTTATGTCACCACTTGCTTATGAATGTGTTCACACTTTTGACTGAGACTGTGCAAAAGAAAACTTGGATTAAATACTAAGTTATCATCAATCAGTGGCATGAAACTTACTCATGCAAATATCATTTTGTTGTTTTCTGCCTCAGAAATTTATTCAGTTAAAGACAATGGAATATACTTCAAAGATGGGACGCAACAGTACTGCCACAGTAATGACTGTTTATTGCTACTAACAGAGGATGAATTTCTGGGCAAAATTATACCACGACCACAATGCAAGGATTGTCCTTGCAACCACCAAAACCAGATGTTGATAAGTGCTGATTGAAATAAGCTCTGCAGAACTCTACCCAATTAAAAGTTCTTTTACCTTCTTTACCATCAAAGAGTCATGCAGTTGGTGGAATGTGTTTCTTCCAACTTTCCCATTTTCCTCAATTCCCAATGCCATGCAGGTCATAGGGTCACAGTGAGAACAGGTCAGAACTGAACTCAACTACAAAAACTGCAAAGTAGCAGCTCTAGCAGCTTTGCCACTGTGCCACCAGTTTTCAATTTTGATTTTATGTTCAACTATCTAGCATTCTTAGTGAGGAACACACTGACCCATGTGCATATTTCTGCTGTGACTTTATAATACAAGAAATTCTACAGATGTTGGAAATCTTGAGAAACACACACAAAATGGTGGCGGTGCTCAGCAAGTCAGGCAGCATCTATGGCGGGGAATAAACAGTCAACGTCACATGGAGTTTGCAAGAGCCCAATTTAAAACAGGCGTCAAACTTTATTTCAACTTTGAAAAAAAAACACAAAGAAAGACAAAAACCTAATTATTTCAAGCTACTCTGTCTTGACCTGGCCTGAAGAGATCATCAAGGTAGTGAGGATAAAAGCCAAGAGCTGACAATCTAGAAAAGTATCAGATAGAAATAATCCTCTAACTATTATCCTCAAGAACCATTTATTCCACAAGGAATCACATAGTGATTGCTGCAAGAGCACAGGCCACATTAACAGTTAGACATTGAGAACCACAAGGTAATGACATGCCTAATCGGCTAATGTATCATCCAGTTTCCTACGTAATAGTTGGAAATGTGCTAGTGTTAAGCAATCACCCTTGGAGATAAACACAATCTGTACCAAACAGATTTTATCATATGTCATATTTAGCTGATGAGCTTGAGAAGACTTGAAGAAATTATCAATATGAATCAATTAATAGAAGCACATTTACAGAAGTGTACTTAGCCATGCATAATCAGCTTAACTACATTTTTGACCTTGTGTTCTCCACAAAGACTCCTGGCCATTTTCTAGACTCTGGAAAGTAACATGCTGTACAAACCAGAACATTGGCAGTTTCTAACAGGAAATGCCATGTATGGGAGACATTACAATTGTTTTAATAAATCTTGTATTTAAATTGTAGCAAATCACAATGACGAAGTGAATTGTTTGTTCGCGGGTCAGTTTTGCAGTGAAATAACCTGTCTAGATTCTTCATCATGAACTAACTACAGTCATTGAGCCTGAAAATGAATCTTAGATATGGAAAACTACTCCAAGCATCATTTGTTTCTATAATGGTAGCCTTTGCTATCATTATGACTCAGTATTTTCACTGACTGTTAGTATGGTAGGACACTATAACTGGATGCAAAACTGACACGCTTGTGATTGTACTCCCCTTCGTGTTACGGTTGTTGTCCCATCCTGCAGGTTGTGCGGTTAATGTCATGGTTGGGGATGGGTGAATTTCTCTCAGTACAACAGGAGCAAATCCATTCAGTCCCTTGGCTAATTCTGCCTCTGAAACAGTATGGCTAAGCTAATCTTAACTCAATTTTGTTTGATAATCCTTGATGGTTCTGTCGAACAAAAAAAGACCATCTCAAATTAAGTAAATTCAGAATATTAATCAGACCACAGCTTCTTTATCAGGAAATCTGGGGTAGAAGTGTAGCAAGAGATGATTCACTTGTGTAAAGCTTTATCCAGACCCCATCTGGAGCATAGCATTCATTTTCAGACACTGCACTCAGGAAGTATAAAATGACCCTGCAGGGTTACATTTTACCCAAAATTTGTGGAAATAAGAGAGAGAAGCTTGCTGTGAGTAATCTGAAACCTTGGCTAATTGCTAAGGGAGAACAACTTTTGTTATATGATATCATATGTCAAGACTCATTGCTACAGAATTCCCATACGTATTTACTCTTTGTACGTGGTCCAACAGTGTTGATCTGTTCGATCAGACATGGTTTGACCAGCTACAGTCTACTCCCTGAAGAGATGTATCAGATTTCACACCACCTTACCTCCTCATGGACACCCAGATCAACGGCTACTCTTCTGTAGCCAATCGGCATAACAATTGATGTAAAAAAACTGAACGGTTTGATGGAACAATACAAGGATTTACACATTTCCTTCTTTGGAGGATGTGGTACAGTCTGTGGGAATGATGTCTGAAGAAATTCCTCCTTCAAGAAAAAGTCAGCTAATCAGGATGCTGCAGAATGAAGAGGATGAGTTAGAAGGGAAATCGCAAGACCATGAACCAGCTATTTCCAAGTTCTGGTCCTTTTTGGGAGTATGGTTGTATCCTTCCAAAAGCCAAGAGTGGAGAGCAGTGTAGGCTCGGTAGCATGGTGCAGTTATGGATTGTGAGGGTTCAGGGCACACACGACATATCTCCTTTCAAACTTATCAGTTACTGTAAGCAAAAGAATTGTGATTTGTTGGTTTCTGGTTCATTATGTAACCTTACAAGAACAGTAGAACACACAGTGCTGTTACAGTGATTGTTTGGAGATTCTACACAAGTAGCTTGCAAATGGAGCAAGGTTAATACCTAGAATGGGTCTCAATTAAACTGGAGAGAATATATATGGTTGGTCCTGAATACTTATAGTGATTGGAATTAGGATTAAGAGAGAAAATTGGGGCAGAAGAGCAGACTACAGCTTGTGTTATACTAAAGGTGTTGTTTTTGTTGAATCTAATTAAAGACATTACTCGGCTGTGGCAAGTATGTCTAGCGTTCCCAAAGTACCAAACTTCAGACAAGACCAAGGCATTCCATGTGGATTTCAGGAAGGAGAAGTCAGGAAAGCATACACTTGTCATCATTGAGGGGGCATCAGAGGAAAGAGTGAGCAACTTTAAGTTCATAAGTATCAACATCTCAGAGGATTTACCAGAGCCCAACAGATTGATGCAACGAGGAATAAGGTAACTAGAAATAATTTACCCAAGCCCAACAGATTGATGCAACTAGGAATAATTTACCTGAGCCCAACAGATTGATGCAACTAGGAATAAGGCACACTAGCAGCTATATTTAATTAGGAGTTTGAGGAGATTGGATAGATCACCAAAGCCTCTTGCAAATTTGTACTGTGGAGAGCACTCTGACTGGTTGCATCACAGCTTGATATGGTGGGTCCAATGCAAATTCATAAGGGGCTGCAGAGGTTTGTAAGCTCAGCCAGAAACATGATGGGTATAACTCTCCCCGTCATCAAGAGCATCTTCAATGGCGGTTGCATGAAGGTGGCATCCAGCACTATCCTTGAACTATGCCCTCTTCACATTGCTACCATCCAGGAGTAGCTACAGGAGCCTCAAGACCCATACTAAACATATTAAGCTTCTTCCCCTTCACCATCAGATTTCTGAATGGTCAATGAACTTTACCTCATTATTCCATATTTATTTTGTAATTTATAGCAATTTTAAGTGTTTGCACTGTACCGCTGCTGCAAGACATCTAAGTTCATGTCATATAAAACTGTAATTGTAAACCTGATTCTGAATGTTTAATGGGTTACATTTTGCATGTTGCATTAAGCATACTGATAAATAAAGAGGGCATATACCAGTAAAGGGGGCATATGCCAGTAAAGGAAGTGAGCAGTATCCTACAGATTGCAGGTCCTCATGCTTAGCTAGCAATCTGCACCCTTTCCCAAAGCACTTCGGAACGTGACAGCTTATTATCACATCCCCATGCTACGCAAGGACCTCCCATAATGAGTCAAAATTTTAAAACGTAGCAGGCTTTTGCAATAAGCGTTTGTGGATTCTAATGGTCTTCAGGAGATTATACTGATTGATTCCTTCACAACATATGTACATCACATTCATTGACATCACTCTATATAATTACATGATTACAGCCACTACCGGATGTTTTCTTAGTCAGACAATAATAATAAAAAAACACAAACTTACAAATTCTTTCATGATCATATATGGATGTTTTATTCATGGACTTTACTCAAAGAATGAGATATATTCAATATCACAGGGCTCACACATCTGTATAAATGGTGATAAATTATGCCATTGCAAAGAGAACTTTATTTAAAATCATTTGTGTTTACCTTACATGCAAATCCACGTCAAAGATTTAAAAAAATAACTGCAGAACAAAGACTTTCATATTCACCTGAAAATGTCTTCAATCTTTTCCAAACTAAACACATCCTCAGCCTTAACAGCTCTATGTTTAAGAACATATGAAATAAGAGGAGTAGGACATCTGCCCATTGAGCCTGCTCCACCATTCAATAAGATCATGGCTGATTTAGCCATCAACTCATCTCCACTATCTGCCTTTTCTCATATTCCTTAGTTCCCCTGCTATGCAAAAATCCATCTAATTGTGTCTTAACTATATTTAATAAGGTAGCCTTGACTGCTTCCCTAACAGGGTATTCTACAGGTTCAGCACTCTCAGAGTAAATCAGTTTTCCTAATCTCTGTCCTAGATCTATTCCCATGAACCTTGAGGCTATTTCCCCTAGTTCTGATCTCATCTACCAGTGAAAACAACTTTCTTGCTTCTATCTTATCTAAGCCTTTCATATTTTAAGTTTCTATAAGATCCCTCCTAATCTTTGGAACTTCAGCAAGTATAGTTTCTGGTGACTCAATCTCTCCTGATAGGCTATTCCTCTCATTTCCAGAATCAACTTGGTGAACCTCCTCCTCCTCCTCCTCCTCTGCGCCACCTCCAAAGTCAGTTTCTTGTTCCTCAAGTAAGGAGACCAGAAATGTTTGTCTGAGTCTTTCCTCTTGTACATCTACATTGTTTTCATCACCATTGCATTCTTACTTTCTGAAGTCTAAATTCAAAGGTCTGAAGTATCTTCCCATAATCTCTCTGCCTCTTGTCTTCCACTTTTTCCAGGCACTCTTTAGGAACTACCTTTCTGGTCTGAGTATATTCTTCTTCAGCTTTTTATCAGTAGTGGTTTGACAATGCTCTCATGCAGTGCCTTGAAGTATTTCACTAAGATAATGATACCATATAAATACAAGTTTTTGCAGTCAGTACCATTTTACTTCCAACAGCAAAATATAAAATGTATGGTACTGAGCAGTCAAAATGCAAATACTTAGATATAATTGTGTTTTTCCACAGAAGTACAAGTTATACATAAAAATGCATGTTATGAGGGGTGATTGATAAGTTCATGGCCCAAGGTAGGAGGAGTCAACTTTAGAAACCTGGCACATTTATTTTTCTTATATGTACACACTTGGTCCAGTGGTCGTGGAGCATACGGATCCCTACTTTGTAGAAGTCAGCGTCTTGGACCTCCAGAAGTGGTCCACAGCAGGGGTGATTGATAAGTTCAAGGACTAAGGCAGAAGGAGATGAGTTATACAGCTCTCGTTACACACACACGTAGTTCCACTCTTTGAGTGATTATGCAGAAAGTTTGAAGTTAATAACTCATCTCCTTCTACCTTAGGCCACAAAGGTATCAATCACCCCTCACCCCTGCTGTGGACCACTACTGGAAGTCCAAGACACCGACTTCTACAAAGGAGGGATCTGAATACTCCACGACTGCTGGACTAAGTATGTAAATGTAGTAGGGGACTATGTTGAAAAATAAATGTGCTAGTTTTTCTAAAATTGACTCCTTCTACTTTAGGCCACAAACCTATCAATCACCCCTCATATTGCAGAACTAAGAGCCTCATGTTCAACTCAACACCATCCTCATTTCCACTATCTCCAGCTCGAGAACATCCACCTATACAAGTATCTCTCGAGATAACAAGATGCAGAAAAGCATTTTTAGCCAATGAAATACATCAAAAGTATAGGCACTCTCAGAAGAAATGCAAAAGACAATTCGTGCACGGCTATTGCGAAAATAAGCTGGTTCATGACAATAAACAAAAAAAAAATACAGATAAGCATTTCATGAGGAATTAATAATCTAAAACATGTAAGTATCAGTAGTAGCAAAGCCAAATCATATATACACAGAAGCCATCAGACAGATATACAAGGCATTAGTTTGTCCTCACCTAAAGTATTGTTTCTACTTCCAATCTCTGTATATGGTGGGTTGTAAATTTACAAAGGTATAAAATGGCCACTCCACTAATTTTCAAATTTTCAGCAGTTTAAGTTATCAAGATGACTTCAAAGAGTTGGTAGTTTGGGTGGAGCTGAGTATAATTTATAGGAGTGACCTGATAGATAAGCTAATGAGCATGTCATGTTGTGTTCAAGTTGGCTGCTTATTCAAATTGTATAGATTAGTGAGGACACAATCTTAAAAAGACTAAGGTAAAGTTAAACTAGATAGAAATTGGTCTATACATAGAAAATAATGTAACCTTTCAATTAGTTATTTCAATTAATTGAAGTTTTTCTAAATTGAGATAGAATTCATCTCTTGTAAAAGACAAAAATTACAAAGACTTCAGGTCAACAGTGAACGCTAGGCTACTCTTGATCACCTGGTAGAGTTTAGGACGAGTTGTCAGAGTTGAATTTCAAATAAGATTTTATTTTAACCAGTTGGCCTGGATTTGCAGTTGGGTTTATTTCAAAATGAGTTGGGACCGCAGGGCTGAGGCAGTGGCAGGTGTTTTCTATCTATACTTGTTCACAACTTAAATGGGCAACCATTGAGAGGAGTTCAGAAAATACCAACCCAGCAAATAGAAATTCATAAACATGGGACACTGTGAGCATATTAACAGTATAAAAAAAAACAAACATTTCACCTAGTCTAATCTCACAAAGAATGCAGGTGAAAGAGTATATAGCACAAAAGGCATTAATTAATAATGCTTTTTTAATTTTGAGTATGATCTACATAAATAAGGATAACCTGCAAAATTCATGTTTTAATAAATATCCAATAATTAATAATTCAAAGAAATTGG
The DNA here is from genome assembly GCF_030028105.1 of Mobula birostris. Classification (NCBI taxonomy): domain Eukaryota; kingdom Metazoa; phylum Chordata; class Chondrichthyes; order Myliobatiformes; family Myliobatidae; genus Mobula; species Mobula birostris. Next base: position 162,438,078 of record NC_092373.1, read on the forward strand.
GTCTTTGGGGATTTTGCCTCTCGAGATTCACTCCTTGAACCAAATATATTAATGAACTCCCATTGATCTCTGACTTATTTTATTCTAATAAAGCATACAGCTTTATTCTAATATATTTTCTCATTACTACCCTGATCCTGTAGAGAAATGTTTTGCTTGAAATGGTAAAGCAAAATTAACTTCCAAAAAGCATACACAGGTGAGCAAAGTCTGGAGCTAAAACCCATTGTTCCTGATTTGCGGAGAAAAGCCTGGACTGTAAGCCATTAGCTTTAGTTTGATTTAAAAACAGTCATGGTATACTCATCAATTTAAGTTATTCATGCAATGATTACAATTTAGTTTTTGATGTATTTTCTTTTTATTCAATTCAGTGAAGGGAAATGTGCAGTCCACATTTCAGGTTGAGGCCCTTCATCGGGACTAAAAGAGTAGAGGGGAGATAGCCAGAATAGAGGTCAGGGTAAGAGATGAGGCAAGAGTTGGATCGAAGTGAGGAGAGGTGACTGGCAGGTGAAGGGGGAGTAGAGTGGAAACGGTCACCTTTGTTTGGAATAGACATCTCAGTGATTTGCAATATTACCACTTCTTTTCATTCCAATCTCTCCTACTTTCCTTCCTTTCACAGATCACCTTACATTCTCCCTCCCATTCCTCCTTTCTCTGAGGCAGAAAGAGGAGGATGCTCAAAACCAATCAACTGGCAGTATCTGTGGAGGAAAAAAGGGTTAACTGTCTCAGGATGACATTTTATCAGCTCTACATTTTAAAGCTTACTTCTTCATTTCTGATTAATTGGAGCAACAATTCTGTATCTCTCACTGTTAACTCTTACATGGCTGCTAAGCGTTGCCAGCATTTTCCGTTTTTATTCCCCGTGAGTGTATAGGAAGCACACAACCAGGGACCACTCCAAACTGATCGGATGCTGAAACATGCAGGAAGTGAAATGGATAAATGGGATTTAGATGGTCCAAATCTCCTTGCATTTCCCACAGCTATTTAATGATCTCATCACACTGAACATCTAATCACACATTGTCCGCCAGTTGTTTAACCATCAAATCAGTAATAAAAATATACTTAACAGATTAAACAACTTTAGCATTAAAAATGAGAAGCGCACACAGTGCAGCTCACATTCCACAATACTCTGCAAGTGATTTATTCTTAAGACTGTGGCTTCATGAGTCATTATTTTGATCAGTCTGGTTAGCTAAGTCTGACAGCATTCCCGGTTGTCTCTTAATCTTGGAGACTTGAAAGAAAAGGTCGAAGAAAAAATCATATTTGAAATTGAGGCTTCAAGAACAGTCTGGCCAAATTTCTCAGATATTTTCCTTGTGTTATTCAGTGGACAACTGACCTGATTTTGGAGGGCTCTTGCAAAAAAAAAAATCATATTATTACACAGCTCATATGTTGACTATCGAGCTGGAATAAAAAGCCTGTGTTTACAATCATTATATTGTTAATGTCCCAGATTTTGCAGATGTGCCTGTTACAAAACATTCATGTCCATCATCCTTACTCTATGAATTTGGTTCCTATTATGTGTTTCTGCATCTGTACAGTTTAATGTAAAACGATGCAATTCAGTTCATCATTAAAGGTTGCAATGTCTGCAGTCTTCTCCAATGTAACTAAATAAAAATACTTAACAACGTAGCCCCACAAAAAAAACAAGCTGAAAATCTTAAGTTTTGTTATACAAAGACTATTTTTAAAGGTGATAATACATGATTATGGTTTAGAAGAATATCTGGTTTTAATTTCTAGATTACCATTTTCTACACTGAATACCTTTAAAATAAGATATTTGGATTAACAGAACTGCAACTGACTTTAATTATATGTGCATGTTGCAATCTTTATTTATTTTTCTGTACAATGCTTACAAGGTTATTTTTTGTTATTCTTTGCTTCCAAGTTTGCAATGTGTAAATTGCTTAGCTTGATTTGCTGATCAGCCAGATGGATGCCATTACAGTTGCTGGATATAAAGAGTTCCATCGAACTGTCAGCAACCAAATAAAGCTGGATGTTCCATCAGAGTGATTCTGTATCACTGGTGAGTCCTATTGATTCACTGGTAAAATGACGAAGGCAATGAGTTGGCCTGGAATTGCAGCTGGTGTCATAGAACATGGTACAGCAGGGGGAACAAGCCCTTTGGCCCATAATCTCTGTGCCAAACATGATGTGAATTCAAACAAGCCTTATCTGCCTGTACGTGGCTCATATCCCTTCATACTCTGTCTGTTCAGGTGCCATAGGAATGGGACATTTTGGTTGGAGACATACATATCATCCAGCTTAACTTTGTTGGCTCCAGGAGATTTAATCACATAATGTCTATTCACCCTACAGTCTCTTGTTCCCCTATCTGCTGTACCTTTATAATCAAAGTATTTAAAAATAAATTCAATAATAACTTTTAAAAGGCAGTTGAGCAAATACCTGAATAGGAAAGATTTAGAAGTTCATGGGCCAAATGTGGAGGCTAGCTTTGTTGAGCATTTTGGTCCATTTGGACCGAAGGGACTGTTTCTGTGCTGTATGACTCTAGGATTCTCTATAAATTCTTTCAGCAAATTTTATCTCTTTGATTAATTAGATTGGTTTCTAGGAAATTGTCCATTAGCTCCAAGGGGATCCTGGTCTAGTAAAAGCACTCTATTTCCGCTTGGATTTGAGTCTTGCCTCAAAGAATGAAGCTTTCTTTTAAAATAGAATTGGTTAATGAACAGCCTAATTTTCCTACACAATCAGGCGCACTCTGCTGCTGTAGTTCTTTCTGCCTGATGTCAAAAAGGAAAGGGTTCTCCAAAACACAATGAGAAATTCAACAAAATAGCAGTAGGCACCTGATATTTCTTTAGGCAATGTTTACACTCTGTAAATACTTCATAAAAAGTTTAATTAGTAGTTTGGCTGTATGTTCAGATGAGCCTGAAACTGGGATAAGAATTTGAAAAGCAGCACAAGAAGCATTAGAAAACATTACCATGAATTCAAGCAACTGCCTCTGCCGTCCATATAGAACTCAGTTATTTTTGGTGAAACCAAACTCTGACTCAAATCCTGACGAAGGGTGGCCCGAAACGTCGACTGTACCTCTTCCTAGAGATGCCGCCTGGCCTGCTGCGTTCACCAGCAACTTTGATGTGTGAAGCCTAATCAATATCTCCTCATGACTGTAATGTTCCATACCATGGCAACATTCTGGTGAATCTCCCCAGCATTCTTTCTGTTGTTCTGTGAATGAAGTCACCAGATAAATTACTGGTAGATACAAAGCAGCTTCTTTATTTGACAAAGCAAGGTACAGCAGGCATCATATGGAGATGCTTTTGGTCGAAAGGTCTGATGCCCCAACATGGGACTTGATATTTTATGTGCCAAACGTTAAAGGACAATTCCATATTTACAATGTATGGACAATGCTTTCTTTGAAACTACATACAACCTTCACACCTCCAGATTCACATCCACACCACAGACATCCAAATGAATTTTAATCAGCATTGCCTGGTCTGGGATTCACTGCCTACAGGAACCCATTGTTCAGAATTGCACTCCAAATTAAATCCACAATGCATATTCAGATGTGAAGACTGGTAGCCAAGTCATTGCTAAATGTATATGTCTAAAACCCCAAAACTGCTCACTTTCCAGTCTAATTGCATCATTTCAATAGTGTCTTACCATTTTGTTTTTCTCTTTTACTGATATATTCCTCTTTTTGTCTTTATTTTTCATTCTGTATTTATTTAACCCTGCCATTTATTAATTAAGAAGATGAGTTCCAGAACATCCCAACTGAAATTAGTATTTTCAAATCACATTTCCAGTACTTTATGGTACAAATATAATATACATAGTCTGAAAAATGAGCCTAGAACTGTCCATTTGATGATATTTGCCACAAGATGATCCCATCCAATATGTTCTGTGCCAAAAGCAAAAGCAATGAGATGAGTCAATTCTGCTAGAGTTACTGACCAGAAGCAAAACAGCAATAACCAAATTAAATTTGCACAGCTTCCTGGTTGGCAGCTTTTCTGATGTGATTCGCATATCGAACCGCATTTAAGCAAATTAGTGGTAGGAGATTGGACATCCTCCCCATTGAATACGTGGGTTTTCTCCAGGTGCTCCAGTTTCCTCCCACAGTGCAAAGACGTACTGGTTAGTGGGTTAATTGGTTATTGTAAATTGTTCCATGTTTAGGCTAGGGTTAAACTGGGTAACTGGGGAAGGATCAGAGGGGTCTATTCTACACAGTATCCCTAAATAAAATAAAATAATTTCTTCTGTTCCCCTTACACGAAGAAGGCAGAATCCTGATATTCAATATATTCCTGCACATTATCAATGCATAGTCTACATACAGTATTCAATATAACGTCTTTTTACGCACAGTATTGCACCTGGTATCTCTAATACAGCACCTGTAGAAAAGAAGTTTGTCTTTGGATGCACTTTGTTTCCAGAATTTACACTAATTAACTTCCAGGGAACTGGGAGGAGACAAACTACAGGTATTACAACAGTGTGTGGTCAGCACTGTTGTCTAAGGGCACATTTCCATACCTACACAGTCCTTCTATCACCTAAAGATGGAAAACCATAATGTGGGCAAACATTCTAATTACCGATGGCCATGGTTTGGCAATTGCCCTCGTAATCAGATTTATCTGTTATAGAGTGCTTCAGCAATAACAAAATAAATAATGCTCTCTCCCAATTTGTATTTCTTGCAAATTACATAATTTTCCAATTCCTTCCCCAACCTCCAACGAAAGTTAAATAAACTCATTCATCACTGACTATTTTCACTGCCTCTGCAGCCCTTCGGGTGCGATGGGAGTTTAGAATGTAACTATTTTAAATGACAGTATGCAACAGATTAGTTAGGCTATACAACAAACAATGAACTATCAAATCAATTGATCAAGTTGGTCAGTTGAAAACAATAGGCTTGGCTAGAAGTGAAGTACAATTATAAACTGCGATAGCAGACAACCTCAGCTGATAGTCCTGCACAGCTGCAGAGCAAAAAAACACTGGAAAACTGCGAGTTCCAATGTAAATACCATGGATTTGTTTTCTAAAATCCAGTGTTTGTTCAGGCACATGCTCTTTACCACAGCATACACAGGAGTGTGGCTCTGTAACTGCCCTTGGCAGCTGGAAGAGTATTAAGGGATTAGGAAGTGAAGCAGAGCTGCCATGAATCACGACAAGGCACTTTAATCTGCACTTACACATTCACTTAGGCAAGTGAGGAGAAAAAGAAAGAGGAATTCAGCTGCTCCTTGAAGGAAATTATGAATAGATGAATTTAATTTTGGGCGAAAGAAAGGTTGCACTAAAAAAGAAAATTGGCAAGCCATAAATGTGTTGGTTTTCTTTCAGGAAATTGTTTCCTCCTCCTCAACAGCTTTTGTCTACAGAAAATTGCTGACCTTCTCCTGGAAACCTTGGTCTGGCTTTTCCAAAACTGGTTCTAAGTGAAGGAAGAACCTTCCTACACACTAACAAAAAAACTAACATCTCGGAAAAGTCTGATCAACAGGAGACTCCCTGTTCAAACCCAGGACTCCTTATTGAAATGGAAGCTGTCTTCCTAGTGGAAGAATGAACACTGGAGATGAGCAGCAAGAAGCAGTGAGCTCCAAGGGCAAGTGACTGGCATCTTGTCAGTCCACTCATTTTCAATTTCTCCATCCCCACCATTGCTAATATGAGATGACTCCGTGGAAAATTAAAAGTGATGAATGCAGGAATCCAGATCGATGGGAAAGAATTTTTAAAACTCTGTTAAAGTTTTCAATTCTTCCAGTTTTACCGTGAAACTTACACAGTCTCTTCCTTCCTTGTCCAACTGTCCTCCTTCAGAGCTCCCGCAAATAGCTAAATCAGCTACAATTGTATTGATGGACCAGATCAATTCACTAAACTCAGCTACCAGTTCAAATGCAGCCAATTTCCACAGGCAGCAATGAAGCTTTTCTCTTCTGGCTGAGATATTAATGAAGGACTATATCAGTTGTGAGCCGAAATGTAGAAAGAATATTAACAATAATAACAGAGCCTGGATAAAAATATAAGGTTGGAGAATGGTGGAGAAAACTTAATTCTACAATGATGCCGCCATTTGTGACTGAAGTGGCAAAGCAGTCAATTTTCTTGTGATGACATCTTCGACCTCAGTAACTACAAGTGGAAGAAGAAGGCTGCATTTTCAACTATAATTTTGTTACTAATGGTAAGGCAGCTGTGATGCTTACAGACGTGGGAGAAAGGGGAAGGAGAATTTGTACTTATATGTTTCTTTCATTATGTGAGGAAACACCAAAGTGCTTCACGATCAGTGACGCATATTTGGTTGTGATGAAATGCCCAAACCAATCAGCTTCTCAGCATTCCAGGAATGAAATGATTACCAGGCAAAATGCAGTGTGATGCTGTGAGGAGAAATTCTAGGAAGACCACACATCCTGAATTGGCCTTCAGAAAATGACAGTGAGACACAGCCTTGAACAGATATAGTCCGTGTGGTGGAAGAACTGCCACACTGGTGTCAGTCCGTGGTGAGTCCAAGGATTTGGAGCCAGAAGCAATGGAACAATGACGTTATATTTCCTAATCAGGGTGGTGTACAACATAGAAAGGAAAATCCAGGTGATAATGCCCCTTGTATCTTCCCCCTGCTTTTGGTGGTTGAGGTGGTGTATTCGGAAGGTAATGTTGGGATAGTTTAAGCAAGTAGTTACAGTGCATTGGAAAATGATATACACTGCAGCCACCGTACACTGGTAAAATGAATTAACATAAAATGATGAAAATACTGTGCAAAAGTCTGAGGCACATATATATGGCCAGGGTGCCTAAGAGTTTTACACAGTGCTTCAGTCATTTTATGTATTGCACTGTACTGCTGCCACAAAAAAAAAACAAATTTCATGACATACTGAGAGATGATAAACCTGATTCTGGTATGGGTGGCTACTGAAAGTAGGAAGGGAGCGAGGCGAAAGGAATCATGGTTGGGAAAAGAGGAAGGGAGAGGGAAAGGAGTGGGAAGCACCAGAGGGATATTCTGTAATGGTCAATAAACAAATTGTTCAGAATCAAGTGACCTTGCCTCGTGTCTCAGGGCTGGGTGTGTTTGCACCTGTACCAGCCCCTACCTCTGGCATTCCTTCTCTGCCACCTGTCTCATGACCCTCCTGTGGCACTCCACCCTTGCCATTTCCAACATCCTTTGTTCCCGCCAGATTTCCAAACTTGCTCTCCGCTCCATGTTGTCAAATACTGTACTGAGCAAAAGCCTTAAGCACCCGAGTTCTATATATGTGCCTAAGACTTTTGCACAGTACTATGCATGGTAGTGAACCTGAGAGTTGTTGAAGCTGCATTCATAGTTTCAAGTGGAGATAGTTCTACTAAATTCCACATTAGTTCTTTGTAGATGATGAAAAGCCTTTGGAGTGTCATGAACAACAGGAATTCTACAGATGCTGGAAATTCAAGCAACACACATCAAAGTTGCTGGTGAACGCAGCAGGCAAGGCAGCATCTGTAGGAAGAGGTACAGTCGACGTTTCAGGCCGAGACCCTTCGTCAGGACTAACTGAAGGAAGAGTGAGTAAGGGATTTGAAAGTTGGAGGGGGAGGGGGAGATCCAAAATGATAGGAGAAGACAGGAGGGGGAGGGATAGAGCCAAAAGGGGATACGAGAGGATCATGGGACAGGAGGTCCGGGAAGAAAGACAAGGCGGGGGGTGGGGGGACCCAGAGGATGGGCAAGAGGTATATTCAGAGGGACAGAGGGAGAAAAAGGAGAGTGAGAGAAAGAATGTGTGCATAAAAATAAGTAACAGATGGGGTACGAGGGGGAGGTGGGGCCTTAGCGGAAGTTAGAGAAGTCGATGTTCATGCCATCAGGTTGAAGGCTACCCAGACAGAATATAAGGTGTTGTTCCTCCAACCTGAGTGTGGCTTCATCTTTACAGTAGAGGAGGCCGTGGATAGACATGTCAGAATGGGAATGGGATGTGGAATTAAAATGTGTGGTCACTGGGAGATCCTGCTTTCTCTGGCGGACAGAGCGTAGACGTTCAGCAAAACGGTCTCCCAGTCTGCGTCGGGTCTCGCCAATATATAAAAGGTCACATCGGGAGCACCGGACGCAGTATATCACCCCAGTCGACTCACAGGTGAAGTGTTGCCTCACCTGGAAGGACTGTTTGGGGCCCTGAATGGTGGTAAGGGAGGAAGTGTAAGTGTAAGGGCCGTGTAAGCGGAACAAGTGCTACACATGCCCTTACACTTCCTCCCTTACCACCATTCAGGGCCCCAAACAGTCCTTCCAGGTGAGGCAACACTTCACCTGTGAGTCGACTGGGGTGATTTACTTCGTCCGGTGCTCCCGATGTGGCCTTTCATATCTTGGCGAGACCCGACGCAGACTGGGAGACCGCTTTGCTGAACGTCTATGCTCTGTCTGCCAGAGAAAGCAGGATCTCCCAGTGGCCACACATTTTAATCCCACATCCCATTCCCTTTCTGACATGTCTATCCACAGCCTCCTCTACTGTAAAGATGAAGCCACACTCAGGTTGGAGGAACACCACCTTATATTCCGTCTGGGTAGCCTCCAACCTGATGGCATGAACATCGACTTCTCTAACTTCCGCTAGGCCCCACCTCCCCCTCGTACCCCATCTGTTACTTATTTTTATGCACACATTCTTTCTCTCACTCTCCTTTTTCTCCCTCTATCCCTCTGAATATACCTCTTGCCCATCCTCTGGGTACCCCCCCTGTCTTTCTTCCCGGACCTCCTGTCCCATGACCCTCTCGTATCCCCTTTTGCCTATCACCTGTCCAGCTCTTGGCTCTATCCCTCCCCCTCCTGTCTTCTCCTATCATTTTGGATCTTCCCCTCCCCCTCCAACTTTCAAATCCCTTACTCACTCTTCCTTCAGTTAGTCCTGACGAAGGGTCTCGGCCTGAAACATTGACTGCACCTCTTCCTACAGATGTTGCCTGGCCTGCTGCGTTCACCAGCAACTTTGATGTGTGTTGCTTGGAGTGTCATGAGGTGAGTCACTCACTGCAAGTTACCCAGACTCTAATCTGCTTTAGCAGCCACAATATTTATGTGCCCATTCCAGTTGGACGTGTGATCAGTGGTGACCACCATGATGTTGATGGGAGAATCAGTGATGTTAATGCCGTTGAATGTCAAATGTAAATGGTTCAACTCTTTGGAGATAATCATTGACACAAGAGATATTTGCCAGATATCAGCCCAGTTCTGAATGTTGTCCAGCTCTTATTGCACACACATATCAACTGCTACACTTGCAGAGATGTTGTCAATGGAACTGAATATCCTGTAACCATCAGCAAAATATCCCACAACCAATGTTATGAGACTTTATGATATTGCTGTGTTTCTCTAGAGTCCACAGAGTTTCCTGGAGTGAGAGTTATTGAGAGATACAGCCTTTGGCACACATCAACATCAATTACTCTTTTCGCTAACCCCACCCAAATGAAGGCCAGTCTAGAAGAGGGATCTGGACCGGAAACTTTGACTGTCGATTTCCCTCATTGATTTTGCCTGACCAGCTGAGTTCCTCCAGCGCGTTGTGTATTGCATCTGCACTTGCTCATGTACACATGTCCGTGTTTCTGGCTATCAAAAGGACACATTCATTTTGGCATTTTGCTCAGGATTCACAGCTTCCTTCCTTAGGTAGAATTTGATCTGCAGTGGCTATGTTAGTGTTGGAGCACCATCGGTAAGTCTGGGCTTGCCTACAGCAGGCAGCTGCTTCTCATCTCATCTCAAAGTCCCTCATTATCCATCAGCTCTGAATTCAGGGGATGTTTGAATAACCTTCACATACGCAACCACATCTGAATAGCTTACACTTGCAACTTTCTAATTTATCCAGTTGGCTCTGGTAAGTTACGTTAAAGTACCTTGCAAGAAATTCATTATGATCAGCTACTAAGCTGCAATTAAACCTTACGTTACGCAGTGATACTCTCAATAAGGTTAACAATAGGTAACATGGATAGAGTCATCGAAAAGTACAGCACAGAAACAGCCCCTTTGGCCCATTGAGTCATAGAGACATAGACATGGAGCATGGAAACTGTCCACACCAACCAAGTTTCCCATCTAAGCTTGTCTCATATGAAACTATTCATTTTCCTCTCAACCTTTCCTATCCAAGCATCTTTTAAATGTACAGCCTTGGAAAGGGCTGCCGGCAATGGTGGTGGAGGCAGATACGATAGGGTCTTTTAAGAGACTTTTGGATAGGTACGTGGAGCTTAGTAAAATAGAGGGCTATGGGTAAGCCTAGTAATTTCTAAACTAGGGACATGTTCGGCACAACTTTGTGGGCAGAAGGGCCTGTATTGTGCTGTAGGTTTTCGGTGTTTCTATGTTTACTTCCTCTGGTAGTTCATGCCATATACTGACTAATCTCTGGGTGAACAGCTTGATCCTCAGGTCCCTTCTCATTCCAAACTTAGCCCTCTAGTCTTGAACATCAAAAGCTGGGAAATGGCCTGTGCGCATTCACCTTATCGATACCCCTGATAGCTTTATAGACCTCTATAAGATCACACCTCATTTTCCGACACTGCAGTGAAAAAAGTCTCAACTTGCTCAACCTCGCTCCATAGATCAGTCCCTCGAGTGCTGGCAACATCTGAGTACATCCCTTCAGCGTGCTTTTCAGTTTAGTGGCATCTTTCCAAGGACAGAATGACCAAAATTGAAAACAATATTCCAAATATGACCCCACTGACATCTTTGTACAAGTGCAACTGAACACCCCAACTTCTATATTCAGTGTCCTAGCTGATGAAAGTCAACATGACAAGAGCTCTCTTCGCCACCCTGTTTAATCGCAATTCCATTTAGAGTGAACCATGTACTTGTAATCCAAGGTTCGACAACATCCCCTAGGACCTACTGTCCACTGTGAGAGTCCTACCTCACTTGTTTTCCCAAAATACAACATCTCACACTTACCCAAATTAAACTTCACTTGCCATTCCTAGGCTCATTTACCCAGCTGATCAAGATCCCTCTATAAATCCTGATAGCCATTTTATTATCAATGGCACCGCCTATTTTAGAGTCATTTGCATAGATATTGACCATGCCTTGTTTAGTAAGTCATTGATATGGTTAATATGGACTAGTCATAAGTTAGTGTGTTATGTTTGTTATGTGTGTTATGTGTACTACTGTCCTTTACGGAGAAAGGTCTCATTTCTATATACTGTACTATGTACTAATGTATTATATACTATGGCTATATATGTTATGTACAGGTATATAGTTAAATGACAATAAACTTGACTTGAAATTATTGATTTAGATGACAATTAGTCCATATTAACCATAAGCCATTTTAACACTAATTTCAACCTAACCCATGTTGTTTTAACTCATCAATTCCCCCTCAGATTCTACCACCCACCTACACAATGGGCAATTTATAACAACTAATTAATTTATCACCCTGCACCTCCTTGTGTTGTGGAAGGAAAGTGGTACTCTCTCCTGGTCACTGAAGCTGTGGGCAGCACTACTACTGTGCCCCTTACTTTTTTTACAGCAATAATGCTTCGTTTATGAACACCCATTGCCAATTAACATAAAATATTACAATTCTTTGGAAGTTTGTGCCAGACCTCACTTCCAGTGGCTTACATATTTCAGATGAAAGAAGCAGAATGTGAACTTTCAGTATGGTTTGATTGATCTACTATCAGACAGGGAAGTGGAAGGGTTTCAGTAACTGCTCTTGATTAACAAATAGAAAATTGACCTGTGGCTGGAGTGCTGATTGGTGTCGGCATCATCTGCAGTGGGCACCAACTCATAACTTTGTATGCTTAATCAGCTCTCAGACTTAATCAGTCTGCATAGCATTACCAGTAATAGAGTATATTTCTTCCTGTCTGGTGCCCACGAACTATCAAAGATGCTGATAGTTTTCAAACTGGGATACTTGCATGGGTATGGTCTTGATGAGAAGGCTGAATAGTCTTTGATTAGCCAGCAGACATGGAACTATATGTGGAATTTTGACTCCTCAGGAGACAACACTCTCCAAGTGTGCTGTGGATGAGAAAAAACATGTGTGACATGAATTACCACAGCCACCTTCTCACTAATGCTGATAGTTTAAATCAGCCCGCTAATTTCATTGAATCTATGATTAGAGGTTTTTTGTTTTCCAAGCCAAATGGTGCATTCAATTAAAGTGACATTTTTTAATAAAGAAGTGATATTTCTGCCAAATGTTATGCAAATTTGTCTACAGAAAAGAGCAATGACTGAAATTTGATAGAAATAAAATGTGTGCCTGAAACATTTTTATAAATAGTGTACTAGCTGATGTGACATTATTCATTGTTCCTTGAGTGATAAGTTGTTTAACAACAGCAGGAGTGTAGGGTGTTGTTACAGCAAAATATTAGCATCAGGCCAGATCTGTGGGATCTGTGGTGACTGCATAAATCAAACTGCAATTTTATTACTGGTTATTCCATTATATTGGGTATACCCTTCCTTTCTCAGTGGCTTTGATAATTACTTCAGGAACTGTGAATTTTCAGCTTTTAATTCTACCTTACCTTCTTCGACTCACCAGCGTCAATGATCCATTTTATTGGTAGATTTAATAATATGATTAAGAAATAACTTTTTTTATCAGTTAAGGAATTAATCTTCAATCTTGCAAAAATTTAGTTACTGAAAATAGTTGCAAGTGAATTTGAAATATTTTTTATGATTTATTTGGGGTTATTCTTTAAGAACTATATATCATCATGAAATTTTATTCGGTGCTTAAGGTAAGAATTCTGACTTACTGGAGCACTGGGAATATTACACGTCAACCAATCAACTTTGCAAATAGCTTGCAAATGGAGGCGGCACAGTACATAACAGTTAGCACCACAAATTACAGTGCCAGCTGTAAACTCGATCAGAGTTCGATTCCCCCTGCTGTAGGTAAGAAGCTTACATGTTCTCCCAGTAACCGCAAGGGTCTCCTCCAGGTGTTTTGGTTTCATCCCACATTCCAAATGCATACTGTTAGAGTTAGTGAGCTGTGGGCATGCTGTGCTGGTGCCAGAAGCACAGCAACACTTACGGACTGTCCATTACAATCCTCGCTGATTTGATTTAACACAAGGTCACTGTATCTTTCCATGTTGACATGACAAATAAAGCTGATCTTTAAATAAACCTGCGGCACTCAATTTGTGTAAAGATATGTGCGCTTTAATTGTTACTGGAAGCAAAGTAGTTGATTCAAACATGTAATATTGTTTTGCCTTGGAACATCTGCAAATTATCAATGTATCTTTTTAAACTGTGCATTTACTGACAGATAATGAGTCCACCAGGCAATGGATAACCACCACTTTCAATCCAAAATTGTTATTTAAAATAGGCACGTATCGCTCTGTCTGCCATCCAAAAATTGGTATGGATAACTCAAGTGAGAAGTTCAGAATTCACTGAAATATTTTTGTACCTAAGATGTTGGTAAAAGGTTGAGTATTCTGTGCTAAGGTGCTTATTTGATTCCCTAAATTTTTACCATTTCCAAGATAATCAACAGTATGATAAAATACTGTTTACTTGTTTGGATACGCCTATCCCAAATAATATACAACAAAATCCAGGATGCATTGGACCTTTTGAATTATGTATCTATAACTTTAAATTCACTTTCTAAACTATTTTGCACTCTAAAGCTGCCAGGCTTAAATGCAACTTATCAACATGTGCACATATGCCGAAGGAAGTGTCCTGGCCCGAAATGCAGTTGTTCATTTTTCTCTACAAATGCTGCCGAACCCGCGGATTTCCTTCAGAATTTTGTGTGTGTTGATTCATATTTCCAGCATCTGCAGTCTTTCTTGTGTTTCCAAATATCTCATCAAGTCGTCTTTAACAACTCCTCCCAAACTTACCATCTCCACCATTCAAAAGGACAAGGCAGAAACTGCGAGGGAATACCATTACTGGCGTGTTCTCTCAGTAATTCATTAACCATTTGGCCTGCATCACCATTCCTTCACCTGTGCTGGGCTAAAAGCCTGCAAGCCCATATCCAGCAGCAGGATTACTGCGGAGGTCAGCTGATTACGTACCAGTCCCCACTGAAGGGTCTGTGGAAGAAAGGGTCAACCAGGCAAAGGATTACCACTACTCTCAATCCAAAATTGTTATTTAAACCTGGCAGATATCTCTCTGTTTGCCATCCAAAAAATGGCATGGATAACTAAGTGAGAATTTCAGAATTCACTGAGAGATTTTTGTATCTAAGATGCTAGTAAAAGGTTGAGTATTCCGTTCTAAGGTGCTTATTTGCATCTTCAAATTCCTGAGTGTCAATCCCTCAGAGGACCGATTCTGGGTCAGCACATAGGCGTAACCATGAAGAAAGGATGCATCGTCTCTACTCTCTTAGAAGTTTAAGGAGATTCAGCATGTTATTTAAGGCTTGACAAATTTCTAAAGTGTATGGTGAAATGCATTTTCACTAGTTGCATCACAGCCTGGTATAAAAACTCAAGTGCAAGGGAACACAAAAGGCTACACGGAGTGGTGAACCATGCAGTTCCATCGTAGAAACATAGAAATATAGAAAACCTACAGCACAACACAGCTGTGCCAAACATGTACTTACTTAGAAATTACCTACGGTTACCCATAGTCCTCTATTTTTCTAAGCTCCATGTACCTATCCAGGAATCTCTTAAAAGACCCTATCGTATCTGCCTCCACCACCGTTGCTGGCAGCCCATTCCATGCACTCACCACTCTCTGCGTAAAAAACTTACCCCTGACATCTCCTCTGTACCTGCTTCTAAGCATCTTAAAACTGTGCCCTCTCGTGTTAGTAATTTCAACCCTGGGGAAAAGCCTCTGACTATCCACACAATCAATGCCTCTCATCATCCTATACACATCTACCAGGTCACCTCTCATCCTACGCCACTCCAAGGAAAAAAGGCTGAGTTCACCCAACCTATTCTCATAAGGCATGCTCCCCAATCCAAGCAACATCCTTGTAAATCTCCTCTGCACCCTTTCTATAGTTTCCACATCCTTCCTGTAGTGAGGTGAACAGAACTGAGCACAGTACTCCAAGTGGGGTCTGACCAGGGTCCTATATAGCTGCAACATTACCTCTCAGCTCTTAAACTCAATCCCATGGTTGATGAAGGCCAATGCACCGTATGCCTTCTTAACCACAGAGTCAACCTGCGCAGCTGCTTTGAGTGTCCTATGGACTCGGACCCCAAGATCCCTCTGATTCTCCATACTGCCAAGAGCCTTACCATTAATACTGCCATCATATTTGACCTACCAAAATGAACCACCTCAAACTTATCTAGGTTGAACTCCATCTGCCGCTTCTCAGCCCATTTTGCATCCTATTGATGTCCTGCTATAACCTCTGATAGCTCTCCACTCTATCCACAACAGCCCAACCTTTGTGTCATCAGCAAACTTACTAACCCATCCCTCCACTTCCTCATCCAGATCATTTATAAATAGGTGCAGCTCTTCCCTCCATTGAGCACATCTAGAAAAGGTGGTGTATCAGGGAGGCGGCATCCATTACTATGGACCCCACCATCCAAGCCAAACCATCTTCTTGCTGCTACCATCAGGATGAGGATCTCATCAAAACCCATCAAATGTTGAAAGACCTAAACAGAGTGGATGAGAAGAGGATGTTTCCTATTGTGGTTGAGTCTAGAACCAGAGGGCGCAGCCTCAGAATACAGGGACATCCACTTAGAATGGAGATCCGAAGGAATGTCTTTAACCAGAGGGTGGTGAATCTATGGAATTCATTGCCACAAACCGCTGTGGAGTTTGAATCATTGGGTATACTTAAAGCAAAGGTTGATAGGTTCTTGTTTAGTCAGGGTGTCAAAGGTTATGGGGAGGAGGCAGGAGAATGGGGTTGAGAGTGATAATAAATCAGATATGATGGAATGGCAAAGCAGACTCAATGGACCGAGTGGCCCAGATCTGCTAGTTATACCTTATGGTCTTACCATCTTATAGAAGGTACAGGACCTGAAGGCACATTCCTCAGAATTATTCAACGGTTGCTTCTTCCCCACTGCCATCAGGTTTTTGAACCAACCTGGAGAATTTCAGCAGTACTTCAGACTACATTTTGCCACTCTCTTTATTTTGTACAGGTAGAAGCTATGTATAATTTACATGAATCTAAATTTATGTTTTGTCATTGTAATGTACTGAGCTGCTACTGCAAAACTTTAACTTTCATGGCATTTATACCTGTGTATGTATACCTATGACAATAATAAGCCTGAACTTGAAAGACTTAGTATATTCTGAAGGCAATTTACGATGTTCAGTAAACACTGAACTTCCAAGGCATGCCCCCATCCCATTAATGAATATATTTATGTCTTTCAAGTTCAAGCTTATTGTTGTACTGGGCACACATACACAAAGAATAAATCTAATTTGTTATGGCCCCGTTACTGCCTGCCTGCACTGAACCTTCTCTGCAACCTTAACAGATAATTCTGCCTTCTTTTTCTGTCCTGATGAAGAGTCTCAGTGAAAATGTCAGCTTTCTAGTCCCCACCATAGATGTTGCCTGACTTGCTAAGATCCTCTAGCATTTTGTGTGTGCTGCTCAAGATTTCCAGCATCTGCTGAATCTCTTGTGTTTATGATTCTGCCTTCTATTTTCGTTTTCCATTCTGCAATCTCAATGCACTGTCATAATGAAACGATCTGTAAGGGAGGCATGCAAAACAATGTTTTTCACTCTACTTCGGTACATGTGACAATAATAAACCAATTTACCAATTTCAAAGTTCAAAGTAAATTTTATTTTCAAAGTACGTGTATGCCACCATATACAACCCTGAGATTCATTTTTCTCTGGGCATAATCAGCAAATCCATAGAATAATAACTATAACAGGATCAATAAAAGATCAACCGGAGTGCAGAGATCAACAAGCTGCAAATGCAAATATAAATAACTAGCAATAAGTAATGAGAGTATAAAAAAACAGGATAAAAAGTCCTTAAATTGAGATCTTCTCTTGTGGGAACATCTCAATGGATGGGCAAGTGAATGTAGTTATTCCCTTTTGTTCAAGAACCTTATGGAAGAAGGGTAGTAACTGTTCCTGAATCTGGTGGTGTGAGCCCTAAAGCTCCTATATCTTCTACCTGATGGCAGCAGCAAGAAACATGCATGGCCTGGGTGCTTGGGATCTCTGATGATGGATGCTGCATTCCTACAATGTTTCACGTAGATGTGCTCAATAGTTTCCTCATTATGTACTGGGCCAAATCCACAACCTTTTGTAAGATTTTCCATTCAAAGGCATTGGCATTTCCATACCAGGCTGTGATGCAGCCAGTCAATACACTCTCCACTACACATCTATAGAATTTCATGAATTCCAAATAAAAACACACAATCACATGCACAAGCCATTTAAGATTGAAGCGCCAGATGATTTTGTCCTGATCTGATTTCTCATGTTCTTAAATGTCAAAAATGTATTTGCATTTCTTCGGTTTACATCCAATTAAACAGTCCGGTGGGAATTTTGAAAATCTTAGTTATCCACTGAGGATAAACAGTAGCAACAGAGGTGGTTCAGTGAAGTCTTGGGAGGTCAAAAAATTATGGCAACCATTCTTCAGTTAGTTCAAATAAAATGTCTGCCACAGCCTCCTCACCCCAGGCATGAAAATAATTGGATGTTCAATAGATTATCTGGTCACCAATGCATTGTTTTTGTGGGACGTTGCTGAGTACAAATCAGTTTACTTCATTTCCCTTAGTAACAAGTGACTGTGTAGTAGGCTTTTCAATAGCTTTGGGCCTTACTGAGATTATTCAAGATGCTGTATAGATGTAGGTGTTCCTTTTAGTTCCACGAACATACTTAAATTGTTCGATTGTTCCTGTTGATTCTAGTCCTCTTTCTTGAGGGAGAACCTGAAAACGGATCAAGCGAAGCATTTGTAAAATTCTACGGAATAAAACCAAGATGGCATTGATAAATGAGCTGTAATAATTCAGAACAAGTGGCATCTGTTTTAAGCTTGACTCTGCTCGGCAGAAAGATTTAAGATGTGCTTCTTAAAGTTATCTGAAGCTGGGACGGGTTGCTCAAGCTCTCTGGGAACGGAGCTGTGCAGCACACAAGAGGCATGAAAGCCTGCAAACTCTCAGGAGTCCATACCATGAGATCAGCTCATGGCACTGGCAGACACAATGGAGCTGTTAAAACTGAAATAGAAGCAGCTGTTGGAAAATCCCAGCACATTTTGACAGCTGCTATGGAAACACAAAAAGCCAATAATCCTTAGTTACAGTTGAATCACATGTCCAGCACATTCACATAATTTATGTATTTTATCTCAGGATTCACATTCACTTAAACTCTCTGCTATTTAGGGTAAGACTTCTCTGTGGGATCATAGAGGGAAGAATGATTTAGGCCTAACCTTCCTGTGCTAACTCTTTGAAAGTGCTTTTAATGAGTCCCACTGCTCCTCTTTCCCCAGAGCCCTTTAAATATTTCCCCTTCATGTACTTACTCAGATCCCATTTTTCAATAAGTGTTTGACATTGATAGGTTGACTGAAATCTGCAGACTTGCAGAGCTCTCTGTGCTTGAGAAGGACCACAGTGAGAAAAGACAAAAGTTAACGTGAAAGCAGCAAGCACTGTCTCGAAGCCATCCTGGTGACACTGGCTCTTATTCTCTGGTATAACTGTTGTCAATGACTGACAAATAATTCATAAAATAATAATGCTGCATGTTGTCATCTTAAATAATGATATTTAAACATATAAAAGAAGGGAAATTGGATTGAAAAACTGCAGGTATAGCATGAGGAGCACTACTGTTCAATCTACAGGGGTTGTCTCAAAACTCCCAAAAGTTATAGAGTTATTGAGAAGATATAGCATTGAGTCAGACACTTGCCCACACCAGCAACAATCACCCCTTTATTACAATGCTACATTATCCCTATTTTCTATCATTTTCCCCATTGCCTGCCACATTTTCACACAGAGGCTGGTATATAAATGAAGCAAGCTGCCAAATGAAGTAATGGAGGTCGATACAATCACAACATTTAAAAGACATTTGGACAGATACATGGCTAGGAAAGGAATAGAGGGACATGGGTCAAATGTAGGCAATTAGAATTTGTTCAGTTGAGCACTCACATCTACGGTGATGAAGCATTTGGAGAGGTTGGTCACGGCTAGAATTAACTAAACAAGCACCTGGACCCCTGCAACTTGCCTATCGGTACAACAGGTCCACAGCAGACGCAATCCCACTACTCAGCCTTGAAACAAAGGTTCAAAGGTTCAAAGGTTCAAAGGTTAATTTATTATCAAAGTAAACTACTCTGAAATTCTTCACTCCAGATAGCCATGAAACCAAGAAAGAAAAGAACAACGGCACGATTATCGACCCCCAAATCCCTCCTCTCCACACAAAAAAGGGACAAAAATGGAACAGGCACATCGATGCCTCCAAACTCCACCCCCCCCCGCACACAAAAAACAAGAAAGAGCAAGTGAAAAACACAGAATATTTAAAGAAAACTTTAAGTCTGAAAAAGAAGTCTATAGTCCAAGTCCATATCCAAAGCACAAAAGACCTGGGTAACATTCTCCGGGTACAGCGGCAGACCTTTCCCTCTCCATAGCAGAGTGATCCCACCAGCGATCAAAAGACATGCAGCTGGCTCTCACCTTCTGTATTTGCCTCGATGTTTCAATCCCCCCTGTCGCTTTAATCAGTGAACAACAGAAGCTTTAATCGGCGAAATGTAGTCGAACATTGGCTCACAGCCTGGAACACCCAAACAATCTCCAAACTGCAAATCAGAGGCTCCAACAATTCCAGTCACATTTAAGACAAAAACAAATGTAAAAAGCATAAAAGAAGTTAAATATTTGGTTTCATAATCTATCCAGAAGATGTCAACTGAAGGAGAATCATACACAGGTGCCATCTTGGGCAATAGACAAGTATGTCAGGCTACTCCTTACTGATTACAGCTCAGCGTTCAATGCAATCATACCACCAGCTTCGATCAGCAAGCTCTAAAATATGGCCCTCTGTACCTCCCTCTGCAACTGGATCCTTGACTTCCTCACCGAGAGACCACAGTCTGTGCAAATCGGAAATAGCATCTCCTCCACGCTGAAAATAAGCACTAGTGAACATCAAGGATGTGAGCTTAGCCCACTGCTCTTCTCTCTCTATACCCGCGATTGTGTGGCTAGTCACCATTCGTAAATTTGGTGATGACACAACTATTGTTGGCAGAATTTCAAATGGTGATGAAGAGGTGTACAGGAGTGAGATAAATCAGTTGGTTGAGTGGTGTCATGGCAACAACCTTACAATCAGCATCACAAAGACCAAGGAATTGACTGTGGACTTCAGGAATGGGGGGTCAGGGGAACACACACCAGTCCTCATCCAGGGATCTATTCTGGACCAAATATTTTGATGTAATTACAAATAAGGCCTGACAGCGGCTATATTTCATTTGGAGCTTGAAGAGATTTGGTATGTCACCAAAGACACACACAGAGTTCCACAGATGTACCGTGGAGAGCATTCTATCTGGTTGCATCGTCATCTCGAATGGAGGGGCCCCTGCACAGATTCGGAAAAAGCTGCAGAAAGTTGTAAAAGGTGATGCCTCAAAAAGGCGGCATCCATCTTTAGGGACCCACATTACCTAGGACATGCCCCCTTCTCATTGCTACCATTAAGGGGGAGGCACATGAGCCTCAAGACAGGCACTCAACATTTCAGGAACAGCTTCTTCCACTCCGCCATCAGATTTCTGAATGGACAATAAACCTATAAATACTACCTTGGTATTTTTAACCCTCTCTTTTTGAATTACTTATTTAATTAAATTTTCTTTTTTTATATATATTTATTATTATAATTTATAGTTTTTATTGTTATCCATTGCAATGTATTGCTGTTGCAAAAACTACAAACTTCGTGACATATACCAATGATATTAAATTTGATTCTGGTTCTAATTCAACTTGGTCAGCATGAATAGATTGGGCTGAAGGGCTGTATTCATGGTATATAGCTCAATGACTCTATGACTAAATCCTGTTTGAATTTCCATTCTGTCCTCCTACAATGTTACACCAAGGCCCAATGTAAACTTGTGGACCAGTATCTTCCATCAGTGTATGTCGCAACCTTGCAGACTCCATAATATTGAAGGCTATATCTTCAGTAGTCACTTTCTCTGTTTACATCAGAACTGCCCATTTCCACTGTAAGTTATCGAAGATTCAGATGTATCTCTTCCTTAGTACAACCTGAAATTCTGAGCACTTCCTGCAGCTTGGTATCTCAAACCTTTTCCCGTTCCTTTGTCTGATTTTTCTAGCTTTGCATTTATTCTCTCTCTCTAATTATCCCCATCAACCCATCTACAAATGATAAACAACAGGAATTCTGCAGATGCTGGAAATTCAAGCAACATACATCAAAGTTGCTGGTGAATGCAGCAGGCCAGGCAACATCTCTAGGAAGAGGTACAGTCGACTTTTCAGGCCGAGACCCTTCTGAAACGTCGACTGTACCTCTTCCTAGAGATGCTGCCTGGCCTGCTGCGTTCACCAGCAACTTTGATGTGTATTGCATCTACAAATGATGGTGTCTACAACTTATCATTAGATTATAAGACATAATCGTAATATTAGGCCATAAAGCCCGTCAAGCCTGGTCTGTCTTTCCATCATGGCTGTTTTATTATCCTTCTCAACCCAATTTTCCTACCTTTTTCACGTAACCTTTGACATTTTTACTAGTCAAGAATCTATCAACCCCACCTTAATCATAAACCCAATCACTTGGGTTCTACAGCCATCTGTAGCAATGAATTTCAGAGATCCACCACAGTCTGGCTAAAGAAATTCCATTGCTCCTCATCTCTGTTGTAAAGGGATGTTCTTCTATTCTGAGGCTGCTCCCTTTGGTCTTAGACTTCTCCGCTATAGAAAACACACACCCGATATCCACTCTATCCACTGCTTTCAATATTCGATAGGTCTCAATGAGATCTCCCCCTCTGAACCACTCTATTGACAGCATATCTTTTTCTTAGATACGGGGCCAAAAACAGCGCACAATACTCCAAGTGCGGTCTGACCAATGCCTTATAGAGCCTTAGCATTACATCCTTGCTTTTATTTTTTTATATATATTTTTATTTATTTGGAGATACAGTGTGGAATAAGCCATTCCAGCCCTTGAGCCTCACCACCCAGCAATCCCTAATAATCCCGATTTAACCTTAACTTAACCACGGGACAATTCGCAATGGCCAATTAACCGACCGGGTGCATCCTTGGAACGTGAGAGGAATCTGGGGCAACTGGAGAAAACGCACACTTCCACGGTACGGCTCCTTACAGAGGACACCGGGATTGAACTCCCAACGCCAACACCCCAAAATGTAATGGTGTCACACTGACTGCTACACTATCATAGTACACTCGAATTTACCACCCTCTTTCCTCTCAAAATGAATGCTAACATTGCATTTACCTTTCTTACCACCAACTCAGCCTGCAAGTTATTCTTTAGGGATTCCTGCATGAGGACTCCCAAGTCCCTTTGCTCCTCTAATTTTTGAATTTTTCCCTCCGTTTAGAAAGTAATCTATACCTTTATTCCTTCTACCGAAGAGCATTCCCATATTTTTCCTACAGCATATTCCATCTGACACATCTTGGCCCTTTCTTCTAATCTGTCAAAGTCTTTCTGAAAATTCCCTGATTCCTCAACACTACCTGCCTCTCTACTTACCTTCATATAGTCTGCAAACCTGGCCACAATGCAATCGATTCTGTCATCCAAATCATTGACATATAACGTAAAAAGAAGTGGTAGCAACACTGATGCCTGTGGAGCATCACTAATCACCAGCAACCAACCAGAAAAGGCCCCATTTATTCCCACTCTTTGTCTTCTGCCAGCCAGCCAATCTTCTATCCACTCTAGTTTCTTTCCTGTAATACCACGAGCGTTTATTATGTTTGGCAGCCTCATGTGCGACACCTTGTGACAGGCATTCCTTAAGAAAATCCAAGTAAACAAAATCCAGTAAATCTCCTTTGTTATCCTGCCTGTTATTTCTTCAAAGAATTCCAACAGATTTGTGAGACAAGATTTCCCCTTAGGGAAACCATGCTGACCACGGCCTCCTCTACTGTAAACATGAAGCCACACTCAGGTTGGAGGAACAACACCTTATATTCCATCTGGGTAGCCTCCAACCTGATGGCATGAACATTGACTTCTCAAACTTCCGCTAATGCCCCACCTCCCCCTCGTACTCCATCCGTTATTTATTTATATACACACTTTCTTTTTCTCTCTCTCCTTTTTCTCCCTCTGTCCCCTTCACTATACCCCTTGCCCATCCCCTAGGTTTTTCCCCCTTCCCCCTTTTCTTTCTCCCTAGGCCTCCTGTCACATGATCCTCTCATATCCCTTTTGCCAATCACCTGTCCAGCTCTTGGTTCCATCCCTCCCCCTTCTGTCTTCTCCTATCATTTTGGATCTCCCCCCTCCCCCTCCTACTTTCAAATCTCTTACTAGCCCTTCCTTCAGTTAGTCCTGACGAAGGGTCTCGGCCCAAAACGTCGACTGTACCTCATCCTAGAGATGTTACCTGGCCTGCTGCGTTCACCAGCAACTTTTATGTGTGTTGCTTGAATTTCCAGCATCTGCAGATTTCCTTGTGTTTGGCCTACATTATTGTGTGCTTCGAAGTACCCTGAAACCTCATCCTTACTAATGGACTCCAACATTTTCCCAGCACAAAATAATCTGCAGATGCTGGGGTCAAAGCAACACTCACAACATGCTGGAGGAACTCAGCAGGTCGGGCAGCATCCGTGGAAACGATCAGTCAACGTTTCGGGCCGGAACCCTTCGTCAGGACTGCAGAGGGAAGGGGCAGAGGCCCTATAAGGAAGGTGGGGGGAGGGTGGGAAGGAGAAGGCTGGTAGATTCCAGGTGAAAAACCAGTAAGGGGAAAGATAAAGGGGTGGGGGAGGGGAAGCAGGGAGGTGATAGGCAGGAAAGGTGAAGAAGGAATACGGGAAAAGAGAATGGGTAGTAGAAGGAGGCAGAACTAAGAGGGAGGTGATAGGCAGCTGGGAGAGGGGGCAGAGTGACATTGGGATAGGGGAAGGAAGGAGAAAGGAATTACCGGAAGTTGGAGAATTCTATGTTCATACCAAGGGGCTGGAGACTACCTAGAAGGTATGTGAGGTGTTGGAATTCTGGTAGTTCCCTCCCCCTCCCTTACTCTATCCCTTTGTCACTCTACCCCCTCCCCCAGCTGCCTATCACCTCCTTCTACTACCCATTGTGTTTTCCCCTATTCCTTCTTCACCTTTCCTGCCTATCACCTCCCTGCTTCCCCTCCCCCTACCCCTTTATCTTTCCCCTTACTGGTTTTTCACCTGGAACCTACCAGCCTTCTCCTTCCCACCCTCCCCCCACCTTCTTTATAGAGCCCCTGCCCCCTCCCTCTACAGTCCTGACGGAGGGTTCCGGCCCGAAACATCGACCGATTTTTTCCACGGATGTTGCCCGACCTGCTGAGTTCCTCCAGCATGTTGTCAATATTTTCCCAGTCTACTTTTGCCACTCTTTCAAAGTTCAAAATTCAAAGCAAATTTATATTCAAACTACATATATATAACCACGTAGAACCCTGAACTTCATTTTCTTGTGGGCAGCCACAGTAAACACAAGCAGCACAATAGAATCAATGAAAAAAAATCATGATAAGTAAACAATATATAAATATTGAGAACATGAGATGAAGATTCCTTGATTCCATAGGTTGTGGGAAGAGTTCAGTAATGGGTCGAGTGAAGTTGAGTGAAGTTATCCCTTCTGGTTCAGAGGCATGATGGATGAGGGGTATTAACTGTTCCTGAACCTGGTAGTGTGGGTCCTGAGGCTGCTGTACTGTCTTCCTGATGGCAGCAGTGAGAAGAGAGCATTGTCTGGATAGTGTGGGCTCTTGGTGATGGATGCTGCTTTCCTGGAACAGCACTCCTTTTAGACATGCTCAGAGTTGGGTAGGGCTTTACCGTGATGGACTGGGCTGTATCAGCTACAGAGGTACTTGAAACATCCTTAGCCATTTCGCCATGGGTGAGGTGCCAGAGGATTGAAGGATTGCTAATATTGTTCTGCTGTTTAAGAAAGGCTCTAAGAATAAACCAGAAGATTATAAGCTGGTGAGCCTGATATCAGTAGAGCGAAAGTTATTGTAAGGTATTCTAAGGGACAAAATACACAAGTATTTGGTTAAGCAGGAACTGATTAGGGATAATTGACAAGGCTTTGTGTATGTTAAGTTGTGTCCAACTAATCTTATAGATTTTTTTCCAGGAAGTTACCAGGAAAGTTGATGAAGGTAAAGCAGTGAATGTTGTCTACATGGACTCTCGCAAGGCCTTTGACAAGGTCTCGCATGGGAGGTTGGTCAAGAAGGTTCAGTCGCTGGCCATTCAAGGTGAGCTAGTAAATTAGTTTCAACATTAGCTTCACAGGAGAAGCAGATGGTTGCCTCGCTGACTGGAAGCCTGTGGATAGTGGAATGCCGCAGGGATCGGTTTGCAATCTATATCAATGATCTGGATGATAATGTGGTAAACTGGAAGAGCAGATTTGTGAATGACACCAAAATTGGGGGTACAGTGGACAGCGAGGAAGCCTATTCGAAGAAGGAAGTCTGAGAATCGGAGCGGGAGTGCAGAGGAAGCCATTTTTGAATTTTTCGGTTTTTTTTAATCAGCATTCAGAGAGGCGGGACTGCGCAGGCGTGTGACATCGGGCAGTGAAGCGCGGAAGATTTAAAAGGAACACAACATCATACAGCGGGCAGCGTGGTTTGCAGGCGGCGGAGTGAACTGGGAGCAGAGTGAAGGCTTAAGGGCTTCGGCTCAACGGGCTTAGGCGGAAACGGGCGAGGCGAGGAAGGTTTGGTATTCATTTTTTGTTGTTATTTGAGGAGAGGGGCAGTATGAGTGTGAGGGCAGTTTGTTGTTCTTGGTGCCAGATGTGGGAGGCCCTGGAGTCTCCAAGCCTCCCGGACGTCCACATCTGCGCCAGGTGCGCCGAGATGCAGCTCCTAAGGGACCGCATTAGGGAACTGGAGCTGCAGCTCGATGACCTTCGTCTGGTCAGGGAGAGTGAGGAGTTGATAGAGAGGAGTTACGGGCAGGTGGTCACACCGGGGCCATGGGAGGCAGGCCAGTGGGTCACGGTTAGGAGAGGGAAGGGGAAGAGTCAGGTAATAGAGAGTACCCCGGTGGCTGTGCCCCTTAACAATAGGTACTCCTGTTTGAGTACTGTTGGGGGGGGACAGCTTACCTGGGGGAAGCGACAGCGGCCGTGCCTCCAGCACAGAGTCCGGCCCTGTAGCTCAGAAGGGTAGGGAAAGGAAGAGGAGGGCAGTTGTGATAGGGGACTCGATAGTAAGGGGGTCAGATAGGCAATTCTGTGGACGCAGTCCAGAGACCCGGATGGTACTTTGCCTCCCTGGTGCCAGGGTCCAGGATATTTCTGATCGCGTCCAAGATATCCTGAGGTGGGAGGGTGAGGAGCCAGAAGTCGCTGTACATATAGGTACCAATGACATAGGTAGGAAAAGGGAAGAGGTCCTGAAAGGAGAATATAAGGAGTTAGGAAGGGAGTTGAGAAAAAGGACCGCAAAGGTAGTAATCTCGGGATTACTGCCTGTGCCATGCGACAGTGAGAGTAGGAATGCAATGAGGTGGAGGATAAATGCGTGGCTGAGGGATTGGAGCAGGGGGCAGGGATTCAAGTTTTTGGATCATTGGGACCTCTTTTGGCGCAGGTGTGACCTGTACAAAAAGGACGGGTTACACTTGAAACCTAGGGGGACCAATATCCTGGCGGGGAGATTTCCAAGGCCTACTGAGGTGACTTTAAACTAGAATGGTTGGGGGGTGGAAATCAAATTAAAGAGACTAGGAGAGAGGAGGTTAGTTCACAACAGGGGGATGGGTACAAGTGCAGAGAGACAGAGGGGTGTAAAATGAGGGTAGAAGCAAAAAGTAGTAAGGTGAAAATTAAAAGTGGCAGGCCGGCAAATCCAGGGCAAAAATCAAAAAGGGCCACCTTTCAACATAATCGTATAAGGGCTAAGGGTGTTGTAAAAGCGAGCCTGAAGGCTTTGTGTGTCAATGCAAGGAGCATTCGTAACAAGGTGGATGAATTAAGAGTGCAGATTGTTATTAATGAATATGATATAGTTGGGATCACAGAGACATGGGTCCAGGGTGACCAGGGATGGGAGCTCAACATTCAGGGATATTCAATATTCAGGAGGGATAGACATGAAAGAAAAGGAGGTGGGGTAGCATTGCTGGTTAGAGAGGAGATTAACGCAATAGAAAGGAAGGACATTAGCCGGGAGGATGTGGAATCGATATGGTTAGAGCTGCATAAAACTAAGGGGCAGAAAACGCTGGTGGGAGTTGTGTACAGGCCACCTAACAGTAGTAGTGAGGTTGGGGATGGTATTAAACAGGAAATTAGAAATGTGTGCAATAAAGGAACAGCAGTTATAATGGGTGACTTCAATCTACATATAGATTGGGTGAACCAAATTGGTAAGGGTGCTGAGGAAGAGGATTTCTTGGAATGTATGCGGGATGGTTTTTTGAACCAACATGTCGAGGAACCAACTAGACAGCAGGCTATTCTAGGCTGGGTATCAAGCAATGAGGAAGGGTTAAATAGCAATCTTGTCGTGAGAAGCCCCTTGGGTAAAAGTGACCATAATATGGTGGAATTCTTCATTAAGATGGAGAGTGATATAGTTAATTCAGTAACAAAGGTTCTGAACTTAAAGAAGGGTAACTTTGAAGGTATGAGACGTGAATTAGCTAAGATAGACTGGCAAATGACACTTAAAGGGTTGACGGTGGATATGCAATGGCAAGCATTTAAAGATCACATGGATGAACTACAACAATTGTTCATCCCAGTTTGGCAAAAGAATAAATCAAGGAAGGTAGTGCACCCGTGGCTGACAAGGGAAATTAGTGATAGTATCAATTCCAAAGAAGAAGCATACAAATTAGCCAGAAAAAGTGGCTCACCTGAGGACTGGGAGAAATTCAGAGTCCAGCAGAGGAGGACAAAGGGCTTAATTAGGAAGGGGAAAAAAGATTATGAGAGAAAACTGGCAGGGAACATAAAAACTGATTTTAAAAGCTTTTATAGATATGTGAAAAGAAAAAGATTGGTTAAGACAAATGTAGGTCCCCTACAGCCAGAAACAGGTGAATTGATTATGGGGAGCAAGGACATGGCAGACCAATTGAATAACTACTTTGGTTCTGTCTTCACTAAGGAGGACATAAATCATCTTCTGGAAATAGTAGGGGACTGAGGGTCTAGTGAGATGGAGGAACTGAGGGAAATACATGTTAGTAGGGAAGTGGTGTTAGGTAAATTGAAGGGATTAAAGGCAGATAAATCCCCAGGGCCAGATGGTCTGCATCCCAGAGTGCTTAAGGAAGTAGCCCAAGAAATAGTGGATGTATTAGTGAGAGTTTTTCAAAACTCTTCAGATTCTGGACTAGTTCCTGAGGATTGGAGGGTGGCTAATGTAACCCCACTTTTTAAAAAGGGAGGGAGAGAGAAACCAGGGAATTATAGACCGGTTAGCCTAACATCGGTGGTGGGGAAAATGCTAGTCAGTTATCAAAGACGTGATAACAGCGCATTTGGAAAGCGGTGAAATCATCGGATAAAGTCAGCATGGACTTGTGAAAGGAAAATCATATCTGACAAATCTCATAGAATTTTTTGAGGATGTAACTAGTAGAGTGGATAGGGGAGAACCAGTGGATGTGGTATATTTGGATTTTCAAAAGGCTTTTGACAAGGTCCCACACAGGAGATTAACATGCAAACTTAAAGCACATGGTATTGGGGGTAACGTATTGATGTGGATAGAGAATTGGTTGGCAGACAGGAAGCAAAGAGTGGGAATAAATGGGACCTTTTCAGAATGGCAGGCAGTGACTAGTGGGGTACCGCAAGGCTCAGTGCTGGGACCCCAGTTGTTTACAATATATATTAATGACTTGGATGAGGGAATTAAATGCAGCATCTCCAAGTTTGTGGATGACACGAAGCTGGGCAGCAGTGTTAGCTGTGAGGAGGATGCGGGGTGACTTGGATAGGTTAGGTGAGTGGGCAAATTCATGGCAGATGCAATTTAATGTGGATAAATGTGAGGTTATCCACTTTGGTGGCAAAAACAGGAAAACAGATTATTATCTGAATGGTGGCCGATTAGGGAAAGAGGAGGTGCAACGAGACCTGGGTGTCATTATACACCAGTCATTGAAAGTGGGCATGCAGGTACAGCAGGCAGTGAAAAAGGCGAATGGTATGCTGGCATTCATAGCAAGAGGATTCGAGTACAGGAGCAGGGAGGTACTACTGCAGTTGTGCAAGGCCTTGGTGAGACCACACCTAGAGTATTGTGTGCAGGTTTGGTCCCCTAATCTGAGGAAAGACATCCTTGCCATAGACGGAGTACAAAGAAGGTTCACCAGATTGATTCCTCGGATGGCAGGACTTTCATATGATGAAAGACTGGATCGACTAGGCTTATACTTGTTGGAATTTAGAAGATTGAGGGGGGATCTTATTGAAACATATAAAATCCTAAAGGGATTGGACAGTCTAGATGCAGAAAGATTGTTCCCGATGTTGGGGAAGTCCAGAACGAGGGGTCACATTTTGAGGATAAAGGGGAAGCCTTTTAGGACCGAGATTAGGAAAAACTTCTTCACACAGAGAGTGGTGAATCTGTGGAATTCTCTGCCACAGGAAACAGTTGAGGCCAGTTCATTGGCTATATTTAAGAGGGAGTTAGATATGGCCCTTGTGGCTAAAGGGATCAGGGGGTATGGAGGGAAGGCTGGTACAGGGTTCTGAGTTGGATGATCGGCCATGATCATACTGAATGGCGGTGCAGGCTCGGGGGGCCGAATGGTCTACTCCTGCACCTATTTTCTATGTTTCTCTGTTTCTATGTTTCTATCAAAGTTTGCAGCGGGATCTGGAACAGCTGGAAAAATGGGCTGAAAAATGCCACATGGAATTTAATGCAGACAAGTGTGAGGTGTTGCACTTTGGGATGACCAGCCAGGGTAGGTTTTACACAGTAAGCAGTAGGGCATTGAGGTGTGTGGTAGAATAGAGGGATATGGGAATATAGATCCATAATTCACTGAAAGTGATATCACAGGTAAACGGTCATAAAGAAAACTTCTGTTGCATTGGCCTTCATAAATCAATGTATTGAATACAGGAATTGGGATGTTATGGTGAAGTTGTATAAGACGTTGGTGAGGCCTAATTTGCAGTATTGTGTGCAGTTTTGGTTATCTACCTATGGGAAATATGTAAATAAGATTAGAAGGGTGCAGAGAAAATTTAAAAGGATGATTCCGGGCCTTGAGGACATGAGTTTTTGGGGAAAAGTTGATTAGGTTAGAACTTTATTCCCTAGAATGTAGAAGATTGAGGGGAAATTTAATAGAAGTACACAATATTATGAGGGGTTTAGATAGGTTTCTTAAGGTTGTTATAGCTGAAGGTGGTAATGGGGACAAGCTCCCACTACCTATTAAATGCTCCCAATGCCATGCACCTCAAATAGGCCCTGCCAACCAAGTCGTGCTCCTGGCCACCACGTGTGGCTTAGCTACTAAGCCCGTCAGAA
This sequence comes from Mobula birostris, assembly GCF_030028105.1. Taxonomy (NCBI): domain Eukaryota; kingdom Metazoa; phylum Chordata; class Chondrichthyes; order Myliobatiformes; family Myliobatidae; genus Mobula; species Mobula birostris. The sequence goes on from NC_092373.1 coordinate 162,469,047, forward strand.
CCGTTCCTACTCATAGGAGAAGGGATAAAGGTGGGTTACTGGCTCCTTAAAACCAGTCACTTCAGGCAGATATGGCTCTTCAGCCGTGGTTGGCAGCTCATCTACTGGAAAAAAAACTCTGATCTCAAACCTCTGCTGCCTTGTGGCTGTACCCACTCATGGGGAAGGCTTCAGGAGTAAATCCTGATTGAGGGAAAATTCCAGAGCTGGAGTCCTTAAGGCAGTCCTACATTGTGTTCAATGTCAACTGACAATTCTAGTGACGCTGCTGGTACCAAACTGTATCTGTCTCTGCTGTGCCTTTGTGTTCATCAGTTGCATGGAGAGGGGAAGCTTGCTACATGGACAACAGCTTGCTCTTTATATCGCACTGCCCAGGCTTACATACCTAGACAGCTAGGACACAATATCCATGGTTGACTCTGACCGAGGGAGGCCTCAGCAGCTCATAGATGGGGTAAGTGCAAGGGAGCTTTTTCCACTGAGGATAGGTGAGACTACAACTAGAGGTCATGGATTAGGGGTGAAAGGTGAAATGTTTAATGTGATCATGAATTTTTCCACCCATAAGGTGGTGACGGTGTTGAATGAGCTGCCGGCGAAAGTGGTGGATGTGGTGTTGATTTCAACATTTAAGAGGTATTTGGATAGGTACATGGGAGGGGTATGAACAGCTTCAAGTTCCTCAGCATCCACATCATCGAGGACTCACGTGGTCTGTGCACACCAGTTGTGTGGTGAAAAAGGCACAACAGCGCCTCTTTCACCTCAGACGGTTGAGGATTTTGGGTCCCCAAATCCTAAGAACTTTCTACAGGGGCACAACTGAGAGCATCCTGACTGTCTGCATCACTACCTGCTATAGGAACTGTACCTCCCTTAATCTCAGGACTCTGCAGAGAGTGGTACAGACAGCCCAGCGCATCTGTAGTTGTGAACTTCCCATGATTCAGGCCATTTACAAGGACAGGTGTGCAAAAAGGGCCTGTAGGATCATTGGGGACCCAAACCATCCCAACCACAATCTATTCCAGCTGTTACCATCCGGGAAGTGGTACTGCAGCATAAAAGCCAGGGCCAACAGGCTCTGGGACAGCTTCTTCCACCAGGCCATCAGACTGATGAACTCAAACTGGTTTGAGTGTGCTCTATATTACATTCACCGTTCTATTTATTATAAATTACTATGATTGCACATTGTACATTTAGATGGAGATGTAACGTAAAGGTTTTTACTCCTCATGTTTTACTCCTCATGTATGTGAAGGATGTAAGAAATAAAGTCAATTCAATTCAATTCAAGTACGAGGGGCTATGGTCTGGGTGTAGGTCAATGGGACAGGCAGATTAAGGTTTGGCACAGATTTAATGGACCGAAGGGCCTGTTACAGTGTTGTAGTGTTTCGTGACCCATAAAGCTAATATATAGCTTCATGCAGCTCCAGTCTAATACATGTAACAATGCTCACTGTTTTAAACACAGGACTTCTCATAAATTTCTGATGGAACTTAATAAAATTACGAGAGGCATCGAAAGTGTAGACAGTCAGGACCCTTTCCCCCAGGGTAGAAATAACAAGTACTTGAGGACATGCGTGCCTATAACATGAGAGGGGGAAGTTCAAAAGAGGTGTGCAAGGCAAGGTTTTTGCACAGAGAGTGGTGGGTGCCTGTAATAGGCTACCACTGATAATGGTAGAAGCAGATATGATCGTGGCATTTAAGGGGCTGTTAGATAGACACTTGTGGAGGAACATGTGCACACTGAAGAGATTTAGTTTAATTTGGCATTGTGTTCAGTATAGACATCGTGGGCCAGCAGTTGCGTTACTGCTCTGGAATTTTCTGTTTTATGTTGTAAATTCATAAACAGTCCACTCAGCTCACCTTGTCCATTCCATGCCAACTCACCAGGTGTCCATCTACTCTAGTTTTATTTTCCAGCACTTGTTCCCTCAGTGCAGCCTTCAAAATGAACTTCATCATGGCTAAACTTTGTGTTGTACCAACATTTAAATCTCTAGGGCCACTACTTCATTTCAAAGATTAAGGGGTCTGCCTCTTCCAACAGTCACTGGAAATTATACTGCAGCAAGAGCCCAGCAGCTGAACTCCTTTGGTGTTGCTCTTCCCTTCAGTGATTTTCACTCTCAATCTCTCATCTGCTTATGAACACTCATCATGTTCAATTGCCAGAGATGTCATTATGGAAGTGATGCCTTACAGTCACTTCCACAGGTCAGCTGTAGCATCAACATTTGGACTCAATTTAGAGTTATACAGTCATAGATCACTGCAGCACAGAAACAAGACTTTCGGCCCATTTGTGCCAAACTTTTAAGGGGAACGCCAAAATCATCAGCTTACAAATCAAATTACGATGAGGAAAAGTCAAAAAAGTCGAATTTGTTAAAGCCTGAGAAGCAGTACCTTATCTTCAATCAGTGTACAGTATATCACAATCTTCTGAACTCATTCCTGAATTAGATTAGATTAGATTAGGAGGACAGGCAGTCCTCTTTTATTGTCATTTAGTAATGCATGCATTAAGAAATGATACAATGTTCCTACAGTGTGATATCACAGAAACACAAGACAGAGCAAGACTGAAAAACTAACAAAAACCACATAATTGTAACATATAGTTACAACAGTGCAAGCAATACCGTAATTTGATAAAGAACAGACCATGGGCACGGTAAAAAAAAGTCTCAAACTCTCGAAAGTCCCATCATCTCACGCAGACAGTAGAAGGAAGAGAAACTCTCTTCCTGCCATGAGCTTCCAGCTCCGCAAACTTGCCAATGCAGCATCCTGGAAGCACCCGACCACAGTCTGACTCTGAGTCCATCCAAAAACTTCAAGCCTCCGACCAGCCCTCCGACACCAAGCACCGAGCACCATCTCTGCGGAGCGCTTCAACCCCAGCCCCGGCCGCCAGCAACAGGCAAAGCAGAGGATTTGGGGCCTTCCCCTCTGGAGATTCTCGATTGCACAGTAGAAGTGGCAGCGAAGCGGGCATTTCAGAAGTTTCTCCAGATGTTCCTCTGTGCTTCTCACGTCCGTCTCCATCAAATCAGAATTGTGCACGGCACCTACGTAACAAATACACTGGAGAGGCCATGCATGCTGTGTCGCACCGCCATCTTCTCCTCCCTCCAGAGGAATTTGCTTTTCCTCTGGTTTGTAAGCAACCAGTTCTGCTCCAAGTCATCCATTGTAAAATAGGTGGATATCTTTTCACTCCAGCAGCATTGCCTGAGCCCCTACACGTTTCCCACAGCTCTTCATTTCACAGATTTTATTCTTCTTTGTTCCTTCTCCAGCTTGACTCATTAAAATATTAACAATATAACTTTACTATTCATACTCCTTTTCCTAATTCCTATGCAGTTCTAGTGTTTGTAGTAACATCAGCATGAGGCTAAATTGCAACAGGTATTTAACCTGTTGTAATGGCAAAAAAATGTGCCAGCACTGCAAAACATAACCAGGGTTGAGCATCTTACGCTATTTACACATAAAAGCAGCTGCATATTGATTCTCTCAATTCGATTTCTAGGCCAAAGAAAACAATCCACAACAGCGCACTGGAGAAAAAGACTACTAATGCTTGGATCAAGAGGCAAAAAAACTTCTCGGAGAGCTCACCAGGTCAAGCAGTGCCTGTGATGGGAAAAGGCATATATTGTTGGTTTGAGTCAAGACCCTGCATCCAGGCTGGTTGGTGTGAAGAAGGGAGGGTGACGGGTGGAGGTGGATGATGAAAGATGGCAGGCACATAGCTGCCTGGGGGAGGGGATAGACTGGAGATGGTAGGTGACAAAGGAGGCATTTCAAAAGTCCTAGAGCAGAAAGCCTCATCTGGAGAACAGATGCCTCAGGAAGCTTTCTGCCACCCTACAGGGTGGGAGTAGATATAATAAGCAAGGGAGTGGATAGCTGGAGTCCTGGTAGAGACAGCATGCTTTGTTGTCCATGCACTATCTGAAGCCAGTGGACGTGAGTGACCACGAGATGTTCTGTTTCAGAGGCTGGGGAGCGATGAGATTTACTTAGAGGGACCATATGGAGGAGCAGGTACTGCTGAGGAAACAGAGAGCCTGCAGAGAGACTTAGATAGTTTAGGGGAATGGGCAAAGAAGTGGCAAATGAAATACAATGTTGAAAAGTGTATGGTCATGCACTCTGGTGGAAGAAATAAACAGGCAGGCTATTATTTTGATGGAGCCAGAATTCAAAACGCAGAGATGCAAAGGGACTTGGGAATCCTTGTGCAGGATACCCTAAAGGTTAACCTCCAGGTTGAGCCCGTAGTGAAGAAGGCGAATGCAATGTTGGCATTCATTTATAGAGGTATAGAATATAAGAGCAGGGATGTGATGTTGAGGCTCTATAAGGCATTCGTGAGACCACACTTGGAGTATTGTGTGCAGTTTTGGGTTCCTTATTTTAGAAAGGATATATTGACAATGGAGAGGGTTCAGAGAAGATTCACGAGGATGATTCTGGGAATGAAAGGGTTAGCGTATGAGGAACATCTGGCAGCTCTTGGCCTGTATTCCTTGGAGTTCAGGAGAATGAGGGGGAATCTCATAGAAGCATTCCAAATGTTAAAAGGCCTGAACAGATTAGATATGGCAAAGTTAGTTCCCATGGGAGGGGAGTCTAGAACAAGAGGGCACGACTTCAGGATTGAAGGATGACCATTTAGAACAGAGATGCGGAGAAATTACTTTAGTCAGAGGGTGGTAAATATGTGGAATTTGTTTCCACGAGCAGCTGTGGAGGCTAAGTCATTGGGTGCATTTAAGGCAGAGATAGATGGGTTCTTGATCAGCTAGGACATCAAAGGGTATGGGGAGAAGGCAGGGGAGTGGGGATGACTGGAAGAATTGGATCAATCATGATTGAATGGTGGAGCAGACTCGATGGGCCAAATGGTCTACTTCTGCTCCTATATTTCATGGTCTTATGGTCTTATATCAATGTATGTCTGGTCTACAAGGAGTTAATAGGCAGCGAATGATAAAATTTACAAGGCCAGTAATGTGATCAGATTGCATCCTGTACATGCAAATATTTAGGATGTAAGTGCCACATGTAGCATGTTTCTGGCTGCTAAACGAAAACAAAGTGAGCAGTTCACTCCTAAAACATCTGTGTCTTGTAACTATTATTATAAGTAAGGCACCAACACTCCAGCTATATCCAAAACCCATCCAATTATAGAGTACATGCATCACCACTGGTATCAATTGCAGATGTGTCAACCATAAAACTGGAAGCTGAACGATTTGCACACAAGCACGTCTGAGAATTACTGGAAACTCCAGATCATACCTGGAAACTTTCAAAACCTGGAATTCAGAAGGATGAGAGGAGATCTTATAGAAACATATAAAATTATGAAAAGGAGAGATAAGATAGAGGCAGGAAAGTTGTTTGCACTGGTTGGTGAGATTAGAACTAGGGAACATAGCCTCAAGATTCGGGGGAATAAATTTAGGATGGAGGAGAGGAGGAACGGCTTTTCCCAGAGAGTGGTGAATCAGTGGAATTCTCTGCCCAAGGAAACAGTGGCAGCTACCTCAGTAAATATATTTAAGACAAGGTTGTATAGATTTTTGCATAGTAGAGGAATTAAGGGGTTATGAGGAAAAGGCAGATAGGTGGAGATGAGTCCAAGATCAGATCAGCCATGATCTTACTGAATGGCGGTTCAGGCTTGATGGGACAGATGACCTACTCCTGCCCCTATTTCTTGTGATCTTATGTCCTTAATGTGGGCATAGACCATGATCATGGCACTCCCTCCACGTTTTTCCCCATCAACTAAACTCAGAATTCCTCTCTTGCCGCCTAGTCCTTCCACTCCCTAATTGGTGGGACTGGTGCAAGTTAATTGGTAGTTCTCATCAAACGAAGTCTTGTCATGAGGAACAGCAATGTCTTCACACCCTTTACAAAGCTCCCCACCTGCTACAGCTTCCAACACACTAGAGGTCAATAATCTAGTGAGTAAGTGAGGGGGGACTATGGAATGCAGTCCCTGAGTGAACAGTGGAAGCAGTTCAAACACATTTCATTCGGAAAAGAGCAATTTGGGAGATGCTGTAGGGTGTAATTTCAGAGACGATACGCAAAAGAAAGCTTTTCTTTCCAGCACTCTATCTATAAGACTTTTATTGTTTAGTGGTATTCTGACTGACAGAAACTGATTGTTATGACTAGTCAATGGTTTTGTTATAATTTTGTCATAAGAAGTGCATATCTCACAAACAAACACCACAACCAGCCTCACCAGGCACATCCTAATCAACTGTGGATATCTGCTGTTTCCGTATTGTCCTCATCAGTCGACGCAGTACCCACAGAACTAGAAGGGAAGTAACTGAGAGGAGGCATTGGCAGTCTCGAACAGCATGTAGTTGGACAAATCCTCAAGGCCTGAGTAAGTGCATTCTAAGGAGCAAGGGAGGAGATTTCTAGGGCCCTGGTCAAGATATTTAGAAACATAGAAACGTAGAAAATCCACAGCACAATACAGGCCCTTTGGCCCACAAAGCTGTGCCGAACATGTCCTTAACTTACAAAATTACCTAGGGTTACCCATAGCCCTCTATTTTTCTGAGCTCCATGTGCTTGCCCAGGAGTCTCTTAAAAGGCTCAATTGTATCCGCCTCCACCACCGTCGCCGACAGCCCATTCCACGCACTCACCACTCTCTACATAAAAAACTTACCCTGATATCTCCTCTGTACTTACATCCAAGCATCGTAAAACTGTGCCCTCTCATGCTAGCCATTTCAGCCCTGGGAAAAACCCTCTGACTATCCACACGATCAATGCCTCTCATCATCTTATACATCTCTATCAGGTCACCTCTCATCCTCTGTCATTTCAAGAAAAAAAGGCCAAGTTCACTCAACCTATTCTCATAAGGCGTGCTCCCCAATCCAGGCAACATCCTTGTAAATCTCCTCTGCACCCTTTCTACAGTTTTCACATCCTTCCTATAGTGAGGCGACCAGAAATGAGCACAGTACTCCAAGTGGGGTCTGACCAGAGTCCTATATAGCTGTAACATTACCTCTCGGCTCCTAAACTCAAATCCACAATTGATGAAGGCCAATGCACCGTACGCTCTCTAAACCAGAGTCAACCTGCGCAGCAGCTTTGAGTGTCCTATGGACTCGGATTCCAAGATCCCTCTGATCGTCCACACTGCCAAGAGTCTTACTATTAATACTATATTCTGTCCTCATATTTGACCTACCAAAATGAACCACCTCATACTTATCCGGGTTGAACTCCATCTGCCACTTCTCAGCCCAGCTTTGTATCCTATCAATGTCCTGCTGGAACCCCTGTCAGCCCTCCACACTATCCGCAACACTTCCAACCTTTGCGTCATCAGCAATTTTACTAACCCATCCCTCCACTTCTTCATCCAGGTCATTTATAAAAAGCATGAAGAGTAGGGGTCCCAGAACAGATCCCTGAGTCGCACCACTGGTCACCAACCTCCATGCAGAATATGACCTGTCTACAACCACTCTTTGCCTTCTGTGGGTAAGCCAGTTCTGGATCCATAAAGCAATGTCCTATGGATCCTATGCCTCCTTACTTTCTCAACAAGCCTTGCATGGGGCACCTTATCAAATGACTTGCTGAAATCCATATACACTACATCTACTGCTCTACGTTTGTCACATCCTCAAAAAATACAATCAGGCTCGTAAGGCACGACCTGTCTTTGACAAAGCCATGCTGACTATTCCTAATCATATTATACCTCTCCAAATGTTCATAAATCCTGCCTCTCAGGATCTTCTTCATCAACTTACCAACCACTGAAGTAAGACTCACTGGTCTATAATTTCCTGGGCTATCTCTACTCCCTTTTGTGAATAATGGAACAACATCTGCAACCATACAATCCTCCGGAACCTCTCCCGTCCCCATTAATGATGCAAAGATCATCACCAGAGGCACAGCAATCTCGTCCCTCACCTCCCACAGTAGTCTGGGGTACATCTTGTCCGGTCCCAGTGACTTATCCAACTTGATACTTTCCAAAAGCTCCAGTACATCCTTTTTCCTAATATCTATATGTTCAAGCTTTTCAATCCGCTGTAAGTCATCCCTCCAATTGCCAAGATCCTCTTCCGTGGTGAATACTGAACAAAGTACTCATTAGGTACCTCTGCTATCTCGTCTCATTCCATACACACTTTTCCACTGTCACACTTGATAGGTCCTATTCTCTCATGTCTTATCCTCTTGCTCTTCACATACTTGTAGAATGCCTTGGGGTCTTCCTTAATCCTCTCTGCCAAGGCCTTCTCATGGCCCCTTCTGGCTCTCCTAATTTCTTTCTTAAGCTCCTTCCTGTTAGTCTTATAATCTTCTAGATCTCTATTATTACCTAGTTTTATTAACCTTTCGTAAGCTCTTCTCTTCTCCTTGACTAGATTTACAACAGCCTTTGTACACCACAGTTTCTGTACCACCATCCTTACCCTGTCTCATTGGATGTACCTATGCAGAACACACAAATATCCCCCGAACATATGCCACATTTCTTCCGTACATTTCCCTGAGAACATCTCTTCCCAATTTATGCTTCCAAGTTCCTGCTTGATAGCCTCATATCTCCTCTTACTCCAATTAAATGCTTCCTATCCCTCTCCAATGTTAATGGTAAAGGAGATAGCATTGTGATCACTATCTCCAAAATGCTTTCTGACTGAGAGAACTGACATCTGACCAGGTTCATTTCCCAATACCAGATCAAGTACAACCTCTCCTCTTGTAGGCTTATCTATATATTCTGTCAAGAAACCTTCTTGAACACACGTAACAAAATCCACCCCATCTAAACCTCTCACTGTCAGGACATGCCAACTGATATTTGGGAAATTAATATCTCCCACCACGACAATCCTGTTATTAATTAATTAAAATCTCCCACCACGACAACCCTGTTTATATTAAAGGTATAACACCTTTCCAGAATCTGTCTCCCTATCTGCTTCTCAATGTCCCTGTTACTATTGGGTGGTCTATAAGATCACCCAGTAGAGTTATTGACCCCTTCCTGTACCTAACTTCCACCCACAGAAACTCCGTAGACAATCCCTTCATGTCGTCCTCCTCTTCTGCAGCCATGACACTATCTCTGATCAACAGTGCCACGCCCCCACCTCTTTTGCCTTCCTCCCTGTCCTTTGAAACATCTAAAGCCTGGCACCTGAAAAAACCATTCCCGCCCCTGAGCCAACCAAGTCTCTATAATGGCCACCACATCATAGCTCCAAGTACTGATCCAGGCTCTAAGCTCATCCGCTTTGTTCATAATACTCCTTGCATTAAAATAGGCACATCTCAAACCATCAATTTGTGCGCATCTCTTCTCTATCACTGCCTGTCCTCCCTCTGGCACTGTCTGCAAGCTTTCTCTATTTGTGAACCAACCGACTCTTCCTCTGTCTCTTCAATTTTGTTCCCAACCCCAGCAATCCAAGTTTAAACTCTCCCCAATAGCCTTAGCAAACCCCCCTGCCAGGATATTGGTCCGCTGGGACTCAAGTGCAACCCGTCCTTTTTGTACAGATCACTCCAGCCCCAACAGAGATCCCAGTGATCCAGAAATCTGAATTCCTGCCCCCTGCTTCAATCCCTCAGCCACGCATTTATCCTCCACCTCAGTCTATTCCTATACTCACTGTCACATGGCACAGGCAGTAATCCTGAGATTACTACCTTTGTGGTCCTGCTTCTCAACTTCCTTCCTAACTCTCTGTAGTCTGTTTTCAGGACCTCCTCCCTTTTCCTGCCTATGTCGTTGGTACCAATATGTACCACGACCTCTGTCTGTTCTCCTTCCCACTTCAGAATATCGTGGATGTGATCAGAAACATCCCGGACCCTGGCACCTGGGAGGCAAACTACCATCCATGTTTCTTTCCTGCATGCACAGAATTGCCTGTCTCACCCCCTAACTATAGAGTCCCCTATCACTGCTGCCATCCTCTTCCTTTCCCTACCCTTCTGAGCCACAGGGCCAGACTCTGTGCCAGAGGCACAGCCACTATTGCTTCCCCCAGGTAGGCCGTTCCCCCCCCCCAACAGTATTCAAGCAGGAGTACTTATTGTGGAGGGAGACAGCCACAGGGGTGCTCTCTAGCCTCTGACTCCTGCCCTTCCCTCTCCTGACTGTTACTCACTTATCTGTCTCCCGAGGCCCCAGTGTGACTACCTGCCTATAACTCCTCTCTATCACCTCCTCACTCTCCCTGACCAGACGAAGGTCATCGTGCTGCATCTCCAGTTCCCTAACATGGTTCCTAAGGAGCTGAAGCTCGACGCATCTGGCGCAGGTGTGGCTGCCCGGGAGGCTGGGAGTCTCCCGGACTTCCCACATCTGACACCGAGCACAGAACACTAGCCTCACACACATTCTTCATGTCTGTATTCTACACAGACAACCTACCTCGCCTTGACCCATTATTGCCGAAGGCCCATTGAGCCAAAGCCTTCCTACTCTGTCTCCCTCTACTCCAGCGCCCGCTCTATAAAGCTGCCTCCTTTTAAACTGTACTTGCTGTCCTCACTCGCTGACGTCCACGCGCTTATGCAGTTGTGCCCCGATCAAACCGCTGAAGGAATAACCGTCTCCCTTTAAACTCTTCTTGCTTTTAAACTCTTCTCATTATTCTCACTGGCTGACATCCATGCGCTTGCACAGTCATGCCCCAATCAAACCGCTGAAGAAATAGCTGTCTCCCTTTAAACTCTTCTCACTTTTAAATTCTTCTCACTGTCTCACTGGCTGCGTTATCATTAGCCACAGATGAGGCAACAGAAAATTGGTAGAATGCTAATATTGTGCCATTACTTCAGAAGGGCTGCGAGGACAAACCAGTGAACTGCCGGCCAGTTAGCCTTGCAGCAGTGGTGAAAAGTTATTGGAAAGGATTCTCTGAGGGGCAGGATTTATTTGCATTAGGAACGGCAAGGGCTGATGGAGGATCATGACTTTGTTAGTGGGAGATCATACAATATCTCACAAATTTGACTGAGTTTATTTGAGGAGTTGACTGAGGCAGTTAATGAGGACAGAGAGGTGGACACGTGAACCTCTGAAAGACCTTTGACAAGATACTGCAAGGTGAGCTGGTCCAGAAGTTGGAATATATGGGACCCAAGATGAGATAACTAACTAGATATAAAATTAACTTGGAGGCGGGAGGCAGAAGGTGGTAGTGGAGATTTTTTTTACAGACTGGAAGCCTGTAACCAGTGGTGTGCCATAAGGATCAGTACTGGGTTCTCTGTTGTTTATGATAAATATCAATAATTTAGAAAAGGAGGAAGGTGGCATAATTTGTAAGTTTGCAGATGATACAGAAATTGGTAGCATAGTGGACAACAAAGATGATTGTTTAAGGTTGCAATACTATCTTGATCAACTATAAAAATGGGCAAGGGAACGGCTGATGGTGTTTACCTCAAATAAGTGTAATTTGTTGCATTTTGAGAAGTTAAATCAAGTCAGGACAAAAAGTGAATGGCAGAATGCAGGGAACTTTTATTGAACAGTGAGACGTTGGGGTACAAGGACAGAATTCCCTAAAAGTGGAGTTACAGCTTTCATTTGCTGAAACATTCAGTATAGGAATTTGGCCATCATGTTTAGTTGTTGGTTAGGCCACCCCGGGAGTATTGTATGTAGTTCTGGTTGCTCCCCAGTAGGAAGGAAGAGATTAAGTGAAGAGGGCATTGAAGAAATTCACAGGTATGGTGCCTAAGCTGGAGGGCTTGAGTTACAGAAAGAGATTGGATCCACTAAGACAGTTTTCCTGGAGCAAAATAGACTAAAGGATGACCTTATTGAGATAAATAGTCCCGGTCATTTTCCCACAGCAGGGGTGGATCAAAACTAGAGAGCATAGGTTAAAGGTGAAAAAAGAAGCACTGAAGGCGGATCTGACATGTGCATGTGACATGGCATACAGGTCATTGCAGACTTCAGACCACCTAGTACTGTGCCCCCTTCCAGCTCTGCTTCCCTCCCTGATGAGCTCAATTACTTCCACGCTCGCTTTGACCGAGAGAACAAGGAGGTCACCCTCAAAGCGGATCTCCCACCTGGTGAACTGCCTCTCTCACTTTCCACCTCCGATGTTTGCGCCACCCTGAGCAGGGTGAATGTATGGAAGGCAGCTGGTCCAGATGGAATACCTGGCCATATGCTCAGAGTCTGTTCATGGCAGTTGGTCGGGGTCTTCATGGATATTTTTAATCTGTCCCTGGCCCAGGCAGCTGCCCCACAAGTTTCAAGATCGCCACCATCATGCCAGTGCCGAAGCGTTCCACTGCCACGGGCCTGAATGACTTCCGTCCAGTTGCACTCACCCCCATCATTGCAAAGTGCTTTGAGAGACTGGTTCTATCACATCTGAAATCCTGTCTTCCCCCTGCCCTGGACCACCATCAATTTGCCTATCACACCAACAGGTCAACAGAGGACGCCATTTCCACGGCACTTCACTCTGCCCTGACCCACATAGACTGCCCCAACTCTTACATCAGAATACTGTTCATTGACTTTAGTTCAGCATTCAATACTGTGATCCCCTCCAAGCTGATCGCCAAACTTCGCCAGCTTGGTATCAGCTCATCCCTCTGCAATTGGACCCTGGACTTTCTGACTAACAGACCCCAATCAGTTAAGTTAGACAACCTCTCCTCCTCCATTCTCACCCTGAACACCGGCGTGCCTCAAGGCTGTGTGCTGAGCCCTCTTCTGTACTCCCTTTTCACCTATGATTGTGTTCCTGTACATGGCTCTAACTCCATAATCAAGTTCACAGATGACACCACTGTGGTTGACCTGAACAGAGGGGATGATGAGATGGCCTACAGGGACGAGGTCCAGCACCTGGCCACGTGGTGTTCCAACAACAACCTGGCCCTTAACACCCAAGAAGACCAAGGAGATCATTGTGGACTTCAGGCATGCTAGGAGTCACACTCATGCCCCCACCTTGATCAACAGAGCTGTAGTGGAGCATGTATCAAGTTTCAAATTCCTTAGTGTCCACATTTCTGAGGATCTCACCTGGTCCCTGAACTCCTCCATCCTGATCAAAAAGGCGCAATAGCGCCTTTATTTCCTGCGGAGCATCAAGAAAGTTCACCTCTGTCCTAGGATACTGATGGACTTTTACCGCTGTACCATTGAGAGTATACTCACCAACTGCATCTCAGTGTGGTATGGCAATTGTCCCGTATCGGACCGCAAAGCACTCCAGCGTGTGGTGAAAACTGCCCAGTGGATTATTGGCACCCAATTGCCCACCATTGAGAACATTTACCATAAACACTGCCTGGGCAGGGTGAAAAGCACTATCAAGGATGCATCTCACCCTTACTATGGACTTTTTACTCTCCTCCCATCTGGTAGGCAACACAGGAGCCTCCATTCCTGCACCAGCAGGCACAGGAAGAGCTTCCTCCCTGAGGCTGTGACCCTGCTGAACCTCACATCACAGCGCTAAGCAGTATTGCACCCATATTGTACTGTCTCAGTACTTTTATATTTGTGTGCTGTAGCACTTACTTTTTATTCACAGTTATTTTGTAAATAAAACTATTCTTTGCATTTCTGGTTAGATGCTAAATGCATTTCATTAGTTTTGTATCTGTACTCAGCACAATGACAATAAAGTTGAACCTAATCTAACCTAATCTAATCTAATCTGAGAGGCAAGTTGTCCCGCACAGAGGGCAATGGGTTTGTGGAACAAGCTGCCACAGGAGCTGGCAGAGAAAGGTACAATTATAGTGTTTAAAATACATTTGTATAGGTATATCGATAGGAAAACTTCGGAGGGATATGGGCCAATGACAGGCAAATGGAATTAGCATAGATGGTTGGCAAGGACAAGTTGGACTGTTTCCATGCTATATAACTCTATGAATCTATCTCTAATTTTCTATGAATCCTCAGACCTGAAGGATGATTCAGAAAGAGATTGTATCAGACTACTACACAGATGGAAAGCAATTTCATATATCTCAATCCAATAGCCATCAAGCATATTACAAATATGCAGAGATACATGTGTAATGTCCTCCAAAAACAGCCAAATTAATATTCCTGCAGATTTCCTAGTAGAAAACAAATAAGATCAATCCTGGTCTTTTTAATTCAACAAAATCCTTTTGTACCTAACATGAAGGATTCTGTTTTCATATGAAATAAATCATTGAAATGAAATTACTTCTGATTAACAATGTTTGTGTTCTAATAGCAAAGTTCAATTGCAGAATTGACTTTTGATCAACCAAGTGTCAACAGGCAAAAGGGAGTTTAGTTTCTCTATGATAGGCTCTCAATCATTCCTACAGTAGTTAATTTTATCGTCCTCATTTGCTAAACAAAGGATGTTCTTTCACATTTATCTTTTAATAATGTAAGTTATTTATGAATAAACCTTTCTCCACTGTTTCCCATCTTTATAGTCACTATGTTTTAGGCTTTCATATGTGTTCAGCCTAAGATATGATAGTTTATTTCATCAGCATGTCCTTCCCCTTAAGTACAGTCCTTAGTCTCCTATACAACTAGAATATCTAACTGTATCTGAAAACTGCCAAGACTGTTTTGCCTCCCACATGAACAGCTGGTCTATCCTATTACAGAGTTTTGAAAATACCATGTCACAGTCGAGACAACAGTTGCACTGCCCACTTTTGATTATCCACAAAAGCACTAAGGCACTGACTTTGGAAACAAATACGTTGGCAGGGCAAATTAACAGGCAGTCAATGTACCCATCAAGCAGAAAGCAGAAAATACCCAATATTGAGTTTACATCTGCAGGATACGTACTCACCTCACTATTGGTAGAGAGATGTAACACAGGAATAATGATGCTGTAAAAACAGGCAACATTCACCATTTTCTATTACAGTGAAAAATGAGATCATTAATACTTTCGTTGCAAATATGCAGATAAACAGAATATAGATCTGATGGAAATTTGGGCGAAGCATTGGAAGATCCTGACAAGTGTATGATGATGCATTTTGGGAAGTCAAATTTGACATTAACAATAAATTTATTTATTTATTATTTTATTTAGTGATAGAGTGGAAACAGTCCCTTCTGGCCCAACAGGGACTGTTACACCATGTAGTTGTGCCTCCCAATTACTGTACACCCATGTGACTAATTAACCTACTAACCCGTAAGTCTTTTTAGGGATATAGGAGGAAACCGGAGGAAACCCACGTGGTCACGGGGAGTACGAACCTGGGTCACTGGTGCTGGAAAGCACTGTGCCATCCAGTTGTGTAGGCTAAGTGGTAGGCAGCAAAGGAATTCTGATGAATAGAGGAACTTTGGGATTTAAATCTAGGTCTTGCAGGTAGAGCGGGTGGTGAAGAAGGCACTTACCTTGATAGGCTGGGGCAGAGTACATAAAAGGTGGGAAATTTAGTTGTAACTTTATAAGATCACAGATGAGTATTTTGTGCAGTCTGGTTTCCAAAGTGTCAGAAAAAAATGGTTGTGCTGGAGCAATTGCAAAGGAGATTCACCAGTACATACCCTGAATTATTGATTTATTTATTTATTGAGATACAGCTGGATCAGGCCCTCTGACCCTTCCAAACTTGCCGCCCAACAATCCTTGCCTAGGCGCAGGACAATTTTCAGTGACTAATTAACATACCAATCTTCGGACTGTGTGAGGAAACCAGAGCCACCTGGAGAATGTACAAACTCTTTACAGGCAGAGGCCGGAATTGAACCCAAATCGCTGGTACCGTAAATCATTGTGCTAACCACTACACTACCATGCCGCCCTAGTGTGGTGTAGAAGAATAAACTGCAGTGCATGTGATGGTACATGCGGCAGCCATATGCATTTGGTGTTGAGGGCAAGAATACTTGATGTGGCGAATGAAGTGCAAATCAAACAAGGTGTTTTGTGTGGGAAGGTGTTGCGATCCTTGAATGTTACTGGAACTTCATTTATACAGGGAAGGGAAGAGTATTCCATCATATTTTTTGTGTCCATTGGTTGGGAAAATAATTCAGGGAATTGACGATTGCAGTTCGGTCATTATGTTGCATTTGTATAAGTTGCAGGTGAGGTACCATGTACAGTTTTGTTCACTGTTATAGGAAAGTCATGGTTAAACTGGAAAGGGTGCAGAAAAGATTTATTAAGATGTTACCACAATTAGAGGGCCTGAGTTATAGGGAGGAGGTGGCCAGTGAGGATGAGGGATGACCTGATAGAAATGTTTAAAATTAAGAGAGAAATAGATAAAGTGGATGGTAACAGGATTTTCCCCAGGGTAGGGGAGTCCCAATGGACCAAAGCAACACTCACAACACGCTGGAGGAACTCAGCAAGTCAGGCAGCATCCCAATGGACCATAGATCTTGGGTGAGAGGGTAAAGATTTAAAAGAGACCTGAGGGGTAAGTAGGTAAGTACTTCATGCGGAGGGTGGTGACCATTTGGAATGAGTTGCTGGAGGAAGTGATTGAGGCAGGTACAGTTACATATTCTAAAAGGCACTTGGATATACTTCATACCTATACTTTATAAATTATACTTTATTGTCGCCAAACAATTGATACTAGAACATACAATCATCACAGCGATATTTGATTCTGCGCTTCCCGCTCCCTGGAGTACAAATCGATAGTAAGTATTAAAAATTTAAATTATAAATCATAAATAGAAAATAGAAAATGGAAAGTAAGGTAGTGCAAAAAAACCAAGAGGCAGGTCTGGATATTTGGAGGGTACGGCCCAGATCCGGGTCAAGATCCGTTCAGTAGTCTTATCACAGTTGGAAAGAAGTTGTTCCCAAATCTGGCCGTATGAGTCTTCAAGCTCTTGAGTCTTCTCCCGGAGGGAAGAGGGACAAAAAGTGTGTTGGCTGGGTGGGTCGTGTCCTTGATTATCCTGGCAGCACTGCTCCAACAGTGTGCGGTGTAAAGTGAGTCCAAGGACGGAAGATTGGTTTGTGTGATGTGCTGCACTATGTTCACGATCTTCTGCAGCTTCTTCCGGTCTTGGACAAGACAACTTCCATACCAGGTTGTGATGCACCCTAGAAGAATGCTTTCTACGGTGCATCTATAAAAATTAGTGAGGGTTTTAGAGGACAGGCCAAATTTCTTTAGTTTTCTCAGGAAAAGTGAAAGATTTAAAGATTAGCTTTATTTGTCACATTTACACCAAAACACCAAAACATACAGTGAAATGAGTCCTTTGTGTCAATGACCAACACAGTCCGATCATGAGCTGGAGACAGCCCACAAGTGTCAGCATGCATCTGGCGGTAACACAGGATGCTCACAACTTAACCCTGGCCTGTATATCTTTGAACGTGTGAAGAAACTGCAGTCATGGGGGGTATGTACAAACTCCTTACAGACAGCAACAGGAACTGAACCTCAAACACTGGTGCTGTAAATCATTACACTAACCCCTAAGCTACCAGACGACCCCAAGTAGGTACATGGAAGGCCGAGGCTTGAAGGGATATGGACCGAACGCAGGAAATTGGAATTAGCTGGGTAGGCCAAAAGGCCTATATCAGGTTATATTTTTCTGTGACGCTAATAATCCCAGTCTTGATGTGAAGTGACCTAATTCAAGATATCTAGCTTGTTAGTCTGTTTTTAAAGATTTGGGTCCTGCATCAATATCTCCAATCACCGCAAAATGCTTTTAAAATTGAATAAGCTATTTTATTTAATATTCAGGAAGGGGTGGTAATTGTAGCCTATTCTTGAGGAGAACAGGATAGATGAAGATGGGGCTCAAGTCAAGGTTAAATTCATATATGCCTTCATCTCAAAGAAGACAATGAAATCAGCTATTTTTCTTAGTACCAGTTCAAAAGAAGATTCATTTTAACTTTTACTGGCAGACTATTTTACCAAAAAACTAAGCTTCAGTTCTCAAATAAGCACATTGAAATTCACCAATCATTCGCCCATGGAAGGTTTGATCTCACACTGGCTGCTTTCCTCTGTCCTGCGGTTCTTTAACAATCACTACTGTAAGTGATAGGATGGATCACTGCCTTCAGTCTCTCCAGAAGCAGGTCTGCATAACTATGACCAATCCAACACAGCAACAAGAGAAGAAATCTGATCAGGTGTCTGTTTAGCATCCCATAACTTTACCCTCTTTTTCTGTGAAGTGAATAAGGACAGGTTACATTATATTCCAACACTGAGAGTCCAATGAAAAGCAAAGTCATGGCAGTTTTCATTTAAAGCAACACACACAAAATTCTGAGGATCTCAGCTGGCCAGGCAGCATCAATGGAAAAGATTAAACAGTCGATGTCTCGGGCTGAGACCCTTCTTCAAGTTCTGATAGCCAAATAACTCATGTTCCAACATCAGGACATGAAGAAGGGTCTTGGCTGAAAATACTGACTGTTTACTCTTTTCCATAGATGCTGCCTAGCATACTGAGTTCCTCCAGAATTTTGAGTGTGTTGCTTTGGATCGCCAGTATCTGCAGATTTTCTCATGTTTGTGGTCTTCATTTAGTTAATTCAATGCTCCTTCAGATAGCAGATGACAGAAATGGAACTGTCATACCTCTCGTACTTTCTACATTTTGTCTGAAGATATTCAGAACCACAGAGTGCCTACAGTATTTAGTCTAATGTCCTTATGCTGCCTCTTCAGGAGGACAATCAAGAGCTTAACTCACCATGTCCTGCCCTCTCACCATGAATCTCTTTATAGCTCTGTTTCAAATGTTTGCTCACTTTTCCCTTTTAAAGTGTCAGTTTTGACTTTGCCTAATGGCAAAATAGTTCATGTCACAACATCACTCAGCATTAATCTGTGCTCTGCATCTGAATTTGCTGTTCTGAGCAAGAAAGATCTTGATGTTACCACTGGAAACCTAAAGCAATATCTTTCCAAGTTCCATTAAATTGGTCCAGTTCTTATATTGCATTGAATTCAAAACAAACCTTGAGAAAATCTGGCAATCTTTCAATTGTTTTATGATATATTTTAATAGTCAGAGCGGTGGAACGCATTAATAATAAGACAAATAAAGCCTAGCATCGGCCCAGCACTTCCACCTATTGACATATCAGTTCTTTCTCCATCCCTTCCCTTTTATACTATCTCTACTTTGACTTTCCAATCCAGATGAAGGGACTCAACATGAAACATCAACTGTCCATTACCCTCCTTAGATGTTGGCTGAACCATTGAGTTCCTCTAGCACTTTATGTCTTGCAGCGCAATATTCCTAGTGTTTTTATGAGTAATTGTGATTCAAATAACAAATAAATAAAGTATAGATCTTTCCTTATTCTCCTGGAATAATCGTAAGATGTCGGTGGGTTCAGATGCAGCAGCCTCTCAGGGACCAATTAAAGGTGTTTTTGTCTTTTTTAAACATCTGTTTTGTGATTGCAGGACAATATTGGACATTAAGAACTTAAGGTACTACAGGTCTACCCCACTAGCAAGCTGCTCATTGGTGGAGAGTTTGAAGAGCAAGACTTGGTGCAGACTGTGTTACTGCCTGCTACAGGAAGGCTTCGGATTTGGTGCGCGAAGATTGGCAGATATGATATTGTGGCCATCACAGAGACCTGGCTAAAGGATGCATGTCTCTGGGAGCTGAACGTCCAAGGATACATGGTGTATCGGAAGGATAGGAAGGTAGGCAGAGGGGGAGGCGTGGCTTTATTGGTAAGAAATGATATTAAATCATTAGAAAGAGGTGATATAGGATCGGATGGTGCAGAATCTTTATAGGTTGAGCTAAGAAATAGCAGGGGTAAAAGGACCCTGATGGCAGTTATTTATAGGCCTCCAAACAGCTGCAGGGATGTGGAATACAAATTACAACAGGAAATAGAAAAGGCTTGTCAGAAGGGCAGTGTTATGATAATTGTGGGGGGATTTTAACATGCGAGTGGATTGGGAAAATCAGGTCAGCACTGGATCTCAAGAGAGAGAATTTGTAGAATGTCTGCGAGATGGCTTTTTAGAACAGCTTGTTGTTGAGCCCGCTAGGGGATCGGCTGTACTGGATTGGGTATTGTGTAATGAACCGGAGGTGATTAGAGAGATTGAGGTGAAGGAACCCTTAGGAGACAGTGATCATAACGTGATTGAGTTCACTGTGACATTTGAAAAAGAGAAGCCGAAATCTGATGTGTCGGTATTTCAGTGGAGTAAAGGAAATTACAGTGGCATGAGAGAGGAACTGGCCAAAGTTGACTGGAAAGGGACACTGACGGGAAAGACGGCAGAGCAGCAGTGGCTGGAGTGAGGAAGGTGCAAGACAGGTATATTCCCAAAAAGAAGAAATTCTCGAATGGAAAAAGGATGCAACCGTGGTTGACAAGAGAAGTCAAAGCCAAAGCTAAAGCAAAGGAGAGGGCATACAAGGAAGCAAAAATTAGTGGGAAGACAGAGGATTGGGAAGTTTTTAAAACCTTACAAAAGGAAACCAAGAAGGTCATTAAGAGGGAAAAGATTAACTATGAAAGGAAGCTAGCAAATAATATCAAAGAGGATAATAAAAGCATTTTCAAGTATATAAAGAGTAAAAGACAGGTGAGACTAGATATAGGACTGATAGAAAACGATGCTGGAAAAATTGTAATGGGAGATAAGGAGACGGCAGAGGAACTGAATGAGTATTTTGCATCAGTCTTCACTGAGGAAGGCATCAGCAGTATACCGGACACTCAAGGGTGGCAGGGAAGAGAAGTGTCACAGTCACAGTTACGACAGAGAAAGTACTCAGGAAGCTGGATAGTCTAAAGGTAGATAAATTTCCCGGACCAGATGGAATGCACCCGCGTGTTCTGAAGGAAGTAGCTGTGGAGATTGCGGAGGCATTAGCGATGATCTTTCAAAAGTCGATAGATTCTGGCATGGTTCCGGAGGACTGGAAGATTGCAAATGTCACTCTGCTATTTAAGAAGGGGGGAAGGAAGCAAAAAGGAAATTATAGACCTGTTAGCTTGACATCGGTTGTAGGGAAGTTGTTGGAGTCGATTGTCAAGGATGAGGTTACAGAGTACCTGGAGGCATATGACAAGATAGACAGAACTCAGCATGGATTCCTTAAAGGAAAATCCTGCCTGACAAACCTATTACAATTTTTTGAGGAAATTACCAGTAGGCTAGACAAGGGAGATGCAGTGGATGTTGTATATTTGGATTTTCAGAAGGCCTTTGACAAGGTGCCACACATGAGGCTACTTAACAAGATAAGAGCCCATGGAATTACGGGAAAGTTATATACGTGGATAAAGCGTTGGCTGATTGGCAGGAAACAGAGAGTGGGAATAAAGGGATCCTATTCTGGTTGGCTGCTGGTTACCAGTGGTGTTCCACAGGGGTCCGTGTTGGGGCCGCTTCGTTTTACATTGCACATCAACGATTTAGATTATGGAATAGATGGCTTTGTGGCTAAGTTTGCTGACGATACGAAGATAGGTGGAGGGGCCGGTAGTGCTGAGGAAACAGAAAGTCTGCAGAGAGACTTGGAAAGATTGGAAGAATGGGCAGAGAAGTGGCAAATAAAGTACAATGTTGGAAAGTGTATGGTTATGCACTTTGGCAGAAATAATAAATGGGCAGACCATTATTTAAATGGGGAAAGAATTCAAAGTTCGGAGATGCAACGGGACTTGGGAGTCCTAGTACAGGATACCCTTAAGGTTAACCTCCAGGTTGAGTCGGTAGTGAAGAAGGCGAATGCAATGTTGGCATTCATTTCTGGAGGAATAGAGTATAGGAGCAGGGATGTGATGTTGAGGCTCTATAAGGTGCTGGTGAGACCTCACTTGGAATACTGTGGGCAGTTTTGGTCTCCTTATTTAAGAAAGGATGTGCTGACGTTGGAGAGGGTACAGAGAAGATTCACTAGAATGATTCCGGGAATGAGAGGGTTAACATATGAGGACCGTTTGTCCGCTGTTGGACTGTATTCCTTGGAGTTTAGAAGAATGAGGGGAGAGCTCATAGAAACATTTCGAATGTTGAAAGGCATGGACAGAGTGGATGTGACAAAGTTGTTTCCCATGATGGGGGAGTCTAGTACGAGAGGGCATGACTTGAGGATTGAAGGGTGCCCATTCAGAACAGAAATGCGAAGAAATTTTTTTAGTCAGAGGGTGGTGAATCTATGGAATTTGTTGCCACGGGCAGCAGTGGAGGCCAAGTCATTGGGTGTACTTAAGGCAGAGATTGATAGGTATCTGAGTAGCCAGAGTATCAAAGGTTATGGTGAGAAGGCGGGGGAGTGGGACTAAATGGGAGAATGGATCAGCTCATGATAAAATGGCCGAGCAGACTCGAAGGGCCGAATGGCTGACTTCTGCTCCTTTTTTTTTATGTTCTTATGGTCTTATGGTCCAATTGCTTCTTCGCTTTACACCATTTTGGCATGAAAGGTTTCATGGGAATGCTTTACCTTAGCGGGGAAAATATAGGACAAGAGCGGTCCCGTATGGGACAAACCAATTTAGCCCAATATATGGGATGTCCCGGCAAATACAGGACAGTTGGCAACACAAACTGCTGAGGACTACTTGTTCTTGCAGATTACATCGATGCACCATCAATTTACAGAACATGTCACTTGGGGACTTGGGCTGTACACTGTACATATATTTTTTGTGTGATTGTATGTTTATTTACTATCTTACTTGTGCCTTGTACTGTGTAAGACTGTTGGTACAGTGTTTTACATCTTGCCCCTGGAGGCACACTGTTTCATTTGGTTGTATTCATAGTTATTCATGTATGGTCGAAAGACAATTGGACTTGAACTTGAACTAATGGTGAATTCGTGTAAGTGGCCCTACTCTGGCTTTGTGCATTTACTTGTATGGCATGAAGGTAGTCTGGAAAATCCTATTCCCATTTAAAATATATTCCACAACTCATTATGTCGTGATCCTCCTTCATGTTCAAAAGCTGGAGATGATGTCAGTGATTTTATTTCTATACTTTCGAGGGCAATATTTTCTGCAGATGAGCAACATGATGGAACTCCCAAGTGTGCCAGTTCATTGAGGTATGAGATTGAAGAGGCTTCCATTAAGCCTTGGTAATTTTACCTCCTTCACCTACAGTGTGTGTTCATTCAGTCAGGTACTGTAATTAGCCACAGTTGGTGTAAGCTTTCGGTTGATTATTCACATGTTCAACCAATGCAAAATATTTGAGAGGAAATCTTGGCAGGGAACGTGCAAGTAGAGCAGTAATCTCTCTTAACCCTAGTTGACTGTTAGTTTTTGATAATCAACTACAACTTATTTCTCTAGAGGTTTTCAGTGATTATAATTTTCAATTGTTTCACCAGAACATTTCTGAGCATTAACTAATATTCATCAAAGATGCTCATTTCCAGCCAAACTGAAATAAAAAGAGCCAAGAAGTAGACTAAAACTGCTCCTGATTAATCCCTGTATCACCCCCACTGGGAATGCTGAAATATCCAAAGGACATACGTTCCTTTTGGCTCAAAGCTGCAAAAAATATCCTTGCAGGCAGGCTTGCTAGAGTTGTTTGGGAGGGTTTAAACTAATTTGGTAGGGGGAAGGCAATCAGAGTGATAATACAGAGGATGGGATAGTTAGTGTAAAAACAGAGGCAGTGTGTAGTGAGACTGCCAGCAAGGAGAGGCTAATGATAGAACAAAATTGAAGCCAACATGATGAGATGCAATGTAAAAGGCAGACAAAATTATAAAGGGTGAATACAGCACTGAAGGGGTTATATTTGAATGCACGCAGTATATGGAATAAGGTCAATGAACTTGTAGCACAGTTACACATTGGCATGTATGATGTTGTGGACATCACTGAATCATGCCTAAAAGAATATTATAGCTGTGAGCTTAATGTCCAAGGACACTTATTGTATCAAAAGGACAGGCAAGAAGGCAAAGGGAGTGGTGTGGCTTTGTTGGGAAAATATGAAATCAAATCCTTAGAAAGAGGTGACACAGAGTCAGAAGGCATTGAATTATTCTGAGTAGAGCTGAGGAACTGCAAGGGAAAAATAGACCCTGATAGGAGTTACATACAGACCCCCAAACGGTAGTAAAGATTTGGTCTACAAATTACAATGAGAGATAGAAGATGCAAGTCAATTGGGCAATGTTTCGATAGTCATGGGAGATCCCAGAAGGGGGAAATTTGTAGAACGCCTGTGAGATGGCTTTTTAGAGCAGCTCATGATTGAGCCCACCAGGGGATCAGCTATTCTGGATTGAGTGTTGTTCAATGAACCGAAATTGATTAGAGATCTTAAGTTAAAGGAATACTTAAGAGGCAGTGATCATGACATGATAGAATTCATCCTGCAATTTGAGAAGAGGAAGCTAAAGTCACATATATCAGTATTACAATGGACTAAAGGGAATTACAAAGGCATGAGAGAAGAGCTGGCCAAAATTGATTGGAAAGGAACACCAGCAGGGATTACAGCAGAGCAACAATGGCTGGAAAGGAAATTCTGGCAATAATTTGGAAGACGCAGGATGTATATACATCCCAAAGAGGAAATATTTAAAAGGCAGGATGACACAACCGTGGCTAACAGAAGAAGTCAAGACCAACATAAGTGACTCAGAAGCTAAGTTGGTTGGTGGGGGGGGGGGTGCGCAGAAGGACAAGAGGCACGCTGTGGTGATAGAGGGGATCCATTAGTTCAGAAGGCACAGGATACTTGCATCCCAAACAGGAAGAAGAATTCTAAAGGCAAGATAACACCTCTGTAGTTAACAAGAGAAGCCAAAGCCAACATAAAAGCCAAGGAGAGAAAATATAATAAAGCAAAAATTAGTGGAAAGTTAGAAGATTGGGAAACTTTTAAAAACTAACAGGATGTAACAAAAAATCATTAAGAAGGTAAAGATGGAATATGAAAGTAAGCTAGCCAATAGTATTAAGTAGGATTCCAAAAGTTTCTTTAGATACATAAAGTATAAAAGAGAAGTGAGAGTGGATATCAGTCTGCTGGAAAATGATGCTGGAGAAATAGTAATGGGAGGTCAAGAAAATGGAGAATGAACTGAATAAGCGTTTGCATCAGTTTTCACTGTGGAAGACACTAGCAGTATGGAGGAAATTCTAGGTGTCAGGGATCACAAATGTGTGAGGTTACCATTACTGGAGAGAAGGTTCTTGGGAAACTGAAAGGTCTGAAGATAAGATAAGTCATCTGGACACCAAGGTTCTGAAAGAGGTGGTTCAAGAGATTGTGGAGGCATTATTAATGATCTTTGCAGAATCACTGGGTTCTAGAATGGTTCTAGAAGACTGAAAAATTGCAAATGTCACTCTACTCTTCAAGAAAGGAAATAGACAGAAGAAAGGAAACTATAGACCAGTTAGTCTGACCTCAGGGGTTGGGGAGATGTTGAAGTCGATTATTAAGGATGAGGTTTCAGGGTACTTGGAGGCACGTGATAAAATAGGCCATAGTCAACATGGTTTCCTCAAGGGAACATATTGTCTGACAAATTCGTTGGACTTCTTTGAAGAAAGAAAAAGCAGGATAGACAAAGGAGAACTAGTTGAAGTGGTGTACTTGGATTTTCAGGCCTTTGACAAGGTTTCATGCTTAACAAGCTATGAACCCATTGTATTACAAAGCATGGATAAAGTACTGGCTGATTGGCACGCAGCAAAGAATGGGATTAAAGGGAGCCTTTTCCAGTTGGCAGCCATTGAGTTGTGGCGTACCTCAGGGATCTGTGTTGGGACTGATTTTTTTACAGGATATATGTCAATGATTTCGATGATGGAATTGATGGCTTTGTTGTGAAGTCTGCAGATGATATGAAGATAGGTGGAGGGGCAAGTAGTTTTGAGGAAGTAGATAGGCTACAGATTAGGAGAATGGGCAAAGAAGTGGCAGATGGAATATAGTTTCCGGAAGTATATGTTCATGTACTTTGGTAGAAGAAATGAAAGAAAATACAAAAAAATGGAGGTACAGAAGGACCTTGAGCAGGATTCCCTAAAGGTTAATTTGAAGATTGAGTCTGTGGTAAGGAAGGCAAATGCAATGTTAGCATTCATTTCAAGAACTGCGATATAAAACCAAGGGTGTATTGTTGAGACTTTATAAAACACTAGTGAGGCCCCACTTGGAGAATTGTGAGCAGTTTTGGGCCCTTTATCTTAGAAGGGATGTGCTGAAACTGGAGAGGGTTGAAAAGAGGATCAAGAAAATGATTCCAAGATTGAATGGATTGTCATATGAAGAACGCTTGATGGCCTGTATTCACTGGAATTCAGAAAAATGAGGGGTGACTGAATTGAAACCTAT
This sequence comes from Mobula birostris, assembly GCF_030028105.1. Taxonomy (NCBI): domain Eukaryota; kingdom Metazoa; phylum Chordata; class Chondrichthyes; order Myliobatiformes; family Myliobatidae; genus Mobula; species Mobula birostris. Next base: position 162,495,438 of record NC_092373.1, read on the forward strand.
TGAATGGTGAAAGGCCTTGATAGAGTGGATGTGGAGAGGATGTTTCCTATGGTGGGAGAGCCTAAGACCAGAGAACACAGCCTCAGAACAGAGGGGCGTCTTTTTAGAATGGAGATGAGGAGGAATTTCTTTAGTCAGAGAGTTGAAAATCTGTGGAATTTTTTGCCACAGGCAGGTGTGGAGGCCAAGTCGTCATGTATGTTTAAGGCAGAGGTTGATAGGTTCTTGACTGGTCGTGGAATAGAGAGATACAAGGAAAAGGCAGGAAACTGGGGCTGAGAGGAAACTTGGATCAGCCATGTTGAATTTTGCACCTGTTTCTTATGGTCTTATAAAAGCCAAAGAAAAGGCATATAATACAGCAAAACTTAGTGGGAAATTAGAGGATTGTCAAGCTTTTAAAAACCAACAGAAAGCAACTAAAAATGTCATAAAAAAGGAAAAAATGGAATACAATGGTAAGCTTGCCACAATATTAAAGAGGATACCAAGAGTTTCTTCAGATATATAAAGTGTAAAAGAGAGGTGAGAGTAGATATTGGACAGCTGGAAAATGACACTATAGAGGTAATAATGGAGGTCAAGGATAAGGAGCATGAACTGAATAAGTATCTTGCATCAGTCTTCACTGTGGAAGACATTAGTAGTATGCCAGAAGTTTGAGAGTATCACGGGGCAAAAGTGTGTGAAGTTGCCATTACTAGGGAGAAGTTTTTGGGAACCTAAAAGATTTGAATGTAGATAAGTCACCTTGACCAGATGGTATACACTCCAGGGTTCTGAAAGAAATGGCTGAAGGGCTTGTGGAGGTCATGGTAATGATCTTTCAAGAATCAATTGATTCTGGCATGGTTCCGGAGGAATGGAAAATTGGAAATGTCACTCCACCCTTCAAAAAGGGAGAGAGGCAGAAGGAAATTATAGATTAGTTAGTCTGACATCAGTGTTATGGGAGATGTTGGAGTCGATTGTTAAGGATGTGGTTTCAGGGTACTTGGAGGCACATGATAAAATAGACGGTAGTCAGCATGTTTTCCTCAAGGGAGAATCTTATTTGACAAATCTGTTGAAATTCTTTGAAGAAATAATAAGCAGGACAGATAAAGGAGAACTGGATGTTGTGTACTTGGATTTTCAGAAGGCCTTTGACAAGGTGCCACATATGAGTCTGCTGAACACGTTTCGAGCTTGCGATGTCACAGGAAAGATACTAGCATGGACAGGGCATTAGCTGATTGACAGGAGGCGATGAATTGGAACAAAGGGAGCCTTTTCTGGTTGGCTGCTGGTGGCTAGTCTGTGTTGGGACTGACTCTTTTTACATTACATGTCAATGATTTGGATGACAAAATTGATAGCTTTGTGACCAAGTTTTCAGACGATGTGAAAATATGTGGAGGGACAGGTAGTTGTGGGGAAGTCGAGAGCCTACAAAAGGAGAGATTAGGAGAATGGGCAAAGAAGTAGCGGATGGAATACAGTGTTGTGAAGTGTATAATCAAGCACTTTGGTAGAAGAAATGAAAGCAAAAAATATTTTCTAAATGGAGAGAAAATTCTTAAATCTGAGATGCAAGTGGACTTGCGAATTCTCGTAAATTGTTCCCTAAAGGTTAATTTGCAGGTTGAGTCAGTGGTGTGGAAGGCAAATGCAATGTTAGCATTCCTTTCAAGAGAACTAGAATATAAAAGTAAGGATGTAATTTTTAGGCTTTATAAAGCACTGGTGAGGCCTCACTTGGTGAATTGTGAGCGGTCTTGGGCCCCTTATCTTAGAAAGAATATGCTGACATTAGAGAGGGTTTGAAGAAGGCTCATGAACGTTATTCTGGGATTGAAAGGCTTGTCATATGAGGAGTGTTTGATGGCGCTGGGCCTCTACTCACTAGAATTCAGAAGAATGAGGAGTGACCTCATTGAAACCTACCTAATGTTGAAAGGCCTCGACAGAGTGGATGTGGAGAGAATGTTTCCGATAGTGGGAGAGTCTAAGATCAGAGAACACAGCCTCAGAATAGAGGGGTTTCCTTTAGAACAGAGATGGAGAGGAATTTGTTTAGCCAGAGAGTGGTAAATCTGTGGAATTCGTTGACATGGTCAAGTTAAATGAAGTGAAATTTATTGTCATTTAAATTACATACACGTATATAACCATATAATGTATACAGAAATGAGATAACATTTCTGCGTACCAGGGTATAAAGCACAGTAGTGCACATAACACATATAACACATGATAACTTATAAATGTAAAGATAAAATCTACAGATGAGTCACACATAAAGAACGAACTAAAGTGCATTAATATTAACAATTGTAAGCTATAGAACAGATTAACCAGTGACACTTCGAGTACATTGTGGCAGGGAGTTCAGAAGCCTCATGGCCTGGGGGAAGAAACTGTTTCTCATCCTGACCATTCTTGTTTTTATGCATCATAGTCTCCTGCCTGTTGGTAGAAAGTTAAAGCGGATGCTGGATGGGTAGTAGGTTGGATCTTTAATAATACCAAAGGCCCTGGGTAAGCAGCACGCCTGATAAATATCCCCGATGGATGGTAGGGAGACCCCTATGATCCTCTCAGCTGTTCTCACAGTACTTTGTAGGGACTTCTGGTCCGATGCTCCACTGCTCCCATTCCAGATGGAGCTGCAACCTGTCAGGACGCTCTCAACAGTGCTCCTGCAAAACACAGATAAAACAGGGGGTGGGAGCTTTGCTTGCCTCAATCTTCTTAGGAAGTGGAGGCGCTGCAATTCCTTCTTGTTCAGGGAGGTGATATTAAGGGACGAGGTGGAGTCATCTGTGATGTGAGCTCCCAGGATCCTGGTGCACTTAACTTTCTCTATGGAGGAGCCACGTAGTCTGCACCTTCCTGAAGTCCACAATGATTTCCTTTGTCTTCTCCACATTCAGGCTTAAGTTGTTCTTCTCTCACCAATCCACCAGATGCTCCACTTCCTCTCTATACTCCCTTTCATCATCGTTCTTGATACGGCCAACCACTGTTGTGTCATCCAAACACTTGATGACATGGTTTGAGCTGGATCCTGCGACACAGTCATACGTCTGCAGTGTGAACAGCGGTGGGGGAGCACACAGCCCTGGGGAGAGCCAATGCTCAGCGTAATGGGATGAGAGACGTTGCTGTTCATACAGACTGACTATGGTCTTACTGTTAAGAAGTCCAGTATCCAATTGCAGAGAGAGGTATTGAGACCCAGCAAGGACAGCTTCCCCACCAGATTCTGAGCTATGATAGTGTTGAATGCTGAAATAAAATCTATAAACAGCAGTCTGGCATATGAGACCCTATTTTCCAGGTGAGACAGGACAGAGTGGAGGGCAGAGGCTATTCCAAAGTCAATAGATCAATTTGAATGATAAACAAAATGGAAGGGGTCCAATGTAGCCAGGAGTAAGGCTTTAATATGCCCATGGCCAGTCACTCAAACCATTTCAGAATGATGGATGTTAATGTCACTGGGTGATGGTCATTTAGGCAGGTTACCTTCACCTTCTTGGGCACTGGAATGATGGTTTCTGCCTTGATAGGCAAGGGGACAATGGATTGTTCCAGAGAGATGTTAAATATATCCATCAGCACCTCCGTCAGCTGGGCTCTTTCAGAACGCAAACTGGTGGTAATCAGGCCCCTCAGCTTTGTGTGAGTTGACTCTGGCCATGGTCTTCTGAGGCCTGAAGACCTTCTGAGGCTCTTCACGGAGTGTCTGCTCCCATGGGGGGAGGGGTTGCCTTCCTTGCCAGCACTTTGCTCTGCACATCAAACTGGGCTTAGAAGACATTCAGCCTCTCAGGGAGTGAAACATCCTGGTCACCGATGAGTGGAGTATACGTAGTCTGTAATCCTCTGAATTCCCTGCCACATGCGCCACTTGTCTCTGGTGTCATAGAAGTGACTGTAAATTCTCTGAAAGTGATCCCACTTTGCCTTCCTGATGGAACGGGAAAGCACACTTCTTGCTTCCCTGAGAGCTGTCGCATCCTCCTATTTAGAGGCAACATCACGATCCCTCAGCCATGCGCAGACCTCTGCAGTAAGGTATGGCTTCTGATTTACCTCACCTGGATGTGTTTCATGATGGTAACATCATCAGTGCACTTCTCTATGCAGCTGGTCCTAGAATCCACATGTTCCTCGATGTTAACGTGGTTACCGTAGGTAGCAGCCTCCCTGGACATCCTCCAGTTCACATTATCAAAGCAGTGTTGCAGTGCAGAGATTACACCATCAGGCCAGATTCTCACCACCTTTAGACCTAGCCTGACCCATCTAATCACTGGTTTGTGTGCTGGAATCAACATTACAGATATTGATGGGCAGCTGTGGAGACCAAATCATTTAAGGCAGAGGTTCATTGACTCTTGATTTGTGTTCGTCCATCATCGACGTTGATGAGGACCTCGATACCATTATGATGGTGTCGAGACTAGCGCACAATTTGGATTTAAGTGAGGGAGAGATGCACAGATTAGTCAGGAAATGAAGGGATACAGGGAGAAGGCAGGAGACCGGGGCTGAGAGGGAAAATGGAGCAGACTCGATGAATGGGCCAAACGGCCTAAATTTACTCCTATATCTTAAGGTCTTATGGGGTAAGTATTCTCTATTAGTTCAAAGAAAATCTAGAGTCATCAAAAAGCAGAATCTGGGAGCAATTGAAGCTGATGGGAACACCCTAATCTGCACATTCTCCACCATCACATATCGCCCTTATTTGGAATTGCACAATAAATTCTCCATGTTTGTTGGGAATTCTCGTGGAATTCCCTATGCAATGGGTATATGGAAGTGCCTACACAGCAAAATTTTTCAAAACTTTGTCAGGGGCATTTAGTGAAAGATTAAGTACAACATACCCGACCTCTCAAAACACCTTCTTATATAGCTTGCTTCCATTCAAAGTAAGGAACTATCATCTTCCAATTTTTCTTTGGTGTTTAGACTAATTGAATGGAAAGGAACCAAGGTGTGATATCAGTACCTGATACAACTGTTATAAAGCAGTGTTTTGGCTAGTTTGTCACAATGACTTTAGTATCTGGATTATTGCCTTTTTTTCTAGTCAGCCCATTACAGAAAGCTTCAGAGGGGGTGCAAAAGAGATTTAACAGTATTGTCGTCTGGACTGGAGGGTAAATACAAAAAGGAGAAGTTGGACAAATGAGGATTGTTTTCCCAGGAGCAGCAGACGCTGAAGGAAGACCTAACAGAAAAGCATATATATAGAGAGTATCTTTTTCCAGGTTCTAATATTTAATTTCTAATATTAGAGGGCAGGGCTTAGGGTGAGAGGAAGTAAGTTCAAAAAGTGGTGTGGGGGTGTAAGTTTTTTTGAATTACAGAGAGTGGTGGGTGGCTTCAAAGAACTGTGAGGGTCAGTTGTAGATATATATATAGGCTTTTAAGAGTCTGTTATATAGGTACATGAATATGCAAAGAATGGAAGGATATGGATCTTGTGCAGGTTTAAGGGATTAAATTAATTAGGTATGAATAGTTTACTTGGCTTGTCAAAACACTGTGGGCTGAAGGGCCTGTTCTTGTGTTTAACCATTCTGTGTTCTGTTTTCAGCCTTACAGTATCTTATATCACACTCCTGTGGTAAAGTGGTGCTTTGGCCAACTTATCATGACAACTTACAAAAGAAGATTCCTACATATTGACATAGAAATGCTGTAATGATACACAATATTCACCCATATGTACAGGCAAATTCTGCAATCCGATATCCTCTCTATTCAAATGGCCTGAGGCAGCTATGGAGATTTAGCCAGGATTCCTCCCACCCCACTCTGTCCTACAAACATAGTTCCTTACCCAGGGTATGGACATGAAATCTTGAGGATGAAATATGAACCAGAGACAAACTCCCTAACAAGTATTCTTTTCACATCAGCATTTTGAAATTATGTAGTTTGAAGTTTCCCCAGGTACTTTTCAACTTCATACATCCCACTCAGTTCATACACCAGTAAAAGTGTAAGTGGAATCAACTGAGAGAACATTAGTTATCAGCCTAAAAGACAGGTCCCAAATCCGGTGTTTCTCCAAAGCAACGCGTAGGAGATGACCAGGAAATAGACCCTCTCATGATGTCTGGACCCATCATGACATCTGACCCCAGGAAATAAAGCACTAAGCAGATAAAACTGAAGCAAACGTATTCAGCCAGTCATAAAGGTGATTGTTAAAAAGAGCATTAGGAAATTTATATTTTAAACAATCAGTGGCTTAGATTTGAAATGGTCTGCCTGATATGGCTTCCCCATTCTTGGATTCTTAATTCTGCCTCTCTCAGGGTTTTTTTGTTATTGTCTCTTTAGCTTTCCTTTGGCACAATTTCAGATTGCACTATAATCTTCACATCACTCATTGCTGCATTACATTATTACAATGCATACTGCTCACTCCGTGAGCTTCACACCAGCAAGGAATTCCATTGCACCCTGGTGCATATGAAAATAAACAAATCTGAATCTGAAAACATCAGAATCGGGTTTAAATCACCTGCATATGTTGTGAAATTTATTAACAGCATCAGCAGTACAGTGCAATACATAATAATATAGATAAATAAGTCAATCAATTACAGCAAATATATATATATATATTTAAATAGTTAAAAACTAATTTTAATTAGTTAAAATAATTTTAAATAATGAGGTAGTGTTCATGGGTTCAATGTTCATTTAGAAATCAGATGGTAGAGGGGAAGAAGCTGTTCTGAAGGCTCTGTACCTTCTTCCTGACGGTAACAGAGAGAAGAGGGCACATGCTGGGCGACGGGGTCCTTAATAATGGATACCACCCTTCTGCAGCTCTGCTCCTTGTCTTGGATACTACGGAGGCTGGAACCCATGATGGAGCTGACTGATTTTACAACTCTCTGTAGCCTCTTTCAATCTTGTGCAGCAGCTTCCACTCCCTCCCCCCACCCCAAACCAGACAGTGATGCAGCCTGTTGGAATCTCCATGGTATATCTGTAGGGTGTTTTAGGTGACAAACCAAAGCTCCTTAAACTCCTAATGAAATATAGCCGCTGTCTTGCTTCCTTGTAGCTGCATTGATATGTTGGGACCAGGTTAGATCCTCAGAGATCTTGACACCCAGGATCCTGATACGGCTCACTCTCTCCACTTCTGATCCCTCTCAAAGGATTGGTTCATGTTCCATTGTCTTACCTTTTTTTGAAGTCCACAATCAGCTCTTTGGTCTTGCTGATGTTGAGTGCAAGGTAGTTGCTGCGACACCACTTAACTAAATGGTACATCTCACTCCTGTACGCCCTCTCGTCTCCATCTGAGATTCTGCCAACAGTGGCTGTAGCATCAGCAAATTTGTAGATGGCATTTGAGCTATGCCTAGTCACACTGTCATGGGTGTTGATGAAGTAGAGAGGTGGACTAAGCACTCAACAAAGAGGTGCGCCAGTGTTGATCATCAGCAAGGAGCAGATGTACCAATCCTCACAGGTTATGGTTTTCTGGTTAGGAAGCTGATGATCCAACGGCAGAGAGAGATACAGAGGCCCAGGTTCTCTAGCTTTTCAATTGGGACTGTAGGATTGATGGTGCTAAATGCTGAGCAATAGTCAATGAACAGCATCCTGACATAGGTGTTTGCACTGTCCAGGTGATCAAGGGAAGCATGAAGAGCCATTGAGATTGTGTCTGCCATAGACCTATGGTGAAGGTAGGCAAGTTGCAGTGGGTCCAGGTCCTTGCTAAGGCAAGAGTTGATTCTAGCCATGACCAACCTCTCAAAGCATTTCATCACCATAGATGTGTGTGCTCCTAGGTAATAGTCATTAAGGCAGCTTACACTATTCTTCTTGGGCGCTGATATAATTGTTGTCCCTTTGAAGCAACTGGGAACTTCTGACCATAGCAGTGAGTTGTAGAAAATGTCTCTGACCAGTTGGTTGGCACAAGTTTTCAGAGCCTCAACAGGTGCTCCATCGGAGCCTGCCGCAGACAGCACAGCATCACCAGGTACAGCAGGGATACTCACATTGCAGACATTGCAGAAGCACAGGGCAGTAGCATAATCTGGGTCATTCTTCTAAACAGCTACATGTAGAGTTGATGGGCCAAATGCTCCCTCCATCTCAGTTCAAGGTGCTGATGTGAAAAGTCATGCAATCATTCCCCAATATGATTTTAAATATTCTTCCATGTTTCTGATTGCAATCTTGCAATTGATTTGGAAAATTCAATATGCCTTCAGTGATATGCTTTGGTTAACATTATGCAGGCAATTACAGTATTTCCTTGTAATGAAAACATATTATTGTTCAATGAATTTGCCACGTTTTTATTATAAACTCTGTTAAACATGGTCAGCCATTGCTGTTGAATGCCAAACAGTTAAAGAAAAAATAATTACTGTCATGAACTAGATAAAGGTGAGACAAAAGTAAAGAACTGTCACAACTTCACATGACAGACAGATTACAGATAGCTGAAGCTTATGCAAATGTTAAAATCTGCACATCTGCTTGCAAGTGGTCTAAACCCCTCCATTCAATGTCTTCTCATGTGTCTGTCTAAGTGCATCATAGACCTTGTTCTTATATCATTCCGTACAGTAGATTCAATATTGATATTTTACCATTCTCTACAGAATCCCCATCCAGTATTTAAAAATATCTCCAAACAGCCGCCTGAACTGCACGAGGTCTTTCGGCACCCTTTGCCAATCTGTCATCCTCCAACACAAGAACAGAATTACACTGACCTCCCCCTCAGTTTCCCCACTTCAGCGCAATCATGTTGATAACTTACTTTCACCACTACACACTGCCCCCTTGATCCCAACTTTTGACACATGCTGGAATCCAAGGCTTTATGCTTTGGCCTTTTGGACCTTCATGCAACAAGATAATTATCAAAATAGTCCCAACCTAATGTACTTGTGAATTTCTAGGCACCTTCTGCCGAGGCACTGAGAGTAAAGCTGGTGTTCACTGCCCAATGTGCTAAACACAAAACACTGGAGCATTTCTTTTTGTAACTGATTTCAATCCTGTAAATTAAATGTAATCCCATGATATTAGTGGGCTAGGGATCCCAGGGCATTGATGAAATGTCATGAAGACAGACCATTTTCTTCCAAGTCAGGTTAGTATGTAACTTGGAGACTGCACATGCTGGGATCTGGAGCAAAGGACTGAGTTAATGGAACACAGCAATGTCTGTGGAAGGAAATTGACAGCTGACATTTCAGGTCAAGACCTTCCATCTGGACTCTCTGTAACTTCAAAGTGACCGCCTGTCAATGGCCCATACAGCAGGAGTGGCTTGTTAGCAAAGCTGAAATGTTTTGAACTTACTGAGTTTTAATAGCAGGGCAGTCTCCAGTTCTTGGCAAGCCTTTAGAGCAAAACAGCCTTCCGTTTTTCAACAGGGTGAGAAATGACACCCTGTTATTGCAAGCAAGCAAACTGGAGAGTTCAGCAAACTGCTTGGCCACTGAATGGGTTCCTGACTTCGACAGCTCCTCGCAACCACCATGAGGATAAATAACCTGTCAAAGCTCCAGCTTCGCATTCTCTCCAGTCACTGTTACAAAACTGCTCCTGCACATCAGCCTAAGGCCATTTCATGAATAAAATCCACAATATCATAATGTATCACTAATAAAGTGACAAAATATTTCAACTGCTTACATTGATATATCTGACATATTTCAAAGACCCAGAATCAATTATGAGAACTGAAAATCAAATGTCAATACTTACGTACGGCAAAGGGAATAAACAGTTTAGAGATGGAGCACTGGCTTCCCAGGCAAGTGGCTGCCCGAATGAATTTTGTGTTGCTTGCCGTGATTATTCCATGCTTCCTCATGGTGTGTACAATGGACATTTTTGAACCTCATTAGCAAAACTGCCTCAACAGCTGAACAAATTGCTAACAGCTAGATCCAGTTTATTACTGTATTGAATGGTAGCCTGAAATGTCAACATTCTGTTCCCCCTACCATTATGAACTCTGAAAATGTCAAATTACCCCATCAGGGGTTGTAAATAATGTCTGGAACTTAATTTGCCGAGCATCACACACATATATAATACCTTTATGGCCCTAATCAACAGTCACTGCATTAAAAGTTGTCAACATGGAACATTTCAGACAGCATCCTCATTAATAAAGACCCAGTGCCCTTATTGCTACCTCCCAGTAGATGTGGATCACAATGACTTGAGGAATGCTTCAATACTAATTAAAGCTGCATCAGAATAAAAATCTATGGGTTAGGATTTCATCCTTGGATGTTTGTCCTCAACATGCAATACAGATGCCATTCCTCATTCTGCTCTACTTCTCAAACTCGGTTGTATTGTCTTCATACTTGAAACTTTAACATAATATAAATGTCATATATTGTCCGTAAAGATTTCACCATTAAAAATAAGATCCCCTATTACTTCATTTCTTGGATGTAATAGTGAAGGAGATTTCTCTCTCTTAGTCAAAATTACCTTTCCATAACTGCTCCTTCTTAAAAAGCTGCCAGACCTCCTGCAGGTCTAGCAAACAAAATTTTAACAGTGATCAAATGTTACTTTGTTTTTAAAAGATCCTTTATATTTTTGAAATATGTGTGGGAATTACAGTAGAATCCAGACAGATGGCTGTGTTATGTAGGTATGATAAGGATAGAGGTTCAATCATTCAGTTCGTGCCCTGTTGTGTGACATAGGCGAGCATGGTCTTTCCAAGACCATAACTGCTCTTGGCAATTTTTTTCAACAGAACTGGTTTGCCATTGCCTTCTTCTGGGCAGTGTCTTTACCAGACAGGTAGCCCCAGCCATTATCAATACTCTTCAGAGTGGCGACATAACCAGGCTTTGTGATGTGCACCAGCTGCTCATGCGATCGTCCACCACCTGCTCCCAAATCGGATCCTATGATCTGATCAGGATCACGTGACCCTGATCGGGCGGTGGGGGGTGGGGTGCTAAACAGGTACTACACCTTACACAGGGATGACCTGCAGGCTAGTGGAGGGAAGGAGCACCTTACACCTCCTTTGGTCGAGTCATATCTCTACCACACCACCCAAAGCACAGAGGCAGCATGCCAATGAAAAATTCATTTACAATTCATGCACTCAAGCAGGGAATATTGCAGGTGAAAAAGACCCAAACTCTTGTCAATTCACTGATTTTCTATGATTACCGTAGAGAAGTCTGTAAATCAAGCAGCTTGTTGTCGCTCTCTGAATCACAATGACACCAATTCAAGGTTTCCACATCAGGTGATGTGTGGAAATACTGGTTGGTGATAGTAAACATTTATCATCAATGAATTTGCAAGATTCTGCTCATAAGGTAGCAGCAGAATACTCGCTGAGAAAAGTTACCAACTTAACCCAGTATTCATCACAAGATGTAAAAAAAAATGGTTTTAATATAGTAAACTATCCCAACCTCAAAATTTATGAAATCCTCTGCAGCTTTTGAAGCAAGTTTTCACAAACAACATGAGAATAAAATGTGATGCCTGGTGATCATATTAAAGGAAGAATGTGATTAAGCTTGCAAGGGTGTCTTGTCTTGTCCATACTGCACCAATCACCACCGCTGGGCTATAAACATGCAGGAGCAATGTGTGGTTAAGTGTTTTGCTCAAGGACACAACATGCTGTCTCGGCTGAGGATCAAACTCGCAACCTTCAGATCACTAATCCAACGCCTTAACCACTTGGCCATACGCCAACACAGGTACAAGGGTGTAGAAAATATTCACAAGGCTTAAGTTTACAGGAGCGATGGATAGGCTGGGATTCGTTTCCCTGGAGTGAGGGAGAATGAGGGATAACCTTGCAGAGATTTACATAATGATGAGGGGCATACATAGTGCAAATAATCACAATCTTTTTTTCCACGATAGGGGAATCTAAAAGTAGAACCATGAGTTTAATGTCAGAGGAAAAATATATAAAGGGGATCTGAGGGCAAATCTTTCACACAGTAGATAATGAGGATCTGAAGCGAGCTGCCAAAGGAGGTGGTAGAGGCAGCTACAGTTACAACATTTAAAAGAGATTTAGAGTTACATAGGAAGGAGAGGGTCAGAGGGATATGAACCAAGTGCAGAAAAATAGGACTAGCAAAGATGAGCACCTCGTTTGGCAATGTTGATTTGAGCCAAAGGGCTTGTTTCTATAAGACCATAAGACCGTAAGATTTGGGAGCAGAAGTAGGCCATTCGGCCCATCGAGTCTGCTCCACCATTAAATCATGGGCTGATCCAATTCTTCCAGTCATCCCTACTACCCCCTTCACCCCATACCCTTTGATGCCCTGGCTAATCAAGAAACTATCCATCTCTGCATTAAATGCACCCAATGACTTGGCTTCCATAGCCCTCGTGGCAAAAAATTCCACAGATTTGCCACCCTCTGATTAAAGTAATTTCTCCTCATCTCTGTTCTAAATGGACGTCCTTCAATCCTGAGGTCGTACCCTCTTGTCCTAGACCCCCTACCATGGGAAATTACTTTGCCATATCTAATCTGTTCAGGCCTTTTAACATTTGGAATGTTTCACTGAGACTCCCCCCTCATTCTCCTGAACTCCAGGGAATACAGCCCAAGAGATGCCCGATGTTCCTCATATGGTAACCCTTTCATTCCTGGAATCATTCTCGTTTCTGTGTGTTATAATCATGATTCTATGAATAGTCAATAATTAGTTTTACCACTGTTGGCTCAGGAGTAAATATTTGTCAGGATACCAGACAAAATCACTGTCTCTTTTCCAACAATGCCATTGGATCATTCAGCCTCACATCTGAGATATTTCATCCCTGATTGTTTATCCATATCCTGTTGTGAGTAACTCACATTCTATCAGCTCAGTGCCATTCCACCATCTGTAAGGCACACGTCAGGAGAGTGATTAAATTCTCTCCATTTACCTAGATCCTGCAGCTCCAACAACAGTATGGAGCTCAACAATATCAAGAACAAAGCAGCCCATTAACTGCCCTAAACATTCGTTCTCTCCAGCACCGCCACAGAGTGGGTACAATGTGTATCACCAACAGAATGCACTGCATCTATTCAAGTAGACTGTTCTGACAAACTCTTCTCAGACCTTTAGCCTCCACCAATAAGGAAGACCATGTCAAGCACCATTTTGAACTTCCACAGCAAACAACATCTTGACTTGGAAGTAATATCATTATTCCTCCTTCATCACTGGGTCAAACTCCCTTTTGAAGAGTGCCATGAGATTATCTCCACCAGAAGATAAACAGTCTGTGGCTATTTAAAAAAGTACCTCACTACCACTTCTTCAAGGGCAAATACGGTAAGACAACAAATGTTAGCCTTACCAGTGATGTTCATCTACTCAGAAGTGAATAAATAAGAAAAGTATTGTTTTGGGGGTAATGCTATTTCAATGAATCATCCCTTTGTTATTGCAGCTAAGCTCAAATTTATCTGAGGCAAGGGTTCAATATATTACCATTCCAGACATGACAATGATAGAATATTCACCAACATTTATACAGCCTACAAGAGTGGCAGTGAGTCTCCCTCTGGGCTTGCCCTCTAACAGTTACATCTCAGCCTTGTAACAAATAAAGCTTGGTGAATAACTTGAAGAAAATGCATAAACCAACAAACCGAATTCACGTAACATTGTTGGACATTTTTAAGCCTTCGGGTTGTTAGTGTAGATGAGGAATGAATCATGGCTATTTCAGGTATACATTGAAGTTCTATGTGAAATTCTGCTGAAAGAATTCTATATATTAATCTTGATACAATATAGAGGTCAGCAGACTGAGCAACGTGCGGTGTGACACTTGAGAATTTATGACTGCATTCATTACATTTCAATGACTAAGTAAGCAAAGGTCAGTGACAGCGGATATTTTTCATGTATACATCATTAAGGGACCATTGACCGATAAGGACTGCCATTGTCCAGTTGAGAGATGTTATCAATTTGTTGAGCAATACTTAAAGTTATTCCAGTCTCTTGTTAGGTTAGTTACATGCTAAAAAGGCGTGGTAAGAGGATTAGATTCCTTTGCCTGAGGAACTGGTGAACCAATTGTCTAGTTCTGAAGCTCTCCAAAAAATTATTGGAGTTTCCAGATTCAAGTGTCCAATTCACCACAGTAAAGTCACAAATGATGCCCAGGGTTGCAATCGACAGTCACATTGTAAATGGTCAAGAAAATAGCTTTCGACAAGTGTTTTTGAAATCAAGTTGACAATATATGTGGAGGACAATGGCTCAACAATCTAAATCTCTAATTCATGCAAAGCTAGGAAGGTCTTTTAGATAGGAATCAGTAACATAATACAGGGATTGGGGATTGATGAGGAGAGGAAAGGGTATGATTGGAGGGAACAATAATCTGGGGCCATATGTGTTCGGAGACTTTGCTCCACGTACAAATTCAGATTTTAAAACATACTTACCTTCTTAGTGGAGGATTACAGTAGTATGTTTAAGAAACACTGATTTGGCTGCATATAAACCACCGCAAATTAAATTTTGGAAAGGCCATCAGCTATCAGCTTTAACTAGTGGAGGAAAGCATATTATTTTAGAGCAGAGGCGCAAGTCACGCTTTGATTGGCCTTTAACAGGGTGAATGTGGCCAACGCATCACATCATATTCATATGTATCCTATTTGCTATTGGGGATGCTTGTTTTCTGGTATGTATTATTCCCAATTACCAGATGTGGTAATCTAAGTATCTAGTTTCTAAATGCTTTAGGAATGATTTGTTGGATTTGTTGATTCATCTATTAACCACAAAGAGCAGGCTGGGGGCCATAATCCTTTTAGACATTTAGAATTGTGTTTTCCAACTATGTCAGGACCTCCAAACAGTTCACTACATTCTGCTCATTGGCATTTTCTGTAAACCATTAGCAATGTACGCACAGGCAATTTCACCAGAGGCTTTGTGCAAACCCTTTAAACTGAAACATGGTATATCAGAAACCTCCAGCCAATCCAGCAGCATTTTCAGAGAGCCAAGCACAGGGTGAACATTTCAGGTCAACAATCCCACTGATCAGCAGTCATGGGCCTAAAGCTTGGTGTTTTAAAGCTCTTTTGTATTACTCAGCCACCAAATCTTGCTGGAAAAACTCAGCTTAATTGTACAGGTACGTAAAACAAAGAACACAGAACACAGAACAGTACAGGGCAACACACACATAATGCTGGAGTGCTGCTTTGGATTTCCAGCATCTGCAGAATTTCTTGTGTTTATAAATCAGTACGACAACGTATAGGTCCCTTGACCCACATTATTGTGTTGATCTATGGTATATAAATATACTCCACAATCAATCCAACCCTTCTCTCCTACATACCCCATAACCCTCCTTATTCTTTTATCAAAGAGTTGCTTAAGCATTCCTAATGTATCAGCCCCTACCAGTGTGCCCCAGTCACATCACTCACTGGGTAAAAAAAACTTACCTCTGATATCTCACCTAAACATTCCTTCACCCAGGAAGTCTTCTGGTACTAGACATTGTCACTCTGAGAAAAAAGGCACCGCTGTCTACACTATTTAGGCTTTTTATAATCGTATATGCCTCTGTCAAGTCACCTATCACCCTCCTTCGCTCCAAGGAGAAAAGCCCTAGCTCACTTAAGGAAGAGGTACAGTCGACGTTTCAGGCCGAGACCCTTCGTCAGGACTAACTGAAGGAAGAATTAGTAAGAGATTTGAAAGTGGGAGGGGGAGGGGGAGATCCAAAATGATAGGAGAAGACAGGAGGGGGAAGGATGGAGCCAAGAGCTGGACAGGTGATTAGCAAAAGGGATATGAGAGGATCATGGGACCGGAGGCCCAGGGAGAAAGACAAGTTGGGGGGGGGGGAACCCAGAGGATGGGCAAGGGGTATAGTCAGAGGGACAGAGGGAGAAAAAGGAGAGAGAGAGAAAGAATGTGTGTATAAAAATAAATAATGGATGGGGTACGAGGGGGAGGTGGGGCATTAGGGAAGTTAGAGAAGTCAGTGTTCATGTCATCAGGTTGGAGGCTACCCAGATGGAATATAAGGTGTTGTTCTTCAAACCCGAGTGTGGTTTCATCTTTACAGTAGAGGAGGCCGTGGATAGATATGTCAGAATGGGAATGGGATGAGGAATTAAAATGTGTGGCCACTGGGAGATCCTGCTTTCTCTGGCGGACAAAGCATAGGTGTTCAGCAAAGCGGTCTCCCAGTCTGCGTCAGGTCTCACCAATATATAGAAGGACACATCGGGAGCACCGGACGCAGTATATCACCCCAGCCCTGGGTACGTGGGAGAACACTTTGCTGTACACCTACGCTCTGTCCGCCAGAGAAAGCAGGATCTCCCAGTGGCCACACATTTTAATTCCACATCCTATTCCCATTTTGACATGTCTATCCATGGCCTCCTCTACTGTAAAGATGAAGCCACACTCAGGTTGGAGGAACAACACCTTATATTCCATCAGGGTAGCCTCCAACCTGATGGCATGAACATTGACTTCTCTAACTTCCGCTAATGCCCCACCTCACCCTCGTACCCCATCCGTTATTTATTTTTATACACACATTCTTTCTCTCACTCTCCTTTTTCTCCCTCTGTCCCTCTGACTATACCCCTTGCCCATCCTCTGGGTTCCCCCCCCCCCCGTCTTTCTCCCTGGGCCTCCTGTCCCATGATCCTCTCATATCCCCTTTGCCAATCACCGTTCCAGCTCTTGGCTCCATCCCTCCCCCTCCTGTCTTCTCCTATCATTTTGGATCTCCCCCTCCCCCTCCCACTTTCAAATCCCTTACTCACTCTTCCTTCAGTTAGTCCTGACGAAGGGTCTCAGCCCGAAACGTCAACTGTACCTCTTCCTAGAGATGCTGCCTGGCCTGCTGCGTTAACCAGCAACTTTGATGTGTGTTGCTTGAATTTCCAGCATCTGCAGAATTTCCTGTTGTTTGTGTTTTTAAGCTCACTTAAGCTTGTTTTTAAACAAAGGGGGACAGCGCATTTTAAAATATTGATTTTTAATGCAAACATCTCAAGTGTAATAGTGTGGTCAGTTTTACATTAGATGGCAAAGGACAGAACATTGGACCATTAACTCCTTCCTTGCCTTTATTCCACACTTTGCCCCTGTCAGAAAAAGGTCATGCTTTCTCACAAATTTATGTCATTGTTTTTGCTTCAAGGATCTCTTCCAACCCTTTCCACATAGCCTTCTGTTCCATTTTCTCTTGCACGTGACTCTTTAAAACAGTTTAAATTTGATGTATAGCTATTTGGCTTTGTTTGGTGCAGGTCAGTTACATGCAAGATCTATTACAGATTCAGACTTGCCATCAGACTGAACATACCACCTTTTCAATGGATGGACTGGTTAAAAAATCAGTTCCACAAAGCCAATGCTTCCCTTAAAAACTTGGGCAGTCACTCAGCCATTAGCTCCTGTCTCTTAGTCCTTTCAACTTCAAACTAACCCTCTTGCTTTCCAGATCTTTAATCTTCATTCACAAAAACAGAAGACTCCCATTCAACTTACAAATCCACTTCCTTTGCTTGCTGCTTGTCAAGTGCATCCATCTGATTTATCAAAGGTGATGACTCAATTGAAAGTATGTGGGAGATGAGCTTATTGAATGGATGTACAGTATGGCATGTGTGTCTCTGCGAATAAAGTCTAATAGCAACTGATGAAATTTTTGTTAATCTAACTCTCACATCCTTGTATCTTCAATCAGCGATTGTTCCTGTAAACTCTAATTGGTAATAAGAATTAGTACATTAAAAGAGATGAAGCTGGTAGTAAAACTGACAACGTTCAAAATACTCAGCAGATCAGGCAGCACCTGTGGAATTTCTTTCATAATTTGTCTTCTTTTGCACATTGATTATTTGTCAGTATTTGTTTTTGCACAGTTTTTCATAAATTATATTGTATTTCTTCATTTTCCTATAAATACCCGCAAGAAAATGAATCTCCAGTTGGTATGTGGTAATGTATACATCCTTCGATAATTTTTTTTTAACTTTGAAGAAAATGAAACTAGCAATTCAGGTTGATGATTTGATATATCCTGTAACCTGCCAGTTTTCCACCCTCTCTAACTTGCAATGCGGTGGTAAGAAGGAAAAATCAATTGTGTTTTAAAAATGCTACCAATTCACAGCCCAGTTTACACTAATGACCACCACCAAAATCTCTCCATTCCACTCATCTTGTCCCCAGCTTTGTTTCAGAGTTGACTCTCCATCCTCAATCCAACTGTCATCCATTTACACCATTTAAACATGTAATCTGTGCTATTCATTTCAAATACAAACCGAAGCAGATCCATGCTGTCACTAAACTTCATCGTTGTCAAACATGCTAATGCACAGTATGCTAGCATTGAGGTCTTTGGAATTGAATTTTGAATATGTAGAATCACACAAATCCAATAAAAATTGCATTTCCACTTCTGGCATTCAGATTCCACCGACTTCAATACATTCATATCCCACAGTTAACGCACCTGAGGACACGCTTTTACCTTCCTTCTTCCGGGTGAAATATTAGCTTGTGTTGTGGTCAGCCTGGGTCTTTGATACACACACAAAATGCTGGAGGAATTCAGCAAGTCAGGCAACATTTATGGAAATGAATAAACAGTCGAAGTTTCAGACCACAAAATAGATGCTATCTGACCTGCTGAGTTCCTCCAGCATTGTATGTGTGTTGCTTTGGATTTCCAGCATGTTTATGATTTGTTGGGTCTTTGATATTATTCAGAGAAGATGAATGGAGTCCCCTTGTGTCATAGAACATAGAACATAGAACAGCACAATGCAGGCACTTTGGCCCACAATGCTGTGCCGAAAATGTACTTACTTTAGAAATTACCTAGGGTTACCCATAGCCTTCTATTTTTCTAAGTTCCATGTACCTCTTCAAGAGTCTCTTAAAAGACCCTATTATATCTGCCTCCACCACTACCACTGGCAGCCCATTCCACACACTCACCACTCCCTGCGTAAAAACTTACCACTGACACCCCCTGTGTACCTACTTCCAAGCACCTCAAAACTGTGCCCTCTTGTGCTAGCCATTTCAGCCCTGGGAAAAAGCCTCTGACTATCCACACAATCATCATTTTATACAGGTCCTAACCAAAGTTTACCGATCAATCTAAATTTCCAAAACTCATCATCAATTTCATTCTTGTGTGTTGGATCTTGGAGTGTACGCATTGGCTTCTGGACCTTAGCTTTGAAATATTGACTGCAGCACTTCAACATAACTCAGTGATTATCAGATTTTTGAATGTGAAGGAGAATAGGAAAGGTGCTAGACATATTTAAGTTTGCCGTTGATTTAAAAGAGAAACAAGGATCTAGCAGACATTACACTGAATAACATGTTCTTGCTCCTCATTCTAAATACACATGGAAAAATGCCATTCTCAAGCCCATAAAGAAGCTCAAACCCCAGTTTATGCAGGTCAAAGGTGTCCTAGGACTCAGGATGGCTGGAATTTACAGGGTTCTCTGTGAATGTAGAGCAGCCTATATCAGCCAGATGGTGAAAATCCACAACAAGGAGCATTGGACACGTATCCATTTGGGTTACCCAGAGAAATCGGCAATAGCAGACATTGCATTCACAATGGCCATAGGGCTGATTTCAATGGCACAAAACTACTGTGCTGCGTCAATGGCTCTTGGGACTGCCTGGTGAAGGAAGCCATTGGAATGGGAATACAGAATAAAGATCTCAACAAAAACAAAGGTCTGGCTCTAAGTAGGAACTGGCATACAGTTTTAAACAAGGTGGGACAGCGGAAACCTGATTGGTTGAGGACTAACCAATCAGGAGGGTTGGACAACAGAAATTGAATATTTATGTCACCAGACTAGACGTTCATAGATGTCATCCCTGATGAAGATGACAAAGTTTGTCATTGAAACGTCACTTAAAATCAACAGCTGGACCTGTCCGGAAGCCAAGAAGAATTTATGCGCCATATATGCCAGGAAAGCACTAGATCCTTTTTCATTTACCTCTGCGGAAAGGTAGTTCACCGCAATATTCATCACCTTGTATCATTCCATAAAGAGAAGGTGAGGCTTCTTTGTTCTTTAGCCTTCCTTCTGAGATGCCAGACAAGGACATCATGACTAAGCTCACGAGGTTGCATTCTGCAGTGGTTTCTCCAGCGGCTAAACGCTTTCTATGATGTGCTGGCCAGGTATTGATTAGGGAGAATATCCATTACATCAAAGCCTCTCGGAACATCAAAGTGAACAGACGACTATCCCTTCACCTGGAACTGTCAGCCTTCTTGTCTCCTAGTGCTTGGGAGTACATCGAGAGGTTCACCGCTGCCCAAGGTGAACTATTTTCACACAGGAGCACCGTGGGTCAGGAAATACAAAACTATCCTAACAAAAGTACGGCCATCCCACCACTGGACCCAGAAAGGACTGTCATCATCAAACGAGGCAAAGCATCAACTAGATCGGTCCTCGCCAAGGAGCTAAATTTCACACCAGTCCCCAGAACTACACTTTGTCAGGACTACATTGGTAGAGTAGAGCAAGCAATATGAAAACTATCACTGGATACTGCGGAGGAGGGTAAGGATGAAAGTCTGTATGTCCCTAAAAAGGGCTGTTTTGTCAAGACCGAACATCACACAAGGAGAGCAACTGGCTCTCCAGGCACTACAGCGACACCCAGTCATTATGATTTTACCAGCAGACAAAGGAAATGTGATGTTCCCAATGTCCTCAGAGGAATACCACTGGAAAGTCAGACAGATTCTGGACAATCCCACCCACTGAGTTCTAGTGAGCATTTCACTAGTACTTTAATTTTCTAATATTTAAAGCAACAGAAACCTCAAAAAATTACTGCATACAACGTACTTGTGGAGAACGTAAAACATGGATTTGATTGTGAGGAAGACCTACACTTTACTGAAGAAATCCAGACTGTCAACAAACATATGCAAGATACTTCTACCTCAGACCTGGTACCACCAATGCTTTATCAACTTCCTAAGATATACAAGGAGGGCTCCCCCGCCCCCCCAGGCCTATCGTCAGTGCAATAGGCTCCCCAACTTACTACCTTGCTGAGCATTTAACGACCACACTGTCTCTCTTTGTTGAGCACTGTGAGCATCACATCACAAGTTCAGGCAACTTTGTAAAAACAATAACCAACATCCAGCTGACCCCGGAGAACATAATGGTCAGTTTTGATGTGGTTTCCCTGTTCACGAGAGATCCCATTAAGGACAGCTTGGTCCTCCCATGGTCAAGATTTGACAAGGGTACCACTGACCTTTTTGAACACACCCTTATATCGACGTACTTCCTCTATAAGGGAACTACTGTGAACAAACCCTTGGGACCAGCCTT
This sequence comes from Mobula birostris, assembly GCF_030028105.1. Lineage (NCBI taxonomy): Eukaryota > Metazoa > Chordata > Chondrichthyes > Myliobatiformes > Myliobatidae > Mobula > Mobula birostris. Next base: position 162,516,871 of record NC_092373.1, read on the forward strand.
GTCACCAGCTATTCCTAATTTCTACATGGTGAACTCTGAGGAGAGGGCTCTGAGTTAATCATTGTTATGCCCCAAATGCTTCTTCACATACGTCAATGACACCTTTGTAGTTTTGCCTCATGGACTCCAGGCATTCCAACAGTTCTACAACTATCTGAACAGAATGCATCCAAATATTCAATTTACGGTGAAGATGGAGAAGAATGGTCGCTTCCCTTTCCTGGACATTCTAATATGACGGAAACCAGATGGTAGCCTCCGGCATGGCATCTATTGGAAACCCACTCACTCAGATGCATACCTCAACAGTAACGGCCACCATCACGCCTCCCAGTGTAGAATGGTTCTTTCTACTTTGATTAGCTATGCAAAAACTATTTCAGACCTGGAGAGTCTCCACGAGGAAATAAGACAATATTTACAGAATGGCTACAAGGTGAAGGAAATCAATTGAGCCCTTGAAGGGTCAATGGAAAAACCAGGAAACCTAACAATGAGAAGGAAGCCATCGCTACTGCCTGTCTTCCCAATATTTCCACAGTTTCTGGAAGGATCACCAGGATCTTGAAGAAACACCAACTGGATAAATAGCATCCTCAAACCCGTAAGGAAGCTCAAATCCCAGATTATGTGGGTCAAAAATGACTGTGACTCAGGACAGCTGGCGTTGACAGGATTCCCTGTGAAAACGAAGCAGCATATATCACCCAGACAGAGCATATGGCATTGACAGGACTCCCTGTGAAAGCAAAGCAGCATATATTGGCCAGACAGAGCATATGGCATTGACAGGACTCCCTGTGAAAGCGAAACAGCGTATATCGGCCAGATGGAGCACATATTGGAAACCTGCATCATGGAGCATTGGAAGTGTATCTCTTTGGGTTACTCAGAGAAATCGACGTAGCAGAACATTGCATATGCAATGACCACAGGACTGACCTGGACAGCACAAAACTACTGTGCTGCGCCAAAGGCTTTTGGGGCTGCCTAGTGAAGGAAGCCATTGAAATAAGACTAGATAAGTAGGATTTCATGAAAGATGATTTCACGGAATATGCTTTTAAACCAGATCAGTAAGCAGAAAGCTGATTGGTTGAGGACTAACCAAACAGGAGGGATGGACAATGGAAGTTGAGTATGTATGTATATATATCACCAGACTAGACTTGCCTAGACATCATCCCTGTGAAGATGGCAGAGTGTATCATTGAAACATCAATTAAAATCAACACCTGGACCCAGATGGAAGCCAGAGAAGAGTTTATGCAATGTGGAAAACTATTAGAATTAACTTTTTCATGCTCTGGAAGTTCCTGAAATGTTTTGCCTTCTGCTTACACTCATTCAGCAAAGAAATACCCTGAATGGTGGGGAGAGGCTGCCTATTGAGGGTAGCTTTGGACAGACTGTGGCAAATGCTTCTGAGGTGTTGGTCTCAGGGTTGCATTCTGATCAGTAAGTTCAGTGTGGTCTTTGCTCAGGACTACCAGCACCTGCTCCATGTGTTAACAGAACATCTAGATTCCACAGTCTCCTGATAAATGTCCCAGTGAATGGTAGGGAGACCTCTAAGATCCACTTGGCCATTCTCTCAGTCCTTTGTAGGGACTTCTGATCCAGCTGGGGATGCAGCTTTTCAGGACATGCTCAATGATGCTCCTGTAAAATTCCATTAAGATGGGGAGGGGATTCCTCACTTACCTCAATCTCCTCAGGAAGTGGAGGCACTGCGATGCCCTCTTACTCAGGAAGTTGATATTAAGCGACCAGGTGAGGTCATCCGTGATGTTAACTCCCAGGAACTTGCTGCACATAACTCTCTCTATGGAGCAACCATATATGCACAGAGGTGGACGGTTCACCTGCACCTTCCTAAAGTCCACAATCATTTCCTTAGTCTTCTCCACATTCAGACTTAGGTTGTTGTTCTCACATCAGTCCACCAGCTGTTCCACTTATTCTCTCTACTCTGACTCATCATCATTGTTGATGAAGCCAGCCACTCCTGTGTCATCCGCAAACTTAACAACATGTTTTGAGTTGAATCCTGCGACAGCTGTGTGAACAACAGCCTTTACTAAAAAATCTCTACACTTACTACCACCATTACAAGAAAAATTGTGTGATGGTCAAACGTTAATTTATTAATTCCATCACAATGAATCTGTTCATGTTCAAGGAAAGGTAAGAAGAATCAACAGAAAATCTGCAGATGCTGCAAATCTGGGCAACACATGCAAAATGCTGGAGGAATTAAGCAGGCCAGGCAGCATCTATGGAAAAGCGTACAGTCGACGTTTCGGGCCGAGATCCTTCAGCAGGACTGAAGGAAAAAATATGAGGAGTAGATAAAAAAAGGTGGGGTGGGGGGAGAGAGAAAAACACAAGGTAATAGGTGAAATCAGGAAGGGGAGGGGTGAATTAAAGAGCTGAAGTAGATGGGTGAAAGAGATACTGGGCTGGAGAAGGGGGAGTCTGATAGGAGAGGACAGAAGGCCATAGAAGAAAAAAAAAGGGGGATGGAGCACCAGAGGGAGGGGATGGGGCAGGCAAGGAGATGAGAGAGGGAAATGGGAATGGGAATGGGGAATGGTGAAGGGGGTCATTACCGGAAGTTCAAGATATCGATGTCCATGCCATCAGGTTGGAGGTTACCCAGACGGAATATAAGGTGTTGTTCCTCCAACCTGAGTGTGGTTCCTCCTCATCACGACAGTAGAGGAGGCCATGAATTGACATATCAAAATGGGAATGTGAAGTGGAATTAAAATGGGTGGCCACTGAGAGATCCCGCTCTTTGACAGATGGAGTGTAGCTGCTCGGTGAAGCTGTCTCCCGATCTACGTCAGGTCTCTCTGATAAACAGGAGGCCACACTGGGAGCACGGGACAGTAGATGATCCCAAAAGCCTCACAGGTGAAGTGTCACCTCACCTGGAAGGACTGTTTGGGGTCCTGAATGGTAGTGAGGGAGGAGGAATAGGTGCGGATGTAGCACTTGTTCTGCTTACAAGGGTATGTGTCAGGAGGGAGACGCTTTGAAGGATAATTGCCAGGAGGAAGAATTTGCTTTTGTTGCTGTTATACAAAATTCAGAGAAAACACTTTATTATGCATTCTGTTGTTGCTTTACCTTGTACTACCACAGTGCACTGTTGTAATGAATTGATCTGCATGGATAGTAGGCAAGGCAAATTTTTTACTGTACCTCGGTACATGTGACAATGATACACCAATTAACCAATTCACTATTTGAATAGTCTGGCCAAGATCCCTCTATTAACACTAATTTTTAAACAAAAACAGTATTTGGTCACAGTAACATTGCCTGTGGGATCTGTTGTACATAGATTGGACACTACATTTCCCACATTACAATACTGGCTACGAGGGCTTGGGGTCATCCTGAAAGAGATACGAAAGGGCTAAATAAATCTTAGTTTTCCTTTTATAAGCTGACACAGTATTGTTGACATGCCAAGCTAAATCCCATTAGTTTTGTTCGCCATCCTATATGGTCACATTCAAGCTTTAGAATTATACATATGGGTGCACTGCTGGTTTTACTGTGATTCTGGTTTTTCATAGGTTCTGTAAATCCACGGCACAGAAATTGAAGGAGGAATTTCTTTGAAACCAGCCCTAGCACATCAATCATCCTGCCTGCAGAACCTGCTCCTCTCTCTCATGACATAAATCTCAATTTCCAAAATGTTGCAGTTTTACTTTGTATCTTTCACTTGGCTACTAATCTATTCCAAAAAAAACCACTTCCAAAACTAGCACTCCAAACTTTTTAAAATTTCAATTTAGAAGTAAACATTCATTCATTTAGTAATTCGTGGTTTGTCCTTGGTCACTGAGACATCACAATATGGATTTTAAATGGAATCAATTCCTGTTCCCCAAGGATACAGTCAATCTATTCAATGAGCAACTGAACTGCACCAAACAAACAGGTTCCAGTTCAATTCTTCATCTCTATGTTTGGCTCATGGAAATACACAATGGTAATTGACTTCAGTATCCCTGAGTGAAGAAGCAGAGACACAAGTTGTCATGGATCTCAATTGAATCTCTTGCTAATACTGTTTTGCTCTTGGACAGGGAGATTCAGGATTAAGACCCAGAAACAATGAGGAAACGTAATAAAACCGCACTAGTTTGATTACATATCTGATGGGAGGCTTTCATGGAATGACCTACAAATCTTTCACGTCAGTGCATTTGGTCAGTGGAAAAGAAAGCTTATTTTTCTTTTTTTTATTAAATTATATGCATTTAAGAATAAAATCCCACTGCATTTTTACTGATATGGCTAAAAATGGATTTTTGCACAGAATAAAACCCTTGCGGTGTTGCCCATCCCCGGCTGAGTGGACCTAACAAAAATCATGAAAAATAGAAAACTATTTGAAGGTTGTATTAGTGTACATCAGTTAGTTCATTAATAAACACAATGTTTAAGAGATGAATCTTATTTTCAAACATATATCTAAGAAAGCAAACTAAACATGATGCATGTATTTTCACCTGTACAATCATGTGGGACAGGTTATATCAAACAAAAAGTAAGATTGTTTTTTTCTGATACATTGATCCAGTAAGCTGGTGCTTAAACAAGGATAAAAGATAATGGAAGACCATGAGCACAAGGTGTATTGAATATAACTTATTTAGGTTTAGAATTTCCTAACTTTTTGCAATGATTCAATCAACCTTGACTAAGTTTTCTCAATATCATTACGGTAAAGGGAAAAAAAAACACTCTAGCATTTAATATGTATCTTCAATTCTATAAAAGAATTAGGAAACTACACACATTTTAGAATTGTTAATCAACATAAATGTAAATAATTTCAAACAAAAAGCATTTAAAATTATTGCTGTATTTTCTACATATCTGAAGTAAAAATGGCAGAGCTTCTTACAATACATGCTAAAACATAGAACATAGAACAGTACAGACAGAAACAGGCCTTTCAGTCCATGATGTTGTGCTGAACTAATTAAATTAAACTAAAAATCAAAGGCCCAACTAAACTAATCCCGTCCGTCTATACACTGTCTATATCCTTCAACTCCCTGCAAATTCATATGGCTACTTAAGAGCCTCTGGAGTGCTCCTGGCAGTGGATTCCAGGCACCTGCCATTCTCTGCACGAAATATTTGCCCTGCTCATGCATGCCCATTGGTATTAGACACCTGAGAACCCTGGGGAAAAGATGCCAGCTCTTTATGACTCTCATAATCTTATAAAACTCTATCATATGTCTCCTCAGTCTCTGCCAATCCAAAGAAAACAACATAATTTTGTCCAACCTCTCCTTATAGCACATGCACTCTATTCCAGATACCACCCTCGTAAGCCTCTTCTGCACACTCTCTAAAGCTTGACATCTTTCCTTTAATAGGGTGACCAGAACTAGAAAAAAATACTCCATATGTGTGTATGGCCTAACTATAGTTTTCAAAAGTTGTGACCTAACTTCCCAACTCTTAAACTCAGTTCCTTGACTAATAAAGGCAAGCATACCCCACACCTTCTCCACCATCCCATCAACTATGGAGGTGGACCCCAACATCGCTGTGCACATCAGTACTGTAAAAGGTTCTTCCCATTAACAGTGTACTGTCCTTTGCCTTTAATCTCCCAAAGTGCAACACTTCACATTTGGCGAAGTTAAACTCTACGTGCCATTTCTCCGCCAATATCTGCAACTGATCTATATCACATTGCATACTTCGGTAACCTTCTACACTATCTACAACACCACCAATCTTTGTATTGTCTGCAGACTTCCTAACACACCTGCCTGATGTTTTCATCCAAGTCATTAATATAACATCAGAGGACCCAGTACAACAACCTGTGAAACCAGCTCGTCATAGACCTCCTGCCAGAATAAGTCCCATCAATTGCTAGGCTCTGTCTTCAATGGGCAAATCAAATCTGAATCCAAATGGCCAATTCACATCAGATGCCATGCAGCTTAATCTTCTGGATGAGTCTCCCATGAAGGATCTAGTCAAATACCCTACCAAGTCCATATAGGCAGCATCTACAGCTCTACTTCCATCAATCACCTCCACAAAAAACTCTATCAAGTTAGTATGACATGACTTGCCCCGCACAAAACCATCTTGATTATCCCTAATTAGGCCATAGTTTTTTTAAATGCTCATAAAGCCTCCTTGACCTGTTCTGGCTTCTTTATAAGCCTCAACAGCTCTATTTAATTTTAGCTTCCTAAACCTTACATATGCTTCCTTTTCCTTTTCGACTAAATTCACCACTTCTCTCAACATCCAAGGTTCCCTTACCTTGCCGTCCTTGTCCTTCCATCTTACTGGGATATGGTTTCCTATTGCACTGTTATGCTGCCACAAAACAACAAACTTCACAGCATATATCAATGATAGTAAATCTGATTCTCATCCCCTAAAACATTGAACCCTGAGAACAATAAATTCTGAATGATATCTGTCATTAGTTTAAATTCATTAAACAATACATTTCAAATTCTTTAACAAATCGCAGGAATATCTGTGCTGCACTATTTTCTCAATATTTAGTGCCAGAATCCATTTCAGAAGATTAGACACTTCTTAATTATGATGTGGTGTGTACATGCTTGTTTATGATTACTGCCTCATATTCACTGACTCTTAAGATACTTTTCCCTCATGGAGTATTCTAAAAATAACGCTTTGAAATCCAAACAGTAGAAAAGAGAACAAAAAAGTTTAGGCTAACCTAAACAATTTTTATATTAAACGAATGTTGCTTGAGAGCATATGCCAAATCCAGAATCAGTCACATTGCATGAAGTAATTTTCTGGTTGCATGAATAGAATATGAAAATATTTATTTGAAAAAATTGATAAATCTTTTACGACAGTAGTGCTTTCATATTGAGTTTCACTTTAGCTCATTCATCAACTTGGCTAGCTTTTACCATTTAGCTGCCAATGAATCTGCAACTTAGCAGTTCAGTCCTAGAGTCATTGAACACAAAGGGAGACCACGCCATCCAAATGTAAGCCAGCATTGCAAAATACCTTGCTCATTGGACCAACTACTGTTTTGCCAATTTACTTTTAAATAATTTGTACTTATTTTCCCCTTTAGTGATTATTTTCTACGCGAGTATTAAGTTTCACGAGCTACTTTATCATAGGCCCAGTTAAAAACTCTTCTGCTACCCAGCTACAAACCATATCACAAATGTCAAAGTAAATGTTTACACAAGACATCTGAAGGTTCTTCAATAATGTTATGTAAAAACTGCACAGCAAGTTTTTAGCACTCACTAATATTGAACTTATCACTAGGAAGTGTTTTGCAGAACAAGCATTTAAAATCAATGCTTTCAAACAACATATATAAATGACAATAGTTATTACAAAATATGTTGTGTCCTATTAATTATAATTTGCTAAATAGTCTGATTCAAACACTTTAACAAAGCTGAGCATTATTTTTGTGATATTGCTTGTAGCTTGGCTGCAATAAGATTTTTAACTTGGCTCATAAGATTATAATTCTCAGAACCTGACACTCCATTACTAAATCAGTTGATGACGGGGGGAGGCAAACATGAATTGCTTAAAGGAAATTGGCAAAGCTAAATGGAAAGAGCGGATGAGTGGGCCTAATGAGACACATCATTTAAAGTGCTGGCAGTAGTTTGGCAGAAGTGGAAGGGAGTCAAAAGACCTCACTTTGTGCATTAAGTTTCTAGGATTAAGGTACTACCTGTTGCAAGTTTTAGCCACACCATTATACCACTCAACTTTAAAATATTTTATTATCACCTGTAAGCAAATAATATAAAAACAAATGGAAATAATTCATAAACTGAACATATATTCCCATTTTTCAAACCTGTTTCAGGTCATTGCCGGGTGTTTTCCGTTAGACTTACCTGCGAGGAAGCCTATACTATTACTAACGTCTGTCCAGCTGTTCCACTTCATGCCAAACCTCACCTCACCTGAATTTCATAGAATAAAGGCTGTTCTGCTTTTTTATATAACTGGGACTTATAAATGAAAAATGTTGTTCTGCTTCCCATCAATTTGTTGCAATCACAGAGAATACGTGCTTGCCTTTGATTCTGTACCTTTGCAGCTCTCGCACACTCTGCCAATAGAAATCATTGATCCCTATTCACACAAAGGAAGCCAGCACTGCACTTGTGCTACTGATACAATGAAGGCATTTAACTGCTGAGAATCAAGCCACATAGTGTAAGCATTTCCAAATGATCATCAATGGATTCGCCCTCCCAAGAAAAATTCCACAGAGTGGCAGAGGTAAAGGGTTAATAGTGTTAAGTTGCAAAATCTCTAGTGACAAAATTTCTAACAGTAGATATGTTTCCAACTGCAGTTAATTTCAGCCAGGTATTATATACATGTTTACACATTAAACTGCCATAATAGAAGTTAGTACAATTATTTAAATGTTAAAACAACTATTTAGTCGAATGTTTGTTGAGACCCAGTCAGTGATTTTAAAGATAAGAACAAATCTCTGTTGGATGCAGCCTGAGTAGTTATGCAATCCCATCACAGTCAATGTGTTTCACAGCATTGTCTGTATACAGTCAATGAACCAATGACTATATCTTAACACTGTCGCTGAACACTACATGCCGACTTCCAACACTCTACCTCAATGAGCTTCTTCAATTAAATACACTGGCACATGTTGAAAGGTTACTATTTTATGTTGCCATTCACTGTGGATCAGCAATCATTAATCAGCAGTCATCAATTCTGTCCAGTAGCTTCACAAACTTAATTTTAACACTCTGATCAGAATTCTGACAACAATCTGCTGAGTTGTATGACGTAAATTCAGGATTTTGAGATGAGGGTGCTTAAGTGTGAATATGAAGTCATTTGTGAAACATTGTAATACAGCCAAAACCACACTGTGCCTGAAATGATGAACTTGTTGCAGGGAATGTTAATAGAATGAAGCAGAAGTAGAGGTGATTGATATAAATTGGATGGAGGATCAGAGGGCATGTAAGACTCAGTCATTGAAATGATGGATTTCAGTCACATGGTTGTATGAAACCGCTGTATTTACATTATGAAGCTTTGAATAACATCAGATCTCCGTACAATACTGTGATCACAGACACTGATGGCAACCCACAACAATATACTCTGTTTTAAAAACAACTAAGAGGGATCCAAACAAAACCCTTTGGACACAGAAGGCTCAATATGTTTTCCCCCAAATATAATCAGAGCAAGTAAAAACTTAATTAAAGGCTTCTCTTGCTGGTATTTGTCCGTGTCCTGCAGTATTGGTTGGAGATTGGCCAATATTCTGAACAACCAAATAATCTATCACGGTAACAGCAATTTTCTATTAGCATAATTGCACGATCCAGGACACTTTCTGAGAGGCTTTAAAGCTGGACAGAGGGCCATAATAGCGGATGACAAACTCTAATCAAAGATCGAGGTTGTAAACAATATCAAAGAGAGAAGGCATGTAATTTTCTGAACTTTCTCCCATGAAGCAGCCACACACAGCTCTCATCACTACCCCAAACCAACATTAACGAATATGGCGTTCATCCTAAGCCAACATCTGTGAACATTTTTGCCATTCTCAATAGGCACGCTACTTCAATTCAGGAAACAACAATTAGTTTCAACATCTGTCAGGTCTTCACCTTTTATGCCCACACTCCTGTTAACCCTTTCATTTTGCTTGCTTACGAACCCTGCTCATCAGTTCTAACAACTAAGCTTCCAAAGTCGCAAACTCCAAGAGTAAGCTTTACAGAGGATGCGCTGTATCCGAAAAGGACAAAATAGCTTTACAGAAACATCAAATCAGAGTTTTGCTTCCCTCCATGAAGCCTTGAGAAGGTGTATTGTGTGTGCATCCGATTTCAATCTGAAAACAGCGTCAAAACTACTTATTTCTATTTTGAAATGTAGTCCTATCTTGGGTCTTTGTGCAACTTAATTCAATACACTGCCACAGCTTCTAAGTTTACTGGAGGAGAAAATGAAAGTCATCAAAGTCTTCAGCAGCGTCACGGCGAACAGAGAAACCGCTAGAGCGCGGCGGGAGACACCAAATTTCAAGCCTCGAGTATCTGATGTAATACTGTATAGGTTCCCAAAGCCATTAAATGCTGCTTATGAATATATGTACACTGGGACAACCTCGGGCAGGGAATACCATGCAGGCATATTTACATATTTACAAGCACTAGTTAAATATTCTGTCGATAAGAGGATCAGAATTTTTAAAAAACCCTGAAATTAAGATTAGCACATCCTCCCGCAGAGCCATTCTGTTGCTTTTATGCATATCGATATATGCGGTGATATCGACTATTGGGGAATCAGCGCGTTCAGTCTTCATATTCAAGGCAGACACGCGATTGGGAAATCTGCTTCAGCGTCCCTCGTATAACACACGATGCCACTAACAGCACTCAACACCAGCACGAACCCAGCAATTAGCACTAAAGGAGTGTTCCCCCCACCCCCCCCCCCCATGCCTCCGTGAGGTCAGAGTTTGGGAGAACCAGAGGAAGGTCGTCACATACTCTTGACTACTCAGGAAAATGCTGAGCACTGCAATTGTCAAGATGAACCGGAGCGGAGGGTCTGGGAGCAAGCAGTGGCGGAGAAGACAAAATAACAGGCAGCAGTAACTACTAGCATTGCACTGAAAGCAGTGCCAAACAATAAACTGGGGGCGTCTAACTGTACGAAAGATTAAAATGTATATTTTTCCCTGGTTATTAAATCGCACTTGAAGTATTCCCTCTTCATAAGAAGACATCACAAGTACTTTTGTCAGAACCGGGTTGCAGCCTTCAGCACCACGGTTGGTGGAAAGTTCCCTGCATCCGACGGCCGTTTCCCAGTCCTTTATACGGTATCTCACTTTAATTATTTATTTTGCTTTGGGGTTTAACACAGTATTGTTCACGACAATCATTAAATGCAGCGTAAGCAGGAGCTTTAACACAGAAAAAAACGGGCGAGAGAACGCGACTCACCGTCGACTGCCAGACCGGCTCTCTTTCGGGGATGCTACTGCCCGCAAAATATCTGCAGAGCCACTTCAAATCTCCCCTGAACCCTCCGCTGGAGCAGTGACAAGACGAGCCCGCCCTGAGATAACCTGGCGTTTCATTTCAGTACCTGCCAGTACACGCTGTTGCATGCCCACCAATTATAACACGTTTCATTTGTCTCTTCACCCACCGCTACCTCGCTGGCTCTCTCTACCACCGAACCCAGGCTACACCGTAGCTCAAACCTTCACTCTCCTTGGCTTTTTTTTACTTAGAGTGGGGTAAATGTCAGTGCGTTCGTGCTAGGAGGAAACCCACATTCTTCACACAGGTGCATAAACATTTCACTTATCTCCTGCAAGTGAGACCTGCTGCCTGACTGGAGAGGCAGCGGTCAGTGACTGCGGCGTTTATTCTGATCAGTCCAGGTTGGGTGGCTTATGGTTGTTGGCGGGAGAAGATTGGCATTTTGCACCCTTCTCTAGTTCACTGGCCGGGTCTGTAGTTTGGCGGAATAATTCCACCTGTCTCTAGAAAGCTTAGCGTAAATCTGACGAAATGTCAGACTTCACATGACCTCTGAGCAAAGTTTGTTCCTCGTACCTTCATTTAAACTGAGCCTTGCCGAAATTTAAAAGTCAACCCCGTTTCTCCGCAAAATACAGTGAAACACATTGCTAAAACCAAATACGTTTCAATGCATACACGTGACACGGTAAGACCCAGCCAAAAAATGTCTAAAAAAATTACATTTCACCATTAATAAAACACCGTACAATGCCCCAACGTTCGAGGGGAAGGTGGCTGAGAAGATGCAGATAATCAGACTGCTGTGAGGATAAGAGAGAGGTTAAAGAGTTGCACTTATTATCTGAATAGTAGCTTCAAATAATCCTCACCAACTTCAGACAACAACCAGAGAGACAGCAAGAGGAGGGTTCAATGTGCACCTCCAAAAATGCATACACCTCCTTATTTGCAAATAAATAACTTTTTATAAACAAACTCAGACAGACAGAACACTGTATTCCACGGGAATGGGGGGGGGGTCTTGAAGGCAAAGAAGGGTAGCGCAGTGGGTATGAGGTGACAGAGACATCTTCAGCTGGGTAGGAGATGAAGTTACATTTGAAAAGGGAGTATTAACCCTTTATTCATTTCAACGGAGGACTCACCACATCCCTCACATAGAATCTTACTGACGTCCTTCTTGACGCTCCTGGCTGTTTCCAGTGGCGGGTGGGATGTTCGGAATGTATCCGTGGAGCTGGTGGGGTCCATGAAGAAGATATACCTCATTCCCGGCTTCAGGCAGCCGTGAAACCCCGCTGCGTGGATCCACACCAGGCGGTCCCTCTTCAGACCCCCTGCCTTCAGTGGCCACACCCGGTGCACCCTCACCTGGACCCCGGGCACCTCGCCCGCTTCAGTCCTGCCACCGGCGCCTCGCTGTCCCGTTCCGCCGGCAACCTCCTGGACTTTGCCCTCGATCACCACGCCGGAACTTGAAGCCAGTTGCTGCACGGAGCTGGGGTTCGGGGGATGAGAGCAGGAGCCTAGCACCGTCAGCGGGGTCGGGGAGGCGGCGAGCCGGGCTGGCAGACCCCACGCCAGTACCAGGGCCAGTGCCAGCCAGAGCGGCAATGCAACCCCCTTGACCATGCTGTGTTTGAGCGAGAGGGAGTGAGGACAAAGTGCAAGGGGTTGGGCCACCCGGAGCAGGGCAGGCGGCATGGCCAGTGTGTGTGCATGTGTAAGCATTGGGGAGGGGGCTTGGCCCCGATCCACACTGTATATGGGACACTGCTGGGTGTGGGGAACTGCTGATACCAGGGGGAGGCGGGGTTGTCTGAACCATCGGAGCTTTGGGCCTTATTCACGCGCTTTGTCTCAGCTCTGTTTTAAATTATCACTCAGTACTTCATGCTTCTGCCATCTCTCTCTCTCGCTCTCTCTCTCTCTCTCTCTCTCTCTCTCTCTCTCTCCCTCTCTCCCCCTCCCTCCTCTATCTCTCTCTCTATATCTTTATCTCTCTCTCTCTCCTCTCTCTCTCACTTTCCCTGATCAAGCGCACCCACAATTACATATCTGTCTGTTTTCTCACTTTCCCTCATACCTTTTCCCTCTACTCTGTCATCCATCCTTCTCTCACCTGACTCTGTCCCTGATTCTTTCTTTCATTCTCCTTATTTCCCCTTTCTCATCCTCACTGAGTCCCTCAATACCTCACTCCCCTCATCTCTCTTTCCTTCATCCTCTTTATTCCCCTCTCAGGCCTCTCTCGCTCACCTTCTGGTTCTTGCTCTCCCTCTGCTCTTTTCATCCCCTTTCTCCCCTCTTTTTCATTCCTCTCTCTCCTTCTCATTCCCCTCACTTTCCCTCATTTTTCTCTTCCCTCTCATTTCCCTCTCCCTCACCCTTCCCTCAGCCTCTCATTTTCCTTCAACCATCCACTCTCTCCTTCATCTATCTATCTTCCTTTCTCTCCCTCATTCTCCTCTCCTTCACTTCCTCTATCTCCCTCATTCCCCTCTCCTCCCTCACTCTCTCATCCTCCTCTCTCTCATTCTCATTTAAACACAGTTATTCTCTGTCTTTGCACGTCTTTCTGCCTACCACTATTTCTGCCTTCTTTCTGACTTCTACCCCTTTCTTTCCATAAGCCGTAGGAGCAGATTTAGGCCATTCAGCCCATCGAGTCTGCTCCACCATTCCATCATGGCTGATCCCGGATCCCATTCAACCCTCCTCCTCATATCCTTTGATGCCCTGACCAATCAGGAAATGATCAACTTCCACCTTAAATATACCCACAGACTTGCCTCCACTGCAGAATGGATCCGATGAAGTGTCTTAGCCTGAAACAATAAATCTTTATTCCTTTCCATAGACGCTGCCTGACCTGCTGAGTTCTTCCAGCATTTTGTGTGTGTTGCTCAGGATTTCCAACATCTGCAGAATCTCTTGTGTTTACTATCTCTGCCTTTCCCTTTTGTGTTGCACTCTCAATTTGTCTTTACTTATGACAGCTTCTTCCACACTGTTTCTCTTCCTCTTTCTTTGTCCATGTTCTTGTCATCTTGTCTCTTTTAGTCTCATTCACCTTTAACTTTATTCCAATTTTTCTTTGGGTTTCAGAAGTTGTCTTCTCTTTTGCATTTATTTTAAGTGTTTACATTTTAATTTGTAAGATCAAGATACAGTGAAGAGCAGACCAATGCTTAGGTCTTGTCTTGACCAGCATCCAAGACATCCAAGAGCTAATTTGGTATTGGTTCTGATGTTGGTTTATTGTCACATAATGAATACTGAGGAAAAAGTGAAAAGCTTCTGTTTTGCATGCCATGCAGATAGATTATATCAAGGTAGTAGAAAGAAAACAATGCAACGTATAGTGTTACATTTACAGAGTGTGTAGTGCAATAAAGTGCAAGGGCTTGACAAGGTAGATGAAAAGTTCAACACCTCATCCTTCAGTGTGTGAGAGGTATATAGGTCCATGAGTTGGGTAACAGTGGAATAGAAGCTGTCCTTGAGTCTCATGGCTCACGTTCTCAGCATTTTGCATTTTGCATCTTCTGCCTGCACTGGTCATTTAAGAGACTCATCCTGTCTATGAATCCCAATCATTCTTGGGTGTCCATCTGGTTATTTTATTAAATAGCTTACCCTCCTAATATCTGCCTTGCCTAGATTATGCCATATATGTGTGTGTGTGTGTGTGTGTGTGTGTGTGTGTGTGTGTGTGTGTGTGTGTGTGTGTGTGTGTGTGTGTAAGACACAAAGAGCTCAAACTCTGGTTTATTCAAGAATCTTTACAGTCTGTTTCTGGAACATGATTGCAGCATACTAAACACTTCATTACATGAAACAATCTTTAAAGGAGTGACAGTTTTAAAATAATAACTATTGTTTACAATTAAAATTATGCCATAATGTTTCCCCTATTTAAAAACAAAAACCCTCATTTGCAGAGTTAAGTGAGTCACCAGCTCCTATTCTCATTGTTGTCTTTGCAGGATCATTGGTGTTCCACTTGCTGAATGCAAAGATTCACCAAATGTTGCTGGTTACTGATGTATTTCTATTACCAGCACTATTGCATGATAGATTCCTCTTGCACAATTGTGGGATTCACTTCAAGACCATTTTCTGTCTCAGTTTTCTTTGCTATTGTCCCAGTTAAGTTGTTTTTGCAATTTTTTTGAAGCTCTCAACAGCCATTTCAAAGGTCATTTATCTTTACTATCTCTTGGATGTACTACTTCTTATCACTGATCAGTAGGGAGGTCTCAACAAATGTTATCCTGCAGAATGATTCTTTCTATATATTTTTTATCCCCACCTCCTATTCCAAATGGGGCTGAATACAACTCATCTGCACCTTGAATCTTCTCTGTACTGTATCAATATTTCAGGAGAAATGTATTCTGTTGTGGAATCTGACTTTATTTTATGGCTTATCAAAATGTTGCTTCAATGTTTCATGGTGATGGTCAATCAACCGTCTGTGACTTTACTGAGCAAGCTGATGTTCCCATTTGAATTGAAGCTACGTGAAATAGAGAAATAAAAAGTATTTCATTTAGTTGCACTTTTTAATTGCTCAAATGAAAGTTATCTGAAATGTGTCTTAACTTCTTCCAGGATACTATTTGTGGCAAACTTGTTCTGTCGACGATGCCTGACCCTGACAGATTTTATTTCTCACCTCTTTAAATGCCTGTGATTCATGCTAAAGAGTTGTTGACATCTTTATGACAGTAGTTTATACAGACCCACTGGAATGGAGTTGTAGGCCACTTTCACCCTTGGAGCTTTAGGAAGTTGGATTCTGCAGTCCTGATGCAATATATAGTGCATCTACCAGAAGACTAATATAACTCCATCTGCAAAAGAGCACATTAACCTTACTTAAGCAATGGTATGTTGATGAATTCCTTTAAACACTTCCTTAAATGTCTAAAGACTTTTATCCTCCTTGGCGTTTGTGATCAGATATCACCATGACTGTATTATCCAACCATTCACCTCCTGGTTTAGTGATATTCTTACCACACAAACTGCTTTAGTATCCAAGTGCTATACCTTGTGACTGTTAACTTTCAAGTATGAAATTTCAAGATGTACATCACCCATCATTACACTAAGGGTTGCTTTATAACATCTGCTGAGCCCAACAGTCTTATCTGCCTTGGGTATCCTCATGATGATATTCACTCAATTACTCTGTGACATTTCCACCAATACAGATGCAGCTTTAGCTTGTTTGGATCTTATTCTAACTGAACTTTTAGCATATAATTTCAGGCCTAGTTTTACAATGGCAACATTTAGCACTTAGATCGAGACATATATGAGCTTGGTGCCTAAAATAGCAGCACATGAATCCTTAGCTGTTACTTCATATTGTTCAAAGACCTTGTTCATATATGGGGGTGAATTATTTATGCCAAGTACATCTTTCCAGTCCAGTGTCCAATCTTTCAAAGAATCACTTCCTAGCAGAGTAGGTGAAGCACCTTCAATAATTCCAAAAGACTGAAGTAGGGTAAATACTGAAAGGCTTTTATTTGCAGTAAAATACGAGTGTCTGCCCCTGGACTGAGGGGAAGGGGCAAGGCGAAATCACCTTTATTCAGGGGTCTGTGAGAGGAGCCACAGGGGCAGTCAGCAGAAGGGCGCGTCCAGACAGGTAACCTAGTTACAACATATATATGGTTTATTACAGTAGGTATGTTCACATATTCAACCATTATAATCGGTAACCTCGCCTCTTGCCCATCATACAGTAGATGACTATACTCAGTAGCCATTTTATTAGGTTCAACTGTGCACCTGCTCGTTAATGCAAACATCTAATCAGCCAGTAATATGGTAGCAACTCAATGCATAAAAACATGCTGATGTGGTCAAGAGCTTCAGTTGTTGTTCAGACCAAACATCAGAACGGGGAATGATTGTTGGTGCCAGACTGGGTGATTTGAGTATCTCAGAAACTCCTGATCTCCTGAGACTTTCATGCACAACATTCTGTAGAGATTACAGAGAATGGTGTGAGAAACAAAAAACATCCACTGAGCGAGAGTTCTGTGAGCAAAAATTCCTTGTTGATGAGAGAGGTCAGAGGAGAATGGTCAGACTGTTTCAAGGGGAGAAGCAAGGTGACAGTAATGCAGATAACCACACATTATAACAGTGGTGTGCAGCAGAGCTTCTCTGAATGCACAACATGTCAAATCTTGAAATCGCTGGGCTACAGAAGCAGAAGAGCATGAACGTACTCTCAGTGGCCACTTTATTAGGTGCAGGAGGTACCTCATAAAGTGGCCACTGGTGTATGTATTCTGGTCTCACCAGAGTACATACTCAACAGTAATGTGATTCTGGCTAGCGAAACTTTCTGAACTTAGGGTTATACGTATTCTTTCCAATCACTGGCCATTCCAATATTAATTTCTGTTATGATTATTAATCTTTAGCATCGAAAATCCTGCTTTTTGTTGTATCACAAGTAGGGGTGTACATGCTATTTAAAATATGCTCCTCATTTGGTTCATCTGCTCCCAGTTAAGTAACATTCCTTTCTATGGTGTTTACTGTAATAATCATTTCTTTTCTACTTTACTCTGTAGCTTTAGTTTGTTTAGGTCTTTAGGTGTGCAGTGCGCGCAGCCTCTCCAGTGAAATGATATCGTATTTGTTAAATAGGGTACTGTGCACAATTCTGATTTGATGGAGAGAGCCGTGAGAAGCACAGAGGAACATGTGGAGAAACTTCTGAAATGCCTGGTTCGCTGCCGCTGCTACTGTGCAATCGAGAATCTCCGGAGGGAAGGCCCTAAAATCCTCAGCTTTGCCTGCTGCTGGTGGCCGGGGTTGGGGTCTAAGTGCTCGGTAGAGATGATGCTCGGTGCTCGGTGTCGGAGGGCTGGTCGGAGGCTCGAAGTTTTCTGACGACTCAGAGTCAGACTGTGGTTGGGCATGGCAGGGAGAGTTTTCTTCCTTCTCCCGTCTGCATGAGATGTGGGACTTCCGAGAGACTTTGAACTTTTTTTACTGTGCCCATGGCCTGTTCTTCATCAAGTTATGGTATTGTTGCACTGTTGTAACTATATGTTATAATTATGTGGTTTTTGTCAGTTTTTCAGTCTTGGTCTGTCCTGTGTTTCTGTGATATCACACCAGAGGAATATTGTATCATTTCTTAATGCATACATTACTAAATGACAATGAAAGAGGACTGTGTGTCCTCCTAATCTAATCTAAGCTAATCTATTATTTCTGGATTTCTGGAATACACTTTGGTTTGTTAAACTCTGCATAGCCCTTTATACAAAGGCAATTACTTTTTATATTCAATGTATCTTGATGCCTGTCACAAACCAACACAATTGTTGATCCATTCCCACTGCAACAATGAGAGGGTTTCCCACAAAGCCAGGCTAAACATAACTGAAATTTCTGTTCTATTTCCAGTGTTATTTATTTAAGTCACTTGTATTGATTGGCACCAACTTAATGGTCAGCTGCACCGTTCCATAACAGCTTTCTTTCAGCCCTGCACTAAACCCACATTCACCAACACTCTTGCTGATACGACCCAGACTCAGTGCTGGTGATCATGTCACTGCTATTTATTAACGTACTGCACTTAAAGTAATAGTCTGGTTAATAGTTTGCATTCTGAGAGGTCATTTTTATAGATGCATGTGGGAGAAACACTGAGCACCAAGGGGCAACCCACACAGGGAATACACAGTGTAAGGATTGAACTTGGGTCACTGGATCGGTGAGTCAGCAACACTACCTGCTATGCCACCGACCTGATCATTAAGAGTCCTTGTGATGTAATGGCCCATTGTGGGGTGAACAGACTGATAAATGTGGGAGACAAGGAGCTCAAACTGAGAGCCCATATCTTGTTCAAACTCTCACCACAAATGGTGTCTAGAACTTCTGTTGCATCGCAAGGAGCAGTTAGACATAAATGTCTTAACTGCTTAAATGTGGGACAACCTTAAAGCAAATCTTATTGTTCACAATATTACTTATATTACAAAAAGTAACTAGTTATAATTCTGTCTATCTCATTAGGATTCAGTAAACCTGGTTGTGAGAAACTACTTTGATAGATTGTTACAAGTACAACACTAGAAGGTACATCTCCAACTCAAATAAAATATGTATGATTCGCTAGCTGCTGCTTATTTTTAAGTATTGATTAAAATAGTCCCATGCCGCTTTTGTGGTATAGTATGTTTAGATAAATGCATAATTACATAAATAATTCAGCCTCTACACTTGAACAAGGTGGAAAGACTTCATGTTTTGATGACCCTGAGTTAATGAAGTCATTTACACCAAATGGAGATGTTCTAAGTGCTATTTCTGAGGGATTGTGGGTTGACTGAAGGGGTGCTGCCTTAAGTATACCTGAAATCAAGGAAATACCTCAAGTGGCATGAAATGTTTGTTGCAGATTGACATACATAATATTTTAAAAGATTGGAGCAGCTATAGGTTATTCTATATTTCAAGCTTTCCACCTCTCAATAACACCAGGGCAAATCCAATATTATCCTCAACAGAATTTTCCATGGACATGAAAGATAAACTGGGAAGGATTGTCCTGCTGCAGGTAAGGCAAGTGTCAAATGAAGTGCTCGGGATTGAACCATAATAGAAATAGGCTATTGCATGTGTAAAGGTCCAAGCATATCAAGAGGTCAATGGCCAAAGGTCAGACTTGTGATTGGCATCCTGGGGTATCAGAAAGTGTAGAGGAAACAACTCAAAAGCAGAGCAACGGAGATGATTGAGCAGTAAACTTCCATCAGTTACTAATAAATTGCAAAATAGCAAGCCACAAGGGGCCACAAAACAAGAAAGAAAGATACTTAACATGACAAGGCAACAAGGTAACTGAATCAGACTCAGGTTTATTATCACTGGCATGTGGCCTGAAATTTGTTAACAGCAGCAGCAGTTCAATACAATACATAATATAGAAGCATAGGGAAATGATAATAATAATAATAAAGTCAATTACAGTATATGTATATTGAATAGATTAAAAATCATGCAAAAGAACAGAAATAATATATATATTAAAAAGTGAGGTAGTGTTCACGGGTTCAATGTCCATTTAGAAATCGGATGGCAGAGGGGAAGAAGCTGTTCCTGAATCATTGAGTGTGTGCCTTCAGGCTTCTGTACCTCCTACCTGATGGTAACAGTGAGAAAAGAGCATGCCCTGGGTGCTGGAGGTCCTTAATAATGGACACTGCCTTTCTGAGACACTGCTCCATGAAGATGTCTTAGAAACTTAGAAAACCTAAAGCACAATACAGGCACTTTGGCCCACAAAGTTGTGACGAACATGACCCTGCCTTAGAAATTACTGGGGTTACCCATAGCCCTCTATTTTTCTAAGCTCTATGTAACTATCCAAAAGTTTCTTAAAAGACCCTATCGTATCCGCCTCCACCACCTTTGCCGGCAGCCCATTCCACACACTCACCACTCTTTGCATAAAAAACTTACCCCTGACATCTCCTCTGTACCTACTCCCCAGCAACTTAAACCTGTGTCCTCTCATGCTAGCCATTTCAGCCCTGGAAAAAAGCCTCTGACTATCCACACAATCAATGCCTCTCATCATCTTGTACACCCCTATCAGGTCACCTTTCATCCTCCATTGCTCCAAGGAGAAAAGGCCGAGTTCACTCAACCTGTTTTCATAAGGTATGCTCCCCAATCCAGGCAACATCCTTGTAAGTCTCCTCTGCACCCTTTCTATGGTTTCCAAATCCTTCCTGTGGTGAGGCGACCAGAACTGAGCACAGTACTCCAAGTGGGGTCTGATCAGGATCCTATATAGCTGCAACATTACCACTCGGCTCCTGAATTCAATTCCAATATTGATGAAGGCCAATACACTGTATGCCTTCTTAACCACAGAGTCAACCTGCACAGCTGCTTTGAGCGTCCTATGGACTCGGACTCCAAGATCCCTCTGATCCTCCACACTGCCAAGAGTCTTACCATTAATGCTATATTCTGCCATCATATTTGACCTACCAAAATGAACCACCTCACAATTATCTGGGTTGAACTCCATCTGCCACTTCTCAGACCAGTTCTGCATCCTATCAATGTTCCACTGTAACCTCTGACAGCCCTCCACACTATCCACAACACCCCCAACCTTTGTGTCATCAGCAAACTTACTAACCCATCCCTCCACTTCCTCATCCAGGTCATTTATAGAAATCACGAAGAGTAAGAGTCCCAGAACAGATCCCTGAGGCACACCACTGGTCACAGACCCCCATGCAAGGTTGTTGCTGCGACACCAGCAGCAACAAACTTGCACTGAACGTCGGTAAGACAAAAAGCTGATTTTGGACTTCAGGAAGGGTAAGACAAAGGAACACATACCAATCTTTATAGAGGGATCTGAAGTGGAGAGAGTGAGCAGCTTCAAGTTCCTGGGTGTCAAGATCTCTGAGGATCTAACCTGGTCCTAACATATCGATGCAGTCATATAGAAGGCCCATGGCAGCGGCTATACATTATTAGGAGTTTGAGGAGATTTGGCATGTCAACAAATACACTCAAAAACTTCTATAGTTGTACCATGAAGAGCATTCTGACAGACTGCATCACTGCCTGGTATGGAGGGGCTGCTGCACAGGACCAAAGGAAGCTGAAGAGGGTTGTAAATCTAGTCAGCCCCATCTTGGGCACTAGCCAACAAAGTATCCAGGGCATCTTTAGGGAGTGGTGTCTCAGAGAGGCAGAGTCCATTATTAAAGGCCTCCAGCACCCAGGACATGCCCTTTTCTCATTTGATTCCTAAATGGACATTGAAGCTTTGGACACTACCTCAATTTTTTTTAATATACAGTATTTCTGTTTTTGCACATTTTGAAATAATCTATTCAATATGCATAATTGATTTACTTGCTTGTTTTATTATGTTTTATTTTATTTATTATTATTTTTTTCTCTCTCTCTGCTAGATTATATATTGTATTGAACTGCTGCTGCTAAGTTAACAAATTTCACGTCACATGCCGGTGATAATAAACCTGATTCTGATTCTGAACTCCTCGATGAGCGATAGATCCACGATGAAACTGGACGGCCCCACCATACCTCTCCTCTGAGCTGTACCGTTCCATTGACAAAGTACTTCACACCCTGTCCACGATGATGTGAAGCCATCAGCCAGCGAACCATGTAGACTATCCAGACATGCACGCTCAGGTGGGTCCGGTGATCCATGGACAACAGGCTTGAGTCACGGTATGTGGGATGTATGTGTGATCCTGAGGGATAGTGGAATCTAGAACCGGTAACTCAATGAGTTGATGTGATGGGTAATCTTAAAGGGTCAAATGAACCAGGATGAAAGCTTGTGGGAATCAGTGTGCAGGAGATGATCTCAGGTCAATAGCCAGTCACGGTCCCCCGACCGGAGTCATCTGGCTGAGTGCCAATGTCATTTAGCCTGGCAGTAGTAGGCATGGCTGGTAGCCCAGAGCTGATAGTTTTTCAATGTGGAAGAGTTAGAGGCAGCGAAGCATAGCAGGAGCTTCTCCACTTGCTGATTGGCCCTTTCTAATGGACCATTGGTCTGTGGGTGATAGCTAAAGGAGAAACTCACTGAGTTGTGGAGGAGGAAACAGAAGGCACACCAGAAGAGGGAGATGAATTGTTGTCCCCAGTCTGACACACTGTCCTGAGGAAACCGTGAATGTGAACGACATGCTGAAGAACCAGGTCCGCCATCTCAGTGGCTGGGGAAGGCAATGAAGTGGACTACCTTGGAGAACCAGTCCACCACAGAGATGATCACTGTGGCTCCATCAGAAGGTGGCAAACCTGTGATGAAATCCATGGCGATGTGGGACCACAGGTGTCAAGGGGCTGGTGGAGGCCGCAGGAGCAAAAAATGCTGCTGGATGGAGGAATTCGACTGGGCACATTGAGAGCAAGCAGCATTGAGCTGATGTACATCTGTGATCATGTTGGACCACCAGAAAAGACGTTGCAAGAAATCCAGAGTCTATCTTGCACCTGGATGGCTGGAGAGAGGTGAGGAGTGGACCCACTTGAGATCTGGTTCTCAAGAAAACATGCAAGAATGGAATAATGGGCTGAGGGTCAATCTCCATTTCAGCTGGGTCTGGAAGTCAATGCAGGAGCGAAGATCCCCCATCTTTCTTTTTGATGAAGAAGAATCTTGTCACTGGGGACTGGGATAGTTGAATGAAGCCATGCTGTTGTGCTTCAACAATGTAGTCATTCGCGACTTTGGGCTCAGGAAGGGAGAACAGATGATCTCGGGAAAGGTTGGTGCTCAGGAGGAGGTCAATCATGAAAGTGTGTGGCCTGTCAGGCAGTAGGATGCAAGCTTCCTTTTCACTGAAGGTGGTGGCTAAGTCGTGCTTTTCCTCTGGGAGTTTGATGAAGTCAAGATTTCCCTCCATCTCAGAGGAGGAAAGTGAGGGCCGTGACTGGAGAACCAGAGGTAACCAAAAATGGAAGGAGTGTTGGGAAGGTCAATAGGAGGAACTGAATGGACTCACAGTGCTCTCTGATGCCCATGTGCACAGACTTTGACCATCCCAGACCCCAATGGGCATCGTCCAATGCTTGTATTGCAGAAGGGGTGAGAGATAGGCTCAGTAGGGAGTTCAAGCTGCGTGCACAGACTCCAGTCCAGAAAGTTTCCTGCTGCACCAAAATCCATCAGATCTTCCTGTGTGCATAGAGCCGTCAGGGTGTGGAGGAGGACGAAGAGAAAGAGATCAGCTATGGTGCTGGAAAAAGAGGCCAGGGGAGTTTACCAGATTGAAGGCCCTTTGTCTCTTCCTGGTGGTGCCATTTTCACCATGAGGGCATTTGATGTGTGGGTGATTGGCAGCTCTGCAGTAAGCACTCGAGTTGTTTCTCCACCAATGCTCACACTCCTGGGGGTTAAGGGAGATCTCCCTACCTGCATGTGTTCGGAAGTCATTGGTTTTGAGGGTCCTACAGCCTGAAATGATTCTTGGAATGGAACTGGGTTCTGGCTGATTGTTAATGCAAATAATGCATTTTGCTGTAAGTTTCAATGTACATTTGAGAAATAAATCCAAACCGGAATCAGAAAAATCACAGGAGACTTCAACTGTATTTAGCAAAAAGACCTGGTTATTTTCATGATTATGGCATGTACCGAAGTGTTTACAGTCAACACTGTTGGAAATATTAAATTAGATTAAACTTTATTGTCATTGTGCCGAGTACAGATTCAAAGCCAGTGAAATGCAGTTAGCATCTGACCAGAAATGCAAAGAATAGTGTTACTTACAAAATAACTGTGAATAAAAAGTAAGTGCTACAGCACACAAATATAAAAGTACTGAGACAGTACAATATGAGTGCAATACTGCTTAGCGCTGTGATGTGAGGTTCAGCAGGGTCACAGCCTCAGGGAAGAAGCTCTTCCTGTGCCTGCTGGTGTGGGAGCGGAGGCTCCTGTAGCACCTACCGGATGAGAGGAGAGTAAAAAGTCCATGGTTAGGGTGAGGTGCATCCTTGATAATGCTTTTTGCCCTGCCCAGACAGTGTTTATGGTAGCTGTTCTCAATGGTGGGCAATTGGGTGCCCGCCGTTGGCCACTAACTTACATGCAACTGCATCACCTAATCTGCTTCAGAGATGTTGGTTGAGACTTATTTAGTCTAAGGACTGAAGAGAACTCTTCCCTTCAAAAGATCAACAAAGAGGGACGAGCAGTGTTTCAGTGAGCAAATAATCTAAAAGACAAACTCTCCAAGGCAGCACTCCCAAGACAGCACTCCCATGCATCAGCTTGGACTGTGTGTTTCTGTTCATAAAGGAACCTGAACCCACTCTGGTGATTTAGAGATGAGAGTGGCTCTGGATGAAGACTACACTTTTCAGTCTAGGGATTCTTAATTTGGGGAGGGGTTTGGGGGGGGAGGGGAAGAGGGAATTAACCCTAGTTTTAATTTTTTTCCCCAAAATTGTTACTTTTGTGAGAAAATTATGCGAATAAAACAACTCTCAAAAATATTGTTATTGTTTCTGTGGAAAAATAACTATTTGTTTAAAGATGTTTTGTTTTATTCTTTACTTGTGGGCTTGCAATAAACTTGCAGCCCTTTTTCCACCACACCTGATTTTTTTTGGAATTGGCTTTGCTCCAGAGGTAAAGATAAAATGCACTTGCTGTCTCACTCAATATGTAAGTTTGAGGTGGCAGAATTAGAGTCCTTTCAGCTGGAGTCCATGTCTAACTCAGGTTAAAATTCTATCTGCATGCGCACAGCTGGCAGCTGTCCTTTGCAGGCTATTCCATTTGTCATACTACCTAGCTGGATTTTCTGAAAAAAAGGTTGATCAAATTGCATTGTATGAAATTGTCCTTTTACTGAGGAGGAAGAAACTTCCTTTCAGAGACACAAATACCTCCCCCCAAAAAATAATTGTCTCAAACTATAAAGAAAAAGACTATCAAAAACAATATATTAATTATTGCACCCTGGTAAGCAGTTTGTGACAGCATTAAAATTTGTTTGTTTAGTCTGATCAAATTCAGAAAAGACCTAGATAAATATGAAATATTGTCAGTAAATAGAAAGAAATCACGCTCCCTAAAGATGTCTTTCTTCTGTGATAACACGTTTAACTAAGAAAATGTACGCCCACCCTGCATGTCCCTTTATTGCTAACCCAACCACTACTGGTTTTCTGATATCATCTCTGCTCTTGCTCCCACTGCTGCTACAAAACAGAACAGCAACCTAAGAGGAATCCTGTTTCCAAAGGAAATGTGCCATTAATTCAACTCATACTGTTAGTTCCAGCTTTATTGATTAAGTAGTTTTGCTTAGTTGTACTTGGGAAGTCTTATATATTGCTGCAGTGGCTGGAGTTTCCATAGGGTAGTGACCGCAAAGCTACAACTGCGAGCTCTTCTGACAGGCTATAGCATCCTTTGTGTCTTTTGAATAAAGTCCAGTATTAAAGGTTTTAATAAAAGTGTTGAGATCCATAGAAAGGAGCCAAAGCTTGTAAAGAGCCTCCCTTGTGGTGAGTTTCTAAGTTCATTTTTTTGACTCACAGAGAAGTCATGTCATTGCAAGGTTCTTTATGGAGAAAGGGATAGAGTGACCTAATCTGCAGACCTTTGGGGCCTCGCTAACATACAGAAAGGAGTTAACCACAGAAGTGAAAGTGGATTGATGGTTCAGTTGATTTCACCAACCCTGAAAGCAGAGCTTCACTGATTTTTGTTTTCTGACTCATTGAGGTTCATGGATTGAATCCAGCCCTTGACTCATTCCCAAATATTTTTGTGTGCAAAATTTTTCAAGGAAAATAAATCGCTTTTCTTTTTGCTAGACAAATCAATATAGGTTGGAAAGTTCAAACAATGTGAAATAAATGGTACCTCATCATCAATAGCTCAATGTGTTATGATGCTATTTTGTGGCACAATATTATGAAGCTGTTCCTCCTCCATAACAACAGCAATCAATCCCTCATTTCAATTGGCACTTTGGGTCATGTCTGACAACATCATATCTCTAGAATAGAACGCTATAGGTTTACATTCCAACAAGAGACTTCCACCAAGAGAGGTGTCCAGTGTGATATGAAGGAAGAGTTTAATAGGTTTGGCTCCCACCTTTCAAGTCAGACATTTCATGTTAACCATTTGCCAATCCAGATAATGTTGAATGTAAGAGAAGACATTAGCACTGTTTTAAGGATGATGGGTTCCTCAAGTAAGCTGTAATTGCACTTCTCTATAGAACGTTGACGCACTTCAAAAGGTAATTAGTTGTGATTTACTGAAATGCTGAGGGTGAGATAAAGCATTAAATACATGCCAGTTTAAGCGAAAATGTATCACGCATCTCTTCCATAATTTTATTGGTCATTCCTATATCTAACTCCATAATTGGAAGACACTGAAAAATAACTTAATTTTTCGCTAATATATAGATGTACACTCAGTGGCCTCTTTATTAGGTACACTTGTACACATGCTCATTAATGCAAGTATCTAATCAGCTAATCTTGTGGCAACAACTCAATGCATAAAAGCATGCAGATGTGGTCAGATGGTTCAGGTGCTGTTCAGACCAAACAGCAGAATGAGGATAAATGTGATCTAAGTGACTTTATTCACTGAATGATTGTTAATGACAGACAGCGTGGTTTGATTTTCTCAAAAACAGCTGATCTCCTAGGAGTTTCATGCACAACAGTCTCTAAAATTTACAGAGAATAGTGCGAGAAACACAAAACATCTAGGGAGTAGCCTTTATGTGGGGAAAAATGCATTATTATTAATGAGAGGTCAGAGAAGAATGGACAAACTGGTCCATGCTGACAGGAAGGCCACCATAACTCAGATAACCACGCATTACAACAGTGGTGGATAGAAGGGCATCCCTGAATGTACAATACATTGAACCTTCAAGTGGATGGGCTACAGCAGCAGAAGATCACAAACACTGGCTCAGTAGCTACTTTATTAGGTATAGGAGATATCGCACACTGTACATCATAGAAATTCATGGGACTGAAGTAAAGGATGCACACAATAAAATGGCCACTAAGTATAAATACAGTTCTGAGCATATGTTAGGAAGGAGATTAACATTTCAAAGTTCAAAGATCAAAGCAAATTTATTATTAAACTACATATACATCACTATATACAACAATGAGATTCATTTTCTTGCAGGCCTACTCAATAAATCCAATATCCATAATCAAGGAAGATCAAGGAAAGACACACCTACAGGAACAGCCAATGTCCAAAACACAACAAACTGTACAAACACAAAAGGAAAGAAATAATAAATAAAAAAAGATAGGTAGATAGATAGATAGATAGATGGATAAGTTAAATAAATATCAAGAACATGAGATGAAGAGTCCTTGAAAGTGAGTCTATAGTTTGGGAGAAAAGTTCAGTGATGGGGCAAGTAAAGTTGAATGAAGTTATCCCCACTGATTCAAGAACTTGACTGGTGGTGTGAATCCTGAGCATCCCATACTTTCTTGCTGATGGCAGCAGTGAGAAGGAGGCATGACCTGGGTCATGAGGATTCCTGATGATGGATGTTGCTTTCCTGTGACACCTCAGGTAGATGAGCTCAGTGCTGGGGAGGCCTTTACCCATGATGGACTGGGCCATATCCACTACTTTTTGTAGAATTTTCCATTCAAGGGCATTGGTGTTTCCATACCAGGCTATGATTCAGCCAGTCAATGTACTCTCCACCACACATCTATAGAAGTTTGTCGAAGTTTCAGATGGCATGCTAAAACTTTGCAAACTTGTAAGGAAGTCTAGAGTTCAGAGGTACTTATGTAACCCTTGATCTTCTTTCAAAATGAAATTTTGACACAAAAGAAAGAGAAACTAAGTTACATTCAAGGCTTTTCTTCAGAGTGAAGGTGCAAACTGGAGGCCTTGTGATCACTTACTGGACAACAATGAGAGGAAAAGGATTTAATGCTTTCCCGGTGTACATGATGAATAAACGCTTCTTGGGCATCAAGCCAGGTACAGGTATCGATTTTAACCAAGGTTTTGATGACAAATTCTGTCATCTTCATCAGCGATGATGCCTGGGCATGTTTAGTCTGGTAGTATTTATATTCCCATTGTCTATCCCTTCTGATTGGTTAGTCCTCATCCAATCAGGTTTCCACTGTCCCACCTGGTTTATAATAAAATTCCACTTCTGACTTAGAGCAAAACCTTCATCTTTGTTGAAATTCCTTTCCCCTAGCTTTATTTCAATGGCTTCCTTCACCAGCTGGTCCCAAAAGGCATTGGCGAGGCACTGTAGTTCTGCGCTGACGAAGTCAATCCTGTGATCATTGCAAATGCAATGTTCTGCTATTGCTGATTTCTCCAGGTAACCCAGATGGATGGATACATCTCCTGTGCTCCTTGATGCAGATTTCTACCGTGCATCCCATCTGACCGATAAACACTGCTGCACATTCACAGGGAACCCAACAATGAGAGGTTTAGTTCTGACTGCAATGGTGAACACTGCAGATACTAGAAACCGGAAATAAAATGCAAATGTTGGAAACATTCTACAGGTCAAATTCATCGAACCAACTGTTAATCAGGGATTCATTTGTTGAACAGGAACAAAATCTCAGAGGGAGGAAATAGGCAGAATTTAAAGTTATTTTCATAAAGACGTAATGTAAAGATTTTTACTCTTTATGTATGTGAAGAATGTAAGAAATAAAGTCAATTCATTCATTCAAATGCACAGCTTATTATTTTTATTTTTGAATTATTGTAGCAGATCAATCTTAATCTTCCCCCTGAGATTTTGATTAAAATGTCATTCAAGTTTTATTGGGAAAAAGAGTTTCCAGTTCAATCTATTCTTTATAAAGTTAACACGAAGCTTCAAAGATCAATGGCTGTTAATATAATATAATAAATGTAGTTGTCAAGGCAAGTCAACATCTTTGCTTAGGCATCTTAATGATTTGTCCAATCTCTCCAGCTCACCACTTAGAGACGTAGCGCAATACAGCACTGAACCCTAACCAGCATTTTGTGCCCTATGCAAATGGCGGGGTCTTTCTACCTGCTTCATTGTAATTGAAAGTCAGCCTCATGTCTGGTCCAAAGGCAATTTGATCTATAAACAGGCTGACACTTTCCTGTTTCTCCCAGCCATTGTGCATTTCTTGAGTCTTATTTCTTTCATTGAAAATGTAAAGCTCAATGGTAAGTGCTGTGAGTTTATTGAGCCAGCATTCAATCAATAAACAGGGTTGGCATGGCAGCGTAATGGTTAGAGTAATGCTATACCAGTACCAGCAACCTGTGTTCAATTCCCACTGTTGTCTGTAAGGATTGTGTACTTTCTCCAATATTCCAAAAGTGTATGAGTTAGCTTGTTAATTGGTCACATGGTGTAATTGGGCAGCATTTGGGCTGGAAGGGCCTGCTACCCTTCTGTATTTCTAACGAAAAGTTAAAAGATAATTCCCCATGGGTTTCTGTTTAAATGCAAGGTCCTTCTCTCGCTTGAAGTCTAAGGGGAGCTTAATCTTAAGGCACCTAGGACCTAAGAGAGAAGAGATGGCACACACTAGAGCAGCTTGCCAATTAAATAGCATTGCAGGTGCTCAGACATTTGAGAGTATTACATTCTCCTGTCCTGAGTGACAGACAGATGCAGATAAAGGTTTGCTGTATCACTGGCAGCTAAAAATTGACACTGATCCAATGACCCATCAATGGTGCATCGGGGACATAGCGGATAGCATAATGCTATTACAGCCCCAGTGAAGGGTTCAGTTGCTGCCGTTGTCTGTGAAGAGTTTCTGCATTCTCCCTATGACCACATGGGCTTCTTCCGGATACTGGGGTTTCCTCACACATTCCAAAACTGTACAGGTTAAAAGGCTAATTGGTCACATGGGTGTAACTGGGCAGCAGGGGTCTCTTGGTTCCACAAGGACCTGTTACGTGCTGTATTTCTGAAAAAAATCTGCAGTTACCTTAGGATCAGACAACTAGCCCTCTACAACAGGCTATCAAGTGCTTCAGTGATGGGATACATATTCTCTAAGACAAAGAATGATATATTTCATGGACCTCTGAGATGGAAGAAACCATGTTGTTTTATTGTTGTTACGTGTACTGAGATACTGAGAAAGATCTTGCATGCCATCAGACAGATCATACCATACATAGTACACTGAGGCAATACTAGAGAGGAGGGTACAGAAAGCAGAATATGGTTTTACAGAAAAAATATAGTGTAGGTTGACAAAGAACATGCAAGGGCCATAACAGGCTAGATTGAGAGGTCCATTCAGGGGTCTTATAACTGTGGGATAGCACTGTGGCAAGGGGATGAAAGCTCCTCCAGTCATGCTGCAACTGCTTCCCTCATTAAACTCAAGACTCCTGCGGTCTAAACTCTGATTCAAGTGAATCCGAGACCCTGCCTTCTTATTTAATTTCTTCAGCTGTCCTGTCCATTCACACTCAAAGCGTTGGTGTGGATATACATTGCAGTTTCAATAGGGTATAAAACATAAACTGCAAGCTCCCTTTTAAGCTTTCCATTATTGTGTGCCACATCGAAAAGAGAACAGAAGAACAAAAATAAGCAAGAGTTCCTTTGCATTCTCAGTACCATCAATCTTCAGGACAATGAATAATTAATAGTGAAAATATTCTAAAAGAGCATAAGATATAGTGCAGAATTAGGTTATTCGGCCCACCAAATCAGCTCTGCCATTTCATCATGGCTGATCCATTTCCCTCTTAACTCCAATCTTCTGCCCTTTTCCTCGTAACCTTTCACACTCTGATTAATCAAAAACCTATCAACCCCAGCCTTAAATACACGCAATGACCTGGCCCCCATAGCCACCCATGGCAAAAATTTCCACAGGTTCACCACCTTCGGGCTAAACAAAATTCCTCCTCATCTCTGCTCTAAATGGACATCCCTCTATACTGATGCTGTACCCTCTGGTTCTAGAATCCCCCACCACTGGAAGCATTCTCTCCATATCCACTCTATCTAGTCCTTTCAACATTCACTATGGTTGAGATCCCCTCTTAATCTTCTAAATTCCAGCAAGAAAAAGGCCGAACCGTCAATCACTCATCATACAATAAGCCTTTTATTCCCAGAATCATTCTCATGAACATCCTTTGAAACCTCTCCAATTTCAGACCATCCTTTCGTAAATAAGGGGCCAAAACTGTTGGCTCATGGATTAGAAATCTGCCTTATCAAACTTGCTAAAGAGGTAACAAACATCAATGTGGTGTGGGACTAAGAATGTTGGAATATGTCAATGGGCCAATTTGCCTCTTATTATAATCAAGCAGATTTCACCACTCGCTCCCCTACCGACACAACTCTCCCCGCACTTGAAGCCATCTATCACCTGCCAGTTTGTATTCTTTCCCTTCCCCTCCAAATTCTTATTCTGGCTTCTGACCACTTCCTTCCTAGTTCTGATGAAGGCTCTCACTGTTTATTTTCCTCCATTGATGCTGCCTGACTTGTTGAGTTCCTCCAGTGTGAGGTGCTTAAGATTTCCAGCATCTGCAGAGTCCCTTGTGTTTAAGAATTTTCAGTCGTTTTCCGTTCCTTTATATACCAGAAGTATTTTATTCAAATTTGGATCAAGCCTAATTCAGAATTGATCTAGATTCAGCATACACTGCACACTCTGAAATTAGATCAAAGGAATGACTAGATGAAACACTAAGACAATGCTGCTCGTGCATGACCAGAGAGATCTGAATAAGAGGAGGGATAAAATTAATTTCAAAAAATGCTTCATGAAATTAAAGTGGGCTTGTAGTTGGTCCAAATCCATGCTATATGGGGTGTAAACAACAGGAATTCTGCAGATGCTGGAAATTCAAGCAACACACATCAAAGTTGCTGGTGAACGCAGCAGGCCAGGCAGCATCTCTAGGAAGAGGTACAGTCGACGCTTCAGGCCAAGACCCTTCGTCAGGACTAACTATATGGGGTGTAGAGGGTTAAGCAGAAAAGTTTGCAAATTGTTTAAAAAGCTGAGGAGAGAACTAATTAGGTTATTAAAAATGATAAAGGAAATCACTTCCCTTTATCACTTCTAATAACTTTTAATAAATATTTTAATAACTTAAGTAGATAGGTCCAGATCGAAGGAAAAATAGAGGCAAAGGTCAAAAAAAGAAAGTGCAAATTTACAAAAAAAAGTAGCAGAAACCTGATACTCTCTCAAAAATTTGCAGTTGCATAGTAAATGGGATTTCTCAAGAGTGGGTATCAGTGCATTTTTGTGGTGGGATCAAATTATAAATCATAAGCAGGCAAATGGATTTGAAGCCACAAAGTGACTGAATGCCAGAACAGATTTGAATGGCCTTTTCCTGGTCTTGGATCAGCAGAATATGCCAACTAAAATATCAGGCCGGAGTAAAGGAACAATGTGATAAAAACTTGCTCTCAGAAGGAATTAAATTTTGGAATTAGACTAGACATGGAAACACAACAAATGTCTGATTATTACAAGTGCTTGAGAACAAATTGCTACCTCAGTAACTTTTCCAATGCACAGAATGCAAGAGGTTAGAAAGAGTACTCGACATACCCGATCTATCACAGGCACAGCCTTCCCCATCTTTGTAAGCATCTACATGAAGTTCTGCCTCAAGAAACTGCATCAGTTATCAGCAAACCACACTATCTGGGCCATGCACTCTTCTTGCTGCTAGTATAAGGCAGAAGATACAGAAGCTTGAAGTCCCACACCACCAGGATCAAGAACAGCTACTTTTTTTTTTAACGGCCATCAGATGCTTCAATAAACCTGCATGACCTTAATCTTACCTCAGCAAAAGAACACCATGGACTACTTCTTGCACTACCTTGGAATTGTTTCGAATGGGATTTTGCACCACTTTGTTTTGCACAGTCTTTTCCCTCACTGTATAACTTATAATATATTTTCTGTGTATTGTCTGACACTACATGCCTGTGATGTTGCTGCAAGCAGGTTTTTTCATACTTCCATACTTGTGCAAATGGCAACAAACTTCAATTTCTTCCTGATGTTTGCTAAAAAGACCTGGTATCCTGATTTCCCAATGGCACCATGTACGGACAAATTCTTAGGAAAAGCAATTTGTGAAGTCTACTTCCTTTGGTGCAGGCTGTGTATTCAGAAGAGTGGTGGAGCACACCAATTGAAGAAAATTATACAACAAATACAACTTTTCTTATTGGTTACTCCTCGGGGCTGGGAGTTGCAGGTCAAAAAAAAACCTCCGTACAGCAGCACGCAACATGCATTCGTAATTGCACTGTAGCCTTAAGTGTTCTCTGCAATTCCTTCTAGCTGCCCTAGGGAATTTTCAGTTATTTTATGCATGAAGACAAGGAAAAATATTTGGCATCCAGACAACAAATACAGCACCCATCCATTTGTTTTACATTACACGTACCTATATTTCAATTATTAATTCCATTTACAGGAAACCAGCAACCCAGAATCTCTTCCATAACTTATTCTCTAACCTCTGCCATGAAGAAGATCTAAAACTGAGAAAAAATTGTCAGAATCCTTAAGAGAAACTAGAACTGAACAGAGGGAAACCATGTGGATTGTAAATGGTAAGCAATTTCCAACAAACCGTTATTGCACTATGGGACCAAGTAACTTAATAGTGAACATAGAAGAATTTTATTTATATGGACTTCCAGAAAGCATTTGATCAAGATCCATATGGTGTAAAATTAAAACTCATGGAATTATGAAAATTATTGATCTGGTTAATCGAGATAAAGACCAACAACATAGAGTATATGCATACACAGTGGCCATTTTATTAGGTGCATCTGTATACCAGCACATTAATACAAATATTAATGGGAGGAGAAGATGGCGGCGCAAAGGCAGTGCGTGCGGCCACTTCGGTGGTGATGTCTGTAATCTGTCAAGTAGCGGACTGTGCACAATTCTGATTTGATGGAGATAGACGTGAGAGCACGGAGGAACATGTGGAAAACTTCTGAAACACCCGCTTTGCTGCCGCTGCTACTGTGTGGTAACCGGAATCTCCAGAGCTGAAGGCCCCGAAATCCTCGGCTTTGCGTGTTTCAGCGGCCGGGGCGAGGTCGAAGGCGCTCGGCAGAGGATGGCGCTCGGGAGGCTGTATCGGAGAGGCTGGTCGGAAGCTTGAAGTTTTTGGATGGATGGACTCAGTGTCGGCTGTGGTCAGCTGCTTCCAAGGCATCGGCAAGTTAACGGTGCCTGGAGGTTTATGGCAGGGAGTTTCTCTCTTTTGCGGCCTGCTATTGGGGACTCGGGAGTTGATCGACTCGGGACTTTGAGACTTTTTACCGTGCCCATGGCTTGCTCTTCATCAAGTTACAGTATTGCTTTGCACTGCTGTAACTATATGTTATAATTACGTGGTTTTGTCAGAGTTAGTCTTTGGTTTGTCCTGTTTTCTGTGATATCACTCTGGAGAAACATTGTATCATTTCTTAAGGCATGTATGCATTTCTAAATGACAATAAAAGAGGACTGAGTATTCTCATAATCTAAATATCTAATCAGCCGATCATATGGCAGCAACTCAATGCATAATAGCATGCAGACATGGTCAAGAGATTCAGTTGTTCAGACCAAACATCAGAATGGTGGATAAATGGGATCAAAGTAACTTTGACTGTGGAATGAACGTTGGTACCAGATGAGGTGGTTTGAGTAACTCAGAAATTGCTGATCTCCCGGCATTTTCACGCACAACAGTCTCTAGAGTTTACAGAGAATGGTGCAAGAAACAAAGAAGATCCAGTGAGTGGCAGTTCTGTGGGCAAAAGTACCTTGCTAATGAGAGAGATCAGAGGAGAATGTCCAGACTGGTTCAAGCTGACAGAAAGGCGACAGTAACTCAATAACTATGCATTACAATAGTGGAGTGCAGAAAAGTATCTCTGAATGCATAGTATGTCGAACCTTGAAGTGGATTGGTTAGAGCAGCTGAAGACCATAAGCATACACTCAGTTGCCACCTTATTAGGTCAACCCAGTACTAGAAAGATGCCTAATAAAGTCATCACTGAGTGTAAATCTGCAGTGTGTTGCTGATGCTATCCCATAGGTTTCTGTAGCAGGATTCAACTATTCTCTACATCAACAACATAGATAATGTAACAGTAAGCCTTTTATCCATGTTTTTATATAAAAGAGTAGAGACAGAGTATAACAAGTCTGATCATAAAATTACAGAGCTGTTGTTAGATTAAGTGAGATTTCAAGCCTAAAAAGATTATTTTAATTCAGGTATATGCTCATCTTCTTTAAGGATAGAATTGAGTGTGTTTCTGAATGATGAGAATGCTGGAGCAGTGAATATTAAAAAAAAATTCAGAGATCTCTGTACACAGATCACTAAAGTGTGATATACAAAGACAAAAATAATGTCTATTGTTATGTTAAGGGATTAGCATGCCAAAATCAACTACAGCTATACAAAACCTCAGTTATGAACACCACAACTTAAAAAAAATATTTTGACTTTACACATATTCACCATAGTATCACCAGGATTACTAATGGTTAGATTATAAAGAAGGATTACAAAAACTAAGCCTGTATTAGTTGGAATATAACTGATTAAAGGGTGATTAGATTGAGAGTTTTAGGATTTTGGAAGCAATTAACAGGGAACATAGATCCTTTCCTTATTAGTAGTACAGCCTAGAACAAATGAAATAAAATCAGAGCTAGAGTAGTCATGGGAGAAACAGACAAAGTGCTGGAAGAAATCAGTGCAGCATCCATGGAGTGAAATGGACAGTTGACATTTTGTGTATGTACCAGCTCTTTGGCTATCTCCCCTCTTTCCTTCTCGTCCTGGTGAAAGCACTCAACCCAAAATGTCAACCGCTCATTTCCCTCCACAGATGTTTTTTGACGCATTACATTCCTCCAGCAACTTTATGTGCTGGTCCAGGTTCTCCATTCGCAAGAGAAGTCAGGAAATGCTTCAGGCAAGGTGTGATAGTGGTCCCATGAGAAACAGAGATGCTAGTTTAATTAATTATTTTAAACTTGAGACTTTCAGATAAAGTTTCTGAAAATCAAAAAATCCGCAGAGTCTGGAAACCTAAAATCAAAAGGAAAAATTGGTAAGTCCTCAGCTGGTCAGGCCACAAATGTGGGAAGGGAAACAGTTAATATTTCAGGTTGAAACAGAGAAAAGAAGCTTGTTAATCTTCAGGAAAGGTGGGGAATGATGGTTGTCTCAGGGTAAATCCAGAGACCCAATGGAAATAAAATGTAATTAAGATTATCTGGTCAATGAGAGAATGAGAGCAGTTAGAAAGTGAGAAAATAGACAAAAGAATGTAAAAGTTTTGAAATGCAAGGAAGAAAAATTTACTTTATTTTTCACATGTACTTTGAAGCATCGGTTCATACAGTGAAATGTGTTATTTGCAACAACAACCAACACAGTCCCAATATAAGTCCATAAAACATAGGAGCAGAATTAGGCCATTTACCCATCGAGTCTGCTCCACAATTCTATCATGGCCAATTTATTACCTTTCTCAATCCCATTCTCCTGCCTTCTCCCTATAACCTTTGATGCCTTGACTAATCAAAACCCTATCAATGTCCATTTCAAATATACTCAATGACTGGCCTCCACAGCCATCTGTGGCAATGAATTCCACAAATTCGCTATCCTCTAGCTCAAGAAATTCACCTCTTTTCTAAATGGATGTCCTTCTACTCTGAGGCTGTGCCCTCTGGTCCTAGACACACCCACTTTAGGAAACATCCTCTCCATATCCACTCTATCAATATTTGATATGTTTCAAGGAGATCCCTCCTCATTCTTCTAAACTCGAGGGAGCACAGGGCTAGAGCTATCAAATGTTTCTCATATGTTAATCCTTTCATTCCCAGAATCATTCTTAGGAAACTCCTCTGGACCCTCTCCAATGCAAGCACATCTTTTTTAGATAAGTGGCCCAAAACTGCTCAAATTCTCCTAGTGCGGTCTTCCCAACGCCTTATAAAGCCTCAGTATTATTTTTGCTCTTAACTTCTAGTCTTCTCAAAATAAATGTCAGCATTGTATTTGCCTTCCTCATCATCAATTCAAATCTGCAAGTTAACTTGTAGGGAATCCTGCACAAGGACTCCAATATCCCTTTATACCTGGAATTTTTGAATTTTCTCCCCATTTAGAAAATAATCTACACCTTTATTCCTTCTAACAAAGTGCATAGCCATATACTTCCCTACACTGTATTCCATCTGCCACTCCTTTTCCCATTCTCCCAAGCTCTCAAGTCCTTCTGCAGATTCCCGGCTTCTCAACACTAACTTCTCCTCCACCTATCTTGGTATTGTTTGCAAACTTGGCCACAAAGCTATCAATTCTGTCATTCAAATTATTGACATATAATGAGTAAAGAAGTGATCCTAACAACAGCCCTGTGGAACACCACTAGCCACCGGCAGACAACCAGAGTAGGCACCCTTTATTCCCACTCTTTGCCTCCTTCCAGTCAGCTAATCTTCCATCAGTGCTCGTATGTTTCCTGTAATACCATGGGTTCTTATCTTGTTAAGCAGCCTCATGTGTTGCACCTTGTCAAAATCCAAATAAACAACATCTACTGACTTTCCTTTGTCTATCCTGCCTGTTATTTCTTCAAAGAATTCCAACAGGGTTTTCAGGCAAGATTTCCCCTTAAGGAAACCATGCTGGTTCTAGCCTACTTTGTCATGTGCTTCCAAGTACCCTGAAACGGCATCCTTAATAAAGGACTCCAGAATCTTCCCAACCAGTGAAGTTGGGCTAACTGGCCTATAATTTGCTTTCTTCTGCCTCATTCCCTTTTTAAATAATGGATGACATTTATAATTTTCCAGTCCTCCAGAACCATTCCACAATCTAGTTATTCTTTTTTTTTTATTTTTTTTATGCATTTATACAATAGAACTACAGAAAAACAACATCAACAAAATGGAGATTTATACAGTGCAAGACAAACAAGTCCGATATATAATTCATAACAATAAAAAAGCACCCAAAGTAAGATCATGTAAGATATGTATCTACCCCAACCTTCCACTGAAAAAAACCCAGGCCAACCATTTCCTTGTATAAAGAGAGAGAGAAAAAAATAATCCGAGCATTCAACCCCTCAGAGCTGTAAATATATACTGTATAAGAAAAAAGAAAGTATAATGCCGATTACCAAAACTATAATGTAATTCACAACAAAAAACCATAAAACTTGGAGGAAAAAAAGCTGAAAGTAAGGGATTGTAGCATACAAAAAATGGATACACTTACCCTAAAGAGGAGTTATGAAAATATTCAAGAAAAGGTCCCCACACCTTATGAAACTTTATGTCTGAATTAAGAAGTGAATAATGAATCTTTTCAAGGTCTAAACAAGACATAACATCACTAAGCCATTGAGCGTGAGTGTGTGGGGCAGGATCTTTCCACCAAAGAACTAACCGTCTAGCCAAGAGAGAGGAAAAAGATAATGTTCAACGTTTAGTCAGACTCGTGCATATCTACTTCACCGAAGGTGCCAAAAAGAGCAACCAGAGGGTTAGGTTCTAAATGGCAATTAAGAATATGAGATTTTTTTTTCTTTTTGTTTTTTCCAAAATATACTTTATTCAAAAATGAAATTATAGACAATAAACCATTCAATGACTCTCGATCCTATACGATATGAGATAGGGTTGAAAAAAACTTCTCTCCAGAATTTCTCAGGACTAGGATAGGCTCAGTGCATATGGATAAGAGAAGCCCCAGCCCCTTTACACATATCACAAACGGGACTAATGTCAGGGTAAAACCACAATAATTTAGTTTGAGACGTATGAGCCCTGTGTACAACCTTAAACTGCAAAAGGCAGTGGCGGGCACATAAAGAGTTTGAGTTAACTGACTTAAGATTTGAATCCCAAACCGCATCAGATAAGGAGATATCTAGATCATGTTCCCAGGCAGTTCTAATTTTATCG
Organism: Mobula birostris; assembly: GCF_030028105.1. Taxonomy (NCBI): domain Eukaryota; kingdom Metazoa; phylum Chordata; class Chondrichthyes; order Myliobatiformes; family Myliobatidae; genus Mobula; species Mobula birostris. Next base: position 162,556,566 of record NC_092373.1, read on the forward strand.
AAGGGGGCACGCCTCAAAATCACTAACTTATCCCGAACAGCAGATATTAAACCTTTACCCAATGGATTGATACAAAGAAACAGATCCAGAACATTTTTCTCAGGCATCTCAGGAAAGTTTGATATTAAAGTGTTAATGAAATGTCTAATTTGAAGGTAGCTAAAGAAATGAGTATTAGGTAGGTTAACCTTTACAGACATTTGTTGAAAAGTTGCAAAACGACTATCTATGAAAAGATCTTCAAAGTGCCTATTACCTTTTCTACAAATTCCTTCTCTTGGGATCCAGCATCAACCTGATTTTCCCAATCTACTTGTATATTGAAATTACCTATGACTAACAGAATTGTCCCACATCCTGGCTAGTGCTTGGAAACCAGTGTATAACTCACATTAGTGTCTTTTTACCCTTGCAATTTCTTAACTCTACCCACAATGATTCTGCATCTTCTCATCCTATGTCACCTCTTTCTAAAGATTTGATTTCATCATTTACCAACAGAGCCACCCCATCCCTCTGCCTACCTGCCTGACCTTATGATACGATGTATATCCTTGAATTTTAAGCTCCCAACTATAATTAGGACTCAGTTAGGACTCAGTGATATTCATTGTACCTGCCAATCTCTGTGTTACACGATTATCTATCATATACAGCATGCATTCAAATATAACACCTTCAGTCCTGTATTAACCATAGAACATTACAGCACAGAAACAGGCCTTTTGGCCCTTCTTGGCTGTGCCGAACCAGTTTACTGCCTAGTCCCACTGACCTGCACCCGGACCATATCCCTCCATACACCTCTCATCCATGTACCTGTCCAACTTTTTCTTAAATGTTAAAAGTGAGCCTGCATTTACCACTTCATCCCTAACCCATGTCCTCTGGTCTTTTTCTCCCCTAGCCTCAGTGGAAAAAGCCTGCTTGCATTTGCTCTATCTATACCTATCATAATTTTATATACCTCTATCAAATCTCCCCTCATTCTTCTACGCTCCAGGGAATAAAGTCCTAACCTATTCAACCTTTCTCTGTAACTGAGTTTCTCAAATCCCGGCAACATCCTTGTAAACCTTCTCTGCACATCTCTCTCTTCTTCTTTATCAGAGTTCCAATATCCCTTGAGAACCAAGGTGGCTTATTTAAATCGGAGCAAGGGGCTGAAGGAGTAAAGGAATCTCGTAGAGATGTCTTTTTTTTATTCTTGCAATTTTGCCCCCATGTTACACTGTCTGTCCTTCCTCACCATCTCATTACACCTCATCTACTTGTATACCAACAGCCCCATCCTCAGCAGGGGCAGCCTGCTAGTGTCGCCATGTTTCCGGTGCTAACATAGCATGCCCAAGACTTACTAATCCTAACCCATACGTCTGGAATGTGGGAGAAAGATGGAGCACCCAGAGGAGATGTACGCATTCACAGGAATGATCATAAATCTCCTCTCAGACAGTGTCAGAATTGAACCCTGATAGCTGATCACTGGTACTATACACTAACCACTATGCTACTGTGCAATCCCACACATATGTCACTACATAAGCAAGAAGCCATGGCTGACAGGTCAGACTGGACATGTTCTCCACTTCGACTAAGGAAATTTCATAAGGATGCATGGTTTCTGGCTATATATATATATAGGGACCCTGGAGAAACTAGCCATAGTCTCAATTAATGCCAGAACAGACTCAAGTGGTTGAACAGCATAGCGCTGATTCTTTTTGCTGGGATTACTTGCTGCAATCTCGGCATCTGATTTATTCAGGTATTGAGAATTCCTGGCTACATTGTTGCTTTGTGTGCCATGACGAGGGAAGAATAGAACCACCCCAGTCTATGCACAATACCGTAGCCCCAAGACTCTACTTGAGATTTAAGAGAGGAAGTATCACCTCCTGCATTTGGAAGCTCCGAGGAACTTAGTTCTGTCTCTGTTTGATCCCTGATCACCTAATTTATTTCTCCCAGAAGTTCTATACTTGGCTTGCTGAGTGTTGCTACAAGAATGTTCATTTTTATTCTACGGCTCCCTGACAGTCATTGCTTCTTATTATTTTCTTTATAAACCTATTTCGGTTCTTTCTTCAGTCAATTAACCTCTTGTAATGTCCCACAAGCTGTCACTGAACACAAAAAAAGAAATATTGTCCAGAAAATGAAAGTGCAGATTAGAGGCATTTCATTGACCCATTGTCTGAATTTATGAAAGGGTTAACAAAATGTAAACAAAATAATCACGTTTCTAATCAGCTCAGTTCTAATGGTTTGTCTAGCAGAGGTGAGATTTACTGGCTGAAAGGAAGACTCAAGTTAAGATCATTTTAGTAGGAGGAGAACTCAGTTTGTACTAAAAATCTTTGAGATTGTCAAGGACAAGTAGAAAGTGAGCATAATCTAACAAACATAAAGACAGACTGTAAAAGGTTCTATAGAAAAATGAAACAGAAAAATTAGTAGTAAATTCTTATAGACTCTTGCAATGAAAATACATTATGGAAAAAGAAAATGGCAGAGATATTAAAAACTATTTTGCATCTTTTCAAAGAACACATAGAAAATCCAGAAGTAATTCTGAAGACATTCCACAAGTACATTAAGAACAAAAGAGTAACCAGGGAAAACAGAGGCAGGCAATGTGTGTGTGAAGCCGGAAGGTATGTGGAGAATGAATGGAAGATTACACCCATAGGATTGGTTGAAGTAGAATATCGAGATTTTTTGCAGAATGTAAGTACCATTTGGGAGGACAAACCTTCTTTCAGGTTTGTACATTTCAATTTTGTTTTATCAGGTCCTCGAAGTAGAGTGATAGTGGCATAAAGTTGTTAAGCATAGAAACAGTCCCTTTGGCCCACCACATCTATGCTAGCCACTATGCTATTTTTCCTTACCCGCATTATTTCCATGCCTTAAAACAAGTTCAGATGAAAAATCTCAACATGAAACATTGACTATCCATTTCCCTCCATAGATACTGCCTGACTCACTGAGTACCTCCGGCAGTATTTCTTTTACTCCATATTCCAGCACCTCTTCGGTTCCTCTCTACGCTTTGCTCACTTAAGTTTCTGCCCAGATGCCTCTTAAGTGGTGTTACTATTCCTGGATCCACACTTCCCCAGCCGCTCATTTCTGATACCAAATATTATTAGTGTAAAAAATTTACCTCTTAGATCCCCTTTAAACACCTTGTCCCTCACCTAAAACTGAAGTTTCAGACATACCTACCATAAGAAACAGACTTTGACTATTTACCCTATCAGTGCCCATACTAAGTTTATATACCTTCAGCATGTCACCTCTCATTTTCTTTTGCTGCTGTCACCATTGTTCGGATATGGCCCAAGTGCAGAGTGAGGGACATTGAAGCAGGTCGATACTTCACAGACTTTAATGCGAATAGTGTCAAAGGGAAAAGAAAACAATAAATGCTAGGCCAAACAGGGCCATTAACTAAAACTCTCAAATGGAAAACAAAGCCTACACTGCGGCTGAAAAGAACAACTAAAAATAAAACGAATACCGCTAGTCTTCAGAGTCAGTTGACTTGACAGTCCAATTTCTCAGGCAAGGCGGAATGCAAGCAGGCAGCGAAGTGTGGCTGTGTCCAAGCCTCGACAAATACTATGACTGAATGAATAGAGTTAAATGCTATCACAATGAAATAATAATTAGCTGACCCATGCATATTTACAACCACAATTGCCGTACCTTCTACGCTGCCAACTCCGTGGCTGTGACAGCTCTAAGAAAGACAGATGCAGTATATCAAATCCTGCAATCCAGGCAATATCCTTGTACAGTTTTGCTACACCCTCTCTAGTTTGATCATATCTTTCCAATAGTGTGGTGACCAGAATTGCACACGATAATCCAAGTGTGGCCTAACCAAATGTTTTGTAACCACAATAGGCCTTCAACCTGAACAGTTCCTATAGCCCCACAGTTGCTTCTTGATCCACTGAGTTTCCCAAGCCAATTATTTGTGTAATAATAGTTTACCCTGCCATTCAGTACTTCCATATTCCTACAGGATTGTGAATGGATCCCTAACTAAATAATTGATGTGTTTTCCCAAAATGATTATATTCAAGAAAAGCATTTTCAGACCTGAATAACTTTTTTCAAAATCATTATCAAACCACATTTTAAAAGCAGGTTTATTTTCCTAAATAATCAAACAAGGAAAATGCTTTTTGTGACACTACCTAAGTGACCTAAATGGTCACAGAGAATTAATATGGACTGATTGTTTTTGTTGGAGCATTCACTTGCATGGATTCATCTGCAGCAGAATCAGTCCCATTTATCATCCAGAATCAAATAAAATGCCTAAAACCTAGAAAAGTTAACTTCTCCTAATAAAACAGGTTCTACCATCAATATTCTCTTAGTCAGACTTCATCTGCTAACAAACAAAACTTTAATGTGCCCCAGACTTTGCATGAGTGACAGAAAAGCAAACAGCACTCAATTTATTTCAGTTTAATCGCCTTCATGTAGTGACAAAGGAAAGAGTCCTGCTGAAGCTGTAAATGCTAATTGAAGGTTACCCATTTCATTCTGCCTTGCTTTCCTGTAATTTCATCCTTCTGTAACACATTTTAAACATGAATGCATCTCATTGTGTAGTAATAAATCAACTGTGTATTTTCTCTTTAATGTTCTTTTGCAAATAAACTGGTTATTGCTGCCTTTGCTGGATGTTTCATAACTATATCACAAAATCAAATATGATTTGAAAAATAAGGATGGCATTCAATACATCAAATCCTCATAATTTTAACAAGGCTGTTCCATTCATAGCTCTTGGTCACTGTCTTCCAAAAATAGAAAAGTGTCTATGGCCCTCTTCACAGTGTTACCCTGGTGCCTGTAAATTCACTTCCAGTTGATAGAACTATACATACTGTATAGTTGTAACCACAAACTTCTTCAATGTTTGAATCCTTGGATCTCAAATCAATAATCATTTAGATCTCCTCTTAACTTCTATAATCCAGAACAAATGTTCCCAGAATCTTCATACTTCCCTCTTAACTATACTTTCCCAATATATACTACCATTATCCTGATTATCCTTTGCTCCACATTCTTCAAGTTACAACTGTGCTTTCTGATTTGGGACTTAATCTTCACGCTTTATTGTATTTTATCATTCACAAATATTGGTCAATTGTGTTTAATATACATCCCTAATTATTCTTGAGAGAGTGCTAGTAAGCCTCTTAGGTCTTTGTGCTGAAGGTGACCTAACCTTTGTTTAGCCAATATCTGTTTTGAACAATAACCAGTGCAGTCCTGAAAAAAACTTGCAAGCACATGTTAAGTTTTTAACCGTATATCATTATCTGAAATAATGAAATGCCCACTTCGCTGCAGCTGCTACTGTGCAATCAAGAATCTCCGGAGAGGAAGGCCCCAGATCCTCGGCTTTGCCTATTGCCTGTTGCCGGGGCTGGGGTCAAAGTCGAAGCGCTCGGCAGAGATGGTGCTCGGTGCTCAGTGTCGGAGAGGTGGCCGGAGGCTCGGAGTTTTCAGACGGACTCGGAGTCGGACCGTGGTCAGATGCTTCCAGGTTGCTGCATCGGCAAGTTTGCGGCGCTGGAAGTTTACCGTCTGCGTGAGATGATAGGACTTTTGAGAGACTTTGAGACTTTTACCGTGCCATGGTCTATTCTTATCAAATTACGGTATTGCTTTGCACTGTTGTAACTATATGTTATAATTATGTGGTTTTTGTCAGTTTTTAAGTCGGTTTGTCATGTGATATCATTCTGGAAAAACATTGTATCATTTCTTAATGCATGCATTACTAAATGACAATAAAAGAGGACTGCGTGTCCTCATAATCTAATCTAATCTAATTATCTGTTAACTATCTCTACATTCTTTTAGCATGCACAATACAGTACTGTATTCATAAAAACATATAGGAGATGGAGGAACTCAGTGAGTCGGGCAGCTTCTACGGAATGAATAGACAGTCGACATTTCAGCTTAAGACCTTTCATGTGGACCAAGCACAAGTTCAAATTCTATCGCACAGAGTAGGTTGGTGGTGGCAGGTACTGGGTTGGCTCTGTTATCCAGGAAGAAACATTCCGGATAGGTACAAATAGGTTTACAAGCACCAAATGTCCGTGGTGAAAGTAAGGAAGTCAAGTTCAAGGAACTAGGAGTTGTTGAAGTGGCGGACAGCATGCGAAGTGTCACGGATTTAGGTGGGAAAGGACTGGTCAGAAAGACAAGGTGGAGTCAAGATACAAGGAGGTGAGTTCAGTAGAATAGTAGCAGACAGAAACAATGGACCTACCTTGCCAAACAATAGGCAGAAACAATAGTCCAGATGAACACAAAATATCAACAGTCCATTTCCCTCCATAGGTGCTCCCTGATCTATGTTCCTTTAGTTTCTTTGTGTGTTTCTCCATATTTCCAGCATCTGTAATCTCTTGTTCATACTTGCTTAGTATATTTTGGACAGCACCTTCCAGGTTTAGTAATATTTCTGACCTAAGAGAGTTAAGTTTAGTGGCTATTAGAATGACTACTGTACTCATTCCTCCCCACACCACCTCTCTTAAGCATTCAAGGAATTTTTGACATTTCAGTAATTTTTCCCATAGGTTTCTTATTCCCATTTCACCAGTTACTTAGATTCCATTTAAGTATTTGAACTGTTGAATGATATTTTACATTGACCAGCGCTATTGCCTGGCAGCCATGGGCTGCCCCGATCTGAAGTATCTGTGGAAGATCAGTGACCGGGTGCAAGTAACTCAGTTCCCAGTTAGTGGGTCTCGCACAGTATCCATAGATATGACTTTGACAGCAAATACAAAATTTCCCAAAGGGAATACTTTCCATTTATTCATGGAATAGAGGCACGTCTAGCAAAGCTGCCAATGTTTCTCATCCCGTGCTGCCTTTGAGAAGACATGTTTAGCAAAAGTGCTCCTGTAATGCTGTTGGATGGGAGCTTGGCGATTTCAGAGAGCAGCTACACTTCAATTCTGGTGTTGCTAGTCTAGAATTGGATTAATGTCAGGCTAACTTAAGGAGATAAACTAGGTGAGATTTTAGAAAATCTTGCACCTTTCAGAATAATGTTATCCTTTAAATTGCTAGGTATATTACAGTTATTATATAGTGAGTTTCTAATATATCCATGCAGCCCTTATCAGTGACAGTATATGATTCAAAGCAGGCTGAAACTGTGTAGAAGAAATTATATGTCACAGACTCAATTGCCTCCATGCAAAGAGAAGAGCCTCCCACTTACACCATTACAGAGCAGAGTCAGTAGTGTAATCCACATTTGGTATTGCATATTACTGAGCACCAATATCTCCTGTTCACTTTCTCTGCAGGTACCTTGTGCTGCTTTTGAAATTTTTGATGGATGGTCAGTGAGGTTCCTTGAATTGCTTTCATTTCACTTGGCACCATGTATGGGACAGATGTGCATAGAGATTCCTGGCACCACATCCCTAACACAGCAACTTCCACACTAAACGACATCTGCCACTTGAGACCAACAGATGAATCTGCCACAATCTATTCATTTTATCTTGGCACACATCATCTGAGCACTTTAAAATGCATTGTTGATGCTCTTCTGAAATAATATAGTCAGTGGTAGAGTCAATATCAGTGTAACATCTATCTGTTTTCCTAAGTGCTCTATATATGAATGTGCTTCCTTAACTGTGGAAAGTGTTAATACATTCACTTCTGACACAAAGTTGTGGGTTTCATCTCCACTTCAAGGGCCTGAGCCTATAGTCCAGGCTGACACTTCAAAGCATTACAGAGGGACGGATACATGATTAAATTTCAAATAAGTCTCGCACCTCAAACGTGGTGTAAAAGATCCAGTGACATTAATTGAAGAAGAAAGGAGATCGTCTATGTCCTGGTCAATATTTATCCCACAGATAGCAGTAATCGCTGCTGAATATATCACCACTTTTCTTCTAGAAATAGAAAGCTAGGAGAATCTCTGCTCCTCTGTCTGACAGAATTTACATCTGTCCGTTTTGCACTGTTCACCTTCAATGGCTCTCTGTACTCTGTCCATATCTCCCCCTCCCCTGCTCTCGCAGCAACTTAAATCTCACTTGTTTTTCACACTAAATCGGTCAATTGGTTTAAAATTGTCACCTGTACTGAGATACAGTGAAAAAAACTACACTGAAATACAGAGAGCAAGGCATAAGATGGATGATGGGAGTCCTTAATGATGGACAGCACCTTTCTGAGACATTGCTCTGTGAAGATGTCCTGGATATTATAGAAGCTCATGCCCATGATATAGCTGACTAAGTTTAAAACTCTCTGCAACTTATTTCAATCCCGTGCAGTAGCCCTCACACTCGCCCCGTACCAGAGAGTGATGCAAACAGCTAGGATACTTTCCACGGTACATATGTAGAAATTTGCAAGTGTCCTTGGTGACAAACAAAATCTTCTCAAACTCCTAATGATCCCTGTTGTGCCTTCTTTGTAGCTGTATCAGTATGATGGGTCTAGGTTAGATCCACAGAGATATTGATGCCCAGGAACTTGAAATTGCTCACTCTTCCCATTCAGATAGAATCATAGAGAAGTACAGCCCAGAAGCAGGCCCTTCAGCCCATCTAGTCCATTTCAAAACCATTTAAATTGCCTAATTGCATCTACCTGCACCTGGACCATAGCGCTCCATATCCCCTCTATCCACGTGCCTATCTAAATTTCTCTTAAACATTGAAATTGAGCTTGCACGCACCACTTGTGCTGGCAGCTAGTTCCACACTCTCACGACCATCTGAGTGAAGAAGTTTCCCTTCATGTTCCCCTTAAACTTTTCATCTTTCACCCTAAACCCATGACCTCTGGTTGCAGTCTCATAGAACCTCAGTGGAAAAAGCCGGCTTGCATTTACCCTATCTATACCCCTCATAATTTTGTATACCTCTATCAAGTCTCGCCTCAGTTTTCTTTGTCCTAATCTATTCAATCTTTCCTTATAACTCAGGTCCTTATATGGTAACCCTTTCATTCCTGGAATCATTCTCGTGAATGTTCTCTGAACCCTCTCCAATATCAGTATATCCTTTTTAAAATAAGGAGCCCAAAACTGCACACAATACTCCAAGTGTGGTCTCACGAGTGCCTCAACATTACATCCCTGCTCTTAGATTTTATACCTCTAGAAATGAATGCCAACATTGCATTCGCCTTCTTCACAACCAACTCAACCTGGAGGTTAACCTTTAGGTTATATTGCACAAGGACTCCCAAGTCCCCTTGCATCTTTGCATTTTGAATTCTCTCCCCATTTAAATAATAGTCTGCCCGTTTATTTCTTCCACCAAAGTTGCATGACCATACACTTTCCAACATTTTATTTCATTTGCCACTTCTTTGCCCATTCCCCTAAACCATCTAAGTCTCTCTGCAGGCTCTCTGTTTCCTCAACACTACCTGCTCCTCCACCAATCTTTGTATCACCGACAAATTTAGACACAAATCCATTAATACCGTAGTCCAAATCATCGACATACATTGTAAAAAGCAGCGGTCCCAACACCAACCCCTGTGGGTCTCCACTGGTTACCAGCAGCCAGCCAGAATAGGATCCCTTTGTTTCCACTCTCTGTTTTCTGCTAATCAGCCAATGCTACACCCACACTAGTAACTTCCCTATAATTCCATGGGCTCTTATCTTGCTATGCAGCCTCATGTGCGGCACCTTGTCAAAGGCCTTCTGAAAATCCAAGTACACCACATCTACTGCATCTCCTTTGTCTACCCTGTTTGTAATTTCCTCAAATAATTGCAGTAGGTTTGTCAGGCAAGATTTTCCTTTCAGGAAACCATGCTAGCTTTGGCCTATCTTGTCATGTGCCTCCAGCTACTCTATAATCTCATCCCTAACTATCGATTCCAACAACTTCCCAACCACTGATATCAGGCTAACATGTCTATAGTTTCCTTTCTGCTGCCTCCTCCCCTTCTTAAATAGTGGAGTAACATTTGCAATTTTCCAGTCATCCGGTACAACGCTAGAATCAATTGATTCTTGAAAGATCGTTGTTAATGCCTCTGCAATCTCTCCAGCTACATCCTTCAGAACCTGAGGGTGCATTCCATCAGGTCCAGGAGATTTATCCACCCTCAGACTATTAAGCTTCCTGAGCACCTTCTCAGTCGTAATTTTCACTGCACTAACTTCACTTCCCTGACACTCTTGAATGTCCAGTATACTGCAGATGTCTTCCACTGTGAAGACTGATGAAAAATACGCATTCAACTCCTCTGCCATCTCTGCATCTCTCATTACAATATCTCCAGTATCATCTTGTATTGGTCCTATATCTACCCTCGACTCTCTTTAACCCTTTATCTACTTAAAAAAGCTTTTCATATCTTTTTTGATATTAGTCACCAGCTTCCTCTCATAATTCATCTTTTCCTTCCGATGACCTTCTTCGTTTCCTTCTGCAAGTTTTTCACAGCTCCCCAATCCTCATAGCTATTCATAGCTTTGGCTTCCTTGCATGATCTCTCTTTTGCTTTTATTTTGGCTCTGACTTTACTTATCAGCCACGGTAGTGTCCTTCTACCCTTTGAAAATTTCTTCTTATTTGTAATATATCTGTCTTGCACTTCCTTCATTTTTTGCAGAAACTCCAGCCATGGCTGCTCTGCTGTCTTTCCTACAAATGTCCCTTTTCAGTCAATTTTGGCCAGTTCCCCTCTCATGCCGTTATAACTTCCTTTATTCCACTGAAATACCGACACATTGGATTTTCTTTTTTCCCTCTCAATTTCAGTGTAAACTCAGTCATATTGTGATCACTGTTCCCTAAGGGTTCCTAAACCTTAAGCTCTCTTATCACCTCTGGATCATTGCATAACACCCAATCCCCTAGTGAGCTCAACAACAAGCTGTTCTAAAAAGCTATCCCTTAGACATTCTACAAATTCTCTCTCTTGAAGTCCAGTACTGACCTAGTTTTCCCAAACCACTTCCATGTTAAAATCCCCAGTGATTATCATGACATTACCTTTCTGACACACATTTTCTATCTCCTGCTGTAATTTGTAATCCACATCCCAGCTGCTGTTTGGAGGCCTGTATACAACTGCCATTAGGGTCCTTTTTCCCTTACCATTTCTTAACTCAACCCATAGAGACTCTACACCTTCCAATCCTATGTCATCCCTTTCCAATGATTTAATATTATTTCTTATACACAGAACCACACCACCCCCTCTGCCTACTAACCTATCTTTTTGATAGGTTTTCCTCCAGGATTTCCCTGTATTTTGCTGCATTCATTTTACCATCTACCTTCAAAAGCCTTCCAGGGCCTGCTGCAGTGAAGCTTCCCACAGCATGATGCAGCCACCACCATGCTTCATGGTGGAGGTGGTATGTTTTTGATGATGTGTGATGTTTGGCTTATGCCAAACATAGTGTTTAGGCTGATGGCTGAATCAGACCATGGAACATTCTTTCAGCTGACTTCAGAGTCTCCCACATGCCTTCTGGCAAATTCTAGCTGAGCTTTCATGTGAGATTCTTTGAACACTGGCTTTCATTTGCCTCTCTCCCACAAAGCTGCAACTGGTGAAGCACCCAGGCAACAGTTGTTGTATGTGCAGTCTCTCCCATCTCAACCACTTCAGCTTATACCTCCTCCAGAATTGTCATAGGTCTCTCGGTGGCCTCCCTCACTAGTCCTCTTCTTACACAGTCACTCAGTTTTTGAGGACGGCCTGCACTAGGCAGATTTACAGCTATGCCATATTGTTTTCATTTCTTGGTGATTGACTTAACCATACTTCAAGGAATATTCAGCGACTTGTATATTTTCTTGTATCCATCTCCAGACATGTGCTTTGCAATAACCTATTCACAGAGCTTCTTGGAGTGTTCTTTAGTCTTCATGGTGTAGTTCTTGCCAGGATACTGACTCAGCAGCAGTTGGACCTTCCAGAGACAGGTGTATTTTTACTATGGTCAATTGAAACACCTTGACTGCACACAGGTCTCCAAAAACAGATCTCCATTTAACTAATTATTTGACTTCTAAAATCAATTGGCTGCTCCACTGATGTTTGGTGTGTTATATTAAAGGGGAGGATGAATATTTATGCAATTATTTTGTGTTTTATATTTGTAATCAATTTAGATTACTTTGTAGAGAGCTGTTTTCACTTTGACACAGAAGAGGCTTTTTCTGTTGATTAGTGTCTTTTGATCTGTGATTCAATGTTGTAAAGCAATAAAACATGAAAATTTCCAAGGGGGGAGGGCTGACAACTTTTTAGAGGTATTGTATCTTTTGGGGCTCCAGCAATTTCTGCACATGCCTCCCACAGGGTTCAAGGGAAAACCTTGTTAGGCCTCAGGGTAGCAAAACACCTCCTCTTCTGTAATCTGTACAGGATCCATGAAGTTGATGCCGCTTTGCCTTACTTCTATAGACCAAAGAATTCATCTAATTCATCAATGAATACTGGTGTGTGTTCCCTTGAAGTCCACAATCAGTTCTTTGGTCTTACTGAGAGAACAGGAGTGAGATATATCATCTAGTTGAGTGCAAGGTTGTTGCTGCGACACACTCAACTAGATGATAGATCTCACTCCTGTATGTCTTCTCATCATCATCTGAAATTCTGCCAACTATAGTTGTATGGTCAGCAAATTTATAGATGGCATTTGAGCTGCGCCGAGCCACACAGTCATTGGTGTAGACAGTAGAGCAGTGGTCAAAGCACACATCCCTGTGGTGTCCACTGTAGAATGTCAGTGAGATGGAGATCCGCACAGATTGTGGTCTTCCGGTTAGGAAGTCGAGAATCCAATTGCAGAGGGAGATACCTAAGCCCAGGTTCTGGAGCTTTTCGATCAGAACTGTAGGAATGATGGTGTTAAACGCTGAGCTATAGTCAATAAACAGTGTCTTGTACCCATGGGTTAAAGAACCAGCAGAAATGGGAAACACCTTGGAGTCCAGTATTGCTATTAACTAATAATATTTATTAGTAACTATGCAAGACAGTAATATAAATGCAGATAAATCAAACAATGATTGTATATAAGTAAGTATATCAGTAAGTGTGGAAATATATGAAAATCAAGCTTCTTCAAGTCTAGGGGTAAATAGATACAGTCTTACGATGATGAGTAAAGTTTAGTTTGTGGTATTGAGTTGGGGGGGGAGAGAGGAGAGGGGACAGAGACAGAGACATATATATATATATATATATATATATAGATAGATAGATAGATTTGAGTCTTCAGGTGAGCTGACACCGTCGATCTTCCCAGTGTCCTCCGAAATCCTTTAGAAGTCACCGACTACAACCACAACAAAAGGGGACCGTTCTTCTGTGGTGGATCTATCAAGCCAGGCGAGGATTGGACACACAAATAACTCCCCACCAGTCACATCTTCTCTACACTGCGAGAGCCACTGATCGATCCTCCAAAACCCACTTTTTCTGTGGGCACAGCAGAGCTCATTCAGTGTCCAAAATCATGTGTCTCAGGTCTATCATCTGACCTTCTATTTATTTCCCCGTACTGAGTACCAACTGTCATTCAAACAGCTCCTCCCTTCTCTGTCTGTAAGAACGTACAAGCAAGCAATGACCTTGTAGAAAGTATAAACAAACTGTAAGCCGTCTTCGTCTCTCTGGCTCTCTTAAAAACAAGATGTCGGTGTTAAATAAATCTCTCTCCCTCTTTTCAAAAGCACAGTTCATAGGGGTAATTCAGGACCCCCTCACAACAGCTCCAGACGGAGATGTTTGAATATTCCAGATAATCCAAGGCCGCATGAAGAGCCAGTGAAATCGCATCTGCCGTAGACCTATAATGGAGTTGGCAAATTGCAGTGGGTCCAGGTCCTTGCTGAGACCTGTGTTCTGTCTGAATCGTTTTGCCTATGATCTGCTGCAAAGAAGTTTTTCGTTGTATCTGTATCTCACGGTACTTTTGTATGACAATAAACCTGACTTCTGTCCTCTCCCTTCAGCCGTCTGGGTTCGAAATCTCTCTAGGTTCCCCGTAATTCTCTCGCCAAACCTCTTCACCTATTCAACTCCCCCGTTGTTTCTTTTTCATCACCCATACACGGCGTTATCTCGGTTTCTGTCACCACAGTCGCTACCTAACCTGATTAACGTTCCCGTCGTTCTCTGTTTTATCTCCCACAGAGGACAGCGGACTGCTTCCGCGTTCTACGGCTCTGCAACACGTTGCCTTGACAATTGCCATGGTGACCGGACGCCAGGCAGAAGGACTGCAGAAGCCGGCCGGGGGTCGCACTGTGGTGGCTGAGAGTGTTGTTTCCTGGGCTGCGGACACAGGCTCGGGTCCGAGCAAACAAGCTACTTTTGAGTACAGGTCATTTTTATTTTGTTAGCAGGAACGGTTTATTTGCAAAGCGCTCGGAGACTCTGCAAAAATCACTTTTCCTGAATTAGTAATAGATATGAAATGCATGCTGAATACTGTTTTATGAGGCTGCACATACACTCGGGAAAAGGTACAAAATGAATGACGAGGAATGATAATTTTTGAACGGTGCTAACCGGGGAGATAAGCACTACCGATTGTTTTGAACAGAAATAATGTATACTTAATCGGGTAACATGGCTAGCTTCACACTTGCGTGTTGATTTCAGGAGATTCTGTCTTCACCAGCGGGATTGGAATTTGTTGTCTCTAATTAATGGTGGTGAGCTACGTTTTGTGTGTGGGGTGGGGGGCTGCAGTCCTTTTGGTGAAGCTTTCCAACAGTTAGGTAACAAATTCAAGGATTTAGAGATAGTGTTTCCAAAGAAGGCAACTTTTTTCCAAGTTAGGATGGAGTGTGACTTGGTGAGGAACTTTCAAGTAATGGCATTTCCCTCTTTCTGCTCCTCAGTGGATTTGGAAAATGCTGTCATTTCTTGAGTGCACGCTGTGACAACTGCCCACCTGTGGTGGAGCAGATTAATACTTATGGTAGATGACAAGGTTCGAATTGGGTGTTGAATTTAATGTAACACAGGAACGGGTCCTTTGGCACATGATTTCTGTGCCAAATCCCATCTGCACGTGTATGATCCATTCCCTTCATTTCTTGCCTATTTGTCTGCCTATCTAAAAGCCCCTTGAATGCCTCTATCACTTCTGCTTCCACTATCCCATCCCCAGCCCCACAGCAGCGTATTCCAGGCACCTACCACTTGCCTTGCACATCTCCTTTAAACTTTCACTCTCTCATCTTAAAGCTATGTGTTTTAATTTTTCACTTTTCTACCCTGATAAAGATTCTGTCTGCCCCATCTGTGCCTCTCATAATTTTATAAACCTCTCAGGACTTCTCTCAGCCTCTAACAATCCAGAGAAAATAATCTAGATTTGTCTAATTGTGCCTTAGAGCTCATACACTAATTAAGGGCAAACCTCTTCTGCACTCTTTCCAAAGACTCCACATCCTTCCTGTTATGGGCAATCAGGGATGACCAGAATTTTGGTTAGACAATGTATGCCCAAAACAAAGTTTAAACAGCTGCAATATGACTTCCTCGCTCTTATGCTCAATGCCTTGACTCTTGAAGGCAAGCATGCCATATGCCCACTTGGGAGTTTAAAACTGCACTCATCCAAGCAAGTGGAGAGTACTCTATCATGCTCCAAACTTGTGCTATGTAGGCAGTGGGAAATCTTTAGTGTACAGGAGCTGAGTTACTCTCTGGGGGGTATCCAGGCTCGGACCTGCTCTTATAAGCTAAATGTTTATCTGCTTGGACTAATCTGGTCATTGGTGACCCCCAGAAATTCACCCCAGTTGCAAACAGTGACATTATGTGATGGAATTTTCCACCGTTTAGTGCATGGATGGAGCTGAACTCTTGTAATATACTGGTGAGTAAAAAGTAAAATTAAAATTGCCATAGATATGTGAAAATTAATGCCAGCTTTCTGTCTGTGATAACAAAAGAATGGGAAAAAGTGAATATCAACCAGGGTAAAGGTGAATATTTTGTCAGGGCATTGTGGAGATATCTAAATTCGCTGAGCCCTACTGAGCAACAAATTAAAAGGAGTATGCTGAATCAGTCACATTTTGTACATTTTTCCCATTTTTTTTTATTTGCTTCAGAGGATCCCAATATTGTACTTTTGCAATATCATTCACGGTCACAGAGTGATGATGGGCCAAGTGGTTTAATTTTGCTCCTTTGTCTTATGATGGTGTGCTGACTGTGGTTATAGAGAAAATACACAATAGGTGAGATAGGCTCTGTTTATCCCATAGAGAGGGTGTGTGTGTATATGTATATATATATTTATTAGGTAGGGAAGGTACGTAGGAGAGAGGAACGGGGCTTGTTTTTCATGGTAAGTTGCTTCCAAAATGTGTAGCGACACTCGCAGGCTGCCCTCAGTGCGTCCTTAGGTGTTTTGGTCGTTAGGGAGGGTTTAAACTAATTTGGCAGGGGGATGGGAACCGGAATGATAGAGCGGAGGAAGGGGAAAACAGAAATAAATCTAAGATAGTGAGCAGTAAGGATGTCAGGAAAGACAGGCAGGTGATGGGGCAAATTTGTACCCATTGGGGTAAGTTGCAGTGCAATCAAAGCGAGAAGTACCAAATACTGGTCTTAAGGTGTTATATTTAAATGCACGCAGCAAAAGGAATAAAGTGGATGATTTTGTCGTACAGCTACAGATTGACAGGTATGATATTGTGGCCATCACTGAGACGTGGCTAAAGGATGCATGTCTCTGGGAGCTGAACGTCCAAGGATACACGGTGTATCGGAAGGATAGGAAGGTAGGCAGAGGGGGAGGCGTGGCTTTATTGGTAAGAAATGATATCAAATCATTAGAAAGAGGTGACATAGGATCAGAAGGTGCAGAATCTTTATGGGTTGAGCTAAGAAATAGCGGGAGTAAAAGGACCCTGATGGCAGTTATTTATAGGCCTCCAAACAGCTGCAGTGATGTGGACTACGAATTACAACAGGAAATAGAAAAGGCTTGTCAGAAGGGCAGTGTTATGATAATTGTGGGGGATTTTAACATGCGAGTGGATTGGGAAAATCAGGTCGGCACTGAATCTCAAGAGAGAGAATTTGTAGAATGTCTGCGAGATGGCTTTTTAGAACAGCTTGTTGTTGAGCCCACTAGGGGATCGGCTATACTGGATTGGGTATTGTGTAATGAACCAGAGGTGATTAGAGAGATTGAGGTGAAGGAACCCTTAGGAGGCAGTGATCATAACATGATTGAGTTCACTGTGAAATTTGAAAAAGAGAAGCTGAAATCTGATGTGTCGGTATTTCAGTGGAGTAAAGGAAATTACAGTGGCATGAGAGAGGAACTGGCCAAAGTTGACTGGAAAGGGACACTGGCGGGAAAGACGGCAGAGCAGCAGTGGCTGGAGTGAGGAAGGTGCAAGTCAGGTATATTCCCAAAAAGAAGAAATTCTCGAATGGAAAAAGGATGCAACCGTGGTTGACAAGAGAAGTCAAAGCCAAAGCTAAAGCAAAGGAGAGGGCATACAAGGAAGCAAAAATTAGTGGGAAGACAGAGGATTGGGAAGTTTTTAAAACCTTACAAAAGGAAACCAAGAAGGTCATTAAGAGGGAAAAGATTAACTATGAAAGGAAGCTAGCAAATAATATCAAAGAGGATACTAAAAGCTTTTTCAAGTATATAAAGAGTGAAAGACAGGTGAGAGTAGATATAGGACCAATAGAAAATGATGCTGGAGAATTTGTAATGGGAGATAAGGAGATGGCAGAGGAACTGAATGAATATTTTGCATCAGTCTTCACTGAGGAAGACATCAGCAGTATACCGGACACTCAAAGGTGGCAGGGAAGGGAAGTGTGTGCAGTCACAATTATGACAGAGAAAATACTCAGGAAGCTGAATAGTCTAAAGGTAGATAAATCTCCTGGACCAGATGGAATGTACCCTCATGTTCTGAAGGAAGTAGCTGTGGAGATTGCGGAGGCATTAGCGATGATCTTTCAAAAGTTGATGGATTCTGGCATGGTTCCAGAGGACTGGAATATTGCAAATGTCACTTCCACTATTTAAGAAGGGGGCAAGGAAGCAAAAAGAAAATTATAGACCTGTTACCTTGACATCGGTGGTTGGGAAGTTGTTGGAGTCGATTGTCAAGGATGAGGTTACGAAGTACCTGGAGCCATATGACAAGATAGGCAGAACTCAGCATGGTTTCCTTAAAGGAAAATCCCGCCTGACAAACCTATTACAATTTTTTGAGGAAATTACAAGTAGGCTAGACAAGGGAGGTGCAGTTGATGTTGTATATTTGGATTTTCAGAAGGCCTTTGACAAGGTGCCGCACATGAGGCTACTTAACAAGATAAGAGCCCATGGAATTATGGGAAAGTTACATACGTGGATAGGGCGTTGGCTGATTGGCAGGAAACAAAGTGGGAAGAAAAGGATCCTATTCTGGTTGGCTGCTGGTTACCAGTGGTGTTCCACAGGGGTCTGTGTTGGGGCTGCTTCTTTTTATGTTGTACATCAACGATTATGGAATAGATGGCTTTGTGGCTAAGTTTGCTGATGATACGAAGATTGGTAGAGAGGCCGGTAGAGACTTGGGTAGATTGGAAGAATAGGTGAAGAAGTGGCAAATGAAATACAATGTTGGAAAGTGTATGGTTGTGCACTTTGGCAGAAGAAATAAACGGGCAGACTATTATTTAAATGGGGTAGAGAATTCAAAGTTCTAAGATGCAATGGGACTTGGGAGTCTTCATGCAGGATACCCTCAAGGTTAACCTCCAGGTTGAGTCGGTGGTCAAGAAAGTGAATGCATTGTTGGCATTCATTTCTACTGGAATAGAGTATAGGAGCAGGGATGTGATGTTGAGGCTCTATAAGGCGCTGGTGAGACCTCCCTTGGAGTACTGTGGGCAGTTTTGGTCTCCTTATTTACGAAAGGATGTGCTGACATTGGAGAGGGTACAGAGTAGATTCACTAGAATGATTCTGGGAATGAGAGGGTTAACATATGAGGACCGTTTGTCCACTCTTGGACTGTATTCCTTGGAGTTTAGAAGAATGAGGGGAGACCTCAGAAACATTTCGAATGTTGAAAGGCATGGACAGAGTGGATGTGGCAAAGATGTTTCCCATGATGGGGGAGTCTAGTACGAGAGGGCATGACTTGAGGATTGAAGGGCGCCCATTCAGAACAGAGATGCGAAGAATTTTTTTTTCCCACCAGAGGGTGGTAAATCTATGGAATTTGTTGCCACGGGCAGCAGTGGAGGCCAAGTCATTGAGTGTATTTAAGGCAGAGATTGATAGGCATCAAAGGTTATGGTGAGAAGGCAGGGGAGTGGGCCTAAATGGGAGAATGGATCAGCTCATGATAAAATGGCAGAGCAGACTCGATGGGCCGAATGGCCTACTTCTACTCCTTTGTCTTATGGTCTAAATG